>NC_133548.1:64205000-69205000 GCF_048773025.1 Camelus bactrianus
TATCACTTATATGTGGAATGTAAAAAAAAAAAGATACAAATGAACTTATTTACAAAACAGAAAAAGACTCACAGATACAGAAATCAAGCTTCAGGTTACCAAAAAGGGAAAGAGGAGGGTGGGATAAATTGGGAATTTGGGATAAACAGATACACACTACTATATATAAAATAAACAACAAGGCCCTACTGTACAGCACAGGGAACTATACTCAATATCTTATAATAACCTATAATGGAAAAAAATCTGAAAATGAATATATATATAAAATATATGCACACACATATATATATGACTGAATCACTTTACTGTACACCTTAAACATTGCAAATCAACTATACTTCAATACAAAAAAATTTTTAAATAAATAAATAAAATTAAATAAAAAAGACTAGCCTTCCTGAGCCATATTGGGTAAAACAAGCATCATCTCTAGAAGGCCTGGCAGGAATGCCCCCGCCCTGGACACTCTGCCTCTGACGTACCTTTTCTCTGTTCTTCCATAGCACCCTGAGAATAACTACCTATCATTTGTCATGTGACATTACTATAACAAATTTACTTGACAGCTCCTCCCCTGCCCCAAATTAGGTGTTGAATTTTTTTTTAAGAATGGCATTGAAGAGGGGAGGGTATAACTCAAGTGGTAGAGCGTGTGCTTACCACTCATGAGGTCCTCTGTTCAATCCCCAGTACCTCCTCTAAAAATAATTACCTCCCCACCCCGCCAAAATAAAATCAATAATACAATAATAAAGTTTAAAAACCAATGGCATTTAAGAAGCTGTTCTTCGCCTGCAGGGTTGCTGCTGGGGAAGGAGCACCACGAGCACGCGTCCGCCCCGCTGCTGCCCACGCCCGCGGCCCCCGCCACGCCGGCCGGCAGCGCGCACGCCAAGACGGGCAGCAAGGACAGCAGCACGCAGACGGACAAGGGCGCCGAGCTCTTCTGGCCCAGCGTGGCCTCCCTGCCCACCCGGGGCCGGCTGAGCGGGACCCCTTCCAACAGCCCGGTCCTGAAACACCCCGCGGCCAAAGGGGCGGCGGAGAAACTGGGTACGAGGTCCCCGCCTCCTCTCCCACGCCTGGGGTCCCCAGCTCGCTGGCCTGAGATGGGGCGCCTATTGTTGAGCTGGGAAGGGAGAGACAGCACCAATCAACTCTTACTTTATGGGTTTTCCCATGGTTATGGTTACCCCGACCCACTTAGGCTACGCATGCTCTTAATTATTCTGGGAATAAAATGTGTGTAGAGCCTCTCAGCTTATTACCATTGAAAGGAGTGCACGACCTTCACCTGCCCTTGTAGTGTATGCTCTGTAACTAGCCCTTCCCCAGGAGGGATGAAAACCGACCTGCGGGCGGATGTCAGGGAATCTGCTCCCGCCAGCGGTTTGGGAGCTGGTACCAGGCACCAGGTCCATCAGGAGCATCAGGCGTAAAGACGTTGCCTTCAAGGTGTTCATTATCGAGGATTCGGGGTTGGGAGCACCTCCTGATTGAGCGAGTAGATTGAACTGGAAAGCAGGTGAACTGGCCCAACACTCAGGCCAGTACTGGGAAGTTGCTTTCAAATATGTACAAGAAGACAGCTCAGACGGAATTTGGGGATGATTCCAGGAGTGTCTGTGGGGAGAACAGACTTGGCTTTGGACTAGTCCTAGTCATGGGCTGAGGGTAGCCCTCTTCAGGAATTGTTTGGAGGAGGTGGGGGCTGTTGGGGGCATAAATTATTTTCTCCAAGGGAGTTCTTTATTTTCATTTTCCAAAATCGACAAGTAAACAGTGTTGTCAGTTTTGGGAGATTTAATTCGTGGAACGCCGTTTTCCCGGGAAGGCAGGGTTGTGGTGTGAACTTGAGGGTTTAGAGGAGCGGGAGCGGGTGTGAGGACTCCGCACAAAGTCCCAAAGAGTTCACCCACTCAGACCTCTCCCAGCACGCCCTGGTTCTGCTCTTCGTTTCTGAATCCCAGGGCCAGTCTTTTTGCTTTTGTCCGCCGTGGGCTGGGCTCTGGGGCCTTACCTGCGTGCTCTGGGGGTGAGGGGTGGTATGGGAAATGATTCCGTTCTAGAGAGAGCTGGGGAGGCCCGTGTTCCTCCTGGGGAACGGGCTGCTCATGTGTCCCTTCTGTTTGGCAGAGAATTCTCCCAGCCACGGGAAGTCACCCGACCACAAAGGCCGCGTCAGCAGCCTGCTCCACAAGCCCGAGTTCCCTGATGGAGAGATGATGGAAGTTCTCATCTAACACGGCGGCCCTGTTGAATTTCCCAACAGAACACTGACAAGCGAGGAACGTGGCAAAGAGAAAGAAAGAAAGACCAAGAAGGTTGTGAATGGGTAATCACGAATGATTTGAACTGAGGATTTCAGATTAGTAAGAACCCTTTTTATAAATGTTAAAAAAAAAAACCAACAAAAAACAAAAAAACAAAAACAAGGAGACCTGCATGACTGAAGAGGAAGAGAAGGCCATGGATTTCTACTACATATGGTGAAAGAAAGAAGATGCATGTAGGTTTGGAAACAGAAGAAATAAGAAATGGAATTTTTCATTGTACAGAAAATGTATCTCTTGGGGAGGGTCTGTGTACACCCAGTCTCTGGTTATAAACAGATAAACCTGAGCTTGGATCTGCCTTGGAATACGCCCATTCTCCTTGCCTCATAGCTTGTTTTGCTTAAGAAGAACCCCCTAGAAATCTCGGAGCATCCGTCTTGACGTAATGTAGTATCATCTGTGTCCTCCGCGGGGTGTCCTGTGAATGCGTGTGGACGTGTCCATGAGAAGGGATGTCTGAGGTGACGGGGGATTGAAAAGCCCATCTTCACCTCATTACCTGCTGCTTTGGATTTTCAGGAGATCGCGGGGCCTCTCAGCTTTTCTGGATTGAGCGGTATTTCCTAAGCAGGATGGGAACTTTCTGGTCTTAGTGCTCCTCCTCCCTCCCTCCTCTGAGTTCATCATGGTCTCTGCTTCATTTTCTATACCTTTACCCTTTTTTTTTTTTGTTTTCTTTTGGAATAAGCCATGGCAGAATTCTTTAGCTCTGGGGTTAGCGCAGTCGTCTGAACAGTCATCATTCCTGCTGTGTTTCCTAGCAACCCGTGGGACAAAGCCGTGTGCCAGCTTCCTGGCTGTTTCCGCCCGCTTTGAGGAGCTGGGCTGCCCCCGGTCACCTTGTTCTGACTCTGAACTAGGTCAGCTCTGACGAGGTGGAAGACCCGTGACTGCTGTGGCATCGTGCTTTCAGCTCACGGCGCTGACTTTTCTCTCCCATCTGCTCTTGGGTGGAGTTTGGGATCTCCACCTCATTGCTCTGTGGAGGTAGGACATTTAGGACTGCCCTCCAGGAAGGAGTAACACTTGATTGGTGGCATCCGGGATCTTCCCTGGCGCCTTGTCCCCCTTTCTGCTGTTTGTGGTTCTCGGGCATGTCCACGCCTCCGCCGGCCGTTTGCACCCCTCCGGGCGCAGTCGGTGAGCACGCAGACCCTGACGCTCAGTGTGTTGTGTCAGCACATCAGTCATCAGCTCTGCCCCGCCGGGAACTCGCTTTGGGTCTACACAATGTGATCGGGTTTTCCAAGGTTTGGTTTGGGACAACTTGTCCAAAGTAAGATGGAAACACCAGGTCAAAGGGCCAGGAGGGAGTGAGGTCATGGGCCTCATCCATGTGCTGTGAGGTTTCCCATCTGACGCCTCAGACGTCGGCTTTCTTTACAAGTCTAGAAGGTGCTGGGCCAGGAGAGAGGAGAAGCTAGTCAGGCCGTCAGATGCTCCTGCGGGGTCCTCATAGTTTTCTCCCCCCAGGGCAGCTGGATCTACGTTTTTCCAGGTCCCTTCGCTCATGCTTACTTAAGGGAAGAAAAAAAGACTGGGGTCTGAGGCTTTATCAAGTCCCACCTAAATGAAGTCCTGGAGACATCACTTAGGACATTTCGCTTGGGGAGCTCATTTTAGGATTGGCCACCCCACACGTGGACCTTGTCCCCTAGAAGTGGGTGAGAGCCAGAGCCCCAGCCCAGGTTCCTGTGCACCTCATTGGCGGCTTGGGTGCGAGGCTCGCTCGCCCCCCTTGGTCCTCCGAGTTGCCAGACGTGTTCACTGTCAGCGCGCAGATGCAGACGTCACCATGTTTCAGTTGTCAATCTTTTTTTCTTCTAAACTGTTGAGACTCCTCTGGAAGGAAAGGGACCTATAGCTTTGAAATGTCTTCTCTGGTGGCAGATTGCCTTGCCAGGGCCCCGACAAGCTTCACCTGCATAGCTTTCCTGAAGTCTTGCTGGCATTTAGGAGACATGCAGATACGGAGCTCCCACGGTGCGTTCTGGATGGTGTACGATATATTATCTCATTGGGTTTTCAGAAAATGATACCAGCTCAGTTTTTTAGTGCCAACTGTATGCAAGCACTGGGGTAAGTACGTTTCAGTGAGTCATCCAACCATGGCGGGGGGAGGGGGCGGTGGTGGCAACTTGATCAGCCTTATTTCCCAGAGGAGGAAAATGGGTCTCAGGGAGGTTAAGTTCCTTCCCCAGGACAGGCTGGGGTCCCAACTGAGAGTCTGGGGAGAGGAGCTGTGCCTTTGTCACTGGCTGGACTGCCTCTGACTTGATGCTAACATGTTTGGGTGCTACATCTTGGCCCACTCTGCCCCCTGTATTTGGTATACACACACACACACACACACACACACACACACACACACACACACACACACCTGCACCCCCTCTCAGGAGCTAAGAAATGACTAAAGCCCAGAACTGCTAGAACTCCCCTTAAACACAAGTATAGATGGAGGTCTTTGTGTTTGGTTAGAAGCAGGGCCACAAAATCTATTTTAAAAGCATTTGCATGTGGCCCAGAGACCAGGCTCAGCCACCTGTGTCCTCGGGATTCTGAGAGCTGATGGTATGAGAAATTCCCCCTATGGCAACCTTCTGAGTCCCAGAGACTGATGCGAACTTGGATGTCAGGTGCGGCTGGATCCGGGAGGCGGTGGAGAATAAATTGATTTGAACGTGTTCCAGGCAGGGAGCTCACACTTAGGCTTCCCAGAGCTGAGCAAAGAGGTGTGTTTTCTAGAACAGAGTCCCACTGCATGTCTTGCACTGGTGCTGGGGTGAAGGTGGGCTTTGGGGTGCCCCCAATGACCTCACTCCTCCTAAGCCAGACGGCTAGACTGTCTACTACAGTCTAGCCGTGGTACACAGGAGCCAAAGAGTGTTCTTACAACACAGATTGTCCAGTGCACAGATGGCTTCTTCTCAACCCCAAGCTTGAGGCAGCCATGGTGTATGCGTTATAAACGTTGGTTTTCTTTTATTTTTTCTTACTCATTAATCAGTGTGTTTAAAATGTCTTCCTCAACGCGAGGATTGTTTAATGGGTTCAACAATCTGATGTGTGGCTCCGTGAGAGATGGGCAGAGTAATTAAGAAGTTACCAGGAGCTGATCATCTGGGAGCATGGAGAGGTCAGCGTTGCAGTAAATGGATTTCTTCTGGAACTAATAAGCAATTGTTCCCCTATTCCTTCTGAGTAGTGCCCCCTTTTCTCGTTTGGTGATTTAACGGTATATAAAGACATGTGTATACGTCCGTGCATACATACGAGGTGTAGCTGAAAGGTTGTGTGTCGTTCCTTCTCTTAATACCCAGAAGAGCCAGCGGTTTCATCTCGCCCCACCTTCCTTAAAAGGTGGCCCTTTGGGAGACTCTGCTGATTATTACTACAGTGCTGCCCGCATAGAAACATTTTGCAAGCGCCTCTATTAGAGTGGATTTGGGCCCTGGCACATTCCTTTGGTTATCCTTTGAGATGAGAAATCATCATCCTTTGAGGATGGATATAAGTTTGGAAATAATCCCCAGTCATTCACTCAGTTGGATAAATAAAGATGGGCGATTAAGGTAAATCACATTCTTTTAGCTTTTTTATTTCTTTTTGAAAAAAAAAATCCTTAAGATATTCCTGGAAATCAGTCTTTGGACTCCTAGCGACCGCTTCAAAGAAGGACAGTCATCATCAGTACATGTAACTTCTGGTGGATTCGTTTCTAAAGATCCGTCCTCTCGCCATGCCTTGTACGTGTTCACATCTCCGCACACGCACAGATGTATAAACCCCAGTAGGTATCCTGTAAAACTGTGTTATACTTAAGTGCATGTTATTGTCATGTTATGCTAAGATTGAGGTGTTTCTTTGTCATGAAACTTTACTTCTTCACCGAATTAAAATCTTGTTTTCAATTTACTCAAGTACCTAGACAGCATTTTCTTGTTATCAGCTGCTGAAGTTCTGGTGCCCAGTGCTGTGTTTCCATGTGGTTTTCCTAGGATGCTGTTCACATAGACACCTGTAAGTATTTATTACAAAACAGAAGGGAAGCAAATTGATCCAGGGTGATTTTTCTTTGAATTAAGATGTTTTCCCCTTTTGCGGAGGGAGAGGGGAGCCTCCTTCTCAGTGCGGCGTGTACAGAACTTGTGAAATTCTGTGAGCAAGGCAGACTGTGTGCCCACCTCGGCCACAAACTCTGATGGCCTGAGCGTCACCGCACTTGCCGCCTGCCTGTGCTTGGTGGCCGTGCGCTGTGTTCCCTCCAGTGGCCTCTGGTGTAACCTTTCGGAATCTTCACGTGCTGGTCTGTATCGCAATCGGGGGTCAGAGCTGCACAGCTGGATGGGTCTGTGTACAGAGCGGGGCAGTCCAAGAACACGGCATGTCGCCCCCAGCAAATATTGATCCTGTCAGTCAGCCAAAGATTTTCCTGATTCTTTGCTGCTTAAACTTGTGCCTTACTATTGTATATAATAAATGGATAAAACGGCTCTTTCCCTCACGCTTGCTCTTTTCTTTCCCCAGGAGCTTATACACCAGGTGCTCAATAAATGCTGGTTGGATTTCATTTCGTTTTACCGCTGAGGGCAGCCTCACTTGCTGTTTTGCTTCCAGAAGCATCTGGCGCCCCCGCACCCCTCCAGCCCCGTGGGCCTCACACCAACACACACTCCTAATTCTGAGGAGGAAGGACGTCATCCAGGCCACTGGAGCTGGCATCCACCCACCCCCTGCCCCTCCAGGCAGATAAGGAAAGAGGACACACTGGGATGTGGGCCCGGGAGACGGTGGTGACTTGATCACATCTAAGTGTCCCCTTTGGGCATTCCTGGGTTCAGGGCCTGCCCATGACCACGGTCACTCAGGAATTAACCCAAGAGTGTGGGCAGGAGTCAGACGCGTCTCTGTGCCCTGCGATGGACGTGGCAGATACCACTGCTTTGTACGTGTCTTGGGTTCCAGGAAAAGGCAGGGGCTTTAGTAGAAAGGAGTCACATGGTAAACTGGTGACATTCAGGTGGGAGCCCCGGTGGCTGAAGCATGTGAACAGAATAAATCCTGTGAGAGCCCCCAAGTGAAGGGCCCTCCCGAGGAGACAGTGGCCTGGGAGCATTGTTGGGGAGCACGAGGTGCCCTCTGTTTATCTGCTGGTCCTGCCGCCTCTCTGAGCGGAAGCCCCTCTCGCCCACTCCGCTCTGCACAGGAAAAGCTTCCTGAATGTGAGTGTGGGAAGAGAGAGGGCTGGCGCGGTTTGCACACACGACCAACCTGTCCTCGCAGCCACCTAGTCATCCCCATTTAAAGACAAGGAAACTGAGGCTCAAACAACCTTGTACAAGTAACATGGGAAACATGACTGAGCAGGATTCGAACTCAGATCGACCTGCCAAGGAGCCTATGCACTGGCGATGAAAGATGGGTAGGAGCTGGGAGCTTGCATTCTTCCCTGTCCTGACTTCTACCCAAAGGAATTCTCCACCGGGACCCTCAGGTCCCTGCATGCATGTGGATGTGACTCGGAAACATAAAGGGACATCTGGGTGGCTCCCCAGTCTGCACCTCTGGGACAGCTCTGGGAAGATAGCTGCAGGACCCAGGTGCCTTAGGGCTCAGATGAGGACCCGTCCCAGCCGGCCTCCTCCCCTGCCGTCTCCTCGCCCTGACCCCGCGCCTGCCGCTCTGCGAGCTGCCCCCCAGCTCTGGTCTTACTCGGGCTTCTGTCCTGCATCCTGGGCGGGGGCCTCCTGCCTCTTAGATTGCCTTGCTCGTCGTAGTCAGGAGTCAGCTCCCAAGTGAGAAATAAATCAGGAGCTCGGAAATTCTTTTCTTAAAATATACAAAGTTCACAGTGATGAAATAAAAGGAGCTTTGTGTCTTTTAAGAATTTTGCCATTTCACTGTTTCTCTTTCCCTTTTATCAAGCATGGCCATGTCTCTGACACGCTTCCTTTAGCTGCCCCGCTCCTGGCAGGCGGACCTCCTCTCTTGGTGAGTCTGTCTCCCTCTAAAGTCTCCCTTTATGGAGCCCAGATGGAGACCCTTCCTGTCTGGCATGGATTTCTATCAAAGGGTGTCTCTTCCCAAGTTCCTGCTGTGAATGCAGAGAATACAGGGCTCACAGACTACATCACTGGGTAATCTGGGTAAAATAATGTAACTCTTAGTTCTGTTGTTGGAAACAAAATGCGTATCTTTACATCCTGATTGGTTTCGCCCCTCTGATTGTTGGAGGGAAGGAGGACCTTACATTTATTGAGTTGGCTCTGGAATATTACTTCACCTGGACAACCCCAGACGTAGCATCATCACCCCTGAGCTTCAGATGAGGAAACAGGCTCATGAGAAGTGGGAAGAGGTTGAGGGAAGGGATAAGTTAGGAATTCAGGATTAGCAGATACAAATTACTAACATATAAAATAGATAAGCAACAAGTCCTACTGGACAGCACAGGGAACTACATTCAATATCTTGTAATAACCTATAACGATAAAGAATATATATATATGTATAACTGAATCACTATGCTGTGCACCAGAAACTAACACAACATTGGAAATCAACTAAACTTCGATTTAAAAAATTAAAGAAAAAAAAGAAGCGCAGTGAACGCTGGGCTGTCCATCCAGCCCAGGCCTGCTCACTCAAGACCCCGCCCTTCTCTCTTGCACTGTATCGTGGCCTTTCACTTTATTTGGTTTTATTCTTAATGTTTGGTTTGCTGTTTTTTTGTTTTTCATAGTTCTGGAGAGAATTGGAGGCAAATGACTAACTGAAAAACCATTTTTGAGGCTCTTTTTGGGAATATATTTCCAGCAGAAAGCTTGTGTGGGTGGACAGGCTGGATCCAAGCCTCTGGTCCCTTTGTAAGAGGATTTAACCTAGAGGAGCTGATTGTGTGTTGACACAGAACACCTCGGGGACAGCACCGGAAAGGAGGGACCTAAGGCAGATGCGGTCACAGAGCTGGCCTCTGGGCGGGGGCCCCACTCCTTTTCTTCCTGAGGCCCATCCCAAGCCCACAGAACTCGTGGTGCAGAGATGCTGAGGGTAAGCCATTGTTTTTCAGTCAAATGAAGCCCTGGATGGTCCCTGGCGGACATCTCGGTGTGTGTTTCCCAGTCCAGACCTGGTACCTTCCCTTTTGCCTTCACCGCTCCGCCTGCTGCCCCATCCTCTCCATCACCTCTGCTGGGAACCCAGGTCATCTTGGCCTCCTCCCTCCCCTGCCTTGTTCCTGGCTGCTCACTCCACCCCACCCACCATGCTGTTTCCATACCTTCAGCCTCTCCCTCCTACAGCCTGAGCTCAAGACCTCCCCTCCCACTTGGACAACCACAGCAGCCTCCTGCCTCCACACCGTCCTGCTCCACCCTAGACGCGGAAACCAGAGAGACAGCAACAACCGACATTTCTGTATCATCCTTTCGCACCCCATGGCCCTGTGAGCCTCTCCTACCTTAGGACGCTGAATTCTTACGATCGCTCTGAGGCCGGCGCACCACCCCCTGGAGAGGAACAGCAAAGTCCTCCGTTCCCAGTGGCCCTCAGGGTGACTTTCAAACTGCCGATAAGGCGTTCATGCTCACAGTCCCGCCTCTGCCCTCAAGTTGCTCTAGAACCACCTCTGGGCCCCAAATCTGCTCTGTGCGTTTCCATTCCAGCCCTTGGCTCGGAGTTCCCTCCTTTCTGTCTGTCCAAGTCCTACCTGTTCTTTAAGGTGGAGCGCCCATGTCTCTTCCCTCAGGGAGGTGATCCAGACCACTGGGGTCAAAATGCATCGCCTCCTTCCATGATTAGCTGAGCCACCTCCACCAAATGTGTCAACTCTGAAGACTTAACAGAAGAGTTGGAATAGCATGTCTGCACACCCGACAGCCCTGAGCATTGTGGCATCTCCCTCGTCCCCGGCACCTTCATTTTGCAGAGTTCTATCAGAACTGAACAAACATTTAGCTTTAGGAACAGCCTGTAAACAGAGGCCAAGTTCATGATTCACTTAGCAGGTTACTACTGAAAATGAATTATGTGCCCAGTACATCTCAGATCCTGGAGGGGAAGCCAGAGGGTACAGACAGCTCTGGCAATTCCTGCCTTGAAGGAAGGGGAGTGGAGACTGAGATGGACTGACCTCCTACTGCGGGCCAGGCATTTCACAACCATCACTGCAGTGGGTCCTCAGGGCAGCAAGTATGGAGAGATTCAGAGACCTTAAGTAAATGACGCAATTATTTATCCAAGTAAGTGGTGAGATGGCATTTAAACCTAGGCTTGGGTGCCTAAAAGTCAAAAATTTCCCACTATATCATGCAGTCTCCTAGTTTAAGTCTAATTGAGGTCACAAGTGCAGGAAACAACTTGTTCCTTGCTCATCTTTTTTTAAAAAACACCTTTATTGTGGTATATTTATATACAGTAAATAGTTTTTTTCAGGTATACACTATGATAAAGCTTCACCACAGCTGAGGTGGTCAACCTCTCCATCATTTATTTGCAAAAGCATTCTAGTTTTTAATTTTTAAAAAATTTTTTATAAGTAAAGTATTTTTGTAAAAATTTTTTGGAGGGGGAGGTAATTAGGTTTATTTATTTATTTATTTATTTAGTTAGTTTTTAATGGAGGTACTGTGGATTGAACCCAGGACCTCATGCATGCTAAGCATGCACTCTACCTCTGAGCTATATCCTCCCCCTAAAGGATTTTTATTCATGTATTTTCACAAATCAGTAGAAACACTTCTTAAGGACTTATGATGAGTAAGATACTGTGAGAATTATTTCCATGTTACATTCAGATCAGGACGCGAAGGCTTAGAAGTTCTCCAAATTCATTATTACAAAATGATGTTTGTACTTGTCACTCATCTTTGTTGGGGTATGTATACCAGGTCCCTGGACAGATCTATGAAGATCCACCATCTCCAGCAGTTGGGAAGCATTTGGCTGATGGTCCCCAGCCCCAAGGTGGCAGTGTGAACTGCCTGCCCAGAGGGAGGGCACACAGAGGGTCCACCAACGTTTACCTGTGACAGTCTCACAGTCAGGATGTGGTAAGAGAGTCCCGACTGAATCTTTTCCCCTTTCTGCCATCTCTAAGAGCTCCACCGCCACCACCAAGGTCCATCAGCCGTCCTGTCCAGTCCCAGCCTTTCCGGAAGAGCCCAAGGAGCTGGTGCTGTGCCCTGCCTTCTCTCTCCGATCTATTTACTTTCTCAATCTCATTTCACCTGGAAAGGAGGCAGTTGGAGGCAATCACCATAAGCAGTATCTTTATTTAGTTATTTAATTTGTAATTCGATGTAAATAGTTTGTATCTTGAAAAATAAACAGTTTCTGTCCCATTTCCCATCACTGCTGCCCTTTTCTGCTGAATTCACAAACTCAGGCTTGGATGCATGTCACAGCCGTCCAGGCTTGTGCAAATAATGTTGTATGTCAGTAATAAGCCAACATCATGAATGGAAAAACTCAAAGCTGGCCACTTCTCACATCTCAGTTAAGACCACCACCGTGTTCTGGAGGGGAGCCCATTGTGTCAGGGCTTCTGATAACAAACAAATGTGCACCACCACCCACATCTGTTTTCTGTATGGTAACACTGGGCATTCAATGAGTGGCTGATAAAGACACTATAAACTTCCTAGAAGAAAACATAAGCAAAACAGTTTCTGACATAAATCTTAGCAATGTTCTCCTAGGGCAGTCTACCCAGGCAATAGAAATACAAGCAAAAATAAACAAATGGGACCTAATTAAACTTATCAGCTTTTGCACAGCAAAGGAAGGAAACCACAAGCAAAACAAAAAGACAAGCTACGGAATGGGAGAAAATATTTGCAAATAATGTGAAATCTCTACTTTGTAACTTCCCCAATCTGTGCAAAATGTGTTTCTTCTAGAGAACTCAAATGTGTCTTTTATTGCTAGTTAGTTATATGCTATTAACACCGCCTAGGGACGGCGATGTGATTTCTGGTTACACAGCTGGGGCACCAGAGAAGTGGGGCACTTTCTCAAGGTCATGGTAAAGTGCCAGCAGAGCCCAACTAGAGCCGGGCCCTCCTGCAGTTCTTTTAGTGCTTTTTGGGCAGAATGAGCCATCTGTGCTGATGCTGTGTGAGCATCAGAGCCCTGCCCCCTTTCCTGCCTGAGAATCAGGAACCAGAGACGTGTTGGGTGTGGTGTGGATCATCAGGTAGCGACTTCACGTCTGGCTTGTGTGTCTAAAGACCCAAGAGATTTCACAAAGGCAACATCCCAGACTCGAGGGCTGGGATTTCTCCCGTGTCAGAGCCAGGAGGGTGGGGCCCGGGGTTGTGACGTCACAGCAGACCACGCCTTGGGGGTCTTCCTTTGACAGCCTCAGAACCTACAGCAGGGCTGAGATGAGGATGCCCACGGAGGCAAGATGGGCTGATGGAAACAGACAAGGGGCCTCCCCCCAAGATAACAGAGCTGATGGCAGACGCAGGGCTCTTCAATATGTGAGATTCAGGGTTGGAGAGACACCTCTGTCACAGTCTGGTGGGGACCCCACGTAGCAGCTGGTTCTTCAGGATTCTCAGTATGTGGAGAATGAACAAACATCACAAATAACTCATGATTCATACTGAGAAACATGCTTAAACAGAACACATGCACATCTGTTCAACATGCCTTATTGTGTTAAGATGCAGGATGCAAAGATGAGACGCTGTACCTGCCCTCTGCTCCGACTCTAAGCTCGTAGTCTGGGTGAAAAGACCAGACAGAACCACAAACCCATTAGAACCAATGCCAAACTCACGGGGGGTAGAAGTTGTTCTCTTGGTCTAAAGGAGCAGGGAAACAGAAAGGGAAGTGACAAGTGGGTTGAAGGTGGATGAGTGAGAAAGGGCGACAGGGCTGAGGTCAGAGGGAAGAGGGGACAGCGGGCACAGAGGCAAGACGTGTGTAGGACACCATGGCTCTGGTCTGCAGGGGCAGGCGGAGTCGAGGCTGGGTGGGCTTCTAGGTCCCTGAGCTGCGGTGCCAAAGACTCCCTGTGGCCACAGCATGTTGGGAGCTGGCAAAGATAGATCTAAATAGGAATGGGATCCAGCTGAGGCTGTTTTACAGAAAGATGACGGAGGGCTGCATGAGTCCGCACATGAGGAAGGGACAATAAAGACCCTGTTTCTGTGGCCATGTCACAATTACTCCCCAACATAACCATTTATTTTGCTCAAAACTTTGCAGTCTGGGTTGGGGGGGGGCTTGGGATAGGGGTTGGGGTGTAGTTCATCTGTGCTTGGCTCAGTTAGGGAGGCTGAAAAGCACAGGAGCTGTAATAGTGGGGAGTCCTGGGGCATCTCCCTTTGTGGTCTCTCCCAGCCTCAGGGCAGTCGGACCTCTTACGTGGTAGCTCAGGGTGTCAAAGGCACAGAGGCAGTGAGAGAGAGACAGTGAGCCAGACAGAAGTCATACTGCCTTTTACGATCAGACCTCAGAAGTCACCCAGCATCACTCTGCCACATCTGTTGGTCAGGCATTTACAAAGACCTGCTGGGGTCTCAGGGAGTGGAGGGTAGACTTCAACTCAAGTGGAAATGGCATGGCTCTAGAAGAGCACGAGAGCCTGGAGACAGTACCATTGCCGTTTTGGAAATCAAAGTCCGTCACACGAGGTGCATGCCAGACCCAGTAACCTAAGTTTTAACTTCATTTCTCACTTCACTCTCCCCTCTACCTATGAGATAGGTGTCATCCTGCCCCTTTTCTGCATCAGGAAATTGAGACTTGGAGATGTTAAGAGGTCTGCCTGAAATCACACATCAAGAAGTGATGGAGCTGGATTCTGTGCACAAGCCTAATGGCCCCAAAGCCCTTTCCCTCTCCCGGTTGCAGCTTCAGCCGCGGGAAGGAAAACACAGAGACAGACTAGTTCAAAGTCACGGTCCTGCTCCGGAATGTGGTCGCCATTGAGAAGGGCAGGTGATTTACGAGCTGAATAGGGAGCTGAATAAACAGATCTGAGGACCAACTGAATGTGTGTTGTGTCTGCATCAGATACGCTACAGGATAAGCATTTCCTGTGTAGTCAGTGCAAATGCCAAGGGGCTCCTGTGCTTTGAGTTAACAAAGGAGATATGGACGAGGAAGCAGGAGGCGCCTGTGATTGTCAGCATCTCACCACCTGCGACCTCCATTCTTAGCCACCCCGTTTTCGCTTTAAGAGGAAAGAAGAGAGCGGAGATGAGGTTGTACATAGGGAGGCTCACTCCTCCCTGGCACTCCGCAGCCCCCTGCACGCTGACCTTCTCAGCTCGAGCCAGGCTGCATTCCTCTAGTGGGAGAGCTGAGGTCTGGCGGACAGGTGCCCAGCATTTTGGAAGCTGGGCTGAGAGACAACATAGCAGAGAAGAATGACTGGGAGCCTCCTGGCTGTGTTCCTACCTGTGATTCCCGTTGTCCCAGCCCCAGTGCACTCTGTCCTTCTAGAAATTGGATTGGGTGCCCAAACATCTCCCCTTTTGCCCAGGCTGGCAGGTTGGGTCCCTCTGGTCACCCATCACTCAGAGTCCCGAGTAGGGCAAGCACAGGAGGACTCAGTCCCGACAGCTTGCCTCGCCTGCCCACAGCGAGGAGTTAGAGCACCCATAGCGCGGCCTCTTCCCAAACACCTCACAGCCGACGTCACTGTGTCATCCCTGCAGACCCGCATCGTGAGACCCCTGGTGGTCCCAAATGTGGGAAGGCCCTCCCCTCTTCCCGTGGTATTGACTCCGCAGGCTTCCTTTCAGCTGACTCTGCTTTTTCTTCCTTTCCTTCTTGAAAAACAGAAATCAACATGAAAGGCTAGAGATATGCCTTCAACTCCCAGCTTCCCGGCAGCCGTGGGCCTCCCAAGAGTCCTGAGCCAAGCAGTGATCCCTTCCACCAGCTGTGCGTTCCGAGCGGGAGTTTCACAAACCTTCTGTTGACACACAGCTTTCAAAGAGCACGTCAGTTTCATGTTCTGAAAATCTCCCTCCCTCCCTTTCCTCCTCTCCTTTGAACTTGGAAGGCGTCTCCCGCAGGAAATTGGAGTGTGGGCTTTCTGCCTTTCTGACATTTGTTTGCTTGCTGGCTTTTATCTTTCATCTTTCCCACAAGGATTCCAGGTGGCTAACAGCAAAGTACACACACACACACACACACAGAATGGTTAATGACATCATAACAGGAGGCCCTCGGTGTTTGTGATTTCAAATTCCCAGTTTCAGCTAGTCTTTAATAATGCTGAAGGCCGGTGATGTAAGAGAATGTTGAAATCTCTTGAGATTTGAGCCACTCAGCCTCAGCCCCTTTCTGGGAGGCGGGACAATCTGCACACTCAAGAGTCAATAAAGCATGGCAGGTTCACCCTGTCCGTCCCAGAGGCCAGCGGCACCGACTGGGGCACAACGGGCATTGGGCCAGGGTGAGTGGCCTCCTGATGCGACTCATCTGCCTGCCTGGCTCATGAAACCCCATCCAAGGCTCTGCCGATGCCTAAGGGGACGTTTGTGGGGAGGGGCAAGTATGTTTCAGCATGTTCTCCTGTCCCTAGTGTGTTTGATAATCAGATGCATCTTCAAAAATAAAAGAATTTCTATAAATGTTGGAGAGGGTGTGGAGAAAAGGGAACCCTCCCACACTGTTGGTAGGAATGTAAATTGGTGCAGCCACAATGGAGAACCTCCTTTCCTTCCTTCCTTCCTCCCTCCCTCCCTTCCTCTCTCTCTCTTTTCTTTTCTTTCTCTCTCTCTTTCTCTCTTTCTTTCTTCACCTTCTCTTTCTCCTTCTTCTCCTTTGCAAATTCTTCTTCACTGAAGGGAATCCTCCTCTGACCTCCTGCCTCTAACCCTACCCAAAGGCCTGGCTGGGATTCAGCAGGTCCTCATAGACTTTGAAATTACGTTGAGCAAAGGTGCATGAAGGGGCCACCTGACCAGAAGCAGCCCTCAAGGCTGATCTTCTGAGCTTCTGGAACTGCCCATCATGGCTCCACTTTCTCATGGAGAGAGGAGTGACTGCAGCTCTGCCAGGGTTGCCGAGAGCTCACATGGCACCTTTAGCAAGTTAGAAAAAGGCACACTCCCTCAAGACATTTGATTACCATGTGCTGGAAAACAGTGATTATAAACCTACATACCTAGGGTGATGCCTAAGTTCATGTCACCTCCTGCAGTTGGCTGGTGCCCAACCTGGACAACCATACTGGTCAGGCCGAGTCACACAAACACAGTTCTATACTGGTTCTGCCACTTATCAGCTGAGTGATCTTGGGCGGGTCACTGGGCTCACTGAAGATCAGTTTCTGATAGAATGGAGGCAGTGTTGTCTCCTGCCCAACTTGTTCACAGGTTTAAATGGGGAAATCGGGAAAAGCTATTGCTAAGGAGCCAGAGTGAGAGTTTTCTTCTTGGAATATGATGGAAATATTAAAAATCAGAGACCAGAGCCTTGTCCCAGAAGGACATGCATCCCTCTCTGCTTCCCTGCCAAGTCGCAGGGGGGATAATGGGATCTTTTTAAGTCCTTCTGTGATTTGATTTTCTTGTCACAGTGGGAGAAGAGGTGGGCGGGTAGTTGAGGTTCGTCCTCAGTTTCCTCTGCTCCTAAATCTTTGGTGACTATTCCTCCTATAAACCCTACCCCTCTCTCACCCTGTGTCTCTTCCCCTTACTCTCCTGTTCTTTCTTCCTCCTGTTCAAGTCTAATTCCAGAAAATGATTGGTAAGTCTTAATGATTATTTGGAAATTTGCCTCTAAATAATTTCAGGGAAAAAAAAAAAAAAAACAAAACTGGAATCTAACCAGTGCATTTGGACATCAGGGTCCAAGGGAAAGATATCTGGGACCCAATTTCTGTATATGACATGGAAATATCACCAAGATGACCGCTGTTCCACCTTTAAAAATCCTGTAGATGACCACGTGTCAGTTTGCTGCTCAGACTGTGGCCCCCTCTAGTGGCAATCCATGGGAATGGCTACCATTCTCCCTCTAGGATGGGGCCTTGAAGTTCTGCTGCTCTAATGCTGGATCCCCGCCCCTGTCCAACCCTTTAAACAGTCATAGCAATCAGGTAAGACTTTATTTGGGCCTCATGGTCATCTTCCGATATTTAGAGGGCAAGAACCTCACTCTCTCAGATTGTTCAGGAGCCCAGGTCTCCAAGCCAAGCTCAGTCATTAGCTGGGGCACCTCTGAGCACCAGTTTCCTTATCTATAAAATGGGATTACTGATGCCTGGTGTCTGTCTCCCACAAGACTGTTGTGAGGATCAAAAGAGACAGTAAGGGGCAAGAGAGTGAAAGCTCTTTGAAAACTGTATCCATAAATAAACGTAGTGATGGTTCTCATATGCTGTCTAATGCAGTAGCCACTAACCACATGTGACTATTTAAATTGAAATTGATTAAAAATAAATAAAAATAAAAATTCAGTGCTTCAGTCACACTGGCCACACTTCAAGTGCTCAATCGTGTGCCTGGTGGCTACCAAATTACAGAGCACAAAACCAGAACATTTCCATCATCACAGAAAGTTCTGTTGGACAGCCCTGCAGCCTAGAGAATTGATTTGAAGAAAAAGCTTCACATTCTCCAATTCTGCTCTGCCCTTAAAGAAGAAAGCTCATATGTAGTAGTTTGTAAGTAGAGGAAGACGCCTAGATCACACTACCCAATGGGTACAACGGATTCATTCATTTTGTGTGTTGGGGGGGCGGGGTTTCCATACAAATACACACACACACACACACACACACACTTATACATAGAGAGAGAACCTGCTATGTGTCTGCCAAACATTGTGCTACTTTCATGATAAAAACACTCAATAAAATAAGAATAGAAGGGAAACTTCCTCAGTCTAATAAGGGCAATTACCAAAACCCCACAGCTAACATCATACTTAATGATGGAAGACTAAATGCTTTTCCCCCAGGTTCGGGAACAAAACAAGGATGTCTGCCGTCATCACTTCTATTCAATATTGTATTAAAAGTTCTAGCCAGGGCAATCAGACAAGGTAAAGAAGTAAAAGGCATTCAGATTGGTTGGAAAGGAAAAAATAATACTGTTTTTATTCACAGATAACACGATCATGTATATCGAACATCTTAAAGAATCTGCAGCAACAATAAGAACAAAAAAATTAGAATACGTAAGTTTGGCAAGGTGCAGGATGCAGGATAAGTATACAAAAATCAATTGTATTTCTATACACTACCAATGAATAATCTGAACATGAAATGAATAACACAATCTCGATTATAAAAGCATCAAAAATATTTAAATATTTTAGAATAAATATAACAAAATTATTATCAATTTGTACACTGAAAACTATAAAACATGACTAAAAGAAATTACGTAAACCTAAATAAATGGAAAAACATACATGCTCATGGAGCAGGAGATTTAATATTATTAAGATTATTTACAGATTGGATATAATCCTTATCAAAATCCCAGAGGCGTTTTTTTTTGCAGAAATTGACAGGTCAATCATGAAATTTGTATAGAAATGCAAGAGACCTGACCTGAAATAGTCCAAATGAGCTTAAAAAGAGCAAAGTTGGAGGACTCACACATTTCAATTTCAAAGCTTACTGCAAACTACAGTTACCAAGACAGTGTGGTACTAACATAAACACAGACAAATGGACCAATGGAATGGAATTGAGAGTCTAGTAATAAACCCTTACATTTATGGTCTCTTGTCCTCAGTTCATGAAATCAGAGCCATAAAAGTGAAATGGGTGTCTTATTCATAACATACCACGTTCCACCATAACTGGGTTTACATCAATGAGGTGACTTTTGGAAAGCATCTGAGGATGGTGGTTAATTGTCAGGGGAACCAACCCTGAACAGAGGGTTGGAATTTTCAGTCCCAGGACATGTATGCCTGGGAGGCAACTCCAGGGGACTCGAGGTTAAATCCATCACCAATGGTCAATGATTTAATCAATCATGCCTATGTGATGAAGCCTCCAGAAAAACCCAAAAGGAGGAGGTTTAGAGAGCTTCCAGGTTGGGGAACCAAAACACTTCCCAGTGCCACATCCCAGGCCCCATGAGGACAGAAGTTCTTTGCTCAGGACCTCCCCCGTGCATCTCTTCTCTGGCTGTTGACTCATAGCCTTTAATATTCTTTGAGATAAGTTGGTCGTCTAGTAAGTAAACAGGTTTCCTGAGTTCTGTGAGCTGCTTTAGCAAATTAATCCAACCTAAAGAGGGGGTCGTGGAAACTTCCAATTTATAAAAGTCAGTTGGTCAGAAGCATGGGTAACAATCTGGACTTGTGCCTAGTCTGAAGTCCACTTTAGTAGATTAAACAAACCCTAGGAGGGGGTCATTGGAACCTCGAATCTACAGCTGGTCAGTATGAGCCCGCATCTTAAGTGGGTAGGGGGCAGTCTCATGGGACTGAGCCTTCAGACTGGAATCTGATAGTGTCAGAATTGAGTTAAATTATAGGACACCCAGCTGGTGTTCAGAGCATTGCTTGGTGGTGTGTAGAAACCAACCCTTCCCTCCCCAACACTGGAATTGGTCCTGGAACTTTTAATGCATTTAGCATATTTCAGAAAGTCGTACAAGGCAGGCTCTGGACCTTTATAAACTGGGTCTTTGCTGACATAGCAGAGCATTGCAGTGAGGCAGCTGCCGTCTCACTGGCCCCAGTGTCTTCCTCCTGCCCTGAGAGCTGCCACAGTCTGTCCATGTGACAGGCATCGTCTTTGTAAGGTGATGTCATCTGTGGCTCAGAGGATGGACCATGGGGTCAAAGAGACCTGGATTCAGCAACTGTTCCTACAAACTCTGGGCAACCTGATCTCTGAGTTTCAGCTTCTGCACCTGTTTGGGGATAACACTGGTCTCCCAGGGTTGCTGCTGGCAACCTGCAACCTGTTGACTCAGACAACCCACATCAAATTCCCAGCACAGGCCTGGCACAAATGGAGCACTCAGCAAATGCCAGGAATGACTAGTCCTCATTTTGCTCTATGGAGATTTGGCATATCTGCTGGGAGGGGGAGGGATGGCCTAGGAAAGAAAGAGGAGGGCACAAAGAGGTGGAGGCGGAGCCTGATTATCCTGCAGCTACTCAGGAAGGGGATCCAGGCAGCCTCTTCCTGGCTACAGATTACTTTGGAAAATGGGCCTCAAATGGCCCCAGACAGTCCCATGGCTGTTAAAGGATGCAGGTGCTGGAAGGCTTACGATATATACACGGCTCCTCAGGCCCTCCGTACCCCAGGGAATGCCAGTACCCACTCACTGTCCAGCTTTTATGAGTATTTTTAAAACTCTCCTTTGAACCTCTCTGTAGGATGGTGTCATCAAATGTCTTGTCCAGATGACAAAGTTATTTATTAACAGACCCAAAAATGACTACATCCAGTGCACACCTCTCCTTAGCATAGTTCTCTTAATGATCCACCCCATTAAAAAAAAGGAGGGGGGTGCTTCCTCTCTAAAGTCTCTAAGCGCTCTGAAGTACCATTGCTTTCATTTCGTTAACAGTGGTTTCCTAGGCCAAACCTTGCGGCTAGTCAACTGACTGCCCGCTCTGCCCCTTGGGAGCATCTTATCACTTAATAAATCCTCGCCTTGCTTTCTTGACCTCCACGCCTCATCTCTGAATTCTTTCTGCAAGGAGATGAGAACCTACTCTTTGGTAACAAAAGCTTGAAGGAACCACGCAGTTTCAGAGGGACTGAAACAGGCCGAGCTTGGGGGTAGGGTATGGGGGTGCAGTGTGCAGACATGAGATGGGAAAAGTGGGAAAGGGCCTTGCGGGTCTGGATTTCATCCTTAGAGTCATGAAGAAGCATTTACAGGTGAGCTGTAGAGCATCCACTGTGGTCTATTTGGGATGGTAGGTTAGGAAATAAGGAGGTGGGGCTCAGAGGGATGGAGGCGGGAGGCCCTTTTGGCTGAGTGTGGGTCTCCAGGGAATGTTCCTAGTGAAGGGTGCCTGCTGAGAGTGATGCCTCCCTCCATGTGGACTGTGGACTGGCAACGGTTTCCTCTGAGGGAGGAGGAAGAGCTTTCCTGAGCCTTAGGAAGGCCTGACAGCTTCCCCTGTGCACTCTTGGGAGAGGTGCAATGACTCCACGTTTCTCAACTCACAGTGCACCTTACTTCATCTATACCTTCATCAGTTTCCCGCTTCTCATATAATTTTGAAGCCAATCCCAGACATTATGTATTTCATTTAAACATCCAGGAATAGATCTCTCTTTTTTTTTATTGTTACATATAGTTAGTTTACAATGTTGTGTTAATTTCTGCTGTACAGCATCGTGACTCAGTGATACATTCCTTTTCATATTCCTTTTCCCTCCAGGCCCTGGACAAGGCCACTGGGCACCGTGTAACATCACCCTGCTAGTAGGTGGCAGAGCTGGGATTCAAACCCAGGTGGTATGAGAGCTCTGGGCACCTGGGGGAGTCTGGTTCAGTTCTAATCTAGGATGCTGCCTTCTCCTCCCAACCCCACCTTCAGAAGGTATAAACGTGTCCAGCTTTGGAGGCCTGCAGGCAGGTATGGAAGGTGGCATTAAAGAAGGTCAGGAGAGAGAGTTGTAGATGGTGTGTGGAGTGTGGTGGGGCAGGAATGGAGATGAGGCTGTAAGTGTGTTGGGTTGGGTGGCCTCGTTTATGTCTTTATATCCAGTTGGCACAGGAAGGAGTTCATCTTTTATCCACGGCAATGGGGAACCACTGGATATTTTAAAGCAAAGAAGAAACTCATTCACTCATTCATTTATTCATTCATTCATTCATTCAATAAGCCCATGGGCACATGAAAAGATGCTCAACATCGCTAACCATCTGGGAAATGCAAATCAACGCCACAAAGAGATATTGCTTCACACCCATTAGAATGGCTGTCATCAAAAGTACACAAATAAATGTCGGCGAGGATGTGGAGAAAAGGAAACCCTCATACACTGTTGGTAGGAATGTAAACTGGTGCAGCCACTGTGGAGAGCAGTATGGAGGTTTCTCAACTAAAAATAGAACTATCATATGACCCAGCAAATTCCCCTCCTGGATATGTATCTGAAAAAAATGAGAACACTAATTCAAAAAAATACATGTATCCCAATGTTCATAGCAGCATTATTTACAACTGCCAACATGTGGCATTTTCCACACCTGTAAAAAAAGAAAATAAATTACAGACCTTACCCTGTGAACTGGTACAAGGATTAACTGGGTTACTATTTCAGTGTGCTGAGCTCTGCCGAGGCGTGGGCACCGTTTGGGTGCCTGCCTGTCTGTTGCTCGGGACACAGAGCAGCACGGTGCTGTGGACCTGCCCTCAGGGGCTGGCAGTCCGGCTGCAGGGCTAACACTGTGTGAACAGTACAACGCAAGGTCAGACAACATGTACCCTGAGACGGGGACAACAGAGCATCGTGGGGAGGATGCCGGTCCTGGTGGGCTGTTTCTTTTTCTAAGACTTTTTTTTTTCTTAAGTGTTCTGTTATTCCCTTGTAGTTTCCATGATGTCATTTTCTGAAGCACAGCATTCCAGATGTTTTGAAAAAGCCATTGATCTCAGTCCAAGCTCCTTATTTTACAGCTAAGGTAACTGAGGCCCCCAGAGAGGGAGAGTGAATTGCCCAGGGTCACAGAGCTTTTTATGGTAGAGCTGAGTCCCAGACCACTGCTTTTAATTTTTTAATTTGTGTGTGTGTGGGGGGCAGGGAGGTAATTTAGTTTATTTATTTAACTAGTATTATTATTTTTTAAATGGAGGTACTGGGGAATGAACCCAGGACCTCATGCACACTAAGCATGCGCCCTACCACTGAGCTATACCCTTCCCTGCCCCCGACCACTGCTCTTTTCCATTATTCTAAACAGCTTTTTAATGGGTTGAATCTCTAATGTAGAGGAACAAGAGTTCACCTTAACAGAGATTTAACCTGCAGGATGTCTAGAATCTTCATCTGGACTCAGAGATTTACCCAGCACCCCAAGGAAAGCCTTTTTTAAGACTTCCAAGGACAAAAGACCCGGAGGGAAAGGGGCCATGCCTGTGTGCCAGCAGAGAAGATAAGAAGAACAGTGTTTAGTGACTACAGGGGCCTGGGAACCCATAGGTTGTAATAGTTCAATTAGTTATTAGTGCTTGCTATGGCCCAGGTAATCTGCAAGATGTCAGAAATGCCAAAGTAAGCAAGCCAGTCTCAGACCCTGGCTTCATAGAGCAGGGGTTCTCAACATTGGACAACTTTGCCCCCCCAGGGCACATTTAGCAAAGTCTGCAGAAATTTTTGATGATCCTGACTTAGGAGGGGGTTGCTCCAGAGATGCCATCCACATCCCACAATGCGTTGGAGAGCCCCCACCACAAATAATTATTCCCCCAAAATGTCAACAGTGCTAAGGTTGAGAAAACCTGCCACTGAACATAAAGTCAATGATAATCAAACAAGTAGTTAAAGTATAATTAGTGTTATGGTACAGGAAACTCAAGATACTGTAAGAAGAACCTGTAATATGAAGACTTAACCTAGAGATCAAGGCAGGTCTCTGAGAATAGGGGATGTTTGAATCCCCAAGGATGAGTGGGAGCTTGCAACTCAAAGGAGTGAGGATGGGAGACCCAGGATATGGCAGAGGAGGGGGTGAGGCTTACAAAGTCCTGGAGGAGGAAGAGACCTCTTTCAAAGAATTGAGATATATTTAGTATGGTTGGAGCAGCCTGAAAATGGAAATCACAAAAGATGAGTCAAGGAGATTCTCAAAAGACACCCCATTAACATGCAGTAGGTGTCTACCAGGCACCATTCCCTGTCCCCATGCTGGCAAGTCCTACCTGGACCAATTAATAGCACTGCCCTTGAGGAGCTTCTAGTGCTGAGAAGTGAAGGATTTTGGCTTTTACCTTAAGGGCAATGGGAAGCCGTGGGAAGGCTTTATCTAGGCGATGACAGAGTAAGATTAGCATCTTAGAAAGCACGTGGGGGATGGATTTGGGGGCCACAAGAGTGGAAGCAGGAGGACCAGTTGGAGGTTGTTACCGTAATCCAGGTAGCAGATGAAGGTGGCCTGAACTAGGAGAGACACGGGCACATGGAGGAAGGACAGATTCCAGAGACATGAGGTGGATACACATATGTGCATGTGCAGAACAGATGGTTTCAAATTACATTAAAAATCCGAGAATAGAAGTGAATTTACAAAGTAGATGACCAGGTTTGTTGGTGAGTGCTGACAACAGTTACCTCCCTACATGGTTCTATTTGTCTTCTCCAACTGTTTGCATGAGCTGGGAGAGTGGCTTGAGACTCCTGGCCATGGTTGATGTCCTAAAAAACCTGAAGTTCATGTTTCCCTTCCCCATCTCTCCCCCCACCCCCATTCTGTACGAAAGGAGAGGGCTCTGTGCTGCTTGCTTCTCCTGAAGGCCAGGCCATTTCTCTGCCCCCAGGCATCTTCTTTCCCTGGTCCCAGACAACCTTGCACATTCGCAGTGACTTATCCTGTTTGCAGACGTCAACCGCATGCAGGTTTAGCGAATCTGATCATTTACTGATGGGCCTTTGTTTTCTGGTCTTTTTGCTTTGTGATACCGGCTGGTGCCATGACTGGTCAGTTCTTTGTAAGTTTCCCAATGCTGCTGTAACAAATGTAGTGGCTTTAATCATCTTACATGTTTTCTCTTTCAGTTCTGGAAGCTGGAACTCTAAAATCAAGGGGTTGATAGGGCTGCATTCCTTCTGGAGAGTCTAGGAAAGAAGTTTCTTGCCTTTTCCAGCTTCCAGAGGTGGCTTGCATTCCTGAGCTCATGGTCCCTGCTTGTGTGGCCGTATTTCTGTATTTTCCTCTACCTCTATTTTCACACCATCTTCTCTGACTCTAATCCACCTTTCTTTTAAAAGGTGATTATATGATTATACTGGGCTAACAGGATGATCAGTGATCATTTCTCCTATTTTAAGATTCTCAACTCACACCTGTTAAGTGCCTTTTGCCAAGGTAGCATACTCAAATTCCAAGGATTAGGACGTGGACATGTTTAGGGGGGTGATTGTTCAGCCTGCCGCAGGCCCCTCACAGCTGCTGCACCCTTGTACATCACCGTGAAGACCACCCACACTCCTTGCTGGTGGGTGAGCCCCACTGGTTCTTCTGGAAAGGCCAATCCAACCCCCCATAGTCACTCCCTGCATGGGCCCTTTCAGTTCGCACCAACATGTTCAACTATTTTCAAAACACGTTATGAGTCAGGGTGACTAAATTAGGGGCGTCCAAGCTCAGATTCACATTTGTCTCTAAGATGCTATGCCTAGGTGTTGAGCTGAGGTGCGGACTCACTCTTGCATTCATTTATTCCAGAGGTTAAAAAGACAAGCAAACAAACAAAAAAAAACCCAAAACCAAAAGAAACAAAGCACCTGCTGACTTACACTGATCAGCTATGTTTCTTTTAAGATGCCATTGTTGCCATGGTGACCAGAGGCTAAAGAGATTCTCTCACCTCTTTCTCATTTCCCACCCCTCTGTACGTTTCCTCAGCAGATCTCCATTGCGTTCATTTATGGATACGTCAGGGGCACTCTCCTACCTAAAGAAAATCCTCGTTCTGCTTTCTGCAAGTGGGCATCTCTGGGGCAAGTGAATCCAGCCTCCAGGATTCATAGGCCATAAGTTGGCATGTCTTGACCTGCCTCCTCCAGGCAAATGCAGGAGAAACTGGCTGGTGTGCTCCCAGTGAATAATTAATCAGCATCCAACTGCCAAGTCTGTGCATGCTGTCAGTGTCAATGTCTGCAGTGGGGAGAGATGTGGGGAAGGACTGAGGGAGGACAGAGCTGGTCCAGGGCCTAGAGAGAACAGGAGAATGAATCCACTTGTTAGACCCTCTCTTCTGCACTCCTTTCCATGATGACACATCAAGTCCCATGATTACACACCCCATACCCCACCACTGCCATGGTCTAAGAACCAATCAAGGCCCAGGAGGCAGTGAGGTACAAGATCTAAGATGGAAAGATGTGATTTTGTTCCCAGCTGTGGGACCTCAGGCAGGGCAGTCTCCCAAACACACCTTCCCTATCTGTAAACTGCAATCAAGACCTCTGCCTCATAGCCCTCCCAGCTCCCTTTTCCCCTCTATAAGAGCGTTGTCCCCCTGCCATGAGAATTTGCACTTGGCTTGCCATGGTTGCAGATCCTGAATTGCAATTTTCAATTTACTCAAATAAATCTATCTTTGCTGGAGGAAAAACAAAACCCTCTGTTTCACCTGCTCTGTGGAATCCTTATGAGGATCAGATCGGGTCACTGGGACTGAGCACATGATGATGACGGTGATGGTAGTGATGGTGATGGTGGTGGTGGTGGTGGTGGTGGTGATGGTAGAGACAATGTCATAAAATTGGTATCATACAACATGCAGCCTTTTCAGACTGGATTCTGTCACCTAGCACCTGAGGTTCTTCCATGGATTTTCATGTCTTGATAACACATTTCTTTTTAAGGCTGCGTTATATTCCATTGCATGGATATGCCACACTTAGTTTACCTAACCACCTTTCCATGGACATCTTGGTTGCTTCCAAGTTTACAGCTGTTATACATATTCATGTGCAGGTCTTGTGTGGACATAAGTTTTCAGCTCGTTGTGGGAAATATCTAAGAGCATGATGGTCGCTGGATCATATGGTAAGCTTATGTTCAGCTTTGTAAGAAACTGCCAAATCGTCTTCTAAAATAGCTGTACCGGGGGGAGGGTGTAGCTCAAGGACTAGAGGATGTGCTTATCATGCATAAGGTCCTGGGTTCAATCCCTAGTACCTCCTCCAAAAATAAACAAATAAACCCAATTACCTCCTCCCCCCAATTTTTTTTTTAATTAAAAAAAAAAATAGCTGTACTATTTTGCATTCCCACCGGCAATGAATGAGAGTTTCTGTTGGGCTACATTCTTGCAAGCAACTGCTGTTGTCATTGCTTTGGATCTAAGCCATTCTAACAGCAGTGAGCATTCTGTAGCAGTATCTTATTTTAATCTGCAATTTCTAATAACATATGATGTTGACCATGCTTTCATATTTTTATGTGCCATCTGTATGTCTTCGCTGGTGAGGAGTCTGTTTAGGATTTTTGGGCCATTTTAAAATTAAGTTGTTTTCTGATTGTTGAGTTTTAAGAGTTCTTTGTGTATTTTGATGACAGTCTTTTATCAGATATGTGTCTTGCAGAGATTTTTCTCCCACTTTGTTTATCTTATCATTCTCCTTTTTAAAAAAAAATAAAACTGGGAATTGAACCCAGGACTTTGTGCATGCTAAGCATGCACTCTACCACAGAGCTATGCCCTCTTCCCTCTTTTCATTCTCTTAATATCATGCAGTTTTAAAAAATTTTTAATGAAGTCCAACTCATCAACTTTTTCTCTCATGGATTGTGCTCTTGCTGTTTTATCTAAAAAGCTATTGCCAAACCCAAGATAACTTCTTTTCTCCTATGATATCTTCTAGCAGTTTTAGAGTTTTGTGTTTTACAATAATGTAAAGTCAGTGATCCATTTTGAGTTAACTTTTGTGAAAGATGTGAAGTCTGTGTCAATAGTCACTGTTTTGAATATGGAAGTCCAGTTGTTCTGGAACCATTTGTTCAAAAGACTATCCTTTTCCCATTGTTTTTGCTCTTTTGTCAAAGATCGGTTGACTGCATTTGTATGGGTCTCTGTCTGGGCTCTCTGTTCTGTTCCATTGATCTTTTGGTCTATTCTCTCACCAATGTCACTCCGTCTTGAGTACCATGGCTCTATAGTAAATCTTAAAGTCAGGTATTGTCAGTCTTCCAAGTTTCTTCTTCTTCAGTACTGTCTGTGTTGGTTATTCTGTCTTTTCTCTTCCGATATTAAGTTTAGGATTAGTTTGTTGATATCTACAAATAACTCTCTGGTATTTTAATTTTAATTGCAATAAACCACAGATCAAGTTGGAGAGAACAGACATTTTAACACTTTAGAGTCTTTCTATTCATCAACATGGAATATCTCTCCATTTATACAGTCCTTTGATTTCTATCATCAGCATTTCATAGTTATCCTCATACAGACCTTATAGAAATTTTTTTTAGATTTATCACTAAGTATTTCTATTTTGGGGGGTGCTAATGTAAATGGTATTGTGTCTTTTTATTTTAAATTCCAGTTGTTCATTGGCTGGTATATAGGAAAATGATTAACTTTGTATCCAGCAAGATTGTTATCATCATTTATAATCAGTCAGTTTCAGGAGTTTCTTTGTTGATTCTTTGAGATTTTCTATACAATCATGTAATCTGCAAACAAAGATGGTTTTATTTCTTTTTTTTTCCCAATTTGTATACTTATAATTTCCTTTTTGGGGGCTTTATTGCTTTAGCTAGGACTTCTAGTTGAAATGTTGAAAGGAGTGGTGAGAGGGGACCCCTTTGCCTCATTCCTGATTATAGGGAGGAAGCATCCAGTTTCCCACCACTAAGTATGATGTTAGCTGTTAAGTTTTTGGTACATATTTTTTATTGAATTTTTAAAATCAAAGTGTATTTGATTTACAATATGGCAGATATTCTTTTTCAAGTTGAGGAGGCTCCCCTCTAGACCTAGTTTTCTGAGACTTTTTATCATGAATGGGTGGATTTTGTCAAATGCTTTTTCTGCATCTATTGATAGGATCATATGATTTTTCTTCATTAGCTTGTTGATGTGATGAGTCATATTAGTTGATTTTAGAATGTTTAACCAGCTTTTTATACATTGTTTGACTTAATCTACTAATTTTTTGTTGAATATTTTTGCATCTATGTTCATTTTTTTTTTAAGTCCCCCAGGTGAGCCCAATACAGTTTGGCTAAGAGCCACTGACATAGAGAAATAACGATGTATTCTGAGAGGTGTGTCTGGGGATATTCACTGCAGTATTATTGATAACAGTTTAATATTGGAAAACATACAAGTGTCCATTAATAGAGAACTAGCTAAAGCAGCCATGGTACATTCATACCGTGGAATACTGGCAGTTAACATAGAATGGGTAGATTTATACATACTCACTTGTTAAGATACCTGAAAGGTGTTTTTAAATGAAAAGAAGCATGTTGTAAAATAATTGCTAGTGTAATCCTATTTTTATTTACCTCCTCAAAATTATATATTTCTCCATGTATGTAAGTATGTAAGGCCATAGAGGAAGGCCTGAAAGGATGCGTTAATAAATTGATTACGCTGGGAAGGGTAGGAGATTGAATTAGAGTCAAGGAGACTTTCCCATTATCTTTTCTGCTTAGAATTTTTACAGTGAAAATGTATTACCACACTATTTGTCCACTAAAATATATTTGTAAATTATAATAGCACTTATGAAGTTCCAGGTACTGTGAAAAGTTGTGAAAACTCCAAAATAAACAATACATGGTCCCTGTTCTAAAGGGTTTATAATCTGCTGGGAAAGATAGACCTGTAAAAGCAAGAATAAAGTATTATTCATACTATGGTGGAAATGTATACAGGTCACAGGGAAGCTTAAAGGGGGAAGAATCAGTGAATTTTACCTCTGAGTGGTTGTTTGAGATATGGAAAGGTAACAGGGATGTAGCAACCCTTGAGCTGCATCTTAAAAGATGAGTTGTGTTAATTAACCCAGGAGGCCATTAGACAGAGATGACTCTGATGTTGTGGCCACCTACACAAGAAAACCAAAATCTGAGCTTGAAAAGGCCTCAGGGTTATGAAACTGGGCTTCAAACTGCAGCCAATCAATAATGTGCTTGCTCTGTTTCTGCCTTTTCTCTAAAAAAGTCTCTCCCCACTTCCTGTCTTTTGGAGCACTCATAACCACTTCTGGTTTGGTGCTGCCCAATTCAAGTCAATAAATGTTCAAATAAACTCAAAAAAGTTTGGATGCTTCAGTTTATCTTTTAACCGTAGAGAGTTTCTGGTCACTGGGACGTGGGTATGGGGTGGAATGCACAACACTGGGAGGGAGGCTGGATGGGACGTCCAGGCAGAGGGAGCCTTACACACAAAGGCCAGGAGGCATGTTTACTGTGTTTGGGGATTATGTGGCTGTGCTGAATGTTCCCAACAGGTAAGAAAGGAGAGACGACTGAAGAGGTAAGCCCACCTTCACGTTCAGAGTATTACCAGGAGAGGAGGGGTCACACACCACGCATGTGCAGTGCTGGGTTTGCCCATCCTTCAGATGAACACGCAGAGGGAGCCTCAGGAGAAAGCAGTAGCTGTGACTGTGGCACCAACTAGACTTGTGTCCTCAATCCAGCTCCCCCACTTCAGAGCAGTGGAATTGTTTTCAAATTACACCCAGCCTCTGTCTCCACATTCCTGGAATGGAAATAAGCATATCTCCCTGGTAGTGTTACCTGAAAGTAGGTTCTTGTCCTGCTGCTGAAAGAATTCAGAGACGAGATACAGAGGTCAACATAGTGAAGTAAGAATGTAGCGGTGATAGAAAACTCTCAAAAGGAGAGCGGGCCGACTCAGGTGAGTAGCTGTGCTGAGTTTCTTTGTCAGGCTGGTTTTATGGGGTGTAAAAATGAATGGGTGGAATATTCATGGGGGAGGGAGAAGCTTGGGGTCGTATTTCCTGATTTTCACCCCAGCTCCACCTTCCCCAGGGGATGAGGGATTTTTGTTCTTATTTAATCTCAATCAGAAGTATCACGGTGTCAGTGCATGATGGGTATTTCTAATCTGCAAGGCTAATTTTATTGTAATAAGGGCATAATGAGCAAGAGATTACTTGCTGATGCAGAAGATGCCTACCTTTCTCCAGGTTTCTTTGTCATCCTCCAGAACACCTGTAGACCCAAAATGGGTGGTTTCTTATCAGTCCAGAGGTTCTTGCTTTTCTCTGTCTGCCCAAGGACCCCCATTTTTCACAAGATGCATGGTTTCCTGCTATATAGTCTGCTCCCCTCTTTCTCTGCTCATATCTAGCTCTCTGCCTGCTCTAACTGTAGGACCCTCATGTATAACACATTATATAAAATATGTAGGAAGCCCCCAAACTGATACAGCAGAAGATCATCAGCAAAGGATTGTCCCCTCTCTTCCCTCTCCCACACCTCCTCCCATCTTCCATGTAGGCAAAACACTCGTCACACAGACCCTCCGTCTTCCTCCCCATGCCTAGTTCAAGATCGAGGGACCAGAGAAAAGCCCTGCCCCCGCCGGAGGAAGTGGCAAGTCATTGTGGGAAAGGGCCCTGGGAGTGGCAAGGGTTTCCTGGATCCGGGGCTTCGAAGCCGGTGTCAGGCAGAGGAGATCTGGGCCAGCTTCCTGACCCCCAACCCCACACCCCACGGGAGCTCTGATTTCTCCTCTCTGGCTCTTTCTGGGAACCGTGCCTGCAAATTTTTCTGGATTCATGTGCTTTCAAAACCTCCGAATGAAAATGTTCTAAACTACTGTGAACTAAGAACACAGCTGGCTCCTTGTTTAAAGGTCACCTTAAAATCTTTATAAGCAAAGGAATTCGATTTTTATTGGAACACTGTGTCCCTAATAATAACACTCCTGGGCCCTCCTGTGTCCATGTTGTGCTTTTCAAAATGCCTTCCCTGACCTCATCTCATCTGATTCTCAGAAAACTCTACAGAGTAGCCGGGCAAGGGCAGGTCTTACCAACCTCGGTTTACAGATGAAGAAACAGAAGCTCAGAGAGTTTCTGTCTTACCGAGCTTGTCCATAGCAGCCATGAGATCATCTCAGGCTCTTTCCTCCATGTGGGACAGGATCTGGGCCCACGCAGCCACATGGCTTTGGGGGACAAACACCCTCTGGTCAGCTGCGGTGCAAAGACAGCCCGAACTTAGGAGGCAGGCAGTGCAGGGAGGTCCAAATCCAACTCCATGATCTGTGCGCGCCCAGACAAGATGCTGCCTAGGGCTCAGTTTCCTCTTTACAAAACAAGAACGAGATCCTGTGCTTAGATCGTGACATTTTATAAAACCCCAACAAGAAGATGCCAATGAGAGTGCTTTCAAAACCTGGCACGCCAGCTGCATTAGGGGACGAGAATGGTTTGGGTTTTGTCGATGCCACTGCTATTAGGAGCAGTGGCTTTGCTGGGTAGTCGGAGGACTGAATATATGCAGGGAGCCTGGTTCGATGCCAGGCACGTTGTAGGTACTCAGTAAGCCGCTGTTATTTTCGTTATGTGCTGTGGCTCAGTAACTTCCCACTTGGCTCCAGGTTTTTGTCCCCCAGGACAATCAGGGACCCCATCATCAGCTTGCAGACAACATGGTCTGGACCTCATAGCAGATCTGCAAAAAAAAATAAGCAGTTTAACAGGTCAGTGGAACGGCGATCCTCACCCCCGACGCTACAGAGACCAGCCGACCTGAGACCAGGGCAGCTGGGCTCAGAGGGAGTTCTAGTCACACCGTGATGTCACGATGCCATTCCGTTTCCTGGGGAACCGCTTCATCTTCCTCCCCGTCTGCAGGTCTTAGCCTGGCTCCCTGGCCTCTGTGACTTGGTGAATGGGGACAGGGGAAGTGTCTGGATCACAAATCCCTACTTCTGGCATGAATGGCTGTGACTATTTTCGGAGGCTTTGAAATTCTGGGCTTAAATGAGGCTTGGGATCTCTCTGGAATTTTCCCTATTCATGCCCCAATTAGCAGGGACAAGAAAGAGTTGTTTCTGTTTGCTCCTCCTCATATCCAAGCTGGAGGCCCCCATAAACAAGCACCGGAGGAGCGATTTTGCCGGTGGTGATGGTCCTGTTCTCCTGACAATGGTATGCAAGGTCTGGAGAACGTTTGTTCAACACAGATTTTGGGGGCCTTACTTTGAGCTTGAAACTAAGCTGCATTCTGGAAATATATCAACAAAAAAAGGGTCCCTGACATTAAAGAATTCATAGTTTATTAGGGAATGCCAATAACTAGCCAGGCAAGTACAATCCAGTGGGATAGGGGCTCTAGAAACATGGGAAAGAGGTGTTTTACACAACTTGAGCGTGTGGATCAGGACAGGCTCAAGTGAAGAGTGAGAAAGGAAAAGCCAGAGATAGGATCCAATGGAATATTTAAGGGACAAGCAGAGCTAAGAGGAGCCACAGTGGAAACTGGGCAGTCGCAGAAAAACCAGGGGAAAACAAGACATATAAACAAGGAAGGAGAAAAAAACCAAAGGGCAGAGTGGTCAGTAGGAAGCTGCAAACTGAAAAGTGTTGGCTAGATCTGGCCATGAGGTCAATGTGAATATTTTAAGTAATTCCACCAGGGATGCTGAGGGAGAAACCCAGATATCAGGGTTTCTGATAGATGGAGTGGGATGTTAGCGTCAATCAGTCTTCCAAGAAACCTGGCTGGAAATATGGCAAAATCTTGAACCTGGGGGAGTACAGTACATAGGTGAACATTGTACTATTCCATTCTTGTCTGAAAAGATTTACACTGCTAATTTCACGGTATTGGCTGAAGGAAAGAAGAACGCTAGGGCAGTGGCTAGGTTGAATATAAGACTAGGAAGCAGTTTCCTTGTTTTAATGAATGAGGCTTGAATATATTTAAATCCTGGTGAAAAGATGGGGCTAGAAAGAGAAAGGAATAAAAGGATGATTAAAGGAGAAGGAAGGAGGGGATGGAATCCAACGCAAGGTGATGCATTTGTCTTGATGAGCAGGAGAAACACTTCTTTGGAGAAGGACGAGGACCAGCAAAATTATAGAGCTCCCCCTTTGATTGTCTCTACTTTCTCTATCAGGGCAAAGTTGGCCAATGGAAATCATGGCCAGAGGAAAGTTCTAGAGCAGCTATTGCAGGGAACAAGAGCAAGTGCAGGTGTGTAGTTTTTTCCGATCATAGTAGTATTTTTAAACAATTTTTTAAATTGAAGTATAGTTGATTTACAATGTTGTGTTAGTTTCGGGTGTACAGCAAAGTGATTCAGTTAGGTGTATATATATGTGTACATATTCTTTTCAGATTCTTTCTCATTATTGGTTATTATAAGAAATTGAAGGTAGTTCCCTGCGTTATACAGTAGGCCCTTGTTGTTCATCTATTTTATATATAGTAGTTTGTATCTGCTAATCCCAAACTAATAATTGATCCCCCCCTTTCCCTTTTGGTAACCATAGTTTGCAGGTGTGTAGTTTTGATTTTTGCAAAGACATTCTTCCAAAGCGCTCCCAGCCGTAAGTTCTGCGTAGCCCAGAAGCAGGGATGACCTTGTCATTTGCATCAGCGTCTTGCGTGTAAGAGAGCTGTGGCTTAGGGCTGAGCTGCTGACTAGGGCCCTGCAAATGGCTGGCCAGATTGCCTTGAGGTCTGAATTTGGAGACCTTGGTTTCATTTGCGATGACTCCAATCTGCACATGAGTATGACAGGTTCTTGCCATGTTCTGAAGTCTGAGAACATGATGGGAGAAATCAGATGGGCTGAAATCATCCAGAGCTGAGGTTTTGCCAGGTGAGCGCAAAAATCGTGTCAGTGAGATAAAGGAATTGGAAGTTGTACAAGAAATTTTGTGATGGTTCCTGGGATCAACCCTGCAGAAGGGAGGATGTGAAGACAGGCTGATAGGTGGGAGGTGAGGAGACTGAAGGAGTAGACTGGACAGGGAGATTTTGATAAGGTCCAAGAGTAGGTAAGGTGCATGTAGGAAAGTGAAAGTTTAGGAAGGATGGAGGTCAGGATGAGAGGTCAATCGCATGGCATTTAACAGCTAGGAGGTGTCATGTGTCTTCTGTGGACGAGTTCCAAGTAAGACAAGGTGTAGGTGGGGACATAGGGAAGGGCTAAGGTGGGGTGGAGGTGAATGGTGATGAGACAGAGATGGGAACCAGGGGTTGGACGGCCTGCCCCCGTGACACCGGGCTTCTCTGGTGGTGGCAGGACAGGAGTGACAAGGGAGACCCTAGATCAAATGTCAAGTCCTCCATGAATATGTATGTGTGTGTAAGTGTGTGTGTGTGTGTTTATGAAGATTGTGTAAAAAGATGAAAGGTGTTTCTTGTCCTCTTTATGGCAAAATTATGTTACTTGATGTCAGCTGGTACTTCAGAAAACTGCAAAAGAGGAAAAGCTAGTCTCTGGAGTACTCTGCCATTTTTAATGCAGACTTGGTTTTGACTCTAGTCTGTGACCTTTATGCAGGGGTTAGAACTCTTTGGGGGAACCAACATTTAGCTCACAATAGGAGGCTAAGAAAGAAGTTCAAGCATTTGTAGGTTGGGGAGAGAGTGGATATGAACAGCCTGAGGGCAGCCAGCATGGCTACAAGACGGGAAAGGGCCTCTGAAACATGCCTCAGCTGGGCTAGTGGAACTGTCCTCTCCCCCAGTTCTGCACACCTCACCTCAGGGATCACTGATGTCCTCTGTGCAGACTCTACTGAAACTGCAGAGAAGATTTAGTGGAAGGGCCCATGAAGTCCCTTCCAATTCTGAGATTCTGTAAGAGATCCTTCCAGATGCTGGCGATTCGAAGGTTGATGACTGTTTTGAACAGATCATGAAATCAGCTGAGTAAGGAATGGCGAGAAAGCTGGCAAACAACTTTCTAGAAAGATGAGAGCCCCTGTGTTGGCCGTGTCTAGCTTAGGTGAGGCTCCTGAAGGGGGAAAGTCCCTTCTGGGAAGGGGGTTGAGGACGGGTGGGGCCCGGCAGCCCCCAGTGCACACGTGGGCGGGCTTTCCCGTGGCCGCCCCTCCCTGGCCACCAGGCCTCCGGGCTGTGGGAGAAGCAGCCCGCACAGTGCGCGGTTCTCCACCGCTGCTCCCAGGACCAGCGGCAGCACCCGGGGTCTGGTTAGAAATTCAGATTCTCAGGCTCTCCCTCTGGGTCTGGGGCCCAGAAGTCCGTGTGTCAACCCGTCTTGCAGCTGAATCTGATGCCCACTGCACGGTGGGAAGGCCGGCGGGGTGGTGAAGAGCTCAGTCTTATACACAGATCCCCTTGGATTCAATTCTAGCTCTCTCACCTGTGTGACTCTGGACAAGTTCCCTAACCTATCTGAGCTCTGGTTTTCTCCTAGGTAAAATGACAGTATCTGTAAGGGTTTTGGAGAATTAAAAGAGTCGATATTTGTAAAGAACTTTGTACAGCAAATACAGAAAATAACAGCAATTATGATTGCACCTGCTGTGGCCAGTGGTCTCTGCAACACTGCGTACTTAGATTGACCACCTTTATTTTTTTCTTTCTAATTCAAAGAAGTTTTATTTTTGTGGGGGAAGTCATTAGGTCTATTTGTTTATTACTAGTTTTTTTTTTTAATGGAGTACTGGGGATTGAACCCAGGACTACATGCACGCTAAGCATGTGTTCTATCTTTTACCATTTGAGCTATATTCTCCCTGCCTAGGAAGACACCTTTAAATTTGTGACTTCAGCTACCAGGTTTCTGGCTTTTCTATACCCCCAGGCTGTCAGACGTGGTTTCCTGGCTGACACTCCCCTGTCAATTCAATTCTGCCCCAAATCCAGCCTGACGGGTTCTGTCTACAGAATGGAGAGCTGTTGGCCTGACCTGGCCTGATAAATTTGTTCCCGTGAAGAGACTGACGTACATGCCCAAGGTTGTGACTCCGGAATCGGGGACCAGCACGAGCAGAATGGGGAGGACAGACTGCATTTGGGATGATGTCACTGCTGCCTTTTGGGGGAACATCCTTTACTTCCTGCTACCAGGTTTACTACTTGTCTGCTTTTCACAACGTCACATCTTCGAGTGACCTGGACGGCTTGAAGTCTGTTTTCTTCATAACACACGTCAGCAAAGAACACCTGCACACAGTTTTTCCTCTTGTGTGATCACATCCTGAGCGCTGTGTGAAACGGGCAGAACAGGGCATGTTTCTCCATGTCCTCGGTGGGGAAACTGAGTCCTTGGAGGGGAAGTGCCATGTCTAATCAAAGGTCACAGCTGGTGAACATAATACTACAGCCCACTTTCCTGAGTCCTGATCTGATGCTCCTTCAAATATACCACAGGCTTTCCTAAAATGAGCACGAAAGCTCCTCCAAAGCGGGTGACCTGAGCTCTAGAAGGTCCAACTTTTTGTCTGAAATTCCCTTTCCTCTCCTGGAGGTCATCTTTCTTGCTGCTATTTGACCTAATTTCCTCTGGCTCAGTTCTCAGTGGGGAAGAGGAAGCCCTTGGGAGGAGAAAACAAGAAAGTCCTTCCCTGCACCTCAAGTCTGGCTCACCGTCTGCTCCCCTGACCCCAACAACCTAGATCCCTGAAGAGCTTAGGATGGGTCAGGCCAGCCACAGGGGCACTTCCCTTGTTTTGCATCTGAAACAAGGGGCTTGCTGACAGTTTTTGCATGAACTCAATGTCTATGGTGGATAAGAACCTTTTTTTTTTTTAAATGGGCTTATATAATCTTTTTCTCTTTAAAGTAAATATGGCAACAATCTTTCTGACCTGCCCTCATCCTTGTCTTGGTGTAGGGATCTGGCCGGGTGGAGGGCTGAGGGGCAGGGCTTGGCTTGGTGGTGACAGAGAGGGACACTGTCTTTTCCTGGGAACAGATGTTGGTCTCCAGCAACATTTCAAATCCATGTTCAAGGTTATCAGCCTCCCTACAACCCCCAGTCAGTTTGACTGTGGGGAGGAGAGGCAGGAATTGAAAGTTAAAACCTCTTCAATCTTCTATTTCCCCCAAACACACACATTATTGGCTCCTTGGCTTGAAAGCCCAGGAGAGCCCAGCTCTGGGTTGTTCTGCAGTGAGAGTCTGGAATGGGTGGGGAGGGGGGCTGTGGGGACACCTGAGATTGGGTGCAGGCCTGAATGGCGTGGTCTGCCTGGCATGTGACAGTCGTGGTCAGCAGGCGGTCCGCAGCAGGGGCTGGAGCGTCTGCGCCCAGGCATCACCTGGGCTGCTGCACCGTTGCCATGGCTACCAGTCCCCACAGCTGCTAGGAGAACCTGGTTCTACACAGGCCCTGGGGGAAGGCAGCTTCAGAGCTGGGCCCTAGCTCCAACCCTCTTTTTCTCTCCCATCTTTGTGCTTTTCTCAGTTAGCTCGGGCTGCCGTGGCAAGTTACTGGAGCCCGGGTGGCTTAAACAGAAACGTATCTCCTCACAGTTCTGGACACTGGGAAGACCGAGATCAAGGTGCTGGCCAATTTAGCGCCTTGTGAGAACCCTCCTCCTGCCTTCTCACGTGGCCTTTCCTTGGTGTGTGCACTTAGGGAGAGAGAGAAATGCAACATACGAATTCAGGGGGATACAAGCGGTCGGTCCGTAACGGTCCTTGGCTGCCTGAGTCCTGCCTGGCGAAGGAGTGCCCTGTGCATGAGGACACATGTCTTCTGTCATCCAAACTTTACAATTACTTGGATTCTGTTGAGAACATTGTAGTTAATGTTAAAAATACCAACTTCAAAAATAAACCCCAATGGTAGACATTCAGTTGTTTTTAAATGCATGGCAATGCTCCCTTCATATATGTCTGGATAAAAGAGAAAGTGTTTCGTCTTAGGTCAGGCATCCGATGGAGGGAACTCTCTCACACAGGCTGTGAAGGACAAAAGGGAAAGAGCCCATCTGGTTAGATTAATTGAAGGCATCTGATTTGCTCCTTGACTCCCTTCTAAGAGCCCTGGAGATGACAGGGACCTTCAGTTAGCCACATGAAAAAGCAACTGGGCAGATAACTGCAGAGTCAGCGCCAGATCTGTAGCCGAAGAGATGAGCTGTTCTGAGCCTGGGGGCCGGTGAGAATGAATTCAGTGCCTTTTCCCCCTGTGCTTCTAACAGTGAGGTTCACCACCCACTGAGGCTGCGCCTTCCTGGGCTCTGGGCTCTGTGCCTTCCCTGACTTACCAGCTGCTCTCTTAGAGCAGGAGGGAGGGAAAGCAGGGGCTCGCCGTGGATGTGAAGGCTGCCCCCAGCACCCCCCAGATGTGAGTCCAACTGCCCTGCCACCTTAAGCCCAGGCAACTGCACTGACCTCCACTGTCGCCTGGGCTCGCCCAGGTGGGCTGCTCCACCCCCAGGATGATTGAGTCCATCGTCGCATAGGGATTTGTTGCTGTTGTTGTTGTTAATTTGCATTAATTTTTTTTTTACTGAATTATAGTTGATTTATAATGTGTTAGTTTCAGGTGTACAGCAAAGTGATTCAGGCATACACATACACACACACACACACACACACACACACACACATATATATATATATTCTTTTCCAGATTCTTTTCCATTATAGGTTATTAAAAGATATTGAATATAGTTCCCTGTGCTGTACAGTAGGGCCTTGTTGTTTATCTGTTTCATATATAGTAGTGTGTATACGTTAATCCCAGACTCCTAATTTATCTCTCCCCGCCTTTCCCCTTTGGTAACCATAGTTGTTTTCTATGTCTGTGAGTCTATTTCTGGTTTGTCAGTAAATTCATTTGTATCATTATTTTTAAGATTCCACATAGAAGTGATGTCATATGATACCTGTCTCTGACTTTCCTCAATTTCTTGAGCATCTGTCATGCAGGAGCACGCGGCTGGCGTTTGCTGAATGCGCAGAGCCTGTCCTCGGGGTCTGTGGTCTAGGCTATAAGCCTGCCAGGAATTTGCCGCCGTGCAGAAATACGTGCAGCAGGAACACAGGGCAGGAAGCAGCCACCAGCCTGAGAGAAGACTTCTAGGAGGAGGCGACACCTGCTAGGAATCTTCAGGGGGGGAAAGCTTTCCAGAAAGAGCAGAAATGGACGGGTAAATAGCCTCACCCCGTGCAACTGCGGCGCATCTGATAAATGCAGCAAAACGCCTTGTGGAGAGTGACCGAACTCTCTGAAGAGCAAGACTCATGGCAAGTTTTCTACACGGTGTGTGTGTGTCTGCACACAACCACGCACTAGAAAGAAATTGTCAGAGCTGCCCCAGCGCCCACGGTCACCCCGGAGTCTTGTCTCCTTGTCAGCTGCCGCCTCCTGGGGTGACTGACCCCCTGTGTCCTGTGTGAGGGTGCCCCCTGCAGGCACCCACGCCGGGCCGGTGCAGCCCGCCCGTTCCCGTCAGTCTCCCACGTGTTACCCACCAGCTTTAGTGGCTTCCCCTGGCTCGGGGTGAAGGCGGGACCAACGGCTCTGTTCACAGCTGTATAGGAGCCCAGCTACAGGGAAGCAGGGCACATGGTTTCTCCAGGGAGCTCAGGGGCTACCACAGGGATGGAGCCAGAGGCCCCGGGCACCCAGCGCCTCAGCCAGAACTGCTGTCTTCCCTTGTGTAAGCCTCTGCGTGACGTCTCATCTGAAAATCACAGTTCTGCTGGGGAGTCAGGACTTCACCAGCCTCCCTGACTCCAGCCCTGAGAACAACCACGTCTGAGCTGAAGGCTGCCTGGAATCTTTCCTCTCCTCTCTCCCTGTCCTTCTACACATTTCCTTTCCTCCCTGCTACCCACGCTGCCCGCACCCCTGCTGATTCCTCATTACCCAGAAGTGCTGTCTTTTAGGAATACCCAGTGGCCTCCTGGCCTCGTGCAATGGCTAAGGTTGAGAAATTTCATTTGCTGTTTCTCCCTTTCCGTGTAACTCTTTAACACCTCCTTATGCGTGGTCTGCAGCAGAACCATCTGGAGGGCATGTTCAAATACAAGTTGCTGGGCCCCACTCCTAGAGCTTCTGACTCACTAGGTCTGAGGTGGGGGCTCAAGAATTTTCACTTCCACCAGGTTCCCAGACGATTCTGATGCTGCAGGTCCAGGAACCACCACGGGGTTCTATGCATACAATTGAACATTAGCACAAATCCTTCTTGAGGTATCAAGGGTACGGATGAGTTTAGGACCACAAGGAAAGGGTGATGCTGAGCAGTGGGTGGTAACTGTGCTCAGCTGGGGGTGGGTGGAGGAGAGTGAGATGGTGAAGGAGAAGAGGGGTTAAGAGAGAGGGGTTCCTGGGGTAGGAGGTGGGACTAAAGATGACATGTGATCTCAGATAGAAAGGGTCTGCTCAGCACCTCCCACCGATTGTGTTAGGTCCCGCATCCTGGGGATAGAACCATCTAGAGCTAAAGGTGATTTTAAAATATCACCATGTGTGTTCCGTCATGGACTTGGTCCCCCAAATATTTGTGTCTACTGCTTTCAGAGCATGATGAGGGGGCACTGTGGATACAAAGACACAAAGTTACCATCCTTGCCTTTGAGTTGTGCTTCCTCCAGTCATTGAACCGAACCAATGAACAAGCGCCACGTGATGTGGCAGTGGTGGGAGAGGTGGGGGTGGGGGTGGCGGTGGTCACGGTGGTGATGTTGTTCACGGTGGCGGGCCTGGTACTGGTGGAGGTGATGGTGGTGACGGTGGTGCCAGTGATAACTTTCTGAATCAGGTTCCACCTGGGTGCCAGGCTTAGGGGGAAGCCCTCTCCTTACCTCATCTTATTTACTCCCCCAACAACACAAAGAGACAGACATTATTATCCCTGTTTCATAGATGTCGGAACCCAACCAGTCCACAGTCATACAGCTCAGAATTAAACGGCAAATCAAGAACAGCCAGTTTTTCCTGGCGGCAGGGGCCCAGCCCTTCCATATCCTGACCCTGCCACACCAGCCTGCGTGGCGCCAGATGTTTGCTGTGGGCAGGAGGCCTCGAATTTTATCTGGGGGGAAAGAGGCGGTTAGGTCAAGTCCCTAAAGGATGTGCTGCTGGAGCCGCGACCCTGAGGGACAAAGTGGAGGAAGGTGCTCCAATAAAAGAGCAGTGTTTAGACTTGGAGACTTCAGCCCACTGAATAAAGACTGCTACTTTTAGAGAGTTAAAAGGTTAAAGAAGGCAAACGTAGCTTGGCCACCCAGGGCAGACGTATTTCCAGACATAGCTGGGAGTCCGCTTCAGCACATAAAAGTGAGGGTACTGGGGAAGCGGAGAGGAGCTGAAGCTGGCCGGAGACCCACTGTGCTCACGTGGGGATCAGCCAGATCGCCCAGCAAAACGGATGCTGCGGTCTCAGCAAAGTTCAGAATTCAGTCGTAGGTGTGTCCGTGGGGGCATCAGCCAAAGAAAATCCTCATTTATAAAGGCTCCGGAGAGCAGACGTTTCTAAAAGGTGTATTCCACAGATTTGTGCAAGCACTTCCTTACTTGTATTTTAAAATTTTATTTTATTAAAAATATTTTTCTTTATTGAAGTATAGTCAGGTTACAATATTGTGTTAGTCTCTGGTGTACAGCGTAGCGGTTCAGGCATACATATATCTATATTCCTTTTCATATTCTTTTTCATTATAGGCTATTACAAGGCATACTTGTAAGTGGAAACTTGGTTACTATGGCTACCTAAAAAGTCACTCTACTTAGTGACATAAAGCAACTCTTTGTTATGCTCACAGAGTCCGTGGGTCAGGGATTTGGACCCGGCACAGCAGGGGAAGCTCCCTGATGGCCTCGGCTGGATGGCTCAGGGCTTAAATCATTTGAAGTTTCGTTCTTGTGCATATTGGGTGGTTTATGCTGGCTGGGACCCCATTTCCCTCTTCTGGAAATGAATCTCTCCAGGTGACTTCTGCTGGGCTGGTTTGGGCTTTCTCACAGCCTGGGGGCTGGGTTCCCAAGGTGAGCATCCTGAGAAAGAGAGAGAACCAGGTGGACACCACATGGCTTCGTATGATTAGGTCTTGGAAGTCAGGCAGCATCATGGCTGCTGTTGAGCCAGCGACAAAGGCCAGCCCACGTTCCAGGTTCACGTAATACAAATGGGAAGATGCTAGAAAATATGTGGGACTGGAAATCTCTGCAGCCACCCCCAGGGGTGCCCCCTGGGAGACCCAGGAGGGGAAAGAAGAGGATACTGGCCCTAGAGAGCTAAGGTGCACATCAAAGGAATGATTTCAATGAGCCCAGACTTTTGCATCTTCCCATACACAGAAAAGCGCTAAATTCCTTAACTGGAGGCATCTGGCATTCTTGAATTAACAGTAATCTTTTGATGTTCCAATTATCTAGTCTTTGTTGCAAAAACTCCTATATAGCCTGGATCCTCCCCTTCAGAGCCGTCTCTTAGAGCTATCTGAGAGGCTGCACCCCAGGCTTGATGTCCTCAAAAATGTCCCCCAAATGAAACTAACTCTCAATCTTTAGGTTTTGCATGTTTTTCTGTGAACACTTTTTTTTTTTCTAGAAAGGTTTTGTGGTGCTTACAAAAATGCATGTAACCCCAAAAAGGGAAAAAATAGAGCAAAGGGACTCCAGGCAAAGGAAAAATAGTGTTGTTGAGTGACCAGCAAAGGAAACTGGAAACAGGATAGATGCAAGGGGTCTGCACGGATCTGCCTCAGAACCTCCTGGTGACCAGCAAAGAGAGGCTCGTGGTCTTGACAACACTCACCAAGTCTGTCAGGAAGAACCAGTCTAGTTCTTCCAGAAGATGCACTGCTTCTTCAGTTGCCAAGCCCTGTGCCTGGGGAACGCCTTCCAGAGTTCCTCACAGGGAGACCCATGGTGATGAGGGATGGGAGTTGGTGGAAACCACGCCTTATAGATCCTGCAATCAAGTATTTGCCTGGGGCAGCTTCTCCTGAGGCTCTGCAGTGGGAACAATGGGCCCCCTCTGAGCAACTGTTCAGTGAATGTGGTTCTGTGGGGGGTCAAATGCATTAGTCCCAGAGCACAGCTAGTGCGTGAACTCGCTGACCCAGTGATGGAACTAGATACTCTTGTTACGGAAATGACAGGCCAGCCAAGAAACAAGCACTACTCGGAGGGTTGGAGTACTCAGATTTATTACGCCGGCGGGCTCAGAGGGGCTTCTGCTCTGAAGCTCTGAGCCCCTCCAAGACGTGCACATGAGGTTCTATAGGGTTAATTACAAGTATGGGGCTATTAGCCAATAAGGTTCAAACAACAAAAAGCAAGGAATCAGTACACTGGAGCTTATCAATTTGGAAAAGATCACGTTACTGACACTCGTTGAGCTTGGATTTACGAGTTAGCTTGTTAGCCCAGTAAACTGACACTAAACTTCAGATTTACGAGTTAGCCCAGCAGAATTTATATCAGTAAACCGACACTTATCACACTTAGATTTGTGACTTAGCTTGTTAGCCCAGCTGGGCTTTTCCTTCACACTCTTCCTTCATCCCTCTCTAAACATGACTGCTCGTATACCAGGCTCTTCTAATGATGGAATGCAAAAGAGTTCATGGTTGGAGCCTTTGGAAGGACCCGGAGAGGTTGGGGTTAAATTTCTCCTTGGAAGATTAAGGGGCTGAATCAAGGCAATTGCCTGGAGGTGCTAGAGGGGAGGTCATCTCTGAATGAGCACTACAATTGCACCTCCAGGGACCTTGAAGGAGAGAGAGAAGGAAAGGAGAAAAGCTGAGCCAGCGCCCGTTCCCCACCAGCCCGGAGTAGACCACCAGGCTCTCACTAATACCCCAGTGCTCCAGATCCTGACACAGCGTGCTCCAGTGCATCACCTGGGGGTCACGCTGCCCGGAAGGGGCAGAGACAGTATCCAAGCCATCCATTTGAATAAGAGCAGGCACTTACCACTCTACCAAAAGATATGCTTGTGCTGTGCACTCCAATTTCAGGCCCAGCTTAAGTCATCCTAAAAATGTGGCTTCACTTGAGAAAAGCAAATTGAGATTAATGGCGAACTCAGGTGAGGAAAGCAATGGGGTTCTGGGGCGATGGAGTTATTTCTGTATCTCTCCGAGTGTGTGACTCATAATCATATCAGTCTGACTGCCTCTCAGGCCCCAGTTCTTGGAGCTGAGAGAATTAGAACGGAGGGACGCTTTTTCCTGAAACATTATCTCCACATGAACTATTACTGTTATTAATCTCCCTTCATCCTTTCGCAATGGGAAACCAACAGCCCCTGCTTTTCTATCAGGACTAAAGTAGACGAAAGAGGGGGTTGAAAAGATACCCCAGCTTTGCAGGACACAGGCTTTTCTCTCTTTTTTCAGGGCAAGAAGCCCCAGGAGAGGAAATGTGCTGTGTAGAAATAGCCAGCACAGGGGGCAGGGTGGGCTGGCAACCTCCATGCTCCTTTCTGAGTTCCCATTTGGGTGTCAGGGGCAGCGGGCTGGGTGGACTCCTGCCCTCCTGGGAGCACATACTTGGCATTACGTGCTTGACAAGGGAGATACCATTGCACCTAATACTAATGAGGCTGGCAACTGAGACTTGCAAAGTACTCGGCGTTTTATTGGATTCCCACATCATCCTGAAGGCAAGTTGTCATCCAGCCCATGTTCCAGTTGAGGAAACCTGGGCGCAGGCCCCAGGGTCTATTACCTTGTGGAAGGTCACCCTCTGAGTGTGCGCTTGGGCCAGAACTTGAACCCAAATACACAAAGTCATGCTCCTCACGACCGGAGACTTGTTGGGGTTCTAGTGAACAAATAAAAGCAACGTTTGGGGACCTAAGACTGTGAAGTAAGCATTGTCCCACAGTCCATCTAATGCAGTAAATAATTGCGTAGTGTGGACAAAGAACGTCGCCTACCAGTTCAGTAACAGAGGGATGCGGTCATCAAGCCATCAGCCACTGCAGCCACCCCTGTCGGTACATCCTGAGGGGCGTCAGGAAGGAGAAAAACAGGATACAGGCCCTAGGTGGTTAATTAACGTGCATATCAAAGGTATGATTTCAATAAGCCGAGATTCCTCAGCTGCCCAGTAACTTAAGATGTCTGTTGTGTGTGTGTGTGCGCGCACGCGTGTGATTAACATCAATCTTTTCATGTTTGACTGTTTTTTTTCCCAGAAACTCCTATGTATTTTGGCTCCTCCCTTACCTCTTTGGAACAGTCCCTCAGAAGTATCTGAGGGGCTGCTATCCTGAGCTATAGTCTCAGTAAGGCTACTGAATAAAACATAATTCTCAAATTTTAGATTGTGCATTTGTTTTCAGTCGACAATAACTCCTTTTCATGGACCCAGAATATAAAGAGGCCTTTGCAGACAAACAGAAACTCACGCAGGTTGGATTTTTGGTTTTGCTTTGTTGTTTTCTTTTGGTTTTGTTTGTGCAGGGGAGAAGGTCGTGTGTGGTTCTTTGCCCTATTCAAGCAATTAAAAATCAAAACTGAGCAACCATTATTTTTTTGAGGCAGGGAGGAAGTGAGAATAAATAACGCTAAGCTTCTGTGAGAGGCCGGAAGCTCCCAGTCTAGTGCGGGAGGGCGTTATCCCCATCAGGACTATACTACTCCTAAAAAGAAAACACGGCGGACGGATGGAGGGGGACCTCCTGGTTGCACCTGTGGGGATCTGGGAAGGCTCCTGACAGGTTTAAGCTAGACTAGGAGGAACAGGCAGAAATTGGAAAGACAGTTTGGGAAGAAGGAGGTGGCAATCGCAGGAGGAGGAACAGTGTGAGTGAGGGCAAGAAGCAGGGAGGATGCAGGAACTTTCGAGAAGCTACCAGAGACCAGCATCGGGGCTGAGTTAAATGGTGGTTATTACTACCTTGAATAGCAAAGTCTGCACCCTGATTTAGGAAGTGAAATTCCATGTACGGTTTGGAATGACCACAAGTGACAGCCATCGACCTCCTTAGACAACTGTTTCTAAGAACAGAATTCTCAGAATCAGAGCCTTCAGGGTTGAAAGGGGTGAAGGGTGTCTCTCCCCGTTCCCAGCCTGCAGCCCTTGAGACCCCCTCCCCATAACTCCACCTGCCACCGTTCAGCCTCCAGCTTGCCCCTCGCCCCTGCCCCAGGGCACCTCTCTGCACCTTGCTGGCTCTGTGGCCAGAAGATGCTTCTCCCACCGCGCTGATATCTGTGTCTAGGTCCAGACTCATCAAGGCTCCTTCCCCCTCCACCCAACAGCCTTCTTTGTGGATGAATATAGGCCTCCCACCCTCCTAACGAACCCTGAATCTCCTCTTCTCTGGACTTAATGCGGAGTTCTTTGGGCAGCTCCGGTTCACCGTGTTTTCTCTTGTTCTACTTGGAAAGTGTTCACTTATTTCTCCTGACATACAGCTTTGCACTTTGACATCCTGCCGCCCCTGCCCTCCCTGAGTGCCTGTGTGCGCTCCTCTGGGCACTGGGAACACAGGAGATAGACAACCTGCTGATGGGAGAGGCGGGGGCGGGGGCAGGAGGCAACTCGGGTTTATGGATTATTTACCAAGCTGACCAGGCCGTATGCAAAGAGCTTTACCCACATTTATCCTTGGGATCATTATCCCCATTTTGCTGATCAGCAAACTGAAGCTCAGGGAGATGAAATGACCCCACAAAAGTCAAGTAAGTGGTGGGGCTGTGATTCCAACTGTTACCAGAGAGTAAGTTCTTGTCTTTCAGCAGGAAGAATTCAGACAGGAGACATGGAGGTCAAGAAAGTATAGCAAGGATTTATTAAGCAATAGGTAGTACACTCTCAAGGCAAGAGCGGGCAGACTCAGGTGAGTAGCTGTGCTGAGTTTCTCTGGCAAGCTGGTTGCATAGAGCATAAAAATAAATGGGCAGAATATTCATTGGAGAGGGAGAGGTTTGGGGTCACGTTCCCTGATTTTCATCCCAGCTCCACCTTCCTGAAGGTAGGAGAGATTTTTGTCCTGATTTAGTCTGGATGGAAAGTCTCACGGCATTGGTTCATGATGGGTACTTCTAATCTGCAAGGCTCATTTTATTGAAATGAGGGCATAATGAGCAAAAGGTTACATTCTGACACTGGAAATTCCTGCCCTTCCCCACCTTTCTTTGTCTGCCTCCAGGACATATGTCACCCCAAAATGTGTGATTTCTTATCAGTCTGAGGGTTCTTGCTTTTCTCTGTCTACACAAGGACCCCCACTGTTCACCAGATGTATAGTTTCCTGCCATTTGGCCTGAGCCCCCCTTTCTCTGGTCATATCTAGCTCCCTGCTGGCTTTGCTAGAACCACCCCTGTCTAACCCTAGACAAGCAGACAGCAGAGTCAGAAGACTAGCACTATGTCTTCAACATCTTTGATTCTCTATTTTTAGGGCAGTGTCTTGCACACAGTAGGTGTTCAGTTTGAAAGCAGTTTTTTAGATGCACTCTCTGAAGGTACTGACTCACTAGTATAAGCAAAACATATTCTTGCTGTATTTTCTCCATTTCCTTTTGTCTTTTTCTTTTCTTTTCTTCTTTCTGCTTCAAAATCACAAACTTCTCCTCATAAGCCATCTTTCACGTTTCCTGGAATGCTGCTGGGCCTTGGTGCTCTCGACCCTCTGACGGCTTATTTAATAATTATGTTCTGTCCTCACATGTTTTATGAGCTTTTTCCAACGACCCCACTGAGGAGATAATGGGAGGATGGATGTAACAGTCGTGTTTGTTCATCAGGGGCTGATAGCGGGGCCTGCAGGCTTCAGTGATTTTCAAATGAAAGAAAAACGGAAACTCAAGAGAAACATTTTTTTCCCCTGTGATTTAGGTGGCCCCAGTCAAACAACTCCTTTTCCGCAGCCTGGCCAGGGTCCTGAGGTGCATAACCAGCTCCTGTGGGCTCTGGACTGAAGCCCCTTTGGCGCTGGTGACAGCACAGCCAGGACGAGCCCAGCCTGCTCCTTCCTCACACCCACCCCATCCTGCCGCTTACTCGCGTCTTGGTCAATAGAAAAGCGGTGAAACGTATCAACTCTGAATGTCACTTTCCTCTGGAGAATCTCAGACTTGGCTTCTCTGTCTAAAGGGCATTTTCTACCTTTAAGTGCAAGCACATTCTCTTTGGCAACTTTATGAACTTGCCGTGGCTCCTAAATTGAGAATTCTCTTCCTCCAGAAAAGAGAGAAGAAAGGAAGGAAGTGAAAGGGGAAGAGGGAGATGAAGTACATTTGCTGAACATCTAGGTTTTTTACACACAAGCCTTTTAGATCCTGCAGAAATGGACATTCTCGGTGTACGCACAAATGAAGAAATGGCAGCTCTGCCCAAAGCCGTGATGTTGGTAAGAGGCAGAGGAGGGGAGGGGAGGGTTTCTAGGTTGGAAATGTTTGTTGAGTGTGAGGTGCTGGTGGACTGTGAGGGAATTGGCTCAGCAGACAGTTGGGGACAAAGGGAAAGAGCTTGCAAAATAGACCTGGGCCAGAGATGGAGTTGGGGGTTAGTGACACAAAGCTGTACTGGGGCTTTCTGGAAGCACATGACCCAGTGGAAGGACTCCTGCTAATCTCTACCCACCTCCACACCACCCACGATCCACAAGCTGCAGAACTTTCAAAACCCCGGGGGGGCTGTGCCTTTGTTATTGTACGCGGGTCTTCCCCAGAATGTTTAGGGTGGAGGAGGCAGCTAAGGGCAACAGGCAGGAAGAGATTCAATGGAGGAGACCATGAAGTGGAAGGGATGATGAGAGGTCATCGCCGTGGGCACCCCACAGGAAAGGTCCGAGGAGGGCATTCTCATAAATGGAGGCAGCCAGGGAGCGATGAGGCAGCTGCAGGTGGGGTCTGATTCCTTCCCTGTTATCCTGCCCTGTCTGGACTCAGAATGACTTCAGGGCAAGTGTCCGAACCTCTTCAGCAGAGCACAGCTCAAATCCTCTGAGTTTCTGATAGCATTGTTCACAGAGGGGGAGAAAACAGCAGAGAAATAGAAAAGAGAAATAAAATGAACAGCCATTCAAAAGGTGACTGTGTCTGTAAAACTATTGTAAACTTTTCCCAGTGGTGTGCTAGCTCTCTGAAAAGACAAAAGACTGAAATTTGTAGTTTTTGCCAATCTCCATGGTGTAAATTCTCCCACCAGGGACTGTGTCAAGCTACTTAGCATTTATAACTAGCTTGCAAAATTCTTGACTATTTAATAACTAACTCTTGCAAGAGGTAAGTACTCAATACTTGATGACTCCAGAACACCACTGAGTCTTGCATAGCCATTAAGAAGAATGAATTAAAATTAGACTAGTCATCTTGGAAATATTTCTACACAATTTCGTTGAATAAGAATAACAAAGGTGGGGGCAGGGAGGGTATAGCTCAGTGGTAGAGCACATGCTCAGCATGCACGAGGTCCTGGGTTCAATCCCCAGGACCTCCATTAAATAAATAAATAAACAAACCTAATTATCATTCCCCACCCAAAAAAGAATAACAAAGGCAAGGAATTATGTCATACAATCCCACATATGTAAAACAAATGTGTGCGTGAGATTCTATAAGCATGGAGAAAAATGTAGACAATACACGTTAGGCTGCTAACAGGTTCCTTGGTTGGTGCAAATGTGAGAGGAGTAGAAGGAAGAAAAGTGAAAGCAAGAAACAAAGTAGAAGAAAAATACTGGGTCTTTTTATCTTAATTTAAAAAACGCACATACTATACGAAATGTAATTATATTTATTTTACATGAAATTACAGATAGGTATCAAAATTTTTTTTCCAAAACAGAAACAAAGTGAGGCAAAAGCAATATAAATATGGTGGCTGGTGAACAGTATGTATCGACTGACCTAGGGTGAGACTTTAACACAATCATTATTAAAGAGGAAGAATAGATAAGGCATCAACAAAATAATACAGTAAATTTAAAAATTCTCGTTAGAGACAAATGTGTATTCTGTTCGGGAGATGAGGGGAAGGTAAGCAGGGAAGTACGGAGCAGGCAAGCGGTCATCTGATGGATGTTGATCTTATGATCACAGTGGACCACCAGGCAGCAGGGGGATCCACACACAGATGGTTGCTCTCTTGGAGTAACAGTAAGACAAACTCTGGTTTTCCCTGCCCCCGAAGTGGCCAAGGAGTCACCCTTGGGACGGAGAGGAGGAATCCCACCACCCAGACTGGACAAACTTTCCAGGAAATAACTTTACAACACTTCCAAATGAACTATAACATTGTTTAAAAATACACCTGTGGCATGCTTTGCATGCACGAGGTCTTGGGTTCAATCCGTGGTACCTCCATAAAAAATAAACAAAAAATACATCTGTGGATATGAAAAATCAATCCACATGTCACAGAATCAGTAAATTCAAGAGCTGCACTTTATGAAACAAATCACTTAGATCCCTTCATTATGGTCCAAGCGAGACAATGCAGCAGTAATAAAATTTTACCCGCGACATTAGAGCACTCTCCCAAGGTCAGAAACATCCATCTGCGAGACTGGGGCTTCTCTTTGAACCTAGAATCCCTGCACAAGCTGTAGTTAGTCTAGCTCTGGCCAAGCTGCCCTGGGGTTTAACCCATAAATCAGCTTGAAGAATGTGTCAGTGTGGGTTAAAAATACATTCAGACCCTCTAGGGTTTCCTAACATGATAGGGCACGTTATCCTCACTGTTCTGAAAATATGGTGTAAGTACCAGAGCCGCTTCAGTCACAGGAGGAAGAAGCAGAGAGCTGAGTTTCGTTTCCAGCCTCGCCGAGGACAACCGCATCATCTCCCCTGGGGTCTGGGGCGTCCCTCCTCCCTGCCCTTTCCTAGGGAGCAGTTAGTGAAGCCATGACAGCGTGTCACCTCCCAGATCACAGAGAGGCAGTTGGGATGGCAAAAGCTTCATTCACTGAGGCAATCTGGAATAGGTTGAAGAAAAAAGATTGTGTGTGTGTATGTGTGTGTGTGTGAGAGAGAAAGAGTGTCTGTGTGTCCCTATGAGTGTGTGTGTTTGACTTTCAATGCTTTGTATTATAACTGCTTTGAGCACAGACAAGCCTATGAACACCTGCGCTGATACCTACACCAAACACACAGTATTCAGTGTAGAAAAAAATGACTGTATGTGTAACCTATGATACGGGGAACTTTGAATGCAATGTAAAGCTTCTCCTTTCTAGAGGGAAATACACAGTCTACTGGGGAACCAAAGGCACAAATGAACATTTATAAAAGACAGGCTATATGTGTTAATCTATGTGTAGTATGTGAACCGATGACATCTGTTTCTCAGCATAAAGAAAGCTGAGGAGAAAAACAAAATGTTGATGACCCCACTTCATTTTGACATCCAATAATTTATTCAAGAGATGCCCTGGTTTAAAAATAATGACCAAGCACATTTCTTTCCTCTCCTGTACAAGTAACCCAAGGGAGATTTGAAAAATATTGCATGTCTAAATCCAGAACTAGGAGAAAATTGAGTCGACTCAGATTGAGTTTCTTCAACCTGAGAACAGGAGCCGGAAATAGAAACTAAATTGAATTGCGGTAAAAAAAAAATTATATATATATATGTTTTTGCATGCCTGAGACTGTGACTTGAGAATTTTACCCGTTATATATAGGGCAGGAATTATGTTTAAGCAGATATTATAGATAGATAATTAATGGTACAATATTTAATGTTAATATGATATTGATGAAAAAGATACTGTAAGTCTAAGACTGAAACAGAATAATGCAGTGGTTCTCAAATTAGGATAAAGATTGGTAACAACTGGAGAGCTTTAAAAAATATGGATGCCTGGATCCTATCCCCTAAAATTTTGATGTAAATGGATGGGACATGGACATGGACACATCAGGGTTGTTCAAAGGTCCCAGGAAGTTCTAATGTGCAGCCAAAGTTAAGAACCACTTGGATAAGAGGAGGGAGGTCCAGAGATTAAAAGAGATTTTGAAAATTTAAAATATGTTTTCTAAAATTAAGCAAAAAAAAAATCACTGAAATAATTGCAATGGAAGCAGTTAGAAAATGCCCTAGAAAGTAGAACAAAAAGACAGAAACCAAAATATGAGGAGAAAAAGTAAATGAGAGTGGTTTAGCCTACCAAGCAGCTGGAGTTCTGAGCAGAGAGAACAGAGGAAATGGAGGAGAGACATTTTCAGACGGATGAGAAATTTTACTAGCACCAGAGGCCATGAATCACCAGAGGACTCGCTGAGAATCAAACATAACGAATGGTAACGGACTCAGAGCTGGCTACATCACTGTGAAATTTTGGCACAGCAAAGAAAAAGAGAACGTCCCAAGAGATGGTGGAGAGTAAAAACCAAACCAAACCAGGATAGATATATATATATATATATATATATATATATATATATATATATATATATATATATATATATATAAAGGAATATGAAAATGACTGGCATCAGAGTTCTTAAGAGCAGTACTGAAATTTGGAAGAAAATGAAAGTATTTTAATTTTAAGAGAAGTTTGTTTTAAACCATACTCAGGAAAACTATGAATTAAATATGTGTGTGTGTGTGTGTGGTGGGGGAGGGTGAATAAAGCCAGATGTAGACATAAAGGACTCAGATACGTTACCCCTCATTCATCCCTTCCTAGAAAGTTATTTCCTGAATAAAGGAACAAATCAAGAAGGAGGAAGACATGGGACACTGAAAATTAGGGATGCTACATGGGAGAGTATTAAAAGCCATCCTGGAATTACACTCATGCTGGGACCCCTATTGCATCTGGAGTGTTCCAGGAAAGAGCTCGGGTGCTGATCTCATATAATGGAATAATTTTTTTTAAATGAAGATAAATGAAGACACTAGAGAGGAAAAGAAAAACAGTCAGAAATTCTAAGGAAACAGAAGAGCTGACTAAGAAAGGAAATTTATCATAATACTGACATTTAGAATTCTTTGATCTACAAAGTCTTTTTATGTAACCAATTGATGTTTTTTAAAAAATGTTTTCTGCTGATACCATGCTTAGAAAGGCCATCCCAACTCAATATTAAACACGTACTTACCTGTCTTTTTCTCTAGTGCACTTATTATTTTTCTTTAAATCTTTAAACCACATGAAATATATTCTGGAGGACTCGTGGGGGAACAGCTCTGTGCTGGCACCCGGGAGGGACCTTGCACGCATCTCCTTTGGCCACCTAGGCAGGACTTGAATGCAGCTGATCTGAATCCTGGCAGAAAGCCTTGGGAGCCTCCTGGAATGTGGGAACATGGGAGGCTTGCGAGGAGCTGCTACAAGGCTATTTCTCACTCACTTGCTTCTCTGTCCCCTAAGGGGGATGCAGAGATGGCTTCCCATGGCCAGGTTCTGATGAGGTCTGAGGCTTTCTGTCTCACCTCCCTTAGGGCACAGCTGGAAGCTCTGAAGCGTAGCTGCAGCTGACACTGGCTTCTCTGCACCAGGGTGTCCTGTCATCGGCGCTGCTGTCATCTGGTCCTTTTTGTTTTGCAGTTGCCCTGCTCAAGGGCCATAGGAAGCTAGCACCCTTGGTTACTTCCTTCCACGGACTATGAAAGTACTCAAATATCTAAATCTAAAAAAGAGCTTCTTTCTTTACTGGCTGGCTCTTTCAGTCTTCCTCTGGCCTCGTGCATGAAAGTTTATTGACTTTCATAAAGTCAATAAACTTTCCTGACACAATTTACTGAATAGTTCGTTCTTTCCCTATTGATTTTCCTATTGTTTCTTTTTAAACATTTTCTTATCTATGAAATTATTTCACATATTTGCATTTGTGTCTGGACTATGATTATTTTACCCCAGTCTGTGGTATTTTGGGGGTTTTTTGTTTTGTTTTTTAATGGAAGTACTGGGGATTGAATCCAGGACCTCGTGCATGCTGAGCACATACTCTACCACTGAACTACTACCCTCCCCCTTGGATTCTTTATTGTGTTACATCCCTCCCCATTCTGTTGCCAGCACCATGCTCATTTTTGTATATTTCTAATGCATTTTTAATTGGTGGGTAAAACCCCTCTCATTATTCCTTGCCAGATTTTTTTCTGGATATTCTTACAGATTTATTTTAACAGAAAATTCTACAGTGATTTGGTCAAAACGTCAATTAAAAAAAAAAACCCAACCTCCTGAAATGTCATAATAATTTCTTTGGGGTAGGGAACTGGTATCTTTACATTATTGCATCCTCGCAACCAGGAATAGGTATTTCTCTCCATTTATTGTCTTTTTCAATACCCCACAATGAACTATCAGAATTTTCTTCAAGGAGATTCTGCATATTTCTTATTAAGTTTATGACTATGTATTTTACATTTTCTGTAACTATCTTGAGTGGGATCACTTTCCATCGTATTTCTTAAATGGGGCTTGCTTGTTGAAGGCTTTAAACAGCGAAATGGCAAGTTAGCAGTTCTTCCAGGGATGGTGGGAGGGCGTGGCCTGGCGGGAGGGCGTGGCCTGCGGGAGGGCGTGGCCTGCGGGAGGCAGGGAACCCGGTTAGGAACCAAAGGTCTGTTGGACCCGCTGCCCCCGGGGAACGTGCTTTGATGCTCTGTGAGCTTTACCACCCTGTCATCCTAGTTTCTTCTCATCCGCAGCTTTTTCTTCCCTTGTGGCTTCTCTGAGGTAGACACTTCCAGAGAGTGACTGCCCAGTGCTCATTTAACCCACACTCTGGAAATAGGCCTCTGAGATCAAGAATTAGACTTTCAAGGAGGTATGAGTATTGAGGAAATTTCAGGATGAAATCAGAACACTTCCCTCTGAAAAAGTCACAAGGTTATTCAAGTCCCCAGACTTTTCCCCTCCGTCCTCAGACTTTAGTACAGAGACGGCATCTCCCAGGAAGCTGCTTCCAATGAGCCTGGGGCCGTTAGGAGACATTACTCTGCCTGTTTTTCCAAAGGAAGGCCGTTTGAAAATGTGGTGAGATGAAGAGATGACCCTGGAGAGGGAGCCTGGAAGAGGCCTCTCCTACGAGTGAGCACGACTGCTTTCTTCCTCCTCCTGTCCCCTCTCGTACAGCGCCTCTGAGAACGAGGCCAGGTGAGAACAGGACATGTTAAAAAATGAAAAACACTGAAAGGAGCTTCTGTATAAAAATTCCAAGAGCTAGGATATGTGTAGGGGGCCCCGGGGCGTGTGATTTAGAGAAAGGTGTGAGTGCTGCGTCCCAGTGACACCAGCACAGACGAAATGGCGCCCTGCCTTTATTGAAAGACAGCTCCCAGGCTCGTCCTGTTTCTTCGGTGCTCCTTGGACCTTGGCCCAGAGAAGAGGGGTTTGGGGCCAGTATCCCAGCCCTCAGAGGCTCCAGCTGAGCTCCTCTGCCTTTCACTTGCTCCACACTCTCCCCCCAGGAGTGGTTCAAGCCAATTAGTCCTAAGAAGGTGTCTCAGAAATAGGACAAGCCCCCCACTGCTCCCTGCTGCTGGTGCTTCCAAGTACCCAGCAGGAAACTGACCCAGCAGGGCCTGCCCCTGGCAGGACTCCTGGGCCTCTGCTTTCTAGGTCCCAGCTCTTCCGCGCATGCCTGGTGGGTGCCTATGCCCAGGCCTGCACTGGGGCGGGGGGAGCAGAGGGCAGCCCTTGTTAGATGTCCAGCATGGTGCCAGATCCTGAGGGGAGACGCAGGTATTACCCCTGAGACGAGTTACAGCTGTCAAGTCTCAGTTTCTAGATTTTGTCTACCATGTGAGTAGCTGAGTATCTCAATCCGTGTTGGTACTGGAGGTTGTACTGTCAATGCCTCCCTGCTCTTGTCCACATTTGTACTAGGTAACCTGGTCCCTGCCCACTGCACCAACTTTGTCTCAGGACACAGAGGCTCTATTAGTCAGTGGACCTATAAGATCATGAAGACTCCTTTCCAGGGAAGCCGGGAGCAGAAATGAACGAACGACCTCTAATCTTGCAGGAATCTAGTCTTGCAGAGGAAGTGGGCACATGCAGAGAGAAGCAGAGTAAGAGCTGAACAAGAAGTACCTTTTAACTATTCTTAAGATAAACTTCCATTGCACTTTGAGTTTCTGTTACGGGTTTCTAATCCTAGCAACCCATAAAACAATCCCTGTCAAGGCCACACCTATCCCCCAACCCAAACTCTGAGGCACTAGGGAACTTCTTAATACAGAACTAGACCTTTATGATCGAACAAAACAACAGGCTTTCAAACTTTTAGGCAGCCCTTGCTATATGCTAGTAGAGGCAGGTAGAAAGGGAACATGAATGAAATCCCTACTATGTGCCCACCAAGTACTTAACCCTTATATGAATTCCCACCTAACCCCTTCCTCATTACTTTCATGACTGTTGTTTCAAAGGTAAGAAATGTCAGAAAGGCTGTTTAAAACAAAGTCAAGAATAGGCTTCTAATAAAAGACACTTGAAAGTCTGAATCCTGGCCCTATCCCCTTAAAGATTTATGACTGCTGGTTTTGAAATCTCTCTTACAAACTGCTATTTTCTTGTTTATGAAAAGGGGGAAATAATAATGCCTGCCTTACAGGGAGTGGTGTTGGTTAAACGGATGCAGCACAAGCACACCTGGGAACGTTCACTTCGCCTCAGTTAAAGCCCAGGTGACAGCTGGGCATCACACCCAGGTCCATCTGGCTGCCATGCCCGGCTCTGGGCACTCAGCACGGGCCCTTGAAGGGACTGGTTCCCTCACTGACCTGCGCAAGATGTTTTGCAAGGAGGGCGTCAGGCGTTTTCACTAGGAAGGCTGTTACTGGCTTTATAAATCTAGGAGCTGAAACTGGCATTTATGTGTGTGTCCTGGATCTAAGACCAGGAAAAGGGATAAAGAAATCACTGAAATTAGCTTTCCTCTGATTCTTCCTGAAACTATTGGGCTCAAACAGGGAAGGTGAAGGAAGTGGGTTTTGGAGTTAACAGTGCACCCGAATCAGGCACCTGGGCATGATACATGCCTTTCAGAAGCTAAGTTTATATTACTAAGTGCTCTTACTTCTTTCCCTCAAGGCTTTAGCCATAATCCCAAGAGCTAGTTTTGCAAATTTAGATGCTTACTTCCATAAGCACATTTTCATGTAGTTTCAAGGCACTCACGTGAGCCCCATGACGTAGTCACATTGACCTACTCAGCCTGAATTTCATTTCCTTAACTTTGAATAGCCCAGTATTTCCTTCCTAAGTGTTGCTATGAACAAAATAGAAAATGAATGTAAAGGCACTTTATAAATTGAGAAGTTGGAAATAAAAATGTTTCAATATTATTTTTTTCAGCATTAATAAAAAAAAACACTTGTCAAGGTATTTGAAATTTTGTATAAATAAATAGCTCAGTTGGAAAAAAAAAAGCAGGGTATGAACCTGGTCAAGACCTGGGCTACGTTTGCAGCTCTCCTCCTGACTCAGGTTACATACAACCTGTGTCCAAGCTTCCACTGGAGGTCCTAGAGACAGGGGTTTAAATAGCCAGGGAAAAATAATGTTACTTTTGCTTTAAAAGCTTTATCTTTAACCTTACCCAGCTCAACATCATTCACAGCTGAGGAATCCTGTGACTGGGTCCCTACCTGTAGAAGGCCTGATTTCAAATTTTCTATCAAAAATGACATCCTTAAAATCACAGGCCAGGTGTAGGAAAACTTTATTTCCCAGCTGTATAGACACCCCCACTTCCCATATACATGTCCTCCAAGATAAAAAACAAACAGAATCCTATTTCCAGAAGTTTTATTTCATGTATTGTTTGACGCTAAACTTTCCTAGGCTTTGCACCTAATGTGTGTCAATGTGCAAACTCTACCTCACACAGAGGAACACGGCAGCCGAGTACCTAGAACATGGGAGAGTGCCACATGCCTCCTAGGTGTGCTTACAGAGCTCTTGTCCTGGGCCAAGAGAAAAGGAAGGAAGCCCGCAGAAGTGAGGGGTACCCCATGGTCCCTCAGACACACACTTGGGGAGCTTCTTGCTTGATGACACTCTTCCATCCCAACGTGGTGACTCAAGATGGAATCCCTTTCATCATTTGTCACACTCTTAAAAGACACAGAGAAGATACTACGAATTAACTGACCTTAAATCAATGTTAGATGAAAGAGGAGAAATTAGTACACAAAGAAACACAATACACAGAAGAAAATATGCAATGTTTCATAAGCTGCATACATTTCAACAAAAATGTTGGGGACACAGTTTGGTTATTTAGATTATTAAAAATATTTATTACAAGCGGATTTCCTTTCCCATATTCAAAAGAAAACACATGACTGGAAATATTCAGAGATGGAAACTGGTTTAAACCACTTCCCAAGTCCTCATCAAATATAAGGTATCAATAAAGAAAAAGATATTTTGGAACTTAGAATTAGGGAAGCCTGCACACAATTTAGATGGGGGGAAAGAGAAAAAACAAACTAACCAAAATAAAGACAGATCGTTTACAATTTACAGCCTTTAATTAAGCACATAAAACTGTACTATTTAATATATTTCTCCATGAACTTTTTGTGAAATTCAGATCGCAGTGTATCATTTACAAATCTTTTGTCTTTCTTCTGATCATCTACACCTTTTGCACAGTTCTTGAAAACAACATCATCATCCCATCTGAAGGAGAAAAAGAAAATAGAAGAATCTTAAAATGCTTATATCAAGGCAAGAACACCATGTGAACTGCAAAGCTCAGTCATTACACAGAAAGATGCGCAACATGTACATCATTTGATGCCACAATTACACCCAAAAGAATAAAGTGTTTCTTAATAGGTTGTTAGCTTGCTTTTTTATAACAGGAAGGGTAATCCCTATCTAGAACCTACACAACAGTCTTATTTCTCCAGGATAAGAAACTTTGGGTTAGAAAGCAGAAACACACCAAGTTTAATTGCATCAGTATTTAATGTCTGCGGGTCTAAGATGAAGAGGCAGCACCTAGTACTACCCCGACTCGTATGAACAGCTCTAGACGGTAAAGGGCCGACTGACTGCAGTTCAGCTTATGTGGTTTAAGGATTTCATACATACTCTTTCATCAGTTAACATCTAGCAGTCATTCACTGCAGTATTTACATTTAGGACAACAAACGAAGAAACCATTGTGTATAATAATTAAGGCTTATATATTGGCCCACATCTATTAACCATGAAGAAAGAGCAGCCGAAGAGCTTAGGGCAGGACTCTGGTTGGAGTCTACTGGTTGGGTTTCATAATGTATAAGCTTAAGAAAAGAAAACCACCCATGGGTGAGCAATAAAATACACATTTTATAGAAATTACAGAGTATTTCAAAATAGCATCTAGCATATAAAAAGAAACCCATGTATGTCATATATATACCCTCACAAACGTAAGTAAAGTGAAAGCATACATAACGTGTGTCTGTGTGTAGGTGTATGAATGCCAGTAGAAACTACGCGTGGAAAACAAGCCAAGAACGTGGGCATCTTCAAAAACAGTGTTGTTAAGCCATCACTGGTGCAGTGCAGACATGTGAAAAGCTGAGCAGAGCGAGGTCAAACGTGACCTGCATATTAAGAGATGTTTCAATCCCCAATTTTATCTGCATCCAAGCGAGGCAGAACAATTGTCTAGTCAATACGAACAGAAATGTACTTTTTTTTTTTTTTCCCTCTATGCACCCTCTCAACTCACTCCCAAGAGTTTTACCTCTCCTCTTCAACACCAAACGGCTCTTCCCCGGTGCTAACCCCAAAGGTCACCTTGGAGAATTCACGTCACTTGCTGTCATCAATACCTGGCCCAGATAATCACTCCCCTCCTCTTGACCCGCTTTGTTTGTGTGGCTCCAAGACACTCACCGGCCTTTTTTGGTTCAACCCTTCCTCACTGGCTCTTTCTCAGCCTAGTTTTTTTCATTCAAAATTCATTTAATCAGTATTTGCTGAGCACCTAGCATGTACCGATTATTGCTACCTACGAATAATATGGTTTTCCTTCCAGGAGTCTCGATTTTGCTATGTGCTTGGCAGAGGTTGCCTCTATGATTAGCCAATAAAAACCTTGGGCACCGAGTCTCTCATGGTTTTTCTGGGCAGAAACACTGCGCACATGGAAAAGAATGTGCTCTGTGTGACCCCTCGGGGGGTGGGGGGGTCAGAGCACAAGGAGGCGCGCACGTGGAGGCCCTCAGTGCCACTTCCCTGCATGCTCGGGCTGTGGGTCTTCACTGGGCTACTCAGGAGAACAACTGTGTGCTGAGTCCTGAGTCCTTCCAGTGAGTCTCCCAGTGTGGAGGGTGGTCTTGGGGACCCTTGACACACACACACCTACAGTGTAAGCTTTGTAGGGTCAGAGGCCTGGTGCATTGTTCTGTCTCTAGTATTTAGAGCAGTATCTGGTACATAGCTGGTTATTTTAAGTATATCCTGAAAATAAGTTTCTTTCATTCTCTTTCCATTATTCCAAAATTTCATAGAGAAGAGTATCAGTGGAAAGTGGGAATTAGAAGCTTTACATAGTACAGTTTGCATAAAACTCATACTCTATTATGTGTGTATGTGTATATACCCAACTCATTACTGTACCTTCTCTTAACTTTGAAGTTGGCCTGAGGCTGGGATGGGCCAGTGAGGTTAAGGAGAGGGTTTCCACTCAGAATGTTTTCCATTCGAATCCTTTCTTCTTCAGCTTTTTGTTCTTGTTCCTGTCAACGACAGGGGAAGGTTCATATTTACTTACATTAACTCTGGGGTCAGTCTTATTATATAGCTCGTATTTCAAATGACTTAGGATTTTATGAGGGAGATGGGATAAGCATCAAAGTAGCATTGTTTTTTATTTGTTTTTTAAGACATGACAGAAAAGTTCTCACTAATCCAAATAAAATAATTGGGCACTTTCATTATAAACATTTCATGCTTGCCATCATACATTCATAGCCCATTTTCGACTTTGAAATTCTTAAGCTGCGTATTTAAATCTATTCTCTTTTCTTGAAATACAAAGTTCCGTACTTGTTTATTTCAAGAGTACACCAGTAAACATATTCTAATTATTTAAGAATGTGTTAAACATGAAAAAGACACATTTACCAGTGATTATCTCAATTTTTAAGAAAGGGTTATACATAACTGTGATTAAAAGTAATTTTACTTTGGATTATTAACAATGTAAACTTGCATCTCTAGGACTGGTGACAAGTTACTGTTAACTAAGAATCACCTTCTAAAATAAGACAAACCATTATGTAAAAAATTGTATTCAGTTAACATGCATTTCTACTAATTTACCTGAGGTTTATCCATTTTACTCTTATGATTTATTGTTACTGACCTTCTATTTTTATGCCTCTCACCTGTCATTAGTCACATGCTTGTCTTCACTTTTATTTCAGCATTAATCTCTTTAAACTCAAATTACCCTCAGTTTGATTCTTAGAAATATAAAATGTCTAAAATCATTAGCTGTAGCTTCTAGATCTACCTGATTCCATGCTATCTTAAACCAAAGATAAATCCCACTTTGCTGTGTTTTGGGGATGACAGAAAATTGCTGACTTAATAGATCAAGGAAAAAAAGACTTTCTGAGAGTCCATTTAAAACGAACCTGTGTTAGACCACTTGGAAAAATAACCTGATTTTCTACACAGGTTAAAGATACTTCATTTTAATAATCAAATGTGAACATCAGATTTCATTTTTACGGGGCCAAATAATTGGGAGGTGAGAAGATGCAATTTTCAGGGAAATAAACAGGAAAATTCCTTTAGGTCATTTTCATACCTTAAGCAAACAAAAGTCAGGAGCATCCACCATAGACTAAGAACAGACAGTTTCCTAAAAGCTATTTTCAACAAATTATACTGATGCTGAAAGTAAAAAGACTTATCTCTGAGGTGCTAGAAAAATTGGGTATCAAGTATACAACGTATCCAAACTTATGACAACATGTGTGATGAAATACAGTCCGGGCCGTTTGACGTTTGGAATGCTGTCTCCTTCAGGGTTACTGGCTGGCTGCCACCCACAGCACTGGGAGAAAAGGAGCCAACTCTTCCCATATTCAAGCACCAGGTACACTGTTTCATGAACATGGGTATAAGGGCTAGACAGCCTGCGGATTGGTCAAATCCGAACCATCCTGCCCTGTAAATAAAATTTTATTATTATCCAATCACATGCATTTATTTCAGTATTGCCTACGGCTGCTTGTACTACAACTAGCAGAACTGAATAGATAAGACAGAGGCCATATGGCCTGCAGCCTGAAATACTTATTATCTGACCCTTTACAGAAAGTTTCCCAGCCCCTGACACAGGCTGACTGGTTTGAAAGCATTTTGGAACGCCTCAAAGATGGGCCATTAAAAGCCAGAAAGTGAAACAGGGATGAAAGAAATAAAGCTGTCATTCAACTCCAAAAACCACCAATATATTCTTGTACAAAGAAATCAGATGAACCCTGCAAAATTGCTAAGATCTTCTGTCTAAAATGTTTACGTTCCCTAAAGGTCAACCAAATGCATTTAAATGTCTCTTTGTGTATCCAGGGCTGTTGGCGAGGCCAAGAAGAACCCTGAATAGAACACCTGCCCTCTTGTGGTGTGCAAGCAGTATCAGGAATGGTCTTACAATTCTTTAGGACTTACGCTCTCCTATGCTAAATTCTGATGAAAAATGGTTTTTTAAAACATATTCTTCTTCTTCCAATCTGAATTCTGGCAGTCTTCAAAGCCTATCACAAGTTCTACTTCTTTTCTGAATTCTTCCCTGATCCTTCTGACCCACATGAACTCTACCTCCCTAGGTTCCAAGCATTAACCCACGTCAGGCTTTGCATTCTTTTAAATAACAGAACAATTTCTGGCTCAAATAAAATCTTATACAGAAGCCCCTAAAAAGAGCTGCTCTGTTCTGGTTGAAAGTAGAGGCAGATATACGTACTTGAATGTCTCACAGTGCATCAAATTCAGTATGTTCCAAACAGAAATCATCTCTTTTCTCTCCACCGAAACATGCCATGCTTCCGCATTCCCTGAATTAGTGTCCGGCACCATCACCCGGAAACTGCCACATCTGATCACTCACTTTCTCTGGACAATTCTACCTCCTTGATAGGTCTAGCAGCATCTGTTTACTTACTGCCTAATAGGAGTTGGATTTGAGAAAGCTCCTCTATTCCTAAACTCATTACCGCACATGAGAATTACTGGAACAGCCTCCTAGTCAGTTTTTTTTTCTCCACCCACCCTCCACTCCTCGGCCAGAGCAGTCTTTCTAAAATGCATATCCAACCTTACCACCTCCTGCTGAATCCACCAGCTCCAAGTGTCCTTCAGAACAGAGTCCAAACTCCTTCAGCTTTGGTCTACAAACCTCTACTGCTCAGACCTGGTCTTGCCTCCCAAGTTTTCTCTTTTATTGTTACTACTATGCGTAATTCACTAGGAGTTTAAAAGTACCTACTATGGACCCTGTTTACTCCTTCTAACTATCTTTGAGTTAGACTTTCTTTTCTTTCATTGTGTAAGTGCAGAGACTGTGGACTCAGAGAAGCTAGGGAAATTGCCCTCGGTGATACCAAATCTATTGACAGACAGCCTCAGCAAGTGCCTGGAAACAAGGCTGGGGCAGAAGACAAGGAGAGGGAGAAAGATGGCCTCATTATACCTGGGGGTTCTTTGTAGGTGATGACTACATCTTAATCATCTCTGGTTCTTCTGAAACTTAACAGACCCTGACTAAATGTCTGCTGAACAAATAAGTGAATGAAGAGCAACTTAACAAGTACTATCAAGTGTGTCTGAATTAGCTAGAAGAATTTCCAACAAAACCAAAAGACTTAGGGTGTCACAGAAATTACAGGTACTGCAACATCGAGACACGGCAAGGACGATTTCTAACACAAGGTGATGTTACTTGAATTAAAAAAGCTTTTTTCTGCTTTTGTTCACATGAGAAAAGGTAAATATTTAACACATTGATTCTACCTTCCTGGCCTGCTCCTCAGCGCGTTCTTTTTTAATTTTTTCCAGCTCTGCGAGAAGGGCTGCAGTGTCGTCATCGTCACTCTCCTCTTCAAAGTCTTCATCTTCATCTTCCTCCTAAGACAGAATGGTGATGGCCCAGGAGATTGGAGACACAACATACGTTATTCATTTTTTTTCCCCATAAAAACTGCACTTATCAAATCTCTGGAGCAGAATTAATTTTCCTGGTCGGAAGGTAAATGTATCTAAATATGATTAAAATCAGCAACCAACCAAAATGCAAAACAAAATCCCACAAAAAAGCTTACAACTCCTTATTGAAATGTCAACCTCTGACATGGTTTAGACATTGTAACAGCAAGTGGTATAATAAAGTACCTTTCAAACGTACAGGGTCAAAAGGGAATTTACATACGAAAATATTCCTAAAGCCAGAAAACGAACACTTCACACTAATACACAGTACATACTTTGACGCTGGGAGTCAAAACAATTTTATACAGCTCCAAACAACCAGAAAGTTAAGGATAATCAAAAGTACAAAAAAAGGGGCTAAATTCTCAGAAGAAAATAATTTCAATTGAATAATCATTAAACCTCACTTAAAATTGGGTTCCCTATCTTTAATTACTGAGTTAATTTTTAATTCAGTCTGTTAACTCTAGAATGGCTAATATATATGCTTAATTAGATATTACCCTTGAAAAGTCACTCAGATTTTTCCTCTGTATATAGAAATCTGCAAATTAATTATAGACTGTGTGGCCCCACTAAACTTGAATGTTGAAGTGCCAACCATTAAAAATCTTTCACTTAGATCACTTCTTTCTTTGAGAAAAACACCATTAAGTGCACTGAACACCTGGAAGGGGCATCATCAGTAGCTAAGATGGAAGGGAAGGCCCCTGCGATCGCTGTGGGGGTTGCTATGGATAAGGAGCCCGGTCTGAAGCGTGCCCTCTGGAGGAGGATAACTAGTCAATCTCCATGGCTGAATATAGGGAATTATTTTTTAAGGAAGCATATCTTTTAGTAGATCTCTTCTTTTTTTGGTTCTGCAGAGAGCAAACTTGTTCTTGAAGTTTGATTAACCACAAGATAATGCTTTTTGTTTTAAAATAAACTATAAAGTTTAGTACTGAAGTCAGGGCTACAATTGAATAGCAGTAAGTAAAAATGAATACACAGCTCTTCTTAAAGCCAAAAGAATAAAAAAGTATTTCAGAAAAATGCTAAGTAAATTACTACATGGAGATGAGAGGAGGAAGTAAAACATACATCTGTCAGAGGATCATCTGCATCGAGGTTGGCAGCAGGAATCTGGTCTAAGCGAGGCTTCTTTGACACTGAAGAGGAGGTTGTATGTTCTGGGAGAAACAAACATTGTTTAGCTTACTGAAACAAATTCTGCATTTCTTCTAACATTTTAGGGACCCATGGGCACAAAGAACTTATGTTTAAAGCATGACAGTAGGAATTATAACCACAGTGCTTGGTAAACAAGTTCTTGGCAAATATTTGTTGAATGAGTTAATGAAAGGATTGATTTTAAAATGGGAACTGTAGCCTTTATCAGGAAAGTTAGGCAATAGTTTACAAATGCTAGAAATAAAAATGGGAGACTTTCACAGACAGAAATGATGGGACCTCAAAAAGTCTGGCTGCTGTAAATAGTCAAAAACTCCTTGATCTGAACTGAAACAGTAACTGCTAAATATCCTCAGATGACCCAGTTCTTTCTAACACAGAAGCATAAGATGGAACTGGAATCAATTTCATCATCATCTCTAATCTAATCCAATCTAATCTAACTAATCCAATCTAATCTAATCATTTAAGAGTGTTGTATCTCACACCAATATTTAAAGGCAAACAAACAAAAATAGTAATCTGTTCCAACTACCACATGAAAGACAAACTATTGTCAACATAATTCTATCCGAGAAATGTCTGGGGTAGTGTTGGTACCTCGGGCTGGGCGGTCTCTATTTTTCTCTCTTGCAGCAGCTCTTTCTCTCTCTTCCAACTCTCTCCTGAAGTCACGGTTCCGAACCTCTTCAGGGGCATCCTGAGTGGTCTGTCTAAAGTAGAAACAAACCCGGGCAACAGCGCTTCTAAAAACACATGGCTGTAGTAACGGAAGACAATTCACAAAAAGCAACTTTGTCCTTAGTCCCTGAAGCATCAAGGCCCATTATGGGAACTGGACAAGATCATTACCCTAATCTGAAGGTTACTAACAAGTATCCTGTGATGTTTCCAATATTTCAAGAACCTCAAACTGAATCACAAACTTTCCCATAATAAGGCTGCAAATTGATTAAAATATCTTTACTTTTTGCTGTATGTCAACTCAGGGCTTGTTACAGTAACACTTTTAATCTCATATTATTAGTACTGACAGTGCTGGTCCCTCAGAGGTAATGTAATAGTTCTTGTTCCATCTATATACAGAAATTCCTGGTTAACTGGAATTTCTGCTTAAGGAATATCCAGCAGCATTTTACAATCATATAGTATAATTTTAACATTAGATAGACTATTGCATTATACTATGAAAACAGATTAACTTAAGTGATAATAACCCAAACATGCTACTATCTCAAGAACATGCCATTTAACAGATTTTGGTCTTGCTTTGTGAAACAAGAAAAACTTTAAATGTTCATTACCTATATTTTATCTTTGTATGAGAGGGTAGGTCTCTACTTGAATACTGCTTTGAGAGTTGGCTCAAATCACCTTCTCCTTTTCCTCTCCCACCTCTTGCAGGTTCAAAAGTTGGCCTAGCCGCTGTTGTCATCTTTTATGCTTTGAAGGAAAACAGTGTCAAGTTATTTCCAATACCACAAACTCTCATCTTATAAACTATTAATCAATATCCATTGATTCCATCGTGAAATAATTTCCATAGCTCAGTCCCAAAGACTTAGTTAAAATAATCTCAAAAGTTCTCAAGAAAACAAATAATGAGGCTCAGGGTGTTCAAGGAATAAAGCAGAAGTTTAGTACAAACAATTCTGTCACGAAGATCTGAGTCTGTGTTCCTGTTCTCCTGGCTCTGTGACCTTGGGCAAGCCACCAAGCTCTGCCATCTGTGGAATGGGGATATTCCTCACATAATATTATGAAATTATGGGACCTGACACGTCAAAGCCCTTGTAAAATACAGTACTGCCATGTCGGAGTTAAAAAAAAAATCTCAGCTCAACCTTACACCACCAGAATCCTTAAGGTTCCCATTTTATCTAAACTTCACACAGCAGAAAAATAGGCTAGCAACTACAAAAAGAAAAACAAAACAAAACAAAATCTAAAAAATTAACTGACAAAGTTACTTTGTATGCTGAAAAGTGTGCTCTAACCTTCGATGACAGTTACATGGGCAAAGTTCTCCAATAACATTTTGTTGATTCAAATTTCTCCTGTAGCAGCCAACACAATATAAATCAGATCTTTTGCAAGTTACAATCTAAGGAATGCTCAAAACACAGGAACCCACCCACAGAGGAATCGGATAAACAAAAACCAGGGACCCGATCCTTCTGTTACTTTCGGTTTTGAGCAGCTAAAGGATACTGCATAGCAGATGTGGCCACAAAAAAAAAAAAAAAAAAAAAAAAACCCTTTCAAGCGTCGGAAAAGCAAGTGTCTGGGGAAACTGGGGGGGACTGGTATACTTGTCTAGATTTTTTTTTTCAAAAAAGGGAAAGGGATGTATCCAAACAGGGAGAAACAGGGAGGGACGCCGCCGCCTCCCACACCCCTGGATTATTATCATTTTCGCCTCTGGGGAGATCGCCTTCGGGTAGTCACCCAGAATCCGCTGACTCTTCACCCAGGGTCCACTCGGCGAGGGACGGGGGCGCCCGGACCCTACTTAACGCCGTCTGCAGAGCCGCCTTCACGCTGCACCCTCCGTGGCCGGGCTCCGCCACCCGCCCGCCTCTCCGGGGCCTCCTCCGCCAGCGCTCGGTTCTCCGCCTCCGCCCGCAACCGCCCTTTTCCGCTCCACTCACAGTCTGCTGTCCTGCCGCTCACGGTGGCGGAGGTCCGATACAGCAGCCTCCGGAGATGAAACAGACCCCAGTACGCTTCTTGCTTCCCAGAAACCTCTGCTTCCAGGGCCAAAACCCAAGACCCGGAAGCAAACCCTAAGTTCTCAGGCCGCCCTTCAGAGGCGGTGGCAGGAACCAATCGGCGGAGGCCAAGGCGGAAGTCGGCGTGACGACAGCAATAGGCGGGGCTGAAACGGCCCAGGGGGCGGGCGTTTGAAATCAGTGCTTTGGAGTAGACTCCAAACATCGTTTTATACCTTCAAGAACCAATTACTTAATATCTCTTCCGTCTTTTCCTTCCCCGACCCCCTCCCAGACTCCTTCATTCCGGTACTGCGCGGACGGAAAGCCCCGGGTAGCCGACAGCACGGCCCCGGCTAGCGAGAGAGCGTAGAAAAGGATTACACCAAACTGTTTAAATCCAACGGCTCCTGCTTCCTTTCTTCTGAGCTAGACCCAACAAGCCTAGAGAGTTGGGCTACGGAAAGACTAGTATTTTCATTTAATTGGATATGAAGAAAGAACAAATATGTACGGGGGCAACCACGATCTTTATAAAGGTACCATTCCTGCAAAAATGTTAGTCTTCAAAGCAAAGGATGTAATCGTATTGTTTGTTAAAAGTTTTATTTTTTGAAAAGCGTAAGTTCTAGTGGGAGGGGAGGTGTCACTATTAGAGGTTCATTCATTTATTAACCGATTTTGAACGTTTAGAACAGTGGGCCCAACTGCCAGGAGCACTAGATGCAATTATTATAAGATGGCTACTTATGCATTAGGTGAAGTTTTAGTAAGAACGAACAGGAAAAAAAAAATGACCAATTGTCCTTACTCCGCCCCCCCTCCCCCCGAAAAAAAAAGTACTCTGGGAGCAGGGATTTTGTTTGCTTAGTTCATCTTGGTATCTAATCATATAGTCCTTGGCCACAGTAGATGCTCGATAAATATTTGTTAAGTAAATGAAAATTCAACTCCCCCAACTTAGTTTCAAATGTAAAGGGCTCATAAAATTGAACATAAGAAAGCTTTTCCCCCCAGAACTCTTTCTTTGAACTTCAAATGAAACGAAACAGTAGAAAAGGTCCCTTACCACCATAAAGTTCAAGATACAAATCTTGATATTTCTCACAGAAGGTGTTACTCCCCTAGTCTTACACAACTCTGTAAAGGACACTACTGTCATACTGGTTACTCAAACCAAAATCCCAAGGTTCCTAATTTTCCTTCACTCTTCACATCCAGTTTATTTGTAAGTCTTGGCAATTCTACTCTCAAAATATACCTTAAATATCATTCCACAGCAACAACCCTAGTTCAAGTCACCATCATTTTCTGCCTGGATTGTATTTGCTCCCAATGAATCTTCCTGCTTCCACTTTTGTCCTACAGTCAATTTTGCATGTAAGCAGTGAGAGTGCCCTTTTGAAATTGTGAATCAGGTAGTATTACTGTTCTGGCATAAAAATCCACTGCATTTAGATTAAAAGTTGGATTTCTTAATGTGACTTGAGGCTTCTTAGGGTCTGGTTTTTTGTTTTGTTTTGTTTTGTTTTGTTTTTACCTATTCCTGGCTTTGCTTCTAATCAGTCACTGTCCTGCACACTAAACTCTAGCCACAGCCAACCCAGCATTTCTGTTTCACAAACAAGATTCCTTTACACTAACTTTTCTGTCTGTGCCCCAAGATAGCTGTATTACCATTCTTCAAGTTTCAGCTCAAATATCACCTCCTCAGGTTTCCCCTGACATCTACATTTGTATTCCCATCCCCCCAACACACAAATATCATCATGTCACCTTGTTTTATTTTTTCATAGTACTGGACACTACTGAGTTTATTCTGTTTGTTGTTTATTGCCTTATTTCTTGGCTGAGAGGCAGCATAGCAAAGTCATTAAGAGAAAGGGGTCTATAACCTGACTATTTTGGTTTTAAAGTCTAGATCTGCCCTTTCCTAGCTGTGAAACCTCAGGCAAGTTATTTTCCCTTTCTGTGCCCTCAATTTCCTCATGTATCAAATGAGGATAATTCTAGTCTCTATTGCATAATGTTATTATAAGGATTAAGTGAATTAATACTTGTGCTTAAAACTGTCTCAGCAAACAATACTTGTTAAACAAATGTTAGCTACTATTATTATTAATATTATTTTTATTATTATTGTCTATCTTCCTGTATTAGAACATAAGTTCCAGGAAAGCAGGAACCTTGTCTCTCTTGTTCACTGGTGTATCCTCTGCATATAGAGCAGTGCCTGGCACATAATAGGTGCTGAGTAAGTATTTTTTGAATGAATGAATGATTGATGCACTGTGAAGTGGAGGATTGGTGTAACAATGGCAAAGTGGTGATGCAATTATAGATAACATCCCAGGGTTTTATGTTCCAACTGCTCTCATCAGCCCTGAGTCAATCACCTTGATTCGTTTATCTCCTGTTCTATCACCTAATCTTTTGCTCACCAACCATGATTAATTTCACTAACACTAATAAACAATATAATCAGTCTACAAAATTCAAAGCTTTGACTTAAATGGTCTGAAAGTATTAATAAGAAAAAGAAACTAAAAAGTTTACTTAAATGATTTTAAAGTACTAATAAAAAACCCAAAACTATGAACTTTTTGACTTAAATGGCTTGAAAGTATTAGAAAAAGAAAATAAGAGTAAGTCAAAAACTTACATTTGCCCTCTCAGCCATCTTTGCTGGCAGAAAATCTGTGTAACCTACCAAGAATTCTCATTTTAAACCCATTACCACAAAAATCTGGTTGGGCCCTTATTCTGCCTGCTAATCCTCTTACACTGTCCTTGTTTATTTTCCCCCTCTGCAATAATACAATTTCACACATTCTCCTCTTTCCTTAGAACTATACACTCTTCCACCTTCCTTTCCCTCCTCACTCTCTCCCCTAGGGATGGATGATCTTCTGACTTCTCTGAGATAACAGCTCTTAAACAGGACTCCTCATCTCCCCTCCAGCAGATCTACCAGGCTGGCTTTGACTATGACCTTACCATCAGCTCTCCATGTGCTAGGAGAGATGAGGTGACCCTGACCCTCCCCCTTGTGTTCTGTATCTGAATCCCTCCAGCCTTCTTAGTAGCCGGCATCTTGCTGTATTGTAGTCTATCTCTCGGAATCTATGAATCTATTTCTTTCAGATCATTCTTATCAGCTTTGGATATGCTGTAGAAAAATGCTTCTTCATTTTAATATGACAAAGGTAGTATTTTTAATTCAATGTGAAAAGGGTGTTGTATTTAATAACTGTGATCACAAAACTGACTATTCTTATGGCAGTATATAACATAGGAATTCCAGCTTCCAAGTTTACACAAGCACTGCGACCAGTTGAATTAAACACCCAAAAGGGAAAAAAAAGAAATCACAAAAACCTAGAAAGAAATTTAAGAGACTTTGTACTGTTTGGGGTCTGTAATGACCTTTTGATCAAGACAGAGCATCAAAGCTATAAAAGAAATAATTTTAAAGATTCATCTATATAAAAAGTTAATTTTATGGCAGAAGATGCCCATAAGGAAGTCAGAAGATGAATGCTAGATTGACAGGTAAATGCTGTAGTGCCTATAACATATAAAATGTTACTCCTGCTGCTGCTACTACTACTACTAATATGCATAATATAAAAAATGCAACAACCCAATTAAAAAATGGGCAAAGAATGTAAACAGGCCATTCAGAAAAAGCAATTCCAAGCAGATAAGCAACACGAATGGCACTCAACTTCTCTATTAGGAAAACGAAAGTAAACTAGCAGTAAGTCCTCATACTACACCATCAGATTGGCAGCAGTTTTTTTTTTAAATTAATAATACAGTTGGATGGGATTGGGAAAACGGGGATCCAGGCAGACAGTGAGGAGGTGTTGGTTCCCATTTCCCTCACAGTAAAGCTTAAAGGTGCTCGTAGTGACCTATAAGGCTCTCCCCTACCTTCCTGTCTTGCTCATGTCCCTCCAGGCTGCATGCCTTCCTGGTGTTGTCTGAACATAGCTCTTGCCTTAGGCCCTTTGCACTAGCTGTTTACTTGTTCAAGAACACTCTTACCTGTCTTCAATTATTTGTCAAGTGAGGTAAACTAACCATGACAATCCTAATTACAGTTGCAACCATTCTCTCACTTTGTCCCCCCAAATCTCGCACTCGTTGTCTCCCTCTCCCTTATCCTGCTCTTTCTACGTAGCACTTAATGACCATCTATGATTCTGTGTAATTTAGTTATATTTATTATTTCTTTCTGTATCTATCCCATGCAGAATATAAATTCTATAAGGGCAGGAATATGTTTTGCCTGGGGAGGTAGACTGAGCATATAAAACAGTGCCTGGATTGGTGCCTGTAAAATGTTTTCAAAATGAGTGAATGAATGAATGAGTAAGTTTTAACAGGAAAAGCAATCACATTTTGTTATAAAAAGTTACTGCCTTAACCACTTATATTTTAAAAGAAAAAAAGTAATTTTCATTCTGCTAGTCTGAAATCCAGATTTGAAATGAAGATATGTCAAGACCCAGAAAGATAATTTCTTTTCAGAAAAGAATCTCTAAATGAAAAAGCATGTGATTATCAGGCTGTATATGTTCCATCAGAATTCTGATTCAGTTAGCCCACTCCTCATCCAAGCACAACTCTAATTTAACCCAGCCTCCCTCCTCTTCTGACTGAATCACATCCTCAATTCTAGTACACCCTCTCTCTTATCTACAAAGTTACTAGCCCACAAAATGTGAAACTTTTGCTTGAAAGTGGAAGAAAAAACCCAATAGTCATGAGTCAGAATCACATTTTAAAGTAATATAAATAATGGCATCTGTTTTAAAATTTTAACCTGAAAATGACCAACTTTCTAATTTAAAAAGTTGATGCTTTCGTCTGTTTTGACAAGTAAAGAGATAAGAAACAGTAGCTTGCCTTCTACCAACAAAATCCTGATTTTAAATGAAGATGCTTTGGAGCCTAGAGAGATGATTTCCTGGTGATAACCTCAGTATGAAATTTGCTGATTGTCCAGGCTAGATTACTGGACAGTGTTATAATTTAACTACCTCTTAATCTGAGCACATGGCTACCTCACTAGCTGGCCAGTCCATTAACACTAAGAAAATTAAAAATAAACATAAAAAATAGTTAAAACTAGACAACAAAAATATAGGAAATAAAGTGACAGAAAAAGACATATCAAATAAATTCTAAACAATAGCAAAGAACTTTAGCAATATTAATTATCCAAAGTATTCTTTAAATAAAGTAGCATTTAATAAGGACGTTAATGTGGGCATCTTATTGCATCACAAAGAAAAATCCACTAGGAAATTATTACACTCATGAACATACATGCAACTAACTACAGTCTGGAAAAAATAAGCAGTAAAAATAAAGAATTAATAGGAAAAACTGCAAATCCACAATCGTGGTGGGAATTTGTTTAACATAAACTTCTCTTAGATTGATAGAGCAAGTAGGCAAATTAACAATATTGAAGCATAGAAGCAACATTGTGCATGGATATATGTGTTTATTGCACTTATATATGTACCATATGTATTTATACTCATTACATTTATATATATTACATTTATATATGTATATAAAATCCTTCAACCAAAACAAGAGAGTACATCCAATCTAATTAAACACCAGAGAGTTCACAGGGGAAAACAAAAACAAAAACAAGAGAATACACAGTCTTTTCAATAAACATTGAATATGTACAAAATTTAATCAAAGTCCCCAAATAAATTTTAATAAATGCCTATGGTTTCATTTCTAAATGATATTTAGTATTGCCAAGTTTTGAACTTTGTATAAATGCATCATATGTGTTCTTTTTTGTTTTGCTTTTTTACTTAATGTGTATTATGTGTAGCTTTTGTATAATCTGTAGAATTTCATTGCATAAAAAATACATAGTATAATTTACTTACTGTAATAATTATGTTTTTAGTATGTGGGTGTTACAAATAATGCCATCATGAGCATTCCTGTAAAAGTGCAGAGGTGCATGTGCATACATTTCATATATAGATCCCATCGTTAGGATAAGAGTTCTCCTTGTACTGTAATCACACCACACTTGATATTGTTCAGCTTTTCAGTTTTAGCTTATCTGCTGAGTGTATAGTGATATCTTATTGAGGTCTTAATTTTCATCTCCTTGATTACTAATCACCTTTTATAAGTTTATTGTCCATCTGGATTTCTTTTGTGAGGCATCTGTTCAGTCTTTCTATTGAATTGCCTTTTTCCTATTGATTTCTATGAGTTCTTAATACTTTAGGCATCAGTTCTCTTTCACTTACTTGTGCTACACATACATTTTCCATATCTTGGCTTCTCTTTTTGGTTTATTTTGATATATAAAAATTAATATTTGGGTAGTTCAATTTATTAATCCTTTCCTTTTTGCTTAGTGCATAGTATTCCTTGCTTTAGAAATTCTTCCCTACTTTTAGATTATATTAATATTCTCAGATATTATTTTCTGAAGGTTTTATAGTTAAGCTTTTCACAGTTCCATCTGGAATTCATTTTTGTGTGTGGTTTGATAGAGAGGTCTTGAAATCTGGTAAAGCAACTCTTCTTACCTTGTCCCTCTTTTTTGAGTACTATTCTCTGCCCTTTGCACTTCAGTATAAAATTTAAAATGTCATGTTCTGTGAAAATACTTCTGGGACTTTGATTGGGGTAACATTGAAACTATAGATCAAATTTAAGAATTGGCATTTCTACAATATTGAGTCTTCAAATCTAGTAATAGGTTATGTCTTTTCTAATTACTTAGGTCTTCTTTAATTGCCCCTAAGTAAATTTATGTTGTCTTCATAGAGATCTTGCAAATTTTTGTGAGCTTTAGTCTTAGATACCACTTAATTTTTAATACTATTGTAAATGATATCTTTCTTAAATTTTAGTTGTCTAATTGTTTACTGCTGGTATGTATAGATATAATTGTTTTTTAATATTTGCTACTATAAATTCAGACTGTTCTAAACCCTCTTACTAATTAAAATAGTTTATTCATAGATCTTTTGGAGTTTTTACATATACAGTCGTACCTATGAATAATGACAGCTTTGTTTCTTCATTTCTGATCCCCTCCCCTTTTTCTTCCATTCCCTTCTTACATTGCATAGGACATCTAGCACAATGTTGAATAAAAGAGGCGATCACAGGCTTCCTTTTCTTTTTCCTGATCTGAAAGGCAAAGCTTTTAACTTTTAATTATTAAGTATGATATTTACTGAAGGTTTGGGGTAGATGCACTTTATTCAATTAGAAATTTCCCTACAATTTTTGGATTTGCCAAATGGATGACAGATATAATCAAAAACTTTTAAGCATCTGAGATTGTCTTTTAACCTTAGAGTGTGGTTGTTATATTCATTTATTTAACTAACAACTAACCTTTCATTCCTGGAATAAACCCATCTTGATCATGATGAATATATTACAAGAATCATTTACTCAGATTCTATTTAGCACTTTTGCATCTATGTTCATAAGTGAGATTGGCCTATTATTTTCCTTTCTCACAATGTCCTTATTGTAGACTTGTATATGCAGTTTGTATTGTAAGATATGTTGGGAAATACTCTTTCTTTTTCTGTTTTCTAGGAAACTTTGTCTAAGATTGGAATTACTTCTTCCTTGAATATTTGGTCAAATTTACTGGAGTAGCCATTTGGGATCTAGAGTTTACTTTATGAAGAGTTTTGATGACTGCTTTAGTTTATTTGATGATTATATAGACACTCAGCATTCTATTTCTTCTTGTGTCAATTTTACTATTTATATTGTTCTAAGAATTTATTTATTTCATCTGAATTTTAAAATATGTTGGCTTAAGGTTGTTTACACTGTCTTTATTTTCTTTTTTATGTCTGCAGCATCTATAGTGATGGCCTGTTTGTCTTTCCTAATATTCACGCCTTCTATTTTTAGTCTTTACATTTTCACCAGGGGTTTATTGATTTTTTAGACTTTTCAAAAAACCCAACTTTTGATTTTGTTCATCTTCTTTACTGTTTCATCAATTTTTGATCTCATTTTTATTATTTTCTTTCTTCTCCTTTCTTTACTGTACTTTTTTTCTGATTTTCTGCAATGGATACTTAGCTCATTTAGTTTTCCAGCCTTCCTTCTTTCTTTTCTTAGGTATTTATTTAAACCTATAAATCTCTCTTTTAATACTGTTTACCAGCATCCCACTAGATTTGAAATGTAGGATATTCACTCTCATTTAGTTAAAAATATTATTAAATTTTACTTCTATTTCTTTCTTAATAAAAGATTTATTTAGAAATATATTTTTAATTTTATAAAATCGGGGACTTTCTAGTTATCTTTTTAATATTAATTTCTAACTTTATTATTTTGTGGTCAGAGGACATGTTCTGCCTGCTTTCAATCCTTTGACATCTGTTGAAACTTGTTTTATGGCCACAATTTTATGGTCAATTTTGTAAAATTTTCGTAGTACTTGAAAAAAATTATATTCTGCCGTTTGGGAGTACAAAGTTCAATATATGCCCTTTAGGTCAGTTTTTAAATTGTCTCACTCAAATACTCTATATTGCTTTTCAACTACTTGATCATTTAATTGGGTCCTGTTTTATGCCTTTCTTCCCTGGGTCTCTGTCCTTCTGAAAAGCATCTCAGGTTAGGTGATAAATGATAGCATGTAACATGTTAAAAGTTTAGAACTGCTCATTAATATCTGAAATGTGTGTAGAATTTCTATGAACTGAGTCAACATTCAGCATTTTATTGGAGATCATATCTATATAAGACTTTCATTCCTAACTGGTTCAAAAAAAAAAAAAGTAAAAAAGCTATGACTACTGGAAGAGATATAATTTTTGTATATATTTTCAGAAAATATTATCTACATGGAAAACTTTAGAATCAATGGTCAAGCTAATAAAATTAGTAGGAAATAAGAAGTATAATGTTGAAAAGAGATATAGGATCAATAAATAATAGAAGTTAATAGAAAAAAGTGTCCACTCACCATGCACTAAAAAATTACAAAGTTCCTACGAATAAAGCAGAGGAAACAGATATATATCTTTATGGATAAAATTCAGAAACTTTTTTGAAATGCTCACAAGATCTGAATAAATGGAGGACTATACCGGTTAATGTGTGGGAATGCTATGTCTACCTCAAACTTTAATTTTATGGAATTTCAATTTAAATCAACAAGGTTTTTATAGAACTTGATAAATTTATTCTAAAATGAATACTTAGATTTAACTTTACTAATCTAGTTAAATTCTTAAAAAGCTGAGGAAGGACATGGGGACTAACTTTACCAATTACCAATAATAATATAAAGCTGTAATAATTTAGATAAAATAATTTGGCACAGAAATGGACAAAAAAATCAACGGTCTTGAATGGAAAGCTTAGAAAGAGAACCATACTTATTTTGGAACTTGGCATATGAGAGTGGAGGATTCCAACTTAGAAGGAAAATGGCAGACGATTGGACTTCTACCAAAAAACCCCAACAACAGTATAGATCCCTACATCCCAACAACAACATCCTAAATGAGTGAAACAAATAAAGATAAAAACCGAATAGATTAAAAGGAAATGAAATCTTCAGGACTTCAAGGAAGAGTAGATTATTTAAACAGGACATAAGGGGACAAAGCATAGTGGAAAAGATTAATAAATTTGGTTACATTTTATTTTTCAAAATAGCTAAAAAAAGACACCATAAACAAATTTAAATGGAGGTAGTGGGCTAGGATAAGACATTTGAAATGATACAATAGATATAGAATTAGTATTCCAGACATTTAAAGAACTTTAACAGATCAGTAGAGAAACAAAAACAATCTAACTAAAAAAATGAACAAAGGATATTACTGGCAATTATCAAAACCTACAAAAGGCCAATAAATCAATGAAAAATCATGTCACCAGGAAACAGATTGCATAACATTAATATTAATATAAAGAAGATAGTTTATTTTACCAATCAAGTCATCAGCAACTAAACAGTGGACGTTTTCAAGTGCACCTAGGGGCATGGAAAAAGAAACTCTCCTGTTCTGCTAGTGAGTGTGTTAATTAGGAAAATCACTAGATAAAGGATAAAGCAACTTGACTTTGCCTAATAAAATACAGAATGCAGTTTCTGTATCATTAAAAAATAACATCAAAATATCTACCCTAAATAAATTCTCACACATAATTACTAAGACATATGTATAAGGTTTTTAATGAAGCATTGTTTACAATACAAAACACTGAAATGTAAACACTCACCAATAAAGAAATGCATTAAAAAAATATATTCTTGAGGGGGAGGGTATAGCTCAAGTAGTAGAGCACATGCTTAGCATGCAAGAGGTCCTGGGTTCAATCCTCAGCACCTTCTCTAAAAATAAATAAATAAACCTAGTTACTGCCCCCCCCACCCTACCAAAAAAAAAAAAAAAAAACTAAAAAGATAAAACAAAAATCAGATTTAAAAAAATGTATATATTCTTATAGCAGGTTATATATGTGTATATATGAATATATCTTGAAACTGTTAATATTGAATTTTAAAGTTATAAATATATTAACGTATTTGGCATAAAATTATTTATATAAAATAAAAGTAGCGGAAACACAAAACAATACTACATTTGTGGATACACAACAAGCACACACACACACACACACACAAATGAAAAGACTTCCACAGATAGAAAGTGCACCAAACTCACGCAGGTTATTTCTTCTGGGGTTGGTCAGGAGAAGGAAATTAGGATTTGGGCTTTAGATCTAAAAAGGGACTTCTATTTCATCTGAAATATTTATTTCTTCTATTTAAAAGTACCTGAAGCAGAAAGAAGACCCTTCAGGATGTCTGTTCACCATTACAATGGAGATTCTAGTGAGGGCAGTTAGGCAAGAGAAAGAAATGAAAAGTATCCAAATTGAAAAGGAAGAAATAAAACTATCTTTATTAAAAGATGGAATGATTTTATATAGAGAAAATCTTAAGGAACCACTAAAAATCTACCAGAACAAGTAAGTTCAAGAAGACTGCAGGATATACAATGTCAGTATACCAAATTCAGTTGCTATTTATACACCAGCAATGAGCAATCTGAAAATGAAATTAAGCAATCTGATGCCACAATAACATCAAAAATAATAAAGTGCTTAAGAATAAGTTTAACAAAAGAACTGTAAGATTTCTACACTGGGAACTACAAAACATTGTTAAAGAAGAGCTAAATAAATGGAAAGACATTTCATATTCATGGGTCAGAAGACAATATTGTGAAGATGGAATTACTTCCCCAGTTGATCTCTGGATTCAGTGCAATCTCTATTATAATTCCTGCTGGGTATTTTCCCCCAGAAATTAGAAGTTGATCCTAGAATTGATATATAAACACTAAGGACCCAGAATGGTCAAAACGTCTTGAAAAAGAACAAAAAATTTGGATGACTCACATGTCCCCATTTTAAACCTCACTGCAAAGCTTCGATAATCAAGACATTGGTATAAGGATAGCTCTATAGTTTAATGGATAGTTATATCCTTAAATGAAATAGAATCAACAAAAGTTTCAAGACATTTCAACAGTGAAAGAATAGTTTTTTCAATGACTGTTGCTGGAACAATGGCTATCCACAAACAAAAGAATAAATCTGGATCCTTACACCATAAACAAAAACCAAGTGAAAATTGATCATAGACCTAAATGTAAACTAAAATTATAAAGCTCTTAGAAGAAAACACAAGGATATATCTCCAGGACCTTGAACTAGGCAATAGTTTCTAAGATAAAACACCAAAATCACAAGCAATAAAGAAACCGATAAATTGGATTCATCAAAATCCAAAACTTGTATATTTCAAAAGTCGTAAGAAAGTGAAAAGATAACCACAGACTGGGAGAAAATATTTGCTAATTATATTCAAAAAGGGACTTGTAATCTGGACGTATAAAGACCTCTTGCAACTCAGTAATAAGACAAATATCCCCAAAATAAGCAAAAGATTTGTATAGAAATTTCTTCAAAAAAGATACATGAATGGCCAATAAGCATAGTAAAAAATGTTCAATATCATTAGTCATTAAGGAACTGCAAATCAAAGCAATAAGACATGACTTCACACTGACTAGAAGTGCTACATAAAAAAAAAGGCCAATAACAAGTGTTGGTGAGGATATGGAGAAATTGGAACCCCCATATATGACTGATGGAAATTCAGAATGTTGCAGGCACTTTGGAAAACCAGTGTAGCAGTTTCTCAAAATGTTAAACAGTCACCATGTGACCCAGCAATTCCACTTTTAGGTATCTATACAAGAAAAATAAAAACATGTCCACTCATAGACTTGTACATGAGTGTTCATAACAGCATTATTCATAAGAGCCAAAAGATTAAAACAACCCAAATGTCATCAACTGATGAATGGATAATAAAATGTGGTATATTCATAACAGTGGAATATTATTTAACCATAAAAAGAAACAAAATTCTGATATATGCTACAACATAAATGAACCTCAAAAACATGCTGAATGAAACAAGCCACATATAAAAGACCACATATTATGTGATTCCATTTATTTGAAAGGTCCAGAATAGGCACATCTATAAAGACAAAAAGTAGATTAGTGGTTGCCTGGAGCTAAGGGTGGAAATGGGCTGTGACTGCAAATGGACATGAGATTTCTTTTTGGAGTGATGGGAATGTTTTAAAATTGGATTGTGATGATGGTTTCACAGCTCTGTAAATATACCAAAAATCATTGAATTGTACACTTAAAATGGGTGAAAAAAATTTTAATGTAAATTATATGTCAATAAAACTGTTAAAAAAAAACACTTGAAGCAAATAGTACAAAATATTAAGATAATTAAGATACCAGTCCTGGATGGTTGGAATGCAGATTTTTGTTATATATTCTATTTTATCTATTTTTTTCATTTTTGGCAGGTAATTAGGTTTATTTATTTATTTACTATGGAGGTACTGGGGATTGAAGGCAGGACCTCGTGCATGCTAAGCATGCACTCTACCACTGAGCTATACACCCCCTTTCTATTTTCTCCATTTTTAATGTTTCTCAAAAATAAAAAAAGGCACCATAAATTCCTGGGCCCCAGTTTCAAATGGGATAAATGCATAATTTTTCAGTCTTTTCATTATACTCTTACCCTCAGATACTGTCAGTTAACACCATTCCCAAAGGAAATGGCTTAGAACATTCTCAGTGAAGCCTATCAGTCATACACAGCAAACCCAACTCTTCAACGTAAGCCAAGAATAACTAGATGTATGAGGAAGGCATTTAACATGGAAAACAGACGCTAGAACATCCTGGAATGGTGAATTCAGAGGAAACAGACACATGTAAAAGCAAATGAAACTTTTAGAAATCCCTATTCTGTTAGTACATCTAGAGAGAGAAGAGAAAAATATGCAGCCATGGGAAAGTATCAGAAATGTATAGTAAGAGGAATATTCAGAGAATAAAAGGAATTTCTGAAAATTAAAAATAATTGCTACAAGGTTTGGAAAATATAACAAAAGAATAAAGATGGAAAATAAGAGAACAAAGATAAGAAAATTAGAGGATCAGTCCAAGGGGTTTACTATCCAACTAATTGTATTTCCAGAGAGAAAGAACTGAGAATATAGTGGGGAGAAATGTATTTTAAAAATGGAATAAGAAAATTTCATAGCAATGAAGAACATGAATCTACATCTACCACAGTAGTTGACAAAAAGGACACACCAATCATATCTTAATGAAATCTCAGAAAATAAAGAGCAAAGGAATAACCCTAAAAGTTTCTGGTGAGTGAAAACAGGTTGCACAAAAAGCATCAGAAGACTGATAGGTTTTGGATTTCTAGAAGCTAGAATTTTATGGAACAATGTCTTCAGAATTCTGGGGAAAAAAGCAGACAAGTAGAACAAAGACAATTTCAGACATGCATTCAGTTATGTCTGTGGCCAAAAACTTTGAATTCTCTTTTTACATTTGAGGAAATTCCCACATTAAGATCCCTGCCTTGCCAAGGTTGAAGCCATAACTCAATCACCCAGCATCTGCTGCATCCATATGACCTTGGCTCTTCCAGTCAGACGTTTCTATGGAAGAGCTCAATTTGAAGAAATGTGTGGAAGTTGATTTTGTACACACTGTGTCCCTAAAGAAGGGTGGTGAGAGACTGAGCTTTCAGAGGCAGTGGTGGCATGCTCTAGTTGGTAATGTCCCTTGCTCAGGGTCTTTGATGCCTGTGACCAGAGGAGGTATAGGAATACCTTAGTATAGATGGTTGGATAATTTGGGTATTGCTTTTGGAGGCACAGTCACCAAAACTTATTCAGTGGTCCTCCTGGAGATTCTGCGAGCTACTTCATAATCCCTAATGAAAATTCCAAGGATGCTCCTGGTGGATATGCTCCACCAACACAAGGGAATAAACCCAAAAAGAAGACTGAGATGCGGGCAGGGGTGGGACTAGGGGATCTGGATCTAACATAATAGAGAGGGGAAAAGAATCCCCACGTTTACAGTGACTGGAAACCCCAGGATGCAGGCTGTGTCACAGCCTAAAGACTAACTGGTCAGATTCGAATAAGCATATGGAGGGCTCCAGGAAGAATATTTCTGAAAAGAGAAATCTGATTTAGTACCTGATGTGCTTTATATATTTAGAAGAGACTGATACTACTAGAAATGAATTGGGGAATAAATATGTATAAAATCAAGCAAATGAAATAAGACAATTATTAACTATAGGATAAATTAAAATAAAATTTTATACATGAAAGTCAGTGCAGTTATGGTACACTACATGGCTCAGTTGTATCTAATTTTATGTGATAAAAATTCAGACTTGATTTACCCCCCCAAATTGATAACAGCTATATGAGAGGAGAGGTTAGGGGAAGTCTGTGTGTGCTGAGATGGCGAAAAGAACTAGATCCACGTCTTTTATAGTATGTGTCCACAATATCTAAAACTGAAAAGTCTAGAAATACCAGAAAAACAAAACACAGGAAACAGCTAAAATATGTAAGAGTGATTGCCTTTGAGGACTGGGAATGAGGGAGAGGAAGTATATTTGTCAGGGTTCTTTATTTGCATCCTATAGAATTAGCTTTATTTAGCTTAAGGTGAAGGAGTTTGTTCTGCATTTATTTGTTTTTAAGTATTAAGCAGTTTATGGAATCTCTGGGAGAATTCGAAGAACCAGGATTACATACTATTCAAGAAATGTATTTAAAGTGTATTGGCAATCCAAAGAAGCATATGTTAGAAGTTGCCTTAAAATCTGAGTGACTCTTTTGGAGATATGGGTTCAAGAAGACTTTTGGCCTCTACCTCTCTCTGCTGCTACTTATCACTCTGACTGCCACAGTATCCATGTAAGAGGAAAGAAAATAGAGTAGACACTGAAGTTTATATTCCCATGCTTAATTTATTATAGGTTAAAATGAAACCATAATGTGACATTTAAGTTGCTGAATTAAAGGTCAAGTCCTAGTCTTTGTCATGATTTAATCTATGCCATTCAATGTCAGGGTTTAACCTGGGCTGTTCATGCCTGGTACTTCCAGCCATGTGTCTTTCTCCTCTATATCCATACTCCTGGATGTTCCTAAATAAGGATCCACACCAAATATTGGCATCTGAGATAAAGAGTCCAGGACAAGCACCTTTTAATCTTCTTTTCTATGCATCTTATTGAGAAGGGATGTTGAAAGCTTGTGGAGCAGAAATATGCAGGTATCTTAGAGAAAGAAGTTGTGGTATATGTATCTATAGATATACATATACATGTATACAATGGAATACTACTCAGCCATAAAAAAGAATAAAATAATGGCATTTGCAGCAACATGGATGAACCTGGGGATTGTCATTCTAAGTGAAGTAAGCCAGACACAGAAAGAAAAATACCATATGTTATCACTTATATGTGGAATCTAAAGAAAAAGACAAGTGGACTTATTTACAAAACAGAAGCAGACTCACAGACATAGAAAACAAACTTATTGTTACCAGGGGAGAAGGGGGTGGGAAGGGATAAATTGGGAGTTTGAGATTTCCAGATACTAACTACTATATATAAAATAGATAAACAACAAGTTTCTACTGTACAGCACAGGGAACTATATTCAATATCTTGTAGTAACTTGTGGTGAAGAAGAATATGAAAACGAATATATGTATGTTCATGTATGACTTAAGCATTATGCTGTACACCAGAAACTGACACAAAATTGTAAACTGACTATATATATATATATACACACACCTCGGAAAGTTGAATCCTAAATTGGCAGCGAGGAAAACCAAGAAGCAACACAACTGTCTCTTAGAACTCAGAAGACTTAAGATTCCATGGCAGCAGGGACCTCTGGATGTGGCAGTTAAAATGAGGCTAAGGAGGATTTACTGAAAGTCTGTCTAAGAAGCAGTCAGAACCTCAGGTCCCCTCCCTTCTGCTGGGCAGCAGGGTAAACTGCTCCTCCCTCACCTTGACAGAAGACTAAGCTTCACTTTCTAGAGTAGGTAAAAAGGATGGTTTCTGGACTGGGCATTTCCCAGACCCATTGAGAGCGTGATTTTCGTAGGGAAAACCAGTTGATTTAGTGAACTTCACAAGTGGGATATTGGAAAATTTGGGACCCTTTTCCCATGTGGGGGGGAAGCCAGGCCCATCTGCTCAGGAGGAAGATTGGAATATCCGTCACCGTTGAATACGACCAGCCCTAGAGATACCTGTATCAGAGGTTTACCCAGGAAACAGCCCAGCCAGATCACCATGCAGGAAAGCAGTCACCAAACTCAAGCATGCATCCTGAGCTTCTAATCAGTTCTTTGTACTGTATTCTTATACTTGAACCGACTGCTAAAGATCACCAGAGCCTTACACCTGAAAGATAGAAACCAAATCAAAACAAAAAGGAATAAAAAGAAATTTTAAAGAAACAGACTGTGCAGGGGGAAAAACAGCTACAAAAGCCATTGACAGTTTAGTGTTTTTTCAGAGATGGAATAAATGCACCCATGAAACAAGAACAGGAAAATGGGAGGAGGGGTAAGGAAGCTATATACATAGAGCCAAAGGAAGAGAAATGAGCTGTTGGAAACTAAAAATTTGATAGGAAAAATGAAAAAAAGACAATAGAAGTAGGTTTGGAAGATAAAGATGAAATTTTTTTCAGGAGATAGAACGTAGTGATAAAGGGATAGAAAAATGGGAAAAGATACAAGAATTAGAGGTCTGATCCATGTATCCAGATGCAGGAGTTAACGTACAAAGGAAAAGAGAAGAGGAAGTTGTCAAGGAAGTAGCTAAAATTTTTTCCAGAAACTAAAGAACCTGAGTTTTGAATTAAAAAAAAATTTAAGAACACTGGAACAAAGAAAATCTCCTATAAACTAAGAGGTAGGGAGAGAAAACACACAACAAACTAAGACTAGGAATCAGATTTACATCTCCCTTATTTGCCACGCTATACTCACAGAACAATTTTTAAAAAGTTAGTAAAATAAGCAAAAAACCTAGTGAGAATTACAGATATAATTAAAATCAGAATTAAAGGTATAATTAACATATAAAAAATGGTAAGGTAATATTTATCTGCCTCTGGATGGGGAAGCAACTTTCTAAACAAAAGCACGTAAATACACACACACACACACACGAAGAAAACTTGGAGGAATTATTTTTTAAAGACATAGAGGAAAGTACTTCCTTATTTCCAGAAATCAATCAAGCTTAAGAAATTCATCAAATTTAGTCATTCTGATAAAAAGAAAATACTTCAATTGTTAGAATTGCCAAGTTTCCTTAGATAAAGATTTTCTGTGTTACTGGGGATACTAAGGATAAAATGGAAGAGTATCTGAAATGAAAGGGTGTTAATTCTCGGCTAGCACCCGTGGCTTTGTGAAAGCAGCACAGAGGCAGCCTCACAGTAAAAGCAGCCGTCTCAGACCCGCAGAGACGTGACACATTTGTCTGGAGAGCTGAAGGATCGCGGTCATTGTCCCTGGCAAATTCTGAGCAGTTTTGATTTGAGCACAGAGTTACACTTACAAAATCAGAGAATCTCCTTTGGATGCTCAATATCTGAAGATTAATATATATGTATTAATTATTTATTACAGACAGATGGTAGCCTGGCCTCATTCTTCCTGGGATCCTTAGAAATGTAGATCGGAAATAGTTTGTAAAACAGATATAAAGTGCTCAACTCAAAGCTTATTTTAATTGTCTATTAATAATTCAATAAGAAATGAGGACTTGTGTGGTATTCATAATCAGCATTTTATTGTTTCTTAGGGGAAAGGCCCTTGGCGTGATATTTAAATTTTTGATATTAATTCTTCTAAACTGTTCCACTTTCCTCTTTTCATTTCTTTAGAGCAGGTTTTCAGATAGAAGAATGAAATATTTGATTACATATTTAAAAAAAAGAATTTTAAATAAAGTCATTGTGGAAAAAATTTTAAGATTAAAAAATGAGGGTGAGATGGGGAGACTATCAGACGGTACAGGTAATCTTGGCCCTTGTAGATCCTCCAGGTCTAGCTTGAGTGTGATAGCTGTAAGTAGAAGAGGTAGGCAAGCTGGATCCTTGGGTTCTTGACTAAGGAAGGTGAAGGGATCACAGAAAGCCTCCCTGGGGTGTATAGCTGTCCTTGCGGTCTCACAGTAGACTATCATGGGGTCTCCTGACAGTAGTCACTGACCACCTGTCTGGGGACAAGGAGATGTACTAACCAACAGTGACTAGGATAACTGTATTGCCATCTGTAGAAACAAGGACATCCAAAGGAGGAAGTCAGTTTCAGAAGGAAGATGAGCAATCTGTACTAAACAAGTCGATTTTCAGGGGCTCTGTGGGCCATCCAAGGTGGAGAAGCAAGGCAGAAGCTTAGGAGAAAGTCAGTGCTATTTAGACAAAGCTATGGCAGTAAGTAATATCTTTAAAGAGAGAGAGTGTGAAACAAGAGAAAGCCAGGAACATAAATAGGAAGTTTAAAAAGAGAAATAAAAAGAGTTAAAAGAGAGATGAGAATTGAGCTGTGAAATAAGCCTGCGCTTCTGTAGTAGAAGCAATGGAACCAGGAGAGAGAAAAGGACTAGAGAGTCGAGTAGTATCAGTGCCCTGGAGTCAGAGACATTTTAGGAGGAAGGAGGAGGTGTTCCAGGCATCACTGACGTGGCAAGAGAAAGGGTGACCTCTGGAGCAGCATGTGGGAGACAGTTTGATGATTTACAGAGATCAATTTCAGTGGAGAAGCGGGGTCAGAGTCAGAAGATGAGAGATGAGGAAATGTGTTTGTGAAGGTAGATTGTTGTTTACATTTTGACACGTTTAGTATCAACAGGAAGGTGAGAGAAGGGACAGTAGCTCAAATCAGGAAAGAGACTGATGACTGATGATTTAAGTAAAAGATGATAGGGGTTATCTAATTGGTGATAGTCCTGGAGTAAGTGGAAAGTATCTAATAAAGGAGTTTAAATGGCGAGATTAACTCTGGAGAAGAGGAGTATCTTCTTTTCCCCTGAGATAGGAGAGCAGGGAGAAAGATGGGGTGTAACCAAGAGGAGAGAGGGTGCAATGTGTGCCAAATGGTTCTACTGAATTGTTTTTCTACTTCTCAATTTCTTCCTCCATGAAATGGGGACAATGACAGTACCAACGTCATAGACTAGTTGTGAGGTTTGAATGAGATACTATATATAAAGTGCTTGATGAAGAGCAAGGCAAAATGAAGTTCAAATAAAGGTGATGCTTGCTGTTGTAGAAATGAGAAGTGCCAGAAGAGAACCATAGGAAATGAAAAGAGTTGGTGCTTTCTTGGGGCAGTAAAGGAAGATAAGGGGTCAAGTTCATTCACTTGGGAAGTGGTGGAATTTAAGGACTGAGCAGGAAGGAAATTTTGGAAGAGAGAATGTGGGAAAAGGGAGACACTTTGACATTTAATAGCATAAAATAAAATGATTTCAAGACATCAATAAAATGGACACAGTTTAAAAGGCCCCAAGTTTAAAAAATAGGTTTCAAGCATCCCATTCTCTTTCTAGCTTACATTTCTTAGTGTTCTACCAGAATTATTTGACCTAATGGAGACATTCAGCCCATGAATCGAATACTGTTTCATGCTCCATCACTGCCCTCATGTTCTCACTTCCTTTTTCACCCTGGATAGATTTACTGGCTCATCATTATAATCACTCTCTTGTCCCTCCATCCAACCCATCAAGATCTTTGTTTCTCCCTCCTTGAGATACACATGCCTGGAAACCACTAACCCTAATGAAACTTTATGATTTACTTTCTTCCCATCTTTTGAGTCCCCTTATCTGTGAAGAATAATTCCACAAAGTCATACAGTATGAGTTAGGGAAACACATCAAGATCAAGGCACACACAGGCTCCCTGTTTCTTCAGCATCTTCACAGAGAGGCATCCCACGTCGAGGAGGGTTTTGTTCTAGTGGAGGCCCCCTCCCCCTTTTCTCTTCCTTCATATAGGGCTTTGACGGCAACAACCTTCTTAAGAAAGGGACATTCAGACTGCTTGGGGAATTGAGCTGCCTAGATGTCATGCCAGCCATTTACCACTGTCTGGGAAAGCAGCGGCCCTGTGCTTTAGAGGGTACCTGGGGACCTTGGATCCTTGTGGATGGCATAGCCCTCCAGTCATGGGAAGGAGTCTAGGCTAGCCTGTTGTTCAGGTGTTTTGGGATCAACATCTAGGGTCATTTTTGGACAATGCTGCTCCTTCATAACAGTCTATCCCCAGGACTCGGAGTGCTCATCAGCTATATGTGGAATAGGAAGAGAGGTTATCTGACTTCCACCCAATCTTTAGAGTCTAAGTTAATTGCATTTGTCATACTTCCTTAAGGATGAGCCAGATTGTTGGTTACTTCCCCTCCCCACCAGTTATTAGCAGTACATTCTCTAGAGAACTTGAGGTTGTTTCTTTCACCCTTTGACACTGAAGTTGGAAAAAGAGAGGAGTGTAATGATCCTCTGTAACCCTCCTTCTGCGTGTTCCTTGGGGCATGAGGCTCCAGCTAGAGCAGAGGTGCCGAGAGCTACCACTGCTCACTCATAGGGCCCCTGCGGGGCTGCAGCAAACATTTGTTTGATGCACTCTTACGAAACCTACCAACAGGGGTCACAGAGAGGAAGCCCTGCCTGGCTATTTTTGCCCCAGATCCCAGACCCCAAAGAAAGGAAAAAGGCTTTATGTTTAGTCAATGAAGCCAACTTGTGGTGACCTCCCTGAGGATAGGGGTGGTGGAGGATTGGTCCCCCGCCCTAGCGCCCTCTTGCAGATAAGCTCTAGGGACCTCTGGTATGTCTTGCAGACCACAGGAGATGTGGGGGGGTTTCTATGACTGAACAGTGGCAGGCAAGGTGATCTTTTATAGTCTTACTGGGGGGACTGCAAGGTGAGAAGATTAAGGGCCTGATCTCTAAAGGCATTTGACCTCCTCCTCGCCCCATTTCTTTGGCACAGGTTTCTTCTCCTCCCTGATTCATGTGCAGACCCGGATGGTGTTTCTTGCCCTGATAACTGCTGACTCTGCTCTACTTCTTTTCCTCCCATTCTGGCAGCTTTCCCAGGGGAATCTTTCAGTTCCCAAAAGGACTCTGAAACCTGTATAACTTTCAGAGCCCACAAAACCTGGATCTGCTCTTGGTTTCTGGCAAACTTCCAGGGAATTTGTCCAGAACCAGTAACTCACAAATGTCCAACAATTTTATAAGGTGACTCCAAGTAGATTCAGAATCTCTAGGAAGTCTCCTCCAATTTCATGCACCAACTGAAGATAAGAGCAGGCACGTCTGTCCCTCCGGACAGGTGAGCCTGGGTAATTTCCCTTGTAGGAGGGAGCCAGGCACTAACCCTCCGCGGGCTTGCCAGCCTTTCCCGTCCACTCAGTGACACGCTGTCTTCTTGGCAAGTCCTCCAATCACAGTAGCTCTGGCTATAGAGGAAACTGAGTTTACAAAATTGCTTTTGTTTTTGAGATATGATTTCAGACTTGTGCAGGGTCAGCAGGTCTTTCTCTCCTGTATTTTCTTGTAAGAAATCTCCAAGGAAAGATTTCAGGCAAAATACCTGTGTTTTGTGGACTGATAGCGTTTAAAAAAGAGGCCTTTTACTAGACAGTTGGAGGAGATGATTGGATAGCTGGTTGGATTCAATCAGGATAGGATCAGGAAGGATGGAATTAGGGTGGGGCTGATTTGAGCAGAATCTTGAAGAGATACTGGGTCCTGATTGTTGGTTCTTGTTTTCTTTGGAAATATTTCCTTGAGGGAGTACATGTTTTCTTGAGAGGAAAATCATCTCGAATTTTATCCAAAGCAAGACTATCAGAGGAGACTTCACTGAGAAGGTGATGTTTGTGCTGAGACTTGAGAGTTGCCTGGGTGCCAAGACCACCAGACAGGAGACACAGCCAGGAGTGTGGCTGGAACTGAGAGAGCAGTGGGTACAAGGAGAAAGGGGTGAGGTAAGAGGTGATCATGTAGGGGCCAGATCATGCAGGGACTTTTAGGACATTTGGACGATTCTAGGTGGGATGGAGTAGATGTACTTGAAGTTTGAGGAGGGGGGAAGGTGTACTAGAACATTTAGAGGCTGGAAATTAGGAGAGTATAAAAGGATTAGGAAACAGTCTTAAGGGGCACTTGGAATGTGTTAATGAAATAGTTTGCTAATGTGCCTTTTTTCCCCTGCCATTAATGGGACTGTTACTTTTGTTTCACTGTTAAGGCTGCTACTTGCTATTTTTACATTGAAATTCTTTTTTTTTTTTTAACATTTTTTATTGATTTATAATCATTTTACAATATTGTGTCAAATTCCAGTGTAGAGCACAATTTTTCAGCTATACATGAACAAATATATATTCATTGTCACATTTTTTTCTCTGTGAGCTGCCTACACTGAAATTCTTTATCTTACAAAAAGAACTTTCTCTTGATGTTTTCAAGTAAGAACTTAAAAACGCCCGTGAATAGACGTTGAATTTCACTAAATCCTTTTTTGGTATCTACAAGATGGTATTTTTCATTTCTTCCTTAATACTCTGAATTACATCATTAGATTTTCCTATATCGAATTATCCTTGCAATCCTGGAATTCTGGGATACATTCTATTAGGTTAGAATGTATTATTCTTTTACTATATTGCTGTTGTTGGATAACACTCTACTTTATGCTTTCATCTATGTTTATAAATAAAAATGGCTTGTAGCTTTATTTTCTGTTGTCCTTTTTTTTTTTTTTTTTTTTTTGGTTTTGCCATCAGAGATCAGAGTAGCCTCATCTGAGTAGCTTTCCAACTTTTTCTATACTCTGAGACAACTTGCATAATAAGAGTAAACTGTTCCAAACAGAAACAGACTCATAGAAAACAAACTTTTGGTTATGGGGAGGTGGAGAAGGAGGTGGGGAGGGAGGTGGACAGAGGGAGCTTGAGGCTTGCAGATACTAACTGCTACATATAAAATAGATAAAAACCACATGAAATCATTGCCATGTTGTATTCCATTGTATGAATATACTACAATGTATTTTTCCATTCTACCATTGATAGGCGTTTGGCTTGTTTGCAGTGTTTAGCTACTAGAAATAATGTTCAAACTATTCTTTGCTGTGACTTTAGTGCACAGCCACACACATTTCCTAGGATGGCTGAATCATAGCACATGGGTAAGCTCGATTTTAGAGATACTGTCCAGATAGTTTTTCAAAGTGAAGGTAATGATTTCTATTCTCCTTGGGGTATGAGAATTTACCTTGTTCCACATCAACACCATCTCTTGTAATGTCGGTCTTATAGAATTTTAGCCTTAATTTCAGCGGGCAGTTATATTCCATGGTGATTTTATTTGTAGTTCTCTTATAACTTTTTCCAAACATTGGCTTTCAACCTTTCTGTATTTTTTTTTTTTCCTTCTAGGTTTTGTTTTCGACACTGTCCTGAAGACACTACATTTAGAATACCCACCCAGGACTGGGTGATTCACTAGACCTCAAAGGACACAGCCAGGTGTCAACTGAGGAACATCATCTAGTTGCAGGCTCAGGCACCATCAGTCCTGGGCTCCCCACAGTGGACTCCCCTGAAGAATATCTCATTTGCATAAAAGTCCACCGGGGGTTCCCGCAGACTCAAAGATATTCAAACCCACTTTTGAAAAAGTAGCATTTTTTAGTATCCTCTCCTATACAGAACAAACCTAAAAATTTGGGAGTTTGTTGTTTATTAATGGAAAGTATGAAGTCTAAGGCCAAATGTACCCAGAACCCAAGTTGTAGAATAATGATATTTCATCCAACCAAAGAAGAGTTTAACGATTTTGATAAATACATTGCTTACATAGAATCCCAAGGTGCACACCGAGCGGGCGTGGCTAAGATAATTCCACCAAAAGGATGGAAAGCCAGGCAGACCTATGATGATATCAATGACATCTTAATAGCCACTCCCCTCCAACAGGTGGCCTCTGGCAAGGCAGGTGTGTTTACTCAATACCACAGAAAGAAGAAAGCCATGACCGTGAGCGAGTATCGCCACTTGGCAAACAGTGACAAATACCGGACTCCACCACACTTGAATTTCGAGGAACTGGAGCGCAAATATTGGAAAACTCGCGGCTATGATTCCCCGATCTACGGCGCGGACATCAGTGGCTCCTTATTTGATGAAAACACCAAAGAGTGGAACCTGGGTCACCTGGGAACCATTCAGGACCTGCTGGAGCAGGAGTGCGGAGTGGTCATCGAAGGCGTCAACAGCCCCTACCTGTACTTCGGCATGTGGAAGACCGCCTTCGCCTGGCACACGGAGGACATGGACCTGTACAGCATCAACTTCCTGCACTTCGGGGAGCCCAAGACCTGGTACGCGGTGCCCCCGGAGCACGGCCGGCGCCTGGAACGCCTGGCCAAGGAGCTGTTCCCGGGCAGCTCGCGGGGCTGCGGGGCCTTCCTGCGGCACAAGGTGGCTCTGATCTCGCCCACGGTCCTCAAGGACAACGGCATCCCATTCGGCCGGGTCACTCAGGAGGCTGGCGAGTTCATGGTGACGTTCCCCTATGGCTACCACTCTGGCTTCAACCACGGCTTCAACTGTGCGGAAGCCATCAATTTCGCCACCCCGCGCTGGATCGACTATGGCAAGGTGGCCTCGCAGTGCAGCTGCGGGGAGGCGCGGGTGTCCTTCTCCATGGACGCGTTCGTGCGCATCCTGCAGCCCGAGCGCTATGAGCTGTGGAAACGCGGGCAGGACCGGGCGGTGGTGGACCACACGGGGCCCACGGCGCCTGGCGGCCAGGGCCTGAGCGCCTGGAGGGACGTCCGGGTGCCCGCCGAGGCCACGATGGGTCCGAGGCACCGCCCACCCCGCCTGGCCTTGCAGAAGCTGGTGGCCGCGGGCAGTAGGACCCGCCGCCAACACTCTGTGCGTCCGGCGTTCCGGCGCCCCTCATTGGCACGGGGTTCTACCTCTGCTGCTCAGTTCAGTGCTGCCACTGCCCGCAAACCCCCGGAGCTTGGCCCAACCCCGCCGCTGACCCCAGGTCCATCCACCGCGGATCTCCATCCAACTGGCAGATATGGTCGCGGTCGTCGTCCTCGGGAACAGGGGACTCAGGAGCTGACTGTCCAGGCCCGGGTTAAGAGGCGCCTCTCGGGAGACGCTACTCAACACCCGGAGGCTCAGCCCTTGCCTTTGGAAGGACCCTCCATGGACAGCCGTGCACTGCTGAGCCCTGGACTCCAGCATCCTGCTTAAATCTTCCGAGGACTGCTGTTTCCCCATCCCCTAACCCCAGGGGATGCCTTTGTACCCACTGCTCTTGTATGTGGAGGATCCTTGAGACTGGCCACGTGTCCATTTCAGAGCTTGGGTCTTTGCAGGTCACTGGTCTTGCATGAGAATCCCTCCCGTGTTGCTGCTGGACCAGCTGGGTCCATGCTATTTACCAAATTCTCCAAAGTTTGTTCTTCCTCCCAGACCCGGGGATCTCTGGAAACTGCTCCCTCCTGTGTCACCAGCTGAGCTTGTGGGCACCACAAGTGTGTCTGGGAACTTGGTTCTGGGCACCACAGTGTGTCTGGGAACTTGGTTCTGCTGAGTTTGCCGGTGTCCGAGCTACCTCAGCCTCCCACCCCGGGGGCCAGCTCTGGGTGCTGCGGAGCTTTTGAAGTTCCTGGGCGTTGTTTACCCTCCACTCTCCCTCCTTTCCCTTTCCTCCAACTCCTTCCCCTCATCCCCCCTCCTTTTTTTTGACCAAACTAGCTCCCTTTGACCAGTTAGGTCAGTGGAGGATCAGATAATCATTTATAATCTTTCTGAGGTGTTGGTTTATTGAAAAGTGTTCTCTGCCAGTATTTGTTCACAAATATGTGAAAGATAATCAGAATGTGAAAATCTGACTTTATTTCTAGTGTAGTTTATTCAATCGAGATGTGGTTACTCTTTTCTGTTCTTTTCTTAATAAATATAATAAACGATTTCAAGAAAAGCGTATTTTTATAAGCTGGTTACATTATGCGGTGTTGGTGAACGAGTTTGGGGGGTGGTTGTTGGGTTCTGGCTGGCTGGCAGGGCTGGGGGATTTGGTTTGCAGCCATATCTTGAGGGTGACTTGGTGGAAATCAGCCGGTACTTGGCTGACCCAAGCTGCTGGGAGAAATGAGAAAACATAAGACAGAGAGTGCCGTCATCTGAAAATCTCCCCTCCAAGTCTCCGCTGTCTTCGATACTCTGTATCTTCCACATGACTGAGTCATTGATTCGTCCCCATAAACACGCCCACAAGGAAGTGAACAAGATCATTTCAGTCAGTGATGTGTGCTGTGAAGGAATGAAAGGGGAGGGGATGGATGCCAGAGCAGAGTGGGCAGGAGCCAGGCTGGTTCAGGTGGTCAGGGAAAGCGTCACAGAGCAGGAGACCTTTCCGAGTCCCAGCTGACAGGAAGGAAGGTCCAGAGCAGATTTCCATTTAGAGGAAAGCGCAGATGTAACAGGCCTGCCATGGACCTGGGTGGTTTTTTCCTTCCAGGGCTAGAAGGGAAGCTCATTTGTGCCTGGGGCACAGAGAGGAAGAAGGAGAGAGGCGGGGTCTAGGGTATGTAGGACCTTGTCGCTTACTGTAAGTATTTGTGTTTTTTCAACTTTAAATAAGAAGGCACTGGAAGTTTGAAACAGTATGACCTACATATTTAAGTTTACTTCCGTAAGTAGTATGAGTTAGAGCTCTATGCCTCCCCCTCCCCGCCCCACCAAAAAGAAAGAGTTATTGCCAATACCGCTACCACATGTTGAATAGTCCATTCTTCCCCATTGGTTTGATGCACCACCTCCATCTTAGTCAGATTCCCACATATACATGTGTCTGTGTTTGACCTCTCCATTCTGTACATACATGTATTTGTCCATTGCAGCTCAAGTATTACAGTTTGATAGGGGAGAAGTCCCCACTCTTTTCTTAAAAAAATCCTTCTGATCAGAGACATTTTCCAAATCTGTTTTTATTTTATTTTCCTGCTTTTTTGGGAGGGGAGAATTTAATTAATTAATTTTTATTTTTTTCAGTAGAGGTACTGGGGATTGAACCCAGGACCTTGTGCATGCTAGGCATTACACTGTAGCACTGAGCTGTACTGTCCCCTAGAAGTTGCCCCTCCTTTGTTTCTCTTTGAAGGAATCATCTCAGAGATTTTTGCTCAAGTGCTTTACTACTTACTAGATCTCTCATCTTGAGCAAGATTCTCACTATCTCCTTGATGCAGTTTCCTCTTATGAGAAATAGGGTTGACAGGATTTACCTTATAGGGTCATTATGAAGATTAAATAAGTTATTCTATATAGAATGCATTGAACAGTGTCTGGCATTAGATAGTCACCATGTATTAACTACTTTTCATAACATTGGTTCTATTAGAGATAAAGAGTGACATCTGTTTATCAAAAGATGTGAAAAAGAGAGTGAAAAGACAAATCAAAGATGGAGAACAGATAACATACTCCTCGTAGTCAGTCAAGAACTGATAAACAGAGCATACAAGTACTACAAAGAGAGAAAGATGGACAAAATGCTTGATTATGCACTTCATAAAGGAACAGATCCAATCAGCCAACAAATATCAGAAAAAGGTTTTCACCCTCAGCAGTAATCGAGGGAATGCAAATTGCTATGCGAGCTCTCTATGCCCTCACCTGATGAGCTAGAACTAAAAAGGTTGATAATCCCTAAAGCTTTGCAACAGTGAAGAGCAATGAGCACCCTCACGTGCAGCAAGAGAGTGTGTACACTGGGGAAAACTGTTGGAAAGCTGTTTGGCGAGATGAAAGTTTGAATTTACTCATTCTGTAGCCAAAGGTCCACTTTTAGACATGAATGTACATGAGCTTCGTTATACATGTCAGAGAATTTTCAGAGCAATACTATAGGAGGTCCCCTTTGGAAAGACTGTGGCAAGTTTGTCTGGTTGAATACTTTACCGCCCTGAAACAGAACAAAGTCCAGCTACCTGCAACAACATCAATTAGAAAAATACACCAAAAGAATACATTAAAGTGCAGAAATACAATTGTATTCATATAAGGTTACAAAAAGTTTCCAAAAATGGACCCAGTTATAATATTAAAATATTTATCAAAATTACTATGCCAATAGTTAGGATGAGTTCAGTCTAGGAGGCTAGGGGGCTGTAATCTGGGAGGAAAAGCACAAGCCAGGCTGCCCTGCGCCTGGCAACATTGGATCTCTTGACCCAGGTGTTGGTGCCACTTTTGTTCACCCTAAAGTGGTTTGTTAAATTGTACATATATGCTTAATAGATTTTTACAAGCACTTTATATTTCATAATTTTAAAATGATTTTTAAAATGCTCTAAAAAATTGTCACGTGGTGGTTCATACAATCATTTGGTTTATAGTTTGTTGTTTTATAGACTTTCAAAAATCTAGATTATATTTCTCCTTTTTTCATTTTGATAATGTTTATTGATGCCGTCTCTTGTTTATTATTTATTTTATTTAGATATACTTAATTTTTCAGGACACTTTTAGATTTACAGAAAATTGAGCACGTGGTTCATAGGGTTCCCATCTGACTCCACTGACATTTCCCCCTATGTAACAGTTCAATTCCTATGGTACATTTATTATAATTAATGAACTGATATCAAGATGTTATTGTTTACCAAAGCCTATAATGTGTTCAGATTTCCTCTGTTTTTACCCAACGTTTGTTTTCTGTTCCAAAATCTCATCCACACACCAAATTATGCTTAGTTTTTATGTCTTAGTTTTCTCTCGGCTGTAACAAGGTCTCATACTTTCCTTGTTTTCAACAAAATGTTTATATAGAAATGTGAACATTTGGAGGAATGCTGGTCGTAAATATTACAGGATGCCCCTCTATTGGAATTTGTCTGAGGCTTTTCTGATGATTAGCTGGGCTTTCTGCATTTTTTGGAAGAAGATTACAGAAGTAATTTTATCATATTTTAATCACGTCACATCAAGGACAAACACTATCCTTGGAATTTATGGCTCTTAACCTTGACCAGAGTGCAACAGTGTTTGGCAGGTGCCTCCTTTATAAAGTTACCTGCCCTTCCCCACACCCCCCACCTCCACTTCCCACTCTGTACCTGCTGCTGTCACTCAGGGAGCAGGGTGTGAACACTTTCTTCCTTTAGGGTGAAGTAGTATGTAATTTATTTGGAATCTTCTGTAGTGAAGATAATTTGTCTCTTCTCAATTTTAATTTCATCAACCATTTATATAATCATGAGGTCATAGACATTTATTTTATACTTTTTGGGTCATCATTCAGCTGAATGATGCTGAAATTGGTTTAACTTTGGCCACTGGGGCTCTGTCCTCTGTTTCATGTGGCCCTTTGATGTGCCCACATCATTGCCTTTGTTTTTAGCATGTTCTTAGTTTCAAGACCTACAGGATGTTCCAGGCTCACCTTTATTTCCCGCTAGCGTCCTGGAAACTTTATTTCCTTTATCAGTATAGCCAGTTCATTCTTTCTTTTATTTTATTTATTGTGTCACATTTCTCTTTTAGTAACATTTCTATTTTTGTATATGGTTGTTTTCCCTTTTGTTTTTTAAATCATTCTATCATTTTTTTTTTAATCTTTCCTTTTCTTTGGCATAATGCTGGGGGGTTTTGTTTGCTTGTTTTGCTTTTACTAGTCCCTTGAGTTCAACATAAAAATCAATAGATTTTTGCTATTACGTGGATATTACTGTGGACACTCTGTGGATATTAACTTTTAAATAAATGGGGTTGGGTTCATTTTTTTAATTGTGGAGTTTCAATTTTGTATGTGGTCAAGACTTCTGACCACGACTGCAAATATGTCAGTCTTACCTCGTAATTCTCAGTGTTTGTAGTGCATGTCTCAGTGCCATGTGTGGGTAGGTGTGTGAAGTGCATCGCTGTAATATTTACGCTGCGAGATTTTCTTTTGATAACAATGAGATGTCCATCTTTAATCTTATAAATATATTTGATATTAATTGGGCTAGACCAGGTTTCTTTCGTTTAATAATATTTGTATGGTTTGACTTTTCCTTTTCTTTCCTTTCAAACTCTTAGTTCGCTTTAAGATTGGTTTAAGGAAACCAAGGGGATGGACAAAGTGAGGTGAGGAGCCAGGACCCTAGTCACGTGATTCCAGATGATTGATGCTGATCAGATTAAACCCTGGCCCAGGTATAAAGCCAGGGGAATAAGGACGGGGGTCTGCATTTGGAGGCTAGCTGCCAAGACAGCGCCATCTCTCTGGGTCCCTGAATACCTCCTCTCTGGGTCCCTGAATACCTCCACCTGGAATCCAGATTGTGTTGGTAGCAGGTGGGTCACTGTATTACTATTAATTGTGCCTGTGAGCTAAAGAGATATTTTTATGTCACAAGTTTAAAGAAGTGACTGTAGTTACCTATGTATTTCTGTGTGTGTGTGTGTGTGTGTGTGTATATATACATGAATATAAACATATAACAGAGAGAGAGAGGGAGAGAGAGAAGCACACATTGGGATATCAAGTTCCTAGTTTTTATTTTTAAACTGTTTTTAAACCTGTGGAATTGAGTGTTTTTAACATTTTCTTGGAAAAATCACAAAGATTTTCAGAAAAGAACACCTCATTTAGTGATACTGCAGATATCTCTTGGATATAAGGTTTTTTATTTCCTTTAGATATATACCCAGAAGTGGGATTGCTGAATCATATGGGAATTCTCTTAATTTTTGGAGAAATTGCCATACCGTATTCCATAGTGGCTGCACCAAATTGCATTCTTAGCAAAAGTGTAATTTTTGCCCTTAAATTCTAATTTTGAAATTAGCATTGCTATACCAATATTTTATAATGTGCTGTAAAATCAATGTTTCTATTGTCATGCATGCACTTACTTTCACATATTCTGTATTCCTTTCTTTAGGTTTGGCTTTGAAACTTCCAGGAAGAGACATCCTGCTGCAGTGAGGTGAGACGTCACCCACGCACTCAAGCCTGTGGGTCTGCCTCGGAGGCTCTTATCCCCCTAACGGAGGAGACTCGCAGAGCTGCAGGCTGAGGCACGACTTGGCTCAGAGAGCCTTCTCCACTGGGAAATATTCTCTCCTTTCGGCACAAAATACTGACCAGCCTGGAGTCCCTCTGCTGGATCGACAAGCCTGGAAGAAGAGACAGCACCTCGCTTGTTGACAAGTTCAAGTCCCAGTTACTGCCCCACAGATATATCGTAACTTTTCTAACGATTAACAAAGAACAGAGACGACATCCGTCCCCAGCATCCTCAGGTGTCTGAAGCCTGCCTGAGAGCCTGGGAGTCTGCTGCTCATCCTAGTGCAGCCATGAGGGCCAAGCACCTTGGTCCCCAGAACCCAAGGTGTGCGATTATGACCTTCCGCCCAACCACGGAAGAATTCCAAGATTTCAACAAATACATAGCCTACATGGAATCCCAAGGTGCACACCGAGCGGGCCTGGCCAAGGTAATCCCACCCAAAGGCTGGAAAGCCAGGCAGACCTACGATGACATCGATGACATCTTAATAGCCACTCCCCTCCAGCAGGTGGTCACTGGCAAGGCAGGTGTGTTTACTCAATACCACAGAAAGAAGAAGGCCATGACCGTGAGCGAGTATCGCCGCTTAACCAACAGCGACAGATACCAGACTCCGCTGTACTACGATTTTGATGATCTGGAGCGCAAATACTGGAAAACACGCGGCTATGATTCCCCGATCTACGGCGCGGACATCAGTGGCTCCTTATTTGATGAAAACACCAAAGAGTGGAACCTGGGTCACCTGGGAACCATTCAGGACCTGCTGGAGCAGGAGTGCGGAGTGGTCATCGAAGGCGTCAACAGCCCCTACCTGTACTTCGGCATGTGGAAGACCGCCTTCGCCTGGCACACGGAGGACATGGACCTGTACAGCATCAACTTCCTGCACTTCGGGGAGCCCAAGACCTGGTACGCGGTGCCCCCGGAGCACGGCCGGCGCCTGGAACGCCTGGCCAAGGAGCTGTTCCCGGGCAGCTCGCGGGGCTGCGGGGCCTTCCTGCGGCACAAGGTGGCTCTGATCTCGCCCACGGTCCTCAAGGACAACGGCATCCCATTCGGCCGGGTCACTCAGGAGGCTGGCGAGTTCATGGTGACGTTCCCCTATGGCTACCACTCTGGCTTCAACCACGGCTTCAACTGTGCGGAAGCCATCAATTTCGCCACCCCGCGCTGGATCGACTATGGCAAGGTGGCCTCGCAGTGCAGCTGCGGGGAGGCGCGGGTGTCCTTCTCCATGGACGCGTTCGTGCGCATCCTGCAGCCCGAGCGCTATGAGCTGTGGAAACGCGGGCAGGACCGGGCGGTGGTGGACCACACGGGGCCCACGGCGCCTGGCGGCCAGGGCCTGAGCGCCTGGAGGGACGTCCGTGTGCCGGCCGATGCCGTACTGGGGCTGAAGCAGCGCCAGCGCCCCCGCGCCCCGTCGAGATTTGTGGTCCTGGGTAATGGGACCTGCCGGAGTGCCCCTGTGTGTCCGGAGTCTCCGGGCCCCTCGCTGGCTTGGGGTTCTTCTGTCGCCCACCTCAGGCCTCCATCCACCAGCAACTCCACGGAGCCTGGCCTGACCCTGCCGCCTACCCCAGGTCCATCCATCCCTGATCTCCAACCAACAGGCAGATGTGGTCCTACTCGGCGTCCACGGGAACAGGGGATTCGTGAGCCGACTGTCGGAGCCCGGGCTAAGAGGCGCCTTTTGGACCTTGAGGCTCAGTGCCTCCTTGCCAGTGAGCCCTTGATACACAAGACTTCACCGCGGAACTCTAGTCGCCAGCATCTTGCCAAAGCTTCTGGGTGCTGCTGTGCCCCTGATCTTCAACCCTTGGGACCCCCATTGGATCCAGAAAATCCTATGCACCCTGGCCCGTGCCTCACATCCTTGGACAGTATTACAGCCAGTTTCCTTGACAGCATCCCTCTGATTCCTCCCAAAGTCACTGCGACTGAGAGAATGTTCCCCAGAGACCCAGCTGAGGACTGCAGGGCTCCTGTGAACCTCTGTGAGGTTATAAGTTTGGAGCACTCTTATGCCTGTAGAAACCAGGTCCCAGATGCCGAGACCAGAATCTCCCACATCCCTGGCTGTGATTCCCTGGAGCTAAAACTAGAGGTAGCTGCCTCTCTTGAGTCCTGTAATGGGTTCTCCACCAATGGATGCTCTTCAATCTATGAGCCCATGATGACTGAAGAATTTGCCAAATATGTCTTTATCTGAGTCTCAACCCCAGAAACCACAGAAGCTCCCAGCCAAGTAATAATCTGGGCTGGGCTTGTCCCCAGTGGAGATGCTTTATGTCCAAGAAATGACACATTTCCGAAGCTGCCAGATGCTTTCTCCTACTATGACAACCAGGGCTCCCAGCAGTCTCCAAAGTGGACCTTCCCATCGGGACAGCTGCCATGAAATGTACTTCTCAGGGATTCTCACCCCACTCCTGAACACTGATGGGCCTTTGGCCTCTGCCTTGGCCTAGATGCCATGGACACTGCTTGTTTCTGATGGCACCCTCAGGGTACCTCCCTGCAGGGGTGTGCCCCTAATCCCCACAGTAATTCGGGGCAACACTGGATGATACTGAGAATCTGGCTAGGCCCCCTCCATCCCCAAGTCTCACCTGGGCCTCTCTGTCACTGATCCTGGCCACCAGTGGACAGTGCCGCAGCCACAGGGAGCCTCAGGAGCTTCTCACCCTGCTGGGATTCTGACACACCCTACCTCCCGGGCCACTGCACATGCCAAAACTAGCTAGACCTTTGCCCATTTGGATCTGCTCACTAGTTCTGTCTCATGGATATTTGTAACTTTATTGATGTTTACTAAAGTTGTTATCCTGATGTGTAGCTGCAACTTTCTTTCTTTTTTTTTTTTTTTTTTAGTTTTGAAAATCAGAAGAATCCCTGAAAGAAAGTCCCCTGGCAAGCACCCACCTGCTCTTTTGCCTGGTATAATGTCCTCATTCCCACGCCCTTCTGCCTACGTCTTTTATTCGGTACCGCTCTGCGGTGCTCCTTTCTGCTAGACCGGATGATGCCAAGTTTGAATTACATTTTGCACAAATAAACTTTTAATATACCTCAGTTTCTCTTTTTAACAATCTAAAACAAAGGGATTCAAGAAAAAGAACATGAAAATGAATATATGTATGCATAGGCATGACTGGGACGTTGTGCTGTGCACCAGAAACTGACACGTCGTAACTGACTGCTTCAATTCAAAAAAATTAAAAAATAAATAAATAAATAAAGGGATTCAGAAAAGTTAAAAGTGAAAGAACAGAGCTATACCAAGAAAAATATAAACGGAAACCAGGAGTCATGAATCTTTAATGTCACACAAACTAGATTGAGGCTCAAAGGTAAATGAAAGGGTCTAAAAGCTAAATTTCACCATGAGAATATAGCAATCATGAGGACCCAAGCAACCTTGGAAAGTGTTAATTACAGAAAATAAAACAAGCTGAAAGGAACACATTAAAAATAGGAGAATTTAAGTCACCTTATGTGATCTTGTGATGTATAATATGAATACATATTTAGTCTTCATCCCTGTTCCTGGTCCCTAGCTCCTAAAAGCCTTGGAATTTTCTAAGTGAAGGGAGTGGCAGAGGTGTCTTTTGTTATGTTAATGACGCAGGTACTGGAAAGCCCCTAGGTCACAAAAGGATGGGGGCTGGTTGCCAGGGGAACCGATCCTTTGGTTAGAGGGTTGGAATTTTGAGCCCCACCCCAGACCTGCAAGGAAGGGAGAGAGGCTGGAGGTTGAATCAGCCACTAATGGCCAATGGTTTAATCAATCGTGCTTTGTAGTGAATCCTCCATAAAACTCCCCAAAAGGATGAAGTCGAGGGAGCTTCTGGGTTGGTGAACATGTAGAGATTCGGGGACAGTGTCATGCCTAGAGAGGTCTGGAAGCCCGGTGCCCTTTCCCCATACCTTGCCCTGTGCATCATTTCCCCCTGGCTGTTCCTGAGTTATTACAAAAGGATACAAACCAGTGATCTAGTAAGTAAAATGTTTTCTGAGTTCTGTGAGTCCTTCTAGCAAATTAATCAAACCCAAAGAGGGGGTTGTGGGAACCTCTGACTTAGGCAGCTGGTCAGTACAGGTGACAACCTGGACCTGCAACTGATGCCTGAAATCCAAGGAGAGGGTGGTGGGAGCTTCCAATCTGTAGTTGCTGGCTGGGAAGCACAGGTGACAACCTGGAGCTTGTGACCGGCTTCTGAAAGTGTGGGGGGAGGGCAGTCTTGTGGGACCTGCTCCTCAACCTGGGAGATCAGATGCTATCTCCAGATAGGTGATGTCAGAATCGGGTTGAATTGTGATGCTTGGCTAGTATCCCAGGCATCATTGGTGGCGCTGTGGGGGAACTGGAACACACATGGGAACTGGATGTTCAGAACTCCCTTTTACCTTAGTGCAAGACAGACCTTTGTTTAGACGATAACGAAGGAGTGGAAAAGAACATTTTGGAATCTGTAATTGGTCTGCCTGCAATGGAATTATATCAGGGCTGATTGAATAAAATAATTCTTTCAGTCATATCCATCACATAAATCTTCACTAATTTTTTTTTTTTGGCTGAAATCCCATTTCCTTTGTACAAGAAACTGCTGAATCTAGAATTCAGATCCTGAATGAACCGAAAAGCTGGGAGATATTTTGATAACTCTAGTTGCTTAGAGTTGAGGGTAGAATTGTTGATTTTGAGTGACATGCATGCGAGTTTGAGGTTGTAAGGTTAATACTTAACGTTTTGTGTGATAAGGATTCACGTGGCTCTCTAGCAACTAATGCTACATCCAGAACAGCTCCTGGGATTTGGGAGTTCAATGCTTATTAATTTAAAACCATAGCATCTGAGGAACATGCCATCTGGAATCTAAGTTTTACAATAATAACACTTTGTCCAGTCGTGGGAAAAAAATCATTTCACAATTACATTGCTCACATGGAATCCAAAGACTGAACAGGTCTGGCTAAGAAGTAGAAAACCAGGATGTCTGATAGTATTGTCATAGCCACTTGGTCCAGCAGGGGGCGAGAGGGAGGCAGGTGTGTTTACAGGGAAAGAAAAACCCCAGCGGTGAGGGAGCATCTGGGGGGGGGGGGGGAACTAAAAGCATCAGACTCAGGCATAGGTGGGTTTTGAAGATTTGGAGGGAAAATATTCGGTGAATTGCTTATACCTACGATCAAATTACGGGGTTAAAAGTCAATGGCTCCTTATATGGTAAAAATTCTGAAACCTGGGAACCATTCAGGACCTGCTGGAGCAGGAGTGCGGAGTGGTCATCGAAGGCGTCAACAGCCCCTACCTGTACTTCGGCATGTGGAAGACCGCCTTCGCCTGGCACACGGAGGACATGGACCTGTACAGCATCAACTTCCTGCACTTCGGGGAGCCCAAGACCTGGTATGCGGTGCCCCCGGAGCACGGCCGGCGCCTGGAACGCCTGGCCAAGGAGCTGTTCCCGGGCAGCTCGCGGGGCTGCGGGGCCTTCCTGCGGCACAAGGTGGCTCTGATCTCGCCCACGGTCCTCAAGGACAACGGCATCCCGTTCGGCCGGGTCACTCAGGAGGCTGGCGAGGTCGTGGTGACGTTCCCCTATGGCTACCACTCTGGCTTCAACCACGGCTTCAACTGTGCGGAAGCCATCAATTTCGCCACCCCGCGCTGGATCGATTTCGGCAGTGACCTGGGAATATGGATTCTGCATGATCTTTGCTGAAATCTGAATCAGAGTTAAGGGAGATTTCAGGTGAGCATCTTTAAGAGGATAGAAAAAGAGGGGCAAGTCCAGAAGGAACCTATAACCACCCTCTGGGAAAGGTTAGACTAATGACATTAAGACAAGAGCTTTGTAAGGTACTGATATTGTGTGTGTGTGTGTGTGTGTGTGTGTGCGTGTGCGTGTGTGTGTGTGTGTGTGTTGCCGTCTTTTGTTTTCCTGCAGCAGTAAGAAACGAAGACTTTGTATTCTTGGAGCAGCAAGGAGTTAGGGAGTAGGGAGATTTTATCTTCCTTTACAGCCAGTCTTGGAGATAAAGGAATAAGATGAATTTCGCCATGGAGAGGCGAGGACGATGGCCGAGTCCCTGGGATGCACTCTAGAGAAGAAAGCAGACTTGGGGTGGCCTGCCTGGGTCTTTATGGGCCTGGGGAACAGAGCTTATATTGTAACAATGTCTCTGTGTTGTTCTCATCCAGGGCCTGCGAGGAGGTTCAGTGAAGGACGTCTTTCTCTTAATGGCATAACCAGAACTGTGGCATGAGATTCTGATGTCTCTGGAAATGCCTATTGTAGGGGATGGGTGGGGGAAGCTCTGCCTGCCTCCTGTTAGAGCTTCTGATGGACAGTGGGTTCTTTTGTATTGTTGGAGACCTGAGACTTGGCTGTTGGCCAGGGAAGCTTGGTCCTGCAGATGGAGAAAACTGCAGAAGGTGGAGTTACACAGGGTGACCTCTGGCACCTGAGATAACGAGTTACAAGGGCTAAGTGAGGGCAGTGAGGGGGACTGTGAAGGGAGTTGGTGCTGCTGAGCTGGGCCCCCAGATAGGCTGCGGTAGATCAGAGGTGCTGTGATTAGGCCCCGGTCCTGAGCAGCACAAAACTTTCTAGTCTGAGTCCCCCCACTGCTGCGCCTGCCACTGTATTTTTGCACTGTCTCACCGGTTCAGTCCTCCCATCAGTACATCCAGGGCCATGGGGGCTGCTTCAAAGTGGAGCCAGATTTCCTGGGCCTGAGCCATGACCCTGCACTGTTACCAGGCTGTGAGGCATCTTCCCTGGCTCCGCTGCACAGCTGCAAAGTTTCCTTCCTTCCTGCAGAGAGGGGTGACTCCCCGGGTGACTCCCGGGAGAGCCTGATTCTGTCCATGATGAATCTCCTTTCATCCTGGGTATGGGAAATTCCAGAAAGGCTATTACTCTGGATGGTAATAGTAATTTTCTATTTAGTATTCTTTCCCTAGCACCTCTCCTGCAGCCTCTTATTTTTTTTTTTAATGGTGAAGGAACTAAATGTGATGTTGTTGATGTGGTTGGTTCTGTGTTTTCCCTCCATCCTCAAACTCAGTCCATCGGTGGACCCGCTCGGTATGCAGATGTGCAAAGCTGATTCTGAAGTCTGATGTGTTTAGTAAAGCAGCCCTTTCCGTTATCACACCTTTAACCTTTCCAGCAAGTGCTTAGAGAGGGGGGAACTGGACCTAGAGTTAGCAGAGCAGCATTCACACCTGCACTTTGCTTCTTTCAAGTCTTGTGACCTTCAGCAAGAAATCACTGATTTTCCTCTGAGCCAAAATGACAGCGTGAGAGTTTTGTGAAGTTGCTGGGGATGTAAATGTGACAGGCATGTAGGAGGTGCTCCGTTAATTTGCATGTGCATCCATACACTCTCGCCATCTAGGGCAAGCCCGTGGCCAAGGACATGTATTTTTTTCTCTGATGCTCAGTTGTTACTTTTCTCACCACCCCTAAAGGCTTACCCATTACTTTTTCTTTAATTAATAGACTTTATTTTTCAGAGTGGTTCACAGCAAAATTAAGTAGAAAGTACAGAGAATTCTCACATACCCCTCCACCAGCATCCACCTCATTACTACCCCGAGTCCGCAGGTTAATTTATGGTCTACTCTTGGTGTTGTGCAGTCTATGGATTTGAAGGAAGTCTAATGACAGGTATCTACACTTGTAAAACCATACAGAATAGTTTCATTGCCTAAAAACCCTCTGTACTCTGTCTACGCACCTCTCCCTCCTCCCAAACCGCTGACAACCATTGATCTTTTTACTGCCTCTTTAGTTTTGCCTTTTCCATAATGTCATTAGTTGGATTGTACAGTATGCTGTCTTTTCTGACTGATGCCTTTCACTTAGTAACATGCTTTTAAGTTTCCTCTGTATTTTGTGATTTTATAGCTCATTTCTTTTTATTGCTGAATAATATTCCATTGTGTGATGTGCCACCGTTTATTTATCCACTCACCTGCTGAGGGACATCTTGGTTGCTTCCAAGTTTTTCTGCAATCATGACTAAAACTACTATAAACATTCATGTGTGGGGTTTGGCGTGGATGTAAGTTTTCAACTCATCTGAGGAAATAGCAAGGAGTGAAATTACTGTATCATATGGTGAGAATATATTTAGTTTTGGAAAAAACTGCCAAACTCTCTTCCACCCATTATTTTTACTGGTAGAAAACTTCTTTTTTTTTCCCTCATGATCCACCACCTATTTGTGCATAAGGTCACACGCACTCATTTGCAAATTCCACTCCTTGCTGTGTTTGTCCTCACTGAAGTGTTACCAGGGCAAGGTCAAGATTTCACAATCGGTCAGGAGCCAGAAGACCCAGCCTTTATTCAGACTCCTACACCGATGTGTTGAGTAATCTGTCAACAAATCAGGTCTTTCCGTTGGCTGTCTGCTTCCCTGTGGAGGGAAAGGGAGCTCTTCGCGACAGTGTGCCTGTGTTAGGGTCTGCACGTAAGTGTAAGTGCAGGCCAGTGCAAACGTAATTTGTGCTAAATAAATATCAGCTATTACTATTATTACTTATAAACCCAAACTTGTAAGATGGACATTAGAACCTGGGCTTAAGTGTAACTTGTAAGAGGTTGGTGTTCAGGTCTTGGGACTCCTCTAAGATTTATGAATAGCCTCAGTTATGAATTTGCCTGACTGCCTGTCTGACTACCTGGCCGCCCTGAGTTATTCATAGAGATTAACCATTACAGCACTCAGTTTCCGTGTGTGTAAGGAGTGCTTTCCAGGCACTTAGAAATAACTTCGCCACGATGTTGATTTCATTGGATGTGGCTATGCAGGGATTTTGAAGTTGCTTGCCCCCGCCACAATGCTCAAGGTGGTGGGAGTGGCAGCAGGGATCTGGGTGGGCAGAGACACATGTCCTTACTTAGTTAATACAAACTCCTCCAGAAAACCACTGAGTGATGGGAGTGATTGGTGTTTTAGGGTGAGCTGGGCCTGGAGGAATTTGGGGACCACAGGGCCTTTGAAATCGCTCATAATTCACAGCCGTCCCTGGAAATGGCTCTATCTTTCCTACCGGATACAAATCCTGACAACAGGAGGTGTGTATGTTCTGGTTTCGTGCAGTACCAGCTAATGTGGCTCGTGTCTGACTCACATTGAATTAGATGGGACTCTAGCAGCAAACTGGCGTTCACTCAGTTGAGAATGGCCATTCCAGCAACTTATGAGCAACCCCAAATCAATGCCTTGCAGTCAATGTTTTGGAATTTTGCTGAGGCCTGTATTTGAATAATGCAGAGGGCTATCAAAGAAGGCGACAGCTCCTGGGGAGACTGCAGCAGAAATTCTCTGGAAACACATCTCCCAGGTGAGAGGTCAGGTATGAGAATTGAACAGGCAGTGGGTCTGAGGCGATACACGAGGAATCCTGGCTTCAGATGAGGATAATATTTAGTAAAGCGCTAGCATTAGGAGTCTGCATAGATCTCAGGATCCATTCCCTGTGAATGTCAAGGGTCCACTGAATAAATTTCTTTTTCCGGAGAAACTTCTTCTTTTTTGCATTCTTCTTCATGGAAGTCTAGTCAGTTTATAATGCTGTGTCCGTTTCTGGTGTACAGCATAATAGTTCAGTCATACATATACACACATGTTCGTTTTCAGGATTTGCAGATACTAACTACTATATATAAAATAGATAAATAAGTTTCTTCTGTATAGCACTGGGAACTGTATTCAGTATCTTGTAGTAACCTATAATGAAGAAGAATATGAAAGCTGAGAAGCTTCTTAGTAACTAGGTGGCTTAGCCTCACCTCTCCTGTGCTGGTGTCACGTTGACTGTCCTTACACATCTCCCTCTAGGACCCCAATTACTATATATACCTATGGTTCATCTTAGATCTGTATTATCTGATAATACAATGTTTGTCTCAGATCTGATAATCTGTATTACCAGATTAATACAATCGGTTATTATCTTTCTTGATTTTCTCTGTAGAGTGGAGATGCAGTGACAATGGTTGATTCAATCAATGACTTGGCACCAGCGATAGAAATGAAAAAAAGAGCTAGCATTGTAAGAAATAGCTAAAATAAATGAATAGTTCCTATTATAATGTTATTGCTTTCCCATTAATTGTCTTTTAGAATAAGGTGTCCAGTTCTGAGCTGGGAGTTGAGCCAGGTAACTTGCAGAGCCGGAGAATAAACTGTATTTCTCATCTTCCAATACAAGACTTCCGTTTATTCACTCAACAAATGTTGTTAAGGCCCCTCCCTGGGCCAGGCTGGTACCAGATGCTAAGAAAACATAATACGGAGTTTACAGTTTGTTTGGAGACAGACCAACAACTAAGCAGTTTCATTGCATCACAGCTTCTTCCCAGCAACCATAGCCATAGCCAGGACCCCCCCAGTCCACTGGCTTCAGAGCCCCTGAAGAAGCATATCTTTTACTGGGAACAGTAAAAAGGCCCATGAGGCTTTCAGAGGTGTTTTAGTCTGTTCTTGGGCCCATGGCAGCTTTCCTGATCACTTTTCTCAGCCGTGCCTGACAAATGGGCACAGGTGACTTTTGCAGGGAATGACGGCTGCTCCAGGCCTTCCTGTCCTGCCAGGGCTGCAGAGGCATGGGGCTGCCTTTGAATGCCCCCACCAGCCACTTCACTCTAGGAGTGAGTGCAGTTCACTGTGAAATCCCTCCCTTCCTCCACCCACGCCACTGACATCCCTCGGCTCCTTTAGGGAGCCGGTCATTTCAATTCCCTTTCCTGTGTTCCATTCTGCCTTCCCACTCTCTACCCGCTACTATCTTCCCCAAACATGTCTTACTAAAATCCATATCTTGACACCCTAATCCCCGATGAGGGATTTGCAGATGGGGCCTTTGGGAAGTGACTAGATCCTGAGGGTGGAGCGTTCGTGAATGGGATTAATGTCCTTCTAAGAAAGATGAGTACTCTCTTCACCATGTGAGGTTGCAGCAAGAAGGTGGCTGTCCGTAAGCCAGGAACCAAGCCCTCACCAGGAACCTGACCATGCTGGCACCCTGGTCTTGCACATCCAGCCTCTGGAACCATGAGAAAAATGTTGTTTAAGTCACCAGTTTAGGGTATTTTGTAAAGCAGCCCCGTGGACAGAGACATACCCCTAACTACTTGTCTGCAGTTCACACTGGCTACTCTAGGAGAAAGGTAAAAAGAAGGAGGCTAGCAAGATAGGACACATGGTTACCATACTATGAGGGTCCACAATGTACCAAGACCCCTGACTCGCAGTTTATATACCATAGTTCACTTTGCCTTCCAAGAGCTCAGTGTGGAGTCTGGCTGATGGAGATTGGAAGCTCAGCTCCACCACTGACTAGTGAGAGTGGACAAATGACTCAGCACTGGGAGAGCCCAGCTCCCGGGAGAACCCAGTGGTCATGGCACACACCCTGCGTGGGAACCCCTGCCCTGCACTTATAAACCTTGTGACCTTGGCCAGCTGCTTTTGGAAGTGATAATAACAGTACTTACAACAAGAGGGTGGTTCTGGGGGTAGGTGGATGTGGTAGAGCACGTGCTTAGTATGCATGAGGTCCTGGGTTCAATCCCCAGTGCCTCCACTAAAAAAAAATAATGAAATAAAATTTTTTAAAAAGAAGGTGGTTGTGAAGCTCAATTGACTTAATATAAGTAAAAGATTTTAAATAGTAACCAGCCCGAGGTAAGAACAAACTATTATTTCACGTATAGTAAAATATTTCTTTAAAAAGTGTAACTTCAGCACAGTGTTTAGCAAGAAGCACACAGCCAAGTCGAGCTATAATTGATGTTTTTATCATTATTACTTATTTTGTATTACTTGAACAATATTATTATTATGACTTTTAAAAATTAATGCTATTATTACTTTCAGACTTAGAGGTGACAGACCGGCAGTTGTCCCTGCTAAAGTACTTAAAAAGAGAATGACAGAGGTAAAGGCTACAGCTTCTGTCACTCAAAGCGTGGCTGGGATCTGCGACACAGACATCGCCTTTGAGTTTGGTGGAAGTTGGGAAGCTCAGACTCCAGAGCAGACCTAAGACTCAGAATAGGTTACTCTAATTCGGAAAGATACATGCACCCAGTGTTCATAGCAGCACTATTTACAACAGCCAAGACATAGAGACAACCTAAATGCCCTTCAGCAGATGACTGGATAAAGAAGGCGTGGTATATTTACAATGGAATACTACTCAGCCATAAAAGAGAATGAAATAATACCATTTGCAGCAACATGGATGGACCTATGGATGGACCTAGAGATCATCATACTAAGTGAAGTAGGCCAGAAAGAAAAAGAAAAATACCATATGATATCGCTTATATATGGAATCTAAAAAAATGACACAAATGAACTTATTTACAAAACAGAGACAGACTCACAGACAGAAAACAAACCTATGGTTACCAAAGGGGAGAGGGGATGGGGGACAGGTAATTAAGAATTTGGGTTTAGCACATACAAACTGCTATATATAAAACAGATAAAGAACAGAGGCCTACTGTATACAGCAAGAAAGCCATATTCAGTATCTTGTAATAGCCTATAATGAAAAAGAATATGAAAAGGAATATATATATATATGTATAACTGAATCACTATGCTGTGCACCAGTATTTAACACAATGTTGTAAATCAATTATACTTCAATTAAAAAAAGAATCTACAACTTTAAGAGGCAAGCTCAAGATAGAGAAGCACCGCCCTAGCACGCTGGTCCTCAACCCACTGGAATCACATTTGAAACAGACTGATGCCCAGGTTCCCCCCAACCGCCTCCACAACCCCCCGCCCCCGGCCACTGCCCTGAAACTCTGTTTCCACTGGCTGCAGTACAAATGTGAAAACTGATGTGCGGTCATGGTCACGGTCGACGCCCACCCACCCCGCACTGGTCCCGGGGGAGTTAGGCTGCAGGGGTGGATGGGAGTATCGTTCCTTCAGCAAGTGCCAGTGAGAGTTCGGGTTTGTTTTCTTTCTGGTCAGGCCCAGTGGAAGGACGGAGGGACATGGAGAGGACACATTCTTCCCCCCCGCCCCCGCCATTCCTCAGTCTTCATTCCAGCTGTGGACACGTGACAAGGCTCAGCGCAGGCTTCCTGGCCAACGTTTCTGTTTCTCTTTGTTGCGGGTCACAGCGTCCCGGCCGTGTTGGCTGGCAGTGACCCTCTCAAGCCTGTGTGCGCGGGGCTTGCGTTTTGTGCAGGGGGAGTTTGTATTTCCTTGAAATGGGGATACCCCTCCTTCCTTCATCCACCCCTGGCCACTGCTCACAGCACCCAGAGGCTGCCCTGTTGGGGAAAACCTATCCAAAGGTCTCCTGACACTTCCTCTGAGATCTTTGACCCCTGGTGGAAAGTTTCCATTCCCACCAGGCTCAGGCCAGTTATCTGAGTGAGCCTTGCTGGCAGGACGACAGCTCGTGCCCCATCGTAAGGCTGAAGACTCTCCTGGGGGCAAGTCTATTATTGTTATTTTGTGGGAATGAGGGTTCTGCGGGTGTCAGCATTTCTGAATTTTCCAGAGCAGCTAAAAACTTGGAATTTTATGGGAAAATAAAAAGGAAATGTTGGCAGCCAATTAAAAGAAACTTAAAAGTCCTGAGGGTGAAATAAAACATTTCCCAAGCTCAGAGATGCCCCCGTTCTGAACAGCCCGTTTGGTTGTGGAGATTCTACCAGCCATGGTGACTAACCTAGATGATCTCACTGTCCTTTTGGAGTGAGGAGAAAAGAGGAGACCCCTGGGGTCCTCTAAGTCATGTGGTCAAAGGATTTTCACTCAGTGACTTGTTAGTTTGGTCGCACCTCTGCACCCCTTCCGAAGGCCTAGGCCATGGCTGTGTCTGATGCTCCCCATCTAAGACCCTGTGTGTCCTCTCTGCCTGGCCTGGGGCCAGATCCTGTAGGAGTTGTGTAGAGTGTACTCTGTTTCCCTAGGATAGCAGCACAGAAGGAGAGAAAGGGGGATCTACCCTCCCCAAGCTTTTCCCTCCCTCCCCCTCTGCCCTCCCAGGACACCAGAAGGTCCCAGCATTTGACAGCGCTCCTTGTTTAATGCTGCCATGCCTCTGCTGGTGACTGAATGTTTCTCCCTCAATATTCCCTTTATACCAGATGATGTGACTTGTGTTTGTTGCTAATATTAGATTTGCAACAGATGCCCTCATTGTGGGGCCCTGGGGACGTGTAAAGCAGATTAATCCAGCAAAGACAAAGGCCTCAAATGCTCGGTGACGTTCATAGCAGAGCTGGCTGCAAGGGGCAGGGGGCTCTCACTGTGTTGAGCAAGGTCGGGGGACAGGCCAGTAAGAGACCCGGGAACTGAGCCCACCACCCCGAGGCCCTTGGGAAGGTGGACAGAGCTCTTGGGGGGAGTGGGCCTGGGGCGTAATGCATCAGGAGGAGGCAGCTTCATCTGGAGACCTACAGTAATGTGGTAAAAATGACAAGTCATCCAGTCCTCACTGGTGGCCACAGTCAGGAGCCAGGGGAACCAGATAGCAGGTCTAGGCAGATGGTGGAGAGTTCAGCGAATGTGGCTGAATTCCTGATTCTTTGTGCTTCTTTCTGTTTTTTTCAAGAAAATCTTTTAAGACAGACCAGAGGAGGGTGGTTACCTACTATGCACCTCCTGGGTCTTAGCATGGACCACTGGGACTCCATCCTTTCTTTGCATCGCCCTTATTTTCTTATTGCAAGATAATTTGTATTGTGGGGCATGTGTGTGTGTGTGTATGTATGTATGTATTTATTTTTACTGAAGCGTAGTCAGTTTACAACGTGTGTCAATTTCTGGTGGGCAGCATAATGTTTCACTCATACATATATATATACATATATTCATTTTCCTATTCTTTTTCATTATAGGTTACTACAAGATATTGACTATAGTTTCCTGTGCTCTACAGTAGAAACTTGTTGTCTATTTTATATATAGTAGTATCTGCAAGTCCCCAACTCCCAATTTATCCCTTCTCACCCCCTTTGCCCCCTGGTAACCATAAGTTTGCTTTCTATGTCTGTGAGTCTGTTTCTGCTTTGTAAATAAGTTCATTTGTGCCTTTTTTTTTTTTAAGATTCCACATATGAGTGATATCATATGGTATTTTTCTTTCTCTTTCTGGCTTATTACACTTAGAATGGTGATCTCCAGGTCCATCCAGGTTGCTGCAAATTGCATTATTTTATTCTTTTTTATGGCTGAGTAGTATTCCACTGTATATATGTATATCTATCTATCTATCTATCTATATCTATAGATACATATACCACAACTTCTTTACCCAGTCACCTGTCGGTGGACATTTAGGTTGTTTCCATGTCTTGGCTATTGTAAATAATGCTGTTATGAACATTGGGGTGAATGTATCTTTCCATATTAGAGTTCCATGTTGTGTTTTAAAATATCTACTGAATGTGTTTTTCTTTTTTTACAGATTTTTATTTAATTGTCTTAACCCCTAGGGAAGTTACTGTTGCACAGCAAGTTGGAGACGGCATCTGTCTGACTCTGTCACCTCCTACACATGCCCACCTGCTAGCAGAGGTTAACGTCCTAATGTCTGCTAATGAGCGTTTTCTGTCCGTAGTGATCCCAGTGGCCCCAGTGCTAGTGCAGGACTGCCTGAGACTTGCTCAGGGCCAATGGATCAAGGGTGGTTTTTGTCTCAGGAGGGTTGTGCTGGAAAAGTTCTGTGTTCTAAAGGTCCTTTCTTGATCTGGAATTGAATTGTCAAGTTGAATCCTGCAGCTAACCTGTTTAGAACCCAAGTCTAATCTTTCTGAAAATAAAACTAGAGCCCTAAAACTACCTGTCTTGCAAATTCCAGATTTTTGCTATTGCTTTTTTTCCCCCTAAATGAAAGACTGACCACCTACCTATAGAGAAGCTAGATGGAAGAAACAAACTAGCGTTTATTGAGCTTTGCTATAAGTTATTAACTGCTTCACATGGTTTAGTTAATTGAATTCTTATTTCATAGAGATCAGGTCGGTATTATTATTCTTGTTTTGCAGATGAGGGATTTAAGATTCAAAGAGCTCAAGCAGCTTCTAAGTGGCAGAGCTCAAATTTAAATCAGTTTCCTGATGCCCAAACCCCTGCTTTTCCCATTTATTTGCACTTTTGGAGTTCTTTTGCAATTGCCAGATGTTGTTACATGCAGACTAAGACAGACACATATAGACAGAGATAGAACTGAATGTTTTCCTTAATTTTTTTATAGTGATAAAAGCAAACAGCAATTGTTTTAAATTTATAAGTAATTATAATGGAATACTTAGGCAAATGGATTTCTGACATAAAAGTTCAGAGTTCTGTGTTAAAAATCAACATGACCTAATAGAAAACTTCAATTATGAGTACCAGGATGGCTGAGACCATGTTTTATTCACTCTGTGTCCCCAGCAATTAGCACTGAGCCCAGCTCGCAGTGAGGAGGGAGGCACTTAATATTTGTTGAATGAATAAATGTTTCCTCCATCCACATCAGTGTTTGGAAAAAGAGACTATCTACTCAATTTAAATGAACCTCCTCCACCCACTGAACAGACCGTTGTCTTCAACAGTATTGCCATAGACTGAACATTCGTGTTCCCCCCAAAGTTCATGCATTGAAACTTAAGTGATGGTATTTGGAGGTGGAGCCTTTGAGAGTTGATTAGGTCATGAGAGTGGAGACCTCAGGAAACAGTTTAGTGCCTTATAAAGAGACCACAGAGAACTTGCTTGTCCAAATGGACTAGGACAGATACTAAATACTGGGTTCAATCCCCAGTACCTCCTCTAAATAAATAGATAAATAAAATTATTTACTTCCCTCCCCCTGAAAAAAATAATAAAATAAATTTTAAAAAATTAAAAAAGGAAGAATGACTCAGTGCCTTGGTGGTCTATGAACACCCAGTGAAAAATGAACTATTTCTGTGAGTTTTCACAAATGTATTTTCACTAAATCTACAGTGGTTTCTAAAGTTCAACTGAATTGAATATTATTTGCTTTAAAAAAGGATTTTGGTATTTTTTTCTCTTGTAAGATAATCTCTGTATAAAATTTTAAATATACAAAAATAAAATAAAATAATTTTACTCATCTATCATGCAAAGGCAATTATTGAACTTTTCTGAGTCTTTCATTATTCTTTGCATATGTTCACACACTATGATTATATCATGCATAAGATTTTTTATTCTACTTTTCTAATTTTTTTTCTATTATAAACAGGTTAATAGAACTTAATTTTCCTTTTTATTCTGGAAGTTAAAAAAAACAACTTCCATAATACAAAGACAATATATAACCTGTCCTAGTTAAATAAAACAATATAGATGAGAAATATACAGGTTATTCAAAATGAAGAAAATCGAGAACGTGTAATTTTAAAACAGAATGTTCTGCATTCTCATATTGACGACTGAATACATGTTAAAAGGGAACATACAATCATCAAGAAATAAAAGCCAGGGAAACTCCTTTTGATTCCCTGTCTAAATATGCAACATTTATTCAAGTCTGCATGGCTGTCATATGAATAAACCCTTTTTGAGGTCCAGAGGTTGAGCTGAATTAAGGTTGGTGGGAAAGCTTGGAAGTTGCTTATAGGATCAGTCTCCAAGCTTCATTAAAGCATCACTGGAAATGTGCCCAAGAGTTCTGTGGGCCACATGTCCTTTTAGTACCAGCTCATGGTGGGAGAGTGTGTGTGTGGCTACGTGGCTGTTTCTATGAGGACCGGGGTTGACTAATATTGCTAGACACCATCCAAAGTTTAGCTTTACTAGAAAGAAGACAGCTCTGCCCACAGTGGCAGGAGATCATGACTCAGCCTCCTGTTGGCTTGGGTGTCAACTACCATTTTTGACTCTGAGGTCTTCTGTTTCTCACTTGAGGATTGAGCCAGGCATGCTTTCTTAGATTTAGTCATGATTAGGAAGATAAATCAAGCATTCTAACCCAACTAGGAGCTACTCCTCAGCCTCCTCGCCTCTCCTCGTAGTCCAAACGGGATTAATTTCCTCATTACTCATCAATTTCATGCAAGTGCTAGAGAATCAACAGAGAGGACATCCAAAGAAGTAGCTTCAGGGACCTGAACTTTCAATTATTATTCTAGTTTGCGAGCTGCTGTTTCAACAGTAAGTATACTTTTCCACCAGTCGCATAGTCTTTCCAGAGCTGCTTCTCCCCAGATTAGCTTTGGCAATGCTTCTCTGCCCTCATAACACACAGTCCTTCCTTTAAAGAGTACTTCCCACACTGTATCATAACTGCTTGTCTGTCTGTTGTTGACTGAAATAAACCTATAAGCTGAGAGTTATGTTTTATTCAGTAGACTTTCTGAGGACTCAAACCTAGGAGTCAGCCTCTCAGATCACTCTAGGAGACAGCCAAAGAGGCAGGGGAGGAGCCAGGATACAGAGGAGTTTTTGCCACAAAGACCAGGTAGTCAGAACATCAAAAGATTACTGTTAATTAAAGAAAACCAGGTATATCAAGGTAAGGAATTTAGCACTTTTCTGTATCTGGGAAGACACAAGATTAGGTCTGGGTTCATTGAAACCGTTCCTTTGGTATGCACCTAGCTATCTAGGGCCTGTATCTTGTTCTTTCCCATCTTGAGTTCCCTCCTGGTGCACTGTTGGGGGTGGTGGCAGAGGCCGATGACTTGATGGCCGCAGCATCCTTTGTTACTGACATGGCTGGCAGTAGTTTTCATTTCACAGTCTTCCCTGCCTACTTCAAATTCTGTGGTGCAAAGTTCTGTGTAGGTCTTGCCCTGGAATGGAGCTGATGCAGCATGAAGTCTCTGTTACAGAGCTCACTGGTGGCACGAACGTTCCCAGCATTGCCCTTCCCTGTCGAAGGCAGAGCATCCCTTACCTTTCTGCTTTCTATTCTGGTTACGCATATAGTCCTGTGAGCACCACGAGAGCAGGGGCCCGATCTAACTTTGTTTCCCACTGAATACTCGGCATCTAGCCAGCGCTCTTGGTAAATATTTCAAAAACATTTTGAAAATGAATGAATGAATTAGAGCCCTGAGAATCCACATGAAACTTCATGGAGGAAAGGGTTTTTTCTTTCTTATTTACTCACTCACTGTGTTGAATACTTACTGTATAGCAGGCACTCTGTTTATGTCCAAGGGTGAAGGTAGCCATTAGATACTGGGGAAATACTGGGCTTACCAGGCACGATTAAAAAGCGGGGCAGTAGTGGGGCAAGTGGTGAGGACAAGCTTGTCAGAAAGGTGATTTGAGGAACTAATGTTTAAGTGGATTGTGCCTTAAAAAAGGAAAAGCTAAATGAGAGAAGTGAAGGGATGGGAATACAAATGAGGATTCCAGACCAAGGGAAGTATTTTATGATGCAAAGTCTCAGAGACAAGAGAGAACATGGTCTGTTCTAGAAATTGCAAGGTGAATGGTCCTGCTCAGAGCACAGGGCCAGGTGGTACTGGCCAGATGTGAGGCCCGGGGGTTGTGGGGGGTCAGGTAGGGAGTCGGGCTTCATCCTAAGGCAAATGGAGAGCAATTGATGGGCTGTAAGAGTAGGATGAGATCATCAGATTTATTCTAGGAAGTTAGTCCAGCTGCGAAGGGATTGGATAGGATGAAGGGATTAAAACCTGGATATGAGAGATGAGGTGGTGGGGCTGGGGTGATTGGAGAAGTGTCTAGTTGGGCCCATGTTTTCAAACACCTTGGAACAGAACCAACCCAACCGCAGTAGTGCAAGAAGGATGTCATTTTACTCCATATCAGCCAATACTTTTCCTCTTCAGGCCTTTGCTGAAGCCTTTTGACAGACGTTGGACTGGCACAGGTGTGAGCATAGAGATCTAAGAGGATCTGGTTTGAAACCTCCTCCCCGTGAGAAGACAGTCAGTGGAAAAGGGACCAGAGGCGATCAGATGGAGAGAGAGCGGTGAATTATCGATGGACCACGTACCACTCATAAAGACGCTGTGAGAGGCAGTCTTCCCTTGGAATTGATACAGGAAAAATGGAGCGTGAGAGGATGGCCCTGCTCCAGGTCCCAAGTGAGTCCCTGGGACACGACCCATCAAGTGCGGGTCCTTGGCTTCGCACTTGAAAGAGTTCAAGGGCAAGCCATAGCAGAGAAAAAGTAGACATATTCAGAGTGAAGGAGAATTAGTAAAATGGCCACACTTAGGCTAACAGAATGCTTATTCTTACGCTTGCCCTTAAAACAGTCAACTAACCTGACTGACCAGTTGCTACTCACAGCTCCAGGCCTGTTGTTAAAATAAAGCTATTAATTTTACTATTTCTGCTTTATTCCGGTAATAAAAAGTAATAATCATACTTGGTTTCTGAGTTGTTCTTCAGGGAGAAGGTCGTGGAACTGTAACCTTACAAAAGAGCCTGAATTACCAAGAAGACCACATCTTGGATGCTTACGAGATGAAGAGACTGAGAAAGGGAACCACTAGCCTCTATAGAATTGGTCGCCTGGAGGCATCATGAGGCCACTCGAAGTCTTATGACAAGAAAATGATTCTGCTGATTGTTATCAGTGTTTTATTGTTTGAGCTACGGCTATTTAATCACCCCACCCCATCCCCAAGGTGAGTTCACAGTTTTGAAGTCACTCTCCTGCTGTGAGTCCCCTTTGCCTGACAAAGTAATAAAACTGTCTCTTTTCTTCTGTGCTGTAAGACCCGGTCTCTGAGTTTCAATTTAGCTCATCAGCTGATCTTTTGGCAACAGAAGAGCTGCACACTCCATTGGCTGAGCGTAGGCCATCTCAGAAGGCCAGAGAGACCATGAGATGTGGGGATGGGTGTTTAGTTTAAAGTAGCCTATAATCCTGACAGCCTCTAATGAGAGGATGTGACTCAGGTGTACAAGGGTGAGACGACCTGGCTGAGGAACAAGGCCCACAAGACCAGGGTCATCAACTCCAGATCGCAGGGGACTCCAGGTCCTGCCGTTTTTATGACATCACACTAGATTTTTTTTTTTAATTAAAAAACAAATTTAGTTTTCATTTCAGGGCTCAAACCTAGTCAATATTTTCAGATATTGGAGCCTGTAAGGAATTTGTTCTTAAGCTCCAAAAATGTATTTTCCTAGCAATTTATCTCCTATTTTATAGACTCACCTTACAGATTTGCTGTGACTTAGATGAAAGGCCAGGCTTCAGAACCAGGCAGGTCTGGTTCAAATCTGGCTCAGGATTCACTGACTGTGCCAACTCAGGCAAGCACCAGAATGCTCTGGTCCAGTTCTGCATGTGGCACACTGGGGAAATCGGACTAAATAATAAGTGGAGGCACTCCAGTACGTGCTCTGGCTCTGTCTCTACCACCACCCTAGTCCAAGCTACCATCTCTCATCTGTAAATGTTTTTCTTCATTCATTCTGGGCCACTCCATTCTGGCCCATTTCTGCCCAGAGAGCAAATGTGATTGTGTCACCACCATTGAAAGATCAAAACTCTCAACATGATTTATTTATTTATTTGTTTGTTTGTTTACTGAAGTGCAGTCAGTTACAAGGTGTCAGTTCCTGGTGTACAGCACAATGTCCCAGTCATGCATATATATTCACATATATTCATTTTCATATTCTTTTTTATCAAAAATTATTACAAGATATTGAATATAGTTCCCTGTGCTATACAGAAGAAATTTGTTTTTTATCTATTTTTATATATAGTAGTGAACATTTGCAAATCTCAAACTCCCAAATTTATCCCTTCCCATCCTCTTTCCCCGGTAACCATAAGATTGTTTACTATGTCTGTGAGTCTGTTTCTGTTTTGTAGATAAGTTCATAGTGTCCTCTTTTTCTTTTTTTTTAGATTCCACATATGAGTGATATCATGTGATATTTTTCTTTCTCCTTTCTGACTTACCTCACTTAGAATGATGATCTCTAGGTCCATCCATGTTACTGCAAATGGCATTATTTTGTTCTTTTGTATGGCTGAGTAGTATTTCATTGTATAAATATATCACAGCTTCTTTATCCAGTCATCTGTCTATGGACATTTAGGTTGCTTGTATGTCTTGCCTATTGCAAATAGTGCTGCTATGAACATTGGGGTGCATGTATCTTTTCGAATTAGAGTTCCCTCTGGATTTATGCCCAGGAGTGGGATTGCTGGATCATATGGTAAGTCTATTTTTAGTTTTTTGAGGCATGATCATACTGTTTTCCATACTGGTTGCACCAAACTACCTTCCTACTAGCAATGTAGGAGGGTTCCCTTTTCTCCACACCCTCTCCAGCATTTATTGTTTGTGAACTTCTGAATGATGGCCGTTCTGACTGGTGTGAGGTGATACCTCATTATAGTTTTGATTTGCACTTCTCTGATAATTAGCAATATTGAGCATTTTTTCATGTGCCTATTGGCCATTTCTCAACATGATTTATAATATTTCTTTCCAAACTGCAGAACATGAGCCATTTGTGTGTCATAGAAACAAATTTACGGGTTATCACCAGCATTTTTTTTAAAAAGTGGAATAAAACAGACTACAACAGAAATACCAGATTGCAATGTCAATTGTAAGCGTTAAGTATTACATGAAACTTATTTCTCCTTGTGGATCCTATCAAAGAATATTTGACGGCCTCCAGCCCATAACGCCCTGAATGCTATGTCCCCTGCCTCCTTCTATAGCCCCATTTCTCCTAATCTCCTCTGAGTTCTCTGTTCTTTATCCACACCCACTTTCCTTAAATTCCTCCAACATATCCTGTTGCCTTCTGCTGGGAGACCCCTTGGCACATGCTGCTTTCCTCTTCGCCTAGTTCACGTCCTCCCCTTGGTATCAGTTCACACCACACTTAACTCAGGCACAACTCCTCAGACCACACCCTGAATCCCCGCAGGGGCAGGTTGTCACAGATCCACGTTCAGTGTTTCATTATTCATTTAATAGCCTGCTTCTTTGATTAACGACAGGCTTTCCCATTAGGCTTCGTCCTCAGGACCACAGGGACCCAGTTGTTGTTTACCTCTGTACCCAGTCTCCTAAGCCATGTTGGCACATAGGCACTCAGGAAAGAAGTAACGAATCAACCGAACTATCAACTAATGATGTTGGCTGGTCTCGTTTCTTTCTCGGTTTTGGTTTTGATTCTAAGCCTTGCACCTAAGAAACCACAAGAGCGGTACTATCTCGTACCTAGGTGAGACAGTTGCTACAACAGGATTTCCTAACTTGGGCCCCTGGACTTCCGATCTGCTAAAACTGTATCAGAGTTGTGCTTGTGTGCGGGAATCGTGTGCGGCATTGTTGCGGAGAGACTAATTTTCATCGAATTTCGCATCCGCTCTAAAGAGCCACAGTTCTGTGGGCATCTCACGCCGCCCCTTTGCATCCCTGAAGGTCCCCGGGGAGCGCTGGTTCAGGCTTCCAGGCTCCCAGCCCGGGAACCGTCCCTTCCCGGTCCCTCCGATTCAGTCGACACGGCACAGACCTTCCAGGCTTGGGAGCGTGCGTCCCCGAGCCTGCGGGCGGCACAAGCCCGGCTGCAGCCCCGGGAACAGGGTCGGCATCCCGGCGCCCGGCCCTGCGCAGCCATCTTCAGGGAGGAGGGCGCGAGGGAGGCGCGGCCTCGGGCCGCGGACCCGCCCCCGCCACCCGGGCCGCCCAGCCCAGCCCAGCCCGCGGAGCCCTCGCCCCGCCGCGCCGCGCCGCGCCGCGCCCGGCTTCCGACTTCGCCGCCGCCCGGCTCGGCTACCTCTCGCGCTCCCCGCCGGGCCAGCAGACGCGCCATGGGCCCCGCGCTCTGGCTGGCGCTGGGCGGCCTCCTCGGCCTGGCCGAGCTGCTGGAGGGCCGGCTGGTGCGCGAGGAGGAAGCCGGCTTCGGCGAATGCGACCGGTTCTTCTACGCCGGGACCCCGCCCGCCGGGCTGGCGGCCGCTGCCCACGTGAAGATCTGTCAGCGCTCCGGGGGCGCCGAGCGCTTCGCCACCCTGTACAGCACCCGGGACCGCATCCCCGTGTACTCGGCGTTCCGCGCCGCGCGCCCCGCGCCCCTGGGCTCCGAGCAGCGCTGGCTGGTGGAGCCGCAGGTAAGCCAGGCGGTTCCCAAGCCCGGCCGCTGGGCTGGCCTTCCAGGGCGCTTTGCAGCCTCCGCGAGCGACAGGGCGGGGAAGGGCAGCCCCAGCCTCTGGCGCCAAGGTTGGGAAACCCGGGTCTGCGATCTGGCCCACTGCGCCCCGGAGAGACTGCGTGCCCCAGCCCTCGTCAAAGCCAAGGCACGAGCCGGGCCTGAGGTCCCCAGTGGGAGGTGGTTCTCCCTGCACGTCAGTGTGGGCATCTGCAGTGTCCCATTCATTTCTTGAATGGTGAGGAGCGGGAGACAGAGACCGAGGAGGCGCGTCAGATCTGCGGGAAGCCAGGGCCGGGAGCTCGCAGGCCTGTACCACAGTCCTGTACCACAGTCCTGTGGGAGTGGGTGGGTGGGAGATTGTGGATTTTCTTGCCCATTTTACCGAAGAGGAGATTAGGGCTCAGAGGGGCGAAGAGACTTAGGGGAAGATAAGGCAGGTCTTTTGGGCTTAGAAGTTCACTGCCCTTCCTACTGGGGAAAAGCTTCCCTTCTGCAGAGGCCACCTGCGCCTGAAAAGCCTTCCGGTCTGCATGGGACATTGAGTAAATTTGATCTGAAGTTGTGCTGAGTTAGGACAGTAAAGGTACAGGGTTTTAGAAAGGCGATGAGATAGTTACATATAGTACGGAAGCGTCGACCCTCACCAACCAATGGGAAGGACAGACCAGCTTTTCCTGACTCTTTGTATCTAAATGCTCAGACGGCTTGGCCACCCTGTCATCTCTTAGGATTTTCTGTTCTGTCTGGTGAGAGAGACCAAACACTGCCAGAGGCCCTGCTGAACTTCCCTAACGCATCCTGGCCCACCTCTGCTCTCTAGAACATCCAGCCAGGCTCCCATGCCCCAGCTACCAAGGCCACCCTAGCTAAGGGAGGGACTGAGGTCTCAGCCCGCCCATTTTTTTTTTTTAAGTGCCGCATTAAATTTTGTTGATAATGATAGTAAAATATATACCTATTTTTAGCAAATATTTTTAAAACACACCCCCAAATGATATGATTAATTTATTCATACAAAAGTACACAGTATGTCTGGTGCTGCTCACTGCTTAGTTTTAAATCAAGCTAATGAAAACATTAGAATTGCATAGAATGAGCTGGTACTATTATAAAATATCTGTGTTGACCCCTTACAGTTAATAATAGGAATAATGTTCACCATTTATTACATGCTTCCTGGGTGCTGAGAAATATTTTACATAAATGATCTCATTTTAATTGTTACTAGAACACCATGAGCTACATGTTCTTAAACCCATTTCGCAGATGAGGAAACTGAGCTTGAGAGATTTGTAAAGTCACACAGGTAGTAAGTGGCAGAAGTGATCCTGAGCTCAAGCCACCCGGCCCCACAGCTCATGCTCTCACCCCACAGCCACACAACCATTCTCAAGAAGAGTCCGAAGACCTATGCATTCTGAATTTATCTACTGAAGTTGTCAGCTCACCCATTCCTGATGGCCACAGCTGCCCAGACCCACATTGCGAACAGGGGCCCGGCTTTCAGCTGTTTCATTCAGAGCTGTGGGCTGTCATTTCTGTCATCTCCTTCAATTATTTCTAGCCCGCAGACCTTGATCAGGTCTCAAGCCATCTACACCTGCCTCCTTACCTTCTCCCCATCCTGTTGATGTCACGACCTGTGGGATCAGGCGTGGGAAAAAGCCTTTGTGAATTATACACACTGAAAGCGTAGATTCATCTAAAGTTAGTTTGCCCCCCAACTGCACCCCTCGAGCTCTCTGGGTATCCCCCATTATGCATGTGATTGTGGGCCTGTCTCCTTGAGGATCTTATGGATGGCTTGGGGAGACAGAACATACACTTGAGGCCTGCTGAACAGGTTTCAGTGAAATCCCAAACTACCACAATTAGTAGTCAACCTCGTGTGCCAGGTACTTGGGGTGCTGGGTACAGAGCGTAGCTCTGGAACTCAAAGGCTTTCTGGTCTGCAGGTGAAGCATGCTGCTGGGTGGAGAGGTGGCATCACCTCTGATGAGAGCCATGCTGTGTAGGTTCAAGTCTCAGTAAACTCTGAAACTTGGGCAGGCTAACTGAGAGGTAATAACAAGGTGGATTTGAGGACTAAATGAGTTATGCTCTATAAAGTTGTCTGAGAGGTGCCTGGCCCATGAGTCCTAGCTGTAATTATGACATAAGCAAAACAGTTAAAAAAGGTAAACAGAGTCCTATTAGAATTCTTCTGTCTTGGAGGTGACGGGGTGAGCTTAGGGTCAAGGTGATGTTTGTCTGTGCCTGGAAGGATGAGGCGGAGTTTGGAAGGGAGACGAGGAGGACATTTCCAGCAGAGGGGACATGCCGAGTGAGAGACGCATGGTGGACGCAAGGGTTAGTGTGTGGGAAGTGGTTGGAGCAGCTGAATGAGTACAAGTGAGTAGGTGACAGTCTACTCAAGGGCTCAGAATAAAGAGGAGTAATGGAAGGGAGAGGCCAGGTAGGAAGGAGTCATCAAGGAAGGCTTGAGGTGGGGGTGGGGAGCCATTTATGCCATTATTGAAGGAGCCCAAAGGAGCATGACTCATTCAGCAGAGAAGTGGCCAGAACCTTCACATGGGCCCTGGGTAATGAGGAATGGAACTGGGGAGGTAAGAGGGGAGAAGGAAGAAGGAGAAAGAGAGGGTACTTGCAGATGGCATCTTGAGAGGTGAGAGGTGCAGCAGTTCCGAAGAGGCCAGAGTTCCCAGCTGGGGTGGTGGGAGTGGTCCAGGGGCTGGGCACAGCCGGTAGGATGCCTTTCTCTGCAAGATGGGCTTGTGCCGCCCACCCTTGCCCACCCCTGCCCACCCCAATGTCAGGTCAAGTCAGCCAGGAACCAGGGGGGATTCAGAGGGAGTCAAGGAGGGGATGAGGGAGAAGCCGCCCGATGCGATGCTGGCGGGCTTGGGAGCACACTGCAGCAAACCTTCCCCCCCACCCCCCCAACTCCGACGCCTCAGAGCCAAGGTCCCCGCCAAGGTCCCCGCCAAGTTCCCCCCCAACCCCCCAACTCCGACGCCTCAGAGCCAAGGTCCCCGCCAAGCAGCAGTCCCTGCTGCTGCAGAAAGATGCTCGGGACTCAACGTGGACTTCTGGCTGCTGCCGAGCACTCTGTCATGCTGACTCACCTTGTGCCCACATCACCTTTTTATGAGGTCAGTGTTGCCAAGAGGCTCAGCAGACAGAGGAAGAGGCAGGAGACCAAAGGAGCTGGGTGCTCGCCTCGGGAGTGACTCAGGCAGGGCTATTCTGACCCTAGGACTCCCAAAGCCTAATTCAGCAGCTTTTTTTTTTTTTTTTTTTTTTTGGTGGTGGGGAGGTAATTAGGTTTATTTGTTTATTTATTTTTAGAGGAAGTACTGGGGATTGAACCCAGGACCTTGTGCATGCTTATCATGTGCTCTACCGCCTGAGCTATACCCCCCACCCCAATTCAGCTGCTTCTAAGGCTGTCCTGCAGTTTCCCTTTGGGGAAAAAAAAAACCCTTCTAAATCAAAGATCATAAAAACTTAGTCACTCTTATGCTTGAAACCTTCAAGGTGTTGGCTGCTCGCTACCTCCAGGACAGAGTTCACCCTGCAGAATGCAGTTTACAAGGCCCCTGTGCCCTGGCTCCTGCCGGCAGCTCTAGCCTGTCTCCCAGCCCTTGCCACCCTCATGTAATGCTCTTGCATTATCCAGCTGCCTGGAGTGCCTTCATAAACCATCCTGGCACATTGGTTCCTTTGCGCGTGCGAATTCCTTTTTGCCCTGCATGCCCTTTCTACCCCCATCTGGCCCCTCGCTGCCTCCCCTCCTCCATTCTTCAAGACTGCTGAGCTGTCATCTCCTTCAGAAAGAACAGCCCACCTGAGCGAGGTCCACTTCCTGAGTTAGACCCACCCCACAGCGCCCCCTACAATTTCTTTTTTTGTATTTACCACATTGTTTTAGAATTACCTGCTCACAGGTCCATCTCCCCAGTGTGAACCCTTGAGAGCTGAAAACCGTGTTTTATTCACACACTTGTGTCTAGGACATAGAAAGCGCTTGCTCAGTGTTGAATAACATAATTTGATGTCAGCAGGGTCAATCAGGTAGCCGTGGGTGAGATATTCGGCTTGAGCGGTCTTGCTGGAGGGCTGGCTGCTTCAGAAGCCACTGTTACAAACATCTCCCACATGCAGAGCTGGAACATTCCTGCAAATCCACTCCACCGTCTCTAGCCTTGGGACTACCCCAGCTGACTGGGGTCTCTCCTCTGGATGACAACTCTGTAGCATCAGATACCAGGATCCCACATCTGGGGGCCTTCTGAGGGACAGAATGAGAACTTTACAAGGAAGCAGAGAAAGCAGAGGACTGTTGTGGGTTTTATGTGGAATGTGGTCACCTTTGAGAATTGAGAATGGGGAGAAGGCAAGAAAGAGATGAGATGGTGTGTCCCTGTTAGCATGATGGAGATGGTTTGGAGGGTTTCCAATCAAAACTAGGTTCTGGTTATGTACAGGGAGCCTCAAATCTTTTAGCTTTTCAACTCATTTCCATTTAATAGAAAAATTGAGGGAAAAGTACTAGTGATGGCTTTGCAAAGGACATTGTCAATTTATGCTGGAAGCCAACGTATAAGAGCCTGTCATTTTGTAAACGTGAATACTGGAGGAACTGGTTTTATATCCGGCCTATACTTATTTAATCTTCTAAAAATACTGTGAGGTAGATATCATTCTCTTCATTGTGGAAATGAGGAAACTGACTCAGAGAGGTTAATTGTTGTGCCCAAGGTCACACAGCTTGGATTTGAACTCATGACTCATTACTCCTAGTCTGGTGCTCTTCTGATGTGCCATGGAGATTCTTTGACCTCCCAGGGATCCGCTGCATTAATGGTCACAGGACTTTAATTCTCATCTTTTTTTTGATGCAAAACTCACACAAAATATTTTATTATAAATTAAAATTCACTCCCTGCACAATGGATAATGCACACATTGGATGACATCATTCTCATCTTTTATATGGGAATATAAATTTCTACTCCATTTCTCTTTCCCAAGAGGGAGCACATATTTGACCGTGTGAATGTTGCTCAGCTGTCAGTGTCTCAGGAGTGAAGCAGATATTCTGGTTAACTGCAAAAGTATCTTCCTTAGAGGGCCTAATGAAGTCATGGTTCAAGTCTTAGTAAATGTATGGGAACAGCTGTCACAGAACCTCGATTAAGTCCTTAATCTTTAATTTCCATCAGCAGCCTCTTGCTTGCACATCCTGAAACTGTTAGACACACAGTTTAATTTATTCTAACATCAACCCCCTTTTCACTGTGTCAGAGAACAGATCTAGAGAAGATGGTATACACTTACATCTCTGTGTAAGGCACGTAGCGAGCCGGACAATTCCGATTCTTACTTCCTCATTAAGAAACTTGAGTTCAGACCCCTGCTCTACCATTTACAAGCTATGTGACCTTAAATTCTTCCCGTCTTATTTTTCTGAGCTGTTCATTAAAGACAATAACAGTGTTTACTTTCTAGAGTGGTTGTGACAAATAAGATAGCACAAATAAGCATGTAGTGTGGTGCGTGTAGTATGATGAGTTCTTAGTAAATAGCAGTGCAGATACTTTATTAAGGTCTTCCTCTAACAGGTGTTAGACATACACATACACACACACAGGAATGGAATGTTGGATAGACAACTCCTACAATTCTACAAATCTCTTCTAAAATATAGAAGATCCATCTGTATATCTTCTCAAATGCTTGGTGTATGTCCCACATTCACAGAATAGGTTCTCAGAAGGTACATGTTGAGAGACTGAATGAATGCAAGATGGAATGAATGGGTGGATAGATGGATGGATGGATGGATGGATGGATGGATGGATGGATGGATTTAGGTGATTGGAAACACACAAACAAAACAGGTGCCAGAGACACCTCCACCCTCCCTGCCCTGGGCAACCAAGAAGTGTGTTGTCACAAAACAAACAGTGAGCAATTGCATGCCACCCTACTGTGCTGAGCCTGAGAAGGGCTGGGAAGTGCCTGACTTACAGGGATAGTTCCAAAGTCAACTGCGTACAATTTCTTCCCTACTGGAGCGCAAAGAGTAGAAGCAGGAGGCACACCTGCTCCCCTGCGTGACAGTTTCCTCCCCGTCTGGCTTTTTCTTCATCTTTGAATGCAGTGTTTCCATCTGATTCATGGTCATTCTCAGGAGCAAGTTAAGGGACTTGCCCTATATTGGCAGAATATTTTAGTGATATTTTGTCCCGGAACAGGCAGTGGTGATGGATCTGTACACCATTCTTTTAGTCCTGACTTAAATTTGGACAGTCCAGGAAAGGAACTGTCATTTGTTGATCCCTTACTTCTGTGCAACTTAACTTATTCATATAATCACCGTAGGTATTGTGATCCATGTTTTACAGTGTAGGAAACTGAGTTCAGAGTGGTTAAGTAACTCATCCAGGGTCACACAGCTGCTAGATGGCAAAGCCTGGACTGGAATTTACGGCTGCCTGGCTCCAAGGCACTTAGCCCTCTTTCTGCTCTCTCATGTTGTTTTCCAGTTCCAGTGTCAGTGTTCCCTCACCAGATTCCAAATGCATTAGCTAGACTTGTTATTTTATTGTTATTTTACTGAATTAATCCAGTCCTTTGGATGATATCTGGCTTTGCTGCTAACACACCATTCTGGAAATCTCACTTACAATTGATGGTGATTGAAGGGAGCTTTCCTTGAGGAATAGAGATTTTATTCTTTGGGTTTCAAATGCCTCTTTCTTTTAAACTGTCAGCTCTACAAGTGAAAATAGGAGAAAGTAAATCCTCCCACCCACCAAGGGCTTTTGCTGCCAGGGATCCCATCTTGCTCCCAGAATTCCTGTTGGTTCAGGAATGTTTCCTCCTTCAAGCTGTGTATCTTGGCTCCCGAGTGGTCAGATACCTTTTGGTTCCGTAGAACTCCACATCCATGGCAGCAGTAATTCGTTGCTCGTGAACATATCTATCTGGCCACTGGGAGGAAGGAGAAATAAAAAAGAAACCAACTCATGGGGCGAACCCAAAATAGAAGCACCGTTTAGTATTCCTGTCATGGTTTTATTGACCCAGTGCCGACAGAAGTGTCACTCAATCAAAGGAGGTCATATGAGGACATTTTATGTTTTTAATCAAGACGGAGAGTATGAGTACTTCTCATTTTGCTAAGTAAATAGATGGCTGAAATTTGAAAATGTAAATTAGATTTATAGTTGACTTGCCCCTTAATTTTAGGGGTGATTGAATTACCCTAGGATGCATGATTGACCAGGGACCCTGTGAGGACGTGGCTACTGGTTATGTTTCTGAAAGACTGGGTGTCTCAGGACACACGGGAGCCTAGGGAAAGGAAAGCTGGGTTTATGAACCATGAGAAGGTTTTTTCTGCCCCCTGAATATTTCTGATGTATCTGGAACTGCAGTGCCTGTGATGACCTTCGATGCCTCCTTCATGGCCGAGTGGACCGTTCGGCATGGTCCGGGGCCTGGCTCCTGCATCTCAGTTGACAGACTTCAGTGCTGTCATCCCTGCTGTCTGCATGCTGAGGTCCCAGCTCCCACCATCTACATCCAGCCTCTGCACAACAGCTTCCCACCTGGTTACCCCATTCCACCTGTGTCTCCTTCAGCCGTTCTCCACCCTGAAGCCAGAGAGACTGTCTCAAAGCATTCATCTCATCCCCATTTCTCTCGGGATAAAGACAAGCCCTTATCATGGTGTCCAGAGTCCTGTGTGGTCTGTGTCCCATCCCCTCCCAGCCTTATCTGGCGTCACACATGGCAGGTCTTAACTTTGGGCCACTTGGGCTTTTCTGGTTTGTTTTTTGTTTTTTAATTGAAGTATAGTCGGTTATAATGTGTCAGTTTCTGGTGTGCAGCACAATGTCCCAGTCATGCATATACATACATATATTTGTTTTCATATTCTTTTTCATTAAAGGTTATCACAAGATATTGAATATAGTTCCCTGTGCTATACAGAAGAAACTTGATTTTTTAAATCTATTTTTATACATAGTGGCTAAGATTTGCAAATCTCAAACTCCCAAATTTGTCCCTTCCCACCCCTCTTCCCCTGGTGACCATAAGATTGTTTACTATGTCTGCGAGTCTGTTTGTGTTTTGTAGATGAGTTAATTAGTGTCCTCTTTTTTTCTTTTTTAGATTCCACATATGAGTGATACCATATGGTATTTTTTTTTTTCTCTTTCTGGCTTACTTCACTTGGGATGATGATCTCTAGGTCCATCCATGTCGCTGCAAATGGCATTATTTTATTCTTTTTTATGGCTGAGTAGTATTCCTCCATATAAATATACCACATCTTCTTTATCCGGTCATCTGTTGATGGACATTTACGTTGTTTCCGTGTCTTGGCTCTTGTAAATAGTGCTGCTGTGAACCTTGGAGTGCTTGTATCTTTTCAAATTAGAGTTCCCTCCAGATATATGTGGGCTTTTCTGTTTTGTTTTTGTTGTTTTTAATTTCTATGTTGTCTCCCATCATAGGACCTTTGTGCTGGCTTTTTTTGTTTGTTTGTTTTTTTCTTTTGTGTCTTTCATAATATTCCCATCTAGGTCAACTGCCTGTAACACTCCCCAGTGGCACCAAACATACTTTTTTTGCTGGCGTGTTACAGTTACACTGCGTGTCCCCCGGCTAGACTCTAAGTTGCATGAGGGCTCTTGTGCTCAGCATTGAATCCTCATTGTCTAAGTCAGGGGCCAGGGACCTTTTCTGTAAAGGGCCAGATAGTAAGTATTTTAGGCTTTCAGGCCATGTGGTCTATGTTGCAACCATTCAACTCAGCCGTTCTAGCACAAACGCAGCCACAGACAATGCATAAATGCACAAGGATGGCTGTGTTCCAAGGGAACTTTGTTTATGAGACAGGTGGTGGGCTGGGTTTGGAGCTCAGGCTGTAGCTGGCCAGCTCCTGCTCTGGCCTGAGGCCAGCCCTGGGTCAGTGCTTCATCAACGTGGTGGAGTAGTGAGTGCTCAGTATATGTGGATTGAACACCAGCCATGAAATCTGAAATCTGAAAGCTGTGTAATCCTATTCCAATTGTGGCCTGCCACCCTAGATCTAGACCTACAGACAATGTCAGTGAACTGTTTTAATGTGGTGGTGATGGTGGTGATTTATAATATTTAGGTATTTAGGTTTTTTTAGGATTATAAAAGTAATACTTGCTTTTGGTAAAAACTATTTTTCTGAGCCTTTTGGAAGTATCTAAGGAAAAAGATCCCACTTCTCATAGATGACCAGTCTTCATAATGTGTGTGTGTGTGACATTCCGGAAATTTCCATTACATCTTCAGAGACATGTGTACTCTTACATCCTTTATTCTAGTCAAGGATTAGCACCCTTTTGGACTTGGTGAAGTCCAACAACTTCTAACAAGCCTCTCAAACAGCCATCACCCCCAGGGAGTGGGAGAAGGAACCTGTTTTTGTTAATTGAAGTGTAGTTGATGTGCAATGTTGTGTTAGTTTCTGGTGTATAGTGATTCAGTTATATATATATATATATATATATATATATATATATATCCTTTTTCATATTCTTTTTCATTATAGGTCATTACAAGCTACTGAATATAGTTCCCTGTGCTGTACAGTAGAACCTTGTTGTTTGTCTATTTTATATTTGGTAGTTTGTATCTGTTAATCCCTAACTCCTAATTTATCCCTCCCCCACTTTTCCCCTTTGGTAACCATAAGTTTGTTTTCTATGTCTGTGAGTTTCTTTCTGCTTTGTAAATAAGTTCATTTGTATCATTTTTTTTTGGTTCCACATATAAGTGATGTCATAATATTTGTCTTTGTCTGATTTACTTCACTTAATATGATAATCTCTAGGTCCTTCCATATTGCTGCAAATGGCGTTATTTCATTCTTTTTTATGGCTGAGTAGTATTCCACTGTGTGTGTGTGTGTGTGTGTGTGTGTGTGTGTGTGTGTGTGTGTGTGTGTGTGTGTACGTGTATACACCACATCTTTATCCAGTCACCTATCCATAGACATTTAGGTTGCTACCATGTCTTGGCTACTGTAAATAGTGCTACTATGAACATTGGGGTACACGTGTCTTTTTGAATTAGAGTCTTCTCCAGATATATGCCCAAGAGTGGGATTGCTGGATCATGTGATAGTTTTATTTTTAGCTTTTTAAAGACTCTCCATACTATTTTCCATAGTGGCTGCACCAAATTACATTCCTACCAACAATGTAGGAGGGCGGAAGGGACCCTTTTGATGAGAAAATTTGCACATAAACAATTTGTCTCATTAAGCACATATATTTAGGAATAGAAGGCCTGGGGACTTCAAATGCAAAGTCTTTTTCATCATCTTTTTCTTTCAAGTCTATAACATGTATAACTGACGGACGGCCTGAAATAATCCCGCCTTCTTCCCTCTTCCTGCATTCCTGAGCAGAGGAGGTGTTACCTTTCTCCTCTTACAGAAGAAGAGACAGGGGCCCAGGGAGACCCTGGTCTGCCTGGAGTCACAAGACCAGTAAGTGGCAGAGCTGACAGATCTCACTTCCAACCTGGAGTTCTGTCACTGAACCCCACTGCCTTGTAGTCTCACCCTCAGAGGAACCTGAAGAAAAAAAGCAACATTTATAGGACACAAGAGAAAAGATCAAAGAAATGGAAATGATTTTACCTGGAGGCAGATTACTAGCCTCAAGTGATATTTATGGCACAAGGTTGAAAGGCAGATGTTCTTTCTTTTGTGCTCAAGGCAAGAGGCAAAAGCTTCACCAGCTTGAGGAGGGTTTAGATTGGATGCAAATAAATCATTTCCTGACAAGAGAGCTATTATGCTATGAAGAAGGGTCCAGGGGCGTCAAGTCTTCCTCTCTAATGATCTTGAAGATGAAGGGTGCATTTTACCTGTTGGCTTCGGAGAAAGGTCATCTCTTATAGTTGGTTACCGTCTTGTGTGGAGAGTGGCTCTCAGCCTTTCGCAGTGGCTCTGAAGGTGCCACATAACTGAGTTGATGGCAGTACCTTGGAGCTCACTGACCAGGCTTGCTACTGCTGCTGCTTTTCTGCTGTATTTGCTGCCATTCTGTTTCTGTATTCTGGCCCTCGGCCAGGCAGAGCCTGGGCGTTCCCTTTCATTCATTTGCATAATAAATGTGGTCACAGCCAATCAGCAACAAGAGTTGATCATCAGTTTGTTCTCCTCTCTGTCAATGAATCCGGGTTTAAGAGGTATGCAATCACTGGGGTCTTCAGGCAGAAACAAGCTCACCCTGTTTACTGCCTGTTCATTTAGTCATTCCTGGTCAGAAGCTGTAGAATGTTCCATTGCAAAGGATGAGTCCCCAGATGTCAAGTTGCTGATTGATACTTTGATCGGTGTTGTTATCATCATCAGCATCAAAACCAGTTATGGAGTTTTTGGGACAAAGCCCAGGAAGAGGAGTCCCTGCCGGGGACCTGGGACAAGACCCTGCCCTCTGGTGTCCTGTTACTTAGTTGCGAAGGCAGATCATGTACTAGAAGTGGTTTACTTAACTCTCTCCCACCAGACTGTTAGCCTCGAAGGGTCAAGGACTGAGCACCCAGAGGGGTTAAGAAAATGGCTTTTGTAGTGAGACGAAATTGGGCTGAGTCCCAAGCCCTGTCAGTTGCCAGCTGTGTGACCCGGCAGATGTTACTGAATCTCATGGAACCTGGTCTGGGCTCATAATGATGCAGGAAAAAAGAATGTGGGGCAAGAGGAGGGCCGTGTCCCAGGTATCAGCTGAGCCCCTGGGATGTGCCCTGCCAAATGTGGGTCCTTGGCTTTGAGCAAGAAAGAATTCAGGAGCGAGCCACAGTTGAGTAAAGGCAGATTTATTTAGAGAGATACATACTGCATATAGTGCAGGCTGTTTCAGAAGGCAAGAGAAGAGCCTCAAGGTGTGGGGATTGGGTGCTCAGGTTAAAGTAAAAGTAGGCACACACTCCATAGACAGTGCCAGCCTGTCTCCAAAGATGAGGGAGTGAGAGAGGTAGCCTCAAGGAGAGATGTTGCCAGTTTTTATGGTCTGGGTAGCTTCACAAGCCAGCAAGTGGGAGGACAATTCCAACTACCCTGGGGAAGGGGCTGGGATTCCCAGAAATTGGGCCACCACCCACTCTTTGACCTTCTATGGTTAGCCTTGGAACTGTCACTGCGCCTGAGGGCATGTTATTCACCATGCTAATATATTACAGTGAGCGTATAATGAATCTCAAGTTTTACTAGAAGTCAAATCTCCTGACATCTTGAGCTTCAAGGTCTACTGGGAATTGAATCTTACACCATTTTGGTGTTAATTGCTGTGTCATTCCTTGAATGACTGTGCCCTGCCCCCTTCCCTTCTGTCTCAGTAAGTCATCCATCTGCTACGGAGGCCTTGGGGGATCAGTACGACAGTGTGTGGGCCACAAGCGTTGTGTCTGCACACTCAATACATAGACTTTCGTTAAGCCTGGGGGATGAATAAGTAAACTTTGCTTCCCAGACCATGCCTGCCTTGGAGACAAGCAGGAGGAGGGTCACGGTGCTCTGAGGTCTGACCCAGTGCTGCTGCTGACATGCCCTCCCCGCCCGCACACTCCCGCTTCATCGCTGCCTGGCATGGGGCTGGTCGCGGCTTCTTCTCTGAGTTCAGCGGCTCCTGCACTGTCCTCGCTGTTACTCTGCCCAACAATATTCTCCTCTGTTGAGGAATTTGGTAGAAGGGCCTTCTCTCCATCCCCTGGTGTGCCCCTCTGATCTGTTCCCAGATTTCTGGGACCCAGACACGTTTGTGCCTGAGATTTAATCCAAGTGTCAAGAAGGTTCCTGGCCTGCAAGGTCCTGGCCCCGATTCGCTTGGGTTCTCACAAGAACAGGGCTCCTGAGATTTCAGGCTTGTTGGTGCATGAATGAGAAGCTTATCCAAGCTTATTCAAGTGAAGGGCAGGACTGTAGTAAGAGATCACTGGTAGATTCACAGGATCCAGAATTGGGAACCTTCTAGAAACCAAATGATCCCACAAAGTCTTCAGGATCTTTCTCCCACCCTCCTCTGTCGTCTCTCCCTTAACCAGTTCTGCTTTCCCATGGCTCAGCTGGGCTGCCAACCCTGAAGTGCATCTAGCCGCCTTCACACCCTGACCATTGTCTGGCTCTAAAGCTTCTTGGATGGAGAAGCCAAGAGAGCCACCTGGTAGGTTGCTGGCCAGATTGGCTGTCCCTTGGTTGTGACTGGCAAGGAGGTGGGTAGGAGAGAGTCACGTGGTAAGAAACACTGCTCTTTTAGAGAAAGTGTCAGAAATATTTGGTTGAATTAGAAGTCAGAGTTGAATATGGCTCCAGGGCTAGCATACCTGGGGATTAATGGGGAGATTCTGGAGCGGGCAGCCAGATAAAATACCCGAGGGACCTTCTCGACTCAACAGAACCTGTTGTGCGAACCAGCCATGTGTGTAATTCATGCTCCAAAGGTCCTGAGGTGGGTGTGATCTCCCAGGACCGGGAGGGTTGGGGTCTTGCGAAAGATCTTCCTGAGGCTGTATCAGGTCCTGGCAGGAAACAGATGGAACTCTCAAGGAAGTTTAACTGACAGAATTGAATGAAAAAACTATAGAGAACTAAGAGCATCAACAGATATGATAAAGGACTTCCTGAGGGCTTGGCCTTCAAAGGAAGCTGTCACCATCCCAGGCCTGTGGGGTCTGGAGGACACCTGGTGAGAGCCAGGACTGCAGAGAAACTCTTCCAGAACCAGAACCACAGCAGCCAGGTGGGGAGGGAGCAAGGGAATAAATCCTTTCTCTTCCCTCCTCCCACTGGCTGCCCCACTCAGAAGGCAGAGGGCAAGAGAGCTCAGATGATTTGGTCCCTAGAAATCAGCATCCTGGGACGGAAGAGAGTGGAGCACAGACCTGGGAGGCCAATGGAGACCACCCAATGCAGGAGCTATGAGGTTGCAGCTGGGCCTGGGCCCCGAGATAGGACATAAGTGTCAGAGAGGAGTGGTGGAGGCGTCCCCAGCCAATGATGAAGCGGGCAGTAAGACAGAGAGAAGCAGGGCAGCGTTTCTATGACAACCATGTAACTGACACAGCTGGGGGACAGGGATTGTCCTGTTTTGGTTGAATGTACGGGGAGATTTGAGAGAAGAGGTTGGAGGAATTTAAGAGGGGGTGGGGTGTCATGACTGTGCCAGTTTGTCATTTAACCAGCGAGTATAGGATGCTACGGAAGGTGTCAGAAGTGAGATGTGATCCAAAAACGGCATATAGCAAAAATAGACTTCTCTTTCCACACATGAATAAGGCAGGAGATCCATGCTTATCCATTTTGGTGACCAGACTATTAGCTGCTCCAATGGTGGAGGATCCACATGGCCCTATAATAATTTTTTTCTCTCTTGGCATTTTATCACAGCTCTTGCGACGTATGGATAATACCTCTCGCAAAGTATGACTAGCATGTGAATAAATTAAGCCCAGCTGGGCCACTCCCAGAGGCCATGTAAGCATTCTGTCTCGGTACTGTCCATGGACCGCCTGCATCTGCATCACTTGGGGCGGTGGTTCAAAATGTACTTTTGAGCCCCACCCCAGGCCCACTGAATACATCTCTGGTGTGAAGCACAGGAATGTGCATTTTTAACAAAGACCAAGTTGCTTCCAATACAAACTGAATTTTGAGAACTACTGATTTAAGGAGACAGCACTCATTTCTTGTAGTAGGTGTCTAGGAAGGGATTCCAATGCACTGGAGACAAATAAAGGATGTAGATGAGAATCTGATCGCCATCTGGTCCAGGAGTTGTCCATTTAGAATCACCTAGGAAGCTCAAAAAACATCCGGAGCTGATCTCCAAGCACCATCCCCTCCCAGTCAAGATTTGTAAAGCTTCCTGGTGATTCTAACTTGCCGCCAGGCCTGAGAACCTCTGATCTTGTGTGAACTCACAAGGTGAAAAAAATGAGAAAAGGGGAAGTCTCAGCTTAACTGATTTTTCTGAATTCTGCACCACTTGGTCAAATGCTAAGAATAATTGCTCTGGAAAAGAAAGCAGAGTAGAGAGTGGAAAACAGGCTTCAGTGAGTAATGAGGAAGGAAACCAAAGACGGCCAAGGGTGATGTAACCTGAGAAGGTCCTGCAGGTCTGGAGAGGTCTTAAAGGAGTCGGCTGGGCTCCCAGAGGAGCAGACACAGGAGTCCCACGGGTTTGCCATCGAGGTGCCCCTCTCCCGCGGCCTCCTCGCAAGCCCTCCCTTGCCCACACGCAGTGCCAGTTTAGGACTGATGCATTTTTTTCATCCTCTCCTACCTTTATTTTTATTTATTTTTTTTCAAATTTTGAAGAAAAAGGAAGGTCTGACATGAACGCGGAACATCCTTTCATTCCCTCCTGGGTTCCACCTTTTTCCAACTTAGGAGAGAACTCTTAGGCCATTGTTTTTGCTTCTCCACTGTTCGTTGTCACAGAAGCATGCTAAGCACCTGCAGTGTGCACAGCACAGGGAGAGCTGCAGATCCCGCCCCTCCCCCAAGGCAGGGAGGTGTGTGAGCGGCCCGGGGGGAGTCCAGAGACTGGGTGATTCAGGGTGAGGGGGGCGGAGGGCATCGGGGAGGCTCCCTGAGTGCTGGAGGGCTGTTCAGGAAATGAAAAGCCCTGCATTTCTCATTCCTTCAAAAAAAAAAGAAAAAAAAAAAAAAAAAAAAAACCCTTTCTAATTCTTCTAAAGCTGTTTCTATTCCCCAGAGGATAAAGGATAGTTATGTGCCAAGCAGGGAGGATTTTTTTTTCTTAACTGGGTAGATGAGAACTCTGTTTACGCCCTTCCTGAGAGCTGGAAGGCCTCGTGGTTTATTCCTCCTCCAATGCCCTCCATCCGTTCTTGCGGCCCCAGTGGCCTCCCGTTCTTTTCTGAAAGGCAGCTCTTCCCGGCGCCGGGTATCTTCCGTGGTCCGACTCCTCAGATCGACTTCACTCTACCGCGTGGGACTGGGCGGAGGGCCTGTCTGCGGCGTCCAGCTCCGGCTCTGATAAGATTATCTGATGTTCCGATTGTCAGCGGCAGGCTTGGTTCCTCGTACGGGGCGCGGGGGAGGGGCGGTCCTCCAACCCACCTGGGGACGGGCAGCGGGGTGAGAGCATCTCTTTAACGTCTGTGTGTGGATTGTAGTTCACAAAGCAAAGACAACACGGGAACACCCACTGTTCAACTCGTCCGATTATGTAACTCTCGTTGAAAAGTAAACCCCAAAGGAGAGAGCCTCGATCCCTCGAGTTACCTAGGCGCTCACTAGGTGGTCCCCTGATCTCTGGATCCTGCCAGAATCGTCTTCAGCATGTGCTTATCCAGTCTCAGCCTAGGATTCTGCCCGGGAAGGAAGCTCCACCCTTCCCGTGGCGAATCAGTGCAAAGCTTCCCAACCAGCGTTTTGATGACCAGCGTTTCCACGGGCAGGTCCTGGAGCAGAACTAGAGGACAGTCTGTCCTCTCTGGAGCCTCTCTTTTCTCGTCTGCAAATCGGAGGAAACCGTGTGTGTATCCGAAGGGTATTGTGGAGCGCAAGTGAGAGGATTCTTCCAACATGTGGAGGTGATCTCACTGGTTGGGAAGGACAGACCCTTCCCCACCTTGACTTTGGTGGTCCGCCTGCCCAGCACAACTATCCCCTCTGTCCGCTACTCCTCGCCACTGTCTACCCTCATGCCAGCCGCCCAGCAGCAGCAGAACCACACCTGGCCCCTCCACCTGCCAGCTGCTGACCTGCTGGACCCAGCCTTCTCCCCGTCCCCAGGTCCCCCGAGCCTGTTTCTCCTCATCTGCACCTGCTTAGTCCCCTCACATCAGCACTGCCATCAGCCGTCACCTGCAGCCCTTGGCCCTTGCCCACCTGGATGCTGACAAGTGCTGAAGCTTTGTTTGTGTCCAGCGGATCACTGTCACTCTCTCAACAAATGGCTCCTCCACTGTCTTCAGTGCCAAACACACTGGTTTCAGTGGTTCAGTGACACTGGTTCCTGAGGTTTGCAAGGATTTTGCAGACCAGGAACCCTCAGGGACAGGGGTTCTGCTCAGTGGCCCCATGCCCTTCTAGCCACCTTGTCAATCATCCCCCTGAGATGCCCTCAAGCCCCAAGATGCTCCTGTGTACAGAGACCTAGGAAGCCCCACCCTCCCAACACCCCCTCTTCCTTGGGCATGTGGGGGAGGGGCTAGAGGACCATCTTTGATTATCCCTGTAAACCCTGCTTCTCCAGCTAAGACTCTACTCATCTCCTGCCTTTACATAAAGACGTCGCAAACAGGAGGTCTGTTCTGCAGCCTCGTCTTGCTCATATCCAGGCATGTCCACAACCTGTCTTCCTTGCTGAGCCCCCCGTGGAACTCACCCTCTGAAGCCTCACTAATGACTCTCTAATCATCAGAGCCCTCAGCCTCTGTCTCCGTCCTTCCCTTCCCTCTCTGTGCAGGTGCCACACACTGTTGGTCATCCTCTAGCTGAAGCTTTGTCCTCCTGACTCTGAAGTGACACTGGACAATCGATTCTCCTGCAGCCCCATCTGTTTCCCAGTTTTCTCTCTGTCCCTGGCACCCCCTCACCCCGCAACTGTCCTCTAGCACAGCCGCTCTGTGGCTTTTTTTTTTTTTTTAATTGAAGTACAATCAGTTTACAGTGTTGGGTCAGTTGCCCTGTGGGTCTTGGATGTCCCTTCCTCACCTAGAGGTGTGGGCTGCTGCTGGCTCAGGGCTAGATGCTTTTGAGTCTGAGATGCTGGCCATAAGCCTCGTTGGCTCTGCCACTTACGAATTGGATGACCTTGTACTTGTCACTTACCTGAATTTTAATTTTCCAATGTGTAAAATGGAGATGACGGTAATGCGTACCTGGTAGGGTTGTGTGACGGGTAAGTGGGATGCAGCGGTGCAGGGTTTTCTAAATTATAGTCATTTGCAAACCTGCTTTACAAGACTGCCACCTGTGCTGCTGTTTACTTGAAATTTGGGCTTTACTTTGACTTGAAATCAACTCCTTGGAAAACAAATGTAGTCTTATCCTAAATAATAATATCCATGGAACCGTGTGTATGAAATGCTGGCTATGTTTTCCCAGGACACAGTCAACATGAGTGCATAGCTATTAAAGTAGACACATTCATTTGTGTACTTACTATTGTCCTGAGCGCCACAGGGTTACATGCACTGCGGGGCAGATCCTCCCTGAGTCACACCGCAGTGCTCGGGCCCCAGGAAGTGTGTGCACCAGGCTGAGCCTTTGTTGATGTTACTCCTCTGCCTCCAGCGTCACTCTGGCACCCAAGCTCTAGTTCTGTATCTCCAGCTGCTGTAAAATATTTCTGCCGCTCAGTTTCATCTCATTTAAAGAGCAGCCTGTCCGCTTTCCCTCCACTCCCCTTCATTTCCGGGCGACCTCGGTTCCAGCCTGGGGCATCATCTTTTACCTTCCCCGGACCCTCCTGGATCAGCCACCACCTCCTGAGGCTCCTTCTTTCCAGGATCTTGCACATGCCCTTCCCTTTCCATTCCCTCCATTGCCTCATGGTCCTGGCTTTCCTGTCCAGTGTGGGCAGGTGTCTATCTCTCTGGAATTACACGTCCCTAATGATGCTCTGGCCTCAGAAGCCATAAGGCAATGTCCACTGGGTAACAGGTCAAGTTCAGATTTGGAAGCACAGGGTTGAAAGCATCCAGGAAGCCGAGAGAGCAGTAGTGTGTTATGGTCACTGACGTCAGACCACTTGGGTTTTCGACGTCACCCAGCCTCACCCACAGGGTGACATTGGCACGCTGCTCAATGACTGAGCCTCAGTTACACCTTCTATAAAGTAATAGGGATCCTGTTAGGGTTAAAAAAGATACTTCAGGTAAAGCACATCCCATGGTGCCTGGTACACAGTGAGCGCCCGGTGAGTGGTGGTTATAATTGTTCTATGACTTGTTGTCTATGTATCAGATCATTGATAGTCTGGTCCCTGCTATTCCTTCCAGTTAAGCCTTTCACTTTTCCTTACACAGAATCCTCCTTTCATAGGCTGCTGGTCTTTGCCCCCAAGCCTTTGTATATTGTTAAGCCTGATTAACCTTTCTGTTTCTCCCAATGTATCAAAATCTTGCACATCCTTCTAACCCCCTCTCAGCTTCTGTTTTCTTCAAAAAGTAAAATGTCTTCTCTGACTGCCTTCCTCGTGCCCCTCCTTCCTCTGAAATCTGACTGCTCAAACATTTATTTGGCTCCTAGCTTTATCTGCATTACACTGTTGTTTTTTTCTTGGTTTCCTATTGAGCTTTGTATGTGTCTGTGCATTGTTTCCCTAAGTAGATGGTGAGTTTCTGGATGTGAAGGCTTATGTTGAGGCAGATGAAGCCACGACTGAGAACAGCAGCTAGGGGGCTGGACCTCCTGAGCTCACACTGTGACACCACCACTCACTCACTGTGCGACCTTGAATAAGCTGCGGAATCTTGACGTGTCTCCGTTTCTCCACCTGTCCAATGTGATCATAACAGTACCTAGTGTTTGTGAGTTTGAGTGAATACGTAGTGCACCCACTCACTGATTTATACATGTAAAGTTCTTAGAATAGTGCCCGGCGTGTGGCACTTGATAAATGGTGGTGGTGGTTGTTATTATTACCAGTCCCAATGCTTTCTCCTGCAGTAACGATCACACATAAATACGCTTAATACGTCTTGTGGAATGGGTGAATATTTCCTCTCTAGCCCTCCTTCTCAATTTTTTATTAGTCTATTTTCCTTCCATGCATATTAGCAGGAAAATTGAAAGTCTCCCTTCATTTAATTCCAAAGCAAAAAAGAAATCCCATAGATTTAAATGTCCTTTACTGTCTGGTATAAGGAAATAGACCAGCTCATTGAAAGAACCATTTTTCTTGGTACTGAATTTGAAAAGGAATTTATTATAAGATTATTTATGTGGCAGGATGCTGGTGGAAGGTGGGGGGGCTCATTCTTCTAAAACCTACTTAACATGTTGTGATTAGGAAAGAAAATTTTTCCATTAAACACAGGAGCTGTATCAAATTACATCAGCAGCCCAGGGGGACTGGGCCAGCAAGGGTGATTACACAGAGAGAGCTTTGTACCTGTCCCTCCATCCAGTGACTCCACTGGGAAACCAAAGAGTAAGATTAGTGGTGCTTGCAAATGGGCAAGTATAACCCAGAAATTGTAATCTGAAATTACCTCTGACATCATAGGTGTATTTTTGTCTTTAGGAAGCAGTGTTGCTGGTAATTTACTATAATTGCAATAACCAGATCATTAAACTGTGTCTGCAGAGAGCTTGGAAAAATACATCTGCCTTTTCCATGACAGTGCATCAAAGAATATATTACACTTGTAAATCAAATATCCTTGTTATGTTTAGCACAGTTTTCCATACATGAAAGCTACTGATTTTATTTCGATTTTTCAGATGACTCTTCAACAAATGATATTAAAACATTAATCATCTTTGGATCAGAAGAAAGTTGTGTCATAGGTTAAAAAACTGGTTTGAAGACAGGAAGTATGAGTCATAATGGGCATTTCTCTCAGTGGAGATCAGTTCGCAGACTATTATAAAGCCCTGGGATTCAATATGTTTAATAAATTATATGGTAAAGTGACTTCATAATGTAACATCCACTTTTTAATGACCCCAAGTTGCAAAATAGAGAAGCAGTGGAAATAAATTTCAGTAAGACAGAAATACCTTTGTGAACAATTACAGGTAATAGATAATGCAAAGAACTTGGTAAAAATAAACAAACACCAAACAGAATTAGACTGTTTGTAAGCTGGCTGATGTGATTTGGGAAAGGGCTAGGAGTCCCGGTAGCCTGTTCTTAGTGAGAGACTTCAGCTTGTCAAGTTCTTGACACATGAGTAAAGGTGTTGACAGCTACTGATCTACTTATACCAAACAGTTATCTGAGGGTAGTCTAAATAGAAAAAAAAAAAAAGATTTAAGTGAAGTAAATAAATTTTGAGATGATAAATCTATAATGAATTACAAAAAGAAACAAGGGATACTTCATGAGAAACTTTATAAACCTTAACTAGTGGGGAAAACAAAGTTCCTGGGCAGATGTGGAATTCCTCTCCTCCCACTACAAACACATACATACGTATACATATATATGTATATATTTAAATTAAATTCATATTTCAGTGAAAAAATAAGAAAGAGAAATTTTCAGGTGCCAGAAATATATAGGAAACCAACAGCCAAAGCTGTGTGGGGGAAGCCACACGGACTCCAGGGGCGGGGGCTTCAGCCTGCCTGGGGACAGTGACACACCCTGTTCATAACAGGGATCTGGAACTGGGCTCACCAAGTAAAGCTGGGCGCTGGCAAGTTGCTGTGGCGCTGGTGCAGCAGGCGGGAAAGCTACCTGCGAGTTGTTACAGGAAGTAGCTGTTCATACTGTGTCATTAGTGGAAATGGCCACCCTCCAGAAGTAAGCTTAAAGTCGTCATCTTTCCTTTCAATGGGTCCAAATGTGCACTGCTTTCTCCCTGTGAAAACCCTGAACTGAGAAAATAACTCAGAAACCAGTACAGAATCATTGAACTCTTTAGGGCTCCAACAGAGGCAACTATGAAAGCAGTCCTGTTAGATTTGCCTTTGTTTTCACTTTTGTCTTTTTCAACAAAGCATCATAGACCTCTTATAAGGATGAGCTTACAAGCAGAAATTACAAAGCACTTAAGTATACCCACCGCCTTGAAGTCAGCAACAAAGCAAACTGAAAAAACCAAATAAAATAGACAAATCATAAAAGGACTTTTAAGAATGTCTAAACTATTGAAAGATAAAAAAAAAAGAATTCCACAAGATGAAAATAAAAGGAGGAGAATTTGAAGTAGAACCAAATAGAAATACTAGAAAAGAAAAAAGAATCATTGAAATGAAAAACAAAAAGAAAAAAAGAAAAACACCTCAACAAACTAAACATAGCTAAAGAGAGATTTAGTGAATGAGAAGATAGATCTGAGGAGCTCACCTTGAATGCAATATAAAGAGTTAATGAGACGTAAAATACGAAAAAGAACATAAGTCACAGAAAGGAAAGAGAGACTTTGATATAATTGGATCCTCAAAGGAGAGAATAGAGGATTCATTGAAGATCAACATATGGTCTTATAAAATATTCTTTGGTATTTTTGTCAGATATTTAAGACTGGCTTAGCTAAACCTTGGGAAATTTCTCTGTTGTTTATTTTGTGTTTTAATTTTGACTAGCAGCATTCACACTGATTTATATACATTAGTGTATTGAACTGAGGTTATGACCAGACAAGCCCAGCCTAGGACACCTGACAGTTTTTCTCCAAGAAGTTTTGCTGTTCTTGCTGTTCTCTGCTACAGCAGCCAGCGTAGAGAAGAAAAAGCAAGTGGCCAAGTGAGGTGCTGAGAGGAACAGTGCCTCCTGGGGACCAGCCAACTGACCACTTTCTAAGGGTAGTAGTAGTAATCTGGAAACTTCTCTAGCCAGTTGCTTCCTGCCTGGTGACTCAGCTTTCATGTGCACATCAAGAGTGTATGTTTAGTTTCTGCTTTGCCTCGGGAGGCCCAGGGCAGGGTAGTGCACAGGCCCATTGTGAAATTGAGCCCTGGCCTTCCTAACCACCTCCATTCAACCGGTCCCATTTCCCACGTGCCTGTGGAGTGTGGGCAGAAATGGCTTAACCTGGTTGCCAGGTACACAGCCGTGGCAGAAAGCTGGAGCCCCCTGAACTCAAGTGGCCTGAGAGGATGCAGAAGCAACCAGCTAAGTCTACTCTGGCCTTGGCAGCTGGGAGATCAGGCTCTGACGTTTGGAAGTAAATCAACCCACAGTCCTGGTTTCTGTCTAAGAGCAAGACATTGTGTTGTCTGTTACACACACACACACACACACACACACACACTCACACACACTCTCTCTCTCATTCTTCTTCTCTTTCCCCCAATCTCTTGTCCCTTTCCTTTTCTCCTCCTACCTCACTCTCTTTTCTTCCTTCCCCTTCTTCATCCCAGGATCTCTCTTTTCTCCACTTGTGCTCCACCCTGCCTTCCCCGTAGGCGTTGTTTCTTCGCTAGGTGGCCCTTGGGCTGAAGGTGAACCAGTATGCTGCCCGATGCTCTGTTACATGGCTTCCAACTAAAACACCAGCTCCAGGCTTCCCCTAGGTGGGAGAGAGAAGCTACACCAGGCTCAATGCAGACACAGTACCCTCGTAACCATGGAGAAACAGGCATCTTGAAATTCCTGATCTTCCACCCAAGACTCTACAAGCTTGGCTCTGGGATGTCTCAATCTCATGATTAAGGAACAAGACTGATATTTCCATGGAGTATATCTTTCAGCTACAGGAGAGCAGCAGCAGAAGCTCTGCAAAATGAATGAGCTTCTTATCTGTGTCCTACAGGGATGTGGTGGGAGTGGGACCATCTAGGATCATTTCCAATGCTAGGGCGGGTGGAAGGAATGGAACAGCTTTGAAGGGTGAGCTATGGATTGCTCCATCAGACTTCAGTGAATATTCCTACTTTTACCCCAACTGGCTCATCCGTTGCCTTCACCAACCCCGTACGTACACGCATGAGCGTGCCTATATCTGCCATTGCAGCACCAGAGAAACACACAGTTGGCTGCCCTCCTGACAGGAGGTGCAGCAGTCCACATGGCCTTGACCTCCCTTGGGTTTAGTGACAGGTTGAGTGAGTGGCACCAACTCTAGGGAATCAATTAGTAAGAATTTACTTATTCTAATTAGTTTCTTTTTTTTTTTTTTCCTTTTGAAAGTAACACATAAATAACGTGTGGGTTGATGTGGCTAGGAGAGGTGCAGGGGGAGAAACAAGAATATAGGCCAAAAAAATACCCCTTGTACCCCCAGGAGTCAAACAGCCACAGCAGACATTTTCATGTGTTTCCTGCCAAAGTTTTCTCTTGCCTAGCTTTAGACTTTAAAAAATTGTTATTTAATTTTATAATCTGCCTTTTCCTTTCAACATTCTAACACATAGCTTCCCATCATTACAAATTGTTCATAATTGCAAATGCTTCTTAATGGCTTTGAGAGATTTCTTTGATGGATATAAACATCATTTACTTCACTGTTCCCAGTTTTTGAACATGTAGGTTGGTTCAGCTTCCTGCTGTTATAAATACTGCCATGACGACCATCTCACATTGACAAGAGCGCCTAGAGATTCTAGTATGTGTCAGTCCTTGACTGGGTCCTGTAAACAGGGTCCCTGGTGTCAAGGAATTTACAGTCTAGTGTGGGAGCTAAAAAACAGTTCTGGGTCAAGCCTGAGCTCTTTCCTTTCATCCTTTTAGACTGGTAAAGTGAAAGGAAACATTATACTGCTGAATTAAAAAGGAAAAAAAAAGAACTGAGAGATGTCTATATTGATCAATATTGATATAGGCAACATATCTGGATTGACCTAGACAGAAAATGAATTGTTAATAAATAGCAAATGTTATGAGGATATTAGGCTCAAAGAGCAGTTGCTCAGGGGAAGGAATAAATTAGGATTTGGGATTAGCAGATACACACTACTGTATGTAAAATAGATAAACAAGGTCATACGGTATAGCAAAGTATATTGTTACTACAGTATCTTGTAATAACCTATAACGGCGAAGAGTATGTGTAATATATGTATGACTGAATCACTATGCTGTACACCAGAAAGTAACACAACATTGTAAATCAACTATACTTCAATTTAAAATTTTTTTTCAGAAACTAAAAAAAAAAAGGAAAGCAGTAGGTCAAATGTAGGTCAGATTTTAGCTTGATCTGGTAAGTGTCTAATAACTGACAGTAATCTATACATTTCCCACCATTTGCTTTAAATACTCTGATTAGAGTTGACTGTTTTTCATATGTCCCGAAGTACACAAAATTATTAAGAATATATTTGTTAAATTGCAGCCGACATTGGTGGCTGATGATCAGAATGGCGGTTCTGATTTTTATGGGCCTGCTGAGGTCTGCTTTCCTCTGGCTTTCATTTCCGTGATCAGTTTGAATCTCATGGAAAAAGTCTTCCCCAAAAGAGCTATGAGATTTATAAAACCACAGCTGATTGCACACCAACGTCCTGCTGGTGTATTTGTGTGAGTGTACGATGGGGCATGACTGCAGGGCAGGACTGGAGTATACACAGAGCGTGAAATTGGAAACAGCCTGTTTGAAAGATGGTCTCAGACATCAGGACTGTGGGGTATTAGAAGGAAGTGTGTGCACGCTTCCAAACCCAAGCGCTGACGTGTTCATGCAAAAGGGACTTCTCTAGGGTCCTGGCAGAATGATCTGAGGGCACCTGCCTGCTGTGAACAGGGACGCTTCTCAGCAGTTTCTCTCTTCTTTCAGATTGATGATCCCAGCAGCAACCTGGAGGAGGTGACTGAGGAGGCTGACGCCACCACCTCTGCGAACAGCCTGGGAGGCAAGCAAGCCTTGAATGCAGACTACCTGGGTTCTGATTACGAGAGAGGACAGCTGTACCCATTCTCCCTCAGCGGCGACTCCCCCACGGCCACGTTCACACTCACAAATGCAGCTCCCATGACCCCATCCTTCCAGAAACGGTGGTACATGAATCTCCACAGCCTGATGGACCGGGCCCTGACCCCGCAGTGTGGCGGCGGGGACGAGCTCTACATCCTCACAGGTGCGGTGCCCTCAGACCTCAGAGTCAGAGGCAGAGTGAGCGTCCCGGAGTTCGTATGGCTGGCGGCCTGCTGTGCTGTCCCCGGAGGAGGCTGGGCCATGGGCTTTGTCCAGCATCCCCGGGACGCGGAGGTCATAGAAGATGTGATGGTGAAAGAACTCGAGAAACTGCTTCCGTACAACCCACAGCTGTTCCAGAACAACTGTGGGGAAACTGAACAAGATACAGAGAAAATGAAAAAAATCCTAGAGGTGGTTAACCAGGTCCAGGAGGAAGAGCGGATGGTGCAGTCGAAAGGGAGCGCGAGGGGCACGAGGTCCGCCCTGTTGCCTCCAGAGCCAGCCGGGGAAAGGAGTAGCCTTTTGGGCAAACTCCTGGGCTTCATCGCTACCCCGCTCATCAAGCTTTGCCAATTAATTTATTGCCTGGCCATCGGAGTCCTGAAGTACGTTGTGTATTTCCTGTGGTTTGTCACCAAACAGGTGATTCACGGTATAGAAAGTTCCCTTTACCGCCTGGGCTCAGCCACCATCTCATACTTCTTGACCATCGGGGAGGAGTTGGCGAGTATTCCCTGGAAGGTACTCAAAGTCGTGGTCAGAATCACCAGGGCCATTCTCCGGATCCTCTGTTGCCTGCTCAAGGTTGTGTGCCGCGTCCTGGGCATCCCTGTCCGCGTCCTCGTGGACGTGGCCACTTTCCCTGTGTACACCATAGGCGCAGTTCCAATTGTGTGCAGGGACATCGCCGTGGGCCTTGGTGGCATCATCTCTCTGCTCTTCGACACAGCTTTTGGCACCATGGGTGGCCTTTTTCAGGCCATTTTTACCGTCTGCAAGTGGATTGGGTACAAGATGACTTTCGACAATCCTGGGGAGTTATAAGAACTCAGAAAACAGAGTGCCCAGTCACAGGGAACTTGCTTTTTTTTTTTTTTTCTTAATAGAGAAAGCTGGAATATTTTGTCTGTTCTGTGGGTTTCTGTTCACTGTCAATTATTATATTTTGGCCTTTGGTGGGAGTGTCTGCATGTTTTTGCAAAGGAAGATGGTACAGTTTAGATGACCCTAGAGAGATGCTCAGGGTGGGATTACGTGTAGGTTGTCGGCTGTGATGTGGGTGAACTTCCAAGCTGCTCAGTTATTCACTGTGACACAGATCACCATGCGAGACATGCTGCTGTTCATTTGTGATCATTAAAAATTACAGGAGAGGGAAGAATGAGAACGAGGACAGCTTTAAACCAAAGTGTTTCCAAGAAAAGGAGAAGGGAATCTCACTCCTCCTATTACTCTCTGGGACTCAAGGCAAAACCGATATAAATATTCCTGGCCAATTCGTTAACATTTGTTTCTCTTTCTCCCCAACTTGGCTGACTTGGTGAAGTGCAGCTCTGCTTCCCTGCTGAGATAACTTTCTTAGGATATGGAATCTGCTATATCCCTTAGCTTTCCATGGCTCCTAAGGGCCTATCAGGTTGGTTTGAGGGGGGGGGTGTTTTGTTTTGTTTTGTTTGCTCCAGAGTTGAATTTTGCATCCTTTTTTTCTTTTAGGTAATGATAAGCAATTTATGCCAGATGTGGCATAACAAATTCTGAATGCAAGGGAAAAGATTGTTTGCCCCTTGAAAAGTCTAATATAGTCCTCCCAAGTTTAAAGAAGAGAACATAAGAGTCAGACCGCTGCTCTGAGAAGGTGCTGTAGGTCCGAGAGCATCCTTCTCCAAGCTCGGATTAACTTGACATATATTAAATCTCTGGCTGACAAGACTGAGCTCAGAGACCTATATGTCAAGATAATATGAAAATTCATATTCGGTAACATCCTAGAGCAGTTTCTCTTACACTTCAAGCAAGTACCCAGCTCAGTAGAACACTCTGACTTCTGTCCTTAAAGGACTGTTTTGGTACCAATGTATAGATGAGAGCCACAGAATAAAAACTCTTCTAGCCATCTAGGGAAAAAAAATCCATACACCTATATATCTAAGTTTGTGTATGTAGAAACTTGATTCAGAATCATTATCTCAGGAAATTACTTTCAGAGTGCGTTTGAGGCTGAAACACCTAACTCTCCCACTAATGCTAGTTCTGTCTGAGAGCTCACCACCAATGTTTTGATCAAGCACTTGTCATTCTAATTCTAGCACTGAAACTGATAATATGGGGAAGCAGAACCTCCCAAACTTTACTCTGCCTTCCACAGCTGAGATGGAACCACCTGGATTTTTCTGAACATCCTCAAGAGTTGCTGGGAGGTAGAAAAGGGCCAAGTGTAAAATGCTGATCTGGGGGAGTGCAGGCCAGCACTCATCTAGAAGTGAGATGCAAAAGCTTGGGGTCCGGAAAGGCAACAGGGAGAGAAGAATGGGCCAACCGTTTGCATCAAGTTGGCGGACAAGAAACGTGAGTGTAATCAGAGTTAATGTTTTGTAGGAGAATCATTGAATTGGACCCAAAGTAGAAGAGCAGCCAGCAAACTACCATCCCCATCAGTTTGTGATGCAGGGCTGGGGAGTGGGGCGCCAGGCTGTGTCCATGTCAGAGGGAGCCGTGCACTAGCTTCTCTAAGACTCTCGTGCGGAGGTTTGCTAATATTTCTGTTTGTGAGCGTAAAAGTCTGTGGTCAGGCTTCCCTTCATTTCTGCAGCGTGAAGGTACGTGGAAGGGTCAGGGTTTGTCTTGTACTGATGGGTCAAGAATCCTGGTGGATGAAAGAAAGGGAATCTCAGAAGGGACCAGAGAGATGGTCTGGCTAACCCCTCATTTGATAAGGAAGCTGAGGTCCAGGGAGACTGGCTGATGGCAGGTCAGGAGCTGGGGTCTTCTGCACCCGTCCCATCACACCTGGGATGTCAGATACATGGTGCTGGAGGTTACCGTGCAGCTGCCTCCCTGGACCGTGGCAGAGTTTTCTCCATCATCCGTCAAACAGGCTAGGCCCTGATGAACCAGCTGGACTGGCCTATGTGATGACGTGATTACCATCCATGCACAGCATCATGCTTACTGCCTCCTGTGGGATCGACATTCCCTCCTCGTGCTTGTTTGCATCCTGTAAGGCCCAAAGGGACTTCCACGGCAGCTTGAGCCCCCTGGCACCGTAGAAGGAGCAGGGCATCCAAACTGCTGCTTGAGAACCATTTGAAAATGTCCTCCTTTTCAGTTCTGGTTGCTTAGTGTCTTATTTATTTATTATGATGTGGCCTTTTTTGGAAATCTGGAAAGGGATAATAAAGCAAAAAATATCCCTAAGTTTAGGCGGCTGAGACTCCACTCTGGACCACTGGTTCGCTGGCTCTGCCGACCCCGTTCCCAGTGAGCTGCTGTGGGCTTTGAGCTGGGAGTTCAGGTTCATGAGCCCCACCTCTGGCTTGAAGATTTTCCTGTGGCTCTGCCATGTCCTCAGGCCCCTGGGGAGGTCAGCCAACTCTTCGTGATTTCGGAGCTGATTTTCTAGTCTGTGGATCAGCCACGCCCTTGGACACTCCTCTTTTCCATTGTGCCTTTTGAGCGTTCGCTTCTCACTCAGCATCAGCACTTGCTCCTAAATGCAGACAAGGGGTTGGGAGAAGGGGCTAGAGTGAAGCAGCAGCCATCCACGCAGTCATTCATCTGTCAAACGTGCACTTGAACACCCAGGTTGCAGAGATCAACAATGCACAGGTCCCACCTTGGAGCGGAGAGAACATGGCGCACTTGATTACCAGCCTGGACCCCGGAGCACAGGAGGGAAAACCAGAAACCATGGACGTCGGGGAGGCCTTTGCAGAGGGTGTGACTAAAGTCAACTTGACATTTTCAAGCTATGTACAATGCTGTGCACCTTGCAATGCTCAATAAAGTGATTGTTGACAACTCACTAGCCTCTCGGTGAAATAGCTAAAGAGTGGTGGTTGAAATGAGGTTTGGGGGGTTATCTGTGATTTTTATTTTTTTCCATTTTTCTTCTTGATCCACATTAACTCAAGCCATTTCCACTCCCATCTGGATTTTGTTTGTTTGGTTTGTCTTCAATTTTGAATCATAGGTGAGAAAACAGAGAGAAGGTTAGATCATGGAAACAGGCCCCAGAACCTCTTTTCCATGTTGTTTCTCTGAAAAGCTATTTGAGATACCAAATATTTGCGACGTGTCCTTCCTAAACAAGCACCTGGGGCTTATTGCTTCACTGGTTCTAAATCACATAGGAAATGTATAGAAACACTCTTATTTGTTTATTCATTAGGAGCCCTTCCCTCCAGTGTGATGAATAACAAGCCATCTCTGCGGGGGTGGGGGGCGGTCCTCTCTGTGGCCTTTAGTAGGGTACCGCCCTGCCCTGCCCCCAGGTGGAGGTGGCAGTAATTCTCAGCCGCCTGCCCAGTGTAGGCAGGGTCTCATGGGTCCTTCTGTGCCTGTGCAGCGTTTCAGCTAAGCTCATCACATGGTATGTGCTTGTTAAAACGTCACACGATGAGCCATGTAGTGTGGACTCCTTGGCCTTCATAGATGGGTTTTTCTGAGTTCCCATTGTCTCTTTCTGTAGGTGTTTTCAGATCATGGCTTGATTTCTAATAATTATAAGCAAACCTATTATTTTTAAGCTTACATGTCAACAAGGAAAGTTCTCATGCCCACTTGTCCTTGCTGATTGTGTGCAGTGAGTAGGGCCAGGGGTCCACAGCGAGATGCTCTCAAGCAGAGGTCAAGGTCACTCCTGGAGGCCATACTGCCTGAGGGTTAGGAGCCGGGGCTCTGGAGTCAAAAGGACTTAGGCTCGAATCCCGGCTTTACTGCTTAACAACTCTGTGATCTTGGGCAAGTTACCACCCAAAGCCTCAGCTTCCTCCTCTATAAAATGGGGCTAAATATTAGTACCTACCTCAGAAAGTTGTTATGAGAATTCAATGAGTTAATGAAGTTAAAGCATTTATCACCATGCCTATCACAGGGTGAGTGCTCAGTAAATGTTAATTGTCGACAGAGCTATTTTTGGTCATAATATCCAACCGCCTTGGATGGAATGGCTAGAAGTTGCCTTAGAGCTCAGGATGTTTCTAGATCAGAGCTGGAAGGGCTAGGGTTAAAGTATGGTCTGGGAGTTGAGGTTGAGAATGAAAGAGGAAGGAATCCAGAGTTTCATCAGTGGTGCCAACATGTCTGAAGAGACAGGCGAGGGTAGGACCTAGAGTTTAGAAAAAGGAGATTCTGCGAACAGGGACCCTACATGTTGTTAGCACTGTTCAGGAAGGGAGGCATGAGCACTTCTGGTACCTGGAGTAGAGAAGCATTTCCCTCCAGACCTTTCCAGGCTAAGCCCATAGTTTTATAACAGATTGAGTTTTCCAAGAACACTTTTCCTTGGACGAGGGTTAACCAGACAGAGACTATGTACATTTCAGCAGCTGAAAAGGAAGATGACATTCACTGTAAATAGTCAATCTTTTTTCTTTTTCAGCCCCTTGTGAGTTAAGGTATTATGACTTAGTGCCCAAAGACTAATTGATCCTGAAGTATTGATTAGACAGAATTGCTGGATGCCCATAGTTAATCCTCAGAAAATGCAATTGAATGCAAGCATTACATTTAATTTAATCTTTTAATTAAGTTTAATTAATTAATTGTGTTAATTAAATTTAATGCAAGCATTAAAATGATCACCCACCTTCCCCCACCAGCTCACACTAGGTACAGTCTTCAGGAGGCCCTGCCTGCCAGCCTCAGTGCCATCTTTGGGTGACCTCATCCCATCCCATACCTGCATCCAAAGCAGATGCTGACAACACATCTGGACATTGGAGGCTTGAGTATGATATTAAAAAAACTGCCTGCTATCTCTGAAGACTGCATACCTTTTAAACGTAAAAGATTATTTTTATAAAGAAGAATCCATACTAATCAGATGAAGCAAAAGAATTTTGATGCATAATTAAGAAATTACAAGAAGTCTACTTATTCTTTGTGTTCTTTGGATCACTCTGGTTCAAACATTAAAATTAAAAAGTCATGCTGGCAGATGCCCCGCGCTTGTGGGTTGAGCTCCTGAACCACCTTTTTCATTGACAAGTTCCACTCCCTCTTCCTGACCTCCTTGCCAGGCATCTTTTCATCCCTCTGCCTCCTGCTCCAACTGATGTACATGTTAGGTGCCTTCTGGGCTTCTGAGATTTGACCCTTGAGGGCCAGTCTTGCTTCTTTTTATCTTGATATAGTCACACTGCCAGAGAGATCACTTCTGTAACCAGAGCCCCTTCCCTTATGGACAGTTGCTCGAACATCCCCAGTCAAGAGGGGTCCTGCCTCCTGGGCACTTAAATACAAGCTGCAGACTCCTGGATGATGGGGGAGAGCTTTACGAGGGTAACAAGGGGGCTTTGACCCATGCACCACCCAGAGTTAAACTTACATGGATTTAAAAGTATAGAAAATTGTAATTTATGGTTAATGAAATGGGTTTGAGAATAATTACAATAATTTGGTGGTGGGGGAGGGAGCGAGGTGATGCCTAGGGATGTTTTAAGCCAGCTCTCTTTAGGATCCTCATATATGTCTATAAATCCCTCCTGAATGCAAGTATAAGTTTGGAGACTCCTTGCTCAGCTGAGCAAGTTTATTGGCTTTCTTCTCATCTGAAGGTGGCAGGTTCCCCCAGACAGAACCCTGGAGTCCGCAGAAGTACTTCCATCTGCAGGGGTTCATCTGGTCGTCCCAAACACTGCCCGGACTAGAGTATTGGCAGGTAAACCCACAGCCATCTAGACTTTGACAGCAGGAGCCTAGAGTTCTTGTCCTCTTTGCTTATGGAGTGTTTCTTTCTCTTTTGGACAGGAAAAGGGCACATTTACTAAGCTGGACCAATATTCAGTTAAAAGATAAAACTAGGTTTTGGAGTGTATTTATTTACTTTTTCTTTATGGGTACAAAGAGAAGTTCCATTCAGTACTGCATTGATCAGTGCTACCCTGACTTAGAATGACCCTGAAGACTTCGTGTTACAGGAGAGGCCAGGTCCTAACAAGAGTTTCCAGGATTTTTGGCATCTTTGGAAGAAAAAGGAACTCAAGGTCAAATTTGCCCTGAATTCTGCACTACAGTGTTCCTATAAAAGGCTATGGTACAGAGCTTGGGGGGTTTGTTTTGGTGGTTTGTTTGCTGTAAGTCTGCCCTGTGGATTCTATAGACCTGAGTCCAACTCTTAGTTCTCCTATGACACTTTTTGGGAAAGTCTCCAAACCTCCGTGAGCTTTAATTCCTTATCTGTGAAACGTGGATCATAAAAATATCAACTTCAAAAGGTTTGTGTAAGAATCAAAGGAGATAACAGGCTTTGTAAACTATAAAGTATAGAAATATAAAGATTTAGTATTATAGGAGGCTCCAGGGTTGGTTCTATTTTCTCAAAAATTGACACATAGTTCTTTTTTTTTTTTTTTTAATGGCTGGGGGAACAGTTACATGAAAATTAAAGCAGTTATCCAGAAAGTGTAAATGGCTTAGCCAAAACCTGGGCTTGACAGTAAACATTGAATGTTGTGCCCTGAAAAGGTTCTGAACTTAACGTCCTCAGAATTCTGCCTCTTATCTATCATTCAGTCCTATTTTTTAAAATGTTTTTTCTTATTTTATTATTATTTTCTTAATGGAGGAACTGGGCATTGAACCCAGGACTGCAATGTATGCTAAGCATGTGCTCTACCACTGAGCTATTTCCCACCCACGTTTTTAAGCCCTATGTTTTAAAACTCAATGAATCCCATTTCCAGTAGGCTGCTCTGCACACATCTCATGCCCATTGCTTTCCTCCTGTGTGAATTAGCCCTGAAATTTTAGACATTGAAAAAGAAGACACCGCATGAGTCACACACAATAAAAGCTGAATAAGAAACGGGCCAGGGAGTGAGAAGTCCCAGGGGAACCTCTGGGAACCAGCAGAAGCACCCAGACTCCCCAGCAGCCTGCCAACAGGAGACGAGCCCACACCTGCCACTGAGTCATCTGTCCCTGAGAGCACTAGTCAGCAGCTCCTGGGATTATGATTCTGGACGCTGTCTCAAGTCTGTGTCTCCCCAAGATATTTTGTTGACTAGGCATCTCCAGGCATATTCCAGCCACAGCATCTAGAGTGAACTTCCAGGGAAGCAGAAGTTCCAGGAGTGAGGAAGCAGCAGGCTGGCCAAAGGGGAGGTGCTCCTGGGACACTGGGGATCTGAGTTTACTTCCTGCGAGTCAATTCACCTTTTCTGGACGCCCTCATTGATGAGTTTGCAAAACAAAAACTAAGGGATGTACAGGACCATCTTTACGATCTTGCCAAATTGCAGGTAATAAACCTTTTTTTTTTTTAAATTTGTTTTTTTATTGAAGTTTAGTTGATTTACAATGTCAGTTTCAGATGTACAGCAAAGCGATTCAGTTATACATATACATACAAGTATATATATATTTTCAGATTCTTTACCATTATATATTTATTACAAGAAATTGAATATAGTTCCCTGTACTATACAGTAGATCCTTGTTGTTTATCTATTTTATATATAGTAATGTATATTTATTCTAATTTATCCAAACTCCTAATTTATCCCTCCCCTGCCTGTTCCCCTTTGGTAGCCATAGTTTGTTTCCTATGGCTGTATCTTTGTTTTTCAACACGTACTTTCATATCATTGAGTCACAGAGATTAAGTTTTATCAACTTCTCTCTCCTATTTGAGGGTTACCGAGAGTCGGAGAAGTCCCCTGGGACATCGGGAAGAAATCATCAATATCACCATCCTCTTCCTCCTCCTCATCAGGTCTTCCTAGATTTGCAACACTGATTAGTGGGGTTACCCCTAGTTGGCAGTCAATCTGAGAGCACTTAAATGTTGTAACACTCCTTGCTCCCAAATAACAACCCCCCCCCCGCCCCCAGCAGCAGCCTTGTGTCCGGAAATCTCACCCCTTGGCTCTCTTCCCTCAGGCTGTCCGTTTCCTATGAAGATACAGACTGAGGGGAGTTAGCCCATTGTGTCAATACCAGCAACTTGGAATAAACGATTCTGTGGAATCCATCCCCCCCAGCAGGAGCAACTCCTATGGGCAGTAATTGTTTTGCTAGGTGAGAGATGTGGTGGGAAGCACTGTGCTGAGAGGGTCAGGAGGTGCCTTAAACCAGCTTCCTGGAACCTGGAAACCAGCTGGAACCCTGCCAGGCGGGCCCTTTATGGTGAGGGCTGGGGACAAAGTGAGGTGCCTTCTACGATCTCGGAAATAATGCCAACAAATTGCTCTTTAATTGTCAAATAGAAGATAAGCCCATAATAGCTCAAAGCAGAAATATACACCTGAAAGAAGTAGCAAGGATCATAGCCTGTAGTGTGCTAATTACTGGTGAGCAACTAGCTTGCTGGGGGGGGGAAGAACACCCTGATCTGTGATGTTTGCCAGTTTCTCTAATATACACGCTCTCCCCGCGCCTGATTTCAAGCTGCCAGTGTGACATTACTGGACGCAGAGTTGGGGTGAATGCAATCAGCTCTCCTGAGCTGCTGTGGGCCACACACACCACGACTCCAGAATCCAATCAAGGGCATTAAGACATACAGGGAAAAAGTGTTTCTAGCAGAAAAGGAGGTGCTCAGCCATAGTATGGCAGGGAAAGAAAAGTCACTGAGACAGACACTGACCATGTCCAGACGAGTTCTTTCCAGAAGAGACAAAGGTTGGCAACTTGAACTTTGAATTTCCAAATCCAAAGGCTACATCACCTGCCCTGTAAAATGAGTGCATCACTATTTTATCTCAACACCATTAAACCTCAGTTTACCTAACACCACTTTTTCAATCCCATTTCAACCAAAGAAATTTCTAATTGTGACCTGGCTTCCGGTGTTGGTTTGCCGCCAAGGCAACTGTACACTGAACACATAGATTTCAACCCTCCTCAACAATCCTTTGTCAACAATGCAGCAGTTTTACCAAAGTGGCTTTCAGCTATGTTTTGGTTTCCTGGGTAGCTTAAGAACATAATGTATTAAGATGCTAATGGAAGTGTTCCAGTCTACATATCAATTCTGTTTTTCAGTGTAAATTAATAAAATATCACAAATAATCATAGTGACATTGTCCTCAATCTCTCACGTGTCCTGGTGTAAATCCCTTTCTTAAAGCCCGTCACTTCCAGGAGCTCATCAGAGCCCTCCTCAGTGTTTGCCTGGTGGTGGGACAAGGGAGGTTGGGAAGGATTACAAAGGGCGTGAGGAAACTTTAGGAAGTGGTGTCCGTGTTCATTATCTTGACTGTGGTGATGAGTACAGATGTATACTTATGTCAAAACTCATCAAATTGTTTATTAAATACATTTATTGCCTATCATTACGTAATGTATACAATACCATGTGTATCAATACAGCTATAAAAAAATACTGATGCCTGGATCTCAGATTCAAAGATTCTGATCGACATGGTCTAGGCATCAGGATTTATGGAAAACTTTGTACATGATTCTGTTGGACAATCAGAGTTGGTTCTGTGATCTGAGGTCATTACAGTCGTCCTAGGCCACGTACCTTGGGAGAGCCCTTCCCTACTTCGTGGACTAGAGCAGACGGAATGGTCCCACAACAGCTGTTTCTCATACAAAAGGATGTAAAGTGCTCAGATCCATTGCCTCAGCACCCAGGGGTCAGGTCTGGAGGCTGGAGCTACCTTGGCCTTTCCCAGAACAGAAACACCCCTTCACCCCCAATGTTTATCCATCTCCTCTGGCCAGCCCGTCGCCCTCCTGGGATTTATTTTCTTTTCAAAGCTGCCAGAGGTGAGCACGTTGATGATATTTAAAGTAGAGAAAGTTGTCAGTTGGGAGGGTCTGTATGTGTAGAAACAGTGTGGCTGGCCCCAGTGAGGTGCCTTCTTGTAAAACTTGCTGTTCAGCCTTGGGCAAGTTAAGAAGCTGATGCCAGACGCTTCAGCTTCAGAGCTAAAGCAGCAAACTGTGGATCCAGAATCCTAGGAAGCGGAGGAGAAATCCTTCCCTACTCGGTGCTCCCAGTGATGGCAGCAAAACTTGGCCGATGGCGTGGACCAGGGAACATGTCCGTCAGGACCTTGAACTAGGGGTATGGTCCTTTTTGCCAAGGCTCTTTGTGCTCAGCCCAGAGACACAGTGAGAAAGATATTGCTTCAAGTCCCAGTCTACTTATTATTAGTTTGGGGAAGTCATTTAACTTCTCCTGGCCTTTATTTCCTCACCTATAAAATGGAGATAACTAGGTCTTTCTCATTTACTTCCACAGAGTTACTATGGGGACCAAATAAGAAAATGGATGTGATCCTGCCTTATAAACACAAAGGGATTATTATGCACCATGATTACCTCAGTGTTTTAAAGAAGGGAGAAGCAGAGGCGTAGACTCAGTTGGTAGGAAACCGGGTGAGCCTGAGGAATGACAGCAGTGCACAGTCTCCAGAAGCCAGACTCGCTGTGTCTGTGACTTGGGTGGTACCATGATCAGAACAATAAATATAAAAGCTAAAATTTATTGAACCCTTATGCTCTAGACATTCTGCTGAAGTGCACATCTATTTTTTTTTTTTTTACAAAATAATTTTACAAAGGAAGGCATGGACGATTAGAGAGTTTAACAGCTTGTCCAAGGTCACATAGTCTGGGTGGACTTGGGTCTTGACACGTCGCCATCCAGCTCCAGCACTCACAGTTACAACCGGCTAAGCTCTCTCCTCCAAGGGACTGTCTCTCTGCTCAATAGTTTAATAAATGCCTCATGTGTTCTCTGTAGACATTTTCTCTCAATCCCACAAAAGGCAGGGCTCTGCTAGGAATCAGGAGACAATGGGTCTTTGTTCTAGAATTTTCTGTGCTATCCAGAGATGAGACTGGGCATTTATGATTGGGTTTTTCAACACAAATATTTTCCCTTAGTGTCTGAAAATCAACCTAGTGAAAAAAGATTAGGGTTACCAGATACGTTGCAAAATGGAGGGTGATCTGCCTTTAGAGTTTTGGGTTAATTTGTTGAACATTTCATGTCCACTAGGCTGTTTATTAGGCACAGAGGGTAGACAAAACATACAGCCATGTACATGTGCTGTGTGCCTCACAGTACAAGTTGGCTGGGGAGAGGGGGAGAAGAGTGATAAGTCAGGGAGGGTATAGCTAGTTGGGGAGGGTATAGCTCAAGTGGTAGAGTTCATGTTTAGCATGCACAAGTCCTGGGTTCGAGCCCCAGTATTTCCGTTTAAAAAAAACAATTAAATATATAAACGAAATTACCTCCACCCACTTCCCCCCAAAAAAAGAAGAATGATAAATGTAATATGGCAGACAAACAGCACAAATCCTTAATATATACATATTACAAAAATACGTAAGAACATTGTTGCCAATTTTTTGGTTGTTACGTAAAGTCACAGTTTATCTTTTTGTACAGAATGAGCTTCCAGAAAGGCAGATTAGGAATGCAATCATTCCCAAATGACATATTTTATTTATATGTGTTTTTACTGTCAAAAGATTTTTGAATAGGCAACGAATTTCAAAATAATTTCCCATTTTGAAAAGGCAAATGATTTTTTGTAATGCAAAATCATTACCAAAAAGTTTCTCTTTAAGAAGGGACTCAGATTTACAAATGTTTTCAGCTATTCTGATTAGAAGTGAGGTTGTAGAATGTTAAGGGTGGCGGGTGGTCTACCCGCTTCAATCCCCTGGCATGAAGCCCCCATCATTAACCCCGGCTTCCCTGAGTAATTCCAGCCCCCACATTTGAGCTGTTTGATTTCCAAGGACTATGAAGAGTCATCTGCAGGAAAACCAAGATTGAATAGCTCTGATCATAAGCCCTGGTGGTGGTGGGGGGACCCCGAAAATATTAGAGCTGTGTTTCATCAAAGAAGGATGAGCAGGGGTGGTCTTGGGAAGTCTCATAGCCTTACCAGCTTGTGGCAAAATGGTTCAGATGGAAAATTCAGAGAAATTTCAGAGAAAATCCAATCTTCCTTTGAGAAGGGCCAAGGCCTTTGGCTCAGCTGGCGGCCTGTGCTGCCTTCTAAGCCCCTCCTGCTCCCTTCAGCCTGGAGGCCTCTTTAACCTGCCCTGAAACTGTCAGCAGGGTCTTCCAGCGCCCGGTCTGCAGGGACCAAACTGAGTCAGACGAGGAATCTGTCCTCAAGGAACTCACGGTCAGGTTGATCCCCTGATCGGTCAGTTCATCAAGTGTCCTGGCCCCCCAGCATGTTTACTCACACTTTCCCAGAACACTATGAGCCTGGAGGATTATTCATTGATCAGCAGCTAGTGTTATGTTGTGAGAGGGAAGAATTTGGGTCTGTCCTTCTCCATATCTGGAAGTTGGCTGTAAAGACCAACAAGATTCCACATTTTATGAGTAATAACTTGGGCTCACACAAATGCAAGTTCTTTCTATCTGACCCTTTATAGCAAGGAGGTGAGTTATCTAACACGTAAGAGAAAAAGCAAACCAAAGTGGTACAGAGATCAGCCAAGGGGTCTGCAACCCAGCCAGCACTGGACAAGGTCAAGTTTATGAAGAAGTTCATGAAATTCAGCACTCTGGGCTATAAAATAACCATGCAGAGAAATTTAGTGGTGCATTGCAGACCCTCCTCCCCTTCCAGGTTGACTATCTAGAGACTGTCAAGGGCACCACTCCCTGCCGTTGCCTCATTTTGCTGAGGAGCAGAGGGTTGAACCCCCAGATGGATGCTGAAAGTACCCGCTAATAAGGTCCCACCAGACCATCACCTTTAAGGTGCTGAACAGAGAGGCTGACCAGGCAAGTTTGGACGCACCAGAACCCTTTTCCCTCCACTTCCACCTTAAGAGGGCAAAGCCACATCCGGACCTCCTGGTGTGAGGGGCATCTGCTTCTGCTGGTGAACAGTTGTCCCCCTGGCCATGACTGCCCTGAAGTTTTGCCCTGACCCTTGCAGCATCCTGGACTGCTCTGTTACCTCTGCAGCTCCCTGGGTCTAATCCAGGCACCAGTATTTCCCTACCAACTTCTGGGGTCTCCTCTCAGCTCCTGGGTTCATCCTCCATCTGCCGATGTCCATATCCAGGCCCAGAAGTGCATCCACCAAGCACTGCAGTTCAACCCCCCTCTCCCAGAGGCCAGCCAGCTTCTGGGGTTTATCCTGCTGCGTCTAGGGGCCACCCCAGCCTCTTCAAGTGCATCCCACTGACCCCAGAGCACACAGTGGTTTCCTCCTCTCCAACAAGGAGGTCCCCACTCCTCTCTGAAGTTCCTGGAAATATTCCTGCCCCCTCTTCCAAATGAAAACCTCTGCCCTTCCCCCACCACGTTTTCATTCTCTTCTGATGTCCTGTATTCTCCTCCGGAGGAAAGTTTTGGTGATTTTGTGGTGGGGACTGCACTATCTCCAGGGCTGCTGATCCAGATTCTGCCTTGTCCCCATGAGAGGAATACACTGTAGTGACAAAACTATAATAAATTGCGAAGTCAAAGAGCCCAGTGCTAAGTTTTATATAAACTACAATTACAGCCACACAGAGAAACATTCATACGAACAAACAAGTCACAAAACATTTTCAAATAAGGAGGAAGAGAATGAGCAAGTGAAGGGATCTGACTTAGGATGAAAGGGAAATTATAAAGCAGGGAAGCAAAGGCTGGTTTATTCACGCCAACTGCGCCTGCTCCCCAGACCCGTGAGCGTGAGCGGCGCTCTCAGCAGGTGCGCCAGGCTGGGAGGGAGAGACCCGGTTCAGGTGGCTGGGTGCTCCATTCGGGTAGGTGCCACAGCGTTCTCTTTTCTGTTTCTCAAGAGGAGCCAAGAGCTTTCTCAGATGTGACACAGGACTTACATGTATCATTGAAAACAAAAATTGGAACTCCTATATTTGTGTAAAAATCATGGTTTGTAAGACATTTTTAAAGGTAATTTTAAGAAGCCATAAAACATGGCTCTGTGTGGGAAACAGACAGCCCATAAATTGTAACAGCTATTAACTACCTGGCTGCAGTGAACTCAACGTGAACTTTTGGGGGGGGATTTAAAAAACTGGTTTCACCTGTCTATTAAACCTCAGCCTATTGAAAACTTAGAGTTACTTGAGAAGCTTGAGAAAGCGGCTTACACTGGTAATTTTCCTTGCTGTCCTTGTTTGAAATGAAATTGATGAAAGGAATTTGGGGCATTTTTCTGAACCCACACATAATGGGATGCTTTTTTTGTTTGTTTTTTTGTTTGTTTTTCTCCTTCCTCCTCCTCCTCCCTCTTTTTTTCCTGGTTGCTCTAGGAGCTGGGGCCCCAACGATGAACAAGACCCAGGCGCCGCCCTCAAAGAGCCCACGCTGGTGTTCAAGTGCCAGGAAAAGCTTTCCTTTCAGAGGTGGGTAAGTGGATGTGTAAATAGTCAACTTCATGATACGGATCAAGAATGCAAAGAGCCTGAGAACTGCCATTCAAAATACAAGTCGATGCACAGGAAGTCCAGCAGCAGGAGGCAGTGCTCAGGGAAGCTGGCCGACAGTGAGACGACTCACCCCGTGCAATGCGGAGCCAGTGGATCCCTCTTCTCTGCAGGTGTCATGCTGTGCAGAAACCGTCCATGCGTTTGCCTCTGGCGTTGGACTGAATCTTAGGCATCTTTGTAGCTGGCTTCCCAGCATTACCATCTACCACATTTCCTGGCCCAGCACAGAGGTTAATAAATAATTGTTGGATTAAGCAAACTTTCAAGGAGGAATGTCCTCACTCGGTGCGAGGCTGAACCAGAAAGTTCTTTCCTACTCAGAAGTTCTATGGTTATATAGGGAGCCTACCATGTGACAGGTGCTCACTAAATATTGACTCAGATGATGCCTGCTTATTGAGTTTATCTGTGCCCATGTTTTTATCTCCCCATATAAACCAGCTTACCTTTTCCTACCAGTGTAGTAATCCTTAACCAAGCACTTTGTTCATCAGTTTGCACGCATTATCTCATTTAATTTTTACAACCCTAGGAAGTAGTGTTTGTGTTCCTGTTTCTACATAAAAAATTGCTCCATAATTTAATGGTTTAAAACAAATTTATTATTGTGTCATGGTTTGCGGGTTGACTGGGCTTAGCGGGGCCATCCTTACGGGGGTCTCACGGAGCTGCAGTCAGATTTGACTAAGAGCACATGCATTGGAAGGCCCAACGGAGTTGAATGTCCAAGATGGCACATTTACTTGGCTGGCAGTCGCTGCTGGCTGTTGGCTGGAACCATGAAGCCAACACCTACATCACGACCTCTCCGAGTGCTTGGAATTCTCATAGCATGGTGGCTGGGTTCCAATAGGGCACATTATAAAAGACCCAGACAGAATGGCGTAGCCTTATATGATCTAGCCTTGGAAGCACCACAGATTGCTTCTGTCACATTTTAATGGTCAAGCAATTCACTGAGGCCAGCCCAGATGGGAGGGGATGAGAAGCAGACTCTATCTATCAGTGGCAAGGTCATTTCAGAAGAGCAGCATGGATGGGAAGCACTGCTGTAGGCATTTAAAGGAGATACCATCGGCCCTAAGTATGCACTGTTACTCTCCCATTTTACAGGTGAGGAAATCTGGCAGTGGTTAGCTAGATGACATGGTTGACTTGCTGATTTAAGGGCAACCAAATCCACAGTCCCTCTGATTTCTTAGCCATTATGCTTTACCTAAGACAGTGTTGTAAAACTTAAAAATAGTGTAAGAGTCACCCCTTTCAAAGATGCAGTATTAGTTTCAAGAATATAAAACCATAAATTCTAGTAAAACTTATAAACTAGAAACAGAATAATAATTTATAAACTAGAGATATAAGTTCTAGTGGGATTGGGGATGTCATGTTAGAGAAATACTATTGAAGGAAGAACTAACATTCGTTGAGCAGCTCCCAGGGTCCAGGTTCTTACGTCCTTTATATAAACTCATTCAGTCCTCATAATCATTTTTTTCCCTTTGATGAAAAATAAAATTGAGAGAGGTTAAATAACTTGCCCAAAGTCACACAGCCACTAAGAGACAGAGGCAGGATTTAAACATAAGTATGTCCCAATCCAGTTTCCTCATGTTTTCCATGCAGTTCCATGTTGCAGGTTGGGCTCCCCAGGGATCAGACCCTGAGATGAGGTTAGTGCCAAGGATGTTAACTGAGGAGTTCTCAGGGACCACACTTGTGAGCGCAGGTAAACACACGGGAGCAGGCAAAGGGGATGGTGGGCTGTGATGCTGTCCTAGCAAAGAACTCAGCAGGTCCGTGGAGAGCTCTCAAGCTGGGATAGGCCATCAGAGTTGTCCCGATTACGGGAAAGGGGTCTGGACTTTTTTTTTATTAACCCCCATCACCCCATAGCTGGCATCACAGGAAATAGCTGCTGAATAAGCAGATGCATCAGGCAGTAACGGGAGGCAGCCTCACAGAGGAGAGGGACCACGATGGGTAAGGACAGCCAGCTCTAGCTCTGGAGCAGGAGTCTTTCCTGAGGGCTCCTGAGTATTCAGAGCCTTCCTCACAAGGAGAAGTCAGATCTCTAAGCCCAAACAAAGTGAGAAGATGAACACTCCAAACCCCTTAAAGTAACCCGTCCAAGGAGCCCTCAGTGCAGGCTGGTGCATTTTTAATGCGGCTGAGTTTAGGCACGGTCCCAGCTTGAGTCAACTTGCAGTATTGAATTTATTTACTCTTAGGATTCCAGGTTGTGACCAGACACCCAACGAAGAGCTCCTAAAAGTAAATGATTCAGGAACCAGCCATTATAGAGGCCAGTGGTGGGAGGTTGTTAGCTGAGAGATATTAACAACTAGTCACAAAAGACAGTCATCTTCCAAGGGTAGCCGCCGCAGATTGTGGGATGGAATGATGGAACCGCACGTTTCCCGGTCCCACCCCTCATGTCTGGGCCTGATCCAGCCTCACCTTCAATCTCTGTGCAAAACGGGAAGAAGAACAGGGAGAATTAGAAGTCAACACGAGAGGAAAAGATGAGACAATTTAAGGGAAACCGGGCTGATTTATCAAATATATGTCATTTAATACTTATTATAACCCTATGAATTACTCAGCTTATAGGCTTTTTAGAGGATTTGAAAGGACTAATTGAGATCCCAAATAGTGGGAAGAAATGGGGAGAGAAGGAGAAAGGAGCGAAGGGAGGATGGAAAGGAGGAGACACATGTATCAGAAAAGGGGGACAATTTTTTAAATGTTGCCAAAACATGTTCACATTGGCAGAACACCATGCTCTCTCCTTCTGCATCCAAACTTGGAAACCAAGAGGGGAAGTAAGTCTGTGAACCCCCCGTGCTCATTCTGCTCCCTTTTCCCCCTTTCTAAGTGTCTGCAGATCCTGCTTTAGGTACCCAAAGACCTCTGAGGGATTGTCTCTGCAGAGGTTTTTAGACATGTGATCACAGAAATCATTTTTGGCTTCAGTTCTACTAGAATATTCAACAATGAAACAAACTCTTCCTGAAAACTTCCTGTCCTATAGTAATTTTCAAATATGTTATTTTATTTACTCTTCACAATAACCCTGTCAAGATAAAGAATGATTACTTCTACACAAATCAGAACTATAGTGAGGTAACGCCTCACACCGGTCAGAATGGCCATCATTTAAAAGTCCACAAATAACAAATGGTGGAGAGGGTGTGGAGAAAAGGGAGCCCTCCTACACTGTTGGTGGGAATATAAATTGGTACAGCGACTATGGAAAACAGTTTGGAGAATCCTTAAAAAGCTAAAAATAGACTTATCTTATGATCCAGCAACTTCACTCCTGGGTATACATCTGGAGGGAACTCTAATTCAGAAAGATACATGCACCCCAATGTTCATAGCAGCACTATTTACAATAGCCCAGGCATGGAAGCAACCTAAATGTCCATCAATAGATGACAGGATAAAGAAGCTGTGGCATATGTATACAATGGAATACTACTCAGCCATAAAAAGAATAAAATAATGCCATTTGAAGCAACATGGATGGATCTGGAGATTATCATACTAAATGAAATAAGTCAGAAAGAGAAAGACAAATGCCGTGTGAAATTACTTACATGTGGAATCTAAAATATGACACAAATGAACTTATTCATAAAACAGAAACACACCCACATAGAAATCAAATTGATGGCTACCAAAGGAAAAGGGAATGGGGTAGGGATAAAGCAGGAATTTGGGATTAGCAGATACAAACTGCTATATATAAAAAAGATAAAGAACAAGGCCCTAGTGTATAGCACAGGGAACTATATTCTATATCCTGTAATAAACCCTAATAGAAAAGAATATGAAAAAGAATACATATAAAAAAGTGTATATATGTACAACTGAATCACCATGCTGTACACCAGAAACTAACACAACATTGTAAATCAACCATACGACAACTTAAAAAAAGAATCATTATTTCTATTTTTGTGGAAGATGAGTCTGATGCTCAGAGAGGTTGAGTAACTGGTCCAGGATCTCACAGTGTCAGAACCAGGATTCTAAGCCAGGCTGGAGCCTACCCACTTTTCACTTGACCATTTTGCCTCAAAGTTACTGAGGTCCATGAACCCCAAATATATTACCTTGGCCTTGCTTTTGGTTGATCCAAACATTCAGGGTCCATCACGGGTTGCAAATTTTGCATGGATCAGTTATCCAGCACTGAGCATTTTATTTTTATTTAGTTCAATATTTTTGTGTGTGACTCTTAGTATCCATGTAGCACATGGGTCTGCCTCAAATAAGTTAAACTTCCCATCCGTACTGAGTCAGTTGGCAAGAGGTGGTCCACAGCCAGTGCAAATCGAGGAAGAGTGCAGGAAAAGGGAGGGCTGGGACTAGTTTGTAATGTATGGAGATGTAAGCAATGGCACCTCATCTTTGCCTCCCCCAATAACCAACACCCCCATGTTAGTATTCCCCAAAGGAGTCATTCAGTCTCTACCTTGGCTCTGTAATCTATTAGTGACCCCACAGCCAGCACCCACTGCCCCATGCGTTTGGCATTCATCCTTGGTCTGGGACTGGCTCAAGCCTGTGTGGATGCCTGTAGATGCTGCCAACAGTTCCTCAGAAGTGTGGAAGGGTGGGAGGTGGGGTGGTAAACATTATCCACAGCACCCCTGAAGCTCTGCCCTTCTGCAGAGTGGATGGGAGGACCAGGTGCTCCCAGGTCTGGCAGTGCTTTGAGAGATGGGTGTGAGTGTTGAGGGCGGGCTGACAAGCCAGAGCCGGAGGGGAGAGGACCATTCTGGAAGCACACCCAAGCAGAAGGCACTGTCCTCTCAGAATCAAATGAGGAGGCAGGGGGCCCCCAAAACAGTCACACTGTGACCAGTGCTACCAGGCAGCTAAGGAGATGGATGAAGGAGGGGGTGGGAAAATCTTATTTCCTGGAGCATTTGGAAGAACTCGAATCAAGCAAACTTCAGAGGGTCTAGATGGAAAGGGATACTGTCAAAACTGGGTGGCAGATCCCCTCTTCCATTTCCCATTGCGGGACCCTGCACAAGGCACAAAACCTAACGGTGAGTAATGATTCCTCTGGACAAGGCTGCCAGGGAGGACGCAAGGGCTGGCATGCACTCAGAGCGCAGGAGTCATTTCCCTTCCTTTCCACCCCCTCGGAAGGATGAGGAAGGCTGCCTTGCTTTCTTCCCAGGCAGAGACCTCAGGGAGGAGGGAGGCTGGTGGCGGTCCTCGGAATCCTCTACGGGGAGGGCCTCGATCACGGAGGGCGCCCTACAAAGAGGCATTGTTCTGGGAGAGCGGGTAGGGGCGGCGCTGGCTCCACCGCGGGCTGGGAGTGAGCAGGTTTGCTCCTCCCGAGGAGCAAACACAGTGGCCAGCCTCCAACAATAGTTTTGTTAAAAATCAGGAATGCAGGAAAGTGCCAGAGACCGTTTATTCTCCCTTGGGGGTGAGCCGGGGAGAAAGCCGCTCCCTTTCTCGGCCCGGATCGAGTCTGTCCCGCCTGCGGCGTGGCTGCACCAAGTTCCCAGGTCGCTAGGGAGGCTGCCAGGTGACCGCCCCGCCCCTTCTTCTCCGCTACTGCGCGCCTCTCCCAGCCCCACGAGGCCTGTTTTCTCGAAACAGTTCATCCGGAAACTGGGAGAAAACACACACACACACGCACACGCACACACACACCATCATTTCCATCTACAAGGAAACCCGGCGCCCGTCACAACTACCCCGGCCCACGAGGGTGGTGGTGGGGACAGCTTCGCGGCTAGGGGGCAGGAGGCTTGGCCGCCGCCTGGTTCTGTTTCGGGATCGTCTGCTGCCTCGGAGGCGCCCCTTCTCAAGGCTCGGAGAAGGAGGGGGAGGAAACCGGGGTTTTAGAAAATCTTTCTTCGCAGTGACCGCTGTCGGCTGCACCCGCCTCCAGGTGGCCCGCCCCGCGAGGGCAGCGGGCGGAGTCCGACGGCGGCCGCATCTGGGGTCCTACCAGCGTCAGGGGGCTGCATGTCCAAGCGCGGCTGCCCCCACCACTCCCGACACCCACCTGCTCCCTGCATCTCTAGTGACACTCCTCGATACGGGGAGGATGAGCCAGACAGCTCGGCTCTTTCCTGCAGGCCGCATCTCGCCCCTCCTCCCCTTCCACCGGCTGGGAGCCTTTGACGGTCAGAGGCAAGCCTTAGAGTCTTCCCAGAAAGCTGCACTCTCAACTACCCAATTCTGCATTACCATCTGGGCCTCCCTGGACCCGCTGAAGACCCAGGTGGGGCCAGATCCCAGCCCAGGAAGGAGGCTGGCGCGCGGGATGCCAGAGCGTGGCTCTGGAGTCACGACCCTACCGGGACAAGCACGCGGCGCCCGCGCACCCCCGACAGCCTCCCCTTGTTGACCCTCCTGGGAAGGGCCGGGCAGTGCTGACTATGCCAAGCCTCATTTATTAATGCTCACCGAGAAAGGGATGCTGGGGCCCACACCTGTGAGTCCGCCTGTGGGTGAGTCTCCTGGCTGCAGGCAAGCCCCAGGGGAAGCCTGAGACGGCGAAGTTGCTGGAAGACGGTGAGCTCAGAGCAGGACGGTTAGATAAACCAAAGGTGCGGCGACATCAGGCCCGGACAGTCTGTTAACCCAGCTCACTGTGACCAGATACTTCCGTGAGCCCCATAAGGCTCGCCCTTGCCTAGACCTGTGCTCCGCCATCCCCCTTTTTTGGTGATGCGTCCCATTTGAGATGTGCTAAGACACGCCGTCAGGTTACAGTTTAGTCTGGCTGTTCTTGGCGCGTTATCTCTGCGCTCTTCCTGCGTGGGCTGATTCCACAGATTCGCCGGCAGAGGGCACCCTTATTCCAAGTTCTCGAGAGCCCTGGTCAACTCTCCTCTCTCTTCCCAACTGGAGAGGTGGGACTTAGGTCTTCCCTGTTTACAGACATCCCGTCCCACACTCCCTCTCCTATTCCTCTCAGGCATTGGCGTCCCCCAGTAGATCATGTACAACTGGCCTCGCCCTGACCTGCCTGCCGCAAAGCTTAGGGGAGAGGGTCCCTGCACATCTTGTCCCTAGCACAGCCAATGTAGGCTGGATCTGTCTGAGTGACTGTTCTTTTATTCCTCCCCCTGAGAACTGGTTACGTTTTAAGGAGCCACAAATCCTCCTGCCTAAGGAGAGCAGATCCGGAAAGCAGGTTGTAGGAATGTGTGGGTGTGCGCATGCGTGCATGTAGGAAGACAGAGAAAGAGGGGAGGATGGATGGGCACCCTCTGAAAGAGGGCGAGGGAAGTCTTCACCTGTTTTGTGAAATCCCTTCAGGTTCCAATTCAGTTGGCGTGTTGGAGCAACTGCTCTGTGCCAGGCCCTGGGTTACACACTGTCTTTCTTCGTGGAACAAGCTCTGGGTTTGGAGCTGGATCCAGCTGGATTCTGGCTCTCTCCCTGTTAATTTCCTCTTATAGTAGCGCATCTTGTTCAGAGCACTTCCCACTATGCGATTAAACACTTGTATCGTCATTTTATCCCTTCAAGACGTTATTTATAGGCACCAATATATGACCCCTTGCTGAGCTTGTAGTCAGACAATTAGCAATAAATATAATAATTAAATCATGTCTGCTGGAAGGGGGACCATGGTACAGGGCTTTGCAGATGTTTTATGGGCTTTAGCGTAAAAGAAGCTGGGAGCCATTTGTGGGTTTTGCATGGCAGGTGGACAGGCTAGACTGCAGGAGGTCACTGAACAAAATGGAGGTTGTGGTGCTGATGTGGAGAGAGAGGGTGTTCTTGGAGTCCACGGTGGTGCTGCTGGAAAGAAATGCTCAGATCCTGGATCTGGTTTTCAAAACAGGGGAAGAAAGATTCCTGTCCTACTGTGGGGTGGGAGGGAAATCAAAGACGACTCCAAGCAGCTGGGAGGACGGAGCTGCTGATGACTGAGCCTGAAACGCTGTGGGAAAAGGTGCGGAAGAGCTGAATTACGGACACATGCAGTGTGAGGTACCTATTAGAAAAGCAAGCGGGGAGGTGGCCAGTCAGACACTTGTGTCTCGGGAGGGACGGGCTGGAGATAGAGATGTGGGGTTGCTGGGATGCATGTGGGTGGTGCTGAGAGCCCTGATGTTGGAGAGATCACTGAGAGGAAGAGTGGGACACAGAGGTCTAAGCCCTGAGCCCGGAGGGCCATCGTGCCCATCACAAGGCAGCCTCTTCCCTCTGCTTGGCTCGGTTCACAGGTCCAGGCACAGAGCCTGTTCAGAGTGCATCTATTAAATGGACAAACCTAACCTCTCTGACTCTTACTTGCATCCTATGTAACATGAACATCAATGCGGTACTTACCTCTGAGGCTGTCATCAGAAAAACTTCAATGAGGTAATGATAGTGAAAATACCTTACAAAGAGTAGGCACTCAGTATATTTTAAAAATGTGGGTTTAATGATCTCATTCTCTTCTCTCTTATTTGTAACTCAAATAATATTTTGCTTGCATCTTGTGACAACACCCTGAGGTGGGTATTATTGCCCCCATTTGCATACGGGACACTGGAGCATGGAGAGGATGCTTAACTTAGCAAGGCCACGTGGTGAGTGGGTGGCAGAGCCTGGGTCAGGAGGCAGACCTCCTGATCAGGGCTTGAATGATCTTTTTCCATCCTTGTGCTTCCTCTTCCTCATTTGCATCCTAGACTCCTGCTAGGGCTGGGGCTCGCCATAGGCAAAGTGAGTGGCTACCTCCTGGCTTTGAAGTTGGCAAAATTCTCCCTCCTCACACTCCTCTTCTACCAAGCCAGCTGCAGGATGTGAAAGGTCATTCACTCCTTGGGAGCTTTCTAGAGCAAGTGAGGTCAAAGCATTTTGGTTCATTGCTCCGTCTCCCTGGAAAATCCTTTCCCGTCTTCTTTTTATGGCTAATGACTCCTGTGTGTTCTTCCAAATTCTGGTGAACACCTGTGTGTTTTTCCCAGTCCAGCTCGTGTGTCACTTCCACTGTGAAGCCTCCCCTGTTTGCTCCAAACAGAGTTAGTCGCTCCTGAGTTCCCATGACACTTTGTTCATGCCTCTGTCACAACAGCTGTTTCCTATGCATTTGACCCATGCCCCTGGAACACTATGATTTCATCTAGGAAAACTCTTTTCTTTTTCACGTTTTTGTATCCGATGTGGTGTTTGCTTCATAAACACATCGGTGAATGAGTGACTCATCAGTCATCTCTATTAAAGTGATTTTATGGATATCCAATATTGTTTCAGAGATGAGGAAGCAGACTCAGAAGTGATGACTTAAAATCATCCAGCTAATTAAATACTGGAGCCTGAGCTCGCAGAGGCAGTAAGATTGTGCCCTGTGAAGTCTCTTGACAACTGATGAAACCCAAGGAGTCCACACTGCCCTTGCCTTCTCTCTTTGCTGTCATCAGCGTCCTTGAACTCTTCCTTAAAGCATCCTGCAGGTGGCAACAGAAGCCAAGGAACAGTGCAGCGCCCAGCCAGAGCCCCTGTCTGGGGGCGTGTGTAAGGACGGCAGAGCTTCCTGAGGGCCGAGAGGGAGCAGCCTCTGCCTCCATCACTTGTAACTCAGAAAGAAATTGTTTAGACACTTGCAGTGTTAGCATTGGGGATAAAATGGACAAGAAGAAAGGAAAAAAAGCGGTGAAAATAGAAGGACAGCAAACCAGAGTGAAGCCTCATGTTTGGGTGGCAAAGCTGCACCTTCAGTCCCAAGTCACAGTTAGAAAGTGGGGAAGGGAGGGCCAGTCTCGGGCCACTGCCCCATGTCGTCTGCAGGGCCGGTTTTTGCCTGGTGGCTGAGCACAGAGGAAACAGGTACATTCGATGGAGCCCAGAGGCTGTTTGGTCACGGGGCGATGGCCACCTGGACGGTCAGAGCTTCCGGCTTTTGGGGGCATGTCCCCTGCTCTGCCCTCATAAACATTCACTGATAGTTCATTAAAAAGCAGAGGAAAGGTCACTGAGTTTGCCAAGGACAGGAAACTCTCTTTGCAAGTGCCCATGCTGGAGAGTAGGGGACAGTACCGGTCCAAGCGGCAAGGGCAGTGGGAAGATGGAATGAGGGGACATTTCCCCTGTGCAGGGACAGCCTGGAAGAGGCCTGGCTGGAGTGGTGGGACATACGGGAAGGCACGGGGCTGGAGCCTTCGTGATAACAACCTCTGCTCGGGCAGCACTTGCGAGGTGCCTCCATGCTCTCTTAGCTCCTCTCGGCACCCTCGGAGGGGGTGATGGGGAAGCCGAGGCTGGGAGCGTCTTCTCTAATTATCCACTTACGGGGGAGCTACAGTGTGAATTGCGTTTCTGTGACTCTTGCTTTGGCCCCACAGCTCTAACCAGGCTGCATGGTTTGGTCTTTCTTTCTCCAGAACATTTCTTGCCTCCAATCCAGCCATCTGTCCTGTTCTAGGAGCTATTATCTGTCTCCTTACGGGGCCCTTGTCCGATGTCAGCATTTGATCTCCTCTCTTTCTTCCCATTAATTCGATATATACCGTAGGGGTTGGGTTGCCAGATTTAGCAAAAAGCAAATATTCAGTTAAATTTGAAATTTAGGAAAAAAAAAAGAATAATTGTTATTGTATGGGACATATGGTATTCACATTCTTCTGTTTAGCTGAAACTCAAATTTAACTGGGCATCTGTATTTTGTCTGGTAACCCTGCATACGAGTGATAGTTCTGAACATCATTTCCGTCATTCTGAAAATGTCCAATTTCCCTGTCACCCATAGGGTTGGGGCCACAGGCTCCTACAGGGCCTGGGCAGGAGACATAAATATATACATTGGGTGATGAGTAGGAGGAGTGGGGCCTGGAGTTAAACTGAAAATTGAAAAGAAAAATGTTCCCCCACCCCAGACTTTCACATTCAGATTTTAAAACTATTATTAAATATTTTAAATAAACTATTAAAGCAAGAAGTAAACACACACACACAGACATATGACTGTCAGAGTCTGGCTTCTTATATGAAACCTGGGCTATGTTAAACCACCGGGCCTGGCATTGGTGACCCCTGATAGAGTGTCGTGCCCCCACCTCCTCCTCCAGCTAATTCTCACTCATCACAAACCCCTAGCTATCCTTCTGCCCTGCTAGCCCCCCTGGCCGCACAGGTCCACAGTGATCTTTCTTTTTCCAAGGTCAACGTGCTCCTTTCTGCCCAGAGACATCACCAGTGGTCACATCACTTTCCTCTCCAACAGCCCAAAGGGAGGGCAGGAAGTGACTTTGAGAGGCCCCTACCATGTGCCAAGACCTTTATATGCAGATCTTTGCTTATCTGGGGTCTCCTCTCCTTGGTGGGAGGGTGACCCCCTCAAGGACAGCCACCCTGGGACGTACACCTCCAATTTCTGTGTTGGGCTTTAGTATACATACGTGCTCATGGTGCAGTTACCAACGGGGTCGAAGAACGTACAAATTCGTGGACTCAGTAACTGCAGACTGGAGGCAGAACCATGCCCCCGTGCTTCCCCCGCCTCCACATTTCCTCCCCACATCTCTGCCCCTCCCAATTCGAGTGTCAGTTTCAAATCTGAGGCTTTTGCCCCAGTTTAAGCCTTGGCTTAAAAATCCATTTTCTACAGAGTTGATTAGGACCTGAATTTGAAAGATGTTGGTTCTTTTTTGGCCTTGATCTAAAAAAGGTTTGCTTCATTGGAAAATCAGCCTTAGCACCTTCAAAGGCCTCTCTTGCACATTGAACTGAGCCAGACTTGGGGCTTTGAAAGGAATGCCACTTCATCCGGGCAAAGCCCCATCTTTTGTTTCTGAGGGGGCAAAGTCCTGAGGAATATGGGTGACTTGGGCAAAGGCCCAGCTGGCCCCAGACAGGATCTGCTTCTGAGGGAGAAGGGGTGAGAGTCTTGGAAATGCCTAGATTAGGCACTAAGCTTGGAAGAAAAGAGTCAGGCACCGGCCAGGCAAGCTTTTAGCATTTCTAACTCCAAAGAGTTTCCAAACACCCTCTCCTCTTCAGGATTCCCGGCGTCCCCCGCTGGTGCTGGCTGGGAGACGCTGAGCTGGGCTTGGCGGTGGTGGGGGTGGGGGCCAGGCGGCCGCTCTGGGGTGACGTCGCAGCCAGCTGTACCTTCAAAGGCTCTCTCTTTAAGTCTTCCTCTGACTCCTCAGTTGCCTCCGGGCACTGCCTGGCCCAGGAGGGACCTTTCTGGAAGCCCGACTGCCTCTTGAATTCTGTTATTACTCTTTTCTTTAGAAATGGACTCCCTCCCTTTCAGGTGTCATGACAAATAATTGGTCTCTATTTTATCAATAGGATCCAAACTTCCCCATGGTGGGGGAGGGGCATGCAAATAGGTGTTTCTTTTTAATTGAATGAAATTGAGGGAGAAACTATTATTATTAACTTCAAAGAAACTACCCTGGGCCCCTTGGACAGGACTCAGAGCAGAGTTTCCTAATCGGAAATTAAGGGAAGAAAGAGAAAAAGACCAGGACACACGGGTGAGCTTTACTGGATTACTGATTTTTCCCTAAATAGCCTGGTTTAGTGTCTGGGGGTGCGGCGGGGGAGGGAACTGGCATGGTCCCTTGTGCCAGATGCTGTGCTGGGAGCCGGGGCTGCCGAAATGAATGAGACACCATCTCTGGCTCTCCCCGCCTGATGGAGGAGGTGGGCTTAGGCAGCCAGTGCCAGGGAGAAGCAGCAGAGCACAGTGGTGACCACCACTAGCCCTGGAATCAGAAGGCCTGGTCTGTGCACTGGCTCTGCTGCTTATGGGCTGTGTGGCGTTGGGCAAGTTACTTAGCCTCTCTGGGCCTTAAGTGTTACATCCTAACATGAGTTTCTTTACAAAACCTTCATTATCGGGCTCCCATGAGGATTTAATGAGCTAAACTAGTCAAGTACTTAGCACAGTACCTGGCACTGGTGTTTATTACTATCACTCAGAAGGGGTGGAGGAAGTGTGTGGGAGCCCTGAGGAGGCTGCAGCCGGTTGCCTGGATGCGGCAGGGGAGGCTTCAAAGAGCAGGTGACATTTGAATTGTACCCTGAAAGATGAGTAGGAGTTTGGTAGACAGAGTGGTGCGAGGGAACCCAGGGAGAGGGGAGTGTGGTCAGAGGCACAAGGGGAGGTGGCCGCTGCAAGGAAGGGCAGAGAGGCCGGTGCGGCTGGAGCCACAGACTTGAATCTGGCTTGGGGAGGGAGCAAAATCACAAAAGGCAAGATGGGTGAGGTTAGATTGGGAAAGGCCTCAAGTTCCATGAGATAGGTCATTAATTCATTCGGGTAAATCACTTTGACCATGTTAGACGTACTTTAAGTGCTCACTAAATATTAGCGTTGTCATTATTACTGTGATTATCCAGTCCTTGACAGCTGTCACCTCACTGAATTCTCACAACATCCCTGCGAAGTAGGTTCTACTATCCTGATTCCAGAAAACCAAGCAGGAAGGAGTGAGGAAGCTTCAGAATTTGCTCAGTGTCACTGAACTAGTCAGGGGCGGAGCCAGCAGTTGGCGGAGCTGGATTCTGAACCCGACCTGACTGACACCAGAGCCTAAAGCTCTTAACCGTGACTTTGGGCTCTCTCACAGTGCTTAATGTGGCTGCCTTAAGACAGGGCTTCTCATTTGCTTAGTTAGTGGGATTGTTTAGGAATAATACTATCCTGTTCACTTTGAAAGATGTAAATTAACGAAATCCAATTATGCGGTCTGACAGGGACCTTGAGGGAATAAATGCAGCTCTTAGGCTGGGGTGGAATTCAGGCAGCCTGAGGGAGGGGCGAGCTCTTGGGCTGTATTCTGAAGGCTCAGGCCCCAGAGGCATGGCCATCTGACCTCCTGCGCCTGTAGCACAAAAATCACCATGGCAACCCCAGTCAGCAGTTCTTTGCAGACAGCCTGGCAGGACTGAGAGGTACCTGACACCCTCTGGGGCACTTGGCTTTGAGCAAGGGCTTGGCTCCCTTAGGGACCAGTGCTGGCCAGGTGGTGCCGGTCTCCAGGCTTTGGACAGGAGCCCAGACATCTTCCGATTGGCCCAGGACCTGTGACAGCTTCTCTCCCACCCATTCATGGCCGGCCGGGCTCTTGGGTCCTGGGTCAGTTCTGCAGGTCCTCTTCTGCTGTTCTTTGGGGAGACACTCACGAGTTGAAGACAGTGAGTCAGTAGGCCCCCCACCCCTGGGACCTGCAGGGAAGTAGCTGGGGAGGGAAGAACATTCTCCAGAGGGGGAAGCTGATGACAGGCGCCAGGGAGTTCCCCTTCTCCGAACACTTCCCTGTTCATTGTGCACTGGTGCCTTCAACGCCAGAGGCTTAAGAAATCGCCCCAGATCCTGTGGCATTTACCCTGGGACAGCTGCCCTGAATTAGCACTCCAGCACAGATGAGCGGATCAGCATAAATGTCACCTCCCCAAAGAACCCTTCCCTGACCCACGTTCATTCTTGTTCCCTGTCTTTCCCTTTATAACGTTTATTCCCATTTGCAGTTCTATGATATGACTTTCTTGCTTAATGTCCCCTGCTCCCTCCACCTGGCTGTAAACTCCACGTGGGCAGGGAACACGTCTATTTTCTTCCCTGTTGTGCAGCTGGGGAGGAGGACAAGCACGGCCCATGGCGTTCTTGTCCGGTCTCCGGCAGCGTGTCCTCTTGCTCCGTCCCTGGTGCTGTCTCTCCCTGGCCTTGACTGCCGAGTTCTGCAAGGCGGGCCCTTAGGTTGCTTTCATTGTGCTCACTCTTTTTCCTAAGCTGTCTCACTCAGATACAAAGCTTCAGTTTACTACCTTGACATCTTCGTCTGTGTGTCTTAAATTCACCCCCAACTTCCGTGACCAAGGCAGAACACATGGTCTCTCCCCTAGAACGCGGCCCCTTTCCAGGGTTCTCTGAGTAAAGGGCTCCATCAGGCAGCTACGCAGGCGACCAGGACGCCAGGAGTCATCGACCCCTCCCCGCAAACCAGTCATTTTGACCTCTTCTGCATCTCCTGGATTTGTTTACGTCTCACCATCTCTCTGGTTCCCGTCCTAGTCCGTGCTACCTGCTCCGTTCACCTAACTGGCTTATTAACAAGCCTTCGGACTTCTCTGGTCCCCTCCATTCTCCATGCTCTAGCCAGAATCTTCTTAAAAGCCCAATCTGATCACGTCACTGTCATCCCTCCCTCTTCCACACACACAATTTGAAACAACCCAGACCACCCGGGGACTGAGTCAGGACACACACTCTCCGGGTGACCTCTTGTGAGCCCTCAGCACCTGGCCTTTGTGCCAGCCACACCTCCCTCTGGAAGGACTCCTCTTAGACGGTGTCCCTTCAAGATAGCTCCAGCCTGGTGGCCTTCCAAGGTCTTCTCTGGTCTACAGAGAGCTCATGTGCCCTTGCCTCTGCTTGCCAACCAGGGCAGCTCGCCCTGTGGTGCAGCCTGTCTGTTCTCTTCTAGGCTGAAGTGGAATACCAGTCCCTGGGGTTCTCTGAACTCCACCAGACAGGTGTAAATTCCTCAGAAAGGTCTCCGTGAAGGGAGCTGGACTCACAGTTCATTGTAAAGAAATCTTTTCTTCTTGCCTTTTCAACCACAACAGTTACAGCCAGGAGTAGGGTTGAGGTAAGGGTCCCAAATGGGTGGGATCCCCTCTTTTGCTAGTCCTGAGTCCCTGGACCATCATTTTACTCTGGGATGTGGGAACACCTTGCCACCTCATGAGTCCTTCTGGAGCCACTGGCAGAAATGAGTAGAAAGCTGGAGTGACAGAATTCTGTTTTACAAACCAAGTGGTTCATGGATGGTTTGGCTAGAATCTCCCACTGAAAGACAGGAAAGGGTGGGTTCCTTTTGGAGAAGTTGGGTGGGCATGGCCCCGAGCAGCTGGGAGCCCCCCAGCAGCGCTGAATGCTGAGAGAGAGAACACAGGGCTCGCATGGCTCTGTCACCTGAGGCTGGAGTGCAGGGTCTTCTGAAGCCTTCAACCTCGCCACCCCTGTTGACCTTCTATCCCCTCGGTCAGCCCCTCACCCCAGCATGGGGCCCTCTCCCTGGACCTCAGCTCCAGCCTCAGCCCAGAGGAGTTGCTTTTTAGGGGATAGCTCTGTAGGGAGCACCCCCCAACCCTGTGCCCAGCATCTGGAGACCTGGGGGCCACCACAACCCTTCCAGGCTGGGAGCCACATTTCTCTTGAAAACCACAAGGAATCATTTTGCTTCAATCAAGTGGTAAGAGTCCTTGTCTCTTGCTCAGAAGCCCCACAACCATCTGAGACTTGCCCCTCCCTTACTGAGTCCTTGGTCCAGACACTGAGTATTTCTATCTTATCTCACCAAGGCCAGCACCAGGCAAAACCGTAATGGAGATGCAGTTTGTCTGAACGGTGACCACCGGGACAGGCATCTCCCCTACATTGCAAAATATAAATTGGCACAATCTTTCTGGAAAACAATTCAGAAAGGTGTATCGAGAGCATTAAGAGTGTGTTTTTGCCTTTTGATTGAGAAATTCTGTTTTAGGAGGAGCTGGTAACCAAGGTTTATGATGGGGAGTTCATTTTCACTGGGGGGACCCCATCTTGGATGCAGCTTCCTCTGGATACTGTTTGATTTGCTGCTTTAATATCAGGGCAACCTTCTTCGGTGTCCCAGTCATAGACTGAACACGGAGAGATGGTATAGACAGTCAGGGTGGATTTAAGGCAGTGTGACTCTGTGAATAATGTTGTCTAACGGGGCCTGTCCCCAAAGATACATGGTTCTCAAAAGGAGACTGTTGTGGTACTAAGTGCATAAAAATTTGTGTGGGGATTTTATAAAAAGAGAAATTGCATTAGCACCTTACCTCCCATTCTGATTCATTAAGTTCAGGTGGTTTCCAGGAACGTCTGTTTTTAAGAAGCTTCCTTGTAGATTTTGATACACAGGAAGAAGGTTTGAGAACCATTGCTTAGGCTGTAATCTCCCAAAGTCCCCTGAGTCTTTAAACAATCCCCCTAGGTCTCATTTTCGTGGGAATATTGTATTATGTCACACAGAATCCATGCATTCAAGAAATACCTGAGGCACGCGGGTGCCGGGAGGACAGGGATTGGTGCCATTTATGCAAACAATCTGCCACAGCTGTCACTTAAACATCACCTGTTAGGGACTGCATGGTTAGAAGGCTCCCCCATTGGCCCTGGGCAGCGGAAGGGTCTGTGCGCACATATGTGGGAAGTAAGGCCCTGTGTGTCAACAGTTTGCTTCAAGTATCTTAGACTTTACCAACAATGACTTGGAGTATATTGCCAAAGGGGGTGAGCAAAAGTATTCGGGAAATTATTCAAGATATTCAGAAAACTTCCCAAAGAAGGCATCACCATCACAGTTACCTTGCAAATCCTGTTTCCACGCTGCCCTGAAATTCTAGTCGGGCTCTGGTTGCCAAGGAGATGCTTTTGTTTCAAAGTGGGACACATCCATCCCTGTACTGAAGACCCATGGAAAATGGCTTTCATCTCCTTTCCCAAATGAATAATGACAAGTACTTAAGCCTGACCTTTCAAACCCTGCACCGTCGGACCAAATTACAGTTTCCAATTCATATTCTAACGTAGGGCCTGAAGATGAGCACTGAATGCCACAGTGGGATTTTTGCTCCCTGTCTTCCCCACCTAAACTTGCACCTCCATCAGAGCAATTCCAAATCTCAGCAATTCTACAAGTGCCTGTTTCACTATTAGCTGTATTAAAAACTGTCGCTATTAACAGCAAACGGAAAGGCACGATTTCCCTCTTTACTGGGCACCGAGGGAAAAAAAGTGATTAAAGCCAGACAAATCTGAGAACAGTTCTGTCATCTGCTGGTTTGACCTTAGAAGAGCTGCTTAATTTTGCTCGGCCCCGATTTTTAATTCTCTAATATAAGGCTAATACCCACGTACAGGGTGGTTATAATAAAATAATGTATTTAAAGTTCCTGCCATGGAGGTGGGATAAATGACAACCTGATAAATGGCCCCACGTGACAAGCTCCTGCCTGATTCCTTCCTATGCCGTCTGCTGTTGCCTGTCCTACCCTCTGCTTACCCACCCCTCCCCGCTCTTTACCACAAGGACCGTGTCTTCTTTCTTACTGCTGCTACCTGCATTTACAGACGCGGAAACAGAGGCACCACCAGACCACGTAACTGATTCAAGGCCAGATCACTGGCGGTGATGGAGCTGAGATGTGAACTTATTCTACGACCTGCCCTCTAACCCCCTGAGCTGTACCCCCTTATCTTGGCAGGGGAAGCACAGCCCAAGATGAAGGCTGATCTGAGATCAAGGGGCAGGAGTCGGGGTCAGGGGGGAGTGAGATAGGAAGGGGAGGGAAGAGTGCACTGGTACTTGTTTCCACCAGGCCCTCTGAGTCTCCAAACTGCGACCTGGGAGGAGGAAAGAAGGAAACACTCATCACTGTCTGTAGTTAGTCACTGTTCAGGGGTTACCTGTGAACTGCCTGCCCCTCTGGTTGTGCACGATTAGGATCAAGGAATGCCGGCAGCCTGCCACCAGCGCGCAGAGCAGCCCAGGGTAGGGGCAGGAAGCCAGACTGAACAGGTACTTTTTCATTGTCCCTGGGAAAACCTGGCCCCAGCCTCGTGGACCCATGGAAGATGGCGCAGGGCAGGAGGGAGTTAGCAATGGGCCACAGTGACTGTGACGTGCTTGGGTGACGCGGCTGGTGGGTGATGCCCTTGGCAGGTGAAGTGGTCCGCACTGATGCCTCAAGCAAAAAAGCAGACAGTGAGTGGGTGGTGAAGGTAACGTAACCAGGAGAGTGTTGCAGAATTTCATCTTGAAAGATTTGTTTACGTTTCTTTTAGAAGCAGGCCAGCGCAAGAGGGAGTATTAAGAATTCTTGTCTCAAATTCCTTTTAAAGAGTTCTCGAGATGAATTAAAAAGAAAAAACAAAAAGAGTTCTATGGAAAGGTGTGGGCCCACCTGTGTTTTGAAACATGTCAAGTATGTGAGATTCTAGAAGAGACACTTTCTGAGACCGACTTTCTTCTCAATTCGCAGTTAGAAAAATTCCGTGCATTAGAAACTATGACTTTGAGTCGGTAACTGCCACCCTATAGAATCATCCTAAAAATAAAAAGGAACACAGCTTTAAGCTTTCCTGAGTCTTCTTTAGGACTGGGCTTATTGTTCCCTTGGGAGAAACTTTTGGCCTTTAAATCGACAGGTCCTGCTTTTCTGTATTGGTCTGTGAACTTCCCTGAGGGACCATCTTTTAAATCAAAGGGGCCCATTCACAACTGGAGGGGACAAAAAAATCCATTTTTTTAAAGTTAATAATGCTGCAAGTTAGCCAGAGAGGTAAGTTATCTAATCTCTTTTTGGAGAATAGACTATCCTTTTAATTTTTAGTAAAATGTCATGTCGAGGGCATAGCCGTTTATATCATTACCCAGGAAACTTAGGCTGAATTGAGGCAGTGGAGTTCCATATAAAAAGTGACACGCAAAGGCCAGAGTTCAAAGCCCCACTGTGTGGGCCCTAGGTGCCAACTCCTGGGCAAAGCTCTCTAAGACTCAGTTTCCCCACTTGGAAAATGGTATCAGCTCTTTTCACAGTTATTTTGAGGATCAAATGAGATTATATACAAGCACACACATAAACACAGAGTTCCATTTTGCTTTTTAAAATGGCTCTAAGTTATTAATTCCTAGGAAACTAGTGCCAACAAGCTGGGTTTTGAATTGGGGGAGAACTTGTGGGAAGGCCAGGCCATTGGCTGAGTTTGGTCTCACGTGCCCAGTCTTTTACCTCCCCCAGAGGTTGCGTATCATTGAAAAAGACAGCCTCTAGTCATCAAGAAGCCGGTTGATGCTGATCTCCCATCACAGCTGGACATAGGGCACAAAGGGACAGCTTTTCCTTTGATGTGAATTTTTATGTAATCAGCAAGCTAAAAGCAACGAAAAGTTAGGGCTTTCCTTGGAATACCTTGCACAAAAGACTTCATGCATCCTTCACAGCTTTCCAAAAGATTAGTTTGCATTCCTCCAGGGGAGTTGTACCATCACCTCGCATTACACATGTACAACATCCCCCTCCCCAGTGTCTCCTTCCTGCCTCTTAATTTCAATTAGCAACAACACGATTCTCCGGCTTTCTCATTTATCCACTCAAACTCATCACTGTACTGCATGTTTCAAAACCATTATTGCACTTCAGCTAATCTCAAACAACCATCTCAAGAAGGCAATATTGCCCTCAGATTGTGGTACGGAAATCGAGGTTCATAGAGATTAAATTACTTCCAGGGTCACAGAGCAAGTGGAATGTGAAAAAAAAATAAACTTTGAAAACTCCAAGCTCTGACCCCAGGTTCAATGCCCCTTTTTCCATTCTAATTACTATTTTTGGTTAATAAGAGATAATAGCGAAATTAATTTGCCTCCTGCTGAAATCATAACTGACATTTTCAAAGGTGACAATAACTATACATTTTGCACAACTTACACTCTGGCAATATTCCATTAATGCAATATCAAGTGATTATAAGAAATGTCACAAGAAAACCATGGGTCAGGAAGAAATAAGGGGACAAATAACTCTGACAATGCTGATGTCTTTCAGAATGCATGTCCAATAATTAAGCAGAAACACACATAGGCAAGTATGTTACTCCAATATTAATATGATAAATAAATATATATAAAAGCAAATAATCAGTGTTCGGTTTTGCCAATTTTATTGAACCAATAAAATTCCTACTAATAACAATGAAATAAATTTCTGCAAGTATAAATGTGATACAGTTTAACAAAACCCATTGTTCTGTACCTATAAATAGATTTTCAAAATGTCATAAAAAGTGCAGTTATGAATTGTTAACATGTTAATACACAGTTCCTTTATTTCAAATGTGTTTGGCTTGACTCACTAACAGTTCCTTCTGCATCTGTTCAAATAATATCCATCCCTCCAAAAAAAAAAAAAAAAAAAAGGCATGAAAGCACTAGAATATTACACATAAACTGATCCATTCAGGTCAGCTTTAGTCAGAGTTGTAAAATCAGCAACATAAGAAAAATAAAACCTAGTTATACATACAAAAAGCTTCCATGGGTTCTATATTCTCCTTTACTGCTGACTCGTGTGGAGGGCATAATAGCTGAAAAGGCTTATATGGTTAACTACCTTAGACTACATCTACAGGGTCTGATTCGCCAGAACGAGTTTAAAGTGGCTGTTTATCAAGTTTGCTATTTTCAGAATTGAAACTATAAATGTAAGACTGCCATTCGACGCTGAAAATTGTGTGGATCCTAAATTGCATCAATGATCTATTTGATAAAAGCTTATTCTAATTGAAAACCTTATAGAGTAAGAGACTGTATATAGAGCAGTCTTAAAGATCACGTCGTCTGCCTCACGTTAGTCCAAAGACACGTGCTTCGTAAAAAAAAAAAAAAAATTACAGTAACAAAGCACAGGACTACAAAGGCGAAAACATCACAGCTTCTGATTACATTGAATAAAAAGTACCGAGGAACGCAAAAGACGATTCTGTATTAATACTGATGAATTAAAGAACTCTAACAGACTTTTCACAGCATGCTACATATATCACTCACAACTTAAGGATAAAATGATGTCTAAAATTGAAAGATAAGAAGTTGGCAATCTGATTTCATGTGCAATTCAGCTACAGAGTCTTAATATATACATTCATGATGTAGCTGCCCTGCAAAATCAGGATTTTTTTTCTTTTTTGTAAAAAGAGATTTCAAGTTCAAATCCTATTTCATAAGCTAAAGGATACATCCAGTTCTTCCATGACCAGGAAAGGTTATTTTCAGGTTTGAAGGAGCTAATCCAAGTAGCAAGGCCATATTCCAAGCTGACCTGACTGGGTTCTTTGTAACCTTGCTCCAACTGTGCATGTGGCCGTGACTCTTCCATTCGCATGGAGAAGATGCCAGGCTGGCTTGTGGTTTGTTTTCCATGTCTATCTGATTTCGGATTGAAAAGAGTAAATGTGAAGAGAAAGAGGAAGGGAAAAAATTGTATTTTCTTTCCGGGGACGATACACGGATGCGATGGAAATATCTGCACTGGAGGCAGAGTTTGGATTTGTTTCCTTGATGAACAAGGGTACCATTTAACTCTTACTTTTTATTTTGGAGAACCAGTGAAATTCAGAAAGAAGAAAAGTCTCAACATGACAAAGGAAACTTCTCAGCTACCCAAGGATCCGTTTCCTTTTATCCCACTTTTTGATCCTTCCTTATCAGATTTAGGAGTCAGGTGAAAATTTGTAAAGGCTGATTAATTTAAGACAGAGATGTATAATTAGTTTCGTTCAGTAAGTGTCGTAATGCATACACTCTGCTCATCAGGATTCATAAACAGTATTTTAGCATTAAAGATGAGAGAGTGTCTCTCCCTTTGATATTCTGTTAAAATTATACATTCACTTTCTAAGAGGTTAAATTGAGGGGTGCAAGAAAATAGACTGTACCAGCAAATTTATATACCAAAATTATATTTATCATATTTAGACTTACTAACGTTGGATGTTGTCCTATGAGCTGCAAAACGAGGTGTTTGTTCTAGTGGCTGTTTTATAGTATGCACGTCATTACTTCAAAGATTTCCACAAGCATTGAAAAGAATCAGATATTCATCCCCCCCACCCCTATATTTCTTCTTTTCCAACTCTACTTCATGGTGGTGCAGTCATAATTAATTTAAAGCTAGAATGAACACTTCATGACATACGATTTAATAAAAACCATTCCCATCAGTCTCCATTATTAAAGTCTCATTTCTTAACTAGGCATCTGTCTACTCCTGGGCCCTTAAAGGCGTTTACTAGACTCTGCTGCCAGGTTGGGCAGTTCAGGAATGGGCGTGGAAGTCATCCAAAGATCACAGTAATGTGTTTTTTCAAATAGGGTGGTTTGTCTTCGGGTCAGGCAACCACCTACAGATACACGCGCCCCACCACGGAAACCTGACAGTTTTCATCCATGAGCCACACCAAGTAGGCACTGGCTAGAGAGGAAGTGTGGTCGCTTCCTCCTCCTCTGTGTTCCTTCCTCCTCTTCCTGTTCCTTAACGATGCTGTCCAGACACCCCGGAAGTGCAGCCAGGGGAACAGAGACCCCAGCGCAGCCCGTTCCCTTCTCATCCCCAGGCACGTGACCCCCGTGAGAACAAGCTGGGAATGGGGCTTTGAAGCTCCGTCTAACCCGGGAGAGCCTGCTCAAACCCTCATGTCGCCAATTTTGTGGCCTTTTATCTACATTAAAAATCAGATGGGCTCCTGTGATCCAACAGGACCACCTAAACACCCTTTACATGTCCTTCTGTTGGAAATGTGTTTCAAGGACCGAATGACACCAGTCGAAAGAGTGTCTGCCGGAAACTTCCTGTGCCACTGCCGGGTTACAGATCCCTCTGGACTGCCGGATAATTTCAACTTCACATTCAAATAACTTGGACTAATGCAGGTGTCTATAACCTAATATAGATCCAGGTTAGGATGGCAATTCGATCGCTTTAAAATCCTGCTAAATGCTAAATTCTGCATGGTAGAAATAGTTCAATTTCTGTATCATGTATAAATATAAAGATTCTTACTTCGATAGAAGGCAAACATCTTCTATGATTTATTTAAAATATGGAAGTAGTATTACTGAACAACAGAGGTGAATCCATGAAAAGGCTGGATACTCTGAATTCATAGGCTCTTTGGGGATGAGGTAGAGGAGAGCAAGTATTTTGGCGGCTGGGAAAGGGCAGGGCAGTGTGGGGTGGACGAGACCACAGGGGGTGTTGCATAATACCTGGTGGGGTGTCTAGGGCAGAGGTTAGCCAAAATATAGCTGGGTGGTCGCGGGATTCACAGGGAGTGGGGGCAAAGTCGTATTCTTAATGAATGGAGGAAAAAGCAACTCGGAAAAGTAAATGCTGGTGACTATCAGCAGGTGGCTGGTGACGTTTGGTGTGGATTGTGAAAAGGCCTTCGGACCAAGATGGGCTGAGGGGAGGAGAGAGAGCATGGTAGAGGTCGAGGCACTTGGAGGAAGAGAAAGCAGGCGGGAAAGGGCGGGCTCAGTGTAGGCAGGAGCTCCCGCAACCGGAAGAGCTCCTTTAGATTAGGTGTGTGATGCTGAGGGCAGCCACGCTCTGAGAATTCTGGTCCACGTGTTCTGGGGAAAAGCTTTTCCCTCCTCACGGGGCCCTGCCTTGACACTTAACCTCCACCTCCATGATCCATTTCACCCCAGCTATTCTTGTTCTAGGTCTCACCTGAGCCACATTGGCATGGAAGTAAGCTCCACGTACAGGGGGCACTGAAGTTCTGTTGACTGAGACGAATACATTCACGTTACAGTACTGTTTTAAGGAAAGACTGCTGAATTTGATTCTCAGTCTCCAGAGGGGCATACTAGGAAAACATAGTTTATGATGATGGCCACCTAGAGTAGGTTCCGACTAAAAAAATTAGGTAACTTAAAACTCGATCTGAATAGAGGAGCCACATGTCTCTCGGTTTGCTGTTGAATTATACTACTTAGAAAATTTCATATGCTATTTACATAACATTATTGTTGCATAATTTTTACTCCACGCAAGACCGTCTGTTTGCATAAAAGAGGAAAAAGTCCCATTTATGATAAAGAGAAGAGTTTAAGGTCTTGCTTTCCAGAGGCAGGATTTAGAATCGTCTCTCAAACACAACAGAAACAAAACAAAAACCTCAGTTTACTAGCACAGTGCAAATCATTTTTATAACATGCACTGTCATTTATTTTTGTCCCTGACGAATTGTTCCTAGAGAGTTAAAGAATCTCACCATCATGTACGCATGCACTCTGCATGAAAGCGGGGGACTATTTTTAAGCATAGATCTTTAATTGTGGGTAATTTCATTTTGCTGCGGCATAAAAATCTAAGATTTTGGATTTAAAAACTATAAGGTGGGAAAAAGTGTTGCTCGGGAATAACGTTCATTAGTTTTTAGGAGCATTTAAAATCTTTAAGGGATTTTATAACACAAATGAAATAGGGGCTCTGGTTCATACATGATTTTGATATAAAGCTTACATTGAGTTTTCTGTTCTAAGAGAGCCCCATGTTGCTCTGTTGTTCTTATTTGGGTTTTGAGCCGTAATTACAGGCCAAGGCCATGCCCCAGATTCCACATTAGCCACCTTATATTTAAAAAGTACCCCAAACGGGACCAAGATTCTTCCTGAGTCTGAGACAATACGCTTAACTCAAAAAGGCTAAGAAAGGAGTAAGTGGTCCCATCTCAAAGGCCTGTTTCCTCTAATTGTCACCAGTCTGTCTGAGGAGGCCCGATCCGAAGTCCAGGCGGCTGCCTGGCCCCTCCCACAGTCAAGGGACAGAGTTAAAGATGTACTTTTAGATGAGAGAGCATTTAGATGTTTCTTAAGGTGATCTGAGAAAGTAAGAATTACAGCCGAAGTGGGAAAACTCGAAATTCAAAAGTAAACAGACATCGCTCAAGCATGTACATCGGTGGGTTATTGGACTAATTTTAAAATAATAAGCAACGAAGTCAGAGACTTGACATTTGCGTGTGCTTTTGCTCACCGACACTCACACATGTAAGTTTGGCACAACGTGAGCTCGAGGTGTGGGTGAGCAGAGCGTATAATCGCCTATAATCAGCTCATTGTACCAACTGAACCAGGTATCTCTTTTAAAAATATCACATTTGCATATAAAAAAGCTACACTATAAATGACTACATAGTAAATTCATTACTCTGAAAAAAATACCACCCTGGAAAACCGCATCAGAATTTCAAGCGCGCACTAGATGAAGCTCACAGCAACCGCGCCGTGAGATGGTATTCACAACCTGCAGAGCTGTGCGCGCTGCCTCTCGGGAGGTGCCTTGGCACCTTCGGAAGTCAATTTTTCTAGGCTGAGTCAGTGAGGTTCATAGATAGATTGTTTTGTTTTTGTTTAGAGTTCCAAGTCGACTGATTTTCCTGGTTAGCAATGAGATAGGTTTATGCTGAGCTAAAAAGAAACCTTGCTAAGAAAGAGATCCAGTAAAGGCACTAAGAATCCCATAACCCAGACTCCAACGACTTAACGTTTCTGGGGGAAAAAACACAAGAACAAAAACTAAGTGGCCATTTTAGTTACTTAAACCTTGTTTCCCCTTTTGGTCTCAAGCTCATCGGGTGTTCCGTGAGAATTTCTCCTCCTTTTCAATACACAAAGGTCATTTTTTATCCTGTCATACGGGTCACCTGCGCAAAAATATAGGGCTATTAACAGAAAGAATTCTAGTTAAAAAAAAAAGTCAGGAATAAAGGATATCCTCAATTTGAAAGTTCTAAAATCAGGGAAGTGAAATGGACATGCATGTAGCTGTTCGTATTTGCCATTCCCCTGAATACCTTCTCTGTAGTAAATACATGTCTATATAATGTCATATGGAATAAAATCAACATATGGTTTATGCAATAAACAAAACAGAATAGATCTGGCACAAGTTCTTTGAATAATCTCTTTAAATAAACCACCCTGTCTTAAAAAAATTGGTCATTTTTTTTCCTCACATGGAAGATTGCAACCAAGATCCTAGAATCTAAAAATGCAGAACCAACTTATCTTCATAGGCTTACAGTCATCTTTCTAAGTCTCTTATCTGGAACAAAACCTAAAAGAAAGCAACCTAGTGGATTGTACCAGAAAAGGGTGATGAGTGGAAGGGAGAAATGATTTAACAAAACACTAGTCCACGATTCTTTCATGAGAGAAAAAAGAAGTAAGTCCTATCTAACAGGTAAGTCTAAAATGAAATCTAAGTGGGAACTCTAATGGGACAATTTAACTCTATCATTCACTAGGAGAAAATGGATCTGTTTTTTAAAAAAAATTAGCATGTTTGTGTAAAATTCAAGTCATCCTTAATTAACCCAAAAGTGTTTAAGCAGTGCAGCCGTGTCCTACTGGAGAGCTGTAAGCGTCTCTTCAGGCACTTCACTGGGTCAGTAACATAATGCAAATTAAAGCTATAAACACACAATGTTGTGCTCTGTGAAGGTCGTCTAATCCAGCAACAGAAACCAATGCAAAAATGTGACTTTTGGGGTATTTTTTTCCTCCCTTAAGACTTGCTATCTTTTTTAAACCAGTCGTCCAAAGAGATTTTTCTGGGGAAGGGGATGCTTTGGCATTGCGAAAGGAACATTGTTCAACCCCAGGAAGGCAAAAAGCCTTGTGCAATAAAGAAATCTGAACACAATTTCTTTATGGCTCTGTTTTCAAAGGACACTTCTGCAGTGACATAACAGGGGGAAAGTTTAGTTGAGTTTTTTTTTTTTTTAACATATTGCACTCTTTTGTTCTTGCTGTTGTTCAATCACATTAATGCATAGAAACACAATTTTTTTTAACCTTTGAATAATTAACTGTTTAAACTATCATCAGAAAAACCATGGAAAATAAGTTCTAAAAGCCTAACAGGAAAAAAATATAGGTATATTAACCTCTGCTTTCTCTGCTTACGGCAATATAGAAAACACTATGAGAAACGAAAAATGTGCAAAGAAAATTTTTGGTCAGTCTTGTGTGGGTACATGTTGTTGCTATGTGCCAGCTAAGTGACCTGTAAGCAGCACTGTGAGCACTGATTGTTTACGATGACTGAGGATTACTGTCAGTGATAGAAAGGATTGTGCATAATTCCACTTTGAATATATACATCTGCTATGGAAATCTGAAACTTCTGTTTCCAAAGAGAAGAAAAGAGCTGAATTTGGCATTTCAGTAGCATGCTATAGAATTCATCATGATTAATTTCACATTAAGTTATGGACAATGGCTGTATCACATTTCATGTTATCGCCAATAGCAGTAAAAAAAAAAAAACCCCAAACAAACAAACAAACAAACAAACAAAAAATAAACAGTGCCTGACAAATAATCTCCTGGGGACACAGATGAGTGTCCTGTGAGCAGCTTAGTTAGACAGCGCATGCTTCTCCGCCACCAGATTTAGGACACAACGGTAACATTTTAGAATGGCCGGAGGAGGTCATTCATTGCTGAATTCCAATATCTGAAAAACAGTTGCTTGAGCAGATTGTAAGCGCTTTTCCTTATTTAAAAAAAAAAAAAAAAAAAAAAAAAAAAAAAAAGGAAAGAACAAAAATACACGAAACACACAAAACCCCAAAGCGCGGAAGTTAAGCGTTAACAAACCGGGTCCGTGATTTATGACCGGGATCCAAAAACCCAACTACGAACAATGCAAAGTAGTGCTCCTCAGCATTATTTTTTGCAATCGTTAGTCATGTTAAGCATCGAGAAAAAGAAAACACATCATTGCACATTACAGCCGCCCCCCCAAAACGGCTAAACTTTGACACTAGAGAATTGGATGATGTCTGATGCTACATCACAAACAGCTTCTGATGTATATCCTATGGGAAAAGGTCTTTACACACATGTGACGTGTTCCCTGGGTGACGCTTCAGGTCAAATGCCGGGTGATGGCACGAAGCGCGTAGAGGAGTTCGGCTTGCATCCGCGCTTCCATCAGAAGTAAATTCACGTGAACCTGCAAACCAAAGTGTTATCCCTTTAGTGATCGTTACAAACAACTGAAAACATTTTCATCTTTTTTTCATGGATCAGACATCCACAAAGGTTTTTCATGGGTAATTCAGACACATGTACGAATACACACGCCTGGGCATATTTATGAATAGACAAGATGTAACATTCATAAGAAAACCGCGTTTATTTAAAAAAAAAAATGGCCCGTGAGCGGTAAAAATGACCCCTAACGTCTTAAAACTTCCAACAGTTTTGTTAGAATATGTGTTATGTAAAGCCAATCAATCTTTGGGGTTGTAAAATAAAACTGATGTTTACAAATTCCGATTTTCCGACAAATTATACTTTCTTCCAGTTGTGAAATCTGATAGGGCTAAAAATCGGTCCTACGTTTCTTATGGTTTATGCTTATTCCTTGCAAAGCTTTTCAAAACATTTCTTACTATTCGCAGGCACACCTCGTTTTATCGCGCTTTGATTTACTGCACTTCACAGATACTGAGTTTTTTACAAACTGAAGGTTTGTGGCAACCCTGCATTGAGTGAGTTTACTGGAGTCATTTTTCAAGCAGCATTCGCTCACCTCGTGCCTCTGTGTCACATCTGGTAATTCTCACATTTCAAACCCTCCACCAGCAAAAAGATTATGACTCACTGAAGGTTCAGATGATGATTAGCATTTTTTAGCAATAAAGTATTTTTCAGTTAAGGTATGTGCATTGTTTTTAAGACAACACTTTTGCATACTTAATAGACTACAGTATTGTGTAAACATACTTTTATATGCACTGGGAAACCAGAATATCCTATGACTCGCTTTATTGTGATATTCACTTTACTGCAGTGGTTCGGAACCAAATCCACAATATCTCCGAGGCATGCCTGTACTTGGAAGACGGTAGAGTGAAAATCTGAAGCTTGAAGCAGCTTGGAATTAGCGTCTGGTACTCGGATATGCATAGCTTGCCTAGAGTCTTTCAGATACAGCTGTGAACAAGCATCTAATTTCTTTCGGAGGCACACATCTCATCTGAGAAGCTGAAATGATTATCCACATATTTTCAAAAATTTTTACAAAGAAATGTGTTATGATATTATACTCAATTTATTTTGGTATCTTTCCAGAGGTTAGATATATTTTGGACTTATTCTCTCGATGAGTAAGGAGAATTTCTCGACACTACCTAGTAAAAGGAGAAAGTCTAATGCAAACATAGGAGCAGGGCCTAAAAATCCACCAAGGAGAGATGCTGGAGATAAGGGGGTATTTATCTGATGTGTGATCGGCTCTGAGACTTCCAGTCTGTTAGGTACTGAGGGCATAACATTCTCTATCAAAGTCACACAGTAAATTAGTGAATATTAGGACCCTAAAATTTTTTCTTACTCTCAAACTTGGAAACTGAAGTATAAATAGAAGATTCTTAAACTAAGGTCAGAAGACCTCAGATTAAGGCCATACTTACACTATTATGTTGGTAAAGATCTTTAACACTCTTTGGGTCTTAAATAATGATTCCTATATATATGTCAATCCAAATAAATATTCTCATATAATAATATAATTGGCTCAAAGGATCTGCATTAGATTGTCAAAATACTAAACTACCAATTGGAATAAGAAACTATTGTTCTAATAGGTTAACTGCAATGGCTAGAGTTAAAGAACCTCTAAATGGGTATGTCTTCTGGGCCAAGATACATTTATACCTGACACAACATCTCCGTAGGTTTGATTTTTATTAATAGTTAGAATGGTAGACACTGTCCCAAATGTACTTTTAAATTATCAGCATTCAGATCCAATCTTTCAAAGGCCAGAGCTAAACTTTTACTTGAGACACCACACGGGACAAAACACATAACCAAAATTTAGTTATTATTCAATAAACCTGAATTTTAAAACATTGAAAAAAAAAACCAAACAAACAGATGGTGAGATGATGCCAATTCCATTTTCCAGTGGCCCTAATTTATTAATATTTTCATGTATAATTTTTCAGAATCATTACTTCTTATATTGAACAGTTGTCTATGGTATAATGTTGAGCTGTGAAACACACCTTTTCTGAGTGTTTGAACTGACGCCAGTAACTGTCATACATGCGCTTGGTCGTCCTCTCCGGATAGCAGGTCACCGTCTTAATGTAAACCTTCAGGCTTCGTTCAAGTAATTGATTAACTTCTCCATAATCATAGTCATCATACCTATAAGCAATATGGCAACACGCTTTATGATGACAAAATCAAAATTTCTGATTTCTGAAGGTGTACCAAGGCACACTTATTATCTAGTAATTAAATACCAGAAGTTCATTAATTCATTCATCTAACAGATATTTATTGAGTACCTAGTATGTGCCAGGTACTTTCCATGCACTCCTCTAGGCATTGGTGATACACTGGTGAAACACTAATGCACAAAACAGACAAACACCCCTGGTCTAGTGGAATTTAAATTCTACGGAGAAAAAAAAGAAAAAAAATGAAAAAGATAACAATATAATCTATCAGACAGTGATAACTGCTATGGAGACAAAATGCAACTGGGGGCTGGGAGGAGAGGTGTGATTTTAGACAGAGTGGGCAGGAAGGCTTCTCTGAGAGGCTGACATTTGAGCAAATACCAGGAGAAAGAGCAAGAGTAAAAGCCCTAAGGCGGGAGTGTAGCATTTCAAGGCAGAGGGAATAATCAATTGTGTCCAACGCTATTGACTAGTCAGATAAAAGATGCTACTGAGAACTGACCCCGGCAGGGAGCTAAGCAGAGGTCATCGGCAACCTCAGTGCGAGCAGATTTGTTGGCATGGTAGGGGAAAAGCCTGAGACTCTAGTCAGTTCAAGAGAGGGTGGGAGATGAGAAAATGGTGTTGGCAGATATACAAAATTTTTTCAAAAAGATTTGCTGTGCATGAGAGCAGAAACACAAGGCAGCAGCGAGAGAGAAAAGAAGGATGAAGAAAGGGTTTCTCTAAGATGATGAGAGAAATAATGGCATGTTTATATACTGACAGGAAAAGATCTGAATAAGAGAGTAAAGTTGATTATGCAGGAGAGAGAAGGGAGGGCTGCTAGAATAGGGGTCTTTAGAAGATGAGAGGGGATGGGATGCTGTGTCCAGTGCATGGGCGTGGAGACGGTTCATCCATAACACGAGAGGAGAGAGAGCAGAGCCAACGGGCTCAGAGGCAGATGTGGGGGCAAATGTCGTAGTGGGAACTTGTGGGATTTCTCTTCTATGTTTTCTTTTCATTTTTAACCCACACATAATGCTTAGTTAAAAATAAGTATTTCCAGAATTTTAAATCAGTGTTATGGAGTAGCATCCAACAGAGAAATAGAATCACCATATTTGTTATTTATTGTCTTGAATATAATAAATACTTATCATAATTGAATTAAAATCTATTAGCATTTTTTCTTAATTAGGTTGGTATAATATCTTTTTTAAAAAGTGATGATTCTATGATAACTTACTGTCTAGGATCATAAATGGGCAAATAGCAGAGTTATTATTTACCATGATAACAGTGTCTTTTAGGCAGAATGTCTCAGTATTAGTTTATTTTTCAGGAAATTTGGGATATTTTAGTTAAAATTATAGAAACGACTTTGCTTTTTACAAACCGAAGTCTAATTCCATTCCATAAAGGCTTTCTGATACTACATCAGAAAGGACACAGTACAGAGTCAAATTCAATGTATTCTTAGCTGGGGATTTTCTCTCTCCGCAAATCCATCCCCAAACAAAAAAAGCTCTCCTGATTAGACTATTCAGTCTCATTCACTCATTTACTTCCTGTCCTCTCAATACTAATTTTCTTAATTTAGAGGCCATTTATACTGACTTAGAGTTTCTTAAGTGAGCTTATATAAGCTTTATGACAGCAGACTTTATCCTAGTTTCATTTATACCCTAATTACCTTTCATTCAAGAACCAACAAACCAATCAACCAGCACTTATTAAAGTTATTAAACGGACATCATATATATTTTTAACTGTCTAGTGCTTCCAGAAAGGATTCTCAAATTGAGTGATTGTCTCCTATTCCCAATGATTACACATGGTTTCCCTCGTTAGTAAATTCTTATTACTGTATTTATGCATGTATGTTAAGATTCACAACAAAGAAAAATGCATTTCTATAAAATTGAATTAATTTTTAAAAATCATAAGTCCACAAGTAATATTTTCTCCCTAGATGTGTATACTCCTAAACAGGATAGAAGTAAGATTCCTGTCAGAATTTTCATTTAGATATCACTTATATGTGGAATCTAAAAAAAAAAAAAAAAAAAAGACACAAATGAACTTATTTACAAAACAGAAACAGACTCACAGGAGTAGAGAACAAACTTATGGTTACCGGGGGGAAAGGGGGTGGGAAGGGATAAATTGGGAGTTCGGGATTTGCAGATACAAACTACTATATATCAAATAGATAAACAAGTTTCTACTGTATAGCACAGGGAACTATATTTAATATCTTGTAGTAATGTATAATGAAAAAGAATATGAAAATGAAAGCATGTATGTATGACTGAAACATTATGCTGTACACCAGAAATTGACGCAACATTGTAAACTGACTAGACTTCAATAAACTGAATAGAAAGGAAGGAAGGAAGGAAGGAAGAAAGGGAGAAAGAAAGAAAGAAAGAAAGAAAGAAAGAAAGAAAGAAAGAAAGAAAGAAAGAAAGAAAGAAAGAGAGAGAGAAAGAGAGAGAGAAAGAGAGAAAGAGAGAAAGAAATTTCATTTAGAGACGTATAAAGCTGTCTCCGCAATGGCCCTACCTGATTCCAAACATACAGTGAACGTAGTTAAATAAAGCTCTGCGCAGCATGGTTGTGTCCACAGCCTCGTGGGTGGCCATAGTGTTATAGGTGAGATTGTAGACCATGCGGAACTTTTCATCAAGAAGATGCCCAATGTCAGAATAAAGTCTGTTCACCAGGGAGAACCCATGATTTTCCCAGGTGTAGTCCTAAAAGAATAAAAGGTATGCAATTACACAACAGCCATTCTCCATTTAAATTCCAGGTTTTTGTTAAATATAACTACCGAGGCAAGTAAGTGGGGGTATTTCACATTTGGTTCCAAATTTGTATCTTTGCTAAGAATGTTCACATCAGTTTGTAGATGGGAGGGCCATACCGTTTCCTCCATGGGTCCAGGGTTTGGCGCCTTGGTGATAAACTCTGTCGACCTCCTGTGGGCAAGTACTATGCAAACTATACCCTTATCTGGAAGGCCTGTGGGTACGCCCAGACCCAGAAGACCTTGGACTATTCCTGTGTGACAGAACCTGCTCTGTGACATGGACAGTTAGCTGATCATCTGGATCATCTGAAACAAGCCCAGGGGAGTCAGTCTTCATTCACACTGGTACCTTCTTTTCTAGTGGTGGGGGAGAGGTGGCCCTTAAGCCCATGACTACTGGTGTATGATCTTATTACAAAATGCCTTTTTATTATAAATGTGATCATATCACTCGATTTCCTACCTGCTTCTCTCCAAAAAATGAACATTATACAAGCAACCATCTAATAATGCAAGTAACCTAATAAAGCAGTTTCCTTTTGCCTTCTTAGAGGGGAAAACATTGAAACAATAATCCACCTACTGGAACATCAAACTAGACAAGGTTGAAAAGGAGGTTAAATAAAAATATTTACAGGCTCTATCAAAATGACCTATTCATTTCTTTAGAAGTCAATTTATTGACATTTCAACAACCACAGTTAAAATGATAGTATTTATCCTCCAGTTTCTCTGAATTAAAGGCATCTCATACCTGAGCTCGGAACGTTGGCAAATGCTCCTCCCCTCGTCTGGCAAAGTCTTCATACCCAAAACCGGGGTCCTCAATATAGCGGGAGACATCAGAAGTTACAATCATGTCATCCTCAAAATCTAAGGATGGTAATGAGCAATCTAGGGTTAGGGACACCGTACAGAGTTAGAACAATGAATCAACTTCATTTTTCTCCACTTTCTAGCTTTAGCTTTTCCATGGAATTCCCAAAGTGACAATATTGACTTCATGGCTTAAAATTATATAACATATCTTTTGCTGATGTTCTGAATACAATTTCACTACCGAATACTGGCAATCATAACAGTTAGCTGTAGCTACGCAGGCAAAAAATTGACTAAATTGAAATATTTAAACAGTAGTAACAGAAGATCAAGACACGAGTTTTATTACTTAGAAAGAAATTGAGAAATTAATTATTTAGAAAAGGAAGATAGCACAGGCCTTTGAATATAAAGCCTAAACATTATTTTGATCTGTCTGGGGGATGGAGCAGGGTGTGAGGAAAGAGAACGGATGAAGGGGAAAGACTGCTTTAATCGAGTTTAATGTCAAGATGGAGTTTGTTAAAATTAGACAGTGTTTCATCTGAATGTATTCACAGTGAAAATTAGTTCGATAGAGTTCATTTTTGGCAGCCAGGGAGAAGGGCTGGAAAGGGCAAACAACAGAGAGGAAAGCGGACTTTTCGGTGCCACTGCTATGCTCTTAGTTGACTTGGGTGCTGGTTAAGCAGGAAGGCTGTGTGTAAAATTCATTAAGTTTTACTCCTAAGGGAGGTGAGCTTTTCTGTGTACATGAAAACAAAATACAATATATGAAGTAAACAATGTGCTGATGAGACTGTGATTAGAATACGATCAAAATGGCACTCAGGAAGATAGGAAGACTATAATAATATTTCAAGACATCTGACTTCTGTATATACCTTTTAATATTAAAAATTTACCACTGGAAAATTGTAAACACATGTTAATTTGGTTTAAAGGTAATTCTTTTACAACTTATTTTTTTTTTAAAGGTTAGTCTGTCTTTACAATTACTTTTTTCTGATTTCAACCACTAAAAGGGAATAAACAACCTTTATTTACTAACTTCTATTCTCAAAAGTGAACACGTATTTTTCAAAATAAAAGTAAAAAACAGTGTCTTCCATGCAGAGAATAATATTTTCCTAATCAGTGTTTTAATTACTGTTAAATAAATTCAGTATTTAATAAATAATGAATAAATATTAAATACATAGTTAATAAAACAATTTTGTGGTATAATAAAAATTATAATTCTTAAGTGGACAATCTTAAGAAGCTTAAAACACAAGTGAAATTATAGTAGTTAATCCAAAAGATCTGACAGAATGGCAGTACCTTCATTATCTTTAATCTTTGCTATTTCATGAAAATCCTAGCAATGAATATTCTTTTCTCACAAGTTTTAACCTTTCCTTAGGTCACTGGCATGAACTAATCAGGGGGCTTAATACAGGCAGGAAAAATCCAATGCCCAGGTTACCCAACTTAGGAAATAGCTTATTAAAATTCTTATATGACTTCATTACACATAAAGAGAAGAAACTGGTACTTGTGGAGGACTGACAATATACCCGGTCTAATGCTATGCACTTAATATCCACTTTTTCTTTATTTCTTTAATAATAATAAAAAAAGAAATATATACTAAAGAAATAAATAAACTAACTAAAACTGTTGTCAGTACTGAGCGTCAGTAACAAATACAGTGTACGTTAAGATGATGTGGAAAATTTGTAAACATTAAACTACTTGAATTGGTCTGAAGCTTTTATTTTTAATGACTTTTAATTTTATTTATTTTTATTTTTAATTTTTTTGGTGGGGAGGAGGTAATTAGGTTATTTATTTAAATGGTGGTACTGGGGATTGAACCCAGGACCTCGTGCATGCTAAGCAAGCGCTCTGCCACTGTGCTATCCCCTCCGCACCTGGTCTGAAGCTTTTAGCTAATATTTAGTTCTCTGAAGTGAAAGCTTAGGCTTCTCCTCAGCCCAGCCCCTCAACTACTTCATTGTTTCCCTGTGCTCCAGCCTCTGGGTAACTAGAAACACTTAAAAAATGGTGTTTTCAATGCACTATCTCTTAATATTTACGTATGAGGTTATGCTTTCCTTAGTTCAATCCATCACATAATAATCAACATAAATGAGCCAAAAATGTAAAATGTAGTGGCAATCACTGAGGCTGCTATGACAGGTAGGAGTCTTGTGGCTTGCAAAGTGAAGTTAAACCAAGACGAGTGAGCAATAAGGTCTATAAAACAGTTTCTCTCTTGAGGGGGTCTTTCTCCCCAACCTGTACAACCACGTGGTTTCATGTGGCTAAACACTGATCTCGGAGCTGGCTGTTACGCAGCTGATTCCTCTAACTTTGCTGATAGTTTCTGTTTTGCTTATATATACTTGCAAGTTGTCACAGGACCTTTAAACATTGAAAAATAAATAACAAAGAGTAAACCCAAATAAGGAAGACTTTATCCTACAAAGAATGTCTATTTATTCATTTTCAAATTAGGAGTCAATCAAGACTGTTTTCTTGACAGTTTTGTCCACAGAAAGTAATGTTCACAGTTCTCTCAAACAACAAATATTTTTTCCTAAATTTATCTTAAGAAGTTAAAACTTCTTAAAAAAGGAGTTAAAATTGGTACTCTGATCGACAAATCTAAAACTCCAGTTTTAATTCTATCTAAACAAATATTTCGAACTCTGGACTGAAAGGAAATGGTATTTTGTGTTTATCTGCATTCTTCTGCTCCTGAGAGGTGGCTACTAATATAATACAAATAGAAACACAGAAAATCCTATGTTACAGTAATGGAACACCATTCTAACCTGAAAAAACAAAACAAAAAACAATAAAAGCTAGTTAATTTTGTTACCAAGCGACAGAATACAACCCTTGTAGAACACCTTAAACATTTATTTTCTTCAAAAGGCTTGAAAAACTATTTTTAGAATAATCTCTACATGGAATCTGAAATGCTTTATCACACTGATCAAAGCAAGAAACTCGTTATAGGGAAAAGAAATTTCTATTTCCATTTTAAAACATGGTAAGTCTATAAAAATAACTCAATTAGCCACATCCTGAGTCATTTTTCTGTTATCTTTGTGTGACCAGCAAATTTAGTACTGGGAATGGTTAAGAGTAGATAATAAAATGATTTATTTCCTTGAATAATTCATAAATGATACAGCCTCTTCTGTTAAAATCAGAACAGAATTTTTGGCTAGGGTCTAAGACTTCCTGGTCAAAATTCACTTTAGAAAGCAGTAGTCCTTGCTCAAGGGTCCAAGAGGGTAAAGACTAGGATTCTAAAATATATTTTCAATATTAAAAAAAAAAAAAAAAACTAAAAGAAATAAAACATTTATGTTCTTCAAGCTCTAAGGTCTTAGAGAAGCTTTAAAAAATTAATGTCTAAAAGCAAATAGATATTACCTTAATGAAAGTGTTTACATTTTAAAATATTAGTTTATCTAGAAGGTTCATCCTAGGCTCCTTACTTTCCTTTGTCCCATCTGTTTTCCCTGGATGATTTTTATAAACAATTCTTTCAATTTTAACTCCTAAATAGATGCTGATAACATCTAAAACTTTATCTTGAGCTTAAAACCCTCTTCTTCTCAACCTTATTGCTCCAAGTGTGGTGCGCAGACCACCAACACGGGCATCATCACCTGGAGGCATGAGAGAAACGTGGCTTCTCAGGTCCTGGCCCAGATGGAATGAATACAAATGTGCATTTCAGCAAGACTCTTCCATGACTCAAGTGCACATTAAAGTCTGAGAAGCACATTATTAGATGTCTCCAGGCTGGAGGTTTTAATAGACATTGCAAATCAAAATGCCCCAAATCTGGTAGGTTATGTGCTCTTTAAGGTTAGAAAGGTCATCATGATAAGGCCTTTATCTACCTAATCAGCTTCTTCCTCATGTTACCTACCTCATGAGTTACGTCCTAACAACACAGAACCACTTGCTCCTGCACCCAGCATCCTGTTTCCTTACCACAGTGCCCTGCCTCAGGCTTGGATGCTTTTACTACCAGCTCCCCATCCCCCAGCCACCATCTGTCTCCCTTGCACTCAAGTTTCTTAAATTTAGCTTAGATCCCAGCAGCTGGAGGAAATCTTCCTCCAGGACCCCTTTTGTCCACTCCTCTCCGATCGTGACTGGGTTCATAGACCCTTCACACTCTGCAGTGTTATTGTAATTATTTATTTCTCTCCCACTAGCAGTGAGAGCCCCCGGAGGGCAGGAAACATGTTTTATTTTAGCCTGAAAACTGTAGTACGTACCGCACTGCTGAGACTACGTGGGGTACAATAAATGTTTGCAGTATAAATAAGTAAACCAATAATTAAAATGCTAAGCTTCTTTATTTGGGAATTCCTGCTGGTTAGAGGCTCTGAGAAATGGTTATTTAACATACTCAACATGGTAGATAAAATCTTTCACAAAAAGGATCATGGGGGGAAATGATAAAAGGAGTTCTTGATAAAACTTCTGAGAGCTACTGGTCAACACCATATTTGACATTTAACAAACAAGTTGCGGCCAATCAAAGACCCTCAGAATTTATGAGACCAACTAGCCTCACAGTTAGTCATTTTGAAACCCTCTTTTAAACTAATGAAACTCTAGTTTAAAAATAAATGTTACATAGATTGATGACTCTGAAGAGTTTAAGCTTTCAAAGTCTATTGAGTGTATGCTATTTTAGTAACATTTACTATGCAGTGTTCAATATCTTTTTCAGCCATAATTGAAAAGTTTCCCTCCTATTTCAAAGTCTCTCAGAGTATTAGGGGGAAAAATGTGTTTTTAAGACTAGAGCCAAGAAGCCTAGCTTTTAATACAAAATGAATTCCTCCAAATTCAATCTAAGAAAATGACCTAAATAATATATTTTTATAAAATTCCAAAGGTTTCTCCAAAGAAACGCAAATGTGAGTGCCGTGTAATTTTAGAACTGATCTGGAAAAGCAGTGGCAAGAACACTCCTCCCACCCACTCCCCACCCACGGAAAAAGCAGTGGTATTTCTTACAAATGGCGTCTGTTGAAACAGGATTTCACTTATCATTAAAAAAAAAAATCAACCAAGGTAGGATGAATTAAATATTGCTATCTAACTTGATAAGCAACTGATCTGCTGTGAATAACATTTTATCCAGGCTACAGTATGAACTACAAAGCTGAAGCACCTCTCAACTGGATCTGAAATATATTCAAAGATGCACCAACATCAGAGGGAAGCAACAACACCAGGGTCAGGTAGAGGAGAGCAAAGTAAAAAGAACACGGGAGTAGAGTGGTTTTGACATATCCCTATGGAAAGTGCTGGAGGTGGTCTGCCAGGGTTCTAAGAACAACCAAAAGGGAAAGACGGTGAAAGAGAAAAAGCACCTGAATGAGGAAATGAATGAAAAGTATCTCCAGGGACCACATAAAGACTTTCTTTCTTCTCCTTCTCAAAGCGAGTGGTCATTTCTTCCTGAGATGCCTCTTCATCTTCCCTTTCTTCTTGAAGCCTTTTCATTCTTTCCATTAAGGCCTCTAGCTCACTTAGAGAATCTACAATCTGGAGCAAGAGAAGATAATGTTGAGTGATATTAATATTAAAAGTTGTTCCAGTAAATGTCTTCATCTCCCAATGTCATGGGCATAGTTATTAAGTTCTTAAGTGGGTTTTCCAGTAACTCCAAAGAAAATCACATAACAAAATCAAACATGTTCAGAAGTACGGTGTTTTGGCTTCAGCTATAAATATAGAAAATTTCTATGAATGGATTTACTTAATCTAGAATTCTAGAATCTGGTGTGCATTCAATTAGAGTATTGCTTAGTTTAAACAATGAGGCAGCCCTATGGTTTGTAATAAAATGTATTTGCTTTAAAAGCCTCTTTAAGACAACTCAGAAGTTTAGGTACAGGTTAAATTTTTACAGTAATAAAGATTATGCAAAATTATTTCAAACATATAATATCTTGTTTAATAGATAATAAAATTCTCTAGATATTTTTAACATTATCAATGTTAAACACAAAATAGTAAAGAAAAACAGTTAAGCAGACGAACCCCAAAGTTGCCGCCTGTAAGGGACGCATTCTCTATGTTGTTGTCATTAGCGAGATCACACACGCAGAAATTGTTAACTGATATCAGCCTGAATCCATTGGAAATCTCTGGGTCTCTCTCTGGATTGATGCCACTACCAAAAACGAAGCTTGCCAAAGCATGATAGTGTGCCAGCAGGACCACAGCGTGTACCAGTTCGGGCAGGGACCAATTATTTTCTCCAGTTTTGACAAGTTTCTGAAATGAGGAAGCAAATCAGAGTAAAAGTGAAAATCAGAGAATGCTGCAAAGCAGTTTTGGAAAGGATGGAAGAGCTACAAAATTTCCTAAGTCCATTTATAGTAATAATATTTAAAATTCCCTTTAAAAATGTTTCACGTATTGAAGATACAGTTTTGGTCAACCTTAAACCTATCAAACTTGACAATATAACTACCTTGTGGCTTCCTCGAAATTTCTTACACGCACACTGGGACGTCTGCTTCTGAAGCACTTTTCCATATCATGCTATTTTAATGAGGTATTTTTGAGAATCCAAGAACACTGAGGCCTAGGGACTTTTAACGATGATCTAGCAAAACCATTCATATTAAGGTTTTAAGGTAGAGACTCTACCTTAAAAAAAATCACATAAAAATTTCATTTGGTACGTCAACTTTTAGTTATCTTTTAGATATCTTGTCTGATGGAGAAAGAATGCACAGCAGATGATAGAAACTGTAGAACACTACCCCACATTTGAGAGAACATAAAAAAATCAAAGCACTTTTCTATATGCTATTTCACTTGACTCTCCAGATGAATGAAGGTATCATAAGTGAAGCCATTAAAATCAGGAATCCCTCCACTACCAATTCCATCTATTAATCCATCAGGGATTCTCTCCCATCAGTCTTTGTGTGTCTGTCTGTCTCTTTCTCAGTGTGTTATGTGGGTGGGCGGGGGTACGTCTCATAGCGCCCCTTCCCACCATCACAAATCTAAAACTTTCACTTGGCTCACTTCACGGCTAAAACCCCAAACCAAAAAAAAACGCCTTTGCTTTACTCTTCATTATTCAACTACATACAGATTCAATATATTACCAAATTTAATACAATATTACCAAGAGCTCAGGGGGAAAAAAAGGAAAAAATCAATCATATTCTACCACTCTGCTGTAACTTCTATATATCTTTTATTTTTATAAGCATAATTATATAATCAGACGATACATCCATTTTTCTTTGCTTTTCAAACTTGACATTTTGACATGTTCAATTTTCATAAGGCTACACTGTCTTCTGTTAATTTTTAAGCAGGGCTATATTACAGCCCAGAACTATGTCCCCATTCCCTTACTGTTGGACATTCAAATTGCTTCGAAATTTCTTTTTATGTGCTACTATAAACAGCATCTTCATGCTGTAGCTTCATTCAAATTTTATAAACAATTCCTAATAGGACTTCTAAAGCAGAGGTGGCTAATATTTTTTAGGACTTTTGATATTACTGCCAAAGAGCTTCCAAAAGGATTGGTAGAATTTACAACACCCTCGTCTGTCTTTGCAGGATTATCATGAAACCTGAAAGGAGAGCCAACACTCATCCTCCCGAATCTCTCACCTTATATTAATTTCTACTTTTTTATTCATTATAGCCTGGCTTCTTTTTCAAACTCTTGAAGCTATTTTCACTAAATTCACAATGACCCCCCAATGGCCAAATCTGACTCATTCTTTTTAGTCTGTATATTGTTTGATCTCTGCATAATTTACATTTTCCTCACTTCTTCTCTTCTTGAAATGAACTTCCTTTGACCAGCAATCCTACTATTTTTTCAGTAGTGCCCTTCCTACCCTGTGACACATCTTTCTCCGTCTCCCTCCCAGCCCTCTTCTTTTCCTGTTTGCCTCCACCATGTTGGCTTGCTCTGTTCTATGTATGACCTTTCCTTGTACACTATCCCGCTGGATGGATCATTTGGTCCCTCAACTTGACCTTTGCTTACCTATAAATAATTATCCAATGTTATTGCTAATCTACCCTTTAGCTTGGGCTACGGACCTGTATTTCCTTCAGTAACTGGGCATCGTTACACGGATGTCAGAATCTTCCGATCTCAAGGCTCTGTGTGCTATCCTGCTCATGGCACTGCTTTTTGCCCAGCCAGGCCGGTGGAAGCCTTAGAGCTATTCTCCTGTCCCACCGCCTTGCTCCAGCCTCATTTCCTGCCAGTCACCAAGTTCTGCTTATTCTCATGCTGAATAATTACGTACAGTCGGCTCCCTCCTCTTTATTTCCCTGTGGCTTTAAAAAACCCAAACTTCCCAGGTGAATTACTGCAACTGTTTTATGACTGGCTTCCCTGCTTCTAGTCTGCACCATTCACAATTTACCTTCCTCATCACCAAATACGCTCGTGTTACAACTCAGGTCAATTTTCTTTAATGATTCTCAATTCTTTATCATAGTTATCGAAGCTCTTTTCATCATATAGTCTTCTGACCGTATCAGTTGGGGGGGCCCAACTCCTGATGGTATGTATACTTCTTTATAAATAAATATATTCTTATGAAATACAACATTTTATATAGATCAGTTATAGACAGGTACTGGAATACTACTATTATACAATACACAAATACAGAAATTTAGAACAATGAGATAACGACACATACAACACACACACATTTTCTAACATTTTGAAGGGTTGTCTTATTGCACCCCCCTGAACTACTGTACCTCTGGAGAGCATAACTTTCTGCAGATACAACACAAATTCTTTAATACAGTATTCATTGGGTCACATAATATGATCTCAATTCTTCCTCTCTCCCATCCTCCACCCTACATAACCATTCCTACACTTCAGTAGCTTGAAGCTGTTAGCTACTTTTTTTTTTAATATTTCACAATATTTCATACCCGACTGTCTGGAATGCCCTCCTCTACTTGAAAATTTCCACTTATTCTTTAAGACCCATCTCAAATGTTACCCCTTTTGTCAAACCTCCTCGTTCCATTCTTTTTATTCACATACCTTCATACACTATTGTGCTGTGATTATTGTCTTAATTACCTCCCTGGCTCTCCCCGCTAAGACTCCCAGCATGTTCTAGGGCAGGGTCTATCTTTTTAGACTCACCAAAGTATCTGGCACTAAGTTACTTACATGTGACAGAAAAATAATGATCAGTTCCTTTAGCTCACTACCATGTTATCAAACCAGAACACAGACCTCAGGACAGCACTGTGCTTCACAGATTCCCAGGCAGATCATAAAAATCTGAGCATATACAGATTGACAAAAGCTAAGTTTGGTTTAACCGGGCAAGTAACTAACAAAACTGTAGTTTAATAAGAGGATTAAAAAAAACCCACGCCAACGACACTTCTATGCATTAGAAACAGGCATTTGAAATACCTAAGACTCCTACCAATAATGGTTTAGATGATGACTCCTATTTATTGAATAGTGACCAGGGGCCAACCACAGTGCCAAGGACAGTGCGCAACCACCTTACCCTAGAGACATTCCACAGGTGTTCCTTCTGAAGGGCAAGGGCCCCAGTCAATCACAATTCTAGTTCTCATCTAAGTTCTAGTTTCCAGGGGCATTTCAGCATTCACACACCAGCTGGCAAATCATATGTGTCCGCAAAATCATTTTTTTCAAAATCTTAAAATTATGAAATGTTAGAACTAGAAAAGAGCTTACAACTCATTTAATCTAAGCCTTTCATTTTGAAGAAGGGGGAACTACCAAGGCCCCCAGAAATTAACTTACTTGTGACCACAAGGTCTCAAACGTGTGGGTAACAGGGTTAGAGACTAGAACCCAGGTATCTTCTCCTGCTAATACATTTTCTTTGTTCTACCTACTGCCATAAAATAGAAAGCTTTTCTCATAGCTCCTCGCTAAAGCACTTGTACAAGCGAATTACTGATTAAAGAGGGGTATTCATTTATATTTAAATTAAACCCGCTGACTTTCTAAATTGATCTTTTCTACACATATGAAGACACTATTTCTCATTTTCAAGGTTCCAATATGCAAGTATTTAAAATTAAGTCTTAAGCAAAAGACTTAACCAAAAAAAATTAACTCTTAGAATAACTAGTAAACATTTTCTTTTTTCCCCCAAAGAAACAGTACCTGAATGTGCTCTTTTGTGATCAGCCAGGGTCGGTGTGCTAACAGCTTGTTTATTTCATTCAGATTTTTCAGTCTTTGTGGTACATATTCCAAACCATTCAACCACTCAGCAATACCGCCTGTCTTTAAAAATTCATCCACATGCATGTTTATTAGGTAAGAACACTGATGTCTAGCTGCAGCCTAAAATACAAAGAAAAGAGTTAGTGGATAAAACTGTCATGGTAAGTCTTACTCTACTATTACCAAACCAATAATTTAGATGGAGTTAGTAATTTTTATAGCTAATCATTCTTTCCTACAGCATCTTCCTCCTGAAACTTCCATCACAATGCTGTCATAGATTCTTGAATTGATACATAAAGCTGGTACAAGCAAATGCCACATGAAGCCAATTACCTCCTCATCCAGAAGTCGGTGCGGTTAAATCTAAGACCCACTTACTGGTTATGCTAAAGAAATGCATGTTCATTTCATTATGGTAAATGATATCAACTGTATTCTATTCAAAACATAATAAAATCTCACTAACTTGTATTGCACCAATGCAGAATGCATGCTAACCTGAATATTTCTCTTACTCCCATTGAGATAATTGTGAATCAGCCTTCTCTGTGCCCATTATCCAATGGAGATAAAACTGGAACTCACTGACCCTTTCCTGCTTACGCCAGCCAGAATCAGCCTTGATAATGACAACGGGGAAACCCATGCACAGCGGACTTTTCCACCTCTCACGTCCTCAGGGCTGCTTCTCAGTCCAATAGCATTGTTTTATTCTACTTTCTGCATCTTATTTCTCTGTTTGTGACTATTCTAGGTCAGCTTTCAGCCTTAACTGTCGTCAAAATCTTATGCTGAAGAATCTTGCTCGAATTCATTGTTTAATAAAACACGGAATGCGCCCTTTTCTTGTGGTTGTTTAAAACTTCAGAGAGCGCATAAACAAATAAACTTGATAGAAACCGACCCCGGTCTGGCTTTGCTAGCTCTGCTAGCCCAGCTGTTCCGCTAACCTCTCCCAATATAGCGCTTGAATCTCATCCTTCTTCCTCTTTTTCTCAGCAATGGTCCAACTGTAGCAGTTTCTACCCTTGTTTTTCTTTTTTTCTTTCCTTTTTTTTGGGGGGGTGGGGGTGGGGAGGGGAGCAGTAATTAGACTGATTGATTAACTGATTGATTGATTTAACGGAGGTGATGGGGATTGAACCCAGGACCTCATGGATGCTAGGCACGCAGTCTACCACTGAGCTCTACCTTCCCCCAACCCGGTTTCTACCTTTCTTATTCCTGCTGTCTATCATTCCACCTCATAATTCTCTTCCCTCCAAACACTAACTAGATAACTAGTTTATACCAAGTATTAAACCGAGAAGTATTATAATTCATTTAAGAATTCTCCTCTTATCCAGAGTCTTGTTTGGTGCTGATTGACAGGTTCCTCTTATTTGGCCAAATTAGTGATATTCTTCACAGACCGAATGACTAAATACAATGTCACAAGCTTGTTTTATAGGAATCATAAAAGCAAGCTATCAGGAGCCCAAATAAAACCTGTGGATACTAGGGACGTTACTTTGGACCCTACGAGCATCTTTAATCGTAAGACATTAAATGTGGAAAATGATTCTACTGATAAATGAGAAACATGTTAGTACATTAAGTGACTTAAGGCGTTCAAAAGGCATCCCATGGACTTGGGATCCAAAAGGCCACCAGCTTCTTCAGTTCTTATTTCTATTAAGTATTCTAGCTCCACACACACACGTACGATACTAGGAGGGAGAAGGACCAAGGGAGGACGGCGCGACACGAGCACGGGACACCGGGGACGCCGCGCACCATGATGGCGATGTAGTGCCGGTGCGGCAGAGGGAGCGGGCCGTCCATGCGCAGCATGTAGAACTGGCTCCTCAGGAAAGACTCCAGGTACTGCGTGTGCAGACTCATGACCTGGGTGATGTTGTCCAGGCGCCCGGAAGTCGAGTATTCTTCCACAAGAAAGTTAGTGCGTTCATCCACCGTGTTTGCTTGGACAACCTTCCAACCAAGAAACACAAGGCAAGATCGCGATTAAACACGCCCTTGGGTTTACTTACGGTATGCCACTACTGAAGCCAACAAATGTTCTTTTGATGTTCACAGACAGTGAGATTATGTGGTTGCTCATATTAGAAACAGAAATTAAAAAGAAAGCACCATTTAAAAAGAAAGCACCATTCATTTTTGGCTCTGGGATTACAATTTATTAAACAACAAATGTCAAATTAGCAAACATTTTATACACACAGTTATGAAATTGGAGAAAAGAAGCTCCCATCTGCTTTGTCAGGCATGTAAGGCAAAATTTCCAGAGCCTGCTTCCTTGGCCATTGTCACACCAATTTGTGGTGAGGCAAACGCGGTGGCATATGATTACATATATTGGCAACTTTATCTCAATAGCCTATGAGGCTACTTAATCACATTTATCTTAAGATGAATACTTTCAGTCTGATCTTTTGCTTGTTGTTTTTTAGGGGAGGGGGGAGATAATTCGGTTTATTTATTTATTTATTTATTTATTTTAACGGAGGTACTGAGGTTTGAACCCAGGACCTCGTGCATGCTAAGCACGTGCTCTACTACTGAGCTATACCCTTCTCCCTGCTGTTTTTCTTATTCAACATAAAAAAATAAAAAAATAAAAAAATAAAAGCCTTCTGAAGCCTTTTTAGGGACAAAGAAAAATATGGTAATTTGTAGAAAGTGTTAATTGAAAAATTAGTAACAACAACAGAATTCTTATTTTGAGCCTAACATATTAATTTCTAAAACCAAGGGAAGTTATTAAAATGGACATGCTGCATCAGAGAGCATCGAAAGAGCTTTCTCAAAAATAGACTATTTATGTATAGCTTTATAAACAATGACAGCTTGGGCATCATACCAAGAATTGGCTCTGAAGGTGTTAAGAGCTCATTAGCACCTTTTAGAAGGACCCAGCTCTGCGGGAATTCATGGACGTCAGATGCATATTTCCAGAACTGGTTCATTACTTATTGGTATCTTAGAATTAGAGTTCTAGACTTAAGAAGGATATGTTCTTTATTTTATATAAGGAAACAGATTCAAGATTAAATTCAAGCTCCTACACCTATTTAATAGCAGAGCCCAGTCTAACATCTAGATCTCCTGAAGCCCAGACTAATGGTCTTTTCAAAGATCACACACTACTGTTAAGAGACTCTGTTTAAATCTTATGGTTCCTGGGGAAAGGGGGTGGGAAGGCATAAATTTGGGAGTTTGAGATTTACAAATCTTAGCCACTATATATAAAAATAGATTTAAAAAAGGTTTCTTCTGTATAGCACAGGGAACTATGTTCAATATCTTGTAATAACCTTTAATGAAAAAGTATATGCAAATGAATATATGTATGTAGATGCATGACTGGGACATTGTGCTGTACACCAGAGATTGACACATTGTAATTGATGGTACTTCAATAAAAAAAAATTTTTTTTAATTTCAAAAGAAAATAAAAAAAGACACTCTGTTTACTCTTCAAGTCTGTTTTCACAGTCTCTTCTGAAAATAAGAACAAATTACACAAAGTCACTATTGACTGAGGAAAATTTAATCCCGAAGGAAATATAACGTTCAGAACATGTAAACTGTGAGGAAATGTTAATGACAATGGTGTAAAAAAGAGACAATTCCACTTCAGTTCATTATAAAGCCAAGTATATTTCCTTTTGCCCATCTCCCGCCAGTTTGTCAACTACAGGGACCAAGATGATAGTTAAAAACATAATAGGATCAAGATAAACTATATATAATTAGGGACAGAATATTTGCTGTTTTTGTTTTGTTTTCCAGCAGAAGTTTCTTCTGTTTAACTGATGCCTAAAATACATTAGATTCATATGATGCAACAGAGCCTGAAAACAGCAGTTGCTCCTGCAAACCAGATTACCTTCAGATATACACTGTGTGAGCGACTGTGTTTCAGGAAGTCGTTATGTATCTGAGGCAATCACCCCTCTAAGAGCAGCCCTGTGCTATATGAGGAAAACAGGACAAACATAGCAGTTTCTCTAATGCATGGTCACCACCTAGGCCAGCTGCAGTCCCTGAGCTCCTGAAACTGTTAACTCTAGAGTTTTATGCAAATGGTAAGGTCACTAAAAAGGCAAAATGAACACGATGGAACTGCTGACTCTGGCACTGACTGGGCATGTATTATTCAAATTCTCTTCATCCCTTCTTTTAAGACAATGTTGGCACATAATAAGCATTCTATAAATATGTGTTGACTAATTTCTGAACGGTATAGGAATAATGTTGGTGCTTTAAGATAAAGGATATCTTTGCAGCCAATAATAAATCAGTATATATAACCATAGTCAATATGAATCAATGACTCCTCGAAGCAGAGAACAACTCAATTAGTGGTCCTTAAACTTTTCTTAGCCCAAGCATAGAGGCATCCAGGAATCTACTGGTCCTAAACATTGCTGTGGTCTTTCAGATAGATGTATACCCACAAAACAGGCACACAAGTCCTATATTGATTATAATGCCCTTTGTGTCATCTTATCATCTTTCTGCCTTGCATTTCCCATCTTAAGTCCCCACTCTCATCAGAGGTGCAGCTTGTAGTGGAGATTCTGTGACATTCTGTCCCATCAGAGACTTAGAACCAAACGAAAAGGGAACTACCCGTGATAGAACATCATGTTTTCTCTAATATGTTTAGTTGGGAAACTCACTCTTTCATTTCAAAATGTCTTTTCTTAACATTAATGTAACTGATAATCACTATGAAACATTGGTCATTTTAAAACCTTAAACCTTCAGGTTAATATTAAGTTTTATGACTGTTAGCAGCTTTGTCCATAAAAGTTATATTTGAAATAAAATACGGTAAAATGTAATTTTTTTTAACCATGCGGTACTACCTAACTCTTAAAATAAGAAGGCAGATTATTATGCATAAAATCTTATAAATGAAGGCGAAAAGAAAATACTTCTGTGGTTTTCGGATGTAAAAATAAGAAATGAAAAAAACATTTATTTTCATATTAAAAATAGAGATATTCTTTGACATAATTATGTTACTTTTAAAAATCATGTTTTATGTATATTAAGACAGATAAACTTACTTCCTTCTCTGGAATAAAGGCACTTGGTCCTCTTGTCAAGGGTTGAGATACTCTGATTCTTTTATCCTGTTTTTAAAAGAAAAGTTTTATGTATTAATGATGACTTTCTAAGAAAAGTTAAATTGGTGTAAATTTATTGCTAAGGTACTAAAATAAATAGAATAGATAAATAGAATTATGTAAAGTCAGAGGAAGTGTTAGGTCTCAGATCAAAACAAAACCAATCAAACAAAAACCCAAAGGGCCATTGTATGGATAAGGTAACGGGACACACAAGCTCGGGCCACAGTAAGCTCCCAGAGGTCATTTCCCTCAGTCATATTCCACAGCACCACAGATTCTTAGCTCAGATTTGATATGACCAGAAACCACCAGCCTTCATAGTAAAATCATATCTGATAGCGAACTAGGACACTGTCAGACCTCAATTCGAAAGCTAAAGGAAAGCTAAAATCTGAGAGGATTACATGCAACTCCCCAGTGAGATGATCTGACTTGAATTTTTCTTTCTGAATAAAATAGGAACAAGCATAGCCAATATAAAGTTTGGAAGCTTTAAGTAAGAAAAATGTAAAACCCAGAGAAGTAGAGGTTAATTGAATCTAAGAAATGGAGATTTAACAGTGCTCAGTGTTCCACTGGTTATTCTGTGTAGGATTCACAACTGCTAGATTGCCAGTGGTGTACCCGAGTGTTAATTTTTTTGAAGTTTTCAATTTTTTTGGTGAAAGTGTTTTAGTTGAAAAGCATTTTGGTGTCCCCATTTAAGTACGATTATCTGTGAGCCAAGAAAATTCCATTCAGGGACTAGCCTCCTTCCCCGTGGGCATGTTGAAAAGCAGGAATAGTCAGAGGGAGGTTTTCAGGCTCTGAAATTCTTCTTAGCCAGGAAAGGAGATAGGAGAAATGGCCATTTAATTTTCTATAATAAAAGTAATACTCTAAAGTTCTGAAATAGAAGCCCTTCAAAACCATAATATACAAATAAGGACTATATCATGGTTTATAAATATTATAAAGACTGAGTGGGAAACTGAAGAACATGGAACAGATGTCTCCTGGAAGAGTGTTAATATCAAGCTTGCTACCAAGCCTTCCTCAGGAAACTGCGAAAATGAGGAAGTAGCTCTCGGTGGTTCCTTATCTGAGGGTGGCAATATCTATTTCATGTGACCTTGTGTCCTGGCCACAGCCAACTAGACCAATCAACACAGAAGCGGATTTGCAGCCCACAAGTGCCTCGATGAAAAAATTCCTCCCGTGTTTGTGAGTCCATTTCTGTTTTGTTAAGAAGTTCATTTGTATCATTTTTTGGTTACCAGAGGGGAAAGAGGGGGAGAGAGAAGTTGGGAATTTGGGACTAACAGATACACACTATTATACATAAAACAGATAAACAACAAGGACCTACTCTATAGCGCGGGGAACTCTATTCAAAACCTTGTAATGACCTATAATGGAAAAGAATCTGAAGAAGAATATATGTATAACTGAATCACCTCACAGTATATCTGAAATATTGTAAATCAACTATACTTCAATTAAAAACAAATTGTAGTATTTTGTACAGATCTGATTTGCCTTAAAAAACTGTTAAAAATATACTCTAGAACTGTACTGTCCAGTATGGTAGTCCTGATCAAAATAAAACCAACATAACAAAAACCCATAGGTTACAACCTACTGAGAAGTGGGTACTCAGTACTTGAAATATGGCTAGTCCAAATCCAGATGTCCTGTAAGGATAAACTACACATCGAAGATCAAAAACTTCATACAAAAAATTAATGTAAAAATCTCATTAATAATATTTACATTGTTACGTGGATAATATATTGACTATACTAGGTTAAATAAAAATACAATTAAAACTGTAAAAAATAAAAGTTATTCACAAACAGAGTTGAGAGCAATTGGCTGGACCAGCAAGAGTCTAGAGTACTAGACTTATAGGAGAGTAACATAATTGGAAAGAGAAGAGACACAAAATAGCACTCAGCAGCGGAGGCACAGAGAAAGCAATGAAGCAGCAGCAGAGTTGGCGTCAACAGATACCTGCTTCTACAGGAAACCCATCGGCGTTTGTACGGATGCACAAGAGAAAGTAAAGCCTTATCCTCACTTCTTTCTCTCCCTTCCCCCTCCCTTCCTCCTTCCCTTTTTCTCTCTCTGCAAGGTAATCAGAATCTTTTCTGTTCCTTACAATCCAAGAGCCTACCAAGCACAAAATAGTTATTTAAATCTCTTACTTCATTAGGAAGCAGTCAGGCGTTCAGCGATTTTTTTGAGAGCCTAATCAGAGACTGGGATGGACTCAGGATACAGGGCGAACAAAACGGATGTGATTCCTGCCCTCATGCTCGGCGCACAGTCTTCATCAATTTTCAGGGTTCCATTGAAATAAGTATGTTAAGAAATGACCATCCTAAACTGCTAATATTTCAGAATGAACTAGGTGTCTAGGTTATATTTGTAAAGTGATGACAAATAAATCTCAATCTACCGGTGGTACACATTAGAGGATTCCAGGTAGAAAGGAATAATTTAGAATTTCTAATGTTATTTCTTGTCTACACCAACAACCATCGTCTAGATTTACCCAGAAAAATAATTTAAAAGAAAATAACAGATTTCTTCCCTTTGCTAGCCTAAGTTACAGTGAGTAAAATTTCAAGTACTCTCTCTAAGCCTAATGCCCTAGTATGTGAAAAACAATTTTCTTGACAATTGATCATTTCAAATAAACAAAGCAGATAGAGGAACTGATTGTGAGGACAAATAATAGGTTGGAGGGGGAAATGTCATTAGGGAGATAAGTGGAAGTTTTTATTTATATTTATAAAACAACACATAAAACTCCAAGAAAATAAAGGGGAGGAAATATAGACTCAAAGTGTACAAAGGGACTTTGGAGATCGAGAACAATTTATTAGGTTTATTACTTGTATATTTTATTTATAAAAATTATTATTTGATACATTTATCAACTGAATTTCCCTTGAAATGTTTGAAATAGTTATTTTGCCTACAAAAGTATTCTCTGGAATAGGAGAGGTTTAAATCTGAAATACATTTTCATCGCAAATGGAACTGCACACTACCACACTTAAAAGAACAGACCACCTCAATTTTAACCAATTGGTAAAGGGCAACTGAAACTTGATTGCATTTGTGCCAACATTCATTTGTTCATTTATTCAGCAAACGTTCGTTGAGGATCTACAACGTGCTAGGCACAGTGGGGACAGAAGTAAGTATTAGATTGGCAGAAATTCATAGAACTATATCATGTGTGCATAACAGATGCAAATACAAAATGATACAGGAAGACATCCTTTTAGTAATTACTGTTTAGTTATTTTCCATTAAAGTTATGTACAGTTTTCACTATTATAAATAATGCTATGAAGAATATCTTTGTATCAAGAGACTTGGGGGCATATTTTGTGGTATTCAGGATAGTTTCTTTAGGAAGGTTCCCAGATGTGGATTTACTGGGGTTTAGGTTATAAACATCTTTAAATTTCTCGTTGCCTACTACCGATATGCCAACCAAAATGTTTTGCCAGTTTTATTTTCATCAGCTGAGAAAACGTTCACTTAACCCACTAACTTCAAAAGTGAAAAAACAGCCATCAAAAATGTGTTTGAAACTCTTAACTGTATATGAATTTGAGGTAAAATTTCTTAAGAAGAGCTGTGGATTGGATCTGCAGTTTTAATAATACAGTTCTGGGAGTGATGCAGTCCGTGGGCCAGAGACACAAAAACAAAACAGAACAAAACCTCAGCTGGGAAGCTACTGCAATAGCCCAGGGGACACCTAAGAGAGCTAATCACATACTAAAGAGAAGAAAGAACTAACATTTTAATGTTTTGCCAGCTTGTGCCCTTCTTTGGTTATAGTTTTAAAATGGCATCGCTGTTGAAAGGATCAGCCTACTTCCTGCTTCTGTAAAAGGAGCATCTTTTCTGGTGGGAACTCTACCGTGGTCTCAGTTGACTGCTTTGCATATGTATATGAAGGTGAAAAGATTGTTTAAATGATCAAGGCAGCTTTTCAAGTCTACTTAAAACTCATTTTATAGATCTCCATTTATTCGAGTCTTATTTAGAGCTCCTCAATCAAATTTTGTGCTTTTCCTTTAACTAGGTCCTCCACCTTTCTTGTTTAATTTCTCTTAAGGTCTTTCTCATTCTCATCTATGGGGAATTATTATTTTTCTTTCCCATTTTTATTCCTAACTGGTTATTCTAACATAAAAGGAAAGCATTGCTTTTGTTGTAGTATGTATCTTGAAAACACTCCTTTCCTGAGTTTTCTTATTGTTTTTAATAGTTTTTTTTTTTTTTATGGAAGTCTTGGGGATTGAACCCAGGACCTCGTGCATGCTAAGCACATGCTCTACCACTGAGCTATATACCCTCCCTCCTTCATAGAACTTTTTATTTGGGAAGTATATGGGCATATCATCTATGAATAATAAAAACATGTTTTCTCCTTCCAAAAATCCCCTTCATTTTACTGAAAGTTTATTCCTCACCTACTTTCTATCTCTGTATGTTTTTAAAGTTGATAAGATAAAACATAAAAGAAATAGGATAGCACCATATCCAAAAGATTCCCGTTACAAACATAAGCTAGAATTCTGATCTCCTGTAATGCCTTTCCTCAGCTTTTATTTCAAATCCAAAATGCCCAAGGCCTGAGTTCCTACTTTATTCATGCCCTTATTAACTTTTCCAAAGTCTCTAAACCTGTGTTGCCTTATATGGTAGCCATCAGCCACGTGCGACAAAATTTCAATTAATTCAAATTAAGTTAAAAATCCTTTCCTCGCCCTGAACCACTCAATCCACTTACTTCTTTGACCACTTCTACACTTTCCCTAGACACGCCCTGCATTTCTTTCATGGATATTCATTCTTTCAAGTGAGTGTTCTCATCCTTGCCTTCTGCCTTCTTGACACAAACAAAACTCTACTGAAAGGGTGAGTGTCACCAGATTGGGGGGAAGGAGGGTGCAGCAGGTAAAGGAGAGAAAAGGACATGGTGAAGTACAAACCAAGCAAGGCTCGCCACTGACTCCTGCAAGTCTGCTGTCCAGCTAGGAGCCAGCTCTGCTCTGCCCTTCAGTCTGGCTTTGGGGCATTTGGAACTGCCTGTGACATATTGGAACCTTAAAATCAACAGGTTTAAAACCAATGTCTTAGCTCAAACCAGCTGTTCCTCCTTACTTTCTTCAATGAGTTACAGAGTCACCACGCACACCAGTAACCCTGGCTTTGACTTTTCATCCTAGGAGTCTGCATCCAAACTGTTCCTAAACCCTACCGTTGCCTTTTCCTGAGGAAATCTCTCAGTCATCCTTTCCACGGCTCCTTCTCAACCATAAGAATTTCTCTCATGCTGAGAAATATTTTCCCCTCACAACTGAGAATAGTGTCAATTCTAGGCCTTAGCTTTTGAGGAGATAATAGACAAAAATGAAAAGAAAAAAAAAAACTGCAAAGCACATTACAAAATAAGATCTCACTTTTCTTTTTCTTCTGTCAATTTTGCTTTAACACAAAACCCCCCCAAACTAGAATAGAGGAGATATACTTTCCCACCAGATGCTACTCTAATAGAATCCCAGGGTTGTTCTACATCCTAAGCAGGAATAACCTGCAGCTGCACTAATTCTGAGGAATAATATTAGGCTTAATATCCTGTTAAGTATAAAGCTAATATCTTATCCTGGGGCTGAATGGCTTTGATCATCCTAGTGAGTCTTACGCAATGACTTTTAAATCATAAATCTCATTTCGTTTCTGTGAAAAACCAAAAGCAAAAAACAAGCGCTGGGTTTTTTTCACTGCTTTCACTGTAGCTACTCGTTACATGTGGCTATTTAAATATAAATTGATTGACATTAAATAGAAGTTAAAAATTAAGTGCCTCAATTGCACTAGCCACATCAAAAGTGGCTAGTGGGTACCAAGCTGGACGCTGCAAACCTAGGATTTTTCTATCACTGCCGAAGTTTCTGTGGTACAGCCCTGCTCCACAGCATTGATTAGTCTTGATTTCAGCTACTTGGATAATAGAAAGATACGAAATGGTTAAAGATTCAGGAATGAACATAAGCGTAACAAACATGTATTAAGGTAACTTCAAAGAAATTTAAAAAAATTGATTTGGATGTGAAAATTGGAAAACCAATAAAACCAACAAATCAACTAAACTACAATGGCAGAAAAGTTGGCAGATATCATTCTTTTGAGTCTTAATTTGATGACAACTTTCAAATCACCACCTAAAAAGAAGAAAGGAAATCCTCTAAAATGTTGACTTGTATTAAAAATAAAAAAGGGTAAAAAAAAAAAAAAAAGACATTTTAAGCAATAGTAAATTTAATTGTGATTTGATTTCAAATATTTTAGACAACAGTCACAGAATTTGCTTAAAATTTCTTTCATAAAATCCTATAATTCCAATAAGTAGAAAAACTAATTATAAGAACTCAGACTTTTTATGTGTCAGTTCCATGTGTCCTAAGAGATTGTTTTATAAGGGTTGTGATCTCAAGAATGCTACCATAAGGCAAGTTTCTTTTTTCAGATATATTATAGCTAACGACATTATGTTTAAAATTCATCAGTTGAAATTATACCTATTAAGTAATTATCTGCTGGGAAACAAAACACTGAAAGAATCAAGATGAATTATATTTAGAAAATTGCTTATTTTGACACTTAACTGCTAGGCAGTTTACTAGATCACTTTATATAAATTAATCCCACTAGAAAATTAAAATACATGGAACTTAGAAATTCTTAAAATTATGAGTCTTTAGCGGCAATCAGCAAATTACTTGTCCCTAAAAGGCTAACTGCCAAACAGAATTAATTGTTGCATTTTAGGCTACTAAATACTTTTAAGATAAATCATTCAATTTAATTTTTGCTTTTCTCTTCTTCAGTTTATTTCATTAAAAAGTGGAAAAGCAAAAAACATACATATTCTATCCATTAAAATGTAAAAGCTGCTTATGAATTCTGTCTATAGGAGAAAATAATATTGAGTAATGTGTGTAATTAACTTTACATACAGACACTTAAGAGATTTTAAAAAATCTGTTCAACATATAAAAAATTCTGGCAAAGCAGAAATTTAACAATACTCAACATACTGATCCCTCAATTTTTAAAGATCTTAGAAGAAATCCTTAGAAGATAGTTGAATAGCTCAACATTCTTTTATAAAACACACTAGAATGACAAAATATCTTAAATATAAAACACATGCCCCAAACAAAAAATTTAAGTTGCCTGTAAGAAAGCCAATTGCAATTATTAATACAAGTAGTAAATTAGAGTTGTTGATTCTCCTTCTACTCTTTTTAGATGTTCCACTTTGGCAGAAACCACTACAAAAAGGGCAGAGATGGACAGGTGGCCCTATGCTATGAAATAATGCTGATGTCACCTTTTATACAATTTCAGGAATAATTGTGTTTACAGAAATTGATGACATTGCATATTTCAGAGGGAAAGGGCAAGGAGGAAGGAACACAGAGATAAAAACTCTCTCTCCCTAAATGAGAAAAGAATTAGTTTTAAATTAGAATTGTAATAGATTTGTAATTTTATAGTAAACTCAAATTTAAATGTCTGTCATTACCTGGAATATACACTATTCCCCACCATTTCAAAATAGCCTAAAAGACTGTTTCATAAAATTGTGACCTACTCTAGATTAAAATATGTATTGACCTTCGATACAATAAAAATATGTATTATAATAGCTAACTGAGATCGAAGATCACTTAGTGAGAAAAAATTGGGGAGCAGAAAATGGCAATAGCACCGAGGGCGAGAATCTTGCAAATCACACCAACATCTCTTCTTTTCCTTGGAGCCAGAGTGGTGCAGGGACCCCAGGAGCACCAGGAGCCCAGCCCGGCACTTTAGAGTGTGGTAGAAATTCACTGACACTCCAAAGAGCACTCAAAAGTCCCCTTCAGAAGTGGGGAGTCCTGTCTCCTTCCAAGGACCTGAGACTTTAGTTGTGGACTGCCCCCGCCCCTTTTAACTGAGCTATTAAAACCAAGGCTCCCAAGTCCTTCCTGTAACAGCTCCAATAATCACTGCAGGAACCTTGCAAAGATCTTGTCACTAATAGCATGAATTTCAGCTTTCTTCAACACCGACTTGATGAAAAGTTTTAACCTGAAATCTCAAAACATTCCACTGAAAGCGTTGCATTTATCAAATTCCTTACCTCCTCTTTCCCCTACGAAGTTGTCAGATGCTGGGGAGCCGGGGAGGGTGCCTGGCTCATCTTTGAGTATTTCAAGTTTAGTACGGTTTTACATGCTGGCCATTTCTTTTCTATTTCATTTTTAAAAAAATGAGTTTCAAGAAATGAGAGATCACGCTTAAGCAACTCTCATTTAAAAAACAAAAACCAAAAAGACCTCCATGTGCCGTTTGGTAGGAACTGTTGGGTAAATTTTGTTTTACTAACTGTGGGCCTAAAGATGAACAAACTCACCCACTGAGAACTCTAGAAATGGTAGCTCTGAGGACTACTGTTACTAGCAGAAGTCAGCCGTAGTAGCTGTTGTACTAGACGCTGCTAAGTATGCGAGGGTGAACGGACCTCAACCTTGCGCTGAAAGAATTAAAAACGAATATCCAAACAGCAAAGGGCAGTTAATGAGTTAAATTTGCACTGCAGTACAGCTGAGTTTCGAAATGAGTGTCTCCTTGGCTAGTGATAAAATCTCTTAAATTTTATTTATTAGAACACATGGTGAACCTGTTCAAAGTTCAGACAAATTTTCCTTTCTTTTTTAATTTTTTTCTTTTTTGGGGGGAGGTAATTAGGTTTGTTTGTTTGTTTGTTTATTGAGGTACTGGGGATTGAACCCAGGACCTTGTGCATGCTAAGCAGGCACTCTACCACTGAACTATAACCCCTCCCTTTAAAAAAATTTTTTTTTCCAGGCACGTTTTCCTGTTTACACCCTGATTATGGAATAGCAAACTTCTAAAAACAAAAGGTACCACTAGTGCCCTGTACAACCCCAGAGTGACACAAACCTACAAAGGGAAAAATAAGAACAAATATGGGCCTTGGGTAGTCTTTGCACCATGAGCATCATACTGCTAGCTAATCCTTTGAGCTGAAAGGAAATCTAAAATCATGCTGACGTCCAGTGCCAGCCAGAGAGGCAAGGAGCAAAGAATGCACCTCTTTTTCCACTCTGTGTAATACCACAGAGTAGCGTAAAGCAATTAAGTTAGATTCACCTGTAAATTAAAAATGGGTATTTGTAACATGGCAGGTCTCTTCTGTCTACTATGGAATTTAGATATATTTGAACCAGCATCTCCTGAGGCTTTGCCCTCCCTTTTTAATCTCTGTTGAAATTCTACTCATTCTTCCTTTAAGACTCAGCTCAATACCACGTCCTTTGGTCTTTTTCCACGCCCACAAACTCTCAAGCTCTTCTATGAATCTAAATCTATTCTTCTTAAGATTCACAATTATGTTTTGTTTCTCTCTCTCACAGCTGTTAACATCCATCTTTATCTTATCACCCTCTTCAGACCATAAATAAGCTCCTTAAAGAGCAGGATCAGCGACATGAAAAGAGTAGACACTCATCCATTTGCTGAATTGAACAGAGGAGACAGGAGTCTGGTCCTGGCTGTCCCATCCCTCTTCTCTTCCTTCAGCAGGGAACAGCATCCTGTGGACTCGAGGCAGCTCTCTATATTCTCACTGAGAAATACTAATAAATTAAACTAACAAGCACAGCCCTGGACATCAACCCACTACCTCCTTTGTACTCTCTGGGTACCCTGTGAGGCAAATAGTCACTTTGCTCCATTTGTTTATCTTTGTACGTTGTTAAAACAAGCAGAACCCGCAGTTTTCTATACTTTGTACTACTGTCTTTAAAACCAGTAATAATATTGCATGCTGTGACACTGACCTCAAGCAATAAATGCTCCCATATAAGCTTTTCAGGGTTGAGCACTTTCTTTAGAGATGCAGAATGACACAATATAATTGTTGAACATGCTGTTAAAATTTGGGGCTAAGACCCAAGAAAATGAGGAGAGGACTCGTAAGTCTTTGCACCTGAAATAACGCAAGTCCATAATAACTCCCTAACTCAGTGCTTCCCTGTTAACATACACAGTATATTTTTCTACCACTGATGGTAAGATCGTTCCCCGGGTCCTAAAAAAAGAATGAAGAAGTACTTTACTTCTGTACAAACAACTTTTAATGTTCTGAATTGCGCAATAATAAAAACCTGCCTTTAATTTTAGAAAGTTTTGCCTATTAAAATTAGGTCTCAGTGAGATTACAAGAAATTAAAATTGGGATTTTTGGAAAGTAAGACTCCTATTAGAGACAATTACAGTTACATAACTGTCTAATATCAGTTGGTATGTGGCTGATAGCTGCTAGTCTTCGGAGAAACAAAAAGATATGCTGTGAATGTAGTTACCTGGTACATGAAGGGGAAGTTGCATTTTAAATCAAACATCTATGCTTAGCACCTACCACCACGTTATAACAAAATCAAAGGGGCCAATAGGTGATTGTAAGGGAACAGAGTGACAGGATACTTTCCAGCTCTTTCAAAACACAATTATTAACAAAATACAGGTCACTTGCTCAGCTTTTAGGAATCAGGGAAGAAAAACATTCAATACAATTGATTTCTAGAGATTTAGAAAACATAAGCATTTAGCCATCTGAAAACCCATATTAAATTATGTCAAACTTCAGTTTCAATGCAACGTAAAAGAACAAAAGTGTTTGTTTCTAGTTTTGAAAAGAACAGTTGGGTTTTAATTTTTGCCTGGAATAAAAAATGGCCTGATTTGTCTCATGGACTTCATCTCTGCTCTATTTTGTCAATCTCTAAATCTAGACACAGAGGACTACAAACCTGTGCATTAACGTGTACAGGTAAACCGAAAACCTGCTGTAACCAGAATCAAAACCATGACTTGTTATGCTTGTATGAGTAGATGGTTCACCAACTTTTTGATGTCAGAACCTCTTTATATTGCTAAAAATTATTGACCTCAAAAGCTTTTGTTAACGTGATATCGATCGATAATTATTATATTAGAAATTAAATCAAAGAAAAATTTAAATATTAATTCATTTAGAAATAAAAATAGAATAAACCTATTACATGTTAACACAAATGAATTTTTGTGAAACTCTGATTTCCAAAACAAAATAAAAAATTTACTGAGAAGAGTAGCATTGTTATACATTTGTGCAAGTATCTGGCTTAATTAAAGAGAACTGGGCTCTTATATCTGTTTCTGTGTTCAGTCTCTTTCTATATGCTGTGGTGATTGTACAACATGAAGAAAATCCAGCCTCACAAAGATACGTAGTTGGAAAAGGGAGGAGTATTCTAATAACCTTTCCAGGTAATTTTGGACATTCTGCGATACTGCGCTGAGACTTGAAAAGCGGTAGCTTTTAAGTTTGTTGCAACGTGGAGTCTGAAACCACATCAAAAACTTTCTTATTCTGTTGCATTAAAATCCATTGGTTTATCTTCTACTTTGAAGGGATTGATTACCAAAGTATGATTTTGTATTATTAACCATTGGTCATTTAGAAAATACTGGATCACTGAGTTTTGCAGGCTTTCCATATGTTGACATACTTAACGTATTATAAAAAATAAAATGTGCTAATGTCACCATTGTTTATATCAGAAAAAAACCTTGAAATTTGGAGAAGTGGTCAAGCTCATGGTAGAGGATACTAGTATTCCAAAATTCTTTTCTCTTCAAAGTTCAAATTTTATCAGTCGTTATCCTAGAAGTGATGGGTTTGCTTTGTTCATTTTTATAAAGTTGTTGACCAAACTCCCAAGTCTGAGTAACCATAGTTATCAGTCAGTCATTTTTTTCATATAAAAATGGTGTTCAGTAAAATGTAAGTGACTAGTTTGGCTCAAAACTCAGTCACACAGCTGCTTTTCCTCAAGACAATCACCATACTTTGGTGTGGAGAAGAGCTTAGTACATATTCTCCATTTTGAAATGGGGATTATTAAAATGATAAGTATTCAATGGCCAAGATTAAATAAAGTGCATTATTTTTACTGTTTCATCAAGGATATTCTTGAGTGAAACTGACATTTTTTTATTATGAATACAGGATGATGAAGGAAATAATTACTATTTCAGTGTAATGCCCCTGCTTTGATTTGTGCTAAACACTAGCGTTCTGCAGACCACACTTTGGGAAATAATGGTTGAAATAAATGTTTCCAATATACTCTTGTCTCTCTTCCTTTCAATCATACATCCTTATAAATGGTTTCAACTGCAGAAAGTTTGCTACAATTAATCTTCATATGAAGACAAAGTATTAAGAAACCATTAAGAACAATGATTATTTTTTACTCTTATTACTACACAGTCATAGAACTTCTATGGAAATGTTCATTTACTCATTTGTAAAAATAAACTTAACTGTAAAGCAATTAAGCAGGAATAATCAAGAAAACTCTGTAAAAGAAAAGCAATGTAGGAGGGGTGCTAGCTCTACTGTAGGGTAAAACATAGTAATCCTATAATGAAAGGAGTTGTGTTCGCACATGAATAGACAAACCAATGGAACGTCCCTCATTATGGCTCAAAATCTAGAAACATTACAAAATTGATCATTCAACTATGCATACACTTAAAAAAAACTTTGCATGTAACAAAAACACCATAAGGAAAATTAGAAGACAAATTATTTGCAATTTAACAGAAACCAGAACTAATAATCAATTATATAAGGAGCTCCTGAAAATCAAGAGGGAAAAACCAATAACCAAATTGAAAGATGACCAAAGAATGGGCAGTTAACAGAAGAAATAACTCATAAAAAGAGAAAAGCAAAAATTATATTTCACACATCAGGCTGGCAAAAATCCAAGTTAGGCAACGTATTTAATGACAAGACTATGAAGGAACAAGCAGTCTCAAAAATTTGTGGGAGTGCAAAAATCAGACAACCCTCCTAGATAACAATTTGACAATGTCTAGGCATCTAATTTTTGACACATCAATCCCACTTCTAGGAATCTAATTCATCCATACAGCCACAAAATCGGATAAGGAAAATGTCTATATTCAAAAATAACTTGAATTTAATCAAGACTTAATAGCCCCAAGTTCAAATTCATAGGAAATAGAGGGTTAGAGGAACAAGTTCAATGACAACATGAGGAAGCAAAGAAAATTATCCACGGTATGAACTATTCTAGAGGGCAGCTGACCACAACCAGTTAAAGGCATGAACAACAACAACAAAAAGAACAAACGACTCCTAAGAGGGGCTTAGAAGACCTAACTACCAAATGTAATGGCGAATCCGATCCAGAAAAAGTTACCTCTAAAGAGACAGTAAAACCCAACAAGGATCTACTGTATAGCCCAGGGAGCTCTGCTCAATATCTTGTAATAATCTATAATGGACAAGAATCTGAAAAAGAATAGATACATATGCACATCTAACTGAATCACTTTGCTGTACACCTGAAACTAATACAACACTGTACGTCAAGTATACGTCAATTAAAAAAAAGGATGTATTGTACAATATGGGGAATATGGCCAATATTTTGTAATAACTGTAAGTGGAGAGTAAAATTGCATAAAAATTAAAAAAATTAAATTTAAAAAGCTATTAAACAATTGGGAGAAAAACGAATAAGATGGGATATTAGATGATATCAAGCAATTATTGCTAATGTTGTTGGGTGTGATCCTGGCATTGCAGCTATCCAAGAATGTGCCTTACTCAGAAATGCATACTAATATATGCAGGGGCAAAAGGACATGAGTTCTAAGACTTAATTTAATACTCCACCAACAATAACAACAGCACAAGATTGATGAAGTGAGAGGGGCAAAATTTTGCCAATACTGAATTTGGTGATGGGTTTTGGAGGCTCATTACACTTTCTGCTTTTGTGTAGCTTGACATTTTCCATGATAATTTTTTTTAAGGTGCCTAGCAACATCCCTGACATGAACCAGGCATTTTATAAATGGCAATTATTACAATACAGTTTTGATACTTTGGAATATGATTAAAGAAGAAGAAATATGTTATGTATATTTAAACCTTCCTAAGCTTAAACACTAACTTTTACAAAGAGCTATTAATTTATTCAACAGATTTTTTTCTTTTTTTAAAGTCATTATCTGGAAGGTCTTGGGCTAAGAACTGAGAGTACAAAGTTAACAAAGCATAGGCGACCTCAAGGAAATGCCAGGAAAATAAATATGGATGCACCGTTACAGTAAGACAGATACTTAAGATAAGTAGCAAAGATAAAAAGTACAATAATTACTTTACAATACCTGTTAGGAGCGCTAATGAAGATGATCAAAATAGGAACGGTGAACTCTGCAAGGGGTTGGGTCAAAAGAGACCTCCACATGATAATTCTTTAGGTAGAAATAGACATTTAGCAGGTTACCTAGAAAAGGATGGCTAGGTCTATGAGGGTTCAACATCCCAGGCAAAAGGAATAGAAAAATGCAAAGACATAACACATGTGGGGAAGTACATTCCATTTCCATATGATCCCTGAAACTTTCTCCGGGAATTAAGTCTTGAGACATAGGCTGGAGCCATATGTCCTATGTCATACTAACGAGTTTAGACTTCATATAAACAATAGACGATATTAAAAGGATTATACTCGTCTTTTGAGAAAGTATTTCTGACATAAGTTAGAAAATGGGACTCTGGTTGGGAAGGCTGGAAGAAATAAAGCCTGTTAGAATGCTACTATAATTTCTAGGAAAGAGAACATTTGGCTCGACTAAGCACTATGGATCCAGAAAATGAGTTATGTTGAGAGTTATTTAGGAGACAGAATAAACAGAATTGAATGACTGACCAGATCTGAGGGTAGTGAGAGAAGTCTAGGACGCCCCCACAGAGCTCTGAATTGGATGAATGGATGGATGAATAATGGTGACACCAGCTGGTATAAAAGAAATCTAGGGAATGAGGCAGCTTGGGTTGAGGTTATTCTAATAATCCAGGGATATATGTTCATAAGGCAGGTATACAGAAGGAGATGGGTTTCAAGGAGATGAAACTGCTGGCAAGAGTCAAGTGTTTCATTTTAATCTGCATTTAAATCCTAGTATGCATAACATCATAACATTTAATAACAACTTCATACTAGGTTCTCACACCACCTGTTTGTTCACAAAGTCTCTTCCAGTGACTCTAATAGGCTCTCCACTTCTACCACCCCTATACCATTTTAGGCTATTTTACCCCCAGCTATTGGGGAGGGGAGCGATGGTGGTGAGAATGGTAAACACAAGAAGGTAAGGTTTCCAACACTCTGGCTCTGCCTAGCTTTCCAATGTTTGTTTTCCAATGTGAACAGTTCACTTCAGCTACACTGATTTGCTGACTCCCCAGTATTCCTTTGCATATTTCTGTTCCTTTGTCCTTGAACCTCCATGTGGAATGCCACATCCCATCTTCATATGTATTACAATGCTGTTAACTCATCCTATAAAGCCCAACTCAGTTCCTGCATTCTCTGTACTGAGTCATTCAAACCTAAGGGAGTTGTCTCCTTTCTGGTTCTCACTTATAAGTCACCTGGTCATAGCTTTACATGTCTTTATCTTCTCTTTCATCAGTTTGATTATAAAGGAAGCATTCCATCTTGATTAACTGGAATCATGAACTCAAATCAGGTGCTCGATAAATGTTGATTGCTCACATATTTCCATGTATTACTGAGTTTATTACACATTTAGTGATATTAAGTAACAATTTTTGGACAGTAACCACCTTAAAATAGTTTCTTGGCATCCTGGACTCATGCTAGTCCTAAAACACACATACACACACATATTATAACTGAATAGAATTATTTTATAACATCTAAAGCTTTTGAATTTGTTGTGGCAACAAAATTCTCACAGTGCAGTTTTTGACTGAAAGAAAGAGCTGTTATTATGTTACAATCGAGATCTGTTGAAATATTTTCTAACAATCAAAAAGACTGTTTAATTTGCCATTCTCTTGATAGCGCCTCCCATTTTCCAGGTGAGCTTACATACAGATGTTCTTCGTGCAACTTTCTGTTGTTTCTTATTCTATTTTAACTAACTTAACTCATTTTAACTAAGAATGGCTTGTACTTAAGGCTTCAGTGTTAGCAGATGGAATTCAGTCTTCTAGTTAACTCAAAATAATTACAATAGTTTACATGATTTAAGCATTACTAATTTTTAAGCATTAAAAGGACATCTAATGGGAACCAGAGCACTGCACTAAGCATTCTAAGTCAAAAGCACATTCAAATAAAAAAAAAAATCATCCAATCATTATGCACCAACTGAATTCTTCATTGTTAAACAGCTTATGTAACAGCTCTTTTAAGCATATACAAAGTATAAAAGCTACCTGGAAGAGCTTACAAACTAGCTGGTAAAATGAGACATACATACATCAAACAATAATAAACAGAATGATATGTAACTGAACGATACAGGCAAGGTGATGTAAAAGGGCACTAAAAACCTGAGTTCTTTTCCCTTCTCAAGCACTGAGGGAACTTCATCAGTTTCTGGGGCATCAGTTTTCTCACTTGAAAAATAAAAAACAAGAAAGATGATCTCTAAGGGAGTTTTTTTGCATTAACATTCTCTGGTCATACATAATGTTATGAGAGATTCTAAATGCTAATAGAAAGTTTTTAGAAGCAAAATAACCAAATTGCTTTAAAATTACTTTATTGTTTTTACTAGTTTAAAATAAATATTGTTTTTTAAAATAATCGTGTCACTTATAGTCTATTAATAGACTGATAAAGAGTTTTTGGTAAAATGTTATAAAGCTAAGATTAGAAGATAATCTATATTATAAATATATTATGTAATTTTTATAACAGAATGACTTTAATTTTAAATGTATCCAAGATTCTTTTCAATGAGCCAGTTAAGAAAACATGCCATACTCTAAAAAAATTAAAAATTAAAAAAAAAATCCATTTCCCATCAGAATCCATGTTGTTTCAAGATTTTCTTCTTTCTTTAGTTTTTTCTTTGTTTGTTTGCTTGTTTTGCTTTTGTTTTTTTCCCCAAATAAATCAAGGGACTATCATAAGCTATTTTATGTGAATAACGAAGGTGGTCTTGTAAGTAATCTTGCTAAAATGAATAATCTTTAATAAATATTGTGAATGATTTTTCAAAATCATCACAAAACAACATATGAACTTGTTGTTCTCAGATATTTCTATTAAAAAATGTATTACAGAGTTTAAGCGTCAGCATTAAGGATTACCAGGCCTGTCTGTATTCATGAGTTTTAATTTTATGTAACATATTTTTAGGGAGTTCATATAATCTTAAGAGGTCTTCAGATACTGCTGTTTTTTCCCTAGAATGCAATCTCCAAAAGATACGAGACTTTTCTCTTCTGAAAGAAGAGCCCTACGATCATGGTATGCCAATCACGGACACAGCTCGCAGCACACAGACAGTGTCTTGCTTCTCCACATGGGCTGCTTTTGCTTCCTCCAAGTATGGCAGCTGGGTTCCCAAAAGAAGCATACAAATGGAGAGGCTGAAGCTGCAGATCCCCACCCCAGGGGTTTTTATTGTTAGCCCTTCAAAGCCTAATTTAACTTTCTAAAGCAAAGAATTTTCATTTCCCTAAGCTATGCCCCAGACTCTCTTTTCTCCAAGAGGTGTGCATTACAGGGGGAACAACTCTTGAGTTTTTGCAGCACAGTTACTGGTGGTTATCAGACCTAAGGATCAAGTTCGCATGACAAAGTACATTTCCCAATGGGTACAACCAGTCCAATGAGAGTTTTAGAGGATTTAAAGACTAATCAAATGGCGATTTTATGTTATGCTCAAGAGCGGAAGTGAACTTAACAAAGTTGACACTCTCACCCATAATGTGAATACAATTATTTTTAATAACAGTTTGGATAGACATACATGATTATTTAATTGGCAGAATTTAGTTGGCAAATATTTTTAAATAGTTCCAAGTTCTGCATTTCTGATAGCCAATAATTTCTTTTGTACTTCGTTAATGTTATTTGATTTCTCAGAGAAAACCAGGAAAGTATCAAATAAGAATGCTATATGCAACAGAGGCCCCAGCTTAATTTCACGGATAATAAATGAAGTAACATTTATTTAACATTTATTCCTATAGTGGCAAAACATGAAATACAGATTTGTTACGTCTTGAGTTGGCAACATTCCACAAGGTTTTAAGGCAGTGGGATCCTTTTCTACAAAAGTTAGTATTTTTCCCTACAAAATAAGTGCTTTTTTCTAATATAAAAAACAATATGACAGTATTTTTCTTATTACAAATAAAAAACAAAAGTATTCCAAAAATACACATTTTGCCAGAGGAAAAGTAATGCACTATAATGGTGACAGTGCAGCATCCAAGCAGCAGGTAAATATTTAATCTCTTCAAGCCTCAATTTATTCTTCCATCCAGTGGGGATGGTATCTCAACTTCATAAGCTATGTTATGAGGATTAAATAAGGTCTGAAGAAAAAATCTAGTACTGTGTCAAAAATGAGGTGGGCACAAAATGAAAAATAGCCCTATATTCAAACTTTAGATAGAATTTCTGGCAAGATTGATGAATTTCCCTCTACTCTGGATTGCGTGTTCCTAAGAGCTTCATTAAGAAATTACGTTATTGTTAGACTACAGCCCCCTCACTTGTGTGCACTGTCTCCCTCTCTGTAGCTTTTTCTTCTGATTTTAAAAGTTCACTTTTACTCAAAATGGAAAATAAAGTACAGATATGCTAACAAAAATTCTTTATAATTTCACCATACAAAACTATCACTTTAACATGGTGGTTTCTCTCCTTCCCATATGTTTTTCTAGGCATATATATGTATATACATAAATACAAATTTACTAGAGGTCATAATTTTTCATAATTTTGTGATTCTCCTTTCCCCATAATTTCCCCCAAACGTACATTTTAGTAACATCAGAATGATAAATTGTGCTTTTAACTATGAATTGAAGTGACGAGTACATGACAGTTCCCTCGAGGGCCCTCTCAGGTGACATACTTCAAAGACAGCTGGGATCTCTTAATGATGTTATTTTAAAATCTATTGAATTTCTATAGATGATTTATAACATTTATAATTAATCACACCATTACAATGAATTAACTAAAGGCCAAGGCTAATTTGGAAAAAACAAAACAAAACAGAATAACCTTTTCAATTACAGTCATTCTGCTATAACACAACATATGTGCCCCTAAAAATTCACTGCTTTGTGCAAAGTCAGGCAATAAAACCACGGGCTTAAGGGGACAATGAAACTAAGGGCACAATACTGGAAAAAAAAAAATGTACCAGTTTTATATTTTAAAAAAGGAACCTAATAAAAATGGTACCAAAATTTTCCACATGTTAAATTATTAAAAAATACATAAAGTACTACAATAAATATGGCACAGGACCTTGAAAAAGACCCGATGGTTGCTTGTGGAAGTGGGCGTGGGAGGGCCTGCAGCCTGTGAGTCATGAAGCAGTGGAAGGAGGGTGAGCTGGGATTGGATGGAAAGTTGTCACCCCAGATGTGGATAGACAGAGCTCAAAACACTGGTGAAATGAGGGAGAGTTTGAGCGACACGTGTGTTTAGCATACTCCTAGGCAGCTCAGGTCAGTTTTCTGAATTCACCTAGCATTTCTCTTGGATGAAATTGTGCATAATTAAATGCAAAATTCACCACCATGCTCAAATTATTCCCTAATACGTCAGTTGGAACAAACCTGCACAAGTGTTACAGGAGCACTAAGAGCATGTTGCATTCTGCTGCTACATCACGGAAGCAGAGCTCCCATTAAGACAGGAAGACTAAAGAAATTGATTATCCCTATGTACCAGACGACTCAAGACTATTTCATAAATTGACGTGAAATTGTTTTCATTTTAAAGAAAGTTAATTTGATGACCTTCACGGGCAAGGTGAAAGGAATGAGAAAAACCTCATATGTAGAAACTCTACTTTCGATTGCCATACAGTTCATTATAAATAATACTCTATAAATAAATACTTAACTTCCTTACATCAAAGAGATGGCCACACTAAAGAAAGGGAAAAACAAAATCAGAGTTAATTGAGGCAGTTTACAATTTGATTTGCATTATTTGAAAACCAAATTTATAAGAAAAGATAACAAATTTTATCAAGAAAAATGAGACGTCTGATATCGTTAGAGATAAAGGATACAGATACAGGATATATATCTCAGCTAATCGTCAATTACTTCCTGGTGTCTACGTTTCTAAAACAATAATGACAAATGATGTTTGCAAATTCCAAAGTGGTAATCAAGTAAGGCACCAAAATTTCTATCAGTCGAAAGTTATTTTTTGTATTTATAGGAAAGATAGCTAAGTTACTTACAGAAACACTAGCCTTTGGAAATGAAGACCAGTAGACCATTCCTTCCCATGCTAGAAAGAATGAAATCCAAATTATCTTCCTATTTCTTCTGCTTTTAAAGGCTCTTAGAGGAGGAAAACCAAATCTATCACCTTTCTTGATAAAGACTATGTCTAGCAACTGTCAATCAAGAAATGCAAATGTATTTACCCATATCAGAATTTACAGACTTATAAAAAGGAAATCAAATAAAACCATCAGGGCACGTAGATGAAAACTTCTGACAACTTAGTAAAAAACAAACAAACAAACACAAAAATAGTTCATTTCTATTTATGAAATAGAAATGGGGGTAAAACATTGAATTTCTACATGCCTTCCTTTTATTTCTGGAGATTGAGAATTTCTATCTAGGTTGAAGAAAAGTAAACACATAGGAAAATAGCTGGAGGTGTGGTCATCAAGGTTTTAAGCAAGTTAGCTTGTGTCCCTCATCTATGGAATGGGGATAATACTTGTACCCACCTCATAGGGTAGTATAGTGTAAAGCCTAAAATTAAGGCTCAACATTTATGTGCTCCCTTGACATTTGATAAAATCAGGAGGACCTCAATGGTCCGACTACAAGTTCCCCTCCCCACTCTGCTCACGCAGATAAGGTTCCTTGGCCAAATAACCCTGCTTATCAAATGGACCTGGTGCAATTCCTGTTTATCCCTGGTCTCAGTTCCCTACCAGCCCATGGGATTATTCCAGCAAGACAATCACAGATTCCCACAGGAACCAGGGGGTACCTCACCCTCTTGATCCTACAAAACCTCCCTCCCGTGGCCCCTGATTTTTCACTCTTAAGTGCAACCTCCATACAGCCCTGCATGGTATGCGGTGTTTTCGTTCCCTGGACTGTGAGTATCTGTAACTAATAAACTGTTGATCTCACCCATCCAGTGTTGAATGTTGTTTCTTTGGTGATCCCTATGACCCAAAGCTAGGAATCCCTTCCTCACTAATGGAGTGAATAGGAAGCTATGGAAACAGGTAGTAAAAATATCATATGAGTTAATACCTGTCAAGCTCTCAAAGCAGTGTCATACTATCTACTATATAAGTATCTGCTATTATTAGAATTATGCAACATTGAGTTCATACAGTTCAATGTAACTAAAGAGTTTAAACATTATCTAACAAATTAAAGATTTAGACAACGGACTAGATTTAGAAAACTACTGGTTCACAGTTATCCCTGAATTCAATATTCTGCTCAACAAATGACCTAGATAATTAAAAATGGAAAATAAAATCAGAAAATAAAGCCACTTAAGTGAGAAACACTCATTTACAAAATAATTGGTTATAGATACTCTATAATGAGTAGATGATCATTTTCAAGAATTAAAATTTCAAATAAAAATCATTAAAATGCAGAAAGTCTTCAAGATCACATCACTCTGCCTTAAAAATAAGAACAAGTATTTAGTATTTAATACTTGACTGACCATCTTTTCAATGCAGTAGCATATTTGGATGATTGAAATTTTGCTCATGACTTCATAATTGTTGAAGATAAATAATAATCTATGAATATCTATAAAAAGCCAAAAGGGTGTATGTTTCCCATGTTTACCTCCCTTCATAATAATTTAGAAAATATCTTCCTCTCCAACCACACGGAAAGCTCCCTAAAATCTAGGCCATATTTGGTATACTTTTGTATTCTTTAAAAATCCTAGAATATAAATGTTAATTAATTATAAAATTAAATTTAAAAAAATCATCTTTTCCTATCTTCCAGTCGTAATTGAAAACCCCTCTAGATTAATATATAATGTTCAAATTATATATTTGATAAATTCCTGAAAATTATACAGTAAGTCTCACCTACCATACAGTATAAAGGCAGAATACAATTATAGCTATCTTTTGAATTCAAAATTAAAGAGAAAAAACTAATTTTCTGATTAAATATTAGTAAGTACTTAAGGTTCCTAAAGGGAAATCGTGGAATGATTGATATGAAAACATAAAAGAATATACTGTGGAACCAGCTACAGTACCTTTGTTCATTTCCAGACCGTGTATACACGTCTACACATCTGAGTCCTCATCAGCCGCCTACACACACATTATCATTCCCTTGGCAATTTACCCAGAGCTTCTGTGGATATCTATTAAACCCATGCTCTTTTGTTTTTATCTCAGTGCCTCTTTAATCTACCATCTCATTTGAATCTGCCCTCTGCACTATCCTTCACTTAATTTGTTCTACTCTATTATTTCAAAATGGTAAGAGCTATTCACACTTTTCTAAAATACACATTTATTGTTAAAACAAACAAAAGGCAGGGAAGCGAAACAGATGATAAAAATGATTTCCAGTAACCTCACCACTCAGTTATGAAGACTGCTGATTTTAGAGTCCATCCTTCTGTATTTTCTTTTTTACTTTAAAAAAAAAAATGAGAAATTTAACAGCCTTAAAGGAAAGATCTTGTTTCCACCCAATAACCCATTATGGACATCAGTTCACTTTAACATGTAGATCTGTATCCTAAGAGCTGTCCAGCCCCCTATTGTATTTAAGTCACATAATTTGTTTCACCAATTCTCTCGTTAACAGTGCCATCAGGGTGTTAAGTATTTACTGATGACACTTTAAAGCTGAGAGATGATTCAGCTGGAAATTACCCCCATACTAAGATAAGGCTTAGTCAAGGAGGAAATGAGGATAGAAAAGTAAAGGACAAAAGAAGATTACAGAGGATAATGTGGTCTTACTCTTCAGCCTGTATGTAATACACAGCACGCTCACAGACATCTACTGAAGGCCAGGTGGCCCCGCCTGAGAACTAAAGGGCTTTGCCTCTTAAGTGGGTGTGGATGTAAGAGGCAACAGGGAGCAGGTTGCCAGCGGAGTCTTTCAACAACGGATGTAATCCACAGACCCCAAATTGAAGGAACCAGTTAGAAAAAATGGCATAAATGGTTCAGCTTTTATTTTTAACTTTGTCATTGCTTCCAGGGTTCCAGAGATAATTCTGTTTAAATATAATCAAGAATGACCCATAATTTAGACAGTATTTTTATTCTTTATGAGAATAAAATTACAGCCATGCCTTTTTTTCCTCAAGGCCCCAATTCTAATCTGATATCTGGCTTCTCACATTTTCTATTGATCTGAAGATAATAATTATCACTCATCAATTAAGGGATTGCCCAGTAGCATTTTGAAATACTCAGACAAAAAGTGCTATGTAAAAAAAAAAGGTGTGTTATGCTAGCTTAATCAGTCATGCAATAACTGACAGGAAGTATTCTCATACCTCACTTTTGCTGTACTGCTATTTTAGACCATGAAAATGCCTTTTTAAATTTCCTTTTTTACGAGTCCCGAAGTCAAAAGCTGACTGCCCATTGCCATGGAGACAGTTCTATTTAAGGTACTATATTAGTTCTTTCCTCACAGAAGGAGGATAAAAAAAGTGGTCAATAGGAAAGCATCACTCTCTGTGGTTTAGAATTGGGTACCTAAAACGCCTCTGGGGAAGCTGGCACAGAAGGGAAACTTAGGGTGGGGGCAACTCCATGCAGGCCATTATTTCCCCCCCAAGAAAGATCAACACAGGTTAAATTTTAGTGCTAAGCTAGAGACGATGTGAGGAAAACTCCCATTACCTTAAAATTAGATGCAATCAAATAACAAAATTACTTACATCCACTATCCTACATAGAACTGCAGTTAACTGGAACAATCTTTCCTCTTCCAGGAGCAATCTTTTAGCCTTTTGATTTGTCTAGGGCCCATGTGTCATATACATTCCTTAAGTTTGTTTTGTTTTAATTTTCAGGTTTCCTGACAACCCATTTGTAATTGAAGAGTAAGCTACCAGTTTACACGTAAAAAACAGATAATTTACATACATATTTAACCTTGTCTAAGAGACTTAAGTTTTTAAAAAAGCAATGTAGAACTTCTAAATCTGTCTTTAGGACAAATATATTCATTTCTCCTTTTATTTAAAGAAAAAAAGTCCAAGATAATTTTATTTTCCATGAAAAATTAGAACATCAATCTTCCTTGAAATAAAAATAATCTAAGCTGGTAAAACCCCTCAGCGTCTACCAACATTAGCACGGAAACACTTATTTTCATGTAAACAAGCAATTCCAAGAGCTATTTTTCACTTGATTTCTGTCATAGACAAGTTTTCAACACCCAACTCTTTTTTTCCCTTAAGCTAAAGTTCAGAATCTAGCAACAATAAGGTGACATATTTTTCTCAAGGGGAGAGCATGTTGTACCTGAAAGTCCCAAATCCATAACCATATTTTTAAAACGAATAAAAGATACCTTCCTGATTCTAGAGCTGGTACTTGCCATTATTATCTACAAAGAGTAAAGACTTAGTATTGATTTACTTTGAAGCAATTTCTTCTTTTTCCCCTATTTCTCAAACAACTGATAATGCATACTGAAAACAAAATGGATGTATAATTTTGATTTGTAGACATATTTAGTTAATAATCCTAGACTAGTCATTTCCAGTCCTTAGAGTGTCTCAGGATCACCTGGAGGGCTTATTCAAATACAGATGGATGGTTCTCACCTCCAGAACTTCTGATTCAGCAGGTCTGGGATGGGATCCAAGAATCTGCATTTCTAGCAAATTCCCAGGTGATGTTCACGCTGCTGATTCCAGGACCCCACATCAGGAACAACTGTCATGGACCCTAAACTACCTTCTCAGACCAGGGAACTGTGACTCCTTGTTAACACATGACTTCAGTCTTTCTCCAAATGAGCCATTTTAAATAAGACAATAGCTTCAGTCCCTCAGGGGAAACAGTCAGTCATAACAATATGGAAAGGCCATTAATTCAATCAAGACTAAGTTAGCTCCTAAAAATTGCTGTCTAGTGGTTGGATGACTGTTATAAGTCACAGAGATATTCAGGAAAAGTAACCCCTGATCAGCAATAAAGGGTTTGTGTCCCCTGGGAATCCTTGAAAAACAAGTATCTACTATTAAATTGTGCAGGAGAACTTAGGACTCAAATGTAAATTTTTCTTAGAAATAACTGTAAACCATTTTGCCAATTATGTATGTTCTGGAAAAGGTACGTGTATCGAGTTTCTAAGAGCGCAATCTAGCTTTTCCACTGACTCACGTCTTCATTTTCGAAATCCTTGATCTTGGATTGATTGATCTACAAGACGGCACATTATGTCTTAGTTTTCAAGTGCTATAAGCTCTGTCAAAGAGTTAATTCTCCATAAACACTAAAATGCATTAAAATGACTATAAAGATAGAATAAAAGGAAATGGCCTTTTCACAATAACTATGCAATCTTCTTTTTTTTTTTTATGATCATGAAACGCATACCTGTCATGGAGAAAGTGATGGACAAGTTAGGAGTTCTAGAGACAAATTACTCCATTTTTATGGCATCAGAGTACCTTTCATGAAAGGTGACACAGTGGTTTGTTAAAAGCTACAATTACTAAATGCACACTGCCACAACAGGTTCAGATTTTGCTGGCACTCTAAGAGATGCAACACCCTGCAGCACCCTGATGGCACAACCCTGAGTTACTTTCACACTCAGCCTTTTTTTAATTGTTTCTATAAATATCTGAAGTTAAATGATGTTATCATCAAAGTGCTTGTTAATTATCAAGTCTTTCCATTTACCATTGTGACAAACATGTTCTCTGCAATTGCTTAATAAAACTCATGAATAAAGGAAGCAAGAGAAGACACACAGATATCAGGTACTTACCTTTAAAAGTTTAACCTCAATTAAAAGTAAAAATATTTTCCATTACTGCCTGCTTATACATCATAGAAATCTTATACCTCATAGAAATGTCTTTTTAAACCAAAGATCCATGATTACTTCATAAAGGAGAACAAGAAATCTCATATCCATACATGGGGTATGTACATTGAATTCTCCCATACACAATTACAGCAATATGCAATCATAACAAGAGTTGGTCAACAGAACTCCTCACCAGATCTAGTTTAAAGGACACATCATAAAATGCATCATTAACGAATATTCATTTCAACGAAAATTCTGATTGACTGATTAGGGTTTGAACCTGGCATGTCACATTGGCTGTGCTATTATTGCTCTGGGTATCATTAGATTTCCACCACGGAAAATACCACATACTGATGCTTTGATAAGTGTGCAAACTGGACAAATGGTGCCATATTGTATTCACTGATTAAATGTTCAGGGTGAAAATTTTAAAGCTCATCCCCATAAAAAGTATTTTGAATAGCTAATGATCTTCCAGGCTTAAATTACTGACAGCCATCACTTCCACTCATCAGAGGAGGGGTTTATATCCACTGCATTCTCCTCTCCTCACACACACTCTCCAATACCAACATTCATGTATCTCTGCATTCAAATGGTCAGCTCTGGAGTACGTGTTCATTTCAAGTTTATGACACATCTTTTGAGTGCCACTATGTTAATGTTGGTTGAGGGAGGTAGTTAGGGAATTAGGACTTTAATGGAATCAGACAGTGAACTCAATACTTTTAAATGATTTAATATAGAAAAACTACAATGCCTGTGGCACTGCCAGTCTGTAGTCACAAGGAACATCTACGGAACTTCACAGGACCTCATAGACGATACGAGTAACAGGGCTCTAAAACCCTACCACAGGGACTCTGACCAGCACAAAAACATTCAGATTCTCAAATGATCAGTTTTGTGCTATGACTCATCAATCTAAACCGTTCATATTAAATTTTGGAAAACTCTCAAAATGTAACTTTAATCAAAATGTTAAGTCTCTGTAATACATAATGGCACTTCCATTGAACTCAGATAGGGTGTGACAATTTCCAAAGAGGTAAAAAAACATTTTGCTTGCAGATGCTAAGCGACCTGACAAATGTCCTTTCAAGTATATTCAGTGTCTGAAGATTTTTAAAGTTTTAGTTTGGACGCATCCAAATCATATGCTACCTATCCAGGATTCTAAATGGGCAGGTCACTCCAATCAGATGGTTTTCTAATGGTAGTATTTATGACTTAGTTGGTTTTTGATTAGTTTTGTACACCAGTGAAAGTACAGTTAGAACTACATAGAAAAAATTGAAGTCCTTTTACTATTGATATTTTAATAATAAGCAAAGTACAGTTCAGAAAGTTGATCTAATCGAGACACCTGATGCAAAATTCCTTGCACTGCTTCTATACCAAGAGGTCAGCAAACTCCCAGCTGCTGGCTATACCCGGCCTGCCACCTCTTTTTGTACTGTCTGGGAGCTAAGAATAGGTTTTATACTTTTAAATGACTTTTTAAAAATCAAACAAATGTTTATGAGACTTGAAAAACTATATTAAACTAAAATTTCAGGACCCCCAAGTAAAGTTGTTTTTTTTTTAATAAAGCCACATCCATTCTTTAATAATTTGTCTATGGCTGGTTTCACAATACAGAGGCAGAACTGGGCAGTTGTGACAGAGACAATGACTTAGGCCTTACTTTTGGCCAGCAAGCCTGAAATATTTACTATCTATCTCTTTGTAGAAAAAGTTTGCCAAACCAAACTCTGTTCTGTATTACCTGTCAAGGGAGGGGCATAATTCTGAAGATCTCTTTGTGAGATCCAGACATGTGTTGTTACTCATCACACTGCTTAGGCAAGGACCCTGATATCCTCACTCTGTGTTCTTTCTGTGCCTAACACTTAATGTTTGTCGAATGAATAAATGAATGAAAGATATTCATACAGTATGCGAGTGGTTTATAAATGTTTAGTCTCCACATTTCTTGCCTACTTAAGAATGTGAAGGCCATTAAAGGGTAATAACATTAAGACACAGAATGAGCATAAAATGGCGATGCATATGTTTTTACCAAAAAAGAGAGAATTGTTTCTACATTCCTATGTACCAAAACAAGTATTTCCCCTCATTTTTAAGGGCACTAAATACTAAAAAGGCCTCTTGCATAATCAAAAGAATACTTGTAAGTTCATGCTCATCTTGGGTGCTCAATGATCTATGTACTTTGTTTAAAGAATAGTAGAACCTAGACTTTGTAGTTATTTTAATAGTTAAATAATATAAAATATTTGATATCTTACAAAATCATTAAGTAGATAGATCATACTCTATTAAAAGTTACAAATGAACAACTATATGGCAATAAACTGGACAACTTAGAAGAAATGGATAAGTTTCTAGAAACATATAGTCCACCAAAACTGAATCAAGAAGAAATAGATCATTTGAACAGACCAATCACTAGAAGTGAAACAGAATTAGCAATAAAAAACCACTCTGCAAACTAAAGTCCAGGACCAGGTGGCTTCACTGGGGAGTTCTATCAAACGTGCGAAGAAGAGCTCATACCAATCCTTCTCAAACTCCTCCAAAAGATTGAAGAGGAGGGAACACTCCCACACTCATTCCATGAAGCCACCATCACCCTGATATCAAAGCCAGACAAAGACACTACCAAAAAGGAAAGCCATAGGCCAACATTGTTGATGAACATAGATGCAAAAATCCTCAACAAAATATTAGCAAATAGAATCCAACAACACATAAAAAAGATCATACACTATGATCAAGTTAGATTCATCCCATATAAGGACACAAGGATTGTTCTACACAACACAAATCAAAGTGAGACACCACACCAACAAGAGGAAGGACAAAAACCACATCATCATCTCAACAGATGCAGAAAATGCATTTGATAAAATTCAAAACCCATTTATGACAAAAAATTCTTACCAAAGTGGTTATAGAGGGAACATACCTCAACATAAAAAAAGCTATTTATGACAAACCTACAGCCAGCATAGTAGTCAACGGTGAGAAGCAGAAAGTCTTCCCCCTAAAATCTGGAACAAGACAAGGATGCCCACTCTCACCACTTCTATTCAATACAGTATTGGAAGTCCTAGTATTGGAACTTATGAGAACTACAAAACATTGAAAAGGAAATTAAAGATGACTTAAAAGATATCCCATGTTCTTGGACTGAAACAATTAATATTGTTAAAATGGCCACACTACCCGAAGCAATCCTACAGATTTAATGTGATCCCGATCAAATTACCCAGGACATTTTTCACAGAACTAGAACAAATCATATTAAAATTTATATGGAATCACAAAAGACCCAGAATTGCCAAAGCATTACTGAAGAAAAAGAATGAAGCTGGAGGAATAACCCTCCCAGACTTCAGACAATACTACAGAGCTACAGTCATCAAAACAGTGTGGTACTGGCACAAAAACAGACATAAGGATCAATGGAACAGAATAGAGAGCCCAGAAATAAACCCACAAACTTTTGGTTAATTAATCTTCGACAAAGGAGGCAAGAATATACAATGGAATAAAGACAGTCTCTTCAGCAAATGGTGTTGGGAAAACTGGACAGCAGCATGTAAAGCAATGAAGTTAGAACACTCCCTCACAGCAATAACCAAACACATCCTCAGAGTGAACATGCTAAAAAAATATTCTTTGTCAAAGTCATTACCCTTCCTAGTGTTAAGCGTACAAGTTAGGAGAGATCGCTCCAATGAAGCAGTTACTTTGATTTCACAATGTATTTTTCCCTGGAAACAATGTTAGACTTTAGTGGTTAGGCTTCCAGTGTAATCAGTAAATGTCTATTGAATATACCTGTGATATTAAATGTACTCCGGAACCAGGTATCTTACTGTGTTTCTATGGAAAACTATCAAGAGTTCCAGCTGACAAACAGCAGAACCACAAATCCCTCTGCCTACCGTGAACCCTTTGCATGGCTAGAAACTATTCGTAGACGCAGTAGTGTAGGGGGTTGGCAGGGGAAGGCCAAGGGAAGGATAAAATCCCAGGGTCTCTTCGCTTTCTTTTATCATCATTTTCCCCTTAATACAGGAAGCCAAAATGAATAGTGGAAACAAGCATTCATGTTATTTCTTATCTTCATAAATTAACTCTTTTTTTTTACTGCAAAAAATTGACCAAAAAGTGAGAATGTTTCTTACAGGTGCTAGTCAAGTGACACAATATTGAAACTCAAAATGTTTCTAGACAGTGTCTTTTGTCACAGATACTATAGCAATATTGAATGAATCAATGACACTGAAGTCATGGACGACTGGTTGGCAAAAGGAGGAGGTCAAAGTTTGCTGGGAAATTAGGAAAAATCTATCTTGGAACTAAGAAAAATGGTCACATAATTAACGACAGATTTACACAGATGAAAGCGTGAACTAGAAAGGTCAAAACTGTTCCGTGAGAACTTACACTTGATTCTCATTGATTTGATCTTACAAAGAGAAAAACTTGCATTTTTTTTCAAGTAAAAATAAAGTAGTAGGAAATATCTGGACTTGAAATCACTTCTATTAATCTCTTAAGGAATCAGGTCCTATTAAGTTGCATTAATTTTTATAGTTTTTGAGTCTTGTACATAAAGACAACGTGTGGAGCACAAGGGAATGCGGTGTCTATGCCTGAACAGAGAGCCAGACTTTGGAGGTAGACTAGATTCAAATCCTGAGTCTGCTACTTATTGGTACAATTACCTTAAGCAAGCAACCAAAGCTCTTTGAGCCCCAGTTTCTTCATCCATAAAATGCAATAATTCTTTATAGATTTATTGTGACGATTAAATGTAATACACATGCAGGGCTTAAATACTTAGCAGTCAATGGCACATAGGCGGTTTTCACTAGAAGCTACTACTGTCATTGATAATACAAAATACATTTCAAAACTAAGAGCGGCAGTCTCAGATAATCACCATAATCTTCCACAAAATCCAGTTTTAGTCACCCGTGAGGGAGAGTTGACCTTTCTAATTCAGCATGGTATCTATAGCTGGAAAGAGAGATTTCATTTCTTCAACTTCTTGGTTCAAAATCTTTGCAACAGAGGAGGATGTAAAAATGAAATCTGTATCGAGAAATGTGAACATATCTTCCAGTACAAATAGCTACTGATTAGTAGAGAAAATAAGTCTGACTCAGATCTATCTTTTACACTATAAGAAAGCTCTGCTACAAGACACAACATGGCCCTGGTCAGCCATCTTTATACTTGGTCATACTTATGCATATGGTATGTTCAGTATGTTCTTTATGAAACAGAGGTAAAATGCTTGTCATTCCTTATTAGCTTTGGGTAGCAAAATGCAAAGTATTTCAATCCACCACTCAATAACCTGTGGGAGCAGTCAGGACCCTGGACCACAGACGAATAAATGATTTCTGGGAGGATCTAAATAGTAAAGGCCAGCGACGAGGTGTTCTAGGCCTATGAACAATTCTCTGGCTCCCAGTTCCCAAAGGAGTGCCTGCTGGCCAAGGAGATCCCGGATGGCTTGGGAATAGTCCAAAGGAAAAGACTCAGGGGAGGTAGAAGGGGGCAAGGCTTGGCCAGAGTTCTATGGTGAAACAAACCTTAAGAGTAGACTTGCAGAAAATCTTGAGGTTTAAAGACTATTCTAAGACAGCCTGTCCGTACAGGACACTAGCAGATTCAAGGAGGTGAAGCATGCGTCCCTATCAAAGCAATGGCCATTTCACATTTCGGAGAAGGACCAACTGCGAAGGCCAGTGTCCTGATCCTCTTAGGGAACTTACATTCTTGCTCCCTCCCAGACCTCCCTCCAAAAAGGGGTATGATATTTAATTGAAACATTCCCATGGTCACAAAGCTGAAAAAATAATCTTTGTTATAAACTTCTCAAAGTGTTCCAATAAACCTTACTGATAAAGAGAACAAACTATGGCTATAAAGAACAGACATATGAGATAAATCTTGGAAAATGAGAAAAGTTGTCACTTTCTTACATTATACTGTATCCAGTATAAATGTACTGCCAGTATTTGCTAAAAATGAATTTTCCGTTAACCATATCCCAAGTAAGAGGCAACCTCGTAGGGGAAAAGTAGATGTACATTTCAGTTACAATTCAACATGCAAAGATCAATAAACGCTGTATACTTGAATAGCATGGCAGTCCAGAGAACAGAGGGAGAAAGAAAAAGAAAAAGAGTCTGAAGATTAGGAAAGACTTTTTGGAGATATCAGAAGAGTTCTGAAGAAAAATTCTGAACGACAAACAGAAATTCTACATGTTAACTGTAGGTTTACATGGTATAGAATATATATTTTCAAATATATATTTTCAAATATAGTTCACATGGCATCCACTTACAGATTTAAGGTAACTGTTGTGGGACACATGACTTAATGTTTTGGCTTGGCAACGTATTTACTCTGTGTTGAGAATTTCAGTTCCTCCCCCCATCCTCAATCCCACCACAGTGGTGTCTAAGGGACGGTTCTGCTGCTGGTAGTCATTTGCAGTTCTCACCAGACCTAATCTATAGATAGAGTAAGTAGATCCTTATGCCCACACCTTCAAGGTCACACTGAATCACAGGTAGCCATAGATTTTGTGCAGTGCAATCCACCCCTGCCACGTCTCCCCACCAACACACACACACACACACACACAAAGTGGGAAATGCCCTATACTTTGAGGGCTACAGTATTTAGGGACTTCCACATTCAGGACTGTCCTATCTTCTGTCTACAGTGGTGGTGTTCTTTTCCTTTACTGAAACAATCTGGTTATCAGTATCTACATTGATACTTCTCTTTCTTCTGATTCTTGTCCCTTCTTTCTGTTGCTTCTCCCACGCTTCTCGGCTTTCCAAAAAAAAAAAAAAAAAAAAAAAGGCTAATCTTGCTACTCGGGGCCTCTCTTTCCCTTCCAGCCGAGAACCAACCAATTAGGGCACAATGGACATAATCTTTCGATCTGACCATTCTTCAGTCGTTGCATAGAAAGTACTAAGAAGGGCATTCCTTTAGCGCCAAAGAGCTTTTTTTTTGTCCATCCCTGGTTTCTACCAGGTAAAGCAAAGCTCACAAAAATTAAAGAAGGATCATCTCCAGCTAGCTTAAGTCTTACTACAGATCTTACTCCGCTTGTGATGGGGTTACATCCAGATAAACCCATCGTAAGTCGAAAATATCATAAGTCAAAAATGTATTTAAGACACCTAGTCTACCTTAAATGTGTTCAGAACACTTACATTAGTCTACAGTTGGGCAAAATCAGCTAACACAAAGCCTGTTATATAATAAAGTGTAATTTATTGGTTACTGTGCTTTAACCATCAGGGTCCAGACAGGTTGTACGTATTCAGCGTCATTTACTATGATCACATGACTGACTGGGAGCTCAGCTGGCTGCCACTGCTCAGCATCACAAGAGAGCATCTATACCATATCACTAGCCCGGAAGAAGATAAAAAAAAAGTCACAATTCAAAGATACAGTTTCTGCTGAAAACCTATCGGTTTAGCACCATCATAGAGTCAAAAAAATTTTAAGTCAAACCATCCTGAGCTGAAGACCATCCATACTGTGGTAGCAGAGAAGGTTCTAGGATGTCATGGAAAGGCGCTAGGCAGTGTCTGCAAGTGATCCCCCCATAGAACAGAGATGACTGGGTTGTTCTCATCCACATTTTCTGCCAGTGGTGTTAGCCTGTTCTTCCCCGCTCCATAGACGTGCCAGAGAATTACTTTTCTATGTACCATACACTGCTGTCAGAAACTCTGGCTCAGCAGTTCTCAAATGTTTCGAACTTGGAACTCCGTCACACTCTGAAAAATTATTGAGGACTCCAAAGAGCTTCTATGTATGTGTGGGGTGTAACTGTCAATATTTACGGTTGAATTTACTGTAGAATTTTTTTAAAACAGGAAAATAGAAATGTTTGTTAATTCACTTAAAATAATAAATTCACATTTTTTTTTATGAAAACAACCTTATTTTTCAAAACAAAAGAATAGTGAGAAGAGTGCCATTTACGCTTTTGCAAATCTCTTCAATGTCTAAGACCGTTGGATTTCACATCTGCTTTTGTGTGCATTCTGTTGGGATATGTTCTGACTGAAGGTACGCAAGGAAAATCTGGGCTCACACATATGCAGTTGGAGGAGGAAAGAGATAATTGTGAATATTTTGCTTTGCTACCACACCGAAACTCGACAAGTAGAGCTTCTTAAAGGTTAGTCACAATGTGGAATCTAATGCCCAACCAGTAAACCTAACTTTCTACATTATGTTAAAATTCATTTGTCTGTCTTGTACTTGGAATGGAACTTTTACCCAACGTTATGATTTTGATAAACAGTTTCTCAAAAATGAGTCAAGTGATCCTAAAAATTCAAGGGAAACAACTGACAAAACTCATTGGCAGTGGTAAAAAGAATGGTTAGATGGCAAAGATTATGTTCATTGTGCGCTCATTGGTTGGTTCTGAGCTGAAACGGCAAGAAGGGCCTGAGTAGCAATGTCTTTATGCATTGGTCACATGGAAGATACTGGTTCATTAAGTCATGCAGACCTTGACCCATTTTGTAATACAGCATCAAAAAAAAAAAAATCACACTCATTAATCACTCGATCTCAAAAGGAGAACCGTTAAGAATTGGGAAGCTTTCAGGCTAATGCCAACAGATATACATTTTCCAAAATTTGAATTTTTCCTTGAAAGTTTGAATTTTATCACTGACAATGAGTATTGTCAGTATTTTTCCTTAAATTTTTTTTCAGGGTCACATTACTCATTCTTAAGAATATTTTTATTGAACACCCAAATCTGGAAAACTGAAGTTTGTCTAACAGGTGTTCTTTTAAGTAAAAATGGGGTTCATTTTAAAAGTGGCTCATTCAGCCTGCAACTGAAAACAACTGCACAAGTTCAAGTTCTTCCCCCAGAGATAACCAGCTTGCGGGGCTGCAGAAGCACGCGGTGTGCGTCTCCTTTCATCATACCTGAAAAGATGGAAACCCAAGGGTCAGGAGTTAACAAAATTTAAATTTTTACTGCTTCTTCAAAGGGTATTCTTAAATGAAACTAGCATTCTTTCCCATTATGAGTATATGGTGGTGAAGAATACAGTGATTACAGTTTGACGTGACTCCCTTGGACTTACACTAAGGAGCCAACACGGTTTTACCACCAGTGGTTTTGCATGGTGGAAAAGTCAGTAATGTCTTGCATGATTATGAGAGTGGTTTTTGACCACCCAAGCCTTCTGAAACGGTCTTGGATACTTCAGGGTCTGAAGATTATATCTGAGAACTGCCACTTTACCTCATTAAAGAATTAACCAAACAACTGTTAAAGAGACAATAAAAAAAATAGTCAGCTAACTCTTCTCCTTCCCCTCCAGTTCATCTGCAATAACATGTCAGAGTGGCTGAAAGTCAAACCCCAACCAACAGAACCTGGATAGTCTTAGGTACCCACAGGCAATCCACAGATGGCAAAGCTGAGAGGTGGGTGGGTGTTCCCTGACAACCTCAATACTGCAAGGGGCAATTCGAATATGCTTTTTAGTTTATTACAGAGATCGTATTAAGAATTAAATAGACTTTTTACTAGTTGTATGACAGAGACCATGTCTCAAATTTTCTCAGTTTGTGAGAATCAACTGATAACGTGAGAGCACTGTAAAAATGGTGAAGGTCTTCACAAACGTAAGTTATAACCCTGGACCTTCAAAAGGGAAAAAGAGGATGAAGAGATGGGGAGAAAAAAGATTTAGAGATTTTTACTTCCATCGCTCTTCTCCTAAATTAAAATAATTAAAAATTCTTTGCTTTACCCTAGATTTGCCCCAGCTTTTTCTAAGCACAGTCATCCTTAATTCTTAGTCTTTCCAAACCAAATACCACGTTCCCTCATCTGCGGCACTGTCCGAAAAGGTCATTTTATTTTATTTAATTATTTAAAATGCCAAAAGCAAAGCACTGGATTACTGTTTGGGGGGGTGGGGTGGGGGGATGGGTGGAATACAAATATAAATATGCAAATAAAAAGTAGTATGTTGATCATTCTAATGAGAAGCATAATACGTTTACCTCTCATGTACAGGCAATAATTACACAGGACAGAAAAGTAAAGACCAACCAAATTAGTATGTATCGAAATATGTTGCCACAACACATAAACAGCCTGTTCTGGGAATAGGGAAAATACATTGGCTTGGCTTGCTTATATTTGGAGTCACGCTTTATGGTTTACAGATTACTTTAGCATACATTACCTCTCTCCAACTGTGCAGCAACCTGCATTTTACAGAGAAAACTAGACTTCAAGAAGTTAACTTACTTGCCCAAAATGAAAAGACCCATCAAAGACCTCACTATGAACTCATCTTGTGGCTTCTAGTATCACTATGTTTGCAGTTTATTTTAGCAGTTAATTTATTTGGTGGTGGGGAGGGTGTGGAAGGAGGAGAATCCCTTTTATAAATGATATCTTACATGGAACCTGAACTATGAAACACATAAATACACAAAACAGTGATTTTTATAAGTGTTTAGCTATAAACTAAAAATTACTGATTAATAAGTTTGTTTTCTCACAAGTGAAAATTGAACATGAGTAGACAGGTACAGAAAGGAATCTGTTTAAAAGGCTCATGGCTTCATTCATAATCAATGACAATCTTTCTCATCAATGTCTTACTAACAAAAAAGTTCAAATATATGTACAAAGGCAGCAGAACAAGTTTTAATTCGAGGCCTGCACAAGAATAATCTTGTAACAAAAGATTTGGGGGTAGTTGCATGCTTAAATTATCACTTTAAAATAATGTAAAATGTACTGAAAATTTAATCCAACTCAAGCATTTCTGAACCCTGAAGCATCTTAGGGCTCATAAAAGAAAAGTTTGAAAACCATTTCATAATGGCTTGCTGCTGTAAATTCACTGCTTGATCTCTGCTTAGTGTATTTTACGATAAAACTAAGCTAAAAAACTACTTTTGACAATCAAAAATATGCGTGTAAGAAACCTGATTAACCAAGGCAGGATACAGCTAAGCCACAGTCAAAGCAATTCCATCCTATTGGCTGAAACATACAAAACTGCTTTCAACTGACAATTTTAACTATAAAAATGAGGTTCATAAGGTTTAGTCTAACATTTCCCATTTTATTCTTCCAGTCTCCTCACTCGCAAAACCAACAAAAATTTGTCAAAATAAGTGATTACATAAGCAAAGTGGAAAAAGTGCAATATCTACCAAAGATAATATCCCTGGAACTACCTAAACATATGAAGAATTTTTCAATGTAAAGTCCTCTAACTTAAAGTGCAGAGTTTTATTCACTTCAGTAGCGCTAACTGCTCAATACTCAAAATAAATTGTAATGTGCCACCTCCTATTTATTGGAAGATGAGTGGATGGACAGTTACCTACCTTTCTTAATGAAGTTTGGCACTCCCCATTGAAACGTATCTAGTTGTCAGTGGAATTTCTTCAAATAAAGTATGTTGCACTTCACAACGCATTAACTTTTCCAAAGTAAATAGAAGCAGTTCCTCTTTTATTAAAAACTTTATTGAATTATTTCATTGATAACAGAGCAAGTTAGAATATGTAGGAGTTATAGACTTGAGGATAGTTCTGTTTGTTCATTTCTTTCCCTGTATGGTTTACCTCTCCATTCTTTCCACTGACTTAAGGTTACCAAATTAGGTATATTCAATACTTTAGTAAGTCTCTTTATTTTGGAATACACTGAATCAAAATTATAAAGATATTTCTAAGAATATATGTAATTCTTATACAATATACAATTCCATTTTCAGATTTGGGGTTAAACCAAATTATTTCCTTTGAAGGTGAATTCAGTTTCACATGGCAACGAATGAAGCCACTTAGAGGAAAAGGCCTTGTGCCACATAAATAAAGGTGACTCTTCCCCCTTCAGAAATGAGAATTATAACAGCAAAGAGTAATTCACAGTGGATGTGCATGAGTTTCATTCTTCCTTCATCAACTACACTGAACTAAAATTCAAAACACTATGATTCACTTGGTTATTACTGAACACTTTATTAAGTTGAAAACACAAAATAAATCCAGAGAATCCCATTTTGAGAGTTATAGATGAAATCTGCTTAGAGTTATATACTTTCTATCAAAAAGAAAACCATCTCTTTATTAGAAAACACTTGCATGCTATTTTTAGAACCATGAAGAATTTAAAATGCTAAACACTTGATATCTTTTAAGAGTACTTAAAGCGCTCTTAAAAAGCTGCAAATGTTGCCAAGTCATGTCATAACTGGCTCAAACAATCCCATTTCCATCTAAAGTTATTTCATGCTACTAATTGAATCAATATTAAATGCCTTGGAGCAACTAAAAACTGGAATATTGGCAGAGGTGTGCATAGCAATTATAAAATATGAAAATGGTGAATATCCATTTTCCATACACAACCTCTTTCTTTTCTTTTAATAATGGCTAGAAATGAGGATGTTCTTTCTAGATAAATAGAAACAGTTTCTTAAAAGCTAAGAGAAAGAGATAAAGATGTCTCAAATGCTAGCAAAGTGTCATGGGTCCACGGCCATGGTTCCCTCAAAAGAAAAACAAATCTGAAGCCTAATGCCACCACTAAACATTTTATTCATCTACCAAATTGCCAGAACCATTAAAAAAAAAAAAAAAAGTCAACACAGCTCTTTTTTTCCTTATCAGTGAAAAAAAATTACCTTTTTTTTTAAACCAGGCTTGAGTTTAATCAAACATGTCTCAAATGACACTTTTTTTTCATGACAAAGATGTAACATCACTTTGAAAGTCAGAAAATCATCATCATCATTTTTTTTTAAAAAGCTAAATTCAGATGACATATGGCCCTGAAGTGAAAGAGTTAACATTCAACTAAGCTGCTCTGCACTTCTGATCCATTGCATTTCTCACAAGCTGGCCTACAATGAGCTGAGCAAGTATCAACTGTAATTTGATCCCAGAGTTTATGGAAAAAAATAACTGCACATACTCAACATGCACATTTAATAAAAAATCTGTTTCAAGAAAAACATACCCGATAAACACAATTTAAGGCATATTTAACTGTTTGATTAACTTCAAGTCTGCAATCCCTTTGCTTTCTTCATGCTCTCAAATAAAATTGGGGAGGAGGGGGAGCAGCAGCCCTACTGCAGGGAAAAGAGGCTTGAAAAACAACTTTGATTGGCACTTGGCCTGACCCACAGAGGAAGAAAAACAGTTTTTGGACAAAGAGAGCAAATATTTGAGCTTGCTTACTTACATGCTTTCTTTCTTTCTTTTTTTAATATATAAAGAACAATCCTAATTGAACTGTATTTTGAGAAACTGACTTAAAAGGGTGCCGTATTCATCTGAGTCTTTCAGCCCCGATCATTTGCACAGCTCAGCAATTTTAATTCATTTGTACTGGACAAACTGAAGCACCTTCACTACTGTTTCCACTTAATGAAATGTAAAAATAGAGTCTGGAGAAGAATAAACTGATTATAATATTACCCAGTGGCGGCTGTTAAAGTCTGATTAAAAGCTTTTCTTGGTCTAAAGTGACATCTTTTCAACGCGCCCGCCCCCTCCCCCTTAACGGAGCGATGAGGCCAAGTAAGCTAAACAATACTGGAGTAAACTTTCTATCAGTCGCTCTGGGAAGCAATAAGCTGATTGTGCGTCTGATTCTTCTGGAGCAATACCGGGGTGCGGCGGCTGGGGAGCGGGGGGACCAGGGGTAAGTGCTAAAAAGGGATAACTCACATCCACTGCAGTCTCCTCCTCCCCCAACCCCAGCTTGAGGAACTGTAAGGTCGAACAGCATTTCCCATGGGCATGAAGTTCAAGCTGCTTTAGCAGTTCCTTTCAGGATCGAACTGTAGCCACAAGACGACCATCAAAAGAATGTAAAGGGGGTTGTTAGGGGAGAGCACGCAAGGAAGGCAGAAGCAACCGAATAAACAGAAACAACACCCAGAAGGGTTAGGCACAGCAAGAAGCGAGCCAGGTTCCTCGGGTACAGACCAGGCAATTATGATTTCACACGGGCCTCCACCAAGAGCACCGGGAGGAGGATCGAACAGGTCCGTCCCTCTCTCCGCCCAAGAAGCAGGCCGAGGGGTGGGAAGGTGGGGAGGTGGACCGAAAATCAGACCACAGGATCCCCCTTGCCCACCCCCACCCCCCCAACCCCCAACCCTTAGGGACTAGCATCTGTCCCGGAGGAGATAAAAGCCGCAGCAGGCTAAACCCTCCACTCTCAACCCATGCCCTCTTTTTGGGTCTCGGCGTAGGGAAGGTGCCCCGGGATCCCCTTGAGTCCTGCTCCAAGAGTGCGCCCTGGAGCCGAGCTGCCCGAGCCGCGGCCGGCAGGAAGCGCCCCTCTCGGGCCGGACCCCAGGCCGAGCCCGTACCTTCCGCAGCACTTTCCGGCAGTTGGTACAGAGCAGGTAGTTGGCGGCGGCCGACGGGCTGCTGCCGCCCCGGTTCATCGTGGCTGCGGGCACCGAGGGCGAGGGCGAGCGGCGGGCCGGGGCTGGGCTGTCACTGCGGTCGCCCGCGCCGCTGCGGGGTCGGACTGTCCCCCCGCCGCCGGCAGCTCTTCAGCCTCAGCCTCCTCCGGGCAGGATGTCGGGATGGGAGACGACGGCCCGAGAGCGAGAGGCTGCCGGACAATCGCGGCGGCTGCCGAAGCGACGGCGGAGACGGCGGCGGCTGCTCCTCACCGGCCCGTTGTTCCACCCGCCCCCATCCTCCAGACCCCCGCCCCCGCCAGGCTAGGACTTGCAGCCGCCACCGCTGCTGCCGCCGCCGCCGCCGCCGCCGCCGCCGCCGCCGCCGCAGCGCCTCAGTGCGGCCCCGCCCCCGCCTCCCCACCACTTTCACCTCCTCCACGCTCGGGTACCGCCCCCTCCCGCCAATCGGACAACTCCGGCCACACCCCCGGGGCGCTAGCCCACAGCCAATGAGCAGCTACAGCCCAGCTGGGAGTGGCGCCGGCCAATCACAGAGGCCGAGGACGCCTTGAATCTCTGGGCAAGTTAAGTTTGTCTCCGAGGCTCCGAACTGAAGGGAGATGGCGGGTTAGTTAGGTAGTGGGGTGGGAGGGAATATAGTTTGTGCTGCTCCGCCAATAGGAGGGAGAGGGTGTGTCTTATGCAAATAACCCCAGGAAGGCCAGTCCCTCCCCTAAGGCAAGCCGAGGCCCCTGCAGAAATGGTGAGGGAATGAGATGAATAACTGGGAGCTTGAGCTAGCTTGTGCATCTAAGACTGAGCTAAATATTTCCTGATTCCTTGAGAAAGAGGGTAGGGGTAGGGGGGCTAAAACGTTCATACCATCAGGGCAGTGGTTAGGCTTTCTCTTAGCCAAAATCTTAGCTTAGCTGTAAAGAAGACTGCAGTCACGTACCACTTTGCATCCAAGGATCTCAAAGAACTTTATGCATCATTTACCGTGAGCCTTGTGTTGCAAAAGACCAGTTACCTGAGGCTTCGGCAGGGGGTGGAGGATAGAGAATTAAGTATGTATACACCATTAATCGAGTTCGAAGGCGGAAAAAAGGACGCAAAATCTGCGAGTTAGCAGTTTCCTTCTCCATCTAAAGCCCCTTCTCGCAGTCTCTCAGCAACCAAAATTCCTTTATTGTACAGCACGAAAAGACCAAAGAGGTTTGTCTTCCACCCAAAACTCCTTCTGAGGCAGCTGGTTAGGTAAATGCAGAGCACAGAGCTCTGCTTGGGAAGGAAAGTTCAGAGAACAAACTGCCATTTAAAACTGTTGGGCTAGACCTGCCTCTTCCAAAGCTAAAAATGGATTCAGGATTTTGGCTTTCACGCTCTGGAGAGAGAAGACAGATGTAATTGGAGAAAACTCTGGCTGGCAGGGGGGTGGGGGTGGGGGTGGCGGACAGGCGAATGGGGAAGCAAGGTCTCCCGAGGGGTTGGCTAGCAACGCGCATGCAGGTCGAATGCAGGTTCCCGACGCGAGCCGCCCCGAAACCTGCTCCCCAGTGAGAACAAAGGCAGGCGCCAAGCGAGAACCTGATTGGTGCCCGGTCCTCACCGGTGTGCTCCGACCCCGGAGATAAGTTGCTTTGCCCATTGGCGCGGAGCTCCGTGCTCACTGGCGCCCCAGCTCCCCACCCGGCCTTGGCTGGGACCACAGAGGACTGCGCGTTATGACATCACCTGTTTTCGCTCTTTAGAACACGATCAGTATTCTCGGCTTCTCCTTTTTTAAAGGTCTCTAGTGTACGAGGATTTGTGAAGGCCTGCAGTTGGCAGAATGTTTCTGTGGAGATAATTTTAAAAGGCGGTTTCACTGGTTTGCTTTTCTTTCTTTTCTTTTTCTTTTTAATTTAAAAAAACTACCCTGGTTTCCTTAGGGGATTCAGTGTGGTGTTGTGATGCAAAATCAGAAAGGTACACTTGGAGGAGCTAGCAAGTTTAGCATATCAAAGCTATTAGACCAAATTGTGTGGTTGAAACTGCCAATCTCCTCATTTTTCGACAGCTGCCTTCTCTCTGTCCCTTTTAAAGACCAACAGGCATACACCAAGTCTACACAAGGAACAAAGGAAATGGAAATCTGCCAGTGTCAGGTTTAAATAGATTAAAATAGACTGGAAAACCCCCAAAGGGTCTAAGTTATGTGGTTGGGTAAATGTGTTGATCTACTTAACTAGTGACAGCTAAAGGTCGCTTGATGCTGTGTAGACGTATAGAGCCTAGAAGAGCAGCAGTGTGGGGATGGTGCATAACATTCAGTTAGAAGAAACTGCAAAAGCAAGAAAATTCAGCAAAGGGAGAAATACCACGTACCCTTCAATGCAGAGAACCAAGAAATCCAGGGAGAAAGAGAGTTAGGAAGGCACAGTTTTCCTAAGAACTGAAACACATATGTGTGTCCCCATTTAGTGGTAAATTTCTTGGGCTATATTCCTGGCTGGTAAAGCAGGCTTTATGTGAATACATTTTAAAGGGAAGGAGAAATTGAAGGATGAAGTGAATTTTTGTGTAGAGACTGAATTTTCTCAAACAGTATTTTAACTTCAAATTGTTTTTAATCGTATACTTTTTATATAATCTTTCCTTTTATTTCATAGCTCAAAACCTTTCACCATGAAGTCCTTTAAGTTCTTCAAAAACTAAATCTCCCAGAAAGGAAGGCCAAGAGAGGCAGCCTATACAATTATACCCTCTAACAGAGATTGCTAAAAGGAATCTCTTCATTGATCTATGGTCATATATGTGTATGTGACCAAATGATGGCCCTCTGTACCAAATCCTCCAAACTTTTATAACGATGATTATCTACAAATCATTTATTTGGCAGTTAACCAAGTACTGTACTGTAACCTTTCTTCTGTTGGGCCATGATATACATGTGGATGAAACATATCTGAAATCTGCAGTTCAGCAACTCATTCTCAATGCATAATGACCACCCTTTCTTCTAGTTCTCATTCCCACCATGCTTTTTCTCCCTTCTCATGGTAATGTTCAACTTCTACCCCTTCCTTTCTCTTCCATTCCTCACCTCGCCTCTCTTTCTTTCTTCCTAGCCAGCCTGGATACCAGAAGGAGACTGTGACTTACAGAATAAGGGACTTGCAAATCCCAGATCACATTGTTAGTGAAGAGGGAAGGAAACAAAAGCCTATTCTTTGCACTTCAAACAGAGCAAGGAGAAACTCCGCCCCTTTTGTTGTCTGGTTTGTCTAAACCGAGAAAGAACTTTAGGAAGGTAGGATATGGGTGAAAATTACAACCACGGCCGAGCACTGCTCCGTAATTTAAAAAAAGTTTTTCGTTGTTTTTATTTTTGTTTGGAGCAGGGGACGTAATTAGGTTTCTTTATGTATTTTCATTAATTTTTAATTTAACTTAATTTTTTAGTGTAGATACGGGGGATAGAACCCAGGACCTTGTGCATGCTAAGCACACACTCTACGTCTGAGCTATACCCTCCCCCACTACTTCGTAATTTTTTAATTATGAAGTTCGAATGATACTTCATTAAACACATTACATCTTTAAAAAAGTAATTTTTGCTTGTTTTGAAATATTCTTTTAAAATGTGATTTTTTTTTTCTGGAGAGAGATTGGATTCAAGTCCTTATCTTCACCAATTCCTTCTCTGACATTAAACATAATAATGATCATAACTGGGGCTTGCTATCTCTTTTATGAAATGAAAATTCTTACCACAAACCAAGGGAGGCCTGGGGACAAGTTTTTAAGTTCAGCACTTTTGCAAGAAGATACCCTGTTAATAACATGCTGTGACTTTGGGACTTGAAATTGTTTACTTCTCTAGATAATCTCATTCTACTGACCTAAGAACTGGGCCCCTTTATAGTTCCTAAATAAGGATTCAATTGAAAAAATCAATTACTAAAGATATTTTTAAAATTCCATTTCTTGAGACAATAGGTCATTTTCTAACATTTTGCCTCCTCAGACATCTTTTTCTTTCCCCTGGGGGCACCCAAAGCATTTGGATTGCAAGGAGAGTACTGCATTATTTACAAATTTGCAAATACTGTAATTTGTTTTGTGCACAAAGGAATTTTGCACTTCACACAGTTGTAAATTGATTGCTCCCTTTGAGCTGTTAATTAGATTCCTGCTATTTTTTTTCCCCTAGGGCCCAAGACCAATACTATTTTTTCCAAAGGAGAAATTAAGAGGGTCTGATCCAAAAATGCCACTGCCTTACTGCCCATTCCCATCCCACCCCCTCCATCGCCCACCTCCACCAAGAAAATTATTCTTACCAAAGCTCATTTTTCAAAGAACAAATATTCCATCAAGATCCAAATTTCTGTCAGCCTTGGCTTCTGACTTCCCATTTCAGAATTGCCAGACTTTAACCCCATATAAAGCAGACTGCAGATGAGAGGCCTGCAGACGTGGGCTTCTTGTTTGCTTGACCCACGCGATTTTTTTTTTAATTGTATTACTTAAAAATATTTACATTTAGGGGATTTTGCCTTCTACATCTAGATTTCCAGTTTCTCTTGAAAAATCGTCAGATCTGGTGGCACTGGATGTCTGCTGCCACCTGGCAACCATCTGCTGAGCCTAGAACCTACTATCTCAGTTTGATTGTACACTCTGGTTTACCAATGTCTCTCTCTCTCCTTCAGGTGACATTTTGCCACTTTCTTTACGTTATTTTCTTGACATGTATAGGGATTTGCCACCTCTATAAACTTTCTCCAGCATCTAATTTACTGATCTGATTGTCAGTCCTAACTTTTATCATAGAATAGGAACTAAAAATAAACTTGTCATCTCTTGGCTACGGCAAAAGTTGAGGAAAGGGGTTATATTGTGATGTATATTCCTTACATTCATCCTGACACGCACGTGTGTGTGTGTGTGTGTGTGTGTGTGTGTGTGTGTGTGTGTGTACATAATGGGAAAGACAGCTGTCTAAGAAGAGACTACTACACTGCTAACTTAACATAACGTCCTTTATGCTGCTAACTCTATGCCTTATTCTAACTGCACCCACATCTCCATTCTAATTGTAGCTTTAGGAGAAAGGGACCAAAGGGAATGTGGCACCAGTGGAAGGACCATGAGAGCATCTTCTCTGATGGGCGTGGGCTCTGGGGTCAGGCGTGGATTTGAGTACTGACATTGCCCCTGACTAGATACATGACATTGGGCAAGTTACTTACTGTCTCTCGGCTTCAGTTTCCTCATCTGTAAGATGAAGTAATCATGCTACATCCTCAAAGGGTGATTGTGAAGATGGAATGAGATAATGTGTTACAGTGCTCCACAAAAACTTTGCAAGCCCTCAAACAATGTTTGCTGCCAGCTGGCGCGATACCAAGGGTGTTATGCTTTCTGCATGCTGTGTGACCTTGGTCTAGTACCTTAATTTTTCTTTGTCTCGATTGCTTGATTTTCATCATCTGAGAAATGAGGATATTAGTATTAGCTTAGTCCTGGAGTCATTTTGAGGATTAAACTAGGTATCTGTAAAGTGCTGTAAAATAATGTCTAACATGTAAGAAATGCTATATAAATCTTTGCAATTATTATATACCATGGTCAGGAGCTCATTTTTATTTGCTTCTTTTTTTTTTTTTTTTTTTTTTCCCTGTAAAGATCTTTGATTTTCAAGGTACTTCTCAAAAGTAAGGTAATGTAAGGTTGTAGAAATAGCTATGGACAGGAAGCCAAAAGACCCAGGGTTCAGTTCAGTAGTGCTACAAACTATGTGATTCTGGGCCTCAGTTCCCTCACCCGTTAAATGTGGAAGGGTGATTAAGTAGGGTCAGGGCCAGATCCGGGTTGTAGGGAAACTGAAACTTATATAACATAGGGACCTTCTTTAAGAAAGGAATATGAAACTATGGATGCAAAATTATTTATAAAAGTGAATACTTACTTAAAATCAGCAAAAGAAGTAATAAACTTTAAAAAGCTGAAAATGCTATAAACATCACAAAATCCAAATAAACAACAAATTTTTATTAATTAACTCTTCGACACAACCTTATATTACTTTTTTCCCTACATTTTTGGTCTATACTGATTTTTTTTATTCATATGACAATGATTTTGCCATGTTACCGTCTATGGCAAGAATAGAAAAGTAATTCATTTTTTCCTCTAGCCTACATTTTTAGTGCTGAGTGTCCTAGGACGCATATGTGTCATGAAACAGCATCTAACCTACATCTTTGTGACATGATGTATGTGAATTGGTCTGATGGGCAGTAGAAATAGTCTAGGACCCATTCTTAGGTTGGGGCAACTTGAAACAATAACCACATACTGAAATGACTATGATCTCTCTCTCTCTCTCTCTGTATATATATATATATATATATATATATATATATATATATATATATATATATAACCCACCAAACCCAAGCTAAAGGAATCTCCATCTCAACTTCTCCTTAGCCAGAATAACAAAAGTACCCACAGCCTCCCAGTTCCTCCAGCACTAGAGAGAGTTTGGAAGAGGTAAATTGTGTGCAAGGAAACTGTGGTCTTTACCAATAGTGGTCAAAATAGCTTGCTTTTGAAATTTAACTAAGAATGTGACCATATGAACAAATTGCTCTGGCTTCTCTGAGATCCTTGGAAGGAGCCAACGCGAGACACTAAAGCTTAAACTTCATTAAATTTGTGGTTAATCCATGTCTGAGTAGAGAATTGCAAGGACCTTCTCAAGCTTTAAAATTCTGTGAATTCGTTTTGTCTTAGTTTTCCGTAGAATCTAGTGTAAGCAGAATTAGCAGGGCAGGAGAAGGAGGAGAATTTCTGCAAGTAGGCAGGGAGAACGTGAAAGCCCCTCTAGTCTCAGAAATCCCCAATGCTGCCTTCGTTTTCCTTTGTTCTTTTATTTCCCCCATTAGTCTGTTGTCTCCCTGATAATCTAAATTCACTCTCCCAAATTCTCAATATCCTTCTTTCAGAGATGAGGATACTGAGATAGATAAATACTTTTATATATTGCAAAGAAAAATCATCATGGAATATGCTGGCTGTCTGGTTGTTAAAAAGGGAAGCGGGCAAATACAACAGAATAATCCACAGGAGAGTAAGGGAGTTTGGGAGTAGGATCCTCGGAGCACAGGGGAATTATAATTTGTAGACTCAGTTATCTTAGATGCAACAGTAATTCTATTGTGAAGGATTTGCAGGAAATCAACATGTAGAATGAGGTGGCATTGAAGGGGCCCTTAGAGGGGAACAGTCTCCACTTAACTTTCAGACCCTCTGAAAGCGACAATTACATACAGACTTTGAGCATCTTCAAGGATAAGTCTTAATCACCTTAGTGTTTCAAGTACTTGGAACCTCAGAGGAGATGCTCAAAAATGTTTGTTGGATGAAATGATTGGACGTATTAGAGTTTGTTACCTGGAAAGCAAGTAGACATATTTACCAACAGAACTTCCCAAGCTGTCTTAAAATTGTAAAAAAGATTTTCACGCAAAGGTGAAATTTACCTTGTTAGCAAGAAGAAACTTTCAACAGTTATATGAATGGTAACAACGAACACTGCAATTTTCAAAGGAAAAATGTTGGCGTTCCCACATGGGCTGCAAGCTTGGAATCACAATAGCATCTTGTGAGATTCTGGGAGACTGCAAGTTTGGAAGAGGATGCTTTGAAATACATGCTGTCCAGATATTCTTTTATTCACTTGTTTATTGATTGGACCTTCAGAGAGTAGTAAGTCCTGATGATAAAAAATAACAAAAGATAGGTTTATAATCTAATATTGAGACTGGGGTATAATCTCTGCATTGGTGTAGAAGATAAATAGAAAATGGAGAATAGAAGGTGAGAGAATTATTAGCAAAGAACTCAGAAAGGTCCTTTGAGCATTTATGCCTATAACTGGATGCCTCTTCAGGGTAGCGATGGAGACGTATGATACATTTTGCAATGTCAACAGGAGGATAGGATGAACCCTTATAAATACTAGAAAGTAAGACAGAATGGTATATGATGAAATCACCCTTTAACTCCAGACTCATTATTTAATTCATTCCTGCAGTCACACATGCATTCGCGCAACTGATGTCTGTGGAGTATGTACAGCGCGCCGGGCATTTGGCTAGTGATGGAGTTAAGGAGATCAACGTGACAGTCGGAGTCTTACAGAACTGATAACGGAGCAGAGAAGACAGACTTTAAACAAGTAATGCCAGTATGTAATGAGCGTTATAGCTGGGGAGACGCTGAAAGGGGCGGACAGCAGAGGACTCTAACCTGGTCCAGGCCTCTCTGAGGAAGTAAAATGTAAACCCAAGACGTGGGCTGTCCCCTGTTTTCTGACAGTGACTCCCACCTATTCCAGCCAGTAGGTCCTTTCCATCTGCAACTCTCATCTCAATGTTTCAATTCCCCTTTTAAATATAGTTCCTGTTCTGGTTATAAAACTCCTAGGATTCCTGACTTTTTACATTACAATAGACAAAACTTTCTCCTCCTTTCTTTTTCTAAGAGGCATAATCCCTGTTTGACTTCTTTGTCCTGATTAAAGAATATCACTTCACATCATCATTTTACACTTAACATTTCTCATTCAGGTCACCACCGTGCTGAGTTCCATTTGTGTATGTGCACGTTAAACACATGCACCATTTCTAATATGTACAACTATTTTTATCTTTCTTGAGACTATAAAGTATTTGAAGATAATCTCCGTATCTCTAATCCACATTCCCTAATCCCCATCACATCTATGGTAATACTATAATCATAGTAGATATGCTAATAGAAACAACCACTACCATTTACTGAGTGCTTAATATGGCCCAGTCATTTCAAATAACCTATATTCATTATGTTACTTAATATTTACAAAATGCCTATGAAATGGTTATTATTACCTCCATTTTACAAATGATTTATAGGGATTAAAAGTTTGGTCAAAGTCACACCATTATTGCAAGACAGAGCTGTGATTTGAAATCAGATTTGCTAGTTGCCAGTGTTTACAGTATTATGCAAGGCTGCCTGGCATCATACAATCAGAATATTGTAAATATTCTTTGAACTAATTCTTTGTGATAGGTCACAGATCTGCTGACTTAGATCTCCCGACATCGGCCAAATACAGTGTGGGCCCCTCTGGTAACTGGGTTCCTGTTGAAATCAATACTATGGGAGTAGAGAAAGAAGTAACCATTATTCCTTATTCTGTTATTTTATTGCCCACTAGCATGTTTCTCTAAAATAAAACAATTGAATGATTCTGGGATGCAAAAGATCCTTTCTTTGACACTCAAAGTTGAAATTCCAAGGGTTTTAATATATAAGTCTGAAGATTCCTAGGCTCTTGGTTAGTCCTGGAGGTAAAGTGATGGATGTAATGGAGATAAAGTTGAGGGAGAGGAGAGAGGAAAGAAGTTTCCACTGCTCCTTTCACATGCTGTATCAAGGATCATTCAGGTCCATTGTGATTGGCTGAGATTAGCTCCTCTAAGAAGATGAATGAACTGGTTTCCACATAATCTGCCAGTGAACTAGAAATACTTATCTCAATCTGCCCCATCCATAGCTCCCTCTAAGGAAATCTTTCTGCTTGTGGCCTCATTCTAAACAGTCATGCTCTATACCATGTGTTTGCCCTTGTCTCAGATGAGTGGACCACGGGGTAGACACTTGCTGAAAGACAGCCATTCGTGACCTGGCCAGCCATTGTATGGGTTTTCCTAAAATGATAATCTGGGCCAATCGGTTGCCTTTCTGGGAAATTTGGCAATGGGAAACTAAGACAATAAGCCAGCTGGTGGCAAAGTCAGATTGTGAGAAGATGTTCTGAACCATATGAAAGCTATAACTATGAAGGAGCAGAACATTTAGGGAGTGAAGGTGGAGAAAGCTGGTTGGAAAAGGAGGATGGAGGCAATGCACAGAAACGATGTTCAGAAAGAAAGTAAAGACACTAAGACACTGGTATTTAGAGGTGCCTTCAATCCCGGGTGTTTCCAGTGCTGGTCCCTGCTGTGTATCCTTGTCACAATCCACCCCCGCCCTTCATCTGAATCTCCTTCCATCACTAATTTTGTGAAGTCATTTGAGTGCGCCTGTGTCTTTCAGTATTACTCTCAATTCTCATTCGTAAATGGATGTGAAATTCAGACATTCCAAAAGAAAGAACTAGAATTCAGTGAGCCAGAAAACCCCATTTTGGTTTTTGCATGTGGAATATTCTTCCGGCTTCTGTTTCATTAAGAAAGTCTGCTCTGCACAACCCTCAGACTTTGCAGGGCCTTTTGTGTTCCCAGTAATCGATTACTCAAACTGCTGCTCTCCAGGTTCAACGTCAAAGTGATTCTAACGTGTCTGCATGAGCGACTGCCCGTGAAGAGAACTTTGACAGGCAAAAGGCTTCCTTTCCACTCTTTATCCTTCATTCAGACTTCATGCCTGCTGGCCCAATTCTAGAGTTTTTGGACCCAAAAGATTTTTTTTTTTTTAAGTAAAAACAATCAGAAATCAAAGTTAAGTGTCCTTGAAAGGGCATTTCCAAGAATTAAGTAGTCTAGAAAAAGGTAAAGTGAATGGGGGCATCTTGTGCCATTTGCATGCAGGTTAAAGGTCACATGGCGGTCTTTATGAAACTCAGAGAGCATCAGGCACATACTAGGAGGTCATTTTGTTTTAGAAATAAAAACAGGTATAAATGTTTTCATCTGGCTCTGCTTACCAGATGTGGAATGTGCCGAAACAAGGCGATCTGTTTCTGTAGCACCCATCACTAGCCTTAGAGGAGCTCGAATCAGCTAACCAGAATCCACTTGGGCTCTTCTGGGTTTTCCTGGCTGTGTCTCTGCTGGAACTCCTGCTCTTTCTTCCCTTTCTAACTCCTGTCTCTCTCTCTCTCCCTTTCTCCTGTCTCTCTCATTGATGTTGGGCTTACTCTGAGCCCGGCTACCCTTGAACCCATTCTCAATGTCACAGTTAAAATAGTTCTTAGGATTTGCCAAGACCTTGGAAAATAACGGAGGTACTTCCCCCTACCAGTGAGGATCATCTTTGCCACACCCTTTGAAAGCCTTGTGGATGGGGAAGAAAAGGAAATGGTGCTTCTCCCTGGGCAATACTAGAAGGGTTGTGGGTGTGTTGGACCTGCTGTTGATGAGATAGCTGTCCTGTTATTTCTGTATATTCAAGACCTGTCACTTCCCATTTTCTGTTTCTCTGAGATGACGTGCACATCTAGAGATTCACATGTCTGTGGGGAACTGGAATGCTGAGGAATGGAAACAAATGGAAATATACTAGTGTCACTTCAGTTGTGACCTGAAATGTGTTACCTAAGAGCTCTGTAAGGGTGAAATTAAGAACTTTTTTTTTCCTACCTCAAAATTGTAAAGTTCAAAAGCTTTTCAATTTTCATTTCTTAGTACTTACAGGATTTTTTGAGGGTTAAATGAAAAAATTTATGTAAAGTCCTCAGAACAGTGTCCCTCCTACTATGAGCATTCAATTCAATGTTAGCTACTATTATTTTTTCCTGTTTTTTTAGCTACTATTATTTTTAAAAGGTTTCATACAACAATACTATAGTTCTTCAACAGCAATTGAAATTTACCTGAATTTTAATGTTTTGGGTTCCTTGATGCCATTTGCCACTATTTGTTTTTATTTAAAAGGGCCTCAAGTACTTGATAACATGCAAGGCTGATCATCAAGCATCTCTATTGCTCTTGTGTTTGCAAAGTACATTTTTGTCATCTATTAGTCTATTCAGTCACATTGCAAGATAGGGAACTCTGCGTCAGAGACACTGTTGGAAAATGAAGAACCTAAGTGCTTGGAGAAATTAAACGACGACAATGTGTCCCCCATTATAACTTCTCTCTCTAGATGAAGACAGACAATCTTCTCTAAAACCTGGGCTCGCACATGTACTAGATGAGTGTATGTGTACACACACACACACACACACACACACACATATATATATATATCTTTATGTGTCTTGCTCTCAACAAATTTTTTTCTAAGCCAGAGACAGCAAGTCACAATCATTCTTTTTTTTTTTTTTAAATTGAAGTATAGTCAGTTTACAGTGTTGTGTCAATTTCTGGTGTACAGCATAACGTATAATATACATATATTCCTTTTCATATTCTTTTTTATTATAGGTTACTGTAAGATGTTGAATAAAGTTCCCTGTGCTACAGAGAAGAAACTTGTTGTTTATCTAGTTTATATATAGTAGTTAGTATATGCAAATCTTGAACTCCCAGTTATCCCTTCTTACTCCCTTTACCCCCTGGTAACCATAGGTTTGTTTTCTATATCTGTGAGTCTGTTTCTGTTTTGTAAATAAGTTCATTTGTGTCTTTTTTTTTTAGATTCTGCATATAAGTGATATCATATGGTATTTTACTTTCTATTTCTGGCTTACTTCACTTAGCATGATAACCTCTTTTTAGGTCCATCCATGTTGCTGCAGATGGCATTCTTTCATTCTTTTTTATGGCTGAGTAGTATTCCATCATGTATATATACCACAGCATCTTCATCCAGTCACCTGTTGGTAGACATTTAGGTTGCTTCCATGTCTTGGCTAATGTAAACAGTGCTGCTATGAACATTGGGGTGCAGGTGTCTTTTCGAATTAGATTTCCCTCTGGATATCTGCCCAGGAGTGGGATTGCAGGATCATATGTTAAGTCTATTTTTAGTTTTTTGAGGAATCTCCATACTGTTTTCCATAATGGCTGCACCAAACTGCATTCCCACCAGCAGTGTAGGAGGGTTCCCTGTTCTCCACACCCTCTCCAGCATTTATCATTCTTTAAGCTTTTCACTGAAGAATTGCAGTTTGCCAGTTAATGAAAAGGAAATATTCTTCCTATTTAAGAGCTGGCATTCTGAGATAGAGTGCCTCGGAACACATCGTGAGCTCTGCCTGCTAGCCAATAGCTGACGGCTCCCCAGTTTTACTCACAGGAGGCAACTACCTTTCGTGGCATGAACAAAATCACAAAAGGTAATATACCCGATAGAGCCTATATTATTCAACCAAGAACCTAACCACGCGAAAAATAGGTCTGGTCTTTTCTAAATATAGGTCTGGGCTGAGAGGGTCCTCTGGCTGGGGTAACGGGCAGGATATATAAAGCATGGGCCAAGTCATGGGTTCTGTCATCTTTGCCTTTTACAATTGCCTTCTGTTTATCGAAGCCTATTTATGAGTCCGCCTTGGTCATCAGGCAAAATGCCTTATTTATTTCCTGGTTGTTTACAAGCCAAGGACCCAGGCTACAGGATATTTATACTGTTGTGTATCAAAGCATTCACTGGGAGAAGAGATAAGCGATTCATCTGCCAAAAATATTGTGGCTTGCAAATTATGAGTGTACGTGAAAGAGGTCACCACAGTACCACGTCATGAGAAAACGATGTTGTTCTCCTGAGCAAATGACGTGATTCATTTAGGTTGACTTCACCGTCCTAAGAGGGCATGAGCAGAACTGTTGCCTTTCCACTACAGTTCTCAGTCCGTGGTGCAGTGATGTCTTAGGTAAAAAGGGACTGGAGCCAAGTCTGAGCTGGATCCTCCAGAGAACCTCAAGGAGAGTTTCTCCCCCTTTTCAAAGAACTAGGGAGTATATTTAGCCTGACAAGGAGAAGGTTCCAGATGTGGAGGGTAACAAGGAGCGGTCAGATTTTTCTAGGTGGGAGGATCAAGGAAGTGAAGGCAGATGCTTTGTTGTGCTAGTGCCCTCGTTTCTGTAGCCCTGGTGCTGTCCCAAGGAGCTTCAGAGTGAAGACCAGCCATCTGCTCCCCTGGGCAGGACAACCACCTGCAGTGAAGAGCAGCCCTGGCCCCACCTGCCAGCCCCTGAGCCAGCGCAGCATCGCCTCAGCTTTGTCTGTCTTTTGTCTTCAGGCCTTCAGCGCCGTTATCCTGCCCTTTTCCAGAGTGAGATCCAGTGAATTCCTCAGAACCCATGGTCCCGATGACATATTTGCCACAAGGACTTGATGTCTCCTCTGCTTCCGAGTCCCGGAAGCAGACTCAACAAGATCATGTGATTTTCCAAAGGCTTTTGAGTAGCTCTTGCCTCTGGCCCTGTTACTTATCTGTCCTACTTGCAACTTTTCATGCTCCAGTCTCCCCTCCCTTTTATTTAATCTGCTGCTTCTCCACCTCCTCAGCCCTACTCCCTGCGCCCTTCTCACGATAGCAAACTGCCCAACCCAGTCCCTTTGTTCTCTTGTTCATTCTCTTCAAAAGTCATCCAAAGTATCCTGGAAGCAGAATAGAAGGGCTTAAAAATATTTTTGCAGTGGAAAGCCTAGACACGACTTACCTAAACATGGTCAAGCTGCTGCTTGATGTAGTTCATGCTTTGGCCAGGGAGAAGGGATGGTGGGATTTTGCCTGTGTTCAGTGCTGCCCATGCTGAGTTAGCTGTTATTTAAGCAAATGAAGGCAACTGTCCTTAAGGAACAGTGATGGAAGCATGGGTGGCATTCATGTGGCTGAAACCTTTCAGGTTGTCTCTGACCCTGTCCACGAACAGAATCTCAAATCCAGATAAGTTCTTCCAAAAGAAAAGATCATTTTTAAATCATCCTTAGACTGTAAGCTCCCTGAGGGCACACATCTTTGGTTCTATTCATTTGTGTATCCCACGTGCATAGAATGGAGCCCGTCCCATGGCAGGTGCCTGATAAGTCTCTATTAATTTTAGTTCCCACCTGATGAAATTGTTACTTGAGTATGGCATTTCAGCAAAGCTCTACTCCATTAAATAGCACAACAGCAAAAGGAATGACAGAGTAGATTTTAATACGCTAATTAACATACAAGGGGAAAAAAAGATCGTTGTATATATACCATGGGCTTTGAATGAACATGAGCTCCTGATGGCTGTAAATGTATCACAGAGAACAGGACTGGGAACAGAATAGGAATATAATAAATCTGAAGGAACATCTTGGACATGAAGGGTAGCTGATAAAGAAAAATTAAAATTTTAAATTATAGAAATGTGAAATTGATAGAGTTCCCTGTCTATCTGAAACACCAAGTATTTTCCTAGGAATTTTGTGTTGTTATTCCTTAAAAAAAAAAAAAAGGAGAGGTTTACACTAGATAAAATCCCTTTCAAATCTAAAAAGTCAACAGCCTATGATTATAAATGATCAACAATTATAAAAATAAATAAAACTGAGGACTTTATTCGTGTGTTAGGGAATGGGTCCAACCCCAGAACAAAAAGTCTTAACCTGAAGTCTGTGGTTGTACTTCCTCGTATATTTGAATTCTCTAAAACTGTGTGCAAAAATTTTATATATGTGCATTTTTTTTTTCCCCTAGGAACAAGGACCCATGGTTTTCATCAAAGTCCCAAGGCAGTTTGAGATCCCAAAAAACCTTACAGGCCACTGGATTATAACATTTTAGATTATCTCCTTATAAGGCTTGAAATAACACTCTATGTGGCAGGCATTATGCTAAACATTTTATATGCATTACCTCATTTAACCCTAACTTCACAAGACTGCTGCTTCTCTGGGAAGTTCAGTTTCTCAGACTCTTACAGCTGACAAGTGGTGGAGCTGGGATACCAACCTGGGGGGATCAGAACGCCACACTTTTATCCATTACGTGGAACTACCTTCTTCTGGGTAGATGGAACGTTTTCCAAAAACCAGAGCCTTTTCAGTCTTAGCCATTGTTTTCCCTTTAATTCATCTTGTATGTTTATATAATAACTGCTTCCTAAGCACCCTAAAGCCTCCGTACACCCAGGGAGCATTCCTCTGCGGAACCAGCCTTCTAAAGCGCTGAGCAACCCTCTTCAGACCGCTCACCTCAGTATTTTTCCATCGTCCGGCTAGGCTGCAGTGAGCATAATTTTGTCTTAACTGTCTATCCTAGACTCCAGTCTGGCCACGTGGCACACATGGGCACCTCATACGTTTGGAGAGACTCCAAGAAATCCATCCCAAGCACTGAATGGTCCTGGCCCCTTTCCAGAATGTTACTAACCTCCCACAAATTGGGATTCCAGACATGTTCGTATCTCGGCCCCCTGGGATAATGGAAGCCACAAAAGAGACAGAAATTAAAATGTCAGCCCAGCTGGGCCCACAATGACGATGGGCCCCGTGGCCTCTGAGATCACCTGAGTGCAGCACACCTGTGTCTCCTGCAAAAGGGATGGCAAAGTAATCCAGGGCAGGTTTTCGAGATGTCCTTTAACTCAGTGTAAATAGGGTGTGCAACTTAACAACAGCAACGAAGACTTTAATAAGCAACAGGGACATTTTAAAACATGAGGTGTGAGAAGCAGCGATCAGAATTCTGATGAGCTTTGTAAATTCCGCTACCGCTGCCGTCACTCAGGACCTAAATAACCTGAGATATACGGTCGGCGCTGGAGCAGCAAGTAAAAGCGGGCCTTGTCAGCCTCCGCCGGAGAAAACCTTCTCACCTCCTGCAGGTTCTGATAGGCGAGCGGTATGCCGCGTCGCTACAGGTGAGAAAAGAATGTCCACAGCAAAGGTGACACCGGAGAGGTCATCCACTCGGTGGGATCGTGGTAGAAGCTCAAAACGTCCACCTGAGAAAGATGAGGAAAACAGGACGACCAAGTCAGGAGAATGGCTGGCGTAAAGGATTAAAGCGTGTGGGAACTGAGACACTGCCAGTCTCCTCACTTTCTCCTTTTCCATGCTGCAGAATAGACCCAGCTCATTTCACGTGAAGTGAACTGTTGTCGTCTGTGCTCTGAAGGTGCCGATTTCCAGTGTCTGCAGTGTTACATACCTGAGTCTTTCTGGCTTTGAAACAGAGTGCCCCAAGCAAGCGGATACCTTTTCTTCTGCTGCTGTGTTGGAGAAACATTGAGATTACTTCAGCCAAAACCACCTTCCTGCCAATCCACAGCCTAATGCAGAGAGGCAACTGTTCAAGTTAACGAAGACAACCAATGTGTGGTCATGATGGAGCGGGATTCAACTTCTGCTTTAGTTGATGCTTAGTTTCTTGAAGTACTTGTCACCTGCTTGGTGATTGTTTTTTGCCTTGGCTGCCTTCTCTGTGGGGTTATAGGCTTCATGAAGACAATTTTCCTCATCATTGTATCCTCAATACAATAAAAAAAATATTTTTGAAGAAATGAATAAAGCCAATGCAGAAAAAGTCTTTTGGTCTATGTTATAGGCATAGTGAGATCTCATCAGGATAGTAAAATGTGAATTGAATTAAATTGCTCAGGAGTTTTTGATAACCAGTGGTTGTCAGCTGAATTGGTTTTGTGTGCAAATGTAACACTGAATGCAGCTGCAAGTTCTAGAAAATGCACAAGGGTTCCGGGCAGTGGCTAACTGCTGTCTTGGCCTCCAGCTCTTATTTTTCCTTCAGGTAACTCTTAGCCAGTGTTGGTCTAGGAAATTGCCCCCTCCTTCGCTCTGAGTCCCATCCTTGTCCTCCTCCCCCAGGTGCGATGGGTCCAGCACGGGGATGGGATGCTCTGCGCACCAGAGAACCCCCTCCCCGGGGCCACTGGGCTTTGTTCAGCCACGGTACCAGCTGGTCCTGTCAGGGGAGCATGTCCTTTCTTTGCTTTGGGGAGAAGTGAGCTGAAGCTGTGGGGGTCTCTACCCTTAAGCCAACCCAGGGGAAGGTGAGGGATGGGGAGAAAAAGGGGAAGAGAGAGGGAGTCTTGATGACACCACTAGGGGCAATATATCACCCACCATTAAACTTTTTTCTGTCGTTTGCCACAGAAATAATTCTAACTGGTCCAGAGAATGTTGTGTTACTTTTTCATTTTTGTCAAAGAAAGAAATCATTTAGATGGCTCTTAGAGGAAGTGTAATTTGGTACATTTTGGTCTTGTTAGGAAATTCATTATTTTATGGGGCCAGAATCTCTGCCTTGGATATAATGTTGGAGCTTCTGGAGCTACAGATAACTCAGAATGCATGTCATCTCTCTTCTACCTGACAGCTCTGTATGAAGACAGCTGTCATGATTTATTTGCTCATTCATTCAATAAATAGTTATTGGGCACCTACTAGGTACAGGCACATCTTTTCTCCAGGATTTATGTTTAGACTGTACTTTGAACTATTTCTTGTGTCACAGGGATGCTGGACTAATGCCATGTTCCTTCCTTAGAAGACCTCCAGTGTCAAAGCATCCCCTTAGAAATGTGGCATCTGGAGCAAAGCAAGATGACATCCATTCACGTTTGTTACACATGCCTTAAATGTCAACCCTCTGCCAGGAGCTGCCAGGAGCTTTGGATGGAGAGTCAGCAGCCTGAGCAAAGGTAGGGAGGAATGAAACAAACTAGTGAGTTCCAGGCTTTGATAGGGTAGGAGTGTGGGGTGCGAGATTGAGGTAGAAAAGAGGTGGGACCAGGAAAGCAGGCAGGGTAGAGCCTTGAATGCCATACTGAGTAGCTTGGATTTCTTTTTCCCCTCTACAAGGTGACAGCGAATCTCTAAATGTTTAAAGAAGAGTGACAACATGATTGGGTTTACATATTAGAAAGACACTTTGAAAGTGTATGACCCAGGGCTCGGACCTCTAGGAAACCAAGGCAGGAAGAGAACAGCTGGCAGATCAGAGCATGTGGGTAAGAGATGAAGACAGGATTCCAGCGAGGCAACAGCTGAAAGGGTGGGAAGGGGATGGACCGACAGGCAGGCAAGCTGTGCTATAAGACTCGGCTACTCAAAGTGGGTCAGAGGACCCATAGCATCAGCATTACTTGGAGGAAAAGCAGGATCTCAGCGTGTCTTCAGTTTATCCTAGAGATTCTGCAAGTGATGCAGTGAAATCTGGAGAAAAGAGATGTATAACCACTTCGACACATGACTGACCCTCCAATTTCATGAATAGATATGTCGGCCCTATATCGAGAGTTTGGTAACAAAATCAAAGCGCAATTCACAAGTACTGTGACGTGTGCATTCACAGGTGCCATAGATTCTTATAAATGGTGCCCTGGTCTCTAGCTACAAGATAAGGAGACTCCAGGAGAAACTATGATATGGTGCCCTACATTTTGGCTGGATTTTGCCAGTAGAACTCTGGTTAACAGATACACCAAATATAATAACAGCCATGGTTTAATCTGGCAAAGGTCATTAATAACAACAATCATAAAAATCCTTCTTTTCGATGCTAACCATCCGGACATGTTTACAGTTTTTCATATTATCCCTGCATGCTTCACTTATTTTTTTTTTCCAAACCTTGAAATACCACAGATAATTCATTTCTGAAATTTGCTTTCATTAATACCTACCTTGATTGTTTTCTTATCACATCTGAATTTCTGTCAGTTTGACAACGATACTTGGTACCGTTTGTTGAGACTTTCTACACCCTATATTCCAGGTGTATGATGAGGATTTCACAGGCATTATCTTATTTAATCCCCATTTATAAGAGTTATGTAGCCTCGATTTATAGAACAGTAACATAGATGTGGGAGATTGAATTATTGACCTATTTATGCTGGTTGCCATCCCTCCTGCCATCCCTCCTCCCCGTCAGTCTCCTGGTGTGCTGCAGAGCTGAGGTCTGAATGAGGCTAGATTCCAGAGCCCAGGCGCTTAACCCAGCACACACAATTTTGCAAAAGGCCCAGAGACTTAGAATGCTTTACTGGAAGTGCCTTTTGAGATCCTCTAGCTTAGAACATGATGTACACTTGTGGACCTGATTCACTTTGTCACTTTCTAAGCAAAATGACTCTCCCAATGGAGAATGAAAGGCTGAGCAGGGAGATGGGGAGAGAGGAAGGGCATGTGACTCTAACTCCCGGGATCCCAGGAGAGGGCATTCATGTCCAAAGCTCTGCAATTGGATGGATATTATACAAATTTCTTAACCTACATTAATGTATTATTTTATCAATAAAATATTTGTTTCATAATTAAGTAAGGTTGGGGAGGAGGGTGTAGCTCAGTGGTAGAGTGCATGCTTGGCATGCACGAGGTCCTGGGTTCAATCCCCAGTCCTCCTCTAAGAATAAGTAATAAACTTAAGTACCTCCCTTCCCCTGCTCCACCAAAAAAACAAAAACAAAAACAAAAACAAAAACAACAACAACAGCAACAACAAAAAGAATTAAGTGAGGTTGGGATCTCATTTTAGTTTTAACTACCATCAACCAGCTATGTGGCCATAGGATTTTTTCGTCCCCAAATATTTCCTGAGTCTTAACTGCATTTTTAAAGACATACATTTCAGGCAAAAGGACAGCAGGGGTGAAAGTGTGATTTGCTCCCTGAACAGAGAGGGGAGAACTGGAGGTAAGAACTGTCTAGGTTCACCCTGGGGAGTCCATGAGGCCGAGCTTCTATTTTTCATACTGATTTGTTACCTTAAAATAACACAGAAAGACAAAACCAGTAAGTCTGTACTTCCACAGGCAGGCAAATGTGAACACCTCAGCAGTGCGAAACAAGGCCAGTTTCAGGGACAGCCTTTTGCTGAAATCGAGAGTGATGTGTCTGCAAAAGTCACACACAGCAAGCAAGAGACAGGAGGATCGAAGGGGACACCCAGTCCCACAATGTCCCCAAAGGGAAAGGAGGCAATTAGTAGGAAAATGCTAGAAGCACGCAAAGTACGTGAAATCAGCTATGTCAGTTGTGAAACAGAAGTCCCAGTGCTGTGTGTTCGGGGGCTGCAGTCCCAAAGATGGAGAGAGAAGATGAAAACCTCTGCTTCCACATCTGAGTCATCTGTGCCCCTCGCTCCCACAGCCCTTCCTCCAAGAACTGGTTTCACCAGAGCAAACCAGAGGCGGTGGGCTCCATGGAGGGACTCTGCTGGTGTAAAAGTAACTTGGGGAGGCTGAAATATTTCAAATTGGGAATTGAAGGCTGAAGAGAGGAAGGTTTGGGAGCAATGAATGAGATGAAAGAGAAGCTCTGCCAGGCAAGATGAAAGCCAGCAAAGGGCAGTTAATCATCCCAGCTGGAGACTGACAAGAGAAACCCAGTGTCTCCGCAGACGTGAGGAGCAGCCCCGCTTGCCGCGGCAGAAATGGCTCTGACATCTCAGCGCCTGAGCTGGGTACCAGGCCTGCTATTTCTGCTCTGTCAAAGTCATTCTATTAAAAGTTAAAAGAAGCCTGCAACTGGAGACTCTTCCCCCTTATAGAAGCCTTATGTAATGTATGCAAATGTGCATCTAAATTATTAGGTTTCTATTTTTACCCTCAAAGCTGCACTTAATAAGTAAAAGCCTAGCAATTTCTAAAATAAATGCGTATCTAAGAACATCTCTAAAGAAAACCTCTCGGGAGCTAGCAAGGGGTTTAGAAGAAAAGGCCCCTGAAGGACAGTGGGGATTGCTGGGTCCTGATACTGGTTTAGTTCCTTACTCTGGACTGGCCTTTGCAAACAATTCAGCTTCCTAGGGTCAACAGACGCTATGTCCCAGCGGGACGAACCCTGAAATGAGGGTCAGAAAGCCTGGCGTTGAGTCCCTGCCTGGTCATTTAGGAGCTATGTGGCTGGCAAAGAATTCAATTTTTGGAGGCTTGTTTTCTTATCTATCAAATGAGAGAAGTAATAGCACTTAGTTCGTGAGATCGCTGTGAGGGACAAATGAGACGATGCACATAAAAACTGCTTTGCAAACTGTAAAGGGCAGTAGACCAGTTAGCCTTCACTTCCCCTGGTCCTCTGTACCGCACAGAACCGTGGGAGAATGAATGAGAGCTAGAAAGGGTTTAATACGGAAAGTCTGAAGCACCACTTCACAATCGTTATAGCAAGTAAGGACGTCCTAAACCTAAAGGCAAACTAGTCAGAAAGCCAGCCTCAGTGGGGAGACGTTTAAAACACCTTCCATCCACACTCAAAGGGAAACGGTGCTCTAGACGGTGCTGGGGGTTGGGTGGCTTGGAGGAAACAGTGTCACACAAAGGGGAGGGGGCAGCACGTTGTCATTTAAGAGGCGTAAAGTGACTGAAACGCTCACACCAAAAGGAGATCTTCTAATTCCATTAGAGCTGTAATCTGCTTTCACTGTTGGGTACAGCGTCCCCTTCGAGAGAATCCGGAGTCAGTGCGGAGGGCTGGGCGGCAGAAGTCTTCCCCCCGGCAACAGGGTGATGTCAGCGGCCAGGAGAACCGCCAATCAGCAGGCAGAGTGAAGCAGAGCGCGCTGGGATTCTGCTCAGCCGTCTCCTAGCAAAGCAAGCCCAACTCTGAAGTGCAAGGCTGTCTGCACTTCCTCTGCACTTGAAGCTGAGACTGAATGGCTCCTCAGTTGAAACGGTACCAGTGGGTGTGCAAGTTAAGATTATTTGCATCCAAACAGCCAGTCCTATGGGTAATAGGAGTCATGGCTATACTTTCCTGCAAGTGTTTTTTGGCAATTAAAAATTCAGTGTTAATAAATATTTTAAAGGCTTGATTTATAGGTCTTGCCTTATAATTGTTTGAAACCTGTTTTGTCTCATGCATTAAGGGCTGCTGGGCGGCTCTTGGCCCTCGAGCTGTATATAAAGTCCAGCACTGTACCTCATAGAGTTTGAACTTGCTTCTGATGTTTCAAGTCTCCTCTCTTAATGATGAGCAGTCTGGAAGTCAACAGCTGTTTCATTTCTGGGTCAAAAGCTCCAATTCTCTAATTGCTCTAAAATGTGTTTCTTGTGTGCTTTAAAAATAACTCTATAAGTGGGAAGGTTCTGATGTGACTTGTAGAAAAGGGCTCATGGTGGGGAGGGCAGAGCCTTGTGGTGCTGCTGAGAACGTGCAGGTATCTCCTGGCATTTTGTCAGTTTTTCTGACCTTAGTCGACAGTGACAGCAGAACTGGAAAAGGACACAAAAGATGAAACCTACCCACCCAGCATCCCAATCTCTTTCTTACACTTTCCGGGCAGGCTCGTCACCTACCCAGCCTGCACTGCGAGAGGACAATCTACACTAACTCTGCACGAAAGTCAGAGGCATCTCTCCTGCGAGTGGTGGAAACATCTCTCCCAAAGTAAAAAAAATATGTAATGAAGACGGAGTGATTTTCCACCTTGTCTTCTTTCAGAGTCACAGGTCTCAGGAAGCATACCAGACTAGGATTTATAAGCCCAGACCTGCTGCAACCTCTCTCTCCTGCGACAGCTTGTTTCTTGGATGAATGCCTCTCTTTCCTCATTACCAAAATGAAGACAGAGTTTACAAAAGCTGGCTAATTTGGGCTAATTAGGGACAGGCCATTCTGAAATATTAAGAAGACTGACTTTGGGAATGTATTTTAGAGAAAAGCAGACCTACCACGTTCAAAGGGGGATGATGCTGGAGGTGGGCGAACTGGTTCTGGAGATCAGGCTCACCCAGGTTCGAATCCCAGATCCACTACTTACCAGCTCTGCATCTTGGGCCAAATTGCCACTCTACAGGTGCAGACTCGGGCAAAGCCGAGCTCCGAGGATGGTTCTGAAGATAACTGTCTCTCCTGAGCACAGGCAAGCACGTTGGAGCTACTCAATGATTCATAGACCCTCCACCCTCTTTACACTGGAAATAAACAAGTTTGTTGGCAAATAGAAATCCCAGAGGGACCCGCTTTCACAAATACTGAAGGGTTTATAATTAGCATGAAAAAGGGTCGCTTCCATGCTTGGAAAGCAGGTCGTCCTTTACAGGCTGTTAGGCACACTTGGGAAGTCTTGTTTACACTCCAGCATTAATTTCCTTAACAAATCCTTACAGCTAGGGTGAAATTAAATTTCAGTTCAGGCTCTGTTTGAATGACCCCAAACTCCAAATGAAGGTGGCTTTAGTGGGATCTGAGTTTCACTTTTCTGGGAGCCTTGAGATGAATGTGGTGGACTTTCTAATATTTCTCCAAAGCCCTGGCACTCTTTACGAGAAAGATGGAGCTGTGAAGTGTCTGGACCCATCCTGTTCATCTCCTTCTTTATCTGAACATCTCTGAAGGGGATGTGTTCCTGGCATCCAGAGGAGTTTAGAAAAGCTTTCTGGAGACTGGGACAGACAGGGAATCTGAGGGGATGTGAAAACCCCAGGGCAGGTTAGAGGTCTGAGCAGCTGTGAAGCCTGGAGGAAGGACAGGAGGAAGTCGGGGTGGTGGATGCGCTTCCTGGGTGAGACCGAATCAGCTATTTTAGACTCTTTGGTTCCTCTTTAGTCAGCAGCCAAGAAGACTACAGAAATGGTAACATTCTATTCTTTCCACAGGGCCTTTGTCTTGAAAACTTCATTTGCTGTCTGAGATCTAGTGTCCTAGATTCTCTGTTCACTCAAGGCTTATTGCAGAGAGAAGGTGATGATAAGCCACCTTCTTCCCATTTCACAGAGAGATAAACTGACAGCTTGTGGGTGAGGCGCAGAGATTTGTGAAGGATCAGTCCCCGCGTGGACAGCAGAATGGCATGGAGACATTGACTAGGGAAACAATGAAATAGAAATTGGAGATCTCCTGGCCTGCCTTCATTACAATCATTTCAAATCTAAGTACGAAAGTTAGAAATGTGTAAGATTGCAACTGCACTTTAGATTTAAGGCCTGCCTGCTTTTGACTGATTGGACCTCCGTACGTGGGCCCCAGCAGGTCTTTTCCTGTATTAAGGCAAGAGGAAGCCGATTCATTCCAAGAGAGCACCATTTTGCGTCAGAACTCTTTGATGCGGGGTTATAGGTTGAATTGTGTGTCTCACCCCCCACCACCAAAAAAAAAGATCCATTGAAATCCTAACTCCTAGTCACTCAGAATGCAACTTTATTTGGGAATAGGTTCATTACAGATGTAATTAGTTTAGAACAGTACTCAGACATATGAAGGAATGAAATAATGCCATTTGCAACAACATGGATGGACCTGGAGATTATCATATTGAGTGAAGTAAGCCAGAAAGAGAAAGAAAAATACCATATGATATCACTTATATGTAGAGTCTACAAAATTCATACAAATGAATTTATTTACAAGACAGAAAGAGACTCACAGACATAGAGAATCAAGTTATGGTTACCAAAGGGGAAAATAGGGGAGAGGCATTTGGGATTAACATATATAAAATAGATAACCAACAAGGACCTACTGTACAGCACAGGGAACTATATTCAACTTCTTGTAATAAGCTATATTGGAAAAGAATCTGAAAATACGCATGTGTATGTACAAATGAATTGCTCTGCTATACACCTGAAACTAACATGGTGAATCAACCACACTTCAATAAAAAACAAAATTAAAAAGAATAGATTTGTGTATATATATATATGTAAGACTGAATCACTTTGCTGTACATCTGAAAAGAACACAACATTGTAAATCAACTCTACTTCAATTAAAAAAAATAAATAGATAAATTAAAAGATGAAGTTATACTGGAGCAGAACTGGTTCCTCATCTAATGTCACTGGTGTCCTTACCAGACAATGACAGTGTGAAGATAGACACATACATAGGATGGAGATATTGACCAGGGAGGATGCCATGTGAAGACAGAAGATTGGAGTGCTTCATCCACAAGCCAGGAAACCCCAAAGATTGTCAGGAAACCACATTCTCCTACAGGTTTCAGAGGGAGCACCGCCCTGCGGACAGCTTGATTTCAGTAAGACTTGAGCCTCCAGGCCTGTGAGTAATAAATTTGTTGTCTTAAGGTTTCTAATTTGAGGTACTTTATTATAACAGCCTTAAGAAACCAATACAGCTGGCATTGTTACCAAATGCAAGTTCGTGTGCCCAATGAACCGTGAGGCCAAACAAACGGAAACGCTGGAATTTGGAGCAGAGAAAGGTTGATTGCAAGGCTGAGCAAGGACGGGGCTACTTACTCCCAGGAAAATCCTGAACTCCCAGAGGGTTTCAGCAAAGCATACTTAAAGGCCAGGTGAGGGAGGGGTGTCGCAGGGTACGTGATCATATGTGCACAATCCTCTGATTGGTTGATGTTACGGTAAGAGGGCGGTCAATACTGTCAACCCCTAGGTGCCAGAAGGTCTGGGGTCACGTGCTCTCAGTCAGCAAGTAGTTCATTTCTTCCCTTTGGTGGTGGTTTTTAGCATCTTAAAAAAAACTCAGGAACTATACCTGAGATACTATTATCTGGGTGCTTCAGAGAGGAGCTGCAGCAAAGGGTTACTCGGTTACAGCATGAACCAAAATTACTGTCACTCCAGACTGGACAAAGCTGGCCGCTGTGTGCTTCGGCATGTCACTGACCTTTCTGGAAGAACGTTTCCTAACCCGTGAAATAGAGATGGAGGCAGCGACTCAACAGGACTCTAACATCCTTTGAGAAGAGGCAGGTATCTCCCGAGATGGGGTAGCTTTTCTTCTTCTGATCTCATTCTTGAGCCCTTCCCCATCGCTGTCCCTGCACTCGCCCATGACTCAGGTCAGGGCCCAGCCATTGCTGGCCTGGAGAATTGGAAAACTGTTCTCCCCTGCAACCTACACATAACACAAGTGCCCAAGGGATCTTGGGAGACACAGATCTGACCATGTCATTCCCTTTACTCACCTTCTGCCGCCTGACGTCACTGACAAAATACTTTCGAAACTCCTTGGCTTGGCATGAGGCTCGTCATGTCCAGACCAAATGTCCCCCATCAGGCTGTTACCCACCAAGTTCCCCTTACCCTACATTTCATAGATTCCAGCCACCCTAAAATACTGTCTCCTAAAAATGCTATGGACTTCTCTTTCCTAAAATCTTGCATCCCTCTACTTTCCGGAAAATGCCCATCTACCCTTCATTTGTTTGTTTGGTGTAGGGAGGTAATTTGGTTTATTTATTGATTTTTAATGGAGGTACTGGGGGTTGAACCCAGAACCTCATACATGCTAAGCACTCTCTCTACCACTGAGCTGTACCTACCCACCCTCGCACACCTACCCTTTGATTCCCCTCCAGACCATGAGCAATTTGAAAGCAGGAATTGTCTTATTCACTGTTTTTTCTGAATTAGCTCTTCTCTCCAAGCTCCTGTGGCACTCTGTCACAATTTTCTAATATCCATTCTCCCACCTGAGAATCCGCTAGCTCCATGCACGGTGCTTTGCACTTGGTACAAAACAAATGCTTGTCGAGGAGATGAACAAATACACAATGGGCAAATCTACAAATACACAAACGTTTGGATGCATTGTTGCTATTTAGTGTGAATTTGCAGTAACCCCAATTTGACTGACTTTTCTTGTTTCATCAGATTGTGACCATAGCAATTGAGTTCGGTCAGTCAAAACTTGTGCTGAGGCTTGGCTTCCTATAGAGTCCTGCCTTTATTTGGAGTCAAGCACAGCTAGCCCCCAAACCCCAGCTGGCTCACAGCGAGGGTCGGCGGCCGGGCCTGAGGGCAGCGGCCAGGGACCAGGGAGTAACCGGAAATGAGCTCCACGCAAGGTGGGTCTCTTCTTTGGGTTCTCCTTTCTCTTTCTCCTTCTCTGTGGCTAAGTTTGGCTAAACAAGACCCTGTGAGGGTGTGGAGGAAGTCACACACACAGCACACACACCCCTCTCCAGGCAGGTCTTCATAGCAAAAGGGCCCAGTGCAAGGCAGCAGCTGAGTTTACCCACAGGTCAGGAGAATCACCTTTTGAATTGTAAAAATTGTAGTGATAATGACCATGTATCGGACATTCACCGTGTACCAAGTTGTCTGTCTCTCTCTCAGTCTTTATACGTATTTATAGATATATATATATTCTATATATATTGTGTTTATATGTATATATGTAATATGTTTAAAAATAAGTGTCTGTATGTATATGTAAAACATATATAAATATATATAAAATGTATACATGTATACATAATTACATGTATTTATATGTTATGAACATATATTTTGTAATTTTAAAATAAATATATTTGTTTATATAACATACATATTTATATATACAAATATTTATATATTAATATATATTCATATATACTATAAATATTTATCTTCATTTCTATATTTATATTTGTGTGTATGTATTAATATTTATAGGTACTATATATACACATTATGATATAAAGTGAATATATATGATAGTGCATCTCTCTCTATATGATTAAAGTGAGTTCCAGTAACTCTGCGAGGTAGGTTACTATCCCCACTTCCAGATGTGAACATTGAGGTGATGTGCCCGTGGCTACACAGCTAGTGAGTGGCAGAGACAGGAATTTGTCAGGTCTTTGCTCTTGATCACTCAACCTACTGCTTTCCCAGTCCGTTGGGGCCTCTCAGATTAATTAATTAATTAATTAATTAATTAATTAATTAATTAACAAAAAGGTATTTATTTAAAACTTACTATATGCTAGTTACAATTGAGGTTCTGGGTGTAATGAGGCAGACACGGCAAGTCCCTGCTCTTATGGAGCTTGCAATTCAGGGAGAGGGGATAGATAGACAATAGAAATGTAAGCAGATACTTTTAGCTCATGGTAAGTGCTACAAAGGAAATGAAATTGTAAAGGACAGAGAGTGTGACTGGCAGTCTCTGAGACGGTCCCCAACAATCTCCACCTTCTGATATTCATGCCCTTGTGTGATCACTTGGGTGTAAGCTGGACCTGATTACTTCTAACTAACAGAATATGGCAAAGTTAAAGGGATGTCATTTCTGAGAATAGATTATGAAAATGCCTTTTAAAGTACTTTGAAATACTTCAAGCATATAAGATTCAGTGAAATGCACGTTACATTAAGGAACATTACTACTCTAATTTATGCTGTTATGTTAACTAACAATTAGCCTTAGAAACAAAACCAGGATTTAAAAAATATTTTGTAGAAAGAACTTCAACAATTGTTGATACAATTAACTTCCTTGAGCCAGGAGACTGACAGATTTTAGACCTCTGCCCAATTTTGTTTAATGTCCTTGCCCAGGTAATTTCAAGCCCTTAATTCACGCAGTGGGTCCATATTTGATGTTCTCCAGGAACCCAGATTTCTGAGAGCTGGATGCATTAAAAGCCTGACCTTGACTTTTATTGGTACTAAAAAGCAACATTAAGGCTTTCAGGGAATACTTTTGCATTTTTCTCAAGCTATAACGGAATATGAAATGAGAAATTTCTTCAATTAGACTAAGCCTGAACAAGAATTTAAAAATTAAACATTTATGAATAATAAATATACCAGAAAGGTATAGCCTTACTAGAAATCAAAGAAATACAAAGGCAACAATGAAATGTCACTGTCACCTTTCAAATTGGAAAACATGATTCTTAATCCACAGAGGATTCAGTGAGATGCACACTCTCAAATATCTCACACAGGACAAGTTACCAGAACAGCCTTTCAAGGGAAGCTATTGGTCACATGGGTCAAGACTCTTAACCCTATTCCTCCCCTTTGACCCAGTAAGACCATAGTATCCTCAGTCACTCAAGTGCAGCTGGCATATGGTAGACATTTAGTAAGTGTTTGTGGAATTAATTAGTCAAATCTGATATAATCTTAACAAAACCCGAGAAAATGTCAGGTATAAAAATATACAAAGTTGTTTATTGAAACATTTATTTTAATTAGGAAAATGGAAACAGTCTGAATGCTAAAATAGAGGCTTTATCAAATAAATTACAGAATATCCATTTGATGGAATAGTTTTCTGCCCTTAAAATGACTCTTCAGAGGGGGGCGTATAGTTCAGTGGTAGAGTGTGTGCTTAGCATGCACGAAGTCCTGGATTCAATCATCAGTAACTCCATTAAAACAAAAATCAAGGCTTCAGAAGAATTTTGAGTAACAACAACATGGACAAAGACAGAGACACTACTCTGAGTATACAATGACCCTCAGTGTGCATACCTAGAGGGGAAAGCTATGGCTAAATCCAGGCCAAAATAATGGACAAAAAAATGCTCCAAAGTGTACTTAGGGGTTGTCTCATATGTGACTTGTTTCCTTTTTTGTCTCTTCTCTATTTCAAAATTTTCCTACAATGACATTTATAGTTAGGAAAAGATCAGTACAAATATTTTAACAATCATTTTTCAAATCTAAGCCTACAAAATTTAGGCCACTGAACTCTAGGTACTGAACCAGAAGTTTATGGTAAAACAAACAAATGAACAAACAACAAAACACTCTTGGCTTTCTCCAAATATTAGAATTCTGCTAGTTTTTCTTTTCTTTTTTTTTTTTTTTTTTGATTAGATTTAAACCAGGTCAATCAACTGCGGTAAGCAGAGACGGAGGCCATGCGCAATAATGGTGAGGACATGTTCCCCAGAACCAAGCTTTGCTAGTTTATACCTGGGCTCTGACACTTTCTAGCTGGATGCCTTTGGGCAAAGTATTTAACCTCTTGGACTCTCGGTTTCCTGATCTGTGAAATGGGAATGTTAATCGTATCTGCCTCACAGGGTGATTGTGTGTATTAAATGAGAATAACACACGTGAAGCGCTTAGAACCACGCGTGGCAAACACTGAGTGGTCCTTAGGTTGGCTGTTGCCACAGTATGATTTCTACTCAAGCAGAGCTCTGTTTAGTGTCAAGGGTTTGAAATCCAAACCCTGCCCGCCACAAACCAAGAGGAGAAGCTAGACGGGAAGGCTTCTGTACTATTTGGATGTCTGTGTGTACAGGACTGATGGGAGAAATGACAGAGATGATGAACTGAAGAATTCAAGTGAACTGAACCTTGAATGTCATGGCCTTTTAAAGCAAGATTTTGAAATGTGCTTGATTATGGGCACTTGGAGTTCTCTCTTTTTAAAAAATTGTCCAAAATAATATCAAGCTTGCAATTTATAGATGGGTTCTCTCAGTCTTAACAGAGAAGCAGAATCAGCTCTGGAGTTTTGGCCCCTGAGAAGCAGAAGAGTCTCTTGCTTTGAACGCTGAGTGGAAGTCTGGGATCTAGATCACATTCTTCCCCAACCAGGAAGTCTCACTTGGCCTGCTCAGCAAGACCCCTTCCTTTCTTTTCTGAAGTCCCCAAGGCTCTTTTTCTAGAGCTGCTTGGTGACTGTTGCTACCTTGATCTTATATTACTATTGTGAGTGTCCACATAGATCTTAAATTCCATGTGTTTTATTCTTTTTAATATCACCCAACTCTACCTAGCATAATAGAACCTCAAATTTTTTTTGGAATGAATTAAATAGTAAATCACATAGGTATTTAGAGCTGGGGAAAGATTTTGAGATGCTGTTTTAGAGCTGCAGATCTGGAGGTATGGGGGTAAGAACCATAATCTGCAAAGAGACCTCAGGTTTTAATGGGGCTTTACCACTCACAAGCTGGGTGATATTGGGGAAACTTATAACAGCCACTGTCCTTATCTGGGCCCAGGAGGATAACAGTACCTATCTCAAAGAACTGATAAGAGGGTGGAAAGAGACAATTAACTTACAAGTGCTTGTGACTCAGGTAGACAGGGGGAAAAACACGCTCAAGGCTGTGAGCTTGGCTGCTGCTAAAGCCACTGCCCTGCACTTTCTGGTTTCTCTTTCTCTGATAAACCTTCAGGTTTTGCCCAGATTCCATGGCTGTGCTATGAGGGTCTCTTAGTGGAGAAGGGTGAGGAGAGGCAGTAACATTTCTCGAGCGTCTGCTATGTGCTGAGGACCTTCGCCCTGAGCTTTGCCTTTAGCTCTTGAAGCTAATCTTTTTTTTCCCCTCCTTTATAGAGGCACTGGGGGTTGAACCCAGGACCTAGTGCATGCCAAGCGTGCGCTCTACCACTGAGCTATATCCTCCATCCCCACCTCTTTTTTTCTTAAATGGAGGTACCAGGGATTGAACCCAGGACCTACGCCTGCGCTCTACCGTTGATCTATACCCACTTTCCCCTTGAAGGTACTCTTGGTGGCCTATGGAAATGGATGAAAAATCAAATGAACTGCTATTACATTCTTACATTTCAAGTACTCTTGAGTGTTTTCTTGAGATTTTGCTGACTTTATTCCCCCTTATTTAGACTCCAGAATATCTGGGGATAGATCAGCTCACTGGACTGAAAACCTCTGGGAAACGAGAGTAGCGCTCACCTGCGTAGGATCATTGGAACTTCTACTTACTTGAAACTCCCTCCATGATGAAGCTCTCAGAGCTAAAGGCCCCACTGACCTACTCACCGTCTTCCCATGACTCCCCCAGATGTTCCAAGCTGCTCAACAACCTGGCCAGTGAGAGATCACGTACCTGGCCAACTTCTTGGCAAGCAGAGTAACTCACCACTTGCTATTGGCCCATCAATGGCTCTTTAAAATTCTAGACACACTTTGCCTCCAAATAGCGAGAATTTTTAAGAGAAGGTAAGAGTGTATCCTGGACCTAATTTAACTTTCTTGATCTCTGTTTTACCGAAAAAATGCAACCCAGCCATGTAGATTTGTCTTTTGGAGGAAAGAAACATTGGTGGGACCCACTGTGTACCAACTCTCTGTTGGATGCTCTGCCACGTTATCCCATTTTTTTTCTTCTCAACAGTTGAGCCAAATAATATTATCCTCATTTTATAGCAACTGTGAAGCCGTTTATTTACTTGTGCGATGCCACACAAAACACAGGTCTTAAGTAGTGCAGCCAGGAATCAAAACTCTTTTTAAAAAATTTTTTTAAATCTGCAAGGTCAATGTTCTTTTGGCCATGCTATACATCTCATCTTAAATTATTTTCAAAGGGATTAAAAAAATCATTTACTTATTCATTCATTCAATGAACATTTATTGAATGAGGAGTGGGCTCCACAAATAGCGGAGATATCAGAGTTGAAAGATAATCATTCTCCACCAGGTATTGGCTCTGCAACACCTTCTTTTAAGGGCTAGATGAATCTGCCTGTAAGGTTAACTGATTCTGCTTGAATCTGATTACCACAGGGATGGGATTGGATAAAATCAGATCAGATCTCAATAGGGACCGCTTATGTTGAAATCCTGAGAGCTTTAGAAGGTGATTTACAAGTTAATCATTGACTCAGTGTGTGGAGAATGGACACATTGTGAGAAGCTTGCCGTGTTAGGTGTGTGGGGTGTGGCAATCCTGCCCAGAGGTCAAGCTGTCGCTGCCTGTGGCAGGGTGAACCCCAGGCTAACAATGGTTGCTGTCTCCACACGTGGTCTTTGGAGAAAGGACCTGCTGGAATCATGTTTTACAAAATGGAGCCATTGAGCTTGTTGAAATTAATGGAGAAAATGCTTCCAGTTGATAATGTATATCAGAAGGGGTTTGTAAAGTTTTGGTAATGAAGGCTGGTTTCAGGGAAACTGTGCCTAGTCAAAGGCCAACAATGTGAACTGTGGGTCACGTGCTCTACCTGGTTGGCATCAAGGCTCTTTGTGCTAAAGTTGACAGAAGTACAACACAGTGGTTGAGAGATGGTGTGTTTGGAGTCAGGTAGACAGGGGTTCAAATCTCGGCATTTTCATTCCCTTGTGCCTTCGTGCTTACATAGACTAGCCTTCATGAACTATGGTTTCCTCTGAGGTAATAACAGTTCCTGTTTCGTAGCATTGTTGTGAGGATAAAATGAAATGTTTTCTGTTAAGCACTTAGCTGAGTTCCCAGCAAATACGGAACAATAAATGGTAGTCATTTTAATCAAATATTAGTCAATGGGAAAATCAGTATAGGAATAACAAAGAGGGTGTGTATTTACAGGGCTTCCTTGTGATAACATCAGGGTTGGTTTCTTTCTGTTTTAAATACCCCGTGTCCTTATTTTTTAAAAAATTCTGGAGTTTATTCATATAGAATGTGAGCTCTCCAAGGACAGGGACTTTGCCCATCTAATCACCTCTGTATCCTCCACACCTAGAACAGCGCCTGCCCCAGAGTGGGCAGTCAATAAATATTAGTTGAATGGATGAGTTCACTCAATTAATCACTCAATGTCGTGAGAGGCACAAAGGTGAGTAACAAAGATTTCTCTCCCTAGTATGTTACACCAAATTAGGGGAGAGAAAAGTCCACATGGAGAAATGATGCTCCAAGTAATTCTTTGAACCAGATGAGGACTTTAAGCGGAGAATTCAAAGGAGGAAGGGACAGCGGTGTGTGAATTAGCTTACATCGATAGGAAGGATATTGACAAGTGGAGATGACGGGTACAGAGAGGGAGAGGGGGGAACAGAGAGGGTATTCCTGGAAGTGAAACAGCACGAGTCCAGGTCTGGAGGCAGGAAAGAACCAGGTACATTTGGAGACAAGGAGAAGTACAATTTGACTCACAAACAGAAGACTGGGAGGGAATTTAAGGACAGAGACTATGTCCGGAACACTTTGCACATAGCCCAGAAGCCCATCCAAGGTTCAGTAAACAACCTATGAGTCACCACAATGGAGGGTTGTGAAGAGAGCATCCTGAAGGCCCAGGAAGAAGGTTGCTCAGCCCCGGGAAGGAGAGGACACGCTGTGGATTCAGCTACAGAAGAGGCACGGAGCATGGGATTGATTAGCATGTTGCTTCCACACCCGCCCACCAGCCGTTTCTGGGAGGATTTCACCGAATTCTAGGAAATTGAGACTTTGGAACCCTGGGTTGATTGGCTTGGATCTAGCCTGTCTCTGCATTTTGACTCTAAGTAAAGCATGTCGGTACTTGCGTTACAAGAGTCCGTTTGTTGGGAAGAGCACACAGTCCTGAACAGCACACCGACACAACATCAAGGTGGGTGTAGCAAGTGGTCCAGGCCCCCCACCCCGCCTAACCTTGGTAGTTAGAGCTGCTGGAAATCCTGTCCCAATTCTGCATGACCACAGTACACAGAACTGAGTGGCAGCGGACCACCTGCGGATTTTCTTTAAGTGTCCAAGGCTTCTATATAAGATCAATCCCCAGATGCTTCCCCCCTGCCTGGATTAGTGGAGGATGTAGTATATGCTTTACTGAGCATATGCTATGCCCCAGACACTGCACCATCTCATTTAATTTAAGCTTCACTACAATCCAACCAGGTGACTTCTACCACCCCCACTGTTATATAGTTGAGAAAATAAAGTTCTATGAGGTTAGATTGCAGAAGGAGTAAAACACTGAGCTTGGACTCAAAGCCAGATCTGTTTGTTGAGTTAACTGCATTTCATCGCAATTGCTGAAATTTTTTTTTTAATTAGAGAGAATTTTCTTTGATTGGTACAAAGGGCTGAGGGAACATGCAAAACTTCCCAGAACTGGGGTTGATTTAGAGGGGTGGGAGAGCGAGTTTCAGAAGACATAAGAGACAGAAGTCAAAGGTCAGCAAATGGAGTGGAGATAATTACAAATCTACCAGCTCCTGCTTTTTCTCCTAAGGTGACAGTAGCTTCCTTCCCTCCCAGTTAAGTGCAGGTGGTGGCTGAAGACTGGCTTCGTGGTCTCCCTGGGAAGGGGCAGGTATTTTTCAATAAAACACACAGAGCGCGCTAGCCCCGCGTCTGTGGCTACAGGGGGAAGGCTGCCGGGCCTCCCTGAGGCACAGCTGTGCTTGAACCTTGGACACCTACCTTGAGCAAGACTTTATTGTCATTTGAATTAATCATTCTGTCTGGGGATTTGCAGTTACCAGACATACACCCTGCACATGACATGGGAGCTCGGTTTCCCCTGCCACACCCAGCCTGCTGGGCTTCCGCCAGTCAGCTCTGCACACCAGCCTGGATCCACAGTCACCGCTGGAGCCGAGGGAAGAGAAGGGAACTGCTCTGGTGGATTCCGAGGCTCCCGGGCAACAGGCAATCCAGAAGGAAACCAAGCAGGCAAAAGTCAGTTCCAAGCTTTTCCCTTTGGAATTAAGTCTGTGTTGTGGACCAGAGTGGAGGCAAAACCCTCCCCTCTGACACAGAGAGCTGTTTCCGTACTGTTTTCTGTTGTGAGGTTGAAGCAAGCTCTCCTCTAAAACCTCCTGGGTGCTCAGCTGTATCTGCTCTGCAAGTCCCAGGCTGTTGATAATGTACGTTTCCTCCAAAGACTCTGGTCACCATTTGGCCTGCAAGTTGGAAAGAGGAGAAGCAGCAGAGGCCCCAGGCAATTAATGCGAATTGGGAGGGTGGATGGGAAGTGGTTCACAATGCAGACCATGCTCAGCAATGCTCGCGAGAGCCAAACAAAGCAAAACAGAAACCAGATCTTCGACTAATCTGCCAGCCGAGAGATGCCTCACTAGGATAAACAATTGGATAAGTAGTCAGACTCCGAGGTCCATCCAGGGATGGCAATCTGTTCAGAATTCCCCTGTCCAAAATGGCTTCCCTTTGTTCTTGGGAGACAGATGATTATCTCTGATGGGCCCACGAGCCCCACTGTCTGGGCCTGTCCCCTCCAACACAATGGCTTCATCTCAGTTCCGGGAACATGCCAGAACTATGCTCACCACCATCCGCAGCCTTAGGCTTGTATGTGCTGTTCTCTTCCTGCATGTTTACGGTCTTCCCCAAGCCCACATCACTCAAAAATCAAACAAAACAAGTAAAACAAACTCATCTCTCTCTCCCCTAAAGAGGATGCTACCTCGTTAAGTGTCATTCTCTTTCACACTCAATCCCTGTGCCCGGACTAGTGCCTGGCATGGAGTCAGTGCTCAATAAATATTTGTTGAATGAATGGATGGAGCCAGATTGCTTTAAACTCAGAGAACCATTTCACAGTTTCATTGCAGACAATCGTCCTGTTGGACAAGCAGTATAAACGCAAAGCTGGTTATGTAGCATATTTCCACAGCCGATCACAAACTAGATGCCAATCAGTCAACAGCTTGCACCTACAGGGTGCCAAGTGCCATGCTCAGGGCCGTTCAATGGACAGTTCAACAATTCTCTGAGTACGGAAGCTCCCAAGGGAAGCCTTAATGGGGGTGGTGGGAGGGAGGAAGATCTAAGGAAAGTGCCCTGTAGCTTTTCCGCAAAAGAGACAGGAACTGAGAAGACCAGTGTGACATTTTCAACTCAGGTAGAGTATCTTTGATTCAACATTCATTCAGTAACAATTTGTTGAGAATTTACCAGATTCTCTAGCGAAAGAGTAGAAAATACAATTGACAAGCCTGGTGGAACTGAGAGCCAATCAGCGGAACCATCAAAGCTGATGCTACAACAGATGCTTGGTTTCTGGCTTAAATGGGTCCTCAGCACTTCTGGGGGGCTTTTTCTTTCCCTCTGCTCAGCATCCTCTTCCATCCTCCTCAGTGACTTGTCTAAACCTTCACGATTCTCATTATACCCTCCACCCTGCTCCATTCTCCCTGGACTAAATGGATGACCTCAACTCTTAAGAAAAGTGAGGCTATCTAGCACTCCCATTCCTGGACATATACCTGGAAAAGATGAAAACTCTAATCTGAGAAGAGTACATGCACCCCAATGTTCATAGCAGCACTATTTACAATAGCCAGGACATGGAAGCAACCCAAGTGTCCAACGACAGATGACTGGATAAAGAAGATGTGCATATATATGTGTGTGTGTGTGTGTATATATATATATATATATATATATATATATATATATATATATATATATATATATATATATATATATATATAATGGAATACTACTCAGCCATAAAAAAGAATGAAATAATACCATTTGCAGCAACATGGATGGACCTAGAGATCATCATACTATGTGAAATAAGCCAGAAAGAGGAAGAAAAATATTGTATGATGTCACTTTTATGTGGAATCTTAAAAAATTATACAAATTAACATATTAACTTACTAGGAACAGACTCACAGACATAGAAAACAAATTTACAGTTACCAAAGGGGAAAGAGAGGGGTAGGGATAAATCAGGAATTTGGGATTAACAGATACACACTAACTATATATAAAATAGATAAACAATAAGAACCTACTGTACAGCACAGGGAACTATAGGCAATATCTTGCAATAACCTATAATGGAAAAGAATCTGAAAAAGAATATATATGCATAATTGAATCACTTTGGTGTACAACGGAAACACAACATTGTAAATAAACTATACATCAATTAAAAAAAAAAGTGAGGCTTTGAGCACTGAAATGCCTCAACTTTCTCTGTATAACTACATATTTATCCTCATTTCTATCCTACTTTACTTTTTTCTAATTTTGGAAGGTTTAGAGATTTAGAGGTTGAAGTTTTAGAGACTGAAGATTCTTTCATTTCATTTTTTTTTTTAAAACTGTGGGCCCTGATTAGTCAGCAGGGCATGAAATCAACCAGCAGGCTGTCATAGCAGTTTGGAATGGAATAAGATAAACTGAAAAGAAAATCTCAGGGTGTATAGTATGCAGTAAGTGTAGACACCATCTCATAAACTTTGTTTTACATCTATGATTATGTTTATATCTTTGCGGGTATACTGGGTTCTTAATGAGATGTGTTTCTTTCTTTTCTTTAACTTTTTTTAGGGGGGAGTAATCAGGTTTATTCATTTTTTTAATGGAGGTATTGGGGATTGAACCCAGGACCTCATGCATACTAGGCATGCGCTCTACCACTGAGATGTATAAATATTAAGAGCATCATTCTGTTGAAAGCCATTCTCGCATCCCTTCCCATTCCCACAGCATTCCCTTCCACTGTCTTCTACCTTCTCTCCATATGCAGTCTCTTACTTTCCAGTCATCCTTTTCCTTTAGTTTATAACGCCCTCTCATTTCACTAGCTTAACCTTCAACTCACTCCTCTTCATAGTCCAGGAGCACAATCTAAACTCCAGCTCCCCTTCCTCACTTCTCCAGCCCCCACACCACTGAAACTGCTAAGAGATTGCAAAGGTTTTTCTGATTGCTAAATGGAATGCATATCATTTTAGTTATTAGTTACACTTTTGTGTTTACTTGTCATCGTTGGCCATCTCCTTGAAACTTTCAACATTCTGGGTTTCTTCCCTGATTCTCTTTCTACCATTCTGATCATTTCTCTGCTGCCCCTTCCTGAATTCCCCACTGTTTTCCCACTCCTTAAACCTGGGTGTTCCTCAAGGTCCCAGTCTCACCTTACGATCTTTTCCCTTGATGTTTCCTTGTCTTCCTCTGTTGTGCCAGTTGACAGCTTCCAAATCCCAGCCTGAACTTTCCACTCAGCTTTGTTTTTTTCTATCAAGATGCCTGCTGGGTTTACTTATTCTCGCATTACGCATCCCAAGCTCAGCTCGTTATTGGCTCCACGTCTGTGGCTCCTGCATTTCTATGGATCAGACTGTTTCCTGTGTCCGAAATGCCTCCTTTAGTCACCTGGCCAATGCTCATGAAATAACTTTCATGATGACTTCTGACTTATCAATGACTAATTCAGCTCGGGTCTCACCTCTCTTCGAGGAAGCCAGGGAGTGCTTGAAAGTTCCGCATCACCTGTAGCTCTCCCTAAGCATTTATCCCACTGTGTCAATATAGTTGGTGTGTCTGTCTTTCTCATTAGACTCTGAGCACTTTGAGGGCAGGAAAGTTGAAATCATTTTTGCACTCCAGGTGCCTGGTAGTCAGTGCTCAATGAACATTTGTTGAATGGATGAATGAATATGCCTCACACAGGCATCAGGCCCATTATAAATGTTCAATAAATATTTCTTAAAACTGTTGTCATAGTGGAGAATCAGAAGCTGCCATGTGAATTCACCCCACAGACAGGCACTTGGGTTATTCTGAATGAAACCATCCACTTTAGGTTATCTGATGTTATCTTATTAGTTAACTTTCCTAGATTTACTCTATAATTTTTCTGCTTTTTAATTGCTTTGTGCTGTGTAGACCTGGAGGTAGATGCAAAGAGGAATTTTACATTAAAAACTAGGACTCAATTGGCTGTTAACTAAAACTAATGGCTTAGGGAATAGACATTACACATCTTATCTAAGATCCTGAATATCCCAAAGGGAAATAGGTCAAGATGTGGTTGAATTTGTTCAGAACCTCATTAAAGAAACTCTTTACAATGGAACCATACCCATTATTGAATTTAATCACATTTCTAAACTGTTGCCTAGGCTGGTTTGTTCTATTTTTCGTGGAAGCCCTGGAACAGAGCTATAAGGTGTCTTCTAACCTTATGATCAAATTACTATTGTTATCTATATGGGTTAAGCTGAAAGTTCACTCAAAGATTCTTTCGGGTGGGCTCCCCCTTGTTTCCCTTCTATACCTTTGTCTCTTTGGTGTTCAGCTGTCAGGCTTTGATTCCATTGTTAAAAATCTAGGGAATTGGGAAATTGGTGTTGGAGTGATTTGGGAGCTGGGTTCAGATATATTTCTTCTATCAGCCTTTCAGAAGTAGGGTTTGTTGGAAGTGGGGAGAATGCAGCTAAGATTAGCCTATGTGGTTATTACCAGAAACTGTTGAACAAATACTTGAATTAGTGAGAGCATGCTCCACTGATTTCATTAGTTCTGATAATACTAACAGTGAATAGTGATTTAATTTCTCGCACATGAGTTGATATGTACACTCAGAGGGCACGTAATATATTGAAAATGCCATTGTGTCATGATTCAAATTTATAGTGATTTAAACTTCTTATGTCTCCTGCATAGCGTGGGCTCAAAAATAAGGGAAAGAGAAACCCTGTAGTTCATTCTTTAAAAATAGTAATAATTCCGCATATTAGACTATGTGTAGTTGACAATGAGTTTTATACACATTATTTAATTTTCAGAATAACTTTCTTTTTTTAAATTTTTTTACTTTTAGCTTTATGCTTTATTTATTATTTAATTATTTTATTTTGGTCGGGGGAGGTAACTAGGTTTATTTATTTTTAGAAGAGTTTCTGGTGATTGAACCCAGGACCTCATGCATGCTAAGCAAGCACTCTACCACTTGAGCTATACTCTCCCCCCCAAAATAACTTTCATGATGACTTCTGACTTATCAATGACTAAGTTATAACTCGGAGAGGTTAGAGTAACTTGTCCAGAGTCACATAATTAGTGTCAAAGCCACAGTCCTATATGAAGGGAAGATTGTTTGATGATAGGATGTTGAAATTCCCCTTTGAATCTAGTTCAATCAAATGTAGTTTTAGGGTGAAATATTTAGGGAAAGTTTGTTTTGAACACTTAAATCTACCAATAGCTGCTACTCAAGAAGTCAGTTCTTTCTTTCTGATTTCCTGTTTTCACAAAATATGTATTGAGGTAGATGTCTTCTAATGCTTCAGTTATTTCCTGACTTTCTCTGTAGTTCATAGGGGTATAGAAATTTTCTCAATTTTATTGGGGGGGGGCAGTTGAAATTAACTTGGTTGTGTTCACTTCATCCCAATCCAATGATGAAAATATTCTAACCATTTGTCTCTAAGCCCCTCATAGAGTCAAAGGCTATTAGAAGCAGAAGATGCAAGAGACCATACCGTCCCAAATATGGCAAGTCATATCACTCATCTCTCTTACTCTAGTACATTTATGCATCATGTGTTAACAAAGCTTGCGAGACTAAATCGAGCTCAGTGGGAACATGGGCTGTAACTGATTAGCAACGCCAGCTATGGGCTCATTGAAGAGTTGTGGTTATCCTTGTTTCTTCTTTCCTTTGCCATTTATCTCCAATCTATCAGAAAGTCAAGCAAACCTCTGACCTTATCTGCTTACTTCTGACCATTTTTGCTGCTAGTATCAATATTAGTTACAATATGCTAAGTTATGCTGCAGTAATGAATAATCCCCAAGCTTCTGTGGTTTAAGCAACAAATGTCTCATTCTCACTCAACTACACGTCCACTGCGCATCAGCAGGGAGATCTGCTCCACTACTTCCTCACTCCAGGCGCCTCATTGAAAAGCCCCCACAATCTGGAATTTTACTAGGCACAACTGCAGGGGATAAGAGAGCACAGGAAGGACTAGCCAAGAAATCAAGTGCTCCAGTCTGGAAGCAGCACCTTTCTGCCCCAAGTCCATTGGCAAGAACTAGTCACATAGGACCACACAGCCGCAAGGGGGAAAGGAAGTAGAATTCCTCCACGTGCATGGAAGGTGAGGAAAGCAGATAATAAGTGGATGTTAGAATTCCAAGTCACTACCATCTCTTGCTGGGATTCCTAAAAAGCCTCTTAATTAGTTTCTCTGCTTCTATTTTTGCTGACCTGATATAGGCTCTCCATAGAGCAACTAGGAGATTTTTTAAAAAATATAAGTCAGAATATCTGTCCCCAACTGGTCAATTGGTGCAGAGGAAGAATTCTCCTTGGGGAAAGGAACTTCCATTGTCCACAGAACCTCCTGTGTTGTCATGCATTTCTATAACAACAGCTCATAAATCTTTCTGTTCGAATGGGGAACGGGTCAGAGCATTTTCACACAGAGCCAGATGGAGATGGATAAGAGAGAGAGAAAGAAAGTCCTTATACAGAGTGGCCTTCCTCATTGTTCTCTTGTGTGTAACCCAAGGGGGGGGGGTTGCTGTGAAAGAGGTGAAGGTTATGCCACTTACTGTGCAGAGTCCTCTAGGGGTGGGGGTGGGGGGTTATGGCCCTGCCTTCATGACCCAGATCATGCTCCCTGGTGCTAGATCTACTGGTTCAGCTTGGCGTGAGAGTGAGAGGAGAGTAGGGAGTGGCTTGTTTTCCCTTTACACAGAACCAGGGCAAAATAAGTGTCCAAGAAAGGCATATTACCTTCTCCTTTCTTAGCTCATCTCCTCTCCTGTGTCCAGTCTCCCTAAATCATCTGAATCTTCTGATGCTTTCTGATGGAAAGCAATCCTCCCAAACCTTTGTCAATATCCTACTTGAAGCAGTGTCTTCCTTCCTCATTATTACTTCTCACACTATTCTGACTATAGCAAGCACCTAGGGGCACGGCTCTCTAAGAACCGTATGGGGGGAAATAAGCTATGCCCTAAAATCTGATCTCCCCTTGGTGTTTTCAGTGCTATTAATATCCATTCTTTGATCCCAGACTCTGAACTCTGTCTGCTCGGACCGACCTGTAGTCTTTGCCCCACTCTTCTTGCCTTGGCTGATTAGTTTGGGTCTGACCTCTGACTTATTTGGATTTATATTATCTGTCCAACTATTTCAGTCTTGAGTACTTCTCCAGAGTCACTACCCAGATCTTTTCTCCTGTATAATTTCCTTTCACTATGTCCATCGTATTGTCCTGGCTCACGTGTCTGACCTCAACATGCTTTCAATAACGATACCAACCTTTCAAAGGAGCAGGTCTCAACAAGACATATGTTTCTGGGGGAGAAAACTGCATTTCAATATGTCACCACAGCCTAGAAAGAAATGCTCTGAGAAATATAATTGACTTAATTTGGTAAAATGATTATAGAGGTTTAGAGATCTTCCTCCAAAGTACTTAAACTAATTTCATAAATGCAAATTCACATAAAGATAGAGCTGGAAGATACACTAGGGATTGTCTAGTTCAATCTTCTCAATGTGCACTTGAGGAGACTGAAACCAAGAAAGAACAAGTAAATGCCTGGTAGCACATAGTTTGTGTTGGGCTGGCATCGGGTCCCCCAGGCCCCGGGCCCTGGCCTCTCCATTCAGTGACACTGTTTTTGACTTTCATGTTATAATCATTATTGGCAAATGTTGACATCCAAGTGTTCATTGTTACAGTAAAAAATGTATGTTTGCCAATCTTTGTTTGGGGAGATCCCACTTTAGAGAAAGGAGTTGTTCATAATAAGGAAAAAAACATACTCGTGGATAGAATGCTGTTACAAATTTTGTCTTTCATATGCTGGGGGTTACATGGCAATTTTCCTTTTTTTAAACTATTTGAAATCTCTTTTCTGTGTTCTCTTCTTTGATACAAAGTCTATTGTTGCCAAGTGGAAATCAAATCTAGGTAGGGTCTGAAGCTCTAGAGCATTACTTTGATAGGAACAAAAAATACCAGTGATAGAAGAATATAGAACTCCATGATCTAACTTATATCCCTTTGTATTAATTCCACTGAAAGCATCAGAAACATCTATGAGCCACAATCTCAATATAACTTCCCATTCTACAGGCAGGAAGTATGTTTGTATTTTACCATTCTAGCTTACATTTGGCCTCTAATGCAGCTACCTTTCATTTATCCCTTCTTTCTCAGACCAGCCAAAAAAAAATTTTTTTTATAAGTTCAAAATCTCCTTTATAAAAATACAATACACCTCCAAAAGAGACGGGCTCCAGAAGCAAAGCCATCCAATTATCTCAAGTAATAAAAAAATGCCTGAATTATCTATTTCTCTTAATTTTAAATAGAGAGATAAATAAATAAGCATAAATAAATGTTTTAATTCTACACATTATCCTCCCCCAATTCCATTTAATCTGGTCTGTGAGGCTGCAAATTGTGCCCTGGAAAGATGATCAGTCTTCACATATACATACTTTTATCCCGTTCTTGATCAGTAGAGTCAGACTAGAGTCAAATCAGATTTTTATCAGGGACTCATGTCTCTCAGTCATGATGAAAGCCGTGGATCTGTGCAAGATAAAAGTTTGAAAGTCTGAGGCATAGGTAAGGAATTTGAAACGCTTGGCTCTGATGAAGATGTGTTATGAGGCCATAAGGGACATCACGCCATGTCTGAATGTCTCCATCCATCAACAGAACAGGTCAACAGATATCTGATTTCCCAAAGGGCCAAGAATTTACTTAAAGATCTGATGCAATGAAAGACTGTCTAATATGTCAACTCCTAAGTCAGACTCTCATCAGGATGTGAAGCCTCCTTTCTCCTGGGAAAGGAGAGACTGTTTGATGACCTTGAATTGCAAGATCAAGGCAGTTGTGATGAATTGTGTATTCTGGTTAGCTGAGGATCAACCACAAGAATCTCGTGCACTTCTCTTTTTGTCTTTAAAAGTATTCCTGAAACATACGAGTAAATTGTTGCCCTGATGTTGTCTGCTATGAGGCACAGAGATCCTGGAGTTAGGTAGAACAGGGCTCACATCCCACCTAGAACACATAGAATGTATTAAGTGAATTGTTCAGCTTCAATCAGCTTGAGTAAGTTAGGGATGGTAATAACTGTCTTGAAAATTGGTTGTGAGGGTAAGATTGAATTTCAAAATAGATATAATATCTCAAACGTAGTGCCTGACCCATAAAAGGTAATACATAATTCCTGTCTTAAGCTCTGCATGTTGAGATGGGGAGCCTGAGACAAGGATTTTTACGACAATGATGTATTGAGGGCGTGCTGCTAGGTGAGCCCGTAAGGGAGGAAGTGAGAAAAGCAAGATGACGAAGAACCAGATGAAGACGAGCATTCAGCTGAAGGCTGGCTTTGACTTGATCTCCTGGGGAACTCGAGGTGGCGAATAACACCATGGAGCTTTCCCACACTGAGGCAAGTGGGGACACTTTTTGGATCTCTTTATCAGTCAGCCCAAGGCTACAGGCCCCCTCTGGAGTTAGTGGGCAACGTTCTGGGTCTTTCTGAGAGAGATGTTCCCATCTACGAAGTGCAATTCTGCCGGCTACCTGGTTTTTACATGTCTTATTCATTCATCCTTCAATCATCCATTCAGCAATTATTTATCATGTGCCTCCTCTATCCAAGTGCTATTGTAGGCATGTGGGATGCTTCAGTGAGTGAAATAAAAATCCTTCTCTCGAGGTGCTCATATTCGAGTGGAAATGAGATACTAAGCAAATAGTTATAAGAAATAATTACATACATTATTTATATAGTGAATGGATAGCAGGATTGTTGTCTTTTTTCTTCTTCTTCTTTATTTTCAGCCAAGTAAAATGTAATTCTTTGTTTATTTCCAATTTTTTTAGCAGGATTGTCTTTTAGTCACCGAAAGTGTACAGCATCTCAGGGCTTGAATCCTAACTTCAGGTCTCCCGGTGAAGTATTGTAGATGCATATAGTATAAAATCACATAGGCATGGAGATTTTGATTGTGGAAGAAATCTTAGAGACTTAGTTCAAGACCTGATTGAATTTCTACTTATCTGAGCTACTGGAATTTGTATTTCGACTCTATACTTGATATGATTTAAGTTCTCTGTTTGTCTTTTTTCCCCTTTAAAATCAGTGTTAATATTTTTCATTTCATTATGATTTCTGATCATTTGAGTTCATTCATTTATTTGCTAATGCTGTAAATAACATGTGAATGCCTGCTGTGTGCGAAAACTGATGAAATTTGTGAAGAATAAGACCAAAGCCTCTGCCTGTAGGAGTTTGCGGTCTACTAGGAAAGAAAAGGAGGGGGATACTGACAGCTCTGTCCTAAGGAAGAAAGCTCCAGATCCAGGAAACCTACATAATGGGCTCTAAGGAGACTCCACGTAGCCAGAAAGGTCCCAAGAAGCCGTGTGGAGGAAGTTTCCAGCTGGGGCTCAAAGGCTGCCTTGGTGTGGACATTTGAACATGTGGGTGATGGATGGGCATTCCAAGCAGAGAGAACCTATCAACCAAGATACAGAGGCAGCAAAAGGCTAAAAGCATTTGAGGGATAGTAAGTTGCTTTAGCTGGGTCTGATTCCTGAGGCCGAATGTTGGATTAAAATGACAGGTTTATGACTCAGAGAGAGATTTGAAGGGATTCCTGTCAAGAATATATATTTTTTAATTGAAGTATAGTTGATTTACAATGTTGTATTGGTTTCTGGTGTACAGTACAGTGATTCAGTTATACACATACATATATTCTTTTTCATCACAGGTTACTACAAGCCATCTTCAAGTAACTATTGTTTTTTAGTTTTTTAAAAAAAATTTTATATCTTTATTGAGGTATAGTTGATTTACAATGTTTCAGGTGCACAGCAAAGTGATTGATACACACACACACACACACATGTATACACTTTTTTCAGATTCTTTTCCATTATAGGTTATTACAAGCTATTGAAAATAGTTCCCTGTGCTGTACAGTAGGACCTTGCTGTTTATCTGTTCTGCACATAGTAGTTTGTATCTGCTAATCCCAAACAAGGTTTAAAATGACAATAAACACATATCTGTCAATAATTACCATAAAAGGATCTTCTGGTAGGAAGAAGCAGAAACTCACTCCAGCTAAAACACATACAAGGATTTATTAAAATAAAACAGGGGAATCACCAGAATTCAAGGAAAGGACAACTGGGGTCCACTGAAACTTGTAGAAAATTAAGACATTTCAAGGGCTGTCTTCCATCTCCCAGGGTTGTGAGTTCTTGTCTCTACTTCTCATTATTTATCTGCTTCACCGTTCTCTATCCCTGGCTAGTTTCCTATATTTACTTAGTGTTCTCACAGCCCAGCCCATTATAGCCACTCATCTTTCAAATCTGGTGATGAACAAAGACAGTCACGTCCAGGTCTCACAGTATAAGTTTTGGAGGGAGACACCATCCCTGGCTGTCTTTAGGCAGCGTGTCCACCTAGTTAAGTCACCTGGGACTGGAAGGGGGGGTGTCACAGGGTTGCCACCTATTCAGCATCCTTGGAAGGGAGTCCTGATGGGGCAGGCAGGGCTAGGGGTGGGGGAGGACTTGCGGTGAGAGGGTCTGGCTGAGCAGCTCCATTCTTGAGGAGGTGGAGCGGAGCCTGGGAAACTTTCTGAATGGCAAATTCCGGTTCACTTATTTTTTTGCCGGAGTTGCTTTGTTTCTCAGTTTCATGAATTGCTAACAACACAATCACCCTCTAAAATTGTGTTAGCTGTGCAAACTTGAGCATCTGCAGACAATGAGCGTGTGGTACCAGGGCCTTCCAGAGCCTCGACTGTATGAAATGCCCCTCATCTGGGAGTGCACGCTATAGTCTCTCCCTGTCTTCAATATGTTCTGTTGACAGAGTTTGTCTAAGAACCTCCTTGTCTGTGATACTGAGGATGACTTTGAATGTTAGTGTTCCTAGAGTCCAGCATTGTGCCTGGCAGATAGTAGAAGTTCAATAAATGCTTGTTTCTCATTTTCTGAAGCATTTGTCTCTCCAAACTGACTTATGCTATGTGTTCAATGCATGAATCTATGCATTAGAAACGAGATCCTGGCACTCATGGATAAGCTGGAAAGTCATTAAACAACCCTGCTCTTCTTGGGCTCTTTTCCTAAGAAAAAAACAAGAAAAAATGGAACAGACTCTGAGAAGTCTTAGGACTTTGGAATCAGCTGATTTGCGTTGGAATTCCAATTTGCATTTACATGTTGTGTGACTTGGGACAAGCTGCTTATTTAAAAAGTCTTACCTTCTCTTCTGTCATTGGTAAAGTGGGAATAATGTATATTATTTTTACATACATGCAAGACTGTGTGAGCATTAAGGGAGGTACTGCACATAAGTTCCAATGGTTGTGTCCGATATATAAAAGTTCCAACAGTTAGAACTACCATCATGATCCCTGTTGCCCTCAAGACTTGTTACCATGAAAAAGCAACAATACAATTATCCTCTTCTAAAACAGAATTCTGAGAAAATGAGACAGGAGTGTGCTTTTGATAGGCATTATAACATCATGACTAGGAATAGCTTTTGTGTCAGAAAAATCTGGCTTGGCTCTGGGATCATGTCTTAAGCAAATTAGGTCTCAGTTTTCTCATCTGTAAAATGGGGATAGTGATAACTCCTGTGTCTGAAGGGCTTGCAGACAATTCAGTGAAAACATGTATGTCAGATACTTAGCAGTGTGCCCAGTGCCTAGAAAGTTCTCAATAAATGGCAGTTATTATTATTGTTAGCTCCTCTCTGTCTCCCTCCTCCACCCATCACCACTACTGACTGACACCACCACCACCTCCAAATCTATCAAATATTTTGTCTTTGTTCCAGCTGATCCTTATTCCATGTGGACCAGTATAGTTCCACAATCATTAATAATCATTACACGGAGAGGGGTGAGTGTGCGTGTGTGCGCGTGTGTGTATGTGTAGTGTTTGCTTATGCACATGGGGTAGAAATATTTAAGACTATCTCAAGATCTGAAATAGCTGTTCTAGAGACCATGGGTAAAAGCAGAAAAAAAAAAAAAAAAAAGAAAAAGAAAAAAACCCAAAGCAGCTAAATCCCCCTGCATCCTAAGCCAAGTGTTTACCTCCCAGCAAAACAAAGCCGCTGAAAGAGAACCCGCGGAACAAAAGCAGAGACTTGGAAAGTAACTCTGAGCGACATTGCAGGGAATCGCAAAGAACCTGTCCCTTCTAATCCCAGAGCTGCTGAAAGTACAGAAAACGGGTGGAAATGAACCATTTGTGTCACACGCAGAACACCGCACACTGCTCCCCTCCCCTGGACGAAGAGCAGCTCCGCCTGCGCTCACTTGGACTCTCACATGAAATGGAATTCAAGCAGCCAGGCCCCAGCATGCTTAACCTTTGGACCACGGATGCCAACGTCTCTCTAGAGAAAGAATTAGTTGTGCTTGTCTTGGTGACTGTGACGCAACCCCCGAAGGGAAAAGAAAAAAGGCTTAGAGCCACGATGATTTTGCAATGGCTCCAACAAAAGGCTTAAAGGATTTCAGATGCGTTTGGAAATTAAACTCTGCTGGCCCTCCTGAGCCAGCATCTCTTCTAAACACCAGAGGGACTGACAATGACAAAACCCAGACCCAGTTGCTGATGCAGGCTTGATGGCATTTGGGTTGGCCAGGCATGACGAGGCAGAAACAAATCTCTTTGCCACTGTTTGCGTGTAAAAAAAAAGTGGCATCTCATCCATCTGCTTTTGACCCAGGCCCACGGGCAAGACGCCCTAACACTGCCGCCCCCACTCTTCAAGTGGATCTCTGGGAAACTAACCTTGAACACAGAACATGGAATTTTTTAAAGAGATAAATGCTCCCATCCCCTCTCTGCTTATATAGATATTTCTGGTCAAAGGCGAACTGACAGTAGGGATTCAGGACAGCGGGACAAGAGGTCAGTTCATCGCAGAGGTGGTGTCTGACTTAGAAGGAAATGAAAGATGATAGCGTGCTACAAAGACAGGAAAAAAAATTTTTTTTAAGTCTGCTTCTTAACATAGCAATTTCTTTTGGTATGCACTCTGTAGGTTGGAAGAAAGGAACCGCGTTTCTGTGACCCGGACAGGGAGGGTAAGGGGCGGATCTGTGGTTGCAGGACTGGGACGGCGTTGTGGTAAAATTCTGTTGGCATCTGTGAGGGTCTAGAGGCGCACAGGTGGGGGACATTGGCCTCTATTTTCATTGTCTTACTCTGAGTTCTGGGGTATGAGTTGTAAAACAAAAAATGGTTTTCTGCATAACCAAAAATGTCTGGGGTTAAAATCCAGTGAGTCTAATTAGGCAGCGTAAGGAAGTGTTGCTCAATAAATATTTGTTGATTGGTCATGCTTCCATATTCAGATTTTGGTCACTGTGACTTTATAACATGAAATAGTGTCTCACTGCCACATGACTCATTCATAGACAAAATCAACCACCGTTACAGTCCCTGTCCCCAGCCCTGGTAGGACACTGCACATGGCCTCTGGGGTAGGAGGCTCCAGGCTGCCTCCACGCTCCGCCTGTACAGAGGCTGCCTCCACACCCAGGAGGTGGAGGAGCCAACCTAGGCATGGTTGCCTTCCGGGAGAACCTAGGAAGGGTCCTGGGAGACCCCAAATTGTTGCCAGAGAATAGGTTCTTGTCCCGTGCAGGAAAGAATTCAAGAGTGCGGCATAGTAAGGTAAAAGTCTGCTCAGGGAGATACACGCTCCACAGAGAGAGGCAGTCAGTCTCACTCAGAAGGGAGAGTGCCTGGAGGTGTGAGGGTGGCTAGTTTTTATGCGCTGGGTAATTTCATATGCTAAGGAGTGGGAAGATTATCTCATTTACGTTGGGGAAGGGGTGGGGATTTCCAGGAATTGTGCCCCACTCCCTTTTTGGCCTTTTACGGTCAGCCTGGGAACTGCCATGGTGCCTGTGGGCATGTCATTTAGCAGGCTAATGGATTACAATGAGCGTATAATGAGGCTCAAGGTCTACTGGAAGTGGAACCTTCTGCCATCTTGGTTCTAACCAGTTAACCTGTCCTCAGTTGCTGTGTCATTTTTTAAATGATTGTGCCCTGCCCCCTCCCCTCCTGTCTCAAACTCACCAGCTCACCCTGCTAGCAAATCACCCTGCCAAGTGATGGGTTGCCTTTATTCTTGCTTTCCCGTCTTTAACACAAATTGACTTACTGGTTCTCTTTCTACGTAAATTTGGCTCAGTTAGAAGTCTACCTCAGAACATGAAAATGGGCTGCGGGATGTGAAAGAAAAAGAAAGATGAGGGGGAAAAAGCGAACAGAGTTAGGAGGAGGAGAGAGGATGACCTATAAATGAAACAACGTGTCAGTGAAAGAAGAAAGCAAACAGTCTTAAAGAAGTCAGAACTACACAGAGCCAGCTACTCACAAACAGGAGCCAGACTCTTGCCACATCAAAATGAAAAGGGAATTATGTGCGTGGTGGGGGCGGATGCAGTCGCAGCAGGTAGCCCCCACACAGGCCAGTCCCCGCGGCCCGCAAAGGCAGATCCAGCCATCCTGGAACCTTCTCTCCTGGAGCCCAGCATCATGTGAGCTATCAGGTTCTGTGCCTACCTGCTGTAGCCTGGGTTCCATCAAGAACAAAACCCCAGATGAGACCTGTGTGCGGTAATTTGAGGGTGGATCCAGGGAGCAATGAGAGGGGGATGGGAGGGAATCGGGAAGGAACAGGGGCCAAATCAAGGTTGCGTCACTGAGTTGGTCATGACTGTGAGTTCCTGATCCTGCGGGATCTTTTGTGGAGCCTTAAGAGATGCATGTCAGAACTGTCTCCCATCGGCATCATTTAAGCAGGCTCCGGGGTCGTCAACATCTTCGCACTTTCGGGTTGTTCGCTGAAGACTGCGGAGTGGATTCTTGGGGCATTCCATGCAGCAACGTCAGAGGAGACGCTGGCTGAGAAGCCATAGCCTGTGGCTGGCTTGCTCCTCCCTGAGTTTGCTGCGGCTTGGTTCTGGAGAGGATTGACATGGGGGTACTCGATTGCAGGCATGTCCCCAACCAGAGTCCACTTTGTAGGTTAACAGAAAGAAAGACCGAGACCCCAAGCCTGAGAGCACGTCGGTGGCAGGTGCACCCTCAGTCTGCACCCGCCCAGAGCTGGGTGAAGTTTGTGCAGGAAAGGTGACCATAGCAGTGGGGAGTAAAGCGGAGGATGTGGGAGATAAAAAGCAGTGCACAAGGTGGGGAGGTCTTGGGTTCAATCCCCAGTACTTCCCTTTAAATAAATAAATAAACTTAATTTCACCCTCCTCCCCCCCAAAAAAACCCCTAAAACAAAAATAAATAAAATCTTTGGTGGGGGGTGGGAACTGTAGTCATTCATGGAAAAATAGTTAGAAAAAGAAAAAGAAAAAATGTACAAGAGGTAACTTTTTCCCAATGTCCCCACCTGAGTTTAGGACAGCTTTTGCCTAAATTATTACTGTAGCCTCCTCACAATGCTCCCTGGCTGCGAATCTCTTCCTCTTTAAATTCACTATTCAGATATGGCCAACATCATCTTTCCAAAACCCACGTCTGATTATATCACCCTTTCCTGAAAAACCTTCCTTTCCTTCACTCCTTTCTTTGTTCACATCATACGTTAGTATATTTCTTGGCTCGCTTCCAAATTTTTGGCAGGAGAGGTAGTTTTCAAAATCTGCCTCCCTGCCTCATTTCTCACTTCCCCCAAACGAGTGCCCTTCATGCTGGCCCTGAGATTTCCAGCGTGTCCACTCTGGGGTCCTATGGAATTATTTCAGAAGATCAGAAGAACCACTTGTACATCAAGAAACCATATGTATTTAGCTCCTGTAGGAGGCACCCTTCTTTAGTGGTCCTGTTTCATGGAAGTGGGAGTTGTTCCCAGACCTGCTGAGGGAAAGAACGAGGAAATGTTCTGCCAAGGCCGTGCTCTCAGGCTTGGGGTCTCGGTCTTTCTTTCTGTTAACCTATAAAGTGAACTCTGGTTGGGGAGCATGACTGAAACTGAACACCCCCATGTGTATCCTCCGCAGAACCAAGCCTCAGCAAACTCAGGGAGGGGCAAGCATTTCTTTTACTCAAGGGTGGAATTAAGCACCCCCAAGTAACACAGAGCCTCAGGACTGGGACTTGGGGCCTTTTTGCTAATTTGTTCCCAGCCTCCATGCAGAGGTGCCTTACCTTCCAGTCTCTCGTGGCAGCTGCCTCATTCCCTGACTTGATCTCCGTATCTTGTTCTTTTCCAGAAGCTCCCCTCTTTAAATTCTTCCCATCTGATGGTCCACCCCACCTTCCCTTGGGAAAATCTCTTCTTGGGGTGGAGTTGAGGGGACAGTGGTTTCCACTTGGATTTATCTAACAGTAAACACGCCTCATCATTGTGAAATATTTAATGTTTTCCTTCTGAAGATAATATGAGAAACACATTCTTCTGTTAAAAATCACACTGAGTTTATGCATTGCAAACTAATAACCTTGGCATTATTGTGCCAGTGGAAGCTCTGTGAGGGCAAAGATTTTTCTTGTCTATTAACTGCTTTATCTGAAGTGCTGGAACAGCCCCTGACACATAGCAGGCATTCAGTTCATGTCTGTGGCCTGACTGAAGGAATAAATAAATAGCATATACTCTTTTCTGGGGCTTCAGGACCCCCCCAACCATTGGCAATGAATAGATTTGGCAGAGGTGGGGATGGGTAGCTCAGTTCTGCCAATGGGTTAAAAATTTTAAGGATAATTTCATTAAAAATATTAGAATAAATGTGTATCTAAATTCCCCCCCCCCTTTTCCCTGGGTTTTAAAACAGCTTTACTGAGGTGTAATTAAGATACAAAAAACTGTGCATACTAAAACGTGTTCAACTCAATAAATTTTGGCTTGTGCACAGCTACCACCACAATCAAGATAATGAGCACATCCATCACTTCTAAAAATTTCTTCATGCCGTTTTGTAATCCCTCCCTCCTGTCCCATCAGACCCTCTCCCCTCCCTGGGTAACCACTGATCTGCTTTCTGTCACTATAAAATAGTTTGCATTTTCTAGAATTTTATATAGATGGAATTATACAGTATGTACCCTTTTTTTTTGTCTTACTTCTAAGAACCAAAAAATAATTTTTCATTAAAATATTTGAGATTATAGGTCCACACACAGTTGTAAGAAATAATACAGAGAGATCTCATTTACTCTTTAAAACCCAGCTTCCCCCAGTGGTAACATCTTGTAAGACTATATAGTACAATATGACAATCAGGATAGTGACGTTGATACAGTCTTCTGGTCTTATAGTCTTTTGAGTGTGTACACTTAGTTCTGTACAGTTTTTATTTTCTTAAATAGCAGCATTATTCATAATTGCCAAGACATGGAAGCATCCCAAGTGCACATCAATAGATGAATGGGTAAAGATGTAGCATACATATGCAATGAAACACAACTCTACAACAAAAAAGAAAAATACTTCATCACTTGCCACCCATCATTCACTTTTTTTTTCCATTTCAAAAACCAGAATTTTATAACTGCCATAAATGTTTCCATTGCATCAAAAACAACAAAATACCTAGAAATAAACTTAACCAAGGAAGTTACCTATACTCTGAAAACTGTAAAACCTTGTTGAAGGAAACTGAAGGTGATACAAAGAAATGGGAAGATATCTTGTGCTCTCGGATTGGAAGAAGCGACAGTATCAAAACGGCTGTACTACCCAAAGCAAGCTATGAGTTTAGTTTTTATAGATTTCATATCACTGAGATCATATAGTATTTGTCTTTCTCTGTCTGACTTATTTCCTTTTTAAAATATATTTTTCTTGAAGTATAGTCAGTTTACCATGTTGTGTCAATTTCTGGTGTACAGCACAATGTATCTAACTTTTTAACGTAAATTTTTTTTCCCAAAGAAAACAGGAGTTCACCAGAGAAACTCTTTTATCCCAGAAGCAGCTTACTCAACCCAGTTGCACATGCAAGAGGCAATCACTGCCAACAGTCTGTGCTTTCAGTTCAACCGGTAACCACATGACCTCAAATAATATCCTTAAGCCCCTATTTCTTGTTACTATCAGCTGGAGAGTTTTTACTGACTCTTTGTTATGAAAGATCAAGAAATGAACACTGCATCACTCCCTATTCATACTCCCCTTTCCCCTGCTCTCCTATTTTTTTCTCTCATATTTTGCTTATTTTTTTTACTTTATTGATATACATTTTGGGAGCTTTCTTTGACTTTATTTTATGAGTAGCTAATTTGGTCGTCTGCTGTATTTAGTGTATTATTCAGCCCACTTATTAAATTTGTCATTTTGGAGAGGGGGATTTGCTGAAATATTTATTATAAAATCAAGTGGCATATATACAAGTTTTACTAAGATATGATCTTTCTTTCTTTAAAGGTTTACTTTATTTTTATTTATTTAATTATTGAAGTATAGTTGATTTACAGTGTTGTGTTAGTTTCTGGTGGACAGCATAGCTATTCAGTTATACATCTATATATATAATCTTTTTCCTTATAAGTTATTACAAGATATTGGATATAGTTCCCTGTGCTATATAGTAGGATCTTGTTTATTTATTTTATGTGTAGTAGTGTGTATCTGCTAATCCCAAATTCCTAATTTATCCCTGCCCCACCTCCCCTTTTGGTAACCAAAAAAGTTTGTTTTCTATCTCTGAGAATGTCCTTCTGTTTTTTAAATAAGTTCATTTGTATCATTTTTTGTTTGTTTTAAGATTCCTCCTGTAAATGACACCCTATGATATTTGCCTTTCTCTCTCTGACTTACTTTAAATTTCTTGTCATTTTTAATTCCTAAGAACTATTTTCTGGTTTTGGTCGATTGTTGCCTTTTATGTAGCACCCTGTTCTTGTTTAATTGAGACCACATCTTGACTTTCTGAGGATTCTAAATAATTAAAAAAAAAAAAAACCCAAAAACCTCTTTCCTGTTCCCTGGATTATCTGTTTTCTCTGAGGCCAGTGGGCTTTCCTCCATGTCTGTTGGTAATTCCCAGGTTATCTCTGTGAGTAAGAGTTAGGCCATCGGATATGTTTTTCCTGCAGCTGTTGCGATTCTTGGATTAAAGGGCCTTTGTAAGTAGGATTTCCTCCAAAAGGCAGCTGGGCCATCCCTACCGTTGCAAAGGAGGATGGATGCTCTGATTTTGGTGCAGGAGAACTTGGGAAGACAGTGTTTCACTCCTGGGCAGAGCTGCCATTTCTTCTCCACTTGTCCTTCTCCTCGCACTCATCCCTCCCAGACATAATTGCACGTCTGTGTGGGGTGGGGAGTAAGGAACTATCTGAACCCTAATTGCCTTCTCTCTCAAGCTCTGATACCCTCACCAAGAAGATTTTTTAGAAGGATCACATATTTTCTTTAGACAACAATCGTCCATTTTAGTTTCACTGGGATTTTTTGAGGAAGGGAAGGTGGACGTGAGCTTTCAGTCTAACCATGAGCTGCTATTTTTTGACTGTATGTAGGTGTTGTCGTGATGGATAAAACACATTTGTTCAAGAGCTCTACTAAATGCATAGTAGACTTTGCTGTGATGTACTTTCTTAACCAATGGATGCTAAACAACAATTATTTTCATTGGGGGTGAATAAACTCTTTGGTGTTAAAATTGTTGGGAATCCATCGTGGCCAAGCTGCCCTAATCACCGGAGCATGAATATTTGCTCGATATTTTCATGCTGCTTTCTTTTTTCTTTTCTTTCTTTCTTTCTTTTTAATTGAAGTACAGTCAGTTTATAATGTTGTGTCAATTTCTGGTGTACAGCATAATGTTTCAGTCATACATATACATACATATATTCCTTTTTATATTCTTTTTCATCATAGGCTACTACAAGATATTGAATATAGTTCCCTGTGCTGTACAGTAGAAACTTGTTGTTTATCTATTTTATATATAGCAGTTAGTATCTGCAAATATCAAACTCCCAATTTACACTTCCCCACCCCCTTTCCTATGTGGTGACCGTAAGTTTGTTTCTACTTGGACTGCTTATCTCACGTCTTCTACCTGTAAGTTCCTACCATCATGAAGTTCAACGATCCATTTCTCTGGGAAGTTTTCCTCTGTGCTCTGAGACAGAATTAATTGCTCCCTTTTCATGGTTCCCTGAACCCTCTGTCCATCTCTCTAGCATAACAATTACCATGTTGTATGGTAATTGTTTACAGTCTCTCTCATTCCACGCCAGTCTTACTCATTTTTAAATTTTTTTCATCTCAAATACCCAGCACAGAATGAAGACTTTTGGCTTGTATTGAATTGCAGATTTTGCTTTTATGATTTATGATTGTCGTGATTTTACATGATGAAAAGAAGGCCATACATGGAAAAGATTGCTGTTAATCTTACCTCTGTGACACCTTCGGGGGTAGACCAGTTATCCCAATCACCATTCTTGGTGTTTTCCAAAGCTGTTCAGAAGTTTCCAGTTTATGTAATTCTGCTAAGATTTTTCTTTTTCCTTTCAAGGACCACCTAAGAAAAAAGTAAAGACTCCATCTCAAGAGATCTCCAAGAAGAAGTGAGGGAGAAAATGTAAATAATGTTCAAAGAAGACAAGAATTGGGAGAAGAAAGGAGAATGTGAGTACAAGTCTCTTTCGATTGTCTAGAGGTCCCCCTCGGGCCGGACTTGTGTTCAGTGTACTGCCTTTGTAACATCATTCATTCATCCATTTACTCCACAGATATGTACTGAGTGCCTGTGATGTGTCAGACATTGGGTTAGGGCTTGGGAAAATGCTGAACCTGGTAAACAAAGTCCCGTTCCTTATGCAGTTTACAGTCTTCTGGGCATTTCACCATGTTGCTAAGTGACGCTTGTGGAAGTCACTCCAAGGGCATGTCCATAGGCAGTTAATCAGTGCTGGTTGTTGGATATTTCTTATATATTCAACCCAATGCTAGGCTCTGTAGGTCACTTAAAAAGAGGATAGATCTTGTCCACGAGGAATTTAGAATTAAACATTATTAGAGTCCTGTATAAAATGGCATAGAGAGTCAGCAACTTTTATGGTTTATAGTATGAGGATATTAGCAGTTCAGAGTCTTAGGGATCAGTTTGTTTGGAAGTGCTGCAGATGGGGACAACGGAGGTCTTTGGATGATTCACTGAAGCTCTCTTCCTCTTTCCCCTCTACCCTCAGGCACTGAGAATACAGGCTTGCCTGAAGAGAGAGTTAAAAAAAAATGTTGGCTGTAGTTGAAAATCTGCAACAGTGTGTGGATCCAGGTGCACAGCCCAGTTTCACAGGAAGTGACAATTAACTTGAGATCTGGAGGACAAGGGCTAAAGAGTTTAGTGAGGGGGCAGAGGAAGATCCCAGGTAGACTGAAAATGCACGTGAAGGTCCGGGAGAGGCGAGGGGCGTGACTCTCAAGGCGCTGCTTCTGCCAGTGTGGCTGGAACATGGAGAGGAGAGTGGTATGAGATGAGGCTGGAAAGACAGGAGCTAAATCATGTGGAGTTTGTTCACCTGCCTACCGTGATGGTGCTATCAGCAGTGAGCCCAAGGTCCTCCACCTGAATTAACGCCCAGTCCTGGTGTGACTCTCTGACTATGATGTGTTATAAACTCATTTTCAACTTTAAGTTTTGCTAACATACACATTTACAGCTCCCCCTCCCCGACTCAAGCACACACATGCTTATATAAAACACTTGTTATGATTACTTCTGTGTAGACGGTGAAGTCTTCCAGTGACAAAAAGTTGACAATTCAGGGGTCGGTGGTTTTTTTGTTTGTTTGTTTCAGCTTTGAAGTAGTGACAAAAGGGTAAAGCTCTCAAGACAAAATGAATCTGTTGAAGGAAAGGGCAGATGGTTAGGCATGAAGGCAAAGCTCAAGAAAAGATTATCATGGGAAATAAGAACTATTACCCAGAATAAAAAATACCCCTGGTGTGTGACTCAGCTCCAGTGCATAGTGCGTTCTATTGTTGCATCTGTCACAAGAACAATCTAGAAAGAACCTCATCCTCCTCCTCTACGAAGTTTGCAAGAGGGAGATGAGCTATCCTATTTCTTGTTCTTGCAAAACAACAGAGCTTGCTGGGGAGAGTATATGAGTGGGCCAATTATAGCTTCGTACTCAAATACACAGACAGCTTTCAATGACTGGAATGGAGAGCAATGAGGGTTTTTTTTTTTTTAAAGGCCTAACAACAGATAACCCAAAAGTCATCATACCTTGGCTTTTGAATGAATTATATTGTTTTCTTGCAGCAGATTTGCGTTCCTAATTATGCCTTGCTTAAGCTAATATTAAAATGAGTTTGCATTCCCAGAGAAAGCACACACCAGCTGGGCAAAGAAAGGCGAGGACCCAAGAACTTGCTGAGTGAGGGGGTAAGGGTGGTCGTAAGGGAAGTGGCCGAGGACTGAATATTTGCTATAATAGTCAAGAGTAGTCCTCCCGGCTCCTCCCAGTTCCCATAAATATGCTTTAGGGATGCAACATCCATGTGAAAATTTATTATCACTAAATCAAGAAACCAAATAAAAACAGGTCCAGCTTTGCCTATGGTGCACAAAATAATTTCTTGTTTAGTATTGTCCTGTATTTCAAAAGCCAAACTGCCTTTGTTGCAATATGGGTTGGGAGAGGGAGAGGACCTGTTTAAAAGTTGCTTGATCCCAGTGGAATTTAAACCTTAATTATCACTTAACGTAGGAAAGCTCTGCCAGTATTATAACAGTAAGTCCCTTCAGATCTGTAATTACACTTCTGCCTGTGGGTTACGTGGGTAAATCCTGTAAGAGGGGCGCATTGATTATGTGAATGTTTTAGTGAGCTATAAAACCTAGGAAGACAAGAGTTCCCGGGGTGTTGCTGGAGAGCTGTAGGCTTATGTCAGAAGAACAATTTGACTACCTTACTCTAGAAATGACCAGGACTGATGATTGTGCCCTAGCAGGGAGGGCTCTGAGAAAGCAAATTCAGAGTCACAGAATTTATACTGAGTCAGAAAATAGTAGAGTTCAAAGAGGCTGATAAAGGTAAGAGCTAAGACTTACTGAGCGTTGACCATAGGTTCTTCATGGTTATAAGCGTTTTACATATAATGTCTCATTGAGCACCTAGTCGGAGCACCTCCTCCTTTTAGAGGTGAGGAAACGGAGGTATGAGGGGTTAAAAGACTTAGCCAAGCCGTATGACCAGGGATGGTCCATGGCAGAACAAGAACCCAAGACTTCTGACTGAATCCAGGACTTTCCGTCCCCATTGGACTCCCTTTCTGTCCACTGGAACATCCTATCCACTTGATCAAAACAGCACACTGTAAAAAAGATTTTTACCATTGTGCTGGCGACAGTGGAAAAGCCTGGACTTTAGATTTGAACCTGCACTTGAACTCTTGCTTGCTACTCACTTCTAAAGTGACTGTCTTCCCGAGAACTGCCATGTCTGTTTGACTTGTGTCCCGCTGTGACTTCCTGGAATAAAGTCCAACATCCCTGCTTGCTCTGCGAGGCTGGCCCTGGTGGCTCCAGGCTGTCCTCACCTCTCCAGCTCCCCTTTGTGTCACCCCTCACCCCTCATTCTCTGCCCTAGCCGCCTGGTGCATTGTCAGTTTTTTGAAGGGTCATGCTTCTTTCCACCCGAGTCTCCACGCGCTGGGAATGCTGGCAATGTTCACTTGCCGCTCTCCCATGGAACACCTCAGGTCTCAGCTTCAGTTTTGCTTCCTCAGGGAAGTCTTCTTGGATCTCTAATTATCTTTATTTTTTTTAAGTGGAGATACTGGGGATTGAACCTAGGGCTTCGTGCATGCTAAGCATGCGCTGTACCACTGAGCTTTCACCGTCTGCCCTTCTTGGATCTTTAGACTGAGCCACCCGCCTCTGTTCGATGCTGTCACTTGCCCTTGGTGACTCTCACCCCTACCATAATTAATCAGTTACTTGCAATTGTTTGATTTTATGCTCCCCTCCAAGAACAGAAGCTCTCTGAGGGCAGGGACAGGTACTCCCAGTGCCGAGGTCAGTGGAAGGCACTTGGTAAATACCCTATGAATGAATGAACCCATCTCAAGCTTTAGTTTTTCCCTTGTAAAGTGGAGATACGAGCACTGGACGATTGTCAGCATTAAATGGTGTATTGATTTAAGGCTTCCAGCTCAGTGCTAGCAGCATACAGCTCAATAAATGTGAATTTCATTTCCTGCGTCTTCCTCCTTTTCTGACATTGTCCTCGAGGCACCACGCCTGCTGAAATATTGAAGAAAGGTGGAATTATGCTCTGGATAGTTTTAGTACAAAGCATATTTTATGTATTCTGGGTCTTTGAACACCGGTCGCCCGCTGATGGTATACGTGGCAACTAACTCTCCATGAACCAGCATTTTTGACAAAGCAGGGCACCTCGCTGCCAGCTGGACGGGACAACAGAGCACTTACTGTAGGCATCATGCTCCAGGGGTCAGAACCTTAAACTAATCTCCCTGCTGAATATGAAACAGATGAACCGGGAGCAGCTGCTCCTCTCAGCTGGTGAGCTGCTAGGGCTGGAAGCAGTGTGATTTTCAGGTGTCTTCACCCCCCCTCCCCCCAAAGCCCAGACAGAGCGACAAAAAGGCTGCTCAGACTTGTGCTTACGTGGAAACCTCTGGCCCTGTTTCCCTTTGGAAGGAAAACGCAAGCTCCCTCCCTTCCCCCACAGCTGGAATCTAGACTCCCCGAAGACAAAGAGCTGTGTTTCCTGCTCAGCGGGCTCTCCTGCGGACTGTAACTCTCCTCACGGCCCTGGGCCTTCTGCTGCTTTGAAAGCTCCTGGAGAGGGTGGGAGAGAAATCTGATCCTACTGTGCCTCCATCCCCACTCCGGCTTTTTTTTTAAGCATAAGAGGAGGCTATAGGGAGAGAGGGAGCACGGACAGGGTTGTAGGTGACAGAGAAGGCACGTCCCAGGCCCTTCAGGACAAGCTACGGATGGGGCAAGTTTGTGTTAAAGTCAACGTGAAAGAGTGTTTAATTTAAAGCAACGGAGCTTGTTTTAAGACCATGGGTGTAAAATCAGTCCTGGAACCAAGACCTGTCACTTGTAACCGTCCTTGTGGCCTTGGGTAATTCCTTCACCTTTCTAAAACTCAGTTTTCTCTTCTGTAAAGTGGCCACGGTGACAGGCCCTATCTAATAGGCCAGCGATTGGCAAACTTTTCCTGCGAAGGATGAGTTAGTAAATATTTTAGGCTTTGCAGCAGATTTAGTCTTTGTCACGTGCTCTTTTTTATTTATTTATTTATTTTTACAAACCTTTAAAAATGTACAAACTCTTTTTAGCTTGAAGGCTATCCCAAAACAGACCAGGAGCAGATCTGGCGACCCCTGTTTACGCTGAGTGTGAAGATGAAATCAGACATCATACATAAAATGTTTTGCATGGGACCTAAAATACAATAAATTGTCAAAAAACAGTAGGCATTATGATTCCTACCTGGTGACTGTGTGGAAGACTAAAAGAAATAGCAGAACTTTCGGACTTCTATGTGCTGGCTCCCCTGCCGCACGCACGCGTGCACACACACACACACACATCCAATAGAACAGGACATTTACAAAGACAATATAACTCATGTCAATTAGAACCACTAATGTGATCCTCATTATTTGATATAAAGCATTTGAAAATTAAATATGGTCGAGGGACTTGGGACCAATGGGTATTTCTGAGGGCTGGCTGGGTGCCAGGCCTTTGCCAGGCACTTCTCCTGTGTTATTTCACAACAGTGCTGCTAGGTGGGTGTGACTGTTCCTGTTACAGATGAGAAGCAGAGACCGAGGAGAGGGAATACCCCTGGGAACCAAGTGTGTCTGCCCAGGGCCTCCCTGAAGTGTAGACTTCATAGCTATTCTCAGGGCCCTCTGCTTCCTCCACCCATTCTCTTTCCAATGTACGTGCGTTTGCATCAAATGGCCTCTTGACCCTGGAAGAGGTGGCTGCCTGCTGAATGGAATTTAATAAGTGATTCAAAGGCTGTTCCTAATTGTACACCTTCCATGTGCCAAGCCCTGGGCTAGACACTGGAATTACAAAAAAAAAAAAAAAAAAAAAAGGAAAAAAGAAAAAAAAGAGGAGGATGGCCAATCCCTTTTGTTGAAGAACCAAGTCTAGCAGGAAAGACACCACCCATGTAGCTAATCATTCCACATTATGAAAGTATTCTATTCGTACTGCTTGGTGGGAAATTCCTGAAGTCAAGGTTTTGTCTTTAGGAAGTCATTGTGCCAATGCCTGGATTTGTATTCAAAACACACCACTTCCATTCTAATCCCCATTTCAGTTTGAAATACTCATCGGCTTCCCATTACCCAAGACGTTCAGACTTCTTGGATCATATTCAAGGCCTTATGCCAGAGTTTCCCAGTGGGTGTGTCAGGTCTGCTGGGATGATGCTATAGACTGAATGTTTATGTCCCCCTAAAATGCCCATGTTGAAACCCAATTCCCAATGGGATGGTGTTTAGAGGTGGGGCTTCTAAGAAGTGATTAGCTCATCAGGGTGGAGCCCCACTGAGTGGGATTAATGCTCTTATAAAAGACACCCCGAAGACATCCCTGGCTGTTTTGGCCAGGTGAGGCTCTGATGAGATGTCTGTTGATGAGGAAGTGGGCCCTCACCAGACACCGAATCTGCTGGAGCCATGTTCTTGGACTTCCCAGCCTCCAAACAGGAAGGAGTACATTTCTGTCGTTTATTAGCCACCAGCCTGTGGTGTTTTGTTATTGCAGCCTAAACAGACTAAGACAGATGGAGACAGCCTTGTCCATTTAGTCTACAAATATGATCATGATTCCTCACGTGCCTCCACCTGGAATGGTTTGGGAAGCAGTGTTCTTCACAACCTGTCCCTGACTTTCCTTTCCTGCTGAGTTGCCCTCAACTGTTCCACGGTGCAGTGTCTGCTCCCTGTTCTTTGTCCTTTCCCCATGTTTTCCACCTACACACCTTTGCTCATGTGGTTCTTTCTGCCTGGAAGTCCCTCCTCACCCTTTTGACTACTTCTGCATGGTCTGCAAATTCTTGAAAACAATGAACCATAAGTGACCTCTTTCATGAAAGATTCCCTGTGTTCATTGTCCTTTGAGCTACAGTAGTGTTTTATCTTTTTTCTAGCACCTGCCACCTGTTACATCCTTAATGGTGAAAGGACCTAGTGCTGGGCCTGGCACATAGTAGGGCTCAGGCGGCCAGCCTGCCTGCCTTCCCTGCTCTATTTGTGGACTCTAAGGAAAATGACTTCAATCAGTGGTTCTTAAATGTGGCTGCACATTGTAACTGCCTGGAGGTGTTTTGTTTTGTCTAATATCCTGATGCCCAGCCCATACCTCAAATCAATGAAACCAGAAAATCCAGAAGGTGGGTTCCAGCATCAGAGCTCTTCAGGTGACTCCACCTTGCAGCCAGGGTCTCAATCTACTATTCTGAATAACCTGAGCCCTGTTCCTAGGGTCGTTCTGAAAATGGAATGCAGTGTTTGCAGAAGTTTGGCACAGTGCCTGGTGCGTACTGAGAATGCAGTAACTATTCATTACTGTATTGTATTTGACTCTGGCTTTTCAATTCTTTGCCAACAGGGTCTTGCACATAGTAGGTCTTGAATAAATGCCAGTTGAATGAACAAATTCTTCTCGGAGAGACCTCAGGGAAACTGCCTGCAGGTTATTGCAGAGAGCTGGCTTTAATGGGGGACTGAAAGTTGGGCCTGGAGCAGAGGCTTGGGGATGTGGTCTATTCTGGGAGCAGGCAATGGTGGAGGAGTGGGGAGGGGGTGGCATTGGCTTTATAAGATTTAAAAACAATAATAAAACCAAGTACAAGTCTATCTTCTTTTATTATCATCACATGCTGGAAATTCTTAACAATATCAGTGATAAAATACTTCTTGCTGGGGTGGACTTCTCCCATCACCCCTGCCCTCTCTGCCTTATCTTGGTTCACCACTGGCCCAGAGCCCAGCAAGAAAGGACCAAAGGGCTCTTATAGTCAGCACTAATAATGAGCTAAATGGCTGGAGAGAGAAACAAGGGAGCTGTAAATGATATTTATAAATTAAATCATACAAAGCTGGGCTAGGTAATTAAACTGTGTACCCATAATTAAATACTTGTATAGCATTCGGGCCCTGAGATTTCTTTCTGCTGTAACGGCTGGCAGTCCGTGTGGTAGGCTGATGACTCATACAGAGGTCCTGGGGCAAAGTAGTGCCAAGGTCACTGTCTGAACAGAAGAAGCCTTGAGGGACAGTCGTGGATGTGGTGAAAGGAACAGGCAAGGGATTTGCAGGGTAATAGGTGAGCAGGGAAAGCGCCAGACCCCCTTGAGTATCTGAGAAGCAGCAGTTGCATCCTAGATTAGCGAAGGGAGCCAAGGAGCAGTGCTCTCAGGCTCAGCAGAAAGGGGGAACATTCGCATTGCTGGCTCCAGCCCACCCTCCACATTCATTTCCTAGCCTCCGCTTCATGTGCTCCTCCTAGAGCCGTAGACGATTGTGCGCCTTCTTTGAACGCAGTCTCCTCTCCACATCTCTCTGCCTTTGCCTATAGTCCTGTCCCTTCTCCACTCTTCACCTAGCCATTTAGTCCTTCAAGATCTAGCTCCAATACAGGTTATTACAACATGCTGAATCTAGTTCCTTGTGCTAAACAGTAGGTCCTTGTTGTTTATCTGTTTTATATACAGTAGCGTGTATCTGCAAATCCCAAACTCCTAATTTATCCCTCCCCAATTTTTTCCCTTTGGTTTGTTTTCTATGTCTGTGAGTCTGTTTCTGTTTTGCAAATAAGTTCATTTGTGCCATTTTTTCAGATTCCACATATAAGCAATATCGTATGTTTGTCTTTCTCTGTCTGACTTACTTCACTTAGATAAAGAATATGAAAAGGATTGTATATGCATAACTGAATCACTGTGCTGTACACCAGAAACTAACATAACATTGTAAATCAACTATACTTCAAAGAAATAAACTATAAGTAATTAAATTTAGTTTGAATAAATTTTTTAAAAAATCTAGCTTCAAGGTGCCCTGGGGAGCCTTTTCCTGACACATTTAGGCAGTGGTAAGTCTTCCTCTGGCTCCCACAGTTACGTTATGGGATAATTACCCTCCGTTGAGTCTCCCCCCTTTGAGGCTCTGAATAGCAGACAGAGCTCCTATTCTCAGCTCCTAAAAATTGCCCAGCAGAATGGAAGGTGCTTAACACCCATCTGTTGACTAAGTGAGAAAACGACTAAGAGATTGATAGCTCTGCAAAGACGGGGAGGTGGCATTATGCTTATTTTTCAGAGAGAAGAGTTAGATGGTAAGCTCCGGGAATACGTCTTGTCCAGCCTCATGCTGGCAACACCCAGCTCAGTACACAGCAGACAGAAATGGCTCCATGAATATCTGCTAGGTGTAGAGGAGGCCATCGAAAGGAGACAGACTTTGGCACAAATTCCCCGCATCCCAGCGCCCCACCCTCAAACAAGTAAACAGAGCAGGCACACTGCTAGGACAAGTGTCAGTGAGCACTGGTGCTTACAAGCAGCATTGTGCATATTAGCAAAAGCAGGGGGAGGCAGGCAATACACGCCAGGTCCAATCAAGGTGAGACTTGTTGGGTTGGTGGAGGGAAGAGATGGAAAAGGGGGATGCAAAGCCTAGGGGGCCAGTGTGGGAATTCAGCGGACAAAGAGGAGGATGTTGTGATGGAAGCTTCTAGGGCAGCCTTCAAAAGGAGGTCACAAGAGAAATGGAGAGGCAGGAGGGAGGGGTTTGAGGGGAGGAGAGTGATCAGCTGTTAGATAAGCTTATGAGAATGCCAAGAAAAGGCTTTCAGGGGGAGAGAAAGATGGGAGAAGGCTGGGAGATGGGGGGATTGGACCAAGAGGTGCTGCGAGGAATCCAGGTGCAAGGACCAGCTGTTTCCGTGCCCATATGTACCCAGGGTTGTAGGAAAACACACCAAGTTTTGAAATCTGCTGGTACTTGTGAAAGACCTGAACTCTGCACTCACTTGGAGCTGCCCGGGGTGAAGCCCTGCCTCTGGCATTTATTAGGCGTGTGGCCTTGGAATGGCTCTAAATCTCCAGTTCCTTATATGCCAGATGGTGATGATGAATGTGCTGACCTCTTAGAGAGGTTGTGAGAATTCACTAAGTTGATATATGTATCAGCGATAGTAATGGTCTACAACATCGAATTCGGCATTTCACTAGTTGATTCCGTGTCTTTCTGCATCCTTCCATCCAAGGGAGGGAAATGCTAAAAGGGCCTCTGAACATTCCTTACTCCATAGGTAGCAGAAAGCAGGGAGCTGAAGGGGAGAGAATTAGACATCTTTTAGGCATTTTCTCCATTAGGGTATTCTGTCATATGTCCAGTCTGTTACCAAGCTTGGTTGTTGCCTAAGGGAGAGCGCAAGAGCCAGCTGTGTGGCCTTAGGGAAGTAACGCTCCCTCTCTGACCCTCAGTTTACCAATCTGTAAGTTTGGAAGGATTGACTCTCTGATCTTGAATAGCCCTTCCCGTCCCGTGAGCCCACTGATTCTGAGTCGGTCCAGGGCTGAGAGGGGAGTGGGGAGAGAGATGGGTACTGGAGGATGCTAACAAAGACCAATTTGGTCAATCAAGGACATTTTGGATCTGTGTGGGGTCAAGGAGCTGTCTGGGTCGTGGGCTTCAGTCTCAGAGTCCCTGAGAGTCCCCAGGAAGGCTGTATACCCTGCACCAGAAGTAGGGCAGAGAGATGACTGGCCCAGAGGGCACCTGCTCTTGTCATGCAGCGTCCATGAAAGATCTACAGGGGAACAGGGCAAGGTAAAAAAAAAAAAACTGCAAGAGGACATCCACGCACCGGGGAGTCGTTTGTCACTCTGTAGCCCTGCACTGCAGAACAGCCAGGTATGAATCGGATTAGGTGCTGAAATGTTTTATCGGACCAGATGTCCCATCGTGTAAATCCTCTCAGCATCAACCCTTACAGGCTTAACAGAATTGCAAGGAAACCTCTGCTCTCTCTCTGCCTGAGCCCTTACGTTCATTTAGGTAGTCTGTAATTTGAGAAAATATTCTTTTCAATATCCAAAGCCTGTTTTCTATGCCTCCATTTCTCTCTCTCTCTCTCTTTCTGTCTGTATGTTTGTCTCTCCTCTTCCTGTGTCACTCTCTCTCTCTCTCTTTCCCCGAACACATGTTTTTCTGTAAATACCACAGCTTGACTCTGCATCTCAGATCAAAGCATTGCTTCTTCATTCATCTTTTGAGGCCAAATTGCAATTTATAGCGTTTGTGGTTTTCGCTAATCTGGCTCCGTGTCATCTCACTTTAAATCAGCAGAAAGCAGCTCACCATAACACGTGGAAGCAGCCCCACGGACACAGAGAATGTCATCTGAGCACCACATTATTGAGTCTCCGTACCCACTGGTAGAACTATCTGGGGCCTTTATTAAATCTGACATTAATCTTGGTAAACAACTTGTTTTGATGAAAGTTGAAAGCCGGATGATGAAACAACAAAAATTCACGGTGATCTGAAAATGGAACCCGGTCCATTCCTCCTCCCACTCCCTTCCTGCACTTTCCAGTTGGGCTGTTTTCCTCGGAGAACAGGACCATAGACGGTTCTGGAACTTTTTGGGAATTGGACACTTGCAGAGCCGGGTCAGAGTCTAGGGCCTGGGAGGAGTCCTGGAGAGTTCAAGTTTTTTTTGTTTTCCTTCTTGGAAGAACACATCCCTGAAGGCAGTTATTGTGCCTGGATATTTGACCAGGCTGCTTGTCTCCTGGGGACGGGGCTGGTGTTCACTGCACTTGCCCTCAGCTCTTTGGGTGAAACACTGTACCCTGGAGACTCCAGGATCTCATGGGGTTATGACAGCCCAGGACCACCTGCACTAGTGCAAAACCCTTGCCTGGACGGACAAAGGTGAAACACATCACTGAATACAAACTTTGCTTTTAAGCACATGAGTCTGCCGCAACTGCTGGATTAAAATCATAGTATAAATAGTCCTGGCCCTTGCTGCATTTCTCTAGGAGACCTTAAGAAGCTTAGTTGTCACATAGGACAAGCAACGGGAGGTTGGTGATCCAGCGTCTCCACGTCCTGGGAGTGCCTCGGGGTTTAATTTAGACCCAGCTCCCTCCAGGCTACTTGAGCTGCCCTACTTTTCCAGAGACAGGAACCAGTAAAGATCTCCTTCTTTGATCTTCTCCTGGGGAATATACTAACCACCGGAAAGCTGGGGGGCGGTGAGGGGAGAGATGAAAGAATCTGGTTGAAATTCCCAGCTTCAGACTTCTCCAAGGAGGATACGCACCATCAAAACACTTCACACTGTGCTTCGGTTTACAAAGCAATTTCGGGTGAAAATGTCCTATATAAGGTAGGCAGGGTGGGCGACATTATCTTCATTTGATGAAAAAATCAAATCCCTGAGAGATTAAAGCAATTCCTTGCCCATGATTACTCAGCTACTAGGTGGCAAGGGGAAATCTCCAAACCTAGTGGGTTTTTTTTTTCTTATTTTGAGTCTGGTCACGGAGCCCTCTGAGGCTAACCCCTGCGTGAGCACAGAGCTGGGTACTTGCAGCTGAGGCAGGTCATCCAAGCCTCACAGTCACAGAGCGAGGTGGGGTTAGCATCCCCATTTTGCATAGGGGTAAACTGAGCTCTAGGGAGGTTAAGCCTCTTTCCCAATGTCACACAGCTGGTAAGTGGCAGAGCTTGGACTGCAACACAAGTCTTCCAGTCCTAAGTCCAGTGGTCTTTCTATGCCTCCTTTCCAGGTATTGAAAAATCAACAGAGAGATAAAAAGTTCCCTTTGTTATGCTAAATTATCTGGATTGAAGGTCTGCAGTAGGAAACTGATATAAAGTTGAGAGTTTGCTTTTCTAAATAAAATAATGCCATTTGCAGCAACATGGGTGGACCTGGAGATCATCATTCTAAGTGAAGTAAGCCAGAAAAAGAAAGAAAAATACCATATGATATCACTCACATGTAGAATCTAAAAAAAAGAAGAAGAAAGAAAGAAGAAAAAGACACAACTTATTTACAAAACAGAAACAGACTCACAGAGAAAATAAACTTATGGTTACCGCAGTGGGGGAGTGCATGGAAAGGGATAAATTGAGTGTTTGAGATTTGCAGATAAGAACTACTATATATAAAATAGATATTTTTTTTTAGCCTCAGCATTTCTTTTTCTATTTGGTAATCACGTTTTTAATTAGGCTGTGAATGGGTCAACTAAAAAGGAAATTGACTTATTTTTAGTAATAAAATATCATTACACCTAAAAAAATAAAATTAAAATAAAATAAAATAAAATAAAATAAAATAAGATATACGAGTTTCTTCTGTGTAGCACAGGGAACTATATTCAGTATCTTGTAGTAAATTATAATGAAAAAGAATATGAAAATGAATATATGTATGTGCATATATGACTGAAGCATTATGCTGTACACCAGAAACTGATAACAACATTGTAAACTGACTATACTTCAATTAAAATAATAATAATAATTAACTAACAAGAAAGAAATGGAAAAGAGTTTACTTTTCTATAGTGATGGAAGATTGTAATGAATACCGTCTTGTCCTAATTATGCACAGTGTAGTTGTGTCCCTTCTTACTGAAGACAACGGTACTTTATGGAAGTGCGGGGGATGCTGGTTTTGTAACGCACTGGAAGCGGGGCGTCAAGATCAGATAGTCAGCGGATAGGACAGTGCAGGGCAGCATGCGGTGGGGAGGAGTATGGTGAATGCAAAAGACTGATATAGAAAAAAAGAAGGTTTTGAGGGCAGACAGGCAGATTAAAAGCAAGGACTGGAGACACATTGAATGGTAAAAAGTGTAGCACGTGACAAAATCTAGGAGATGAGTGGTGGTTCTGAGGATCCAAATAAAGTGAGAGGCTATCTGAACAGCTTCATGTGTGCACCACTGTTTTCTCAACCTAAAACCTAAGTTAAGCATCCTTGGCCTGGAGAGAAGGCAAAGAGAACTCAAATGTGCATTTATTAAGCATCAGGTCAGTCAGGCAGGCATCAGGAATTGAGACTTGTGTAGGGGTAGATGGCATGGAACCCAGGAAAGCAAGGAACTGTCCTGGGGTCTGCTGCTGGGGGCCTGGAAGGGACATTTGCACATGGAACCCAGCCGGAAAGAACTTGAAGGCCCCAAAGGCCGGCGGAGAGAGTCATCCAGCCTGGGGGAGTGGGCCGGGCAGAGCTGGCTGCTGGCTGGACCCCTGCCAGGTAGGAATTGGTGACTCACCTGGGGACACTATTTATAATTGACTTACCAGTAAGTATCATGTACTCTGAAATGCCCATTTTGTAGTCAAGTAAACTGTCTCCTAATGGCTTCCGGAGAGCATCCTGCTTACTGATTCACAGCAGCAGGAAGAACAGGAGACGGAGGACACCCAGCCGTCACACCAACGTGACACCTCCAAGAACAGAAGCAGTTTGTGCCAGCTGTCAGCAAGGGGCAGAGGCTGAGGGCATGTTCAGTCTGGTCCCCAGAGTCCAAAGTGGCCTTGCAGAGGGTGGCTCTGGCCCAGTGTCGTTTTGGGGTGTCCGATTTCCACTTCATCTGGGTCACTGGACTTTACAGCCAATTAGAGGTAATCACTATGCATCAGTTTAAAGGTAAGTGGCTCTTTTAGAATAGTCTGCTCTTTAACATTTGGGGTGTCTCTGTCCATCTGGCCTGGGGAAAGTTGGGAGTCAGGGAAGCAGATGTGTTAGCTCTGCAGGAGGACTTACCTGAAATAGGGGTGCACCTGACTACATTGTCCTACATTCTCTTCTTTGAAATACAAAGAGTGCCCAAGAAATGATTCCTTCCCCCCCCAGGCTGGAAGGTATAACTGACAGGTTGATTTACACAAAGAAAAGATACCAACAAAAGCTGCTCAGCCAGAACCTGTTTTGCAGAAGCTAGGATCAGACCATACCATCAAGATTTGTTCAATGACTCTTAACATTCACTGGACAGTCATCAGAGCCCCATTTTGGTCAGACATCGCACTTAGTACACGGCGCGAGGGGCAGACAGTCCCTTCTTTGCGTGGAGACAAACTTGTCAACCACTAGCACGAAGTAGAATCAAGTAAACAGAAAGAGAGCATTTGGGGAGTGAAACTGCAGTTATAATAAATTTTGACGGACGGCAATCAGACGCTGTCTTATCTGGCTGTGATTTGGTGGGAGTCAATTTGGGATATTTCTTCTAGGCTAGAAGAGAAATGCTGAAAGCCAGTGAATGGGGCCATGGTTTTGGTAAGCTAGCAGAGGACTGATGGGGTCGCCAAGCTAGAATGAAGTTAGACAGGACGTCCCTAGGCTCCCGTTTTAGATGCTCACAGAGAAGATACGTGGTGCTCGGATAAGACATGAAGCGTGGGTAGTGTTTGCATGACCAGGATTTCTCCACCTCAATACTACTGACTTTGGGGGTTGGTTAATTCTTAGTTGTTAGGGGGCTGTCCTGTGCCTTTTAGGACGTTTAGCAGCATTCTGGCCTCCACAATACTCTATCCCAGTTGTGACAATCAAAACTGTCTCCAGACATTGCCAGATGTCCCCCTGGGGACAGAACTGCTCCCAGTTGAGAACCACCAGCATAGCTGGAGGTGAGGGGAAAGCGTGTGTCAGGAAAAAAGACCCCTTTGAATGAACGTACAGAGGCGTGACTCTGCCCGGGTTGGTCAGAGAATGGTGGCTACTGGGGCTGGTAAGGAGATGGATGTAGACATGGAAGATGCTAGGAGAATGGTTTAGGGCCAAGTTGAAAGCCTTGCTAATAGCATTGCTAATAATTTGGACTTGAGTTTGCAGGTAATCGGGAGAGCATGAGGTTTGGGAAGAGGCGAATGATGGGAAGAGGAATCTGGTAGGCGTACGGAGATGGGAATGGACCGGTGGCAGAGCAAGGGCAGAAGAGCGGAGGCTGCAGCAGCCCAGCTCGGGGTTAAGAGGGTCTGAACCTCGTGAGGATGGAGCGGAGAGGCCAGGGGTGAGAGAAGTTACTCAGGGAGATTTGAAACTTGGTGACAACCAGGGTGTGGTGGGTGAGAGCAAGAGAGGAATCAGGTGGGCACGAGGGAGGTCTGGGCTGAGACACACAGCCCTGACTTAGATAAGGAGGTTTGGAAGGGGAGGAGGATGCCTAGCAGTCACTCAGTCAATTCTTTTTTCCAGATCTTGAATTACCAGTTACTGGTTTGGGTGGAGAAAGTCATCCATCTGTTCAGTAGGGCAAAGACAAAGCTTAGACTAGTAACAATAACAACAGTAATAATAACTACCATGTATCTAGCACTTTTATGTTCCAGGCCCTGAGCCCAAGTTTTGCACACGCTCTCATTCAGTGCTGGAATAATCCTGTGAGTTAGATACTGCTTTTATTCCCACTTTCGAGATGATTTCATTCATCACGATTTATTCAGCTCCTACTCTGTGTTGGGCACTGTTTTAAATACCTAGGACATATCAGTGAATAAAGCAGAGAAAAAGAAAAACCTTGCAGTTTGGAGTTTACATGTTCGTGGGGAAAGTGAAATAACACTAGAACTTGGTGAGACGAGGTGCCTGTGTGTTCACGTAGCCAGGGAGCGAGGCCTGCGGGAACCCCAGGTAGACACCAATGGAAAACTCCCTTGCAAGGCAGGCACAGAGGAGAGGAAAACTGCCAGGTGTGGGCGTGTGAGAATTCTAAAGCCCACACCTTGGCTGTGAGGACAGAGGGTACAGCTTCCTGAGTGGCAGAATCATTGAATTGCGTGGAGCACGTGTAGTTTCTGGGTGCTTCCATGACGGGGGATGTGTTGGCACTGCACTCACAGTTCCATGCGGCTCTGATCAGGCAGGCGCCTCATCCCTGTTTAATCACCCAAACCCCCAATTTCAGTCAAGAATCCAGAAGAAATAAGAGGGTCAGGAGAGGGTCCACCTTCAACCTTACCTCGTTTATACATTTTGCACTACTTATAAGAGGCCCTGGGAATAAACCAAAGTAATATCAACTAAACTAAGCCCAAATGCATCATTCTTACCGAATTTTTAAAAGTTGTCTTTATATTTTATTCTTTTAAAAAAGATTTTCTTTTTCATTGAGGTGTAATTCATTTACAATGCTAGTTTCAGGTGTACAGCAAAGCGTTTCAGTTATGCATACACATACATATATTTTTTTCAGATTCTTTTCCATTATATGTTATTATAAGAAATTGAATATAGTTCCTTCTGCTATATAGTAGGTCCTTGTTGTTTATTTCTTTTATATATAGTAGTATGTATCTGTTAATCCCCAACTCCTAACTGCCCTTTCCCTTTTGGTAATCTTAGTTTGTTTTCTATATCTGTGACTCTGTTTTTGGTTTTATTCTTACCCAATCTTGATCGCAGACCAGATTCTGCTCTGGTCTAGCTTATTAGCTTAAGGATTTGGGGCCAAACCCCTTCTCCAAATCAGCTGAGAAGGCTAGAACTATTTTTATACATTTGGGTGGAAGAGCTGTCTTTTCTCAAGGGGAACAGGTGTAGATGAGATTTTATCTCACTCTCCTCTTAGGCAGGAGGAAGGACCACTTCGTACTGTGTAGGCCTTGGGCACCTGGCCTATGTGGGTCTGAGGGCTTCACCTGTGACACAGCACTCCCTCACCAGATTCTTCTAGAGCCACAGCCTCAGTTCACACTGGGTGGTGGTGTCTGCTGCCCAACACTGGGGAGAAAAGCCAAGCTAACTGGACATAGAAAGCATAAGACCTGGCCTTGGGGCCCTGTACATTTAACTTAATCAGGAAGCCTTTGGCCACCGTACATAGAAAACCAAAGTGAAACAATGACAAAATATTTGCTCACACAATAAGAATGCTGGCATGGGCTGCCGTTACAGTATGGCCCCAGGCTAGATAATATCATCAAAGACCTAGGAAGTTTCATTCTGTCCATTCTGCCACTTTGATGTTGGCTTTATCCTCCAGTGACAAAACAGCTGCTGCAGTTCCAGCCAACACTCCTGGGCCAGAAATGACCAAAGGAAAAGAACGAGTTTCCTTTTTAACCCCTTTCTCTTTTTTAGAAGCAAGAAAGTTTCCCAGAAGCCTCCAAGAAGATTTCACCCTTTCACTTAATTGGTCAGAATTGGGTCACAGGCCCATTCCTAAATTCCTAAAGCCTTGCCAATGGCTGGCTCCTAGAAACCAGAGTCACCATCTGGAACTGGGATTGGCATCAGCTTCCCTTGAAACACATGGCTGTGTGAAAGAGTCTGGATAGATGTCTGAACCCAAGCCCATTTCTGTTTGGAAGGAGGAAGAGAAGTGGACGATGGTCTTGGATGGGCAACCAGGAATGTTTGCCCCAACGGCTCACCATCCAGTCCTCTGGGTTGGAATCGTCTGTACCACTGGAGCGGGGAAGAAGCTCACCCTGTACTTCCCCTGACTCAGGCCGACCCCGCGGCCCCCACATCTGATGCATTTGGACCGTGCCAGCGGGAAGCCTGCTTCTTTTCTTTTCTTTTTCTTTTTTTTTAGATGCTAGCTGTAATCTCACTTTGTGCTTGAGAAAGTCCTTCCTTCCAACACGCTGTAGGCACTTTTGCAGACCTGATGACCTCTGCCCAGAGAATTATTATCTTCCATTTATGGACGTGGTGTGAAGGTCATGAGGCAGCCCCAAAGGCCCAATCTGGAGGCTGAGCACATGCTCCTCCTGGGTCCTCCAACAGGAGTGGCGGGCCTGGAACAGGCTGAGACTCCCCGCGGAGGACTCTGGGTGCAGGGGTGCGGGCTGTTAACAAAGGCTTCCTTTGTGCTGACTGCAGTTTCTGGAAAAAGCCAGCTCCTCAGCCGTCTGGGAGAGGTGCTCGGGGATTGCACAGAGGCAGACTGGATTAGAAAGGCTGAGATCAGTGCTTGTCTCTCTTGGCCTCATTCTGGTTTGTATCCTTACCTTGGGGGAAAACCATAGATAGGCCACTGAATTCTTCCAAGAAGTGTTCAATCCCTTTGCTGTGCTGACCGCCGTGTGATGGATACACAGCCATGAGCAAGACACAGCTCCGGACCTCAAAGAGCTCACAGATTGTCGGGAAGAAAACTCCATGACCAGGCAGAGACGATGAAGTGGGCTAAGTGTTTCGGCCCCTCTCTGCCGGGAGGAGCTGCTGTTTTAACTGAGCCTTAAGGGACAAGAAAGCTTAAAACAGTGCCTCCAAGCAAGACCATGCCTTAACTGAAGTTTCTTAAAGTTTAAGGAGCATGAATTCTGCAGAATGATAATTTTAAGTCACTTGGGGGAAAAGAAAAGCATAGATGGATTTGGGAAATGAGAGATGAAGCAATCTGTAGGACTTGGCAGAGCTTTTAACAAACGAGCTGATACTCACTAATCTCTGGGATGCGCAGTGTACACTTCCCAGTTTTATTTGACCACAAAATTCTTTTCCCCCCATCTCCCAGATGAGTGACTTTAACACCAAGAACATAGAGCATTGAAAGCGAGCTGAGATGGAGGATGGAGGTGACGTTGGCTCAGAGGGAGCACCCTAGTTCTGCTCTGGAAGGTTCTGGGCAATCACTGACGTAATGGCTGTGTGTTCATTTTATGGCCCTGTTTACATTATTCAGTGGACACTAAGATCTCCCCACATGATTAAACTCAGCCAAGTGTAGTAAGAATCATCTTCTCCCAGTGAATAATTTAGCAGTGGGCATGTGGCCCCATTTTCTGGCCAATAGGATGTGAGGGGAAGGATGCTAAGGGCTTACAGGGGAAGGTGTCCTGCTCTAAGAAGGAGAACACAGGAAGAGGCAGCTGCTCCTCTTTCTCGGGGCATTTTCTCCCTGAAAATGACACCCAGAACCGCAGGGACGTCTTGCTCCCAGCCTGTGAAGGAAACGGATACCTAGATGGCAGAGTAGAAACTGAAGCAGTCTAGGTTTTTGATGGCAATGTTGAGCTTCTGATTAACTACACTTGGAGTCTATCCTATTTATTGACTCAACTTTGGCTTCTTATTATGTAACAATACATGTCCTTATCTTTTAACTAGTTTGAGTCAGACTTTGCTGTTATTTGCATTCAGAAGTGTCCTGACTAATGGACTTTTCCACCGGCAGAGTCAGTCAGTTTCTTGATCAAGGCTCATGATTTGGGTTCTCAGAGGTGGGGCAGAGTTGTCCCGTCTGCAAGTGTCTAAGGCAGCAGGTGGTAGATTAGTGATGCACAGAGCAGGACCAAGACTCTCCTCTGGTTCAGGCAAATGGGGGTTTTTGTGGGCGGACATGCTCCTGTGATGGGTTGATCTGTTTGCTTGAAGAGCTGCAGGGGGGGCCTTCTGCAGGCACCAAGCAGGCAGCTGGAACTCAGGGAGTCAGGGCAGGAAGAGAGGGAGTTTGCTCTGCTGACTGATCTGGAAAAGGCCCGAATTCCCCACACAGAGCGGGCAGGCAGCCCACCCCCACGCACCCTCCTCCGTCACCTGGCTGATGGGGGCAGGACTTGGCTGCTTGGACAGCTCCCACCCCGAACCCCCTCTTTTGCCTTCAGTAACAGCTTCTGCCCAATGATGGTTTCATTCCATTTGTATCACTTTTTTTTTTTTTTGGAATGGTTCAAATTTATTTTTACATACATTCTAGGAAGTTTCTTTTTTTTTTAAATACAGATCTTTTGACATGCTTTTATTGGTAACTGCATCCATCTTAACCATCTTAACCATTTTTAAGGGTAAAGTTCAGCAGTGTTAAGTATATTCACATCATTGTGAAATAGATCTCCCGAACTTTTCCACTTGGGTACTTCTCATCAATGTCACTGGGCCACGAGGAGCCCAGATGAAATGCTATTTCTGGGTGTGTCTGTGAGGGTGTTTCTGGATGAGATTAGCATTTGAACTGGTACACTCAGTAAAGTAGATTGTCCTCCCCAATGTGGGTGGACACCTTCCAATCTGTTGAGGGGCTGAATAGAACAAAAAGCAGAGAAAGGAAGATTCATCTCCTTCCTGCCTGAATGCTGACCTGGGACTTCAGTCTTTCTCTACTGCCCTTGGACTGGAATTGGACTGATAGCAGATCATGGGACTTTCCAGCTTCCTTAATTGTGTGAGACAGTTCTTCCTAATAAAGCTCTCTCTCTGGAGAACCCTAACTAACACATCTTGCAAAACTGGGAGTCTGTACCCATGAGACAACTCTCCCTTTCCTCCCTCCCACCCCCACCAGCTCCTGGTAACCACCTCTCTAGTCTCTGTTTCTATGAATTTGACTACTTTAAATTCTTTGTATAATTCAAATCATATGGTGCTTGTCTTTTTGTGACTTCCTTATTTCCACTTAGCATAATGTCCTCAGGGTTCATCCACATTGTAGCATGGGACAGAATCACCTGCCTTTTTAAAGGGTGAATAATATTCCATCATATGCCCATACCACATTTCCACATTTGCTTATCCATTCATCCATTGATGGACATTTGAACTGCTTCCACCTCCTGGCTATTGTGCCTTGGTACTCCTTTTACCTACTGTTGTGACTGATGTTTCTAATCCTGTCACCCATGCTTTATTTTAACCAGATTTCTTTGGTATGGCTGGTGGGAGAGAATGCCCAAGAGGTCCCTCAGCCTCTAAAGATGATCTTGCTAATTATTCAAGAAAAAAAATTTATTTTGGGGGAAAAAAAACAAACCCAGAACAATTCATCTGGGCTCTGTGTGCAGCCAAACCAAAATGTGTAATGTAAAGGTGAATATCTTTCCCCAACGTAACTACTCATCTCAGTTTTATTCTGTAGCCATAACTGCAACTGAAATGGAAGCACATTTAAATATTCATTTTCTTACCCATAAAAGACAATATGACTTCAATATAAAAAAAATATGAAAAACCGCAATAAAAGCTATCGCTTAATGAGGTCATATTTTGTGCAGGGCTTTTGTACCAGCTCCTTTAAAGATATTCTTTTTAATCTGCACAACTCTGAAGTAGACAGTTGTCCTGTTTCAGGTGAGTTGCAGGGCATCTCCTCCCCAACACCACTGCTGGGCACACGCCCTCCACCGGCTTGACTTACCCACCCTGGCACGGAACTGAGCCACGCACCAGAGCAGGTGCAGCTGACCTTGGTGGGCTCTCCCTCGGCCCTCAAGGTCCCATGGGCTGCTCAGCTGCCGGTGATGCTCTCTGTACAAGCAAGGGCCCTCCCAAGATGGGAAAACCGCTCAGTTCTTGCCCCACTGCTGCCCTTTTACACTCGGGCTTACGACATCATCCTAGAAAAACCAAAACTAACAACCTTTGTATTTCTAGTAAGGAGAATGTTTATAAACACTGGGCTCTCTTGGTTTCTTGAGCCAAACAGCTTACCCAGGGCCGCAGAACAAGGATTTTCATTTTCTCGTGCCCTGGAAAGACCATTTCCTCCCAGGCCACTCCCACAAGCTGATTTAATCCCCTTTACCTGGGTGGATGTGACACAGATTTTTAAATTTTTTTTAGGGGGGAGGGAATTAAGTTTATTTATTTATATATGTATGTATTTATTTTAATGGTGAATCTGGGGATTGAACCCAGGACCTTGTGCATGTGAAGCACGCACTCTACTACTGAGCTGTACCCTCCCACCTTGATACAGATCCTGAGCTGATGGTAAATTCATTTTCCTGTGTGTGTGTGTGTGTGTGTGTGTGTATTTAGTGTCTCGATTACAGGCAGAGCAACTGAGCTTCAGAGAGGTTAAATATTCTGCCTGAGATCAGATGTCCAGTAAGAAAGAGTCAGAGAGAGAATGGAAGTGGCTGTGAGTTAGGGTAGACAGAGTACAGATGGGGTTTGGACTTGGCGAAGTTCCCTAACATTTCGGAGCCTCACTTTTCACATCTGAACCGGGGATAACGGTAACCACCAGGACTGTCAAAAGGATTAGAAGTAATAAATGAAAGCACCGAGCACAAAGCCCCGCGCTTGGTGGGTGGTCCCTGACGGCGACTCTAATTGTGCTGCCTGAGTCCCAAAGCTTTCGAGCGCTCCTTGGAACAACAATACTTCCCTCGCAGCAATGAAAAAGATGGGAAAAAGAAAGAAAGAAAACGGAGAGAAAAAAAATCAAATCATCCACAGTTGCCTCCCCCCCATGGTCAAAAGTACTTTCCCATCCCCCCATCTCTTTCTATGAAGTGTTTCCTCGTAGCTGTAATCACACTGTAAATATGATTTGCCTTTTATTTCACTTTCCGTCATATGCTAGGGTGAACTTTAATGTCTCCTCTCCTACCATTGGGTTTTGGGGAACCAACAGCCCTGGAGATTAGAAGCCTCTGTAGAAGCCCTTTGTTGGCAGGAATTCATCAGATTCATTAGATCTTTCTTTTCTTTCTTTTTTTTCTATTGAAGTATAATCAATTTGCGATGTTGTGTTAGCTTCTGGTGTACAGCATAGCGATTCAGTTGTACGTATATATTCCTTTTCATATTCTTTTCCATTGTGGGTTATTATAAGGCATTGAATGTAGTTCCCTGTGCTATACAGTAGGACCTTGTTGTTTCTCAATTCTTTTGTGTTTTCAGCTGTGCTTGCAGAGCTGGGGCCATTCGCTGGCACATTGTGTCTTGACCTTCGCCATGACCTGGGACTCAAGTTTGAAAGCAGGCACTTCCTCCTCGGAGACAGCCTCCCATTTTTCCTCTCTCTGTGTTTCTACCTCCCCTGGGTCACGAAGGCCCCCGGCTCTCCAGGCATCAGCCTCATCTGCCACTCTGACTCCCGGCTAAGCTCTTTCAACAGGCACTTTGCCACCGCCTTGGGATCTGCCATCCTCCAGTCCCAGGGATCCACCGGACTTTGCTTCAGTTCCCTGACTGCCGGACTTCTCTGCAGCTCAGCTTGGGGCCATATGAACTGAGGTCAAAACTGATGACCTCACACAAACTTTAGCTGGCCTCTTACCGTTGGGTAATACCTTGACCTGTTTCTTGAAGATAATGGGCAGTGGTTTGCTTGGTTGCAGTCCCTAAACTCCCCCATTACTCTTGGCCTCCAACCCAGCCCCAGGCAAGCCAACAAGACGATTGCTCCTCAATGGGAAATTGAAGGCACCTGGGGAAATGTCCCCAGCTTTGTGCTTCTCTGTCTCCAATTTTCCTTGTATCTTTAGGCTCCTTTTCTTCTCTTTGGTCTCTGAGAAGAGTTTGGTCTGATTTCTAAAGTTCCTCTCACCTCTCCCTCCTTCTTTAAAACTGGTCTGTTAACTGCTCATCTCTTGAATAATTCTTCAATGCATCTATCTTGACAATTTTTTCCACACATGTAAAAGTCTCTTTTATCCTAAAAAATAAAATGCAATCATCATCATGATCATCATGATCATGATCATGATCATCATCATCAATCATTCCTTTAACTCTGTTTCCTTTTCAAGTCATTTCACTCTTCTGTCATCAAAATTTCTAAATTATTAGGTTGTCCCCACCCATTCCTTTTATCCTGACTTTGCCTTTTCATTCTAATGCAACTGCTTTCTTCAAGCAAGTAGCAACCCATTCTAGCTAAATCAGATAGCTATTCTCTTTCCTTGCCATCTTTCTTCAAGTCACCAGATATTTATTTAGCTCCTCACTAGGCACTATGCCCCCTCCTAGAGATACAGATTCGGCCCCTGCCCTCCAGAAGCTCACAGCACCTGTAGCAGGTGGTCCCTTGGGCCAGCCAGCTCTTCTTCTCTTCCTGACATCAAGACTCTCCGTTCTCCTCTTGCTTTTTTCCTCCTTCCCACAGCTCCTCCTCTTCAGTGTTCTTCACTAGTGTCTATCACTGGCATTCTTTGTCTTGTTCTGGAAATGAAAACATTCACCAGGGTTCATTCCTTGGCCCCTTTCTCTCTGTCCCCTCTTTCAGCATTTGCCTTCAGTCGTCACCTCTAGTTCACCAGCCCGGATTGTCCTCCTACCAATGTCTTTCCCGTTTTGGATTGAAATCATCATCACTTGCTAGGTATTCCCAGTAAGATGTTCTGCATGCACCTCCCACTCGAAATGCCCAGCCCTGAGCTCATCGTTCCCTCTCCTCTCAGGCATTTCCCTCCAGCACATGGACCTCCTCCGAACTTCCTCCGCTCCAGGATGGGCTTAAGCTACATGATCCTGCACCCTTTGCCGTAGCTGGTTGGATCCAGTCTCCCAGGGATACGGAATGATGGCAGGCACCAGACGGCTCTGGCTGAACTGAGAAGTGATGTAGACGCGGCAGTGACGCTACCATCTTCCATCATGTGCACAGAGATGTGGAGAAACCTGGTTTGTGCAAAGAGGCACAGCTGGAACAAAGGGAGGTGGGGCTGAGAGTCGTGCAGACTTGGGGTGGCTCAGCATTGCCAAGGAGCAGCATGGCCTTAGATGTATTGTGCATTCCTGATTTCCGCCCCTTAGGACATTCAGCTATACTTTCTGCCCTTCTGTTTCAAGATATAATCCTATACTTTTATAGTAAATTCTCCCTTGTCTACTAAGTCAGCATAAGTGGGCTTCAAATGAAGGAGCCTTGACCCTTTAACACCCCCAAACCCAGACCTTCATTGCATTAAGATTTCCCTTAATAGTAAGAACTCTCTTCTCTCAGTATTCAGGCTGGAAACCCTCACATTATCCTCGTCACTTTCCTCCCCTCATCCCAACTCCCCATCATATCCCATTACCTCTCATGTCCAGCGGAGCCGGGCTTTAATATTGCTCTTGGGAGGACAAAAGCTTTAGAATTTGTTCCTTCCTTCTATGCCTTCTACCGCCCCCAGGTTAGTACTTCTTATCGGGATAATTTGGAGCCTCTTTGCCAGTTTTCCTGTTTCTGATCGTTTTCTTCTTCAATCCATGAAAGATCGTCAAGGCTTGTTCTTTACATACTGAAATAATACCCTACCTCTCACTTGAAATTCCACATTGTCTAGAGCAAGGACTACAACTACCTACCTATCTGTTCTTACCACCGGCTTTCCACCTTTGGAGGTCAACCTGTATGCACCGCAACATCGGGGCTCCTGGGCACTTTGGTTTCTGGTTGTGTTCAGTTGGTTGGGAGCTCTGGGAGGAGATGGGAGGGAGGGAGGAAGACGCAGTCAGGATATTTATCCCCCGAGTTCTCCCCCATCAAGGTCCCTTCAGGGTGGCTATATCCCTTCGCCAAAGGTCATTGCTTATCTGGTGGTGGCCTCTATATGACTCTCTGTCCTCCAGATTCTGGCACTGTCCTTCTCTCCTCGTTTCCTAGGCCCTGGTTTATCCAGTTCTCTAGTACGGCTACCCGTGGCTCCTGCCTTCTGCTGTGTAGTTTCCCGAATCTTTGCTCAAGACATTGTAAATAGTCCTTTTAAAATAAACACCCCTTGAATGGTCCTAAATTTAGGGTGCCATTCTTTTGGGGGCCTTGATTGATGCAGGGCAAAATGCATAGTGTTGCTACCTTGTACTACTGTTTGAGGGTGAAATGTTCTAATCTATGTTTTATGTTAAAACAGTGCCTAGAACATAGTAAGCTCTTAATGTTAGCTGTTACTAGCACTATCTGCCATCGCCTCTTATTTTGTCTTCTTCTCTGCCCATTACCTGGATGGTGTAGTTTCTCTTAGTACTTTCTGTGTGTTCTCACTCCCATGCCTTCAAGATGCGATTTTGGCTGCCGGAAGACCACCTTCCTTTCTCTTCTACTCATCTGCCGCTTTCCAATCAAATATCTTCCTTACTGATGAGCTTTTCCCCCAAAAGCTCTGTGTCTGTGTCCCTGTAACTGTTCCCACATCTCCCTCTGGACGCTGTCTGCATTCTGCTCCTTCTGAGGCTTTTGGTGTCCATATGTGTCATTTCTTCCACCACGTGGTAGCTCCTGTAAGGTAGAGATTCAATCCTATTTCCTTTTTCTACTTCTTCTTTTTTTTTTTTTTTAAATACTTTGCTCTTAATCAATCCAAGAAAATTTAATACTAGCCTCTGACAATCCATTCTCATCCCCAGCAGCCAGGATGATTTTCAAAAAGCATAACTGAGATTATGCTGCTTCCCTTCTCAAACCCTCCAGTGACTTCCTTCTGCCCTTGGCGTAGAATCCACGCCTCTCTCCAGTGTACACAGAGTCAAATGATCTGGCCCTGCCTGCCTCACCCTCCCATCTTGACCGCGCTGAGCTTGTTTCTGCTCAGGGCCCTTTGGCTAGCTGTCCTCTCTGCCGGGAATCATCTTCCCTCAGTTCTCTGCAGAACCGCCTCCTTCCTGCCCCTCTGACCACAGCTTTCATGTCGCCTCTTCAGAGAGGTCCCTGGGATGTCTCCAGCTACCGTCACCATTAAGTCACTCCTCACTTCATCACCTGACTTACATTTCCTACAGAGCATTTCTGTTCGCTTTTCTCAAAATAGCTTTATTGAGATAGACTTCACATATCAAAAGATACATCCATTTAAGCCACACAGTGCAGTGGCTTTTAGTATACTTACAGAGTTGGGCAACCATCACCATCATCTCATTTTAGGACATTCTCAGCACCCTCAAAGGAAACCTCATACCCATCAGCAGTGGGGGAGTGCCCTCCCGCCCTCACGACGTCACCCTCCAGCCTTGGGAAGCCGCTCAGCTGCCTCCTGTCTCTGGGTCTGTTCTGGATCATCCTTGCCCAGAGGGACCCCTGCAACGTGTGGTCTTTGTGACGGGCTTCTTTCGCTCCGTGTAATGTTTGTTCATTTGTTTTTTAAATGTAGGCTAATTTATTTATTTATTCATGTACTTATTTATCTATAAATGAAGACTTATTTATTTATTTTCCACGTAGTGTAATGCTTTTGAGGTTTAGCCACGTTGAACCATGAACCAACACTGCATTCCCTTCTGGTGCCCAATTCAGTTTCATTGTATGGGTACCCCACATTTGATTTCCTTTTTCATTTGTGGATAGATGTTGGGTTGTTTCTGGGGTGGGGGGTGAAGGAGGCAGGGTTGGACCTATTGTTTGTTTTCCTGTCCCCTCTGTGAAGGAAGAGAAGGACCTTGTCCCCATCTGTCCTATCCACTGCTGTCAAACCACAAGCACTGGCTTGGGGAAGTGGCTCCATCCTCATCTCTTGTCCCTGGGACATGAGTGAGTCCACTGAAAAGCTGGGGACACTCCATTTCAGGGGCTCGGGTGTCTGGCCCAGAATAGGTGCTCTCAGTGAGCAGCTGTCGCCCTGCAGGGGCGAGCCTGGGGGCAGCAGGGCTGTGCTGTCTGCCCCCGGCCCTCTCCTCTCTCCCCCTGTAACATCCTGTCACGCCCGACTTCCCCGCCCTCCCAGGCCTGAGCGGCAGGTGCCCATGGTGCCCACCACAAAGAGAAAGCAGGTCTCAGGCAGAGAGAGAAGGAAGCCACTGGGCAAAAAGAGGCAGAAACAGGAACCCGTGGGCCGTCCAGGAGCACCCAGGTCTCTGGCTCTGGGAGGTTTAGATCCCACAGCTCTTCCTTTGATTCTGAGCTTCTCCAAGAGCTTCCCAGGTGAACGAGTTAATAAACTCCTTTGTTGCTCTGGCCAGCTCGGCTTGGCTTCCTGTTACGTGCCCCAGAGAGAGCTGTGATGAATACGTCTGGGTTCCTTCTCACCTAACTGGTCTGGTGACCGTACAAATAGGAGTTGTTTAGGTGAGAGTGCTTTCACATCCATTATTTCATTCTATCCTCTTAACAAAGGGGGAAAAACAGTCACAAACTCAATTTTAAAGATGAGGCAGGCAAAGATCAGAGACGCCAAGTGACGTGCTTCAAGTCACACAGCTTAAACGTTGCACAGTCAGGCCTCAAAACTGGGGCCAATGGCTCCCTGTCGTGTGCACTTTGCCCCCTGGGCCACTACCGTTCACAACCAGCTTTGGGGTGGAAGGGTGGCCCTCGTTCCTGGATGCTTTGGTTGTGCACCCGGTGCCTTGCATACTGAAGTGTTTGCGGAGTAAATGACAGGATTGATTTGATCAAGTTAAGCTACCAAAGCAGGACTACCCCTCCAGGTGCCTGGAAGCCAGGGCCAGGTCTCTGGTTACCCGAGAACCTGAGGAGAAGGGAAGCTGTTGAACAAGCTACAAAGCGAAAAAGTAAACACTCGGCACTTAGCAGGGGCCGGATGCAAAGAGAACAACATACACCAGACTCCTCCTCCTTCCACTCCTGCCCTGCCTTCCTCCCTGCTCCATGCCAGCGTGTCTTTTTATTATAGATTAGTCCAAACTGAGGACTTCTCAAGAACCACACTGATGTCAGGCTTCCTAGAGATATGCATCAACATCGAATCTCAGGAAAGATGGAGAAGAGAGATTCTGACATTAAAATGACTGTCCCCAACCCCTACCCTCTCCTCTGGCCACATGCTCTTGTTTTGCCCTGTCCTTAATATTCTTCCCTCTAATCTAACCACTATCCTGAAGCCACACTAACTTACTCAATCTCCTTCAAACTGTCCATCTTTTTTCCTTCTGGCTCCTTCTTTCTCTGCCTGGAAAACCCTTATTCATCCTTCAAAGTCCAAATGAAATGTTACCACCTCTAAAACAGTCCTGCAGGGATTCTCCCGACTCTGAGCTTCCATGGCACTTTATAAACCTCATGTTGTGGCCATTACCAAGCTGTATCATGGCTCTTGCTATGTTTATTTTTTCACTAGACGACAGTTCCTTGAAAGCCTATAATGCTCAGTCCTATGTAGTTTTGTCTCCTAGTCCCGCACCTAGCAGCTGCACAATAAGTGCTCCATAAATGCTTGCTGAAATTTCATGAATAAAGGCTGCCCTCTCCCAGGATGAAGGCCTGAGACTGCAAGGATAGCTGAGTGCGTTCAAGAAGCACTGACTACAGTTTTCTCTCATATGATGACTGATGACTTGAATGAAATCAGTGGAAACACAGGCAAGCAAATGAAAGAGGACCTTTTGGCAGAAGCGCTTAGAGAAACTCTCTGGTTGTGAGTTATTCCTTATAAATAGCACAGAGAAAAGCCCTTTCACATTTCTGTTCTGGTTGCTACCTTGCAGCTTTGATGATGAAGGGCACTATTTTGGACTTCAGTTTATGACAAATGATGTAGAGGAGGGAAGTATCCATCGACTATATTAGGTTGGAAGGATGGCTGTAACGAAGTACCACAAACGGAGCAGCTTAAGCAACAGAAGTTGACTGCTTCACAGTTCTGGAGGCTAGAAGTCCAAGGTCAAGGTGATGGCAAGGTTGATTCCTTCTGAGGGTTAGAAGGAAGGACCTGTTCCTTCCTCTCCCCTAGCTTCTGATAGTTTGCTGGCCATCTTTGGCCTTCTTTGGCTAGCAGTGGCATCACCCCATCTCTGTCTTCATCTTCACATTGCATTCTTTCTCTGTGAGCGTCTGCTTCCTATTTCCTCCTTTTTATAAGGTCAGCAGTCATGTTGCATTAGGGCGCACCCAAATGACCTCATTTTAATTTGATTGCCTCTGTAAAGACTGTATCTTTTTTTAAATTTTTTAATTTTTTTTTAAATTGAAGTACAGTCAGTTACAATGTATCAGTTTCTGGTGCACAGCACAATGTCCCAGTCATGCATATACATACATATATTTGTTTTCATATTCTTTTTCATTAAAGGTTATTACAAGATATTGAATATAGTTCCCTGTGCTATACAAAAGAAACTTGTTAATTTTTTTAAATCTATGTTTATATGTAGTGGCTAATATTTGCAAATCTTTAACTCCCAAATTTATCCCTTCCTACCCTCTTTCCCCAGTAGCCATAAAGACTGTATCTTCAAATAAGAGCTGAGGGTTAGGACTTCAACATACAAATTTTGGAAAGACACAGTGTGACCCGTAACAGTGATCCTGAGAATTGATGCTGAGCTGAGTTCAGAACTAGAGTCCTAAAGCCAACCTGGCAGGAGTAACAGAAGTGGAGGGGATTTTTAATAATGTTCGTCCCTCTGCCTTGAGTCCACCCCCTAGTGCAAATAAGGCTCAAGATTCATCAAATCTCAGAGGAAGAATGTTAAGAAAATTCCAAAAGACTCCGGTGAATATTTGTATAACTTGCCCTGTTTCAGTTCCTGCCAGGGCTTTTCTTTTAAGATCCTGCACTTAATTTTGTACTTTTTTTTTTTTTTCCATAAAAGAGGAACTCTCCCTCAAATGATCTAAAGTCCAGGCTTCTCACAACCTGAATCTGCTCTGCCTCTAGACAGACACTTGGATCGTCTTTGTGGCTCAGAACGGGTTATAAGAGTTGCCCTGCTCCTTCATGTACTTTGGAAGAAAAGGCTCACCTGAGCTTCCCTCCCACAAGTGCCACCTAGATGTGAACCGCCTTGGCCCCTGAGTCCCATGCAAGGCCCATAGTGAGTCGTTCCTCTTGCCCCACCTGCCACCATCCCCTCGGAATGGACCTCACTCCCCTTCCCCGTGAGTGGCAGCTCCATGGGCCGTGGGCAGTTACTCCCAGGCACAGGACCAGAGCTGAGGAGGGATGCGCACCAGGGTGAGACATGGCCCAGGGAAGCTCTGGAGGAGCTGTCGCTCTCCCACCAGCTGTCTGAGGGATGAGCTGACCTGGGCTGGGTGTGGAGAGAGAAGGGGACAGCTCATTGGACAGCAGACCACCCCACCTCCCCGCCACCGTCGGTTTCCAGCAGGCAGTGAGGCTCCTGAGACGGCTAAGGGCAAATCCTGCAGGACAGCACCGCTCTGCCCACTTAACATTTTCCATTGCTTTGGGCTTTGCCGTGTCTCCCTTAGTTTTTGTTTTTTTTTTTTTTTTTTCCTTCCATAATGTGATTGCAGAACTGGATGCTGGAACCACTGTTCTTGGCTCTTCATTTGCCAGTAATTAACTTGGCAGAGATGGTGGTATTTAATAGCTAAGGGTGATTGATCAAAATGTCAATTACCTCATTTCTCAAAAATGTTTTCTGTGGGTTGTACTTTTTTTTCCTGTGTCTGTTTGAATTTCCCTCTCTCGTAGCTGAGATCTATTTATGCCATTTAGGCAGCATAACAGATGCCTTCTGTAAGCTACCTCACAACTCATATCCCAGGGTCTCAAAAAGCCTGGATTTAGGGGACCATCAGGTCTGCCACCAAGAGATTGGTCAGAACCCTTGAGTGGCAGAGCCAACATTATCCTCTTCTTAAAAGGACTAGGTGACAGGGCTCAGAAAAAGGTTGGTCATTACTTCAAATTTTGAAAAAAATCAAATCAGGTGGACATTTGATGATTGCTTAGCGATGGGAGGTTATGATGGCTAGGAAAACCTTGCTTCAAGTCAACTAGATATTTATGAAGTCAAATCAACTCCGTCAGCGCAGTCTAACAAATGATTCTCCCCCATTTGGCTGATGAAAGCTTAGCTTCCTGAAGAGAAAGGGCCTTGTTCAAGCATGCGAGTCACAGAATTTCAGTGAAATCTTTAGTTGGGTGTTTCTGATCTCAGGCTAAGAACGGGAACATTCGATAAAGAAGCACAATAAAGGAGACAGGAATGTGTAAAGAACACGACCATGGTAGGGTGGAGACTCAGACACCAGAACATCAGGGCCGTTCAGGATATGCAGGCTGTTCCAGGGACTCCTTTAAAGTCTTACAACAGCAGAAGTTCTGGACCCTTTGCTTCTCTGCCACCGGCATGATTCCATGCTCTCCAGGTATCTTTTCTCTCTTGGCCCGTCCCCTTCTCCTTGTCTGACCACCTAATGGCAGCTCTCCATTTCCCTCACCCCACCCCCACACCCCTGCCCCAAACCAATAGTTTGAATATAACTTGCTTATCAGTTCCCCTTATAAGCCCCAGACAAGCCTCTGTAATAGTTATTCTGTTTCCTTGGTTCAAACAGGTGTGACTTGAAAGGAGGCGCAGCCACGTGGTACAGAGGACAGCAACCTCCTTTAAGTTACAGCCATGGCTGTTCTTCCAAGCCAGAGGTTCTGGGACCTTCGGGAGGGGACAGTGGGGCGAGGGGGCACTCTCCCTGCCTGTTCGCTCTAAATAACACGCTGAGCTAGTCAAACCTATTTCCCGAGGCAAGTGATCATTTATGCCCGGCAGGGAGCAAAGGGGCTGATTTGATTCATCTTCGTCTTCTTTTAAAAGAAGGGCAACTGATGATGGTTGGTGGTTATATCAGCTTGGGGGACCTATTTCTAAAGCTGGAAGAGATCTCAGACTCCAAAGGAAGAAAGGGAGAAGAAAATGAGAGAAGAAAATGGTTATCAATTAGAGAGCTGGCATTTGTGGTCTTTCGCAGTAACAGTCTACAGTTAATGACTAGATGTAAGTCCCTGGGACATACAATTATTCCCCATGAGGCCTCCAAGCAAGATAGTTCATGGCTCAGAGCCTGCTTTGCTTCTATAAAACAGGAGATGATAATAGCATATGCCACCTACTTGCCTCTCCTGGGGTGTCTGAGGACAAGTTAACATTTGCGCTGTGCTTTGAAACTCTGGGATGAAAGGTGCGAACCGACTACAAAGATGCATTGTACTTGGTGATTTGCATTTGGTCATGAGCCCCTTGGGGTTCTTCTGAGCCCAGGCCCCCAGACCCTGCAGAAGGAGGGAGGGCAACAGCAGGGTAGGAGACAGAGATCCTGAATGTCACACTCCCAAGCAGGGGCCTGTGGGCTGTCACCTCAAGGGCAACCCAACCCTGGAGAGAAGGTGCCTCTGCCGGGGGACCGCCTCTCTGAGAGACTGAAGGGTGTGGGAGCTGTGGCTTGTTTCTGATTTGCTAAAAAAGTTCTCCAAGCAGCAAGATTTGACTTAGTGCAGCTTCTCCCTGGAGTCTCGGCGGAGATGACAGTCCTCGCTCTGCCTCACTCCCCCTAACTTCTCCTCCTAATCCCCAACCCCACTTGCAGTGGCAACCTCCAGGCAGACGCTGGGAAGTACTCACGTGAGGATCCTGCCAGCCCATTTCAGAAAACATCAGCCCTTGAACAATTACCAGTGCCTCCTGCCCCACCTCCTTTTCGCAATCTCTTTGATAGTTAATTTCCTCTTTGAGGCTGTCCCCGAGGGCCCGCTTTAGTTGACTCCGCCCACGAGGCATTGGTGTTGTGGACGGTGGGCTGTTAGGATGGGGTGGTTCAGTGCATGGTTTGCCCTGTGCCCTAGAACTTGCCTGGGGCATTCCCTGGGAGCTGGATAGTCCCCAGTTGTCTTTATTTCACCCCTACCTGCCTCTGAATAGGGACCCCTTGACCTTCATTTATTTGCTTCCTTACACCCACCAATCAAACCTCAATTACCCAGAATGCCTCGTGAATTCCATGGTTATGAGGGCCACTTAGAGTTAAGAAGAGGTAGGTTTTAATCCAAGCGTCTCTTCTCCCTTACACTTTGTGCACTTTTGACCTCTGAGACTGAGGTTTCTCACCTGTTAAAATGAGATAATAATGTCTATCCTACCGATTCATAGGAGCCTCCTGAGAATGACAGAGGGTTTAAAGTACATGAAAGCACACTGTGAACTGTGGACTGCTATGCAAATGTTAGTGATTTTGTTGAAGATGGTCATTAGATCCAGGACCTGTGTGGATACACTGAACAGAATTTAAATTAGCTAATTACACTGGAGTTTTAAAATGATTCTAATGAAGTCACTGAGCAGCAGCAGTGCCCAAATGCACTTACTGGAACCTCCGTGCACATGAAGAGGCACACAGGAAGGGCACCGAGGCTCTGGTTGCATCAAGGACAGTAGGGGCATGAACCAGACTTCCCTGCAGATCCCACTGCCTCTCCAGCAATGGGTTTCCAGTCCTGGAGATCTTCCCCAGGGTATCTAACATCCCGGGGCAAGTCGTTCAGACTATATTTTCAGGGTGAAGGGAAACCACTGGAAGGTTTAAAATAGAAGAGTATTCTGATCTCATGTAAGTGGTGTGGAAATGCAAAGTAGGTGTTTGTAGAGCTACCATCATTGTTTGCAGCCTGACGAGCCTCTGAGCCTCCATTCTGTGTTTGAGGAAGACCCCCACACCCCAGGTGGGTCCAGGGAGGAGACTTCCCCCACTTTCACCCCCTCCAAAAGCTGAACAGGCCAGATGTCCCCTCACCCAGCTCTGACAGCTAAGGAATGGGCATGGGTGCTCCATCAGGGACTCCAAATCCAGTTCCAGTGAGACAGAGACCTGGGGCAAGGCAGATCTTTTCCAGCAGTGGCAGAGGTGGCCAGACCAGGGGGCCAGTGGAGTCCAGAGACCCATGCACCCTAGGAGCCCATGCCAAAGGTGTCCAGGTCCAGCAGGACGGCATGAGATTCTAACCAATCTCGTCCTGGACCTTGATTTCACTGCGGCAGCTCCCCAACCTCTCTGCAGAAGATAGTCCTTCCACCTCCTGTCAAGTCTGTGAACTTCCTGAGAGATTTCCAATAATCCTCTTTCTGCTCAACTTAACTAGAGTTGGTTTGTCTTGTTGGCTTGCCATCAAGAGTGTCAATATGCTTAAGGAGAAGGGGAGAGACTGGAGAGACTGGAGAGACTTCTTAGAGGTTTTCATAGTCAACTGGTGAGACAAGATGGCGGCTTGGTTGAGCGTGGTGGTGCTGGTGAAGAGAAATGGGTGGGATGAGTTTTGGGTGGTGTTGGAGGAAGAGTCACCAGAATTTCTTGATAGTTCCTACGTGGTGAGAAGCAAAGAAGAATCAAGGAAAACTTGATATTTGACTTGAAAATGTTCATGCATGTTTGTGGAAAGCGAGACAAAGTCTGGAAGGAAGGGTACTAAACCTTTGTCAAGGCTTATCTGGGAGGTCACCAGAGCTCCAATAAGAGCAGAGGCTTTACTTTATATTTTACACATAAAAATATGGCTTATGTTATATTTTATATTACAAATGCTAGCAGCTGGGTGCTTTTGTGTGTGTTCTATATTTTGTGAATAAAATATTTTAAAAAATATTTTACTAGAAAGCTTTGGAACGTTTGGGGAAGCATTAAAGACATAATTAGATTAATAAAGGATGTTTGGGTCTATTGAAAAGTTGAGGAAAAAATAAAGAATTCTTCTTGGCTAAATAAAAGAAATGCTGCAATTTCTAAGGGAAGATAAGAGATGAGGAAGACAAGAAGGCTTTAGTGCGGAAGTCATCAATCATTTGACTTTGGAGTGGAAAGTTTCACAACCAAGCAGCTGAGTACCGTGTCTCCTTAAATAGCATTAATTACATCTTTTGGAAGGAAAACTGTGCTGAACCCAAAGCAATGGAGATTTGAGACCAGATAGATAGCAGCTAGTAGGAGTTTGCCTACATCCGAGATGAGGCATTTCTGAGAGGGTCTGTGTGGAGACGGTCTAATCTTGCTTCCTCCTAGCAGTCTGGGCCGGGGAGGGATGGTCGGGGAGAGAAGGGCCGGACTGGGGGGAGTGAGGCAGGACCACCACTTGCCAAAAACTGTAGGAAAAGATCGCAGACTGTTAAAGCCAAGAGAGGTTAGTTATGACTCAAAGCCGAGTTTAAATCATGGATCAGTCGGCAGGCCAATTTGTTCATTTCAAATCCTGGTTGCCAAACCCCGGAGAGGTGAACCCCAAGCAGAGCCAAATCTAAAAGGGTAATTGGCCAAAAGCCGAGGTAGTCACAACTGGTGGGATGGATAAGGGGCTGCTCAGAGGACCAGAGGACGTGGAGCCCGCCTGGAGTTGACGAGCTACAGTTTCAGGTCACGGGTGGAGGTGTGTCTTGAATGGTGGATGAATCTAGAGAGGAATGGATAGCCTTTCTAGGTCCCAGACAGTCTCCTGAGACCCAGAAACCTACATCTAAGCAAAACAGGGACATAAATCAGATCAGTTTTATTCTAGATCCATCCATCCATCCATCCACCCATCCGTTTAGCAGTACCAGATTATAAACAAACCGGATATACCAACATCATTAACTCAGATTAACTCTGAGGGAAATACATGCCAAGAAAGGCATTTTTATGAATTTCGAATAGGGGGTAGGGTTCTAAAAATGAAGTTAAAAAAGTGGCATTGACTAAAGATCAGCTTTTAAGAAAAGACAAGAACAATTTGTAAGTAGCATACAAATGTTTACATGTAAATACAATAGTTCTTAAAGCATGTGTTTCTTCCAACTAAACAAAACTGGACTGGGATTTTGTTTATTGTCCTCATTTACTTAGCAAGCCTTTTCTTCACAGACAGCGTAAAGCAGACCTTCATCCCAGACAATGTCTGAATTAGTATATTTCTAAAAATAATAGATTTCCTTTTCATGAGAATTGTTTCTAGTAACTCCACCCCAGTTGTGAGAAAGGTATTGCCGTTGGGAGAAAGACACACATTTCTACCGGTGTACACAAAAACTCATAACTTACGTTGCCTAATGCTTTGAATTATTTTGTCTCCACCAGAGTGTATAAATCAGAGTTAACGAGATCTAGAAATCTCTAGAATAAAATTGTAAACTTAAAAACATGACAACAGCGTCATTGGGCTTCACTCCGGAAGATTCATTTGAATCACAGGGAGCAGTGGGGATGGGAATCCTATTCAGAAGACCATGTAAGTTTCAGAGTTTCCCGAAATAAAGATTCATTTATAGGATTGGAGGCTCAACCCCAGCGGCTCAAGTTCACCCTGATGATTAATTACTACGCCGTTAGCCTGGTGCTAATAAGCCTTTCCAAGGAGCCAGGCTCCTCCCTTCCCCCAGCTCTGAAGGCATTCTTCATCTTTGAGCCCAGTTCTGTGATTAGATTATCGACCACAGAAAAGAATCGCAGTTCTGGAGGCTGGCCAGAGCCAAGGCTCCCTCTTCCCTGCTCTGCATCTTTTCTCTAGCCTCTTTATCTCCCCCGCTTCCTCATGGGCTGCTTCTCTTTAGGCTGTAAACACGCGCACACACACACATTCACCTAAACCCGGGAGCTTAGCAGAAAACAAGTCCGTGCTTGCAGGGAGCTTTGGAAGGCCAGTCCAGGAGATGGGGAGCAGGAAAGAAGGTTCTGGTGGCTGCTGGCCATGCACTTTCTGTTTTCTCCCCTGCCAGATGGTTTCCACCCCCCTTTCAGTTCCAGAACAGCCTAAAGCCCAGGGCAGGCAGCCTGCCTCCCCGGAGTGACATCTGTGTTTCTAGGAAGTCTCTCTTCTACTCCTGACCCACCCTGGCCTTCCTGCTCAGGCCTCAAAGCCTGTGCTGGGGAGCCTTGCCTTTAGCTGCAGCCATTATCCTCCTCAGCATGCAGATCCCCCCGGGAGAGGAGATACATTGCAGCTGGAAAATCCTTACACTGGAGGGGGGTGAGTTTCAGCGCATTTGGGCTCTGTGGGCCCATACTGTGGAGGATGGAGCTCTTCCCGGTGCAGAGCTGGCTGGGATTCTGGCGGTGATGCTGGCAGTGAATTCGGGTGCCCTGGAGTGGGTGCACGCGGGGAAGGGCCGAGGCAGAAGATGCGCTGCTCCCACGGCAGCTCTGGGCCGGCTTCCTGCTGCAGCGGAATCGTTTTCACTAGACGGTCCCCTTACAGCAGAGCAGGCTGAGGCTGTTTGTCATGTCTATATTCTCAGCACCTAGCACAGCGTCACAAACCCAGCAGACCCTTAAGGACTGTTTGCCTCATGAACGAATGAATGAATGAATGAGTGGTATGTTGGGTGGGACCTCCCTCGGCCAGAACAGCTTTGAACAAGTTCCCAGGGTGTTCATCAAGCCTGGCCACCTGGAGCAGTGACACCGGCTGCCCGCTCCGTCCACACTTGCGGGGACATCTGAATCTGCCTTTGCACAAAAGGCGCCGGGACTCTTCACATCCCCCCGGGGGCTGTGCCAGGACAGCTGCTTTCCCACCCTGCTCACTCCTCAGTTGAATCTCCGCTTTTTTTTTCCCCCCAAACCTTTCCATCTGGCTCCAAGCCAGGGAGGCCTCGAAGTCACACTCAGAATTTCCATGACAGTAAATAGACCAAATGAAGCCCTTTCCAGCCCCTGAAAGACGTCTCTTCCAATCCCGCCGTGTCTGGCAGCGTTTTTGTTCGCCCCATTTTGATACAGGCCTGTGGAAGGTCAATGACTCCTTTAAAAATAAGGGAAACATGGACTAGTGCCCAGTTGCTAACCTGCTGACGGTGCAGTTCTTTGCAACAGCCCAGAGTTCCCCGCCGAAGCCTCCCAGGGATTTCTCACAAAGGTCTGCAATCTATTACGTTCCAGTCGACTGCCGCATTCGAATGTAAAAACAGATCCTTGGATCAACACCCTATAAAAAGCCAAGAAAAATGTGGTAGTGTTCTTTCCTGGCTCAAGCCAAGAGCTTTCTGAGGGAGGAATCCTTTGAGAGCCTGCAGCCCTGTACCTGTGTGGTTTTCATGGTAACTTGATCAGTTCAGAATCCCTGCAAGATGTGCGGGTTTCGGGTATTAGCACCCTCATCGCGTAGGTGAGGCATGAAGGATGCCCCAAGGGACAGACCACCAAATTATTTCCATAGGATCAGAACTCGGGGGGCCAGGGGAGGTGGGGGGGACACCTCCCATCTTTCATCCAGCTCCCTCCTGCTTCCAAGCCTGGACTAAAACATTCTGGAAGATGGCACTTTCAAATCTCTGCTCAAAACATGCTCAAAATCTGCTCCCCCACTAAAATACAGCCGCTTTCTTAAAATAAAACACAAGCTGGCTGCCCAGAGATCCTGGCCAAGCCCAAACAAAAACAGCTTCCTGCTTCCTTGGGCATTGCTGGCCACTGGTGCATAAAATCCACACAGGAAAAAAAAAAAGTTAGTTAAGTAAGATCAATCAGGATATTAGAAGGTTTGGAAAAAAGACACCCTGTTCGCCTTCCCGTCAGCTTGTCACCTTTCTGCCCTCTTGTCCCTCCCTCCCCTTCCCCCAGGAATGCCTTCGGCTGGCCAGGAAAGTGAAGTGTTAGGAAAAGTTGGATAACCAGTTTTCATCTGTTTTGCTGGGCTGTTACACTGCTGGTGCCACACGGGCACTCGCCACGCATGCTCACCCGTCCCCTGAATGACAGCCAAACTGCTGGTCGTATTCTGTCTGCTGCGTTTGTCCACCTATTGGCAATTACCTTTCTGAGATCATTGTTTTTCTCCTCTGTATTTTTAGCTCAGTATGAACCTTGCAGCAGGATGACTATCTCAGTCCCAGACTTTGCTTTTCAGCTTCTCACAAGCCTTGTTGTGGCTGAGTGTGTGGAAGTCGTTCTCACCGTGCAAAAAGGAAGGCTGACTTTATGTGTGCTTCGGCCAAGTACACTTTGCTTTTTGTGAGCTCCTATGCTGCCAGACACACGTTGGTCTGGATAAACACACTCACACAGAGCACACAAGCACACAAGCACACACACGGGTGCAGACGCAGGCGCACACGTCTCCCTAGTTTAATTTTGATCCAAATGGAGTCAACGGTGAGTACTGAACCCTGTTCTTGGTCGAAAAGTTGGATTCATTCGCAGACTCGCCCTTGGTTTATGGTCAGATGTCGGTGCCCACAGCATAGAACCTGGCACACGTAGACGCTCAAGACATGTCAAATGAATAAAAGGCAAGTGGGCAGTTTCCAGGTGGATATTCAGGCTGGGAGGAAATCTAAGAAGGGAAGACATGCCACCGAGGTGCTGCTTTCTGCTTCATCTTCTGACCTTGACTTTGGGGAATTAGGGAGAAAGGAGTTACTTCCAGCTGCTAGAATGTGCCTCCTCCAGGTCTGCATAGATCTGTGTTCTTTGGGTCAATTCAACTATCTTCTTCTCAGACAACCTTTCCTGACTGCCTTGTCTAAAGCCTTCCCGCCACCCATTCCATCACTTTCTCTAACATTCTCCTGCTTAATTGTGTCTATAGTGCAATTTCCCCTTCGGAAATGATTTTACCTTCCTCTTTGCTTACTTATTATCTGCATTTCCACTTTAAAAATAAGCTATTTCATGTCTGTCTTTTTATGGTGGTATCCTCAGTGTTTAGATTAGCATCCAGCAATGAGGAGTCACTCAATAAAGATTTATTAAATGGCTAAATAAATGCACCCTCTTCTGCCTGGTCACAGAAGCCTGGAGGGAGAAATGAATAGAAGCAAGTCAGAAACTAATAGTTCAGCTTCTCCCAAATCCCTCCTTTCCTTTCCCCTGTTCCCCTGCTGGACCCTGGGGTGCCTCGTGCTATGCATCCTTGGATGTCCAGGTTTCCCGTCCAAGCAACTCGTGCTCATCTCCAGTGTTCTTTCCTCCTGGCGTCCACAGTTCATCCCTGACGACGTGGGCGGGCACTGTGTGCCTCTGACATGTGGACATGACTGCTCCCATGAGTACTGCTGCTGACCTGAGCCCCCACCCCACCCCGGGTCTGTCCTGCTCTCTGCCTCTAAGCCGTCAGCCCTTCCCCTCACCACACAGAGGGCACACGTGGAAATGGAGCTCCCAAACGCCCACGGGGGTCATAGCGTCTGGGGTGAATGGTTTACAGCTCCCCTGATCTGCCTCAGATGCTGCTCCCTGCCTCTTTCCTCGTCTTCCTGCCATCTGTCTCCTTGTCCTGTTTTCCCACATAAGCGTCTACAAAGACCTCCAGCTTTGACCATTGGCTTCTTTCCTGGACCACAATTAGGACTCTCCCTCTGGCCACAATGTGGTCAGCTGGCCTAGGTTAAATGACCTGCTGATTTCCCCTCCCACACCCCTGCCTCCTCTAGACTTTCTTCAATCCCCTGGGCCACTGCAGTGCTTGTCACCCCCTCACCACTCCACATTGGCTTTAATGCACAGTGGTACCATGATTTGAATGGGCACCAGATTGAGTGCTTTGCCCTATTTCTTATGAAATGATCATGATAACATATACCATTTGGAGGGCACTTCCTGTGTGTCAGGCATGGTGAACAACCCTTTATGTGGTCTTGTTTAATTATCTTAGAAGTTCTTCGAGTAACGTGTCAGTGTATTAGTCTGCGTGGGCTACCATAACAAAACACCACAGACTGGCTGCCTTAAACAACAGAAATTTATGCCTAACAGATCTGGAGGCTGGAAGTTCAAGATCAAGATGCCAGCAAGGTAGGTTTCATTCTGAATTCTCCTCTCTTGGCCTGTAGGCAGTGGCCATCTCTCTGACTCCTCACATGGTGAGAGGGGAGACAGTGAGAGAATGTGAGAGACAGAGAGACATAGAAAGAGAAAGAGAGAGAGAGACATGAAGAGATAGAGAGAAAGAGAGAGGGGGAGGGAGGGGGAGGGAGGGGGAGAGAGAGAGACACATAGAGAGAGAGACAGAGGGAGGGAAAGAGGAAGGGAGTGGGGAATGAGCATGTTCTAGCTCCACTCCATGTCTCTTCCCAGAAGGACACTAATCCTATTGGATCAGGGCCCCACCCTTGTGACCTCATTTAACCTTGTTACTTCCTTCTTCCAAATGCAATTACACTGGGGGTTTAGACTTCAACATATGAATCTGGGGAAAACATGTACATTCAGTCTGTAACAGTTGATAAGCTGATTTTAGGGATGAAAAAACTGATGATCAGAGATAGGAAGTAATTTCCTCAAAGTCATACAAGGAGTTCATAGCAGAATTCGGATTTGAACTCAGGCTGGTCTGACACCAGTGCTAGTCTGAGTTCTTCCCTTTACTGTCCTTTTAGACTATGCCTTTACTTCTCCAGCTTCACTACTTGGCAGCTCCTTTACTTGCTCGGGAGTCAGACAGTCCTGAATTCAAATCTCCACTATGCAACTCTGGCTGTATAACCGTGGGTGGATAATTTCCCTCCTGGTCTAGGATGTAGCATGAGAAATTTACAGGGTGAATTTAGCATTTCCTTTGCATTTAAATTTCATCTCTGCGTAGATACTGTCTCTCATGTAAGGTTAATAATAATGATAACTGCCACTACGACTATGAACTACCACTCCTGGTTCTCTATGACTTTGACTCTTACTCCCTCTCTGTCTCCTCCAAATACTAAAATTTCTTCAGTCCTTGCTGTATGCCAGTGGAACAGCTATTGGTAACAGAGTCATAGAGTAGCTAAACAAGTTATTGAAGATCATCAGCTGGAGAGTGACATACCTAGGTTGAATGCACACCTGCCTACTTCTAAAACTTGCTCTCTTTCCCCTGATATGTTTGCATTTTGGGGAGGTGGGCTGATGAATTGCCTCCACCCCTCTCTTCTCTACAATTGCCCTCCCACTAGTGCACTCTCAGCACAGTAGCAAAGGCAACCTGAAATGTATTTAAGAATTTAAGGGATATTTGAATTACATTGTTCCTAAAAAACATTTGAGGACCTAGAGTGGCTTAGCTTTGCGTGGTAAGCCCCTGGCATAGGCAAGACTTGTTTTATGATGTCATGGTTTTATGATGTCATGGTGTCCGAGGTCAGACTCCAAAATACGCCAGAGAAGGAATCTGTTTTCCTTTGATAATGGTGGTGTGTCACCACCCTCACTTCTGATAGCTCTACCTGACCTTTATGTTGTGGGATGAGAAGGTGAGATTCTATTCCAGGTGAACCACACAGACTACTGAAAAATCTCTATCGGATCATCTCAGGGAAATGACGACCGCAGTCGGCATCCTGGAGACACTGAGAGTCATGCGGAGTGATGCTGCGTGGGTAAGGGAGACAATCCGTGCAGAGTGTGTGCCTCTTCTCCTCTGTCGCACGGCCCCAGGGCTGTGCTGCGTGCACTGCAGAGGGCTGAGCCTAGGTGCTCACGTTTGCTTCTGGAATCCTCTGCTTCCTCTGGAAGTGGATGAGTTTTCTGAAACATTTTTCACTAAGAGAGCAATAGAAAGGAGGAGTTGCGTTTTGCTGCCTATGCCCCAGTTCTCATTGGTTTTGCATTATTCTGCATTTACGAATGGAGAGCTTGGTACCTCTCATTGAAAAAAAGTCTTTTGATTTGGGGAAATGTGATTTTAAGTATTATCTGGGTGGGAGAGGCTGTGGGGCTGGAAAAGGGGCACCTCTTATTAGAATTGCCTGGGAGTCAACTTTAAATTAGTCTACACCTTCCCCTTTCTCCTGGGGGGGACTTTTCTTCTGTTGAGAATCACTGCATCCATCCAGAACCAAAACTCCACCTAGAAGTGTTTGGTGACAGCCATTAAATGTGTCGAGGTGGAGGAAAAAAATGGAAATATATTGGTCCCGCTTTTGCATTCCTCAGGGTAACATGGGCCAAAGGCTGGAATACAGTTTTTATTAAATAAATATTTATTAAATAAGTATGTGAAGATCAGGAAACATCTTCTTCTTGGAAAGTCTTCAGAATCCCATTGCATTCTTCTGTAAGTTCCTGCAGACGGGGGCTTGGTACTGTGGCTTGCTGGTGGACATAAAAGCTAACAGATGTTACTGAAGACAGACCTGATGAAACTCTCATCCAAGCAGACTTCCTCTGGAGCTTGAGTGACAAAATACAGCATCGTGTAGGGAAGGAAGTTCAGTCTGGCACCTAGCAGACTAGAGGCTTTGGGTACCTCCAGTCACAACCCCTTGACATGGACTCTGATGTTGTCAAGATGGGCAGGGGTAAGGGCAAGCTTCTCTCGGGGACTTTGTGGACAGTAGCGTGGACAAGAGGCAGCATCAGCAAGAGAGGAGCAGCACTGTGCACACTGGGGCCGGCAGGCTGGTGGTGGGCCCGCGGGGCATCCCAGCAGAGACTCTCAGAAACAAGGAGGGCAAGTGGGGTGGGGCATCACTGTCATGCAGATGGATGTCAGCAAAGCAGAAGATGCTTGGGTTCCATAAAAACAGGTCGCGCCAAGTGACACTTCATGGCTCATTTTCAATCCAGAAATGTTTGAGGTTAAGAATCTCGTGCTTTGAACCATCCCAGCCCGTGTACTGTCAGAGGTGCTGTCGTCCCCACTCTGCACTCTGAAATCTGAGCAGTCATGGCAACGGAGCTACTCCTGCCATGTTGGTTCCAGATGATGTCTTCCAGCAGTTTTCATCAAAAGGTCTCTTAGGTCTCCCCGCTTAGATAGTTCCTTTTTAACAATCACCCGAACCTTTTCAGTGATGTCTTCTGGGGTTGGCTGCTTCACCCTTTCCTCCCTTTTCCTTAATTTAGTCTCCCCACCCGAGCTACATTTCCATCCCAGTGCTGGGCATATTCCAGCCTGTTGAGATGGGAAGGAGGGGAGGGAGAAGGGGCGGATGGGAGGCTCTGATCCCAGCTTGCCTTCTGATGGAAGGGCAAGTCACAACCTTTCCCGGCTTCCTTCCAGGTGCTAATCAGTACCCTGAGGATCAGGATAGTATTGCACTGAGGTTTAGCGAGGAAATGCCAATAGAAGCCAGTAAAACCCTTTGGAGATGCGAAGGGTTGAGTCCAGGGCCAGCCATCCACACAGTCTTTCTGCTGTGCAGGTCATACATGTCGGGTGGGCAGGAGCGGGGTACCAAGCGAGGTGGGAGGAGGCTCCACTGGGGACTGGAACAGGCAGCAGGTTTGGAACTGATGCTGGTTCCATGAAGGTTACGGGGATGTCCTGACAAGCAAGACAAAGGTTAAAGATCCAGCATTACTTCCATGAACATCCAAATCAAGCCCCAAGTGCAGAGTCACAAGGGAGAAAGAGTGTGGGCTTTAGATTCAGCAAGAGTAGCATTTAAGCTGTGATTCAAACACTACCTTTGGGCAAGGAGCCATCTCTGAGTCTCAGTTTCTTTGCCGGTAAGAGGTTTAAAAGTGCTAACGTACCCAGCACAATGGACACACAGTTGTGAGTTAGTTACTTTTTATTCTATTGGCTTTGTTCGTTGTGCTCCCTTTAGTGGTTTATTCCGAAAAAAATGTTTTGGAAGACTCAAAATGAAGGATAAAAAATCAAAGAAAAAATTGAATCTTGGCAGCATGCAAATCACTGTATTTGAATGAGTAGAGAAGTGATGGGGAAAAACCATCATCCTTGACTTTGAAAACACTCACATTCTAGTGTTCTGAGATACTAACAGAGAACATGGAGGGACGTTGTGATGCTTAAACCATCACCACCCACACAGCGAAGTCTGGGCAAAGGACACTCGAAATTAGAGACACAGGATGCTGGTGATGGAAGCGCCATGATGGTCTTACGGATGGAAGATAACCGAGCCCCAGGCAGGTAGAGCGACCTGTCCAGAGTCACTGACCTGGAAGTCAGTTGTAGAGCCAGGACTTGAACCCAGGTCTCCTGACCCTCAGTTCACCCCCAGACTCCCATGTGACCTGGAGGTTGCATGTGCGATGGTAGAAGTGTGGAGTAATAGGCATTTCTGCTGCCCTGGGCCTCTGATTGTTTTGACAGATAATTGAAATTTGGAAAAGTCAGAGACAGGCTGGTTGAATGAGGACATGCAAGTGCCTAAAAGTTTGCAAGAGTCCAATCCCCAAATGCAGTGTGCTCCTCCTTCCTCTGTGGCCTAGGTTAGTGGGGCTGGATCATGGCTGGTTGGAGAGTCTATAAATGAGGAAGTGTGGAGAGGGCCCATTTGTCCCTTCAGACCTCATCTCCTTTGGCCTCGGAGCTGACCTGTGTGTGCTCTTTGATCTCTGTCTTCTGGGTTGGGTTGGATCACCGGTGTGCTTGGGCGGGTGGTCAGAGGGCGGGAGGAGAGTAAGGCTGGGTACATGCTCTTCTGGCTTCATCTCTGTTGGGTCACCGAGGGCTGGCCTCGCCCTCTGAGGGCTCCTATTAGGCAGCTTTCACCATACACCTGCCTCCACTGGGTTTTGCTCTACAGGTGCCTCCTCTGGGTTATGGGAAAACTCCCTCCCCGAGCCTTCAGAGCCTGGAGCAGGAAAGGCTCCCCACCAAGGCAATCCCTGCCCAATCCCTGCCCAATCCCTTAGTGTTGCCTTCAGTTCTGCCCCTTTATCAGAGTCCCCTCAAATTTCCCAGTTTGCATGTGTCCTTTCTTTCTCCAGTCACTAGCTACTTGGACAATATGTCTTCTCCAATTTCATGGAAAATAACCACCATATTTTAAAATTGAGCTCATGAGAGACCATTAAAAGGAGAATAAGTTGATCTTGGGAAAGAGAAAACAGATAAGCTGAAAAAGAAAATAAAACCTGTCTTTAAGTTTCAAATAGAGGAGAAAGCATCTTCTTCCCCGAGAAATCATTTCCTTATTCATCAATCTTCCATGAAATAGTTCCACTGAATTTCGTGGGCACTCAGAGGTGATGCAGATTTGCATTCAGTTCTCGGGGCTCCTTCTGCCTGTGGAGGGGAGAGGAAACAGGGGTAGGAAAAATGATGAAGCCACAAGGCTGGAGGAATTGGAGCTGGCCTGTAAGGGTTGGTAGGATTCTGGTGTGACAGGTAGGGGAGGGGGTGGGAAAAGAGAGGAGGGGGAGAGGCAGGGGAACTGCAGATCGAAGGAGCTCTTGACCTTGTCCGTAGCCCAGAGGACACTATTGAGGGCACGCTTTAGGGTGTCTGCTCAGCTCACAATGATGCTTTGAACTGGTACCTTCTGTACCTCATAGCAGAGTGACCCCTGGCTGTCTCTTGGACAACCTGTTAGGTCCAGCACTCACTGTCATGTAAATGTTGGGTCGGGACAGGTTCCCCCTCCCTGGAGGCAGTTGATTGAAACCATCCTAGACTATTTCGAGTCTCATCTCTGGGAAGGCAGAACTTGGTCCAAGAAATATTTCGACTTTTGGGGAGTGACTCAACCTGGACTGTGTGGCCATGGGGGCTGGAGGAAGCCCTGTTTTCTGCAATGGGGACTGGGGTGGGGAGGTCTGCAGAAACATGGAAGAATGAAGTATATGCATAGAAAAAATAAGAGCTGAGGAACAGAAAGAGTCTAGTTAACGCTCAGTCCTGGATCCAGAACCTTCTGTAAGCTCGACTGATTCCTGCATTTGAGTGCTTGGAGCCATTTCCTGTTTCCACTCAAGCTAGTCTGAGTTCCTTTCGTTATTTTAAGACCAAAGAATCTCAATTAAAGCATTCATGAAAGGGGGCAGGAAGATTTAAGGTTGGAAAATATGTTTGGGGCGGATAGGAATGAATGGATAAATGAATCACACCTGGGAGTAAAAAAGTACTGAGTTGAGTTAGCACCAAAAGGGACGTAGGCATTTATGGAAATGCCTGTTCCTGGTAAAGGCTTTTAGCACTTGAAGTAAGTCATCAACAAACGTAAAGGAGGGTCTTCCACGGAGGACAGAGCTAGCTGGATGATGATATAAAATAGTCATGCCTGGGACAGAGGCGAGCAGTAAGGAAGGAGGAGGTTTGGTTGAAATCTAAGACCTCTTGAGGCTACATTCTGGATTTACAATATGGTGTGGAAAAAGGGACAGAGATTCCAATGTCAGATAGGCATGGGTTTGAATGTTTGTTTTAGTTTTAGTTTTCCCAACTTTAAAATTGGGTTGAAAATATCATTCTGTGGCTATTAAATAGCAGCCCACAGCAAAAGCAATGATCACCAGACTGAGCAGGTAACCAGACATTCAAAAGATGCCAGCGTGTGTCCTTTTTTTTTTTTTTTTTTTTTTTTTACAATGTTTGAAAGCTGTAATAAAGCAATTGCTTCTTTAAGAAAATCTCACTCTTGTGAACCCCCATGCTTCTTTTTCCTTTTAGTTATGTGTTGATGTCTAATTAACATTTGTTTCATTTAGAAGTTAAATACATCCACAGAATGCAATTTATCAAAGTAGACCTTTTGAAAATAGAGTATCATCCATGTCCTTAGGTTGTGACAACTTATTTCAGTTCATGATAACCTTTTATGTGTAAGTGAGACATCATTTAATCAGGTGGATGTTAATGTCAAATGCCTGTGAAGAGTCAGCCTCCTCCCAGGACGGAGCTCCTCTGTATTTTGTTATCAAGAGGAAGGGGGTGGTGGGACCTCTCCACCTATATGAGCCTTCCGGCCGTGGAATCCCTTCTCTTCTTGCTCCTTTGAGACCCGGAAACAGTTTACTGTATTGAACGTCAACCTGAAGAGTCCCAGAAAAGATGAAGGTTCTCAGTGGCTTTGTGACTGGGCACAGAATTGAGTGGGGGCAGCAGTCATAGCCCCAGAGAGCTCTCACTTGCTCGAAAAAGGGGGCAGCTCTGGTATTAAATAAAAGAAAAAAGTCAAAGAGAGGAAATACTGAGGATAAGTGGCCAAGAGGAGATTATGCCAGGCCCCAGGGGAATTGGTAACGTAAATGAGATAAATTGTAGCATTTCCAGATTTCATCTTAGGTTATTAGAACTTAGAGCTTGGAAAATGGGGCCTTGGGAGGTGAAGTGATGTACCCAAGATTACCTGGGTATTAATGTAGGTTCCCAAGCGAGATATCAGGTCTTCTATATCCCTGTGACGATCACCATCCTCTGCACCCAAGGATATTTGGGAACTTGGAGATATTAAAAAAAAAAAATGTTGTATCCAGGCAGAACAAGGCAGAACCATCTTTTTCCTCTCCTGTGATCATTCTAGGCAGTTTTCCCAGCTTAGATTTCAAGATTATTCTGGTTTCAGTGTCTTACCTTGTGTCTATTCTTGGACACTACTGTTGGCAGCATTTTTCAGCAAAGCATAGCATGAAATCACTTCCAACAGTTCTGTTTCTGGTCAGAATGCCTGGAAACTGCACTGACTTCAAATTCCTGGAGTGGTCAGGAGACCTGGACGTGGCCAGCTTTAAGGTATTGTGTCCACTGAGCACAGGCAGAGCCGTATGCCTTGGCAACTCCCCCCTCTATAAAGACGGCGGCACATCTGCGGGGCCAGCAGTTCACCCTGAGGCTGTAATGGGTCCTGTGCACCCCCGATTCTCCAGTCTAACTCACCCAAGGCTATCTAATTAGCCCTTCCAGCTCTACTCAAGTCTGTATTTTCCCCTCTGGAACAGAGACTGGAGATGGTGTTTATATATGTTCTGGTAAGAAAGATGGGCTTATCAAGCAGGGCGTGTAATTTTATAGGGCTGAGCCCCTCTCCTGGGTCAGCATCCTGGGCAATGTTTAAGGGATTAAACATTTGGTTAAGACATGGATTCTGCTCTAAGGAGATTACAGTATCACAGGCAGGTTGAGAAATGTCACACAAGAAGGCCGAATGCTATGGGAGGCGTAGGGTGGCAAAGATGTAGGAATCATATCAGATTGGGGGAAGCCCAAATGATGTGGGGACAAACATAGCACTGAGATGGCCACTGAAGGATGGATACGATATTAGAGGCTCAGTGACCAGAAATGTGGAAGAAGGATGCTCCAGGAGAATGAGCAAGAGCAGGGATCAGAGGTAGCAAACTTCGGGCCCTGGTCAAGAAACAACGAATAGTGTAGCTGGACAGAAAAAATCGAGTAACTATGGGAAGGGAGCAGGAGGTGAGAACAGCTGGTTAGGATCATATTGGGGGAGCTGGATTTTAAAGGTCTTTGATTAGAACAGCTCTTGAGAGAAATGATTCAACATCATAAGTGACCCTGAATATTAGGACGATAGTATATTTGTTCAGATGACTAAGAAGGTGGCCACAAGGATGATCTGAGCTGGAGAGGTGAGGACACCACTTGTTGGCACTTGGAGTGCTGGAGCCCAGGCCTGGTACCAGCCCCTGGGGAAACAGTGAGGGATGCTTGGCTGTTCTGGAATGTTCTGGCTTCCCTAGTTCTGTAAGAGAATATTTTGTTTCTTTTTTTTTCTCCTTCTCTTTGATTCACTTAGAAAGCGTAGTAAACATGGTACAAGATGTCTTCCCAAAGGAACAAAACTCACTGCTGTTAAAAAAAAAAACAGCACACCACTCCTGCATCCTGCACAGTTCGAACCTTGCAAGGCCTTTTCTCAGTGAAAGCTCCTAATCTAATTTTGACTGTGCTCTTTTGAATTTATCCAAAGAGATGGAAGAATGAAAGAAAAAAAGTTACCTACACAACAGAATGTATTTTGTTAGACTGTGTTGACCAATGCGATTTCATTGTATGTATTTACGTGAATACTAAAAAGGTACTACCTATTACCAAATTCTGGGGAAAAAACCCCACAGGAATCTGACAGTTCGCTAATCCCTGCAAGGAAGTAGATGAACTCTGCTGTCTTTGAAAAGGCTTAATTGAGACTTCAGGTAAGTCGAGAACGTTGGTGACCAAAGAAAAAGGCCAGCCAATCCAGATGCAGATCAAGTCAATCCAGATGTAAACTGTGGAGACCCAGGGGAGGAGCTGTTTATGCTTTTGCAAAGAGATGGCCCAGAAGAGCTGCACTTTGTGCTCTATAGCTATATCGAAATGTAAATCTTCAGTGGGTTTTATTTTTTAATTTTAATTTTTATTCAAGTGTAGTTGATTTACAATGTTAGTTTCAGGTGTACAGCAAAGTGATTCAGTTATACATGTGCATGCATATGTATTTTTTCTTTTCAGATTCTTTTCCATGGTATGTTATTACAAGAAATTGAATATAGTTCCCTGTGCTGTACAGTAGGTCCTTGTTGTTTATTTACTTTGTATGTAGTAATGTGTATCTGTTAATTCCCAACCCCTAATTTCTCCCTCCCCGCCCTCTCCCGTTTGGTAACCATAGTTTGTTTTCTATGTCCATGAGTCTGTTTTTGGTTTGTAAATAGAATTTTTTAAAATGTGACACAAATTCGGTGAGTTTTAAAGTGTGTCACGTGCCACTCCTGCTTCTAGCTGGCTCTGCCACATAGCAGGTGCTCAACAGCTATTTTGTTGTGGGGATGAGTTGATCCCTGATGCACTGGATAAGTTTCAAAGGATCGGAATCTTTAGGTGGATTTGCAGGGACAAGAAGTGGATATGGGAAGCAGAGAATGTGTCCGAGCGGGTTACAAGGGACTGGGTGAAACGTCAGCACGTGGAAAGCGTAAGCAGCTGCTGGGGAAGGCCGCCAGGACGGCCAGCTTGGGTTCCCAGGGCAGCAGGAAGGCCTCTGCTTCACCCCCAGCACTCAGCAGTTGGGTCAGAAATCACTGGCTCTCCAGGGCTCAGCAGCTACTTTGATCCCCGAAAGCCCCCGGTGGACCATTAGGCCAAGATGGTTTGAGAAGACCAGGACTGAAGCATCCAATTCATTTCAGTCAATATTCCCCTCTTACAAAAAGGGCAACTGCCCGCAGATTTCTGCGCTTTTGCTCTGTTCTTGGTGTGTGGGCAGGAGCTCACTGTTGTTGGAAACCTCCATGCCCTGTGTGGGGTTTTAGACCATGCATCCCATGTGCACACACTGCATTTTGTTTAATCCACATTACAGCCCTACCTGCCTCATTTTAAAAATGATGAATCAGAGAGGTTATCGGACTTGGCCGAGGTCATGCAGCTAGAAGTTGGCATAACGGATGTCCCTACCCAGGGCTTCTGCTAAGGGGAGGCACTTGGTCCCTGGCCCCGCAGCTGCCCTAGGCTGCGCCCACCTTGGCTGCCGGGCGGGGCTCTCCTTGCTTCTGTTGTTCGGCATCAGAAGCACCAGGGTTTGAATTCCAGGTCCGCCACTTCCAGCTACGTGACCCAAAGCAAATTGCTTAACCTTCCCCAACCTCCATTTCCTCCTCTGTTGATATGAATCATAATTCTCCTCCACAAAATTGTTCCCTCCCCGAAATAAAGACGACAGTGCCCTCTGTGTATGGAAACAGCAGGCTGAGTTAAGATATTACTTGCAAGTCTGCACGTGGCAGCTTCACCTCCAATGGGGCCGTGATGGACTGAGCCCCGGATTTGAGAGGGAGAAACAAAGTTTTAGATTAAAGCCTCCAGCCGATTAATTCCCAGTAGTGGGGCCAAGTCTTCCTGAACCCCATTCTTTTCCTTGGCTTGGAGAAGCCCATCCTCACATGTCTCCCAGGGACACTCTGAGGGTTCACTGAAAGGGTGCCTAGCTCTCTGTGAATTTTAATCATCGTTCAGATGTGAGTTCTCATTATTAGGATTGTTGGCTGAAAAAAAAAAACGCACAACCTAAAAGCTCAGAGTTGTTTCATTCAGCAGGTTTTCTTAGGACATGTGCCCGGGACACAGCATCGCAGATCACTCTAAGAAGCTATTCCAAAGTGGCGAGGCAGAAGCCAGGATACATGAATTTTTGCAAGAAAGACCAAGTAGTCAGAATATCAAAAGATTGCTGTCAATTAAAGAAAACCAGGCGTCTCAAGTTAAGGAATTTAGCGCTTTTCTATGTATGGGAAGGTGCAAAGGTCTGGGCTCACTGAAGTCATCCCTTTGAAGTGCACCTCGCTATTTAGGGCCAGCACCCTGTGCTTCCCCATCCTGAGTCCCCTGAGGGCGCACTGGGGGCGGCTGCAGAGGCAGGGCTGCCTCCTTGTCTGCATCCTGAGTTCCTTCTAGCTCACTGTCAGGAGTGGCGATAGTGGCTGATGACTTGATGGCCACAGCATCCTTTGTTTACTGACATGGCTGGCAGTATCTTTCGTTCACAGAGTCCATCTCATTATTTCTAAATCAGGCTTCTCACCTCAGACTTTCCCACTTTAGTAGAAGGTCTCTATTTTCTGCCCTATGAGGAGCAGAAGAGGAGAAAAGTTAGAGACATTCACATGCTTCGTGTCCACTTCTCCCACCTCTTTTGTGCAGTAGGGGACTTGGTGGGCCCGGCAGCACGGTCCTGCTGCAAGCTGGACAAATCTGCTGTTAACTGCCTTTGTTTGAGCAGGACGTTCCTGGGGTGGGGGGCATTTCTGTTTTTAAGGGTTCATTTGGAGGATGTGGAAAGAAGGCAGGGGAGAGATGGCCCAGGGCCCGGTGGGTTTGATTTCACACTGTCCCCAGTCCTGAGTGATGTCTCTGGCCTGCGTCACAAGAGGGGCTTCGTACATACTTGTTGAATGAATGCCTGTGGGGACTTGGAGGCAGGGAGAAGGGCAGGTGTGCAGAGCGGGGGGAAAAGCAAGAAGTGTGGCCACCGGTCGCTCCTGCCCCCACTGCTTTCGGGCGGGTTACTGTCAGATGGCTCTGAGGCCAGGCTCCCAGGTCCACAAACAAAACCCACTGGTGTTTTCATTTCTTTATCTTGCAGACAAGTGCATCAGCTACTTGAAAAGGCAACCTCAGAAAACAATGGACAAACCAAACAGACGTGGGAGGCTCAGAACACACATTGTTCCTTCTAGAATCTTCCAAGTGCTAATACACTGTGTACATTGAAACCTGGCAAAATTCCAGTGAGGAGAGTCACTGTAAATGGGTTAAGCTGGACACCTCTTCCACGATGCCTCCCCTCCTGATGCGTGGTGTTGGCCATTTCACTTGGGAAGCAATTCTAGCAAAAGGTTGTGAACAATCTCTTCCTTCCACCCACATTCTCTCTCCTAATCAGTGAAGCTATTCATAACCAATATATTTTGTTTTCATATAAATAGGAAATGATAAGGAATGAAAATAAAGTATATTAACTTTTCTCTAACCAATGAAACTGTTCATAATCAATGTACTGTATTTTCATATAAATAGGAAATGAAAACAAATTCATTTCATATCAATATGGAATGAAAAGAAATGAAAATAAAATAATATTGATTTTCTGTAACCAATGAAGCTGTTCATAATCAATGTATTTTACTTTACATATTTAGGATGTATAGTCTGCCAATTTCTGAAAGGTTTTAAGGGCCCTTTAACATTTCAAAGTAATATAAGGAAATAATGCATAAAAACAGAACAGAGACCTTATCAAATGAGTCAGGGGGCAGAGATGTTACAAGGCACCTGAGGCGACCTAATCCTTGCAGTTTGTCGGTAAACTCAACCCTGACTTTGTGGTTAGGCCAGAATGGAGCACATTTTGCTTGCCTAGCTCTCATTGCCTGGTTGAAGTGGTTAAAAAAAAGGTTGGTACAAAATTATTCGCCAAACAAAACTGTTTTCTAAAGCTATAGCTTAAAAAGATGCTATTCAAGCACAGTTATTCTGTCAACAACCTCAAGAGAAGCCTGGACATAGAACATTTACTGCCAGCAGCCTCTCAGTCCTGGGGCCATGCTCACCCTTCACTTAGCATATGCCTTAGCATATGCTGTTCCCCTTGCCTGGAACGGTCCTCCCGGAAGTCCACTCAGCATCCAGTTAACGCCACTCATCCTTCCCGTTTCCACCAGGGAAGCCTTCCTCTTCCACCCAGGCCAGGCCAGGCCCCCTTGTTTTGGGTTTCAGAGCACCCTGTACCTTCCTGTTAGTTTGTTTCCTCCCTTACTCATGTCATTGTTGAGCGTCTGACTTCCCCACTAGACAGAAGCTCCTTGAGGGCAGGAGCTATGTGTGCTGTTTACTTCTGTATCACCAGCATCTCACACAGTGCCTGACTTATGGTAGTGATGATGATGATGATGATGATGATAATAACAACTAAAACTTATTGAACGCCAGGAACTCTTCTAAGCACTTATATCTAACAATTCATTTGAGCCTCAAAATAACCCTGTGGAGTGGGGGCTGCTTCATCCTCCTTTAGCAAATAAGGACCAGAGGTGGAGCTCTGAGGTTAAATAAATTGCCCAAGGTCACAGGGCCAGTGAGTTAAGAAGCTAGAAATTGAACTCAGTCTGGGTCCAAAGCCTGAGGTCCTAACACTTGTTAGGCAACAAATATCAGCTGAATGAATGAATTCTTTCATTAAATTTTTTTTAATTTTTAAAATTAAAAAAAAATTACAATGTTACATTAGTTTCTGGTGTACAGCATAGCGATTCAGATATTTATATACACACACACACACACACACACACACACACGTTCTTTTTCATTACAGGCTACTACAAACCACTGAATATAGTTCCCTGTACGATCTTATTTTTTATCTATTCTGTACGTAGTAGTTTGTGTCAGCCAATCTCAAACTCCCAATTTATCCCTCCCTCTCCCCCTTTCCCCTTTGGAAACCATAGATTGTTTTCTATGAGTCTCTTTCTGTTTTGTAAATATGTTTGTTTGTGTCTTATTTTTAGATTCTACATATAAGTGATAGCACATGATGTTTGTCTTTCTCTGTCTGACTTACTTCACTTAGTATGATCACCTTCAGGTCCATCAGTGTTGCTGCAAATGGCATTGTTTCATCCCTTTTAATGGCTGAGTAGTCTTCCACTGTATACATACATACCACATCTTCTTTAAGCATTCATCTCTCAGACAGTTAGGTTGCTTCTATGTCTTGGCTGTTGTAAAAGTGCTGCTGTGAACATTGGGGTGCATGTGTCTTTTCAGATTAGAGTTTTCTCTGGATATATGCCCAGGAGTGGGATCACTGGATCAGAGGGTAAGTCTATTTTCAGTTTGTTAAGGAATGTCCATACTGTCCTCCATAGTGGCTGTAGCAAACTGCATTCCCACCAGCAGTGTAAGAGGAGTCCTTTTTCTCCACAACGTCTCCAGCATTTATCGTTTGTAGGCTTTTTGGTGATGGCCATTCTGACTGATGTGAGGTGATGCCTCGTAGTTTTGATTTGCATTTATCAAATGAATAAATAAATGAATTCTTGATGATAATATGACCCAGGAATTTTGCTTCCTGGTCATCTAACTCAATACAAAGATAAGATCTGAAGAATCAGAATGAGCCCTACGTGAGACTATTAAACAGCTTCTCTGAGCTCTCAAAATGGTGACTTCTTGGAGCATCAGGTCAGGGTAGAACCACAGGCAAGTAAACGATTGAATTATCTAGAAAAGAACCATGGTGACTGGGGGCAGGTAGGGCAATGGCCTGGCACAAAAATCTCATATTGAAAGTCTATACAGGTGGATGGGAGCAAAACTGTCATTTTGTTTTGACATTTTAAGAGTTTGACTTATGTTCTTTTCTGGAGGGAGAGACAGGGAAGGAGAGACGGGGAGGCTGGACAAGTGTGTGCTAAATTGACAGCAAACTGACTTCAGCATCTCGAGCCAGCGGAGAGGTTCACAGGTAGTGGGAGAGTCAATATCCACCTCCAGAAAGGACTGTTATCAGGCTCTCCCAAGTCTGACTGGGAGGGACCCCGCGGTTCTACACCAGACCACTGGGAGTGATGACTTCAGTGTGAAATGCCATGAAGGCAGGTGCTGCCTTGTACTGTTTTCTCTCTACCAAAGTCCAGTCAAGCCTACGGGGGACCTGACTTGAAGCAGAGCTGCATTCTAGCAAGCCTCCCAGGATCTGACATCTGAAAGGTGTCCTCATAAGATTCTGAAGACTTGCCTGGTGGATAAGCTTGCTTATGACTGTGCGTTTTGGTGCTGGGTGGTGGCGGCGGGGGGTGGTTTCCTCTGGATGTATTTGGTGCAACGTTGCTCTCTCTTTAGGAGCGATCAGTGGACAGGTCCACTTGTTTGTAACAAGCACGTGATAATTACACGGGTTTTGTAGCATGGAATCTGTTTATTCACATTTTGAACCATGTCCTTCAAATACTGATGGAGAGGTTAGAGGTGCAAACCTTGAGCTAGCCCCAGGGGTGCATCAAAGTAGAAGGTATGATCCTGCTCTCAAGGTACTTATAATTGGTAGGACTAACATTCATTCATTTGTTTGACATTTATTGAGTACTGGTTATGCGTCAGGAAATAGAGTAAGCAAAAGAGAGGCAATGTGGTATAATGGAATGAGCCTTGACTTTGGAGTCTTACATCTTCCCGCTAACAGGCTACGTGACTTTGGGGAATTAATTTGAACACTCAGAGCATCAGTTTTCTCATCTGTGAAATGAGGATCTTGTGTTTACTTTATAGGATTGTTGTACAGAATAGAAATAACATAAGTTTCATTGTCTGGCACATGAGTAGTACCCATTAAATCGTTTGTCTTAACACATAATTCCTATCCTTGAAAAGCCACATCCTAAAGAAGGAGGGACGTGTACAAACAAACCATTACACTGTAACTTAATGTTGACTTTGATATTGCATGAAAATTAAACTGAGTGAAGGAACAGAGGCACGGAGGAAAGCAAGTGCCTAACTCTCTCTGCCTGAGGAATCAGGGATGGCTCCCCAAAGGAGCTGCATTTGCTGGGGGTGGATCTGGAGGGATGAGTAAGCTTTTGATGGCTGGAGAAGGGTGAAAGTTCCTCCAGCACAGAAATATGAACCAGCTTGTGCTGCTGGTTCAGGGGGAGGTGAGAAGGTCAGAACACTGAGAGCACAGGATGTCTGTGGTGGGAGAGGCGCGTGGTAGGATGGGCGCGAGGTGAGCTGGACCAGTCCCTGCACAGGCTGGCTACGCACAGGGAATTCCTGAGGAAACGAAGTCCCTTCATTTCATTCCAGAATGTTCTATTTTTAGTGAGGAGATTCCATGATTTCTTTAGTAGACATGTTCTCATTTGTGTCTGTGTAATCTCACTTTACCCGTTCTTACACCACGTAGTCCTGCGTGTTCTTAGAATGACAGTAGCCTAGTGTGTCTGAGAATTTCCCGTTAGCTGCTTAGACAATTTGTGTAATTCTTGATTCCCCTGCCTTTTCTGGGCTTGCATTGTCCCAGCTCCTGCGCCTTCAGTGCGGGGTGCAGGCATCTCTCCGTTGGTTCCTTTGCGCTGAGTGGAAAGGCAAACGTGAGCGGGACTGACCTCGGGTTTACATGGCGACGGTAAACCTGCTGGCTGTGCGTCTTCTTTTCTGCCCGAAGTCCCAGGGCTTCCTTGCTGGAGAACTCTTTTGAGCTGCTTACCTTTGAATTTTTTTTTATTACATTTTTCAATTGTCAACTATGAAGACATTTGAAAACAATTAATTGGATTCAGTTCCTGAGGGGAGAAGCAATGATTGAGGGGATTGATAATTTTCTCTTTGTATTTCCATAATAAGTTCCACGTCAAACGATGGTAAAGGCTAGCAGTTCTAAAGCTGGGGTGTGTATCACAGTGACTAAGGGAGCTTTAAAAAAAATACCTTCCTTATAATGTATTTAGCCTCAGTCCTTTCCCACCTCCCACCAGGAATATCCATTCAGAGGGTTATGGGGACACTTGGGATCAGTGTTAATGCAAACAATCACTCTGCAGTCAACTGAGATGTGCAGCCTTAGGTGGGAACCTCTGGTGGTGGGAGGGGGCGGGGGGAGGTGTGACTAATCATGCTCATCTTACCCCACCACTGACACCATACCCATCCATCCTGTTGTTGGACAGACCTTTACTGAGCATCTGCTGTGTACCCACATGCTCTAAGCACTGGGGACAGAGGACAGATGTAATCACTGCCCTCAAAAGCTTGCATTCAAGGTGGAAAGACAGATAACAAAGAAGCTGAATAAAAAGTATGTATCAGCCATTGCTGCTTGCCAAGGAGAGACAATTACAGTGGGCAATGTCTTTCTTTCTTTACCTCCCGTCTCTTAATTTTTTTTTTCCATCTCTTAATTTATCCAACCTGGCTTTCATTTTCATCTTTGTCCATTTATGGGCCCAGCTCCCTCCAGTTTGCCAAGCCTAGTGGAGACGTTTTAGTCTTTGTCTCCCTTGGCCACTCTGTGGTGTTCAGTACTAGGTGTTACTCAGTCCTTAGATAAGTATTGAGTTAAGTACTGTGCTAAGTCCTTTAGGTATGTTTGCTTTTTTATTTTTTTATTTAAAAAAATTTTTTGGGGTAAGTTTGCTTTTTAAATTCTCACAACAACCCTAAGATGAGCTGTGTTATTATTCTCATTTTAGAGATATGAAAACTGAGGCTCATAGAAGTTACATGACTTGCTCAGGGTCACCCAGCTAGTGAGAGGAAGAGTGGAGGTTCTCTTCGCCATAAACCCTCCACCTCACCATCCTAGGTTTTCCTGTTCCCATCCTATGGCTTCTTTCACTCCTTCTCCAATCCTTGGTTTCCCAGCGGCTCCCCAGACCCACCTTCCTCTGCCGGCTCTCCACGTGTTGGTGTTCCACCCTCGCTCTCTCAACCCACGCTCTTCCTGGATGATCTCAATTCCTTTTTTTCTCTATTGCCCACATCTCTGGTGACTCCCCAGTTCACACTGCTAGGCCAGACCTCTCTTCTGATTTTCTAGCCACCTAATGGGTGCTTGCACTTGGCTGCCTGCTGGACACTTTTTTTGTTCATTTAACAAGTGAGCGCGTACTGGGGGGATCGTGGGTCTCACAGTGATCGTGGATCTTACAGTGAACAAGGCAGGTGAGGTCTCTGCTCACAGAGTTTACTGCCTAGCTGGGAAGGCAGTCTGACTGCAAACATGCCCACAGGTGAGCTTGCACACTCATCTTTATTTGCAAACTCTCCCAGCTTCCTATTTTCTCAATTTCAGTTGATCGATCATACAGCCTTGGGGGGGTCTTTCCCTCCACTGTCCTCCCCAGGCCCACACCCAAGTCTGTCTCCTGCCCGCCGCCTGTCTCCCTTCCCTTCTCATCAAGCCTACAGCCTCTAAGTCACTTCTCACCTGGAAAACTTCATTGGCTTTCCACCTGGAGCTCCCGCCTCCAGTTCTACATTCCTCTAGTCCACTTTATACACCGTTTTTTTTCTGAAAAGCAACACCATTGTGCCCCCCCCCCACCTTTTACATCCTCTGGTGGGCCGTCTGTCTGGCAACACCCTACCTCTTGGAGTGATGGATCTTTTCCTTTTCGGGGAAGTTCATTCCATGTGGCTGACGCTGCCTCCACCCACTTCTGCACCCCATGCTTCTGACCACAGTGATTTGTTCCCAAATGAACAAGCCGGGGCCAAACAGAAGTGTCACGTCTAGGTGATGGCAGGGCAATGGGCTCACTTTTGCTCTGAGACCTGAGCTATCTCTTTCCCTCTTCATGGAGAGAGTCTCTCCAAAGATGAAGGCAAGGCATGGAGAGCAGCAAAGTGGAGAACAAAGCCAAGACCGAGCCCTGGGACATTGTCTGGGCTTCCGGACTTAGTAGCACAGGAAGCAAGCTTCACCTGCGGACTTCGCCAGTTGCAGGAGTCAGTACATTTCCTGTGTCATTGTTTGTTTGTTGCTGTTGTTAGTGGAAATACAAGGGATTGAACCCAGGACCCCGTGCGTGCAAAGCACGTGCTCTACCACTGAGCTCTACTCCACACCCCTCCCCCCATTTCCTAGGTTAGGAGGCTGGTACTGCCACTCACTGCACTTACTGGCCATGTGACCTTGGACAAATGACTTAACTTTTCTATTATCAGTTTCCTCATCTTGAAAATGGGCATAATAATCACACCTACCTCATAAGGATGTAATGAGGTTTAAATGAGTTAATGCATACAGAGAACTTAGAACATTGCCTGCGACATAGTTATGTGCTCAGTAAGTGGCAACTAGTACTGTTGCTGTTGTTGTTATTATTACTTAACTGAGTTTGGGCTTGGGTTTCAGTAATTTGCCATTGAAAGAGTTCTCAGGAATGCTACATCCAAAATCTGTAACCTGCTTACAAGGCTGATTTTTCCACCTCCTCCCCTATCTTCCCTTCATACCCCTATGATTGTTTAAACTTCCAGAATTCCCCAGATAATCATGCCGCTCCAGGCCCTGTTTCTATGTGTGCAATGTTCCTTCTGTCCGGAACGCTCTTCCCCACTCCCCTGGCAAAGTCAGAGAAGATGGTTCTAAGGAGCCGGAAGAAGCACTGCATCAGGACACACGGGGATTCTGGGACTGATTACGCCATCGATTATTGGTCCTCTTTTGGAGAGTCTCAACCATTTGGGTCTCTGCATTTTAAAAATGAGTCCCTCTTTCTTGATACTCACATGCGTTTTTCTGTGAGATGAGCTCTACGGATTCATTGACAGTCAAGTATTCCTCCCTTAGCTCAAGTTTGAGATGAGGCAAAAACCAGGTGGCCAGGTAACTCTCCCCACCTCCCATTGCTGGAATGGAGGAGACGTTTAATCACAGGAGGAGCATGTGGCTTCCGGAGGCATGCAGCCTTCTGACCAGATGGGCGGTGAGACTAAGAAGTTAAATGTTAAGAAGGATGTGCTTCCTTCCTTGGATCTTAAGAGGAGACAAGCGAGATTCCTTCTGGGTCATGCTCCCTGACCCCCACACCTGCCTTTCCAAAAACTCAGAGTTCTAAATCCTAATAGCAATTAGAATTAGATCCTTAAAAGCATGACTAGGTCTGCCTTGCCTCTAATGCCCCAGCTAGGTTTCTAGAACATTTGGGAACTGTAATAAAATTGAGATGCTTTGTTCTTATTTCAATGGGAAGGTGTCTTTGGACCTCTACCCCTAGGGCTTTGCTTTACTGTTGCAGATGAACAAATGTGAATACTTTAAAGCATCGCCCCAATCGGATTTTCCTCATTTAACCTTTATTCCATGTAAATTTACCTCAGTCCTGGAAAGGTGTGGCCATGGTAAGGCTGTGTTTTTGCTGAAGCCCAGCCTGGCCAAGTTCCCCAGACACTTCTAGCTCCTGGGTGGTAGAGTCTGACTGAAAGACATGCAGGCAAACTCAGTCATTTGTTCATTTGCTTGGACTACTTTTTGAAGGAAGATCGAAATGTGAAAATGTCAGATACTGGCAGCAGACCCATCCCCAAGTGTGTGCTGATGGCCAACATTAGACCACCTAAGTAGGCAGTGTGCAAAACCTAGAATTTACATGAAAAGAATTGGATAATGACAGGCAGCATCTGTGAAGCCACCACATGGGCAGAGAGAGCTCAGTGGCCCCAGCAGGACTTCCCAGAGGGAGCAATGGAAGGACATCACATGTGAGAGAGAAGCTCACCCCTGATTTCTTCCCTTCTCCCACATCCAGTCGCTTCCCTCCCAGCTCCTCTATGGGAAGGATGGTACCTGAGTACAGCCCAGGCCCCATCAGCCTAAGAAGTCACCATCTTTTTGAAGACATTGTCTTCTTTATAAATGTGTTTAAATAAAGAAGTACTACACGACCATTCTACCCGATAGAACAATCCAGAACTACAGAATGGACGATCATGATTTTTGCCCGCAACATCTCCTTCATTTCCCCCCCTTAGATTATACCTTCCACACTTAAAGAAATACTTTTTTTTTTTTAAAGCAGTTCTAGGTTCACAGAAAAATTAAGAGGAAGGTACAGAGATTTTCCTTGTATCCCCTGCCCCCACACATGCCAACCCCACTATCAACATCCTCAGCCAGAGGGGTACATTTACTACAACTGATGAACCTACGCTGACACATAATTACCCAAAGTCCATAGTTTACATTAGTTGGTGTTGTGCACCCTATGGGTTTGGACAAATGTCTAATGGTATGTATCCATCATTACAGTGTCATACACAGTATTTTCACTGCCCTAAAAATACTCTGTGGTCCACCAATTTATTCCTCTCGCTCTCATCCTACCCGCAACCCTGGCAACCACTGATCTTTTTACTGTCTCCACCTCCCACACTTCTCCATTGATACAAACTTGCATCCACATATGCTGAAGAGGGAGCTGATCGGTAAGTGTTCCTATAAAAAATCATGTGTTACTCTGTGGCTTACTTCTCTTACTTAATAAGGCACCATAGACTTCTCTCTAGGTTAATAGATATCAGTCATTTCATTTTCAGATAGCTGCATAATATTTCGTGTTATGAACACACCTTAATTTGATGAACTATTTCCCTATCAATGGACGTTTAACAATAAGCAACACTGGCAATAACCATCTGTGACAGAAATATTTACGAGCTGGCAATTTTATTCCTGTAGGATGGATTTTCAGAAGCGGATTATTGGGTTTGTGTATTTTTTTAATTTAACAGACATTTCTAGTTTATGTTCCTTAAAGGCTGTAGCAATTCAAGCCTTCCCACAACATACGACAGTGAGAACTTCCCTTCATTTTTGCCAATTCTGGATTTTCTCTCTTTTTTCATTTCTGCTAATCTGATAGGCAGAAAATGGTCTCTCCATTGCTACACCGTATCTTCTTTATCCACTTGTCTGTTGATGGATGCTTAGGTGGCCTCCGTATCTTGGTTACTGTAAATAGTGCTGCTATGAATATTGGCGCACAAGTATCTTTTCAAATTACTGTTTTTATTCTTCCTGGATGTATACCCAGGAGTGGAATTGCTGAGTCATATGGTAGTTCTATTTTTAGCTTTTTGAGGAACCTCCATACTGTCTTCCCCAGTGGCTGCACCAATTTGCATTCCCACCAACGGTGCACAAGGGTTCCCTTTTCTCCACGTCCAACATTAGTTATTTGTAGACTGTTTGAGGACAGCCATTAACTTTATTTAATCTTTTAACAATAAAAAAAACAAAACTGCAGTCAAATATGTTGGTGTTTTCCTTTCTGGCTCTGATCTCCTATCTCACTCAGGAAAGTTTTTCCACTTCAATATTATGTAAGTATTCTCTAGGATTTTTGTCTAATACATGATTTTTCAACTAAATCTTAAATCCATTGGATTTTATGTATATATGTATGATAAGAGCTAAGAATCTCTTTATTTCCTTCTAGCTAGGTAGCCGACTAAGTCAGCAGCAGTAAGTAAACACTTTTTCCCCATTGAGTTAACATGTCTTCTTTGTCATATATTAAGTTTCCACTGGTACCTGGATTTACTTTCTGCGCTCTATTCTCTTTCACTAGTCTGAGCCAATAACCTAACATTTGTATTATAATGGCTTTATGAAATAACTGGTATCTGATATCTAATAAGGCAAGTCTACTCTTAGGCAAGTCTATATATATGTGTGTGTATATATATATATATATACACACACACACACAAAATTTTTTTGCCAGTTTCATTTGTTCTACTATTAGAAATTTGTTTTATGCAGTTGCCAAAAAATAGGATTCTGATAGGAACTGCATTAATTTTGGAAGGACTGATATGGTAAAGGTAAATATGTATTTATACTGAGAACATGGTCTGTCTTTTCATTTCTCCCACATACTTCAATAAGATTTCATAGTTTTCTTCAGTATTGACCCTTCATCTTTCTTGTTAAGTGGATTTGTGGATGGTTTAATGTTTATTGATACTGTGAGTGGGTTGTTTGTTAAGTTGACTCTAAAGCCTAAATTACAATGGCTTGACCTCTCCCCTACATGACACCAGGACTCCACCCTTTCTCTAAGTGTTGCCCAGTCACTCACAGACACTTATACGTGCTCTCTGCCTGGTCTGTCTGTCCTTGCAGTTGGCAGAAATCATCAGTCTTTCTTCCTCAAAGCTTTGGCTCTCTTTTGCTTTTTCCCTCCAGGTGGAAAGCCTCCCTGTTGCCAAGGCAAAGGACCATGATAAGTACAATGATGCATCTGGACAGACTACGATCTCTCAGGACCCCCAAAGCTGTCCATTTTCAGGGGCCAGAGTGGTCCTGGGTCCCATGAGAGGCGGGGAGAGTGGCCTCTTCCCTGATTCCATGCCACACGTCATCACCTGGTCCCAGCTGGCTCTGCCTGATTTCAGAATCTCCTGCAGTCACACCTGCACAGGTGCACCAGCCTTCATCCCTCACCCAGAGCCCCTCCAGGCCTTCCCAGAACAGCTTCCCCTCTCAGCTCAGACCCGTCCCTTCCCAACATTAAAATAACATCGCTTCCCCGAGGTGTAACTTCTGTCCCGTTTCTGTGTTGTTGCTGTTGTTTTAAGTCTTTGGGCCCTCAGCATCTCTAAAGGGCTCTCTTTCAGCAGAAAGTCACTTTGCTTCTTTAGAAAAAACTAAAAGGCTCCCTGGGTGGGTTTTCCAGGATCAAAGGAAAAAGAAACTATCAGAGATTTAATGTCCATGGATTACAAACAGCAAAAACAGGCAGGATATTTAAAAGTTTAGGTTCCTTCTACTTCTGTCACCCCAACAAGTTTTTGAAATTCATAGATGCAAATTTCCCTGAGGGCTCATCGCGTCTACAGCGCTGCGTGCTTCCCCTCCCCGCGCTGCCTCTGTGAGGAGGAGGAAGTTTCTCTGGAGCACGTGGCTTATGATGGCATCTCGGCTGCAGAGGGGGATCCACTCTGTTTCCACATCTGTCCAGGGCCTCCTGAGTCTTTCTCGGTTACTCATTATATAAATACAGTTTCCTAAGGATCTCACATATATGATCTGATTCAGTCCTCATAATGATCTCATACGATAGGATTTATTTCCTTTCATTTTATTGATGAAGAAACTGAGACTGCGAAGGGCTAAGTGAATTGTCCGGATAGTAGTGACAATGATGGAATTCAAGCCCAGCTCCTCCTCCATAGGCTGCGTTGCCTTTAACTGTCATGATCTATCTTCTGGAGGGACAATCCCACTGTAAACCTTAGCAAATCCAGATGTCAGGTCCACCCGCTTCCCCTGGAGTCCTGAGCCACGGCTTAGAACATCTCCTTCCGGTAAAACATATCATCTTCCACCTCCTCTTTTTCTCAGACTTCTTATGGTTTGTTACATGGTATCATTGTCAGATCTTTTATTACGTGGTCTGATTAGCTCTGTTTTACAGTTGAATACATGAGAGCTAATAGGGCTTATAAAAGAAAGGGGGCAGGGTACAGACCATAATATTACATTAAGAAGGAATGTTGAGATGGCATGCAACATCGACTGTCACATTAAATTATGGTCAATCATTTTATTGGTCTTAGTTTGTAGTTTGATCTGTATTTAATTTGTAAATTTGTCTGCATTCAATTTCTTTGGCTTATTTTAATTTATACATTTGTTTTGGTTTCTAATTTTATAAGCTTAAGGAATTTATAGCCACTGTTATTTCTGCTCCTATTTAAGTAACACTATAATAAAAACAATTTACATCAACATCGTGGGTGCCATGAAAATATGTCCCTTTACAAGGACATTACTTAGAGAAATACTGATACATAGATTCACATTGGGGCCTTCTCGTAGCCCCATGAGGCTTGTATTCTCATCCATTTATAGACTAAGAAATAGGGGCTTGAATAGATAAAGATACAATGCATGTGAGCAGATCTAGGAAGTGGTGAGGGTTTGACTCAAAGTCTAGAGCTCTTTCCTGGGAACTTCTTCTTCTTAGCTGCGGGACTATTTCGCACATTCAGCAGAAATGTTATTTATCATCTGTCATATGTCTCATCTTAGGACAATGATATTCAAACTTAAGGATTTTAAAAATCATTCCTCAGAGAGTTTCTCAACCTATTTTGGCAAGTTTGGCAAGGCAGTCAGCATCTGAATTAGATTTAGTATAAAGGTTTGAAATATAAAAAAAAAATGATTTGAATCATATCATGCCCCATGCGCTTTTTGGATAAAACTCAGGAGACCTCAGGGTTGGAGGGAAGTAGGAAGGGTGGGGTGAGGAGAGAAGGGTGAAGGTGAGAATAATGCTTAGATCCAAGGATGATCATCAGGGGAGAAACAAAGGCAGATCAAGATTCCAGTCCTGGGGAGCTACTGTCATTATTTTATAAAGTCTAATGTAAAGGAAAGGAGCACAGGACAGTTAAAACATCAGGCTTCTTTGTTTGGGCTGTAATTATATTAACTCAATGTGGACATCACTGGTTTGCTCATGCTGATTGGAAAATCAGATAAGAAGTTATAAATGATGGGGGTTAATAAAGTTAGAAAAATAAATGGAGTCTTTTAAACTAAATTTCATTTGTTGAATAAATAAAATCTTCAAAAACATGTATTTGTTCAAACAGTGATTATTGGGAGTCGACTGTGTGGCAGGTAGTGGGTACGCAAAGATGAATGACACACAGTCCCAGCCCTGGAGGGCACGTGTGTGTGTGTGTGTGTGTGCGTGCGCGCGCGCGCGCGGGGGTGGGGGTAGGTGACAGACACAGACCTGCGTCTATAATTCAAGGTGAAAATGCAATGACAGCATAATGTATAGAGGATTAGAGGACCCCGAAGATCCAAGGAAAGAGAATCTGAACTTGGCCATAGGGGTAGGGTGGAGCCTCTGTGTCGGAGAAGGCTTTCCATAGCAGTTAGGAAATGAACTGAATCAGTTGTACAGGATGAGTCAGAGAAGAAGGGAACTGAATTCTGGCCAGAAAGAGCTGTGCCAGTAAACACCTGGGGGTAAGAAACCACATGGTGGGTTGACAGAGAGTTATGAGCAGTTTGGTGTTGCTTGTGAAGGGGCCAGAAGTCATTTATAGACGGTGACCACACAATTTACCAATCAAACCAGGACATTTTTGAGAATGAAAGGAGGATGCTTTTAATAATTATACTAGAACAACAGACGCAAATAGGTAAATTGGATGCCCTGTGTACGGGTCATGTCTCAAGCTTAGACTTCCTCATGGAGTGGCTGGAGAATCATTGAGGATCTTTTCCACAAAGTGACATGGTGACATTTGCATTTGAAATAGATTTTTATGTATAATGAATTCAAAGAAGGAGGAGATACAGAGAGAGCTCTATCCTCCTGATGTATTTATTCAAGAAATCTTATTTGGGAGCTGCCATGTGTTGGCATTACACAGGGGCTAGGCATCCACTATGAACAAAACTACATCTGATCGCTGCTTTAGGAAGTTTGCAGTTTAGTGAAGAAGACTGCCGATCATCAAATAGTACACAAATAATTGTCAGACTGCAAATGTGACCTGCTATGAAAGGGAGGTAAGCGATGCCATAAGCACATGTCATTGGGGATGGTGAGGTCAAAAATGAGTAGTAGAATCTAACTGACTAAAGAGAAGAAGGAAGAATATTCTGGAAAGAAACAGGAAGGTATGCAAAGACCCTGAGGTGTAAGGTATGGAATGCCTGAGCATATGGAAATAAATAGAACAGGAATGCATGTAATTGGTCAGCAGCAAAAAAAGTGTTACATGGTAATAAGACAGTATGTGCAGCTGGGGTCCTTTCCCAGCCAGAAGGTACGATACACCTGAGCCGCAGCTTCGAGCTCCTCTGAACTGGCATGTTCTTCGCTGTGAGTGGCTAAACTGACCAACTTCTATGCCTCCTACGAGGAATTAGAAGGCAATGAGTAGCAATGCTTATTCCCTTTTATCTTTATCTTGTATGTATCTTTCACGGTGCCTGTTTGCTGAACCAGTAATGAACTGAGATTAAACCAACTAAAGAAAAAAACCCAAGACTGACTCATCATCTTTTCTGGTCTTCAAGCCCAGATCTCCCTTTATTGACTGACCTGGCATAGGAAGGAGCATAGCCATTTGGAAGAACCAGAGGGCCTGCTTGGCTACCATGGGGAAAGCAACAGGGTGTGAGGGGGCGTGTGAATGAAGACCAGTCCAAAGAGACAGACGGGCCACACCAAATAGGCTTCGCTTGCTGTGTCAAGGGATTGTGTTTACATTCTGAGAGCAACAAATGGGAAGCCAATGATGACTTCTCAGATCTTTCAGATCTTTGGTCAAAAACATTGTTCTAGAAAGAAGAGCTAAGTGATAGGTAAGAGTGGAAGATGAGACACCAATGAAGAAGTTATTGCAGAAGCCCAAGCCAGAGATGGCGGTAGTTCTGTCTAGAGTGATGGGATAGAGATACTTGGCACTGACCAAATATCCACTTGCTCCTGTGACTTTCCCAGTCGACCTTGTAGTTCAGTTAGTTTGTGTAACCAGTTGTACCTAATGGCATCTGAGCAGATGGATGTGTGTCACTTCTGGGCAGAGGTGGCAGGAGAGCTGCTGCTGTCCTTCTGTTCCCTTGATGTGGTGACTGTGCAGAGCCTAAATTACAGATGGCAGAGCTCCAAGATGGAGGAGGGACGCTTGATTTGTGTTAAGTGGTGGTGAGAAATCAACTTTGTGTTAAGACACTGAAATTTTGGAGTCAATTTGTTACCCAAACACAGACCATCCTCTTTTAATGAATATAGATAGCAGATGATGGAGACAGAGAGAAATAGATGGATTTAACTGCGAGGTATTTTTGAAGCAATATCACAGGCTTTGGAAGTGCTTTAGAGATGGAGCTATGAGGAAGAGATAGGTGTCAAGGATGACTCCCCAGTCTCTGGGTCCATGTTTAAGCAGATGGTGGCATCAGTCACTGAGATGGAAGACAATTAAATTTCTAAAGATAGATCAGATGTGTTCACATCATCTCCAGAAGGAACATGGAACAGTGGGAAGGATCACATGACCTCAAGTCAAAAAATAAGGGTAGATTTTTAGAAAATATCTATGACTAGTGATAGGTGCTGCTAATTAGCTATGACCTTAGGTAATTTGCTTCATTTGGCTGCATCTCAGTTACTTACATGAATACAAAGGGATAGAAATCTGTGTCTATTTGGGGGTTTATTAATTTGAAAATCAAATGAAATAATACTTCTGGTTATAGGTTTGGGAATAATTGTTGGGACTAGGCATCTCCTAATGTGACTAAGGACTCACAACCTCCCATCAAGAATTCTTAGTTACCAAGGGGAGTTTTGTTGAATGGTAATCCAATGTAAGGATCAGTTTTTATTCTTAACCCAGATTTCTCCCAACTTGAGTACCATATTAGTGACCAATTGCAGCATAACAAATTATCTCAAAATTTAGCACCTTCAAATAACCAACATTTATTGTCTTACAGTTTCTGTGGGTCAGGAATCCAGTTGTGGCTTTGCTGGGTATCTCTGGTCCAAGGTCTCTCATGGGGTTGAGGTCAAGTTGTTTGCCGGGGGCTATCGGCTTAACTAGGGGCAGGGGGCATCAAGCTTACTCATCTGAAGGTCCACTTCCAAGCTCACTTCCATAGGCATCTCATAGGTCTGCCTCACAATATGGCAGCCGGCTTCCCCGAGAGTGAGCAGTCCAAGAGAAAGAGAGAGAGAGAGTGGGAAGCACCCAAGACAGTGGCTACAGTATTTGTATAAATGAATCTTAGACATGATATCTCATTACTTCTGCCTTATTCTATTCATTAGAAACAAGTCAATAAATCCAAGGGGAGGGATCATATGAGCACCTGACTGCCAGGAGGTGGGGATCACTGGGGACAATTTTAGAAGCTTCCTACCACTCCAGTGACTTGAGTTACAAAGGAGAAAGGACTTAGGGACTCACTTGGCTGGGAAGAAGTGCTGTTGTTTTTCTTTCATCAAAGAAAATCATTTAGGAGCCATTGAAATCGTGGTGAATTACATAAATTATAAAAATCTGTGAGTTAGGTAAATTCCTGACTCACTGATTTTTTTTTTTTTTCCTGTTTATCTTGGGCTAAGCTCTTCAGAGACTGAACAACTTAAAATTCCCTAGGGATCCACAGGTCACAGTTCTCCATGTTCCTAGAATTTTTCTTTCATGATGTCAGATCTGTGGCACCCAGAGTCTTGCCCAGGGACCCCAGGCATTTGCTCCTGGCTAAGAGAATGGGGAGAGTCAAAAGGCTCCCTCCTAATTGGCAAATCCTTGTGTTGACAAGGGACTAGAGAGAAACAAGAGTCCCTTTCTTTCTTTCTTTCTTTCCCTTTCTTTCTTTCTTTCTTTCTTTCTTTCTTTCTTTCTTTCTTTCTTTCTTTCTTTCTTTCTTTCTTTCTTTCTTTCTTTCTTTCTTTCTTTCTTTCTTTCTTTCTTTCTTTCTTTCATTTGCTGCAACCCATCTTTGACTATTTTTTTTTTTCCCAATGTGGTATAGCAAGTGATTATAAGTGTTTGGATTCTAGAGAGTAACAGCCTGGAGGAGAGTCCCAGTTCTGCCTCTTACTGGCTGTGTAATCTCAGCTTAAGCTTTCTGCAACAGTTTCCTCATTTATAAAATGAGAAAACCACCAGTGTTTACTACGTAGGGTCGTTACGAGGAGTAAGTTAATGCGCGAGAAGCACTTAGAGTCTCTGGCACACAAAAGGCACTCAAAAAACGTTCAGTATTATTATTTTAACTCTTCTTGTTCCCAAGGCACTCGTTCTGTCTGAGGTGCCATAGAGCCCTGCAGGCGATGCCATGAAGGAATAGAACAAAAGCAATGATTCTCCTCTCCTCCCTCCATCCTGTTTGCCCCCCCCCCCCCGTAACCCACCCACTTCACCCATTTCCCCTCTTCCTCCTCCTTTTTCCTCTTCTTCCTCCTCCTCTTCTTCTCCTTCCTTTTTAAAACTATATTTCTCCTTGGTCATATGGTATAGATCAGGATTTGAACAATTATTTGTGCTGAATGTATGGAAGGATATGAGAGTGTGTGTGCAGGTGTGTGTGCATGTGTGCAAGAGAGAGAAAGGATATAGATGAAAAGATAAATAGCCCTCTTCTTCCATCTCTACCTGATAAAATCCTCTCTCTTTTGTAAGATTCACTGTAAACATCACCATTTCTAAAAACGTTTTCATAACTCCCCAACACACGTGGTCACTAACTTCTCACTTTCTGTCACCGACCTAACTGCATTTCCCTTGAGGTATTCACATGCTGTGTTCAAGTCTTAGAGCCGGTGGGAAGCAGTTACTGTTTTCAGAATAGCCAGAGACCCCTTCACTCTGATGTCTCAAATCACACTCCAAATCCTACTCAGAGAAAGAAACACTTGGTGTAAAACTTGCTCTCCTAATGAGTTGGTAATTCACCAGCCATCTTGATGAGCCAAATGGAAACTCCCCTAAATGTGACTTCTCCACTGAGGAATCCCAGAAAGACCCACTGGGCGGGGTGGGAGGTGGAGGGGATTGGCTCCTCAGACCCATTTCCTGCTCAAAACCCAGCCTCCTGAAATTCTTGAACACATCTATTTCCAAAATTAGAGAGAGCACCTAGCAGGACAGCTTGGCAGTTTGAAAAAGAAAGGGATGAATGCTTGCCAAGCAGCAATTTCTAGGACACCCAGCAAAAGAATAGGAGAAAGTAGGACAAGAGAACAGTCCAATCAAATGGAGAGCTCAGCTTCCTTTAGCCTGAAGGTACCTTGTGTAGAAAAAGTTATTTATAAATGCGTGCAAAACAAGCAGTAAATAAAATCAATGACTTGAACATATTGAAGGAAGAGCATCCAATCCTCTCCCTAAGGACTTTACAAACATGATTAATAAACATTTATTATGAGTTTCAAAGCATAACATTTAATATCCCTTTGACTTCAGGCTTCTTCCAAACTCGACTGTAATGGATGCTGTAGTGTGCCGCTCAGCGTCCTCCTTCAGGATGGCACTCATTCTCCCAGCTGTCAGGAGTGTTGCCTCTTGATTGCTCACGGTCGAGTGAGGAGCTACCCTTGGTGAAATGGAGATGCTTCACCTAAAAGTTTTGTGCTCTCCCTGTGGGCAGCCTGCATGCAGTGGCCAGTGGATGTGGAGGTACAAAGGATTGATCCCTTGTCTCAGTCCACAGCAACTCTGAAAGGTCATGCCTGCTTCTAAAGTGCTCTGAGCATAGAGCTGAGGCTTTTGCTGCAACTGAATTGCAGTTCAACGTCCCTCCCTCTTTCCAGGATGTTGTTGAAGCTCCTGCTTGCAGATCAGCATCGTGATCTATTCCCCAGGGAAGACAACCTAAAACCTCTGCTTCTGTTTGCATAATGGTTAACGAATAAAGACATTTACAGTGTGTTCCTAACCTGTGCTGGTGACATTCATTCATTATTTCACTTACCCTCACAACAACCCTGTGAAGTACTATCTTTATCCCCATTTTACCGTTGAGGCTCAGAGAAGTTTAATAAATTGCCCAAGGTGGCATAGTTATAAAGCAGTCGAATCAGACCTCAAACTTAAGGGAGGATTAAATGAGATCATGTCTTCAAAGTCTTCATGTGGTGCCTGGCACAGAGTGTTTAGTAAATGTAACAATTCTCATTATTATCAGGCGATTCTAACCAGAGATTTTTAGCAAGCTGGATCCTTTATCAAGACTTAGAACATTAAGCACACAATAGACCAGACCACATCATGTACAAATCTAAGCCCCAGAGGTTACCCTAGAATATTATGAAAAGCGAGTAGGCAATGGCCAAGTGGTGTGATTGTATTACGAGTGATAATAGAGCCAGCTGTTTATCTTGTCACAGAGGCATGGGGGTTGCTTAGGAAATAAACAGGTTGCTGCTGGAAACGTATTATCTTGAGAAGCAGCTAGACTTTGAAATACAACCTGATTCAATTGAGTGGCGTTCTCCCCAGCCCCGAGCACAGCATTTTGCCCTGAGTATGTGCTTCGATCAACATTTATTAATTTCTTGCTTCTGGTTGCTGGCAACATTCACTCACTCGGTTCAGAGGCAGATAAGGAAGATTTCTGTTCATTATAATAATGACTGTTTTGTATGTATCAATAGAGAGCTCATTTCTTCATGCATTTCATGCAAAATTGGGGGCTATGCTACATTCAGAAGCTCAGTTTGAATCTATCTTATTGAATTTTAACAATATAAGGAGGCTATACTTAAACTGATGCTGCTGAAGTGAAAAAAAAAATTAAACATATTTCATAGCTGATCTAGTGAAGTGACTAAGGGATTCCCCATGGCTGGGAGTCTACGCTTTCATGGCCTTGATGGATATAGCCGTGGACACTTGAAATGACTGCCAAGCCCCAAGTGGTGGGTCCAGAGTTAGGCTGCCTGACAGGTTTCTCCACATGATTAACTTCTACTACTTCTATTGATGTTTTCTGGTTGGAGTCAGTCAGTACAAATCAAGTAGCTTATTGCATTTCTACCTTAGTGCCCACTGCCTTCTACCGTTATGAAGGAGAGAAACAAGGAGAAGCTGTAATCTCAAATGTTGCAGCAAAACAATATCTGGGAAACAAAATAATATCAACACTGAGTCATTATGCATACATTGTGTGACACAGATCATCAGAGTTTAGAGATGGGGGAGAATAATTTGAAATATAGACATTGCGGAGTAAAGTATTATATTTCTGTCACCCAAAGGATTCATCCATTTATTCAACAAGGTTTTATTAAACAGCTTCAGCTTTCTAGGACTTGTGCCAGTCAATGGGAATTCTGAGAGTAACCACACTCTGTTTTCAGTGGCTCCCAGTGAGAATAGAAAGATGGTCGAAAAGGAAATTAAAACTGTAGGAATGTGGTTAAATGAGACCATAGAGGAATGAACAAAAGGAAACACAAAAGAAGTAGCATTTCACTCTGCCTTGAGGGGTCAGGGAGGCTTCTAGAAAAAGATGACACTTGAGCTGAAACTTGAAGTATGAGCAGTCATTCAACCAATAAACACAATAGGAAGGGCATTTCAAGTAGAACAAACAGCATGTGCCAGGTAATGCAAATTTTTAAAAATGAGAATATTTGGGAAACTACAAGTGATTCAGTGTTGTTGGGGTGGACAGTATGGGGCATTGAACAAAGTAAGGTTTCTCAATTTGGGCCCTATGGGCATTTTGGGATGGATAATCTTTTGTTGGGCGGGATGGGGTGTGTGTCCTGTGCTTGCAAGATGTTTAGCAGTATTCCTGACCACCGATTGGATGTCAGCAGCATCCTCCTCTTCTCCTCCTGAGTTGTGACACCAAAAACATCTCAAGGCATTGTCTGGAGGGAAATATTGGTCCAAGCTGAGAACCAAGAGAAAAGAGCAGGAGGACCTGGCAGAGACAGCATGAGGGGCCATGTGGACCACGCCAAGAGTTTCCATCTTTATTTGTTCATCCAGTCCTTCATTCATTTGACAAATACTAAGGGCCAGATTAGTGCCAGCCACCGTTCTAAGCGCCCTGGATGCAGCAGTGAACAAAACAGACAAAAATGTTAGGCCTCATGCAACTTACATTCTAGTGAGGGGGATAAAAAGATAAACAATAAACCCAATAAATTCGTGGATAGTCAGTTTGAAGATTATAACGCTACAGGGAAAAAAAAGAGAAGAAAAAACGGGGGCTGGGGAGTTTAGCATGGGGGATGGGTAGCAATTTAAAATAGGGTAGTCATTGTTAAGAGAGACAGTAGAGTATTATCAATAGAGGAAAAGGAATTTGTAGCATTAATGGTCTACAGGTAGGTGTATAACAGATTCATACACTTTTGGAAAACTCAGCCTTTTCAGTAATGTGAATTTGCCTACTCACCTCTGTTCTATCCTGAGATGAGTTTATATTCTTCCCATATCTTATGGTTCACGAGGAAAGAACAGATTTCAAGGGGCTCATTCATTCATTCATTGTTCATTTGCTCCACACTTGCAGAGAAGCCAGCAGGGGCTGTGCCAGACACGGGGGAGAGATTGAAAAAGACATCACACATGGTCTGCCCTTGAGGCTCTCACAGGGGGCTGCCATGGGACCTGTAATTATAACAATGTATGATAAGGGATATGATGGGCATGTGGATAAATGCTCAGGGAGCCCGCAAGAAGACTGACCAGCCCTGGAGAGAGGGAGGAGGCTGCGTGAAGAGCTGGTATTTGACATAGGCTGGAAGTGTGTGGGAGAGTTTGCCAGGAAGGGAAATACTGGGAAATGACTCCAGCTTGGTCACAAAGATGCCATAGGTATAAAATCCCCCAAATCAGTTTAAAACTAGTTATTTCTCAAGAGTCTTCTGAAACCTGAGCTGTTTTCTTTATCCTTCCTGGTTCCCAGACCCAAAATTTCTTGGGTCCCTTGGCACGCATTTCCTGCCTGTGACATAAGGAGTCAGCTGAGATGGTTTCTACAGCTCCTTCCAGCTGGAACATCCTCGGGTTCTGTGATCCCATGATTCTATTCCAGCTCCCACTCCTCCGGAGAATTAATTCCTTCTGCTCCCATCTCATCGCTTCCCTTCTTATTTTCTCTCCCCTCATCTGTTCCTCTGCTTGCACGCGATTTCCACATCTAAACAGGGTCAACCTGTTTTATTGCCTGTTGTTTTTTCCCTGCTTGCTCTCTCTCTGAGACCATTTGCCCAATGCAAATCGACATTTTGAGAGCGCAAATGTTGAGATGAATCTTTCTGAAAGTCAAGAGGGGACAGGAGTCTATCCACCTCTGCCAGGGAATTTTGGCAGAATGAAGTTATCAATGAACTGCGTATTTGTCTAGCCTTTCCCATAAACCAGCCGTGTGCCGGGCACAGAAGCGTGGATAGAGGAGGTAAGTACAACACCTTCCATTAACACCTGACAGTCCAGCAGGGGGAGAAGGTAAGTTTGTAATGCACAAATAATTTGAACAGGAATTGGAAATGCACAAAAATGTGCAAAGTCAATTCTTTGAAGTATGTGGTAAAAGCATACTAACTTTTTTTTTGAGGTACAGTCAGTTTACAATGTTGTGTCAACTTCTGGTGTACAGCACAATGCTTCAGTCATGCATGAATATACATATATTCATTTTCATATTCTTTTCACTATAAGCTACTACAAGTTTTGAATACACTCCCCTGTGCTATACAGGATAAACTTGTTCATCTATTTTATATATACCAGTCAGTATCCTAACTTTTTTTTTTAATTGGAAGATTGGCAATTGTGGATACTTTGATGAAAGCAGAGTTATAGTTCTCTCATACTTCTCCGCTCAATGTAAAGAAAAAGAACTAGAAATAACTGGGAGGTAAAAAGAAAAAAAAAAAAATCAAAAAGCAGAAACCACCTGTCCCTTCAGAGAAAGGTCCTGGAATAAGATGAGCATCAGAATGAGAGGGTCAATGCCCTGTTATGCACCCATCAGGTTGGGATTTAACCAGGCGACCTCATTTTCGCCTTAAACAGTAAATGACATCACCACCTGCAGGCCACAGGCTGCTGAACTGTATTGATAAATATCTCTTGGACTGTCTCCTACTTTCTGTTTCCATCGCCCTGTCCGAGTTTACATGTTCTCCCTCCTGGGTTTTTGCTTGCTTCCATGACGCCATCCACTCTGTTCCAGAGAAAACTTCCCAGGATGCCTATCTGACTCTGGTTCCTCGCTGCTCAGAAATATTTGTGGCCTCCCAACGCCTGCAGAAGAAGGATTTAAACTTAGACTGGCAATCAAGACTTTCTATAGAGTTTGGCATTGCCCAGCTCATTTTTCATGAAACTCCTTCAACTGCCTTGTATTTAAACCACATGATTTACTCAGTTTTCTGAGAATGGTCTTCTCCCTTGCACTTCTAGGCCTTTGTTGACTCAGTTGCCTTTCTTGGGCCATCTTTGTTCTCCATTCCTGCCTGCCAAAGTCTTACTGCCCTAACTAGAAGGATTGAGGGATAACACAGAAAACTCAAGAGAAGGAAGGTTCAAGGGCCTCAGAAAACAATTGGAACCAGAAAGTAGAAAGCCAGGGGGTCTATTCTGCCCCTGAAAGTGGGGACATCACAAAACAACAAATCTCAGGTGGTTGGATGTTGATGAACACGATAGTTTTCTCTGAAATTCAGCTCGTTCTGAATGTGTTGGGTAGCCTTTATAAAGAATAAAATATATAATTCTTCTAGAAACATTCATTCATTTATTCAATCAGTATTTATAGACCACATGTATGCCAGGCATTTTATGTAAGACACGCAATCTACTCTCCAAGAGTAGATTAACGGTGACCTTAAGGAATAGCTGACCCGAGCACAGAGTCACCCCATCTGGACAGTGAGGCTGACATCGCAGTGGAGGAGACTCAGAGATTACTCTTTTCATCCCAGTCTTCATTTTCCACAATTTCTACCCAGTTTTATCCCTTAGGCTACAAGTGGATTACATGGTTTGCGCATGTATTCCTCCCTTTCCCAATTATACAATCAGCCTTTTATCCTCCAGTTGAACAAGGTCAGATAACCTTGGAAATACAAGGACTCCTTTGCTGCTGGTCCCGGGACACAAGGAGTCCAGGAATACTCTGTTGAAGCTTGTAGCTCAGTGAGACCCTTGTTGTGCCTGCTGGTAAGAGTGTGTCCACTTTGGGGACCAGGACCTCCAATCCTGCAGAGCCCAGAGCTGTGGGATGGGGAGAAAAAAATCCCCAAGTGGACTATTGGGAGTGATGATAAGTGGGTCACTCTTATTTCCACTCCTTGGTTCCCAGACCCATGCTTCCTCCTACTAGGATCGCAGCATCATATAGCATTTCTGACTTAATGCATGGACTGCATTCGGAAGGAGAGTGCCCCACTACCTTCTACCACTTGCATTAGCCTGGATCTTCCTGGAAGCAGACACCACACTGGGATTAGAAATTCAAGACATTCATTGCAGGAAATAGACATGAGAGAAAATGGGGGTGGATATAGAGGAGGCTGGGAGAGCCATCAGACTGTGATGTGGGTCTGATTCCTGTGAAGGAAAAGAAGGAGGGAGGAAGGTCTTAGGCTGCAGTGCATTTCTAAGACAAGTTTGGCAAAGTCAACAGGAAGTCCTGCATCTCTCAGGAAGGGGCTGCCTCACTAGCCCTGCTGCACACAGTCATTGGTTCAGGGCAGCCTGTGGGAAGCACGGATACACAGTGGTGGACGCGTCCGGCGGGGCATGGGGAAACACCTGCCCATACCCTCCTGCAGCAGGAGAGCTGAAAGGTGCATGGTGCATTTTCAGGGCCACCACAATGGGGACAGAAGGGTGAACAAGAGAGATATGGTCCCTGCCTCACGGAGCATATGGTCTAGTGGGGGACTGTCATGTAATCACAGCCCAGTGTGACAAGTACTACGAGGTACAGAGGCGGGGCTCCCAGCTGCGGGGCGGGGGGTTGAAGGGGAGTAGGGCTCAGGGAGGGCTTCCTGAGGGGCCTTTCAGACTCTGCATGGATTTGAGCCCAGATCGCTCTGCTTTCTAGTTCTGTGTCTTTGGGCAAGCCGGTAACCTCTCCGTGCCTCAGTTCACTCATCTGCAAAGTGGGGAGAGTGTGGTACCTACCTCACAGGGGTTTTGTGGTGATGATATTCCATAACATTCGTGTAGACCACTTAGAAGACTTACCCGAGCATGTTCCTTGTTACAGCTCTGAGGCTGGGAGTCCTGGTGTGCCCAACTCATCTTGCTGATCTTCCGTGAGTCCGAGAGCCACCATGCATGCCCACGGGAACCTGCTGTCCAGTGGCTTTTCCGTACCTACTGCAGGGCTAGAGCTTCCAGTCTGCTCTCAGTGGGGAAGGTAGGTAGAAAAGTGGTTCCGGTCCTCAGGCTGAGATTCCCTGTCCTATCTGGACGTTATCAATGCCCTCCTGTCTCGGCCCGGCATCACTTCTCTCCATGAGCTCCGGGTAGGGGAGGGTGTTCGTGGCGGTGACCCCCCTCAATGCTGGGACTAGGAGGCAGCAGAGTGCTGCCCTCCCATAACCGGGTGGGTCCTGCCGCCTCCTGCACCAAGTCCCTTCCCCGTAAGGAGCACCCAGCCAACCGTAGTGCTCACTCCTCTGGGAAGTGACATTGACTTCTCATTGAAAGTGACAATGACAGAGTTGCTGGGGCCATGCTCAGCCAGTCTCCCATCGACTTGGGTCAGCCCCTCCTCCCAGGAAGGAGGGTCGGGTGACCCTCACCTGCATATGCCCCTCTCACCCCCCAACCCCATCCCGACCTGCAGTCCTGCTGCCCCTCTTGGTTTTAGCTTTTTTTTCTCTCTTGCTGTTTGAAATTTGTCTACAATTGCCTGACAGCGCCTACGTATGCTCAGATTTCAAGTCCAGATTTGTCCATCTCCCCTCACGATCTGTGAGGTCTGGAAGACTTGCAACATTCCTTTAAAAAAAAAAAAAAAGGAAACTTTTAAGTAACCAGTTTTCTTTCTGTTAGCTTCTGATTTCAGAGAGCCCAGGGATCCATTAGCTTGAAGCTCCTGGCCCCTGGTGAGGCTAAGCTCCACTGGTGAGGTACTTGTGGCTGGATATTTCAGTCAGGGACCCATTGAGAACAAGAAGCTGATGAACAAAATATCATTTCACTTAAACTCTGACCTGAAATGTGAATGACTGGTATCTTCTCCAGGTCTCTGGTTCACTCTACAGAGTTCAAGTTCCTGGAAACTCTGAGCCCCTTTCCACTGCTCAGAATCCTCGTTGGGTCTGGGAGACGTGACAGATGAGGATATGGGGCATGTCTTCCTGGGGCTGGAGGAGGGAAAGAGGGCAAGGGGGAGTCCTAGTTCTTGAGCGAGTACAATGGACCAATCACTGCCAGATAGTGTGTATTTACTCTCTCACTTACTCCTCATCGCATCCCTGTGACGTGCATGCTTTGACATCCGTTTGATGTAGGAGCAAACAGAGATTCAGGAAGAACAAATACCTCGCCCACTATCCCACAGGTAGAAGGAGGTAGATTGGGTACCTGAGCTCTGAAGCTGCCCTTTCTCGTAGCCCACCCAGTTGAATTGACCACTTCTGTCCAATCACCTCCATTCTCCCTTAGGTCATCTGGTTCCAAAACCCATCTCCTCCTTCGTTCATACCCTCACGTCCACTTGCAGAGTCCTGATATTTCTTCTTTCACTGCGTTTTTTGTACCCCAGTCTACCCTTCCTGGCATCATGGTGGTTCAGGCTCTTGTCTTGAAACAACTGAAAAATTGTGTACGCACTTCCCTTTCTTCAGCCTCCATCCTTCTAACCCACACTGGAGAGGAATCTTCCTAAAACTATTCTGAACTTATTATCTCCCTCCCTGCCCCAAACCCTCAGTGCTCTTTTCTGCCAGTGGTATTCAACCCCACATCTTTTTTTTTTTTTTTTTTGATGTGTAAGGTCTTCACACACCCCTTCTTTCCTCTCTCTCATGACTATCTTCAACACAAAGCCTCCACTCCATGCGAAGTGGTCTACCCACCATCTCCAGAGCACACCAGCATTCCTGTTTCATGGCCTTGGATCGTGCCATCTTCTCTCTTAGGACACCCTTCTCTGCTATCGCCTACTGGTAGTCACCCCCTCCTCCCTGCCAGCCACCAGCAGGAAGCGTTCTCACCCTGTTTGGAAGCCCCTCTGTACCCATATGTCTGCACTGAGCAAAGACTGCTGACAAGGTTGGCTGCCTTTTCACAGCCAAGGCCACTTCCTGTGGGACCTGGTATGTGTGTGAAGGTGAGGACTTGAACTTCTTCCCAACTCGCTTCCTTCTACTGTGTGTATCATAAAAACCAGGTGCGTGGGAAGTGCTCGATCAAATTCAATTAGTGACTTAGAAGAATCAACAGGCAGTACTTTCAAAGACATTGTGGCCAGGCATCTCACCAGCCAATGCTGGAGGCCAAGGTCAGTAAGTAATGTCAGCCCTGCTCTGTACCTTGAAGCTGGAAGAAGTGTCTTGCTGGATTGCTGCAGTAACACTTAAGCGGTCTTCCTCCTTCTAGTCTCTGCCCGACGGCATGACCAGGGATCTTCTGAAAACGCAGCTTTGACCTTCTTGCTCTTCACTCCTGTTGCTCTTTGCTTCTTTTACTCCTTTTCTCACGTTCATGCCTTCCAAAAGCTACTTCGGGAAAGAGGGCAAGAGCCGGCATGATCAGTCCTTAGGGAAGTCACATTCCAGGTCCTCTTTAAGCAGGACAGCTGCCCTGACAGATCCCAAACAGTTAGCGCAGTTGCCAGAGATCCTGGGCCAAACCCCAGCACTGCCGGCCAAGGAGTGTCTGCTTCAGAGACGACGCAGAGGGGTGACAGCAGAGGGCTGGTGAGTTTTGAAAATGCAAAGTTAAACGTGCATTTCCTTCTGCGCAGCAGTCCATGCCCCTAAACCCCGCAATGTTCAAAGGTCAAATGCGTTTAACTTTTTAAGAAACTGCCAAACTGTTTTCCAAAGGGTCTGTTCTATTTTTTTTCAAAAATGAACATTTAAATAGAAAAATAAGAAAACAAAAATGCTTCTCTATTCTACTGCTCATGAAACCCCAGCTAACATTTACTTTAAATAACATGTGGACATATTTTAAGACAATTTAAATAGTTCAAAAATTATTTTTAAAAAATTTCCTTTTATCCCTAGCTATCTCCCTAAGATAGCTTCAGTTAACATGGGTTATTTTTATCTTTACAGAAAACTATTATGCTTATACCAGTATATGTTTTAGATATGGGTCTAATAACCCAAAAGGACCCATCATATATGTTGCTTTGCACTGTTTTCAATTAATAATATATTTTGGAGGTCTTTTCATATAAGCCCATATAGCTTCACCTCTTTGTTTTATTTTTAACAGCTTTATTGAGGTATGTTTGACATATAATGAACTGTACCTATTTAAAGGATACAATTGGTAAGTTTTAAAATATGTATACACCCACGAAATCATCATTACGATTATTTAATGAACGTATTCATTCCTCCGCAAAAGTTCTTCATGCCCCTTTGCAATTGTTCCCTCTCCTCCCTCTTTGCCTCTTTGCCTCATTTAAAGGTAACCACTGACAGATACTTTCTGTCAAGAGTTTTATGTAAATGGAAATCATACTTATGTACTCGTTTTTCTTTGGATTCTTCCGTCTAGAATCATTCTTTCGGAAATCACCATCATATATCAAAATGTCGTTCCTTTGTGTTGCTGACTGTATACCGTTGTATAGATGTGCTATGGTTTGTTTATCCGTCACTCATCGATGGACGTTGGGTTGTTTCTATGTGGCGACGATCACAAATAAAGTTGCTTTGAATATTTGTGTACAAACCTTTCTATGGACGTATGTCTTGGGTAAGTACCTAGGAATAGAATAGCTGGAATATATGGTAAGTATATGTTTAACTACATGTTTAACTTTTTAAGAAACGGCCAAACCACCTTCCAAAGCCGGGTTCCATGCTGCACTCCCACTCGCGGTGTATGAGAGATCCGGTTGCTCTGCATCTTGTTCTTGTCTTCAGAAATTTGATTTTAAAAAAAATTTTCAATATTTTTAACATTTGAACATATGCAAGGCAATTATAATAACTGTTTTAAATTCTTGTCTGCTAATTCTCACATCTGTTTCAGTTCTGGGTCTGCTGCAAAACTGATTGATTTTTCTCCTTATTATGGAATGGGTTTTCCTTTATCTTTGCCTGCCTGGTAATCTTTGATTAAATCCCAGACATCATAAATTTCACCTTGATAGGTGCTGCATATTTTATATTTCTATAAATATTTTTGAGCTTTATTCTGGGACATACTTGTATTACTGGAGACCTTTGATCCATTTGGACCTTGCTTTTAAGATTGTTAGGTGGGACCAGAGTTGCGTGTAGTCTAGGGCTTTTAAATACTCTCCCCTACTGCAAGTGCCTTCTTGAATATTCTCCATAATGTCTTGAATTATAAGATTTTCCAGTCTAGTTGATGGGAACAGGCACTACTCCCAGCCCTGTGTGAGTGCCATATACTGTTCCTCTAACCCTTTTCAATGGTTCCATCCTCAACCTTGAGTAGTTTCTTCACGCACATGTGCTGATCAGTACTCTGCTAAATATTTGAAGGGAAACTTCTGCTGGTTTCAGAGTTCTCTCTCTGCACAACTCTCTCCTCTCCCGTACTCTGTGCCATGAAGTCTAGCTGCTTTGGTCTCTCCAGAATTTTAACTGCATCTCTCTGACTCAGGAATCCAATATTACAGATGCAGTACAATTTATTTAACCAGTCTCCTATTGTTCGATGCTTGGGTTGATTCTATTGTTATTCTCTTATAAACTACAACCAAGACTCTCCTTGTACATAGGTATTGACAGATTCTTATAATATGCACAATTATAACACGGGGTCATTCCTAGCAGGAAAGTTACCAGCTGAATGAATGCATGCCTGTTTAATTATGATAGATAATACTAAACTATCTTCCAGAAAGTTGCATCAACTTACACTTCATGGAAAGTGTATGAAAATGACTTTTGGCCCGTACCCTTGACATGGACGGGTGTTAGCAAACAAGAGTTTTGGCAATCTGATAGGTGAAAAAAAAAATAGTATCCCATTGTTGTTTTAATTTGCATTTCTTTAGTCATGAATGAAGCTTAGCACCTCTCTACATGTTTGTTGGCTGTTTTCCCCATTTCCGTCCGGATAACGCTGTGTACAGATGACTCAGATGCACAGACCGCCTTTATAACAACTTGTAGTTCGTGCTCTAACTGATGGCTCTTCTCCCCAGCCACACAAATACAGCGGATTTCCTAATTTCTAGGGATCCCCAGATTTTAAGTTCTGTGCCCTCCCTCTGGGAACCAGTGACACTATGCTTCTAAACTACTCTGTGGATTACCATCATGGTACAAATTATTGCAGTTACCAACCTCAGGGGGCGACAAGGAAGCAAAGTTTCTTTATGGTTGCCTTGAGAGATGGTCCTCTTGAATGTCTACAAACCAGTAACTGGTAGCCGACTTCCAGCCTTCTGAGTCAGTAGGGCTCATGATAGTGAGGACCACAAGTCTGCCATGATTACTGTAAATTCAATTTAGGGCTAAGCCCTAAATCATTTAGAACTTTGGTACTTTCCTGGACCAGTAGCCAAAGAGATTGGCAGGAAAGGACCTTGAATTTTGTCAATCTGGGTTCATGGCAGTGTGACTCTAGCCTGTATGAAACTTCTAGAGGCAGCATCTTCTTCAAATGCTAGAGCTACACTCATCAGGATGGAAAGAGGTCCTAGGGTCTAGGAAGCAAGGGAGGGAAGTTAGGTTAGACGGCTCTTAACACAACTTTCCGACTTACCTGTAGGTAAACCAGCTATGTCATTAGCTCTCACAACCATCATGGCTCCCCATCACCTTCCAGATCTGCAGCAAACTCCCAGGATTCAAGAACTGCCAATTTGTATGCACAACTTCAAGGCTATCCTCCTTCCTGAGGGTATATCTCCACCACACCCTATTTCTTCTAGACAAGCCTTCAGATTGTTTCTCTTTCCCAGCCCTGTCTAAGATACAGCTTTCCAGTTTCTTCTGACTAATCACATTATATCCTTCCTGCATTTTATGACCTACCTGGAAGCCCACTTTTTACAAGTAAGAAAGTCACTGGCTCCATTTCAGGGAAGCCAGTCACAAAACTCACATCCTGCTCAGCTTTGTTCCCTACAGGTCCTCACAGCACTATGCACATGTCACCATAGATGCGTTGACTCAAGGGTGATCATAACAGAAGCTACCTGCCTGGCCCTGTCCCAATCATTTTGTGTGCATTATCTTTTATTTCCACGAGACTTCTGCAAAACAGGTATTAGATGAGGCAGGTGGGGATAATTTAAACTAAGTCAAAGTCATGCAGCTAGAAAGTGTCAGGGCCTGGTCTGCCGGATCCAGAGACCACACACTGTAGCCTCTATACTGCAGTGTTTGCTCTGTGCACAGCACTGTGGGTTAGAGAGACCCCGATCCTTCCCTGATTCTGTGAAGGTTTAACTTTGCTGGGGAGATGAGGTTGGCTCTGATGAAAAATTAAGCAATGCTGCAAGATTACATTGCCAGAGAGATTAGGCATGACTGGTGACGGCTAGGTTTAAGGAGAGAGAGCAGGAGCACTAGAGGGGGATTCACAGGAGACGTGAAAGCTAAGCTGCTCTGCAAGGATGCATTCAGGGGAATTTGTTAGATATCTGGGGAATTTGTTAGATATCTGGAGAATTTGCTAGGACTTATTAAATATTTGAAGAGAGTTGCAAGGTGAAGGGGATCTGATGAGGAGAGTGCTTATGGGATGAAATATGAACTCTGTCTACACACAGGCACATACATGCACACAATTACATAACCAAGTGCTTCCATAGTGACACTTCTCACTGCTCACAAAGAGTGAGCCCGTTTGGCAAATGCCCACGTGCTTGGGATCGATTTAGTGTGATGTGTCCGCTCTTTTAAAGATACTCATAGGCCAGGCCCTGAATGATATCCCTAGGTGTCCTCAGTGAGGAACAAACTATGCTCAGTGTGTAATCTGTGTGAATGGTCTGCAGGGCAGGACTGGAAATGCCTATTCCAGAATTGGAGACAAGTCTGTTCTTCTGGCCCATTTCCCACCTACTTCTCTACCAAGGTAGTTTCTATACTGGGCCAGGGCTGGGAGTACAGGTTCTTCCAAACCCCACCCTCACGTGATGCCTCCTCACATAGTTGTGAGAAGCTAGACATGGATCATTGGTCACAGAATATCAATGCTGGTAGGGTCATTATAAATCATTGAAACAGAAGTTTTCAAACTCTTCTTTGGAACCCTTCAAGAACTCCTGTGCAGTGGCAGCTGGAGGGTTGTATGAGGATGGCAAACTCAGGGCAATGTCAACCCTCCATCCCTACTTCTGCAAAAACCACTCAGCATTTATTCACTTAATTTGCCTGTGCTCCTGCACAAAATGCAGCTCTGCAGTCTGAAAGACAAAGTTTGCAGAGAGCTGGTCTGGTCCTGCTGTTTCATGTAGGAGACGAAGATCAAGGCCTGAAGAGGTGAAGTGACCACCCAAGCTGGCGACTTAGTGGTTAAGCAGGCTCTAGGTCTCCAGGTTGCTTGTAATCTGTTCTGAAGCTCAATCACGTGACCTCTACCTCTGGGATTATATTTTTGGCCCTGACAATCTCACCAAGAGATCACTGCCATGGAAGTCAGATTCCAAGAGGAAATCCTGCCTTATTTTCTTCTCCCTTTCCTCTCCCTCCTCCACTTTTCTCCTTCTCCTTCCTCTTCTTTTCCTCCTTCTCTTCCTTCTTTTACTTGGATGAAGACCTTTTTTCAAGACTCTTTTCCTTGTCTGCAGAGGTAGCACTAGCATCAGCTTGTCTTAAAATTACTTTCCCCCTTCCTTCTCCCCACTGCGCCTACCTCTTGCCCCCCAGCTATCCGGGCAGTACGTAGATTGGCGCTAAGAGAGCTTTGGGAAGTTAGAGATTTATTGTAGTGGTTAATGGCAAGATGGTAAGCCTGACTCCTCCCAACGAGTTGGATCTTCCCAACATTCCAACAGCTTTGGCAGCAATGCACCTTCCTCCTCCCACCTCCTGCTTTTGCCAGGTCTCCCCTTCCTCTGCCACTTGAAATCAATCATTCAGCCCCTGCAGCCAGAAAGTCGAGATGCCTGAAAACTCTGGAGTCGACAGTGCCACACAGGTGGCAAGTTCAAAGCCTTTCGACCTGTTGAGACCTGAGCCCAAGTTCTCAATAGCTGATGAAGCCAGCAATGTTTAATGGCAAATACAGTGAGGGAAACAATGGCCTCCAGGTGAGAAAACAGGCCTTGGCAGGCATGTGACAGAAAAGGTTTGCTGTATGCCCAAGGAGCTGTTGAAATCCCCGTAAAAGGTGTGACTTGCTAAAGATCAGCACTTTGCTCATTAGTGACGGAGTGGGCTGAGCTGTGTTCTCTACTGAGTGTAATGATGGTGCTCCAGCATGTGACCTCTGGACAGCCTTTGTAAAAGGATTGTGCCATCAGGCATTGGGGGCTTCAGCTGCATTCAGAGCCCTTCAACTGAATAAAGATTTCCTGCATACCTTCTGTGTATGCCACACGCTTTTGAAAACAGCAGATTATATAAATTAGGGATTCAGTGTCCTAGTCTTTTCCCTTTGGTTGAAGAAATAAGATAAACACACCTGAAATAATTAGAACCCAATTTATGTTGTTTTGGAAGCTACTGGCTTTATGATTGCAATTTTCTGCCTATTCACAAAACTGCTCTGATTTTCAGTTTATTTTAACAAGAATTTGTGGCTTACCTATTTTGTGTTAAGTACTGCAGAGTATAGTATAATTTCATGAGCAGAATCTTAGAATCTGAAAGACCTGATTTCGAATTCTTATCCTGATACTCACTAGTTGCATGACTTTGAGAACCTTCTAGAATCTGTTTTCTTATTTGAGAAATGGGGATAATAACGTCCATCTTTTAGGACTTCATTAAAATTCTGTCTTAATGTGTGAAAGTACAGTGCTTGGTAGGCATTCAATGAACGGTGAAAATTATCATCCTAGGTGTTGTGAGGATTATGGAAAAGAGCAAGATGTAATTTAAATGTAAATTGTATAATATATATATTTGATATTAAATTTTACTAACAATTATAAGAATGTCAGAGCTGAGTAAATGTGACCTGGGACATTTTGCCACTTCAATTTAAATTTGAATCTGGTTCTCTGTTTGCTTTGAAGACTAGTAAATTCTGTACTTCTGTTTTGCAAAAGGCAAAGCAATTACCAAGTTCTCTCCAGTTACCAAGGGGAGAAGTCCAGTTTTCAATAGCTTTGTCTTTACCACTGTTAGGCTTAGCATAGATGGGGACCGCAGAAGAATTTATGACTCAGGCCAAATGCAAATAAAGTTCAGCTGACCGTCGATCATTTTCTGTGTTTTAAACTAGGACATTACTGTATTTTTCAGGACTCTTAGTGAAAAAGACAGGAATCAACTCAAATTAACTTAAGCCAAGTACTGCACAGAGTATTACCTGTACTTGAAGAAAGAGTTTTGGGTTTAGTTCAGCATAGGCTACATGCCTGTCACCGAACCAATGCCTGTAGCCAAAGGGATGGTGGGTCTCTGATTAGGTCAAGTGCTGGGTCGAGCGCGTCCCTTTCAGTTGTTGCTGGATGGCCAAAAACAGTAGTCACCTCGCTGAGCCAACTCTACCTGGTGGGCTGTGTGCTCTCAGCTGAAACACTTGGAGAAGGACTTGGCTTCCTGAGACCCTGTGAAGCTTTACTGATGCTCCAGAATTCACTGGACTTAAGGACATTTTTTTGCAGGATGCCTACGACACTGAAGGCTGAAGGCTTGAATCGCCCATCCAAATCTATTACACAGGACTTTGGAGAGACATAATTTTACTGACTGCTTACTCTGGGAAGATGAACTGTGTTGCCTTGAGCCAAAAGCCAAATGTATCAGCCTTAACAGCAGACAGAGGAGCAATGTTGCAAAGAGCCAACACCCTCATACTCCTGCACAGGCCAGTGAATCATGGGCACAGTAAGCTTCTGGAGTTGGGGCTGGATCTGATCTGCCCTTCAGCTACCCCCTACCACCACCACACCAAATGATTCCCCTCCCTTCCCTGAACTGTCCACGCTACCCAACTGTATTGTCTGAAAGTCATACCCTGAGTGTCCTTAGGGATTTTCTTGCAGATAAAACTCATTAGAACATTAATTAGGCTGATGCAAGCTTGAAATGTGTCCAGTGTTGGCTTTGCCACCAACAAACTGTGCAACAAAATGTGGAACAACCCTCTCACTTTGGAGAATCTCAGTTTTTCTCAACTATAAAACCAAGGGCTCAGATGAGAACATGTAAGATCCTTCAAGGGTGACTTAACAAAATGCTTGGCAGACTCATAGACATAGAAAACAAACTTACGGTTACCAGCGGGGAAGGGAGTGGGAGGGGATAAATTGGGAGTTCAAGATTTACAGATACTAACTAATACATATAAAAAATAGGTAAACAACAAGTTCATACTGTAGAGCACAGGGAACCATATTCTATATCTTGTAGCAACTCGTGGTGAAAAAGAATATGAAAATGAGTATACGTGTGTTCTTGTATGACTGAAGCATTGTGCTGTGCCCCAGAAGTTGACACAACATTGTGAACTGACTATTCTTTAATAAAAATATACATATACAACCCCCCCCACAAAAAACAAAAAGCAAAATACCTGGCAAATAGCAGTTGATAAGGGTTGGTTGGTCTTTGCTCCCCCTTTCCTCCTCCCAGATTTACACTCCGTGACTCAGTGTCTGATTGACCTGTTGACCTATCATCCATTATCAGGAAAAAGAGAGCAGGGAGTGGGGTCCGGAACAATAAGATTTTGACTGAGAGGAAGGAAGTAGTGAACGCATGGCCATGTCTTGGATTACTGTCCAACAACAGCCTCTTTATTCAAACCCCTCTTCTAACCCTGGTAAATATGCCCAAAGCTAGCATGCAATGAAAAGTCAACATTTTAGAGGTTACCCTCACCCTGATTCTCTTTTCACTTTATAATCTATCTTTATAAATGGCCAAAGCTTTCAACACTTAATTTCTCTTGGGGAAGAAAGAGAGGGGGGCGGTAAAAAGGGAGAGAGGAGATTACTGAGGGAAGGCAGCCCGTCATGGGAGACCACCACGGGCACATGGGCAAATCCCTGAGTCGGGAAGGCTGAAGAACAATTTTAAAAGGGAGATGACTAATTATGTTTAACTTAAAATTGTTTTTGTTGGCTCTTTAGTTGGGATATGAGAATCATAATTGTGATATTCACAAATGTTTTCAGTGTTTAAGGGGTTTGTTTATTTGGTTTTGCTTTTGTCTTCTAAATAAAGGAAGGAGATGAGATGTTTCTCTGGGTGTGTAACAGAGAGCACGTTAAAGGTGACAAGTCCATCCAGAACTGGCAGAGGTATTTTTTTTAAAGGCTTCGAACTTCAGTAAGATGTGGAATCGTCGCCCTAACTGATTTTCTCTAGGTCTGAAGTGGTTAGGTGACCCCAGCTGGCATTTGGGTTATTCGTGTAAGCATAGGAAACAAACTAGCTATGTTTAGCAAGTGGCCTCACTGCTTAGGTTCAGGGTGTGCCTGAAAAATGGCTGGAATTCCAGGCCAGCCCAGATACCAGCCTGGCCTGGCCGCTGAGCCCTCTTCCTCCCTCCAAGCCTTCTCTAAGTTGATTGCAGTGGCCAGTCTCCCCTTTCCCCACGCCCACACAGGAACTTCAGATTCTAGAACATTATTAACATTATTGCAGTCGTCTCTTTGCAGGTGTTTGCGGCACGCAAAGATGGAGACTGGGACCACACTACCATGCTCCAGCGATTTCCCCTTACACACCTAGGAGTGCACCTGGCCCGCAGAGCAGGTTAATTAACACAGGTTGATGGGGCTGAGTTGTCACTGCCAGTCGTTGCCTGACGGTGTGCCGTCAGGTCTGGGTTACAGTGCGGGGCTTGGACCGGAGCTACAGTTCTCCTGCAGGGTTTGACTTTAAGTGGTGCCTCCCCCTCCTTGCATTTCCATATTGCCACACTCACTGACATTGAGCCAGGTCAACCAGTTCCCAGACTGGGCTCTTTCCACTAAGGCTGGCTGCGTCCTGAACTACAATGGTTAAGTGTAAGCAATGAACATAAATCAGAGAGCCTAAGAAAGGTAAGAGCCAAGCTGGAAATTCAAGTCAGTGAGAAAGAAACCATTCTCTTGGTAGAATGTAGAAATGAAAACAACAACAAAAAAGTAAGTGTTCCTTTGACTCACCTGCTTTATAAAAGAGCCCCTATGTCTCAGAACATAGCATCCCTTTGGCCGTGTAATTATTTCTTTGCCCTCCTCCCGCCGATCCCCAGTCATGCCTGTGTTCCTACAGCTGACCCTGCCCTAATGACCTCCCCACTCCCTTTGGACATTTTAAACTCTACCCTTTCTTCTGGGCAATGAAGCTTTCTCGACTAGATCGTAAGCTCCAACAGGGCAGAACCCTGTCTGCCTTGTTCACTGACTATTCCAGTACCTGGCTCAGGCTCTCCACGGACATTGTGGCAGGAAGGACGGAAGGAAGAGAGAAAGAAACTGTACTGACCTATGCTCCCTTTGCCTTCACTGAGCTCTTGTGTTTATAGTCACTACTTAACAGTAGATCTAAGCTGCTGCTTATTGTTTTACCTGAGTTTGCTAATATTTTGAAGATAGAGAATTATATTTTAGTATTCAGCCCCCTTCCGGGACATGATAGCTTCTTAGTAAATAGTTGTTGATGAAAGAATGGCCTGTTTAGAGACCTTATTGACGGGCTGTATATGGCTTCGTGTTCTCAGCACTCAGTATCTCTGCTCTCTCTTAATAAAAACCAGCCGATGCCACCCCCGCCCGCCCAGCACCCTGGGGGCTGCGGGGAGAGAAACAGGCAAATCCCACCCTCCGCCTGCCTCTGCAGAGACAGGTCGGTGAATTTTCCTACCTGAATGACAACCGCCCCCTGAAACTTCAGGCTTAATGTTGATATTTTCATGGATATTGTTTTTTCAAATAGAATCAGACAGAAACAGCACGGTTTTATCAGTTTCAGGGACGCAGGATGCCCCTTCGGTAGCAGTGCCCGCACCGCAGGTACTGGTTAAAGGCCATCGGCTCCTCCTTAAACCCCAGCGCTCTGGAGGCTACGTGAACTCATCTCTCAAACAGGCTGTGGGGGGTGGGAAAGGACCTACGTCCTGGCCCTTTTGCTGTGGCAGGCCCTTCTGCACTTGGCGCTCCCAGACTTCTTACAGCCCCTGGAGAGACCACCCACCCCCCGCCCCACCCAGGTGACTCAAGCAAGTCCCCAGGAGCACGCTCTGCTCTCTGTCCGCCAGTGGGCCTCCGCTTACAGGTTTCTGATATTTGCTTCTGGCTCCTTGGACTGGAGACCTGCCCAGACTTTATTCTCAGGAGCACCAGGCTGAGATCCTGTTTGTCTCTGGGATTTCCAAGCTCCCTTCACCCCATCTCTCTCCAGCTTAAGGGAACATACACCCTTCATCAGTCTCACACTGTGGGAAACTTCAGACTGGGCCAACTGATGGACTTCAACAGCCTAGGGGAGGAGGATACAGGCAAGTGCTGTTAAAATGTATAAAGATTTACCTGTGGGGGTTGAAGATGCAGTTGGGCAGAGAAGATTTGGCTCTGTCTTATCTGGTTCCTTAAAACTGGCCTGGCTTCTCCCAACAAATGCACCCCATGAAAGACTCACATCTGTCCAAGTTCCCCCTCGACTCTTTATGCCATCTACATGCTCCAGTGCACCATATTCTTCCTTATTCTCCCATATTCGTGCTCACCTAAGTCTTCAAACTTGGCCTCTGACTGATTTTGGCTCTAACCTTGTCTCCTCTCAACAGAGATTCTGGTCTCAACCTCAGCCTTGTGACTCAGGCTTTTGTCTTCTGCTTCCTGGGCCCTGGCTGCTTGTCCCCCATCAGTTATCCTTGGATCCATGCCCTCCTGGACCCTTCCCTGAGAGCTGGAACATCCTTTTTCAGCTCCTGAGGCCAGGGGATCCAGTCAGAATGGGTGATTTTTCCCAAAGATTCTAGGGTTTTCCAAAGCCTAGTTCCAAATACAGGTAGAAAAGGATTTTGATAAATCCTTCTATCAGTTCAGTAGCTTGAGTGACAGGTTGGATGCAATAGAAGAAAGATTGAAAGAAAAGAAGAAGAGGGTGGAGATCATCTGAGAAGTGAGAGAAGGGGGAAGGAAAGAATTACTACTCTTCCAAGATATTCCTATATTTAATTTTTACCCAGAAAACTACCCAGGGTGATTTTTTGCACATAATTTCTTGGTTATAACATTATAGAAATAGTGCATTTGTCAGCTCCAGACTGATACACATTGTAGGTACTTAGCCTGAAATTAAAGAGGTAGAGGGAGGGAAATATCCTTTTCCAGCTCTCAAATGTCCCTTTTAGTCCCTCCTGCCTTCTTTCCTCCTGCTACCTGTCAGCAGTGAAGGCTGGGGACAGAGGGAGGCTGCTTTTGGGGAACGGCACATACTTTATCACATTGTGTAAAAATCCCACAGTATCAAATAATAGGATGCTGTGGAATTACGGTTGTTCTTTCTTCAAATGCCATGGAGAGCCCCCATGGGTTTCTGGGCAGCAACCCCTTTATTTGGAATCAGCAACAGAGTGTTGGAGTCAGCACCTAAAATGAAGTTAGGCCCCTTTGTTTGCTGTCAAGGATCCATCTCTTATGTCGATGCCAGATCAGTCTTTGTCCACAGGGAGACGGGTGTATTATCTGCGTGGACAGCGGGATACTGTGCTCATGAACGTGCGTGCGCGTGTGTGCCCGTGATGAATGGAGGGAGGAGGCACGGAATGCACTGCTGGGGTACGTGTTTAGTCGTCAACACAAATATGGCTTCGGAGTGATAATCACTCTGTTGGCCCAATCATCCTTCAAGGGACTCTATTTCTTCAGGAGACTGAAGTTAGTTGAAAAGATGCCTCATGATGGGGGAGGGAAATTGCCAGGGGAAGGTTGACCAGCTGGCTGACTGACATGGCTAGCAGGAGACTGAATCTGTAATGGCCCAAGGTTCTGGTTCTCAGCCTTGATCAGAAGAGCTGCTGTTCGTTCAGTACATCCTACCCCAAGCCATCACCTGAGCCAAGCACTCACATACACCATTTTATTTAAACTTCATAGCAAGCCTGCAACGTGGATATTATTAGTTCCAGCTTAACATGAAACTCAGTAGGTGAAGCAACTTGTTTCAAGATCCTCAGGTAATACCTGGCAGAGCTGGATTCAGACGTACGCCTTCTTAACTCCAAAGCTGGTGTGTTTAATTACGACGCAATACTGCCTCTCCTTGCAGGGCCCCAAATTGGAGCAATTAATATACTCAGAGATGATTAGACTTTTGCTGAAAGACAAGGATTACAGAACTCACAAGAGACGGCTGAGTAAGCCACACGGCTGGTTTGTTTAACTCTCCAGTGACCAGAATGCCAGTGGACCCTGGGAGTGTGGAGGCATCCCAGGCTGAGCTGGAAATCATTTGGTGCACAGGAATGGGAGGGTAATGAGGTGAGCAGCTCTGAGAGCACTCGTGACCACAGGGGAAGCCTGGGCTTCTGCAGGATCAGATTCAGAGAAACTCTCCGGGCCCAGTTGGACTCCCAGCTCCCCTGAACCCCCCTACTACCAACCATTCTCTCTTCTGATGACACATTTTATCTTCAATGAGCTCACACTTTTGATCTATACCAGATTTATACTTGGCCAGAGAGATACTGTTTCTTTTATCATGAGTTAACAGAACGAATTACCCAGAGGACAATTTTATTTTCTTTTCCCCAAGGTCCTGTGGGGAAAATGGGCTCACAATGGCCCATGAGAACGTGGTGGACATTGTTGGTTCCCCACTCAGCATCCTTTTCCGCTTTCCTCCTTCCTGAGTCCATGCTAACCTGGGGCTTCTAGTCAAGTGAAACAAGTAGTCCTCCTTAGGTGTTTTGAATTGGGTTTTCTATTACTTGCTGCTAAAACATCCAAACTGATACAAGTACTCCTTCAAGAATAGATTTAAGTAAGCCTTACTTCTGCACTAATTCTTTCAGCAAATAACGCCTTTATACCAGGTGCTGCTCTAGGTACTTGAAATATATCAATGAATAGAATGAACAAAGGCCCCTGTCTTCGCGGGGCTCGCGTTCCCGTGGGGAGAGACAGACAGTAGACAAAGGACGTGCAAAGAAGTAGCTGACTCAGTATGTTAGAGGATGATATGTGCCATGAAAGACAGAAAGTGTAAAGCAGCATCTCAGATTGGTTTCACCCAAAAGAAGGGCCTGAGACAAGGGTTTTAGCGCAGTTAGTTAATTTAGGAGCGTACAGGTGAGGGAGAAGAGAAATGGACATAGGGAAGGGAGAAAAGCTAGTGAACTGTCTGTTAATTAGAAGTTGACTGTTTTACCAAGCAGGGAGCTCATCATCGTGCTAGAAACCCGCTGAGATGTCACATGAAAACATCTTGGAATTGTTCCCCTGCAGGCTGGGAAATCTGGGTTATTTATCCTTCAATTTGGTTCCTCCTTAGTTGAGGGCTGCCCCGAGGGCATTGAATCCTCGGCTCCCGTAAAACTCAGGGGGTCCCAGCAGGCTTGGCAGGCAAGCTTCAGTGGTGGAGGAACCCCCCAGGAAGTGAAAGAAACACCTGAGGTGCTTAATGGGGACATCAGTCAACTTGTGGAGACTGTCCACTACAGGTGGGCTGCGGGGTCACGGACAGAATGTCAGCAGTGTCTGCTCCAGCTGAGTAAAAGGGATTGGGAGCACAGAGGGGTGGGGTGGGGGGTTTAAATAGGATGGTCAGGTTGGGCGTCATCAAAAAGAGCATTTCTACAAAGACTTAAAGCCTGTGGATATCTGAAAAAAAGCACTCCAGGCAGAGGGAATAGCAGTGCCAAAACCCTAAGCTGGGAGCGTACCCAGAGCATTTGAGAAACAGCAAGCAGGCCAGAGTGGCTGGAACCCAGTGATCAAGGGGGTGGGTGATAAGAAGTGAGGTCCGAGGGGTACCAGGGCCCGGGCGTGAAAAGCCATGGTAGACCTTGTAAAGATGTTGGCTTTCACTCTAAACGAAATGGGAAGGTATTTTAGGATCTGAGTCTGGTGTCTCAATTCTCTAGCGGTTGAGAAATTCTCAAGGAGGAAAGTCAGTTAATGCTCTTTGGGACTGACTTGCATTGTCATAGGTTCTAGAGCCGGAAAACAGTAAACACAGAAATGAGATGCCAGACGGTCCTTCCAGGTACTCCAGCCCGGAACACAGACATCAGTGTTCCTCTCTTCAGAACATCTGTGGGTTCTAGTCATTGACTCACTATCTTTGAGGGCTTTCTGTGTTGGTCATTAACCAGTTTAGGGAGTTGAATGCTAAGTGTGTGGAAGAAGTTCTTGGGATATAAGACAAAAGGAATTTTATCTTGGGCATTACCATCAAGGCTGTTCTTTGCCTTTGTTTCTAGAATTAGGACCATCTACTCCCCCTCTTGTTTACAGTGTCCCGATGAGGAGGGTCTACTTTTACGTTCTCAGTCTATAGGCAAGGAACTGTAAGCAGAGTAAAGATGGCTTTCAGTTACCATGTGGTGTCACAAGGTTTCTAGATCTTACTTACATAAATTTACAGTTATATATAGTCATAAAAGCTCAGTTATAACCTTATGGGTTCTATAGATCCCTGAGTCTTGTGGTATGTCTTGCATTATTGGGCACCTTATTCCCCTTTCTCAGTGTCAGGACTGTAGCATGTCTTGTCTTAGTGGTTGATGAACTTTTGCTGTAGGAAATAGAGAAACAATGAGATAATAGGTTAAATAAGAAAAGTCAGGGTGAATTCCCAGTACTCAAAATTAAAGTTTTCCAGTTTTTTCATTGTCGAATAGAGCCCAACACCCCCCTCCCCCTGAATTTTACCATCAATTCTTATGTCTATCTGTTAGTATTCAGATTTTAGTCCCAAATACAGGGTTCTACTAACAAGGGCCAGAACAATTTGGAGAGTAGTTACGGCAAAGACTGCTAGCTGCCTGCTGCAATCCTTTGGTTCCTCTCTTGCTAACAGGATTGCAGCCAGGGTCATGACCAGACTACAGGCCTACCTCAGAGATGTTGTGGGTTCAGTTCCAGACCACCACGATAAAGCAAGTCACACAAACTTTTGGGCTTCCTAGTGCATAAAAAGCTATGTTTACACGACACTGAAGTCTAGTAAGTGTGCAATAGCATTATGTCTAAAAATGTATATACCTTAATTTTAAAATACTCTATTGCTAAAAATATGCTAACCGTCACCCTACTCTTCAGTGAGTCTTTAATCTTTTTTGCTGGTGGAGAGTCTTGCCTCAGTGTTGGTGGCTGCTGACTGATCAGGGTGGTGGTTGCTGAAGGCTGGGGTGCCTGTGGCAATTTCTTAAAATCAGACAGCAATGAAGTTTGCTACATCCATCGACTCTTCCTCTCACAAATGATTTCTCTGTAACATGCAATGCTCTTTGTTAGCATTTTACCCAAATAGAACTTCTTCTTTCAGAATTGGAGTCAGTCCTCTCAAACCCTGCCGCTGCTTTATTCACGAAGTTTACGTAATATTCTCAACCCTTGGTCCCCCTTTCCACAACCTTCACAGCATCTTCACCAGCAGCGTCTTTAGACTTTCAGCAAACGGGGCATGGAAGTGAGGTCTTGGAGCACTCTTTCTCCCGTGACGGGCAGGGGTGGGCGGTCGCAGAGAGAACTGTTGTTAACAGAGGTGCATGACACGGGGTAGATGTTACACTGTTCTGATAGGCCAGGCTGTGCTGTAGTAACAGATGTTCTCAACGTTCTGTTTCATGAAACAACCAGAGTTTATTTCTCGCACATGTGTCGTCCATTAAGGTTTCAGGAGACTCTTTGAGCACATGTGGGCTCAGCGTTCCAGTCTGTTTTGCCTTGTGGGTTTCATCGTTTTCACATGAGGATTTCTTCATGGTCAACACAACAGGGGAAGGGAGACAGTCAAACCGGTAATTCAGTGCCCTTTTCCACGCCCATTGGCCAGAAGTCGTCACGTGGCTTTGCCCAACCGTGGGGTGGGGTGGTGTGTCGGGAAATGTAAATCCCCAGTGTGCCCCGAGGAGAGGGTGACAAGATGGGAGAGTGAGAAATCTTTACTACGGACGCTCAGTCACAGTGGGAAGTGTTTCTGGGAAACTGTGATGTGAGGCAGTCATTTTCACCGGGGCAAAAGGAAAGATGGACAGAAACTAGGATTTTTATTACGATTTCCCCCTCTTCCTCTCTTCTTCCTTCTTTTTCCAGACCTTATTCCTTTTTCTCTTTCTGAACAGTACTTCTGGACTTCTTTTTTAATTATTCTGATCTCTTTGTGTTCTGAAGCAGCCTGAATTATTGAAAGGCTTTAGGTTACTTGGTGAACATCTAGGAAAAAAAAAATACAGTAGTCACTTGTCTAATACCTAATCAAAAGATGCTCCTAATAACTCTGCCCTTCTCGGATGGTGCCCCAGCTCTCCATCTGTCTAGATCTTGTTTACCATTTCCAGCCTCAATTCTCACCCATGCTCGTCACAGAAGCACCTGGAGTGTTTGTTAAGCCCTTAGATTCCCAGGCCTCTTCCTCAAATATCAGGATGCGGCATCTCTGGGGTGGGATCCAGGAATCTGTATTTTAATAAGTGACCTATGATAATCCTAAAGCAGGGCTCCACAGACCACTTCTTGAGAAAAAAAATCTGTAGAAGATGAAGCACTGGAGCTTCTGCATTTGCTCTCGACATGTTCCTGTGAACTAGTCCTGTTCTCATCTCTGGGTCTTTGCCCACGTGGCTGTCTCAGGCTGAATCATTCTCCTGGCCGGTTCTGTACCCACGCTTTGCTCTTCCAATCTGGCAGACTGCCATTCATCCTTCAGTTCTCACCAATGTCACTATCCCTGGGAGACTTCCTTGAAACTCAGGCCCTTGAGTCTGGGTTTAAGTGTCCCTCCCAGGTGTTCCCATAACAGTCGGTACTACTGACCTCAGCATATGGTAATGGCCTGATTATCATTCCTATCCATTACCAGACTATAAGCCGTTCAAGTGCTGGAAACGTCTATTATGGTCATGGCTGCATCCATTTTCCGGTATAGTTAAACCAGCATGTAATATGTGCTCCAAAAAAACACACTGAGTGAAGGCAAGAGAGAATTACTTAAGGGAGGGTTAAGGGCAGGGATCAGAAAGTTCATGCGGGGAGTCGGTAGGACTGACCCGGCTGGCAGCAGTGTGATATTCTTTCAAGTTTAAAGGGCACCCAAAGTGAATTGGACTTCTTATATGGATCAGAAAATATTGATTGTTTTTAATGTCTTCACACTTAGTTGAATCATAACTGGATCTTTTTATTCATCACCCTACAAACCCAATAACCTCTGTAAGTGTGAAATTATGATATTTCTTGCTTTAAGTGGTGGACTATAAAGACCGTTTTCCACTTGCCTCACCGACATCACACAAGAACAACCACTACAGTAAGAAACAATAACAGAAATTTCACCTTCAAGGAAATCAGGAGATTTGGGTAACACAACGATTGTAATATCTGAAAACACAGTAGAATGGCAAGAACTCTGCAGAGTGGAGTAAGCCATAACTGCAAAGGGGAACACCGACAATAAGCAAACTCTGTGGTCCTTAGGGCCCTGGGAAGGCTGAAGAGTTAGGTGAAAATAACAATGTGGACTAAAAGCAGGGGTACTGGCTAGAGATCTGTCAACGAGTTAGTTGGGTGTCTCTCTTTCCTTCAACCAACCCCAAGAGAGGTGAATGATTTATTCACCAGTGAAACTGAACCAAAATAGATCTGACTCATCAGGCACAGAGAAGGGAAACGATTGCAAGCCGAAATGAGAGCTCGTCTTGAATGGTGAAGCTCTCAATGTTCTTTCCCCAACTAGCTCCTAGAATGTCAGAAACCAGCCTTGTACTAATAGGCAAGAGGATGTTGGGTCTTTCTCTGGAGATACTCGAAGACCCTGGAATTAAGACCTATGGATTTGCCATTTATGACTCACCAATTAAAATGCTGATTTAATATCCAATCACTCTCCAGTTAAGCCTGTTGGTCAACAAGCCATGTCAGTGCACAGGGAACTCCATGTCCACTTTTTTAGTGCATCACCATTAAGTGTGAGTATCGAGGATGCCAAGACAATTTAATGGGGGGGAAAAGAGTTTTTTTTTTTTTTTTAAACAAATATTCTTGCAACAACTGGATAGCTATCTGGAATGAAAGGAAGCTCAGTTACTACCTTATTCCCTTCACAAAAATAATTTGAGATTGATTGGAGACCTACATTTAAAACAGAAGGTATAAAATTTCTAGGAGAATATCTTTATGACCTATGTGTAGTTACAGCTATCTTAAAGAGGACACACAAGGCACAATTTAAAAACTTTAAAAACTTTTAGGTGAGTTTCCAGGATGTATTACTATTTCTTTTTCACGGAATCTAGATTATGTTTTCCTCTTTGAGATGGCTCAGGGTCCTCATTATAGACCTTAGATACGGTGCTGGCCTCTACTATGACACTGCCCCTGGGACCCAGCAGGTGTTATGGGACTATTTGCTAAAAGTAACCTGAGACGGAGGTGTTTTGCTTTGTCTGTTTGTTTTGGTTTTGTTTCTATATCTGATTTTTTTAAATCCTCTTTCTATGTCTGATTGAAAAACAAACCATCCATTAAGATGCCAGCTGTTACTTCTCATAAGTTCTTCCTTAGATTGTAAATTCTACCCCGGAAGGCAGGAGTTGGGGAGATTATAAACATTTATTTTGTTTTTAACTTCTCACAAAGCGTATATTGTTACAACGAGAAACATGTAATAAAGGAGACAAAGATTAATGCAGTTTCTACCCTGTTCTCTCCTGTCATGGTATTTATATTGTTTTATAATTACATGTTAGTTTACATGTTTTAAAATATTTATGTCACCCTTCCCCCCTAGATTACGACCTTCACAAGGGCAAAGATTGTTGCATTCTTCATCATTCGATTTCCACCCAGTTCCTAAGACAAGTGCTTAGTACGTAGAAGCAACTCAATAAATACTCGTTGACTTGATGAAGGAACAGTTTCAGGCAGACCTGGAAATCAGCTAAACTTCTTAGACTTCCTGTAAAGGAAGAATCAGAGGGCTCTGTGTAAAGAGCTTTGCTCTTTGTAATTTACATGTGTTTTGTTTATTTTATTTTTTATCGAAATTTAGTTGATTTACAATGTGTTAGTTTCTGGTGTCCAGCATAGTGGTTCAGTTATATACATACATATATATTCTTTTTCATTATAGGTTATTACGAGCTACTGAATGCAGTTCCCTGTGTTATTCATTAGGACTGCATGTGTTTTAGAACATGGAATTTGCGACATCTATTTTGAATTTTCTGGGTTTTTTTTTTTTTTTTTGTCCCCTCCTTGGTAGCTACTCTGATTTCTGGCTATGTAACCACTAAATAAATCTGCCAGATACATGGTTCCAAAAGGGACAAGTGTAACAGCACTGCCTTGCATTGTTCGGTAATGATTTCAGGCTGCACAGTCTACATGTTATATGCTGAGCACCAGCTGTAAGCTTTGGGGCATGGTAGAGGTTCTGTATAATAGAAAAAAGGAAAGCAAGATCTCTGCTTTCGGGAAGACTGTAATAATGGTTGAGAAGACTACAGGGTTTCAGAGGAGAGTCTGAGATAGAGTTTAAGCTTCTAAAAGGTCTTGTTTTATATCTTCTTCATACGACATCTAATCACAGTGCCATGTGGTCATTAGGCTCATTCAACTGATGCTCATTTAATGACGCGGCCTGTGAAGAGCCAGGCACAGTTCTAGGTGCTAGAAATGCAGGGATGCGCGACACAAAGCAAGCTCCTGTACCCCTGATGCTTGTGTTCTAGAGGAAGACGGACAATGTGGAGACCCACGGAACTACAAGGGCACTATCAGAGCGTAGTGAAGCAGAGGGTTAACGCAGCAGCTATTTTAGTTTGCGTGGTTAAGGAAGGCTTCTCTAAAGAGCTGGCATTTGAGCTGTGAAGAATAAGAGGAACCAGTTATGCAAATATGGGGCGCAGTGGGGGAGGCACGGGGCAGGCAGAGGAGCCATCTAGTGCAAAGGCCTCGATGGGGAATAAACTTGGCCTATGAGAGGAACTGAAAGACGGTCAAGCAGCTGAAACTTAGTGGGCTCGGGGGAGGGGGAGGGAAGAATGAGGTGGAGTCCGAGAGGAAGGCAGGTCCAGGTCACCCAGGGCCCTGGGAGCCAGGGGTGTTGGCGGGTGGGGGGTGGGGAGCTGCTTGGTGCTAGTTTCTGAATGTGATGGAAAACTGCTGAAAAGCTTTAAGCAGGGAGACAGAAAATTTATGTTTACAAAGTCTTGTTCTGACTAATGTGTGCGGAATGGAAGAGAACAAAAGAAGAGGCAGAGAAAGGCATCCTGAGCTTACCAGGGAGAGACGCAGGGGGCTTGTGTTAGATCAGTAGTCGTGGAGAAGGGGCGACATGGATGGACTCAGGATGTGTTTTGAAGGAAGACTCAAGAGGACTTGCTGATGGCTTTGAGGCAGGGAGAGAGCAAACTGAGACTCAAGGATGGTAGCTTGGGCTACCAGTAGTGCTGTTTCGTGAGGGTGGAATCACAGAAGCCAACAGAAGGAAATGTTTCAAGGAGAAGATAATGGCCAGTAAGTCAAATATTTCTGATACAGCAAAGTCACAAGAATAGGAGTCATCCCTGGGCTGGGTGACATGGAGTCACTGTTGATCTCAACCGGAGCAGGCCTGGTGGCATGGCAAGGAGAGGAGCCCTAGGGGTGAAGGGAGAAGACAGTGTGAGGGGAGGAACAGGAGCGGGGACCACCATCAACTCTCCCAAGGAGGCCGCCGTGCCGGGGAGCGTGGGGATGTGGCAGGAGTCGGAAGGAATATGGAATTGAGCTTTTTCGTTCTTTGTTCTGAGAGAGAGATACTAAGATAGAGCTTGTGTGACAATTGGGGTGAGTTAGCAGAAAGAGGAAGACCTTTTATGCAGAAGAGAGGAGGGATATTTACAGGAGCAGATTCTGGGAAAAGGTGAGAAAGCTGAGCCACAGGGCAAAAGCAGAGCTACCACCTTTGCCAGGGGCTGGGGGCCCTTTATCCAAACTAACATGAGAGGAAACAGTATCTCCAGTGCAGGCAGGTTGGGAGTTTAGATATGGGAAGAAAAAAGAGTTCTTTGTTTAGTGTCTGCTTCTATGTTCCTAGTGAAATATAAGGCAAGGTCAAGGGTGGAAGGGCACAGGTGTGTGAAATTTGAGGAGAGAGAAAAAAAGAGAAACAGTTTTGAAGAGTGGAAAATTGCAGATTGTCTACTTGAGTGCCTATTTGAGATTTGTGGTCATATGGGGTGTGTGTGTGTGTGTGTGTGTGTGTGTGTGTGTGTTTTCTTTTTCTTTTTCTTTTTCAGTCTAGGAACATTCAGCTGTGGGCATTCAAGCTTAGAGAAGTGAGAGCAGGGTTTAATCAAGTTGGAACTTAGCCTGGTCAGTGCTCCAGAAGAGAGGAAGGGCTAGTGATTTAAGAGTGTTGGCAAAGGAATGATTATAATTATAGACTGTGGACTCTGCACTAGGTAAGGAGGGAAGAAAGATGTGAATAAGCTGGCCAATTATAGCTCCAGTGGATTGTTCATCTTGATGAGGTTAAAGAATTTTTTAAGTAAGAGTATTTAGAGGAAGTGAACTAGACATACAGCAGCTGGTAATCAGAAAGCAGGACACTTGAAATTGAGAAATCAGGAGACCGCAGGGTCAAGGGCATGATTATGGGGTGGGATAAATGAGGTAGGATGAAGGATCAGATCATCAGCAGTGAGGATGCTGAGGCATGAAATGGCCAGAGTGATGGATGGATTATCCACATGGCTATTGTTGTTGGAAAATATGAAGACAAGATTGGTAGTGAAATGGAAGACACTGTGGTGCTAAAGTCATTACTGAAAGAGGGCGCACTCAGGGGTTGGTAGCCAACAGTAACAATGAGGAATGATGGGGTGGATACAGGACCTGGGGATTCTGAAGGTGGGAAGAAAATGATCTTCAAGCATCAGTGGGAAGTAAGGATTAGATGTGAGAGAGGAAAAAAACAGCCTCCACTTATGAGAACCAGGATTGAGTAAGAGATCTGGTGGAGGCAGGGTTGCCAGCATCATCCAACTTCAGAAGTACCATTTACACAGGAGATGATATGAACGGTACTTAGATTCTGAGTTGTGCGGCACAGCCCTAGTTCAAAGGGAAAATCCAGAGAAGCTGAAGATACAGGGGCATTGTCCGATGACACAGCATGCGTTTCAGAGGGCCCAGTGGAAGGGGTGAGAGGGGCAGCTCCATGGATGTACAAAAACCCCAGTGGGAAAGGAGGGCCCAATGGGCTTCAGATGGCCTGGGAGGCTTGAGCTCCCCGTGCCTTCTAAATAGTTCGTTCACAGATTGACCTAGATTCTTAAACCATTTGTGCTGTTCAGTGTAAATTTCCCCCAGGTCTCTTTGTGGATAGAATGTTAAATCCTGGGATGGTGACACTTTATCCCCCGACCTCTATCTTCAGTCAGCAAAAGCAACAGCCTGAAATGATTTCAGTGCATGTGTTTTGGAGGCAGACCATCACCCCAGAAGAGCAAGATCAGGCACATTTGTGGGATTTCTGGCCATCGCTATTCTTCTACCTGCCTCTGGAAGTGGGGAAGAGAGGAGCAGATGACTTGAATAAATGCCCAGCTGCCCATGGAGGGCACAGTTGTCCCCAACATGTCTTCTGGAGTATTTCTCCCTTTACCAGTCCCTGGGTCTTTCCATGTGAGCTCACCCTGAGCCTGCATCCCTGAGAAGAATTCACACAGTCTATGACCCGGTATATAGATCGCCTCTTCTTTCTTTTCCAAGATGGTGACTGGTTTCATTTCCCTAGATTTTTTTTTTTTTTTCAAATCACTGAAGAACCCTGGTAAATGACATTTGCCTGCTGTGGAAGCCTTTGCAAATGAGGTAGGAGTTGTTGAGCGGCTAAGATGTAAAGCCCAGAATCCAAAGTCCTTCCTAATCTGGACCTCCTGGTCTCTCGTGACTCCCGCTTTGAAGCACTCACATTTCACTGTTGTAATTCCAGAGTTGTTGTATGAATGACACGTGTCTCTGTAAGCTTCACGATGGCAGAGACCATGCCTTCCGCTCCCCCTCCCCACCGTCCCCGTCCCCTGGGACTTCTGTGGAGGATGCTCGTGGATTACAGCAAGGAGTGAATGCCGGCCCTTCCCCTGCCCACGCCAGTGCTCCCTGGCAGCTTCTCACACTCTCCTTTGTCTCCTAGCTGCCATCCAGGATACCCTCACTCAGGGGTTCCCTGGGCCCCGAACCACTTGCCACGGCCTTCCTCTGTGAATTAAATTTATACCAATCTAGCAAGTTGCTCCTGCATACTCTGTTCATTCGAAGAAGACCTCAAGGTAGTGGCATTAAAACCACCAGCCAGTGAAAATGCCTATCCTGGATTCAAATCCTCACTCTAGCATTGTGAACTTGGGCAGGTGACTCACCCTCTCCGAGTCTCATTTTTGCTCCTGGCAAAATGACGATAGCATCATTACGTACCACATACAGCTACTGGGATGACTAAATGAGATAGCGTATAGAGTTGCTAACCCCACACCAGGGGTAGGGGAAGCTCCCAGTGATTGACTCTTGTGATTATTGTTACCATGATCCTCGGGCAGTGAACAGTGTGCCTGGGTCAGTAAGAGATGCTGGAGAAAAACGCTAATAGTCCCAGCCAGGACTCTCCCGGCCCCACAGCCCCAGGAGACCCCCAGCTCCTGTCTGAAGATGGGAGAGGAGGAGAGCTTGTCTTTCTGTCTCCTCGGGAACACGTGCTGATGCACGATGCAAACTGCAGAGAACCCCCTGCAGGGCATCAGGTGGGCTCCAAATGGCAAAGTGATCAATCCAATGACTGAATTGTTGAGGATTTTCCCTTGGCCGAAAGTTTAAGGGGACCATTCTTTTATCCTTTGCTGACATACCATTTAATCATTACACCAAAAAAAAAAAAAAAAAAGAGGAGAAAGCATTTTGCCCATTAGACCTCTTTTGTCAAACACAGAGAAGGAGGTGTCTGGCTCCCATTTTTTTTTATAGAAGACAAATGAAATGAGATAAACCACGATAAAAACCCAAATTTCACACAATAGCCTCCTTTCCACTCCTGCTCTCAAGTTGATGCATTGTTCTTCCAATTATCCTCTCTTTGGCCTTTATTGAATATACACTCATTCAACTACCCATCAAGGTCCTATGAGGTGTCAGGGATGTAGATACCAAGAAAGCCAGACAATGGCCGTCCTTGTGGCCGTCTGATCTACACTGTGAGATGGGAGTCAGAGGTCTGTGAGGGTCAGGGTGAAAGGCAGGACTGGTCCTGACGCAAGAGGGGAGGCCAAGGGGGAAAGGGCAAGGGAGGAAGCAGGCACTGAGCACCCGCCATGTGCTAGGCACTGTGCCAGACACCGCCCGTTTCATCCTCATGACGGCCATCTGAGTAGGTAAAGCTCTCCTGAGCTTACAGACACGCAGAGAGTCAAATGAAAAAGTGGAACTTAGTGGCAGCGTTGTGGCCACAATGAGGACAAAACAACAAGACTTAATGGTACATTGTCTAAATACAGCCCCTATCTTGATTCCAACTTATTCTCCTATAATGATAAAAATAAAAATAACTCTAAACACCCGCGTGTCTCTTACTGTGCTAAGCTTCACAGATATAAATTCATTTAACCCAGGCATGATAATCCCCATTCTACAGATGGGGCAAATAGAGCCCAGAAATGCCAAGTGATCTGCTCGAGCTGTGCAGTTAACAAGGGAAGGGGGCGGGGCTGCAGCAAAGCCTTAGAGTCCAAGCTCTTACCCGCTTTCTAGACTGCCTTTTCTTCCCCAGTGATTTTCTTTTCACTTTCATTTCCTGATTTTTAAAACTTGTTTTTATGTCTCTCTGTATGTCCCATATCTTTTTTAAAGAAAAACGCAAGCACTAGTAATAGTAACAGTGCACACGTGTGTAATAGCATGGCAGTGCCTTTCCCCTTGTTCAGCGTAATCAAAGCATGAAGGAGAGGATAGGAAGAAATTGGAAAAAGTCCCTCATTTTACTTTCCATTCACTTTCATCTTTATAAAAAAAAAAAGGATGGATATAGTCACAAACATGAACACAAATACACTCACACAAATTCTAGACCCAGATGAGAGAAACCAAGCAGACAGCTGAGACCCAGCATGCCCTGCAGCCCTGGCAGCGTGAATTAACGTAGTGTTTCCGTGGCTCTGTTTTTACTTCTTTAATTCATTTACTTCACCTCTAAGAGGCTCGCTGGGCGTAAGCAAGTGCCTGCGTGCGCGTGCGAATATGTGTGTATTAAGGTGTGAGTTTTGTTGACTAGACTGCACATTCCCTGAGCTAGAGACTGTCTTAATCCCTTTCTTATTTTGAAAAACACTCAATCACACACACCTATACACACACACATCCTCATTCCTCCCCCATACACAGAAACTTGAACAAAGAAGGCATTTACGGCAAACACTACAGGTCACCCATCCAATAACTCTTCTCATTCCTCTTTAATGAGTGAGCCGAGACTTTATTTTGGGTGGCGATATGCTTAGCTTCAAGGCTGTGTGATTCCCAGGCTCGCTCACGGGTAAGGATGGTCAATGAGACCAATGCAGAAGGTGTCGAGTGAGAATTCTAGGAAATCTCCAAAGCTGTGCCCTTCCCTTCTTCCTCCTTTCTGTCAAAGATGTGCATATGGCAGAAAAAGCTCTGATAGTCACCTTGGCCATAAGGGAATTTGAGGATGAATGCCTCTAGCTATGTTAGAGCAAAACAAAAACAGAAAGAGCTTTTGCACCAGCTCTAGGCTGCCCAGCTCTAGATTTCTTTCACATGACTGTGAAATAACATTGGATCTGCTTAAAACCTCCCTCCTTCCTGGTCTCTGTGTCTAGAAGCTGGACGCAACTCCTAGCTGATAGAGGACTCAGTAGTTTGTTACCCCGAATGAAAACAGGTGAAAGAAAACAAAGCAAAGGATTTTCCATGAATTTAAATCTTGCGTGTTCACCTTCTGGGTTAAACAGTGAACTCAAAAGATTATAAATCAAGAAAAAGAAGAATATTTCATTCTACTCCCCCTTCTCCCCCCAACAAAAGATAATTAAAATTTCAATGAGCCACCATTAGGGGGAAGAAAATTTCCCAGGAAATTTCCAGTCTGAAGTGTCTATCCGGCTTAGCTGAGTGTTTCCCCCTCACCAGACCTTTCTTCCTCTTGGGTTGATTAACAGAATCTGTCAGTTTTACACGGCATCTTTAGAAACTCCATCTGCTCTCATCTGGCTGGAGGCCTCCTGGTGCTCTTAGCAATTTGGAAATCACAGAGCGATCTACCTTTCCTCTGTTCACACTAATAGGAAAGCCTCAATTCCTCCTTGTGAAAAACAAATGCTTTTTTTACACAACTGGAGTGGAGCCTGAAAACACAACAGTGGCCGAGTGGGTGTGTGAATTGTGAAGATCTTACTGTTGAGATTTCCTGGGAGAGCGTGTTTTTCTCCCTCAGGATTCTTCCTGGGACATCATGAATTCCTTACAGTGTGAAACCAGAAACAAGGAGAGCCAGGGAAGCAAGAGGCATGAGGGCACAGAGGCACTCACAGGGCGCTGGTGTGCGGGCGAGGGTTTAACAGCAGGCCTAGGCGGGCGGGGCGGTGCATCAGTCGTGTTTGCTCACTGTGTTGATCTCAAGCAGCTCCAGCAGCCCCCTGCACAGCCGCCGTCTCTCTCCACCTCTCCGCCAGCTCGAGCAGGAGCTTTGCACAGGGCTGTATGCAAGGTACAGGAACTGAGGTTCAGATGCCCTAAGTAACTTGTTCCTAGTCGCTCAACCAGTTGGCAGTGGGGCCAGGATTTGGATCCAGGCCTGAGTGATCTCACACTTTTAGTTCTTAACTCCTGCACTGGAAGGAAGGGACATGGATAAAGTGAAAGGAGAGAAAAAAGAAGGAAAGTTAAAGAAGAAAAGAAACAGTGAGGGGCATCTTCAGGCGAAGGCTGAGCACAAGCAGTGCACCAGACTGGGGCCAGGAAACTGGGGCCAGAAGGTCAAACCCAGCCCGAGGACGTGGTTTGGGATTGCCTGCTGATTTTAACATCTTCAGAGGACTGTAAAATAAAATGAAGTAAAAGAAAAAAGAATATGTGTAGAAGGCCAAGTATGCCCACAAAGCCTAAAGTACTTACTATCTGGACCTTTGCCCCTGAGCTCGGCTTGACATGACTCCTGGGCCTCACTATGCTGAGGTCGGCTGTAGGAGAGAAGGAAAGCGAAGGGGAGAGCCAGCCTTTGGTAAAAACCGCCCCCTGCCACCAGCATGTGACATGGATCATTTAATTTAACTCTTAAGATGACTCTAAGACATGATTGTCCCCATTTAGCTGAAGGGAAAGCTGAGACTCAAAGATGAATTTGCTTGTCTAAAGCCATCCTGGGAAGTGGCAGAGTGCAGGCTGGGACTTAGTTCTCTCGGACTCCAAACCCTCACCCCACACTGCACGGAGCCTCTTCCCCTAGGATTCAGGCTCCAGATTCTGTGCTCCTGAGCCACCAACCACGGCTAATGGAGAACAACGATGCACGCCTGTGAGCTGTGTGTGACCACATCATCCCTTCAGTAATCTTAGGAAAACAAGGGGACATTAGGGGCACTGAGGAGGGAGTGATTAGTTCGGTTACAGAGCTGGGCTCACGGCTTTGCAGGGGAGGTGATAATGAGCTTGTCCTAAAATAAAAGACGTTCCCTGCAAGGAACAGCAGGAACGATCTCAGGGGAGTATGAGAGAGTGGGCACTCTGGGAAATAGTGGGCAGTTCTCTGTACTTGAAACAAAGGGTTCACGGCGGAGAGATGGCAGGACATTCCCACAGCTGGGTGGGAGCTGGATTAGGATGTTCTGAACCCAACATCCTGGTACCCTCAGTTGCTAGGGGCAAAAAATATTAAGTGGAAAGGGAAAAATGGAAAACAGTATACATTATTTGGGGTGAAATGAGAATACATATGTGACATGTATATTAGATGAATGGTGACACTCAGAATGTCTTACAATGAGTAGAATCTGCCACTAACTGAATAATAACTCACCATCAACTTACTTATTTTGTATAAAATATTAAATTAAATAGCCAGGATCTCTCATATAAGTAAAATTAATCCTCAGTTAATTAACATTAATCCCCAGTGGAGAGCCATCTCTTTCTCTCTCTCTCTCTCTCTATCTCTCACACACACACACACACTTCCTCCCTCTTTATCCTTGACACAGGAGCACGTAGCAAAAATTGCAAACATCTGCAGCCCAGGAAGAGAGTCCCAACAGAACTGGAGCATGCTGGCACCGTCATCCTGGACTGCAAGTCACCAGAACTGTGCGATAACCAATTTCTTTCTGTTGTTTACACCTCCCAGTCTATGATATTTGTTACGGCAGCCCAAGCAGACAGAGACAACCTGCTAGAGTGGAAACTAACAGAAAGATGGAAATCACTCTGATTATTGAAACCAGAGAGATTTAAACCAAGATACTAACTACACAAGTGTTAGAAAAGCTGAAAAGCCAGCAGGGGACATGAGACAACTCAGAGACAAATGACAGCAGAAGCTGCTGCTCCCCCAGGATTGCTAGGACAAAGGGAGGAGGCGGTGTTAGGAGAGATTAGGGACTGGGTCATCCACTGGAAACTGAAACCATAGTGGGCTGCCTGGGGGAAGCAGGAATTTAGAGGAGATGTAGCTGCTGCTGCAAAGAAAGAGAAAGGCAGAAAAAGACCCTTATTTTTCCCTTCCTTCTCCTTTCAGCCTCCTCCCAGTGCCTCTCATTGGCTAAACCCAGCCAGTCCAGGGGACACTGGAACCTGGGAGACACAGACCCCTGACAATTAAACCTGAGGTATGCAACAGAGCAAGGGCATGAGGACTGGGTTTGAGGGTAAGACTAGCATCCTGGTGGGGTCCACCAGTGTCTCTTCTTATAACGGCACTAATTCCACTGTGAGGGCCCCACTCTCATGACCTCACCTAACAAAAAGCCCCATCTCCAAATGCCGTTACACTAGGGGGTAGGGTTTCAGTGTAGGAACTTGGGGGGATACAGCATTCAGTGTATAACATAGATACTATTATTTTTCGTATTTAACTCTGCTTTGCAGATTGGGAAACTGAGACTAGGAAGGTAAAATATCTTTCCCTAAAAACTAGCTTACAAAGGTGTGATTCAAATCCAGATCGAGCTGCTTCCAATGGCCTATTATTAACTGTTACGGGACATTGCTGCCAGAGAGTCTGTCCAAGGACCCCGGGAATCAGACATGTATTTGATGTGCTTATACAATTCAGCCAAATTCCTGTGACCGGGACTGGCTTGCGGGATTAATCCTACGCTATTAAACCATAGGATTGACAGGACACTTTAAAATAGAGACATCTGTATCTCTCTTTACCATTCACAGAAGGCTCGCCTACCTACCCATTCCCTCATTTCCTCCTTTGATTTTTGCAATACGCCTGTCAGGATGGAAGAACAGATCTAGACAGAAACTGAAGATCAGAGAGAGCAGGTTAATCGCTGCAAGTCACACAGCTAGGAAGTGACAGGAGAGAGGAAGCTTAAACCCAGACCCACGTGCGGGCGCTTTAGCCTGAGGCTCCCGGTACAGCAGGTTGAGCTGCAATGCTCCTCACACATCAACCAGCATGTGCGCGCATGCACGACAAAGGCCCATTAAGAGGGAGATGCTCCTGCTGTCTTAGACTTTCTTAGTGTCATCAGATTCATTCCCTGGTTTTTCAGGTGAGAGATTCGAGATACCAGTGCACCAAGCTGCCTCTTTGAGGTTACCTACTCCATGGGATGCTCTCATGTCCAGGAAAGGCAAAGTATGGTGGCCAAGAAGGGTTTGCAATGAGGACTTCCGGTCATGGAAGCACTTGCCTGGTGGCAGCTGGCTCCCCTGATATTTCAATGATCCCATCTGCTTAAGAATAGATACTACCTCCAAAGCACTCGGAAATATTTTGTTTTCTTAAAGCAGGTTAAAAAACATTCTTCCCTTTCCTTTGTGCTCTTCATTTGCCTAACAACACCTCTTTTTTTCCTTAGAATCTAGAGTCTACAGCAGAAAATGAATTTAAAATTCATTTTAAAGATAATGGGGAAAATGAGGGAAGTAAAGTTTAAGTATCTTATTGGGGCATAGATTATTTGACTATATGATGCATTTATTATTTGCACAACAACAACAACAACAGAAGAAAGAGTGAGCTTTCTCTCTGTGCATTTTACTGTGGCGGGCAGTTGGGGGAAAGAGATAGACTAGTTGAAAAGGAAAGGATACCCTCCTACACTGTTGGTAGGAATATAAATTTTTGCAGCCACTATAGAAAACAGCATGGAGTTTCCTTAAAAAGCAAAAAATAGAGTTACCATATTATTCAGCAATCTTACTCCTGAGGATATATCACAACAACATGAAAACTCTAATTCAAAAAGATACACATACCCCGATGTTCACAGCAGCACTATATACAATAGCCAAGAGATGGAAGCAACCTAAGTGTCCGATGACAGAAGACTGGATAAAGAAGATGTGGTATATATACACAATGGAATACTACTCAGCCATAAAAAAGAATGAAATAATGCCATTTGCAACAACATGGATGGACCTAGACATTATCATACTAAGTGAAGTAAGTTGGACAGAGAAAGATAAATATATGATATCACTTATATGTGGAATCTAAAAAAAAGATACAAATGAACTTATTTATAAAACAGAACCAGACTCACAGGCATAGAAAACAAACTTACAGTTACTACAGGGGAAAGAGGCAGCAATGGATTAGGAATTTGATATTAACAGATACACACTACTATATACAAAATAGGCAAACAACAAGGACCTGCTGTATAGCACAGGGAACTATATTTAATAATAACCTGTAAATGGAAAATAATCTTAAAAAGAATAGATATATATGTGTATATGTATAACTGAAAAAAAAAAAAGACCTTTGGTGTGCATGAGAAAAAAAAAAAAGGAAGTTCTGTCCTTAAGAAAAATACCATCTAGCACAGAGGTCGACATGTACTCTAACCCTGGTATATCAAATTTAATAATGATACTATAATAAAAGACATAATATGGGCTCTAGTGTTAATTCAAAGCTTGCCCTTGGCAATGGTCATCAATCTTGACTTAGTACTAAAAAAGTGAGATTCTCAAACATAAAAAACTAGCAGAAATGAATTAAGACTCTGGTGAGGAAGTGCTGGTCCAGGCTATATCTGGCCTTGGGTTGTATCTGTCTGGCTTGCAGCAAGTTTCCTAAATTATCTAGAGTCCTCCTCCCTTAAGAACAACAAATACAGAGCTTCCCAGGTCTGAAGAATTGTGGGCCTCCTCCTGCTGGATATCCTGTTTTGCCAGTTAACTCAGAGATTCCTTCCCTTGAGACCATGGCAGGTGGTTCTGGATGGGGTTGGAACCCAGCCTTCCCGGTCCATGTTATGTGCTAAATGTTTGTGTCCCCACAAGATGCGTATGTTGATGCCCTAACTGCCAGTATGGCTGTATTTCAAGATGGGGCCTCTGAGGGAGTAACTAAGGTTAAATGAGATCATTAGGGTGGGGTTCTGATCTCATAGGATTCCTGGCTTTACAAGAAGAAACACCAGAAGCATCATTCTCTTTTCTCACTCCCCACGTGCTGAGGAAAGGCCTTGTGAGGACACAGTGAGAAGGGGGCCATCTAAAGCCAGGAAAAAAGATCTCAGCAGACACCAACTTTGCCAGTGCCCTGGTCTTGTCTAGTTCTGGCCTCCAGAACTGTGAGAAAATAAGTTTTTGTGGAAGCAATCTAGTTTATGGTTTTTTTATTATAGCAGCCCAAGTAGATAGTCAGGGAGGCGAGATCTCCGGGGAGGCGGGGAGGGGGTAGGAGGGGTGCTCTGTGGGACTGAGTAGGCTGCACGTGCCCAGGAATTGGACCTGCTGGGGTCCAGCTGGGGATGGGGCTCTTTGGAGACCTGGAGGATGGGGGTGGTTGTAGGATGTGCAATGCAGGCTGGATGAGTGTCTTTAGGGTCAGCTTGGGAAGGCATTAATTTTAGATTCTTTCTGGGTAGGGGTAGTGTTGGAGCTAAGGATTAAGGGAGACGATGAGCAGCACCCAGGGGTTGTGGGATGGGAACCCGACTGCATGAGGAGAGCTGGCTAGGCTTCTCTCTACCGGGAGCTTCGTCTTCCTCCCTCCTCCCAGCAGGGGCCCTCTCCTGCTCTGAGCAATCTCTGGCTCCCTTCTTCCCTTTGATCTGGACCAAATAACTTTCCTCTCTCCCATTACTTACACCCTCCTCATTACACAAACACATACAAATGTAAACATATGTATACGTAATTCTTCTTATCGAATGACTCTTAGTCTACAGTTTGGTTTTGGAGGGTGACGCTGACTTGCAAACCTCCGTGGTAGAGTGATGGTATCAAGAAATAGTCCCCTCCAGGGACATTTACATAAATGTATGGCTCATCCCTGTGTCTCAGAGGGCTGTGGCAGATGAACTGGAGTAGCCTGTGATCTGCTATTGGTGCCTCCGTGTAATCCCCTCCCCTCAAATGTTGGCAGGACCTGTGACAGGTTTTAACCAGTGGAATGTGGCAAAGGTGATGGATGTGCGTTACTATGTGCCAGTAATTACATAAGAGAGTGGTGTCCATCTTTCTATATCCCCTTCTCTCTTTCACTCTTGCTGACTTTAAAGAAGCAAAGTGCCATGAAACCTACAGCTGCAAGGAAATAAATTCTGCCAATAACCTGAGGAAGCTTGGAAACAGATCCTTCCTGTAAAAGAAAAAACTCCCCTGTGTTTCTCCTTTACTACCACAGTTCATTTCTGACACCACACGTGGGTTTTCCACACATCAAGCAGTTCTCTGTGACACCAGCTGGGTGTCCCACAATTGAACTCAATTTTGACACTCTTCATCTCGAGATAGGATCAGATCCCATAGGTTAAGGCCCCAGTCCTACAAGACCTCTCCCCCTACCCCACCAACTTCAGATGCCAATCACAAGTCCTCGGTGGTCACCTATACTTCTGACCAGCCAGCTATAAACAGGGGTTCCCACAACCCGTTCCTTGGACTTGACAATTTAGAACAGTGACTCACAGAAACCAGGGAAACATGTTTACCAGCCTATTATATAACAGAGGATATGGTAAAGGATACAGATGAACAGCCAGATGAAGAGATATACAGGGCAAGGTGTGGAGCTTGCATCCCCTTGCCAGGTGCGCCAGTCTCCCAGCACCTCCATGTGTTCAGCAATCCGGAAGCTCTCTAAACACTGTCCTTTTGGGGTGTTATGGAAGCTTTATTACATAGGCATGATTGACTAAATAATTGGCCATTGATGACTGATTCACCCTCCAGCCCCTCTCTCCTCCCTGAAGGTTTGAGTGTGCGACTGAAAGTTCCAATTCTCTAATCATGATCGGTTCCCCTGGCAACCAGCCCCATCTTTAGGGGATTTCCAAAAGGCACCGCGTTAACATAAACTCAGGTGGGGCTGAAAGTCTTGTTATCAACAGCAAAAGGACACCTTTACTGCTCAGATCACTTGGGAAATTCCAAGGGTTTAGGAGATCTTTCAGAAACAAGGACAAATACCAAATATGTGTTTCTCATTACAAATCACAATATCATACTTCCACAGTCAAACTTCTGATGAAAACCCAGCCCTGAGTGGCACCTTGATTGAAGCCTTGTGGTGGCCTGAGCAGAAGGTCTAGGTAAGCTGTGCCAGGCCTCCTGATCCACAGACACTGAGAGATAATAAGTGTGTATTGATTTTGGCTGCTAAGTTTATGGTAATGTATTACACAGCAATAACTAACACAGATTTTGGTAACTGGAAGTGGGGTGCTGGGCTACAAACATCCACAAGAGTGGGCGTAGCCTTGGAACCAGGTAGTGAGTGGAGGCTGGAAGGATTTTGAGGAGCATGATAGAGAAAACCATAAATTGCTTCAAACTGTTAATATAAATCTGGACTTTGAGGCGCTGTCAAGGAAGACGCAAAAGAAAATGAAGAATGAGTTATTGGAAATTGAAGGAAGTGGGATCCTTGCTTTGTGGTAAGCGGAAAACGCAGCAAAATTGTCCCTTGCAGTTATGTGGGAAGCGCAGTTTGTCACTGACGAACTTGGGTATGTAGCTAAGGCGGTTCCAAGCAAAGTGTTGAAGATGCTGCCTGATTTCTTCCTGCTTCTTATAGTAAAATGTGAGAGAGGGGACAAATTGAGGAAAGAACCGTTAAACAAAAAGGAGCCAGAACTTGATGACTGCAAAATTTTTCAGCCTCTCCAGATGGCAAAAATGTTAAAAGTGAGAAGTGGCTGTCAAAAGTGTGGCACAGAGAAAAAGCTGAGTGTGCAACTACATAATCTTTTGCTAAAACCTCAAGAAATCTAAGGGTCAGACTACTCAGGCGCCCAAAGGGCTCTTTCAAGATATTAAGGGTGTACCTCCCAGATCTTCTGAAATTACAGGGCATCTAGAAAACATAAAAGTGGTTCAGCAATCTCTGCAGGAGCCAAAGATAAAGAACTGCCTTGTGAAGATCTGTGGGTGTGGCTTTTGTCTCACAGAGTGAACTCCAATGACACCCATGGGAGACCCACAAAGTTCTTGAGAAAATGATTTCAGTAGAAACACTGGCAGCATGAACTGAAAGGGACAGAGAGTCCTCCTGGCAAAAAAGCAGGTTGATAATCTACTGAGCTGCCAACATGGGCTACCTTTTGTGAAAACAGAAGGAAGACAAAGGAAGTGTCAACAGCCCAGAGGTCAGAGCCAAGAGCCAGAGAGAATCATTCCACATCCTGAAATATTGTCAAGGAGCTCCCAGCATTTGACCAGCTGAATTTTCAAACTGCTATGGACTTTTTAATCTTTTATTTTAGCCTTGAGCTGGAACATCTATATTACTATCCAGTGCCTGTCCCATCACTGTATGTTGAGTATTTTGAAATAAATAACTTGACTTGTTAGGTTCACAGTTCCACGTATGCACATAGGAGAGGAATTATGCCACAGGAGCTGTACTTAGCAGACGATACCTGAGTGCCTCATTCTCAGCAGCTGGATCTGATTTGAATAATGAAATTGTGAAGCTGATGCTAGCATGGGATGAGACCCTTGGGAATCTTGGGAGGGGTGAATGTATGTTGAGTGTAAGAGGGATGTGAATCGCTGGGGGCCAGAGTTCAGACTGTGTCAGACAGACTGTAGTCCAACCCCCCTGGTCCCTGCCTTCTGGCATCCACATGTTTGTACGCATCCTTGATTGTAGGAAGGGCCTGTGACTTGCTTCTAACCAATGGAATGTCGCAAAGGTGATGGGATAAATGCGATTACATGCATGCAATTAAATAAGAACACAGCACTCATCTTGCTAGAGCTTCTTTTTCCTGCTGTTGCTGGCTTTGAAGAGCAAGCTGCCTTGAATCTTATAGTCACAAGGAAATAAATTCTGCCACAACCCAGGGGAGCTGGGAAGCAAATCCTTCCCCAGCTGAACCTCTGATGAGAATCCAGCTCGAAACATCACTTTCATTGCAATCTTATGAGACCCTAAGAGAAGGATCCAACTAAACTGTGCCTGGGCCACTAGACTACTGCACAGAAACTTTGCAGTAATAAACAGGTATTGTTTTAAGTCACTATGCTTTGGTCATTTGTTCCATAGCATAGAAAGCTAATACAGAGGCTCCTAGAAAGAAGGAAAAACAAAAACACAAATGACAAAAGAAAATGACAGATAGCTTTAAACTTCTACACCGGCAATGTTTTACATCTGCTCTCAAGAATTTGCTAGCAAGCTAGCACCCCTCTCTCACCCTTCAAGTTTTTATGAAGGCTTTATCAACATCCATCCATTTACTCATTCATTCAATGAACACTTGTTACGTATCCATCACTGCAGGGGTTTCTGCCATAATAGAACTTGTACTCCCACCAGGTGCTTCCATACAGCTGCAAATGTTTCCATGCTAAGACACAGATAAGACAGTGTCCTGAGAGTAATATTTAAAACATGTCTGTGCACAGTATCAGTTCCTTCTGATCATTTGCTCATGGGGCTTACCTATGGTCTTTTGGGGGACACAGACAAGAAATTAAACTTACATAATTGTATAATCCCATTTATGATAAGGAGTGTAAAAGAAAAGTTCAGGGTTATCTGAGAGCAGTTAGCGGGGGGACTAACCTAATGACAGGGGTCAGGGAAGGCTTCCTGGAGGAAGTAACACATAAGCTGAATCTTGATGAATCGAGAAGTTTGCCACTAGTAGGTGGGGGAGAGTGGGTTGTGGGTGAGATTCTGTCAGAGGAAACGACATGTCAAAGAGTGTGGGGCAAGAGAGTTGGCGTTTTCTAAAGAACTGAACAGAGGCCAGTGGGGCAGGAGTTGGTGAGAGCAGGGCATTAGAGTGGAAGAGGAGGGTGAAGAGACTGGCAGTGGCCCACTTATGCAAGGCCTGGTGAAATCATCTGTGACCTTGTTTTGATTTTGAAAACTTTCAAGCGTGTGGATAAAGGATGGTTTTCTTTCTCTCTTCGAGACAGAAATGTTAAAACGGGGAAAGGCCACAGAGGGCCAGTAAATATAAAGATCTTAGATTTCTGGCAGGATGTGGAAAAGCGTGCAGAGTGGGCTCCACTGAGCTCATTGCTGTGGGAATTAGGGCAGAAGACAGACTCTCAAGGTAGGTGGCAAATAAGTTCAGCTTGGATGGAGAGAAGTGGGAAGTTACAAGACTCGGATTGCAGAGAGAGCGTGAGAGGGAGGGAGAAGAAGGCTACAATGCAGCTTAGAGAGAGACACCACCAGCTTCTCAGGCACCCAGCAAGGAGCAATGCCGAGAGCCTTGGCCCAAGGTATTTTGGTAGGATTTTTTTTAATGAGGAATGGGGTAGAATATGTAACCATTTCATGCACTAGCAGTTGCACGCCCAAAAGAGACCCTCCCAACTTGAAGGCTAGAGACCTGGGTGCCCCAGCTCCTCCAAACCGTCAGTATGACCCTGGGTCAGTCTTTGACCCAGTCTGGCCCCAGTTGCCTCCCTGGTTATGGGGGTAGACAAGCTCAAAGTTTCCAAAAAGAAGGATTATTCACATCTTCAAAAGCTGCCACTGCTGGTGGCAGTCAATATCATAAAGTCAGACCTGAGAGCGTAGGCAGTGGGGGTGAATGAGACGTCGGGAAGGAAGGTCTAGGGCTGTAGTCACGAGAAAGCAATCCAGCCTGGGCCAGTGTGGGGAGGGCAGGGAGTGGGCATCCCACGGGGGCTGGGACTCCGCCCTGGGCTCCTGTGACCACTGTGGCTGGCATGAGGGAAGATACTGAAAAGTCGAATACCCCAGAGACTCATGCTCCACGGTTGGCTTTTTCCCCTTCACCTGCCAGTCTGCCCAGGCCCTCAGATTGCATTATTGCTATTATGATGAATTCTTCCTTCACAGTGCAACAGTTTTAATCAGTTTTATTCCCTGTTTTCTGCCCCTCAGGGACCAGTACCTGGCATCTGATGACATCTGCCTGCCCAAACAAGGTGGGATAAAGGAACAAATTTCATGAGCTAGTAACTCCCGGAGAGGGTGGCCGGATCAGGACAGGGGTGAGGATGGGAGAGAAAGGAAGAGAGCCCAGCAGACGACGCCTGCTCTGGCTGCTGCTTCCACATCGGCACCCAGTGACCCAGCCGTGAATAATGCTGTTGGCCTGGAGGGACCACCCCCTTGCTGAGTCTGGAGTGTTTCCGTAGCTTTGCATCAACCAAGTTATTTATCTGATTCTTCGCTTCCTGGATGGTTTTGGCTGGAAGAACCTCGTCAAGACTTGATGTGCCAATCTAATTATAATTCCTAAGCCCAGAGGTGGCCGAATGCTCTTGATTTCCCTACCTTCCCTAGAGGAAATCAGGCCTGAAGAGCAAGGAGCCTGCTTGACCTTGGTGACCTCGATGCCAAACACTGTGGGATATTTTATGGGAAACTGGGTTGTTGCATTTTTTCAGGATTCAACTTTTTTTTTTTTTTTTTGGTCATTTAAAAACCTTTTTTCAGGGAAAAGTCTTCCAAAGTTTCAGACCAAAGAGCAAGATGCAGTGTTCAAATGTGCCTCTCATTAGTTGCAAGTTCATGGCCAAGTTATATGCCCCATCTAATCTCAGTTTCCTCCCTGGGAAAGGAGAGCTAATAATAATACCTACCACATGGGTGGCCAGTGGGGAATAGATAAGATAAGGCATGTTCTGGTGCCAAATAGCCACATACCACCAGGAGTTTAGATCCAGCAGAGGCCAAAATCAGCAGTGAGAGGACTGCTGTGGCAGGAAGGAAGAGGGAAGAATAGGCTGACACAACTGAATCCCGGTTTTGAAAAAGCATAGCTCAGTGGGTCTGGATCACATGTTTCAGAGTCAAACCCAGTTCCAGCTTCCAATTCTGTCATTTGCTACAAGGAAAGTATTTGTCCTCTGAGCCTGAATGTGCTCGTCTGCAAAATTGCAATAAAAATAGTATTTGCTTTATAGGGTTGTCTTGAGAATTAAATGAGATAATGCATTGTGGCACACACTTGCTAGATACACCACAAACCTGCTTCCTCTTCTTCCTGGGTCAGCAATCGAATACATGTCCCAGCCTCCTTGGATCTAAGTAAGGCTATAGACTAAGTTCTGGTCAATGTGGTGTGGGTGGAAGTGATGTATGCTCTGTGGTCTCAGCCTTACCCTTAAAACCTCCCTGTGATTCTCCATCTGCTGGGTGGCTGCAGAGGATCCGGGGAGGATTCCGAGGCTCAGGGAAGGCAGAGCTGCAATATGGAAGGAGCCTGGGTCTCTGAATGACTACAAAGAGTGTAACACTCCTCCGTCTGCCCCTGCCAATTTGTATTGGATTATGGCTTGAATTAATCAAATTTTTAGGGTTGTTTGTTAAAATATGTAATGTGACCTGATGTATTCATTCTCATGAAGCATGTAACAATTCCCCAGTAAATGTTAGCTGTTACTATTATTACTCTCTCCCTGACTGGAATGGCTCAGTAGGCAGTCCCCAGCCCATCACACTACGACAAGTACATTATGTTCTCTCCTCTAGCTGGAACATTGACTCCCAAATCTCTGGATTTACCCAAAAAGAAAGTAAATGATTCCATTCTTCCTTCATTATCCAATCAATAAGGACTCACTGAATGTCTACTGTTTATGTAGTTTGATGAGGTGCTGAGAAATGCAGTGAGGACACCACCAGCTTCGTGGAATCTTCCATTTCCTAAAGAGACACTGACACCCAACTAACTATATTATCACGCAGAAGGAGGTGTGCACCTTAACTCTCACCTAATGATCACCAATTGCAGCCTATGATACTTTACTTCAAAAGAAATCAGTTGTGTTCCTTCAGAGTTCATCCGAGGAGGGTAGGACCATGGGAAAGTTCTACCACATTCCAGGCAACGTTCACCTTGACTTTACATACTCAGGAAAGAGAAGAAAAGGAGAATTAAGAAGCAGTGCTGTTTCATTGAAAAACCAGACATGTGTCTGTATGGTGCTGCTCAGTGGCATCTTGCTGCCTTCCCAGCCTCTCCCTTGCTTTCTTTCTTCCTCTGCCCAGTTGAGCGCTTGTGCGCCGTGAGGCTCCCACTCCTTCCGCACTGTGCTCGTAGGCCCTGCTCTCCCAGGGCAGGATGAGCTGTGACAGCCCAGTGCCAGTTCTGTTCCACTTTGTCACCTCCCCTTCCCCAGAACTCAGGTCATCGAATACACAGTGTTCTTTTCCATCCATTACAGACAGCACGAATGTATCAGGGATCTCATTTTTGCTGATCCTGAACGCACACAGCATCACCCACGTTATCAATATGGACTTTCAGGCACCTCCCCCAAGTAATCAGAGTTGGTCCAAGAGCCAGATGATCTCCAGGCATCTTTGGTCACAATAATTATCTGCCACCTTCTTAAACTTAGTTTTTTTTTTTTAAAGCACGTTTGTATGTATATGAAATCTGATAAGCACCTTGAGGGTGAGATGGTGAGTGTTATCCGTACGCTTTCCCCACTGTGCTCAGCTCTCAAGGGGATCTCAGCAAACACTTGAGAACCAAGAAGGAGGCCCCTCCTCCTGCTGTCCTCTTCTTCTTTTTATCTATTTATTTTCACATTTTTACATTTTATTCTTATCATTTTTTAATGGAGATACTGGGGATTGAACCCAGGACCTATGCACTCTACCACCCCCATCCCCCTTCCCTTCTTCTGATCTTTGCTTCTGTTCCCTCCCTGCTAGATTCTTCCTCAAACACAGGTACCAGTCTCATAAGCACTGCCTGTTTGACCTGGAATAACATGACCTCCTAGGTTCATCGAGTCCATCCCTCTGCTCCCAAATAGGCTTGGTCACAGTCGTTCCAGCATAGTCAAGTGCAGAGTCTGCTGGAGAAGGGCAGTCCTTTCTTGGCATGCCTGCTTGTAAAACCAGCGGAAGGTCTTTGGACCTGTTTGCTGATGACTAGTTGGCTCAAAAGATTGCAAACCCTGTCCCTGGATTTTTTTTCCTTCAGAATATACCATTTGTCCTGGTCGTGTGCCAGACCAGCTCAGAGGTAAGATTTTGCAACTGTGCCTTTTGATTCATTATTATTTTTAGGACAGATCTGTTTCTCCGTGACTGGGGCTTGCTGGGCCCCTCTTTTGCCCTGTCATGCCCAGGACAGCCCGTCTGGCAGCCCTCCAAAGACCAAGCTTGCCGGGAGGTGCTGTCGCCTTCCTCCCCTGACTGGTGGGGACAGGCCTGGGCTGAGGCCGCCTTTGTTCTTTTACAGTGGGTTGCTTTTTCCTTGGGCTTGGATGGCTCAGCAAAAGTTACTGGATGCCCCGCAGGGTGGGAGCCCTGATCTGCAGAATTTTTGTTGGAAACTGTGTACATTGTCCTGGGTTATCCTGGGTGCCTGCATTTTCCCTTTTTGTCTGCCAGGGTGAGCGGGATGGCATGGGAGCAGGGTGGGGAAGGGGTCGGGCACAAGTCCATGCAGTCTGCACTGTTCCCTGGAGGGCCCTCGCCCAGCGACGTTCATGCTGTGAGTGGCCCAAGGGGAGAGGTTGCCGGGGTGGGAGTAGTGAGACCACTGTTGGACTTGATCATTGAAACTACCAAGCCACCCCCAAGTTCAGGCAGGGGAAGGGGAGAACAGAGACACACAACAAAAGGAAAGCAAAAGATGGTAACAGGTCATTACTAGATTACTTCAGCCTCATTTCAGGTCCTATGGAATCTATTAAATACACCGAATAAATCACCTCTCATCGTATACAGGTGTGGGATCTAAATGTCGCTCCAGGCTTGCCTTCCCCCGGGAGATTTTCCTGCTCTCGGGTCTGAATTCCACTCCAGAACGAGTGACCATCAAAAGCCCTTTGCTGTGCCGTCTGCACCTCCCCGGCTTCTCAGTGTCTCCGCTCCGGAGGCCGCGGCTCCCCTACCCCACGCCATCTGCCTCAGAGCTGCTGATTTCCTCGGGGGGAGATAAAATCCACTCGTGCAAAGAACCTCCCGGATGCAGAAAGTTCGCTAAAGCGCTGGAGAGGAGCGATGTGATTCTAAGCCAGCTTTCGGCCGCTGTCTCGCCATCCGCTCTGTTTTGCCACCTTTTTCGTGAAGCCTGCGCTTCCACGTTTCCTTCAGCGGGCGGCGCTTGTCAAACCCTTTTTTCCCCTCTGACACTATTTAACAGTGCGTATTTCCCCAGTTAGTTCTCTGGAAAATAACTTTCCTTACATGTGGGTGGCACTTTACAGTTTACAAGCATCATTAAAAAAAAAAAAATCTTCAAAACGATCCGATGACACTCAGATACTGTTTCAGCTAACACCTGGCAGAGCTGGGCCTTAAGTCTGGGCAGGGTTACTCCAGGCCCAGTGTGCATCCTCCTCTAGGAAGAGCCAGGAATCCTGTAGAATGAGGAAGGGGGATGGGGAGCAGGGTCTTTGAGATGGGCAGAGGGTGAAAAGCCAGGAGCAGGTAGAGACCAGGGCTGTGATCCATGCAAATCTCATAGGGAACTTCTGGGCTCAAGTCCCCCTGGTTTTCTCTTTCTCAGGCCTCGGGATTTGTTTGTTACTTTCATTGTCTTGCTCCCTCATTGTGGTTTTTGACTAGGTTGTTCTCCACTTCTCCGTTTGTTCCTTCATTCATTTACTCGCTCTTTATCCAACATTTCTTGTGTCCACAACATTCCAGCAGCGATGCTTTCCATTCCTTGGCTTTCCACGAGGGGAACATGGACCCCTGCACAGCCACGGGGCCTAGTTTCTGTCCTGGGAGCCAGAGACAGCCTTTCAGAGAATTCTAGCAACAGGAGGTAAATGGGCCCCTGCCCTGCAACAGCGCAGGCTCCCCATTGTCACTGACACCCTCAGGCAGAGACTAAGGCCACATGTTTCTCTATTAATATACATAAGACTGAGGAAGCATGTCTTCATTCCAGAGAAACACTTCAAAGCCATCCATCTTCCAAGAACTTCTCCGAAGGAAGCTGGGTGTGGAGGTGACACAGCTGATCTGCCCGCTCCTCCTTTACATGCTCCCACACACGGCTTCCGGACCACCATGTCCCTCTGCCTTGCTGGTTGGTCCTTCGCAGGCTTCTGTGAAGCTTCCTCCTCTTCAGGATGGGTGGCTCCCACACTCAGCCCTTTGTGTTCTTTTCTTTTCTAACTGCACTCACTCTCTTGGTGGTCTCATCCAATCTCATGTATTTAAATACCATCTATACGCCACCAACTCCCACATGTATTTCTCCATCCCTAACCCAGGCTACTGTATCTAACTGTATAACCAGCATTATAACTCCAGTGTTTGCTGGATACATCAAGCTTAAAAGTCTAAGAAATCAAAAAGACACATGCACCCCAATGTTCATAGCAGCACTATTTACAATAGCCAAGACATGGAAGTAGCCTAAGTGTCCATCGACAGATAAGTGGATAAAGATGTGATATATATGTATATATATATATATATATATATAATAATACACACACACACACACACACACACACACACAATGGAATATTACTCAGTCATAAAAAAGAATGAAATAATGTCATTTGCAAGCAACATGGATGGACCTAGAGATTATCATACTAAATGACGTAAGTCACACAGAGAAAGACAAATATCATGTATCACATACATGTGGAATCTAAAAATATGATACAAATGAACCTATTTACAAAACAGAAATAAACTCACAGACACAGAAAACAAAATTTTGGTTACCAAAGGAGAAAGGGAGGAGAAGGGATAAACCGGGAGTTTAGGATTCACAGATACACTACTACATATAAAATAGAAAAATGATAAGGACAGAGAACTATGTTCAATACCTTGTAATAACATATAATGGAACAGAATCTGAAAACGAATATGTATGTACTTAATACATATATATGTGTATGTGTGTGTGTGTGTGTGTGTGTGTATCTGAATTATTTTGCTGTATCCCTGAAACTAACACAACATTGTAAATCAACTACACTTCAATTAAAAAGAAATAAATTTTTTAAAATATAAAGGCTGTGTAAAAAAGGGTCTAACAGAAACTCCTAATCTGTCTCCACAAACCTGCTTTCTCTATAGCTTTCTTCACATTTCCAGCTGCTCCAGCCAACATTCTTGGAGCCACCCTGGATACTTTTCTTTCTCCAATTCACATATAATCCACTGGCTTGGCATTGATTAACCCAGAATCTCCCATTACTTACAATTCCACCACTAGTTTCATGTCCCAGGTCACCATTTCTCTCTCCTAGTTTGTTGCAACCCTCCCTGCCTGGTCGCCCTGTCTCTGCCCTCGTCTCCTACAGTCTAGTCTCAACACAGCTGCCAGAGGGATCACTGTAAAACATAAGTTGAATTGTGTGACATCTCTCTTCCCCTTCAAACTTTAATGGCATCCCTCAATACTCAAAGTCTTTAAAATGGGATATTATGTTGATTGCATAAATGGTTGCAATTCTCCAGTCCTCCCTGTATCTGCCTCTTATGCAGAGCAACTGTACAGCTCCTCCCAGTGAGAAATGGACTCTATTTCCCCACCCCTTGAATCTGGGTTGGCCCTGTGATCTGCTTCGGCAGAATACAGTATACAGGACAGCCTGTCACCTCTGAGCCTGAGCCCTCCTCGGAGCCCTGCTGTGCCCAGGAAGAACAAGCCCGGGCTGGCCTGCAGGAGGGCGAGCGACGTGTGATCTAGTTGCCTCCTCGCCCCAGCTGGCAGCCAGACAATAGTCGGACGTAAGAATGAGGCCATCCCAGAATAGCCAGGCATGGGCCAAGTTATCGCCTGACTCTTAATGAGAAAGTCCAACTGAGATAAGCCCAGACTGGCCAAGAGCATCAGAGCCCTGCTGAATCATAGACTCATGAGCAGTAGGAGAAACAGATTGATTTAAGCCACTGGGTTCTTCAGTTGTTTTTATGCAACATTTTTGTGCAATGAAAAACTTATACAAATGAACGACAGGGCCCTCCGTGATCCATACCTTTCCTTATTTTTCTGACTTCATCTTCTGCCACTTTCTGGAAGCCTTGTTCACCAAGCTCCCAGCCACAGTGATCGCCTTGCTCTTTCTGGACCACACCAAGTACGCTCCAGCCTCAGAGCTTTTGCACTTGCTACGTCCTCTGCCTGGAATGCGTTTCTCCCCATAGCCTCATGGTATCTCCCCCTCACTGGCTTTGAGATGTGCTTAACTGAAGTCTCAGTAAGGGTGATATCCAAAGTGTTATTTAAACATTATGGCATGAAGATTGACCAGTCAGCGTAGTCAAGGGCACAGAGCAGGATCAGGGTCCTGGTTATCCCCTGCTGAGCTCCAGATTCATCTCTTAATAGCTGGATTGTGGAAATGTTCCAAAAGAGGGGCTGGGATAGCCAGCTTGGTGGAGTGAACAACAGTAGAGGTCTCCAGGCCATGCTTGTTTATCAACTGGTAGGAACAATTTTAATACTTTAACAGAGATCTCCTCTGATTATCAGGAAGACGTTCCCCCACCACCCAATCCCCCACCTCCCTTATCCCAGCACACTCTCTAGGCACCTGGCTTTGCTTAACCTTTCCCCAAGGCATTTTTATCACCATCTGATCCATTTGTCAATTTACTTGTTTATTACATTTCGGCTCTTCTCCCTCTAGAACAGGGAGTTCCTCTAATGGTAGAAACCTTCTTTTTCTAAGCTGTCCAGTACAGTATCCATGAGCCACATGTGACTATCAAGCACCCCAAATGCGATTATGGTGACTTAGAAAATGGAACTTCTAATTTCATTTAAAATTTAATTTTAATTACTTTAAATTCACATAGCCTGTGGTAGCTCCTAGTGACCATACTGAATAACGCAACTCTCTCTAGAGTGTAATAGACTAAGGAGTTGCTGAATGAATGAATGAATCAATGAGCAAGCAAATGACTATTGTGACTGGGGAGGGCGGTAGACTGTAAAACGAGGTGTTCACACTAAATGTGTTAATGCCCATTGAAGGTTGTGACCGTGATGGGGGTGGTGGTTCTGGAGACACAGAAGATGAGCGTCTCATCAACTCCCCATATCAACGTCTCAGTTTGGCAGGATGTACCAAGAAGGGCAGGATTCCTTATCTGGATCACAGTGCACTTAATTTTTGCTCTTCCCCCAACCAGTTGGCAGATGGGTTTGGCAGAATAAGAGGTTTTCTTTGACCTGTTCTTGTGGAATATCAATGGGAGAGAGAGGCACTGAGGGTTTCTTAGCCCTCGTCTTTACGGGTAATTATGATAGAGCTCAGATGCTGGAGGATGACAAATCAGTGTCAATGGAGAGAGTTCACACTTGGGAACTGTCCTTCCCACTCTGTGGGGCTGGGGAGATCAGCAGGGAGACACACCTCCACCTGAGCCTCGGGCAGTGCTCAGGGACTCTCAGGGACCCAGAGAGCCAGTCCCAGGCACACCCATGGCAACTGATTCCCAGCCACTGGTGTCTGCATAGCCAACTTCATAACCAATACTGGCTAATATCATCTCCTTACTGCACCGTCCATCCTGGTTCGCTTGTGACAGTCCTCTTTATACTGTTGTCCCATCACCCAGTCTGGGCAGTGCCCTTTCACTCTCAAAAGCGTCCCAATAAATCACAGAAGTTGGTAAATTATGTGGTCATCCTCTATCTTGTGAGTTCTTATGATGTATCAGGCATTGTTCTAAGCATTTAACATGTTCTAAAAAATATTTACACCTTGCAACCCACAGGGCAAATATTACCTCCACTCATTTATCCTAGAATCTGAGGTGCTGAAGGAATGGTCTGCTGTTTTGGGAACCAGCAGATTTAGACCTTGGCAATGACCGGGTAAGTAAGACTTTCTGGAATGTAACACAGATTAGCATCTCCTTCCAACTCCTGAAACATGTTTCCATTGGAAGGAAGACCCTACCAGGTAAGAGTTTTTCCCATGGCAGCATGACAACGCCCAGGGCAAAGGTAGCCACAGCCACTCTTACGGGACTATTTCCTGCATCGAGGAAAACAGCACTCATACTCTGGCCTTATTTCCTAACAGCTGATGTGTTTCCCGTGGGAGGATTCAAAACTTGGAAGGAGAGTGAGCCTCCGCGAGTGAGGTCCAAGCAAAGCTAGCAGAGGTTCTGCTGCAGAGAGCGCGGACGGAGAGGCTCTAATCTATCCAGGGTCTTCTCGGCTGACTCTGGGCATGTCAAGCAAAGGCTGAGTTAGAGACAGGAGAACCAGAATGCACCAACCACGGTTGTGTGATTCAAAGAGGAGTCAAATTAACTCATGGAGTTGGATAATTTCCAGATTGCTTATAAATGTCATAGAAAGGCTGTGGCAACACAATGGCTGTATTCCCTCTTTTTTCACTTTTTTTTTTTGGAATCTTTTAAAAAGAATCTTTCATCTCAATGTATCGTTGAAAATGCTAACAATAGCTTACCACTGAATAACTCTTTATAATACATAAAATGTCTTTCACATCTATTATCTCAGTGGGTCTGACACCAACCTAGTGAGGTAGACAAGCCTGTTATTAATAACTTTGTTTAAAAAGCAAGGGCACTAAGGTTCACTGAGGTTAAGTGATTTGCTCGAATTCACCCGTGTGATGATAATAATAAGTATCATTTACAGAGTGCTTAAGTCCTTTACACACATGATCTCATTTAAAGCTCACAGCCCACTGCGAGGTAGAGACGCTCTTCTCCCGGGAACACTGAGGCTGCGGGGATGTGCCTGTCACTGTCAAGTCCTGCATCTGGAAAGAGGCGCAGCTGGGACAGCAGTTGAGTCCCCACTTTGAACCTGATCTGATGTGAATCCAGTGCCGTTTCCAACATGCAGGGGAAGGTTCATGTTTCCAAAGCTTTATTTTAAATGAGAATAACTGTCTTACTGAGAAGCCTGAGGCTTTTATTGGGTAAAGAAATGTAGGTAGAAGGAATCTCAGAGGTGAGATTGGAAGAAGGAGCTAGGGTCTGAGAGATGCAGCAAGGGAGCAAATGATGCTGCTGGAACTGGTCCTTGAGGGTCCTCATGCAGACTCGTGTGGTCCCTCCGTGAAGCAGGGACCACATTCCTCTTACCGCCCCAGGGCATACTGGATGCTCAGTAAATACCAGCTCAGTGAGTAGAAGAATGAATGGGTTTAAAATTTATAAAATAAGAGAATACATTTGATACCATAGTGGTGGCTACATGTCATTATGCATGTGTCAAAACTCATAGAATGTACAACATGAAGAGTGAGCCCTAATGTAAAGTATGGATTTGGGCTGATAATAACGTGTCCATGTGGGTTCATCGATTGTACCAAATGTGCCGCACTGATGAGGGATGTTGACGGTAGGGGAGTATATATGTGCGGGTGGGGAGGGCTATGTGCGAACTCTGTATTTTCTGCTCAATTCTGCTGTGAACCTGAAACTGCTCTAAAAGAATAAAAAAAAATGTTAAATAAGAGAATACAATATAATAACAAAATTTAAAAATACACATCATCTTTAATGGCTCTGCTATACTCAGGTCAATCATGGTAATACCCACGTATCAGGTGCTCGGTTAAGGACTTACTAAGCATTATCTCTTCCTTATGCAACCATCTCACTCAGTCTCAGTAGGCTGTAAACATGAAACAAATTTATTATTTTATTTATTTATTTATTTATTTAATTTTTTTGGAGGGGGTAGGTAATCAGTTGTTTGTTTGTTTTTTTAATTAATGGAGGTACAGAGGATTGAACCCAGGACTTTGTGTATGCTAAGCATGCGCTCTACCCCTGAGCTATACCTTCCCCACTTTATAATTTGATTTAAATTACTGTTTCCAACAGGGCTATGTTGACCATAACTCCCAATTCCTTAATGATAATGTTGGACACACGCTACATTTTGGGGTCCCTTTTTCTTACTAAAATCTCTAGTTTCAGATTTCAGGCTTATACTCAAAACTCAAGTATTTCCTCCTCTCCCTCCAGCATGAGCTTCTCAGGGCAAAGGTGAGGGCTGTCAGGTCGTACCTCGACTTTAGGATGGTTCTTCGCTCCCCGCGCCTCACGGCCCACACCCCTAGTGAGGATGGGAGCAGAAGCCGAGGAGAAGTGCGGCAGAATCTTCGTCTGTAACTGGCTGTAAGGTGGTGACCGAGGGTCTTGGGCCCACAGTGCTTTGGTCTGATTCTGCTGCTGCTGGAGACTACTAACACGGTGTAGAAGATACAAGCAGTTTTCCTGAGATGGGGGGTGGAGCAGTATGAACACTTCAACCTGACCTCTGTTATCATCAAGGGCCCTTCAGAGAGGGGGCCTGTGCTTCTGACTCCTCTGCCACAGGACCACATTCCTGCCCCTTTTCCAGGTGGGGCTTTGTCTCACCTGGCTACTCAGTGACCCCTGCTCCTTGCTCTGGCCTGTGGGCTCCTTCCAGTGGATCGTGAGAACCACCAGGGTCACCTTGCTCACTCTCCAGTGGCTGTGAGAACTGGAGAGATCGGTGGCCTCCCCCATCTCCCCAGGCACGACAATCCAGGGTCCCTTCTAACCCAGCTGAAACTCTCCAACAAGACTTCCTCCTTCAGAAATCTCCAGAAATAAGTGGTACCAGTTCTCTCTACCTATTTACGACTCAAAACTTTGGGGTATGCATGGCAGACTCTCCCAAGAACGTCCTCATCATGCCCAGCTTAGCTCCTGTGGCTACACTGAGCAGGTGTACAGACCCCGCATCTCAGCAAGAATCCGGCGGGGCAAGGAGACACCAGGTTCCCTTATGAGAGGCCCTCCTGGGTCTACGAGTGATTCTCTGAGAACTTCCATGCTTGCCTTGGCTTTGTGGGGAGGACACCTCGCTGCTCTGCCCCTGGCCCTTACTACTGAATGTACATAAGGCTACAGTCTTCCACCCAGACCTGACTCCCTTTTTCTCCCTCCTCCTTTCCCCCCATTTTCTCTGTGCGCAGACCAAGGCGGGGTGATGAGAGGCAGTGCTGTTGGCTGAATCGTCCTAACTGGTTCTGCCCCCTCTCAGAAAGCCCTGGGGTAAGGGGAGGTGGATAGCTCAAATTACTCAGGACACACTCTCCCTTTTTAGTCAACTTTATCTAGGAGTAATTTACATGCAATCAATCAAATGAACCCATTTTAAGGGTACATTTAAGTGTGCATTTGAAGGTATGTACGCCTGTGTAGTCACCCTCGCATTGAAAACAGAAAACATTTCCATCATCCCTGAACGCTCCCTGGTACCTCATCTCAGTCTCCCTCTATTTTTCCCCCCAAGGCCTCTAATTGCCCCTGCTGGGGTACTTCTTGTCCTGTGACACTTTTAACAACCTTGTGATCTTAGTAGGTTATATATTTATTTTCCAGAAGACAAAAACGAGGCTCACACTAAATTGTTTTTCCAAGCGAAGAGGGGAAAAGGATTACTCTGCTAAGAGGACTAGAGTAAGAGGGAGGAGGCTAGGTCAGAAAGGGCTGGCGGTACAAAGTGGCCATGGCCTTCTTACGGCAGAGGCAGGCAGGGGTCTGGTCACCCAGCTCCTTGTGCACCACGTGAAGCAAATCTTTATACTCCTAGAAATTAAAGCAACCACCTATGTCTAGCAATTCAAGTTCCATTTCTCCACATCGAAACGATACATGGACAGAGAGATGCCTCTACTGTGTATGAGAAAGGAAGAGGAGAGAGTGAGGGAGACAGAGAGAGAGTAAATGATACTTACATTTGGGTAGGCCTGGCAAATATTCCTCATCTAAAATATCTTTCATTGGCCTATTAGCCACCTAAAAAAATTTTTTTTTAGTATTGGTGAATTTATCTTTTATGTATAACTTAATGTGGTTTAAAAAAAAAAGTGTGCAGGGCTAAGAATCAGGAGAATTGAATCTCAGCCCTGATTCTCTCATAAGTTTTTAACTCCATCCATGTTGTTTCTCTTCCCTTTTCCTCATAAAACTCATTGGTATTGTGTATTATAGTAGTTTTCCTAGTGATGTAAAAGCTCTTGAAAAAGTAAGGGGCATTTTGCAGCCGGTTTTTGTCCATGTGGCTAGGACTTGATCCTTTGTTTGCAATCTACTTTCTTTTAGTTCAGAAAAAAGGCCCAATGATTACTGCTGATTTACCATTTAAATAAAGAGTAAACATGTCTCAAAATATGGAGGTGGTCTCTAGAATGATCCCTGGTTTTCCCTAAAGGACATTAATTTTACCCCTTGTCAAAGGAAGAAGGGAAATGAGGACAAATTTCTAATCACCAGGGAAATATGATGAAAGGAATATTCTTTTTTGTTCTAAAGAAAAAAAAAAAAGCGCACATCTCCAGGATTTAATAAGCATAGAAAATCAGAGAAGTTTGTATAGCTTAGTGGTACAGTGCATGCTTAGCATGCACGAGGTCCTGGGTTCAATCCCCAGTGCCTCCATCAAAAAAAGAAAAAAGAAGAATATTTAAAAAATTAAAAATAATGATTTAAAAATCAGAGAATTAAAAAACACTTTAATATTTATATATACAAAAGAATATTTTAGTCTACGAGTAAAGTGTTTTTTAAAAGACAAAAAAGGAACATCTGCACACTCACCAGCCCGGTGTAAGGAAGAAAGAGATTATTACCAGCAGGTCATCGGAAGGTCCCGTTAAGCCCTCCCTGATGCAGTTCCTCTGCCTCTCCAGACTTAACCACTATGGTGGATATTTTGTTTATCTATCCCAGGGCTTATTTTAAAACCACATAAGATAATATCCCCTAGCTTGGTGTAAGTGGACTCACGCTGAGGGTATCATTCTACAGCCTGCTTGTTACGCTGTTTTACATTTGTGAGGTTCACCTATAGGGATGCACGGAAACTGACTCCAGGCATTTTTGGTCCTAGGCAGTGCTGCATCATATGACCGCAGTGCATTTTGGTGACCACTTTCTTACTGGTGAAAGTTTGGGTGGTTTTCCATTTTTACCATTATCGACAATGCTGTTTGAAACCATTTTTGTCTACATGATGTCTGATACGCATGAGCAGGAGTTTTCTACATTTTAGTCCCAGGAATGAAACCGCCAAGTCTCGGTATGTGACATATTCGACTCTCTAGACAATGCCATGTAGTGTTCGGGCGTGACTGGGCCAAGTTAAACTCCTGCTGTCGGTGTATTAGGGCTGCCTTTGTTCCTCAGTCTTACCCACTATGTATTCTCAGACTTCTTAATATTTTCCAAACTGGTGGGTATAAAACGATACCTCACTGCGATTTTACTAGTGAGGCTGAGTGTATTTTCATGTGTTTATTTGCCACTTATATTTCCCCCTCTGTTATCTATGCATCCATTTTTTATTGGAATATCTGTTTTATTCTAATATGAGAAATTCAGGAGCTTCTTTTATATCTTTTATAAATAGTTATCTTTTTTTATGCCAAACCTAGTTGAATGTATCAATCTTTGTTTATGATTGGTGGATTGTAAAGTAAATTCTTCCCCAAATTGAAATCACAAATATATTCTCCTGTATATCATTCTAAACTGTTATATTTTGCCTTTTGCCGTTATGCCCTAATTCAGTCAAATTGATTAGGTTACGAGGGGATTCAGTTTTATTCTTTTCCACAAGGATAACTCACTGCTCCTGCACTGTGTATTGACTAGTGTCTCCTTTCTCCACTGATTTGCAGTAACCCCTCTGTTACACACAAGGAGGAACCTATACATACAAGTCTGCTCTGGGCTCTCTCTGTTGATCTGTTTGTCTCTCATTTAGCCAATAACACTCTGTTTAATTTCAGTATCTTTATAATAACTAGTGATGCATGGGAGGGCCGTCCCTCCCTATCTCGTATTCTTCTCCTTCTAAAGGACTTTTGGAAATTTCTTTCCCTTTTGCTTTTTCATTTAAATTTTATAATCATGTCAAGGTCTATGAAAATCCTATTAGGATTTTAATTGGAATCACATTAAATCTATAGACCCACAAAGGAGAATTGACCTCTTTGCAATAGTACGTCTTCCTTATCCATTTATTTAACTCTTCTTTTAATAGAGTATATCATTTTCTCCATCAAGTTCTCATATCACTTATGAGTTATATCCCTGGATAATTTACATTTTTGAAGATATTATAAGGGGCATTTTAAGTTATGCGTTGTGATTCGTATAGCTGGTATATAAAATTCAATTGATTTGTTTTCTTGCATTTGATTTTTTTTTTGTTAGTTTTTTTAATTCCCAAAGCCTGCTAAAATGTGATAATGTTTCTTTTAGTTTCCCACAGGTTTACTATGGAGTCAATCATATCATATAAAAAAAACGCTAGTTTTGTTACTTGCCTTCCAATCATTTACATGTAACTTATTTTTGTGTTACTTATGTATTGATGACCATGACCTCCAGGGCAGCATCGACTAAGAGGAGTGATAATGAGCGTCCTTACCTTGATCTTTTCCCTCCCAGCTTTATGGAGGCATGGTTGACAAATAAAAATTATATATATTTAGTTTGTACATGTGATTCATTTAAGATGTGCAATGTGATGATTTTATATATATATGTATATAGACACACACATACTGTGAAATAATTACCACAACTAAGCCAGTTAATATGGTTATCACGTCACAGTTTGGGTTTGTTTGTTTGTTTGTTTGTTTGTTTAGGAAATTTTCAGTGTTTTATTATTAAGTGAGATGTTTGCAGTTAATTTCTTCCTTTTACTTGGACACTTGGAGACCCTTGTAGGGTTGTTAATCAGCCTAATTGCAATATTGTTGCTCCTCAGAGAATAGGGAGGCCCGATGAGAAAGTGAGAGAGACAGGCGGTTGGCAGAGCAGTCAAAACATAGCATCTATTATTAAGTTTGTTATCTTACATGGGCACGGTTGGTGGGACCTGAAAACAACTACAATAGTAACATTAAAGATCACTGATCACAGATCACCACGAAAAATAGAATAATAATGAAAAAAATTGAAATTTGAGAGAATTACCAAAATATGACACAGAGACATGAAGTGAGCAAACGCTGTTGGAAAAATGGCACCGACAGACTTGCTAGTACAGGGTGGCCACACACCTTCAATCTGCAAAAAACACAGTATCTGTGAAGTGCATACAGCAAAGTGCAATAAAATGGGATTTGCCTGTATTCAGGTCTACCACACTTCTACATAAACTTTAGAATTAACTAAGTTTTTATTTGCATTCTGATGGCCAATTTTATATGTCAGTTTGTGCTACATGGTGCCTAGATAATTAGTTAAAATACACATATTTCATATATATAACTGGTTAAACATTATTTCTAGGGAGATATATATATATTATGTATATATATTATATATATATATATATATGAGATATTGTATTGGCCATGGTTCTCCAGAGAAACAGAAACAGAATTAATAGAAGAGAATCAACAGACTCAAAAGGATATAGATATAAAACATATTTTTATATATTATTTTATTTATTTATATATTATATATTATACTGTATATAAAATAATATATATTATTATCTATTGTATATATAAATTCGTTTTGTTTCTCTGGAGAACCAAAGCTAATACCAACCTGTAGGTCAATCTGTAGAGACCTGACATCTTGACAATTTTGAATCTTCTAATTCTTGTGTATATTATGGGCTCTCTTTAAGTTTTCTCAGCACATTTTACAGTTCTCAGGCCTTGAATGTCTTTTTTTAAGATTAATTCCCAAGAATTAAACAGTTTTTGATGTTACAGTAAATAGTATTTTTTAAACTTTAATTTTTCAGTGGTTGGCTGCAGCATACAGCATACAGGAATATGTTTTTCTTTTGTGTATTGACCTTTTATCCTGTGACCATGGAAGGTTTTTGACTAGTGCAATGAAGTCATCAAAGAAATATTTCAGGAAGAAGAATCAGAAGAACTGTTCCCTGCAGGTTGGCTGGACGCATCCCCATGAGGATACATGAGCTTTAATCTGAGCCAGGTCCACAGACCATACTTCTGGCCTTGGACAGCTGCCTGCACATTTGCGCTCAGAGTCAAATACGTTTGCTCTGGGGCCAAAGAATGTGGATAGATGGTTGTAAATCCATCCATCTCCCTGGCTGGCAAAGCACATACCTTAGAAATGGAAGTACAGCGGTGTCCTGTTGGTCTGCGACGACTGGATGAGCACTGCTATTAAACTGCACCCTATGCCAGAGCCTCCTTGCATATAAGCTGATGGGAGCAGAGGTGGGAGTGCTGACTATCTGGAGCTCAACTGAATTCTGAGGATGTTCATTTATATACAAGTTGTTCCTTTCCTCACCCCAGCCTTCTGCCACTGGCTCAGGAATCCAGCTGGGGTCCTCACAATCCTGTATCATTTTCTATTTCTATCTATCTTCATAAATCACTGGGCTGAGTTTGGGAAAACTCTCGCTCCCCTCTTTACTTCTTTTTTGTATGAGCACTTTAAAAGGTTAAGCTTATTATTTTACTAAAACGAGAAGATTGATAGAAAGATTTTAATTTCCTTAAAAAATAATAAGAGATAAATAAAAACATCCTCACCATAAACATCCAGTTTTTTTTCTTTCTTTTCGGTAGCTCACCTCCTTATTTTGATAAATATAACAATTGCATGCCTTTCTTCCACATTACTCAAAATTTCAAAGTAAATTATATATCACAAATGAAAACAAGCCAATGTTACAGCATATATATCTTCATACTCTTGATGCTTGCAAAGGTTCTGACAAGACTGTTCTCTACCAGCTGAAACATAAAAAGTTCATTTTTAGGGTATCTTTACTGGTTTTATACCGCAAAGGAATGCAAGATGTGGATAAGATTCACCAGAGCCATGAGACAACAGACACTGGATGTTGTTTTAAAAAGCACAGATTTTTGACCTTGACTCATTTGTAAGTCACCTTATATAGCTCTGACAGTTGCTACCTTTATAGAACTCTTCAAAGGTTCCCTCTACACTATGAACTTTGACATATAGAGCCTGGTTTAAGGAAAGATAGAAAAGCTTTGCTCTTTGGTACTCTCGGAGGGTCCTAAGGGGGTACTAAACCCACTCCATCACTTTGCGGTTGAATACACTTAACACCCAGAGAGGCTGAGTGACTTGGAAAAGTCACACAGCTAGCTAGGGGCTGAGCTTGGATGAGAACCGTGTCTCCTGATTCTTGAGTAGGATTCTTTATGCTACCCCACATAGCTTTCATCTTTCTCCTCCACTTTAGATCTGAATTTTCTCCACAGAACCCTAGCATCCTCAACTTGTCCCATCACAGTGCCCTCCTCTCTCTGCCCTCCCTTATCAGCTCCCCATCTCTTTCAAATCAAAGAGCCCTACCCCATTTCCACCCCATTTTCTATTCCTAGGGGCCCTACCGGGGCTGGATGTTGAATCCAGAGAGCCATTGTTGGACCGAGTATTAATGCCTGTTCAGGGCTCAATACGCTGCCTCATTTTCGTGCCTCACCTCCCAGGAGCAACTAATCATAATATTTCTGAGTTAAATTTATTGACATCTCACTCTGTGCCAGACACTGCGCTTAAGGATTTTATATAAATTATGTCATGGATAGCATGTGCATTATGTCATGATCTCATTTGAGTGATGAATGATAAGGGACAAGCCCAGTGAATGATATATTTAGAGACAGTGGGGTTATCCTGCCCCTATTTAGTGATATCACTCAGCCAGGAGCCCGATGCCCTGGGCACGGGGCCAACCGAGGAGGGAAGAGGAGAGGAGCCTGCAGGCACTTCCAGCTTCTTCAGCGCTCCGCCTGGTGCATCACACTGCTGAATGCCCCAGCGGCGAAAATGGCCCCCTGGGTGGGATGCCCAGCGCTGTCCCTCCACCGGGGTTCTCAGAGCCGGAGCTGCTGACATGACTGGGGATGCCAGTGTTCTGAAACTCACTGTTTGCTAATGACTTGGGGAGCAGTAGCTGGGCTGCGGGACACTGCGTGTGGCTAAGGTGGAGCAGTGCCGAGACAAGAGGCCCATGATGCAGAATTTATCGTGGTTTGCCACCCATCTGCAGAGTGCCTTAGGACCCGTTTTCCTGCTTTGTCAGAGCAAAAACAGAACAATTAACAGAAACAACTGTCCAAAAATATCCGTATCTGATGAACATTTTATCGTGCCATTGCTGTAGCTCTGGTTTGGAAAGATTGTTCTCGGGTTTATTAATAACTGCCGTGAAAGGTCCAGTCTGCAGACGGCATTACCAGCACGGCACTTCACGATTTAAAAGGCAGCACACTTCTTTTTCAGTAACTTTGACTTTCAGAGCTAGATGTCTTGGGGGCTCGTCTCTCAGGGGCAGGTCTTAAAAGTCGGGGTGCCAGATGTGGCGATCAAAGCCTTCACTCCTCAGGGCAAAGCTAGGGGTTATGAGATCCCTCCTGACTGTGGGGTGCCACACCAGGAGTGGGGTTTGTGGTGAGATCATGTCTCAGTCTCATCTTCTCTCTGCTTCGATGTGGGGTTTCTTTTCTCATTCACTTGACATGTAAGAGTTGCTCGGTGAGTTTTTGAGGGTTTTTTTGCGGAGGAAATTGTTCCACGCGTAGCTGTAATTACAGTGTGTCTGTGGGATAAAGTGAGTTCAGGATCCCCCCCTGTCACCATCTTGAACGGTTCTTCTATATCGGCTTTGAGAACAAGGATATGGGGAAACTGAGGCTATGAGCAATTAAGGAAATTACTGAAGGTAGATGTTTGGGTCAAATCCAAATACAGTTATCTCTTCTTGCCTACCTAACTCATTCTGCTTTTAGGCTGGGGAAATCAAGCCTTGAAAATATAGATGTTTCTTATGGCCCACTAGGAGTGGGTGATTTTCTATTGAAAACAACTTATTTAATGCCCTTTGAGAATGTGTTCAAAATAGCCAGGATGCTTTGCAGTGTCTTATTTGGAACAATTACTAATAGGACCTTTTAGATAATGCCCAGTCTCCTACTACACGTGTTCTCCTTTGTTTTCCATCTTTTTACTATCTGATACATCTATCACTGTGATGGAAAAGTATAATGCGCAGACTTCTGCAAAACTCCTTTCCTTTGTAAGCATGTGTATGGACCCGTGGATTAAGACTATAATGAAGGATTTGTTAATTAAGTCCTTCAATAGGTATACAGTGGACCTGATCATCAGAGCCAGCTAAACTCAAGTCATCCCCTGGGGCTCAAAGATGTCAATCATCACCTCACTTTGTGTCAACAATGAGCTAAGCTCTCACTCAGACGTGCTAAAGAATGAGTGGGAGGGTCCAAGTAGCTGAGAAATGTATTTAAGTTTGAGGTATTTTTTTACTAAGAGGACAAGATTTTCGCTAGATCAGGTCCCAGATGTGGGATAGATGACATCGGAAGACGGACAGGAAGCCAGGAGGAAAGGATCTCCAGAGAGAAGTGCCTGGACATTTATGTCAATCTCTCTAGACTGGACCATGGCTAGTTATCTTAGAATCTGACTTGTTATCTTATTATCATAATATTTGAGACATTATAAAGTTCTTTGCTTCATTTGCTGGACTCTTCAGAGATCAGAATATTGTATTTTTAAGAAGAGGTCATTGTTATGCTGCTTGCATATTTTTATGTATTTCTCTTAGTTTTATCTAGGAACTAAGAGGGGAAATGAGAAAAGGAGATTTTTTTTTTCCCTCAACTTTGTTCAGTATCTTCCTGGAGCCCAAATGCAATGAAATATTTCCTTAGAAACTCTTCTCTGTTCTAAACTGGGTGACTTTTGTTTAAATAAAGGGGTTATTCTCTTACAGTTAAGAGATGTGGAGTGGAGAATTTCTAGTCCCAGATAAACAACTACACGGTACAAATGTCTCCACTTTGTCCTCCCTTCCTCATGACAGACACCGCCAAATGAGCACACTGTCCTGTTGAGCCTGGGTGTGTGTAGATAGTAATGGAATTCCAATTTGACAGATGAAGAAACAGAAATTTGAAAGTTAAATAATTTCCTTAAGCCTCTGTGATCCCAAAGCCATTATTCTCCAGGAAATTCCTACTAATCGTTCGGAGCTGGCAACTAATATGAAATTTATTTGCCATTCATGATCTAGTTCAACCTCACTGTTTTTCATGAACCGTGATAAGAGTCAAGAGGGTTTGAATCAGGTAGGTGAAAGTACTTTGCAAATTTGTAAAGAATGCCAAAGATGCTAATTGTTTTTATCAAGGACACAAGCCCAGTTAGTTTATAGAAATTCTCAAACTTTACTGTGCATCAGCATCACATGGACAGCTTGTTAAAACACAGATTGCTGGGCCCGATGTCAGAGTTTCTGATTCAGCAGGCTTTAAGAACCAGCCCAGGAATTTGCTTTTCTAATAACTTTTCATGTAATATTGATGCTTCCAGTCCATGAACCATCCATTGAGAACCACTGGTTTATGGCATATTTGAACTCAGATGTGATTACTGTGAACCTTCTCTTTTGCATTGTTTCTAAGTCTCAAAAATAATTTGCAAGATACAATTTTTAAATCTATTATCTCTAGTGACTCAACTTTTAAGGCAGGAAGAGAGAATCAGGCTGATTTTTGTAGCTGTTTTTCCACTGCTGTCAAGTCTCCTTTCTTGCACACTCGATGAAATGTTCGTGTGGATAAATGTACACGTGTAATCGTTGGACAAGAGCCAACATGAACTTTAACACTAAGTGGAGGGAAAATTGAACCTGGGTATATGAGAAAAGAATTAGTCAGAGGCCAGGATAGGGATGGAGGGGGTCACAGGAAGCTAAAAAATAGAAGCCATCTGCCAAAGAAAATGTTAGACAAGTGAGGGAAGAAAGTAGAAAGATTTGGGCACCAAAGAATAAAAGAACACCTCCAGTACTGGTGAAGTGATCTTCAGTGGACCCATTCATTGTGCTTGAAAAACCATCAAGTGAACTTTGGTTCAAGTATTTGTAGGGCCACCACGTGAAATGGAATTCAACTTTTCTAAGGCGGCTGCAGAGAGCACGTCTGGTTCCAGTGGGCCCAGCTTCGGAGAGGCAAATCCTTAGAGCGCTTTCTGACAACGCATATGAAGTTGGACCGGCCTGCCTCCAGAGCAGAGACTTCGGATGACTGAAATTGTCTCAGTAGAGTCAGGTGACCCCTGGGAAAGGAACTTAAGCAACAAATGTGGAGGCTAGACTTAGAGACTTGGAGATTCCATTAGTGTGAATTTTTCCAGGACTAGGGAAATTCAAGGACACTCTAATTTAAAATAAGAGTGAAAACAAGATGGCAGACAAGGTGAGAATGACTTCACTGATGTCTGGGAAGAGGTTGGACTTGGGATGCAAATAGGACCCAGCTCCATTTGCAGCCCTGCACTTCCTTGCTTCTCGCTACTCTGTTGCAGACACGGTCTTGTCATCTGCAGATCAAGTGCATTAACGGCTGCTTCAGAGCATCCTAGTGAGAATTAAAAGGTCACATGGAAATTGTCCCTGAAACACAGTAGGAGTTTAGTAAGTTTTCGTAAGGTAGAGAAAACTTGACCCAGGGAAAGGCTGAATTTAGGAAATCCAGAACTATGGAGTCTCTAGATCTGTCTCTGGGGAGTACTCCTGCAAAGAGGACAACCTTGAACTTTGTGTCTACCCTGGTCTATATTTCCTTCCCTGGACCTGGGACCCCGAGATCACTTGAACAGCAGTTTCTCCAATGATCACAATGGTCTGAATTTAAATTGGTAAGAATCAGTTAACACTGAGTCCTACAGAAAGGAAGGGAGGCTTTGGCGCTTACGATCCTTCCTTCAATAAGATATCCCCTCCTCTAAGGCCTGGGTGGCAAGATTGAGCACTGACAGCAGCACAGAACCTCCCAGGACCAGTCAAGGCAGATAGAAATCAAAGCAGACACTGAGACAGTTAAGATGCGCAGGTCGCAAGCCTGTAAATACTGTGTCTGTCTGGGTCTGGGAAGGAGAGCGTCTTGTTCAGCTTTCACCCAGGAATCTAGACCTAACTGAGCTTGTCTGAGAAACCTTCAAAATACAAGTACTTCCTGAGATTAGGTAAGTAGATGGGTCACAATATCCATCATGTGTTGCCAGGCTAGGAAAGAGGGGATTATGAAAAATTTGTTTTCAAAAAGAGCATTGGCTCTGATAAGGTAGAGAATTACTGATATGGACAAACAGTGCCTGAGGTTTCATCGGCTACTTTCAGCCACGGGGTGGGGGTGGGGAGGAGCCTAATTAAACTGAAGAGAAGGGCGTCTGCTCCTTAACTGGGGAGACAGTCATTCCTCCGCTGCTCTGAACAGTTGGAGCCTGCAGCCATCTTGTAACTATGAGGGGACGAAGCAACACATGGAGGGTTCCCGAGCTGTGGGGTCACATCCTGAGCCCCACATCTGGAGCCCACCCTGCCTAGGGACTTCAGTATGTGAGGTAATACATTTCTTAATTGTTTAAGCCACATTTAATTGTGTTTCTTGAACTTCAAGCCAAGTGTACTTTAACTGTGAAGAGTGAGATGAGAGACTGTTGGTTCTCATTATAATCTTCTCTGAACCATTTGATTTTTTAAAAACACCGTGTACTAGTGTTATTTTGATTTTTTTAAAATAAAATTTTAAAGGATTGTTGGGTTTGTTTTTGTTTTTTTTGCATAAAGGTTGAGGACTACTGATACAGACATTAATCTTCCTTTCATGCTTCATAAAAACTGAGAAGAGTTTGGGTTCTTGGAATTTGAGAGGCTAACTCAGTCAGTTTATTCAATCTATTTAGTTAAAAAAATATCAGTTACTGCTGTTAAAAGTTTGGAGATGGTAAATCCTTCAGCTACCACACGGTAAGCAATGGCTTAAATGGCTTCACTATTTTCCCTTCTAACCAGTTGTGTGGCATCATGCAAATAGGGTCCTATAACATTAGAATTTAGTAACTGGTAATACTGTACTAAAGTATGATTAATACATTGTGCAGCCAGAACTCAATGAAGCAATTTTCAATGCCCTATAAATAGCAAGACTCTTTGCAAAAAGAGGGTCATATTCCTGGCAAATGTGTCACAGCTAATGCCCATCAACTGACTAATGTTCATTAGCATTCAGAGCCTTAATATGTTGTCTTTCTGCGGGCACCTCTGTTCTCAATTTATAGTTCTTTGTGATGTAGTAGAAACAGCATGTTCTTTGAGGCCAAACCTGGGATGAAATCCCAACTTGGATACTTGCTATCGCGATAACTTTGTTCAAGTTACCTGATGCCTCTAAGCTTCCATTTCTTTATCTAGTCAACAGGGACAGAAAACCAAACTATTTTATTAGGTTGTGTATGGACAGATTTTATATGTAAAGAAATGAACAATGTGCCTTCACATATTAAGTAATCTATACACATTCTCTTCCTTTCTCTCCTTTCCCCTAATTTTCCTCATCAGAGCTTCTCAGAAGCTCAATGTCCAGGAAAGAGTGAACCTAAGTATGACCTGTGTGAAAGGATATTCAGAAATGTCTATACATGTCTGGTAAGCAGGTGATGCTGGCCATTTACAAGGCTCTGAGAGTCCCCTGGGAAAGAAGGCAAGCTTTCTACCCTTGGGACCAGACCCAGCTGAGAATGTCTGGGGTAGGCAGGGGTCAGGAGCTGAGACACCTCTGGGGGTGTTGGGGGCAGGGGTGGCCTTCCCAGAGCTCATCAGAGGGAAGGATGTCATGGTAAATGCTGATCACAGTTTTGTTTTGTTCTGTTTTCCCAGCCACTCTCTGAATCCTAAACAGCCTGTAAAAATGCAAAAACAGTTATTCAATAATTCATTGAGTAATTTTCAATAACTCACCTGGAGATGGGCAGGCTGCCTGGGGACACCTAAAAGAGAATGCAGCAAGGAGATGAATTCATTCTTTGCCCTCCTAGCACCCCACTCCCTCCCACAGTGGTACAGCCCTGGTACCATAAGAACTTGGAGAGCTGGTGGTGGGGCCGGTGGAGCTACGGGGGCCCAGTGGACATAGATCAGCAACTGCTGATCGACTAAGATGCCGCCAGCCTGGAAGAGCAGCAGAAGGGTCCACAGTGCGCAGAGCAGAGGGAGCAGCTGCTTCTCAGAGCAGGAATGAGGGCCCACATGTCCAGCCAGATGTGTGAGACGTGGGACTCTGAACTGCAGCTGGGTGTAAGCTTTAAATTATTTTATTATTTTTTGGGGCATGAAGATATTCGTAGAATGATATTTAGAAGTCATTGCAACTTACAGTTTTAAAAAATTGTTTATTGGAGCATATATATCATATATCAATGTTATATACCTGTGAAGTTCATTTATTTTTGTGATCGCTAAAGCAAGTGGGAATTCTAAAAAGCCAAGTGGTAAACATTCACATCCCCTAATGGAAAGGACAGATGAAATGAATAGTTGTTAGTCTGGAGCTGAGATGGATAACACGGGCAAGGACCTACAGTCACATCTGAGGCACATAACCCTGCTTAGCCGTGGGAGTAATCATCTCAGTTCCATTTATTGAGCACTTGCTCTGTGCTAAGCTCTGAGCTACGCGTTTGAAATCAAGTATGTCCTTTATACATTTCTACGTGCAACAGCAGCCCTCAGGGGTAGGTATGACTGTCCCCATTCAGATGGGGCTCTGAGGGCTTAAGTGATTTAAGTCACTTGGTTGTTGAGTAGCTGGGTTGAAATTTAAGCCCAGGGCTTCCCAGCTCTAAACCTGTGCTCCAAGCCACCATCCAGGGTTTCCCACCTGTTTTAAGATTGTGTTTGATTGTTGTTAAAATGTTGATAACAGGGCCCGCATCTAGGTCTTTAGACCGGCAGCCTTGGCACCACCTGGGAACTTGTTAGAAATGAGCTACCCTGGTCCCACCCCAAACTCACTGAGTTAGAATCTGCGTTGTGGTAAGATCGCCAGGCAGTGAGTACACACAGTAGATCTGGGAAGCAGGGTCTACACTGTATTCACCTTCTCTGTTCAGGTACCTTTCAATAGAGCCATTTAGTATAAAAGCCCTAGTTAGTCCAGAAACAGACTCACAGACCTAGAAAGCAAACTCATGGTTACCAGGGAGAGAAGAGGGTGGGAAGGGGTAAATTGAGAGTTTGAGATTTGCAGAGACTAACTACCACATACAAAATAGATAAACAGTAAGTTTCTTCTGTAGAGCACAGGGAACTATATTCAGTATCTTGTAGTGACCTACAATGAAAAAGCATGTGAAAACGAATACATGTATGTGTATGTATGACCGAAACATGCTGTACACCAGAAATTGATGCAGCGTAAACTGACTACTTCAATAATAATTTTTAAAAAGGCAATAGTTAGCCCATATTGTCTAAGATCACCTCCCAGCTTTGAGAAAGAAGTAGCTAATGCAAAATTTATTCATTTCTGTTTCTGACTCGATTTATATGACATCAGAACAAGTGGTTGAAAAGCACACGATTCAGGCGGGCCAATTATCTGATACCATGGTTGCCCCAAGGACTCTTTTAAGAAAAAGTCTACGTTTCGAAAGGAATGACCTCATTCACAGCAGTTGTGTGAAAAGCTACAGCCAGCATCTTTCTTTAAGACCAGGCCAGGAGGATGACTCCACGCCTGTCTGGGCCTCCACCGTCCTAGTGCGGACTCAGCATGAAGTCAGCCTCGCATCAGCTGCCTGAGCCTATTTTATGTCTAAGGGAACAATTCCAGAACAAATCACATTCGCAAGAGACTGCATTACTGGGAGCTCCAGAAATGTTAAGCTTTGAATAACTTCTCTACAAAGCCTAGAACAAAAAGCTGTACATCGCTGAGCATCCAAAGAGTTGATGGTAATTGTGGTCAAAGATGCACTGATTTTTTCATTGTTGTTCCTGGCATCTGGGAACCCAAGAATGTCTTATTCCCTAAGAACATTGTGAGGGAAAACTTGAGTTAATTTGCTCCTAAGCTGACAGCCCACTTCCCACCTGACATCTAGGTACGTGTTTTGCAAAAGACTTCAAAGCTTTGGTTTAAAACCTATTCCTGGATAAGAAGGAAGGAAACCAATTACCAGAGAATGGTAGTGATAATTAAGACAATGTTATGATTTGCTAAGAAATGGCTAGGTTGTGAACAATGAACACTGTGGCATATAAATTACCTGAGAGCAGAGTTTAATGATGTGTTCTTTCTTATTAATTACTCATTTGGTGACATGGTCGGTAAAAGTTGTTTTTTAAAAGAAACAAAGTAAGTCCACTGCCTCATCGTAACCTTGGCAAATTTCACACATTACTAAATTCTGTGACCTTGGAGTGTCTTTACCAAACCAAGCATTTATCAGCATGAGCTGTAATCTGGCTTTATATTTTTGTATGATAATCATGAGATATGATTCCATATGGAATTTCCATAACTCTAAACGGTCTTCTATTAAACAGCATAAGCTGAACTTTATAATTCAGAACACTGATTATGTTCACTCAGTCAGGCAAAATATACCCATCTTTGGTATTATCTCTCCTAAATCAAACCCCAAATAAAATCTATTTTGTCTAGATTAATACATGTTTGGGCCACGGACTGGGTTTACATGCAGCTGCTGAAGCAGACTGCAGTGAGCCAGATATGATCATTCTGGCCATCTTCCCAAACAATCCCAATCGCGGAGCCTAAATGCCAGATGGAATGGTACAGTGGCCACGATGATGAAATCACAGCTCAGTCAATCAGCTCGCGTAACTGACATCTAGCCAGCTTCACCAGCTGGTGGGTGAGAAAAAGTATTAACATTTACAATAATGTTTCCTAAATTTCAATAGCTCTGCACCCCCCATCCCCACCTGTTTTCAGATAGGCTCATCCTTAAATATTTCTGAGTCTTTTTAGGGGAGCTTCTAGGTAGAGCCTGAAAGCTCCCTGGTCCCCACCGGTTTATAGACCTGGGAAAGTCCACTTTTCTCTAAGAAACTTCCAGGGAGAGAGGAGTGGACTGCCTCCCACTGAAGCTGGGTCATGGCTTGCACTCAAGGTCTTCTGTTCAGGGAACCACCAATATCCCTGCTCTCCTTTGTTCATTTGTGTGGCACCACTGCTTGCTGACTTTGCCTGGAGCCCTGAGCTCTGTGTCCTGATGCACATACCGCTGCCAATGTCCTTTGGGCCACCTACTTGGGCTGCCTTCATCTGGGTTTCTGATGATCTTTCTCAACCAGGAAGAGAACTGACTTCCATATGTTGTGTCAGCCACTCTCCGGGAACAGTCTCAGAGCAGAGAAGTGTAGGGCCCTGGCTGACAAGTTTCTCTTTCATTTAAGAAGTCTGCTTCACAGAACACAATCTCATACTGAATGTGAACCACTGCCCTCAACATTCACAAACATTTGGATGCCAAGGGGATCAAAATATGGGCTTTACTAAGGCTTGGGTGTAACTTTCAAAATGCATGGCTGTCTGGTCGAGGTGGAGTGGAGAACTGACCTGGCATCAGAGGCCAACGCCTGGCTTCTCATTGAACTGAAGGTTAGACGGTCAGAAGTCTGCAGGTTAGAAGCAGCCTGACTTATCCACCCGGTCATGATGAAACTCAGAAAGCAGACACATTGCCTGGGGGAAGCGGGCAGAGTGTGTAAAAAGGAGTGTCATGTAACTCCATGGTATGGAGTCTGTCTAAGCTCTGACTAAAACAAGCCACCACGTGGCAACAATATTCAGGATCCATCTGGGACACCATTTTTCTAATCATTCATTCAGATATTTACTAGGTGCCTACATTGTGTCTGAGATGTATATAGTGTGGATGGATGGATGGATAGTTAGGTAGGCAGAAAGAAACTAACTACAAAGCAGGTTATTATTCTAATTTCCATGGAGTTGGATATTAAGCAAACACACAGATAAATATATTAATATAGATTTTATTATGCTTGTGAAGGCAAGTAATAGGAGATATATAACAAGGGTGTTAGGAAAGATCTCCTTGAGGGATTATAATCATATCATATAAAATTAAATAATATATCTTATATACTGTTACTTTGTGCCAGGCATACATATTTACTCATACAATCCTCAAGGAAACTTTATAACATAAATACTACTCATATCACCAATTTTACAGATGAAGAAATCTACAGAGATATTAATTAATTAGTCCAAGGTCACACAGTCAGCAAGTGGTAGATTCTGGATTTGAACCCAGGATTTAGTTTGAGGCTAAAAGATAAATAGGATTTAACCAGATGAAGAGTGTGTAGTTAGTTTTTCAGACAAAGAGAACTGTGTATGTGAAGGTCATGAGGCAGTAATAACCTGGTGCATTTGAAGACGAAAGATGGCCAGTGACTTTAGTGATAAAAAGGACAATCACAGAAAATGAGGTTGGGGAGGTAAACAGATCATGGGGGACTGTTTCCTTCTTTTAAAAATATTCTGATATAATTGGCATGGAGCAAAGTTCACCTGCTCTAGTGTGCACTTCTGATACGTCCATATATTGATCACAGTCATGTAGTCATGACGACAAGCAAGCTATAGAACAGTTCTGTGAACCTCAGAAAATCCTCTATTGCCCCCTTGCAGTCAACCACTCGCCCCTCCTTTGGCACCCACTGATGTGCATTCTGACCCTAGAGTTCAACCTTTATAAAATGTTACAGAAATGGAGTGTATCATATGTAGCTTTTTGAGTCTGGCTTCTTTCACTCACTGTAATACAGTTGAGATTCATTCATGTTGTTGTGTGTATCCGTAGTCTGTGGCTCTTTGTTGCTGAGTAGTATTCAATAGAACTACAGATTAATTATCCACGCAGCTGTGGAAGGACATTTGGACTGGATTGTTTTCAGTTCGGGGTTATTACGAATAAAGGCACTATAAACATTCACGTGCAAGTTTACTTGTGAATATAAATTTTCATTTCACTTAGGTAAACACCTAGGATTAGAATTGCTGGGCCATGTGTGTGTTTAACTTTACAAGAAACTTTTCAAACTGTGTTCCAAAGTGTCCGTGCCATTGTGCATTCTGATCAGCAATGCATCATAGTTCAAGCTGCTTCATATCCTTACCCATGTTAGTTAATATCCGTTTTTTTTAATTTTTTTTTTTTTAATTTCAGCCACTCTAATAGATGCATAGTATATCTCAAGGTGCTTTCAATTTCCATGCTTTTGATGGCTAATGATATCGACATCTTTTCAGGTATTTATTTGATTGTGTCCTTCAGGTCTTCTGCATCCTGACCAATTTTCTGGTCTCCTTGTTCTACTGATTACTGTGAAAGTCACCTTTGAAGTCTCCAACTCAATGAATACTATACCACTTCAAGTGTAGTGTACAAATGTTACAACTGTATACTCATTTCTCCCTCCCAGCCTTTGTGCTACTTCCAGGTACCCTGTAGTATATTTTGTTTAAACATGCTATATATACACAACACACTGCTACTTCTGTTTGCCTTGAATAGTCCAATATCTTTTAGAGTAAATGAAAAATGAGGAAAAAATGTTACATTAGATTCATTAATTCCATTACAGTACTCCTCATTCTTCATGTAGATTCAAATTTCTGTCTGTTATCACATTTCTTCTGCTTAAGAACTCCTTTTCATCTTTCTTGTAGTGCAGGTCTTCTGGGAATAAACTATCTCAATTATCATTGGGAAAAATCTTTATATATTTTCACTGTGTATAAAACTGTCTAGATTGTCCTTTTTTACCCCGTGTATTTTAAAGATGCTGCTTCATTGTTTTCTGGCTTGAATACTTCTGACAAGAAATCTACTATGATTTTCATCTTTGTTCCTCTGCAGGTGAGTGTGTGTGTGTGTGTGTGTGTGTGTGTGTGTGTGTGTATGTGTGTGTGTCTGGCTGATTTCAAGGGTGATCCTTTGTTTTGGTTTTTAGAAGTTTGAATATGATTGTCTATGTGTATGTTTTATTTTTTATTTTTATTCATCTTGCTTGATATTCTCTGAACATCTTGGATTTGTAGTTTGGTAACTTCCATTGATTTTGGGCAATTCTCAGCCATTATATCTTCAAATACTTCTGTCTCTTTCTCTTCTAGTATTCCAATTATATAGGCTATTTAATACTGTACCATAGCTCACTTACTCTCTCTCTCTCTCTCTGTTTTTTTGGTTTCTTGAATACTCTATTTCTAAAAAATGTTTTTCCCTTTGTGTTTCAGTTTGGTAATTTCTAAAGACTTGTTTTCAAGGTCATTAAATTGATAAGATCATCAAAGGCATTCTTCAAATCTGTTACCATGTTTAGCATTGTTAGCATTTCTATTTGATTCTTTCTTATGATTTCCAGTTCTTGTTTGATAATACCTGTCTGTTCATGCATACTGTCCACCTTGTATACTAAAACTTTTATCCTTTTAGTCATATTTATTTTTATATTCTTCTCGGATAGTTCAAAAGTCTAGATCATATCTGAGTCTGATTCTATTGATGTCTTTGCCTCTTAATAGTGCATTTTTTTCTTGCTTTGTGTGAATCATAATTTGTGGTTGAACTCCTGACATGTGGGACAGTGGAGACTGAGATAAACACTATTTACTTCTGGAAATGAGCATGCCTCTTCTTTTGTTAGGTATTAAGTGTCAGGGCTTCAGTCAATCTAGTCCGAGTTTCCAGCTTTGTTATTGTTATGATATCCTGAGTGCCTCACAGGCTTCAGATTCCTCTAGAATCACTTTGTGTTTAGGGTCAGATAGGGTTTCCGGAAGATTCTTCTCAGTGTTGCTATTCTGTCTACTACTTTAGACATTCCTTGTGACCCTTGGAAAGAGAGCCTTTCTCCATGCTCTTGCCCCATACCATGCAGTAAATTTCTGCTATATGTTATTTAGTGCTTCCTAGTCTGGTTTGGGGGCCAGAGTGGAGGGTTGTCTGTTCTCCTGCTTTGGTCCCAGTCTTAGGCTGGTCTTGTGTTTCTGGGTCTCAGCCATGGGGGCTCCTCCCTGACCCTGTCCTCTGCAGTGGAAAAAGATCCCCAGTGTTCTAGGCTTAAGATATTTGCCGGCCACTTCCCTAGATGCAGAATTTTTTCCATGTCCTTTCCCCAGCTGCAATGGGTCTTCACTTGCACCCTGAGAGTGACCTTAAGACCTTTGTTCCAGAGAGGAGACAGGGAAGAGCAGCCTGGAAGTGGCTTTGTGCTTCCTCACAGTGACTGCTGCTCCCTTCCCTAGACCTTCACCACAAGGGAGGTTTTCTCCAGTCTCTTGTTTTGCTCCCGTCTCTCATGTGAACACTCAGTGAGGTCTGAGGGGGAGACCTGCTGTTGTATCTGCAGCTACTAGGGGTTGTAACATGATGGGAGTCTGTGCCTGGCCTTTTACAATTTGTCAAAAATTCCAACTTTCCAGTTTTTCCTTACTAGCATAAGTGCTACTCAGCATCTGTGCCTGGTAACTGAGAGTTCATTCCCCATCTCTACTTGGAGATGACCTGTCTCTGCTTAGATTTCAGGGTAGCTGGCTGCCTTGTGACTTCAGCTCTTTGGTAAGTTCAAGAGAAGTTATGACTCTGTAGATCATCCTGTTTTTTTCTTTTTGTAAGTGTTGGAGTGACTCTCTGGTTTTCTAAATCCTAAGTGAAAGCCAGAAGCCTTCCCATCTAAACCTTTAAGCCATGTTAGGTTTCTGTTTTATCCCAAATGCAACAGGGAACTATAGAAGGGTTAAAGCAGAGGATTAGTTCATCTGGGTTTATACTTTTAAAAGGTCACATGTTTCATATTTACTTGGCATCTGCTATATGTCGGAAACTTGAGTTTCTAATATAAATTTTTTAAATAGCAAAAACAATCCACTCAAATAATTCATAATCAAGCAGATAAGTCTTACTGACTGTAACAAATAGCTAAAAAAAAAAAAAAAAAAAAAAAAAAAAAAAAAAGTCGATGCAAGTCCTATAAGTGAATGTCCAAGCAGAGAGCTCTGGGAGAACTAAGGTGGGAGGCTCTAATTTTGGCACATAGGAATAGAGATGGTAGAAGATGACGTTTGAATTGTATCTTGAAATTTAAGTAGGATATGGTTTCAGAGGGAACTTCAGTAAGTAAAATTAAAATCTAAGGTTTTCTTGTCACTTGCTCTCTAAATAACATTATTTTAATTTCTATCGTTTATATCTAGGCAAAAATGAGTTGCTAAGAAAGGAAGGAAAATGTTCATTTATCAGCCAACTACCACCAACAACAACAGCAATTAATATTTTTCTTTTTTATCAAAAAGGAGTTCCTTAGCCCTTGATGTCTATGAATGATGGCTGGTTTGCTGATCTAGGACAACAGAAGACACAAAAAACAAAACAATTTTGGGAGCTTATGACTGTGTGTTACTGTGGTTCTAAGCTGACTTACTCTTAGAGTTTCCTTGAATGCTTTTACAAATGGAGAACTCTGGGCTTTGCATGCAGAGGCTCAGATTCACGGTGTGGAGGCCAGGATTCCACACTTTGTGAAACCTTCAAGGTAAATCTGAAGACGAGCTAGCGTATGATGAGTGGATTGTCTTCCATATTTACAATTCTTTTATCTTAGTTAGGGTTCCTCCCAGAGCAGATCTGCCATGAAGACTTGCTTGCAGGTTGTTTATTTGGGTGGTGATCTTATTTGGGAGGTGATCCCAGGAAGCATAAATGAGGAAGTAGGAAAAGTGAAACAGAGAAAGAACCAACAAAATAAACCAATAAAGGGTGATTAAATGAGCTCCTTAGCACGTAGGGCACGTGGGGCTCAATCCCACTGGCCCCTTTCTAAGGAGCTGATCCACAGTCCTTCCTGAAGAGGCAGCCTTTGGATAGCCATATTTTGACCATGTAACTCTGTTTGCTTGCTGTATTTTGACCACCATATCTTTGTTTTCAGGGGTGAACATCTGCTCCAGAGGCCCCCAATATATAAGATATCTAGTGTCCTAAGGGATAAAAAATAAACCCAATTGACCAGGTCCTCTCAGAAGAACAAGACTGTTGGTAGGATGTTTGAAACCAGGTGTGGGGCCATGAATTACAGATGAGTTACAGGCTCCCTAATAAGCAAGTTGAAGTGTGAGAGACTAGAGATACCACTGGAGAGAGACAGAAAGAAGGGCCAGTCCCCCAAGCTCTCTAGGGTGCTGATGGTTTCCCTGTCTGTGCTCCTATGAGGCCCAACTGAATAAACGGTACCTGTTCTTCTTGGGACTAAGCTGTCGTCTTTTCTTGGGGGCCCACGTGGATGTATCCTTACTTCGCATACCTGGAGATAAATTGAATAGGTCAAAATAAACTTGACTTCAATAATTAAGGAACATAGCCACAGAGCCACAGATGGCAAACAGGACACAGAACGATCTCAGATGTCCACGGCCTTAAAAACGAGGAGATAATCAGAACTTGACTATAATATAACAATGATTCGTTCTAAGTGAGGGCATTTTTTCCTTCACAGAATTGTTAACCAGGTGGTGAAAATAAACTGATTATAAAGATACTTATGCTTAAATGCAGACACTAGAGAAAGCAGAGCTTGCTTTTACGGAATTCTAATGTACCACCAGAAACCCAAGCCAGTTGTATGGATTTCTCTCTCTATATGTCTTCTGATTCCTCATATAGCCAATTCAAGGGGAAAAATATTCCGATTTCAGATGGTTGTCCTTTTCAGGAGGCAAAGTGAGAGAGGGGTACAGTGTCCTGTATTTCCCAGGCTGGGTCTCACGGCCGGTCGTTAATACCCAGGTAATCCTCTGGTCACCGCTGATATTTGGAGCTGAGAACTTGGCCTGCTGCAATTGCCCCAAGCCAAATTCCATCTCTGGATGAGCTTACTGCCCTTGCTGAAGCCAGTGGGAAAAGCACTCATCCATGCATACGGAGGACCAGGCTTCCCAGACAATTTTTTTTTTTTTTTGCAAAGAGTAGCTCTCAAGAGGCAAGAGCTGTGCAAAATGGAGTTGACAGAAAGGAGGGGTATTTTGAATGCTTGATAGTCTGGATTTTGATTATATTTATTTTAACAAATAGTTCTCACTGTGTGATTAGCACAATTCTCGGCACTATTCAAGATAAAAAGGAATGTAAGACTCATCGTTTTCCTCAGCCTGCACTAGACGTGAATGATTAATTATGAAATAAATGAGCATTTCTATAGCACTCCATACAGTTTTCAAATTGCTTGCTTGTGTGAGTGTATTGCATATTTATATATAAATAAATATATACGTATATAAATAATACATATACCTACAAGTATACATATAAACATGTATTTGTATGCATTTCTTCGCTTGTTTAATTCTCACAGCAACCCCTTAGGGTAAGCGGTAATATTACTATTCCATCTTACAGGCATTAAAAAATGAGTTGTGTGAACTTGCCATAACCCCTGTATCCTATTCCATCGCCACGCTCACCATTCTGTATAAACAAATCTGTATCTGTGTTCATCTTCCCCAGTGGACCAGAAGCTGGTGAACCTGGACAGAGACCTCCTCACCTTTACATTGCTGGCACCTAGCATTTTGTTGATTGTTATTGAATCTCAGCCCTGGTCTCCAGGTTACCCATACTGTCACAGAATAAACGTGCTCCGGGCTTCCTCGGGCTGCTTGTCAATCCTCACGCCTGGTGCCTGGAGGGCTCAATATCCCCCATCCGCACTGCGTTCCTCAGAACCCAGATCCATGTGCCCTGCCCAGGTTTCCTTCCCCTCCACCCCCCCAACTATTGTTCTCCTAACCCCCTGCCAGCAAATTACCTGCTAGATGCAGGCAGGTGACTTCAGCTCTCTCAAAGGCTATCAGCAGGTTTCCCAATCAGATCAGCTCCTCAGAGCTGAAGAACACAGGACAACAATGATGAAAAATTCCAGGATCCTTTTGTAGGTCAGTCCCTATAACTCATTTCTTTACATACAGTATTTTATGGACACCTCACGACAACCTACACATTATTACAGATGTGAAAATAGGTTGCAGAAGTGGTGATTTGCCGACGATCACACAATCAGCAAGTGGCAGAACTGGGATTTAAAGCCAGATGTCTCTGTGTCCTTAACCATTAAGAATAAACACCCGGACTCCTTACCTTCCTGGATGTCCTTGTTTAAGGGTCTGCATTGCTTTGGAATGCTGAGTAGGATGTTTGGAAGATGAGAATAAGTCGGTCCAAGAGCAAGGTGCTGGAGAGGCTTTTGCAATTATTCATTTTATCGCATTTTCCCCCCACTTACTCCCTGAGACTGTGAGTTCCTTTAAAAGCTTTATTGGCTTGTGCCTTATGCCAAGCACACTCCCAAGAACAGAACAGGTGCTCTAGGAAGCTTGATGAATGAATAAATGAATAAAGGAACTTCTTTGCCCACATGCAATTTGATCTCACGCTTATGGCCTTTAAGTGCTGATGCCCCATTCAGACCTTGTATGTAACTGTGAATGAAAAATACTGCCGGCCATGTCAGTAAGCAAAGGATGCTGAGGCCATTAGGTCATCAGCCACTGCCACCACCCCCAGCATTGAGCTGAGGGAACTCAGGATGTTTCAGAACTCAGACAAGCAGGCAGCCCGGCCTCTGCTGCCACCCCCAACACTGTACCAGGAGGGAACTCAGGATGGAAAAGAGCAGGATACTGGCCCTAGACAGCTAAGCTGCGCGTCAAAGGCATGATTTCAACGAGCCCAGAGCTTTCCATCTTCCCATACATAGGCAAGCACCAAATTCCTTTAACTTGAGATATCTGGTTTTCTTCAATTAACAGTACTCTTTTGATGTTTCAACTACCTGGCCTTTGTGGCAAAACTCCTATATACCCTGGCTCCTCCCCTGCCTCTGAAACAGTCACTCAGAGCCATCTGAGAGGCGCTTCCTGGGCTCAAGTCCTTAGAAAGTCCACTGAATAAAGCATAGCTCTCAACTTTCAGGTGGTGCATTTTTTTCCCCAGTCTAATTATTATGATTCCCTCCATGAAACAGCCTCATTTCCTCAGCCACTGAGTAGAGAGCTTTCCTCCAACCGAAAACAATCTCAGAAATAGCTATCGCACGCCAAGAACGATAAAGGAGGGACCACATTTTCAAAAGCAGCACATGGCATGATTTTGGCGGCTTCTGTGTAGCCCTTACCAAGTCCTTAAGCAAAACAGCAAAGGAGCGAAGGTAGATTTTTGGTCCCTTCCATCTCTTTCCGGCCCCCTCATCCTGCGCGCTGAGTCATCACCTCCTTTTGCCATCTCAGAAACGGGCGATGTCCTTCAACTCCAGAGTCCTACCTTCCTCTCTAGTTGATCCGTATTCCAGGGTTTCTCTCCTCCTCCACTCCATCAACACAGCTATGTCCCCACCAGCTCATCTCTGCTGGGGGTCAAATTATTTTATTGTGTAATTTACGTTGATTCATGAATGACAGATTAATATTTATTCCATGGTTTTCTAATTAAGAGAAAAAACATTTAACCAAAGTGACTTTTAAATCAGAAAATAAGAGGAGGTATTACTCTTCTGGTTGCTGTGGATAAAAGGCGAATTGGGCCAAGCCCTTGCTCTCATCTCTCTTCCATTCTTGCTGTGGGGAGGTGAGAGACAGGGAGCTAAACAGGCAGGACAAGTAGCGAGCCCTGCAAGCTCGGGTCTTAAATGCATCAAGACCTTCAGCATGGGATCTACTAGAAAACTGTGACTACCCGAGAGCCGGTTTCCAATAGGAAGGCTCTGTTGGCTGCTGCTTCTAACTTCTGATCTCAGTGGCCTGTTCGGTTTCTCTGAAGGCCCTGGGAAATCATTTTCCTTATTTATGAGAGCTTAGGGGGTGATGTGGTGGGTCAGGAAAAGGGGCTTTTCTAAAAGAGGCTGCGGAGGTCTTTTCCTATGTGGTAAGGAGCTGGAGTTTCCATTTATCATTTAGCCCGTTAGAGCTCTGAGAAATAAAGCCCTTGCAAAAGATGGCTCGACACCCCTCCTCTGTTACCTGGATACGAGGACTGTGACTTGCTACCCAGGCTGGCTCCAGGGAGTAGATGAAGAAGCAGACAGGAAGTACACTTGCCAGTATCTGGTACCCCACAGGTGCTCTAAATACGTTTGATCCTTCTCTATTTCTTCTCTGGTTTTAAGGGAGAAATACATACACAGACAATTATCATACAATGCCGTGTTAGTTTCAGGAGCACAGCATGGTGATTCAGTGTTTTTGTTTTTTTTTTTTTTTTGCAGATTATATTCCACTATAGGTTATCACAACATAGTGGGTGTAATTCCCTGTGCTGTACAGGAATTCATTGTGGCTCATCTATTTCACGTATAGTAGACTGTATCTGCTAATCCCATATTCCTCCTTTGTCCCTGTCCCAGCCCCTTCGTCTCCCCCTTTACTGGTAACCACTAGTTTGTTTTCTATGTCTGTGAGTCTGTTTCTGTTTTGTATATTGAGATTCATTTATATTATGTTTTGCCCATAAAGAAACCAGGGCTCAGAGAGGTTAAATAACTTGCCCATAAGAGCAGATCACTTAAGTGACAAAGTTTGAAGTCTCACCCTAGACATGCAGCCTGTGATCTTTCCACGATACCCACTGTCACTTTCTTGAGAGCAGAGGCCCCAGCTGTTTTCATCTTCACGCACCAAGTACGAGAAAAACAGCAACTTGTGCTGTGACGTCATGAGAACCAACGTGCTGGAGAGCAGCTCGGGGGGCCCTTTGCTGACCACGAGACATGGCCTTCGAGATGGATCCCTCAGCTCCGGCCATATTTGGATTGCAGCATTGGATTTCCTGTCAGGCCCAGAGCTTACTGAGTCTGTCTGTCTGGCTTTCTCTTGCAGGAGCCAACTTTAAGGAATCTGACTGGAGTCACACTGGGACTTGGAGAAGCTTGTGGCCCTGAGGCTTGCAATTCCCTGAGCAGGCATCGTGGGGATACTTCTTAAAGGCAATTAGCTCAGTTGACCTCTCTCTTCTGTCAAAGCTTCAAGAGCTTGGGCGGAGGAGCCATGGAGAGTGTGAGGCCAGGAACTGAATTCATCCCGCTCCACAGTCATCAGTCAGCGGGCTGAAGTGCTTTCTGACAGCGTGCGCCCGCTGCCCTCGGTGCACAGAACAGCCCTGTGGCCGGGGGTCATGTCAGGGAGCATGGTGTGCTGATCTAGCCATTACCTCACTGCCCCTTGAGAGATTTATGGGCCCTAGAAGGAGCACAGGAGCTGACGGAAGGGCCCCGGCTCGGCCCACCTGCCCCGAGGTCAAGGGGCCGGGAGACAGTCTTGGGAGCACCACCAGCAGTTGTCACAAATCAGGAGCCCTGGCTGTCTTGTGGGGAAACCACAGCTCCAGCCCAGGGTCTGCACAGTCACCTTTACCAGCTAGCAGCGGGAGGCAGGGACACCTCCCCTGAGGCAATCACACATATTTATTGATGCGGACGCACTGATCTCATTGCTTTTTAAATAACACACTGATTTGATAACTTATTAAATCCCAGTCATTGGCAACTGGCTCCCCAGAACTCAAGAGAAGGAAGCTGTCTTCTTCTTAAGGTCTCTAACAAGACCTTGACATTAAGAACACCTTCCTGAAAGAACCTCAGAGCTTTTATATAATTCATCCTACCCTCAGTTTACAGGTGGGAAAATGGAAGCCTCAATTAAGCACTTGCCTGTGGCACAGACTAAGTCTTGGGGGAGAAAAGTGGTGAAACCTGGAGAGGAGATCTAAGGGGACTCACTGTACTTTCCACTCTATTATGCTGCTTTTAAAAAAAAGGAAATTTATTGCTGTTAATTTTTGAAAAGGTAGACCCCGCACCTAGCCACTCTGGATTCTCCCCAGGCAGACCTCCCTTGTCTGAGTTACAGAAGGGGCCAGGTCTTAGGGTGTTCATAACTTGCATGCAGGCACTATTTCCCCACCCCTCCAATAAACCTAACTGATTTTCATTCATTTAAAAAATAAAACAATAACTTTCTTTTCAGCAACAACTAGAGAGACCCGAGGTAGCCTCCTTTGCCGCTGTCTGGTACCATGTTGAGGTTGTGGGGGTGAGGCTAGAGAATGTGACTTTAGAAGTGCTTGCACCATGTGCTACACCAAGAGCTTATCCACCGCATCCTGTTGTTTTCCTCAAAGTAAAGAACGGTCTCCAATTTAGTTCCAGTTTCTCCATCCAGATTGTTACACAATGTGTTGAATTCAAATGCAGCAAATGTGCCAACTGCATTTTCGTTTTCTCTCTCTTACTTCACTGACTGCCCCTTCTCAGTGTCCTTGTTTGTCTAGATCCTCCTCATATCCCAGACCTCTTTACATCGGAGGGCCCCAGGCTCAACCCCTGCTTCTCTTCCCCCCTCTAACCAAGCTCACCACTTTGTGAACCCACCCAATCTCACGTCTTTTAAGTGCCATTCCAAACATATGCCTTCTTTCCAGACCTCTTTCTTGAACTCCAGACTTGTCCAGTTGACATCTTCAACTCAATATATCCAAAACAGAACTTCTGATCTCCACCTGCAAACCTGTTCCACTCACAGTCACCACATATCTTTGATAGCAACTCTATCTTTCAGGGTTTAGACCAAAAACCTTGGAGTCATCATGGACTCCCGTCTTTCTCTCCCACTCTTCATCCCACCAGTCAGAGAATCCTGTTGGCTGTACCATCAAAGTATGTCTACAGTCCAACCACATTCCACCACTGCCACTGCTATCACCATGGTCTGAGCCACTATCATCTCCAGCCTGGATTTCTTCACTAGCATGCTGATTCTTCTCCCTAGAGTCTCTTCTCATCATGGCAGCCAGAGTAATTAAAATAGTAAGTTAGATTATCTTACTCCTCTGCTCAAAACCCTCCAATGTCTTCCCATCTTCTTCAGAGGAAAAGCCGAAGTCCATACAATGGCCCCTAGTCTCCACACGATGCAGCCCTCCTTACAGCCCAACTTTCCTTCCCTCTCTGGGCTCATCTTCTATTTTCTCCCTTCCTGACTCTGTTCCAGCCAAGATCCAGCCATCTCAGCCTCTTGCTTATTCTTGCCCATCACACTTCCACTGCAGGGCTTTTGCACCAGCTGTTTTTTCTGTCTGGAATGCTCTTCCTTTTAGATACCTGCATAGTTGTCCCTCTCAGTTTTTCCTCAATTCTCAAGACAGCCAACTCTCTTTTCCACACCAACTTCAGAGAAATGGTAGAAGAGATTTCTTTAAATTACTGGAAAAAATTTATAGGTGTTCTAAAAGATAGAAGCGGAACTCTCAGCACAGTGGAAACAGTGAGCACTTCCCCAAAGATGGAAAGCAATGGGACTGGATGGAGCAGGAAACTGCAGCTCAGGATGTGAGCAATGGCAGGTAGAGAGCACCAGCACAGAAGGTGAAGTCAGCAAAAACTTGAAAAAGGTGAGAGGGTTAACTATGCAGATATCTAAAGGAAGAGTATTCCAGACAGAAAAAACCATTGGTGCAAAGGCCCTGGGGTTGAAGTGTGCTTGGCAGGAACAGGCAGGGGTTCCACACTCAGAGGAAGCAGAATCATAGGCCAGAGGAAGAGTCCCAGTATTCCCAAAACTTTAAATCTCTACCTTGCTCTTCCCAAAGAGCAGGTAGAGCCCAGATCTCTGGGGCCCAGACTCCAACGTGACAGATGTCAAAGAGTGTAAGGAATGGAAAAGGGATGGGCACAGCATTTCATAAGAAGGTCATTGAAAACCTTTAACAGAATGTTGGTTAGAGCCAAAGTTAAATTTTAGAATTCACCAGAAGAAGCTGAAAGATTATGATCCGTGTCAGTGGGTTTAAAGTTAGACTCTGAACTACTGATGTAGGAGGCTTGGAGATCTAGGTAAAGTGATCTGGGATCCAGGAGGAATAAAGACAGTCCTCGATGTAAAGGCTAATGTACGCTGCCCTCTGATGCATGTCTGACCCTGCTAATAAGAAACATGTTTGCCAATTGAGAAGGAACTCCTTGGGAAGGAGGGGCAGGGTAGGCACTGTAAGGTGGAGAGAGGCGCTGGTGCTCTGCAGGGATGTGAGGAGGTGGGCAGGCAAGGAGGGAAGCGAGAGCTATGGAGAGACCTCTTCAGATGTTCTCTTCAGGGAAGGGATGTAGCTCGTGGTAGCACGCATGCTCAGCACGCACGAGGTCTTGAGTTCAATCCCCAGTCCATCTGTCCTTTAAAAAATTTTTTAATTAAAAAGAAAAAAGTACAAAAAACGGTGGGGAGGGTATAGCTCAGTGGTAGAGTGCCTTAGCATGCACGAGGTCCTGGGTTCAATCCCCAGTACCTCCATTAAAATAACAAACATTAAAATAAACGAACAAACAAATAAACCTAAAATTAAAATAAACAAATTAAATATAAATTTAAAATAAACATTAAAACAAACAAACAAACCTAATTCCCTGTACTCCCAAAACAAACAAACAAACAAACCAAAAGAACATCCTGCTCCCTGGGGTTGGGTAAGGATGTCCCTCTTCCATACACTCATTCTAGTTCTGAAGTTCAGAAAAAGCAACTAGGAGGGGAGGTGGAAACTTTTTTTTTTTTAATAAGTGAGCTTACTCACTTGTATTAGCTGTATTTACTTGTATTAGAAAGAGATGACGTTATTAGCTGTTCTACATTAAAACTGGCCCACAAGTCGTCCGTCCCTTCCTGTTCCATGTAATTATTGGGCAGTAAAGTCACTTTGTGATATTTTCCAAAAGTGTCTTAGTTACTTGTATTTTATTATAACTTGAATATTTCCTGAAAATATGTGACATGACGCACTTAATCCAATAACACCATGTTTATAAATAGTTGTGAATAATATATTACAGGAAGTCTAACATGGGGAAAAATGAGGTCTCACCAACTTGTAAACATACAATAGACAAGAGTTTATAAAATACTTTGACTATTAAAAAAAAAAATCAGAAACTGCCATGAAAGTAACAGCCACTTACTTCACTGTTCCGTAACACTTTCTCACCCACAACATGTCTGTTAATAAAGCCCTGGCTTCCTGCCCTCAGCTAAGCGGTTTCCAAAGGCATCCTTTTGGAAAATGTCATAAAGTTCCTTGGCTGCCCAATACTTAACACAGGACAGGATGGGACCGATGACTTGTGCCCTGATGTGAATGCAGAACATCTAAGACCTCACCCTCTTCCCAGCTCCTGACTTTGTGGAGTTGCCATCTCCTTTTTCTTGCTTTCAGTTTGAACAGATCAGGTCCTTGGTTCCCACTTGGCCATTCATTCATTCATTCATTCATCCCTTCATCCACAACTCAGCTATGTAAGGCTAGGCACTGAGCTGGGCTCTCAAGATGAAAGGTAAGAAGACATAGCCCATATCTTCAGGAGTCCTGCTGTCTCGTTAGGGAGACAGGCAGTTCAGACAGTTCCTGGACAAGGTCTGAAATGTCACGGTCACCGCTCTATGAGGGCCCGGAGTAGGCAGCCTAGTCACCCGAAAGTCAGTGAAGGCCATGGTGCACGGGCACACACCCCTAGCCTAACTGCGGATTCAAGGAGGCGAAGAGAAGGGCCCTTCACGCAGGCGGTGTGGGCTGCACGAGGGCTCAGAGACCACGACAGTGCAGCCTAGGTGCGGAGCGTCTCCCAGTCCCCTTGGGGAAAGAGAGCACTTCTGCATCCTCCTTATAGAGGGAAGCAGGAGTCCTGCCCTGGAGGGGAGACGCCACTTCCTCATGGAATCTCAGCAAACCTCGTGGGGTTCCAGGCACTGGCCTCTCTCCCATTGCGTCTATAAAGGAAGGCACGTTTCTCTGCAGCTCAGAAGTACACGTGGTAGTGGTGAACACTGAAAAAACTCAGCAGTGAGTGATGTATTTGGGATGAGCATAAGGAAGCTGTCCGTCCCCGTTTCCACAAGGGGGGAAGTCTGACACCCGCCAGGCACTAGACAGACGCTGCCATTACTGCCTCTGGAATAAACATAACATGGCCACGTAACATAGGCCCCAACCAACAAGAGGCCCCCCCGTGGGAAGGAAAGGCGAGGCAGTCTTCTGGAGCAGACAGGACAGCTCTGTTTCCCACTGTCCCCAAGTGGCGCAGTTTATGGGCCCCTGGAAGACTTGGCTGGACAATATATCTGCTCACCAGTTTCCTGAGTTCCCTGCTGGTTCAAGTGTTTGAAGACATCTGTTAAAAAGCACCAGTGTTATCACAGGGAGATGACTCCTTAAGCTGGTATCAGATGGTTGCACTCACCATAGATTTAATGATACCAAGGAGGGGCTGAGGAATAGGACACAGAAACAGACAAAATTTAATGGAAAGGAAATTAAAAAAAGGTGTAGAGCATGGGGTAGGGCAGGTAAAGGGTAGTAACAAGAGGCTGTTTGTGCTCTTCGAGGGGAAGTTTCTGCATGAGAGCAGAAGGCTGTCCAAGTAGTAGAGGAATAGACTTGCCCACCTCACCACTTTGCACAGGGCCCAATTCCCGAAACTGAAGAACTAGGGGCAACACCGCTTGTCATCCTTTGGACAATAGTGCAACATGTGGATTCTATCTCAAGGAAAGAGGGAACAGCTCAGAGGTGACAAAAGCCTACTGTTAGACCATGGGGCAGCGGACCCCAGGGAAGCCCACACGTTATTTAACAGTGACGAAATGAACACCTGGCATCCTGGCTGCTCTGCTGCTTCCTGTTTAGAAGACGTTTTCTGATATCATCCTTCAATCCCTTTCACCTGCTCCTTCCCCACTGTATTTATTTCCTGTGGCTTTGTAGCCAACGATCAGACTTAACAACTGAAAACAGCACACATTTATTAGCTCACACTTTTTGCAGGTCAGGAGTTTGGACATTGGGCTGAGCTGAGTCCTCTTCTCAGGGTCTTGGAAGACTGAAGTCAGAGTGTCAGCTGGGCCACGTTCTCATCTGGAGCTCGACTGGGGAAGAACTCATTTCCAAGCTCATTCAGGTAGTTGGTAAAATTTACTTCCTTGTGGCTGGATGGCCAAGTGCCACAGCCTTCTCCTGGCTGTGGGCTAGGGGCTGACCGCAGGTCCTAGGGCCTCCCCGCAGATCCTGGGGTCAACCATCCTTCCTTGCCACACGAACTTCTTCAACACAGTTGTTCACTTCATCAAGCCAGCAAGGAGAGTTTCTTGATCCCGTCTGCTAAAATGGAGTCTTACATAACATAAAGTAATCCTGGGAGACACCCTACCACCTTTCCCACGTCAACTGCCCAGAAACATATCACAGGTGGGAGTGTGTCCCACCTACACTCAACAGGAGGATCACAAGGAGGTGGGAATTACAGGGGGCATCCTAAAGCCTGTCTAGCAAGCCACCTTCAGTATTGTGGCTGATGGCTGCCCCTCACTTCCTCCTCTATTACAGTCATTCTTATCCTGCGCTCCTAGGGGACAGTCTTCAGAGCGAAAAGACATTGGCACCACTGAGTCTGTGACTCTGTCTGATACATAAACTTGAATTAATCACCTTCGAACATCAAGGCATTTAGATCTTCTGCAGCTCCCATCGCCTTGCTGGCTTTCTCCTCTACACCTGGGGCAGTAGCATTGGGTACCTCCATACTTGGAGCTGGAACCTGCATCTCATTCTGAACGCAGGCTGGCTGTCATGCTTGCTGTTCCTTCTATCCCACGGCATCTATATTTATAGCAGCTCCTCTTTCAGGAAAACAATTTCGCCACAATTTTTGGCTTCTTGTTTTCCTTCCTTGACTGAATGCATGACGAACCACTCCATCCCAGGGGACTGTTTTTACCTGCGGTCTTTGGATTATTATATTACCAGCCAGGTTCGCCTACTCAGTTCCCCTGTGCTCTTCATTTCTCCACTAATGCAATTTTCCTTGTGAGTCTTTGGATTTGTCTTCCTGCATCTCACATGCCCCTAGGGAAATTATCAGCTGTGACTGAGACAGCACAGTCTGCCCCGTGCCCTAACTCCGAGGAATGCTTTCCACACCATCAAGTGCAAAGGTACCAGGCTGAGAAGAACTTGAGCCCCAGACTGTGCAGCCTAATGAATGTAGTGCTCCCGGGATGCTGTAACATTTCTGCAGTTCTCACAGCTCATCTTTCTTACTCCTGCTTTTTCTCCCTCTCTCGTACATTCACGTGGACTCCCTCTTCTTCCCACATTACCTCTAGACTTCAGTTTGCCAAATGTTTCCCAGAGACCTGACTGATTGTCTCTAATCCATCGTTTGGTGGCCATCTCCCACGTGAGGCCAGCCCTTTATGCCGCCAAGGGTGCAGTTAGGAAACTATTTCTCTTCCCCTAAAGGAGGTCATCGTGGCTCAAAATAATTCAGCCAGCTTCCAGAAGTTTCTCTCTCCCAGCATGTTTAGCAGCAGGACGAGTCAAATGTTCCTTAGTGCCTCGGGCTCGCTCCCCATATACACAAACAGGTTTGACGAAATTCAGTGTTTTAAAAAAACATTCAGTTGAGATCAGAAAATCCCAAGTGTTTTTCAACTTGAAGTTTCCACTTCTCAACCCACTGTTTTTCTATCCCTTTGGCTCAGCCTAAGCCACTGGCTATTTGGAAGTTTTGTTGGTCGGAGGCTTGTTTATTTTCCAGGCCACTGGGAGACCTTGTGGGATATGGTTTTATGGCTCTGCATCAAACTCGTCAGTGATTAGGGGTGCACTGCAGTACACATGGGCAAGAATAAGCCTTGTTTAGATGTTATGGTGTAAGAGACACTGCTTGATGGGTTTGTTCTCAAAGGTAATAAACGTGATTTATAAATATTACTTTTATATACACACAGATAATATATATTAACTACATAATGGTATTTTATATAATAGAAAGACTATAGTATATGTTGACTTTAGTGTATATTGATTATACCTAATATTCATAATATATGTGACACATATACATGTATATATTTTTTTTCATCCAAAGTCATACTTGTATGCCAACAGTAAACAGCCACAGTCCCCCCATGACCCCGATACCTCCATCAGCCCTGCTCCTCAGAGATAACCAATTTTTAATGATTTCAGTTTGGGGGTTCCCAGGTGGTTCTCTTAAATAATATGCTTACATTATGGTTTCTGTTTTTGTAGACATTAGACATTTAGCTATTGGCTTCACACTATGATCTGTGAGAGTTTAGCTGCTGTTTTTCCCTGTCCCCCTCTCTGGAAAGTTGTAGGGTGATCCCTTGATCTTTGGTGTTCTGAAATTTCATTACATTGTGATGAGGGCTGTCTGTCTTTGTTTATTACTCCGGGCACCGAGTAAGCTTTTCATATTGAAAGATGCTCTCCCATCAACTCTGGGAGACTTCCTGCCCTCTGTTTTCTCTGTTCTCACTGGAATTCTTGTTACTGAGTTGTCAGATCTCCTAGGACTGATCTTTAAAGTCTCTTAATGTTTGCTCTTATTTTCTTCCTAACTAGCTTTCATTCTATTTTTGAGGAGATTTCTTCAACCTGACCTTACACTCCATCCATTGAATATTCAATTTTGGTATTATATTTTTAACTTCCCTCCAATCCTCATTTTTTAAAAATATAACCTCCTATTCTTGTATTATCCAGGCCAGATATTCTTGAGTACCTCTGAGTGTCCTAAGCTGGTTTTTGTTCTGTAAGTTCTCTTCTCTTCCCTACGTTCTCTCATCCCTCTTGGGAACAGCTGACATGTCTGTTTCTCTTGGTGTTGCTTTTTGCAGGCTTCCTCCGATAACTGGTGATTTTGGTTGTCTCTCTAGGTGTAAGAATGAGCAATAATCGGACTGCCCGGAGCTCAGTGTGAGCCCGCAGGATGTGTCAGCTGGCAGGGTTTCTCCCAGCTGAATGCTCTGGGGCCTGTGATGATGGTGGGGAGCCCCAGGGCGTGAACAAGGAGGGCCCTACTTGGAGTCACGAACACCCACACTGGCTGCCCTACTTCTTCCCCTCAAGGCTCATTCTGTTCTGTTAGAAAAGAGCTCTCTGACTATTTTGCTTGTGGACAAGGACCTGGATTTACACTGCACGTGGAGGTCAGGGAAAAGTGTGGCTGGGGCCACCTGTTCTCTGCACAGACCATCTACTTCAGTATGACCTTTCTATTCCCACCTTTTTGAATCCAGAGCCTCTCTTGACTTTGCTGGCCAGCTGCCTGGTGGGCTGCACTCTCCTGCTCACATTCAAGGTTGTGTCTCTCTCTCATGGCTTCCTTAACTGGCAAGTCTTCCTGCCACTTTCTATGTCCTACAAATTCATTGAAGTCTCTCATCCTTCTGTTTGTTGAAGTTGTTTTGCTTTTTTTAAAAAAAAAAAAAATCCTCTAATGGAGTCTCAGCAAAAAGAGGCAATAAACACATATGATCATTCTGTGACCCTGAGCTAGAAATCAGAATGACAATTCTATCTTCAGCCATCTCTTTCAGGTGCTCCGGTGATGTCAGTGCCGCCGGGTTGGTTTTTTGACTCAGAACTATATGCTATCAACAAAGCTTCAAATGATCGGACTCACAGTGGAATAAGTTACTTAAAAAGTACTGTGAACATCCATGTCCTCTATAAATGCGATCCATAGTACCCCCCTTAGATGGTTTTTCTGAGAATGTAAGAATAATATACATGCATGAATATGCCCAGCGAAATTCCTAGATCACAGAAGGGACTCAGTCAAAACCAGTTCCTTCTCCTCTCCCTTGTCACCTGCTGAACATGGGCACTGGCTTAAAGTAACTATTATTTTTAATTGAGTTATTGATATCCTCTCACCCTCACTTCCACCCTGTCGCTGCCAAAGATTCCCCACGCACCAGGCACAGGCTCTGCCAGGGCACTCTGCTAGTGACTTGAATGTTAGGGTTGCTGACTCCATTTTGGTGATTATAAATAGTAGATTTAAAGGAAACTGATCACCCAGTAGGTTTGGGCTCTTATCTTCTGCCTATTATTATTTTTCTAGTAGAAAAACCCTCTCCCCAAACTTTGTGCAGCTAATCGATTTTTCAATCACTGGTTTTAGAAATTTCTTTTAATAAACTTCAACTAACTGCTTCAAGTGGAAGGAGTCAGTATCCAGTGGGCCCAAGTGTTGAAAGGAGGAGCAGCGACCCCCGTGGTGCCAGAGGTCACTCCAGCCCGGAGGACACAGTGCACAGAGTCAGCCCGTGAATCAGGAATGAACTCCGTACTGTAAATAAGCCCAGAAACATTATACCCAGGCAGGGCTGAGCTGACACATGCTCTGGGTATCGTTAGCCAGTTAGAGCTTGAAAAGTATGACGATCGGGGCCAGGCAGAGGCCTTTCCTATGATTCACTTTTTCCTAAAGCTGTCTCTGGCCAAGGCTGTGCAGCGTGGGGAAGCAGTGTGTTGGGGCGAGATGAGCAAAGTTTAGGAGATGGAGGCCTGTATTCAACCTTGACCTTGTCTTAGCTTTCATTCCCTTAGGCTAATTGCATCATCCCTCTAAGCCTTAGTTTCCTCATCTGAAAAAAGGAGGTTAATAATACTCAGCATATAGGGCAAAAGGATGGAGGTTTTAAGGGGCGAAGCAGTACGCTCAGCACATAGTAGCTCTCCACGTATGATAGTGACTGTCCCTCTTTGCCCCAAACCTTTGCAGCTTATCCCATGAGGAAACAAGACAGGGATGACCATCCTGGCCAGCGCAGCCGGTGAAGGAACACTGAGGAACCTGGGCATTGTCTGGCTGCCTCCCAGCCTTTAAACACTTGCACTCTCCGCGACTGGGTGACTCATGAAAATGACGGGCCTTGAAATACAGGAGCCCAAATTTAGAACAACTGGAAGAATTGGAAAGCAGATTAAAGTTATTTACAAAACAGTGGAATGGGGCAACCAACGATAGCTCTAAATTTTAATTTCTGAACAAATACATTGAACCTAAAGTTTTGTTGAAGGCATTATGGAATTCACAGTCATTTCACCTTGACCCCACAGAGATAGTAGCTCTTTTTATTTCCTTTTAGGTGGAAGACTTGGCTTGAGGTTGAGGAGCAAAAGCAGGCATCTTAAATCTGTCTATTAAATCCGTGGGGCATTTACCTCTTCTCTGGCTTATGACCTATAACTAAACAAGTCACTATAAAACCTGGATAAAAAAAAAAATAGCGATTTTGTGAGCAAGGGTTTTTAAGCCTGGTCAAGGCATCCAGAATAGAGTAGATTGGAAATGGTATTTTAAAACTTCCCCCCTTTCCTTTAGTTTCTAAGCTTGAAAGGAATCTAAACAAATATCTTAAACATTTCTTTAAATAGCCCCCCAGAATACTAGAATTCCCAGGACACAAAAACTCTGCATGACTAAGCCATTCCCCCACACCTCTGCAGGACGTCTGGGGATGAAATTTTCAGGGCAAAGGCCCAAATACCCCGAAGATCATTTTTCATGCTTTCTGATAGATTTCAAACGCTGTTTTGGAGAGGCTGTGGGCCTCAACAGTCCGCAGATACCTCTGAAACACTCCTTGCCTTTTTGGCAAAGAAGTCAGGCAATTTTTGAAGTGGGCCCACTGGAAGCACAGAGTGGGCCTCCCAGTATTTTTATAGAGGTTTCCAGCTCACAATGGGTGCATGAAGAACTCACTGATTGAGTTGAGTTGATGGGGGGGAAAAAAAGCATCTCCTGTTCCCCATATTCCAATTTGAAAACATTTCAGTTTGACTTAAGTCTGAGAATCTGCTACTATAGATTAAGTGCTGGGCTCAAGATTTTGCTCCTTATAGAGATTCCGAGTCTTATCATGAGCCAGTTAACCATTTTTATTACAGTTTGCATAATTTGAATGAGTAAACAATTTTTACTCGAGAGCCAGTTTTGATGGCGATAACAGAAGAACCCTTGGTCCTCTGTGGGGAGGTGGCTTGTGGGAGGGAGAAGTGCCTGCTGTTCCCTGAAATACTGCACCACTTTGTCAGGGAACACCCTCAATTCCATCCCCAGCCTCACTTCCCTTTCTGCTAGGAGCCACCATTCGAGTTACCCATAGAGAGGCAGTAGAGCACAATGGTCAAGCCAGCCACTTCTGAACTCAAATTCCAGGCTCATCTACCAGCTTAACACCTTAAACAAGTTATTTAAGCTTGATGAGCCTCAGTTTCTTCATCTTTACAGTGGAAATCATAACAGCTACCTCATAGAATTATTGTGAGAATTTAATGAAACAATGTGGATTAATTTTTTTGGGTAGTGCCTGGTATACAGTAGACACTCAAAACCTGTTGGTATCATCACCATCACCACCATCATCATCTGGTCCCAGCAGGTAGGGCCTCTGAGCAGAAATCATTTGTTACTATTAGCTGCTGCCCAGCCAGACTCAGTTCTTTCTGATCCTGGGTTTTCATGTGTCCTTTCTTGAGCTATTGAAAATAAGGCACACACACCACACCATCTTATTTGACCTTGGGGAGAAGAGTAGACTAATCGGGACATGTGCACGTTTCAGTGTTTCTATTGGATTTTAAACACCTCCCTGAAATTGGATCTGTGTCTTATTTATAAAACCCCACAGTCCTGAATAAGAAGATATAAATAGGCATGAAGAATTGTAAATAAACAACAAGGGCCTACTGTGTAACACAGGGAACTATATTTAATATTTTGGAATAACCCAGAGTGGAAAAGAATCTGAAAATAAATGTATATGTTACAATAATATATAAATTCATATATATATATATAAAACACTGAATCACTTCACTGTACACCTGAAACTAACACAACATTACTTCAATTAAAAACAAAATAGAATTGTACCTGGATTTGGATGGATCCAGACATCAGGGCAGCTTTTCAAGAGGTGTTAATTATCCTCCCTGGCCCGCTTTTAAATTGTGAACGTTCAAGTCTTAGAAGGGGAGAAAAGGATAAGTCAAGTTTTTGACTACTTTCACATCCGATGGAATCTCTCGGGATCTTTTTCTTCACAAGGTTCACCTCTTGTGTGAATCTGACCCCATGATAATGACATTTGTGAGCAGCTCTGTGACAGCTATATGATCTTGTTTCTCTCACTCCTTCCAATTTCCCGTGGAATTTTCGGGGATGAGCAGAGCCTTTTCAGCCTGAAAACAGGCAGAAGTAAGTCAGTGTCCAGTTCCCTTTTCACTGTCTTTCCTCGCCCACCCTCTTCAAAGCTTCATTTAAGGATTTGTGGAGTGAACAAGACAGCTCCCGATCTGTTCTGTTGTGGGCAGAAATTGAGAGGAGCCAGAAAGAGAAGCATTACCAAGCCTCAGGAGCTTTGGAAAATGTATTCTAGTCTGAGAAATGCATTCAAAGGCGCACTTTTCCAGAATATGTAAAATAAACTGTTTTTTAAAAAATCACACTGCCCTTCCAAGAGGCCCCTTGAAGGGGTTTATTTCTAAGACCATTGAGAGTAAGTCTGAAAATGCAAATAATGGGTCAGGAAGCGCAGAACATCATATGTGAGCTTCATTTGCACAAAAGATTTGTAACTCAGATGATAACTTAAGATATGACGTAGGTCACTTAGATATGACTGACTTGATTTCCCCTTCTGTGTTCTGTGGAAAGTCCAGTGCCATCCTAAGATTTCTGCAAATCCCCAGGGGACTTACCTGCTCCTGATAACCTCGGAGCTGACCAATTCATACAGAATTTCAGTTCATTCTGTGAATCTTAAGCTGACCCTGTTTGGAACAAGGTATGGAACAGTCCCTGATGCTTATGAAAATCCACTCCCATGGGCCTTTTTTGGGGGAGGGGTGGTTCATGAAAGCAAAGAAATAAATATAAAGCAACTTAAATTTGTTTATTAGCTAAATCTGTCTTTAAAGAGGACAACTTCCAGCTTAGGCTTCAGCCTCTTCCCACGCTGGTGGGTTCTCCTCTCGCTCCTCCCCCATCGTATTCATTCCTAGTGGACAATTTACCAAGCTCCCTTTCTCTCTCCCTTTTTCTTTCATTCTTTTTTTCTCCTCCCTCTTCTCCTTTTGATTGTCTCCTGCTTATCTATGCCCACAGGGTATCACACTTTCAACCTTTCAACCGCCATGACTTACTAAGGTACTTTTCTATATCAAAGCCTTTCCCTCCCAAAGAAGAATTTTGGAGAAAGCTGCTAAGATCATAATGGTTTTGAAACATTTACAAATATGCTTTGGAGGTATATGCAAGTTCACTGCAAAGTGACTCCAATTTTAAATTAATTCGAGGAACATTCACTCTTTAGAGGACTGATGTGTTGAATTCACAGGCAATGTGAAAAATTCTTATTTGGGGCTTCCAGATTATTTTAATGAAAGAATTCTGAGTTGTTTGTCTTTCTACTTGGCCCCAGGCCGGATGGAAGGGCTCTGTGATATTTCTGTCCTTGGTGAGAAGGGTGATGGCCAAGCTATTTATTAACTTCTAAAAGAAGATGCATACCACATGCTTTTAAGCTGTATCTTGTTGTCAGCCAGTGGTGTCTAGGCCTTGTTCCCACATGGAATGCACACTTAGACACTGCACCCATCACATGTCCAGAAGAATCTCTCTCATGCATGGGAGGAGAAGCAAACACTTAAATTGGCATAATTTAGGAACTTGGAGGAAGAGCCCTTTTCCTCCCCAAATAACTTCTCCAGTTTCATTCTGACTCCTGAAATGCCTTTAACAGAAGATTAAAGTCCTCTCTTCTGCAATTTGATATAAGGCTTAAAATGCAGTCCAAGAAAGGGAGCATGGGTAGTGTCTAGTCCTACCAAGATGTAAATTAATAGCAGATCTTTTTTCCTGAGAGCTTTTTTTTTAATAGGGAAAAGAAATCCCAAAGGCCCTAAAGTAAGGCGAGTTGAAAAAGTGAATGGAATGGAAATGCTGTGATACAGAAGAAGTTTATTTCTAAAAGAGAGAAGATTGGAAGGGTACTCTACTGAGTACCTGTCTTATGCCAGGCAATGTTCTGGAATTTTACCAAGGTAATATATCTTATATGGTTCCAAAACACTCTGAAGGATGTGAAAGACTGCCTTTTGTACTGAGCCACATCTGCCTAATTCTTAGTCATCCTAACCCATTCCCTAACTGTAATGCATAATTCAACAAACATCTACGGACTCCCTCCCCTGAACCCCCATGCCCCAACCCTGTCACAAATACAAGCACATCTATGTGCAAACCATCTGGTATGAATCAGTAGGAGCTAAAAGGTAGCACTCCCCAACTCACTGTGAATGAAAAATATTGCCTGCCGTATCAGTAAACAAAGGGTGCGGCAGCCATCAGCCACTACCACCCCCCACCCCACGGTGAGTGGGAGGGAACTCAGGGTGAAGACAAGCAGGCCACCGCTGCCAAGCCTTCAACCACTGCAGCCACCCCCAACGGTGTCCCCTGAGGAGGTTCAGGATGGGAAGTACAGGATCCTGGCCCTAAATAGCTAAGGTGCATTCAAAGGAATGAGTTCAATGAGCCCAGACTCTTGCATCTTCCCAAACACAGAAAAGTGCCAAATTCCTTAATTTGAGATATCTGATTTCCTTTAGTTAATAGTAAACTCTTGATGTTCCAGCTACCTGGTCTTTGTTGCCAAAACTCCTACATACTCTGATTCTTCTCCTGACTCTTGGAAGCAGTCTCTCAGAGCAATCTGAGAGGCTGTATCCCGGGCTTAAGTCCTCAAAAATGTCCGGCAGATAAAACATAACCCTCAACTCCAGTTTGTACATTTTTTTCAGTTGACAACATACTCACTCCAGTATCTGCTTATCTCTATTTAGATGCCCGCAAGAAGAGCCACTCTTTTATATATCAGGTGAAAGAAAAAGGAAGCAGAGTGTTAAGGAGACAGGCTAATGCCCATTTTCTTCCACTATATAAGGCAAGGTTGCGTGCATGTGTGTGTGTAAGTAAACTCTCAATGTATGAAGAAGCCTGGACATGGGTGGACAGCCCTAGTCACCTGATTCCATCATTAGACCCTAATGATGACTTGACCAGAAAATTCCTTACTAGGGACAGAACTTCATAGAGCCTTTCCCTTCCATTCTTATGCTATGTAACAAAGAAGAACAATTCATAGTTCTATTATTTTAAAAATCTGGAAGAAATAAACTAAAGAGTAATTAATTACATTGCCAGTAGATTCAACATAACAGTCCTCCCAAAAAGGAGTTTCCCTGGTTCATTTTGGGTGGTTTTGAGCCTCATGCAGAGGGGACCCAGGAGAAGAAACCGACTTGAACGTCCAGGAGAAATTTCATCATGCAACCAAGTTCAAGCACAGCTGTTTTGAGACCTGGGCAACAAATTGTGACACAGATTTTGGAAGAGTATCTCCCCTCTCATCCCATCACTATCCTCAGTCCCAGGTACAATCGACTCTGGGAACACTCCAGCCCCTTGAGGACTGGGAGTGTTGAGAACATGTGGAGAGAACAGCTCAGATATGGATATTGGTACTCTGAAGGTGGGCAGTGGGTGTGGAAAGCCTTTTTCCTGCTGCTTTGCAGGCAGCCGATGGGAGACAAAAGGGAAGAGCAGGACAGAGAGGTCTGAGCTGGTGCCATGTGCTGACCACAGCGAACAGACTGGCTTAAGGAAGATTGCAAAAAGCTCCTTCAGGGAATCTGTTATTACTGAGGGGCAGGAGAGGGGGCTTTCTGGAGGTTGTCTGGGGTCTGGCTCAGTTGGGAGCTCTCTGGCTTGTAGATATTTGGACTATGCCTTACCTTGGTGTGATAAGGTGGTTCCTCCAGTGAAATACCCATCAAATATCCAACTGCAATGCATAACTTGTCTTCCCCAGATCACTCAGTCATGGGCGAAATCAAGGTCCCTATCAGACCCAAGGTAATAATCAAAGGTGCTTAGAGTCACAAGGTTGTCACCTGTGCTCCAACTTCAAAATCACCCTCAACCTCAGCGTCTAGCATTAGACCTTTTTGCTTGATAATGAGGACAATCTTAAGAAGCAGCTGTTTCTAATTTTGCGGACTCTGAATGTCTCCTTTCCCCACTGTAGAACATAAAAAAGACTAGGCTGGGAGACAAATTATTATAAGAAAGATGACCATGTTCTTAGAATCATGCTTCTTCTCCACCCCTAGGGCTCTAGATTAGCTTTGTCAGCCTGACTTCTCCCTTGGGTTAAGTTCTCTCCTAGTCTCTAATGCAAACAGATTGTTGGCAGTGCCATCCACCCAACCCATCAAATACGCTTTGACATGTCTTAGTCTCACCAGACACTATTTAGGTCAAGGTTAAGGAGACTAGTTAGATTAGATACAACCTCATTAGTGTCAAACGATCTGTCTGCCAGTTCCAAAGTCCCGAAGGCATGTTGCTTCCCCTCAAGTGACCAGCGGACCGTCATTCAAAGTGTCTGCCTTGACTGCTCAGAGTTCCTGAACTGGGTCTGCAGATCGTGTTTCCCTGCATCTGCTCTTTGATACCGTACATATTTTAAAAAAAAAAAAAAAAAAGGTGATGCAAACAGTATGAACAGTGGCCTGGGGTAGGAGCAAGGTCAAAACAATTCATTCCAACTGGGAGATCAGATAAAATTTCACGAAAGAGGTTAAATTTGGACTGAGGTCTTTTAAACACTGGACAGAATTTCAGCAGATAAAGAAGCAGTAAAGGCGTGCATCCATTTGCCCATTCCACAGCACTGACTGAGATTCCGTTGTATGTCTGGCTCTGTTCTAGGCCCCAGGAACACACGAATAGAACATCGTTTCTGCCTTCAGAGAACAGGCAGGACCCTCCTTGCTGGCTGGAGAGACAATAAGAGCATAGGCACAGGTGCCCGCAAGGCACGCGGCAAGCTCAGTGAAGAGCATGGCCGAGACCCAGCGCCCACTGTGTAAGGTCACAGGGAGGATGAGGCAGCAAAAAGGCTGGGGACCAAACACAGAGGATTTTAATACTACAGTAAGAGGTGTAGATTACTCTGAGGGCTAGGATATGTCATTAGCATTTCTGAGCTGAAAGGGGGCATGATTAATTCATATTTTAGCTGAAAGTATTCCAATGACTTCCAATTGCCTAAAATACTGCAGGGGCTCCTCGTTACTCATGAGATAAAGACCATAGTTTTTAGTATGGATTCCAAAGCCTTGCAATGTCTCACCCCGACCTCTCTTCAGCCTCATCTTAAACCCCTCGCCCCCACTGGCTACATGTTGACCTCACTGATCTTTGGTTATCTCATCATGCCATCACCCACCACAGGGCCTTTGTACAGGTTGTTTCCTCTTCCATGAAACCCTTTCCCCTTTGCTTCATTAAGTCCTCCTCCTTCAGATCTCAGAAGAATCATTTCTTCCTATAAGCTTTTCCCGAGTCCGGCTCTCACTAGCTCTGATCCCCTAGTATATCCATGTGTGTATCTGTGATCCCTTGATTACCCTCTGTCTCCTTCACTCGACTGCAATCGAAGGCAATGACTCTGCTTTGTTCATTGTTTTCTCTCCAGTTCCTACTACAGTGCCCGGCACATGGTAGGCACGCAATAAACATTTATGCAAGGCAAAGCAAAATAGAAAATCTTCTCTTTTTTTTTCTGTAACAATGTAGAAGATAGTTTGGGGCAGGGGGTGGGTATAGCTCAATTGGTAGAGTGCATGCTTAGCATGCTTAAGGTCTTGAGTTCAATCCTCAGTACCTCCCAAAACTTAATAAATGAACTTAATTACTCCCACCCCCCCCAAAAAAAAAAAAAAAAAAAAACCTCAAAAAGCAAACAGAAAGAACAAAACAAAAGCAAAAACAAAAACAAAAGGAAACAAAAAAAAGGCAGTTAGGCGCTGGGGACTGGGTTGCAGGCAGGACGGTAGCTTGCACCCAGTGCACTAACACACACTAGAGTTAAGCATGTAGTTATAAATGAATAAGAATCTCTCCTGGTGGCAGCTATGGGCTCATCAAAGTGATAAGTCTTTCTCCAGCAGCTGATTAGGCTGAATTCAGGGGCTGATGAATCCCTTTCTCCAGCAATTGTCCCAGTCCAGCCCCGGATGTGAAAAGACCCTATTTGTTTGTTTGTTTCCATTGGTTAATGTCTCACAGTGGCTGGTCACAGATCAGAGAGGTGAAGGTATATTGAGTGAGAATGTGCAGAGCATGGAAATACAGCGAATTTTACCTGCGTGTGAATAAAGGGGTTAACATTCAGACTACAGAACGGAGGCAGCACAAGGAAAATCGCTTTATCACTGAAAACCGTCTCTGAAACCGTGAAGGGTTAGAGTAAGTGGGCTGATGAATCGGTGCTTCTCCCTTCCTGCTTGACGACTGTGTGAGAGAAAATGGGCTCAATCCACAGGGAGAGAAATTTGAGCAAATCATTTCTCAACAGATTTCCGGAAGCAGTTTATAATGTCTTCGTTTCTGGAGAAAGAATAAGGTGGAACCAGTGACTTTCACTGATGAGCACTGCCTTGCCTTAAGATGGTGCTGGGGGGGGGGGGTTGGGGGGGTGGGGTGCACACCGTCCCCCAACTCTGCCATCCACTTTAGCATTACGTGGCCGCGCAGGGTTCTGAAGCTATGGAACTGCTGCTCTGTGTGGCGTTTCTTGTTAGAATCTGGTAATGCTTTGCAAACCCCATGAATCATCACATATGCCATGCTCAGAAGATTCTGACAAGTTTTATGAGTCGGCCTAGTGCTATTTATTTCTGTTCTCTCTCATTCCTTCTCTACAGGGAGGTGTACTTTCAAGGGCATCTTTCACAGAATTGGCCAGGGGCCACAGTGACAAATCTAACTCCATCATCCTGGGGCAAGGAGTAGCATGTTTTGCGTTTGCCAACTCCCTGGTATGAGGTTAACATGACTGATGGAATCAGCTATTTGCACAACCGGTAACCAGAGCGGATTCCAGAAACTGGGTGTGAGCGAGATGCAATTTTTTTTAATGTAAGTAAGCCATGGTGGGATGTCCAGATCTGCATGTTTATTGAGGACCTATCTGGCAGAATCGAAGATCCACCCACAGGCTCTATCCCAACTATTTCCCACATGTCACAGTGTCTGAATTATCCTCCAAGAGAGCTCCTCCTTTGGGACATGGCATTGAAAGAACTGTAAATAGGCAAAACTGCTCTATGGAAGGAGTGCTATTTTTATCACCTAGCTAATTAGTTTAGTTGGCTTAATTACCTAAATCTGTATTGCCTAATACAATGGCCACTAGCCCACCTAGAGTTGAGAACTTGAAATGTGACTAGTGACTAAGTCATCACATTCTACTTAATTTCAACGTTGCGAGACTTGGATTCGTATTAAACTCCAAAACAAAGTGGGAATCCATGGTCAGTGTTTTTGAGAAATCTGGCTTTAAAAAATTCAAATTGTTTTCTACAGCACAGTTTCCAAGAGCCTAGACACGCCGATGTTCCTTATGTCTTCCTCAGAAGGTGATGCTCTAGGCCAGTTTCACAGCAATGTCTAACCACAGGAGAGATTTCGTTTCTTCCCAAAGCGTATCTTGAGGAACACCATTTGGGAAATGATGCTCTACATGGATAAGACCCAGGAGGAGTGTGCCAGGCAGAGATCTATGCCTTTAATGAGAGACGATGTGTCCCAAAAGCAGACCCTGGACGGTGACCGCAGGGTGTTATGACTTAGCTTCTCTGCTGTGTGTTTATTCATAGTGTTTTTGTGAACTTTGACATCCCATGGACTTTATCCATCACTTCCGCCCTATACTGACTTTAATGATACTGTTTCTCCTTTGAAAAAAGAGGGAGTTTGATGAGATGAACTATGTGATCTCTTCCAGGTGTAAAACTCTACAGTCCATCCCGAAAAAGCACAGATCAAAATAAATCTGACTTCTGGCTTCCTGCTCTCTGATCCGTTCACATAGCTTCAGAATTTGTTTATGATTGTTTGCACAGTTGAGAATCTCTGGGGCTTTTTGATTGTTTTTTATTTCAAAATCCAGCCCAGCAGGATACAAGTTTTTTATGCTTCTATTTCCATTTTATCAGGAAAGAACAGAGTGAAAACTTTTCAGTCTCCCCCCTCGCCCCACTCCCAACATTACTAAGATGATTTAATGCCTCATAACAGAAGTAATTTTGCGATAATGACACAAAGGCAGCAATTAAAAAATATTGCTTGTTTCAGGGCCTATAAATTGGCTGTTGGTAATTGACAACAGAATGTGTTTTCTAATCCACTGAAATGATATCTTATTGCAAGCTGGCATGGTAATTACTGTATTTGTACAGTACCAGAGGAGTTCCAGCCTGAGTTTGACAGGGAGTTGATTAAATCACCCAGGTGTAATTGAAGGTTTTGATTGCATTGCCTCTGAGCTGATCAGCATTAGTAATAGCCCAGCTTTCTGCTGCCATGTGATTTTAGAGCTGGTGGTGTATCAGCCCTTTCCATCTCCCTCCCAGCCCTCAGCCCATTCTGTTGTGCTAGTGTCAAAGGGAGCAAAGAGAACTCCTCAGAGCAGAAAAAATGAGAACAGACAGCAGATCCTTCGTGCTGGACCTGAATGACATCATCTGAAACAAAAAGAAACCTGTTTCTAACAGCCTGCTTTGTTTCTTTAGATGGAGAGGGCAGGACCATGACACTCAGAGATGTGGCTTACACACGGACTGTCAGTACAGCACAAGGACATATGTCCGTGTTGTACAGAAAAGGGCTTCTGCTCGTTATTTGCTCGTCTGGTGACTGCAAATTTTTTGAAGTCTTTTCAAAAGGAGAAATTTAGCTTGATCTTAAATGCTGCATTTCAGGCAGTTATCAAGAAAGATTTTATGCTGCTGTGTTGTGAGAACCCTTGAATTCAATAGTATTATTCTGTTTATTTATGTGGTATTTTCTGAGCGACTGTTTTGCATAAAGCACATTGGAAAAGAGAAGGGAAGATAAGATACATAAATAAATCAGATAATATAAAGTAATTGAAGTAGAAGTTCAGAAAATATTCAGCACTGTGCAAACACTTATCGACCACAGCTAAGACTGTCTATAGGTGATAGGAAGATGAACGAAATGAGACTTCTGCTAGGAGTGTATAATCTACTCAAGAAAACAACATTGACAATAAAACGATAATAGTTACTTTTTTAAAAAACATACTTTATCTCTTTTGAAATTTCATAGGAACTTCTGTGGGAGATGCAATCTTCATTCCCATCTCAAAGGTTAATAAAGTGACTGTAGAGAAGTTAAATAGACTGAACTGGGAACTGGGGACTCATAATTTGAACCTAGGTCTTTCACAATAATTTGGCAAAATAACTGTTATCCCCATTTACAAATAAGAAAGCTGAGGTAGACAAATCAAGCAAATTGCCTAAATTCAGCTGTTAAAAAGTGGTAAAGTATAACCATAATCCAAAGCAGAAAAAGAATGTTTTAGCATAGCCAAGAAAAGTGGCCACGTGCCTGCCAACAAATAGCAAGGTAATTCAGATTGGGGTTGACTGAAGAATCCTTCATAGAGGATTTGGCCTTTGAGTTGAGGCCTAAGAGGAAGAACTGAGAGGTGGAAATGTTGGAGGGGCTTCTACACATTTGGGAAGTCAAATCCAAATCAACCAGTTTTCTTTTGCTTCAGATCCAGCAAAGAGTTGTTCAAAAAGGAGAGAGTTTTTAAAAAGCAGTTTTTCTGGCACAATTGAGAACTTCAGGGTTTCTATGGAGTTATCTTATCTACCCATTTTTCCATTAGTATGCTCATTGATTACTGGTTATAAAATTCAGGTCTCCTCCTTCCCATAAGTAAGTCTGGTGAACAGTCTCTGAGCCAGCTGCCCTGTTTTCTGGAACGGATAGAAACTTGCAAGGAGTCTCCTCTCAGGGTTCTATCGTTTTGTCAGTTTTTAGCATCAAGGGGATAACTGATCCGGGGATCAAAGAGCTGTCCACGCTCACCTAATGGATGCTCAGTCAGACCCGGAAGACATTGGGTCACTTCTGGGGAGGACTGGAAGAAGGTAATGGAGATTTCAGGTGGACATTCCAGCATATTTGAATATTGCTTCTGAGAGGAACGCCACAGAGGCGAAGGTTTAGAAGGAATCCTCCTTTCTGGGATGGCGTCTGTGGGCATATCTGCCTCTAGTCAGCCTCTAGAAGTCAGTGTTACACATTAGGTGTCCGGATTTATTTTCACAATGTTTAAACCAGTGAGGCCATATTACATTTTTTCTTCTGGTCAATATCTGGTTTCGTCTCTAAGGATTAAGAGGGGTTTTGCAATCCAAAGGAGAGGAATATAGATCACTGAAGGTTGAGGACCTTGAGTAAAGAATGACCCCAGATGGACCTTATTTCCAATGCAAACTCTGCAGTGAGGGTCAGCTCAAGAACACGTGTTTGGAACACTGCCATTTCCTGGGCCAGTGTGGGCCAAGTCATCTTTAATCCTCTTGCAGCAGGTCAAGGTGGGGACGAGGGTGAGGCTAGTGAGACACTAACTTTGGGCGCAAATGTAAGAGGGCACCTTAAATTCAAAATCTGGATTAATATCCCTTGAAATCCAATCTGAATATAAATAGAGACAAGAAAAGTATCACAGATTTTTTTTTTTTCCTTTTCTTTCAGGTCCCAGTACAGGTTGGCAGGGCCTTGCAGAGGGTGAACCTCTGTGGTATCCTGATGTGCAGCTGCCAGAGAGAGGGAGAAGAGCCCCCCATGGCAGGCGAGATCCTGGCATTCTGGAGACCTGAGGGACTAGGATTTGATTAGTAACAGGGATCTAGGTCTAATACCCAAGTCATTCAGAGGGTTCCAGCATATCTCAGGGCTAGGACCTACAGCCGCTCCAATCTTGTTAGGTGTGCCCACTATAGTTTGCAGTTATGTGTTGGCAACCAGAGGTTACAGCCCTGTAAGTCCAGTCAGAACATGCACACACAGTCATGACACTTGTGGACTAACAGATATATGAATTAACTACGTAGCTAGTTTATTCTCATTGCTGAATAAATGAGTGGATGAATAAGTGAATAAATGGAAGAAATAGGACAGAGACGCAGGACAGTCCAGGAAACCCTTATTGCATGCCTGCTGGGAGAGCGCACTTGCTTCCCTACTAACCTTAAAAGAGTGAAGACCCTGTTACAGGATAATCACATATTTATCCAGCAGCTGCTATGCTAAGCTTTACAATGGGCATTTCAATTTGTTTTGCCATTTTTTAAAGCTAGGTTTCTCATCTTTTAAAATGGAGATAATTAAGACTAAGGTGGCAATGCAGATTAGAAATTAATGGTGGCAAGTTTTATCATCATTGAATTAAATTGAAATATGAGTATAGCAGAAATACGAAATATAGTCTTTGCATAGTATTTTAACCTGAAGTTAATATAATTCTGCACAAGATGAACTTGAATTAAGTAATTTCTTAGCATCCACGGGGTTTGGCATATTGTTAGAATGCAATAAATGTTTACTATGTAAGAAAATGTGCGATAAAGACATTATACTGATTTAATGTCTTTTGAAGTAATCACAAATACTTGTTTGATTCTTTAAGAGGTACAAACATAGAAAATACATCACATCTGCTAATTATGTGCATTAATTTATTGAGTGACAACGTTTAATTGTCAATCAGGGGCCGATCGCAAATAAGGTTATATTTACATGCAATCTCTCCATGCATAACAATAATGGAGTTATAGAAGACTCTACTATTTAATGACAATTCAATTAATGTAAGTGTCAAATCAATTCCAGTTGATCTGGACTGGAAGGTGCCATTGTTGGGTGGGGGCATTCACTTAAAAGAGGCAAAGAAAGTGCCTCGATGTCATGACATAGTTTATCCTGTGACACACAATGAGGACATAGATCACAGGAAAGCAAACAGAGCAAACTGTTGCTCATCTCCTAGGAAACAGACTCAGATGGGTAAAGTGATTTGCCAAAGGCTACACAACAAGTAAGCAGTACCAGGTTCTGAAGTTGGATCTTCATATTCCAAATCCTGTGAACGTGCCACGGTGTCACCACATGAATAATTTCTCCTTGCTTCCAAATAATTTCTCAGCTTGCCCATCTCACCCACTCTTCTGCCTGCTTCTGCCTCCACCTATGGCAGGTATTGTTCTAAAGCCATTAATTACCTCCTACTTTTCAAATCCAATTACTCTGATACGATCTTTATTTCCCTTGTCCTCTTTTCAGCATTCTGCCATGCACTACTTCCTCCTCCTGGAAACTGTTTTCCCTTGACCTCAATTATGCACAAAATGACCCATCCCGTTTTTCAAGCCAGAAAGCTAGGCAGCATCCCGGTCGGTAACGACCCCCTTCTTTCTCTGTCTTTTTCTCTCAAATACACACACAGACACACGCACGCACACCCCACGCTGAATTTTGGTAACCAGTACCTAGCAGGTAAGCCTTTTAAATATCTTTCTAACCCCTCATTCTGGATCTTAATTGTCTCTGCTTTTGTCTTCTGTTGAGTAGAATGTACTGCACTAACCCCCTATGTGGCAAATTTGTTTCTAAGCCATCTATCTTTCCTCCACGCACCCCCCCAACCCTTCCATTCTTCACTAGATCTCAAAACATGACTCCATGGGAGATGCAAGCAGCAGGAGAAAGGTGTGTTACTATATGGCAGTAATTTCAATGTGTCTTTGTGGAACAACAGCCCTTAAAGGAGATCTATAAGTATCGAGGCACCTCTTTATTTGCCCGGGCTCTTTCCCTCCCTTTTCCCCTCCTCCAAGGCCTTTACATTCTTGGAAGGGAGGTCCAAAGGGGGACAAGCTTGAGCATGTGGAGCCACATGGAGGATGTGAAAGTGTACTGTGGCTACAGATGCAGCACAGGATGGTGGAAATTGCATTGGGATCGAGTCCTCTCTCAGCCACTTCCTAATCACGTAACCTTCAGCCAGTCCCTAAATTCCTCTGAACTTCAGTTTTAAAGTAGAGTAATAATTAATAGTACCAGCCTATGAAGTGGCTATGAGGTTTCAAATAAATGCTAAATGTGATCAATATAAAATGACTTTGTCCATCTTACACATATTACATCCAAGTTGGTTATTGTATTATTAGGCTATAAATGGAGAGAGATTTGGAGACTGTAGTTCTAGAGAAAGTGAAGAGAAGGGAATAGTGGCAGTGAAATAGGGAATGAATAAAGATACAAATTGGGATGCAGCAGAAATTGCTTAATCTGGATGGCTGCACTCAAGCTGAGAGAAATTACAACCTGGAGTTTATGGGCATAAGCTTAGACTACCCAGTACTGGAGTTCTAATTCTCCATTTAAAAGTTGTGTCCATCAGACACATTAATAACTCTAAAGCAATTAATAAAAAATATTATTACTATTATTTCCCCTAACCTTTATTAGTCTGTGTGCTAGACATTGTTCTAAAGGTTTACATGATCATTTATGAGTTTCAGTTTCTTTGTGCATGAAATGGAAATGGCATCTATTAAGCCTTCCTCCTGGGATTAGTGTGAGAACTGAATGAATTAGGTGGCGCTGGTCGTGTAGATACAACTCAAAACATGGCAGCCGTTAGCGTTGGTATTAGTTACGGAAGTACTAATGGTGAAAACCAGTGAGTGGGTAGACTCACTCATCTCGGTTCCCCCTGCTAAGTATAGTTACAGATTCTGCATGTTGTACGTAACACAAACACAAGGAGACTCAAAGGTGGAGTGAAGAAGACCATCTGACTAGGCTCCTCGGATCACGGCGGTGAGTTTTCTGGGCTTTATTTTTGTCTCACGTACCCCAGACATGAAGCTGAAGAAGCTAGCAACCTGGAAATGTCAGTGGGAGAAACAGCAAAAGCCCCAAAGGAAAACCCGTGGTCCTGAGCCAAAGACCAGGCATGGGGCACCCCAGCAAGACAGAAAACTTTTAGGCAAAAATGATTCTCCCCCAGCCAAACACTACAGAAAAAACCCACAGGCTCACCCGCATTAGCAAAGGCTGAGTGGGGAACCTAGCTTGGCTAGGTGACAGCCACCCTTGCTTAGTCATAACAAGGCACTCCTACCCTACCTCCCATTCCGTGGTGCCAGAGAAGACAGAGTGGGGAGCCAGGACTTTCATACCCATTTGATGATAATGTGCCTCCCTCCCAACCCTACACACATACAGGAGGCCACAGGAGGGCCCCACCCAGTGGTAGCAAGTCACCCCTGGAGTAGCGTAGGAGGAGGCCAAGTGGGGAACTTGGACTTTCAGTTCCACATGGCAGTAATCGTGAGCACCACCCTCACTGTCTTCTGCCAGAGTAGTGTCAGAAGAGGCTTGCTACAGCAAAATATTTAAGTAAAATGAAGAATTTCATGACAAAATTCTCCAAATACCCAGGTTTCGATAAGAAAGTCACTCATTGTACCAAAATCCAGGAAAATCAACATGAATGAGAAAAAGTGATCAACATACACCAACACTAAGGTGAAACAGATGTTGGAATTATCTGAGTAGAATTCTAAAGAAGACATCATAAAAATTATGAACATATTTGAAACAAATGAAGAAACAAAGTCTCAGGAAAGGAACAGAAGACATATAGAAGAACCCAATGGAGATTTTTAAACTGCAAAGTACAATAACGGAAATAAAAACTCAAGAAATGGGCTCAACAGTGGAATGGAGAGGACAAAGAAAAGAAGCAATGAACTTGAAGATAAGACAATAGAAAATACCCAATCTGAACAACAGAAGGAAAATAAACCAGGGGAAAAATGAACACAACCTGAGGGACGTGAGGGACTAATAACAAAAGATCTAACATTTGTGTCATCAGACACAAGGAGGGCAGGAAGACAAAGGGATGAAAAAGCATCCAAAGAAATAATGGCCGCACCACAGTGGTAATCATAATGCAATATCTAAGTGTATCAAATCAACATGTTGTACACCTTAAAGTTACACAACGTTGTATTAATTCTATCTCAGTTAAAAAAAATAATAAAAAATAAACTAAAAGGCCCAACTCATTGGGAAAAAGCCTAAAGGGTTAAGTTAGTAAAATTAGCATATTAAAACGAAAGAATGGCTGAAAATTTCACAAATTTGGCCAAAAAAAAAAAAAAGCATAAACTTACAGATTCAAGAAGCAGAGCAAACTCGAAACAGGATGAACTAAAAGAAATCCCCAACAAGACACATCACACTCAAACTTCTGAACACTGAAGACAAGGAAAGAGTATTAAAAGCACACAGTGAGAAATGATACATGACCGGCAGGGGAAAAACAGTCCCAATCACAATGGGTTTCTCATCAGAAGCCATTGGGAGTGGAAGGACATGGCACATCATTAAGTGCTGAAGTATAAGAATTGTCAACCCAGAATTTTGTATCTAGGGAGAATATTCTTCAGATATGAAGGGGGAAATCAAGACTTTCTCAAATAACGAAAATCTAAGAGAATTTTTCACCACAGACCTATCCTAAAAGACTTTTAAATCTTTGAATATCTGGAAGGAAGAAGAAAGAACAACAACAGAAAGATTTAAGATATGGATAAATTCCAAATATCTTCTACAGCTCAATATAAAAAACAAACAAAACAACCCAGTCAAAAAATGGGCAGGAGAACTTAATAGACATTTCTCCAGAAGACATACAGATGGCCAACAGGCACAGGAAAAGATGCTCACCATCACTAATTATTAGAGAAATGCAAATCAAAACTACCATGAGGTATCACTTCACACCAGTCAGAATGGACATCATCAAAAAGTCTACAAATAATAAATGCTGGAGACGCTGTGGAGAAAAAAATGGGAATGTAAATTGGTGCAGCAACTATGGAGAACAGTATGGAAGTTCCTTAGAAAAACTAAAAATAGAATTAACATGTGATCCAGTAATCCCACTCCTAGGCATACATCAGGAGAAAATTCTAATGTAAAAAGATACATGCACCCCAATGTTCATAGCTGCATTGATTACAACAGCTAAGACATGGAAGCAACTTAAGTGTCCATCAACAGATGATTTGATAAAGAAGATATGGTTGGTATATACATATATATGTATAATGGAATATCACTCAGCCATAAAAAAGAATGAAATAATGCCACTTACAGCAACATGGATGGACCTAGAGATTATCATACGAAGTGAAGTAAGTCAGATAGAGAAAGATATCACATGGTATCACTTATATGTGGAATCTAAAAAAATGATACAAATGAACTTATTTACAAAACAGAAATAGACTCACAGACATAAAAAATAAACATAGTTACCAAAAGGGGAAGGGGGGGATAAATTGGAAGTTTATGATTAACAGATTAACACACTAGTATATATAAAATAGATAAACAACAAGGACCTACTGTATAGCACAGGGAACTATGTTCAATATCTTGTAATAACCTATAGTGGAAAAGAATCTGAAAAAGAACATATATATATGTTAACATATATATATATATAAGAACATATATATATATATATAAGAACAATATATATAATTGCTGTACACCTGAAACATTGTAAATCAACTATTCTTCAATAGAAATAAAAGGTAAATTCAATAAACTTCCTTCTCTTGAGTTTTCTAAATTGTGTTTGATGATTGAAGCAGAATTATAACATTGTCTGATGTGGTTTTCAATGGATGTAAAGAAAATATTTAAGACAATTACATTGTAAATGGGAGAAGGCAAAGGGACCTAAAGGAAGGTAAAATTTCTACACTTTATTCAAACTGGTAAAATGTTGACATCATTTGGCTGTGACAAGTGTATAATATAATGTGTATAATATAATGATTACAGGTACCACTAAAATATCTGTACAAAATTGTACACCCAAAAATGCTACAGATAAATCAAAAGGAAATTCTAAAATCTGTTCAAGTAAACCACAGAAAAACAGGAGAAATAAAACAGAAATTAAAAATAGAGGAAACAAACAGAAAAAAATTAAATGGCAAACTTAAGCCCTAACATATGTCAATAGTTATATTAAATATAAATGGCCTATGATTCTATTTATATAACATTCTTGAAATGACAACATTAAAGAGATGGAGAACAGATTAATGGCCGTCAAGGTTTAGGAAAGGTGGGGGAAGATGGGTGGATGTAACTGTAAAGGGGTAGCTTCAGGGAAGCTTTTGTGGTGATGAAATGGTCTTGTATCTTGATCCCAGATGTGGTCACACGAAACTACCCATGTGATAAAATGACACTGAACTACACACATATGGTATCAATGTCAGGTTCCTGGTTTTGATACTGTAGCTGTAACCAGTGGGGGAAAATAACTGAGGGGTACAGGGGACCACTCTGTACCATCTTTACAACTTACTGTGAAACTGTCTCTTTCAAAATACAAAACGTTTTGTTGCTTTGTTTGGTCTTAAGTAAGTGCAGAAAGCAGCAAGAGAGGTAGCTTATTTGGTACCCTTGCTCAAATCCACAGGCAAGCAGGGACTGGGAGTGAAATTTCAAATACTTGTTGTTCTTTCTAGGTTTCATTTCAGTTAATTTTTTTAAAACTTACATGGAGAATGGAGAATTTGATGCCTTCTGTTGACTGCTAAGCTTTTGAGGTGACTTGTAGTGAAAAACAAAAATTGGTCAGAGGCCAGCAGGCTGCCTCCAGATTTAGCTGGATTAAACCTCAGAACATCGGGTACAATGCTTTAAGTACCAGCCAAAGGTATCACTAGACACAGTGCTGGGGTCGGGGAGAGGGTGCTAAGGGGGACTAAGAGTGTGGCATATTTTTCACACAAGAAATGTTCTATTTTCTTGTGACAGTATGTTCTCATGCTCTGCCAACAACAATATTCAGTTCTGAGATTCAGTTTTTGGATAGTAAAACCTTTAGCACTTTACAAAGCTAAGTTGTTTTTTTTTCCCTTTACATGAACATGGAAATTCAATTACCTTCTAAGAGTGAAGCAAGAGCAGGCTCAGCTCTGTGGCTAAAATTGAGAACATCCATGTGTAATCATATAATCTTGTGTGGTAATGGGGCATGCCTAGATTGCAATCACCTCGAATTAATTATATTGTCTTTTGCCTGAAGAAAGAGTACTAATGAAACAAAATGAAATAAAAGAAGAATAATAAAAACAAAGCCCAAGCAGCATGAATTTGTCAGTGTTTGCCCACAATTGTGCCAATGGTGGGGACACTGGGTCTCACTCAACGTAGCTGTCCTCTGGCCCTTTACCTCTGGATCTGTAATACATTTCCTGTCTCCGCACTTCTCAGCCATGGGAGACGACTCTCCTGTTTGCTTGTGTCTTCCCTGTAATAAATTGTCAGTACCTCTAGGAGAAACCTCAAGCCAGTTCCATTCACTCTTGCCCAAGCAAGTACAGGTGAAGTGGGCTTTTCCTTCTGTTCTTGGTAAAAGCTTATAAAAAAAAATTAAGGCCATATAAAAGTGCATTATATCTAAAAAAAAAAAAAAAACCCACAAATGAACTTATTTACAAAACAGAAAAAGACTCATAGACATAGAAAACAAACTTCCAATTACCAAAGGGGAAAGAGGGAAGGAAGGGATAAATTAGGAGTTTGGGATTAGCAGATGCAAACTACTATATGTAAAATAGATAAACAAGGTCCTATTATATAGCACAGGGAACTACATTCACTATCTTATAAAAGCCTATAATGAAAAAGAATATGAAAAGGAATATATATATGTGTGTATAACTGAATCACTATGCTGTACACCAGAAATTAACACAACACTGTAAATCAACTATATTTCAATTTAAAAAAAATAATAGGCCATAAATCATTTTGGCTTAAATAAATGAGAAAATAATAGTCCAGTGGTGACTGGTGCAGTTGGAGGAAACGTCTCAAGGACCCAGGCTTCTTCCTTCTTGTTGCTCTGCCATCCTCAGATGTCGTTCTAGCCACAGGGCTGGATCTGGGTTTTGCCAAGTTAACACTTTACAACTCTTGGGAAGGGAAAAATGGATGGAGTGTGCACCCAATGTCACACTTCCAGATCAAAGTCCTAAACTGGTCTGACGTCTCACATCCCGATCACGTGGATATACCTAGCTCTGGGGAATCTACAGAGTGCAAGCTCTGGCTCTCTAGCTGGACAAGCACACAAGCCTGATTAAACCAAGGGCAGATATGTGCGTTGTGTGGGTGTGTTACCGAAGGCAAGTTCATGTGCCCGCCACACGCTGAGGCGAAACTGAAACATCAAAGTTTGGAGCAGAGAAAGGTTTATTGCAGGGCCGAGCAAGGAGGATGGGGTGGCTCATGCCCATGAAAACCCCAAACTCTCTGAAGGGGGTCAGCAAAGCCTATTTAAAGGCCAGGGAAGGGAGGGGGATCGCAGTGTATGTGATTAACTGTGCACAATTCTCTGATTGGTTGATGATGAGGTAACAGGGCTGTCAACACTATCAACCCCTAGGCACCAGAAGGCCTGAGGGCCGTGAGTTCTCAATCAAGTAGTTAATTTCTTCCCTTTGGTGGTGGTTTTAAGCATCTGAAAAGCTCAGGAACTATACATGAGATACTATTATCTGGGTACTTCAGAGAGAAGCTGCAGCAGAGGACATGGGGAGGGGTCTGACCTTGGTCCTGCTCAGTTACAGGTGAGGCTGCGGGCGTTTATCCCTAAAGGAAAACTAGAGACAGTGGTACTGGGGAGACAGCGATCTCACCACATTGCGTACATCACCACCATTCCCCTAGATGCCGAGAGTCCCAGCTTCCAACTCAGAAGTATATTTGTGTACTGAGATGTCTGAAGAAACGTCTCCGTATGCGTCAGCCAACAGGGATGGAGCAGAATCTCAGGACAGAGGTGCTATCACCCAGTCAGTCAGCGCTCCGGATGGAGTTGTAGCCTCCAGAGGACATATATGGGAAGAGCAACCAGTGAGACCCGTGAAACATGGAGTTCCCTCCAGTGTCTGCTCTTCTGTTGTTGATCCCAAGTCCTTCCATGCCCCTGAGGCCTCGTTTTCAAAAATTTAAAAGCTAACTTCCTCCTTTCTGTTTTCTTGGCTCTGGCCTTCCTTCCATGAGGTAAGAAGGAAGGCTGTGAAATTGACTAAAAGAAGGGTAGGCCAGAGGGATACCAGAAAATTGCAAGAACAAAACTGACAACAAAATTAGGAGCATATTCTTTATTTACCCTTATACTCTCCGACCCTAGAACAGTGCCTGACATGCAGTAAGTCTTTTTTTTTTTTTTTTTTTTGAAGTATAGTCAGTTACAATGCATCAATTTCTGGTGTACAGCCTAATGTCCCAGTGACGTGTAGTAAGTCTTAATAAATGTTTCTTGTACTGAATCACATTTCTTGAGAGCTAAGGAAATTCTGAGTTAATCTTCTGATTTACCAGACAGGAGAGTTTTGCTCCACCTTTTTGATCATTAGCCCCTGCAATGCAATCTGCCAGGTATTTAGTAACAAAGCTTTTGCTCCGGAAACCTCAAGTACAAATCCACTAGTCACTGAAATAACACAGAGCAGGATTCAGCTTGCTTCTATGTTCCAAACAAAAGATAAGCTGTTCCTTTTTAGATAAATAAACCACATTAAATTTACTGTGTTATTGTATCAACAATAAATACCATGTTGATGGCCAACAAGAAATATGTAACACTTGTTTATTTAATCTATCTACTTTGCACAGATTTCTGATAAAGTTAAATAGATCCCCCCCCCCTCCTTTTTTTTTTTTAATACAGACTTCTAAAAATGTATGCCCATTTGTACTTTAAGGGCATCTGGTGAGTTTTTCATGTTAACTCAATCATTTGCATCACTCAAAAGCCTTCTTCCTTTTAATTAATTGGAAACACTCTCTCTGAGTATGCTTGGCCTTAATGAGTTGAGGACCCATCAGACATCCCCTTTTATCTCATAAAATGATTACATTTTCTAAATAATGAAAGCTTTCAAATAAACCTTTACATGGCTTTTATGGGCATGTGATATGCAACACAAAATACCAGAAATCAGGGCTAACTCTTTTTGTATTTTACATTTTATAGATCACCTTTCACCTTCATTATCTGACAATTCTCACAACTTCATGATGAGTTCTATTTATTATCAAAACTATATAGATGAGGAAATTAGGGCTCAGAAATGTACCTAAGGTGATACAATCAAGATCCAAAATCAGGTCCACTAACTTCAAATATTTTTCCTAAACCAAAATTTCCCCCTTTCATGCTTTGTTTACAAAATATCAGTATTTGTCATTAAAAGTCAAGGTTGATCATGGACTTCCTCCCACAAGCTGCTGTTAACCAAGGAAATATATCAAGAACAAAAGGACAGTTTGAAAGGCAATCCAGAGACATCTGTGATTGAAAGTCCACAAAGCATTGTCAGCATAAAAGATAATCAGCTTTGCATGACAAGACAGGTAGTGGGAAGTGTCATTAGTGCACTAAGGAAGAACAAATCTGACCACATATTGTATCCATTTCTTTTACTTTTATCTTTGTATTCTATTGCTTTTTGCTACAAGAATGTCACCTACTGCCTGAAATATACAGGATACACCCATTCTTAAATCTCTGACCTTTAAAGGTATAACATTTTTCCATTCATACAGAGAGAAAAAGTTGCAGAACAGAGGCGAGCACAGCTCAGTGGTAGAGCCCCTGCTTAGCATGCACGAGGTCCTGGGTTCAATCCCCAGTACCTCCATTAAAAAATAGTAATAATAAAACAAACAAACAAACAGACAGACAGACAAACCTAATTACCCCCGACCCCCGTAAAATGTCCTATGGAAAAAAAAAAAAAAAAGTTGCTGAACAGAGAATAACATTTGTCCTGTTGGACATTTACAGGAACATTGTGACCTGACCTATGTGGACAGCTGCAAAAACAAAGGTTTCTGACACCAAGAAGTTTGCAACAACCAAACACACCCCCTGCATTTTTAGTATAAAAGGTGCCTGAATTCCATCTCAGGTAAGATGGTTCTTTGGGACACACTAGGCTACCATCTTCTCAGTCTGCTGTCTTACCGAATGAAGTTGCTCCTCCTTGCCCCAACACTTTGTCTCTTGATTTACTGGCCTGTCGTGTGGCAAGCAGTACAAGCTTGGACTTGGTAACATTAGTGAGAAGAGCTGAGTTTGGTTTTCTCCTCCAGAGCTTCTCATCCCCTGCTGCCAGATAATAAATAGTGAAGCCATGTTTGTTTTTAATCCAAATCTGATTCAAGAGATAGACACCATTACTATGCATTCCTATCTCCCTAATTACACTTACAGTCTTCAAAAACATGCTGACATGATGATGGGTGAAGGTGCTCTTCCAAGAATTAAACACTGAAAGGTGATAGTAACCGACTAGAATGCAGATTGTGGCAGAATTAGAATCCAAACCTCTCCTTCTCCATACTACAATTCATGTCTCTCTATATAATTCATAATGGTTGACAGGAAGAGGTTTACATGGTTACAGTTTTTAAAGATTTAAAAGATTCATGTACAAAGTTCTTAATAAATAGTTTTGAAATAAATGAAGGATCTGGTAAATGAGTGAATGAATGGATAAATGAATGAATGAAATGTCTGCCATCTAAAATGGTGATTCTACTCTGAGCACAGGGAATGTGTGAATAAAGGGGTAGTGTTCCTAAAACAAATTAAAGGACAGGATGGTTTATCGGCAGTTTTAGTAGAACACTTAGATCCCAGTCAGAAATAGTTACAGAAGGAAGTCTGGAAAGGGCAAATAGGAAACCATCACAGAAGAGGGCTTTTTGTGTTCTGGGAGGATTTTTCCTATTGGTGGCTCCGTCAAGAAGTGAGTTCTTCCTGAGGATAGCATTGACGTAGATGCTTTGTCCCTTCTGTCGCTGTTCCATTTGTTTATTAATTCATCAGATATTTTTGATCATCTCTTATATGCCAGACTGTGTGTTACACGATGAATAAAACATGGGTCCTGACCTCAAAGATTTTTGGTCCCTGGGGAGATGGGGAGGGAGTGAAGTTTGGAATGTAATCGTGGTTCCTGAGAGAGTGAGAGATGCAGGTAAGACACAAAGTTGAACAGGCAATTTCAGCCCCTTGTCGTAAAGGACAGACCATTGCTCAAAGCTCCTATGGGAGGAAACGCACTCATGCTCTGAGGATCAAGAAAGACTTCCAAAGGACTAACATTCAAAGTGGGTCCTGGCTTGGGAATCAGGAAACTGAACAGATTGATTACATCAAATGTATTTCCAGAGAGCAGTGGGTGAGTTCAAGAGGAGGAAGCTCGAGGCCCCAGAGTGCCTGCCTTGCCCAGGCCCCCTCCATAGCCCTTGGAGGGGTCCTAGAAATATGTTTCATGGTCATTTGTTTTCGTAAAATTTTAAAGTAAGACATCCTAGCTCCAAAAGACTAGGAATCCTGTCCCTTTCCATTCTGGCTTTCTCTCCATCACACACTCCCTCCAGCTGAGTGGTGCTGGAGATCCAGCATAGGAGAAGCTGAGTTTAGGATACCTTTATACCTTATTGCATTGGGTGGGATGAATTCACGTGATTTATAGTCTCCTCCTTGTGTGTCCTCTATCCATATGCTTCCGGGATAAAGGACACGTTTTATGACAGGATGACCTCGGGTCCTCCCAACTGCATATTCCTCCCTCTCCCGAGCCCTCCGAAGCAAACTCTGCCCCAGGAAAGCCTGAATTATTTTTCTATTCTTTTTATAGAAAATGGTATTACATAGTTGTTGTCTCATGAAGAGGCAGTTAAAGAGTATGTAGCAAAAAATAGATGTTTTCTTTGTGCATCCAATTTGGAATATGACTGAATTTGTCATCCTGGAACATAAGAAATTACTCCAAGATTTTGTAAACATCTAGAAAATGCTTGTGATGCCCTGTTCATACCCCCTTAACCTTCTCTGGAAGTCACAGGCAGTTTCCAGGCATAGAGATTTCTTTCTGTGTATCTCTTTGCTTGAGATCATTCCAAGAGCTATGAATGCATGCTCAGCCTGAAAACAGGGCAGGATGAGCTGATACCCCAAGAGCAGCCCTGAGCCAGCGAGAGACTGTGGTTGGTGGAAAATACCCCAGCTTTCTCTCCCCTCAGCGGGACAGTTATGAGTTACGTTCTGTGTATCGTGACAATACAGCCCTCGATCTCAACCCCTGCATCTCCTTTGCTATGACAGAGGCCCCTGGATGGATGTTTTGCTGTGTAGATCAGGCATTTGATATGTCTGTGCTCCTGGCCACCACACTTGTGTGTACCAAGTGCCAATTAAGGGATTATTGATAAAGAAGGCTGGCTAATGTCAACGAGCCAAGTCTACTCGGTTGTTCATTTTGCCCGCTTGGTTGTTCACCGTTGTCTTCCATGATGAGTGCTGTCTAGCAGACGCTAACAAGTGAAAAAAACTTCATGTTCCATGCCCATTGCAGCTAACCAGACCTCCTTGTCAACATTCTTCTCAGCCTTTTTATTCCAGGCCCCTGACCAAACAGCAAACTCACTGACCACTGTCTACAAAGTGTTCTCGCTTAAAGCTATTTCTCTTGCCACACAAAGTGGAAGAACAGACATGGCTCACAGCTCCACCCACGGAGAAGATTATTCCCCTCTCCACTGCCTTTCAAGGCCTCCAGAATGTGGCTATCATAGCGCGATCATCCATTTTTGGCTTGCACCCGTATACCAAGCTGGGCCTTCCGTGAACTAAGCTTGAGATTTTCCTCCCCCATCAGTTGCTCATATGGGACGCCCTGCCCTGATACAGCCATAGGTGTGAGTTATGGGGTGGGAGTCTGGGCCCCCCTCTAGTGTAGTTACCCACGTCCGCTGGTCCTGCTCCGGCACGACGCTGAACGCACGCCTTCCACCTTCCAATGGACGACTGCTGTCTTCAACAGACTTTATGACCGGGCAGGTCCAACAAAACTCAACTCATAGTGGACAGTTCCAATGGCATGGCCACGTGGCACCTCACAGTCAAGTGTTCTTCACTCGGGAAATATTACAGACGCTGTTTCTCCAAAGGCGTGTGATTCTCTGCTGCAGATGGCATGGCCTTGCTCCAGAATCCCAGGGGCTTGCGTTGTGATTCTTGCCCTGAGCCTGCCATGAGCTCTGTATGAGGTCTCTTCCCACTGCAGACACCTCCACCACCAGAGGGTCCTCTTGATCACACGGCTGAAGTGGCAGGTCTGCTTGCACTGCAGTCAGGGCCTGCTTCTGGCCCCTTCCTGCTCCTGGCCCCGTTCAAAGCTGGCAGTCCCAGTAAACGGGCTTGAACAATGTCCCAGGTGTGGGATGAGATGCCTTCTTATTCCAAAGAGGTCCCACAGGTGCTGTGCTGCTGTCTTTGTAGGAGAGAGAAGCAGCGTCGGTCTGCCTTTTACTTTAGAGCTTACACTTCTTATCCCTGGACCACTGAAAACTTAATTTTCCCGAATCTTCGTAAGGCTTATCTCCCATCCCCTGCAGCTTATGTGTCTTCCAAGCAAATTCGTCGTCTTTTCCTCATCCTATCTGAACAGCATGAGGTCATCGATATAATATATCCATGACAATCTATGGGATAGATGTTCAGGTCATACTGATCTCTTATGAATATATCATGACAGAGGACGGGAGAGAACATAGCCCTGAGGCAAAGTCCTCCCTCTTCAGCCAGATGATCCAACAGATCTTATGAATACTGCCTGTCCTACATGAATGCAAATTCTCTCTAATCCCTTTTTTTCTAATTGGAATGGAAGATAACACATCTGTCAAATCAATCTTACATACCATGGACTTGAAGGTTTATTAATCTGCTCCAGCTACGGTACGTACAGCAGCTGAAATTGGGGCTTCAACTTGGTTACGCCTTCGGTGAATTGGTTATGCCAATGAAGTCATTCATTCTTTAGGATCCATCTGGTTTCTGCAGGACCCAGATTGTCATATTAAATGGAGATATGATTTCTACCACCCCTGCATCCTGTAGGTCTTTAATGGTGGCACTAACCTCTACCATGCCTCCAGGGGTGTGTCACCGCTTCTGATTCACCATCTTGGCTAGGGGCAGGGGCAGTTTCAGAGGTATCTATTTGTTCTTCTCCACCATAGAAGCTCTTATCCTACAAGCAAAGGACCCAATGTAGGGGTTATTCCCGCTGCCAAGTATATCAGTTTCAATTATACACCCCGTGACAGAGGAAGCAATCATTAGGTGGGTCCCTGAATCCAGTGAATGCACTGGGAGCCAGATTTCAGCCAGGACTTCATATTACCTGGCTCTCGTAAGTCCCCTCTCTAACAGAGGGGCCATGATGCACTGTGGGTCTCCAGCCACCAATGTCAGTTCAGGATCTGTGTCTAATAGTCTTCAAAATGTATAAGTATTTCCATTTCTCCAATGTACACATAGTCACTGAACACATAGCCATCATTCACGACGGGGAGAGACTCAGAGAATCATTTTAATTTATATTTTTCACAGTATCTCAGGGTACTGTTTCCTGGGTACCTGGCCTCCTTGTCAGTTAATGAGCTTCTAAATGAAAATTGGCTCAGGTCTAGGATCATGACGTTTTACAGGGGTGAACGCCCTCAGTGTGTCTCATGCTCTCTCATTTGTTCATTCATTCCCTCACTCATCCCTTCTTTCTTTCCCTCCTTCCTTTTCTTTTTGATTAGATGTTTAGCAACATCTCTGTAGGCTGCCCACCTCCTTTGCCCCTAGGGAGCCCAAGCTCTTAACCATCTCCACAGTTCTTTGTGTGTCAGACCTCCTTGGTTGTCATGATGGTACTTGTGGCCTCTGGCTTCTGCTAGATAAGGGCTGCCACCCGACTCTTGTTATTTGGGGACCAGTCATTCCGTGGCTGTTGAAGCTCTGTGGTTGCCTCTCACCACCAGCCCTGGCCTGCAGAGGACAGCCACCACTGCCCTGTGGTTCCGCTGCCCCTCCCACCTGTGCATCCCTGACGACCTTGATGAAAGCTGTGTCCTCTGGGCCCACCGGTGAAGCATAATCCTCTGGTGGGTTTTCTAACCTCAGCAAATATACCCGTATCAGTATTCTCACTGTCCATGAAATGTACATCCTCAAGCCTTACACACTGGCCTGAACAGCAGTGGAAAAAGGAAGAACATAATCAAACCCAACGCAGCACAAAATGTGAAGGGATAATAGGAAAATAGAGAAAAGACACCCAGTAACTACAGCCTAGAGGAAAAGCTCATCTATGAACAACAACGACAAAAAAGCAGTCACAAAACCTTCCCCAGTTAAGGTAGCAAATGCTATGTGATAAAAGTCTTACTGTTAAATAAACACAGGGGACTCAGAAATCCCTACCAGTCCATCAGTCTAATGAAATCCCAATTAAGATACTATTTTCCACTAATGTCTTTAAAAGAAACATTTGAATCTGACTGGACCACTTAGTTATCTGTTCCTTTATTGATGCTTGATGAAAGTTGGGTCCATTGTTGGAATACATAACACCCAGTCTGGGATCTTGAAACTGTCATTCTTGGTCAGTCTACCTGTCCCTCCCATCAGGATGAGTGGCATCTTAGCAGCTGAGCAGCAAACTGGTGTTTTGTAGCTTTATAGAACTGGCACCTGTGCAGGGATGCTGAGCTCATAGTGGTGCCAGCTTTGCATGCCCCACTACCCTTGTCCCTAGTTACACTTTGCCTTTAGCTACTCATTTATAATAAAGTGTCCTGCTACACTGAAGCATAACAAATTTGGGGAGAAATTCTGGCAAGAGCACAGATTGGCTCTCCATGGTATATACAATACCCCTGGGGTAGCAGGTGAGGCTGTTAGAAGGATGAAAAATCCAGCAGTGTCTCTGTCAGTCCCTCTGTCAGGAAAAGACAGTGGCTGCTCAAGGCAAAATACATTAATCATTTATATGAGTACTCAAATGCAGTGTTTCCATCTCAGAAAACGGTACCAGAACCCATCCCATCGCTCAGGCTGAAAACCCAAGAGTCAAGATTCTTTTTTATTTTTTCTCCCTCATACTCCACATCCAAACCACTAGCACGTCCTGTTTTCTGTTATCTCTGAAACTATCCTGAATCCACTCGCTTGTCTTTATCTCTGAAGATCTTACCTTGGTCCAAGTGCCATCATTTCATATCGGGACTCTGGAACTATCTCCTCTTCGGTTCCTCTAATTCTTTCTTGCTTCCTTAAAATGCATCTTCCCCACAGAAGGTGGTGGTCTTTTCTTTTTTTTTTTTTAAGGGATCTAGTTTGTTTTTTTTAATTGAAATACAGTTGATTTATAATGTTGTGTTAGTTTCAGTTGTGTAGCAAAGTGATTTAGTTATAAACACATACACATTTTTTTTTTCAGATTCTTTTCCATTATGGGCTATTACAAGATATTGAATACAGTTCCCTGTGCTATACAGTAGGTCCTTGTTGTTTATCTGTTTTATATATAGTACTGTATAATATGCTAATCCCCAACCCTAATTTATCCCTCCTTCCTGCTCCTTTCTCCTTTGGTAACCATAAACCTATTTTCTATGTCTGTGAGTCTGCTTCTGTTTTGTAAATAAGTTCATTTGTGTCTTTTTTTTCAGATTACACATATAAGTAATACCATGTGATATTTGTCTTTCTCTATCTGACTCACTTCACTTAGTATGATAATCTCTAGGTCCATCCATGTTGCTGCAAATGGCATTATTTCATTCCTTTTTATGACTCAGTAATAGTTCTTTGTATATATACACCACAACTTTTTTATCCATTCATCTGTTGATAGACATTTAGGTTGCTTCCATGTCTTGGCTATTGTAAATAGTGCTCCTATGAACATTGAGGTGCATGTGTCTTTTCAAATTAGAGTTTTCTCCAGATATATGCCCAGGAGTGGGATTGCTGGGTCATAAGGTAACTCTATTTTTAGCTTTTTACGGAATGTCTGTGCTGTTCTCCATAGCGGCTGCACCAATTTACATTCCCACCAGTAGTGTAGGAGGTATTCTTTTTCTCCACACCCTCTCCAGCGTTTACTGTTTGTAGACATTTTGATGATGGTCATTCTGACTGGTGTGAGGTGACATCTCATTGTAGTTTTGATTTATGTTTCACTAATAGTTAGCGATGTTGAGCATCTTTTCATGTGTCTGTTGGCCATCTGTATGTCTTCTTTGGAAAAATGTCTATTTAGGTCTTCTGTACATTTTTTGATTGGCTTGTTTGTTTTTTTGATATTGAGCTGTGTGGGCTGTTTGTACATTTTGGAAACTAATCCCTTGCTGGTCACATCATTTGCAAATATTTTCTCCCATTCTGTAGGCTGTCTTTTTGTTTTGTTTATGGTTTCCTTTTCTGTGCAAAAGCTTTTAAGTTTGATTAGATCCCATTTGTTTATTTTTGCTTTCATTTCCATTACTCCAGGAGATGGATTTAAAAAAAAAAAATTGCTGCTATTTATATCAGAGTGTCCTGCCTCTGTTTTTCCTCTAGGAGTTTTATAGTATCTGGTCTTACATTTAGGTCTTTAATCCATTTTGAGTTTATTTTTGATATACACAAATCTGTTGCATTTCTATACAGTAACAAACAAAATCAGAAAAAAATTAAGGAAAAAATCCCATTTACTATCACATCAAAAAAAATTAAATACTTAGGAATAAACCTACCTAAGGAGGCAAAAGACCTGTACTTTAAAAACTATGAGACACTGATGAAAGAAACTGAAGATGACAGAAACAGATGGAAAGATATACCATGTTTTTGGATTGGAAAAATCAATATTATTAAAATGAGCATACTACCAAGGAAATCTACAGATTCAATGCAACCCCCTTCAAATTACCAATGGCATTTTTCACAGAACTAGAAAAAATAATTTTAAATTTTGTATGGAAATCCAAAACACCCAGATAGCCAAAACAATCTTGTGAAAGAAGAATGGAGCTGGGGGAATCACTCCCTGACTTCAGACTACACTACAAAGCTACAGTCAAAACAGTATGGTATTGGCATAAAAACACACACATCTATCACTGAAATAGGATAGAAAGTCCAGAAATAAACATAAGCACTTATGGTCAATTAATCTATGACAAAGGAGGCAAGACAATACAATGGAGAAAGGACAGTCTCTTCAATAAGTGGTGCTGGGAAAACTGGACAGCTACATGTAAATGAATGACATTAGAACATTCTCTAATATCATATACAGAAATAAACTCAAAATGGATTAAAGACCTAAACATCAAGACTGGATAATGGTTATCTTCTTGAAATGTAAATCAGATCATCACTCCTCTGCTTAAGACTTTTAGTGACCTCATATTGACTTTCAAATAAAATCCAAATTTCTCACCATGTCTTACTTTGCCCTCTTCACTGATTTCATCTTATTCCCCAATTTTTGCCATGTTTTAGGTGTATAGGCTGCTTTTTTCTTTAAGTTTCATCTCACTTTAGAGCCTTTGCACTCTTATTGCTTCTGCTTAGATCTTCCACTTAGGACCTTACTCAGATATTACCTCCTCATCCTTGACTTTATTGATAAGTGTGTCTAAATATCTCTTCCTACATCCTACCCTTGCTCAGAGTAATTTCCTACTATATCATCCTCTTTTATTATCTTCATAGCATTTATCACTAATTCAAATCACCTGATTTATTTCTTTGTGAACATCTATTTTTGGCTCCTCCCATCTAGAAGGTAGATTCCAAGAGACCAAAGCTTTGGGTTCCCAAAGTTTGCATCTGTGTTTGTCACATAATAGACATCCAAAACACATTTGTTGAATGAATGAATGAAGGAATAAACAACATTTGTTAAATGAATGAATGACTCAATCAATTAATCAACCAATCAACCGAGCAATCAATCAATGGGAACTATGTTTTACATCCCATTTAAAAAGAAACCCTGCTGCCTTTAATTTAGTAGGTCTAACAAATACCTATTTTTTTTTTTCTGAGGAATATGCTTGGTGATTGGGATGGTAGGGTAGAATTTCTAGGGCAAGTCTTTTAGGGTAAGATTTTCAGTGATAAGTGATACCATTCAGATAATCTGATGTTAAGAATAAAATCTGAGTCAAACTTCCCTCATGGAATAGAACCTTCCATTGAGCAATAGGAACATGATTAGATACCTCCAGGATCAGGGCCTGATATGGGGAAAAATAATATAAATGAGCCCCCATCTTCCCCGTACCCTTGATCTAATCTTTCTCTGACCACACAGAAGAGGAGTAATGGGTGGAATCCCCAGGAAACACATTCTGAGATGGAGTTTAGCATGCAGGAAGCTTATTAGAGAGTGCTATTGGGATCAACCCCTGCAGAAGGGAAGAGAGGGAAGAAGTGAACAGAGAGAGAGACTGAGTTGAGATTCAGTCTCATTGGAGACCTCAGTCAACCCTAAGGAGAGTTCTGGAGATGGAATTACCCTTCATTTGTCCCAAGCTGAAGCAGGGAAGCCAAGCCTTTATATTCCCACTGGGATCAGACACTGGATGTGAGATGCTCTGGAAAAGGGCGTGGCTTTCAGCCAGGCAGCTGTCTTGAGCGGAGGTGATCCCCATAAGGGAATAGGGGGTGCTGGGGCTCTCCACCAGCCGCACTCCCAGCCTCTGGGAAAGTCAGTCAGCCATTTCCAAAGGGGAATCTGAGTGATGCATCACAGCAGCCACCACAGAGTCCAAGAAGGACTGAAGCAAACCCTTCTTCACCAAACAGAGAGGGAACAGAGAACCTGAGCTCCCTGCTTTGAACCAACATCACAGAGTGGGCTGTCTGGGACATTATCAACCATGACATTTAGCAGCTGCTTTTAAAAAAGAGGCTTTATTCCTGTTCTTGTTTTTTGCTTGTTTGTTTGTTTTGTTTTGTTTTAGGATTTTTTTGTTTGTTTATTTCCCACTTAAGAAATGGAAAACCTTTCCTCTTTGCTCTGTGTCAGACTGTGGCTAAGCTCTTTTCAATCTAAATTCCTGCCTTTGCAATGGAGCCTTCTCATTTAATGACTCTCTTCCAATCACACGGCACATTACTCCAGACTCTAGGACACAGAAGGGTGCATCTGAAAGAAATACTTTGTTAAACCTAATAATGACCAAAAACTAGTGGGTGGAGTTGACCTGAGAAAAATTTATGATGAGAGTACTTCTGAAGTTCAGAAAAGAGAGAGTAATTATGCCAAACTGTCTTACTCATGTCTTCTGCTTTGTTTTGTTTTCAATTTCCCTAATATCCCTGACATTAACAATTTCTATTTCTTTGGACCTCAAATTCTAATGTATTTTAGAATAAAGCTGGTGTACTTATGAAAAACAGACTGTTGGGTTTCATCCCCACAGGGCCAGAAGATCCAAGTGGGACCCAAGAATTTGCATTAAAAAAAAATTCCAGATGATTTTCTGATGCAGGTGACCCAGACACTACACTTTGAGAATCACTAGCTCATTTCCTGGCAAATGCCATTTAACTAATAAAACAGTCCTCCCAGTGACTGGTTCTTATGAGCAATACATGTAATTTAAGCAAGAGCTTAAAGACAGGACGCTGCCTTGCACAACTTCGGGGAACTCCATTCATACAAAACACAATGGGATTACGCTCCCAGGGTTCCATTCTCTGTGTGAACAGTGCTCGCAGACCGGTCTGAGAGGTGGCTCTGGTAAAGACACTACAAACATCTCAGGACAAGTGGAACAGCTAGGTCCTCACTCAGCTGCTGCAAACTCTGGTTTCCTTTAACAGAGAGAATGACAATGATGGTTCTTATTCATCAGTAACCAGCCTTCTCTCAGTTCCATTCCTGGGGGCTTCAGTCCATTCCAAGATACCCTTCAGAGAAAGAAAGTTTCTTACTCTCATCCCATTCACACCCATTTACCCAAAACACAGACTTTCCCTAATTTCTCTCCAGAGCCATCTTGAACCCCTGCTGCTGTGTCTGTCCTATGATGTCCAACCACATCTTCATGGGAGTCAAGGAGCATTCTTTAGCATCATATTTCTTCTAAGCTGCTCCTTGAACTCCTCTCACTTAGAGAATGTGTCCTCTAATTGGTAACCTAGCTCCTCTGATGCATCAGACTCTTTTCTTTTGAGTATTTTTTAATCACTGAACAAAACACAACATGTTACGATAATGAATAAGCTTATCCAGATTTACCACAATTACAATGTGCCCAACCTAAAGAAGCTGTTTCCTTCCCAGGGTCAGGAAAGGAAATATATTCACATTTGCTATCAAAAGCTCCATTCTAAAGAGCAGCTGTGTAAATTAACCCTGCTTTTATTTAGGTCAAAGACTTTGTATTTACATAAACGGATTTTTGGAAGATATGACTGTGTACTTGAAATATACCAGATACTGTACCCAATATGCTACCTGTATTAACTATTTTGAGCCTCATTAGGAAACTATATTCAATATCTTGTAATATGAAAACAAATACATGTATATATGTATATATATGACTGGGACATTGTGCTGTACACCATAAATTGACACACTGTAACTGACTGTACTTCAATAAAAAAAAAACACCAAGATGGGAAGTAGTGTTAGTCTCCCCATTTTACAGATGAGAAAACTGAGGAAAATTTAATTTCTGATGATCACATAGCAAGAATTGGCAGAGCCAAGACTTACACCCAGGTTTATGTGATTTCAGAATCATAATTAAGCACAAAAACACAATTCCCAGGACAAAGCTGTAGCCTATGTCGTGAGGTTTTGTAGGTATCACAAGGTCTTACCTGCCCCTAAGATGTCTTCTCCAGGTCTTGCGACCATAAAATTCTTATTATTAGACAAATTACTTGACTTGAGGCCATATTTTCAGAAAACCATCATTAAAGCAGGAATACAGCCTGAGAACAACAGGCCTCTTCCTTTTTTTCCACACAAGCTCCACTAGAAAACATTTCTGGAATATTTTAGGAGATAAATCTGCTCTAATGTTGAAACACAGAGAACAAGAGACCTCAGGGAAGGGGATTTAGGGCTGATAAATTTTGATGAAGGAATAAAAGGAAAGTTCTGGATATTGAATCATTGATTAAAATTCATTGCACATTTCTGGGAAGCCATGATTAGTCAGCATATTTTGAGAAGCAGAATTAAAGAGAATGGGTAGATAAAATAAAGTCGAGATGTGCTGCCCAGGACAGATGTGACCAGTTTTTGTCATTTTGCTTTACTTTTTACAGTCTCCTTTCTAATTTGACTTTCAGAAATTGACTTGCCATGCACAGCTTCAAGCTTTCCAATAGATGATCAGTGAACCTCTTTCTCCAGATCTGACAATTGAGTCCCCATCCATCATTTAACATAAGCCTCCACCTGCCGGCCCACACCACCCCTCTACCACACTTTATCTTCTGTCCTGCTCATTCTTTTTCAAAACCCACTTTGTCACATCATCAACCTGAAATCATACCCAACTATGTTATATTTTATTATGTTATATTATTTGCTTGTTTACCAACCATTGCTCTGTCAAGATAGTAAATGCCATGAGGAGTAACTTTGTCAATCTTATTTATCCCTGCATCGCTAGCATCTAAAATAATCCCTGAAATATAGTAGGTACACAATAGATACTCGTTAGATGAATGCATCCATTGTGGTACAGGCTGCTGTAAGAGGTACTGAGGGAGTTAATATACAACATTATTAAATGTTTACTATTTCCCAGGCCTGTCCCAAGCACTTCACATCCACTCAATCCTTTAATATGCATTATATCTCTGGAAGGTGGATACTAGCATTATCTTCATTTCACAGATAAAGAAAGTGAGGCACAGAAGTTTATGTCACTCACTCCATGTCATGTCTAGGAAGTGGAAGAGCTATGCTGGAGCCCAGATTACCTGTCTGCAGGGTTCCCTTAAACACCACATTAAAACAAGACAAGATACTGCCAGTTTGTTTGGGAAGAGAAGTCTTGGTCACATGAAAAATAATGAAGTTCCTAGTGAACAGAAAATGAAGCCTGATCAAGCTTTCTAAGAGCTGAGGGGAGAGGAGGCTTCCAGAAGACTGAGATGGTCCAGGAAGGGCTCACAAGGATTGTGTAGTTTGGACTGGTTCTTGAATAATGGTTTGGCTAGAGATGGAGATCTCCTATCACTGAAGTCCCAGTGCCCACTGATTATAGTTAAAACAAAACAAACAAAAAAAACTTATTCCAGGAAAGACGTAAAGGACAGTGGTGGTCACTTGACACACACAGACATCTTTTTGAAGGTTCTGTTTGCCTTGGCTTCAAAACTGATGCTTATAAGGAATCAGGGAAAAGAGGAAACCAAAAATAAGGGCCTGAAGATGTCAAGTCAGTCCCCTGAAATAGTTCTGGAGAAGACACCACTGCTTTGGGGACACCAGTGGCCCAGGAGTCAGAAATTTTGCCTGGAGAAAGCAAGACAGTTGAGAAACACTCACCCTCCTTCCCCTATTCTGTCTTCCATCACTGCAGTGAAAACTGAGCTATTATTACCAGAATGTTTAGAAAGTCAGAGCTTTGTTAAGAACGACTCATCTGTATTGGTTGGTGATTTCCCAAGTGAAGTCAAAATTTCAATACATGATTCAACCCTGATTGCTGTGATGATTATCAGGATGTCAAAAGACTGGCATTGCTGTCAACGAGAAATGAAGTTGCTCATTCTCTTTCGGGTTATGATCTATGGAGTCCTAAGCACTGTAGGGTTTCAATGAGGTGAGAAATGCATAGAAAACAACATGCAAGACATAGCTCCCATTTTTTACTTCCCGTCCAAGACTAGACCACAAGAGTCCATTAGCGGTGCTTTCAATTCTTTCTATTCATCAGGGTAGCAGGATTCATGACTCAATGAACTAAGAATTAGAATCTTTTCTCTTGAAAATTGGTTTTTGAAAGTGCCTGATGGGTATGACTAGGAGGTTTTGTGCACTGGGGTTTCAGTTGATGTTTGTATTTTTTCTTATTATGACTTAAAGGAAAAAACCAAAATCTAAAATTAGGACTTGTTTTTTTCAACTTGGAACTTTGTAAACATACCAGCAATGAGGGGTGTGTGTGTGTGTTTTGCAGTATTACAATTTTTTGACATTTTCATTGCTGTTTCTTGACATGTTTAGTGAGGTTTTAAAGGTTTCTTCAGAGAGAGGGGAAAAAAAAGACAGAAGAAAAAAATGGCTGGCTTCCAAATCACCATATGTTTCCAATTGCAAATTCAAAAGCAGAAGACAGGCCTGAACTCAAGCTGTACAGACTTTTGTGGGAGTTATAGAGCTAGGGAGGTAGGTCTTCTTTTCAAATTTACTTACTAGAATTTCAGTGTTACCCTATAACAAATGATTGGGAAGAAGATAAAGTATTTGGCAAATATTCACTGAGTGCCATCTCTGTGTAAGACATGGTGTGGGAAAGGGTAAAAGGGGGTTTAGATGGGATATAGCTGGAGACACAAGATATGAGAGAAAGCAAAAATCCAATACAAGACGGTAAGTGTATTCACCCAGAAATTCTCCAGGAGATCAGAGTCAGGAACTGACCTGTAAAGGAAGGACTCATAGAAGAGGTAAGATCTGAGGTGGGTCTTGAAGATGGACAGTGGGATATATCAGGTAAAAAGAACTATAGAGCCAAAGTCACAATGATGGAACCGTGCAAAGCATTCATGTGTGGTAACTGAGTTTGCGTGGCTGCAACCAGGTTTGTCTGGAGACAGAGAAGCGAGAGTGGAGACAAGATTGGAAAAGTGAGTGGAAGTCTGATTATGGTGAACTTGAATGACAGGCTTGATATATTGTTGTTATCTCTGTTGTTCAAATTTTATTTAATCCAAACAATTCCTTGAGTTAGGTGTTAATTATCAGCCCCATTTTATAGGTGAAGAAACTGAAGCTCAGAGAAGCCAAGTAATTGTCCAAAGTCAAATAGGGAATGTCTGCTGAAACCAGACTTGAACTGAGATTAGTTTGATTCCAAATCTTCTTCACCGCTATTAGCTACAATGATTGAGCTGACTTGAGCGATAACTACGGTTGGTCAATGGGTTGGTATTCCAGCAGGAACAGTGATATTTTGTGGCAAGGCAAAGCAATTAGTGAATTAAACAGCAACTGCCTAGACCAAGGGAGCCACAGGCCTGGTGGAAATAACAGGACTCCTAGAGCCACTGTGCCCTGGATGAATCCTCAAGAGGGCCCTCGTCACTGACGGCTAGACCTCCCAGCCTCAGAGTGGGACAGTGCTCCTTCCACATGAAAGGAAGCACCTTCATTCATTAAGAAGCACATGTTGAGGTGAGGGAGTCAGAGTAACTAAGGGTGTTTGAAGTCATGGCAGTCCAACATTTTCTATTTGAGTTATTGTCCTCTTTGGAGCGTTTTAGGGTTTTCAAGACTCAGGTCCTTGAGTCGGATCCAGTTAATAAATGCCCCCAAGGCACTGTGAGTCACTGAAGGGATGGGGTCTAGGGCCTCAGAAGCCACTTGTTTGCAAGGGACATACACTTAATTGTAAAAAGAGTTTGCTTCAGGTTACTGTAAAAAAAAAAAACCCCAAAACAAGGGTTGTGTTGACTTCAAGCATAGCTAGATCCAGGTGCTCAGAAAAGGTGTGTGGTTTGTTTTTCAGCATCTCTTTGCTCTGTTATCCTCAACATTGGTTTTGGTTTTCAGTCTCAGGTCATTTCTCAAGGGGTGGTAAAAGTCACTAACAGTTCACATACTCCAACAGAATGAGGATGGTGTGACAATGGAGAGCATCCTTCTCCAAAAATGCAGGAAAATTCCCAGCACTATGTCTTAATCATCTAGCTCGAGTCACATGCTCATTCCTAAACCAATTACAGCAGCCAGAACGTGTCATGCTCTGACTGGCTAGTTCTGGCTCACAAGCAGAGCCTCGTGGTTAGGAGACAGGCCCAGCTGCACCCAAACCACATGGTATGAGACTGGGAAAAGGATGACTCTCCAGGGGAAATCAGGCTGGCTATTACTAAAAGAAACGGCAGCTGTCAGAATTTTGAAGGCACTAGAGCATGAGGAGAAGAGACAGGGCAAAGGGGTAGAAGGGCCATCTATCACCATGGTGAGGTAGAATGGCTTCCAGCCTCCCCACTTGCTATGGGAAGTCTGCACCTTCCAACCCTCTCACCTTCCTCGCTACACCCTTCGCTCCAGACCTGCCACACCAATGGGGCCCCATGATGCATCCAGGCCTTTGCATGGGTTGTGTCTCTGTCTGGAATGCAGACTCACTCCAGTATCCACCTAGCAAGCCTGGACTTTCACATCCTTGAGTGTACCCCCAGCAGAACATCAGACATTCCTTTTTTTCTGTCTGTTCCCATGGCAATTCAGCCTTTTTTTGTGGGGAGGGGGAAAGGGCTGGGCAGTGACCATTATTTTTTATGGGTTCACCTTGGGAACAGTGACATGTAGTAGGCTAATTGCTGGTCCCTAACAATATGTCAAATAAGTTGTTTTCTGATTGCTGTCTGTGAGGAGGAGAGGGGAACTCAGACCTTTCCTTACAGCTGATGTGTCACATACACCACACATAGGACGTGCCTACATGTGTGGCTTAATATCAGCCCTCAGCAAAGTCATGTAACAAGGTCTTTTAGCTCATCTTCTGCTGAGGTTTCCAGAGGACCAACTCTGTCTTCCTTACAGAAACTGTGTCTTTAAGGAGACATCAAAATCGAAAATCATCTAGACCTTTTTTAAAAGATTAATTGTGTTCCTTCCATTGTCGCTATGGCTCAGTACTAAATAACCCTTTGAGGTCCCTTCTAGTTGTGTGTGAGGTGGCCTGATCCATCCCACAGAGGCTTCCTAATGGATATCATGATTTGGGAGACCATTAGGATGGGTTTTAAAGACTGAAGCATTATGCTATGCACTAGAAATTGATACAGCACTGTAAACTGACTATACTTATATATATATACGTATATGTATATATATACAAAAAACTTTTTTTGAATAGATGGCAGAATATTCCAGGTTGCAGGCCTGTCAGCACACAGATTTGATGACAGAGTCATCCCACCTGAGTTAACTGAGTTTATTCCACGTGAGGGACCCCAGGGAAGCCTGCTTGGGATTAACATTCTTGCCATCATTTTTCACCTTGTGGCATATTTAGGACAAGAACAGTCAGACACTTTATAATGGTGCTTCCCAAGAGGCCCCTGACAAACTCACAGGCCTTAGCTCCACACCAGGCAGAACTCCTGCCTTTTGTAAGTTGCAAGAACTGTGACGGCGAGCTTGCCAAGCTTCCAGAATGCAGCAAGTCCTGCCCAACCAGCCTGTCAGAGACTGAGGTGATTTATAAACCAGCATCTGAGGGCACCAAACAGAAAAAGAAAAAAAAAAGGGGTGGTGGGGTGGGAGGAGCCTCTGAAGGGGACAACTAACTAAGAATCGTTTTCTTTCTCCACTTTTCCATGATGGTCTGGGGCGATCTTGGTGAACAGGCTGCTGCAGCGGTCTTGGGAAAGCCCACTGCATAGTCACAGCCAACACTAGTAATGAATCAGGGCATCCTTGCTCCCCGACCTGAGCTGGGTCTCATCAGCCTTCTCATCACGACCAAACACTTAGAAGAGGCATGTGGTATGAAACTCATTCGTCTCTTAGAGTACTTTTCTATGGCTTCCCACTGAGCTCTAGTACCATCTTTTCCTACTCTAGCCAAGCCTCACTGATTCTCTAATATGTCTTCTTTCTAAATCCTATTTGAGATCATTCCATTTAGTTTACTTTTTTATTTTTCTTACTGACGCACAGTCAATTTACAATGTTGTGTTAATTTCTGGTGTACAGCATAGTGATTCCTTCCCATATTCTTTAAGCATTCATGTGCCCTGTATTTACCCTAAGACTTTCCAGTAAGATTATAAGGATATTAATGGGCTCTCTGTATCCATGACTTCCACAGAGCCAGCCAGAGTAAATACTCACAAATAGCTCACCAATTGGCAAATGAGTTTTGGACAAATAATTTAGTTGCTGAGTATGGCGGGAGGAACCAACATTTATTTAGCAGTAGCTGTGCACCAGTTACTGGGCCAAGTGCTGGACACACACTGCCTAACTTAACCCTCACTGCAGAACTTTGACATAAATGTTATCATCCCCATTTTACAGGTTAAGAAACTGAAGTTCAGAAAAGTTATGAAACTGTTTAGTAATAACTATATCTAGATGAGTGAATAGATTTAAAGAATGGCAGAACTTAGAGCAGTCTCACAGAAGAAATTGAAATATATAAGACATCATGTTTCCTGAAATTCAGTATATTTGATAAGTTCCATATTATGATAATGGAAAAAAAAGAAGAATTTAAATCAGAATTACCATGGAAAATCTAGGAAATGTGGTGACTGCATTAACAGTGAAATTAAAGGCTCTGTTCTTGTAGGATATATATATATTTAAGATATATATATATCTTAAATATATATATATATTTAAGAATATATTTATTACTTTATTCTTGCCAGCAAGACTTTTTTCCAGCTTTATTGAAATATAATTGGCAAATAAAATTATACATATTTAAAGTATACCATGTGATGATTTGAAATATGTATACATTGTGAAATAATTGCCACAATCAAGCTAATTAACAATCCATCACCTAACAGTTTTTTTGTCTGTGTGTGTGTCTAGTGAGAATGCTTAAGACTCACTCTCTTACAAATTTCAATTATACAGTATGTATTATTGACGTCACCATGCTGTACACTGGATCCTCAGAACTCACTCATCTTGTAAATGAAACTTTGTCCCTTTTGACCAGCATTTCCCCATTTCCCCAACCCCTCAACCCCTGGCAAATACCATTCTACTCTCTGCTTCTGTGAGTTTGACTTTTTTGTCTTTTAGATTCCACATATAAGTGGTATCATATAGTATTTGCCTTCCTCTGTCTGGTTTATTTCTCTTAGGGTAATTCCCTCCAGGTTCATTTATGTTGGTGCAAAAGGCAGGATGTCCTTTTTATGGCCGAATAATATTCCATCGTATATATATATCACAATTTCTTTATCCATTCACCCACGATGGACACTTAGGTTGTTTTCATACACAGGACATATATTTTTACATTCTCATTCATTGTTCTTACTTACTGTCCAAAAGATTTTCACTGTTGATGGTTAAAATTGTGCATTTTCAAATGAGTTCTCAGGATTAAAGTTGGTGAGGAGTTAGCCAGACAAAGAGAAAAAGTTTGGGAAGATGGGCTCAGAGAGTGGAACATAGAGGCTACCACTCCAAGCAGAGGATGTGGCAGAAGTAAAGGCACACAGGAGAGAAACCAGATAGCGTGGGTGGAGAATAGAACTAGTCTGACACTGTTGGAGCAAAAAATATGCAGATGAGAGGGAGCCAAGATGGAGCTAGAGACATAAGCCTGGGCCATAATCAGAGGTAAAACTGGAGGTAAGATTGGAAAGAGTTGGCAACTGGCACACGACAGGCTGCAAGCTGTCAGAATAGATACTGGTCCGGGAGGCAGCCTATGCTGACAGGCATCACCCCTTTAGATGGCTGATTAAGGACTAAAGCCTGGGAAGCTTGGAGGTGGAGCTGGGGTGGATGGAACGGGATCTTGAGCTCAAGAGGGAGAGCTGGACAGGAGCCTAGACGGTCCATCCAGAGTAATCAGAGAGCAGGCACGGTATGTACGCCAGTGGGGAGATGTGGTCTGGAGCTTGTGGAAATTCTTTTCTTATTGCTTCGCTTTTCCCAGTGAAATATGAAGACAGATCATCGGCTGAAAGTGAGGATGGAGCAGAGGGGCTGGATGCTTATTGAGGGATAGAAGGTGTGAAACAGGCACGCGAAAGAGAGGGAGCATGAATCAAGTAAGGCATGTCGGGTTGCCGGGCAGCACTAAGAACCCGGTGAGGCTGGTAATCATGAGACTGAAGTGAAACACACTGCTGTGATTCCATGTTTTTCTATGGCACTACAGAGCTCCCTGAGTGCCGGTGTGCAGTAGGTAGAGTGTTGGATTGAGACAAAGTTGTGTTTTTTCCAAGGAGGTGTAAACAAGAAGTTAAGGCCTAATGTCATGGAATTATCTAGCATGTTCCAGTTTTCTGTGTCATAAAGGGGGGCTGAGTAGTCAATTCAGTCTATCATCTCTTGAGTCAATTTCGCACACACACCCCTGACATCTTGCTTCTCCCCTTCACAACTAAATCTCTTTAAAATACTGTCTACACGCAGATACTAACTACTGTATATAAAATAGGTAAACAAGTTTCTTCTTCATAGCACAGGGAACTATATTCAATATCTTGTAATAACATATTATGAAAAAGAATATGAAAACGAATATACGTACGTATATGGATGACCGAGACATTATGCTGTACACCAGAAATTGACACAACATTGTAAACTGACCATGCTACAATTTTAAAAATGTAAAAATAAATGAATAAATAAATAAACCTAGTTATCTCCCCCCAAAATTTAAAAAAAAATTAAAAAGAAACAAATGTCTGCACCAACTGGCTTCATTTTCTCGCGCCCCACTGAGTTTTCACCCTCCTTCTCTGGACGTCTCTTCCAGTCTTCTTTGTGAATTCCTTTCTGCTTGTTCATTTCTACATCTCTTCCTCCCCTTCCGGTCTCCCCCGGGCTATCTCATCTTCTCCCACAGTTTTCATTACACAGGCTTACAGAGGACTTCCAAATCAGTGTCTTCAGCTCTTAACCCTCTTTAAGCTCCAGCCAGCCTGTCCCACTCCTTACAGGGTCTAGCCATTCAGATGTTCTTCCCACACCACAAGTGCAAATGTCCCACATGATTTATTCTCTTTCTCCCTAATCTGTTCCTCTTGGAGTGCTCTCTGTCTCAACGGTTCCACTATCTACCAAATTGTTCTAGTCAGGAGCCTGAGGATTTACTCAACCCCCCTCTCCTTGTCATATATATCCTATTAATTCATCAGGAAACTATCATCAGTCCTACCTTCATTCTATTTTTATGAATTTCCCAAATTATTGGCAATGGATATTGAATTGGAAAAAATGTCTTAACTAAAAGGAATATTTTTTAATGTCAATTTGGGTCTGGCGCTCAGATCACCTCCGCACTCTTGGGAAACTTACCACGGACCTTTGGCAGAATTGCTTTTGTCTTTACAAACAGCTTGACAGCTTTTGGCTTCTGCAAAAAGAGACTGAGGGCAGAGCTCTGAATATTTAATCTGTTTCTCATTGAATTATCCAAAAAAGCAGAAATGGAAACCCCACCCACTGACCAGCCCTATGCAACTGGGTTGCATAACTCAACATTCTCACATTTTATGGTTGGGTCCACAAGGGAAAATTCAAAGCAAAACTATGGGTCCTTTATCTTATTGCATCAGAATCTTCCACAGGTTCATGGGCTGAGAGCGTACCTCTCCATCTAGAGCTGCTGTACACGAAGATTTCTAAAAGCAAAGAAAGCTGGGCCAATTCCTTGGGAAATGCTGGGCGGCTGGGGCATATCAAAGGGAATTTGGAGCAGTTTATGTGGTTTGAAAATTCTTGGGGTAAAACTGCCTTCCTGTTGCTTTTGGAAACTACAGTCCCGAATTGGAAAGGAGGTAAACAACAGGAACTCCCTCACCATTTGGTTGGTTTCCCATTTGTACTTAGCTAATTATTTTATGCTAACAAGAGAGCATGATTCTTTAGTCTTTTTCTCTTCTTTTTTTTTTTAGGCTCGCTGCAACCATGGAACACTTGGAAGATGAAATCCATTCATTTTCTGTTTACAAGTTGACACACAAACAAAGCCAGGTGCCTTCTGCCATGCAAACCAATGAATGAGCTTTCTCCTCTGCTTCCCTACCCTCTCTGCTCTGACGTACAGGGGGATTCATGTGGTGTGTGATGAGCCGGCATCCAAGGCCAGCAGCACTGACAATTTCACGGTAGTGGTTGATGGCCATGAATCTGAAGTAGGGTTAACGGTCGTGTCCAGCGTTCCCACCTCCCAACCACCAACATGTGTTGGTAACGACGTGCAGGCAAATCTCTCCCTTTCTTTTGTCTCTTCCTCAGCAGGCCCTTGGGTTGTGACTTCTTCCGTTCCTCTAAATCTGCTACATCTCTCCTGTCTGCTTTTTTTATTCCAAAAATTTTCTCCCCTGCGCTTGTCTCTTCCTTTGCTTCCTGTGGATTAATACCTCTTCCTATTCCTTTACTATCACTTGTGCAGCCTTTGAGGAAGGAGAGGAGATAAACCGACAGCATCAGTCACTAATTTCTAACGAGATTCCTTTATTATTTCTGTTTGGATGTTTCTGCCACTGCATTCCTTCAGGGCAGAACTAGGTTGATTAATTTCTGTCCCTTCTACCTTGCACAACACTTGGCATTTTCAGGAATTCTTAATTTAAAGTAAAAAGATGGAATGAAGTTCTCCAAGAGTCTTTTTGTTCTGCTAACATCTAGAACAGGATATAAGCTATACCTAAAAGTTTAGACAGAGAATGATTACGGAGTAGATAATGATCATAGAAACTGAGTCAAACACACTCCTGCTGCTGCGGAAAAGCCAAAATGCATTTTTCTAAGTTGTGTTTTCAGAGATTTGATACTCGTCCTTGACTCATATGTGCTTAGGTCTCCAAGAAAAGTTTCCCCATTGCCCACGTGTGGGGCGTGTTTAGCTGCAGCAAGCCTCGGCCCCCTCCCTGCCCTTCCTCTGCCGCCACCACCACCACCACCCCTCACCAGAGTTGCGTCCTGTCGGAGCTGTTCTCGGAGGGTGGGGGTGCCTGCAGCCTGAACTCCCGGCTCAGGCAGTTGAGTAGGAGAAGAGGTGGGTGGTTCAGTAATTTATTTTTGCATGCCTGATTTAAACCATTCCCTTCTCACCAAATGGGAGCTTTCAGCTATTAGAGAAGACGCGCAGCCCCTTTTGTCTTTCGGCCTTTCAAGCTGCAAAGATGCCTTTCACCAGATCAAGAGATTAAGGCTCCTTCCAGAATTCCATACCAGCTGGTTCTGAGAATTTTAGATGTGCCTGAGAAAAGCATCTGCTCTTCCCATGTTACTTCTATCTTCCCTTTACACTAAACACCTATGCATTTACGTCTGCTAAGGCTCAGTGGAGAATAGTCTAGAGTTTGTAAATAGAAAAGCTCTCCCATGCATTTATTATTTCCCTAATTTTGCTGGTTCCATAAAGACTCTGAAACAAGCCTTGCGATCCCTGTTTTTGACAGGCCGCCAGCCTGGCATACTCAGTGTTGACGGGAGCTATCTTTCTCAGGGTAGAACATGGCATTCGCACAAGAACTTGGCTTATATATTTTGAGAAACTTAAATCCTTGAGAGGCTTTCTTGAACTGCTGTTTTGAAACTTCCTAATGCCCCAATTAGAGAGGCCTGCAGCTTTCTCTGAGTTTCGCAGCTCAGCCTGGTGTAAGCTGGTTGGGACAGTTCCAAGAGAGGAGGTCAAAAAAAGTGCAGATTCATACATAATGTATGTAGGGTTTTAATAAGCCTCCTTTCATGCCACTGCTTCTCTTCATGGCTCCCCATAAAACTTCACAAGCCACAGGCACTATGATTATTATTTTTTTTAAAAGAGTAACAGAAGGAAATGTTCAACCTCTTGCAATCTAAGTAGCTCCAAGAATTAAAATGTCTTTCTACAGATGCCTCACAACAGAAATCTGTACTCTACGGCAGTAATCCTCAATCAAAATTAGATAACTCCAGCTATATGAATTTATAGCAAGCTTGAGAAACTTCAACACTCATTTCCCATATATAAAGTGATGGTAGATTAATGCTTAATGGGAAAGGGCATTTAAAAAAAAAAAAAACTACCCACTAAGCTTAGAGATGGAAGAGGCAGGAAACTATAATTTAAACAAAATAGACTAGGAAACGCATTTTTAAAAGTTGATTTTATCCTATTTTTATTTCAGAGGATGGGACCTTAAAGAATGTGTAAGATATTTCTACAAAAACCTCTGCTGCGTGGTAAGGCACACACAATTCCTTCTTTGCCCAGGAACCATCCCCATCCTTTCTTCCTCTTTCAGGAACCCTTGGGAACACATCTCTCAGCACCAAGAGGAGTCCTGTTGAGCCTTGATAGAAAGCATGACACATTGCCTAGAGCTTACGGGCTTAGAGCTGGATACGGCATTGGAGATTTTCGAGTTGTCTTCCTTTGCTTAACATTGTCTCCCTTTGCTTAATGCACTGAATGCATTTCATAGATGTGGTTCCCATCTACTCACTGGATAACCTCCAGGGAAAGAGAACTCAAAATAGTCCTTTCCATTCTTGGCTAAGTCTGAATGTTAGGAAATATTTCCTATATAAGAAGCTGAGTATTAGCCATAAATCTTTCAGTTGCAAGCCATAGCTCCCAACTCAAGTTATTCTGATTTTTAAGAATGGACTAATTGAAAAGTCCCCCAGAGTTGCTTACGCATAGCTGGACCCAGTGCTTCTAAGGCCCTGCGGGGCTGATTGAACTGAGTGTCTCACACTCATCTCACACTCACACTGTGCCAATACGTGCAGTCGTGAGCTTAAAGGATTTTGGTCCATCAGTTCGAAGTCAAACATCCATCCCTAGGGACCAAGGGGCTGGTGGAAGAGGAATCAGTCCCCCTAGAACCACACAGGCTGAACCAAATTCCTATAAAGTGAGGGAAGGAGAATTACTCAAAAAAAGGAATGTAGACTGATACTGCATAAACAAAAAAAATGTTTCACTCACCCCATTCTTTGTGCACAGACAATTCAGCAAATACCCCTTTCCCCCGACATGATATCAGTTAAGCCACTGACAACCGGAAAGAAAGGACATACTTCTTCTGCCAAGGAACACACCCAGGTGCCCCCAGTTCCTGCACGTAGCTATAAACTGAGGTTCTCTAGCTGACAAGCATTCTTTAGGGCAGGGTCAGATGTGGTTCCTCATGGACTTACCACCCATTACTAAGTGATATATTAAAGCATTCTCCCTCAAAAAAAGAACATGCAATATGGAGGGGAAATAGAATATTCACAATTTGAATTTCTAGTTGGAAAAGGAGAGGAATTAAGACAGTAGTCAATGGTTACCAGTCCACAGCATATCTCACACAGGTCGACAGAATTAGCAAGGAATCACTGCATGCAGTGGAGTGAGAGATTGGACGGCCATCCTGGTTGATTCCAGGTTCTACTCCAGGGAGATCTTTCTTATTTTTGTCCATTGTGGCCACGCCCAAGAAAAGTGTTATACGATTCCTCTTTGGGGAACTGTCCTTTGCTGTTAGATCATTTGCTCTTGGTCTGAATTTGGAGCCTTAGGGGCTTTTTAGGATTGCGAAGTTGGAGTCTTAGGGTTTCTCTGGCAATAAAACTCCCTTACTCAATCAGTGTCTGGCCAGCTTGTCAGTAAACAGAGTCAGATAGCTTATTGAATCATGGACTTTGAACATGTACCCAGTCTCTATACTGTCTGTGTCTTATGGCTATTTGGTAGCCATAAGTTTGTTTCCTATGTCTGTGAGTCTATCTCTGTTTTATAAATAAGTTCATGCTAAAAAAAATGACTTTTTTTAGATTCCACATATAAGTGGTATCATGTGATACTTGTCTTTCTCTGTCTGACTTGCTTCACTTGGTATAATAATCTCTAGGTCCATCCATGTTTCTGCAAATGGCATTATGTCATTCTTCTTTATGGCTGAGTAGTATTCCATTTATATACCACAACTTCTTTAACTAATCATTTGTCAATGGACATTTAGGTTGTTTCCTTGTCTTGGCTATTGTAAATAGTGCTGCTGTGAACACTGGGGGTACATGTATCTTTTCAAATTATAGAGTTCCCTCTGGATGTATGCCCAGGAGTGGGATTGCTGGATCATATGTTAAGTTTATTTTTAATTTTTTTAAGGATTCACCATACTGTTTTCCACAATGGCTGCACCAAACTGCATTCCCACCAGCAGTGTAGGAGGGTTCCGTTTTCTCCACAGCCTCTCCAGCATTTGTCATTTGTGGACTTTTGAATGATGGCTATTCTGACCGGTGTGAGGTGATACCTCATTGTAGTTCTGATTTGCATTTCTCTGCATATCAAGTGTTTTTGAAATGTGCTACTTGTTTTGACTTGTTCAGTCCTCACAACAAGTCAGTGAGCTCAGTGCCCTTTTCCCCGTGAGGCCTGGGAGGATTGAGAACCTGCCCAAGGCCATGCAGCCATTCCATCAAGCGGAGGAGGTAGTATTTGAACACAGGCTGTTGACTCCACAGTCTGCACTTTTCATCACTACGCTGTACTGTTTATCAGATTCCTTGCATGGTCCAACACCTCTCTGATAGGTTTGTTTGGAAATATCTGAGGGTATCTTTCAGGTTTTTTGGTGACTTCTCCAGGTTTAACTAAGCATATATCTCTACAAATATTTATTGAGAGAGTACTATGTGCCGAGCAGTGTGACAGGTATTGGAGACACAGTGATGAAGAAAAACAGATCCTTTGGCCTCAAGATGCTTACAGAGCAAGGGCAGCAATGGATGGGAGGCAAACAGGGAAGCAGGGCCTCCTGTGTGATGGCCGTTGAGACAAGGCTCTACGCAGGTGCAGTGGACACTCCTGGGAGATAACAGTTACCCTGGGCCAGGGAAGGGAGGAGTGTGACTGGGCCTGGTGATGACTGGATGCTGCAAGTGAATGAGAAAAGAGGTCAACAGTGTCACCGTATGTGTGGCGGGACACCTGGGTGTCCAGGGCACCTTCATGGAGAGAGCACTGAAGAAGAAGGACTGGGAGAAAAGTAGTTTGGTTTTGAAATGAAATAAAGCCACTTTGTGCACTGAGAGGATCTACTTTCCTCATCTTTTTTAATGTACAGTTTTCGGGGACAGCAGACCTAGGACCTTAGGTGTATTTTGTTTGTATATTTTATAGCACATGTGAACTCTCTAATTCCCCCCGTGCAATTCTATCAACTAACGTAGATACTCTTCTACTGAGTTTCATATTTTTTTAAATGTCATACCCCCACTATTTTTCTGAACATTGTACTATTCCTTAATCTGTGTTTTTCTGCTTTGTTTGTTTTTTGCTTGTTTCTGGTTTTGTGAGCCACATCCCCCTCCTACTGAGCTGGCAGTCAATAAAAATCTTTGATTTCTTTTCATAATTTTTTTTCTCTTTTTTGCTAAAGTATAGGAGCTGATAACTTTCTAAATTGTTTCTTGAAAGTGGATTCATCATTTTAACTTGTCAAGATCTTTCTGAGTCTGGACACTGTTCCTAAATGTTTTAGCTTTGTGCCACTGAAACAGGGCTGTATTTTTAATAATTATGAGAATGAGCAAGTTTTAAAAAATTTACAGGCACATGCTGTCCTAAATCTTGAAAGGAGGAGAAAGAAATATCTCAGGAAACGTAGACCACTGAGATGGCCTACTAATTCCTGGCAAAATTCTGAAATAAATTATTAATAGATGTTTTGATAGCATTGAGCAAAGAAAGTGCTGATTGCTTGAAAACAGCATAAGTCTACTAAGAAAAAAAATATATCCAACTAACCTAATTTTTCCTTTCATGGTGCTGTTAGACCAGGATAGGAAAGAAGTGCTGTAGACATATGCTATGTGAATTTCAGCAGGGAATTTAACAAATCCAGGCCTTGCAGATGAGATGGATTGAATTATAACAGAATAAGGCATCCCAACCAAGCGTATGCAGTACACTTGGAAGAGCATGATCAGGGCTTCTTGTCACAATGGTGCTGTGAGCCCCTTCCCTGCTCAAACCCTGCAAAGCAAGATAAAATATGAAATGCAAGATTAAAAAGTAGCCTTACTCAAAAACAAGACAATTTCTCTGTCCACCAAAGAAAGAACAGAAACATACAATGCCAAGTGAGGTCCAAAGTCCAGAACTCCAAAAACAGGCAGAGAGCGCTAAAAGTTTGAGTCCTGCAGGGTGCAAGGGCCCCATTCTGTTCATGCATAGACTTGGGCGGGCCATATTCAATCATTATTTGAAAGGGCTGGATTTACAGGTTCTCTTAAGAGAAGAAAAAGAGAGACACTCGGACAATAATAAGCCTGTAACAACAACCAGCTAGAAGAATTCCATCTTATCTACCACATTTTTTATGTAACTTGCCTGGCCTCTATAGCCTTTTGGGTTTGATATGTCCACCAAGGTTAAAAGTAAAAAGAAAAAAAAATTACATTAGTCTATAACTCAAAACACAGTTACCTATTTCCACCTACTGTACTTTGCATGGACTTGGGCAGGGAACTTTTTAAGGAAAGACTGTGAATGTCAATCCCCGCTTCTCTTGTTGAAACTTCAGGTGTCAGTGGTGGTGTGGATCAGTAGAGAACTAGCTCAGATTTGCCCACTCCAATGCCAGCTGCTTTTGACATTGTGACTCTTCTGGGTAAATCCTGACCATCAGAATATACAGTACTTCCCAAGATGATTGTTTTCTTTTCACTAAAATGGTGTCTAAACCATGCTGTGTGTGAGAAAAAGATGGAGTCATTTTAGGATATTCATTCTTCTTGCACAACTGTCACATGCCCCAGAGAGTTGACACGGAAGGGCTGAGCATCCTGTCTACTCCCCAGAATTCAGCAGAAACCTGCCTGGATTCTGTGAGTACTGTCAAGATGGATTTTTTTTCTTAGGTTGTGTGACCATTTCAGAGAATCAAAAAGAAGATGGGTTGACGCATGTGGGTGGGAACAGAATTGCTCTGCAAGCTGGGAATTCTATAACAATGTGACATGCTTTGAAAACCCTTAATATAGACCCACACGGTGCACAGACAACCACAGTAAATTATTCAAATGAATACCAACCACTGCTGTGATCACTGAATAAAAAACCTGGTTTCAACGCTCACATGTATGTTTCCCATTAGTGTGCAGTTTTCAGTTGGCTGCAGTGGAAGGTAGCAGTCTGCTGAAGGCCAGGGTGTGGGGCAGCAAACAGGTCTGCTGTTTCGTAGCAGGAACTCACTAGGGAAATTGACACCCTGCAAAACACACCCCGTTCCTGCTCCCTAAGCCGGAGAAGATGGCCTCTGGCCTCCCTTTGTGAACCTTAGTATCAGAGCAAATCATCAGCAAATCATCTAAAACAGAAGGCTTCCATGCAGCCTAATGGGGTAAAACACTTCTAGGAAAAACTTTCCTTCTTAATTTCTCCAACATTTTCCTTATATCTCGTCATTCACAATTTATTGGTTCATGTGCGAACACCTGACCCAAACTAGCCACTGAATCTTTCCCTGTAGTTTTGGACTTGAGATGATAGAAAAGTCTGCTAGTCCTCCCCAGAGGTAGAAACTGTAAGACTTAAAAACAAACAGACAAAACAAAACAAAACAAAAATCAAAAACGGTAACTTGGAACAATCACTCCCTCCCTACCCCAAGTTTTCAGTGGTGTGGACAAAATTCGTTTGCAGGGACACAGATGACGTCCCTGTGGGGAATGAAGCCCAGGCAAGAGTTGGAGAGGGAGGGAGAGAGAGCGAGAAGGAGAGAGAATGTTCTGACATTATATGTCTCTGGTTCTGTTGTTTCCTTGTCCAACAGCATCCCTGTCCTTCCCATCATATAGTTGCTAAGCAATTTCTTTGCTTTAATGGACAAAATTAATTTCCTTTAAAAAAAAAAAACTAGTTCAAGTTTTAATGCTGCCATTGCAGCCAAAACAGTCAACTAATACAGCATTAAAAGTATTCCAGTAGGTAAATGTCTTTTACCTATCATTACACTACTCTTAAGATGCAACATTCAGACCCATCCAGATAGGCTGGTCGCCAGTACCACAGTGAGATGCCCTTCTCAGCTGTGAGAAGGTCACATCCTACAAATGTTGCAAGTAGAACACCGTCCCTGGAGGAGATAATACCAAGTTACCACCCACATGCCTCAACCCATGTCCTTCTCGGTTCTCTGAAATGGTCACACAACCTAAGAAGAAAACCCATCTTAACCTTACTCAAAGCTGAAGAGGCAGGCAGTTGAATTGGCAGGAATTTCAGACCACAGATGTTGGTCTGAGAGAACAAAAAAGGTTTAGTTATACTCTCTGAAGCAGTGATTCAGGGTCCAGGGCATGGGGAGGGGGTGCCCTCAGGAAAATTGCATCAAAACCTCTGGACAGGGGTGGGATGGGGAGGCACACAAGGCATATCCATTAGGCTTATTCAGCCCTTCCCAAAGCTTAAGCTACTCCCTTCTCAAAATGAAGACCTAATTCTGTCTCCAGCTTCTAAGTTACTATTATGTAATACTGTGTAAATAAATACTATGCATCTGTTTATTTCTAAAGACAGAAATCATAGCTAGATATGGTCTTCAGTGTATGATCTAGCCACTCAGAGAGTACAGAGGTTCTTGCTAAGATCAGCTGAACCATGCTTTTCCAATTAGGCGGCACAATCAACTGTAAGATATGCTCCAAATAAATTATTACTAGTAATACAGTACTGAAATTCATAGTGTTTATTTTATAAAATATAGTGGACTCATAGAAATCCCTTACATCACTTTTACTCATCCCCACCCTTCTATGTTTTCTTGAGGGAAAGAAAAATGTAAAGGTATTACCTTTCATTAAAATACAAGAAATTGGAATATAACCTTAGGTAAGTCTAACACATAACCCTAGGAAAAGTCTCAAATGTGAATGCCATCAATCATGTCAGTGAGAGAAAAAAAGCTGCGGTATACTGAGCAAAGAGTGTGTTGAAAGAGGGATGGGCCACAGAATGACTATGTACAAAGACGAATACCGTATTTATAATGGCGAAAATCTGAAATCACTCAAAATATCCAACAACAGAGAATTGCTTAAATACATTACATTACGTAGATATACATTTAGACTGTGATTCAAATGCATGTCCTCAAACACTAATGACATGAGAAAACGTTTATGATATACTTCGAGTAAAAAAGGTGTATTTTTATAATCTCAATTTTAAAATAAAAAATAGAACAATAAATTATAAATACATCAAAATGTTAACAATATCAGGAGAGTGGGATTGTGGGAGATTTTATTTTGATCCTTTAACTTTTCTGTATAGTCCACATTTACTCTGATGAGCATGTAATATTTCCGTAACTGGGAATTAATTCAGAAAGTTAGAATTAAGAATCTTGAGATTTAACTGAACAGTATTTACTGTTTTCCCCACACTTTCTCCACCTCGAGTCCAATGTATTTGAGCCACTAAAATGTTGAAGGCAACAAATTGGAAGGGTGGATGGAAAAACTTGATAATCTCAACTGGAAATTATTTAAGACTGTAACTTTTAATGTTTTGTCCTTTTTCTCATTTACGGCAGAATCACTTAAAAAGAGGTATTCTGCTTCTTTGACCAAAATCAGAATGATTTTCTCCTCTTACTTTTACCCTTTTGACACCAATTTTTTTTCTGCTTCTTGTTCTACTCTGTATCTCTACTTTCTCCAAAAATTGAAACAGCCCCTTGAAGCCTTTTCCAATAAATATTCTTGGTTAATTAAAATGAAGATCATTTAAGATGATGAAGTCTGGCCCGACCCAGTTAAGACTTAAGTGATACTGAGCTGACTCCTCGTGTTCCTGTCTCCAATGTACTTCCCCTTCCTAAACTCTCCTCTGTACTCACCAGCTCTGTTCCCACTGCTTCCCAGTGAAAAGCTCACTCACATTAAGGGGTAGAACTCTGTGATGATACTAGATCCCACCTTCCAGGCTGGCTTTCTTCATTCAATATCCTCCCAGGACTCAAGTTTCTAAGCATTAATCCTTTTTTGGCACTTCTGCTATCAGATGCCCTATGGGGTTTAGAAAGAGTTTTGAACCTGCAATCACACACACACATACCCACACACACACACAAAGTGGATTTGATTCCTAGCTCCACTAATTACAAATTCAATGACTCTGGGAAAATTTCTTAATCTCTTGCTATTATGTTTTGCTTTCAAAACAGTGAGAGCATTGCCTCACTCATGGGGCTGCTGTGAGGATCCGATAAAATAATTTATTAAATATTTTAATGCAGCACCTGGTAGATGTTCAGTATATGTTTAATTGATATTTCTGGCATCAAAGTCAGATATTTCTGGGTTCAAATCCCTATTCTACCACTTATTAATTCTGTGAACTTGGACCAATTTCTTATGTTCTCTAATTCCTGGAGACAATGTCTATCTCACAAGTCCACTGTGAGGGTTAAGTATATTTAGGAGAAAATGCCTGATAAGTACCCATTATATAGAATGTGTTTAGTAGTAGTAGTAGTAGTGGTGGTAATAATAATAATAATAATAATAATAATAATAATAATAATAATAATAATAATAATAATAATAATAATAAAAATAATAATAATAATAGTAATTTAAGCATATTATTATTTTTAATTATTATTCATTAGTGAGAGATTAGAAGGAAAAGCTATAGCAGAACATACTCTAAATGGGGGAAAAGAAGGAAAGGAAACCACACACACACACACACAATTTTTTAATTTTCTTTGCTCCTGAAATCCACCCAAAAAAGAATTCCTTGCTAACATGCGTGGACATGAAGGTGTTTTCTTTCCCTCTTCCCCAGAGATGGTAGCAGAAATGGAGCTGGTGAACAGGCCCAATTCAAACAAAGATACCTACAGGAATAACACTGGGAGAGACACAAGATTTGTTTTGGCAAATAGAGGAGATTTCTGATTGTTTTGGTTTTCTCCTCTTGGAGCCAGTCAGCATTTGGCTTTGAGCACTATGGGTATGGTCACCATATGTCCTGCATTTTTTTTTTTTAAGGCATGTCCTAATTTAAAATATTGAGTCATGTTGCCCCCTTAAGAACACTCGTATCTGTGAGACCACGGCTCCTTACTTGCAGTCCAGAAAATACAGCCATGTAACTACAGACGTCTGTATGTGACAGGGTAAAAGCAGAAATCACAGGAAAGTGGGGCAGGTCATAAACTAAAGAAAAATAAACTGGGATATCTGTATTTTTTCCTCTCTGATATCGATTCCCTCACACTTTATGCCAAGCGCTGGTTTGGCACTTTCCTCTAAAGAAAAGAAGAAAGATAATAGGTTTCCAGGGTGATTGTGACCAATCCAGTATCTCTGAACGGAGTCAGGCAATCTAGAGGAGATTTCAGTCCCTCCAGTCTGATAATTTTCTATTGAGAAAGCAGAGCAGGGAAGGATGTGGTAATAATAGTAACAACCAGCATTCGTTACTTCATTAAGAGCTTATGTGTGAGAACCCTGCCGAGTGTTCACATGCATTAACCCACCTAATGCTTGCACCAACCTTATAAGCAGACACCCTTCGGCTTATATGGAAACAGGCTCAGAGAGATTAAGGGACTTGATGACAATCACGTGACTGGTGAGTGACAGAGTTGGGATTCAAGTCTGGTGGATCCTAGCTTTTCTCAGTAGGTAGAGTCATCATACTTTTGAGTAAAGTGATTATTTTTGAAACAGAAAGATCGAAAGTCAGGCCTGAAATTTCTGGAGTGACCATGCCTCTGTGGGAGACTCAGGCAGGCTGTGGCTCCTGGAAGAGCAATTCTCTCTAGGAGTTGTTTTTCATACTGGAAAAAATCTTGGAACCAGAAATCCATTATGTGAAAGTAAATGTATCTGGATGAGATTATTAAAGATGTGCAAACCCAGGGGTGTTTGAGGTTTGGCTACACATTATGTTCTATTTTTCAAAGGTTCTGGGAGAGGCAAAACTCAAAACATGTTTCTGCACAGTAATTATCCATTTTGGTTTCAAATCCTTGTGTATTTCTAGAGGAGCTGACTACTCTGGGCCTGTTTCTTATTTTAGAGGGTGCCCCTCATCTAAATGTCCACGGACAGACCAAATCTAATGTCCTACAGAACACTGTGGAAGTCAGGAGACCGGAACTCAGCTTAGTGAGACCAGGACAACAAGCACAAAGAAACACGGTTAAGAATTTCCAAGCACTCTAACCTTGGAGAGATGCCAGACAGACAGATAGATGGATAGAGTGAGTGACAGAGTTGGGATTCAAGCTGGATTCCCTCTCTCTCTCTCTCTCTCTCTCTCTCTCTCTCTCTCTCTATATATATATATATATATATATATTATATATATATATATATATAAAATATATATATTATATAAAAGAAAACAAATAACATATTGGGTACCTACTATGCAAGCTACTATTTTGATGCTGGGGACTATCCTCATCCTTATGGAATAATCACCAGGAAGGTGACAAAGGTAAGTGAACAGATAATATACTACAGTGTTTTTTAAAAAATTTTTTATGGATTTGTAGTTGATTTACAATATTATATTAGTTTTAGGAGTACAGCATAGTGACTTAGTATTTTTATAGGTTATACTCCATTCAAAGAGGCTATGTGAGGCATGCCACAAGGTCACGCTGTGGTATTCTTCTGGGGGATGAGCTCGATTGTAGGAGCCCATCTGGGATTCACTTCAGTCACTTGCTGTTGCCTTGGTGGAAATTTCCAGGAGGTTAGGTTTCACTGGAACTATTGTACTAAATACCTACAAGTGGCCTCTCCATCACGAAGATTTCAGAGTAACCAGATTTCTCATACAGAATATCAGAGTTCCAAGAGAAAGTATTCCAGTGGATAATGTGGAAATGCATGGCCTTTTATGATCTAAACTCACAAGACACATAGTGTCGCATCCACATCCACTGTTTCCTATTGGTTGAAGCAGTCACAAAACACGCAGATTTAACGGGAGGGGACTTGAAGTATTTGCAGACTTGTTTAAAACCACCACAGGGGTCCACAAGGAAACAATTCCACAGAAAAAGATATTTAATCTGTGATTTTAAAAGGATGGGAATCAGGGGAAGGAATAGGGGCAAGTAGGGGAGGGTGTTCAAGGCAGAGATGAAAGCAGAGGTAAAGCATCCATTTATCGTGGGCCCTTCAAGAAGCCTGAGGACCACAGACAAAGCTAAAGAGTCTGTATTATGTTCCAGGGGCATCAGGGATCTACTAAAAGATCATAGTCACACAAATGGTCCTTGTGTATGGATATTCACAAGTTCCTCCAGGGAACCTGACACATTGCACACACACAGTAAATATTTTTGAGGGACTTAACATTTGAATTTTAGGAAGAGCACTTTGGTGCAGTACGATGAATGTTTCAGAAAAGAATAGGACTGCCAATGCGGAGACTAGTTAGAATTCTCTAGAAGCAAAGCAGGTAAGAGTTGCTGGTGTCCCTAACTCAGTAGTGGATCTTAGAATGGAGAGAACAGGAAAGAAAAGAAGCACACACACCTGCTGTTGTGTTTGTCACATTGTATTACAATTTTTTTTCTAATGGATCCATCTTCCATACCAGCTATGACGTCCTTGAGAACAAGCCATGCCTTCCTCATCTCTTTATTCTCATCACCTAACCTAGGAGTATGGCAGCTACTTAAAGATTTATTGGATTGATTCACGCAAGGAAGGACTGCAACTTGTAAACTTCTCAAAGCAGCCTCATAAAATTTCTTTACGTAGCTGAGGAAACTTAAGTCTCAGAGAGATTAAATAACTCAGAATAAAATCTGAGCATCTTTACATGGCCCACTAAACCTCCACATGACCTAGCCCCTATCCACCTCTCCAGCATCACCTATTCAAATTTAATTTATCCAACAGACATTTGGATACTCATTCATTCACGCTACTCCAGCTACACTTCCTCTTTATTCAATGGCCATGTGAATTGTGCTTGTTCTTTCCTCCAGCTCCTTGCTTTCACTGGCCACTTTCTTGTCTTAGCTCAAACGTCATCTTTCTGGAGAGTCTCCCCTGACCCCTCAACTAAAGTAGATCCCACTAAAGAAGAATCAGAGTAGATCACAATCACATCACCTTATTTCACTTCGCTTTTAGGTATTACATTGTCTGAAATGATCTTTCTCATGACATATGCATATATGTATTGTTAACCTTATTTCTTCCCCGCAGGAACATAAGCTCCTTGAGGGCAGTGCTTTGTCTGTATCCTCAGCCACCTGAAACACCAACTGACACACTGTTGACATTCAGTAACTATTTGCTAATTGAATGGATTAATGAACTTGGCAGACTCATGAGGTGTAGAGCCAAGATCTGAGCACAGCACTGTCTAACTACAGAGTTCTTGCTTTTTCCCATGCCTCTCAGAGCAGCCTCATGAAATTCCACAATTATGGGAATGTCTGTGTCTTGTTCACCACTGCATCCTTAGTTCTTAGATCAGTGTCTGGTACATAATGAGTGCTTAATATTATCTGTTGGATAAATTAAATTTGAACAAACATGACTGCCAAAAAAAACTGTTTCATTGCTTTATAATCACTTGGTAAACAGGACTGCTATTAACTAGGCCTGGATACCAGGAGTATAATAGGGTTTTATGACTGTTGACCAAATACACAAGACCATAACGATTCTGACTGGCCCAAGACTATCAAGCCTCATTATAGGGAGATCCACTAGAAAATCTTATAGATCCCTGAGAACCTGAACCAAGACAGTGACAAGGGATGGCCAGGAGGAGCTGTGGATTCAAGAAAAACATTAGGAGTAAAACAGGCTGGGCTGGGGTTTTGTTGAGTGCGGCAAGTGAGGAAATGGAGTAGTCATCAAGTTTCCCGTTCGGCGCGCAGGCTGGATGACAGTGAGCTGGGGCGTGGCTCCATTCTGGAATTTTGGGTGAGAAAGGCGGAGCGGAGATCATAAAGTAGAAGACTCAGGGGAGCACTGATTAGGTTCGGGGACACTAGGGCATATTTTCAGTTTAATAGAGTTAGATGAGAGGGAGAGAAGGAAGGTACAGGGAAGAGGGATTGAATTATGGAGCAAAGTGCACAAATGCTTTGAAGCCATTTAATACTTATGTGTGTGTGTGTGTGTGCATGTGTGGCATTTAGTTCTCCAGGAGAAATGGTTTTTAATACACGGCTGTTCGCTTCCTGCCCTTCCTAGGCTGCAAAGAGCGCACCAGCTGATAGGTGATGTAGAATCTGCAGCTCAGAGACCAGGTCTCTCCCGCAATCACTGTTCCCTGAATGCTTTCCTCAGGGAGAGACATTACTTGATTAGCAAGAATGTAATGTTCAAGAGAAAGCATACTGTGGTTCTTGAAAATGAAGTTTTCCTTTCATTTTAATAAGCTCTTGGCAATATTAAAACTTCTGATCTTACTTAATCAAACTAAAAGCATTAATCACACATATCTTCTTCTGCCCTTGGCTCTCTGTCTTTCTCCAGACCTACTCACAAGCACATGTCTGGATTGTGAAACTGGGCAGCTCAAATACATCAATATATTCCTCCAACTAAGAAACCAGTACGTTTACTGCTGCCCATGACTGTAAGGTGCTGTGCCTGGATTTGGGTGGGGGGGTTGTGTCAGGGGTAGAGCCCTAAACCAGCCTTTCTCAGGAGCCGTGTGGCCTTGGGCAAGTCACTTAATCTCTGCAATAGGATTTTTTTTTGTAAAATGCTGCTCTTTGGGGTTGCTGTGATTTGTAAATTGCCCCCAAATTGTAGGGATTACATATTGAAGCATACGAAAACACATCCCTTTCTATAAGAATTTTTCAATGTTATTGGGGTTAAAGGATAATACTGACAAAGTCCAGACATACAGTTAAGATCAGAAAGAAGCAAGGTGTGATTGATGAGAATCCTAAAACAGTAGAGATGTTTATGATTGGGGTTCAAGGAAAGGAAACATATGAGAAAGGCTGAGAATATGGATTTTGGCCTAAGATTTTTATTGCAACCTTTGACAATGTGTTATAACACAGATTTTCCTGGTAAATAAAATTATCCAAGAAAATGATGCATAAATTGAAGTCAACTCAATCCAGATTGGCGCTGTCTCTTCCAGCATCTGCTGTTCTCAGCATCATCTCTCAGTCTTCCCAGGAAGCTTCATTCATTCATACCTACCTACGTCACTTTCCAAAGGAACCAGGCTTTGTTTTGATTGTAAGTTCTTTGTGACTTTTCTGTCTCTGCCTCTTAACTAGCCACCTCACGCATCCCCTAGGATTCAGTGCCAATACCAGTTTCCCAAGGATACCTTTGCTGGATGGCTTCCTGTTCGAGCCTGGCTATTACTGGCTATTCTAAGTGTTAGTATTACTTGCACTTGTCCTGTCATAGTCCCTTTAATATTACATTGCAACTACCCATCTATTGTCTGGATTCCCACTAACTCTAAGTCCTTCAAAGGCAGAAATTTGGCCCCTGTGTCCTCAGTATCTGGCCTGGTGCATGACAGCACAGCGCTGTCTATGTGAACGAATCCACTTGAGATAAAAGAACCCTAAATTAGTGTAGTCAATTGGATGGACCACCCCTATTTCCATTCTGCAGATGAAAAAATGAAGGCTCTACACAATGACTCTTCCCCAGACACAGGTTTGGGGGCTGGGACAGAGGCAGAGCCCCTCCAGGGCTAACCAGGGACCGTCCTTGGACGTGCGGCTAAGGCAGCTTAGAGCTGCGGTACGTCTTTCCCCTGAACTTTCACAGAAGATTAGCTCTTGCTTCTTGGAGAACTGAACTGAGTAAGTGGAAAGAAAAGACGTTTGTAACTAACACCAAAGAAAAGTCTGTTTGTTCTCAAGACACTGAGCATGTTGTTCAGCCCAGTGAGTTCATCCGTGCATTTTCTTGGACCCTGCGAGGGTCACAGTGGCAGCAGGGTGACAAGCTACTCCGTTCAAGTCAGGCCTATTCAGGCTGCCCCCAGGGCAGTATTAATTTAGGCAATTGCTTTTCTTTCCTTCCCTGGGTTTAAAAAAAAAAAAAAAAAGGAAAAGAAAAAAGGAAAGAAAAGAAAAGGGAAAAGAATGTGTATATGCATCTTGCTTATTTGTTCACTTGGGCGCCCTCTCTCTCTCTCCTGCTTTTGTGCAGAGACAATCTCTGCTTGTCCTAATGCTCAGTACTAACTCTTCTTTCCTCGCCTGGCACTGGGGCACAGGGGCGGGGCTTCTGGCAGAGATAAGGGGTCCAGCTTGAAAGCAGTCTCCAGCCACACCCTGGAATTAGCTCCCAGGATGCCACCGGGAAATGGGGAGAGCACTGGAAGGGCCCCCAGACATCTAATCTGGGTACTCAGGAGTCAGGAGTTCTAATCCTTGATTCAATCTGATTACTGCTGAGGGTCAAAAATCCTATAAGCACTTTAAGGTGAGGGCCCCATTCCGGGGAGTTCTTACCCTAATGCCCAGAACAGCATATGACCAATTAGGTGAGAGGGAAAAACCTCTCCTTAATCAGTCATGTGTGTAAAGATTAATGTCCAAGAATAAGTATTGCCATATTATTTATATAATTAAAAATTGGAAATAACCCTAAATATCTACAGTAAAAATTGATCAAATGTATTTATGTAATATACACAGAATGAATCTAAACAAGCATGTGGTAGAGAATATTTCGATATAGGAAAATTCTTAATATTAGGGAAAAAAGAACATGTAGTGATTGGTCTCAAATTAGAGGAAGTACATGAGTATTTGTAAAAGAAAAAAGACATGTGGTTAGGTACAATTTTTTTTTTCTTTTTGGGGGATAGGTAATTAGGTTTACTTATTTATTTTTTGTTTATTTTTATTTATTTATTTTCAATGGAAGTACTGGGGATTGAACCCAGGACCTCGTGCATGCTAAGCACACACTTTACCACTGAGCTATATATATACCCTCCTTGCCAGGTACAATATTTTAAATTATTTTTTCAAAATTTTAAACAATAAACATGTCTAATATGTACACGCAGAAAAACGAGGAATATTGTTTAAAATAAATCAGTTCTGATTATGGTAGTTTATATGAAAAAGGACAAAGCATGGGGACCTGTTCTTAACTAACTGCTTGGAAACCAAATAATCAGCAAATATTTACTAGGAGAAACTGAGAGATGACAAAAAGTGATTTGTATAGACTTACATGACAAGAACAGTAGATTCACTCTCCCTTCAAGTCAGAGCCTATTTCTAGGAGCTCGTATTTAATACTCTAGTGTCACCAGAAGTCTATCTATTGTGCTTTCTCTCTTTCTAGTATTTGCATTTTAAGTCTTATCTCCAGTGAGGCTGTAAAGGCACTACCATTTGGTAAGGAACTTCAGCTATCCAGGAGTACATCAAAGGCATGTGCAACTGGTTTTATGATGAGAGCATTAGGTCCAGATTCAGAATTCACAGCTTTGCCAGCCACTCTGTGCCTTGTTAAGCTTACTAAATTCTCTGAACTTTGATTGTTTCATCTGTAAAACAAGGGTGATAATAACTACCTCTGTGTGTGAGGATCTATTCTTTAACCAAAAAGTATTTACTGAGCATCTACTTTGTGTGTCGCTAGACGCTTAGGCTGTAAGAGTGTCAGTCTCTGTCCTAACATTGTTCACAGTCTAGTAGAGATATAGACAAATATACAGAAAATTATATATAAAAAAAAAAGTGTGGCACTTGCTCTGATGAGGCTGTACACAACACTGTAGGAGCCCCTCAGAACAATACTTGGTGATACTGGTACATGGTGATAACTAAAATAAAACACAAAGGTCGAGCAGAAATTTTCCAGGCAAAGATGAAAATAAGACAGCCCCAGGAGGTCCAGAAAATATGTTCTACGGCCTGGAAATAGCGGTGAAGAAATATCAACCAGTTTAATGAAAATTAGGTAGTTTTAAACTGGTTGAACACACCCACCCAAAGTGTACTGCTTAGTGAAGTCCTCATGTGGTGAGTCTCTGTATTAGGACATAACGTACTCAATATTTCTATCCATGACTTACATAAAGATATAAAGAGTTTACTCCTCAAAATTTGCAAACGGTGGGTAGTTAGTTGAAAGAGCCCATTAAGACACTGGATAATGTATCAAAAAATATGTTAGCACTTCAGATTGCAGAAAAGAAAAGCAATAATTTTTTTCTCTACTATAAAAATAATAATCAATTTTCAATGTTGAGTATTTCAATGTATTTCAACGTTGAAATATTCACATAATTTGTATCTGAGGGAATACAATCTTTCCTGTATGGTAATTCATATGCATTAATGTAAGCAGTATTTCTTTTTCAAGTTTCTCATGTCACCACCAGGTCATTTTCCTTACTTTTGTTCTCCCTAACTCCCCAGAGTTGGATGACACATGGACCATGCCCATCTGCGGCACTGCCTTGGGTCCAGATAAAAGCGTACACAAAAAACATAAGGAAGAAGTGCACAGGGACCGTCTTCAAGTGCCTGGGGCCAAGGAGCTCAGTACAGTCAACAGTGAGGCGTGATACTTGTGCAGCAGAAATGAACTACATAAGGCCGAGAGGTCACAGTCTCACTTTATCTGGGGATGTGGGCCCACCCATGGATGCTATATTCCGCTCTGGGCATCGAACTTGAAGAGAGACACTGATCATCTGTTCATAGCACGGAATGTCGAGAACACTGGAAACTACCAGGAGTAATGGTGGGACAATAAGGCAGTTTATTTGGAGGAGATTGACTCAACAAGTCAGGCTAGCTACACTCAAATATAAACGGTCATGTGAACCGAATCAGCCTTCCTCTCTCTGGCTTCAAAGCATAGAACCACAACGTGTAGAAAGACTAATGGGACCATTTCCAGCTCAATAAAAAGGATGGTATCATTATAAAGCTGGCTAGAGATGGAATAAGTTACTTCAGAGGGAATGAGATCCCTATTACTGCATAAGCCGAAACTGAATGACCTCTTATAGGTGAAACTTCAGAAAAGAGTCAAGCGCAAAATTAATAAACCTCACAAACCTGAGGTTCTCTTCCCACGAAAGGATGCTGTATGTCTGGCATATTCAGAGTTAATAATAATTGCATCATTACCACCATCAACAACAAAATCAAAGTCTATTCTTAAACAACAAGGACCTACTGTATAGCACAGGGAACAATATTTAATACCTTGTAATAACCTATAATGTAATAACCTATAATGAAAATGAATCTGAAAAAGTATATATATATACATACATATATACATATATACATATATCTGAATCACTTTGCTGTACACCTGAAACTAACACAACATTGTAAATCAATTATACTTCAATACACAAAAAAATCTATTCTTATTTTCTGGAAATATGGTATCCAACATGGTAGGTGCTAGCCACATGTGGCTACTGAGCACTTAAAATATAGCTAGTCTAATTTGAGATAGGCTATAAGCATAAAACACAGACTAGATTTAATAATTCTTTATATAGATTTCATGTTGAAATAATAATATTTGGGGTATACTGTGTTAAATAAAATCTATTAAAATTAATTTCACATGTTTCTTTTTGTGTGTGTGGTTACTAGAAACTTGTAAATAACATATGTGGCTGGCCAAGATGAAGGCTATCATTCCTGGCTTGACCCGGGTTAAGAGCCACATACAGAGTCTTGGGTAGAGCTTCTCTTTGGTTCCCCCACATTCATTAGAACAGGTTATGGGCCCACAGGAAACCCAATAGCCAGGGCCTTGCACCAAACCTGACTCTAAATCATGATGGGGAACACACTGTGCTGAACTCAGAAACAAGACCAAATGGATCAAAAGGTTTTAATTTCCTAAAACGCTCAGCTGAAATACGACCAAGGAATGTCTTCAAATTGGAAACTGAACCTACCTACATATTTCCTAAAACTAGTAAGCAACTATATTGCACTGAGCCAACATTAATAGGATTTGGGTCCTTGCTTGTAACCAAGTGCAAAATATTTACCAACCCTGTGTGTTTTGGCTTCGGGCATAGAGAGTGCTTTTATAGCCAAATGAGTAAAGTCAGCACTCTCTTCTACTCAGCAAGCATAACTGGGTGTTCACTGTTCACGAGTAGGCAGAACCGCCCTATCCACATTAAGACTACCTGAGCAGATGGGGTGACCTTTTCCCATGCTGTCAGACTGCAAGGTCAAAGAGCTCAAGGTTGACGAGCACGGCTCTGGAGTCAGACAGAGGGTGTCTGACTCATGGTTCTTCCTGCTGGCTAGCTGTAAAACCCTATGCTGGTTATACGGGTTACTTCAAGAGCCTCCGTCTCCTTATCCATAGAGTAAACGTGATACCACCTACTTCATAATTTCATAAATTCATATATTTATTATGAAGATTAAATGATTATGTATCTGTGTATATATAAGGCACTTAGTATTATGTTCCAGACCATCATCATTATCATCATCATCCCTACCCTCACTTAGACTGTGAGCTCCTTAGGGGCAGTGTTGTGCCTTTATTCATTCATCATTCAACAACTATTCAGTGAGGGCTGACTGTACCAGCCCTGTTCTGGGTGCTGGGGACTTGGAAGGGACAAGACTGACAAAAGTCCCTAAGCTCTTGGGATTCACACTCTACTAGGAGTCATACAGAAGCTAGTTTGCAGATAAATATGTTTCCAGCCAAGATGAGTGCTAAGAGGGAATTCAGCAGGGTACGGGAGCAGAGGGTGGCACAGGGGATGGTGGGGGATGTTATCTTCCCCTGGGATGTCAAGGTGGCTTCTCCGAGCAGAGATTTGATTGAAGTGAGGGAGAGAGCCAGGAGAAGGCCTGAAAGAAGCACATTCCAGGAAAGGGAAGCAGCACGTGTGCAGAGGGGAAGAGCTTGGTGCTTTGGAGAACAGTAACAATGAACAGCGGTTGAAAAAGTTGGACAAGGAATGATACGATCAGATTGTTGGTTTTGGCAAGACAGAATTCACTGGTGGTCTTAACCAGAGCATTTCCAACAGAGTTCAGAGATACAAATGTAACTGGAGTGGGTTAGGGACACTGTAAGAGGCTAGGAGTTGGAGACAGATTAATATAATATAATATAATATAATATAATATAATATAATATAATATAATATAATATAATATAATATAATATAATACAATACAATACAATACAATATATTACTCTTTTGAAGAGCTTTGCTGTAAATAGGCCAGAGAATTGGGTCAACAGCTAAGATGAGAGCTAATAAAGCCCGTTGTATATAGATGAAAATGATTCTACAGAGATGAGGGAAACTGCCAATGCTGGAAAGAGAGGATAAAGCAAAATCCTAGAGTAAATGGAAGAAAAGAGAAAGCAGGGCCCGGGAAGGCAGGGTCCCCGTAGCAACGGGACCCATTTCGGGTGTAACAGGAAGGTGGGCAGAATACGTGGGTCTGAATGCGGGCAGGTTGGTCAGTCTGGTGGCGAACAGATGCGAGAAGTCTCATGGCTTCCATCTGCTCAGGAAGTAAGACGAGCTGAGAGGGAGGAGGCAGTTAGGATCACGCTTGCCATCTTGCACCTTGCACCTAGAGCAGAGCCTACGCAAAGGTTCTCAGAAGTCTTTGCTGACTACCCAAAAGAGCTCAGCCACAAGCCCTGCAGGAAGAGAAAATACCGTTTCCCCTCCAGCTTTATGCCCACCTCCCCCCCGTCCTATGCGTTCTTGCAGCTGCTGAGCTTTGCCCATGCCGACAACATTTCAGGTCAGGACAACAAGCATTTATGAAGTGCTTTCTCAGTGGCATACCTGTGCTAGGTATAACCATACAGAGCTGAATTGATAAGGATGAGGAGTTCACCCTCTTGTCCGGATGTCCAAAGTGTACACAATACTTTACAGCCCTGACCGTAAGTGCTTTAACAGGAGTGACCATGAGGGGTGCCTTAGCCATTTGGAGCATCTCGGAAGATTATTCCAGCCCTGAGTCTCTATCTCTAGCCACGTTTTTCTTCCCTTATCTTCTCCAGCCATCTTAATCACTCCTCACTTCTAATGCCCTTCTTAGATGCCACCTCCGCAATCAGAAGTGACCTTTCACTGTCCTGATTTTAAAAGCACACGTCCTGGTGTCTGCTCCAGCAGCCCAGTGCCAAGTGCTTCCAAGTGCCTCTCTCAGGAGAGGTGTCCTTGGTGTCAGCAACTTGATTCCAAGCCAGAACTGTGGATAAAGGAGAGTTCATTGCTCCCATTGGGATTTTCCATGGCCACAGTCAATGCAGAAGGGTGAGCCTGGGGGCGGCGAGGGAGGGGCCAGGCCAGGACCCGGTCCAGATTCCTCTTGTGCAGCTCTGCAGGGCTCTGCTGAGCGCTCGAGTTTCATTTCAGGTGCTTGAGCTGAGCAAAGAGCTGGAGCTGCCGGCCTGCAGGGAGTCCATGGGCAAAGCGAACATGCCTACAGCCTGGCACATTGGCTTGAGGGAGAACAAGGACCAGGGTTACAGGGCTGTTTTACAGGACCATCCATGACTCGAGCAAGGGAAATAGCAGGTGGGACTCTTTACCGAGGGTCCTGAAGCATGGGGAGCGTCGTTAAAAGGGCTCTGGTTTGTGTTTTGCTCAAAGCCATAGCAAGCATTTGCTGTGTTCCCTTATGGATATGATACCAGAAAAAAAAACAAAACAAAAATAAACAAACAAACCCCCCCCCCCAAAAAAGCATGCATGGAAAGGCCCACCCACACCCATACAATACCACGCAAAGGCCTCCCGGGTGTCCCGCCTACCTCCGACCCCAGTGAAAAAGGCAGTGGTCCGAGTCCCTTAGAGTAGATTCTAATTTCCTCCTTCCCCCTTTTTCCTCTTCTCTCTTGCCCTCCCCTCTCTGACAAAAGAAATGGCTCCGTGAAGGCCCAGTGGCTTGAAAAGTTAAGAATAAAAATGATATGGAGAAAAGGAATTTTTCAGAGTCCAGTTCATGTTGAGATTAGACTAAAGAGATATAGACATTTGGTGTGCTGACTCTGCTATCATAGATTTCCCGGCATGATAGCCCGGGGCCGGGGGCCAAGGGTGAGCTCATGCAGTTATTTCTTTACCTACACAAGAGTGGAGCTAAAAGCAAAATGCAATCCAAATTGCTTCACTAAATAGGCTGAGAGAGCGGGAGGGGAAGCTGTTCCCTCCTTAAAGCTATAAATGCTTCGCAAACCCCACTTCCATCTTGTTCTGAAACAACACAGAGATCCCAAATTTTTTCACCAAGACAGAAAATAACAATGACTATTGCTATAAAATACAAGTCGCCTGTTCAGTTCCCTTAAACAGGGGCAAAGCCCACTCAGATGTACTAATTCCCAGCAAGGATCAAAGGAGTAGATGACACTCCCTGCTTCATGCAATGGTCTGCACCCCAAAACCTGACCTGCTTCTGTGATTTAAGTCCCCAGAAAAATAGGAACACAAAGTGAAAGTCATGTCTTTTTTCATATGCTTTTCTTCAGGCAGCCTGTGGTTGTCCTAAAATTTGTGACTTCACCCCTCTTCGTTCTCACACCCACCTTTCCACAGCTCGAGTGAAGGCCTCTGCTTTTCTGAGACATTCTCCTGTACCTCCCAAGGAGCCTGGAAACATTGAGAACTTGGAGCTTTAAGCTCAGGTAACTGGCATCTGTTGGAATTCCATAAATATTTGTTGAACAAATGAAATGTATGTATGCATGAATGGACCGTCTTGGCTATTTCAAGACAATGACTGCTCATCATTATATGACGTTTGCTTTCCCTGAGACGGCGTACAGATTAAAAACACAAGTGATATAAAGGCGGGCTTAGAAGAAGCACCCGTCTCCTAAGATGGTAGATCAATTCTAGGCCATGAAGAAAAACTCACAAGGATGCTCATTGCGTGGGGAGCAGCACAGAGGGTGCTCTCACCACCCTACAGTCTCTCCTTTGGTCTTTCTTCAGGCGTTCTCGACCTAACCCCGAGCATTAGCCTGGCTTAGTGCTCAGTCTTCTGTTCGCGGGGCGACACCTGCGGTCTGGTGGGAGTCAAACTGTCTCAGAAGAATTAAACTTCCAATAAACATCTCAGTCCGAAAGCTGAGAGCTGCTGGCATCCCTCTCTGTCTCCCACGGTCGTCCCAGTATTTATGCTCCATCCACTGAATCAGGGCAATCTCAGACAGGCCAACTCCACCTCCACCTTTCAGGAAGAGGCACAAGGCCTCAGCCATCCACCTCTGTCCCCAGCCCTATAAGATGCCAATTTCAATTCACGGGACGGCCAGACTCTCTGCAGAAGGACATACAGCCTGTTTCCCCCAGCAGACGTTGGGCTCACGCTCAGTCCCTGCACCGTCGGTGGCAAGTGAGAAGCGTCTCAGGAAGCTCACTTAACAGGGTTATAGACGCTACTCACCGGAGATGTTTAGAGCCTGAGTCTTGAGACCACCGATGCTTTACCAACCTTGGTCTAAGCTTTGCACAACCACTGCACCTTGGCCTTAGAGAGTCCAGTGTCTGGTTTGGGCAGGGGACATAGTATGCACCTTGGAGAAATAACAACTGTCAGCTTTCAACCACGGGATGAGAGAGCACTGCTGTGGTAGCAAGCACTGGGACTGGAATTAGAGGTAAGATGAGGCGTGCCCGGTGACGGGCAGGGCCGCCTATGCGGGAACGCCTGCGCGGGCAGACAACTGATGTGTCTGGTCTACTGAACAGTCTCATAAAGCAGGTTTATATCCTTCTGTCATTCTCTGGGCTCCCTTTCCTTTCCCTTATTGGTGCCTTGAGCAGATTCCAAAACTTCCCAGGTTCCATGATGGTTCCTTTTTTTTTTTTTTTTAACAAAAAGTCCATGTAGTCCAGTTTAAAATTCCCAACTCAAATTAATTTATTCCCTATCTTCTTCCCACATCTCCTGCACAGCTTGAGGGATTTGTGGTGAAGGTGCAATTGCTCCAGCTCCTTGGAATGTGGAGGAAAATGTGGTCCATGCCTGGGTCTGGAATGTTTCGTTTACTTCTCTTTCCTCTTCCCAAGGCTTAAGTCCTCTGCTTTTGAAGGCTGGTTGATACTGAAACACAGCGGGGGTGGGGAGGCCCATGGTGGTGGTCCCCTGCCCAGGGGTGGTTACTGATTAACTGGCTGACACTGATTATGAGGCCAACATCTTCTCCTCTCTGGGGGACACCTTTATGATCTCTTCAGAGGGCCTGGCTGGACCTCCCCATAGCCCAGTTCCCTCATACAATTCTGGTCCAGATTTGGCTCCAACTAGGAAAAAGTCTCATAGAGACAGAAACTAGCTCCAGACATGCTCCCAGTGGAGTGCAGTGGCGAAGACAACCAGAACTAGAGTCAAAGATTGAGGTCTATTCTAGCTCCACTACTTACTTAACTACTCTGAGCCTCAGTTTTCCCATCTCTACATTGGGGATAATGACTCTTAGCTCATAGAGTTATAGTAAAAAGGACCATGGGCTCTGTGAAGTGACACGGCCTGAGTTCAAATCCCAGATCCACTTGTCAGTTCCTACATGTGTGACATTAAGCAAACCTCACCTGTGAGACTCAGTTTCCTTATCTGTCACATGCAGTAGTATTTTTAACTCCTTTACAGGGTAGAGGTAAGAATGAAATGAACAATGGTATGGAGTGTATCTAGACCAGTACATGAGACAAAGTGAGCACTCAAAATGTGTCAGTTATTGTTATTATTCTGTAAAGAAAGCACTCAGCTCGAAGCCTGGCACCTGACAGCTAAAGTCACAGAGCTGAGGAGGGAACAGCATGTCCTTGACCTCTGCAGGAGGGCTGGTATTAACACAGGCTCTTCCTCTCCTTTCTGCCCCCTTGGTTTCAGATATTGCCTCGGCCTCTTTCCTCTGTGTCCCTGCCTCTCTGGATCTGTCAGCTTCCTGTGGTCTGCCCGTGAACTCAGCAGCCCACACAAGCCCAGGCAGCACTATTTCTGCCTCGAGAGCCCACATCATCCACCCCCAGTGGAGCTGCCTCCCCTCAGAAACAGGCCGCTGTTTACCCGGGGAGAGAGCTCCGAGCAAAGCTGTTTATCCCGTCGTCAGACGCCAAAGGCTTCCACTCAGCAGATTTCCTCGCTGTCTGGGGGCTTAGGCCCAGTCAGTCATCGGTATTTCTGCATCAACCCCCATGTGGGATCAGACACAAATCTGAGGCAACTGATTTGTCAGCAGCCAGCCTTGTACTTTGACTTGTTTTTCCAGTGTGGGCATGAATTAATACCTCCTCACCCACGCTCTCACATTCAGACTTCCTTGTGACCAAGAGACATAAAGGGCTTTTCACAGTCTGAACCCTACCTACCTGTCCTGTCTTCTCTCTCCTGAGCCCCAGTCAAAACCCTACCTACCTGTCCTGTCTTCTCTCTCCTGAGTCCCCTGTTACAGATAACAGGGACGGTGCTCGCCACCCTCACTTGCCTCCAGACGTGCCTCCCCACCCTTTGCCGAGAGCCTCCTTCCCTGCCCTCACATCTCCCCCCGACCCCCTCCCCCATGACCAACTCACACTCACCTTTCCGAGTTCAGTCAAGCCTCACCCTCCCCAGGACCGCTTCAGAGTCTTGTGTGTCTCTCCCTTTGCCAGATGGGGAAGGGACAGTCAAGTTGGATTTTCCCACACATGTTGGCTTAGACCTATTACTACATCATGTTTAACTTGTATTTTATCTTCCTCACTAGTCTACGAATTCCTTAGGGGCAGATGTTTCATGTTAAGTAACTCTGTCTCCCTGGGACGGAGTGCAGAGCAATACAAGATTGAGTTGATACTAAGTAAGTAGAGAACCCTGACTGAATTTTCAAGATCGCAGTGGTTCTGTTCACTAGTAGCTCAAAGAACAACAACAACAACAAAAAATTAACATATCTACCATGGAACCCGTTAGTGTACCCTGAATACACAGGTAAACAAACTGAGCTCTCCAGCCATAGAGGTGGCTGCGTGAAGGGATATAAATCTAGGAGGAAATCCTTATCTTAAACAGTAAAAACTCCTTTCAGTAGATATCATCTTGATCATTATCACCATCTGGATTGTTGGAGGTTATAAAGATAGCCAATATGCAACAATCTCTCTTTTCCACACTTTATTCATGTCAAAATTGTAAGTTCATGTTTTAAAAGTGATTGAAATCATAGCTTGTCTAATTAATCCAGGCAGTTCTATACATAATTATGAAGGAGAGGGGCACTAATGCTTTTTATTTCCTAGACAAGGACTTCTACAAGGAATGCCTCTATGTCCTTGTGCTCTGTGATTTACAAGAGCCTTCCAGTGAGGTGCCTTCCACCCAACCCACATCTATCCAAACACACACACTGAGCTCTGCTATTGCTGGGCTGTCCTCTGAAATGAAATTCAAATTCCTTCTCCCAAATGCAGCAAAAACAACTTCAGAGGAAAAACACTTTTCATAGACAATGCTGTGAAGTGGGTATTTGCAGGATCTCTAGCTTTATAGACATGGAAACTGAGGTTCACAAAAGTAAAACACTTGTTCAAATTTAAACAACCAGTTGAGAGACTTAATATTGCAAAGGATAGTAACTATGAGGGTGAGTTTAGAACCAGAGGATGCTGGACTCTAATTTTTTGCTTATTAGCTACATGGCTTTGGCAAAATAATTTGTGTTTCTGTGCTTTAGTTTCTTTAATAGCAAAATAGGAATAATAATAATACCCATTTAAGTAAAACTTAGTTGCTTATGTAAAGCATCTACCCAAATTATTAAAGAAACACCTAGAAAGAGCTATTATAAATCTTAAACTCAAGAACTTAAAGGAAAACATGAACACAATAGGTAGAGAAATGGTAGATATATGAAAATGTAGATGGAATTTCTAGAAATGAAAAATACAGTATGTGACATGAAATATACATTGGATGATTGGATTAACAGCAGATTAGAAACTACAAAAAAAAAAGTAAATTTGAAAACAAAACTGTAGAAGTTATACTATATGAAACACACAGAAAAATAACCTGAAATGAGTTAGAAGAGCCTCAGTAAGCTAGGGGTCAGTAGCAAGCAATTATGCAATATAATACATATAATTGTGTTTCCAGAAAATGAGTCATACTTGAAGAAATAATAATAATAAATGTCCAAATGTGAAGAAAACTACAAATCCATATATCTAAGAAGGTCATCAAACACCAAATCAAATAAACATAAGGAAATTCACACCAAGGCACACCATAATCAAGTTGCTGAAAACCAGTGACAAAGTGAAAATCGCAAAAGCAGCCAGAGGAAAAACTACACACGTACGTTACACAGAGTAGAATAAAGATAGGAATGAGGGCAGATTTCTTATCAGAAACTATATAACCCGAAGGCAACAGAACCGCATCTCTGAAAGTAGTGAAAGAAAAATCTGTCAGTCTGAAATTCTATGCCTAGCAGGAATATCTTTCAAAAACAAAGGCAAAATAAAAATTTACGACACAAACAAATGCTGAGATGATTTATAAACAGTAGACCGTCACTCTGCAAAATGTTAAATGAAGTTCTATAGGCAAAAGGAAATGATACCAGATAGAAGCCTGGATTAACACAAAAAAGTAAAGAATGCCAGGAACGTTAAGTATATTGGTTAATACAAAACATACTCCTTTTTCGTGTTTTAAACTCTTTAAAAAAGTAATGGAGACTTCCAAATCCTCTGGCAGTGTAAAGCCCCTATAGGTAGCACATTCTTTGTGCTGATTAAAACCATAAATTCTGGAAAATACACAAAAAACAACTACCTGAGAACCCTCAAAAGTAATTAAGAACGCTTCTGCTTCTGGGAAGATGGAGTAGATATATCTATGCAATTCCTCCTGCTGACTACATTAAAAAAAAAAAAAACAAACCTGAACATTGCATATAAAACAAATAAAAGACTCTGAAAAGTGGACAGAAAAAGGCAGACCAACTAGAGAACTTGGGGCCCAGAGAATAACAGACTAGTAAGTTCCTTTGGTTTTCTTTTGCCCAGATTGGATACTAGAGAAGTTGGTAATTTGAAAACACCAATAGGCACAAACAAAAAAGCCCAGGAAAGCCTACATTCTTTGGCCAAAGGATCAGAAATAGACAGTTAAGGAGAACAGAAAAATTTTAGATAATAATCTCTTTACTTAATGCAAGTATCACAGAAAAGATTGTGCCCACACCCCATCTCTGCCAGCAAAGGCTAGCGGGAGGGCCCCAAACCCCACCCAGGTGAGGTCTGAGAACGCCAAGTGGAGACCAAGGCTTTTCATCCCCACTGTATTGGAGCAAAGCATTCGGAAAACTTACAGAATTTCTCACCAGCAGACCTACCCTAAAAAAACAGCTTAAGAAATTTATCTAAATATAATGGGAATTATAGGAGAAGAAATCTTGGAACATCAGGAAAGAAGAAAGAATGATATATTAAAAAAAAAAAGAAAGAATGAATGTATGGCATGATGGCCTTAGTAGAAAATTTCAAGGTATCTACTAAAAATTTTGAGAACGAATAAGTGAGTTCAGCAAGGGTGCAGGATAAAAGATCAAAATACAAAAAGCAATTGTATTTCTGTAGGCTAACAACAAATACATAAAAACAGAAAGTAAAAATATAATGCCATATTCAATCACTCTAAAATAAATATTTAGTTGTCAGTGTAAATCTAACAAAACACATACATGGCTTCTATGCTGAAAACTATAAAACACTACTGAGAGAAATCAAAGAGGACCCAAATAAATGGAGAAATATTCTCTGTTCATATATTAGAAGATTCAGTAAAGTGTCAGTTCTCCCCCACTGACACACAAGTTTAATGCAATTCCCATCAAAATCCCAGCAATATTTTTTTGTAGACATAGACAAGATTATTCTAAAATTTATATAACAAGGCAAATGTTCCAGATTTGCTAAAATAATTCTGAAAAGAAGAATAAAGTGGGAAGAATCTCCTTGCTTGATTTCAAGATTTATGATGTAGCTATAGTAGTAAGAATGCGTGATATTGATGGGGGAATAGACAGATCAATGCAACAGAATAGAGAAGCCAGAAAAAGCACCCCACACAAATTATGCAAATTGATTTTTGACAAAAGCACAGAAAACAAATTAATGGAGGAAGGATAATATTTTCAATAAACAGTGCTGGACCAGTTGGATATCCATAGGCAAAAAAAAAAAGTGAACTTCAACAAAAGCCTCACACTTTATACAAAAATTAACTTAGAATATGGGCTTACGTGTAAAACATAAAACTATAAAACTCTCAGAAAATGACATAAGAGAAAATCGTCAGGACTCAGGGCTTAGCTAAAACTTCCTAGACTTGATACCAAAAACAGAATCCGTAAAAGAAAAATCACACAATGGACTTGATCAAAATTTGAAATTTTTATTTTATCAAAGACCCAGTTAGAAGGCTGGAAATACAAGCTACAGAATGGGGGAAAGTATTTGCAAAGCATATATCGGACAAACACGTATCTGGAGTATATAAAGTATTATCCAAACTAAAAAATGACCCAGTTAGAAACTAGGCAAAGAAGATGAAGAGGTATTTCCCTGAGGAGCATATTAACAGATATCAAATAAGCACATGAAATGACATGCACTAGCCACCAGGGAAACGCAAATTAAGACCTCAGTCAGATATCACACACCCTTATCAGAGCAACTGAAGTGATGGCAAGGATATGGAAAAGCTGGATCTTCCATTTATTGCCGGTGGAAAGACAAAATGGTGTAGCCAATCTGGGCAATCCTTTGGCAGTTTCTTAGAAAACTGAATTTACACTTACCACATGACCCAGCACTTACACTTTAGGCCATTTACCCCATAGAAATGAAAACTTATACTTGTACAAAACTCCACATATGATTGTTTATAGCAGCTTTATTTATAATAGCCTAAAACTGGAAACAATCAAAATGTTCCTCAGTAGGTGAATGGTTTAACAAACTACATACATACTATGGAATACTACTCAACCAGAAAAAAGAATGAATTACTTATACAACACAATAGCTTGGCTGGATCTCAAGATTATTTTGCTAAATAATAAAAGTCAAGCACAGAGTTCATAAACTGCATGATTCATTTCTATAACACTCTTGAAGAGACAACATTATAGAGCTGGGAGCAGATTAATGGCTGCCACTGATTAGGGATGATGGGGGGAGGGTTTGAATATGACTATAAAGAGGTAGCATTAGGGACATCTTCCTGGTGATTGAATATTTCTGTATTTTGGGGTCATGGTTACATGAACCTACACATTTGATAAAATGACAGAACTATTCACATACAGTGCACCAATATGAAATTCCCGGTTTTGATATTGTGCTATAATTATGTCAGATGTAACCATCACAGGAAGTTGGGTGAAGGACACATGGGACCTCTCTGTACTATCTTCACAATTTCCTGTGAAACTATAATAATTTTAAACTACAAAGTTGGAAAAAATTAAAAGCAGAAAGATTATAAAGGGGAATCAAATCTTGGAGGAGTATTTGCACGATGGTGAGTTTCCTGTTTTTATTCTCTCTTGATTCTTTCCTCTGACGATGGGCACCAGTCACCAAGCAGCACAGCACTGGAAGCTAAAAGTCTAAAAGAAATCCTAATGTCACTCTGGCCAGAGGAACTATGGAAAGTAGGCTCTCCAGGCCAGGGTGAAAAGGAGGGGAATCTGAGAAAGGAGAGGTCAGGACAATGCTTTCCCATAATTCTGTTAAAGAAATTGCTCGTCTCCGCTTCTCTCCTATACAATGCATGAGTGGGACAGAAGTAAATCAACATAACAGAGGCTTTGAGAATTGCTCTGACCTTTGAACCACCTCCACAAGTCTCAGCTTAAATCCCTGAACCATGCATGTGTGGGACAAACCGAAACCAACTTAGCAAAGGCTTTGAGAACTGAATTGAGAATTGAACATTACCCACCAATGCTTGACAGTCTGATCCTAACTGGGTTGATTTCCAGCTAAAACAAAACTATTCACACTCTCTGGAGGAATATAATAAAAGCCAGACTCTAGATAATATAACATGTATAATATATCCAGCAATCAAAGAACGAGAAAAAATAACCTGGAGGGTAACCAATAAATATCAACCCTGAGATGACTCAGAAGTTAGAATTAACGAAGACTCTAAAGTAGCCATTAGCTACGCTCAGTGTGCTGAGGGAAAACTTACTTGAAATAAATACAAAGACAGGAAATCTAAGAAGAGAAATAGAAACGAGACAAACAGCCAAATGGAAATTTTACAACCCAAAACTACAACCTCTGAAATAAAAAGACACTGGACGGATTCAATACCAAAAGTAAGATTACAGAGTTAAGAGAGAGTGAACTTTAAAATAGATCAATAGAAACTGTACAATCTGAAAATAAAGAGAAAAATTATTTTAAAAGAACAGAGCTTCTAAGACCTGTAGGACTTATGTCATATGATCTACCATACATTGAGTTAGATTCCCAGAAAGAGAGAAAAGAGAGTTTGGGAAAGAAAAAAAAATAAAGGAGTAATTGCTGAAAACTTCTTGTGTTGGTTTCCCAAAGCTGCTGTAATGAAGTGCTACAAACTGGGTGACTTAAAACAGCAGAAATATATTCTCGCACAGTTCTGGAGGCTAGGAATATGAAATCAAGGTGTCAGCAGGGTCACGCTCCCCCTAAGACTCTAGGTAGAATCTTTCCCTGCTTCTTCCCAGTTCCTGGTGATGGTCGTTGATCTTTGGTGCTCCTTGTCTTACGGCTGCATCACTCCGATCTCCGCCTGTCATCACATGGTGCTCTCCTTGTGTGTGTGTTTACATACAAACTTCTCTCTTATAAGGGCGCTGGTCATATTAGATTAGGACCTACCCAAATGACCTCATGTTAACCTGATTACATCAGCCATACTTCCAACCAAGGTCACATTCACAGGTACCTGGGTTAGGACTTTAGCATATCCTCTGGGTGAACACAATTCTGCTCACAACATTTCCCCAATTTGGTTCAAGATATAAATTCACAAATTGTAGATGCTTGGTAAAATCAAAACAGGATAAATTCAAAGGAAACCATGCCTAGGTACATCATAATTGAACTGCTAAAAGTCAAGGTTAATGAAAAAAAAAAAAAAGTTGAGGGCATCTAGAGAACTCTAAAATATAATTCATAGGAGAATAACAATTCACAACAATGTGAATGACTGCAGAGCCTCACCAAGAACAGGAAAATAGAGGACCAGCATCCTTCATGTGCTGGAGGAAGAAAATCTATAGACGTAGAATTCTGTACTCAGCATAACTATTCTTCAGAAATAAAAGTGAAATAAAGACATTTTTGCATAAATGAAAACAAAGAGAATTTGTCACCAGAAGATGTACTCTTTAAAAAAAAAAATGCTAAAGGAAGCTCTTCAGGCTGAAAAATAAACGTTACCAGAGGGAAACCTGGATCCTTCAGGAATGAAGGAAACGTGTCAGAAATGCTAATTCTCTGGGTAAATATAAAAGACTATGTTTTGAACTTCTGGTTTCCAGTCCTACATGTAAGGAGCTTCAAATCACTACTCTGTTCTAGCTGACAACAAATATAAAGCTAAACGAATGAAAAATAAACAATTTTTCTTGAATCCATAAGTTAGTGGAAAACACAGGGCAGAAGACTGCCCCCCAAGAGAAGAGAGACAGACAGGCAAACACAGGGAGCCACAGGCTTACAGGAGCAGAGCTCCACCAACAGAAATGCCTGTGGAAACCAGTGCTGGGTTAGGAAAACCTGAACTGTAATGGACGAACTGCTGGAGGTTCAGTGTGGAGAAGGCAGGGGTTAAAAACTCCAGAAGGACTCAGTCCTAGGGGGGTCCCCACCATATTGTGAGATTTACTTCCAGGCACTCAATCCGCTTCCCACAGTAAATATCAGAAAACAATCCCCTGTGCTTCTGGCAGGGAGAAAGGAAAAGGAAATGTGCCAGACCACTCTGGTTTTCTCAACAAGCCCTGCCCTCAGGGGAAACTGGTTAACTAGAGCCTTACCTACTAGGGTATGACCAGAATTGAACTGGCCTGGGGGAGGGGAAGTACCTAACTCCAGCCATCTCTAGCCATCCTGTTACACCTAAGTTAGGGCAGAGGGAGGTGGGGGGTCCTGAGAAACACTCGTGAAGTTCACGGAGCAGAAGCACAGGCTCACTAAAAGACTGAGGCCTAATCATAGGACTATAAAGCACTTACCACGCCTCACCACCCTAGTACTAAAGGCCTATTTACAGCAGTTCTTTTTACCCAGTACAGCATGTTCAGCAAACAAGAAAAAATTACAAAGCATACCAAACGGCAAAAAACACAATTTGAAGAGACAGACATTTGGGTCAAAAAAGAAAACCCAAGAGGAATTTTCAAATATTTTGAACTAAGTGAAAATGAAAACACAACGTATCAAAATTCGTGGGATGCATTAAAAGCAGTGCTTCCAGGGGGAGGGCATAGCTCAAGTGGTAGAGCACATGCTTAGCATGCACAAGATCCTGGGTTCAATCCGCAGCACCTCCTCTAAAAACAAATAAATCTAATTACCTCCTCCCCCCAAAATAAAAAAAAAATTTTAATAATGCAATAATAAATAAAATATTTTTTTAAAGCAGTGCTTCCAGTGAAATGTATGGCACTGAATGCATACATGAGAAAAAAAGAAAGATCTCAAACCGATAATCTAAGTTTCCACCTTGAGAAACTACAAAAAGAAGAGCCAGTTAAATCCAAAGTAAGCAGATAAAAAGAAATAATAACAAAGCAGAAATCAATGCAATTGAAAATAAGAAATTAATAGAGAAAATCAATGAAACTAAAAGCTGGTTGTTTGAAAAGACCAATAAAATCGATAAACCTGTAACCAGGCTAATTAAGAAAAAGAGAGAGGATGCAAGTTACTAACATTCAGAAAGGACATCTCTTCCATTTAGACCTCACTACAGATCCCATGGTCATCCAAAGGATGATAAAGGAATATAATGAACACTCTATGACTCACAATTTGATAACCTACATGAAATGGATCAATTCTTTGAAATGCACAATTTGCCAAAATTCACACAAGAAGAACTAGACAATCTGAATAGGTCCATATCTATCAGAGAAATTGAATCAATAATTCATAGACTTCTAAACAAAAAACATCCACTTAGATGATTTCACTAGTGAATTCTACCAAACATTTAAGGAAGAATTTATACCAATTCTCTGCAATCTCTTTCAGAGGAGAGAAGCAGAGGGAATACTTCCTCACTCATCCAGGGAGGTCAGCATTACCCTAAAACCAAAGACACAGTAAGAAAACTACAGACCAACATCTCCCACGAGCATACATACAAAGATTCTCAACAAAATATTAGTAAACCAAACCCAACAATGTATAAAAACAATTATACAGTGACCATGTGGGATTTATCTTAGGTATGAAAGGCAGTTTCAATATTTGAAAATCAAATAATGGAATCCATCATATAAACAGACTAAAACAGAAAAGCTTCAGGATCATATCAATAGATACAGAAATACTTAATGAAATCCAACACCTATTCATGACAAAAACTTAGTAAACTAAGACTAGAGAGGAATTTCCTCAACTTAATAAAGAATTTCTACAAAAACTTACAGCTAGCATCATATTTAATGGTGAGAAATCCAGTACCAGGGAAAGACTGTCTTTGTTCACAGATGACATGATCTTTTATGTGGAAAATCCAAAACAACAGGTGAAAACCTCCCTGGAACTAGTAAGTAATTATAGCAAGGTTGCAGGGTACAGCGTTAATATATGTCAATCACTTTTCTCTATGCTAGAACTGAACAAGTGAAATTTGAAATAACAAACACAAAATCATTTACATTAACACCCCCAAAATATGAAATACTTCAGTAGAAATCTAACAAGATGTGTCTGAGATCTATATGAGGAAAACTACAAAACTCTGATGAATGAAATGAAAGAAGAATGAAATGGAGAGATAATCCATGTGTATGGATAAGGAAGACTCAGTATTGCCAAGATATTAGCCCTTCCCAAATTGACCTATAGATTCCATGCAATTACAATCAAAATCCCAGCAAGTTATTTTGTGGATCTTGGCAAATTGATTCCAAAGTTTTATATGGAGAGGCCAACACAATATTGAAGGAAAAGAATGAAACTGGAGGACTGACACTACCAACTTTAAGACTTACTATAAAGCTACAGTAATCAGGACAATATGGTACTAGAGAAAGAATAGACATGTATATCAATGGAACAGAATAGAGAGTCCAAAATATAAACCCATATAATGTAGTTAACTGATCTTTGACAAAGGAGCAAAGGCAATATAAGGGAGCAGACAGTCTTCAACTATTGGTGCTGGAACAACTGGACATCCACATGCAAATAAATATATGAATAAACAAATCCAGGCATAGGTACTACACCTGCCACAAAACTTAAAGTGTTTCATATATCTAAATGTAAAACACAAAAAGTATAAAATTCCTAGAAGATAACATAGGAGAAAACCTAGATGATCTCGGATATAGCAATAACTTTTTAGCTGCAATATTAAAAGCATCATACAAGAAATAATCGATAAGCTGGACTTTATGAAAGTTTAAAACTTCTGCTCTGTGAAAGACAATGTCAAGAGAATGAGAAGAGAAACCACAGATTGGGAGAAATATTTGCAAAGGATATATCTCTTATCCAAAATATACAAAGAAGTCTTAAAACTCAACAATAGGAAAAGAAAAAACCTGATTGAAAAAATGGGCCAAAGGCTTTAACATAAAATTCACCAAAGGAGATAAAACAGATGACAAACAAGCATATGAAAAGATGCTCCACATCATGTCATCAGAAAATGTCAATTAAAACAACAGTGAGACACCACTATACACCCATTAGAGCGAACAAAACCCAGAACACTGATAATATCAAATGCTGGTGAGGCTGTGGAGCAACAGGAACTCTTATACATTGCTGTGGAAGTGTGAAATGGGACAGCCCATTTTGGAAGATAGTTTGGTGATTTTGTACCAAATTAAACGTACTTTTACCATACAATCCAGCAATCACACTCCTTGATATTTACCCAAAGGAGTTGAAAACTTATGTCCATACAAAAACCTGTACCTGGATGTTTATAGCAGCTTTATTCATAATTGCCAAAACTTGGAAGCAACTAAGATGTCCTTCAATAAGTGAATAAATAAATAAACTGTGGTATATCTAAACAATAGAATATTATTCAGTGTTAAAAAGAAATGAGCTACCAAGCCATGAAAAGACATGGAGGTAATTTAAATGCATATTACTAAGTGAAATAAGGAAATCTGAAGAGGCTACGTACTATATGATTCCAACTAGGTGACATTCTAGAAAAGGCAAAACTACGGAGACAGTAAAATGATTCAGGTTGAGGAAGGAGGGATGAATAGGCAGAGCACAGAGGATTTTAGGGCAGTGAAGATACTCTCTATGATATGATAATGATGGATACATCTCATTATACATTTGTCCAAACCCATAGAACATACAACAGCAAGAGTGAACTGTAATGTAATCTATGGACTTTGGGTGATTAGGATGTGTCAACGTATGTCCATCAATTGTAACAAGTGTACCATTCTGATGGTAGATGTTGGTAATAGTTGGGGCTGTGCATGTGTGGGCAAGAGGAATATTGGGAAGCTCTGTACCTTCCTCTCAATTCTGTGAACCTAAAACTGCTCTAAAAAAAATAGCCTTTAAAAAGTGTTTTCCTCTTAAGTCCTTTAAAATACATATGACTGTTTAAAACAAGATCTATAACATTGTCTGTTGGGGCGTTCAATGTGTATTAGTAACATGCATGACTACCATAACATGAAGGCCAGTGGGAGGATAGAAAAGAACACATATAATTGCCAAGTTTCTATACTTTTATGATGTAATGCAATTTAACTCTAAGCAGATGTGAAAGTTTAGGTATGTACACCCCAAGAGCAACCACTAAAATAGACACTCAAAAAAATAGCCTAAGAGCCAAGGTATAAATAATAAGAAATACTAAAAAATTTCAATAACCCAAGGGACAAAAAAAGAAAGCATGGAACACAGAAACAAAAAATGAGGTAACAAATAGGAAAAAAAAGATAAGATGGTAGACCTAAACTAAATGACATAGAAACACATTAAATGTTAATAGTGTAGTCTACTTACGACAGAGTCCATAAAGAAATGGGACTCACTATATGCTTCCTACAACAGACATATTATAAATATAAAAACACAGAGGTGGAAAGTAAATGGATGGAAAAAATATATATATACCATGTGACCCACAAACCTACCAAGCTTGGGGTGGCTATATTAATGTCATATACTACAGACTTTAAGGCAAAGAGTGTTACTAGAAATAGATATTTCAAAATGATAAAAGGGATTATTCATGAGAATGACATAAAAAGTGGAAAAAGTATGCACCTAATAATAGAGCCTCAAAATATGTGAGGCAATACTTGACAGAATTTGAAGGAGACAGAGACTGTTACAAAATCATGGTAAGATACTGTTAACACCCTTGTCACAGAAATTCTTATATTAACTAGACAAAATAATCTGCAATGATCAAAAAGATCGGAACATCATGGTAAACCACCTTCACCAAGTAAACATTTATAGAACACTACATCCAGCAACAGCTGAATATAAATTCTTTTGAGGAACATATGGTATATTCCCCAAGATAGGTATTATTTTGGGCCATGAGACAAGTCTCAATAAATTTAATGAGGATTAAAATTAAAAAGAGTGTGTTTTTTACCTATGTATTAGAGCTCTCCAGAGAAACAGAACCAGCAAAATGTGTGTATACATATATATATAAATATATACATATACACCTATTAATCTACTTATCTAAGAGAGAGAGAGAGAGATTTTAAGAAATTGGTTCAAGTAATTGTGGGGGTTGGCAAATCCAGAATCCACAGGGCAGGCCAGCAGGCCATCAGGCTGGAAAGTAGGAAGGGTTGATGCTACAAGTTCAAGTCTGAAGGCTGCCAGGAGGCAGAGCCTAATTCAGGGGACTTCTTTTTCTCTCAAGGCCTTCAACTAATCAGATGAGGTCCACCCATTATGAGGGTGATCTGCTTAATCCAGAGTTTACTAATTTAAATGTTAATCACATCTAAAAAAATACCTTTATAGCAATATCTAGAACGATGTTTGACCAAAATCTGGGTACTGTGGTGTAGCCAAGTTGACATCCAGATTAGCCATACAATCTACAGCAGAGCTAAATGGAAAAGCAATAGCAATGAGACATCTAGGAAACCCCAAATATCTGAAAATTTAACTAGACCATTCTAACTCATTCATAGGGCAAAGACAAAAATCACAAGGAAAGTTAGCAAATACTTTTAAGTGAATGGCAATAAAAATAAAACATCAAAATTTGTGGGATACAATTAAAGCATCACATAGAAGAAAATATACACCGTTCAATGCTTGTATTAGAAAACAGTACCTAAAATCAGTGAACTAAGTCTTCACCTCAGGAAGCTAGGGAAAAAAGAGCAAAATAAGTAGAAGAAAAGAAATATAAGAGTAGAAATCCATAAAATAGGAACCAGACATTATGGAAAGTTAACAACGTCAAACTCTGTTCTGTTAAAACAGTAAAATTTTCAAACATCTAGTTAAATAGATGGAAAGAAGGAAGGAAGAGAGATAGAGAGGACAGGAGAAGGGAAGGAGGAAGGGAGAGAGAGAAGGAAGAAGAAAAAAAGAAAGAAAGAAAAAGAGAACACAAATTGCCAGTATCAGGAATTAGAATGGGATTATCGCCACATGTCCTACAGACATTAGAAGAATAATATGGAAATACATCCAAATAAGTGGAGAGATATACTTGATGATGGATTAGAAGACATGGGGGGAGGGTATAGCTCAGAGTAAAGCACAGGCTTAGCATGCAGGAGGTCCTGGGTTCAATCCCCAGTACCTCTATTTAAATGAAATAAATAAATAAAACCTAATTACCACCCCCCCAAGTTTAAAAAAAAAAGACACTAATTATTAAAATGACAATTCTGGCCAACATGATATATAGATTCAAGGCAACTCCAATCAAAATATTTCAGCAAAACTTTATTGTAGAAATTTCCATATTGATCTAAAATTTATGTGGAAAAACAGAAGGTCTAGAATAACCAAAGCAACTTTTTAAAAAGGGAGCAGTCTGAAGACTTACCCAACTTAATTTCAAAAATTACTATGAAGCTCTAACAATCAAGACAGTTTGGTATCTGTATAAGAACAGACACAATGAAGGGAGGATCCAGAATAGACTTACATGTATATTGGCAAGTGATTTTTTTTTTTTTTTTTTTGCCTTGGCAGTTATTTTTCAATAGAGATGCCAAGAAATTCAAAGATGGTCATGGTAAAGAAAAATCAATTGTGTTTCTATATCCTAGCAAAAATTTTATTTGGCAATTGAAACTAAAAATGCTATTTTCAATAGTATCCCACACACATAGAAATAGTTCCAGAAAAATTAAAACATGAAAGATGAATATACCAAAAATTACAAAATATTACTAACAAAAGTTGTGGTCAATTGAATGTCATCAAAACTGCCAAGGTAATTCAATGTGGAAAGGACAGTCTTTGTAACAAATGTTGCTAGAAAAACTGGATATCCATATGGAAAAAAAAGAACTTTATCCTTTTTCTCACATCATATACAAAATTAACTCAAAATGAAATGCAGACTTAAATATAAGAGCAAAAACTATAAAACTCTACAAAGAAAAATAAAAGGAAATCTTTGTGATCTTGATGTAGACAAAGATTTCTTAGCTTGGACACAAAGAAAAGCATAAATAATAAAAGAAAAAAATTGATTAATCACCCGTCAACAAAATGTAAAAGTTTTACCTTTGATACAAAGACTTGGAGAAAAATATCTGCAAATTACTTTCCTGATCCTTTAATTACATACAAAATAAATTTTTTTTAAAACCCTCTACACTTCAATAGTAAGAAGACAACCTGATTTTATAAGGAGAAGAAGATTTAAATAGCTACATCACCAAAGAACATAAGTGAATGGCAAATCATCAAAACACAACATGCTCAGTAGAACTAAGGTGATGCCTGGGTCATAACCAGGCTCAGTCACTTACTTCTCATGTGAACTTGGACCTGTTTAGCTCTTTGTCCTTCTTCTCATAGGTCAAATATCAGTTAAAAAAAAAAAATAGAACCTAACTTCATACAATTGAGGATTCAGGAGTTTGAAATGCTAGGAAGTGCTCAGAAAAATGCCTGTCCCATAGGAAGTACACAAGGAATGTTAGTTACAGATGTTATAATTATTCAGGTCTCCTTGCCTGGAAATTCCTCCTGGGAGAATTTCTTACCATAGTGGTTTTTCCTATGGTTACACATTTTCATACTTTATAACCTCCTCTCCCAAGAAAGAGGAAGGCAGATAGGTGGGAGGGACTTGACCAGCTTGAGTTCTGACATGCTATTTTTGAGCATTAAATGAAACAATCATTTTAAAGTTCTTAGCTCCGTGCTTGGCACACAGGCCATATTCAATAAACATTAATTAGCGCATCTTTTCTCTAGATGCCCAGCATGGAGCTGGGTCTATGGATGGTACTGTAAAGTCATTGCTGAAAAAATATGTGGGTGTTTAGGCTTAAACTTCTCAGCATGAGGAATTGGATCTCTGGCTCTCTTTCTGCAGCATCAGAGGACCCCCCCAATCCACTAGAGGTTTAACAGACATTCTCAGTTTACTCTGAAGAGGGGAGAGAAGAGGAGAATATTAGCTGATTGCAGCTTTCTGGCTGCAAATTTTCCACCGGAGCTGAGGTTAGAGATTTAGTGGGAGTAACTCTAAATGCTTCAAGCACTCTTAGAAAACCTCAATTACATCGATTATGCGCTGTCAGTGGAACATTCACTGGAAGCTGTACCTCTCTGAGGCACCGCGTGGTGATGAGTTTTCTCTAATCTGTCCAAAAGGTCTCACCAGCTTTCTCCTGCCAGCAACTGGCATTTGAGAAAGCACAGCCCCGGGTGAGGGGTGCAGTCTGTGGCTGTGGAGCAGAGCAAAGCTAAGAGGCCCATAAGGGGATTAAACCTCTGACCCGCTCCTCATTAGCACAATGTTCTAGCCGGCGGGGAAATAATGCAGACTCCTTGAGTGTTAGCAAATACTGACCTACTTAGATATGAGGGATAAAAGCGCACATTTTCCCTCCGACATCAGCACAATCTGTCTCTGGGAATTGAAAGGACAGAGAAAGCCCTTTTACTGGGAATTTCTGGGTCAATAACTCTCGTCTCATGCTCCTACAGTAATTACTGGATTATGTTCCCCAATTATTCTTCCATCCAATAACTGCTTCTCTGCCCACCCACCCATGTTCCAACAAGTATCAGACAGCATGTCAGGCCATTCGAGGCTTCTGTGACATTAGTTACCTCCACAGGACTAGATCCCTCCACCTAGAGTACTTTCACCACTCCCCCAACCCCCCACTCCTCACCGCCACTCCTCTGGCCATCACATACTCATCCTTCCCATACCAGGAAGTTGTCCTGGAAGGCTTCATAAATTCTGACGCCTGGGTTAGCTGTCTGTCCTGGGGGCACCTGTGCACACCCTACTCCCCCATCGCAGTACTTAGCACACTGTACTGTCACAGCCTGGGCTCTCTCCCCAACCCCCAGTCCTGGAAGCACCTTAGGAGCCAGGGCTGTGTCCTGAGCAGAGTTGAATACTATCACCTCTGTTCCTGGCATAAAATAGAAACTCAATAAATATTTGTTCAATGAATGATTGAAGGAAATTCCAGTTTTCTTCTTATAAATGAAATACCTTAAGTCATGCTAAAAAAAAATCCAAAAATACTTAAATAGTACTGGCATTTAACCATTTTTTAAAAATTTTTTATTGAGGTGTAGTTGATGTACAATGCTAATTTCAGGTGCACACCAAAGCTATTCAGTTATACATATACATACATATATATTTTTTCTTTTCAGATTCTTTCCCATTATATGTTATTACAAGAAATTGAATATAGTTCCCTGTGCTATACAGCAGGTCTTTTTTGTTTATCTATTTTACATATAGTCATGTGTATCTGTTAATCCCAAATTCCTAATTTATTCCTCCCCCATCCTTTCCCCATTGGTAACCACAGTTTGTTTTCTATGTCCATGAGTCTGGTTTTGGTTTGTAAATAGAATTTGTATCAGTTTTTTCTTTTTTACATTTCACATATAAATGATATCATATGATATTTGTCTTTCTCTGTCTGACTTATTTCACTTAGTATGATAATCTCTAGATCTACTCATGTTGGTGCAAATGGCATTATTATGGCTGAGTAGTATTCCATTGTGTATATACACATTTTATATATACACACACACACACACAAACACACCCCACATCTTCTTTATCAAGTCATCTGTCGTGGACATTTGGGTTGTTGCCATGTCCTGGCTATTGTAAATAGTGCTGCTGTGAACATAGGGGTGATGTGTCTTTTCAAATTATAGTTTTCTCTGGATATATGCTCAGGAGTGGCACTGCTGGATCATATGGTAAGTCTATTTTTAGTTTTTTAAGGAACCTCCATACTGTCCTCCATAGTGGCTGCACCAATTTACATTCCCACCAACAGTATAGAAGGGCTCCTTTTTCTTCATACCCTCTCCAGTAGTTATTATTTGTAAACTTTTTAATGATGGCCATTCTGACTGATGTGAGGTGATACTTCATTATAGTTTTGATTTGCATTTCTCTAATAGTTAGTGATATTGAGCATCTTTTCATGTGCCTGTTGGCCATCTGGATGTCTTCTTTGGAGAAATATCTATTTAGGTCTTCTGCCCATTTCTTGACTGGGTTGCCTATTCTTTGATACTAAGCTGTATAAGCTGTTTATATATTTTGGAAATTAGTCCCTGTCAGTCACATCATTTACAAATATTTTCTTCCATTCTGATTAACAAAAAATAGAAAATGCAATGCATTAATAGCAGGAATGAATGAAAGTATATCATTACAGATCATTCACACATTAAAAGGAAAATAAAGGACTACTCTGAAAAGTTTAAGGTCAATAAATTTGACAATCTAGATTAAATGGGCATATTATTACATAACACAACTTACACAACTGACATAAAATGAAACAGAGTATCTGAAGAGCCCTATTTCCATTAAAGAAATTGAATTCATTTTCAAAAACATTCACAAAGAAAGCTCCAGGTCCATAATTTGTCAATCCATAATTTTAAATAGTAGTCCTCTGAGGATTTGACATATTTCAAAATGTATAGAATTTTGATTAGAAATTGAAGTTATAGATATAAAATTTGGCTCAATTTTTGGTTATCCTTAGAAAACTATGGACTGGACAATTGAAGAGCCAATGAAATTAAATAAAGAATATTATGTTTGGGGAAAACAAAATGGAAAGTCAATAATTTCATAAAATACATAAAGTGTAGTGATTATGCTTAAAATGAGTTGCATGACTTGTCACCTAACTTTTTTTCAGCCTCTGTTTCCTATATTAGTAAACAGAGATGATTCTCCCTTTTAAGATATTTGGAGGTTTGTAATTGATGTATATCAAGATACTTACCCAAAGGAAGCATTGGATATTAGTAGCTAGTTCTCTTTGAATATTGATAATGCTCTCTGCAAAGCACCCAGCTTACATAGTAAGGCAAGTCACCACTCAACAAAACTCAATTTTGAATTCAAAAGCTGAGATACCTACCATAGAAACTATAAGAAAACTACCAATTAATGTGCCTTATGAACATAAACACAAACATCCTTAGCAAAAATGGCAGTAAATCAAATTCACCAATATATAAAAAGAAATACATTATGACCAACTGGAGTGTATCCTAGAAATGCAAGGTTGATTTAATATTCAAAGAAATCAATATAACTGTTCCTATTAACAAACTAAAAAGAAAACCTAGAATGAATGCATAAAAAGTATTTGACAAAATTTATCAGCCAGTCTCAGGAAACAAGAAATGGACAGGATCTGTCACATCATGATAAAAGACACTTTCAAAAAATTTTTCTTCCTAAATTTGGGAATAAGGCAAAAGATGTCTGTTCTCACAACTTCTAGTCAACATTGTACTGGAGGTCCTAGCTAGTACAATAAGGCATATACAAATAAGGGAATGGGATTAGAAAAAATTGAGTATTTCTCCAACATCTCATAGCTAGAAGGTAAAGTCAATTATCCCAGGCTCTTTACTCTGAAAGCACTGGATTCTTCATCTAAAAGCCAACTCCTGAGCCAATAAAACAAAATGGGGAAAAAATTTTATTCTATTCTTGGTAGAAGAATTATTTCATAATTGTCATTCAAGATGAAAACAGCTTCACTCGTCATGCAGAATCGCGGATGCTACACCATTCCTTGCATAACACTATTAAAGATCCCACTCCAATCAGGCAGCTCACTTTGTAACAACTATTTTGGACATTAAGGTTTCGTAGGAAGCTCTAAAAGTTCATGCAGTAAAAGCCATTCAATACAATAAGCAATCTACCCGGCACGAACATACCTTGCAAGGCAACAAAAATGCCTCTGCAAAAGTATCTTGCTTTCAATCTCCAGAGGAGAAACTTGAAGTTCAGGACACCTAAGTAATTAGCTTATGGTCACAAATCAAGTTTGAAAATGGGAGAGAGGAAGAGATGGTGGGTTTTGAAAGGAATCCTGCAACTCCATTAATGGTTTTGTGTTCTGACCACAGAACCTCTACACCTCTCTGACGCTAGCCAGAGAAATATTCCTCCACTTGCCATCTGACAGTCCGTACCAGTTTTACATAACTTCCTTCAATCAGAAAGGTTCCTTTTACGACTCTGTATTTCTTTCTGAGAACCAGCTGAATTGTTAGAGGCAAGGTGGGAGTTTCTCAAGCAAACAAAGGAAATAGTTGGAAGGACCCTCACTGAGGCCTCACAAAGCAGGCCTTCCAGAAAATCAGTCTTTATCACTAACCTCTTTTAAAAGGTTGGCAAGAATACAGAGTGCTCCTTGAGAGAGATTACGTGGGTAGTGGCTGCAGTGGCGACAGAGAGACGTGTCAGCGTGTTGAGTCAATGGAGGTGCACAAGCTGTGCCAAGGCAAAGCGGATGGAATGGAGGCTGTCGGACCCGGGGTGAAGCTGGTGTCAGGTGCTGGGGGTATTTTTTCTACCTTTTGATGGGGCAGGAAACTAACTCTTGCCTCCTTCTTTGAAAACCCACTTAAATTCTTTAACGGTTGAAGTGAATAGGTCTCTATATGGCTTTGTTTTCTCTATAAACAGAGAATCATCCTGATTCTTGTATTTTCCAAGGGTGAAGGCCAAAGGCACAGAAGAGATGTGGGCAGTCACTTAAACAAATGAAGATGCTGGCTTTTTCAGTTAGTTTGCAGACATGTATTAATGTCCTAATGTGTGAAAAGCACACTGCATTAGGCTTCATCAGGAAAGAAAAACAGCAATAATTAACGGCTCAATTTATGTTTATGGATAACGTGCTGTGCAAATGATTTCATACGTATTAGCTTTTTAAAATAATCTTAACACAATCTTGTAAGTGTTATTATTTGCATTTCCCAGTTGATGAAACAGAGACTTGAAAGGGTTAATAGCTTGCTTGCTAACAAAAAGTAAGAGACAATGCCAGATCTGAAACTAATTTTGATTCCAGTATCTGTCTATAATTATTCTAAATTCCTTTTAAAAGAGCCAAAGCAGTTTCTGATCTCAAAGTAATATATTTCTTTAGTCTAGCTAGCTACACTGCAGCTTGCCAGCCAGTCAGAATTCACTGTAGACCTCAGAACCTGATCTGACAGAAGTGTAAAACTCTCACTGTTTCCGTATCTCCCTTTTCTGCCAAGTTTTGAAGAGCTCCTACTTGTAAGGGGAATGCCTCCAGCAGGGACCTTCCGCTCCTCAGTTCTACCCTATCAGGTAATTCTGTGTTCAACAGCCTGCCCTCCTCCGAGCTCACAGATACAGAGCCCAGGGGATGTTCCGTGGATAACACGTATGCATGTAGATGGATCACCATTAGAGTGAGACGGACACGTTTAGAATTCAGAATCTGGATCAATGGGTTAGCTCAAACCAAGGTTGCCAGAATACGTCCCTGCCTGTTAATAGGCACACTTCTGAGAACCTAGTATAAAACACATACGAGATATATACGTACATATATATATTGGTGTATATATATGTGTTTGTATATATATACATATAAGATACAATATACATAGTATATGTATATTGGTGTCTGAATATTTAGAAACCAGTGAAGTTTATATCCATATACATTTAATAATGTTATACTAATCAATTCATTTGAAGCCTCCAATGCAATATAATTATTTTATTCATTCATTATTTATGGAGCTCTTATTATGTCTTAATCTCTTAGTAGTAAGCTCTAAAGATACAAATAAAAACTATATAGTTCCTGTGTCTGTGAATCTTTTTTGTAAATAAGTTCATTTGTACCTTTTTTTAGATTCCATGTATAAGTGATATCATATGATATTTATCTTTCTCTATCTGACTTACTTCACTCTAGGTCCATCCACATCGCTGCAAATGGCATCATTTCATTTTTATGGCTGAGTAGTATTCCATGGTGTATATATATCATGTCTTTTTTATCAAGTCATCTGTCGATGGACATTTAGGTTGCTCCCATGTCTTGACTATTGTAAATAGTGCTGCTGTGAACATTAGGGTGTATGTATCTTCTTGAACTACAGTTTATACTTATATATATATTATATATACATTAGATATATTTTATATATATAACAAAAATGGCTAAAATATGTGGGTGTGTATTTAAAATATTTTAAGTTCATCAGTAAATTGACAAGAAAATATATAATATGCCAAAGCCAAAAACAAAGTACTATTGGGAGGTAGAAGGCCAGCAAGTGCAAATTCCAGCTTTGCCCTTAAGGGAATCTGTTGAAACCTAGTGAACTTGACCCTGTTTTGAAGACTGTATAAGGCACAGAAGAAAGTAGACGAACTCTAGGGCACACCTAAAATAGAAAGTCTCATGTTACGCCCCCATATAAAGTTGAGACTTCATTGGAATATAATTTCCTCTTAGAAGCAGACAGCAAGGAAGCATTTCTTTTCACTTTGGCACTAAGTGTAAGGAAAAAAAAATCACTCAAGAATTTGGAACTATAAGCCATCCCTAACACAGGCTTCTGCCCCAAGCTAAAACCTTCTGGGTGTTGCAAAAAAATTCAAATAGAAATTTTGATGTAAAATTGTCCTGGATTTAGTGCCTTCCTCCAGGTTGTAAGAAAAAGCAAAATAAGACCCTCTCTGAAGGAATTTAATTTCAACATGATCTGAAAAAAATTCTCTCAGGTAATGATCCAAGGGATGTGAGCCAAAAGCCAAAAATTGCAAATACATAGGTAACAAGGAACCATGAGTAAAAACCAGAAGAAGTAACACTGCAGATTCATACAGGCATAGCTCCGGATATTGAGGTTATCAGGAGCTGGATATAAAATTAAAATGTTTGATATGTTTCAAGGATTGGAGTCTGAAGACATAAGCAAGAAACAAACATCTATAAAAAAACAGGTCAGAAGAAATATAAGTTGAAAATTCAAGTGACAATAAATTAAATGAAATTAAACAATGAATGAATGAAATAGCAAACTAGAAATAAGTGAGGATAGATTTCGTAAAAGAAAAATAGATCCAAAAAAATTACCCAGAATGTTTCTGAAGGAGATGTTTTGAAAATATGAGAGAGACTAATAAAATAAGAGGACAGAATGGAAAAACCCAACGTCCTCTAATTAGAATTCCAGAAGGAAGTAACAGTGTGAATGAGGAAGAAGCAATATTTGAAGAAATAATATTGGATAATTTTCCAAAAAGACACCAACTCAGACCCAAGAAGGATAAAAATAAATTCACACCTGGACATAGCCTAATGGAACTATGGGGCACTAAAGACAAAGAGAAGATTTAAAACGCAGTCAGTGAGAAATGTTTAACTTGCGTTTGGTTAGTTGTCTCAAAATGATAGCCAATTAAAGCTTACAAAAGAGGAAAATCATTGTCATTTTTAGTGGATTTCAGTAATATTTTTGAATAAATGAACAAATTGTAAGCAGCAGGTCCAAGACGAAAGTCTTCTGATCCCAAAACCTGTGTTTTTAAATATTAGATATGCAAACAGAAAGGAATCCAGTCTGAATGAAAATCTTGGTGGTAGCATTTGACATGTTACCCATTCTGCAAATAGGCAGGATTCAAAGCTTTGTTCCTGTCATTTTGATCGTGCCTGTATTGCTGTGAAGACCATGGCTATCCTCTCAGACTTGAAACACTGCACAATTCTACCAGAATAATTTACCCTAATTATCACTTTTGTCTTGCTACCTCACTTATTAGAGACTTTGAAAGAGCATGTACTTCCTAGCACATCACATCAAAACACCTCTCCAAACTGTAAAACAGCAATATTGGCTAAGGGTTGCACCCTCAAATTGGCTGGATATAGATTTAAATTTGTAGGTATACGACCTGGAAAATTTCCTAATGTAGTTATATTCTTTGTTTTCTCAGCTGCAAACTGGAAGTAATAATAGCACATACAATTTGTGGAAAGGATTAAGAGAACAAATACAAGTGAAGCACTCTGCACAGCACTGACTCGGAACAAAGTGTTACTGAAGTTGGCTGTTAGTATAGACAGCCATTCTATTTCTTCACTTTCATCTCTGACTCAGCTCATACCCTCCTCTTTACTCTCCTGTCCTGCTGGCTTCTGTTTCAAGGCTAATGGTTCTCAAAATGAGGTCCTCACATCATCAGCATCTGGGAATGTGTTAGAAATTGGAATTATTGGGTGTTGTCCCGGACCTACTGTATCAGAAACTCTGGAGGTAGGACCCAGTGGTCTGTGTTTTGACAAGCCCCCCAGGTGATTCTGATGCACATGAGGACCACTGCTCTGAGCCACTGTACATGGAGCTCAGCCCTTCTCAATAGCAGCCTTTTGCAAACACGTGGAGAAGCTTTCAGTTGTCACGATGCTTGATGATCGCTACTGGCAATTAGTGGGGCAGGAATGCTCAATGTCCCAAAATACTCACGTCCTAAACCTTCACCTCTCTCTACACCTATTGAAATTCTGCACAATTTCCAAAGATTGGCTCTCTCACGCTTTACCTTTCTGTATCTGTTTCAGCCCAGACCGTGATCTCTCTGAGGACATGACTATAGACATCGTGTATCTTTAATATTCCCTCATGTGTGCTATCCCTGAAGGAGAGATCTTTTCTTACTCTTTCTGTAGAGAGGCAGCATTAGTTTAGTGGCCAGGATTAGAGATGAGGGAGCCAGAATGCCTGGATACAAATCCTAGCTCTGTGAGTTAGTATATAACTTTGCATCTTGTTATGTTTCCTTTCTCAGCCTCAGTTTTCCTCATCTGTAAAACAGGGTTACTAATAGTACATACATTAAAGAGTTGTGAGGATTAAGCCTTCAGAACAGCACTTGGCACAAAGCAAGCTCTATACAAGTGCTGGCTATTATTCTGTCCCTTTGGCATCTATATAATGCCGGAACTTACTACGTGTCTCACACATTTCACTTTGGCCAGTGATTGGCCATAGAAACTCAGACTTTATTCCCAATTCAACTTCTAAACATTCATTAGAAGACTCAAGGGAGCCATGATTACCAATCTTAAATTCATAAAGTCCTGCCACTTAGAAAGAATTGGCTTATTCTTTATTGCTTTGGAACACAGGCCTTGGAAGTGAAGGTTTAGGGTAACAGAGTGCATTTGCTCTGTGTTCCTGCTGCCTCTCTTCCTCCTGCTCCTCAGACAGTAGAAGTCAAGGACTTGGGAATTTTGGATCCTAGCCATGTCTTTCAATTTCGTTCTACTTGAGAGACATAAATGAGGACACAATCATATTTCCAGAGCCTCTGAGATTCTTTCTATTTGATTCATGTTCTTCTTAATGGTTTTGCTCAAAAAGAGCCTTGTTTCCTGCCAATTTCTGATGGCTGTCCTCCATCACCTGCCCTTTTGTTTCCCAGAAGCCCACAGGCCATTAACCTAAGTACGCGTCACTGGCAGGGGCCCCACCTCTGGCAGCACTAAGCACAGCATGGGCTGATGAAATGCTCCTTGGAGCCTGCCCATCCAGACAGAGTGCAACCAAGGCTGGGGGTGATGACATCTTGGCCTGAGGCAGAAGAAGTACACAGGGTTCTGGACAGTTATGTAATAAAGGAAAGAGGAGAAGGTGGTACATGAATGTGGAAAGAGAGCCTCTCAGGGGAGGCTCTGGTTTCGAGAGGAAGCCTGAGAAAAAGGAAGGTGATTGAGGCTCTATTTTGCATGTGATGTCACAGCAGCAAAGGTGACCAAAAACCCCTGTGGAAGGAAAATTCAGCTTTTATCACTGGCATGAAGGAAAAGAATAGGTCTGTGACTTTGTCTGTTTGTCTGTGAGACGCCCTAAAATTAAACCCTTACTTCACTAAATAGTCATCTCAGGCAGCAATTTAATTCATAAAATAATCCAATAAATAGACATCCTGGAAAACATTTAGGGCAGCATCAAATGATGGCATCAAATGAGAGAATGCTGTCTATAGTGGTCTGCCTGTTGATTCTGTAGTTAAAAGAAGGAGGATGAGAAGGAAGAAGAGGAGGAAGAAGGGAGGAAGGACTGCAGTGTGACTTTGGCCAAGACTAACCTTGGCAGGACTGTCAGACCCCCAGACCTATCCTTAGATTGGCCAGTTGGTGATTTCCATCTGATCAATTTAACCAGAAGAGCTCTGACTGGTGAATGGGCTCACACCAATGAAGCACAGAACAGAGAGATGAGCAAAACCAGACTATTTCTTTACTAGTTTAAGCTGAGAGATAAAAATTCTAAAGAGATTGATTATCACAGGAGCTGATGGTACATTTTTTCTACCCAATTGCAAAAAAAAAAAAAGAAAAGAAAAAAAAGAAAAAGACTTGAATATATTCTTCAGCAAAGGACGATGTGAAAATGGCCAATAACTGTATGAAAACACACTTAATCTTATTAATCATCTGGGAAATGCAAACTAAAACCACAATGCCATGAGACTACATATCTACCAGAATGGCTAAAATTACTTAATCATTGGCAATGATGTATCAAATGGGTTCTCAAGCATTGATGTTGGGAATAAAAATTGGTAGCCTCACCGTGGAAAACTTAGACAGTATCTACTAAAGCTGAACATACACGTACCCAAATCCCAGCAAGTTCACTTTGAGGCATATACAGCAAAGAAATGTACCAAAAGGTAAGGTTCACAGCAGCATTATTCATAGCAGCCAAAAACTGAAAACAAGTTGAATGTTTTTTTCAAAAGTTTAGAAGGGATAAATACATTGTTGTATGACCACAGTGGAATTACATTAAGCAATAAAAATAAACAAACCATTACAACATGCAGCACAGGGAGGAATCTTACATATCCAGGGAGTCTATAGTATGTGATTACATTTATGTAAGTCTAAAAACAGGCACGTTTAACCTATAGGAAAAGAAGTCTAAATAATGATAATCTATTGGTTGGGAAATAACTGAAAGGGGTTAAAAGGAGAGCTTCTTGGGTCTTAGTGGCATCCTTTTCTTGATCTGGATGGAAGTTACATGAATGTATTCACTTCGTAAAAATTAGTCAAGCTGTACACTTAGGGTCTACGCATATTTCTGTTTATGTGCTATTCATCAGTTGTTCTCAAATAGGGGTGATTTCTGCCTCCCAGGGACATCTGGCCATTTCTGGAGAAACTTTTGGCTGTCACAACTGGGAGGGTGTACTGGCATCTCGCCAGTAGAGACCAGGGATGCTGCTAAACATCCTATAATACAAAGCATGGTCTCCTACAGCAAAGGATTATCTATACACCAATCAAGTAAGTGTTCAAAGTAAAATACCAGCAAAATAGTAATAATAATAATTTGCATGGCTTACACAACACCAGTATTTCTTATTAAAGCTAAGGTGTCTCCTTGAACTGTACGAATCACACCATGACAACATGAGATGAGCCTACACCCAAGACTCAAATTTCTATGTAACTGTGGAGAAGCCACATGCTGCGTGAAGGAACAAAGGGTCAAAAATGGAAGAAAATGGAAAAATAAGTGCATTTACCTTCATGGTATCCCATTGAGTGCCTCTCACTTAGTGTCTGGGAGGGAAGCTACTGGACATTTTGTTTACTTCTGAAACTCCAATATGTTGGATAGTTACTGCACAGAATAAGCACTGTTTGTTGAAATTACGAATGAACAGCTCTCCCTGAGGCTCTCCTAACCATGCGGATCATCCTCTAATGCAAAGGGCCCTCCTACCTTTTGTCTCTCCAATGTCTCAGGATCTGAATTTTTCCTTTATTTTCCTTCAACTCAAAATTTGTCTGGTTTACCTGCCCTTCATCCTACCAGGTAGCCATCTAATTTCTCTGATCCATTAATGCATGCCAAGGTTTTAATTGTGTCAGTAGAATGATGTGTCACCACGTTTTATAATTTAACTTTAAAAGAGCTGAAGAGACAGTTCCCTAACCCAAAGAAGTAACTGAAGTAACTGATGCTAGAAGTTCCTTGTGTTTGCGAGGCCTGGAAGGATAAAAATAAAGAAGGGCAAACAGATGTTTCGGTGACACCCAAATCAAACACTGAAAAGGGTTCCCTTTGGTAGGAAGGCACCTTACTGTGGTACATATTATAGTAAGAAGAGATGTCATGAGAGGTGATCACACATGTATGGGGTCTTCATACAACCAAAGACATCAATCCACATTTAGGGTAAAGAGTGTGGAAGCAGGAATACTCATGCTGATATTTTTAGAGACTGTTTTGACTTTCCATGTGTGGTAGACAGAACAGGGCTCCCCCCCATCCCAGAGAGGTGTCCCATCCTAATTTCTGGACCATGTGATTTATTAGGTTACATGACAAAGGGGAATTAAGATTGTAGATGGAGTTAAGGTTGCTAATCAGCTGATTTTTTAAAAGAAAGAAATTATCCTGAATTATTCTATTAGGCCCAATGTAATCACAAGGGTCTTTAAAAGGGGAGGAGGGAGGCAGAAGACAACCAGGAAAATGACAGTGTTAGAAGGATTTAGCCTAACATTGGGGCTTTGAGGTTGGAGGAAGGAGGCTTTGAGACAAAGAATGTGGGCAGCTTCTAGAAGGTGGAAAAGTCAAGGAAACATTCTCCACTAGAGCTTTCAAAAGAAAGGCAGCCCTACTACCACCTTGATTTTAATTCAGCAAAAGCCATTTTGGATATCTAATGTTCAGAACTATCAGATAATAAATTTGTGTTATTTTAAGCGACTAAGTTTGCGGTAATTTGTTACAGCAGCAGTAGGAACTTATACACTATGCTAATGGGCTGAAGAAAAGTCATGGATCCCCAGACAACCAAGAATATAATTTATATTCATTTTTTTGAGTATAATGAAAGGGAACATACATAAACCCAACCCTCCCCTCCCTAACACACACACTTGCAATCATTAGTCATTTACATTTCTGCCCATGATAGTCCCCTTCTAATTTGATCTCAGTATCAGAATTCAAGGAGGAAGCTGGACAGCAAGGGGCTGGTTGCTGTTACCATGGCTTAATTGACAGACTCCTCAGTGGCTGCACATGCACTGTCTATATTGCCTGGGAACAAATTGTGCAGATGGAGAGAGAAAACTTGTTTACTCTCTGGCAAAGAGGATATCTGCAAAAGAAAGTGGTCCTTTTGCTGACAAAGTTAGTGATTTGCAGATTTGCAAAACTAGGGCATAAAATACACAGGTGCAAATAGATGTCTATACATATAAAAGTGAAACAAGTAATTTGAGGTTTCTGGGAGAGAGCCAATTCATTGTTAACTCCATATCCAGGAATATTGCAAAGCCAGTCTATGATTCAGGTTGAAGAGCTAAACCCGGCACTGAGGGGGACCAAGGGGTGGCTTAGGGAAGCAAAAATACCCACAATCTTCCCCAGTGCCATCACCCAAATCACTCTAAAAAATATTTAACCCAAGTTAAAAACATGATTACTATGTAAACACAGCTTCAGCTACTGTCAAATAAATGGTTTCTACATGAAAGTAATGTGCATGTCCTCCAAAAGGCACTTCAGAGAAGTCCTCTTCCCCTGATTCCCATGAGATCACAGACCCCTTGACTTTCCTCTATGGAAATTCTGGAGATGTCACAGCATGTGTCAAGGGTAGTTTTCTTTCCTTCAATGAGAACAGAGTAAAAGAAACAAGTGGTACATTGAAGCAACGGTGAGACGCCAAGAACTTGGAAATAAAATTAACAAGACTAGCTTCTGAGAGAAAAATAAAATCAACACACAGTGGCTCAAAGCTGACTTATACAAGCTTGCCTTAACAACAAAGACTTAGGCCAGCGAGCCCTGGTTAGAAGCAGATTTAGGTTATTAGTACATTTAAAGAAACAATGCATCAATCAGAAAAAAAAAAGCAACCAAAAATGACAGAAGCAAATGCTGGCTGGGCTCCCTCAGCCACTGTGCAGGAGAGAGGGTCTATGAAGTTTGCATGCCAGGTCTACCTCCTGGGATGGAGATGGCTGCAGAAATCCATCCTACTCTCATCAGACCAGACAGATAATCCAGCTGATTCCCCTTGTTCTGATTATATGTCTATCAAGTAATCTTTTGATCATTGTTTTAGTCCTTTGGGCTACTGTAACAAAGTATCACAGGCAGGGTGGCTTATAAACAACATTTATCGCTGACAGTTCTGGATGCTAGAAAGTCCAAGATCTGACACCAGGATGCTCCCATTCTGATAAAGGCCTCCCCTCTGGTTCATACTTGGTGTCTTCTCACTGTGCCCTGGCATGGTGCATGGGAACAAGGGATGTCTGTGGGGTCTCTTTTATAAGAACATTAATCCATTCATGAGTGCTCCACCCTCATGACCTAAGCACCTCCCAGAGGCCCACTTCCTAATACTGTCATTTTTGGCGGTTAGGAATGAATTCAACAAATGAGTTTGGGAGGGCCACAGCCCTTCAGACCACAGTGATCATAATGTGACTATGGGTAGAGAATGCACTAGTCAGCAATCAGGAGCACTTTGCTTAAAATGGTTATGTTTACATCATAAATTCATATGATGTTTTTCTACTTTAATTTGAATTATGCACCATCTTTCAACCTAATTAACACTCACCCCTAAAATCTTTGTCTTAAAGAGAAGAATTTTACCAACTCTCAGTTGGGTGGGAGTGAGACAGGAGGGAAGGGGGCAGAGCACAATCATTAAAAGAATGACACAGCCATTGAGGAGATGACATAAATTGGTTAGAGCCAACTAGACCCAAGATGGTGGAAGATTTGACTCCCGGTAGACCTTGAGCTTTATTATATGCCCACTGTAATACAACAGCTGCTAAATGGCCCTCCAAAGGTGCCAGGACAGTTTCAAGGCTGACCATAACAGGTCAAATAGTGGGTGATGGCCCAAATTCCTGGGAATCCCAGCCGCCTCCCCAAAGTAGTTGGAATAATCTTCCCACTTGTCAGCATGTGAAGTTACCCAACCCATAAAAGCTAACAACCCCACAGCCTGTGGCCTCTCTCACTCTTTGCCACCTTCGGAGACAGCCCACACTGTCTATGGAGTGTGTATCTACTTTTACCTGAAATTAAATACCCTTATGCCTTGTGGCCTCTCTTGCCTTCTGAGACAGCCTGCAGTGTGCATCTCGATGAATAAATCTACCTTCACTCTACTATGGCTCGCTCTTGAATTCTTTCCTGTGCAAAGCCAAGGACCCTTACTTGGTGGGCACATCCCAGGGACTCAGCCAAGACGTGGGACATGGCCCTCCTCTTGTGCACCCTTTTCCTGCAACAAGAGCGGTCATAATTCCCAATGTAGCACTAGTCTTGCCCACAGAAAGGCTGGGATGACTTCAAAGCCTTCTCAAGTTGTCTGGGATAGCATTCAACCCCCACTAGGGCTACGTTGATTTGTGCTAGCTACAAGCTAGCTGCCACTAAAGGCTTTTTCTCAGAGGGGACCCCAAACCCCAGTCTTCCAAAACATTCTCCTGTTTGCTGAGTATGCACAAGTAAGTAAACATTAAGGAAAGAGACTTATTCATGAAAGGTAAATTAAAACATTAAAAAAAAAAAACTGGCTAGAAATTGCAGAGGACACCCTAGAGGGTCTTGTCTCAGGAAGAAACACGGAGGCCAAGTCACATGAGCCCTTGATTCTATTCCAGCCTGACCACATGCAACAAACTTTGGGGCCTGGAGGAACCACTGGGGTCAGCTAGCTTGGATCAGATGTGATGTGTGTTTCCTGGCTAATAAAAACACTAGTACCCAGGGCTCTAACTTTTACTTTTAATTAAATTATTTTTATGGGAATGCTATTTAATTACATGCAAACAGAAACCTAGGTATAAATTCCTTATGCTCACACAACTATGAATTTATAGAAGCAATATAATTCAAATTAAATCTATTAATTTAATGAGAGAGATGATGTTACTTTGCTGAAATAAAATCTCCCTTTACTCTGTGACTGTGGTGCTGGATGCCAGAGCACAGATTTTTAGGTTTGGCAGTCTGTGTTCCTGTGCGCGATGAGAGAACTTTGTGTTCCCAATACAGTTCTTTATTTAACCTCTGTGACACTTTCATTCAGCCTGCATCTTGATGGCTTTGGCCTCCACTAACAAATTACATTTTTTTTTTTCTAGTCTTTTCCTTTCTACTGGAGGCCAAAACTGTAAACACAAAAGCCAACTCCAACACAGAAATTTTGTGGTAGTACTCAGGTAGTCATCCGATGGTTCAGAATGAGTTCATGTTTATGTATTTAGATTATTTTCAAATCTAACACAATTAAAAAAAAATTACTATGGAGAGTCAAGCAAACTTGCACACTCTATTTTGAAGAAACTGGTGGAATCTGGTTCCTTGAGTGAGTACCATGTCAATTTCACTCCCGCTGCTTCTGAGGTGCGGGAAATATGTAAGACAGATAATCAATGTTGCCTTTCTGCTCTCAGCTCACAAAACGGGTGAGGTTGCCTTGTGTCCTTCCCTTTGACTTTGCACTCTGCGTCCCCGAGCTTCTCTATAAGTAAGGTTATGTAAGCTGTCCGAGGGAATATTCACACCGCCAGACCCAGCCTCTTCTCAGGGAAAGGTAAAAGCTTGGGAAAGAGTGAGATGTGAGTCTTGCTTAGTGTTTATTCTTTTTCAGTTTTGTAAAAAAGCAACAGCCTTTCTTTAACAGAGCAGAACGGTGGGCAGGATTGAAAAACTCCCCAAACTGTTTCTTTGTTCTCTGATCACGCCTGCTAGAGCAGAATTAGCCCTGCTTTTGCCTTCTACTCCATATCTGCCTTCTCTTGGGAGGTGAAACCTACTTTTAGAATGGAAGGAAATAAACATTGAAGTTTTACAAATTTGAAACGTCGGTTACAAGAGCTTCTGGCATATCTGTATCAGTTCCGCATCTAATCATGTAATTTGGGAGTAAAGCTGAGGTCCTGACTGTGCTCCCGAAGGCCAGCAAGCCCTTTCCCCCAAATGCCCACTGATTTAAAACTCTGTCTTTGTCGTGCATAAATTTCCATATAAATGCAGGTCAACTGTTGAACTCCAGGCTGCCATGCTGATCTATCAGTCTATTCTCAGGAGCATCAAACTGTTTTAAAAACTATAAACAGATAATGAGCCCCTGCACCTTTGCTTTCTCATTTTTCTTTCATAATTTCATTTTTTTTCTTTTTTCTGCATTTTCAGCGATTTCATCATCTTCATCTTTTAGATCTATAATTTGGTTGAAAAACTTAGTAAGCATGATTATTATTTATAAGAACTATTTTAAATTTTTTTCTCCTTCATTGCAGCCTGCTCTTATTTTGAGTCTGAAATATTCCCCTAAATGTCATTAACAGTAATAGAGTAGAATGTTCCAAAGTTCTTTTTTGTTTCCTAAGTCAATGGTTCTGGTTTTTACCTCCATTTCTAGATTCTTTTTTTTTTTTTTTTTTTTTTGCTGCTACTTTTCCTAAAATATCTACATATTCTTGATGGTCTTCATTAACCTGGTCCCATTTTCTTTCTAGCCTCTAAAAATTCTTCAAAATTCCTATTCTCTATAACAATCTTTTTACAGCCTCATTAAGAATTTACTGATTTTTACATATCTTTTCTCTAATTTCATTGAAAATTTGGGAAGAAAATTTAGTTCACCCTCTTGAATAATTTACTAAATTTTTCAAACAGAATCCAGGGCACTTCTTTAGGGAAAGAACTAAGCTATTTTGTGCTTCATGCAAGGGTACGTCTTCATCCAAATGCCCACTGATCTGAAATGTTATCTTTATCATACACTAAACTTCTTTATAAATATAGGCTTCTTTTTGAACGTCATGCTAGCTCATTGATCTACCGATCTATTCCTATGTCAGTAACACATGGTTTTCACACTGTTTGATATTTCATTTCCTCCTTGCAAACATTCTTGATTAACAGAAAAACAAATGATTGTATGAGATTTATAACATTTCCTCAGCATTTATAACAACTTGTACCTTGTTTCAAAGTGTATACAGTAAGTCCCCTCTTATCTGTGGGGGATACGTTCCAAGACCTCCAGTGGATGCCTTGGAATTGGCAACAGTACCAATCCCTATACAGAGAATGTTTTTTTCCTACTCTAACTACCTAGGTGGGTAAAGAATATATCATGGATACACTAGACAAAGGGATGATTCATGCCCCTCCTGGAGCAAGAAGTGTAAGATTTCATCACACTAGTCAGAACATCACGCAATCTAAAATGTATACATTGTTTATTTCTAGAGTTTTCTATTTAATACTTTGGAACTACAGTTGACCATGGGTTACTGAAACCATGAATAAGGGGGAACTACTGTAAAACATGTAATATCTCCCTGATACTAATTCGTATGGTATCCTCAAAAATAGTAATTAATGTCGCTAGTAATATCGCCACTTTACAGAAGAAGAAACTAAAGCCTGAGAACTTAAGAACTTACTCAAGGGTATGCAACCTGCAAGCAGTAGGACTTGAACTCAGACCTCGCTCCAGATCTCAGACTCTTAACTTCTACATCAGACAGGCCATTTTTCATTCATATGATGGAGGCTCTTTGTTTATTTGTTAGAATGTCCTTTACTACCTAGCTTGTCCTTCTGCTCCAAGTGACTTAGAAAACAAGTCCATTGCTGACTGTCTACTTGTGGAAGGCAGAACTGTGTCTGCCTGACCATGTGTTCAGAGCAAAGTAATTCAAACATTCTGGCACCCAGCATAGGGATGGACACAGCTTCCTGAAGGTCAGGCTTTGTTTCCCACACCAAAAGGTCACAACACCCCTCAAGCTTTAGATTGACAACTTTTGTCTACTCCTTACTACCCCTGCAAGATATGCTCACTTATCTATGCTGCAAAGCTCAAACAGAGATTTTTTAATGCAATTATGCAAAATATGTGTATATCAGAAGACAAAGACAGAAGGAAAATACAGAAATGAAAATGTTTATGTAAATGAAGTAGGCTTACAGACAGGTTATTTCTTTTAAAATCTATGGTAGCATTATTGTCTTTACAGTTTTTGAAAGTAATTTTTATTTAAGTTTACTTAATGTAATCCAAAAATATCCTGGATTAAAGAATAATTAAAAGATTCTTCTCCAAAACGTATGTTGATTTGTCTTGAGAGTTTCTCTTCTTCCTTTGTCCTCCCTCTAACTAAGTCTAAGAATGTGTGAAATGGTCCAAAGGAGGAATTGGGATCAAAGAGCCTGGGTCATGACAACCAAAGAAACAGCTGGGGGATTGTAAAAGCAAACGAAAGAAAGGAAGCAGAGAAAGAGAGAAAAGAAAGCAGATCTGTTTGGCTTTCAGCCACTCCAAGAGGAAAGAGTCAGGGGAAAAAAAGGGAGGAAAAACTGCTCAAAATGAATTTTATAAAGACCCAGGAAGGGTAGGAAAGGAGGAGGGAAAGATTATCGAGAGAGATAAAGAATAAAGGGAAATGAAAGGACTTGAAAAAACAAACGGGAAATTCGTTTGAAGAGGACAGGGAGGAAAGGAAAACAGCTGAGGTTTAAGGAAAACGTTAGTCAGATACAAACGTAATTGTTTTACGCTTCCATGCAGTTAGCTGCTGCAAATGTGAAGGATGCCCCGTTTCTAAAGACCCAAGAAAAAAGAGGTTGCACCCCATGTGAAAATGAAAATTAAACTCGTTTCACTTCCAGGCTCCTATTTCTTTTCCCTTCCTTCTTTCTCAACGTCCTCAACACTTTCAAAGTCATTTATGGTGATTCAATTTGGTTACAAAAGCTCAGAGGGTGAGAAATTCTAGCTTGAGCACCAAAGCCCAGGTTCCCAGAAGGCCAAGGTCTTAGACAGGATGATGATTCATTGACCAAACCCAAAGCAAAAATAATTACCTAAAATTTGGAAATAAAGCAAAGAGATCACTGCCAGATCTTCCATGATCATGTCAGAGCATTTTCTGACAAGCCTGCTGTTGGGTCTCCGGATTCTCTAGGACTGTCTTTCAATTTGATTTAACATTATTAAATTGGGCTCAGTCTCTGTGTAAAGTAAGGTGTTAACTTACAGAAGATTGATAAGTTGGGAAGTATCTTTGTCCAGTGGAAATAAAAATAATAAAATTCCCAGTGAAAAAGATAACCTCAGAGTTTACAATCGTACTGGCCTCCTAGGACATTAACAGTTTCGCATGTAACTTAACCTTATTTCATCATGCTTTCTTTCACCAACTATACGTACTTCTTTTTTTTCTTTTTTAAGTTTTTTTATTATTTAAAAAAAATGTTTGGGGAGGGAGGAGATAATTATGCTTATTTATTTATTTTTGATGGAGGTACTGGGGACTGAACCCAGGACCTCATGCATGCTGAGCAGACACTCTTCCACTGAGCTCTACCCTCCCCCCGACCACACTTTTTTTCTAAGTCTCTTTTACAATCCTGCTGCTTCCCTCATTGATGATTTAAACAGATCTTTGACAAGTGCTCATACATATTTCTACATGTTTTTAAATGTTCAAAATGTACTCTGACGATATTAACAACAGTAAGAATACATATTTAGCAATTTGTTATGATGGATGCTAAAAATTACTTACGTATCGGACATTGTGTTAAGTATTTGTGAGCCTTGCCTCATGACCACCCTGTGAGTTTGGGTAAACTGAGGCACAGCAAAGAAAAGTAGTTTTTTAAGGATCATCCACAAGCAGAGGAAGGATTAGAAGTATAGACGGATTCAGTTAGAATACTGCGTTCTTGCTATTGCGTTGTATTTTTCTGTTTAAGTACAATAACAGTGCCCATTGTGGACAAGGTTCTAGCAAGGACAGGAGATTCTAGAAAGACATTAAAGCTGGAAGTTGGGTGTTGGGGTGGGAGGCAGATCGTAGAGCAGGTGAAGCTGTTAGAGAACAAATATATGCTGACCTTGGGAAAATGGGGGGCACCATTATCTCCATTTAATAGATGAGGAAACTGAAATTCAGAAAGAACAGGTTACCTTTCCCAGGTCACCCCATGAATGAGAAGCTGAGCAAGGATGTGACAGCCCATCACCAGATCCCCAAGCCCCGGGTACTTTCTGAAGTTCCCCTTGCTTCTGAACAGATGGTGAGCAAGTCCAGCCTCATTTGTTCCACTTCTTAGTCCCAAACTATGGTTACAGCTGCCATTACCTCCCTCTTGTCCTGTACCTATTTGGCTTTGCGATTTCTATCTTCCTGCTTTTGTCTCTGATATAGTGATCAGGCAACACTTAATTTGGTCTCTGGTTCTCATTTATTTTTCTGGCACTGATCCCAGAGATCAACTCAAAGGAAAAACACAGTCATAAGATACCAGCGGCCTGATTTCTCTCAGGACTGTCTGACACTAGAGTTCATCATTCCTTTCCCAACCACCACCCGCCCACCCCGCAGAACAATATATGGACACAACTTTTGTAGATCTGCTACCCACTTGCCGGCAATACCAGTTTTACACCACAGAATTAGGCACAGTTGATGAGAAGGATTAAACAGATGGGCTGCTCAAAACAGTAAACACACAGCAAGAATTCTATCTGAAATCAAAGCTGGCTTGAACTTTTTTACACAAGGAGTCATGGTTTTTGGGAACGAGGAAAAGGCTAGAGTTGGTCCCAATACCTGCATTTTTGTAGGCCAATTTTGGCTCCATGAGTACCAGCTAACAGGACTCCCCATAAGACTGTATTTAAAAATACCAACTGATAGCAATTAATCCGAGAACCAACAAACCCATCAATTCAGTTACACTGAGCTACTTAACTATGTTCTTCCCAAAAGCACCTCACCAGTTTTCTTTAGGACCCTGGTCAAATCACTTTTCCCCTCTAGACCTCAATGCCTTCACCTACGGGGATTTGGAGTTTACAAGTCTCCTCCAATTCTGATTCTTTGTGATTCTGTGTTACTACTACGTTTATCTAAATTCATGCTTATGACCTAGAGAAGGCAACACTTTTTGCTACATCATCTGTTACTATAGATAGTAACAATGATGCACTCAGGAGTCTTCTAAGGGGGAAAGATAAAACTGAAACAAAGCAGCAGAAGGGGGAGTGGAGTGGCCAAAGAACGAAGAGAGAAGTTAACTTCCCTGGAGCATCTATTATGTTACAAGCATTGTGCTAGAGAATTTTAGATAGGTCGTCTCATTTCGTTGTCTTAACAACTCTAAGAAGTTCTTCACTCAGTGCAAAAACAAACAAAAACAAAAACCTGAGGCAAATAACCTACTCCATGTCACTCATCTAGTAAGTAGTAGTGACACTAAAATTTAAACCCAAATTTGTCTAGTGTCAAAGCTCATGCGCATTTCATTAAAACTTTCAGTGTCTTCACATCTTTTTAACTACTTTAAGTGCTGAGAGAGGTTTCCCTCAGAGCTAACTCACTTGACAAATCTAAAGGAAATTTAAATCTGTGTGGTGGATTTTCATTGGGCACCCACTATAAGCAGTTCTAGGCACCAGATATACATTATTATTAAAAAGAGTCAATACCCCTCTCCTAGTTAGCGTTCTTGGTCTAGTGGGAAAGACCAGCTCTAAGTAAGAAATAACAAGTTGTATAAAAAGAAAGGAGCTCAAAGAGTACAGAGTAAGGGGACCAAGGTCTAGGTCTAGTGGTAGAAGAAAGCATTTGCTGAGAAAGTGGTATTTGAACTAATATCTGAAGAATAACGTGTTAACTAAACAAATATGTGCAATGTTATTTTAGGCACGGGGAACAGCACATGTAAAGGCTTGGCGGAAAGAGAGTGGTAAGTTCAAGCAACTCTCACGTCAATTGCTAATGCTCTTTGATAGTGGTCATTGAGAGGATGTGAGAAAATACACAGACAAGTGTACACGGCTTGGGTGAAATGGATGGGAATAGGGGCATTAAAAATCTTAGAAATTTAATAAAAATTTCCATATTAAGATGAAAGGAAACTTTGCACTCCCAGTCAACACAGAGTAATAGGGACATGATTTACCCTTTCACGTGAAACAACTAAAAATTTTGACAAAATATAAATGTATATATTTTTAAGAAGGCACACAAGTACTTGACATTAGACAAATGTCAGTGATTCCAAAGACACAGCAAACAAATAAAAACCTACAACTGTCCAATCTTACTTCCTGGAGAACACTTCCAAGATGAGGAACAGAGAGGGCAAACGTAGGCACTGCCCAGTGGTCTCCCTTTGTTAAAGGGATGAAACTCAGCGTCTGAGGAAGACAAGGCAGTTACAGTCATCAGAGCAAAGTAAAGTAGACGAAGAACTTCCGAGAATGGAACTGCAGATAGCTGCAGAGGGCCCCCTCTGTTATTCTGCAGCGTACTCACCAGGACACATGTGTTAGGAATCTAAGACTGAGGAAAGAATCATTAAAAAGGATTAGAGAAACTGCCTGGGAACTGTGCCTGTCCTCACCAGCAAGGCTGGAAAAACTCGTAATCCATGGGCTAGGAGGCAAAGTCCTCAGCAAAGTCTGGCCTTAGTTTGGGGAATAATTAGCTTTAGACTGATCCCGGCTCCTACCCACCTAACAAATCATAAAACAAGATCCAAAATTATCAAGTTCTTTACCACTAACTTAACCATAACTCAAGAGTAAAACTCAAGAAGAATTATTAGAATATAAAAATATCCAGAACCCAATAAGGTAAAATTCACAAATTTGGCATCTAATCAAAGATCACCAGCCATACAAAGAGGTAGGAAAATGTGATCCATGATGAAGAGAAAATTCAATCAATCAAACCAACCTAAAGTGATACAGATATTAGAATTATCAGAGAAGGACATTAAAGGAATTATTATTAACTATATTCCATATATTCAAAATTTAAGTAAACAGATAAAGGTGTTTAAAAGACCCAAAATCAACTTTTTTAAAACCAAAGACTAGTTTTAGGTTTACAGAAAACTTGAAGGGAGGTACAGAGCTTCTTCATGTATCCCCTGGACCCACACATATTTGGCCTCCCCCACTATCAATATCCTCCACCAGAATAGTACATTTGTTACAACTAATGAATCTACATTGACACTCCCTAACCATCCGAAGCCCACAGTTTACATTATGGTTCACTCTTGGTGTTGTATATGCTGTGATTTTGGGAAAATGTATAATAACATGTATCCATCATTATGATATCATACAAAGTATTTTCACAGCCTTAAAAATTATCTGTGTAACAATGTAGTGTAGGGTTTATAACATGTGTATTAGGAAAATGCAGAACAACAGCAGCCTAAAAGTCAAGAGGGAAAATAGAAGTACACTATTTGAAGGTTCCTATACAATATGTGAAGTGGAAATATTACTTGATGGTAAGCTGTGATACTTTGAAGATATATGCTATAAACCTTAAAGCAACAAAACAAAGAGTTACAGTTAATAAGCCAGCCAAAGAGAAAAACTGGAATCATACAAAAAAGATTAATTCAAAAGAAGGCAGAAAAACAGGAAAAGAGGGCCAAAGAACCTATCAGGTAAACAGAAAACAAACAGCAAGATGTTAGACTCACACTAACCATATCAATAATCACAATAAACACAAATGTTCCACACACCCCAAATAAAGAGAAAACATTAGATTAGCTTTTTTTAAGTAAGACCCAACTATATGCCACTTATGAAAAGTGTATCTTATATATAAAGATATAATAACTTAAGAGTAAAAGGATGGGAAAAGATTTATCATGCTAACACTAATCAAAAGATACTAGGAGTGGCTATATTAATATCATAAAAAGTAAACTTCAGAGCAAAGAATATCACTAGTGGTAAAAAAAAATAAAAGATCATTTCATAATGACAGTGATCAACTCATCAAAAGGATATAGCAATCCTAAATATTTTGATTTATGCTAATAAAAAATTTTAACATACATGAAGCAAAAATGATAAAATTAAAAGGGTAAACAGACAATCCACAATTATCAGAGATTTAAATTTTACTCTATCAATAATGGCAGAACAAGTAGACAGAAAATCAGCAAGGATGTGTACACTTGAACATCACTGTTAATCAACTTGACCTAGTTTTTGAAATAGACAAATGACATTGGTTGAAATGTCTTACTTGAAAGACACAAGCTACCAAAGCTTACTCTCAATAGTTGCCTCATATATTAAAGAAAGTTAATTTGGTGGTTAAAAACTCTCTCACAAAGAGAACTCTGGGCCATGATTACTTGATCAGTGAATTCTCCCAAGCACATAAGACAGAAACAATACCAATTCTATACATTTGTGTTTGTAGCAGTTTTACTTGTAATATCCAAAGAGTAGAAACAACCCAAATGTCCATCCACAGATGAGTGAATGAACAAATTGAAGTATTTCCATACCACAGAATACTGCTCAGAAATGAAAAGGCATGAACTATTGATCAATGCAACAATGCGGATGAACTTCTACATAATTATGCTGAATGAACAAAGCTGTGCAAAAAAACAGCACATACTTCATGATTCTACTAATATAAAATGCTAGAAAATGTAAACAAAAGTAACAGAAAGCAGATCAATGGTTGTCTGGTGATGGGAAGAAGGAAGGAGGAGGAAGAGGGATGATCAAAGGGCACAAGGAGTCTTTGGGGAGTAATGGGCATGTTCACTATCTTGATTGTGATCATGTTTTCATGCATTTAACGTGTCAACACGTATCAAATTATACATTTTAAACATGAGCATTTGGTGCTAATTAATCTCAATAAAGTGGTTTAAAGGGGAAGATTAAAAGAAAACATTACAGTTTAGAGGAGTAGACTAGAGGAAGGTTTCCTATCAATGCTGTCCTGTAGTCTAGCCAGAATGTTTCCCTGCTGGTGACTTTAACATGTTTGCTTTACTGAAACTATTTGTAACTGGAGTGGATGAATTAGTGACCTTGTTTAAAATGGGAAACAACTCTAAATGGTTAAAGTGTATTGGTCATTCTTATCTAAGTCAGGACAGCTTTAATAGAATCACTCTTCCTGATTCTTGGGAAATATTAAATGCACAGTAAGGAAAACGCTTCTATTCATGCATGAGCTCCTATTATTATGACAGCATTAATAATAGATAATAGTTACTGAGCATTTAGCACAGGCCAGACACTGCACTGTGCACTTCATGCAGAGCATCATATTTGATTCTCACAATGCTCTAAGTTAGGTAAATTACTAACCCCAAGTGAAATGGGAAGAAAGCAAACCTTAAAAGAAATATTAAGTAACATACCCGAAGTCAAATGGCTGGTAAGTTTCAGAGCAAGCCACTCAATCCACGTCCCATGTCTTTATTCATTCTTTTCAGCACTTTGCCCTAAATCCTGTAATGTAAAGGCCAGTCTTACTCAGAGTAAAAGCCAAAGATCTTACAGTCATGTGAAGGGTCTACAGGACATGCATGCTCCCCACCCCTATCACCTCACCTCACACTTCCTCTTGATCATACTCCCTCTGCTCCAACTCACAGGTCTCCTTGTATTTTTCAGGTGTGCCTTTCAAATTCATCAAGATCTTTATAGTGGCTATTCGCTCTAGCCCTACTGCATATGCTTGTGCAGTCTGGGCTCTGCAGGCTCTAATAGTTGCTCTTCTGAGCCCTCATTCCTGCGATGCTATTCTCTCAGATATGCACATAATTTGCTCCTTCACCTCCTCCAAGTCTTAGCTCCAATGCCTAAGTCTCAGTGAAGTTCACTTCCTCATGTCAGTCCCTCTTTCTTGCTTAACTTTTCTCCATAGCAATTAATGTCATTCTGAGTAAAGAAAAATTAAAAATTTAAATTACTAGCATATTTTTATTGTTCACACATATATTGTGCAAGGTCAGTTTTAAGTACAAAATAAGAGCTCTTAACTTTTATGCAGAATCAACAAAATTAAAGTCATAGCTCATGTTTTTACATATGTATTTCGTTCTTATCAGAATAGTGGGAAGGCTGTACAAAACCAACTCAACCGTTTCTACTTCATCTCTTGATACAGGCACATTCTACCAACGCTCTCTACCTTTAGTTTACTGATAACTGAAGAAGGATGGAAAACAAAAGGAACTATGAGCTGCCTTATCTTTCTCATTTCTTCAATGCCATCATTTTCAGTGTAAGTGGCTGGCTAACATGAAGTAATATGATTAAGAGAGGATATGATAGAGAGTTCTTTGGTATCTCATATTTCTCAGAATACCATTGCCTTCTTTTTGCCTTCAAAGCAAGTTCTGGGTCAAATGGAAAGGTTGGTTCAAGCAGAAAGGTTTCTTGTCGGTGCCCCTGCTTATTCAGTCTTAGCTGTAACGTGCTTACCTTGCACTTGCTCCCCCTTTTGCTGAGCTCCCACGCATTATGAGCCCACTAGACCTGTGTGCTCACGGGTGCTGCAAATTCTGTACACCAACGGGACAACAAGGAACGATGGGCACACATATTGCATGTATCTCCTTTGATCACGTACATTGCCCATTGTCCCATCAAACCTTCACTTATAAAACTCAAGTTCAAGGGTAACTTATTAAGAATTTCAAGATGGCAACAGCAGAGCTTCTACCCTAGTCCAAGTTACCATCATTCTCTTCCTGGGAAAACTGCCAGAGCCTCCTAATTGGTCTTCCCGCTTCCACTTTTCCCAACCCCCAACCTTCATTCTAGTCCTCATGTGACTACTGGATTCTTTGAAAAAATAATAATAAATAGATCAGGCCATTCTTTTGCTCAGAATCCTCTGATATCTCCTCCTTAACTAAGCATCACCCTGGCCCTCTTCCACAATGGAAAAAGTTCATTCCCACATCAGAACCTTGGAAATTGTTGTTCTCTCTGCCTTTAGTTTCGTCTGACTGCCTCCTTCTCACCATTTACATGCATTTACTTTACATTATTTACATTCTTGATGTAATCCTCACAACTATTTGATGGGTTGGGTACTATCATCAGCATCATTGTTGTTATTTTTTTTTTACAAAGCAACAAAGCAAGATATTCAAGGCTTAGATTATTTAGACAGTTCGCCCAAAGTTGCACAAGATACAAATTGCAGAACTGGAAGTGAACCTCTGCCTGTCCCTAAAATCTACACTGCATCATCTCTCCCCATTCCAACAGAGTGTTCTCGATTTTGGTTAGCACATATTTTCTCAAAAAATTGATACCAAATGGAGAAACCATACCAGATGATTAGGGTTATGAAACCCTAACTGTGGAGTATAGTCCCCAGATTTTATTGTAGTCAAAAGAATATAGTCAAGCAAGAAAGCAATTTCAAAATTATTTAAGATCTAAACTAGAATTTCTTGAATACCATAAATAAGACTTAGATTCTGAAGCTATAATTCTTTAACATTTTTTGGTTCTTGCATTCGCTATTCTCATCCCTCTAGGAACACACTTCCCTTCTCCAAGATCGAGGCCCTTATTTCTTCCTCTCTCTCCTCTTCTTCTTGGTTTCCCATGAAAAGCCCAAAAGAACTCACCTTGGAGGGCTGGAGAGAGGAAGTAACCAAAGCCACAAACCTCTGGGTAGCCAGAAGGAGGTACAAGACTGGGAACACTCATTCATTCTATAAACTTTTTTCATCACATAAGATTGCAGTCACTACCATGTGGGAGTTTATGACATCTTGCATTACTAAAAAGCATAATTTTATTCAGAAATGCTGGGCAGCACAGAATACCTTCAGAACACTGTGTGTGGACTGTAAAGGGAAGATCAGTACAAGCTAGTAGACTGACTCCCAGAGAGAAGAGGTAGATCTTGGCAGTTGGGTGGCAGTTAGGATGACCACAGCATGAAACGAGAGCTTCTGAAAGAAGAGCAAAGGTGTCCATGTGGGAATGAGCAGACTTAGCAGATGGGCATGAACACGTGCTGGGTCACCTGCCTCATAGAATTTCTCCAAAAAGAAAAGACAGGTGATGGGGTTCATTCTTTGGCCACAGAGCTGAGGGGCTCCCTAAGTATTACCTTGGAAGAAAGGATAAACATGTATTTTCACATTTAGGTTTCTTCTAAATTTGTTCTCATTTTAGACAACTAAAATGGCTCCAAGCTCATTGATTTTTTTCACCTAGAAAAATAAAAAATGGATACTTACCCAGACTTTGAATTGTAGCTAAATAGCCAAATGAATAATGGATAGAGAAAATATTTAAGAAATAGCTGAAAAAGCTACCTTGGGGACTAATGAGCTTCCTTAAAATGAATGAGTAGTCCCTGGCTTTCTCTAACAGTAATTTTTTGACATAACTTTTTCCTCTTTTTTCCTTTTTTCACAGTAATTTCCAAGTCGACACCAATACAGTGAATAAACCACTCTTTGGGATTGTTTGAGAACTGCAGAAACCAACAGAAATACTCCTGTCTGACACCTGCCTTTGAATAGCCTCCTTTCAAAATATTTTTTTAAACTCACGTAATGCTCACAAGTTATCTCTAAGTATATAAAGTCTTCCTGGGTTGATATATGTATAATTCTTTTCCTAACAAATCCAAAACTGTTTTCACAAACTATAACCCTATCTCCTCTAAGTACAGTGGCCTCAAAGTCAATACTTTCTTTTTCTTTCACTTTCTATTCACTGAGCCAGTAATTCTCCCAACCCATCTTATATTTGAAGCTTCAGTATTTTTGATACTTTTTCAGTATTTATCTGTTTATTTTTCAAGATAGACTCTATTACATTTCTTGGTTGACATAACTTACTTTTTTTCTCATAATTTTTCCTCATTCCCTTATTCAGAAAAAGTTATCCCCAGTTTTCATTTTTGTCATGAATAGGTGGTTTCTTCTCCTCTCACCTTAGATGAAGGCCTCTTCTTTTAGCTATAGACTTGAAATGAGGCCTTCTAGAAGAAACAGAGAAGGATCAGCTTAAAGTCTTAGAGCAAAGGGCTATGACAGGCAATCCTGACTATCAGCACTGCAAGGAAAGACTCACAACTACAGCCTTCCCGGGACGTGCTGACATCAGCGCCACAAGCAGCACTTCCCAAACCTTCCCAAAGGCCTGATTCAGGAGCGCCAGCACTGTTTTAATCCAGGAGGAGACAACTTTATGAAAGCAGACCTCGTTGACCCAAGATCCAACAGAATGTAAAAATAAGTCACATAGAACTGAACAAAATCAATAAGAAAAATCTACATGTGGTTGTTTTAAAATATGGTTGGTAGTCGGGTTTCTTTTAGTTGAAGTTTTAGGGTCAGTTACAATGTGTCAGTTTCTGGTGTACAGCGTAATGTTTCAGTCATGCACACACAGAGTGTTTTTAATATTCTGCTTTGTGATGATCATACAAGAGTTCCCTTTCTCTTCCCTCTTAGTTTATTTCTGATGCTCAGTTTAACAGGCCATACTTGTGAAAACCGAAAGGACACATTCTGAATGGTCTTTATTCCCACTGACCCCTCAGAATTAAGTGAAAATATCCTCTGGGAAATCTTAACATAAACTCATGAATCATCAAGGGAATCTAAGGATGATGATGAGTCTGGTTACTGGAATCCAAAAGACTCCTTTCACGTTCGGTTAAGCAAAAATTACAACTGACTTTTAACAAAAAGAGATAAAACACTACTCAGTTTACCTTTTACAAGTTCTAGTTATAATTCATGAATAAATAAGCAACCTCTACTTAAATGTTATTTCTGGCATAACCTACAAAGAGTCTATAGAAAATATGTAAGACACCAATTGCCTTGTTTACAAAATACTTAGAACAGTGAGCAGCTCTTACTACAACTACCTGAACAGAGACACTTCACCTTTAATGGCATTGATTATTTATGTAGGATTTTTAGGAATCAGTCCTTAAGCCAGGATATAACTGGTCGATCTAGGGTGTAACCAAAGCTATACGCATAATGCCATGTTGGGGAATAAATTCTATTTAATTATGTATGAAGGGCTCACCATTAAGGAGCAAACCTCTATCTGTCTGTCTCAAAAATCTATTCTTTATATGTGGAATCAATAACTAGGAAGCCTTCCTGGGAGGTCTCTGTCTTGCAGCTGGTAGTAAAGATCACTTCCTGGCAGGCTGGGAATCTCCTGAGTTAGGGAACCAGTCAGAAGGAGGAATTCATTCACAATTATGGTTACTACACGTGAAGCCTGAGAGAGATTACTTCCTTAGTTTCAGTTTCTTAGCTTCCATAATAGATAAACTAAGAGTAGTAGGGGAAAAAGAATCCCTGGAATGATAAAGGCTATTGAAAATGCAACCCTAGATTCCTCGCATAACCTCCAGACAGAGATTAATTAGGTGAGATTGTCTCTAGTTTTGCTGACAATACAATAAAAAGGCTTATGATACAATACTTCTTGCTGCACTTATGTAAATGAATCGGGCCAAACAGAACAGAATCTACACAACATGAAGACACAGTTTCTGAGAGTCCATTAATAGCTACCACACTGAGTTGGTATAATAATATAAATTCTTGTACCATTAGTGTATGAGTCACGGCTCTATATGTGTGCTATCTATCAAGCCTGTGTCTAATTTCAACTACCTTTAAAAACTGTAGAAGGCAGTTAACTAAGCAACAAGTTCACTTAATGATGTTAGCACAAAAATGAACGAGATCATCTTTTATGTGACTGTGAGGACGTGCACGCAGGCATTAAATAGAATAATATTCAGTTTATTTGTGATGGCAGAGGCAGTATTCAGGAGAATGTATTCAGAACCTGAAAACAAGACAATGAGATGATTCTGTGATCCTTCGGTGTCATACTAAGGCCTGTCTGAGACTCATCTGAGTCTGTAGAGAAATGTAACTTTGACCAGCTGATGATTAGGGTCCAGATGTTTTTTATCTGACTTAGCTGTCATAGTTCACCATTCCTATTTCCACTGAGTGTATAAATCCCAGTTTCTCATACCCTCATTGAACTAGCTTTGTCATTCTGATGGTCTTTCCATTAATCATGGAAATGAAACTCTGACACAAGCCAAATATCTTTTTTTTTTCAACTCTGGTAAGAGCATTCAAGACGTAATCTGTCCTCACAAAATTTTAAGTGTACAGTACAATACTGTTAACTGTAGACACAATATTTTACAACAGATCTCTAGAATTTATTCATCTTGAAAAACTGAAACTTTATGCCAGTTGAATAGTCACTTCTCGTTTTTCCCTCCATAGTCACTTCTCATTTTCCCCTCCCTTCACGCCCAGGCACCCAGCACTCTACTCTCTGCTTCCACGAGTTTGACTACTTTGTGACTGGTTTATTTCACTTAACATAACTTTCTCCAGGTTCACTCATGTTGTCACATGTGGCAGGATTTCCTTCTTTTTTAAGGCTGAACAATATTCCATTGTATGTATATACCACATTTTCTTTATCCATTTATCTATTGATAGACATTTAGGCTGTTTCCACAGATTGGCTAATGTGAATAATGCTGTGATGAACATGGGAGTGCAAATATCTCTTCAAGATCCTGATTTCTCACACCAGTCAGAATGGCAATCATTCAAAAGTCCACAAATAAATGCTGGAGAGGGTGAGGAGAAAAACGGAACCCTCCTACAGTGTTGGTGAGAATGTAGTTTGGCACAGCTGTTATGGAAAACAGTATGGAGATTCCTCAAAAAACTAAAAATAGACATACCATGTGATCCAGCAATCCCACTTCTGGGAATATATCTGGAGTCTGAAATTTGAAAAGATGCATGCACCCCAATGTTCACAGTAGCACTATTCACAATAGCCAAGACATGCAAGCAATCTAAATGTCCATTGACAGATGACTGGATAAAGAAGCTGTGGTATATTTATACAATGGAATACTACTCAGCCATAAAAATGTATAAAATAATGCCATCTGCAGCAACATGGATGAACTTGGAGATCGTCATTGTAAGTGAAGCAAGCCAGAAAAAGAAAGAAAAATACCATATGATACCACTCATATGTGGAATCTAAAAAAAAAAATGACAAATGAACTTATTTACAAAACAGAAATAGACTCACAAACATAGAAAACAAACTTACAGTTACTAGGGTAGGGTGGTGGGTGGGAAGAGATAAATTTGGAGTTCAAGATTTGCACATACTACTATATATAAAACAGATAAACAACAAGTTCATACTGTATAGCACAGGGAACTATATTCAATATCTTGTGGTAATTTATAATGAAAAAGAATATATGTATATATATGTATGACTGAAACATTATGCTGTACACCAGAAATTGACATGACACTGTAAACTGACTATACTACAATTAAAAAAAGGAAAAAAAATCTTGATTTCAGTTCTTTTGCATAAGTATCCAGAAGTGGGACTGCTGGATCATATGTTAATTCTGATTTTTAATTTCTTGACAAACCTCTGTTCTGTTTTCCATGGTGGCTGCACCATTTTACATTCCCAACAACAGTGCACAAGGTTTTCCAATTTCTCCACATCCTTTCCAACCCCTAGGTGTTCATCTAGAAGTTTTACAGCTTCAGGTCTTATGTTCAGGCTTTAATCCATTTTTAGTTGATTTTTGTGTATGTCATAAGATAAGGGTCCAGTTTTGTGCTTTTACATACAGTTTTCTCAACTGTGCTTGTTGAAGGAATTGTTCTTTCTCCATTGTGTATTCTTTGCACCCTTGTTGAAGATCAATTTACCATATATGTATGGATTTATTTCTGTTCCATTTCTCTGTAGGCCTGTCTTCATGTCAGTATCATATTGTTTTAATTATTGTTTCTAAGTAATATATTTTGAAATCAGGAATTGTGTGATACCTCCAACTCTGTTCATTTTCAGGATTGTTTTAGCTATTTAGGGCCCTTTGTGGCTCCATATGAATTTTAGAATTGTTTTTTCTATTTCTGTAAAATACACCATTGGGATTTTGATGGAGATTGTACTTATGACTGAATCAGTAGATTGATTTGGGTAGTTCGGTGTTTTTAACATATTAAGTCTTAAAAAGATAAACACAGGATGTCTTTCCACTTATTTGTGTAATCTTTAATTTCATCCATCAATCTTTTATAGTTTTCAATGTACAAGTCTTTAATCTCCTTGGTTAAGTTTTTTCCTAAGTGTTTTTATGCTATTATAAATGAAATTGTTTTATTTAATTTCCTTTTTGATAGTTTGTTGTTAGTGTATAGAAACACAGCTGATTTTTTGTTGATTTTGTATCTTACAACTTTGCTGAATTTATTTATTTGCTCTAACATCATTTTTGTTCAGTCTTTAGGGTTTTCTATATATATAGCATGATCTTCACATCATCTGCAAACAGAGATAACTTTACTTCCTCCTTTCTGATTTGAATGCCTTTTATTTCTTTTTCTTGCCTGATTGCTCTGGCTAGGGCTTCCATACTTTGTTGAATAGAAGTAGTTGGACTGGACATCCTTGCCTTGTTCCTGATATTAGAGGAAAAGCTCTCAGTTTTTCATCATTGAGTAAGATGTTAGCTGTGGGCTTCTTATATATGGCCTTGATTATATGGAGGTAATTTCCTTCTATTCCTAGTTTGGCACAAATTTTTATTATAAAAGGGTGTTCGATTTTGTCAAATGAATCTATTGAGATGATCATGGGATTAAAAAAGATAAAGACTCTCCCAGACAAACAAAAGCTGAGGGAGTCTATCACCACTAGAAATGCCTTGTAAGAAATGCTAAAAGGAATTCTTCAAGTTGAACCTAAAGGATGCCGAACAGAAATATGAAGCATACAAAGGTATAAAACTCACTGGTAAAGGTAAATATATATATATATTTATATACAAATACAAAATACTATAATACTGTAATGGAAGTATGTAAATCACTTTCAATTCTAGTATAAAAATTAAGAAAAAATTATTTAAAGTTAACAATAAGTATAAAAATATGTTAATGGATACACAATATGAAAAGATATCAATTGTGACATTAATAACATAAAGGAAGTAGGGGAATTGAAAGTGTACAGTTGTTTATGTCATTGAAGTTGTTATCAGCTTAAAACAGACTGCTATAGATAAGATGTTTCATGTAAGCTCCATGGTAATCCCAAAGAAAATATCTCTTTTTAAGAGAAGTTTGTATTTAATAATTTGAAAATTATGGTTTTCCATCTTTGATTTCATACACCATTTACTGTCTTATACATGCTTATGTACTTATAACTCGGCATTTAGAATATAGCACCTTTTACTCTTAGATCTCGTGTTTATTTCTTACTGACAGTCCATCTGCTCATTTACACCATAAGCTGCTTAAGAACAGGACAAGACAATGTCTTATATGTCTCTATACATCTTAGTGTCACATGAACTGTCTTAAGCCTTGTAACCACTTGCTTTAGTTAGACCCTTAGGTCAACGTTTTACCCAAAGCAAAGCTTAAGAGAATGAAGTTAACCATAGAAATACGTGTGTGTTGGTGCTGGACAACTGCTGATGTCTCACTACCAAACCTTTTCACACATTTTTTCAATAGTTTAAAGTATCTTTTACTATTGCTCTCTTCTCACCAGAATTACTTCTACTTGCCCAATAGGTCAGCCCTAATAAAACTTCAAATTGCCAGTTTCTCTGAAGTCTTTCTTCATCTGCCTGCAGTACCCAATATATTCTTTATCAGAGTACTTAGGACAACTTTTTTAAAGTAACAATTTGTTCAGTTATTGTCTCCATGAAATCAGAACTGTGTCTGTCTTCCTGTCGAATCCCTGGTGCTCAGCATTATACGACAGGCACTCAACTAACGTTCGCTGAGGTGGTATCGCTCGTGTTTTTACTTCCCTCTGCAACATGAACTATTCCTCTCTAGCTGTCAACTGACTTAACCTTTTCATTCTTTCTGTGTACTTTTTACTGAACTCATGGAATCTACTACTTTATAACATCTACTTCCCCAGTATCCTCATTCTCATTCTTTTTCTTATAACTTTCACAGTTGCCATTGGCCCTGGTCCTCCTCGTGACTATCCTCTCCCTTTAATTCTCAGTTTTGGATACTAATTTTTATAATCTTCCAGGACAAACCCCAGAGAGAATTTCACTTGTTCACCTCCTCTTTTCATACCCAGCTGTATTATGATTTTTTTACATGCATAATTCTAAGCTGTGGCAGGGCAGTTACACAGCACAATATGGCTATCTAAACCCCTTCTTTATCAGGAAGTATTTTTCTTAGAAAGAAAGCATCATTAATTGTATAATTAATTATGAAAAGCAACTATATTATATTTTTTGTTAGTTGAGTTCTAAAAATGCATAATCTGAGAGATTAAAAAATCAGGTATTTTATTTTCACAATGTACCCTCTACAGGAGGCAAAACAAATACTGCCTTCCTTTCAGCGACTCAGGAAACTGGCACAGAGAATTTGATTGACTAGTTGAAGATCTCACAGTTAGTAAGAAACCCATTTACCATGACAGTGGTCTTAATCCTTGAACCTGATCAACGGGGTCTCTCCCATGTTCTCAGTCAAGTTCTTTTTCACATCTTAGTACCCAGCATAGCTATCCAAGTAAGCCTCAGAAGAGCTCCATTACCTTACCTTTTATGGAGTGGATAAGGAAGAAACTGGAAGAGTGGAGATTACTGATCGAGACTCTTAAAAATTTCTGTGGTTAGCCTCAAGTAATATAAGTCAATCCTTCCCACTCCCTCCTCTCTCAATAATAAATAACCAAGTCTATTAAGATTGAACAGAAATTTCTTTGCATTCATTTTTCTTTTGACCATGAAAAGTCTCATTGGGGTGTTGCCATGGAGACTATGACGTCATGAGCAACACAACGTACTGCACTGAAACCCCAGAGAATCAAAGACAGGATTTGATGGAAGCATTTTCTGGGCAAGTTTATTGCACTTAACAAGAAAATGGAAACTTGAGGGAGGAAAACATTTCTAAACATTGTACACTGCTGGGGGTCAGCTGATGTGGTCATTGAAACTTCACAAAAGAAAGTGTCTTTATAGTTTCAACACACTAAGAAGCCAGAGTAAAGGGAGTGAACAGAGTATGTGACCAAGCTGGCTGTACTTTGGACAGACTGTTCCCAAGCTGAGAGTGGTTAAATTTTTGGTAGCATAGCAAATATCTCTCTATTGGATTTTTCAGTCTTATTGAAAACTCATTGGGGAAGTAAGAAACTCTTAGACTAAATAAATTAGAGTGGGTGTTGCTTAACAGAGCTTTGTATGCACTCAAGACCACATGAGCTATGGTTTTCTTCAATGTCAAGTGTTGGACACTGTTCTGTGGGCTTTCCAAGTCTACTTCCCTTCATTTACACTGAGCCTTCACCACCCAAACCATTTTCTGGTTCATAAGAGGTCTTTTTTTTTTCCCCCTGCTTCAATCTTACAGACCACAAAGTTCCACAGAAGGAGAAAGAAAACCCACAATCCTAAAGGAAAAGAAAGAATGGCATAACAAAAGGAAACTGAGGTCAGACCACTGGGGCTGACAGAATTGAAAAGTCGCAGGTTTGATTATTGAAATAGGTGTTGCAAATGACAGATGTATATCATGAGCAGGCATGTGCATGTCAAAGAATCAGCATGTTCCTGGCCAGTTTTGAGATTCTCTCAGGTATATGGAGTGGTGCCAACTTTCGATTTAAGAGTTTCAACATCTTTTGAGCTCCTGAACTTCTACATGGCAAGGATTTAAAAACATATGGGATTATACTAAAGCAGATTTGCAGTAATAAAGAACTAATTTTGTGAAGACATGTTCATGTCTCATCATTTTTTTCCTTAGGTGCAATTCACATAATATAAAATATATCATTTTTAAATGAACAATTCAGTGGCATTTAGTACATTCACAGTGTTGTGCAAACACCACCTCTGCTTAGTTCCAAAACATTTTTATCATCCCGCAATAAAGCCTTGTACCCATTAAGCTGTTACTTCCCAAAGCTCCCTCTCTCCAGCCTCTGGCAATCACCAATCTGCTTTCTGTTTCTATGTATTTACTTTTTCTAGTTATTTCACATAAATGGAAACATAGAGTATGTGACCTTCGTGTCTGGATTCTTTTGCTTACCATAATGTTTCCAGATTCATCTTCATTGTAGCAGATATTAATACTTTATTCCTTTTGTGGCTGATAATATTCCACTGTATGTATAAGTCACAGTTCGCTTATCCATTCATCCATTGATGAACATTCCAGTTATTGCCACCTTTTGGCTATTGTGAATAATGCTTCTATGAACATTCATGTATAAATAATTGAGTATCTATATTCATTTCTAATGGGTATATGCCTAGGAGTAGATTTGCTGGGTCATATGATAACTCTTTTTAAATTTTTGAGTGATTAAACTACTTCACATTCCCATCAGCAATGTATAAGAATTCCAATTTCTCCACATCCTCACCAACATTTGCTATTTTCCATTTTTTATTGCCATCTAAGTGGGTGTGGAGTGGTAAGACATTGTAGTTTTGATTTGTATACCCCTAATGAATAATGATGTTCAACATATTTGCATATATTTGCTAGCCATTTGTATATCTTATTTGAAGAAATACCTATTCATATTTTTTGCTCATATTTAAATTGTTTTTTGGCTTTTTGTCATTGTGTTTTAAGAGACTTTATATACCTTGGGTCCTAGGACCTTATCAGATATGCTATTTGAAAACATTTTCTCCTATTCTGTAGGCTGTCTTTTCACTTTCTTGATAATGTTCTTCAGAAAAGCTCTTTTATTTTGATGTCAAATTTATCTCTTTTTGACATTGATGAAATAAGCTGAAGATGACACAAATAGATGGAAAGATATACTGTGTTCTAGGATTGGAAGAATCAATATTGTTAAGATAACCATATTGCCCAAGGCAATCTACAGATTCAGTGCAATCCCCTGCAAATTACCAAGGGCATTTTTCACAGAACTAGAACAAAAAAATGTTAAATTTGTATGGAAACACAAAAGACCCCCAAAAGCCAAAACAATCTAGAAAAAGAAGAACAGCGCTGGAGGAATCATGCTCCTTGACTTCAGACTATACTACAGAGCTATGGTAATCAAAACAGTAGGGCACCAGCACAAAAACAGACACATAGATAAATGGAACAGGATAGAGAGCCTAGAAATAAACCTATGCACTTATGGTCAACTAATCTACAACAAAGGAGGCAAAAATATACAATGGAGAAAAGATGGTCTCTTCAATAAGTGGTGCTGGGAAAAACTGGACAGCTACATGTTGAAGAATGAAATTAGAACATTCTCTAACACTATATACAAAAATTAACTCAAAATGAATAAAAGGCCTAAATGTAAGAACAGATACAGGGGTGAATATAGTTCAGTGGTAGAGCATATGCATAGCATTCATGATGTCCTGCTGAGTTCAATCCTCAGTACCACCATAAAAGAAAAAAAAGAAGAAGAACAGATACTATAAAACTCTTAGAGGAGAACATAGGCAGGACTCTGTGGCAGCAATTTTTTTAGATCCATCTCTTAGTGTAATGGAAACAAAAGGAAAAATAAACAAATGGAACCTAATTAAACTTAAAAGCTTTTACACAGCAGAAGAAACCATAAACAAAACGAAAACACAACCTACGGAATGGGAGAAAATATTTGCAAAGGATGTAACCAACAGGAATTAATTTCAAAAATATACAAACAACTCATCCAGCTCAATATCAAAAAAAACAAACAACCCAATCAAAAAATCAGCAGAAGACCTATATAGACATTTCTCCAAAGAAGACAAACAGATGGTCAACAGGCACATGAAAAGATGCTCAACATCACTAACTGTTAGAGAAATGCAAATCAAAACTACAATGAGGTATCACCTCACACCAGTCAGAAGAGCCACCCATTATCAAAAAGTCTACAGTTTTTAAATGCTACAGAGGGTGTGGAGAAAAGGGAACCCTCCTACACTGTTGGTGGGAGTGTAGTTTGGTGTAGCCATTGTGGAAAACAGTATGGAGATTCCTCAAAAAACTAAAAATGATCCAGCAATCCCACTCCTGGGCATATATCCAGAGAAAACTCTAATTTGAAAAGATACATGCACCCCAATGTTTGTACCAGGACTATTTACAATAGCCAAAACATGCAAGTAACCTAAATGTCCATCGACAGATGACTGGATAAAGAAGCTGTGGTATATAAACACAATGGACTATTACTCAGCCATAAGAAAGAATGAAATAATACCATTTGCAGCAACATGGATGGGCCTAGAGATCAGCATACTAAGTGAAGTAAGTCAGACAGGGAAAGACAAATATCATGCGATATCACTTACATGTAGAATTTTTAAAAAATGACACAAATGAAATTATTTACAAAACAGAGATAGACTCACAGACATAGAAAACAAACTTATGTTTACCAAAGGGGAAATGGCAGAGTGGGGGATAAATTAGGAATTTGGGATTAACAGATACACACTACTATATGAAAAACAGATTAACAACAGGGATCTACTGTATAGCACAGGGAACCATATTTAATATCTTGTAATACCTATAATGGAAAAGAACCTGAAAAAGAGTTTATATATAAATTATCTCTTTTTCATAGATTTTTTTAATTCTTATTTTTTATTGAATGTAGTAGATTGAAAAATGTTAGTTTCAGCTGTACAGCAAAGCAATTCAGCCATACATATACAGACATCAATTTTTTTTTTCAGATTATCTCTTTTTTTAATCTGGATACTTTTGGTGTCATATCTAAGAATCAACTGCCAAGTCCAAGGTCATGAAGACTTACTCAGAGTTTTATAATCCTTTGCTTCTTTATTAATCTTCTGTCTAGAAGTATACTTTTATCTATTCATTTGTTCACTTATTATCAACAAGCACTTATTAAGATCTTATTAAGTTCCAGGCATTATTCTGGATGCTGTGGAAAACACAGCTGAACATATACCATAATCTGGAAGAGTTCACAACCTGAAAAATGACAAACATGTATAAGTAAATAATTATAATGCAATGAAATATGTATGATAATGGAGATGTGCACAAAACACTTCGGAGAGAACAGCTACATGGGAGGGAGATCTAGGAAAATTAGACAGAGAATTAGACACACGTAACTAAGAGTTTTTCAGATTAAGAAGCAGGGAGTTACATTCCAGGCTGAAGCGCAGTGGTGTGAAAGTGCATCATTGGCGGGGAGGGGCATGAGGAAACAATCTAAAGTGACTTGAAAGCGATGAATGCTGGAAACCTAGGCTGAAGTCAGATAGTGACAGACCTTATATACCTTGTTGTGACCTTGAATTTCACCTTGTATGGATCAGGAATCAAGGAAGTAGCATGTCTAGATTTATATTCATGAAAACCATTAGTGGCAGTTGGGTGATGGGTCAGATGGGAAGATAAGAAACCCAGATATTAGCAGAAATTCCAATAGAACAGAAAAAGTTCCACGCAACATCCACTTATCCTGTTGATGGGTGTAAGACCCAAACCAGACCAACCAGAACCGTCTGTCAGAATTTTTCAAATTATTGCTGGGAGACAGAAGCCTCTTTTGCCTTCTAGAGAGAAGTTTTGGGGACCTATGCTTAAAAAACTCAACAAATGTGAGCCTGAAACTGAGCAATCAAGTACCCGAAAAAATACAGCCAAGAAACAGAAACAAAGACGACATAGAAAAAGCCAGGAGATTCCGAAAGCATGTGAATTCTAGTTTGGAAAACCCAAAGTGAACTTGACCCTGTCTCTCACACAATTTGGTTATATGACCTGTTACACTCCCATTTTCTGCTCTAGACCATTCAAGTTGAGTTACTGCCACTTGCAAATTAAAGTATTTATTAACACAGAGATCCTTATATTGCAAATGTGAAAAGAAAGAGAAGAAAAGGCTAGCCAGCTCTTACAGTGATAAATAACCAGATCAGAATCTGAAGTTAGCATTTTCACACCTACTACTATAAAAAAGACAAATGACAGAAAGGTGGCTGGCTCTTCTGTGGCTAAAAGATATGTGGCTAAGATGGGCTGGATTTCTTTAATTCAATGCTAATATCCACAATTCTTTTGTATCTCTCTCATTAGCATAATCAAGGAGGGTTTTTTTTCAAAGACATATTACAATGATAAAGGTATAGGGGTGTTCTATGCCTACCTTATCCATATTAAAAGAAAGAAAAAAAAAAAGAAACAAAAAGAAAAAAAAAAAAACTCTATTAGATACCCAAAGTAAAAGATTTTCTTGTCATCTCCCAAAATTGCATGCTCTCCTTTTCCCATATCCCTTTAGCTTTATTCTTTAATAGTTAGATAATTGGTCTCAAACCACGCAAGGAACAGGATATGATCAGTGAAAGAATTCTTGGGCATTCCTGTGAAGAGGAAAGAAGGGAAGAAATGGCTCTACTACCCTCTCCTGCTTTGTGTTTCTGTACAAGTCATTCAAACCCCTTTTGCCCGGGCATCTTTCCTATTGCATGAGGTCCCCTAAACTCAGGTTTCAATTTCTACACCACTGATCTAACAAATCCTCTCATTGGACGGTGAGGTAATGGCAGCCGAAGAATCCAAGGTTACTTGCCCAAAAGTATACAACTGTTATCAGCTAACTAGGACTAGACTCCAGGCCTCCTAATTCCTCTGTGTTTTATTTGACTGCACATCTTCGCTCCACCCAGCGTCAGGAAGGAGCAGAGGGGATCCTTCACTGGGAAGTGTTGGTACAAAGTGAGGAGAACTCTAAACTGGAAATATCTCTCATGTCATTATTCTTCAAGAGTTACTGGCGAGGGGAGGGAGGTGACAGTGAGGATTAAACTGAATTTTTTGCAGTTTCATAAGTTTTCCACTGGAATGCTTTGATGAACACCAGCTGTTTCATCATCTGGGTGTGTTAAGTTTTTTTTTCTATTCAGTGTTTATTGTATTCCTACAACATTCAAGAGGATATTGCATTCTGCTGCCTCTCTGCCTTCCCTGGAGTTAAATGAACGATGTCTAATTATAAATACAGTGCCTGTGGGTGATACTCTCTGCTGGCAGGAACCTATAGCTAAAAACCATGGGCCAGGCCGTAGGGAAGCATTCAGACACGTGTTTTCCCTCTTTCCTGCACTGCAAAAGGCAAGACCACTAACTTGCCAAGGGGGCAAGGCCTCTGGGATTGTTGCCAGAGAGGCCCTTGTCCCCTCAGCTTCCCCTACGAGCAAGGGGTCAGAAAAGCACAGGCTTATGAGTCAGGTAAGCATCTGAATCTCTCTTGTACTGGTGACCAGGCACCTGACCTGCACAAGTCATCAGACTCTTGAGGTTCGCTTTTCCCGCCTGTGAAAGGGGAATAATAACACATATCATACCAACTTTTTGAAAACGAGATACTGTAAGTAAAATGTTTGTCATGAACTCTGCCTAGAACACAGTATTTGCTCATTTTACTCTCACTTCCTTTCATTTCAGCCCCTGCCTTCCTGACCAACCTGCGGGCCAGCACACCTGCACTTGAAGTACGTGATGTGAAGGACACACAAGGCGTAGCCCGGAGGGGTGGGGACACCTCCCACTCTAGACGCCTGCCTGGTTTGACCCACTGGAGAGCAGCCCCCTCCCCAGCATGGCCTGAGCCCTGAGACAGCTACTTCCTGTTCTTCCGTGGCCATGACCCACCACCCAGACGACTAAGCCCACTTTTCTCTGCCCAGGCTCCCCTGGTTCAGAATCCAACTGGACTTGAGAACTGCCTTTCATTCCACGGGTGATAGAAAAACTGCTTTGTCCGGGTAAGTGAAAACCTTCCAATAACAAGGTTGGTAGGGTTTCCTTAACTGCATTGCATACTTTAGTATTTAACTCTAGATTTTTGCATGATTTTGTATCTTAACTTGAGAATTTTCATCGCATTGCGTTAAATCAGACTGCAAAACCCTTAGAAGGAGGAGATACTTGAAATGTAAATATTTACATTTCAGTATTCTCACATGGTGCCTAGTACAGTGTATTCAAGAATCAGTTTTTTGCTTCACTGAGAGCCAGTTTAGGTAGAGCTCACATTTAACCCAAATTAAAAGAATTCGTCATCTAGTGGCAAAGATTTGGAGGTGAAGTTATAAGGACAGACTTGGCCCAGGCATCTTTGCTAGAATTGGATGGACTTTTACCTTGTGATGGTGGAAACGTCAAGGAGTTCAATGAGAAGAAATAGGAGCCTATTTTTGCCGAAATCTCGGCAACCCACATCTTTCCTCCACAGAACTCTCTAGCACTTCCTGTCTGTAGCTCTGACTTGGCATAAGCTCTGTCACTGGACTAGTTATCATCTTATTCATGTGCACCTCAGCCATAAGCTGTTGAAGACCAAGAACCATATCCTTTTGACCTTTGAACCCTGCATGTCTAGCTCAGCGCTGGCTACATTGTAAGCACTCAGTAAATGTGGTAGTTGATGGTGGTTGGGGTACTGGATCCTTGAAACTGACATGACTTTGAGATACCCACCAGAACTTGGAAATAAGGCTTCCCTCTGAAGGCTGAACTAGCAAATCAGTTCTTAATGGGACAGGATCTGTTATCTCCAGAAAACTCTTTATAAAATAAGATGTTCTATGAGCAAAAGATCAGGGACAAGAAAGCAAAAGACTGCATTCATGGGGAAAAGAAAAAATAAAAATAAAAAACATGATGCCTAATTAATGTTATTATTTTAATTTGTTTTCAGGAGGGAATATCTAGACCCAAACAAGATGGTGCAGATGGAGCCTAGAAAGAGGAGAGCCAGAGAGCTAAGAAATTGTCCATGGTCCGTTGGTCCAACCTTGCTCTGAGTGGAGGAACGGAATGAGCCCCTAGAATGTTCTCTGAAATAGTAGTGTCATGGTTCTCTGACCTGAACACTGAGCTGCCACAGGACCTGGATGAGTGTATCTCAGTTTTCATCACTGAGCTGTCAGCTCCATCAGGAAGAGGCTGTCTAGTTTATCCTGGTGTCCACAGCGTCTACCATGGTGCCTGGCATGTGACCATTACTCAAGTATTTACTGAATTAATAAATACTTCTTGTTTTTTAAACATTAAAACTTCTCTCTCCTTTAGGGTAGTTAGCAATTAAAACTAAATTATGGGACTAAAATCAAATCCAGATAATTAGAAATTGATTATGTGTTTTCAATACCATACACCCTGCCTCTTTCTCCTGGAAAGCTTCACTTGCCCTCCTTCCCAAATATCACTGCAGGTTCTTTTGGTTTGGGAAAAGCTGGTCTGATGGTCTACCTGCTTTCCTCTGAACCTCCGTTCATCGAAAAATCTCAGGATCATTACAGTAGTTTTTAATTTCTAAAAGATGATGTATATATTTCCACATTTTTATGTTTATAACATCTGGAAGCATCTTCAAATGAACACATTTAATATGGTACTGGTTTGTTTCGCCAAAAACAGTCATTAATCCTAGGCATCATCTAATCATCAGTAATATTTTATTTTTTAAAAATTTTTAATTGAAGTATAAGTTGATTTACAATGCTGTGTTAATTTCAGTTGTATAGCAAAGTGAGTCATATATATAATATATATATATGCATACACACACACACACATATATATATTCTTTTTCAGATTCTTTTCCATTATAGGTAACCACAAGATATTGAGTAAAGTTCCCTGTGCTGTACAGTGGGTCCTTGTTGTTTATCTATTTTATATATAGTACTTTGTATCTGCTAATCCCAGATTCCTAATTTATCCTTCCCCCTGCCTTTCCCCTTTGGTTAAACCTAAGTCTGTTTTCGAAATCTGTGAGTCTATTTCTGTTTTGTAAATAAGTTTATTTGTGCCTATTTTGTTTAGATTCCACATATACATGATATCATACGATATTTGTCTTTCTCTGACTTACTTCACTTAGTGTGATTAATTTTCAGTAACATTTTAAATCACAGAAAGAGAGTAGTAACTCAGCTTCTTATGTACTTTAATACCAGGAATAGGGGCATAAATGATAGTTCCAAAAAATTAAGACACTGGAAAGAACAGCTACTTTAGAAATGAATACTTCAAATTGCAATTTACATACCCAGCTCCTGTGAGTTCTACTGTCTTGCTTAAGCCCCCAAGAGCTGGTCCAGTCTGAGGCACTGAGAAAATTGAGTTCCTAGTGACACACACTCCGTTCCCCACACTGACCACTGAGTCCTCTCTGGGCACTCTAGCTTCTGTCTTCCTCCCTGAGTGTCACCCTTCTCTTATTAAAGCACAGTATGAGCCTGGCTCCCTTCCTGTGGAGGCAGCTTGGGTTGGCTGTCTCCCTCAATCAAGGGGGACGACTCCACTCAGGGTGTTTCTCTGCATGGGAGTCTCCCCTTCCAGCTACAGGCTCCTTCTCCTTCTCCTGCCCCTTCAGGCCGAGGATGTCAATGGCTCCACCCTTACCAGCCCTGGGCTTCTGACCAACCCCTTACAGTTTCTGTACATCCTGCCCTGACCAATGCAACTAACCCCCAAAGTGAGCCTTGCTCAGAGTGTCCTTGGATAGCGTGTCATTTTTTCCCCACTGGGACTCTGACTGATGGAGTATCTCTTCTCAGAGGGTTTAGGGTCTAGTGGAAGGGGATAGACAACAAACATATAACTGCAAGTTGTGATAAGATCCACGAAGGAAACACAATGGATGGTCTGAAGGAGAATAACCTGTTGGGATCAAATTTAGATAGAATGGAGATGGCATTTAAGCTAAGTCCTAGAGAACAGAAAGAAGTAAAAAGTGGATTCTAGGCAAAGGAGGAAGGATGTACAGAGGCTCTGAAATGAGAGTGGGTTAGATGTGTTCAAGAAATTTTAAAACGGAAGGAAGGGAAGAAAGGAAGGAAAAACAGTGTTGTTAAGTAACATGAGATAGCATTAAATTCAGCAGTCTGAGAGAGAGATTTAAAACCACTTGTTTCTGGTAAGTTTTTTAAAGGATTTTCTCCTCATCAAAAATTGTATCCGGACTTTTATCCCTCCTTTCCTAATTTCTCAGCTATTAACATCTCAGTTTAGCTAATACTTAGTGACATTTTAAATTGCCATGTGAAACATGATTCTGGTAAAAATGAACAGGCATCTAAGGGAAAATCTCACTTTAGCCTGGGCCCAAAATACAGCTCACCGCTCTTCCAACTGAAGACACTGTTGTTAATTCAAATACTAATTAGCAAAAAACCCCATAATGGCTCACCTTCCATTGAGATAGGCCTGACTGTGCTGTATTGCCGCTGAGTGCCCAGCCTGAGAAAGTCATTTAAGAGTCCAAGGAATTCAGCATTTTTTGAAGAGCGTTGTAAAATTAGTTGCTTTAGATAATGACTCAGAAGACCTGATTTCTCCCAGTCCTTTCCTTGGACAGGCCCTTGGCTTGGGCCCCAGTCCTCTCACTCTCCATCTGTCTGCTGTAGGGGCAGAACTAGTGAATGGTGGATTCTACTCCGGCTCTGAAGGTCTTTAAGGCTGGGTAGTAATCATCAGTCTTCCTGGGGAAGACTCGGCTTCTTTGAAATAAAATATCTTGTTGTAGACTGCTCTGAACCAAGCTTTCAGAATGAGAAGCCTCTCTCTGTTCAATTCACTGTCCACATATGTCTTCACTTCTTCTGGTTCCTTACTTGAAAACCACGTATCTCCATCCCTCAGGAGATACATCACTTGGTCTAGTTTCAAAGAGTCCTGTCATGCATCTATGACTAGCTGAATTGGTTAATTTTCTAAGTCAACATGGCTAGGCCACAGAACCCAAACATTAGGTCAAACATTTGTCTAGATGTTGCTGGGAGGAGTTTTTTAAATAAGATTAAAACATTTAAATCAGTAGACCTTGAGTAAAGCAGATTACTCTCTATAACATGGGTGGGCCTCATCCAATCAGTTGATGACCTCAAGAGAAAATGACAGAAGTCCCCCATGGAAAAGGAAATCTGCCTCCAGACTGCCTTAGGACTTGAGCTGCAACATAAACTCTTACATGAGTGTCCAGCATGCTAGCTTTCCCTCCAGAGTTTGAGCTTGCTAGCCTCTGCAATAATTGACATACAACACTGTAAGTTTAAGATGTACAATGTGATAATTTGACTTACATACCCCATGAAATGATTATCACAGTTTAGTGAACATCCATAATCTCATACAGATACAAAATTAAAGTAGAAAAAAATTTATGTTTCCTGTGATGAGATCTCTCTTAGGATTTACTCTCCTAACAGCTTTCCTGTATAACATAAGCGTGTTAATTGTATTTATCATGTTGTACATTATATCTCTAGTACTTAATTTATCTTTTAACTGGAAGTTTGTACCTTTTGGTTCCTTCATTCAAGAGAATGAAGTTCATTCTAACTCCCACTTCATGTCTGGTAACCACAAATCTGACCTCTCTTATACAAGTTTGTTTGTTTTTGAAGTGTAATTGACCTACAACACTATGTTAGTCCCTGGTACACAACATAGTCATTTCATATTTCTATACATTTCAAAATGATCACTATGCTTAGTTATATGTCACCATACAAAGGAGTTACACAATCATTGACTATATTCCCCATGCTGTACATTTCATACCCTTGGCTCATTGATTCTGCAACTAGAAGTTTGTACCTTAACCTCACCTCATCTTTCTTACCTCCCTCCACCCACCTGCCCTTTGGCAACCACCTGTTTGTTCTCTGTTTGTCCATTTGTTTTGCTTTTTAGATTCCACATATAAGTAAAATACAGTATTTGTCTTTCTGAGACATTTCCCTTAGCATAATACCATCCATGTTGGTCCATCCATGTTGTCGAAAATGCTAAGATTTCATTCTTTTTTTATGGCTGAGTAACATTCCACTGCATATGTATACCACATCTTCTTTTTCTGTTGATGGGCACTTGGGTTGCTTTTTCATCTTCGCTACTGTAAATAATGCTGCAGTAAACATAAGGGTGCATATATCTTTCCTACTTAGTGTTTTTGTTCTCTTTGGATAAATACCCAGGAGTAGAATAGCTTCATCATATGTTAGTTCTATTTTTAGTTTTTTGAGGAATCTCTATACTGTTTTCCATAGTGGCTGCACCAATTTGCACTTCTAGCAACGGTGCCCGAGGATTTCCTTTTCTCCACATCCTCGCCAACACTTGTTATTTGTTGTCTTTTTGATAATAGCCATCTGACAGGTGTGAGGTGATATCTTACTATGGTTTTGATTTGCATTTCCCTGATGATTAGTGATGGTGAGCCTGTTTCATGTGCCTATTCACCATCCCTACGTCTTCTTTGGCAAAATGTCTATTCTGGTCCTCTTCCCATTTCTCAGTCAGGTTGTTTGGTTTTTTTGATGTTGAGTTGTATGAGTCCATTGTATATTTTCTATGTTAATCCCTTACCAAATATTTTGTTTGCAAATATTTTCTCCCATTTAGTAAGTGGCTTTTTCAATGTGTTGATAGTTTCCTTTGCTCTGCAAAAGCCTTTTATTTTGATATAGCCCTATTTACTTTTGCTTTTGTTTCCCTTGCCTGAGGAGACATATCAAAAAAAAAAAAAACATTACTAAGACCAGTGTCAAAGCGAGCGCTACTTGTTTTCTTCTATAAGTTTTATGGTCTCAGGTCTTACATTTAAGTCTTTAATCCACTTCGAATTTATTTTTGTGCATCCAGTTTGATCCTTAAGAACATCAGTTTCTAACTGGTGTAAATGTTTCTCTGGTTAACTGATCAATGTAGAGGATCCTGTACTATGCACTGAGGGAGAAAAGTGAGAATAATAAACACTGATTTTTTTAAAAAATAAATTAGAGCTAGAGTTCACATTAATAAAATGAGATTAATAAACCTGGGTTCTTGGAAAAACAAATTATACAAGTATAACCCCTGTTGGGAATTATTTGGACAAACAATTATAAAGAAAGAAAGACAGAAGATGAAAGAAATCATGGTGGAAAGGAAGAAAGGATTCCCCAAAGACAGACACTAGCACCTACTGATAGACCTTAGATGGAGACAAAAAGAGAGTTTTCTATGGTCAAATAAGTTTGAGAAATAGTGAGTTAACAAAGGTAAACAAATTTCTTTACTACAGGATTTTCTATAAACTTTAAGATGCCAAAGTGCACAGTGAAGCAAAATGCAAGTATGCATTTTCTCAAATTTTCTCCTATTCTTCCCCCACTTTCCCAAAAGTTTTTGACAACAGAATTTCCCTCCACTTCACCATTATCTCATAGGATGAGCAAAACAGCCTGAGAAGCCTGAGTGTACTGAGGAAGTCCAAGGGGTGCCTGTATCCATCCCTTACCCCAAACCTTCAGTGGCTCCCCATTGCTTACACAATCAAGCCCAAGTACCTTATCATGGCCTGCAAGGCCCTATTGCCGCACCCTCAGCCTCTTACCCACTGATCCTCCCTATGATTTGTGTTTTAGCAACCCCAACTCATTTGTAATTCCACCCCCCCCCACACACACACACACATTCTGTTGTAGAAGGAGAAAGAGCAGAGAGAGGAGTGCCACTGAAAACAGAAGGAAAGAGAACTTGAGATTGCAGAAGTGCTCAGCAGGGTCAAGAAATGCTTTTTTTTTTTTTTTTTTTTTTTTTTTTAATGCTTTGATTGTTGAGAGGCACCAATGGCCTCAAAGAGAGCAGCCCGAGGAATAATGGCGGCAGAAGCTAGAATATAGGGCATGGAGGGATAAAACAGAAGTGGGGAATAGAGATGGCTCAGCAGACAACTCTATAAAGGAACTTGACCTTTGGAGGAAAAGAAGCAATACAGAGGTACAGAAGAGAAAGCCAAGATAGATGGTGAAAGGTTTTAGGAAGTTACATATTTTAGGGTAGTACTGATAGGTTGATAGGAAAAAAAACAAGAAAGATAGACACTGACAATATAGGCAAGACATAGGACATCTTTATGACCAAGTTCATCCATGAGAAAGCCTTTGCAACCCTGCCACACACCTTCAAACTAGGTGGGGGGGGGGGCGCACTGCTTCTCCCATGGGACACTGTGCACACCCTTATCACAGCATCTGCCACTCTGAACGTCTCCTCATCTCATACACTGTAAGTCCCTTAAATGAGCTCACTGTTGCTGCCATTACAAATGATCATAAATTTAGTGGCTCAAAACAACAAAAATTTATTATCTTACAGATATGGACATCAGAAGCCCAAAACGGGTCTTATGGGCTAAAATTGAGATGTTGCCAAAATTGTGTTTTTTTCTGGAGGCTCTAGAGGAGAAACCCATGTCATTGACTTTTTCAGCTTCTAAAGGCTGCTCATGTTCCTTCACTACTGACCTCGATTTGTGGTCTTCACATCACTTGGACTTCTGCTTCCATCATCATGTTTCCTTCCTTCTGACTCTGATTCTACTGTACCAATCTTTCCATTATCATGACCCTTATGATTACATTAGCTCCACCAGATAATCTGGATAACTTTTCTATCTCAAGATTCTTAACTACATCCGCAAAATCTCTTTTGCCAGGTAAGGTAACGTATTCACAGACTGAGAGAATCAGGATGTGGAATTGGGGCAGGGAGAGCTTATTCTGCCTACCACACCCTTCAGGGCAGGTCCCTGTCTTAATCATCTCTGTATCCCAAATGCTTGGATGGTATGTAGTACATGCTCAATGAATGTCAACCTTCCTTTCTGTCTACACTTTGTACGGTACTTTCACGTGTTCCCTTTCATTCAGTTTGCACAACTACCCTGTTGAGGGGGAAATATTGTTTTTTAGGGGGTAGTAAACTCAACTAGAAATAAGAAGTTGAGGTTCTTAGTTCCAGGTATCCCCATTTCCAAAGGGACAAACCAAGGTTCAGATAGTTAAGTAAGCTGTATTATACCCAGGTAGTAAAGCTAGGACTTGAAACCCTCTCTCTTTTCATGTTACTACACTAATCCATCAGCCTAGAAATAGAATGTTTTATTATAATAAGACCCTCTCAGCTTCTTACAGGAGTTAAGAGGGGTAGATGAAGGAGGTATTTATAATAATCTTAAACTTCCTAGAGATTATGTGTATGGCTTTCCTGAGTCAGGAACCCTAAAGAGGTTATGCCTTGTTCTTACTGAGTAATTTTCCTTTTACCTCATTTGATTTCCAACTGTTTATTTCCTAAGGAAAGAATAATCTATGAACTTTTGGACCTCACAGTGCCAAACATAGGCCACACTTCCCTGTATTGTCCTGTTTGTGTAATTCTTAACATTGGCACAAGCCTCTGTCCAGATGAGACTGATTTATGTCCTCTCTGGAAATTTCCTCTGGTGTTCAGGCTGCCTGTGGCTGGCTATGTTGGTTCCCAGACAGGAATCCTGACTGAGGTCACCACTGCACTTTCCTGCTCTTTAAAGTTCCGAAGGCATATCTGTATACCTTCCACCCAATGCCATTCTAAACCCACAAGGGGAAGAAACTTAAACCACGTACCTGAGACCACTTGTTTTTCTATCCATAGACATTACTCTAGTCTTCAAATCATTTCCAAACTTTAGTTTATCCTACTTTTAATTGTACATCCTGCTATTAACTACTCTACAATGTCTAAGAACTTCAAATATTTATCTACCGGTATTTTACGCTGTGTGATCATTGTTTTAATTTCACATCATCCTTATAAATTTGCCCTCTTCTCTCCTACGTTTTTTGTAATAGTATTCTACTTTCCATCTACTTTCTCCCCAAAGTTGGAAATTTTTAATTATTTTCTTCATTCCTATAGTAAATGTCAGTTGTTTTGTCTGCTAAATATTCCTTTTTCCTTTTCCAGGTAACTATTTCTTTGGGGGGGTAACTGCTGCTACTTCCCTCAAGAAATAATGTGATTCTGGGCAAGGTGCCAATTACAATCCCCCTCTTAAACACACACACACACACACACACCACCTGCCACAGGGCTAGGCAAGTGCTGGGGGCCAGGCTAGTTATAGCAGGTTATAGCCACATGATAAACTCACGATCTAAGTTGAGCCAATCAGAATCTTCCACTGTGATTTAGAGGCAATGAAGCAGTGGGGAGACAGGTCTACCTGTTCCTCCATGGTCACTGAGCTGGGAAGATTTTATCTAAGCCACGGGCCTGGAACAATGAATAAATCATGTGAGCCACCTTGGCCTTGTTGCATGGAAAGAAACCTGTCTGCCACAGGAGAGGGCACCACCAGGCGAAGGGGGAGCAGAGACAGCAGAGACGCAGGGAGAGAACCCTGACATCCAGCTGACTAGAAGGCCAGCTCCACCCCGTTCTTTCCAGTTGCATAACCCAATAAATTCCGTTTCAAGTTCATTTTAGTCAGGTTTTTGAGGCTTGCAATCAAAAAGTGTCCAACTAATGCAGACCTTTCCTCCCCTTCCTTATTGTTTTCTCAGATTCTATCCATATTATATCATACACACTTTATTTCTCCTTTACAGCTAATTCCAAACCCAGAATCATTTTTAACCAACTCACAATTCCCCCAAAACTTATAATGAGTAGAATAGACCCACATCTTTCTGGAGCATCAACAACCCACAGACATACCAAGCCTGAGATGGGCCTTTCTGGGAAATACAGCCTCTGATTTAGTTCTGTACGAGTATGCAGCACACAGTGAATGTGGAGGAGCATCATGATAATCTACATACAGAAAAACCCTGGTTGCCTTAACAGAAGTCCTTAGGAGCCATTAGACTAATGAAACAGCCCCAGGTACAAACCTGCCTGAGAAACTTGAACAAAACAAAGCAAGCAGCTCTCAGCAGTAGAGAAATATTTTCTGAGCACACCCAACATCCAATAAAGGGGACAAAGAATGCTGGGGAGTTGAATTCCTCCCCTAGTTATGAAATGGAAGAAAAAAACTCTCATTAGCTGGCAATATCTATATGTCTTATTATCGAAGATGCATGAATAAAATAATAGGAAATGTAAGAGGCTAGAAAGACGGAAAGCGGGGGAAAAGGAAGAGAGTGGCAAACAGAGATGGATTTTAGGGGCAGGGCCAGCAGTGGTGAGCGGCAGATTGGCCATGCGGAGAGGACACAGGGGAAGGACATAGGAGAACGTTACCCACGCGGGGTGGGCAAAGAGGAGACGCAGGAGCCACCGGCCCTGCCCTGTGCCCCATACTTTGAAATACCCAGGGGCCTCATCAAAGGCATGACACCTGGTACAGAGTGTAGCAGGAAGTGGAGGTGTCACCTGTTCACTGCATCAAGGCAAAACTATATGGTAAAACTAAGCCTCACAAGTAACTTTGCTGGCACCGGATTAGCAACAAAAATTGGGCGTCTCAGTGAAGCCATCCCTTGACTTAAATGTCATTCTTTTGTAATGAAAGGCCAAGTGCACAAATATAAAATGTATCTGATAATCTTAGAAGAGAAAATCGACTCGATGCTCCCAGTTGCTTTGACTAGTCCTGGACCTGCTCGTCTGGTTGTCTGCACAGCTGTGGGAGGAGGGGGAGGGAGGCACGGGCAAAGGCACTGTTGTGAGAAAGAAAGAACTCCTGAAGGCCTGTTGAGAAAGTTACCCAAGACGGGGCTTCCCCTCTGACAGGGCAAAGCACAGGAGGCGCCAGGAAAGCAAGATCTAGTGAAAAAGCTTAAACTTGCCTTCTCTCTCATCCCTTTGTATTTCCCAAGCCAACAGTCACTTTTGTTAACCATTAACAGCCCAGCCTCACCAGTGTTTTGGGGAATTAAGGAAGGGGCTTGTGTCTACACTGGGGACGAATCAGTGCAATGAAAGCAGTAGCCTTGAGAAGTTGGTTAGAAGCCAGCAAGAGATGCCCAGGGCATTCAGAAGTCATCTGGAACAGAATGACCAGCTGAAGGGACAGGCCACAGCCAGGATAGATTTGTGGAGCATGTGAGCATTCCTGGAGGGGATATGAGAAAACACTGCATTTTCTGTGCACATGGAAAGGATTCTTACATTCTCCCTCCTCCTCCTCCCTCTCTTCCTCCTCTAATTATTATTATCATTATTCAGAGTAAGGGAGCCTTAAAGGCAATAGAACTTGAGGACATGAAGTTCACACTGAAAAGCAAAGGGGAAAATGTGAGTCAATTTGGATAAAATCACTTATCCACTCTCTGTAATATCGATGATCAGGCTTCATCTAAGCCTGTAGAGACAGAGCAACGATGCGTATTCCATAAAGTGAAGAATTTACGCTACTTTCTTTAGTTTTCAGCCATACAACCTCATAATTAGCCCTATTTCTGGCTCAATGGCAAATCATACTTTTTCATGAATAATTGAAGCTGCCTGAATCATGTACATTTTTATAAGGGCTAATTTTGATGTTTTGAAACCAAAATATGGCATCAGAAGGCTAAATATATTTAGAGAAAGAGAATCATGACATCACACCTCATAAGAAAACCTGCAAGTGGAAGAAAAGCATTTTGAAGGTGTTTTCACCCCCAGTGATGCAGAAATCAGAGGGAAAAAAATTAATTGTACTCACCTGAGAAAACATCTCATTATACCCCATTAAAGTACGTGAAATTTTCCTATCATGTGGATATCATTATTGTATTAAAATAAGACATACGTGACTATGAGGTCTGTAAAAGTGGCTGGTCACACTTGAGGTGCATGATGTCATTCCTCCTGAAAACTATGATGTCACTCCTAAACTTAGTCCCACAGGGAAGAGGTGAGTCTGGAAATATGGAATCCAGAACAACTCTGGAGACTTTTGGAACATAAGGGTGGTGGAGATTCTGCCTTTTCTATTGAACTATTACAGAACCCACTGATTTTAGCTGGGCTGGTGGGGTCCTGGAATGAAGATGACATCTCCTCATCACCCTTGCAGCAAGGTGCCACCATACGCCCAAGTTCTGGCCAATGGAATGGAAATGGAAATGGTGTGCACAGTTCTGGTAAGTATCCTATGAGGAGGCAGACTGGATTTTTTCCTTTCTTTTATCCTTTCTGGCTGACGTGGCAGATAACTGGGCTTCAACAGGTATCTTGGAAAACACTCAGTGCCCCTGAGAGATGGCAGAGAAGAAAACTGGAGGATGCCAGGTCCCTAACAAACTCATGTCAACCTCGGGTGCCGACCTCTAGAGTTTTCACAGGAGATAATGAAATGTTCTGAGTTGAGCTACCATATTTAGGTTTTCCACCGTAAGACACTGAACCCAGTTCTAACAAATGCAAGAGGAAAAGTAAGCTATTGTCTTTTCTGCCCTGGCCTTTGGAGCAATATAGATTTCCAAGAAGGTGTTTGTTGAGTGACACATTTAAAAGCTGATAATGAACTCAGGGAGTTATCAGTCTTTAGAAAGTCAGAGACTTGGGTCAGTCATTTCTTTATCTCTAGCCACAATAAGGAGTGAGACAGAATCTGCAAGACCCTGCAGGAATTATATCTTACAGGCCTGATTGGCTAGACTTCCCTTTACTTTGAGTCCTTCCGACTCTCCATATTTATTTCCCTGCCTTTCTCCTTTGCCAGGTATCAAAGTTTTGTTTTGTTTTGTTTTGTTTCTTTTTATTCAAGACTTTGTCAGGCTTGGGGGGAACCGAGGGAAGTGTCTTTATCCGTGCTTGGGGCAAAACTGAAAGAAGGACCTCCTGACACTTCCACTCCTGGGTGGAGACAGCAGTCAACATAAGTAAGAAACATTTCCATGAGTGTTTCCCAACCCTGCCAAACCAGCAGCATCCTTCTAGGACAACTCTACTGTAGACCTCCCTTTGCTACCCTAAAATAGAATTCAGAGATCATATAACTGATCAGCACATATAAAGAAATCAATGTAAGTCCTCAAACTATAATGTAAAAGAAAAATAAAATGATAATTTTTTTCCCATGTAAGTGCACAAGTATGATCACACAGAAAGACAAAATGGGCCCCTACATTTTCAAAATGTTCCCCAGGGAACTGTTGCTGCAGAAGGTGATGAAACTCTGGGGCCAGAATGATGTCCCTGCCTTCCTTACAGGAACTTCTCTTCCCAGGGACAACCCTGAAGGTCTTGGGAGCTTTATTTTACTAATAAATGTAGCATTTTCCTAGGCAGTATTCCTTCAAACATGTTCTGTAGCAAGCAAATCTCCTGTTAATGGGTGTTACATTAAAAAAAAATAATAGTATGAATAGTTTGATAAATACCAGTTTAAACAAATTTGATTTTTTTTTTCTTTCTTTCTCTAGGACATTTCAGAGTCCTGAAGAGATCACTGTGCCTGTGAATTTCATTCCCAAATGTCTTTCACCATAGAACCCATTTTCACTGGGACATCTCATGGGTCCAGTTTCTTATGGAAGGCATTAGAAAAGGATACAGGGTGTTTAATATCTTTAAAGAGTATGTTTCACAAGTGGTATTCAAAATACTGATCACTTCTGAAGTTCCCATCCTGGATAAGGACGTTATCATCACTGCTTCATTTTATCCACACAACACATCCATGAGCAATCGTTAAGTTTCATCTTACAGATAAAGAGCCTGCTGACGTCACAGAAATTTTTAGTCACAGAGCTTGGACACAGCCCAAGACTATCCTGCTTTCCTAAAGCCCATGTGTTTTCCATTGCCTCCCTTAATTAAGGGAAAATTTTAGAATGTTTCCCATTTTTTAAAAAAATCAGTTACCATGATTACAAGTTAATCATGAGCTACCAGGAAAAGAGCCGGCCATGAGTGCCCAGGATCACTTGCTCCTTGAGGGTGACCGAGTCCATGATTTAGTGCACATATTTTAATGGATGATCCTACACTGAACTGCTAAAAAGTGATAAGGTCTAAAAGATTGTCATGTTTTTCTTCCTCCCTCTGTGTCACCTGGTTTAAACTTCAAGGTGTGTTCTTTGAAAACCACTTGTTTCCAATGACTCATTTTGAAATCACTGATTTCATCTTCCTGGTTCTTTGCAAAGCCAGGAAGGGAGATCAACACCACATTGTTTTCACCTTCAAACACACTTACCCTGTAACCGGAAGAATTCAGAACTGTTATTGTTAATTCGTTGAATAATATGTTCTTGTTTCATCTTTCACCAGGGCAGAAATCCATTCTGAAAACTGGGTGCCCTGCTTGCCATCTGTTCCATCCACCAGCATTTTCAAAGGATTTTTGTACAGGCTTGTAAAGGATTCACGTATACAATCAACACGAATTTACTGAACCCCCACTTTGTACCAGACATTGTTCTGCATGCTGGGAATGCAGGAATTAGACAGACTAGGTCTTCCCTCCTTGGAGTTGGTACTCTAATGATAAATATATAGATAAAAATGACCCTTTTAGATAGTGAAAAGATCTGTGAAGAGGGTGCTATACCACAGAATGAGTGAATGGAAGAGTTCTTTAGATTTAGATAGACTTTCTAAGGACATGACATGTGAGCTGAAATCAGAATAACAATAAGGAGATAGTGATGACATGATTTGGAGGCCGGGTGGAAAGGAATAGAAAGAAGGCAGGTGGAACTGGAAAGTGGTGAGAGAAGAGAAAATAGTAGATGAGATCAGAAATGTTGAAAGGTCCAGAGCCCATGCTAGAAAACTTAGATTTTACCCCAAATGCAGTGAACAGACATCGAAGGATTTCAAGGCTGCTGTTAGGAGAATTGATTCTAGGCTGGCAAAAATGGAGCTGAAAGACCTTTTAGAGCCAATTGCAATAGTTCAGACGAGAACCAGTAATAATTGAACTGGGTGGTCCAGTGAAGATGAGAGGATGTAAATGGCTTTCAGGATAGAACTGCCAGAATTTGCTGGTAGACTGCACAAAGGAAATGGGGGAAATGTCTGGAATTTTACCTAAACAACTGGATAGATGCTAAAGACATTTTCCAAGGTGGGGAGGGTATAGCTCAAGTGGTAGAGCACATGCTTAGTATGCATGAGGTCCTGGGTTCAATCCCCAGTACCTCCTCTAAAAATAAATAAATAAACCTAATTATCTCCCTCCACCAAAAAAAAAAAAAAAAAAAAAAAAAAAAGACATTTTATGAACTGGAGAAGAATAGGAGAGACATAGATTTGGGGGAGAGGTGGGAAATCCAGAGTGCAGTATTGGACATGTCAACTTTGAGATTCCTTTCAGTTATCTAAGTAGAGAGGTCACATAGGTAGCTGCATATACAAGAGGTCAGAGGAGGAGGTCATAGTTGGAGATATGAAGTGTCTCATAAGGTCCCTGAGGGCTGAACCCTTTGCCAAGTGCAACCCCGGCTTTCCAACACAGTCACTCCCAATTCTCCATGTACAACTGATTTTCTCTGAAAAATAAGTCTCCGTGGAAATGTCTAATTTCAGTCTGATTTCCTACTCACTGAGCCCTTCCTGGGCTCTGTTCCTGTGTCATCAGCGTCTTCTTGAAATACCAGCAAACAGAATTAACACTCACCTAAACCAAACTAAATGGAATTGCAAATCTTCTTCAGTAAGGGTACTTGCATTTCAAAACAATCTAGACGACTTTTGTGGGATTCTTAGGAAGAATGGCTTCTGACCACCAGTCTGACCTTTGGACACTGCAGGACCTAGATTTCAACCCATTGCCAACTGATCAACCCTTGGATGTCTAATGGCTTACGCACCTCCAGGTACATTGCTTTTTACTTGGCAGATTGAAGAAAGAAAAGATCTTGAGGAACAAATAAATGCTCTCAGGTGGTAGGAATTCAGACAGAATTCCTCCAATCTTAGTACACAGATTGTGCCTTTCCTATGGCCTGCTCAGTCCATTGTTTTCTCCTATTTTTCATCTTAAAAATTTCCTTCCCCATGAAATTCTGACACATGCTATAACATGGATGAGCTTTGAGGACATTGTGCTTAAGAGAACTAAATCAGCCACCAAAAGGCAAATATTGTATGATTCCACTAATATGAGGTATCTAGAATAGTCAAATTCGTAGAAACAAAAAGTAGAATGGTGGTTCCCACAGCCTGAGGAGAAGGAGAAATGGAGAGTTTCTGTTTAATTGGTTCAGTTTCAGTTTTGCAGGATGAAAAGTTCTGGAAATAGGTTGCAAATATGAATATACTTAACATTACTGAATTGTACACTTAAAAATGCCTACAATGATAAATTTTATATTATGCGTATTTTGCCACAATTACACATTTTTTTAAGTTTAAACTAGCAGAAAAAAAAAAGTCAGAGAGATTTAAAGCATGAAAAGGATTCAACTCACCATGGCTTTGAAGATGGAGGATACCACATAATGAGGAATTCAGGCAGCCTCTATAGGATGGACTCAGACAGAAAATAGGAACCTAAGTCCTATAACCATAAGGAATTGAATTCTGCCAACAACCTGAAAGAACTTGAAAGTGGATTCTTCCCCAGATCTTCCTTATTAGAGTCAGCCTAACTGACACTTTGAGTTGTTTTTGGAGACCCCAGAGAACTCCACTGAGTCATGCCAGACTTCTCATATACAAATCTTGAATATAATGAATGAATGGTTTAAGCCATAAAAAAAAAATCCTTTATTAACTTCAAGCCCTCCTTTCCATATGCTCCCATCCCCCTCTCTTCATTCCTTTACAGCCATACTCTGTGGTACTGTCTACTTCAGCTCTTCCAATGACTCTTCCTTCCCCCCAAATTATCAGTGACTTCCGACATTCCTAAAGTTTTCTCTTATTTGATCTTCGTAGCTTTTGATGCTCCTGACTACTTCATCTTTTATGAAACCATTTCCTCCTGTGGGTTCTATAATCCGGTTCTCACTGGTTTCCCCCTCTTACTGCTTTTCTCCAATCTCCTTTGTAGAATCTACTTTCTCTAATTAAATCTTGAATTTGTTGGCCCCTAGGGCTCTGTTATTACCCTAGCCTTTCTACTCTATGTACCCTCCTTGGAGATCATCACCTCTTACTTACGTATGTGTTATTGACTCCAAACGTATTTCTCTGGCTTGTACCTCTTAGTTAAACTTGAGATCTTTGTATCCAACTGCTATGGGGCAGCTACTCTTTGAAATCTCAAAAGTCTTCAAGTTCATTATGTCTAATCATTCTTTCCCTACCAACGCTGTAGCTTTTCTCACAGTTGCCATCTAGATTAATACCAATCTAACTCAGTCATGCAAAGTAGAAGAAAACTGGTGTTGTCTCTACTCTCTTTCATCCCTCACCAGCCCTGCCAGAATTCAAATACTTACCCAACCCTAACAGACTCTACCTCCTAAATATCTCTTATCTGCCTCCAATACACAACTTTCTCTATACGTACTGTTATTCCTTAGTGTGTGTTCTAATCACTTCACACTTGATTACAGCAGTAACTTCCTAATTGTTTTCCTATTTCCTAGCTGGGCACCCTATTTTCAGTTTGTCCCAGTACAATTCATTATCCACCCCAGAGTGATTGTAAAAAGCAAAGCTGATAATATTGCTTCCCTTGATTAAACTCTTTTAACAGCCCGTCATTTTTTCATGATAAAGCCCAAGTTCCTTTTCTTAGCATGTAGCACCCTACAAGATCTGCACTTGCCTATCTCAATGCCCCAACTCATCTTCTCTCTAAGTACCTTTCACTTTGGAACATTCTAAATTACTGTAAATTCAGTAATGCAGCAAGCTGTTTCAAATCTCCATTCCTTTTGTACATTTGTACATGCTGTTCCTTCTGTCCACAATTCACCGACTCATTCTTCAAATCTTAGCTCACATACAACCCTCTTGAAAAACTGTTCTAATGCCACACTTGCATTTAGGTGTCTTCCTTTTACCCATTAACATCACACCCTGTGTAAACTGGTAGTACTACATTTCCACAGCTCCCACTGACAGTGGTCATTGGTCTTCTCTGGCTCCACCATTAGCACATACACTCCTTGAGGACAGAGGACAGGACCTTGTACACTTAGTGTCTAATGCAACGTCAGGCACACAGCAGTACAACAAGTATATTTAAAACATCCACGTAAATGTGAATGAATTGCCCCTTATTCACTGCTTATTAAGAGCTGACCCCATTTGATAAACGATAACAGCACAAAAATACTATTTTTGCCAGCCTGGTAGTAATAATAATAGCTAACACTTATTACATGCAGGGCACTATGCCAGTTTACCTTTGTGATTTCATTTGCTCTTAGAACATCTTTAAGAGATGTAAATAGTATAGTTAGCCCATATTTTAGGCGAGGAAAGTGAGACATAAGGAAGTCAGGCAATTAGCTTAAAATATATGAAATCAGAATTTAAAACCAGATCTTTCTGACCTTACCACACTAAACTGCCAACCATATAATGAGCTGTATGGAGGGCCTAGATTTTGAAATACTCTTTCCCGTTGTCAGATAATGTACCAAACCCAGATTTTACTTCAGAAAACTCAAGTCACTATATCTGTATATGGTGAATATATGAAAATGAAGTCATAATAAAAGATGAAGTCAATATTTTTTCATTCTTTTTTTTCCCACAAAAATTGACGTGCATACCTAGTCAAGCAGGCAAAGCAAGTATTCTAACACGTGTGTGGGGGTTCAAATAACTTACCATAAAGCAAGTTTCAGACTGACTATATGTATTTTGAAAAGTAGCCCTTTCTTTTAATCACATTTGGACTTATACAATCTTGTAGCAGAATGTATCAAAGTTCCTGGTACATAGAAGAGGCACAATGAATTTGTCAGGTGCTCGACCAGAGCTCCATGTATTCCTCCGGAATGCCAACACAGGTGAAGAGGGGTGGGGAGGGACGCTGAAGATTGATGATCTCGTTGGAAGCTTTGTAGCTTCACTTTGATTTTTCTTACTTATTGGACTCCCTTGTAAGACTTTATTTGGAAAAAAAAGTTTCACTTTAAATAAAGTTTGAAAGACATTTAGACGCTGAAAGCAAATTTTCTGTGACTCTGGGCTGGTGGATTTTCCCAGGAAATGTTCCTTTGGGGGGGATTTCCTTTTGGATACTTTTGACACATCAGCCACCCGAAACAAGTCTTCCTCTTTTTGGTCAACAGATTCTCCTCTAAATTTGCTGAAGTCTATAAGCCTGACATATAGGCTCATTCAGTCTGATTGTACTACAGCAGTTTGAATTTAGGCACAAATGTTAATATTTGAAATGTATGAATACGAGTCTCAGGTGTAATTCTCAGTTACACTCCCTGGGTTCACATTCTTAGTTCTGCTACTTTCTAGTTATATGCCCTCAGACAAATCACCTCACGTCCCTGCACATCCATTTCCTTATCTGTAAAATGAAATTAATAATGGAAGCCACTTTATTTTCCTATGATAAGGAATGAATGAATCAACATATGTACGGCTCCTCAAAGAGCCTGGTATATAGCGCGAGCTATTCAGATTACCTGTGCACTTGTACCCCAGCCCTCGAGTGCTCCATCGTTCTCCATGAGGGCCAGCACTAAGCTGGGCCAGCTCCACAATAACAAGGACACTACCATCTTCTGTTTCAGGGATCCAAAAACAACACTGCATGTATCTAGTTTTTCCCCTATGAAGACCCATGGACAAGATTGCAAATTCTTGTCTAACCAATCAACACAGGACCCACCCCAGAAGCCCTCAGAATGACACTTGTCCATCTTCTCTACCATATGTGTGCCACTCCCTGCTTGCGGGTGTGAAATCTTAATACTTTATTTTCCTTTGAGATCCTTCCCTGTCTTCCCCACTGGACCAGGGATGGCTGGGAGGTGGCCCTAAACCTTGCTTTTGTTTTATTGATATTAAGAGGCAAAGGTGAATAAGACACAGCTCCCATGCAAGACTTTTAGTAGAGAAGGAAAGACAGGCCAGTGAACCTGTGATTACAATGTAATACAGGCATTTGTGTAGCAGCAGATAATATTTTATAATATATTAATGGCTTCCTTTTTCACTCTTCCTTGCATGAGCCTGTCCTCTACTAAGCCAGATGCATTGTTACCTCTGGGAAGATTCTTTTGCTATAACCAGAATGCAAAGAAAGAGCCACTGTTCAGCTTTTGATCTGTAAGAGAGGATTTTGAAGCCCACGGCAAAACTGTGGTAATGTAAGCCAGAGTTTGCTGAAAAATAAAGGTATTTCTAAAGTTCAGGAGCAAAAATTGGAAGTGCCCAACATATAATTTTATTATAAGCTCTAGACAGAAATTTGGGGCTCTAACAAAGGAAGTTATCATCCACCTAAAGATTAGGAAGGGAATGGAAAAAAAATTCTGACTTGAGGGACAGTGTTCGGTCAGGGAGACTTACAGGAGTCAGAGGATGGAGAGGATGAGCATGAGTCCCTGAGTACTTCCCCAGAACTGGGGCCACATATGTGTGGAGACAGGAGGATTTTGCGGCAAGAGAGCTTGCCACAAAAATCCCCAGATGCATGGAGGGAGAAATTAAGAGCATCCACGCTAGTGCTCGGCTTTCTCAGGTTACCTAAGCTGGCCTTGGAGCAGCAAAACAACAAAGAGTGGAGGAGGTGTCTGCAGGGACAGGCCTGGTAGGATGCACCTGGCTCTCCCTTGGTGCTTACATGATATAGAAGGAATCCAAAAGCTCCTGGCTGCCTTATGGAATGTGGACCAGGCCTGCTGGCTGTAAACTTGCTAGAGGCAAAGACAGGCCAAGGAGGAGATGACATGGAGTTACTGGGAATCTGAAGCACCAGCAAGAACTGATGTGGTGCTGATCGGCAGGAGGTGATGGTTGAGCTCTTTGGGAGCAATTACCATGCATCTCCCATCGTGAAGGAACAGCCCCTGAGCTGAAACAGTCAGCTGCTCAGTAGCAGCTTTAACGTGCATGCAGGCTGCCTCCTGAACCACAGGTGAGATGAGATTAACCAGAGGACCAGAAGGAGGCAAAGGAGGACAACAGAGAAAACATTCACCTCTTCCGGGACACATTAGTCTATGCAAACATTCCCCTGCTCAGACCCATCTCCCTTGAGAGTGGGGGTTAGAACATTTGCAGTGTCTGTTTATCCAAAAGAGACAGAATTACTTCGCAATAAGCAAGTTTAAGGTTCTCCAACTTTCCAGAAATGAGAACTCCGGGGTAAGAAAAAGTCAGTTACCACAAAATTCCAAAGTGTATACTTTGGTCCATCAGAGTTGTGGGTTATCATATCCGACCCCTCTGTGCTATAACTGAGTATGCATAGTGCTGTGGGAACCTAAAAGATCAGTTTTTTTCAGGCTGTGGAATTAGAAAGAGCTTTCCAGAAGAGTAACATTTAAGGTGAACTTTGAAGGGCAAGCAGGAATTACCCAGCTATGAGGAAGTAAAAGTGTATTTCAGGAAATGCAAAAACTAAGAGTCAGGGTACTCTGGTAAAATCAAGCACAGCATATTCAAGGAAAGCAAAGTTGTCTGAGCTTCGGAGCAAAGGGAAATTAGGTTGAACAGGTAGACTGCCGGGCTCTGCCAATGATTGTGGAAGTGAAGATCTGCAAAGACCTTGAAGTGGTTGGGAGTTAAAAAACCACCTGTGCCCTGCTCTCCAAGGGCACTGTGTACCCTACAGCAGAGGGCGTGCCCCCTGAGGATGCGACCACCCTTTACAGGGTGTTCACACAAAGGCTTGCTTCTCTCTGTAAGCCTGCATCACCAGGCTTTCTCTGCCTCCAGGAGGTGCCTTCTCAGTTTTCCATGAAGGCATCACGTCAGTGAGCAGGGATCCTTTCAATATGGTCAGATTCTGGAAGTCCATGCAAGCTACTTTAAAGAATTTGGGCTTTAAAGAAGAGCAGGGAGGAGCCTGTGAAGGTTTCTGGACAGCGGTGTGATATGACAAAAGAAATTATTCCACAGCAGCTGCAGGCAGGGTAGATTGGAGCCAAGAGACTCAGGAAGTTACTGCAGTTGTCCAGGCATGAAGCGAAAAGGGAGATTCGATGGTATCCATAGTAACAGAAAGGGAAAGTTATGGAAATTATTTTGAAGGCAGAAACAACAGGACTTGATTACTGATTGGATACGGCGGCAATAATAAATGACTCAGGGGTTTTGAGCTTGGGAAGCTAAGAGAATAAATCTGAAATCGGGATGCTAATCAGGAGGGCTGCTTTGAGAGGCAAGATGGAGAGTTTGGTTTAAGGCACGGCTGCCTTTCACATAATGATGGACTGCGGAAGTGGAAATGTTCTCCATACATTTAAAAGGGCAAGACTAAGGCATACTTCTTTTTTTTTTTTAAGTTCTTTTTTTTTTTTTTTTAAATTTTAACTATTTTCTTTACTCTCCATGATTCTGAGGCTTTCTGAAGGCTTCCGGAAATAACTTTACCACTTTTCTGACTTTCAGTAAACTGTGAAGAAGTTTGTCATCAGTATCATCACCAACGCTGTCTTCAAGTTAACACAAAGTGTTAATTCAACACTGTTTGTGTTTGTCACTTTTGTAGACACAGTTCCCAATAACGGATTCCATGCCCTTGAGAGACTTCCACTCTATGACAGCCAATGTGTAAAGGATCAAGACATAGAGAACACACAGAGCAGAGTAATAATCATCGAACGATACCTATATAAGATGAAAAATACTATTTACACTCTATAGGACAAGCTAAGGGAAGAGAGAGGGAACTGTGCTAAATAAGACCAGTAGTGGGAACCTGGTAGGGAGGTAAAAAAGAACCTGGTAGGGAGGCTAGAATTTCTTTTCTGGATAAGGTTAAGGTGAGTCATCATCTCCTTAGGAGAGAAAGGTGGATTTAGGATGCTGCTTAGATGATAGTAATTATTATTTTTACTCATCTGGGATTTAACACTTTATAACCATTGTCTCCTCCTCTCCATGGATTCCAGGACTTGAGCAAGAGTATGTAGCTCTTCTACAGGAAGCTGAGCCTCAAACTCAACAAATTCCATCCAGTACAGCAGGTCGAACCACTTTAATGACGATGAGAAAGACTGCAATGTTCCATGAGGAAATTCAGCTACCTTCTAAAAAAAATTAGAACGTAAGAACCCAAACACATTGCTGTTTAGGGCAGCTTCCTTGGCAAGTTCTCCTTCTCTGCCTTTTACAAACTGAAGCCCTTCTGCATGACGGATCTGAAGAGTGGGCCGCTCTGATCTCTGCCCATCGGAACAGCACATCCCTTTACTCATACGTCTGTTTCCCTCTGCGGCTGTCCCTTGCGTGGAGCATTTCCGTCGGTCAGCAGGAAAAGAGCCACCTGCCATATTGTCTCCACTCTCTTAGGGAGGAGGGTCAACTCTGAGCAAAAAGAAAGAGGAAGAAATGGCCCGTTTTCTCCCTTGTGTTTCTACTTTATTAGTTTTCATTCCAATTTAACATTGTGGGTCAAAATCTGGGCTTGGAATCAGGCGACTCAGTTCATGTTTTTGGTCCACTAACGGGGCAAACTGTTTAACTTTTGTACCAGTGTTTCCTCTGCTGTTAAAGAGATTTAGCGAAGCCTTGGGTGGCCGTTGAGAAGATTCAGGCACAGGCACAGGCACCCTTCACAGCCAAAGGCTGCTGGTGCTGGTGGAGTCACATTCCCACCCTGAGAGAACTCTGGATTCGTGTAAGTTTCTCTGTGAACTGCAGCCATCAAACATTCACTTTTTACTTACATAACATGTTTTCTTCAAGTTTCCCTTAAAGTGTTCACTCTACTAAATAGGGGGACTTTTTTAAAAAAGTATCTTTATCTTTTGCAGCTAGTTCAATTTATGAAAGCTTGATTTCTTTGCTACCCACACAGTTTCCTCTGGGGCCTTAGCCTTACCAGCATTCTGTGACTCACTGCTTTACTCTTCATAAATAGATGCTAAATACTGTCTCTGATTCTATTGGAAATGACAGATAAAAATACTCAAGGAAAAATCCTAACTAATGCAGTTAGATTTCAACCATGCAATAGATTTTGCCCCCTCTCCTTTTTTTCTCTCCTTCTCTTTCACTTATGTTTTTTGTTTTGTTTTGTTTTTTTGCAGGGAGGTAACTAGGTTTATTTATCTGTGTATTATTTTTAATGGAGGTACTGGGGCTTGAACCCAGGACCTCGTGCATGCTAAGCATGTGCTCTACCACTGAGCTATTCTCCCCTGCACTGTATTCTCTCTTCTATTTATTCTCCCCTCCTCCCCACGTCTCCTTCAAGCAGGTGTCAGCACTGGCCCCAGAAAAAGTTACTCCCTCCTGGCAGAGACCTAGTTGATTTGTCATCTCCCTTGATTGCAAAGATCTCTGGGAATCCTCAACTGTTGAGAGTCAGGGGAAATAAAAATACCCAGCATAATTCCAAGCCTGGTTTGACAGCAGAAACTGAAGACAGTGAGAACCACCACATGCCAAGTAAGATGGTGGCCTAAAGATGGTGGCTTAAAGATAGCAGTGGGAAAGGGATGGAGAACCCACATGGGGCATGGATACCACATTCTTTCAAGGCAGTTTCTCCATGGGACTCTCATGCTTCTGCACATCTCATGAGCAGAGGCACTGACTTTGTTTTGGACTAGCTTTTTCAAGGATGTTTGTACAGAAAGCAGCTTGGAAGATAGAGCATTTCCCTCAGGAGCAAAGGCAGGCATACTCATTGATCACTATAATGTACTTGGGTTCCCCAAGCTCAGGGTTCCTCTCCTATCATGTAACCCACTGCACGTGCAGGTGTCACCTGGAACTCTCTGCATCACCCTGTGGGAAATGGAGCTCAAGGAGCTTCCACAAGAGAATTCTGATACTCTGTATACTGCCATTTCTCAAAGTAATAAGGTCTTTTGTCTCTGACCCAGGAGTCTTGTGTGTTCTGCCAGTATCTCTGAAACCATAGCAGGCTAATGTATTAGATTACAAGTAGGGTAAAATCTCAGCCCTTTACAGTTTCTAACAATTTCCAGACATTATAATACTTCAGGCTGTTGGTAAGAATATTAAGCAGATAAAAATTTAGAAGCTAAATTTTTTTCTCCATCAATATCTTGAAATAGTTAAATAGACCTCCCCCTCCTCTACATCTCCCACCACCATCTAGTCTAATGTACCTTCTTAACTTTGATAATGATGGACCATCATGGGCTCCATATAATGATGGGCTCTAATGGACCATTTATTCAGTAGAGTGGATTTCTAAAAGCCATTTCCAGATTACAGTTTTTGTGCCAGGATTACATTTGTTCTCATTAATAGAGAAAGGAGTCGAGCAGCAGATTAGAGTGGACTTTGCAATCACTTAGTCACCAAATGCATCCTGAGTACCTTCTTACCACTGTGTTAAGTGCTGCACAAAACAGCCTCAGTTCTCCAAGTATGTTAACTTCCTTCAGTCCAATAAAGAGAAACTTCCCCATAAAAAAAAAAATCCAGATGTTTAAGCCACTCATTCAGGCAGTAACCAGGAGAAGCACTTTTCTAAGAGGGTTTTAAAAGTATTCTCCCTTGTCTATCTTGCTCCCAAACAGAAAAGCAATTTGACGACTCAGGCTCAATACCTTTCTGATTTTTAAGAACCTCTGACCTTCAGGGAGCTCAGACTAGACTAAAGAGTCCAGATCTATCAAGCCTACATCTTTCTGGTACTTCTGATTTGTAGTAGTAATAAAATCAAACATTGCTATCTGTCATTTCCAGTTAATTCAATCCGTAATGATGATTATTTGTTGGGGGAAAGAAAGCAGTGAGTCATGGTGAGGCTTTAAGAGCTGGGAGAGGAGCCATGTGAATACACACGCACGCACACTCACTCACAGTTTCCACATTAGCTTAAATAGTGGCATTTTCTAAATGGTGCTCAAATGATCAATGCATTTTACAATTCAACAAAAAATGAAAGTCTGTCACCTGGCCTCCGTCCTTCTGCATCTCTGTGATCCCCAGTTTAGCCTAGAATTTAACCTCCAAACCAACACAGTACTGACCACTTAGGTTTCTGCCACTGTCTTGAGAGAGAGAGTGTAAGAACATAGGGTGCAGCCTGGTTACTGAAAGCTCACTGGGTTCCACCAACAGTAACTAGCCATCAAGGTGGTGAAGGGTTTATAATGGACAGGGTAGCCTCAGGACTTGTACTCTTTCTGTGGGAGGGGAGGAGCCCCAGAGCCATTCTCCTTCCTGGGAGCTGCCCCACCACTCACAGCTTGCTGCTTTCAGTAACACTGCTTGTTTCTTCTGTGCGGGTTTCCCATTAGAAGAACGTGGCAGACATTCAGCAGAGTGTGCGGTAGGCTGCACTGCTTACTGTCTTGGCCTCAAGACAAGGGCAAGGATGAGAACTCAAGTTCAAAACCTTTCTAGGTTTTCACAACTGAATGGCAAAAAATCCTTAAAGAAGTCCACATATACCAAATTGATGAGGGAAGAAGCCTAAAGTTAATGTCCCTTTTCTAACGGTCAAGACTTTTAGATAGTTGTTGGCTTGGAAGTTGCTTTCTTCTCAATTAATAGCCAGTTATTTCTACAGCTACTCACCCTGCCTCCACTGAATGAAGGGGCTGAAAAACAAAAGTGAAGTGAGGTAGTGGAGAGAGTTAAGGCATTTCCAGGTGACTAGCACTGTCTGTTGATGGGAAAAAAGGAAAACTCTCCAGAAGGTCCAGTATTACACAGACCCATGCAGTAGTATGCTGGAAGAGGAGTACTTAGAGCTAAAGAAGCACGGCTGATAGAAACTCATCTCAAAGTGTAGCTTCTGTGCTGGCAGAGAGCCTGAGAATTCTAAAGTATACAAAAGCTCTGATTCAAGAAGTAGCCATTCCAACAGAGACCCAGGAGGGATAAGGAACAGCGTGGCACATGGAAGATAACAAAATCTCATCCTAGAATTAGATGAGAAGGGGGAGGGGAGGTGAAGACCTACGCATGGCCCGGGCATAGACATTTCCCATAGGCAGTCCTGACCAAACCTTTCACCAGTCCTCTAACGAGTCGAGATAGGAAATCTCGCGATTGCTCGGGTGTACGTGACTGGGGCTCTCACGTCTGCGTGTGCGTGTGCGTGTGCGTGTGCGTGTGCGTGTGTGTGTGTGTCTGCTTGTTGGCTATTCAGTCACTTGCACCTCGTACGTTCTTGGGTATGGATTTAATTATCCTTATTTAATCCTCTTTGTGTTCCTCATAAGACCCAATGTGAAACTCCCCAGCAAATACCACGATGCGTAATTTCCAGGACTGGATGTGCCCAGTGGACAGTTGTAACCAGATTCTGGTGCTCAGAGCAAGCAAACATTAGCCAGAACCTTTCCAGAATGTTGTTCCAGCAGGATCATTCCTACCTGGATATGCCTTCCCACATCCTGGCAGGGCACAGGGCTGCAGAAGAAAGGTCCCAAGAGATTCTGTGTGAGATACATAACTCTCTCACAGAGGGTCTGATTTGACAGAACTTAGTGACCTGCCTACCCCCAAACCATCTCCTTCATCAGCCTGGTGCCTGAAATTCTTCGCTCCCTTTATGAAAGCAGACATGAGGTTAACATGCCTCAGAGGGAACGGGGAGACTGACAATGCTTAGTTTCTCCTCAGGCACTGATAAGGCCGTTTCTGTAGACTAACTAACAAGGAGTCTTGAATACAGTGAGCATATTTTACAAATCTAAAACTGGGTCAAGTGGGTAGCGGAGGGTATAGCTCAGTGGTAGAGTGTGTGCTTACCATGCACGAGGTCCTGGGTTCAATCCCTGGTACCTCCATTAAATAAGTAAATACCTAATTACACCCCCCAAAATAAATAAATAAATAAATAAATAAATACCTAATCCCCCCCAATAAATAAATAAATAAATACCTAATTACCCCAAAAAAATAAATAAATAAAATAAAACTGGGTCAAGTGGTCACAAAAGTGAAAATGTAATTCTGAACTTTAAAATTTTTTTAAATCACAATAGTACTAGAAGGACTGAGCTATTAAGTTATCATGGGCATGAAACAGGGTCATTTTAATGGAGGAAGAGAAGAGCAGGGCAATAAATCCAGGTGGAGTGGAAGAGTGTGGGGCCATCAGCACCAGAGAGCATCAGAGGACCACAGGAGAAACGGGAAGATAGGAAAGGAGCAGGAATCAGCTGGTTCCAAGAAACAAAATGTCACCAGGCTGCCCTGGGTAGCCCTAATGGTTCCATTTAGCCATCAAAATTTTTGCTGTAGTCTTCAGGGAATAAATAAGGAAAGGAATGGTGGACAAAGATAAAATATCCCACTTTTCTGAACATAAAATATGGATAGAGTAGGTGCTCAGTTCACTTTTTCTGAGACCCTCCTCTGGGCCAAGCCCTGATCCCAGGGCCCTCCTTCCACTGGGCCAAGGACAACGGTGGAGAGCCCATGTTCCCACAGCAACACGCAGTGAAGGCACGTCCATGCCCCACTTAGACTGAGCCTTCTATTCTAAATATCCCCAAGGTTTATCTCAAACAGAAATAGATGTTTCTTCACACTCCGGAGAAAGGGCTGTAATTATGGATTATTTATTTACTTATTGCCATAAAGCTTAGCAACAGCATACAGAAGCTAAGCACTAGGAAAGAAATAAAATAGACCCTCAGTGAGCACACCAGTTGTTTTAGTTTAAAAGACCATCATCTACCTGACATCTGGACAGAATATCAACGGCTCTTAATGGAACTCTCAATTCCGTCTGCCAAAATGAGTTTTACTAATGCCTTTAAGAAATAAACCTCCCAGCTCCCCACCACCCCTTCAAAATGTCATGAAGGAGCTAAATAGTTAAAATTAAAGTGGAGAGGGACACACTAAGCAAGGCATGGGGGTTCCTTTACTGAGCTGGGAAGCGACTCACAAGGAAGGGCCTGCCTGGCTTGGCTTAGTCAGTATGGGCTCTTCCTGCCTTGGTGAGAGGGCGCCACCTGCTGTATCTGCCCCACCACTCTTCTCACAAAGTCCCTTGGTCAGCTAGCTCCCAGCATCCCAAATGCCCAAGGCTTCGAAAACCCAAGGACAATTCTAATATTTATAAGCATCAATTAGGCAAATGTGTCTTGGACTATGGAGTAAAGAAAGAAGAAAGAAGGGCCAGCTTTGAAGATTGGAAAGAGGAGTATATTGGAGATTTGGAAGGAGGATTTTGGATTTCTTCTTACCACTCAGACACTTGGTCTGACGCACTCTACCCCGGCCCACTTTCTCAGCCTTGGCTGCCACCAGTCCTTGGTACCAAGTCTGCACCAAACTGGACTCTTCATCATCCCTATATTGTTTCTCGTTGTTTTGTTTATTCCATTCCCATTGCCTCAGCCTCACCACTGAGTCAAAACCTGCGTAGCTGTCAAGTATTAGTTAAGAATGTTTTCTTCTCTCCACGTGAGCTTCCTTTCCAGTCTTTCTAATTCTTCGTAACACACACTGGCAACAGCAATTATTTATCGATTAAGCTGCCTAGTGGCATCTCTTGTAGTCTTCATTATTTAATCTTGCCTGGTTCTCTAAGTAGTCGTGTGCTCTGGGTTAACATCCCGCAGGTTTTTAAGCTCCTGGAAGACAGCAGTGACGTGAGATACTCACTCATATCACAAAACACTCAGAACAGGGCCTTGGACCTGGCAGGCACTTTCTTTTGATCTCATCATTTCTTCTTCCAAACTTCTTTCATTGTGCCCTGTGTAACTCCTCATAGGAGCTTATCTCTGTGAGACAGCTTGGAATTCAGTTGTTAACCATGTACCCTGTACTCTCGTGTTTTCGTAATACAGCAGACAGGAGGATAGGGTGAGAAAAGGCAAAAGTGGAAAGAAATACCAGCAAAGCTAAGAGTAAACAATTTTCCCTTTGCTTCTAGAGTGCCTCATGACCTGCAAAGCCAGTGAGCTTAGTTTTAATCACCTAGCCATGCAATCGAAATTCTTGAAGTCCTTATTTCCATCAATGTTTCAAAACAGGTTAATGCATATAGCCAGCTAGAATGCACAGTGACTAAGATCATAAACTTTACAGAAAGAGTAAACGGAGTTCAATTTCCAGCTCTATCAATTGTATCCCATGTAACCTTGGATGCTTTTCCTGACATCACTGAACTTGCTCCCCCATATGTAGCAGAAGATAATATTCATCCAATGGGATTTTTGTGAGAATTAAATGAGTAATATGTACAAAGCACTTATCACAGTACCTGAAAGTAAGTGGTGGTGGTGGTGATGTTTACTTTCACAAGGCCTAGCAGAAGCCTGGCCCACAGGAAGAACACACACACACACACACACACACACACACACACACATATTAAAGTAGAACAGAATAGACCAGAATAGATCCATCCCGTTCCAGACCTGACCACGCCCTGGATGGTAAGACTATGTGAAGATTCACTCTCAGTCCCATTGTCGGCGTCCAACACTTGTTCAAACAGTTCACTTATCACAGTCTGCCCTTTCTGCTCTCAGCCTCTCTGACTCAGAACTCCCCTCCCAATTTCTACTTCCGGCCCCTTCTGTGCTGATGACCCAGTGGGCCATCCCCCTGCCGTCTGACCTGTGTGCTCTTAGACCCAGCTGTGCAGTCATAGCCTGGGTCCACGTACTCTCCACTCGGTAAAGGTTGTTTCCATTTCCCATCCTGTCCAGGGAATCCCTTCTGATCTCAAGGGAGGGAGATGAGCCACAGTTACCCAAATGAGTAACTAAGAAAAGTAAAAATATTAGTCATCTACTTGAGAGATGAATATACTCTCAATGTTGTGATCGTAGTTTGACTGGTTGCAGGAAAATAGTGTGGTACACATTTTAACATTCCACTTAGCCTGTCCACAGTTAGAGACATGCTTACTAAGTGTTAATTTTTCCAAAACCTATAAATATATGTCCTGAAAATGTGACATGCCGAAACCTCTTACAATGGGATGATTATTACACACATATGGGAGGACCAAAAAAGTGTGAACTTGTCAAAATTTGTCCTTGGTTGTTTTAGCACCATTTCTTGGCAAACTGTTTGTGAGAGTCACTGTTTTTCCTATTATTTTGCTTTCAGCTAGTTGTCAAAATGAGTAACCCTCAGGTGTGGATTGACATTGCCTGAAGGTGTTTAAGTGCAAAAAAGTATAAGGCTTAAAAGACAGTACGTTCCAATGGTATTTTACACTTTCATATGAAACTCTTGAAGATAGTCCCAAAAGAAAGACTCTCCCGGGTGAGATTTCAGATATCTCGACAAAGGTTGAAAATTACATCCACTCCTGAAATGACATCATTTGTGGGCAGGCCCAGCCACTTCTTCGTCCACTAGTGTTAGAGCCCGGACAGAGCAGACAGGAAGCAATAAAAAGACAGAGGAGAATATGTAAAACACACACTCTCTTCTTTCCTTTGATTTCTGAGGTTAGGAGCAGAGTCATGGTGCTCACAGCTGCTCCAGGAAGGGCTTTAGGACCATCAAGGGCAGCTGTGAGAAATCCTCTCCTGGTGTGGCTCCTGACAGACAACAGCTTCTGAATGGAAAGTCACAGCTCCTTTCCCCCAGGTAAAGCCTGAAATGGCTGTGCTGTCTGTGAAATCCGAACTGGCCAGAGATTTGGAAAGAATATCATTTTGAAACCTGAAACCACCAACACAGCGAGAAAGTAGAAGTGTTCTTTTCAGCAGGCAGTATGAGTCACAAAGCTGGACATAAAGCGATGTAATTCAGTCTGCTCAGCATTATTTCCAGAGGGCTCAGGGCACCTAAACTCAGTGAGCTGCATGACCCTAACCCTCTAATGTTGTGTTGCCTCTAGGCCCAGCTCAACATCACAAAACTCACCACTTCATTTTGCTAATAAATTGGAAAAAAAAAAAGTAATATTGGGAGGAAACTGTGAAGGAAGCCCAAAGCAACCAGTAAAATATGCGACAGGTTATTAAGCATGGATGTAACCTGGCCAACGTTCCAGAGTGCCACAGAGGAAGGGAGGGGTGGTGGGCGGTGCTGTGCGGGGCTGCGGTGGGTGAGCCTCAGAGGAGTCTTGAGATGACTGTGGCCATGAAAGGAAGGGCCTGTGCCTAGGGGATAGTGAAAGCAAGTAAGCCCTGCTCCTGGAAGCATGTTGGGGAGCATTTGAGCTGTGTGTGTCAGAGCGAGCTTAGATAGAATGATTCCTATTACAGTAAGCTGTCATAAGCAAGGTCAAATACTCTCACTAGATGAGAAATACTAAGATGTGACATGGGGGAGAGTTCCAGCTTCATACAGTAACCTCGGCAATGATGCTTTATCCTAAATTAAACCTTAACATAACTGTGTGGTACGAGTTTTTTGCCCCATCGACCCCCAGATTTCCTTCTGGGAGAAGGAAATAGGCTAACCCAGAAATATTCCATGAAACTAATTGCCTGGGAAGTTTGTGCAAAAAAAAAAATTAATGCGGAGTTATTAAACAGGAAGTCGGGAAGAAGTTCAAATTCAAAGTCAATAGACAAATCAAACCATCCTGGTACAGAGTGTGGGACAGTGCAGGGCATGTCAGTCAGGGTGCACGCTAGCAGAGTAGAGCTGTCTCTGGCATCTTTTCCAGATTACACAGATCCACCCACACAGATTCTGGGGGGACCCCCAGGGAAAACCCCACCTCCCCACCACCACCCTGTAGCAAGCACTGCTCTTGATGGGCAGGAATCACCAGGGTTGTTGGCTGACAAAAAAGTGGAGAGTCATTGGCAAAATGGGAAAAACAACTGACGTACCCACCGTTGGGTGGAACAGGAATTGAATCGGGTTCCCACGCACACTGAATACCTGTTTGGAGTTATTATTTACCTTCTCCCTGCACCCATTTCCTTGTCTTCACAAAAGACAGGTGGGGGACAGTCAGAGGCACCTCACAAGTTTAATGTAAACATTAAGTAAGGTAATATATGTGATTGTGATATTAAAGAAGTGTTGTGGACTCTGAATTATATTGTGCCATTCATAACCGCCTATGCTATTTTATCAAACAAATGTCAGGCTCTACCCACTGTTTTCATTTTCCCTTATTTCCATTTATATCAATTCTCCCTGGTTTGTACTAAAAGGATTTCCTGGATTGTATCTTTTTAATCAGTTTGTGGGAAACGAAGTTCTCAAAGGAAAGACTCTTTGCTCTATATCTGATGAAATCATTGGCATAATATTTAGAAAGTTAAGAATTTTTGCAGTTTGTGGAAATTTTCTTCAGTGTGGATTTCTCTTTGCTGATATCACTGGCACAAAGTAAAAGTGCCGAATATAAAGCTATGAATCTAGTGTTTGTGGTACAAAGCTATGAAAATCTACCAACTAACCTAAATTGTATTCTCATTGGTGTTATCAATGAACTTGAAGCTGGACAAATCATTCTCCCACATTACAAGCTCGTCTCCCCACAAGTCTAAGTAATGCCATCTACCTATTGAAATAAAAAAATTAATATAGCAGAACTCCCTGGTAGAACAGCACCACAGAGTAGGCTTCTGTAAGTCTGCACACTCAGGGATATCATCTTATTTCCCTCTTTTTATTTATGTATCACTAATCTTCATGTATCATGGATACGTATCTCAGTTAACACTGGTGTATATACTGGGAACTCCCCAAGATTTACAGTTTGGTGGATCAGATGAGAAGATTATGCTAAGACTGACATGCTCTTTTCTCCACCTAGTGGTGTGTTCACCTAACTGAAGGTTACTGTGCTCTTTGGGAATCCACAGGGGCCCTCAGTGAAACTGACAAAACAATTCATTTCCTTAGAATTTTATGATGAAGTCAATATTCCGGCTGGAAACCTCAGCATCCCAGAAAAGAGTCAAGCATAGAAAGAAACTCTAAAGAGGGTTTAAGACCACCCCCCCACACCAAGGAATTTTCCCCTTCCCCCCCAATCACATACCTCCCTCCTCAGTCACCTAAAATTCTGAGAAATCAATAGTTAAATGAATGCATGTGTGAGTTTATCATGGTCTCTCTAAGTAGAACTGTGCCCAGGCTTTACCAGCTGCCTTTCTGCAGCCCGATGCTGTCATCAGCTGCAGTTTGCTTTAGCTGAGGTTGAGAATGTTGGGCAGAGTCAAGGTGAGCATCTAGCAAAGAGCTTTGGAAACACTCCAGGGAGAAAGCTGAAGGCATTAGTCAGTGGAACAACAAACAAAATGGACTTGTTCTAGAGTTTGCTTCTTCGCCTCCTTCCCCCACCTCCACTTTCACTTTGGGAACCAGTATTAAATACTGGGTCTGTGCTGTTTGTGAAATAATACTGAAGGGGACAGAAACTCAACATTTAACTTCCTTGCATTTAAAATCTAATCAAGAAAACATGACAAAGTTTCTAAAACTTCCCCCAAAAGATGTTTTTAAATGTAACTAAATAAAACTTATGAGCATTTTTAAAAATCAGATTATTAATAAAAAAATCATTCTTAGGCCCAGAAATTGTGCCTAAAAGAACTTCCTTCTCTGGAGTTCTGACAGAGCAGAGGAAATAAATGCCCACCATAAATATTCAACTGCAAAGGGGCCTTTGTAAAACGATCATTTTACACGAATTTAAACAAAGATTCAGGAAGTGCAAATGATTTGCCCCGTCATGGACCTAGTTAACTGGCGAGCAAGTTGTTTCCTATGCTTATTTTTTGTTAATCATTTATACACCGTTCCTGAGTACCTATCATATCCGCAGTGCTGTCTAAGGGCTGTGCTGGATACAAACCCCAACAAGTCATGGTTCTTGCTCTCAAATATAATTAGATACTTGATACGGAGCAAAGTGATAATCACCATTTATCAAATATTCATCGTTTGAGAGTCAGGGACACAGACATTTCCCTCTTGATCTGAATGTTATTTTCCTCAGTTTACAGATAGAAAACCAGGCTACAAAATGGTCATGCAATGGTCTCACAGCACACAATTCAGCTGAAACAGGGGTCATATTGCAACCAAGGTCTATCTGAGTCCAAGAACTTGGCTCTTGGGATCCAGAATGGCTGAATGCTTAAGGCCTCAGACTTGAGATCCAGTGAGTTTCTATCCTCTGTGGGTTCAAATCCCACTTCTGGTATTAAGAACTTGGCTCTTAACTACATGGTAGGCTATGCTACAACTGAAACTTAGCACTTGTCCTCAGAGGCAACAGGAGGTACTTGAGCTAAATGTAAAAAGCATTTTTAAAAACAAGCTTTATTGACTCTGGAATAATTTATCAGAGGAACCTACAGAATTTCATCCTCCTAAGTGACTTAAAAGTGAGAGGATACTGAATTAAAAGTTTCATTTAAAAGCATGAAAGAAAAGAATATGAAAATGAATATATGTGTGTATATATATGACTGAAGCATTATGCTGTACACCAGAAATTGACACAACATTGTAAACTGACTGTACTTCAATTAAAAAGAAAAAAAAAAAAAAAAAAAAGAGTGGGCCTACGTGACTGCCCAATAGGAAATGAAACCAAATGACATCCCAGGCTTTCTTCCATCCTATGACTCTGAAGAAATACAATGACAACCAGAAAACAAAAACAGTACAATAATAGTGTCTTTCTCTTGTGTTTCCCCTTGCATTCAAGTGAGCTGAAAAGTGATAAATACACTGCAAATGAAACAGCTGGGCAAAGCCCCTGGGGGAAGATGCATGGACTGTGAAGACTTAAGATGGTTTCAAGGAGCTTCTGCAGAGTCTTTCATAGAAAAGCCTGGAACTGAAGTTTGGGCAAAGGTGTGTGTCTGTGTGCAGTGACGAAGCCTGGGGGGGGAGGAGGCAAACATTGCCAATGGCTGAAAAAGATGCTAATGCTGGAAGGCCCATGTGATGGTTGGCATCCTGAAAGAGAGACAGATGTTTCCTCGATAGAAGAATTTTAGTGGGGAGTGGGTATAGCTCAGCGGTAGAGCGCATGCTTAGCATGCACAAGGTCCTGTACCTCCATTAAAAAACAAATATAAATAAATAAATAAATTTAATTACCTACCTCCCCCTCCAAAAATTTAAAAGTAAAAAAAAAATAAATTAAATTAGAAAATATTTTTTAAACAAAAGAAGAATTTTAGAACAAATGGCTTGCTGTCCTATTCAGGCTTGGTTCTTCAGCTGCATACATGTCGGAACAATCGCGACAGCTATGTTCCTCCCCCAGGATCCTAAGAAAGAGACAGAGCACCAGGAAGAGCCAGCTTGTGAAGCACAAGGACTTGGATAACAGTACCTTTCGTCTGAAACATGTTTCATGGTTTTCCAGATATTTTCATGTCCTAACACTTGCTTTAGAAACTATGCCTCTGTTCACATGCTGTGGCCCCCTGCAGTGCTTCCAGGACACTCTGTGCCTTCTGTGTTATAAAAAACCAGCCCTCTAGTATTCACTTTTTAATACAATATCTTCTCTGCTAAGCTCTATGCTCATTTTATGGCAGGAGCACGACTGCCCTGTTAAAAGTAAAATCCCAAGGGCCCAACACAAAGCCAGATACATAGTAGGCGCTCAGACACTTTTTCTCAGTACTCCTGTGAATATCTTTAGATGTTCTCAGATATTCCAGACAGGCAGAGCCTAGACTGGCTCTTTCATTAGGCTGCTTGGACAAGGTCATTCGCTTGTTCATTCATTCATTCATTTATTCAACAAATAGTTTTGAGTTCACACTGCGTGTCAGCCACTGCTCTGACTGACTGGGATTCTACAATGAAAAGAAGGAATGAGACAAAGACTTCATCCTCATGGAACCTGCATGTCAGCATAATCACATACGGAAAAGAAATTTAAACTTCCAGCTACTTGACTACAAAATCCTTTAGTTTGCAGGTTATGTAATATGACTAAAGATGTTACAAATTTTCATTCTTGATCAGGTCAGAATACATCTCATAAAACCAGTAGAATTTTAGGGGGTGGGCATGGCTCAGTGGTAGAGCTCATGCTTAGCACGCATGAGGTCCTGGGTTCAATCCCCAGTCCCTCTGCAACAAATACATAAACCTAATCACCCCCCTAAAACAAACAAACAAGCCAAAAAGGATGTAAAAAAATAAGAGTTTTAACTTGAGAAACATAACTTAAAGGTGTAGGAATCTATTATAATGGGTGTCAAAGCCAGCTGAGTACCACTCCGTGACCACCCTTCCACATGTGACATTAGAAGCACAAACACATGTGTCCTATTCTTTCTTGCCACCTATCAGGGTTCTGAGTAATGGGCACTAGGTTCTGATGGGAATAGAAACTTGCGGAGTGTGGGAATTTTCACCCAGAGAAGGAAGGTGGAACCAACATGTAATGAGCTGTTTGCAAGTGCTAAGTTATGAACGGCATTTTCACACACTACATTATCTCATTTGATCTTGACAATAAACAAACAATAAATTAAATCATATGCCTCCTTTTTATTTCCTATCAAATGAGGAAATAAGGTCAGAAGTAGAGGCGTGCCTTTACATATCAATAGAGAGATTACGGCTTTTGCAGTGGCCAGTGCACCGAAATCACTAATTAACTTCCTAACTAACAGATCTATGGACTTGCTTAAAGAATGAATACATGAGTGGTCTCACCAGATACTAAGAAAGCTTGTTGTTCCTGACCTTGTGCCAAAAAACAAATTGGAAATCATCAGCCCAGAGAGAATGGTCGTGTCCTTTCTATTCAGCCAGGGGAGACTCTGTAGAAAAGACGGAAGCTGGCTAGAGTTGATGCCATTTAAAGGAATCCTGCCTTTTAACATTCTCCACTCCTTTTCTTAATAGTTTTTTTTTTTTCCTGTCCTTAAGGTCACAAGCTTTTCTCCAGCCGAAAACACAGCTGTCTCACAGAAACATTGCATAAGAAAATTAATAACAAGAAAACCCAGAGGAATCGGGGAAGTAGTGATAAGGCTGCTTGATGCTTTTCCTTTATTCAACTGCAAACTTCCTTTGGGCCTCACTTGCTGAGTGCTGAGAGGCCAGGGGAGAACGCTGGGCATATGGAGAGAGAAAGGAAGGTGGGAGGAGCCAACAGAAGAGGCAGCAAAGGGAATTTTACAAAGGAGAAAATCTCCAGCTGGGGCTGGTCCAAGGAACAATCAAAGGTCAGCAGAGGGGCTTTAATACAATCCTCTCCATCTCTCTCTCTCTCTCTCCTCTGCTGTGTTCTCATCACCTTCAGGTCCCATTCCCTTCCCAGCTGCTCTGCTTCCCAGCCCCTCAACCACCTGAAACAACAAATGCTCCAAATAAGTTTAACTCATATTCTGGCTTTCAAACCTAGACTGGCAACTAATTATTTTTCATCTTCAACCACAAACAAATCTTTTAGCATGGAGTAAGGCGATCGTGGCTCAGTAGTAAAAACCAGAATAGAATGCACCCCACGGGCCAGCTTTAGAACGCACACTTATCTCCCATTCTCCTCCAGAGATTTAATAGGTACTTCAAAGGTAGAATGTTGCGAAGGACCAGATATCAGAATATGTGCCTTCTTTTTATTCCATCCTTGGTCTGCATCAATGGTAATCAAATGTCAACATGCATAAGAATGACTGAAGAGCAAACTACCTCCAAGCCACTTAGACTATACTTCACAGATTATTTTAGGGCTTTTCTATTATTTTTTTTTAAATCTTGATTTCTTTCTTTTTTTTTTTCTTCTTTTAATTGAAGTACAGTCAGTTACAGTGTGTCAGTTTCTGGTGTACAGCACAACGTCCCAGTCATGCAGCTACATACATACATTCATTTTCATATTCTTTTTCATTAAAGGTTATTACAAGATATTTAAGGGCTTTTCAAGCAAAATTTTGTCTTTAGTTTTGACTTTCAAACACACACAGCTGCAAAAGTGACTTCCACTGTATGTATTTTTCCCCCCCTGGGGAGAAGGTCTATAGCGTTTGAAATACTACTCTCTAAGGAGTCCATAACCACCCAAGGTAAGAATCACAGCTCTTCCAGTACCAAATCCCACCTGTCTCACATCCTGCTCCCTCTGGAACATCCTATTCCCTTGCAAAACTACTGTGGCTTAGCTGATACATTAATCTGAGTTCAATTGTTCATGGTTCCTGCACCTAAACAGCACCTGTACCTTACAAAAGACTTTTGCGTCCAAACCCAACGGAGTAGATAACTCTGGGAAATTCCAAGAACTTTGGCAGAATCAGGAAGGGAAATGCTTGAGTAAAGGAGTCATAAAGGGCTTTTAATATGAAAACAAATATATGTATGCATATGCATGACTGGGACATGGTGCTGTACACCAGAAATTGACACATTGTAACTGACTGTACTTCAATTTTTAAAAAGGGGAGGGGCATTTTAGAGCCTCTTAGACCACACCTTATAAGTAAATACCTCCTCCTGCTTCAGGAACTTTCTTCTTGGCGCTCTCTACCAATTCTGTCTCCAGCTCTCACACCACTGCTGGTGTGTGGCAATATCAGTGTGACTCTAAGTTGCCTAGGTCTGAGGATCTTTAAGGGACTAAAAGAGAAAGGGAAACTGAAGAGAAAGGACCTGAGAAGAATGAAACAGAGTGAGGTCTCTGGAGGAGAGCCCTTGAGGTCGCCACGACCCCAAAACTCCCTTTGTTGAAAGAGAGAATAAAATCAGAAAATCTTGTAGCCAAGCTTCTGCAATCTCACATCTTCAGGTCAGAGAAGTACACAGAAATTACAGATCCCAAAGTGATTCTGCAGAGTTGACATACTTTGTCCCTAGGAAGTGTTGTCCTTAGGAGGCAGGCATGCAGGGTCATCCCCACCCCCCAACAATTTGGCGTAGAGAGAAATGACACCTCCAGCCCCCATCCCAACTGCTGCATTAGAAAATTACTAATGTCCACTTGATCAATCTAAAGAATCCACAAGTTCTGTGCCTTGAGGAACATTTTCAGGTCATCTCTACTGGAGCAGCAGCTCTCTTCCCCTCACAAAATACAAATCCCTCTGCTGGTCATCATGGAGGCATAGATCAGAACACGCACGTGCAGAGCGATATGGAGCGCTGAATCCAGTGCCTGGCAGAGCTTTGATTGTAGCCAAGCAATTACATGAAAGAGATGGCTAGAGATAATAAACACCATTGTACTTAAAACATTGCATCTGAACTTCGGGCAACTGCAAACAGAAATACAGATAATTCTATGCAATCAGTTGTGAAGCCCATGAAGGAAGTAACCTATCTGCACAGAGAATCTGGGACATAACAGTACGAGGCACAGCAGAATAGTAAGGGACACCCTGCATAAAGAACTAAAACAAAGATTTTCCTTGTCCACATCTGGCAGATGTGGGATGGAGGAATCAGAATTACTACCAGAACAGGAGTTTTAGTTCATTAAATACTTTAATTTTGCTCATATTAATTGTAAAGTTTATACAGTTTTCATTTCATAAAATAGACTCACTCACTATCCATTATTTTATTTTCTTAATAAAATCCAAAATAAAGAATTTTTTTATACAACAAAACCCCACACTGATGGGAGTATGTCAAAGGCATATAGGAGCCAACTGAAAGGAGCTCTTGATGACAAAAGTTGGAATAATTTCAGCAAACAAAATAATGTAGCACTGGATTCTAATTCAGAGAACAAAGTAAATATCCATGCGTTCACATTAATGTAAACGACTGAATAAATTAATGCAAGAGAAGAAACAAATTTCCTGTGCAGAAGAATTCCAAATCATTTATGTGGATACTCCACCCTATAGAAGATGGAACATAACCCCACTACTTACGCATGGGCTGCACCCAGTGACTTTCTTCCAAAGTACAATATAAAGGGAAGGGGAAAAAGAGAGTAACTTTACAGTGGAGAAACCTGGCAAACACTGCCTCAAGCCAGGTGATCAAAGTTAACGTCAATAGTGATAAGGCATATTGATAGTACATGGCATGAAATGACGTGGTGAGAATGACACTCTACCTCTGTGGTCATTCTTCCCAAAACACACTACCCAATCTAACCATGAGAAAAAAACATCAGACAAATCTCAGCCAAGGGGCATCCTACAAAATGTATGGCTAATGCTTCACAAAACTCTCAGGGTCCATAAAACAGGGATATCTGAGAAATGGTTACAGCCAAAAAGAAACATGACTACTAAATGTAATGTTGTATCCTAAGCGGGATTCTGGAAATGAAAAAGGATACTAGGTAAGAAAAAAAAAAAAAAAAAACAACTAAAGAGTTTACAGGAAATCTGAATAAAGTATGGAGTTTAGGTAGTAATGATGTATCAATATTGGTTCACTAATTGTGACAGATGGTCCACACCAATGTAAGACATTAGTGACAGGGGAAACGGACTATGCAGTATATGAGGAGACTGTACTACCTTTATAATTCTGTACGTCTAAAACTGTTCTTAAAGTTTATTTTTTTTATTTCTATTATTTTTTAATGGAGGTACTGAGGATTGAACCCGGGACCTCATGCATGCTAAGCATACACTCTACCACTGAGCTCTACCATCCCCTGAAAGTTTATTTTTAAAATTATCCATTATTAAATAATTTTTAAAATATCCAAATGTTTCTCTGCTCTGGCATTGGAGTGGACTGGACTGCACATAAAGCAGTGAGCAAAACAAACCTGGTGCATGTCTTCAGAAAGCTTCTGATCTAATCTGAAGCAGTGACATTCAGCAAATAGTCAGAGAGAGAGAGACTGCGCTCTGAGGATTTTATAAGTCTAATGACGGCAGAGTCTGTAGAACGTCCTGAGACAGATTCCAAAGGGAGAAGCATCATATCCTTTACCCGCCCCAAAGCCACAGGTTGACTTTTAACCCAGCCATCAAGCACTTCCTGTTGATGACAAAGAGGACCCTATGGAAGGCGGGGGTAGGCAGCAGGTGAATGGAGCTCTTAGAATCAAAATTCTTGGGATCAAATTCCATATCCTGTCCCTTATTCGTCGTTTCATTTCCCTGAGCTACAATTTCTTCACCAGTAAAGTTTAGATAATAATCCCTACCCTTCAGAGCTGGTGTGAAGGTGAAGTGTGATTATATAAGCCTTTGAGCACGCTTGAAGTCTGCTTTCAGTGTCTTAGCTAAAACCTCACACAGTCTGACCCCTTACTCCACGCACGTTCTATTCCCACACGCTGTCTTCCTTTTTCTCCGGGAGATCACAAACCACAGGCTTGCTTGGTATGGTTTCCCCTCTCTTTCCCAATATATCTCTTTCTCCTTGAGGACTCTTGTCCCTCCACACCTGACTTCTTTATCTGTAAAAGCCTGCTGTGCAATGACGCTATAACTCAACAGAGCTGCCCAAAATGGAAAAAAAATTATTTTTCTAGTTGCTTTGCTTTCACACAAGGAAACTCAATTTATCTTGCAGAGGGCAAAAGGAAGCTTCATCCAATTTATTTTTGGAAGCAGGGAATATGCGTTGGAGAAAGAAAAAACTGGTGAGCACAACTGAACATAAAATCTAGAAGACACTATCTCATTAATTTGTATCCCATTAATCCAGAATATTTGATAATTTGGAAGAATCCATGTAGTTCTACTGAATAAAAATAAAGGCTGGCAGCTACAGTGCAATATGTTCAGTAGTGTATTCTATTTAAATTAATTGACTTGATAGAAACAAATCCATGTTAAATTATATTAAGTGTACAGGAGCACTCTTTTTTAGTATTTTTTTAATGTACTAGATAATTTAGTCACAGTCACTCTGGATATGTGATGCTGTATTGTGTTAGTATTACCAAGAATGCTGAAACTGAACCAAAGGGCTCAGCAAACATACAATAGCGTCTGTAAAATAACACTGGAAAAGATGCTGTTAGGACAGGAGTGAAAGGAGAAAGCAATACTCAGAACTTTGAATAAGAGGATGTTCTTGGGTAAAAAAATCATCAGAAGTCATACAAATATATCCAAGTCCCAAATCCATTGCCTGGTTAATCTTGATTTTAATCTAACTCAGGTGATGAGGTCTAGCACCCATTGAAGAAGTGGGTATATTAATATCTTCACCAGCCCTGAAGCAAACACAGGATTAAACTTTATCCCTGCCTCTCCTCTCCCCAGCCTAAAATTTGAATGAGTTAGCGACTGTTTAGCTAGGTTGATGGTTGTATACCTAAAGAAGATACCACCTGCATCAGTCACTCAAAAGACTACAAAGAAGGTTCTGACAGACATACATTTTTTATCTCATTCTTATAAAACCATAAATATATATTGTACATTACCAAAAATATTCATTCAAATATATCATTGTTCCTCTACCAATTTTAGCTTGAATACTATTTGAAATATTTCATAGAGCACTTACAAAACGTATTATGAAAAACATTCAAATAAGAAAATGTTACACACTTACCTTCAATAGAGGAACTGAGATAATCACTCTCCATGCCTTTTTGTTTACTATTTTTATTATTATTACCCTACACTTTGCCTTTTCATAACATTATGTCATCAGTCTGTTTTAAAGGTGATAAAATAATTTCAGAGATACTAAATGCCTGAATTAAAGTCTTAAAGCAAATAAGTGATTGAACCTGGAAACAAATTGCAGGTCTTCTGGTGTATAGGACTTGATAAGACCTTTGTTAAATCCATAATATTTGCAATACAGCTGCACTGAGAGTTGTTTATGAAAAGAATATTTTTTCAATTTAAGTGTTTATAAAACATAAATACATTAGTGAGACCGAGAATGTTAAACTTTGCAATATCAGAGGAAAATGAAATTACCCAACACTCTGTTCCATTAATTGATGCTGACAACAAATCTCAACAGGAAAAAATGAGTTAAGCCCTCAACATTCATGAATCTGAGATAGCCTCCCTCTGCTGGATATAACTAATTATTCGACTTTCGGATAATCTTGGGAATTCTGAAGAACTAGAATGATTCAGAACTAAAAAATAACTATGTTCAGAAACGAACAGACCACTACTTCCTTCCACACTTGTTTCAGTCAAGATTCTTTTGTTGAAAGTGACAGACACTAACTTAGGGCTGCTTAAGAAAACATGGGAAGTTTTATTACAGGGACACAGTGCTGCCTCAGAATCCAAGATCTTATGTCTGGGGCTCCTGATCCCAAAGGCTCTATTTTAAAAGCATTCTTTTCATGGAGGGAAGAACTGGAAAAGCAAATCTACAGAGGACTCAGTGGGTAGAAAAATCTGAACAGAGCTGTTTCTGTGTGCGCAGAGATGCTCTCTAATTCCCTCACTTAAGAGATTCAGGCAAGGGTGGGGATTAGTAAATTACTGCAGTTCAATAAGATAGAGCAAAAGGAGCAAGCAAATTCTGGGCATTATGCTAACATAGCTTCATTGCTACCTGAAGATGGGAGAAGCCTGAAAACGAGTTACACATAAACCAGGAGAGTGATACAAAAGAGGGAGAGAGGGATTCTCCACAGACCAGTGGAGAACACAACATGAGATTTCTGCACCAAAGCTGTCCCCATCGGTGGCTTTGGCACAATAAAATAGCTTTAGTACCGAGAAAATCTGGGATCAGGAGGAAGCAGGGAGACAACGCAGGCGCCCTGGGCAGTAGCACCTGCTCTTTGGCATTGGGAAAGTTGGCAGCAGACCCTACCCTAGGAAAAAAGTAAAATGATGGTGTTTGAGTCGGTCACGGTGAAACATTCTCTAAGGATAACTCAGAAGTAGTCAGTAACAGCTTCAAAGAAGTGGAGTGAATCAGGCAGAGCCAAAGAAATAACACATTTGTACTGCTATTCTGACCCTCTTGTTTTTACCTCTTATGTAGTGTGGCTTAGGAAACACGGTGTATACATCACTAGAAATACATGAATATACCACTGAATATTCTACAGTGGTCTCTGTATCTATAGGAATATCTGATTGTTGCCTCTGATCCACACTATTTCCTGGGACTTGATGGTAGAGAAGTTGTTTTGTATGTTTGCCTGCCCCTGACACACTGTAGAGACCCTTAAGAAACCTTTACAGTTTATGACAATCCTGATGCCTCTCGTACATGGGATCCTTTCAGTGTCATTTCCATTCTCAACAAAAGATTGTACCCATGACATTAGTCAAGACGTCAGAAAGTAATATACATGCAATACAGCAACAAAGATTTTTTGAAACCCAGAACATACCTGTTACATTCATTTTAAAGGACATGTCTCATAGTATGTAATACTTTCATTCCTGAAACCCCTATGCAGTGAATTGCATATAAAAGCAAATGGTATTTTAAATACTGAAAAAAAAATCTACAGTCATTTGTAAAGGAAATAATCACCTCTTATTTCTTTTGTAGATTTGGGTTGCCTCTTTAGTAGGTTTGCAGAAAGGGGAGGGTACAGCAAAGTTAAAAGAGCATGGGATTAAACTCAAATAGACTAAAAATTAATCTTATCTGTCATTAACTAGCTGCATGACTTTAAACAAGTTTCTTAGATTTGCTGAGCCTCAGTTTTTTTCATCTGTAAGTAAAGCTATTATTGATCTCATAACTTCCAGGAGGAAATTGTATATAGTAGATGCTCATATATTTATAAGTGGCATGTTTTATATTTCTCTCTCTGTCTCTCTGTCTCTCTCTCTCTCTATATATATATAAAATATATAAATACATATAATACAAAATATATTATATAGAAATCTATATATGTATAAAATGTAATACAAAATATATTATATATATATATAAATCTATACATATATAAAATCTGTAGTACTTACATTGTTTTGTTTCCAAAGAAAATAGCATTTCTAGAATTTTTAAAATATATATATAGAAATAAAGTTTAAAAAACTATGCAAGACAGGCCAACCATCACAACTTCTCAATATTCTAGATAAGAATTATTAAATTTATACTTTTTAATGATTTCTAATTTTACTGAAATTAGTATCTTAGCCTACTATTTTATTACTACTTAGACAAAATTGAAAACTTCACCTCAGTTCCTACCAAATGAAAAAAATAAATGACTGGGATGTACCTTCTCTGTGTGGGATCCCTCCATCTCTGTGAAAATCCCCGTACAAGCCATCAGTCAGTACCTGCCAAGATCAGATAAGGTCTTATTAAGCACCTTTTTTCCCATTGAAATGGTACAACCAGCTTCCCCAAAATTTTATTTTTGATCATTTTATTGATCCTCTAAGTTTTCAAAAAACTTTGCTCAAAATAGCAATGAATTCCAAGAGTCAGTGTCAGATGGCTTTTCTTCTTTTACAACATAGTCACCCAGATGCTGTGACCATCAGTTGCTATTTAAGTTTCAATATTTGTATATTTGCAGTTGCAAAACTGGCCTCAAATATGCTCAAAAACCAATGTGTTTCCATTGTAAGGTTTTTCCCAAGAGGAAAATTAGAATAAATTTTGTATAGTAAAATCACTGATTTGCATTCTACGACCTAAGCTGATTTCTACGCTAATGTGGAAGAATTACAGGAATCATTTCTGGAACACATCCATCATTAAGTTTGCTAGAAGATAGCTGTTTGAGGGCTTAAAGACGCCCAAACATAGTTGGAAGGATATGTTCCTCAATGTTGGGAACTCTTTGTTTCACACACATCTGTCAGTGTGTTTATCTCCACATAGGACATTAGTTCTTATTTTCAGATTCTCATTAAAACCAGTAGAGGAAGTGTCTGCATAAACTGGAATTTCACTGATACACTTACTATGCACATGGGTAGAAATTACACTGCTCCTTATTATCAGTAATGGTTGCCTTAAAAACAGAATCTTAAAAGTATTTTAATAACTGGATTCAAAAGGCTCTTTTAGCTTCACTCTTACTCAAGTGGTCAAATCCTGTTATCACAAATGTAGTTCCAAGGGAAAAAAAATCACTGTTTAGCAAAATGTTGGCTTCACACCAGCCAGTGTGCTATCACTGCTCTCAGGTGCTTCAGATCACGTGATGGAATTTGAGATTTGGAAATGACCTTGAATAATATGCTATTGTCCAGCCTACTTCTTTTACAGGTGAGCAGATTAAAGCTCTCACTGTCTCTCCTAGATCTCACAGCATCAGACACTGACATGCCCCAGTTTTGCGAGTCGTCTCTCACAGGTTGTAAATGTTAAAGGGTTTTTTTCCCCCTAATAAGTGACACTAATTGTGTTCTCACCCCACAGTATTTTCCAGCCCATCCGATCTTCCAGGCTGGGGAGCAGCCTCCCTCCAGTATGTCATTCTGGTCCATAACTCTGTAGCCCCTTTTAGTTATTAAAACAGTCACATTTTGGCCCTTTGAAACGGAGTGCTGTTCATTTGACTTCATTCTCAAATTTGATCCCAAGTCCTCTTTCTCTCTGCCCTGGCACAAGCTGAAAATCACGACTCTAGAAGCTTGGAGGAGGGTGAGGAGCAGAGTGGATGACTTCGCCCCTCTTCACCCCTCCTCTTCTGCTTCCTGTCCTCCTCTGCTGTTGAGGCAGGGAGCAGGGAAAAGGACCAGAGACCATGGCTCCACTTCTGATCCTGCCCATCATGAGGTTTCATCTCCGTCTCGTTGGTGGCTTCACCTTTCCTGCCTTACATGGGCAGGCCCATAATCCCTTCCATAGGGCTGACATCCAAATACACTTGGACCCCTCCTATGTGTTTACACTTGCTTCCCTGGTGATCTCGCCTGTCTGGTAGCTTTTCATAACTCCTCTACACTAAAAACTCCCCACAACCAGCTGCCCAATCTCCATCTCTACTTGAACGCATAGTAGACATCTCAAACTGAACATGTTCACAAGGCCTGCTCACCTGCCAACTCCCCATTTCAGCTCACAACAACTCCATCTTTCTTGTTGCGCAAGCCAAAATTTGGAGGCACTTTTACTCCTTTCTTCCTCTTAGCCCACATTGAGTCTTTCCACAAATTCCATCATCTCTACCTTCAAAATTATACCCGGAATCCAAACTCTTCTTACCATTCTTGCTCGTATTATTGCCCTGGATATGGATTATTATCATGGGTCTGCCTTACTTCCTACAGTCCTTCTCAGCACAGCAACCAGAGTTGTCCTGTTAAAGCCTGTGCCAGATCATTTCACACTTCTGTTCAAAATCCTGCAAAGGGTTTCTATTTCATCAGGAGTAAAATCCAGAGACTTTACAGCAGGCTACCTGTACTTTCATAATTCACTCCATCCTCTAGCATCCCCTTGAGCATCCCTGACTCATAGTCAGCTACACTCCTCCTTGCTCACTCCACACCTGCCTGTCCTCAACAAGCATCCCTGACTCATAGTCAGCTACACTCCTCCTTGCTCACTCCACACCTGCCTGTCCTCAACAAACATTTCAGGTACATTTTTTTTTAATTGAATGGATGAATAAATAAAGAAGATGTGGTATCCAGAAAAGATGAAAACTCTAATTCGTAAAGATACCCCAATGGTCATAGCAGTACTATTTATAATAGCCAAGATACGGACACAACCCAAGTGCCCATCAACAGATGACTGGTCTAAGAAGATGCGGTAGAAGGGCCAAGATGGCGGAGCAGAAGGGCGCTGGTAGCTCACCCTTCCCCACAAATGCACCAAGACTCACATCCACGGAGCCACCCAGCCAACCAGAGCACCTGCTGAACTCCAACAGAACATCGCCCTCTTCAAAAGACAAAGATGCCACGAATATGGTACGAGAAAAGGGAAAAAGAAAGAAGGAAAAGCAAAACTGTGCGGGACCGGTCCCGGGGGAGGGAGCGGCAAAGGAGGGCTGGCGCTCGCTCGCCGGGGTCTCCCCTCTCCAACGGAGAAGCCAGCGGGACGGAGGGGGAGCCGCCGAGGCTCGGATCTGCATGGAGCAGCCTTTGACCAACAGAACTAAGGTAAAGGGGCACAGAGGGTCCCTGCGACACCCAGCCCGAGACGCGGGCCGGCAGCTGCGGGCAGGGCAAGGCTGCCCGAGCCGGGCGGAGGACGGGGCGGCTGCACTGAGGCAGCCCCGGGGGACTGCAGGGGGCTGCACGCCGTGGCTGGGAGGGGATACAGAGCAGAACAGCCTGGGCCGCCCATAAATTACAGGGAACAAAAAAACAGCAAAGCAACGCTGCTGGTGTGCCCTGGGGGGAAGGGCGCCGAGCCTTTGTCTCCTCAGGCCCGCGGCGCCATTACCGGCCTGTCCTCGGGAGCAGCACAGTGGGGCGCAGCCACAGCCGCCACATCCTCCTGTCTGCAGCGCCCGGGCGGGGGCGGGGGCGGGGTCGTAACCTGAACCCACACCTGGGGGCCCCGCAACCTCTTAGGCGGGCCTGAGACTTGTTTACAGCCCCAGGCAGGTAGGAACATTCTGCCCCAGTGCCTCTGAGAACTCGCGCCTCTAAGACACGGAGCAAGGAGCAGAGTGCAGGCACAGAGCAGGGCTGAGGGCTGAGTGGCCGTTTTCATGGAGCTCACCTGTGGAGCGCCGACCCAGTGCGGAGCGGGGAACTGCACTGGGCAGGGAAGCGACCTGCCACCGACCGTGCACTAGTGAGGCGCCTGACGGCGGCGTCAGCGTCAGGAGGGGGCGCTCACCGCCTGCCTACTGTGCGCAAGCGCGGCGCGGCACTGTACAGCCTGGAGGGGGCGCGACTCGCCCGCCCACCGGCAAGGGGAGCCGTGCAGACCAGGGGCGCGTCCAGAGAGCCCCTGGAGCCAGTGAGCAGAGCTCGCCCAGCAGGGTGAGGGCAGGAACAGTGACAACCACAAAACAAAAAGGAGGCCTGTTCCATAGTCAGGGCAGGCTCTGGCCACCAGGTCAGCAGCCACACCTCTAACCACAGGGTAGCAGGCAAAAGGCGCGGAAAGACGACTTGACAACCACCCACACTTCAGAAGACCTCTGCACAAAATTATTAAGAGCACACAGTCTCCACGGGAACACATTCACTTTTTTTTTCTTTACTTTTATTTTTTCTTTTACTTTTTCAATTTTTACTTTTTAAAAATTCTTTGTTTCTATTTTTAATCCCTTTTAAATTTTTCTTTTAAAATATTTTTATTATTTTTTAATTTGTCTCAATTTCATTTTTATTTCTCTTTGTTTTGTTCTTGCTGTTGTTTATTATTACTGTTCTCAAATATTTTTTCTTCTTTTAAGTTTTTAAAAATTTGTCTCACCTCAATTTTTATTTCTGTTCGATTTGTTCTTCTGTTATTGATTATATTCTATTTTCAAATCTTTTTTCTTTTAAATTTCTTTTTATTTTGTGTCTGCATCTGCTTTAAATAAACAAACAAACAAACAAACAAACCTCTTCAGGACCACAGTAGATAACTGATACTCCACAAGCCATAGTGCCAGAGATATAAGTAAAACGAAGAAGCAGAGGAACTTCTCCCAATCAAAAGAACAAGAGAAATCCCCTGAAGGAACGATCAATGAAATAGACCTTGATAGTCTACTAGATCAAGATTTCAAAAAAGCAGTAATCAAAGTATTAAAGGAACTAAAGGAGATTGTGTATAGAGACAGAGAATATGTCAAAAAGGAAATTGAAACTATAAAGAGAAGCCAATTAAAATTGGAAAACTCATTTGCTGAGGTGAGAGCTGAGCTAAAAGCTGTAAAAAGTAGGTTAGATAATGCAGAGAAACAAATAAGTGACTTAGAAGACAGGACAACAGAAATTACCTAATCAGAACAGCTGAGAGGAAAACAAATAAAACCAATGAAAACAATATAAGGGACCTATGGGATAATATAAAAGATGCCAACATATGCATAATAAGGGTCCCAGAAGGAGAAGAAAAAGCAAAGGGGATTTAAAAGGTATTTGAAGAAATAATGACTGAAAACTTCCCAAACCTAAAGAAGGAATCAGATATCCAAGGACAGGAAGCACAGAGGGTCCCAAACAAGAACCCAAACAGACCCACACCAAGACATATTATAATCAGGATGGCCAGGGTTAAGGATAAATAATGATTCTAAAGGCAGTAAGAGAAAAACAAAGAGTTAGTTACAAGGGAACCCCCATAAGGCTTTTAGGTGATTTTTCTACACAAACACTACAGGCCAGAAGGGAGTGGCAAGATATAATCAAAGTCCCGAATGAAAAAAAGCTGCAACCTAGGACACTTTATCCAGCAAGGCTATCCTTTAGGATAGAAGGAGAGATAAAGAACTTCACAGACAAGCGAAAACAAAAAGAATTTAGCAACACTAAATCTATGCTAAAAGAAATATTGAAAGTTCTACTCTAAATAGAAAAGAAGCAGGATGCTACAGAATGGAGAAAACCATAATTGGAAAGGTGATAACTACCATGAATTAAAATAGAATAAACATGAAATTGTAAAGGAAGACATCTAAATCATTAAGGGTGGGAGAGGGGAGCAAGAAAATATAGAGTTTCTTTTCTTTTCTTTTCTTTCTTGTTTGTTGTTGTTCTTGGTAATATGGGTTTGAGCTTATATTACTATCTGTTTAAAACAAACAGCTATAGTAATGGATTAATATATGTACAAAACAGGGTAACCACAAGCCAAAAACTTACAATAGAGTCACAAAAACTAAAAAGAAGCCAAGATAATACAAAGGAAGATTATCAAACCACAAAAAGAAAAGAAAATGAAACAAAGAGGAAATACCAAGTCAACTGCAAAATTAAGTTCAAAATGGCCATAAACATCTATCAATAATTACTGTAAATGTCAGACCAAATGCTCCAATCAAAAGACATACAGTCGCAGACTGGATAATAAAACAAGAACCTACAATATGCTACATACAAAAGACCCACTTTAGGGAGAAGGACACACATAGATTGAGAGTGAGAAGATGGAAAAAGATACTCCACAAAAATGGAAATGGCAAGAAAGCAGGAGTAGCAATTCTGATTTCAAACAAAATAGACTTTAAAACAAAGGCCACAAAGAAGGACACTTTATAATGATTAACGGAGCAATACAAGATGAGGATATTACACGGAATGGGAGAAAATATCTGCAAAAAATGAAACTGACAAGGGCTTGGTTTCCAGAATATATAAACAGCTCATATGACTTAATAAGAAAATAACAAACAACCCAGTCCAAAACTGGGCAGAAGACCTAAAGGAGCAATTCTCCAATGAAGACATATGAATGACCCATAGGCACATGAAAAAAATGTTCAGTATCACTAATTATCAGAGAAATGCAAATCAAAACTACAATGAGGTATCACCTTACACCAGTCAGAATGGCCATCATACAAAAGTCCACAAATGACAAACGCTGGAGAGGGTGTGGAGAAAAGGGAAGCCTCCAACACTGTTGGTGGGAATGCATTTTGGTGCAGCCACTGTGGAAAACAGTAAGGAGAGTCTTCAAAAGACTAAAAATAGACTTATCATATGACCCAGCATTCCCATTCTTGGGCATATATCCAGAAGGAACTCTAATTCTAAAAGACACCTGCACCCCGATGTTCATAGCTGCACTATTGCAATAGCCAAGATATGGAAACAACCTAAATGTCCATTGACAGATGACTAGATAAAGAAGCTGTGGTATCTTTATGTCATGGAATACTACTCAACCATAAAAAATGACAACATAATGCCATTTGCAGCGACACGGATGTTCCTGGAGAATGTCATTCTAAGTGAAGTGAGCCAGAAAGAGAAAGAAAAATACCATATGGTATCACTCATATGTGGAATCTAAAAAAAAAAAAGAAGACAAATGAACTTATATATGAAACAGAAACAGACTCACAGACACAGAATACAGACTAGTGGTTGCCAGGGGGGAGAGGGGTGGGAAGGGATAAACTGGGCATTCGAGATTTGCAGATACTGACTGGTATATATAAAATAGATAAACAAGTTTATACTGTATAGCACAGGGAAATATATTCAATATCTTGTAGTAGCTCATGGTGAAAAAGAATATGAAAATGAATACATGTATATTTATGAGTGAAGAATTGTGCTGTATACCAGAAATTGACACAACATTGTAAACTGACTATAACTCAATAAAAAAAAGTATTTCTGCAAAAAAAAAGATGTGGTGTATATATATATATGTGTGTGTGTGTATATATATATCACTCAGCCATAAAAAAGAATGAAATATTGCCATTTGCAACAATATGGATGGACCTAGAGATTATCATACTAAGTGAAGTAAGTCAGAGAAAGACAAATATTAGATGATATCACTTATTTGTGGAATCTAAAAAATAATACAAATGAATCTATATACAAAACAGAAACAGGCTCAGACATAGAAAACAAATTTATGGTCACCAAAGGGGAAAGGAAAGAAGGGAGGGACAAATTAGGAATATGGGATTAATAGATACAAACTGCTACATGTAAAATAGATAAGCAACAAGGATTTACTATATAGCATAAGGAAAAATATTCAATATCTTGTAATAATCTATAATGGAAAATAATGTGATACATATAATCATATATATATATATATATAAACTGAATCACTTCACTGTACACTTGAAATTAACACAATATTGTAAATCAACTGCTTTCAATTAAAAGGAAAAAAAAGATGTATATATATGCAGTGTAATACTACTCAGCCATATAAAAGAATGCAGTCTGGCCATTTGTGACAATATGGATGGACCTTGAGGGTATTATGCTAACAAAAGTAAGCCACACAGAGAAAGACAGATACCATATGATTTAACTCATATGTAGAATCTTAAAAAAAGCAATAATAAAAAATAAACAAAACATATGAACAAAGAGAACAAAACAAAAACAAACTCATAGATACTGTGGACAGATTGGTGGCTATCAGAAGGAAGGAAGCAAAATGAGTGAAAGGGATCAATCTTACGATGATGGATGAAAACTAGACTGGTGGTGATAATTTTGTGATGTACAAAGATGCCAATTATGATGTTATACACCTGAAACTTACATAATGATATATACCAATTTTACCTCCATTAAAAAAACATAGATGCAAGCTTCTGAATTACAAATTCTTATTGAATGTTGAACGAATTTTTTAAATGACTTATTTATTATATTTATTGACTGTTTTCTTTGTAAGGCAAGGGGTTTTTTCTGGTCTGTTTTATCTATGTGTCACATAAATAGAACAGTGCCTAAACACTCACAAGTAATTGTTATGGAAGGAAGGAAGACGATGTCAGAAGCAAGGAGACAATGTCTAAAATGTCTCTCAAGATGCCAGGTCACCTCTACTCCATGCGACTGTTCAGGTCTCCCAAGCTGTGAAGGCTGTGCCCCATTGGTCCCAGGGAATTTGGGTCATGGGGCTTCTACCCCATCTGGACTTCATGGACTTCCCAATCTTTCATGGACTTCCCAATCTTTCTCTTCAGCACATGTCAGGTGTCCTCTTATGCAAAATGCCTCTCTCTACATCTCGTGATGGAGTTGCTAACATGTTTCACTCATCAAGAGTTAACCTGCTTGGCTTCTCCCTTGCTGTGTCTCCATGTATCTATATGGTCTCCGTCCTCATGCCCCGCCCCCAGCACCCACCACCTAACTGTGAAGGGAGTCTCCGACTGCCCTCCCTTCTCCCTCAGCCCCACCTCCTTCTCCATTCCCTCCAACCCAGAGGGCATTCTTATATTCCATTTCCAGAATTCCTTCAGCTGAAGAGATTCATGGCTTGTATTTCTCATCAGAGCATTCACTACATCCGAGTAGCTATTATGTGCTACATTACTGGGTGAAATTCTAGAAAGCTGCATTTGTTTTGCCCTCTTAATATTAGTCCTCACAAATAAAACAAGAAGACTAGGATTGCTATTTATTTAGTATGTCTTCTTCATTTGAGAAAATAAAAAAGAAGTGACTGGCGTGTGTTGGGGTGGGGGTAAGGGGAACTTATTCTACTTCCTGCTCAATTTTGCTATGAACCTAAAACTTCTCAAAAAAATAAAGTATATCAATTTGGGGGAAAAAAGAGAAATGATAGCTCATCCTTACAAATAACAGTGGATTTACATGAAAATCACTGGTCATTCGTTTCCCTATTAGTCCAGTAAAGTGAATGTGAACTCATGCAGACTTTAAACAAATTCCCTCATCCAAGAGGTCAACGTTTACTGCTACTGCAGTGTAATGCAGTTGCTTGTCTCAGTAATCTTCAAGTGATTATCAATGTCTATTCTGGTCAGGGTGTAACCAGAAAAACACATTTTACTTCAAGTAATTACAGCAGAGTATACATAATGTAGAAAGTTGGTTACCCAGGTGATAAGATGCTGAGAAGCCAGATGGATGGTGAGAGGGAATCCGGATATTAGCAACATCAGGGAACCACAACCATCCCCGGGCTGGAAAGATAAAGGGAGGAAGCAGAGTGACCAGGTGGCAGGGTCACTCAGCAGAGGCTGGTTTCATGGCAAGCTAGTGCCATGGAAAATATATAGCCCTGCTTGGGGTACCCACCAGAAATTGATGAACAAAGAGAAATACCCTGACATCTGCATTACTCTCACCATCCTATCTCCTGCAGGGCTTCCCTGCCACCACACTGAGCCCGAAGCCAGCTGACATATGGACCTGGGAAACAGCCTAAAGGATACAGTCCTCTCTAGCAGGGGCAGGCAGGGATTAGATCTGATTAGATCTGAGGGCAGCCATCGGCATTGCACCAGAGCTAGAATAAGCACATCCAGCAGAATTTAGAAAACATTCAATAATTTCTCTCAGAGTAGTCGACTCTCTGTGTGGTGCTATTTCAAAACATTTCAAAAGGCACGTTTTAACATCAGCAAGAGTAAATGGCTTATGCTCCCTTAGTTTCAAAAAAAAAAGAAAGTAGAACAGAAGAAAGGAAAGGAAGGAAAAACTACCTAATGGTAAAACATTATTGGAAAAAATACTCAAGCAGAGCTTGAAAAGGGGTTCTTGTTGGATTTCATCCCACAATAATCCTATTCTCTTGGCCTTTGTGGCACAAGGGGCTGGTGGTAGTGAGGTGAAAAAAGGTTAGAAGTTTCCATGTTATTTCTAGCTACGCCAGTTGCAGCATAGGAAAAAAAATGACTGGTTCAGGTCTTATCTTGTTATTAATCTCAAAGGTTTGTGTATACTTTTAGAGAAATGAAACTAGTAAATAAAACTGGGAGAGAGAGTTTCTGTTTCTTCTTTTTGGCATTGGAAATTTATTTCAACAATAAAAAAAAATTGGTCTGAAAAGGGTTGTGCCCTAAAGTTCAAGGGTTCATGTACTTCTTAAGTCTCTAATTAACTAGGCAGAAAGTTATGACAAGACTAACAATCAGGCCATTGTTGCGTAAGCACTGGGATAACTTTTGAGCAGTAAAGAGTGCCCAGGAGTTTGAGTTCCGACCCATGGGTCTGAGTATCACCTGAAGTACCTTCCTGGCTGTGCATCTTTAGACAAAGAACTTGACAACTCTGAGCCTCAGGTCATTTCAAATAACAGCATAGACACGGCACCACCTCTCCGCAGGGTCATGGTGATGATTTCCTGAAATAAAGTTGGTGGCCCCTGCTGCACAAACGCCTGCTATTGCTGTGCTCCTTTTTACTGCAGGGATCCAAGAATGAGCTTCCATTTACCGCATGAAAAAACATGGAACACAAACATTATGTAGTCAGAAGCAACCGAAAATAGCCACTATGTCATTAACCCAGTCTCCAGAAGAGAAGACAATCACAGGATTAGAGAAGGAGAGCACAGACAGTTTTCTGTGCCTCCTCAGCTGCGGCGGCTGAATGAAGACCGCAAGCCCCCTGATGGTCGCTCCCCATCCTGCAGCCCTAACTGGCCCAGATGCATAGGGCTCCCTTGGGTCTGGTAAGCCATGGCACGGCTGACCAATGCCTTCCCCGACAACAGCAGACTAAATAACCTGAAGAAGGAGTCAAGATCCCCTGGACATTTTTATCTTAAAATAATGCACACAGCGGGTAGGAGAGAAAAATTGTTTGGTAAGTCCAAGTCTCTTGCAGCCATTTTAGTTAAATACCTCCTGGGAAGCTGTTTGCTTAACCAAATCACCAAATGGCTTTCAGCTTCACTGTTTTGTCTTTCTAATTCAGACCCTGAGAATAATCTATTACAATCCACTCACTATTCTTTTCAAAGGATCCTTTTTTTCCCCTATACAACTACTTTTTCTTTTTCTTTTTTTTCATATAATTACCTCCAATTCAGTCCCTTGGAGGAATTTGGCAAAGAATTCATCACGCAATGGGTAGTTCAAGACCTACGGTTGCCATGCATTCATTTAGGCGCTTGGGAAGCATTAAGGAATAAACAAAGATCCACGTCCTTGTGGGGCTTATATTCTAGTGGGGGAGGCAGACAATAAATAAGAAATACAATAAAGAGGGAAAGTATATAACGTGTTGGGTGATGAGTACTATGAACAGTAGAGCAGAGTCGACAAGATCAGGACTGCTGAGTTGGGTTTGGGGAGAGGGGCAGAAAGTTCTCCCCTGTCCTCTCAACAGTCCACATTTAAAGAGCGAGGAGTCTGGAAAGACACACACATGCCTCCTCTGGAACAGTGTTTCAGACTGGCAAGTAACAGCCTCGTTCTCTTTCCATGCAAGCCAGTAATGGAATTTTACATCGTCATTTTTACTCTTTTAATTTCCGGATCTGGTTTTGTGGAATGACATACTAGGATATCCTCATTTTTACCTCCATTGTATTTCAACAGGGCTCATTTAGCATCTCTGTCTCCAAGTCCTCAATCTTTCCATCTTCCCTTCACAAATAGGATAATTACAAGTTTGTCTCCTTTGACGTCAGAATAGTCTAATCAGTGTTTTACCAGTTCAGTTCTAAGACTTTCCCTGGACCTCATCTGAACTTCCATGAGTACAAGCCTATCTTAATGAAAGACATGCTTTTATTATGTAGCAAAATTGGGAAGTCAAGACCGGGAAGGAGGCCCTCTGCAGCTCACTTCTGAGGCTCTTCACCCATTTATTGCTGTATTTTCTTTCTTCCCCACCTTCCAAAGTGTGGTGCTCTGATGGTGGCGCTGCCCTGTACTGTGTATCTCCCCCACCCAAAGCTGACTCACGGTGTGGCCCTACCTTGAGAACTTTCCATATAACCTGTGAACCAATTGTTGGTAATAAATTAATTCAGTTACTTAATCTAAGTAAAGTATAAAAAAAATTTTTTTTTTAAATGGAGGCACTAGGGATTGAACCCAGGACCTCATGCATGTTAAGCATGCATTGAGCTATATCCTTCCCACAGTCAAAAAAAATCTTTAAAGGCAGGGACTTGGTTCTAGCCTCATCTTATTTGGCATTGCATCTACAGGGCTCAATACATGTTGGTATTCAATATGTGTTTGATGAATGAATGAATGATTAGCTCTATGTAATGTAATCCTGTCAGAGGGAAGGAAACAATGTGAATTTTGTTTAAGTGATTGATATCAGGACCATAGCTCTCCTATAATTTTCTCCTTTATCCCCTACTCATGCATACTTTTATTTCACAGTGTTTCATTGTTTGTCTGCCTGTCTCTTCCACTGGACTCCGAGCTCCTTGAGAAATTCTATATGTTTCACTGTTTGATCTCCTGCTGGTAACAGCCAAGGTGGGAGAACGATTAATGTCCCCACTACTGGTTTCCAGCCAAAGAGGAGCAGGAATGTCTATTCTCCTTTTCAGAACAGAAAAACACAGGGGAACATTCTAATGTCCCTCTTAGCCCTCCCTCACTGCACTCCAGGCTGCTTCCCTCATCAGGAAATATGGGAGAAGAAATCACACATGCTTAACTCAGCTCCATGTACCTCTCCTTTCTGGCTGGCCTGCCCTCAGAATTCTGATGTTCCGTGTTACTGCCGAGGGCAAGGCATATCAGGTAGGCTAAAGACTGAGGGGGTTGTCCTGTTCTCCCAGGCCTGGGCCCATAAGTCTGCCTACTCCAGGAACAAAGTCTTAGATGGCCCTATGGGGACGCCATTTCTAAACCACAGTCTTTAATCAGCCTTACCAACAAAGCCAGTGTTACATCTCTGTCAAAGTCTTACAACAGTGCCTGAATCCTCTGAATGCCGCGGCTAGCCCAGGGCCTAGTTTGTTATGTGCACTCAGAAATCAGAGAGCTTAATGAAATAATGTTTTCAGGGTCTTTGTGATGCTTTGGGAAAGTAAAGGATGGAGTAGGTAAGTACAAGGCAACTCCAACGATCAGGAAAATGGAGAGTCAGCTCCAATTCCAAAGTCCAGGAGTCAGCATTTACTTGGCACGTAGGGAAATGGAGCAGGATAGAGTGCACTGAAAAATGTCTAACCTTGGCTCTGTGTTTCCTAATTATTACATCATTATATCATTAATAAGCTAAGCCTGAGCTGGGGCACACCCTACTGATAACTGACATCCGTGTGCTGAGAATGCCCTTCTCAAAGCGTGTTCTGTGGGATTCTGCTTGAGCAAGATATGAAAAGGGTTTTCAAGTCATTTTCTCTGTTTCTGTTAGACAATTGCTCACTCAATGAGTCAGTTAATAAATTTTTACTGAGCTACCACCACTCTCTAGGATCTATTCTGGGTGATAGAGATTCAATAATGAACAAAAAGAATCTCTAACCTCAAGAAAATAAATCCACAGGATCATTTCAGATCTTTGGCAAAATCAAAAAGGAAGAAAACAGAGCGTTGTGGTCAAGAGCATGGGTTCTGCTGCCAAACTGCTTGGGTTCAAATCGTAGTAAAGCCACTTGGCAAAGTTCTAGAAGCATTCCAGGCCTCAGGGCCATCATTCCAAAAAATAAAGATGTGTCACAGAATAGTTACAGGGCTTAAATGAGGTAACCTATGTAAAGCACTTACTGTAGTAAATAGTACACAGGTGCTCTATAAATGCTGGCTTCCTTGGATAACTTTATCACCTCCTCTCTTAGAGATTCACACTCAGGGCTCTGAAATGCCCCACAATATGCATTGACTTCTTAAATGCATTTCACCATTTTTGTGGGCAAGAAGTTCTTGTCTTGTTGCAGAAAGAATTCAGAAACAAGAAACGGAGGTCAAGAAAGCAAAGCAAGGATTTATTAAGGGATAGATGGTACGCTCTCCAGGAAAGAGCGGGCAGACCCAGGTGGGTGGCTGCCCCGAGTTTCCTTGGCAAGCTTGTTATATGGGTGTGAAAATGAATGGGCAGAATATTCACTGGCAGGGAAGGGGTTTGAGGTCATCTTTCCTGATCCTCATCCCAGCTCCACCTTTCCAGTTGGGGAGGAAGGATTTTTATCCTTATTTAGTCTTGATCGGGAGGTTGGATGAGGTCATAATGAACAAAAGATTACATTCTGATGCGGGTATCATAAGCAAAAGTTTACATTTGGATGGAGGTCATGATGATCAAAAGGTTACATTCAGAATGTGGGGATTCCCGTCTTGTCCCACCCTTCTGCCTCCAGGACACTTATCAACCCAGAAGGTATGGTTTTCAATCAGTCTGAAGGATCCTGCTTTTCTTGGTCTGTCCAAGGAGCCCCATTGTTCACAAGATGTATGGTTTTCTGCTATTTGGCTCATGTCCCCCTTTCTCTGCTCAGATCTAGCTACCTGCCTGCTCTAATACCATGAACGCTTTTGTTGTGGGCTTAAAAATTTTCCTCAACATCCATGCAAAAATTTTAGGCAACACTACCATCAGATTGTGACGATAGCTAAGGACCACAAACACCCCTAGTGGCCATCAAAACCTGACAAAAGGAGACATAATTCCAAACGTACTCACATTTGGCTGGTGAGGCATCTCTGAAGTCTAACAGAACAGCCTCCCCCACCATCTGCCTTCTCATGGCCAGTGCCACGCACAGGCCTCCCCTAATTGAACATGCAAAGTGCCGCCCGCAGGCAACAATCTCACTGTCTATTCTGACACATCATCCGACGAAATCAGAGATGAAAGTCACATCTAATGGCTGCGAATACATAAATAGCCATTTCCATTCACTTTCAATTATCCTGCAGAGGAATCTGGTCACAGATGAGCTCAGTAAATTCACAATATGTTATCCTCAATAGCCACGCTGAGCAAAATCACCCAATTTGTTAGAACATTAATCCTCTAAAAGCATGCCAACCCTAATCATTTTATGGCTTCAGATTGCTTAATGGTGAAGCTGAGAGGACCCCCAGGGATGTCCAGGTGTGACCTTCAGTCAGTCAAGTGCAGACAGTCCCCTGGTAACGTGAATGCAAGTTGTGCTGCCTCGATACCTGGTTTACCCTAGTGTGACAGGCGTTCCAAATGCTCATTTGCACTATCCGTCTCTCACCAAGTCATCTTGGAGGAATGTCCAGTTCTTTGTAAGCCAAGATTCCATCTTATTTATTTTTGAATCTGCAGTGGTGAGCATAATATCAGGCACATAGAAGTTACAGGACACATATTTGTTAAATGAAAAATCAGATAAGTGGCAGGAATTTACCCTCAGGAAACAGGAACAGGGAGGAAGGAAGGAAAAGAGGGAGAAAGAAAGAGAAAGAAAGAAGGGGAAGGGAGGGAGGGAAGGAAGAGAGAATGGCATTTTTTAATACTTCTCAGTCTCCAGGTAAAGGTGAAGGCTCTCTTCTCTTGATTCTACCTGTGAATCTGAAGTTCTGAGGTGCTGATAACTTCCGAGTACAACTAGCAGAATAAGGTAACAACTGAAAGTAGACCCTGCACCATACTATGTGGGTTTAAATTTTGGGTGCCTCTTAGCAGCTGTGTGACTTTGGGCAAGTTATTTAGCCTCTCTGTGTCTTAGTTTCTAAACTATCGGATAGGGGTGATAATGAGGGTTAGCATGAGGAGTAAAAACAGTTCACACAGTAACTATACCTATCTGCGTATTTATATCTACATATTGACCTATCTGTATATGGAATGTCTGATACCCAGTAACACTATGCAAGCCTGGAGGGCTAGAAGCAGAGCAGTAATGAGTTTAAGAACCCTTGTTCCCACGTCAATTGCCCTCTTTTTTTTTTTTTAATTATTTATTTTTATTGAAGTATAGTGGCTTTACAATGTTGTGTTACTGTCTGTTGTACAGCTCAGTGATTCAGTTATACGTATTTTTTTTATTATAGGTTATTACATGATATTGAATGTAGTCCCCTGTGCTATACAGTGGGACCTTGTTATTTATCTGTTTTATATGTAGTAGTGTGTATCTGCTAATCTCAAACTCCTAATTTATCCCTCCTGCTCCTTTCCCATTTGGTAACTGCAAATTTGTTTTCTATATCTGTGAGTCTCTTTCCATTTTGTGAATACGTTCATTTGTATTCAGTTAGCCTCTCTTAACCCTCTTAACGCACTGTTCCCTTTTCTGCATCTCTTAGAATTCACTTCTCACAAGGCGGAGGCAGCATGAGGGGCCAGGAGCCTAGCAAGGAAAAGCATGTGTATGTTTGTCTGGCCTTGTCCTCTGCTCAGATCTCTCTGGGACCCAGTAGAGTAGTGTCTGGTCACGTGGCAGACCTTGCCCATTGGCCTTCCCTTTTCTCTATCCTGGGAGTCTCTCATTCATATCTTCCCTGAGACCATGATAAACTCCAGCCATGCAAACCCCCCGCAGCCTCACCAGGGAAGCCACATTCACATCACAGCTTGGATATTAAGTCAGTGTAACATGAATTCACACTAGTAGGATGACTGCTGCTGGCTGATCAGTGGCCATCTTGGGGACTCATGTTTCACAGTGGCCTTCCCTTCTCCCATTGAAAAGTGTCTTTAAAAACCAACTTAGTTGAACTATAAATTATATATAATAAAATGCTCCCATTTTAAGTGTTCAGTTTAATGAGATTTGACAAACATATACATTTGTATAATTGAGACAGAAGGGAAAGCGGCAGAACACATCATCAAATTTTGAAGTAGAAATCAAACGTTGTGTTTTGATTGCTATTATACTTTGGCAAAATCGTTTTCTGATTTAAGTAAAATTCACAGTAATCTACAAAAGACATAACCTTCCCCTTCAAAGACCACAGTAATCCCTTTTCACCATTGAACAGATTGGAGGAGGAGCAAAGAATAAATGGTCAAAGTGATCCCGAAATGGTTATGTTGTCAAGATTTCCATTTTAAAGAAGTATGTACCCGCTTAACAACAACCCACTGCCTCACCATCCTTCCTCATTTGGTTCTGGAGTCCCCATGTAGCACACCATACTCCCCACTTTTTCCAAAATGTCTCTCAACAGAATCTCCTGCCTAATTATCCATCTGTTCAGAGTCCAACTCCCCATACAGGGACCATACACGTGGGCCACACTTCGGCAGTGGTGGGAGACCAACTCAGGGTTTATTGCCTTTGACCAAGGTAACATCTGTTGTTATCCACAGACACCTTCTGGAGACAACAGCTCTGCCTTTGTTGTTTAACTGGAAAGAGTACATCTAATCAATCCAGGCAGGAGAAAAGACCTCTTGGCCAGTCATTGGAAGTGACTTTAATTAGATCAGGCCTTTAAATGTCTCCAGGTGGGTAGTTAATAAAACAAGAGGATTTTTAATGACCTTTAACCAAAATATATTTCTCTCCTTCCAGTCTCCAGATGAGCAATAGAAGGAAGCATTCAAAACAATTCCTATTTAATTGACCTCCAAGGGATGATAAAATTATACCTGAATTTTTGTTGCTTTGTTTTGCTTTTACTATTTTAAGTAATTTGTTAAACGGTATGTCTGTTTATTAATTCAGAAACAGATATTTCACTCTTACTCTGTGTCGTGCCTTGTGCTAGCCATTCCCCAGTGATGGCTGGAGCTGGTGGCTGTACCTACGTTGTCCACAGTCTCCTAAAGGAGCAAGATGTGGAAGTGGATCGGCACAATATAGCGAAGTCACGTTACAGAGACACGATCAGAGAGCTCCAGGAACCCAGAACAAAGAGTAATTCTCCATGCCATGGGAAAAGCTACCCAGAGCAGGTGCCATTTCAGTAGTCGATTGTGGTCCATATATGTGAACATCTCAGAACTGAGACAGATTTGAACTGGACACACTGTAAGATATACAAGGGGGAGTAAACATTGCAAAACAAAATGGCTTTCTGTGGGGCCCATGAGGAAAGGCTGATTTAAGGTTTAGTGAGAATAACCGTGTGCTCAGGAGAGCAGGTCTGATGTGGTTAATTGGATGAGGGAGGAAGCCAGAAATCTGTTAGAAGGCTGAGTACATACAGAAAGTAAAGGAGAAATATAACTCACTAACCAGCATGTTCTTCACAGAGCAGTAATGCCTGGCCTGAGAGCCACGCTTGGACTTTGGATGCAAACCTCACCACCCTTGAAACTGTCTTCATGATTTTGGATGTGTACACATATGCATTTTTCTGGAAATAGGTTCCTTAGATTTGATCAGGTTGTCAGAGTATCGCGTAACTCCTAATTGTTAAGAACCACCATGCGTAGTAAATTATCATGTAATGGCAACAAGTTATGAAGCCAAAGACCCAGGTGTGAGACGTGTGCCCTCCATATACTGACGGGCTGTGTGTCCTTGAACGTGTCCCTTTATCCCCCTAGCCTAACTCAGTCAGTCATCTGTCTGCCTTGTGGAATTGTTGTGAAAGTCAAAGGGTTTCATAAAACTTAAAGTGCTACACTATCGTTATCTATGAAAGTAAAAAAATTAAATGCAAATTTAATTTATTAAAAGTTTCTCCTTGCTCTTTTAAATATGACAAATCCACTCTAGCGGTTCATTCCTATCTATACATGTATGTGTGTGTAAACTTTTTAACTTTTTTCAGTGTGAAACTTTTCAAACAGACACAAAAGGAGAGAAAATAATATAGCAACCCCTCGTGTACTAATTTCCCTAATTATCAACATACAGCCAATCTTGTTTCACCTCTATCCCCATCTTCTTGCTGGATTATTTTAAGGTAAATACAGTACATCATATTATTCTGTGTATACTTTAGCACGTTTCTTAAAAAAAAACAAGATTCTTTTTAAAAACAAAATATTTCCAGTCAACAAAAAAATGGCATTACCATTTATAACATAACAACGGTATCATATGACACCCCAAAATCCCAGTATATCCTTAGTATCCTCAGTGTTCAAATTTCCCTGAGTCAGAGTTCAAACGAGGTCCATCCTGAGCCTCTGTGTTGAGAGGGCCCCAGAGGTTCACTGCACACATGTTGACCTTCCCGGATGCTCCTCGCCAGGGCCCTGGACGCCGTCCCTCTGCAGCCCCCGAGCCCGAGCTTGTCAGGCCAGGACTGTAGCAGCAAAGTTAACCAGCAGCAAGTGGATTGGGAAATTGCCTTTTTCAACCACAGCCGAGCCCGAGTTTCCTTTGTGCTTCTGCTTTATTTCCCTGATGAGTTTCTGACCATTTGACTCCTACCCTCAAAACTCTGTGGTGGTTTAAAAACCTAGCTACCAATTCTGTGACACCCCTTCTGTTGAGAAATGATGTCCATACCTCACTGTATCGGTATCTTCTTTTTTTTTTTTTGGGGGGAGGTAATTAGGTTTATTTATTTATTTTTAGAGGAGGTATTGGGTGGGAATTGAACCCAGGACCTTTTGCATGCTGGGCATGCACTCTACCACTTGAGCTATACCCTCCTCCCCTACCTCAATTGAATCTAGAAGAGTTTTGACTACCTTGATCAATAGAATAGAGCAGAAGTAACTCGCTGTAATTTACAAGGCTGGGTCATAAATGGACAGGGAGGTCCTGTCTTTTTTGCTGGACCAGTCCCCCGTGCTGTGGGGAGTGCCCACAGGTGGGCACTTCATTTGACAATCCCAGCTGAGCCCAGTCTTTATAGCCCCCACCAGGCACCTCACCTGTGGCTGAAGAACTTTCTAGATGATTTCAGCCCCTATTATTTGAGTGACTCTAAAAGTCTGAGACTTCCCAGCTGAGACTAGAGCTATTATAAAGAAGAGACAAGCCATCCCCACTTAATTCTTATTAGAAAGTGCCCCGTCTGAAATCCTTACCCACAGAATCCATTAGCATCATAAAATGGCTTATGTTTTATGCCGCTGAGTTTCGCAGTGGTTTGTGACATACAACATTAATAACCACTCTAGTCCTTGTCATGCCTATTTTCTTAAAGCACAAAATCCTTGAAACTTCTACCTCAGTGGAATACAGTGACTGTCCCTGATTTGGGAGACCAGCTAAAGAAATGGACTGAGAGACCTTACCGTTCACTCTGCAGAATTTGACATAATCCCATTTCCAGTGAAGTGACTCACTCTGACCCTAGAGTGCATCTGTCTTCAGTAAGTCCAGAGTGTCTTGGTTCCATTTTTTCTAGAGAATAAATCTCCAGACGCCTGGCTTTACGGGGGTGGGAGAAGGGTTTAAATAGTCTGAATTTCAATCAGTCTTCCTGCATGAAGCCCATCTTCATCCTGCCTCCAGTCCTTCAGTCTTTCCTGTGTCCCGCAGAGTCAAGCTACGTTGTTGGCGTCCTCTTTGTAGGCACTTCAAGTTTGTGCTGTTTTCACTCGGCTACCTTGGAATCCACCAGCTTTCTCTCCTACGGTATTTATTGGCATATCGTATCTGCTGCAGTTTCCCACCTCCTTTTCTCTATCATTGCATGTTTGTATCTTATTTTATTCATTCTCAAGCTTCTGATCTCCTGGGAGCAGAGAGGGAAAGTGGCCTTGTTTTCCAGGTGTGTACTCTCACTCAGCCCCTGCTTTCTGGCCTGACTCTCATCCTAGCCATTCACGATGCCCGATATTGCTGAGTTCCAGGCTCAAGCTCTCTTTTGTTTGCTGCACAATCTCAGTCTTCTTATTTTCAGCCCTGTGCTTCATTCTCAACTTCCACAGTGTGCGACACCTCCAGTTCTGAGCCTCGAAATGTCTCTGGGATGGACCAGCTCACCGCGTACGTTCCCCCTTTTTCAGACTCTACTCAGCTACAACCAGTCATCACTTCTCCATCCACTTTCTGTCTCCCTTCTGTGTCAAACTCCTGTATCCACTGAGCTACCACTTTCTCCTGAGTCTATACCTTTTAAACTTCTCTAGTTTTAACAAGGTCCCAGAAGGAAGAGGATATAAATCTGTGATCAGTACACTAAGCTTACCCCCTTCCCCCACTGGTAACCATAAGTTTGTTTTCTATGTCTGTGAGTCTGTTCTTCTTTTGTAAACAAGTTTGCTTGTCTTTTTTTTTTCAGACTCCACATATGAGTGATATTACATGATATTTTTCTCTGTTTCTGGCTTACGTCACTTTGACAATCTCCAGGTCCATCCATGTTGCTGCAAATGGGGGAAAGGGGGTGGGAAGGGATAAATTAATAGTTCTAGATTTGCAGATACTAACTGAAATATATACGTAAAATAGATAAACAAGTTCATGCTGTATAGCACAGTGAACTATATTCAGTATCTTGTAGTAAATCATGGTGAAAAAAAATATGAAAACTAATATATATATGTTCATGTATGACAGAAGCATTATGCTGTACACAAGAAATTGACACATTGTAAACTAACTATAATTCAATAAAAAAATACAAAAATATTTTTTCAATGTAATGCTTCATATTCTTAAGCATTAATTGTATTTTTTGAAATACACTAAGCTCAATAAATTGAAAATAACTGATCCAGAAGCTTGAAAGGGGAAATGTCAGAAATCTTTTCATTTTAAGTTGACATACTAACAATCTCTTACATTGTTCACATTTTGTGATTGATAAGCATTGACTCTGGAGTGAGTTGGTGGGATAATTTTTTGAGCAGCACATAATTGGGAACATTCTGAGATATCTAACAATGTCTTTTAAAATCTCAGAAAGATCTCTGTTCAAAACTATAAGTGGAGCACGCACCCTCCTCCCCGTCTTCTTGAAGACCCATTGGAATGACAATAATCAAAGAAGAGGAGAAATTCCTACAAGGAGTGGGGATTGGGGAGGGGGACATCAGTGTAATTTACCAAAAGTCATTGGTGAATTTACGAGACACAATCTAGACGAGGTGGTTCCCACGGAGGAGTGGGAGCAGATAGAGCCCTAGTTCTGAGCATGTCCCAGTGTGGCTGAGGCAGAGGGGAGACACCCAGCAGAGTCAGGAGTTGATATTTATCATAACTGAGTTTTACTGAGCACCTACTACGTGCCAAGCAATGTTTTAAGCACCTTACAAGGTGTTGCCCTTTTTACTCCTCACAACAACCTTATAAAATCAATAGCACAGAACCTTATAAAATTAAGCACAGAAAAGTTAAGTAATATTCTCAAGGTTCCTCAGCTAATAGGTGATAAAGCTACATGTGGAATTTGGGCAAGTTAACTTCAGAATCTTGTAACTGCTTTCCTAGACTGAGGCTGTTTTCAAATGGCTATCTTCATTTTGTTTTTCACATGGAATTTAAACTTAAAGGTTCACGTTCTTTTCAATTTTTAAAAATACTTTAAGGTTCACTTTTATTGTTCATATTTTATCTGTATTTGTAAGCTGGAAATTATTATTTTTAAAAGTCAGACAGAAAGCACAAATTCACAAATGCTAAAATTGTCATGTAATTGGATCACAACATGTGATCACATTCACATATTTCTGAAAACTGGCTATTTCTCCATGAAAATGCCATGCATCCAGTGGAAATATTTAAGTGTTGCTTAACCTTTCATTGAGCACAGCATACGTGGGTTGTGGTCATGTACTTTTCTGTACGACTTTATATGAGGCACGTGCAGCAAGCTATATTCAAAAAATGCTGGGTAGGATGGCCAATCTCCGATATAACGTATTTTTTTAAGTACAAATACAAAAGCTGTTGGAAAAATTTTACCCCAAAGTGTGCACCAAAGCAAGTTAAACTAGGTCTCCGAAGTCAACACCTAGGTTGTGGTCCCTGTAGGAGACGGCACAGAGGTGTCCCAGCGCCGGCACACGCACCTGGCAGCCACATTGATGCTGCATGACTCTGAATCCTTGGGAACATTGATTAGACCTGCAGGTGACACCTAGCTCAGGTTAGCCAGCTGGAGTCTCTCTCCTGAGCATCTGGAATTGGTACTGAAAGTTGAGTCCGTAACTGTACATATACAGACACAGAGGGTGTGTAGTGGCGTTATTTTTGGCTACCAAGACTCAGAGGCCAGAAGGCAGGTCTGGAGAGAAAAGAATGAAGAAACACACAGAAATGAGAAACAGTCCTCTTGACCTCTGATACCTGGTTTCAGCTCCTTCTCGAGACCTGGCTGCCTTCCAGCCCTTGGTCTGTGACAAAGTCCTGAGTCCTTCAAATAAAATTCTCCATTTTTGCTCAAGCTAGTTAGGGTGGGTTTCTTTCACTTTAAATCATAATCCTAACTTACAGGGTCCCCCGTGTGTGAAATGTATTATCATGAGTCCACGTGTGTGCTTCTTCTTTTTGATCAGTTTTTGAAGGTTTCCAAATGTCTTAAATAAATTATTCTTGAGTTTGCAGACTCTGGCAGCTTCCCTGGAGCGCACAGCATGAGAAGCTCTCCTCTAAAGCTGCTGGAGGGATCTGCGCCAGGAATGAAGAGTTTGGCCAGCTCGCAGTACAAGCACCTCTGCGCTGGCGAGGTGTAAAAACCAAGCTGCCACTCGCTCAGATTAGTAAGTCCAGTCTTGCTAGAGATGTGTTCTTGGATCTGCCGGGTTATCTCTTGTTGCTTTGGGCCCAGTGCAACCCAAACAGGAGGCACGGAGACTCAAAAGGCCCTCCCTGCTGCCCCGAGGCTGAAGCCTCTGCACCTTGTCGTTGCATTTGCTCCTGCCTCCGCTGGGGGGGTGGAATCAGTTGTTTGTTTGCATTGGTCTCTCCTTATCTGTTGTTTTTGTTGCTGGTGCGCTTAATTCTGCTCCAGGCCCCCTGCTCCCCAAAGACCAGGCCCAACTGACTTAGAGCCTCAGAGAGGAGACAAGACTCTCCCTCTTCTAGACCGTGGTCCACACTTACGCCAGGTCATGACGGTGGGACCATTCATTCCCTTCCGGGGAAATCCTTTCCCCACTACAGGGTGTCATGTGGTCCATGGCCTCAGCAAAATAATGTGGAACAGAATGGATCTTCCCAAATCTGAAATTTTCAATTATATCCCTGATCATCTTGTCTCACGATGCTACATTTATTGAGTTGGATCTGTTGGCTGGCCAGTTGGGATAGTAAAAGTGCAAAGAGCACTTTCTTTGGTCTCTGATTGCCAGGAAAGTCAAGCAATTCATCAGCTTAGCAAAATTAAAACAAAACGAAATACATGTAAGAAAGCAAAGATAACAAAATAAAGAACACTACGGAGAAAGAACAAAAAAGGGAGGAAACTGAAATCCCAAAGTCAGAGAGCAGCAAATGCTGGTGATCAAAGAAAACAGCTATCTCTGGACCATCCTGGGAACTTGCGGTCTAGAGGGACATTCAGGGAAAGGACATCTAACTTGTTAACGGCGGTGGCAGCTCCGTAGAGCACAGCAGTATTCGGACCATTCCCAGTTTAAGGTACCTCAGTGAGATCAGCTCAGTTCAGCTGCCAAGGGAGCATTTGCTCCATGGTCTTTGGTAACCACATTTCTGGTAATTTATGGAACCTATAGGAATTTTCATAATTACAATCTTATGTGATCCTCACAGCCCTGAGACTTGATAGTTACAACAGTAATATTGCAACACTTTCAAAGTGAGGAAACTAAGATGTGAAAAAGAAAAACTTATTTTCTCAAAGTCTCCTGACTCCCCATCTCACATTTCTCTCTACACGTCACAGCAGACTTTAAGTCAATAATTAATTGAATAGAAACTCAGCTCTGGAAGTTACGCAGTGGCTGAGATTTCACTTCTTTTTATTCAAAAGGCAATAGTAATTAAAAAGTAGGTATCAAGGACTTTCTTGAAGAGCACAAGTTCCAGTGTCCTCTCCTATTCAGTCCAACTTTTGCCTTTATAGGAAATAATAATAATAGTCTATTTACTGAGCACTTCATGGGATTAGCATCTTAAAAGATGTGTTTTAAATTGACAACAATCATGTGATTGACTTCCATTTTAGTGATGATAAAACTGAGGCTCAGAGAGGTTAAGCAGCTCACCTAGTGTTGCACAGCCAGATAATGACAGTCTGAGTTTGAACCAGGATCGAACTCTAAAGCCTTGGATCTTAACCACCACAACTTGCGGCCTCTGAATACCACACTGGGCTAAATCCCACGTGAGGTGTCTTGTCTTTGAGTTAAGGGAAATATAAATTCTTTCCAGCAATCACCACCTAAGAATGCCTAAGATTTTATATATGCATATAAAATCCACCTAAGGGATCGGGGGGTGGGGGGAGCAAAAGCTAGTTTCCATTTTTTGACTTAAGCATTAATGGTCAGGAGAAAGTACTTTCCTGAATTACCGTTTTCCTTGCAGTTCAAGACACATAGTTATTATTCTGCTTTTACTCTGCATGTCCTTGCTAAAGTTTATCTTTATTATTGTTACTATTTTGATTGCACTATTACCTTTATTGACATAAAGCAGAAAATTTTTTTCCTAGAAATAAAAATCTCTTGACTTCCAAGGGTAGGTTATAAAAGGCATCACACTTCGGTTGCTCTCTTTCTTTGGGACCGTGTACTCTGCAGGCAGCCAGCTGCCATGTCAGGAGGACACTCGAGCAGCCCCATGGAGAAGCTCACGGAGCAAGGACCTGAGCCCTGTATCCCACAGTCTTGCCAGTGCTCTGGGAAGCAGATCCTCCAGCCCCAGTCAAGCCAGCAGGTGACTGCAGCCCCAGTCCGCCTCCAGACTGCAGCCTCGTTAGAGATCCCAAATGCTCTCCTCTTCCATGTGACTCCCTTTCAGAGCCACCCAGCTAAGCTGACCCACAAACAGGCAAGATAATGAAGATGTGTTGTTTAAGCCAAAAAAAAAAAAAAAATCTCTTGAGCAGTAGATCATTTTTAAAAATACATACCCACCTAACTTTTTGCACATGAATAAATGTGATTATATTCATGCCAGATTCTTTCAGCACTGTCCCTTTTCTTTGTGGCTTCTTCATCTCTCCAGCCATCCCACCTCACTTGCCACTTCTCCCTTCCTGTAGTTATCTTTTTAATGATGTTTCCTTTTTGCCTTTTCATTATTTTTACTGGTGTGACCAAGCTGCTTTCAGTCCGGTTTTCCCCAATATCCTGTAAGGTCTACCTCCCTTTCGTTTCATTAATGGCCGCCTTCCCTCTCCTGTGCTCACGGTCACACTCGTGTTTTCCTCTTCTACTTGAAGAAAAAATACTAGTGGTTTCTTCCACCCCAGGAGCTCTATTTTTCCATTTTCTCCTGATCCTAATAAGATCAAACCTTTCAAATATGCTCATTCCGCCTTCTCTTGCTGTCCTCTGTTGCCTGCCTTTCTCACCACGAAATGTTGGGGATGGAATTATTTAGTTCTTTTTCCTACCTTCAACTTTTAGATTTTGCTGAGATAGTTATAATCAATGGTTTGTCTTTTCTTTTCAAGAGTTTACTTTTTTTATTGAAGTATAGTTGATTTATAATGTTGTGTTAATTTCTGTTGTACAGCATAGTGGTTCATATATATATAAATTTTTTTTATATTCTTTTTCATTATAGGCCATTACAAGGTATTGAAAATAGTTCCCTATGCTATACAGAAGAAACTCGTTTATCTACTTTATATGTAGTAGTTTGTATATGCAGATCTAGAGCTCCCAATTTATCCCTTCCCACCCCTCTCCCCCGGTAACCATAAGTTTGTTTTCTATGTCTGTGAGTCTATTTCTGTTATGTAAATAAGTTCATTTGTGTCCTTTTTGTGTGTGATATCAAATGGTATTTTTCTTTCTTCTTCTGGCTTACTTCACATAGTGTAGGATTCCTAGGTTGCAGGGTTTTTTTTTCTAAGTAGTTCATGGGATGTTAGTTCATGGGCGTTAGTTCACGGTAGCCTCTAGTGTTACAGACAAGAAGACTGATTCCTTGTCCTTTGCAGGAAATCTGTTTTTTATTTCTGTCTGGAAGTTTACAAGATTTTTCTCTTTAGCCTTAGAATACAGAACTTTTACCAGGACATGGCTTTTTAAAAAAAAAATCAGTACTCCTAGAAATTCATTGATTCCTTCCAATATGCAGACTCGAGTCTTTCATATTTTGGGGAAGATTTCTACTATAATTTATGTTCTACTCTTCCTGTTTCTTTTATATTTTTTCTTCTAGGACTTCTTTTAAAATTATTACTACTTTGCATGTCAGGACTTCTAAATCTATCCTACCAAAAAAAAAAAAAAAAAAAAAGATCTTTCTCATCATTTCTACTTTGCAATTTGGCTGTATTTCTTGTCATTATTCTTCCAGGCCACTAATCCAGTCTTAGCAAACGTTTGGTTGGGAAATCATCTTTTTTAGGTGGAGAAAGTCTCTTTCCCTGAAACATGCTTGCTGTTCAAGTGTTTAATATTTTTCTGTTCAAATGTTGTCTCCATCCACCTGCAGCTCTATTTCATTGTGCCGAATTGTTTGTTCTGGCTGATCCTCCCCATCTAAGTGCAGGGCCCTGCTAACCGGGAGCAAGTCCTTTCGAAGCTCCCGGGAGCACAGCTGGGTTGTGGGAGGACCCTAAGCAGTGGCTGTCTCACTGAATCCTCTCCAAATCCGTTGTTGTAAGAGTCCTGTCCCAAGGTGTGGGGTGTGGGAGGAAAAACAGGAGAAGTTAGCGATGAAAAGAAATTTAAGAGGCACAGTAAGTGTGATGTATGGACCTGATGTAGATCTTAATTTTAATCCTCTACAGATCCTATTTTGATCTATCAGGAAAATTTTGAACAGAGATCATTGATAAAATTAAGAAATCATAACTTTCAAACAAGATAGTAGAATTAAAGATTATGCTTTTAGACTCTTTTTCGTCTAGAGACACATGTTAAAATATTTCTGGGTGAAATTATGTGATGACTAGGATTTGCTTCAAGATAACTGGCGGGGGGAGGGGAGCTCCTTTTCCTCCCTATCTGGGCTCAGACTTCTCTCCACTTGGCCTTTCCACCCGGTCTCTTTAGCAGCACAGCTGGCCTCCTGACATGAATGACCCCAAGAGCACAAAAAGTTGCCAGAACTTCCTAAAGGCTTAGGCCCAGAATTGGCGCAACATCACTTCTTTTGCATGATGTCCGTTAAAGGGAGACACAGGGCCTTCCCAGAATCTTTGTAGGAGGGGCCACACAAGGGTGTGCATACTGGAAAGTGGCTAATTTTTGGAGACAGCTATTACACCCAAGTATTAATTAAAACTTCAGAATTGTAGAGTTGAGATGTCTGCCCTTCTCCAGCGAGGACTGCTGTGGACCAGCCATTTGCCCTGGGTGGAGATGTCCTGGGCCTTCTGTCCCCCACTCAGCACTCGTCCTCTTCCACCAGTTGCCAGTGTCTCCGGCCCAGCCAGTATCAAAGCAGGAAGATGCAAGGAAACAGAGTGGGAGTGAAGAGAGCAGGAGCTTTTACTTTAATGCAGCTTTGATAAGATGGCTTCACTGAATTTGACAAATGCTTAGAGCTGATTTCTTCTCTTGCGGCGGAAGCAGTGTCTGTGGCAGAGCCGGCGCTTTCCTAAGCTCTTCTGAGATCTCCCTCCAGGCCACAGGCACCTTTGCATGGTACTTCCCACAACACGGGCAAGACACGCTCCTGTGTGTACCATGAAGCCCAGGTCCATCTTCTGACTGTTGGAAGACTCTTTGCTGGGAGTCCCTCTTTGCCCATCTCCTGCCTGCCCAAAGCAGTCCTCTTAGAGAAAATTGAGACCCACTCCAAGCTGACTAAACCTCATTTTCCAATTAGAAACACTACCCACACGTCCCTGACCCAGTGATATCTGGGAATGGAAGTCAATGTCAATGCAGCAAAAAGTCCTAGTTGGTACCATCAGAGAAGATAGCCCAGCCAGCCATGTCTACCAGATTTAAGATTTTCCTGGAAAATTTCACTTTGTCCCCCCAGTAGCAGGGAACATTATCAGGCTCCTCGAGTGAATTTCCTGAAGATCCTCTCTTTTCATGGGGTTCTCACCCCAAACCTACCTCCTTGGGTGGAGAGGAAGGGCTTACAGCTCAGCTGTCTCCAAACACATCTTCTAAATACCGCTTTCAACCTTTTAGACCTTCAGTGTTAGGATGGGTTTAAGAACTGTGTCCTGAGGGGGAGGGTATAGCTCAAGTGGTAGAGTGTATTTTTTGCATGCACGAGGTCCTGGGTTCAATTCCCAGTACCTCCTCTAAAAATAAATAAATAAACCTAATTACCTCCCCCCCCCAAATAAAATAAAAATAAAGAGAAGAAACAAAGTATCTTAAAAAAAAAAGAAGAAGAATTGCATCCTGGGTCTTTGGTATCTTGGCCTCTCAATCATGACTTTCATCTCATTTCCTAATACAGATGCTCTGCACGCACAAGCTAAATCCGTGGCCCGATTCCTAATTCAAGTGTTTGTTTTGCACTTCTTTACAAATGCTCCCAAAAGGTTTTTTTCCTCCTTGAGACAATCAACTGAGAACACAGTTATTCAGAGAGCACAGAGAACGGCTGGTGCTTCGTGTTTTAAAAATAATTCCTATCACAGCATCCCCAAACTTCTTTACCCAAAGGAGAGACTCAGTACTGACACAAGCCCTTTCCTCCCTCTGCTCTGTCCAGCTGCGCAGATATTCATAGTCCGGGAACCAGGCCACTTCACCGACACCGGCGACCGGGAATCGTGGGCTCATCCTGGTAACCATGGAAGCAGGCAGCCGATGACATCAGAAGCCTGCATCGTGGCTTCTGCTTGCAGTGCTGCCGTGCTGAAGGAAAGCACAAGGTGATGCGAGGAAAACCGTATATTAAAACCCTTTCACTCCTTTTGAGAGGTGCGTGGGAATGAGTTCTAAAAGAAGTCTCCGAATCTCTGCAGCCATTTTCAAACCCTCAGCTAGGATTAATAAAATTTACATTAGAAAAGAACTTGACAATTTGAAAATGATGTAAAGTAATAAAAATGCAGGTTCAAATACACCTATTTTTAAAATTTTATATGAAGTGTTTTATATATATATAAAACCAATTATCAGTTTTGGCTTTAGTTTGGCTCTAAAGTCACCCAGCTGTAGGGTATTTACACCATAACCCCAGACTAAGTCAGGCTTGGATGAAGTCATTTTAATATAAATAAGAGTTAGATGTAGTAATTATGTCTGTTGATTTCTACCTGAACCCCTGTTCTCCTAATGTTCCACTATTCTGCCAGCTACACTCTAGGCTTCTCAGATTACCCCTCACATCTATTCCACCCCATCATTATTTCCAGGTCCATTCATTCATTTGCAGGAACTCTCTAAAACCGTACCCTGAAATAACTCACCACATGCCAGGTTTATTATTCAGAATGCAAATACATGGCATCTATTTGGTCTTGATCCTCAACAATGTTGGCTATTTACTAAAAAAAAAAAAAAAAGGTTAGTGATTTTAGCCAACTAAGAAAATTCACAAGCTTCATCCCAGTTAGAAGGAGCCAGCAGTTTAGTTGGTTGGTATACAGACAGGGGAGAAATTATTTTTCTAGCTGCATCGACAATTAAGATTATTAAAAAGAGGGGCTTTTCAATAGAAGCTGAATGGCCCAGTCCATGTGAGTTCCTGATATCCTGGCTGACCCATCCCATTACTAATGAATGAGGGAGTCTTAATAATCCTCTCAAAGAAAAATCCATGTCACATGAAATGTGCAAAAATCTGCAAACAAATGTCATTTAGGCGCTATGCGATACATTCATAGCTGACTCAAAGCATACAATTCCTGCCCTGTGGGTACACCCAATCGCAGGCCATCATCCATAGCTGCACAAGCTGTGGGTTATACACCCCAGGACTCCAGGGGTACTTTTGACATAGACCAGCCCAGCGATGCAGTGGCCACGTCAAGCCTCTCTGGGAGACATAGCTTAGATGGAAATGGAGGGCCTCTGACTTAGGACTACTCATTGCCTGACCAATTATGTTGCCCCGGGTGTCCTGGGTAAAGGAACAAATGTCCCTAGTGCATCAGCAGCAAGACTGGCTTTAGAGAGAAAGATAAAACTTCAAGAGAGACATCTTTAAACCAGCGCTTCTTCAAATAGCACTTCTGAGGTCAAAAATAATTCATCCAAAGACAAATATATTTTGAACTCATTTTTTTGTGAGCTAATCAGTTGACCGAAGTGAAAAGTTGTACTCTGGAATTGTGCAAAGCCAATTGCCTCTGCAAATGGGTTATCCCATTTATAACAGTATATATCCTACATATAAGAAAACTTTGTTACCAAGAGTAGCTGTGAGAATGTTTGCTCCGTCCACAGTGACACCCACAGCTGCGCAGCAAAGGAAGCCTGCATGGTATTATTTAGTAGTGAAGCGCTCCCCCTGGTGGAAATAAGTAGGAATTAAAAAAACCAGTAAAACCTTTAAAATATATTTTATTCCTCTTTAATGTTTTAATTATGGAATTAAAAATGAAAAGGGGGCAATAGCTGCTTCACTGATGGGCCATATGAACTGTAGTGTGGTAGAAAGGATCATGTTAAAGTCAAAGCCATTGTAAGTGTTGTGCTGTAAAGCCCTCTTAAGGTTTTGAGTGGGGCAGGGTCTGTCAGTCTTGGCACTATTGACATTTTGGGCTTGACAATTCTCTGTTGTGCAAGGCTGTTCTGTGCATTGTAGGATGTCTGAGCAGCATCCCTGGCCTCTACTAAGTTGATGCCTGTGACACCACGCCGCATACACACGCACACATGCAAACATACACACTCATTGCCAAATATCCTGAGGGCACAAAATAACCCTCAGTTGAGAGCCACTGGAGTAGAGAGATGACATGATATGATATTATTTAATAAGATCGCTCTTTGCTTTTGTGTTGAGAATAGCCAGCCGGCAACAGAGACACCCGTTAAGAGTGGAGACGGTGAAAAGCAGTCAAATCCTGGGTATATTTTGAAGTTAGAGCTGATGGAAATTTTGAAAGGACACATATGGAGTGAGAAAGGAAAAGAAGAGTCAAGGATGCCACCAAAGATTTTGGCCTGAACAACTCAAGTTGAGTTGCCATTAACTGAGAAAACAGAACGAGGAGCTGGCTTGGGACTTGTTTGTATTCAAGGGTCCAGATCAGGAGCACACAGTTTGGATGTTAGGTTTGAGAGGAATTCTAGACACCTAAATGGAGATGATATACAATCTGGAAATCAAGAGAGAGGTCCAGACTGTTGCTATAAGCTTGGAATTTATTAGCTTATAGGTAATATTATAGATAATATTTAATGAGCTTATCTAGGAAATGAAAAAATATATATATACTTTACATATATGAAAAATTATATATATGTGAAAAAATATATATATATAAACTTTATATATGAAATATTTAATGAGCATATCTAGGAAATGGAAAAACATACAGACTTTATATATATGAAATAACACATATTTTTATACATATGAAAAAAGATATTATAGATAATATTCAGTAGGCTTATCTAGGAATTAATTATGTATACTTTTTATATATGAAATTATACATACATAAAATTATATATATAAACTTTATATATATGAAATATTTAATGAACTTATCAAGAAATTTAAAAATTATATATATACTTTATATATAAAAAAGATGATATAGATAATATTTAATGAGATTATCTAGGAAATGAAAAATTATATGTACTTTATTGTATAATTGCATATACTCTATATTTCATATATATGAAAAAATTTATATATACTTTATACATATAATTTTATATATATATATATATATAAGTATACACATATATATAAAATGAATGATACAAGAACTGAGCTCTGAGCAACTCCAACCATTCGATGTAAGGGTACCAGCAAAAAAAACAGCAAAAGAAACAAAAGCAACAAGAAGAGTTAAACAGGCAAGTTTGATGTTCTGTAAGTCATCAGTCTTTGTGTATAGTTTTTTCTTTTTTTTTTAAAAAAGATTTCATCTTAGTAACTCCCTTCTTAATGTTATCATTCATGAATATCTGTCAGTTATCAGACTTTCTGCAAATAACTTATTTAGCTGGCTGTCTCTTCTAGATTGTGAGCTCCTGAGAATGAAAATCTATCTTTGAATCTTTGTAGCAACTGGCGCAGTGACTGGAATATAGTACATAACAGATGCTCAGTTAAGACTGAAACTTAATACATTTAATAGGAAATTCACTCCTCTGAAATGAAAATACCCGTACAATAAGATAATAGTCATTGAGATTCTTAGTTAATTCAAAATTAGCAATAACTTAGACAAAATTCAAATAACTAAGATACTTAGATTATGTGGCATTATCAAGGATTCTAAGCCACCAACATTTGTTGTACTGAATCCTTCACTGAAAAGGATACCATCTTTAAAGTGTCTCAGCTTTAATTTGTTTTATATATTGGGATTCCTGATGAGATTTTACTTGATAAAAAAAAAATGAGTTCCATGGGTAAAAACTGTAAAGCCACTAATCAACCTTAATATTTCTCTTGAATCAGACTCATCAAGAAACATGCTCAAAAACTGAAAAGGCACAGTTAGCCTTCATGTCATCTTTAAAGATTTTTAATTGATTAAGTAAACAATTGACTAATCCCATTTTAAGTATACTATGTGCCAGAGATATTGTAAAGTGCTTTGTGTATTCATATTTTGTCTTATTTAACAGTCGGTAACAACCCTATAAATTGTTAATGACACAGATGAGGAAACCGAGACTCAGAGATATTAATAAATATACCCCCAAAACATCATTAACAAGTGGCAGAGCTGGCTTTGAAACCAGATTTGACTCCAAAAATAGTGGTCTTAAATACTAGGCTCTTCTGCCTTACAAGTATAGCTATGAAATTACGAAAAAAAATTATTTTTTTTTTTGTAATTTAAGATTTGCTTTTGTTATGGCGGTGAGGAGAGAGGAAGAATGAAAACAGGAATCAAAGTTATACTGTAACACGATCATACCCTTACTCACAGATAACGCTGGAAGAAAATGTGTGAAACAAACATTGTACTTCCCCAGGTGGTAGAATTGTGGATGGCTTTTTTTCCTTATTTCTCCTTTTCTCTGTATTGTCCCTATTTTTTTTTTTCTTTCAGTAAAAGTTCATTGTTTCAGCTGAGCCACCATTCAGCAGGGTTGATGGTGGTAGTAGTGCAGGTATTTTTTATTAAAAAAAAATATTTAAACTTACACAAAAGTTGAACTGAATAGTGTAATAAACCGCCGTATACAAATTACCCAATTCCAATAATTAACAACTACAGTCAATCCTGTTTCATCTATATTCCCATCCACCTCCCTCCCTATATTATTTTGAATCAAATAAGAAACATCGTATCATTTTACTATATTTTAGTAGGTGTCTTAAACATAGCTGCAATAAAGCCATTATCACACAGAGAAAGTTAACAGTAATTCCTTACTGTTATTAAATAATTAGTCAGTATTCAAATTTTTAGTGGTGTCATAAATGCTCTTTTTTTTTTAATTTTAAAGTTTTTTTTTTGATTCAAGATCCAAATCAGGTCCACACATTGTGATAGGTTGATATTGTCTAAATACTTCTCACTCCATATTTCCTCTACAACTCCCCTCCATCACTTTTTTTCCCCTTGCAACTTATTGAAGAAACAATTGTGCCAATTGCATCCCTTCGGTGTCATTCAACGTGATATTTTATTTCCTGTAAATTGGCAGATGTTTGATCAGATTCAGATTCGATTCTCTTCGGCAAAACTGCTCTATGGGTAGTAATGTGCTCCTCCTTCAGAAAGCACGTGATGTTAAGAATGAGTCTGTGTACTTCCAGCAGCTGACCAAGAGCATGACCAATTTTTTTTTTTTAAAGAAAAAGTATCCCTCATTTACTACTTGGTACAGTTTGTATGGAGACTGTAGGAAATACTGAATTGTTTTCTGTTTACTTACCAGTTTTCAAAATAATGAGTTGGCTTGCTAGCATCCTGCAGTGGTGAGCAATTAGTGCTTTGGTTTTTGTATGGTATGTTTGTCTTTATTTAGTATCATTTTGAACTCATGTATTTAAACATACTCAGTGTTTCCACCCACTGCAGATACTATTTTCTCTAATGATGTTCAAATAGTGCTGTCTTCCAACTGGCTCCTGAGTCTTTTGAGAGCACATTAAATCATCCTTGATAGCTTCCTTGTGATCTGGTCTGAGAAGATGTTGCAGGCTCGTCTTAAAGATTTTATGACTGAATTTGTCTATTTCTTCTTAAAGTATCTTGAGTTTATGCTGATAATTCTAATTAAAAACAGGACTATATAGATTTTGCTAAACTTATCTCCTTTCTCTTTAGCCAAGAATCCTTGTCCTAAGCAATGAATGGAATGATAGAATATCACATGATTATTCACTTGCCTTAGTCCACAATATTTTATCCCACACAATAATCTCAGAATGCTAACACTGTCATCAACAGTATGATTGTCAACAGTGTAAGATGATTTTTGTAGTTCTTTTTTACTTTAGGACATATCCCACTAGGGAGGTGCAAATTACTACACTTTATAGCAATTAGAATATTTCTCTGTGTGGTTGTGGCACCAACTGGCTATGCATTTAGATATGTTTGTTTCCTTTCTTTTCTGTTTTTGATTGTTTTATTTTATAACTTTGTGAAAACATTAAATGACTCTGAAGTTGAATCAACAAAACATGGTATATTCAAAGAACTCTAGCTTCCAACATTTTCCCTTCCAACCTATCCCCTCCCTGCCCCTTAGTAACTATTTTTTAAAATTATGATTAAGACTTCAATTTTTACAAAATATAAGTAGATACTTATGTGTGTGTTTGTAAATGGCCCATGCTGTAACACACGTTCTTCTTGTTTGCTTTTCTCAATTAACAGTGTATCCTAGAGTAACAGCCGAGTTATTTTTACAACTACATAGTGTCCATTATATAGACATACCAGTTTTTTAGCCAATCCCTTGATCTTGTTTTTCTGTTTTTGTTATTGCAAATAATTTTTTGAGATATATATACATAAATATTATTTATATATTATATATATATTTTCATTTTTTTAAGTGTGTGTTTGGGATAGATTTTTAGAAATTGGATTGCTAGGTCAAAGCACAGTTGCATATGTAATTTTGCTAGTTATTAAAATTTACCTCCATAGGGACTGTTTTGCAATGACTGACAGGAATCTCAGAGAGGGTTTCCCTACAACTTTGTCAACAAAATATGTTGTCAGATTTGGACTATTGCAAACCTTTAGGTGAGAAATGGTAACTCCATATACTTTTTAAGTTTCATTTTTCTCATGAGTTGAGTTTGAGCATCTTTTCACATGGTTAAGAACCATGTGCGTTTTTCCTATGGATTGTCTATTCATTACTCTAGCCGAGTTTTCTCTATTTAGAAACAAGTCCATCATTTTGGTCAAAATAGTTTCCAACCCTCTAATCATACAACTTTTCAGATTATGTTTTCCTTGAAAAGTGGTGACTAGCACTACATACTCTAAACATAGTCATATCACATTAAACATGAGAGAAAATACCCTGGGATTAAATAGTCTACCATCTCCTTGTCAGTTAAAACATTCTGTGTCTTCTATGTCAAGGCATTGTTCAGAATGGAGATTTCTCTGCCCATAAGCTTTTTGCATCCAATTGACTTTTCTCATTATCTCAACATCTTAGCTATGTTTGATATGACGACTATACACATTCCTCCTTAAAACTGATTTTCATTTTGTGGCAGATTGGCTAGGTACAAGTCACTTAAATCCAGCTACCTCAAATTCTTTTTAGAAAATGTCAGGACATTAATAAAAGTCAACATTTAAGTCGTTTGCCCTTTCCTATTGTTTCTTTGGCTATAAAATAAAGCAGTTGGAGAAAATGATTCCTACAGTCTTCTTAAAGTGTCAAATTATCTGGTCTTACATCACTTCCTTTTCAAAAATCTAGTGTAGTGGAGACTACCCAAACTGCTTTTAAAATGCATTCCCAAAACCTCTTCCAAGTTTATTCTTCAACACTTCCCAAAATGTTTTCTACTCATTGTTCCTTAAACCTTCTCAAGACATTTTTTTAATACCACTGGTTCTCAAAATTTGGCCCAGACACATCAGCATTACCTGGGAGTTTGAAACACCCAAGTTTGGGGGCCCCATCCCAGAGCTATGGACTCAGGAAACTGGGGCTGAGGCCCAGCGACACATGCTTAGCAAGCCCCACCACCCTGTTCCCTGACAAACGCATGCTCTGAGAAAGCCAACTAACCTTTCCCATGATTCTGGAAATGCCCTTGCTAAAAACTATTAGTTTATTATACTTTACAGCACTAAAGTACCAGACTTTTTTTCATGTATATTGTCTCCTCAACTAGGCTCCAAGTTTAAAAACCATGTCTTCATGTCTCATCCCATCAATCTAGCATGGTTCTAGTCGTGTGCCAACGTTTGCAAAAGCCTCTTCACACATAGCTTCATTGGCTTTATTGTGGCTTGAAACAGCTCAGTAAAACTTTATGTAATTTCTTTTCAGGAAAATATCTATTTCATGAAAGCAGTTTTAACAGAAAAGTTAAACTCCTGTTTGGCCTGAGTCAATTCTCTCAAATCCACTGTTTAAGAGCCTTATACTGGGGAAAATGTTAGGCCAAGCTTATGGTAGGCTCAGTATTGGCCCCTCAAGACGGAAACACTTTGTTACTCTTATGACAAAAGGGAGTATGCAGATACAGTTAGGGACTTGAGATAGATTCACCCAGGTGGTCCCAGTGATGTCCTTGTAAGGTCCTTATAAGCGGGAACAGAGGGCGGCATTATGACCAGAGAGACCATATGACCACAGGGGCAGAAAGACTTGAAGATGCTGTACTTCGGGCTTTGAGGATGGAGGAAGAAGCAAAGGGCCACAGAATGCAAGGAATGCAGCTCCAGAAGCTGGAAAAGGCAAGACAACAGACATGCCCCGGAGCCTCCAGAAGGAACCAACCCTGCCAGCACCTTGACTTTAGCTCATTGAAACCGATTTTGGACTTTGGGCCTCCAGAACTGTAAGAGAATTGATCGTGCTGTTTTGAGCCACTAAGTTTGTGGTAATTTGCTAGAGCAGCAATAGGAAACCAATACAAAGCTTTTGACAAGTTTTTTATTGTGAAATATTGGATTTAGAAAAAAGTACAAAATGCCAACAGTCAGATGTGTACAAGTACGGCATTTCAATAGTCTATACATGTGAACAACTTAACAGGTTCACTGCAGAATGCTTGTTTAGACCAATACAATCTAAAAAGGACTGCAATATTCACAGGCTATTAATACATAAATAACCGGAGCCCAAATGACCCTCACTGGTAAATGCTAATCAATGGCTGAAAACAGGCTAAAAAAGCACAATACGGCACACCAGAGTACCTCCTTACAGGTCCACACTGAGAATATCAGCTCATTATGTCAATACGCTAAGATCCAGGACTGGGACTCAATGACTAGTTTATACAATTGCAAAATAATTAAGTTATAAAATAAGGTCATGGAATAAAGAGAGGGCATTCAATTAGGACTAAATATTGGGAAGCCCCTAGAAGGTTTTAGCCTTGGAATTTACAAAGCTTAATCATTTCGACTGATTTCAATTTTTTATCTGTTATCTACGAAACAGGGAAGGGCCACCTTTCTTTTGTAGCAGCTCCAACAAGGTGTAAGAACTATTACACAGTTTATTTTAAAACCATAATGACCACTGTGGATTGACAAATGGCTATGAAACCAGAATACAAACATTATAAATTTTAAAGAAATGTAATAACTGTATTATGAATTTAGCAAATCCTACAAACATTAAAATCTCTCTTAAGAAGGTATCATATATCATTGTTGAGAATACTAAATTTAGGAAGATTATTGCATGAAGACCTCATAAAAATAAACTGGTTAAGTTTTTCCATGACTGACTGATTCAGTATTTCACTGTCCCTGGAAAATTACCCTGAATTATGTTTTCAAATTGGACAAAGAATTATCTGATATCACTTTGTAACGAATCACTATAGGGATAACCTACTGAAACACGAATCATATTAAAAACATTACCGTTACCCTGTGTTCTGAGGAGAGTCTTTGATAGGCTATTCACAATCCATGCTTGTTTAAACACGTATCTTCAAATGTGATAAACTTATTAACAGTTTACTTGAAACAAATTTATCCTTGTCCATAAACTCCTAAGAGAAGGAGCTAACCTACTCTACAGAGTACATCCAGCAATGCCTGCTGCTTTAACACTGAACTGAAAGTCTGAACTGGCATTTATTAAGTAGGAGATCAATTCTAGACTACAGGCTAAAACCACTGGATCAGAATATAATTAGTCAATAACTTCTCCTAATCTATCCCCATCCTACCTTTACCTTTTATAGACAATTTTAAAGACTCTGATATAATTTTCTTATAAATAGTGCCTGAATCTTACAGTAGATTCCAATTTATTAAAAGATAATCACAGATTGATTTAAAAGATATTTAACTTTTCCAGATTTGCTTTAAACTTACAAATTAAGTATGGTGTACATAAATATTAACTTAGATAACCATATACTATAGGGAAAGCAGATATATGGACCACTGCAGAAAAACTATTAATTTTTTTAGAATTTTAATAAAAGAAAAATAAAGTAAAACATGTAACCCACAAAATATGAACATGAAGCCATATGACATAAAAAATAAAGTTACTCTATCAGAAGTGATTTAATATGAAATCTTTGGGGAAGTATTTTGACATAACTCAATGAATTCAATGACCAACAGCTTCCCGTATCACACAGAAACCAACCACAAAATCATCTAAAGTCTATATGCATTAACCGTTCTCAATGCAACCTCAAACGTTTTACTAGCAACTTTGATTTCCTTTTGAAATAGGCTTCTGTACATATGCAGTTATATACAAACATTTATTAAACATGATTTTAAAACAACTGTATGTACAAAAAGATCAGCATTCCTATAAATAAAAACATTAGGTGGCAAAAAGGCACTTGTAAGTAAAAATCTACAGTAGTTTTTACAAAACAAAACACATTTTACCTTGGATACTGTACAATAAACATGAATTCCTATGCCAATAATGAAAATACTAGTTTACTAAGAGATGTTAATGATGTAACTTGTAAAAACATATTTACATATATTCTGAAGTCCATTTAATAAAAGCACCATGATTCCCTCCTAAATTGATGTTGATGAAAAGTATAAACACAATTACCAAAAAACCAGTGTTCGCAATTTTTGTTGAAAAGTTTCTGTATTTCTAAATTGAAAACTGTTCATCTGAAATTAGCGTAGTGTAAAACAAAAAAAACAAACACCCCGCTCCGCTGACTTCTTACGGCCACACCGCCCCCGTTATTGCATGTTGCATTTTGTAAAGCGCACTACTCACGTGCTCCTTTACGACCCTTTAATACTATTGCTGGCAAAAAAGTTCTTGGATATCAAATAATTAAAAAGTTACTTCAAACCAGTTGAAGTTCCATTTGAATGTTTTACAACTTAAAAAATGCTGTATTATCAGTTACAAAAGTGAAGAGGAAACACACCAACTGACATGGTGTGCAAAAATATTTTCCCACTACACAGAATTTAAGAGCTTCACAGAATTTTTTTTTTCAAATTTTACATTTTCAGCAAAAACACTAATGAACAACTACTTTCTCAAGGGGATGTTAATATGCTTCCACTTTTGTCAAACTTTTTACCCTTTGACAAGGCTGCAACCTGTTTGAGTAGTTCTCTGTTTTTGGCCTGTGGGAGACAAAAACATTTACAATTAAAAACGGTTGAAATATTACGTCATGCTGAAAAATACTACTAAAAAGATTTCACTGAAACACTAACAGAATAAATGAAAGAGTTGATATATTGAGGTTCGTCTCTTTAATGTTGGATATGCAGAAGGAAAAGTCTAGACTGGTGGTGTATCGGCCCCCTTTGTAAATATCAATATTAATGTAAATTGTTGTCCAAAGATACAATTTGTTCCAAAGGCAACTTAAACTAAATCCACTTAAAAGAGGGTCAAAATTTCAAACAGAGAAAAAAATTTTAGTCTTTATCCTAAAAACATGAAACAGAAACTCTGTATTATTTTATAATTAATAAGCTAAGTAACTCATGATGACTTGAGAGGATTATTTCCAGACTATTTTGTTTTGATGTTTACCTAATTATAGAATAAGCGTATATATTTTCCTTTTGCAAAAATATTCAGACTTTATCACTTTGCCAAATGACTACTCTCTGAACTTAATGATACTCAAATAAATTTTTTTGTTTTTGAAGCACCCGTCAGAACCACCCTTTCAGGTCTTTTGTTCCTTTAATTGTCACACAGTTATTTGGTACTCGCTGTGATGTAATTTACACAGCAGTTACACATCATCGCTCTTTTCAGTTTCACAAAAGGCTGAAATTTTTTTTTCAAAGATTCAAGATGTCACTTTGCCATCAATCTGAACTGAGTTTGCACGTCATTCAAATGCTCCATCCATTGACAAAGATGCTGTCCTCAAGGCAGTGTCCTCAATGTGCTATGACAGCTACCAGTGTTTAGCGAGGAGGAAGGTATAAATGCGGGCAGGCCCTTGGTGAACGTTTTCATATTGTGACTGTGTCTGTCTCCCTATGTAATCTCTTAACTATTCAAACGTAGATAATAAAGAACTCTCCTATATACAAATACATTCATGTGCAAACGCTTTTGGAGTTTCTGAGCCAAAATAGAGAGAATGTTGGCAACAGTTTGGAATCTGAGCACCGCCATAAAAATAACAAAATTTCAAAAGATATCTCTGGTTTATGTTTGAAAACCAATTTCCTCCACAGGTCTCAAGATTTCTTCACTATCCAGACATCTTTTAACCTCAGTGCTTCATCTTCTAGTCTAATTTTAGCCTTTGTATGGCAAGATAACATTTTGCCTTGTCTCTATACCATCTTAAAGCAGTGTCATGAAATATTAATCTTTTCCAAGCTTTGTACCTCCACTCTCCCACCCTTTCTCCAATCAAACTCTCCCTAATACCTATGACCTCCAAAATGCACCTACTCTTAGAGATCTCTTATATTTGCAAGTCAAATCATTTTCTATGCTCAACTGCATGATTAACAGCATTTCTCTATTCAATGTTATTAAATAATTAAGGTGGTAATTAAAGAGTTTCCAGTTCAATTTCAAATTTAGAAAACCATCAAGAATTTTAAAGGATTTTTATTTTCCCTTTAAAACTAAACTGTGAGAAACTCACAGGACAAATCACCAAGAATGCCTGGCAGTTAGCAGAAGTCAAGTGCGCACACATGTGATCAACTGATACACCACTCAGCTGACCAATGCTAGTCAACGTGGTAGTTCCAAGTTGTTTTCTTTTTATTGTTAGCTACGTATTATTTAATTTATAACTATAATAGATTCACTGGCTAAAAAAAGGAATCTTAAACAGAAACTTTAAAATACAAATTAATGAAGGGCTTAAAACAAGGGCAATGCCTACAAATTTGCCTCAAGAGATCTGTCAGATCTGTCAGTTGTATTTATAGAAAAGCATTTATAATGGCATACCAAATCATTCAAAATGAATTTTCAAATTATTGTTTCTCTCTCATCATTAAGAAATGTTTTAAAAAATCAGTGAGTTTATAATTTTCAAATTTAAAGTATGAAATACAAGAACTCAAACCTCAGGTATTGAAAGATGCTTTTCCTTTTAATTCTTTAGCAGCTAATTTTCAATCTGCACTTATATATTCAGTCTCCTAATCACGTCACTAATAAGTTTATTTGCTGATAAATTATGTAAAAAGGCCTTTAAGAAAAATAAACAGTGCATCAGTTATTAAATGGAAGTAAGTCCAAATCTGTCTTATTCTTAGTACATTTAAAATACATACTTTGTAGTTTATGTAGTATTTAATATATACATATTAAACACTTTTATCCTAATGTTACTTCTTTATTATGCACCATGCAAAAATCAATTATTTAAGAACTCTTAAGCGTAAGTTAAGTTAAAAATGTTTAGAAATGCTGTCCTAAATTAGGAAAGAATATGTAGATAAAGAATCACACAGATCCTGCTTTCAATCCCGGCTCTGCTACTTATCTGCTAGCAATCTGGAGTCTTATTTTCTTGTATAGAAAACAGAAACTCCATCTACCTCGACAGGAACTAGAAGAACTAGCCGAACACACAAAATACTGAGCCCCCCCGTGGCTGGTAGGTAGCAGGTGCTCGAGTGTTAGTCCCCTTTCTCCTTTCATCAACTTGTCTTCTAAGTGAAGGTACATTTTTTATTTGATAGTCTTGATATTTTAGATAGTTTTTGTTTGGTTGGTTAGGTTTTAGGGTTTGGAGATAAATACATATATATATTTTGGACAGTTTTTTTCTTGTGATGCTCAGTGCTTATTTTCCATGTTTGGTAGTTTAAAATGTTTTGAGAGCTATTAGAACAAGGTAAATTTTCTGCTTCAGGGTTCAGTTTCTTACCACAAAAAGAAAAACTGTCCACTATGTTCATTCACTTAGGCAGAGAACCTTACTAGTACTTGGTTGCTAAAGGAAGTGGGGTTAAAAGAGGATACATAACCGTGACAGAATGTCACCAGCAGTAACACAAATGATACAGGGAAGTGGTCTGACAACAAAGATCAAGGAGAAAACCTGAGTAACCTGAGGTGGGAGCCAGTGCAGAACAGAAGAAAGTACAGTTAAATCCGAGTCAGAAGATGTAGGTTTCTATGTCACTTCTGACTGACTATGTGAGCACAGTTTCATCTGTAAAATGAGGACACCACAACAGAGTATGACTGTCAGGAGCAAATAAGGACAGCCTACGTAAAATTAGGTATGTATACTTCTAAAAAGAAGAAAAATGTGTCCTTCTATATAATTATTAGTTATTATTGTATAATATGACACTGCAGCTATGAACCAAGAGGCTTAAGATAGGCTTAGGGCACCAATCAGGCTCAGATGTCAAAGAGAGGTTCCCCTGTGCTCACAACTACAAAATAAAACAACGAATTCCTCTCCTGAACAGCGAGGAGTACTAAGTTTGATCATATTTCAGTACCGTTCACAGTTTTTGTTATGTCATTCTGGATTTACTCATGCTTCGGCTTCATCACATTAAACTAGGGATGACCATGCAGAAGATTTTGTTTCCAGTAATCATTCAGCATTAATAACTGAATGAATAAAACACAATAAAACTAATGAGCAATAATAATGCATAAGAAGTCTAATATATAAAATGGGCGATCTCTCAGAACAGAGGGCAGACGAGCAGTTCCATAAATTGCCACTCATTCAGCAAATTATCTGAATACCTACTCTGTTCTACAAAAGCTTCCTCTTCAAAATTCTTTGTTAACAGTAAGATTAGCATTAAGACTAGGCAACCTCTACCTCGAATTTCAACAGGTTCCTAAATCCACACTAAAATCTTACTCAATTTGAGCTACTTTCAAAGAATGAAGAACAAAAAACCAAAAGGAATAGTAAATACCCGCTGGTGGTACAATGTTTAAAAAACAAACAAACAAAACAGGGCAGTATTAATTCCTTCCTTCCAAGCTGTGCTCTCCCATCAAGAGCCTAAAGTCTGTGTGCTGCCATCTTGTATGCTTTTAGACTTAAAATTTTTGAACTTTAAAAACCCTGTTACCCAAAGATTAATTCTACAAATGTCAGAATGTATAAATCAACAGAACATGTAATTAACTTAGTATGGTCTGACTTCTAAATTTATGAAACCTAGCTGAGAAAAGGCTTCAATAAGGAGTAAGCGGTATCTCTGTTAGATGTTCTCCATCTCTCCACCCTCAGGAACCACCCTCTTTGTCACTGTGGTGACTCCTGGCATCACCATTCAGTTGCTCTATTCACTGAAACCCTACTGAGTATACGCCGTATACTCCGAGGCTGGCCTAGGTCCCTGGAAGCTCCCTCCTGTGGAGACAGCAGAATCCTATCGGGCACTTTGAAAGTCACAGTACAAAGGTTAAAGCTTACTCTTTGGCTTTGCATCACTGCATGCAGCATGAATTTTCTCCATTTAAAGTCCCTGAAAACTGGTTTTGTGCCCCCACCTGTCCTCCCACTGTCTGGGAGGAAACAGGAAGACTAACTAACTGTACAATGTACTAAAGACCTTATTTCCACCTTAGTTTCATGAGTCTGATCTTTAATTCTTCCCTTTTCACCTGATGATTAACTGAACCTACTTCAGTGATATTCTGAAAACTCCATTTGAATTTTAGGCAAAAGTTTTCAAAATTAATCTACTGAATCCTCTATCAAGTAATTTCAAGGAGTAACTTTTAATGGGAACAGGATTAGGAACTTATAAAGTCAAAATCAAAACTGAAAATACACTAAATATTCATAAAATAGGGATACCAATACCAGTCTAAGAGAACGGATATCGTTAACCAAGTTTAGCACTCTCTGCCTAACAGTCTGCATAAATAACCCTCTTACCTGAAGTTGTTCCACAGTTTCTTTGTGAGCTTTTTCCATACTGTTCATCTTTGTTCTCAAGTTTGACTCCTGGTACTGAAAGTCTGCCTTTAATTCAGTTAACTGAAAGATTTAAAAAATACATACATGTGGATATGTGTACACACACACACACACCATTTTAAATATTCTTCAAAATAAACTCAAGATTCATTATTAAAGTTAAGTATGTTAACAGCAGTTTCCTCAGTTTTGTAACTTATCTAGAATCTGTGTTTGGTGAAATGATGAACCCTATCTAATTTATTACTTTACTTTAACATTAATAAAATTTTAATGTTAAGAAAAATATTGAGCCATCAGTAAAACTTTTGAGAAGCTGCCTTTTTTGTTTCTTTTTAAAGGCAGCTTCACTGGACACACTTTGACAACTGGGGTATGCCAACAGGAAAGCTTAATGGTTAATACCTTGGAAAATGCTTCAATTAAAACATACTTCACATTATATACAAACAAAGTAAACATTAAAACTGGTTTCAGATTAAAATAATTTTTCCAATGATAAAAGAAAAAAGGTTTCACATTGGGCAAGTACACAGAGGAACAGTTTTATCAACCAAGAGCTATATATTGCTTTTATTTTTAAATTTACAGCCAGAATTATCCAATACCACCTAAGATTTGAGGTAAAAATGGAGACCAAAGCACAGAAATACACTAACATGGAATGAGAAAGGAAAGGGAGTTACTTTAAAAATTTTTGGCTAAATTAGATAAACGTAAGAGAAACGTAAGTGGTTTGAAGAAGCAGTGACAGCTACGTAACAATTTTTCCCTAAATATATATAAATGACATATATAAAAATACAAAATCTTATAACTTCCCATTAAAAAACAAGCTGATATACCATTTCATTATCAGAGCCATGCAGAAGCAAGCTTCTGGTTATTTTTAAATGGTTTTCATTATGTGAGCTTCAAAAGTTTGCATATTCTTTTCTGCAATCACCCAGTAGCTAGTAAACAAAGAGGCACAGCAGAGAAAGGAAGTCATGGTGTCTTATTCTCGGATTTTCTGAATGAAAGCCTTTGCTTTTGTCAAATTCAAAGAATAACTGAATTCTGCTTTCAGTATCACAAAGGAATTCCTGTTCTGAAATGCCAGTTCACAACAGATCAGCTAAGATACTCTCATCACTACACTGTGAGGTGCCTCCAGATTATGAATTTATGGAAGACAAGGATCATGTCTTATTTACTTATTCATCTTTTTAACCTCATTATCTAGTACATGGCTGGCTCTGGAAGTCACTGAATAAAGTGAAATAAAGTCAAGAAACTAACTTTGTTGTCTCATATTTACATTATAAGAAAAAGTTGTAAATATGTACCTGTTTTAGGCTTACAATTACTTCTCTTATAATACTGTTAATTTCCAGCCCTATTGGTGTTTGTTAGAGAAAAAAGGAACTAACAAAAACAGAAAACTTTCAACTAACTACAGTAACACAGAATAGCCATGACAGAAAAGGAAAAGATCTAAAAAAAGCCAAAATTCCATAATTCATTCCTACTTGGTTTTGGAATCACTGATATTTTATAATAAACTTACCATTTTCTTCAACTTTTATCTAGGTTAATACACATACACCTGTCTCTGTGCAATAGAAATGTCTCTAAAATTTTGTGCATAAAACAAACCTCCATAAAAACTAGTTTAAAAAGTTCTGTTGTTAATCAAAAAGAACCATAAAAAATAAGCCATTCGTAACTACCCTATGCCAGTCCAAGGTGTGGGGAAATGTAACATAAAGCTGCTGAACGCCAGAGGTAAAAGCCAACTCAGACCCAAGCGCTGCTGTGGATACTCAGCAATATCTATATGCTGCATATCTATAATCCTGTCTTGTTCATAATTTTAAAAGCTGTATTTTTAATGTTTTCCTATTGCAGTAAGATGACTGAAATAGGTCACCTCAGATAGTCGAGAACCATGAAACAAGTACAGAAGTAGGTTCTACCCTCCACGATAAGCAAACATCAGTGACAGCAGCCATGAGCACATCTGCATGCCGGAGCCGTAACAAGCACTCTACATGTTCGTTTAATCACAACCATCATCCCATGAGATGGTGTTAATAGTCTCATTTTTAAAATGAGAAAATTGAGGCCCAAAGAGGTAAAATTCTGCTCAAGTGCACAAAGAACGTGTTAGAACTTTTCACTAAACAGACAACATATCTGATATTCCTCTTGATCTAAGTGATAAAGTCCCAATAAGTACACTTAACTTCCTATCTTAGACACCTGCTGCTCATCAGTACCACACAGGAAACTCCCATAGCATGACTTTTCGTCAGTTATTTGATCTCGATTGAAATAAATACATAATTGGTATATCAAAGACTTTATTCAACTACTTTCTTTTATCAAAAGAACTGACATAATACTCCATTTACATCTCATTTCCAAATTGAGACATTAGACCTATTTTTAGATTACAGGCTTACTGAAAACTAACGTTCAGAAATTATTAGAAATCTCATTAGCTCTCAATTAATTCTCAGAACTAAAATTCTGAAAGACCATTCTATGAATTAGATGGCTTAGGTTCCAATTTGGGTTTCTATGTCTTGTAAGAATCATGCACAACACACGTTACCAAGTTATTAACCAAAGCCTCACAAAATTTGCAACTATCAAGCACGAGTCAAGATGCAAATCTTACCAGGCTCAGTGAACCATGTACCTACCTTTTTATCTTTTTCTAAAATGGTCTGGTCTCTCTGCTGTAAGAGACGTTTAAGCGACATCACTTCTTCTTTCAGTTGACTTATAAGGACAAAATTGTCTGTTCCCCCACTATCTGCTGACTGATTTATAGAGCTACTAAAAAGAAAAAAGTAGAACACAGTTAAGTGAAGTAGAAGGAAAATTAGCAGGTGTTCAAATTGCATAAATTAGACAATTCCACAAACATCCTTAAGGCTAATGCAAAAAAATATGTACCTGACAGAAATGGATGCAACTGGCAAATTACCTTACTAATGGCACACATTACATACACCTGCAGAAATATAATTCAGTATTAGCTTTTAGGGGGTCAATACTTCTAGTGTAAAGCAATAGGCAGCCAATTTGTACAGTAACATCAGCAAACTTTTGGCTAATGAACTAAAACAAAGTCACTCTCATAATACTTTAAATCTAAAAACATTTTCCAAGCAGGTCAAGTTCAAATATCACAATTAGATTTGTGTTTCACTGAAGAATAATTAAGATAAAGAGAATGTTCTCTATTCAGATTTTTTTCAAAACCCAAATTTATGCCCCAATAGAACAGCATAATTCAGTGCCACTTTCTTATTGCCAAAATTAAGTTCAAAATTTTAACTGATTATGTTTACTTTTCTAGGTGACTCAAAGAAGTCAATGCAGAAGATACATGTTTCTCTTCTTTCACCTAGTAATAACCAGCAATCAGCCATAACCGTTCAACTAAGTTGAATTTCCACAGCACTAAAGGAATTCATTTTTACCTATCTCCATTAGATGGCTTAGATTCCAATTTGGGCTTTTTCTTTGGAGTTTCATTCTGAATTGCTGCAGAGGATTTATGGCTGAAACCAAACATTAACAAAAATAATTAGAGTAAAAAGGGTAGAGGCATCAAATGAAAAGTTATTCTTCTTCCCCTAAAAGATTATTGAACATCAATTTCATTCTAAAGCCTAAGTAACAAAGTTAAAGGTATGTCACATTTTTAAAAATACTTCAGAAAATACGCTAACATATTTACCTCTGTTTCCATAGTCCCTGCTCTTGTTCTGGACTCAGATTGCTGATTCTGAAAAATACACAAATGACATCATCACATAACATTTATTTAATACATCAACATGTTAACAGCGTTCTTCCCAATGGAATCAAATGATATATGTTTATAATCTTTTGTTCAGAGAAAGACATGTTCAACTACGTTTTCAGACTAAAGCTAATAGATACTGAATAAATCATATCCCAGTAAGATTAGATTCCAAAATTCTAATCAAATGACTACTAGCCATCTTAAGTTTTTTAAGAAAGGTACAATGACAGGGACAATTTTCTTTCTAATCAGGACTTTCATAATTCAATTGATTATCATACTAAGGGCTAGAGTATATGAGCATGAAAACTACCAGGTTTTATAAAACAGGGTTCTACAATTACACAGTCTGAAAATCATCTTACTTGGATTGCCCTTACTATTCAGACAGAAGATGTTTTGTCTTTAAAGTTAAGGCCTTCCTAATAATCCTGTGTGGAGATTCCTTTGGAGTAACTCAAGTTGCTCAGAATAGTGTGTCAAGTTCAACCAGGAAATACCTGAATGTCTTTCTTTCCTACTTTTCCTAAGAATCCTCTCCAAAGTCTCTAGTCTTTCGTTAGGCTGTACTCTGGAGAAGACATGCTGAAAATACTGGGAAATTTCAGAGTAACAACTACTTTTATTTTTAGTTATAATTAACACTATAATACTACATCTTTTCCATTATGTCACAATATTAATAACTACTTTATAATTCACTGTGAATTGTGTATACTTTTCTCTGGTACTTTCATGTTAGCCAGTCCTTCACTAACCCCTAGTCTATTCATTCAACACGTACAGAGCATCTCCTATGTACCAGACACCATGTATACTGCTGAGCCTTGAACAGCATGGGGGTTAGGGATGCGGATCCTCTGCACGGTCGAAAATCTGCACATAACTTTATAGTCGGCCCTCCACATAGGCGGGGCCACACCCACAGATTCGAACAACTGCAGGTCATGTAGAACTATGGTATGTAAAAAAAAAAAAAAAAAAAAAAAAAATTCTCAGTATATGAGTGTACCTATGTAGTTCAAACCTGTTGTTGTTCAAGGTCCACTGTATACACAATATAAGAGATGTTAGAAGACCTGGGCTGTGTGACCTTTTGCAAGTTACTTAAAAATCCCTGAGCCTCAGTTCCCTCACCTGTAAAATGGGTATAATGCATACCTTATAGAGAACGTAAGGATTAAATAAGTTATATATGTAAAAACATTTAGTACTGTGCTAGCATACACACAATAGAAATATGTACATGTTCACGTGTGTGTGTATAAAATTAACTATTGTTTAAGCTGTAGAAACTTCTAAAGCAAAAGTAAGAAACAGAACTATGTTCTTAAGAATCAGCTATAAATAAATAACAAGTTGGGGAAACGGCAGCTGTAATCCTGTCAACCTGAGTTATTCTTTCCACCTGGCAATGAACGACAACCCTACTGAGGAATTCAGTTGCCGTTCTGTTTCTTTTACAAATTTCACTAAAGGCATCAGGAAGCCATATAGTCACACATGAATTAATAGCAGTATCCAGATCTCAAAGTGAGAACAATCGCATTGATGATATCTTAACAGAAGCACCTGGAATCTCATCTTAGCTTTCTGAGGTGGGCTATTCCTGGATCCATACTGACCTGAGTTTCCTCCTCCCTCCACCCCCCATCACTACGTATCACAACACATAAGCTCCTCATACTCATCCTTATCTACTGAACTCAAGATAGGACTCCACAAACTGGCTGCCTACTCATCTAATACAAAATAGTATTTGCATTTCTTAAATAATCAAAAGGAAAACAAAAAGTCAGTCTTCTTTCCCTTTACTTTTGAAACCTGTTCTTCTTTCAAAAGATTAAGTTACTGTCACAAAATCTGATCTTTATAATCTGAGTGCATCCTTTCACATCACGCTAAAACAGATTGATCTGTAAACGACAAGGGAAAGAGGCATTTCAGCTGAGTCTCAGGTCTGACAGTTACCATTGTGTTAGTTATTTTTTTCCAATTTTTTCTTAAAACAAGAAGCAAAAACAAGGAAGATTTACGTTCCCCTGCTCCTTGGGATACTCTGATATACAGATCACAAGATTTCTTCACAACAGCCAGACCAGAAGTCATTATGCAGTCTACCACTGTTACAACTAGAAATCACTACAGTCGCGCAGTGAGGCAAGTGGACAAACTGCTAGAGAAGCAAACAACATCCGTGCCTCAGTAAACCGCCATCACCTAGTGTAACGTGTGCTCGCCTATAATTTAGAACCAAGTGCTGTTAATTAGACAGAACTATGTTACACTCCACAAATATCACCATGTGTTCCTAACTATGGCAGGCATCAGTGTTCTGTAAATAAAATTATGTTTTAAGTATCTAGAACTTAAAAGGACTCAGAGAAATTTGGGAAAAAAGACACTGAATTCTTCTGAAAATCAGCATATCATATCCTTTTTTTTTGTTTTAATTTTTGTGTTTAATTTGTTTCAACATTCTTGATTTGTCTGTGGAGACTGAAGCCACACTTAAAAAAAAAACCTTTACAAATGTTAAGGGTTATGGTATTACTATTGTATGACGTTTCCCCCCAAGGCACTGTAAAGTCCAAGTAGTTGTTGTAGTTGTTTATATTCAAATAGAGTCCCTGTCTGTGTTTTTTAAGAAAAGGAAGATACCACTAGTTAAAGGGAATACCTCTCAGACTTGGGGAACCTTCTAGATTTAGAATGCTTCTACCATGGTCACAAACGATAATGTTACAATCTGTTCTCCAAAGATACCAAATACATTTCCTACTTACTGGTTTAAATTGGTTTTAGCTAAAACAACAGTAACTGAGGTAAATCATAATAATTTTACATTAAAATCCTAACAATTATTTGAATAAAAAAAGAAAACTGAGGCTTTTGGTAACATGAATCAATGAAGTAATAACTCTGATGTACTTATATTTTGACTTTATTATATGATCATAATTTTACATTGTAATTCCCCAGATGTCCTATCTTTATATGGGTGGTAAACAGGTAAACACACTCATTATGTGTAATTTTATACACCAAAAAAAAAGTGGGAAACAGCCCTAGACACTTAAGCTTACCATGTACAACAGAAACTAGACTAGTAAAGAACTCGTATCTGCAAAAAGTTAAAACGCCAATGTAGGCATTAAAATGCCAGGGAGGACTTTGGAAAACACGATTTCCAAACTACTTACTTGTGATGGCTACTGCTGTGACGATGGTGATGGTGATGATGGTGGTGATGATGTTTTGAATGATGCTGGTCTTTCTCAGTAAGAGATGAAGATGATGAATTCGAATGTGAAGATCCCAGGCTCTTCCTTTGTTCTTTTGTCTTCTGTAAAACTCTCTTGTATGATAAAGTACAGAGCCAGCATAATAACTTCCCATCAACCTTTTTAAAGAAAATATTTACGTTAGATGAAATGCATCTGTAAACTGGCTCGAACTGAAACCAGGTAAACTGCTCAACTGATATATTTCACATACACACAGAGATTGTTGTAAAATTACACTTTTCTAAAACTTGGGGAAATGCTTGTTTGGAGGATCATAAAGTTAGAATGGATAATATATGGGATTTCATTAGTTTTGAGGCATTTTTAACTTTGGAGAGAGAAACTTTGTTTTCTTATTTCTGTAAAATAATCATAAATTGATGATATATTTGAAAGAAACTTTAGGCACGAGCCTGAATTCTTAAACTACTGTGTAATTACTAAAATGACAAAGTATTTCCCACTACAGTAAAATTGTTAATTTACAGAAAAAAAGGAGAGTTTGAATGACAGAGTCGATTCTCACTCGCAGATTTTGTATTTTCAGATTCACCACCTACTTGCTAAAATCTCAAAATCAACTTGCATTACTTTCGGGATCATTCACCCACATGCACAGAGCAGCAAGAAATATGTGTAGCTTGACCACAGATGTTTCCAGCTGAGATTGAACAGGTCATGCTCTACTGCCTTTTTCAGCTCTCATACTGTAAACAAGGGTCCTTTTCACAGTCCACTTAGTACCCCATTTTTGCATCTGTGCTTTTTATTGGTGATTTCACTGTTAAAATGGTCCCCAAGTGTAGTGCTAAAGTGAGGTACAGTGTTCCTAAGTGCAAGGCAGCTGTGATGTACCTTATGTGAAAAGTACCTGAGTTAGATAAGCTTCATTCAGGCATAGCTACAGTGCTGTTAGCATGAGTTCAATTTAATCAATCAACGACATATACCAAGTAAGGTGTCTTTAACGAAAACATACACAAAACAAGATTAGGTACTGATCAACTGATTACCAGGTCATGACCAGAGAAGGAACCTAATCCCGTACTGCCCATAGGAGCAACAGTTCAGTATTCACTGATTCAGTGTTTGCAGCAACTTTATAAAACACCACAAACAATGAGAACCAATTGTATGTATGTGTGTCAAGGAGGAGGAAAAGAGACTTCTTTCCAAAATTATTAAGACTAAATCTATAAAAATTAAATTTTTTATCTTCTGCTTGATCACTCAAGAAGCACTGGAGGGACATGACTCACAACTAAGGTACCGATACTGCAGTGGAGGGATCTGGCAGAGCCCCTCAAAGACACAGTCATCCTCCAAATCAACCGAAACTGACGGACAACAGGCCTGGTGAATGCTCCTCAGCAGAGGAATGTCACATGCATACATGTATATTCTAAGTCATTGTAAACAGAGAAAAACAAACAATGGTTTAAAATGTTAGCCCCAAGTTAAAAGGCCTATGACCAACTTTAAGTTAGACGTGTGCATGTGCCATCAGGTACTTTTTTCACACCAGTAACTTCAAGTAACCAGCAAAAGGGTAAGTAGCTGAAAGGATTTAAAAACAGTAATTCTCCCTCACCAAATGCTAGAGAACCAAACAGCACAGAATAGCCACAGAACAGAATAAATTCTAGAGCATCGTAATCTCAACCGATCAACGTGAATCAACGTGAAACGCCAACAAGGAGAAAAAGCCCTGATCCTGCACTTTCGTTTAACTATCTGCTTTCTGGGACCCAAGAATATATCGAGCCTCAGTGATTTACTGATTATAAGAACTTTCAACTGGTTTGGTGTTTCACTTAATTTCCAGAAGATGTCATAACATAAATAAAATATACCTTTCTTCTTCCTTCCTCCTTCCGATCAAAAGCACATTGTTGTTTGCACTGTTCACAGGTCTGCGGTGGTCCATATTTTTTTTCTGAATTTGTGCAACGCTGACACTTTGTACCAATAAATGCTGCAATTATGTTACAGTACTGGCAAGGCTTAGGCTGAAAACCAGACATATGTTTTCTTTAATTGAGATATTTAAAAATATTGAAATTTTGCTGCATAAAATACACCCAGTATACAGGACATTTCAGGAATTAAGGAAACCAATAGGTAAAAAAATTTTCTGTCGAGTACGTTGCCCTAAGATAGTCAAAGATGTTTATTATGTTACTATTCATTTACTAATGTTTATTTCTAAACTCATGAAACTTTTTGTTACTCTACTGAATAGTTAAATAAGATCATGAGAAGCATATTTACAATTTGCATAGTATGTTATACAATACAAAAGCTACATGTGAAAAAGATTTCAATGAATGAAAATAAAGGTACATATTGATAGAAAAGTTTTATGTATCTAGCATTTGGGGGAATGAACTTCTACTAAGTTAATATCTTGTTAGCTTAATTACTGTATCATTTATTCAAAATACATGTAACAACTTTTAATCATATGCAGGGACAGAAAATGCAAGGAATATATACCACATGTAACTTTTCAACTTAAAAAAAAAAATTGGCACAAGCATATTCAACATAACTATAACATACCTTGGTTTTCTTTGATATTCAAAAGATAATCCAGAATTTTAGAAAGCCTTAAAGTCAACAATACGGCTAATCATAAAAGTAATATATCAATAATGATTGTAATATATATATATATATAAAGAATTCAGAAAGGATAATTTCACAACCTTTGTGATTAAATGCCACATTTGTGCTGCTACACAAAAATTAAGAGATTCTGAAGAAGGGGAAAAGTATAATTATGCAAACTTTATAAATAAGTAGATTCTCTATTACCAAGAGTTTGTTTGCTATGTTTGAATCTTTAAAGAATAAAATCATACATTTAACTCTGAAATTCAATACATATAAAATGCACATAATATGACTTTTTACATGTTATCTTCCCAACAGACTCTACAGAAAATTTATTTCCTGAAATATTTTGGTATTTTGAAATATTTAAGAACATAGCAATATCTGTTTTTCAAAAGGGCCCATTTTTGTGAAAACATTAATTGACCACTAGCAATAAAATGACATGAAAATATAAGACATACTTACGGTGCCAAACTGCTTCACATTTTGAGCACACTTCTTACAAATTGTGTTAGTTTTGCTGAAAAGGAAATTGTATATAGATGATGAAATTTCTGCAGCTTTCTAACTAGCACAATGCTGAACTAAGGCAAACAATCAAAATGTACTATCTGCTTTAGTAGTACTCAAAACTTACTCTAACATGGACCAAAAATTTTTTTAAATGTACAAATATAAGGCTCTTTTTAGGGATGTATATTATCCAAGTTTACTTCTCTTAATTAACTTAAATGTTTTCATACATTTTTATTGTGTATTTTTGGACAAAGGGAACAAAACAAAAACTCCTCATGTTTCCTATCTAGTTCCAGAATCTTCACATTTGCCACTATTTATGCACAGCATTACACATTAGTGCCTACCTGACATTCCACTGGGCCTTCTCCACTACTATGATGCTCACATCTACTTGTGAAGAAATTCTTTTTCCTTCTCTTAAGCTATTCTATGCACACTGATGCTCTGATAGGAATCACCCAGTTAAAAAAATGTGTTCTCCACTGGTAACAAGTTACTAGAGTTCACTCTTGGAAGGTAGTTGGTTAACTACAGATCTTTCCTCAGGTCCATGTCCACACTAACACTCTGCTATTTCATAATAACTTAACAGCAACTATTTCTATTTGCACTTTTCATTAGCAAGGCTGTACATTTTCCATGCAATAATTTTTTGTTTCTTCATGTATAGTCTATCTGTAAAATAACTGTTAATTTTTTGTCAACATTCTCTCTACTACCATGTATAAAAGGTTTATGACTTAAAATTTAAGAAACTAAACAATTTTATTAAAAAAGTGTAAATACAAATATGGGATTACAATCCCCAAGTATTCCTTATGACAGTACTTTGTCTTTAACAATCAAAAACTATTCAGTATACAAACCTCTCTTGTTGAAATTCTGATCTGCAGTAAGTACATTTTACAATAGGATGCGCAATCCGACATTCCTGTAATAAGACAATGTTATTAGTCAGTTACTTATCTCAAAGTCCCAAATTTCACTTCTCTGGTGGAAAAGTATTACCCAACCTAGTCAAATGCCTAACATATCAATAAAATCTGCCCCCCAGTGTAGACAATTGAGTGATTTATCAAATAAGTGGCCAATTACAGCACAATTCCTTAGGGAAGTCGTAGGTGTCTTTGTCTTTATTAGATGTAAGGGATACGCTACCGATAAATTAAGCTGTCAGGGCCGATTTCAAGGATTGGTTAAATGTGAAACTACTTATTATTTTGCACCGTTGCTCACAGACAGCATCCCGGCTTTAATGGGATGGGAGGAGCTCCAAATCATAGAGCATTCTGTTCCCAAACCAGACGCTTCGCTTTCCTGGGCAGGGAAGAAGGATGCCATCAGCTTTGCGGCTTCAGGTTCCTAGCAAGAAAGTGCAAACACCGTCCCCTGCCTCCCGGTGGAAGGAGAGGACAGACCAGGCAGAACACCGAGATGAAAACATCTCCACCCCGGGGTCTCTGCGGCATAGACAGGTGGCTGCCTCACTCAGCCCCACCCCTGAGACCCCCTCAACGCTGTTGGGGCCCGGCCCCCTCCAGGGCCGCCTGCGAGAGGGCAGGACTCTGTCTTCCCCTCAGGGGCTTTCCCAGCTGATGCCCAGGATCTCGGATAAGGGGGTCTCTGGGAGAGGAGGCGAGAGATCCTAACCCTCAGGGCGCCGGCGAAGAGAGCGGGGCTGCAATGCAGCGGGAACCCAGCTCCCTCGGGCTACGGCCGAGGAAACCCCGCCCGCCCGCCGCCCAGCGCCCACGGACCTTGCACAGCTGCTGGCCCTGGGAGAGCTCCTCGAAGGGATAGCGCTGGGTGCACTTGGTGCAGGCGTACAGGGCCGAGGCCGCCATCCTGCTCCTCAGTCTCCTCCTCCACCGCCGCCCGCTCCGAGGCGGGGCCCTACGGGGAACTCGGCTGCCGCCGCCACCCGGGCCGCGGGCTCCTCCTCCTCCCCCTCCCCCTGCCTTGCGCCCACCAGGGCCTCTTCGCGAGAACCCAAGGCCCTGCGGCCGCCGTCGTCTCCCTCCGCCTCCACTTCCGCCCCAGCCCAGCCTGTGACGCCTTCCCAGCCGCTCCCGTTTAGGCCCCGAGAGCGGCGGAGGGAGACGAAGCGGATAGTTCGATGCGATTTAGCTGCGCGGCAGCGGATCCGCTTCCTCCTCGGCCTCCCTTCCCCACCACTGATTGGCTGGGGAGGCTACTGCGTCACTCGGTCGCCCCGCCCAACTGCTAACCCCCGCTACGCAGGGAGCTCCCACAAAGGGAGGTAGTCGCTGGCCAATAAGAGCTCGATGTTCTCAGCGCGCGAAATCCACTTTAAACACACCCCGCCCGAAGGCCGCGGCTAGTTGTAGCAGCCAGTCCCAGGTTTGCGTGGGCGCTTCCCAATCCAATTGGGCAGTTATTTGCGAAGGTTTTTCTCTGCCCCTACTCTTTTTTCCCCTTGACTTACATTGGGCCAAATCCCTAAGCCCCTCCTAATTCTATTCGTCATTGGCTGACAGCTAAGTACTTCACCTGGAGAGGCGTCCCCGAGTCAAACTCACGCTCTCTCCGGCGTTTAGTCCAAGGGACAGATGGAGTGTTTGAGCTTCGCATTCGCTTTTATTTCAGTCATTTGATTCAATTACCAATAGAGACAACAACCCCTCGCCCACGTTCCCCCCTCGAGAAGGCCGGCCCCTGTGCAGAATACCCTACGAACCGCCCGCCGGCTAACCCGCGGCTTTACCCGCCCGCGCCGTCCCAGCGACGCGCTACCTTGTGACGTCACCGAGGGAAGAGGCGGGCTCTCCCACTACCGGAAGACGTTCGCTTTTTTGATTGGTTAGTCAAGACGTCCGTTAGGACGTGTTGCCCTTTCCGTGAGCATTCTGAGCGTGGGAGTCCCTTTGGGGGTGTGTGGCAGGGGTTTCCAGATCCGGCATCGGCGCCGAAGCCCCTTCCATCAGGGGTTCGGCTTACGGTCGCCCCTCGCGGGCGGCTCTCGAATCCTGAAGAACAGCACGCGAACCCGGACCGCCCCGGGGCTGCGGAGGTCCGCTGGGCAGGCAAGAAGATGGCGGCAGCGTCGGTCTCTGCGACTTCGGCTTCTCAGTTCTCGGTAAGAAGCGGCTGACGTTCGAATGGGCCCCGGGTCGGTCCTGGCGCCCCTTTGCTTTTCCTCACCCTTCGGAAGCTCTCTCGGCACAACGTCTCACCTCATCCTGGAGAACGGCCGAGGACGCCGAGAACGCCCCTTGTAGCTTGGCGCCTACTGCTCCTTTATCGAAGCTGCACCCTTCCATTGGAATAGGCCGTTCCCGTGTCTCCCGCACGCCCCCTTCACCTTTCGGCCTAGCCGCCCAGGTTCCCGAACCTTGCCAGGACTCGCAGGGGTGGCCACCTACAGCCTGGCCTGCGAAAACAGTGCTCCTTGGTCACGTGGGTGTAACGGCCCCTCGTGGAAACCCTCCCCAACCAGGTGGGCGCCCTAGTCGGCTTAATTGGCAGCTGTTGAATAGTCCTCAGTCTCGAGTACTTACGTTGATTTCTTTGTCCGCAGTGCCTCCCTCTCCCATCCTCCCATTAACTTCTTGCTGTACATATCCTACCCCGGGCACACTTCCCACCTCCCACCGTATTATTAGGACCGCAGATTGTAAATATCATTGAAGGAGGCGACAGGGAGAGCTGATCTTAAATATTGTTTTGGTCTCTACGAAAGCCACCAGCCTGTTCAGTCACTAGTATTTTGGGACCTGCCGCATTGGGAATAGATAGGTAGTAAATGTGAATATGAAGAAGCTCAGGTTAGAGCCAATATCTTTTCATTTAGCAAATGCTAAATAGTTTTAGGCTTTAGGATTACACAGATTAATAGGGTAGAATCCCTGCTTTGAAGGAGCAAAGCACTGAAGAGAAACTACACATAATTAGATGATTACACAGTACAATTTGATAAATGCCACCATGCTAGAATAACCTAGGCGGTAGTAATTAGCAGAGCTTGGGTAGGGAAGGTGGAGCTAGCTAGGTGGTGAAGGAATTGTAAATGTTTGTCCCAGGAACAGAAAAGAAAAAAAGGCGCCGCAGTCGTGTTGGATTATGTGCCAAGACAGTAGGTGCTTTCAGAATACTTGAAGTAACTTGCAATGAGCAGAGGTAGTATGGGAGTAGAGTTCAGTTAAAGGAATTGTAAAAATAGGTTAAAATAGGAAAAAAGAGGGATGGTGAGGGACGAAGACAGGAGAATATTAGGGTAGGGTTGTGTCATAGAAGTTAAAGGGAAAAAGTTTAGGGAACCCCAAGAGCAGAGTCACCTCGGGGAAAAGACACTTTTACTTAGTTTCGGGTTTCGGTGACTGTTGAGATTTCAGGGTTGTGAGCATTAACTATTTATATGTATTTAACACTGATATCCCCAGCATAGAGCCAGGTATAATGAACGGAGATGCTTTTAGCAGACAAGGAATTTTAAAAGATAAGACTCACAAATAACATAATCTTTAGGAAGCAGCTACAATGTAAATCTCAAATGTGAACAACATGGAAGTAGGTGATACATTTGAATTGTTCTTGTCAATATTCTTTCACTGCAACAGCAGCAAGAAGAGTAACATTTTAATTTTCCTGGGAACCGTGGTCAACTCTCTTACGTCACTTTGGACTTTAGTAAGGTTATCTCCTAATTGTTCTCCCTGGCGTTTTAGCCAGACCCTTACACCAGTTTATTTCTCTTAAAAATATTATGTGAATATATCATAAATTTTATACCATTAAATGTGTCAAGTATTTATTTTTGAGAATAATAAAATGAATACCTTCACGCCCCTTTGTGCATCTTTCTGCGTCTGTTTTACTCACGCACACCACGTTACATTTTTGAGGTCATGATAGTATATAATATTTATTTAGTCCTATGAGGCAAGCACTTTAAGTACTTTTCATATAATTACTCATTTAATCCTCACGATAATCTTAGGAGGTTGGAATTAGTATTTTCATTTTAGAATGAGCAAAATGAGGCACAGAGAGGTTAAGTCAAGGTTACACAAGTAGGAAACAGCAGAGCCTCTTACTTATTTCTGCATAGTGTAGTATCTGGAATTGGCTTTGAAGTTTTTAGGGTTTGCTCGTTTGTTTGCCAGCTATTACAATAATGCTGTTGTGATCATCTCTATAATGTTCCACATATGCAAAATTTTCTTTAGTGCAGCAGTTCTCAAAGAGTGGTCTGAAGACCTTTGGGGGTCCCTCTCGGGGTTCCTCATCCAACCACTTTGTGGGAGATCAAATTCTTCATACACATCAACCAAAACAGTGTATCGAACAGACTGAATGCAGAGGCAAATAAAAGAATCAAGCAGCCTTCATTTAAGTCAATAATTCGAGATTTGCAAAAAAAAAAAAAAAAAGTAAAGCAATACGACTCTTTTCACTAAATTTTTTGGATGATAGTAATTTTTTTTACTAGTTTTTTATCAAAAATTATGATACTGCCATGGGTTTATTATTTTTAAATCAGTAAATATCTTTAAATTTTCTTAGTTTTAATTTTTCATATGATAAATATCAATATATTTATGTACACAAAAGCTCTTTGGTGCCTTGAGTAATTTTTAAGAGTGTAAGGGCATCCAGAGACCAAAAAGTTTGAGAGGAGCAGCTACTTACAACTCAGTAATGGGTTGTAGTGTACATTTATTTAGAGACTTAGGACACTTTTTTTTTTTTTTTTTTTTTTTTTAGTGGAGAGAGAGAAAATAGTTCAGCGAAATGCTGGGTGGTAGAGTATGGGCATCTTTGATTTTGGTAATGCCGAATTGCTTCCCAGAGTGATCGTGCTGGTGTGTGTTCCAGGTTCTCTTTAACAGGTTCCCTTGCGTCGCTTTTAGATTTTTGCCGAGATGAGTATGAAATGGTATCCTCTTCCTATTCTTATTTGTGCTCCCTGACATTGGTGAGGATACACTTATTTTTCAGTTTTGCTAGTCTTTTGTGGGTTTTTGTTGTTCTATGAAATGACTCTTGGTACCTTTTGTTTTCGATTGGTTTGTCTTTTTTTTTTTTTTTTTTTTACTGATTTATAGTCATTCTTCATGTATTCTAGTTGTTAATATCCACATAGGCGTATTCTAAATGCTCTTTGGCGTGTCTTTTTATGATAGCTTTTGATTAATAGGAGCTCTTTATTTTAATGTAGTAAAATTTATTCATTCTTTTATTATTAGTGCTTTTTGGTTAAATTCTTCCTCACAGTCAAGGCCTTAATGATACTATTCTGTATTTTCCTCTACAAATTTTAAAGTTGGGGCCTATTGAGTCTTTCACTTGCTTGAAATTAATTTGTGTGCTGTGAGGTAGGGATCCAATTTCATGGTTTTACTTAAGATAAACAATTGTTTAAGCATTACTTGTCGAAGCTTATCCTTTCCCCAGTGGTTTACAGCTCCAGCTGTCCGTATATTAATTTTCATATGTGTATGGGTGTGTTACTGGGCTCTTTGTTCCATTGTTGTATTTGTCTCTCCCTATGTCTGTACTTACTGTCTTGATGATTTTCCTGTTTTTGTCTGTCTGAGAGGGCAACTGTCTTCCTTGTTCTCAAGAGAAATGTTAGCTATTCTTTGTCCTTTGCTGTTATTCAGTAGAAATTCAACAATCTGGAATTGGAATTTTGATTGAAATTGCAATGAATTTCTAGTTCATTTTAAGAATAACTTGTCTTTACGATATTGAGCTGTCCATCTGGACATGTTTTGGTACTCCAGTTTCTTTGGAACTTTACTTAACATTTTTTGGTAAAGTTTTATAATTTTGGGTCTTGTACATTTATTAAACTTATTTCTAGTTACTCTATATTTTCATATGTTGCATTTCCTAACTAGTATGTAGAATCGTTACTGATCATTGCGTGTTAATCTTAATTTCCTAAACTCCAGTTCTAGTAATTGAGGGTTCTTTGGTGTTTTCTATTTAGATCACAATCCATGAAGTTTGGATTCTTCATTTTCAATCTTAACATCTGTTATTTCTTTTTATTATCTTAATGTGCAGGCTAGGAGATGGAGCACAACATTGACTAGAAGTTCTGTAGATATCTTGCCTTGTTCCTGAATTTTAAAGAGATGTTTTAAATGTTGCACCGTTAAGTATGTTACCATGTTTTTTGTAAGTTTTCTTATTACCATAAGAAAAGTTCTTTAATAATGGCTATAAATTAAATTTTATTGAATGCTTTTTCTGTTTGTTAAGGATTGTATGGTTTTTCACTCTAATGGGATGGATTGCGTCCAAAGATGTTCTAATGTACACCCAGTTTTACATTCCTGGAAAAACCCAACCTTGGTCATATTGTCTTATCTTTTTCTATCTACTTGGGTATGGTTTGCTAAACAGTATTTAAATTTTTATGTGTCTGATTTCTTCCAGCCATGTTGCACAATGCATTTGAAAAGAAGGCAAATAATACACATTTTTTGGTCATTCTTCATGCTTAACACAGTGTCCGTATACAGAGATATTTGATAAATATTTGAATCGTAAGTGTTTTTAAGTAGGATATTATTCCTAAGCAGGGTGACAACTAAAGGTACCAGGAAAGAAAGTGGTTAGGTTAAACATTTTGCCTTTAACCCTGAAAGTTTCTCCTAGAATCGTATCATTTTAGTTGGAAAAACATGTACTGAATGCTTGGGGTCTTAGGAAGAGAACTGGATTAGGAGTTGGACTTGGGCTCCTTAGTAACTATGAAACTTTAAGCAGCTGGCTTCAGCTTTCCTGGCCTCCGTTTTTTCACCTACAAAATGGGGAGGATAATACTTGCTGTGCTTACTTCGTAGGGTTCTTTTGATAATTAATATGCGTGTGCTTAGAAAAAACAATGTGCTAACGAATCTAAGGTACCATGTTCATTGTTCTGAAAATAAATACAAGTTATTTTCCTGAACTATAAAGTGGAGATACTTTGTTTTGTCAGGATAGTTGTGAGATCAACCCCAATAATGAAAGTGTAGATTGTACAGTACAGTGAGAGTTTGACGTTTGTGTGCTGTTTTTAGTATTCATCTGAGAGGAGAGAGCATAAACATCCTCCTTAAAGGACCCTTAGCCCTACCATAGTTCTCAGGTACCATGATTGGATGGCATATGGTATTGAAGGCAAGAAAAATTCTCTTGAAATCATCCATAATCCCAGATGACTGCTATTTTTAGAAAAGGCTGTTTGCAATGTTAGCTCTTAGTTGGTACCTGTGAACTTGAATGGTAAACAGTTTCCTACACTGATACAGAACTTTAACCTAATGATGAAACAGTGGCTCACTGTGCTTAAACTGCTTGATCAAACAGTGTTGAACACCTGCTTTCCTTGTGGGAGTCAGGAATATGACCAGCCTCCAGTAAAAACCTTGACCAGTGAGTCGGACGATACCCCTTGACACAGCTGTCACCAAGCACATCCTGAATGACTCCACCTGGACAGAGATTTTGAAAACACCTGGTCTCTTACAGTTTTTCCCTTTTCTGACTTTGCTTTGTATCCTTTTGCTGTGATAAATCATCACAAATACAACTCTGTGCTGAGTTCTGTCAGTTCTTCCAACAGTCATTGAACCTTGGGGGTGGTCTTGGGGACTCCTGACTTTAATGATGACAGTATTCAGAACCTTCCCAAAGTTCAAGTTGTGAGATACTAGCCAAGAATCAACCTTGCAGGCAGACCTTTCTAAGGATAGCAGTCTTGAGTCTGCTGTGTTAACTCTTTCTACACAGCCTTCCTGTGACATTTGTGCTGTTTGTTGATAGAAAGGAAACCAAAAGCCTTTGATTGTTTTACAAGGGGCTATAGTAACTTTATTGAATAAGGTAATTCAGTTTTATAAACAATGTGCCATTTTCCTGTTTTGTAGAGAAATTATGAGATTCATTCAACAGATTTATTAAAGATATTTATTGGGTGTCTTTATTGGAACTTAAGCTCTAGTGGGGTGACTATGTTTTTCCAGCATCTCTTCTCCTGTGCCAACTGGGTGTCTCACAGTTCTGACACTACCTGGAGATAGTGCAAACACCACAGGTTAAGAAACTAGGTCCCACAAGACTGCCCCCACTATTTAGTAGCCAGCTGCAAATCCCAGGTGTCCCCAAGGTACCCGCACGTCTGCCTAGCCAATTGCAATTAAGGCATTCTCCAGACTCCCATCATGTTCAGTAATTTGCTAGAATGCCTTACGAACTCAGGAAAACGCCACACTCAAAATTATAGCATTTTGTAAAGGATACAACTCTGGCACAGTCAGATGGAAGACACACAGAGAGTAAGATGTAAAAGGGCTTCAGTGACCTATCTGGATGCTCCTGGAACCTCATTGTTCAAGAGTTTTTAATGGAAATTTCTGTTAAGTGGGCATGATTAAGTAAGTCATTGGCCATTGGTGGTTGAAGTCAATCTCTTGCTCCTCTTCCTTCCCTTAATTTGAATATTAAGTTCAAGAGGGAGAGCTCCATATTCCATATTTAAACTTGAAAGTTGTCAGCAAATAGAGGCTTTTCAAGTTCCTGAGAGTTGATGAGATCATCAGAGTTATCTGTGTAAGTGAAAACAGGAGGAAAGACTTAAGCTTTAGGGAACCGCAGCATTTAGAAAGAGGAAGGAGAGAGAGCCCTGGAGGTTGTTGGAAGGAAAACCAGTGTGGTGGTCCATCCACTGCAGAAAGCATTGGGATGAAGTGATCTGCTGTATCACGTGCATCTGGAGGGTCATGAATTCAGCATTGTAAAAGTCATGGGAGCTTGAAGAGCTGTTCCTCTGTATTGGACTCGGAGAACTCAAATTTGGTTGGAGGTGATAAAAGGGAGAGGTGATTAATATGTGGCAGCAATTACAGTTATTTTGAGGAACTTGGTTATAAAAGCTGAGAAACTCTAGGCAGGAGCTGGAGGAGAGTTCTGAAGTTTGGGAAAGTCTTCCTCCCTCCCTCCTCCCTCCTTTCTTCCCTTCCTTCCTTCCCTCCCTCCTTTTCTTTCCTCCCCTCTCTCTTCCCTCCCTTTCCTTCCTTCCTTCCTTCCTTAGTGGCAACGTGAGAGGCTCAGTAGGGAGGGAGTAATAGATGGCATCTGAGGGAAACGATTTTTTATAGGAACCAAGGAAATGAAGTTAGGTCCATTACACAGAGCTCATTCCCTGTTTCAGGGGAGAGAAGGCAGAGTGAGAACAGATGTTGGTATGTCTGGATTCTCTTTTGAAAACTAAGTGTTCAGTAAATCACTTAGCATGTGATCCCGCTGACTCTACCAGGGATCAGCTTGGGGTGGCAGGGAAGCAGGGGGAGGTAGGTGAGTCAGCTTTTCTGAACCTTTCTTCTGTTATTATCCTTAGATGTTTACCTAGTACTTTACCATCTTAACCATTTTAAAATGTACAGTTCAGTAGTGTTAAGTATATTCACATTGTTGTGAAACACATTTTCAGAATTTTTTTGTCTTGCAAAGCTGAAACTCTGTAGCTGTTAACCAGCTCCCCTTTGCAGCCTCCCCCAGCCCCTGGTAACTGCCATTTTACTTTGTTTCTATGAATTTGATTACTTTAAATTCTATGAACTTGACTACTCATGCAAGTAGAATCACAAAATAACTCTTTTTTGTGACTGGCTTATTTCACAAAGTGTAATATCCTTAAGATTCATCCATTATATAGCATGTGATGGTATTTCCCTCCTTTTTAAGGCTGAATGATACTGGTATGTCCCACATTTTATCCTTTACTGTTTTTTAATAGATACTTTGTGTATGTAATTGAGTTATCAGTTTCTTATATCTTGGTTTAATTTTATTTCAAAATAGTTCTTGTAAATAATTTTTGTAAAGCTGTTTTGTTTTCTGTCTTCCTTTTGTTTTGGGTTGATTTATGTATTCTTCCTATTCTTTACTTCAGACTGTTGGCAGCAAATTAGGGTATTGACCCAACACATTCATAGTAACTATGACTTTCATTGCTTAAACCCTGGCCTTCAGAATGAGGTGGCTGACTTAGAAAATGGAAGAATATATTTAGAATTGCTATTCAAAAGAAAAATCTCATTATACTTGCATTTTTACATAAAAAGATTTTTCATGATTTGTCAACTGACCCATCCCAAGCAGTGTTTTGATGATATATATGTGACAAATTTTGTTGCAGGACAAATCTTGAACTGTTAATTTTACAGGAGCTATGAGGCAGTGAATTTAACGAAGATGGTTTGTTCTCATTTTGTTTTGGTTTGGTTTCTGGTAAATTATTTATGCACTGTTATGTTACTATCTGTGTAATGTTCAGTAATACTAATAAAATTTGTTTTGAAAGTCGTAAGTGAATTTGCTCATGGTTTATGTTCATAAATATTTTAATTGCTTCCTGACCATTGTTCTTTGATAGTTGTTAAATGCCAGGATTCTAGTAGGTTGTATGGAGATGTAAGGTTCTCTGTGAAGAATAATATTTAAAGTTATGTGATTATTCATGGAGTTTTGACGTATTATATATCTTAAGAATTGAAAACACCTGTTTTCCAACCACCTCCAGAATTTGACGTCCGCTTGTCTAAAAGTTTGAAGAATGCCAACTGTTAGGCTTTGCTGCATGTGAACATACTTTTCACATAGAGTAGCGCTGGTCTATTTGAGTGCCGCTTTTGAGACTCGCCCCTACTTCCAAGCCCTCTCAGTTTTCATGGCCTTTGTGCGTGTTTTGTGTTTGCTCTCTTCAGTCAGTTGCATGGTTTTTAACACGGGAATACAGTCTGCAAATTTTGATAAGATTCAGACGCAATATGGTTAATTTTGATGGGCTTTGTTTATTCCAAGAGGTAGTTTGCTGTGTTGTAAATATTCCTTGTTCTTTTGTACTTTTCTGAGCACGGATTATTCTGATGCTTTATAGTCATAGGTCCCCAAAGGTAAGAGTTGAGAACCTAGTTTGCTGTGGCTGTTTGAATAAGAAAAATGGATGTCGGAGAGTTTTGAGCAACTTGCAGTCATATCTTTTACCTGAGTTTTTCCCGCTCTAGGTCTTTCTATCAACAGGACGTCACCTACAGCAAAGAAGGTGCACAATTAGCATCCCCTGCACTGAAAATTATCATGTGCAATGTAATCTCAAATTGAACAGAATGACAGATGACAGGATGGTGTATGTATGGAAATAAAGTTTTATATTTAGGTGCTGTTTGATAAGCTTTAATGTTTTCTAATGGCTTCTCTCTTTTTTTCTGCTAACTAAATGTGAAATCTTTGAGACAAGAACTATGCCTTATTTTCTTTCTGTATACCACAGAGTTTTGGACATTTGATAGATATTCAGGAAGTATTTAGTTGATTGGGGATAGATTAATTTAGTCATTTTGTAGCAGTTCCTGATACTGTAAAGATAATATTTACTTTTCTGAATATACATCTTACAGTATGTATTTTTAAAATAAACTTAAATTCATTGGGAGTACCATATTTAAGTATCTCTGTGCAGCATTTGTATTCAAGTTGTATGAACATTATTTCCTTTTTACAGTGTTTGGCATATGGCTATATTTAGACATGAAACATTTTAAAATTTTTATTGTTTTTAAATAATGATTGAATTCTGTTGTATATGGTCATTGAACTCTTTTTCTGTTATCTCTGTTGGTAGAATATATAGACACACAGACACACTCACTCATGCTATTTGTGGTTTAAAATTTTGAAAGGTAACTTCTGTGTTTTTATTTTTCAGAATGTCTTAGGAGAATCATCAAAATCTAATGGAAGTATAGTTCGTCACTCCTCATCTCCGTATGTAGTATATCCACCTGATAAGCCTTTCCTTAACAGCGATCTACGACGCTCTCCAAATAAGCCTACGTTTGCCTACCCGGAGAGCAACAGCAGAGGTAACAGAGCCTAACAGAGTAGTTTTTGTGTTTGCTCACTGCTTAAAAACTCTTGTGTCTTTCATTTATTTTAAAATTAGAGGAGAGTATGCCTCCCCCTTCCTGTTTTTAACCTCCTTAAAATATCATGCCATTCTTTTGTTCCTTTATTATTGAACATCATCATCAGATCACCAAGACTGAATTACTTTAGTCATCTAGGACTGCCCTGTCATTTCCAGCGTCACTCAGGAGCCAAGACTTGTGTTTTGTTTCTGAAATATCCCCCAAATGTATTTATTTTGTCTTTTCATTCTTGTTGGTTTGGTTCAGGCTCTCATCGTCGACTGATAATTGTAATACACTCCTAACCAACTTCATGCGCTTGGTCTCCCCCTCAGCCCCAGCTGACAGCATTGCTGCCCTGTGTTGTTACCCATTATCTCCCCTCTTTAGAGTTTTAGCACTTCTTTCTGGTTTTAAATAACAAAGTCTTAGATCTTTTTTTTTATAGCCTAGTCTCCACCTGCTTTACCAGCTTCATCCCAGCCGCTTTTTTGTTCTTCCTTACCCACATATCCTCTGCTCTGGCTACTTTGAAGTAAGTTTGTTACTGAAACTTGCCATCCGTGTTAGTTTTCTTGCTGCCTTAACCAATTATCAACAAACCTCGCAGCTTTAAATAACCAAAATGTATTCTCTCATAGTTTCTGTAGATCAACAATTTGGGCAGGCTCAGCAGGACTCTCTGTTTCAGGTCCTACAAGGCTGAAATTACAGTGTTGAGTGGACTGTGTTCCTTACTGGAGAGTCTAGGGAAGAATCTCCTGCTAGCTCATTCACGTTCTTGGCCAAATTCAGTTCCTAGTGGTTGTAAAACTGAAGTTCCATTGTCTTGCTGACTTTCAGTCAGAGCCAGTCTTTTCTCCTAGAAGCTGTCCACGTTCTTTCTCATGCTTTTCTTATGGTCCCCTCCAGGAATGGTGAGTCAGGCCTCTCTCATGCTGAAATTTCTCTGACTTTTCTTGCTGCTGCACCTTTCTAATTGCAGCCAGAGAAGATTGTCAGCTTTTAAGGGCTCATATGTTAGTTAGATTGAGGCCACTCAAAAAATCAGAAATAATTCCCCTAACTATAAGGTCCATAGCTTTAATTACACCTCTCAAAGTCCTTTTTTGCCATATAACAGGTATTCAGGGATTCTAAAGGCTGGATTATATGTTATTTCTTCTGAGAAGTCTTCCTCTCTACTAGCTTCCTCAACAGACACTCCTCTCTGCTCTTCCCAGATGTCTCTTCTGAACTCTCTTGGTCCTTTGATTATATTTCAAAGCCTTCACTTTTTTTCAGGGAAAGAGGGGTGGTGGTTTCTGTGTCTATCCCTTGTTGAAAGTAGGTATCACTGGATTGCTACCAGAAACACTGTAAAAGTACAGTGGGTAGTAATGATTATCCTGTGGCAGTGCTTAAGCAGTTCGTAACACCATGTTCTGAAGGAATAAGAGAGATTTATCTACTATCTTCCACATCATTTTTTCTCTTGCTACTTTCTTCTTCCTCCTCTTTTTCCCCTCTTTCTCCCTCATACTCCTTAAAACCACTAATTACTCACAAGCAGAATTGAGCTTAATTGCTAACACTGGGCTGATAAACATTTGCTGATTCTCTGCTCCATGGATAAATCTGCCCCATTTAATTTTTCTTATTCTTAAATTTTTTAGTAATTTCCTTTTCTCTTTTAAAAGCTTCTTTAGATAGATGTCAAGATCAGAACTATGTGTAATATTGCGGTAAGATTAATGTCTAATTCTTAGACCCGGCTGGGACTCTTGCATGTTTTTATGTGCTTTTTTTTTTTTTTTTTTTTTTTTTGCAGTATGAAATTATTAAAACTTAACTAATTTTTGCTCCGTTTTGGGCTTCAGTTACTTTTTTGCTTTTTTAACCTATGTTGTTTGAAAGTTAGGCAACTTTTATTATTTTTCTAAATTGCCAGAGTCTTTAACTGCTGTATTCTGATGCGTAGCACTTTATCAGTTGTTTTATTAACCACTAGATTAATTAGCATTTTCTTTATCATCATCTTTGAGATATGTGTCTTATAAGTAAGGTGTTTCTAGTTAGTAAATTGGGTATCAACTATTAAAATTCTTAAAAGACTAGACCTAAGGTTAAATTTATTTCAGCTAACACTTTCAAGGCCCTATTATGTGCTGGGATTTACATTGGTAAACTATACTTGGGTATTGTTATCTATTGTTATCTATCTAGTATTTTCTTATACAGTCAGTCCACAGATTATAAAACAGTGCTTTCCTGAGATTAATTTTTAAGATATTTACAATGCATTTCCCAGTTGAAACCAAAGTATTACTAAGCTAATTTATAAATACCTGTTTAACACATATGTAGCTAAAATACAATAATACTTTTATCTAGAGAATCATTAGTAAATATAATTGGTACAGTATTAATAATTACACACAACTGAAAAAATGGAAAGAATGTAATGCAGTAGCATTCTAGATAAAGCAAATATAGTTCATTTAATCCTCACAGAAAAATTGTATAAGGTGAGTATATTCAAAATTTACTGATGAAGAAACATCTCAAGATGGTTACTTTAACTTACGCAATATCAAAACCTTTTTCTCTTCCCACTTTTTCCCTGGTTTGTTCAGTGGACCCTCAGATAGTTGAATGAGAGAAGGCTTATTTTGAATAGATACTCCCTGTGATAAGCCTTTTTCCCGTCTAGTAAATGGTTTTTCTCATTAACACTTAGGAGTGGGGGGACTTACTCTTTTTCAGTTTAGTTATGGTTTCATGTATTTTCATTGATAAATTACCATTTCACTATCTGAACATTACTTTGAGAATGTAATTTGACTAATGCTATGGAAAGAGATAATTAAACTGTGCTTTCAATTCTCATGTTCATTTTAAATTTTAGTTAGAAAAGAAATGGGCAGGAAATTTTAAGTTATCATTGTCTTCAAAAAATGTATTAATGTATTTAGAGAGCCCTTTAAAAAAATGGTAACATCATTCCAAAGACTTTCAGTATAACCCATAGCTCATACTATTTATTCAGCACATTTCAAATGATAGTAGGGGAAAGGGTATAGCTCAAGTGGTAGAGCGCATGCTCAGAAAACAAGAGGTCCTGGGTTCAATCCCCAGTACCTCCTCCAAGCAGAAATCAATGAATAAACCCAATTACTTCCCTCTCATAAAAAACAAATGATAGTAATATGAAGAATGGCTTGGACATTTGAAGCAAGATAAAGTAGCTATAAGGCAGTTCATCTAGGCCAGTGCTTCCCAGCCTTTCACATCCCATAGTGCATATGGAAAATGAAATGGTAATATATATACAGCATGCTAAAATAAACAGGTGGGGTTAATGACAACTCATCTGGGATCCTTCACTGTCCCAAGCTGTTCTTGATCGCCTGAAGAGTTGCAAGAGAAAACATGTTGGTGTATCCATTACAAATTTGTGTTTGAAATCTCAGCATTATTGTGACCAGTGAGAGGAAGAGTCAAGTTACAGCTGTTGTGTTAGGTGTTGATAACAGTTTACTGCCCATCTGTTCTTCTGAAGCGTTGTTTCTCAAATTTTTTTTGGTCCAGGAAACCCATTACATGTGTACATAAGTGTTTTGATGAAGAATATTTTCCAAATTTACAAAACAGACTACAAAGAAAAACATTGTTTTATTTTACACTTTGTAAATCACTTATTTCTGGCTTCATAGAAGACACCTTGAGTTTCGTATCTACTTTTGCATTCCATTTGTGGTAAGTTGTTTTGATTGAAGTATGTGGGGAAGAAAATCTGGCCTTACACAGATATGCAGTTGGAAAAGGAGTAAAATTTTAATAGCCTTTCCAACAACTTGTGGCTGTTCTTTGATATTACGTCACAACTTGGCAGATGTAGTTTCTTACAGTTTAGTTGCAATGTGAAATCTGAAAACATTAGGGAGTTTTTCATACTCTGGAACTTCAGGACCACCTATATGATTGCAGATTGTCTAGAAGGACTTAAGATTCAGAAGCAGTTGTAATTAGAACTGTGGTTTATTCCAGTGGAATCTGGAGAAATCCAGATAAAGGCTTCCAAGATTGTTTCTCATGGAGGCCACACAAAACACACTTCTTCCTTCAACAATAAACTGTACAACATGCATGCATTGTTTCTGCCCAAGAAAGCCCACATAAGACTCAGAGATAAGGTTTTATTTGGAGTTGGTCACACACTTTGTGCCTGCTCAGCCAGTCAAGATATTCACCATAAAACGCGTTCTTTACACTAGACAGACTTGTGCAGCAGGATTCAGTGCCCTAGTCATACAAAACAACTTTATCAGTTAGTAACACAGAGAACATTTCAAAAGAAGTGAGTCAAGGTTCAGATCTCTAAACTTTTTTTTTTTTTTTGAGTGCTAGACCACTGAAATCCCTTTGTTTTGAACCTTGAAAAGTTTTTACTCATGCATGGTTTTTATTTGTATTGACTTATACACTTCTAGAATTTGACATACTTCACTATACAATATCAAAAAAACTCCATCTGTTAATACCACTGTTCTCAATAGAACAAAATCATTATATTGGAATGCTATAAAGCTCATGGAACAGATAACTTTTTTTTTTAAAGAATTTTAATTAATTGTGTCATTGGCAACAATTACTGTCAGATCTTTAAAGTCTTAATGTCATTTGAGAAAGTCAAGACAAGCTCATTATTTTCTAGAAAGTGATTACTAAAAAGTCATAGTCATCAGTGAATAGTCATAGTCTAGCAGAAATTCTCTCAAGTAAGAATGATGTTCCTTTAAAGGGAATGGTTTTGGTTCAGCTCACAGTTCAAACCTTTGTACAAGTGCTTTTCATCAACGCTCTTGTCCTTCGGTATGTTCTTTACAGATGCAGCCTTTCCATTTTGTCGATTACTATTAAGAAGATGTGTACTCAAGTTTTGAAATTTAATGATTTTTACTGTTTCACCAAGGACAACAAGCAAGTGGCTTTGTTTTTTCTTACTGGGAGTGTGTGGCAGTGAAGAGTGTGGGGCCAAAATTATATTTTAGTGCCACTGCCTTGTTTTGTGCTAAAATTAGCAGTTTGACCCAACATTGCTCTTGCATCATCACTGCAAACGTCAACATAGTGAAAAGAGTAACTGAAGTCATAGTAGGATGATGAAAATAGTGTTGCTCTCACAGAGCCTGGTAATGAGCCCCCACGTCCCCATGGGGCCATGCCCCACGCTCCGAGAACCAATAATAAGGGATAAGAATACATCCAGAGTAGCTTCTTGTTTATGTAAATATTTTTCCACGTAGGAAGAGTAGATAGTAGCTTCTGTTTCCAGAATCTAGACAATAGCTCCTTGAAAGCAGGGATTGTCTTAATGACTTTTATGTTCTCTCCTGCATCTTGCAGAGTGCCTTGCACATCATATGTGCTCTATACATGTTTGTTGAACTGAAAGTTAGGTCAGAAGTTAGTCTAAACTGAAGCTATGCTAGTTGGGATAGAGAACAGGAGACTGATTAAGGAGAGATTTACGCATATTTTGATGTGGGCAATGAAGAAGATGGAGAAATCTTTTGAGTTCAGGGTTTCTAATGTGGATGAATGATGGTGTGATTAAGACAGATGACAGGAAAAATGGAACATTTTAAGGAAAGCTAATAAATATAGTTTTGGCCACCTCAAATTTGAGATGCCCATGAGTTAAGTGGAGACAAATAGTAAGCAAATGAAAATAAAAATGAAGTGTAAAAGAAAACTGCAGTAATGAACTCAGGCCTCAACAGGGATCGAGTAGTAGATGAAACCCTACAAGTGTGGAAGGGTTTCCGCAGAGAGAAATGCATTGTTTAGACAGTGAGCTAAAAGGTGGGAATAGTCAGCAGGGTAGAGGACTACCAAAACAGGAAAATACTAGGGAAATCAAACATATGTACTAGTGGTCTGTTTTGTTTCCTCCTTTAATCTACAACAAACTTGTACTGCTACTTTAGTGATAGAAATATTCCAAATAACAAATAGACCCAACTTGGTTGTTAACAAGGTGTTAACTGGTTATCTCCTAGGCTTAATGTTCCCCAAGTGCCGTAGTCTCCTGAATGAATGAATGAGTTGAGAAGTAAATAAAGTCTTCCATTCTTTCAGTGCTTCTAGCTGTTACTAGAAAGTTTTCAAACTTTGCACATTAGAATCACCTGAGGATCTTCTTGGATCCCTGCCAGATATTCTTGCGTGTGTGTGTGTGTGTGTGTGTGTGTGTGTGTTTTGTATGGGGGTATGTTCTGGGCATTGGGATTTTTTGAAGCTCTCCAAGTAGTACAGAAGATACAGTAAAGTTAGGAACCACTGACTGTTAGGCAAAGAATAAATTATAAATTACTAAGATGAGGTTTAATTTTGCTAGATAAAGAGTTAGGGATTGCCACCATTTGTTTTCTAATTGATATTTTCATAATTATGGAGACTAGATATGTTTATTGAAATATTTGGGTGCCAGTGATGTGCCACACATAGTATGTGGTATGGGAGTTTCAGTTATGAATAATAGGTTGTCTATTCTCCCTACAGAGGTCTCATTTCAGAGATGATGAAGTTTAAGGGAAAACTCAGTATCTGTCTCTTAAGTTTTCCGGAAGCATTTTACACTTTCATATTTAACTAACCAGAACATATTTAATTTTGAAGTGTACATTCAGGGATACTCTGGGTAAGGAGGATAAAAATTTTAAATCTAGTGTTTGCTATGGAAGTTCTGAAATTTAAAAAAAAATGTACAGCATTTTTATATTTCACTGTGTCACTTTTTTCCATCTTTTAGTATTTGAATTTGCTTCTTATTCTATAAATATATTTCCCACTGTTTTATCTTCCCAATATATGAGGTTAAAAATCTCCAAATTTTTTATTGTTCATTTCTACATAAAATATTTTTCACTCAAAGATCTTCCTAGGTAATGTGGTAATTTGAACATAAATGATGCAGTGGTGCATGTCCTCATAGATATTAGGGCAACAGGAGGGAAGAAAAAGCAAGAAAAAGCTCACTCTTAGTTTTTCTAAGGGAAAAAAAGGCTTTAGATCCATCATTTGATCACCTAGAATGTTTTTTAACTCAATAAAGTAGGCCTGTTTGTATGAAAACTAAATATAAAACTGAAAAGCTATGCCAAGTGTAACTCTTAAAATGGTAGTATAAGGGAGATTATTCAATCATTTGTATCAAAAAATCTCCAACTTAAAAAAAACTAAAAAATAAGGTGATGAAGTAGAAGTTTGCCATAGTTTTTACGTAAACTTTCATATAAAATCTCATTTTGACATAGAAAATGCATTGAAGGATGTGTGTTCTTATGTACTTATGTGTTTATATTTAATTGAAGTACAGATTTTTAAACATATATTAGCCATTGTTAGGATAAAATCAATTTGTATCTTTATGGTACTAGTTTGTTTAATAAAAGTTTAGAAAGCAAAGAGCAGTTAATGAAAACTTAGCTACAAGTGATAGAAAGTCCCAATCTGAACTAGCTTCGGCAAGGAGGAATCTTTCTGGTTTACATACTTGCAAGGGAGGATTGAATAACCAAGAACAGAAGGGCAGATATGCAGGTGGCCTTTAAGAACCTTAGAAACCAGGGACTCGAACATGGCGAGTGCTTCTCTACATCGGTTTTTTCTCTTGGCTAGCCACAGACCAGCTTTTTCCACTCAGCTACTGACAGCTTGAGTTTTAAATTGAACTAATTTTGGCTTCAACTTTTTGGACCAAAGTCCAAAAATCCAAAGAAGAGAGACCTTCCCCTGTGGGTCTGTCAGCTGTGGCCAGATTTGTGAGAGGGAACTAAAGGAACACATCAGTTAGAGTTATAGCCATGCTGAGGAAACAGGAAATACCAGGGAGAGAGGTATATAAGCCAGGCAAACAATTCCAAAGATGTATGCTACACTTCATATAGTAAAATAAAATAATAAAGAAAAAGTCAAGGAAGCAAAATTAGCATAAAACACAATGAGAAAAATAGAGTGACATTTATCAGGTATGATGACAGACGTGATTATGTTTAAAAAAGAAAAGAGAAAACCTCAAAAGTCAATATATGCCTTTTAAGCCAAACCTGAAACAAAGTGACACAGATTAAAAGTAAAAGGTGGGCAAAGACATGTTAGGAACACAACAAATAAAAAGGGTGGATGACAGTATTACTGTCAGAACAGTATCATAGGCAAATGTCAGCAGTTTCACATGACAGTAAACAACATTAAATAATACTCAGCTTAAAAGCAAGAAGAGGAAATACCTCGGTACCAGAAGTAAAATGAATTCAAAGCCAAAAACCTCAGGGACACTATGAGGAGTCCTGGAATTAGATATAAGCCTTAGATATTGGGGTACAGTAGGGGAGAAGTTGGGATGTTAAATCTAAGAAGAGACTGGAGACAAAAGCTTTAGGCCTGTGTGAGGTGCTTCTGGAATAGTGCTTCCTTTGGAAGTCTAATTGGAGAAGAGGAGCCTGGGAAAGAGGCTGTGGTAGAGAAGTCACCTCCGGGAAGCTGGTCTAGGCCTGTTTCTGTGTGCTCTGCCAGGAGCGGACGTGAAGACTTGCATAAACAGAGCTGTGCTGTTACCCAGTGGAAACCCTTAGTGTTGTGAATGTCACTTAAAGAATAATGTGTGTGAGAACTGAGTTTTTTCTTCTACTGGAAGGTTTCACTCTAAGGATGGTCTCACCCTGTCAACTAATAACAGATGAAAGGGCTATAAAAATAGGAAGTGTAGAACTGGTCCAGAACTATTTGTGGAATAGGAAGTTCATAGTCATAACAAGTATGTTTAAGGTTGGAATTCTAGAGGTGTATTTATAGGTTGTCATGGAGAAATACTCATATTTGAATAAGTATGATGTCAACTTAGTAAAGAGGTAATTTCACTAACAAAAGCATAGAAAAATCCAAAGGGACTTCAACATAATGTTTATAATTATTATACTGAGATGATAGGATTATGGGTGTTTTTCCTTTTTATTCCTGTTTTTTCCCCGGAATTCTGCTTAATGTGTGTTTATTCAGTGATTTCTTTTTTCGATGGGGGGGATGGTGAAACTTTAGATACTTAAGCTTATGGATTTCAGTACTTGGAAGGAAATTAATATGTCTTAAATAGTTTCATTATTGAGCAAGAAAAGAATGAAAATAATTAACAATAGTTAACATTGCTGTATAACGTATAAGAAAGTTGTCAAGAAAGTAGATCCTAAGAGTTCTCATCACAAGAAGAAATTCCTTTTTTTATTATATGTATATGAGATGTGTATGTTAACTTACTGTTAATTTCACAATGTATGTAAATCAACCCATCATGTTATACACCTTAAGCTTATACAAATAAAATATTTTTAAACATAGAAATGGCGGGGGTGGGAGGTGACGAGAAAAAAATTTTTTTAAGTTATCTAAGTCTCAGTAAGGTTCTTGCCCCAAGTAGTTTTAGGGACTAAGTTTTGAGAAATGTTTAAACAAATGATTTCCAATTAGCTGTTCTGGAGTACAGAAAAAGAAAGCATGTACCCCAACCTGGGTCTTTTTGTTAATCCAGCTCATCCCTGCAATACCACAGTTGCTGACATACTGAACAAAAACGGGTTGTTCCAGCCAATTGCTGTAATAACTGTAAATGCAAAAATAAAATACTAGCAAGATCATATACTATTAGGCATTATTTAATGAAGGAATGAAAGAAGTGTTTAGTATTATAGTATTACAGTTTTATTTTAATAAATACTCAGTGGTTCAAAAGAGGCAAAAAAACTCAATTGATATTGAATGGCATTTATTTTCTCTTTTTCTATGATATTTCTTATCTGATTATTCCAGTTATATCAAAGAATTATTGTTCCTTTAAATACTAATCTATGTCTGGGCTCTCTTCCCATTCTTAACAGTCTTTTCAGTCGCGTTTTCAGAATGTGTGTATGTGCGTTTCATGTCTGTGTTATTTCTAATTAGATTGCAGTCTCATTGCATTCCAGTAAGAATAAGCTGGCTATATTATAAAACGTATCAGTCTCCTATTTGGAGCCTGTCATGTCTGAAAAACTTGACCAATGAATGAATTGTGTTAATAAATGAGAATGTGTGCCTTGCTTTGAGTGAGAAGGCTCAATGTTTAAAAGAAGGCGATTTTTCCTACCTATTTATAATTTACGTGAAGTTTCATTTAAATCATTGTTTAGGCAAAGTGATTCTGAATATTTAATTGATAAGAATAATTTTGAAATGTTTTAAAGATTTATATAATGTGAGAGACTAGCAGTATTGATATTTATATTATAAAGTTTTAATAATTAAATTACTGGCATAATATTAATAAAACTAGAGTAAAAGTCCTGAAACTGTCTTGGTATGTGTGTGTAATAATTACATCTGTACGTGTAGGTGTATGTACAGATCTGGTTATAATAAAGATGCCATTTAAAGTCGTTCCTTCAATACAGAAATACCTTTTACTTGACTTAAAGAGGTAAATGGAAAAGTACAAAGTTTATCTAATCTTGAGGTTGCAGAAGAACATCTTCGTATATAAACAAAGAACTTTTGGGGAAAGGTTATTAGATGTAACTATGAAAATCAGAACATCTTTATATCAAAACTAACAACATCAAAACCAGAATTAAACACAAATAATAAAATGGAAGAGGGGGGAACTTTTTCTTACAGAAAAATGGGCAAAGAAATCAAAAGATAGTCAATAATATATACAAAAATATTTAAACTTTTAATAGAGATGCAAAATAAAATAAACAGAGTACCATGGGTTTCCTAATCAGAATGGTGGAGATACTGTAATTAATAATGGTCTGTATTGGCAAAGACATATTCCTTTGGGGGGGTTATTTATTCATTCGTTTGTTTGTTTGTTTGTTTATAGTACCGGAGATTGAACCAGGATCTCATGCATACTAAGCAAGCACTCTTCCACTTGAGTTGTACCCTCCCCAACTAAGACATACACTTCTGATGAAAGGATTAATTGATGCAGTCCGTTTTGAACATACTTTACTCTGTTCAAGAGCTATTTTAAAAGTCTTTAATCCAAAAACTTAGTTTTTCAATTCCTAATAGATCACAGGGAAATAATCTTTTAAGTCTGTCTGATTGCATGAGGGAATGCTTACAGTTCCATAATGCTAAACGGAAAACAAAACTTAGAACGATTTTGATCTCAATTTATTTTATACATATAGAAAATGATTGAAAGAAATGACCAAAAATGATGTTCATTTCTCTTGGTAGTGGGAGTATCAGTTGTTCTCTTTGTTGTATTTTTCCTGTGCCCTCTACAGCAAATATGTCTTACTTTTATAATCAGGAATTTTGAGGGGCAGAGTGCTTAGGGTTTTTTTCTAAATAATGAAAAAACTGGAGATTAAAAAAAAATCCTTTTTGTGCTTGATCTATTTTTATCTCTACATTTGAATTCTGCATGTGATCCTATTAGTAAAACAGAGAAGACTGATAGTAAATATTGTACTTTGGGACAGTTCATGAATTTTATATGATCAGCTCAATATTTCTACAATTTTATAAAATCTTCAAAATGTTTTTACCTTAGCAGTATGCTTTTTACTTGAGTATCTAGCACATTTCAGAGGCTCAAAAGATGTCTTAAAATGGATCTCTTTTAAATAATTATCATGTGATAATAATTAACATTGTATTCCCAGAGTGTGATCCTTCACTGGACCTACCCATCAAGTTTTCTATTTGGATGAGTTTATTCTTTTCCAGTGAACTTTTTAAAATTATCTTATAGTTATCCATGTTTGTATTTGGCAGCTATATTTTCTGCTCTGAAGAATCTTCAAGATAAAATTCGACGTTTAGAACTTGAAAGGATTCAGGCAGAAGAAAGTGTGAAAACCTTGTCTAAAGAGACAATTGAATATAAAAAAGTATTGGATGAACAGATACAAGAAAGGGAGAATTCAAAGAATGAGGAATCAAAACACAATCAAGGTTTGTTTAATTATGAAGGAAATGAAAGACTGAGTGGTATAAAATTACTCTCAAAGAAATTCCACATTAGTGTTTCCTGGTGCTCAGTGTCTTTGAGCACTACAAAGTGCAGTATCCGGGGTGCATTTTGAGGAACAAGTGCTGATGTCCTGTGTTATATGTACTGACTAAATTCAAGGCAGATGGGACTAACATACAGAAAGAGAATGACTTCAGTCATCTGAAAAGGCTTCCAGAGCTGCTGGAAAGTGTTATATATACTGTAGATTTAATTCATGTTAAACAGCTTGTTAAATCTATTGAGTAAGCTAATTTCTGCTTTTCGTATGTATTCTTTTTAGAACTGACATCTCAGTTGTTAGCTGCAGAAAATAAATGTAATCTTTTAGAAAAACAACTGGAATACATGCGTAATATGATAAAACATGCAGAAATGGAAAGGACTTCTGTATTAGAGAAACAGGTACGTTTCCTCACAGATTCATTCTCAAGTGAGTTATGGAGAAAACTGGATGGATATAAAGACTTTTTTCCTCAATGAAGACTGATGATACTGTTACAAATAATCGTTCGCCTTCTATCTTAAAAGAGTTCATTTTGAAAAACTGCTAGTGGAAGTTTTGAGAAAAATGTGGTTTCTTTTTTCAACAAAGCTTTAAGGGGAGTTTCCTTTTTGGACGACCCTTAGGCGCACTGCCATCCTCTGCATGCAGCTTTGATAGCCTCTGCTTTTGCACAGCACAACAGCCCAGGACTGAAACTGCTTCAGATCGTTTATGATGTCTGAAGACTTGATGGGTCTTCATTGTTACTGCTGTATTTGGTAGAGTTTTACTTAAATGGGAAACATACTGTATGTATAATTGAGTCTCCTTTTCAAGTTATGTTAACTTCTGTGAGTGTACATTAAAAAAAGTATAAATCATCTTATGTACCTCTCTGCCTCTTGAATTTGTTTAAAGACTGCAGTAGGTAGCACATTTCAGGATTTGAAAAACTCTTTACAATTGTTATGTTAACAGAAATGTTTTGCTGTGTCACACCTGAGGTGTTTTTACTTAAGTAACCTACACATTTGTCAGAGGACATCTGCAACATGAGTCTCGAATATATTTTTTAAAACACACCTCCCTTTCCTGTTATGAATCTAGAATTGGAATTCATCATGAATACCACAGTTTCTGGGCATCTTAACTTTATCGTGCAAAAGTTGAATGTTTGTGTGCTTAACATTTTGCTAGATACTGTGCAGTGTGAAAGGAATTAAATGCTTTCTACCTCAGTCAGCTTTCAGTCACAGTTGGAGATATTAGACCTAAAAGAAGTATTTGAATAATTGCACAGCAGTATTTAAGAGGATGTTTCAGTAATTAATTCTCGTGTGTGTTATAGGTCTCTTTACTGTACCATTGAGTTTATTTGTAACCATGTTTTTTTTTTTGTTTCCATTTGGGTCCTCTTCAGTTTGCCTGTTTTTGTTATTTTAATGTATCATTACTTTGATTTTTATTCTTTCCTTTTATCTCTTTGAACAGTAAAAATTCCCAGTCTCTTAAAAGTGATCTGATTTTTTTTCTTATGAGAACTGTGTGTGTGTGTGTGTGTGTGTGTGTGTGTGTGTGTGTGTGTGTGTGTGTGTGTGTGTGTTTGGTAGCTCATATTCTTTCGAGTTGTTTTGGGAATTCTGTACTTCAGAGTTGTGTGGGCGGTGCTGTGGATTTGACTTTGCTGAGGCTTGATGGGTTTGCCTGGTTTTGGCCCTCATTTATGGTAGTTTGTTGGCTTGGGGTTCTTGCATTACGCAGATGGTACATTGCCTGAGATTTATGTCACGTTCCTGCTATGTCCTGTACGCTGAGGCTACAGTCCTGCCTCATGTAACATTTGGCTTCAGTATTCTTTCATTTGCTTTTGAGTTCTTTATCTATTTTGCATCTGGAAAACTCCCTTTCTTGTCTTCAAACTTGCTCTGTAATTATTATTTCTGTGTTTATCTAACACTTTTATGTGATAGATGGGGTGGGAGTCTGCCACATAACTGAAATGATGAAATATACACAATAATCTGGCAGTGGTCGTCATTGGGGTAGTCCAGTTCTCAGGTGAGGAAGCATTTACAAGACTACAGTGAGATATCTTGATTAATATAGCTATTAGACATATATAGTATATGTCTTTGAATTAAGCCCTGTTTTCATCAAGAAATTTTAAATAGCCCATTTTTAATAAGAATGCTTTCAGTACTGGAAATAAAATATGATTTGTGCCAATTTTTAACTTTATTTTTTAAGAGTGGTAACTATCCACTAAGGTGAATAGGAAGAAATTAGTAGTTCACACAAATTCCTGAGAAAATTATAGCTTTATATTACTTCGTCTTTCAAATTTCTGTCAGTATGACACCTATTGCTGTAGACTTGTACACGAAGATACACTGTTTACAAGTTCACATGCTTAGCGCTTGCCTTTTTTACCAGTAGACCTCAGTCTAACATATTTCCGCTTTTTATCCTGATGTAATGGATTATCCTATGAGTGTCTATCCTGAAATCTGATAGGTGGCAGTATTTTCAAATCCTTGACCCTAAACCTAAAAAAAAAGTGATGGATGTTTTGCGTAGAATTTAGAGAAGTGTAAATGATAGATACCAAAACAATAATTACTCCCTTCATTAATAGATGAACTATTTAAGAGATTAATTGTTAAGTATTTGTGTGTAGCCTGTATGTCTGGTAAATGTCTGCTGTCGTGGAGTGTTAGCAAGCCTTGCTACAGGGAACCAAATGTTACAACAGCAGTATATAGTAAGAACAGGGTTTCACTTGTACTTACTGATGTTCTTTTGGCTTCGTCTTAATACTGTTTTCCTAGAACTCATTTGCGGTATCTCCGTAGCTCTGTGAAAGGCCAGACAAACAGCATACAGCATACTATGCTCAGTATTAGTTGTTTTTCTTTTTTTTTGTCAAATTATCATGCTGTATTTAATATTGTTTCCAGGTTTCCCTAGAAAGAGAACGACAACACGATCAAACACATGTTCAAAACCAACTTGAAAAATTGGACCTCCTTGAACAGGAGTATAACAAGCTTACCACGATGCAGGCCCTTGCAGAAGTCAGTGAATGTCTGTTTTACTTATCAGTGCATAATATTGGTTCTTTTGTGAAATTGATCATTTTATAATTCTGGATATTTTATAGGAAGAATAGTGACCTTGTAGCAAAGAAACATATAGGAATTTTTTTAAAGGAAGAAATGTAAATTTGGAGAGAATGTCCACCTTTTACAATCTTAAGGTACATGAGGAAGGAGTTCTTTTTGAAAATGTTGACAGATTAAATGTTTTTGAGTATCCGTAAGGCTTATATCACTTGATTTAAGTTGTTCTCTGAACTACTTTTAGTTTTAATTGATTCACTTGGGACGTATTTAATACCACTGAGACTCTAACGTTCCAGCTTCAGCTTCCGTGTAGCCTGTCTGCCTTCATACGGAGCTGTGTTCTCTGGCCATAGATTTTACCCATAATTCTGTTCAGCTACCTCACAAGTGACTCATAATAAATAGAATGATAGAGTGAACTCACAAGCTTATATTTACTCTGCTAAAATCATTTGTTGCTTGTATTAAAAATTTACAAATAGACACTAAAACTCTTTTTACTATTACCACTTTTAATGTTTTTATCACTAGAAAAAAATGCAAGAGTTGGAAGCAAAACTCCGTGAAGAGGAACAGGAAAGGAAACGTATGCAAGCTAAGGCCGCCCAGGTAAGCTGAAATGTGCGCAGGCGGGCTCCTCACATTTTATACTGCTCTGTGTAAATACATGTAGGTGTGGGCTGCTTTGATTATTTATACTTTAGAATGGCCCAGTATATAAATTTGCAGACTTAGGTTAATCTGAAAAATTATAAACTTATTTTTATACTCAGAAAGTAAAAGTTGAGCAGTTCTATAGGGTTTTTCACATTGTGGGCTTTTGATCAGCATTTAAAAAGTCAACGTGGACTAAAAAATATTAGAGACTATACACAGTACAATACACGGTCATGTGCAGCGTCTCACATCAGTCACTGTCAGAGGTGTTGGAAGGCCTTGTTCAGTGTCCTACTTATTTATAAGCGCTTCCCGAGTGTTTTGGTGGCCTCGAGACTCCAGGACAGAAGGTGAAGTAGTGAGCTGCCCTGTAGGTGGTGACACATAGTAAATCACAGAAGCTTCCATGTAAGGAGGATGAGCTCTGCTCATTCCTAGTCCAGGATTTTATCCTCTGCAGTGGCCGCCAGGTAGAACAGGTAAGGCAGTGCGAATGCATAGAAATGCTGAGTATGTACCAACCAGAACTGCATTTCTAGAAGATAAGCAGCATTTCTGTCCTAGTAAATCTTACTTACGGGCCAAATAAAATACTTCTGTTTATAACTGAAGTCTCTACCCATATAAGCTTATTTATTTAAGTACCTCCCATATATTACCCTCCTCTTTCCAAAGTCTTTAAGTTTTATATCATTTATAAGTATCTTTTCTCATAATATTAACACAAGAATCAGGGCCAGATTCCAAAAACCGTTAGGAGTGGAGGCTCTGCAGTTCAGACTGTGGCCGGATGTCAGCAGTGTCTGGGCTCACTTCACACATGTGCTCATAGGACTGTAACGTCTACTATCTCATCTTTATTTTCTTGTCTGTTTCTTCCACTGCTTCCCCAAATTTATGAACTTAACGTATTTTCCTTCTCAAATATTTACCTTCTGATCAATGTGTATGTATTTTTTACCTCTGTGTGCTTTCTGAGTTACATAGCCATGTGGTTTTATTTTTGAGATTACTTCTCTGTCCATTCCACTTTAAGGTAAGTAGGCCACTTTTACTGTGTCCCATTGCCTAACCTATAACATGCAGACTTTTGGGTTGTGCTTTATATAAATTGTAGTAGTGAGTTCTGTTGTACATGAAATATAGAATTAAATAAGTTCATTATTTTATGAATTAAAAAATTACTTTATGGTATTTTTGTATTTAGCAGTCAAAAAATGGAGACCAAATCAGTGATTACTGACAATATAATATCACTAAAGGTTTTGAATTCTGATAGTGAACACTGCTGTAGGGGAAGAACCAGCCAGGAATGATATGTGGTTCCAAGTCTAGCTAACCCTAATTTGTGTAGTCTTGGGCAAGAAGTTAACCATTCAGAGCTTGGGTTTTACCACTGATAAAGTGGTCTTCATTTCACATCTTCTTTATGTTGGAGCGATGAAACAAGAGAAAAGATAATGAAAGTACTTTAAAATGTTAAAACTGCCACACAAATATGTGACAACTACTGGGAAGAACTAAGTAAGCTGGAAATTAAAATAGTTCAGAAATCTTTTATTTTACATGCTATTTAAACTCATTGTCGGGGAGGATATAGCTCAGTGGTAGAGCGCATGCTTGGCTTGCACAAGGTCCTGGGTTCAATCCTCAGTACCTCCATTAAAAATAAATAAATAAACCTAATGACCCCCCAAAAAACAAATAAACAAATAAACTCATTGGCTTCATAGGTCTTCCACAGTAGTAATTTCATGTTCATTGAATTCTATGTTTGATTTACTGTGTATAAAGCATCGTGTGGGAATGTAGATATTCATGAGAGTAGAAATCCCTGTGTTCCTTTGTCACTGAATAGATTCTATCCCCAAGGAATGCAATCATCATGGTAAGTATTAGGAATAAACTCAGTATTTCTTACAACTAATCCATTGGTTCTGAGTGTTTGAGCTCCATCTTAATTTCCTGAAGAATTTTAAAATACAAATTTCCCCAGCCTGGAATGTTTAAAATCATGAGGTCTGGAGAGGCACCTGACAATCTTAATTTTTCTCATAAACTCCAGACAATTTTGATACATAGGCAGATTTGAAACCACTATTTTAGACAAATAAACTCACACACACACACACGTATATGTGTATGATTATATTTTTAAAGGAAAGTTGAAAGTTGCTTTAGGGAAAACAACAGTCCTTGTTTGAAATCCTTAAGAATTGCTTGTGGAATTTCTACCATATTAAATGAATGTAGTTACTAAGCTTCTAGAGAAAAGGGCCTGATAACATTTTCTGACATTCTTTCCAGTTCTTTTGGGCATAGATTTCTAGTTCATTTTAATTATAAGTGTATGAATTTTTAAACGAGGAAGACTCTCCAGCTGCTTTGTGTCTGGCACTGTTGTATATGCCGTCTGTGAAAAGAACAAAACATTAAACATTGGTTTGGAGTTAGAAATGTTGCATTTAACTCATTAGACATAATTTAAGGACCAACCTCAAATAATGGAGCTGAAGGGTTTCAGGCTGTGAAAGGACAAATTATATAGCACAGCACTTCAAGATAAAAAGACTGATAGTGATTTAAAATATCTGACAGAGGTTGACAGATTGGTTCAAGACACAGTCACACAGCTATGATGTGTTTTTTAATCTGACACTACTGTAGGTTTTTACAGGCCTTTTACATAGCAAACTCAAATTGGGGTCAGCTTTTATTTCTACAGTATTAACTTTAGGCTGTCACATTTTTCCTAGTTGCAGACTGGTCTAGAAACAAACAGACTTATCCTTGAACATAAGGCTACTTCATCTGTTCCTAGTCCAAAAAGAATTAAAAAAAAGAAGTCAAAACCACCAGAAAAGGTATGAAAACAGAACCAGTAAGTCAAAGTGCTGATTATTACTTGGTGTCGTTTATGTGAAAACACTTGTACACCATGTGGTACTTCACCGTTGACTGAGTACATTTCTTACATTCTCAGTTTCTTCATTAGGAAAATGGGGGTAAGTAATACCTACTTGTCAGTTTTCACCCTAACAGTGAGATAATAAAAAAAAAAAAAAGGAAAGCATTTTAGAACTACGTAGCACTGCACAGGTACTGGTTATTAATATTCAGTATTGTGTTGATTACCTTTTGTTCTTAAAAATTTGTGTGTGGATATACGTACACACACGCACTGCTTCTCTGTTTAGACTGTAACTGCTATTTTGACAGGTACTATTTTTCTTTAATATCCTTTCCTAGACTAGGATGCGTGTTGATGAGTATTATTAGGAGCTCCAGATCCCAGTGCCAGTAGAGACAGTAGCCCAGCAGTAAGCTGGAGTTTCAGCTTAGTCATGTGTAGTCAGCTTTTATCATCATGTGACTATAATTGCTTTTCTTTCTTTTCCATTCAGAAAGGCTCTAAGAACTACTTTGCTGCACAACCACATTATAGATTATGCTTGGGTGATATGCCATTTGTAGCTGGAAAGGTGAGTTGGTTGAACTCAGGATTTTTTTTATACAACCTAGAGCTTTGAATTAAGTCCACTCATCTGCCTTTATACCTATAAATGGTGGTAACATTTTCCTGCTTCTTTACCAATATGAATTGTAATTATGTGAGAATGAGATGGAGGAAAGTTTTATGGGGTTGAGGGAGCAGGGAAGAGACTAGGAGGACACTTTAAAGCAGGGAAGTTATGAACAAAAGCAGACATCCTGGCTTGGAGAAGGTGTGGTTGCAGGTAGGATCTAGGGACTGTAGGAAACAGTATATTTGTAACCTTGCATTTTTATTGAGAGCCCCGTTGATTTGTAATTAGGTAATGGATATTTAAATGACATGTACATATTACTTAATAGGATTCATTCTCCAAGAAGAAGTCATACATAGACTTGAATCCTAAGTTCCTTTAATGCTTAAAAATATAGAGATCATTTTGTCAAGTGTCAGCAAGTACTGGGTGATTTTTTTTTCTAGATGAGTTTTTTTTTTTTTTTTTTTTAGTATGTGCTTTTTTTTTTTTCAATTGAAGTATAGCTGATTTACAGTGTTCTGTTTGTTTCTGGTGTAGAGCATCATGATTCAGTTAGACATATTCTTTGTCATTGTAGGTTATTACAAGTTACTTGAATATAGTTCCCTGTGCTATACAGTAGGACCTTTTTTATTTATCTTTTTCTATATAATAGTTTGTATCTACCAGTCCCACTAAACTCCTAATTTTTCCCTTCCCCTCACTTCTTTCCTCTTTGGTAACTATAAATTTGTTTTCTATGTCTGTGTGTCTGTTTCTGTTTTGTAAATAAGTTCACTTGTATCATTTTTTTTTAGATTCCACATGTAAGTGATACTGTTATGGTATTTGCCTTTCTCTGTCTGTCTTACTTCACTTCCATGTTGCTGTAAATGGTATTATTTATTCTTTTTTATGGCTGAGTAGCATACCAGCATCTGTATACCACATTGCCTTAAACCAGTCATCTGCTGATGGGCACTTGGGTAGTTTCCACGTCTTGACTGTTGTAAATAGTGCTGCTGTGAACATTGGGGTGCACTTACCTTTTCGAATTAGAGGGTTTTGTTTTGTTTTGTTTTGTTTTGTTTTGTTTTGTTGTCTTTTCAGGATATATGCTCAGGAGTGGGATTGCTGGATCATATGGTTAACTCTGTTTCTGGTTTTTTAAGTGATTTCTAGTAAGTGCTTATGTGTGTTAGCTTATACCACTTTTCATTAATGATTGTGTTGCTAGTTGTTACATGCGTAGATGCCTTGAATCCCCATCTAGATTGTGAGTTTGAGAGGCTTTAATTTTATTTCTTTCTTTATTTTAATCCCACAGTAAATCCTCAGTGAAAGCTTGGGGAATGAACTATTTCCTGGCTCCCATTTGCCCTTTGTAGATGTGATGAGGCACAAATCACTTTAAAACGTTTTGCCATTGGCTCCATGCTGTCCTTTACCCTAAATTTAATCTTTTGGATTGCAGACCATCTTTTGACCTTTGTTATTTCTTTTATCTCTTGCTTCTAACTGTGGAGCCATTTGGTTTTACTTTGCCATAGAATCTTTGAGTTGCACTGGAAACAGAGTTTCTCAAAGGACATCAGAATTACTGACTGTGCATTTGGAAATGAGATTACGAAGCCCCACCACTATTCTACTAGATCAGAACCTTCTGAGTGCAGGGCGGAGAACGTATTTTTACCTGGTCCCCAGTCTCCATTTAACATTCAGTTAGATTTGGGGCCCACTTAGTGCCCTTCCCTGCCCAGTGTTTTCATTGTGTAAACATCCAGAGTAACGCTTGTGTGCTCTGTGCAGACACATCTACTGATGAAACCTTATTATACCTCAAACAGCCCTTCACATTACTGGATGGCTTTATTTGAAAGGTCTTAAGTGAGATGAAGTCTTTCACTGTAAATTCTATTCATTGGTCTGTTTTCTGCTCTCAGGGATCCAATAGAAGAAATGAACCCTCGACTATAGGAAGTTTAGAAACTTTTGAAGATAGCTTTATTTCTATTCTTATCTCCTTATTCTAGTTACAAATAACTGTTTTTTCTTCAACATAAGATGTGGTTTATGAGTTTCTTTACCACTTCATTACTCTTTCTCCCTAAATTGAATATAGCCCTCTAAATGTGGTGTGACTAACGCAGAACAGACCCTTGGTCATGTTCTAGATAGTCTGTTAATTCAGCCTAGCATCACATTAATGTTACTGGGAAGCCACAGCATCCCTTTCACTCAGCAGTTGTGGAGTAAACTGAAGTCACAGATCTTTTCCTGAATCTTTGCATCAGCTGCTCTAGGTCCTATACTTGTGGAGCTGATTTTTTTTATACAGAATTTTTAATCCAATGAAGCACTATAGGAACAGATTCAGTCTGTCCCACATTAGATTAGAATCTAGTTCAGTCTTCTATTACATTTGTGTTATCCTCAGATTTAATTGCCTATGTTTGGTAATTCTCACTGTAGTCATTGATACAGAGGTTGAACAGGACAGGTTCACAGGTTCAAAGACAGGGCTTTTCAACCTAAGCTCTTCTTTTGCAGTTGTAATTTGTACTTTTTGTGAAATACTATTCAAACAGCTAAGAATGTACTGTCATCTGAGTGTTTCTCAAACTTATCTATGGTGGAGAACCAGTTTTTATTTTTAACTATACATTGACATAAACCAGTACATTTGTAAAATGCAATCAAAATGAATTACTAGGAAAAATGAAACCTAAAAGACAAAATACAAGTTCCAGTTTTTTTATTATTAGATTCAGCAAAGTTATCTTAATACAATCAGAAAAACAATAGAAAAAAGAATTTCAAAAACTATATACTGTTTGTTGAAAATTTATTTGTAGGCAATTAGTATAGTGAATACATACTAAAAGTTATGGGCAAAATAGTGATTCCCCATTCATTCGCACTTTAAAATGAATACCATGTATATAAGCATTTAAAGTTACTGAGGCAGGTGAATTTGGTTTTTGATAATCAAGTTTGTATTGATGACAATGTACTTGCAAAGGAGAATGTATATCTAAACCATTTAAATGTAAATGAGTTTCAATTATCTAGGTGGAAACATGGATTAGCTTTTTTATTTTGAAAAGATTATATAGATTCATACCAAGTTGAAAAAATACAGAAAGATCCTGTGTACCCTTCACCCAGTTTACCCCAGTAGTAACATATATCTAGTACAGTATCAAAACCAGATTAGCATTGGTACGATCCACAGACCTTATTCAGGTTTCTCTAGTTTTACATGTGCTCCTGTATGCACGTGAGCACATGTGCAGATACGTCACTGCAATTTTATCACATGTAGATCTGTGGCACCACCACCAGACCACATCTGTAATTTCACAATGTTAAATAAATGGTATCATGCAGTATGTCACCTTTCAAAATTGATTTCGCACAGCATAATTCCCTTGAGATCCATCAAACTTGTTCTATGTAACCATAGTTTTTCCTTTCTGTTACTGAGTACTATTCCTGGTGTGGATGTACCACAATTTAATGATTCACTTGTTGAAGGATATTTGGGTTGTTTCCAGTTTTGGCATTTACATATAAAACCAATATGAACATTTGTGTACAGCTTTTTGTGTGGGCACACCTTTTCATTTCTCTGGGATAAATTCCCAGGAAATTGATTGCTAGATTATATGGTAAGTGTATGTTTAGTCTTTAAAGAAACTACCCAGCTGTTTTTGAGTGGCTCTAACATTTTATATTCTCTGTAGCAGTGTATGAAAGATACAGTTTTTCCACATTCTCAGCAACACTTAGTATTGTCACTTAATTTATTGTTCTGATAGGTATGTTGTGATACCTCACTATGGTTTTAAATTGTTCCTTATGACTAATGGTGTTTGAACTTCCTTTTCATGTACTTATTTGTTGTATATCCTCTAGTGAAATGTCTGTGTATCTTGCCCTTTTTAAATTGAATTGGTTTGTTTGTTTGTTTTTACTATTAGGTTTTGAGAGTTCTTTATGTATTTTACACACAAGTCATGTGTCAGATATGTGGTTTGCAAATGTATCCTCCCAGTCTTCGGCGTTTCCTTTTTATGCTCTTAAACTCTTTCACAAAGCAGAAGCTTTACGTTTTGGCAAAATCCAGTTAATTTATTTTTGTTTGTTTGTTTGTTTTTGTGGATCATGCTTTTGGTGTCATGTCTAAGGACTCTGCCTAGATGTACATCCTCTCAAGTCTCTCTTACATTTTCATCTGTGTTTTTTATACTTTTATATTTTACATTTAAATCTGTGATCTACTTGAAATAATTTTTTGTTTACAGTATGAGGCTTATTAAGTCAAGGTTTATTTTTCATTCTCTTCCATTGATGTATGCGTGCACCTGTTTGCCAGTACACTGCCTTGATGACTGTAGTTTTATATGGCAAGTCTCAACATTGGGAAGAGTGATTGTTTCTCCTACTTTATTCTTTCTCAAAATTCTTTTAGCACTTCTAGTTCCTTTGCCTTTCTGCATGAATTTTAGAATAAATTTCTCTGTTTCCAAGAAAAGTCTTGCTGAAGTTTTGATAGGAATTGTATTATGCCTATCAGTTTGGGAGAATTGACATCCTTGTTGTGTTGAGTCTTTCAGCCCATGAGAATTGTGTGTCTTATTTAGCTCTTTGATTTCCTTCATCAGTGTTTTGTGGTTTTCATCATATTAGTCCTAAACCTGTTTTATTGGCTTTATATTCACATTTTTTGAGCAGTTGTAAATTTTGTTGAGTTTTAATTTCAGTCTCTGCATGATCATTGCTAGTGTATTTCGGTTATGTATGTTGATCTTACGTTCCATGACTTTGCCAGATTCACTTATTAGCCCTCAGAATTATTTTTTGAATTGCTTTTCTGTGTAAAGAATCATGTCCTCTGTAAATAGGGATAATTTTATTTCTTCCTTTTAATTTGTGTGCCTTTTATTTCCTTTCTGGCCTTTCTGCACTGGCTAGGGTTTCCTATATTATAAGAGTGGTAGGAGTGAACATCCTTGCCTTTTTTCTGATCTTCAGGGGAAAGCATCAGTCTTTCACCAATAAGTATGATGTTAGCTGTAGGTTTCTTGCCCATGCTCTTTGTCGACTTAGGAAATTTCTCTCTGTTCCTACTTTGCTGAAAGTTGATACCCTTAATTGGTATTGGATTTTTTCACATGCTTTTCTTCATCAAATGATATGGTTATGTGATTTTTCTTTTTTACCTTGCTGATATGCTGTATTATTACATTGACTGGTTTTCAAATACTGAACTAGCCTTGCATTCCTGGAGTATACCCCACTTGGTTGTGGTGTGTACTTCTCTGTGTATATATTGCTGGACTCAGTTTGCTACCTAACAACAAAAACTAGGATACAAAGAGCATCAGTTTAGCTTAGCAGAGTGGCCTTTGCAAACCTAGCTGATCAACCTAGCTGATCAGAGTCAACTGGCGGACTTTTAAATAAACATTTCTAAGCCTTGACAACACGCTGGTTGAGTTTTGGATGCTGCCTAGGAATCTGCATTTTAAACTGTCTGTCTGGCTGATGCTTGTGGAGCCAAGTTGGCCCAGCCATGTGTTTGTAAATTGAAATAGCACATTGAGATTATTGTTTAGTGTTTAAAACAAAAACAGAAATTTTGAGAAGGCTACGAGGATTTTCGTGTTGTGTGACAGCCATGAACTTAGTGCCTCTTACTATTTGAGGATAGAGACGTGAATACAGTAACAGTCCCTACCACCTGGAAGCACATACACTATTTAGTAGGTGAAATAGACATGCAGATACAATCATAATATGATAAATGCTGAGACAGACATAACTGCTGTAGGCGATCTGAGAAGGACCAATTAATTTTACCTGGAGGTTTTAAGAAGCTCTTTATAAATCATATATTTGAATTGGTTTTTAAAAATGGTGTAAGAATTGGCACTCAAAAGAAATGGCACTCGCAAATATAGTTTATTCAAATGATGGCAAGCAATTAGGAAACAGTGGGACATGAGGCCAAGGAGTAGAAGTTGCAGGTCAGTGATACAGGGCCTTGTTTTCTGTGCCGAGGAGCTTGGAGATCAGAGTCAGTGGGCTTAACATCAGAGAATTTCAAATAGGAGAACAACATGATCAGAGTAATATTTTAGAAGGATAGCTGATAGCACTGTGGAGTTAGAGAAGGAACAGACTGGGAGCAGGGGGACAGTTAGGATGTTCCTCCATTGCTAATAGAGATGGATGCATAAGCCAAGTGAATGACAGGAGGGAGGAGACTAAGAGGCAGATCAGAAATATAGGTTAAGTCTGTGGGACTTGGTAACTGATTTACTATAGACTAGGAGGTTTGTGTCATGGGCTTTGGTTGTCGGGGAAGAGAGGGTCTTTTTACCCATGTGAGGAGATAAAAAGAAAACATTTCTAGAGGATGTGGCTTCAGTCACTAATTTTCATTTTTCTTTAGTCCACCAGCCCCAGCCATGCCGTGGTAGCTAATGTTCAGCATGTCTTGCATCTAATGAAGCAACACAGTAAAGTCCTGTGCAATGATCGGGTAGTCAGCAGTGTTCCTTTGGCAAAGCAAGTATGTTCACGAAGCATTAAAAGCAAGAAGTCAGTGACACCTCCCTCCTCTAGCAGCATTGATGAAGAGCTGGCAGAAGTCTTACAGACTTTGCAAGATGAGTTTGGGCAGATGAGCTTGTGAGTTTCAGTTTTTTGGCTTTTTAATTGCGTTTAGTTCTAAAACCTCATTTTCACTTCTTAGTGACTTTGTTCTATCTCATATTTCAATATTTCAAGAAATATTTGTTGAACACAATCCTCGCACCAACCACTGAACAGGTTGCTAGGACTTTAACAAATACAGCTGTTCTGGGTGAAATGTCTCCTTTTTCTGTTACTGTTAAATGTTTTGAAGACCAAGGTTTACATTTAAGTTTTATTTCCTTGTTTGAGAGTTTGATAGACATTGAGTTTAGCTACACTCGACTGATAAGTTAGGACACGAGTGAAGAACAAGATCCTTCTCTAGACATTGCTTTTCTGCATGTGTAATGCTCTTGTCAGGGAGGTAGAAATACAGATCATTAGCTCTTTGAAATGAAGAACTCTTTTTGCATTTGCTTCCAGTGCCTTTTTGAACTTTTAAACTATCACTAATAATATGGACATTTTTGCTCTGTTTAAAAAATTGAGTCTCTTCTTAATGCACAGAGCAGTGGTCCCATGCTGAGTGAGATGTAGTGGACTTAACCAGGTAACATGGGAAACTTACTAAAGCCCTCCTTCTGTTTTTTACACAGTGATCACCAACAGCTTGCAAAACTTATCCAAGAATCACCAACCGCTGAACTAAAAGACAACCTAGAGTGTGAACTGGAGACATTAGTGGGAAGGATGGAGGCAAAAGCCAATCAGATAACAAAGGTTCGAAAATATCAAGCCCAGGTAACGCCATTTTCCTTTACTCCTTTCTAATGATTAAAAAAACAAGAATAAACCAATTAAAAAAAAGTTTCTTCAAATATATTAAGTGCTGACATTGTGTGTCATAGATAGAACACTGCAGGAACTATTTCCTTACTGTAGACCTTCTTAATTCAGTTCATTAATTATTGAGAATTGGCGCTAAGCAGGCTAAGACAGTGTTTTAATCTCTTAGAGTAGATTTCATCATCTAAGATACATCTTCCAAGTATTGAGTATATTTAGTATTCTTATGTGAACAGACTTTAACATCTGTGATGAATTTAAATGGTTCTAAGTTTACCCAAGTCTTTAAAAGCACCTAGAAATTCTTAATTTCTAAAGGAATAAATCAGATATAAATATGTTAAAAAAAATCTTTAGTTATATTTATATTACTGATTACATTAAATTAATAAAACAACTGTTTGTTTAGTATCCACCAAGGGCTTTCATCCGGAGAGACTGATGTTAAGAGATTACTATGACTGCTGGGAGGAGGGTGGAGAAAGGATAGAGGCGGAGAGACGAACTAGGCCATTTCAGCTTTTCTTTATCCGAGGTCTTTGGGGGTGGCAGCTGGGGAGAAGTGGACAGATTTGAGGTGAGTTTTGGGGTAGAAATAATCAGGGTTACTTGGTGCTGGATTGATCACAGGCAGGGAGAGGATGATGGTGCAGCTGACTGAAATGGAGAAGACAGGTAGCAGAACAGGTTTCACTGACATTTATCAGCTGGTTGCTGTGTAATAGGCATAATGCTGAGTGCTTGGAATATGTCATCTCAATTTTCATGGAAAGCTTATGAAGTGAGTATATGTATCATTTTATAGATGAGGAGACGGGGGCTAAAATTCCTAGCAGGTAGGCATATCCTACTGTGAAATTATGTAACTTGATGGAGGACATACTGCCTGCTCACTGGTAAATGGCAGAGGTGTGATGCAACCTTGGGTCTTTTCAATTCCAAAACCTCAGCTTTTAAAGCATTTTTTCTAAAATTCACATCTTAGGAAAAAATAAATAAATACAAGCAAATGATTCCTGTGGGGGTACTGATCTAGTTTGTTTCCTGTAGGTTAGATTTAACTTTATGCTAATGGAACACCCACGTGCCAGCAGCTAAAGTAAAAATAAAGTCCCCTATTTGAAACTAAATTATTCTAAAAATAGTAAAATAAAATTAAAAATCCTTTCATAGTATTAATACATAGCCATTATATCCCTTCATCCGTCTGGAATGTGCTGCTTTGTCTGCTCAGACTCGTTTCTAGAATGCCTTTCTCCTCCTTCATTTGTTCAAATCTATCCTCTTTCATTTCCCGTTTCAGACTTTTTGCCTTCTCCATGAAAGACTCTCCTCCAGACCCCCGTGTTTCCCCCTCACCCTGTTCTGCACTTTGGCCACACTGCCTTAACTTCACACACAGCAGCAGAACCGACGTGTTTACTCCTGATTACATGTTTTTACGTCACTGTGTATTTTAAACACTGAGTGCTAAATAACTAGTGCAATAGATTATTGAAGCCTTTAAAAAAATAAACCCAGAATACATTACATGCCCTTTAGTTAGGATGATAGTTTAAAGTACCAGTTTTCAGAAGAATATGCTGTCATTAGTTTTTCCTTTTTTCCCTACCTCGATATTTGGTGTAGCTGGAGAAACAAAAGATGGAGAAGCAGAGGAGGGAATCAAGACCCACCAGAAAGACTCTTGGTGAAGAGGGAAACAGCAGCAGCCGTTCTTCTACAACCACGGGGACCACAAATAAGAAGGACTTTGCCAAACCGAGACCTGGAGAAAAAAGTAGGAAAAATCTTCAGTTACTGAAGGACATGCAAACCATACAGAGTTCACTACAGAGCAATAGTTTGTGTTGGGAGTACTGACTGGTACCAGGCCATAAATTTTATTCAGATAATTTGTACCTCATCCATCAGATGTTGACAATGTACTTTCCAGGTCTCATACTCACTTATGTTGGGATTAATTAATAGCAAGTGTTAAGGGGCCCAAGCTTCATTACACAGGCTTCTTGTGCTAACGTATCACAACTAGATGTTAAACCATCTACATGGAAACCAGGGTAGTTTTAAAGGCTAAGAAGCCACACATACTCTGTTCCTTTGTTTGAGATGAATTTACTGTACTGAAATATGCACTTTGTAAACAAATTACCAATTTTTTACTTGTGGGTGTGATTTTTTGAAGTAGTTCTACATAGCTAAGTAAAATTAGGTTGAAATGATCAAAACATGAGGCTGTCTCACAGGCAATGTTTGAAAAGTCTCATTTTTAAATCTTCCATCTTCCCCTGGCATGGATTGCCCATTTCTCCTTTCCAGTACAACCATTAAATATACTTTGACAATTGATGGAGGTTTTCTATATTTAAATATTTATACATATTTAAGAGGATTGTTTTGTTTTGCTTTTTGACATTTCAAACATTCATCAGTATTAAATACACTTATGTTGACATTAATCTACCATCAAAGTTTTTTTAAGGACTCAAGCATTCATTTTAAATCAGTTAACTGAAAATTACAAAAGCATTTTTTAAAGTATAAACAAAATGTTAATAAAGTAAATGAGGTTTTGGAATGAAGAGAGAATGGGAGATGTAAAGCAAATACATTTGTATTTTTAAATAATACCTGTTTGTAATCATGCTATTCAGTTCAGGGCATTAAGGTTTTTAATCTTAAAACGTAGAAGAACCCCTTGGATATTTACTTTTATTGATGTACAGTGTGAGTGCAGTAATAACTACACATGCAATGGTCATTATGTTAATGTAAAGCATAAGTTTGAATAGATCGACATGTTAAGTTTTTACAAATTTGCTACTGAAATCAATAAAGCAGCTTTTTTGAGGAAACACTGAAATTTTCCTTAACAGCCTGTTAATAAAGGCTTTATTTGTTGTAATCTCTCAAAAAATGCATTTTTAAATAGGACATTAACATATGTTGAGAAACATTAAGAACATGTGGTGTGTAATACATAATTTACTTGCCTTTCTCATGCTGATGTAGAAACGAGGCCCAACAAGACTGAATTCTATCATGGATATGATAAGAAACTCTAGAAGTACTAATGAACGTGTTAACTAGATTGTAAAGAGATTCCTTTTTATGCCTCCCCTGGGATTGACGTGGAGTTCTCGGATTTTATCTAGACAGCCAGCATGAATTGTGGCTGCCTGGGCACTAAGCTTGTTAGGTGTCCTACTGAATTAATTGTCTACAGAGTGCTTAACTAAGTGTTCTTAGATTTGGGGGTATTTGTGAATTTCCTGAAATTGCATCTACACTTTTGCTTGCCTGTACACTTTTCTAACTTAGTAAAAAAGGTGTGTTTACAAGTCGGCCGTAGCCATCTGAATCATGCATTTCAGTACAGTGTGGTGGTGGCACGTGCACAGTGCTGTGGTGGCACAGAAGGAGGTGGGGCATGGCTGAGAAGGGAGTGCAACAGGGCTTACTTCCTCGAGGAGGAAATGTCGTCTAAACTCGAGAGAACAGGAATAAGCCCCAGGGAGAACAGTCCCTGGTCAACAAGAGGAAGTGAGCAAAAACAAGGAGGCAGGAGTCTGCACTCTACATGGGGGGACTGTGACCAGTGGGCTAGCACTGTGCACAAAAGCTGAGCTGTGCAGGTGAGAACAGAGGGTAAGCAGACAGCGACGGGAGGCTAAGGAGCTCTGACTTAGCCACATAGGTCTCTAAGTGTTATATCTCTCATCGAAAAGGGAAAAAGGACGCCTACGCAGCCAGTATCACAGGTAAGGTTATAAAACGTACAGTTGTCAACTCAGAGTTTTGTTTGTGTAGATAAATATATAAAAAGTGCTGACTGCCCTCCCTAGCTTCCATGCACAATCAGTGGATTATCTTTTTCTTTTTTCTTTTTCTTTTTTTACTTTTGTTAGAAACATCTTTATTACAGGTGCTTTTTTTTTTTTTTTTTAACACTTGATTACATGCATTACAGGATGGGTATCACTTCCGGTCCCTGAAATGACACTCCTGAACACAGCTTGCAAGTAGCTTTGTTAGAAACATCTTTATTATAAGGGTCTTTTTTATTGAATAATTTTGACATGGAACATTGTGTAACTTTGGGGTGTGCAAATGTGTTACTTTGATATTGTGATATGAGTGCCATTGTAGTGATATGTATCCCATTCTGTAAAGTACAGTGTTGACTGCCTGTATTCACTATATCGTGCATTATCTCAATGGCTTATTTACTACTTGTTGCAAGTTTGTACCCTTAACATCAGTTTTATCCCTACAACCGCTGTCTCCTGGTAACCACCATTTTACTGTTTTTTATGACTTTGACTTTTTTAGATTCTACCTGTAAATGAGATCATACAGTATTTGTCTTTCTCTGCCTTATCTCACTTAGCATAATGTGCTCAGAGTTCCTCCATGTTGTTGCAAATGGCAGGATATCCTAGCTATTTCTCATGGCTGAGTAATACTCTATTGTGTATATATACCATGTCTTTGGTATCTGTTCATCTGTTGATGGGCATTTGGGTTGTTTCCGTATCTTGGCTGTTGTGAATAATGCTGTAGTAAACATGGGGATGCATATATTGTCTTCGAAATGCTGTTTTCATTTTCCTCTGGGTATTTGCCTGGAAGTGGAATTGCTGGATCATATGGTAGATCTATTATAATTTTTTTGATGAACCACCCTACTGTTTTCCATTGTAGTTGAACCAGTTTACATTCCCACCAGCAGTGTACAGTTGACTCCTGAACAACAGCATTTCCACATCCGCAGATTCAACCAACCTCACTCAGATCATGTAATACTGTAGTGTATATTTACTGAAAAAAAAAAATCTGAATGTAAGTGGACCCACACAGTTCAAAGTTGTGTTGTGTCAACTGTATAAATTTTCCCTTTTCACCGCATCCTCACCTCCTGTTTCTTCCTGATGGTAGCCATTCTAACAAGTGTTGGGTGCCATCTCATTGCGGTTTTGATTTGCATTTCCCTGATGATTAGTGGTGATGTGCATCTTTTCATGTACTTGTTGGTCTGTTTGATGTCCTATTTGGAAAAATGTCCATTTAGTTCTGCCCATTTTTTAGTCAGATTGGGTTTTTTTGTTAAGTTGTATGAGTTGTTTATATATTTTATATTAACCCTTTATTTAATAAAACCCTTTATTTATTGGTATGCAGAAATTTTCTCCCATTCATACGGTTATCTTCATTTTTTGTTGTTTCTTTTGCTGTGCAGAAGCTTTTGATTTTGATATGGTACCATTTGTTTTTTGCCTTTTTTAATAACATTTTTTATTGATTTATAATCATTTTACAATGTTGTGTCAAATTCCAGTGTAGAGCACAATTTTTCAGTTATACATGAACATATATGTATTCACTGTCACATTTTTTTCTCTGTGAGCTACCATAAGATCTTGTATATATTTCCCTGTGCTATACAGTATAATCTTGTTTATCTATTCTACAATTTTGAAATCCTGTCTATCCCTTCCCACCCTCCGCCCCCTTGGCAACCACAAGTTTGTATTCTATGTCTATGAGTCTGCTTCTGTTTTGTATTTATGCTTTGTTTGTTTGTTTGTTTTTTAGATTCCACATATGAGCAATCTCATATGGTATTTTTCTTTCTTTTTCTGGCTTACTTCACTTAGAATGATATTCTCCAGGAGCATCCATGTTGCTGCAAATGGTGTTATGTTGTCGGTTTTTATGGCTGAGTAGTATTCCATTGTATAAATATACCACTTCTTCTTTATCCAGTCATCAGTTGATGGACATTTAGGCTGTCTCCATGTCTTGGCTATTGTAAATAGTGCTGCTATGAACATTGGGGTGCAGGTGTCATCCTGAAGTAGGGTTCCTTCTGGATATATGCCCAGGAGCGGGATTTTGCTTTTGTTGTTTGTGCTTTTGACATCATGTCCAGTAAGTCATTACCAAGACCAATATCTAGGAGCTTCTTCCTTTCTAGAAATTTTATGGTATCAGGTCTTATGTTTAAGCCTTTGATCCATTTCAGGTTAATTTTGTGAATGGTGTTAGGTGTTCGATTTCATTGTTCTGCATGGGTTTCCCCAGTTTCCCCAGCACCATTTGTTGAAGAGACTGTCCTTTCCCCACTGGGTGTTCTTGCCTCCCTTGTCAAATATTAGTTGACTGTATATGTGGGATTTAATTCTGGGCTCTCTGTTCTGCTGATTGGTCAAAGTGTGTTTTTGTACCAGTACCATACTGTTTTTATTATTGTGGTTTTGCAGTATAGTTCGAAATCTAGAAACATGATGCCTCAGGCTTTGTTTTTTTTTTTCCCTCAAGGTTGCTTTGGCTGTGTGTGTGTGTGTGTGTGTGTGTGTGTGTGTTTGTTTCCACAAAAAATTTTTGATTGTTTCCTCTATGTCTGTGAAGAATACCTTTGGTATTTTGATGGGAACTGCATTGAATTTCTGTAGAAGGCTTTCGGTAGTATGGGCATTTTAACAATGTTAATTCTTCTGATCCATGAACACAGGATATCTTTCCATTTGTTTGTGTCTTGATTTCTTTCAGCACAGTCTTATAGTTTTCATTGTACTGATCTTTCTCTTCCTTGGTTAAACTTATTCCCCAGTAATTTATTATTATTTATGCTGTTTTGAGTGGGATAGTTTTCTTTCTTTTTCAGATGCTTCACATTAGTGTAAAGGAATGCAACTGATTTCTGTATGATGATTTTGTATCCTGAACTTTGCTGAAATTGTAGAATAGTTCCAACAGTTTTTCAGTTGACTCTTTGGAATTATCTATATGTAAAATCATATCATCAGCAAATAGCCAGTTTTACTTCCTTTCAGATTGGATGCTTTTTCTTTGACTTGCCTAATTGTTCTAGCGAGGAATTCCAATACTGTAATGAATAGGAGTGGTTAGAGTGGGCATCTTTGTTCCTGATCTTAAGATGAAAATTTTTCAATTTTTCTCCATTGATAGTTATCTGTGGGTTTGTGGTATATGGCCTTCATCATATATGTTGAGGTATGTTGTTTTATACCCAATCTGTTAAAAGACTTTATCATGAAAGGATGTTGTTTTTGTCAAATGCTTTTTCTGCATCTACTGAAATGATCATGTAATGTTTCTTTCATTTTATTGATGTGATGTTTTACATTTATTGATTTGCATCCTTGCATCCCAGGGATCAACCCCACTTGGTCATGGTGTATAATACTTTTTATGTGTTTTTGAATTTGGTATGCTAATGTTTGGTTGAGAATTTTTGTATCTATATTCAGCAGAGATACTGGTCTATAGTTTTCTTGTATCCTCATCTGGTTTTTGATACCAGTATAATGCTGGCCTTGCAGATGAGTTTGGCAGTGTTCCTACCTCCTCAGTATTTTGGAACTGTTTGGAGGAAAATTGGTATTAATTCTTTAAGTGTTGGTTAGAATTCACCAGTCAAACCATCTGGTACTGCAGTTTGCTTTGTTGGGAGTTTTTTGATTGCTGATTCAATGTCTTAACTCATTATTGGTCTGTCATGGAGATCTCTCAGAAATCCAGGATGTTCCTGAAGAGCAATGGGACCCTCCAACTGCAGCCGACAAGCTGGGCAGGCTTTTACTCACCCCTCTGACTTTCCACCTCCCCAGTTAGAGAGGTTGCTGCCGCCGCTGCCACTGCTGCCACCACTGCTGCTGCCACCAACCACTGCCTTGGCTCCCGAGCTTCGTATGAGGTTCAACCCACTCAGTTTCGGATACACAGATGGATGGATCTCTCTCAGCTGTTCTGGTATGCCGTGCAGGGGCTCTGTTGTCCAGTTATGGATGTCCGATTAGTTCTAAGTCAAAGAGGAAGGAAGCACTCGTGCTATGATGCTGGTGTCACTAAAGGATTGTTACTTACTTAATTTTGATTTACAACGCTGTATTTTTTTCTGGTGTACAGTATAGTGATACAGTTATATATACATATTCCTTTTCATATCCTTTTTCATTACAGGTTACTACAAGCCATTGGATATAGTTCTCTGTGCTATACAGTAGGATCTTATCATTTATCTATTGTGTATATAGTAATTTGTATCAGCCAATCCCAAACTCCCAGTTTATCCCCCCCTCCCTCCCTTACCCACCTGGTAACCATAAATTTGTTTTCTATGTCTGTGAGTCTCTCTGTTTTGGAAATAAGTTCATTTGTGTGGTTTTTTTAGATTGCATATATAAGTGATATATGATGTTTCTTTTTTTGACTGACTTTCTAAACTTAGTATGATAATCTGTAGGTCCATCCATGTTGCTGCAAATAACATTGTCATTCCTTTTTATGGCTGAGTAGTGTTCCTGTGTGTGTGTGTGTGTGTGTGTGTGTGTGTGTGTGTGTGTGTGTAGACTTTATCCATTCATTTGTTGATGGACATTTAGGCTACTTCTATGTCTTGGCTATTGTAAAAAGTGCTGCTGTGAACATTGGGGTGCCTGTGTCTTTTCAGATTAGAGTTTTCTCCGGATACATGCCCAGGAGTGGGATTGCTGGATCATATGGTAAGTCCATTTTTAGTTTTTAAAGGAACTTCCATACTGTTCTCCATAGTAGCTGCATCATTTTACATTCCCACCAACAGTGTAGGAGGATTCCTTTTTCTCCACACCCTCTCCAGCATTTATTATCTGTAGACTTTTTAATGGTGGCCATTCTGATTGGTGTGAGGTGATACCTCATTGTAGTTTGATTTGCATTTCTCAAAATAATTAGTGATGTTGAGTATCTTCATGTACCTATTGGCCATCTGTATGTCGTCTTTGAAGAAATGTCTATTTAGACCATATGCCCATTTTTTGATTGGATGTTTGTTTTCTTGATACTGAGCTTTGTGAGCTGCTCCTGTATTTTGAAAATTAATCCCTTGTCCATTGACTCTTTTGCAAATATTTTCTCCCATTCTGTAGGTTGTCTTTTCATTTTGTTTATGGTTTCTTTTGCTGTGCAAAAGCTTTTAAGTTTAATTAGGTCCCATTTGTTTTTGTTTTTATTTCCATTATTCTGGGAGGCAAATCCAAAAAAAATACTGCTGTGATTTATGTCAAAGTATTCTTCCGATGTTTTCCTCTAGGAATTTTAACAGTATCCTGTCTTATATTCAGGCTTTTAATCCAATTTAAGTTTATTTTTGTAAATAGTGTTAGAGAATGTTCTAAATTTGATTGTTTTACACGTAGCTGTTGAGTTTTCCCAGCACCACTTATTGAAGAGACTGTCTTCTCCAGTGTATGTTCTTGCCTCCTTTGTCGTAGGTTAATTGACTATAAGTGTGTGGGTTTATTTCTGGACTTTTATCCTATTCCATTGGTCTATGTGTCTGTTTTTGTGCCAGTACCATAATGCTTTGATCACTGTAGCTGTGTGCAATCATCTAAAGTCAGGAAGCTTGATTCCTCCAGTTTTGTTGTTCTTTCTCAAGATTGTTTTGACTATTCGGGGTCTTTGTATTTCCACATAAATTTTAAGCTTTTTTTCTTCCAGTTCTCTGGAAAATGCCATTGGTAATTTGATAGGGATTGCACTGAATCTCTAGATTGCCTTGGGTGGTGTAGCCACTATAACAGTGTTGATTTTTCTAATCTAAGAACATGGCATGTTCTTTTCATCTGTTTGTGTCTTCAATTTCTTTCATTAGGGTCGGGTTTTATGAATACAGGTCCTTTGTCTCCTTAGGTAGGTTTATTACTAGGTATTTTTTTCTTTCTAAAATGATGGTAAATGGAATTGCTTCCTTAATTTCTCTTATATTTCATTGTTAGTGTATAGAAATGCAGCAGATTTACGTGTATTCATTTTGTACTCTGAAACTTTACCAAACTCATTGATGAGCTCTAGTAGTTTTTTGGTAGCATCTTTAGGATTTTCTATGTATCATGTCATCTGCAAACAGTGATAGTTTTACTACATCTTTTCCAATTTGGATTCCTTTCATTTCTTTTTCTTCTCTGATTGCTGTGGCTAGGACTTCCAAAATTATGTTGAATAGAAGTGAGGAAAAAGGGCATCCTTGTCTTGTTCCTGATCTTAGAGGAAATGCTTTCAGTTTTTCACCGTTGAGTATGATGTTAGCTATGGGTTTGTTATCTTTATTATGTTGAAGTATGTTACCTCTGTCCCCACTTTCTGGAGAGTTTTTATCATAAATGGATGTTGAACTTTGTCAGAAGCATTTTCTGCATCTATTGAGATGATCATACGGTTTTTGTTCTTTAATTTGTTAATGTGGTTGTTGTATTGCATGACTGATTTGCAGATATTGAAAAATGCTTGAATCCCTGAATAAATCCCACTTGATTATGGTGTATGATCATTTAAATGTATTTTTGGAGTCAGTCAGCTAGTGTTTTGTTGAGGATTTTTGCATCTATGTTTATCAGTGATATTGGCCTGTAATTTTCTTTTTTTGTGGTATCTTTGTTTTTGGTATCAGTGATGGTGGCCACATAAAATGAGTTTGGAAGTGCTCCTTCCTCTGCAACTTTTTGGAAATGTTTCAGGATAGGAGTTAACTATTCTCTAAATGTTTGGTAGAATTCACCTGTGAAGCTATCTGTCTGGTCCTGGACTTTTGGGGAGTTTGTTAAATTACTGTTTGTTGGGAGTTTTTTAAATTACTGATACAATTTCAGTACTCGTAATTGGTCTGTTCATAATTTCTGTTTCCTCCTGTTTCAGTTTCAGGAGATTGTAGCTTTCTAAGAATTTGTCCTTTTCTTCTAGTTTGTTCATTTTATTGGTGTATAGTTGCTCATAATAGTCTCTTATGGTCTTATGGTCCTTTGTATTTCTGTGGTGTCAGTTATAACTTCTTTTTCATTAAGAATTTTATTGATTTAGGCCCTCTCCCATTTTTTCTTGATGAGTCTAGCTAAAGGTTTATCCATTTTATTTTTCTTTTCAAAGAATCAGTATTTAGTTTCATTGATCTTTTCTATTGCTTTTTTAGTCTCCATTTGTTTCTGCTCTGATCCTTTATGATTCTTTTCCTTCTACTAACTTTGGGTTTTGTCTGTTCTTTCTCTGGTTGCTTTAAGTGTAAGGTTAGGTTGTTTATTTGACATTGTTCTTGTTTCCTAAAATAATCTTGTGTATCTATAAACTTCCCTCTTAGAAGTGCTTTTGCTAAGTCCCACAGGTTTTGGATTGTCATGTTTTTGTTTCCATTTGTCTCTAGGTATTAATTTATTTCCTCTTTGATTTCTTCAGTGATCAATTGGTTGTGTAGTAGCATATTGTTTAGACTCCACATGTTTGGGATTTTTGGGTTTTTTGTTCTTGTTTTTGTTTTTTTTGAGTTATAGTCATTTTACAATGTTGTATCAGATTCTAGTGTACAGCACAATTTTTCATTTATACATGAACATACATATATTCATTGTCACATTTTTTTTCACTGAGCTACAAGATCTTGTATATATTTCCCTGTGGTATACAGTATAATCTTGTTTATCTATTCTGCATATGCCTGTCAGTATCTACAAATTTTGAAATCCCAGTCTGTCCCTTCCCACCCCCTGGCCCCTTGGCAACCACAAGTTTGTATTCTATGTCTATGAGTCTATTTCTTTTTTGTATTTATGGGGGTTTTTTTGTTTTGTTTTTTTTTTTTTTAGATTCCACATATGAGCGATCTCATAAGGTATTTTTCTTTCTCTTTTCGGCTTACTTCACTTAGAATGACATTCTCCAGGGACATCCATGTTGCTGCAAATGGCGTTATGTTGTTTTTTATGGCTGAATAGTATTCCATTGTATAAATATACCACATCTTCTTTATCCAGTCATCTGTTGATGGACATTTAGGTTGTTTCCATGTCTTAGCTATTGAAGATAGTGCTGCTATGAACATTGGGGTGCAGGTGTCTTTTTGAAGTAGGGTTCCTTCTGGATGTTTGCAAGTTTTTTCTTATAGTTGATTTCTAATTTCATAATGTCAGATGCTTGGTATGATTTCAGTTTTCTTAAGTTTCCTGAGGTTTGCTTTGTGATCCTAGAGAAAATTCCTTATGTGCTTGAGAATAATATTAATTCTGTTGGTTTCGGGTGGAGTGCTCTATAGATAGCAAAAAAATCCATCTGGTTTAGTATGTCATTTAAGGCCTGTATTTCCTTATTGACTTTCTATCTGGATGATCTGTCCATTGATGTGAGTGGGGTGTTAAGTTCCCCCCTCATTGTGTGTCAGTATCTCCTTTTATATCTGTTAACAGTTGCCTTATATATTGAGGTACTCCTGTGTTGGGTACATATATATTTACAGTTGTTACATCTTCTTGGGTTGGTCCCTTGAGTATTATGTAGTTCCTTCTTTGTCTTGTGTCTTTTTTTTTTTTTTAATCTATTTTGTCTGATGTAAGTACTGCTACTCCAGCTTTCTTTTGGTTTCCATTTGCATGGAATACCTTTTTCCATTCCCTCAGTTTCAGCCTGTATGTGTCTCTAGCTCTGAAGTGGGTCTCTTGTAGATAGTATATATATGGTCTTGTTTTTGTATCCATTCAGTCTGTCTGTCTCTTTTGGTTGGAGCATTTAATCCATTTACATTTAAGGTAATTATCGATACATAAGTTCTTATTGCCATTTTGTTAATCATTTTGCATGTTTTTGTGGGTCTTTTTTTCCCCTTTCTTCATTTTTTTTTCTTGTGATTTGATGACTATCTTTAGCATTATGTTTGGATTCTTCTTTTTTGTGTGTATATCTAGTATAGATTTTTGTTTGCAGTTACCATGAGGTTTTGGTATAGAAGTCTATATATATATATATTTATCCATGATTGTTTTAAGTTGCTGATCCCTTAATTTCAAATGCACTTTAGAAACCCTGCATTCGTCCTCTCCTCCTCTCACAATTACTTGTTTTGATGTCATATTTTACATGTAATTGTTTTGTGTATCCTTTAACTGCTTGTTGTGCATATAGATGATTTTACTTTTAACTTCCCTCTTAGTTTGTGTGTGGATGATTTCCTACCTTTACTGTATGTTTGCCTTTAGTGGTAAGCTTTTCCATTCTATAATTTTCTTTTTTCTAGTTGTGGCCTTTTCTTTTCTACCCAGAGCAGTTCCTTTAGCATTTGTTGTAAAGTTGTTTTGGTGGTGCTGAATTCTTTTAGATTTTGCTTATCTACAAAGCTTTTGATTTCTCCATCAAATCTGAATGAGAGCCTTGCTGGGTAGAGTATTCTTGGCTTTAGGTTTTTCTCTTTCATCCCTTTAAATATATCATGCCACTCGCTTCTGGCCTGTAGAGTTTCTGCTGAAAAAACAGCTGATAACCTTATGGGAGTTCCGTTACATGCTATTTGTTGCTTTCCTCTTGCTGCTTTTAATATTTTATCTTTAATTTTTGTCAGTTTAATTACTATGTGCCTCCGCATGCTCCTCTATGTGGAACTCTCTGCGCTTCCTGGACTTGGGTGACCTTCCTTTCCCAAGTCAGGGAATTCACTTCATTCATTTCAGTTACTGTGTTCTTCAGCAGTGTTTGGCTGCTCTTTATATCTTCTGTATCTTTGCTGAAAACGTCTGGCTTCTCAATCAGTGCTGCATCCAGTCTCCTCCTGAGGTCTGTGATCATCTTCATGGTCATTCCCTGAACTCCTTCTTGAGTGGATTGCCTGTCTCCTCATCACTTAGTTCTTGTGGGGTTTTATTTTGTTCCTTTTTCTTAAACATAACATATTCCTTTGCCACCTCATTGTGTCTACATTTCTATTTGCAGTTTTATGTGTGTGGTAGGTTAGTTACATTTCTCAACCTTGGAGAAGTGGTCCTCTGTGTGAGACAGCCTATACGTTCCAGCAGTGCACTCCCTTCTTGCCACCCAAGGGGTCAGGGGCCAGCTGGTCCCAGAGTCTGGCCTGCATTTGTAGACTCCTTCCACGGGCTGTGGGATTGTTCTTTTCTTACTTTGGTGTCTGCCCCCTGGAGGGTGAGGCTGGTCTAGAGGCTTGTGCAGGTTTCCTGGAGGAAGGGGCCAGTGCCTGCCCACTGGTGAGTGGAGCTAGGTCCTGGCCAGTCCCTGGCCACCTATAGAGGTGGCTGTGGGCTCAGGCGGACTTTTTGAAGCCTGTCTGCTGATGGGGCTGTGTTCCCACCCAGTTAGCTGTTTGGCCTGAAGCATCTCAGCACTTCAGCCTACAGGATGTTGGGCAGGGCCAGGTCTTGGTGCTAATGACCCAAGCAATATGTCAGCCTCTAGGAAAGTTCATGTGGCTGAAGGCTCCCTGAACATCTGCCACCAGCTTTTATGTCCCCTGGGTAAGCCACAGCCACCCCCAACCTCCCCAGGAGACCTCCCAAGACCAGCAGGCAGGTCTAACCCAGACTCCTTTGAAATCACTACTTCTGCCCTTGGTGGTCCCAGTGCACGTGGGATTGTGTGTGCGCTCTGTAAGAGTGAAGCCTGTTTCCCCCAGGCCTTTGGTGCTCCTGCAGTTAAGCCCCACTGGCCTTCAAAGCCAAATGCTCTGGGGGCTCCTTCTGATGCTGGACCTCCGGACTGGGGAGCCTGACATGGGGCTCTGATCTCTCGCTCCTGTGGGTAAACTTCTGCAATGTAATATTCTCATAATTATTCTCGTTGTGGTTTGCCCACCTCAGGGGTATGGGACCCAAATATATCACGAGTGCATCCCTCCTACCTTCCTGCTGTGGTTCCCTCTTTACGTCTCCAGTTGTAGATCTTTTTTTATCGACGGTTGTTCAGCAATCTGTTGTGGTTTTGTTGTTCGTGAGAGGTGCCAAGCTCTTGGTCCTACTGCTCCGCTGTCTTGACCAGAAATCCCATTAAAGGATTATCTTAAAGGTGCTACACTTGGGAAACTCCTGCAGCTGAAAGGAAACCCCTGGATAGTTCTAAAAATAGAAGTGGTAGATGTGCACTTAGATTGCTCTGAATGGAATTTGACTGCTTTGAATGGAATGTAAAGTAGATGTGAGGGTAGTAAGACTAGGAGTTTTAAATTCTTGAACCGCTTCAGTTATCTTCATTCTTTTATGTGGTATCAGATGGTATAAGATGATAAAGGCTTAAGTGAGGGAAGTGGTAGAAAGGACAGGAGAGAATGGATTTGTAAAATATTTGGAATAGAAAACTTAGACTGGCCACTTGACTGTTACAAAGTATAACAAATTTCACAATGACCAAATCATTTTGGTACCAATTTTGCTAATACTGGATGTACTAACAAATTATAGTTACTAATTGCAAGACCAAGAGCAGAGCTAAGGTTCAGACCAGTGAATTAACGAGTGAAAAAAATCCTGTATTTTTGAGTATTATTTGGTTTGTGGTTTCAAGTTGAACATTTCACCTGCAGCAGGTGGTATGAAACACTCCTTTTCCTCAAAAAGTTTCCAAATATTTCTGCAAAAGATAATTAAGACAGACAACTTAGAACAAGGACAGGGTTTAAAAGTCAGCTGAAATTTTCTTTTAATTAAAGACCCAAGGGACAAGAAGCTCCTTTGTGTTACAGTACATAACGTATGGCTCTCACACAGAGAAAACAGACAGGGAGTCAAGTGTTTACACCAGCACTGAGTTCTTACTATAGCAGGCAGAAAGCGAAGCAGGATTTCCCTTACTGGCATCGAGACTGTAATACATGTTTACATGCAGTAAGTTCTTTGGTAGGCTTAATCATTCAGTGGAATTACAGAATTTGCAAAGGAAAGTAGTAGTAAGATATTTCGTGTCAAATCTGAGCATAGTACGTCTCACTATACAGACTTCAGGAAAAAAGTCAGTCCTATAAACTTTTAAATACTGCCTCAAAACTCACCCCAAAAAAAGTACGTGAAGTAGGGCAGATAGTGAGTTCTTTAAATATGTTTCATGATGTTTCTAGTAATTGTGCAAATGGAAACTAATCTGAAGGACGTGGACTTCTTTGAAATCCTGGACGGCGACCACCTCCTCCTCCATCCCGCTCCCAAGCACATCTGAGGCGTCATTTTAGAACAGCTATGTAATACATCTTAAATTAAGTCCATAAATAATGACAGCAATAATTTTCAACTACTACTACACCATAATATCCTCAAGACTTTGCCCTACTACATATGAAGAATGTGGGTTTTTAATGGTGATCAAAGTAAATTACTACCAGAAAGAAAAACCCATGATGGGGGAAGGAGCATCAGAGGATTCTCATCGATCATCGCGCTGAGGCCCGGTATGGGTAATGGCACGGAACTTCAGGATTGGTTTGGGCTCCTCCCTCTGTGCCACGGTGAGTGCTCTTCCATCAGGTTTATTTCTGAAATCACCTGTGTTTTGATTTTACCGGACACCATTTTCCTCTTAAAAATCAGCAACTGGTTCCCCCTGTGGATCCAGGATTGAAGCATTTTAATATTCTTTGGGTGACTTAAAAGATTAGTGTCATAATCATGTAATTACATGTGGGGTTATTTCACTTAAGCCACCGGCACTGCTACAGTTCTAAACTCATCCTAGAGAGACTTATTTAAAATAAATAAAGTGACTGAATTTCTCTCACAGATGGGTTCTATATTCAGAAGACCTTCCACTCATAAAGCTGCCATTGTAATCAGGAGTTCGCGGTGATGACTGGCGGCCCCCATCTAGCAGACCTTTTACACGACAGTTTGTACAGGAGTGACGCACTGTGCAGGAGAACTGGCTCTCTCTGAGGATGAGGTTGATCGGTTGGAAATCTCTCTCTGTAGTTCCTCTACCTTTTTCTGAAGCTCTGCTCGTTTAGCAAGAAGTTCTTTATATCTGTTGTGAATGGGCTCCTACAAGAGCAAAACACCATAGTTATTCAACTAGGCAAACCTAAACAAACCTGAAGTCAAATCATTCTGGTAGAGTTCCTTCTCTAAATGTTGCAGTGTGTGTGTTTTCAGCTATGGGGACCTCGCCCATCTTCCCAGCACCTCAGTGAAGTGTCATTCCAGGGACTCGACTGACACCACTACTCTCTCACTGGCTTTCCTAGTGCCCCAGTATGTCCACAAACTACCCTAAAACTGGTAAGTTACTTAAAATACTTAAGTATAATCTAACAAGGTAATCTAAGAGCCAATAAGATTTCCTGTCATTTTGTTACAGGCTTTTGAGTCTTAAACAGTTTTAAGCAATAAATATTCCATAACATTTTAAAAAACAGGATTTTGTTAGGCTTTTAACTTTCCTAAAGCTAATTTCTCCAACCTATTAAAACAGGACCTTTAGAGTTATCTAGTCCAGCAGTCTCATTTTACAGAGGAGGGAAACAGAGATGAGACAGAAGTGATTTGTCCAAGGCCATACTAGCATGAACCAAGTACACCATCATCCCTATATAGTGCTTTTTTTACTCAACTAACTGTTAACAGGAAAAAGTGAAAGTTTTAAATATGCACATATAATTTTGTAGTTGCAGGGGACAAACCTGATTCATGTAATTGCATGGATGAACACTTTCACTGTATTGTAGGGCACATACCTGTGGCTTCATCCGTGGGTTCCACCTTACATAATACCCCACCCAGAGCTCTAGGTGGCGCATGCTGGCTACTGGGTAAAGGACATGATTGGAATAGCTCCCATAGAGTGGATTAGTGAAGTCTTCCAGCTGGCTATTTATGTAAGACCACAGTGATACAGTCCTTTTAGGAAGATTCTATAAGAAGGAAAAAATAGGTTAAGATTCTCCATTACATAAGCTTTACATAATACTTTAGATGAAATTTGTAAAAAGGTAAACTGATCATTATAATCTTTTTAGAGGGAGAGAACTTAGAAGACATTTCAGCGATAGCCCCACATAGACTAAAATCGAGGGATAGTGAAAAACCGTGCAGTTCCTCAAAAAGTTAAACAGTTACCATACCAGCAGTTCCACTCTTAAGTATAAACCTAAGAGAAGTGAAAACACATGCACACAGAAACTGGTACACAAATGTTCAAAGTAGCACCATTCATAATAGCCAAAAAGTAGAAACCACTCAAAAGTCCATCAACTGATAAATGGATACAATGTGGTATATCCATACAATGAAATATTATGTAGTCATAAAAAGGAATGAAGTACTCATACATGCTACAAATTGAGCCTTGAAAACATGCTAAGTTAATGAAGCTAGACACAAAGGCCACACCTTGAACGAAACGTCCAGAAGAGGCAAACGAGACAGATGAGTGTTTGCCAGGGTCTGAGAGGAGAGGAGAATGGGGAGTAACTACTAATCGGTACAGGGTTTCATGTCAATGTTCTTAAATTAATAGTGGTGATGGTTATACAACTCTAGATATGCTAAAACCACTAAATTATACACTTTAAAACAATTTTATGGAATGCAAACTATAGCTCAGTTTAAAAAATGTTTCTTTTTTTAAGGATATAGTAAATCCTATTTTTAAGTCTCTCAAAAGATAGAAGTATCTTTGGAAGTTACCTACATTCTTAATTATCTAACAAACATTCAGTAAATTCTTGAGTGCCTGCTGTGCATGGAAATATTTACTGCATGCTAGATACTGAAGATACAGTGATGAATTAAATTATTTCTATCTTCAAGGAACTTAGAGTCTAGGAAGCACGTACTATGTGGCAGCTGTTGTAGTGTTTTGTATTTTATTTAATCGTCGCAATAGTAAGTCCTATTAAGAACTTAAGTATGTGCTGTTATCCCTACTTTATACAGAGGCTTTGCCCCAGGTCACACAAGTAAGTGAAAGATGCAAGATTCGAACCCAGGCAGCCTGGTTCCTGAGCAAGCACTCTGTCATTATGCTTCACAGAAAAGCATGAAGGAACTATTTTACAGCCACGTTTTAGAATGAAGACTGATGCAGAGGGAGACACTAATCAAGATCATTTAGAATCGTACAGAGGAAGACGAAGTAAAACCTGAAATGTACTCCTTACGTGGTTTCTTCTAAATAATACCAACCACTTAAGAGTGAGATCTCTAGGGAAGGGGATTAACAAATTTTAACTTTCTACATAATAATCTTTTCAGTATTTGAATGTTTTACAGTATCATTTTACACTTTAAAAAACTAAAATGGCTCATACGTATGCAAAATATATTTGGGGATTTGAGCCGTCCATTCATTCAGATGTATATTCTTTTTGCTGATTATATTGTTCTCCAGCTGTCCTGATGGGTTTCCATCCTGCAGAGAGTAACAGGCACCGTGGTGCTCCCAGGACCCCACGGACTTCAGCTCCCCAGCAGGCACTGCTCCCTACCCAGAAACTCAGCTGACTGACAGCTGGCTGGCATGTTCCATCTTGTGACGGAGGTACTTTAAAACAGATCAGGTTCAGATGTACAGAAAGAAATAGCATATTAAGGCATGTAAAATAAAATATGGCCAAAGAAACCATCCAGAAGAACACGTCTTCAGTTGAAATCCATCTCAGAATGCACTCTAGTGAAGAGAGCCCATATCTGGGGGAGAGGGGAGGGTCAGGCCTTGCATTTTACCTCTTTTCCTCTCTGCTGCTCACTGTTACAGAGGAACGTTCCGAATAAACAGCTATATAGATGGTCCAAAATGGTAATGAGAAAGTATTCATTGAATTCAAATGCTGTAGGAAACTGCAAAGCAAACACCACACACAAAATTATTACATTTTTCCAAGCACATTCATCCCTGTATATTGGTAGATCCTTTTTAATACTTCTTAAAATGAAGCTACCGGTATTCAAAACTGTATCCTTCTAAGCCATTAGGGTATTATCTGCTTGGTCTTCTGTTCAAAACCCACTTGATCACTCTTCTGGGACAATTTCTCCTAAAATCTCGTCTTCTTATGCACCAAGAGTTTGAATGGTCTGACCCTGACGCTTCGGTATCCCTTTCTACCTGTTAACCCTCATCTTAAAGCTGATGACACTTTGCCTTGTCTTTCTCTGCCAAAAATGACCATAAACAACATAGTAAGATTTTAACTTAAATTTTCAACAATGTAGTTTTGTTTTCAGGAATTACACAAAAAATATCAATGTCTCTGGAAAACATCAGCAGTACGCAAAAATTAATATCCAAGGCAGATGTGCAGGTTGTTTAAAGTCAACTTACATTTTAAGGAGCATCCACTCAAACCAGAACATCCTGTAATCTAGGACTCTGGCAGCCGCTAACAAAAAGAAAGTTTCCTTTCTCTTTAACCTAGGACAAGGGCTTGATTGAATGTCTTAATATTACCCAAACAACATAATTTTGGGTGAATATATCAATAAAATTACAGATCCCAGGACGGTAAAGGATTTAGTATAATCCATCCTATCCATCTAATATTTCAAAAATTATTCGAAAGCTTCTATGTAGGGTTATGCCAATTACAGGCCTGTGAAGAGGGAGTCCATGAATATTTGGATTCCTGATTTGGGAAATAAATACTGGTGCCAAGTTTTTCTTAGAAGGATCACAGCATGAACTGCATGCAAAAGGAACAGGAACGAAAACAGCTTTGCCTTGGAATTTGCTAAATTTATAAGTGGGTGATATGGCAAATTTATCTTCTCAATTTATTCTTAAGTAATTTTTGTGGCTGTGAAGTGAATGAAGCAGGTGATGAAGCACATGCCAACACAGCCAATTAATTTTAAGAAACTTTGTCAAATTCCATTCATTCATTTACAGAATAAATCCTATCTCCTGGACTGTTACACACTCTTAACAGCCTTGTTCATTAGCCAGCTGTGCTGCACCCTGACCCATTGCACAGCAGTCCAGAGGAGCATGGCCTATGGTTAGGCTTCATCTTCCTGGGAAAACTGTTAGCTCAGTTATGAGAAGACAGCTTAATCAGTGGGCATTTCCTCAAAACAAAACTAAAAATAGCAATACAGCATTAACTGCTGCTATTGCTTTTAAAATCCTGAGCAGGGGAGGAATACTTTGTTCTCCTTACATGTTTAAAATCTGAAGAGCCCTTCATCTGCTTCCTGATCCCAGGAGCAAGGGGATGACAGTGAGGGTAGGAGGACACACAGAATCTGGCTAATTACAGCATAATTAGCCCCATTTTGACAAATGTGCTGCTTAAGTCTCTGCACAAACATTCAGTTGTTTCTAAAACTGATGACTGCCAACAAACATAACTAACACGTTCAATGTTCGGGAAGAAAGTATCAAAGAAAAATATAAATAAAGCAAAGACATAACTATGGGGTATTTTAAGTTCTAGCAATGAAACACAAGAATAAACTGACATTCTATTACTTAGTAAAACTTAAGCTCAAAATTACAGTCAAATTGCTTTTAGATATACAACCTGTAAGAAGTTAACACAATTACTAAGGAAGAAATGTGTGTCATGTACCATGTGCAAACAACTGGTAAATGTGATTGATTTTGTTTTTCCAACAAATATACCAGAACTAACAATTCACACACATTGCTCCTTTCAGGGCGTTCTCCCTGGAAATACACTGAATGAACCACTAATGATGCCACGGTTTCAGACAGCTTTTGCAGTCCTTTGATATGGCATATTTGAGTTTTGCAAACAGTGAATGTTTAAAAATTGAATATGGTAATTGTCAAAAGTAGGTCCCATTGTTTTTGGTCAAATACCAAAAAAAAAAAATTTTTTTTTTGGTGCGGATTTGCATAGCAATTCCAAAGGAAAAATTCAAACCTACTCCAAGAAGTAGTAAATATTATTAAACTAATAAGCATGTAGTGTCTCCCCTCCCCCACAACACACCAAGGGCCTAATTTACAGAACAAAACTGACCTGTAAACACATTGCAGTATAGGTATTAACATACTAGCCTCATCACATTGTAGTCACTTCAGCTGTAACACTTCATTTAAGCCAGTATGTTTCCAAATAATCCACCCAAACTGAAATGCTTTACGGGGGAAAAATAAACTACTCAGTATATAATGAATGTACCTGACTTGAGGATCACCATAAATAGTATTTCATTAAAGCTAAAACATGATCACCAATGAGCTGTATCTAACTTTTGGGTTTTGAGGTAATTTTTCTTGAGTTAAATATTTTTAAGACACCAACTCCATGCTCACTAGTGAAGTGATCCCATAATAAACCAGCTATTTTTCAGTCTCTGGTATCTTTCTAAAAGACTAAAATCCATTTACATTAATATTTCTAGAAATATTAAGTCTAAAAAACATCATCTTGAACAAAAAGCACTGAATCTGTTACATACATACCTTGCCATAATTTCTACCTAAACACATTTTTCCATCAAAATTGCTTAAAATAGGGTTTCCTTTTGCTTGAGTTACCTAGCCCATTTCTTCATTTCTTTAGCAACGTATAGATGAGTTTCTACGTATAGGTGAGTTTATGGTTTCTGGCAATATATTGCCATTATTTAACACTACTTGTCCAAAACAAAGAAGGAAACTTCTTAAGGATTATTATCAATGCCATTCATTGAAATATGGAATCAAATTGTTACGGGTTTAATACCACCTCCAAATAATATCCTTTAACTTAATTTATAATGTGATCATAGGTAACAACAGTACCTAGAAAACTTACAAGAATTTCCATTTTACATGAAATGTAGGAACAATCAGTGACCAAATCCAGCTCTGACTGGACAGCTTAAAAAGAGATATACGAACGGATATGCCAGATAAGTTACCTGTCTTGTCATTTGCCAGACACAGTCAATAAACTGAAGAAAAACAGGCGACCTGTCTGCATCTGCATGGTTCTTATCTCCATGGCCAAGTCTCTGAAACAAAGAGAGTGAAATACCTTAAGAGCTTTGTAGGATTTTTTCAATTGTTAATGGAAGTAATTTTATTTTCTAAGAAAAGTAACATTTGCTCAGTATTTTTAAAACTTCAGAAAATCTTTTTAAAAGCGCACTTCAAGGAAAACAAATCACCCATCATCCTACCAAGCAGAAATCTCTGTTCAACATTTTTCTGTGCAAACTACCAGATGATTTTCTGACATGAGATGCTTATGACAGGACTAACAACTCTGTTTAATAAATGAAACTCAGATCCTGAAAGGCTGATAATGGAAGACAGCAGATGTCAGGCCTCAGAGCCCAGAGTTTTGTCCTGGAGATTTAATTTGCCCTGAGCATTAACAGTTACACTAGCCTCGGGAAACACCCTGCTCCTTTAACACACTGGCCAGCGCATGCCATGGGAGACCTGCTGCATCTGAGCTCCAGTCTTTATCAGAAAGAATCACACAAGCACAACCCTTTGAAAACTTTTAAAAAATGCTTGACATCTGCCCTCAAGCATGCATTCACCCGTATTCTCAGCTTTTTCCTCCGCTGAGGATCTTTGCCCCAGATGACTGAGACAGACCCCTACTCTGTACCCTAAAGCAGTGATTCTCAAAGTATGGTCCGTGGACTTCCAGCAAGGGGGGAGGGGAGGCCTGTGAGCTCAAAACAAATTTCATAATATTACTAAGGCATTATTTGCCTTTTTCAATGGGTTGACATTTGCACTAATGGTGCAAAAGTGATGAAGGATGAAACTTGGGTACCTTAGGAGGAATCAGGAAGCAAGGTACTGAAAGAAATCTACACTAGTGGCTGCGTACTCCGGCCTGCCACGCACTTGCAGTTAAATGAAAGAGGGAAAGAGCCAGTCTCTCTCAAGCCAGCTTCCCTGATGAAGCAGTAAAAATTATTAACTTTATTAAACCTCTCCCTTTGAGTACAGTTTTCTTTAATATCCTATGTAACAAAATGGGAAATACCCATAACATGCTTCTGCTACCAGCTTTGGTTATTAAGACCTGAATATCTTGCAGAGATTTTTTTGAAAATGTACAGAAGTGAATGTGTCACTTCAAGGAAAACAATGGACAGTACTTGTTACCGATGATAAAATTCAAGCTTTTGAGCGAAAATTAGATTTGGGGGAAAATCTCATCTGCCACAATGAGTTTGATAATACTTAAAGACTTCTGATAAAAATCAGTAGTGATGTTAACATGTGATCTTATGACATTACATAATGAAATGCACTGACATTGGAAGAGCTGTTAACTCAGCCAGTATTTTCCAAATAACCAACACATGATGTCACAAAATCATGCATGGGGGAAAGATCTCTTCAAAGTAGAAGACAGACCCATGGCCTTTAATGGAAAAAGCAACAAAAAACTCACTGAGTTAGTTTTGGATTCCACACTATAATTAACCTCTAAGAAACTACCATTTGTCAAGTTTTGACACAGTATCAAAGAAAAATATCCACAATTCCCTAAAAAAAATTAAAATGCTGTTTTTCAAGCTACATATCTGTGGTCAGGTTTTCCTCATTTCTTCATACCAATAGAACATATTGTAACAGACTGAATGCAGAAATAGGCATGAAATTCAGCTATCTTCTGTTAAGCCAGACATTAAAGAAATTTGCCAAAAGTGTAGAACAATGCCAATCTTCTCATTAAACCTTTTTGTTTTGGAAAATAGTTGTTTAAAATGTTATTTATGTTAATATATAACAGTACCATGGTGTGAATGTTTGTGTCCCCCCAAAATTCACATGTTGAAATCCTGATGCCCAACGTGATGGTATTAGGGGCTCCCGAGGTGAGGAGGGTGGAGAAGATCCCCCTCAGGAATGGGATTAGTGCTCTTATCAAAAGAGACCCCACAGAGTTCCCCAGCCCTTTCTACCACTCAGGAACAGTGAAAAGTTGGCAGTCTACACCCAGAAGGGCCTTCCACCAGAACCCCAGCATGCTGGCACTTGGAACACGGACTTCCAGCCATCAAAACTGAGAAACAGCAGCCCAAAGGAACTAAGACAAATGGACTTATTCCTTTAAATAATATTTAAATTTTTAAAATTTAATTTCCAATATGGTAAATATTGATGGGCATAAAGTTCTTTGGAGTCATCAATACTTGTTAAAAATGGAAAGAGAAAAATCAAAAAGTTTGAGAAATCAAAATCTGAAATCAAAGTTTGAGAATCATTAGCCTACATCAACCATGTGGGCCTACTCTCTTGACCAGGTGTCCTTTCATTGTCAAATTCTGCTTTCAGGAGTAGGTAACCAGAGTTAGCAATTTAGGAATCCATAACGACTTCAAACAGTCTGAAACATTTATGATTTTGGTTACATTTATAGGAACATGTGCAGCTTTGGCTGACTTAAATTTCATTTTTTTTTTAATAACCCATTTTATTTAACAGTTCAAGAGCGAAAGAGAAGACTACCTTTAAATGTCCATTTCTTTCAAGTTATTTATGAACACTGCTTCTATACTCTGGTAACTGCTGGATACTAATGGTTAACATTAGAGACAGCATCTATGCAAAACGTATTTCAGGAAGTCTCCCAGCTAATCTAGGGAAATGCTGCCAGGAATCACACTCAGTGGCGGCAAGGCCTCTGACAGTCTTAACTCTCCTCTCGGTGATCATCAACTCCACTCCAGCCACGCTCAGTCCCATCTAGACATTTTTCTCGCTCTGTTACTCCTTCCTGGGAAAATATTCCTGCCCCTCACCTTCTAAATTCTATGAGTACAACTAACATGTAACATGGATGGGCAATACATAAGAACCAAGGTCCCCAGCTTTCTGATTTCAAATTGAGTGTGTAGCAGGAACACAGCTAAAAATCACATGAATGTTCATTTGATCAAAAGCTACATGAATCCAAACTATGATGTAAGTAATAAAAAAAGCAAATGAAAGCACAGAATCCTCTAAAAGGGACGACATAACCGCACTCCTCTATTTCAGGAACTGTGATAGTTCAGGTACCACGCTGGCAGAAAGCCATGACCAAGGTCCAGCGGACGACGGGGCTGGTGAGGGGGTTAGGATGAGAAAAGACAGAAGGAGAAGGATCTTTAGCCAGAAGAGCTGAAGATTATGAACGACACGCGAAGACGGCTACTTTCAAGTATCTGAAGGGCTGTCTCATTTGGTTAGTAATCATACTTGTTCTCCTTGTCTCCAAAGGGGGATGTAAGAAAATGGGAAGGAGATTTTAGTCACTGTGAGGAAGAAGGTTCGAGGAGGTACTTTGAGACTGGACAGCCTCAGGAAGGGACCTGCTGCTTATTTCTGAAGGGGTTAAAGAAGAAACTAACGACTTCATGGGGACACCATAGAAGACATTCAGCAATTAATGCCTGGACTGTGAGGCCCTTCCAACCTTTAGATTTGATACCAATGACAACAACAAAATAAATTCTGAGACAGACAGAAGGCACAGAAAATTGTCATTTCCGTAAAACTAACTACAACACTTTCCAAACCCATGGTCATAAGAGTGTTAGTTCCTTAAAAAGGAAAACAGAAAAGCCATTTTATTCCCCAGTCTAAGTTGAATTACTCATTTTTCTCTGTCATTTCTTTTAGTTCCAGCCTGTTTTTTTTTAAGACCCTGGTCCTGTGTGAGCAGTGCAGCTTTGCAGGGCTACTTTAAATTAAGAATAATTAAGCCATTTTCATCTTAAGTCTACAGGAAAAGCTAGACGTGCCCTGTGTGTAACTCCGTAACCATTCGTGCTAATCTGAACTGTCATCTGAAGGTGAAAATCACAGGATGACAGTTCACGTTTCCTGGCACAGATCACACAGAGACTGGGGCAGACACCTGACAAATTGCTAACCCTGGCTCCAGACTGCAGGGCCATGGTAGGATATCCTAGCATTTTCCAAAACAGCCCAAATGTTCTCTCGAGAAGTTTAACCCTTTAAAATAAATGATCAGTTTCAGATGAATAGTGAATAAAAGGCATCATTTTCACACGAGATGCATATGTGATACACCGAGTCCAGGTTCTTTACTCACAAGCTGAAACCGATGTCCAAAGCTGAGCCATTCTTTTTCCACAAGGACTTCAAAGCCCCGGATGGTTCGATAGTACCCATCCAGCATGAGCATGGCCAGGGAGGTGAGCTGAGCCGTGCGGTCCCAGCCATCGCTGCAGTGTACGACCACTGACGTCTTTCCTGACTCCACCTTGTCAGCAATCCGAAGAGCCCCTGCAAGAATAAGCTGCAAAACAGATTTTTTAAATGAAATTTTTAATAAAGTAACTTCCTTCTTCAAAATTTACTAACAGGGTTTTGTTAGAGATGACTGTCTCAATAACTTGTGGAGGAAAAAAATATCAGTCCCTTCCTAAAAAGAATTTTTGTAAATGGTAGAAGATACATAAATTCTACTTTTAAAACTATAAAAATCTCATAAATGCAGACTCCTATTAGTCTGCACAATGAAAGGTACCTTTGGATTCTAAACAAATCAAGACTATGAGTACGAGGACAAAGGATTAACTTCTAAAGAGATCTGTTTCAACTATTCCAACATCATCCGTTTAAATAAAAATAATACACCAACTGAAGGCATCTGTTATTTAAACAATACTCAATCAAATTAGAATAGATATGAAAGCAGTAAAACTGGATATTCTAAAATATTCTGTAACTTCTATAGCATTTATTTTGCTGTTTTTATATATGTCACACAGCATACAGCAAGTACAACTGCTTTTTTGTATCAAATATATTACCATGTCAATTTAGCTGGTATCTAAAATAGTTTATTTTCTTTTAAGATGTAGATATTCTTTGCAAAGTTAATTTTGAGTTAAAACTAGACAGGATTAGATGTAAGCAAAAAGAAACACAGAACTGTAATATCCTTTAAAATGAACAATATATCCCCATTCTTCTCTGCAGTGGCCATGTCACACTTAAAGAACAGCATGATTCCACAAATGTGTATCAGAATGAAAGGAAAGATACACTAGGCTTGGAGAATCTAATGATGACCTTCTTTTTTATCATAACTGCAGGCATATTCTGGAAATGGGGTTCGCTGAAGCAATCTCAATCCTGACTGGGCATCAGAGTCATCTGTGGGCATTAAAAAAAAAAAAGCCTGGTCCCCATTCTCCACTAATCTTAACTCACTGTTTTAAATAACTTCCACCTATAATTCAAATGTATATCCAAACTAACACATCACTGACCCAAAATATTAAAACAGTTGGGAAGTTAAGACCGACCCGGAAGACTTATACCAAGTGGTCACTGTCATTTATTCACTCATTTAAAAGATAAACATTTATGGCGTCCCCTACAGCTATAGGTGTTGGAGACAGAGCAGCTAACAGAACAAAGCACTGGCTTAATGAAGTTTACATTCCATTTAGGTGAGGCCAGCCAGATGCAAAGAAAAACGTAGAGCGTGTCAGAGGCAGTAAGTGCAGAAGCGCCACACAGGCCCGGCGGGCTGGCAGAACTGCTCTTTTGTGTGGAGGGGCTGGGAAAGGCACCTCTGAGAGGCGGTATCTGAGCAGAGGTCTGAAGACAGTGAGTGGGGAAGCCCTGCAGGTGTGAGGACTGGGGGAGAGGGGGCTCCAGGCACAGCTGTACCTCCTGTACCTCTAAGGAAATTTGTTTCTGCTATAGCCAGCTTCTTGGAGAGAATGTTATTTATACCTGTTAGAAATGACCTGGAGTTTACAGAATGCTGCAATTTATGCTAGTTCGAAAGCAAATCTTCTGGTTTTCTGTTTATACATCGTATGATGTAATAGAGACCATGCTCTCTAACTGCAGAGTGCTTATACGCTTTGTTACATTCAAGCTTCTATGTTTCTAGAAGAGAAATAATAATCAAAGTGGTCTGTAATTCTCATTAGGTCAATTTGGCCTTCAATTCTGTCTTAATTTTAGAGGTTTTAATGTGGGTACTAGCTGCCCCTTAATAACAAAAAATCTCATTTCCAATTACTTCACTATATATATATATATATATATATATATATATAGTCATATATACTACAGAAGTGTGTTACCTTGGTAAGCTATGTTACTGAAATTTAGATCACATCTGAAAATACTTACAGCTATATTAACTGAAATAACATTTGGTGCTTCAAACATTGTATTAACACGTGAGGCAAACGAGTGTTCATATGGTAATCGGCACTGAAATGGTATCCTTCATTTAACTTCACCTCAATTGCCTGACCAAAATGGTTTTCGCAAGCCACACAACAATTACTTACTGGGTGTTTTATTCACATCATTCAGTGCTGCCCTAGCTCTTGAGGAGATAAAAAAATATGATTTATCCTTTCCTAGTCTGCATGAATTAGAAATATATGTTGCTTTTCACACAGAAGTAATTAAAGCAAGTGCAAGGGAGCACCTGATTAAATGGAAAGAAAAAGTAAAGTGAAAAGTTTAGAGAAAATGAAAATGGATGCAACCTGGGAGGACTTCATGGAAGAAGTGAAATATGAGCTGGGATCTGAAGGATGGGAAAGAGGGAAAGAAGTACAGGAGAACCAAACACAGAACATAGGAAACTAATTCATTCAAGCACTAAAACTGAAAAGTGGTTCTGAAGTAAGCCAGAAAGAGAAAGAAAAATACCATATGAGATCGCTCATATGTGGAATCTAAAAAACAGAAACAAAAACAAACAAACAAACAAAAACAAAGCATAAATACAGGACAGAAATAGACTCACAGAGAATACAGACTTGTGGTTGCCAGGGGGGTGGAGGGTGAGAAGGGATAGACTGGGATTTCAAAATTGTAGAATAGATACACAAGATTACACTGTATAGCACAGGGAAATATACACAAAATGTTATGATAACTCACAGAGAAAAAAATGTGCCAATGAGTGTGTATATGTCCATGAATGACTGAAAAATTGTGCTGAACACTGGAATTTGACACAACATTGTAAAATGATTATAAATCAATAAAAAATGTTAAAAAAAAAAAAAAAGAAAAGTGGTTCTAATTACCAAAGCAGTTACCAATTTTGCACCATTTAAAAGGGCACTTTCTTCTCAATTTCAAGTGTCAAGAGCCAACATAGACAAAAGGGCAGAGAAAGCCTTTGTTTGATAATCTGTAAGTTTAAAGAAACAGTAACATCTGCTCACCTTAATATGTTCTAGCCAGTGAGTAGATTCCAAGTTGGACAGCCAGTGGGCCTCCTCGATGTTGGGGTACACGATCTCCTTAAGCTTTCGTAGTGACTCTCTCATAACATGAATATTGTGGATATCTAGAAAAACTAGTTCTGCATTTTGATAGGCATCTTCACTTTCATAACCTCCCCCTTTTGCCTGGGGGGGGAAAAAAAGCAAACATCACAGGAAATCATAAAAGAATGCACATGCTTTGTGTGCTGGCATCCCTGAAAGGAGGCCATAAAACACCCAACAGACGATACACGTCACTGATGAACAGGGAACCTCCACGGGAAAAAGTGTCTGCTCAGGGCCACTGAACACAACCTCGCTCTACCACATGTTCCTTATAGAACAAGACTACACACTCTCACCCTCACTTCCGAGTGTTGCTGTTTTTAAAATTAAATGTGGTAACATATATGAAGGTACTTGAACAGTTTAAAGCACTAAAATTCCTCTATCCATATTTTAAGTCCTACCTAGTTTCTTACGGAGGACGGAAACCACCAGACCAGCAGCTCCACGCGCAGAGATGTCTGCCCCGCTCAGCCCTGCCCACGCTTCCTCACCTCCCTCCCTCCTCCTGCACTGTCTTCTGAGTCTCTGCAAAGTGCTTTGCAGTCATAACGACTGGCTCCTATTTTAACCACACAATTAGTATTAAATAAAAAGAACAAGTGTTACAGCACAGAATACTGCACTCTCAGAGATACAAACCCACACCACGGAGCAGAATAAGAAATACTTGGTGTTCAAAATAAGCTATGGCTGGAAAGGAGGACTGAACTTTCCTGGATTGACGTTTTCTCTGTTTTATGAATAAAATATTCTCCTATCTTATGTATAAAATATGGCTCCTATCTTACTTATAAAATCACTCATCTCAGAGCACCAATGGAAAAAAAAAATTAAGAAAATACTGGAATAGCCACTGTAGTTAAATAAAATTAAGAGATCATATGACTCGCACCTTTGAAAACAAAACAAAACTCACCTCTTAACCAACAACCAATTACAGAAAGAACAGAAGTTCAAGCTTCCTTTCTGACACTTGACAGTCTGGGAAACAGTTTGGATCCAAGACTGGCATGGGGGCAAAATTTACAGTGTTCCATTAAGTACCTGTTAAGAAGCACTACTTCTGGAAAGCGGGAAAAAGCAGGTCGGGGTAGAGGGGCTTTCAATTCAAATTTGCCTCAACAAATCCTAGAAACACACCAGTGGTGGCAACTGCACACAACCTGCCACAAAAACACTGAATGAAAATGCTCTGGGATCAGAAAGCTGTACAACTTCGTGAATATACTAAAAACACTGAAATACAGATCTTAAAAGAGTGCGCTTCAGGGCAAGTGAACTATATTTCAATACAACTGGTATTTTTAAAAAACAGAGCAACTAGACAGTAAAACCAAAAACACACAAAAATCTTTTAGGACAGAACTAGGGGACAGAGCATCCCATCAAACCCCAAGATGGTTACCAAGAGCCACAAGACTGGGATGCTGTCAGTGAGTGCGGGGAAGCAGCAGGAGGAAGTATGGATACAAGATGGACTGGAGTACAAGAGAGCCGTGAGAGAGCCTTATGGGGGGGTTTCTAGTGTTTCTTCTACTTCCTTGTTTTAGCACCACAGGAAAAGCACAACAGATCAATCTGAGTGCAGCCAAGGCCAGGAAGGGTTCTGTTCATTCCAAAGGGGGCAAATTTTAATTTTGAAAAAATATTATCTGTAATGGATTAAAACTACTGACTACGTATAAATACATGAATTCATAATGACACTTAAAAAAATTAGTCACCTTCATGGAATAACAAGGAGTAGGTTCATTATTTGGAAATCTGGTAAATAAAGAGAAAGAATCAAGCATTTCCTGCTTTTTTATATTAATTGAATTGTCGATTAAGCAAAATTTAAATAAGAGAAAGAGTTCACAGCTGAAAAGGAAATCATGAAATTAGAATATCACCATTTTGCAATCCCAGCAAATGAGTGTATATTGGCACTGAGCATGAACAGCTGCTAACATCCCCGAAAGAATCAGCCACGTCATGTGCCTCCTGATATATCCCCTGTAGCCTTGCCAAGGGAACTGAACCTGAATAAAGCTCAGAATTCATGTGAAGGAAATTCAGAGAACAGAAGAAAGTTGAACCATACCACCCCACAATCAGCAAAATCTAGACTATGAGAAACTACAGATAAAATACATTTTTTAAAAAAAGAAAGAGATGAGTAAGGGGAAGTCTACAGATGAAGAGAGGCTTAAAAGATATATCAAATAATATTTAAACTATAGAGTCTTGGGATGTACACTTCAGTAATACAGTACAGAGGATGAAAGATGATTTCTATAAAAAATAGGGGATACTTTCAGCAGGGGTAGAAGGTGAGACTGACTGGGGTAGGACACACATAGAAGATGCAGTGGCTGGAAAACTTTTGATTCTTGATACGACTTGTGGTTGCAAGAGCAGTTGTCATACTCATATTGACGAAGTTAAAAAACGTTCTTACAGTGAAGGGAAAAACATATTTGCAATAAAGATGTATACTTTTGCAAATTCAAAAAGGGCAGTAGAAGAGGGATTTGGGCAAAGGTGATCAAAAGGTACAAACGTCCAAGATAAATAAGCTGTGGGGATCTAACACACAACGTGGTGACTGCAGTTAATAACACTGTGTTGTACATGTGAAAGTTGCTAAGGGAGTAGACTTTAAATAAAAGTTCTCATCACAAGGAAAGAAAATTTGTAACGACGGATGTTAACTAATTGTGACCATTTCACTGTATATGTACCTCAGATCATTACGTTGTACACCTTAAACGTATGCACTGGTCTGTGTCAGTAACATCTCAATAAAACTGAAGGGGAAAAGACGTGAAGTTGCTAAACCGAATCAACCTTTCTGAAGATTAGCAATCTGTAACAAAACTTTCAAAAATATGTATATTTTAGATTTTAATATAGTAACTGTATATCTAGGAAACTATTTTAAGGAAATAATCAAAGATGCCAACAAAAGTTACTTATTTTAGCTATATTTAAAATTCTAAATACTTAAACACCCGATATTAGATGCTCTACTAAGTGGAAAAATGACGTAGCTTTATAAGTACCACTGAGGTATTTTTAAGAGTATGTCATACAAAGAAATAATTCTTCTCCTGTTAAAAGGAAAAACAACGAATCAAAATAATCAAGGCATAAATGCACAGAAAAAATAGTGGCGGAAAATATATCAAAGATTAACGATTATAGGTGATTTTTATTTCCGTTCTTTACTTTGTCTATGCCTTCCTAGTTTTTTTAAATTGTCTATTACATATTTTATAATCAGAAAAATGTCCCAATATATAAATAGATAAAACATATCAGTCTTAAAAAGAGAGATTTCCATAGTGAAATATGTGTGGGAATGATTTAAAAAAATAAGGTGAGGAATATAACATTTTGTCCTCCCACCTTCGCTGCCTTATATTCCCCTCTCCCCCTTGTCTTGTTCTAGAAAACATCGTAAGTCTCATTCCTGCTAATAACGGTATGAAGTTTAGGGAGAGGAACGAGTAATTACTGGAAAAATATGTGCCCGTCCCTGGGGTACTGGCGTCACGTACACACTATTTCATTTCTCCTTTAAGGGGAAATATTTACAGTTTAAGAGAATGCCTGGAATTCACAATGTCCTCAAAACACTAAAGAGAATGGAAATAATTAGGTACATGCCCCATAATTATGATCATCCCAGCATTGTTTTAAGAGCAGAAAAGGCAGAAATAACCTAAATATCCAACAACAGCTGGTATTATTGGTTATTATACCATTAATGTTATATTTACTGGCATAGAAAGACAGTGTCAATTTTTAAAAATTATACCATTCTGTCTCAAATACGTGTGTGTAGATATATACACATAGGTCGAGAATTATAACCAAGGTTTAATGGTTCTTCCTCTCTTAGTTACAGGATTTGGGATGTTTTAGTATTTTTTCATTTTGGTTTGTTATGTGCGTTATCTAATTCTTCCATAATATATTCTGGGGTGAAAAAAGAAGTAATTTTTTAAGGCTAAGTTGTGTCCATTTTCTCTCCTCCAATGGTACATGTTGTCAACTGGACCAGAATTTCTATTTCCACAATGCTAGTGTTTATTCTGTAACAGAAATCGGGACTACTGCTCCAAGTGCAGCTGAACAGCTTGTGCAGGTGGAGAGCTGTCAGAAGGGGGCAGCACTGGGCCCTGAGAACACCGCTGCGGGGCTCCCACACCAGAGCCGCGCAGAATTCAGCCAGGCAGGGGCTCCGCTGGCTGTCCGGCATGCAGAAGGGAGAGGGGAATTATTAAGTGCTGACACCTGTTTCCTGTGTAAGTACGCAGGGTTATGCACTACTTTTTATCAGGTGACTTTGCTCTTAAAACAGTTTTGTTAGTTATTATGATTCTCATTTTACAAATAAGTAAATTAAGGTCTGAAAAGATTAAATAACTGACCCAAAGTCATACTGTCAAGCAGGAGAGCCAGGATTAGAATCTACATCTTTATCACTGAAAAGCCTGAACTCTTTTTACTCCACTGTGGCGCCCACCAAACTCAGCCGATCTATGAAATGCCGATTCATGAAACTCTAATTTCTGAAAGACGATCTTACCTTATTGGCAACAGCATTAACACTTGGCCGGGCGTCGAATATAAGGATTTTATGAGATTGGGCATTGGAGTCCATAATGGCTTGAAGGTATTTTTCATCTTCTTTGCTTCTCTTCCCACTCACCCCTACCATGGGCTGGCTACACCGCGTGATTGTGGCTTGACTTTCAGGATGAATCCATGATAAAACCTTAATGGGGGTAGAAATGGCAACACACCCTTTACATACCTCTCTGTTTATAATTTTTCTCAAAAACATTACTCTGTGTTTTCTCAACACTGCTTTCTTACTGGATCCAAAGCCTAGCCATGAAAAGATGTATGAAGCTGCTATGAAAAATCATCACCTTTCTTTCAAGACAACTCTGGCATGTGGAAAACTTGATCTAATTTTTTAACCAGATATTTATGAAAGTCACTATTTGGGAATATTGTCTCTAGAAAACATGTTAAAAGGGGGCTAAGTCAACTCCACTTTTAAAGCTGTAGCACTGTATTAGCAAAACTGCACAACTGTAAAGTCTTCAGAATCCACACATTTTTGTACCTAAAATTACCTGAGCTGATCTTTCTAGAACACAGTAATTCACCTAAATTTGTGAAGTTTTCTTCTTTCTAGAATTTAAAAAGAACACTTATCACATGACTAAAGAAATATAGTAAGATAAAGAAATAGTGAATAATACAGAGCCAACTTTGGTTTTGAGTTAACCATGCAACTCTGTGCAGCTAATGTCCATTTCAAACACTTCAGAAACCTCTTTAATCTAAGCCTTTCCCCTAGTTTTAAATTTTACTAAGTAACTCCTTCTCTAATATCCCTGAAAAGACCTGCCTCTGTAGCTATTTTTATCCTATTTCCATGCTCCCATCCGCTACTCTCAGCATTATGTGTAGTACAAAAGCACGTGCAAAGGTCCATCTCAGCGGCACTTACTGGGATACGGCCCCTCGATCTGAAGGATGCCACTCTCTTTAATTCTTCATCAGGAATATTGGCCGGCACAACCAAGAGGGCAGGGTACGTATCACAAAGCTCATATCGTTCATTTATCTTTGTTATCCTCCAGCTTTCATTTGGAATTCCCTATATGTGAAATAAAATATAGACAAATGGCTACCTTACACGAATATTAAAAAAACATCAGAATAGAACCCTGCTACTCATCTTCTCTCACCTCCACTACCCATCTCCTAAGTTGCTGAAATAGTTACTGCCTGCCTGTGGTGACGAGGATTTTAAGATGAGACATTCTAACACAGGGATCTGTATTCATTTAGACACCCGATTTTATGTCAATAGATTTATTATGTCATTAAATACTGATTGAGTGCTGGGTCTGTCCTAAGCACTAAATGAAAAAGAAGGAAACAGTAAGACTGAAAATGTGCTTGTCTTTAAAAAGAACACAGGCTCATACAGTCTGACTGGATGAGTGATTCTGCTGCCATCCAGCTATACAAAGAAATGTCAGAGGGCGGGCACCAAGTGTCCACGGAATGCTCTGCACATGTTTATCACTTACATACATAAAGTGACCTCTATAGTATTGATAAAATGTTGCCAATCTAAAACATACTAGAAAAACAAGGAAGTAATAGAAGGCAAAGCCAAAAAAAAAAAAAAAAAGGCAAGAGGAAAACAATTTTTAAAAAACGTATCAATTGATAAACTCATTTGGTCCTTCAAGATTTGCTATATTTACAACTAGTATACAACTTCACATAAAGGATTACCTAATAACGCACTTAAAAATTTCCATCCTCCATACTATAGAAAATAAAGCCATTGTATTAAATGTTTTTAAATTTTATCACCCTTGACAACTCATGTCATCAAACAGAAAAAGAATTGAAAGAAACCGTATTTTAGAAAAACATACATTTATTGAACACCTACTATGTGCGGGCACTATGCCAGCACCCTCTTTCTCTCTCTCTCATACACACACACACACACACACACACTTTACTGTATTCAGGTTTCATTAACGTCATTTTCTAGATGAAGAAATTGTGGCACAGACTGTAACTTAACCAAAGGAAGTAATAAAGAATTACAAGTACATTCTGAATCTATCCTTTTTACAATAAAAGTACATTGTTCCTCAAGACAAATTTACCATCCTGGGTCACAAAACTGTTACAAAAATCTCAATTCAAAGAGCAGAAGGACTCTCCTTTAGGGGGACAGTTCTCAAGCTGTTGCCAAACACCCAGAAGAATATTAAAATTAAGAAAGAAGGGAAAATTCCCTCCCAATAATCACGCGGTAAATGCTATCAGTAGGGTTTCCATCTATCCCTAGCCATGGTCTGTATTCATTAGTGCTTTCCATCCTGTTTACTCCATTCAATTAGCTGGGTCCTAACTTGCTTCCAATGATCTACATCTCTCCTTCCCTCTTGCTTTCCTCAACTTTATATATACTAGACAGCTTTTAAGTGAGATCTTTACTTATTTCCAGAAATAAAAAAAGATTTACTTAGAGATTTTAAAAGTGTATTTACTTGCCGTAATAAAAAATGTTCAGTGAATTGGTAAGAGGTTCAGTGAGTTTCTAGAGGTGGTACTCAAGCAAGAAACTTGGACACCATCTTTTAACTCACCCCTCTCCCTCACACTATACTTTCAATCAATGATCAATTTCTATGATTTTTTCTTCCAAAAGGGTCAGGAAAAAGTTTGCTCACTTCTCTCAATCCTCACTCCCACTTCCCCAATTCAGGCCATTATCACTTCTCTTCTGTCCCTCTGCAATCCATTCCCCACACTGCCTCCACGATAATCTTTTAAGATGCAAAGTTATCATTTCATTCTTCTGCCTAAAAACTATAAGGGGCTACCTATTCCTTTTCACAAAAAGTGTTCAATCCTTTATGGGACTTGGCAAACATGGGTGGACTTTGAAGGCATTATGTTAGGTGAAATAGAGAAAAGCAAATATTGTATGATCTCACCTACATGTGAAATCTAAAAAAAATAAAACAAAAAACAAAATACCCAAGCTCATAGACAGAGAGAGCAGACTGACGGTTGGTTGTTGGAAGGAGGGAGTCAGGAGTGGGGAAAATGGTGAAGGGGACAAAAGGTACAGGCTTCCAATCATAAAGTAAATGTCAGTCATGGGGATATGATGTACAGCATGGCAACTATAGTTAATAATACTGTATTTTATATTTGTAAGTTGCAAAGAGAATCAGTCTTGAAAGTTCTGGTCACAAGAAAATAAAATTGTGTAACTGTACGATGACAGATGTTAACTAGACTTATTGTGTTGATCATTTTGCAATACAAATATCAAATCATTATGTTGTACACCTGAAATTAATATGTCATATGCCAATTAAACCTCAATGAAAACAAGGAAAGACAGAAACAAACAGAAAGAATGTCTTCATTTTCTTCTATAATAAACTTAAATTAAAAAAAAAATAAAAAACCTGAAGACAGAGTAGTGGAAATCACTCCCACAGAACGAAAAAAAGAAAAAGAATGAAAAGAAATGAGAACAGTTTAACAGACCTCTGGGACCCCATGAAGTACACTAATATCTGCGTTACAGGGGTCCCAGAAAGAGACGAAGGAGGACCTAAGAAAATATTTGAAGAGATAATAGCTGTAAACTTCCCTAACTTGGGAAAGGAAACAGTCATCCAAGTCCAGGAAACACAGAGAGTTTCATACAGGATTAACCCAAAGAGGAGCATGTGGAGGCACACAGTAATCAAACTGACAAAACTTAAAGATAAGGAAAAAATATTAAATGCAACAAGAGAATTCCCACAAATAACACACAAGAGAATGTCCATAAGGTTATCAGCTAATCAGCTTTTTGATAGGAGGGTTCCCTTTTCTTCACACTCTCTCCAGCATTTATAATTTGTGGACTTTTGATGATGGCCATTCTGACCAGTGTAAGGTGATACCTCACTGCAGTTTTGATTTGCGTTTCTCTAATAATTAGCAATGTTGAGCATCTTTTCCTGTGCCTGTTGACCATCTCTGTGTCTTCTTTGGAGAGATGTCTGTTTAGGGCTTCTGTCCACTTTGTGACTGGGTTCTCTGCTTGTTTTGCACTTACTCTTATTCTTTTTCATAACTTATTTATTTTTTTTGAACACAGTTAACTCATCTCTTTTCCAAAACTCTATGTTGAATGTTACTAGAACTGACAGCAATTTTTACCCAGATTCCCAAAGAATATTCTTCATTTTTACAATTTTACAGACATTTGTTAGATTTCCTGATTGCTCTGCCACCTATTTCTGACACTGGATTTTTGGATTAGCAAAACTTTTACAATGTTACTTGTAGACTCTTGGCTTTTAGTTGATCCATTTATTTTGTATTCTGCTTCATAGTTTGCTAGCGCTTGGTTTTATGACTGAATGAGGAATTTTAAAATTTCACTTGCCACATGTGGCTGAGCAACAAACTCCGTTTCAAACCATCTGGATACCTTTAGTTCTCTAGTGATGGGTTTTTATTCTTCCTAGCTTTGTGGAACAAACCAGAAGCTTTATAGTAATTAAAATGCAACGTTTAAAATCTAAATACAAAAATCACAGCTTAATGGTTTTCATATTTGAATTTTATAATAATTTGGATATCAAATCTAATGACTACTAAGAAACAATGTGTCTGAACTTAAATTCTCAAGAAAGCACAGTGAACAATGAACAGCATAGTGAATTCTTAAGTTCAGCACAATGTGTCTGAACTTAAATTCGCAAGAAAGCACAGTGAACAAAGTAAAAAAATAAGGACTATTTTAGGTAGAGTTTAAGTAGTGCAGTGTAAGAACTCTGTGGGAAGTGGTGTACTGAGGAGGATGGGGGAAGGATACACTACAACACAGATTTCAAGACTGAATTCTGCCTTCATCTCTTATTGTGGTGAATCACATTATTAGGTTTTCTAACATTAAGCCAACTCACCTTGGTCATGATGTATTATCTCTTTCATACACTATCAGATTTGATTTGTTAACACTGCATGTACAAGTGTGTCCTCTGTGAAGATGTAGAACTTCCAAAATTTTATGTAGAGCTAAGTTATAAGCAGTAGAACGTAAGGAAATTTTTTCAGAATTAAATTATAGGACACCCCAAAAGAAAAATCTGAGTGAAAAATGTCAAATGACATATAAGAATGTTAAAACATAAATATATTTATAATTTTATTTTTTTAATTATTAAACATTTTTTAAATAAACTGATTCACTTGTAAACACTTAGGATTCATAAAAGATCACTGACATAGTTTGAAAAGCAGTTTAAAGAAATTGAAAGGCTCCCAAAAATATCAAGATTAGCCTTCATTTAAAAAAAAAAAAAAACCCACAGAACTATATAAAGCTGTTTACTTCTACCCATGAAGTCTCTGTTGAAATGGAAAGAATACAGAATGTTAAAATTAAAAGAAAAAACATACATACCTGCCTTCTGTGCTCTGAAAGAGAGTCATAGAGCTTCCATCCGTTTTCAGGGAATACTTCTTTGTACTCAAAAGCAAAAAGAGGCTACAAAAAGTAAAAGGAGTTAAAGCTAAAAAAGACAATTATGGAGGTAATGAATCATAAATGTAATCTTATCATATCTAGAGTTTTCATTTACTTATCTGCAAAGGTATTTTGTATTGGCATCGTTTTATATTATTGTTTTATCTTTTGCTTTATAATTTTGAGAACTTAACTGTATATTTTTCAAACATTAAAAAAAGCACAAAGGCCACCACCAATATTTATCAAATGCTAACGTATCACCATATTTCATTCAAAATTTATCTTTGGTAGCTGTTTTAGGTTTACTTCTAAATAGTTAAAGACATATGACATAGAAAAGACATCTTCTAATGCAATGAACTAGTCTGACGTCACAGTTTCAGCAGTTAGGCAGCTTTAAAGATTGTGCTACATTTTATAAAACATACTGAATGAACTGTTTCTTTTTTGGCATGCAATCTGTGTATCAAAAAAGAAAACTTTATTTATCAGTAATGGAGACAAAGTGGCAGGAACAACTATGATGAAAAACACTCAAACTAGAGTCAGAAGACCAGGATTGATTCCAAATTTTACTCCCTACTAACTGAGCCATTGAGTTAACTGCCTACCTGCTCCTGGCTTCAACTTTAAAATATGGATAAATAATATTTACCACCACAGGCTACTGTGGACATTAGATTATACAAAATAAATGCGGAAGCCTAACACTGTTAATAGCACACAGTAGGAACTCAACTAAGAATTTGTCCTCCCTTCCCTACTAAAATTGCTAGGCTTAATTCTCCGCTCCCAATTAAAAAGGGGCTTTCACATCCTAATGGAAACTACACACAGCTTTTCATTATGGAAATACCCTAGATAAAAAAATTCTATAATGACAGAGTATCAGTCTGCAGGAACGGACCTCAGAAATCAGCCAGTCCAGCTTCCTCATTTTATACCGAAAAACTTGGTCCTAGAGATTAGATTAAACCTAAATTATACATCTGGTTAAACAGTAAAGTAGGATTGAAAATGTGGAGATTCTAGATAGCCTAGACGTTTCTTAAAACCACGCCAATAATTACAATACAGATTTTTCAAAGATAAGAAAATCTTACCAGGTTATTAGAGACAGGGAATGCATATTTCATTAGATTCTCAAATATAGATCTTCTTGTTCGCCCCTCAGGTTTATGAGCAAACCGTAAATTCCGAATATCCTGGGAAAGAGTTAGGATCCAAGTCATCTATCATTGTTAGTTCACTTTTTATTTAATGAATAAACAAGGCAACTTAAAACTATCTTATAAAATGTTAACATCTGTGAATGTAGGATACAAAAATAAATCAGACAACAGCTCCTGGAAGCAGGGAAACAACACCTTATTGATAGAGAGAAAAACAAACACAAGGCACTCTGACACAAGGCAGAATTCAGAGGAAAGAAAATTAACCTCTGCTTGTGAACTCAAGGCAGGCCAGTGAAGGAGGCAGCGTCTGACGTAGGCACTGCTATCACATGACTGATACACACTATCAACATATGTCCTTTCCCTGTGAAGGCCCATTTTCTGTCATGAATTTCCCTATTAAAAACCTGATTAGCTGTTGTTGTATTTCATAAATGTCTTCATTTCCATTAAGCTTTGTGACCATTTTCCTATTTGTAATCCCTTCCATTGGATCTTCTCTCCATAAGTCTCCCGCTACTAGAATGACAGAGCCAAAGTCGGCCTAAAGGTCTTCATCCACTCCATGGCCCAGTTCTTCACCCATCCACCAGCAGGAACTCTGGATAGTCTGGCTGATATCATCCAGGCTCTACAGTCAGATCTAAAGACCCCAGGTTCCCTTCCCTTATTTGCCCTCAAGCAATTGTCTATGCTCAGGTTAGATGTAGATACATATTCATGTTCCAGTTTCCTGACATCTTAACAGCACTGAGAAAAAAGTTGAGATGAAGAATAATGTCAAGACTATCCATTTTATTCAAGTGTTTTCATCTAGACAGAATTCAGAATAGCTTTATTACACCACATGCTGTAAAACTGAACACAGACACACCCCACTACAATGCACCAACAGAACATGAACAAGATTTGATTACACATCTGATCCAAAACTAGAAACGATAGCTCTACTATCTTTTAAAACAAACATGTGCAGGAACCTAAATTGATCCCTTGTTTTTCCTCAGTAAATATCTTTACAACTAGCAGGGACATGCATAATCACTCTGTTAAACACAGAGTCTCCAAAAGCACCACAGCAGGGGCCCTAAGAATGGCTGGTTTGTTGATGAGGGTCTTGTTCATGGGAAAAAAATCACATTTAAAATGATCAAAAGTTCAAAGTCACCCTTTTTCACATCCTCTCATATTCTACGCTCTGTTATTATTAGACCACAGAAGAGTGACCAGGAGACAACGTCTTGTCACATGGTTGACAGCTACAACGCTCTCAGAGCCCTTCCGACTATGAGGGAAAAGCATACAGATAATTACTAAGTCATTAGCTTTAACGCTAGATTCATGAGACTCCTAAAATCGGCCTAAGAAAGGACCCTGGGAGTCATGCACGTGCTGCTGCTCCTACTTTCCCGGCACTGGCAGAACAGCAAAGGAAGGACGGAGGTGAGCCTGAATCGAGAGGTGTTCACTAGGCCTCAATAAGGAGAACCAGGACCTGCAGAAGCGGCACACGGTACTAAATGCCTACGACTGGATATAAAATTATAACAATGTAAGTTTCATTCAAGTATCCATGCATTTAAAGAACACGAGTTAGATAAGAAAATAGGGAAGGTCTGTGATACGAAATTGTCCCCACTGTTGTTTCAGAAGCAGACAAATTATGAGAACGAGAAATAGGAAAGACAGGTGAATGCGTCGTTACCAGTTCTTCCACTACAAAGTACTATGAGCCAACTGCTCAGAGCCTAATGCTTCTAATTTGTAAATTAAAGGTAGTACTGTCCATTGTGCCTACTTCAAGATTTTTATGAGGCCCAACATAAAATAATGAATGTGAGGGCACTTTGTGTTGGGTTCAAAAAATTCAAGTCATCTTTTTATTACAACTAAATGTTGTTTTCTTCTACTAGAATGATGTTTTTATTACAAAATCCATTTGACATTTTGGAAACCGATTTCTAAACACGGGCTCTATTTAATACAAAGCTTTGCAAACCAAATAAAATTGCATACGTATTACAACATTTACCTTGCATACAGTTTCTAGTCCGTAAGAATTTTCACCTCGACTAGAAGCACCACCAATTTTTTCTACTCTGCTTATAACACCAAGAGAAGCATCTAGAACAAATGGGGGATCCTAAAGGAAAGAAAAAATAAATAAAGCTGAGCAACTGATACTGTACAATTATAGCTGAAAAAAATCTTAATTAGAAATGCTTTAAATAAAAATGATCAAAGATGAACAATCAACACATAGATGTACATATAAAAATCTAATCTGACAAGTCTTACCCGTTCCATGCTTTTGAAATATAATCTGTAATTCGTAACAGTCAGAGTTCCTCGGACAGCACCAGTGAATGGACATATGTAAGTTACATCTTTGGCTGAAAAGGAGAAGAGTCCACAATTTACTGTATATTGCACACTATTAAAAACTGCATTCTCATCTTTTCACAGGTAAAATTTAATAGAAATCTGACTGCTAGTCTACATAATGCTTGAAAATCACAGAGCCGATGATTCAAAGCGACCTGGGAAGCCAAAGCAAGCTTCCAATCACACACTAACCTGGGGAAGGAATGCAGAATGAATGGGGAGGACTGAAGAGGCAGAGGGAGACAGAACACAGGGAAGCCAAGGCGGCCACTCTCCCTGGTGACACAGCAGGCGCAGTGGTTGGAGTAGTGCACGGAGGCGTGGTAGCAATGGTGGTGACAGTGTCTCAAGTCACGGCCACCAGCCAGCTAATCAGACCTCCTAGATCACCTCCTCAATCTGCTGGTCGTCTTCTGGCCAGTCTAGTGTGTCAACATTCCTCTAAATACACAGTCCCCGAAACATGTAACACCAGAAGCTGCTGAGCTGGTTATATTTGTGGGGAAAATGAAATGTACGTGAAATGTAATTTCTTAGAAAAATAATAGTATGATATGAGGGTATTATATTCCTAACCAAACAATTGATGTCAAACTTTGCAGAGAAATAAACAAAGCATTATTTAATTAAATGATAAATAATGAATCTATACAGTACGACTGCTTTTCAAAACATGTGTTAATTATTTTAAATAAGCAGGGTAACTCTGCTGCCACTAGCTCAAAATAATATTTACTACGGTAGAGTTTATAAAGCCTGATACAAAGTTTTTTAAAATCTTAAAATATTCATAAATCCCTGCTATGTCATTACTGCAGTAAATAAGCAGATAAAGGAGTATTTTCATTGTTCCAAGGAAGTAAGGCACAATTAGGAGCAAAAACTTTCTAAGAACCTTTCAAGGGGCTTCCGGGAAAACTGAGGAGCATGAAGTATGTTTAATGATGTATTGCAACCTCCTGACTTTGCTTTCTGTTCATCACTTTGAAGGACTGATTGCTTCGTATGGAATCTGAAATGAGACTGATCTTCTAACAAACATTTCTAACGTCTGAAACAGCTCCCTTGGGAATGTGCGAGTCTGAGCTACATTTTTTAAATCATTGTTTCCAATGCATTTCCAGTGTTTCATTTAGAGGGAAGCTTTTAAAATTAAATAAGCTCATCATTATAGAAAGATACGTAAACTTGCCTTGCATACATCTCCTTGCTCTTATGAATTTTTACCTCAACTGGGAAAACTTTAGTCAGTGTTACTAAAAACATTTCTGGATTCTTTCCAGAGCCAGTTTTCTTAACTCACACAAGAAAACCAATCTTATTATTCTATATTTTACTATAGAATAATATGTCCCCCCTAGGCCAGAGTTTTCGTTACACCTTCCCCTTTATTCTGAAGTCGTGAAATAATATGCATGAAAGTGCTTTCAAAATAAAAGTACTGCACCAAATACAAGGGGTCACGCCTAAGTTACTGTTCCCATCACCAGGCTCTGCTTCGTTCTGTCCTGTTTATCCTTTTCTCCAGGCTGGTGGCAGCTAAGCCACTCTCAAGAGAGAACTGATGCCAACCTAGCAGGGTTTGTACCAAGTAGAAGGGAGACTGTGACCGGAGCAAATGACGACAGTGCCAACCAGCACTGACACCAGGCACTTCAGAATTTATAGAGTAATTTTGACCTGAGTACCTCTTTAGCCGTCAAAACAACCCTTAAGTATAAGATTCCTAGTTACCTACGATTTTTAGCAGGCTCAGACAAGTAAAACAAATTGCTTACTGTTTCAGAAGCGGTAACTACTAAGGTGAGGACTTGAATGCAGCTCCTCTGACTGCAAGTCCCAATCCCTTTCCACCACATCACACAAAGCCAAGCCATCAGGTACACAGTCCGTCCCCCGTGTTAGAAGGTGGAATACTGCAGGCCAGGACCACCCCTCCTGCCGATGCGCCCAGGCCACGACGGTCTGACACTGCTGCTGCTGCTGTTAAAGCATTCTGTTGATGTTCCAACACCACTCGGACTTTTAAAAACATCTAAACTGCTCAGACCAACTAAGAATCAAATGTCTTTTCTACACGAATTAATACATTCCAGGTTACTCTAGCCTTATATCTTACGTTACATTTAATTTTCTGTACAATGATCAAGTCTATACAGATGGTTTTTGATTCAAATATTTTATTTATTAGGTATTCCTCTAAATTTTGCACTACTAATGCTGCCTAGTGTTACTAAAAGAGCTGAGATTACTAATCCTCTCAAATTTTTCCTGAGCTCACTGTGAAAAAAGAATCCATAATAGTTTGTATGAGGTAGACCAAAACGACTTTGAGAATACCTATTTACAAGGATGTAAAATATACACAAATAAAGGTAATACGTGAGAGCATGCAATCTGTGCAGAAAGAGCAGCACAAAAACATACTTTAAGTAATGCAAAGGGCAGTCCATTCAGCTACGGGATCGGAGGACGTTCAGGGAACACAGGCAGGTGAGCCGTGCCCCAGTGGCAGGCACCCTTGAGGTGTGTAGAGATGCTGATACAGCGCTCAACGCAGGGAAGAAGCTCATCTTGGGAAACTACAGTAACCACTTGGGCAAAGGTAAGTATAGTGTCTGGATCTCTCTCGTTTATGTTGTATCGCATTCTTTTCATTCCTTCTCAATCTCTCTGGTCTCTTCTACCGTATAATTGTAAAATGTTCACCAAAGCTATGTTCTTGGCCCTCTTCTCACTCCATACCTGCTCTGGGTTATTTTCCTCCTTTGATTTTCAACTACTATCCACGTTCTGATGATTCCAAAATATGGACTTCCAGCCCTGATCTCTCTCCTAAGCTCCTAGCCGTTTCCCATATGTACCTGAAGCTCAATGTACATAAATATTATATCAAGGGCTCTTGAAAATTGAGAGGAAAACATAAATTCAAGAAATCCTTAGAGATTACTCCTCTGCATTTGGTGAACTGACTTGATGTCAGAGTTCAGAAAAAAAGAACAGCCTAGGATGAATCCCAGATTTCTGCCTTGAGTCAACAACAACCAGTGTGGATACTAACTGAGGGAGAGAATAAAAGGAAAGGAGTAAATTTAGAGATAAAGGTGATGACTTCAGGCTTGGAGATGCTGGGTATAAGGGGTATCTACAGAACACCCAAGGGCATGTGTCTAAGACACAACTGTTTCTATGTATTAGGACAGAGGTTCACACTAGAAGTAACTAATTTTGGCGTCATCAGTAAAAAGATGGTAGGTAAAGCTACTAATTTTGATATGGTCAACCAAAAAGAGCAGGGAACGAAGAGGGAGATGAGTCAAGGGTGAGGTCCTAATGGGAGTGTTCTATTTAAAGGAAGAGGAGACAACAACGATACTGAGTGGTAACTTGAAAGTCTTTTATAAGATCATTTATCATAGCAGAAATAGCAAATGCTATAGGTTCAGAAGAGGAAAAAAACCTGTCACAACACTAGCTGTCACTCTACCAGCTAGGCAGTCTCCCTGTGCCTTAGTTTCTTCATCTACAAAATGGGATTAACATCTTTCTCATAAGGTCACTGTGATGATGACTAAGCTGGACAGGAAGCACTCAATATAGTAACAGCTGTGATTATATAATATCCAGCGCTGACAATGTGTGATGTCTAGCTTAGTAAGTAGTTCAGCAGAACAAAAGCTTAGGGTAGAAGTGAGTATGGGAAAAAAGGAAGTGGGGAGGTATTCAACCGAGAGTTAAGAGCAAGAAGAGGTAAACAGCATGCTAAGTGTGAAGGGACTGAATGTCCTGTGGGCAAGAGCAACACATTCTGGGAGGAGATGCCCCTCTGGCTCGCTTATTTTGACATTAGGAAATGACACCTGGCCAAGGGAAATTAGGCATTTATTAAGTTCTTTTTAAAATTATGATTGATAATAAAATGATCATCCAACATTACTTATAGAGTTCTTTTATGAACACAAGCATGCAATCTTTGTTTTTAATTGAAGTATAGAGGCTGTACAATATTATATAAGTTACAGGTGTATAATGTTAATGATCCACAATTTTTAAAAGCTATATAGTCTGTTTGTAGTTACTATAAGTATTGGCTCTATTCCTGGTGGTGTACAATACAACCTTGCAGCTTATTTTATACCTAATAGTTTGTACCTCCTAATCTCCTGCCTCTAACTGGCCCCTCCTCCTCCCCTCTCCCCACTGGTGAGCACTAGTTCTCTGCGTCAGTGAGTCTGCTTCCTTGTTATATTCACTAGTTTGCTGCTTTTTAAACTCCACATATAAGTGATATCGTAAAATATTTGTCTTTGTCTGACTTATTTCCCTTAGCACAGTGCCCTCCAAGTCCATCTGTGTTACTGCAAATGGCAAAATTTCATCCTTTCCCTATGGCTGAGTAGTAACCCACAGTATACATACACCACATCTTCCTTTTCCATTCCTCTGTAAATGGACACCTAAAAAAGAATGAAATCTTGCCACTTGCAACAACATGGATAGACGTGAAGGGTACTAAGTTAGTAAGTCAGACAGAGAAAGACAAACACCATATGTTTTCACTTACATGTGGAATTGAAAAAACAAAACAAGGGAACAAATACAACAAAACAGAAACAGACTCACAGATACAGAGAGCAACCTAGTGGTTACTAGATGGGAGAGGGATGGGGAAAGGGGCAAAACAGGTAAAGGGGATTAAGTGGTACAAACTGCCAACTGTAAAGTAATTAACCTACACGAATGTAATGTACACAGGAATATAGTCAATGTTTTATAATAACTTTGCATGGTGTGTAATCTATAAAAATACCAAATTACCATATTGTACACCTGAAACCAATATAATACTTTAAGTCAACTATATTTCAATAAATAAATAATTTTAAAATTTAAAAAGCTATGGGTATTTGTAGATTACCACACAAATGAAACAGTGAAAGCATGAGCACAAAAAAATTGCTTAAGAGCTTGTTTCCAGTTTCCAGTCCATACAATCAATTAATGCTGAGTTCTCTGGGCTAGACAAAGAAATGCACCCACATGCAAATGGCTTGCTTTACAATGGAGATGAAATATATTTATCCCCAAATCGACCTGAGTTTATTCAGAGTAGCAAAAAAATAAAGACGCAAAAAGAGAGAATGTGTTTTAAGAAAAATGACTTGTACAAAATGAAAACTAAGTGTTTTTTTTATCTACACAACCCACTCTCTTATTCAAAATAGTGAAATTTACTTTGATGGAATTCAGCTAGTTTGTTTGTTTTTTTGAGTCACCTACTTTCAATGAAAGTAAAGCAAACCAGAGGAGCAGCAGAACGTAGTTCAATCTGTATGTTTCCCAGAGGTCCAAGTACAAACACAACCAACAGGTCAAGAGCTAGGCTCTCAGAACACCCTGGGTATCGGGAAGGCAGGCAGTGAGGAGCCCGCCAGACAGGAGGCGTCTGGGCAGTGAGGCTGTCCTCTGCACACCGAGAGCGCTGAACAGTCTGTACAGTCAGAAAGGAGAAGACATTTGACAAAAAATACCATTACAGACCCATGTCTTTAATATTTTCTCCTGGAAGCAAGGGCGGTTCTTCCATTTCTGCTAATTTGTTAGACTCCCTCAGGACCTGGATTGGAATGGGGAAGAGAGGGCAAGAAAAGAAACATTTTTTATTCAAAGGCTAATCTAATTTTTTACTCAAATTTCAATTGGTCTTATTTAAAGTTATAACGTCATATCACATATACTTCTTTAAATCAAATTAAAAGGCTGTAATGTTGGCACGTATAACATATGAAGTTGCTGTTTTTCTACAGAGCATTTACTGAGTGCCTAACTGTATAAGGTACTATACAAAACACTGCACCTTTTCTCACTGAATCCTACAAAAACCCTTTATGGTAGGTGTTATTATCCTAATTTCATAGACGAGGGAAAAGAGGCCAGCAGTGACATTTAACTTGAGTTCAAGATCCCATAGCTAAAAAGTGTTAGAGCCTAGACTTAAATTACAGTCACGGTGGACTACAAAGTCCATTTTCTTTCCCTTAAGCCATGCCCAAGGGCCTTAGTGCCTTTACACTTGGATAAAATCAAGTTCTCACGTAGTTTTAATGTGTAGAGAATTTGGAAATCATGCTGATATTCTTGTTGAGAGAGATTTGATTAATTTAATTAAAAAGATGAAAATCATGATTAACAACATTTATTGAGTAGTCACTCTATGAAGAATGTTACACGGGACTACAAGGAAGAATGTAAAGGTACAGAATCACAGTTTTCCAGTGGATTTACAACCCAGAGACGACACACACAGTTGTCGTCTGGTAAGTATATCCCACTGCTACCAAAACCTTCCTCTTTCACTGCCAGACAAGAAACTTACCGCCTCCAGTTCTGTATCCCCCAATGATTCCTCAACCTTCCACAATCTGGCTTTGCCACCTAACCCGGCCCCTTCCAAGGGCCCTGCTTTCCTCTCAGTAGCCTCCTCATCATTAAAGACACTGGCGCTTCTCAGCCTTCACTTCTACCTCCTTTGACACTACCTGCACTTGCCTGCTTCTGAAAGCTTACTCTCCTGTCTGAACTCTTTCCTCTCCGGCCACTCGTTTTCAATGACCTTTATACTCCCTTTTCTCAACCTACCCTGTTCCCTGTTCAAAGGTGCCCACTTCTCACTTTACTCACTTCCTGATGACTTCATTCCTTTATCTATGACTGCACCCAACTCCAATCTACATGGCCAGCTGAGATTGTGCTTGGACTCTAGTTCCATACACCCAATTGCTTAATGTTCCTCTCCATCTAGACGTCCCACAGACACTCTGAACTCAAGAGATCTCAAACTGACCTGTGTTTCAGACTCTGCAAGAGCCATTACCATCCATTTGGTTGTCTAAGCTGGCCTGCGGGGAGGGCCGAGCGGTGGTCTCTGTGAGCAGACTCAGGCCGTCTCCTTCAACCTTAATCTGTTCCATCAGACTGGGAAGCATTATCACTAGAAAGAAGATTCTCAATTTTTTTTAAAAATAGTTTTCAACTTTTATTTCCTTCAATCCAAAGAGCAGACAGAGTCCTCGAAAGAAGATAAAAAGGAAGAAAAAGCAAGGTACTACCGCTGCCTAAAAGGTCACCTCCTGTGGGCCGTCAAACCTGGGTTGGCTGTCTCCTCGCACAAGCTCCCACCCGCACTCCTCACGCCCCTCTGACTGCCTGTCTGTCCTCCTCCCACCAGGGTCCTAGAGAAGAGGCACCGCAGCTCATACATTTCCGAATTCTCAATAAAAATATAAAATGAGGCACATGTGTAGTTTTTAATTGTCCTGTAGTCACACTTAAAAAAGTAAAAAGAAACAGGCAAAATTTGATTTTAATATCTTATTTAACCCAGTAAGTAAAAATATTGTCATTTCAACATGCAATAAATATTTTTAAAGTATGAATGAGACATTTAATATTCTTTTATTCATACTGAGCTTTCAAAATCCAGAGTATGTTTTATACTTCTAGCACGTCTCGACCAGCCCAACCACATTTCAAGTGCTCTGCAGCCATCTGCCTAGTGGTGCCCAAACTGGGCAGCACTAATCTAACGAATCTAATTCTTACTGATAATCAAGTCATTCCCTAGGTTAAGTTAGGTGCTTAGGGGGAATTAGACTAAAGGGTTAACGTTATTGTCACAGCCCAATGTTCACCAAAGGACAATAAACGAAGAACTACAAAGAACAAATTACTTCTGTTCAACAAATTTGCAATCTAAACAAATTCATATTTTTGAAAAATTTAATTTATTTCACAAAATCACCTTAGTGCAATACTTAAATAACTAGAATATACACACATATGTATTGTTTTAATATTCCACATTCTGAAACTGAAAAAAAGTCATTGCCTGTTCCTGACATAGTCTTTTATGTAGTCATAAAAGAAACCTGAGAAAAAAGGAAAGAAGAGGGAGGGAGGAAGGGCAGGCCTATGAAGATGCAGAAAACAGCATAAAAAGTTACATAATGCAAATACATAGACTTCTGGGTCCAAGTCCTGACTAGCTACGTACTCTTAGACAAGGTGCTCAACTTCTTTATGCCTCATTTTCTCCACTTGTAAAATTGTAATAATTATAGTACCCCACAAAAGGGTTGTTATAAAAATTAAATGAGTTAATACATTGAAAGCATTTATATCAGTGTTGACACAAAATAATACTTAATAAGTGTTTTCTATTAATAATAATAATGATAGTAACAATTTAAGCTAACAAGATTGCCAGAATCTGGTAAGACTTTCTACTAATTATGAAGACAGTTAGACCAAAAGATACAAATAAATAATACACAGTATGCTGGAAAAGTCAAACAAGGCTACACATGCGAAAGGTCATATAAAGGGAAGCTGCTTTACCCTCTGCCCACTGTCAACCACTTGACTTGAAAAGACGAAGATTATGGCACTTACAAAGCTGGGCAGCAGTCCCTCTACCGCACAGGTAGACCTCCTTGTAGTTGCTATAGTGTTGTTCCCCACAACTTCCCCCCTTTCTATATTTCTACTTTCAGAAGGAAACTGCAAACCCCAGAAAATCCGTGTGCTGCAGACAGGAGCTGAGAGAAAGGCAGTTCGGGCAGAGGCACAGGTGCATGACGAGGTGCAGCCTTCATCGGTAAAGCTTCGTAAAGTGAGAAAAGGCACAGGGAGCCACAGGCAAGCAGTGAATGCTGAGATCCACAGCTCCCTTATACCCTCCCGGACTGGGCCACCAGACAGCAGGACAATGACGAGAAGCAAGACAAACACCTCTGCTTGGGAAATCTGCCCGAGACGACAGACTTTAATTACAGGCGTACATGGGAGGGTACACGTGAACAACTCCCTTTACAGCTGAAGACAGAAAAAGGAACTCCAACAACTGAGAGGAGCAGGGCCAAGGGCAACCCGGAGCCTGTGTTTACCAGCAAACACTGATCCTGAACAAATCTATCCCTAACAAAGCAGAAGAGGGAAAAAATGGGGTCCAGAAGAATAGACTCTTTGATGAGGAAAAGGAAGGATCAGCCTGGAGCTCAACAGACGAGCAATCCTCTGAAAGCAATTCCCTGTGAGCACGAGCAGGACCACTTATAAACCATCTGACACGCCTAAAAGGAAACCCGAAAAACCAGGGACAGAAAGGAGTGGCTGAAACTCAGAAAAATGAGTAAAATAAGGAATGACAGCAAAAATTGTAAATGTCATAGCAGAAATAAAATCTGTGTTGGAGTTAAGAAAGAACTGAGTGGATTACTTAGAAAACAGCACTTATGTAGAAGGCAAATATGAGAAATCCTGTAAGAATTTATAGAAAAAGAACAGACGTAAAAATCAGGAGGGAAGATGATGACCAATAAAAGAATTTCATTCCCTAAAGGAAAAAAATGAAACAGGAATGGAAGCAATAATCCCATATGTAACTGAAGAACATGCTTTTGCAATAAAGATCTTCTAAGTCTGTTGATCAAAACAGTTTACCATGTTCCACATAACAATCAATGAACAGACATCTCTCAGTGCATCTTAGCAAAAATTTTTTGAACTCTAATTAAAAAATAAATTGAGAATATAGACAAAAATTTTTAAGAGAGAGAGAGAGAGTACAAAGGCAAAATCGAGGCTACCTTCAGATTTCGCTATAAAACTATATTACTAGAAGACAATAGGAAAATGTTATCAGATTCTTGAAGGAAAATGCTCTGACCTTGCTAACATGGAAACCATTCTCAGATATGCCAAGTCAACAAAAATATAACTCACATGTCCTATTCTTGAAAAAAAGAAAAAAAAATGACCTGTGGCAGTAATTAAGCTGAAAAAGAGGAATTAAAATTAAAACTCATATATAAGAAATCTGTGCTGTACAGGAAAAACATGTTTTATATCCTAACTATCCTCCAGCCAAAAAAAACCCATTTACTGCCACTGTACTAACCCGTGTGAGTCTTAGCTTCATCACTTATATTATTAAGATAATATTAATATCCAGCTTACAGGCTTGTGAGTAGATGAGACAGCTGCATCATAAAGAGATTTGCAAGGGGCTATTAAAATATAAGAAATACTTATTATCCACTTAACAATGCGCATCAACATAAATTTTCATTGTCTCTTCTCTCAATGGCTCATTCACATGGTGCTTTATTCCTCTGCTCTAAAATACACAGGGAGTAATATTTGAGACAGCATGTCATAAATACACAGGGAGCCATAAATCTCTAACTCTTGAACTACTAACTTCTAGATTTAGCTATAGAATAGCAAGCATCTTACTTTTCTAAAGAAAGCAGCAAAGGACTGATGTAGCATCATGTAAAATAAGACATCCTTTATTTTTATTTTTATTTTATTCAATGTCTAAAATTTGACATCTATCCATGAACAAAAGTGCCCCCATGGGAGCTATGGAATCCAGCACCACGTGCAGAGGGACCCAGAAGGAGTCTCACCCACCTGTGCACCATGTAACAAGCAGGTGGAACCTGGTACAGGCTGTGGAACCAGCAAGCAGGAGCCTGTGAACTGACTCTAACCCCTGTTGACATCGGTATCTGGAAAACACTGACTAAGGAAGACACCCACAGATGATAAAGCCTTTATGGAAGTCTAGGTTTCAAAAGAAGTTCCAGCACTCCATTTGAACAATAACAACAACAAAATACAAGTTTGGATGCATCAGAGTGGTTATTAAGAGGACCTTTGCCAGTATCACCCCTCCCCAAAAGGGGTGGGTGGGAATCCCTGGTAAAAGGGGTAACAGTGAGTGAATACCCAGCCTCCCCAGCTGTGCGGACACTGCTAAAGAAACCCATCTCTCTCCCACAGCCCCAGAGTATTAAAACAAGAGCTCCATGACTGGGAAAATGGAGGACTTCCGGAAAGAGGCAGATAGTAATATTAAAGGGATGTGCATTCTAGACTCCAGCAGGACGCCTACCTATGAGCCATTGGGAAAACTTTACCCAAGGATCCCCTAATCTCACCCACCAGAACTCCCAATGCCCCAAATGGCACAACCACATCCTCCTCACCCTGCAGCCAGCTCCTTGTTCACAATTCTAAGGGCAACAACAGTGAGTGTAAGCTCAGGTAGACAGGGGTACACAAAGAAACCAAGGCAGGGTCTGTGGACAAGGGAGAAACCACAATTTCAAGCTGTGGCACCACCTTTGGGATAATGAAAGACATATTAGCTGGTTCATTGTAAGATCTAGAGAAGACATACAAGCTTAAGAATTCTGCCACAAGAGGCAGTAAAAAGTGTGGAGCAGGTGTATGGACAAGGTTGGAGAAAGCCCCAGAACACAAACAGGACCAACAAAAAGTATCTCTCAGCTAGTAAAGATTGGAGGAGGTAACTGTTACTTCAAATGCCAAAACAGCAATGTAAAACTACAAGGAACATGAAGAATAAAGGAAACATGACATTACCAAAAGATCATGATCATCTCCCAGTGACTGAAGGCAAAGATACAGAGATCTGTGGCTTACCCAATAAAGAATTCAAAATAGCCATCTTGGGGAAACCCAATGAGCTACAAGAAAATAGACAATTCAGCAAAATTCAGAAAACAATACATGACCATAATGAGAAATAAACAGAGACAGAAATCATTAAAAAGAACCAAACAGAAATTCTGAAGCTGAAGAATTCAGTGAATGAAATAAAGAATGTAAGCGAGAGCACCACCAGCAGAGCAGAACAGACAGAAGACTGAACCCACGAATTAGAGGATAGGAACTCTGAAATAACCCAGTCAGAAGAGAACAAAGAAAAATGAATGCAAGAGAGTAAAGAAGGCCTACATGACCTATGGGACACTATCAAAAGAATCAACAGCAGTATCATTGGCGTCCCAGAAGGAGAAGAGAAAGGAAAGGGGGGAATAAAGCTTATTAAAACAAAATAATGGCTGAGAACTTCCCAAACCTGGGGAGAAGGTTGGACATCCAACTTCATGAAGCTAATAGATCACCTCATTATTTCAATCCAAAGTGATCTTCTCCAAGACACAGTATAATAAAACTGTCAAAAATCAAAGGGAAGAGAAAAATCCTAAAAGCCATTAAGACAAAGACTGTAACCTACAAGGGAACCCCCATTAGGCCATCAGTAGATTTCTCAGCAGAAACCTACAGGCCAGGAGAGAGTGGAATGATATATTCAAAGTGCTGAGAGGAAAAAATTGCCAACTAAGAACACCCTATCCAACAAAGGTATACTTCAGAAATGAAGAAGAAATGAAAATTTTCCCAGATGAATAAAAGCTAGCTCTACTATACAAAATCATCACCACTAGATCTGCCTTACAAAAAATGCTGAAAGGAGTTCTTCAAGATGAAATAAAAAGACACTAATAGTAACATGAAAACATATGAAAATATACAACTCACTGGTAAATATACAGTGAGACTCAGAAAACTCTGATTCTGTAATAGGATAGTGTATTAACCACATTAAACATATCATAAAGTTCAAAGGAAAAGAGTATTAAAAATAACTATAGCCAGTAAAATTTCTTCATGAATATGCAATATAAAAAGAGGTTAATTTTGACATTAAAAACATAAAAAGTTCAATGTAATCCCTATCAAAATTCCACTGGCATTTTTCAACAGAAATAGAAAAAAAATTCTACAATTTGTATGGAACCACAAAAAGATCCTGAATAGGAAAAGTAATCATGAGAATGAACACAGCTGGAGGCATCATGTGTTCTGGTTTCAAGCTATATTACAAAGCTATAGTAATCAAAACAGTATGGTACTGGCATTAAAATGACACATACATCAACAGAACAGACTAGAGAGCACAGAAATAAACCCACTCATTTATGGTCAATTAATTTACAACAAAGTTGCCCAAGAATATACAATGGGGAAAGGAAAGTCTCCTTAATAAATAAATAGTGCTGGGAAAACCGGAGAGCCAAATGCAAAAGAGTAAAACTGGACTCCTGTCTTACACCATACACAAGAATCAACTCAAAAGGAATTAAAGAACTGAATGTAAAGCTCTGCAAGCATAAAACTCCTAGAAGAAAATATAGTGGATAAGCTCCTTGATATCAGTCTTGACAATGACTTTTTGGATTTGACACCAAAAGCAAAGGCAACAAAAGTATAAATAACAAGTTGGACTACTTCAAACTAAAAAGCTTCTGCACAGCAACAAAATGAAAAGACAACGTATCGAACTGGAGGAAATAACTGCGAATCATATATCTGATAAGGGGTTAATATCCAAAATATATAGAGAATTCATAAAAATCAACAGTGTGTTAGGAAATTTTCATAACAAAATGAGGGAAGGAGAGGAGGGTAAGGATTTTAAACTTGACCAGTCATGTGAAGGAAAATCCCTGCAGGTCTCTGATAAGAGTAAATGGCATGGTCAAAAAGGTGCCGAAAGCTGGATATGATAAAGATGAAAGGATAACAGATTAGGAGAAAAACATCAAAATCCTGGAATAGGCTGTGGTAGCAGGAAGAAAGAGGTATATGTGATAACTTGTGGGAAGAAGTGATCAACTTTGACTCAAAGCTTATAAAACAGACACAAGCAACTATTGAGTAATACTTGATGATTCTCCCTTGAGAAGAATTCTTGACTCAACAGATGTGTCAGTTGAAAAAGAACTGCAGACTAAAGGAAGAAAGGAGTCAAGGTCAAAACAAGAGGTGACTCAAAAACAGCAGGGGCCTACCTTCCTAAAATAAGAGTAGAGAAACTAAGACACGGAAGCCAGGCTGATTCATCAGGTTCGCCTGCGTTCACATGGAAGTGTCTTCAGCAGAGAAAAAGCTATAAACCCTCAGATACACGAGGAAGAGAGAACTCTCCCCAGGAGAACCTCCCTGGAATACATAAGACACTTTCCCATACTGGCCCAAAGTAATGTTACTAAAGGGGTATCCACTCCGTTTCCCATCAGATGCGTTAGATGCCAGCCTGCCTCCGGAGCTCTGGCTGTATCAATAGATAAGACTGTTCAAAGTCTGTTCTTTAATAGCATTTAATACAATAGTGAATCCTTTTCTTAACTATCAAGAAGAGTCTATTATCACATTAAAATCTTACCGGTCAGGAAAAAAAAATCATACAGATTGAAATTTATAATTCTTTTTTATTCCTAAAACATAATTCAGTTTTGTTCTCTCCCCAACCATGCTCTCCCCCCACTTTCTTCTATGTCCTCTTTATCAAACTGTTTTCACAGCGCTCAGTAACTTTCCATGTGACCCTAACCTATCTCCCTTTCTCTGATCAGGAAATCACTACAAAGGAAATTCAGAAACCTTGTCTCTAATGATGATCTGAAAGTTGGCAAGTTTATGGGTCAGTCTTCACATGGAATGTCGGATAATAGAAAAACAGGAAAGAAATTTTCTGAAAGCTGCAAAACACTAAATTATAATCACCTGAAAGAGAGAAATAAGTCTGTAGAAGTTACAAACTATCTTCCACAGTTTCTTTATGTAAAAATAATGAACTTATTCTTCACTGGATAGTTCTACTAGAGAAAATTATTTTGTATGAGTCCTCACTTTATTCTATTTTTATACTTCACTGACAAACCACAGAGCAGGCAAAAGAACCACACAAACAAAAATCTCAACAGGGTAGAGCCACAGACTGGCATCTGGAATGGATCTTATTGGTTATATATTTTAAAGTACATCCAAATTCAAGGACAAGGAAGCCCTTTCTTTTTATAACACTGCCAAGGGCAATATGGTTTTCAGCTGAAACCACAAGTAGTAAGAGGTGGATAACATTACATCACCGTCACTGCTTCAACAACAACAACAACAACAACAACAACAACAACAACAAAGGGTGAGTATCTACAGAGGAACAGTCTGGAAAGCACCACTTCATGCTAGGGGTTGACTATGCCCCTCAATAAGACAGGCTTAAGTATGAACTGACAGTACCTTGGCACATGACCTTATTTGGCAATAAGGTCATTGTAGATGTAATTAGTTAAAATGAGAATATACTGGCTAGGGTGGGGCCCTAATCCAATATAACTGTTGTCCATATAAGAAGACATCCCTATGAAGACGCAGAGATCCAGGGACAATGCCACGTCAAGATGGAGGCAGAGACTGGAGTGATGGGTCTACAAGCCAAGGATAGTTGGTACAGAACAAATTCTCCCTCCAAGCCCTCAGAACTAACCAACCCTCCCAACACTTTGATTTCAGATTACTAGCCTCCTAAAAGAAAAAACACCATTTTTCTATCTTCTACTCTCAACACTTCTGACACCAGGTATGTAGGTTTTCCACACCAAGCTATTTCCCAATTCTCAGCAGATACGAGTTACTACACTATCACCCAGAGTCAGTGCAGACCTCACACTGTAAGGGCTCAGTCCCACAAGACTGCCCCCCACTTCAAACACCAAACTCAAGTCCCAGGTGGTCACCGGCACATCTGACCAACTGTCTATAAATCAGGGGCTCCTGCAACCCCTCCTTGGTTTCAGTAATTTGCTAACATGGCTCACAGAACTCAGGAAAACACCGTACCTACATTCACCAGTCTATTAGGAAGAGCAGGACTCAGAAACAGCCAGAAGGAAGACCTGCCTAGGGCGAGGTATGCGGTATGAGGCTATGAGGAGTTTCCATGCCCTGACTGAGCACGTTATGTATGAGGGACTATGAGGAGAATCCCTGTCTATGGACATGGGGTTATATCTGGGAGGAGCTGAAGATACAGTGTGATAAGTGCGATAGGACCAAACATGAGAAACCCTGAACACAAGGCTTAGAAGTCTGCACTTACTACTGTAAGAATAATTTTTAAACTAGGGTGTCACATCATGATGTCAGAGAAAGACCAGCCTTACAGTAGTGCATGAGCTGCATCAGAGAAAGACAAGTCCATCAAACGTAAGAACTAGGGGACTAGTAAGAATGGAAAGTAAAGAGGGAAATGAGCATTTTTCAAAAGACATGACATTTTGATACAAGAGAAAGTAACTTAGTACTTCTCATTCTCTTCCACTGATTCAGTCAAAACACTTGCTGAGCATCTTCCACATTCCAGCTACTAAGCTCTAAGGGTACAAGAGGTGACAACAGACACATCTTATCTGTATATCTCATAGTATTGTCTTTTTCTCTCCAGAAAGTTTATTTTTCCTTAAATTCTCTTTTATAAATGCCCTCCAGTATTTTCTTGTAAGTATTTTAAATGTAGTAACACTTTATTTACTTACAATGTAGACTGCTTTAGACCGCTGTGTCCTCTCCACTCCCAAGGTATACATTCGTCTTCGTACCTACTATACAATAACCACTGATCTGCTTCCTCCTTCTCCACTACACGACCCTAAGCTTCATGCCAGCAGAGGCCATGTCTTACTGGATACTTTCCCCGGAACACACAGGAAATTTTGAAAGAGTGCAGTGAGTTAGTGGATAAATGCCCAGATTTTACCTGAACTATGAATAAAATACAGACTTTCCTTCTTTAGTTTCCCAGATGTAACTGACAAGTAGTTTCAAGTTTCAGTCAATTAGGAGTATTCCTGAACTTTTCCACTAATTAAATACAGCAAATGGGAGGATAAATGTTCCCAGTGTCCTGTGGAGCTTCAGGATAGAACTGGCCACAAGTGTAAAATAGCTTTTAAGTCACATTGATTCAGGCACTATTCTATGCACTAGGAAACACCCAAGGCTCCTGCCTTTGTAGAGCTGAATTTGAGAGAGGTCAGATGAACAGTATTCAAACAAACAAGAAAAGGTCCTTACCACTTTAGCACAATAAAATTTTTTGTTTTTATTTTTTATAAATGAAACTTTTAATTAGAGGGGTTTTTTTATATATAACAACAAAAATAATCGTTTCTTTTATGGTTAATATTTTTGGGTCTTATTTTAAAATTCCTTCCAGACAGAAGTCACGAAGATGGTAGTACATTTTCTTTAAAAATTTTAAAATTTTGATTTTTCACTCTTAAAATATTTAGTCTAATGAATTCAATTTTTGTGTATATATGAATTAAGAACCCAACTTCTTTTTTCTCTCCAATATGGCTAACCTAGTGCTGATTCTTTCCCCATTGATTTGTTACATCATCTCTGTCATATACAGAGTTCCTATAAGTATCAGTCTCTTCCTGAACTTTGTCATGTCTCACTCATCTATTTCTGTTCTAATTACTTTAGTTTTATGTTTGATTAAATGGATCCCCACCTCTTCATGTTTCTTCTTAAGTAATCTTGACCTTTTATCTTTTCATATAAATTTTAGGATTAGCTTGCCAAGTTCGGCAAGATAAACTTAAATTTGGTCTGAAATGATACTGAATTAACAGACATACTGAAAATATGTGACATTACCAGGCTTTTGTGCCTGCTCACATATTTGAGATAGTTTTAGGTTCTTTATTAAGTTTTATAACTTCCATAAAGTTCTTGCATATCTTTTGTTAGACTTATCGCTGAGTGATGTAATTTCATTGTGCTTGTGAATGTAACATTTTTAAAATCACACTATCTGAACATTTTGCTAAGGTACAGAGCATTTTTTTTTTTAAGTTATCTTGCATTCAGCATCAGTGCTGGTAGTGTACATACAGATTTTTCTTGAATTTTCTGTATAGACAGTCATCTATAAATAATAAAAAGTTTTGTTTCTTTCTTTTACGTAATTTATTCTTTTCTTACTTTACTGGCTAGACTTCTAGCAAAATGTTGAATAAAAGTGGTGAAGGAAATCATCGTCATCATGTTTCTAAGTTCAAATGAAATGCTTCTAACATTTTCCCGTTAAGTATGAGGCTTATTAGCAGTTTTGGTGGGTACCCTTTATCTGGCTAAGCTGTTCTTTTCAAAGCCTAGGTTCTTAAGAGTGGATGTTGGGATGAGGGGTGGTGTTAATCATGAGTGAGTGCTAATTTCAATCAATTTTTGCTCTGGCTATGGAAATAATTATGTATAATAGACACTGTTCTGTTTACTTAACATCCACTCTATGAGACTTAACTCATTCCGACTGAACATATCAATATCACATTCCTGTACATATTCTAGATAAAAAATAACCCAATTATCTGTGACCTTTAGTTCAAGAAGAAATATAAAAAATTTAACATAAATTTTGAAGGGATATTCACACTTCCTTAATTTAAGCCCATTAAATATTTCAAGATAGGAGTAGATCATTAAGAACAAAACCCCAAATTACATTATAATTATAACTATTGTCTCATGTATTACATATTTTTATATATACAAATTATATAAATATACATATATTCTGAGATCAAACAGACCTTCTAAAAGAGATAAAAGACACAGAATACAATTTCACTTTAATATTTGACTCTGAATTGCAGACAGACTTCAGTGTAAGTGCCGTATCACAGGCATCAACAAAGGAAAGGAAATATTGCATAGCTTGACTTTAAGTTATCTTTAAATCATCACCGTTTAAGGAACATACTTCATTTAAAGTCCAATGCTATACAAATTACACTTTGTAAATCAAGAGCTGTGCATTTGAATTTTAAAATCCTGCATTTCATGGGATTTAGTTTCCAGTGAGCAAATAAACCAAACAAACACAGGTTCCGATTCTTAATTCCACTAAGTGTCAAACTGTAAAAATACAATCTTATTAAAGAAAGCCTGATTTTATAAATTGCAAGTTTATTAAAAAATAATTTGCATTATTAAAAATTCTGTATGAAAGTACTTTAAGTTTTTTAAATGAAATTAAACAGGCTTCACTGCCAAGTGAAGAACAAATGAAGAAAAGAGAAAATACTATAATTAACGTCACTGAGGACCCATGATTCAATTCACTAAGCCTGAGTCTGTGCTCAGTTTTTCAGAAATACATCTACTGGGTTAAATCTGTTTACAACTTTTTAAATCTGTTTATGACTTTTTCCACAACAGACAAGGCCCACAAGGTGAAAACGTAACACAAAACAGAATTTCACCTGAGTAAACACAAGTTCAAGGTATCTAAAATAGTTCCATACCCCCACTGATTTTCCATTCTGCTTTACTGATGCAGGAGCAAAAAAAAAAATCTGGCTTGAATAAGAAATCTTTAACAGAAGCCTTCACAGCCGTTAATTTACTATGACACTATCCTTTCAGGAAAAGTGTCACTTCATGGTATGTGTAGCAGAAAACCTATATAATTTGATTTAATAGTTTTAATGAAATTGGGTTAGCTTTTCAATGCACTGTGTTTTTTACACTTCTGTTTAAAAGCTGGCACTAATGGAGCTTATAAAATGTTGAGGCTCAGGACAGAGATAAACAGTGAGGCTGTGGAGAACTCGAAGCCTAGCGGTTAACCCACTTCAAATCATCTGTGAATGATGACTTTCAAAACTACCATACCAAGCGCCTCGTCTCACACATAGAGCCAAACCACGGTCAGCAACACATAGCTGCCTGCAGTTAGTTCCCCTATAATTAACTAGAATACTATCAATTTATAGATGCAAAAGGTGCACATACTAAGAGCAAAACGTCATCAACTAACAAAACTGAGAAGAGAGATGAGATTTTATCACAAAAACCCTCTTTTTAAGGTTGGTTAGAAAGCAATTCTCATTTATTAAGGAAGTAATATTGAAAACTATTTCTTATCTCAAAAATGTGTTAAAGATATTCCTTTTAATTAAGAAAATCTCACTTCATGTTTGAAAACACTAAGCAGCAGCAAAATTGTGGGAGAAAAGGCCACACAGGAATACGACCGACCGGAGACTGAATAAAAGGGCAGCACCTACCTGTGTGCCCTTAAGCACATGATTTAATTCAGCTCTTCTGAACGAGAGGTTTCTCATCCGTCAAAAGGGGTAATGGCATCTCACAGGATTGTTGTGAAAGTTAAATGAGTTGAGGCATGTCAAGTATTTATCCAGGTTGCAGGCTAGATGTTTTCCAGTTATTAGAAGCACATCCTTCGTTCCACCCTACACATACATTTGAAATCAGGCTGCATTTTTTAAGTGATATTAAATGTTACTCACTCATCTCCCTCCCACAACTGAAACATAAGACTGATTCAAGCAAAGACATATCTAATAATCAAAGATATCGTTTAAAATGAGGAATCAGGATAACAGGTAGCCTAAACATATTAGTTTCCTTTTTGTCTCTGCCCTTTCAGGCACTCTACTATGGAAAGTACAGTTAACTTTTGGTTGCTCCAAATCATCTTCTCCTTAATATAACATCTAACAACTGTCTCTTCATTCATCTAATAAATATTCTCTGAAGGCCCCACTAAGTTATGAAAAATGCTGAATTAATAAGGCACTAATACAGGAAATTCCTGAAGTCATGGAGCTGATGTATAAACTTAACAGATTCCTTTGGTATCCTAGTGCTAACTGAGTCAATAATTCAGGACATTTTTGTGTCTAATGTTAAACCTGAAGGGACAAGAGACATAAAATAAGTCTATTCCAGACAAACTTGCATACATGATCAACATACTCATTATATTATCTCCAAATAGGATGCACGTAGATGATCTTTTGCTTCAGAAGGAAAATAAAGGTATTTTTATCAAGAGGAGGAGGAAGGGGAAGGGGAGGGGGAGAAAAAAGAAAGAAAGTGAGCACACCTAGTACCCAGATCTTTTCTAATTTCATTTTCCAATAAAAGAAATCTGGCTCCCTGAGAAACAGGTGACGATTCCAGGATGGGGCAGGAAATACCAAGATGAGCTTGGAGCACCTTGTAGTGACAGAAAGTAAGGAAGAGCTAAAAAACAAACAAGAAAAACAACAACAGAGAACACAACACACAAGATCTGGCTAAAAGAACTCCCAGTTTGGAGTTGGAACAATCTGAAAGTAGTACTGGATTGTAATATATAAAATAAATATCCATGAGTCAATACTGATATGAATAAAAGACTGCAGAATTCAATAAATGAGGGGGAAGAGACAAATATCTCATGCAGAAGAAATAAAAAGAGTACATAGATATTCCACTCTCAACAAGGTAGAACATAAGTGTGGGCTCCTTAAGCATAGTTACTTCCTTCTAAAGAGTACAGTATAAGGATAAGGAGGGAAAAAAAGAAGAGTATTTTCAGTGAAAGAACCTAACACTACCTCAACCAAATAATTACGGTTAACGTCAACAGTGATAAATCGTGTTGACAGTATGTGCCTTTGATATGTGATGAAAATGGCTCATCATCTCTGTGGTCTTCTTCCCCAAAACACATAACCCCAGTCTAATAATGGGTAAAACATCAGACATTCTGCAGAGTATCTGACCAGTACTCTCCAAAACAGTCAGGGTCATCAAAAACAAAGTCTGAAAAGCTATCACAGCCAAGAGGTGCCTAAGGGACCACCGAATGCAATGTGGTATCCTGGACGGACCATGGAACAAAGAGAAGCACATCAGGTAAAAACGAAGGATATCTGAATAAAAGCACTGACTTCAGTTAACAGTGATGTATCCACATCGGTTCATTAATTTTGACAGGTGTACCCACCCCACAGATGTAAGATATTAATAATAGAGGAAACTGGATATCAGCTATATGGGAACTCTGTACTATCTTTGCATGTTTTCTGTAAACCTAAAACCGTTCTAAAATTTAAAATTTATCTGATAAAAATAAGAAATAAATAAAATATTTAATATATACATTAACATTATGACCCTGATTTTGTCCCAGTGTAAGCCAGTCACCCTTATTATGGTACACATGGTGTACTGAGGAAGTAAAGAGGGTCTGCACGCAGAGAAGCTGACAGTGGAAGCCCGCGGTGGAGGCCTCCTACAGTGTACTGCAATTCACGTGTGCACCCAGCTAAACTAACCCTCACAAGAACACACAAATGGTTTAACATATCTGAGGCAAGAAAGAGCTGGTAAATATTAATAATATAAGCACAGCCTAGAAGTAAAAATGACATTTCTCCCATGCCTAGTATGAGTCTTTATTGGTTACAATATGAGGTTTAAAATGATGTTTTTAAGTAATTAAATCTGACTAGAAGTAGGCCAAAAAAATTACAAAATTATCAAGAGGCCTAGAGGCCCTTAATGGATATGTATTAATGTAATGAATAAACAAAAGTTAGATACATATACAAAATATGTATTCAAATAGTAGTAAATTAATGAAAGGCAAGGGTGGGTTTATATCCACTATTATTAATGATGAACCCTGTCCTAAATGTATGTTATGCTTCAAAATAACAGCTAATGATATTATGAAGCCCTTATAATCGGCATAACATACATCCAGATTACAGAGATAAATTTTTATTGTTTTTAAAGATGTTTAAAGTTATGCTATACCCAATTTAGTATTTTATGACATTTCACAAAACATAATGGCAAATATGCAGAAGCCTTTACAGATACTTCTAACCTGTCTTCTTACATTTGTTGGATTCAAGTTTTTAAAACGAAATACTTGAAAAGGATATATTCTCAAATTATGCTCAACAGCAAATGACCTCATTAATGAAAACAACGTTTTAGTTAAGATTGTGTAAGTGTAACCACTGAGAAGGCAGTCACTTCATCAGAACTAAAAGATTCTAAGGTAAGATTTAAAAATCGGTACCACATATGAAATTTACTTTCCCCAGCACTCATAGTTAAGCAACAGTAGAAGAGCAGACAAATCCAAAAATGTGCGAAGTGCTACAGGATATAGCGGATGTGGTCAATCTCACAGCAACAAGACCTTTAATAAACAGATGAACACCTACAAACTACAATGAGATAACTGCAGTATTTAAATGACTTCGCTTCAGAACTAGACGAGACGAGCCAGAATACTGGCAATTAAATTTATTAGCTATGAGACTCTGGACATATTATTTAACCTCTCTCTGAGTTATCATCATCTGTAGAATGGTGATAATAATAATTTCCACCTCACAGAACTGACAGTAGTATTACAAGACATATTTCACCAGAGCACTTAGAACAGTACTTGGCACATGGTAAGTACTCAATAAATACTAGCTGTTACCAGGAGTAAAGCATTAGGGGAGTAATCATGAAAATCTTTTATACCGCAATGAAATTCACTAATTATCGTTTGGCAAAAAACTTAAGAGATCTCAAACTCAGAGATAAATTACACATTTTTCCTGTACAAGTAAATAAGAATTCCAAATTTGCTGGCCAGTTCTGGAATATTATATAAAGACTCGGGTCTTTGAGAATACTTCATCAACGTCTCTTGCTTACTTAAAAGTTATATTGATAGTGTGGCCACAAACAGCTAATGGAAAATGCTTCATCAGAACTTAGAATACATACCCTCAAGTCAGGAGAAAAGTTCTCTGCAGAAGTCGAAATGGAATCCGATGATACAACCGAGGCTGATTTTGTATGCACTGAATTCTCTGAATGAGAAGTGGAAGCACTACAAGATACAAAAGCACACAGTACGTTTGAAGAATGGAGGTGTTGAAAAACCAATTTCAGAAATTTTTTTAATTGTAACTCCATTATTTATTAAAACTTCCAGTGCCAACTAGTCCTACTTTGCCTATTCAATCTTATCTCCAAATACTGATAAATTGCAAGCTCTATTCCTTCAAGGCTAAGTATTCTTACCGTCCACATTCCCTGTGGACAGCCTTCCCCAGGACTCCTGAATACACCCCAAGTTAATTCTTTCTTTTTATTCAACCATCCATTCATTCATCCAATGAACATGCCAATGTGCAAAACCATTACACCAGGCACCATGATTTGGAGATAAACACGGAACAATCCTCATGTTCATAAAGCTCACAAACTTGCAGAAGAGACAGACAAGTAAGTAAATGGTGCAATGTGCTAACAACTCTAATCTCACACACACACACACACACACACACACACACACACACACACACACACACGGGGGTGAGAAGACAAGGGGAGAGGACTATAAACTGGGAGAAAAGAAAGCACCTAACTCTACCCAGAGAAGTTCAGGGAAGACTTTACAGAGGAGTCTGAGTCTTGAAAGACAGGAAACTGCCAGGCTGACAAACAAGTAAGGGAATCCCGAAACTAAACAAAAAACACTGCAAAGGCATAGAATCATCAAAGAGCACAGAACATTTGAGAAAAACTACAAACAGTTCAACAGGGTTGGATGAGCAAAAGAGCAGACGATAAAGATGGAAAGATGGACTGTCTTTGTACCTGGTACCTTCCCACCAAACCAAATTCTATACTATTAACAAGCCTGTCTTAAACAGCCACTTCTTCTGTACTAAGTAATCGCACTCTACGGTTACTATCGTTCTCTTAAATTCCTGTAGAACTTTTGATACCTGATCACATACTACCTTTCACTATTGATCTTGGGTATGTAAATTTAGTCTCACCAACTTACATTTAAGTATCCCAAGAGGGAGGATTGTGTCTTTGTTTTCCACAAAATTGATTTCAGTGCCTGTGTATACTATTAAACGTATTGTGTTTGTTAAATTCAAAAACACAATGACAGTATACCTATGCCACAAACTGAATGATTTACATCATTTCCTTTTATCAGTAAAAGACATTTAAAATTACTTAAGGTAAGAAAAATCAACAGTAGAAAAATCTCAGACACTTTGAACTGAAAAAGTTCTGATTAAAAAATATATTTTTCTAAAGCTTCATTCCTAACATATTAAAAGTCTGTCTCACAGCAAAAGCCAAAACTTTTCATTAGCTTTTGATGGAATAAACCCATCTTGAGGTTGTGATAATATTCAAGAACCACATTTTTGTTTTAAAATGAAAATTTGCCCCCTTTGATCAGTATGTCCACTTTTGAGAACATTTTCTCTAACTCTGTAGGTCACTTTTTCATTTTGCTGACTGTTCCCTTTGTTAAAGGGAAACTTCATATTTGATGTAGTCCCACTCGTGTATTTTTTTCTTTTGTTGCCTGTGCTGTTGGCGTCAAATCCAAGAAACTATTCTCAAGACCAAGGAGCTTTTCCTCTGTTTTTCTCTTGGAGTTTTACAGACTCAGGTTTTACTTTTAAATGTTTAATCCATTTTGTGTGGATTTCTGTGTGTGATGTGATACAAGGGTTCAACTTCATCCTTTTGCACACGGATATCCATTGTTCACCAACACCATTTACCAAAGAGTCCATCCTTTCCCCATTGTGCACTCTTGGTGCCCATTTCAAAGGTACGTTGACCGTACACATGCGTGGTGTTGTTTCTGGGCTCTGTATTGTGTTCTGCTGTCTATGTGTCTTTGTTCATATTGTTTTGATAACTATAGCTTTGTAATACAGTCTGAAGTTGGGAAGTATGATGCCTTCAGCTTTGTTCTTTGTGCTCAAGATCGTGTTAGCTATTTCAGGTCTTTTATGGTTCCACACTGATTTTAAGATAGTTTTTTCTATCTGTGAAAAATGCCATTGAAATGTTTACAGAGAATGCATTTCATCTGCAGATCACTTTGGGCAGCAATGACATTTTAACAAGATTTAACTCTTCCAATCCATTAACATGGGATAACTTTCTACTCATTTGTGTCTTCTTCAATCCCTTCCATCACTGTTTTATAGTTTTCTTCATACAGATCTTTAACCTCCTTGGTTAATTTTATTCTTTAGTATTTTACTCTTTTTGATGCTACTGTAGTGAATTTGCTTTCTTAATGTCTTTTCCAGAAAGTTCATTGTTAGTGTATAGGAACAACTGATTTCTGCATGTTGATTTTGTATCCTGCATCTTCCCTGAATTTGTTTATTAGTTTTAACAGTTTTGCATGTATAAGATCATGCCATCCAAAATATGTTTTTATATATTTATACAATGTGAAAAGCATCTCCCCCAAAATAAACTGTCACTTCATTTAAATGGATCAAAATGGCATGCCGGGGGAACACTTCAGAATCTTTTTTCAACTACAACCATCTGTTTATTTTATTAAGTATTTCAAAGTATAACTGTGGCTACTTTTTTATATCTAAGAACCTATAATATTATACAAAGGAACAGCCATTAAGAAATTCAATTATCTAGCTTTATAATGTAAGGAAAGAGAAACTGATAGGCTGAGAATGATTTATTCCCTTTTTTTTTTTTTTTTTTGGTAGCCAATGCGAGATAAATTAAATACCATCTGCATTAAAATAACAAGTAGGGAGGGGGTATAGCTCAGTGATAGGGCATGTGCTTAGCATGCACAAGGTCACAGATTCAATCCCCAGTATCTCTATTTAAATAAACAAACAAACAAACAAACCTAATTACCTCCCTTTTCCCAAAAACATTTTTTTAACTTTTTAAAAAAACAAGTGAAATAATTAAACTTTAGGCACAGTACTTTGACAGTGTTTGCTGCCTACTCCATATATATACACACCCCTCTTTCCTGACTTTGATGAGGGCAGTTTGTGCCCAGCCCAAGAGGACAAGGACATGCTTGCTTTTAGCCCCCTCATGTCTAGGAGAACAATGTGACACAATTTTGGTCAATGAGATTTAAGGGAAGTCCATTCATTGTTATGGAAGCTTTTTATCTTTTTAATACAGGAGAGCAGAAATAGCAAGGTAGCCCTTAAACTTTCCCACTTTCTCTGGTCTGGACCAACAAACATAAAGCTTGGAAATACTGTGGCCATCTTGTACACATGAGCAATGTGCTGGCCTGCTAAGGACACAGAAAAGCATAAAGTCCTTTCCTGGTGAGCAGCTGAATCCCCACCAACTCCCTACTTCAGGAACTTTTGTTATGTAAGATAAACGAAGTTCAACTTTTAAAATCACTGTAATGGAGTTTTATATTCTGTACAGCCAAATACAATTCTAAGTGCAATATAGCAATCAACACCCCACAAAGTCTACTTTAAACAAGTTGAAATGTGCAATACTACTCTGTATGCCTGTGACCTCCTGGGAAAACAGGAAAAACACCTGAAGGCAATAAAACACAATCTGGAATCATGGGTAACGTGCACCTAGAAAAACAGTACCAACAGGGTATTATAGCATGTACCACTAAGACACCACACAGCTCTTTAGAGCCAAAGGATGGAATAAACAAATCCAAGAGAAATAAAATAACAAACAAAACCAGGTCTTGCAACCAATACTTTGCAGTTTCAAAGAGCCAGTCTTTCAAGCAAAAGTGTGGCAAACAGCCTTTAATTATATTAACTTCTCTTTCCAGACATACATAAACATGGGCCAATATTACGATCTACAATCTTGTATCTGAATAAGCACTAAAAGGTTTTAAACTCCAGGCAAGCAATGAGGGAGGGGCTGGAGGGGTCAAGGATGGGAATATTATCAAAGTACTGTTCTTGTGATTACAGCAACACTTACAAATACACATCCACCACCACCATCAACGGAACTACTAAAAGTTCTGGTATAAACATGAAGTGGCTACTCAAACTGAAGGTGGCCACAGAATACAGAACTCTTATTTTCAGTAGTTCATTTTCTCCTGTCATACAGGCTCTATGCAAACTTCTGATCATCATGGCTACTGAGAAAATACAATCTAATTTCCACTGCTCTTTTCCATTTCTCCCCTGCTCATATTGAGGTCAAGCTCTCTCTGTTTACTATAAACTCTTCCACAAACAAGCTCTGTGTGCCCCTGAATTCACACCTTTGTCCATGCCATTCCGAAACAGAATGCCCATTTGTCCCAATCTGTTTATTAACATCCTACTTACTCTCTGAGATCCAGCTGAAAGGCTACCTTTTCCAAGAAGTCTTCCCCAGGCCTTCCAGCTGGAACAACTTGCAGCCATCTACACTTCTACCTATACTCGTGCCGGCACTTAACACTTTCCACATGAGACTAGAGCTCTTTGGTTACATAGCCACCTCCTTTAAAAATTATAAAAGGCTAGAGAACTAGAATCTTGTCATTGGCAAGACATTTGAACTCTCAGCAAAGACTGCAGTCTGCTAACCTCATTAAGTAACCAAGGCCACCTGAGTCCTCAGTTCTCCGAGGCCATAAACTTCACTACATAAACTTCAATCCAGACATTCCTGTTATCCTAGTCACCCCTGTCCTCTTCAAAACTGCCAGCCCTTCTAGCCTGACTATGTGTTTCCTCCATCCATTTTCCCTGCCCAAGTCTTCCTTCAGCTACTAACTCTTCCTAACCTAATACTGGACTTTTTATTCCATACTGAATAAATTCTTACAGCTTCAACCAAATTCCCTCCTCCACTTCTTTGCCTCAGCTGAGATCTCCTTCCAGGAATCCACTTCTCTGCAGGCTTTTCTAGAGAAGGTTTTCTTCTCCCGCGTCTAACAAAGCCCAAAGGGGAAGGCAGCACCTCCCCAGCTCCTCGCTCATGCTCCCACACTAATACTACTTTCCCGTCTCATACATAAACGCCTTCCTCCTCTGAGGCTCATAACACTTGGGTAGACAGCTTCTGTTACTACCCTCCACTCACCTTTCAATTACCCCTCCTCGCTCAGTAAGGACTTTATAATCTGGCTCACTTTCTTCTTTAAAGCTTCTTTCTTCTCCAAAACTGCCGTCATGGTGGGAATCTGAATGCCCTTAAGGATCCAGAGATTCTTCCAGCCCAGACTCCTTGGCACACAACACCTGAGTCTCCCATGATCTGGCCTCTGTTCTGTGTATCTCACTGTAGACCTTACTTGTCTGAACACACTCTGAACGGCTTGCAGATTCCCGAGTCCTTTAGCCATTTCACGCACCTGTGCCTTTGCCAACTCTGCTCTCTCTGCCTGCCATGCCCTGCGTGCACTCCCACTCCCTCTTTGCCCCTATCCATCCTGCAGGCACGGCTACTTCTCCCTCCACTGTACACGGTACATAGTCCCATCACAATACCCATAACACTCTATTGCATTTACCCGACTACAAGCTCCTCTTCTCAGACATTTCTGTTATTGTTTACCACTCCAAGATCCTTTACCACAGACTGTTTCCCCAGCTTGCTTGCAATAAAATATGTAAAGCATCTTTTAAAAAAATGTAGCACCACGTGTATTAGCTGCTATTTATGACAGATGATTGTTATTACACACAAATTTCCCCAACCCAAGTCAGATTAGGTGCATAAATTAAAAAATATATCATGGCAAAGCTGCTGCTTCACCTCTCATTAATACTACTTTCAGCTGTGACATTTTACAAGTCAGAATACAAATGTCCCCCCAGTGACTGTACCCATGGATTTACTGGGGAAGAAAAACAACAAGAACTACAATTAAAGACCTCATATCTACAAAGTAAGAAATTGTGTTTTTTGGATAATATTATGTCAGAAGTATTAGAAAAATTAGTATTTTCCCACTATAAGGGCACACGTGCTGGCACTGTGAACACAGTTTAGAAATGAAGTCTGTCTTTCCTATGGACTGACTGGTGCCTCCCACTCACTCCCTCCCCTCAAAAACTCCGACACTGATGCTCACTGTGTCCCAAAGTGATTATAATTACCTCCAGAAAGCTCTGCCACCAGTTAAAGTTAAATGAAGTCATGTGGGTGGGGTATATGTTAGGACTGATAGGATGAGTGGTCTTATAAGAAGAGGAAGAGAGAAAGCCCGTGGCTCCCCGCACCTCACCTCTGCGGGAAAAGCCACGTAAGAAAACAGCCAGGAGGCAGCCACGTGCAAGCCCGTCAAAGAGCGTCCTCACCAGGGACAGTGTCAGCCAGCACCTTGGTCTTAGACTTCTCAGCCTCCAAAACTGGGAGAAATAAAGTTGTGCTGTTGAAGCCACAAGTCTGCAGGATTGAGCTGACTAATACCGTCATAGAGAATGAAAGTCATCAAAGGAGTATCTCTTGGATTTAGAAGCGAAAGATTTTCAATTTGAATTGATAGTTTAAAATCATCTTTTTCTACACAAAAAAGCTCAAAAATTCTAAAAAGTACTAAAAAGGACATGGCAGTCCTACCAGAAGAGACAGAATTATGTCATCAAAAATAACCTTTCTTCGAGAAAAATGTGAGTAAAAATTAATGGTCATTTTTGCCTATTACGTTTTCCACAGAACTACACTTCCCAAAACTGTTTACCCCAACTTGACAGACACTCCAACTGCATGAAGTAATTTCCATGAAGAAACAGTTCATATTTTCTTTCCTTCCTCCCTTCCGTTCTTTCACATTGAATATTTTTATTTCCCATTTTCGTGTCTCACTCTAGCTCAATACTCTTTGGCCGAAAAAAGCTGGAATCAGCGCCTAACTGGATTCACTCAGGGATTTTAGTCTCATCACTTTCTAATACGTTACACTCAAATATAATGATGTTTGTCAAGCATCACTCCAACAATTCTTTAGCACTTGTATTCATCATGATGAAAGTGCATGCACTGATACCCAACTGCCTCCAAATCAGGTTAAATCTCACAATAGCCTTCAGAGTGCCAAAGCTCTCCACCACACCTCATTCTAGCTCGAAGCTTACACTTCACTCCTGAAGACAACAAACCTGTTCCTTGCCACTGGTCATGAGAATCAGATTCTTCTCATTTCTGCTCTGAATATCTTTTAATTTAGCCTCCAAACTATCTTCCCTTCTGACAACTATCGTTTTTAACCACCTCAAACTTATCTTGAAAGTTCATTTTCCACAAGAAACCAGTCCTACATTATTCTTACTAATTTCTTTCAATAAGTCTAGTCATTCCAACACCTTTGCATTTGTATTCGTTATACAAATTTATTTGCTATATTTATTGATGTACTGTTTACACTGATTCATTTGTGTATATTGATTCCTTATATACTGCACATAAGCCTTTAAAAATTTTTAACAGTTACAAAACCCTTACTATGTGCAAAACACCAGATTACAGAGCCTCTGCTCTTGAGATTTCAGCCCCACAGGAGACATTACACCACATAAGCACGTCAGTGTAACACCATGAGAGGTATAAACAGGGCCAGGAGGAAAAACTCAGAGGCAACAGTAGTAATTTGAGGATTAGAGAAAATAAGAAAAACATTAAGTTGAACCATTTGAAGTTGCTATTTTGTAGGTAAAATGGCCAAATATCTACTATTCCACATGGCTCAATGTGTTCAAATGAAGGAGAAAGAAATTCAGCTGAGCCTTTATGGAAGGATTGCAAGGCGTAGACCAAGGCTTTGCTGATCACAAGCACACACAAACACATACATGCAAAGAAATTTTTAAAAAGAGCTTGGGAAAGTACAGGGCATATTTTGTGAATAAGTAGTTTACTCAAACTAAATAGATAAAAGGCTTAAAAAAGGTAGCGTGATTTCAGAACACTGAGAATCCTAAATGCCAGGCTTAAAAATTAAAAGCCTTGCTAGGAAAAGGCGAGGAGTTCACAATGAGATACCACTCCACACACTCCAGGGTGGCTGTAATCAAAAAGACACAATAACAAATGTTACCAACATTATGGAGAAAATGTAACTCACACATTGCTGGCAGAACATAAGATGGTATAGCTACTTTGGAAAACAGTCTGGCAGTTCCTCAAAAAGTGACATGGAGTCACCAAACATAGTAATTCCACTCCTAAATATACACTCAGAAACAAATGAAAACATGTCCACCCAAAAAACTACAGAAATGTACACAGATGCTCACAGCAGCATTATTCATAATAGCCAAAAAGTCGCAACGAGCCCCCCCTCCCCTGCTTGAAGTCCCTCAATGGTTCCCCACTGCTCTTTCCTTACCATGGCCTCTGCCTTCTTCTCCATGAGCTGCCCTGCCTTCTTCTCCAGCTTCCTCTTGTGTCTCTCTCTCCTTGCTTTTCTCAGTCCAACCACACTGGGCTGCTTTAAGGTCATTAAATATGCCAGCCCCTCTACAGCGAGCCTGGCTCTGCAAAACTCCCTGACTAACTCCCCTTGGACTACAAACCTTAAGAAGGAAGTGCTATTCCTAGGACCTAGTACGGTGCCTGGAATAGAAAAGGCACTCAAGAAATACTGCTTGAACTAATTAATGAGTGAAAAAGTGAATGACAATGATCAAAACTTTGGATAATTCGAGTCAAATTCATCAGAGGCCATGACCAGAATGTTGAAGAGAAAATGAGAAAGAAACCTGGCGGTGGGGGGTGGTGGCGGGCAGAACAAGGGTAGGGAAAGGTAAACACAGTTCCCTTTTCCTTCAGGAGTTACTGTGTGCATATTATTTTATAAACCATATCTAGTACTCCATTTCCATTTCTTAGGACACTGGAGCAAACATTCTGTTAAAGAGTCTCTATCATAAGTAAGTGACCAATAATCCTTAAACAACTGGTGGGAATTGTTTTTTACTGTTATTTACACTGGAATGCTTACAGAAAAAGTAGCTGGGACTTGAGAAACCAGGATTTTAGTTTTATCCAGCTAACAGCAGTATCCATGGCCACTTGACTTAATCTTCACTCCCTAACACAGTTTCATTATCTATGAAAAGTGCCAATTAGACTATTTCAGTGGTTAGCCTTTGGATGATCACATATTATCTCTTTGAAAATCTCATAAAAGCTATCCTCTGAATTTTTTTTACAATTATCAGGGACTTCAAGGTTAAGAACCATGGCTCAGATATCCTTTTTAGTTCTAACACAGTCCAGGGTTTCAGAAATGAGTATTTCACCTTTTGAAATATTCACACAATATCTAGATAAATATTGAAACATTAAATTGTCCAAAAGGTACATGTGTTTGTATGCGTATATATATGTATGTATTTCATAATTAGGTAACCACAGCCTTACTCTCGAATATGAAGCTAAGACTCATAGACTAAATAGAAACATTCCAATACTGTATTTCTTATAAAAGAGTCAAAGGGAAACAAAATCCAACAGCTGTACTTATCTCAAGAGCACTGGGCTGTCACTGTGTAACTCAACACCCCTGCTTACGGAGAAGCAGAAATGACATCCTATTAAGAAATATAGCCACAATTTCTCTAAATATTTTAATTGTTTTTTACATTAAGTGATTTTACCAGTGTTTTATATTAAGTGATTGTAACGGTATCTACCTTTTAAAATACACTTGAAAAATATTCTAATTTAGCTAAGTAATGATTCTCTCCCCCCCCCCCTTTTTTTTTTTAACTAACTACAGATAGGCCAAAGAAGTCTCCCCCAGAATGGCATTTCAAGCACAGGGAAGAGACCTTCGCTGTCTGCCTCCTTGGCCCTACCACACATCATCAACAGCTTCCACCACTAGGGTTTCTCAGCTTAATGATTCTATTTCAATGTCCTACGTTTCAAAACATACTTGCAATAATTAAGGGGGGACACCTCCTAAAAAATACATATGGCTGGCTCAGTAACTCTTCTCTCTCGATCAATAATTTCATCAGACTGAACTGGAACACAAGAATATAAACTCAAGTGAGTCAGGAACATCAGCCTTGCCAATGCCCAACATGGTTATGCTTACAAGGCTTCTTATTTTGTGATTCGCATACTTAATCCAACCTTGCGGCCCCAGCACACTGGAACTCATTATTAGCTTCAGTGGCCTGACTCACTGGAGTGCTTCTCCTCTGCCAAGGTGAAAAATGAAAACGCATGACTTGCAGTGATCTTGGCAGTTGCATTTCTGACGGCACACTGATTTTTCTTTCAAACACCACATGTAGTTTTCCTTCGCAAGTCTCTTTCCAAATCTGCAGACCATATTCCATTTCTTAAGACTTTAGCTACCTTCCACATTATAGCAAATTGTCTATCCTCAATGGCTCCATTTTCTCAGTACCCATTCACTCCCTAATTCCTTTCAATCTGGCTTCTGCCTCTATCAAGCCCCTAAAATGGTTTTCTATAATTACCAATGACCTGACTTTTTTTTAAAAAAAAAAGTCTTTTCTTAGTTCCTATACTACAAATTTCTTTCTCTTCACTAGCATATTCTTTTGGCTATCTCATATCTCAGTTTAATTTCATCAATACCCTTGAGCACCTACTATATGCAAGACACTACTGAACTTCTCGATACAGAGATAAGTAACACAGGGCTGCTGCCCCTAGTGAGCTTTCACACCAATGTACTTAATACAGGTATACAAAAAACACAACGTAGGACATGAAAAATGAATGAGCAAGAAAGAAAGCATGTGGGGGTTTGGAAATTGGAATGCTCATATACAGCTTTAACTTAGGGTCTTGAAAAAGGTTTTAAGAAAGAGGTGGTATTTGGAGACAGCCAGAATACAGAAGAGGTTCATCACCTTCTCAACAGTTTTACTAAACAAAAGAAAATATGAAAAAAAAATTGGGAAGTTCAGGGCATATTAAAGCTATTGTAAGAGGCAGACCACTTTGGCTGAAGTGCAAGATACCTGTAAGGCTTAATCAGAGCTATGCCTGAAAAGACAGGCTTTGATTAGACTATAAAAGTCCTTAAAAAAAAAAAAGTTGGTATTTACATATTTAGTTCTGAAAGCAGTGAGAAGCCACGGAAAGTTGCTGTGCTTTAGGAAGATTATCCTAACAACAGGTCCGAGAATGGATGATTAGAGCAGAAAAATCTGCTAGGAAAACTATTAGGAGACCTCAGGACTGAGGTACTAAGGGCTTAAACTAGCAGTAAAAATGAAATAGGAGGGGATGCAAGGGGCATGGAGACAGAGTCAACAGAACTTAGCAACTGACTTGACAAGATGAGAAGGGAAAGAAAAGGGTCAAAATATGATCATAAGTATTGCTGACTGAGAAACCAGTGTGCCAGTTAGAGAACAAAAAAAAGTAGGTTGTTTGGGGAGTTAATGAGTTTCATCGTGGAATTTTTAAGACCGAGGTGGCCTTAAGGCATCCAAGGGAAACATACGCACTCTATGTACCAGTATGCCAAAGGGCTTTAGATTTTCCCTGATCGTGCATTTGTTCATTCATTCATTCAGGCAGGTCTGATTTACTGCTGACTCTGTGCTGGATGAGTGCACCGTGAAGATACACGTGATACGGCAATATTAGGTGAACCCCAAATTAAATCCTCAGGGGAGAGGCCGACTCCTATTTACCTGTCTATGAAACTGACTGTGATAAGTGATGTAAGAGTGGTCTGCAAAACACCACAGCGTAGAACAGGAAAGGACTGAGTATGACTGGGAAAGGGTGACACAGACCTGGAAAAAACGTGTCATTTTTTATGGACATTGGCCCATGAATAGTGCTTAATGGTAGAGTGGAAAAGCGAAAACATTCCAGATAGAGAACAGCGTAAGTAAACAGATTATCCAGGAAACCTATGTGAGTAGGCTTTGTGGATCACAGCAGGGGTAGGGACAAGAAAGGCTGACCTGTGTTCTATGAAGAAACCACAGAAAGAAGGTTCTAGAAGGACACCCCGATAACAGTTCGGATTCTATCCTGCAGGCATTGGGAAGCCATCAAGCATTTCTGAGCAGAAGTGTTATATAATCAGTTCTGCGTGCAAAGGGAGATTCTGCTTGAGTGATGGAGCACCAGTTGGGGGAAAACCTCTAGAAGAAGCCAGATTAGTTAACAGGCTATTGAACGAAACCATTAATAGACAACTGGAACAGGGCACACAATGACAGAGAGGAAATGCAGAAGAAAAGAGCAAGTCTGAATGGTCTGTGGAAATTTGCAGTAGATTCTGATGTTGAATTTGAGGCTCTTGCAAAGTATCCAGGTGGATGTGTTCATCAAGTGAGTGGAAATACAAACCTTTTCCAGCTTTGAAATTCTTTGGAGAGGTTACAGTTAGGTGATAGCTACGTCCATGAAACTGAATCATGTAGCCCAGGGAAAGGATTTAAAGCGCTAAGAGATTTGAGATTCAGTGAACAGAACTACATTCATTTTCATAGAATAGAGACTAGAGGTACAAGTCTAAGAAAAAATGGTCAGAGAGGTGGAAGGATCAAGAAAGAAAGTTCAGTGAAAGCTTAGAAGAGGGTTTCAAATTGGCAGCTCATAGTAAAAAATAACACTACAAAGAGGTGGAGGAAAATAAGAGAAAAATCCAAAGAATTTATTAATAAGATACATCAAATCAATTACTGTATCAACATGATCTATGTTTTAGAAATCATAGCCTAATATGACTGAAAAACTGAAGTAATAAGGCAAAGACTGCCTCAACTGCTTGTGTCTCGCTGAATAAACTTATTTGCATCCAAGCCCACTCTTCCTATCTTAGATGATGACACGTCCCTTCTCAGGTTCAAGGCAAGTCCCTACTCCTGTGTCCTTCATCCTGCCCCGTCCAGTCTCCTTTGGGAGAGGGGTATGTGTATGTGTGTGTGTGTGTGTGTGTGTACACATGCATAGACTTTACACAACACTGGCCATTCAGCAGAAACTCCAGTGATTTGCTGAATCTATGTGAGAATCTTTAACACCACATTTTGAACTCTATCCTAACGGCTCTGCTGATACTGCTTTCTGGACGTCATTAATGACCTCAGGAACAAACCCAGGGGTCCAATTTCCCTAGTCCTTGCCTCCTCAACTCCTCTGCAATATCTGATCCTACTGTCCCTGCCTCTCTCGGGATTCTTTTCTCTCTAAACTTCTGTTGTCATTAAAATTTACTGGCTTTCCCCAGGTTCTTTTCTTCCAGATGCCCTCTAAACATAGATTCTCTTGGAAGTTCTGACCTTGGCGCTGTTCACTGTGTCCAGTCTCTCTCTGAAATTTCATGGAATCCCACAGCTTCAACTACCACCTCAATGCAAATGATTTTCAAACATATTTAATCTTCTCAGTCCCGCAATTACAAATATTACTAGTAACATCTGGCCCCACCCTTCCTCTCTCCAGCTCTATTTCTCACTCTGATCCTATTTGGCTAATGCCCACACCTTACAATGACACTAAGTTGCACAGTAAGTAATCAGAACTACACCAAATAATATTTTTCAATTGTTCCTTTCAAAGGCAAGCATAGCTATCAGTTAGCCAACCGTTCTGATAGCTGGCTACTGAATTACAGAATACTAAAACTTTCAAGGAACACTGAGATTTTTGTGAAACTCTCCTCATTTACAGATAAAGTTCAGGCCAGAGAAGTGAAGTGAATGATTTGAAGTATGATATCAAATTCGTGGCAGAGCCAGATGTACCAGGTCCCATTCTGACTAAATCACATTGCTTCTGATAGGAGTACAGAACCAAAAGGACAAATACCTCAGGGTGTTTATTATCTAACTAGGAACATAAGACAAATGCACCCACGTGCGCGTGCGCACACACACACATCAATATTTCTAACACATAAGCTCACTGTATGAGGATGAAGTTCAATGGAGACCAATCAAGGAATGATCCCTGGAGAAGATAAGGCTGAACGGAATTTAGAAGTAGGTTAAGAATATGACTATCAGAAAGCAGTATTTTGGGTTTGTTTCCCATAATTTTTTTTTTAAGATTTTGGACTATACAAGGAACACAGTCAATATGAGAAGACTGGATTCAATCTCCCATTTAGAATTCAGTACGAATCCAAGTGTATTGTAGGATCTGAAAGTAGATGAAGGCGCCGATGACCATCTGGTTTCATCTCAGAATGTTGCTGAGCCTGGGCTCCTCGTCCACTTAACTGTCCACTTAACATGGTTGCTTCGTCTCCTTTCACTCCACTACTCAGCAGCCATGTGACCTTGGGCAGGATGCTCTACCTCTCTGAGTCTCAGTTCCTTCACATATAAAATGGAGCTGATAAACTCTGCCCCATACAACTGATCACTTATTCAGTTCCTTGTGTTCCAAGTAAGACCACCCATTCCACTCACCACCCTCAGCCTCCACCAGTAGGAGTTATGAAAGGGCATCAGAAATCCAAGTGCTCTGGAAGAGCAAGACCATCCCTCCATCTCTCCCCAGCCTCCCAGCACCACTGGCTAGTGAAGAGGAGATGCCAGAACTGTGAGCGATGCTTGCAGGACTCACCCTTCCCTCCCCTTCACCACTCCGTCTTCCTACAGCCCATCATTCCATCTTAAAAACCGTAAGGACTAACTTCATTACACCCTTTATCTTTGTTTAAAGAGTTCCCATAAGAAGTCAAAACCACCAAACTAATTCCCTCTTCTAGTTCCCGCCAACTCCTGTGGCTCCTGATTTTCAAGGTCAATCATCAGCAAAAATCCTCTATTATCTCTCTCTCTTAAATGATCTCTGCCTTTTACTCTAGCTAAAGTCCAGTCTTCCCCTGAGGACACTGCTCTCCCTACAGCCCTTCCAAATGGAAAAACAGCCCTCTTATCTTCTCTACTATACCCCTCTCCCAGGACTAGGCCAGCAAATTGCCACTTTCAGGCTATTCTTCCTCTTTGTGTCTGAAGACCCCATCAGTCACTCTTCTGTGATCAGACTATACTACCCTCCACCCTTCCTTGCTGAAGTCAGGGACCTATCTCTAACTGACTCCACCTCACTCCTTGAAGAATTAGCTTCAGGCTCACCACCATTCTTTCTAATAGCAATACAACTGCCATAATTCTTACTGATTTCACTATCCATACAAGTGACTATTCCAATACCCTGGCCTCTCAGTGCCATACCTCCTCTCCACCAGTGATCTTGTCCTCCACTCAATCTCAGACCAGGACCATACCCTGAACACTGGCATTACCAATTAACTGATCTCCTTAATTTAAATTTCAAATGTTCTACTATCTGACCATCAGCTCATTTTCCCTAGGACCCTAACCAACATCTTTTAATTACTCAGTTCCACCAAGACCACCCCTGTTCCTACTACCTTTCATTGCCTCTCACTATTTCATGACCTTACTTCTCTCTTTCCCCAACTTTTCAAATTCCATAGCCTGTAATTACAATTGCTCTCTTGCCCTTGTTTGCTTCCTGGTTACTTATGGCAACACCCAAATGCTAGTTAACCCAACACTTTGCCTACTCCAGACCTACACCCATACAGGTGGGTTAGTATAGACAAAAACACACAACCATACGGCCTGGACTCACTTTGAATTTATGATCACTCACCTTGACCAGACCCCTAATACTGACCAGCAAACACACTACATTTTCCTAGTCCATATGTTCTCCCCCTCTTCCAGACAACGATTTCATATTGTCTTTTCTTTCCTCATCCTCTACCATCCTCTCCGTCTTGAATTTTAGTAGGTGATCTAGATTCCCATTTCACTAAAAAATATAGAAGTAACCAAGCAGGCTCGTCCAACTACAACCTAACTGCATCCGGGCATGTGCCCTCTGCCTTCCTTTCTCTTACTGCAGGGAAATCATCTGCACTCCCATCTAAAGCCAGCTCCTCCGCTAAAGCATCTCCTCTCATCTTTCCAAGAAAAGCTCTCCAGCAATTTTTCCCTCTGGTTCCTGCATTATAAAATGTTCCCCCTCTCCTTAACCATTCCAGTCAGAATAGAAACACACTATTATTTCTCTCAACATAACCCCTCCAGATACCACTTCACTTCTCTGCGCTTCCTTACAGCAGAACTCCTTGAAAGCGGTGTCTACTCACTGCTTCCAGTTCCATACTTCTCAGTCTCTCTGAACCCCCTTCCAATGGGCCAATAAAAATGCTTTTGTCAGGCTGTCAAGAATCTCCGCTTCGCTGAACTCAATCATCAGTACTTAGTTCTCATCTACAAGCAGCATTTGACCCTGCTGATCTCTCCTCCTTGGAACACTTTCTATCTTTGGCTTCCAGAACCCTGTACTCTTCCAGGGTTAGTCTTCTCACTAGCCCCTCTTCCTCTCAGGCCTCCTGTACTGATTCCTTCTCACTTCTTAACCTCGTAGCACTGGGGCACCCCTGAACTCTCGGTCCTTGCACCTCCTACCATCTCTATGTGCACCTCCTCCTTACTAATCTCATACACTCTCACAACTTTAACATCTCTGAGTTGATGAACTCAAATTTAGAGCCCTATCCCACACTCTTCTCTTGAATTTCAGATTCCAATAACTTATTTATTTAACTCCTACAGGTGAATGTGCCCCAAACCAAACTCCTGCTCTTCCTCCTGAAGCCAGCTCTAACATCTTAGTAAATGGCAGATTCTATCCTTCTCTACCTCCTTGAGCCAAAAACTCTGGAGTCAACTTTGACTATTCTTACACTACCTGTTCAGTCAATCTGGAAATCCACTGGCTGCACCCTCAAAAATGTGTTCACTATCCAATCACTTCTGTCTGCCTCTCTGGCTGCCACTATCATCTCCCTCCTGGATGATTCCAACCGCCTCTAAGCCAGTCTCCCTGCTTCTGCTTCCTAGCCTGTTCTTAATACAGCAGCCAAAGTGATCCTTTTGAAACACCTGATACAGTCACTCCTCTGCAAAAAACCTCCCACTCCCTTCCCATTTCACTCAGAGTAAAAGCCAAAATCCTTAAAATGGCCCCAAATGCTTCTCACAATCTGCCCAGACCCCTCCCTCCCTGATCTCATCTTTTACTGCTCCCTTTCACTCCTCTGCCCTGTACAACACAGGACTCCTTGCTACTCCTCAAACACGCCAGGCAAGCTCCCACTTCCGGACCTTTATATCTTTGGTTATCATCTCTAACTCTCTTCTCCCAAATATCCCCATTTCTTCCTTTACTTTCTTCAGCTTTTTTGCTCAAATGTTGCCTTCATAATGAGACCTTCCCGGGCAATTTTATATAAAACTGCAAACAACTCCAAACCCGCCCAGTCTTTCTCTATTGGTCTTTCTTGCTTTACTTTTCCCAAAATGCTTATTGCTATATGATTTTTTTTGTTTTACTTATTTGCCGTCTCCTCTGTTTAGTTAATACTTACTGAGCACTTACCATATGCCAGGAACAGTTCATACTTATAAAGATTAAATAAAATAATGCATGCAAAGAGTTTAGCATATTACCTGACAGATAGAAACTCTAAAATTATGTAAAATATTATTTTTATCTAATGGAGGCTGGAACGGGGTATCTCCTATTGTCATCAGAGAACTCCAGTTTAACAAAATGAGGTTAAACACAGGATTGGAGGACTAAAACAAATCAGATTCCAACAATCTGATCCTTAAAGAAACAAGGAGCTAAATTATCCATAATAAGACAGTCTCTGCCAGAGAAAATTCAATACAATTTATTTAAAATAAGACAAGAAAGCAAAAATAACTTTTGGGAAAAGAAATTTCATATTTTCCCTCTAAGAACCAGTTCCAATTATAAAATCATTGTTGGAAACATACATCCTTTCTGTTTTCATCACAAATGTTGTGTCCTACTTCATTCCATGACCAAAAAAGGATGTCCACCATTAAGTGTTTAATTTATTATACATAACCATACTGAAAAGCATCTTCAGAACACAAAGTAAGGGACACTATGGCAAATGGGAACACGTAAACTACTCTCTCACTTCAACCAGGACATGTAAGTTTAAGCTATGAGCAGAGAAAGGAAAATTAGGTCTCAGAAATCATGGAAAGTCATTTAGCCTCTCAGAGCCTCAATTTCACACTACGAAGTGAGAATAAAAATACTCACTCTTCTTATCTCACTAGATAGTTATAAAGACCAAGAGAAAATAATGTGAAAATGCTATCTAAGCATTAAGATTCTTTTACCTATAAACACCAGTGCTTAAAAAAAAGGGGGGGGGGGGTACTGAATCCTACAACTGATAATATACTAACATGCGAAAAATGAAGTCACTGTTAAAATGTTTAAGAATGGCAAATCTAAGAAACACAGCATCTTCTCAGAAAGACTTTCTAGATTAACACCATTCCTCCTGGATGACTACTTGGACACATGCCCCTCATCACATTCATCTCTGATTCATAGCTATTTCTTACTGGTTCTTTGCTAATGTTTTCAAGCAAGTTTACATTTTCTAGTTCGGTAAAATACACAAACTCAATAAATGCTTATTTACCCAGAAAACTTTCCAAATAAAAATCAGAGCTTTTTAGAGATTAGCATTTACAACATATCCATTATATTTTAAATGACAGCAATAAAATCCTAAGCCAGATCTATTTACACTAAAATAATTTAAAGGGATAGCTGATTTATAGGGAAAGAATTAAATAAATATTTGAAATGATCAAATCTACCATTACAAACAATAAAAGACTTGTGGAAAAGTCACGAAATGCCCCCCACCAAAAAACAACCCACGTCATCTTACTTTTGACCGGTCAAGCGAGATAAGATTTGGGCACACAAATGAAAAGCTCACATATAAAGAGTCACAGGTTCACGGTCCAAATACATTTTAAATGGCCATGAGTTTCATAAGTTTCACAGAGTGACTTCAAATATTCAAGATTAAAAGAATTGTGGCATTACTATTCGAATTAAATTACAGCCATTCCACAGTATCTGCTTTAATCACTAAAAGCCCCTCCCCAAAAAAGATTTTTCCCAACGTGTGCTTAAATGAGAAACACAACTGTGTTTCCAAACTAAGCAATCATCCTCCATCATCCATATTCCACTCAATTGACAGGCTATAGAAAGGGTCTTTTCCTGTACCCAATGCTTCTTTTTACGCTGAGAGTGATCTCCAAGACGGAGCAGGAAGTGTTGAGGAAGTGAGGGCTCTGTGAATGATGACATTCAAGTCATAAGGAAGACTTGAGGGGTGGAACTGCTACACAACATGGTCTCACAGTTCAAATCGAAGATTCTATGATTCAGGGCATAAAAATCCCAGACATAAAATTCTAGGATTACAAATGAATTAAAGAGCAATGATTCTAAGTATTGGAAGTATCTGCTAAACTGGATTTTACCATTTTTAACGTCCCTTTCAGCTCTTGATAATCAAAAAAAACCCAACTTTCCCCTTCTGCACATGCACACAACTCAACCATTGTCCCATATGAAAATGTGATTCAAAGATTTCTCCATCAACCTTTTATCTTAACTATACTGCACGAGCTTTCCCCACAAAAAGGCCTTCACACAGCAACATCAGGAAATGATATTCATTTTCAATTAGTGTAGGCACTTTGCTGCCCAAACCTTTAATCAGAGTTATTAAGAAATGACATTAATTATAATCATGATTTCCTTCTGTCCCTATAAATCCCTTGATGGAGGTACAAAAAAACCACTGTCAGGGTTCAAACAGCTAAGCCATAAATGAATAGAAAACTCTCAGGCCCTGGATAACCTGCAAGTAATTAATAAGGTTCAGAATAATGAAGAGATAAGTGTGCTTTGGAACAAAAACAATCATATAATATCTCAAAGGTAGGCAAAACAATTTCTGCTCTCAAGAGCAATATCTTTACTCAGATTAGTGTGCTATGTCAGAAAAGAATATAAATAAAACGCACATTTTAGAAATCATTAAAGTTGTTACAGAGAAAGTATTTTCTCAAAAATTGATCAAAATATAACCAGCACTGTGGAATAGCACTGTTAGCAACACTAGCTATTCTTTATACTTACTCATACGTAGGCTCCTTTCCTCAAAATACCTTTTAGGATAAAACTGCAATTATATTCTAATGTTCTACATTCTGATTCAGTATCAAAAAAACTGCTTAGGACGAGCAGTTAAAGATTACATGAATATGCAAACAATTTAGGTTCACAAATGCACTTATCCAAATTTGCAGAGCCACGGTCCTTGTAAACAAGAAGTCACTCTCACGAGAATTCCCCTCTCTAACCACTCCTCATTCCACCCTGAACTGTATTACTCTCTTTATCCCTAATTAAAAAGAATCAAGTCAATATTATTTAAATGTTAACTTTTGGCTCCACAAAATAACCAGATGAACATACACACGCACCGCGAAAGACCAGAACTTAGGTCCATAGCGAGTAAGACGCTAACACAGGACAGCACTAGTCATACTGTTTTTTAACAGTCCTGCCACTATCTCAGCCAGTGACACAGTTCTCTTTCCACCACAAGGTCAAAACAGAAATTCCATCATCTGACTCTTAGTCATTCCCACACATCTGCTGGTGTGCTGTTATTATAAGAGAATGTCTTTTTCCTTTGCTACACTATTCCTAAGAGCAAAGTTCCACCCTTTTGGTCTCAAAAGTTCTACTATTTCAAAGGGCAGCATTTAGACAAACAGTTACACAAACTAATGATTGGTAGGGGGATAGAAATGACTCTCTATATGCTTCTCAAAATAGTATCGTTAAATACGATAAAGTACATTCCACTTTTCTATTTATTTTTGTTTGTTTCAGTTAGATTTGTTGTTGTTGTTGTTATACTTATGAGAATTAATAAGGCTAAAAACTTGCTAACTAAGAAAAGTATGTCTAAACAAATGAATTTTGGTACCTACCACCGAAGGACTTCGTGCCTCAATACCACTGAACTTACAAGCATCCTTGACAATGCTGCAAAGGCGGGGAAATCTGCTCCAGTTAGCTGGGGTCACTTATCACCTCCAAACATTCCCACGCCTCAAAGTACCCATCGGCTTCTTTGCAAGGATGGAGACTAACAATCTCTACCTCCACTAAAGGCCTCTTAGCCAACTGTCCCCTCCATCTGGGGAGCAGGAACTTCCTTAATCACCGTTTTTCGTACTCTCCTCTCTCTTTCACAGACATTTACTGACAAATCACCAATGTATCATGTACTGGGAATAGAGCTGATTTATCTTCTTCAAGAAACTCATAGTCTAAGGCAGATGCCAGATATCTAAGTATCTCATAATGGTACAGCGTGGGAATAAAGGGATATAAAGGATGAAACGGCATCACAGAACAGAACACAAAGCACAGAACACAGATGCAGAAGTGCTCAGCAGCTGAAAACAGGAGCCGCAGGGTCACAAAGATTTGGTTTTACCACTTAGCAAATAATAATTCACGCCAGCTACTTAATTTAAGTTCTTCCTTTATAATATACCATATTGACATAAGACCATAATAAGGACCAAAAAACATGATCTGTACAAAGTAATTAGTACTAAATACTTAACTGGTAGAAACTGTTCAACGAGTAACACTGTGGAAATACAAGAGTATCTTTTTCAGAAGGGATAATAGTATGAAATAAAAAATAAAGGTCTCCTTCTAAAAAGGAACCCACTAATTAAATTAAAATGAATCAGTCTTTGGCCGTAAAAATACTTTTTACTCAGATGTGTACTGTAAAATGTCCTCATCTGTTTAAGGTAATCAAATGTATAAACTTTAAAAATTAAAAAAAGTTTTAGTTAATGGATGAATCACTTTATACAAAGAACAAATATCAAGGGGAAAAATTTTTAATATATAAATATATACATATAATACACACACACACTCCCCTAAACACATGTGCATATATGTATCCTGTGTAACTTCTGAAAGATTCATGCATAAGACTGGCCCAAAGCTTCAATCGCAAAACCAATTCCATCACCAATACTTTTCAACGTAACTGTTAGCAAAGTACTGACCTTTGGCTCTGCCAATTTGCTGGGCTGTTAATGGAATTACCATTACTTCATTGTCAGTCACACTAATACTTGGTGGTATTTCACAATAATGAACAGAAAAATAAAATTTCAGCACTGAAGGATGCCATGAATATATTTATACTCCTCTTAGTTCTCCTCACCTAGTATTTCAAATACAAGCATTTCAGGCAAAAGTGAAAAAGTGTTTCTGAAAATTAGACATGCAGGTAAACACACCAGCATTCTATACTGTTAATTCAAACCTGCCTGGAAACAAGTCACCTATCTTTTCATAGATCCAAGTAAACAAGCGTCTGCAGAGGACTTGAGAGAGCTCGCCTTTCTTTTACTTCCCATCATTGTTGACCATAGTTATTACAATAGGATTTAAATCACTTGCCTTATTTAAATCGCTTCACTCTTACTGCCAATTTAATGTTTCTTCAGTATTCCATGGCAAGAAAAGGTTCTTTCCAAAAAGTATTCTCCTGTAAGTAACGAGCTGAGCACATACATAGAATGTTTGCCCAAGAACATGAAAGAATGTACTCTATATTCTGACTGTGAGCAAGCTTTTCTAGGAATGCAAATTTTGCTGTCAGTACTTACACAATGGACTATAGTGTCATAAGCACTGTTCGTGCTCTATTAGCCATTCTGTTGAAAATTTTATTTAAAAAATAATAAAAGGACTGCAGAGTGTGTAATGCACTTGGCACACAAAAGGCTTATTGTCAGAATACTTGCAGGGCCTCCAAAACAGAAAACCAACTCCCCCAAATTACTGGAGCTTATAGTAATTATTTTTTAAATGCTATACCAGAAATCTCAATTTTTTTTAACTTAACCAATCTATAGTATAAAAGAGAGGCCATAAATGATTTTATCATCATGGCATCTGACCGACAGAGATGAGAGACCACATTTTGTATTCTTCAGAGGAACAAAGGGGGTTTGAGCTCTGGGACAGCTGGTGCATACTGACACTTAGTCTGGAAAATCCCAAGGTTCTGAGGTACACATGACCACGGATACAGTTTAACTTGAATTATTTTATTTTCAGGTCTATCATCTACATTTCCCTAACTAAAAGTTAGGACGTATTTAATGCTGCAGCAGAAAGTGTGAAAAACAAGGTTGTATAGAAAATGGTCTACATACGTCTTTTTTTTTCTGTAGAGTATGTTTCTTCAAAGACCTTATCTGGAAATAGAAATAGGTAAAAGCCAAGGTAGTCTAGCCAAAATGAGTGTGTCCCTGGGGGATGGGGTAAGAATTGGAGAACAGGAGGGACCCTGAATCCCAGCATCAATCCCAACACCCTCAGCAACTCCTTAAAGGAGTTTCTCAGATTTTCTTCAGAAATCCTGATCCAAAATCAGATGAGAGCTGAAGTTAAAACTCAGTGGAGTCATAAGTAGCCTAGAGAGAAGTTATTTATGAATCAATTAGCTGAGAAAAATGTCATATGAAACTGAAAGCTGGTAAGATTACTGGAGTTCAAAGAACACTTTGAATTTTAGAATTCAGACACAAACGCTTCCATCCAAACTGAAGTACAAGGGCAGAAACACTAAAAGAGGAGAGCTGACCATTCAGCAAATGCTCACTCAGCAGACACTTTTACCTGGACAAATACAGAAAACACTTGGGGAACATGTGTATTGGTAAATGAACTTGCACGTAATTTTCTCACTCCATCATGCAAATCCGAATTCGTTATTAAAACCATAAAATTCATTATTAAAACCACATATCCATTCTTCAGGCTATCTGGATACTTTTGCTTTTCCAAGACAGAGAAACACTAGTTATTACTAAATTGGTTACTAGCCCATCAGCATACTTAGATTACATCATTCATTCACCATTTTTTCCACACAGAAAACTGCTGAAGAAGTCTTCCAATATAGAGGTACCATCCTGAGTATTCTGTGTAATTGCATAAAGTGACAATCTGGATTGGATTAGCACAGTGAAAGAGAAATTTAGGCAACCTACAAAGTATTTATTCTAGTATCATGTGCTTCAAGGGGACACAGTAAAATCTGAGCACAAGAAATAAGAGAACAGATCATGTGATAAGAATTTATGTATTTTTCTTTCTGATTTTCAATTAAACAATACTAAATGTCTTCAATGAAATCAAAGTGAAACTAAGTGGACATATTATCATCAGAGTAGTAATCATAATAATATATTTGTGTGACACTTGACAGTTTTCATAGCACTTCACACATATGATAGAAATACAATAAATATTACCCTGTACACAGGGGTATTTTAATATTCATAAAACTTCCACTCTTAGGCAAGTCCCTTCAGTGCCCAAACATAAAAAACATAAAAAATGAAGGAGTTATACTGCATAATAGATCCTTTTTAAAAAACTTCTTTTTAGAGCTATCTTATTTATAATTTTAAGTCTGTGGTTACAAAAAGAGCAAAAAAAATTTAATGGGAAGAAAATTTTAAATTACAAAAATACAATTAACTTGTTAGAAACAAATAAGAGATTTTTAAAATGTCACATGTCCAAAAATTTCCAGAATATTGGGTAATAGCAATTTATAGTTAAACTTAGTTAATTTGAGAATTAAGGAATATTTCAAAGAATACTGGATAACTACATGACTAGTGTAAGGTTACAATTCAGTCACTATCAGTATACTATACACGATACAATATAAGATATACATAATATAAAAATTAATTCAAACACTTATAGTTCAGAAAATAATTTAGAATATTTCAGACCCTCAGAGATACTGTGAACATCAACCACAACAATGAGTGTCGTAAGTATAAATGACTTTAATTATTTAAGGTCTCTGGCTTGGTAAAGCACCAGCTTCTGCACAAAGCAAATAAAACCACTCTTAATAGTATCTTATAAAATTCAAAAGAAAAAAAAAACTGTTTTAACAGTAACCTATTCATACCATGTTTATCAAGAACCTACTATTTGCAAGCACGATGCTAGCTACCAACATTCACAAATGGAATCAGAGCCCTCCCTTTCAGAATGATAAAACTTAAAGACCAAGTAGGGACAGTGCCATAAGAAAAAGAAAAAAGTTTTTTGCCTCTTCCTGGACTACCAGGGGTCTTTTCCCAGCCAATGATTTCAAAATCAGTATCAGTCATGTCTGACTAAAGATGAAAAACAAACAGTCCATGTTCTTCAGTTGTTTTCTTAGTGATTGTTTTTCAGGAACAGTGATAATCAACTGCTTATGATTTGACATCTATGTGTATACATGTATATATATGCACACACACAGAGTGAAGCTGCCTGCCCAACAAAAACCATGGCATGACTTGAGGTCTAGAACTAGGAGTCAGGAGGTCACTTCTGGCACTAAATACCTCTGTGACTTTGGAGAAAACACCAACCTTTCTCGGCCTTTTAACACTCAGGGTGCCTCTGGTTAGTTAAGTTATTAAACTTCTCCAGGTCTGTTACAATGATTCAGAATGTCTGGCCTGGAACCCAGGAAGCTAAATGTTCACCAGGCACCGCAAGTGACTGAGAAGAGCAGGTGGTCCTCAGCCACGCTTGAGAAATTAACTATGATCTCTAATGCCCCTAACTGTATAAAAAGATGACATAACTCGTTTCAGTACCACCGTCTTAAGAATTCTAGATCTAGTTTAATGTGCAGGATTTATGTTAAACAAATATTTACAGAGAATAAGAAAGGAAGGAAGGGAGTGGGCAAAGATAGAAGGGAAGGAAGTGAGGAAGGGAGGAGGTTAGCTAGCTTACTAGTCATATTTTTGCCCAAGAAACATACAAAACAGTAGTAAAATTAAACCTGCATAAAACATACCTCAACAGCTAAAAAGCGAAGACCTCAGTCTCCAGACACATGCAATTTTAAATACATCAGCCCTTGTCAAAATGCAAAGTACTAAGGAGAAAAGAGGAGAAAAACAGTACATGGAAGCCAAAAGAATTCTAATGGAAAATTACCGATGACTAAAGCTTAGTGACTACTTTCCCCAGGTAGAAGAGAACACAGAATTTTAAGGACTGGGACTTGGAATTGGGACTTAAGTTTGAAGTTACTGGTTACTCATATGCATAAATTTCACTTGGAATAATACATAAGTTGCAGAAATACTGTTGGCAATATTAACCTTTGTCCATTTTTTATTTCCATTTTCCCATTCACTTACATTATAATTTTTGAGATGTTTTATCTTCACTTCTGATGATCTTCAAATGTCAATGGCTCTTAACACATTAACTGTAAATAAACACAAAGGAACTTAGGGGAATTCAGATATTTAAGGAAAACTAAAGTATTCTAAATTATTCTGTAAAGCCTACAGGGGAGGGAAGGACAGGAGGAGGCTCTGGCAACATCTTTACTTGCTTCATAATAGACCTGCTGTTCAAAATGTAAAACTATTCTGAATAAAAACAAAACTTTCCTCTTAATCATCAGGCAAAGGGAAAAAAAATCTTATTTTCTGTCGAAATTAAAAAACATTCAAATCTAGAGAAAATTCTCTTTAAAGACGGACAGTCTAAACTCACTAATATATTGTGTATGTGTACCTTATCCTTCTCCTGCTCAATAGCACAGCTGGTCAAGGAAACTCATTTCCTTGTCAAGACCATCCAGTCGACCTACCCTGGGACTGCCCTTTACCTACCAAGTTTCGGCCTGGACCTGAGGCACCAGACCTTCAGGTGTGATGAGTTCCTTATAGAACAGACACCCTGAAGTTAAACAGACTTGGGTTCAAATGTCAAATTGTTCTCCCTAATCTCCAGTTTCCTCATCTGTAAAATGGAGACATTAATACTGTTTATCTGATACGAGGATTACATGAGAAAATGCATATAAGGGATTTATATATGATATATGCCCAGCATATAGTAAGCACTCAATAAATGTTAAGTGCTATTATTTATATTATTATTGTGACTGTTTATATTAATACTATTAATTTACTATTTCAACAACTTTCTATCACTTGAAAAAGCAAAGCTTTTCTCAGGTGTTCATATTTTTAGGTACTGCCTTTGGTTATAATGGAAGAATACTATCCAACACCAGTAACAGAGGACATTTGTATCATACAAAATTTTATTTTTGACCTTTGCTGGGCATCTTGGTTCAACTCAGTAAAATCAAGGCTCATAATCACTGGCCTATCGTCAGCCAAAGTTAGTACACCTTTTGCTGATATACAACCTCCTAAGAAAGTCCTAGTTGAACAACTGCTCACTTGCTCTTGTCAGTAAAGACAATGCTGTTAAGAAAGAAGATGGATATATTTGTAACTCGTTACTATTAAACCCTCTGAATGCAATGAACAATGCTGTATCAATCCAGAAGAGACTCCTCTATCCTCTACTCACTGCAATATGATTATACCCCTTCTGTTTGGTATTACATGCTTAAAATATTAATATTTAACTTGGGTGACACAAAAAGGCATAAAATATCAATTTCTCAGAATTTCCAAATTTTTAGGTCAAAGATACAAAAAGAAACACAAGATATTGGGAAAAAGCATTCATAAACTTAACATGGCCCAAACTGCCTGCTTTATTTCCCTCATGAACCAAACCTTTTGAACTCTAATGAGAGAAAACAGCTAAGGAGAACCTGATGGAATATTCTGGGGGGAGGTAACACCCTTGGACACATGGCTTGGAAATGAGTGTCCAACCACAGAGGAGTGAGCAGTGCAGGCCACCATCCTCACAACACAACTACTTCACCAGGCAACTCCTTGAGCTCTTCAAATGAAACAGCATAGCTGGTTATTCTTCATTTGATTTCTATTTGCTTTTCACCTAATGATCTGGCAATTATTAAGTGTATCCCTTTTATTTTATGGTCCCAGATTAGTATTATAAAAATCTAGCCAAAGATACTACACACAAAAAAAAGTTAAAAGCCTAAAAACTCAGCGTTTAGAATGTTCCAAGACACAGTTCTCACTTTTGGTCTGCTACAGCACATCATCTTCCTGTGCATTTTCTATTACGGTCATTGCAGGCAAATCTAAGAATGACTCTGGCACAAGTGTTATACACTTTAAACGAAAAGTATCTCCCTTGCTTTAAAGATGATTTATTTGTACACATGGGAGAAGTTTCTGACTATTCCCAACACCTATTCTTTCCTATTCCTTAGAGACAGACCTCTCAGAAAAGACTATGTATCTTAGCATCCATTGTGGCTAGGTATGGTCATGGGACCATGATCTGACCAACTGGATGTGAACTTAAAAGGCAACTTGTGACTTCAAAATAGATATCCTTTAAATAGAGGGCACATGCCTTTCTTCTTCCCTTCCTCCTTCCTTTTAAATAGAATGGAGATTCAATGGTTAGAGATAGCAATTTTGGTTCCTGGGGTAACTCTGGAATGTAAGGCACATTAAGTTAGAATCTGTGTCCTTGATACATCATATCTGCTATGTCAAATCTATACTATCTCTGGGCTTTCACGTGGGAAAAAAAATTATTTCTGTTCTAAGCCACAGTTTGGATTTTCTGTTATATTTTGCTAAATCTAAACCCTAACTTAAAAATAAGAAAAGTAAATAAAGAAGAAGAAAGAAGAGTTTTCCGAGTAAGTGTTACTTAGGTTTCTTGAGGTGTATAGTTAAAACATTTTTAAAAGTTAATTTTTATTATATTTAAAACACAGCATCTGCCCTTATTTAATCTAGACTAAGAAGTATTTAAAGAGCCCAAGAGTTAATCACAGTAAGAGTGACTGAAAGAAGAAAAATCATCAGCAATTAGTGCCCTGGGTACTATGTACTTGAACAGGGGAAGAACTTTGAAGCTTGCTCTTTAGTGGTCTATAGTGATGACCACATTGGTACATATAAAGAAACACATTAAGAGGCATACGCACAATTAGTTCTGTGTAATAAAGCTACAGGAAAGGGAACTGAGATTATTATTTTCATTAAGAGAACATCTTCTCTAGTCCCTTTAATTTTAATAACCTTGTACCAATCTTTTCTTTTTATATAGTTCCATTTTTAACCTGACTTCCTGTGGAAAGCAGGCTTACAAAATCACTCCCTACCCATGACTATCACCTCTCAATAGTTTTTAATCCTATCCACTGATTTACCTAAATCATAGAAAGGCCAAAAGATATCAAGTGCTTTACCCACTCAAAATTAACTTCCTTAAAAAGAGAAAATATTCTATACTAAAATGTCGAGAATTTCTACTGGTCAAGTCCTGAATCACATGCAACTTTAGTCCCTGGTGAATTTGAATACAATAGCATTAACTGGCAACTTTCCAAAATAAACTCACTGCTTTCTGAACATCTGTATCTGGGTTATTTCCTTCCCGTGGGCTTAATCCTTTATTGGTTCAGGTGATTCTTTATAATACTTTTTTAAATGCATGTTACCACTAATGCTTCTCACCAAGGATCAATTTTTAAGAAAAGCCTAAAACATATATTCTTGATTTGTGTTCTTTCTTGTGGCTAAGAAAGAAAAGACCTCAGGAAATTTCCTAAAAACCAGATAAAATAAATCCACAGCAGATGAATTTTACCTTTCACTATTTCAGTCAATATCTTTACAAAAGTACTCACAAGTAACAGGCTTATAGTAGTTCTAACATAGACCTTAACTTAGTCCATTTCAACTAACACTGATGGAGTTACTAGGCAACAATCAGTAGAAGACCTAAGACAGTGGTTTTCAAATTTCAACATGCACCTGGATCACCTGGAGGTCTTGATAAAGCACGAACTGTGGTCTCTACTCCCAATTTCTGATTCAGCTAGACGTGAGGTACAGCCAGGAAATCCATATTTTAACAAACTCCCAAGGGATGCTGATGCCACTGGTCTTGGAACTACTGACCTACGTATCAAGACCACTGATGACAGGATAAGGAGGAAAAAATACAACCTATTATGAGGACCCAATCTCAGCTTTAGTATTAACTTATATGCTTTTTTTGTGTGTGTGTATGTGTGTGTGTGTGTGTGTGTATATATATATATATATTTATTGAAGTATAGTCAGTTTACAATATTGTTTATTTCTGGTACAGAAATACATGTACATATATTCATTTTCATATTTTCACCATAAGCTACTATAAGGTTTTGAATATAGTACTTTTGATTGATAAGTAATCTCTTTAAATGTTCTTCTGGAAAAATATATACAAAATGACTGATTAGTTAACAATAATATTGGATCTTATCTAAGAACTTTAAAGTTCTTTCAGCGTCTTGTTATAATGAAATCCAAAATAAGTAATTTTTAAGCTACCAGTATGTTCAATGTCTGATGCAAGTTGCTAATAATAAGGCCAAAGTTGGAGAGTCAATCTATTAGCTTCACTTTGTTCCGTAGCTATAGTCTCTACCACTAATCCTGGCCAGCCGTCTCAGAAGACATGCCAAGAGTCACGAGGAGAAATGGTAAGACTGTGTGATTGGATACAAATCCATCACCATGACTGAAAAAACCACCTAAAAGGATATTTCCTACTGACACCTCACCTCTAAGTGACCTTGGGGCTGAAACTAGAAGTGAGACCTTGCAACAAAATGTACTCCAGAAATCTTAAAAGTTCTACCTGTTAAGGCTATAAATACTATTAAAATTCATGCTGTTTTCAAATGATAATTTTAAAACAGATACGCAATAAAAAATGAAATTAGTTGGAGTTACCTTTTTTATTATATTATGTGCCTCTCCCCTTTGACTTTATTTAATCTAAGTTAAATATGGGATGTTCATAAATGCTAACAAATTTATACCCTAGAAACTAACTGATAATCCAAAATAATCTGAGACAAACAAGTGGTGCCCAGAGTAACTAGAGAATGAAGAAATACACATTATATAAAATGACTGACAAAATAAGTTAAAGAAAAAGAGACCAAAGTAATCAAGAGTGGCAGATGGAAAAGTCAGTAGGCTGAGGGAACATAACACTGTGAAGACACACAGGACTGGGCACAGAAAAGATAATGCAGCCAGTAAAATAGCTCGGGTGTCATGAGGTTTCACGCACGGGTGTCTTCAGCTTGAACCTGAAATTGTGATTTTACAGGCTATATTCCACATCAGAAAACCCTTTTTAACTCTTTGAGTAGAAACAATAAAAACAAGTGGTGAACATTCAGTCACCATTTCCGTATTTAATGTAATAAATGTTCACTGAGCACCTATGTGGCACCAGATACATTAGCATTTGATTATGCACAGTAAAAAGTAATCCAAGAAACACACGCAAGCAGCACATTTTCTAACAATGTACAAACTGAAAAGTGGAGAGCCAGACAAAGAAGGTAGAATAGTACCAATACAGTGTCAAATTCTGCTGTGTAACTTCTACAACTCTGAGGCTCAGGCCTACCCGAGCTACCATATCCAGCCTACAGTATTGTTTTATCTACATCCTATATAAAAATCAGAGCAAGACCAACAAGAATAAAATTACAGAATATAGCCAGATTATCAGTGTTCTGACGTGAAATTTTTTACAACTCTGTGGGGCAGGACATGTGTAATGAATGGACAATAGCAGGATATACAAGAGCTGCTGAAAAGCTCACTGAAACAGGGCAACACCAAGCAGACTCAAAGAAAATTAGCTTTCTTTTAATTTTTAAGTTATTTTTTATTGTAGTTTTTATTTATTTATTTATTTAATTTTTTGGCAGGAGGAGGTAATTAGGTTTACTTATTTTTAGAGGAGATACTGGGGATTGAACCCAGGACCTCATGCATGCTAAGCATGCACTCTACTGCTTGAGCTATACCCTCCCCCTGAAAATTACCTTTCTTAAGGCTGCAAGGCGACATAACTATAGCCAATTAGCTGCTATCTGAATCTCTTTAGAATGAAACTGCTCTTTCGTGACAAAGACAGCAGGCCTATGATAACCTAGAAGGCAAAGCTAGAAGCAATAGCAATTCTGAGCTGACTACAGATTTATAGGTATATACAGACTACAGATACACAGATATAAAGTTGCAACATCTGCTTAATGTGAACTACAGATCCCATAAGAGACAGTCACCCAACTTCAGTGGAATGTGTCATTTTCCAAAAAAAAATGGGCAACCACATGGTTTAATGTATTATTTTTCAGATTTATATTCTCCCTACTTCTCAGAAAACCGTAAAACATTTTACAAATTAAGCAAATTAAAACATATTTTATTTTTATTAATAATTAGTAAGTAATTATATATTATAATGTATATTATTATATATAACATATAATATATATTATGTTATGTTATTAATATATGTTTATTAATAATTAATATTAAACATAATATTTAAAGTGAATTTATCTAACAGAAGTACCTGAAGAAATTAAAGGTGAGTATATTACTAACTTCAGTTATAAATCTCATCGAAGTCTTTTTGCCAAACTGAAAAGGCAGTTACACAGTTTCTATTTTCAAACAAATAGGAAGTATACATAATTGTTTGCATGAACAATTTTCCCTGGAGCTAAACTGAGCAGAAATGTATTAATCTAGTGTGTAAAAGACAATCTGTAACACACTGAATAGTATTATTCATTACTATTTTGCAAGAGACAGCAAAACAATTTCAAAAGGCAATTTCCTAATTCAAAATTTGAAAATGAACATTTCCTAATCGTATAAAACAAAAGTGTAACTACAATTTAAGGGTGAAACTTCTGAAAAAGGCTGAGATAATACATTTCAAACATCAGTATTTTGCTTTAACATAGGCTAGCAAAAATAATAATGTGGGTAGCCACGTAACATAGCTATTGTAACATAGTCATCCACCCTCCCTGTGTATTAGAATTACCTGTGATTGATTGTTACCCTATATAAAGTTTAACATTAAGCTAAAAAGTGTCTACAATGCAGCTATTCTATACTGTTGCCACCAATAGCTGTAATGATTCATGAAATAAAAGACATGAAAGAATTTAGCAGAATGAATTCCATACAGTAGACATTCAATAAATGTTATTTTTCTTCCTTGCAGAGAGGAAGAATGAAAGCTGGCATTTTCCTGTGAAAGTAGAGATATGTTTATATTTTTGTCCAGAGAGGATGACGCTAACACACTCTAGTCAAAATTCAAAGAGTTCTTAATTTTCTTCATATGTAACATAATGTTTCATTAACAAGTTAGAATATATGTATAAAGTTGCTGGGCCTTTTTTTTAGAGAAAATAAAAATATGCTTAAGTGACACAATTAGGTACATTAGTTTATAATAGACGTTTTAGAGTAATTTCAAAAACCCAAAACAAAGGTTACTATCATTAAGCGTTAAGATAAAGTATTATCTTAAGATACAGAATGATAGAATTTTAGAGCTCTGAGGGACCTTCCAGATTTTCTAGGTCAACCCCCTTATTTTAAAAGATGAGAAGACTGCAGGCTGGAAAGGTTAAATGATTCAAGCCACATCACTAGCTGAGCCCAGGACTTTAAATGAGCCGGAGCCTCCTGACTTCCAGGACTTTCTTTCTAACAAGGCTATACTGCCTCCTGTGGTTCCAAATCCTCTCACTTGGATGAGCTTACTAGTTGCCTCATTTGTTTTCTTTACATTCTGAACCATAGTGGCCATTTGTAACTTTCCCGTAAAATTACCATTTCCCAACCTGTTTTCCAACTGATTTCACAGCTAAGTATAAATCCCCACTTTCTAAATCTTAGAGTAATAAACAGAGAATTAAAAAATACTTGAAACAAATGTACAATATGCATAATCAAACACAAAGAAAAATTCTTCTCTCAGATAATTCAATCTACAAATTAAAAAAAAAAAAAAGTACTGAGCGCCTGTGACAGGCAAGGTCTCTGTTAAATGCTGGTTATATGAAGATGAGTAAGATATGATCCTGTTCCTCAAGTAGCCTCTAGTCTAATAGAGAAGACAATTAAGACCACAATTACACTGTGCTTGTTAAGGACTTTGAAAAAAGGACAGGCAGGTTGGTATGAATGCATATAGGAAGAGAATCTAATTTAGAAAGATAGAATTAGCTAATGATTCTCCAATGAGGTCTTGAATAGCAACAGGAAAAGGGGAGGGGCAGTATCACCCATATTTAGCAGAGTCCAAAATGAATTAAAAGAGACAGAACAACTTCAATTTACTCACCGGGAAAAATGAAAATTCTGTGCGTTTTTACACAGCAGTTTAGCATCTAGTAACTCTGTAATAAATTGACTATTTTTCAGTGAAAAAGAACAGATTCCACTGTGGCTGTATGACAAATACAGGTCTTCTATTATTTCTGAGTAAAATTTTACATCACTAATTTAAAACCAAAGAAAAAACCTGCATCTGAGACATGTGTAGTTAACATTCACAACAGCTCTCTGCCAAGCTGCATACTAAAGTCCTCCTCAAAATTCTAGGGAAAGAAATCCCATATGATGCAAGAGAAATAACCTGGAGAACCGGGAGCCCAGCAAGGAAGAAAAGCACCACTCATTAGTTATTCCCACTCGGGAATAATGACTTTCAGCTGGAAGATTTAGACCAGCGAAGCACGGTGATGGGCATTTTTACTTATATTTTTAAGCAAAGGTGGAGAGGTGGAGATCCGAGTGTAAGGAAAATAGTAAAAGAGGTTAAGTGAAGTGAAGGAAAAAAAGACGAAAGGGTGGGCAAGAACCCAAAAACCAAAGACTTAAGGACAGATGGAAGAAAAACTGGAGGATGGTTTTGGAATGAGTGATCAAGAGGGAAAGGAGGGGAGGAAATGGGGGGAGGGGGAGAGTGGGGGGAAGGCTGTCCAAAAAAATGAATTGAGTAAGGAGACAAGAGAAAGTAGTGAACTGGGGGTACCTCAACCACGGATAAAACGATGTGGGATTACAAAAGGTAGAGGGGCCAATAAAGAAGCAGTGAGTTTTAGCCTCCACTTTCCCAGCCTCCAAACCCCAGAGAGTGAGGAAGAAGTGGTTCCCAGACCTAGGGAAAGCACTCCGGCTCAGCCTTCTGGAAGCGGAGTCCGCGAGCTGGGGCGCAGACCCACGGGTCCCCGGCCGCTCTCCATCCCCCTCGGACGCTGGGCGGGGCCCCGGGCGTCCCGGTTACCTGGACAGGGAATCCACGCTGGGCGGCCGTGCTACCGCCGGCTGGGAGCCAAGACTCTCACAGCTCGAGCTCTTCTCCATGGCGCGGCGCGGGCAGCGGGAGGGAAAGGCTGCAGCGACCTCCGCGGCAGCCCGGCGGGAGGAGCAGAGGGCGGAGTGCGTCGGGCAGAGGCCGCGGTCAGGCCCGCGCCGGCCCGGGAGGGAGACCGGAAGCGGCCATGTTCCCCCAGTCTGCACCGCGCGCGGGGGCTGCCGGGCAGCCGGAGGACCCCGCGCCGCCCCGCGGCCGCCGCGTCCCTCTCCCAGGACGGCGGCGGCCGCGCGCGGCGGGTGAGGGTCCCGGCCGGCTGGAGGGACCAGGCCCTGCGGAAGGAATGGACATTTTAAAAATAAGAGAGGAGTAAAGGAATACTAGGGCCCAGGGTCTCACGAGAAGTAAGAGACAAGGATCTGGAGGACGGGGAAGACTGTGACAGAATGTGGCGGTCGGGGGAAAAGGGGACTAAAGGAATCAAGGAATGGGCAGTTGGCTGAGGAGGCAGAAGGGACGTGGGGGTCAGGAAGGGAGGACGAGAACGTAGAGGCGAGGAAAGGATGAGGATGTGAGAGATGAGATGGCAGAATGTTCAGGTCAGAGGCTGACAAATGATTAAATAACGATTAATTAAATAATGATTAAAGGCTGCTTTACAGTCAGTCCGACAGGGATTCAAATCCTGCCATTGAAGAATAGGAATAGTAATAATAATAGCTTCACAGACTAGATGACTTAGTACATGTTAAATGCTGAGAACAATGCTTAGTACAAAGTAAGCGCTCAGATGTTATCAGTATTACTGTTACTGGGAAAACGGAAATAAGAATTACCTCGGTTCTTAGTCACCCGAAAAAAAAAATTTTTTTAATGAGAGACAGCGTGATATAAGCAAGATTTTTATTAGTAAAGTAAAAAAGTAGTAAAAGGTAGTACACTCCCAAGAATTGGGAGCTGGCCAGTCCAAAAGATGAAAAATAGTGCTGCTCCTTTGCTCTTGTGTCTTACACCCTGGCTTAGGGGCGTTTTTGTGAGATTGATTGATTGACTGACTGACTTATTGATTAACAGCTCAGGTTCTTTGAGTGATCATGCTGATTGACAACTCAGGTTCCTTGTGCTCAGGATGATTGACAACTCAGGTTCCTTGTGCTCTGGCATGCCCAACCCCTTTTAGGCAGGTTCATTGGGTCAAGTTACCCCATGGCCTTCTCTTATGCGCAGCTGCAGCGTTTTGATTTTAACGGGCTTCTTTTGCTGGCCCTCATTTAGAGAAAGTAAAAGTTTCTGGAATCCCTTATTCTGAGTGCAGACATACTGTTATTTTCTTGGTTGCTCCTTTCCCCCTGCCCAGTGCTCATTTCTATCTAAACTACCTAACATTACTACCGACGTCATAAGGGTTGTCACAGGATGGAGTGGGCTAATGTATATAAACACAACGTCAATAAATGGTAGCTGTAGGAGGGGATAGGAAGGGCACTGAGAAGTAGGAAGTGATGAGTATGGGAAGGATAAGGGGGAAAGTATAGGACAGGTAAGAAAAAAATTAATGCTTGTCAGTTTCCATTGCACACCTGGCCCCGCATTGTAGAAAGGACACTAGAAAAGAAGTTGAAACTTTCAGTCCTGCTGTAACTTGGATTGAAGTCTGTGTGTGCTGGAAGTGTCTGTGGGGGAAAAACATTTTGGCATTAATCCATTGTCCACACAGAGGTGTGGAAGAGGAAATGGGGAGGGAACTGATAAATAAGCAAAAAGTAAAATAAAATAAAATAGTCATATATACTGTTGGATGCAGTGGTGTAGGATAGAGGGCAGAGTTTTAGCAATCTTTCCCTGCCCTCTCAAATTCCCCGGCAGGGCAGGAAGGGAGGGTAAAGGAATAGAATTGTGATAAGAAAACAGGAACTGGGTGAAGGGGAAATGCTTCTGCTGGCAACTTTGTTACAGAGGACAAAGGAAGGACATAGAAAGGATACCATAAAGGAATTTTTCTGATTGAGACTGAATCCCCATCACCTCATGTATATGGTTTAAAACTATGCAAAGATTATTTCTGTAAAAAAGTAGACAATGAACAATTAAAAAAAAATCACTTCCTTGATAGGACAAATAGAATTATGTCGATTTAAACTAGATTTAATTTATACAGACAACTGATGTTTTTAAGAAAATCTTAAAAGCATAGGGCCAGTGAAATACTAACTTGCAAGGACATTCCCCAGAAGAACAACTAGCCTCCTTGTGTTCAGCATAAGCTAGGGTACTTATTACAATTAATGAACGTATGTTTACACAAAACGTCTTGGCCTTCCTGTTCCCTTCAGCTTGGCAGTTGCAGGGTGGCAACTGATTCCTCTGATGGGCAAAAATAACAGGTAGTCAGAAACACTTAACAAGAATAAACATCTACAATGATTCATTAAAAAACTTGCTTATTGCTTCTCCTTCCCTAAATGCTTTCCAAAATGCTGACTCACTGTCAGCTGATACACTGACATAGATTTTCCAAGCAAAGTTTGGTCAAAACTGATGAATGCTTGATTGGGAGAACCATGTACTGTCTACTCCCCAGTTCATTTTTAGCAGTGTTAGTAGAGCATTTGAAACCACCTGCCTGATGATGGAATAATTTGTGTATGCGTCTATTTAGTGATTAATAAAGAACAGTAGTGTTAAGTATGGAGACTTTGGAATCAGACAAATGTGAATTAGAATCTTGATTCTGTCACTTACTTGCTCCATGATTTTTGATCAAGTTGGCTCGCCGAGACTCAGTTTTCTCATTTCTAAAATGGGAATAAAAATACTCACATAATGGGTTGTTTTTCTTTACACAAAGCTGGTTACACAGTAGGTTCACTAAATGGGTCTGTTGCTGTCATTATTATTTGTTCTTCCTCTGAGCTTACTGCTTTATTTCTAACCTAAATAGTAAAACAGTATTTTCTCAGTGTGAAAAACAAGCAAAGGATACTATATTCTCAACTGAAAGTAAAATTAGTGCTGGGTTCTTTTTCTGACATGTAAGTTGCTATGTCATATATCCTCAAAAAGTCAACTTAGTTAGGACTTTCTGCACCTCAGTTTTCTCGTCTTTGAAAAGAACGTTTTAGCCTATCCCAGGTCATTTAAGAACTGTATCACTATAATCTTTTACAGTCTAAGCTCATCTTTCCTATTACATGGTTAATATGAGAACTTCCCAAAGGTTATTTTCTCATTTGAAATCTGGGACAGTGTTTTTCAAATTATCTGTGGGAATAACGAGTGTTTCGCTTTTAATTTCCAAACCATCACCAACAATACTTTCGTAAAATATAAGAAAAATTAATTATTATAAAAATGAAGTTTAAGAAAAACCAAAGGTATGCAAAATACAAGGCTGATTTTTTTGCTTGTTTTTTTAACAAGTATAAAAATTACTCCGTAAAAGTTGTTTGAAAGTTTCTAAATACAGCTCAATTCTGTCCCCATCGTGGACCAGCAATGAATAGTTCACGTACAGGCACTAGCTGGCAGACAACAATCTGAATAGCACTGATTTGGATCTGTAGGTTTGTTGCCTATCAGCTTGAATCGTAATGAAGAAACTTCTCTTGAGATAGTAAAATGGCAGGTTATGAGTGGACAAGTAAAGGATACTTCTGCTTCTCTTAAAACACATATGCTAAAAACATAATCCTTGGAAAGATCAAGTATGCATAAACCTTATGATTAGTTATTTTTATCTAAAAATTTAGTTTTTTGATTAATTTGGCTTGGAGAGTTCCACTTCTGGTATGGAGAAGTAAGCTCCTAACAGACTGAGCTTGCCACGGGTAACAGCTATGAACTAGACAAAATAAAACAACAACAAAACAAAACAAACATCAAAAACAAAACAAAACAACTACCTGAGAGATCAAGAGAGTAAACAGAAGCAAGCAGAGGCAAAACATGGAGGAAGTGACCAACACAGAGCGAGTTTCCATTTTTGGTGGCTTTGAGCTATGAATAGACCAAATCTCTGGTACAGTTCAGGGTGGCAAAAACTATCAAAGACAGACCACTAACTTTCTGGCCTGAGAAACCCAGGGCAGCTAGAGAATGAAGCCGGAATTCTAAAACAGAAAACCAGAGAGGGAAACTATATAAACTCTGTATACAAACTCAGATATATGTAATTCCATTCCTGGATATGTATCCAAAAGAAACAAAAATACTAATTCAAAAAGATACATGCACCCCAGTGTTTATAGCAGCATTTTTTAAACTGCCAAAATATGGAAGCAACGTATGTGTATATCAACATATGAATGGGTAAAGAAGACGTAGTATGTATATGAAATGGAATACTACACAGCCATATAAAGAAAGAAATTTTGCCATTTGCAGCAACATGGATGGATTTGGAGGGCATTATGCTGAGTGAAATAAGTCAGACAGAAAAAGACAAATACTGTATGATATCCCTGATATGTGGAATCTAAAAAATACAACAAACTAGTGAATAAAACAACAAAGGAAGCCAACTCACAGATACAGAGAACAAAGTAGTGGTTGGTTACCAGTGGGGAGAGGGAATGGCAAAAGGGGAATATAGCGGTGGGGCAGTAAAAAGGGGGCTATTATGGGATTATATAAAATTAATATATGCTTGAAAATTGTAGAGTGCTATAGAATTTAAAGACTCATTCAATAAAAAAAATTAAAAAAACAAAAACCTGATTTTAATTTGAATACCATAAAGGCAAACTGCAAGCAGCTCAGATACAAGAACCAAAAATAGAATATCCTACTACTCTTCAGTTAAAAGAACTGAAGCAAGATTTGAGTCCTTACCAACTATAGGCAAGACAATTTTCAGTTTGTTTGAAACTAACTTAATTTCTTGCTAAACAAAAGCATCAATACTTTGCAGAGGAATAGAACAGAATCCTGGGACTTCAAAACAATGTTCATAAATGCCAAAGACACAATTCAGAATTACTTGACGTTAAAAGTACCAAGAAAATGACACCCAGTTTCAAAGGAAAAGATAATAAATAGGGCTAAATTCCAGATAACTAAGATGTTGGAATTATCAATGACTTTAAAGCAGCAAAGATTGAACTACGTTCAGTGAAAATACACTGCAATCAAGGAAAAGATAGTAAAACTCAGCACAGGAATCAAATATATTAAAAAAAAAAGATTCAAATGGAAATTTTAGGAAAAATAGAATACCTGAAATAAAAAGATTCACTGGATCAGCCTAATAGAGTAGATTTAACAGAGAAAAATGTCAGAAACTTGACTATATCAATAGAAATTATCCAATAAAAAAGCAAGAGGAAAAAGATTGAAAAAAATAACAGAGCCCAAGAGACACGTGGGACAATATCAAAAAGTCTAATATACAGATAATTGGAGTCCCAGAAGTAGAAAAAAATTAGACAGAGAAAACTATTTTAGGAAACTATAGCCAGCGAGGGGAAGGTATAGCTCAAGTGGTAGAGCGCATGCTTAGCATACACAAGGTCCTGGGTTCAATCCCCAGGACCGCCTCTGAAAATAAATAATAAACAAACCTAATTACCTCCCCGACAAAAACTTTTTTTTAAAAAAGGAAACTATAGCCATAAACTTACCATATTTTGGCCGACAACATAAATTTATAGGTTCAAGATGCTCAGAAAACACAAAGCAGGATAAATTCAAAGAAAACCATGCCTAGACACATCATAATTAAACTGCCGAAAACCAAAAAAATCTTAAAAGCAGCAGAGAAAAATTACACATTACATATAGGAAACCACAATTCTAAGGGTCACAGATTTCTCATGAAATATTATAGGATGATAGAAAACCCTACAGCAACATCTTTAGAGTATATTTTTAAAAAGTCAAAATAGCATATATGTATCACATATATATCTATATATCACAAAAATATCTTTCAAGTACTGGAGAGGATATGGAGAAATTGGAATCCTGTGCAATGCTGGTGGGGTTGTGAAGTGGTGCAACCACTGTGGAAAATGGTATTGGAGGTTCTTCAAAAAATTAAATATAGAACTACCATATGATCCAGCATCCCACTTCTAGTTATGTATGCAAAAGAATGTAAAACAGGGTCTCAAAGAAATATTTGTACACTTATGTTCATACCAGCAATAGTCACAATAGCCAAGAGGTGGAAGCAACCCAAATGTCCATCAATAGATGAGTGGATAAACAAATGTGATGTATATATATATTCAAAGGAATATTATTTTAGATTTTAAAAAGAAAGAGAAGCCTGCCATACGCTACCACATGGATGACCCTTGAGGACACTGTGCTAAATGAAATGAGCCAACCATAAAAAGACAAATACTGTATCATTCCACTTATATGAGGTAACTATCAGAAGCAGGAAGTAGAATGGTGATTGCCAGGGGCTGGGACCGAAAGAAGAGGGAGTCATTGTTCAATGGGTATTGAGTTCCAGTTTTGTAAGATGAAAAAATTTCTAGACATCTGTTGCACAACAAGGTGCATACAGTTAGTTAACACTACTGTACTGTGTACTTAAAGTGATTAAGACAGTAAATTTTATGTTATGTATTTTTTAACCACAAAAAGATAAATGAAAATAGACCTACCACATGATTCAGCAAGTCTACTTCTGGGTATATATTCAAAAGAATTAGAAGTATGACCATTACCTTTGTGATAATAGAGCAGAAGTTGTACACTTGAATTCAGCTCTTATCTCATGGGCCAGAACTTAGTCACAGACCACACCTACTGCAAGACGCTTAGAGACACAATGTTTAGGTATACGCCTATAATCATCTTCTACTGTTGTGTAAAAAAAAAAAAAACACAAATTTAGTAGCCTAATCCTTCACATGTTTATTATCTCACAGTTTTTGTGGATGAGGAGTCCTGGCAAGAATTCACTGGATCCTCTGCTCAGAATCTCACCAGATGGAAATCAAGGTATTGGCCAGGCTCTTTTCTCACCTGGAGGTTTAACTGGAACAATCTGCTTCCAGACTAATTCAGGTGGTTGCAGAACACCTGCACCTTTGCCAGGTAATGCAGTCTCATCACAGGAGTGAAATCCTATCACATTCACAGGTCCTGCCATCCTTGGGGAAGAGGCTACAGAGGGTATGTACATCAGTGTAAAGAATCTTGTGGGGAGTCTTAGAATGCTGTCTACTTTAATGCCCATTTGTCCAACTCAATTTTTTTTTTTTTATTGTAGAAGCAGGGAATGGATACTGGGGACAACTAATAGTCTCTAATACAATCCACCCTTCGGGTAACGCCAAAACCTGTGTACCCTCTTTTAATAACACACAGAACATGTTTATTTTCCCAAAGGTAAAAACCACAAATCTCTTTAGTAACTCCGTACAGCTCCAGGTCCTGTACTTGTGGGTGAAATGCAGTCCTCTTCAACATTTCCCGATACTGCTTCCTGGGATCTTAGGTCCTGTAACATTTTTTTAAAAAGATTACACGCTCCTCTCCACTCACACATACATCTCCGCATTATATGATGGTGGAGCAGGAATAGGTTAACTATAAAAAAAATTCATTCAGAAAAGGAAAGGATGGGAAATGGTCACAGAGCTATAGAATTCATGAAACCCTGCTGGGCAGAAATTATAAGGAACTCCCATGTTAGCAATAGAGCTGAGCACATTTGACATCCCATATTTCTCTATTCTTGGAAGAGTATCTTTGTTTTTTAACCTCCATGGACCTTAGCTTTGCCTTCTAGGAAGTTTTTTCTTTGCCCATTATTCTCTATGACACATTCTAAGTGGGTATTGGAGAGACTTAACTTGGGGTGAAAGCGAAGAGTGTTTCACAACTTTTGCAGCCATCTTCCCAATGCATGTTGGGCGACCTTCAGGCTGATTTTGCAGTCAAATAATCATAGGCTTGTAGAAGAGGCATGGACTTCTTTGCCAATATAATTCCCTCAAACTTAGGCTTCAAGTTTACGTGTGTGGTCAGTTCTCTGTATATAAACCACATCCCCAAATTTCTACTAGAACAGTTTAACACCTGAGAAGTTTGTGTTCTCGTCACTAGTCTCTGTGCTTTGCTGGCTATTTTAACAGCAGAACATCGTAAACAGAATTAGATGCCCATGCAATCCTGACAGGGTTAACGGAGTAGCCTCTAGGCAGGGCCTTCAGGTATGATTCTCAAAATGAAGTGGCTGAACAGACTTGCCTAGAGAACAGGCTTGCCTAGAGAACAGGCATTAGCAGTGTACTGAAATGAGGAAAGTGCGGAACTGGGACATCGCCAGTGGAACTGATTACTACCTAAAATCTAGAGATCAGGAGACAGGTACCTTCAAGGCTAGCCATCAGCCAAAACAGAAAATAAATGGCCTCTGCCCTCACCTTCATTTTTCGTTTTTTTGTGAATGCATTTAATGGACAGAACTGATTTCATTTACAGAATCCTGTATACAAGGAAGTCTGAAAAATGCATTTTGTAACTTTGCAGCTTCTGCCATCCCGGAAGGTACTCACTCTGGGTGTTCAGTCCACTGTATCCACTACAATTCATACCTTTGACTCGTCTACCTTCATAAACACCACTCTGTTGAGACAAACTCCCAAATAACAATTACAACAACAGCATGCTTCCAGCCATGATGAAACTGGCCTTTATACAGAAGAAAACACACTTACTCCCAAAAGAGGAAACCCAGTCTCGTCAGTCTCTGTATCTATTTCTGAGTGATGTTTATTCCTTTTCTACTTAAATCACATCCCCAACGCAATATCCTGTAATCCAAGGATGGAGCAATAAAATTAACCACTCACACTATATAAAGTAGTAGGGGAAATGGAGATGAATGAGTAATGAAAATAAAGACACGGCAGAGCAAGGAAGAAAATATATGTAGCTAACGTAATCTTAATTTCCACAATTTACCGCAAAACTTTTGATTAGTATTTAAAATTCTTTCTTCCAGCACTTCCTCCATTTTTCCTTTGTCCTCATTCAGCACTTCAGCTAGTTGGCATTCTTTGTCTTTTTAGGGGATTCAAATCTTAGTTACTGAGAGATATGAATACATGGAATTCCCACCCGGATTGTGTTGTTAACGATCTTTACTATCTTTTCTCATTAGATATAGCAATTTAAAAAGGCACTTCTGGAAGGTCTCCTAGATTCTAAATATATTTCTTTGCCTTTGCAATGTGGCAGCAACTCCCATTTCCATTTGATAAACAGGATCAATCACCTATTGGGGCAGTAACTCACCTTCTTACCTGTTAATTCAGTAACTCCAGGACCTCAAAATGGTCTGATGGCAGTCTTGACTTCCCCTTTGGTGAGACCACAGTTGTCCCGTAGTGAAATTGTTCATCCCTTGGCTGTTAATACCTGTAGGCCAGCAAAGCACAAATGAGAGATGGAAACAAACATGATTCACATAGGTAGGTATAATAGTGAGTGAAACCCCTCTCACTTCTACACCTTGAGTTACAGACCCCTGTACGTCTGTGAGGGAAAGCGCACCATACACTGGAAGCTGTCTCAGAGGATGTGTTGTATTCTATAAGAAAGGACATCAGCCTTATAAGATATGGTCCCCTGGACAGTGTCATAACTGAGTCTTCAATATATGTTCACTATTCTGCAATAATAACCCAGCTTCTTCTGGATGATGGAGCTCATGCATCCAGACTAAGCAAACTAAATGTCTATTCCTCTGAGGAAAAATCATTGCCACTTCATATTGGCAGTGATCAATGTAATCAGTTTATACCAGGTGACCAGCTTTTCCTTCCCTGGTATGATACCTTATTGAAAATTCAGCATTGATCTTTGCTATTGGCAGATTAGGCATTCAGCAATGGAGTCGCCAAATCAGCTTTGTTCAAAAAAAGTCCATATTGTTTCAGTCCATCTTTAGCTTAGATTCCTACCATGTTTGTTTATAAGCTCACTGAGCCAGTACTAGGGTTTGTTGGGAAAAGAAGCTCTCACTGATACCCACAAAATAGGTCATCTTTCCATCAGATTATTAGGGCCTCTTCCCTGCTGGATACTTTTTGTTATGCATTTATATGGTATAAAAATGTTCACACTCTGGGCCCATTCCAAGATGTCAATCTGAAATTACTTTCTTAAGTTTCCTTGTCACCAATCCTCCAATCTGATTCCTTCCCCTTTCTTGAACATTTGGCCAGTTTGGCACTAACCATAGTTGAAATAAAACTGTGTCTCCTTAAAAGCTAAGTGAATGCCAAGAGATCTTACTACAACAGAGCAGGAACTACAGGAACATCTGGATGTTGTTAAATGTTATTTTGAGCAAAGAGTAAAAGACTAGCTTAGAAAAACACCATAAATGGTAAACAAAACTGCAGGGCAAATGTAGAATGTGAATCTTTGTATTTCAAGACAAGTGGATCTGTGAATGTAAATATTTTGCAAAATCAGCCAGAAAAGAAGAGCAAAAATTTGAAATACAGCACAAAATATGACAGGTTATCCTTCTAAAACTGGGTGAGATTATGACTACCAAAAGAAGTGACATTTTGTGAGTTCTGAGGCTAGGTCTTGAAAAGGTATGGTTTCCACCTGACTTTCTCTCTCAGGATACTTGCCCTTGGAACCCAGCCACTTGGAGAAGTCATATGGAGATGTTCCAGCTGACAGCCAACATCGATAGCTAAGGTTCTAGCCAACCTCTTCCAACCACAAGACACATGAGTGAATAAGCATTCAAATGATCCTAGCCCCCAGCCCTCGAGTCACCCTTAGCCTTTGACGTATTCAGTTATAGTGGAGCAGAGAAAAGTTACATTCTGTGCCGTGTTGAAAATATGCGAGCATAACAGAAGGTTGTTCTATGTCATTAAATTGGGGGGGGGGAGATTTTTTTTTTTACACAGCCACAGATAATCAGAAAAGTAAATGTCTAAAGTTGGACTTTAATGGAATGGCACTCAATTATCCTGTAGTTCACAATGTGTTGTCTGTTATGGAGATGTAACAGATAGAAGCATGAAGCTATCAAAGATTATGTGTCATTTTCAAACTTGGAATACAGATTATGCTTTAAAATTATTTAATAAGCAATTATTATATAGCTGTGATACAGAATAATCAAGATGCATTCAGAACAATGGGACAGATGACCAGCTTCATATAGGATTATCAGGGAACCATGAGGTAATATTTTACTAACTTATTAAATATCTTTGTGAAATAACACTGAATACTGATAAGATTACAGGGAAATAAGTATATTAATTTGTTACTGAGAACACTGAAAACTGAAGCAATCCTGTTAGTAATATGGCAAGACATGGCAAAATCCATAAAGATATTCATAGCAATTTATGCAGTAATTCTGCTATTAAGGAATTGCCATAAAATGAGAGAGAGAATGAAGATGTTAACTGCAGCATTATTTTTAGAAACAAACAATAGAAATGTTCAAGAATGGGGGAAAATATACAGTACATCTAAATGACAGATGATATCTATTCAAATAATAATTAGGAAAAACTATATAGAAAAGTGAAAATATGTCTAGGGTATTGCATGAAAGAATATAAATACCCATTTATTAAAATTACATAATATGTACAGTCATATGGATTAGAACTAGACGAGAAAATATTACAAGGCAAAATGAAGAACAGAGTCATCCAAAAACAAACTTACATACAGATGAAGATTAATTATAAGGTAGAAGTGATTTCAAATCAATGGAGAAAGCATGGACTCCTAAAAAAAATGGTGCTAATGCAATTGGTGATCCATTGTGGGAAATATTAAAGAGAGAGATGCCAGATAGATGATAGACACACAGATCTTTAATCAATCAGAAGTGTCTTTTAGTATATGACTTGAGGTAGAAAACTGACTATATTTCTCTCAATGAATGGTAAAAGCAATAGTACTAGAAGAAAATACAGGAGACTGTGTTGATAATCTTTGATAGGCTGTCCCTTCTTAAGCAAGACAGAAAACCAGAAACCAAAAAGGGAAAGACTAACAGATTTAACTACAAAAGCCTATGAAACTTCTTTCTGGTGAGCGATACCATAAACAAAAATAAACGTGACAGACTGGAAGAAGATCTTTGCTACATATATAATAAAAAAGAAAAATATGACCGTAATATAGAGAGTGTCTATAAATCATGGGAAAGGCAACAATTCAGCAAGAAAATGGACAGAGAACACAAAAACATATCTCATGAAAAAAATGCAATTGGCCAATAATATACACATTAAAATATACACACCTCACTGGTGATAGAAGCGATGACAATGAAAATAGCAATGACGTATTTTTCATGCATAGATAGGCAAAATGGACTTACTGATGATAAGCAATGTTTTCAAATGTCCAAAGAAAATGCTCGTATACTGTTAGAGCGTGTATCGTTTGGCACAGCATTACTTGGTGAGGGGGCGTTGTAACTATTAAAATTAATAATGTACTCTTTGATTCAGACATTTCACCTATAGCTTAGCTTAGTAAAATGTGCTTACTTGTACATGAAGATATACATATGTTAAAAGGTGTTAATTATAGACACACACACATATGAAATAGAAATAGCTTAATTATCCATTATGAAGTACTACACTACTACATAACAGTTTAGGAGCTCCAGGACATGTTCACAAAAATAAACAAGAAATTGTCAAGTAAAATATATTTAATTGATAAGTATTTAGAAAAAATTAATACATTTAAATTAATGAATATAAATGAGTATTTTTAAATGTGCCAAACAAGTGTCACACTAGTAATCATTATCACCTTTTGAAAAGGAAATTAATTGGATTGATAAAGATGTATAAAATGGAATTTTAACTTTCTACTCTCTATATTTTGATATCTTACAAACTTTTAGTATCAAGAATAGTTGAAAAGCTTTCAAGTTGAAAACCAAAGAAAATCATGAATAAATTTATTATAAAAGTACCTAGAAATGGTCTTTAATAATAATCACTAAATAATGTAATACATTATTATAATTTTCAAAGCTCTTTTATATACACAGCATTATCACACTTTGCCTTTACAATAATTCTGTGAGGTAGGTAGGTAGGTAGATATTATTATCCTCATTTTATAGTTGAGGAAACATTCTTGGAGAAGTTAAGTAATGTGCCATACTCTGTATTATTGTACTTACTGAAAATGCAGTCTCTTTCCTCATCGTGAGATGGAGGCGAATGTAATGAGTTTGTCTTATTAACTGTAGTTGATGAAAGTTTATATTCAAAAGATAGGCATGTGGCTTTAGTGCATTTTCATAATTTTGAAGAAAACCAAGATTAACTAGAATGATCTTAGGATCATGATATTATCAAAAATATGAATGTACTTTATAAACAATAATATACCATGGAAATAGTCATTATTATGATGATCTCTATGGAGTAGCGGACAGCTTAAGAGAGCTGGAAATCCTGAGCGGAGTCCTGGCTTTAATACTTCCTACATGTGTGAATTTAGAGCAGTCAGCTGACCTCTCTGAGCTCCTGAAAAATGTAGGATTCCTGTACTTCCTCCCCGCAGCTTCCTACATCATGTTCACGTAACCACACACTTAAATAGCAGAATGTGAGGCTCAAGCGAGATGCTACGTGTAGAAGCATCTGGTATGGTGCCTGACACGTTATCCATGTTCCACAAGTGGTAGCTCTGTATCTAGTTCACTAAAAGCATAAAGAGACATACAGTGTCAATCAGACCAAAGAAGAACAGACGACTGAACATTGCTGAAATGTTGGCAGTAATCAAAAACCCCAGCATCCACTTTGTCCTAGTGACCTTGGGGACATGTTAACCACCACCAACAGATCGAACTACCTGAAATACATTGAAAAAAACCTGTGTTTGGATCCATTAATCTCATATTTTCAGATAATATGATTTCTATAATTGTGATTAATCTGTCAACTGTCATTTCTACACTTGAGTAAGTTAAATTGTCTCGGCTTAATCACAGTTCCTTAACTGCACATCTGTGGACATGTTGCCTTCCCTCTTTGATTCATTAAAATTACTTTCACATTCATGGCATTTTCATGACTCTTTGATATATTACTTCAGGCATTGGGAAGCAGATAAAAGATTTCTGGCATCTTGGGAAGGATGAATTTGTCCTGGAGGAGATTACATCTTGATGTATTGTTATTGAATCTCCTGGAAAGTGTTGTATGAACTGTCAAGCTTTGGTACCTGTTTTTAGCGTCTAATGTTGGATATCTAATGTATGTCACATTTATGTGGTGTGAGTTGCTCATACTTTCAAGGTCATGTACTGCATCTTTGCTCTAGCTCATGATAACTAAGGGAGGTGTATGAGACAACCACCTTTCCTTGACCTTAAATGAAGTTAGCGTTTGGGGCTGGAAACTAATCAAAAACCTACTTGTCTGCACTTAGGGCTGCAATCACTTTGAAGCATTCAGAGTTGAAGATGAATTGAGTCAGAAAGACTTGGAGTTATTTCTTGCTTCTTTCTCTCTTGTCATCGCCTGATGATTTTGACATATCTTTGCTAACAACTTTTCATCCTAATATTAATGTTCTTACACCATCTTCAAATCTCTGCTCAGATGTCTCCTTCTCAAGACATTTCACATAAATTTTACATATGCCCCTGCACTGATATCTCCCTTAGCCTCATCTAGTTTTTTCATGCCATTTATCACCTGCCAGTCGTATGTTTACTTATTATTCTACTGTTATTATCTGTTGCTTCCAGCTTCCTTGTTGATTTTGCCCACTGATATGTCCCAAGCATCTAGAAGAGTGTTTGGTAAAAAGTGGGCATTCAATAAATATATATTTGAATGAATGAATGTATATGTTTCATAGGTGCTTCCAACAGAATTCTTACTCTGATTTGATAGTTCTCATGAGAACACCACCTAATCACAAGAGAAAATGGTACCCATGGCCAACAATGTTTTGGGTGAGCAATGACTTCCTGAAGAAAATGTTCTCTTGACAGACTATGTTTATATTCTTTCCCCTTCTAGGCAATCTGTCCTTCATTAGGTTTAGTTCTAAAAGGCAAGCTCATTTCTTTGTAATGCTTTCACATTACTCAGGATTTATAGTATCTATAGAGTTCAAGATATAACATCTGGGCAGTACGACAAGGATGAGAACGATTCTTTGTGTTACCAAAATGGAGATCTTTGGGTGTGTATATAAAAGAGATCTTTGGATCTCTGGTTCCAAATTTCAAAGCTTGAATTCTATCATTACCCTGCTATGTTGATCAATGTTATGCATACACTCTAAAGGACTTAAAGCAAATTAAATACTGATTTTTTTAATTGAGAAGAAACTAATAGGAAATTGCAAAAAATAAACAAATCCCCCCCAAACCAGTGACATGCCTGGGAGTAATTTAATGGCAGAGAAGACACACCAGCAAATCCCCAGCCCCACCCCCTGCATTTCAGGGCCTCAGTTTCAAAATATGGAGAATCCATATATGTGTTCGCAGGTCAGCAAGTTTTACAAGGAAACTTGCATAGGGAGGTTGAGGGGAAAAAGCGATGAGTGCAAACAACTTGGAAGGAGGTTAATTATGAAGTATTGCTTTCAGGAGGAGTTGTGCGAGACCAAAATCTACTTAATTAAACCCTTGGAATATAATTTCATGTTGAGTAAATTCATCCTTTACTGAAACTAGATGCATTCAGTAATAGGAGGTTTCAAATGAAAGTAGATCTAGAAAATCTCACCTACTCTTATCCTCTCAAGTTTTCCTCAAACATTCCTTAGGCTAACACCCTCAGAACACAGACCGGTATTCCCTGACTGTTTCATGCCTTAAGCCGCAATTGCTGCCTTTTAAACTACAGTTATCAATGCATACAGCTCCTAATTCTTCCTTCGAAAACAATAAAAGTCAGGTGATTTCCCTCATTCTGGCTCTCTCTCATTTGAAAATTTTAGTTTTTCGATATCATCATTATCTGGAAAGTATCCCATGTTGTATGAGGCAGTGCTCTTGAAACTTCTATAGTACCTGTTCAGAGCAAACAAACAAGTATAATCTCTGAAAAAAACTGGTCCTGATCTTGAAGAGAAATCAGTAAAATGTTAGGCTTTTTTAAAAAAATTGAAGTATAGTTGATTTACTATGTTGTGTTCATTTCTGGTGTACAGCAAAGTGATTCAGTTATATGTATGTGTGTGTGTATACATATATATCTATATTCTTATTCATAATCTTTTTCATCATAGATTATTACAAGATATTGACTATAGTTCCCTCTGAGCACAGTAGGACCTTGTTGTTTATCCAAATGCTAGGCTTTTTATTAACTAACATGAACAAAGTATTTTTTCATTGCAAATAAAAATATATCAATGTTTGCATTTTGTAGAAATATTCTTTTAAAGGCCGACCAGAATACACTCTTAGGTTAAATTATGTAGGACAGCATTTGCTTAACCATACCATAGGATATCAGTTGGGGTTATGTGAAAAAGGTCAAGTAAATTTAGGAAATGCTGGTTTTAAAAATAAGATAAACAGTTTTGTTTGTTAGAGAAAAAAATCTGAAAACACCTGTATCTCTTATAAAGACCTAATGCATTCTCATCCTTTCCAACCTATTTCGACAGTGGAAGCCCTGTGTTTGTCTGTCGCAAAGCCCCAAACTAGTAGTTCATGAAATATACTCGGGGAAGCACGGTTTCAAGAGAAAGAACTACACAGACAGGTGGGAAATTGAGCTCTCTAACCAAGGCTCTACAATCTTTGAAGCCAATTGAATGATTAAAGGACTAATAGGAAATACAAAGTCGTTTCTGACTATATTGCAGTGGGAAAAGAAGCACAAGATCTTTGGGAAAATGATAGAGTTAAATGAACTTCTAAAAAGTTCTGACTTTGTGGATGGAGCACTTCATGCTTTAACTTTAAAACTTAAAATAGTTTGAACATATTTCTCTAAGGTGAAATATGCTTGAACATGTTTTAAAATTTTTAAATAAAAGCAAGTAAATACACATATGCAATGTTTTATTTGTTTAAACAAAACTTCATTGTTAATAATTCACATCCAGGGTCAGTTAAATTGGGAGACACAAGTTTTACCCATTTTTGTGAGATTATTAGCTTTTCTCTATGTCATAAAGAGATCTCATGTCACTGCACAAGTGCAAAAGACTTCCTCAAGAAAGAAACTACTATGAAACATGCCAGTATTTCATGCTCTAACTGAGACATCTGTGCACACAATTGACATTCAGATCTCCCTGGTACACATTATTTTATAAGCCTTTGCATATTTAGCTTTCAAATTCTGTTATTATTGTATTTGAAAGAAGTGAAACTTTTTCCCCCCTGATGTTATCCACTACCTTTGAAATGCTAAAGTGAGAGCCTTCGAAATGAGTTTTGGAGAAAATCTTGAATAATCCACATCATCATATATATGCAACACTAAAATGAATTCATTCAGTCACTGCCCTTTAACAGCTGTGTTTTCTTCTTATAACCTTTAATTTTAATGTTTGCAACTGTATTATATGCAGCTATAGTGACTTCTCTATGAATATACTTTCTGGATTAGATAAAGGATGGAGAATATTTTTCCATAATAAAGAAGTCATCTGGATTGAATTGTCAAAATCTAATCCGCACACCACCACTCTTATTTGGTTTTGTGAAATGAACAAAGACATCGACTTTGACATACTCAGAGCAGGATTAAGACATCCTTCAAAACTTCTGATCACTCCAAAGATGAATAAAAATTCCCTGCTAACTTTAACCAAAAGACCAGTTGTAGAACAATCTTCTATTTTTCCAGTAAGTGTTGAAAGGCAGAATGATACAAATGGAAATACACATATAAATGAGGTTTATATATTTATCTCTCTTTAGATATATTTAACTTTTTCTTCAGCGCTTTGAAAAGTGACATGTTGCTTTCATGTTAGTATATGAATGAGTAATGAGGAAAAGCTACTTTGAAGATTATTTATGTTAGATTCATTCATTCATATCGGAGATAATCTTTCTTAATATTTAAGTTTTATATTTTCTTAGGAATAAATGTTAAGGATCAAGCTTATTTTTCAAACATACATAAACTGTACTATTCTATCCTCACCTCTCATTAGTTCTCAAACAAAGCCCTACACAGATTAAAATTTTTAGTTCATTTCTTTAATGTTTAATAGAGTAGATGTCTTCTTATATGACAGGAACAGAACTGCTAGTTGGTCAGTTAATTTGAAAAAGAAAATAAAATTGGATTTAAGAATTATGTATATGTATACAAACACTATATATATATATACATATACATAAATGTTTTAACTTGAAGCATAAATTTTAAATATTTTACTGTACAGCTGATAAAGTTCCTTTATATATAAATCTTTTGATGTTAGGACCAAGGCCTTTCTTTTTGGTGTGGTTTTGCTAATGGGAGGTCTCTAAAGTCTTTCTTGCATGAATCTCATACGTAATGCACCTTCTATGATTTCCAGTTCTGATTTCATTAAAATGGAACGAAAACTTAAGAGAGTTGCAAAGCGCTCCGAGTGCAAAATCCTTGTCCTTAGTGACCAACTGGTTGATTGATTGCAATCCTCCTTCCGTCTTTCACGTACCTAATTTGACAGCTTTTGAAAATTGTTCATTATAAAATATATCAAATACACAAAGCATAAAGAAAATACATATGTATAATCTAAGGAATAAGAATATCACCATCACTTGTGTAACATAAGCAGTTTAAGAAATAGAATATTACCAGTGCCTTTTTAAAAGCCCTTTCTGTCCCACATCCCAGAGGCAGTTGTTAGACTCACGATAATCATTCTCTGGCCTTTCTTTCCAAATTTGCTGCCCTGTATGTATCTTTAAATTATATTTTTAGTTTTGCCTTTTAAGATACTAAATCAATGGAATAGAACTGTAAGTATTTTTCTGACATGCCTCTTACCCTCAACATTATGGTGATGTGTTTAGCCAAGTCCCTTCTACTGCAGCCTAGCATTTCATTTGATGACAACACTTCAATTTACCCATTTTACTGTTGATGGACATTTGGATTTTGTTTTAGTTTAATTCCCTCCAAGGTAGATCCTAAGACCAAGATTTGGATCTAAGCAGCATTTGGGAAGTGACTCTGGGAAGCACTGTGAAGAAGTGAGGAGGGAGGACCCAGAAAGAAGAGAAGCTGATAAAGTGTGTGTTCAGAAGCAGCTTATCACCATGGGCTTATTCCTGCCGGGAACTCTGAAAGGTAGCCTGAAACACGCATCAGATTTATCCACTCAGGGAGGTGGAAGCTAGAATATTTATCCACCAATTCCTGTCCTACATTGGTTCATGACCTAGAAGGTCATCCTGGGGCGTGAACTCCCTGCCATTTGTGGCTTGTCCCCTGTGTGGGCTGAGTATGCTGAAGATGCCCCCAGGCAGACATATGGAGGAAGCAATCATCTTGCACAGGCGCTCTCCAGGATAGGTTTAGAGGATATGGTAGAGCTCTTTTTGGATCTGCTACAATGCATCCCTTGTACCACTCAGATCCACTCAGTCCACACCGTGTTCACTTTATCCTCTCACTGATTTTTCAAGGTTCAAGATGCAGTTCCCTGAAAACAGGAAAAATAATCAAGGGCTTAACAATTGGTGAGTTAATGGGACAAAGTACAGCCCTTAAGGCTATAGTTGGTCCTAAGGCTATAATTAAAATTCATCATCTCTTTTACCACCCATTGTAGATATCTCTTGGTCAGAAATTCTCTTGGAACTTGCATTGGTGGGGTGACCCAGCCCTGCATCCTTGAGGGACCTGAATCCTTGGTTACCTTGCCATTTTTAAGATTGTGGAAGTTGCCTTTATATTATTAACATTGGGCATGGAAGCACCAAGAGGTATCCTAGCAAATCCCTCTGCACCAGATAAAGTTGAAGACATTAAAATATAGAATCTTCCACAAACAATAGGAGAAAAGAGTGTGGAGAAAAGGGAACAGTCCTACACTGTTGGTGAAAATGTAGTTTGGTGCAGCCATTATGGAAAACAGTATGGAAATTCCTTTAAAAACTAAAACTAGACTTACTATATGATCCAGCAATCCCACTCCTGGGCATATATCCAGAAGGAACTTTAATTCTAAAAGATACAGGCACACCCATGTTCACAGCAGCACTATTTACAATAGCCAAGACAGTGAAGCAACCTAAATATTCACCAACAGATAATTGGATAAAGAAGACGTGGTATATATATATATATACAATGAAATCCAACTCAACCATAAAAAAGAATAAAATAATGCCATTTGCAGCAACATGGATGCAGCTGGAGATCATCATACTAAGTGAAGTAAGCCAGAAAGAGAAAGGAAAATACTATATGACACCACTTGTATGTGGAATCTAAAAAAATGAGACAAATGAACTTATTTACAAAACAGAAACAGACTCACAGGCAGAAAACAAACTTGTGGTTATCAGCGGCAAAAGGGGGGATGAAGGGATAAATTAGGAGTTTAAAATTTGCAGATACTAACTGCTATATGAAAAATAGATAAACAGCAAGGTCCTACTATAGCACAGGGAACTATTTTCAATACCTTATAATGGCCTATAGTGAAAGAGAATATGAAAATGAAAATACAAAAAACTGAATCATATGCTGTACACCAGAAATTAACACAGCACTGTAAACTGACTATACTTCAATTAAAAAAAAAAGTCAAATAAAATAAAATAAAATATAGAATCTTCCTTTCCAAGAGCATAGTATGATTTATTAGGCTTTTTAAAATGTTTTTTATTTGAGTTTGATAATTTATTCATATAGAGCTGTATTTATATATGCTAAATTTTTGTTTTTGATGTTATTGTGAATGATAAGTTTTTCCAGTTATACTTTTTAATAGCTAGTAGTGTGTATAAAATTTCTTCTATGTAACAATTTGTTATCAAGAAAACTTGTTGGATTCTTTGGGGGTCTTCTAAAAGGTAATCATACCATTTGTGCTTATCCAAATAATGTTTTGGTCCTTCCTATGAAATGTTGATGTGCTTTATCTCTTTGTATTTTTTTTTTTTTTTTTTTGCACTGGGTAGACTGAGTGGGAGTGATGTGATGGTGGTGGGTATCTTTGTCTTGTTCCCATCAACTTTTAGATATTAAACTAAACTTGTATTCCTTGGGGAGACCCAACTTGGTTATAATATACTCTGTGTTTTACATACTACTGGGTTGTGCTGGCTAAAATTTGGTTTAGAGATTTTCAAAACTATATTCATGAGCATGGCCAGTCTGTAATTTTTCCATCATGTGCCTTCCATCCATGTCCTGTTTTGGCATCAAGGTTATGCCAGCTTCAAAGAGTGGGTTGGAAAGTGTTACTTCTTTTTCAGTTCTTTGGAAAAATCCATGTAAAATTGAACTGAACTATTCTTTGACTATTTAGTAAAATATTCCTGCTAAGTTGCTTTGTCCTGCTGTTTTCCTTATAGTCAGATTTTGAACAGGTTTCCCACCCAATTGCTTTAATGTTTTTGAAGTTCTATGTTTTTTCTCAAACCAGTTTTGATGAGTTCTATTTGGTGGTAATTCATTCACTATTTCTAAATTTTCAAATTTATTGCCATATTGATTCACAATATCTATTATCTGCTAAATCCTTACAGTTTTAATAGTTATATTTCTTCTTAATTCCTAATGATTTTTCTTCTCTTATTTTCCTTTGATCAATCTCCAGTAGTTCAATAATTAATGTCTTTAAAGACTCAACTGTTGATTTTGTTAATTGTCTCAATCACGTTTGTTTTTGCTTTTACTTTTATTAATTAAATTTTTTTCTTTTCTTATTTACCCTTACTTTCTTTAGAGTTCTCACTTTTCAAGTTTGAATTTAAAATTCATTCTAAGCCTCTTTTTTTCTGATAAAAAGCAATTAAGAGAACAAATTTCTCTCCAAGAACGCCTTAAGCAACATACAGTTCCTACTGTTATTTAATTATAAGCATTTTCTATAGTTTATTACAGCTTTTCATTGACCCATGAGTTGCTTAGATTTTTAAAAAAATTTCCAAGTGAATGGAGCTTTCCAAATTATTTTTTTGAATTCATTTCTAACTTAAGTGAATTGGGGATGGTGAATGTGGGCAGTATAATACTTATCTTCTGAAATTTGACAAGGCTATCTTATGATGTATATTATCAATTTTTATGAATATTCTGTGATGCTTAAAAAGAATATTCTACATTCACGAGAAACAGTGCTGATATTTTAAAGCTTTTATTTATTTCTTGAAATGTATTAAATGTAGGTATTTCCAACATCTGGATCTTCTGCTGTCTGTCGCTTATGCTGGTTCTCACTCATGATGCTTTGTTCATATGTGTGTTTAGTGATTTTTGACAATGGATCTGATGCTGGTTTTCTTTGAAACTTTGTGGAGATTTTTTTGAAGACCGCCTAAGAGGCATTGAATTTTTTTCTATCTTTTCCCTAAGGGTGTACCCAACCTGAAGACAAGTCAAAAAAAATTCTACACTTAAGAGTTTTTATAAATACAAACCTGCACTCATATGCATGCTGACTTTTGATTATTTGTTTTCAAGGAAGAATTTTTCCTTGTGCAATAGAGCAGGGTTTATTTCATTTTCACCCTCACTCTGTGGTTATATTCCTTTGGATTACCAGGTTTTCATAGGAGGTCTTTTAATTAGACTTCTGACCTTGAGCGTGCCCTAGCCTGTATATCCTGTCCCCACACCCTGTGAAGTTGCCGGGATGCAAGTTCAAGGTCTCCGAGTTCAACAGAAAGTGTCAGGGCCAAGGCTGGTATTGACACTCGCTTACGTCTGAGGACTCCTGGTTTTACTTTATTTCTGGGCATGGCATATTGTTTACTTTGGTGATAACTAACTGATCTATTTTTAAAGTTTTTTTAAAGCCATTTTTAAAATAGTTTTCTTGTGATTTAAATCACTGACCATAAAATTTATCCCTTTAATGTGCCTCATTCAGTGGTTTTATATACATATTATATATGTATGTATATATCTGTATCTATCTATATCCTAATTCTGTGGTTCTTTTTCTCTAGAGATCCCTAATCTTTTCACTTTATTGATAGTGGTCTTGCATTACAAAAGTTTTTATTTTGATAAAGTCCACTTTATCTATTTTTCTTGTTTTTGCTTGTATTTGGTGTCATATCTAAGAAACCATTCCCTAATCCAAGATCATGAAGATTTACATCTGTTTTTTTTTTTTCTAAGAACTTTATAGTTTTATTTCTCAATTTAGGTCTTGTGAACCATTTTGAGTTCATTTCTGTATGTGGTGTGAGGTAGGAGTCCAACAGCATTCTTTTGCATGGGGATAACCAGTTGCCCCTGCACTATTTTTAAAAAGACAGTTCTCCCCCTTGAGCTGTGTTGGCATTCTCAAAAATCATTTGACTGTAAATGTGAGGGTTGATTTTTTGTATGCTCATTTCTACTCCATGGATCTTTATGTCTATGCTTATGCCAATAGCACATGGGGTTTGTTTGGTTTTGTTTTGGTTTTGGTAGCTTTTTAGTAACTTTTGGAATCTTTCTTTTGATTTTAAAATTCAGCATTTTAGTTATCTTAGTCAGGAGGGCCTTTCAGTGTATCTTACCTGCACACTGCTGTAAATCTAAATCAATCACTATTTATTTATTCACTTCTTTACAGCAGAATGCCTTTAGTGAAAACTCCAAATAATTTAACTTTGCTTTCATTTCATTTCTAATAATCTATTTCAGATATACAAAAAGGCATTAAAAATAACAACCATGTAGTCTTCATTCAGCTTAGAAACCAGCAGAATTGACGTCCCTAGTGTATACCTTCTCAATCACATTTCTCCATAATCCCTCAAAGATAATCAACATCTTGAATTGTATGTTTATCATTCCCATGCATGTCTTTATGCTTTTATATACGATCATTTCCAACCACCTGCTCCCTTGCCATCCTCTACTACAGGGGCTATAATTCTAAACATTTCACACCTAGTTTCTCAGGCTGCAGACAGAGTCATGGCTGATGAGATATGGTAGAAGTCTCTGGGCAGTGTGACCTTTCCCAAATGGAAAGGCAAAGATTTGCTATAAACAACGCTTTCTACTCCTCATTAATTTTCCCTTTCCATTTTTTTCCAGCTTGGAACATTTAGACATGAGACTGAGATAACTATCTTGTCACCAGGAGGTGGTAAGAATGAAGAAGATTTCTGTGCTTCCTCATGGCAAAAATGAAAGCTAGAAATAGCCTGGGTGTTAGAGCAGGCAGGTAGCTAGATATGAGCAGAGAAAGGGGACACAGACCAAATGGCAGGAACTGGGCAAAAAGGAGGGGGCATGGGCCAAAGGCAGGAATCCCTACATCATGTAAACAACAGGGGACTCTGGTCAGAGAAGGAAAAGCAGGAACCTCTGGGTTGATAAGCGGTCACACCTTTTGGGGTGATGAGCAGCCTGGAGGCCAACAAAGAAAGGTGGGAAAGGCAGGAATCTCCAGGGTCCGAAAGTAACTTTTGCTCATTATGCCCTTATTTCAATAAAATTAGCCTTGTGGATCAGAAATACGTATCATGCACTGACGCCATGACACTTCCGATCCAGAATAAATAAGGACAAAAATCCTTCCTCCCTTTGAGAAGGTGGAGTTGGGATGCAAATCAGGGAATACGACCCCAGACCCTTCCTCCCCCAGTGAATATTCCATCCCTTCATTTTTACACCCTATGTAACCAACTTGCCAAAGAAACTCAGGGCAGCTCCTTACCTGAGCCTGCCCGCTCTCCCCTGAGAGTGTACTATCCATCCTTTAATACATCCCCACTTTACTTTCTTAACTTCCACATCTTGTCTCTGAATTCTTTCTGGGATGGGACAGGAACCTGGAACACCAGTTACATCTACCAACAACATGGGGACCTGATAGAATTGTATTACTGCATCTCAGACCCCTTGTTGCATGAGGCAAATAGTACATTTCATCAAATCTAAGATGCCATTGATGGTGAAACACACCAGTGTGCTACCCATCACTAAGAAAGAACAAAGATGCTGACAATTATACAATATAATACTTTCTCTTTACATCAGCTGCAAATGACAACCTATTTTTACAGATAAGAAAATTGAAAAAACATATTTCTAAGAGTCAATGGTAGTTTAAAAAAAGAAGGTTTTTTTAGTTGAGGTTTCACATACTTAACAGCTGAACAGACACCTAATTGATATCGTTCTAGAGTAAACAGACCACATTTAGATTAAAATGAATGTACCTGAAAGCAGAGAAGGAAGAAAGTCAGGCTTTGCTGAGAAAGTTGTGTTTTGCTCTAGGTCGGCAGGCCAAGGAATCTGCAAGCATGTTGTATCAGCCCTGGGTCTGCTTATTGGCAAATTTATCCGTTACCTTTTTCTCCTCTGATCTGTAATGCTCCAGGCTGTGTTCCCAGGTCTTCTGGGTGAGCTGAGTCCCGCTGAGTTCAGCCAATGAGCTGCAGTGTCTGGAGAGGAGAAGGGAACAGGAGCGGAGAGAATTCCTTCTCCTCCCTCTCGGGCCTGAGTGGCGTCTCTGTCAGCAGCTGAAACTCCTCGCTGGACCCAACTCCTACCAGGCAGGTCCGCAAATTTGCAGCATCTGTGTTGATTCCGGCCCCCTGTCGTTTGTCTCTCCATTGGAGGAGTGGTAGTGGCTTCCTGCTTTTGCTCATCTCAGGATGGCCTCACCGTTCCCTCTTGACCGTCTCAGCTCATCGTCACCTGTGTAACCAATTCCCTGTTTCTCTGACACTTGGACTATTTGCAGTTTCATTGCCCTGGCTAGAAACTAGTGACACTTTCTGAAAAGGACTTAGCTTCTCAGTCCTAAGCTAAAATTACCGCACAGGGTCAGACAGATGCAGGCTGTAGCAGGAGATATAACTGGGACCTGAGTAAGTCTGACCCCCTCGGCTCCTCCCCAGCACCTGATGTAATATACCCCCGAGGAAGGGGCAGTTATTCCCCATGTCAAGTGCAGCTGGCACGCATCCTGCGGAACGAGGGGAGTAGTGAACGCTTCTCCTCCCCAGGCCGTTTAACTGAATGCTCGGAGCAGAAAACTCCTCATTCTTCTTGTACAGAAGGATGTAATCTATACGTGCTAGCTTCTCTCCCAACAGAACTCTTTATTACCATCATCCTGTTCTCACTCCACCTGAACACACTGGGAATGGATAAACACCTTTTATTTTTATACATAGAATGCTTCACGAATTTGTCATCCTTTCACAGGGCCAATGCTAATCTTCCCTGTATCGTTCCAATTTATTTTATTTTTTGTATCCATGCTGCTGAAGTGAGCGCTGGATAAGCATTGCTAGTTCATCTTGACCTGCAAGAAAGAGTCTGTCTCACCTAGGTGTGCCGGACTGGGTTGTGGATGCTGTAAGTAGATGAGATTTGGGATTGCCTCCTTATGGGGAGCAGGTGAGTGTGTTTGAGTGGTTAGTGAGGTTTTGAAATCAAAACTGTGGGAAAAACTGTGTGTGTGGAAGTAAAGCAGCCAGAAAATTACAGTTGACATTTGTGTTTTCATTTATCTCTCTTTCTCTCTTCCTCCCTTCACCCCTCTCTCCCTCCCTCCCTCCCTTCCTTCCTCTTTTTGCTTCCTGACAATAGCGATCCGGTTTCCCTTTGGGCAATCACCGCTTTCCCACTTCCAGTCCATGTGGTTTGGCAGTACTAGCATTACCTCTGTCTCCGGGGATAGGCACTTGACTCAGGCCAAGTCAGTCAGAACACGGTACCTCCCTGGCCAAGATGCCGGTCCCGGGATGGGCGCGTGCCCTAATCAGAGCTTGTGAGGTGATTAGTTGGGTATTTTGAAAGGGAAGTGTCCCCTGTTGTTCTTGCTGGGCTTGGCCATATGAGGATAAAGGTCTGGAGCTTCTAGTAACCCTCTTGCCACCATGAACATAGGGCCTGCCCGAGAGTGGAGCTTAGACACGGGGAAGCAAAGGTGAGAGACAGAAAAGAACCAAGTCTTGATGACATGGTTGACCTGCAGGATTCAGCTGGGCCCAAACCCAGAACTACCTCCTTTTCAGTTAATGTCCACCAGATTCCTTTCCTTCTTTCTCCCTTCCTCCTTCTCCCCCTTTTGCTGAAAGAACCCTAAAACAAGCTTCTATGTGCTTTCACAATCTTATACGTTAGTCTTTCTCTCTCTCTTTTACTGAAAGAACTCTAAGTGTTATAAAGACTGTATCTTCATGCTGGAGCTAATGGCGGCTTCCGTTGTGTAAAAAGCAAGCTTAAAATGCTGTTTATGTAGACAAACAAAAGCCTCCTGCCTTTTAAAAAATATTCATTTCTTTGTTAGGGGAGGTAATTAGTTTTATGTATTTTTTAATGGAGGGATTGAACCCAGGACCTCGTGTATGCTAGGCACGCGCTCTACCACTGAGCTACACCCTCCCTCCCAAAAGCCATTCTAATATTATTGCATGCAGGTCAGGGACAAGAGCATTTAGTTTTAGGAATCTAAGGTCAGTACGGTTTCTTAATTCTTGTGGTGCAGTGTTTTAGTTGCATTATTATTGCCAATGAAGTTGATAGTAGGGTATTCTCTGTACCTCATCTACTATAGTAACTTAGGGAGTGTATTTAAAACATGTTATACTGCTGTGCACAACTCACAAGAGTTCATTAACATACACCCAAGGGAGTCTACGACTCAAAGTTTTCCCCTCCCTGGTAGGCAAATATTTTCTTTACAAAATTCTATGATCTCACAAGCAAATCACCATGTAATACCGCCTTCCAGCTTGTAATCTTCAAGACTTGCATTTAGTCAGTGGGCACCTTACAGCTACAGTGCCTTTCTGTTTGTCAGCAGACCAGTTCTGGCTTACTTCTGATGAAATGTCATTTTCCTATGATTTAATTTTAAATGAGAATGGGATGCTTTGCTAAATCAAGTTGACTGACGATCTGAACATTTTCAAAAGGTTGCATGAACAGTGATTTCTTTAAAAATGATGATGATTCGAGTCTTTTTGGTTAAGTTTCCACTTAATTTTGGAAAAAAAAAGTCAATCCCAGAGTTTTAGAGTTGGGAAGAAATGCAGCGCTGTCTCAGCCCCCAGCCCTCTCTGAGTGAGGAAACACAGTCCCAGAGACACAAAATGCAAGTGGCAGATGGAATGTTTAAGAATTTGTAGTGACTTTGGGGTGCAGAGGAGGAAGACACTGAGCTGTTTTCTCTCTTTTGCACTCACTTTTACTCTCATTTCCTCTCAGGTATCCTTCCATGGGTATATCCTAGGATTCACAGGCAATTCTAGATTTACACATTTCTTTCTCTTAATTTGTGTGCCTTTTATTTATTTTTCCTGATGTTAATTTTTTTTATTTGTTTACAACCTTCCAGAATCATTGGACAGGCACTATATAAAATACCAATTTTATTATTGCTCCATTAATAATGCTAATAAGGATGATGTCACACATCTTCTTTGGCAGAGGGCAAAGGGACAACGGAACAACACATGTCAGCAATGGAGCAAGAAAATTGGGTAGAATGGTTCCCCTGGCCTCCTACCAATGCCCATCTTTCTCTCAACCTCCTTGACTCCCAAGGAGGACTGTGTAAATCTGCCCAGGGAGGCTGTGTTTACCTGGCCCCATGTTCACTCAGCCTGGTCTGGCCAAAGGCCACACAGCAGGCCAGGCAAAGACCCACTGAGCCTGAGAATCAGGCAGTGTTTCTCGAGTATTTAGTAGCTGCTGTGCATATGGTGTCCTAATACAAACTTTCTAAGCGAAGCAAAGAACAGTGAAATGAGACAAGTCAGCATTTTACCAGCGTCAGAAGCTTCCTGGAGAAGAAACTTGCCCATCACTGTCAGTAGTTTTCTGAACTTTCTGTGATAGAACCAAAATATGGTTGGTGACTGAAAGCGGGATTTCATACAAGAGAACCACGTCTGAAATTTTTTAAACTATTTTTCTTTAACACAGGAAATGACACACCATACAAAATACTTGTTTTACAAGTTGACATCTTTACAGTTTGGGGTACAGTTACAGTAATGCAAGTAATATTAGTGCATCCACTTAGAGCAGAGTTACCGGTCGCCACTGGGCTTAACACAAAGCCAAGAATGACTTCTTTGCTTCAATTACTGTCTAGTCTTTGAATTAAAAAGGAAAAAAAGAAAAATTACTTCTACCTCCTGTATACTATGTCAGAATGATAAACAATGCTGACAGTTAAGTAGTCTGGTATTTCTATAAAAGGGAGATTGTATTCCAATAGCTTTTACGTTGTAAATCCTGGAGTTTTGGTCACATCTATCAAATCGTCATTATCTCAGCTTTCAGGGAAATTACATCATCTTTGGTAATAGGCTGCCAACAAACAGAAGCTATAGACTCCACCATTTTTTTCCCCCAAAGAATCCTGTATTTTAATGAATAGCTGAATAAATAGACATTAATTATGAAATTCACATTAAGAAAATCCAAACATTCTGATTGCTTGATCTCTTAAATTTGATAGCTACTACGAAACAGACTATGTTAGGGTAAAAATAAGCTGAATCACAGGCATGTAACTGGGAAGTGCTGGCAGATATATACAGTAACATGGAGGAGCCATAAAAGAAAAGTGTTTGTATGTACATAATGTTTTCCTTGCTTTTCTGCATGGAGAAACACTGTTTTATAAAATGGGAAAACACACAGTAGGCCACATGCAACAAGGACCAGTACAATGTGCACAGCAGAATAATCCAACAAGACACAAGAACTATGGGTTTCAAAAAGAATTCGGGAGCAGAAAAAAAAAAAAAAAAGGAAAGAATTGAAACCTGGAATGCTTTCTTATTGAGGTTTCAGAATAGAAATTTGCCTAACAAGCCTCTTGATAGTTTTCAAAAGTTCCCACTTGACCACCTATGGTTTAAGTGTAGAGCTAAAAATAAACCATCCTATTATACAAAACTTTGTATATTAGCATACAAAAGGTAACAATTTACTTTTTGTATAAAATATAACCTTTTGATAGTATATTTATTTCACATATGTATAAATATAACCCAAAGAATATGCTTTAAGGATTTCTACCAAAATATTCTTTACAAAAGTTTACAAAACAAGTCATTTATTTATATTTACAACCTAGCACAGAAACGATTCCAGGCCAGTGATGTTGGTATTGTGTCAAAGGAAGAGTGCTTCTAGACATTTTGAAGATTGGGAGAGGGCTTTGCAGAACTCTCCAAATGTGTTCTTTTTAGAACAGGTATTTAAAGAGTTATTAAATGACTTCAGTTAAATATCATTTGATAATTGAATACGTGAGTGTATGGCTAAGAAGGCTGGCGATAACCTGTGTTCCTCTGGAATGAGGAAAATGATAGTGCTATTTCGCATACATCCCACATCAGCCCACATCTTCCCCATTTTACAGCTGCTCTGTTACATGACTCAACAGGACCTTTTTCTTTGATACAATGCTCAGCCCTGAGGGAGAAAACCTGGATACGATGGGCCCATCTAGCATGTGGCAATGATTCATCACATTGGGGACAGAAGAATGAATAGATGGCAACTAACAGCACATTCTATTCAGTTGTTCTCCCAAATAATGTGTCCAAATAAAGGCAGATTGTTTTTCCTCTCAATGATGCCTTCCCTCAAACCCCATGAAATAGATTTGCACCCGCCGGTACCTGCTGTCCCTGGTCCTGATCTTTTGTTTTCTTCAACCAAAACGTGATACCTTCTCCGTTTTGGTCTCCAAACTTCCTTTTCTTACAAATCAGTCTCTGGTCATCAAAATAAGCAGAGAGGGCTCGATTTCCCACTCAGCTTGGGAGCTAACCCGCAGGCATCATCACAATAAGACCAAGTTATCTGTGGTCAAATACATCTTCTTTAGAGCCTCGCCCAGTGGAGGGTTTTCTTTTTTAAACAGTGAAATCTGATGCAGACAGGTGCGCACTAATATTTCAGTATGATTAGCCACAGGTCATGATTGTAGCCAAGACTCAGAAGCTGGATTCAGAAATTAGTTGTGGAAGCCCAAATGAAGTTGGACAGCTCTGTGTTCTTGTTTCATCACTAGACACAGCATCTCGCTGAAGTGGAGGACGTGTGGGAAAAGTGAAAAAGTGAGGGGGTGAATCTGGGGAAGAAAATCTATCATCCACGGAATGTTCTCTGGGCTCTCCACTTCTCCTTGACTTAGGACACTGTTTGGGTACTCTAAACAAACCTACAGCATTTCGATCTACCCTGGAAGTTTTAGAAAATCTAAATGAAAAACAGAGTAGAGAGATTAAAGCACACTTATGTATCAATTAGAGCAAATGAGGGGATTTGTAGCTTGTGGCTTGGAACTAGTACCTCTGCGTGACGTGGGGGTTAAACCAGCTATGGGTTCTATGACTTCTCCTTCAGGGCGAAGAGGAGCTTGGGAAGCCCATTTTACACAACTAATTACACATCAACATCACAGCTCTGTTTGGGTAAACTGGATACTGTGTCCTGGAGTTTCGACAGGGAAAAGTGACCCCAATGTTTTACGTTCAGGTTTGAGATTTAAAACGAGCATTTGGACCAAAATGCTCGCCGCTACAGTTACTTCCTGCTTTCCCCGTTTCAGCCAAGGTATCATAGGAGTCCAAGTGAAAGTCAACCGTTTGGCCTTCACGGAGTCCTCGTGAAATACTGCCTTTGCATGCTTGGAGTCTGCGAATTGTCTCCCTTTCCTCCTTTAGGAGTTGTTCCCCAAGATTTCATCAAGATTGATGTCTTTCATCCAGTCATCATTACCAGGCTCTGTCTTCAATAAAGAATCAATGAAGTCAGCATCACTGTTTAGGGCTGGGCCCATGTTATCAGTCTGTTGGTTGAGAAAGTCAAAAGCTAAGTCATTGCCATGGTCAGCTCCTTGAAAAGCCCTGGAACTTTGGTTGGGTGAAGGGAAATTGCCGGGCGTCAGGGATGGTGGCTGGCTTATGCCTGTCCTCGACTGACTCAACCCCGTGCCTGACTGGTTCAAATTCGGCAAAATCTGTGTGCTGAGCTGATTGGGTCTGAGATTCAGACTTCTGAGTGGACCCATGGTTTGTCCATTTAATGTCTGGCTCATTTGGCTCATGGGTCTCATTTGCGCCGCTGGCGTTAACTGACTAGGAGGAGCAACCGCTCTCTGGGCAAATTGCTGGCTACCTGCGGTCTGCTGCAGTGACTGGTTTGGGGTGTAGGCTGCAGGCGTAGCCGCGGGGAAGCGGACTCCTGCGGACTTCAGCGCCTCCTGCTGTTTGGTTGTTGCTTCTTGAGAGGCCCAGTTTGGTGCCGTCGTGTTGGATGTGACCATCACGTTCGACGTCCTCTGGGCAGGCCTGCTTGCCATACTGTGGGTTAAGTTTGGTCTTAATTGCTGCGAATTGCCAACGGATCCAGCTCCAAAAGTGGCCACGTTATTATTATTACTGGACCCTAGAGTAGGCGGCCGTGGCATCAGAGGGTTGTTTTGATTTGCTAGCAGTTGGTTTGGGTTTCTCTGTGGGGTCAGCTGACTCATTCCTGAAGTGATGTTGTACGTGCCAGGTTGACTGCAAGGCAGGGTCCCATACATCCCTATGTTCTGAACTGCTGTGGATAAGGATGGCATTCTTGTCCCATGAGAAGTAGACATGAGGCTGGAATTTGGAGTTAAAATGGTGTGTGTTGAAACTGGGTTTGCCAAAGCCTGGTTAGAGTTTAAACTCACTGCCGATGAGCCACCTAAGAACAAGAAGATGATTATATTAGTTCATAACAGCAGGTCAGCTCCTCTTTCATAGCAATTTACAATCGCTTATCAACTCTGAACCTGCCTTTGGGTCTAAGAGCAAATAAAGAGACAGTCATCACAGCACATATATAAAAGGAATAAGACAGCTTTTGGGAAAGGGGGAAGTTATCACCCTAAGTTACTCCTTGGTCAAGAGTTTATATACCATAGAAAGATAGTGAAATAGAATAGTTCTATTTCTTAGGATTTACTTTATTCTGCTTCTGGAAGCATAGAAGGGATGTGATAGTCAATCTTCCATTTGGAATTAGCTTCACTCTGTCCCAAGACTAAAGACTACAACTCTGATTAGCCACTTGTCACGAAACCCATGTTACCGGTTACCCCAGGGTCCAAATTAGAAAGTGCAGAGGGATTCTATACACGGCTACTAGATTAAGAGCCCAAATCTATGGCCTCGGAAATCATGTCCAATTTTCATCTGCATCATCGCCGTTCAAGAAGTTGCCACAAGATACGTAAACTCCCATCTCTTCAAACATCTGAATTCAGTGTAATCCAGGCTCGAGTGCTCGTTTCCATACAGAAAGCACTCTGCTCTGGGAGGAGCCCTCACTATTGTATTGTTGTCCATACACCATGAGCTACTTAAAAAAAATAGTTTTTATTGAAGTATAGTCAGTTTACAATGCTGTGTTAATTTCTAGTTTATAGCATAGTGACTCAGCTATATTCCTTTCCATGTTCTTTTTCATTATAGGCTATTACAAGGTATTGAATACAGTTCCCTGTGCTCTACAGTAGGATCCTGTTCCTTATCTATTTTATATACATGAGCTACTTCTGCCCATGTCATTTCCTTCCCTTGTGATGCCCTTCTTACCTCACCAAGCCCTATCTTTTCTTCAAAGTCTCAGGCCAAGGTCCAAGATCCAAGATCCTTCATTAAGCTTTCCCTGCTGTCCCAGCCTCCTCTCTCAAGCTGCATTTGCTCTTTGAAGTTTTCATTTCGCATTGAGCCTTTGTATTGGGAAATCCAAGGAGCCTCAAAGTGCCTGCCAGTTACACTGATGCCTGTAGATAAGTGACTGAGTGTGGGACCAGTCCATCTTAGGCTGCTGAATAGGGAGGCACCACGTATCAGACCAGTGATGAGCTCACACACTGAAACTGTAATAGGGAAGAACAAATCTGTCTCCATGTTAGATCTGTTCCTTTAGCTCTAACCCTGTGCTGTTTCCTGTGCTGAGTCATGCTGGTTCTGCACCTTTTGTAAAAGAATGTTGTCTGTAGTCTGAAACATCAGGAAAGCCCATTCTCAAGGCTTTGACCTTTGAGGATAAAATACTTTTCCATTCATATAGAGACAAAAAGTTCAAGAATAGAGAATATCATTTGTCTTGGAGGTTTATAGAAACATAGTGACCTGATCTAGATGGACAGCTGCAAGAACAAAGGATTCTGACACCAAGAAGTTTGTAACCAACAACATCCCCTCCCCTTTTTAGTATAAAAGGAGCCTGAATTCTAACTTGGGTAAAATGGTTCTCCAGGATGTTAGTCCCCCGTCTTCTTGGTCTTCTGGCTTTCCAGATAGTCATCATTCCTCACCTCAACACCTTGTCTCTAATTTATTGGCCTATTGTGTGGTGAGCAGTACTCATTTATAAAATCTTTTTGGCTTGGGGAGGTTAAAATCATCAATGGGAAAACACCTTGAGAGGTAAAAATGGAATGCCAGAAAGATATATACAAGTGCCTGTTCCATGATAAGTTCCCGGAGAGAAAGAATTTTTGCCAGTTTTGTTCACTCTCAGAATCTCCAAGTCTGATGGATGGTGCCCAGAAGGTATTCAGTTGATATTGATTGAATGAACGGATGAATGAATAAGTGAATGAGAGATTGAAGCAAAGCAACCTGGATAAAGATACTTTTTTAACGTCCTCTCCCTGCAGAGAGGCAGGGAGGCCCAGAGAAACAGAGACACTGAGAAAGAGAGAACTAGACCCACATACGAAGATGAGAACGGCAGTGTGAGAAGACCACGGCTGCACTTATAGCCCTGGGACAGCCCCCACGTTTGAGGATACCAGCGTGGTGCACAACTTGAAAGACAAGGCCTTGCTATTTGCATTAAAATATATCCCCAGCTAGACTCCACAGCTCTTGAAGGCAGGAGCAATCTCTTATAACTCCTCATCTCCAGACTGAGCCCAGGCCCCGACTGTGTAGGGCAGTAAGTGTTCGATGAAGAGTCAGACAGGAGATACTTGCACAGTGACTCAGTTCACAGACGGCTGATGAGGTGGAGCCCCAGCATCTCGGTATCTGACGGTGTCATGAAGAGGGGATTTACACAATGAAAATGCTATGGGAAAACATTTAGAGGTCTTAAGAACCACTCCCTCTAGGTCCCTCTATAACAATATACCCTATGAAGACTTATGAGGAGAGAGTCTTTTTAAACAACCAGAATAGAGAGAATTCCCATACAGGTCACAAAATGTTAATCACAGTTAATATTTAGAAGCCCCTCGTATGTGGTAGGAATTGTTCCAGGCGCTTCTCACACATCTTTTCTGATTTTACCCTCTGGGCCGGGGGATTATTATTGTGCTGAGGTCAAAGTAAAAAGCGATAAAAAGTTCACGGGGTTTGTTGCTTATTTCATTCTCGGAAGACACGGGAGGTACAGCTCTCTAGAGCAGGGGTTCTTACCCTTTGGGGGTCAGGCTAACAGAGCAGGACCCTGTGGGGCCTTCCCAGGACAGACCCCTCCCCACATCCTCTGCTGCAGCTCCTCTCTGAAGTGCCCAGATAATAGGACCTCATGTATAGTTCCTGAGTTTTTCAGATGCTGAAAACCACCACCGAAGGGAAGAAATTAACTACTTGATGATCAACAGCGCGTGGCCCCCAGACCGTCTGGCCCCTGGGGGTTGATGGTGTTGACCGCCCTGTTACCTCCACATCAGCCAATTAGAGAAATGTGCACGAGCTGATCACATACCCTGAGACGCTCCCCGCCTCATCTGCCCTTTTAATATGCTTTGCTGAAATCCTTCGGGGAGTTTGAGGTTTTCTTGGGCATGCGCCACCCCGTCCTCCTTGCTCGGCCCTGCAATCAACCTTTCACTGCTCCAAACTCCGACATTTCAGTGTCTTTGGCCTCACGGTGCAGCTGGCACCTGAACTGAATTTATATTCGGTAGCATTAGCAGTTGGATGCCAAGGACACCTCTCTTAGGAAGATGCCCATATGTGCTATGGGAGCTAAGTCCCTCCCAAATATCCAACCTCCTGTCTTCCTTAGAAACAGAACCCTGACTTAGCAGCCATGTGCCCAGGTGAAAAAGCACATTTCCCTCTTTCTTGCTGATGGGGGTGGGGTGTTCATAGGAAGAAATTCTGGCTAAAGGTAGATGTTACAAGTGAGTGCTGAAAAAAACCTGCCTTAGAAAGGGAATTTGAATCCTTTGGGAGGCCATTTTACCTTTTCCCTTCTTTCACCTCTCTATCTGGAATACGGTATGAAAGCTGGTGATGTGGTGGCCACAAGGCAACCCTTAAGATGGAAGAAATTACATGCTCAAGAAGGTGGAGCAGAAAGACGAAGCCTGGATCCCTGATAACATGGGAGAACCACCAATCCAGGCTGACTGCTCTCCTTGGGGATCTTTTATATGGATGGGAAAAGAAAAGCTGAAACATTCCCCTTGAATTTTATATAATATTTCAAAGGGCTCTTAGCTTCCCCTAAACCCACCAACAGGCCAACGTATAAGAAGGTATAAGTCACATTCCAAGTAAAACCCATCTTGCCTTTCAGCCTCCTTGAGGACAGACTCAAAAAGAGAATCTTGTTTTTGCCCTGAGGCAAAGTCATCTTAGAGCGTGGAATACACGTATCCCATTCCGACTTTTAGTGGAGACAGGCAATCTGGTGCGTTTGAAAGAGTTTAAACAAATTAGAACAACATATCTATTTCTACACTTAACAGGATCAGAAAATATTTATAAACAGAAATATTCACAGCCCCTTCTTCTTTAGAGAGTATCCGTTATGGCTTCCAGGACAGGTGGACAGAAGAAGGCAACAGGTAAAGCAGACAGAACTTGGGAAACTCGAGGACAAGATTAATTTACATGAGAAGGTGCAGAGAGTTCTGGGCAGAAAAGACCCGAATGGATGCTGACTAGAAGGCAGGGCAGCACAGGCTAGGTTTGAGAGAGGTTCTTTTGGAGTTCACAGTGTGGGAGGAGAGAGATTTTAAGGCCACCTGTGTTGTCTTGAGGGCTCTATCAACTCACAGACATAGAAAACAAACTACGGTTACCAAAGGGGAAAGGGTAGGGGAGGGATCAGTTAGGAGTTTGGATAAATTAGGATAAATACATATTACTGTATATAAAATAGATAAATAACAAGGATCTGCTGTATAGCACAGGGAACTATATTCAATTTCTTGAAATAACATATAATGGAAAATAATCTGAAAAAAATAGGTTGAGGTATGTATATGTCGCTTTGCTGTACACCTGAAACTAACATAAATCAACTACACTTCAATAGAAAACAAAATTAAAAAAAAATACACAGAAAAGGAAAGGAAAAAAGAATCCTCATATGTGGTATTCTCCCATAACCACAGAAACAATAAAAGTTTTTGAATTTTACTTTGTTTATTTTCCAAATTTTAAATTTTTTGAGAAATAATATTGGAAAATTCTGAAATTTAAAAAAGCTTAATTAAAAAAAAAGAAGTTTTGCTTTGTATTTTAAATGCAAGTCACCTTGGTAATTTTTGAGAGACTTCATAAAGACTTAATTTGCTTTTCAATTGTTTGCGGGCAGTAGGGCTATTTGTCTTAGGGACATGAGCTCAAAGGTGAAGATAGAAAGACTGGGCTTCATGCGAATTACAAATGTGACTAACAGGGAGAAATGTCTGCTTACCTTACACTATCTGGATCAAGATACGCTGTTGGGAGGAGCACGGTTGAACCTAGCAGTTAGAAAATATTTACCCTTTTTTTTGACTCAGGTGGTGTGGTGAGCAGTGAAATATGTGATTGAGGAACAAGAATAAGCAAGAGAAACTGCTGAGTGGACTGAAAAATATTCAAGTTGGGTCTTGATCTGAACGTTAAACAGGAGCTGGAGAAGGATTCTAAGAAAGATGTTACAGTTAAGTAAGAGATGGGAAAGGAGGAAATACTAAACACTGAACAGTTTGCATCCTTCCGCAGTTAGGGTTTTTATCAGTTTTTAAGAACACTTACCAGAATACTGAGCAGTGGGCTGCACACTGCCTACGTTTCTTCTTTGGTCTTTATAATCTGGGGGTGGCCTTGTCAAATGTCTGTTTATCTGATCTTGCGGAGCAATTTTCTCCTTGAAAACACAAAAGAAAACATATTAAATCGCATTGTTACTTTCTCTCTCATAAAAAAAAACCATATAGATTGTTATTCAGAAAAGCAAGAATGTAAGAACAATTCTGCAGTCACAGTTGCAAATCACGGACCCTACTTTGTAGTTTTTATGTACGAATTGCAGCCATAGTGGCGAATTATGGAACTTATTTATTTAATTATTTGATTAAAAAAATTTTGTTCTTTATTGAAGTGTAGTCCATTTATACTGTTAGTTTCCGGTGTACAGCAAAGTGATTCAGTTATACACACATACATACATATATATATATATATTTCAGATTCTTTTCCATTATATGTTATTACAAGATATTCAATATAGTTCCCTGTGCTATACAGTAGGTCCTCATTGTTTATCCATTTTATATACAGTAACGTGTTTCTGTTAACCCCAAACTCCTGATTCATCCCTCCCCCATTCCTTTCCCCTTTGGTAACCATAGTTTGTTTTCTATGTATGGATCTTATTTAGAGACAAATCTTTTCCATTCAGTTTCCTGCATGGAAGTGTAATTTCTACCTCTCCTTAACATTGAACATGTGCTTTGGGTCTAGTAAATACTCTCATTTTCTTTCTGTTCCAATGAGCTTTCAATGAGGATGAAATTTCTGTGGTTCCTGGGTTGGGTGTCGCTATTTTACTTCGTAGCACACCTGATATACTATGGTACCTACATGTAATTCTAGTCCCATTGAGTGTGGGAGGCACAGGAGAGGGTTGCCAGATACAGTGCAGGGCACTCTGGCATTCTGTGTTTTTATTTGCTAAATCTGGGAACCTTATACAGGAGGAGGTGCAGGCACTATATGCATATTAGCTCATTTTCCTCCATCATAAACAACCATGGAAGGAAGGTGTGATTATCCCCACTTAACAGATGAGGCAATGGAGGCTAAGCAACTTGTCGAAGATCACACAGTGGTAGCACAAAAACCAAATCCTGAGTTAACAGCTCAGGCTTTCCCACCACACAGCACAAGGGCCTCTCGCTGCTCCGTCTTTCAGCACCCCATCCTCAGAGCCCAGAGATTCCCCAGACTCCTTTCTTTTCTTCCTTCTGGAATGGGCCCCCTTTCGATCTTTAGAGGAGGTGAGCGTAGGGGCTCACAGAGGACCTGGGGGCATCCTTTTTAAATTGCCAACGCCCTCAGCCAAAGAGCATCAGGAACACACCTGTTGGGGTTATCCCTTGCTGCAGGAAGGGAGACCGTACATTCTGGGGACCAGAGGGTGTCTCAGCTGGGGCGTGTTAGAAAGAACCTATTATAGGATTTGGGCTTTGCTTGGGTGATTTAAGGAGAGTCTAACGAAGCCGGGATTTGTTCTAGGTTGTAAGCTGTCAGAAAGTGAGGTTGATTCTATGGCTAAGTAGAGAAATATTTGTCACTCATTCAGCACAAGAGGGGAATTTTTGGTGTTTTGTGGGTTACACAGTGACCTTGTTTATATCTATTTTTAGATGAAATTATGAAGTGGCCTTCTTTTGTCTCATTTTAACATGCTCTCAGAGCAACCCTGTCTGAGGTTGGTGTCCTGTAAAATGTTTATGTCCAACAGAACAAAACAGCTTGGGAGGGGTGAGGTGGGTGTAGCTCCGCGGTAGGGTGCACGCTTAGCTTGCGTTAGGTCCTGGGTTCAATCCCCAGTACCTCCATCAAAAAAAACAAAAACAAAAACAAAAACAAACAAAAAAAACAGCCTGGCTGTGGGTGCCCTATCAGTTCTGGACATCAAGGGATGTTTTTTCTTTCTCAGTAGCGATCAGGGAGTTTTTTATAAATGCTTCACTGCAACTTTATATGTGCCCCAAAGCAAGCCCCCTTTTCAATGATAAAAACAATTGACATAGGTACACAGAGAACAATATAATTATAGAAAAGTCAATAAATAGAAAAGAAAACCTTGTAACAGATAGATGGGAAAATTAGATGGAAGCCACATGTGGGCTGCCTAACTTAGAACCCACTTAAACCATGTATTTCTCAGTTTTCCATCAAATTGCAATCCTTCGAAGTAGAATAAATCTACTACAGAGGGAAAAAAAATGATCTTAAAACAACAACAAACCAAATTCAAATTCTTGTTTCTAAGGGAAAAGACTTGAAAGACTCAGGGATTTGGGGGCATCAAGTAATTGATATAAAACACGATTTTGATGAGCTAAGTGTAAATGAATCAGAAGCATATGGATTACATTTCTTTTAAATCTGGGTTTACAAATTAAGGGAAAAAGTGGTTGGTGAAAGTCTTTCTGGTTTTGCCCAAACCCTAAATGTTTAAGAAACAGCTCGAGATGTTCCATGAACCCAAATGTGGCAATGTTCAACCATTCCTACTTATAAACGATTGTGCAAGCTGACAGTTTTGATTTTTATGCCAAGTGTGGGCTTTCTGAAATCTTCTCTTTGTCAAAAGCATCAATCATTTTTTCTTATGTATTTAAGAGTTTCTACTGTCTCTAAGAAAACAGAATTCATGAGTGTGTGCGCGCGTATGTGTGTGTGATAATCAGACCCTTGGTTCCCCATTTAAAGACTAGATTTTGAATCTGGATTTATTTTTACATATATTCAACCTAATCTAATTGACTTTTTATTCTCCTGAGGGGCAAATTAGGTTGTTCAAAGGGTTAACATATACATCTCTGGAAACTTGAGTTTCTGAAAGTCCTTGTTCACAAGTGAGTTAGCGTTAACGGCCTTGCATATGGACCATTATAGAAATACCCTGTTGTCACTTGTGCTGAAGAACAGCAGAGACCAGACTCTGACACCAAATGGAGGCCACAGCATTTGCAAGACAATGACTTTCCCATTCTATGCACGTGTAAATTCACGGGCCCTCCCTGAGCTTACGTCTATGTGACATGAAATTTAACTTATCAACTCATGTCTCATGATAACCAAATATCTTGGACCCAAAAAGCTAATACAGAAATAATCTTCTGTTGCCCATATCTGCCCTGCTTCAGTTTCGCCATCTTGAAAGGTGAGATGCGGGTAATTCTAGGACCTCCCTCACACTCCCGCTGTAAGGACCAATCCTTTAATTCTGTCAAAGCTCAGCATGGTGCCTGGCACATAGTAGGTGCACAAAACGTGTTGGAAATTATGATGCCCATTGTAACAAGCACTACTTATCCCTCCTCTTTGTGTTTCTTGGTGGGAGAAGAATAGGGAGTAAGGATAACACACTTTCATGAGAAAATGTCTCAGTTTAGGAGCCTCGCTGGCCTTGCCAACTGACTGCAAATGACTACAAAGCATGTGCCAATGTAAAGTGGCATCAAAGACTGTTTCTTCCTGGATATGCTAAAAAGCGCAGGCACCCTCAGTGGCAGCCAAACAAAAAGAAATGTGAATGGTTTATAAAAAGTCACAAAAACAGCAGCCTCATTCTCATTCATCTCTCACAGCTTGTGCCCCTGCCCTTTGCACCTGTCCCAGTGGTGACTCATCCTGGGCTCCACGGGAGTCAGGGCAGTGCCAGGACAGGACCCTCACGGAACATTTCCTTGCCTTCTAAAGAGAGCTGAAAACCCAGAAATTCAACCTCTTCCTGCTCTAAGTCAACAAGTTAGTGGTATTGATGGGAATGATGATAGAGGACCCAGTAAGCCAAACATAGATTGTGTGTTTTTCTCTTCTACTGCCCTTGTCTCTAAGCTACTTAGTTTACAAAGATCAAAAAAAAAGGGAAAGAGTGGGTGGGCAGAATGAAATTTTCAAAGCTATGATTTATGGTAGAAATTAGACCACTTAGTAATCTCACCAGTGGTTCCCCTGCAGCTTACACCTTAGGGCAGCACTCAAGGTCACCTGTAAATTTCTCTCTCACTCTTCCTTACTCAAGGTCAAATACATTTATTTCTCACTCTTTCTTCTCACATGCCCTGGACTCCAAACTTAATGCCATTGGTCATTCCTTAAGAAACATAAATGATTGTTACGTTGTGATTTATACTCTTGGTTATGCATTCAACATAATACAATCTCAAACGAACCAACAAATACACACCTAGGTTGTACCTTTTGGTCTCTGCTCCACCCTCCACCTGGAATGGTGGACCACTCTAGCCATCAGAACCCTACGTCCTTCAAAGTCAAAGTCAAATTTTCTCTCTGCTGGGAGACAATCTACAATCTGTCTGGGCTGGATTTTACCTTTCCCTCCATTACGTTTTCCCTCACTATGTTTATATCTTTATTAAAACCCAAATCTGAATTTAGTACTTCCTTCTTGAAAATGCTTTTAAGTCCTCTCCATTGCTTTTGACAAGGTAAATTCTGATTTATTAAGTATTATCTCCTGGTCGCTGATTGCTGGCCTCCTGGACTTTCGCTTCCATATCCTCATGCACATCCTATGCCTTGGCAACCGTAGGATGTAGGAGACTTCATTGTCCCTGAGTCTTTGAACATGCTGGTCCTTCTGTCTGGACCCTCCCCTGTTGTTCCCTCCATCTCCTTCTCCACCTTCAGATCTTCAGTAGATATAACTTCCTCTCTGAAACAGTTTCTGGTCATTCCCACATCACAGCATTTAACCACATGTATTACAAAGGCCTGTTTATTTGACACCCCACCCCCCGCCCCGTGGGCTCTAAGCTCCTTAAGGACAAAGACAGGGTTGTCTTGTTTATGGCTGTAGCCCCATCACAAATTAGTAAATACTCCCTGAGTGAATTACGGGGCTTACCACACCCCAGGTTTGAGTCTTACTGCAAAGCTCCTTGAGTGTAAACTTTTTAAATTTTGTTTTCTGTTTTTTTTCTGCGTACCTTGGTTCTCTCGACCTGGAGATGGTCAACTTTGCCTCTTTCTTCTTTCTTTTGGCCAAATAGTTTGAAGGCAGAGAGTAACATTTGGAGAGAGGGCTTTGGTCATGGGAGGCAGGAAGGGTTTGGGTCAGCTGTGGAACGTATGAGTTTGTGAATACAGAGGGGCGAGCAGATAGATACTGAAGCAGGGCTAATGCCTGGGTGATGTGTGGGAGCTAATGACCTCGCCTTTAAGGTAAGGCCATTTACACAGGGCGAAAGTGGAAAATACATTTTCACTTTTCTTAAAAAACATCTCCCATTCTGAGATGCTTTGCTTTGGAAGCCAAATCTCAAGTTCTGAAACATCATGCTGGCTTTTAAAACTGCTGTTAAAACTCTTTTCTCTTTAAAAAAAATCAGTTTGGATTTGAATTGATCAAAGTGTTGCCCCCCAGGGCTGTGGAACGACACCGGTGTCTTTTGCCGGATTCAAATGCCCATGTTGGTGATTCTGAACATTCCTGGGCTGGGCAGGGCGAGTTAGCTCAGGTGCCTGCATTCCAACTGTTCAGCAGCTGGTAAATCAAGTGGTTTGTTTTGTTTTGTTTTGTTTTGTTTTGTGTTTGCCCCGCAGCGCTTTGCATGTACAGAATTAGCCTCTCTTACAGCCAGGACACCCTGGTTGCTGTCACATAGGTAGACCCAGAGAAAAGGGCAGTAAGCAGAAATGGAAAATAATGAATTCCCTCTGTTGGGCCAACAGGTGCGTGCAGTAGAAATTAGGAGAAGGTTTTACCGTGTCAACCAGCATCTGCTGCTGGAGGAGAAGCTGCTGTTTCTGCTCCAGGATCTGCCTCTGTAGAGTCTGTTTCTTTCCCATCAATTGCTGATTCAACAGTGATTGCTGAGAGTTCATGTAACCACTTCCAGTGTTTGGATTTGAGCAGGGGTTGGGACTTGGACTGGGGCCTGGGTTCTGGCCTACCACAGACTGTTGGTCCTAAAAAAGAGAAGGGGCAGGGGTGGTGGGGGTGGGGTGGGGTGGGGTGGAAAGCTACTGTGAATTCAAAGAAGAAAAAAGTCGTACAAAGATCATAAGCTTTGATTCTGAACATTTGTCAACTTGTTAAGATCAAACACGGTTAATGGGTTGGAGATCAGAGAACTATTTTCTTTTTTAATGTAGAGAAAATAATTGTATATCACAGCAACCAGAGGCAGCCGGGTTAAGGACATCAGGGTGCTGGAAAAGCTCCCAGATGACTCTGACGGTGGACCCTCCACATTCCAGAAGGCGTTTATGAAACCTCAAAGAAAATCACCATGAAAACATATGGCAAACTTCTCAATTGCTCAGGAACAAACACATCATAAAGTAACAAGTTCTTCCTTCTTCCTAAAGTTAGCACATGTCGTTGCTAACCCTGCAATAAAAATCGTTTCAATTCATGAGGTTAAAAGTTGAGTAACCATTTTGGACAGAAGGGGCCTAGCTTTCTGTGATAAGGCAGGAAGACCTGTTGAGTTTATGTTTCATAAACACTGAAACTTGGAAGGGACTTCGCTTTTCCGAGACTTGTTAATTTTTCTCCCTGATCGGTAAGTCAGGAATCTCAGTGCATTAATCAGTTGAACACCAACTGACAATAAGGAAGTATTGGTTAAAGACTCACAATTGCATATTAAACAATACTGGGTACTGGTGACTTGCCATTCTAATTTCAGGTCTCTACCAATCTTTAGGCATTGACCCCACAGGGCAGAAAGCTAAACCTAGCCGATATTTTCACTAATTCCCAATGGTGTCTTTAGGACTGAGCAGTACACGGCTGGGGTTATAAGAAAACTAGAAAACACAATGCTCACTTTGGAGAATTTATCATCTAATTCAGGAAGAAATTCCATGCTTATGAGACAGGAGGGAAGGGGGCAGGGCACAGCCATTCAAGGAATGACACAGCAATTCACACCAAAATGGCAGAAGATTCAACTCCCGGTAGACCTTGAAGCTCAAGATGGCAGGAGGTTTGACTTCTAGTAGACCTTGAGCTTCATTATATGCTCATTGTAATATGTTAGCATGGTGAATAATATGCCCTCAGGTGCCATGACAGTTCCAAGACTAACCATAGAAGGTCAAAGAGTGGGCAGTGGCCCAGTCCCTGGGAATCACAGCCCCTTCCCTAGGGTAGTTGGAATGGTCCTCCCACTTGGCGTGTGGAGCTACCGAGCCCATAAAAACTGGCAACATCGTGCCTCGGGACGCCTCTCTTGCTCCCTTGTCTTCGGAGACAGGTCCACACTCTGTCTATGGAGTGTGTACCTACCTTTACTTTAATTTGAGCTCCCACCCCTCGTGGCTTTTCTCTCGCCTCTTGAAATAGCTTGCACTCTATGCAGTATGTATCTCTCTAAATAAATCTGCCTTTAGGCAACTGTGGCTCTCTCCTGAATTCTTTCCTGTGCGAAGCCGAGGACCCACACTTGGCAGGGCCCGTCCCAGGGGCTCAGCTGAGACCTCGGGCACAGCCCTCCTCATGCCCCACATCCGTTCTTCCTGTATCACTTACATGTAAAAATACAGGAATATACAGAACCAAGTTTTAGATTAAAGATCCACACACTTGGACGGATATTCATCTGTGAAACACACGCCCAGGCTTTGCTCCAGAAATTCTGAGGCGGGGCAGATCGGGGACCTACTCAGGTGATTCTGAAGCTCATTGATCCGGGGAATGCTCTTTGAGACACTAGATCTGTGGGAGCAATGAAGTCCAATTTTCATTCCCCAGCTGGACTGTGTGAGGTTATAAGAGATTAAAAAGACAAAGCAACTCCAGTGATGTCCGAGGAGCAGTGCAGGCACTCCAGTTGTGGACAGTCTCTGTTGTTTTATCTCCTTTCTTTGGTTATCTGCTGAGCTAAAAAAAAAAAAAAAAAAAGCCACCAGTCCACAGCCTGGGGGTGCAGGAAACGTGGTCTTGCTTTAGCAATCGCTGGGGCTACAGAGCTGACCAACTGCCTCAAAAGCAGGGGATACAAAATAATCCTAAAATGACCACGCACTGAGGTTTATTTCAGGCCAGTCACTGTGTGCAGCGCTTTATGGGATTTATCTCATTTCATCCTCGTAACACAACAAGGACCAAGAACTAGCATCATCACTCTAAGTTTGCAAATGAGAAACCTGTGCTCCGAGACGTCACTTCGCCGGAAGCAGTTGAGAACTTCACTGCGCGCTGCCGGCTCTCAGCTGGGACAGGAGAAGTTGAAGAGAAAGAGTTTCAGGCTTTAAACCTTGGCCAACCCAGCTGCCCCTGCAGTAAATGTTGCTGAGTGCTCCGCTCAAGGGGGAGCAGCCTCAGTCAGGCAGGTGGGAGGGAGGGCTTTAGGGAGAAGGGCAGGGGTGTGGGGACCGGGAGGGGGCGGTCCTCTCCTCGGGTTAAGGAAAAATAATTGGGAGTCAGCTCTGAGGCAGGAACATCCTCTGGGCAGCTGAAAGGAGCCATCCTCTAACACGTCTGCACCCAATGCCCAGTCAGGTCAATCAGCGGGAAATCTATCATGGCTCTGGGCAAAGACTTCACTCCACGTGTCCTACAACCACTTCGACCCTGCTTCTTGCATGTAGCTTAACGGCTCAGCTCAGGGCCCTGACACTTGGTTCTTTGCTGTGCCGTTTTTTTTTTTTTTTCTTAACATCCAAATATTTGTTAATAGGGCAACCAAGATACATTTACTAAGTAGTGTGCCTTCATGTCCTTGTATGTAAAATGAAGGTAATTATATTGACATCATATTAGGCCAGCTGAAATTGAGAACAGTTCCAGGCACTTAGCAGGTATTAGATACCTTTCAGCAATTAATAGTTTCCTTATTTACCTATCTTTGTATTACTCTGTGTATGGCAGAGATGTTTTAAAAACAATTGTTTTCGTGAAGGAGCTTATGCTGTGAGTGTACCTGGATTGCACATGTGGTGTGTTTGACCTCTTTTTTTTTTTAATTGAAGTATAGCTGATTTACAGTGTTGTGTTAATTTCTGGTGCACAACATAGTGATTCAGTGATACATATATATATTCTTTTTTACATTCTTTATCATTATAGGTTATTACAGCATACTGAATGTAGTTCTCTGCGCTCTACAGGAGGACCTTGTTGTTCAACTATTTTATATAGAGTACTTTGTATCTGCGCATCCCAGACTCCCAGTTTGTCCCTTAGATAGCCAAGTTTGTTTCTGTGCCTGTGAGTCTGTTTCTGTTTTGTACCTAAGTTCATTTGTGCCATGTTTTTTCTTTTTAGATTCCACATATAGGTAATACCATATCCTTGTCTTTCTCTGACTTACTTCATTTAGTATGATAATCTCTAGGTCCATCCATGTTGCTGAAAATAGCATTATTTCACTCTTTTTTTTTTTATGGCTGAGTAGTCATTTTTTTTAAAAACAGGTAGGCCTTTGTGCTCTCCTGTTGCCCACAGTCCCCACCATTTGTTGTTTTATTATATCTAACCTTTTCCCTCATTTCTATTACTTTACCTGGACCCCCATGGTGGCATTTGAAATTAAGATCTCTGGCTTTTATTTTATCTGGGAATCTAAGATACACACATCACAAGACCCACATACAGTAAAAAGCAAAGCATAATAATTTCCATTAGGTGGAATGATACCCAATAGTGCCCTAGGATTAAATCCAGATCTCCCAATCCCGCATCTAGTCACCCATGCATCCATCCATCCATTAATGAATTTGATAAATTTCACTGGGTATCTACTCTGTGCCGGGACAGTTTTTTATTTTTTAAGGATGAAAAAAGGATTTAGAAAGGGGGAAATGAAGAGAAAGAAAAGAGGTGGACAGAGTGCTTAATGTCGGCAGAATTGGTAAACATCAAAATAATTTCCAGGGAAATCTTGAAAACCACCCTCCACTAAGATTTATAAAAGATCAGCATGCCAAGAAAATGTAACTATGCCTCTTTCTATCTCTGCCATCAAACAGATGGACTGTGCTAAATTTAGTTTCACTCCTTTATAATACTAAAGATGTAATAACATAAGAGATAAGCTCTCTTCTGGAATTCTGTGGATTTTTAAACCTTGTCGTTTTCAGCCCATGGGATGTGCCGTATACTCTCACATACACATTCCTTCAGTTCAGGATGGAAGTAATATTTGGTGGCTGCTCCATTTTTTTGCCCTTATGTTAGCTATGAAACACAAAACACCTCCTTACACAGGCTTGCTGTCATTGCCAAGATACTGTGCCAACTTTAGTACATAAAATATTGTGAAAGAAAAATATGCTCCTATGTGTTGGCTTTGCTTTCCATATTCAGCCTTACTCTCTGCCTTACGCTCAGCCCATGTAGAACTTGACTTAATAGAAATCATCTGTGTCTCCCTCAACACTCATTTCTCTCCTCGGGAATCCGTGAAGGTCATGGTAAAAATGGCACATCCTCAGCCCAGAGATGGAAGTGTGTGTGTGTGAGACTGGGAATGAATTAGGCTATTTCTACTAATGTAGTCTTTTATATGCTAGAAAACCCAGGTTTCTAGAGACTAGTTCAAATCAGGAACTTGAATGACCTTTCATTTTGTGTGTGTGTGTGTGTGTGTGGTTTTTTTTTCTGTTTCTACCAATAAACTACAGTAATTAATGCTAGCCTACAAAATAGGCTTCTGACTATCCTCTTGGGATTTAATCTCAATTTACATTCAATTTGCACTTACAGATAGTTTTCCACATCTATGTGAGTGTGCGTGTGTGTGTATTTAAGATTTTTTTTTTTGCTGTGTGTCCCAGGAATATTTTATTTGAGGAGAAAGAAATGCTGTCTGCGAAAAGTAACAAAAGGAAATCAGACAAATCTGAGTGATTCCCGGGAAGCAGTCTTTGGTTCGGGGCAGTTCCTGTAGCTCTCTGATTATTAATTCTGCTGCCATTCTTATTTCATTTATTTCTTGCCTGCTTTAACTTCCATTACCACTGAGTTCAAGTTACATTTAGTCTACTATGAACTTCTTAGATAGTACTAGTTAAGTCACTGAGTTAGGGTAGTATGCCAAGTGCTTAAAGATGGTTAAAGCTTCTTAGTCCTTGTTTTAATCCAGCCCAGGATGACTAGAGCAATGAAAGCATGCCTGTATTCTTTTAATAAAGCTCTGCCAACAATCTAGCTATATTGTTCAAATGATTATCTTCACTCTACTCTTGTTTATATTCAATAGGTATTTGTTGAGCATCTTCTAAGCATCCGGCATTCTTCAGACCTCGGGGATCAAAGGCCACACAGCCCACTGGAAAACTCCCAGCTTGTCTGCACTTCCAGGTTTTCCAACCAGGATATGGATGGGAGATTTGTCTTCCAGAATGGTCTCAAGAATGTTGGGAGACCATTTGGCTTATCATGTATATCATGACCAAACATTTTACCTGGATAAATCAAAAGATGTTCACCAGTGAATGGCAGTGTGTAAGGTTGATTTACGTGTATAGGAAGCTGGATGCATGTTTTAATATATGGAAAACAGGGTAAACGAATGCTTTCCCAAATTTGTTACTTTGTTGACTTAAGATCTTGCCCATATCTTCTGTATAGCATGGGAACTATATTCAATATCTTGTAATAACCTTTAATGAAAAAGAATATGAAAAAGAATATATGTATGTATATGCATGACTGGGACATGATGCTGTACACCAGAGATGGACACATTGTAACTGACTACACTTCAATTAAAAAAAAAAAAGATTTTGTCCATGGATCACAACAGGAAGTACTAACAGAACCAGATCACAAACTATGCCTATAAAACCTGGCAGAAAATTAAGGGAACAGCTAAACTCTTTTAAGTGGGAACTCCTTTTCCTTAAAGGACAAATTACCAGTCCTTGTTATCGCCTACATTTCTCTTACAGCCAGTCTGAAGTCCTTTTGAAAAAATGTCCAGATTAGAAATTAGAAGCAACCCCCTACTATCCCAGCCCTAACAGCTAATTCATCAATACCCTCTTCTTTAAAACTTCAGGCATAAAAATTTACAGGAAGAGAATGTATGAAGAACACCTTGTAAATCTCAGTAACAAACACTAGAGTAGCAGTCTGGCCCCTAGGTCTGACTTTGACAAAACAGCTCTGTAAATCACGGTCAATTTGTGAAAGATCTTTTTAAAAATGCTAACTAATAAAACTGCTAAGATTGCCTCTTTCTTTGACTTTAATAGAATGCAATGGTTCTGTGAAGGAGGGCTGATTTCAGCAAAAGGTCGAAAGGGATCCAAATTAGACGCGTCCTAAAACAGCAACCAAAATACCCCTGGTTTCACCGAAGTATGTTGAAATGTTAAGACTCGTTGAGTTCGGTCCATTTTACCGTTAAAGCAGTTTTCTGGGCTGAACAGTGACACAGTAAGTTTCACAAAGCAAGCAGTTATCAGGCAGGTATTGTTCTCTTAAGATTAAAAAAAAGTCTAAAAATATTTGTCTTGTTCTGGGCATCTGGGTAAAATGGCTCTCTGTTTCTCTTAACTTATTTTGGAAGGGGGCTATATAATGATCTCCCTCCCCCCACAAAAATGAAGTAAGTTACTTGGGATCCATGAGAGTGTTTTGGCGTGCAATGACTGCCCTTTCTTTTTCTTGGCTTCCAAAGCCAGGCATCTGCAATTTGCAAAACAAATTCAAGATAAAGTCCCCAGCTGGGCAAGTCTGTACAGTAGATCTTACAAACTGGTTTTCTGAATTCAATCAATCTTTCTTCTCTCCCCCCTCGTCTCTTCCCTCCCTTCTCCCCGTGTCTCAGTGAACTCACTGCCTGACTCTTCCCCAGGGCTATTCATCTTCTGAACTGTCTACTTAGGAAGCCATTTGTCTGTTTCTCTGCCTGAGAAACAAGTTGCCTTAACTGTTTCAGATTCCCCACAAGCTGGCCCTTCAGTTATTTATCTGGGGCATGGGTGGTGAGGTGGCTGTGGGTGGCTGGAAGAATCCAACGGTTCTGGTTTGACACGAAAACAACAATGACGACGACAACAGAACAATGATCAGGAAACCATCCAGGAAACAACTTTGAAACAGAAAGCCCGAAGGGCTAAAACACTGCTATCTTCAGGTTTCCAGGCTTTTATTTCAAGGGTCACTATAAACTATGACACGACCAGTCAAGTCCAGCTTGCCAACTTTTTTGGTAAATACAATTGTATTGGAACGTAGCCACGCACATTCATTTATATATTGTCTGTGGCTGCTTCCACACTACGATGGAGCTGAATAGCTGTGACAGACACCTTTTGGCCCCCAAAGCTGAAAATATTTACTCTCTGGCCCTTTATGGAAAAAATCTATTTGGCTGTTCTAACCAAGTCATGCTAAGTCCTTTGGTCTTTTACATTAAAATGGTAAAATGCCTTAGAGAAAAGTACCCAGCAATCCTCGGAAGGAACAGGCAAGTTGGGAGTAAGAAATATCTGTCACAAGAGCTGCTTTCCAATAGCCCTCCACTCCAGCTACCGTCACAAACAGCGAAAACCGAAAAGCAACGTGTTATATAGATCTTTCATCCAACTGCATTTTGACAGATGAAGACACTGCCCAGAAAGGTTAAGGTATTGGCCCATACGAGGTCACAAAACCTAACTAAAAGATGAAGGACACATATCCAAATCCAGGAAGATATCTTAAGGAGAAATGAATGGAATAAAATCTATTTGCTTGAGAGAATATAGCTTGTCTGATAGAGCTGGCTTGTTGGCAGGGCAGAGGGGTAAGGGAGATGTGGAAAGGTGGAACATGCAAACAGTGAAGGCTGTATTAAGATTAGTTTTTTTTTTTTTAATCCTTTCCAACTATAAACAGTAGCTGCTTTTCTCTTCTATTTAATAGAACATTTTTCTTCGCTTGCTCAGGACCTTCTCCACCCTGCAGGGAAACCCTGATAATATGTTTATAATCTGTTCGGTTCAAAAGATTAGAATGAGTTTGTGGTCACCGCCGAGTTCACCCTTCAAATGTTACCTAATTTTCAAGTCACCAGGACACTGTGTCTATTCTTAGCCTCTGAGGTGGACACTTCTTATGGGCTGGCTCAGGAGAACAGTTCCATGAGCGAGGAAGCAGCGTTTAGGTGGGAGAGTGGCCAGGAACAAAACGTCAGTGGGTCAGGGTGGAGTGGGAAGACTTTGGTAACTCAGGGGAAGGAATGAGAAATTTTTCTGAAAAGAGATACTCTTCAACTTTAGAAGGGCCCTTTGTGGCAGACCTGAAATTTCTGCTCTGTAAGTTAGCTTTTCGCTTTCTGCCCCTAGAGCAGTGGTTTCAAACTTGTCTTTGGAGAACAGTGCTTTTTGAGGATTTCACAAAGCTATGGATTCTGTCTCTCCTCCCCGCCCCTCCAGTACACATATGACTAACAATTTTGTTTACAATTCTTGGCAGCTTACAAATCTCCTAAACATCCATGGACCTCAGGTTGAGAACTTTACCTCCCATCCCTCAAAGGTTAGTATCTCTGGAAGGAATGAAATGATTTTCCCCTTGGATACATCCCCTACACTGCACTCCCAGCTGAAACCATTCGTGGCTCTTCATTGCCTTTGGAATCAAGACCGAACTCCCCAAAATGGTAAATAAGTTTCTCCATGATCTAGCCTCTGTATCTTTCTCCAGTTCCATCTCTCAACATGGCAGCTCTTCACTTTATACCGCAGTGGTATTAAACCACTTGCAGTCTCCAAACTCACAGCACTCTTTCTCCTCTCCACATTTTTGCAGATGCTCACATCCTCTCTGCCTGGAACATTCTTCCCCTGCCCCTCTGTACCAAGTAAACACCCATTCTTTCCAGGCTCAGCTCAGATGTCATGTGTTTAAGGAGTCTTCTCTGACCTCCCAAGGCTACTCAGTGCCCCTCTTCTGTTCTTCGCTAACAGCTGGCACCGACCCATTAGGTACCATTTGTCACTCCGTATCACAACTGCTTGCTTGTTGGCATCCATCTCCCTTTATAAATGCTAAAAGGCTGGGATGTCGACCAGGATATTCCTAGGGTATAGTGGGCTCTCCATAATTTTTTTTTTTTTGTAGAAATAAATACACGAATAAATGAGGAAGAAGTGTGAAGTAGAAAATGGGGACAGAACTTCCTGCTGGAAGACACATGGGATAAAAATGGTCTTTTCAAAGGCACCTGGAAAGCCAAGGTGAGAGAGAAGGCAATGGTTGAGCAATATTGTTAAATCCAGTGTTGCTTTTAAGGGTGTGTCTCCTTAGAGAGGGCCTAAAGGATGTGTGAGGAAGGAAAGGAGCTAGTGGTGAGTGATGATGGAGGCTGTGACAATGATGACGAGGCGACGACTGGGTGTCTGCGCTGTAAGAAGGACCCTGATGGAGCACAATGTCTACTAACAGTTGTCATCTTTTGGAAGCCATGTGCCAGGCCATGTGTTGAGGGTTGGACATTTATTACTCATTTAATCTTCACAATAATTCTGTTTTAATTATAATTCCCATTTTAAAGATGAGGAGAGAGGTTAAGAAATTTGTCTCTCTTTTTTTTTTTGACATGTATGCCTGTATAATGCAAGATACTTTGAAGGCTTAATAAAACCTGGTAAAAGGCAACATATTTAAGAAAATATTCTTCGGTTCTAAAAGCAATTTGGGTAGGCAGCAACAGTGAAAACAGTTATTCTGGGATCAGACAGAACTAGGTTCAGATCTCAAGTCTACTTTTTTGTATGGGGGTAATAATATTTACCTCAAAGGGTGGCTATTAAGAACAAATGACAAACAAGGTTCCACTGCATAGCACAGAGAACTATACTCCATTCCTTGTAATAACCCATAATGAAAAAGAACATGAAAACGAATATATAAATGAATATATATATGTGTGTGTGTATAACTGAATCACTATGCTGTACACCAGAGACTAACACATTATAAATCAACTATACGTCAATAAAAAATAAAAAATGAATTGAATATCAGAAAAAAGAACAAATGACAAAGTAAAGTGCTTAGTATAGCAGTATCAGGCATGCAATAGACTTGAAATTGATATTCGTATTCCCTCTTAAGTCAATTTTATATTCACTGAATATAAGTATAAATATAAATTTAAACATATACACACACATACAAAGCACGGGAGGCACGGGGCTAACTAATATACAGTTTCTGATCATCAGGTGGTGAGGAGAGTGTGGTGTTTGTAACAATACCAGCAATAAACCAACAGACAATGATCAGCCAGAGAAGAGCTCGGTGACTTGAACTTAGCAACAGCTAAGCATCTGCACCACCGCCTCCACCACCTAAACTGAGATTAGAAAACTGTGTTCACGTGCAATTTTATCTTTTGTTGAGTTTATTTCTGTAAATCGTTTTGATATTAATCCCCTCTTCTCCTCTCTTTGGTATAATGTGTAACTCTTAAGCTTATACCTCCTCTTTACAAAAACATTTGTTTCAAACAGACATACATCAGGAACTGGTTTTACACACTAACTTGCGCTATTCCTCTAGAAATGTTTGGATGGTGGGATAAGTTATCAGCATTTTCTGTTCTCATTAAAAGTGAAAGCAATCCAGTAACAAGTAGTAATGGAGCATCAAGAAGGGATAAATGACACCACAGTTCAAAAGGAAGAAAATCCCTTTGGGGAGGAGGGGTACGTATGTATGCATGTACATATGTATGTATGTATGCACATATGTATGTATGTATGCATGTACGTATGTATGTATTAAGTTATTTATTTAACAGGGGGTACTGAGGGTTGAACCCAGGATGGTTCTTAAATCAAAATAATGTCCAAATCATGGAGGGGATGATATAGCTCAAGTGGAAGAGTGAATGCTTAGCATATACAAGATCCTGAGTTCAACCCCCACCACCTCCTCTAAAAGTAGAACAAATAAATAAACTTCATTACCTCCCACTCAAAAAATTAAATAAATAAATAAAATTTAAAAATATATAGGCTTTTTTCTTTGTGAAAAAAAATAATGTCCAAATCATGCATGAAACAAATCTGAAATTTTTAAGAACTGATTTCCAAAGATAGCTTCTAATACTTTGAAAAGAATGTAAGATTTTTCCTTTGGAAATAGAACAAAAACCAGCATGGAATTTTGACTCTGAAATTTCACTTTACTAAGGATTTTATAGACTATTTTTAGCTTTTTATCTCTTTAAGATAGAGACGTGAAAAATCTAAAAAAACTCTCACAGATCTCACGACAAAATACTATAGTGATGAAAAATCTGGCTTTTGTAGTCAGAATGCCTGGATTTAAATATTTCCTCCACAGTTTGCTAATTGTTCTAGGGCAAGTTGTAAGTCTCTATGTCTGGGTTTCTTAAATATTAAGGAGTAAACAGTAGTGCCTTCCTCATATGATTGCTGTGTTAGCTAAATAAGATTATGCAGGTAAAATTTATGGCACAGTCTGGCTCATAGCAAGTATACAAGAAAAGTTAGCACCTATTTTAAACTATTATTTTCTTTGACAAATTTTACTTCTTCTTACACACTATGACATCCTTTTATTACCTCTTGTAGGAATCTGTTTCATGTGACTTATGAACCTTTTTAATTTTGTAGTCTTCTCTTTTTAACCTCTCCGGGCCTTACTTTCGCCAACTTGAAGATAGGGAAGTTAGATCAAAATCTCTAAATTCCATTCCAGGGCTAGAATTGTTGGAATTCCACTTTTATTGAGTCAAGGTGACAATAAATACCACTGCGATGAAATAATTCGATTTCTTTTCTTCCCCACGAAGTCTAAAATGCACCCTAACACTATGACATGCAGTGGTTTTGCATATAATGAACAAATATGAGATTGATCCGGTTGGGAGTGGGGAGTGAGGAACGAAAGTGAGGAAGATTACTGGTGATCATCTTCTGAACTGATTGACTTAAGTGAACTGGGAATAGAAATGCTGAAAAATGTATTAAGCTGAACTCTGGACCCCTTCATAGCATTCCGTGTGGAGCGCGCAGTGCAGGACTATATAGCTTTGCTCATAATATCTGACTTCCCAGAACTGATTCTGTAAAAGGGTCTGTATTTTTCCCTAATTCTGTAAAGAATGTCTACAAAATATTTTGCTAGAGATAATTTTCGTGCTTTGAATATCCATTCTGCACTAACGTATTGACCTACAAAGTAGCCTACGAATTCTGACTTATCTCCTCGTCTGAGAAATGAGAGGTTATCTTGGTAATTGCATTGATACAGTAGAGCGACTATGGTCCATGTCCTCAAATGTGTCCATCTACTCTACTGTGACATGATTAGCTATTTTTGAATGTATTATTATAATGACCACATAGGACATTAGAAAACGAGCCATCTGTTCTCTGTTAAATGCAGCCCTGAAGTCTCCCTTGGATTAGGAAAGCAAGCCACTAAATACTTCAGTGGGACTTCAAAAAAGCTGAGTTCTCCCTAATAATCACTGTGGGATGAACTTCAAAAGATTAGAGGTTTCACTTGGATCAATTCCCAGAAAATCAGGTTATTTACCAAATCTTATTTATGCAAACTATACAAACACATTTTGATCTGCAGAGTACCAAAATAATGTCTTAGAAAGATGATAACCTTAAATGAAAAGTCTACCGCCGACGAATGAGGAAGGTCAACTTTCTTTGGTGTGATTATCTTGTCTGTCTACATTGATCAAATCAGGGAGGGGGGTATAGCTCAGGGGTACAACGCCCGCACGAGGTCCTGGGTTCAATCCCCCGTACCTCCATTAAATACATAAATAAACCTAATTACCTAACATCCCAAAAAACCAAACAAACAAATAAGTAAACAAATACATTGATCAAGTAAGCTGTAAAACTATTACCAGATCTGCTGTTACTTTATGGCTATGAATCTAGAAAGAAGTACCTAAACTTTTTCTTAACTGCGTTGAGGAATAACATAAGGACTATCTAGCACGCGCACGCGCGCGCACACACACACACACACACAAATTTTAGTTTCTTTGTTTCTGTTGTTTGGAATTAGAAGGTGGAGTAAAGAGTCTTAAATTATTTTTAGCTGTCAACCACCTTTTAAGACATTTTTTCATCTACAAGCATTTCTCCTATAACTTTGGGTTCACAAGCTGACTCTGCAGATTAATTCCTCTGAATAGAGAATTCAGAATAAAGTAGGTCTATTATAGTCAACATAGGTGACTGGTATTGCTTGAGTCCCAAACAGATCTTGTGTTTCTTTCATAGACTATATCAATTATTTATTTACATGTATGTTTTCTCTTCGTACACTATTACTACTTTAAGAATACGAACTATTTTATGCATTGATGCATTCTTGTCATCACACATAAGGCTGACATATTCAGTATATATTTGTCATTAAATAAATAATGAATAAGTAATTACTTGCAAATCAGATATATGTAATTTATAACATGACTTCAAATTATTTAGCTGTTATTAGAAAGTAACATACATATCAAACATTTCAGTGAAGGCAAACATCAGCATCAAATATCACATAAAATGTTTTGTTCAGGAAGATTTGTTATTATTTGTCAGTTCAAGATATTATACAATCTTTTTATGATTAAAACGTTGAACTTAAACTTAGCACGTACAGCGTTAATGTGAACTTTTAACCTTCTTTTCTCAGCAATTTGGGTAGGTTGATTGTATTGGATTCTGTTACTTGTAACTGGAAACAGATCCTTGATTTGAACATAACTGTCCAGTGATTTTTCAACTGGGTAAACATTTGTGGCTTATGTTCCTCAGTGCTGATCAGAAGAGAATGCATGAAGGGAGACTGATATATCGTGCAGTTTCCAGTGTTTACATTGCTCTGCAATTTCCAGATCCATGTGGTCCTTTTTAAAAGGATATACATCTGGGACTGCAGCAGCTCTTCAGCTGCTGGCTGGATCCAAACAACAGCTCATTTAGTACATATCTGAGCATTTCTGAGTATTTTAATCAAACTGTAACTAAATTTGAGCCAACTGGCTTCCCTTTATAATTGGAAAATATCGTTATCTAGCCATCCACATAAGAAAAAATAAACACAGAAATAATTTTAAAAATTTCTAGTTTGTCCAGAAACTTCACAGAACTTGGGCCAAGTATGTGAAATGAATGAAACACTGAATATTATGGAAACTTAAAATCAGTCAACAATTTTTTCTTTTGCCTACGTATTACCAAGTAATTGGCTTGAAAAAATTATTTTGCTAAATTAACTGAATCAACCAATGTTTTGGTGTTAGTAAGACACAGCTTGATTATATAATCCAAGAACTTAATTCACCTGATGGGTTTTTGGTTGCAGCTCATCATATTTAGCTAATCCTTGCCAGGTCTTGACTGTAACTTTTCTCCTTGTAGACAGAACTGCATTGACACCCTTGAGATTCTAAAACCATTTTTAAATGTTGCTTTTTTTTTTAAGATATTGGGCAAGCATTAGTATTCCACTTTAAAGAGGTAGTTAGTAAATATTTTGAGGGTTAATTAAGCTTAAAGTATTTCGAGCTCTTTAGAAACAAAGTAACATGGTTAGGTGTAATGTGAACGTAGCTATATAGATCATATGAGAGGCAGGGCAATTCAGTTCCTTTAAAATAAATACCTATTGCTTAATGCTAAAGACGGTCATTCTCACACACAGCAGTCCTTCTATACCCCAGTGCTGCAACTTTTCCTTGACCCCTCAGAAATCTGAGTATTTTTCTCATACATGTTCTTTACTCTACCTGAATCATCTTTTTGGCAGGCGGGGTCATGATTTTTCTCCCAGGTAATATGACATTCATTCATATACCCTAATATAGCTTTCCAGACCGAGAAGGTATTCATCTTTGGATTTCACTGGGTCCTTGGTCATAAAAGAAAGTGGGATGGTCACTACTTTTAGAGGAAAAGCAATCAATCCGGATAACATAGTTTATTTGAGTAAATTATATTTATGACTTAAAAAAGATTAAAGAGAGGCTATTGGTATGTGGTGAGTAGCTTTTCGACAAATTTAACATCCGCGGAACTAACTTGCGTACTTACTACTAGTTTGGTCTTATAGGGTGAAGAAAACCACGTGGGCATTGATACCTGGTCCTTCCGGTTCTTAGAGAAGCCACGAAAGGTACGGCAACGCACTTGTGCACATCTATTACAGCAAAGGAAGGCAGCAGCGTTTCCATTTAAATGCAAATAATAATTCACAACATTATACAGAAAGTGATTCATTTTGATATGCTTTCTTTCCGCCCAGGATTTCCGGCTAGCGGCCAGAAGTGCTGTCCAAGGACATCTGTTCCGGGATCTACCTTACAAAACAGTCCTCAACGTTCACACCTCCGGTCGAGGATGAGAAAACACTCAGGCCCACCAAGATTTATAAAGCACATCTTATTGAAACATATTCCTTAGTGGCTTGCAGGTCCATGAACTGAATCAGGAACAATTTGTAGCTTTGGGGATGAACCACTTGTTACAAACTGTAATATGTCTTAAATGACCAAGCCAGTTATAATTATTGTAAACATCCTGACTTCTGTCTCAGCAGAGGTTATCTCCTCATTGTAGCTTCAACATGTAAATACTGAGGTTGGAGAAAATTTACATTCTATATCTTTAATTACATGCGGATACACATACAAGCAGAGAGGCAAGACTGAAAATTGAGGTATTTACAGGTTAAATGCATTGTGACTATTTTGCCGAGCAAACTTGATTTCTATTTAGAGATTTAAACGAAACACTGGTTTTCCTGTTTTGGAGGATTTAGAGCAAATCAGCTGAGAGATACAGGAGCAGGTCAACTGGCCTGTCCCTGTCCCTTCCTACCTGTACCTGCAGGGGGCGCTCTGGAAGAGGCAGGTCCCCGGGTTCTACGCAATCATCTCTGATATCAATGGAACATTCGTAGTTAACCTGTAGACTAGCTGGAGACATAGGATGCCAACAGAGGCCACATTTGAGACTGCTGGAGGTTCACACAGTCCCTCCTCAACTTCCCTGATTACACTGTGGATGAGTTAAGAGGAATAGGGAATTAAAAAAGAGAGAAGAGTAGGGACATGCAATATTCTGAATCAAACAGTGATGTATGCTGTAAACCAGAAGGAAAGTTGCTTCCTGCAGACATCAAAAACTACAGCAGGCCTGACGGATGCTGGAGAAAGGGAACCCTCCTGCACTGCTGGTGGCACTGTACAAAACAGTGTGGAGATTCCTCAAAAGACTAGGAATAGACTTACCATATGACCCAGGAATCCTGCTCCTGGGCATATATCCAGAAGGAACCCCACTTCAGGATGACACCTGCACCCCAATATTCATAGCAGCACTGTTTACAAGAGCCAAGACATGGAAACAGCCTAAATGTCCACCGACAGATGACTGGATAAAGAAGATGTGGTATATTTATACAGTGGAATACTATTCAGCCACAAAAATGACAACATGGATGTCCCTGGAGAATGTCATTCTAAATGAAGAAAGCCAGAAAGAGAGAAAAAAATACCATATGAGATAGCTCATACGTGGAATCTAAGAAAAAGAAAGAAAGAAAAGAAAAAGGCAAATGAACATAAATACAAAAAAGAAACAGACTCACAGACATAGAATACAAACTTGTTGCCAGGGGGGATGGGGCTGGGAAGAGACAGACTGGGAGTCCGAAATTTGTAGATACTGACTAGTATATATAGAATAGATAAACAAGATTATACTGTATAGCACAGGGAAATATATACAAGATCTTGTGGTAGCTCACGGTGAAAAAGAATGCAACAATGAATATATGTATGTCTATGTATAACTGAGAAATTGTGCTCTACACCAGAAATTGACACAACATTGTAAACTGACTATAACTCAATAAAATAAAAAGAAAAAACTATAGCAGGCTTTATTTGTCAGAGAAAAGTATGTTTGGCTAGGGGGTAATAGTCATAATCTGAGAATATCAGCAATAGTGTTAGTTATTCTGTATCTCAGTACTGTCACATAAGTATATATATTAAAAGTAACATCATGATAATGATGCAACCATGTTGATAAGAGTTTTAGAGTCGTAAGGTCACGTCAACCCAGAAGAATACTTTTTTTACATTAAAAAATAGTGGTTTTCCCTCCTTTAAAATGTTCCATTGAATCTTTTACAGCAGTAAAATACAGATTCAGATATGGTTGTACAAAAGTCCATAAGCTAACTAGTCAATGGCAGAATAGGTGGGATTTTTTTTTTCTTTAGCCTTTAGGAAAATGCCAACCCACACTTCAGCCTTTCACACAATTGGGCGGTTAAGCGTTTGGTTTGCCAAACACAATTTGATATTTTATTTATTGAAAGCAAGAGAAACGGTAACACAACTTTAAATTTTGTGCCTGTGTATGGTTGGGTGAGAGACTTCATACTATTACTTCCTTAAAATCTACTCTTATCTACTTTTATTATCAAAGTTTTTTGTTTTTGTGTTTTGTTGGCTAAAGTCTCGTACGCTAGAATTCAGCTGAGCCAAACTCCTGCATATCTGTTCTCTATTTTGGGGCTGGAGGAACACTGGGTAAACAGGATGTCCAGAGCCTCTTCTTAAAGCACCACTAGCAGGCACTGTTAGAGCATTTTCATTCAAGTTTGTTCTCCTTGGGCGAAAAGGGAACAGCGGCTTACATCAGCTGAGGATCAGTGAACACAATCTCATAGCAACAGACACCAAAACAGTCCCTCATTACAAGCCTTGTCCAACAATCAAGTCTTTAACGAGAACAAAGGTTGACAGTGATTAATCATTAAGCAGTTCCTTGTTCCTTGATGCACGTGTTCTCAGCGGCCTCCTGCAGAGGCAGTCTGGCATATTTCCTGTCTCTGTGCTCCACTGTGCCCTGTCTGAAGGGATGCCCAGGCAGCCCTCTCCCTTAGTTTAATTTCAAATGCCACAAACATCTACAGAGTTTCTATGTGCACATGTCTTGACTTTCATTCTGAGCCTGGCAGACTCTGAATGGATATAGGGAGTGAGAACATAATAAGCTGTTAACTCCACATCTGCTTACTAGATTACGTTCAAAGATGGTATGAGAAATTGATTAAACACCGTTTTCTAGACTAAACTTTTGAAATCTGTTTGTTCCCTTAGGCAACACAGTGATAAGCTGATATAATTTAGTGGTGCATTGAACATAAGATAACTTTGCTCCTGTGTCTACATAAAAATAGCTTCCATGATGATCAGCACCATGCTTTAAAAAGCAATAAAAATATTTTCAGAAATCCTCTTTCAAATAATTCTGTTTCACAAGGCAGTGGAGGTGTAACATTAACTAACATCATTACCACATTATTCAATGTTCCTCTTTGTCGTGTTTTTTAATTGCTTGACTAGGTCCTATGTAACTATTTTAGCTGGTCGTGCAATGGTGTACGTATTCATCTTAAGAGACTGACTTGGAGGTTTTATTTTTTTCTCTTTCAACATGTAAATATCACTCCTGATAACCAGTTGCCTGTGAACTAGGAGGTCAGGGGAAGAAGGGAGAGGAGCCATGAGGCGGCTCCCAGGAGGCCGGGGCAAGGGTTAATGAAAAGAGCAACAGCAAAACTACCACGGGAAGTCAGTGATAAGAACGAATATATTGTTTTTCCAATAATAAACGTCACATCTAACGAAAAACAAAATGAGGTAGTCTTAGGGATTCTTTGTACCTATTGACTCCTCTTTTCAGAATTAAGTAATGACCAGTCTCCAGTAGTTCAAGTAGAAGATTTTAACCAGTATGTCTACAAGATAGAAACAAACAAGAAACCCTACTCAAGTATGAAATTCGGTCAGAAAATATAAAACATGAATTCTCCTGGAGTATTCAACATTTTAGCATACAGCTGTGATTTCTTTAAGCTGAGTTATAGTCACTAAGGGAAGGAAAATGACCATGCCATTCTATAAACAAAAAGACCACCTTGTAATTGGTAATTAAGCTCTCCACCCAGCTGTATGTGACAGGGATGACGTAATGGTCGTTGACTCATGGTAAGATCAAAGCAGCCTGTTAGGAAACCCCATTCAGAAAATGAACATCTTTTAACTGGAGCCTCCTGGGATCAACATTTAAAACTAACAACAGTGAACTCTGAACTGTGAAGGAAACAATGATGAACTGTAGGAGGAACGTTTTCAGGGTCTGAGATGGTCTCACAGACCATATTCTTACAAACCAACCAATCTGATTATTTTAACTCAGTCCAACTGGTGTTATCTGCTCTAACTGGTTCTATGCATCTCTGTAGCCAGGGCACATTGACCTCACTGTACACAAATTACCTTTAAAACACAACATTTGGCTTGAACTGGTCTGCTTCTCTCCCATCTTTTCCCAAGTAGAAGCTAAGCTTGTAACATTTGGGGGCTTGTGTCAAGGTTTTAGGGCAAAGACCTGAGTCAATTATAAGGTAAGGGACTGTAAAACTAAGTGTAGACGGCATGGAACACTAGAGCAATTTATAGATCATGAGTAATGCAAATTTCAAGGAAATTCCAATGTATGTTTATTTGAGTTATTACCATAAATAACAACACAGCTCTCGTGCGTTGGTAACTAACTATGCATCAGTCACTATGCTGGGCACTTCACGCACTGTCCTGCTTCTTAACTGTAACGAGCTTCTGTAATAGGCACCAGCAGCATCCCCATTTTACAGATGAGAGAATGGCATTTAGAGATGTCAAATAATTCATCCAGATAGTAAGTGATGGAGCCAAAGTTTTAACGCAGGCAGCCTGACTCCAGAGCCCTGCTATAGTATCAGGATTAGAAATAATACAAATCTAACGCGGCCAGAGTCTCTTTAATAAAGCAGTGGTAAATACGTCGTGTTTTCACCCAATATGAAAACATAAGCCAATGGCATCTAGTGCAACAAATCAACAACTTGAAGATACAGGGCCTGCATTTGGTGGAGGAATAATACGGCACTAAGTCACTTCATTTTTCTGAACTCTTGTTTCCTCCTCTGTAAAAGAAGTATGATGCTTAACTCCCAGTGTAGCATATGAGATAATATATGTACAGAGCCTTTTGTACACACTACTCCAGTTGGCTAAAATGAAAGCATAAAGCTGCTGACATGTTTTCTGTTGAGTCAATTCACTCCAATAAATGCAGAAGAGCAAAGAATAATAAAATGAAAGTAGTAAGACAGCTAATCCGTGGAGGCATATTAACTATGACTCACGTATGTCAAAGTGTGTAGAGGATTCTGTATACCACGGGGAAGACATACGCCAAAGTTCATTTTCTGCAGATAGGATGGCATAGTTGTTGAGAAGATAGACTTTGCACTTAGACAGACCTGAGTTTAAATCCTGGGCACGTTCCTCAAGTGTTACGATCTCTATTTTTCTCGGTAGTGAAATGGAGATCATGAGTGAAGAAATTGCAGGAGATAATGCACATGAAGTGTTTGATACCAACCAGGCTCAGTTCGTATTGGTGACTCTTAGAATCGTTATTTAACTTCTCATGGTAGAAGAAAGACTGTACTTTTAGGAGAGGTGTACACCCGAGATTATGTATTTGTGGCTTCCAGAGCCTTAACAAAGGAGGTTAAGGAGGGCAGTCCCTGGGAAATACACATCAGAATGGCACTTGGGCCTGCCTTTAAGTTCATCATCAGGTTGATTCTGAAGTTCCTTTGCTCATATCTGAATCTTTACCCAAACCGACTGGCCTCAGTGATCAGCTCTCACTGGTACTTTGGGTTGGATCTCTATGTCGGTGCAGACAGACTTAGTCTCAAGCAATGAAAGTTGTAGTTCAACTTATTCCCTGAGTCTGGAACTGCTCTCTGACTAGTCATGAGAACAGACACTGCCTCCTTGTATTTGGTGGTGGTTGGGGGCTGGTTCATGAGGGGAGAGAGCAGAGGGCAAGAAAGTGAAGGAGAAGGCAAAGGCTAGAATTCAAAAACTAGAGATCAAAGAGTCATTCTGACCATCCTACTCCTGCCAGTGGCCGGAAGCTCGTGGTGATCAGTTTGTCAAATTACCACCTGCACCAGATTTCAAGACCCTTAATAGACCTGGCGCCCCTCCTGCATGCCCTCTGACACCTTTCTCCTGCTGATGTTTTGAAACTGCCCCCTCCCCAAGCCTGAAGGGCGCACGTACCACCCTGTCTGGCAGAGATATTCAGACTCTAGGAAGAGCACTAACTGTGGGCATGTCCGAAGCTAACTATGGTAGTGTCTCACAAGGGCTAAATAGTGGAGTCCTTTCATCCATTCAGATACAAAGACCCCACAATGCTCTTCGAGGCTGTATTTGCATGGAATTACGGGCTTTCGGAACACAAAGAAAAGGATCCATACATTATACACTGTTAGCATCCTGAAAAAGAAGGAAAAACTAAACTTTTGATTTAGAATACTTTCAGATTATAAGACAGGAAGAACAGAGAAAAGAATTCTATGGAAAAATTTGTTTATATAGCTTAAAAAGGGGGAGAAAGAACCAGTCAAATGTTTCCAGTTGTCCTTTCTTGTGATATATGAGAACTATATACAATTTATAATTTCTGAAAATAATCCTAAACTGTAGTAATCTAAAAAATAATTTAGGATGAAATACATAAGGAGTTACCAGTAATAATAATAACAAGAGCCAACATGTGTTGAGGGCTTGCTAAGTACGAGGCATATTACTGAACAATTTAAAGACATATCCTGTCTAATCTCCATGATAGTCTTTTGAAGGATATTTTACTATTACCCCCATTTCACAGATGAGAAAAAAGAGGATTTTAGAGGAGTTAACTAAGTTGTACAATATTCCTCAGCAAAGGGTGAACTCAAATCCAGTTTGAATGGATAGGTGTGTCTTCATTGATGGAACACCTGATTTCCAAAAAACTACCCATAAATGAAATCTTAAAAACTGACCCACACGCTAAGATGATGAAAAGGGATTTCCCCTCCCTCCCTTCTTCCTTCCTTCCACTCAAAAAAACATATTCCGAGTTCCTACTATGCCCTGGGGTTGCAGCAGGAAATGAAACAGTCCTGGCCCTCATGAAGCAGACATTTTAGTGCAGGAAGACAGGTAATAAACATGTGAACATACAATACATCACATGGCGACTGGTGCTATAAAGAAAGAGAAAGCATAGGGTGTGCTGGAGGAGTGAGCTGGAGAGGGTGGGGTGATCAGAGGAGATTTCAGGGTTAAGTTGACTTTCGGCTTGAAGGCAGTGAAGGCGTGGCTGGAGGAATTCCAAGTCCTGAAATTCCTAAAGTCTTGAGGTGGGAGCATGTTTAGTAAGTCTGATGTCTGGCTAGTAGAACAATGTGGCTGGTGCAGAAAAAGAGGGAAAAGTGATGGTGGTAGTGGAGGGGCAGGGTCGTACTGTAGCGCCTTGTATGTAATTGGCAGAATTTTAACTTTTCCTTTGAGTGGTATGGAAAGACATTAGAGGATTGTGAGCAGAGGGGTGCCATGATCTGATTTATGTTTTAAAGACCACTGTCAGCTATGTGAATAGTTCGTATGGGAAAGGAAAACCAGTAAGGGTGACTATAGGAATAATTTAGGGGAGAGATAATGTTTTGGACCACAGTGGTGCCAGTGGGAAGTGGCCAGACTCCAGACAGACGCAAAGGCAGAGCCAGCAGAGTTAACCAACGGACTAGAGGCGGGCCGAGAGAGAAAGAAAGGTGTCAAGGACAACTATAAGATTTTTGACTTGAGTTATCATTTTCTGAGACTGTGAGATAAACAGTTCTGCTTTGTTTTTGGACTTGAGGGGAGTGGGGGAGGGTTGGAAATAAAGACTTTAACTTGGGATGTGTTAAGGTTGAGATGTTTAACATAGCCAAGTGTAACTGTCAGATAGGCAACTTGATATATGAGTCTGATGTTCAGGAGAGAGATCCAGGCTGACAAATATAAATTTGGGAGTTGTCAGCATAGAGAAGACACTTAAAGCCATGAATTTGGATGTTATCACCTAGGAAGTGAGTGCAGACGAAGAAAAAGATGAGGTTCAAAGACTAACCTCTTGGTACCCCACGCTTAGACGTCTGGTAGATGAAGGAACCAGCAAAAGAGACTGGGAATCATGAAAGAGCGGCGTCCTGAAAGCCAAGCAAAGAAAGTGTGCCAAGGGAAGACAGTCGTCAATGGATTCGATGTCACTGGTAAGTCGACCAAGATGAGAGTTGAGAACTGACCATTGGAATGGACAACTGGATATCGCTGATGGCTTCGACAAGAGTTATTTCATTGGAAGTCTAGAGACTAGAGACAAAAACCTGACTGGAATCAGTTCAAGGCAGAATCAGAAGAGACATGAGAATCAGGGTTTTTGGAGAACTTTTTCAAGGATTGGTAATGAAAAGGAGGGCAGAAAAATGGAGAGAGAGCAGGAAGGAATGTGGGGGGCTTTGTTTGTTTAGGTTTATATGTTTATGAAAGTAATTTGAAGGGAAAATGTCAAATGCCTTAGTCATGTCAACTCTTGCCTTATTCCATCTACTTCATAATATATGTAGTTTGTATATTGGTTTTGCTTATGTAGCGAATAATATTACTAATATGTATTATTAGCCAGTGACAGTTTTAGTTCTCCTGATCACAGCAATCATTTTAAATATAATATTTATAGGGCTTGGTTCCTAATACCTTTGTAAGGTGAAGCTCTTAGTTTCAGCTTGAGGTCTTCTGGGTGGAAATGCTTGCTGGATGTGCTCCAAAAATCACAGACAAGTTTTTGAATAAAGTACACATTATGGGAAAAAGTTATGGAAAGAATTAGCCATTCAGTCAGTTCAGATATAACTCCTGGCACATCAAATTTTATTTGGGCTAAGGTAACTCAGCTTTCTGAGTCCTACAAAAATACACTTAAATTGCCCATTACAGCCACATCAGCAGCGAAAGGCTCACAACAACAACAGTGATAATCATGGAGATGTAGAACCAGACACCTGGCAGTGAGCAGAGGGTTGACAAGCTACTGGAAACAGCACAGCTGGGGGAATAGATCAGGTTCAGAAGACCCTATATTGGAAGGATATGACTGTCCATGGCAGTCCATTTTGGGTGAAACTCGTTCAAATAAAAAACTGTAGTTTATAAACTTCCCACCATATTCATGACTTAAAAGTACAGACTTCGGTTGTCCCTCTGAATCTCCTAGTTCTGGAGTTCCTGCTATTCAGTTGTTAAGTGCCATTTAATGAGGCTATGGAGAGCTTTCGCTCAAAAAGGTCCATGCTCTACATGGCCAACGTTGGAGAGGCAAGTCAGTGAAGGGTAGTGCTCATGGATGGAACAGTTTTGCACGTGCAGATTTAGCAGGGAAAAGGAAGAGCAACTGGGAAAGGGCCTCCTGAATCCTTACCCCCTTCTAACCCTCAGCTAAGGCCCACACAATTCCCAAGATCCTCTCTAGGCAGAAGAGAATAAAGACAAAAGATACCTTCAAACTCCCTTTCCCTGCGGTCTGTGTCTTCCCTGCTGTTTCAGCAGATGCTCATTTTTTCCTTTTTTTAACAACTTTTTTTTTGGGGGGGGGGTGTAATTAAGTTTATTTATTTATTTTTAGAGGAGGCACTGGGGATTGAACCCAGGACCTCCTGCATGCTAAGCATGCGCTCTACCACTTGAGCTATCCCCTCCCCCTTTCAATTTTTCTTAAGCAATTCTCTTCTGCACAGGAGTCTGCACCCAATGCTTGCTTCTGAAGTCTAGTCCATACTTGGCTTCCCCATTGGGACCACATGCCTCCAATTTACAAAGTCCCCTTCTGATATCAAAAATTGTCGATCCCACGGTCAATTCCTCTTGTTCTCAGCAGGGTCAGTACTTTTCAAACTTTAACGTCCCATGAATCACTTTGGGATCTGGTGGAAAGGCAGTCTTATTTAGCAGATCTTGGCTGGGAGAGGGGTGTGGGGGGATGCTGGAGTCCTGAGTTCCTGCATCTCTAACAAGCTCCCATGGGATTCTGATGGCGCTGGTCCACAGACCACAGCGTGAGAGTGGTGGGTGACTGAAGCTCCATGGCTGAGCTACTGTGAACTAAGGTGGTAGTGGTTTATTGTGTGCCTGCTTCCAGGTCATGCTTGGAGTTCCAAGGGTATATTTTAGGCATTAACCAGAAAAGCAAATGAAATAGGTACTTTTGGTCTCCGTGGCTGAGTTTAAGGGAGAAAATTTTTGTCAGACTGAGAGAGAGAGAGAGGTTGTTCCTCCTTTTCAAACTGAATTACCTTCAAGTCACCAGCATTCTAGAGCTAAGTCTAGATAGTGGGTAAAACCAGAAGCTCTCCTCTAGGGAGCCTGTTCTCCATAGGGTAGGAACAACCATGCCTTATGGAAAGAGGGATACACGGGGTAGACTCTGGTGCTAGGGGTTATTGACTGACTCTCATTTCCTTTTGTGGTGTGTGTGTACATGCACGTGTGTGTGTGTCAATGAACAGTAGTATGTAAATGTGGAGGCTCTCCCTAAACTCACCCCCCGCCCCAGCCTGGATCTCACGTGGGTTTCCATGGAATCCTGGGATTCCCCTTAGTGAAGCTCTTGTCACACTGTGTGGTTTTGCTCTCTTCCCTATCAGACAGGGGGCTCTTAGAGGGAAAAAAAATGTATCTTGTCCCCACTGATCTACCGCCATCAACATGGCTGCACACATATTCATTAAACAAATGGCAAAGTCCACGCTTTCCAGATTTCCCTCACTGATGCCTTATTTTCCCAAGTAAGGTTGAAGATAATAAACTATCGCGAGTCTAATACATCAATGCCTTGTTGTGGGCTGCTCCCCGAATGTCTGGTGCTCTCTGACTGCTGCGGCTGGACTGTACTTCCTGGTCTCCTTACGGGCGGCTGGGGATGTGTGGTTAGCTCTGGTCAATGAGCTGTGAGCTGCAGGGACGTGTCCCTCCCTGGCAAAGGATTTATTTGCCAACGTAAGACCTTGAGGACTCTCTCTTTTCTCTCTGGCTCAGCCAGAGTGCTGGCTGTTCCACTGTCCTGAGTCCCCAGATAGCCATGATGCACAGATTCCCCTGCCGCCATGGTGGACACGTGGTATAAGAAATAAAACTATGTTTTAGCCACTGAGATTTTGACATTATTTGTTATTGCAGCAGAACCTTGCCTGTTGTGATTAATATGGGTTACAAGGGTCATGCCCCAAACTGAGGGGTGCTAGATCCTGCCTGTTCCCTGGCCCAGCACCCATCTTCCCTTTGAAGCTGGGTTTTGGGTGTGGCCCTGAACCAAGTCTCTAGTTTTGAGCGTGTTGTTATTGTTTTTTTTTTTTTTTTTTTAATTTAGTGGAAGTACTGGGGATTGACCCCAGGACCTCACACATGCTAAGCACATGCTCTACCACTGAGCTACCCTCATCCCCCTCTTCAAGTCTCTAGATTTGAAAACAAGACTTTGCCTTTGTTCCTGAGACCCAGGTCTCACCCGGAAGCTGGTTCTGGTTGGAGGATCCCTGCCACATGTCTGTGACTAAGCTCTGGTCTTGGCAGCCCAGACTCTCTCGGGCGATAGGCACTGTCTTGCTTTTGCCATCCTGGGCCTTGTGACTGGGCTTCTGATCACCTGCTCCCGCTCCCCGTGTCTGTTTGCTTGGATTTCCATCGCTCCTCCCGTTTCTCCACCCATACGGTCCATCCGTGGGTCAGGGCACCCTGAAGACACTGTGCTGAATTTCATTTTGCTGAGGAAATAACTATGTTCCCACCAGTTATCTGTTGCTGTGTTCTGTCTGCCACAGTGGTCTCCATGGCCAGCCCCTGTCTTGAATCTGTCCCCAGACCCCAAGGCCCGCCTGGTTATAATCAGGGAATTCTGTCCCAGTTTCCTGCCTTTCTCACTCTGCCCCGAATCACCACAGTGAAATGGGCCACGTGTATTTGTGTCCAGAGACATAACAGATGGGATCTTGGGGATTAAGGCAGCAAACAGAGAGCAGAGGGCTTTTAGAAGGATTAGTCTTTCGCCTGGTGGGGAGGGTAGAGAGGGACGCCGGGGAGCCGATGTGAAAAGGGTCACTTGGCCCCATGAGCATATGGGACCGTCGCTGGATTTGGTCCACTCTCACTGTCCCCGTCTGTCTGTGAAAGAAAGAGCACTAGACTTAGAGCCCAAAACATAGGTCCGAGTGCCAGCTGTGCCACCTACGAGCTGTGGGGCCTCACACAGGTAAGCTAGCCCCTCTGAGCCTATTTGCTCAAGTGTACAATAGGGCTCGTAACAGATCCCTAATGTGGTCCCTAATCATGAAGCAGACAGGGGTCTCGTAAGGATTACGCAACAGACTGTTTGTAGAAACACTCAGCCTGCTGTAAAGAAGCTTATTAATGTTAGGTGGTATTATGACATCAAGGACGGGACAGACAAGCAGATGGACCAGTCCAGGAGGCATCAGGCTGAATCTTAAAAATAAATGATGATGGGGGGGGAGGGTATAGCTCAAGCGGTAGAGCACATGCTTAGCATGCACAAGGTCCTGGGTTCAATCCCCAGTACCACCTCTAAAAGTAAATAAACCTAGTTACTCCCCCCCAAGATAAAAAATAATCACATAACACAATAATAAATAAATAAAATATTTTAAAAAATGATGATGGCATCTTTATATTTGAATAGAACCAGGCAATTGCCACATTATAGGAAAGGGATGATGCTAAAGATATTGTGTCCAAAGAAGGCAAGGAATGCAGGGGCTCCCCGGGGCTGGGGGTGTGCAGAGCTGGATCAAGATTCAGCTAGGAAGAGAGTTTAGGATCAGGAAGTCCCAGAGAACGGGGCAGAAGAGGATGAAGCATCTCTGAGGAGGGCAGGCCAGAGTGAACTGCCCCTGGCAGGACACTGAACTAATTATGCTACTGGTTGGAAGCCCTGACCCTCATCAAGCGGGGAAGTTCAGCCACATTGTTCCTTCTACCTGACCTGCAGTTGAGACAGATGTACAAGGGGATAAGCTCCAGGTGGCACTGTTGCCACAGGATGGAGTCCCTGTTTGCATGTTCTGTTTGCTGGGCAGCTTTGAGGGCTCTGGGGGCCCTCCTTCCTCTCTCATGAATTCCTGGTGCACCCACTCACTGAGCCCAGCCTGGTCTCCTCGCCTTTCCAGCACAGTTCCCACACATGGGGAAGCTTCGCCGGCTGCCCAGTAGCCAGGCATCAGCAGTTGGCAAGGCTCCCCAGCATGGGGCCTGGACCACCCAGCTAGTCAGAGGACTGATGTGGAATGTGGGATCGTGTTCTAGAGCGCGGCAGGACCACACTGCTACATGGGATGTCCCATCTGTGGGAGCGGGATCTTTGGGGCCACCGGGGAAAGGCAGACAGACTCCCTGAGTTCTCACGACGACAGGCCTTGGAAACATGAGGGCTGGCCATTCACTGCCAGAACTTTCCACCTGGTAGGTTTTTCCTTACAAGCTGTTCACAACTCCAAAAATTTCAGGCTTAGAGCAAACAGAACCTGCCAGGCAGAGGGTAGGGAAGCACAGGGAGAAAGTAGGGAAGAGGTGGAAAGAGTCAAGTATTAAGATGAGATGCTTTAACAAGAGGGAGTGAACCGGAGGCAGTTTTGCTGACTAAGGCTGGACTCACCTTTACAATGGATAAGCCTCCTGCAGTAAAGTGACAGGTTAATTAAATTGCAAACACTCTCAGTTATCTAGGGTTGGAAAATCAAGACCTGGGATGATCATAAAAATGGAAAACCCAGTATCAAAGGCACAAAGCAGCGGAAGCAAAGTCTAGGGATAAGCGGGTTAAGGGAGATTGCCCCAGTATTTTAGAGAAGCAAGACAGTGCGAGGAAGATCTGTTTCTTAATAGACGAGAGTTCTTCTTCAGGGAAAAAATTTTAGATTGACAGTGAAAGAGTTGTAATGGTAGAGAAGGTCATTTCTGCGAAGTGCCAGGGCCTTGAAGTCAGATGGATTCAGAGCCCCAGCTCTGACTTCGCGACTGTGTGATCTTGTACAAGATGCTTAACTTCTCTGAGCCTCAGTTTTCCCTCTAGATGAACTGGAAGTCTTCCTAATGCCAAATCCCAGGGATAGCACAAGGCTTAAAACAGATTGTGTGTCCGAAAGCTCTCTGTAAGCCATAAAGTTCAAGCAAACGTTAGATATTATGATTGCAGAATTCCTTTACTTTCTTCCACTGTATCTCTTACAGCTTCTAGGTGTGGAGATAATGTCCACGTGGCTAAGAGCCAACTGCTTGCTGAGTAGTTTGGTGGCAGGAAGGGCTAAGAGGAAGAGTTAGAAGACCTCTGACTCCCTCCTGACTACAGAGTGGGAGGGCAGCACCATCTCCCCAGCCTGTTAAGGGTGATTTTTGGCCACTCTTCCGCATGCACATTACGGAATGTCCTTGAGTCATGCTCTGAATTGTGTTGGTATTTTCATGACTGTGGCTCTGAACGCATTACTCTGGAGACCTGGGATGCCCTTCCTCTGCTTCCCCCTCTGCTCGCCTCTTTCTCAGCCCTCAGCACCCAGCTCAGATGCCACCTTGGGAAACCCTCGCCTAAGTCAAACTGGTCACATCCTCTCAGTGTTTCCACTGCACTCTGTGCAGGGCTCTGTTCCAGCCTCTGATAACAACCACCATAAAAACAAAGAACAAACCAACCCCCACTAATGTTTATCAGGGGCTTACAATGTTCCAGACACCATGAGATACAGTGGACATAATCTCATTGAGTTTTTAACACATCTTTTGTAAGGTAATGTTGTTGTTATCTTCATTCTATAGATGAGAGAACTGAGGCTCAGAGAGGCTGAGTAACTGTCCCCAGTTAGACTGGAAGCAAGTAATTAACCTGCTTCAAACTTCCGATGCAGGCCTCACTCCTAGACTTGTGCTCTTAACCCCCATCTGGTCCTGAAACATTATGCTTTGTTCATTTACTAGTCTCCTCATCTCCCATTAGACCAAACATATCTAAAGGAAAGGAATCACACTGTAGCCAGAGGTGTACGTGCAGACCCTCAATAAATGTTTGCTGATAACAGAAACAGACTCAGAGATACAGAAAACAAACCTGTGGTTACCAAAGAGGAGAGGGAAGGGACAAGGAGTCTGGAATTAACAGATACAAACTACTACATACAAAATAGAGAAGCAACAAGGATTTACTACTGTACAGCACAAGGAATTCAACCCATGATCTTGTAATTACCTATAATGCAGTATAATCTGCAAAAATACTGAGTCACTTTGCTGTACACCTGAAACTAACACAACATTGTAAATCACCTGAAACTAACACAATATTGTAAATCAACCATACTTCAGTATAAAAAAATAAATGTCTGCTGAATGAAAAAATGAGTGGGTTCTCATTTTGAGTAAAAGCAGGTGGGCTCATGAAACAACCCTACAGTGTTGATATCTCTGTCTACTGAAGTCAGCTGTACCACCCCAGGAAGACAAGAGTTACATCTGGCTTGGCTCCTTGGCCGCCACTTTATCTGTCCGTCATCCTCTTAGCAACACCACTAAAAGCATCAGCTTCTCATGAGGTGAGATGAGCCCAGCCCTCCCTTCGGTGCGGAGTGATTCGTACAGTCAGCATCACACAAGCACGGCAGGAGGCTGCACGTCCTCCTTCGTTCTTCATGTAACCTCACCCACGGAGGTTCATTTTAACAGTGATCAGAAGTGCTCCTTTTGCCGTCTGTGTGCTCAGCACAACCGGCTCAGGTGGAACCAGATATATGAGGGTACCTTTATATTCATACCCAGCAGAGGGAGAGGAGAGAAGGGCTGGTGTGGGCACACAACAGGTGCAACATGAGGCTCAGCTGAGATGGTCCCGGGGCGGCCACGGGCGAAAGGTATCACATACCGTGCATTTGTTTAGCATCCTGGCTAACAAATAAATAAATAAGTAAAACACCCCATCAAGTCTCCACTCCCTCCCTCACTCACACCCATCCCAGTTCCTGGCACATAGCAGGCACTTAATAAATGCTTCTTGAATGAATGAAGAAATGAATGGACAGCAATGCAGGACATTTCCCCTCCTACCTGTAGCAAGGACGGGAAGCTGGGAGTCTAGACTCAGAACGTAGGCAAACCTCACATTTTCTCATTCATTCACTCATCCAGCCAATTTTGATGGAGTGCTATCACGGCTGGCAGTGTGCCAACACTTCACATACATCAATCTCTAATACTCAAAACAGGCCTCAGAGGGATGTGCCCCTGTTCTCCCAGTCCTGCAGATGAGGAGGTGGGGACTCGGGAGTAAGTTCTCAAGGATACCTAGCACGTGGGTAAGCCAGGGCTTCAGCTTAGGACTCCGACTCCAGAGCCCCCTGGAACTCTCTCCCTGTGCTGGCCTCTTACCTTAGGAACTCAAAATTGAGCAGAGGGATAAGCTGGAGAACAAAGACAGTGTGAAGAGAGCTCTGGCAAGAGAATGCAGTGTGGGACGGAGGAGGGGCATCCACCTCAGACCCGAGGAGGGAGGATCCAGAAGGAACCCTTCTGAAGGACACAATATGCTGGGTCTTGGAGGAGGGCTGGGAGTTCGTCAGGTGAAAAAGGCAGAAACACAGAGGTAAGGGGAGCGTAGTACAGTCTCATTCAGTCTCCATTTTGTTTGACCAGACTCATATGTAAACAAGGCACTGGTAATGTCTAGCTGTCTGCGTCTCCATACAGTATTTGACCAAATGTAGGGGTAACCATCCTTAGATTGAGGACATATGTTGAGATAAGAATTAGATACTTTCCTCTGAATCATAGGAGTTTTAAAATAAATCATTTTTTAAAATGGAAGTAGAGTTGATTCACAATGTTGTGTTAGTTTCTGGTGCAAAGCATAGTGATTCACTTTTTTATATATATGTATATATACCTATATTCTTTTTCACATTTTTTCATTATAGGTTATTACAACCTATTAAATATAGGTTGTAAATATAGGTTCCCTGTGCTATACAGTAGGACCTTTTTTTTTAATATACTCTGTATATAGTAGTTTGTATCTGCTAATCCCAAACTCCCAATTTTTCCCTCCACCCTTTCCCCTTTGATAATTGTAAGTTTGTTTTCTATGTCTGAGAGTCTCTTCACTTTGTATGATAATCTCTAGGTCCACCCATGTTGCTGCAAACGGCATTATTTCATTCTTTTTCATGGCTGAGTAGTATTCCATCACACACACACACACACACACACACACACACACACACACACACACACACACACACACACACCTTCTTTATCCCATCATCTGTCGATGGACACAAAATAAATAATTGTTACTCTTAATCTGCTCCCTCCAAACATTTATGTTCCACTTGCCAAAACATTTCTGCACATGCTCTTCTTTCTGCCTGAAAGACTCCTCCTCCTTCTCTTATAAACATTTTACCAATTGTCCCCTGCTAATTCCTAGTCATCCTTCAAGGATCATTTTAAACACCACTTCCCCTGGGAGGCCTTCCCAACCCCAAGATTAGGTCAGGTCCCCTGACAGTGTCCCCTAAATCTCTCCCATCATGCCTCTCATCATGCTTTGTTTCCCTGTTGACTTAAACGTCCATCACCTCCTATAAACCTTAAACTCCCTGAGAGCCTGTGAATGTCTTGTTTACTCCTATGTTCTTAGTGGTCAACAAAGTGGTACACAATAGGCACTCAATAAATTTGTAGAATGAATAAATGAGTGAGCATCTATTTGATATGTTTTTCCTTATAGAAAAGACAGTTAAAAATCAGCAAAGTTTGATACCTAGGAAATAGAGTCAGAAAGTATAAAGAACAAAAGAAAGAATCTGTGTTCTAGGAAAAGGCAGAGTAAACATGACACCTGAATAGACCTGACAGAGCTGCCGCATCCTTTGTTGTGCCCCTGCCAGCACTTCCCTAAACACATAATAATTTGCCAGATCATACCAACAGCAGCACCCAATTTTCATATATTCCCAACACATGGGCCATTTTGTTAAAAAAGGAAGGTTATAGAAATGCTGTTCATCACATTCAGGGCGGCGCTGCTCTTTGCCAGATTTATGGCATCGGAATCGCACAGAAAGGAAATCCTCCAAGGCAGAGGTATACTCTCTCCAGGCCCCACTTACTATATTCTAAACATTTTGAACTGAATTTTACATTTTTAAGTGGATCAATTTTTCATTTCAGTCCACAGGTCCCTGCCTGGTTCTGAAATGTGCAGCATCTGCTGGGGAAGTGAAGAGTGAAACAATTAAAAAAAAAAAAAAAAAGATCAAGTAATGAAAGAAAAAAATTCTTTCTTGAAGGATTGTGGATTTTCAATTTGTTCCACATGAGACTATGTCAGGAAATTACCTTTTAACTGATGCTCATCTTGTTTGTGCAGTACTGTTCCCCTGAGAGGGGTGGACTGTGATCTGAGAGATTTTCACAACGTAAAAATTCTCCCAGTCTGTCTTCCCAGGACAATATCCAGGTTTCTAGTGGTTTGTCATCTCAGAGGGACTCTTCACCTATGTGGGAGACCACATTTTTTCCAGTTTCTAAAATGAGTCATAATTAAGGCAAACCTAGTCTTTCCTATGAGCAAGCTTTAAGAGGAATATCTAGATAATGTAGTTTTCCAATTATTGAACATTGGTCAAGAAAAGTAATAGGAAAACTCTTAGAAATGGGCCAGGTTAGCATATGTTCCCCGATCTGCTCTCCCATCTTCTCCTCTGACCTTGTCTGTCTGTGGCCTGGAAAGCCCCACCATTAGTCACCTGCTGGCTCAAAGCTCTCACTTTCTATGTTCAGTTGACAGTTTAGAAGTTTGGTGAATGAAAGTTTTCAGGGGCTGGAAGAAGGACTTAGAGGTCACATCCAGAGACGCCATCCCATGTCAAGTGGAACATTTATTTTTATTTATTTTGTATGTTGGCAGATCACAAAATGTCATGTTTGGAAAAACTGTTCAGCTGCTAACTTTTTTTTCTTTTACAGACTCACTCTAAAATTGATACAGAAGGGTCCAAGTTCAAAAATAACTACTATATTTCTGAAAAAAGAAAGATAAGCTGGGAGAATTACTGTACTTGGTATGTGATGGCTTTTGTAATTTAAATACTGTGAACTGGCTTTGGAGGAAATGAAAAGATTAACAGAATAGAATAGAAAGTCTACAAATAGACTCACAAATACAAGGAAAATTGTCATATGAGAGTAAGGACATTATAAATCCATGAGAAAAGAGCAGAATTATCTAATAGGTATTTCTGTGACAACTGTCCACCCAAATGGCAAACACAACCAACATCTCGACATCTATGGGAAATTGCAATTAAAAGCAAAACTAAAACAATTTCTTTCCTGCACCATATCTCAGAGTCCTTGATATGCTCAGGCGAACTGTTAGATTTCCAGAACAGAGGATCCTGTAACGTGTGTAATAACCAAACAGCTCTGAGAGTTTTTCTCAGAATACAGCTTGGGAAAATGCAGGCTAAAAGATTCAGTGGATACAAGGATTGTGTTTTATGCATTGTGTGCGTGCCCACAGTGCATGGCATAGTTTAGATACAGGTAAAGTGTTTCCAGTTGCTTGATTTTTGTGTGATATTTCTTAGCTCTTTGCACGTCAATGGACCAAGACGGGAACATGCTATCTCTCTACTTGTAAGCGAGTCCACAGTCTTAACATTTCCTCAGGTTGAGAATGACTGGGATCAAGTCCTAGCTACAGTATGAACTACCTAGAACACTTGAACACAGAGGTCAGGAAAGCAAAATGGTGAAGCCCCTTTGGAAAACAGTTTGGCAGATTCTTAAAAACATACTCTTATCTGACCCAGCAATCCCACTCCTCTCCTGGGTATTGACCCAAGAGAACATAAAAATTTATGTGTCTGCCCAAAACCAAACTGGAAACAAGCAAAACGTCCCTTAACTGGCGAGTGGATAAACAAATTGTGAGGCAGCCATACGATGCAGTACTACTTAGCACCAAAAAGGAATGAATCATTGACACGTACAACTATGTGGGTGAACCTCAGACGCTCAGTGCTGAGTAAAAGAAGCCAAATGCCCAAGGTTCCACACTGTCCGGTTTCATTTATACAACATTCTAGACAATAAGGCCATAAGGTTAGAAAACAGACCAGTGGTTGCCAGGAATGAAGATAGGGGAAAGAGTTAATTACAAGGGAACACAGGGGAATTTTAGGGTGATCAAATATTCTATTAATAGTCTGTGGTTCTAGTTAAATGGTTATGCATTTGTTAAAACCTTGGAAACTACGCACAAAAAGGTGTGAACTTTCATAGTATGTAAATTATAACTTAACTTTTAAGTGAGGGGAAGCCCCCTTCAAAATTATCTACAAGTTTATTTTACTTCTAAAGTCAGAAAAATAATCTATGTTGTTTTAAAGCTTTTTTTTTTTTAAAAAATGGCAAGGAATATACCAGTGCAAGCTCCCAAGATGGTTGCTTTTCATAATTCATTCCAATTCCTTTCCCTGATACTTCTCACCTGTACCTTGTATGCAAGCTGGTTTCCAAACCATCACCTGCCCTGGGGACAATTACATCCACTACCACCTCTACAACACCTCCCATTATACTCCCTCATATTGTAGTTCTTTCCCCACATCTTGTTTTCTCTAGAGTGTAAGTTCTGGGCAATAAAGAACTATGCCTTAGAATGATGATCTCCAGGTCCATCCATGTTGCTGCAAATGGTATTATTTCATAATTTTTTTTATAGCTGAGTAGTATTCCATTGTATAAATATACAAAACAGAAACAGACTCACAGACATAGAAAACAAGCTTATGGTTACCAGCAGGGGAAGTGGGTGGGAAGGGATAAATTGGGAGTTTGAGATTTGCAGATATTAACTAATACATAAAAAATAAATAAACAACAAGTTCATACTGTACAGCTCAGGGAATTATATTCAATATCTTTAGTAACCCATGGTGAAAAAGAATATGAAAACGAATATATGTATGTTCATGTATGACTGAAACATTATGCTGTACACCAGAAATTGACACGTTGTAAACTGACTGAGTAGACTTCTATAAAAATATATATATACAAAAAAAAGAACTATGCCTTACTTGTACCCACCCCACTATTAAAATCCCTGGCAGGAGTGCTATAAAAATGTTTAATAAATAAATTAATCCTTATTTAAGTAATGGCTGCAAATCTATGAGTCCTTTAAAGACTATGAGCTCCTTGACGACAGGGCTTGTGCGTACATAGTCTTGAACAGGGCTCAGTACACTGTAAATGCTTGAGAAGTGCTTTTTATTAATACTGAATGGAAAGGACTCCCGGTGATTATGATCCTGATTATGCTTTTGTTAAGATGCTACAAGTGGAGAACCCAGTTGTTGGGGGCAGAGCTGGGCTCTGGTGGAAGAACTCACTGAAGAGAAGGGTGTACCTTGGGCCACTTCTTGGAAAACCTGGGGGCAGAGGGCAAACACAGCCCTCCAGGTTGCATTGCTAGGTTTCATCTCCTGTCAGGAACTCTCTTCAGAGAACTCTTGGAAGGGAGATACTCGATTTGCATCCAGTTGGAGTGACTACGGGGGGATGGGTTGAAACACGGCACGTTCCCAGTTGTTTCTTAGGCTCGAAACTGTTCCCAGAAGCAAAGATGATGAAGGCTTCATTTGTTAAGTATGAAAATAAAAACAGCTTAAAAAGGGGTTTAAGGCAAATCTTTTCTTCCCTTTGTACTCTTATTTCCCCATACTGTTGGCCAATCCCTGAATTTTAATCTCTTTTGGGAAAGAGCAGGGTTCCTTATAACTACTTTTTTCTTAAACTAGACTAAGTAGCAGCATGGAATCTGTTTGATTTGATGCATTTTATAAGGTTTTAATTATTATAATTACAGTTAAACAGGTCAACATTCCAAACACCCTCGTCCTTTAGGTGACCTATGGGGAATAGGTCTCATAGGATGTATAATAACATCATGAACACTTGTAAAGCCAGAGTTTTATCCTCTTTGTATCTGATGACTAACACACGGGATCCAGGAAGCACAGATTCTGACCTCCATCTCCTTGTTCTTTTGTTGCTTCTAAAACAGCATAGCCAGCCAGCTAGGGCAGTTGGTCAAATACTTTGATATTATGTGTGTGTGTGTGTTTGTGGGTCGTTTCTTCCGGCTTAAAATGTTGATAAAAACGTTTGTTATTTATTAAACCATTTAATTAAAAGTGATTCTGTCAGCTTACTATAAATCTTGCTATTTAATTAAAAAAAAAAAAGCTTTGTGGTAATAGAAAACAAGAGAAGTCCTGAAACATCTCAAGTTCTACTTGGATTTCCTTATCCCAAAATTATTTTTGATACTTTATGGCATCTTCATCATAGTTTATAGGCATGATGAGAAATTTTAAAGACATAGTCTAAGAAAAAAATAGGTGCTATTCCTCAGCACTGGCCTCAGACCGTCCATCGTGAATTTGAGGTCAGATGTTTGTCTCTTTAGCATGTCAGGGCATCAGAGTCTTTGCTTTGATCATGTACGGCCAGTTAGTTTTGCCCTGGACCCCAATCTTTCTAACCACATGGCTTTCAATATATGCCCTGGGTCACAAAGGGGACCCAGGAGTGTCTGAGAGTTTCAGCGGAAAAGTTTAAAAAGATTCCTCTGTTTTTTCGAATGACCTGAGCCCTCCTCACAGCCAAAGGGTCTGGAATTGAGAACCGATTCATATCATTACTGTGTATGGAGAGGTACCACACAGAAAGCCACCCAGGGGAAGGGACGCTGGGATTTAACTATTAAAGAAGGAAAGAGAGTTTGCGTAACCACCACAAAGGAAAAATATTGGAATCTCAGAATTGTGTGCGAGCCTGTCAGGAGGCAGTCAAGATAAGAGGGAAACAGATCAAGGAAAGGTAGACTTACTGTCACCGGTGGAAGGCGTGTGAAAAAGAAACAGAACTAGACCGGAAGGAAGCTATTAGAAGCCAAATATAAGTGATTCTGATTTTAAAATTTGAAACAGAATAGCTAAAGAAAGTAGCATGCGTTTCAGGCATACCCTTTATTCTCTAGTAGCACATTTTCTTGGAACCGTTTGCTCTGCCTAGGTCAGTCAAATCGCTGGTTTTTTAAGAGTGTGGATTCTACGGGAGACAGGCAGGCTGAGTCTGTCAGTTGCTGGCTCCTGGACCTGTGAGGTCATACAGCGTGAGAACGGGCATTAAGGAAACTCAGAGCTTTGCAGGCTGAGGTCATTGGGCAAAAGAAACTAAGATCCTTGTAGAGGGAAGAAAGAAGAGAGGCAACGAAATCTCAGAGAGAAATGGCTGCTATGACTTTCTCGTCTTCTTGAATCTCAGTATCTTCCCAGCATCAGGTTCTCTTAAGATTCCATTGCATCTATCTGGAAAATCTTTTATTCAAAAGAGGTTGAGGATTTGAGATTTTCAGATATTAACTACTGAATATAAAATAGATAAACAACAAGTTTCTTCTGTACAGCACAGGGAACTATATTCAATGTCGTGTAGTAACCTATAATGAAAAAGAATATGAAAAGGAATATATGTGTGTATATGTATGACTGAAATATTATGCTGTACACCAGAAATTGACACAACATTGTAAACTGACTAGACTATGATTTTTTTAAGAAAGGAAGAAATGTAATACAGTATATTAGGACTGAATAAGGTATAATAAAGTTTCTCCATTCTTAAAAAAAAAAAAAAAGAAAAGAGAAGTTGAGGAGATGCCTGTTTCTTGAAATCAAACACTGTCTCACACACACAGAGATGAGAGGGAGACATATAAACTCGGAATCAGACGATCTGGGTTCTAGTCCTGGCTCCAACCACGTGACCTTGGGGCAGTTACATCACCTCCCTGGTCTGTGGGTTTGGCATCTTTGAAGTAAGGGCTATAATACATACTTCTCAGTGTGACTACAGAGATTAAACACAAGAAGGGTCTAAAGTGTGTGCCTGGCATACAGTGGACCTTTAAAAGACGGAATATGGGAAAAAAATAATGAGTGGGTATAGTTACTGTTTTTTCACTTTACCACACTATGATACCTAAGCAAATGGAATTTTGAGGAATACACAGCTACTTCTTTAAGGCAGGGTACATGCATTTCTATTGCAAAGTAGGCAGGTGACCAACAATAAAAAAATCCCTCATCTAATGAGTGACTTAAGCCCACTAGAAAGATATCAAACGTAGTCTGGCAACCATGAAAAGCTGGGTTTAAGATAATCGTGTCTGCAGCCTCGGGCCATCAAAACAAGCTGGCGAGCCTGAGGTTTTAAGTGGGGCCAGAAGAGCCCTCTCGCTTCCCTCTGGAGAACTTTATTTCCTCTCACAACTAGGAGTGATTTTTCACTCATTCGTCTTAAGCGTTTTTAGTGCTGGTCTGGGCAGGAAGCTGGTGGTAAAGAACACACAATAAGCATCTGATTCACAGCCCCTGGGACTGGCTGGTCACCACCACAGCTGTAGTGAGAGGTAAGGGAGAGGCAGGTACAGAAGATAAGATGTCAGGTGCACAGCTCAGGATGGTAAATGGGCGTACACTGTGATCTTGGGTTTACCATTAGCTCTTTCTTGTAACACTAAATGATGCTGACCAGGTTGACAGTTAGGGAGGTTAGATCTCCAGTTTTGAAAGCCAATCCTGGGATGTAATTTCCAGTATCGATCTAATTTCCAAAATATTGAAAGCCAATATTTTGTCACAATCGAAAATGGAAAGTAACCATAAGAAAATTGTACGAAAAAAAAGAATTTGTGATTGAAACACAAAAGATTTTAAAATATGCTGAATCACCAAACGATTTCAAGTGGGAGATTTGTCAAAAGAACTCTGGAGTCAAGAAGCTGATATATAAAACCCTGAAACCTGCTCACCCCCCATGATTTGTACTGCCCTAAATTCTCTAGGAATAACAGGCCATTTCTGACATCCAGGTGGGCTGCTGTCTAGTTCATCAAGGTCGAACACCTTCCACAGTATTTACAAACACTGGAGGGTTTTCTCCCTCGAGCCTCCACTCCCAGATTCCAGGTGTGTAATCCTAGACATGAAGCCCCATTTTAGATAAGTGAAAGTGGAGCAGATAATTTTGAACTTGATCCATCTTGGAAACTGGATCCAAGTCTGAGAACACTGCCCAGGTTGTTCCTGCAAGCACTTGTGAGCCAGGGCGCACTCCTGCCTCCCGGCCAGATGCATCCTGGGATGTTCTGCCCACAAGCCAAACGTTAGCTTGTTTTTCTTCCCAGCAACTAATGCCTCAGAAAAACCTCTGGCTTTGCAGTTTCCCTGCTGCCTTTAAATCTGTAATGCTACCCACCACACCCACCATAAAATAAGAATAAACGCTCTTTTCTCCTGTTAACATTTACCAGTGGCTGTGAGATCTTTGGCTAAATGCATCCAAAAGTCCAGGTGTTTTCTTTTGCTCTCTCTTTCTCTCTCAGACACACATGCCGGCATTCTGAGACGGACACACTCAGGCCCAGCTGTAAGACAGCCACAACTTTATTTGATAGCTGCTTGCAAATTGAGCCTTGTTTCTGAAGCATGGATCTGCCGCTGGCTGGTGACCATGGAAAACCCATAAATACTTAAGGACGTCTGCAATCAGGAAGCAAAGAAACAAAGATTGATACTGGAACTTCTGAGTTTTGAGGCTGTCACCAAGGGCAGGCCAGTTCACAGAGGACATGCAAAGGGGGAGAGACCAAAAGTACACAGATGGTCAGAAGCGGCAGTGCTCTGGCCGTTTTCTTTCAGGGGGAGCTGTAGTCAAAGGCAGTTCATCCACAGAGCCTGGATGCACCAGGACTTTCTCTCTGGCCATTCTGAGCCGTGTTGCTATTTTCTTGACTGCTGTTTGTTTATTTCAAGGCTTACAAAACTGTCCCTGGATATTTTAACTCCCAATCCTGACAGCAACCAAATATCCCAAGAGACAGCTTAGAAGGTCACTAGATATAGATTAAAATCAGGCAGGGTGGGGCTGTGATAATATGCATTATATTAACACAGAAAAGAGAACATTGAAAATCTACGTCCTTCTTGGGGGCAGGGGATAGCTCAGTGGCTAGAGTACATACTTAGCATCCACGAGGTCCTGGGTTTAATCCTCCACTTAAAACATAAATAAATAAACCTAATTATCCCCCAAAATAAAAAAAAAACAATTTTTAAACTATGTTCTTCTATCATAATTCGAATAACATTGCAACATTCTGGTGTTCGTATTTTATTTGTAAAGCTTTGAAGCAGAGCCAGGTAAACATTAGGAATTTAATGAGTAAGTAGCTAGTATAAAAATGAAGGAAGCTGAGACAACACAGTCCAAACTGAATTCTATGGCATTCGAGTGTTTTGTGCGTTATGAATGTGTGTTCCATGAAGAAAACACACATTCAAAAATAATGAGTTCGACAGGTGTTTTGTTTTGTTTTGCCATTCCACTGTGAGCCTCGGCACACCTTGGTACCTGTATTACATTGGTACATCTTATAAACCTTCATTGTTTCTTATTCTAATTTGGCCACAGAACCACGTGTGTGTGGTGTAGTCAGATTTTGCATAATTCAGTTTGGGATATATTCTATTCAGCACATTTTAGAAATACTGATCTAAGTAAAAATGTGAAATGGATTGAAAAATGACTAAACCGTGAATACATTCAATCACTCAGAACTTTGTCCAGCCAAAACAGTGTGCCAGGCACATAAGCCCGATCCCAAGGAATTCTCACGCAAGGCTCATCTAGAAGCTTGCTCTTACTGTGGGGCGTTGGCGTTGCTGGTTCCTGCTCCCGGGGTGCTCTTACAGTTCACATCCTTACATCGTCTGGCTCTCTCCTCCAGGCTGGTTGATATAGAGAAGTCTTCCTCATAACTTACCTAAAATAGCACCTCATCACCCTCGAATGCTTTATCTTGCTTCATTTCTTTCAAAGCCCCCCAAAGAATTTTACTATGTGATTGTTAGCTTATTGGTTATCTACCCTGCTGGAATATGGCCCCATGAGAGACAGCTCTGTTTTCTTCAACCTTGTATTCCTAGCACTGAATGCAGTACCTAGCATTTAGCAGGTCCTCAGTAATAACTATTTGTTCAATAAATGAAGGAATGAATAAAAACAACTTCACAAGAGTACCAGAAAGGGTAAAAGTAAGGAGCTAGAGGAATTTAGGTTGAAGTTGTTAAGAAAGGCTTTATGGAGAAGATGACATTTGAGCTTGGCTTTGAAGATGGGAAGGTTTGAGACATGGGGCAAATGAGGCAAATAGTCTAGGATAAGAAAAAGGCTTAATTAAAGGTCCAGAAGTGGCCTTGAAAAGTAGCTTTGAGACAGGCCTGGGAAAGAGACTGTCCCAGCCTCGGGGCTAGCAGCCTACCCACCACCCTTGGGAAGAAGAAACTTATCAAAGCACCACTGGACCTCAACCAGGGTTCCTCTGAGTCTGACCTGCTCTATTCGTGTTTTCTGATTCAATAGTTGGTTCATTCATTCTATTACCTGCTGTGTGCCAGGCACTCTTCCAGGTGATAGAGATACAGCAGGGGAGCAAAACACAGCAAAATCTCTGCGTTCATGGAACTTACAGTCTCACGAGAAAAGAATGTGATGAGCGTTAGAATGACAGCTTATATTAGAAAGCGGTGTTGTGGAGACATGGAACAAAGGAGTTGAGAAGTATCAGGGGAAGAGTCGCAGTTTTGAAAATTTTACTGAAGTATAATATACCTATAGGAAAGTGCACATGTCGTGAACGAGCCGCCCTGAATCTCCCCACGCCGAACTAACCCCGGGTACCCGGCACGCAGAACAGAACACTGACCATCACCAGCCGCAGACCGGAAGTACTCCTGGTACTCTGCTAGGAACCAACTTCCCCGCCAAAGGTAACCATTACCCTGACGTCAGATCACAAGCTCAGTGTTGACCGTTTTTGTCCTTTTGTACAAATGGAATTGTGTATTAGTTAGCCTTTTCACTAAGGCTGCTTTTCGTGCAGCGTGGTTTGCGAGATTCATCCACGTTGTTGCAGGTGGTTGCAGGTTACTCGTTCCCCTTGGTGAATGATGCAGTACATTGCAGGGTGTCATTACACCACACCTACCCCGCCCAGTGGCTGGTGGGCACTTGGGGGTTTTCTACTTGACTGCCGTAAATACTGCTGCGAGGAACATTCTGCCCTGTGACTTTTGGTGGGGGTATGGATTTTTAAATAGGCTGATCAGGGCAAGGCTCATGAAGAAAGGAGTGTTCAAGCAAAGACTTGAAGGATCTAAGGGAGTGAACCGTGGGAATCTGGGGGAAGAGCAGTCTTGTTACGAGGACACTCAAGAGGCAAGAGTGTGGCTGATGGGTGAGAAGCAGGGGAAGCCGAAGCAGCTGGAGAGAGTGATGAGGGAGCAGAAGACCTGCTCCTTTTTTCTGGGATGTCCATCAAGTCTATCCTTCCTCTTTTCAGTTTCCATTGTCTTCTGTGATCTGGGCGCTCCTGTTTTCTCACGTGGAATATGGCATCAGCCTCCTATACTGACTTTGGATCCCCGCTGGTCTTCCACACGGAAGTCAGAATGGTCCTTCTAAAACTCAGAGCTAATCATTTATGTCAGCCCCTTGCGTATTTTCTATTAATTATTTTAATTTATTTGGGGAAGGTGGTAATTAGGTTTATTTATTTATATTGATGAAGGTACTGGGGATTGAACCCAGGTCCCTGTGCATGCTAAGTGTGCACTCTACCACCGAGCTATCCCCTACACCCCATCAGTCCCTTGTTAAAAATCCCAGTGTGGTTCCCTACTGAATAAAGTCCAAATCTTTAGCCTAAAAATCAAAATCCTTCCCTATTGGTTCCCATCCTACTTTTTTATCTTTAAGTCAGGCTTGTGCCTCTGTGAAACCTTTTCCCCATCTCATTTACCTAATGTTACAGAGCAGAATCAAACCCTTGCTAATATTATACTGATTACCAGCCAGTTCTTTTTTGTTTTTAAATTTTTTTTAGCTGAAGTATAGTGGATTTACAATGTTGTGTTAGTTTCACAGCAAAGTGATTCAGTTATACATACATATTATATATAATATAATACACATACATATTCTTTTTCAGATTCTTTTCCATTATAGGTTATTACAACATATTGATATTGAATATAGGTCCCCGTGCTTTACAATAGGCTCTTGTTGGTTAGCCAATTCTTATCATTCTGCAACCCAGGTATGGCTTTTAATTTAGGACTAGGTCCAATGGGGAACATATGAAAAACACTATCTTTTCTTAGATCAGCTAACTTATTACTCTACTTACATGTCAACATAGGGAGGAAGGAGCAACTACTGATATCACTTCACAAGCAGAAACACAAAAGATCAGATACAGTAGCAGGTGGATTTGGGTTCTAACTAGCAAAGCAGGCTTCCTCTCCCAGCATCAGTGCAGTGACTAGACAGTATGGATGGGGAGGTCCAAGCAGAAGGTTCAAACCCTCTGTCCAGGAACAGAAAAGTACTTGAAAAGAAGGAGCAGCATAAAGAAGCCTTGTAAAAATCCTCAAGTGGAAATGAGAAACAAACTTTGCCATCTGGGTTATGGAGAAAGAGTTGCAGGGCTGCCAGATGTACTTCCATGGTCATCGGTGGGAAACCGGGTTTCCCCATATAAAGGGAATGGATTCCAGAACGTATGCTGCACACAGATGGCAAAGTCATTTGCATTTAACATAAAAATTTTTCCCACCAGAGGAAGACCAGAATCAGTGAGAAATCCCTGTTAATTTCCTCTGGTTAAAACAACAACTAAAACTAAATGGGCGGTGGAGGGGGGGAGGGTATAGCTCAGTGGTAGAGCGCATGCTTAGCATGCATGAGGTCCTGGGTCCAATCCCCAGTACCTCCATTTAAAATGAAATAAATAAAACCCTATTATCTCCCCCTGCAAAACAAACAAACAAAACTAAACAAACAAACAAAATTTTTAATTAAAAAATTATAATAAAATTATGACATACAAGGCACTGTGCAAAGCAATAATGATGTTACGGAGATGACTAAGAGTATACAAAAGTTTTCTTTCTAGGAACTTCCAGTTGGAAGGAATAGAAAGACACATATAAACATCTCTAATGGGAGGAAAACTAAGAGACTTCTAACAGAAGCACTCAAGGAAAGGATTCTGTAAGTGATTTCAGTAAGTATAGGGCCCCCCTTTAATGGACAGAGATAAGCAGCTCGGTAGGTCAGGTGAGTAGGGGGCCAGAGCACGGGGGTCTGACAGCAAAGGTAGGTTGGGGTACTTGGAGCCAGAGAGAAACCCCGGAAATCACACCTCACCTTGCACCACTATGAAGGCTACAGCCAGCATATGATTTCAGGACCATGTTGTTAATCAAGAGGCTAGATGAATAACAGAAACCAAGCTGTGGGAACAGAACAGAGTTTGAAAAAATCCAGGAACTCAGAAATGCTGGGGTAATCTGGCTGGACAAGAGCGAGGCACGTCTAGAAAAACCTGGAGGGAGAACATGGGTGGTTGCTGCATTTCCCCACGTGGCTGCCTGACATCCTAAGTATTTTGCAGAACACGGAACAGAACATAAGGTCTAGCTGCCATGACATGTAGGGTGGCTTTAAAGGTTCCTTGCCCCCCGTTTTTCCCTTTCCTGGGAGCTGCCTGATGTGAGTCCTGAATTTCATAATTCTTTGAGTATAAGATGCCTCCCATTCTCTTCCCTCCTTTTTTTTTCTCATATATTTATTGAATGTATATTATGTACGTCACATCATGCAGGGCTTGGGGAATTTCTATTAAAACATAAATACCAAAGGAAGGGCAAAACCTTAAACTCGGCACATACTGAGTTCTCAATCGATATTTTTTGAATGAATGCATGAAGCCATCATCAGCTAACATCTTAGAAAAGACTATGATCTATAAGCCAGGAGGGAGTGGCAGGGCAGGTAGTTGAGAGGAGGGACAAAACCCCTGGCTGCTGAAAAGAGGTGAATCAAGAGGAGAAGAGGTCTTTCAACATGTTTGTCTGACTATCCAATTTTGTTCAGAGCTGAATCTGGCTTGGTTTTCTTGGAAATGAGAGATGCTAAGAAAAAAAAAAAACTGCCCAAGTCCTTGAAGATGAGTTTTTCCCCCTTTACCCACTATAATGAGAGGGCTCTTGTTCCAGATGAGAACATCAGAATGACTTTCTGGGAACCAGGGGGTGGCTGCACCTGGTGTGATTCTCTGGTTCCATGAACACCCTCTGGTCAGGATCAGTACACATGTGGTCAGGGAAGTTCTGTCCACGTGGGAACACCTGGTTGATGGACCATCTCCGGGCTGAAATATATCCAAACCTGCACTTTGCTAAGCCTTGTGCCCAGGGTAGAGGGTGAGGGGTGGGGGTGTGACTATGCCCTGAGGAGGGGAAATCTTTTTCTAATTCCCCCAGAGGTGGTTCTGTCTCTGGAGGTTTTCCTATTGGTCCCATGGATGTTGTGAGTCACCAACATTGAGCAAAGTCCGTTTTATTCGTGAGGTTCTATATTAACTGTTGGATCTAGAACAAAAAGCCATTCTAGACCTGCAGATGGCAGAACTCTGTCTCTAATATCAGCACAAGGGGACCATGGAAAAGAGGACAGGGCTGCGCTGAGGATCCCAGAGCGCATCCTCCTCCCCCACCTCCTCCATATGATGGGGGCAGGTCACTTCTTAGCCTCAGTTTCTTCATCTGTGAGACGCAGGGTGTGGATTAGGGAACCTCTGAGATCCCTTTCAACCTCAGGGTTGCCATCAAAGATTAAGGCCTGTACTCTTTAACATTCCTTCCTTGCCATTCATAACCAGTTTCAAAAAGAGAGCCCACCAGTTGACACTCTAAGTCTTGCAGTAGGAATAAGGCGGGGTCAGAGTTGGCCAATTGTACCTTGAAGATAGATTGAGAGAATTTACCTTTTTGATTATTTTGCAAAGTAAGCCAAGGCCTGAAAGTACAAATCAAAAGCTATCACACAAGAGAGAAAATGAGAAAAGAATTCGGTGAGTTCTGGAAAGTCTCTTTGGGGCTGATCAAAAATTCTTTGACTCAGTCTAATTTTGAATTCATGCACTAGGTCACAGATGGAACCAGAATTCACCAAATGGAAGGAATATTTGGTCACTCATACAGCAGAGTTAAACGGAAAATACCCTCCGTGTGGGTAAAACTGCTTTGTAAAGCCTAGAAAATAAATCGAGACAGAGACTGGTGACCGAAAGAAACATCTGGCTGCCCAAGTGATGTAATCATGGGAATTTTCCCCTCTTAACCTTCTGCTGGCCCTCCTATTGATTTTTCTCCCCATCAGCAAACTTCAGATTTTTTTTTCCACTTCTGTTATTGTTTTTGGTTTTTGCCCTTGGCTTTCTCTTTTCTTAGGTCTTATTTCTGAACACAATGCTGTTAAACCACAGAATTTACTTTCGAAAGAACTCATTTCTTTCCTTCTCCTTCTTCTGGGTCTGCCCTCGGCCATGCCAGCAGGCAGCGCTGCTCGGTAAGAGAAGCTGGCCCGGGGACGGGGCTGGGGTTGGGGACAAAGGGGGAGGCGGGAAGGGGCAGGCAGGGGGCAGGAGAGAGGAGTCCGATCAACCCAGGTGAGGCAGAGGCAGAGCTAACGAGAAGCATATGCCGCCAACCATTTTAAAGGCTGCCCTGAGCCAAGGGAAGTGATGAATTGCAAGAATGTGTTGTGTTCATAGCCGGGGAGCTGGCAGAAATAGCCTAGCGAGAGGACCAGGATGGAAGGTTTTTTTTTTTTTTTTTTTTTTTTTAAAAGAACTCAGGCTTAAAAATACATTTGTCTTTGTCAGCAAAACGTTCTAGGTTCAAAACCATGAATGGTAGACTACCTCTGTCAGCCTAATGCATTCCTTTCTCACCTCAAATTTTCTAAGAGATAGCTTACCTTCAAATTAAAAGACTAATGTCCCTAATAAGTAGACTTACATGACAGTGCAGCTCTGAGCTACTCAGAACATTTTCAATACACAGGACAACCTCAGTCACTGGATTTGCATCGGCAAAGTCCATTTATATCAGAGGTCCCCGGGGGGACGGGTAGCATGTGAACACAGGTCCAGAAAGACTTGCCTTCCCCTTTTCTTTCGTTTCTCCTTCCTTCCCTCCCACAATTGTTTGTAAAGTATCTTCTAGGTGCTAGAGGCTCTTTAGGGGAAGATACGGTGGGAAAATGGTAGCTAGATCATCACCTCCAACGTCCATGCCTTTCAGATCAGCTGGGATGACCACAGAGGCTCTAATTCAGAGGCTTAGATTAAAGCTCTCATTAAATATTTAGTTCCTGGAATCATAGCTCTTACTTTCCAATAATAGATGTGTTAGGTTTCACTCCTGAGAAACAGCTCTGCCCAAGCTCAGGTCAGACCCTCACAACAGGAAGAATGAATGTTTAAATTGAAGCTCTCAGTACATACACACCAAAGTTGGCCTTTGGCACCTCCTACCTGCCTTTTCACATCTCCTTCTCCCAGTTTATAGCGTTGCCCCTGGCTGTTCAGTTCTCAGCTAAGTGACAGGAATACAGTGTCTGCATCGTTACTGTTCGCTGTTGTTTCCCCCAGTGCCTGCCACAGGGCTGGCATTTCATAGCTCATCAAAGAGTCGTTGAATGAATAGAGAAATGCTTTCCCCCAAATGCCCCTGTTCAAAATTTCCTTTCAATTTCTTGCGACTCAACCTACTCACTTCCCAACCCAAACTCCAAGCAGTTTTATCTCAAATTCTGGTTCTGGCATCTTAGAATAAGAAACCCTGGGCAAATAATCTTATTCTCTGAGACCCTGTTTCCTCACCTTTCCATGGGATTGATGAAACTTACTTTGCAGGTTTGCATCGAGGATTCCCTAGGTAACTGATCACTGAAGTAGACTAGACGCATGCCTAGTCTACCTCTTGGCGTCTGGTAAGCTTTCCATAGATTTTGATGACCTCTTCTTCCATTCATTCCTTCTGACAATTTCTACCAAGTATTAGGAAAAAATGGGTTAAAAGGAGTCACACGAAGATATGAATGAGGAATGGGTGTAGTCGTCATTGTCTGTAGTAGCAAATGCAGAAGTGGTAGTTGGAATAGTTTTGAGAGGCTGGGCCCTCTCAGGGTTTCCCGGACTCCGTGCTATGTCCATTCTTCATGTTTTGTTTGGACAGTCAGGACCCACTCTATTTACCCCAGCCCCCCAGACCAGGTGTCATAACACGGTGTCCCACTTCCGCAAGGTTGCTAACCCTCACATACACTGCAATTAATATTATTTAACCTTTGCTTAACGGGTGAGCAGGTAACAGAAACCAGAGAAATCTGGATTGAGAAATAAGATTGTATAGGAATCAAGGTGTATTTTAAAACTACATGATGAGGGAAACAATGTAAAATAAATAAATGTTCATTCTCTGTTTTCCTTTGATGTCCCCAATAAATAAAGTTTAGGAAGATGAAACCATTCTGAGAAAATCCATCCTGTATTTCCTATAAACCTAATCTTTTGTACTCGAATTTGATTCAGACAGGAAGGAAATGATTTTAACTAAAAATAACTTTTTTACACAGAGGTCATTTTATTCACGCAACTGTTTTTTAAGAGAACATCTTAAGAGGGGCTGAAGGAAATAACGTAAATTATAAAATTTTATTACATTTACTTTCATTGAAAAATTATATGATTGAATGGATTTCTTCAAGTTTCCTAAAGAAAGTTATTTATGTGACAGAACCAAAGTCTGCCATTTTTCTTTTTTCCCTCTCTTAGATTGGCATGATCTACAAGAAAACATGCGTTTATAGGTTCAAAATGCCGACATGCTTAATTTCTCCCCACACCCTATGAAAGTTTTAAAATTTATTTGACAATTAAACTGCCCAGTTTAGAATTTTTCTTGCCAACCGCAAATTCTTTCCTGCACAGATCTGTGAATTAATCAGAACAAAGTAGGAACGTGCTAGCCAGTAAGGGGAAGAATTTAGCTTAATTTTTCTTTTTGGCAGGAATACATGTTCAAGTATGTTATAAGTAGACAAAACACGTAGCTGAAATTTGGGGGAAAAGCTATTAAACTTTCCACTATAATAAACCAGTGATGCCTCTAATATCTCAAGTAGAATTTTATGGACTTGGAACCCGTTCTTATGCTATTCAGCATGTCTTCAAGGTAGATAATGAGTTGTAATTATCATTCCTTTGAAAGGACTCTGACAGGACCAGCTACAGAGCGATGACTTCAGAATCTGCATGCTATGCTCTGTTTTTCTCGAGTCCCCTTTGTACTTTATGCCCTTTTGGGATCATTTTAGAATAGGTAACAATATAAAATAAAGCAGAGAAAAGACATTCAAATAAAATGAGAACTTCCCTTTGTCTTACATATATTTTCATCTAAACTTAACTCCCCTATTTTGGTAAAGTCCTTTTTACTTTTCTTTTGATGAAAGGAGGTAAAAATAATTTTTAAAAGCAATGTGAAATCTGTTCCTACTGAATCTACAGATTGGCTTAAAGGAAATAATACATCATTTGTAAGCCATCTCCATGAAGATATCACAGAATACAGAACATGCGATCTGGACTGATATTAAACCTGGCCTTACCCTTGGCTCCACCACACACAGTTGAGTGACCTCAGGCAAGTCTTGTAATGTCTCCAGTTTTTTTTTTCCCCCAGTTTTGGTTTCTCCTGAGAAACAGAGTTAGTAATCTTGGCTGATTAGTGCACTTTGCATGGTCTCTAGCCCATGTTAATAATTTAGTAAATTGAAACTACTGTTATCATTGGGGCAGGGAAATAAATTGAATGCTTCTTCCTTTTACTAAGACAAGCTGGTACTAACCAAACTTTCTACCATTTCAAGGCTGCTTAAAAGATGAAATGATCTGAGAGTTGAGTGGTTCCCACTGGTCAACAAATCTCCTAACTTAGGGTAAAGATGGCTATCATCACTAATAATTTCAATCTGGGAAGTCAGGACTTCTCTGTGCTCCCCACTTAGGCAGATCTGATGCCATTCACCTCTATTTGGAATTCACTCCCACTCTCTGAACAGTAAAGCTAGTTTGGATTCTTACTATGATCCTTTCAACTCTTTACCTCGTTGATCTCATTTTATCCACCCAACAACTCTGCAAGGAAGGGCCAAACTCAAAAGACCCTTAAGTGGTATGATTTCTGGGCTGGGATAAACTTTTAAGATGATATAGGTCCCAGAAAACTAAAATCTCTTGTGTATTTGTAGAAGTGTGTATGTGCTAGAGAGCCACCTATGCTTGGGCTTCAAAGGATGAGACTGTTGAAGGGACTGAGGGCGGGGAACCACGTGAAAGTCGGGCATAGCATCAAGAATCACTGTGCTTGACTCTGATTGTTGAAGGAAGGTGCAGAGAATGGCGTATGTGGCCATCCCTGTGTTATGTTACTTCGGGAAAGATTTGTGGCAGGTGTGAGATGTAAGAATGAGTTTTTCACAGGGACACCAGATAGTTTCTCAGGCTCCATCAGAAGGAACTATTTAGACAGTGTGGGCAAAGAGTTAACGAAAAACTCTTTCCTTTTTTGCATGAGAATCTGACCTTTGGTTAACTTCTTAGCTTGGTTTCCCTAGAAACAGATAAAGATGGTATGTGTCAACTATGTTACTAGGCAACATTGCATCTGGTAAAAAATGACCCCTCATTGGTGGACTGCATCTGGACGGTGGTGTAGGGGAGGGGGAGGACAAATGAACTGTAAGTGCCTGATGGGAAGGCCAGGCTTTGGACCTCTCTGAATGCAGCAATCCTTGTAACTAGAATGTCCCTTGAGAGGATCCCACAAGCTATGTCTTTGGAGCTGGTGTAAGAGTCATTGACTGCTGTGGGGTATGAGGCTTTTTTAAGCAAAGGCAGTTTGTTCACCTGCCCAGTATGGGTTCCATCATCTTGCCCCTGAGCTGGGAAGGCTCCAATCACAGAAGGATGCCTGCGGCTGCTCTGTTGACAGCCATAGTTCCTATCTAACACCCTTCAGAGTAGACCAGTGCCAACTGTGGTGGAGAGTAGCCTAGTGGCCCTGAGTGTCCAGTCGAGCCTAAGGAACTGCCTGCTGGACGGTGCGAGTTGGTTTGGTGTCATTTTTAGTGTCATGCTTTTCTTTTGGGTAACATGTCAGGCATGACTTTCTGGGATGGGATCTGGAAAGAATAAGATTTTTCGTAGTGCTTTTTATCCTCATAAACTCAAATTCATTTAAACCAGCCAGCCAGCCATCTAGTCAACACTTACTCAGAATCTACAATGTGCCGAGCATTGTGCTAGATACAAAACATATACAAGGTCCTTTCTCTTAATTAGCCCTCCCATCTTATGGAAATAAAAGAAGTATATATTGATTATCAGTAGTAATAATGTTAGTGGTCAATATTTATCACAGCCCAGACCCTGTGATACACTGGGCATGCATCATCTCAGTTAATCTTTAACAAGAATTCTGTAAAGTAGTAGTCTGTATGTTTTACAGACAATGAAATTGAGGCACAGAGAGGCTGCCTCAAAGTTACAGCGCTAGTGTGGAGTCTGAACCCAGGCAATCTGACTTAAACAGTATTATTTAATGTGCTGTGCACCTTAACAGTGGTTCCCACCAAGGACTTCATACAACGATTTTCCACGAAGGCTCCCCTGGTTCTCCATGTCCTCCAGTGCCTGAAAGGCTGCCAATCACAACTGACTTGAGTTAACGAGCACTTACTCACGAGGCATCAGGATAACCAGGGATGTAGGTGAAGAGCAAAAAAAGGGGGGCAAAAGTTCACCTGCATCTCGCTGTGTATCAGGCCTGCATCTCTCCTTTTCCAGAGAAAGCGTAAGCTCATCTCTGATCCAACCTGACCAGCTTCTCCAGTTCTGAAGCGCCTGGCTCACAGCTGGGCAAAAGTGAGCACTGTGACATTTTCTGTCCCCAGGGATTTCCCTTTAGCAACCAGAGCTCAGTGGCAGAGTGCCTGCTTAGCTTGCACGAGGTCCTGGGTTCAATCCCCAGCACCTCCATTTAAATAAGTGAGTAAATAAGCCTAATTACCTCCCCCCTAAAAATAAGATTTTAAAAATAATAAAAACATTTTTAAATTTTTCAAAAAAGAAACCAGATTCTGAGATAAAATAAAATCACGTATGTAAGTGACAAGCACCATGTCATTTCGTAAGCACTCTATAAACCTCAGCTGTTACTATTCTTTCTTCCAAGGTTGCCTGCAAAATGCTGAAAATTTTCAGAAAGGCAGAGATCCGATTGCCTTTAGCACCTAGTATCCTCTTTAATGATATATATTCTTTGTGTGTTTGTCAGGAACACACATTAAGTGCACATTTGGCGGGCTGTGGAGAATCAGCGACAATTCAGGTCCTCCAGGTCCGTCAGGATGCTTACGGCATGCGCGGGAACACAGGCTGGGAAATTCGCAAGTGTCTTACGAGCCCCGACATAGAGGCACCCGCCACATAGAAATCGGCAGCTCTCCAGCTCTCCTCCAGGGAGAGGGCTGGTTAGACTCCGGAGGAAGTTAGCTGTTATTAATACTTACTAAGCTATTCCCATGTAGAAAGAAGTAACGGAATCAGAAGTCAGTCTCCTCTTGGCCACACCCCAGTGCCTCAGATTAACTACTTCCCTCTGCTTCTGCCCCGTCCTTACTAAACATGGCCTTGACCAGTGGCCAACCCATCTCAGTTCCAAACACTTGTCAAGAGGAAAAACCATGATGCTGGACGGTGATGCTTTCTGACTCTGAGGACTGCCTCGTCTTACTTAGTGTCAGAGCCATCTCTGACTCTTTTTTGGGTCTGGGGTCTCAGACCCACTTCCTCCTTTGTGATTCCCTTCAGCTTCTAGAAGAACAGAGAAATTATCTCCGTATTCCACCTCCGGAGATGTGCGGGTCTCTCTGAAGATTCAGTACCTTGCCTAGATTTTGAAACCTGAGTTCATGCGCTTCTTTGCCTAGGATGAGTCTGGGAGCCAAAAACGACCCAAGATAAAAGATCTCAAGCAAAGGCCCGCCTCAGGGGATGGCCTGGAAGTCTGGGGTGAGACGGAAGTGCCGGTCTGTCACAGCAGCAGGAGAACAAAGCAGAGCCCCACTTACACTCCACTCAGTACATTCACCAAACATTTACGGAGCTACACTCTGGGGACAGAAGGTTGAAGACTAGGTGCCTTCCCTTGAGAAATTCAAAGTCATTTATTGTTCCTGTAACACAGAACACATTCATCAGTTCCTAAGGGGTGGGGGGGGGGAGCAACCACATTGATTCGCAAACTCTCACAGAAGAAGTGCTCACTCTTTCCTCTCGCCTGGAGTTCTAAAATGTCTGACTCAATGAAGAAAAATGCCACCAGAGCCTCCCCAAACGAGAATTCTGTTGCAGAGTGATCCTGGTTATCTCAGAAATCCCAGACCGAAAATGGAAGCAATATAAATAAACATAAAAGAAAATAGAGGTGCTGTAACTCAACTATAAATTGCTCTTCTCCCTGACTTTCTTCTAATCATCCAGGGCAAAAGAGGGAAGCTGGTCTCTGTGGCAGAGAATAGACCAACAGCTGTTCTATGTCCTGCCAAGAGGAGAGAGACTTATTATAAATAATAGCCAACAATACGTCCTCTGGGACTAGAGACTCAGCCAGTTGGAAGGGGGCGTGTGGAGGGGAAAGGGAGGGTTAATGGGATGGGGGGCGCTGGTGACCAATACTGCAGAGGATGAATTAGGAGAAACCCTATCAAATTTTCCTGCGTACTTATGTTTCTATTACCTCATTAGGGTGATTACATAATGCCGCTCCGTTTATAAACTAAGAGGGAGACAAGGGGCAGTGCCCGCATTAGCAGTGGCTGATGCGGGACATTAACATACCAGTAAGTCACATGGGTGAACAGTTCATATGTTTGCGAACATCTTTTCTTTCTCTCTTCATCTGTTTGGTATTTTTTTTTGTCTGCTCCCTCCCTCCTTTTAGCCATATCTGTGGATCTGTGACTCAGAAGTGAAGCGAGAGCTGCCAACTTGGGTGCCCTCGTTTTGAGGGCTCTTCATGTGAGAAATTTATGGAGTGGGTTTGACTGTTTCAGATTCTAGTGGGAGAGGAAAAAAGAGCCATCTCATAGCAATGTATGGGGTCTCTCTCCGCAAACCCCACGGCGGGCTTCCCAGCCAGATGCAGATGGAATTCTGAAACTTCTCACTTCTTAGGGTATTTTTCTCCTTGTGGAGGAACATCATTCTCTCATAGACTTTTCCTTGTCAGTGCCCGAACTGTAAGTTGAAACTCTAGAAGGGGATATTTTCGGGGAGGGGGGAGCTTACTGTTTATGGAGATCCTATTCATTTGCAACTCAGTTTTTTAAAATGGCTCACTTAGGACAGTAAAATTCATCAAGTAATATTCAACAGGAGAGGTCACTGAATCCCTAAAATGGGAAACAACCAGCTAATCAGAGGACGCGCCCAAGCTTCGACAAGAGATGTACAAAATGTGACTGCAACATACAGTTTCCAAGGCGGGCCGGGAAATCTAAGGAGTGTCTGCTTTCTCCGTGGGCTCTTCTACCGAGAGGGGCGGTGGGGGCAGCGTGGGAGTGTTAGGTAGAGATCGGGCCTTTTCATAGGTCCCTCGGAGAAAGAATTAGCTGTTTAGCTTGTATTTATGTCTTACATGTGCTTTTAATTTGATATCCTTACCCTTTATTCCGCCATAACCCTATTTCATCTCTGACTCTCTATTTCCTTTTGCTCTTATATTATCTCTGACTTTAATTTGGGGAGCTCCTGAGTGCGTTATGGCAAAGTGATCCTTTCTCTGAAGATGATTGGAAACCTAGGTGAAAAGTCCAGGGGATCTAGTAATGTGCCTGCATGGGAAGGGGCCTCTTGATGGAAATGAGGAAAAAAATAAGTTTAAACATTTAGACTGCAGACAATAAATTTGTCTACCGGGGGCCTGGGAAGCACTATGACTTAAATGAGCAATCATTCCTCTCATTAAAGTAGTCTGTTCCATATGTTTTCTCTTGACATTATTTTTGGGTACAGTATCTTAACTATCCAGCAGATGGCATCTGCTTCAAAACGCTCATAAATTCCATTTACATTTCCAGATAAACAGGATACTAACACATTGAAAACCTCCCTTAATTGACTTCTACGTTTAATACCTAGAAAAGGCTGCTAGAAACATACTTAAGGGCAGACAATTCATTCCCTCTGGGGAGGTAAGAGTCATTCCTATTTCTTGGCAAGCCCATAGCAGCATCATGGACACTAGGAAAACCTCGGTCATTTGAAAGGAAACAAAATCAGAATTAAACCCAGAAGCTCTCTTCAAAGACCTATTCCTTTAGTTACTTTCAGCACCAAGCAAGAGCTGAGTATTAAAGGCAGATTCAGAAAAACAAAGCTAATCTCAAACCGCCTCTAAGGGAGAGAGAGAAGCAAAATAAGGAAAAAAAGGGGGGAGGGGGGAGCCAGCTCCTATAAGAAGCCAGGGGTGAATGAATACACAAAGCTTTATGGATAGTTACCATACACAGCCTTCTTTACCATGTGTGAAGAGATGGGTGTGATTGAATGACTTCTAACGTTTAATGACACCTTTGCTCCAGTGCTTTGTAAAGCTCACACATGAATACACTGATTCATTTCCAGATGATCCTGGGGGCCCCATCCTTTTGTGTCCAGCACAAAGAAAAAGGAGAGAGAGGGAGAGACAGAGACAAAGAAACAGCCCCTGTAACCAAGCTCCGAACATGATTTACACAACCAACTTAGTAAACATCAATCTTAGGGTGTGTTATGTGAAATGGAGTCATACTCCACAAGAAATGTTGGCTACATTTAAAAGATCACTTGGTCTCAAGAAAATGCCAAGTTGAATTTCCAAGCAGTAAGTCATCTTTCTACAAGCAGCTGACCTGACAAAAGCAACAATGGGAAAAGGTGAAAAGATGGTTCCTCTGAAAAAAACTAATAGTGTTATAACCCTGCTGGGTGATTTTTGTTTTTTTTTTTTTCAGGGTCTGGTTCTCTTGTTTTATATTATGTGTTTGTTAGGGATCAGCGTGGCTGTGAAAAGAGCAGTGGGTTAGAAATCAGGGTACTTGTGTGCCTTGCTGTGTTACTTGGCGTGAAGAACGTCACCTCTCTGGGCCACAGTTTCCATCTATGTAATGTCAGAGGATTGGTCCCAGTGACCTTTGGGTTTCCTTTCAGCGTATGTTTGTTCTGACGAGTATCCCTGAAGCCACGGAGCAGCCTCTCAGCCCCCGAGCGTGAGTGTGAGTCATAAGGAAGGACAGTGGGAGCTTGGACAGTGGTAGGGTCTGAAGCTAATTTGCCAAAACTGAGCCATTGGAAAGGTATGCAGTAAGGAAGCATTTGAGTTGCATTTTCCCCCTTTTAGTTCCATGGCCATTTTCTGAGAAACAAAACAGAAGCTCAGGTTTGGAAGCAGAGTCTTAGAAATGAATCCATTTTGTTCTCACTATTTGCTCAAAAAAAAGTACGTTTGGACTGTCCCATCCTTTGTCTATAGCATCATGCATGTCCGTGATGCACATCTCCGCATAAGTTTGGAATTTAAAAATGCCTGACACCTCCTCCCGCCTCGGCCACAGTTAATACACACAATGGATTCCTCAGAAACGCAGAGTCAGAACATTTGAAGCAGCTGAATACTGATTTACATGAAAGCTGAAAGTGTACAGTACCAATAAAATGTATCTTTGACATCTTGGCTTCCAGGGAAACACACTTCCTTTGTTCATTCACAAGTCTACTCTATTTCCACCTCAGATTTAATTATCTTTCCAGTTCTCATTTGCGTATGTGTAGGCTACCATTCAGAGCACGCCAAGCCCTACATGCGGGAGGCACAAATCTTTTCATTCAAAAAAAAAAAAAAAATGCGGACAAGCCATTTTGACTGCATAGTATGTGCTCTGGACAAAGCCAAAAGGATGCTAACTGTATTCCAAGAATAACAAAGTCCTTGAAATAAAATTTGCTGTTTGCTGTATTGATCTATATCACTCAGCTGAGACTCTCAATTTATGTGTCAGATGCATAAAAGAATGAGTTTTTTTTCCTTTGAAATCATAGGCTCTTGGAATTGGGAGGGACTTGGTAAAATGATAGAGTCCAATCTCCTCATTTTACAGACGATGAAAAAGATTTGCCCCAAATCACCAAGATGGATGGGAGCAGAAGTCAGTCCAGAACTTTGGATATTATTTTTTTTAACTGACACATCAGAATCAGTTACACATCCATGATCGTCACTCTCCCCAGCATCTACCCATGTCTCCTCTCCAAAACAAATCACCTATTGAGTGAGTGGATCTAGACCTGGGGAAAAAAATTAAATGTCCCTGTTCTTTAGGAAGCTCACAGTAGAGTTGAGTTTTCTCCTCAATAAGCTTTTGGGACAAAAAGCCAGCATTGTAGTTGTCCTTAATAAGTATTAAAAAAAATTAACACGATTACAACAAATGTTCCACTTTCTTTGTTCTCCACATACAGTGACACTTCATTTATTTGGCTTTGGCGGAGAACGAGGTGTTCCACTTAAGTAAACTCTGCAGACCACTGAAATCAAAGCTTTTCAACAGAAATCTCCCTCAAAGTGTATTTCCTACTTCTCCGCCTTTGGAAACAAAGGATATTGAACATGACTTAACCTTTAATTATTTTCTTTTAAACATGACTCAGAGTGATCTACTAGGAACATCCATTATCATTCTGGATGGTGACACTGCTTTGTGTCTAATTTTCCGGGTCTCTCTTTTACTGTCAGACACTTAACACTTTTCACTGTTAAGTTATCCTTCCTTCTAAAAGTCCTTTCATAATCTCTTCTAGTTTGCAGGGCCGGGAATCATTTCTGAAAATTCATTAAAAATTGTATCTTAAACCTGTGTCAGCAACAGTAAGGCTTCAGGTAAGGGGCGGAGGTGTGGTGTATGTGACTTTAGTGGGTAGATTTGGGCCCCAAATTATAGTTTTTCTAGTCTGATTACTTCCCAGCTTAGGCCGATGCAGGGAGCACTGGGGACGCCATGCCTCTGGGCAAGCTGGCCAGCACTGCAGTCAGCCTCAGACCCCAATCTTCCATCTGATCCCAAGAGCAGAAAACAGGGCCGCAGAAGTCCAAGCAGTTTCTAGCAAGGGTGGGATTACCTCTCTGAGGTACTTGGTTTAAGTAGAACCCAATTTTTGCAATTCTTGTCGTAGGAGACTTCAGAAGCCTGCTCACCTGCCTGCCGGAATATCTCCTTCCATTTACAGTGGGATCCACCGCCAAGGTCTCTACAGAATAAGGATTCACGTGTCGTTTCCCTTCATGTCTGTAACGTGGATGCCACTGTCTCATTTACCGGGAGGAATGAACGTACAGAGAACTGGGGAAGTTTCCCTCAGATCAGCTAGCAAGTGGGGAACTGGGGCTCTTGAGTTGACTCTCTTTGCCACAGACAATCACATGCCCAAGATGGTGACTCTGCAACACGATGACTAAAAGAGATGATGAAATTTCTTAAATCACTTTCATTTATACCTGAAAACAGCGCCAGGTTATAAGATGAGAGCCGTGGGGTAGTAAGAAGCAACGTGAGGGAAAACGATCAGTCTGGATTTCAGCTCGCTGCTCGTCCCTTGGCAGCCCTAGATTCAGGTTTTCTGATCCCCTCCGTCCACATTCTTTGCATATGCTTTACGGGGAATTATCAGTCAGGGAAAGCAAGAAGAAGCCCACATTATGTAACACACAAAGAAGTGGGTAAGACTACCCTCCTTTGTGTATTCCAACAACAATTCCTGGGAGCTGACCACGGGCTACACATTCTCCGAGTCACCAAGGACTTAAAGATGGATAGAAAGTGGTCCCTGACCTCGGGCTTCTGACAATCCCATGGGGGAGCTGGGACTATGAGTGTGTTCCGTGCTAGAACAGAAATATGCTAAGAGGTGCTATGGGAGCCCAACATCGCTGAAGGAGCTGATCAGTGATCAGTGAGCTGGGACTGGGGGCTGAGCAAAGCCTGGAGGGAGGGGAAAGGGAATGCAGGCAGAGGGAACAGCAGACAAAGGCAGGGAGGAATGAAGGAGCTTCGCGTGGTGTACTCGCCATGGCTGCGGCCATGAGCTGAAGTGGTGAGCGAGGCAGGAAACTCTATGTGCTGGAGGTTAAAAAGAGTTCTGGAAAATGACCCCATCATAAAAATGGGCATTTCTATCAATGCAATGATTCAGTGAACGTTGGGCTATATTTTCTGGCACAACTATAAGTAGACGAAACATGGAGCTGAGATTTTTGGAGAAAATCACTTTACGCTACAATGAACCAGTGATGCTCTGAGACGCCCGAGAGAGTTCACATTATTTGGAACCTGTTCTCGCGCTCCTCAGCCTACTTTCCTTCAGTTACACGTTTTTGTCCCTGTGTCTCTGGACCTGGATCTGGACCTTTCAGACCATGTATGCTCATTTTTTTTTTTAAATTTATAAAAACATCACAATCTACCTTATTATACAGCACAAAATCGCCCAAATAAGCATTTTATGTCATTCCCGTGGGAAACAATGCATGCACAGAGCGCCTGGATCGAAATGAGGAAAGACCTAATGAGAAGAAAGTGGGAATTTAAGTGAAAAGTGCATCTTTCGTGGGGATAACTATGCAGCAGTTGGTTAAAGCTGAGGCTCCCCCTTTAAAGACTAAAGTGCCTGGTTCAATGTTACTTACTCCCTGGGAGAAAATTAGGGCTCTCTGGAAATAAAATCACCTCTTCCACGATCGCTGCTAAGGTTTAGTTTGCTGATGGTAGTCTTGGGGCTGGGACCTAAAGAGTTATTCCTTCCAAAACCGTGACAAGGAAGGCAGTAGCTCAGAGACCAGATAATCCAAATCTGGTTCCTGATTGTCAGCGTCTGTTTTGCATGAGACCAGGGGAAAGGAGCATCCTTCAGTGTCACAGAAGGGGAAGCCAAGAACACAAGAGGTAAAATGATTGCTGGGTCTCACGAGAGGTTCGACCTGGAATCAGCAATCTTGATTCTCAAGTGATTCTGGATCTGAAATATATACATATGCAGAGATGGAAGAAACTAAATGAACAGACAACTGTGCCCTGTGTATCTGGCGATTTTGGAAACATAACTATGTGCTTGATACTTTCTCCTTGAGAAACTTGGCTGTCAAATTCCCAGAAAATGCTCCCATAAGGGATTCACTAAAAATCTTCTGAAGCTGCTGTAAGCAGATTGACAGCTATTCTTTTGATGACAAGAAGTTGTCTGCCTGGACCGTTCTTTCCCTCTGGTTTTTCTGGATGAAGAGATGGGGTGACTTCAACAGTTGGGTGAAGGACAAAAGTTCACACAACAGAGGGCGAACCTGAAGGGGGACTGAGTTCCCCGGGCGAGAAACCCATGTAATTCAGGTCCTTTTTCCGAACAATGTCATCAGAAGAGGAAAACAGAAAAGCGGAAAGAAATTTTGAAAAGATGAATAAAATTCTCTGCTAAGTGCATCAGTTGTTCGGAAACCAGACTTGTTTCTTTGGAATATAGGTGTTTACTCCAGCCTGGTTTTGACACCTGGATGTCAGGACATGAATAAAGAGGGGATGAGCCACCAATCCTACATGAGATGTGACTTTTTTTCCCATATGAAAGGTATAAAAAACCTGTAAGTCAGAATTTCAAAAGAAATATTTCCAGGTAAGAAATTTCCATTTCAAACCAAACTTCCCTTCGTTCGTTCCTTCCTTCCTTCCTCCCTCCCTCCCTTCCTTCCTTCCTCTGTTTTCTTTCTTCCCTCCTGCTCTTCCTTTCCCCCATCCCCATTTCTTAAGTTTTCTCTGAGTTAGGAAGAAAAATCTCAAATTAATCCTACTTAATATAAATATACCCTATGGGTATAAATGTAATAAAAGAAGAAAAACTCAGTTCCCTCTCATTTTTCTAGTACTTCTCAACGAGCTAAAAAACCCTAGCTTTTCACTGTATCTGGTATTTCTGTTGCTTATATGGGCTTCCTGATCTCACACAGGGTACTCTTTCCAGTTGACTAATTGACTGCCCAGAGTCACAATAACTCCAAAACAACAAATCCAAAGTGTGATCTGACCAGTTACTTAACATCTGGGAACAGAGGGCTCTTCAAAGCAGCGTGAGACATGTTTACTGAAAACTTGCCATGTTCCAAGTAAGGTGAATCAGACGGTTAATGTGAAAGTTCTGTTCGGCACAAGGCACTTCACTGAACAGAAGGCTCATAACAGAATAGGAAGAGAGAAGTTCCACTTTCGGCATGACTTAAAGGGACATGTTTATTTAAAAGAAAAGTGGCTATTTTAGTAATCGCATTAAAAAATTCTCCAGCTTTGATATTCTTTTCATACATTTCATCAATTAAGATAAAGTAAATAAAAAGTTTGAGAGGGGTCAGAGCAGGGTAATCTTGCCTTGGTTTGTGTTACAGAGAATGACTCAAAAGAAACAAAGTTGCTACAACTGTGATGTGGCATTTATAATAAACGGCTCAACCTCGTACGGCCCAGACACTCGGCGATTTAACTGGTAATGCCAGTAGGATGATGTAGTATTTCCTGTACTGTTTTAACTTCTCAATAAGCAAGTAGACATTGCAGCGAAGCACAGGTAAAAAGTTCACAGCTGGAGGGGGTGGACGGGAAGTGCTCTGTAGAGCTATAAGCTTACATAGGCATCCAGCTGGAAATAGCCCTGGAAGCACGGAGGAGGGTGTAACACATGGTAATAATTTGAAATTCACAGAATGTGAGTTCTGGGGGCGACTGTAAGGGTGGCAGCGTTTTCTCCCAAAGGGGTTCTGAAATATGGAGTGGTGGAAGGGTGGGGAAGGTAGAGTCAGTTAACAGAAGCTGGGAGCACTTGAAGAGTATGGCTGTTAATTTTACTTCTTAGGGTATCCAGCAGGGCAAGCGCCCCTCACCAGCACCAGCTCTCCTCATCCAAACGGTGCCTATTTTTGAGACCAGTCTCAAATGCTAGGCCAACTAGATGGATCACTTCCTGTTTTAAAATCTCACTACACACTACTGTATATAGAATAGATAAACAACAAAGATCCACTGTACAGCACAGGGAACTATATGCAGTACCTTGTAATAACATATAATGGAAAAGAATCTGAAAAAGAATATGTATGTGTATACACATGTATATACAACTGAATCACTTTGCTATACACCTGAAACTAACACAACATTGTAAATCAATTATACTTCAATGGAAACATTTTTTTAAAATCTCACCTTGAACTTCATACCTAAGAGTGTTTTTCTTCCTGAGCCTTCTTTAACTTCTTTAACTGTGCACTCTTCTTAGTGACCCCTTCCCTCCCCTTCGACCTCTCCCACCATGAGGTTATAACTGTCTCCATGACAAGGACCAACCCCTGCTCTTCTCCATTACACTGAAGCCAAATATGATTATGTTGCCAACCCTCCTCCCCGTCCCCCCTTCATCCCAACACAAGCTTTTCAGTGGCTTCCCATTGACTTTAGGATAAAACCCAACAAGCTTGCTAATGTGAAGGGCCTTCATAATGTGGCCCAGTCTGAGGCCCTCCTGCCAACCTCTCTGGATTTTCACTGATCTTTTCTTCCCAGCACATCCCTGCTCTCTCCCTTCTTGAGCTTGTGGATGCTGTTCCTCTGCCTGGGGTAAGCCGTCCACCCATCTCTACCCCCACCTTTCTGCTGCTGACTCTTCCCTCAGGGCTCATAATCTTCTCCAGGGACCCTTTTCCCAACTCCAGACAAAGCTATGCATCCTGTACTTTCCTGTGCTTCCCCTCTCATAACTCATTCTTCGTTTTTATTACTTGTCTAGTATCTGCTTTCCCAGCTAGACTGCAAGTTCTGGGAAGTCAGGGCCCCTGTCTATCTTGCTAGCATTGTACCTTTATGCTTAGGGCATAAAGCTTGGATGTACGGTTCTACTATAAGAAAACTCAATGAATTTTATCATTTGAGTCAGCGAATGAATGACTGAATAGCTACTGTAATAATAAGCATCCTGGGCTGAGTGCTTACTGTGTGCCAATGAGGATGCTGCACACTTTGTACATGTTACACCACATAACCATCACAGTGGTCCCGTTAATACCTGTAATGCATATTATTACCACTATTTATAGATGAGAAAACCAAGTCTTGGAGAGGTTTTTAATGGCCTAGGTTACCTAGCTTGAAAATGACAAAGCTGGGATTTGAGCCCAAGGCTGCCTCACTCCAAAACCTATGGCTTTTTATGGGGCTACACTCTTTCTCAGAGAGCTGCCCAGTAAATGCTTATGAAAAAAATACACATATACAGACTTCAGACTATACTACAGAGCTACAGTAATCAAAACAGTATGGTACTGGCACAAAAACAGACATACAGATCAATGGAACAGGATAGAAAGTCTAGGAAAAAACCTACACACTTACGGTCAATTAATCTACAACAAAGGAGGCAAGAATATACAATGGAGAAAAGAGAGTCTCTTTAATAAGTGGTGCTGGGAAAACTGGACAGCTACCTATAAAAGACTAAAATTAGAATATTCTCTAACACCATATACAAAAATAAACTCAAAATGGATTAAAGACTTAAATGTAAGACCAGATGCTGTAACACTCCTAGAGGAAAACAGGCACGACACTCTTGGACATAAATCACAGCAATGTATTTTTTGAACCAGCTCCTAGAATAAAGGAAATAAAAGCAAAAATAAACAAATGGGGTCTAATTAAATCAAAAAGCCTTTGCAAAGCTAAGGATACCATCAACCAAATGAAGACAACCTACAGAATGGGAGAAAATATTTGCAAATGATGAGACCAACAAGGGACTAATTTCCAAAATGTGCAAGCAGCTCATACACCTTAATATCAAAAAAAAAAAACCAAACAAACAAAAAAAACAAACAAGCAACCCAATAAAAAAAATGGGCAGAAGACTTAAATAAACAACTCTACAAAAAAGACAGACAGATAGCCAACAAGCACATGAAAAAATGCTCAACATCACTATTTGTTAGAGAAATGCAAATCAAAACTACGAGATATCACCTCACACCAGCCAGAATGGCCATCATTCAAGAGTCTACAAACAATGCTGGAGATGGTGTGGAAGAAAAGGAACCCTCCCACACTGTTGGTGGGAATGTAAATTGGTGTAGCCACTATGGAGAACAGTATGGAGATCCCTTAAAAATATACTTACCATATGATCCAGCAATCCCATTCTTGGACATATACCCGGAGAAAAATACAATTCAAAAAGACACATTCACCTCAATTTTCATAGCAGCACTGTATACAATAACCAAGACAAGGAAACAAATCAAATGTCCATCAATAGATGATTGGATAAAGAAAACGTGGTATATTTATACAATGGAATACCACTCAGCCATAAAAATGAATAAAATAATGCCATTTGCAGCAACATGGATGGACCTGGAGATAATTATTCTAAATGAAGTAAGCCAGAAAGAGAAAGAAAAGTGTCATAAGGTATCACTTGTATGTGGAATCTAAAAAAAATGGACACAAATGAACTACTTATTAATTATTTATAACTTAGATGATTGATTTCTTGAATATGTGTAAGCACATCTGACTGTCCTTTATGATTGGATTACTGCATTCTGTTGATTCTCACTTTGTGGTTGGCTTTATTCCTTTGAGAACTATGTAAGTTTAAAAAGTGAAAGCTCTAAACAGTTCTTAGAAACAATGAACAGTACATATATGTAAATTTAAAAAATTATGCACAGTATATTGTATATGTGTATTACATGCAATATATTGTATATGTGCAGTCAAATTGTGTCAATTTTACCCAATAAAACTGAAAAATGAAAAAAGGGTACAACTGAAAAAATACACACATACGGAAACACTGTGAACGTATTAGGTTCTTCCAATTTGTGAATCTTTTTGTAATTTTTTTTATTTGAATTCATGTGATTAGAACTGTTCCTAATTCCAACAAAAGTCTCTAAATTCTGCACTCAAATCCAGTCCCAAATTTCTTTTTTTATCTGTTAATACAATGTCTGCTGGACTAGAGTTCGACCAAGGGTTTCAGTTCTGCTCAGATGCTGCTTGTACGATTAGAAGTGAGGTACGAGTAGTAATGTCTGTACAACAAGCCAAGGGTGGCCAGAACATCTTTTACCTAAGGGTTCCAAGCTGTGGGAAACCACTGTATAGTACCTTCTTATTCTACCTTTCCTAAAGATACATGATTCAACATAGAGCCAGGGTAGTACCAAGGTTCAAAAGAATGGCAATATTTACTCTACAAATGATAAAATATATAAAGTTAGGTCACAGCAGATCAGCTCAGTATAAGAGAACTCCCAACCAGCAGGGTGATTCAGTAACGGGCCATCTGTGTTCCCAGAGGATGGGTGGATGGAAGCAGAAGCTGGGTGATTATCGATCAAATCCACTCTAGAAAATGATGTGTACTTTGGGTGGACAGTTAAGCAAGAGAACTTCTAATGTTCTTTCAAATTCTACGAGAAGGAACATCCGATGGAAAGTTTATGTAAATTATTCTAACGGTTTGTCTGAACATTAAAAAAACAGTTGTAAAGTGTATGTATGAAGAGTCCAACCTCTGGATTCAGACGTCCCGAAGTTCAAGTCCTTCCTCTACCCTTACCAGCTATGGACCTTGGGCAAATCTCTGGGTCTCTCTAAGCCTCAGTTTCCTTTTCCATGAATAATAAAATACACTAGTATATTTGTAGAAGGCAATACATTCAGACTGCAGAATATACTAACTGCATGATCTTCTGCAAGTTAACTAACCCCTGTGTACCTAGTTATGTCATACTATGTGGCGGGCAATTGTATCTTCCTCAAAAATTGTTGTGAAGATTAAATGACTTAATAGTGTGAAGTGTTTAAACAGTGCCCAGCACAGAATAAATCTTCAGTTGGTTCTAATTATTGCTATTACGATCTTGGAAACAACTGATTTTTTTTTTAACTTTTTAACTTAGTTTTAAGTTTTAAGTACCAAAATTTGGAGAGACAATTTTAGATAGATATTTTCAAAATAAAACTCCTATCAAGTTTACCCCAAATCTCATATTGTATTTACTTTTTGAAAGGTTTTTACACTGAGTTCCTTTTTTTTTTGTTGACAAATTTGTAACAGATATAATAAAGTTTTACTTGAACTCTAGTAAACCTGGGCACAACAGAAGTATTATACTTAATACTGATGTCTCTAAAGGCATGTTTATATTAATTAAACCGACAAGCTTAATTATTTAAACTGACAAGCTTCAATATCAATACCAACAACTGATTTTTTTTTCATCCAGGAGTTTCATATTTTATGAACTCAATAGTTGTTTGTCCTTTTGCTTGAATTACAAGCAGAGAATAAAAGTTGAAGTTTAGAAATGATTAGAATTCATGCTCTAAACCGGGAAGCCAACATCTCAACAAGGGACTGTATTCTTAAAAAGTGAGGAGGAATGTTTTTGTGTCAAAGTGGACAGGAAATAGCTTATTTCCAGAACCTAACGTTATCTGAAGAAAAGCGATCTTTTTGTAATGATTTGGAAAATGTTCTGAATACATGTCTGATAGATTTAAAAATGCCTATCCACATTAAAAAAAAAAAAGGTCCAAGAAAAGTCACTACGAAAAGTGCCCTGGTTTTAGCAATTATGTATCCAAAGCCAAGATAAAGAAACAGAGGTTCTTCTAATGAATTTACGTTTAGAACTGGTATTAGCTCTCAAGGCACAGCAGGGCAAAGCATGGGTTTTTTTTTTAATCTCCTGTGTCATGCCTCGTATACGGTGTTCTCCCCCCTCTCGACACACACCCATGTGCACACACACAGAAGAGAGAGAGAGGGAGAGAGAAAAAGGGAGGGAGACAGAGAGGGAGGGAGGGAGGGAGAGAGAAGACAGAGCAAAGAACCTTAGCTTAGCTGTTAGTTTTCCAAAGTCCTTTGGGATGACAACATAGAGATTCAGCAAGAAGAATCGTGATTTATTCCGTAAATCTCTCCAGTATTCATAGAGGATGATTCAGGGCTTGTCTGGTTCTGGGGAGTTGCCTTTTATTGTGAACTGTTCCGTTCCAGGAACTGCTTAACAAAACGGGTGTCATTTAATCCTTATAATAACCATGTATGGTGGGTATTACTCTGATTTTATAGACACAAAAACACGGAGAATTTAGGTACTTTGATGACAGTCACGCAGCTGGGGACTGGCAAAGGCAGGATTGGAACCAAAGTCTGACTGCAAAGGGATGCTGTTCGTTGCTCTCTGTGCTGCCTGGTGTGGGGAGACACCAAGTGCCCAGCGGACGCTGGGGGACACAGTGACCTCCCAGCGTCCTCCTTGCTTCTGCACTTGGTCCAGGCACATATGGAAACTGGTTAGGCTGGCCGTTGACCTGCCCGTGTGTTCTACAAACACTGATTGAGCATTTCCTAATCTTAAGCCTGCTCCCCTTTCCCTCCCAATCTCTTCCCAAAAAAGGTTGAAAACTTGCTCTAAGGGGAGTGTCAGTGACCAGGAATCACCCCGTTACCCCTGCCAGGGAGCTGTGCAATTCAATTAGCAGCAAAACCAGTGGTTCTTCTTCAGAAGTCAACCCCACAGGCAGGGGGGGGGGGGGCCTCTGACTGTCCATGCCTGAGTCTGACTCTTCTTAGCACTGCCCAGACCCCGCTGATAGGACACCAGTGCTGCAGGACCCTCACTCACGGCGACAACGAGCGTGGAAGCAGCGCCATCAGGCGCCGGCTGACTCACCAGGGCTGGCACGCACTGCCCTTGGGCGGGTACAGGCAGGGCCCTGTCTTTGTCAAGGGAAGGACAGCGGCTCTGAAGGAGGCGAGGATCAAAGTCTTCATCCCCAGAGGATTCCCTGCCCGTCGCGCTGCAGTCACTGAGCAACCTCCGCGGTGGCTCGTGGAGAAGGAAAGGGAAGGAGGAGGGACACAGGAGGAGAAAACCGTGTCGCAGAAGGACTGGACAGGCCACATTAGTCTGAGCCCTGAGCCATCTGTCTTTAGATCCTTCCTACAGGCTCTTTACTGACGATCTAATGACGTTTCCTGGGATGACAGTTGACCTAAAGTGAGACCAGATTCCGTTGGATCATGGAACTGGACTTCGAGGAATGGGTTCTACTAGATAAGGTGGGAGAGACTTGACAGAACACGTGGCCAACTTCCCCAGAGCTCCGTACAGCAGACGCAACATCTAACTCGCCTTCCCAAAAAGGCACACTAGCCTTGCCCTTCAGAACTCTTCTCTTCTGCTGGCAAGCTCCCATTTACACACATTCTTCTCCGGCCAGAGCATGTCCAGTCCCAGGGCCTGTCTGTCCTGTATAGCCTGACATCGTTTTGAAAACAGCACTTCAAGACACGGACTGCCTTTCGAAACGCCTTCTTCCACACAACAGGGCACATATTTAAAGAAATAACAAGGGGCCATTTCTACCGAAGCCAATGTGTTTGTTGCACCCAGCGGCAGGGCCCCAGAACAGTAATGTGTCTATGTCAAAAAGCAAGTCTATTAAGTCACAACAGCCCTTTACCACCCAAAGTTGTCACGTGACAACTTACTCTATGCAGGAAAAAAAAATCCAACAAATGAAACACTTCTCCTGGAAATTATAACCCTTTGGATTTTGTGTTTAAATCATCATTTAGAATCTGTCATTGGTAAACATGATTTGGATCTCAAAAATTGCCTCCAAGATTTGTTACGAGAGTCGAAGGAAGAAGAGAAAACGTTGGTCTTTGGGGGTCTGCTGAATTATTTGAATATAATATTTCACGTTAACACGAATGTTGGAACAAAGACAGGAAAGCGTATATCCAGGACTACCTGCCTTCTTTTTGGTTTTCATTTCAAACCCGTGTTATTTATACATTCCCAGATACCAACTTCAAAGGCCATATTTTGCAAGTCTGTGGTTTCAAAGTGGCTGATTTTAAGTCTTGTTGACCTCTGTGCAGAACTTTAACTTTTTCTCCCCGCTTTGTTGGCCTAAGGGTGACGACGAAATCCAACATGCTTATGAACAGGGCCCAATACACGGAAAATGCTCTCCTAGGAAAGGTGCGGGAAGAAAATATTTGCCCAAGTCTGTTTCTTTTTAAAAATAAAACCAAACTTCTCACCCACTTACACTGCTGCTTCAATGAGTTTTCTTCTCGATGTAGTCAAACGTCAACAAAAGTGGTACTTCTTACTTATCTGAGCAACCAGAGTCCTGACAGTAATGTGTGTATCACTTCACTTAGCTTTTTTCACATTCGTTGTTTTCACAAGAATCTTTATACAGTCATTGGAAGGAAGATAATTTTCCTCTGATGTCTTTCTCTACCACAAGACTTCACCTCGGTTGATTCTCTTCGATATGACATAAGAAAGCTTGACTTTTTGATGATGGAGATAAAGCAAGTCTGCGAACGTCCCCCCTCCTGGTACTTCCCCTAGAAGAGTAGTTCTCAAGTCTAATGCATACTAGAATTTCCTGAGGGAGCTTTAAATATATTTATCTATATATAGAGTATATATGTGTGTGTGTGTGTATATATATATAGAGAGAGAGAGAGAGAGAGGGAGGGAGGAGATAGCCAGGCTCAAACTGAGATTCTGACTTAATTAGTCCAAGGTGGGCATGGACATTTTAAAAACTGGGCACTTTAGTTTGAGAACTATAGATCCAAAAGGAATATAGAACTGTAGATCAAAAAGAAAAGATTCTTCCTCTCTTTCTTCCTTTCTTTTTCTCCTTCTTTCTCTCTCCTTTCTTAATAATCTTAAACGTTTTATTTTATCTTATTTTTAACACCTTATGGTGGTATGGTTCCTGTACAGTAAACTACACATATTTCAGATGTACAGCTTTTCTTTCTTGTCTTTCTTTCTTTCTTTCTTTCTTTCTTTCTTTCTTTCTTTCTTTCTTTCTTTCTTTCTCTTTCTTTCTTCTCTTTCTTCTCTTTCTCTCTCCTCCTTTCCTCCCTCTCTCCCTTTTTCATCTCTGCCTTTTTTCTTTCTTTCTTTTAACCTAAAATGACTACCTATTTGAAATATTTCTACTTTTAACTGAAACAAGCAAAGAAAGTGCCAGATAAATAAGTGTGACTTTAGAAGACATTAAGTACACTATAAATGAGAGAGAACTCATACTGCTTAGATCAGTGGTTCTTGATTAATTCTGATTTTCAAATTCATTTTGCAAGCATAGGAAACTTCACAGCTCGGTGTTCGGTGCAGACAACAGATAAATCTCATTTCAGCCTCAGGGGCCCTGACTCCAGTAGTCTTTGACTTTTCTCTATTGTTCACCTCTGTCTTCAATGATTAATTTGTTGTTACTTCAGCATCTCCTGTGTAGCTGAGCCTTGAATGCACCTGGCAGGAGGACACAGGTGAGCCCTCTCTCTAGGAATTTACTTGAAGGTTAGGGGGCCTCCTGGCTAGAAAAGGTGTGTAGAGGCTGGAACTGTATTCCTAATTTGTGGCGTTACTCAGACATATATGTAGAATGGTAAAAAAAAAAAAAATGTAAGTTATCCAGAAGGGCTGGGAAAAAAATTCTTTATGAAGGAATTTAGAGTCTGGTTTAAACAGAGCGATTCAGCAACAGGGCCAGAGAATAAGAGGGTCCTGAACCAGCTCTCCTGGCTGTGTGTGGCCCGGGGGAGGAAAGAGCTGTGCAGGAAGAGAAAGAGATGTCACACCGAGCTTGGCTTCACGATCCACAGCCATGGACACGTGCTGCCCCAGGCAGTGGAGGCCAGCAGAGTCTGAAGCGTGGCTCCACATAGCAGCAGCTGGTCCTGAGCCACGGCTCCTACTAACTCAGGAGAGTGCGTGAAACACTTATTTCGGACTCCCAAGTCCCTGGGGTGTCGATGAGGACTAGGAGGGTCTTTGTACAAGATTAGAATTCTCAGGTAGGGTGGGGAGGTTGTCGCCTGAGAGATTCCACTTTTGATCTTATGTGACATCATTTGTGCTGATGGGCCGAGGAGACATGGACAGTCAGATGTCCCGGATATCACCCCATCCTTTTAATTTCCCAGTCACCAAACCCCACCTCTCCCATCTGTACTACCCCAAAGGCCCCGTTTTCTTTTTCCACCCCAGTCCATCCTGTATGTGCCTAACACACAGAGATAGATTGAAAGAGGTCACCATGACATATCACCACTGGCCATTTTGAAGATTGGTTGTCTTTCCAGGCAGTTGATCAGACCAGTCACAGCCGTAGAAAAATTGCCCTGCGAGGCAGCTTTCTCTAATTACATCCGCAGACCCTTAGGGGTCTTCCTTTCATTTATCTTGGCTGTTGAACCAAATACATCACAAATCCTTAAAATGTATATGGCATTCAAAATAAAGAAAACCAAAGAATATGAAAAAAAAATTTATGTATAACTGAATCACTACGCTGTCCACCAGAAACTATGACAACATTGTAAATGAACTAAACTTTAATAAAAAAAGAAAAGAAAGAAAATCAAGCTAAGTGGAGTATAGATTTGGGGGAACACAGAGATGTATTTAATTGGTTTAATCTCGGCTTTTTAAACAAATGAAAATTTCAACTAGTTAGAGAATTTCTCTGATTCCTCACTGCTATTCACCATTTCCAATTTGCAGTGATCTTGCTTCGCCCACTTGCTGAATAAAGATCTTACACATCAGACCACATTTCTGTACAGTCAAAACTTTGCTTCAGTGTATTTCTTGAGGGCAGATAGGTCAGGAGCCCTCTGCATGCTTCTTACATAGAATCACACAGTCCTCCTTGCTAACACTCCAATGCTAGAGACTCACGGGAAAGAACTGATCTTGGGGGTCCAGCACTGATCTGGAAATCAGATCACAGCTCTAATCAGGGTTCTGAAGAATGAACGCACTTGGAGAAGCCGCTAAATGTCTCTTGCATATGTGAAGAGGGAGTAATGAGTTTATTAGAGACATCTCTGAGATTCATACCACCTCTGAAATACTGAACCTAAATCTGAGCATTTACATAGTTGAAATAAATTAAGCAATTTTTGCCTCCTCGGCCAGAATGATACTCAGCAAGGATGAAAAGGAAGGGGGTTGAGTCTCTTCGAATTGAAAGAGACCTCGTTCAAGGAAAGGGTCATTTTCTAAAAACCTACCCCATTCTATTTATTTTATTTATTTAAAAATTTTATTAATTGGAGTATACTTGGTTTACAATGTTGTGTTAATTTCTGGTGTACAGCATAGTGATTCATTTATACATACATACATATATTTCTTTTCATATTCTTTTTCACTATGGGCTGCTACAAGGTATTGAATATAGTTTCCTGTGCTCTACAGTAGGACCCTGCTGTTTATCTATTTTATATATAGTAGTTAGTATCTTCAAAAGACCTACCCCATTTGAAGGTCAGATTTACTACAAAATGAACCCTCAGTGGAACCAGGGATCCGATCATACGCCAGACTGACTGTGCCTTTAAAGCAACAGATGCCAACACTGGCCCCGCGCCCTGAACTGCCAAAGGAAACAAGAAGGCAAATCCAAGCCTCCCAACGCGACAAACCCCACTTGTCGCCTTCTCGCATGGGCGTCTAAGACTAAACGTGTCTCTCGGTGGCTCCATTTCAGTTAAGTACTTTTAGACCTCAGTCCAAGCCCCATCTCTTAGGATTTGGCTCAAAATATTGATAACCATAAATTTCCATATTTATATTTCCAATCTGTGAGGATTAAAAAAAAACTATTATGGAAACCAAATCCTATCTTAGGGAGCAGACTGTATTTAATTTATACAATGAAACTTGGGCTGCAGCATTAATACTGTAACAATACTGAATAATTTAGCTGAAGCGTATTACATCCTTTGTACTGTAAATCCTTCCTTTTACTTTGGTGTTTTAGGCAAAATCATCAATTTAACCTCGCAGAAAGGCTTTTGTTTTGCTTTCCTGCTCTCCTGTCGCTTTGACATCTCCTCCATTTCTTTTTACTTGACTTCCCTGTCGCTAGATTCACTGCTAATTAAAGGAGTCACTGCAGCTGAAGACGACAATTTAGCGGCATGAAGCAGACCTACGATTTCAGGTGAAAGGCATTCCACGTGGCTGGCAGTGCCTTCCCCATCCTGGCTCGCTGGGCCCAGGAAAACGGGACCACTCTGCCAAAGTGGAAGGTGGAGCATGTCTACTCGGCTTTTCATTTATTCACTCACTTGTCCGTTCCAGTATTGTGCTTAAAATAGTAGAGTCGGAAGGAGCCGTATGTAGACCATCTAGCCTAACGGTGTTCTACGGGCGTGTGTCCACTTCTGCGGAAATTTTCATCCACCAGTGGGGCCAAAAACAAAACAAAACAAAACAAAAAAACAAGGTTCGTGCGGGAAGTCTCTCAAACAGCTAAATTTATTTACCTTAAAGGATCGTTACTCACTCTGCAGTTATTTTTTTTTTTTTAATGCTAAAATGCATTTCCTGTCATGAAATGATGGTAATGGTAAGTGGGAGTTGTTTTAATGTTTAATGTCTTTACACCGAAAAATGAAATCTAGCAATCTATGTCAGCATCCCTATCACAAATATGATCTTGAAAGATAAAAGTCTAGGGACCGCGCACCCGATCTGATCATCTATTTCATTGGAGTTTGGTGAAAATGAGGCAGAGTGACTACCTGGTCGCACATGGCACCCCCAGCCCAACAGTGCCATCAAAGCCGTTGGCCTCAGACAAGCTCATATTCTCACAGCCTCGCCATATGTGAAGGCAAGGGCACACTGTACCCACCACATACAAAGAGCTGTCCAGAAATGACTGTAATGCTGGGTTCTGTTTATAAAGCTGTTTTTGATGGCATGAGAGTTACAGCTGACATCCGAGAAATGTAACTTCTCTCAAAAACTGACAACCAAAAAACCAACCAAGGCAAGCGGTACCAAAAGATTCACTTCCCCAGTAGATGCTATCCTTGGAGAGGTCAATGTGGAGGAACGAGTCAAGGTTAGCCCACCTTTTGTGCAGATTATGATGGTGGTGTCAAGGCCACCTGAAGTCATTCGCCTTTGCAACTACACCCGGGTTCTCCCTGCATTGAGCATGGAGATGCTGGATACTTCGAGAGGAAGGAAAGAAGTACTGATGAGCATTCTAATACAAAACAAGATTTCAAGTCATTTTTGACACTGGAATAGAATTTAGATCTCTGTGTCTGAGACTTCAGGTTGTCTCTGCATTTGGCTGTCTCTAACTGAATCAGCAAACCCTTCGGGAAGAAGCTTCACCACCTTTCTATGGTCTGTTATGCCAAGTACACCAGCAGTGCTCAATAAATAATGCTTTATGGATACAGGAGGCCAAGGAGTGGGTGTAACATTTTGCTTCTGATTGTTCCTCTGGAAAAAAAAATGAATTAAATGACAAGAGTGATAAAAGGGGGAGGCAACAAAGAAAGGTAAGTGGAAACTTGATTGTGACTCGTTCGCTCTTTAGAACTTCACCACAAAGCCAGTTATGTGTTAGCTTCCAGCTCTGAAGTTTAGAAATTCAAGGTCGGATACCACATAGCCGACAAACAGATTTCCCAGAGAAGACACTGATAAGGTGTCATGTTTTCTTCCTAACATTCCCCAGTGAACTCCATGGTCTATTATTATACGGTGTGATCCTGGCAGCAAACTTGAAATGCAAGGAAACGGGATTCTATTCACTTATTTCTTAGTAAAGTGAGTAAGTCAGAGAAGGAGCTAAGACAATGGTCTGTTTTACCACTAGGGTGCTCACCAGCTGACTTGCCCTTTGTTTTCCTTTCGAGAAGGTGTGCTTACAGGTATCACAAAGCTTGGTAAATTGCACGATGTCTCGCTTCCCTCTGGGATTCTATCGTCTTTTGTATCACGGGCCCCCCAACCCTCCATCAAGCTTTGAGCGCATGTTTAAGTGCCTGTGAAGTGCTGGGGAGCGTGCTGGCTGCTGGAGACTGAGTGCTGACGGTTGCTTAGGGAACAAGACAGATAATTCTGGAAGGCATAACAGAAAGGGTGAGAAGATCTGAGCTAGGGGAAGTCGGTGGGGGTGGATGTGTCTGACCGGCTTCCTAAAGGAAGTGACGTGGAAGGGGAAACCTGACCGGCGAGTGGGAGTTTCCCCCAAGTTCTTTTTCTTTGTCTTTTCAGGTTACTGGCAATGCTGGTGGGGCTTGTGGCTGAGACCGCACAGTTTCCTGTGCCATCTGCTACAATGGTCAGTGTGCAGAACCTTTCTGCTCCTCCTGATTGGTGTTGACGTGGTACCTTTCACGCTGGTGACATGCGAATACCTCGGAGCTATCTGGCCTCGCCGTGCAGGTTTCTCACGCTCCCCTCAACCCGAATACTGAGGTGCACCCTGGGTCACGCCCTATGCTGTGGGTCCCCTGTCTCCACTTTTAGAATCAAATGGTTAATACATTCTCCCCTTTCCTATCTCAGGGCAATGCATAGGTGAAAAAAGTTCTCCATTAAAAAAAAAAAAAAAGTAACTGACAGTTCTTTTGACTCTGTGGCCGGGCAGCGTGACACCGTCATTTGAAACACCATCCGAGCCCAGTCTCTGAGACACTCGGGGGTCAAAGCCAGATGTGTGAAACCTGCAGGTGGGACTGGCGTGTACCTTGTAACGTGTGACTGAGGAGAAACGCCAGCTTTGGGGAGAGAAACTGGCTCCCACCTTACTCTCTTCCCTGTTTCCTCTCTGTGAAACTGTAAATTCCACGTGTACTGGGGGGTGGGGGTGTAGCTCAGTGGTAGAGTGTGTGCTTGGCATGGTTCAATCCCCAGTACCTAGGTTAAAAAATAAACAAGTACACAAATAAATAAAATTTTAAAAAATTAAAAAATAAAGGCGGTAGAATTTTAAAAATTAAAAAATAAAGTTTGTGCTCTTAAATAATTAAAAAAATAAATTCCACATGTACTGTAATGCAGGCAGTGATGGAAGGCTGCTCAGTTCGCTGCGACACACCACACACACACACACACACACACACAAACACACACACACACAGGCACATGCACACGAGCACGGCCTTTTAGAGCTGCCTGCTTGATTTCTCACAGCAACTTCCTCCATGTGGGATGGGCTGTGGTCCCCGAGGGAAACCTCGGCATCTGAATTTGGCAGGGAGTCCCATTCCCATGAAGTCGGGGCTGCCCTCACACTCCCAAGAAATAGCCTGGCTGGATTCTCACCCTTTGCCTCTGGCTTCCCTGGAGGATGTTGCACCCAAGTGGACCAAGGAGGGGTCTCCAACATTCCCCAGCTCACGCAGATACACAGGTTATTGGAAATGTCTTGTCTCCAGTTAGGAGGAAACCGGGACCCATGGACATCTGCATCGGCCCGCTGCTCAGCCCTCTTGCTGCTCTACAGAAATGAATGTTGGCAGCGCTCTGCATATCAAAACCATCCAAGTGGAGCCTGACCTTTGGGTCTTGGGATCCATGCTGAATTCACATCCATTTAGATTTGACCCCATTTCCAGTGTTTAGAGAAATGTGAAAGCCTTTTACAATAGACCCCCATCCCCCCCGGCCAAACTGAATGAAACATGAGGAGGAAAAACAAATGGAGAAATTTGTGAGGATGGTTGGCTTCGTCTGCATTTGCAAACAGAAACAGGCAATTTGTCAGGGTTTAAATTGCCTTATAAAGTATCTTTACACAGCGGAAGAGATGGTCAGAAATGCATTTTTTGGGGGGGCTCCAGTTTCCTTTCATTTCTCCCTTGGGATCTCTTTTTCCTCCACTTTACCCCATCTTTCTAGCCCTCTGGTTTTCTCTCTGGCTTTGACTGTGTAGGCAACTGCAATTTCATCACACACGTGGGTCAAAACCTTGTTTGAGGAATCATCACAGTTGTAAGAGAACGGCTTTTTCAGAAGCCACTCGTTCTGTGGACTCTATTCACAATATGCAAGGAACAGCCTCATCTACCGAGTCCCACCTCCCAGAGCTGGTGCGCAGTCCAGAGCCCGGGGGTGGGGGCCACCGGCCCCGCTGTCTCAATGGCGTATCCTTCGCTGCCCGCTGCTCTATTGATAGACTATGGAAATAGAACTGTAGGCTTAAAACTGTTTTATCTTGATCTATTAAATCAACAAAATTCAGCCCACAAACTTGTATGGGTGGGCATGGACATCTATAGGGGTTCAGGAAGTACCTACACTACGAATGTCTGTAAGTGACCGCGAGGAATGAAAAGCTCTGTGCCCCTTCCCTGGGGCGCTCTGGCTGATCTCATATTCCCCTTCCCCCGGTCTGAAGACTTGCTGCCCTTTGCAGTGAAGGTTCAACAGAAAGTGTTCCTGGTCTCCCCGGTCATAACCTGGAGCCCGGCTACCGTGGGAGCCCCTTCCTGGAGGCTTCATAGCAAAGAGTTTTGGTCACACCCGGGGCCCACAAGCCCCTCCTGCACTGTGAGCCTCTGCTTCACCAAATAGCTGGTATTCCTGACTCCACCACTACGCCTGGCTCCACCAAGGTGCACGGAACACATTTTGTTTTCATTAATGTGTTGTTAGAGAAATCGTGGTTAGCTCTCTAACAGCCCGACGTCCATCTGAGTCAAACAGGCTTTATACCGGCTGGCCTGAGGACTCCATCAACTTTCCTTAAATTGTTCCTATGGAAAAAATGCACCAGGAGTGCCAAACAGCCAAATTAAATATGAACTTTTGGAACTCAACGCTGAGAAGTGGCGATTGTTCAGAGAACAGTTACCTGCTTCTCATTTCGGATGGAATGAAAAGGCTCATGTTTCTGCTTCTGAGAGCTGTGATACTGAAACAGCAACCAAGAAGCTTCTAGAGAACAGTCCTAGGAGTGCGCAGGAACCCTCACTTCGCTCCAGTTCAGAAGCTGCCTGTGCCATCGGTCCCCCTGGTCTAATGGGAGCTGTGCCTGAAGCGACAGGAGCTCCAGGGGAGGAGGGCATCAGAGGGCTGCCGCTGTGCGGGCACGAAGGAAGTGCATCCACGACCGTGCAACGCGTTTGTCTGCCCGCACATTCATAACTAACTAACATATACAAACCACAATGACTCCATCTTCTTTCATTCATTTTAAAATCCTTTCCTATGCTTCTACCCCTTGTACTAACTGCTCATTTCGTTTCTGAGGAGGGCATCAGGACAGATTTCCAGGGAATGGGAGCTGGGAGTCCCGACTGATACAATACACAGCCAGAGGCATTCTCAGTCCTTCCACTCAGTAAGCTCCCCACTGCTAATCCTGGATGTCCCTGAGGCAGGAGCGAAATGTGATAAATGTCAGCAAATGAACTGATGGGCACAGAAACCAAAATCCACCAGGGAGAAGGGCAAAACCACAAACATATTTTCAGTTGTAACCAGATCAGACTGTAACTGCCTAATCCCTAATAAATAGAGGAGGATAAAGAATCAAAATCTCCTTTGGAAATAGCACTGTTGCAGAATTTCACAGAAAAATATAATAAAACTTGATGTACGTGGGACTAGGGAAATAGACGTTCCGTTAACCAGAGTTAAATTACACACACACACACACACACACACACATAGACATAAGTAAAAGGGCAGTCAGTATATTGGGTATAATTTTATCTGACACTGGATTAAAGACATGCTTGAACAAAGTCCTTGAGGGCAAGGACTCTGCGTTCATGCTCTCTGGCTAAGGGACAGTGTGTGGAGTGTGGTCAGAAGCAGGCACGATCTGAATTCCAATTCTGCCTTCTGAGAGCTGTGTGATGGAGGAAAACTACTAAGTCTGTCTGCTCTCAGCTTCTTCATACACAAAGAGGAAAAAATTATTCCCGTTGCTTAGAAACGTCACGCAAAAAGCACTTAGCACATAGTAGGCGCTCAATAAATGACAGTTTCTTTCTCATTCCTCTGCACACTCTGTAGCACCAAATATTCTTCTTTAAAAAAATATTTTCCTTTTCTTTTTTTTAAATTGAAGTCTAGTCAATTTATAATGTTGTGTCAGTTTCTGGTGTGCAGCATAATGTCCTAGTCATACACATACATACATATATTCCTTTTCATATTCTTTTTCATTATAGGTTACTACAAGATATTGAATATAGTTCCCTGTGCTGTACAGTAGGACCTTGTTGCTTATTTAACATATATTAGTTAGTATCTGCAAATCTGGAACTCCCCATTTATCCCTTCCCACCCCCTTTCCCCCCTGGTAACCATGAGTTTGTTTTCTATGTCTAGCACCAAGTGTTTTTACCAGGACATGATCGATGTTCAACAATATTCCTTCTTCATGTTTTGAAATTTGTTTTTCTTATCACCTCAAATGGGATTAAGATTTCAAGACTTCACCTTTCATACATCCTTTGTCAGGGAGCTACTGACAGAAACAGTCCACCAAAATGAGAATAAACGAACAAACAAATAGAGAAACACAAGGGATCCAGAAAGAGGGAATCTGACAAAGGAAAGAAACGGAGGGATTCCCAGGATGGTGGCAGGACGTCCTAGGATGACGCCGTATCAGCAGACCTAGAGAACACCTATCAGGAGAGGAATTCACCCCTGGAGAGGAAGTACAGGGACGGTACACTGAAAACATTATTTATCTCTTCCTAAGCCTGAAAACACCAATAGGGACTCAAGCAAAATTTTGACATAACCATATCGGGATAAAGGGGGAGAGATTGAAAGGTTTGGAAATGGAACTAAACTCTTCATCTATTATAAGACGTAGTAGATACTGCCTAAAGTTAATAAATCACTAGGTATCAGGTATGGATAAATTTAGAAATATGATGATAAATATGGTGATAAATCAAGCAACTCAAAATGAGGGAAATGATTTCCTCTAGAGACTCAGGGTGAGGAAGGGGGTGCCAGGGAGTGACTTTCGCATTTAAATGCTGCTTGTCTCTTTAAATTATGTGCAGGCGTTACTTGGATACAACTAAAAATTAAATTAAAAAATGAGGATAGCAATTATATTTTATATATAAAATAAATCCAAAATTCTAGAATACAATGGTAACCAAGGAAGTAAACAAGGTCTGATTACTCAAGGTAGAATACTCAGCAACAAGTGTGGTTCCAGAACTCAGGGCTGTGTTTCTCATTCCCAAGCCAGCTCCTCCCACATAGGGTATCCGTTTATGATACTTCTTAAAGCAGCGGGCATAGTCTTCTGTATCCACGAGGTGCTTAAATATCTATTGGATGACAAGTAACTCTACCAACTGCTCAGTTTTTTCATCATGATTTTTAAACGAGCTTGGTCCGGAGGACAGAGGGGTCACATCTGAAGTTTATACGGAGGGATAAACTTTTTGTTTTATTCGGAGGGATAAGATTATAGCTTAAATGGATTTGGAAAGTTCTCCCTGAAATCTAATTCTGTGGTAGATATTCTACAGGTCTAATCTACTTTACACAGTGCAGGGGTTTGCCAGAGACTCATTTGAGAAATTGATACTTGAGCAAGGCAGTCTAATGGGATTTTTAATTACGCATTCCTATAAGGTCTTCTAAACTCTCCTCCTGGGATAAACCAGAACTCTGGTTTGTAATCTCTGCCCCGAAGGAATCTAAATTCTGGGGAGGTGCCTCAGGGAAACTGAGAGGGGGAGGGGATGAAAGAAGATTTCTTGCTAAAACAGAGTGTGACAACCACTGAATGGAGTTTCAGAAAACATTATATCCGCACCACATCGTCTCAGTTTCCTGGGGAAAAGTGATCACTGAATTAAAATCTAGTATTTTGGCCTCGGATTTTATAATGCAGCTTAATAACAGAAACATCGAGGTAAACAGTGTCACAGTGTCTCTGCACAATTTCCAGCGGAAGATGTCCCTCATGTTACCTAATTCCCCCAGTGATAGATGTGCCTTTAATTCATTTCCAGGAAAAGGTTTGCTGCCACTGATGAACCTGCCTGCTTTCTTTTATATTGAAAGAAAAGACCCCTGTATCCCCACATAATTTGTTTTTGCCTTAGTTGCCTGGAAACCCAGAGTTAAATGAGAGTTCAGTTTTGGAGATCACTTGCGAATGTCTACTAACATTTAATTTGGATTGTTTTTAATGGATTTGGTTCTGACGGTCCTTATTTTGCAGAGAGAAGCAAGCCAGTACTTGTGAATTGCCTACCAGGTGCAGCCTTACGTTTGCTGTAAGTCTTGCGGGTTATTTCATGGAATGTGTTCAAGAATCCTGCAAGCTAGGTGCTGTGATTCTCATTTTACAGATGATGCAGCCTCCTTTCGGGGAACTGAAGTAACTTGGCGAAGGCTACATGCTCATTAAGATGCTTACAACATTTTTGGAAGTAAGCAATGTATAAATTCTCAATAATGTACTCTTTATATTCAAATTGATATCAGAAATTATTCAAACCTATTTATTTTCCTTTGATTTCAAGATCATACAGCCTATAACCACACACACACACCCCATAACTTCTTTCCCTTCCTTTCTTTCCTCTCTCCTCCTCTCCTTTGATTTCTGTGTCCATATGTTGGGATTTCTCTGTTAGCTCTTGGAGGTACAAAGATGAATTATTTACAGACTCTGGTCTCCAGGAGCTTACTATTTAGTGGAAAGATTAAAGTATAGACTTAATGACACCTAAAGGTTGAAAGCAACAAAGGCAATGAGCGATACATGATGCTTTGTGAGTGCGAAGCAGGGCAGAAATTCCAGGGTCGCAACTCTCTAGGAAATTCACAGTTCACTGGACCAAGCAGATACCTCAACGCAAGTCTCACACAATGAAGGCGCCGTACTGGAAGGGTCTGCGCGCTGTGGAGAGCCCTAGATGAGGAGCAAACGGACTTGACCTGTTTCACGGCTTGAGGACGGGTGATTACAACACTGTGGGCAGTCCAGGCAGGGGATGGTGAGGGACAGGGCCTGGGGTTCCAGGACACCTCAGAACTGATGAAGAAGGTGGACAGGATGCTGCAGCCAGAGAGGAAAAGGCAGTGGTTGGGCAAAGGACACTGATAGGGAGGAGAGCTGGTCCCGTGAAGTGGAGTCTCAGGGAAGGACTGGATCTGGGGTAATGCTGCAATTCCAGGGGGGCGGCCTGGCAAAGCCACAGAGGTAACTGGAACCCCAGCCACTGCCCCATGGAGTGTGGAGCGAGGCAGAATTTCTTAGCCTGTTACTGGGAAAGACAAGGGAGCAGTTCAGTAACACGAGCAGTGGAGCTGGAGGAGAAAGAGGTGAGGATGGTCATTAGTGGCTCCATAGCGGCACCTAGGAAGGTAGCCCAAGGGAGACAAAGAGGAATTGTACGGACACAGAGGTCCTGAGCCTGGTAACGGGGAAATGGGGTTCAAAAAGTAGGAGGGATGCTGGGTGCTTGAGCATGCTCAAGGATAGAATGGAGAGAATGAAGACATGAGATGCTACGGATGGAACAAGTCCTCTGGAGCATGAGCTGGAGTCCAGTGTTGGCCATCGGGAAGCCAACTGTGAGCAGCAAGGGAGAAAATGGGACAGAGGACAGGTGAATGGGTAGGGATGTTCCAGGACTGGCAGAAGGGAGGCGCTGCTGGGCCCACAGCAACTGCGCGTGCATAATCTCTGAAATGCTCTTGGCATACAGCGCTGGTGAAGGTCTCCTTGTCCCTGGTTTAGGCCCCTCCAGCGTGTTCTTTTTGTGGTCACTTTTCTGAAGAGCATATCTGATTGCTTAACATTCAACATGTTTGAATGTCTCAGCTACCCTGTGGCAGGCATAAGGTATGCCTCTGCTTAAAAACAACCTGGACAGTTTTCTCCATAAATTTCTGTTGCCCTCAAGATGAATTTCTAACCTCCTCACAATGGCATGTAAGGCTTCTCATGATCTGGCCCCTGCTTACCACCCTACTCTCCTCTCTCCTCTCCCGACCTTGCACTCTGCAGCCCAGCCACGCTGGAAGGCCTCCTCCCTTTCACCTCACTAACTCCTGTTCTCCCTCAAAGTGGGCACTGCTATGGTACCTCCTGCAGGAAGCCTTTTCTGGTTCCCAAGTCTATACCAGGTGCTTCATCTCTGTGTTCTCAGAATACCTTATAGTAACTCCTATCAGAAACTTTATCTCACTACAGTATGGTCACTTGTTTCTGTCAGTCACTTATGTGCAGGGATTGTGTTTGGTCATTATCGGTAAATTACCCATGCTCCATATATGTTTTCTGAAAGAAAAAAAATCACGTGGAATACCATTGATACGATTCTCTCAGCTGACTCTTACCTATATGACTCCCCAGGATACAGGCCAGTCCAGCCTCCAACCACAGTGCCTCTGCACAGTCCCCTTCCTCGGGATGAGCCCCTGGGGCAGCTGAGAGTGAATTCTCTGCTTTCCAGGCCTGGCAACTGGAGCTGTTGTCAGGTCCACCGGCGGATGCTTCAAGGGCAGACTTGCGTGGAGGAAGGTGGGAGGGTCAGCTCCTGCTCCCACCTCTGAGGAGGAGGGGGGACATGTGAGCATCCTTAAGTCCCCAAAACAGGAGAAGGGATGACGGGTCAGTGGTACGATTCGTTTGTTCACTGGCTCGGCACACAGGCTGCAGGTGCCTACCGCAGAGTAGACACGTCTGGAAATGGCGTCTAACAGTGTGGATAATGGACACAGTCCCTGCCTTCAAGCCGCCTGCAGTTCAGCTGAGGAAGACACAGCAGCCCAACGATACAGGAGGGGTGATAACCGGTGAAAAGAGAGGAGGTGGAGGGAACCAGCAGAGGGCACAGCATGGGAGCTAAGCCAGGTTGGGGGGCCAGGGGAACCTTCTGGACGAAATGGTTTAGCTGAGACCCGAGAAGGCCTAGGGTTTGGTCAGCCAGGCAGAGTAGAGCCGGAGAATGTTCCAGAAGAAAGGAATGGCAAATTTGAAGACCTGAGGGCGAACGCATGGTACTTGTCAGGACTTGGAAGGCACTTAGGGTGCCGGGAGCTGGAGGGCACGGTGTACAGGAGTTGGAGGGGCAGCGACGGGTGAATGGGTGGGGGTCCGGGAAGGAGAAAGCGGGCAATAGAAACCAAGAAATCTGGACTGTTTGGCAGAAGCCAGGTGACACAGGGCTTGCAAAGCCACACAAGAAGTTGGATTTTGTTCTGAGAAAACAAAGACGTTTAAGGGGCTGAGGCAGGTGACAGACATGGTTGAATCCCTCGTTTAGAATGCTCACCCCAACTGCAGGCTGGCAAGCCGGGACGGAGGCGGGCCAGCCCGCGAGCACTTGACGCAAGAAGGGACAAGCTTTTGCCCATGGGTATGTCCACTCCGATTCCATCCACCTGTGCCAGAGGCTGGCGGGACAGAGCCGGCCTGCCAGCTCGCTGCCTCATGGCTCTCCCCAACACACATCCTATTCCAGGAATAAAGTCTCCTCACCCTGGTTGCCAATAACACCTCCAGTGTCGCAACATCCTCGGCCCCCCCTTTCCAAGCCTGCCCTAGAACAGGTCCCAAAGGGGTCCGGGGAAAAGAGGCCAGTGCAAAATCGGTCAGTGGGAAAAGGGTACCAGAGAAGAGGGTATACAGCCAGGGGAGAGTGTGGGGGACAAACACCCAGAGCCACGAAGGAGAAATGTGAGCCAAAGGCCAGAACATGAGGCCCACACACCCCTGTGCTCACCCACGCAGACGTGTGGCCACCGGGACGGACGGAGGGCCAGAAAAGTCCCTGCTCATGAAATTCATGTTTCCTAAAGGTGGAGCCGAACTTAAGCTCCTGGGAAAAGCAAACTGTGGAAAATGCCAGTGATTCAGGGTGGAGGGAATCAGCAGTAGAAAGAAAGGGAAACAGGTCACCCATCCCCGATTCTTTCATCCGCGGGGACCTTGAAACTGGATTTTGCAGGATGTGCGGGAAAGGCATCACCGGCCCCGCTCGTTCTGCTACTCAATTTATTGCTTGAAGAATAAGGTGCTACCTGATTGTTTAGATTCATTGCTTAAAACACAAACATTCTTCCAGAGTTCTCTAATGAGTATCCAGAGAGCCGCCAAGGTTGTGTGTGTGTGTGTGTGTGTGTAAGTCTGGTCTTCCTCGTTTAAAACACAATATAAAAGAGTAAGATGATTCATTCACATTACACCTCTCTGATCCCAGAAGTCTGAATATTTGTGCGGTCTTTTGTTTCAAACCTAGAACTTCTCACGGTAAACACCTTCTAAATCTCAAGCCTTTGTGCCTGGCTTTAATTAACCGCTAATGTGAACGTTTACTGATCAGTGCGCTGGTTAAACGGGCTTTTGCTTCCTTTTGATTTCACCAAAAAACTCCACCCCCCCACCCTCTACCGAACTGATAACACTGACATCTGATTAGAAAAGGCAAAACTAATTAGAATGGGTGCAAAGGGGATTGTTGGAATCTCTTACATTAATGCACATTACAGTTAAATATCTGTCAGATTTTCCATTAACCCTCTTGCATTTCCATCTCCAGGATCAAATCTATTTCTTAACCTCACACCCCTTTTCTTCCCTGGTTGGAAACCTGGTATTCAACAGGCTAAATTACCCACTAATGCTTTAAATGCACGGCTCTTATTGATAGATGTGCACATGGACAAAGACCTTGGAATGAGAATAATAGAAGCCGTTCCCCTAACTGTGGATTTAAACCCTCTGAATTGTGATTCCAAGGCTAACATGTTCTTCCTGTTACTGTGTTTGTTTCTTTGTTGAGGGATCCAGGAGTTAACTGTTGCTTTACACCGATTCACTCTATTGTGATCTGAGCTACTGCCTACTCTGCCTACTAGGACGACAAAATGAAACAGACCCTAAAAGTGGAACATGCAGCCAAATAGAGTTCCACGCTGTAGGAAGTTAAAAAACCACGTTCAGAGTTGAACTTGAAGACTTAGGGGAAAGGCCCACGGGAAAAGCCCATGATTTGGGCTCAGTTACTGCATAAAGCGGATTTAAGGATCAGGACAGTGGGACAGTGTAGTATGTTTTCCCAATGGGAGTCCAATACTATTGGGAACAGCTGTCTCCTTCTGACCAAAAGATCATGGAGGGGAGGTACCATGCCTCCCTGATCTTTTAGATGGGTGCGAAGAGGGTTCTTTGGGCCACTTAATCTTTCAGTCTTCAATTCCTTCAATGAGCACACTGAGGGTAGTCAATACATTTTCATCATATGAATGAATGAATGTAACAATTGTAGGTTTCACCCTACTATGAAACTAACAGTGACCCTGAACGGGTTCTTAAATCTTGATGGATCACGTTAAAGAAAAAGAGAGTGAATGAATTTTCTTTATCACTTAAAAAAAAAATCTAACAAAGCCTTTGGATTTTTGCTTTTAAAACACACCACTCCCTTGGGTTTTCTCCATTTTTATCAGGGATCAGAGGTACCAGGAAGGCCAGCAGCAAACCAGCCAAGCCACAGAAGCTAGAACAAGCCTGCAATGTGATGGAAATAGCTCCATTTGAAAGCACTCTCTCGTTGTTTGATTTTTCAAAACTTTAAAAATTTTATTTTTCCCCTGACTGCATCACACCATCATCTTTGTTCTCAGTGGTAGTATTAGTATCCAGAACTGTGTCTGGCACAGAGCAGGCACTCAACAAATATTTCTAAATGAATGAATAAAAGGTGTTGCTAGAGTTAAGACTGGAGCCGTGCTCAGTTTAGCCAGGAATCTTTCGTTCCTGACTACAGGTTGGGCAGACCAGGAGACGTGGAGACCTGTGCTTTTAGATAAGGCAACTGCATCAGAACTGGCTTAAATTTTGCCTGAGGCAGGAAAAAACTGGGGCTGTAGACAACAGTGACACTTCAAACAGGTATCACAAAAAAAGGTCCTGTTAGCACAACCCAAACCACCACCACCAATTTCCTTAACTTAAACAGCAGAGTAGTTATGAGCACTGACTGGGCTTTACAATCAGACTAGTTACTGACTGTCACTCTGAGCAAGTTATTTAACTTCTCAAATCTTCAGTATCCTCATCTACTAAAGAAGGATTGATAATATCTACCATGTGGGTTATTCATATATGGCACAGAGTTGCTCCTAAGGTTAAAATGAACAAGCCAACAGACCCTCACAAAACACAAGCAAAACCTCTACTGTTAATTTTTATAGTCAAGAGTCTTCGTTACAAATTATGTTAACATATATGCCTGGAAATTCACTCTGGATCCTGGCCTTAGTGCTAGTTTCACGGTGTATTAAAAACAAATTTTTGTTTCCCCTGTAAACTTAAAGATAAATGATGAAGTACCAAAGATAAAATGAAAATGTGAAAATAATGCTTCTGACCTGCCATGGACAACCGTGGTGTATCTATACCAGCCCTTCTCCCTTTTGCCAGCAAAACCCAGCTGAGGTAAGTCACCGTGTAACTCACCCAACGGTCAAGGGTCATTCTCATTGACCACCCAGCATCTCCTGGGTCTCTATCCTAACTTCACTCTAGATTTCACATCATTTATGAAATCAGAGGGTTTCTGTTTTTTCTAAACTGTCTTTTAGACGCACTCCTGGGTTCTGAGTATACGAACTGATTTTCTTTCCCAGGTGTTTTAGGATTTTGGTTTGGTTTTGTCTCTGGCCTCTCAGGCTCCTGATTTCCTCATATCCGATCCTAGCCCCGAAAACCAAACTCTACCACTAGCCTAAATGTCTGCCGTTTTAGCCCACCTCTAGCCAGCCAAGGGGGGCTTTATATGTTACATCGTTGCAGAACTCTGAATTCATAACTGATTTCCCATCAGAAAAGGCAATCCCAGTCAATCGAAGGTTCGACTCCTTCTCTGGCACTTTCACTGGGCAATTGTAAGGATTTAGAAGGGCGGTCAGTATATGAGAGCTGCAGCGATGCCTCACTCCCCCACCCTCAGCTAGGCCAAATGGGAGACACCTTTCTGAGTGCTCATCTTTAAGATCAGATATACACAAGAGTAACTTAAAGAAGGAGGTGGGGGGGGGGACATCAGGAGACTAGCCTGATTTATGCCAAGGGCTGATATACAGAGTACTGACGGGTAGACTTGGCAAGGTAGAGGGAGTGGGGTGAGGTTCCTAATATGTGACTGAGGAGCTTGGCTTTAAACTAAGGAGGAAATGTACAAATTTATGTTTTGGTCATAACAAACCATCCATTCGCTGGCTGCCTTCCCTCTCAAGAACTTTTAGAGATGGGAGAATTCTAAACCAAATATAGAATCCACTTGAGTTTCATGGACCTAATGTTAGAAGCAAAAAATTCACACTTTAAAGTGTCTGATTATATAGCTCTGAAAAAGACCACTTTCTGGTTCAAGAGGTTAGTGCTTTGGATTGAACTCTCATGGGCCCTGGTCAACCAATAATTCTGTCACACCTTAAACAAGTGTTCAGTGACTCGAAGATAAATCAGAACTGCCTGCGTTACAGCCTTCTCCTGCCCTCACCCATAACCTTCAAATCGGAAAAAGAAGAAAATTATAGCCAGGAGGTACTTTCATTTGCCAAACTCCAAACATTAGCAAGACAGAGTTGCTGAAGACATTTTGTGAAACACCAAATGCCATTTGTTCTCCCAGTCTCTGGAGAAGGGATTACTTAAAACCACTCCAGGCATGGAACAATAAAGTTGTCTCCAACGATTCGATTGCGACCCTGTCTCAGGTGCCATTTGCATCAGGAGACTAGAGGTGGGTGGGCACCCGATAAAGGGAGATGGACATACGAATCCCCCAATTTCTGCCTCTGCCTGAGCATGCAGACCTGTGTGGGTTCAGAGTTCTGAAAGATGAAGACAAGGCTATCTTTGTACAGTCTACTGGCTAAATTATAAACACCCGATCAACAAACTCAATCTACCATTTTGTAGCCGAAAGCCAAGGTGTCCGCCATTTCCAAGACTGGAATGTCCCAGGCAGCATATCCTATAGTAAATCTTCCTATGTTTGACACAGGGGGAGGATGACAAGCAGATTTAAAAAAAAAAAATCATGACTACTATTTTCATTCAGGATGCTTTGGCTGATAAACTTAAGAACTGCTTCATTTCCAATCCCTCCCTTCTTTACGGCTTTAGTGATGAATACCAGAGATTTGGCCAATTTGAAATGAGAACACACATGTGTACCATCTACTATGAATGGCAGAGTTCAAACTACTCCCTCCCAGTTGAGAATACTTAGCAACATACTGGATGAGACAATAAGAATAGAAAAACCTAGACATATGTACAAACATCCAAATGAAAATTGTTTCTTGAAATTATCAAGAAGCAACTCATTAATTTTCTTTACTTCCTACAGAGAAAGTTCACTAACCAAGCTGGAAATACAGTTCTGTCACATAGTTATTCTTTGTTTTTTGACCCAAAAGCAACATTACTCAGCTTGACTGTTTTCAAAAATAATGCAGACAGGATGAATATTACAGCATTGGTAATAATCCACACAGTGTGCTGAAAGCACGGAAGACAGTCCCCAGAGAAAAACTCCGTAACTGTGTTGAACAACAGCACCGTGATTCCAATGGGTCCAACCCTTCCAAAGGTGATTGCTTCCAAGAGAGCAACACTGAGCTGACTACAGAGCTCTGGTACACTCGCTCACAACTCAGACACAGGACACTTCAGAGTCACACATCATAGAACTGTTGAGCTGGAAGGGACAATATGGTTCAATCTACAAGGTTGGGATAAAGCTTTGAATGGCTAACTACTGTCTGCCTGTACTGAAGCGGCCTTTAGCTTGAAATGTGACCACCATTTCTACCACTTTTGAAGGGCCTTCTTGGAGAGATGAAAATTATCGTGCAGTCGTAAGTGTCATATGCACTGGGAAAAGTAAACAATTATCTAAGGCACTGGGAGATGTTTGTTGATTTGGCCTTTAGCACCCATTGGTGTGCTTGGGTCCTAGAAGCTGGTATGGGGACTGAGGTGGGAAGTACGGTGCACAGTTGTTAATACAAACAGTAGAGCTGAAAACAAGACAAGGGATGCTGGAGGTGGCAGGAAGGCTCCCAAAGAAGGGCTGACGGGGGCACCAAAAGATGTATTTCCTTTTGTAAATAGTTTATTTTGGTTAGTTTCACAGTGTTCACCCTCAGGAAGGTCAAGGGTCACACAGATATTTGTTGATTCTTTTCTTTAAGGCCCTGAAGGTAACTTGAGATTTGACTGTCTCTATGTGTCCCCCTCCAAAAGAAACTTAATCTGCTACATAGATTATGTAAATATGGATCAACATGATACGAAAAATTCCTTTTGAAAATTTCATAATGATCGACAAATAGTCATCCAGTTCCCAACCAATCCTACTTGTGAGCTGTATTGCTTAGTGGCCGAAAGCACAACCTTCAGATTCAACCATCAGAATCCCAGCTCAGTGTCTATTCTCTGTGTGACTTTGGAAAAATTACTGAACTTCTCTGTGCCTCAACTGCCTCATCTATAGGATGAGAATAGTGGTAATTCCTTTATATGCGTAAATTGAGATACCGCACGTAAGGGAGACAGAAGTCATGCCAGTTTGAGAGTAAACAGTCAACAAATGCTAACTTATTAGTATCTCATTATTTATTATTTCCACATTTATGGGCAGAAGTCTGGGCCCAAGAAAGGTAAATCACTACCCACTCACCACACTGCTGGACAGAATTAAGGATCCTTTTCTTTTATTCCTCTAATACTGTTAAAATTTGAGACTTATTCCAATAGGTCTCCTACATAAAAGTAACGCCTGCTAAAAAAATATCCTGGTACCATATATGGCTCTTCCCATGATAATCACAATAACAGCCAACTTTATGCTAGATTCTGATCTGAGAAATATATCATTTCATTCTCAAAAAAATCCTAGGGTATATATTATCACCCTCATCTACAGGTGAGGAGACCGAGGCCTGGAGAGGCTCACTGATTTGCTTGCGGTCACACAGCTAATGAGTGTCAGGATTTAGCCACATCAACATGGCTACATGTAACATCAGAAAGCAGTTCCACAATCCTGTTTGTGTTTAAATGATCCTGACTTATGTTAAAAACGGAACTTTGTAGAACACATACAATGACTTTACTCCAAGCCCATTCTTCGTAATTTATGATTTAAAACAAACAAACACACACACACACACACTTCTTAAGTGGATAAGAGCCGCCAGTTTTACCTGGTGCACAGCTCTTGAATCCTGGTGAGTCTAGCTTTCTCCTGGCATCCGTCTAGGGCAAAGGTTTGCTTGGCCACAGTGTGTGGTGCTTATGTGCTCTTTTCTGGGCAGTAGCCATGAAAACGACTCTAGGGATGTGACTGCAATGAGGCTGTGTGCTGCCGCACTGCCCTGATGTATTGGTTTGACATGTAACATACCATCTTTGCCCTTGGACCCTAACACAGACCCATCAGATTACATTCACAAAGCAATATTCAACCTCCCTCCCTCCTTCCTCCCCTCCTTTCCTTCCTTCCTTCCTTGCTTCCTTTCTTCACTTATTCCAGGAAGAATTTTTCTTTTCAAGTTCCCTAGGGATCAGTGCTTACTCACTAGTATGTGCTCTGGAGACAGAGAACTATCTCTTCCTACAATTACTGTTTCGGGCAGGATAAAACCTCTGCTTTCTGTTAACCACAGGATATATGGTAACCACAGATTTTGTTTTTCTGTTTGTAGTCATGATGGTTTCACCCTTTAACACTTAATTCAGGCATTACTTTCTCCAGAAGCCTTCCCTCATTTCCCCTTGCTCAGTACACACCCAGCCTTGGTACTCCGTATCATTATCCTTTCCACTCAGCATCAGAATGATAGTTTTGAAAGCCTGTCTCCCCCTCCAGACTGTACTCGCAGACAGAGAACACATCTTATTCGAGGTGGACAGGCAACCCTCATGCACCAGCATGGAGTCACAGCAGGATCTATTATGATGGGTTGGGCACTCCGACATTTCGGTTGGTTGGTGTGTGTAGAGACTAGTCATTAAATACTCTTAATACCATGTCTGGCCTTATTTCAATGCTCAGCATAGTCACAACATCATGCAGGCGGTAAGTACTCAAAACATGCATGCCGACCTAATGCCTGGTTTGTTGACTGAATGAGTCAACACTGGGCCTGGGCATATCAGAATATCGTCGACAACCCCACATGTCACTAGAGGCGTGGATTAGAAGGCCACATCCGCCATAAGCAAGAGCCTTTGGTCACTCCGGATCCTGAGGACAGTTACGCTCTACCGGGAAATACCAGCCCTTGCCTTCGGATGCCTCAGGTGAACCAGGCGTCCTGAGGTCTCCAGGGGAACCCGTCAGGACCACCGCTGTCTTTGTGGTCCTGATTCTGTCCTGACACAAACGAACAGTAACCACAGCATCACGACCAAGCTACGTGGTCTGCGGGTGCTGTGTGTGCAGGAGCCCGGCACTTACCTGGCGGTGTTGTTGGGAGACTTGATACCCCAGCCCTGCGAGGGGCTGATTCTGCATTTTCTGAAGCAGGATCTTTTGCTGAAGCGGCAAGGGGGACCTCAGCAAAGGCTGGCTCGGGAGAGGCTGGGCGGGCTGCGGCGGCGGCGGCGGCGGCGGCGGCGGCGGCTGAGCCGGGATGGAGCTCGTTGGCTGCGGCTGCGGCTGCGGCTGCGGCTGAGCCGGGATGGAGCTCGGCGGCGGCTGCGGCTGCGGCTGGGTGTAGTGCAGGAGGGAAGGCTTGCTCTGGGAAGGCAAAACCGAAGGCATCGGCTGGCTGGCTTGATCTGAGTTAAAATGAAACAGCGGCTTGGTGTTGCCATGCCGGGGCTCCAGCGCCGTGTGCGGGCTGCTCATGAAGCTCCGACTGAGATCCTGAGGCTTGGGCTGCAGGAGCACGTCCAGCGGCCCTCCCTGGGCCGACGCGCTGGCCTTGTACATGTAGTTAGCCATGACCTTGGGCTGGCCGCCGCCGCCCGCTACCCCCGGCAGCGGGGAGCTCTGCGGGCTGAATGGCTGCTGGCCGAAAGAAGGGCTGGGGATTTTCTCCTGCCCGAAGGAACCCGGGGACGGCCCGGCGGACGAGGGCAGGGCCGGCCAGTTGCTCGACTGCTGCTGCTGCTGCTGCTGCTGCTGCTGCATCCGGACATGCTGCTGCCGATTGGCGGCAATCTGTTTGAGCTGTTGGGCGTGGGACACCTCCTGCCAGCTCGGCAAGGCCCGGCTGGCCCCTGCGGCTGTCTGCGGCTGAGCCTGGCTCTGAGGGACCGAGGGGATGGGGGAGGAGGTGGAGAGGGCCGAGGCGGCCATGGAGAACGCGGGACCCGCCGATGAGGGCCTCAACTGAGGAGAGCCCGAGGGGCCCTGGGTCAGGCCAGGCGAGTATTCGCTTTTGATCACTGCCTTCTCCACGGACAAGGACGGCCTGGGCGTGCTCCTCTGGCTCTGCTGACCCAGGTCCAGGTTAAATGGGTCGTCCTGCTTAATGGTGGCATTGATCATGTTCTCCAGCTCCAGGTCACTCATGGGAGGCACGGAGATGTTGGTCAGCTCATTGAACAGCTCCTGCAGCTCAGGGTCCATCAGCTGCTCTCCAGAATCGTCCCCGTACCTGTTGTTAGAAAACATATTCTCCTGGGCCATCTGGCCGTCCATGTGCTTACTGCAAGAGAGCGTCTCCCCCGGTTCCTTCTTCACCTCCTTCAAGGCCATGCTGAACAGACCGTTTCCAGGAGAGGGTGCGTGCGGTGGCAGCGTGGCAGGCTTCCTCAGCGGGGCTTGGCTCATGGGCAGGGTCCCTGCCATCATCTGACTTTGTCCATTATTTACTTGAAGGCCTCCTTGTCCTGCAGCGAGGTTTTCCCCGACACGGATTCTTTTGATATCAAGGAATGAGCTGTCGACAAAGCCATTGGGCCTCTTGCTGTTGGCAGGAGACAGGCTGACGACCTGTTTTCTTTTCAAGGAACCCTGGAGCTGAAAGACAGAGGGGAAAGCAAAAAGCAAAACGTGAGCTCTTAACCCAGATATACGTTTGGTCAAAAGAGGCAAGATATTAGAATGTTTCTTCCATTTACACACAGGATGAATTCAAAACGAAAAAGGTACAAATGAAGCATTGTCTGGAATATAATGAAACTTACAGTAACACAAACAGAACAAAGTGTTTCTGGAGGGGCAGGTCCATTAAGGGTGAGAGGTCATAGTGGTTCCCACGATTGGTACTTTGGTCAATGGATGAAGACTCCATCATACGTTATCAGGAGTTACCGATAATACCTACGATCAATCACCAAAGTGGTGGTGTTTTCTGGAGCAGACCAGACTGTCCCACACGCATGCACACACAACCCTTACGGCCACCGGCCACTGGAATGAGCACAGTGTTGACAAAGATGGGAAACACTGAAGAGTCTAAGGCTGAGGCACTTTCCAGTTTCTTTTCTCACAGATCCAACCCCTTCAGCGCTATTCTCCTCTATATAAGTAATTGGAATAGTTTATATGTCCAAGGAGATAGCTTCTCTGTTGTTTACTTATTTTTCTTCCTATGATTCTGTGACTCTGCAGTCAAGCCTGTGTAGCAACATGGGGTGGGTGCACAGAAGCCACGGTGAGATTATCGTTGACACTCTAAGCAGAGATTTTCCGGGATATTCATTTTTTACATGACCTGTCTCTAAATCTCTTAACCAAAATCAAGGTGTAGAAAGGCAGTATCACAAGGTGGTTAAGAATTCAGGCTCTGCACTGTTTCCAACAGCCAAAACATGGGCACAACCTACATGCCCATCAATGGATGACTGGATAAAGAAGCCGTGGTATATTTATACAATGGAATACAACTCAGCCACAAAAATGAAAATAATTCCATTTGCAGCAAAATGGATGGACCTGGAGACTGTCATTCTAAGTGAAGAAAGCCACAAAGAGAAAGAAAAATACCATATGATATCACATATATGTGGAATCTAAAAAAAGAAAGAAAAGAGACAAATGAACTTATTTACAAAACAGAAACAGACTCACAGACACAGAAAACAAACTTGTGGTTACCAGAGAGGAAAGCAGGTTGGAAGGGATAAATTGGGAGTTTGAGATGTGCAGATCCTAACCACTATATATAAAACAGATAAACAAGTTTCTTCTGTACAGCACAGGGAACTATTTCAGTATCTTGTAGTAACCTATAATGAAGAAGAATATGAAAAGGAATATATGTATGTATATGTATGACTGAAACATTATGCTGTTCACCAGAAACTGACACAACATTGTAAACTGACTATACTTCAATAAAAAAAAAAATTAAAAAAAATTCAGGCTCTGGAGCCAGCTAAGCTGAGCTCAAATTCCAATTCTGTCTCTGAGTGTTAAGTGATGCTGGCACTTTACTTATCTGAGCCTCAATTTCCTTATCTGGAAAATGGGGACAACAGCACTTAATTCATAGAAAGAAATGAGATATGAAAGTTCAACACAGGGCTTATTGAAGTAAGAACTCAACAAATTTATAAACTCAAGTTGTATAAACTGTAAAAAAAATATGACTTACTACATTCTCAAAGAGGAGTGCCTCTGTGAACAGCAACAGGAACAGCAAAATATTAAAGCACTTCATTGGTTGGCTCAGTGATTAGACTGTTCTATTAACATTAGACATTATAGAGAAAGCCTTAAGGACCATACAGTCACACCAGTAAGTTAGTAAGAAACAGAAAACTTTCATCCACTGATCTTTAGAATAGACAGCCCATAAATAAACCCACAGACCTACGGTCAATTCATCTTCGACAAGGGAGGCAAGAACATATAATGGAGCAAAGACGGTGTCTTTAGCAAACAGCGTTGGGAAAACTGGACAGCCGCGTGTAAATCAGTCAAGTTAGAACACTCCCTCACACCATACACAAACATAAACTCAAAATGCCTTAAAGACTCAAACGTAAGACAAGACACTATAAACCTCCTAGAAGAAAACATAGGCAAAACATTCTGTGACATAAAGCTTAGCAGTGTTCTCCTAGAGCAGTCTACCCAGGCAATAGAAATAGAAGCAAAAATAAACAAATGGGACCTACTTAAACTTATAAGCTTTTGCACAGCAAAGGAAACTATAAGCAAAACAAAAAGACAACCTATGGAATGAGAGAAAATATTTGCAAAAGATGTGACTGACAAGGGCTTAACTCTTCACCACTGATCTTGAGATCCTCGTTGCTTGGCCTCTAAAGTGAGAGGCTGTATCTATCAAAGTGTGGCTTTCCCAGTGCAGCTGACCCACTTAAATTATTTAATGTCTGCTCAGGATAACTGTAAATCACCGGAGGCAGAAGGACACTTCCCAGATATAAAATCCTGTCACTTCTCTTGTCCTCTCTTTTCTCTTACCATCACTCCCTCACCCTCCTCAAGATTTTTAGGTAACCTAATTAGAAAATGAAATTGATGTAATTGAGAACCTATTAAATGCCAAATATTTAAAATATGGTCACTTTATTTTCCTTAGTCTTACAACAACCCCTTTAGAAATGTGTTATTTTATAGATAAAGAACCCAAGGCTCAGGGAGGCTAAGTAACGTGGCCAGTGTCATACAGCTAGTAAGTGGTGGGCCTGGGCTTTAACTCAAGGTCACGTAGTTCTAAAGCCTGTATCATTTCCACTATGTGACGTCGGAGTCAGCTTGTTTAGGGCTAGGGTCCGCCCAGCATGAAGAGGGAGGGGGCACTGAGCACAGAGACAGCCTGGATCTCTGGTCACATGATGAGGAAACTGGGAATGGCCAGGACGCAGTGTGGGGCTGAATGTGAACAGTGTTTCTTGTCAAGCGGTCCATCCATACCTGTTTCTGCAATCCCTTACCTGTGGTTTTGCCCCTTTACAAGTGTGTGTAGTTACGGTGGATGGACCATATTGGTATGACCAGTTTTTACCTTTTACCATCGCTAATTGGTAATCAGAAAAAAGGAACCTGACCCAAGCTGGACCAATCATTCCTTCCATGAGAATTCTGGAACTGGAGAAAGTGAGACTAGACTCTTTTGGGTGGCTGCACAGTCATTTACAAAACATGTGAGGTGTTGTTCCATTAAGCCAACCAGAGCCACAGAGGAAGTAAGTCTGTAGAAAGAGAGAGAATGTTACAGAGAGGAAAGACACAAGTTTTGATAGCATTTGAGGGCCTGCTTTCAATCCTAGGTCAGCTCTGCTTCTCTCTTTATTTCCCTTCATATACTGTAGAATCTTCATAATAAAGTCTCCTTTTTGCTTAAGCTAATAGGAGTTGGACTTCTGTTACTTTCTACCAAGAGCCCTAACTAAGACTCATGAGATTTAACATTTGGTGATAAGCAATTTGCAGCACGAGGTCGGGTATACTTTGGACCTGGGTGGGAAGCTTTTCTCCCCACTGTCTTTGCTGCCTCTCCACACTTCACTGACTCCTAATCCTGTCTATTCACTGAGGTAGGCCAGCATCCTCACAGATCACTGTCACCAACTGAAAGTAGCTATCGTCCGTCCTCGTGAGGTCAGCCAGAGCATAGACCAAAGACGGTCGGTCAGCCGTGTCGCCTGAAGAGTGGCCACGCCGATTTATTTCAGCATCAGCTACATTGGAAGATTTTTTCAAAACTAGCAAAGAGCAAACAAATGAAAACATTCTTTTCTCCAGAAGAGAGTTTGTGTTATTGTCTTTGATTTATTTTCCACTGCTCTGGGAGAAAAACCCAAAAAACAAAAAAAACCTGTTCTGCCAGATTCTCCTTCGCTCAGGCCACTCCCTGGCAGTTCAGCACATACTCTGGGAAGCAGCACGCGCATGTTCTCTAAGCCACCAGGATCGGAGCGGCAGTAAGAGAATTAGCCATGGCTGGAGCAGCAGTAACATAGTCATAATAATAATAATAATAATAATAGCAACAGAGTTATTTATTGAGGGTTTGCACACTAGGCATTGCGCTAAGCTCTCTGTGTGGACAACCTCATTGAATTCTACCAAAACTACTCTAAGAATCCTCACCACCACAACTCCATAAGGTTGATAGTATTTCTACCCTCTCCCCTCCCTTTTACAGATGAGAAAAAGGTTTAGAGATTAAGTCTTCAAGATCACACGAATACTAAACAATAAAGCCAGGAATCAAACCAAGCCTTCCCCCTGCAGGGCCTGTGCTGTACAGTAAATGGCATCCCAGGCCCTGTCAGGGGTTGATGGTGCCCACACACCGGTTTTAAGGAGGCCCCGATCTAGTCCTGACTCTGGTATTAACCTGCTTTGCTATTTTAGGAAGTTACTTCTCTTCTATGGACTGTAGTTCCCTCTTTTATAAATAGGATTATCTCTGAGAACTCCTTCCTGCCGGAAGCCAGAAAATAACAGTCACTGAGGGAGAGAGAATTGTTTTTTAGGCACAGGTATCATGGTCTAAGGTCACCCCCAAGCCTAGCTGGAGGGATGCTGAAGATGGGAGACCGAAGTCAGCCTGAGTGACACGTGGAAGACACCCCCGAGGACAAAAGAGATTCCATTAGGACTTCACGAGGCATGACACTTTACCAAGAAAATTCTGGCGATGGCCTGGGTCCTGCCTTGTAGACACTTCTAATCAAACTTACATCACCAAGGCTCAATGAATGCACAAACGTAGTAGGCACCAAGCTACAACATGGCACAGTCTAAATGATTCTCAAAGTTCAGCCTTTGCTTTGAAGGATTCTCTTTGCTGGACTAAAATTTCTCCATCAGATAGATGGCTTTGAATTATAGTACAGAGTCTCTAAAAGTTCTCTGGCAAAACGCAAATTAAGAGTAGAGAAGGAACACAGATAGTTATCACATGAATACTTCAGTGAGACGTATGGTTTATTAGAAAAAGTCAGTGCCACCTTACCAAGACAAGAAGAGTCCTAAGGGAATGAACCTCAGTCAGAGGCATGAAGACGTGGGTTACAACTGAGAAGCATGGTGGCTGGCCTAGGGAGGGTGGGAGTTCAGTGCAGACCTTCTGGGTGGCTGGGGAGGGCAGGAGAGGGAAAGGTAGAAGTATCAGGGCGGTGGATGTCCTGAAGGCCAGAGGGGCCAGATTGCTTCCAGAAAGCAGTTAATAACATTGAAAGGCTAGAGGAAAGGATCTCCAAAACCAGTCTCTCAGCCAGGGCTGACTGACCTGTTAGGCCTGGGAGGCCCAGGGCCCAGGGCCCACGGTGATCTTAGGGGCCCATGAAAATGTTTGAATTTAATTTAAGATGAAAAAAAAAAGCAAGAGTGCCCCAGTGTTCACAACAGCACTGTTTACAGTAGCCAGGACATGGAAACAATCTAAATGTCTATTGACACATGACTGGATAAAGAAGATGTGGTATATATACACAATGGAATACTATTCAGCCATAAAAAAGAATGAAATAATGCCATTTGCAGCAACTTGGATAGATCTAGAGATTATCATATTAAGTGAAGTAAGTCAGAAAGAGAAAGACAAATATCATATGATATCACTTATATGTGGAATCCAAAAAAAAAGATACAAATTTTAGTTACAAGCCAGAAATAGACTCACAGACATAGAAAACAAACCTATGGTTACTAAAGGGTAAAGGGTGGAGGAAGGGATAAATTGGGAGATTGGGATTAATAGGTATGTATTATGATATGTAAAATAGATAAACAACAAGGACCTACTGTATAGCACAGGGAATTATATTCAATTTCTCATAATGAGCTGTAATGGGAAAGAATCTAAAAAAAGTATGTATATGTATAACTGAATCACTTTGCTCTACACCTGGAATTAACACTGTACATCAACCATGCCTTAATAAAAAATAAGAATTAAAAAAAAAACAAAAGCAAGGGTGCCTAAGGCCTCCCAGAGGCTCTCACCTCAGAACCACTATGTTTTAAGACAGATGCTCTTAACACAAGAGCTGTACGGAGTCTCATTTAATCTTCTCCCAGCTCTCTGAACATGTGCTCTGACCCGCGTTTGGTCAGTGAAGAAACGGCAGCTCCTGACATGAAGATTACACAGGGAATGCTATGGGGGCAGGATGCCAACCCGGGTCTCCTTCCAAAGTCCTCCTCCTTAATCACCAACCGCACCGAGCTCCTTTCGGTTTTCAATTTGCCACCTGCTGACACTGTTCTCAACACAGCGGACCCAGAGAGCCAGGACAAAAGGGTGACAGAATGAAGACGTATGGCAGCACGGGGCATGCACAGGGGGGCACTGGGGACTCGTGGGAGTGGGTGGCGGGAGAGGACGCTGACATCACCGGCTGGCGGTTGGTGGCGAAAGCTCAGGACATCACCTCGGAGGCTCCAGTACAGGAAAGGGAAGAGACAGAGGGTCACTGGGGCAGTCAAAAAGATTTACTGCGATAATCCTAGGCTTACACTGTACAGCACAGGGAACTATATTCAATATCTTGCAGTAACTTACAGTGAAAAAGAATATGAAAAGGAATATATGTATGTTCATGTATGACTGGGGCATTGCGCTGTGCACCAGAAATAAACACATTGTAAGGTGACTATACTTTAATAAAACATATATATATATATACAAAACTAAAACAAAAAATTTACTGCACACATGGAGAGGACTGAACCATTCCCTACCAAATCATCCCTGGCCTGAGAGAAAATATACAGATGATGAAGCCAGTGGCAGCATGGAAAGGCTTCACATGAGTGCTACAGGTCAATATTTACACTTTTTCCATCACCCTGACGGACTCAGAAGCACTTTTGGTTTTGTACGATAAACCTGCACCCCCAAATCATTATGTTTAATTTCTGAGGTGATGTGTAGAATATCATCATCTTACTAGCCGTCCGAGGAAAGGACTTCTTTGGGGGAAGGACTTCAGCACAGCAAGCCGAGTCTGGTGCACACCACACAGGGCCCACTGTGCTCTCCTTCGCTGAGATCCAGCGGACTGTCCCTCTTCAACCTTGCCCTTGTCCTGATCCTTCTATTTGAACACCTCGATGCTATTTGAGGTCTGCGGTCTTTACTGGGGGAAGGCGGAGGCCTGCTCAGGGCAGGGTGCGGACCCAGCGGCCTGCCCGCCCCAAGGACTGCGGGTGGAGGTGCCGAGAAGCATACGGACGAGGGAGATCCAACAACACAGTGGAGTCCGGGCTGGAGTCCCCGGGTAAACGCTCCTTAAACAGCTGTGCTCGACTCTTCCAAAGGACTCGAAACATAAACTTCCCAGAGGGATTTAAGAACGCCATTATTGCACAATCCTCTAGTTTCCCTTTCTTTCCCTGCCCCCTCTCTCTTTCTGCAAAATAAATGCATTCTTTGTCTCCTGTGCTGCCCTGGAAACAGGGAATGTGCCACACAAAGGTAACAATTCAGTCCATAGGTCTTTTTTTTTTTTTTTCTCAAGTAGACTGCTGTCTTTCTCAACAAGAAATAAACACAAGAACCAAATTCACTACTGTCTGGATACCAAGGGAATACCTTGGTTGCATCGTCTATAAACTTTCCTCAGTCCATTTCACTCATGGCTGATTAGAGACAGGATGGAGGACAGGTCAGAGGAGAAAGAGGACCCCCCAACCCCAATAACTTATGACTCTTGACTTGATCCTTGAAGTAAAAATCTTTGGGATCCTGGAACACTAAATCCCAGCTCATCACAGTACTTGGAGGTAAGAGTGATTCTTCCCCGGCTCTCCTGCCCCCAGATAAACTAGGTGAAGGCTTTGGCTGAAGACATCAAATAGCTCCCACTTCTTAGCTGGCCCTCGCAGAGTTCTGAGCTGCTCCGTGTTGCTTCCCTGTATTGCGAGGTATTGTATCACGTCCATATAGGAATTGGATTTGCCCAACTAGATCTTAAGCTCTCTGATCGTGGGCTCTCTATGTCTTATACTTGGTTGGCTCCTTTCAGTGCCAACCACGATGCTGGGCTAATACAGGTGTTCAAATAGTAGTTGGTTGGATGATCTCAGTACTTGGGAAGCTGGACCCCTTCTAACTACTGAGCAGTAAAACAATGGTAAGAAGGAGGCTGTGGCAAATATTTTCATACCCAACTCATCAGCAATTTAGTGTTTCCACTAGAGTTTTGCTCGAGTGATCACTTTCTTCTGAACCCTGAAGTCAGAGGCATTGTGAAGCCCTGAGGACTGGAAGCACCCTGACATCCACACAAACCAGAACTGAAAAGGGAGGGGTGTGTGAAGCTTTGGGATGGACTCCAGGTGGTACGGAGCCCCCGAAGGGATTCCAAAGCCGGCTGCAATTCTAAGTGCCAACTTGACTCAATGCCCTGTGTGAACAAAACCACTGCAGCTGAAAGGAAGTTGAGCATATTTCCTGTATGATTTTCAGTAACTTCTACTTTTAATCCTTCAGGAGAAAGTGTGATTTTTTTTGAGAGGGAGCAGGGAGGAAGGTATTAGAGAAGGCATCTTAGATCTACCTATCTGGAAAATGTGTGCCATAACTTTGTTCCATAAGGCCTGGACTCTAAGAAATGTGACTACTTAAGTCAACAAAATAGCTATTTTTTTAAGATGAAACCAAAAACAAAGTTTTATATAGAAGCAAGAGCACTGCAAATTCAGGGTCTTTGTAGAGAAGACAAGTCAACACACTGTCCTTCTAAAGACACGAGATGCCCAAATGTCCCACATTCAGAAGTTCTTTAATGCCCTCCTGCCTCCTGCCTCTCGTCAGGGCTGACTTGCAGAAGAGTGACTAGAAGAGCTGGAATTTGCCTCAGAAACACACTCATCGTTACAAGGCGGAGGGAGGGCATGTCATTGCAGCTTGCTCTCCTTCCCCTTGGAGAATGTTCCAAGTTTATCATCAACTCACAAAACACCCGCTGAAGGGAACAGGAAGAGAACCAGTGCAACACTGCCTCAGAGAGGTAGACATCCTGTTCTCCTCTGTTTTTTTTTAAATTGAAATGTAGTTGATTTACAATGTTGTGTTAGTTTCAGGTGTACAGCAAAGTGATTCAGATGTGTGTGTGTGTGTGTGTGTGTGTTCTTTTTGAGATTCTTTTCCACTATAGGCTATTATAAGATACTGAATATTGTTCCCCATGCTATACAGTAGGTCCTCGTTGGTTATCTATTTTATATACAGTATTTTTTACACAGAAATGTATATATAGCTGCTAATTCCAAACTCCTAATCTATCCCTCCCCATCTTTCCCCTTTGGTAACCGTAAGTTTGTTCTCTCTGTCTGTGAGCCTCTTTCTGTTTTGTAAATAAGTTCACTTGTGTCATTTTTTGGATTCTACACGTAAGTGATATCATATGACATTTTAGACATCCTGTTTTATTGAAGTGAACAGGAAGCTGCGGGATCTTGAAGGAGCATGAAATTCACCTTCCAGTAAACCTGGGATGTGAATGCTGCTCTCCGCCTATTCCCTGAACTTGAACCGCTCACTGAAAGATGGGGCTTCAGGGGGACCAGGAGCCATGGGAGCGAAGGACCAGTAGTGTCTTGGCTCGGAGCAGCGCGCCGTCCCCGGTGGCCCTTTTTCAGTAGAAGAGGCAGAATTGAGCCTAAACCCGTGGGACGCTTCCCGCTGACATCCTGACCATCATGTGCCGCGCGTGTGCTAGACAAAGGCAAAATGAAGACAGCAAAACGGGCTTTTCCTCATCAGTACAATGGCATTTGTTTACTCATTCATTCAACAGGTTTTTATTTGGCACCAAGTATGCATTCTGTGAGGCTGTGGGTGTCTCAGCGTGGTTGTGAGGACCTGGTGGTTAACGCTCATACAAAGCCTGGAAAAGTGGTCTTAGGACACACAGCTCAGTAGATGTTGGAACTGATCGAAACAAACAAACAAAAGAATGCGCCAGCCTTCTGAAGCAAAGCAGGAAGGAACAGGGCAAAGAGATGCTTGTTCTGCAGAAGTACACATGGGGCTGCAGCTGCAGAGGGGAGCAGACTTTGCTTGGAAAGACAGGAAGGGAATCCCTCTCCCTTCCAAGGACGCGCCCCCCCCAGATATGTAAATAATGACGTCTTACGATGTTCTGCTACACTGCTAGGGACAGTGTAAACAAAACTTGTCTAACAGCAGGGGGATGCTTAAGTTAAATTAGCAAGTTCAAAGTCGAAGTATTTCCCCACATAGTCGACCCCCTTAAACAGCGTCACTCCAGGTCCCCTCGATGGTAACCCGTGTGATTACCCTGATGACTCCCTCCTCGGTCATCCTGACTAGTTGCTGCCATTGTCATAAAGCAGGGCTCTGCAGGGCCATCTCTCAGAGATGGACACTCCGTGTTTAACAGAAAAATGAACAGACTAGTCTATTAAAGCCTGAAAGACCCAACTGCTTTGTGCGTGAAACACTTTAATCATGATCCACGTTTTGCCCAAAATATATCGAAGTGAATCCAAAGTGCCTGCTGTATCTAAAAGGTTGGTAATTCTCCTGAAATCTCCAACCGTCCTCCTCGGTGGAATGTACACTGTAGTAAGTATCATTGATCAAATGGCTCCTCTGCCCCCCACTTACGATGCTGGAGGGCCCAGCCTGGGAGCTGAGACACTAAGGGGCCTCGCTCAAGGTCAGTCCATCTGCTCTGTGAGGCCTTCCCCTCCTACTTCCCCCCGTGTTCTTTCTTCCTGCTTAATGATTAGAGCACTTCTTGTCTAGTATTGTTTTTGGTAATGGATTCAGGTCTGTGAGCTTTTCACTTCCACGTGATTCCAAGAAGTCAGGGGAAGAGAGAGCCCTCGTGCATCTCATGAACTGCACGGCCCCGGCCCAGCATGAGCTCAGACTGGTGGATGATTTGACTTCCTGGGCAGTCGGTGGTCTGGGAGCCTTAGATGAGTCAGTTTATGGGACAAGTCTGTGATTCTCGGTCATGGGCCATGCACCACGCCCCCTTCATAAACCACAGAGCTGCTGCTTGGCAACTCTTTGTCCCAGTGCAGAGCTGCCAGGCCCCGGGGCAGGGCTGAAAGGTGTGGGAGAAGCAGGGACCTTCTGAGGGCTTGCTCTTCTCTCCTTCTGCAGGAGGGAACTGGAGTTATTCCAAGACGTTGGCCAACGTGAGTATCAGGAAAGGCCAGATGGCAGAGAGAGTGCCCCAGTGCCATTCCAGGGCTGCCGATGCATGATTTGGGGTTGGAGCACGGGTACAGAAAGAGCTCCCATCGTTTTGTAAAATAACATAAAGCCCAGCCACTCCTAATTCCATGAAGCTTTTCTCCTTCACCTGATCTGACTTAAATAGGTGCTGAAGGTCCCTATCCTTCCCAGCCTCGTTCATCTCTGACCACATTCTTTTTTTTTTTTAATAGAGGTGCTGGGGATTGAACCCAGGACCTCATGCATGCTAAGCAAGTGCTCTACCACTGAGATATGACCTCCCCTCTCTCACCACATTCTTCCTTCTTCCTCTGGCCCCCACTGCTTTACACACAAGGAGGGACTGAGAATCCTTCAACCACATTCTGAGAATCTGACCCTATATTTTGCCTTCCCCCACTCCAACCGGCTCCCCACATAGCCAACGCCCATCTCAGTGTCTTCTCTTCATAGCAATAAAAGGGATCTCCGTTTCACACCCAAGCTCCGACTGTATCTCTTTCTAAAAAATTCCCCAAACACGAAAGGTGATTTCAGCTTCAGGTCTTTTGCATATACTGTTTCCTTGAACTAGAACTCTCTCTACCTCTTCCCACTCTTACAGTAGCCAGCTCCTTCCTTTCCTTCAGCGTGACCCCAGCAGACGCTTTCCATGACCACCTACCTAAAATACACTCAGGGCTGCCTTCCATCTCAACCTCTTGATTGTTTCCTTTATGGTACTTATTACAAGTTCCAAATACTGGTATTCATTTGCTTCCAGTTTTTAAATCAGCCTCCCATGTTGTAAAAGAAGCCCTGGAGAACATGAAAATGAATACATGTACGTTCATGCATGACTGAAGCATTGTGCTGTACACCAGAAACTGACACAACTGTAAACTGACTATACTTCAATTTAAAAAAATGTATATATATACAATTAAAAACAAACCAAAAAAAGCCCTGGAGAGGGAGACATGGGCCACGTCTGTCTTGTTGTCCACTGTAACTCACCTCTGGTATAACCCAAAGAAACATGAGATCAAAAAGATTATTTTGAGCAAACAAAAATGTCTAGAAGGAAACACTGCAAGATTCTGAAGTACTTTCTGTTGGTGGGAAGCTGATTTCTTTTCCAATATGCTCATATGCCTGTGTTTTCTAACTTTTTCTATATAGAACATGTATGATCTATAGAATTAAGATTGAAGAGAACATGTTATCCAACCTGTCTGCTCTTCCTGATTGACCACCCTTCCCTGAGAACCTGGTAGAGGGTGGGACATCCTGTTTCCCCAAGCCCCAGCAGACTGGATCAAGGTGGACATCTGACTCAAGCTGAACCAAGTCAATGCTTTTCTAGTAATCAGAAATTGAAGTCCTTCTTAGCGTTCTCTATGTACGCTTAGAATGAGAGAGACGTAGGGCCGCCTGTATTGGAATCATTCTCGGCCATGTACAGTGAGAGTCAGAGAAAGCAAGTCTACAGAGATGGGAGAATGAAACTGATGCTCAGGGAAAAGGCAGGATGAGAAACCACACTGAAAGAGAGAGGGAGGGAGGAAGGAGCAGGGAAGAGACAGGGACAGGGACAGCGACAGGGACAGGGACCGAGATTCCTGAAGCTTTCCAATTCCTGGTTCCAGCCCTTTGGGAGATCCAGTTATATTCTCTATAATTGTGATACCCTATAACCTTCCAATAAATCTCCCACACACACACATATATACCTACACCTTTTTTTTTTCTTGTGATACTTTAAGAGGGCTCCTGTTACAACAAGCAATTCTCAACTAAAACAAAGATGTAATAAAGCTAATAATTACGTTCAAATGAGAGTTTTCAAAAAGTAAATGCACATTTTCCTTGATTGATTAAAACTGAAAAGCTGAGCAGAGGCTAAAGGCACACATTTATTTTGGTTTCTCTTTCCACCTTCCACGTGTGGTCATTAACCCAGCTCTTCCACAGCTTTTATGAAAGGAGAGCATTATGAATTCAGAACGAGGGCAGCTGTTCCCTGACAGCAGCGTTCTAACAGGGTTCCCATTGTCTTCACATAGCTCTCCACAGCATAGCCAGGGGAGGTCCAGAGATGGTATCTCCACCAATTCTCCCCTCAATGCACAAGAGCATCCTGAAAATGAAACTTGCAGCTGAATCATGTTTAGACAACCCCAGGTCTGCAGCGTGTTAACTGGTTAGGGGATGCAGTCACCTGGAGACAGAGGTGGGAGGGATGAGCAGACCTTTTAAGAGGTCCCTGCAATTTCAGGCTCACCTTTACCTCCATTACCAAGGAATGTTAAGCAGCATTTAGAAGGTAGTTTGGCAAAGTACCTGAAAGCACCAAGCAGCACCTTTGATGTTTTTGGCATTGATGTCATCGTTCTTTTGAAACTTTTGAAGAAACGTTTTTCTAGTAGCAACTCTATCTAGGTTCAATACAGAGTGTTGATGTGTGTTTTCTCTGGTCGAACGTTAGCCCGAGTAACTCTGAACCATATAGAGAGATACTCCTTTACAGGGACTTCTGCTTTCATTCCAGCCTATGTTTAATTTCACATCAAAGACACATCTCAGGGGAAACTGCTTAACCAGCTCTATGAAACATGAAGAGGTTTACAGAGATGTTTGGTTATAATTGAAAAAAACAAAACCCAAACCTACACTTCAGGCAATTTAAGCCTTTCACGCCCGGAAATGAGAATCCGTAATGGCAGACAGGCAACAACATCCTTTGCTTTCCATGAAGGTCTGAACGCAGACTTTTTCAAGCAGGAATGAAAATCCCACTCTTTGCCATACCTTTATGGGAAATGGTTCTTGATGATTTAAATGACATTAAAAGGAGGACAATAAAGCTTTTCTATTGTTTGCAGTTTGACTGCTCTTTGAAGCACTGTCCATACAATGCCCTCACTCTGATCTCACTTGCTCAGCCCAGTAATTAGAAGACTGAGATGAATTCCCCACCTGACAGCTTCTGATTCTTCATGTGTGGCCATATCCTTTGAAGATGGGAAATAAACCCACCTAGACTGGAAAATAAAACCTGAAACAAGTCAAAATGGTGAATCAGAGGTAATTCTCTGTCAAAGCAGCAGGCTGAGCTGAGAGCCTTTTCCCAGATGATGAGAACCTGTGTCTCCCAGGACATGCTTACGTTCTTCTTGAAACTTATCTTTAAACAGGAATACGTTACGGTTCCTTTCTGCGAGTTTGTTTCATGATAAATCAACATTCATCATTTTTTTTTTTTTAAATGAGAGCAGAATATACTAACCTGGGCCTTGGGCTAACCGCTAACTGACTGCTCCCTGATGAAAATAAAACAGAACAAAACAAAAAACCAATACCCACCCCACTATGAACAGCCATAGGGTAATCAGACAAGTCAAAGAGCCCACTTTGCGCCATTTTGCAAAGAAAACTGTTTCCTGTGTTGCTTGAGTCTGCTTAAAATATTAAGAGCTCAGTCTTAACTCAGAAAGCTCCCAATTCTCAAAAATACTCCTGCTGTGTATTTCATTTGTCTTTTAGGTGCAACGCAGGACAGATTTGAACTGAGAAAGCTCACCTTCTGCAACCTTGAAAATTGCTTTTAATCCACAGTGTCAGCAGGACTGGTGCTTCGGGGACTTGAGCCCTTACCCTGAAACACACATTTCTTTGCTGTTCCTGGCTCTCAGTTTATATCCTGTATCTATGACTTAGATTTCTAGAGGGTAAAATACTTCCGTATCCATGACCAGTTCTCCGCATCTGTCATGTCTCCATAGACGCCATTCCAATCTCCAACTGGGATTTCTCTTTCTCTTCAACCAGTGTATTTCGTTCACCGTCTTCAAATCCCTGCTCAGAACTCACTCGTCCCTAAGTGTGATCACTGCTCTATTATTTTGTGCCCCAGGAAGCCGCTCTCTCCGTGATTTGCTTTCCTTGCGTACATAAGGCTTTTGGCTTATCACTGTTATTACGCCTTTCTCAGTGTCCCTGGCAAGACTGTAAACACCGTTGTGTGCCTTCTAATGTCTTCTGAGGCAATATAGCGTAGTGGTTAAGAGCCTGAACTTTGGCATCCGCGACCTGGGTTGCAGTCCTGGCTCTGACCCCTGCGAGGTATTTTGGGTAGTTCACTTCACCTCTCTGAGCCTCCACTTCCTTCTCTGTATAATGGAGATAATAGTTCCAACTCAGTCACTGTAGTGAGTCTCAGATGAGATCACGTGTATGCAGTCTGTATTCAAAATGTGGCAAATAATTAAGGCTTGATAAATTATCAGCTGTAATTCTTATTTAGTCTTCTGGGTCTCTGACAAAACTTGGGTGAGGGTTCAGCACACAGCAGAAAAGAGGAGGAGCAAACAGCATTCACCGAGTGACTAGTTAATAGAAAGCATTTTGCATACATCAGCGCACTGAGTCCCCGCTTCCCTACTTCTGTCGCTGTGAGCTTGGGCAAGTTACCTAACTTCTGCACCTCGATTTTCTCATCTACAACATATATATAATAATTATACTTACAAAGCTGATGCAAAGATTAAGTGAATTCACGTAGAGGGCTTACAACAGTCCCTGACACACAGAAAATGGCCAATAATACCACCTATTATTATTACTATAATTAAATCCTTACACCCACCTTGAGAGGAGATATGAGAAGCCTCACTACACAGATGAGGAAAATGAGGCTGCGAAAGTTCAAGCAACGTGACTAAGGCTGCGCAGCTAATCACTGAACCAGATTTGCCTGACTGAAAATCCACGCTCTTTGTGAAATGCGTTCACCGGAGGAAACTTTCATTTCATGCTGGGGAATTATTCCAGGGAAGCACTAGAGACACAATGAGGTCCTCAGGGAACTGTCCATCATGAAGGCTGAGACGAGGCAGGCCTGCGGGGTGGGTAAGAGCTGAGGCTTACTGAGAGGCAGGGGAGGGTCTCTCTGGCTTAGACACCTCGCCAGAGAAGGGCGGGGCTTAATTGTGAAGCCCATGGGTCGGCATCAAAGGACAGGAGTGACATGGTCTGAATGTATTTAAGAGAAAATATCCTCACAACCAAATATTTGTGGGTGGATCGGAGTTGGGAAAGCATGAGCCAGAAGCGAGAACATCTCAGCACTCAGTAAGGGACAGTGAGAACCGGACTTCAGCTAAAGTGGTGGCAGTGGAAATGGAGGTGATGGGAAAGAGCTTAGGAGCCAGAAGCCAGATGAACATTGTGGTTAATTCCATGTGAGGGATGGGAGCGATGGAAAGGAACTAGGGCCAAATCCAGATTCCCGGATTAGTGACTGAGAAGATGAGGAAGTCATCTGCTGGGAAAACGATTGCAGGGGAGGCAGCCTGTTTCATGATGGGGGCGGGGAGGCAAATGAGAGGTTCAGGTCTGCACTTGTTGAGCTGGAGACGCTGTGGGTCGTGTGAGTGCAGATGTCTCCCTGCTGGCTAGATATTCAGGGGTGTCGATCAGTAGAGAGCTTTTGGCTGTCTACTTAGCTTGGGTAGAAACACATATAAGCATTAGTTGAATGGAGTCTCACAACCACTCCAGACTCCAAAGAGAAGAGGGAGGGGAATGGAACTCCGGGGAACGTCGAAATTTAGGGAGACAGCGGGAGACGACGTGGGGGAGAGGAACAGCTGAAGGAAAGACGAAGAGAGCTTCAGGGAGGGAGGGCGCAGCCTCACCCAGCGACGCAGAGTCACCTGGGCCGAGAGCACCTGGCACTTGATGGTGGTTGGGGGAAGAGGTGAAATCACAATGCGTCGCGGACAGGACGGAAGGTCACAGAAGGAGGCAAAGTGGGCGGGTCACTTTTCCTAAAAGCTTGATTGAAGGAAGGAGAGACAGCATAGCGGCTAGAGGGAGTTACCCTTATCATTTTGTGAAATCCTTCACAGCAGCTGGCACAGTGCTTTCTGCTTTGTAGGTACACAGTGAAACCTTCTGGAATGGATGATTCTGTCATCTTGCCTAACTCCATCACTTTATTTCATTCGTTTCCTTCCATATTTCCTCCTCTTCTCTGTACCAGTGATGGAGGTCGTGAGGCTGCATTTCCTTGTCCATAGACTAGGCAGAAGGCATCGAGCTTGCCTGTTTCTTCCTAGAGTAGTTAAACAGCTTGTACGTCACAGGATGTTCAGTGTGCACTCGAAGGCATTCGAGATAAGAGGGAGGCCAGTCCCCGAGAAACGTAGGTATCACTGAGAAATCAAGGTATGGATTTTGTGTCCGAATGATTAAGGATAGATAAGAACAACAACAAAGAAAGCTACCTAAAGGAAGACTTCAAAAGAGATGGATGGTGTGGGGCGGCTTCAGTGAAACTTCCAGTAGCGTAGATTTTCAGGAAATCTAAGGATACTAAAAGCCTATTTAAAATGATACCCTACTTGATCTGGAGAACCAAAGAGAGTTCAAAGCATTGGGATTGGGTCTAATCGCTCGTTAAATTAAGGTCACATATGGGAACTGCTTTTGCCCAGACAGTTTCGTGCTACCGAAGAAGAAGGATCTAATGAAGTTTGATCTCTGGATGCCTCTCATCATGTATTATCAAGCCTATCATTTTCTCCATCAAAGAAAACAGAGTCAGAAGATAGGGGGAGGTGGAGGGACAGAACAACCCAACAACCCTCGATCCTGCGATGCGTCCATTCAGATGGTTCCCCGTTATCTGTGTTCACCAAGCAAGCACACTTCATTTCATTTCTTGCTTTCGCTTCTCATCAAATTTTTTTTTAACTTTCAATATCATTTAGTAACATTCTTTTTTTTTTTCTTCCCCTCCATGATATCTAGTGTCCCAGGTGCCTTTTTTCTTTCTCTTTATTACTTTTGGCAGCAGAAAGAGAGACTTTTTTTTCCCCCTCTCTCCCATTGACCTTTACCTATTCCTAGCAAATTCATTGCTTTATGGCAAGAGCTAACACGGTCATAGGCAGATGCAATTTTATCTTTGCACGTGGTCGGTCTGCGTGCATGCGTCTGTGGAGAGTGCTTCTATTGTTTGACTCCTTTTGACTCCACTCAGATCTCTCTAATCACGGTTTGGAATTCACCTGAATTTCCCTGCTGTGAGAGCTGACAAAGCTGACATCGAGTTGCTAAGACCACAGCTCTGCAAAGGAAATAGCACATCTTTATTGGTGGGACCCATGAAAAGATACGAATGTGAGGTTTTTAAGTAAGATGCTGCCTTGGCGTGACCTCTAGGTGCTTGAAGGCGACACGGCCCCACATGTTAGCCATCTCCTCCATAATTAAAGAAAGGCTTTGAAAAAGAATGAAACTGTTTGATTTTTACCCTGAAACATTATTCTGGGAATTCAGAGCCTACAGCTCACTATGTCCCAGCCAAAGCATGGAAATGGTTCATATAAATCTTTTCATGGGACTGAGAGAGCCTTCTAGCTTCTGCCTTCTCTGAGGGAGAAAATTTAATTTCTTAGGATTTCTTTATGTCTCCATTTTCAAGGTTAGTTTTTTTTTTTTTCCCCTACCTTAAAAGAAAAGTTGCTATAGCAACAACCACCGCTCATGGGGTTCCTCCTTGAGTACTTACCAAAGGCTGCTTGTTAAATTAACCAGTGGGTCCCTGTGCCACACGGAAGGCCAGGGAGCAACATAAGCATACCAGTTGGAAAAGATCAACTACGTGGTGAAAATAAACAATATTTCTGAAATGGAAGCAGAAGCATCCATTGATTGAATGGGGCACTCCACACAGGTGATGTCTGTGTCTCTGCAAACCAAGCCAACAGTGACATGGTGACCTCAAGCTTGAAGGGGCTTGAGGGAGGTGACAAAGAGGAAATGGGACTCAGGCCGTTGCCAAAGAGAGCCTGAGCTCTGGTGTGTGCTCAGAACTCAGCAGCCACGCTTGTGGTGTGCTTGGTGACCTGAAGCGGGGTCCTTCCTGAGAGCCTGGCCTTACGGCCGGCCACTCTCTAACCCTGGGTGACAGCAGGGTCCTGTGTCCATCCCCTCCCCTCTGCTGGGGGCAGCGGGACTGAAATACCCGACCCGCTGGATGTCCTTAACCTACCTTGAATGTCACCAGTAATGTCTGTGCTGCGATCCTTACAGTCTCTGAAGCACCAACGGGACATGGAAGCCATCCAGAGAACAGCTGGAACAGGAAGGGAGCTAGATATGACCCGAGACAGGGGGGCCTGGGCCAAATGTCAGGAAACCACACATCTTGTGAACAACAGGGGTCCCTGGGCAGAAGGAGAAAAGCAGGAACCTCTGGACTGATAAGAAATCATATATTTTGGGGTGACAAGTGTCCTGGAGGCCAACAAAGAAAGGTGGGAAAAGGCAGGAATCTCCAGTGTCTGAATGTAACCTCTTGCTGTTTATGTCCTCATGACAATAAAATGAGCCTTGCAGATCAGAAGTGCCCACCATGCACCAACGCCATGACACTTCCGATCCAGACTAAATAAGGACTGAAACCCGTCCTCCCCTGGGGAAGGTGGAGCTGGGAGTCAGAGAATACAACCCCAAACACCCCCTCCCCAGTGAATATGCTGCCCATTCATTTTTATATCCCATGTAACCAGCTTGCCAAAGAAACACAGGGCAGCCCCTCACCTGAGTCTGCCCACTCGCCCTCAAAAGAGTGTACTATCGCTTAATAAACCCTCACTTCACTTTGTAGACCTCCGTGTCTCATCTCTGAATTCTCTCTGCAACGAGACCAAAACCTAATTTCCGGCAGCAGAACCAGAAGGAGACCGTTCTTCCACACTTCTCTCCCCTCTGTGACCCTACTTCCCAGGCCAGAGGGAGGCCTCTGACCCCCCACTCCCGTCCCAAGTGCACCCGAGACCACGGGTTTGACACCTGTTGCACAGTAGCCCTCCCTTCCTTCCGCACCTGAGTTAGTCTGAAGGACTCGCTGGCAGCAGGGTCCCCAGGTTCGATTTACTCATCCCTTTCTGGAATAAGGAGCATACCTGGCCTAAAGGAAAGTGTCCTCGGAAAGAACTGGAAAATGGGAAGAAGCCAAGGGACAAAGGGTAAAAGCCGCTGAGTCAACTGCAGAGAAGAAATGCTGTGGGTCCGTCAGCAGGAGCTCTGCGCTCTGCACCCTGGGGCCTGCTCCGAGCTGGAGTCACAGAAAGTCAGAGGGCGACCGGCAAAGATGCAGAGATCTGTTTGGCCTCATCTTTTATGAACAATCTGAATCCAGTTTGCATGTTGCAGTGCAAAACACAAGCATAGTTTTTCTCGAATATAAATGAGAAAGAGGCAGAAGAGAAGGAAAACAGAACATGATAGAAAAGTCTTTGAAAGAAGAAAAACACTTCCAGGTTTTTTTTTTTTTCTTCTTCTTCTTTCTTAATGACAAGCAAGAGATATTCACATTTAATCAGGCTGTTCAAAAGGAAACATATGGGGCCAAAATTTATAGGAGGAGACTCTCACTGCCCTGTCTTGTTTTATTTCAGACCGCTAGTTACCTTGAGTCTGTATTTTCAAATTCCTTCTTCAAACATCTCTGCCCCTGGGCGGACGTATTAGCTCATTTTACACTGAGAATCTCATTACATCAAGTAAAAATCCTAAGCTTGATAAAATGATTTACCAGCTCCATTTAACTTTTATTTTAGTCTCCCACCAGCTTTCCTGAAGTCGGTTTGCTGCCAAGCTATAATACTATTTTAGACTGAGTCATCCAGGCACAGTGAACAGCTTTTACTCTGCTCCTAATGTTTCCCCATCCCTGCTGTTTGAATAAAGAGAATGTCTTCTTCTACGGGTTTGCATCTGAAATGATTACAAATGATGGAAACAAAGAAAAGAAAGAAAAAAAAAGGAGGCTCGCATCCTGGGTGTTTGGCTCCCAGGGAACAGAGTCCCCGCTCTCCTGGGCTCTGTGGTTCCCTACAGGGGGATGAAGGGTTATACACTTTTAAGCTCTACGGACACCTTGAAACCACTGGAAGCTTACAAAGGCAGTTGCAGAGCTGAGGGCATAGTGCTGCATCTACTCACGGGGAGAAAGCATGTGGAGTCACGCATAGAGGGTGTGGTTGGAGACACCTCCTGAAAAAATTAAAAATACAAATGAAACATGAGGTGACGCCCTGCTCCAAGAAACTGGCCAACCATCACCAGAGTGGCAGGATTCTGAAAAAAGTAATAAAGGAATCACACCTCCCGAGGGAGATCCAGACCATTACTTGAATGCCCAGACTTTGCCCCGGGGCAGAAGGCAGGCCAGATTGAGATGCTCACTAGGATGATTCCTGGTGAGGAATCAGTGTAGAGGGACCCGATCTGGACCTCTGTCTCTCAGAGCTGTCCTTTTACACTAATCTGCTCAACTCCCGCTCCTCCTCACCCCTTCTCCCTCCGCACTCAGAACTTCAGTTTCACGTGAACTCAGGCAAATTAATGCCCAGCAGCTCTGGTCTTGCAAGTCCCACTCTCCATGCTTCTGCAGCTGGGATCTCACACACACACACACACTGCCCTCCGCTCCCCGGCGGCGTGGAGGGGAAAGCCTGAAGTCTTTTCGGAAATAAAGAGGTATAGCATCTAAAGTTTCACCCAACAGAGAGGCTCCCATCATGAAAGGGAGCTGTGAATACAAGAGTTTGCCTCTTGTCTCTTTCTCGGACATCCCTGAGGAGGGGGCTCGGGCCCCTCTGCTGAGCTCCCAGGGCCAGGATGAAGTGAGCTGGAGGTGAAACACAGCCACCAACGCCCACCCCCACAGGCAAAGAAGTCAGCAGGAGTGGGGCGGGGGGAAGGCGGAGCAGAGGAACTGGCTGGGATGGAAGACACCGCCCCCGGGAGTGCCGGTGAAGGAGAGGCGGCAAATGTGAAGCATCCTCAGAAACCCGGGTCGTCAGGCTCCACGTTCCTGCAGAGGTTCTGAATCAGGAAAACCGGAGGCAGGAGACGAGTGTGGGTGGCCACGCGGGCTGAGGCCGCAGGGGAGTTCCACCCAGAGAGAAGAGGGGGGTGAGGCGGGGCGGGTTGTACTGAATGATGGGTGGTGGGAGGCGACCTTGCGTTTACCTCACTCACCCTCCGAGGAATCTCTGCTCAGAACTTAAGCTGATTAAATGGGCCAATGTACGCCTCACCTGTGGTCACCGACAGGGTCTGGTCAGGACCACCGCTCCACAAACACTGAGGGCCGAGGGCCCACGCATGGGAGATCTGGTTGTGAACATGTGGGCTACAGTCTTCAAGGACTTCGAGGACCCACTGGGGTCTCGTGAGAGGGACTGACAGAGGCTGAGTACATGTGAAAGGTCAGCAAGTAACAAGTGCTCTGAGGAAAGACGAGGCAGGGGCAGACGAAGAGAGCGTGTGCTCAGCGGGACAGCCGGGCAAGGCTGCTCTGAGGCCCTGTGTGGGAGCAGGTGCCCCGGGGGAGGAGGGCACCTCCAGCCGCTCCAGGTCCCAGGCCCTCAAGCTGGGCCGCCATGAGAGGAGGGAGGGACCAGGTGTTCAGATCCTGAGCCTTTCTGGGGGAGCAGCATTTCCATAAGGCCCTGGAGTTCTGACACCTTTTTAATAGAAATCACTGTTTTTAGAAAACAAATAGCACGTTTGTAATTTTTTTTACAATGTTTCTTAACTTGATCTTAATTTAAGTAACACTAGGAAGACCTCAATATCTTTTATTTTTCTTTTCAGTGTAACAAAAAGTTGTTTTTTTTTCCCCCAGATACAGAAGGCCTTGATGGACCCGTGGCGCCACCTCAGACAACCATGCGAGTCAGACCCTGGGGCTGAGGGGGGCTCCTGAAAGCTGCTACACTTTCTCTGCCACCCTAACCTCCAAATCTGAGGCCGGGAAGCCAGGTACCCACTGGGATTCCGAGACAGCCACACAGGCAGCCAAGAGGCAGCAGCTCCTGTAAATAACGTGTGTTCTCTCAGCGGGAGGCAAGGCAGTGCTGTCTCCCCGTGAGAGTGAATAACACACTTCTGCCGGCAACTCCACGTGCTTTTTATTCCTGGTCAGAGTCTCACTATCCATTTAAATTTGTACATGTCCCTTCCTTCCCACTGGAGGGCTTCAGAGAGGGGACTTGGGGAACTCTGTGCTTCACCCTCTGGGATGCCAGGCTGGAGGGGGCAAAGACATGACTCCGGTATTTGAACCAGAAACACAGAAGGGCCAGATTGTGACACTGAGGATTCTGATTCTGGCCTCCCCTGGAACGCGACCCAAGCAGAGTCAGCCTGTAGCTCAGTGTACTTTTCCCGTGTTCCTGTTCTACGCTGGTCTGACAACGTGACAAGTAGGAGGTCCTGGCTTGTGTCATTTAGAGACAGGTTTTGTGCTCAACTGCTAAGCTTGCTGGTGTTCAGCCACTGGGACATATGGAGCTGAGCTGTCTCCATCTCTGCAGCGTTGGGAGGAGGAAGGTGAACAAACGAGACGGGTTTCCAAAGTGCTTTTCCCCAACAAATGACCCCTTGAGCTTGAATGGGCTCCCCGACGTGGGATAGATCATGCTGGTTCATGTGTGTGGCAGAGAGAATGAGGATCTCAGCGTTCAGTTCGTCAAGGGGAACGCTAACTGATGGCTCTACTGAGTACTGCCAGTAGGCTATGGGCGCCATAAGAAAGATACCGAGAAATAAGATACAGAGCACATTAAAATAACGATTATGAAACAAAAGTTACTTTTTAAAAAAAAAAGAACAAAGGCAAAGCAATTAATAAGCAAGTAGTTAAGGAGTGGTAATAACAAATGGTGAACTGAATTGATGGTCAGGAGTTCAGGGATCTGAATGAATCAAGTTGGCCCCAATGGTTAAAGTCCAACATCTTTTTATGGGTCTCAGCAGAGACCACTTAAGATGAGTGGAATTTAGGTAAGCGGAGGTGGGACAGGAGGACATCCCAAAGGAAGAGAATTCGATGAGCCAATGTGGTGGGGAGATAAAAAACCGGAAAGTGACAAGGCAGGGGCACAGGACCAGCCTTTCCTTCCATAGTTGGGTTGCTTTCAGAGAGTGGCATGGCCTTGGACTCCATGATGTGCTCAGCACCGGTCCTGCGGCAGGGCATTCTCGGTAAGCTCTTGTGCAGAGGAGGAGCTCTGGGGCGGGCGCTGCACCGAGAAGGGAACGGGCAAGTCCGCAGTCCCACACACCTGTGCCGTCACCGCCTTGCGCACGCACCGTCCTCTGCTTAGGCAGACCAGAAGCATCTCAGAACAAAGATGTTCTGTAATCTGCCGAAATCCCACCCCACCTCATTGAGTAAATGCTTAAAATGATCACATTTAACCGACTATGAATAAACTCATGCCACCAACGAACAATAGGAGGTATAATAGTAAGTCTGGAAAGGCCCTAAGAAATCATTTGGTCCAAGGCCCTGCCTTATAATAGGTGCTCCAAACCATCCCTGAGAGACCTCTGTTCTCTTTGTAAATAGACCCAGATCAAAGACATCCACAGCCTCCCTCATTCTGGCAAGAAATAATTTTGACGGCTAAGAAAATGTCCTCTATTCATTGTTACACCTACAATTGTGAGTCACTGGGTCTGCGCCACAGCAGAAGCAAAGCTGAGTTATATGTGATTCCTGCATTCAGGGAATTCTTTTCCTAGAAGGGGAGGTGAGCAGGCACACACGTAAGGATAACCCACAGCAGGAAGCGATATGGGCATTAGGAGAACAGCCTAAGCTACAAGCTCCTTGAGGGCAAACACTACATCTTTTTCATTTTCAAATTCCTCGAGCCTCGCCCTGTGCCCAGCATGCATAATTTCTCAAGGAACGTTTCTTAAACTGAGAAGGGCATGAAACCGACTAAAAGAAAAGAACATGGAAAGATGGATTCACAGTAACAGAGCTGGAGCAAACTTCTGGGTCTACGTCTTGAAGGGCACGAAGGAACAAAATGAGTTAAAAAGTGATGCAGGAAAGTCTGCCTCTTGCTTTTTAGTGACAGTAGCTCTGATATAAGCAGCCTCCTCCTGATATTTCTACAGAATCAAAGACAACAAAAAAGTTACCTTTTGGGTTGGTTTCCTCCGCAGTAAACACATCCCTGTCCTTTAATTTTTCCTTTCAGCACCTTTCCCCCTGTTGTTTAATTCCAGGTTTTTGTTTCTTCTCTGAGTCCTCCCATAGTGTCTCCATATTAAAATAATTACAGGACTCCTTATCACTCTATCGGCTCTTACAACTTGTAAAAACACTCTTAAACCCGTTACCAGTTTTGATTTTCACAATAATCGTATAAAGTGGGTTGAGAAAGTAATAGGACTTTGTTATAAAGAGGAAGACAGGCGGTGGGGGGGCATCGTGGTAGACCGAAAAATAGCCCTCCCAAAGACGGCCACCCTAAGCCCTGGGACCTTGGACTATTTCACCTTACATAGGAAAGGGGCTTTGCAGGCACGATCCATTAAGGGACTTGTGATGAGGAGATGAGCCTGGATTATCCAGCGTAATCACAGCAGTCCTTGTGAGTGAAAGTCGGCGGCAAGAGAATCAGGGCCAGGTGTCAGGATGCCACACTGCTGGCTCTGAAGGTGGAAGGGAGCCACGAACCAAGAAATGCAGGCAGCCTGTCGGAGCCGGAAAGGTGCTCCAGGAATGCAGCCCTGCCAACACATTGATTTTAGCCGGGTGATTTTAGTCCATCTTGGACTTCTGCCCTCCAGAACCGCGATGTAATAAATTTGTGTTTTAAAAGGTAAGCCCCCAAGTTTGTAGTAATTTGTTACAGCAGCAATAGGAGACTAATACAGGCATGCCGTTCTCACAAAGCCCATGGCTATCAGGGCGGGGTACAGAACCCAGGCCTGGCTCTATCTACCTCTTGGCTCTGTCTCTCTTGGAGCTACTGTATTTCCCCTAATTACTCTTTCCTGCCTCCCTCCCACACACCTTATTTGTTTCCTTCAAACCACTTATGATAATTTGTAATAATTTCATTTACTTGAGGAGTTTTTGTCCCTCTCCTCCCACCAGAATGTGAGCTCCAGGGGAAGACACAGGCCTTAAGTTTGTTCACCACCGAATCCCTCATGCATACAGTAGTGCTTGGAAACCAGTAAGTGCCTAGTACATATTTGTTGGAACGGTCATACCCTCAGGCTAGGCAATAGCTGAGCAGAGATACAGAGGCTGAGGTGGTGGCCTCATGTCTGCTGTAGACCTGAAGGATCAGGAGCGATCTGCTTCTTTGGGAAGTGAGACGGAAACTGTTCCATGAGTTAGTTGCTGTCCCCAGGGGCCCCAGGCCCTCTCCTCGTGCTCAGGGGAAGGGCCCAAAGCCGGGGTTTGAAGGGATCACAGGCTGGCCACATTTCACTCTCCCATCCTTCTCTTCAATAAGCCTGTCTCCCAGTCCCTTAAGCACTTTGTTTCCACCCTGCATCTAATTGCTTTTGGATAATTATATCATTAAGTCTTTGAAATGAACAATAAAAAATAAATCACGCTTGTGGAGGGCTGAAAGCTAGATGCCCGGGCGAGTCATTTTCAGCATCTTACGTCTCCTCCCATCTCTTTCTTATCTTCGTCCTCATTCCCCTCCTCTCTCTGACCTGCTGAATTAGAATCTCAGCCAAGCAGGGCCCCAGAACCCATAGGTTTAAAAGGGTCCCTGGGTGATGATGATGATCAGTGAGGCTTGGAAGCCACTGACCTAGAGGATTAGGGTCCTTAGAGACTAAAGGAGAAACTGCAGAAGAAAGTCAAACAAATTACACAGATCACTGTTTACTTAGTTTTTTTTCTTCCAAATTGTTCAGGGGATAATGTCTCGCTTTCCTCAGTAAATCTAGGGCAAGAGCTGCGATTCTGAATCCACAGGATGGGAAAATGTTGCAAAGAGAGATCTCCTGGGCAGGTAGATAGATTCATCGCTGACGAATGAACAGTCATCTGAAGGACGCCCGCCAGAGTTAGGGGAGAGTGAAGGGTAATTTGGATGCTAATCCAGGTCTCAGGCCCATTCCTGGAAGGAGAGAGAGCAGGAAGGGTTCCTGGGGCCATCAGTTACAGCCTGGACCGCACAGAGACCCCGCTGCTCTACACCAGCCTGCGGAGAGAATCCACATCCTCTCTCTTGCCCTGGGGCAGCTTGGCTTCCCAAGAGGCTCCGAGATCGTGAGAGAATCACCTCAACGGAAAATGGAAAGAGCCTCAGTGGTCTCCGACCTTAGAAATAAGCAGACTTTCAGGGGCATCAGGGATCTTCACGACAGTGTGTTGATACGTAGAAGATGATCAGTACTTGTCCAGTTATGCACTGAACTGCCTGCTACAGATGAGGGGACTTACACATGTGGACGTGATTCCTTGGTACCAGGAAGGAAAGACTTGTATTCGTCTGGTGTTTATTATTAGCTGACGGCAAAAAGCACATAATAGACATGGGCCTGGGTGCAGTGTGCATAAACCCTCCCTAAACGTGTTCCAAAGAAGTGTGATTTTTTTTTTTGTGACTTCAAATCTGAATTTCAGATTCTCGACACGAATGAACTGATTTACAAAACAGAAACAGTAAGACATAGTAAACAATCATGGTTACCAGGGGAAAGAGGGTGGGAAGGGATACATTTGGGAGTTCGAGATTTGCAAATATCAACTACTATATATAAAAATAGATTAAAAAAATTTCTTCTGTATAGCACAGGGAACTATATTCAATATCTGGTAATAAACATTAAGGAAAAAGAACATGAAAACGAATATATATGTATATGACTGGGACATTGTGCTGTACACCGGAAATCAATACATTGTAACTAACTATACTTTAATTTTAAAAAGTCAATGAAAAACTTCCTGCATATACATTTTAAAATAAATACTAAAACTTAAAAAATAAATTTCAGCTTCTCAAACTGTTCCTTGCTAACCATAATGAACTCAGCCTGGATTAACATAATTATTGTGGTTAATGAGTTAGGGTCCTGGGGGCCTCCGCATCACCATAGCAAGGCATCCTTTCTGGCAACGTAAACAAGAGAGGAAAAAAGACTGCACAGGAAGAGCTGAGAAGCCAAGGCACTCTGCTTAGTTTGTTGCCCATTCCATACTCCTGTCTGCAGTGGTTTTCATTGCCCGGATAACTGACTTGGCAGTGTTGCCCTGGTGCGATGGCACAGACCAACCAGACAGTTCTTCAGACTTGTAGGTACAGCCATGGCTGGCCTCCTGACTTGTAGATCATTTCTCTGAATTTCTAAGGCATGATTCCCTACCACTGGGGAAGAAAACCTTTTTTTTCTCCCACAGCTGCTGTTCAAAACTCTTGTGTCTTCTCCCCAGTGGCAGAAAATCCTCAAGTCTGCTCCAGTGCCCCACTGTAAATGGGTCTGTGGGAGTAGCCAGGAAGGGAGGGAAAGAAAATCAGATGAAGGAGAGAACTGCCTAAGAAACAGGTCGGACGAAGGCAAATCTTTCAGGCTGGTGCACATGTGTGCATGATTGTTTTTTTTTTTTTTTCCCCAAGAAAATATAAGCCATTTAGTCATAAGAAATTCTATCTCCACGGGTGCAGTAAACCATCACACCTGTAGGCTTTTATTTCTCACAGAGGACCCTGTAAAACCCCAGGCAGCAAATCGGAATTCTGTGCGGTTTAGAGGGAATGCAACCACAGATTCCAGCCAGGAGGGAGAAGATCAATTATCCCATTCTTTACATGCCCGGTCTCGTACTCAGAAAGCCCTGTGTGAGTGAAACGTGAGCCACGATCACGGCCAGGGCAGAGGAGAGGTAAGCTGCAAACCTGCGTTATGCGCAGTGAATGCCGTTTATGGTGCTGGTGCTGCCTGACAGGCTTGATGAGCATCTGAATGATGTCAGGGACCGTTTCAGGGACCGAGCTGAGCCTGAGGCTGGCTGAATCCATCCATTCAAAACTACTCAGTGCTGGAGGTCTGGGCGTCCCCTCTTCGGTACATTTGTGCACAGGACAACCAAGGGAGAGTTGGGGTCCAAGGTGGTGAGATGGCCATCTCCGTCTCTCTCATGATCCATTACCGCCCTTACTGATCTACGCACTCCCTCGCTCGTTCCCCACCCCTCCGAGCCATTGACAGCAGTTGTAGCCAGCTCCCAGGCAGGAACCACCAGATCTCCAAAAGATGTCATTAGAATTTATCTGGGCAAGGTGCGCCTGAGAAACATTTAAAGTCTTTTTCCCTGGGAATCACACATCTGCCCATCTCTATACTTGGCTGAGCTCTCCCAGGCCTGGAAGCTGGTCTGGTTGTTAACGGTGTCCCCAGCACTTCACACAGCATTGGGCTCCTAGTAAGACCTCAACAGTGCTGGCTGAATGAAGAGGTGGGCGATTTACCATTTGCCCCGGACATGTTTAATAATCCACCTGCATTTTGTGGTTGCATGCAGTGTCCTCGAGTACGCTAGGGGACTTGTGTCCTCCTGTAGAGGGAAGACTGAACTTAGATATGTAACATTTTGAGAGCCAGCTCTAAGATAAAGCTTGTAAAGTCCCCTGGGGTTTTCTCTGGAATCACCAGGTGCTGGGGTGGCAGACAAGGGAAGAAGTGATGACCACAGGCTTTATGAAACGGAGGACCATCTACACTGAGGAACAGTATCCAAAGATGGGGAAGGGGGAGAGAGTGAAGCAGGCTTCACAAATAGGCACGAGGAGGGACCCAAGGAGGTGACATGATGTAAAATGTCCCAATTCTGCGGGCCATGGAGTCCCCTCCTATCCCCTCAAGATGCTGCTCCTGCTAGCATTCCAGAGGGCATCCTCCTCCCTCCCTCCCACACACAGTACTTGTCCATGCCAGGCATGGTGCTAGGACCCGGGAGACAGGCGTGAATAAGACCTGTCCCTGCCCTGAGCACTCCCAGCTCGGCTGGCAAGAGGGGTCGGTAAGGTCATAATTCTGTCATGGTGTGCTCTATGGTTTGACTCCAGTGGGGTAGGAGGGAGGACCTCCGGGGATGGAAAATGGAAACAGAGTCTTAATCCTGTCTCTCTTATTATCTTTTAGCAAATCAGTCCAGGTTCCTCATCAGTAAAATCTTCGTCGTAACATCTGCTTTATCTAATTTGAGTGGCTGTTTCCAAGTACTGAGATCATCCACAGGGAAGTCCATGTAAAAGGACAAAATTCTATAAATACCCGTCTTCCCCCATCAGCACCATGCTTTTGTTTAAAGTCAAACGTGTGTGTGTGTGTGTGAGACAGAGAGAGAGAGAGGGTAAAAAAAGCTGCTCTGTATTAAGCTCAAACGTAGCTTTCTCCAAATAATTCCCAACCCAGGGCTTCCTTTGTGTCTTTGTTTCCCCCAGGTCATCCGTTGGTGACAATGGGTGATGGCAGTGTTAATTGGCACTTATCCCCTAATTTGGACCATTTATTACATATTGCACAAGCCACCTTTTATTATTTTATTATTGCCTCTTGATAAAGCATTATCTGCTTGTGGCCATTAAGCCACCACTTAAGAAGAAATGACATTGCTGGCTCTTCCTAAGGTGGGGAGGGTTAATGAGCTGCCCTTGAATGCCCTGCAAAGTTCATGATTTATACAGATTCCTAGGAGGTGGAGGCAGGGAAGCAAATGAACAGAGAGGGGAAGAGACAGACACAGAACAGAGACGGTTTATGGTTCCTGAGGCAGGAGCACTTTGCCTCGTACGGGCTGACCTGGGAGGTCCAGGGGCCACACTGCCCAGAGATGGTGCGGAAACACGTCCCCTGTCTCCAAGCCTCAGCGTTTGGGAGTTGTCAGCAGACGGGGCAGGAGAGCTACGAGGGGACATCTCTAACATGACAGGGGGCTGCTGGTGGAGGCAGGCTCTGACTCCACCTGGAACCATGCCCGCATTACACAGGAGCGCCCTCACATCTGCGGACCCCGTCTTGCCGGGTCTGGGCTGCAGATGGGGAGGCAGGTCCCACCTCGTGTGTGCTGGGTTGGCACACGCCTTATAAAACCCTGAATGAATCGGTACTTCCGCCTGTTCTGTGTGTCATGACGGTTTGTGTTATTTATGACCCCCACAGTCCTTGACACGTTCCTCATGGTGAAGTGAACGGCAGCGAGGAAAGGTCCTTCAGGGAGAGAAACATAAAAGGAGCCCTTCATCATCCCCTCTTCCCTCTCCTTGTCATCCTCCGGGACTGCTTTTTCCGTACTATGTTAGGCTCGCCAGCACTGTGAGTCGGGCCGTGAGGCTGAAAAAGAAAGTGAGGGATCAAAACATTCTTTAAAGGATGCTTACCTGCTGGGAGGCAAAGGGCATAGGTTCTACTGTAACTGCGCTGGGCAGGGCTCGAGTGGGAAGGAGACCCACAGTGGGCTCTGACCAATGAGACGTCTAATTCACATACACCGCAAGGATTCAGACTTCAGGGAAGCCCAGGAAAAGCCTTCCTTCTGATAGTAGCAGTTCGCTGATCTCCTGCCTCATGAGTGGTAACTACAGAGCAGGCATCCATGGTGTGCAAGATGTTGTGCTGGAAGGTCTGAGGGATACAGGACATCACCCCTAGTTGCCAGAAACTGAGAGTCTAGTTGGAAAGATAAGCTGTATGGAAAACAGAAAGGTAACGTTTCGTGAGAGAAACTGACAGCAGCTGGAGAAGTCACAGAGAGAGCAAGCACTGCACAGGGATCTGGCAGAGGTGTTTATCCTAGACCTGGACAGTCAGAGGGGTCTGCAAGTGTGCCGTGCTTGAGTTGGACCTCGGAAAACCTGGGATGCTCTTTGAAAGTGGAGAGAGAGACAATCATGTCAGATTGGATGGGCTACAATATCAACCTAGTTTACATATTCGGTCATTCAACAAATACCGATGGAGCACTTCTCATGTTCTGGGCGCTCCACTAGGTCCTGAGGATGAGGCTGTAAGTGACACGACACAGACCCGGTCCCCACCCTTGTGGGGTTTACAGCCTCCTTGCTGCAATATGAGTCAGTTCACAGTCCCCCTACAATGGAGGCATGAACCAAATGTTCCTGGAGTGCTTCTGGGGGAAGAACCTGATTCTGGTTAGGGTGATGAGGAAGAACTTGCCAGGGGAGAGATTCTTTGAGCTGAGCCTGAAGGATTCCCATAAGGAAGACTAAGAGATTAAGAGCAGCACAGGGTAAAGGAGGGGCCTGGATAAAGGTACAAAGGAATAAAGATGCTGGTCATGTTTGAGGAGCAATGACTCTGGATGTTGGGGCGTGTGGTCCCTGTGCCATGGGATGAGGTGGGCAGAGGGCAGACCATCCTGTGAATGCCATGTGGACGTCCACGTGACAGGCAGTGGGGAGCCACTGAGCACCTCTGAGTGGGCAGCTAAAGCTTGATGACAGCGCACATGGGTACAGGTACAGGGGAACAAACTATGGGTAAAAGAAAAGGGCCGGAGCAGCCAGGTCAGCGCAGCAACCCCGGGCACACTTCCTGCAGGCTGCCGCGGAACACGCAGTGCCCCATCTCTTGCTGACTCAGCGCTTCCATCTGCAAATTAGGGAACTCACACCCACTGCTTCTTGAAAGCTTCCGTAAAGTTCAGCCTGAAAGGAACAGAGCATGGGTAGGCAAAATTGCCCGCGCAGTTACACGGGTTTCTCCTCATCTGTTTAAAGCGGATGGGTGATGTGTTGAACAGCACTCAGGGAAATCATGCTAACAGGTTGGCCAACACGTTAAGACTATAGCTCTCTCTGCTTGGCGCCAGTTCAATTATTGCTCAGTTCAGAGAAAGCCTTTTCTCCGGATTGAATGGTCCTCTATTATTGGATTACTTATTAAAGAGGACTGATAGGTTGAAGCTGTTTTCACTTAGGGTTTGTATGACACGTTCATAGCTGAAACGGAGAGTTACCATAGTTACCTGTGCGCGCTGTTAAACAGAGAACACTCTCCGCGAAAAATCTCTCCGTCAAGGTCAACTAGACATTTTCAATCAGCGCCAAGTAATTTGCTGCCCAATGGAAGTTAATGAAATTACTAAAAAGAGCAGAAGAAATTGAAAATAAAGTTAATATGGATATATTTTATATTTAAGTAGAGTTTAGTGACCAGCCATTTCTGTCGGGGTTCTTACCAGCTGGAAATTCTACAATATAACTGGACATCTGGAGGGAAGTTTAGAGGAAAAACACATTTCAGTTTTGGCACAGATTACTGCCTTCGAATCCAGCTCATCATTAACAGCTTCTGTAAAGTATTGTTCTTCCTCTAGGGGCTATAAAAATGAACCAAACCTTTGCTCAACCTAAACTTCCTTTCTTGGTCAGCGATTCCCGCTGACTTCCCATCCTGGTGACCCTATTGTTTCCATTGGAAACGTCAGAATGGAGAGACATACAGGCTGCCTGCTTTATGAGTAGCACGTTCCACTCCAGTGGACCAAGGAGAAGAAAACAGACATGGTTAGGTGAACTAAGCTTCAGCTCAGTGCCTCTCCAATTTGAGCGTGCATACGAGTCACACGGAGATCTTGTGAACCTGCGGATTCTGACTCAGCAGGTGTGGGGCGGGGCCTAAGCGGCATGTTTCTAAAGAGCTTCCAGGTGACATCAGCGCTGCTGGCCCACAGACCATATCTTGTGTAGCAAGGTCCTAGTCTGCTTCCTTTTTTGTTTATGAGAATCATCATAAACATCAACTCTAAACTGCTGCCACACCATCTCCTTGCATGACACACATACGATCTGTCCTGCTTACATGGGTGTCAGGGTTGGCTGACAGTAAGATGTTGCATGGCTTCCCATTCATCAGGCCCATTAGGGCCAAGGGCTCCTAGCTCTCTGCAATACCTTTCGTAGGATCATGCTTTCAATTTACAATTACTACCCAGCATCTAACCAGAACACAAGTAATGAACGAGTAAATAATTCAGATGTGGAGTTAATGAAACGTCTTCATTCCAGGGCAAGAGTGTGTAACCGATATTGACTCTTTAACAAGGAAAAAGGCACAAATCAAAAATTAATCATTCAGCTCAAGGCCAAGTAGAATTCCATTAATACGACATTGACAAAGAAACATACAGAGTAGGTGTGGAGCCCAAAACTGTTATTGATTTAAAACCTGGAGATGCCTAATTTGGCACGGGCTGATATTTTACATTATAGTCTATCTTCTAGGACAATCCATTGTTGGGCCTATTTTTTTTTTTTTTTTTGGTGAGGTGATGTGCTATACATTATCCAGAGTAACTATTTACCTGGTACAAATACACTAGACAGTATTTAATTCAAGATTTATCAATTGATTGGAAAAAAGGTGTATACAGCACCACTATATTAAAATTAGAGATTCTGATTACTCTAGACCAGCCTCTAAGGACCTCCCTTACACATACACGCACACACACACTGAATTGATTAAACTCCCACTCACCTTTTATAAAAGAACATTTTGAAATTAGTAGAGGTCTCTTCACTCTAGACCAGTGGTTCTCAAACTTTAGAGTACATTCAAGTCACCTGTAAGGCTTTTCTAAACACAGAGCCCTGCCGGGCCCCACCCTGAGGGTTTCTGGTTTAGTAGGTCTGGCCTGGGGCTTCAGAACTTGCTTTTCCAACAAATGTCTAGGTGATGTTGAGGCTGCTGGTCCACACGTGGAGACCCATGTTCTAGACGATTAGTTCGTGCCCTCGCTTGTATATTGGAATCATCTAGGGGAACTTCTGAAAATCCTAACTCTTGTGTTGCCATCCAGACAAACTAAACCCAGGTCTCTGGGGGTGGGACCCAGCTACCAGCAATTTTTAAAGCTCCCCAGATGGTCCTGTTTAGCCAAGGATCAGAACTCCTGGGTGTAATGGAAAAGTCACCTTCCTCCAGCTGAGACATACAAGATGATGGTCCTAAGCTCATATTATCCCCAATAGCTTATAATGATTCCAAGAGCATAACTGAGCAAAATGATGAGCAGATAATATGTCCTGTGGCTACAGAAGGTATAAACCCATAGAACATTGCAGTTTTATCACCTGATTTGAAGATTATTTTCCCAGCATTTACTCTGTGTGTGTGTGTGTGGGGGTGCACGCACACACATGCACACACGCCTGTGTGTTTGGCACTTGGACTCCAAATAAGAGGTTGGCTGCTGATTCTCTCATGCGGGGCTTCTTGGGCAGAAGGCTGAACCAAAGGAGCCATCTACATCACTGAACCACAGAACCTTCTTCAAGACGACTTCCAAAAGAATGTCATTTTTCTAGTGAAATCATCACATGGTTCAGAAACCCAAGAAGGGTATGTGACATTTTTCCCCCCTTCCTCACTCAACAGCTTTCTCTACCTCATGCCTCATCACAATCTTCCAGTTGGCAAGAAGTTAGAGAGGGAAAAGTAAGAAGGTTCCAAAAGGCTCTAAGTTTGCCAAGCCATGATCTGTACCATGGCTTGCTGTTTTAATCTTGAAGAAAGGATCCAATCCAGGGACATAAAAGATGAAGTAAGATCTATTACTTGGATTGTAGTTGCCTGTAAGAATAATTTGCTATAGTTAGAACATCTGCTATCTCTATATTCAAGGCTTGATACTTCTCCATAAGGGAAAAAAGTCTTAAGTTTCTTTAACTCTAAATTACAATTCTTCGTAACTTCTACCTATTGTCTTATATCGGTCATCTAGGATCACTCAAAACATGGCTAATCTTTTCTTTGATGCTAGAAATATTCATTAAATACCTACCACACTAGGCATGGAATAAATACAAGGATAAAACCGTCTCTTTGATTAGGAGAAAGACAAAAACACAAATTCTATAACAGAGATACAAATATACAAAAGTAGGAGTGAGCAGAATTAGCAGAAAGACTGAGAACTGCTTCAGCATAGACAGCATTAAAGATGTGTCTTGGAGAATGGGTACAATTTCAGCAAAGTAGGGATGAAAAGATACTCCTGAGCTTCCTGGGAAAGGGAGCAATGTAAATAAAGGCAACGAATGATAAAAAGCTTAATCTAGAAGACAAAACAATAATAAACATATATACCCCTAAAAATGGCCTCAAAATACACAAAGGAAAAACTGTCAGAAGGGAGAAAAAGACAACTCAACGATAACAGTTTCAGACGTCAATACCCTACGTTCAACAACGGATGGGATAACTAGAGAACATCGACAAGAGAACAGAAGACTTGAACAACCTCATAAACCAGCTAAGCCTAAATGATAAGTGTAGAACTCACCATGCAACAACAGTAGAATACATATTCGTTTCAAGTGTCTATGGAACACTCTTTAAGACACATTACATATTTATAATTCCATTTCTATGAAATGCCCAGAATAGGCTAACTCATAGAGACAGAAAACAGATTAGTAGTCCAAGAACTCAGAGAAAGGAGACAATGGCGAGGGACTTTTAGTGGGTATGTGGTTTCTTTAGAGGTATTTCCACCTAAAATGTTCTGGAATTAGATAATGGTGATGGTTGCACAATTTTTAAGTTATACCAAAAAAAAAAAAAAACAAAACAATGAGTTGTACACTTTAAAGTTTCCTGGTAGGCCAGGGTCACATATTTGGTAAGGAAATAGAATACACAGTCAATACTGTGCCCATACACATATCTAGCTCTCACCCATATCACTTACAGAAGATCTCCAAAAAGTTATCTGTGCAGCAGGAAATTAGGGAAAAAAATGAGTGTACAGAATGAGGTCAGGCATTTGTAACAGTCACTTATCCATTCATTCATTTCTTCTACAAGTATTTACTGAGGACGTACTGTGTGACAGGTCTTTGGCAAGTGGCTAAGGATTCAGAAGTACAGGGAACTATATTCAATTTCTTGTAATAAGCTGTAATGGAAAAGGATCTGACAAAAAATATGTATGTATATGTATGACTGAATTGCTTTGCTGCACACAAGAAACTAGCATTGTAAACTGACTACAATTCAATAAAATACAAGAATTTAGAAAAGAAGTAAACAAGACAGACAATAGTTGGCCAGAATCTATGCCCTAGTGAGTCTATTTCAGGATCAAGCTGCAATCTCAGAGATCAAGTGTGAGTAGGAGAATCGAGTTATTTTTGCACATAGAAAGCTATCGCACGATCATTTGATTTGACCCACTTTGAACAAGCAATACGCAAATGATGGTCAGCATAAGAACAACAAAATGAGGGCACTCTCAGAGAACACTAATCCATTAATTTGTCTCACATAGAAAAGTCAGCCATTCTGCAAACATAAACCTGTAGCGAAAATGGATACCACACGCTCTTGACTTTCTGACAACAGCACGGCAACGCTCCTTCCAAACACCGTGACTCTGGTTCCATATCTAACATGCCACTTATCTTTTAATTTGCCTCCCCTACATATGGGAAAGGATGAATTCATCCGTGCATTAGGGTGTTCTAGTCTGCTGTGTTATAGTTCTCAGTGTAAAGGTCCAACTTAATATTTGGGTTTATACATCGGTCTCGTCTGTATTTGATACTGTGAGCTATTTCTGGAAGCCTGCTAAAATTTACATTCAATCCTGGAACATAATGCTCACAGCCAAGATACTGCTGCTGTGTGATGCCCGTGGAAAAAATATTAGATTAAAAATTGAAATATGACTAAAGTGTTACATATCATTCAGTAATAGACAGTAAGTGCCTTCTATGTGCATTATACACTGTTAGGAGGTATGTGAGACACAGAGATACAAGACAAAACCACCTCATGTGGGCACTCCTGGATAAAGACATTTCTTGATCACTTTTATCCAGGGTACTTGAAGCCCTTCACAGACATTAATGAAGCTCTGTCAATCTGAGATGGCATTCAGAATTTTAAATGAAAATGAGTGAGGATATGAATTTATTTGATGTTTAATGGAATGCTTCCTATTAAATGGAAATATTTTTAAGTTCAATATGGAACATATGAAAAAATTACCAGAGAGCCATCACAAAGAATAGTTCTATTAACAGGAAATAATGATGCTGTTGTCTCAGTTTTCTATACTCTGACTTTAATTTTTGCTGAATGCCATCTGGGAAAAGGTAGCTAAATACCTTTGTTCCTATTTTTATTTGTCTTTATCATTATTGATTTCAAAGTTTCACAAGCACCTAGATCTGTTCTTTCTGAACCATTTGCCTGTGAGTGGCAGCCCATATGATCATTACACACCTTGATTCTCTTCCCTCCAAAAGGCTATGTGAACATTCAGCCCTCTCTAGGTCAGTCCACGTGGCAGGGAACTAGTTTCAAGTAGTGAAAATAATGAAATATGGAATATTTAGTGAAATGGGCTTTGTATTTTTAAGAAACATATCGTACTTCCAATGAGGAATATGAGTGCTTAATGAAAGTCTTTTGTGGCTGCTTCCATTAGTAGGTAGGAATGGCTTGTATTCAGATATTGCCGATAATCATTCTTCATATTAGTTTAGTGCTTTGTAGTTCACAAAGCCTTTGTCATGGACATCTAAGATGCCTTCAAATTCTATTCTTCTCTGGATCTGTGACTTACTCAAGATCATACAGCTAGTAAGTGGTAGGACACAGAACTCTATTTATTTCCTTTATAGCCCTTAGTACAAACTACAAATATTTGCTTTATGTGTTTATTTATTTGCTTGTTTATTATCTTTCTCCACTACGAGGTTAAAGCCTCCACGTACTTCAAGATTCCGGAATCACTTATTCGCTGAGAAGATCACACTTCTTATATATTTAAAATCAGCCACTCTCTCGTCCAAAGAGTATATTGCCATTAAAAAAGTGAGCCAACAAAGTTTTGCTGTATGTAAATTAATCTATCCTTCTTCCCCCCCAATTCTGACATTTCCAACTACTTGACACATAGAAATTTTGTGACAATAGTTCCTATTCTTTCTCACCACATTGTGGTAAAAAGTGAATGGCATATTCCAACTAATTCAGCAGATACTGCCTTAATTTCCTCCGGCGGAGAGGGGTAAATGGAAATGGTCACCATGGTAAGGTGCAAATACCACTGACTGCTATTTCCTCATTGGCCATGATACCATGTACTAGAGGAACAGCAAGGGTTCCTTCTAAAAGCTGAGCTCCAGGCATGGACAGGGCGTTCAACCCACAGGGTCTGCAACTCTTCAGGTTTCCCAGCTGCACCAGAAGCAGATGGTAATAACAGCTGGTATTTACTGAACCTTTACCCATAACTTTACGTACATTATCTCATTGCATCCACAACCCAGGCCCATGAGTTAGATCTTACTATGACGACACCTTTACAGAGGAGGAACCTGCTACCTAAGACATGTTACATGATGTTCTCAAGTTCACTGAGCTACTAGGTGGCAGAAGTGAGATTCTAACCCAGGTCTTTTCAATTTTTTTTAAATTGTGGCGATGATTTTATGGTGTTTTTGTCCTGGAGACAGAAAAATAACTGAATATTTACTTAAAGTAAAGGTCGGCTTTTCTTATCATTCATGCAGCTTTATTTCCTAAATGAGAACGGGCATGTTCTTTCCTGCCTCTGAGCAGTGATTATCCCGGTTCACTGCTCTTAATTCCTGATACTACCCACATCTCGGAATGAGAGCACCTGCCCTGAACATGATTCTCTCTCCATGGTGTCCAGGGCTGGGGTTTGGGGAAGAAGGGATGAAGGATGAATGCTCTGTGACCCAAGTCTTCCTGATCCTAACGCTTGAATGTTCAACTGTCCTGGGGGCAGCGTACCCCTGGCCTTCCTCTGCCGCAGGACCATGGAGAACCACGTGCCTCAGGTCTCTTGGCCAAATCAGTCCCGTCCCGCTCACCTGATCTCACAGGACCCTCGTGTCAGGCAACGGAATGTGTAAGCCCGAGGTCTCGTACTGCGTTCTACCTTTCTGTTACTACATGGCGCATCAGCCCAGGGGATCATTTGAACAACAACAAAACACTTTAGAGATTATAATGGAATGAACTGTGGTCCCTGCACCTAGCTAGGGGTCTGGAACACAGTAGGTATTTAGTATATATTGATTGAACTAAATTACTGTTGAACCAAACTTTGGTAACTCACCCAATTAAGCGAGGACCAACACGGAACCCAGTAGTCCTGCACTAAGGTGCCAGCGAACTCATATGTGACCATCTACACACATCTAGGAATCAATCTGATCACCTAGAGTAGGAAGGAGTCCAAGATTTGCAGGCAGACATATCATTTGAGGAAGGCCAAGCCACCCCTGAATATAAATCTATATGGTAAGTTACAATTTTCTAGATTGTCCTTTCCCTCACCATCAGGTTTCTCCTCTTCCTCTATTTTCCCTGCAGAATGAGCCACATAATTGCTTCAATTTGCCACTTCCCTCTGACAGATCTAGCTAAATGGACGTACGTAACATGTACACCCTTACATAAACATGAGTTGAAGTCAATTTAGATAACAACTGACAAGAAATTAAATATTTAAAGATGTTGTTGATTATGTAGTTATCACAAATGTCTCGTTAGCATCCCAGACTGGAAAAAAAATCCACCAGGATGATTTCATCTTGGCAGTCTTCCCCATCTCCCCCCCACCCCTCCCCAAACTACAACTGCTACATATTTACTTAGAACCTTAATTCACAGTCATTTATTTCCTGCTTTCACATGCAAAGTTGGGGAAAACATACCTTAGTGAATTTCAAATTTCAGGGTTAATAGCATACTTCTGGTATGGCGGGGATTTATTTAACTTTAATATATGAAGGTAGGTATCTGTTGTTCTTTTGACTGATGACACAGCTCATTTTCTCCTGAATAATAGAGACATTTGAAAATGCATGAAAGCTCACTTTCTGCTTCGTTTCCTGTAAATATCTTTACACTGACTTCAAAGCTGACCTTTCACTTAGATCGAAATCCATTCAAGTAAAAATGTGCAGAGAAGAGAACTAAATCAGTAAGTTGAACATTAAAATAATTTATCTTGCTTTATTTACTGCACCCTGAACACCTTTGAGGGTTTATAATTTCTGGGGATACCCTGGACAGCCTGAGTGAAGTGTCTGCCAAAAATCACATCGGCCGAGTGCCCTGTTATTTTTTTCCACTGCTGTTTTTAAAAAGTGCCATCGGGGAGGCTTAACTACAACAATCCTCTTTCAGTGTTGTCAATTTTCCATGAGTTCAGGCAGGTCACAGTACAGATCTCAGATACACAGAAAATTGTAGTGGAAACCAGGTTAAAAGGAAAGGCAATGTTGTATATACTTAATATCATAGAAATCAAGTACAAAGGACAGACCGCTGAATTGTAGAGTAGAATCAAGTTACCCATCTTAACTGGAAACAGAATTCAAATTACCTTGTGCCTGGTGACTGGAGAGGAATGAGGAGGCCTTAAAAATAGACACCACTGTTTTTGGCCTTTGTTTAAAATAGTAATTCCCAAGACAAAATTTCTCTTACTGTCTTTAACAGGCCTGGATCAAATGAAGCAAATCTGTCCAGTTAAGGAAAATCTTTAGGGAAAACCTAATTCCTTTGTTTTCTCAGCAAAGACTTTGGATAAGAGTCTACATTGACTTTAGCCCGTGCATTTGGAGAACTGAACGACGCATTTACTGGGAGCCAGCAAGAGTTTCCTCACATGATCTAAGCTGTGGAATTCCTTTGTTTCATGCCTCTCAGATAGAAGAATAACAAGCATTGTACTGTCCACAAATTCACTGACCATTCAGTCTCCATTTTAACATACTGCATGTACTGTGTGTTGTGGGCGGAGGAGGGGGGAGAAGGGGGGGAGAAAGGAGGAAACTGTGTGTATATGGTTACTATTAATTACCTGGCTAATGTGTATTATTATGAGCAAATTAGAAAATTAGAACTGGGTTACCTGAAAATTATTAAATATATTAGTCTTAATACTTGGTTGCTTTATTTTTTTTTTTAACAACTTTTTAATGGACTAATCATATCAAAAGGCGGATACTAACTACTGTATATGAAATAGATAAACGACAAGGTCCTACAGTAGAGCACAGGGAACTACATTCAGTATCCCGTAGTGACCTATGAAAAGGAATACATGTATGTGTACATATGACTGAAACATTATGCTGTACACCAGAAATTGCCACAACATTGCAAACTCATGATACTTAGTTAAAAAAGGCAGTCTCTTTCCACGAAATAATTTCCCTCCCGTACTTCTCCCTACAATATTCCTATATTCATCACAGCACAGACTTACAACTGCCCTGCAGTCTCTGTTGTTCCTGCTTTGAACAGAATGATTAGGAAATGGCCAAGGGAAATATGACTCAACGTGGAGTTATTAGGGCCCAAAGAAGCTTTAATCTATCGAGGCTAATAAAAACATGGATTCTTCTTTTTTTTTTTTTTCTGTATGACATAAGATCCTCCTATTGTAATAAAAAATGGAACATCAAAAAACGGTGACATGAAGCCAAAGGGGATATGAAAAAATGAAGAAAAATACACTTTATTGTATTCCATGCTGATACCCATATTAATTCGCTCTACCTCCAAAGCCCGCTCCTTAGTCACCCTCTTCAAGTGCTAATTTTCAGGCAGCCACCTGAGCCCACGTTACCGTCCCTGGACTAGGAGACCTTTGTTTCATCCCTAGCTCTAAAGCTTTGTGGCCAAAGGAAGTTTATTTATGCCATCTGTAAGAGAGGGAGCAAAGAACTGCTCTTTATCTTGGGTTCCACAAGGCTACTCAGGAAATTGATGAAAAATCTATTTCAGTGGCTGCTGAGCTCTGAATGTTGAACTCCTAATGGCTGCTAATGGGAGATCTGATTTCAGTCTTCCTGTGTCCCTTACCCTCAAGTGGTCAGCCAGTGTTGAAGAGGGTGAGGAAGGTGGGGGAGTTGTGAATAATGTTGCTGGGTGAACCCAGGGGTTGGGTCTGATGATGAGTCCTCGCTTGAAAATGCCCGAGTCGGAAGAACCTACGAGCCACAGCACAGGAAGGCCCCAGAAGCTTCCTAGTCAGAGCCCAGTGGGCTTTGATGATCCCCAGAACTTGTAAATCCTCGAGAAAACTTAACACAGTCCTAGGCTACCCAGTCCCCTCCCTCCCTTTCTCAAACACCTGGGAGAAGATTCTTATCTTCTACCTTAAAATGAGGACTAGAAAGATTTCACAGCCCATTCTAAAATGGACATTGTTTTTTCTTCTGTCTTGCAAGAAAGTGAAAAGTCATTGGTTACACTTTTTTCACACAGTAGCTTCCAGCACTCTTGAAAGTAGCTATTTAATTATCCTGCAACTTTTATTGCCCAGGATACGTCATTTGATGCTTTACTGTTCCTTAAAAGGGAAATATGCCAGAACCATGTTCTAATACAACTTTTTCCCCATTATCTCTTCTTAATGTACCACGGACCAAATTAGCTCTACTAACACAAATCAGATATATTAGGCCTATCACCCACTGCCTATGTTAAAAGACAGTGGTATTTCAATAGTTGGTAGGTATGTAAACTGGTGCAGCCACTGTGGAAAACAGTATGGAGCTTTCTCAAAAGACTGAAAATAGAACTACCATAGGACCCAGCAGTTCCACTCCTGGGTATATATCTGAAAAAAACAAAAACACTAATTTGAAAGGATACACACCCCTCAATGTTCATAGCAGCATTATTTACAATTTCCATGATATGGAAGCAACCTAAGTGTCTATCAATAGATGAATGCATAAAGACAATGTGGTATATATATACACTGGAATACTACTCAGCTGTGAGAAAGAATGAAATTTTGCCACTGGCAGCAATGTGGAGTCTAAAAACTATAACAAACTAGTGAATACAACGAAAAAGAAGCAGACTCACAGATTTAGAGAATAAACTAGTGGTGACCAGCAGAGAGAGGGAGGGAGGGGCAATATAGGGGTAGGGAATTAATAGGGACAAGCCACTAGGTATAAAATAAGCTATGAGGATATATTTTACAACATGGGGAATATAGCCAATATTTTAGGTAACTATAAACGGAGTATAACCTTTAAAAATTGTGAATCACTATATTATACACCTATAACTTATACAACATCACTGTACATCAACTGTACTTCAATTTTTAAAAAAGGCAGTGGTCCTCACACCATCATTCAAAAGTCCACAAATGATAAATGCTGGAGAGGGTGTGGAGAAAAGGGAACCCTCCTACACTATTGGTGGGAATGCAATTTGGTGCAGCCATTGTGGAAAACAGTCTGGAGATCCCTGAAAACACTAAAAACAGACTTACCATATGACCTAGCAGTCCCACTCCTGGTCATATATCCAGAAGGAACCCTAATTCAAAAAGACATCTGCCCCTCAATGTTCACAGCAGCACTGTTTACAATAGCCAACACATGGAAACAGCCTAAATGTCCATCAACAGATGACTGGATAAAGAAGTTGTGGTATATTTGTAGAATGGAATACTACTCAGCCATAAAAATGACAACATAATGCCATTTACAGCAACATGGATGTCCCTGGAGAGTGTTATTCTAAGTGAAGTTAGCCAGAAAGAAAAAGAAAAATACCATATGATATTACTCATATATAGAATCTTAAAAAAAAATAACAACAAGAATACAAATGGAATTAAATATGACAGAAATTGACTCATAGACATTGAATACAAACTTGTGGTTGCCAGGGGGAAGGCAGGTGGGAAGGGACAGCCTGGGAGTTTGAGATTTGTAGATACTGTCAGGTATATATAGAATAGATAAACAAGTTTATACTGTATAGCACAGGGAAATATACACAAGATCTTGTAGTAGCTCACGGTGAAAAAGAATATGAAAAGGAATATATGTGTATTCATGTATGACTGAAAAATTGTGCTGTACACCAGAAATTGACACAACATTGTAAACTTACTATAACTCAATTAAAAATAAATAAAAATTTTAAAAATAAAAAAAATTTTTTAAAGGCAATGGTATCAACAATTACTATCCCAAACACTGGCTACATAACAATTCCTTTTTCTTGATCTGTGAGAGAGAATAATAAATCTCCAACCACATACAATTCTTTATCGAGAATCCCAGGACTCTCTGGATCCCTAGAGAAAGGTAATTTGACAGCCGGAAATCAGACTTCTGGGGTCCGTATCCCAGCATCGTTTTGGTCAGCAGTAACTGCTGTTTTTCAGATGAACAGTACAGAAGCTCTGCCTCTCAGGGCAATACCAGGTGATGGTCAAGACCAAAATACAGACGGTCCCTCACTTAACAACGGCTTGTATCAAGATTTTTCGACTTTACGATGGTGCGGAAAGCGATCTGCATTCAATGGAAACCATACTTGGGATGGTACATTCTGATTTCTCTCCCCCAGGCTAGTGACTTGCAGTCTGACAGCCTCTGGAGATGCCAGGCAGAGAGCCACAGCGCCCGCGCACAAGGGTAAGTGACCGCTACACTGACAACCATTCTGTATCCACACAGCCGTTCTGTTTCTCGCTGCCAGTATGGTATTCTGACAAACTCCACGAGACAGTCAACATTTTATTATAAAATAGGCTTTGCGCTAGCTGATTTAGCACAACTTTATGCTATCAGTAAGTGTTCTGAGCATGTTTAAGGTAGGCTAGGCTAAGCTATGATGTTCTGTAGGTTAGACGTTTTAAGTGCCTTTTCAACCTATGACATTTTCGGCCTACGATAGGTTTATTGGGATGTAACCCAGCGGAAGTCGAGGAAGATCTGTAATACAAAATGCTCAAGCAAAAGCAAACATTAAGGACCTTTGAAATTTCCATCTCTGTTGCCTATTTCAACTCTTTCCACCCACAACTAATCTCTATGATACAATAAAGACCTGGATACGTGGGCCGTAATGACTGCACAATTTTGTCTTAAAAAAAAAAAAGCTGTTGAATTAAGGAAGCTGCAGAAAAACTAGAAAAACTTATTGAAAACCTTCTGAACAAAAAGTTCCCGAACCTGAGTAAATTGCCGCCGAGGCTTATCACTGATGGCGTTTCAGTTTCTTTATGTGGTTAATTGCTTCCTGCTTCCTCGGTGACTTCATCCCTCTTTATCACCTCTTGCTTTGTCACAAGTGCCCAGGGACTGGCATGGTTCACCTGGGACTCCAACAGACTTGTGGCAAACACAGAAGCCAGGACTGAAGGAAGAATATGAACAGTCTACCCTGTAAATTCATTTTCACATTCTTGCCTTGGCCTGACTTCATCATACTGTTGACAGCTTGTATTTTTCTTGTTAGTTATTCCATCCTCAAAAGTCTTAAAATAAGCCCAGGTAGATGAGGAATAAAGGATGACTTGCAAACATCTGCATCGCCTCTTAGGAGATACTTGGTTTGGGGATGAACACAGCACTTCTGCCCAACGTGAACAGGCTGAGATGAATCCAAGCCGATCCCCAGGGCGGAATGGCCAGCGGGAGTTCCACAAGAGGTGTGGGTCTCGCATTTCTTTGAGCGAAGTCTTAGCAGCTCCTCCCTAAGTTTTGGTGACTTTAAACCAGAACTCTTTTGTGCAGTAGCACTCCTCAGCTCCGATCAGAGGCAGCCTACAGACGTTTCTTTCTTCCCCAAATACTTTTCACCCTCAAGACACACATCCAGAGTGTAGAACTTGGCCTCCCTTTAGAACCCAGAAGGCAGCCTGGATTGGGGTGAGCACGTGGGCTCAGAATGTCTCATACACTCGATGGTGCCATCTGTCCCATCAAGGGCCACCTTAGGGTTGTCATTTTAGGGACATACTGGGAACATTACTGTCCCTGTCCTTCAAAAGGCTGTTTGATGCTTTGCATGCAGGACTCAGGTTACTAGGCGTAGCAAATAAAAACACAGGCCATCCACTGAAATTTGAACTTCATTTACACGTGGAGACATTTTTAGGATAAGTATGGCTCATACAACATCTGGCCTGATTTCACCACACTGTTGACAATTTACATGTTCCTGGTTAGTTATTCAATACTCACAGTCTTAAAATAAGCTCAGGTATATGGGGAGAAAGAATGACAAGACAATATTGTTATCATTTTTGGTGAGGTGTTTAGTTTGGGGTTAGAGTGTGGCACTTCTTCAGTGTAAGTATGTCCCATGCGATATTTGGGACATACTTACACTAAAAAAATATATTTGCTGTTTATCAGATATTCACTTTTAATTGAGTGCCCTGTACTTTATCTGGAAACCCTCCCAGGACCCTTGACATCTTTCCTGAAATGTAAGGGAGCAGAAGTTTGCCAATGCACAGACAGTGCTTGAGAGCGGGAGAGGCTCCAGCTAGAGCCTCCACTGTGCTTATGCAGAACTGGATATATCTGGGTCCACCAAATGGATGTGGGGAAGGGAAATCCCACTAAGGTCCATTTAGACAAGGAGCTGAAGAGTATCGTGAGAAAAAACTCATTCTGAGATGAAAACCAAGGTACATGAGTCCGAACCACTGTCATGGAGAAAGGGGGTGACTCTAAGCACAGCAGACATCTGGCCCTCAGATCACCTTCCTGACCACCTCCTAAGGGCCACGCCTAGAGTGTCTAAGAATAAGGGTGGTGGTGCAAAGGCCCAGGGAGTAAAGCAAGTGAACAAAATGATGCCGCATCCAATCAGGGTCTGTGCATCAGCAAGCGGAGGACCATCAACACGAAGCCCTGATGCCGACCTCAGCGGGCACCATGGCAGTGTTGGCGCTCTGGCCGACGTCACCCATGGGGCTGCCTCTGTGGGTCATGGTGGGAGCCAGCCACCATCCCAGGAACCTGTGACAAAAATGGGAGGAAACTGGCAAGGGTGATGGGACAATCAAATAAATCAACGTTTGTTAAACACCTCTTATAGGGCAATGCAGTGGGCTAGGGGCAGCAAATGTAACAACGAAAAGATGGTCCCTCACCTCATGTTGCTCATAGTCCGGGATGGGAAACCAACACACACCAGCACATCATCACAGTACGGTGTGATTGGAGCTGTAACAGTTTGCAAACTCACGGGAGGCCACCTCACTCCTCTTTGGTTGGCTGAGGTAGGTGTCCTAGAGAAATGCTTTCTAACTGAGGTTCAAAGGACCAGCAAGATTAAGTCAGGAGGAAGAGACTGTATGAGGTGACCCTAGAGAATTTCTATGAGGGAGAAATCGGTGGGGGCTAGAGTTCCCACTTGACTGAGTGGGAGAGTCAGGGAAGTCCTGATTTGTGCATGTGATCTTGACCTCGTTCTCCTGCTAGGCTGCTGTGGCTGCCCTCACTTGAAGTGACTCAGTCTGACACTTCTGTTGAGTAAACACCAGGGTGAGTGGAAATGCCATGGAGATGGAAGACCTTACAACCCTCAGGTCCAAGCGCCATTTTATGACGGATTTTCAGGAGCACCTCACCGGGATGCTGACATAACATGGGCAAACAGTACATTCTGCCGTGGATTTTGCACTTTGAAAGTCCTTTCTTAGTAAAGAAAGTACTGCAAATGTCAGGGAATTAACTGAGCCCTCTTTCCCATCGTCGGTTCTAGGAAGGGACGGCGTATACAAAAGCAACGCAGACGCAGCACTGATGAGGTTATGTTGCTCCTCTGGAAGTAACTCTCTGTCAGGTTTTGCAAAGCTGATTTCTTTTTCTCTGGTCACAGTAGCCTCAAAATAATAGGTTTTGGACTAAGAAAACAACTATTTTTTTTTTGTTTAATCTTAATAATAGGGTATTTCAGGTTTGTCTAATGAAAACCAGAAGCTGATGATCTAATGCAATCAAATACTAGCTTTTGTGCAAAAAAAAAAAAAAAGTAAAATAACATAGGACCTTGTCTAAATAAGACTTATAAATGATGCCAGCTAAATGGGAAAAAATAGCAATAACCTTTTAAAACATTAATTTAGACTTTTATTGGAATACAAAGGATCTCTAGTGTCTGAAAGCAGGCATTGTCTCTCTTATATTTCAATAGCGCTGTGGCTTGAATGCAACACAGCAGGGTGTGTGTTTTCTAAAGTTGGGTCATTATCAGAGTGTTCACTGCCGTTTGCCAATAAGCCTTTATTTGGCAAAGTTTAAAACTGCTGACAAATGGGATTCTTCCTATGGCAGTCCCATGTAGCGTGGCACCGCTAAGCACGCCTAATTACAAAAACCCTGCAAGCACAGTGGGCAAAGCCAGTTTTGTGAAGATTCAGGTGGACGGTGGTCGAATAGGAAACAGAAAAACCTCTGAGCCCTTGATCACCTTGCTCCTACGCCTATTATTGTGGATTTTAAGTTGCAGGGACCTGTGAGATGATGCAAAACACCACCTAATTTTACCCCATGGGAGGCTCTGGGGACATTTAAGAGACAGTTTTGACCTCTGCACACTGGTCCATGGATGTCTGAGGGCATCTGTAACTTTCTTTCTTGTTGTAATTTGTTCCCATTCAGAGACAAATACGTTAGGAGACTATTACCCAGAACGCCGAACATGACTTCCTTCCACGTATTTTGTACCTTTAGACTCTATGAACGATGACGGACAATCTGTTTGAACAGAGAAGGAGGACCAATGTCAAATCATCTCGTCACCATCTGCACTTCCAGGAGCCCCTCGGAAAGAACAGAAACCTCCCTTGAACTGGCTTTCATGAGAAAATGTGGGCTGCAAACCTGGCTCTCTAATTACAGCCAGGGGAACACGAGGTTTGTTTGGAATCAGATGTAGCTTTCCTCTCCCATAATTACACATTTTGTTTCAAACACCTAACTGCAGTGTTTGAAGATGTTAGCACAATGGTCCTAAATCTCCCCCTGGAGTTCTGGCCGGGGAGGGCTGGAGAGAATAAAGGGGGAGGACGGTCGTGCAAGTGATGGGCTTATGAGGATCTAATAATTTCATGGCAGGAAGGCTGATGGAAAGAAATGAGCAATGGGCTTCCCCTTCAGAGCTTGGAGTCCTCTTCTCAATTCTTCGGCCTGTTACTAACCAGGTAAAGCAATTAGCAACTGAAAGCACACTGCTGGGTGGATGCTGTGTATAGTAATTGGAGCCTCGAGGAACTTACACCACATATATCCACCTAGAGAAGAATTCTCACCATATGGTCAGGAAGATGGCTTATTGAATGAGTGTAGTTCAGTGGTAGAGCCCGTGCTTAGCTTGCACCAGGTCCCGGGTTTAATCCCCAGTACCTCCATTAAAAGAAAAAAAAAGGAAGAAAGCTTATTGAGGAAAGAAGGGAATCGGTGTCTACTCTCCAGTGCTAGCTGACACGCTGAGTCACGGGCAAATCTTGCAATACGTCCGGGAGGAGGGCTCTGCGAGCAGGATGGGGTTGGGAAGTGGACTGGGACGAGTAAAGTAAGTGGTGGCAGTGGGTTCTGTGCAACAATGTGTGGAAACGTGGAGGAACTAACCAGCTCGGTTCCCCCAGATTCCATCACTAAATAGTCTCCCAAATATTTGCATCGAAATCCCCGTGTCGCTGACCTTAGAAGACAGGGGGCCCTGGGCTGGCCGTCTGATGAACAGCTCTATTTTTATTGTGGAGTTAAAGGAAGTGCAGTAAACAGAGACTGACAGAAATAGTAACAAATAATAAGAAAACCTGCTGTCCGACTTGGGATCATGTGTCAGGCCACCTGACGAGGTAGTTTTCATCACCGTTAGTTTTGGAAAAGGAGCCAGACGTGTACCAAGTACCACTCGAAAGCCTTCAGAGACCTTTCACTTTATTCTTATACAAGCCTGGTGGAATAAATACTGTTCTACCCATTTTTGATTCAGGAGGGGGAAAGGAAATGTCACGTAGGGCGAAGGCTGCCTAACAAACACAGTGTGCTGTCTGTTTCTCATTCTGCTGTCTTCTCAGTGCTGTGGGACCTCTGCGCTCCATTAGTAATATTAAAAAATCATCCCCAAATCTGTGCCATGTATCGTGAATGGTTTTCCAGGAATTTTCAATGTATCACCTTAGTGGATTCTCGAAAACAACTCGGGGAGATGGGCAAAAGAGGAACGATGACCCTCATTTTAAAGATGGAAAAACTGAGGCTCAGAGACATGACACGCTTCCCTCAAGGTGAGGACCAGAACGCAGCTTCTGTCAGTACAAATCCAGCTTCCCGTTTTCCCTCTGGAGACCTTGAGGCAGCCTGAGCGCAGCCAAACAGCTACCACCTCATTGCTAAACCCTGCACTGACTTGTGGACAATCGTCTCATTAAATGCTCACGCTCTCTTGGATGGAGACCAAGAACTCTCCTATCTCCGAAAAAAATCTATGGAAACATTTTTCTCTCTATGCTCCTCCTCCTCGCTTAAATGCTAAAATATTTACAGGGATAGGCCAGATAACATCGTGCTGTCTCGTGATTTTTCAGGGAAAGGATGAGAAGCACGTGGTAAGGCTGGGGTTTTCAACTGCTCAGCATCGTGGAAGGAACGCAGGTCCAGGCGTTAAGAGATGTGAGTTCTGGTTCGTCTCCTCCATTAATTAGCTGCCTAACCTGTCACTTTCAACCTGCTAAGACTCAGACTCCTAGTCCATAAAAGGGACTGTCCTGAGAAAATCGTGACGTGAAGGGCTTTAAAAAACCTGTACACGTCTACAGAAATGTGAAGGATGGTGATCGGAGCTGGCTGTCACGCACAAACCTGCTGGCGTGTAGTATGATCACATAAAATACAGATGATTGTCCATCCACTTCCATCCACCCCAAAGATGAAGGAAAAGGTTTGCACGTTCAAATTGCTGTGTTAGGGTCCTGTCTGACTTAAGACCACCAGCAGGATATAACTTTTAAGTTACTAGTAGCAGAAGCCTCACGATTTGAAAGAAGCTGGGAATTCTATTTCTTACAGGGAATTCTATTTCTTGGGATCCTCAGGCTGTGGGATCGGGTAGGTTTTGATGAGAAAAAATGGGAACCTATGTTCTGGACTGGTCTGGCTCACGGTTAAAATTACTTTGAAGCATTGGCTTACAGGATTGCTGTTAGCGGTGAATCTGAGAGGCAGAAGAGGGGGCCAAGGCTAGGACTTTGGAGTCAGATGGGACAGAGTCCCAATCCGAGTAGTTATCACCGCCAGCTTTGTGATGCCATCACCTAACCTTTCGCCTCTCAGCGTTTCAACTACGCGATGATGGGCACAGTGCTGTACCGCAGAGCTATTTTGAGGGTTAGTGGAGATGCATGTACAAAGGACCTCAAACAAGCACTTGAGGTTCTCAGTAAAGGGTGGCACCTAGATGTCACACACAGCTTGTCCCACAGCAGGGACCCCTCAGATATGGCAGCCACGCAGGATCACTCACCCAAAGGTGAAGATTCCTCCCCATCACCGGTCTTCGTCTGGGTTTGGAAGATAGAAACAGTTCCATGTTTGAAATGCTTTTGGCTACCGATTTTTTTTAACTTGTTCATCTATTTTATATACAGTCGTTAGTGCCTGCAAATCTCGAACTCTCAATTTATCCCTCCGCACAGGCTACTGATTCTTCCTGAGAGTCTTGGCAGGTTTAAGGATGCAGTCAGTCGCCCTTTTTGATGTAGAAGCTCTAAGAAAAGTGGGGCTAGACTAGCCTGTTTTGGCACATTCTTGGCTCAAAACAAAAGGCCCTGCAGTCTACTGGGGACCATGAGACCTGAGCTCAACCACTAAGCTACTCAGGGTAGCGATCGTGTCCCAGCCATTCTCGACTTCCTCAAAAGCCATGTACAGAATGCACACCTATGAGTTAGTGTCGAGCCCCCTCATTGCAGATGCAAAATTAAAAAAAAAAAAAAAAAGAAAAAAGAAAAAGAAAGGAAAAACTTTTTAAATGTAAAGACTCTTAACAAGTGAACAGTTGCATTCACAATTGAATTAAGGCTAATGTATGTATGCCGCCTAGCTAATTTTTGGCCATTGCTTCCTCTTCCATAACATAAGTGATGTGTACCCTCACATCTCCCAGGTACCCTCAAATCCCAGATTATTTATTTATGTATTTACATGGCTTAGGATACAGGCTGAGTCCTCACATGACTCTAACACAGAAGCATAAAAGTTTATGGCAAAAACCTTACTTTCACACTTCCTGTATTTATTCTTTAATTTTTCTTATCCTTGAATTCATAAGAGCCTTAGAAAGTGATTCAAGAATGCACTAACCCCCTCCCTTCATCAGAAATGTGAAAATTTATATTGTTTCTTTTTAAATCACAGATCCAGCTCATTGCTTCCATGGCTCAAGTCAGAATTGTTCGGATTCACCCCTTCGGTGGGCAAAGACTGTGTGTTTTCAATAGAAAAAGTTTGTTTACCCTTTGCACATAATTGAAGAAACAAAGCCAATTTAGCTAAAACTTTCCTTTTTTCTTTCTCTCCCTTGATTTCTGGCTGGGACTAGAGCCTTGAGCAACGTTTGTACTGAAGAAAACGGCGCAACTGAGTTACTGGGAAGGGAAAAAATCACCTTAGCGATGATGTAGGTTTTGTATCCCAGTGTGATTTTCAAATCTATCACAGACACATTTGGCAGGTATTGTGAGGAAGAAAACATGCATTTTAGGGTACTCCCATTTGTACCTTACAAGGGGGGATGTTTTGCTACGGGACATGGAAAAGAAAGGTCTGGCGCATGCTGGTCAGCGCCGGCCACTCTGCGAGCGGCAAGGGGCTTTAAGCATGATGAAAATGAGGACGAAGACGCCGGGTGTTTATCTCCAGCTTTGCAGACAGAAACACCTCTCCGCCCAATGTGAACCATCGCCTGTAACAAGACTGCCCTGCATTCATCTCTCCTGCAGACCCGGGATGAGCACACCTCATCCGTCACGTTGAGACATGTTAAAAGGAACATGCTCCTTTCTACTCTGAATAAGTAATTATGAAAAACAAATCATCGCCATGTCTCTTTCTTTCTTCGGTTTTATTGCGTTTTGTCTGCCTGTCTCCCGTGGACATAAAGAATTGTTCTGTTCATTCAGATCCAATGATTTTCTTTGGGGGGTTGTTTCAGATAAAACAGAGGGTCTGATTTTGTCAGGAATATAGCTCTGAATGTCTCTAAGAGCAACTATGCATATGAATTTGAGGGCAAAATGTCACCCTCTAAGGGAACTGAATGGAAAAAAACACAATAGAAGTCTGTTAAAATGCTGCTGTGGGCAACAAGAAAAAAAAAAAAAAAAGAAAAAAGAAAGAGAAAAAAAAAAGCCTGGATGTGATCATTCTTTCCGAAGGCCTTGGAGGTGCCGACCCAACCAATACGAGGATGTGGGGGGCGCCCACCAGCCTGCATTTGGAGATTCCTTTCTGTTCCGTGCGTGGCTCTGGGTGACAGGCTGGGGGTCACACTTGAAGGGGGAAATGGCCTTCCAGCCTGAGAAGTCTTATTCTTCAACGCGCCCGAGGCTACCTGAGAGAAGGCAGAACGTAGCTGTGTGTCGATCACACTAGCTAATCAAGCAGTTTGGAAAGCAAGGGGCAGAGGAGTTGGGACCATGCTTGAAGTTTGTCTGCATTTTGATGAGTGAAATTGTGCCCAGGTAGGAAGGCAGAAAGGCATGAAACAGGCCTGTCTGGCCGGATGGGAAGTTGGTTTGGGGATCCTGACCTCACATGCAGGCCTAATTCCTGGGCCTGGCATCTCCAGCCTCTTCACTCCAACATCTCCCTCCTAGAGACTCCTGAGATCCTCCAGGACTAAGGTCACCCTTACACTGTGACATGTGCCCCAGTCACGTGCCTCACCCTGGGTGCCACAGGAGGAAGGTCTTCAAAAGTGAAGGACAGAGCTGTTGTCTTCCACCTAGCTCCGTCTGTCCCTGTCTGCTCTCCGCCTCATTCTCTCTGCGACTCTGTTTCTCTGCTGGCTAGTTCCCTCCCCATCTTGCTCCCTCTCTGCTTTTATTTGATCCTCTTCATGTTCTTAACTGTCACCTCCATGCATAGGACCCTCAAGTCATGGTAGCCAGACCTGAACGCCTCCTGAGTTGTATTCCAAACTGTCTCACTACCTGTTGGACATCTTTGCCCGGCTTTTCTGTGCCTCACAATTACCATGTACCAAACTAGGTTCAAGTCAATGTCTAAACAACTTCATTTCTCAGCAAAAGTGACAAGAACAAAGCTACTGCCACCAGGCTAGTAAAGCTTTACTCTTCCTCGTGACTCATTCAGTCATTCATCAAACATTGAGTCTCTACCTGGTTAGGGACGCTGGGGTCACCAAGTTGAAAAAGAGAATTCCTGTGCTCGAGCAACACAGGGTCCATGACAGGTGTGTCCTCTGACCACACAGTGCTCTGATCAATGGGACCTCATAAGGTGTTATGGGAGCACATAGGAGGGATACGTAATCCAGCCTTGGGGAAGGGGGAGTTGAGGGTACCAGGAAGACTTCCCGGAAGAGGTAACACCTGACATGAGTTGCATGGGTTACGATGGGTCTCATGAGGGGCCTGGAGATACATGAGCATTTCTTGCAGAATCAGCAACATGGTACAAGCCCAGACAGATAGTCTGGCAACTGCAAAGAACTGTATAGTTCCAGACTCCGAGAGCACAAAGTGTTAGGGGAAGGGGATGCTCACAGCACCCACACCCACAGTCTGGGGGGCTCAGGGGAACATGTGACGGATCCCACTCTCCCTCGCTCGACATAAGGTAGCATTTCCCTTCCACCAGACGGTCCTCTGCTCTAGTTTGGACCCACTTTACCTCTCGTCGCGCCGGTGTCAGGAGCCCTGTCTCACAGCCTCCAGCCATCCTCCACTACAATTATTTGATCTCCCATCACAAACTTACTAAAAGTGTGCTTGGTAGTCCAGCAGCACTGGCATCACCTGGGAGCTTCTTAGAAACACAGGCCCTCCAGGCCCTGCCTAGACCTACTGAATCCGAATTTGCACTTTAACAAAATCCCTTGGTGATCCGAATGCGTACTCACACCTGCAAAGCATTACCCAGAAGCACAGTTCTGCTTAGATTCCATCACTGCTGAAGTACAAAGCCTTCAGTGGCTCCCTGGTGCCTCAGGAATATAGTTCAAACCCCTCATCTCATTTCTACTTCTGTCCAGCAGAACGGGACACCTGCCTTTCCTAGAGCCTGCTCCGTCCATGCCTCCTCATCCCCTCGCCTTTGGTCATGCTGTCCTCACTCAGAGCGCTCTCTTTCACTTATCAAATCCTTTTGATCCACTTGGCTGAGCTGAAACACTGCCTCCTTGCAGACTCCTCCCAGGTGTGTGTGTCTCATCTCTTAATGTCCAAAGCGTTCAGGCTCTCTTCTTCATCTGCCGCATCTTGCAGTGCAGTTATCAGTTACACTTCCTGACTGTGAGCAGTCTATAACTTCCTGAAAAGCAGGGACTACGGCTTACCCAATAACTGTCCCTCAAGATTTCAGTTCATAGGTGCTCAATATGTATTTCTAGGATAAATACATTGTTGAAAGAAAGTGTACTTGAAAGGTGAACAAGAGTAAACACATACAGCTAGCTATCAATAGCAAAAGACATGTAAACTCATTCAGAACTCACTTCTTAGCATCCAGGAAATGACCTCCACTGGGTTGAAATTACATGTCGGAGAAACAGCTCATCCCCAAGCACTACAGCTACCGAAAAACCCAGTGGACAGAGAAACTGACCAGCTAGTGGAGGTTCTGTCCAAGTGTCTAAGTTTTAAACTTTGTACCTTCCACTTACCATAAATATCAGAAGGTGCACGGCCGGCAAGAATTCTAGGTTTATAAACATCCTTTCCTCTCTCCCAACTAAAGAGAGGGAAAGTGGGAACTAGCCAGAAGCCCTCTGATCTTCTTTAACGTATCATGTAAAATTTGTAACTAACTGTGTTTCCGTCTCCTGACACATAAATGCATTTACCAGAAATACTCCTCTGAGTCAATTTCTATAAAGCAAAGAAGAATCATGGTGGGGGCCACAGAAACGTGTGATGTTTTCAGGTTAGGAAACCTCATTTTCACAGAATGCTGATCTGGGAAACGCAGGAGAGGAGTTTTGCTGGGAGAATACCAATGGAGTTCAACAATGCAGCTCAAATATGCTGGGGCATTCTAGGTGACCAGCTCTCAATGACAAGCCCTAAGACAAGCAGCTTGCCCGTCTGCCAGAATCTCACACATTGGAAGCAAGGGAAATGCTCACTCTCTCTCTCTCCAAAGGTGGACGGACCAAGGAGGGCACTGCAGTCATATTAAGTGGTTCTAATTATCACATTCCTACCGCCAGAATGCAGGGTAGCGCTGCCCACTGATTCTCCCAGCAGGAGCCAGCCAGAAGGAAATGTGGGAGGAAGCTTTGGAAATCATCTTCCTTTTTCATTCCTAAGTTCATAGATGGCCAAGCTGTGACATTTAGGCCCTATCTGAATTTTCTGCTTCCATTTTTAGATTTTTTTTTTTTTTTTTGCTTGAAGTCCCAACGAGTTCAGAACCATCAGGCGTCCCTGTGACCCGAATGGTGCTCGCTCCCAGGACTGGACCTTTCCTTCCCCATCAGGACATGGCACCGTTAGCTGACAGGAGGTCCACAGCATCTCTGTTGAGCACGCAGTGTCTGCAGCCAACCTGCCTGGGTTCAAGCCTTTACTCTGCTTCTTACTAACTGTATCATCCTGATGAGGTGTAATCATTCTGCCTGCTGGATCTTTCTTTGATATTTTGATCTTCATTAATTTATTAGCATAAATTTTGACCTTTAAAAATATTACATATAAATATCAATAATCTTGATGGCTGAGTTTTTTTGCATCCTCTTCAATAAATTTCTTCCCGAAGGGAGTGCCTCACTCGCCTCGCCCTAGTCCTGGCCTGGTGTCTTAGTTTGCTTATCTATAAAATCACGTTAAAAATAGTAACCATTTCATTCAATTGGTACAGCAATAACAGAGATAACACACTTCCAGTGTTTAGGATGGTGACTTGCAAAGTGTGTGAACTCTTACTGTTATTTTCTTTGGTGCTGCAGGTCTGTCCTTCCTACATGAGAGGAGCCACGCTGCAGTCATGCTTCTCAGACTTGAGCAGCCCAAGACTCACCTGGAGGGCCTGTTGAAACACAGATTCCTGGCCACCGTTCACAGAAATCCTGACTATGTGGCAGGGGAGGGGAGGGTCTGAGAATTTGCATTTCTCAGAAGCTCCCAGGTGCTGCTGCCGCTCCGGGATTCAAACTCAGACTCCTTCAGTTGACACTTGAACAGCTTGGAGGTTAGGGGCGTCCACCCTGTGTTTAGTTGAAAACCCAAGTATCATTTATAGTCAGCCCTTCATATACACAGTGCCTCTGTATCTGAGGTTCCTTCATATCCCTGGTTCGGTTCCGCAGTCGGACATCCAAACAACCTCCGATGGCGTGGTGCCAAAGTATCCGCTATTGAAAAAAATCGGTGTCTAAGTGGACCTGCACGGTTCAAACCCGTGTTGTTCAAGGGTCAACTGTTCTTGGCTACAGGGAATGGAACTGGAGGTTCCCTATTAAATCTTGGATTGATGCCTCACCAGAAACATGTTTGTAATTAATCACCAGCACATACACTTACTCTAAACAGGGCGGCTCACACAAACATCCTCTCAGACGCCACTTCACAGGTTCACGCTGATAGATACAAGGGGCTGCCCACGGCCCCTGCGGCCTTCATCTACATACTACAGCTTTTTGTTTTCCTTGAGAACTTTGAGCCCTATGTCTTATCAGTGCTTATCCTGACTTTGTAAATGAACCCTTAGAAAAACATTTCGGAAGTTTCGGAGACCACCCAAGAACTAAGTCTTTCCCGTATGGGTTGGTAAAGCGATCGGTACCTCTGCTCAGCTCTGTTCAACATACTCTCCCCTAAGTACCTGCTCGGTGCCAGGTATTGTGGATAAAAAAAAAGATGCTTAAAGGACCCAGGACATTCACTTAGAATGCACAGTCCTTTGGGAGAGAGAGAGAGAGACATGTGAACATTAGGTCATAATTTTGGATTACATATGACAAGATAGTAAAATGCAGGGAAGGTGTGGTGAGGCAGGGAGGGCACCTGAGCCTGTTCGGCAGGTCCTAGAGAAGACATCCCAGAGCGGGCATCAGGTGAGTGGCTCTTCTTCATTTCCTGAGGGGTCCTGCCGGTGTCTGTGAAGCCCCGGGAGCTGTAACGCTGGCCTCCTGGCCCTCGATTCACTGCGCCTGAGGCGTGCAGCCCACGATGCTCCACTTTCTCCTGGGTGCGGCTGTGCGGAGAGCGGTTCTCTGCTTCTCCATGAGGGAAGGCTCACCTAGTGGGCTCTCCTTGGTGCCCCAGCCTGGGGAGAGAGGTCTGCCTAACCTCAGAGTCCAGTCAGCAGACTAAGTCTCCCAGCGGAGACCTTTTTTTATAAATCATAGTGATGTTTTTCAATTTGCTTGGAACTCAGGTAGGAAAGATGGATGCTGTATAACAGGCCCCCTCCCTGAAATGCTAACGAAGGTGAGCACCCAAGTTTAGTCAGCAAGGGTGAACGGAAGATGTCAGACTGGACTCCTGCAGAGGAAATGGTCCTGGGAATGTGGACAGGCTCAGAGCGACCTTCAGCTCCACCCACCTTCTTGCTGGTTATGCCACTTCAAATAGTCCTTTAGGGCAGGGTCAAATCTCCTATTTCCTTGTGCATGCCTCTGAGCCTCATTCTCCTCCAAACTTCCCACCCTCCTGCCCAGGTTGTAACAATTCCCTAAGAAAATATAGGAGGAACGCCCGGCCCCAGGTTCAGTCATCCCCTCCACGTCCCTTAGAACAGGGCTTTGTGCTGTAAGAATGCTGATGGGGCGTGTAGTCACTTCTTCAGAGCAAGGGGAAGAGAAGGAACCTGTCCTGCCCCCTCCCATCTTGAAAGTACATGTTTGAGAAGCAAAGGCAAGTGAATCAACGCATGATCTCAACATCTCTAGCCACACGGCTGAACAACACGATTGCAGCCTGAACAATGGCTCTGGGTTGATGCACGTAACGGCAGCGTGGCCTCTGTGGATTGAGTACCATCAAGTCTTAGCAGAGGAGACAGAAAAGAAAACCCAGCACGTAAACCAGCTCCAGGGTCACTGAAATAACAAGCTCTTTTACTTCACTCCGTAAAATCCACAGAGCTGAGCACAAGGGTTCTGCTGACCGCCCCCCACTGCTTCCTATTTCCAGCTCATCGAAGAACTGGCCCTCTGCCTGTCTGCACACAGGAAGTCCTCCTGGTTTGCTGACATGCTTCGCCTCCGTAACCCAGGGCCTCCATCTGTCCACATGCTCAGACGCTCTTCTCTGACCACACAGAGCAGCCTGTTTTCCTCTGACCCCTTCTGCTCTCAGCTCTCCCTCAACCCCCTGCATAGATTGGAGGTGGCTCACACTGGCCTTGGGCCCAGGCAGCCTCCTCCTTTCTCCACCCCCCACCCCACACCAAAGGTTCATTAAATTAGTCACTTGGACTTTCCATAGTTGAGCTGAAGGTCACTTGCTTTCACTGTCAGCCAGGAAAGAGGCATCTCTGGGGGCAGGTTCAGAGCCAAGGTCTCCTCGAGTGGGAGGCCTGCTCCTTCCCCACCTTGCTGCCCCTGGACGCTGCCCCTGGATGGCCAAAGGGAAGGCAAGAACGCCCTCCAAGACACCAAGCGTTCCCCAGGGACGGCTCAGGCTTCCATCCTCGACAGGCTAAGGCAACTGCCTGAGTAGCTTTTTATGCTTCATTTTTTCCAACTAGAAAAACAAGGGTACTTAACTTCCTCACCGGGGTGATCTGAGGACATATTAACCAATTTCTGGAAACCATCTAAAGAGTCTGACCTGAGGAGGTAAAGAAGGGTCACTGCTCATCCAGAAGCACCAAGATTAAATAACAACTAGGGTAGCAACAGCTCTACCTTCTTTGTTGGGGCAGAAAAACAAATCACCAGTGAAAGCCAACCTAGGTCTCTTTATAGAACGCTTCGTCTCCAAGCTGCAACTTCAGTATGAGGAGGCAATAAAAGCAAAACACAGCGGAGTCCTAAACGCAATGTTCTCTTGGCCCCATGTCTCACTTGCGGGGTGCGTGGACCCCAGAATGACAGTAGCTGTGAAGTCCCTAGCCACATCTCAGGTGGGCAGGAGGGGCAGGCGGCACGGTATTAGCAAAGGCGGTCACTGGGGAGAGGGTTCCAGAGGCCTCCCTGGCAGCATTGTTATGATTCAGCAGAGGAAGAAAGTGCTGGAAAGCCAGACAGTACCAGAAGAGACTGGTAAACATTCTGTGTTTTTCATGTCTCTCAAAGCCGGCATTTGGAGAATGCAGTGAAGTTTCAAAACTCCGGAAGCTTTAAAGATGCACGTAGGAATGGATCAGACCTATTCACATACAAGCTTCATTTCTGACCGGGCGCGGTACCCGGTAGAGAGAAGGGCTGCCCCATTGATATTTCAACGTCCGAGGTTAAGGACTTTCTTATTCTTTTCCACTACAGCTCATTACAAGAAACTGAATATAGTTCCCTGTGCTATACAGTAGGTCCTTGTTGTTTATCTATTTTATATAAAGTAATGTGTACCTTTAATCCCAAACTCCTAATCTATCCCTGAAAAAAAATATATATATGTATAACTGAATCGCTTTGCTGGACACCTGAAACTAACATTGTAAATCGATTACACTTCAATAAAAAATAAGAACTAAAAAAAAAAAAAAACCTCAAAGGTAAGGGCTCTCCCCAGAACAACCTGACAGAATACCATGGAGCTTTGTCCATGAAATCACATCAAATACAGAAAGCGTCTTTTATCAGCCCGTGTCTAACCACTGGTGGTCTGTGGAGGAATGGCAGGTGCTACAGGAGGAGAATAATTTTAATCATGAACCTTCAGGGGACTTTGGCAAAATATCATCAGCCTTCTGCTGAGCTAAATGTTAGCTCTCGCGCCACCACTGGTCAGCTGGCTGACAAGCATGATCTGCTTATGCAGGATGCATGAGAATCATTAGCGGTAACTACCTTTTAAGATATCTCTTGCTATGCAAAATTTGACTCTTGCAAGTAACCAACTATTTCACTTATCTATATGATCTCTCTCTCTCTTTACATTAATGTATCTATTTAATATAAAGTAGAGATAGATATAAAGCTAGTGTAAGTGTTTCGCAAATATTTCAAAGAACTCAAATAACAAAAAAGCTTAGAACCTATAGATTTGCTGTTTATATCACCTCTGTGGGTAATAACTTCTGTAAACTTACTGCCTGATAATTTAAGACTGCATTTTGTTTTTTTCTTTCCTTTCCTTTTATTTGTAACCCCCAAATTACCTATTTCAAACTTCAAGAGGTGATCCTTGATTCTTATATCCCATTCTGTTTTAGTTCAGTTCAAGGAGAAATATCTACTGTGTTCCCAGGGCTGTGGTTTTAGTATTCAAAAGAAATATAAATCACATTTCCTGTTCTCAAGGTATTCCAAGGCCTGTGGGGAAGGCAAGGCTAAACAGAAAATGTGTTTGTCTGAGAGGATGTGATTACTGCTAAAATGAATTCCATGGACAAGAGGTACTGCAGAGGCCCATATATGCCAAGGTTCGGTGAACATTTACAGTTTATTTACAAAGGAATGAGTCTTCATTCTTATAGTCTGTTGACATGTGTTGGTTTCCCTACCATGGTGGACCACCCAGTTGTCCCTCTCTAGCTTTGTTTTGCTGGTCCTGGGGTGACCAGGCCCACACACGGAGATGATAGGCTCTGAAAGCAAGATGCTGCCCAGGTTGACCATCTGTGCAGGTTTTCCTGGGCAGCACAGGGACAGTCCAGAGTGGTCATGGATGCTCTCAAAGGAAGCCCATGAGGAGCTGCTGGGGAGGAGTCCCGAGCTGGCAGGAATCTCCACTCCTAAAGCCTCTGGAAAGTCTGACAATAGGTCGACAAGACTAGTCTTGAAATCAGAGCAGATTTCTTCTGCCTGGGCAGAGGCTGTAACTGGCAAGTCATCATTTATGTATGAAGTCTATTTTTTAATTTCGCAGAGGAGCTGTCACCAGGTTCTGGGTGGAATGATCTGGAGTGAGACTACCATGTAGAGAATTAGCCAGGGGCACTGCTCCCCTGTGATCATCCAGGTCTTATTAAAATTCTTATTTAGAACAAGTATGATTCAAATGCCCAGGTAAAGATAGAATTTGATACAGGGATGTGGCTAAGGCAGGCTTTTCTCAGCATTACCTTTCGGGAAAGGAAATAAGATTTGCTGTGTTAGGAGAATAAAGTCTTCTTTGGGAGAACTAGCAAACGGGAGAGGAAAAATGTGAAAATTCCCAAAGTTGTGCCTTTGAGCCTTTCTAATTACCATGAGAGCACCGCTCGCCTTCTGTTTCCTGTTGACTAGTGGGCAAAGGGCGGCTGCTCTTCCTGATGCTCCACAGATGTGAAAAATATTGATTCGTAAGGAATCCCTGAGGCGCTAATGAAATTAATGTGATTTTCACAAATCCAAACTGGTGCAGATCCGCTGTCATAGAAACTCGAGTGGAAAGAACAGCCAGGCGTGAAAAAGAGGAGAAGTCTGCGGTCAGTTTTGATTCAGAACCTAGGGCCCCCAGAATCTGACTGCCCAACAGTGAGCTTTCTAGAAGGTAAATGTCATCAAAAGGCGTGCTGTCCGCACTTCATTCCTCTCGTTGAAGTCTCCAGAGCAAGAAGTTCAACGCCTTTAAACCATCAGCCTTAAGTTACCTGTCCAGAATCATTTGCTGTCAGTCCCTTACCCCACCTCCCATCAAGCCAAAATTCAGTGACCAGCCAAGCCCCTAAACCAGTGTTTCTTAAATTTCCAGTGAACAAAACAGATGGCTGGGCCAGGCTCCTAGGGTGGAAGTGAGAATCTGCATTGCTAATAAATTCCCAGGTGCTGACTCGGCTGGCCCTGAGACCACATTTTAAAAAGCCGTTGCCCCCTTGCCTCTCCTCAGTATAACCAACCCACTTCATGTAAAATAATATCATATTCTGAACTTATTATATTTAGTTGCACGTCCTGCACTTTGGTGTTTATTGTCTTGAGTCAGGAAACAGTATATATGTTATAAGCTTTGTGTCTCTCTTGCCTACCACAGCGCTTTTTCACTATAGAAAGAGATCAATGAGCTCTTGTTAAATCAGGGCGAAACCAGGCAGAAGCGACTGTCTTCTGAGCCTACAGAAAGCCCTGGGATGTTTATGATTACAGGATCCCACAGAGCTATTTACATCAAGGGGAGGACCAGCCCCTGGCCCCTTCTTGGATGCCCCCTTCAGGTGACCCTCTATTTCTTCTTTCCTTTTAAAGGTATCCTTGTCATTTGAGTCTGGATGACAGTAAGGACGTCTGAGTCAGAAAGCCCTGGTTTTGGACCCAACTATAACACTTACAGGAAACCTCGTGGTAAGTTGACTGACTTCAGTCTCCATTTTCCCATTTCTGAGATGAGTCTAAACATCCCGAATTGACAGATCTGTCTTGAGGATTAAATAGAATAATGCATAGAATCTGTGTAGTTCTCTGTGCCTGCCACCCAGTAGGAGCTCACTTACACAGCATCCATTATTTATTACAAGCACAAACTTGGGGGAGAGCGCACAGTACAGTTTGCTCTACAGCCTCCAGGAGTGACCCTTGGCACACACTTGCCTATAAATTACCCACGGAGGTTTGACAAACGGCTGAAGGATAACCCGCAAGGCACTGCACCTTTCCCTGAGTATTGGTGACCCCAATTTCTGCTGGGGGGATAAATCTTCCATTTTAATATAATTTCTCAAGAGTCAGTGGAAAGTAGGAATATCACTGAAAGAAGCACCTGGAAACTGCAGAGCTGAGCGTGGGGAGTGTCCCTAAGGACCAGTCTCTGAGAAGTTGCCTGTGGACTGTGATTGGGAACATTTAGAACCTGAAACAGTAGGAGTGTGGCTGAGAAGGCAGGGGAATTCAATCTCCTCAGCCTCCTCCCACAAATCAATCACAAAGGAAATAGGCATTTGAGGAAAAAGTTCCTTTAGAATGTATTTCTATTTGTATTTCTATTACCTCATCTCATAAATCTCATCCCCTCCTAGTATGATTCCTGGAGCAGAACAGCCCGGATCTTTTTCAGTCTCTTAATGGGCTCATTTTTTGACTCTGTAGGACAGACAAAGGAGTCTTGGAATCCACCAGATGGGGACAGGAGCAGGTTAGAGGGCCAACAAGAGGGTCACTTCAGAGTAAGAAGGAATGATGTGAAACTGACCCTCCAACTATCTTCAAGTTCCTGGAATTTCCTACTTCCGTGCTGAAGGAAGAATCAGAGGCAATAAAAACATAATCAGAAGGTCTACACTATAACTTCTTTAAGACTGTGTTTCATGTGCAGCATCCATATGTCCTTTTCTTCAATCAGCACAGTGTTCATACTCTGGGTCACTGTTCGAATAGCATTGCCGTGTCCAGGAACTTCCCATGTTTTAGCTTCCAGATAGTATCACTCAGTTTGCCTCATGTTCCCCACATGATAAACAACTGGATAGTTTTTAGTTTGGGAAATATAATATTGCAATATATGCTCTTTATTCTGCAAACGAGGAAAGCTGGATCTTACTACAAGTTGGTGTCAGCACCAGAGGGCTGAAATCCAGGTTTTCTGACCCTCAATACTTTACTCTTTTCTTCTACATGGAACAGCCATCATACTCACTTTAAGCTTTTAAAAGTCCTTTCTAAAAAAAAAAAAAAATTAAAGAAGCACTTTAATCCAGACAGTATATCCTAGAACCCCCAACTTTCTGTCTGCTTACAGAAAGGAAAAATAAAGGTAAATGATATGTACATAATTTCATGGAATCATTCTCTTAACTCTACTATACCAATCTAAATTTTCATTTTTTATTTTCTGCTTTATTTTTGTGCATGTGATCAGTACATCTAGTTCTTTCCATGCAGAATCAGGTCAGACTCGTTTTTGCATTCACAAGAGGCTTATTGAATCAAGTGTTGGCACCTCGACTTGGTTTGTAACAAAGCATTTCATAGGGCTAATGAGATACTCAGAAGTCTTCTTGTCCAGGTCTAGCACCTGTGATGGTCCAGGAACTAACTAGGTATTAGGTATTAGAAGTTAATAAAGAGATAAAGACCCTACCTTCTTGGAATCTACAGTTGAGCTTAAGTGCCCTGAGCAAGGGGGTCTAGGGAGGACCCTTAGGCTGTCCTGGACACAAAAAGCCCAAGGTCTGGCACAGTTTCATGAAATGACCATCCTTCCCAATTAGCCATGAAAACACTGCTTGTCTAACGATGTCATTATCACTTCCTGCCTGGATTAGTGTAATCCGTGATATGTCGGCCCTGTGTGCTCCAGCATTTCCTCTGGGGATTTGCAACTTCTGCAAAACCCCAGCTTTAGAATGCTGACTGGAGCCAAAACTTCATTACTCATGTTACTCCTATGCCAAGCAAGTTTCACAGGCTTCCTTGACAGTGGAGTGCTCACTGTAAACGTTCTATAGTTAAAAGAGATGAGGAGAACCTCTTCCCCAAACCTGGGGCCGTCTCAGCAGATTGGGTACACACGTCCCTCACCCCGAGCAAAAGTCGGCAAGTGCCGGTCCCAGACGACACACATGTTCATCTCCTGCTGCCTGTCAAGAAAAAGCTGGATATTGTAGAAGTGATTCAGACCCTCAGTGGGATTGACTAGGCTCTTTCTTCCAACTCTGCGATTCTATTTTTCTAGACTAACTACCTCCTGGGGGACTTTCTCGAGTAGGACAACTGTCTTTGTGCCCACAGTGTCATTTCTCCAATCATAAACTCACATTTTTTTTCAGAACTGAAATAATACTAGAGACCAACTAGAAATATATTTTTAAAACTCAACAGATTTTTAATATATTCTTTTAAAATTTTTTTGTTAACGCATTTATTTACTTTTAAATGGAGGTACTGAGGATTGAACCCAGGACCTCGTGCACGCTAAGCACACGTCCTACCACTCTGTACCCCCAACTAGGAGTATTTCAAACGAGGAAACTGAAACTCTGAGAGAGATAACATGCTTAAACAAGGTCATGGCTGAGATTAAAATCCAAGTCTAACTGATCTAAAGAACTACTGTGTCCTCTCTGCTAACGTTCAGATTTCAGTGACCTGGGTCACATGGCCACTGCATTTCCAGAAAGGACCATTTTTATCTGTAGTCTGTCCAACTCTTTGGTGCTGTGATGAAAAGAGTCCTGAATGCCAAACACCATTTCCCATTGATAATAGTGCTCAGGTAACATCTCAAAATAGATTTTCAGTGCGCCAGAGCAGGAGAGAAGCCCCTTAAAGGATGTTCCAGCTTCTGAAAATGCCACCAGGCTTTCACAAAGCCAAACGGCATAAAACAGATCAAAGAGCATCACACTGCCTTCTGGCTGTGGGTCACTCTATCTCTGTGCATCGAGTCACGAAAGCACAGAAATTCTGAGCTGGGAGGGAGTTCAGAGATCATCTTGTCAACTCCTTCAGTTTAAAGGTGAGGAAAGCAAGACCCGGAGAATACTAGAGACTTGCCCCAGGGTACAGAATTAGTTACAAGGAAACTGGCCTGTCCTTTCGCCCCACGTCACGCTCTCCAGTAACAAAAGGCCTGTGCCACCTGATATATCCAGAGGCTGTGCCAAAAGGACATTCATTATGTGGCTCTTTATATGAAATTCCCAAGAACACAGGATGTGCTCTTGAGTTTTTTTAGTGATACAGATTGTGACAAAGCCCCAAAATGACCTCTTCTGAAGCAGGAGAGCAGCACAAGCTGATGTGCAGCAAATTCCTGGACACAATGCAGAAAATAAAACAGAAGATGACGAAGAAGAAAACCACCCCACAACACAGGGAAAAAAAAAAAGAAGAAGAAAAACCACCCCATCATGGTCTCAAAAGGAGGCGAGTCTGAGACCTGGTGTTCACCATTCATTACACATCCTCTGTTGTATGATGCTGAAACGTTAGTGTGGTGCTTTCCTAACCAAAGTAAGTACAAAAACTGTCAAGTTCTGCTTAAAAAACAGGAAGACTCCCCGCAGAACAGATCAGGGGCGAAAATTTCCCATCCTTTCTACTTTCCTCTTCCCTGAACTTGGGCAACCTATTTCCCTAGATGTCTGGTGCCCAGAACTTCCAAGGGGAAGAACTTTGTAAAATAATATTTTTTTGCTATAAAAATTATCCACAATTATTATGGAAAATTTGGAAAATACAGAAAGTCATCAACAATAAAAAAAAAAGACCTATATATTTACCATCGGTAGACAAACACTGTTCATTCTTAAAAATATCTCTTACCAGTATTTTACTTAAGCATGCATAGACATAGAGATTTTCCAAATAAATTGGCCTCATGTCATTATATATTGTTTTGCGGCCTGTTTCTGCCTGTTTTCACATTACAATTTAGCAGGAGCATTTTTTTTTTCCCAAGTAGTTATCAAACTTCAGTGAACATCAGAATCACCTGAAGGCTTGTTAAGACAGAGTGCTGAGTCCCAATTCCAAATTGCAGTTTCTAAGGTAGTTCCTCTCGGGTAGAGAGCCATGATTTGCATTTCTAACAAGTTTCCAGGAGATACTGATGTTGCTGGTCTGGGGAATACACTTCGAGAGCCATGGTTGTACTACAACATAGCTATTTGTATAAAAAAAAATGGCTGTAGGGTATTTTATTAAGTGGATGTGGTATATGATAGACATTTTGACTTTCTCCAATTTTCACTGTTGTAAATAATAATGTAAAAAATATATTTTGCATATCTTTATTTTTTAAAAAAAGAGCTTTATTGAGGTACAATTTACATATGCTCAAATTCACCTAACTTAAGTATATGATTCTTTGTTTCTTTAAGAGAGATTCTAAAAAGAAGAACATCTGTGTCAAAGATGATGGACATTTTTAAAGCTTCTGCCATATATTGACAAATCGCCCTCTGAGGTTGTACATAATGATGTTGTCACAGCAGAGTATGAGCGTCTCATTTTCTGATTTCCTTGGGCAACCTGGAGTATTATAATTTTAAAAACATCTTTACCAATTTGAAAGGAGAAAAATAGTATTGTACTGTATTGCTTTTATTTCTATTTCTTTGACATAAATTGAGGTTGAACATTTTCCCCCATATACTTATCTGACATCAGTATTTATGGTTTTGTGAATTGCTCTGCCTTAGGCAGGAGATGTGTACAGGTATCACGCCCAGCACAGACCATGAGGACGCCCGCCACCTTAATGACTGGTTAATGGACACAGGGAATAGCTTATGTAAAATGTTATTTCCCTGTAATTCTCACTGAACACTAACATCCATCTCCCTCTCTCTCTCTCTCTCTCACACACACACACACACACAATTGCGAAGGACCTTCAAGCTATGGGCGGCCCCAGAACTCTTCCACCAAGGCTGCAAACACACACTAGCTTAAAACCAACCCCATTCCCCGACTCCCACTTAATCAAGTGAGTTCCACTGCAAAGAGCCAACTGAATTTAGTTAAAGGATAAGTGTTACAGTGTTTATATAGTTGATTCGAAAAGAAAGTGGTCCTTCTGCATAGTAAGTTTTTCATCTTGTTTTCTGCCCTGCTCTGGGGCGGTGTGGACTCAGCCTAGCAGGTGGCTCCCTTGCCCAGGGGAAGCTGGAAGGTGGAGGCCCGAGGAGAGAGCTGTCACTGCTGATCTTCGAAAACTTTCCTGACTTGCCACCACGGAAGCCTTAAGGTTGAACTAAAGCTTTGGTGGAGAATTCTGCATTCTTGGGCTCTCTGGCATTCACTAGGGGAAAAAATACCATATATATTTTCACAGGTGAAGGCAAGTTGGTGCCCAAAGTATCTGATACAAAGGTGCTGTGTTCTAGTTTCAGCATGTCTATAGAGTTTTTGAGACTTTCCTTTTCCTAAAATTCTTCTGAATATATACAAGGTGACTCTTCCATCAGGCCAGCATGATTTGAGATTATCTTTTTCCTGCTTGGTCTGCCTCACAGACTGCTCACCTCCTAAAAGCCGTATTTCATGAATACTTTTAGTTCTCTTCTCTTCCGCTTAATACATTTTCTCTGAGGGAAGTTCTCTTTTCCTATGGTTTCACTCCTGTCCTGAGGCTGACGGCTCCAAACACCTTGTCTCCACTGGTGAACGTGTTCCTCCGTCATCTTGATGAACGTCCTCTGGGAATTTACCTTTCCTGGAAATACCGGATAGATGCAAACCTCCCCTGTTTAAAACTGAACTCTTTAACTCTCTCCACCTCGAACTCTCCTCCTCATAGTCCTTCTTTCAGTTCATTGCATCACCATTTATGCTAAAATCACGAGTCTCATCTGGATTGTCTATATTCGCTCAGTCCCTGAATCCTGCCTCTTCTGCCTCAGGGAGGCGTCCCCTAAATACCAGGTCCTCCCTGTATCCCGCTGTATCCCCTGTATCCCCTGTGCATTAGCTCAGCCCTTCCTAACCTCCGGCCCTCACTACTTCGCCCCTTCCAGCCGGCGTTCCTCCTTTACATCCTTTATTCCAGGCCACTTTGTGCCTTCAGAATGGCCTTGAGGTGTCTTCTCATGAACGAAATCTGATCGCATCACTCCCCTGCCTGCAGGTGGCTGCCCAGAGTGATCTAAATCCTTTGGCATGGCACCTAAGACTTTTCACTACCAGCCTCGTCTTCCTCCGTTCTCACTTCACCCCACCACCATCCATCCCCGGCCAGCTCCGCTCCAGTCACGTTGAATCTCTGTTCCCAGAACAAGCTATTTTTAGCCTTTTACCCCTCCAGGTTGTGTGCATTCTTCTTCCTCTCATTGGTCACAAAATTTCCTCCTTATCCTTCGCTGCCAGCCGAAATGAATCACCTCATTCATTAATTCATTCACTCATTCAACATAATCATCGAATAATTTAGCATCGAATAATTGCCAAAAAAAAAAAATGTGCTAAGGGAAGCCAAACAGACTGGATCCCTGTTCTCATGGAGCTATGAATTTTTTTGGAAGACTTTCTGACACTTTTGGCAGTTAATAATTTCCTCCTTATAGCATTCTGTTCATACCATGGTGATGGCAGTTAATAAACCATACGGTAATTATGTCTGGATTCCTGACGAGACCCTGAGTTCCTGGGGTTAGGGGTGGACGAGTGAGTCTCACTCTTCTCTGTGTTTGACGGGGCTGTTCAACAGAGTGGCTAAGATCATGGCTTCTTAGACAACTAACTACCTGGCTTCAAATTCTGCCTCTATCATTTACAGGCTCTGTAACCTTAGACAAGTTTTTAAACATCACTATGCTTTGGTTTGTTCTTCTGTTGGATGAACGTAATAGTAGTAACCCACAGGTTGTAAGGATTAAAGGACTTAATATCCGAAAGCAATTACTATAGAATATGGTAGGTGCCCCATTTTTATTAATCCCATTAGGGTGTCTAGTAATAGAAAAACCCTCCATAAAAGTTAACTTAATGAGTGGATAGATATTGTTTAAATACAATAAGATCAATTGATCGATCGATCTATCTATCTATCCATCCTACTCAAAGACCGTATCATCTCATTCTCAGGTATGAGAATGGTCAGGCCAGATGTAACCCAGACAGCCTAGGGCCGTGATTCTTAAGCTTTATCATGCTTTAAAATCTCCTAAGGAACCTATTAAAAATTCATATTCTTGTCCCCTTCCTGAATCAGTAATTTTGGAGGAGTTCTCAGAATCTGCATTTGTAAAAAGTACTGTGCAGATGGACGGTCCCTGAACCACACTTTGAGAAATACTAGCCCCGGTGAGATAGCCAAGACTCCTTCCTCTGCTACTAGCCCCAGGACTGCACGTTGTCCCACGAGAGCAAAGGGACTGGAGAGGTCCTGCTGATTTAGGCGGCACAGAACCATGTGATCTCACAGGATCCTTCTGTGGAAGACAACCAGGGAGGGACATGAAGTACATAAAATGCACACTGTGGGACAGCGGCATCATCAAGCAGTGCTGACTGAGGGGAGAACTTTCCTCGTAATCCCATTTGGGTTATTTTCCAAGAATCAACAACAGAGCAATGGTATTTAGGGTCCATAGGTGTTGCTGTTCAGGGTGGAACATTATCTCAGTTTCGTGTTGAGTTAATTTATGATTATTAACCTGCTGTAAATTGCCAATGTGACATTTGGCAGGTCATTCTGCCTTTTCTGGACCTCTTCTTTCTATGGTAAGTGGGTTGGGTTAAAGTTTCTCCAAGAGTCCTTCAGTCCTGTTGTGCACTGACTCCTAGGCTGGGAATTGCAAACCACCTACCGAAGGCCTGAAAGAATTCACGACTCTCCTGAGAGAGAGCCGTTTACTTGGTACTAACTTCAGAGGCAGTTTTCAAATGTCAGTCAATAGTAACACACCTAGATTTTTCAGAAGTGAAGGGAGAGTGCCAGGTCAACCACGCAGCCTGCGCCAGCCCTCAGCTGAAGCAGGAAAAAGCACGTCTTACATAAAGGGCCGTTGTCATCCCCCCTGCCCCGCTGTCAGCAAACCTGCTCCATCCAGCACTTTCTCCAAAGGCCACACTCTCCCACCCTCAGGCCCTGGGGAGGGACAGCCCCAGGGGCAGGTGCCTGAGCTCCTCCTTCCTAAAGGATCTTGCTGCGGCCACCTGTAGGAAGTCCTCTGGTCACACTTTTGGGAACAAGTTGAAATGTACTAGCAACAGTGAGGTCACGCCTGCTTTTCTGGAAATCCAACTCCCACTCCCGCCTTTATTTCTGTTATGCCATCGTGGTATTGTGATTTGTTATAAGAAGTATCTATTTGGTCTCTGTTCCTTTTTCTGGCACAGAGCTCCTAAAACTCTTGGAATTTCCTAAGTGATAAGAGTAATAGAAATGTCTTTTGCTATGTTAATGGGGTGACTTTGGGACTTTGCCTAAGGATGGAGTCTGGTTGCCAACCATGTGACTAAAGGGTTGGAAATTTAAGTCTCACCCCCAAGTACCTGAGGGGAAAGAACTGCTGGAGATTGAGTCCCGTCATCAGTAGCCAATTATTTCATCAATTGGGCCTTTGTCACGAAGCCTCCATAAAAACTCAAAAGGATGGGGGTCTGGGGAGCTTCCAGGTGGATGAGCTCATGGAAAATTGGGAACAGTGGCGTGCCTGGAGAGGGCATGGAAGCTTCGTGGGCCCTGTCCCTCCACTTGGCCCTATGCATCCCTTCCATCTGTTTGTTCCTAAGTTATATCCTTTCATACTAAACTGGTGATGTACTAAGTAAAACGTTTCTCTGCGTACTGTGCACCATTCTCGCAAATTAATGGAATCCAAGGACGAGGTCTTTGGAATCTGCAATCTACAGCCACTCAGAAGCACAGGGGACAACCTGGGTCTGAAGTGGTGGGGGGAGGGTAGTCTTGTAGGATGGAGCCCTCAACCTGTGGGATCTGACGCTGTCATCAGGCAGCGTCAGGACTGAGTTGAACTGCGGGACACCCACACGGTGCTGGAGACTTGCTTACTGGTGTGGGAACCTCTCCCACTGGAATTGGTGTCAGAATTGTGGCCATCAATGGAGGAATTAAAAGGAATGGGAGATGAAGAAAAACTTTATTATTCCTCTATTACCTAGCAGGTAGCAGTACCTCTAGTCTTGAGTTATTTTGCTGTACGTTATACAAAGGGCGTTCTCCGCAAAGTAGCTTCCAGCTGTGTGTTTCAGGAGGACAGTGTAAGGATCTGTACGTGCATCTCGGCTTCACACCGTCCCTTTCCCCTGGGTCAGGGCACAGCACGCGGGTGGTGCGCGACTCTCTAGCCTTGTGCCAAAGCTGGGCGCTCCAACGTCTCCTTGACTAGTGTTTGTTAAGCTGTTAACAAACAAGGGAATCCTAGTCTTTCATTATTCCTCCCTCCTCTACCCGTATCACGTGGTGAAAGATTTTTCTACCCAATTGCATTAATTAATAACTTTTTCGCATTTAAAAATTAATCAGAGATGCAAATAATGGCTAAATCAATGCTTCTCATTTTCACAGGAGTGCCAATGTAATCACTGTTATCGTTCCAGTGAAAAGCACAGAAAACTGGCCTCGCGGTGACGTTTATTCAGTCTCATCCACAGATATGGTTTGCTTTCTGGTGAAGCTTTTTAGAAAACTGAAGCTACTTCCAGAACCTTCCAAGGTGCCCAGAACTCTGCATTTTGACAGGGAGTTAAGCAAGGCAAGCACAGGCTGCCTTTCCTCACAGAGAGAGGCTCGATGGCGATGTGCGGATTACCAGGTGGTGAACGACAGAAGGATTTCTTGGCTAAAGCACGCAGTGGAGAGAAAGGACGAGGGAGGAGCTTGGCTCCTGTGTGTAGTTGTTACTTCTTCTCATTTTAGTCAGTCAGCCCTCTGTTTCCACCTGTCTATCCTCTTTCTCACCTGTCTCTTTGCTTTCTCCATCCTATATCCCCAAGATCAATGATGGTGGGACTAGAGAGAAGAAGGTACAACCCTCTGGAGGGAAGAGTTAAATGGGCCGTCAGATTGAATGTGATCTGAAGAGAATGACACAGTCTTCACTGTCTGTGCTTTTTGTCTGTCTCATGGTGATATATCGCTTTACCACATAGGTGTTTATATCTTCACCTCGACCCAGCTTGTGCTTCTCTGCTTAATTTCCCCTTATGCTTCAAGACTCTGTCTAGTCAAGGTGGGTGCTCCTCTTCTGTGCCCCCAAGGTATTGTATCTAATTACTGGTTCATTTTGCTGATCCTCCTACCCCACTCTGCAATCCATGAGAATATCTCTGTGCCCAGGACCTCTGTAAAATGCCTGCACATGACAGGTGTTCAAGAAATGCCTTTTAAAATGAATCACTAACAATATATGTAAATAAATGCTACATAAAGGAGAGCATCTCTTCTGATTGTCCACAAAGACATGAGATTAATAAAGCAGAAAACAAATACTATCCAAAGTCAAATTCCAACGAGAGACTAAACAATGTCCCAAAGCCCAGTACGGAGTCAAATCAGAGTTGGAGACAGAGTGATGGTAGAAACCAAATAACGAATGGCAGATGCCAAAGGATGGGGGTGATGTAAAAATAATCAAGAACTAGGGAGGGGACAGGAAGTTGGGCATCTTTAGGGGTAGGGTGTCTCTCTGGAAGGCCCTTGCCTACATCCTCCAGCTTCAACTCTGTCTGTCAGAAGTGAGACAGGAGGGAAGCGGGCAGGGCATAACCTTTAAAAGAATGACACAGCAATTAGCTCCAAGGTGGCGGAACATTCAACTCCCAGTAGACCTTAAGCTTCATTACACATTCACTGTAATACAAAATCTGCTAAATGGCCCTCCCACAGTTTCAAGGCTGATCATAAAAGGTCAAAAAGTAGGTATGGCCCAATTCCTGGGAATCCCAGCCCCTTCCTCAAAGTAGCTGGAATCATCTTCCCACTTGTCAGTATATGAAGTTATCGAGCTCATACACGCTAACAACCCTGCACTTCGTGGCCTGTCTCTTGCTTTTCGAGAAAGTTCACACTCTGTCTAAGGAGTGCGTATCTACTTTTACCTTAAACTAATTACCCATCCCCACCCTCGTGGCCTCTCTGGCCTTCTGAGACGGCCTACACTTGGTCTATGGAGTGTGTATCTCTCTGAGTAAATCTACCTTCGCCCTACTGTGGCTTACTCTTGAATTCTTTCCTGAGTGAAGCCAAGGACCTTCACTTGGCGGGGCGCATCCCAGGGACTCGCCTGCGATCTGGGACATGGCCGTCCTCTCACACCCCATTTTTCCCTGTATCAGAAGGAAGAGGAAGACTGATGTACTAAGCCCTGAATCTGACAACTCCAGCTAGATCGCCACTTCCTTCACAGCAGGACCATACCTTCTGTATCTCTGGTATTCCAACAATAACTTCCCATGAAGCCTCACAGAGACAGAGAGATAGGGGTAGTAAGCAAGGATTTGACTAAAACACAAAGCACAACATATTCTGATAAACAGGGCAGAGACCTTCATCCTTTTTGTACACTGATGTAGCCCAAAAGTCCAGATTTGTGCTTGTCACATGACTGGTGCTCCATAAACATTTGAGTGAATAAATGCATTCTTCAAACCTCACAGCAGGCCGTTGTCTCCATGGCCAGAGCTGATTATCACTTCTGAATAGTGTTTTCAATTAAGCCTCATCAAGGTAACTAATGGCTCATCCACAAGGCAAAAGGAGACAATAACCCTTAAAGTACACCAGTGGCGCAACTGGTGGCATTCTGAGGGTCAACTACGTGGGTGAATTTTGCACTCATTTCTGAAGCAAGATAAACAATTCCTTTAGCAAGAAGTACATGAGTTACAAGAGCAAGTGGACAGCTACTTTCCCCAAACTGGCCTCTGCTCATGTCCCGAGAAGGGAAGCTCTGTATCTGTTAGACCACGATGACCACATTTCAAAATTTAGGGGAAACCTCCCCCTCTCAAGCCGTGCGTTTTTGTCCTCAGATACGACCCTTAAAAACAATGACATGAAAACACAACACTGGTAGTGGAGTAAATTTCACATGAAGCAGTGTATGTGTTAAAAAGCATTTACAACACCAGAAAGTGAGGGTTTACACTTCACTTACCCTGCTACGATGGTCCGTGAATTAGCTCAGCTGGTTTTAATAATTTTTTTTAAGTGGTGGGAATATCTTTTTGTGTGTACATTATGGAATGAGAGGCTCTTGCAACAAAAATTTAACACCAGCAAAAGCACATGTGTACAAATGGAAAAACACGAGTAATTCCCTTTCATATGTTTTCCAGCCTCTCCATGTGCAGAATGCAGAACCTCACGAGCCGAACGGGGGCCAAAGTATGAATGGTGGACATCCTTTTAATGGGCATCCTTTGTGCCAGTTGCCATGGACGATAAGATTCTATTTCCTTTCTAACATTCTTCCCCTCCTTTCACTCCAGCGCAATAATTTCTGGCATTTACAAGCCATCTCTTGCCAGCGAACCTGCCACACCTCCTCCCTCTTTGCAGAGAGGTTCTGGAATCCAGGGGGCTGTTGAGAAGATGGGTTCCAGAGCCCTTGGACACAGACTGCAGCTATCAGCCACAAACTGTCTTGGAGGAAATGGCTCACCACCAAAGCAAGAGAGATGAACGGACAGGATAACTTTTTATCTTTGTCCTGTGACATTCAGGAAGCAAGAGAGAAGAAAAAGCATTCTAATGAAAATGGTCTTGGAAATAAGAAACCAGAGGGAGCAGCTGGTTTTCAGTGGGACAAAATTACATTTGTAACAAGTTGAGTTTGAGGAGACTGGGAAGCCCTGGAGATAAAGGACTAGCGCTCAGGGACAAAATCCAGTCTGGCCTGGAGTAGCTAAGGTATAGAGAGCCATCTACCCAGAGAGGGCAGCTCTGGGGTTAGAAAAGGGTAGGAGACACAGAGCTGAGACTAAACTTTCTGGGTCACTGGCATCTAAGAGGTGACATGAAGAAGACTATTCAGTTAAGGGGGCAGAAGGATTCATGCAAGGAAGAGGAAGAGGACCAGCTCCTTGAATGCCACCAAGCCATAGGAAGAAGGAATCTCAGGAAGCAAGAAAGCTGATTATCAGCAATGCCAAAGACTGCAGAGATGTTGAGAACTTAAACAGAGAGGCTTTCTAGCCTTCTCCTCTCCTCCCAAATCATCATCTGCTCTTCACTTGATCTCCAGTTCCTGCTGGAATAGGGAAGAACAAATCTGACTCTATATTAGATCTGTTCCTTTAGGTCTAACCCTGTGCTCTGTTTCCTGTGCTGAGTCATGCTGGTTCTGCACTTTTTGTAAAAGAGTGTTGCCAATAGCCTGAAATACACAGGAGAGATCATTCTCAAGGCTCTGACTTTTAATGGTAGAACACTTTCCCATTTATATAGAAATTAAAAGTTGCAGAACAAAGAATAAGATTTGTCTTGTTGGAGGTTTACAAGAACATCCTGACCTGACCCTATGTGGACAGCTGCAAGAACAAAGGATTCTGACACCAAGAAGTTTGTAACAACCAACCACACCCCCTCCTCTTTTTAGTATGAAAGGAGCCTGAATTCTAACTTGGGGAAGATGGTTCTCCAGGACATTAGTCTGTCATCTTCTCGGTCCACTGGCTTTCTGAATAAAGTCGTTATTCCTTGTCCTAACACCTCATCTCCCATCGTGCAGTGAGTGTGAACACATTTGGACTCAGTAACACTGCCTCACTCCAATACTGTTTCGATTACAGTCTTGTGTCCTGAGAGGTGCAGAAGACAGAGAAATCTTGTCTTTTATATACTATGTTTTTGTGCTTTTATTTTTAGAAATGTGGCCATTCTATCATCTGCCTCTCTTTAGGATAAGGGGACAGAAGGAAACATTTGTGGTGTGTCTCCTGTATGCTAAGTACTAAGTGGAGTGGACTGGTAATGAACACATCCACGCAGCAATGACTTAGGGAAAGGGAACAACAGAATTGTTGAGGCAGGAACGTGAGCCAACCAGGGCCTCCCATCCCAGTCCCTCCACATTGTGGAAGGGTCACACTGACCTCTCTTTTCCTTCATTCTGTAGGGTGAAAACTGCCCAGCTCACTCAGTTGTTGTGAGATCACAGAAGACCTAAAAGTCTGCATGAACGAAAGGCTCTCGGAGGGGGATGTCTGCCTCTTTTGTCCTGGAAGGGTCCTGCCAACTGTACATCCTCCAGGAAGACTTCCCCGGGACATGCCAGTTGATGTTAATTTCCCTCATCTGAAATTCCACAGTCAACATGGAGACAGCAATTATTTTTCTTTATTATTTCAGCGCCCTCTGAGTCTGATCTCCTGAGTGAAACAATAATCTCCTTGAGAAGAGGGACTGCATCCTATGCTTGTGGGAGACCCACAAATACTAAAACACACTCAGTTGATAACCCGAATTAAATGTCTCGCGTGGCACCCAGGATAATTCAAATCTCTTGCTACTATTTTCCTCTGACAGTGGATTTGCTTTAAGGAGCACCTTCTTGACTTGGCCTTTGGCTAGAGTAATATTCTTAGAGCCCACAAGCCCTAAGGCATTGTTTTATAATTGCCATTCAGCGTTTCCAAGCACTCTGGGAAATGTGGGGCAAAGCAGCTCCTGCCTGGCACGTGTTGTACAAGCAACATGGAACAAAGCAACGAGGGAGAACTAGAGGGAAGGATGGCCCTGGCTCCTGGGGCTGACAACTTCTTAATCCAAGCCTTCTAATAATTACCACAGAGGAATATTTATTTTAAGCATCTTGCATGCACCTTCATTTCTTCCTCTACTGCTTGCTTTGTGACCCAGAAAATTTTACCATCCTTGCAAGAATAAAGGAGTGTCAGGTTTTCTTGCAGTAGAGATGCTATTCCTCATCAGAGGAAATGGAAATCAAATTAAACTTTGTTCTGCAATTTAAAAACATATCTCAAATGCAAGCCAACAAAAATTTCCCTGGCTCTAGTTGATTTTTTTTTTTTAATGGTGTGCAAAGCGAACTACCAGGGTAGCTCCTGGTTGCACAGACCCTACGGGGATCCACAGACCTTGTCAAAAGCTGGAGATAAAGGGAAAGATCTGGGCTTTACATTGTTTGCCTCCACATTAGCGCTATTTGCCCTTAACACACCAAGGAAGCAGAAAGCCAGTTTCTTATGCCTATGCCAATGTTTTCTAAAATCTCAGTTTTATAACTTACCTATTGTGAATGCAAAAAGATAGGCTGCCCCCAATTGCCATGGCACACATTTGCATGGGAGAAAGAAAATGCCTCAATTTGCATCATGCTTTATTATTTAGAATTTATCATCCCAGACTCACTGGCATGATCTCCTATAATCCTTATAACTACCGTGTGAGGTAGCCTGACCAAAATATTACAGATGAAGGTGAAGTTTAAAGATACTAAGTCATTTGCCCGAAGTCATGCAGAATGTCAGTGTCAAAGCCAAGACTTGAAGGGTGGTTAAATTCCCTGGCAAGCCCATACTTAACCCTATGATATTAGGAACTTAATATTTGTTGTAATTCATAGTTCTGGAAAGATGCATTTGAAAGTTTAACTCATGGTAAAAATGAATAAGCTATCAATTACTGAATGCTGACCTTATGCTAGATACTATATTAGGTGATTTACATACGTTATTATATTAAATCTTAACAAAGAGACTGAGCAAAAATTAGTGTCTTAGGGAATAAGGCAGGGGGCTCATCTTGAGGTAGGAAAGAGGTAAGGTGTCCAGGATCTAGTCTGGGGTGCTGCTCATGGTCAGTGGAAAAGAATTCTTTTGGATGGGGCACAAAGTTGTTTTTTTTTTTTAATTGAAATATAGTTGATTTACAATGTTGTGTTAGTCTCTGGTGTACAGCATAGTGATTCAGTGATACACATATATACATTCTTTTTCATATTCTTTTTCATTATAGGTTACTACAAGATACTGAATATAGTTCCCTGTGCTATAGGGCTTTGTTGTTTATCTGTTTTATATATAGTAGTGTGCATCTGCAAATCCCAAACTCCCAATTTATCCCTCCCCTTCCTTTCCCCCTTGGTAACTATAAGGTTGTTTTCTATGTCTGTGAGTCTGATTCTGTTTTGTAAATAAGTTCATTTGTGTAATTTTTTTAGATTCTACATATAAGGGATATCATACAGTATGTGTCTTTTTCTGGCTTACTTCACTTAGTATGATAATCTCTTGGTCCATCCATGTTGCTGCAATGGTATTATATCATTATTTTTAATGGCTGAGTAGTATTCCATTGTATAAATATATCACAACTTTATCCTGTCATCTGTCTATGGACACTTAGGTTGCTTCCATGTCTTGGCTATTGTAAAACAGGGTCACAAAGTCTTGACACTCTAAAAGTCTCAGGTCCATCTCTGGTCCTATGAGGGGTCTATGAGAAGACTGAAAAAGTGAGGTCACCTCATTGTCATGGAGCTGTATTATGATGATTGAGGGAGGGGCATCACTGGCTCCTCATTAAAGCCATCAGGTAGTGGGAAGGAAGTAGTTCTGCTACTGAAGGGCCAGATGAATATAGCCAGTCCCTTTAATCCTTCCAGAGTTTCAAGGGGTCTTGGAGAGTTTGGATGAAGTGATACTGATGGATGGGAGCTCAAAACCAAAGACTGTTTTCCTGACTGACATGCCACCAGGTAGGGGAGATTATGACTGAGCACACCAGATGCCAAGCACTATTCTAGGTACTAAAAATACAGAGGTAAAAAGGAAAAAATACTCCTGCCTTTATAGGACTGATTGTCTCATGGGGAACAAATACACCCTTTATGGTCCTATTTCAGGCCACAGTGGCCTGAGGAAGCCAGAGTTACATACGTAAAACCGACATGGAAATACATCAGGCAAATGCTGCTTGACCAAAGTCTCTCCAGATACAGTGTTGCTGTAACTCTTAATTGAACCATAAAAGTGTAGTCACTGCCTCACGGCACCGTGTACTCAGTTTCTTGAGTTCAATTGTCACTGGCAGGAGGCCCTTTGAGGATTATGAATCATTACCTACACCATGTTATTAAATGGGAAAAATATGTTATAATAGAATGGGACTGTCAATTTTCAGGGGCATTAGAGTCCCCTGGGAACTGCACTGCATCACAACAGGACAGGGGTGACACAGGGAGCGAGGAAGGCAGGCAGGTGATATGTGACTTCAATTCTTTTCATGACTTACATGGTAATGAGACAGTTCTTTATCCAAAATAACATGAGAAGCATTTGCAGACAACTATCCAAATGACAGGCCACTGCCAAAATTACAAGGTATGTCAACGTTTAATGCTAAAAATCTGACACTGCTGTCGGGGATGGGTCTTTACTTGGGGCTGAGCCTTTCTGGGCCATAAAAAATATACACCTAGAAATACACCTTCCTTCTCAGGGAAGCGGCAAGGGGACTGAGTCTGCTTCTATCGTTTTCAAATACCTTTGTCTCTGATCTAAACATTTACCCTAAAATTATTAGCAACTCCAAGCCTACATTTAATCAAAAGAATATCCATGAAAGACAGAACGTGGGGTGAGGGAGAAAGGGACATCTATGAGAGAAAATATAGCTTGGAAATCATTCATTTTTTCATGCTGGAATACACAGTGGTATAAAGGTTGAATATCCCGAGATCTTGGCTGTGCGTGTGTGTGTGTGTGTTTAAATGAGACCCTGCATCTGCGATACAATTTAAATCCTGATGAGATCTACAATTTTATATTCTCTAACTTAAAAAAAATATATATATAGTCAACTATTAAAATAGCATTCCTTTATGGAAATCTTTTTTATTTTTCCTTCTTTTTTTTTTTTTTTTTTTTTTTTTGCTGACACGGTCAGGCTGAGACAGCAACATTTACAAAAACTGTGGGAAAACACAGTAAAAATGATTTAAAAAATAATGAAAGACATCCATGGGGCTGTACCTCTCTCAGACAGCTTTATAGGAAAGGATTAAAGACGTGGGCCCCGATTCTGTGGTAAACCGAGGCCAGAGGCCACGATGAGGACTTGGTTACACATCAGTGGCTTGTTTTCCATGTCCGCGGGGAGAGAGCAGGCGCCCAGCATCTGACTGCGTGAGGGCTGCCAGCCACCTCTCCACAATCACCCTGAGTGTGATAGGGAGGCGGAGTCTGGGATGGTACAAATGCGTCTGATCTGATGAGCTCAATTCTCCCCCCGCCAGCCTCTAGGGATGGCCTCAATGTTGCTGCTTCACCAGCCACAGAGAAACATCAGTTAATCCCTGGCATAGATCAGGAGATGGCTGCAGAAGTGATGCCCTGTGAGGTGAAAAATGGAGCTGGGTAGCCAATCTCCTAAAAGTAGCAACACCACAAGGAATCAGAGGATGTCACAAAAGCCAGCTGCAATCAAGCTTGATTGTGGTCAAAATAAAAACATACGCAGCTGAGGCACAGTATCTTATTCATCGTCACCAGTGTTCCAGGCGGTAGGTGTTAATTGTCTCTGGTGCTTCTCTGGGTCTGTCTGGTACCCGGTTTTGCTGCTAACTTGAACATGGATTAGATGCGGGGAAGAACAAAAGGATCAGGAGGATTTCTAGGCAACACAATTGCTAATAAAAATGACATGGCCATTGTGGGAAGAAGATAATGCTCTGTGGAATTCTAATTTTGACCCTCTTCTGCAAAAAAAAAAAAAAATCCAATTTTAATCACCACTGCCCAATGAAATGGTCATCCTTGTAGTGCTGCAGGCTGAACGCATGCCTGAATTTGATTAGACAGACAGCATCGTGAGAAAGGGTTTGTTCTGCTTTTGTTCCTGGGTGCTTAGGTCTGTGGGACTGTCTGTCAAGTTTGTATTATTCTGCCTGATGTTACATATCTGCCCAGCAACACAGCGCTGGCTGTTGTGACAACGACCTTACCTTCTAAACACCTTGCAAATGAAAAGTCCGGTTCACTTGGGCTCGTTATAACTAGACAGATCCTTCAGTCCTAAGAGAGAGAGAGATCACTTGTCCTAAGGGAAGGATCTGAATAGATGTCACAGAAGCCAGAGAATGGCGAAACTATCCAGATGTCCAGGATCAAGTCACAATATCAAAGAGAGACTCTGTCCTCAGGGTCCCCAGCCTTCCCTCTTTAGTTCTTTACTCTCCAATCTCCTTCCTGATTTCTTTAACCCCCTTCCCCAAACTCTTAATAATCTCAAGGTTTCTGCTTCTTTCCACCCACGCCTAAGTACAGGCAGGAATCTAACATGAGGAACAGAATTTGATGTCTAGGAGTCAAACGCAGGCTCCCTCATTAGCCAGCTTGTGACTCTGGACAAGTCACATTCCTGTTCCAGGACTCTAGAGGTTGGATGATATTTCAGGCTATTTTGGCTGTAAAATAAAAATAAAATCCCAAAAGCTATCTCCCCCACCCCAGCCCATCTTAATCTATGTAGCATAGAAGGAATCCTGGGAAGCCATCAGGAACTGAGATGCTGGTTTTCTTTCCATTTCTCTCTCTTCTATGCCTCAAGGTGTCTCCAAGGACATCTTTAGTGTCTTTCCCATTCTCCTCTCACTGCCAACTTGTCAGTTTCCTCAGAGAGAATAGCCACCTTGGGGCAGGTGGCCGTCCATAGCTAAATGAGATACTAGAATTGCTTTCCAGCATCAGGGGCTTCAGATAAGACCATCCGTCAGTATAAGAAAGTAGAGAAAGGTGGTTCCTGTGACCGCAGACATTTACAATATCTCCAAGGTCCAGTCCGGAGCTAAGAATCTATGACTTTGAGGAATGAGGTTTTGGGGATAATACCCCGTAAGGGAAGGGTAGAGAATGCAGAAGTGCCTAAAAAGGTTTTGGAAGAAGATCTGGTGTGGGAAGAAGTGCTATACAAGACGGAAAAGAAAAACTTCCAGAGGATGTGACATATTGTATTTTTCTAAAAGGCTGCAGCAAGACCTCCCCTTCATGGGTTCTTCTGATGACGTGATTTTGACACTCCTCCCCCCGAGAGGTGCGGTCTATGTGCCCTGCCTACATATCAAGATCTGAGCCTATGACTGGTCCGGCCAACAGAGTGGAGGGGAATAGGTGCTCCGTGCCTCCCATGGCTGAGTTGCAAAGAAGACACAGCACCAACTTGGCTCTCTCTTTCGGGGTGCTCATGCCGGAAACCTAGCCACCATGTTGTGAGGGAGCCTAGGTCACAGCAAGCGGCCTCATGTAGGTGTTTTGGCTGACAGCTCCAACAGCCAGCATCAACCACCAACCGTGTGCATGAGGGAGCCTACAGACCACTCCGGCCCTCCAGCCTGCAGGCCTCTCCAGCTGAAGCCAAAGGTAGCCATCCCCTGCCTGAGCCCCACCAAAATTACAGGTGCCAGGGTAAAATACATGCCATTGCTTTAAGCCACCAAGTTTTGAGGTAATTTATGATACAGTTACAGTAAATGATGTTTCCACTGTCTGTGCTAAAATTTTGTCTAAGAAGAAGGCAGATGCGCCCCCAGAAAAACCACAAGTCTAGTGGTTGAACACTGGGGTCCTGATAAGGCAGAAGCCCCTTAGCTACCACCTCGTCTTACCCTGTCTGTGTTCCCTCTATTAGGAGATATTTGGGAGTTGGCCACTCTCCCGATTAAGATGATGTTTACACAGACTTACATGTTACAAAAACATAAAAATTCTACTTTTCTGCTAGACCTATACAAACATCAGCTAGCACATTTTGTGCACATATGGAAATAAACAGAAAACCTTCCATTACCAGGAAAGCCTTTTTTTTTTTTTTACTTTCTTCTCTCTTTGTCCTGCCACCTTCTCCCCACCCTTGTCCCATCAAGCCTTTACAGTATACCATTTGAAAATAAGCTTAAGATGCAAAAAATACAGCTTTTGGCCAAGTGTCGAGACAGACATGACACTTATAGATAACTATCATTAAAGCTGAAACTTACCTGCAGTGGCCTATGCACTGGCCAATGCGTGCTGACGGCCATCAGTGACCATCAAATCACAAACTGAAAAGAAACAGTAACACTATTTGGAAAAGGATACTTTTATGAAATGTATGGTCTCTGATCAATTCTTTTCTCCATTTGTCCCCAGCCATCTCTTTTTTTCATACAGCATCACAAGTAACTACGAGCTAATTCAGCAAATCTTCCCTTATATTGTAAATTTCCCAGATCCAGGCTAGGACTGATCTTTGCTCTCCTTAGTGTTTAGAATGTCTTTTTCTTTTTTTTTCCTTTCCCTAGTAGGTACACGGAAAAGAGACTTGCTAACTTTCAACAGACGTAGTAGAAAAATTGATCATAAATTGGAAGACTAAACCGGAAGTTCTAATTCTGCCCTTCTACTACATTTTTGGTGTGTGACTCTCTGAACCTCAGTTTCCACTTCTACAAAATAGACTCTAACATCTGTCCTACCTTCCTCCCAAGTTTTGGTTTGTTTATTTTATTAAATAGATATAAATGCACTCTGGAAAGTGTGATGTTCTGTAAGCATCAAAGCAATGCTTCTGAGGGTGAAATTAATCATCGTGGGTACTTCTAGTCCAGAGCTTTTTCCACTCCACAAATATCTACTGGGGGCCTGGAGTGTGTTAGGCAGGTGGCTGGGTGCTTACCTGCATGCAAGCAGGTTTCTTCCCTCCCCAGGTTTCCTTCCCCACTAAGGGACTTTCCATCTAACTGACACCATATACCTCTTTGTAGGATTGAACCACAAAAGCAGGGCATTGCTACTAAAAGCTAATTAACTTCAACTAACATTTGCTAAGCACAGACTATGGCTCGTTGGTTTCACTTACAATATTTCATTTAATCCTCATAAGAACCCCATTATGCGCCTGTCTTGAGACCTATCTTAAATAGAAAAGTTACGGTCAAAGCTGTTAAGTAGCTTGCCCCAAGCCGCATAGCTAGCTGGAGGGCAGACGTGAGATTGAAACCTGGATCTTGCTCTAAGCCCATTCCGGGATGGTCTCTCTTGCTGGAGAAGGAATGGGGTGAGGGATCTCCTTACCTTCTACCAAAGGAACAGATTTTTTTTTCATCATACCAGTCAATTATGGTGCAGCAAAAGGAAACTTTCCAGAAGCCCTTTCTTCTTCAACATCGTTTCTAGGGCTTTTATATTTAGCATATCTACTTATATCTTCCAAGGTCGTGAGCTTTGCCTTTTTTTTAACTAACAGACTTTATTTCTAGAGCAATTTTAGGTTTACAGTAAAACTGCACAGAAATTACAAAGTTCTACATACCCCTCCCCTAATTTTGCATTGTTTATGCTATTATTTTTCACTACTTCTCTAACCAATTAAGCATGCTTTTCATAAAGCCCTGTTGGACTTTTCACTGTTATTTTATCTTAACTGAAATCACCATACCCAGGATTTTGCTAGAGCTGCGAGTGGGATTCAGAAATAAATCTGTAAGTATGCTTTTTGGACAGACTGTGGAAAAGCTACCTGGAATACGTGGAGGTCAAAAGTTTGCATCTGCACTCTGCAAAGCAGGGAGAGCCTGGACGACTGTGCTTCCAGGGCCAACAATCCCCCAGGAGCAACGCTAGAAAAAAAATGCAAAAACAGTGGTAAAGGAGAAGATGTCAACACTTTATAATTCAGTGCCTGTGTTAAACCTTGAATTCCAAATGGAGTACAAGGGACTCTGAAGATAATCAATACTTTTCTATTTGTCCAACATTTCTAGGATTTTTAAACATTAAAAAAAAGTGTTTCCAGGATTTGCTCTTTGGCACAAAATCCTTTGGAAGGGCTTTGGGACTTTCCCCCTGCCTCCAGTACAACTGTCGTGGGAAGATGTGGAGACACAGAGTCCACTCTATTTTATTGGTCCAACTGGCACCCAAATCCACTCAAGAAAGACTTAGAGTGCACTGATTTAAAATATCTCTTTGGGTGAGCGTATAGCTCGGTGGTAGAGTGCATGCCTAACACACACAAGGTCCTGGGTTCAATTCCCAGTACCTTTGTTTAATCAATCAATCAATCATCAATCTAAAATTACATTCCTCCACTAAGAAAACAGAAGAGAAAAGAAAGAAGAAACAAAGGAAAAAAATTAAGAGAAAGGAAACAAAAAATAAAATTTTAAAATTAAAAAAAATATCTCTTTGGTGTAGGAGTGAGGAGTGGTCCACAGAGGCTGAGCCTCTCTCCTCGGGGAGCTCCTCACTGCAGTGACAAAGCTCAGGTCAAGTCTGCGACGCTCCACTCTGTGGTCCACCTGCCTTGGGGACACCTGTTAACACGTGGTTTTCGGAAATAAAGGGGCCCTGGGAGGACTCAGCCTTCTAGAAAAGGAGCAGTGAAGTGTTGAAACCAGGGTGCTTTCTCTTGGTCAAACAGCTGTGGGCTGACCAGGTGTCCGGCCACAGGTTTCTCTCTTTTTATAGCCTGTTTCCAACATGTTTGCACAGGTGCCAGCGGAAGAAGGGGCTGCCTTTCAGTGAGGCTCAGCCGTGTCCATGGGGGCTGAGCCCTGGGTCTTCCGCTGCTGTCAAGGAAATTACCCATGACCAGAGGAATGTTCACACCAATTCCTCAACCCTGCTCATTCCATCACTGCTACTGGTTTGGGGTCTAGATCAAAGTGCAGGCTCCCGGCATTGCTCGGGAACTGGCTGGAAAAGCAGACTCTCACACTCCGCCCCAGACCTACTGGATCAGAATCTGCATTTCAACCAGATTCGGGATTCATGTGCACGTTACAGTTTGAGAAGCCTCAATGTAGCAGACTCCCAAATTCCTCCCTTCTGGTAGATGGCACGATGTACTTTCTTACCTTAGTAAGCGGCATCAGATACCTGCACGCTAGAGGAAATTACACAGCAATATAGCATAATGAGGTTATTGCTCAAGTATAGATTCTGGGCTCCTGTCTTTTTCAGAACTTTAACTCTATGCCAAGAGAAGTGTATTTGGAATTTCCTTGACACTCAATAGGTGCCCTAGAATAGCTGCATTTTAAATGGATGGAGTCAATAAATGAAGGAATGAGGGTATTAACTGAGCTTCACTTGAGAAATCACAGCTGATACTATCCCCTGGCTGCCTTGGAAGTAAATGCTTGAACTTCTAGGATCATTTGTCCCAAGTGACTAGGAAGTTTAAAACAGCAGAGTCATGTCCGGGAAAGGGCCACTTACTACTGTTCTCCTCTGCTCTGTTACTTTTCTCACCGGTCCAGCACTCCAGAAGAGGTTTTGCTCCTGACTCCCGCATTGTGCATACTGATGAACTGGGCTGGCATCTAGCCTGGCGCTCTTGTGGCCGAGGTATCCTTGGCCTCTGGTTAAATGGAGTTGTCCCTCTGATGTTTCTGACTTGGCAAGGAGGCCTTAGTAACCAGAGTCATCACGAATAGCACCCTGCTACTGACTCTTTGCTGGAAAGTGGGGAACACAGACCTGACTTGTATGAGAACGCTTAGGTTTAGTGAAAGCAACGAGGAAGTTGCCAAGTTTGTCCTTAGAAACAAGCATATGTCTGAAACCTTAGTTTTCTTTTTCTCAAGCTTTCCCCGAGTTGGGAGCTTACACACACAGATACGAGAGTCTGACTTAAGCTGTTCTGATCACCTTCCTAATTCAGCTTTACAAATCTGCTTTTGCTTCAATAGAAAACAAAAAGCCAACAGATCTCCCCCACCCCCACCACATCTTTTTCTGAATCATCTAGCTATTTAGGCAATCCTTCCCTTCCCTGGGGGGTGTGACTGAAGAATATTACTTTATTGACTCATAATTAAGAACTTCTGATGGGAAACCAGTCAACAGAGAAAATGGCTTTGGGGGAGGGGGTCCCCACCAGCAAAGAGAGAGCAGATATTCTTATCATAGCAAGTGCAAGGAACAGGAATGAGGAGCCCTGACCGAAGGAAATGCCCCCGAAAATATCATGTCCTTTCCATGAACTCTGAGCCGTTTTTGACGAAGTCATTTTTTTCTCCACGACGTGTAGTGAAAATGTGAGTGGTGCCCTGAGCTGCTCGAAGACTCGCGGCATCTATGAGCGAGTGAAATCGTGTGTGGGAGGGGCTGACAATGGAAATTTGGTGGTGAACACGGAGTGTGGGCAGAAGGAAAAAAAGCACATGTGAAACATCGCTGAAAGGAAGTGTCACAGGAAAAAGTTCTGAGGCAGCATTCTGCAGGGCTCATCAGAGCCGCATCAAAAGGGCTGCGTGTTCGTTCATGTGAAAAAAAAAAATCCTACAAACAAATAAGCAAAAGATTTCAAGAGCCCAAAGAGAAACCATTCCTCTTTTAACTGAACTAACATTCCTTGAATTCAGTCACATCACATTAGCCAAGAGCAGATTCCAGTTCAGTGCTGGGGACTGGATTTTTTTCTATATCTGGTTCCACTCACGGAAACGACCACCTCTACACCCCTTATGTTCTTGACATACCTAGTTTAACAGAAGAGGTGATTTCCCTATTGGTGCCCTGAGGTTCGATTTGATGAGAGTTTGGTAATGCATATAAATGGATTTTCCATCATACAATTAAAGCCAATAGGGCCTAATCGAGACTTCTTACTGAAATAGATTTAAAAGCAGAAAAATAAGCGGACATTTTGCATAGGACAAGATTCATCCTTTAATTAATTTACTACCTGGTAAATTTTATATTTTATCCTAGTGTTTTTGGTTACCCAGAGTTACTCTTAGGGAAGCATAAGCTTGTATAATTCATTCAAAATGGACTTTTAAAATTCTCCATTTGAAATCTCTGAAACAGGCTTCAACACTGTTGCGGGGTAGACCAGAAAGAAAAGCAGTCTCCTACCACTATGACTAATTTCAGGTAATTGAAAATCTACTAAATTTACTAATTCATGTCATGTTTCATCACATCCATCGTGCAGACGCGCAGTGTAAACTATTAGAACTCCACACCGACTTGCTACCTTGTTTATTGTAGAGATGATTACAGGTGTCTTTGTTGAATTATCCAGAAACACTTGTAGGAAGTAAAATCTTCATTCAGAAAAGAATACATCACAAGAGGAAATAGCTTTAAAAGATGGAACCAGGATATTTATATTTTTATTCAGTTGGCTTAATCTATTATCCTTATAAAATATTAAATATGACTAAAAGAATTTTTCTTCTAAAGTTCAGAGCCAAAGCATACTAGGAATGTATATGGCCGAGGTTAACTGTCCATGTTACTAGATGACATAAAGAAAACAAAAAATCTTAATTCTTATTTTTTTACCTCTCTTTTTAAGGAAATGACTTCATACTGAAAAAAATTGTTTAGAAGAAATAAAAAGTCACATAGATGAAGCTATTTTAATAGGTAACTTAATTTTTACTTTCAGTGATGAGACTAGAGTCTGTGACCTCCTTGTATACAAGATGTAGACAATCTATGTGAGGGAGGGGGCTGGGGAGATACTGATGGGTGACAAACATGTGTCAGGCACTGGTCCATAATTGATAGGCACTACCTCATTTAATCTACCCTCAAAAATCTAGGAAGGAAGTATTATTATAGATAAGCAGTCTGTTGATGAGAAACTGAAATGAACTAGTTCAAGGCCACACCACTAGTGAGGGGAAGGGCTGGATTTTGAAATCCATTTCTGCTTGGCCATAGAATCTATGATCCTATTGGCCACTTCTTTTAGAGGGATTTGTAATGAGCTAAACATCCACATAAAGAGCTGATTCATGGAAGAATGACAACCCATAAGGCCTCTATGGCACCTCATAGAACACTGACTTCTTCCCTGTTTTATTTAATAATTTATGTCGATGACTTGGTTAAATTTATAAAAAACATGCTTAGTCAATTTATTACAGAGATGGAGCCGAGAGCAGTAAAAAGAAAAAAAGCATTTTGAGTACAGAATCCAGAGCAAGAAGATCTCAACAAGTTAGAACCAGGAACCAGCTCTAAAAAGATGATGTCTCATGGGATAAACGTTAAGTCCCTGTACTTGGATATAAAATATCAATTGTACAAAATGACTTACAGGATTGGAGAGAAGCAATCTAGCAGGGGCAAATGTGTAAAAAGGATTTAATTTAATTCATGTAATCAAAATTTTGCTGAGGGCCTATTCTGGAATAGACAATGGGATACAGAGAGTTTTAGTTGACACTGATCAATCATATAATGTGACTGCCAAGACAACTAATCTTATCTGAGTTTGCATATATAGGTTAGTTCTCCTCTACTCGGCTCTTATTGGACCCCACTAGGAGTATACTGTTCAGTTTTCAGTATCCCTTTTAGATGGGAGATAGCCGAACTGATACCCATTGACAACATGCCAGGGTAGATGGACAGAGAACCTGAACTACCATGATATAAGAAAGACGAAAGGGACTGAAGATATTTAAGCAGTAGAAGATGTACCTTAGGGGAGGTATAAGAGTTATCTTTAATTGGGTGAAGTTCTAGCATGTGAAAGGTTCAACTAATTGGGTGTAGACCCAAGTTCTTATCTAGGACCAATCCATGGAGTTGTAAGAAGCCAAACTCAGAGGAAATGGACTGCCTCAGGGCATATGAGGTCTGTCAGTGACATTGTTAGAGGTCTGTCAGCCCAGCTGGAAGACCACAGATGGGGATGTTCTGGCTTGATATCCAACTGGGTGACACTTAAGTCACACAAATCCAGATAACAGTGTGAAGTTTGGACCTCTGCAGTTGCTGAGCTCATGAGGAAGCAGAGTCCAACAGAGTAGAGTAGAGGCTTAGAAATTAAGTGAGGCTGAGGTTTCTGAAAGCCAAGGGTCAAGGCTAGTCCAGGAACAGGGCTGGGATCCTGAGACACTAAAAGATGGGCAGTCAGGAACCACAGTTTCTCTGAAGGATGGGATTTGCTCTCACATTTGAGAAAAGTTATATGCAAAACTCACCAGACCTCCAAGACAAGGTCCTTAAAGTCCCCCTCTGTAGTCCTTCATAACAAGGAGTGTCACTGTAACAGATCTCTTTCTAAACTGGATCCAAGGAAGAGGGAAATCATATTAAATCAGGATTTAATATCTCCCTGACACAGGTATGCTTAAGGTTCAAAGACCTCTACAGATGCTTCTAATTGTGAGAACCTTAATTTTAAGAAAAATGGAGGTTAAATCTATGACAAGGTTTTTTGTGATTTTATAATTACATCCCTCGTCTTCCTCCCTGAGTCATGCTAGCACAGCTAAACTGTTTAAAGATAACTATTTTCAAAAGATTAGGAATAATTTTGTCTCTAAGCTAGCATCCCTTCGACTGACCCCTTCTAGACGCTGACTCACAGCCTTTGAATTATCTGGATGCAGAGTAAGACTATCTTTTAGTTTTCTTAAGGGCAGTCAGGTTATGCATGCAGGATGACCTACACTTGGGACATATGCCAGTATGAATGATCAGCTGCAACCAGACATTGCCTAGTGACCATGAATCATGGAAATTTAGCCGGCTTGCTGCCCTTGTGTGCACCACAAATGAATTATTTTAAAATAAAAATTCTGGTGGAGCATGTGCCTTAGGATAATTCACAGTACTGTGAACCCCAGGAATCACATCTTAGGTCCATCACTAAAACTCAGGTAAGTGGTTCAGGAACCATTTGGCTCATTCTCTAGTGCTTGCCATCTTCCACTGATGAGAACATGGTGTTGGGGGAATGGAATTATGTGGCACTGCTTTTCGCCAGCTAGAAAGACACTATCACTTTAGCCAGACTGCAACGTTCACTTGACAGAACACCATGTTAAAGGCATGCTGATAGGGGTTTGTGAGTTATCCTATTTACACCACATCTTTAGCTCCAGTAATAAGAAGGAATAGGAATACAACAGCTGATCCTTTGAAGTTTAAAGAGACCAATTGTATTTTCTGGAACATACGCAAAGCAGCAATGTATTTACCAATTTCAAATGAAGCACTCTCCTTTGTAACAAAATGTAAATTTCTCTTTGAAGAGCAAGATCTTTGTCTTTCATTGGTCTTTATTCTTTTTCTTATAAAATGGAAGGAACATACATGAGACTTTCAACCAAGCCATCTCCCCATTTTAGGTATCTGCATCTGCTACTTTGACCTGCATTTTAAGTCATAACAAAAGCTGCTACAAATTCCACCATGTGGTCTTTTCCTCCTTTTTTGTCGCTCCTTTCTGATTCACGCTGTGGCTGTGTCTGCAGAGCTGACAGTCCCCAAAGGGGGGAAGACCCAAACCTCCTGTTATCTGGACCCGGGTATGCTTCTTACACCCCTACTCTTCGTCTAAATGGAACCGAAGGAGACAAAGCACGGGTCTCTATCCATCAAAGGGTAACCTGTCTAGAACCGGCCTCAAAATAAGAAACAAAAACCGATAGTCACAGAAATAAAAGAAAGATCCAGCCTCTGTAATAGACACCGGGTGGTCAGTCCCAGTGAGTTCATGCAAACAAATGGTCAACTGAACGGGATGCCAGGGTGGTAGTGTGGAAGTTGGGGTAGGGTAGGGGGTAGGAGGTATGAATTAACTAGAACAGTTTAGTTATTTTTTTTTATTAACGGGTCCATTCAGTCCCAGGGTTGGAAATGGTAGTAATGTGTATACGTAGCTGAAGCTTGTATCTGAAGAATCAAAGTAAGGTGACAGTTTAAGGAATTGCTCCAGATTATTTGGTAAAGGGAGTAGCCGGGTACTCAAACCATGGAGTGTGGCTCTCTCTTCAGTTTGAATCCACTAGATAATTTCCTCTGTTTCACTTTGAGCGGAAAAACAAGCCACCTCAATTCAAAGCAGTTTACGGCAAGGAGAGAAGAAATTTCTTGCATTAAAGGATTTGTCCTCTTTAGTTTACAGCCTAGAGCTGGATGAGATAAAATCTAGAAAATCTGCGAGTAAAAGAACCACATTTTGAAATGTTGCTTTCTTTTGTTCAAAAGAGCTAAATGTGTCTCTTCTTTATTAGCCAAAGGCACAAGAACTAAATAGAAAATTCCTTGGGGAAAAATGTTGCTATAGGGCTGAGTCCATTGGCTCCTTTCCCTCCCTTTCTTCTCAGGAAGAAAAGACACCGAAGGGAATGCATTAAAATCCTTCCAAGAGATGTTCAGTTCGCGATCCCTCCCTGCCCCTCCACTTCTGCAGCTCCTCTGACATTTAAAGGAACACTGTCAAATAGGTGGGGTTTATATTTTGAATTAAAATGCTTCAAAATTCCTAACAAGAACAGATAGAATTCTCTGATACATCGGCTTGCTTGGGAAACAAGAGATGAAAAATACTCAGACACTGAATTTTTTTTTCTCAATTCTTTCTCTGTGGGGAAAATAAAATTAGAAGAGCCAAACATTCTGAATGGTGTGGGTATCCAAGCTATATAAAAATCTTTCTACCTCGTGTTCTCCCTCACCTGTAGATTTTTTTTTTCCCCTACTGATCTGACCTCTAATAGAACCACAAGTCATGCTATTAATCACCCATGCATTCAAATTAAAATATATATATATATATACAAATATAAATACACACACACACAGACTCTCTCTCTCTACAAAGACCCATGAAAGGTTGGTGCATTCCTGAGAAAAAATATGATTAGTATATTTAAATCTCCAGAATAGTCCACAGAGCTTGCTTAGATTTTACTTATGTTGACAGAAACACCTCAATTCACCACTTAGTAGGGCTGGGGAGCTCCAGGGCAGGGGTAAAGATATTTTCCCAAGAGCACTCAAAGAGGGTAAGCTCTGAAGATGAGCCGACAGGAAGGACCAGGGGATGGGGGAGTTCTCCAGGTCCTCCAGTGGTAAAGTACAGAGAAAGAGCAACACGATTCTTCCATCAGCTCACAAATTCAGAAAACGAAATATGAACTGTCTGTGCCTTCTGGGTGTCTGCTTCATCAAAAAAAAAAATTAAAAATAATAATAATAATAATAATAATAATAATAATAATAATAATAATAATAATGACTAATCTCTGCCACCAAACACATGGGCAGGAAGTAGAGCAAGAAAGAGGCATGAATCCAATAGAACTGAGAGGAAACTTGCACAAGTAACCAGGAAGATGGATGACACAGTGTGGACAACAATTCCAGACAACTCACTAAAAAGGCCAGTGCCAAGCTGTATAGCTGAAAATGGGGTATTAGAAGCTTATTATAAAATTATACTCTGAGTATCAAACTGCTGTCAACTTTGAGACAAAAATAATGACCTGCTCTAACACCTTTCTTCTCTTGCTGATTTACAGCAAGTCACCAAAGAGTTAACATTCGCTCTCTCCCTTAATCCCTACAAGTAGGTTAATGATTAATTGTACCAGTGGGTTTTGTTTATAGAACTGAAACACTGTCACTGTATATGTCAAGAGACTTAAACCTCTCTGATCATCTACACGTTTTAAAATGTTTAATTTCACTGCACGCAAGTCTACAGAAAGAGGAACAAACTGAGCATTTTACCAAAGCAATTAACAATTAAAGTTTTCAAGGGTAAGTATAAATAAAAAGGGCCTATGGTTAATTAACGCTTTGTACACACGACATTATTAGCAGCTGCGTGCCTTTAAAAACAAAGATGGAGGAGACAATAAGATTGTTGTTCGTGTGCTCTCTTGCAGCAATCAAGAAAATAAATAGTTCATGCCGGCTGGGTGATTTTCATTCCAGGAAAAGTTATCTCCAATCAGCATCAGAACGGGACTAGAGGTGAAGAGTCTTTTTGAAGGTGACCACTGTTCTGGGCTGTATAAGCATAAAGCCCCTCCTCTTGGGGAAATGCTATCTGTTGGCCTATTCATCTACTTTCTGATGGTCTGTGTGTACCAAGAAAAGGAGATCTGGGAACTAAAGAGCAGACAGGGACTGACCACAGAGGTCGCCGGTGGTAACACAGAGGTTGGACTGTACGTCCCGCCCATGTAAGGGCAATGCCACGTGGAGAATGCCACAGCAGTTCCAGCGGATAACAGAGGATGCCCTGTCTCCACGCTGGAAGCAGGAAGGAGGGCCAATCCTGGGTCTGAATTACTCCTCTTCAACCCCGTCAGCCCCAAACAAGAAATGACTCCTGTCTGTTATGTCTGGGGTAAATAAGGCTAAACAAAATTATAAATTAAATGCAGTTTGTCCACTACCTGCTCAGCCTACTAAGAATTCTTGGCCTCCCCTCATTTTTTTTCACTCCCCACCCATACTTTCCGTAGCCCACTGGCCCAGTACATCACCAAAGGACCCAGTACATCTCTACGTGAATTCATTCTTGCAGTCCTTGATTTTGAGACCTCATCTTTAAACGTGGCATATTAAGCATTAAGAAGCAAAAGTGAAAATGTGAATCACTATATTGTTACCTGTAACATATACTATTGTACGTCAACTATGCTTCAATTTTTAAAATATGACATTGTAGAATAAATACATAAATAAATTTTTAAAATAAGAAAATTTTTGAAAAAAAGAAGAAGCAACTGACAAAAGGTATTGAAAGGCAGGAGTTTATTCAGAGCCTAAAAAAAAATCACTCCAGGAAAAGACAGAGACGGGTGGCCAGCCCAGGTCACTAAGGTCTGGGAGGCCAGAGCTGCCCATATGCAAATTCCACTGCTGGTGTGGTCAGGACCCGAAGTGTGGTCCCACTCACCGAGAGCCACAGTCACATCCTCCAGGACAGATAAAAGCCAAACAAGATTTAAGTCCAGGGACACGTTAACAATAGTCTGTATACCGAGAAGCCCCTTGCTCCTCCTTCAACATAACTAATTTTGAATAACAGAAAATAAATCTGGGTCAACTTTTGGAGCTGTAAATCCAGTCTGGGTAATTCTGACCTCCATTAACATAGCTAGTATTTCAAATTCCACTGGAACAGTTGCTCTGACGCTCTGGGGGCTGGGAGGCAATCCAAGAACCCAAGAGAAGTAATTCTTTCACATGCCTCGATCCCACCACTCCAGAAAGAATGTAAGGGGGGCTGGGGCAAAAGATAATCTTTTCATTTGTGGTCCATTCCTTATCACTCCTACCTCCACTGCTGCTTCCTCACCCTTAAGCTGGATTTCCCCTCAGCTGATGCTTGAATATCTTCTATAATGTTCCGTGTGATTTTCAGTCGCTTACTATGACTGGGCAGTGCGCAAAGTCTGAGGATCCCATACTCTTCTTAGAGGGAGCTAGAAGTCTAGCTGGAAAGACCCATCATGGAATAAGCAACTGCAGTAACTGAAGGAAGTGCTGTGCTCAAAGAGGTGGCTGAGGTTTTGGGAAACCCCCTTCTGAAGGGGCGGGAGTGGAGATTTCAGAGAGGAAGTGATGATTCCGATGTGTAGGAGTTAGCCAGGTGAAGTGTGAGGGTGAGGATGGAGGGGAGTGCTCTGGAAGAGGGGGCAGCATGGGCAAAGTTCCAGAAGGGAGAGAAATTTGACACATTGGAGGAAGTGGAAGTTCTGTTTGGAGACTCAGAGTGAGTAAGCCAAGACCAGGTCAGGAGGAACTGGGCAGCAGAAAGCCATGGGAAGCCACTGAGAGGGACTGAGCTGGAAAGTTATCTGATCTACTTGGCATTTAGAAGATCATCAATGGCCGTTTGCAGCGACATGGATGGACCTAGAGATGATCATATGAAGTGAAGTAAGTCAGACAGAGAAAGACAAATATCATATGATGTCACTTATATGCAGAATCTAAAAAAAGGATCCAAATGAACTTATTTACAACCCAGAAATAGACTCACAGACGTAGAAAACAAACTATGGTTACCAAAGGGGAAAGGGGTGGACGGGTAAATTAGGAGTTTGGGATTAATACGTACACACTATTGTGCATAAAATAGATAAAACAACAGGGACATACTGTATAGCACAGGGAACTACATTCAATATAGTTCCTATAAGGTAATAACTTATGGAAAAGAATCTGAAAAAGAATATATTTGTGTGTTTGTGTGTGTGTGTATGTATGTATATATATATATATATAACTGAATCACTTTGCTAACTCACACAACATTGTAAATCAACTACACTTCAATTAGAAAAAAAAGTCACCAATGGCAATGTGGAGAACAGACTGGAGGGACTGGTCAGACTAGAGCCAGGAAGACGCGTCAGAAGGCAACCCATGGACCCTTCAGCCACTGCTTCAAATCCTCTGACCACAGTAAGTTCCCTCTCCCCGGGCGCAGCTCCATCAACCTCAGGACTCCTCTGAGGACCAGAAAATGCTCCTTCACACAGCGCTTCAAGTCAGACTCACTGATTTGGGGCACGATCTAATTCTACCCACCGGGAACACACTGAAAACTTTTCAAATGTTCTAAGTCAGGGATTATTTCTTCCCCCTGTGTTGTTTTTTTTTTCTTTTTCTTTTTCTTTTTTTCTGCGAAAGGAGTAGATTCTTGGTGAAACATCATCAGTTCTCTCCCCTGTTCCTCCTCTGACACAGTCCATTCAATTTGTTTCATCAACACTGAAGTAGATGGAGGGTCCAGTCCTCACACTATCCTGGGAGTTTACCTCTGAATTTATTTGTTCATGTATTTTTCTTTGGCCGTGTGGCTCCTAGAACTGGAAAGCGTATCCTCCCAGGCCTCCCAGAGTAGAGAAGGCCTTTCACTTCCCGTGAAAAGTCACGAGTTTTCTGCAGAGCCATAGAAAAGTTCCAGAAGGGAGAAGACCAATGTCCATCCTTTCTTTCTGCTTTAGTCATACCACCCGATTTTCAGCTGACCACATAACTACTACAGATAAAGGTGACATTTTCCAGCCACTCCTGCAACTAGAGGGGACCACGTGACTAAGACTTACATGGAAGTACTGTGTGTGACTTCTGCGAAGAGTCCTCAGAGACAGGGGCAGTCCCTGCGGCTGCTGCCACCTCCTGCTCCATCCTGACTGAGCCTCGAGCCGCCAACTTGTCCCCCACATGGAGGCCACACGCTGAGGCTGGGATAGCAGCGAGGCGCTATGTGGGCCCCTGACACTGGCCCATACCTCGGGACTTCTTTTATAAGAGAGAGAAATATGTTAAAAACCACCAGGGATCTTTACAGGAAGGCTTGGCTTCAAAGATGAACCAAAAGAGCCATGAGGCATTGGGCTGGGGCCTCGTTCCTCAAAGAGGCTGGACTCTTTCTAAGGTCCGGGTGCCAGATTCTTCTGGGGCTGTGAGTCTATGAGCACGGGATGACAAAACTGAGCACTTCTTCGTCCATCACGTAGAACTTGTTCTGGGGAGACGGGAGGGGGTGGGGCTGTGGTGACTCCATTGTTTTGGGAAGCTATTTGTCAGTGCTTCTGTCTGAGGTCTCACTGCCCCCCTGTTATTCTAGTTCCCCCACATCCAATACCCTGATGCATATCATCTTACTAAAGCTAACTCTGCTTAGTCAAAAAGATTTCTGTTGACTCATGTGAATATGCATCACAGGAAAACGGTGGTCACATTAATTGGCAGGAAGCCAAAGTCAACCAGAAGTCACCACATTTTCTACAAAAGATGAATAAAATAATGAACACAAAAGTCCCTGTATGTTTCATCAATTTGGACTGATGCCAAAAGGAAGACAAACCATTTCATTAAGCAGTGTTCAGCTTCTAGCTCCTTCCAGAAGATAATCACTTTGTAGCCTAAAGAGAACATTACTGAAACTCTCTCTTGAGGGTTGAGGAGGGGAAGGGTGGCCAGGAATCAACTTGGGTAAATTGAGAAATAAAAGTTCTTCATATGTATCTGAGGAATTCAGTTACGTTATCATCACCGATTAGAAGATAAGCCATTAAAACAGATGAAAGATTAGTAACAAAAATGTAAGCATGGCCCTAATTAATGACTTGGCCCACCGTCAGTCTCCATGCATATGCTTATTTGTCTGCTTAGTGCTCTAGGTGACTGGAACATGCCCCCATCAGAAGGATCTGGGCCTGAGCTCTGTACATGCCCCAGATGCAATACGGAGAAGTTCGAGCCTGGACTTGTTGAGATACTGAGTCCATTCCTGAATCAGATCTCAGAGTAAACACAATTCTCCTAACGAGCTACTAGCTCAGCTGCATTCTGTTTCTTCAGCTTCTCTATGAGGAATGAATGGAATCTCTCTTGGGAATCATCCTGTGCCTAAGAGGAAAACAAGCACAAAAGTTCCCACATTTGGAAAACTAAGAGCCTGACAAATTTCATCAGAGAAAGATGTCCTAAATTAGTATGTTCCTCGCAGCCACACTCCTGCAATGGGTTATTTCCTTTGGGCCATGGCTGTGCCTCAAGCTGCTGTTTATTTCTGTGGACATCTCAGAAACTTCTGGACTCTGACATGTTAACATCTGCAGTAGTGCAAGGCGGTGAGGAAGGGGTGGAGCAATATTGAAACAGCATTAAGAATCTGACTGAAAATGGCCACTTCAAGAGAGAAAGCACCAGTGTATAAAGCACTCAAGGGCCATGTACCACCCCTCACTCACATATCAGGACCAAGGAGGTGACCGTGGGGGGTGCGAAAAATAGGAGAGACAATTTCACATAACAAAAGCAACCAAGATGGTAAGTTTTACTTCTGAACTTCTTTGCTTTGATGATTTGGAAGCAATATTTCATAAGACTACCCATGACTTAGACCTCTTTTGAAACAAAAGGACTGATCTTTCTTGTCTTTCCTTTTTGTTAATAAAAAAGAAAATAAAGGCCTCATTCACTGATGGTATGAAATCTGAAAATACATCGTGGAGAATTACAGTTGACCCCTGAAAGATGTGGGTTTGAACTGCACGGGCCCACTTGCACACAGATATTTTTCAATAGTAAGTACTACGGTACTACACGGTGCAAGGTTGGCTGAATCCCGGGATGTGGAGGGACCACGGATATGGAGGGCCGACGTGAGTTATGTGCGGATTAACCCTCATGTTGTTCAAGGGTCAGCTGTATGTTCATGGACAGATTCTTCAGGATGATATCTATTTAAACAGTTGTACATGACTTCTTACAATAATTATTTGGGTCTACTTGATGGATCTATAAAGCATTTCTCTCCACCACATAAATGTGAATCTTTACAAGGGGAAATGGACTTGGGATCCTCAAGAAAAATGAGGAAAAAGAGTAGGAGGGAGGAGAGGGAAGAGGAAGGAAGAAGGGGAGAGGAAGAAGGAGGCTACTTAATTCCCTAAAGGGAACGTGCAATTTCCACTTGCCATGTACAATTCCCTCGCAAAATCTACACCCTCTAGAGGTCAATTACTTTCAGTTTTATTCAATGTGTTCCAAATTCTGAGACCACTAGGACTACTCCAGAAGAATGATTCACATCGACTCACATTTATAGTCAAACAAGTAAAAAGCATTTGTGAATAAATCAAAATGCCTATGAATTTAAAAGCCTGTATAGATCAACTAGAGTCATATTAAAAACCCAGTAAAGGACTTGGGAAGGTCTCTAATGGAACCATGACACCTGCAAACCTCATGTGAATCACAGACAAGGAGGAGGATTCCGTTTTCATCCGTTGTGGATGAGGTAGAAAAAAATCATGGAAAGAAAAAAAAAAAAAACTGCCCTCCAGCAGTTTTATTGGAGTAATCAAGTCCACATGAAAAGGCACAACATGGTCACCAGCCACAGAATCCCAGAACAGACTCAGGGACTCTTTAGGAAAATGCTAATTGCTTCAGTATATTTCTGCAAAGCTGGCAAAAATCAGAGGTTGGAGAGAGTGGAGGTACAGGCTTTCTTTGAGCAAAAGTATTTTGATGTAGAAGAAAAGCCACTGACTGGGAGCTACTGATGACTGTGTTGTGTTCAAGAGGATACTTTTCAGCTGTAGAACGTGAGCTCCTAAAGGAAACACTGAGTTCAAAGGAATAGAGTGTTCAACAGAACAGAGTAAGAATGCAACAAATATCTGTTGAGAAAATGAACCAAAACTGTCTTTTTGATCATTTATGAATGACAATTTGGCAACTGCAAAAACACAGAAGACAATAATAGTATAACCAAATTCCAATACATTCATTTCATTAACAAATATTTACTGAACAATGACTAAATGTCAGTCTCTGTTTCAGGCACTGGGAGTTTGGCAGGATACAAAACAGAAGAAATCTCTAGCTTCATGGTGCTAACACATCAGTGATAAAGGCTTGGCATATATGAAGCATTGCCTGAACTGACATGTTTAATATGCTCTAGAGGATGGACATTTGAATGATTCTGCAAGTTATTTTGCCACGAATATACTAATTGAATGGTTATATACTTCCTTAAGAATTGTTGACTCTGAAAAGAATGGAAGAAGTCCAATCAAATTGGCCCTAAAAAAAATGTGCAACATGTTTCTTGTCAGATGCGGTTCTACACTTATTAGGCTGAATTCATCATCATAAACATCTGGATTTTTTTTTCAGATATTTGTCACCCCTAGAACTGCTGTCTGTGAAGCATCATAAAAAAGAAAAAGCTAGCACGCTTTCTCTTGAGGTCCTCTCCAATGCAAGAAGTCACAAGACAAGCAGAAATACATTTAAATACCAATGACCAGATGTAAACACGAGTAATTACTAACTCAAACACAAAATGCATTTGTGGTGTAGACAGTGAAATGAATCTGTAACATCATACTTGGGGGATGAGTGAATCAGTGAGGGTGAGCTGTGCTTAAAAATACTTAGCCTACACAAGGATCTATCTGTGGAAATATTTATCAAAAAATTCAGTGTGGTCATTCTCAATAATATGAGTGCAGAAACCCATTTTAAATGGAAGTCATTTTCCTTTCTTACCTACTATATTAGTGACAGTCCTGACAGTAGACAGGTGGTATACTGCAATCAGGATAACTTGCGGGTCAGGGATTAACCACCCAGGAGTAGGTACGGTAGAGGGGAACCTCAAGGGCTAGAACCAGGGCTAACAGCAGAGACACTGTCACCATCCCTAGACCCACGAATTGGAAGAGGAAGAAGTTTCTGGAGCCAAGCAGGAGAAAGTTCTGTACAGTAGGCTACCTTGAAAGGAGCAAGAACTGTCTGGCCAGAGCAGAGTGAAAAAGGGTGGACATGAATCCAGAGGAGCAAAGAGAAGGTATCTGACACTTAGCACTAAATATGCTATTGCCCAACTAATTTATTTAATAGTCCTTTGGTATTTACTGAGCCCCTACTATGTGCTAAGCCATGCAGTATGCAAGGTCTCTAAAAGATGCGTAAGTCATGGTGTTTGCCCTCAAAGAACTCAAGAGTCCAACGTGGATGACAGACATACAGGCAGACTAAGTCAAAGACATTGCTGCAGGCTGACTCTGTAACAGAAACAGGAGAAAGTGTTGCAAAGACAAAGGAGGTAGCAGGGGTGCTCTCCCTGGGAAAGAGACATTATTAAGAAATTGCTGACACAGCCTTACCTGTAATATTAACTTAATTATACTCAGGTTAATGAACAGGTCACTGAATTATGGGCCTATAATTCTATCTATATGTTTAGAAAGATCAAAGCAGTATGCATTTAAGAGGTCTTTGCAAAACCCTAAATGCGTTTTCAGTTTTTTTCAAACCAAAATTCATACCAGAAGTAGTTCAGTGCCTTCCTGTTACAGGTGAGGAAATCTGCTTAATCTATTTAGTAGCACAGAGAGAGAGAGAGGGAGAGAGCGAGTGAGCAAAGACCCAGGACTCCGGGCTCCCTACCATGACTGGCCTTGGAGGCTTTACGTGCTTTTGAGGTAATGTTAGTTGCACCTAAATTAAATCAGTGACTTCCCCCTCTCACTGCTGTTCTACTGCATTTTATTTCTTTTTATCCTTCACTCTTCTTACCTTGATTGGAGGGCGTCTCAAAACTGGTATCAGTGAAGTTCTTAAGAATCAGAAGCTCAAATCCCTAAAATCTGTTACTAAGCAGTAAGCTTGGGGAGTGTGTTTTTCACTCTACTATTTGTGGTAGCCTGTACTTTCCTGGAGTGATTTCCTTTTAATCTAATTTCCTTTCTAATGTGTGAATTTTACAGCATGATGTCAACATGGTAAAATGCATAACCATATGGTTGCCACGTAATTGAATGCTCCCATCTGTGGACTGTCCTTTGAGCAATTACTGTAGTGACCTAATTGTTGCCATTTATTGTTTTGTTAATAACAATTATTCATAGTACTTTCCTAAGACAGATCTACCAGTCCCTTCCATGTAATCACTTCTACAAGACTGTTCGAGAGCGCCTAGGGATTCCACGATGGGTTCATCTTTAAGCATATATTTAGTGTCTAGCGTCTAGTACATTTCAAGCACTGCATTTGGCGTGCAAGTATAAATAAGATGTGGTCACTGCTTTCAAGAAGCTTGAGCTAAATTTAACTCAATGTCACCAATTTTAATTGATCTACACTATGTGTCCAAGCACCAGGGTGGTGAAGACGTGGTAAAGAGCGCAGGGCTATGATTTCTGTTTCTTAGATGACAGCCCAGGGCGCACACTGTGGCTCACAGGCTGAATGTCCTTGGCAAGCTGGATGATCACTCTTGCCGCAGCCCAAATGCCCCCACTTCCGAGGGGCCGCATTCAACTCTTCTCCTAATGTACAGGCTGATGGCTGGAGGTCCCCTCGCCATCAGAACCCTGGTCCTTCCTTTCCCTCCAGAGGTCAAAGATCTGCCTCCCTCCTTCCATCCGTTTCTTTTTGTTACTCCTTTTGAAAGAGTCCCCAGTTTCTGGCTGAGAGAGAAAACAGCCCGACATGGAGGTCTTGATCCCTAAAAGAAAATGAAGTTGCATTTTGTTTTTGATCCTTCAAGTGTTTTGTTCAGGTTTTCCAAGTAAGCCCTCAACAGAAGATTTTTACACTCAACAGAAGATTTCATCTTAAGTGGAGAAATAAAGGTTTACTTCCATGCCTAAAGAGAAGTCGATGTCTCTGGCAATATAACAGCGCCTTAAATGAGCTTTCTGGTTCTCCATGCCTGCCTAATTTGTGTTTTGATGGAATTAATTTTCACAATGGAGCAGGTTAAGCAATAAAGGTTTTTATCAGTTACCTAAAAATAGTTCCTTAATCTTTTCCAAAAGGTTTGTGAACATGAAAAACAATTTAGCTTATATGTCATAAAAAATTAGCTTATTTCAGGCCAAATGGATAACTGCGGTGATTAATGAATAGTATTCATACAAGAGAAAAGTAAATAGTTCTGTTGAAAAAATTTTATTGTCACAGGGATAATGAAATTGCCAGAAGGCCGGGATTCATCAGGTAATCTATTTCATTTTGTTCTCTTTAGACAAAAAGAAAAAGAATGCAGATTCTTTTTTCTTTTATTCTTGCCTGCACTTACCACATATAAATATAGTCAACTATGTGAGAAAATAAAGGCTGTCCTCGGTGTGGATTTGGGAGTGACTATGCAACTCCATAATACTGTACCAATACGTTGGAAATTTCTAGAAATAATGGAGGTATCTAAAGGAAACATTGGGAGAACATATGGTTTTATAAAACATTGTTTGGTGGATAATAGAAAGACAAAAATTATATAGACCATGAAGTTACGAGGATAAAAAAAGGAGGGAAAGATATCACCCAATGTCCTGAAAAAACAGAGCAAATTTGAACCACAACATTCTTTCAGAGAAACTTAAGGAAAGATGTTAAATCCACTTCCCTTTTTGTTTTTATAAAAGAGATTTAGTCTGCCCTCAATAAAAGGACTTGTTTTCCTGTAACTGCTCCAGTTAGATTTCTCTATTGTAATCTGGAAACCTATGGCTTTGGGGGTACTCAGAGCATCGCTTTTTGTCGTGTGTTCTTTCTGCTGTGTAACGCTGTGCTACAAAGGATGTCATTTCAATTACTCGCTGGCCCATCTTTAAGTCCCTTAAAGGTTACAGGGCAAATTCTGCCTAAACATTCAGTATAATGTTAAAGTTACTATTTAAGAGTCAATGTGCAGAACTGTCTTGGAACTGAGGGACTCTAGGTTCTAATGGGTTTTGGTTAACGCTCACAGTTCCCTCAGTTGACTGGTTAAGTTGTGGTCACCTTAATGATATCACTTTATCCTTAAATGAAGTCAGTCATAAACAAGTTTCAGCCGGTAGGTAGCCCGTATACCAAGCCGATCACAGATTATGCCCATGGATGTCACCGCCTGGGGCTGCCCCCTTTTACCAAGGCACACAAAGCGGGCCTTTTGTGAGGGCTGGTCCCGGCACACCGGCTAATACCCATTGCCTCTGCTGCTCTGCCTGCTGGGTGCTGGGGCTGCCGCGGTCATGCCACTGCATTCAAAATCAGAGCAGTGCTGAAATCCACTTAACAGTGTGGTGTTTAACTGCTGTCCCTGAAAGACTGTCCAGGCTGTATGCGCTTTGGCTGTGAGTAAATCAACGGTGATCATCAAATACAACAAATTCCCAACCAACGGATCCAAGGGCTTTGAACCTTGTCATTATCAGAGAAGGTACTTTCAGGATTTTTTTTTTCGTTCAGGGCTGATGTCCTGGTTGTATAAACATATATGGTCATCACTAAATAGATGCCTCTCAGTTACAGAGTCAACAAAGAACAATTTTTTTTTTAAAGCCCTCACTTCCTCCCCAGGAAACAGTGTATGTGCAGAGAGGAAGCTGTCTTCCTGTTTTCTCCATAGTAGCACTCTTGCAAGGTTTCTGACTAAGCTTCCAAACTCAGTCTCCATCATATGGAACAAGCACTTCTTAACAGCTAGCCACATTTTACAGCAGTAATTAAGAAAAAAAAAAGAGAGATTTATTTCCCACAAAACATAAAAAGTATTATTAGCCTAATTAATCATCTATTATAATCTTTTAAGCATTGCACCCTCTCCCTCAATCTCTATCTCATCCAATGTATAGTGAAGGCACTGGATTAATCCACTGGGGTTATCCTGTCAAAATTCTTTGCAAAATACATCAACTCTTAGTTTCCCAATTATGAAAGAAACTTGAAAGGGCACCTGCTTTTTATTATTTCAATGTTTTGTGATACAAGCCCAATGAATGTGCCTGGCACCCAAGAATAAAATATAATTCAAGAACGTTTTGTACATTCTGCTCTAAATTTTTAGCATTTCAGCACTGGTTTCTGGGGGCCTTTAAAAAGAGCCATTTAGAAACAAAAGTCATCCTCCTCCTTTTTTTTTTTTTTTCGGTTTGTTTTTTAAGTCAGTTAAGGCGTTTTTGTTTCATTTATTTCCCCTGGTGATAGCTGAAGTAATAAAACTCAGATAAACCTGAGAATCAAGGCAGGGCTGGATCCAGATGATATTTTCAATGAGATGAGTTTTGGGTTTGGTAACTTTTCAGTTTTTCTTCTTGCTCTTGCTTCTAGACATCCCCAAGTTCTGTCAACCATCCATGAAGTCAAGGTTTTCAATGTTGTCCAGAAGCCTATCTAAATCAGAATCATCCAAGTGCCTGTTAAAATGCAGATTCCTGGATCACATCTCGGACCTATAAAATCAGAATCTTTGAGATCAGGCCTGGGAATCTGCATTTTAACAGCTGCCCAGTTTGATTACTTGACTATAAAGACATAAGGGCTTTTCTCCCCAAGGGATATTTACTTATAACTAGCAACCAAAGACCTGAAAACCTTTTAAACCTATACCTTTTTTTTTTTAAGAGGCAAAACCTTTTGGGACAAGAAAACTTTTTCCATGCCCCTCAAATCTTATAAAAAGGCAGTTCCATCTTCATTTACTATTCATAAATCCAACCCTGGAGATCAAATAGTGAGAAAAAATAATTTGCATTCTTTATTGGTGGCCTATCTAGCATACTGTGTGGGGTAGATATTTTGAAAGTAATTTACCTGGGAAAAGGCCTTATATGTAGGCTCTTTGGATTGTGATCACTTTGAATACATTTACACTTGAACAGCGCCACAAAAACTTACTGTCAGTTACTCTTTTTAATCACCCTCCAGCAGGAAACTCCATTTCCTACATTATGTAACAGACCTGAAAATCTCCCACAATGTTTTAAGGATATATTAGTGGTCATTCCTGATAACTGTCTACTTTTAAAGAAATAATTCTTCTTGCATTTCTACCCAAAGAGTTCCAGGTCCAGGAAACAAACAAGCATGCTTTACAGTAAATGCTCAAGACTTTGATAGGAAAGCAGATTTGAAAGCAAACTAAAGAGGTGTATTTAGACAACCAATTGTTAACTGTCCCTAACGCTGATGGTTCTCAGTAATGTCTACAGCATGGGTCAGATGCCTTATCACTTCAGACGTGTCCAAACAGTTTACACAAATTCATCAAATGATTTATCAGTTGTTTACTAACTAATACAGCATCAAGACGATTAAAAAGCACTCATTCACTTAATGCTCAGTAGGACTTATAATGAAATAGTTCTAAAAATGTGTTGTCTGGCCTCCCACAAGCCATTCAACCTTTCGAAGACTCATTTTACTCATCTGTAAACAGGAGACGTCATAGGAGCTGTGTCAAAGAGATATTGGGAGGATTAAGCGGTAAATGTAAAGTCCTTGGCACCACATCTAGCACATAGTAAGGGCCTAATAAATGTCAGTTATTATAATTATTATTCTTGTTTTCTTATCTCCAGGCGCCATGTTGGACAATTAATAACAAATCATGATCCTTTTATAAAACCAACATATCATTCAACTCCTAACACTTAGACATTACAGCATAGGTAAATATAATTGGTTTAATTAAGTTTTGAAATTCTTTTGTCTCTTCCTTTTCTATAGCCTCCAAGCACATGTTACGTGGACTTCATTCTATCCATTTATTGGAATACCTTTAGATTTAGAGTCTTCATCTATCTTTGGATCTAATATAATCAGAAATCTGGGGTCAGATAGCTTAAGTATAATGACTATGTTTTTAAACAGTTTAAGTCAATTAGAGATAAATAAACTTTAGGGAGACCTGAAAGCTGTTGAGACACAATGGTACAGAAATATTTTTGAAATTCCAACTAAACTCAACATCTTGATATGATACCGAGGCCATTTGTGAAGGCTCTTTTTTGTTCATTAGTGTGTGGAGTGCTAAGTGAATTATTTAGTAGATGATTACCAACAATCAAATATCTCACTATGGGAAAAGAATGATAAACAATGCTCCTTGGGGTCTTCATAATAGTTATAAGTGCCTTCATTCAAAAAATTTCTATTGAATTTTTTCTGTGTGTAAGGCATTATCCAATGTGACAAGGTCTTTGAGATAAAAAAGAAAAGAACATTACCCTATTTGATGAACTCAAAGTCTCATTGGGAAGAGATAAGTAAAAAGATATAAAGCTATGAATAAAAGCTCTGAATGCACCGAAGATGCAACAAATAATTATCCCTGAGAGATCTAAAAAGACTTTGTCTTTCTTGAGGTCAGTCTTTTCTTCTTCTTCTTCTTTTTTTTTTCTTTGGTGGGAGGAGGTGATTAGGTTTATTTCTTTATTTGGTTTTTCAAGGAGGTACTGGGGATTGAACGCCCAGGACCTCATGCATACCAAGCATGCGGTCTACCACTTAAGATGTACTCTCCCCTGGCTTTGTCTTTCTTAAAGGCTAACTTGCTGGGACCGAAGGGGGAGCTGTAAGAAAAGGGAAGATGAGAGGTAAGGTTGGGTCCTTTGAGGAAGAAGTCACACGTCCCCTGCATGACAAGCGTGACAAGCCCCTGGGGAAAAGTGGCAAGTTTATCGTGTACGGAACACAATGGCTCACAGGGTACCCAGTGGAAGAGCAGAAAGAGGTTGTTTTGTGTGTGTGTGTGTGTGTGTGTGTGTGTGTGTGTGTGTGTATAAATGGGAGGACAAGTGAGTTCATTTTTGGACACAACACATTTGGCCTGTGAGACACAGGCAGTAATGTTCAAAAAGCATCTGGATCCAGAGGTTAAGAGAGGGACTCAGTGTGAATGACAATGGACTTCGGAATCAATATCGGAGAACGGGTAACTGAGGACGCGAGGGCGTATGTGATCACCCGGGAGAGCCAGCAGAATGAAAAGAGAAGTCCAAGGGCAGATCCCCAAGGAACACTAACATTTAAGGGGTTAGTTCGGGGAAGGGATCCAGCAAAGAAGGAGCAATTAGAGCAGAATGAGGCAAAAGGCGACTGGGAAGCCAGAGTCACGGAGGAGATGTTTCAGGAAGCAGAGATGCTCATCAGCTCATCACTCAGCTGTAGTGGGGGAGGCTTCTCTCCAGAGACAGGGCTGCTAACAAGGGGTTAATTCACGGTGGCTCATCACTCTTGCACAACCTCCAGGAGAAGTGCGAGCAGAAAGAAAATGGTCCCATGATAGAGATGGCAGAAGAGAAGAAGAAAGAAGGCACCAGAGGCTTAGATAACTCATGGCTGAGTCATCAGCCCATAAACAGGAGAGAGTCAGCACTATGACTGCTCCTCCTGAAATAAAGCAGCAAAACGAACTAGCAGTTAAAAAGAAAAAAGTGAAGACGTTTTGAAGAACTGAGGCAGCATGATCACGTAAGCCATGGCTTTTAAATCCCTGCGTGCACTCTGCTTGGTGTAAGTCAGTAAGTACCTGTTGATGAATGAACTTGGAAAAGACACTACCCACTGGGGCCTCAGTTTCCTTCTGCTATAATATGGAGAGAGGAGTTGCTTTGGTCCTTGCAAGTATCCTATGTGCTCGGGACTATTTTTGGCGCACTTTACAGATGCGTGAGCCAAGATACAGCAACTTTAGGAAATTTGCCCAGACAGGTGATAAGTATAGCAAAGCTAAGTTTCCAGCATGGGGCTTTCTGTCCACAAAGCTCGTGCTTTGCATCCCGCTGGGTCCCTCAGAACTTTCAAAGTACTTAAATATGCTTCATTTTTTTCCCCCTATAAATGTGAGGCTATGAGGGAAGCTGGGTAAGTACTGTTACCTCCACAATAGGGAAAGAAATTGAGGATTTGCCTACAAGTACCTGCTCAGCAATGGGGAACCCTGGGACCCAGGTCTTCTACTCTGTATCATGGCCTTTGAAAGATCAGTAAATGTATTACATTAATGAACGTTAACTTTGAGACCAAAATTAACAACTTAGAAAGAAACTACTGCTACTCTTAAAACTGTATAAAATATCTTTTCTTTCTAGAAATTATAGCACCACGGAAATGAATCATCTGAGATTCTGTCTTAAGAAGCGGAGATGGCAGTTTAAGTATAGCCCTCTAAAAAGTAGCAGCTTTTCCTCCATCATCTTACTAGTTAATCTTCCTGGGAACAGGCTGATATTTACTCATCCCAAGAGAGTGTTGAATTGTCTGGACTCCAAAAGATGCTAAGGATAAGGGTTTAAGTTCCCCACCATTAGTCATCACATGGAGAAAAGTGACAGAGCTCTTTACGGATGCATTGCTTTTTTTTTTTTTTTTTTGCCCTTAAAATGGCAGTTGAAACAAAATTCAATGGGTTTAAATTAGGAAAAGTCAGTAAAGAATGCTCTCCCTTCCTTCAAAGTGATCCGTTCCCTGGGTAAGATGGAACTACTCCGCGGTCTCTAGACGACAGAATCAGATAGGCTAACAATGCATTTGAGAGCTTTGCAAAGAAACGTTAGACAAAATAGATCAGGTTAAAGTGGACACAGACGCCCAACAGCAAATTCTAATTATTTTCATTCCCCGTCTTGGAACAAAGAGACAATTGTTTAAAAAAAAAAAATGTAGTGTGTGTGTGTGTGTGTGTGTGTGTGTGTGTGTGTGTGTGTGGTGTGTGGGGGGGGGTGTGTAGGTGGGTGGGTGGATATGTAGCGAAAGTATTTCCCCCTCATTTGATTTATTATTAATGCTCAGAATTTCTATGTAACACAATACATAAGCAGCCTAAAGAGCTGAATAATAAAAAGTGAATCAATCCTGAGAACCAGGAAAAGGCACATTTCCAACACAGGTCTTTGGAGGCTGTGCCCAGGCTATCCTGGTAAACTGACGTGGGTGAAACATAGGTTTTTGAGTCAAGAAACTCTGGATTCTAGCTCCAGCACCTCCATTTCTAGAGCCTAGACAAGTTACTGAACTTTTCTAAGCTTCAGTTTTTGTTTTTTTTTTTTTTAAGGCCTATAAAATGGAGGAAAAGAACTTTTTAGCATTCTTATGAGGATTAAATGTGATCAGGGGTGTACACTCTCTGGAATCATTTGTTCCCATTTTCCTCTACAGATTCCTACTCCTTCCCTGAAAGCTATAACAAAATAGGGAACAGTTGCCGATGCTGGTAAGCCATGTACTCAGTTCCAAGGCAGAAGGTTTAAATAACCAAGAAAACTCCAGGAATTGTTGATGCAGTTATCTTCCAGATGAGAAATGCTCTGAGTCACGTGGAACACGATGTACACTTGCTTTGAAGCCCTTGGCCAAAATTCCCATCTGGAATAGCAGTGGCTGGCTACCCACACTGCCCTCTAAACGCAGCTAGAATTCAGTAGTTGTCAAACAGTTCATGTGTGCTGAAAATTGTAGAAAGTTGCCTTTTCCTCCTTAAATTCTTAATCACATCCCTTTGGACCAAAATGCCCCCAAAGGACATATTTGGACCTTTCATGGAAAATGAGATTTTTTTTTTTTGAATTGAGGTCCAGTTAGGAAGTAGAGAGGCTGAGGAATTTGAAAGAATCTTGTGCCTTTTGAAGTGTGTTCCTGGTTTCATTCTCTCCTTGGGCTCGGATAGTTGAGCTCAGGTCGAATGGCTCCCCCACCGTCTTCACGCCACACTCAGAAAAGACAGCCTGTAAGAGACGTGCCTTGGGTACTCCTTTCCTGTATGAGGAGCAGAGGAAGCTGCTTAAGGAACTGCTGCCTGTGGCTCCTTAAGTCATGAGTCATTTGTGTAGTTAAGTGAATCGGCCACTTATGTGTTGACAAAGTCGAAAGGGGGTGGGGCTGAAGATGGGGCAATTCCAATGCAGAAAGAAGTGCTCCAGGAGGGGTACCCGCTCCTTGAAATGCTAAGGGTTTCTGGGTGCACAGTGACTGGGTCCCCAGCATCACCATCCTCCTTAGTCATAAATCTTTATTGAGGCCTTCTGACCTCTCCGACACCAGCACAGGACACAGCATCACGGGTCACGGAGTGCTCGCTCTTCCACTTCCTGTTGTTCCTACTTGTGCCCTTTGTTTCATGTTTTCAAAGGTCTTCCTACCACCTCCATTAGCTGCTTCTGAGCGAGACACTGGTCAGTAATTCCTCTGATGAATACACATTGTTATGCCCTCTTCTGGAAGGAGGGCATCCGAGGGAGGAAACGGTCAGGGGCTTGCTCAATGTGGTGCAGAGAGGCGGAGGCAGCCGGTTCTGGGGAGCAGCTCAGCCCAGCCCACTGAACCCTGCCGCCACCTGGCCGTTGCTCACTCCCGCCCTGCGGCCTCCACATCTGCAGTTGAAAGCAGCCCAGGTGCGCCCATCACCACCGCTGCCCCAGCTTTTGCTGGCTGTCCCCTCCCTATAACCCATTTCCTCTCACCCTTGGACTTCTTTTTTTTTTTTAATTCAAGTGTAGTCAGTTTACAGTGTTGTGTCAATTTCTGTTGTACAGCACAATATGTCAGTCATATTGGAACACACACATATATTCGTTTTTATATTCTTTTTCACCATAGGTTACTACAAGATATTGAATATAGTTCCCTGTGCTGTACAGTATAAACTTGTTGTTTCTCTATTTTATGTATAGTAGTTAGTATATGCAAATCTCAGACTCCCAATTTATCCCTTCCCAAGCCCTTCCTGCCCTGGTAACCATAAGGTTGTTTTCTATGTCTGTGAGTCTGTTTCTGTTTTGTAATAAGTTTGTCTTTTTTTTTTTTTTTTTACATTCCACATATAAGTGATATCATATAGTATTTTTCTTTCTCTTTCTGGCTGACTTCACTAGAATGACATTCTCCAGGTCCATCCATGTTGCTGCAAATGTCATTATTTTATTATTTTTTATGGCTGAGTATTATTCCACTATATAAATACACCACAACTTCTTTTCATCCTTGTAATCATAATTGAATGACATTTCTGAGTCCAGGAACTGAAGAACCACAGGTTAAGGACAGCAAAGGCAAGGAGAATGTCTTTCTAGTTTTGAGCTTTAGGCCAAAGCATCCCCCAAATATAGTTCATAAAATTATAAGAGAATAGGAAAGCTTAAGGCTGAGACAAGTACTGCATATTTCGAGGCAGAGTCATAGACTCAATTTGCTTAAAAAAAAATATTTCACATCGTCTTTGCAGATCCTTGTGTCCCCAGTCCATAGAAACTCCACAAACAGTGTCTACACAAGTTGTCGGTGAGAGATGAGTCCCTTTTAGGCCTGCATCCTAGACCAGAAAGAAGATAATATAACACTAGACACTGGAATATTCTCAGTGTTACCTAGAATGAAGAAAGGGTAGATTGTTTTTTTTAATGGCAGTACTGGGGACTGAACCCAGGACCTTGTACATGCCAAGTATGCAGTCTACCCCTGAACTATACTCCCCCTGCCCCAAGAAGATTTTCAACTACTCTTCAGTGTAAAGCCTGCACTTGTACTTGGCCCTCTAATTACAGTCTATGTCCTGACTTTTCTGTCCTAAAGTCTATGACCCTGGTGAACCTCCCAGGAAGGGGAGGCCACTGTCTTCTTCCATTTTAAGCCTCTGTCAAAGCCCATCTCAAATTTTGCCTTCTCTATGTGGCCTTCCCCAATCCTGCCCACTGAATTTTACCCTCTTTCTTCAGTGGCTACAACTTTCCCTGCTGGTTATCATTAAGTTTAGAGCTTTGTAATTGAGCTGTTCTACATGCGTATGTCAGGTCTCTGGTATCCTAATTGTTTCTACCCCCACAGAGTGTCCAGGCCAGTGGCATATGCCAGGTTATCGTCATTGAACAAAATCTGATTGATCACTTAGGTGTGCCATATATCATACCCTGTTTTGGGGATAAAAAGTAGAAAAAGACATAGTCCCTTGTCTCAAGAAGTAGGACAGCAAAGAAACAGCTAATGGGAATCACCGCCATGAGCTTTCTTGTAGAGGATACGAACGCAGGGCTGGAGAAACATGGTGGAGGGGCACCCAACTCTGGGGCTGGGGGAACCCGGCAGCAGAGGTCAGAGGGTGATTTTTGAATTAAGTATTGAAAGCTAAGCAGAGGTTTGCCGGGGAGACAAAGGGCAGAGGGGAATCCCACCAGGGGCAGGAGGACACACAAAAGCAAAGAGGCATGAAGAGTTCATGGAGTGGTGTGTTCACAGGATTTGAGAGTATGACTGGAGACCAGGGAATGTGAAAACAAGGCTGTGTTGGGGTGGGGGAAATCAAGACCCAGACATTCTCCTGAAATGGATGTAGGAATGCACCCAACATAATCACTTAACTCAGTTATTATTATATGTTTTATTGCTGTTTCTATTTAAGTAGAAGAACTATTTGCTTAGCTAGTCTCTAATTTGTCGATTTATATCTCTATGTCATTCAGACACTTCCCTTGATCCCAGGAAATTCATTGAAGGAGAGTGAGAATGCTTATTCCTATGCACTTACTAAAGTACAATACAAGTGCAAATGCCTCGTCCATCTTTAAAAAAAAAAAAAAACAAAAACGCATCATAGGTCATGGCGACTGTTGCTCAAAAGTTCTAACGGTACGCTTCACACAGCACTAAATGCTGCCCTGCACTGTTCCCACTCAGGGCACGGGAGGCAGACAGACTCTCAGAGACGTCATATTTAAAGCTGATGCTTCATATAAAGAGCACCATTCACGGACAGTATTCTAGCATCTTCCCTCATTGCCATATTTGTGCTTTGCTTTTATGGTTTCCTATTTTACAGACTCAAACCTTAAGTCCTCCTCTTTTTTTGACGGCAAGAATATGACAAGTCAGAGATGACTGCGAGGGTGGGTGAAAGCAAGTAACGGTTGGCAACTTTCCGGGTGATGACGAAGGTTATCTTTAATAACCATAGCCTGGTCCAGATACGTTACAAACATTAGGTTTTACTATGGAGCCACTACATGAATTTATGCATCGTTCTCTTGACTGTTCATTCTTAGAAGTATTAACCCAGTGTAATTCAGTACTTCCTTGGTAAGCCTTCCATAGGAAGATTAGAACAATTTGAGTGATTATAAACTATCTAGGCTTAGCAGATGCTGGTAATCTGTGGGATTGGGACCTGAAAGGATTTATGTCTAAACGTGATTTAAAGTCTCTCCTTCTTCAAGACTCCATTTTACCTTGAATGCTTTACATTCTCTCAAAGTATATTATTTCTCTTCAGAATCCTTTTTTCTTATTTCATAATTCCTGGCAAGGCAGACATTAAATTGGTAAATATATTTGCTTTCTGCTTTGGGGGTGCTAGGATTAATTTTCAAGTTGTTTTGAAAAATGCTCTAGAAAAAAAAAATGTCGAGTGTGCCTTTGAATGTCTCCCCAGTGGTGTCAGTGACAGAAGGCAGCTGCAGCACTGACTTGAACTTGGTATAAAGGCTGATATTTGACTCCAACTCCAAAAACCCATCATCATTCTTAACGATTCGATGGGAAGGCACATGCCTCCTCAGTGAACCCCTCTTAACTGTCGGCTTTAATGGGGGCCTTTCTTGGAAATCCAGTTTTCCGCCTGTCCTTATACATGGCCTGAAATTTATTTTTATCTTGATACAGAATAAGTGACTTACTTGGGTCAACCCTGACTACTATTTTAAGGTCAGAATTTCTTGAATGAATATGTGAGGTATGAAAACATGGAGATCTTACATTGGTTCCACAAAACTATCTTCTGATATAGCTCTTTTCATGCTCCATTGGTTTCATGTGAAAATGGAACGCGTTTCATGGGCAGGTGTGCAGCCTAGTAAGAATTTTTCTTTTCTTTTTTAGTTGATGTGATGTTTTCAAACAGGACTATTTATATAGGCCAAAGAAATTCAAATCTCAGAATTTTCCCTCTAAGTCCTGTCTTGCTATGGTTGCCAGATAAAATCTTGGGGGGCGGGGGCCCAGTTAAACCTGAATTTCAGATAAATGACAAATTAACTTTTTTAGTGTAAGTATGTCACATTCAATACTGGGGACATGTTTATACTGAAATTTTTGTCGTTTATCTGAAATTCAAATTTAACTGAGCCTCCTGTGTTTTTATTTGCTAAAGCCTGCAACCTTCTAACTGGGGGCAGTTGAATTATGATCAGAATTACATTATCTCCAGATTGCAGGTCTATGAAATTCCCCAGGGGCCATTCTTCTCATGAGTATGTGCAAAAGTGGCAACTGCTGTACCGGCCATTCCCAAAGGCCCCATGGAGCCATCTGGCTCGGGGTCTAATGGATCTAGATGCTGGACATTAACCAGTCCCTCCTTCAAAGTATGCTAAAAAGCTTTAAGGCAACAAAAATAATGCCCTTCCCATAGTGGGCACTCGATGCACTTTTGTTGAAATTATTCATGTTCATTACTGCCAGTCAAGATGAGTAAGATGATAAGAGATGACAGCTTAGAAACAGTTCCTACGTAATCCTCACCTGTCAATCTCAGCACGTCTGATTCTTCAGAAACCAGATGTAAATTCCACCTCATTCAAGAAGCCTTCCCTCATCGCCTCATTGTCTGCACCACCCCATCTCTCCAGCATCTCTTGTTTACATCATTCATATGACACTGAATATATTCTGCTTAACATTTGAAGTGACCTTTCACTTACAAATTCCCTGAGGTGGGAGAGCTCTGAGTTAGAACAGGAGCCCTGGAGTCAGACCAATTTTGGTTTCAAACGTTGCTCTGCCCCTTCTCGGCTTTGTCACCCTGGACGAACATGGTCTCTTAAGTCTCAGCTTCTTACTTTTATCCCTCAGTAAAATGGGGTTAATAACACTGCAGAGCGTCGTAGTAAACGGGCTGGCACGTGTGTAGGAGCAGCTTACTTAGAGAGCATTGACCAGTGGGAGGCAGGCATGATCAGTATCATCATTACTACCTTTTTTGCATCCACATTCTCCCCAGTGTCCACTGCTTATCAGGACCTACATGACTCCAAGTTCCCAGCCAACCAGACAGTGAAAAGCACTGCCTGGGGACAGAGCAGGGAGTCTCTTGCACTCCTCAAAGTAAAGATTTCATCTTCTTGGTTCTCTATTTCTCTACGCGCCTTTAAACCTACACACTGAAGCCCCTGCGCTGTGTTCCGTCTGGGATCATGTGAGAAGCGAGAAAACTTTAACTGCCTTAGAGACTTGTTCCCTCAGAGGCAGCGACAGGGGGAAGCCTCCTGGGACTGTGGTCACCACACACTTCCTGCCTTACTCTTTATTGACTGTTTGCAACCTCTTTCTTTTCCTCTCAGTCATCAGGGAGGAAGTTGCATAACTTAAAAGCTAAGAGGGACCCATTTTCCTGTCATCTGAAGTCATACACATTACCCTTCCTTATTGTAACTCTTCTTTAAGTGCCACTGAAAATGCTCTTCTAAATGCAAAATGACTATTTTTGCCATCCCAAAGGAGCATGCGTGAGATTGGATTTTTAGTGTTTCGTTTCTAGTTGTACGAAATCAGCAGAGGAACTGGGGATATATATGTATGTTAAAAAAACAAAAAACCAAAATACAAGTTTCAAGGGTATCCTGAGTTCTCGACTGGCTTTTACCAAAAATCACATTCAAAATCCTTTGTGTAAAAACAAAGAGAAAAACACTCTGGGTCATCCATTCATTGGCACAACATTTGCAAAACTGCAATCTCTTGGAAGGCTCTGGCTGTGACACATTTTTGTATCAGGACCCGGTGCCTTCGCTGTAACAGGTATTCAGTGAACATTTGTTGAACCAATTAATGAACAAGTATTTATTCAACAAGTATTTATCGAGCACTTAGGAGATGTACTGCCTGAAAAAACATTTGCAATATAGTGTTTTCATCACTATGGTCATTAATAAATGATGACTTCACCACAACGCTGTTTATAATGCAGCCGTCCAGCAAGCCGGTGACATCCACTCTGAGGGTTTGGGTGAGAGACTGCAGAGTTTCTGATTGTTTAGACTTAACAGCAATTGACCTCGTCACTCCTGTTGTTACCCACAGAGAACGTGTTCCCAAGTCCCCACCTATCTTATTTCTATTGGTTAATAATTTTAAAGTCACTCCAAACTCACTAAGACTCAGAGATAATCCAGGGCCTTTCCTTCTCTAGGGCCCGAGCTGGCCTCAGGAGCAAAGTCCCAATCGTGAAGCCTTCAGTCTGTGTCCCCTGTCATTTGGGGAAGAGTGTAACACTATGGGGGCCAGGCTGTCCCCGATGTTAGAGACCCCATCTTTAAAATTATTACTCTGAGAAAAGTGGGGAAATATTGTTTCAATTATAAGGATAACACACAGACAGCCATGGACCACTTAAGAAGTTGCATAGTAGTTGATTTTAACCACAAAACCAAAATCACTATTTAGCTATTTGCTTCTGCACAGTATAGGGCAGATCTGAGTGGCAGGTCAGTCAAGCTATTTATTTATTTACTTTTCATTCATTCATTCATTCATTCATTCAATCATGCTGTTCTCGGTTCCTGGTTTTGCAACTGAAGATGGCCAAAGTCTCAGAGTACTCCAGCGTTAATAGAAAACAGCTCACTGTTGCCCCAGCTGCAGATTTGAGTAGTCGAGCAAGGTCAGTACCCAGAGGAGCAGGTCACTTGTACAGAAGGAGTGAGCGAAGTTTCCAGAACTGCTTTTCAGGTGTTTCCATTCTTGACTGCTTTTCATTCCCCCTTTCCAATACATCACTCCCTTGTGTTTCACCTCATTTCCTCCCAGTTTCCATCTCGACTTTGTCACATGTTCATGGAGGCCCCCGTAATCTTTCATTTTCTCCTGGTAGAATCTGGCGGTGGCTTTATTAAAACCAGACTGCTCTGCAGTGGGGAATGTGCACAGGTAAAGTCTTCAGGCTGGCAGCTGCCCCCTCCCATACGCACCTCTCCCACCAACTCAACGCCCCCCCCCCAACCGTGTAATCCTGCAGACTGAAGGGAGCCCAGTCACTTACAGCAGACGCTCACGAGCCACACTGGCCATGGAGCCCGGGCCGTGCACTCTGGGGAGCCAGGGGCATCACAAACACACACAAAAGAAACGTGCTCGAGGGCATGTGGTCACTTAGAGTCTGAGGCTGCGAGCTGCGCAGCACCACAGGTCACCCTCAGCATCCGCTCTTGTGAGCAGTGGGGATCAGGCTCCAGGAGGATGCTTCTCCGTACCTCCTGCTTTGTGTCTTGGAAGCCGAAGGCGGCTTCCTCCTGGGGGCGGGAAGCTTCCTTCTGGACTGGGATGCTGCTGAGGTCCGAGGACACTTCTTCGGGAGGGTGGGGAGATTTGGGCAGCAGAAGCACGTAGGTAAGAAAAAGACAAATTAACCTCAAGTCTTTCCTCTTGGCGTGAAAGGAGGTACCGTTTCCCAGTAGCTCCACACTTCCATTTTGCTGCTGCTTTTTCTGTTCTAATTCCCGGTTATAGAAGGACCCACCTATTAGCATGGTATTCCCAACAGTTGCCCACTGTGGCAGAAGAACATCTTGTAATATTAAACAAGTCCTATTATTCTTAAGTTAAATAAACGTAGGACTGGAAGTGACCTGTTTGATATTCTTTGGCAATTAGATCAACACCGAACACTAGAATTGCTAATAGTTTTAGTCTTATAAGATAGTTAATAAGATTTGAGTTCCCCCAAAAATAAAATTTCAGCTTCTTTTAAATCATTTTCATTTAAATTTTACATTCATTAATTATACTTCAAAATTTATCTTTTCTTTTAAAGAAAATTAAGATCTTAGAGGAAAAATAACTTTTGAGATCACACAAAGTAATTTTTACTTTGTCACGCTTATGTTTAGTTTACACTTGTGATGAACATGTATTCAAATTGTGTATACTTTGGATAAAATTACATTTTACCTTGAATACTTTAGCTTTTAAAGTTTAGATCTTGCCAGTCCACAGAAAACCAATTATATGAAGATCTTTGCTGTGACAAGATTAGGGACTTTGCAGTCATTGAAGGCAATAAAATAAATGTTATGGATTAATTAATAATTTATTAACTCTGAGTAACTTAATTTTATTATTCATGGAAAAATCACCAACCCAACAACAGAATATCCAGATGTGCTCAGTAATAATTAAATCCAGTCATTAGATATTTTGACTTTCAGTCATATAAGAAACATAACTTTCCATATTTTTTTTCATTTTGTCATTATAAATATATATTTGTCGAGGAAGGAAGACAGAGACTATTGAACTGTCTGTTAGCCTGATTTATAACGTTTTAGTATTTAGACACATGCTATATGTGTCTGTCCTGCCCCGAGCCTTGCAAATGTTAGGGGGCAGGTCTGCTCAGGTGTTCTCCTCTTTTTGAAGCCGTTCTCAGTGGTCCTGCTCTTTTGAACTGTTTCTTTATGGCAACTGGTTTAGGTGCAACCAGGCTGGATTTCCTCCCCCCTCCCAGGAACTTAATTAATGTACGTGTCCAATGGGTAGTCTGGTTTACAGATAGGGATAAAAGAGTAAAGGACAAGAATACTAAGTTCTTTGGTCTCATAATCAGTTTCCTACAGTATTTTTGTGACAACCTAGGTGTACGCTTCAATATGCTCCCATATTTTATCCATAATATAGGAAGGAGTTACTTACGCATGTTAGAAACATGGAGCTTTGAAGTCAGACAATACTAGATCTGAATTGTAACTCCACCACTCACTAGCAGGGCGATTTATGTCAACTGTTTAAGCCTTAGTTTCTTGATCAGTAAAATGGTGATGGAAATACACTCATAAGGTTACACTGAGGACTAGAGATAACACATGTAAAGTGCTTAGAAGATAGTAAGCATATAATAAATAGCTATTATTCTTATAATGTCCACATGCTTTAATTCTTAAAGTAGTAGTCTGTTCAGTCATTTACTAATCCTCCTATTCAAAGTCCTTTGGGTGGCTACCAGAAGGGAAGGGGTTTGGAAGGTCGGTGAAATGGGTGAAGAGGGTCAGCTCTATGGTAATGGATGGTAACTAGGCTTGTGGCTGTAATCACTTTGTAATGTACAATGATGTCCAGTTACAACTCTGTACACCTGGAACTTACATAATTAAAAAAAAAACTACCAAAAAACACTTTCCACTGCCTAGGGTGTAACTTCTCATGACATTCAGCCACTCCAGTTGGTCCTTCCGGCCTTGAATTCCAGCCTTCCTCCCAGCCCATGACCATTCTGCCAGGAGACCTATGCTCTCCTACATCTATGTCTTTATCACCATGAGTTCATCTGTTCGGATGGCCTCTCGACTTCCGAGGGCCGGTTCAAGTGGCATTTCTCACAAGAAGTCTTCTCATTTTCCAATTTCAATGACCTTTCTTCTCCTTGTGTTCCCATAGCACTGTTTGTAACTTTACTAGAGAACTCATTTCAGTGAGCTTGGTATTTTGTCAGGTTCTGTGTATGCGTCCATCATTTCTGCCCCACCATCCCCTTCTCTGGGATAGACTGTGTCTTTTTCACCTTTTGCACATATGCCTGTCTCCTTCCCGCTGCATGTAACACAGTACTTGGTACAGGGTAGATGCTCTTAATTTTTTAAAATTTGAATTGGTTAAAACCTACTTCAGAGGGATAAAAAGAAAATAATAAAATCAAATAAAGGCCATTGTTTGGATTCTTCTAGTAATTGATGATTCTTGTTCCCACGATTATGAAATTTGTTGTTCTTTAAATGGCATTACTTAAATGTTAAAGCAGTTCGTGGATTTCTAGGAAAAGCACTTTGTCTGAAAGCACTTCTTATTGACAAATGGAACATTGTGATTTATTGTATCACTTAAAAAACATGCAATATATGTTAATATATTGGAAGAATTTCAATATTTAGGTAGTTCAGTTTCAAATGTCCCACAAATTCTTTGAGACTCTTCCCTTCCAAGGTACAACCTAATTACCCTACCCTTGCATGTAGTTGTGACTTAGTGACTCAGTTCTATTCTAAGAAACAGAATACAGTGGAAATGATAGTATGTAATGTGGGAAATTCACTCATATAAACGATCTCTCGTGAATCAGTCACTAATGGGGAAATCAGCAGCCATGTCAAGAGGACATTTCTAGCTGCTCTATGGAAAGGCCCACGTGGTGGGGTCTCCTGCCAACAGCCACATGAGTGGGCTTAGAAGCAGGCCCTCCAGCCCTGCTCGAGCTTTCAGATGACTGCAACCCCAGCAGCCAGCGTGGCTGCAGCCTCATGAGTTGCAGGAGCCAGAACCATCCAGCTAAGCTGCTCCCAGATTCTTGACTCTCAGAAGCTGTGTGATAATAAATGTTAGCTGTTTTAAGCCGCTACATTTTGAGGCAATTCATTAGTCAGAATAGATAACTGATACAGATATTATAGAAATATTATGAGCATTCTCACTGTAGATATTCACAGTTTTAAATCGATGATCATTAATTTCTGAGAGTGACAAGACAATGGGAGGCAGTTACCAAAAGTCATGGTCTGGAACCCACCTTTCCCCCACTGCAGTGGACGTGACTGTCATTCATTCTGTCAACTAGTTATTTAATAAATGCTTAATAAATTGTCTGCTCACAGGCAGTCACTATTCTAAGCCTTGGAAAGACAAAGACAAAACAGATAGGATGCATCTTTTTAAAGGCTTCAAATTCCAGGGTTCTCCACTGTCTTACTCTGCACGGATGATAAAAGACTGATGTCAATCTGAAGTCCCCTACCTAATTGTGTGAAAAGTTATTTGAGAATTATTTTGTGTAATGGAGAAAGAGGACGGGTGGAATTTAAGAAAAGGCTCTGGGCCAATTATGATTTTAGCAGGTAGGGCCCCAAATAATGCCCAGCCTGACAAACAGCTTCAGTCTTTCAAACCAAGGACACTTGTCTCGGGATGTGTGACAAATGGAGTTTTGTGAAACGGTCTGTCTGCCCGTAGTCTATGACACATACAAACAATCACTGTCACTAATGCCATCCTCAGGGATGAAGGACAGTGACATCAATGGCAGGGAAAATATTCCATTAGTAAAACAGCCCCTAATTAATACTAATCTGTTCCCTGGAAAAGCTGCTTTAGAGGAAAGATCTTCCCCGCCACACACATGCCAAACTGCTGAGCATTAATTTGGAAAGTTTCCCATTGAGTTTCAAGAAATATTAAAAAGCTTCACTTAGCAAAAATTAAAAATGAATCTATTTCTGAGCTCACATAATCTATAAAGATGAGATTTTTTTCCTGCCTTTTTTTTTTTAAACAGGCAATGTCAATTCCTAATTGAGCATATCAGGTAAAAGCAACTAAATTCTATTATTCTCTGAATTGACATTCGCTACCTCCTCTTTCTCTTTATCATAAAAAAATGCATTTGTTAAGTACCCAACGCATGTAATCTTAGAAACTGTAACAACACACACACTGACAGATGTGACCCTGGTTTCCTTAAGACCTTGAAAGCTACGTCAGATAAAATTAGCAGAAAACAAACAAGTTAAAAAAGGCATAAAGAACAGGGAGAGTATCTTCATATCGATTCATCTGGGAAACAGTAAGAAATGCTGGGGTCTATTGGAGAAGCTGAAACAGAAGGGTAGTTTACATTATCTGTCAGCAAGTATTCACAGCCTCAGGGATGCGTCAAGCTCTCGGCAGCCTCAGGGCTCTGGTACCCGCGAGTCTCGACTCAGCGCGTTCTCCTCTCTGCCTCGATTTCAGCCTTTAATCCTTGGATCTGAAAGTATGTGTCTCTTTCTCAGGGAAGCACTCGACCTCCCAAGATAATCTCGCATTTTCTTAGTGCGCAACCCTTTTCCTTAACACTATTTATTATGGCTCATGGTTCCCTTAATAGCAAGGATTTGTTCACCCTAGTACCTAGGCACTCTCTGCCCCATCACCTTTCCTTACTATTACCCATTCCAGTTCATAAATATATATATTTACATCATTAGTTCATGGAACACATGACTGTAAATTTCCTGCGCTACAGCAAGGTGGGGGGGGTCTCTTTTCTTCTTCTCTACTGCCTGGCACATGCAGGTGTGTAATACAGATGTGAATATATGGATCAATAAACGAATGAGCAGTTGAGGGTGTGTTCAGAGCTTGAGCTCTGAAGTTAAACATATTTGGGTACAGCCCAAATTCTCACTATCCAGTTATGTGACCTCTGGCATGTGTTTTTCCTCTCTAAGATTCAGTTTCCTCATGGGTACAGGGCAGATAATAATAGTAGTCTCCCCACGTGGCTGTCAAGAGTTTAAACAAGCAAATGCACACGATGTCCTTAGCTTGCAACCTGGCAGCGCACACATGCTTATTATTATTATTTTTGTTGTTGCTGTTGTTGTCATAACGGTCTCTGGCTCCGCCTCTGTCTGAGGAAAGCTGCTGAGCTACTGGACAGCCTAGTCTTGGCCATTTTTGGTTTCCTGTCACCTTTGATGCCTGGCCCCCTGCCAGCCGCATCAGCTAATGCACCCACCCAGCCCACTCCACCCCATTTTCACTCCCCCACCCCTCTGGCCATCACTGGGCCGTACTCTGGTTTCCTACAAGTCTTTCTAGATACAGTTCTTTGATTTCTCTTACTTTGATCTTGTACGACAGCACCCAGTTCCAAGGATTCACCATAGTTTCTCTGAAGGGAGATGAATTCACTCTCAAAAATGATTCCACTTTCCGGTGATTTCCAAACACTGTCCCCAGACCAACCACAGGTCCCCTGACACTCCTCCCAGGATGACTTCCTGCCCCAACTAGGACAGTGTCTGGCAAGAAAATGGATGGCTACTGTCCCCCTGCCCCTTGGGACATTTCAGCTTTGGGGACAAACGAGTTTAGTCACTGATGCTGAGGAAGGCCTCCTGCAAAGAGAGTGCTCACTTGCTCAGTCAGCCGGACCAGACCAGACCAGACAAGCCTGATTTGCCCGAAGGTCCTGGCTCCCGGACCCTCACTGTATTTATAAGTCTTAACAGTGTAACTGTGAATTCCATTCTGGTGATGTTGCTTCTGGCTGGCACACGGCCATGGTTTCCCGTCGTTCACAAGCAATTTTGAGGCCTGCTGATATGGGCATGGAAAGCTCTGAGCTCTCTTTTATGTAACCATGTGCCTGCCTTCTCCTGTAAGATTGTTTTTGATATCTTTTGAATGTATTAAATATTTTCTGAAAATATGGCTACTTCCTGTTGGGGGAAAAAAAAAGTGTTTTCTCTTCTCTCACCTCCCAAGATATTGCTTTGCAGAACACTCTATAAAAATAAAGAGCTTTTTACTGAGTTTGGGACTTAAACAAAGACAAAGAAAAAGCAGTTTCTAAGCAGAAAAATGCAACAAAGACTTTACTTCTTACCAAATAACTCAAGAATGTCTGAACAAAAACATCCCAAACCTGGCTGGTGCCAGAATTTCTCAGATAAATCAAGAGAGGAGAAAAACACAAATCCAGCCCCAAACCACCAAGAATCTATGAACAGCAAAAAGAAAACAACGTGAAACTGAAAATGTTGTTAAATCCCTAGAAGAATCAAACTGTAACCATTTCCTAGAAAGAGCAATTACACCTCTGAGTGTTTCCTAATTAATCTTCTTTTGGAAGCAGTTGGGAAGATCCTACAGGGGTCCCACCTCTTCCTCCAGTAGGCCTTTCCACAACCCCAGAAGCCACAGGCATCCTTCAAAGGTCACCACACTCTACCTGACACTTCTTTATCCGATAATGCCTTGTGTGCCTTGTCATAAAGCATCTCCCACCACGGGTCTAGTCTTTCTAACTAGACTGTAAGCATCTTCCATATAGAATATGGACTTCCATTTGCATTACCCCCACAGCACCTACCATGATGCCTTGAACAAGAGACCAATACGTATGAATTGACTAACACACTTAAGAACTCACAAATGTTTTCTTTAAACCAACAGAGACTAAAAACCTGAAAGTGTACTTCATTCCATTAGACCACGAAAAACATAGAATCTGCTATGCCAGAAATTTTAAATGATTTGGGGCATTTAGTTCAATTTTTGGAGAAACTGTGGAATCTTTGGGCTGCCAAGAATTAGAGTCACTTGGTATTTACTTTCACATAACGTTCCACCTTGCAGACTCACAGACAGAGAGCAAAGGCAGGAAGGTCGGTGTGGATATGGAACACACAAATTTACTTGCTGTATTTTGGTATCCTTGATTCAGAGAAACCTTTTCTTAAACAGGAAAGTAGTATTCTTAGGGTGCAAATGTTATTCTTATCGGCACTTGGCAAGTTTTCAAAATTGTTATCCTCAACAGGAAAATGTGAAAATTGAAACAGCTTTAATAAACGTTTTTAATGAAATTGGGTCTTAATGAAAGATTTTCTACCATATGACTGTCCTTTGGTCCCATTTTTAGAAAGAAAATCTTGTGCTATTTAGAATATGCATATGATCACAACATTTGTGCAAAAATTTCCAGTTTACAAAAATACATCAAAATGCATTAACATATTCTTTCAAGGATTTATATCCTTTCAAATATATATATTTATAGAAACTTGTATATATTGAGTCTCAATTTAAATGCATTATTTCACTTAATGCTCTCTTAAAGATATACACACATTGTTCTTTTAATGAGTTACTCATATTTCTTTTCAATTTAGGAGACTGAAGTAGCTAAAATGTTGGAAGAATAGGACTGCATCTCATTTATCGTATGGCATCCTATATGCAGAGATTAAGACTAGATTATACGAGCTCTCCTTCTTCAAAATGGGTAAATGAATACACGGAGATGTTAAGTTATTTGCTAAAAAGCACAGAGGGGCAACTGTCTCGTGGATTTTCTGATTTTCAAGACTGCCAGCATCAGATTCTGTTGATTCTGTCTTGGCCAATCTGAGACCTGTGGAGGCCCCAGGTTCTCTGACTTCATCCAGGTATCTCTTTGAGGATGGCTGTCAGGTAACAAGCTGACACTAAGCTTAATATGTTGCGATGTCTGCAGAATAGATGCGATGCCTGCCTGGCTAATTAAAACCCTACCTCTCTACCCAGAGAGGGGCTTTGAAAAAGATCATCACACTCACTGCTGCACTTCCTTCCTTATTTAATGTTCTCATGGTCACATGAGATCACCAAATGCTCAGCTCCTGAGCTACACATCCATGTTTAGTACATCAGGAAAGAGTGAAAGATGTGTCTTGTGACTTTCATTCCAAACTTAGACTAGGCATGAGTATTTAATGACAAGTGAATGGACAGGAATGAGAAAGAGATCAAGACTTCAGTAATCTGAATTGATATCCAAGACAATCTGTTATCAAAAATTGCATATATAAGGGATTTTAATCAATGTATTTCTCTCTCAGTGAAAACTCTCCTGATTCCCGCAAGTAAAATCAATCATTTCCTCTTTCAGGCCCCACCCCTGTTCTCAGCATAGCACCCAAAACACTCCATTGTACCTGTTTTACACACCTGTCTTTCAAATCGAGAAGGAAAGGCACTGTGTGTTATCCATCTCTGTATCCCCATGAACTTCAAAAATGCTGGAACATAGTACATACTAAATATGCTTGTTTCTTAAATGCTGAATAAATAAATGCTTGTGCAGTCTAGGCCATTAGGAATTTTGTACTGGAGCTGGGAGATAATTACTCAACATATCATGGTAGCTACCGTAGGAAGTAGAAGAAGGCAACAGTGAGACATACCCTGAGGTATCAGAAATGACAGAAATGAGATTTCCCTACATACAACAGACCAGAGCAGAGATTTAAAAAAAGAAATCAAAGGCAAGAGACTAAGGCTTGACTGGAAACTAACCAGCTCTATTTAAGATCTTAAGAAAAAATTTACCAGAAGGAAAGAAGTTTGGCCGCTCATTGAGAGAGTCACAAAGTATTCATTCATACAGGCACTGCCTAGTGTCCAAGCTTATCCCATCACGGACACCACCTACCCAGCTCTGTGAGCAGGTATATCCTTATGGCTAAAATATATCACCAATCTCCTTGTTCTAATCCTCTGAACATTCAAATAACTTGACTAATCACTCTTGCATGGATTCCATGCTCACCAAGAGTTCTGACGGTTATAACTGAACTCACAAAGCTTACTCAGAGGTACAGGATGCCTTCGCCTGAGGACCTGAGTGTCTAGTTATACCAGTTGTCATGTTGAAAACGAACAGACGGGCGTTCTAAGCAGCCTCCGTGAATCAGGTGAGGTGAGTCTGCCTCTAGTCGACAGAGTAACATGTGATATCTTGACATTTCTGACATTGTGCTCGTGAGTCTGAGGGCCAGAGCCAGATTTTAGCAAATCCTCCAAGATGATCCCTCCCCGTGGGTGTGTCTGGCCTTCCCTAGGCATCACATCTCTGGCTCCCCGTGAGCCATTCGCCTTTTCTTCAAGCGGCTGCACAGATTATGTGCTTAACACTATGCTGTAAACCGCTAGAGAGTGATCCAAGGTAACGTATAATTAAGCGAGGAACTGTTTGGCGCAAACTTATAGTGCTAGAGAAATTCCAGAAGAGTAAGGATCATTGTGGTAGGCGATTATCCAAAGAGAGATTCCTAAAGGCCTATGGTCTTAAGAGAGGGACTTGAGGTCTGGGTAGGAGGTAGGTGGGTGGGAAGAGGGGGAAGGGAACTTCTAACAGGAGGACATGGGTCCAGCCGGAATGCTGGGTCACATTATTAGCGTATTAGAACAGCAGGTTGGCCAACATGCCATCTCTTTACTGCCTTCAGAATAAAACCTGGAGATTGATATGTCTTCTTTAAGCTTCAAAATATAAGCACTCATAAAACAAAACAAAACAGAATGAAACTCAACATCCTATTATGTGCCTAGTTTCAGAAGAAGGATCTTAACGTTTTAATTATTTGCTTTTAAAGGCCAGTTTTTTTTTTTTAATGCTGTCATTTGTGCAATGAGAACATTTAAAGGAAGTTTGAAAGCCAACGGAGAAGGAAAAAAAATATCCATCACCAAAAGAAAAGCAAGTTTGAATCTTAAAAGTTATTTATTATCCCAAATTTGCTTTACAGACTAACCCGACCACAGGAAATGAGTGAGGAGTTAAGGTAATTAAAGTTCCAATAAAAGGAACTTTTAAATAGATAACTCTCTTTTAATTATTCTCCAAATAATCTTTACACAGAGCTAAAACTATTATTTTTGAAAAATGCAACCTTTATAGTGGGAAAAACTGAGATAGGCATGTGTGTTCCTCTATCCTTTATAATAACTACATGGAGAAGGAAATAAAAAAGAATTCAAATCTTGACCTCTGTTCTTCTGCCACATCAGTGTTCAGTGGTAGGAAAACAGGAAAGTGAAGATCAGCGAAGAGGAATGAGGAGGAGGAAGGGGGAAAGAGGAATGCAGGGAGGCAGGAAGGAAGCAAGGAGCCCGCTGCGCCTGCTCAGATGGCACGCTGCAGGCGGGGGCTCCAAATCAGAACTGAAGCCGCTTTCCCCTTTCCGTGCCTCAGTCAACACTGCCTCATCCCACTCTGTGCATCTACCCAGCCACCTGTTAAGTCTTGTCTCTGGATTGAGACCAGCAAAAACAACATAGTCCCTGAGGGTTGCTTGTCACACAAGTATGGGTATGGAATAGAAGAACCCCCCAGGTCTGCCTTAGTCAGGGTGCGTTCACCCGACTCCAGGATGTCATAGGATCCTGAACCCACCAAGCAGTTTCCATGGAAAGATGGTTTTCATTGCAGGCCAGCTATTGTGTTTTGTTTGTTTGTTTTAAATGGAAGTATAACTGATGTACAATGTTATAAAAGTTCCAGATGTACAATATAGTGATTCATAACTTTGTTTCCTTGGGGGGAGGTAAGTAAGTAAGTTGGTTGGTTGGTTGATTAATGGAGGTACTGGGGATTGAACCGAGGACCCCGTGCGTGCTAAGCACACACTCTACCCCTGAGCTATCCCCTCCCCCATAGTGATTTATAATTTGTAAAGTTTATAGTCCATTTACAGTTATTATAAAATATTGATTGTATTCTCCGTGTTGTACAATGTATCCTCATAGCTTATTTTATACCTAATAGTTTGTACCTCTTAACTCCCTACCCCTATACTGGCCCTCCCTCCTTCCCTCTCCCCACCGGTAACCACAAGTTTGTTCTCTGTATCTGTAAGTCTGTTTCTTTTTTGTTATATTCACTAGTCTGTTGGAATTTTTAGCTTACACATATAAGTGATATCATACAGTATTTGTCTTTCTCTGTCTGACTCAATTCACTTAGCAAAATCAGGCTATCATTATGGATGTAGGTAATCTCTCTGATTTGCCTCCTAAAGATCTGTGTCTGTTCCTCTGTCTGTCTCTCACACACACACATATATACATACAAATGTCTGCACACCCATACAAACTGAAGAAACTTCAAGATTTCTTTGTCCCAAGAGAAATTTTACTTAGAAATAAAGGTATCTTTTAGATAAACGACTTCATTTTCATTTCTTAATGGCTGCTAAACTGGAAAAAAAAAAAAAAAAAAAACAACTCTTTGGAATCCTGTTTCCAAAAAAGAGATATACACTGAGATGTTTAAGAGATTATGCAAGTTAACAAAATCCAGCAGTTGATAATAGAAGACCTCTGTTGAGAGTGTATTTTAACTTCTGAAAGGCATGTGAAAACATCAATCTTCCACGTTTAAGTGGAACAATAGTGACATAAGGACAATCCTGAAGAATGACTCTTCAATACTTTGAAATTCTCATAAACAACTTTTTTTCTCAGGAAAGCTATAAAAATAGTCAGTTTTGCCTGAGTCAGAGCAATTTTATCTAACTAATAGCACCCTCCGGACCTTTGAGAAATTGACATTCTCCACGACAGATCAAATTCGGATGCAGCTCATAAAGAAGCTCCCAAGGAGACCTTCATGCTTATTTTCCTCCTTAAGATCTAGAGTAGAGGTCAGCAAGCTATGGCCTGAGGGCCAAATGAGGCCCACCGACTGCTTTTGTAAATAAAGTTTTATTGCAACACAGACACACTCTTGTTTACATATTATCTATGGCTACTTTTGGGTACAGGGTTTACGGGTTGAGTAGTTCTGACAGTAACGATATGGCTCACAAAGCCTAAAGTATTTGCTCTCTGGCCTTTTACAGAACAAAGTTTGCTGGCTCCTGATCTGGGGGAACTGGCATCACTCCTTTAGACTAAGAGTCAGGATACCTGACTTTTAGACTCCACTCTGCCAATAAACTGCTTTACGACCTTGGGCAAGTAATCACTTCCCTCAGGGTTTACTTCTTATCTATAAAAGGAGGGCTGGCCCAGGTGATCACCTATTCCTTACAAATCCCCTCTAAATTTCTCTGTTCCGAGGGGGTAAGACCTTTCTTTCCCCATCATATAGCATTTTACAGAAATCCAAATCAATCTAAAAAGAAGTCTTTCTCCAAAACCCCAGTTTACAGGGAAATGGTTCACATCATTTCAAGCATTTAACAACCCAGCAATCCCTCCTTGCTACCGTATCACGGACATGCCAGAAAGCTGCAGATTAGAGCTGGAAAGCGAATGTAAACAGCAGTAAAATCTGTTTCAGACAAGGCAGCACATCTGGCCCACACTTTCCTAAAACAGATGCGCTGCCCTGCGTGCGCCAGAAATGAATGCTCTTTTCTGTCATGCTTTCGGTAAGTGAGCGCCCTATCTCTGCTGCAGCTCCGGGATTCCCAGGAGTCCTCACACCCAAAAAGCACTTTGAATTGATGACAAAAGTAAAACTTCTTTGTTTCAGTCGGAGCGGGGCTGTGCACTCTCACAGCTTGGGTGCTCCGGGCACAGTCGACGTTACACAATTTCTCTCTAGACACTTGACACAGGGCTACAAACTTAATGAAATGATGGTAGAGCAAGAATAGCTTCCTCTCTTCCAAACTCTCCCCAACAACCAAAGGATCTTGTGCAATTGCTGTCTTGACAGGACAAAATACTTGAGATATTGTGTGACTCTGAAACCAAAACCATGTAAAGCACTTTAAACAGAGGGCAGAAAATGCACTAGATCTCAATGCCAACGGCTATGATTTTAAAACCAACAAGCCTGGTGTCTTTAAAATAAACATTTTCCTCTCATTTCTTTTCTGCCTGGAAAATAAAGGTGTTTGGAGGTATCACTGCATCTCTGAACCAGAAATGATTGGTCCTTGGTCGCCCACAGCCTGGCATTTTGAGTAAGCAGCAGCGTATACAGAATTTAGAAAGTATAATGAACGTTCACTCACATAGAACACTGTATTTCAAAACAGAAACAAGTACCCAACAAATGGGGCCCCCTGAGAGCTTTTACAAACCCAAAGAGAACCAACCCTACAAATAACATTCGGAACTTGGTTACCAGAGTCTCGTACACATCTGCTCAGGTGTGCTGAGCTTTCTGCATTTACCACACATTGCAAAGTCTGGCTGGCCCCTTTGTTCTCCATACTGCCTTTCTTTGCAAGGAAAGGACCCTAGTGCATACCGTCTGTCATTCTGCTAGATCATCTTCCCAAATCCCCAAGAACAGCACTATCTGCTTTTCCCTCTTACAGACAAACCTCTGAACTGGATGCTAATATTTTGCAGACCAAGCATGAGCCAAAATGGATTAAAAAACCCAAGCTGGCATATCTGCATCAGTCTAAGGAGTTTCAAAGGAGGAACTGCAATGTTAAGCTGATTACCCGAGCCGTGCGCTCCCTTGCCCCCGCCCCTCCCCCCGGAGTTCTGTATTTTACTGTACCTTCTCCTCTTGGACAGTCAGTATTTCTCTCATCCTCTCGGATCCCACTTAAGTCCCATCTCTGTGATCACACTTCTCCCTAGCCCTCACAATGCTTTGAACATAGAAGGGGCTTATAAATACTGTTGGCTTGTTTTGAGAGTCTTCCTAGATGACCTCAGCCCATGTTGATTTCCACCATCCTTAACTCCTTTGAGGTTTACCGTCTATCCCACACAATTAACACCTTATTATCCTCAGCTCCAACAGCCTGTACCACATCATACATTTCATTTCTTCTTTATAACTGTTTCATGTGAGTCGCTTGTCTTTTTCCAATTAGATTGTCAGCTCCCCACGGATAAAGCTGTTTTCCATACTACCTCGTAAACCATTAGGCACGTGGTAAACATCCAATACATATATACATATTTTTTTTCAATCCATAGCAGCAGTTTTCACATCACTTAAAAGGTTACACAGCTTGCCAGTTGTCTTGTGTGCAACTACCGATCAAACTTTTATATCAGAAACAGCAGTAAGCGTACAGTGGAATCCCCCAAATGGGATAATTTTAATAAATACCTATGATTGTCAGGGTCAAATGAAAGGGACTGTTTCAGTCATTACTTGCAGGGTAGAATATCTAAATATGTAAAAGAAGAGCTAAGTAAACAAGGAAGGATATATACAGAACTGACTCAGAGTAAGAAGATGGAATTTAAATGATCAAGTACAGGCCAAAAAGGTTACAAAACTTAACAATTCATTCCTTTTTATTTTTTTACACCTTTCTTTCTTTTTTTTTTAAGGACTGAGATGATCCCTTTATTTGGGGGAGGGGTGGTAATCGGTTTATTTATTTATATTTTAATGGAGGTATCGGGGATTGAACCCAGGACCTTGTGCATGTTAAGCATGCGCAATACCGTTGAGCTGTACCCTCGCCCAACTATTTGTTCTTTCATTCATTAATATAATACTCATGTACTGAGTCTGGCTATGTATACAACCCATTTGGCAAACGACATCATTGTTTTACAGCGTACCCCGTTTCTCAAGGCTCACAGATGTCCACCGAGAATACCTGCCCACTGTTTAGAATGCTTCTGCAAAGAAAGGAAACTGCTAAGCTAATGTTTATTTCAACAAACCCTTTGTTTGGATGCATCCTGACAACTCAAACATCTGTTTTCAACTAGAAACATCAATTGAGTTGACTTTCTACACTGATAAATTTGGAAAATTGCTCAATATTCTCCTTTGTTCCGCTTGTCTGGACACAGCCTAATGCTTTCCATTCCACCGAATTAGTACTTAAGTGGTTAAAGTAACCAGAGGAGCTTCTGCAAACTCCGTGCCAGCTGTGCGCACAAGAGAATTAGACCTGGAAGACCCAGCTCTGAGGACAAGCCATGAGGACGGGGCTTGACTTGTTTCATGAAGATGGAGGAGACAATAAAAACTGTTACTTACACAAGCCTAAAGTTTGTTTGTTGGACTCTTTTTGGTTTGTTTTTCTTTTTTTTTTTTCAGAGGGTAGGTAAATACCTTTATTTTTTTATTTACTTATTTACTTTTTAAAATATTTTATTTGTTTTGTTTGTTTGTTTATTATTGTATTGTTTTATTTTAAATTGGTGGGGGGGGTAATAAGTATGTTTTATTTTATTTTTGGAGAAGGTAACTGGGGATTGAACCCAGGACCTCAAGCACACATGTACTCTACCACTTGAGCTATACCTTCCCCCCTATTTACTTCTATTTTTTCATGGAGGTAGTGGGGATCGACCCAGGACTTCATGCATGCAAAGCACTCGCTCTACTGCTAACCTATAGCCTCCCCTGCTAAAGTGTGACTTTAGCTTTTCACGCGAGGACACCTCACATATGAAACCAGTGCTGGGTTTGTATAAAGGAGAGGAGCAACATGAAGCTCATCAGAAACACAACAAAACTGAGCCACGGAAGACTTGTGCTACACTTCAACTCAGATAGCACGTTCTTTACTTCCAAGTGAGAGAAGATTTATTTTTTTTCTGTATGGGGCTAACCTCTGAAAATAATTTGGGAGACTGGAGAGAAAGAACCCAATTTTGAATGAAATAGCCATTGTGAGCTCAAGCCTGGCTGTCTCGAGGAATGCTGTGGTTGTCATTGCTCCACCTCCCCCCGTCCCAGCCCCAAGAAGTTTAAGCTCAGCTTCTGGGTGACTCTTTTTTGATGTTAACCCATGTTTGGTGTCACTGCAGCTATTACTGCTGTCAACAAAACTTCCATTTTAGATAGATGTTGAAGTGTGCTTGCTAATGCTTTTTTTCCCAGCTTTATTGAGATATAACTGACACATAATATTGTGTGTGTTTCAGGTGTACAATGGGATAATCTGATATAAGTCTATACTGCAAAATTATTACCACAATAAGGTTAGCTAATCCACCCATCACCTCAGTAGTGACCATTTTTGGTGTGTGTGTGGTGAGAACATTTAGGATTTCCTCTCTTAGTAACTTTCAATATGCCTTACAGTGTTGTTAACTAGAATCACCAAGCTGTGCATCAGATCTCCAGAACTTACTCATCTTATAACTGGAAGTTTGTGCCTTTTGACCGTCCTCATTCATTTCTCTCCCCTCCCCAGCCCCTGGCAACCACCAATCTAGTCTCCGTTTCTTTAAGTTTAGTTTTTCAGACTCCACGTGTAAGTGACAGTATTTGTCTGCCGACGAGCCAGAAGTTACTAGAAGAGGTAGGTCAAGCAATGTGACTTCTTCAAGTATCTAAGTATGAACAGAGCCAGTCAGGTAAAGGACTTGCTCACAAAATGGGGTCCTGAGTCACTGATGGAATACAGTTGATGGATGCTTTTTGGGGAAACTGAACGAAGTCAGAAGGAATTTAACTAGGGATGTGTTGAAGGGTCATTGTCCAAAGGAATAAGAAGCAACTTTGGGCTTCAGGAATCTGTGAAGAAAACAAAGAATGAAGAAGTATCGTGGCCCAGGTCCAAGTCAGAAACCGCATGTGACACCGGGACTAGACCTAAGAGGCATGGACTGGCCAGCCAGGAGTGACAGATGGACACAACCACAGCTGCAACAAACGGTGTAAATCATGCCAGCGTCTTTAAGAATGGCAGAACTGGTTTACTCAGTACTCAAGCTCCCACGCTGAGCACACTGAAATGGAACGGCCCAATCCTTCTGACCGCCGTAAAGGGGATGCTGGGCTGCTCTCTAAATGGCTGGCAGATAGGGTTAGGGTTGGATGATTGAATGCATCAGAAGGAGACAGAACAGGCTCTAGACAGCAGCTCACTGGGGTGAATTTTCTTCCTTCTCCTGGGTGATGGCGGTAGAGGAGATGGCAGTGAAGAGGTGCTGACTCCTATTGGAGGGTGTCACTGCTGCTGTTACCACGTCTCTGGGGCACCTCTCTACAGGAAGCCCAGAACAGAGTGATGCAAACACTCTGGATGTTTTGGCCAATTGCAAAATAAAGGCAGAATCCTGGGACAAAAAAAATAAAGAACTTTCAAAGTTTGGGTTTTCCTAAAAAGTGAGACCATACATAATAAGATTATACTTTTTCATTGTTTAGAGCTCAGATATTAATAAGTGTGAACTGATATACCCTGAGTTTCTTCTATGTTTTTGAATTCAAGGTACAAGAGAAATCAAGAAAAAACCAAAGTCACAAACCCTGGTTTGCAAAATTCTAGGGCTACGATTTATAAGCTATCCACTTAAGAGTTTCCACTTGGAGTCTTTTTTATCCTAAGAAAACAGAATAATGGCACCTACGTTTTAGAGGACGATGGTGGTGACATTATAGAGCAGAATGATGTTCAGTGGTGTATCTGTGAATTCTCAGATATGCGTATTCCTCACTCCTTGACCCCTCCCACAGCTAGGCTCATGTCATGTCCTTCACATTTCTGAGCTGCAGTTTTCTCACTGGTAAAACAGGAAAACGACTGATTCCGAATAGAGTGGTCGCGGTGATCAATTGAGATTAAGGGAGTCTTCCTTGTTATTACAAGCTTCATAGCTGTCTTCATCAGTTACAGTGCAGGAAATATTAACCAGTAAATTTTTTTCTTTGTTGCAATAGAGCAGCTTGATTTACAATCAACATTAAAGACAAAAGCTAAACAAAAGCTAAGGGTCTGTGCCTTAGAATGCTAAATCACCATTAAAATAAACCATTTGGAAAACTCGATTAGCTGTTCAATTTCATACTGTGATTATTCTTTCCCCATGTTTTCCTCCCAGACAAAAAATAGAAAATTTGCTTTGTTTTTCACAGTATTAGGAAAAGCTGATGAACTGTCTGTGTCAGTGTTATATATTTAGTGGACTTATTATTATTTTTGCAATGCTTTGGCATGGCTCAATTTTAAATGCAATTACCACATTATAATCTTGGCAAAACCCACTGTTCCAAATAATGCTCTGATGTACAAATGAGTCTTCCTACCAAATGAAAACTGCCAAGGGAAAGGTACTGTTATAATATATAAAAATGAAAATTCTCATTGAAGTGCAGACTAACTATAAATTTCATTTGAAAGGCATACACTATATAAACACAAACTAAAAAAAAAAGGTTATAATTAAGATGTCTAATTCTCCTGAAATAACACTCTAATACATAATAATTCACTGGAGGGTACGTAGGCAGCCTGAATCAAACAGCATCTCCCTATGCTGTGAACTAGAAATACTAGTAAACTCAAATGGGTTGAAATATTTCTTCAACTTTTTTTCAGAATATGAAAATAAACACTGATTGCAGTGTGGTCAGAAGATTCTGGAATCATCGTTTCACCAACACCCTAAACTGGTGGGAAGTGAAATTTCTATAAAAGTGTGTGCTTGTAAATATCTATTAGAACTTACAGTGTTTTCCTTAGGTCTGCCTCAAGATAATACCATGCATGGCCTTTCCAACAGAAAGGGCTTCTTGCTTTAATAGAGAAACTGACTCTTAAATGAAGACTTACAGGACTTACAATCTACCAGGTGATCCTTCTGGGAAGATAAATGTACAGCTTTTCTTTCCAATATCTACTGGAAAACCTTTTTGAAACCATGCTGATGACTACTGCAGTGGTTCTTAATAGGAGGTGATTTTTGCCCCCGCCCCAAATATTAGGCAACACCTGGGACATTTTTGATTGTTATAACTGGAGAAGGGAGGCCTACTGGCACATAGAGGGTTTGTTAGAGCAGGCAGATAGCTAGATATGAGCAGAGAAAGGGGGACACAGACCAAATGGCAGGAATTGGGCAGAAAGGAGGGGCACAGGCCAAATGCAGGGAACTATACATCATGTAAGCACCAGGGGTCCCTGAGCAGAGAAAGCAAAGCAGGAGACTCTGGGCTCATAAGTGGTCACACTTTTGGGGGTAATGAACAGCCTGAAGGCCAACAAGGATGAGAAAAGGCAAGAACTTCCAGTGTCCGAATGTAACCTTTTGCTCATTATGCCCTCATTTCAATAAAATTAGTCTTGCAGATTAGAAGTACCCATCATGCACCGACACCATTACACTTCTGATCCAGACTAAATAAAGACAAAAATCCCTCCTCCCTTTGGGAAGGTGGAGTTGGGATGAAAATCAGGGAATACGAACCCAAACCTTTCCCTCCCCAGTGAATATTCTGCCCCTTCATTTTTACACCCTATGTAACCAACTTGCCAAAGCAACTCGGCACCACACCGCTGCTCACCTGAGCCTGCCCACTCTCCCCCCGAGAGTGTACTGTCCATCCTTTAATAAATTCTCACTTTACTTTTTTAGCCTCCTCATCTTGTCTCTGAATTCTTTCTGGGATGGGACAAGAACCTGGACACCAGTTAATCTATTGGCAACAGGCTGAGTTCAGAAATGCTGCTAGACATCTTACAATGCAAAGGGCAGGCCCACACAAAAGGGAATTATCCAGTCCCAACTCTCAATAGTGTTGAGAGTGAGAAATGCCATCCTTTGGGGTTTGTTTCTCCTTCTGACCACGTAACAGGTATTGCCCCTTAACACTTGCTGCCTAAGTCAGTATCCTTGGGGCAGTCATCATGGTGAAGGTCAACTGAGCAGGATCCAAATACTTCATTCCCTGCTGGCATCTCACAAACACCACCTGGGTACAGATCCAAACCAGTGGGCTCTTGGTTTGTTTCAAATTAAGTCTGTAGAATTTTTGAAAGTTCTAGAATTTGCTTAGTTCAATCATTTTGGAAAATATATAAGTATTATGCTGGTTTCCACTAGTTTATTAGGTCTATTTTTGGGCATATTTCGGTTGAGTTACAACATTGATATTTGGGTGCTCTTTAGTTCAGGGTGCAGCCCATTAGTGCAACTCTAGCTTTTGGCTGTGGTTCCTAGGTTCATGGCCTTGCCATTGAACTCATGTGAGTGTGACTGAGCAGAAAGCTGCAGTCCATTACTATGATGGACTCCAACTCCAAAGGAGTTAATTCTCCCTTTACTTTGTTTTGCCAGAAAACTCAAGAATGCAAGCACCAAACCAAGAGTATTTAGGAGGCACTGACTCCCCATTTTCTGTTGCTTGGTTTAAAATTATAAGACTTGACTACAAAAAATAACTTGTTTCATATTATATTTGTGAAAAGGTACAACAGACAATGTTTTTCGGAAACTGTTTACTCGAGTACCCTGTGAAGAAAAAAGAAAGGAAAAAAAGTTCTGCAAAATCTCTAGGGATTTTTTAAAAGCCCATTTACCCTTATTTTGCAATGGTCCAGGTTGTGAAATCATCCAACTGAAAAATACTGGAGGCGTGCTGAGGGTGGATTTTAGTGACAAGATTTCCTTAAGGCTGTAAACAAACCAAATTCATTAAGAGAAAGAAACAGAAGTGGCAGATTTCATCATAAAATGGGGAAAATATTTTCCAGCTGAATTATAGATACAGCACAAAATGCTGCTGTTCCTTTAAAAAAAAAAAAAAACCAAACAAACTTCAGTTTCTGCAGGCTGAAACAGAACATTTCAATTGGCTCAGTTCATGAAAACCATCTGCACCTGCTCACAAAACAGCTTAAATAAAAAAAAAAAAAAAAAAAAAAAAAAAAAAAAAAAACCTGCCCGAAGAATTTTAACTTAGACAATAAGTAACAGCCTCCGGTACACGCGCGCCCACAAAGGAGGAGCAGTATGAAGCCAAGGGTATCATAATTTTTTTTAAAACTACCAATAAATAATCCTCTAATATCAGTTTACAGCATTATTTCAGTTTTACCTGTGGCGGCTCCACTTGCCCGTTCTGGTTGTATGTTAAAAACTTAGGCGATTAAAATTCAATTATGTGGGTTTTTCTTTTATGTAGCCTAGGGTTGAATGAATTACTGGCAGGAAACTTTAGCTCATGAATTCAATCAAAAATCCTTTCATTTGTCAGAGCTGCTTCCTGCCCTTCTCCTTTAAACATCTGCTTCTCCAGTTCGGGAGGAAAACACTCTCTCCCTCTCTCTCTCTTTGTTAAAATAATAAGCAATCACCAAAACTTCCCTTGCGAAAGTTACAGATTCTCTCTTAAACACACACTTGCTCCCAGTAGAGTTTATTTAATCTATCTTTAATAGCTTCCTTGTACTCCTCTGTGCCTTTCCGCTTTTAAATTCTGGAAAATCTCAAGCTGACAAAAGAAGACATTTTTAAAACGCGAACCATCGCAGGGATAAGCCCCTGCTGGTCCCCAGGCCAATGGGATGGAAGCAAAGTAGCCGGGCGGAGGCGAGGGCGGGGGGAGGGGGGCTGTCGGGAATTGCTTGCCCTCCTTAAATGGCAGGCACTTCCTGCCAGAAAAGGCCAGCTCTGGACAAACAGAAACAGAGTGGAAGGAAAACAGGAGGCGTTGCTCAAGTTCAAAACAATCTGCTGCGCGTGTGCACGCGCGCGCCCAGCGGGACCCCAGCCGCGGCTCCGGCCCCCTGGAGCCGTCACCTGCGGAACCCGCCGCCCTTCCGCATCAGCCTCAGACTGGTGTTTACCAGAGGCCCCCGCCGAGTAGGCGGCCCCAGATGATGTTCAAGTTCAGAGAAAAGCTGAAAGTGCGTTCTGAACCTCCAGCCTTGTCTGAGCAGGACCTAAGTCCTTCTGTGGTCCGCGCGCCCTCCCTTTGCGCGGACGGACTTCTCTTTGGGAAACTGACTCAAGGGCAGATCTCAGTGCCCTATTTTTTTGCCTCAAAAATCATGCTGTTTCTTCCTCTAGAGCAGTCTGGAGTGAAAATGCGTAAAACTTGGGGGCTGTGCTGCCTCATGGTCTCAACCCTATTAAAGGTCTTTAAAAATATGAGCACCCCTTTTGAGACTCTTTGTGGCACCCTAGAAGGAAAGACATCTGCTTTAAGAACGCTTACCTATAATTTATAAACATTTCAAACTGTGCAAAATAATGATGCTTTAATAAGACATGGTACATAATACAACCAACCGGCTACTGTATCATGGTGAAGTATAAGCATGTTTTCATGTCTAGCTTGTGATTCTAAAAGTAGATGTAGAAGCTTCTGGTTTTTATACTCTTCATATTGTTATGAATAGTAGCAGCTGAGTTACAATCATTAGGAAAGTACTGGCACCCCCAAATCTATGGCAGTCAGTACAATCATAATTCCTACGTGTTGCAATGATTCACCTTTAAATTTCTTTTAAAAATGGGTTGTACGCTTAAAGCCATTTATTGTTATGCTAATAAGAGTAATAACAGCTAATATTTCTAAGCATTCACCATGTGCCAACTGTGAGACAAAGTTCTTTACATGCATAATTTATTTTAATCTCCACAACCCTGTGTAGAATTATGATTATGCACATTTGAAGAAACAGGTTTAGATCATTAATTTCCTGTAGGCCAGAGAGTTAGTAAATAGCAAAGCTGTGACTTGTACCGAACACCTGGACTCTCAAAGCATACACACACCGTTCAGCCACCTATCCATCCAGCCAGTATAAAATGCCTATTAACTGGAAGACACATTCAGTCAAATAAGATGTACACCGAACAGTTTTTTAAACATACATCTATTTTATCTAATTGAAACATAAGGAACACAGTATATCTTAAAACGTCAGATGTCAGTTTAAAACACATACATACTGGATTGTAGAAACAAATAGTACAAGAAAAAATAAATCAAAAAGTCAATAAAGCTGCTATCAACAAGAAATCCAATACTCCTTTGACATACAAAAATCTAATATTCAACGTATTTCTCAAAAGACCAATTTTTCCGTGATTTTTCCAAAGAATTTTCAAAAATAAATTCAGGGAACATTAGGGAATAGCAAGTTTCCAAAACAAAACGTGCACAGCTAGATTACTTTGTCAGTCTTGCCATTTTCTCTTTCAGTGGAAAGTTCATTGGACAAATTAAAATTTCACCCCAGACAGGATGTGAGAATGTTTTCATAAATCACACTTTACGGTATATTCATGGCATGTGAAAGTTTCCTCTCCCAAACAAGAACCCACATGAAACTTGGTTATTAAACCTTAAATAAACCTTTTTTTTTTTTTTTACATACCTATAAGCCTCAAGTTGAAGTTACCTATAAATGGATTTTTAGATTTCTTGTTAGTTTAATTCCTGAGTGTGGGGGGCAAAAGGTTACATGCTTTATATAAACTTCTGCTTTGGTCTAAAGCCAATACATCCTCATTTTGAGGTTTCATCTAAAATGCATCAAGTTGGTGGATTTACTTCAATACAACCTTGTAAGGGTTATAAAATTGTGGTCCAAGCCAAGCCATTTCTATATTCATGTAAATCACACTGTCGTGCTTAATTCTTGGCATTTCATAGTCAACAGAAATGTGAGGGCTTATCACAGAGCCAGGGACTAACTATGCCAGGTACCAAAGACACAAAAGTACGTAAAATATGGTCCTTGTGCTGGAGAAGGTTACAAACTCCTGAAACAGACTAAGAGGTAAATACATCTTAAGAGTTGGATAAGTACCCAAATGAAGCTGAACCGGAGTGTGTAGGGATTCATGAGAAAGAGTGATCAATTCACAGAAGGCTTTCTCTTCTACAAATCATCTCATTCATCAATTCCACAAATGTTTATTGGATTTTGAGGGATAAGGAGGTATTTACAGGTGAGGAAGGTTAAAGAAACATCATATGCAAAAGCATGAAGTTCTGAAAGGGATTTCATGTTCAGGGACATGGTGAAAATACGTACAAAATGCAATGAGGCCACAAGACGTCAAGCGATCAATTCTGTCTGGGGTGTGAAGGGAGGCATCAGGGAACAGAGGACACAAGCTACCTCCCGATTGTATCCGCCAGCTCCCCTGGGAAACTGATCATTCTGAAAGTGGTCATCGGCACAGGACAGATTAAGTGCTCAATCCCTTTCCTACTAAAGCAAGGAGAAAATTCCTGTGACATTTGGGGTCAGAATGGACCCCTAACGTATTTGCTGAGGAACATTAAGTGTTCCCACGTGCACCGTAGAGACGGGTCAGCCTGCACTTACTGTGTCACAACCAGGAATGCAGCTACCCACGGAGACTTACTGATGCAAGGTATAAGGTTTGAGGTCTGCTCCAAAGACCCAGCTGAGGACACGCAGCCAGTTTGTCAATTTAGAACAGAGAACCACCTCCCTCAGGCCAGCAGTTCTCACAGACTCCTCACCCTGTCTCAGTTCTTAATTCCAAGGGAAACAAGGACATGATTCATACCCTCGGTTGCTTTGCTTTTCATGTGTAGCATGATCAAAAGAATAATTATACAGAAAGAAATTCTGCAAAGACAAAAAAATTACGTGTGATCTGCCTTACATAAGGACCTCAGTGTGCTGGTGGAAACCTCTGATTTGTTCTGTTGACTGGCAGCTTCAGGTTACAAGCAGGGAACAGAGAGCCCTCATTAACATCTTCCTCAGCTCCAACAAACATAGAGTCAGCTCAACACATTCATTTAGTCTTGACAAGCAGATATCAGCTTCAGATCAGGCAAAAATAATAAACCTTCGTAAACAGTCTGATGGCTTCTAAAGAAAGAGAGAGGGAGGCACATCCAGCTCAGGGAACCGACCTGAGAGAAGAGTTTGGAGAGCTTGCTAAGAGAAGAATTCTGAGATGGGAGTTCAGTGGTTGGAAAAAAAAAAAAAAAGCCACTATGCTTTTAAACCCTTCCCACACACTCTTGCTTAACATCTCATACTCCCACACACACATAAAGCCTAGATCAGAGAGGGAAAAGGGCAAACTTCCTATGAGGAAAGTTTAGCATTTTCTACTGGATTGGCAGATTAGCATCTGTTTTCCAATTCATTTCAGTCCGGTTAAATCCACCTTTGTTCACGCACTGGATGTCCCAGCAGAACCGAAGGTGGCTGAAGAAAACCACGCTCAAGATGGCAGATCTCAGTTTATTCATTTAAAACTTATTTTTTAATTCTTTTTATGTTGGTGGGGGGTGTAATTAGGTTTATTTTAATGAAGGTACGAGGAATTGAACCCAGGACGTCACGCATGCTATGTGCACACTCTACCACTGAGCTATCCCCTCCCCCACGGTCTCACTTTAGATTCTGGACCACTGACCTCAGGTGAGCCATCAGGGCTGCCCCGATTCCAGCACACTTTCCTGCTTCCTTTCACTCCATCATCATCCTGCATGCCTGTCTCATACCCTCTCCTCTCTCCTCAAAAATCCAGCACTTTTAGCCCAACTCTGAGTTGCTGGATTAACTTGATTCCTCTTTCACTGAGAAAATAGAAGCAACCAGAACTTCCACAACCTCCCACCAACCCAACTAAGTACTGAATGGATTCTTTCTCCCTTCTGTCTCCAGTCTAGTCACCCGTGGCTGTTGATCACTGCAACGGTGGCTAGTCCAAATGGAGATGTGCTTTTTGTATAAAATACACTGGATCTTGAAATTTTCTTTCAAAACCTCAATGCAGGCTATCTCATTAATAGCTGTTTTATATTCAGTACATGTTTTAATAATTTAGATATATAGGGTTAAGTCAAATCATTAAAATTAATTTTACCTATTTTTTTTTAACGTGGCTACTAGAATTCTTCGATTACCTATGTAGCTCACATTGTATTTCTGTTGGACAGTGCTGCTCTAGTCTCTATAGTTACTATATCTAGTTACTATAAGGAAACCACCCATGTTCTTAGCTGAGACCAAGCCACCCCCTCCCGATGCATTAAACCCTTTCCTCTCTCCCACTCAAGGCCTTCACTTCAGCAATTCTCACTGCTCTCTCCTTCACTAACCTCCCCCCTCTAACTGGATCACTCCCATGCACCTGCAAACATGCAGCTAGATCTCCTATTTATTTATTTTAATTTTTAATTTTTAATTTTTTTTAAATATAAGTCCTGGGGATTGAACCCCGGACCTAATTATGCATGCTAAGCACGCGCTCTGCCACTGAGCCACACCCACTCCCCTATATCTCCTATTTAAACAGAACAGAACCAAAAATTCTTGACCACGCATCTTGATTCTGTTACCACCTCATCTCTTTACACGAGAACTCCTCAAAAATGCTGTCTGTACTCACTGTCTCCAGTTCTTATTTCATTTCTTTTGAATCCACTTCCATCCCCACCCACTGCACCAAAATGGCTCTCGTCAAAGGCAGTGTGTGCGGGAGCGAGCTGGAGCCAACTGTTAAATTCAAGACTTTTGCAAGGTTCCTCTTCCTCTTAATCTACTGGCAGCTTGAAGTTGGCTACAAGGGAAGTATTGACAACATGGAAATTGGAGGACACCACAAATCGGAAGAGCTGGTTTATCAGCACAGCACTGACTGAAAGCTACCAATGGATTTCACCAAATTTTATAATCAATTATCAGTAGTCCTTAGCTTACCTACTGTATCTGTAGCATTTGACATGGACAAACACGCTCTCCCTTTTTTTTTTTCTGATTTTCAATTACATTGTGGCATTATTTCTGTACAGTAAACTACACATATTTCAGATGTACAATTTGATGAATTTTGATAGCTGTGTACACCTACGAAACCACCTCCACAGTCAAGGGAGCTAACATTTTTCTCCACTTGCCTTGGGCGCCGTCTTCTCCTACATCTTTTTCTTCTTGGGACACTCTTTCTCTGTCCCCTTTGCTACTTTCACCTCATCTCTCTGACCTCTAAATACTGGAGAACCTTAGCACTCAGTCCATATATCTTACCTTTTCTTTACCTACACTTCTTCTCTGGTGTTTCCAGTCTTGTGGCCCTAAATACCCAAATGTATACCTTTGGGCTAGACCTCACCCATGAATTCCAGCTTACCTATCTCCTCCCTACTTGACATCTTCACTTGCTTGTCTAAGAGGCAAGTCAAACTTAACATGTCCAAAATAAAAATTCAAATTCTCCCTCCCTCCTTCTTCCCCTGGTGCCAAACATGATGTTCCAATAATATTCCCCAGCTCCATAAATGACAATTGTACTTACACAAGCCACACGTTTTGAGTTATCCTTACTTCTGCTCTTTCTCTGACACCCCACATCCAATATGCTGGCAATCCTATTGGCTCTATCCTCCAAACATATCCTGTCTTACTTAGAAAAGAGCAGATCTTTTGAATAGTCTACAAAGTCCTACGAAGCACCCTTGCTACCTCATCTCCCAATGAGCTTCTTTAGCTTCCTCTGATCCAGCTGGGACATCTTAGTCAACAAAAGATGCTCCTGGCTCAGAGGCTTTGTACTTGCTGTTTTCTCTGCCTGAGAGCTCCTCTCTCAAATCGTCACATGGCTCATTCCCTGACTTCCTCCTGCAGGACCACCCTATATGAAATTAACCCCCTCTGTGGCACTTATTTCCATATGACACACAATATCATCACCTGTTTGTACATTTATCATCTGTCTAGGCCCAGTGGGCATATTGTTTGTTTTTCATTGCAGCACATCTAGCACCTATCACAGTGCTTGGCACATACTGAAAAGTTCAGTCAGCGTTTGCTGAGTGAATGAAAAAACTGATGTCGCATTACCAGCTTTGGATCATGAAGAAAGCTACTGTCAGTTTCTCTTCCACATGAAGCGTTAAGTGATCGGTGCATCTTCAATGGCACAGTATTTGATTTCTCTGCCAGGCTGCCTTGGCCTACAGACTCCGCAGTGGGGGAGGCTTTGGGGCCTCGCTGAGCAATTACATCTGACTCAACTCGGAATTAATAGTGATGATGACACTCCAAACTCTTTTCTGTTAATATTGCCTTTTTCAAAGGGGGAATTGCAGGATGTCTTCATCTGAACGCCCTTTCGGTTCATACTGGGGGTACATGCAGGAAGAACTCTGATGAAAACAACTGGGCTTATCCCCTAGGACCAGGCCTTGGTTGATTTGTAGATGGAGTCGGGTGGAGGGAGCATAGGGGTCAAACGTCTTAACACTAAAGTCTACAGGTAGGAGGAGGTGCCAAGATGGCTCTCACTCTCCCACAAACACACCGAGAATTACATCTACAAACCCACCGAATTGCACAGAGCATCTACTGAATTCTGGCAGAGTGTCTTTTGCTTCAAAATACAGGAGGACTCTCACAAAATCCAATAAACAACAAGTTTATACTGTATAGCACAGGGAACTATTTTCAATAACTTTAGTAACTTATGGTGGGAAAGATTATGAAAATGAATATATGCATGTTCTTATATGACTGAAGCATTGTGCTGTGCACCAGAAATTGACACAACATTGTAAACTGACTATACTTCAATAAAATACATATATATATAAAATCTTTATAAATTAATTGCATGTACTTAACAGTGGTGATTTTTACCTCCCAGCCCTTCTTTCTCTTCTGCCATTGATTTGCATATGCAACCAAGGCGGAAGTTGCATAATGAAAACCGTATGCCCCCAACTTCTCTCTCTTTAGCAAACTAAAGGTGGTGGGTGGGGGACAGACTGGAAACAACCCTCTCATCCCCGTCACCCCAGGATTTTCACAGGGGGAGATGTGTTTCTGGCATCTCTCCACCAAAAAGTCAAAACACATACCAAGACTCATATGCCATTAACAGCAGGGTACAGTACCTTTTTTTTTTTTAATTCAAAATACAGGGATAATTCGATAGGTAGGCCTAAATTTTAAAAATGATCCTTGTAACATTATTTTTACAGGGAAGTGTATACTAAGATCTAAATTCTTGCTTTATAATTGAAGTTTCGGACTATAAATTGTTTATAAATTGGAAAATGCCTGCATAATTATTGCCATTAATTGGCTTTCTAGTCAAGTCCAAAAGCCAAGTATATTTTAACTTTCTGTGGTTAACTACAATCAGTAGTGATTATTCCTTTGATTTATGAAGTATTAGGGGTTCCATCCACAGTTGGAAATGTTGGAGAAGCATCAGTGGGAAAAATAGGCCTGCAGATAAGGACAAAACAAACCATTTAAGCACGAAGTAGTGTAACAAGAACTCTCCTAGGTGTGTGGCCTGCTTAATATCCATTCTGTCCTGTATACTTTGACCATTCAATTATGTATTTTATGTTGTTGGGGAATATGTGCTTCTCTCTCTAATTAAACACACACACACACACACACACGCATGCGCGCAATAGGTAAACAAGTCAACCAAAATTTATTGAGCACTGAAATGTACTACACATTGTGTTGAGTTCTCTAATGTTAAGTTAATAGTTCCTGCCTACATATGTATGAAGTATTTCACATGCATTATATCTAATCCCCACACAAATGAAAGCAAACCCCTTTGATTCATTCAGGGCACTGCTCTCAGCCCTTTATGTTTACTAGCTCCTTCAAGGTGCTCAGCAGCCCTCTGACATGGGAACAAGCGCCATCTCCATCTTCAGGCACAGAGCAGATCTGAGATTTGCCCAAGGCCATATCAGCTGTGAACAGGGATTTAAACCCAAGCCGTCTGGTTTTGGTCATGTTCTTCTCAACCATACCTTGCTGCCCTCTTCACAGCACCCTAGAGGCAAGCATCTTCGTGAGCTCCGTTTTCCAGATGAAGAACTACACGAAGTCCTCTGTACAAGGTGGGTAGGTGACAGCCACAGGCGGCATCCAATCCCAGGTGTGACAGGAGAGTGTGGGTTCCCACCACACCACACCTCTACTCCCACAACTCCTACTATAATATCTTGTCTCTTTAAATGAGTACTTCGTTCCTTAAAGTCTACCGTGCGCCTTCCAGTTATTTTGCATAATCTCCCAACCACAGGAAAACCCAAGGCTCTGCCTACAATAGGTATTCAACATGGGAAAGAAACTCATACCAAGAGTGATTTTGCACTGGATGCAAAGATGAGAGAAAAGAAAGAGGAAAAAAAAAAAAACCCACAGCTTCCCTTTCTGAGAAAATGCCAAGGAAAACTGACTTTGATTTTTGAAATCTCCCTTTGATTTACTCTACTAGAGGTAAATCAATTCTAGAATAACTACTGAAAACCACCCGAAATGTGCTGATCTAACATGACAAATGCCAAGGAATTCAGATATTAAACTGATCATGGAATCCAAGCTCTCCTTCCTTAAGTCCAACAGAAGAGGAAGCACCACATCCAGACGGAGTGGAAATCTTCCCCCTGGACTGTGGGTGAGGCTTGTCATTTACTAAAGGCAGATACCTATCTCCAACGCAATCCTGTTTACAAAGCAGCGAAGGCTGTTGCTTCTGTGCCCACTGGAGTGCTGCCCCTCTGTAGGACTGATAGCTGGGATGACCGCTGGCAGCACGCAGACACGAGACTGGTCACCAAAATGTGCCTAAAACGTTCAGAGGCTCTTTCAGTATCTTTCTCTTGGCTGCGACATAAAACCTGGGCTGTAAACCCCACTTCTCCTCCAGAAGAGGGGAAGCCGTTCCAGCACGTTTTAAGTGATTTATGCTGTCTGACGATGGAAAGGTAAATTCTCTTACAGGATTTATGGTACAGTTCCCGGTCACCTGAGTTGTGTTTGTTTCACCTGGTCTCGTGGCTCAGGGAATTACGATGAAATGAAAAAGCCTCATGACAAGGCATCCAGTAGCTCCAGCACAAGACGCTGACTCTTAGGAGCATTTTTCTCTGTGCAAGTCACCAAAGCCCTTTCGTAGCCATGCTTCCCCTCCCACCCTGGCATCTTCAGACATATTTGAGGAAGCAACGATAAACTCTTCAACCAGGTATACAGGAATAAATACAATACCCCGCAAGAATCATCTAAACATTTTTTTTAGGGTAAGAACCTCTGTGGCACTTCTGCAGGAATTTTGCAAGGTCCTCTTAAGATGATTTTAAAACCCACAGGTCAATTTATTTGAAGTTAAAGAATGGCCAATCATACAAAAACAAAAACAGCCATCTGAGACTTTCACTGGAGATAAAGTTCGACTTAATCTATGCAAACAGCAACAGCACTTTCTAGAAAGAGTTCTAAAGTAAGTCACACACACAAACCTCAGTAGCAGCACAAAACATCCTTTGTTGCCGGACGTGAGAAAAACACACTCGCTTCTAAAAAAAGCCATAGGAAGGAAGTGGAAGAGCCTCGGGGGCGAGTGGGAGTGTGAAAGGAATGCTGGAGCTCTTCTTTATTTTTATTTTTTCTTAAGCATGTAAGCTTGCTGTGGCCCTTAGTAGTAGGGCAGCAGTTCAAGCAAGCGAAGTAAAATCTCTGTGATATTTTTCTCTCTCCTGTAGGTCCACTGTCAGCCAAATAGATTTGAACATCCTGATAAAAGTATGTTGCTATTCTGGCATTAAATTGCCCCAGGGTTAAAAAGTTAAAAAAAAAAAAATCAAAGGAAGTCAAACACCTGCATTTGATTCTACTTTCACACATCTCAAAACAACTGAGAGTGCCAAAAAAGTATTAAAAGTTATCCGAGCGCAAATACAGGTAAGCAAAGCGTGGTGCTGACAATCTGTTACCGAAGGCAAGTTTGTGTGCCCGCTGCACCGTGACGCCAAACAAACTGAAACATGAGTTTGGAGAAGAGAAAGGTTTTGTGAGGGTCAAGTAAGGAAGATGGGGTGGCTTATGCCCCAGAAAACCCCAAACCCCACTAAGGGGTTCAGCAAAGCATATTTAAAGGCCAGGTTGGGGGAGGGGGGTGTGGGTCACAGGGTATGTGATCAGCTTGTGCACATTTCTCTGATGGGCTGATGTCTAGGTAACAGGTCAACACCATCAACCCCTAGGCGCCAGAAGGTCTGGGGGCCACAGGCTCTCGATGATCAAGTAGTTCATTTCTTCTCTTTGGTGGTGAAAACTCAGTAACTATACATGAGATCCTATTATCTGGGTACTTCAGAGAGGAGCTGCAGCAGAGGATATGGGGGAGACGTCTGTCCTGGGAAAGCCCCACAGGGTCCTGCTCAGTTACAAATCTGCGGTGTCACAAAATGGGCTCTCTCTGTTAGAGGAGAAATTGAAGGCTCTTTTGAAAACACAAATCTGATGAAGCCGCCTCCTTGCTTAAAAGTGCTCTCATACCTTCTCCTTGTGCTAAGCATAAACACAAAATCATCAATATGGCTTACAGAGCACTTCATGGTCCAGCTGCTGCCTACACCTGTCAAGCATCCTGTCCGAGCTCATGTGGGTTGAATGCTTATTACGTACCGAGCACAAAAGTTCTCTCCATTAACCTCAGAACATTCCTTTTGAGGTGGAGACTCTTAGTGTCCCCATCTTTCAGATGAGGAACTGGAGAAGTTGAGTTACTTTCTGAAGATCATAAAGCCAGAGAATGCTAGAGGATGACATCAGTTAGGCGCTGTTTACTGAGGGAACCAACATGCACTCCCCATGACCTCCTCACTGGGCTGCCTCCGGGAGCACAGCTGGTAAATCGACATTCTCACTTCCCGCGCTTTCCTTACTATCTGGGCTGTGTTCTGACTGACGACACGTAGCCAGAAGTCCACCAGAGGGTTTCTGAGAAGCTTCTAACTTTTCTGCTAAAAGAACCTCCCAGTCCACCCCTTTCCCCGGCCTCTGGCCTCCCATGGGGCCATCACGCCCGGGGCCACTTCCGACTCAGCAGGCGACAGCTGGGGATGCCTGTGATGAACTCACGAGCCTTACACCAACCTTCGACTGTCTATTTTCAGCCTTTTTGTTTGTGGGGACAATATACTTACATTGTACTTCATATGTTAGCGTCAATGAGGCAGGCTTTCTGTTATTTGGAGCCAAAAGTATTTCTAATTGCTAGAGCTGTGAAACCAGGATTCTAACTCAGAAAATCTGATCCCAGAGCCTGTGGGCTTAATCCTGGTCCCCGCTGCTTCACTCTCCTTTTTGCTCTCTTCCCTTTGGCCACGCCGATCTCTCAGTTCCCCAAAACTATCAAGTTTCTTCCCACCCCCAGAGCTTTACTCCTCCTCCTGCCTGGAGGAGTCCCCTACTCACTTACCTTTCAGATCTCAGTTTAAACATCACCTCCTTAGCGAAGCCTTTCCTGATCTTCTTACACCTTCAGGCAAACTCAGTTCCCCCATACGTGTTCACAGAAACCTACCCTCATCCTCCATAGCGGCCCCTGTCACACTTACACACACGTGAGTATTTAGCGCCCGTCTCCCCATGCTACGTGGTCGACTCGTGAGGTTAGGAACTGAGTTCTGATTGTCCACTGCAGGCAGCCAGTACGTATTTATTAAACAAATGAATACACATAGGCACCCATCACCCTAAATTAATTCTTAAGCTAGACGGGCGAAGACAGAAAGTCACTCATTTTTACACATCTGAAACCACAGAGCGTACCAGGCTGGGATACATCTTCTTGGACTACTGAGCAGCTGTAAATCTCTCAACAGACACGGAGGGAAACAGAGCTCCAGAGGCTGAGTGTGAAGACAGAGGAGGTCCCAGTAAGAACGAAGGGGATAGTTCTGGTCCCAAGAGAGTGGCAATCCCAGAAACAGAAACTTAGTTCAAGAAAACAGTGGGCGGCAGGATGGGGACTGCAAATGAAGGCTGGGATTGCCTTGTAAAGATCCAACTTCCAGGAGGCCAAATCGAGGCACAAGATAAATTTCCTGGGCCCTCGAGTTTTGCATTCAGCATTTTGGGCAGCTTTTCTGTGGGAAAACACTTCCAATTTGATAGAGAGTTGTAAGGAAATGGCTCAATTTACATAAACTTGTTTTAATGCCAAATTTCCTGGAGTCCATCTATTCCACCAAGCAAGAGATGACAGGTTTGCATTATCTTTTTTAAAATCACAGCTCTCTGTGCTACCAGAACACTTTCTCCTCACCCTGAAATTGATCTTTTTATACTCCTTTCTCCTCCTTTCGACCATAAATTCTTAAAGGTAGGAATCTTGTGACTTATTTAATTTCAGATTTTCAACGCAGAGCAGAGAGGCTGGCATATAATCTGAATTCACTCCATCTTGTTATAATGAATAAACAGAATGCACAGGCACGCCAGGCATTTAGTAAATACACGTCAAAGTGAATCTTTGATACATGACTTGGAATTGTTTCCGTTTCAAGGTATTTGTTCAGTAAGCACAGAGTTCCAATCCAACAAAGTCTTCGTTCTAGAGAAAAACTAGAAAAGAATCTGAGGTTTCAAGACAACGTGAATCGAAACGGCAACATTCTTTTTTACCATGTGCATCCTTCAAGCGCAAAGACAACTCAAAACTTGAGATTAAAGGGGAAAAAAACCTACAATATTTCTCTGCTCACAAATCCTACCATTCTTTGTATTCTCCCTTAACTCTGTGGCCTAAGGGTGATGGGAAAAGGAGAATGCTAGGTAAAAAGAGATGCAGAGACAGATGGGACAGGAAAGAAAGCCAGCAACAGAAAAGAAAGAATGGATTGGTAGGGGAGCAAAGGGGACAGTGAAAGGAGGGTGAGGATTGGAGTAACAACAGAAAATACAAAGAGTGGAAGTCAGTTCCCTCTCATTTTCTCCCGTCTCTGATTTCTCCAGCCTCTGATAAAAAAAAAAAAAGGGGGGGCATGCAGATGTGTCTGTTTGATCCTAACTTTATGGCCTGCTCAAATCTCACAAGTTCTTTGAAAAGAAATTAATTTAGAGTGAAATGTCTTTGATTTTTATAACCCCACGCTTGCGGCTTTTGACATCTTTTGGTCTCGTTCATGGAAACCATCAGCTAAGTCCAGAGGTAGCAATAGATGGTGAGTACAATCTATTTCCACATTCACAGAAAGTGAAACTCCTGTAGTGTGCATCGGACTTGGCCTGTGTCATCAATATCCTGTGTTTTCATTTGCATACTGTGCTAATTCAATATACGAATTCAGTTACCTGAGTGGCTTGTAGTAACATGAAAGGAATCTAGTCCTGATATGAGATAAAAACTATGACCCCAAAAAACCTACTGGTGGCAAGAAAAAAACTGTTGGCTTCAAATCTGTGAATTTTATTTTCTAGTACCTTAAAAAAGAAGGAAACTGAAAGAGGCAGCTTGAAGAAGCTTCCACGTGTTTAAAACCCACATCCTGTTGTTATTCACCGCCCCGTGGCCCAGAGGAGCCGGGAGGTGAACGTTCTCATTAGGGTTCTCATTAGGGTCCCGTTCGCTCTGCCCTGCACATGCTTTCTCCAAAGAGGGAAGCCACGCTCCCTCCCACTCCCGCCTCCACGTGGCTGGGCAGTGGTCCAGGCACCACCACGGAGGAGCCTCACTGACTGAGTCAACACCTAAGCCCGAGACACAGTGGTCTAACTCTGTGAGCTCAGACCTGAAGCTGAAAAGATGGTCCACACTTCATCCCAGCAGTATCAGTAGACTCCAAATCACCCACGAGCCAAGGCCCATCTGCCTAAGGCCGAAAACCCAGCAATAATGAGAGAGGACTAATGGAAGTCAGCCGGTGAGGATGAGGGCGAAGTGGTGTCCTCAGACCTTCATTCCTTTGTATTCACTTATTTGGTTGAAATGCATGTTTTTGCTTCCGGCAGATGCCGGTATCCTAGCCTTTTGTCCAGGAAGCTGCAGGAGAAGGGGAGATGACCCACAGGAAACAGGGGGACGACTTGCTAGATGGGAACAAAGAATATTCTACAGGCCAAGTGGCATTTTTTTGTTGGCCCGATGATTTTTTTTTTTTTAAACCATTTGTAACTCTGTTCAGGAACCCTTTCAAAGGGTGAAGACAGTCCTAACCACCTTCGGGTCAGCATAATTGCAGACTGTTGTTTTATCTCGATCATGCTCCCCTGCTGAACAACCGCAGACTCTTCCCAGGCTGCCCGCATGTCTTTTTAATTTTCTAAGAGGGGACCAGCCTCCTTTTCAAGATGTTCCACCAACTCAGCCCTGTTTTCCTCAGATGTCTCTTCTTTTTCTTCTTCCGAAAAGCATGTGTTGATAGACGACAGAGGATTGATGAAGATTTATTTTTTAGACAGTGTCTTCCCCTTGCAACTCTAAGTCAGCCTCCCTCGGATGGGAAACCGGGACAAAAGATCCTAACGCACTTTCTTCCACTGCTTCCAACTATGACCCTTGAAAATGAAACCTGCAGAGAGTGAAATGAAAAATGTGTCTGCGTCTGGAAGTATTTACACACAGAGGTGTCTTTACCTCCAGTTGTCTGTCTAGAGTTTCCATTTGTGAACTGACTTGTGAGCCTCCTGTAGGGAGGCTGAGGACAACAAAATCCATTTTATGCAACCATCCAGGGGTTCCTTCTAGCTTAATGGGGCTCGAAAGGCTAACCATGACTCAGAAGATTCCCCCGACACACACACAAAAGTCAGAAGTCAAAAAGAGAGGCGATCTCGGGTACCGACTAGCTTCACTGACAGGTCAGCGAGTGCACTGTCATCAAACCAGTTTCCTGCGTGGAAACCCTTGACTCCTCTTAGTAAAGGTGTCAGCACCTCTTTTCCCGAATGATCTCAACATGAATGACAGGGCCTGAGTCTGACAGAAGGTGTCTTTAATCTTTCTATGGTTCAATAGAAAGGTTACCTGAAGAAAAGCCTTAGAATACACTTGCAAGATACTCACTTCTGATTTTTTTTTTTAAACATCAGTATGTCATGTTTGGATTCAATCACTCTTTTAAAGAAGCAGGGAGGAAGGGTGGCTGGACAACCACAGAGAAAGCTTATTCAGCAAGACTTCCTAGAACCCTGGGGACACCTGTGCACATTCCTACAGGCCAGTCAGCTGAAGGACTCTTCTGAAATGCAGGTTCCAACTGCCTGGGCAAGTGGTCACTCTGTGTGTGTGTGTGTGTGTGTGGGGAGTGTGCTGGGGGCAAAGGAGCAGAGTCTAGAAGGATGCTGGTAGAAGAGGAGGAAAAAGGAGAGAGAAGGTCTGGAACTGGAGGTGCCACGGAAGAGCCAGGCAGTGCTCAGGTGATGCTGGAGTAACAGCAGTTTCTTCAAGAACCAAGAGTGTGGCGGACGCTCTGTCACATCACACCCGCTCTCACCCCTCTTCTCCCTTGCCCATCCCTTCATCCCACTTTGAATGCCAGTGTGGCCCCTGCAATCTAAGACTATGAGAGAGAGAAGAGAATCACAGAGATGCTGACTCTGAGCCTTGTTATTACTGAGTTACTAAACTTACACCAACAATGACCTATGTCCAAAAATACTGTAATGTGAGAAGAGAAATTTCTACTTGTTTTAAACACTATCAGTCAGTTCGGGGTTATCTGGAGCCCCTCTCCCTGCCAAAAAAAAAAAAAAAAAAAAAAAAAATCCCAATTGATTTGGCGAGGGAGGCAGATCGAATGAGAAGCTATCTATTCTTAGAAAGCTTTGCAGGCAGAAGGCAGTTTTGAAAAATCCAGGTGAAATGTAATATGCTTCAGAAGGCAAAACCAATTTATTAGCATATCCTGGAGCCTCAGAATTTGTTTCAGAATTTTCTTTCTTAAAATTTATTTTAATTAATTAATTTAAATGGAGGCACTACAGATTGAACCCAGGACCTTGTGCAAGCTAAGCATGAGATCTACCACTGAGTTCTACCCACAGCCTCATTTCAGAATTTTCTGTCTGCAGCAACTTAGCATCATTACTTCATCCCCTGGTTCATGACATTTATTTAGAGGAAAGACAAGACATACCATATAGTCGTAACCATGCAATTGCTTTTTTTTAGCTGTATATGTGTGTGTGTGTGTGTGTGTGTATGTGTGTGTGTGTGTATATATATATACATATATATATGTGTGTGTATATATATATATATGATAAATATATTTATTTATCCAAGTCACTAATCTTATTTTTCTGCAGAAAGCAAAGGTATCAGCTAATGGGATGCTTGCCTTACCCTCAGTTCTTTTTATAATACTGGACCATTTGCAGAGAGTTTTAAGAGAAATGCAACATAAGGAACGGAAAGAGTAAACTAATCTTGCATGGTCACTGGCGAGCACATGACACTGTGCAAGTTACTTCAACTCCCTGAACCTCATATGGGTCGTCAATAAAATGAAAAGTTGGATCAGGTCATCCTTTCACCTTTATGTTCTAAAAAGTTTGATTATAAGCCACCAAGTTATCTAATCACAAACAATTTTTTAAACTATTTTTTAGGGGGGGAGTAATTAGGTAATCACAGACCATTTTATAATTCTTTTTCCACCAACACATCATAGGTCATATTTCCAATAGATCACCATGAACAAAACTTCAAATTTTAAAATTTATATTTGATAGAGTCAGAGTTCATAAAAATCAAGGGCATTTTCTGACTCACAGAGCCATTTCCCTCCTGGTCTCTGTTAGTGTTTTCAAAAGTCCTTGCATCTGGCTGGGTCCCACCCAAGAGGCACTGAACCAGAACATCTGGGGATGGTACCCAAAAAATCTGCACAGCTCACCAGCATCCTGGGACATTATGACCTGCACCAAAATTTGAGCACCGCTGATTGGAAGTCAGTGTCACTAAAAGTATGAAACTGAAACTTAAATAGATTAAAATTATACAGAGGATGTGATGATAAAACAGAGATCTCAGTCATAAAGTCAGTTCTGTACTTTTCTAAAGGTGCTGACTTAAGGTAATTTATAATGTTCTCAGAGACAGATTAAACTTAAGCCTCAATGAGCATATCTATTACAGAAATAGAATTCACAGAAATCAAAGGGGAAAAAAAAAACTTCCCCAGGATTTTGATTCCTGTTCATTTTGTTTCCTCTTGTTTTTTCCCTGTCAAAATTAATTTTTTACATTAAAATTAAAATTTTTAATTTAATCCATTTTTTAAAAAACTCTTGTTCCAATGCTCTATTTACCACCCAAGTATTTTAGCTCAACTGATTGCAAGTGCCTTTTTAAAATCTCACCTTCCTGCATTTTCTTGCTTTGTTTCAATCCTAGCATCCATTAATAAACCCAAGAATTTGCACTGCCTTTGAATCTTTGTAAGTATAGACCTCTATACGGCTACGTATGACAGTAATCATTATACTGTTGTCTAGTAGCAAACTGCTTCCCCAGGAGTTAAAAGTTTAAGAATTCCTATTCCAGTTTATGTATTTGACTGAGTACAGCAATATGGTATTGTAATATTTACATAAACAATTTATTTCTCAAGAGTACTTCCTTCACTCTACAATTGGTTGTATTATCACTTCTTTAATCAACTGGGATGTATTCAGTTTGTTTTTTTTTAATTACAAATCAGTAAGAATAAAATGTTCTCTAAAATACCGTGTCTAATTCAGGTATGTTTTGAATATACTTCCTATGGCTGCTAAAAGTAGAAACTTGATCTGTGAGAGAACAACACTGTTTGCTAAGGTTTCAAAGCCATTAAGGCCACTTGAAAGGCAAGATGAAACACATCAAAATAAACACACTGAATCAAAAAGAGGCTGAAGCGGGTATAATTCCAACAATTTAACAGCAATATTAGTCATTGTTATTTCATCACAATAATATGTTTGGCATTTCTACAACGTTTCTCAATCAAAAAATGTTTGTGTATCTTGCAAAAAAAAAAAAATCAAACTATTAATGAATCATACACAGCACCTTAAAAGGAAGTCTGATGTCCACTGTGAAGGATGAGGACCCCAGAGGCGGACAACCCCACCCCGCAACCCGCACTCACACCCTGGAAGAGCTGAGACGGCTCTGAAAGAAGGAAAAGATGCAGGGAGTGGGGTCCTGACATTTTACAGAGCCCTCAGCATAGGGGAAGCGCCTTCCGTCTGTACTTTGGCTCTGCAGAAGTTAGGGGGAAGCTGGTGTGACCACAAGAACACTTTGAGTTGTCAGAGTGGTTGGGCTCATTGAAAAGGCACCCCATTCAGAGTCAAGAGACCTGCCTGGATGTTCTACAAGCCTTGTTTACTAGTGTAACCTTGATCCTGTAGCTATCTCCCTGAGGCTGTTTGTGCCTTTATAAATGCCCTATAACAGTGTACTCACATGCCTCCTCCTTGGGGCTTTTGTGAGGAAAAAATGAGATTAATGAACGGAAATCCCTGGGAAATACTTGGGTATTGAACCTAGGATCTCCTGCATGTCCTCAACCACTGGGATACACCCACGCCCACCACCCCAGGAAATAAATGTTGGTTACCACTCTAATTCACGTGAGAGCCTGATCCCTTCCCTCGATCCTAGAACTTGAGCTGTGGCCACGCGTGCCCGAGCGTCTCCTGCCTGGGCTGACATCCTACGTCTGCCCACATTTCATCAGCAGCCATTCATCCCCATGGAAACTGGCTGGGTTTGTAAAGTCCCCTCCCAAACCAACAGGTTGCCAGTTGTCGCAGAATTGGTTACAAGGTTACAAGGTGTTCAAGTCTTATATGACCCCTACTCAGTTCAGTCTCTGGAAACTCTGACTCTCGCATGCTGTGGAGGAAAAAAAATCATCTCTAAACCAATACCTACCTCTGGCAGGAATGTGCACTGGAACAGACTGAGGCAAAAATAAGTCATTCGAACACAATATGCAACAGTGTGTACAAATATGCTTTATGGCTGAACTTGAGATCTTTCTGATTGTTAACATGTCCCGTTCTTTTGTGCCACCCACACAAAAATGTGTTCTATGAGGAGTCGGGTTCTATTCCTGACCCTCTTAGTCACACTGGGCAAGCTGTCTGCATTTCCCTCAGCTTCATTTTATCCACTTTGGAATCTCTCCTCATCCACTCTTACCTTACTTGTCAGTTATATCTTACAAGCTAATAAAGGAGGGTCCACAGAGGAAGCATTAGAAATGGCAGTTGCCCCTGTAATAGGGAGTTGTGGTCCCAGACCACTGCTTAAGATGCTTCTGAAATGAAAAGGTTAAAAGGAGTACAAATCATCGACATATTTAGGGCGCTAAATACCTAAATACACCTTTCTTCAGCCATAAACGTAGAACCATCTGTCAGGAGAGGAATTCTGAATAGCAAGATCCTCTGACTTTCAAAAAGTTAGAAGACTGCAGAGCCGGGACTTAATCACAGGGAGGCTCTCACATGATCCTGAGGAATGCAGATGGCTATGTAAACAAACTATAGTATTTACTCTTTAGTGTCCAAAACAAATAGTGTCAGCTGACTTGCATCAGGACCTTGGTAGAGACCACCCCAGAGGAGGACAGGCTATAGAAGAGGCCTAGAAAGTGCCAGGCCAATTCACTCAGTGCACAGCATTTTAGTCCATGGAAAGGAACAGAAGAGCAAGGGCCCTTTCCCTGCCTGGGTGTTTGGAAGAGGAAGGGAGAGTTGGCAAGGGCAGAAAATGTGATGGAAAAACCACAGAGATATTTTTCCCGTGAATTACTCCTGCAAACAGTGTCATCTTTTAAGGGATTGACTGGAATACAGCTTCTGAGGTCGCTGCATCACACTGAAGTCTGCACAGTGGAAACCCTGTTCGGAAGAAAAGGAGCAGACGACCCCTTTTAAGCCGTGAAGACGGGTCACTGTCAGTCCCAAGCTGCACTTCACCAGGATACTAGTCTTTCAAAAACAATATGGCGGCGTCATTCTGAGCATCCCTGATAAAATGAAATAGACCACATAAACAGGCCGCAAGTTTCAGAGGCTGACTTGACTTCCAGGATAGAAGCTAACAACTGCGTGACATGTTAATACCTAGGTGCTGAGTGGCGGGGTGCGCGTCCAGGTTTCCTGTCCCATGGCAGGGTTTCACACCTCTGTGGCTGGGTATGTTCCAAGGACACACCTCAACAGTCATCATGCTTGTGGAGGTGAGTAATAGTGGGGTCCTCTGGGACAGAATAGTCAAGGCATGTAAATTTAGACATATTTAAGTCTTCCTAAACCCTAACGGTATTGAAAAATAAATCTTCCATTAAGCACATCACACAGTCTTTTACATAGTAAGTCCACAGGTAATTTTTCAGAGAATGAACGAAGAGCCGTGCTGAGGAAGGGTAGAGCATTCTAATGCACACTTCGTATATTTATTTTTCAGTTGGGAGTAGAGTTGATTTACAATGTCGTGTTAGTTTCTGGTGTACAGTATAGTGATTCAGTTATACATACATATTTCTTTTCATATTCTTTTTCATTACAGGTTATCACAAGCTATCGAATGTAGTTCCCTGTGCTGTAAAGGAGGACCTTGTTGTTTGTCTATTTTTTATATAGTAGTCTGTATCTGCTAATCCCAAACTCCTAATTTATCTCTTCCCCCCTCTCCCCTTTGGTAACCCTAAGTTTTCTATGCCTGTGAGTCTATTTCTGGTTTGTCAATAAGTTCGTTTGTATGATTTCTTTTAGATTTCACATATAAGTGATATATGGCATTTGTCTTTGACGTACTTCATTTAGTTAATGATCATCTCTAGGTCCGTCCATGTTACTGCACATGGCCTAATGCACAATTTGCATATGTGCAAAACTGAGGGGAAAAAGGCAGACGATTTCCTTGTAGGTGTAGCAAATTTATCAGCTACTTAGACTTTAATGGAAAAGACAGTATTTAAAGAAAAGGGGGACAAACAATAATGGAGTCAGTGCTGAGCTGATAGCTAAGGCACAGAAAAGCATTCTAATGGAGAATAAAAGCCCTAAGACAAAAGAAAAAATGATGTCTCCATTAAATGAAACTTCTGTCCCACGTATTAAGATTGTGGCACACGTAGACAAAAGAGAGAAAATATATGATTATAGATGCTTCATTCCACCCATACCAAGGCTGCATATCCATTTCACACAACGTGGAATGGCTCAGTTTCTAGCTAGGGGACAAAAGAAAAAAGGCAGTGGCGGGGGAACCAATAACAAAAAACCTTGCCTACAGTCCCCCAAGGCAACCAGAAAGTGAAACTTAATTAAACAACTGAAATGTAATTACCTACTGCTTACCGCACGTGGTGCTGATTCGGGCTTCTCATCCTGGGTGCATTATTAACCGCCCTGTGCTGCCCAGGGGTAGGAAGGGGGAACCCTGGCAGGCAGCAAAATCGGGAAGGCACTGCTGGTTCTGCTCTGCTCCCCTCCCCTCCCCTCCCCTCCCACAGGGTTTCAATTCCTCCAGCGGCTGATTTCAACTGGTCACACATCAGGTTGGGACTGTGAGTTGAATCTGTCCCTCAAGTATGGTGGGAGGTACACTCACTCGTGGAGCAGCCAAAACTGGGGTTTTTCACCCTTCCGAGGACCTGACTCTGCCTGCTCATTCAGCCAGTTTGTTATTTTTATGGACTGTTTGGAACAACTCAGCAGTTTCTCCTCTTGGAAGAGGCGTCAACAGACGGCACCTGGGGAAACCACATGAAATGTGATTGCCTCGTGACTCTGGAAATGCGGAGATGGCTTTCTCTTACTGATGGGCACATACCTCCAGAAGCGGGAGGGTGCCACCTCTGCTCTCGGATTTCAGTTTCTTGTAAAGATTCTGCTATGATGGTATTTGGCTACCTTTGTTTGATTGTCTATTTTCCCTTCTACCAGAACATAATTACACGTACATCTTAAAAAGCAGCTGAAGATACTCTCTCCCTTGCTGCTGCCAAGAAACAAACATTTGAAAATTTAAAAACCTGCCTTTGGAGAAAAATTAGTATATATAAATCAAGCAAATGCTGGAGTGCCTGAATGAATGCGTATGTAGATCAGGATAAACCTCTGAAAACTCAGAAACATACTCAAAAAGTTATAAATCAGTATAATGTTGGCATGATAATCCACCCCATTCATGTATCGTTGTCAGCGACTTGGCCATTTTTATGGAAGCTGTTAATGAGAGGAATTCAAAGCAGCAGAAACAGTTTTTGGAAATGTGAAGTCACCTGCTATTGAAGATGATCAAGAAAAATTGCTGGATGAATTCATGGTGGGAATTTTGTATTGGGTGGTTTAAAATAGGCTTCCTTTCAGGACTTGTCCAAAGGATGTACGATCCTGTGCATTCGGTGAGATGTCTATGAAGCCGGTCACAGGAATCATGAGAAGGTATTCAGATGGCTGTTGCTAAAGGGACCAAGGTTAAATATCTTCTTTTGCTTCCTTCTACTCACTTTGGCATGTCCTGGTAAATATATGCAGCCCATCAAAAAACACTTTTTCCTTTTCTTTCTGTTTCCTTGAAATGTGTTCATTGAGCTTCCAATCTGCCCTCCTTCATTTGCCATGCCTTCCGGTCTCCCTTGCAGTTTCCTCCTCACCTCCTTGACCTCTGAATGTTGGGAGTCCCAGACCTCAGTCCACAGACGTCTTATTGAGCCTCATGCTTTAAATAATGTCTGTGATTCTAGTCACTGATCACAGTTACATTACATCTCTACGCCAAGCATCTCCTCTGAACTCCAGACTCATATATTCAAATGATACCTCCTCAATATGTCCATAAATGAGCTCCTGATATTTTTCCCAAAACTCTGTGAAGAAGACGGTCTCCTCCTTCTTGGTTAAGAGCAACCCCATACTTCTCTTTGCTCCAGTGAAAGCGCCTGGCATCCTTGTTGACTCCTCCTTCCCACCTCACATCCAATCCATTAAGAGTGCAGTCACCGCTACCAGATGCCCCGAATCCGACACATCACACCACTTCTGCCACTGCCAGTCTGTCATTTCTTGTCCAGATTAATATGACAGCCTCCTATACATATCTCCTTTTTCTGTCCTTTCACCCTTCAGTCTTTTTATTTATTTATTTATTTTAACACAACAGCCTAAACAATCCATTTAAAACCTAGGTCAGATTACGCCACTTCTCTGCTTCAAACTCTCCCATCTCATTTAGAACAAAAGCTAAATTCTTGCATTGGTCTACAAGGCCCTCCGCAATCTGCCTCCCACTTCCTCTCCCAGACGCCAATACCTCTTTGCCATCAGCTGCACTTCCCTCTGCCTGGCTCACTGCTCCAGCCACATTGGCCATCTTGCTATTCCTAGAGCACATAAGGGAGGCTCCTGTCTCAGGACCTTTGCTCTTTTTGTCCAGCCTGCCCGGAATGCTCTCCCACCTGCTGTGTCCTTCACATTCTCCTGTACCCCTTCAGGTCCTTGCTCAAATGCCACCTTCTTAGTGAGGCTTCTGTAACCTTTCTATTTAAAATCAGCCCCTTTCTTTTTGCCTTATCTTATTCCACTTTCTACCATCTAACCTTCCATTTATTTTACTTCTGTTTGTTTTTGGTTTCCCCAGAAGAATGTCATCTCTGGGAGAGCAGAATTTTTGTTTGCATATTTGTTTGTTTGCTTACCATGTGCCTCTACAGTACCTGGCACATAGCAGGAACTCAGTACATATTTGTTGAGTTGATTGATACATATGTTAAAACCTCTTAGTCCACACATCTAGATACAGCCTTTCTCTTCCACGTTAAAAGGCTTCCATGATCTCACAAGAGACACCCGCCACGCCTGGATCAAAATTTTCAGACATCTTTTAAAATGTAAATGGTCAACTGCCAGAACCTACAGTTTTTAGAAAACAGACCAGATTATAGGCTAAAAGCAAAAAAAAAAGAAAAGAAAAGAAATACTGTATTTAAATACCTTCCAAGCAAAATCTCAGAAGCAGCCCACCAGATTTAGATACCGTGTGCTTGGCTACGTTGCTTTGGAAAGACTGGAAACATAAGGAAGCTCTGGAAGTCAGCAAACACCAGTATTTGGCCTTAAACTGATTTAACACACACAAAAATGGCACTGTGCCTTTGGAGACCTGGAATGCAGCATTACAGGTTTTCTCCAAAACAGCTTCATTTACTTAACATTACTCTGACCCTTTAACTTCTAACTTGCTGCACAATTAAGCTATTTAAGCCTTCGACTTAGCTCTCTTTGTGCTACAATCTGGGTCTAAAGTGAAGCAAAAACAACCCTACACCTTACTGTTTTGCTAAAATTTGTTCTGTCCTAGGAAGATGTTTGCATATGCAAATTTAGCGCCGCATCGGATTAGCATGCAGTTGTATGGCTGAGGCTATTTTTATTTTACTGTTTCATTCAGTAAACATTTATTCAGCTCCTACTATGTGTATCAGGCACACAGAGCCATGTTTTTTTTTTCTTTTTCCCTTGCCTGTTTCAACGCAAAAAGTTTTTATGTAGTTCTGATTGCAGTAAAGTTTGTTACCATAGATACCAGAGGAAAGTCACAATCAGAACTGGCATCAAGTTGCATTGAAAGTACGGTACTGTTTTTGACAGCGATGAAAAACAGTCTGAATTCTGCACTGTTTATAAATCAAGGCAATAATCTTGTCTCTCTTGCATGGTCTTTCTCATTTTCCCCTAAAATTGAAATGGTTTTGGAAGGATAGTTTATTTACCTCTGGAAAAGTTAAAAAAAAAAAAAAAAGTTCAACTTGGATTAAAAGGGACAGAATTTACTGGGTTTCATCAATATTTGATTTGGGGAAAATTGCACTGGCCCAAAATAGTCATTTCATGCAAATGAAAGTAATTTATTTTCATATGTTGAAACAAGTGATTGTTAATTTTGGAAAGATTTTTTTCTTTTTTGTAGCTTTCATCTCTATCCCTTTGCTTATTTTATTTATATTTTCCCTTTCTATTGCAAGTTATTCTCCATAGTGCTGAAAGAAAAGGAAACAAGCAAACACTGGACTTAGGGTGAAGAAATCTGAGTCCGGATTAGTTTATGTAATAGGTACGTGAGTTGGGGCAAGCTACTTTGTGACTGTGAGGTTGATTTTCTCATCTGTAAAACAAACAAGGTAATACTCCCCAGAATTATTTTCAGGCTTAAATAAAACAACTTTAAGGATGCCTGGTAAAGGGTAAAGAGATCGCCAGTCACACCAGCAAATTTGTGACTTAAGGCAACGTGCTTGTCCCTCCCAGGGCCTTCATTTCTCATATACAAAATGAAGGTTAAAAACGTTCATCTATGAAATTTTTACGACTGTTGTGGGGTCAAATCCTCAGTTTAAATTATTATAACATGTAATGCGTGCTCGTTACAAGGGCGGATCACTCTGTTGTCCTGTCTCTTTGGATTTTGCAAATTTTCTTGGTATTTGCATTTATCCTTAGTTCTCTTCCAGGGCATTTCTCATCTTTTTCTTAGTGTACATCTTTATTCATCCCTCTGTCTCCTACGATTTTCTTGTTGTTACATCTGTATTTCTCTGATATTAACCATAAAATGTTAGTGCATTTCTTCTATTTTTCTTTCTCCTTTATGAATCATATAATTATTTCTACTGTGACATTTAAAAAAAAACAGAAATATTAAATTAGGTGGTCATCTATCAGTTAAACATATTTCTACATGAAAAAGGGTAGCAATGTGGAATTGCATTGGAAATACTAAAACATATTTTAAACAGAAGCTGCATAGAGCGATAGCTCACATAGCTATATGCTCATAGAACCTGTTCTTTTTTCACACTTTGAGTTAATTTTTTTTTAAAGATAGTCTTTTCATAAATATTCCAACAAACCAAAGAGATCTAAGAAAAGAGTAACTATCACCTGCACCCAACACCAAGAGATCCTCACCATAAATATTTGGATGAACTGCCATCATTAATCTCATTGCTTATATGCACATACATATTAGGCATGTGTAATTTCACATAAATGGTTTCATATTGCAAATGACATTTTGGAGGCCACTTTTTCATTCAATATCTTGCTGAGTTAATTGCATGTTAATGTAATGTATATGTGCCCTACATTTTAATGGTTGCATAAAATTCCATCATATAAATCCATCAATTTATAGTCAATTCCCGATGGGTGGACATTTAGCTTACTGCCCCCTTTCAACTATTACAAACAACACTGCAGAGAATAACTGTTGCACCCAGATTCTTTTCAACTAAAGGATAAAGACATAACTGATGAATTAGTTCTTAAACACATCCTAGCTTTTCCATTTTCCTTGTTATCCAGAAACTAAGGATTTGTGCGTGTGTTTGTGTGTGTGTGTGTGTGTGTGTGTGTGTGTGTGGCAGAATTCAAGCCTCACAACACCTTAAAGTTCACTATCAGTGCTGCTGTAAATACAACTCTCCACATGGGACGCTGGGAGAGTGTAGAGCATCTGTGTTGCCAGACCTAGGAATTTTCACTCATTTAAACACTCCTGCTATATAAATAGTAGCACTTATACAAAAATGTTTCCTATGCTATTTTTATAAAAATAAAGACTCAGTTTTCACTCATCTCTATATTTACTTTAACTACCTAAGAGGATTATAATTAGCAATATCATTAGTTCCTCACTCTGGGCAAGTGCTAAACCTTTTAGTCCAAAGAAGACCCTATTCGCAACCTCCAGATATTTACATTCCTTCAGAAAGACAATTTTACAATGACTGGGGAAAGTCTAGCATGGTGACTGTGTTAAGAATTTATAACGTTCATGGAGTACTATTCAGCCATAAAAAGAAATACAATAATGCTATTTGTAGCAACATGAGTGGACCTGGAGATCCTCATACTAAGTGAAGTACATCAGAGAGAAAAATACCGTATGATATCACTTATGTGTGGAATCTAAAAAAACGACACAAATGACTTGTTATTTACAGGATAGAAAGAGACACACAGACATAGAAAACAAACTTATAGTTACTAGGGGAGAGGGGATGGGAAGGGATAAACTGGGAGTTGGAGATTTGCAGGTACCAACTACTATACATACAATAGATAAACAGCAAGGTCCTACTGTAGAGCACAGGGAACTATATTCAATGCCTTGTAATAGCCTATAATGAAAAAGAATATGAAGAGGAATATGTGTATGACTATGCATGACTGTGCTGTACACCAGAACTTGACACAACATTGTAAACAGACTAGACTTTAATAAAAATTAAAAAAAAAAAGAATTCATAATGTTCAAGGCAAGGAGGAGAGCAGGGAAATCAGTTTTCACTCAGATGCCCTCTTAGCCATGTCCATGGAAACAAGTGCAGAATCTCAAGGAAAAAAACCAAAATAATAAATAGCCAGTCTTCCAGCCCATTCTCCATTTCTAGAGAAAGCAGTAACCGGGGGTGGGGGTGAATATAGGGTACGAGACTTGTTTCATCTTCCTCCTTCAAACTGACTCGTTCTACTCAGTGGAAGACTGAGCACATGCACTCCTGACCATTCCTGACCACTGGTATCTCTGACCTGTTGTGTTACACTCTGGCCATTTCTCACCCCAAAATAAGGGCCTCTTTGCCTATGGGGAGAGGATGCAAGAACAGTTTCTTTCACTTGTCAGTGCTCAATTTTTTTTTTTTTTTTTTTTTGGTGGCTTAATCCTAAAATCCAAAACAGCAGTGTCACAGAGGGCCAATTTAAGGAAAGAAATGTCCTTGTCTGTCGCTGAACAGAGCACCTCCAAAGCCAATAGTGACACATTAGGGTCATGCCAACCCGTGTTGATCCTTGTAGTTCCAACCAAACAAGATCTTATACTCAAGACAGATTATCAAGACTAGCTTCTGGGATCCAGGTAGTTAAATGAACCCACACACTTGAGTGTCTATGTCTTTAAAACACCAATCAGGCTGAAGTGGCTTAAGAAATAGCTACCAAAAAAGTAGAGGAGGAAGAAAAATCCATGGTTAGTTCTCCATTTCTATAATTATTTCTCTCCTTCTCTTCCAGGTAAGTAGATGATATAGCTTCTCAGACAAAACCTTAAAAAAAAAAAAAAACCCTGTTCTATGTAGTACAAACCTAAATAGTACAAAACTAAATTTAGATAATACTATGATAAGTGCTGGAAGATTTATTCATTCATTCATCCAACCGATACTTTTCTAGTGTTTCGCTCAGAGGTGGAAGTTACTATCTAAAGCAGAGTGCAGGCCTCTGCACACACAACATGGTCTACACTTGGGAAGAACTCACAGATTGAGAGAGAAGCAAGCTGCATAGACCTCTGTCATCCAAGGCAGTATATTCTGAGTGTCACTTCAGTGCCACAGATCAGTGCAAAGAAGCGAGGAATCACCCCTGGAGAGTGCCAGGAGACAGCACTGTGTTGGATGTATCATTTTTACCTGGCCAGATACTACAGCAAACTCCAGACGGCTGCATCTAAAATAACTTTAAATAGCAGACAAGGTATCTCAGCAGAATTAAATCTTGAAGTGCTAATGTGGCACTGTGAAAAAGTTAATGCAAAAATTAACATGGCTTGGCACATAAGAGGCGCTCTATAAATGCTGATATCCTTCTGTAGGTTTTTTTTTTTTTTTTTAAATCCCCAGGGGAAGTAGTTCTCAAACTAGGGTAACCATTAGGAACACCTGGAGGACTTGTTAAACCAGAGCATTAAACCCCATCCCAGCGTCTCCAATTCAGAAAGTCTGGGGTGGGGTCCAATCATTTGCACGTGTAACAAGTTCCCAGGTGATGCTGCCACTGCTGCTCTCAGGAACCACACTTTTTTTTTTTTTACCACCTTTATTGTGGGTGTGGTTCCTGTACAGTAAACTACACATATTTCAGATGTACAGTTTGATGAATTTTGATAGGTGTAGACACCCATGAAATCAGCACCACAATCAAGAGAGCTAACATTTCCATCACCCCCCAAGACGTGCAATTTTCAAGTTCTGGGGACCACACCTTGAGAAGCACTGCCCTAGGGAATGGCTTTGGTGCTGTATGAATCTGATTCTGCAATCATTTTTCACATTAGAGACAGGTTCCCTAGGTCCCAGCTTTTAAGCTGTGCTTTTCTTTTTAATGTCTTACTAAAGGAAAGGAGGGGGAAAAAAGTAACAACACTTTATATAGACCTGACCTTTTGGGAAGCCTGGGCAACTTCCCATGTGGAGTAAATTAATCTCTTTCATGCATGCTCTGCGCTCCGGAAAAAGGAAAACAGATTCTGTTCAACATTTACCAAATGCGTCTTCTCTTGCTGGTCACTGTGCTACGCCCATCGGAAACAGTCTCTGCCCTGAGGACCTTACAGCGTAGCGAGGTGAACAGCCAGGCAAAACAGCCAATAGAAGTCAATGCGTTAAATGTTACGATGCAACATATAAAACATTATGATGGACTGACTATTATGAGAAGGAGAAGGAGGAGCAAACTCGAGCTGGCAAGTTGGGGAGGAGGTGGATGGCAAAGTCTTTACTAATAAGATGACCCATGATTCACTGGGCAGTGAAGGATGAACAGGAGTTTTTTAACAGAAACTAGAAGGGCTTTCCAGGTAGAAGGAACAGCACAGTGGCATCAAATACACTGCCTTTCTAGGGCTGCCAACAGTTTTGTTCAGCAATGTCACATCTCAAAGGTCTTTGTGTGCTTTGCTAGTGAGTCTGAGTTGTTGATAAACACAAAAACATTTTAGAAAGATCACTTTGGCAGCTTCAGATTGGACGGGATTAGCCTGAAAGCAAGGTAACTGCTTGGGTTGTGTTTGTTGCGGTAAAAGTGAGAAAATGCAAGATCTGGAGGAGCTAGCTAACTTAGTGGCAGGGGGAATGATGGAGAAGAGAGGATTAGAAGAGACAGTGACGCAGCAGACAAGAGAGGAACTGGGTCATTCATTAAAAATTGAAAAGTGAGGGCAGGGGTGGAATCCACAGAACACTCATATTTCTGGCTGGGATCAAAGATCATCATTTACTGACATAAAGAATACAGGAGAAAGAACAGATTTGGAGGGGGAACTTCAGCTTAGGACATTGAAATCGATATGACTGTGTGTCACCCAAGTAGACACGGCCATTGCACAGTTGAATATGTGGGCTTGGGCACAGGAGAAAGATTTTAAAACCCTGGGCTCATCCAAGGTCACCCAGGAAACAGCATAGAGGGAGCAGATCTATTACCAAGTTGGTTATGGATATTTTCATCATAGGGAGAGAAGCAATATCAGGAAGGTGTTCCTGTTGCTGGGATGGTCACCTGCAGTGTTCAGCGCACAAGTTCGCCATCTGTCCTTAATGACGACCTTTTTGTTCATTCCTATATTCCGTACAGAGAAGAACAAAGGAGATATTGTATGTCAGAGTCCTTTGCAAACTACAAAGCACTATACACAACTTAAGGGAAGACACACAAGGAGAGGAGAAAGAGGAGGACAAGTGACAAACTTCTCAGGGCTTAGCCAAGAACTAAGGTATTGAATGCAGTTCTCCCTGGTCCTCAGTCAACCAGACATGCTCCAGTCTCCTGGAGTGTTTTGCATGAAAGTACTTTTTCCTTTTGTGGATGCACCATTCCCACGGCTCACCTGTGCCTTTGCTGACCTACAGGTTCGAACGATCTGAAACTGGCAGTAGGAATTACCATGGAGAGGAGTGGGGAGCAGGCAGGTGCCTCCCGCGCCTCCCCACACAGACGAGGATGTGCTGTAACCTACAACGTATCTGTCGGTCGGGGAACTAGGCACTTTATAAGGGGACTTTTCTGCATCTAAAAAGAAGTCATAGAGAAAAATAGTAACTGCAAGAATTCATTTCTCTTATTTGAGTGAGTGCTTTATCAAAAAGAATATTTCATTCGTGCTATTTTACCCTGGGATCAGCTCAAGCCTAACCGAATCTGTCACGTATAAAATGTATTTATAAATAGATTCATATAGAGTCAGAGCTCTACACAGCCACTAACAGGCTCACAATCATTCTTTCATTCCAGGTGTGAACTGTTGTGCTATTTCCCCCAGTCCAGACACAGGTCGTGGGCTTTCAAACTAATTTTGGAAAGCAGACGCTGTGTAGTTGGTAGGTGGAGTAAAAAGAAAACAGAAAAATTAGTATGCATGCCCCTTCGGTCTTATATTTCTCATGGAAAGGGGCAAGAGTCTAAAATTCTTTAATTTTCTTTAAAAGAAGATTGTAAAGGCATTTCCCCGACTTTCCCTCACAGTAATTTGTTTTCTGCCGAGTGAAAAGCCACGGACCTTGACACCACTGCTGAACTCCTTCTTTCTCCTGCCATGCCCAATGCCAGGATGCATTTCTTTTTTTCTTCAGTTTTTACTCCTCTGGTTGGTTTGCTCCATTTGGGTAGCCTCTATTTTTCATCTCCTTCCTAGGAGGTCAGAGATGACTTCATGGAACCATGGAAATTCGTGGTTGGAAGGGACCTTTAGTTCATCAGCAGTATGACTGCCAGATAAGTCAAATGGATCTGGGCTTGAACCCTCCTAATAATGAAGGACTCACTGCCTCACGCCAAAGACCACCACGTCATGCCCAGGTACTGCTCCATCCACAGCATGAACTAGAACTTGATATTGGGTCATCATGATGAGCAGTGGCTGAAAGTCCTTTCTTCCTGGTGTAATTTAATTTGTAACTTGGTTTCATTTATCTACCTAATACTATTCTATGGGATATACCCCTTTCTTACATCACATACACTTCCCACTCTCAACTGGGAGCTCCCAGGGTAGGGACTTCATCTTCACTTCTGTATCCCCGAGACCTAACAGGACACATTACAGGAACTCAGTACATCAGTTTAACTCTTGGATGAAGGAACTAAAGTTTGCAGTAGTCGTTCCAAATGTTGCACACGAGTATGTTATTTAAGAAACAGTGATATTAAAATGAAAATTAGGGGGGAAAGGTATAGCTCAGTGGTAGAGTGTGTGCTTAACATATATGAGGACCTGGGTTCAGTCCCCAGTACCTCTGTTAAAAAAAAAATAAATTAAATTAAATTAAAAAAAATAAAATGAGAATTAATGCACTTACTATTTGCAGCTTTTCAAATCATGCACACTTAGTTTTCTTTTTAAATGGATCATCAAACTGAACATTCAATGTGGTGGTCAAGGGGGTAATATTCAAAATATTTATAGAATATTAGAATAAGATTTAGAATAACTTAAAATAATTAGAATAAATGAGCATAATAGACTATGGTGGGAGCCACAGTTCCCATAAGTAGCCATGTGAGGGTAATTCCAGGGGAGTATCAGGCAACAGAGGGCAACCACAGCTGGGGAGGGCTGGGGAGGACACACGGTGGCTAGGACACTGAGCATTTGCCCAAGAGGGTATTAGTGCTGCTAGGGGTGCATATTCCTGCTGGGGGTCCGGATGGCTCTGGCTGGGGACGAAGAGAAAGCAGGGGTGGGGTCTCATGCAGGAGCAGCAGAGGGTCCTGCTAGGGCAGCCCCCAGTGGTACCCACCCAGGGTTCCCTCCGGTCAGGACTCTCAGGGTGGCAGGAGGCACTGGTTGTGGGGAAAAGAGCCATGGCTTTTGCCCATGTTTATCAGCTGAATTAGCAACTCTGGTCATCAAAAATATAAAATCTGCCTTTGATTTTTGGGGGGTAGCATTACGTTTTGCAGTGAAGTAGGGTGGATCCTCAGTTTAAGACTCTCTGAACTACTGAACAGACAAATGGCCGTAACAACAAAGCACGTGAGAATTTAAAAGAAATGCCTGTGTGTCTGTATTTGGGGCGGGAAGGGACCATTACAAAGCCATTCTCCACTGCGCAAGAGAGGAGTCACCAGAGTCACAACAGAATTCTTTTACTTCGAGCCATTTGAATGGACTTAAATTATTTCAATCTGAAAACTGGTTTCCAGTACAACTTTTCATGGACATATCTACTGGATAAGACAAAATATATTGATGTCCACCGTCTTACACCAGGCCAGGCCAGGTTGGGTCTTCAAAACTGAAGCAGAGTGGAAACTCTTGGCAATTTTCCTGATTTAAAAAAAAAAAAAATTAAGGAGTTCATTCTGTTTAAATTACTCTTTCTTTCATAATGGTAGACGAGAAGATAGACTTTTTTTCTTTTGCCGGAAATATTCATTTCAACTGCACAGGAAAAAGTGAGGTTTCTAGGTTCAAATAAGGCAGAAAATTCTGCTTAGATAATACAGCCAAGGTTAGATATCATCTTCCTCTAAAGAGTGAGCATGTTAAATTTTGTAATTCAAATCTAAATGAATTGAAGCATTTTATACTACATTTCAGAGGTAACTGTAACTTCATGAATTAGTAAATAACCTCCAAAAATTGGAATGCGAACTCAGTCCTCCTCCCTCCCCCATCCCCTTTTCACTTCAACCTTGAAGTATACACTTGCAAAATTTCTTCCTCTTATAGTCTCCTTTAAAGGCCAGTTTCTAGCAGACAATTTAACTAACTGCTGTATTTTTCCATATATGATGCCAGGGGATAGAAACCAGTGAGATAGTTTCTTATATGATATAATTGTTTCCACTAAAAACTCAGGAAAGCAGGAACCAATCCATCAACAAGGGCAAACAGAAGATTGTGTAATCCACAGATTTTAACTTTTGATCACTTATAAAATTGAAAGCTAAATAAGCCATAAACCAAAGGGATGGCAACTGTCAAGGTGTAGAATTCTTTCTTGTTCACTGCAGAATCATTAAACCTTCTGCTCTCTACAGCCTTAACAACTAACACCAAAACTGCAACCACAGCTCCTTATTTATTTTAATGGGCATCCGTTTTTTTAACCAGAAATTAAGAAAGGGTGCTCATTTTCCAGTGCATTTTTTTTTCAGGTAGATGTGTGAGTTTCGCACTACTTTCTACCATGTCTACCAGAGCACTTACAGGGTTAATAGGGAAGATCAAGATGCCCTTATATCAATAAAAATAAATTGCAGGGACTGTGCGCTATCACCATCTTCTCCAAAAGTGAAAATTGACACAAAGGAAAGAATCCCATTGCCCTCAAAACACTACTGAGTTTGAGTCTCTAGCTGGAGAAGTCATTAAAAAGGTGAGAGATGTGATTGAAGTCAGGGCTTAAGAAGCTGGAAGAGGTTACACAATGGCTCATGAACCTACTAGACATCCGTCCTCTACATCCCACAGTCTGGTTGTTTTCACAAGTCACCAGTGATTCTCGATCGAGCTCTTTTGCACCAGTGATTTGTTCCCACCATTCTTTTACATTCCAGTCTCTGCTTCTCCACTTGCTCCTTTACCTCTGCCTCTAAATGGACTCATTATGCTAACCTAAAAATAATGATATTCTGATCTCTAACTCCTTTCCTGAAGACTGTTTCTTCTTTACAGCATTAAAATTTTTGCAAGAGTTCTCCACGAAGGCTATCTCCACTTCCTCTCCAGCCCCATCTATAATTGTCTTCCACCCTCAAAACTTCACTGAAAGTATTTGTCATTCTGCTCCCTAGATAGTTACATACAGCCTTCTAACTGTCAAACTTTTCTTCCATCCTTATTCTCTCACATATTTCTGCAGCATTTGATATATAGTATCATTTTTGTTCAGATTCCTTTCTCCCTTGCTTATTAGTCAAAAGGAAAACCATTTCTCCACCCACATACTCAAAATGTAGGCATTTCCTAAGAGGTACTGCTTTCAGCTTATCTGCTTGGTAAGATCTTCCACCCCTATAAACTCCATCTTCAAAAACACACATGTAGCTTTAAATCACTGTCCCTGGACTTGAGTCGTCTCCGGAGGCCTGGACCCCTATTTTAACCACCCAATAAACTCTTCCACTTGGCTGTTCCACCTGCTGATACCTCTAACTCCACATATTCCATATCAAACATCACCATCTTTAGCCGATTTTTCCTCCTGGTATCGTTCCTACATCTTTTAATGGTTTCACCTTTTCAGATGAGTTAACAGTTTCTTCTCTTTGGTCCTCAACACTGAAATGATAAGCCATTTTCCAAAGGAGAAAACTGGAAATATAACAGTGGATCTAGCAGTGAATTTGCATATTCCCATACGACTGCACTAGCTACTCTGGGCTTTGAGAGCCAACACCAGTCCGATGGTGCTAGAGTAACTGTGACACCATTTAGTCCAGCTTGAAAATGGTTTTTGAGCTACAGCTATGTAAGACTAGAACTCTGCCATCAAAGCAGCCTCTGTTGCCCAGAATATTAGCCCCCACAGTAGTGTAATTTATGAAAGAATGGCATGAGTTTGAATCAATGTCGTGTCTTTCTTGGGAACTCTCCGTGAATACCTGTTCCTGATGAAGAATCAATCTCTTCAGTTCTTCTAACTCAGTACTTTATAGTGATAACAAACATCTACTCAGAATCTGTAATGTGCCAGGCATTGTCTAAGCACTTGAAAAAATATTTTTCTCTGTGAATCCTCATCACTCGCCTACGAGGTACCCATCATCACGGACGGAATGGTGCTGCGTAAGGCTGCATGGAGCTGTGCTGTAAACAGTCTATGCAACCAACCTCATCTCTGGGCCCCGATTTTTTCCTCATTTTAAAAATGAAGATATTAAATCACAGAAGGAAGTTAAGGAACTTGTCCAAAGTCACACAGCTACTGAGGTATTGAGCAAGGATTCAAGTCACGAAAACCAGCATTCTGGCATCCAATTCTCTCCTTAACCAACACTCCAAACCACCTCTGCTCGTGTTTCTCTTGCAGCACACAGCACAGATGTTTGCTCTGACGCTCGTCTCCTCACTTAGAATGGGAATCCCACCAGAGGAAGAAGAGGTTTCATTTCTTAAACTGTTGTTCTCAGTGTACAAAATGAGCCTAGACTCTGACATACAGTAAGCAATCAATTGTAGCTAATATCATTCATTTTTACAATTCTTATTACAGATTTGTCACAAAGTAAACTATTAATGAGTGTTTGTTGAATAAATGACTATGCGAGTTCCCCAGGGTGTCAAAATGAGTATACATATGAGCTGATCTCGAGAAAAGTCAGTATCTGGTGAGAATGGTAAATAAATTTTGTTTGGATAAACTTACTAATCAATCTCTGGGACAGAAACCTACTCAACCATTCCAATGCGGAACTAAGCAATTTATATATATCTTTGCATTAATAGCACACTAGCCAGTGATCTCAATGTAGCTCCCAAATTTTGCAGTCATGGATAACTGTATATTCTAGAGCCAAAAAAAAAAAAAAAAAAAGTAACAATGTATTCCCAAGAGAGGGCAGTCCAGTGGACTGCTCCAGGGATGAAAACGAGTTGATGGAGATATTGTGCAAGGAAATCAGCAGATAGCACGTAGCAGATCAAAAGAAGAAAAGACGTTAACTGAGCTTACAAGAATAAAGATGACTGTCATCAGATAGTTTCACAAAGGGGCCCCCAGACAACCTGTTATTATAAGAGTGTTACACCATAGGAGAAAGCGAAAAGCAATAGCTCTCTTAAATTTATTTGATTAATAACATCTGCTAAAATTCTCTTTAACAAATGACCACAGTCAGAAATATATATGTCCTAAAGAGAAACTGTTGGTAGCTAAGAGGCCCTTTGGGGGAAATTCATCTGACGAAAACCCTCTGGAGGACACAGGGGGATTATGTGAATGCATATGTCTCCTTCTATCCTTGGATGAGGTACATTTTTTAAAAGCAAAACAAAGTTCAACGTCTGGTGGCCAGGGCCTCGTCAATGGTCTTTTAGAACTGGCAACCGAAAGCAAAATGCACTATGAAAATTTATTTTCACATAAATGCATCATGGAAACATATATTTTGATTTTTGCCCCTTTTTTTTTTAACTTTAAAACATTTCAAAAAGAGTGTAGAAAGTTTAAATGTAATATTTTAGAATCAAAGCACATGGAGCTGGAACAGTCCTGACAGACAATCTAGCGTAAGTAGATTACTTTACAGCAACTGAACTACAAAGCAGAGCCATTAAACACTCAAAGTCACCTGAGTAAGGGGACAATCAAGCCCCAATGTTCTCTTTCAATGTTCTCGCCATCATAATACTCTTCTGGTACATTTCATTGTTTAATTCCATGGTAGGAGATTAAATAGCTAAAAAGCTAAGGAAAAACCAGTCCTTCATTTTAATACCAAAACTCACAGAGAGGGCACGAAAGGGAGGCCCTATCAGCTGGATCATTAAATATACTTTGCTTGCAAATCTGTGGAACTGAGAGACTGAATCCCAAAAGGGCCCCACGTGCACTCTGAGACAAAGTGGAAAGGTATCCTGATACATTTTTCACTCTGTCATTGAAATATTTGCATCGTTGCTATAAATCTGAATGACAAATCTTGGAAACCACCTGAAAACCACAGGAAATATTCTATTCTTGTTGAATATATGGAAATAGTTAACGGCAGAAAAAGAATGCAGAGTTCAGAGCAAATGTGCAGTATCTTTTAACACGATCTGGATATGGTGACTTGAGGCTGGATATCTACTGTTGTGCAGATCATGTTAATTGGCTACCGTCGAGAACAAGGTCCACGAGAGACCAGCCCATTTCCCAACTGGCCTGTACAATGATAACCAAACTGCTAAGCAGCCAGCGGTGATACCATGATTATTCATGTTAATATCAAGTCTGAGTCCCCATTAGCCTCCAGTGTGAATTTAAATGAGGCTGTGAGCCTGGCAAATGTGTGGCATACAAACACTTGAGCATTATGAATTTAAATAAATTGTAATGATTTCCAGAAAGTTTGGCAAAACTCAAAAGGTTTTTACACTATACATGTAAACGAAGGTCATTCTGGAATGATAATACCAAAATACAGAATCAAAATTTTTTTAAGTTAAAAATATAACTTTCTAACTAATAAGCCAAGCCAGCAGGTGTTGAATTCTTGATATATGTTTTCTGATAATTAACTTTGAATGTTTCCAAGTATGTGGCTGTGGCACTTAGTTAGGGGCAGAGTTATGGAGAGAGGCAGCAGCGACATGGATAAAGCCCGCTTCGTTTTCTGACCATCGTTGAGACTGACATTCAATTTCAGTACTTTAGTCACGAAATGGCAGAAGGATAGAAAAACACTTGGACTGACAGCAAGACACTCAGTTCTACCTGACACTTGGCTTCCTAACACCATGACTGGGAATGAGACTCGTGTTCAGACTGCATTTTTTTTTTGGTCAATCCTTTTAACTTGAAGCAGAGTCTGAACTTACCTAAGTCATGTCACTTTGATTTACCTGGGAGTCAGTTAGGCTTCAGGAATAACTGGGCTTCTATATGACTGGACAGATTGTAAAATTAACTAGACTATTCTGACTCCCTGTCAAGGAACAGATCCTCAGAGTTACCTTGCCTAGAATCTTAGTCGGCTTCATAAACGTTCGTGGAATTCCATATAACTCATGTGTGAATGAAGAATGAATAAGTGATTTTTAGTTGCTGACAGATCTGAAATATAGAGTCCAGATTTTTAATATATCCATAAATGTAACCTTCTTGATCCCTTTGGTCGCCTAAAAGCATCAAACTTTACTTAAGAGCAGACTCTCCTTAGAGTCATTAAACATCCTACCCTGGGTATTTATTTAAATTAATAGAAATTCATAAACCTAGCTAACCTAGGTCCCTACTGAGAGAATTTGTAGAATATGAAGTATAGGCAGGATGGGGAATCGGGCTGTGTTTGTTTTTGAGAGCACGCTTTTCTATTTGTCATCATGTACTTATTTTGTGTGTCTAACTTTTCTCAGTAAACAGCACATCATATATTCAAAGGGACAGAACTTCCTTTCTTTGATCATTTTGAATTTTTTGTATTACTTACTGTCCTCTTTATTATGTAAAACTACTGAAATGTCTGGAGGGAGACTGGAAGGAGTTGAGATAAATTCCAGCTTAACTCCTAATAAGACTCAGGGAGAAAGGTCTTCTAATCTCACTTTTCTGAAACTTATAAGCAGTGGATGTTTATTCCCTTTTAGCCTTTAGGAGAGAATGAACATCCAGGGCCACTGGACCACCTCTTCTGGATGGCTGATATCCATTTGGCTCTCTAGAGTAATGGGGAAGTGTCAGTGCTTTTGGTAATATCTTACACCCTGGGGGTACTTAATGGCATTTATTCTCCCCACAGCTTTTCTCACTCTCAGGTAATATGTCGAACTCTAAGGGAGATGCAGTTACCCTTTCAACTCAGTCGAGCACCACTTGATTTACCACTCGGCTGCACAAAATGGTACCCTGGTGGCTTGAAAGAGACAGTGGGGAGAATGTGGCTCATTAAATAGTAATTGATGCTGCTGCTACTACTAACGTTAGTGCTGCTGCCAACATAACTGTGTTGATTCCATCCTGTCTCTTCTGTGAGACCGAGAATGAGCGCACTTCATCCCCGTGGGCCGTCAATTGCCAGGCTGGCCCAATGCAAGCGTAGAGGCCAAGCTGACTGATGAGGCAATCAAGATCTCAAGACTCTACTATGCTCCACGTTGCCTCAACCGCGCTCCACCTCCACCATCCACAAATACGTTATAAATCCCCACGTATCTTAACGGTAACATTTTAGATATTTATACAGGTAAAATTTTAGATATTTGATACTTACCCTTGAAGTGCCACATTCTCTGACTTTCACAAATTAGGATGGATCTCTGTGAAATGGTCTTCTACACCGCTTTACTTTCTTAAAGAATACCTGACCATAACCCAACCGATGTTGAAATGACTCAGATCCACCATTATTAACAGTGATTACTGCACTGTGCTGTAAGTGGCAAAGCCCTGCAAGGTCATCCCACAGGTAATGCTATGTGCTGCAGTCTCTGGCTGCTGGGCTTTCCTGTTTCATTTTGATTTTTCTAATTTTTCTGACTCCTTGCATCTTCCCAGGCTTGTCACTTTTTGCTGAGATCATTATGTCACGCAATACTTTTTGTAGGTGAATTCCTTTCATTTCTGAAGGCAGGAAAACTTGAAAAAAAAAAAGCCTGTTAGGTAATTAAAGGCTTGGAAAACAGAATTGTTTTTTCTGAGAACCGTGTGATATTTGTAATAGTTCCTCACAAGCACTGTATTGCTTACTGCCTGGTTCGTGGCTGTATTCCATATTGCCGAGGTTTCAGGAGACATAACTTCCAGATAAGTGAAATCTTAGTTCATGTGCCTTAGAACTCGATTTGTCCTATATCATTTTTTCCTTTTGTTTTCTAATTTTATTTTCCCTTTTATTGGTATTACTTTCCTGAAGGCCTCTTTGGATCCTCTTTGGAACCATGTATAATTTGCATGTACTTTTGGTCTCTTGTGTGTGAACTTGTGTGATATTTGTGTAGATGTGCAAAGGGGGGGGTGTGTGTGTATGTGCGCATATCACCTTTTTATTCAGAAATACTGCTGCTAACCACAGTCTCTTTGAAAGCGACGAGAGCGTCTGTCGTTGTAAAGGATAATCACTTGCTATCATGATCTTTCACCTCCTGGATGTATATCACCTTTGCCCGGGTGTCCCGTCACACCAGTCTCAACTCTGTGAGGGCTGGCTCTCTCCTGCCATAGATCTGTGTGCCACAAGCACACCTTTTTGCAGCATGCGCGTCTCCACGTTAACATTTATATATTAGGAAAACCACTATTATTAGGAATCTTTAGGAATAACTGAAGCTGTCCCACCACTCAGTGACTGCACATAACAAACGATCTCCTGTATGTTTTTGACATGCGCCATTCTGCTCTGTAGCACAGAACCCCTGCTGTCACCCTTGGCTGGAACTCAGCTCAGCCAGTGCCTTCCAATGGATCACATCTACTATTGAGTAAGGCAGCCTATGATGGACTTGGTTCAGTGTAAAAAAATTGGCTTTATCACACAATCATAACATGTTAGTACTATAAGGGGCCTTCAAAATAACGCTTTGGGTAGGAGGAATATGCACACTTTATAAGACGAAGGGAATTCTGTGGAGGGAAGGAGATGAATTTTCATCTATTGAATGTCCGCTGTGTATTGGGCGCTGGACTAAATGCTATGGACACTTTTCCTCATTTAATCCTAACAACAGTCCTAGAGAGTGGACATTATTATCCCATTTTGTAGATGAGAATATTGAAAGCAGAAATAGTTCATTCACTATGCTCAGGCTTGTAATTATTCGATAGAGCAGTCATTATGTAAACCTAGGTCTGCTTGACTCTAAAGGCTGGGCTCTTTCCACAGCTGCTCTGCGATGCCTCCCCTATGTAGAAATTTCCTTTTATATCTGTTGCCAAAAACTCATTTAGCTGGGTTAGTCATTCCCAGCAGCACTTTAAGACTAGCTTGTCCGTCTGCAGTAACGCTCTGATCTCTTTCTGTTCTTCTGTTCCCGATACATGGCTGTCAGGATGGTAGGCGAACCCATGAATAAGTCTGCTCTTTTAACAGCTCAGTGTGAGTTTACAGGACTGGGACATAAAAACAAGTGGAGAAATAGGGAGCAAAGTCTAGCTGTCTCACAGAAGACAGCCCCAAACTGCAAAGGAGAGAGGGCATCTCTGGGTTAACTCATGTTAGAGACAGTAGACCTGCTATTTGAGTTGATCATTATTTGTAAATTTTCTACCTTACAGTTGATTTTTTTCAAGTATAGTACTGCCTTCCAAATGGAAAGCAAAAATGTATCACTTAGACTATGCTCAGAAAGGTTATATCCATAACTAAGAATATGAACATTTTTTGAACAACAGCTATGTAGTCGTGTGCAACCGTGTGTTCCTTAAAAATAATCTCCAATGAAAGTGGACATCATGTTACCTTTGTCATGTTCCAACCACCTACATTTTTACTGTTCCAGCATCCATAATCAAAGTTTCTGCCTAGTTCACTAAGAGTGTTACACACACTGAAGATTTGGAGCACGTCCATTTTAACCCATGTGTTCAATATTAAGTGTGAACCTGTGACAGATTAGAATATAAAAAAGAAACAACAAAAAACAAACCAACCAACCCCCACTGTAATCAGATTCTTGTAAAATTACGTTACATCTTTGAAATCATTAGCAGAATAAATAATTCGTCTCAGTCTCCCATATGCTGAAAGGGAGCACGGGCAGAGGGTTTGCATTTTTGGTCATCTGAAGTATGTTAAATCATACAACTTTTTTGATACACCTTGAGATAATAACTATAAAAAGGTCAAATGCTTTACTAAAAAGAGGAAGTCTGAAGCACTGCAAACTGAAAGGAAATAGAAATAGTGACAACAGCAAAACTTCAACCTTGAAGACTCAAGCAGTAGGGACTCTCAAAAATGACGGACTGAAAAAATTAGACACAGCTTAACAGCCTACAGAAAGTATATGAACAAGAGTCATTTTGATAGCATGCCTCTCTCATACGTCAGCCCAATCAGAGGACGTTAATGTGAAACAGAGGCACATCTGAACAGGCTGGTCAATGTTTCAAATAAAGCTGAAAACACTGAAGATTTTATATATGTAGCAGAGATGCAGAGAAGAAAACTACAGAAAGAGCCAGTGACTTTTAAATGGTCTGAACATCCAGGGTCTAGCAGTCTAAGTAGATTGGCTAAATACTTTCTTAGCCCTTGATTTAACCTTGGCTGTTAAGGCAAGAGCTGACTATCCAGTTGCAGCTAGAAAATAAATGCTGAGTGCCCAAAGTTCAGAAATTACTCTGGAGGGAGACGAGTGAATTTTAAGTATTATTTTCAACATTAGCTTAGCTTTCATTTTTAAACACTTCTTCAAAAGACTTATAGGTTCATTCTTAATTATCCTTGCCCCAGAGCGGTTCTGTCCCCTAGAAATAAGTACTTCATAAGAGAAAATTAAACAAATGCCAAGCTCAAATATTTTCCTCGTGCAAACAATGCCAGCCCCAGAAACACATCACAAAGAGCTGAGACTGTGAATTTTTTCTCCCCTGGGACAAGGATGTTCTCATATCAAAGGTAACCTATTGTAAGAAAACATTTACTGATTTTTTTTATAACACACATTCAATTAATTCTAAAAATGCAGTTACTCCAACACCAAAACCACATGGTAAACTTGGGGTGGAAGGAAAAGAAACAAATAACCATTTCGTGAAATTTTTCACATTTTCGTGAGTTGTAGCTAAATAGTTGTAGCATGGTGTTATAAGCACCTTCTGTATAAATTTTTACAGGGAAAAATTTTAGGGAGTCAAAGGAAAGAGATGGCAGAGATGATTCTTAAGAAGCTCGGTTTATTCAGAGGCATATGCTCCACAAGTGAAGAATTTTAACTTCATAGAGTTCTCATATAATTTTGGTAAGAACAGAATCTCCAGAATAAATGAAGAGATAGCATTTATTGATAACTTACAAAATGCTAGGGACCCTGTTTTCTCCTTTGTATACATTATCTTGATTTATCAACATGATAAGGTCCTCACTGTTATCATCTCCATTTAACAAATGAGGAAAACGAAGCTCAGAGAGGCTATGAAAATTGCCCTTGGTCACAAAGCTAATAAGTGGCAGCGTGGGATCTGGGAACTCAAGCTGTCTGATTTCAAGGCTCCGTGTAACTAACACCTAAGAAAACGTACTAGGAAGTGAGGTATTTGAATATAAATTAAGTTTGCTCCCTTTGGCCAAGAAGACCGAATTCAGTGTCATTACAGCAACCTCAATATAAGGGCATATTTAGGAATTTCTCCCAGATGTAGAAACATATTTTCAAGTAATCTTGTCCAGCTAAAATTTAGTCAGACACTCCACTAAAACTGAGGTAACACGGGGTGAATGAAAGCTGTATTTAGCTTGGATTTAACTTTGAAATATGCAAATTTAATTTCTATTACCAATTCACTTTTGCAACGGTCAGAAGTTTTCTGAAAACACTGATATTTTAAGAGAGTTTTAAAGAGTAATAGAAAAACCACTGGTGAATAAATTTTCAATAAAAACAGAGACGGTCAGGATTAAAATGCTTTACTATATATAGAAACAGAAAAATGAACTGGCGTTTTTCAAACTAACGTGTAAGCCCAGATTCACACCAACTACATTCAAAACTGTGTCCTGCGTGTCCAAGTGAGATGAGCTGTAAATAGAAGCCAATACACAGTAAGATACACTGTTGAAGGCCCAAGAATTCTCTAGAAGGACAAGCGTGAGAACTAAATGCCCATCGTCTGGAGTCTGTTTCATCCCAAGACCCTCAGAAGCCTACATTATTACTTAACCTGGCAGCATAATAGTAATTAAATGTGCAGCCATGTTATTTGATAAAATCCCAACCGAGTATTAAACTACACTGTGGTTCAATTAAATCACCACTATTCGGCTGCTGAAACACACACACACAAACATACATATATTAAAGGTGTCTTATGATGGTGTTAAAAATAAACAATAAAGCAATAGCTTCAACGCCAATAGTCAAGTAAATTGCTAATCACTCATCTGAAACACATTATTCTTTGTGGGCTTTGCACCCCCTAAAACAGTGGCTTTCAGGGTGTTTTGACTGTAACCCACAGCAAGACATACACTTTAGATCATACCCAGAACACACGCACACACACACAATCGGAACAAATCTCAGAAAATAATACTCCTATCATATGCAACACACGAATTTCTATTCTATTTCGCTTTTTTAAATGTTGGTTACAACTCACTAATTTGGTTTCATGACCCACTAATGGGTCACGGCCAGCAAGTTGAAAGGGACTACCCTCAAGTGCCTAACGGCCAGGTCACACGTCCAAGGATAGGGAGGGGCTTCAAGATGGCGGAACAGAAGGACATGGCACTCACCCTCTCCCACAGATATGTCAGAAATACATCTACATGTGGAACAGTTCTCACAGAATAACCACTGAACTCTGGCGGAAGATACTGCGCTAGTGTAACTACAAGGAAAATCTTCACGAACTGGATAAACACCAAGGTCCTACTGTACAGCGCAGGGAACTATATTCAATACCTTGTAATAGCCTATAATGAAAAAGATTATGAAAAGGAATGTATATACACATATATATTCCATTGTGTGTGTGTATGTGTGTGTATATGTATATAAAACATCTTTATCCAGTCATCTGTTGATGAACATTTAGGTTGCTCCCATGTCTTGGCACTTGTAAATAATGCTGCTATGAGCACTGGCATGCATGTACCTTTTTGAATTAAGTGTTTTTGTTTTTTTCAGCTATATATACCCAGGAGTGGAATTGTTGGATCACAAAAAAAGAAAATTACAGGCCAATATCACTATTGCCAACAAACTAGAATTTAACTTTTAATGCTTGATTATATCCGAGTTCAACTTCCTCTTTTGACTAGCATATTTCATAAATTCTGTTGCTTACTACACACGTCACATCAGGAGGCACATGATGCCCCCATGTCTCTGAAGCTCTGACTGACCTGTGAACTCAGGAGGTGGCAGCCTGATCCAGCCATTGGAAAATTCTCTATCAATATTTCATCTCATGGTTTAATTCACTGATGACTTTGCCTGAATCAATTATTCCAGAAGGGCTTGCAAAACTCTTCCCTCTCCATACAGCCATTAGCTAAAATTTTTCTGTAACAAACTTTCTCCTCAACTAAATTGTCTGGACACTGGAAACAGGATGACTAAAGGAAAGAGAGGGTGATCTCTTGGGGCTTTTCTTTTTAATTGCCAATTTTTAGATTAATAATTTAGAAAACAACAAGAATTTTTTTGTTTTGTTTTAAAAGCATGGATTTTTATGTATTTGTGTGTTTCAGATAACTGTAATCATAATTATTTTTGATAATCTAATTGTTGCACCTTTAGCTCTGTCCCTGCGCATTGGCTTCTGTCCACTTAACAAGACCTCATCAGTCTCTGATGTCTTCTTCCTCGCTTACTGGTAACACTGACCCATGCACGTCTTGTACATTTCTGGCCTCATTTCTGGAATGACCTGTTCTTCCCCAAAGCTCTGATACCTTTTAGTGAAAAGTGGTATTAAGAGACCACAATCTAGGCATTAGGAGTGCTTGCTGTTCCCCTTTTCAGCGGACAGAGGGAAGTTTTTGGAAAAAATAATCATTAATTGCAATTTGACACTACAGGATTTTCTGATTTGATCTGGGGGCTGAAAACATGGTTTCCAAGAACATTAACAGAGGTATGTGCTTTATCTTACAATGCATGCAAATAGTTTCAAAATAATAATAACAATGTTGCTACCAAAACAGAACTATAGAATATAATTCGAAATTTCTCTACAGTTTTATTTGATTTTAGACTGTATTCTGCTATGAATGTCACTTGAAATATTTCTCTTCTCTGTTAACCATTTTCTTTTAAAAGCAATAAAGAACACTTGCCCTCCATAAAGTTGCAAAGCCCATCACAAATGAAACTATGGCAGTTATAGCTCTGGTCAAAACAGGAGCCCAAATTATCAGAAAATGCTTCATTAATTCCCATTAAATGAGAAACAGTGATATGACCTTGCCTGTAGCATCTAGGGTATCAAAAGAACAGGTTCAAACTGACCAGTTACTCATTTTATACAAAGAATAGTCTAAGATTAACTTCCCCTTACTGTCTTGCCTTTTCACAATCTCTGTACAGCACAGCAGAGCATTAATGAGAAAGTCCAGGGTAGGCACTCAGTATTTCAGAACAATAGTAATGGTAAACTGGCACCTATAACAGGAACAGATTTTTTTCAGTGTGTTTACTTACTATAGAAAGCAACTCCCTCAAGCTTTGTGTGCAGTCTGTCAACCTGTTTTTGTCTTCACGATCCTAAAATCTAAAAACTTTATAAAAAGTATTTTTGGTATGCCAGTGATGTTTCGTATAAGGGGGGAAATACAGAAATACCCCACATATTAAAATTTCTTTCTATGCACAGTTATCGATTTTCTTTTCCTTGATTTTTAAAGACTCTAATCCTACTCCCTGCCCTAACGCCTACCTTTCACCCAGCACCTGTACCCCATCTTCTTTATGTTCTCATAGCTTCCCCCAATTTCCCAGAAACCCACTAACCCCAAGATATATAAGTATTTTAGGATTCCACCCCACCGCCACCAGGTCCTTGTGATTATGTTGAAAGCAACATGTCTTTCTGCAATGCTGATACCTATCTCGGCAGCTACATGATGTGAGGACATCTTCTACTGCTTCAGTTAGTCAACAGCACACTACATACTCCGATTGGGTGAAAGTAAAAATGAAATGCGTCCATAAGCCAAAGGATTATAATTACTTAAAGACAGTGCTCTGAAGACAAATGGTGAAGACGGAAAGGCTGAGGGCTTGGAAGGGGGATGCTGGTAGCTGATGGTATAAAGTTCTGAAGGAGCAGGCACAGGCTGACATGAAGATTAGCCCAGAACAGGAAGAGAATTCCTCCCTTTGAGGCTCAAGGAACGTATAAACACAGGGGTAGGTATTCTCTGCTGGTAGGACGTTGAAGAGCTGTGGAGTTAAAAGCTGATGGTCGGTTTGCTTTGCTAGCTACATAAGGCAAGGCTAGTTGGGAAAAACATTGGGGTTACATAAGAGAAGATAACTAAGCAGATAGAGCAAATGAGTTCCTGTTATGTGTTAGTCATTATGCTAGGTTATATATTTATATTTTTATATTATATAAAATGTTACATGTTACATATATAATTTATGCATGTTATATGATATACCTGTATGTATACTGCATCGAACAACGTGTAACATAAAATCAAGTCAGCATCAATATTCCGATTTTACAGGAGAGGAAAGTATGGTTTGGAGAGGTTTGATATCAGCCCAAATTCACAAAGCGGTAGAGCCAGACTGTGAACTCAATCTGTCTGACTGATCATAAATCTTGAGGGCAATGAAAGAGAAGCAACAAGTTAAAAGATCATAGAATGTTATTTATGGGTCCTGCCAAGATCAGAAACCATATATTCATAATAGCACAAAGTACGGTTAGTATTCAGAAGGCAGCTTTTAGGATCAATCCAACACCGACAGTTTTGCATGGTAGATGGTCTGAGTAGGTGCTGCCAGAACCCCGCCCGTATATTCTTGGCACCCACCTTTCCTGGGCTTACTGACAGCTTCTTAAGATATAAGCAGCTGAGACCCTCTCCTGTGGGCTTTCCCCAGCTGTGGAAGCAGGCTGGGCCCTCAGACCAAAGGGAGGCAAGAAGTTCTAGTGCAGAAGACCCCCCTGGAAGCTGCCCTCAGCCCATGACCCATGGATGCTGATGGACAAACACCCTGCCTGCCTTGCCTCTGCTGGGAGGGCAGGCTCTGCGGCACATCCCACGCATCTGCCCAGAGGTCCACGGTCAGATCAAGCCTGAGGTGCCCACGGCAGCAACCTGCTTCTTAACACCCCCTGCAGGGGCTTCCATTCGTCTGTCTCACTTCCCCGTGTCTTTACACGTACTTCCCAGCAGCATCTCCTGAATAAACTACTTGCACTCAATTCCTCATTGTCCACTGCTGGGGAATCAACTCCAGAACAACAAGAAAAGGGATAAATAAGTCAAGGAATTGAAAGTGTTGGCGAGGCAGTTAATTCCATTGTCAACCTCGAGATTCATTTTGAGTAAAACAAGAACAAAAGTCAAGAGCAGCAGGGGGAGGAGGGGAGAGAAAGAAACAGCGGAACAGTCGCGATGGCTGAGGGCTTCGTAAGGAAAGGCGGGAGGCTTAGTGAGCGTGAGAAACTGGGAAGATGGAGGTAGCAGATAGTGTGATATTTGGGTGTGAGATTTCATGGGCAGGACCGTCTGAAGGTGATGAGAAGGTCAAGGGTGAGGGCATGGGAATCCAGTTCTCCATGGAGCTGAGGTGAACGCTACTGAAATCGGAGGTCAAGAAATGAAGAGCCGGAGTGTGTGAAGTGTTTCCTTGGGAATGTACGGTCTGCTGGGATGATGACAGGCCTTGGGAAGAGGAGAGCTGAGGCGGACTGTCAAAGCATGGAAGTGACCGCGGATCGGCAGACGGCTGTGATTGAGCAGGTTAGGGGCAATAAAGCTGAACGGTGCTGATCTCAGAGGAGGCGGGAGCAGACAAAGGAGGCAGTTTGGAAGTAAGATAATGCCGCCGCCACTTCCTGGCAGTCTTGAGGTACATCTAGCATCTCCATCTTTCCCTTGAGAGGAACAGAAGGAAGGAAATGTTCTCAGGGGAGAACCAGGGTTCATTGAAGGCCTGGTGGGGAAGGCAGCAGGCTGTGTGGAGACTGAGGGAGTGGAGCAGTTTTTAATACAACGGAGAAGAGTTTTCAGTGTGCACGGTGGAAAGAGCTGAAGGGAAGTCGACCAAAGGCAGATAAGCTGTTGGAAGAAGGGGAGGATCCCTGGACCAGGTGACATCATAAGAGAGGATCCATAAGCCCAGAGCTTTGTGGGGGGAGTAGGAGGAGGTGGGGGACTTGGAGTAACGAGGCAAAAGGCCAGGACGGTGGGGGCACAACACCACGGTCAAGAGCACGGACTTTGGAGCCGACCCTAAAGTTAGGTCCTGGATTGGCTGTTGGCTCTGGGGTCCTGGTCACATTACCTAAATCACTGTGCCTCGCTCAGGTAATCTTTACGATGGGAATAGTGAGCTCATAGGATTGAGATGGAAAAGCTTGGCCCCGCTCTTGGCTCACAGTAAGCACTCAGTAAGTGTTAAATATATCTTATTATAACTAGCCACACAGTTTGAATGAATCCTTTGGTACAAAGATTTTAATGCCAGTTGACCAAGGGCCCCAAGTATTGTTAGGACCCTATATCTATCCTGCAAAAATTAAACCCAGAGAGAGAGAGAGAGATCAGTCAAAAATAGATTCCTTTTTCCTAGAAAAGAAGAATCCTGAATCTGTGCATATGCCAGCTTTTCTGTCACCAGGCCAGGACTAGAGTGAGGCACAGAATTCATGAAGACACACTCAGTGAGGGCAAGGCTTGAGAATGAGTGCATCCTTAAATTTTGCACCCTCTGTGCCTTGGTCCCCCCATTCTAGTCCTGGCCCTGTCTGCAAGTAACCCCTTTTGACTACGTCAATAGCTAGACTCCAGAGCAAAGCTATTCAACTTACAGACCTTGAGGTCAAGCCAGTCAATCGTAGTCTGTGGACATGTGTTAAAAGCAGAATGACTATCTTGCTAGCCTGTGTATGGCCCATGGCTGATTGATATAAACAAGTATCATAGTTCTCAGAGCTTTTCACTAGAGTTCACATATGCTAACAAATTCCTATCTTACACGATGCATCTTTAAATTGTTCTAAATTAAAGTGCATATGCCATGGTCGAAGACATTCTAGTGAACACAAAGCTGCGAAAATTAATCAGCCACTTTATGAACTATGCTTCTTAGACTCACACTCAGATAATATACTCGGCTGCTGACACTTTTACTTAAGAAAATTAATAGCCCTGGCAAAGAAAATCTAAATTGAACCATAATTCACACATTTTACAATAATTATCACCTGCCATATACAACTTAGCAGTTGCTTTTTGGCTGTAACATAAACATTGAAGAGCTATTACAACCTCATTCTTTACACCTTGTAGCCTTTGCTTGGGTTTAATACGCACTTTTTGCGTGTGTGCTAGTCATTGTGCGAAGTATTTTCTCACATACTACTTCATTTAATCCTCATCAAAGCCCCATCAAGTTATTTCCATTTATTAAGATATTTCTACTCAGTTGAGAGTTAAAGACACAGATTTGTTTTCATGCTATGTTGCTTCGTGCAGTCAGGATTTTCAATATGTTGCCTGTTGCAACAATATAATGAGAAATGTCTCTAGTTCTATTGACACTGACTTTCTAAGACTGACATGTTGTTGATTAAAATTAACTGATTTTAAACATACAGGAAAGTTTGGATTATAAAGAGAAGAGAAAAAAAAATCCCACTGTGCACCGTACTTCTGTTGTTGTGGCTGTTCAGCGTCCATTCTTCCCTCTCCTCTGTGTATAGTATCCTCCCTATTTCCCGAGGGGAACCATCCCTCCCTCTGCATTTGGTCTCAGTGGGACTGTCGGTCACAGTGCCCTCCTTCCCTGGTCACAAAGCGGGCATATGATCCAAGACAAACCAAAGAAACTCTGATTCTCCAGAGGCTGGGGAGAATGACACCCAGACAGAAATCAGGTAGAGCTGATTCTTCCCTGAGGAGGTACCCTGGAGACAGGATTTCCCAGTTCCCGCTACCTGGAGCCTCAGACGTGTCCTCGTTCCTTCCCACCCCAAGATTTGCTTATTCAGACTTTTCTTGAATTCTACAACAACCCCATGTCCCTCTAACAAATTATTTGTATTTATTAAATTAGCCAGAGTCCCTGTCTGTTGCTTGCAACCAAATTATATACAGATATGTACCATCTTAATACCTCTATTATAATTTATTTTTGTACATATGGATGTTCCTAAGGGTTTTTATTATTATTATAAATAATAGTGCCATTATTTTTATGCATATCACTTTTTCCATATTTTGGATTCTTTCCTCTGAGAGATTCCCAAAAATGAAATGACTGAGTCAAAGAGCACTGGTATTATTGTGGCTTTTGAGAGATATTGCTAAAATATTTTCTAAAAGGGCTCTGCCAATTTATAATGAATTCAAGGACCCATTCTTACCGGACTTCTGGTCAACACTGACCATCCATGTAGTTTTGACATTCTGCAGCCAATGTTTTCTATACTTTCCTGGAAACAGTGGAGCATGGGATCCACACATGCTCTAGGAGAGATAATACTTCCTACTCAGGTATCCTGAATTATTTCCTCAAATCATAGTATATTCTTTAACTTTTATAGAAATATCACATAACTTATCAATATGGAAACTGCTCCAATGTCAAAACTATAAACAATCTCAAAGTACAGTTGATGCTGTTTTCTTTGCTAACCTTGCTAGAATTATAGCTATCTCTATAGTAAAAGCGTAATTTCTCCTTGAGAAATGGGCCACAGAGTACGGAGCCACGAGCAACCAGTTTTCCATGAGTTCTGATATAAGTATATACCAATACAAAAAACTGTGGAGACAGCCCTTCTAATAATTCCTTTTGGTGCATCCAAGGATTTTTGAATAAAGGAAGATAAAGGGGTCTGCCTTCCTTTCCTCTTTTGAGCTATTTCCACACCAAGAGTATCCCTTAGCGATGATGGCTGCGTGACGGGCCTTTGAACAAGGTAGGTTGAGCGCAAAAGATGAGATATGTGTCCTGCAAGAGCAGAGCCCCCAGAATGAGCCCTGGAGGGACAGGACGGGAAGCAGGCAGAGCATGCCGCCCAGCTGCCCTTGGTACCCTCTCCAGCCCAGGGTACTTCTCTGACTCCTGGGCTCACTCTAGGCCCTAGAGCTGACCCCTTCCCTATCCCACTTGACCTCTGACTCAGGTGTCTGATAAGGTGAAAAGAAAAAAATAATCATTAGAACAGCTGCTGTGGGTCAGCCAGTCCTATGAGCAAATACTTAGTGCACAATTACTATGTGCAAGAAAATGGGTGCCAGGACCCATCGATGTGTGCACTTACTTCCTCAGTCCAGCACATTTTCCTCCTCACGGGATCTGCCCATTTCAGTCCTTGGAATCTGTGAAGGCTGCCTGGGCCCTGCTTCCTGCAAGTCAACTTTTAAGCTTCCCAGGATCCCGGAGTCCTAATTCTGAGGCAGGGACACTGGCTCTCCTGCTGAGGCCAGGTTCACTCCCTCACCCCTCGCAATGAGAAGTCAAGCTGACTTATGTTCCTGTTAAGTAACAAGCCTAGAATTCTCCCAACACTGGGATCCACAAAATTCAGGGTCGATGAGGAAATTTGGAATTCTTTCTGTAGGTCGAGGGTGCCATTGATAGATTTTAGGCAGGGACTTGATACAAAACAAGTTGCATTTTAGACATTTAACTGGCCAAAGGCAGAGGCTACGTTAAGGGGGTAAGAGGGCAGTCTGGAAGCACTACAATAGCTCAAACACGAAGTGGGAAGTGGGCTGAGGCGAATTTAGAACGGAAGAGAGGGATGCTCCCCGCCCCATCCATCCAGTATTGTTTCCTGAGAGTGAAACCAAGGTTTGCTTTCCATCTACAAGATCATCCGTTTACATTCCATGGCGTCTGTTGCAAAAAGTAGTTCATGCTTCCCATTAGCCCTAATTTCCTTAATTCATCTGTGAGTAATTAATGTATTCATATAACTCTTCTTGGAACCAGCAGAGAAGCGATGGAGACCTGAGTGGATAACTGCATAAAGTTCTCCAGAAACAGCCCACATCACGGTGAGACCACACCAGGGCCATCAAGGAGGAAGGATCACTGAAAAAGAAAGAGCTTAGTGCCTTTGTTCCGTTTTATGCTCTCATGTGTTATGTGACTTACGCTTCTATTCAAGGAGGTACAGACTCAATCATTTTCTGAAAATTCCAAAGCCCCAGAAGGCTGCAATCCCCTTGACTGAAAACAGCATTCTGAAACATTATTAGGTCAAGAAACTCTCACTTACGGGGAAGGATTCAGTCCATTTGAAACAAATTCTTAATGCAAAAACAGAGTTCTGGGTTTTTTTTTTTTTTTTTAATCACTTTTAAGTAACTTTCAAATTAAAAAAAATTTTTTTTACTGAAGTGTAGTTGATTTACAATGTTAGTTTCATGTGTACAGCAACGTGATTCAGAGTAACTTTCAAATTTCTAAGTAATTTTCAAAATACTTTAAAAGTAAAGACGTTGCATCATAAAACAATAAAGGAAAGGCAAAACTATGAAGACAGTAAAAAGACCAGTGGTTGCCAGGGGTTGCGGGGAGGGAGGGAAGAACAGGTAGAACACAGATTTTTAAGGCAGTGAAAACTGTTCTGTACAATACCATAACGGTGGACACATGTCATTCTACATTTGTCAAAACCCACAGAACATACACCACCAAAAGTGACCCCTAACATAAACTATGGACCTTGGGTGATAATGATGGGTAATGTAGGTTCATCTGTTGTATGTACCACTCTGTGGAGGATGTTGATTGTGAGGGAGGCCATGCATGTGCCGGGTCAGAGAGTATGTATATGGGAAACCTCTGTACCTTCTCTTCAAATTGCTGTGAACCTAAAACTTTTCTAAAAAATAAGGTCTATTCAAAAGACAATAATGATGATGATAATGAGATAGAATTTGTCCTATCTTAAAATACGTGTGAAACTGTAATATAAAGTTCTAGAGTTCTGATCTATAAAAGGTTATTAAGGAAAACTCTTAGGGGAAAAAAAAAAAACTCATCTATTTCCTAATTCCCAAATCTAGATATCTGTAACCTACCATTTGAGTCATCTAGCACACGAAAGGAATTTTTTTCTATATTAGAAAAAACTTCCCCAACTTGTGTGATTCCTCTGAATAGCTAACTGGAAGTGTAGTCAATGAAAATTAGGCAGATGAAAACATCTGTCTCTATGCAAAATATGTTCCTCTCAGGTCAAATTGGGTGAAAATAAATAGCTAATCTGGCAACCAAATAAAACTACAAAGCAACAAACATGAGGATAAACACTCTGAGAAGTGTTTCCAAAAGATAAAATGGAAAGCCTCCTAGAAAATGAACATTAAAAAGAAGAAGAGAAAAAAGCTGAGAAGTAAATCATCTGCTGAAAATCGTATACTTCCTTTATTCATCCACTGATTAAAACTTTTCAGATCATATAATAAAATGAAATAAACATTTAAAATACATGTGAAACTTTTAGTCTAATATTTTTAAATACAGGAAATACTTTTTTTCCTGTTGTGCCACAGGAGAGCTGCTTCCTTTACCTGCAACATATATATTTCTTACAAGTCTCTGGACGAAACTACACTGAGAATATACGAAGCACTTCAGTTTATCTTTGTGATCACAGCACAGGCCTGGGCCCATGATACCAAATGAAGAAGAGTTAACATGTTGACATCTGTTTTAGGCTAAAAATGGAAATTGTGAAGTTCTCTCCTCTTCCAAGAGTTCCCTGGAATGGATCAAAAGGCTTCAAAAGACTTGGCACCAAGGGAACTTCCAGGCAACGTCTACACAGCACAAAACGAAATGGAGACTTGGCATCTTTCTAAATAACTAGGGCTGTGTTGAGTACTGCAAGAAAAGGGGACCATACCTAGCTCTTGGTGACCCGAAAGGCCAAAATAATTCGCAAAGCTCCTGATTTTTCCTTTATGTGGACCTATATACTAATGTCTCATACAGCCTCGACAAAATCTCCTCGCCTTTGGCATGTCTGGATGACGACTAAACATCTCGGCTGGGCCAGGTGCTTTGTGAGACACTGGGGTACCAGTGGCCGAATCTCCCTGATGAGTGAGGCAAAGGCGTCAGAAGTCTGAATTTAGATGTAACCTTCCCAAACTTCTACCTTTTTTTTTTTCTCCCCACACCAAATCAACTTTGCCTATGAAGTTTTGCTTTTTTTGAGGCTGAGTCAAGATGAACTAGCATTTGCGGGTGGAGTGGTTATTTGAGAGCACACCATTCTTTACAAGGGGTCTTTCTGTGTGAAGCAGAGGCATTTTTGTTTTGCCCTTTAGTTGGGGTGAGTGCAAAGAATTGACTTGTTTTTCCTCCGAAGTTAAAAGACCAAACCCAGGGACTACCAAGATGCTGGCTTTGTTTATCATTTCCAAGTTGAAATAAAGCATAATGTGAATGCTCAGCACTCTGTCTTTCCCTGATTAAAGTGATCCTGCCCTTTGAATTGCTACACAAGATACTGTTCTGTGGGGCTCACTCGCAAGGCTGTAATAAGTCACAAGAGCTTGGCACCTCGCCCAACAAAACACAAACCCTCCTGAAGTTTGAGCTTTCCCATGGCAACATCACAGTCACCAACACAGCAAACAATCGCTCCAATCCCTACTCCCGCTCCTCTTTTCTAGCTGCCGAGGATACCCTTGCAGCCAGCCTCCTAGACCCGTGCTAATTATCATCCGTGAAAGGAGACAGCGACAGAGATCAAGTTGCCTTCAGTGCCTAACTTAACATGAGATCAAAGGCGGGATAACTACGGAAGCACACGGAAGCTTTACTTATACTTTCACTTTAAAAGAAAAGAGAGAAGCTGGATGTAAAATATATTCCTTAAGGATTCATGTGCCTTGCTGCCCTGATTACCAAGTGGCTCTGGCTCACCCGCAACCTCCATACAAAACTCCCATTCACATTAGCCCAGGCTCTCTCGACAGCAGAGGGGGTGGGGGGTGGGGCGAAGGGGGGGAGATGCCATCTTAAAGCTGCAGCTCCGACACATTCCTGAAACTGCAAAATTGGAACTGTTTCCAAACCTCAGCTGCTTTCTCCAGCGGAATGCTCATTCTGCTCAGATGGGAGGGCCGCCCGGCAGTGAGGGCAGGGTGGCAGCTCCCTATAGCAGAGTAAAGCAGGGCCACTTCCTTTGTGACCACCTCTTTTCAGATTCAAATAACATCCTTGGGGGTGACAGTCTCTTCTCATAAAAAGTGTCTGGGCTCCCACAAATCCCCTACAATGACAATCTCTCCTTGTGTATTAATTTGATTTTTAGTTGACGTATGGCCCGTGAGAGTTCAGGCACAGAACTGATACCAAACCCAAGGGGATGGATGGTCTGTGGCTCATGGGTGGAGAGCACTTTAGTGGGGGGTGGGGAAAGCCAGGAAGAGAGTCCTGGCTTCACGTGGCTTTGAATGCTGATTGTTCCACTCAGAATTACAGTGAAGCCCTGCACATGCTCCTGGAAGATTTTATAATTCTAGACTCAAACCTTATACCATGCTATAGATTACACTGGGGATCCCCCAGCCTCAGAATTAGAATAAAAATTTCAGAGGAAGTTTCATTTCAGCACAGCTACAATTTGGGGAGTTAGTCCATGTCATAAAAGAATTTAAAACACTAATGACAAAGTATGGAAGTAATTATACCAAGATATTTCAAATGATACCCTAAACCAGGAAGGGAAAAAAACCCCACTGATTTGCTAAACAATAGCAGAATTCTGAAATGTAACTGAAGCCTTTTGAACACACATATGGGTGATTGTTGTGTCATTCAAGACTCTACGTGTATTTAAACACTAAGCCCTCCCTTAATCTATTCTAATGACAATTTAAATACTTATGGTATTACTCTAAATTCCGGCATCAACTTTTCACTTACTAAATACTCCGTTATGCTTTATTCTCTATTATCTGAAACCCCACAATCTAACGACGCTGTTTTTATCAGTAAGAAACCCATCATAGATATAAAAGTAGTGAACTAAAAAAAACAGCGACATGGCTCAGAGTTGCCCCATCAACCCAGAATGCACTTTCCAAAACTGTTTCCATGGCTAATTCCTACTCCTTTATGTCTAAGTTTAAATTTAAAGAAAGGTGGACTCCGTGGTCAAAGATTACTTGCTATTACAGCATCTTTTGTCATGTTTGCTTCTTTTTAATCTATTTCCTATTAGAATCTAAAGTCCTTGAAGTCAGGAATCATGTACCTAACCTGCTGTCTTGAATACACTGGATATTGAGCAAATATTGGTTGAATGAATGAATCCTTCCTTTATACACGGTGAGCACATGTGCCATATACTTTCTGCTCTGCACACTCCTGTCCAAATCTAATAATGCTTTGACATAAATAAAACAGGACAAAAAAGTCCCTGGTTAAGTTCAGCAAAATAAAGAACTAAAGGGAGAGTGAAAAAGAGAATCAAGAGTCCTGGGTGGCGTTAGCTGGCTGTGTCTTCATCAGTATGTCTCGAAATTTCTGGATGAATGTTTTTGGGTTTTCGGAGGGAATGAACTCCCGCTGAAATGAGTAATCCATTGTGTCTGACATCACACTGAGATCGGGAGTGCTATTGTATTTTCCTGTGAAGTGCTTGACGATGCACTCACACTCAGAGGCCAAGGTTTCAAAACTGCCCTTCAGTTTAACCCTATAGATGTGGTTCTGTAGGAAGACTGCAATAACTGCGTAATTTAAGTTCATCATACATTATTCTGCTCATAATTACAAATGAGTCAGTCTCACCTCCAACCATGGAATCTGCACAGAGGGGTGTATACAACCCCATATCAAGGTTGCTGAGACCATCACAGATGAAGATGATGATGGAGGTGGTGGTGACGGCGGCAATGGTAAGGATGCTGTCTAAGCACTACTGAGCACTGTGACTACAGCTTCTCACTTCATCCTCGCCTGTTAGGCAGGCTCTGTTACATCACCGTTTGATGGGGGGGGGATTAATGCCTTAGAATGAAATAATTTCCTTCAATGTGCTTCGTTAACAAATGTAGAGCTTGGATTCTAGTGCCCTTAGCTATTATGCTATTCCACCTCCCAAACGGATGATTTTAAAGACTCTTAATTTCCAAACTTCATATGATGACAGACAGGCAGAACACTTGCTTCTTGATCTTTTAAAAACTAGTGACACATTCAGAGCCAAGAAGTTATAACAGTTTATGCAGTGATTATGTCAAAAAGGAAATTTCACTATAGATATACAGAGAACTGATAAGCAAAGGAGACTCCTCCAGAGAAAGCAGCCCAAACTGTTATTGTTGTGGCAGAAGGTTAATAGTGTTGTGTTTTTGTTTTTTTTTTTAACTAACTAATCTAAAAATCAGTGTGTGGAAAGTCAAAGTCCCTTAAAGGGGATAAAAATATTGAAGCAACCTTTCAGATTCATTTTGCTGAAGAATTCATCAGGGTTTCCACCATCTCAACAAAGGATTACCTTGGAGGTGACTAGCATATGTCAAATTTCACCCCAGTGTGGCCAGAAATGGAATCATCTTTCAAGTTACCACTCTGTCGCCCATGGGTTGAAAACGTTCAGTACCATGGTAGAAAAGTAAACATTAAAACCCTGTTCAAAAAGCAATTCTAGGATACATTTTCTAAAAATCAAATTACTAAAGCAAGAAACATGTAAGCCTTTTCTTCCTAGTCCTTAGATTGGGAACACCACGGTATCAGTAATCGTGAGACCCTTTCTCATACATAACAGAAAGCACTGGACTAAAAAGCTGACTCTGGTTTGACTCTACCCTCTACCTAAGTCAGTCCAAACCAAGTCACCCCACCTCTCTGAGCCTGCTTCCTCGCGTATGGAAAGAGCAGATCTCTTCAGCTCTTCTGATTCCATAGGGTTGCTTTAAGGATCGAATAACAAATGGCTTTGTAAACTATCATGTGCTGTGCAAATGCACAGAATGCTTCTCACACATATTTTTACAACATCATTTATGCAAATATAGATGCGTGCATTAACCATATGCCAGAAAAGTAGCAGTGGATGACCCAGGAAGCATGTAACAATAATAATGGCCAATATCTATGGAGCCCCAGTTTTGTCCAGGCACTGGGCTGAGCATTTTACATGTTTCATCTCATTTAATTCTCACAAAAACTCTTATGAGTTACTATCCCATTTTATACCTAAGGACACTGTAGCTCAGAGAGATTATATATAAATGTTCAAGAGTTCACAGTAAAATTCAGGTCTGAATAGCTCTTCACCACTCTGTCACGTTTCACTTTGTTTATTTTTTTTAATTTTTTTTTATTGAGGTGTCGTCGGCTGACAAGGTTAGTTTCAGGTGCACAGCAAAGCGATTCAGTTACACATATACATACACACATATATATTTTCAGATTCTTTTCATTATGCTTACTTACACTGACTAGGGGTGTGAGAAATCGTGTAAGCCCATTCCTGGCATGCGGCTAAACGATACAGGAAACAAAAGAAGAAGCAGATGAGTGGGAAAAAACGAAAAGAAGCCAGAGAGTCACAACCCGCTTTAATTCCATTTTATGAAATCATTAGAAATCCTTATCATCTAAGACATGTCCACAAAGCATCTTATAAAATCACATGGTGGTTTCTGGAAGTGTTCCAACCTTGAAGGTCAGTCATTGCTGAGCTATGAAGAAGGCACAACTTGCAGCATTCCTCCCGTGGGGATGGCAGCAGCGACAGGCAAGGGACATCGCTCCAGGGTTGGCACTACGGCTGGCTAGCGGCTGGGGAACCTATACTGGATTCTCATAGCTGAGCCCAGCGAAGACCCCTCTTCCTGATTTTCCAAGTTCCGTGCTGAAGTTCAAAAAGACAGTCTTACACACAGAAATGGGGCTACAGGAAAACGCAGGCCAAGTTATACCCAGTGTGCTTACAAGCTTCTGGAATCTAACTCGCTGATTAATAGGGGAGACGATCTCTGTGATACTGAGTTTCGCTCTGAGTCGGGCAATTGAAAGTTGCCTGTATTTGCTTTTCTAAATGATATTCCCCAGATCCTTCTTATGCTTTTTATCTGGAAGCCCTTTTTTTGTACTGTGGTAGTATTTGATTTTAAGAACAAAGATATCTTTTCTTGCCAGTGTAGTATGTACCCATAAAAAAGGAGGTTATAGACACCAGATAAAGGCCTGTGTAACTAGAATGGGTGAATGGCCCATATTTCTCCATCAAGTTCATCATCTCACAAAGGAAAAGTTTAAAGCAAAAGACAGGCTGTCTCAGGCCAAGTCCTTAAGGGCATTTTCTTTTTCAATCATCCAGTGAGAATCCAGGAAGGTGGGCTTTTGTGGATGAGAAGTGATTGCAATTCAGAATTAGGGGGCCTTAAAACATCACCGGATTCATCTTTAAAACTGATTTGTCAGAGACCGCATTGACAATGGCAGGCCTGGAGAGCTCGCCCCACAGGATGTACAAAATGTGTTTCACAGTTTAGTCACTCTTCAAACTAAGTAGGTTAATATGAACAATAGTTGTTAAGCGACATTGTAAAATGAATTTCCCCATCTGAGATCATGAGGGAGAGAGAAGAAAGTAATACTCAGGCCATCTACCTAATTTTTCTTTTTACTGTTGTGGAATATACATAACATAAAATTTACCATTATAATCATTTTTTTAAGTGTACAGCTCCGTGGCATTAAATGCTTTCATCTGGTTGTACAACCATCAACACCGTCCAGCTCCAGTCAGGCCGTTCACGTTTACCTGTTGTGAAAATTAGCCTTTGCGTGCTTTCTTATCAGGAATGAATTTCAGCTCGTTAGGTACTAGATTGTGACAGAGAAATAAACAGCTTAAATGGTATTGGAATCTGACCTAGTCCGTTCTCTTTATTAGAGGTCTGTGAAGTCCCATCTCCTCTTTCATTAGTTACAACTATATGCCCTATTTCTTCAAAAAAACACAGCAGTGGCACCTGAGAAAATAAAAATTTTTAAGACAGTGGGTGTTCAGAGGTGTTAGCACTTAGCAAAACATTTTACATACGTCAACTCAGTAAGCTTCGCAACATCTAATCATCATTATTATCCTAGTTTATGTGTGAAGGGAACTGAGATACAGAGGTCTGATAAACTGTCAAGGCTCCACCAAGTGCAAGGTGCAGAGCCGGGGTGCAGACCCCAAACTGCGAGACTCCTGGGACTAACAGTCAACTGTAAGTGGTTCACCGAGTTCTCTGCAGTATCCGCATCACCGGGGGAGTTTTTAGACATGCAAATCCTGGTTCCACCCCAGAGCCGCTGAGTCAGAAACTCAGGCTGGAGGGGAGCAGCAGTCGGAGGTCTGACAAGCCCTCCAGGTGATGGAGGGCTAACCATTAAGTGAACCACTGCCTCAGTGCGTTTCCCTTCTTCCAAGCTTCCTTCCTTATCTGCCAAGTCCCACGCCGGTCACACGCAGTCTCCACGTCAGTGCCCCGGCTAAGTCCTGCCTCCCAGAAATTGCCCCAGTCTTCCACCTGCCCTCTCTCCTTCCCCCTTTCTAGCCTGTCTTCCTCCCATTAAGGACTCCTTTCTCCTGCCACTGGTTTTGGCTATTACTTAACAGAAGAGCAACCCTAATAAGTCAGTCCTACTAGGCTTTGGCTCACTCGTTCATTCAGTAAATATTTACAGAGCCCTACAATGTTTCCCGTGCTTTTAGGAAGTGGTCTGGGTGTCTGGGATGCATTCCTGAACACAGGACAAAGACCCCTGGCCCCAGGCAGGTTCTCCTACGTTATTGAAAATGCACATACTTGCGCCTCAGGCCAGACAAGCAGATTTACTAGGCGTGAGACATTGCCTTTTATCAAGCACTCCAGAGTCAGGTGATCTGTAAACCCTGAAAAACTGCTCTGAAATGGTGTGATTAGGAGCAGTAATTCACCCGGTTTTGCCAGGTTTTTATTTCCTTGTTGTCTTCCCACAGTGGGGTCTTTGGGATCAGGGGTGGGACATGAAAAAGGAAAGGGAAAAAAACCGACACAAACCGAGGCAGAACTTTTTTGAAAAGGAAAACTGTCTGAGGTTTCCTGGGACCGGTTCTGCAGAAGAGATCTCGCTTATGATGAGATTTAAAGATGACAACAAATGCCACAAGAAGGCCAAGAGCCGAAGGCAGTCTTGTCGCCCGGGCCCTGCCAGCCAGGCCCAGCAGCTGCCGGCTTGACACGTGTGGCCTACTGGGCCCCGACACAGGCCGTCTCTTCTGATTAGTCCAAAGTCAACACCTTGAACTCTGAGGGCTGGTTTGGAATGATTTTTGTTTACTTTTTTTTTTTTTAAGAGATCTCACAATTTTTTTTTTTAATTCTTCCACTTGTATTTTGGGAGAGGCGGTAATTAGGTTTATTTATTTATTGAATGGAGGTACTGGGGATTGAACCCAGGACCTCATGCATGCTAAGCACGCGCTCTACCACTGAGCTCTACCCTCCCCCCCCGAACCATTTTTAAGTCATCTCAATATCCCCCTCTTTCCTAATAAGAACAAGACCAGTGTGTTTAACATTTCCTCATACCATGGATTTTTTTTCTCGGGGCCTCACCCACTCCCAGACAATAACAGCATCCTTCCATGAGTTGGCAGCCGGTGCCATATCTGAGGGGTCCAATGAGCATGCTGCCCCGTGGCTCGGCCACCGCCTTCTCTTTGTTTCAACTCCTTCTGCTGAGATAACCTCACACACAGGGAAAATACTGCAAGCCTTTCCTCCCTTTTCTAAGATGCCTCCCCACTTCCTGCCCGGTGCCAAGAACCGTTCCCTGATTCTGTTCAGAAGATCATGGAGAATCATTCTGTACCCAGAGTAAAAGCTCAGGCACCATCCGGTCCACGGGGGAAGCTGCCGGGGAAGCGGCAGGGGCCGGCCAGGCTGCATCCCCACCGGGCTGGAGGCCAGGGGGCTCGTGGAGTCAGCAATCTGAGCTGGAACTGGTGAGCAGCAGCCGGTGAGGAATGTGCTCCCACAACGTAAAAGACCAACACCTGTCCTACTCAAACCTGGCACCAGCTCTAGAGGGTCTCAGGGGGCCCTGGGGTGCTTCTGAGACGCCCGGCACAGGGCCTTGCCTCTAATTTCTGCACCCGGGCCACTTCCCTCAGTTCTAGGGAGTGTACTAAGAAAGAGCTTCTCAGCCAGACAGGTTCTGCCCCCCTCCCCGGGGGACAAGTGGCAACTTCTGACCCTGGTTATGGCACAGCACCATGTGTACCGAAGGTGCTGAGTAAATATTTATTGAAAGGATAAGGGACTACATGGGACTAAGGAATGTTTTGTGGGAGAACATGGTTGTCCTTGTTGTAAACCTCAAAGATTAGCAATGGCATCGCCAAACACGCCCGAAATAACATGTTATGGTCTCCTATGAAATATATTTACATTTCATCTCATTTATTTCACACTTAGACTTTCGCTCAGCCTCCTCCCTCTTGGGATTAGATTTCTCATAAGTTTTTCCATAGAACTACCTTTTATTTATTCTAAAGCTTGTGCTTTTAAACTTTAAAACTGAAACTAACCCTTGTGGCCCAGGATCTGGAGAACGGCCTCCACATGTCTGTTTCTTCCATACACCCTTGAAAGATTTTGTCTCTGAATCACAGCACTTCAGTGTTCTCAGTTTGTCATCACAGAGCGTTCACTCACCCACTCGGACAGTCAGCGTGACTCACTCTCCTCCTTTCTGGTACCCAGAAGGCTCACCAGAGAAGGGAGCAATCTGGCACGTTCCTGAGGACATTTGGCCCAAAGCCGCCCTGTCACCCTGTGCCGGGCCGTGCGTCTCACCCTATGTCAGCATGCACAAAGGGCTGGCTGTGAGGAAGTCTGGGGACACCCTGGTCCCATCGACACAAGCTTCAGTTTTATGTAACCCAACTTCCGGACTCATTTCTTCCCAGTGGTCAGATGAGCAGTTAGACTTAGCAGCCAAAAGCTCCATCAACTGTGAGGCACACGTGTTCTAGCACGTGGACACAGACTTGCTCTCGCTTGGGCAATATGTGGGCTTGTGACGTCTCTGAAAAACATAATGAGAGGATCTGTTTCTTATAGGTGAGTGCATCCCTTGTTGTACGTGCCTGCATTTCCTTCCATGGAGTATTCTAGAAGGATGACTTTGTTTGGAAACGGAGGCAACTGTTCCCGCTTCTTCATACACTATCCTCTGGTACAAGCAAGTCAGAGTTCCCGTTCGCTCATTCAACAAGTGACCAGTATGCCCAAACACACCAGTGGCCACCCCAGATACACCGGTGAGGAAGAGAGCAAAATAGAGTTACTGTTTTAAGGAGGACAATGGACCAAAATGGGAAAAAAATAAGTAAATTTTTAAAAGACAAGGCAAACTGTAACAAGAGTTGTTAAAAAAAAAAAACAATGAAAGGGCAAAAATCACAGAAAAACAGGAGAGAAACCTCTTTGGAAGGGATGTTAGGTAAGACCATCACTTAAGTTGAGATCTAAAAAGTAAGTGGGAGCCAGCCAGGACGAGTTACAGAAATCACACAAGAAAGGGCTCTACGGAAGGAACGATCTTGACTCATCTGGAGAGGTCAGTGCCCCACACGTGGCTGAAGCGTCATAAGCAAGGGCAAGGATGGCTTGAGAAATACAGTAGGCACCGCTGGGACAGGACTTCCAAGGCTGGGGAAAGAGTTTGGACTTTATCTGAAGTGCAACAGGAGGCCCCGAAAGACTTTTCAGCAGGGGATGATGTGAACAGTCTCATGGAGGAAGAAGGTAACTTGTGCTGCTGTACTCAGGGTGGACCAGAAGGGAGCTGGGTGAGTTGGCAATGAGGCGGGTTACCGCAGTGGAGGGGAGAGAGGGTACTGACCTGGGTCAAGGCGGTGACCAGACAGGGGGTTCAAGCTGTGTCTTGGAGATGGAATTGAGACAATGATCCAATGGACAGAGAAGGTCAGAGAGCTGGAGACTCCTCTGCTGTTGGGGTTCCACATGCCCTCCCCACCCGGTGGGCAGTCATGTCATCTCAGGTTAAGCACTCCGTCCCTTGGCTTTCATTATCTTCCCAAGTCCTCCAACTTGTCCTTCAGCTCGAGGCCTGCGTTCCACAGATGCTCCAGGGTGTCCTGTTCCTGCCTGCATTCTTAACCGGCGCCTGCAGAAAGTAGTGGATCGTTCTATCCAGGTCACACGTGAAGCCAACAGATTTTCCCCTGAATGGAAGGCACACCTTCGCAAATGTCTGCTCTGGTGCCTTCTGAAGCACCCAGAAGGCCTAGAGAGAAGCACTCATGGCTCTCAAACATCTATGGTTCAGTGTTTCCAAAGCTAAAAGAATGCATTTCCTCTCTGATCTCCACAAATGCCTGAAATTTTTTAAACCAAGGTGATTTCAAAACCTTCTAAGACTTGGAGTTACCCCAAAGCCTGTGTCTCCAAACATGGCCTAAGAACCTTCCAGAAAGCTCTCACTTCAGTGCTCCCGAATTCCTGCTGGTGGAGCCCAGCAATGTGACACATTCCCCAGTGACTGCTACGTACAGTCTCGTTTGAGAACCAAAGCCCTCGAAGCTGCAAATATCTTCTCCTGATAAAAACAGTGTGATGTTCTACATTGATTCATTTAGAAAACTGACAGAGTTTAGGGGAAAAAAATGTTTCCGGGACCTTCTTTTTCTGCTTGTTTGGTTTTTTTGTTGTTCAAAGTGCTGGGTGATTTAAATACTCTCACGGGTTGGTATTAGTTCCATTTTCTATATAAATAGGCTTGGATGGGTTAAAAAAAATCATGCCTTGAGGGCACAGTGTCAGGGCCAGAATTCACACTCAGGACTGCCTGACTTCAAGTTCTCTGTTCCTTGCTCCCAGCCCTCTCCACCCTTGGGTGCCTTCAGAGTTCCTTTCTTCTTAAGCTAATCCAGAGGCCATGACTTCCTGGAAACTGGTCATATTTGTTCAAGTCTTCCAATGGTTGAAGGAATTATGCATCATCCATGCATAGATTTCCTGCCCAATGAAGGTAAGGGGAAATTTGGGGGTACATAAAATGCACAGAGTTCCAAATGACTGGGTAATCCCCAAGAATATACTGCACCGTCCTCTACCAAAATACACCTACCTGCTCAATTTGTATGTTCTTTCTGGGAGCTGGCAGTTCCAAGGAGCCCGTCCTTCTCTCTGCCAGTTTCTCCAATGGTATCACTCCAGGAAGGAGAGTGCGAGAGATGCTGAGAGCGGGGCCACCGGCTTCCCAGCCTTGGGAAGGCAGGCGCCTCTGTAACAGGAAGCAGCTGCCTGCTCAGTGCTGGGCCGAAGAAAACCAGGGGCCTCCTAGCTCAGGGGCCCAAGACTGACCGAGAGGGAGGGAAACCCCAGGACTCAGGCCCCTGTGCTGACAGACGACTTATGAGTTAAGTCTATTCGACAGAAACAGCATCACGAGGAAACCGCCAGGTGGACACTGAAACACCTTTACACATCCAATGGTAAACCCCTGATGATCAAAGGCTTTAACACAAGTTATGAAGCCCAGACTGAGTCATTTCTCCCTGTCTAACACACACTAGAGGCAGGCACAGCTCTGGAAGCGAAGTAATGATGCCTCTTGTTTGGGGCGGCTTCGGTTGGGTTGGAAGAGGGGGTCGTGTCTGATAGCGCTTTTGGTAGTAAATCTGTGTGCAGTACACAGAGGCAGTCAGAATGAAGAAAAGGCAGATAAAACCGAGTGATATCTAGGTACCAAATCTTATGATAAGTTCTTTCAGCCATTTACAGCTTACGACTCCAAGAAAGGTGTTCTTGTCATCACCATTTTACAGATGACAAAACAGACTCAGACGAGTCAAACAACATACCCAAGGGAATGCAGGAAGAATGCAGAAGCGTATGACTCACGTCTGGGAGGGCCTGACTCCCAAACCTTCATTCTTAAGTAATGCACTTTTACTTCCTCACTTAGCTATCTAAGACAGAGAAGTAATCATTTATGACAGCCAGTTAATAAAAGAATATAATCACAAGAGAGATTACATTGTTACTACATCTTTCAAAAAGTCTACCCTCCTGGCAGATAAAGAATATAGCTACCCTTGTTTCTGCCGAAGCTGGTCAAACGCAAGTCAGCCTGCAACAACAGTCTGAGGTCCATGCCCTTACCATCATCACATTGGCCCACTGATCCATGGAATTTGCTACATGAAAAGCAGAATATAGAACAGAACGTAAGACAAGGGTGAGGCCCTTTGTGTTATTCCCTGCTGTATCCTAAGTGCCTAGAACAGTGCCTGGTACAGAGCTGGCATTCAGTAGATACAAGGGAAATGAATGCATGCTCTAATTTTAGAATAGTCCATGGTACAACCTTCCTTAATATCACAGTAGGGGACATGGCAGCCTGGGCTAGTGTTTACTCATTCGTATATGAGATAGCCTCCAAGATGGCTCCCAGCAACACCCACCTCCTCGTACTCACATCCTTGAGTGGGGGTTGGCCCACGGGGCCAACAGAATACGGCAGAAGCCAAGGTGTGTGGCTTCTGTGTTGGTTTTCTCTCTCTCCAGATCACTGCCTCCGGGGAAAGCCAGCTGCCATGACTTGAGAACACACAAACAGCCTATGGAGAGGTAAGGAACCAAGGACTCTGGCCAACAGCCAGCAGGGAATTGAGTCCTGCCAACAACCGTGCTAGTGAATTGGGAACAGATCCTCCATCTTCAGTCAAGCCTTGAAGTGACTGTGGTCCCAGACAATAACTTGACTGCCACCTCATGTGAGACCCTTAGCTAGCACTGCCCAGTTCCTGACCCTTAAAACTGCATGAGACAGGACATACTACTGTTTTTGGTTGCTAAGTTTGGGGGTCATTTGGTACGCATCAGTAGATACCTGATCCAATTAATCTTTTTACCTTCTGAACTTGGAATCTAACTTTTGAGCAAAAATTCATGCTAAGAATGTCTACAGAGAATTCTATGTGTTCAGCTCTGCAAATTCTTCTCCCTCCTAAAAGGTGTTCTTTTGATTCACTACGGTCTCTTTTCCTTGCCACTGACTAAGCAGCTACAGGAGGGCACGGATGCAGAATCGGGGTTGTGTTTAGACTGAAGGAGGTCCAGCTCAGGAAGTAGCACCCACCTCACCCAAGGGCGGGAAGAGACATTCTTACAAACTTTTAAGAAAAATTAAATTAATTTTGATTCTATGTTAATTGTTAAGGAACTAACATTCAATCGTGGAGGAAATACAACCCATAAAATGAAACAATTAGATTGTCATTGTTTACAGATTAAATCTTTTCAGATCTTAATAAGGACAGAGAATTCAATGATCACATCACAGCTCAGACACAGAAGGTTGGCCCTGAGAGAGAATGGGTTGAGATTTTTCTGAACTTCGCAAAGTACCTAGAGTGGTACCTTGCTCAAAAGGTTGTGCAAAGAACACTCATCAGTGAAAATCACCAGCTTGTCCTGCAGAAGCTACAGGGGGCTTTCCAGGATGGTTCAGGGAGAAAGCACTGACGCCTCTTCCACCAAAGTGGTGTTATGAGTTACGATACATCATGAAGTACTTGTCGTTCAACAAAGGGAAATGGAGTGAAGTGGAATTGACTCCTTGTTACAGGGATTGGCTTACGTCACCTGTCAATTAATGCCCCACAGCAAACCTAATGATGAAATACAATCAGAAGTCTGATGACACACTGGGAGGTTGGGACACGGGAGTCAGTACGAAAGGTACCACTTAGACTGTCACCACAGCTCTGGTCAGCTGACTGAAGAGTATAATTTTGAGATCATTTTCTAGCCCTCTGGTACACCCAAGCACATGGCAACTCGAGAAGGAAGCACATTTCACTGACGCTGGACATGACTCTGGTAGGACGCCCTGTCTCATACCTGAGCAGATCTGACTGCCAGGAGCAGGGCAGACAATGCCCACTGTGGAGCTGGCTCTGTTTCTCCACTCTCCCCCCACCCACCTTCTTCTGGCATGGAGACACTGTCTTGTGAATTTCTGGGTTTACGTACCATGATAGTCTTCAACTCACTATTACTTTAAGAAGATGGAGACAGGAAGAGTTTGTGATGTATGTGTGTGTGTGTGTTATACTGAATGACTGTCCACCAGGAACAGAAGGGTCTCGTCTTTGAAAGCACTGGAAAAAGGGAGAGATTTAAAAGCCAAAGCGGAAAACATGGCAGTAAGGCAACATATTACATGACAAGGAGCAAGGAAGCCAAGGTCTTCAGAGCCCAGCCATGGGCAGGAGTGGGAGCCAACATGAGGAATCCGTGTGCTATGGGTGCAGGAGCTCATCCCCCAGGATGTGGGGAGGAAATGACCTCTAAAAGCAGCCTGAGGGGTAAGAACAACGCTGAGGGATGGTGCCTCAGGATCCGTGCAGAAAAGACACGCTGATTGGCTTGCTAGGTCTCCAGGCCAACGTGCCCCCACGCCACAGAGCTGCCCTCTGGGCATGTGACTCCTGAGACTCACACGCTCACTGGAGATCTTTTTATTCCCTCCACCTCAGGAATGTGCTCAATCTCCGAAGCACAGTTGCCCTCCTCTGTTGCAGAAGGGTTTCAAGAGAGGCTAAACCCTCCTGGAAAGCTTGTATTTCTCTTGTGATGGAGTGCAAGAATTTGCCTAACGTTACTTTTAGACTCTTAAATCACGGGAGGAAGATGGCAAAGTTCAAACTCTCCTGAACGCTTAAATTCCTGAGGCTCCTGCTTTTAGGGTTGAAAGTCACAAACTCCTCAAAAGATTAAATACGTTTTGTTATACTTGCTGAAATTCCTTCCAGAGAGAGAAGAGATAGACATATTTGTGATACTTTTTCCTTCCCCAAATTTGTGGATATTACTTGTTACGTAGTATCTAGACATCAGTGATACCTCTGAGCGTGTGCACACCGGCGAGGCTTTGGGACATTATTTATGTCTCCTGATGGGACCAGTAAAGTCTGGAGAATTCAGAGTGTGCAGGAAATAAGCCTATAGAATGCTTTCATTCCAAATACAGACGGTTTTAAAGGTAGAAGCAATTCACTCAGTGTACTGAACTGCCTTTCTTTGAGCTGCTCTGGTCAATCACATAAACGTATGTAGCAACCATTCTTTACTCCATGCAAGTTTGATGGGCATGTGTCAAAGCAAAAGGACCTAGCAGTTCCATTTCTCCCTCCCCTCCAATTACCAATATGACTGGACCATCAAATGAAGTGACTGAATGCCAAATTTCCCTTTTTTCAGATCGCACAGTTTTGAGTTAGATGAGTGGAAAAATAGTCCCGAAGTCTGAGCTTTTTTTTTTTTTTTTTTTTTTTAATATAACAACTTTTCAACAGCTAAACCGCTTTTGGTAAATATGAGTAAGGAAAGCGAGCTCCCAGGCACAGCACATGTTTACAACTAAGCTAAAGGCTCTTAAAAATAGGGTGTTTGATGGTCCACTGCCAAAATACGAACTCGAGCAGCCTGGAGTGCACAGCTAATATTAAAGAGTCAGTGTTGCTATGAAAATCCCCGACACGAAGCTCCAATTCAGCTCTATCCTTTTCACCAAGAAGTTCCCCAGCATGACACGGAGACATAAATTCGGAGTCAGAGGTCAAGGTCGGAGGGAGGGAAGGCTCAAAATGGCAGGAGGTCGCTTAAAAAACAAAGGAAGACACTGCTGGACGGGGCTCACAACTCCACTGCAAAACAGAACAAAGAGGGCTGCTACCTGAGGGCTGCTTGCTGTTGGGAAAGAAGGAAATGTTTAGATAGATAACAAAACAGATAACGAAAGCCTAGGGTGAAGGAAATATGTGAGGCATGAAGAAAGCTCCGTGCGCTTTCTGTTCAGATTCCTGAAACCAGAATGGACGACATACAAAGAAAGGACGCATTCAGATCCCCTCCAACCGGCTGCTCTGTGTAAAGAATCATGCTGCCCTTGGCTCGCTGGCCTCTTCTTCCTACCACCACGAGCCTCGGCTTCAGGTTTTCTGGCCCTGGGAACCCTCGGAGATCCTGACAAAGCTGTGGAATGGGTGATGCCATCACACACAAGTCTGCATTCAATTCATGGATTTCACAAACTCAAGACACTACATCTTTTATCGTCTAGGAGCAAAGGAGGGTACTGATAAAATAAAAATACTTTCCAAGAGACCACAGAACCACTCCATTCCCAGCGCCTAGTGTGGGATGAACATAATAATATAGGTCAATACAAATTTGCTAAGAATGTTTTAAAAGCAATTGTAGCAGGATTTGATTCCCAAAAGGAATTTCTCACTCACATTTAGGGCATGATTTGCCCATTTCTACATTGTTTCTGTCTCCGCCTCGACCCCAGATGGATTTCCTACAGAATACTGACCATGAGCAATGGTATCTTCAGAACTTCCATGTCACAGGGGCTTAGGGGGTAAGCTGGTTGCTAGTCAGGTCTGAGCTTGCACCACACCTTACAAAATACTGGAAAAAGCCTCAGTCACCTTATCTGAGCTCTCAGAGAATAGAGGGCACGATGTCTTCAAGGAACTCACCTGTCTTCAAGACACTTACAATGAACTCATGTAAATCTAAGTTTACTCTACAAATGGATGTGAGATCCACTCACAGCGTGATCAGGTCTTGGTACTTTTCTCCATGGGAAAACCTAAAATTTCACCAGAAGTCGATATTCAAGATCCTCCAGGTTTGGATTCCTGAGTCCTGAAGAGTCTGCCCCAAGGGCTGACAAACACGCTGCCTTCTCTCTGCCCAGCACAGGTATCAATAATAAACCACCATGGCCCTCTTCCCCGCCCCCCCCCCCCCCCCCGCAGCTTGGATACCGCCTTGGAATTCTCTACACAGCCCTTCAGGTGACTACCACCAACCTCCCCTGGCTGCAAGTTGAAACACATTTGCCATTCATGGATCCTACATGTTCAAGCATTTCCTACCTCTTAAAAAACAGGAGAATGGCAACTGTCTCAAAGAGTAATCTGTGGCCCGTAGGCATTCATTCAGAATTCTGTCTGCATTTTAGACGAGTCAGTTCTAATTGTTATTGACTTTCAAATGCCTCAGGTTCACGTGGCTTCCAAAGTCGGGCCTGGATCATGTGTGAGCTGGAGTCCCTTATTGCCTGTGTAATTACCTTCTCCTAGATGCAGTTGGACACCATGACTGGACACATGGGCAGTGGTATCATCTGCTGTGTTCAAACCCCAGCTCCACTACGCATGACTGAGTGACCCGGCACATCCTTGCACCTCACACCTCAACTTCCTCATCTGTCAAGTGGAAATAAGATCATACCTACCTACTTCATCATGTGATTATGAGGGACCATGGGTTAAAACTCAAAAAAAAAACACTTAGAAGAGTGCCTGACATGTTAAACACTTAATAAGTGTGATAAAAAAAAAATGTTGAACCAAAAGAACACGTTAAAGATCAGTGTTTCACAGCTGGTACACGGAACATACAGCCACAGAAATAGAAAGGGTTGGGGTCCTTTAAAAATTCATGCTCACCCCAGTTCAGTTCAACAAACATTTACCAAACACTTGCTTACTAGATGTCCAATACTATTGTAATAGCAAAAATACAAAGATGAATAAGACACTTCTCTACCTCGAAGCAAAATCCTAACAGTTATGAACCTCTATACTTTCTCCAGATAATGAGAAAACACCATCACCATAAAAAATACACTCACTCTGGATCTGAGTGCATTCAAACTCACTTTTCAGCAAAGAGCTGCAGGTCCCTCTCTTAAGCTCCATCTAAGATCTGCATTCCAAAATAAACAACATCAAGGAGAAAAACTTGGACCAGTCTTGGTTTCAGAGATGAATCTGCTTCTTTGATTCAGGACCAAGCTTCTCTTCATAACAACCTTGCAGTTCTCTCCCCCCAGACCTGCGGGTTGACTCACTAGACTCCTAACAGAGGTAGCAAAGAGGTAGCCTTTCATAAATTAAAAACTTTTCTCACCTTGACTTGTGTTCTTACAAATTAATGAATTAAAACAAACACACACACACACACACACACACACACACACACACACACAACTCTTTTTCTGGTCTCCCTTAATCTAGATTTGATGTGCCCTGAGTGTCTGACATCCTCATTCCATTCATGATTGTCATTCTTTCTAGGAGAGTCATTGCTTCAAAATATGTGTGGGTGTGCTTCTGGGAGCTCAAGACAGTCAATGTCCTCATCTTAGATGCAAATTCAGCGGTGCTCTGGGGGCCCAGCTACCCCACTCTGCCAGCTGTTTGCCCTGCACCGTCAGGACAGTGGCTCTGCTCACCGGCAGAGTTAGTGCAGGCCAGTCTGAACCTCTTACCGGTCTCTAAAATGGGTGTAATAATACCCCAGAGAATAAACTTGTGTGTACACATTCGGTAAACTGCAAATTTGCCATTCAAAAGTACGATATTATTAGCACTTCTCAGCTGCTCCGACTCTGTTTCGCATCCGTAGAATAAAAAACCTACACTACACTCACCTTATTTACAGCACAGGGCTTCAGTGAGGACTGTATGGCTTGGCTCCATGCAGGAGCATACTGTGACCACTGCAAATGCCAGTTACTGCTTCTGCCTGCCTCCTGAGGGCCTGCTAATCCTCCATCTCCTTATGGCCCTGGTGCTAATTTCCTGAACGCTTTCTGTTTCTATAACTAATGACAGACAGTCTGCTTTTCTCAAAAGGAGCCTTTCGGCCATTTCTCTTTAATTCTCAAACCTCGGTGACTTCGAACAAAATGATCACGATAGCTCCAGGGCACAGAAAGTGCTGACATGGCCCCCCCTCCTCCCTAGAAGCATCAGAACCAGCATCTTGCAAAGACAGGCCAGAGTAGCACGTGGCCTGGACCAGGAGGACCACTGTGCGGGCAGCTGTCCAAGCTCAGAGCAGGCACTAGCAAAGCAGCCCATCTTCTAGCTCTGAGGGTAACTGTGTGTTTAGGGTCTCCACTTTCCCCTTCCCAGAGTGTGTGCTTCCTGGTAATCAACCCCAGTCAATCTCCAGTCAGCCACCTCAAGGAACGAAGAGCCATGCATGACTGTATCACTAGTTAAACTGACCTCATTCCTTTTTTTACTCTCTGTCCCTACCCCTGTTCCCTCTAAAATATGAACTCCGTCCAACAAGAACTTTGTCTCTCCTGTGTGGTCCAAAGGCCCGACACAGGACCTAGCATACAGTAGGCACTCAATATATGTAACCTCTATTCCATCATCCTTTTCTTTGTACCAGTATTTTCTACTCAAGAGATACTGGACTTGAGAATTTCAATCTGGGAAAAATCTTAAGAGATCATCACGGCCCTGTGTCTTTCAAATGGTTGTAGCACTGGACCATGGCCCATGTTTTTAATCATGTATCTTTATATATATATATAGAGAGAGAGAGAGAGAGAGAGAGCGAGAGAGAGATGTACCTTTATATATGTTATACATAATACATATACACTTACACCTTAGTATAATTAAAAACTAGTGTTTACATAAAGTTATTTATGCTTTAGTGTGATTAAAAAATTAGTGCTATATATATATATATATACACACATATATACATAATATACACATAAGTAAACAGGAAGTGGAGACAGCGGAGGCCCACCACCTGTTCCTCCATCTCTCTTTCCCACTTCCATCCCTGAAAGATTCATAAAACATCTCTAGTTTAAAAGCTACTGATCTAGTCATTCACTCAACAAGTACTTATTGTTGATCCCAAATGTTCTAGGAACTGCCAGGGGCTGGGGATACAAGACTGACAAGGTCCCTGGTCCCACGGAGCTTACATTCCAGTGGGGACAGACAGGAAATGCACAAATAAGGAATCAGTGTAAATCCAGACAGTGATAAAAGTTATGAAGACAATAAAAGCTCTGTAATGCAATAAGTGATCGGGGAGAGGAGAGAAAAGAGACTAATCATGTATGTCTGCATTAGTTAGGGGAGCCGCGTGAGGGGGGGATGTCTCTCCAAGGAGGTGATACCTGAGCCAAATCCCGTGTGTGAAGAGTAATCCATCCAAGCACAGCGGTGCAGAATCCAAATCTTTGGGGTTGCAGATGGGGAAACTAAGAAGCAAAGGAGGACTGACTGGTCCCAAGGTCGCCCTGTTAGTGAGCCATGAAGCTTGGACCAGAAAGGAGGTCTCCAGTCACTCCACACTTACCATTATGATACAGTGTTCTCTCTCCTAGTTTCTGCAATTTGGCTTACTCTTTTCTGGAGCAATTTCCTTTAAAGGTGACCTTTTCCATACTCTTTAATGCATTTCTTCACTTTTATTTTCTCTGTAAGTCACCCACATAATCAACCTGTGTCTATACACATACTAATAGTAGCATACTATATATACTAAAAATAACCATGGTAGACAAACGGGGTGTGTGTGTGTATGTAATGGGGATTTGGGGTACATTTGCTAAGCAAAAGTAAGACTCAATCTATTGGGAAAAGAAAGGCAACTCAACTTTCTTTTTTTTTTTTCATTTTTTTTCAACTTTCTTTATCTTAGTATTTTTAAAAAGAAAAGAAATGTTACATAGCATAGTATCAAGCCTTTTCATCTAAAAATCAAAAAAAAAAAATCTTAGAAGAAAAGCTAAGGAGTTTAGAAGTTACTAGGGAAAAAAAAAAAAAAAAAAAGGCACCAACTCCCTGGCTTTCATGTAACAGTGAAGCTGAGTGTGTCTACCTTTTGAAACAGAATAAATGACAACCACAACCAAACGCCCCTTCTGGCTTCCTGCTGGTTACATCTTGCTTTGTGAAAGAAGACACACTGGGCTGAACTGGAGCCAGCGATGGGATCCACAGAACCCCAAGATTCTAGGAGCTGTAAAAATGCAATTTGAAGAGCTGTGCTCCAACTAAATCAGGAAAGAGGGAGGGAGGGGGCTGTGCTATCAAAGAAATTCTCTAGATGGAATATTTGGTTGGGTACACTTTCCTTTGTTGGTTGGTTTGGAGCAGATCCTGTGCGTTTCTTTTTTCCAGTTCTATTAAATCCTTACACAGATCTGAGTTTTAAGGGCTTAGGGCTGCCCCTGGGAAATAAGTGATTACATTCTCTGTTTAGGGTTTCAGTGATAAGGGGAAAAAAAAAAAAAGGCAGTGGATTGAATTCCCCTCCCCCAGGCCAATTTCTTAGTGACTCTCTTTCTCCTTGTTTCCCTTTAAAGCAGAAACATGTTTAAAAAATGAAATGGTGACATATAAAAAAATCCCATCCATTAATGTGCACTTCTCAATTGTTATACGTATATGAAAGAGAGGCAAACAGATGGGGAGCCTGATGTACACGGCCAGGACACCGGGCAATTCCTGAGGAAGGAAGGCTCTACAGTTCACATTTTATATTTCATGTAATTATTTCACAGGAGTACTGGAGTGGAAAACTTCTTTATCTAGAAAAATGTCGCAAGTGTTAAGTGGGAGGAGCTGGGAGAAAAATCAGTGCTTCCCGCAGAAGTAAATGTAATAAATCAAACCCTAGTCCTACAACCGAGCTCCTGATCCTGGACCCCTAAACCCCATCAAATAGGCTCAGATAATGAGTGACTTGTTCCTGACTTCTAGGAAGGGGGATAAGCAATTCTGTGCGTTCTCCCTTCGCCACATCTGGACCTTGTTCCCAAGATTACTTCAGACCCTCCTCATGGGCACTTCCTCTATTTATTTATTTTTTAATTTGCATTCTTTTTTTATTGAAGTCTAGTCAGCTTACAATGTTGTGTCAGTTTCTGGTGTACAGCATAATGTTTCAGTCACACGTATACACACATATATTCATTTTCAGATTCTTTTTCATTATAGGTTACAAGATACTGAATGTAGTTCCCTGTGCTCTACAGTAGAAACTTGTTGTGTATCTATTTTATATATAGTAGTTAGTATCTGCAAATCTCCAACTCCCGATTTATCCCTTCCACTTCCTTTAAAAAACAAAACAAAACAGTCCCACCCTGGTCACCTCTCCTCTCCATTCTTCCTAACAGATCTATTTAAGGAGAGACTGAAGGTTGAAAAACAAGACCAAAGTATCAGGGAACGTATTCACAGGGTACCAGCCCAAAAGGGGCCTCAGAGCTGAGCCAGGTCACTCTGCAAGTGCCCCTTGTTGGTTTTCCCAGAAGGACAGTAAGCACCAGGGAGGTGAAAAGACTAAGTTGCTACTAGCTGGTATCAGTGGCAGCACGAGGACCTTCACCATCCAATTCCCCAGCCAGGACGCTCTGTGATCACTAATAAGTACAGAAAGTAGAACAGAGCATCACTGTTCCCTCCCTCTTTACTTATCATTGATTGTGAAGTGTCAGATGGAAAAAAATGAGACACTTACAGTCATTTGCTACCAAAACAAACAACAACAGCGACAGGCATTAGAAACTCTGCTTTTCAAGACAACATGCTTACTCCCCACCCCCCCCACCCCCGAACTCGCCAGCAAAGTCTTCTGTGACCTAGAAGATCGAAGGCAATTACATTGCCCATATATATTTGCTATGCTGTTTGACTCTCCCAAGGGCAGCATAACAGTACAAGGGGAGTGACATCTTTATGAGGTTAACCCTTTCCTATTCTCAGGGTAGACTACCGAAGGCAGATGTGTTCCCTGGAGCGGAACAAGAACGCTGGAAATTTGGTAGTTAGGAGGAATGCCAGGACCAGGCCATCATCCAGGAGGGAAAAAATAAACTGTAGCTCAGAGAAATAGTGAGCTGGGGAAGCCTATGAGAAGGTTGTCGCACATGAAGTGCAAGTGAGGTGATGGGGGTCGGGGCTCGAACTACCATACAGCGAGGAGACAAGGCAAAGCAAGGAAACTCACGCGTGTTAAGCTCCACCACGTGCCTGACAACATGCTAGGTTCCTTCACGTATTGCCTCATTTAATCCTCACCACCTTTTGACATAGTTTCTATTATCACGAAAAGCAGAAAGCGAGCCTCCAAGATGTTAAGTAACCAGTCCTGGAGTCACACTCCAGAAGAGAAGGGACAGCCTTCCGTGCTAAGGTTTTCTGGCTCTGATTCAGTTACGCTCTGCTAAGCTACAGACCACCCCCAAAACTTAGTCGCTTAAAACAGTTAGGCAGTACTTCCCATGATTCTCTAGGGGGCTGGGCAGTTTCACCGGCGCTCACCCACTGTCCTGGCTGCGCTGGGTTGGAGGAGAGGCTGGTCCAAGATGGCCTCACTCTCGTGTTGGTGGTTGGTACTGGTTAGAGGCAGGGGCACCTTGGTTCTCGACATGCAGAGGTTCATCCTCCAGTTGGCCAGACCAGCTTCTTTATAAGGTGATCTCAGTGTTTTCAAGAGGACTTTTTTTAAACCATGTCATTGAGATATGATTGACATACAAACACCCAGGTATGCACCCAAGAAACCATCACCACCATCAAGGCCAAAAACATATCCATCACTTCCCCAAGTTCTCTCGCGCCCTCTTTATTTTTATTTACTTATTTGTTTGTTTTGCTTGTTTGTTTATGGTAAAAACACTTAAGATTTACCCGCTAAACAAATTCTCAGTCCAAGAGGGCTTCTTAAACCCCATCCTCACAAGTGACAGCACAATGCCATTTCTGCCCCATATTCTTGGCTAAAACAAATCACAAGGCTATTCAAGATTCAAGGGGAGAAACAGCACCTACTTTTCAATGGGAGGAGTGGTCCAGCCCCCTTACAAAGGGGCACGTGAGATGCAAGGAATCGCTGTGATCATCTGAAACACAATCTACTAGAGGCTGTAAACTCCATGTCCCTTCTACCATCAAAACTGTAATAGAAATTCTCACTTGCCCCCAACTGTACTTTTCATAGATTTACTGAAAGTTCTGAACAACAGGCTGACGTTTTATAACCTGGAAGAGACGTCAGAACACTTGGGTTCTAGTTCTACCTCCACCACTATGGAAACTGGGAGAATTTTCTTTTAAATGGGCTTTAATTTTTTCATCTAGGAGAAAAGGGTTTGGTCTGTTTTCTCTCTAAGGGCTCATGAGACTGTATAAATGGACAGAATAGTGTCTGTTTTTAGATCAATATGAACTAGCCCTCTTGGGGGATGGGCAGGATAGAGATGAGACAGGGCTAGAAATGAGATGGCTTCTATTTGCCACACACTCCCTCTTTCATTGCTGTGGGTTCAGAATTTGGGCGGCAGCGAGCCAAGGAAACGCCTTCCCATGGGTGATTGAAATCTCCCGCGATCTGCGTGCTGCGCTGACCATTTCTGTCCATTGGATGCTAAGCTGGCACGGGTCCCCGGGCATTATACCAAGGATTAGCGTACAAGTCCTTGCCCGTAGGGCTTCTAGACCTGGTTAGACAAAACAATTCCCATGCAGCACACACTCACGCCAGCTAAGCCGACAGTGGAGGTGAAGGGGCCCTGGAGCCGGCCCCTTCCTGAGGGAGCTGGGAGCTGTCTCAGAAAAGATATTGTTGCCTCTTCTATGAAAGATCAGGTTCCCAAGGAGAAAACTCATGTTTAATTTAGCACAAAGACAGCTCAGAATCTCTCTCTGGGGGACTGAGCCTGCAAACAGATCCACATGTAAAGAATCTAAGCAAGAAAAGGAAGCTCTCTTTGGTGCAATGGCCACAGGACTTGGGTGCGAACTTTCCCGAACCTTTGCCTCTGCCCGGTGTTTCTGTCAGGAGGATCGCTGGTCCCTCCAGTTTACCCTCAGGTCTGTGACCCTGCACTTGTTCAACGCTTCTGTGAAACAGCCCCGTAGGGTGATCCCACCAGCACATACCTTTTGCTGACTGCAATCACACAGTGCAGCGTGGCAACCTGCTGTGCGAGTCTTAGCTGGTTTAGCAAGCATCGGCCCACTTAGGTGCACAACAGCAACAAAAAATTAGTTTCTCAGCTGCTCAGCCAGAGAATGCTTTTATTTTTACATAATTTAGACTCCAGAGACCTCCAGAAATGAGCAGTGCACACAGAAGGATGGCAATCATCATTCCAAAGACACAGTACAGTACACATTGTATTCAATTAAGCCACTTCTTTGCACTCTGGTTACCATGACTCTAAAAGATTATACTGTGTAGCCAACAAACTCCTGGTAAGTTATTAGCAGTTGAAGCAAACTTTTGCCTTAAGTAAATTTTGGGGGGGGGGGGGAGAAAAGAAAAGAAAAAGACATGTAATTAACTTTCTGTTCAAATCCTTCAGAACTACCTGAAAAGACATCTGTTGTTCAGTGGGGAATTCAAAGTGTTGGGTTTCATGTGGGTGAGAGTTATTAGTGTGCTGGAAAAGCTCCACAAAGAAAAGTCAACCATATTTCTGACAAAAGAGAATTTCTCTTTTAAATTTAATATTATCCCTTTCTTTTCAAGTTCTTCTGTTTCTTTTCTTCTTTGAAGTTTCTTTTTGGGGTGGGGTAACTAGGTTTATTTACTTATTCATGTTTAGAGGAGGCACTGGGGATTCAACCCAGGACCTCGTCCATGTTAAGCATGCGCTCTACCACTTGAGCTATACCCTCCCTTCAAAAGAGAACTTTTAAAATGACAGTGTTAATGATTCCATATTAATGGAGGAAACTGCCCTGACTCAGGAAGCAAGAACACTGTTAAACACAAAACAAAACAAACTCAACATAAATTTGATTCTACAGTTCCTAAGAATAGTATATTTCAAGCGAAAGAGGGGGATGTAAGTTGAAATGCTGGGGAATAAACAAACAAACAAAGTTGTGACTACATTCTTTGCTCTGAGTTGGAACCAGTAAATCCATCCTTGGCCAAACATCATCTGCCAAGAATAAGACTATTCTCATTCTAATCCTGTCACTTCTTCATAGAAACTTCGTGCTTTTGATGAAGAATTATCACCAGGAAAACTTGCTTTGAAGCTTTGGCAACATTGTCCTTGTGTTTCTTATGGAAAGTCACACACGAGGAGGTACTGAGCGAAGAAGAGATTCCAAGCTTAAGAACCACATCAAGGCTTGACATTTTCAACACGCTCCAGTCAGGGTTGGGAAAAGGGCAAGTTTAGGTCACCTGCTCGTGTCCAGTTGCACTGAATGAACTAATTTTCTAGCAACTTGAGCTAGGGATGTGGCTTTCAAAGGCATAAACTGAAATCTCTACTGCAGGGAACTTCTAAGTCTTTGTGACTCTGTGACCAGATTCACTCAAGAGTTACTCACGGCTCTGAATTAATAATTCAGAAATAATTCAGAAATTTGGACTATTCAGTCCCAGGGATTCCAGATTCTCAATAGAAACAGCTTAAATTTCTCATTTACCCACACGGCCCACACACCACACTCCCAAGGTAACTGAATGGAAACCCTGCCTTGATTCTAGAAGGAGTTAAGGAGTCAAATAAACACTCACTCTAGTCACGTTCTAGCATAGGAGTCTTAGAACCCCAGGAATGCAAGAGATATCAGTTGTTCCTGTGCTGAAGAAGGACACTATTTAACTGATTCCAGAAAAATGTAAATCTACTCCAGATGGCATCCCCATACTAAACTATTTAGGGAAATTGGATACCAGGGTATACTTCACTAACCATTTTAAATAAATATTAGAGAGAAAATCCATACCCTTCCACAAAATATCACTGACACCGTTCTGGGGATAGAATCCAGAGCTGGGAAAACCATGAATCTGACATGAGTGTGTCCTTCCCACATTAATAATAACAGTTAAAATGTATTGTGTCTCTTAAAGGAGCCAGGAAATTACCTCATTTACTCACCCACCCTCAGTAGTTAGTTCTATCACTATTGTTCCATTTGACAGGTGAGGAAACCGAGGCAGGAGAGTTTAATTAACTTAACCAAGAGGACACAGTTATTAAGCGGTGGTAGAGCTGTTATCTGGAACCAGGCAGTCTCACCCAAGCCCCAAGCCCCTAAGTTCTCCACTGCCTTGCCTCCTTAAACTAGCTTTAACACTTCAGTTTCCAACCATACCCACACCTGCTTCAGACTGTAAATTCTACGAAGGCAAAGGCTACATCAAATTGCTCATCGTGGATACCTTAATTCTCTGCACGATGATTCTTTATTGAATTAATAGATAACTTCTCCAAACTCCAAAAGCATCCAAGTCCACAATCTTGATAGGAAATTTCAGAACCTTTGCCAAAACTCATTAAGACCTATGGAGGCCATAGTGCATATAAAATACTGTTATTTGCCCATTTCATAGCCATCCCTTTGGCAATTTGGTTGTAGTAGGGCCTAGTTCTCTAGCCTTCTTCAAGCCTGGTGGAGAATACATAAACTTCTCTCTTCATCCCCTTTCTCCAAGGAAACAGAACAGCTTTCATCCTTTCACACCTGTCCCTTAGCTATGTGTAGGAAAGGGTCAGAGCTGACAGCGGTCGGTAGACAGCCCATTAGCTACGGGCAGTCTCTCAGCATCCTGCCTTGAATCAGGGAGATGAGGAGCCACCTACTCCACAGGGAGCCTTCCCTGAGCCCGGTGAGCAGGGACCAAACAGGGGGAACATGTCTGACTGACCCTTAGGGCAAGTAACAGATCGGTAACACACCTGCATTACAAAGCCAGGAAGAAAGTAAGTGTATCTCAAAGAGCATCTGAGATCGCAGCTTCTTACACATTTCTGCTCACGATTTTCTTTTCTTCTTTCTTTTTTTTTAAATGAAAAGAACTTTTCCAAGGTAGTAAACAAGCAAACTCATTCGTTGGGAAGATCAGTTTACACATCAGGAGAAGACACTTTTACCCACGGGGCCATTTTTCTTTGCACCGGGAAGTCTAGCCAGTCTAAGACGAGAGGTGTAGTTGCTTCTGCTTCTTTTAGTTTCTCTTCTGCGTCTAGCTAGCGTGCTTTTAAAACCACCTCCTTGTGATGCCAAAGGCCGTGTCACGCTGTCTATAACTCACAGTGAATGGGAGAAGTGTGTAAATAGCGAGGCATTAAGCAGCTCAGGGGACTTGAAGATAGGTAATACAGAACACTTAGGCAGTGCGCCATGCGAAGAGGCTGCTGGAGGGGAAATGTAATACTTGTCTTCAAGTATATGAAGGATTATTATTGCTTCATAGACGCCGACTTCTTTGAGCCTTCCTTGCTTCTGATCTACTCTTGCCAGAGCTCCAGACCCTCCGGGAAGGGGATCGCCCTCCCCTGTGTCTCTCACGGCTCACACCCCACCACGGTGTCAGCCAGGCTCCGCGCTCGGTCCCCGAGGTTCACACACACCTGCACGCAGCTACCCCACTCCTCCTTTCCACCTTCTCGCCCTCCTCCCAGGCCTGTGGGTGACCCACACTCTCCATAAAGCGCTGCCTGGCCTAAGTTTGAACCTCTGGCTTCCCAACTACTAACAGCACTCGTGTTTTGAGCGCCTAATATGTGGCAGGCACTATACTGACTGCTTTGCAAAGAGAACATTAGCTGTACTTTACAGATGAAGATACTGATGCCCCCACAGAATAAAATTACTTCCCCAAGATCCTACAGCGAAGTAGGTGTGAAGTAGGGATCAAACACAAGTCAAACTATAAAATCTAGGCATGAAACTCTTTCATTTACCAAACCTTTATGCCTCTGTCTCCTTGTCTGTAAAACAGCCAAATGTTGCTGATCTATCCTCCTCTTTGTATTTTTAATTTTTTGATTTGTATTTTGGGGGGGGCGGTAATTAGTTTTGCTTATTTATTTTTTAAATGGAAGTACTGGGGATTGAACCCAGGGCCTCATGCATGCTAAGCACACACTCTACCACTGAGCTACAGCCTCCTCCCCTCTTTTTTTTTTTTTTTTAAGCATTATATAAAATATACAATAAAAGTGCCTTGACAGCGTAGGCACTTTTCCTGTCCCCCTCTCTCTCTGGTTTTCTGTATCAGTTTTGGTCCATTCTACCTAGTTAGTCCTTTTGCCAGTTACCTTATCAATGTGGTCCTGATGTGCCCACTAGACTGTAAGTAAGAAGGGACCATGTCTTTAGCTGTATTTCTCTCTATTCTCCCACAGGCCCTGTTAAAGTGGGAGGGAAATTATCACGAAAATGCAGAAGAAAGAATTTAGAATTGTTTTCATTAAGTGTAATCCTGCCTATGAACCTATAAAGGGTCTGGACTGGAGCACAAGGAAGTGGCGGAACCCACTTGGAAGGGTTTAGCCACCACGCACAGCAGACAGAACACGATGATTTTTCTCAGATTCCCTTCTAGGCTTTTCAAGATGAAATAGCAGCGCTAAAAAAAACACACACACAACAACAATAAAAACAAAATCAGCCAGTCAGGGCCACTCTTCTTAGTCATACTGAATTGTTAAGCTTAAGAACATTTGAAAACCCGTGTTTGTCTTGATCCTTAACAAAAGGTTTCCCGGCGTAAGGAAGCCATGCAGCATTAAACTTTAAGGTTTGGAAAACTTTGATAAATATCACCTAGCAACGGCATTATTTCAAAGAAAGTAGATGGCCCTCTATAAACAAACGTTGACCTAAACTAAGCAAGACATCTCAGTTGACATAATAACACGACTTTGCTGTCAAAACAAGCTTTCTGTCCATTTTTGATAAAGGATCGCACCAACTTCTCTCTCTACTTGAACTCTTTTGCCTCTGTAAGATCTTATATTTACTGGAAAGAAGTAATAGGAAGGTCCTGGGTAGATAAGAACTCTCCCTTTATTACTTTGTTCTGGAAAACAGAACAAAAATAGGTCAGTTCTCAAGGAAATGATGGCTGCATATATAAATAATGCAAACACTCCTATCCCGGTCCCACGGAAGATGCTCATCACACAGACAGCTACAGACACCCAGATCTGGCCAACGAATCATTTCTGTTCTTGCCACCCCGCAACTACCCGCCCCACAGCCCTCAAATTTTAAATTGTCAATTGGAAACTTGATTATTATCAGTTAAAAATAACCAGGGAACTCTGGCAATGATTTAACTTGTTTGACTTTCTTAAGCTAACAATTAACATTTTAGACTATTGTTGACAAAATATTGAACTTTCCCATGCCATGTGTGCAAACTGCTTTTCTAATACTGCTGACACACTCCAGTGGAGACACCTTTCAAAACTGCTCCGGTCCACGCAGGAGCCTGTAAAAGGCCCTAAACACTTTTACACCGCGGCACATTTTAACGAGGATTTCCTGGGACCTTCAGGAACACTGAAGTACACGGATAGCTCAGTCTTATCTTGACAGCACTGCATTTGAAATACCAATCCCTCTATTTACAATAAAAGCTATTTCACCATTTAAAACAGACAACTGAAAGCTTAAGTACACTTTTAATCCCTGGCAAAACCGGTATGAGGATTCATTGTTTAGCAGTTTATTATTAGTAATACTAGTAATAATGCCTTGCATTTCTGCGGTGCTTAATTTTTTTTTTTCTAAAGCCTATTCAGAAACACATTCATTTGCTTTCTCAACAAGCCAGGGCAGCATTATTATTCTGTTTTTACGGACGACTGCTAAGTAACTTGTCCCAGGTCACCCCAGCTGGTTCGTGATCAAGCAGGCACGGACCCGGGGATGCAGACTCCTCGTCTGATCTGCTTCTTTCCCTCCACACTACATTAGAGAAAAGATAATCTCTGAAGCCAAAGATGACTTGGAACCACTTATCTATCCATCCTAGCAACACAGTCGAAGCAACAGAAAAAGAGCTTGTCTCAGGCAAAAGGGAAAGATTAATAATGCACCATGGAAGCTCTAAACCTTTCTGGTCCATGGACCAGCAATTATTCAGTTTCACAGTTCATTCAAAGATTCAAACATACTTCACCAGAAAATGATTTAGTGCCTAAAGCCTGCTCCAAGTGGTTGGAAATGCAGATCTGCTTAAAGCCCTCTGAAAGGCCCTGTTCCTGCAGTCTCTGCAGTAATGGGGCTTCCCCTGAACTTGGACTTGAGCTAAATGAAGAAACTGGCTGACTAAGGGCTGCAGAATTAGGCTCTCAAAGTGGACAGAATTAGAACTGGCTTAGAGGTTATTCTTGCATTGTTCACGCAACTTTGGCTATTGGAAATCTCAGACATGATAAATTTCTTGCAGTACAGCACCTCTCAAAGTCAACACTCTCCCACAGAACAGATATTTCTGACGATACACAAGGCACGGTACTAGCAGGTATGCAGGACACAGTTTCCATCCGAGGACACAGTCAGGGCATATGCTATTTTAGGTGATCAATAGTCTCTCCCTTTCTCCAAAGGACATTTATGGCCACTTACGGAATACGAATTAACTATTAAAGGGATACCTTCAACACACCTGGACAGAAATAAATCTGGTTACGGACACATTATTCCAAAAGAATTCTGACACTCCTTTTGTGCAGAGGCCCCCTTCAGTGAATGGTGTTTCTGAAAATAAGGAGAGCCCGAGCAAAGTGAGACCTGCAAATCTAACGGGCTCAGTGAATCACCACTCCTGAGTGCCCAGGCCTCCCTTCGGACACAATGTTATCAGGTCAATACAGTACTTGCATCACCATCTCTGAGTACCATGCTGAGTAACAAAGCGCCAAATTTAGAAACTAAAATGGAGAAGGGAATTTCCAATAACTGGAATAGGGGTGCTGGGTCAACCCTGGCCACGGCACACGTTCACAATGGAAAGCCACCATTAGCAATAACTTGTACATTGTCCTCCCAACTCTCACTGCATCGCTCGTCATCACTGCACTCAGGGAGGCAGCTCCTCTAAAGGGAGGTTTCAGGAGATGACTGGTAACTCAGAGAGAGAAAACAGACCCCTCCTAGACCAGGAGTGGTCTTGTAGCCACCTCTGGTTTCTGCAGCTGTGAGTCTCCAGTCGGGAAAGGCCAGGCGCCGTGCTCGCCCTCCCTCCCAGCGTGGATACAGCCACCGTAAAGTTACAATAACCACTGCAGTCGGTTTCATTTCACATCCCAAAACCCCCAAGAAGAGGAGGCAGCCTTGTCTTCCTTCCAAATTCGAGAAAGGCAAAAACCACAAGAACGAGGCCATAAACAGACACCTTCCTGGCAGAGGCTGGGATGTGATGGCTACGTCTGCTCTTGGCACCCAGGACAGAGATCAGTCTTCTCCTCTGAGAAGGGCTGGGCGCCTGGTTCCCTGTATCATCCCCAGAAACACTTACCAGGAGACGGCGGAGCACACAAAGCCGTATTATTGGGAGACTTGCAGACAGATTATAAATTGACTGGGGACAATCAAGGCATTTAGACACTTTTGGCTGCAGATGCCAGTGACACACACGCACATACAAACCTCATTCTTCTCTCCATTCGAGTGATTCTTTTCCAGCCCCTCCCCCCTTCACCTCAGCATCTCTGTTTCAGGAAACAAACTCCCCTTGCTGTCCTAGGGAGTTCCAGGGAGAGGTGGGGATACAGCAGGTGGGAGGGAAAGGAAATCAGACCTTGAAGCGCTGATAGAACCCCAAAGGCTAACTGTATCCAAGCATAAAACAGCAAACACTGGGCAGTTTAACTGTTAGTTATTTTTCATCTGGAGTTGGCGCCAGGAAGTTGCAGTTCTAGGCGTCCCAAGCCAAATGTGTGTGTGGTGGGACAGAGGAGGATCAGTCTAGCCCCCGGAGTTTCTGGAGCCTTCACCACCACAGACCCAGGCCAGGGATAAGGAGGAGCCGCCAAGCGGCATCCATGTGGGCCTGGCTGGAGGACGGCCTCTCCCTACGGCTCCTTCTCCAGTTCCCTCGGAGGCTTCTGGAGGCCGTTTAGGCTTGCCTGGCCGTTTCCTGTGGCTGACTTTCATCAGGGCTTGCTTGGGCAAACTGGAGCGGCGCTGTCAGCAGACACAGGACTTCCGAAGCCCCGCAGAACTCAGAAATTGGAGGAAACTTCCAGGGCTGCAGGGCAGGGCTCCACCTTCTACCCAGAGGCCACGGCCACAGCCCAGCAGCTTGGCGGGGGTTGTGGGGGGAGAAGCCAGCGCAGGGCAGGCAGTCACCTGACCAGGACTGGCCCCAGGAACCAATGATTCGAGGGCTGCTCCCTCTGGGATGGGGTGTGTCCATGCCTCTGAGGAAGAACTTCCAGCCAGAAACTTAATCACAACTTTCAGGTCTGAGGTCCTGTCACCAGGAGTGGCTGAAGACAAGGTACTTTCTAGGATGACAGCATGGAAATAGCCCCCTTGCGCCTGCCCACTTTAATGCATGTTGTAAGTCAGCACTGCCTGATCATAGCGCCTGAGAAAAGCAGCTGGGCGGGGGCACTGGGGGCGTCTAGAGGAAATCAGGGCCTCTTAAAAACATGCCCTCACCAGGCTTTGGGGTAGTTCCCCCAAATTTGGTTTTTGAGTGAGGGGACCCTCAGGGAACTTCATCTGTTAGATTACCATTTACATTCTCTTCACCCAAGGACAAGGGGCCACTTCAAAGAGGGGAGAGGAAATGGGACAAGAAGGAAAAAGCCTGGATAAAGGGCAGCTGGACTGCTCAGTGCTTTCAGGCTCAACACAGCTTGCTGGGCCTAGTCAGTACTGGCCAGCCAACGCAGGAGGCTCCTTGAGACAAGGCCTTCCTCAGGGGCTCAGATCTTGCCGCTTGTAGCCAACCCTTCTACAAGCTGTGGGCCCCAGGGAGCCTCTGGAAAACGCAAGTTTCTGACCACTTAAGGAATATTCTTCAAGGCAAGGAAAACTCATGAATGAGCACCCACAGAACTTGACGAGAAAGAGCAGAACACTGCACAAATGACACACCTAATGGCCTCTGAGGTCATCAGGTGGCATCTTGGCCCTTTTCACTGCCGTCCACCCTACATCAGGCCGAGGAAAGCTCCACCCTCACTAAAGGCCACATGACCACAGCCAGAATCAAGAGAAAACCAGGTGCCTTACCGCGATCAGGGCTGAGTTCCTCTGGTCCCCGGGGGTCGAAGCCGGTGGCTGCTGCTCCCCTTCGATCCCACTGATCCCACTGCTGCCACCATTATTGCTGCTGTCCAGCAGGTGCTGCTGGTGGTGATGGTGGTAGTCTGGCGGGGGCGGCGGGGCTGCTTGCGTGGCCGCTTGGGAGGCTGTGGGAGGTGCGGCAGGTGGTGGTGGAGGGGCTGTCGTCGTGGTGGCCGCGGTGGCAGTGGCCTTGGAGTGTTTGCCGGCCTTCCTCGCCCCCTGGCCATGCTGTACAAGGCTCAGGAGCTGCAAGGTGCTCTCTCTTTCCCTATCTGAGCTCTCAGCCCTACCACGTTCATAGCGTCCTTCACAGCTCAGGTGGTGCTGGCGGCAAACGGCGATTCGAGCCCGAAGGCGCTCCACGATGGCACTGTGCACTCTCGGGGTGACGGAGCCCCCTCCAAGGAGCCCCGCCCCAGGGGCCCCCCCTAACCCTCCAGTGGGGGCCTGCGGGGGCGCTGTGTCCCCCATCTTACTGGACACAATGATTGCTGCCTCCGGGATGGTGAAGTGGAAGGAGGCTATTGCTGGTTACTGCAGGCAAGTCTGCTTTTGACAATGTGCGCTCAGTGTTCAGGGCCACATGAACAGAGGTCTTCAGAGATTGAGGGGGGAGTCGTGGAGAAGGTATGGGGGAAGGGAGTTAGTGAAAAAGAGGGTGCGGAGAAAGAACAGAAACCAATTGCAGAGGATAAGTTGGAAACAAACCCCAATCAACTTAGTCTAATTGCATTTGACAGCTCTGGAGAAGTTGGACAGAGTTAGTGGGGTTTTTTTTCCCCCAGCAAGCCGACAAGAGCCACTAGGTACTTCGTAAACACACGATCTGTGGGTTAGAGCAAGAATTCAGGGATTGTCAAGGGAGAGAGAGAAACAGACAGCAACAGGAATTGAGAGAGAGGGTAATGGAGAGCTGGATTCCCCCTTACGTAGTTGTTTCTGAAGATTCTTTATGGGGATGTTTCTGCAAAGAAACACATTTCCACCATGCTCGATGGAACCCCCAGCCTTTACTTTTCCTCAGGTTTAAAAAAAAAAAAGTGCTGTTTCAGAAGCTTTTTTGAAGTCAATGTTCAAAACGTACAAAAATCCAGAGAGACTGTCTTTTGGTTTTTAATTTTTCCTCCCTTTCCCTTTGCTCCGGTGTTTTCTCCTGGGGGGGGGGGGGGTGCTGTAGGATGTCTTCTCTCCAAAGAGGGAGACAGCTTTTCAATTGTTAATGTCAGTAACTGGACTTTTGGACCATGCTTTTTTCTTCAGCTAATCCAATCACCGGTAAAAGCCTCATTCCCTGTAAGGTTTCCCAGCTTTAAATGCAAGCAGTCTGAAGTCACTAGCCACTGAGAGAGAGCCTTCAACACATTTTTCTTTTTCTTTCCCGCTTACGTTTCTATTCCTCACCCCCGGCTCTATTCTAACACAGTATCAAGAGAGACAAACTCTTCCGAGAGTAATTTACAAACGATGGTCAAACTTACAAACTTCCAGCAAATTGCACCGAGTCATGTCCAGCCACTTTTCTGTCCACTTTTGTACATTCCATCCCCGGCCAGTGGATCTGAGGGTCTGGACTCGCAATAAGCAATGTGGTTCTATCTCTTGGATGGCTCCGCGTTAGAGATGGAAAAGAAAGTAGCTTGTCTTTTCCTTTCTCTTTCCCGTCTGTTGTTCGCCGCTTTGCTGACACTGGCTCCCCTGCCCGGAGTCACGGCGCTACACAGGCTTTCATTGTGCTCCGATAGGAGAGGGAGAGAAAGAGAGAGAGTGAGACAGAGGGAGAAAGAGAGAGCCAGCGAGCTGCAGAGGGGGTGGGGGGGCCGGGGGGCGGGGGGAGAGCTCGCCCGAGGCTCCCTGGTGGAAGGCGGGTGCCACTGCACGGGCGAGCGGCCGCAGCCGGCGCCGGGGAAAGGGGAACGCAGAGGGCCTCCCAGCGGCTGAAGAGGTGAATCCCAAAGCCTGCGCGTCTCGGCGGCGCGCGCAGCTCGGCCTCCTACTTGGCTCCGCGGGGAAGGCTGGGGAAATTCCCCAGCCTCTACCCGACTACTTCACCGGCTCGAAATGTTTCAGAAATTCCCGGCCAGGGAATGTATTTTCCCTCCCAGACCTCCGTTACGCCCCCCTGAGGATGTCGTTTTCATTTTTCAATCAGTTGTCAACGACACCCCTGAGCACCCTAGTGAGAGCTGGGTGAGCACTGGGAGATGCTCATTAGTGTCACAGGGAGACGTAGGGTGTGTGCGTGCTGAGGGCGGGGGGAGGGGGGAGAGAAGAGGCAATCACATCATTAGCTGCTAAAGGGACAGCAGGTGTCTCTACCTGCCCGCCTGTTTTGTATGTCTCTGGCTAAGTCAATCTGGATGATCACAAGCAAAGCAGTAGGAATAAATACAGTATTTTGCTAAGATGATATTGCCATATCAGTTCTAGGAAAGAAAAAAAAATGTCTTTGAAAAGGCAAGGCTGCGTATGACAAGCTAAATGCAAGATCTGAGGTCTGCACAGCTGTCTGGTTTACATATATAATGAGGAAAATGATTATGTAGTAGCCGAGAAGTTTAATAACACAAATCAAATAGATCTGACACAGATGGTTGTCCCCTCATCTTCAGATAACCTCTACCTTTAAGATCTCAAGATGTATACTGGAGTCTGCTTATTATTATCAATTACGGAGAATCAATTAAAGTGAGCACAATACTGGTATAGTCAGTGTAACAGAACACATCTGACTCCGTATTAGATCTGTTCCTTTGGCTTTAACCCTGTGCCCTGTTTCCTAGGCTTAGTCTTGCTAGCTCTGTACCTTTTTTAAAAAATGTTACCTTTAGCCTGAAATATACAGGAGAGCCTATTCTCCAGGCTCCGACCTCTAAGGATATCAACACTTCCGCACTTATATAAAGACAACAAGTTGCAGGATAGAAAATAATGTTTGTCTTGTTACAGGTTTTACAGGGGCACCATGACCTGATCCACAGGAACAGCTGCAAGATCAAAGAATTCCTACAGCAAGAAGTTTGCAACAACCAACACCACCCTCTCCCTTTTTTAGTATAAAAGGAGCCTTAATTCTGACTTGGGGAAGATGATTCTCTAAGACATTACTCTGCCATCTTCTGAGCTGAATAAAGTCGCTATTCCTTGCCCCAATACCTCGTCTCCCAATTTATTGGCCTGTTGTGCGGTGGGCAGAACGAGCTTAGACTCGGTAACATTAAGACCATAAGTATTCTGTGTATCCTAACGTGGAAGTCACTTGGATTTCAGTTCTCAAGCTATGGGGCTTTGTTAATTTAAACCAACTCTGGCATTTCAGTAACACCATCCTGCTTCAAACTGAGCTGTGGACAGAAGTGAATGGGTAAAATCAATGCAAACATTTTAAGACTGGCTTAATCTATAATTTAATTCTCGATAGGCTGGCCTACATCGGTCCATTTTATTTTCACAAATCCTGGAATGTCAGTTTGAAGTTGGGGACCAAGTGCACTCTAATGGAATATAACTGTTTTACTTTTCATTAGAACACACTTCTATCAGTCCCTTCCAAGGCTAAGTTCCTCACCGCTCATAAAGAAAGGCAGAAATTTATCTTTTTTATGTACACAACTTTGAATGGAGAACTCTCTAGTGAGGTGTCATTTAAATGTGGAGTTTTGATCATTATAAAATGTTCAAATATAAATGGGATTTTTTAAGTTTATTCATTAAGCATTATCTTATATTGGTGCTTTATATTCAGCAGTCATACTTGATAAAAGAGAAAAAATTAATATTTAAATTTAAAACTTACTGTTCACTCTAATAGTCCTGTAGTAGCATTCGTTTTGATTAATAACAAAGTCCTTAGTCAAAATCTGCTGTTCCCAAATGACATAAAGTCAGATACCTATGCTAGATAGGGACACACCTTAAAAACTTGTCAAGCAAGAATTTAATACATTGTCATACTATATTCTAGTTGTGTAGGACACGCCTCTACAGTGTCTTTTGTACACATTCACCCTTTACAGCCATTTAATTTCAAGCTGACGTCATTATCATCCACATCCTCATTTCTACTCACATCAGTTACTATTTACTCACAGTCACTTTTTCAGGAACAGCACTTCACATGTATTTCCCTTAATCCACAAATAATCCTGAAGGATAGGTATTATTAATCTCATTTATAAATGAGGAAACTGAGGCTCATGGAAATTAAACTATTTGTTCCGGTTCATATAACTAGGAAGTAACAGATCAGGACTTGAACTCAAGGCTGATTTCAAAGCTATGCTCTCTTAACCACTGGGTTTGCTGCCTCAGTATCAAGTGTGAAAAGAGTTACAGGGAAGCCAGACTATCCCCAAAATAGCTCAAGGGCTGCAATTACACCTCAATCAACATGCTGGCGTCTAAGCAAGTCCCATAATGCCTCCAAGAAATGAGTAGTGAATAGAACTACTCATCTGAATATGAGAGCAGACAAGTGAGAAAATATGGTCAATTACATCCAGCTACCAATAAAATAAACATTTCTTTTTTCCTTGTCTTTCCCTTTTTATGGAACTGTGCACTCTTATAACCCTAAAGCTTCTGCATACCCCTATGATTTTTTCAAGCATTTATTCCTTTTTATTTGTCTATTTGTCTTCCTCATCATCCCTACTATTCACAGCTAACACAAAGCATTTAACACTCCAGTAATAAATGCCATCTAAAAAGTGCGTAGACATGTGAGATTTATAAGTTTACAAACCATTTTTTGCATTATATAACATCAATATTGATGATGATAAAATAATACAGTATGTCATAATACCTGTGAAAGTTAATTCTGCTTTTTCAACATTTCTATTTTCTTCTAGACTTCTTGCTTTTGGCCCCGTGATCCATGCAAATTCTCATTTCCCAAGAGCCTGTCTCTTTGCCACTCTTTCGGTGTTATCATGTACATAAAAGCCTCTTGTGCTCTCCAAACACCCACTGAAGATGCTTGTTCGGTTGCAGTGACCTCAGACATCAGCAGAACTAGCGATTAGCATCTCCTGATCAACGGTCAGAATGCTGTTCTAACAGGAAAGATGCTTCAAACCAGCAAGATACCTGACCTAGGAACTGGGTCAGCTGCCATTGTAGGTCCCTAAAATCATGAGTACCTTCATTTTTACAAATTAAATGCATGCTGTGAAAAGAACAAATTAATTTTTGAAACTCTCCAGCTGGAATTCTCACTCTTCAGCTGTCTCAAGCTCGTCTGTAGTGTCACATACCATCACTTCAGCCTCAGCTTTCAATCGTGGCTTCATAGGGTTAAGGATGATTTCCATATGCCCATGAAATAATAATAATACAGATATGTGACTGAAATTTCTATTTCACACTTTAAAAAAAAAAAAAAAGGTGTGCACTCCTCACAGGAAACAGCACCAGTGTGCTCACAACTTTGTAAGCTTCTCCTACCTGTTCTGTTTACAATCATCATGGCGTAATTATGGAAAATGAATTGCAAAAAATATTCAGCATTCTCTAGGTAAGGACTTAATAAAATGTAGTTTTTAATGTAGACACTACATACATACTGAAGTCCATGCCGTGAACCCCATAATAGGGGATGCCAGGTTCAACCAAAACTTGAAGTAAGAAACAAGTACCTAAAATTCCACCGGAAAATAGATACCACTAGAACACCATTTTTAAGAATTAAAGATACAGAATAGACAAGGTCCATTGGATCACTCCAAAGCCATTTTACTTTATTATGTTACGGGAAAATTTAGAGGTGCAAAGCAATGCAGATGCCAAAATATGCTTTTAAACTATTTTTGGCTGAATTTGTCTCTTTGAGATCTTCTAATCCTAACAAATACTTCTATGGGAAAAGTTCTGGATAAAAATAAATAAAATACATCTTAATTATTAACACAGACAAAATTGGATAGAAAAAAGAAAGAACATTATGAAGCATGAAAATACATGTCATGAAATTATTCCTGAATGTGAGGGTTGGAAGACTCTGCAGACCTGAAATCTATTTGTAAGGGGAACTTCAGAAAAGAAAAAAAAACAAAAAACAAAGAACACTCCTCTACTTCGAATGGGTAAACTAACAGTTTGATTCTGAGGCAAGGGAACTGAACTGTATGAAACACTGAGGTTTCTTCCATGGCCCACTGATTTAGATAATGATAGTAGTAAAAAATATATTCGTGAAGATCGTTTAACACTGCAAAAGGGTAATAAACAGCTCTGGGCAGGGATGCAGCAGTAAATACACAGAGATGTTAGTCTAAATACATTTAAATACAGTGTTTTTCTACTAAACTGACAGGACATAAACAGCTTATTCACTTGATAGTCATCTGTTATAAAGGCATTGTTATATAACTTTAAAATACACTTAATTAAAAATTATTAAGCTTATGTTTCCTATGTACAGCAGATAAAAGCTTTATTAAATGGTAGAGTGCCGTCTCATGGAAATTCCGATGAACATATGTTTCACACAAGATATTTTGCCATGAAGATATACATAAAATATACAAATATGTCACATGATACAGAGAAATAAGACTCATGATCTTCACATTTACAGGAATTTATAAAATCTTCTCTGAAGGAAATGTGTTACAATTCAGTCAAACTTCTCATCTTGAAAGTAATCCGCAAAATTGAGATATTCTTGAAGTTGACCATATTTCTGTGTATACAATAAAAAAGCTAGTTATTTTACTCAAAGCGATGAAGATAAACTAGGCCTTTTCAATCTACTGACACAAATAGGAACAAGTTTATCTCATGGAAATTGTGAACAAAATTCTTTTTATCATAAACAGGGACTCAAAACTTCAAATAAGCATTTCTAATTCAGATAAAGCATTGGAAAGAGATCAAAAATGAACATTAACTTCATAACTTTCTTATAAATTGTAATTTTTCTATTATATTGATAGTAGAAGTATAACAACTTCAATAATTTATTCAACAAAAATTTGTTGAACACACAGCACATCTCAAATATTCTACTAATGACTGTCTAGGTACCAAAAATAATTGCTTTCCCTGCCCCTACGGAGGACAGAGTTCAGCAGTGACAACCAGTTACAAGTGCCAAAAGGAAGTATAGACACTGTCATGAGGATTCAGAGGAGAGGTTATGGTTAGCTGAGGTGGCCAGGGAGAGTGGCCTTTAAGCTGTCCTGGGGACAAAGGTTTGCAGGCAAAGATTTGGTGGAGAGTTTTCTCTAGGAGATGAAGGCCCGCACAACAACAACAAGACAGGGAAGTATGGGGTTTGACTGCGATCTGAGGCTCTCTAGGGGAGCAGAGAGAGAAGACTGAGCCAAAGACGCTGTGGTCAGAGAATTAAAAGCATGAAAAGCTAGGTTCCAGGGTTCAGCAATAATGTGACAGGCAATGGGAAGCCGCCAAAGGTCTTAAGGCAGGAGAGGGACATGATCTGAGGGGTATTAAAAAAAAAAAAAAGAGGTAAACATCCATTCCAGACTGGTATGGTGACTAGTTATGAGTTTACCATAATAATTTAGGTCATGAGGGCCTGAATTTGAGTGACAGCAATGAAGATGGCGAGGACAGAGCAGAGCAGGACAGGAGAAGAGAGGAGGCAGGATGATTTGGAGATTTCAAGGCTGACAGAGTGCGAGGTGCTTCCTTCAGGTGAGGAGAGGGACTGGCTTCTGAGCTCTGCTTCTACTCCCAGTGGGATGAGAGATGGTCCTGACAGCTCTGACTTCTATGGCGACAGGGACTTAGGGAAGGGTATGTGAAGAGTGTGTTTTCTTTCTAGAAAGGGGCCATGAAACCTTTCCTTCCACCAAAGACCTCTGACTAGACCACCTTGTCTGGAAAGAATGAAGAAGGGAACAGGAGGGGAGATAACCTGTGGACGACTCAAGGGTTCTGCGGGCAAAGTGCTCCAGCTTCTACGATGTGAGTAAAGTATCCCAGCCTTAGAAACCTATACCTTAAAAGTTTGACCGCTTTTGTGCTTTTTATGTTACCTTTCTTTATATTCTTTTTTTTTCTTATTTATTGAATTTCTTATGGAAAATTACAATCTATCCCCGCTACACAAAGAAAAGGAAGGAAGACGCCTCTTTGTTTTTATTACTAACAGCAGCTGATGTGAACTGGCCACTTTCTAATTGCTAGGCCCTATACAAAATGCTTAAAATGTGTTAGTAATTTAATCTCCTCAGTCAAAACCCTAATTATTACTATTGTGTTAGTTCCTGTTTTACCAAAGAGAAAACTTAGGCTTAGAGAAATAAAGTAACTTGCCACCAAATTCTACCACCAGAAAATATTTAAATCCGTGTTTTTAACCATTATAAGCCATTTCTGAGTTTGAAAGGGTGGGAGTGGGTGTGGCCTTAGCGTATAAAAAGAAAAACTAAACTAAAGGTAAAGCGAAACTCAGAGAGAAGGCAGGCAGTAATACCTGCCCATCCTCTCCACCTAAAGTTTCTGCTTCAGTCATTCTTCTTCACTAAAAATGTGTAGAGTTTGGATATTATGTCAACCCCTTAGCCTGCCAGCTGGACCTAGTGATGAAAACAGCTGAGATGTAGGAATGGAGTGTGAGAAACAGGTCAGATCATACAAGAGTTTGGAGTCTTCTACTGAGAAGCAGCAGTTAGACCTGAAGAAAGGATGGGTTTGCCAAACGGGGGAGCTGCGAGAGGCTCAGGACCAAATCTAGCACAACAGGTACTTCTAAGCAGTGGTCCTCAATCTTCAATTTGCTTCAGAATCACTCAATTTGTTAAACATCAGGTGATTTAACACCCCCAAGGGTTCTCATTCAAAAGGTCTGCAGTGAGGCCAGGGATTGTTCATTTTTCACAAGCATCTAGGTGATTCTGACATAGGTCGTTTAGGACCATGTTTTGAAAAATAACAGTTTAAGGGGTGGAACAAAAGGAAAATGGGAAAAAAAATGTTTGAAGCAGGGGAAAGAGAACAAGTGAGGAGCGTTTTAGGAAGGGGCAGGATATGCAACTATAATTTAAAATTCTTATTTATATAACAATTTTTGTGTAATACATTTAAAATTTACTTTAAATACAACTGTAAAACTGAAACTTGCTTCTATTGACACCCACCCCATCCCCCAAAATCCTGTCTGCAACTGCCCTGGAAACCCCATCATCGCATGCACTGTCTTCTTAAAGAAAAAGCATTTGTTAGAATTTTGCCAGTGGCATACGGTAGTGTGTTCTTCAGCTCTAATTTAGCATGTGACATATATTCCTATTACATTTATTATATATGTTGGTTTTATTATAGTTTTCTTATCATTTGTTCTTTTCTTACACTTGAATTGCTCCTACCCTTAGTTTAAAAACAGATCTCCTTGTTCAGCTGTTGAGAGGAAGAAGAAGAATGAAGTCAGTCTAGTTGGCAGGTCTTTGGGAAGAAATGCTGAGGTACCCTGAGATAATGGAGCGAAAAGGCTTGGAGGAAGGGGAGGCAGGTAAGGGAAAAAGCAAGGTGTGAAACACAAGCCCGATGAGGAGAGACAGGGACAAACAGCCTGTGCAAGGTGAAGGAAGGGGTTCACATAATAACTGGGAGCTAAGAACAGAAAGAGCCAAGGATATGGCCACTCAAGCAGCACTGAGCCCAGCCCTTGGAAAGGGCCAGAGTAACTGCGGCCAAGAGGAAGGCTCGCGTCACAGGAACAACGCAGCGTGTGGCTCAGAGACACACACCCCGACGGGTGGGCAGAGTGATGCTGGGAGCGTCGGAGCACTTGAGAGATTCTAAAATTTAATCACAGCACAAAAAGCTGCCTATGGATTTATACTGGCTATAAACTTATGTAGTTTCTAGGAAATCTTTTGAGAATGTCTACAGACAAATATTTTTAAAGTAGGAGGGATCTCAAAAAGACAATGAAGCTCTTTGGTATTTTATGTGACAAAAAAATGTGCTTATTGCCCTAAACGTGCACCATCCTGAAATACCTCAATGCCCAATGCTAAGTGTTATTCTTTAAGCATAACATGACACTCAGCTTTCTTAAGAGTATTTTTCTTATTCCAGGTCCCTTCTATTGTCACAAACCTTGTTAAGCCTTCTCTAGGGTACTTAATTTGGAAAGGCTTTTACTTTTTTCTGAAGGAAGTTTAATGTTCTTCTCCCGTATATAATATTGTTATATAATATTCACAGTACAAGCACAGTGATTTTGCTACACCTAGTACATAATTTTTTTTTAATGTGGTGTCCCGGTAGGTCTTTCAACTCCACTGGAGGGTTGGCAACACTTAAATTCATCAATAAAAGCACTTAAGAATGTCATGTCATCGAGGAAAATGAAGACGGGACGTACTGGGTAAGTGATGGCTCTTCCCCAAGGCAAATGAAAAAGCACAGAGGAAGGAAGGGGAGGAAGGACTGGGAGTGAGAGAAGTAGAAGCAAAGCAAAAGGTAAAAAGCTGAAGAGAGTAGAATGAGGGCAAGACGACTTAAGGGTCAAGATGTGGGGGGCAGGCAAGGCAATCCCTGGGTGGTGGTTTGTGGTGGGAGGATAACTGTCAAAGGGGAACCCCGTCTTGGTGTCCCTGTCCCACCAGGGGACCTCTGGGGAGCACATGAGGTCCTAAGAAGTTCCTGTTTCCTTGTTCTCGTTTTCTTTCCCTTCACCCCTAAGTTTACTCTCTGAGCTCTCTTCTGTTTTTATTTTCCTCTTTTACAAATTTCCTATGATATGAATAACCCAGGCAATAGATCTCAAGTCAGGCTTTTTTTTTTTTTTAAGATTAAATATACTGTTGATCTGAGTTGCCTGAAAATCTAGTGTCTGTTCTCTCTTATACATTCACGTAACTAGACTTGTTTTAGAAGCTTGCAGTCATATTAATATTCTTCCCATGTACCATAACAATTCTAAAAGCTCTGTGAGCAGACCAGAGCTTCTGAGCTGCCAGCAGATCTTCGGGAATCCAGTGCACTCTTCAAAACCCCCACTTTATCCCTGACATCAAATTTAGTGATCAACAGGATATGGGGGAATCAAAATCAGTGCCGTGGCCTGAAACCTCTGCATTCCCCTTGATCTTCAGTTACAGTGCTTGCTGCCCAGTCCCATGTCCTCAAGAAGAGGATGTGGGTGGTATTAGACTGGCAGCCGAGATCCTTTCCTCAGATTGGCACCAGGTGCTTCTTCACTCTCAGGTCACAAGAACTGTTCTAAAGATAGGAAGCAGACAAGCAGAGGTGAGTCCTGTACTTTGTCAAAGAAAATAAGGGGACAATATATATGTCAGGAAAACCACACACATAAAAGTGAAAGGACAAAGGTCCTTCATTAAAGGACAGCATTCTTGCTGATTAAAATCTATCCCAAGAGCAGAGTGAATGCTTAGACCATCAGGGCACCTACTCGGGGCAGGACAATGATAAGCATGAAAGGAATGGGTGGAAGAAGAGAAAATACAAAGACAGGGAGAGAAGGAGAGGTTCTCTCTTAAATTGCACTGTTTTCTACTCTAATCATTTGTATCCTTTTGCTGATCAAAATCAGGCTCCAGAATCTACTGAATGAAATGGCTCTCCCATATTCACCTTACCTCCTCAATCCAGCCACTTTCCTTTGACTGATTGAAAATTCTTTCCACTGTTTCTTTAACTTGTTCATCCTCCACTTCTTCTGTCTTTGCAATGGAGCAACATTCCTGGTACAGCTTGAATTTAAAATGTTTCAGTTTATGATAAATTCTGGTACGATCAGCACAAATTCTGCCCACAGTAAACACCTAAACCAAGAAACAAACATCATCTGATATATGAAGTGAATATATAGTAATGAGTGTACAGCCTTTCTGGTTTTTTTAAAAGTAGAATCTAAAAAATTCATTACTTTAAAAAAATTCATATGATGAGTCCTTTATCTTCTCTTATTTACACATCTCAACTTAACAAAAACTGAGCACCTGCTATGTTTCAAGTATTGGGCTAAGCACTGGAAATATATAAGTAAAAGATGTACCACCTGTATTCAGGGAATTTACAGTCCCGGGAGAAAAGCAAATGATTACAAAACAATGTGCCAAATGCTATGCACGAGATGCAATCAAGGTACAGAGAAGGGACAATTAACCCAATCTAAAAAGGAGGAGGGTCTTCAATTAGGTGATGCTGGAACAAAGTCTTTAGAAAACAGTTAACCAAGTTTGGGAAGGAGGAGAAAAATGGCTTGCAAGGCAAAAGGATGGGCACACCCAAAATCAAGAGAAACATGCAAGCTATCGTGTGTATACACAGGCTCCTGAGGTAAAAACGCCTGGGTTATGATCATTTTCTAGCTTACAAGCAACATGTAAACTGAAACAAATTCTCATACCAACACGAAATACTGGTAGTTTTTAATTAAATACTCTTTTCCAAAAATATTCTGCAAAGTAAAAAAAATACTTGTGTTTAACCATATTTGTTTCCTTAATGAGTCTGATGTGATTATAACACATTAATATTTTATTGTTAGAAAATTACAGAAAGTTTGATTTTTATGTTTATATGGACTTCTAGGAGTCTATGATTAAGAATACTCTTCTTGTGTAATCAACTGTTCTCTTCCAGAATGTTTTGAATGTATACTTTGTTATATACACACCTATAACTAAATCAGGAAAGCAGTGTCACTGTATTGACCAAATTATATACAAATGTACCTACATTATTTCACTCATTGTAGAAAATGCATCAGAAAGGGCTCCGAACATTATAACATGATCAGTCTTATTCTCACGGAGTAACCTGAGGACACAGATGAACTTCTTGCTAACTTACATATTTGTCTCTGTGTCTACATGCAGAATGGGTTATGCTCTCATGAATTCAGTACAAGTGATACAGTCACACTACTGACCAATGTAACTTGTATTCTATCTGGAAAAAAACTGCACTGTTTTTCTGAAGCCACACTGTAAGGGATCACACAGGAGATGAGTTCAATAAACAACACGAGAATACATTGGCAAAAACAAAAGTTAAATATGATGATCAGCAACAGTCAGGTTTGATGCACCGTGTTGTGAAGATGGTATTTGGGATTTCTTAACAATCTTTCTTAAAATCTCTAAAAGCTGAAGAAAAGCATGCTCAGATTTCTGTTCATGCTCTGCGAAAACCTTTCTGTTTTTTCCAGATCATCCGACATAGTCAGGTATTACTGTACCTTGCTTGCTTTAAGTATCTTTCTCGCTGCAACATTATCATCAAACCAGTCATATCAATTACAGTTCACCTGCCAAAACCGCCCACTTTGAGTAAAAAAACACCACACAGTTGCAGTGGACAGTAGGGGTACCCTGTGTGTCTCCTTTTCTGCCATCAGAACAGATTAAGTCTCCCATGGCTGTTTTGGATAAAATACAGTAGGACAATCATATCATTTTTTTTATTTCTATCACACTGCATTCTACATTTCCACAAAACAAGAGGAATTTATCTGTATAGAATTCTTAAGCTGGGAAAAGAGGGAAGGAGAGGTGTTTAAAAATCCCTATTTTTTTTCCTGGATGAAACAAAAATATCCATTGAAAATAATAATCATGATAATGTACTTCTTTCCAGTTCTAATTCCTACCCTCTTGGCATCTACTTATACTTATGTAGGTCAATAAACCCAAAACTACCTTTAGAATATTCTCACACTATTTTTCTCCTGAATATGTGATTACATTTTATATGGAAGAGCCTAAACCTGTTAGTAAGGCTTCAGAGAAAACAGGAAATGTGTATAGTAGCTGTAATACTGCAAGTGGACCTCTCCTCTCCCTCTACCCATTCTGGTGTATTGTCATAGCTCACTCTACCGTATGAAGTACATACAGTGCGTATCACACAGCACAGCAGACACTGTAGGATTCCATTTATGTGAAGTACTAAAATAAGTGAAATTAATCTATGCTGTTACAACAGTGTCCTTAAATGTCCAGAAATGTATTCAGAGAGTACTTTCAATTAATTAATTGCATTTCTGGACACTATTCTAACAAGATAGACAGTATTAAAAAAATTGCCCGAGAGAGAGAGAGAAATGATAAGTTCTTTGATGATTATCTCAAAGCAGATAAGCAAAGTGATATAGAAATGATTACTAACCCACTATGCAGGGTTAGCACAGTTCTATGAACTGATAAACCTGAGAGTAACTGAGTCATCTCAAATATCAGTGTGAACTATATTATGTGATCCTACATATCCAAAGATATAATTGGAAACCAAGCTAAAAACTCTCACCAAATTCTCCTAGAGCAGAAGATGGTGAATTGCAAAGCAATAGAAGTAATCTGATTTGTAATTTATTAGATACAGCTTGTGAAAATTAAATTAGCCCTGGTTAGCAAACTAAGGCAATGAAATATAACACAACATGCATTATGCACATTGGCAACATCCAGCTAACTGTAGGTTAGCGTTTTGAGGTATTCCTCTAGGCCCTCATTTATATACGGAGGAGCAGCCAGCTCCTTAAGGAAAATGAAGTATAGAGAAAAAAGTAAAACGATTCTCAAGTAAAGAGGAAGGATGGGAAGCAATTGGATTTTCTGTCCCTTGGTCTCTAGAAACATTTAGTGCAATAGGCTGAGTCAAAGGTTTCTGTTTCCTCTTGGTCTGTTTCTTGCATGGACACATTACACACAGCCACTTGCCTCAAAATTACTGCCTGTTCCTATTGGATCTTAAGCATCTTGAAGAGTCTGGACAGACTCTGGGCAAACCTGAAAAACTGACTGCTGTCAGCCCTCCTAACTGCCTCTCAGATTTCACATCTCTTTGCTCCATGTGACTTTCTTCTCATCTATGCCCTCAGACTTCATCACAACCTGGTGGTCCAAGGCCTCTCATCTCAGTACCCTACCCAAGACGGCTGTAACTAAACTTACAGTCATCTCTCAGTATTCCTGGGGATTGGTCCTCGGACCCTCCCTGATACCAAAATCTGCAGATGTTCAAGTCCTAGTCCGGCCTCCATATCTATGGAATCCTCTCCAAGGATTCTACCAAGTGAAGATGTAAACACAGTTAACCCTTGAACAACACAAGTTTGAACTGCGCTGGTCCACTTTAGATGTGGATTTTTTTTCAGTAAATATACAGTCAGTCATCTGTATCGGCAGATGTGGAATCACGGAGGGCCACCTGTGGGACTTGAGCATCTGTGGATTTTGGTGTCTGCAGTGGGTCCTGGAACCAATACCCCGTGGTTACCGAGGGACAGCTGCCTGGGTTGGCTGAATCTGCAGATGAGGTAACTGCCCTCCCCCACAATGTGAAGAGCCAACTATATAATTATTTAAAGAAATCTGAATATAAGTGGACCTGGGCAGTTCAAACCCCTGTGGTTCAAGTACTCTCTCCCACTAATTCCACTTTCCATTAAAGCATCTTTTAAAGAAGCTTATCTTAGGTAAGGAAGGACAAAAGTTCCATCATTAAAAAGTTCACTACAGTCGTTCTTTTAAAGTATTATTTTCACCTTAAAAGAGAAACCTAGTTAACCCCCAAGGAATCTCAATTTTACATAACTACGAGCAGCAACACAAAATGGAGAATTAATTTTCAAAATAACCTGAGGGTGGATGTGGGGTGGTCGCGATCTCTTTAACGCCTTGGATTAAAAACAGGTTTGTTGTTTTCTCTCTTCCTTTTCTTTGTCCTTTCCCTTCCCCCTTTCCTTTCCTTTCCATACATGCACTGACATTGTGGTTCAGTACGATATAAAATAGATTTTAGTAAGTGATTCTTCCCTTTAAGGAAAAAATTACTGAAAAATATTAAATATTAAATATTAATATTAAAGAATTTCAACCACACTATCTTAATAAACACAATAGCGAGCTGAATGTTGGTGTGCAGCTATACATACACACACACACTTACACAGACGCGTGGACGGTACATATCCCTCTGATTTCACTTTCACCTAGCGTGATTTCATGTGATTCATACATATTATTTCAGTGGTTGTATCATATTCTGTCACAAATGGTGGTACATATAGCTAATTAGATCACTACTCTAATTTTTTTGAATTATTTCCAATTTTTGTGTTATAACAATGCTTCAATGAACTTCATGATTATGTCATTTGTCTTCATTTAACTGCTTTGCCTAGGACAAATGAACAGGCACTGAACATGGATAGCATTGTAACTCTGGCTATACAGAATTTATACAATAGCAATCCAGGATTCTAAAAAGATACGTCACATCCTTTCTTTCTCTAGGAAGAATCTTACTGTCCATGAAACTGCTAGTTTCAAGGCAACCTTGATGGAACTGCATTCTATCATTTGACTTAAAAATGCTGCGCTACTTTAAGAGCTCTCAGCTGGCATCTTAAGGTATTAACTGTATGCCATTAAATGCAGAATAGTCATTTGTCAATATATTTGTTAACTTTTATGTTCTGCCATTGTGCGACTGGTGTATTCATGTTCTTTGCTTTTATTTATGAACTCTCTCTTAATTTTTTGGATATTTGAATTAATTATTTTATACAGAATCTTTATTCCTTCACAGGAATGTCAGAATTCCAGAAATGGTTTCCCAGCTCACTTCCCTCTCCGGGATTAGCTGTGGACAGCAAAAAGAATAGATGTATGGCAATATTCCTGATCTACACAACAGCACATGATCCTTAAAGTAGTAAGTCACTTTTATTAGGATTCTAGGTATCTTATTTAAAAAATCATAGGTCAGTTTGTAAACAGTGGGGAAGTTTGCATATGACTATGTTGGGAAAAGAAATGTGTATTCATAGTAACTTGCCAAATAAAACATCGAAGACTAATTCTGAATTCATTATCCCCATAAGAATTTTCTATGTGATTCTTGCAACCCAGATTGTTCAATGGGATCTGCTCAGTTGTTGCCCAGGAGAACTGAGGAACTTCAACTACCCAACCTAGTGGAATTCAGATAAACAGTGTATTTCTATCTTAATAATAGACTGGCAATATTTAGATGCAACTTCGCTTCTCTAACTAGCCCCCCAAACTCATACCCCCTTTATGGGTAAAGACTCACCAGAGGAAGCTCTCAATATTTCTATTTTTGCATTTATAAATGCAATACTTTTATAAAGATTAAAAAATAAAAAATAAAGATTAAAATAAAGATTAAAAATTAAAAAAGTGCATCTGCACTTTTTCTCTCTTCACATTGTACTGCTCTGTTCTTGTTTATCAAATATTTTTCTTCAAATATTTCCAATATTTTCCTCTGTTTCGTCTCTTCACTCAAAATTAACAGCACCTTAAGTATATGGTGATTGCTCTAGGCTCTGACACGACACCCTTCCTATATGGTCTAGGTTGAAGCACAGGTTTCCTTCAATTCTTACATTGGGGTGGACGAGGCATCTTTAATTGTTTGCAGATTGTCAGTTTGGTAGATTATCTTCCCTAAAATTTCCTTTGGGGTCAAATTTGCCTGTGGACTCAAAAGGGACTTCTGCTTCCCCTGCCCCAGTTGTCTCCTTTTCCATCCTCATCCTATCCCCTCTGCTGCCCCAGCAGTTTGGATGATGTGTACTTAGACAATACTTGCTGACTTCTCTATCTGACTGAATCTGCTGGGTAATACAGGTTTTCACATTCAAAACCTGGACACTCTTTCCTTGTACTCTTTTCTCTTCTCCTAGTGCTTCGTCCGTCTGTGAAAATAACACGGTTATTTGTGCAGGCTTATTTAGTGAACAATTCTAAACGCTGAAAACTAAAAAGGGGGGGGGGAAGTACCTGCTTATCATGTGACATGAAGTCATCTGTTTCCATAGTCCTGGTGTTATACAACTTTCCTGACAGATGCACTGAATATTTACAGTGGCGATGCAGTCCACAAGCCTGGCAGGAACAGTTCTCAGGATTCTTCAGATGAATACTCACATTAGAATAATTTTCTACCCGCTCCTGAAAATAATTTAAAAATGTAATGAAGTTTTAAAGGATAAGAAAAGCAACAATGAGTAAAACATAAAAAGAGCCCAACCAAATTAAAACCAAGATTAGGAATTACAATAATGGGACAACATGTAGGAGCAAAACACACGCACCTTAGCACTGAGTGCATAGTAGATGTTTGACAAGATATATTTAAATGCAAAAGAAAAATTTATAATTTAGACTATTAAATGAAAAGAAACCAGATTAGGAAAAAATTAATTTCATATCCCTCAAATTTCTGTGTCACTAATTAGCAGTGCTCTTCACAGGTTTTAATTTACTTCTCGTCCCTCCTCTCATCTCTAGATGTAATAATTAGTTAAAATAGGAAAGGAGCAGAAAAAAAAATCCAGGATAATATAATAAAAAGATGAATTCATTTAGGTTAGTAAAACATTGAGAAAAACAAAATCACGTTCAGCCTCCATTATATGAATATTTTCCACCAAACATTCCAGAAATAATTTCATTCTCCTATGGTTACTTACTAAAGTACTATGAAAATAAACAAGTTTGAACTAGGATTGCTAGATGGCCAGTATTGATATGGCCAGTCTAATAGCTGAGTTAGCAAAGAGCAAACAAACAGAAAATATGTAGCATTCATAAATAAGTTTTATTAAGTTGTGAAATTACTTGTGCTGGGGCTATTTTTGCTTATGCTCTAGGTCTGGGCTAGATCCACTGTTCTAATCAGTAGCATGCACGAGTTTACCACGATATTCAAAATGCATACAGTGAGCACATTAGCCGGGTTACAATCCACGCTACTGGGTGATTTAAGTGCTAGGAGGACTGTAAGGAACTTGAATGTCTACTATCTTGCCATCCTTCCTCTTGCTAGTCATTAGAAGATAGAATGTTAGAAGTACGGAGGGAAAAAAAAAAAAGCCTGGAAATCATATAGTACAGCTCCTGCTCTTAGATGAAGTAGAAACCCAGGGGATAACATGGAATCAAATAAATCTTATAAATTAAAAAGATGCTTCCCCCAAATTGGTAGAATTACAAAATCTTCAGGTGGAGAAGGATGTCAAGGCCTACACAGGCCAGTGTTTACCCAATTGTGTTACAGAAACCAGTATCCCAGCAGGTGGTAATCAGTATTTCATGGAAAGGAGCCTCAGAGTAAAACACAAATTTGGAAAATATTACATTCTAACTTGCCCCTTTGAAGATTTACAGTATTAATTCACATATTAATGCTCCTTGAAAAGTCCTCTAGTTAAGTTACACCTACTGTTTCTCAACCTTCTTTAACAATGGAACTCCCTTTCCTGAAATAGTTAACATCCTGTGAGACAATCCCCTCATTTTAACAGATGGGCTAAACCCTAGAGATGCTCTAAAGTTATCATCATTTAGAAATACTTAATGATTGCACTACAGACATAACTCTTACAGGACAGATATAACAAGTGTGAATAGTTAAAACAGTAACAGCCTTTGGAAGAGGTGAGAAACAAGCTGATTATTTAACAAAGAAAAATGCCAATAATTTAGAAGGTTATTCAGTCTGACTGGATATTGAAATCCTGAGAGGGCTCCCCCTCCCTCACCAGAGATCCCAAAACAAATAAAATTGTATACCTTATATTGCTCTTTCCAACGACTTCTAGAAACTAAGCTCTCTAGACGAGGCTGAACAAAGCGATCATCCAAATAGTGAAGAGACGTCAACATATCTTGTGCGTATGACTTTTGCCTGGTGCCATCTGTTCAGGGGCAGGACAACAACAGTAAGAACAATCACTCTGCCATTATGAAAGATTTAAGTAATTGGAGAGTTAAAGAGTGCTTCCCACAGTTTTAGGAAGATACTTGGTTGGTTAGAAACATTTAAAATTTAAAAAAATTAAAAATTATGAAGTTGAAAAAGAAAATCATTCCATCAGAGCAGTAGGGAAAGGGGGGAGTCACACAGATCCCCTAACTGTTCCTTGAACACATTAAACTTACTCTTTCCTAAGGGTCTACTTGCCGTGCTCTCTGCTAGATCCACGCATTAATTCCTCCCGTCACTTCGTGCAGGTTTCTATTCAAAAGTTACCTCTAGAGAGACCTCTGACCAATCTAACACTGACTTTCCTTTATTACTCTTGATCTCCTTACCCTATTTATATTTTTTTCAAGAATTAATCCCTAGCTTAAATCATATTATGTTTGTTTACTCATTAATTGTCTCTCCCATTAGACTTGAAGCAGCATGAGGTAGGAATCTTCTATGTCACAGTCATTGCCATATTCCTAGCCCTTGAATAATGCCTGGCCCTTAATAGACACTCAACAAATATTTGTCCAATAAATTTTGAATGAAATCTGACTTTGGCACTTAGGTTGATATTCAACACAACATATTTATAGTCTGCATGAAGAGTCAGATTCTGTGCTAGATGTAAAGTACACAAAAAGTATTCCTCTCACACTCGTGGAAGGGAGGGAGGCAGCAGGATATTTTCAACACAGTCTGCAAAGTGCACACGCATCAGTACCACCATGCTCAGGATAATGAGAGCACAAGTGAGGGAGTGACAACTACTACTTGACTAGGCCATAGATGGCTTTCATAGTGGAAATGATTTCACATTCATCTGGAAAAATCTAGGGTAGAAAGGGATTACATTCTACAAGCATATTCTAAAGGCACAAAAGCCTAAAAAAGCATATAAATTTTGGTGAAATTCAAGCAGATTAGGCTGGGACAACCCCCTGGTGTTGAATGATCCTGCTGTTTTATTAGTATATGTCCTATATCCTCAAGCTCACTGTGGACTCTTGAAAGGCAAGGGATTTAATTTTTTTGTACTTTCACATAACACAAATGACAAGTACTAACACATTTTTTATATGAATGGACTTTTGGTGTAGTCAATCCCAGAGGGAACAACTGGCCTTAAGAATGGTCTCCTTGGTTTAAACACACACACACACACACACACACACACACACACACACACACACACACACATATATACATATAAAACAATGAGGTGGTTTAAAAACTGTAAAAAAATAAGCCCTGATTGCTCCATTCATATTATTTACTTACCATATAATGTTCCCAGAAAAGATTCATCTAAAGCATTGATCAGAAGAGCCTTCACAACTCTTTCAAAGTGAGTATAGTGGTCACTAAAAGAATCTGAAATTAATTGTAAATAAACATGAGAATCTGGTAGACAAAACAACTCCTTGAACACACTAGCTTCCTTTCTCCAGGGCTAAGAAATTAACACTATAAAAAGGAGAAATCACTTATGTATCCTAATTTCATAGCTGGCTTGGTAACTTGTTTAGTCACTGAGAAAAATCTCCATTTTCCAGATTTACTGGCTTCTAATTCAAAGTTTCTAGTCATTATTTCAAATAATTTTCACTTTCCAAACTTATTAAGGGGAAACCACTCAGGGAATACTAAGAGATATGTTGTGGGGAAAAAAAAAATCAAAATCATCCCCTGTGCACTGAAGTTTAATTATCGACTTGATAATTAGAGTGAGAGAGCAGAGAAAAAAACCTCTAGAGGCAGACTGTCCAATACGTGAATGAAACTCCGTTCTTATTCCTTATCTCTAAAATGTGTTACATATGAAATTGTCCAGGAAACTGCTACCCTAGCCAGAATCCCAATGGCTATAAAAACTCAAATTCCTTTTCTGCTGCCACAGATTGAGGATTTTCCACAACAATTTAGCAAAGTTATGCCTTCCCTTTCTCATACCAAATATGAGAGGCTACTTTCCCACTAACCCAGTCTGGTCCAAGGAATCATCTGCTGTGGGGCGCTAGGCAATAAGAGAGAAGGTCCCTACTATTTCCCATTGCTCTTGGGTCGAGGTTGGCTATGGTTGTGGAAATGTTCTCTATCAAACATGACCCCTTCTTGATCCAAATGGTCAGCACAGAACATCTGTCCCTGCTCTGGGCACCTGTGAAGACATATTAAGGGCTGCCTGAGTATTTCAGGAAAAGTGGAAGATTCTTAAAAAAGGATTAAAGCAAAAAAAAAAAAAAAAAAAAGACCTATTATTAGCATCCATGAGTGAATTTTGACTTTGCTTTCAACTGACATAAAACAGAGATGGAATTTAACATGAAGTCATCTTTTTATTTATCTTTTAGTTACTAAAAGGGCTGTATAAATCTTATTTTAGACTCTAGGGAAAAATTTTAATAGGCATCTATTTTAAATAAAACACCTTATTGAGGTACCAAAGTGGCTAACATAAAGCAGTAACAAAACTACTTGACAATAGCAGATAATCTGCAGTGGGCCCTTAGAGTTCAGAGGGCCCATGATCAATTGAAAATTGCAAAAACTAATCATAGCCATTTATGAATATAACTGGAAAATGAAATAGTAGTTCAACAGAATTCAACTTTGATTAGACTTCTATCAACTTCTGGATATAAAATCAAATTCATCCCTTCTGCACCTGAGTTTGATATCAAACAAATTGAAATAGAATTTTAAACTTTTATTCCACTGAATTTATCAGTCTGAATGTGCTAATGCCCAATGTTGCCCACCTGCTGTAGAGTTTTGGGAACTGATGCTTTATTAGGGCAAAGACCCTAATAGTGTTTCTTCAGGATTCAGAGTCAAAGGCAAGGGCAGAGAATCAGAGTCATCTGGAGAGATTTTTCCCTAACCACAGAATCCTCCTGCTGATGAGTGTCAGAATCTCCTCCTAGAGAGTCAGGAAGAAGGCTGCAGTTTCATCGTGTTTGAGTGCATGGGTGGGTGGGGGTGGAATTATGCTCCTGGCATCTCAAATTATTGAGCAAGTGTAGGCCAGGCATCATTTTATACACTTGCATGCATTTGCTTTATTTCTCACAACAAGTCTATCGGGTACTGTCATGACCCTTGGTTTATTTCTGCTTGAGGAAACAGATACAAAGAGGATGAAAAACTTCCCTAAGATCACACAGCTAGTTACGTGCTGGAACCAAGGCTGGGCCCCAGTCTGACTTCAGATTTCATGCTACAATCCCCTACATAGATGCTGTACTGCATGGAAGTTAGACTTGATACTATCACACCTCAGAATATGGAATTTTACAATTGGATGGGAAATTGGAGAAAATAAAAATCAAACCCCTCATCTTAAGATTAATAAAAATGACACTCACAATGATGAGATAACTTATCCAAGGTTACACAACTAGATAGAGGCAGAGTCAGGACGAGAGCTCAGACTTCCTCCAGAACTTTTGTCCTTCCTTTAATTCCTATATATTGGATGCACTTCTGTCAAATATCTTAGAAACATTGTTTAAAACTCCCCTCCATGATTATAAAAATTGCAAAAGTATACAGGAGAAAACCAACAATATTTGGGTTTATGCATAACTTGACTTTTTCCAAGGTAGCTAATCAGTTTCCCCACGCCAAATCAGTGGAGAGTTAAGTCATTTTCTGAGCATCCTTTATCATGTACGTCACATACATGCCAAGCTTTCGCTTCAGCACCATCTACCCTTCCGGCTGACCTGGCTGTCATTCTCATGTCAGTACTACACTGCTTTACTTCCTGCAACTTTATAACTTTTTATATCTGGTGGGGCAAGTCCTTCCACTTTATTTTTTGTTTTCAGATTTTATTGATTCTCATCTATTTGTTCTTCCAAATGAACTTTAGGCTTGTCTTTGCAAAGCTGAATCAAAAAAATTAATTTCAGAAGATATAACTTCTTGTACAATTTATTACCTCCCAGAGACATACTTCCCTCTCCTTTTATTCATGTTTCCTTTACTATTTCACCGTAAAATTTATTCTTGTACCTAGAGAGTCATGCTTTTTCTTATAAGATTTAGCCCAGTAACTATGTTATTTGCTGGTGTAAATGGAATTTTCCCTCATTATATCTTCTGAACAATTATTCACAGTGTATAAGAGAACTATTGAGCTTTGATATTTACTGTGAATCTGATCATTTTTCTGAGATCTTTTTCTAAGAAAAATAAGCCACCTGGAACATTATAGAGCTGGAGAGAGCGACACCATTCGGGAATTCCTGGGCACTGACTGCTTTCTCCTCCAACCCCGAGAAGATGCAGGCTTGCTAGTGCTAAGTTCATTTCAAGAACCAAGAGAATGTTTCTCTCTTAGGCAGAAGCACATGGATTGTTGGGGTACTTTCTTCTGGAATGGAGGTGTAAGTGCAGTGTAAGGGAGCAGCGGCAAAGCAAGAAGGGGACCCCCTTTTCTATTCCAACAAGTGCCCCCAACCCCACACAGAGAAAAAAAAGAACTTAAGAAAAATATGGAAATAGATGCTGTATTTACTCCAGCTCTCAATATTTTCACATCCTCTGTCTTGACTTTTATATCCTTGCTTAAATAAGTCAGAAACTGATAGCTGTGTATATATTATCATATTATGCTCAATAATAAATGTGTTTTTCTTTTCAATAGTTATATTTCTTGTTTTACTTTCATGTCTGTTGCATTATTGAAATCAGCTAGAACAAAGTCAGTAGGAAATATTTTTGTCTTGTCCTTTATTTTAAAGAGAATATCTCCAGCGCTTAACTATGATGTCAGAGCTTGGTTTAAAATATTCTTTGTTATGTAAAGGACATATGCTCATATTACTATTTTTTAAGACTTTATAAAAAACCAGATATGGGTATTGAATTTTATCAAATGCCTTTTTAGAATCTGTTGAAATTATTATTTTTTTCTCTTTTGACATAATATGGCACCTAATATTAAACCATTTTTATAGTTCTAAAAAGAATGGTTAGGGGACTTTTTCTTTTCTCTTGGAATTAAAAAAATATTTCCTTCATGTGCCTATCTGAAAATCTTCATCAACTTGGGACGTGAGCCTCTTTGACCTGCGTAAACAGGCGTGTTTGGAAACTCAAGAATATTTTCTTTTCTCATATCTTTGAATTCGTATGTCTTTACATCCAAAAACATGCTATGCCTCTTATTATAGTCAAATCTTTTACATCTCACTAAGATTATATAATTTTCTTCCTTTACATTTCATTTTGTTCTATATTCCCACCCACCTCTCGCTCCCCAGGAATTTGTGAACTAGGGCCTTCATTTCTATCCCTTTATGGATTATCTTCTCCTTCAGAAAGGTTTTCTTTTTCTTTATGCTAGAACTTCTTGGGTTTAACCTATATATCATTAATGAAATTTTCTGTATGGTTAATTCTGTTCTCTACCACTTTCAACAAAAACTTTATTTCTGACTTAATATTTTTCATTTTCTGGCAGTTTATCCTTAGCTAGCTCCCCTTCCCTTCAAACTGTTTTCTCCATATGACTTCCTATTTCTTTTCATAGATTGCAAAACAAATGCTTTATACAACTTTCTTCTGTTTCCTTTAACGAAACATTTTTTTTCATGGGCATCTTCTGCCCGTGAGTCTTCAGGGCAATTTTACCTTTCCCTTTGCTATATGATTTCACTAGTCCTTTTTATTTGTCCTAGAATAAGAAGAGTTCTCAAGAGGAGAGGATTTAATTTTTAACATAAATGGTTGTGGGATTGTTCTTAGTTAAGACTCTGAATGTAGATAGAATGATTGTGTTTAATTACTAGGTGGAGACCAAGTTCACTCAGTCTAGTTTCCAGTATTCTAGCAAGTGTTTTTCTAGCAAAGCACTAATAGACTGAGATGTACTCTTATAATATACTACTTGGTTCCCTGTCACTCTAAACATATGATAGAGTACAGGAAAAATAATGTAATGCTTAGTATCTACAAATCTGAAGGCCCTGCAATCTCTCTGTGTATAATATTATCACCATTTGTGAACTACGTATGTCTGAAACACAATGAGCCACTGCTAGTCTATCCCTCTGCTTTCTATGGTAGCTTTTCTGGGAGTTGTAGTCTCAGAATTAAGTATGAATAAATACTGCTAGGGACTGATGAGAAGGGAAAAAGACTATGTCTGCCTTCGAGTGCTTCAACCACGTAGCAGGAGGGAAACTAATCTGTGTTGAGGTGTTACAGCTGCATCTCTCAGAGCCCAATGGCAGACAGTGATAAAGGGACAGAACAGCCTCCTCTGGTAGAACTGTCCTCTTCAAAAAGGTAAAACTGAATATGCCACTGATTGCCTGACTTTGGAGTTATGAAAAGTCTCTCCCAAATTCTGATCACATGTTGAATATGAGTAGTTGTTAGAGTTCTTATACAGGTTGGGGGAGAATGAATCTGGGAATACTAGCCTAATTACAACCTAAACAAGACCACAGAATGGTGTTTGTTTTTCATCATATAGATCATTGCTTTACTGAGCAATAATATAATCAAAAATATATTTTGATTTTCAAATGTAAGAATTAACTTACAGTAACTTTTAAAACATAATCCCTTGGCATATCAAAAACTGCCTATATTTACTTTTACTTATTATATTTATAAATGGCATAATCATTGATAAGCATTGAAATATTAACCAAGTCATAAATTATCTCTAGAATATTTGGGAGTTTTTTCCTCTGAAGTTTTAATAAATCTGGTCACACCTAACATTTTTGTGTCTTGAACTATAAGACCCAGGAGACTTCAGCCAATATGCTTATCTTAATCATTGATTCATCCGACTAACAAATTCCTATAATGTGTCACCAAGTCTAATATGTATTAGGAATACAAAGAGAAACGAAGCTGATAAACCATTTAGGTTATTTTTTGGAAGTGGGGATGCCCATTTGGCTTTCTTTATTGAGCTTTACTTTTTCATATACCATAAAATTCACTCTTTTTGGTGCACAGTTCTATGACCAAAACACAAAGTTGTGTAACCACCATGACAATCAAAAAAAGTTCTACCACCACCCCAAAACTCCCTTATGCTACCTCTCAATCATTTAGTTTTGCACACATTGAGTCTGAGAGTCTGAAAGACACTCTAATGAAAATATTCAAGAAGACAAAAAATTGGGCCTTAGACTAGGAAGAAATCTGCACTGGAGATACAAGTTTGGGAATTTCTGCCTACAGATTGGGCCAAAGTTATGGGGCAGAGACTTGCCTGAAGCACAAGCAAAATGAAGGTAGTCTGAGAATGGAACCTTTAGAAACATCAATATTTACACAGCAAATGGAAAACGGGGAAAGCAATATTTTAACAGGAAAGGCAAGAAGCTAATGAGAGAACTTTGAAAGTGACAGTGGTCAATGGTTGGTGGCAAAGCACACAGCATTATCAAGTTAACATAAGAACTGAAGAGCATTTTGGCAACTAAAAAGTTATCACTAACTTCAGTGAGAGCAATTTCACTGGACTGATGGGTACAATAGTCTGAGTCCAACACTTTGCAGAGTTACTGGGAAACTTGAACAAAAAGATACGGTTTAGAACAGGGCTAACAGAACATGCCAACTCAAGGGAGGAAAGGAGTTAATATGGTTACAAGTTGAGAAAAGAGAGCTTGTAAGGACAGAACCAGAAGCAGAAGTTGCAAGTAAGAACACATAAGGTAAAATGTACTGCATAAAAGATGAGGTACAGCTCCCCCCGAGGTGAAGATGCCCAGTAGTAGAAGCAAGCACAGAGCTCCTTGGTATTTACCAAAATGAGTTGAAAATTTATGTCCATAGAAAATTTGCACACAAATATTTATAGCAGCTTTATTCATAATTGCCAAAACCTGGAAGCAACCAACATGTCCCTCAATAGGTGAATGGATAAACTGTGATACATCCATACAATGGAATATTATTCAGTGATAAAAAGAAATGAGTTGTCATGCACATTTAAGACATGGAGGAAACTTAAATTCATTATTAAGTGAAAGATGCCAATCTGAAAAGGCTACATGCTGTGTGATTCCAACTGTAAAACATTCTGGCAGAGGCAAAACCATGGAGGCATTAAAAATATCCGTGGTTGCTAGGGGTTCAAGGGTGGGAGGGTGGGAGGGATGAACAGGTGGAGAACAGGGCATTTTTAGGACAGTGAAACTGTTCTGGATGATATTGTAATGGTGGATACCTGATGCATCATTATACGTTTCTCAAACCCATAGAATGTACAACACCAAGAGTGACTCCCCCAGGCAAACTATGAACTACAGTTGATGATGTATCAATATTAGCTTATCAACTGCACCAGATGTAGCAAACTAATGCAAGATATTAGTAACAAGGAAACTGTGTGTGAGGGGTTACATAGGAACCCTCTGTACTTTCCACTCAACTTTTCAGTAAATCTAAAACTGCCCTTAAAACAACAAATAGAAGCATTAAAGTGTAGGGTAGAGAAGGAAGTTAAAATAGCTCCCACGTGCTGGACTTTTATTTTCATTAATTAGCAGGAGTGGTTATGAGTGGGTGTCTCTCAGTAAATGTTCTATCATTCTAGATATTAATATCCAGAATGATGGGATACCTCCTAATTGAGTTTCTCTGAGATTCAAATGTCCCGGTAGTAGGTGAACCGGTGCCTATTGATATAAGGAAAACAGTCATTAACTTTCAATATATAAACGCCTATCACTGGCATCTCTGTAATTGCTAAATTTCTTGAAATTTGATTAATACCTAAACCTACAATTTTACCTAAATTATGGTATCAAAATTGAACCATGTTACACTTAATTTCAGTAAATATGCCCCTTAAAATTTGGGGGGGGGAACTGCATTCATGAAGAAAAAAAAGTTTTCATCCAACATCCTGTTTCTACCAGAGTTGTAAAACATCATAAAAACTGTCTTTGAATTTATGTATAATTATAGGAATCAGAGCAACAATACATATTTAAAGACATCCTAAATTTTCAGGGTTCTATCACTGACATTTTCATTAACTATATGAAAATATAAAAGATTCTAACTTCTTGATAGGTTTCACTGAGTGACACTTCAAAAGGCCAGATAACACCAGTGGTTCTCAAAGTGTGATCTGTAGACCCCTGGAAGTCTCCAAGTCCATTTAAGGGGATCGGTGAGGTCAGAGCAATGACACTAAGATAATTATGTTTCACCACGTTGACTTTTTCACTGATGGTGCAGAAGTAACTATGGATAAGGCAGCTGACCCCTTGACATAAATCATGGCTTTAGCACCAACTACTAGTAATCATTAAAGTCATCATTGCTCTGCATTCACTTAAAAAACTACTCTTCACTTAAGACTGTCTTTGATGTAGTAAAAACTATTAGTTTTATTAAATTTTGAATCTTGAGTATACATCTTTAGTATTCAGTGGGATGAAATGGGAAGTACGGGTAAAGCAGTTGTGCTGTATACCAAAGTATGATCGACTGTACTTTGAGGAAAAACCCTCATTTGTCATGTTTACCTGAAACACCACGTTTACTTGAAAGAACTACTGACCAATTATGGTTATTTAGGCATTTGTCAAATATTTTGTCAAAAATGAACAAGGGAAGCTGTCATTTCAAGAACAACTCACACTACTTGATGCCAAAGATAAAAAACAGAGTTCTGAGTAGAAATTAGAATTCTGAACAATTTGTATCTGTTACTGTGGGCCTGACAGCTTCCCAATACCTAAAGAATTTTCTGATGAGATTGGTGGTGATATTAACGAATGTGATTTCTATAATATTGTATACTGAAATGTGAATTTAGAATTTGGAAGATCTGCATAACCCAGTGAATCAATATTTTCCAAATGACCAATGCATGATGTTACAAAATTATTTATGGGTAAAAGATCCATTCAAATTGCAAGACAGACCAATGGAATGGGCTGTAAGTACTAAAAGTTAATTTATAATATGCTTTTAGATTCCATACTGCAACTAACATTTAAGAAACTATGACTTGTTGAATTTTTGTGTGGTGTCAAATGAGAACACCCAAAGTCATTTTGAAAATGCTTTCAGAACACTCCTCCCTTCTCCAGCTACCTATCTGTATGAAACAAAATTACTTTCATCCACTTTAAACAATAATTACAACAGACTGAATGCAAAAGCAGATATAAGAACCCAGCTGCCTTCTGTGGAGCTAGACATTAAATATATTTATTTAAATGTAAAATTCTCCCCAAAAATAAAATAAAATAAAATAAAATGTAAAATAATGCCATTTTTCTCCTCATTGTTTGGGTAAATAGTTATTTTTCATAAAATGTCATGTAACATGTAATGAGTTTATCACATTACTTATTTTAAGTCAATTAATTAATAAATATATTTAAAATTTCTCTTTTGTAAATTTTCTACAGTGGTATATGCTGATAGATATAACCAACAGAAACAAAAGCTCTTTGGGGTCCTAATAATCTTTAAGAATGTAAAAGGTCCCAAAACCACTGGAACAAACTATTATTAGACAGACAAAATTACTCGAAAATGAAACCATAGTTCCTCATCAATGATTTAGAACATGACAGTAAAAGGCTAATTTAATGGTATGCTATCAGGATTAGATCAAGTCATAAAACATTCTCTTGATATTTAACTTACAAAGAGAATTCTGTTTTACTAATTTCAGCTGTGATGTAGTCAATTTTTCTCCTCGTTGGCTTTCATTCTCTTCATCGCCCTCCTCATCTTGCACTACAAAGTCATCAATAATGTAATCATCTCCATCTTCATCATCTTCATAATCCTCCTCCTCTTCTTCATCATCATTTTCATCGCTGCTTGTGCAGGATTCCTTTTCGGAGTCCTAATTAAATTAAAAAATAACCTTTAGTAAATTGTACCTTTAAAATTGTTAGCATGGATGTGGAATTAAAAGATTAAATTTGAAACAAAAAATGATTTGTAGAAATAAATGTCAGATTTTAACATTAAAAAAATTTTGTTATGTTAAATGTTGAACTTTTGAAATTAGGAAGATTATATACCTTGGCAAGTGATATAAAATGTTTAAAATGGACATTAAGATTATAAGTAGAAGTTAGAAACAGAAAAGACCATGCAAAATGGTCTTTCAATTTTAAAAAAGACTGAAGGAATGAGGCTCATAATAAAATAATACTGGATACAATACTGCAATCAAACATGTTCAAGGATACTTGAATCAAAAATAAATCCTCAAATTATTGCAAAATAGAACAGACTCAGCACTTGGATTTTTCTAAAAACTAAATACTTTAAATAAAAATTTAAAATAGAAACAAAACCAATAAAATATAACACACCTCAAAATCTCTACTACTATTGCGTCTCTGACGAGATCTTTGTTTTGAGAGTTCTTTGAGTTTCTGGAGCTGCTCTTGCTTTTTTGTGGCTGAGGATTTTTCAGGCTTTTTTTGCTCCATCTCCACAGAAGAAGATTCATCTTCAACCACCCTACGCGGACGTTTAATGCCCACTTTTCTAACTAGGATGTCACTGTCGTCACTCTCATCACTGTCATACATCACAGAGGAGACCCTTTTTCTCTTCCCTCGCTTGATGTGTTCTTCTTCCAAATCCTCCTCTATTATTTGTCCAGTGTGTTTGTTGAGATCACCCTCCTCTTGACTTAAATGCATTTCCCGATCTGGTAAGTCAATGTTCCCATGTTTGATTTTGTTCTTTTCTTCTTCATATGTTGAACTGTTGCTGGTGTTAATGAGATGCTTACTGTTGTTTTCTTCGCTTGCGACTTTAATTGAGTTAAGCTTGCTTTCATCTGCTGGCTTTTTATTACTATCAAGCCCCTTGTTAGCATCAGGGTCTTCATCACTGTCAGCACTCTCATCACCGTCTACACTTTCATCACTCTCGAGCTCATCGCTCTCAAGCTCATCATCACTATCACACAATTGTGAGAGATTACTTCTTCTAGTCCGCCTCCAGTCAACTCGAGATTTCTGTTCACGCTCTTGAGTTTTAGAATTTTTCCTTGTTTCATGTCTTCTAACGTGTACCATTTTCACTTAAGCTTCTACAAAATAAAGTTATTAGGAACATAATAATGACAACCAGATTACAACAGTGAATGCATTTATGGTTCAAACTATATTTATTTGGTATTATCAGATGGTTTACAAAGGTAAAATCACATGAAATATCTGAGTAAAGATGGTAGAACACTTATCAACAAATAGTTTATTGATATTTATGAAATAACTATATGAACATCTATTCTGAATTATGCTGTATGTTGCACCGAAAGAGGGTCATACAAAAACTATGGTCCTGTTCCTCAGAAGATTACTATCCACGCGTAGAACTAAAACATAAAAACATATAGTAATTAAGAAAAATGTAAGGTAGTATTCATTTCATGACCAAATGAGTGATCAAAATAACTGTGATAAAAGTGTAAAGATGCAGGAAGACCAGGACGACAAGTGTTTCACTAATGATTTTATTAAACAGATATGATCTGACAGACCTCTGAAGAATTGGTTATATTCAAACAGAAAGAGTGAAAGAAAAAGAGATTTCAGGCAGGAAAAAACAGTAAAGTCAAAACTTTGGCACTGAGAAACAACATGGTATGTTTAGTAAATAGATTTGACCAACAAGGTGTGAAAAAACACTTTATGCTGGGAAAAAAAAGTGACACATATAGAAAATTTTGGTGGAATAACCAGAATGATTCCTCCCAACAGCAAAGGAGGATTCTGAACAGAGAAATGATATGAATTACAACATAAAGATCATTTATATGAAAGAAGTTATAAAGTAGTCATTGACATTAAAAAAAAAAGACAACGGTGCAAAACTGAGAGATAACTTGTCCACTAAGATTGCAGCCTCTATATATTTTAGTAAAATGGCAATGGCTTTAAACCATTCAAAGTTAAAGACACAATCTAATCCAACAGAAAATTTACTACAATCCACTAAGACAGTGAGGTGAAAAAACAAAAGTTTCATGACGAAGCAGAGTATGGTACTAGGAAGGAAAACAAATGCTCTAAGTTCCTGATTCAGAAAAGGGTGAACTCCATCAAAATTATCACAAGTACACAGTACAGTGAACAGAGATAAGATAACTAGAAAAACACTAACACACATGTACTTCTGTGGTGACTAAGGAGAACAGAAATATGATCACAATGTCTTGAGACTGACCTCATAATGGGCACCTAAGAACGTATGTATTCAACTGAGTGCTCTCTCTCTCCTTCAAAGAAATCATCTTATGAGGGTGATTGTTCCAGGATTTCCACAATGGCACAGAATAATATGAACATTTTTTATAAACCACAGTATCAAAAATATGAAAATAATCACATTTCATTATCCCAAAGAGAGGTTTAAATATCCATTTTATTCACTTGTCTTAGTTATAAGGGACTGTTAGCTGCTTCCAGAAATGAAATACAGTTTCAAAAGATGAAGATTAACTTCCATTAAAGATATTTTTCAAATGTGCTGCAAACTCTGATCATAATTCCAAAAACAGAATGCCAAAATTTTTTTGACCCATGGCAGTATTACTGAAGTAAGTTTACGGCTTCCCAACATGATTACTTTTTTTTGGTGATGGGGAGATACTACCCATTTGATTGTATGCTTCTGTTATGTTTATACGGTAATGTGAATGCTACTATAATATTAACTCATATAAAATCAGAACAACAACAGTTGTTAAGATTATACACCAGAAACTATAATGTAGGCGACCTATGACAGTAACTGCTACAAGATATATTCAATATTGTTAACAGGAATCTAACAAATCCTAGTCCATAGACCAGATATTCTGCTATTTGTAGTTTCACTTAGGTTCTATCTTACAGAAGGTTTGTTTATATTAAAATCAGCTAAGAATAAAACTGTATAGTCAAAATTACTTTTTTAAGATCTCTATGTTACTTTTCAAAGAATGGTTTTTTATACACCATATTGCTTCAAAATATGTCCACTCAGTTTCTCTTCCAGGTTTTAAACAGATTATTGCTGTTTTTTTTTCTTTTTATTAAGCACCAGATAAACTAGGATCACTATATTTTGAAGCCATGTATCACAAAGAAGTATTTTTAAAGCACACGTAGTTATAAATTTGCATAAGTTAACTGTGCCCATGCTTCATACTGTAAGGTAAGGTTTTTAAATAAATGTCTGAATTGGGGGAAATAATGAAAAAAATGTTTATGAAAACAAATGACAAATATGGCTTCAGTAGATACACTAAAGTATGGACAGCAGGGACATTAAAGTGAAAGATGATTTTATTAGTTTGATACATACTGAATGATCATCTTACAAAACTGCACCATGTGCAAAAGACAGTTATTTATCATATCAATAGGCAATTCCTACCACAATGGTAGAAATGATTAAGAATGTCACACTATGCAAATACCTGTGACTGCACAGAGTTAGACTATTAAAAATCTACATATGTATAGTAACTTTCAGTGTATTTTCAAACTTTCAGTGCCTTTTTAAATTTCAAATTTTCAAATGTATTTTAAAATCCTGACAATGATCCTAGAAGGAAGATATTCTCTCTCTTCATTTATAAAAATCAAAGCCAAGGACACAGAGTTTAAATGACTTACTGAAGATCACACAGCTCATTAGTGACAGAGCAGGGATTAGAAACCAGGTGTCCTGATTCCTGGTCCAGTGCTACACAATCACCGCTGCCTTCATTATATTTGTACAGGGTAGGAAAAATTAACGTCTTTAAAAAAGTCATTATTTTATCTCTCATTCATGCTAAATTTTAGTTTCAGAAAATAATCATTAAAATAGTTTAAGAGTTTACAAATATACTTTTTAAATTTTGTAACTGAATTTTAGTGCACATGAGTTAGGCCAGAAACTTCTGGAAATAATTTATCCATTGGCAAGAAGAGAATGTGTACAGGAGATGAAAATTTGCAGACTTCCCTCTACCACCTTACTGATGACAGTGATTACAAAATTTAAGGATTTCTCCATTGAGTTGAAAAGTAAACATTTCAAAGAAAAGGCAGTCTCTGATGAGAAAAAATTTATTTTGGAAACTGCAGTACTGAACATTTGAGGAGGCAAATTTAATTTAAACAAATCAGGTTTCATTTGACCAACTGCCAGATTTCCAGGGTCTCTCTCATATTTCAAAATTGCTGTTTATATCAATAATGTCAAAACTCTGTCATTGAAAAAATAAGATAATTTGAATATGGGTGGCTCCTCTTTTTAAATTGTGGATACTTTTACTATGTGACCTGGGGAGGGAAGGATAACAGATGGCAAAGGAGCATGAACTGAACCAGAGGAGACAAATGAGAAGGTAAAGCTAGGGTGATGGATAAGACAGCTCTCTAGCGCTGGAATTCACTCAGAAAAGAATCCATGCAAATGAGCGAAATTCCTATTTAAGCTTATCATACACTCAATTTTTTTAAATGAGAGTTTAATTAAGCTTCTCTAATGATACCTTACCTTTAGGTAAAGAGAAAAACACAGATTCCAAACAGAAAGCGTTAAATAGGTGAATGAAGATGATCAATACCATCACATTTTTGTGCTTTATGGTGAAAATCATGTACGACGCACATACACAGCTACCTTGTCTGGGAAAGAATATAAAGGCGACAATCCATTGGGCTTGCGCTCTTTCTCTAACACACTAACTCTACAACTAAAAAGGGTACTCTGGTGACGCCTGAATTTTCCATCAGAAGAAACAGCCTTTATTCTAGACTTTGAGGTTAATTCATCCTCAAGAAAGGATTCATTCTAGGAATCGTGGGCTTACCCCACAAACAATGTAGGTGGTACTTTACACTTAAAAATTTGAAGGGCAGTGGAAACCCAGCCATTACTTGAAATTCCACCAGAAGGGATGCATCCTATTTGTAAAACATTACTCCTCTTGATGTTTCCTTTTACATGTCAGTTTGGAGAGGAAATCTTAATTAACCAAAGAAATAGTCATTGAATGTATACTACGCCAGCACATGCTCAGAGCTGTGGCGTTACTAGAAGAAATCAGCAACACAGTCTCTGCTCCCAAGGAGCTCACAATCTGATGAAATTACTAGGGACACCAAAACAAGGCAGCATAACACATGATTTAAGGGCTACAGAATATGATTCTTTTTATGCTCTTATCACAATGCTGTGAATCAATTTATCATAGTTCTTCCATTGGCTGGTAAACAGGGCAGCACAACACGACAGAAATAGGGAATAGGAAAATATGAAGAAACAATAATATAAAGACAGGAAAGCCAACGTCCCCCACTTAGAATCAAGGTTTAGTACTCCACAATTCGCATGGAGTGGCTCCTGACAGCTTGGCATCCTGGACAACTACAGCATTCATTAAAATCTGTAACACTGAAGGTGGTTCGCTAAATTCAGCAGGGATGGATGGCCGAGGAAGGAACAGATCCTCTCGGGAGTTAACCCCAGAGTCATTTTCATGATTACAAACCTGGCTCCTTGGCGGGACGCAGACACTGTCCGCCGGTCCGCTACTCTGTCCCCAGAAGGGAGGGGCACCGTAGCTAGGAAACGGGGCCCTTCAACGGAGCTCCCCGATGACGCGCGCAGGACGACACAAACACCCGGACCTTAGAGCAGCCTCGGACCCCAGAAAACAAACCAGGATCTGGAAGGGCCAGAAACCCGCGAAATCATCACCCGCGCTCCGCGCGCCAGCCCTGCCCACTTCCCCTTCGCGGCAGGAACTGGCACCTCCCCCCACCGCCCCACTGCAGCTTCGCCCGGGCCGCGCGCGAGTGGAGCGGAGCGCCGAGGGGAGCCGTCCCGCCCACCCCGGGAGCGCCCGAGGGAATTTTTCCTCCCCGGCCGCGGGGAGGCGCGGCTTCCCCCGCGCCTCTAATAAGCCATTAGCAGCCCGAGAGAGAGCGAGTCCCCGCCCCGACCGGGCCCCGCGCCGCCCCCGCGCCCTCACCTTTCAAACCTCCTCCGCCTCCGCCTCCGCCTCTGCCTCCGCCCCAGGTACCGGGTCCAGACTCGCGACGCTCCGCCTTCTTCCGGGGACCAAGGGAAGTCCCGCCTCTGGGAGGGGCAGGGGCGGGGCCTGGTCGGCCGCGGGAGGGGGCGTCTTCCGGGAGCGTGCGCTGGGGGAGGAGCGGTCGCCGCGCGTTAGGCAGGGAGCGGTGCGGGGTCCCGGCTCCAAGCGAGGTGGGAGAGGCGCTCGGTGGGCTGTGAGGGTCCGGGAGGACTGTGCAGGCTGAGCGCAACGCGGGGAAGTGCGGCTGGCGGCTGGGGAAGGAGTCACACGCACCCGTCCCCCTGGGGAAGGGGCCAGTCCCCGGCTCCCTGGCTCTTCCGCTCTCTGCCGTAACTTCGGGGTGTGGCAGGGGTTAGTGACGGCCGTTGACCTGGGGTCTGGGCGTAAAGGAGGCTTGTGGTCGCGATGGGGTTATAGTCTTTCTCGCGGCCACCGGGGGAGTGAGACAAATGTTTGTAATCCGGATTATCCGCGGTGACTTGGGGCCTCCTCTACTGCCCATCTGAAGTTAAAGGCCTTTTCTGTCCAACTTCCTCCCCCCGCACCGACCTCTGCCGTCTCTTTGCCAGCCAAGCCCAGCCGGGGACGGGGTCGGGGCCACCAGGTTCCTGGTAAGGTTGAAAGACGGGGTGTGTAAGACTGGGTTACAGTGAGTCTGTGAGAGAGAAAGCAGGATCTTCTGGACTGCTTCAGTGTGAGTGTGGGCTGGACTCCCTGAGTCCCCGAGCCACACCATGTCAGGGAAACGGAAGCGGGTGGTGCTGACTATTAAAGATAAGCTTGATATAATAAAGAAACTTGAAGATGGAGGTTCTTCCAAACAACTGGCAGTGATTTATGGAATTGGGGAGACAACAGTTCGAGATATAAGAAAAAATAAGGAAAAGATTATAACTTATGCAAGCAGTTCTGATTCCACAAGTCTTCTGGCCAAGAGGAAATCTATGAAACCATCCATGTATGAGGAATTGGACAGAGCCATGCTGGAATGGTTCAACCAGCAAAGAGCAAAAGGGAATCCTGTGTCTGGACCGATTTGTGCTAAAAGGGCAGAGTTCTTCTTTTATGCTTTGGGAATGGATGGTGATTTTAACCCCTCTGCCGGTTGGTTGACTCGTTTTAAGCAGCGGCACAGCATTAGAGAGATTAACATTAGAAATGAAAGGATTCATGGGGATGAGACTGCCGTGGAGGATTTTTGTAACAACTTTCGAGACTTTATTGAACGAGAGAATTTGCAGCCTGAACAAATCTACAATGCTGATGAAACTGGACTGTTTTGGAAATGCCTACCTTCCAGGACTTCAGTAATCAAAGGTAAATGCACAGTCTCTGGGCACAAGTCAATTGAAGAAAGAGTCACTGTGATGTGTTGTGCCAATGCAACAGGTTTACACAAACTTAAACTTTGTGTTGTGGGGAAAGCAAGGAAACCTCGCTCCTTCAAGTCAACTGATACCTCAAACCTGCCAGTCTCTTATTTCAGCCAAAAAGGTGCATGGATGGATCTTTCCATTTTCCGACAGTGGTTTGATAAGATCTTTGTGCCACAAGTTCGAGAGCACTTAAGATCCAAAGGCTTGCAGGAAAAGGCTGTGCTCCTGTTGGATAATTCACCAACACATCCAAATGAGAACGTCCTGAGGTCAGATGATGGCCAAATATTTGCTAAATATTTACCACCTAACGTGGCTTCTTTGATTCAGCCCTCGGATCAGGGAGTTGTAGCCACAATGAAGAGAAACTACCGGGCAGGTCTTCTCCAGAACAACTTGGAAGAAGGTAACGACCTGAAATCATTCTGGAAGAAGCTAACTCTGCTGGATGCACTTTATGAAGTAGCAATGGCATGGAATTTAGTAAAGCCAGTTACCATTAGCAGAGCATGGAAGAAGATTCTCCCTACCATTGAGGAGAAAGAAGGCCTGGACTTTGATGAAGAAGATATCTCAGTGGCTGCTGTGGCTACCATTTTACAACACACCAAAGGATTGGAAAATGTGACTACTGAGAACATTGAAAAGTGGCTTGAAGTTGACAGTACTGAACCAGGCTATGAAGTATTAAGTGACAGTGAAATCATCCGAAGAGCACAAGGCCAGACAGACGAATCCAGTGAAAATGAGGAGGAGGAGATAGAACTGATCCCGGAGAGACATGTTAATCATGCAGCTGCTCTCCAATGGACTGAAAATTTATTGGATTATCTAGAACAACAAGGGGATATGATTCTGCCTGATAGACTGGTGATACGTAAACTTCGAGCCACCATAAGAAATAAACAGAAGATGACAAACTCAAGTCAATGATGGCATATCAACATTACCATTGTTTTGGTAATTGTTTGTAACTCTTAACCTCTTTGCAACATGGCTTCGTTCTCTCTGTGTTCTGAATTCTCAGACACAGTCCTGTGAAATACAGATACAAAAATGTATCTGAATTGGTTTGAGGATTATGTGTTTTGCAGCATCTCTCTCTTGTCCCTTTATTTGTGTGGATAATTGGAAGCTGATTCTGTACAGGTATAAATTACACACACATATGCATTCACTTTTATAGATCTGCAATTACCCCTTCCATTACAGTGGCATTCCCTAAATTTTCTAGCAGAAGTTACAGGTAGGTGAACAGTTTGAGCACTTCCCTGAAATCTTTTGTTTGCTCTGTGAGGGCTGCCACAGTAATCTTTTCTTGTTCTTGTGCTAACCAAATTAAATTATCTGTTTTGCATCTTTATATACACTGATGGAATGAGAAGTATCTACATTGTTAGATTTCAGGGTAATCTGTAATGATTCAAAATGAAGTTCTGAATGAAGAGGAAAGAATGATGAATGAATTATGAAAATAACTTAGAAATCATACTTTTCTTACATTTGTTTGTGTGGCAAGAGGAGGGGATTTTTCTAGAAATGAACTATAATATAGGGAGTGATTGCTGAATTAGTGAGAAAAATATTGGAAAACTGATGTATAAGATCATGATCTATTCATTTGTAGAAAACTGGGAGTTGAAAATCCGGGGAACTTTAGGTTATTTATACAAAGGGAATAAGTAGCCTTGTTTTAGTTGGGTCTTTTTATTATGTTATTAATTGGGTAACAGTATAGGCTTATTATTTATTCATCTAATTATAGTACAGATTTTGTAACTTTACATGTGGTGATGTCAGCTCCCACCCTGTATGTGGGGGAACATCTTGGGTATTTGTAAGTTTTTTTAATATGTACTTGAAAATATCTATAATTTGAAAAAGTTTGTCATGCTTTTATTTGATGTGAAAAGAAGAAGAAATTAAAATAATAAAGTTTTTATTTTTAATAAGCCATAAATTATGACCTGTTTTATGAAGAAAGCAGAAATAATTATGGAGAGTACCAGAGTCAAAGGAATCTCATCATTTATTATTTTGACACTTGTGAAAAGGTTTTCTTCTAGAATTGGTTTGTCAGAATTTTGATAAACTTAGTAATTATGTTTACTCAAGACATTGAAAAGATTTACCTACATGAATGTTAATTTCATTCATAATTTAAAAGCAAAGTGTCTGTATGTTATTTCACGTTTTGGCCCTAAATTTAAAAAAAAATTCTCTTATGAGTCATTTTTTTTTTAAAGGTTTAACTTTTTCATTGAAATACTTTGCATTTTACAGTGACTTTCTTAGAATTCTAAAACTTCAGAAAGATTTGTAGCTTTCCATAATTTTCTGTTATCTTAATGATGTGTCTAGATTTTTAAAAAAGATTTATTTGTGACAAGAACTGTTTAAAAATTGTTGCATGAATTGCCTCAGTGCATAGGGAAAAAAAGCATCAGAAGTTAACATCCATATTGAATCAGATTATTATGTATTCATAAATTAAATTATATGTAAAATGATTTATCTAAAATGAAAATATGTACTAAACAGCTTCTTGGAATTTCTCTGAATTTGCTCACTGTTTTTAAAATTAACCTTGTTAATGAAATTCAGCTGTATCATTGCCACCTAGTGGTAAAATTAACATTACTGTTAAGTTGTGTGGTTTTAAACTTTAATATCTAGTAAAAGGTTCACTGTTTTGTGGCCTTGAGTGTGAATATTGTGACTTTCTCTATCCTATGGGAGACTGCTCTTCTTTGGTTTATGGCTGACTGCTGTTTTCCAAAAGCTGCCAACAATAGTAGGCTAAAAGTTCTATTTTGGATCCTTCTATCCGTAAACATAATTATAAAAGCTGCCAGTTAATTGAATACCATGTTGTGTTCTAAGCAGTGTATTTAAATCATATGACCCTCAAATTATGAATTAGGTGGAAGTAATGATGCTCTGCTCATACTCTTAATTGCTGAAGATCACTTGGCTACAGGTAAGAATTTAAACCCAAGTATTTGACACCAGAAGGCCACACTTACTTTATGCAACCTAAACTAACATCTTAACCTTTTTGATCTTCAACATTTATTCCTCCCTTCCACCACCACCTGCCACAGGTGTCTCAGTTTACTTACCTATCTTCCAATGCATCGGGGGCAGCAAAGGCCCTTTCCTTTTACCCTTTTAGAGGTTGGTCTTCCTCTTTGACTACTCTGCAGTGTCTCCAGTCCCCTATTTATCCACAGCCTAATAGCATTTGAAATTGGGATTGTCTGTTTTCTGCTTTCTGGTTAGCCATGCTCAGTAAGGATCCCATCTCACTTCAACAATTTAAAACCCACCATTGGGAAAAACAATTCATGTAAACATTTCTCTCTAGTTTACAAGATAATCTCAAGGAGAAAGAGTTGGCACAGTGTAGCACTAACACAAAAGTCTTACTAGCCCAAGTTATTGGAAACCACCACCTCCGAAGGCATATGAGCATGTATACACTCAGATCCACACAGATCAAAGGGAGAAAAAGTTAAGCCCCCAAATGAGAGGTGGGAAAGAGGATGAGGGTTTGGTTCAGATAGAAGAGGGGGTGGTTAGATGAGTAGAAGAAAAAAGGGAAATGTGGTCTGTAGTGAGGTTTGTTTTGTTACGTGCATCTCAGCACTGCAGTCCTAGGTTTACCAGGATGTGCTGCTCACTTGTGGATTCTCCTTATAACCTCTGCTCTTCTCCTTTTCACCTGTGAAATGTTAAGAAGTCAGTACCAGGTTGAATGCATTTGATCAATAGTTGGGACCTTTTGATGGATGATACCAGAAGCTGTTTGGGTACTGTATCTGCCCCAAAGTCATAAATTCTTGGTTTCCAATTCCTATCCCTTCAATGCCCCCACCAGAGGCTGTGTTTGGCTTTCTATTGTGCCGTTAAGAAATTAGCCATGGGGTCACGTTCTCATCAATCTTAACTGATTCTCCCAATGATGAACCTTGATATATCTCTCAGAAAACCAACTGTGCACCACAATGTTCCTCTAAACCTGTGCACCTAGTAGCCAAAAGTGCTGTGAGAGTAGGATTACCTGCAGGGGATGATGCAGGAATTTAGAAACTTGTTTCTTACAAGAGATTTGGGTTGAGGGCCAGAAAGCAGGGCAGTAGATGGGTGAAGGGAATGGAATTCCTTGCTAGGTTTAAATTCAGTGAATCAAAAGTTCATTGAGTTTTACTACATATGTGTAAGGCTACTGGGGGTGACGAGTTTAGGAAAATATAAAGGGGGAAAGTGATTCGTGTCCTTCAGGATCTTGAAGTCAAGGTGGAAAAAACATTTAGGGAAAACAAAGCTATCTGGTTTCATTGTAAGCTTGTATAAAACAGTCAACATAATGTGATGTGGATTATGTTGCTTATTATTTCCTTCAGTGGCTTCTACTCTGTATTCCTTGTACATTTTAAGCTTTTCTTTGTTTATGGTTTTTACTGCTCCTGAGTGACTTCTTCCATTTCCATTACCTGAATGCTTATGATCCCAGATCTGCCTCTAGTCACACTGTGTTCAGAGATCCAGATTCGTATCTTCAATTGAGAAGCGGGATTTCGCTTCTGGGAGGGAAATTTAAATGGTTGCTTTGCTTCCCATCTATAGTAAACTATCCGTTTGTATCCTGATGTCAGAGCCAACTAGATGGACTAAGAAGTTCAAATTTTTTAACAACTCCAAATTAGGCTAATCTATATTGGTCTGAAATAGCAAAGTAGATAATTATCTTTCCTTATCCTATTTGTTTAAATAATTGATGCTTACATCAATGAGAATAAAGCATCTCCGCTTAACTTGCTCTCAGAAGTCCTAACCATGTGATCTCGGGTGAGTGTCTAAATCTGTCTGAATCTCACTGTCTCTCAAAGGGGGATAATAATACAGATTGTTAAGAAGATTAAACATTAATAATGTACAACTCTTTGTGAACTAATATGTTTTATATTATTCATGGAAAGGATTAAAGGACTTGAGAGCATCAAAGATGAAGAGTGGGAGAGTAAGATAATTGAAATAATAGGAGTTTCTGGTTGAAAGGAGGAAATACAGAGGCCAAGATTTGCAACTTAGGTATTCAAAACGTATTGAGTCAATGTATACAATCAGGCTCTGTCACTCCTTTTTTAATGCTTTAAACTTATTTGTACATTTGAAAAGAGTGTATATAGTATACCTCAGAGATATTGTGAGTTTGGTCCCAGACCACTGCAATAAAGGAAATACTGCAATAAAGCAAGTCACACAAATTTTTTGGTTTCCTGCTGCATATAAAAGTTATATTTACACTCTGCTGTAGTCTATTAAGTGTGCAATAGCATTTTATCTAAAAGAACAATGTATATACTTTAATTAAATTTTTTTAAAAAATGCTAGACAATCATCTAGGCCTTCGACAAGCCATCTTTTTGCAATAACAACGTCAAAGATCACTGAGTAGCCTTTATAGATTGGCTTTTTTACTTAGAAATATGCATTTGACATTCCTCCATGTCTTTTCATTGCTTGATAGTTCATTTCTTCTTATCACTGAATAATATTCTGAAGTATGGATGTACCACAGTTTATACATTCATCCATTGAAGGACATCTTGATTGCTTCCAGTTTTGGGTAGTTATGAATAAAGCCGCTAGAAACATTTGTATGCAGGTTTTTATGTGCACACAAATTTTCAGTTCATTTGGGTAAATATCTAGGAGTGCAACTGCTAAATCATATGGTAAGATCATGCTTAGCTTTATGAAGGAATTGCCAAACTGTTTTCCAAAGTAGTTGTACCATTTTGCATTCAGACCAACCATGAATGAGTTCCTGTTTCTCTGCCCTCATTGGTATTTGGTGGTAGCAGAGAAGATTTAGCCACTCTAATGTAGTGATCTCATTGTTTTAATTTATAATTCCCTAGTGATATTTGATATTGTCTTTTAATATGCTTATTTGCCATCTATATGCTTTCTGTGGTGAGCTGTGTGTTTCATTCTTTTGCCCATGTTTTAATTGGGTTATTTGTTTTCTTATTGTTGGGTTTTAAGAGTTCTTAATTGGTATTTTGGATACCAATTCCTTTATCAGATACGTGTTTTGCACATATTTTCTCATAGTCTGTGGCTTTTCATTTCTGAACAATGTCTTTTGCAGAGCAGAAATTTTAATTTTTAATTAAATCTAATTTACTAATGTTTTCTTTCATGAATCATATTCTTGCTGTTGTATCTAAAAAAGTCTTCACCAAACCCAAGGTCACCTAAATTTTTTACTATATTATCTAATAGAAGTTTTATAGTTTTACATTTTACATTTAAGTTTGTAAAGCATTCTGAGTTATTTTTTGTGTGTAAAGGAGGTAAAGACTTTCTCTAAATTCATTTCTTTGTGAATATCTGGTGGGTTCAGCATCATTTGTTGAAAAGACTGTCCTGTCCCTACAGAATTGTCTTTCCTCCTTTGTCAAAGATCAGTTGACTCTGTTTGTGTAGGTCTGTCTGGGCTCCCTATTCTTTTCCATCAATCTATCTGTCTGTTCTTTTGCCAGCACCACACTGTTTTGATTACTGTAGCTTTATAGTAAGTCTTGTGGTGTTAATTCTCTTTCTGTACTTCCACCTCAGTGTCATGCTGGCTAGTCTGGGTCGTTTGCCTCTGCATAAATATGGTAGAATCAGTTTGTCAATATCCATAAGATAACTTGCTGGGATATTGATTGAGACTTCACGGAATCTGCAGATCAAGTTGGAAAGAACTGACGTCTTGATGATAATTGAGTCTTCCTTTTTTTTTTTTTTTTTTTTGGCCTGTCCATTTATTTATTGTTTATTTATTTATTTATTTTAACACTTTTATTGTGGTATGGTACAGTAAACTACGCATATTTCAGGTGTGCACTTTGATGAATTTTGATAGATGTATACATGAGTCTTCCTGTTCTTGAACATTTATTTAGATCTTTTTTGATTTCCTTTATTGGAGTTTTGTAGTTTTCCTCAGATAGATCTTGTACATGTTTTACTGCATTTATACCTAAGTATTTCTTTCTTTCTTTCTTTTTTTTGGTTGGTGCTAACGTATATGGTATTGTGTTTCTAATTTCAAGTACCAACTATTCATTGTTGGTGTATAGGAAAACAATTAATTTTTGTATATTAACCTTGTCTACTGCAATCTTCTACAATTATTTATTTGTTCCAATATTTTTGTTGATTCTTTCAGATTTTGTACATAAACAACCATATCGTCTGTGAACAAATGCAATTTTATTTCTTCCTATCCAATCTGTATGCTACTATTTCTGTTTCTTGTTTTATTGTGTTAACTAGAACTTTCAGTATGATGTTGAATAGAAGTGGGGACATGGTTACTTTTTAAAAAGAAAAAGCTTTATTATTTCATGAATTTGATAGTGGAGTTAGGCAATTTAGTTTCACATTAGGTAAGACTATAAATACTTGATCAATAGGTAACCAGACCTCTTGTAAAAAAAGAATTTGCAGAGAAAACCAATTAAAATTCTCCCTACAAACAGTGATTTCTGACTGACATAGTGGATCAAAATGAGATTTTTCTCTGCTACTTAAGTCAATGTCCATGAAGCACATAAATCAATAGGAGACCCATCTTGTATCAAGTACAAGGCATCTGGAAGACTAACAAATACATAGGTATAAACACACACACGCTATGGCACATATAAAACGTAAAATGATTTCCTACTTCTTAATTCAGTTCAATAATAATAGCTAATTTTAAGAAGCAAACATTTAATAGATTCTAGAGAGAAATAGAAGTAAGAAAAAAGAGGGAAAAGAAAAATATTTGAGCATGATTGTGGACTACCTGCATTCTTTGCTGTAGTAAGATTTTTTTTAATGGAAAAATAGAATAGATAAGGAAGAATAGAAACAAAGGTTAGCATGCCCAACATGTCCATAAGACAAATGGAGATACACATTTATTTGATACTGGGGTTGTAATCATGAGCTAGACACAATTTAATGGGAGAGATAATTACAGTAACATACAGTATCACCACACGGGAACCATGCATGTAGAACAACAGAGCAACAGAGGAAAAGGACAATGAATGCCTGGAACATAACACGCACACACCACCACCAGCACCACCACCACCACCACCCAGAGTGAAGGGCATACAAAAAACAGACGTGTACAGCCAGCAGAGTCAAAGACATAACACACACTCCACTGACACATTTTAACTGAAAGTCATTATTATAATTTTGTTATATAGATGGTTTTGATTCTAACTTCATTTGAATCTGTAAATGATCTTGCAATCTTAATTTTTGACTAAGAAAGTACACATTAAGCCCTATGAATAAAGTTCTGCTTAAAGGAAAAAAGGAAATTTTAAATGGAGTAACATCCCCATCTTGTGGTGTTTCAAAATATTGACTCTTTTTTAATGGCTGATGAATGATTTTAAGCAAAATAGATTAGGAGTTTGGGATTAGCATATACACACTACTATATATAAAATAGATGAACAACAAGGTCCTACTGTGTAGCACAGGGAAATATATTCACTGTCTTGTAAGAACTAATAATGGATGAGAATCAGAAAAAGAATATATATATAAGCATATATAGTATGTATAACTGAATCACTTTACTGTACACCTGAAACTAACACAACATTGTAAGTCAACTATAATTCAATTAAAATAAAGAAAAATAAAGAAAAAAAGAACACAGGAATAAACCTGACAAAAATGTTCAAGTTCCTCTTGAAGAGAACTACAAAATAAGCATAGGAACATAAGAGACCCTGACTAAGTGGATATTCTTTGTTGCAAAAATATAATATTGTAAAGACGTAAATCCTCCTCAGGTTAATCTAAAAATGGAATGCAATTCTCATTGAAATTCCAACTTTCCAAGTGGCTCTAAAGTTAGTTTTGATAAGCAAATGTTAGAGGAGAGAGCTAAAACTTGTTTTTGAAAAAGAAAAAAGAAATGGGTAAACACAAACTATACAATTAAAATTAAATTGGCTGATGTTGGCAGAGGAGGAGGAAGACAATGAGACTAAAATCCAGAAACAGAACAAGTTAACGTATAAGAATTTTATATACAATGAGATATAAATCAGTGAGGAAAAAATGAATTAGACAAAAACTGATTTTGTAAGACTTTTATTAAAAATTTAGATTCTTACCTCATTTCATACACCATACAATGTTCAGATGGATCAAAGTTTTAGCTGTTAAAAATTAAAATAATAGACAATGAAATTACTGGAATAAAATAAATGAATAGCTAAATAATCTTAGAAGGGTAGACTTATCTAAGTGTGACTTCAAAAACAGAAACCTGTAAGCAAAGCTTGTTTGATTTTATTACATAATAATTAATATTGGTTGAGTAAATGTAAAAAAAAACTGAACTTTTTGGAAAGAGAAGTGAGTGGTGAAAAATTGAGACATGTATAGGAGGCCATCTTATTTTTAATGTCTCCTATATAAGAGATAGCTTACAAATCTACAAGAAAATGATACATATGTGAAAAATGGGAAGGGAAACTCTAATTTAGAAAAAGTTAAATAAAAGGAAACGGCCAAAAGATATCACCAGGCAATTCGTAAAATAAGTTAAACTATTGCCCTACAACAAAAAAAAAGTTCAACTTTGTAAGTAATCAGATAGAACATTACATGAAAATATATGAAATGGTGTGAAAAAAGTGAGAATCCATATTTTTATGTAACAGATTATACAAGATTAGAGATTAAGTAATGTCCCTTATTGTCAAAAGTGCTGAAATAGGGGTAAATTGGATGAAACTTTCTCCAAGTCATTTTAGCAATGTTTATTTTTTTTAATTAGAAATTTGCATAACTTCCAGTGTAGTAATTCCGCCTTTAGGAATTGATCCCAAGGAAAGAATCATGGATGTGTGCTAAGGTTGTGCTACAAAGATACTGTGTATAAGAATAGAAAATAACAAGCAATCTGCTTAACAATAGGGGTCTGGTTATGCAATTAATTTTGATATTCTACGTGACCATTAAGTGACTGTAGAAGACTCTTTATTGGCAAAGAAAAAAAATTATTTTATCATGAGAAAATGAATCACAAAAGTTTGTAATCGTTGTTCTTACTTCTGTGTTTAAAAATGCACATTTCCCCTACAACAGTAGGGGGAAGGTTTATAATAAGATGTCTGTAGTAATATTTAGGTGGTGGGCTTAATGATAAAGCCTTTTCTCTTTGCATAGATATATTTTCAAAAGTTTTTAAAAGAAGGTTGAAAATTCATGGCAGTAAGACTCAGCAGCAGTTACTGAGAGAAAAGGCATTGGTTTCCGGAGCAAGTTGTGGACAGGCAGGCAATTTCTCCTTTTGTCATCTCAGAGCTGAACCCTCACGCTGGGCTCTGTGCTTGGGAAAAGCTTCCTGTTTGGAGATACTGCTTTGGTGAAGGAGAGCGTATCATGCCCTGAGCTTCAGAAGTGAAGTTAGTTCTGTGATCTTTGAAACATTGTAGGGAATCATAGTAGCTGAGAAAGAACTGTCAAGTCAAGAGTTGCAAAGCATTTATCTCTTGCAAGAGACTCTGATTGGAACACATGTTTGCTGCAGAACATTTTTTTCTTCTGGAAAAGCCACCTTGTATATATACAAATATAAAATAGAGAACATAATGAGAAAATAGAAATGTTTGAAAAATGGCAAATAAACTCTTCTAAGGATTAAATTGCTCTTTAGGGTAATGCAAAAAGTTGTCTCTTATGTTGCAGGCAGAGTTCTTTGTATATTATGTTTCTTTTGGAGAGATTTCTAAATGTATATTTAAATTACATACAGGCGAGTGTGAGTGTCAATGTGCTTATGTTTATCCCTTCATTTGTTTATTTATTTGTATGTTGATATTTGAGTGTTATTTTAGAGATGTTGGGAATTTAGGCCAAAATATATTGCAGGGATGATGCAGTAGAGGAAGGACCATAAAACAGAACTAAACTAGTTTGTAAATGTTCGACCTGGACTGAACTATTAAAACACTTCACATGATGGAGAAATGTTAAAAATGGAAATCACTGTCCTTTTTACTGTTTGGGAAAGTGATATTTAAGGAAACAATCTTTTGCTTCTGTGTACATGTTACTTGAGCTGCAGTTGGAGGTAGCTGGGGTGAGATTGCCCATGGGGTCATAGCTGGACCCACTAGCATGGGGACCACGTGGACTTTGTCCTGAAGGAGGTGGATTTTCCTACTGCAAGTTCTCTGGAATAGGAAATGAGGATGAACACGTGGCCTCAGGTTTGGTTAAACAAGGAACTCCTTCCTTTATGAGTGGCCTCTTGAATCTACTCTGGATATTCTTGTAGGCACATCCCATGGTGCTTGGAAGTTTTCTTTGCCACAAGGAGGCAGGCTAGGGCATTGAGGCTCCTACAAAAGCCCAGTGAGAATAATAGAGGGAGCCTGGATTTGTGTAAAGTAGCCTAAGTTAAGGTGAATTTAAAAATGTGGTATTCCCTTCACTTATTCCTGTCTTCAGTAAAGTTCAGATGCAGAACCTGGCTTGGTTTCTGGTATAGAGAATTAATCATATTTGAATCCATGCTCATCATGGATTGGAGAGAGCAGCAGATCTACTTGAATCTGTCTTCCAGAAAATCTGATTTAATTGGCCTGGAGTGCCAATATTTTTAAAGGGTACCTCAAGTGATTCTAATGTGCAGCCAAACTGACAACTGCTGTTTTAGAGTTGTAACCGAGAGGACCCTGTGGGGCTTTCCCAGGACAGACGCCTCCCCTGTGTCCTCTGCTGCAGCTCCTCTCTGAAGTACCCAGATAATAGGACCTCATGTATAGTTCCTGAGGTTTTCAGAAGCTGAAAACCACGACAAAAGGGAAGAAATTAACTACTTGATGATCGAGAGCTCGTGGCTCCCAGACCTCCTGGCCCCTAGGGGTTGATGGTGTTGACCGCCCTGTTACCTCCACATCAGCCAATCAGGATTGCGCACGAGCTGATCACGTACCCTGTGAGCTCCCCCCTCCCTCACCTGGCCTTTAAATATCTATTGCTGAGCCCCTCCGAGGAGCGTGGGGTTCTCTTGGGCATGCGCCATCTCTCATCCTCCTTGCTCGGCCCTGCAGTCAGTCAACCTTTCGCTGCCCCAAACTCCTACGTTTCAGTTTGTTTGGTCTTGTGGTACTTTGGGCACAGGAATGTGCCTTTGGTAACAATTTTGGTCTGTGCCCATGGCCGGTCGAGCCCCTTCCCTGGGTCCCAGCGGCTGCTCGAGCGCACTTGGCTCTGGGGAACCGAGACAGACGCCGGCGGCCCCACGGCAGGAGAAACGGCCGGAGCTACTGTTCGCATTTGGAGTCGCCTGGGGGTGAGTAGCTCCAGCTCGAGGCGGCTGGGAATCCTTTCCGCTCCTTCTGGGCTCATTCCCACCAGGAAGGGAGCCACCCTGGGCTCACTGAGAGCCCCTCTGGGTCCGTTCTCTTTCAGGAGCTGGGCCCACCTGTTTGGAGGCCTCCATCTGGGAGCAGCAGTGGAGTTCTGACGCCACCCCCTCTGATTGTCTTATCTGTGCGACCGTGGCTTGTTTGTTGTTTGTGTTTTTCTGTGTATGGTTTTGGGGTGAGCCACTCCAGCTTGTGCAGAATAGAAAATTCTACCCACTCCATCTGGGCTCTTTCCGTTACCCCAAAAGGTAAAGACCCCAATTCTTGTCATACCCCAATGACAAGTTTGCAGTCAGAAGAAGGTGTGCTGTATGGAAAATGATTTTAAAAGATTGATTTCAAAGGAAAGGACAAGGACACCTCCAAGAACAGGAGGCGGGCTGATCGGAGGGAGGAAAAACGGTGGGTTTTGTCTCCCCTTCTCTTATGTCATCACTTAGAGGTGGTCTCCTGATTGATTGACAGCTCTGGTCCCTGGAGTGCTTAGGCATGTTTGGCCCCTTTTGCGCATGTCCTTACCCAGTGTGTACACAGAAGAACCCTTGGGTAGGGGGTGGGAGCCTAAACCGCAGTGTTAATTATAGTACACTGAACACTGAGTCCTGTCTGGTTAGGCCCTTTCTGCTACCGTGCTGTCGTGGCTGTTGAGTTTTAACCAGTTTTTTTTGCTGGCACTCACTTAGAAGAAGTCACTTTAGGCTGGAGGCAGGTATAACGCCATCTTTCAGACCATCCTCCCTCTCCTCCACCTGTCTGCCCGGTGCCCCCATTTTCTAACTACCCAACACTTCCCTTGCAGAGAGTGAGCCATTCTGGGCTCACTGCAAGCCACTCTGGGTCTGTTCTCTTATTGAGAGCTGGACCCATCTGTTTGGAGGCCTCTGTGTGGGAGTGGGAGTGGAAGTGGAAACTTTGGGGCTACACCTTATCTGATCTTTGTTTGACATGTTTGTTGCTTGCACGTGTGTTCGTATCAGTACTTACAATGGCCAGTTGAGACATCTTTGAGTAGTAGGGCTCACATGTGATGACACCAGGGTGTCCTTCCCTATTGCGCTGGCCTCCCTGTGGTGGAGCGTTGGGTCCGGACTTCTCCTTTCTGGCCTTGCGCTTTCATTCCTCTTCAGCTCTGATGGGGCACTGGTTGGGGTTCTCCCCTTTTGGGCTGACAAGGCACTGGTTAGGAATTTCCCTTTGGGGGCTAGGGAATTGTGACCCCGAGAGACCGTTTTGAATTGTTGTTTGCTTGATATTTGATAACATCGGCTATGAATAATCAAGTAGAGATGATCAGAGCTCTGTGCCATCTTATATTTAGTTCTCTTAGAGTATATTTTGCAAAACTGGGAGATCTTCAGCTATGCTCCTATAAATGAAAGAAAATGAAATTTTTATTGTAACACTGTGTGACCTCAGTGCTCCCTGAGGTCTGGAGGGCAATGGCCCAAATGGCTCTGCTGTTATATCAAAGTGGGCCTTTTGCAGTTTGGCTTTTATCTTGAGTGTGTGTGTGTGTGTGTATCTTGGTACCAAATCCTGTTCTCTCTTCCTAGTTTTACTGAAAATAGGCATGTGAATGTGAGTACTGTATATATATATTATTGTCTATTACTGTTATTTTTTTAAACTGAAGTCGATATTTGGGAACTGGAAAAAAAAATCCCTGAAAATAGCCAAGATGATTGGGTTTTGCATAAACCATCAGAGGAGGAATTTTTATTTCTCTTCCTGTGCTGTTGAGATGTAAATGAGCTACCTGGGCTCTCAAGGAAAAGGAAAAAGGACCTTTCCTGGCCTCAGGGTGTGTGGGGCACGGAAACTTGCCTTCTGCTACAGCGGCTACTGTGGGAGAAGGGGCAGCAGAGTGTGTCCCAACCAGGGCCCTTCTCCTCTGAGGAGGAGGGAGAATAATTCTCAGATCTGCCTCCCCGAACATGAGGGGCTTGGGATATTTATGGGATAAGCAAGGTGGTCTTAGGTGTGGAGAAAGGTGATTGGAGGCAGAGGAAAAGGTAAGGCCATTGTGTTTTGCACCAAGGCATCTGGATGATATGTTTTTGTATATTCAAGATGGAAGCATTTATGTGATCTGAGGTTAGAATTTTCCAGTCCCCTGATGTCAACAGGCCATTCCTGGGACACCTGCACAGGCCCCCTTTTAGGGTTGGTGGTCCCACCTGGCCCCACCGTGCTCACACTGGGCAGGAGCTGACTCCAAGTCCCTGTAAAATAATTGGGCTGCATGCAACTAGGAAGGCAATTTACAGGCAAGGGAGTTTTAACAAGACGTTCCCATATCTGTTGTTCTGTAAGACAAGTTCAAGGATTTCTGCTAATTATCAGCTTCTGTTAACTGTACAGGGTATGGTTTTAGCAGTAGCTCCAAGGTGATTCAGTAGTTACCTAATTGTTGGCAGCAGAATCGTGAATCCGGGGGATCCATGGTTAGAAGGATAATTGCGGTCCAGACTTAAACAAGAGCAAGAGCCAGGCACTGACAGGAGTGTGCAAATGCCGTGCTTCCTGGTGGAGGGTATTTCAAGGAGCTGGAAACTGAGATCTTGCTGCTGTGCAAGCTGGGGCTATGATGACCCTGACCTTTCAGGTCCTGTCACAGGGAAGAGCAAATCCGGCTCTGCATTGGGTCTGCTTCTTTTACTTTAAGCTTTGTGTTCTATTGCTTTTGCTACAAGTTAATCACTACGAAGGGATGTTGCCTATAGCTTAAGGTATACATGATGGCCCGTCTCCGGGAACCCTGCCTCCCAGGCCTGAGGTTAAGCTAAAATACCTTTGTTTAGCTCACAGGAAATATCTTGACAAGGCCCACCTGTGAATGGCTGGGGAAAAGAAATTCACACATCCCCTCTGTAGTCTGGCCAGAACCAGGAAATATTTGCAATAACTTATCCCCCTTTTTTACGTTATCCCTCATCTCCACCTTTTTGTACTGTGAAAGAAACTAGCATCCAAACCCTGGCAACATAGCTCTTTGGGACACTAGTCCACCATCTTCTTGGTCTGGTGACTGTCTGAGTAAGGTCGCTGTTCCTTGCTTCAACAACTAATTTCTCAGTTCATTGACCTGTCATGCGGCAAACCATATGAGCTTGGACTCAGTAACAGTTATGTAACAATTCCTATGAAGGACAGCCTTCAGATGGAAATATTTAAGTTTAAGGGGTCTGAAGTCACATGATGTCAAAAATATTTATGACTGTATTTGATGGCTATTAAAGATAGTTCCCACATTTGTAATGTATGAATGAGTAAGAAAGAAAAGAAAGTCTGAGAACCTTTCCATATAAAAGGATATAAAGAGATGTAAGAGCTGATGGACTGGAAAACAAATTGTTATGAAGCCTATCATTGGGATAAATGATGACCTTTGAATCTGCAAAGTGGATTAGATAACAGTGTTGTATTCATGTTAAATTTCTTGATTTTGTTAATTACATTCTAGATCTGAAAGAGAATGTCCTTATTCTTAGCAAAAACACATGAGAGTATTTAGGAGTGGGGGCATAATGTCTCCAACTTAAGCTCATGTGGTTTAAATAAATGGCGCATACATACAAAAGTACATGTAGGGAGAATAAAAGCAAATGAGGCAAAATGTAGCAATTGATGAATCTGGATAATTGCTATATCAGAATTCATTTTACTATTCTTGTAATTTTTCTGTAGGTTTGAATTTATATGTTTAAAATGTTACCAAAAGGAAAAAAAAAAAAAAAAAGAACTGGCATGAGAAGAATCCAAGAGAATTTGAGGCAAAGAAGCTTTGGCTCCTCCCAGGGAAGTGCCAGTTGTAGGCTGGTAGCACTGCCATCAGCCCCTCTCATCTCCCCGTCCCTCCTCAGAGGCAGAAGGGCAGTCCCAAAGGCCCAGCTGCACTCCGAGTCAGTTCTCGCCATCTCTCCTGAGGCTAAGTTGCAAAAACGCTGCTTATATTCTGCCAGCTACTTAATCTCTCTTTCTCATTTCAAACTGCAATATATCCTTTTAAAAAATCATACCAAAACCTCCCCCAAAGCCAAATGGCATATGCAGCTCTGCTTCTGGGAGCTCAGTGCTCTAGGGAAGGGAAGGTTGTCCCTGATCATCAAGGAAGTGTTACATCATGTGCCAAACACTGCTTAGGAACCGGGAAGTGTGCAAAACTGCCATATTTCTAGTTAGTTGTCATCCCAATATGGAATCACCTTGTGCCCAGATTCGTTCATTTGGGATCAACTTCAGTGGTTGTCACTGCTTTATTGCGGGTTTTCTGCCTCAGTGGTGAGCTGGGGCTGCTGCACTTCAGAGGTCACCCCGATTAACTCTCGGTGCATCAGCTCCAGCTGTTTGTCCCTCAGTCACCAGGTCTCACGTCTACAAAGTGCGCCTTCACCAGCAAGGCTGTATGAGGAGTGGTTATGCATGAGGGTCCCAGTGCCAGGTGTTCTGGGTTCAAATCCCAGCTCTTCTGCTTACTAACTAAAACCACTTAATGTCCTGTGCTTTAGTTTCCTACCTTACGAGGTGCCCTCCTAGTATGACTGGCAGGTAATAAGCACTTACTATGTTAGATATTATTTCATGTACCCCCACCTCCTGTGCTGAGGGCTAAGCCTATTAATACACGTCTTGAGTCCTTGGGCTCAAGAACTGGCAGAACTGGGTCTGTAGATGTGGTTCCTCTTACTTTAAAAATATGTCCAGAATCTAACCACTTACCCCCATCACCTCCACCTCTGCCACCACCACCACCATCACCACTGCCACCACCAGCATCACCATCATCATCACTGCCACCGTCACCATCCCCACTGCCACCACTGCCACCACACCATTCCCACCATCACCACCACCGTCACCATCATCACCATTATACCACTGCCACCATGGTCACCACCACCATCACCATAACCATCATCACTGCCATCACCACCACCACTGTCATCATCATCACCACTGCCACGACACCATCCCCACCATCCCCACCACCGCCACCATGATCGCCACTGCCACCACGGTCACCACCACCATTTTGCTCCCCACCACCTGCCTGCCCTGCATAATTGAAATGGCCTCTTAACCGGCCTTCCTGCTTCTGCCCTTGCTCCCCTACAGTCTTGTCCTTTATATAACAGCCAGTGTGATCCTTTAAATGTGAGTCTGGTCATTGTCCTTCCTCCGCTCAGAACCCTGCAGTGATTTTGCATTTTATTCAGTGTGAAAAATGAAAACCTTTATGATGGCCAGAGCCCCTTCATCATCTGGTGCCCCATTAACTGTCTGACTTTTCTCCCGCTCGCTTGGCTCCTGCCACGCTGGCCTCTCTGCTGTTTCTCAGACATGCCCAGGCCTACCTGCACCTCAAGTTCTTTGCAAGGGTTGTTTCCTGTGTCAGAAACGCTCTCCCCTCGGATGTGTGTCATCTCCTTACGTCTTTGATCATATATCTCCTCAGAAAGGTTCACCTTGACTGTCTCCTCTCAGGCTCTTGATCTCCCTTAACTTGTGCTGCCTTTTCTTTGTCCACAGTCCGTATCATAAGTCCTACACATGATACATTTTGCTTGTCTAACACAGCTATTAGTTTCTGTTTCCCTGTGCTAGCATATTAGCACCGTGGCAGGGATATTGGTCTGTGCTGTTCTCTGATGTATCTCAAGTGCCTAGAACAGCACCTGACGCTTTGTAGGGGCTCAGGAACTACAGCTGACCCTTGAACAACATGCGGGGTGAGGAACGAGGGCGTGGACCCTCCACGCACTCGGAAACCTGCAGGCCCTTTATGCCTGTGGTTTCCCAGTATCTGCGGTTCTGTAAACCAGGCTCAATCAATGCTGGTTCATGTAGACTGAACCGTTTACTAATGAAAAAAAATCCTTTTCTAAGTGAACCTGCACAGTTCAAACCTGTGTTGTTCAAGGTCAACTGTATTTTTGGAATTAAAGAATAAATGACAAACGTTTGTTTAGGTCTTCTGCCCATTTTTGAATTGGTTTATTTGGTTTTTTGTTGTTGTTGTTGTTATTGAGTTGTATGAGCTGTTTGTATATTCTGGAAACTAAGCCCTTGTCAGTTGCACCGTTTACAAATATTATCTCCTATTCTTTAGGTTGTCTTTTGCTTTATTTATGGTTTCCTTTGCTGTGCAAAGGCTTACAAGTTTTTTCTTTTAAATTTTTAATTGAAGCGCAGTTGATTTACAATGTCAGTTTCAGGTGTACAGCAAAGTGATTCAGTTATGCATATACATACATATATTTTCTTTTCAAATTCTTTTCCATTATATGTTATTATAAGAAGTTGAATAGAGTTCTCTGTGCTATGCAATAGGTCCCTGTTGTTTATCTGTTTTATCATATGCAGTAACGTGTATCTGTTAGTCCCCAATCCCCAATTTATCCCTCCCCACCCTTTCCTTCTTGGTAACCATAGTTTGTTTTCTATGTCCATGAGTCTGTTTTTGGTTTGTAAATAGAATTTGTTATCTTTTTTTTTTTAGATTTCACATATAAGTGATACCATATTTGTCTTTCTCTGTCTGACTTACTTCACTTATGATAATCTCCATCCATGGTAATGCAAAAGGCATTATTTCATTCTTTTTTATGGCTGAGTAGTATTCTATTGTATAAATATACCACATCTTTATCCAGTCATTTGTTGATAAACATTTAGGTTGTTTCCATGTCATGGCTATTGTAAATAGTGCTGCTAAGAACATTGGGGTGCATGTGTCTTTTTGAATTAAGAGTATTTTTTGGATTTATGCCCAGGAGTGGGATTGCTGGATCATATAGTAAGTCTATTTTTAGTTTTTTAAGGAATCTTCAGACTGTCCTCCATAGTGGTTGCACCAATTTACATTCCCACCAACAGTGTAGGAGGGTTCCTTTTTTCTCCACCCCCTCTCCAGCATTTATTATTTGCAGACATTTTAATGATGCCATTCTGACTGGTTGAGGTGATACCTCACTGTAGTTTTGATTGCGTTTCTCTAATAATTAGCGATATTGAGCATCTTTTAAGGTACTTGTTGGTCATCTGGATGTCTTCTTTAGAGAAATGTCTGTTTAGGTTTTCTGCCCATTTTTTGATTGGGTTGTTTGTTTTTTGATATTAAGTTGTATGTGCTGTTTATATATTTTGGAAATTAGTCCCTCATCAGTTGTGTCATTTGCAAATATTTTCTCCCATCCTGTAGGTTGTCTTTTTGTTTTGTTTATGGTTTCTTTAGCTATGCAAAAGCAAAGCTTGTTAGTTCAATTAGGTCCCATTTGTTTATTTTTGCTTTTATTTCTGTTGTGTTTGTAGACTGCCCTAGGGGAACATTGCTATGATTTATGTTAGAGAATGTTTTCCCTCTCTTCTCTTCTAGGCGGTTTATGATGTCTTGTCTTATGTTTAAGTCTTCAAACCATTCTGAGTTTATGTTTGTGTGTGGAGTGAGGGTGTGTTCAAACTTCACCGATTTACACGCTGCTGTCCAGCTTTCCCAACACCACTTGCTGAAGAGACTGTCTTTTCTTCATTCTATATTCTTGCCTTTTGTGTGAAAGATTCATTGACTGTAGGTGTGTGGGTTTATTTCTGGGCTCTGTGACACTTCTCCAGTGAAGATACACAAATGGCCAATAGGCATATGAAAAAATGCTCAGTATCATTAATTATCAGAGGAATATGCAAATCAAAACTACTGTGAGATATCACCTTACAGTGGTCAGAATGGCCATGATTCAAAAGTCCATAAACAATAAATGCTGGAGAGGTATGGAGAAAAGGGAACCCTCCTACACTGTTGGTGGGAATGTATAAATGAATTAGTATACTGTACACCAGAAACTAACACAGCATTGTAAATTAACTATACTTCAATGAAAAAAAAAAAAAAGAATAGTTGTGCTGGGGAAGCCAAAGACAGAGAGAGATGGATGTGGTGACAGTTTAAAAGCTTGTGTAACATTACGGCTAACGCAGAATTTTAAATAAGAAAAGCATGAGTCGAAGAAGCTGAATGCTGCAACGTTCAATTACAGTAATCAAAGTACCATCCGAATCTGCTGATTTTAAATGAATCTTTTCAGGTATATGCAGATATATAAGTAGTAATCTAGTGCTCTACTCTGTCTGATTATAGATGTCAAATAAATACATTTTGATTGACTCACTGTCAGCTCCAGAATTCTCAAAACTCAGGTGCACCTTTGAGGCAAACTTTAATAATCTCCACAGTTCAGCAGGCGAGGAAAGGGAAGAGGCTGGGACTGAAGGCTGATCGGGGATCTGAATTATAGTTTCCACCCAAGAAGACGTGGTAGACAGACCACATTTGGGCTTTGGGTTCCTACAGATGTGAGTTTGAGTTCCAGTTCTGACATTTTGCATCTCTGTGTTTTGCACCTTGAGCCTTCAACCTCCTCCGCTGCAAAGTCGGGGAAAGTGATACTGACCTAGTAATATTATCCTAAAAATTAGAAATAATTTGGTGAAAGAGTTTAATAAATAGTAGACATTGTTACCTTGTTATTATTGTAGTTGAATGTACATGGATAACTTAGGACTGGTTTAGATTTAAATTAGTATTTAACTGCTATATAGGCTGAATTATGCCGCCCGCATTCATATGTTAATGTCCCATCCCCCAGCGTGACTGTTTGGAGGTGGGGCCTATAAGGAGGTAACTAGGGTTAAATGAAGTCATAAGGATGGGGTCCTGATCCGATGGGATTGGTGCCCTTGTAAGAGGAAACCACAGAGAATCTGCTCTCACTCACTCTCTCTCTTCCACGTGAGGATGCAGGGAGAATGAGGCCGCCAACAAGTTGGGAAGAGAGCTCTTAGCAGAAACCGAAAAGGCTGGCATCCAGATCGTGAACTTCCCAGCCTGCAGCACCATGAGGAGTAAACTGCTGTTTCAGGCTCCCAGGCTCTGGCGCTCTGTTACAGCCGCCCGAGCTGACTGAGACAACGTCTGGTGAGGCTTCACAGAGGGAGGTTTAAGTGAACCCTCAGTTTGTAGGCAGCATCTGGAAGGACACTGGGCAGGTTCTACAGCCTGGTGACAGGGTGATCTCGAGGCCTGTGCCTTGGAAGGGCTTCTGCAAGTGGCTTGGGTTCCAGGATTCCGGACTGCTGCTCAGGAGCTGAGCTGGAAGCCTGGCAATGAGCTGGGCACTCGGCCCGTGGGAAGGGAGCCCAGCCCTCCCGTGCTCAGACTCACTCCAGACTCCAGATGGTGCTTCGTTCTCTGTTCATGTCTTCCCGATGGATAGGACAAAACTGAGCCTACAGATGCAGGACACTAGTGCCCAGAGCTGATTAGGACCACGGAGGGTGAGGGCTGGCCCATCATCTCTGGCTGTGAAGTGCTCATCCCCACTAGACCTTAAAACCTACCACCACTGAACGTTACAATGTGGGTGGTTTTATAATCATAGGTGCATGTTGGTTACCATTTAAAAATATTTCATATATAATTAATAGAACTGAAAGCGGTTGTCCAGCTATATCTAATGGAGTAAATTCTCTAAAATATCACTGAGAGATTCACACAAGCTTTCTCATGATTACTTCCTGGGCAATCGTATCAAGTGACTGTCCTTTACTCGAGGTCTGGGTTGTGGTTCTCAATGCGTCTTTATTTTTCACTGTCAGTGTATTGATCGTCAGCATTGATAATATTTCCTGCCGCTCCAGAGATTTATCCTCCAAATTGGGTATTGTCATTTCCCTTGCTTGGGTGGCCAGAATATCCGAATTCACCCTAATTGGAATTGACTGTTCTGGGTTGACAAAAGAGCCCTGTAGGCGAAGCCACGATATGCATGAGGAGTAAGTTGTAGTATTCTCGAGAGTCAATACTCTTCCATTTGGTTTATGACAATTCAGAAAGTTCCATAAAACCTTTTAAAGGGGTCATTCTGAAAAATTTTCGAAGTATAAAGTACACACATGTAAGATATATTGACTACAAGATGAAGAGTCACTTAAACCCATTCTGGTCAACATCCTTTTAATGTAGGAGGTTTAAACTCTCCAACTATATTCAGTGTAGAAATTGTCTAATAAAAATAAGTCATATTGCAAAGCATGGAGGAATATCAGGATGAAGAAAGCATTGTCCTTGGCTCTTGGCTTAGTAGGTGTGAGAGGCAAGTTGCAAAGAAAATACAATGTCGTGTGAAATCTGTGAAGGGAGACGGAAATCCACAGGCACAGAGGAGCAACCTGGGAAGTGTTACGGAAGTTTTCTTAAATGTGTGATAATTCAGCTCACTGTTGAAAGACAAATGGAAATGGTGGAAGGGGGAAGACCAGAAGAAGAGTGAGACGCTGCAGACGGAAGGAGCGGCGTGTTCAAAGTTCTGAGAAAGCAGGTGTTTTTGTAGGAACTTTATGAGAGTGAAGTCGTGCAGCTGATGAGGCTGTGGCCAGGCAATGAAAAATCGCATTTCAGGACATTTGGATGAAGGGGCATGATGTGTTCATAAAAAGTGAAGCGTTGTGATTATTTTTACACTTTAGAAATTTCACTGAAGAATAATGATAATATCTACCTATCTTTTCTCATTTAATCCTCATCTTACTCTTGTGTCCAGCTGAGTATTTGTGATATATTGGATTCTACTAAAAAAGATAGGACTTTTGTGCTGTCTCCTTATTTATATTTCATAAATTTTATCTATATTCAATCTTTAATTATTCACAGTAGGCAATAATGACAAGACAGATGCTGTACTAACTTGAGTAACTGTCCTGTCTATCCATTTATTAGCCTGAATATTGCTGGTTAAGTGGGAACATGTTCAAAAGAAATTATTTAGCTCTTGAGAACCGAAACTGGCAATATGTCTTGTCTCTTGATGTTGAACAGTACTGCAACTGGGCATTGTTTCCTGTTCTTATGTTAATCAGTGCAGGGACCAGGTGAAAAAAAAAATAACTAGTTATTTGCTTCGAGAAATGCCTGCTCATGGGAGGAAGGAAAATCAATTAAAGAAAAAGAAATCTCTGAAATCGCTTACTGATTAGGACTAATAGCTCACGCATCAAGACTTGCTTCAAGACCCCTGCCTCAATGTGTCTGCCAGTCCAGAACTATTCGTGGTGATAATGATGATGATGATGATGATGATGATGATGATGATAATAATACAATAATAATAATACTCTGATCAATCTCAGTTTCCCACTTCAAGACCACCTTAAAACTACTCAGCCAAGACCCTAAAACTCTACAAGTGCTCCACCCGAATTTCTCATTTTGAGACATCAGTAAGATTCTCTCAAGGTGGTGTTCTCTGTTACTGGTCCACAGATTTTATCGGGAGTCAATACTATTCTGCTAAAAGCTAGCTTTGCCGTCCTACTGCTAGAGCACATCTTCCTCTCCGGTATTCTAATGAAGTTACTGCAGCCACATTGCTCATAAGACAGTATTTGAAGACTTGATGAGGGATGCTGTGTAGATGAGAGCATAAATTAACTAAGTCATTTACTTTTTGCAGACACAGTTTTATCAAATACCATGAGGTGATAGCTGTTGGCAGAGAGAGAGAGTCAAGATTTTGAGTGGTGGTTGGGGTGGGGGGAGTTCATCCATCTGCCAAAGTAAAGCAGTTCATTCTCCGAACTGTGCTAAGCCCAGCTGTCATTCTAAAAAGGAGTATAAGAAATTGTTTACATGAAGTTGCTCAGTACTTCTCTGCGGCTCTTCATTGCTCTGATGATAAAGTCCCACCTTATGGCTTCTGATGCCTTTTATGATCTGACTCATGCTTACTCCTCCATTTATCTTATGTATCCGCACCCCACCCCGCCCCTGATATCCTTCCATCCACACAGATTCATTTGCAAACACACGGGGTGCTCAGTTGCCTCTGGGCCTTTGCACATGCTTTTCTCGCTGTTTGGACCAAGTTTGTCCACATTTAACCAGTTAACCCCTACACTTCTTTCCTTTCTCAGCTCAATTATTTGCTGTTCCTGGGATAGTTTTCTGAACTTTTAAGATTGTACTAGGTTCTCCTCTTATATAACCTCACAATGTGCTGTGATTTTCTTATTCTAGTACTTATTATACTGTATTATAATTAGAGTTTGCCTGGCTGTCTCTCATCCACTCCATCCAGGAAGCTCCTTGAGAAAGAGATCGTATATTATGTATTTTTAATGTTTTCTCCATCTAGCAGACAGCACAGCAGATACTTAATAAATATTTGTTGAGTAAATGAGTAAACACTTGCTCTGCCGCCTTCAATGATCTCCCGAAATTCCACCTTCTCTTACTCACCAGTCTCTCTGCTGCATTGTTCTCAAGTCCATTTCCCTGTGGACACTATGCCTGACCTGAAACTTTTGAAATTTTATTTCGTATGCTGATTTTGCTGTAGTGAAGCACTTTTTCCCCCCTTCCCTTCATTGATTTTATGTGCCAGAAGGATACTTGAATTCTAGCTGATCAGAGGGCCTGAACTAGGAGCCAAAGAGCAAATTTTAAAGGTGCAAGCATGGCTACCTATCAATTTCAGGTGCCCTACCTCGTTTAATTTTTGTTCCCCTGTTGCACACATTTCACTTTTTACACACTGGAATGTCCTCCTCCTGAATATGCAGGTCTTTGGTTTTCTCTCTGTGCATGAGCTTAACCCTTAGGGTGCAGCGTTGTCCCGCAACCTTGCTTCCTGACGTCAGCAGCCTAGGTCCTGTGGTCCTCCATCTCGTGCTCTCTGCCTGCCACCTCCACACCCTTCTCCCTTCCACCCACGGGGTTACTTTCCATTAAATTATTGTGACTGCCTGAATTTGTCCAAGCCATCAGTGCCACTGAGGCATGTTCCTGTGTGTTTCTAGAGCATCAACAATGTAATAGGGAGAAACAAATCTGTTCCTTTGGCTCTAACCCTGTGCTCTGTTTCCTGGGCTTATGCCGGAGGTCATGCTGGTTCTGCACTTTTTGTGAAAGAATGTTGCCTGCAGCCTGAATATACAGGATACCTCATTCTTAAGATTCTGATCTTTAAAGGTATATCACTTTTCCATTTATAAAAAGATTTAAAAAAAGTTGCAGAACAGAGAATAACATTTGTCTTGTTGGGGTTCATAGGAACATCCTGACCTGACCCATGTGGACAGCTACAAGAACAAAGGGTTCTGACACCAAGAACTTTGCAACAACCAACACATACCCTCCCCTTTTTGGTATAAAAGTAGCCTGAATTCTGCCTTGGGGAAGATGGTTCTCTAGGGCATCAGTCCCCCATCTTCTCGGTCTGCTGCTTTCCAAATAAAGCCATTATTCCTTGCCCCAACACCCTGTATCCTGATTTATTGGCGTGTCATGTGGTGAGCAGGAGTTTGGACTTGGTAGCAGGAAGTCTGTGCCAGAGCTAAATCAAGGCTGTGAAGGAAACTGAGCAGACCTGACGTGGGGCAGGGTCAGTTCCTGAGCTGCCAGTCATCTTGGGCAGACTGCGCGTCGCAGCACCATCCTGACGGCAAAGAACACAAATGTGGGGCTGGGGAGTACCAGGAAGTCCCCTCGCCTCAAAATGCCTTGTTCACCTGCTGTCAAATTCCTCATAATCACTGCTCAAAGACCATCATTTATTTAAAAAATCTTTCAAAAAAAGTAAGTATCACAGGAAAAAGATAACACAACTTTCTGTTTATGGTGCCCACTATCACTTTGGTGGAAATAGTTTTATAAAGATGGAAGAGAGCCTGGGTGTCAGATCCAGCTTTGAGGAACTGAGCCTAGAGCAGAGCTCCGCAGGGGAGACAGGTATGCAAAGGCAAATTCCCGGTGCTTTGATGCAGATGCCGTGTGATTTATACCGGCTCCCAGTCCCGTTCCCCATCCAGGACCTCAGACTGCTCTTCGAGGTTCTCGTCTTCCCTCCAGTGTCTGTAGGGGATTCTCTAGAAATTTCTGTATCAGTTCTTTTTCTGTCGGTGCCATCATTTCTTTGTCTCCCTGGTTGCCTGGTTTTGGAATCCTCACCTCCGCTCTGTCCAAGGCTACCGCAGTCTGCTGATTGCTTCCTGCAGTCGTGGGAGCTCTGGCGTATGTCGTATTTGTGCTCTTCGCACGACGCTGGACTGTGATGCAGCACAGCTAAGGCAAGGGTTTAACATTTGATGAGGCTTTAGAAACTGCTGTGGGATAAAGAAGGAAGTGGCAACTCAGAGAGCAACTTATGGTTGCTAAAATGCGGCCACTCTTGGAACCCCCAGACTCAGCTCCATCCTTGTTGGTTCCTGTGTTGGATACTCCTAGTGTCCATCATATTTGGATTTCCTCTCCTTTTGGGCCGTCAGAATACATTTTTAGCCCCCTTGCAGTTGGGTAAGCCCACGAGATTGGTTCTGGTCAATGGCTTGTGAATGGAAGCAGGGGCACCTCAGGGTGTGTGTGTTGGTGGGTGCGGGTCCCAGGCAAAATTTATTTATAAGGCCCCTGCCTATATAAACAATTTGGTCTAAATATATATTATACCATCTGTGAGGTCATGTAAGGTATAGTTATTTTTCAATGAAGATTTAGAATAGTTGTTATAGAAGAGAGATCAGGCATTTGATCATTACTCAATCAGTACAAATAAAGATTTGTTTTTGTAGCGTCCAGGCACCGTCTCTTTTCATTCAGGATCAAGAGTTATCTTTTTGACTTCTTTATTATCAAAGCACATCATTTCTGGCTAATTGCATATCTCCCACGGGAGAAAAAGACGGCCCCATTGTTACTGCTCACAATGCCAGGGCTCTTTGGAACCTGTTTGTATTGAAACAATAGAGATCTTCCTGCCTCTGTGGTTCTGTAATTCCGTGCGTTTCCTGCTGGGTACATCGTCCCTCCTGACACCACATTATCCCTCCTGCCCTCCCCAGTACTGGCTTCCAGTGATTCTCTCAGAGGTTCTCATTGTGCTTTTTAGGATGATGACCACACGTGCAAACCTTGCCCATGTATGAAGGGAAATGTGAGTGATAATTCATTTTTGGTCATGTTAAGTGTGCTGTTTAAAATTTTACGGTGTAAGTAGATTTGCAACACATCTTCCAGCCATGTCTTCTCTTAAACTTCTCAGGCTGTACTCCCTGCGTCCCTGGAACGTGATCTCTTTCAGCATTGACTGCATCCCTGAATCCCACATGCTGCCACCAGTAGGGAAGAGAGGCTCTCAGGCAGAGAAGGGCGGTCCCATTCACACTGGGGATGTCTGGTTCCTTGTCTGGCTCTGCTTAAGACAGACTTAGGGGAATATGCTGTCACTGCAGTAACTGGAGGCAAGAGAAAACATTATTGGAAATGCACTGAGGACCAATGATCTAAACTTTCACGATAGGCAACCCCCCTCCTCCCAAGACCGTCTGCCACGCGGTGCCATCTGTGCCACACAGCAGCACGGGGAGGTGGAGTAAAGGGTGCCTGCTGCCACCCTCGGGTGCTTTAGACTGGAGATGGCGTGAATTAAACACAGACAGCTGAGAGCTGACATAGGGCCCCAAACATGGTTTAAGCCCAAGGGATGGGGGGAGGCCAGATGGTAGCTCAGAACATAGAACTCGTTTTGTGTCCAGTGTGATTGAGAATCATCCCAGATGGACGTTCATTACCATTCTGCCAGGCCAATCCTGGATAATCCTACAAAAGAATATCATGCTGGCCAGCAAGCACGATCTGCTTCCCCAGGCTGCCCTCCTGGAACCAGATCCAGACACGTGGTACCAGGGTGCCTCTGCAGGCACAAGTCTCAGGGCTCCTGGGGGCATCTGGTTGACTTCATGCATGGGATGGAGGGTCAGAGAGTTCCAAGGGGAGAAGTGAGGGCTGGGACCCATGCAGGTCCTGGCCTGAGTTGGGGTACTTCTTCTGGACTGCACTGCCAGCCCCCGCAAGCCCCAGGCACTGACATAGCGCTCCAGATTTCAGAGCTCCCTCAGGTGTGGCCCATGTCAAAGAAAGAGCAGTCCTGAGTGGAAGTGACATGAGTCACTCCTGGACTGAGGTGTAGAAAAGCCCACGTGCTTTGCTGTTTTTCTGCTGCAGCAATAAGGAAGCCGCATGTTCCAAGTGGTATAGTTAATGGTGGGGACTCCGTCAGCCTGCAGTCTTGAGCGTGTGGAGCAGAGCTTCTTGCTGATCTGACACATAACATGAGTGAGAAATAAGCTATTTTTATTTTAACCCTGTGAGGTTTTTAGTTACCACAAGAAAACCTAGTCTTTCCTGACTAACACAGATCCTGGACACGGTGCTGGCTCTCCAGCCACAGGCCAGACTCCTTATGTAACAGTTCCTACTTTACAAGGGTGACCTGAAGTAAACACGTGTGCAGCTCAGAAAGGGAAACATTAGCTTTTATTTTTATGACTACTGGTGTTCGTTCTTGTGTACAGGACTAACTTAACAGTGAGACATCCGTCAGAAAGTATGTATTTCCTGTAAGTCAGGCCCCAACCATAACTGAGAATTCCGTCAACTGACCAGATCAAGACCTGCCCTTTGTGGCCTCTTTTCTTGTCCCAGAACTACTTCTTCCCCAATGACAGACAGTAAAAACTTTCATTCCTACTAGTGAGAAAATTCCACCCTTCGTTCTTAAGGGGATAACCTCTCACTGTGGTCCAAATGGGACCACGATAATTTAATGTAAAGAGAGTTTATTGCAATCTGATCCATCAGTTGTGGGGTACATCACAATACTTTGTAATAATAACTGTAAACATCGGTTGAGTGCTATGGTTTGCCTGGCAACATCCTAAGTGTTTTAAATATAACTCCTGCCAACATGCTTGTAATACCTTAGCATAGCTTTCACTATGCCTGTTGTAAAGAACTGAGATACAGAGAGGCTAATTACTTTGTTCAAAGTCACGGAACTACCAAGTGTTTGACTCCGTTTGGACGTGGCCAGTCTGGTTTCAGAGTCTCTTGGCCACCTCACTCTGCCTCTGCTTATTCTGATAATATGTTAACCTCAGGCATGAGCCTCACTTATTCTTCCTTCCTTCCTCCCCCCCTCCCTCTTTCCCTTCCTCTTTCTCTCTCCCTCTCCCTCCTTCCTCCTCCCTCCCTCCCTCCCTTTCTTAATAGCTGTGCTTCTAGAAGCTGTTGCAGGTGAGAGGTGATGCCTGCACCATCATCCCGTGGTCTTCTGGATCTCCGTTTCAGGATTCAGAATTCTCAAGAACATACATACACACACAAATTTCCTCAAAAGCAGTGGGTGAATGATGCTTTTTTGGGGTCGAAGGAAACTTTATTGCAAGGCAGTGTTCAAGTCTTCAATCATTTATCCAGGAGGTATTTAGTGCCTACATACTAAACGCCAGGCATCCTGCCAGGCACCTGTGAACAAGGCAGTCTCGTCCCTGAAGGAGCTCACAATCCTTGCGGCGTTCTAACAAGTTTTGGCAACTCCTACCACCCAAGTTTAGGATACTCTGCCACAGTTAATAATTTTCTTGAATGATCCACATTCTGTCCATGGCTATTTGTTCACAGTAAATTGTCCAGAGTAAAGAATGAGCTGTGAATAAAACTCTGCCAGTGGGAACTGGTGAGGGGAGAGGAATGACCCAAATGGAGGAGAAGGGGCATTTCTGGGGTCGAGGGAGCTTTGCGGCCAGGACTTCACGTGGTGTTGGCCAGCCTCTGTGCAAGGCAGGACAGAAGCCCCCGCTCTGGTTTGGCAAGTAAGGAGGAAACAAACAAAAATAAACATAATCCCAAGGCAGCGAGTGAGACTTTAGCTCCCTAGGAAGTTAGTCACCTCAGCCAGTAAGTTGGAGGGACTAGCATCAAATTTCTTGTCAAAAAGACTGGCATGGAGGCTTCTAGAAACTGTCCTGGAGACTCCGTGGACTTCAGCGCTAGGGGGCGGGGACCTCTGTCACCTGAAGGGGGGTTCCCTCGGAGTTTATGCGGTGCCAGGTCAGCGGCTGAGGGCCAGGCGCTCACAGAGGACCCTGTGGATCTGCCTTCACACAGCACTTCCCTCCTCGCACCACAGGCGGGTACCAAGCGCCTTAAAAGGGACATTGGGGTGCAGATGGAGGATAGAGAAAGCTCACAAATGTTCAGATGAGGCTAAATTATGTTTTAATGTCATCTTATTTCCAAGTTGTACCTCCTAGCAGATGTGGCCTTGAGAAAAACATCCATCAAATATGACTCTACATCCTCTTGAATGATAATCTCTAAAGAGACAGGGTGCGTATCTCTCAGCTTCCTTTGTGGCTGCACCCAGTGCCTTACTCTCTGCTGGCTCCGACAACGCCAGCACACTTCTGATTTCAGCAGAGAGGTGCTGTTGCCCTCCCTGGACCTCTGCACGGAGCACAGATCTTTGGTGAAAAGAAGGCGATGTGAAATAGGCCCTCATTTTGATCCTTATCTTTGATATAACTGCTGTCTATTTATTATCAAGTGTTTTGCATCACCAACGTATTTGAAGGGCTGACTCTTAAATATGCTTCAAGGAAAATAAAACTGCACGATTAAAAAAAAATCAGAGAAATTTAAATAGATGGCTAAACTCGTGAAAGGCAGAGGCTGAGTGGCTACATAGAATTCAAATGATTCTCTTTGCAGGATAAAGGAAAGTCTTTCCTTCCTGAAATGAGAGCGGTTGGGGGAGGGGGGAGCATTTATTTCTTGGCGATTAGTGTTTCATGAATTGGAGCACAGGCGAGAGGCATAATTCTAGCAAACGGAAATTGGGTGACTGTGGGCAGAAGAGACACAGGGGAGGTTCTTGAAAGGGAGAGAAAGCACTCCAGCTGTTCATGCTTTGTAAAAAAAAAAAAAAAGGATTGAAGTGGTGCAAACTGGTTCAGAGGATGCACACTGTAGCTTTAGACAGAAATGTATGAAATTCCTGGCTCTACTTTCTATCTCACTGATCTGTGCCAAGCTACTTGACTTATTTAAGATTAATTATTTAAAAGTATGTAAATACTCAAATACTGTTTTTGAAATAGGATGATCATTCTTGTTGCCTTAGATTGTGTGATGATTTAAGGAAATAATGAACTAAGCTTGGCACAAAGCAAGTGCTGAACAAAGAGGAGCCCTTGAGCCTTTCCAATGTTGATGATCATCCCATTAACAAGTGAACACAGACGTCTTAGTGTTCGGGCTAAGGCAGGAGTGAGAAGTATTTTGCATAATTATGCCGGGAAGGTACGCCAAAGGAAGATGCACGTAGATGTTCTGACCCAGGTATGGTGCGAGACAGGAACTCTTTCTTGCTAGACTAGATCTTGAAAAAAATGTGATGCTAGAGCTGCAGCAGCCATCTTGTTGCCATGAGGGAGAAGCCTGGAATAGCTAGGAATAGCTCTGAGGAGCAGAGGAGGAAAGGCAATATAGTGAAAGAAAAATCAAAAGATAGAGAGACTCTTGCTCCAGAAAATATCATTTGATCTGTGAGTCCAGCCATGCCTAACGTTGGCAATACCCTTGGATTTTCTAATTCGTGAGCTGATGCTTTGAGTTTGAGCTTCTTTGAGTTTTCTGATAACTTGCAACGATATAAAGAAATAAAGAGTCAAATTTTTTCCTATCTTGGATGTAGACAGTGTGAATGAAAAACATTGCCAGCCATATTAGTAAACAAAGGATGCTGTGACCATCAAGTCATCAGCCACTGCTGCCACCCCGAACAGTGAGCAGAGGGAACTCAGGATGCAGACAAGCAGGCAGCCCAGCTTCTGCAGCCACCCCCAACTGTGCACCCTGAGGGAACTCAGGATGGGAAAGCACAGGATACTGGCCCTGGATAGCTAGGAGCACATCAAAGGAATGACTTCAATGAACCCAGAACTTTGCACCTTTCTACACAAAGAAAAGCACAAAATTCCTTAACTTGAGATATCTGGTTTTCTTTAGTTAACAGTAATCTTTTGATGTTCCGACTACCTGGTCTTTGTGGCAAAACTCTTATACATCCTGGCTCCTCCCCTGCCTCTTTGGAACAGTCTCTTAGAGCCATCTGAGAGGCTGCCTCCCGGGCTCGAGTCTTCAAAACTCTGCTGAATAAAACATAGCTTCCAACTTTTAGGTTGTGTATTTTTTTCATTCGATAGCATGGTGCTTGGATCTGTATTAAATGCCAACCATGAGGCAAAAAGCTTGAGGGAAAGGCTAGGAGAAACTCTGGCATCCTTGTCTGGACCTTATGGAGCCATAGAAATAATGCCAACTTCACTTCTTGTATTTGTTTGCTAGGGCAGCCATACAAAGTGATACAGACGGGGTGGTTTAAACAGCAGAAATATATTTTCTTGGAATTCTGGAGGTTAGAAGTCCGAGATCAAGGCCTGAGCAGAGCTGATTTCTTCTAAGACCTTCTCCTTGGCTTGTAGGTGGCTGTCTTCTTCTCATTTCTTCACATGGTCTTCCCTCTGTGTGTTTCTGTGCCCTAATCTCCTGTCCTTATAAGGACACCAGTCATGCTGGTGTGGAGTCCACACTGATGACCTCATTTCAACTTTAAAGATCTTACCTCCAAATACAGGCCCATTCTGAGGTACTGGGGACGCTGTTAGAACTGTAACATATGAATTTTTGGGAAAAACAATTCATAGTACTTTTGTTGCCGAAAAGCAACACTGACAATAGTAATCATATTTTAGATTATGTTGTTAATATTTTAGCACCTAAATGAAATCGTTAAAAACTGGACGGAAGAAGTTCATTTTAATTTCTCTTTCTGCAAATATATTTCTTTCGGCATATTAGGAGTCAGGCTATGATCTCATGTTTTGGTAAAACTTGTAATTCTCAAGAGAAAAGCATTTGCAGACAAAAGGTGCCTTGCTCCTGAGTTCAGGGGACACAGATTATGGTTCTCTTTAATTTTTTTTTTTTTTTAAATTGACTTTTCCAGAACTCCAGGAAATAAATTTAGGGCTTTCATAGCTTAGAGAGACCACAGGAGAAAGAGACATTTTTAAAAAAGCAACATGGACTAGGTTTCATAAGAGCAAGATCCCGTTCAGACAGTTGGAGGTCTAACCAAGAGGATTAATGATCGCTCCTGCCAATACCAGAGCACTTCCTCATTCCAGAACCCCCCCACCCCCAAAAGCCATCCCCACATCTCTCCAAGACTACATCACTATGCTTAGTTCTAAAATTTGAGCTGGTAACTGCAAATGTTAACATTGTAAACCACACAGTAGACACATTGCCTTTTTGGTAGCTTAGAGGGCCGGTGAGCAAACCAACTACATCTCTTCAGAGAATGAAACAAAACAATGTAAGCTGGATTCCAGGTCTGCTAGGTGAAAAAAGAAATACATGTCTAAGTGCTGAAAAGGAAAGTCAGGCTTTAAAATACTGACCGTGACTTGCTTTCTCATAGTTTTTCATTTCTCCAAGAGGCAATCTTATTTGAAATGAGATTTGAGTAATAAAAGCATGGTGTTCAAAAATTATTCATACAGATACAATCAAGCCTTAATGAATTTTTTCTTCCAAGGTTGTAATATAAGGCCTGATCCTATATTTCTACATGCACTGAATGCCTATGTCTTTTTAATGAAATTTTAGTTTGAATGGGAAATCTGGCTGGACCGGAATAGAAATGAAACAGCTTTTTCACCACCTGCATTTGTCCGACAGAGGGCACTTGGAACTCACACATAAAGGGCGGCGGCAGAAACGGCATTTAAAATGTCTGTTTCATTGCCATGGTGATTCTTAATTAACATATAGCATCAGGTTTTCACTGACACCAGTAAAATGAGGTGAGGCTGACCTTGACTAATAAAATGTGTAATCATTTTGGAAATATCGGGAGTTAGAAACTTGCTAGATATTTCTTCTTGGTGATTACGTTGGCCGGTAATCAATAAAAACAAAAATCTACATTGCAGATTACTCCAGCTCCATCTCCAGGGTAAAAATTTTATTTCTTCTTAAAAATAAAATAGAGCATACTTTTGTGAGAGCTTTGATGAAATCACAACTTTTATTACTACGTGAGGAGTATTGAATTGCCTGATACTTCTCAATAGCAAATAAACAAGTTTCAGACACAGGGGAAAGGAGGTTTAAAATGTTATTGACATAGTTCTAGAATTCTGCTTTTAAAATTTCAGGGTCCAGACCAAGAAGCAAAATGAGGAAACGGAAATTCTCGGGACTCTTGTTCTGGTTCCAGGTGAAAAGCTCTGACTTACCACTAGAGGGCACTCTGCCCCCTCTTATCTTTCTGAAGGCTTCAGCCCGGCAGGGCGCTGCTTCCAATGGAAACACTGTATTTACAAACGCTCCTGATTTGTTTAGGAATAATCAGAAGCACCCCCGCGATTCTGGGCAGATTTTTTTCCCCTCTAATGCTCCTGTTGATTGTGATGCAAAGTGCTTTACTGTATCAAATGTAAGTTGGAAGAATTCAGCAAATCCGGTTTGCCTGTGCAACCGAACATAAAATGTATTTCACCATTACAAACTTTTCATGGTCATAAAATACACACACTATGAGATTAAGAAACTTTCTGCTTTTCCTCTCATGTTTTCCAGAAGCAATTCTGCATCTCGATCACTTTGGTCCTAGATCTTTGTGTGACGTTTCACAGCACACAGACAAACAGTTCATTGGTTTCTTTTTCTTTTTTTTTTTCTTTCTTTTTCTTTTTCTCCCCAGAATGGTGAGTATATAAGTGATCTCATAAAAATCCGGGTCATGGTACCAATTTTCTGGACTCGATCTGGTATATCCCCACCGCTGAGGTTTTACAACTCTGGTTTCTCAGTAGGGCATGTGGTAGATGGTATTATTATTGGGAAAAATTTACTCCACCCTCTTCCCAGCAGGACAAAAATACTTCCCCACTCCGCCAGTGCTGAGCTTGGTCAATGGGTTGTGAGAAGTAACTATGCTCCGTTCAAGCAAAGGCTTTAAATGTGACTTAATACCCCTTGCTCTTCCTTTCTGTCTCGAGAATGCGTATGTTTTGCACGGTGGCTGCTCCTGCAGCCTGGGTCCCTGAATGTGAGGATGTCTGGAATGGAGTCAAAGTGTTCAGGGCCAAGTGACACCTGCTGACATGTACCATCAGCAAGAAACATGGAGTTTTGGGGGCTGCTTTTTGTGCAGCAAGCTGTAAAAGTTGATATGAGGAGTGGGGTGCCGTTGTATAAAAATAAAAATTGGTGGGCAGTTGCTTCAGGATAAAGCTGTAGATGGTGAAAAGACTGTGGAAGGAAACTGTAAAGAGTGATGATCTTGCAGCAGTAACTTGGGAGGCAAAGTGGACCTGGTGAGCTTCCGCTTTGGCTGCCAAGGTATTTAAACAGAAGGGTGCAAGTGTGAGTTAGTTGTTATTAGCTGGGTTTGATGGGATATTTAACACATGAAATAAATCCGGAAAATAACTGGCCTGTTTGCAGGACAGGATGAAAGAGAAAACAGCCTCAAACTTTATTTCAGGGTGGAAAAATGGGACTGTTTTTCATCTTCAACTGGTGAAAGATGAAATGGAGAAATACTTTGAGCCAAAACCACTGATTAAGACATTGGCTGAGATGAAATTACGAGAGTGGCCACAATTCCTAAAGACATGATTCTTCAAGAGCTGGCCAGGCTCACAGTGCCCTTAAGCAAGTCTAGAGAAAAACTTATGTCTCCCAAAGAATTGTGGTGGAGGCTGCCGCACACGGAAATGGGATCAAAGGGTGGAGTAGCTAATGAAATCTTTGTAAGTGTTGTACTGCCGAAAGCACTGTCCTGCTCAATTAAACAAGATTGTGGCGTTTTGAGGCTCTTTGGGCAAGAAGCAGGCTGAGAAAGCTCTTTGTCTCCCCGGGATGGGCTGGTCTCCAGGGCCCTACTTACGTGGGCATCCAGCAGGGTCAGTGGAAAGCTGTCCTAGACAGTGGAGTCAAGAGCTCTGGAGGATGACGGACTGGGGCGCCACCCACAGGGAGCAGGACTGGAGCTTATTCAAGGACCATTCCCTGCCCTTGGACAGGACTCATGACATTTGCCCAGCAGAATCTCAGAATTGCTGTGTACCAGCAATAGCTCAGTCCTTCTCGTCTTTCCTCTTGATGAATGTCAGTGTTTAATGCAGTTGCTCTGTCCCAGTCCCACCACTTCATGTGGGTGTGTGTGGGCTGTTTTGTACCGGATTTAGAGACGACTGTGAGATCTTCAACTTAGCCCCTGATGCTGTAATGGGGTGAGACTTTCTGGGTATATTTCTTGGAAACAGGTGAGTAAGAAAGGGAGGAAAGCAAATATCCATGAAAGGTGGTCTGTGATAGATTGGATGATTGCTTTCAAATATTTCTTCCCCTCCCTTGTCCTGGGCAGAGAGTGTTTTCCTGCTCCATTGATGTTGGTCTAGTCCGTGTGGCTATTTTTGACTCATGGAATGTGAGCCAGTAAGACAAATGCTGTGTTTGAGCAGAAGCTTCAGATGAGATTGCCTCTTGTTCTTAGCCTCTGCCCTAAAAATGAGCCTCTCTCATGTAGGGATGAGCCTTAATCAGAGGTGCTCGAATGACAGAAAGACACGAGAGGCGGAGCCGTAGCCCCAGCCACTCCCTACGTGATGTAGACACATGAGCAGGAAGGAAACGCTTGCTGTTGCAAGCCACTGAGGCTTTGGGGTGATGCTTCACAGTGAGCTGACCAACGCAAGACATGAGACCTCGTCTGAGGTAGCTTTTGCAGTCTTGTTCAAAGGCAATAGGAACATACAAATACGCTTTGTCTTTTAAAAAGCAATCATTTTAATTATGGCATTCCAAAAAAATCTCAGCTTACATGCCACACAAAATGAAATGTATTTTTCCTTATTAAAATGAAGCAAACATCTGCTGATACTAAAAACGCCAAGGTAGTATGTTTCCAATGGAAAGGCAGTTCTGTAAGACGATAAAAAATGACTGGTTTATTTAGTAGGATGCTCTGAATTATCCTTAGAGAAATAATGAGTCAGATCAAGCCATTTGTAGTGTCCTTCCCTAGAGTGAGCTGGACTCTTTTGAACACCCCACGTGGATGATTGACATAACGTGTACTACTGAGAAATGTCTGCTTCTGTTTCTCAGATCAGTGCCCAGCCAGTGATTTTCCAACTTGGCTGCGTGTCTCTCTAGAGTGGAGGATGATTTAGGACTACATCTCACATGATACGATGCTAGTAGTGAAGAAACAACGTTTGCTAGCCGTTTCCTTCCATGAGAGTGAACTCAAGATTCTCCCTGTAGTAATGCTAGGCTAGCTGCCATCGAAAGATGCTTTCTTATGTGAGAGACTAAAGGGTGGAGTTACAAGGAGCACCCCAGGAACCTCACAAAATCTCAGCTGGACTTTGTGTTTTAGGTCAGAACATAAGCTGCGTTTGGAAACGTCTTCCATATGCAAGCCTCATCGGTTGAATGAATGTGTCGTAAGGGCGAGGTCGAAATCTTTTGAACCCCTGTAAGGACTGGTGTGGCTTCTGGTGGAGATAAATGAAAGACCAGAGGAAGAGGGTCAGTTAGTAGGCGGCCTCAAAGATTCTTCTGCTCAAAATATTTTCACACCTCAATTTTTCTATTTGGGGCAATACAAATCGTCTTCTAAAATGCAAACACCCACCAGGAAGGGTATATTTTTACCTTTTCTCACGCCAGAGGGAATAATTTCCCGAGAGGTCAGGGAGTCCAGGGAGGGGGATCTTTCTGGAGCTGGAAGTGTTAAGGTGTAGGGAAGCCCTGGGGGAGGTGACGGGAGAAGAGCTAGGCCTGGCCCCAGCCGGAGCTCTGTGCCACCTCGGCCCCGCGCTGGGCGCTCAGCAGATAGGAGTGGATAAACGGATGGGTCACGTCCATGAGAGGCTGGGTGCCCGCGAACACTCAGGCCTTGGAAACCCCGGCAGAACTTTCCTTGCCTCACAGCCTGCTGTTCTCTTGTACGCAATCCCCCCAGCCGCTCCCCCAGTAGGACTTCTGCCTGGATTGCACTTTGCATTCCATCAGCCCTAAATACTTGTTGCTCTTTTGACATGCATCCCCAACGTCTCCACCTTCATGATGCCTGGTCGATTAAGCTCCCAGCTTACCACCGGGTTCTCACTCTCCTGGGTCCTTCTCACCCGGCACTGTCGTCATCCGCTTGGGTGCTGTGGGTGTTCCAAAGACAAGGTCCAAAATTTATGTGTCTTTGCTGCCCTAGGCCCTTTACCTGAGCATCTTAACACATAATGGATGTTCAATAGAAGTTTACTCTTGGGCTGGAGAGAAGAGGAAAGAGGGAATCAGAAAAGTTATAATCAAAAATGGCAGCAGACAGCTTTCAAGACAAGCTTCATCCATGGTGACATTTTCCCGATGGTGACAGCTGGGCCAAGTGCCTCTGAGAATCACTTTGCTTGTAGTTGTTGGCACGTGATAATGGTCCTAGACAGATTTCAGTGCTGCATCTGCCTCATATTAGATGTTTGGTTGTGGCTGCTGGTGGGCATGTGATCCGCAGTCCTTTCCAAGCTGACCACCTTGTCTTTGACTTGCAGACCTAGCAGTTGTGCAGAGAGCTGGTGGCTGCTTGGAGTCCTGCTTTTTCACTCACATTTTGGAACAAAAAAAGCTCTCTCTCTCTGACTTTTGCCTGCCAGATTGGCTGCAGAAAGTGTTATGGACGTTTCCCAGGTTTTTTCTTTCTTTTTTTTTTTTTTTTTTCTGCTCAAAGCTGTGCTTTCTTTTTTATGGTGCATTTCCTTTGTTTTGACCTGCTTGTGGTCACCCCTACTTTGGCTTGTAAAACAGCATTGTTTGGGGACCCTGCTGTCATGCATCCTCTGAGTGTATCCTCTGCCCGGTGATGCTGGTGGCAGAAGACTTTGCATCTTTGCCAGCTACACTAGTTTTGCTGTTGTGCTGTAAAGGTGCCATTCTTTCTTTCTTTATTGGAGAGTGTATGGTGGATATGTGTTTGTGAAGAGGGAGGAAGATCAAGACAGAGAGACAGAGGAGAGAAAAGATGGAGAGGGGGAAGGAAGAGAGAGGGATGAGGGACCTGGGTTGGGGAGAGAGAGGGAGAGAGAGAGAATAAACTGTGAAGTCAGTGGACAGAGTGCCTCTCTGTCTCGTATGGGAATTTTCTGCCTCTGGTTGGTACTTCCACGTTCCTGCCATGCACGCTGTTCCTTGGTTTTCCACAATGTCCTGCCTCACCGGATAGCACCGGTACTATTAAAGATTATTGCCATTTACTGAACACCTACTTGGGCAAGCACCACGGTTGTCTTTTGCCTAACTGTCACACGAGCATCACAGTGTAGGACCAGTCCTGGGTTCAACACTTCTTCTTCCTCAGGCTGGAAAGTAGTGGGTAAACCAGAAGCGCTAACCTCAGCAACCGTGGTACTTAGTATATGACCTAACTCTTCCCACTGACCTAACACTCCCACCCGTTCACATGACTGTTCTCCCTAAAGGTTCTGAGGAAGAGCGGAACAGGCAGAGGTCCTTGCAGATGCTCCTGGATAATTGGGTCGAGAATTTCATAGATGATATTTGCCTTTCAATCTGGAATAAATATCAGGAACAAAAAGGGAAGCAGAGAAGCAGGGATCTGGATCCTGGCTCTGCTGCTGGAGGCTGCAGGTTCTGAGTGAGTCAGCCCACGGCTCTGAGGCTCCCTTTCCTCCCGTGTACTTTGACCAGTGGGCTCTAAGGGCAATGTTCTATTCGGAGGGACTTTGCAGTAAAGACCACCCTGAGTGCTTCTTAATGGTGCCCGGAAGCCAGGTGGGATTCTGTGCACATGACGTTCTCCATCACAACTTATTTCTGCTTGGGGTTGACACCACCGTCAGCTCTCACTCTAGTCTACTTGGATAGAGAGAATCAGGCAAACTGGGATTTGAAGGAATTTTTTTTTTTAATTTTAAAATCTAATCCAATGATTTCTAATCGGGCATGCATTAAAATCATTTTTCAAGCTGTAAAATGACAGATTCTTAGAGGCCCATACCACGCGATCCTTATTGTGTGGGGCTTGGGTGGTGGCCGGGTCCAACAAGTGATTCTGGAGTGCAATGGGGTAGAAAACCATAAATTTAATTTACTTCTCATGATACGCAATACCTTCTTGCTTGATTTGATTCTCTGTTTCTTCATCGTTGTGTGTCTGGGAAGTATGCAGAAAGCAGAGCATGAGGGTTATTTTCTGCTCAGTTCCACGAAGCAAGTCAGTGACTGGGCATTGCGTTTAGGGATGCACTAAGTCTTCCGGCTTGTCGGAATAGCCCGCTGTGTTGATTTGTCAATATATTTTCTTTCCAAGAGATATTTCACCTCTTCCTGTGCCTCTTCCTAGGTGCTAATAATGAGGACGTAGATGCTCCTGGATAATTGGGTCAAGAATTTCATAAATGATACTCGTCTTTCAGTCTAGAGTAAATACCAGGAACAAAAAGGGAAGCAGAGAAGCAGGGATCTGGATCCTAGCCCTGCTGCTGGAGGCTGCAGGTTTTGAGTGAGTCAGCCCACGGCTCTGAGGCTCCCTTTCCTCCTGTGTACTTTGACCAATGGACCCTAAGAACCCTTTTAGGACCCCAGGCTCTCACAGCGCCTTCCAGTCTCCTTTTTGCCCTCCTGACCATGGATTCTGAGGAGTCATGGAAATGACCCCAGCCTCTGTTATTTCCTTTCTCTGGATTCCTGCTACACTCAGAAGCCACTATAGTGAGGAATAGCTATATTCTGTGGGGTTGATCTCTATGTCCCTGAATTTGTCTTTTAAAAGATTCCAAGACACGTGAGACGCAGAATCATTCCATTCATCTGTACCACACCTTCCCCACAATCGAAACTGTACTGTTGAACATATGTAAGAAGAAACTACATACAAAGGATCACAGGCTTTTACAGTTGGAAACAAACTGCTTTAGAGATTCTGCCCGTTTAATTACACCTATGAGGAAGCGAAGGCTAAGAGCTGATAACCCCTCACGGAGGCGGCCGGTGGCAGAATGAAGGCTGTCATCAGGTTTGCTGACCTCCAGGGCAAGGGTATTTTCTTAGCCGCACATCTTTGGCTGGTTAACTAGAAGACGCTGGATTAACACCAACAAAAGTGGCCATATCTTAATGACTCATTATGAATTTCTCCAGTCTGCATAGTGGAACAGTTTCACCCTTTTATATTACAGTTTCTTTCTTTGTTTATCACTTTAAGAACAACTTAAAATGCCGTAGAGATAATATCTAGATGGTCTGAAAACTGGCATATATGATCATCATTAAGGAGAGAGGCACATGCTGGTGCCATGACTCTATTTTTAGATAAGGAAAAATAGTTCAAGGTCATGAAAGGCTTTTGGAAGTCAGGGTAGAAAAACCAGCTTTATCTTCAGGATTCAGCAGCACACGTTTTACAAATGAAGAAATGATGTGATTAACATTTTTCTTGCTTAAAGTTAAAAATAGAGAGTGTTGACTTCAGTCATCAGTTTGTTGTCGGGCATGGAGGTGAGGGGACGTGGCTTCAGCAAGGCCAGCTGGTTCTCAATCAGATCTCACTAGGTAAGCACCGTTCTCTGCCCCCTGGGTTCTGGGCTGTCCCTTAACTGCTGGACTGGTACACTCTCAGATTATTTCAACCTTGTATTTTTTTTTTTTTTAAGTTGCTAGCCTTGGTCTATAAATAGATTCTTGAGAATCTCAAGTTCTAATAATAACTGATCATTTCTTTCTCCCGAGAAATTAAGCCATTCTATGGCCACTATTAAAATCACTTAAAATTAATTATTGTCCCTGAAATTTGTCCTCCTATTTTATAAGCTGGTAGAGCTGCTCTCTTAACTTATGTACACTTCTGATATTACTTTATGCCACTGGTTCCCAACCAGGGACGGGTTTGCCTTCCAAGGGACATTCGACAATCTCTGGAGACACTTTTTGGCTGTCACAGCGGGTGAGGCAGGGGTGTGCACACCACAGGCATCTAGTGGGTGGAGGTCAGAGACACTGCCCGAAACCCTCCAGGGCACAGGACAGCACCTCACAGCAAAGAATTGTTGGGCCCCAAATGTCAATAGTGTTAAGGTTGAGTGACCTTGCTTTACAATATAGATTTACATAAAGATACCACCTTATCTACATAGATAAGAATCACAACTGATCATTTAAACCTCCATGCATTAATCTGCACCAAATAATGAGTGTCTGATACCGTGTTGATCTTGCTTGTCACAACACCTTCATTTGTCAAGGTTATGAACTGATGTTTTGCTGTGGAAGGTGTATGACCCCTGTTCTCCTTGTCAAAGATAAAATGAGTATGAAGGAATTTGTCAGCAACCCCAATTTGAGGTGTGTCAGCATCCCCTGGTTGAAATTTTCAAAATTTAAGTCCTAGTAAAACGGAATGTTGCAACTAGTCATCATCAAAGCTTCGTAAACGGTGTCTTAGCCCTGGATCTCCAAGACGGGCTTGCCACAACACGCCAATACTTTCATTTAGTCATTACTGCTGCAAGACTTCAATGCTAATTCCATTTTTAGTTACTGTTTATAGCAACTATTAATGGAGAGATGAGCGAGAAAGAACTTTTTTTTTTTAAAGCTAAAATCTGGTCAGTGGCTCAGTGGCTGTAATTCCCGGGGCACTGTGCGCCTTTAAATGTAATTTCAAAACAGGCTGTAATGGCAAATTAGTTTCTTTCTATTAGTTAAGTGATTATACACCAATCAGAACTGAATACACATGCTATTAAGTTTATAATTATATTTGAGAATTTCACAGTCCACTTCATCTTCCTTTAGGTCTCCTTGAGCGCTCCCTGACGCTCACATTTCATCTGGAAGGGAGTATTTTGCAAAATGTTTAAGCATGGTTATCTTGGTTGAGAATATTTCAAGTCAGGCTCAATGGTGAATCCAGTGGCTGATAAGTTTTCAAGGTCTCCAGGACTCAGACTCCAGTCAGAATCCAGGTTAATAGTGAGTGAAATTTACTGTTGATAACAATTTCTGGTGCAGGGGCAGTGACTTGGCTGCCTCTGTCCATTTCTTAGGGGACAGGGCTTTGAATCCCTGCCATCCTCGTCATAACAAAGACCACACATTAAATGAGCTAGGTCTCATGTGGCGGCCAGGGGTACAGGAAACCCCTGCGACGTTACACAGATAGCTAGAAAGGGCTTGGATGTTGCTATTTTTCTTGGTCCAAATTGTGGCAAAACAGTATTTCTTTCCTTAAATTTCTTTCTTTTTTTTTTTTTTTAATTTCATTTTCGGTTGAAGTGTAGTTGATTTACAATGTTAGTTTCAGGTGTATAGCAAAGCGATTCAGTTATACATGTTCATACATATATATTATCTCTTTTCATTTTCTTTCCTGGGTGTCAGCAAAAAGTCACTGTAGCATGATGGTGACCATGCTGAAAGCTCTGAAGTCAGACAGACCCGTGTTCAGAGCCAAGCTCTGGGCTGTACCAGCACGTGATCTTGGAATGTTGCTTAACTTCTCTGAGCCTGGGTTTCCTTGTTTATTTAATAGTAAACTACCGGGTCTAGTCAACAGCAGAGACTCTAAAATCAGACGGTGCACTTTTAATTTCAGGCACATCTCAGAGATATTGCAGGTTTAGTTCCAGACCACTGGATATTGCAATAAAGTGAGTCACATGAATTTTTGGGTTTCCCAGTGCATATAACAGTAATGGTTAGGTTATATTATAGTCTGTTAATTGTGCAGCAGCATTGTGTCTAAAAAAAGTACACACCTTACTTAAAAAAATACTTTATGGCTAAAAAGTGCTGAGCAACTATGTAAATAAATCTATATAAAATATATATAATAAATCTTATCTATAAATAAGATCAAAGATCACTTATCATAGATTATCATAAATAATGGAATAATAATAAAAATGAAATATTGAGAGAATTAATAAAATGTGACACAGAGACACGAAGTGAGCAAATGCTGTTGGAAAAATGGCACTGACAGACTTCATCCACAGAGTTGCACAAACCTTCAATTTGTAAAAAAAAAAAAAAAAAACAAAAAAACCCCACCATATCTGGGAAGCACAATAAAGCATAATGTGAGGAGATAAGTCTGTACCTGTCCCCTGCCTGGTGCAGCATTAGGCAAGTGCCTTAGCCATGCTAGGCTCCAATTTGCCCATTGAAAAATAGGATTGAACTCAGCCATAAAAAGAATAAAATAATGCCATCTGCAGCTACATGGATGGACCTAGAGATCGTCATTCTAAGTGAAGTAAGCTAGAAAGAGAAAGAAAAATACCATGTGCTATCAGTCATATGTGGAATCTAATAATAAAAAGAAAAAAAGGACACTATGAACTCATCTATAAAACAGAAACAGACATAGTAAACAATCTTATGGTTACCAGGGGAAGAGGGGGTGGGAAGGGATAAATTTGGGAGTTTGATATTTGCAAATGTTAGCCACTACATATAAAAATAGATTTAAAAAACCAGGTTTCTTCTGTATAGCATAGGGAACTATATTTAATATCTTGTAATAACCTTAAATGAAAAAGAATATATGTAGGTATATGCATGACTGGGACATTGTGCTGTACACCAGAAACTGATGCATTGTAATTGACTGTACTTGGATTAAAAAAAAGAAAAAAAAAGAAAAAGAAGATTAAATATTATCATGTTTTAGAAACTCACAGCACAATTTGTCGCCCATGACAGGTGGTCAGTGAGTGAAATGGGTCGTCATCACCACCATCATCATCGTCAACAGCAAGTGCTCCATCATGAGAAGCATTTAATCAGAGGCTGATTGGCTACTTTTAGGTTAGCGTCTAGTATATCCATTCAGACAGTATTGGTTTGACTCAGATCACCTCTTTTGTGGTTCTGTGAATAATACTCCAATGGTAGAACTGTGGCAACTGGGTAGAAGAGAGTTTTTAGGCCAGGGCACCTTCCCACCAGGGGAGGAGTTGCCTCTTCTGGGTATGTGTCCATGAAACTGACACCTGAGCATCCCACTTAGCTTTGCGTTCCCAAGTTTACAGGATTTCAAAATTGTAGCTGCTCTCTTTTGAATCATCTCCCAATTCTCTACACATCTCCCTTGCATTGATTTACATAGTACAGAAATTTCGCATGGATTCTTCACATTATTGCTTCTCTTGTTCTGGCATCCCAAAGAATACAGTCCATTTTTCCCCACTAATAACCGAACCATCCCTGAGACCTGTTTAGCTTGAGGTCAGCTATGTCTGTGACTCTCTCTTTGTGGTTCCATGATGTCAGCTCTTTCTCATCTCGAATTTTTGCACTTTGCTTTTCATTTTAAAATGCACTTTTGCACTTTTTGAAAGTCATTATTTTTATTTCTGACTCCTTCTCCTGTCAGGTCATTTGGAAATCTAATTTTATCTTTCAGGGTGAATGACTCACCCTCCTCTTCCACCCGTGGTGGCCACGTGTCTGTGGATGTAACGAAGACCACTTTCCTCCCCAAATGAAGGATGGAAGAAAATGTTAAATAGCTTCAGACCTAGGATGGTCTTCTGCATGAATTTTAGATAAAAAATTTCAGGCACATATGCAATAATTTGCTTAAATCAACTAAAGCAAACAAATGAAATACTTTTATGAGCTACGGGGATTACTTATGCAACTAGAATAAAGAAGTTTATAGACACTAGTTGACAACTGAACATTTCTGGTGGGCAGATTTGGACTAGTCTTTTGAAACAGAGTAAGGATATTTTCAATGACACTTTATGTCAGTAAAAATTACTTAACCAGGAGCTTTTCCATATGAAACATAGCAGAGAAATGGAAAATCATCCTCAGAGAGTCTCAAACAGAGTCCCCTGGGGTCCAGATTGCAAGCATTTTACTCTTGGGAATTGGGAAGCTCTGAAATGACCCAAAGTCAGGCTCTGTTTCTTTTTCCTTTTCATGTACTATATTAACCATGTTTTTATTGTCTGTATTCTGATGCTCTGACAATTGGGGCCCCGCTGACCCTGGAGGGATTGCCCCACTTGGGTTTGCCACTTCCTAGGGCTAGTAAACCCCTTGCCTGTAAGTGTGCTTTCCAAGTGCAAACCAACCCATCCAGAGTGCACACCTCCAACCACTTTCTGTATCTAACTCTCACTATCCACCTTCCCTCATTACCCCAGAACCAGGTATACGGGACAACTGAGGACAGCCCCTGTGCCTCAAATTGTGCTAAATTATTCAAATAGCCAAGCCCAAGGCTGCTTGCCCTGCCACGCTTGCTTCTGCCTGCAAAGACCTCAACACAGGCTCTTTCCCACCATTTCTCGCTCTCCCCTCCTGACCGACCCTGGTGCTTCCCTGTGTGCCCCTGTGTGGTGTGGCGTGCCCTCTACCTGCGACCTGTGAGTAATGATCTCCCTTTTCAGCAGTAATCATCTCCTGATCTGTTGGCCTTACCACACCTAAATAATAATAAAACCTATGAAAACACATACTTCTGAAAAGTTTGGCTTTCTAGTTCCCTAAATTACAGCAGGTGTAGGAGCCACAGGTTGGAGTTGAAGGGAGATTCTAGAGTCACGTGTGTTGGTGGTACTATGAGATGCCACTTCTTGTTGTTTGAGTAAACGCCTTCTTGCCCAGTTATATGAAGAATGTGTAAGCAGAACCAAACTTTGACTGAGTTGAGAACAAGGTAAGATGTGCTTCTGTCTGGTTTATTTTTATCTATTTTTCTTTGCACTTCCATCCCTCATCTGTTGCCTCCAACCTCACATTTTGAACCCTTTCTGTGTGTGTGCCCTGCCCTTGGCTGAACAGAATCTCATTCCCATTTTGGAAAGGACGCTAATGATGGTCACAACAACAACAGCAATGTAAAAACTAATTTTTAAAAAACCGCTGTAAGACAAACTCTGTATGAAGTGCTTTGTGTTTGTTATTTTGAACCTTGCATCAGACCCTAAAATATTGACTTTTGTTAGCTCCTTGTATAGATGAACAGACATTTGTGGAGGGCACATAACTTGTGCCAGATCACCAACCAGACTCCCACAGAACCTGGATTCTGACGTGCGCTGTGTAAATCGTCTCTTATCGTTCCTGCCCTGTTCACTGCAGCTTTCACATGAATATACTCTTCTAGTAGTAGCTTTAAAAGGACAAGGATGCACTAATGTCTGGATGTCATGTCATTTTGTGCCAGAAATGCAATGACCTCCCCCTGTGGAGAATTCATTAATTCCTCCTTCTCACTTTGAAAGCACGTAGCTTACATTTCAAGTCACACAGATCGCAGCCATGATTGTAGTAGTGGTAGGTGTATGTGCCTTATCAGTTCAACTAGCCTGTGGGCCACATGGAAGCAGAAACTGTGCCTGGTCTTTGTAGTGGTCACAGCACTCAGCTGAAGGCCTTGACCCTATTAAGTGTACAATAAACATTTGTTGAATTGATTTGAATTGAGGATCAAATGCATTAATATTTGTTAAACCCATTTGTAAGGCACTAGCCACACCAGAGAAAAACTGATTATTTGAGTCATGGCATGTAGAGAAGAAAGAGGGACAGAGTGGGGGGGGGGGACCCTTTCCAGATTCTTGCAAGTCTTTTGTAAAGAAAAGTCATCAACGGGGGAGGGTATAGCTCAGCGGTAGAGTGCCTGCTTAGCATGTGTGAGGTCCTGGGTTCAATCCCCAGTACCTCCATTAAAAAAAAAGTGATAGCCCCTAACGTCCTCTCTCTGTTCCCATAGAACAGCACAGACAGAAAGATCCCAGATGGAGATCCTGACCCTTAGGATGTGGAGCTACTGAGATGAGATATTGGGAGGTAATCCCTACATGGAGAGTAAAACAAGAAAAGTGTATATATATATATATAGGGAACAGAGCATTCTGGAGATTATAGCTTTTCATGAGCTGCATAAATACGTAGTGGAATTTTAACTTAAAGTGAAATTTTGCTAGTCACCCCTAGAGCAGACTTAACTAAATTTCCATGGAAAACTTTAAGAAGGTGAAGGAAAAAAGATGAAATGCTATAGCAACATTGAAAGCAAAGACTCAGAAAAGAAAATTTCCAAGATCTGGGAGCCAGTTACTCCAAGAGGATAACTGTGCTTCCACAAGTTAGTCGGATTCAGTGACAAATGAGAGAACACTCTAACAGTGCCTAAAACATAAGGACATTTATTGTTTAAGAAACAGCCTGAAGTTAGGTGGCCTCTGTATGCTTCGATTGCCTGACTTCCGCAGAAATCAGCATCTTTCATTTATTCTTATGCTGTTCTTAACGTGTTGGCAGTTTGCCCTCAGGTTTTCATCTTGTTGCACCAGGATAGCTGCCACAGCTCCAAAAATTTCATTCTAATTCTACAGTATCTCAAGTAGGAAAGAAGGGGGGAAGGGACACAAAAATAAACTGTTTCCTTACATGCTTCCCTTCTATTAGGAAGGGAAGATCCTCCCTGCCCCAAGCCTTCAGTAGACCTCCATTTGCATCACATGAGCACTCCCTGGCTCATTCAGTTTCAGAGGTAAATAGAACAGCGATGACCAATAATTAGTCTAGGGATGAGCGCACTGTCACACATGCCCGCCTGCACATGGAATCAAGGCTCTTTTAGCAACGAAGGATGGGGAAATGGCTGCTGTATCCACAACCAACAGTGTCGGTCATAAAACTGGGCTGAGAAAAGAATTTTACCTGTTACCCGCTTTGCCTCATAAAACATAGCAGCCCCATGTAACTAGGAGAACGTTAGAAGATACTTCTTCCTCATCTCAATATCTGGACGGAGATCCTGGCTCAGTGCCCATCACAAAACTAAGCCGTGGTCCTGCTCTTCGCAGGGTATGCTGTTTGAGACTGTCAGTTCTCTGATTCACCCATATTTCTGAACTCCTAGCCACCATTTTCTACATTTTTAAAAAAGACCACAACTTCAAAAAGATAACAAAGCATGGTGTAGGAGAAGCTAGCAATGGTCTCTTATATTCTTGTAAGTATAGTGTCCACAAATAAAAGATTTGCCTTTGGGACTATAAATTGATGGGGAACAGTGCATTTTGGAGATTATAGCTTTTCATGAGCTGCATTGCTTCAGAGTACTGGAGCATTAAACTGTGGGGTTATCTGAAGTTCTATTTTCTGTTTATTGAAACGAACAGCTCTATGGATGAAGGCATTCTACACCCTGGAAATTGAATACATTTGGGAGCATATGAACATGTCTGGCATTAATATTTGAGAAGGCAGTTTGACCAAAGAAAACATAAATTAATAGTGAACTAATACGGGGACATCTACTCATCTTTTCTGTAGTTAATGATTTCTTCTTATGTGAGTAAGACGAGAGGAAGAGAAATAACATGCAGGGCTTATATGCAATTATTACAAAGCAAAGGAAACATCATATTGAAATTTGGAAACAGTATATCTTTTAATATGATTACTCCAGATAAGAAGAGAATAATTTTAAAATGCTTTTGCTCTGCAGGATATAGTACTTGATACAGAGTAGTCGCAAGGTGAGAACGGTTGAGACAATAAAATGAGATACAAATAAAAATGGATGATGTGAGGAAGAATTGCAAGGAAGCATCTTAATATCATCTCTACGGGCAAAGCTTGGTGCCCCTGGATTTCTCTTAGGGATCCTCCTCTGCTTCCTCACATTGGTTAACACTAGGATGCATATTTTTATACCTGCTGCTACAACACTTCTAGATCAGTGGTTCTCAAACCAGCAGAATCACCTGAAAATATAGGTGATTTTCTTTTAGTACAAATTCCTGGTCCTCCTCTCCAGGGATTCTGATTCAGTAGTGTGGAATGAGACCTGATAATCTGCATTAAAATTACAAAGTTTCGTTTCTTACTGATGTCACACTGTCCGTCTTGGGTGGGTGAGGTGTGATCGCATTCCAGGATCTAGGCTGTCAGAGCAGTCACTGCTTGGGGCAGCAGCAGTCATCATGGAAGAGGGAAAAATGGCCTTTGGGTAGGCATGCCTTGGCTGTTAAATATTCTGGCCCTTAAGTCACTTGTGTTAGTGTTACTTTTATTCACAACTCATTTGCCAGATCAAGTTTCATAGCCTCATCCAACCAGAAGGAAGCCAGGAAGGAGTGTAATTCTCCTTGTGATTGGAAGGTGTGAGGCTAGAAATGTAAAGTGAATATTGCTCAAAACAATCACATTCTGCCTATTTGGTCTCATGTATTTGGCTCATTCTACCCTGCAAGCAACCTACACTCTTTCCCCGTGGGAGAAAATTTAAGTTTTATCCAGTTGTAATGTAATGTAGCATAACATAACGTGAGCTTCAGTCATCCTCAAGGATTTTCTGATGATTCTTGGTGGTTTCCAAATCGTGGAAGCCAGGGTGAAGGCCACGGTGAGTTCTTCACTAGGCACAGGTGTGGCTGATCTTAATCCACAGATCCTGAGCTAAGAAGATTACTTTTCTGTTCTCCAAGCTTAGTGGACAATGGTCGAGCAGGACAACCAGAATAAACATTCTCGTTTGGTAACAGGAAGAAAGGAAAACTCACAGAAGTCACTGATTCATAGCAATTCGTAGAGTCTGTTATTAGGCAGGCTTTGCAAGGGCCTGCGACCCTGACTGTTGGCCTCAGCCCTGGTTCTGGCTGTTAGGATGGGCTCCCCAGTCCATGGTTCTCCAGGCCCTTGGCTCTGACCTCACTGAGGCTCTTTCCATTATTCTCTTTGACTTTGTCTGAAAATGAGAATTAGAGAATATGCTTTTCCTTTGGTTCAGTTGCTTTTTTGTGCTTCCTTCACACAGAAGGTTAAGAGTCTGAGTCATTCTTGAAAATGTCAATGGTTTCTTCTCTCCTCTCTCTTCTAACTCCCGTTTCCCTGCTCTTCCTTCGCAAGTTCCTGATTTATTTAACTTACAGGTGTTTTAAAAACTCAGGCTTCTTGTTTATTTGATTACAGTCCCCTCCGTTTGCCAGTAGGCATACTCTATGCATATATAAAGGGAGAGCCATGCTTCAGGCATTTTTTTTTCCTCCGTGAACAATTTTGACAAATTGAAAGGATTTACTGGGTGTCTTAATCCATTCAGAGATTTTTACCAATGAGTATAAGGACTTACCCTTGATTTAACTCTTGCTATTCGATGGTTTTAATTTTTCCTAATTGGGATTGAGAAACACTTGCCCCTTCTAACTCTATGAGTCCCTGAATGTGTAGACTCTCTTCCCTGTTATTTCTGCTGACAACTGGACCAGCTCTTTTCTGAACCTACCCTTTTCTTTCAATAATTTGCAAAGTGCAACAGACAGTAACTGGAATGCATCGCTAACTTCCCATCTCTCCTGGAGAAACACAAGTTCATTAGGTGTGGGATCTGTTTTACAAATTATTGCATTCAATGTTGTGGTGGTAAATGTTTAATAGCCAGCTCTCCAGGAGAAAAAATATGGTATGATTTGTAGTGCTTCCCAATTTCAGTGGTGTCAATTCTCCCACTGTGGCAGAGTCAGTTACCAATATGACGTTATACCACCTGGAGTTGGGAAGAGATGCTCACAGTTCTCTCCTGGACACTGTCTTGGACACAGTCAGCCCCAGCACACTGCGGGTTGCAGGTGACTGCCTGATGCGGAGTGCCATCCTCCAGTGCCTCTCACAACATGCTGCCTAGCCCCACGCCAATGCCGTATATTTTAGATTATTTTTAGAGTTACCTCTCCACTTCTAGGTACCAACTTCTGTATTGGTTCGAATAGGCTGGGTTATGCTGCAGTAGGCGACAAAGCCAAAATCTCAGTGGCTTAAGGCCAGAAAGATTTATTTCTCACTCACACTACTATGCCCACCCCGGTATTTTGAGACCAAAACCAAGGCACGATCACCTGGAACATTGCGAGCCAGCCTGGTAGAGGGGGAACGAGAGAGCTGTGGAGGGTGTGAACTGGCAACTAAATGAACTGTCCTCTGAGGTAACGGGCACACTTTGGTTCACAACTCATTGGCTAGGCTTAGTGACAAAACCACAGAAGAGGAAAATAAGGAGAAAGCACGTGTGAACCTACAGAGACCCGGAGCAGAGAACGGAAGATACTCTGTGGTCAACACTCATGGCTATCACAGCTTTGTGACGGTACAGACGCCATGAGCCACACAGTGTATGCAATTTTCCAAGCAACGTGAGAAATATTTCCTCGTTTTTCCCAAGTCTTATATAGATTTTAACCAATAAAGACTAACAAAATACAGAGTGGCAGTTATTATCTTTTACCAAGCTCTTCATATAATGATCCAACAAAGATTTTGATTATTCCTGTGGTAATTCTGCCTAAAATCATACATAAAATCATACATAAAGTATGACATCTAATAGTTAAAAACATGTAAACATGTCAAATGCCATAAGAAAGCAATCATGAAAATTGCTATCATTGAAATCTCTGAATGATGGATTTCTGTTTTTTAAATGGATTTCTGTTTTTAAAAAAAATTTACTTTTTTCAAATTTTACATTGTATTCGTAAAATTTCAAATTTTATATTTTGTACATGCAAACATGTACTTCATACATCATGAGAAAAAATGAGATACTAAAACATTTATATAATTTGCATAATCTACTTTAATATAGTGATGCAAAAATGGAATCACAGAGTTGAAAAGCCTGGATGGAAGTACATCAAAACATGTTGTGTTTGTTCTGGGTGATAGGATTAGGTATGATATTTAAAAAATATTTTTTCTTTTCCTTTTTCAGATTTCCTATAATGTTTGTAATAATTTCAAAGCGTTGTTATTATATTATCATTGTTTTTAAGTTATTGATTTATTGTTATAATAATTAAAAATGATAAATAGGGCACCTTCTCCTTTATTATTCCTCATCCTTGTAATTCATTGTGTTTTCATTACGGCAATTGTGACCAAAGTCTCATTAAAATTTTTCTTTTTCTTTGGTGTTTCTACCATTATAATGTCTTTATTTAGCATCTCTCATTTACAATGGCCTATCTCCCCCTCTCTCTCTCCTCTTCTATTTGTGCTCCTTTGGAAAAGCTTAGACCAAGTCAGGAGGATGGGCTGGCTACTGAGTGTCAAGACTTGAGTCTTTTTGTTTTTAATTGAGGTGTAATTGATGTAACATTATGTAAAACATAATGATTCCATATTTGTATATATTGCAACATGATCACCACAATAAATCTAGTTGACATCCATCACCTTACATAGTTACAAAACATCATTTTCTTGTAATGAAGACTTTTAAGATCCATTCTCTTAGCAACTTTCAAATGTGCAAAATGGTACTATTGACTACAGTTACTATGCTGTGTGTTACAGCCCCATGAATTATCTATTTTACAGCTGGAAGTTGGTACCTCCTGCCTCATTTCACCTGTTCCTCCCACCCTCCTCACTTCCTCTGGCAACCACCAATGTGTTCTCTGTATCTGTGAGCTTGTTTTTTGTTTGTTTGTTTTGTTTTTTAGATTCCACATATAAGTGAGATTATGTGGTATTTTTCTTCCTCTGTCTGACTTATTTCACTTAGCACAATGCTCTCCGGGTTCATCCATGTTGTCATGAATGGCAAGATTTTATTTTTTTTTAGCTGAATAATATACCACTGTGTGTGTGTGTGTGTGTGTGTGTGTGTGTGTGTGTGTGTGTGTGTGTGTTTGTGTGCGCACGCGTACATATGCCACATCTTCTTTATCAAGTCATCCATCAATAGATACTTAGATTGTTTCCATGTCTTGGCTATTGTGAATAGGGCTGCAATGAACATGGGGTTGCATGTATCTTTTCAAATTAGTGTTCTCAGTCAACACCTAGATTCAGGCTATTTGGGAATCCAGCCCCTAGACAAAAGCTTTTAAAGTATGAAAATGTATGTCGTTTGTGGGATTGCAAGAGTAAGCCTTCCTGGTCACCAGGGCCAGGCTGTGTGGATGTGTCCCCTGGATGGTAGTCATAAAAGTCAGGCTCCAGATGAGTGTATATTTTCTTTCCTGGGAGGTCCTGGTGAGCTGGAGTGAGCAGAGGGACAGAGCAGGGACAGCACCCACCCCGCTATGTTCCCTGTGGGCCCCTAATTATGTGTCAGAACTGAAGCCTGCCTTAAGCCATAGCTCCAGACAAGCAAAAACCTCTTTCACAGAAAGAGTAGACGTGTGTTTCAGTCGCTGTGTGTGGTAGCCTGCCAGGAACTGTCTCTCTGATCATTACAGCCCCGTGGGACCCAGGAATGCAATGCCCCGTGGCTGCCACAGCCAGGGATCAAGGCGTGTCCCCTGGGCAGCAGCCAGCTGTGGAATCAGAGCGCCAGACGTAAAAGCCAGGCCCCCGTTGTGTGTGCAAGCTCCCCTCCAGGAGATGCTGGCACCCTGCTACACAGCAGAGGGGGAGCCTGCAGAGAGTCCCTGTTCTCTGAGGTCTCTGGACAGGATTACAGTCAGTCCTTGGATGTGCGTTTAACTAGAAGCCTGCCCCTTGGGCTGCAGCTGTGATGGTCAGCTAACAGGCTCCTTTCACAGGAAGTCTGAGCTCCAGTGTCTGTTGTCTCCTGCTGTGTCCTCGGGGTGGTAGCTGTTTGAGTTCTTTCTCCATTGGTTACTGTCCCGTGGGACCTGTGAGCTTAAGCCCCACTGGCTGCCAGAGTCGGGCCATGTAAAGGTGTCCCCTGATAGCAGCTGCAAAAATTGGGGTGCCAGACAAGGCTATAAATTCCTTTTGGGGAGACTCCAGAGAGCTGGAGTGAGACAGAAGGAGAGCCCAAAGACTGTGTCCACTGGTCTCTATTCCTGACAGCAAGTTCCCAGGCCACTAGATGTGCGTCAGACCAGAAGCCTGCCCTTCAGGCCAAAGGTCCTGCACAGGCGAATAGGCCTGTTTCACAGAAAGACCGAGCCTGCGTTCCAGTCTGCCGTCTGTGCAGTGCCCTGTTGGTGGTAGCCTGCCAAGAACTGTGCCTACAATTGCTACAGTCCCGTGGGGCCCAGGAATGCAAGTTCCCCTGGTCTCTGGGGCCAAGCAATCAAAGGGCATCCTGGGGTGGAAGCTGGAAAAATCATGGCCCCAGATATGCATAAAGGCTCCCTTTCAGGAGATGCTGGTTGTTAGCGCAATGTGGCCTGCTGGCTGTAGCAAGGCAGAGGGGAAGTGCAAAGATCACACCCACAGGAAAAAGACAAAAATAAGAGAAAAGTAAAAGGCCTAGAATTAAAGAGAGAGAGAGAGAGAGAGGTGGTGCCCACCAGCTAGAGCAACACAGAGGGAGAGTGTGAAGTTGGCTCTCACCAGTCTTAGTCCCCAGAGAGCTTTCCAACAAGCTCCTGGAATGCGAATGTTAAATTAGATGCTTTCCTCTCAGGCCAATGCTTTGATATTAGCAAATGAGCTTCTTTGTAACAGGGAAGAATGGATCTGACTCCGTATTAGATCTGTTCTTTTAGCTCTAACCCTGTGCTCTGTTTCCTGGGCTGGTCATGCTGGAGCCTGAAATCTGACTTGGCTAAGATGGTTCTCTAGGGCATTGGTCTCCTGTCTTCTCCATCTGCTGGCTTTTCCAAATAAAGTTGTAATTTTTTACCCCAACAACTTGCCTCTGGATTTATTGGCCTGTCGTGTGTTGAGCAGTACAAGCTTGGCCTCAGTAACACTTCCACTTAAGGTCTGGGTGTGGTCAGCTGCCTCCGACCGGCCGCGGGTTGGGCGAATCAGAGTGCAAGAGCCCTTTAAGAGCCATTTCTCAGATCCTGCAGTCTTGTGGGTCTTGTGTTTGGGAGCCCTGCTGACTTTCCTAGATGTTTTGGGGGCTTGTCTCTCAGGGGCAGGGCTTATAGCTTGGGGTGCCTGATGTGAGGTTCAAATGCGCTCCTCCTTGGAGAGAAAACCCCAGGTGTTGAGTTCTCTCCAGATTGCGGGGCACGGTGCTGGGAGTGGGTTTATGATGAGCTTGTGTCCCAGCCTCTTCTACCCTCTTTGATGTGTTTTTTTCTTGTTCATCTGATGTGTAGTCATTGCTGAGCCACCCTTTAGGCTTTTTTCAGAGGAAATTTCTCCATAAGTAGCTGGAGGTTCAAGTATCTGTGGGAAGAGGTGGGTTCAGGACTTTCTGATGTCGCCGTCTCGAACCGGAACCTCCACGACTCAGGTCTTGATTCTAATATACAAAGAACTGTTTCAACAGTTAAAAAATGGTGAAAGACTTGAACAGAAACTTTACCAAACAGGATATATAGACAGCAAACAAGGACAGGTGTTCAACAACATTAGCTAACAAGGAAATGCAAATGAAAACGATGTTGAGATACCACGATGCCCCTATTAGAAGAACTAAAATTAAATATGCCGGCGGTACCAAGTCCTGACAAAGATGTCGAGCATCTGGAATTCTCATATACTGGGGAGGTGGTAGAAAGAATAAAATGACCCAGATCAAACAGAGAGGATTTCTGTAGAAACACCTGCCAGTCATTTCTTTCCACACTGGTATTGATTTTCAGTATGAGACTTATCACCATGTAGAATCACGTGTCCACTGATGTTCATTTGCTCCATGGAGTTCTCTCCCCATCAGAATATCAGCTCCATGAGAGCAGGTTCCTCATTTGTCTTGTTCCCCGTTGTCTTCTCAGCACATAGATCAGTGCCTGGCACATAGTAGGCACTCAGATGTTACTTGTTCAATGAATGAATGCTGGGCAATAGACTCTGGTCTACTTTAATCAGGAAAAATGGCTACCCGCCCCCCACAAATACAAAGAGCAACTGCATCTGTAGGCAAGACCTGATTCTTCCCAGAACTTAATGGTCAAAGAAGCCACATCATACATCAAATCTGGAGCACTACCAAAGGCCTGAAAAGAGAAGGTAGAACGCTCTGTCAAGAGGGAGTTTTCCAAGTGCACAGTAATTCAGGAAACAATTTGTAAAACTGAACGAGAGAGCGGAATGTTCCCTTCCTGACTTCACGTGGTCAGGCTGGAGTTCAACGCGCAGTCGGAGCAAACAGTCCTGCTGTCCCCAGCGTCTCTGCTGGTATCGTCTCTGTGATAAGGTTGCCTCTCTGGATGTTATGTCGATTCTCCGACGTCTGCTTTCCTACCCTACAGAATCACTGTGTATGTGTGGGTCCTTTCGGAAGCTCCCAGAGAGGCTACTGTCCTGTTTAACCAATTACAGTGTCACTTCAGGACAACGCTCACTCCCCTGCTTTAGAAATAAAAGTGCCTGGGGGCTTCAGTGAACAACGCAGCATCCTGGATAATGGGCAGGTTCTTTAAGAAAAGCAAACTTGAGAGTAACGGGGGAGGTGGCTTAAAAGAGAACACTTTAAATATGTCAGAGACAGGAAAAGTTATTAGAACAAAAGTTGTGTCCAGAGGGTCATGTCAGGATCAGCATAATCCTAAAAGTTTTCTAAAAGTTTCAGTTAGTGAGGTTTTAGAATATTTTATCCTCAGGAAAAAGCTACTCCATAAAGCCTAGCCTTTTCATCTCACTGTGGCCGTGTGGGGATGGCTTACTCTAGGCGTCCTTCTCCGGAGCTGGGAAGAAACAGGCTAGCTTTGCCTCTGGTGTTCCCGGTCCATATGTCACGTGTCCCCTTGTGAGAAAACCGTTCCCTTTGGGGAGGGAAACGGACACTACGATGATTTACACTAGAATATACTTACATGTGCTCCCACGCCATGCTTCCAGGGGAGCCTCCCCATCCGCTCTGTCTCAGATTGCTCCCCACTGACATTCCAAACCCCTCTCTCTTTCTCCATTTCTCTCCTTTGCTTACCATTATCTAAAAAATAGAAAAAAAATTACTTATTCATTGCTTGTCTACTCCCCAACCCACCCAGCATATAAATTCCATAATGGTAGGTATTCATGTCTGTTTAATTCACAGCTTTATTCCCCAGTGTCTAGAACAGTATTTGGCACATGGCAGGCACTCATTTAGTATTTTCTGAATGAATAAATTAATTTATACATTGAATTGGCATAGTCCTGCCGAGCTGCTTCATAGGTTCCATGAGCTTGTTAAAATGAGGCTGCTATTATTGAAAATTTGTCTACTAGGGATTTGCCTGCCTCCCTTACAATTCATAATGTAAGGCTCATGATGGCAGCACTTTGAAAATTTTTGGAACATAAGCCAGCAGGAGGTACTTTTTGAAATGAATGAATGAATGTACAAAATTATTTTTGAAACTCCTCTTTTAGAACTGTATTCAGAACCAGTCTAAGGTCTAGATAAGAAAATTAACTGAATGATTTCACATCCACATGTTCCTTTTGACCTGAAGTTGTCAGACTTAGTGAGTTGCTGCAAGAGAAAATAAAGCTCACGTTATAACTTTACTTATGGACAGTCTTTTGAATGCCTGATTATGGGCAATAAAAGATGAGAAAGGTGAACAAACACACCTAAATCCCGTCAGGTGACAGTCTCATAAAATGTGAGTTCAATTTAATATCCAGGGGACTATTTGGGTGATAGGCATTCGGCAAGCCGCTGTCTTATATTTTGCTGTGGTTTGTAGCACAGACTAGCTGAGATCCTTTACAAACCCTGGGGAAGAGTACAAACATGAGATATTAGAAATCCTTAATGATGTCTCCTGAGTTTATTCTGTTTGAAGTCTGATTGCCAAAATTATCCCTACCTCTAACATTGAATGGTCTTTTATTTTTAACTAACCTATCAGGAATGTGAAGGAGGCGTAAGCCACTTTGCAGATCTAACCACCATGATTCATTTGACTTCTGCTCACTGCTGATACCTGCACCTTTGTATTTCATGGTTTCTAAATTCAAAGTCCTGTAATATCCAGATGTGGTCGACTGCTTTCACGACCAAATGATAAACAGCACTGTCCCTTACAGTTAGATAGCAACACCAAAGAACAGTCCACTCAGCAGGAAATCAAGAGATTTATATTAAGCAGGAAAGTCGTATTAATCTTGTCTAGGTATCCCTGGTGTCGGAAACTTATTTGTGGAAAAAGTAAAAAGTGTTCTATGAAGGAAATGGCTTACACCACAGCCTGGAAGGAGAACAGGATCAAAATAAGGTCAGAGACTGTGTATATAATTTAGAACTAGTTCTGGAAAACAATATATAATGGAAAACACAGCATCGCATCTCATAACCCCATTACAGTTTTGCCGATCAAAAGGTAGGTATGCAATTCTGGAGTGTTTCACAATCTTAGAAAGAAGTTTTTGTTAAAGATACAATGTCATCAAATGATAAAAGGGTTCTTTCTATAAGTTTTTTTAGAATATTATACTTTTAAAATGCCATGGTCAATAGAAATAAAAGCAAAAATAAACAAATGGGACCTAATTAAACTTATAAGCTTTTGCACAGCAAAGGAAACTATAAGCAAAACAAAAAGACAACCTATGGAATGGGAGAAAATATTTGCAAAAGATGAGACTGGCAAGGGCTTAATTTCCAGAGTACATAAACAGCTCGTACAACTTAATAAGAAAAAATAAACAACCCAATCCAAAAATGGGTAGAAGACCTAAACAAGCAAGTCTCCAGTGAAGATGTAAAAATGGCCAATAGAAACATGAAAAAATGCTCAATATCACTGCTTTTCAGAGAAATGCAAGTCAAAGCTACAATGAGGTATCACCTCACACCAGTCAGAATGGCCAATATTCAAAAGTCCACAAATGATAAATGCTGGAGAGGGTGTGGAGAAAAGGGAACCCTCCTACACTATTGGTAGGAATGTAGTTTGGTGTAGCTGTTATGGAAAACAATAGGGAGATTCCTCAGAAGACTAAAAATAGACTTACCACATGATCCAGCAATCTCACTGCTGGGCATATATCCAGAGGGAACCTTAATTCAAAAAGATACATGCCCCCAATATTCATAGCAGCACTGTTTACATTAGCCAGACATGGAAGCAACCTAAATCTCCATTAACAGATGACTGAATAAAGAACTTTTGGTATATTTATACAATGGAATACTATTCAACAATAAAAAAGAATAAAACAATGCCATTTGCAGCTACATGGATGGACCTGGAGATTGTCCTTCTAAGTGAAGTAAGCTAGAAAGAGAAAGAAAAATACCATATGATATCACTTATATGTGGAATCTAAAAAAAAAAGAGAAACAAAATTATTTACAAAACAGAAACAGACTCACAGACATAGAAAACAAACTTACGGTTACCAGGGGGAAGGGGGTAAGAAGGAATAAATTGGGAGTTTGAGATTTGCAGATACTAATATATATATAAAATAGGTAAACAAGTTTATACTGTATAGCATAGGGAACTATATTCAATATCTTGTAGTAACTTATGGTAACAAAGAATATGAAAATGAATATATATATGCATATGTATGACTGAAGCATTGTGCTGTACACCAGAAACTAACATAGCATTGTAAAGTGACTATACTTCAAAAGAAAAAAATATATATATATACAAAAAAATGCCATGGTGATGCAAGTGTTCAGACTACTACTTGGTTCTCTGCTGCTGAGAATAATTTTCTAACATTACTGCACCTGGTTGTCGTGGATCTGAGGATGTTGTAGCATAATGATCTAATATATGGGTCAGTGTTTTGAACAGGCAAGGAGTTCTATATAAACATGACATTTTCCTCATTTTCGTTTTAGCATACATTTATATATATATATATATATACACACACATATATATATATATATACATATATATATATATATATAAAATTTCCTTCTCATGTAATTTTAAGCCTGAAAAGTATATTTGATCTTTATTTTGGCAAGCATACTCAGGAAGTAGATCGCAGGGTGCTGATGAGATAAGAAACTTTCTGCTTGGTTAATGAGGGTATCTAATGGTCTTTGTTATCATCTTGATATATTTAAATTGATCTTTTCTAAAAATAATGCATTAACAGTACTTGCTGTAGCTGAAATTCAAGCAGCAACCAATAGCAGCATAGACAATTTCTGAGGCACCTTTTCTCATATTGTAACTCAAAAGTCAACTTTTAAATTATGCTCTTTGGATTATTTCCTCTTCCTTTTTTTTTTTTTTTTTTTTCCCCTTGGCTATTAAGTGCTTGTAAGATATCTCTCTAGGTCAAGATATCTTGATTAATCTTCCTTTTACAAATTAAATCTCTGCAGATCGCTCCACACCGTAATCCATCAGTTAACTTGATGGTGCTCTGTTTTGTGTGCTGCTACTTATGTGTTGTCTAAATCCCTTATTTCTTTGACTTTTTCCGTCCTATTATTTGATTAAACACTCTCTTTTTCTCCTCCCCTTCACGCTGTTTAGCTTTTATAATCAGCCTGTATCTCTCTTCCTCATGTAAATTTCTGGAAGTGCTAGCGGACAGTAGAGAGGCAGGATTTAGAGAAACACAAGGATCAAGGGCTCTAAGAGAGTGAGAAATACATGAAACACACAAACGGGGTCATGGGAGGAGATTAATGAAGCTGTGGGCGGGATTAAAATAACCCACACAAGATCCTGCAGGAGCCTCCGTTAGGACAAGTTACCACCTCTAAAACCTAGTGTCAGGAGAAGCTAGTAACGTGGAAAGGGTCAGCTGAAGGAGCAGCAGACTCAGATGAGGGACGTTGCCAACTACTTACCTTATCAGGAGGGAGCTGGTGAATAAATACCCCAACTTCATTCTCTGTCACTCCCTGATCTCCTAAAATGCAAGTTCTATAAGGAGAGAAACTTGTTTGTCTCATTTACCTATATACCTTGCAAAAATAGTACCAGGCATGCAGGAGGTGCCCAGTAAATTTCGTTTAATAAACAAACAGATGAATCAATGAGTGAAGAATGGATGGATGAGTGGAACAGACTAGAGGACTCATAATGGGTTCCTTAGTTGGTCTCTTGAAAATCAAAAAGGAAATTCCACTTTCTTTGCCTTACTAATGCATATGGATGCCATGAGATCTCGTTATTTTATTTTTAGAAAAAATGATGAGAACATTGTACCAGAGGACCCTCATTGGGACTTTGAATTGAACACATTACTTAGCAAATGCTAACATGGGAACTTGAGGATATTCAGTGAACCTGCTGACGTTAACATATTAATGCAATTGAAACCAGCAGAGAAGCAACTATCTATTAACCTCACTGTTGTGGGGTCTAAAAAGGCTAAAAACCCACCACTGGGTTTTGTAACCTGTAAAATAAATCAAAATATAACATTGGTTAACCTCAAAAACCTTTTGATTACCTCCTAGGAGTTAATTTTCTTGACTCCAGCATAGTGTGGTAGAAAAAACTTGTGTCTTGAATTAAGCACAACTCTGCCAAACTCTTGCTCTGTTATTTACTATTTATGTAACGTGAGAAGTTTACCTAAAGCTTCTAAAAAAAAAAAAACTCAATTTTATCATTTGTTAGTTTAAGATAATGTCATTTGTTTTTAAATATTGTGCCAAAAATTTAATAAGATGTGTTTGCAGTGTCTTGCACATGGTGTTTGTTATATATATATGCACGTGTACTGCTTTCCTTCAAGTTCATTGGTTTTATTTATTCTCTTATTTCTGTTTGATTTTACAAGTTTTTGGAAAACGCTTGATGTTATTATGTAGTTGATTAACTTTGAATCAATTTCGACAACCTCTATCAAAAAAAAAGGAAGAAGAAAAATGGCATGCTTTTGTGTAACTCGAGTCCCCTTTTCCATTTATTTTTTGCGTACCTGAGATCCACCAATAGTCTTCATCCTGAGATAGCGATAGCCACAAAACCCAATTTAAAAATGGAAATAAAGATAAATAAATTATTAGAGTTCATAGAAATCTTCATTCCTGCGTGCAAATGGCAGTATTCAGCAGGAGTCCTAGAATTCTCATACAGAGAATCTGAATATTTCCGTATTATTGTTACATTCCATTTTTTCTGCTGTAAAAGGAAACATAACCAATTTTTGAGTTCTTTTATTCTTAGTAGAATTCGATCATTCAACAACATTGGTTTGTGACATTCAGTGAAACAGTAGTAGCTTCTGTGGCTTTTACTCCATAAAGGGTCAGACTCAGCATTGTGTTAGGATAAGTTAACGGCTCATTGGAAGGCAAATTATTTCTTTGTAGGCTCTGGGGCACCATTCAGTTTTCTGAAAGAGGTAACAGGTAAATGAGGCTCTAAAAGAGCAAATGTACACTGTATCAGCAGGCTCTTTACAAACAAATGATTTATTCCTGCCAGTGTTTAGAGAATAAGTCTTTTAAGTTCTCCATACATAAACTCCATTCATTTTGAACACACACACATACACACACATACACACACACAGCAATCTCTATTTCATTAATCGGTTTATAAGAATTATTTTTTGGAAAGCTTTTTCTATCTAAACTTCAAATTGTGATACAGTGTGGTTCATCCCTTGAAGCTAAGCTACGGACCCCTCAGAATTCAGGTGTGTCCTGACTTGCCTCCAAGGCTCATGGGATGTCCTCCTAGCAACAGGGATTGAAGACTCCCTCTGGGAAAGACCTCGTCTTAAGGGAAGAAAGAATCCAAGTACATGAGTTTAGCCCAAGGATAGAACTAGCGTCCATTTACCAGAGAGGTTAAGGACCTCGGGGTAGAGGAATGGTATTGGAGATTAGGGATGAGACAGACTCAGAACTGATTTTGGGGGCTAGAGGAGAGCAGAAGTCCAGGTGTCTCACGAGCGAGCAATACCTTCCTCTAGGAGGGTGAGCTGCAGACCAGAATTATTAAGGGCTTTTGTGATGTTATTCAAGGCATTCTACTGATCTGACATAAGACTGTGAATTATTACATGCCGTTTTACTTGTCATGTTGAGTTTCTGATAAAAGAAAAGGCATTTGCCCCCATCTTAGGCAGGTTTGAACCTGTAGATCGTAGGAACTGAATGGTGCTGGTGCAGACAGAATCCATAACTGATGGTCCTAGTCAGTCGCTTGGGTGGATGAGGAAGGAAACAGAGAAGCACGAAAGATAGTATTTCTTTTGAAGCAGGAAAGATTTGCCCATTTCCCTGTTTTATATTTGCCTAATCTTTAAAATTAATGACATACAAACGATCTACATTTTGTAATATCACTCAATGTAAACACTTTGTATTTAAGAAGGCTTATTTTTTTGCGGTAGAATATTTAAGATTTGCTTGCTAAAATTGAAAACAATTTTAAACAAACCTTTAGCTTCAGTGAAACAAAATAATTGTGGAAGCCACCAAAACATGTAGCAAGCAGAGCGGAGCTCTCTGAGTAAACCCAAGGTATGGAGAAAACATGACTTATTGCAAATACTGCTCCAGTTGACACATTCTAATCTCCTCAGACTGATCTATCAGTGTATGAACTTCCTATCAGCCTTTTTACAATCTCAGAATCATTTCCCCAGAAACAATGAAAAAAGAATGTTTGCAAATGTCTATACATCTCTATATTACGTATATAGATTGTCTAACCTCTTGAGACGTGCTTACTGGAAAAATCTTTTCAGAAAGCAGGTCATTCCCTTCTTTAAGCTGTTTGAAGAACATTGTCCCTGGATTTCAAATCCCACAAAATATATTTCCTTTGCTACACAGCAAGTGCTTTGTTTTTCAGGGTTTCCGTGAAGCTATTATGAGTCTGACATAAGACGCATGTGAAATGTTCAGATGTTTGGCGGATATAATGTAACTATCATGATTGAGACCAACCAAGAAACTCATTTTTCAGTCCTCTTCAGTCCCCTATTTGAAGCATTTTGACCTACATCATCAATTTAGAATTATACAGCGTCACGCTGAATTTCACTAAGGGTTACCAAGTTCATGAGTGGATCCAGAAAGAATTCTTTGCAATTTTTCTTTACTAGAAGTAAAGGTTACACGTATCTTTTCTAGTAATGTTTTTTCAAGCTACCAGAAGTAAAGGGAAAACTTTTGTGAGCTAGCACTTTCCATACAACAAATAGTCGACTCAATGAAAGAAAAAAAATATTAGGAGTGGATTTACTGTGCAGCTAATTAATGAAATTTAGCAATGTATTTATATGGTCATATGTTTTTAAAAAATTTGCAAACACTGTACTTTCTAAGAGCAATCAGTTAAAATCTAATTGCTGTCTCTTTGCCCTCTGATTTTCCCCTTCATCACCCTCATGTCAGTGACACTTTTTGGAATCTAAGAGGAAATGGAATTGCAAACACATTTAGTTTGGGTTTGATGGGATGTTGACATGGTTTACAGTCACTTCTCAGTATAGATAAATTATTGCTAGATGTCACTGCAGGCATGGTGTTCAGTCTACTGTTGCCCCCTGAGCCAACTTACCCAGCATTAGGTTGGGAAAATCTGTGCTAGAGATCTCATGGTGATGAGAAAGTTCCTGACAGTCCTTAGTATCAGGAATGTGAGAGTAGCAGAGAAGACACAGCATTTTAAAAGTAGAAACTAGAAGCTATCTTGGGGAGAATTTTCCCAAACACCAGAATGTGTAAAATCTTACGTAGAGGATTCAGCTCTCACTGATGCCTGGTCAAAATGGCTCTCTGTTTAGTAATCCATTTGATAATGAAATATAGGTATCCCCTGCTTTCTGAAAGTTCACTTTGTGCCTCCTTGCTTTCACGAAGAACTACATTAGTACCCCTGTTTTTGCTAAGTGAAAGAAATCTGAAGAGGATTTTTGCTTTTATGAAAAAAGGTGATTGCTTCTTTGCTATACATCATTTTGGCTTAAGAAGGTTGTCATAGGACCGTCCTACTTCAGATAGTGGGGGAAACCTGTATTTAATTATAAGGGTACCATGCTTAAAAATGTTTAAATGAGAATTTCATAAAATAGAATTTATCAGAATTCATAAAGGCACAAAGCAGGTAGCATTACTACAGTGAGCACGTCTGAAACAGCTCATATATGAAAGAACCATGGTAGAGATGTCCTCTAAATTAGATAGCTTCTTAAAAGGTCACATGACATCATCAATAGGGAGTGATGGTGAAGATTTCATAAACCATAAATAATAAAATCAAATTTTAGCCAACCAGGCTAGAGGGAAAATGGAAGGCTCTTTTCATTCTTGCTATGGAAAATGTTACAAAATCATTATTCTATGAAGAATTAATTAAGGAGTACACAGCCAAAAATCTAGGGGAAAATGTGCTCTAAATGCGTATCAGTTAATTAATAAAAATGTCCTCTTGTTTTTTCTTATTTTGTATTGTTTGTAGTTTGTCAGTGTTTTTAGTGTCTGAAATTTGTGGTGGTTTCGTTCCTCATTCTAAATAAGTGGTAGCTGTTAACCTGATTTTGTACTTTTTATTAAGGAGGCTACCCAAATTCTATAAGCTTCTGGTCCCCCCGTATCTGAAGTGCCTCCGTAGATGCAAATTGTCTTAAAGTTTTACAAATGAACTTCATGGAGGTGTAATTTGGATACAATAAAATGCATGCATTTTATGTGTAGAGTTTGATGATGTTTGACAAATGCAAATCGCCATGTAGTCACCACCACAATCAGGATATAGAATATTTTATTCACCTCCAAATGTGCCCTAGTGTCCCTTCTCAGTCAATACCACTCTTCACTCCCAGCTCTAGGCAACCACTGATCTGATTTCTACCACTGTAGATTAGACGTGTCTTTCCCAAAGTTTCATATGCATTGAATTATACAGTATGTATTCTTTTGTGTCTGGCTCTTGCTCAGCTTAACATTTTGGATAGTCACCCACGATGCTACAAGAATCAATAGGTAATTCCGTCTTATTGCTGAGTAGTACTCCTTGACAGACATTTGGGTTATGCCCAGTTTTTGTCTATTATGGATGAAGTGCTATTCATGTACATGTCTTTAGGTGGACATATGTTTTTAATTTCTCTTGAGTAAATAACTAGGAGTGGAACTGCTGGGTCATCTGCTCAGTATTATATACACATAAAATTTTAACTTTCAATTATTTTGAGATGCTCATTAAGACCTAGTTCAAATTTTTATTTATCCATTCAGCAAATACTTGCTTGTATTTGAATGCACTGTGCAAGACACCAGGCAATCATAGATGAATACAACACAAACCCTACCTAAAGCACGCAGGGAAAAAAATGCAAGAATTTTAGAGGAGGAATTTCTCAGGATTGGTGGTCAGGAAAGACATAAGTTGGATCTTACAGGAGATTTGGGAGGCCATCAAGCAGGCATTGGGTGAGGACACAGTCATCGGAAGAATTTCCATGTGCAAAGGCATAGAATATGGGTATACCATATAGCATGGTACATCTGGGAAACTGACAGTGCTGTGGTGTTAGAGGGAAGGGAAGAGTATTTGATGAAGACAGAGAAGAAGGTTGGGCAGATCAAGGAAAATCCTGAGTACTATAATCACTTCTTTCCTGTGATTGCATAACATTTGGGGCACAATTCTCTTTAACATATTGTATGATCTTTATGTATCCATCCCCTCTGCTAGTTCCCTAGGTGGTATCTTTGCTATCTTCAGTGCATAACACAATGCTTGGCACTTACTAGGGCCTTAGAAAATTAGAGTTTATGCAAGACTGAATAACAAATGAGAACGCATGGAACAATTTGCATTCTCTGTCCTTGAACACATTCAGAAAATCTTCTTTACCAAAGACCTATGAAACATCTTTCGTGAAGACACATTAGAAACATATTTATTTCTCCACTGAAGCAAGGTCACACATATAATCTTCTTATGAACTTGGTTTATCAATTTCAACTGTCTTTATAATCAATACTGATTTTATGGCCTCATTGACTTTGGAGTGATTTGCATGGATGGCCGGGATAGTTGAAATGAATGAATCAACTGTGCTGCAGTTTCCTTAATTTTGTGGTAAAACTGTCCTTAAAATTTAGCACCGAAGAAAAATTTTTTTTGCTTGGAAGAAGATAGAAATATTTGTAAAGCATGAGCTCTCCATTCTTTTGGCCATAAATTGATGCTGTATTTTCTAATGAGTGTTTTCATTTGTTTCAGAACTCATGAAAATTCTATTATCTTTATGATCTTCATTTATGCAGGCTTAAACAAGCAGAGTCCAACCTTATTTACCAAAAGTGTAAGTTTTGGCAATTTCTTTTAATAATAAATTATATTTATTTCATAGCTCATTCATTTTGGTAAGGACAAAATAAATACAGAGTGTGAGTGAAAGGTAGTCTGAAAAATAAGGAAAACAATTTAGAAAAACAGAATGAGATGAGGACCAATAAAGGAGATTTGGGATGTTCTGAATTCTTTTTTTTTTTTAATTGAAGCATAGTCAGTTTACAATGTTGTGTCAGTTTCTGGTGCACAGCATAATACTTGTCATATATATACATACATATATTTGTTTTCATATTTTTTTCATCATAGGTTACTGCAAGACATTGAATATAGTTCCCTGTGCTATACAGTACAAACTTGTTGTTTACCTATTTTACATATAGTAGTTAGTATCTGCAAATCTAGAGCTCCCAATTTATCCCTTCCCACCTCCTTTCCCTCCTGGTAACCATAAGTTTATTTTCTGTCTGTGAGTTCGTTTCTGTTTTGTAAATAAGTTCATTGATCTTTTTTTCAGATTCCACATAAAAGTGATATCATATGGTATTTTTCTTTCTCTTTCTGGCTTACTTCACTTAGAAGGACAATCTCCAGGTCCATCCATGTTGCTGCAAATGATGTATTTTATTATTTTTTATGGCTGAGTAATATTACATTGTATATATATTACATCCTCTTTATCCAGTCATCTGTCCATGAACATTTAGGTTGCTTCCATGTCTTGGCTATTGTAAACAGTGCTGCTATGAACATTGGGGTGCATGTATCTTTTTGAATTAAGGTTCCCTCTGGATATATGCCCTAGAATGGGATTGCTGGATCATACGGTAAGTCTATTTTTAGTTTGGAGCAACCATTAGTCACCTAAATAGAGAGACTTTTGAGAGTTTTGAAAGAGGCAGAGCAAATAGTTATGCCAGAATAATAGGGTGGTATGTGAACTGTCCCAGCTAAACAGAGAAGGATGGTCACTCTAGTTTAAGTACTCTTTCCAAATCCTTTTGTTTCAGATTGTTATCACTTCTTATCACTGGCATATAAAATGCTCATTAGTAGACCTAGTATTATCTCTAGCTCTTTAACTTTTTTAAAGCTCCCTCCAGAAACTTTTCTGAATGGATGGCAATTGTAGGAAGAAATTATTTTTCAAATTGCTATGAAAGCATTAAGGCAGGTATTGACCTCAGGGGACAGTTGACATGAAAGGATAAGAATCAGCTTATGGCTGAGTGTGTTTTCATTAAATTATACTCTCTTGGTTGTGAAGGAGGGACATCTCAATCTTTCTCAGCTATGTACGCACTCATTCTTTAATGTTGCTTACTATAAACATTGACTGTGGTCCACAGGTCCTCTCCGGGCTGCTGGGAGTACAGTGGGGCACCAGGTATAGTCACTGATCCTAAGGGACTAAGAGTGGAGATGGACAGTGAGGTAAATATTCGTGAGAATAATTTTTTCGGGTGTGATTCTGAAGTCGCTTCTTGGGAAAAGTTCCAAAAATAATTTAACAGTGTCTGCATAGCTGAATTAAATGTGGACAATTCCAAAGGATGATTAGGAAAAACATGCCTATTTAGGTGCATAAGTTCTCTTATGCTTGCTGTTTGACTTAATTAACAATGTTTATCTTTTCTATTTTCCTAATTTCCAAACATAAATTAGCTTGTTTTGGGAAAGCCTTTTGATATTCCTTGGCATTTTTCTGTAGTTTGAACTCAATTTGTAATCTTGATCTTGCTTGTGAAGTATTTAAAAAATAAGTCTTAGAATCACTTTTTTAAAAAGCAATTTGAGTTTTATTGATCTGCAGAGCTTGAGTTTAGAATACACAGATAGGCCCTAAAATGCATTTTGGTAATAAATGTTTCAAAATTAGATGGCTTGAGAGTTATTAAAGACAAAATTGAGTTTTAGAATAAATCTGTTGTGAGATTAAGAAGGCAATTGTAATATTTTGGCTTTGTATCTTTGGTGAGAATGCACTTTTTGCGTTGTTCTTCTATCTTGTTCAGTTTTGTACAAAAATTAAAGCATATTGATGTTTTAGTCATTCAGCACACACTTATGGAAAATGAGTACTTTGGTAGATGAAGAGGATATGAATATAAATAAGACAGAGTCCTCCTTTTAGCTCAAACTCTATGAGAGAATAAGACACTCAAAGAAATAACTGGGGTAGAGCAATTTACCAGCCAATATAACGGTTAAATGGGGGACTCAAGTGTCTTCAAGTCGCAGGTCTGCCAAGCCATGTAACTCTGTATTTTATTTAACCTCCTCTTACTTCATTTATCTTTACATTGTGTGTTTTACTAGTCCCTACTTCACGGGGTGACCGGGAACATTAAATGATTCATAAAAGCGGGTAGCCCGACGCCGGGTACTCCAAAGTGCTCAGAGAAGACTAAGGATTCTGAGACCATCACCGCGCACAGTTAGGTTTCACCTGAGGGAGCGGTCAACTGTACCTGAAAGGTGGCTTTAAGAAACAGTTCATAAAAGGAGAAGATGTTTAATGTCCTAAATCTATTAGACGAGGATCGCCATTGCTTTTAGGACCAAATATTCATGAAACAGCTTGATGATGCTATTCAGCATCCTTCTTGGAGATTCTGAAATATGAAGCTGTCCAGGGAACTCTCTCTGATCTGCTTTTCTCTAAGTGATCGCACCACTTTTCCTGCAGTCACCTCTCTCTAGAGGTACTGTGTTCCCCAGGTACCCAGCGATTCCTAACAAATGAGTAGCTAAGGACACAGACTTTGACCTTCCTTGGAATAAGGCATACACACAGGGAGAAGGAGGGGCAAGGAGATCAAGACATCTTACTAATGGCAAAGGAGAAAGTTTATAGAGTTTGCAGGATGTTGATCAGTTTGATCTCAGCACCATCCCTGCCAGTTCCCTGTTTTGATGTGATCGCTGCAAACTGCATTTCTCAGGCCTGTACTGCTTTCCAGTAAGACTCTTTTGGGAAGCACTGGTGAAGGCCAACATCAACTTGTAAAGGTGTTAGGAGTCGTAATATACAGCTGTTGTAGGTGATGGCATGGTACGACTTCTTGACAGGTATTGTTTATAATAGACAAATACTTTCAAAGCAGTTAGGCAAGCAAGATGATCTGATTTGTGGTGTTCTAGTAGTTGGAATACTACTAAGGCTGCCTTCATGCAGCCTTGGACTGCGTGAAGGCAGCCTTAGTAGTTGGAAAAGTTGTTTCACAGCTCTCCTCTCCTTTACTTCTTCTATAAAGCCAGGGGCAAGAGGACATCTTGCTCCTTTGTATTCCCCTTAGTGCTTAGCACAGAGCTTCAGAAATAGTAGGATCTCAATGTTTTTGTTAAATTGAAGTCAGAACTATTCATCTGTACATGTACTGGCCTTTTACCTGTTTCTTTATTCACAAGGCAGGAGAGAAGAAGTCAGGGAGGACTGACTATGAGCTGATTGTGTAGTAGGGAAGGAAAAACTCAATCAGTTTGCTGGTTGTCTTATTTTTATTTGATTCAAATACATGTCATTGCTACTTTTCTTATAACTACTGTGGTAGCCCAGGGGATATTTCATCCTTGGTGGCAACTTTATCTATACCATTTACTCCTCCAGTGTCTAGACCTCCAATTACCAATTTGTACCTTTGCCTTTCCTATCCCTACCTCAGGCTCTGCTCACAACCAGCTTTCTTTTTCAGTCTCTCAATAGTATTGAGAGACTGAAAAAGGATTTCATTTTTCTTTGATTTTGCCTAGACAGGTCCCTCTTCTTCCTTAAATGCCATCTCCTCCATGATCTTTCTCAAATGTTCCATTACAAGAATTAATTGCTTTATGGTTTGTATCTTTTTAAGAACTTACCGCACTGAATTTCAATGTGTGATGTTCTAGATTGTGAGCATCTTGAGAGGGGGCCATTTTTATTAATCTTTTTATCTTCGATACCTGGCACTTTGCCTATTTAATGTTCAGTGAATGAATATTGAATTACTAGTTCATTCGGTCTTGTCTTATATTTGATAATTTGTATTTCTACCTCATTTACTAGATGTGAGCTCTTTGAAGACGGAGTACTAGGAAAAGTAACTCTTTCACTTAATTCTGTTCTGGATTCTGGATTGCCACAATGTCGCCTGGTAATATATTACCTGGTAATATTAGGAGTTCAGCGAACTTTGGTTGAATTTGGAAAAGTTAGGGAGCTTAATCCTGGAAGAGAGTTAAGAAAATGGTCCAGTGTGAAATAACAGAAACTATTTATATTGGTCTCTGCCTCCACTTCCTGGTACAGAGCTCATAAAAGTCCTTGTAATTTCCTATGAGATAAGGGCATTAGGAGCATGTTCTGTGCCTAATATTTGGTCTTGACTCTGGTCCCTGACACAGTTTCTTAACCATTTGGAATTTTCTGGGTGATAGAAGTGTCTTTTGTTCTAATGAGGTGTTGGTTGGTGGGCTCCTGGTTGGGGGCTGGTTATCAGGAAGATCAAGCCATCATTAGAAGGTTGGAACTTTCAGCCTCACCCTCCATCCTGAGGAGTAGGGAGAATGGCTGGAGATTGAGTTAATGATCAATCATGCCTACCTGGTGAAGCCTCCATAAAAATCCCCAAAGCATGCGGTTTGGAGAGCTTCCAGGCTGGTGAACACATCCATGTGCTGGGAAGATGACGTACACTGACTCCATGAGGACAGACTCTCCTGTGCTCAAGACCCTTCTGGGTCTTGTCCTGTGTATCTCTTTACCTGGCTGTTCATCCATATCCTTTACAATATTCTTTATTATGTAATAAACTAGTAAGTGTAAGTAAGTAAGCAAATGAGCAAACTCCAGGAGGGGTTCATGAGAACACTGATTTATAGCTGGTCAGTCAAAAGTGCAGATGACAACATGGGACTTGGGCTTGGCATCTGAAATGGGAGGAGCCTTGTGCGACGGACCCCTTAAGTTGTGGGATCTGACACTAAATTCAGGTAGATAGTGTCCAAACTGAATTGAGGTGTAGGACACACAGCAATTGTTTGAAAATTGGTTGATGTGGGGAAACAAAATCACACACTGATGTCAGAAGTATTGTGAGTGTGAGAGTCAAGGAAAACACAGGAGTGTTTTTCGAAGACATCCAGGACATTTATTGTTCAGCCCTTGGAAATCAAAACTATTTTTGAGAAGATGCTTCAGAAAGACTGTAAATCAAGAACTGTACTGACCAATTATGGTTTCAACTGTATAAACAGAGTAATCTGGAGATATTAAAAAAATGAGGACTGACATTTGTATAAGCTTAAGACCAGACAACATTGTGTGATATTTACTTTTAGGTTATTGATCATTTGAGCATCACCTAGACATGTATATATAAAATAATTCTCAATTATGGAGCCTAAGCAAAAGCTTGCAGGAGCATCCATATCCATTGTCCATTTGATGTAGATTCCCAGGTCACAGAGTGTGGTGACAAAGAGCAGAGGGCAAACATGAGATAGCTAGTGTAGGCACTAATTCTGGGGACTAGATCCTAGAATATTGTTAGCTATATATTTTCCCTTGTTCCCAGGATAAGGACAGACATTTGAATGGGAACATAAGATAGCTTTTTTCTTGGATGACCCAGGTACTAATTATCACAGGATCGTAGTCTCTTGATGAGTCATAACTGGGTGTGAAGTTATTCCCCCAAATTTCTTAGGAGACCCTACTTATTACAGAAATGCACTCATAATCCTCAATATATTAACTGTCAGCAATGAATTAGAGTTAGCTTATGTAATTTGTTCTTTTGGATTGATAAGTTTGGTGAGCAAACAGAAAAGGACTAGAGTAATCAGCAGCTGGAACTGGAGGTAGACATTGAAGACTTCCTTTACCCTTGTAGTTTAGAGATGGGTGTGCTGGCTTCTCCACTATAGTTTCCCAATGCCACTCACTTTGATTTGTATGAGGGTTTGGAGAAGACCAGTCACATCACACCAATGCTTTCTCTTTTTAACTCCAACTCTGTAACTTATTCTGAGATAATTTATTTTCTATCCCTTTGATCATTTTCCCTGCTCTTCTTTGGACTGTTTCCAGTTTCTCCACATTCTTTCAAATATAGCTTAACTATTACAAAGGGCTATTCTGGAAAATCATTACTTGAAGGAAGATTGTTAAAGCATTTAAAAGTTTAAAAATGGCTACATAAATGTTAAAAAATGAAATGTTCCTGTCTAATAATGCTGATAGTGGAATTGTAGTAAATTAAATTACTTCAGGTCAGAGCAAAAACCTTGAATGAGAGTCAAACATATAAGGACCTGAGAAAGAAACCTTTTGTTAAGAGAAAGTGATTGCAAAGAGCCAAAAATAAAACTAAGGAGAGAGAACTTTCACTTGTACCAGTCACCAAAAATTCTCTTCTAAGATGAGGATCTCACTCTTTGGTTCAGGAAGTTGAGATACTAAAGTGAACACAGATCTCAAAGGAGCCCAGATACTTTGTTATATTAGGGGGGGAAAAGAGGAAAATTCATAAGATTCTACATGGAAAAAGTTCATGTTACTGTTTTATTAGAAGAAGGAAAACTAACAAGTTATCGAAGTATTTTATATTGCAAGCAGTGTCCTGGCTGCTTTATACAATTTATTCCATTTTTAAAATCAATGATAAGACATAGAGCATTATTATCCCTTTTTTGCTTGATTAAGATACTGACTTAGATTTGAATCCAACTTGTCTTGACCCTAAGGCCCGTTTTCCACTACATGATACTGTAAGTAATTTTCTAGTAAAAAATTAATGTGCCAGGAAAGTTCTACATTTTAATGTATAGAGTATTTTTGTTTGTTTTGTAGGTCAAAGTTTTGACAACCCATTTGTGAGTTTGTGAGCTTATGATGTTCCATAACTAAAGAAAATAATCTTCAAAATCATTACTTTATCTGTTGATTCAATTGCATTAAATACATCTCTGCCAAGAAATAGATATTTTTTAAAAAGAGAAACTCTTGAGGAGTTTCTGATACATAAGAGTAGGAAGATATGACAGCAGATGGAAAAATTCTAATTTTGCCTAAGCAAGTTGGTAAGATTTTTTTATTGGTGGACATACACATTTACATTGATCTTATCCCAATTTTCTCCTCAAATGTAATTAAATCTACTTGTAATATTTCTAACACAGGTAGCCTGACATAATAAGCATCTCATTTCTTGGTTTGGACCAACAGGATTTAATTGGAGAACGCATTCTGCCCTCTAACTGTGGAGCAGTAAAAGATTCACAGTGTTTCTTTTTACAGGTTAATGTCACTTTTTTGAGTTTTGAATGTGTTTATCAGTCCCTTGTTTCATTAAATGTAGTTGATGGACCAGCTTAAACATTGCTGCCTTGTCCAACCTGTCACTGTAAAAAACATCTAATTTGACAATTTGACAAATTAGCATTTATTGAATACTTATTGAATGCCTGATACGCTACTAAGCACTTTTCATATGTTACTTCAATGTTAAACTCAGTTTTATAGACTGAAAAAATTTTTTCTGCCTTAAATGAGATCCTATATAAATTTGAAATTAATTAATTCATTATTGATTTTATAAAACAGACGTTTTCAAGAACCAACCACGTGCTAGTCAGTGTGCTGGATACTTCAAATATACATGTGTGTTGGGAGAAAAACATATATACACACACACTCTGAGAAAATATATGGCAACCCAGAACAGAAAACACCAAAGGGATCTTGGGGAGACAGTACTAGAGTTGTACCTTAGAGCTGTAAGGCAGATGCTTTGGAACTGGTAGCTGAGTGTGTCTTCTAAGAAAAACTTGGAGAATTTTGAGTCCCTGTATACAGGATTTTTGAATACCCTAGCTTTTATAATTATTGCATCATAATATAACTTGTGTGCAAGTATCCTTGCCCATTTACTCTTGAGTCTTGTACTGTGTGCATCCTGTTTCAACTAATGGCCTTGGACAAGAGAGCTGGAGCAGTCAACTGAAGGAGCATCAGTGAAGCCAGGCTGCGTGTCTGCAGCCAGGCAGTACGCACCTATGTTGTAGTCCCGGAAAACTTGTCTTTTGTACATCTTTCTTATTTCTCTTAACTTGTATATTTTTACGTAAAAACTCTTTGGTGATTTTGTCCCAGGGGGCTAGACATGTTAATACAAATTAAAGGAATTTTATGCCATCATTTTGTCATGGAAAAAAAATCTGAAATTACTGGAAAAAAATAGTTATTCAGATAAGTATTAGTTGAGTATCTAATAATGTTATATAGTATTTTCATTATTATTCAGGTAGAAATATTTTCTAATATTTTCTTTGTGAATTAAACTCTTTAGTTGTGTATGGAACTTTTTATTTCTATAACTATTTTTGCTTCAAAGTCTATTATATCTGATAATACAAACTTATTTTGGTAAAAAATTTAACTTGCATATATTTTCCATCCTTCCATATAAAAATTTCCTGTTTTTCAGGTTTTTTATGACTCTTGAAATGGAATATAGCTACCAATTCTTTAAATGCAGTAGATAATCTTTATCTTTTAATTGAAGTGATTAAAAGTGTTGGTATTACGGATCTATTTGGATTTTTTCTAAAATCTTGTTTTGTCTTATTTCTTCTTTCCCCCTTTAACATTTTTTTCTTTTTTTTCTGTCTTTCTTTCTTTTTCTTTTTAGTAGGCAATTTTTTTCTTCTGGTCTTTTCTTTTTCCTCATTACAACTCCCTGCCTCACTTGTTTGGAAGTTATTCTTCCCACATTTATTTACTTATTTCTTGGCAAATTCTGAAGTAAATCAAGATCTTTACCCTATTTCCAAGCAAAGCGTTGAAATACTTAGGTCACTACTCTCCCAATACATGTGCCTTAAATATGTCCAATATATGTGTCAAGTCCTTTAGTTAGGTTGATTCTGTTTCCCCTGTCTACCTCATAAATTAGACATTATTACTGTTCTACATGGCCACGTTAGTTTGGATTTACCCATGTAGTTATCAGATCTTTGCACTTTATTTCTTGTATTTCAGATCTCAAATTTAGAATTATTTTCCTTCTGTCTGAATAACACCCTTTAGAATTTCTTTTTAGTGAGGACTGTTGTTAAGTTCATTTAGTTTAGTTGGTGTGAAAAATGCCCTCATTTCTTCGTTCTAAAAAAATGGTTTAGTTTGGCATAGAATTCCAGCTAGAGAGTTATTTTATCTCAGCATAGTGAAGTTTTTTTTTTCCCCCACTAACTACCAGCTTCTATTGCTAATTTTGAAAAGTCAGGATAACTTAAGTAGAGCTATTGTGGTGAGTGTCGGAATACGAGGTCTCTGTTTACTGGCTGATGGGACAGGAGGAGGTGGGCTGCCAGTTTCCTATGCCTAAAGGGCACTAGAGGAAATGTCTGCAATGCACTTTCCTTGGGATTTCATAGCCTATGCACGTAGAGATCTCCATTCACCTATGCAGCTTCCCCTTCACTCCATCAAGGCCACACCCACTGCTTCAGCATCCTTGCTCTGAGCCCCTGTAATGTTAGTTCTCAGATTCTCTTCCAGCCCAGGGCAGAGAAAATCCCATACCAGGCCTTTCTGTAGGGACACTCAGAGAGCCTGAGACCCTACTGCATGCTCCAAGCCCAGCCTCCCTACTGGCCCCAGACACTCAGAAGAGTTTGAAGGCTCAGAGAGGCTGTTCACAACTCAAAGTGTCAATATTCCAGAATCCTGGAATCCAGTACTGTTTAGAAGAATTGGAGGAAGACTTCAGGAGGGCCTTTTGATTTGTGAAACAGCTTGTCTGCAGATAGATGTTAATTCTGATAAAATACAAATTCCTTCAGAGTGAGCACCTCCCTGATTTCCAAATAAAACGTATGGTTGTTGTTTTGGGTTGTGAGTATGTATGAGACTGTATTTATTCTACAGAAGGATATTTTCTGTTTCTGAAGTTTTATTATACTTGCCTATAAAATCTTTTAGTGCTTATCTTTAAGATAATGTAAAAATTATATTAAAATCTATAAAATGTTTGTTGAGGGGCAGTGTAAAAAAGGGGTTTTATGGCCATTCAGAGTCAACTCCTTATGCACGACTGTCTTTTATCAGCTGAGTGATATTGGACAAGTTTCATCTACCCCCGTCCTTGTTTATAAAATGGAAATAGCAATAAGCCACCTCCCGGAGTCTTTGTGAAGATTAAAGGAACAGACTCTGTTCCCCAGTTCTGCACGGAAGGGGCTTGGAAGTCCCCATTCTGTCCTAACAACCCATCACAAAAGCTGACTGACTGAAAAATTAACAGTTCTTATTTGATCCATAAGAGAGGCAAGGAGACAGGATCCCTGGCCCTCAAGATTGGAGACACAGAGAGGAGAATACAGGGAGTCACAGCTTCCCTGAGCGGAAACCTCCCTTGAACCAGTGCAGGGATAGGAAGACCTGAGCTGTAACTGACAAGTTGCTGAAAGCTCAGGGTCAAGAAGCCTGAGAATTAAAAACTCCTGGGGGACCCAGGATTAGGGCAGCTCCTATACTTTTGTGAAGAAACCAGATTTTCATAGTAAATATCAGAGAAAAATCCCCTCATGCTTCTAGCAGAGGGAGGGAAAAAGGAACTAATTCGAAATACGCCAGACCATTATTTTCTTCTTAACAAGGCCTGCCTGTAGGGGAAACTAGTTACCTAGAGCCTAACCTGCTGGGGTATTACCAGAGCCTAACTGACCTGGGAGAAAGGCAATGTAAGTCCAGCCCATTCAAGCCATCCTCTTCTACCTACGTCAGGGAGGGAAACAAGGACAAGAACACGTGTGGAATTCACAGTGCCGAGGAACAGGCTCACTAGAGGGCTGAGACCTAATCATAGGACCATAGAATGCTGAACCTTCCATACCTCAGCATCACATTTCAAAAGGCATATTTATATTAGTTCCTTTTACCCAGTGCACTGTGTCTGGCTATTGAGAAAAAAAATCGTATGGATACTAAAAAGCAAAACTACCCCAAAAATCCCCCCACAATTTGAACAGACAGAGCAAGCATAAGAATCAGGGATGTTGGAATGATCAGACTGAGAATTTAAAACACCTATGATTACTATGCTAAGGGATCTCATGGATAAAGTAGACAGCATGCAAGAACAGATGGACAATGTAAGCAGAGAGATGGAAATCCTAAGTAAAAACCAAAAAGAAATGCTACAGCTCAAGAATGGTGTAACAGAAATGGAGAGTACCTCAGTGGTCTAACTGGCAGACTGGGCACAGCTGAGGAAAGACTCTCTGTGCTTGAGGATGTCTCAGTAGAAACCACCAAAGACTTACCTATGGAGGAACAAAGATAAAAATTACATCTGACTTATCCTCAGAAACCATGCAAGCAAGAAGAGAGAGGAGGGAAGTATTCAAAGTGTTGAGAGAAAATAACCACTGACCCAGAATTCTGTATGCTCTGAAATCATCCTTCAAACGTGAAGGAGAAATAAAAACTTTCTCAAAGAGAAATTGCAAGAATGTGTTGCTGCTAGAGCTGCCTTGCCAGACATGTTAAAAGAATTTCTTTAGAGAGAAGAAATATAATATAGGTCAGTAACTTGGAACTACATAGAGAAAGGAAGAACACTGGAAAAGGAATACATGCAAGTAAGAGAAAAACTTTTATTTTTCCTATTCTTAATCAATGTAATGAAAAAATCTGTTCAATAACAACAGCAAGAGTGTGTTTGATTATATATATGCTTATGTATTCATATGTATCAGTGAAATGAATGACCTCAATGATGCAAAGGATGAGAGGGAGGAATTAGGGTTATTTTGATATTACAAGGTACTCCCAATACCCATGAAGCAGTATAGTGTTATTTGACAGTGGACTTGGATTAACTGTTAATGTATATTGTAAATTCTAGGGCAACCACTAAAAACATAAAAAAAAAAGTAAAATTGATATGCTAATATAGGAGAGAAAAGGGAATGATATAAAATGCTCAATTAAAACCACAAAAGGCAGAAAGATAGTGGAAGACAAAGATAGAAAAGAACAAGGGCAACAAATAGAAAACAACAACAAATATGGTAGATGGAAATCTGACTAAATCAATAATCCTTTTATTTTTCATGTTTCTTTATTGAAACATATTTGGCATAAAACTGTATAAATTTAAAGTGTACATGTTAATTTGATATATTTATATACTGTAATAAGATTGCCATGTAGCAATAATTAGCACTTCTGTAACATTACATAATTATCCTTTCTTTTTAGTGGTTGGTATAATTTAAGTTCTGGTTTCTTAGCAAGTTTGATGGCTATAGTACACTATTGTTTTCTACGTTCACTGTACTGTACGTTAGATCTCTAGGGCTACTTACAACCTGATGCAAGTTTGCACCCTTAAACAACTTCTGTCCTGTTTCCCGCACCCCCATTCACTGGTAACCACCATTTCACTCCATGTTTTTATGAGTTAGGCTTTTTTTAGATTCCATATATAAGTGATATCATACAGTACTTGTCTTCGTCTGATTTTTTTTTCATTTAGCATAATGTGCTCAAGTTCCACCCATGTTGTCACAAATAGAAGGATGTCCTCTCTAATGGTTGAGTAATATTCCATTTATTCATCCATTGATGGGCACTTAGGTTGATTCTGTACCTTGGCCGTTGTGCATAATACTCCAGTAAACATGGATGTGCATGGGGAAGGATACCCCTTTGACATCCTGTTTTCATTTCCTTGAGGCAGGTACCCAGGAATGGAATTGATGGATCATATAGTAGACCTATTTTTAATTTTTGAAGAATCTCCATATTATTTTCCATAGTAATTAAGCCTATTTACATTTCCAGCAACAATGTGTAAGGGTACCATTTTCTCAACATCTTCAGCACTTGCTATCGCTTGTCCATGTGATGATAGCTATTCTAACAGATGTGAGGCGATAAATCATTGTGGATTTGATTTTTATTTCCCCGATGATTACTGATGTTGAGCATCTTTTCAAGTATCTGTTGGCCATTTGGATGTCTTCTTTGGAAAAATGTCTACTTAGTTCTGCCCAGTTTTAAATTGAATTTTTTGTTACTGAGTTTTTTGTGTTCTTTATATATTTTGGATATTAATCTCTTATCTGATACAAGGCTTGCAAAAATTTTCTCCCATTCTGTAGTTGGGCTTTTTATTTTGGTGGTGGTTCCCTTTGCTGTACAGAAGCTTTTAAGTTTGATGCAGTACCACTTGTTGTTTTGTTGTTTATACTCTTGGTGTCATTTCCAAAAATCATTGCCAAGACTAATATCAGTGAGCTTCTTCCCTACATTTTCTTCTAAGACTTTTATGATATCAGGACTTACATTTAACTTTCTTTTTTTTTTTAACATTTTTTATTGATTTATAATCATTTTACAATGTTGTGTCAAATTCCAGTGTTCAGCACAATTTTTCAGTTATTCATGGACATATACACACTCATTGTTACATTTTTTTCTCTGTGAGTTATCATAACATTTTGTGTATATTTCCCTGTGCTATACAGTGTAGTCTATTCTACAATTTTGAAATCCCAGTCTATCCCTTCCCACCCTCCACCCCCCTGGTAACCACAAGTCTGTATTCTCTGTCTGTGAGTCTCTTTCTGTCCTTTATTTACACTTTGTTTTTGTTTGTTTGTTTGTTTTTGTTTTTGTTTTTTAGATTCCACATATGAGCGATCTCATATGGTATTTTTCTTTCTCTTTCTGGCTTACTTCACTTAGAATGACATTCTCCAGGAGCATCCATGTTGCTGCAAATGGCATTATGTTGTCGGTTTTTATGGCTGAGTAGTATTCCATTGTATAAATATACCACCTCTTCTTTATCCAGTCACCTGTTGATGGACATTTAGGCTGTTTCCATGTTTTGGCTATTGTAAATAGTGCTGCTATGAACATTGGGGTGCAGGTGTCATCCTGAAGTAGATTTCCTTCTGGATACAAGCCCAGGAGTGGGATTCCTGGGTCATATGGTAAGTCTATTCCTAGTCTTTTGAGGAATCTCCACACTGTTTTCCATTACATTTAACTCTTTCATTCATTTTGAATTAATTTTTGTGAGTGGTACAAGATAGGGGTACGATTTCATTGTTCAGCATCTGTTTATCCAGTTTTCCCAACACTATTTGTTGAAGACACTATCATTTCCCCCTGGGTGTTCTTAGCTTCTGAGTCAAATACTTGTTGACTATATATGAGGGGTTTAATTCTGGGCTCTGTATTTTGTTCCATTGGTTTACAAGTCTATTTTTGTGTCAGTAACGTATATAAAAAGAAATCGATTCTCTTCTTGGGAAACAACAAACTTCTGTTAAGCAAGTATTTTTGAGCACCTACAAAGTGTCAGATCTTGTGATACATGCTGGGTGATACAAAAACTAAAAACATCCCCTCTTTCAAGAATACATATAGTCAGATGAAAAGGGAACCACATAAAGAAGTAATTCCAATAAATTTTAGTAAAAGCATTGATATAGCTATGCACAGAGAAATGTAGGAGGTTTGAAGAAGAGTCCCTTAACTCAGTTTTTGAAGCTAGGTTAATTTTCAGGGATGAGTTGCACTGAGCCTGGTGAATCTGTGTTTTGGTGACACATTGTCTTACTACCTTAAGAACATTTGTCCTGTGTTACCAATGTTAACTTACTTGTTGGAAGGTAAATATCTATTATGTTCACTACTCCATTTCCAGGCAAAACACCAGGCGTATACTGCTCTAGGATATGAGGGAAAGTGATGAAATAAACATGATTCGTGTCCTCAAGGAACTCAAAGACCTGTGGGAAGTAGACATACAAGAAAAAGGCATGAAAAAGTGTTAAAATAAACTGAGGTTCAGAGAATATTCTTTTCGATTGCAACAAATATTAAAAAGGACTAAGATGCAGTTCTTCTGGCTCTCAGTCGAGGGCTGCTCTTTGATGTTCCTTGTAGTGTAACTGGGCCCTCAGGGTTTCCCTGATCAGCACAGATCCTCTGTATTCAGGTGTGTCTCCAGCTTGTAGGAGCTTCAGTATCCTGAGGTCAGGAGCCAGGCCCTGGATGGCAAGTGACTGAGAAGTGTGAGAGAAATCAACTTTGTAGTACAATGACTAATCCCTTTACAACACACATGGCTCAAACACACAGGGTAAAACCAACCACAAAATTATTATAAAGTCATCAACTTTCTTATTTACCCTGCTAGTCCTATTTCTTGGGTACTGAGGGCAAGAATTGCAACTTTTCACTTTCAAATGCTTTGGAGACTATTCTAAAGGGGGCAATGCTTGATGGAGAGTTTCCTTATGTGCTTAGTGAAGTTTTGCTGGAACCGAGAACACCATCTATCTTGTGTGAATAATGATTCCAGGGAGAAATAATCTCAGAACCGCAGAGCTACAAACATTCAGAGTTGGAGGTGTTTAAAGGTTATCCAGTTTAACCACTCACTCGATGCTTTAGGTCAAGTTTCTAGGATGACATTTCAGGTCTTCCACAGACCGGCCCCAACCAACTCCATCCAGTGTATTGTTCATACACTTCCCCTTAGAAAAGGCCAGAGTAAAATGTCCATTTTAAAGTAATTCCTGGCATGTTTACGTGCTCATGCAAGTTACCATCTTATCTCATCAGTATACCCGTATCAGTGAGTGAACAAAGAATTTCATTTGGATTTATATTATCTGAAAATGTCACTTTCAAATGTAAGTAGGCATATATCTATAATGAAATGAAAAATCTCCCTTATGCTTTACGTTTTGAAATTCCCATGAGTCACTTGGGAGTATAAGTGTAAATTTATTATTGCAAGAGAGAAATGTAAAAATTATTGACTGGGAAAGCTGCTATTTTTTTGTGTGTAAACACTGAATATTAAGGATATTCAAATAATAAAATATTTAGGGAAATTGGACTGATTATTATACTTAGGGAAATGGATTGATTATTATGGAAACTCTAAAAGAGTAGATTAGCTAATTTTAGGAAAAACATTATACCTTTTTTTTGTTCCCCAAATATGTATTGAAATGAAGTCATAAGGTAGAAAAATGGAAAACAGATTGTGATACAATTCTATTCTTAATCAAAATATTTGATATTAAAAATTGTATTTAATTTTAAGTTATTTAATATTATTTAGGTTTCAGTGACTTACCTAAATCTAGTGGTCAATTCAGTTCTCATATTACTTGGAGCATTAGAATTTGATAAAGTTGATTATGACTTCTTGAAATATTTTCTTCACTTGGATTTCAGGACGCCTTCCATTTTCCCTCCTTTTGCTATTATGAATAAAGTAGCAATTAACTTGTTTACAGACCTAAGTTTTCAATTTTCCAGCAAATAACCCAGAGTGGAGTTGCTAGATCATAGGTGTATGTACACTTTTCTTTAAAACCTGCTGGACAGTTTTCCCAAGAGATTGTACCATTGGGTCCATTAGATCTAACTGTTTCACATTCTTTTGTTATAGTCAGTCATTTTAATGGTAACCATTCTAGTGGGTCTGTAGTAGCATCTCATGGTTTTAATTTATATTTCATAATGAATTATAATATGAAACATTTTCATTTGAATATCATCTTTTATTTGTATGCCCAGTTTTAAAAACTACCTGTCCAAATTCTTTTGCCCATTTTTCATTGGCTTGTCAGTCTTTTTTGTTACTGATTCGTAAGTTAGGTTGTTGAGTTTATGCACCGTGGATATTTTCTCCCAATCTGAGTTTTCTTTCTTTTTTTCTCTTAACAGTATCTATTGATGAACAGAAGTTTTTAATTTTTCCAGTGTACAGTTTATGCCTTTTTTCTGTTTAGTGCTGTTTATATTTGATTTAAGAAATCCTTGCCCACCTCTCCCACCTACTACTGAATTCTGTTCTGTTCTGTTGTTCTGCTTTTCCATACTTATGCCTGTCTGACACCATCTTAATTGCTGTAGTTTTATAGCAACTATTAGAATAAAGCAGTGTATTTCCTTCAACTGTGTTCTTCTTCCTCAAGATTGCTTCACCTATTCTAGGTTCTTTGCATTTCTATATAAATTTTAGTATGACGACAATTTCCACAAAAAGCCTGTTGGGATTTTGAGTGGGATTGCATTGAATCTATAGATCAATATTAAGACAAAGAATAACAAAGACTATAATAATTCTTCTAACTTACTGCTATGGCATGTCTCCTTTATTTAGGTTTCTCACTGTTTCTCTCAGCAATATTCTGTAATGTTCTGTAGTTTTCTACATAGAAGTCTTCTATGTCTTTTGTTAAGTTTATTGCCAGGTGTTTTGGATATTTTTTTTCTGCTACTATAAAATGTATTGATTTACAAATGTTTCAATCTACAGTATTTGTTGTTATTATAAACAAATACAATGATAGTATTAACCTTGTATCCTAAGACTTGGTAAAATTCATGTATTAGATTTTGTAGTTTTTTTAAAAATAGAATCCTCTTAATGTTTTAGGTTTACATTTGTTTAATTTGCAAATGATGACAGTTTTACTTTTTCTTTTACAATTTTCCTGACTTTTATTTAAAATTGTTCCCTTATTATATCAGTTAGAACCCCAGTAAAAAGTGAACAGAAATGCTGAGAGCAGACATACTTGTCCTTTTTTGTGACCTTAGTGACAAACTGTTTAATATTTTAATATTGTGAAGTTTGCTGTAGTTTTTTTGTAGACGTCTTCTATCAAATTGAGGATATTTCCTTCTATTTCTAGTTTTCTAAGAGTTTTATTTTTTAAGAAGCATTGTTGGATTTTGACTAGTCCTTTTATTGCATTTACTGAGATAATGTAGTTCTTCCCTTTGAATTATTGGAATTACTCCCCCTTTTCCTGTTGTATCCCTTTTAACATACTTTTTGATTGATTTGCTAATATTTTATTAAATATTTTCACGTTTATGTTTATGAAAGACATTGGATTGCCATTTTCTTTTTCTGTAATGTCATTGTCAGGTTTTGAAGTATTACTGGTTTCAAAACAGGTTGGAAAAGGGTGGGAAGGGACAGACTGGGAGTTCAAAATTTGTAGATACTGACAGGCATATGTAGAATAGATAAACAAGATTATACTGTACAGCACAGGGAAATATATACAAGATCTTGAGGTAGCTCACAGCGAAAAAGAATGTGACAATGAATATATATATGTATGTTCATGTATAACTGAAAAATAGTGCTCTGCACTGGAATTTGACACAACATTGTAAACTGTAACTCAAAAACAATGTTTAAAACAAACAAACAAAACAGGTTGGAAAATGTTTCCTCTTTATCTGTTCTCTAAAAGTGTGTGGGTGGTACTGGTATTTTTTTCCTTTAATGTTTGATAGAATTCATCAGTGAAGCCATCCAGTCAGGAGCTTCCTTTACAGATTTTTTTTTTTTCGTCTGCAAAAAGCGTTATTGTTTTCATTTGATCCAAGACTTGGGAGAGGGCTCCAGGGTGGTTAAAAAGCTGCCTGGTGACTGCAGAGAGGCTTCAGGTTGAAGCCCTGACCCCAGTAGAGCTCCACAAAGGCCGCTGGGTTCCAGAGGCTTCTAGTCGTGCGTGGGGCTGCGTGGGGCTGTGGGGGGGGGCTGCGTGGCGCTGCGTGGGGGGGCTGCGCGTGGGGCTGCGTGAGGGCGCGAGGGGCTGCGTGGGGGGGTGCGTGGGGCTGCGAGGGGCTGCGTGGGGCTGCGTCTGTGGAATTGGTGCCTCGCCCAGCCCAGCCGGAGGCCCAGGGCACGCAGATCCCGAAGGGCCTGGTTCAGGGTCTTCTCCGTGAGACTGGCTGCTCCCACAGCGTCCTGGGTTCCCCCCTCTCGTCCTGAGGCGGATTCTGCACGACCTGGAGGAGGGTGAGGCTGCTACGCTTTTCAAGAGACGCGTGGCAACCTCGCGCTTCTCCCGGCCGGTTAGCGGGAAAAGCGGCCCACGGCCTCCGGAGCTGCGTCCTCGTGGTGAAGTAGGAGCCCGGAGAGAGGTAGGTGCAGCAGGCTCCCAGAGCCATGTTGACGAGGCCGACGGCGGCCTCCACCTCGGTGGGTAATTCTAACGAATCTGGGAGCTCATGGTTAGCGGGTAATAAGGAGTTAAGCTCAAAAAAAAAAAAAAAAAAAAAAAAATGGTGTTGGCTGGGCCCAGAGGCCGAGGATAGCAGGGTGGCTGGTTGTGAAGGCTGCCACTGGAAGAAGAGTGAAGGGTGAAGGGTGGTGGGAGGCTGGAGCAAGGGGCGTCCCTGGGCCTGTTCTGTCCAAACACTGGTGAAGCAAGAGACAGATCCGAGGGACCGCCGGGCCCGCTGCTAAGGAAGTTTTAAAATGATTGGTTTAATTTCTTTATCAAAGAAAATGCTTTATAGGTTATCTATTTCTTCTTGTTTTATTTTTGGTAAGTAACGTGTTTCAGGGAACTCGTCCATTTAACATACTTCATCAAATGTATTGGTCTAAAGGTGGTAACTGTATTTCCTTATTACCTTTTAATGTCTAAGATCTGTGTTGATAAACCAGTTTTCATTCTCGGTATTGGTAGTGCGTGTTTCACTTATTTTAAACGTGATCAGAATTGCTAGGGATTTATCAATTTTACAATCTTAGCAAAAAGCTGAATTTTGTCATTGATTTCCCTTTATTGTTTGTTTTCTGTTTTATTAATCTTTATTATTTTTAAAATTTTTATCTATTTCATTATTCTATTCTTTCTATTTACCTTAGGTTACTTTATTCTTTTTTTTTTTCCTGTAGCTTCTTATGGCCATGCCATTAGTGGCATCTCATAAAATTTGACGAATTGTTTTTGTTATAATTAAGTTCAAAATGTTTTCTAAATTCACTTGTGGTATCTTTGTTGACCTCTAGGTTACTAAGACGTGTGTGCTTAATTTCCAAGTATTTGGAAATTTTCTAGATGCATTCTTGTTGAGTTCTAATTAAACTTCTTTGTGGTCAAATATACTTTGTATGATTTAAGTACTTAAAGAATTTTTGAGGCTTATTTTATGACTCATCATGTGGCCTGTCTGGGTGTGTTGTATTATTATTTGATTAGGACACATTGGTTGATAGTGTTATTCAAAATTTTCTTTAAATGTGTGTTGATTACTTGGTCTAGTTGTTTTATCAGTCACTGATAGAGTAATTTTAAAGTCTCCAACCAATTGTGGATCTTTTTCTCCTTTTAATTTTGTTAACTTCTATTTTGTTTACGTAGATGCTGTTTTAGGTTCTTACGCATTAAGAATTGCTGTTTTCTTGACAAATTAACCATTTTATTATTATGAAATGCCTTCCCTTGCCTTGGGAAATATTCTTTGTTTTGAAGTCTCCTCTCTGGTATTAATTGAATCATACCAATTTTCTTTTAATTAGTGTTTTTAATGGTATATATATTTACATCTTTTTTCTTTTAACCCATTTGTGTCTTTATACTTTATACAGTATTCAGTTGAGTCCTTAAAAAAATCCATTCTGAAAATATCTGCCTTCTAGTTTAATGTATATGGCTGGGTTTAAGCCCGTCACCTTGCTTTAGTGTCCTATTTGTCACTCCCCCCTTCAGGTTTTTCAGGTTTTTATTTCCACCAGTCCTCCCTCTGGGCCTTCCCGTTTTAGAACGATGTTTTATATGCTCCCTGCTCCTGGCCCGTGTAGGTTTTGAGCATATCATACAACAGTCACTGAACCACTGGGCAACGAAGCTGGGGTGCTGGAAGGAAAGCAGTTTTGCCCCTTACATTTCTCTCAAAATGTAGCATTTATCTAAGACGTGTCCTGTGACCAAGGTCAGCTTTTTACAGTCCTCTTTCACCAGTAGGGTAGCTTTATACTGGACCGCTATTTTAAGCAATGGCTTTGGCTCTGGAACCCCGCCATGTGTGGGAGCACCTTTATTCCCAATCCCCTTCTGAGGTTAAATTCCATTGCCTGCTTTGAGATACGGAGCCCAGGAAGCTGTCTTTACCCCTAACTACTGCTTTTTATTTCTGATACTTTTCAGGTACACAGAGGTATTAGTGTTGTGTTTGAGAATGGCTACATCTTTGTAACGTTTCATTTTAAATTTTATCAATTCTTTTGGAATATCATTTGGAGTCAGCTGAATATGTGTAGGTTTGGCATGTGTGTGTGTGCGCTGTGTGCGTGTCTACGTGCTTGTGTGTTTGTGACACTCACAGAGAATTTACCATGCAATCTTGACTAGAAATCTTGTTGCTTTATAAGATAGGGATAATAATATTTCATTTATAAGCTCATTGCATGCTTTAAATGATATAAGGCATGTCATGTATTTGGCAAGATGCCTGGCATATAAAAAGACTCAGTAAATATTATGGAGCATTTTACTATGAAATACAGTCGGTTAGTTTATTGCAAAATGGTAGATAAGGAGGAGTTAAACATTGCTTCAGGCCCTGAAAACTGCATTTGAAATATATGTTTTTGAGACAACCTCTTTCTGAGGGTAGAAAGTGTGGGTGGAGGTTCTCGCTTTGGTCTCTGAATGTTTTGGGAAGAAATACTAATCTCCTGGACAGCCATTAGTGAAAAGTAGTGTTAGGAGACAGTTCTCCGTGGTATTTTGTGTTTCTCCACATTTGCACAGTGAGTCTCTGGTTCCCCTTTATTCTGATCTTTTCAAGGATATTTGCCCAGCATACTGCAGACAGCTATACAAACTGCTGTCTAATATCAGCTCAATTCAGATAGAGAATTTCTGAATTCTCCTTGATTAATTTTTCATGTACCTCACCCTAGTGTTCCAGGCTTTCCCAGGTCCCACCAGATGATAGAAAAAAACAATATCCATAGGGACTGCTGGGTGGAAAGTGGCCCAGTGTTAAGCTCAAAGCCATGTGCTGCTGTGCCCTGGCCTGGCAGCAGAGTTCTTGCCGATCTGGATATTACCCAGCGGAGCACTGTGGTCTCTTCTGAGCCCAGCCTTCTGTGGAAGTAAATCTGCAGAGGCCTTGAAAACATTATTTGCCCCAAGTAAGCAGCCTGGTTCCCTAGGATTTCTTTTGTGGTTCCCTTTACTTCCCCAAACTCCTGTACATCTGCAGATGGTCTTAAGACATAGGGATGCAGTGGACACTGGGGCCCTCTCCCCAACATCCATTCCGTGCTGCCTCCACTGTGGAACAGCTGTGTGGTTTGGTTGGGATTATACTAAGCTGCTTCTTACCTTCTTGGTCTTCTCCTAAATAGCCCATGTATATTTCTGCGTCAGTCCCAGCATATCAGATCTCTTTGATTTGAAACCTCTAGGGGCTCAGAATTCTAAAAATCACTGTCCTCTCTTTTTAATACATCTTATTGTGACAAAAGCTCTCAGAGCTGTCTCTTGTGTGCAGCTGTCTCTTATTTGAAATGTTTGCTTGATACTATTTTTCTACCTCTGGTTCAGCAATAATTTCATAGAAACATTACTTGTCAATTCTCCATTCTCACTCTCTTTGACACCCCTCCCTCCAGCCTTGACTTCCTGGTGATGAGAGGTGCAGTGAAGAACCACTGGCAGACAGATGATGTATTATTTTTTTTTCGCTCTCACCTTACAACGATCACTGAACCCGTTTTCCTAGATGAAAGTGGAGCTGCCTCTGCAGGCAATTAAGTTGTCTTAACCAAACAAGTGCAGCGACTGAAGTTTCCACACGGCACAGCGTTTCACGTTTACTGCTTCTGGAGCATGAGAAAAATCACACTTTAAAGCAATACAAAATGAGTTTTATAGAACTGGCAGGAATTTAATATTGTCTAGAAAATCAAGTAGGGTAAACTATTGAGAAATCAAGAATAAATGAGTGTAAGAGAAAATTATGTGGTAGAATAGGGAAGGAGAAATGAAAATAAGAGCAAATAAGTCCTTTTAGGAGTGATGAAAAAAGGAGGACATTCCAAGATAACGACTGTGTTCTCTAAACACAGATTCTCCTTAGGACATCAGTTTGGACAGTAAGGACAGTCAGAATTCTGCACCCTAATTATAAAATGTGTTTTATTTTTATTTCTTTAGGGGACTTTTTGTTCCTTTACAATAATATCTTAGAAACGTAATTTTAGGAAGAGCTTACTCTTCATTTTTACATATGCGGTAAATGACCTTAACGATGTTAATGTATTGTTGTTTTTGAGCCTGAAAGTGTGTCTCTCAAAGTTGATAGGTTACATTTAGGAAACTGATGATACAAAGAAGCTGGCACATGACATAGAAGCTAAATCAAGCCCACCACTATGCGTTTTCTTTTCCAAATACTGAATGATAACTGGTTTACTTAAGAGACAGCTCTCTAGTCATTTTTGTCAATTTTCTGAATGATGACACAGACATAAATTGCATCTGTTCTTATTTATTGAAACTGGCAGAAGAATAAATGTCAGTTTGTACCAAAAAATGTCCAAACAAGTCATCCTTTCTGGAGATCTTACTACATAATGATTATAAATACATACTTCAAGTTCGATGACCTTGAAGGAATTCTTGGTAAGATTAGCAAGGGGGAGGAAGGTTGCCAAACAAATAGACATTATGAGGAGATTTATAGGCACCTAAGGATGAACATTCTTGGCACTCCTTAGTCAAACTGTTACACAGAATCAAGAAACAACAAAATTGTGGGTAGCGAATAGTGTATTCCAAATTTAACATTCCAAGAAGGAGCAAAAGAACCTTGTAAATGGCTTACAAAAGGAGGAGAAAGATTGAGGGACAAATGAACTGTAATAGAATATAAATGGATTTTGAGAATGTTGGGCAGAAAATTTCCATTGTTACCCATTATGAAGTTAGCATTTTATGACAATAGAACTAATTTTATTTTAAAAAAAGATGTTTCCTCTCTTCTGAAAGTAAATATTTATTTTGAAAAATTAGAATTTAAAACACTGGTAAAATAACAATAAAATCTGAGCCTTAACAATATCTGATGGTGTGGGAATCCTGAGTTGACCCTGGAGAATAATTAACGCATGAGAACTAGCAGTATCTAGGAAGATCAGGAAGATTTGCAAGCCAGTGTAGGAAAGGGCTGCAGAATGAGGTAGTAGGACCAGGAAAGAATTTCAAGACAGAGTTTTCAGGTTGGAGTGAAAGCTCTGCTGATTACTCACTGTATATTTTTACATTAGACAAGCCCGTTAACATCCTGAGTCTCAGGTTCACTATGTGTGAGTGTGATAACTATATCACTTTTCCGACCTCCCAGAATTACTGGTAAAAGTCATTTTTTGTCTGCAGCAGGGACCATGGTTCATTGATCCCAGGCATTTTTAACCATCCCTCCTCTGTGGATGCCCTTTCTTCCTTCTTTATTCAGAATAGACTCTGTCGTGATGATAACTTCCTTTTGTATGCTCTCAACTCCTTTCCTCCTCTTGCTCCTTCCAGTTTGTTTGGCAACATCACCAGCCTGGTTAAATTGAACTCTCGACACACTTTGCACCTGCATATGTGAAAGTGAATGTAGCTGGGGAAACACAAAGTCGTGAAGAGGGATTTCTGTTTCATGTTGTCCACTGATTTCAAGTAGGCTTTAAGTGTTTCTATGATGATCATACTGGATTCTAATTTTATTTCCTGTTAGATTTGGAACTAAGGTTATGTTAATGTCATAAAGTGTCAACTTTGAAAAAAGCAATGTTCTTTCATTTTCTATTGTCTTTAAGAGTTTCTCTATGATGGGAATTATTTGCTCTTTGATATTTGGTAGAATTCATCTGTAAAATTGGACTTTGTGTGTAGATTTTGAACTATCAATTTATATTTTAAAATTATTTGAGACCTTTTCAAGTTTTATATTTTTTCTTAAATTCAGTTTTGTAAGTGTCATTTTTCTAGGAAGTGATGAATTTCAGTTGTATGTTCAATTTGGATAGCGTAAAGTTGTGCATAGTATTCTTATTTGTTTAAATACCTACTCTATTTGTTAATATGTCTCTTAATTCCTTTCTAATATTCTATAATTTTATCTTATATTTTATTTTTCATGACCAGTTTTTCCAGATTGACTATTTTATGTGTCTTCAAATACTCAATAATAACATTGCTCTCATGTTTCAAAAAATGTTTCTTTAAAAACTTAATTTTAATTTTTATCTTTATTTCCTTCATTAAATTCTGCTTTTTTTTTTTAATAACTTAGGGTTAATGTTTGACTCTCTGATTTTCCATTTTTCATTTTCATTTTCTAATAGATGCATTTAAGGTTATAATTGTTACTCTAAGCACTGCTTTGGCTGTATTCCACTCTAGAAGATATGTATCATATTTAATTATGTGTTTTCTAATTTATATTCTGACTTTACCTTTAATCCCTGAGTTTTTAAGGAACACATTAAATTAATATCTCTATTTTAAAAAGTTATTTCTTTAAAAATCAATTTCCAACTTAACTGCATCTATCAGAGAACATGGACTATTTATACTAATTCTCCGACATATGTTGAGATAGTCTGATGGCTCCACATGTGGTCATTTTCTGAAATATTCCAGTGAGCTTGAGAGAAGATGATCACTCTTGGGGGCAGAGTTCCTTATAGTCCATGGATCTAATTTACTAATTGTGCTGCTTGTTTTTTGGTCTTTTACTGTATTGCTTACTGAGAATATATGTAAAAATTTCCCACTTTGAAGGTGGACTTGTCAGTATTTTCCTAATTTTCTGTTAATAGAGCTTTATATATTTTGAAGCTATGCATTATCTTACAATGTTATTAAATGCATTATCTTACTAATTGCACTTTTTATCATTATGCCATGTCCTATTTGTCCTAAAGAATGGTTTCTGTTTTACAATCCATTTTTTTTCTGATAGGAATATAGATTTTCACATTTATTTTGAAACATGTTTTGCTGGTATATTTTTTCTATCTATTACTTTAAATTTTTCTGCATATTTGAATTTCATCTCTTACAAAGTAGAGTTTAAAAATGAAACTAGTTCATTTACATTTACAAATTGTTGGTATGTTTTAAAATGAATTTCTGTAGTTTCATTTATGCATTCCACTGTCCTGTTTTCTCTTTTACTATTTCTTTATTTCCCCAATTAATTCAGGAGTTTAAAAAATTTTTACATTCTCCGTATTTCATACCTTGTTTTTGTCCTCTGAGCTGTTAAACTCTGCCGTCCTGGATTTCTGTCAGTGGCTTCAGGACAACTGAAGCTTTATTCTAGTCTAACTCCCTCATTCTATTTTGCTTTTATTAATTAGTCATCTCTCTCCCTCCCCACCTCTCTCTCTCATCTGCTTATTTTGGTGTTTGAGAATGTCCCTTATGGTTTTGCTAGTTCAGCTCTATTATTTACAAATTTTTTTCTAAGTCATATTTTATTCTGAATTTATAAGTTTTTAGGAGTGAGATTTTTTTCAGGGAATATAGTTCTCAATATTATCCCAAATAGAAATATTTTTTAAATAGTTAATTTTTGTTTTTGTAAGACTGATTTTTTTCCTTTTTTGTGCACAGCAGTTGTTTCTATGCTGCATCTCCTGATGTACCTTTCTTGTCTATCATCTGTATTTGGCCACCTTTCTTCGCTTTTCCATAATCCTTTTCTCAGTTGCTGAATCCTATTATTCATCTCACTTACTACTTTTCTACAGTGATTTTTCAGATTCCTTCTTTGTTTCATTTTATTTTCTCTGTGTTGCCAATTTGCCTTTCCCCTAATCCGCTGTATATAATCTCATCATACATCTCCCTCCCTCTCTCACTTTCAGTGAAATCTGCGTTTTCTTTTAGGTTGTTGTTGCTGAAAAATAATTGCAGGTTGATTCTCCTCGAGTACCATCACTCTTTCCTTGGGCGTCTTTTAAATCTTCTCTTTGGAACCCCAGCAGGAAGGGAAGTCTGGATTGGCCATTTGGTCATCATTGGCAAGCAGAGATGAGGAGGATAGGAAGCTGGCACCATAGTCATTGCTGTAATAGAACTCTGTTTTTGCAGCCTTGTATTTGTGTTTATTAATTCATTTATTTTTACCCTGCCTCTGGGCACTTGCTCTGCTAAAGTGGGGGGATTATTCTGTTCCATTGAGAGAATACATTTCTCCATTGTTCTCCTAGATTGTGGTGTCCTGGCCATTTTAGAAAAATTCTGATTAGGAAATACATTCAATTTATAGACTTCCTTTTTGGTGAATGTGGGAGACACTGCTTACTAAGTGTCGATTTATAATGTTGGGTTAATTTCTGGTGTACAGCATAGCAGTAAGTAAGCAGGGAGACACTGCTTACTAAATTACTCACTTAGTATTTATTTAGCCATTCATTCTTATTAACAGAACTCTGATTCTGTTCAGAGTGGTGATAGGTCCAGATAAAACAGCCTCTCTTGTTGCTAGCGGTTGTGGTATGCCTTATTAGATTGAATCATATGCTGTATTTATTTCTGTATGTAAGCATAATTGATTATCAGCAATCTTATGTGACTGAATAATATTTCTGGCCAAGTAGATGTAAATGCAGTCACTGGGTGGAGCTTTTATGAAGGCTATTTTAAAGAAGCTATATTTTGCTTGCTTGTTTTTTCAATCTTCTGTCCTTTGTCCCTTTCCCTCATTTATTCTTCTGTGGTCTCTAACCCAATGACTGGCATTGCAGTTGCACTGATCCTGGATGTTGTTACGTGAGAAAAATAAGCCTCTGTTTAGTCGAGCCCCTGCTCCTCTCCTGCCCTAAATATTGCTTTGGTTGATGATGATCTGTAGCTAAGTAAATGCTTCCAGATAAACTTGGCTGGTTTCCTGTCTACAGGCACTCTCCCTTACCTCTAGTCCTCAGCTCTCCAGATGAAGGGAGGGGGGATTCATTCTTGTATTGAAATGATCTTGTGATACTATTGGAAAGACACGTACTCAGAGAACAACAAAGACAGACTATTTTTGTTGTTATTGTTGTTGTTGTATTTTACTTCTCTGTCCAGACACAGGAGAGGCTTTTACCTGCAGTGATTAGTGCAGAAGAAAGAGTCCCAACCATACCTGCCTATGTCCCAAGCCCTTGGCCATTTAAATCAGAAGATGTAAGAAATTACTCAGATTTCTTTCAGTTACTTTCAGTGATACTTCACTGCTGCCTTTGGGAGAAGAGTTCATGTGGGATTCTATGCACCAAGCCTAAACTAGGGCATGACTGATGTGTTTGGAGATTAATGGAGTAGTATGCATGCAGCTGGCCCTGGTCCTGAATTTAGGGCTGACAGCATGATAATGGCTACTCTTGATGAAGTTCCTACCTTGTGCCAGATATTATGCTAAGCAATTGACAGGTATTAACTGATTTAGTTCTTATAACAATAGCTAGGTACGACTGTTAGCAGCTTCATTTCCCAGATGAAGCAACTGCGACAGTGAGAGATTGACTGATTTGCCCAATGCCCAGTGTCACCCAGTTAGAATAGGGCTGAGCTGGGATGGAACTTTGGCAGCTGGACAGCAGAGTCTGTACCATCATCCATGACCTTTTGGCTGCTCCCTCTGACCCTTGTCTAGAGTTGTCGCCCTGGAATTTTGAAACACGTAAGGAAAGAAGCTGTGATGAGAGAGTTAGGCGAGAAGCAAAGAAAAGGAAACAAACATGAGCTGTTGGAGAGGAAAAGACATTGGGGAAGCTGCCAGGACACAAATATAAGATCTCTCCACCCTGGTGTTCTGATTTTAGTCTAGTTTGATTTGGGAAAAAATGATCCACTTTTACTTCTCTGAGATCTTTCTGTTTCAGGCCGGGATGTATGAAACTTTTCTCTCCCACTGCTATCCTTTCATAAAATATCTGAGGCCTTTCTCTGAGATTTGGCCCTACCTTGGCTTCTGTGGAACAGCGTGTTGTAGAAGAAAGCCTGGTTCTCTGAAGTTGGACAGGCATGGACTGTATTTTCCCCTGTCTCTTTAGATGTGTCTTGATTCTGCAAAACCATGAGACTGAGGGGGTATGTGGAGTGTAGTAGATCTATTTTTTTTAATTGAAGTGTAGTTGATATACAGTGTTTCAGGTGTACAGCAAAGTGATTCAGTTTGTGTGTGTGTGTGTGTATGTGTGTATGCATACACATGGGGATGTGTGTATACACCTATTCTTTTTCAGATTCTTTTTCATTATAGCTTATTACAAGATATTGAATATTATTCCCTGTGCTATATGTAAGTCCATGTTGTTGATCTGTTTTATATATAGTAGTGTATATGTTAATCCCAAATTCCTAATTTATCCCTCCCTCACCCCTTTTTCCTATGGTAATTGTAAGTTTGTTTTATATGTCTGTAAATCTATTTCTGTTTTGTAAGTAAGTTTATTTGTATCATTTTTTAGATTCCACATATAAATGATGTCATATGATATTTGTCTATCTGATTTACTTCACTTAATACGATAATCTCTAGGTCCATCCATATTGCTGCAAATGGCGTTATTTCACCCTTTTTCTTGGCTGAGTAATATTCCTTTGTATGTATATACCACATCTTTATCCAGTCATCTGTTGATGGACATTTAGGTTGCTTCCATGTCTGACTATTGTAAATAGTGCTGCTGTGAACATGGGGATGCATACACCTTTTTAAATTAGAGTTTTTGTCTTTTCTGGATATATGCCCAGTAGTGAGATTGATGAATCATATGCTAACTCCGTTTTTAGGTTTTTAAGGAACCTCCATACTGGTTTCCATAGTGGCTGCACCAATTTATATTCCAGCCAACAGTGTAGGAGGGTTCCCTTTTCTCTACACTCTCTCCAGCACTTATTATTTGTAGACTTTTTTGATGATGGCCTTTCTGACCGGTGTGAGGTGATACCTCACTGTAGTTTTTATTTGCATTTCTCTAATAGTGTAGTAGATCTTTTTAAAAATGTTTTTGAGGGGAAGAGCTAATTTCTCTTAGCTTAGAAAATGAAAGGAGGTGAATATTATAGGAAAAATTTAGTGTGTGGATTGACTAGTGGAGGAAGAAGGAAACTTTGAGGACCACATTAATTTGTAAATAACTTTATGCAGAATGATATATGTAGGCTGCTTTAGCAGCATAACTAGAAAACTCCTTACCTCCAAATGGACAAGTACTACTTCAGATATATTTCTATTAGTAGTTCTTTTTAAAAATATTAACTAAAGAAACATTTTATATGAGAACATCTATATTTACTTGCTACAAACCTTGAAACCGTTGGAGACAATATTCATAGCTTTTTTCCTTGTAAGCCAGTAGTATCTCAAAATATACAGACCCATTGAGTGGTGGGATTGGAGGTCAGTGGTTGGGAGATGGGGAGGAGGGGTCTGCAATGGGTTTCCCAGACTCACTGTGCAACACCCGTCCCCCCCCCCCACACACAGCCCTTTGTTTCTTGGGAGTATTTCACCATAATCAGAATAATTTAATCTTGAATTTTCAGTGCAGATAGTCTGTCTAGAAGATGACATAGCAATGGCACAAGCTATTTCTACCGTTCAGTTTGTGAAATGTCTTTAAGCAAATATCCCATTAATACTCTCTAGGTCAGTGACTGCATAATCAAAAAATTTCACTCTGCCATAAAACCTTTATCAAGATTTAATTACCATGAAAGCAGAAAGGCAGGGGTAGTTGAGATCTTTACATTAAATCGTAATTAAAACCCATGTGAGATTATCCACAAATATTTAGGATTTTATTTAATTGAACCCAACATGAAAAAACAAAGCTAATGATGGCAAAGTTCATTATTCAGCTTCTAATTAACAGTCTAATGGTTGCTCAGAAAACTCAGGAAGATTTAAACATATAAACATAGATATATGTAATGTATTTATGTCTGCATTATTTTGTTTTCTTATCTAAGGTATGTGTATAGAGTTCTGTGTGTGTGTGTATGTGTGACATGTTATGTTGTCTTCATGGCAGATTCATTCTTACAAAAAATAGAAATGTTTTTTCAATGAAAATTACATCCAACGTCTTTGAACTTGGCTTATGAAATTTCATATTCTGCTCTTCTGTGGGTTCCATTTTATGCTTTAGAGTCCAAAAACATGAACATAATCCAAAAACATTAAGCTTCCTTGCTTGACTTAGAAAATGGCAGAGTGGTATTCCTAGCAATCAACCCCATAAATTATGACTTACCTTGTGAGTGAAGATGTCCAAAAAACTTCAAAGTAACTTGTGAATTTCTGTGGAAAGTTGTGAAGTCTGCCTTGCTGCCTCATTTTATCCTCTGCTGCACATGCTTGATAGTCAAGTTGAAGAAAACCAACAAACAGTAGCCCAGAGGATGCACGAGGTAAATTGGTTGAACGCTCTGAGACTGAACACTGAACATGCGGCTACGTCAGGTCCAAGGAGAATGAGTTGGAGACTAGAGATACACATTAAGGACCGTGGTGCCTTCTCCATGTGTCTCCTACAACCTCCCCAAGAGCAGGAGATTGTAGGCTCTCTGCTCTTCAGAGTATGTTTAAAACTTTTTTCTGGAGTGTGAAATGACTTTGCTTTTCCTAAATAGATTATGGGTCTCATCATTTAAAATGTTGAAATAGAAGCTTGAGTACAAGTGAAGATACAGACCCAATGAAGTGAAATTGAATAAACTGAGAAAGTGAATACATTAAGCCTTCAAGAAAAATTCAAAGTAACACACAACTGTTGGGGACCAATTTGTAAGGAGTGCTAATCATTCACATTTCAAAGGTTGCTCTCAGCTACTAACATCCTTTCTATGTTAGTTCAGAGTTTCTGACACTTATGTAATAGACAAACCTCCTTTAAATAAAAAGTAAATTTTTGAGTACCCTCATTTGCTTTAGTGTTATTTAATTATGCATAAAAAGAAATTGGCTATAAACTTCTTATACCGATGGCTCATATTTGACTTTGAAAACCAAAACTGTATTTTTATTTTCCATTTTGAAATTTCCAGATTTATGACAACTTTTCAAAATTAACACCAATATATTCTAGGTATGCACTAACTTATTAACTAACAAATTAAATAAAATATAACTATTACATTAAAATTTTTTAAAATGTTAACTTAATTAGTTGGATTAAGTTGATTTTCTGAATGTAAATGACGAACTAAAATGTTCTGGAAAAGGTCCTTCTGAGCTCTACATGTGAGTCTCATCTTCTCCCAGCGCTTTACTAAATCCACATTCTTTTAGAGCACTCAGTGTCATTTGTTCTTCATTTGCCATGAATGTATTTTTTTACACATTCGTTTTTTTCAATTATTTTTTTCCTGCTAGGTTGCAAGAATTACCGTAGCAGTACATAATGCCAAGTACATGTGAGCACAGAAACCAAAACTGTGAGCATACTTGGTTATTAAAGTGTTACTTAAATGATAGAGAACAGCACTGTCCGATAGAACTTACTGCCACAGTGGAAATGCCCTGTATCTGCACCCTCTAACATGGCTACCACAACCACAAACGGCTAACGAGCATTTAAAATATGACTAGTGTGACTGAGGGAGTGAATTTTAGTTTTATTTAATGAATGAATTTACATTTAAATTTAATTAATCCTGATAGAGTGGCTACCATAGGGATTAGTGCATACCTAGAATATATTGGTGTTAATTTTTAAAAATTATAAATTTGGAAATTTCAAAATGGAAAATAAAATGTTATCACCTCATAAAGAACTTTCAGATACTTTAGAACACGCTGACTCTAGTCTGAAAGTCAACTACTGTGGGTGGTTATTTGATCAGTCCTGGACATCACTGTGTCTAGCGGTGTGTGTCCTCACAACTTCATGATCTTTGATCTTAGAGTCTTTGGAAACTTTGATTCAAGAATAAATTTGGTATATTTAAAAGGAATCACCAGAACAATGGTAACTGAGGTTTTCAATTACTACTGAGTTAGAATTCTTAGAAAAGGAATTCTAAGCAGAGAAACCTGAAAAAATTGCTGCATCTCTGAAAAGCACATGCAGAGCCATGCAGTAATAAAGCAATGTGGTCTAGACTACGAGAGCTAGAGGGTTAAACAGTAAAATGTGTGGTATTAGAGAATGACTTAGAACATCTTTTTCCAGCTTTATTGAGATATCCTTTGCACACAACATAGTGTTTGCTTACGGTACACAGCGTGATGATTTGATACCTGTGTGTATTGTGAAATGATTACTGCAGTAAGGTTAGTTAGTACACCCATCACCATCTCACATAATTACCATTTATTTTGTAGGGGGGGATATTTAAGATTTTAGCAACTTTCAAGTATGTAATAAAGTATTGTTAACTATATGTATCATGCTGTAAATTAGAGCATTTTTTTAAGTCAACTTTTTTTTTTTTTGTAGTAGGCAATATCCTTTTCAGGCTTCCCCTGCCCTCCATTTAGCCCTAAGGAATACAGGCCCCCAGAAGGAAGTCCATGGCTAACTTCCAAGTCAGACCACTTTATATTGGGAGAGACGATGGGAATTCAGAAGGAGACTTAACAAGGCTTATTCCTGCCTAGGTGTACTACAGGGAACACCTTATGGAGTGCTTAATATGCACAAGGTACAGAGAAAGTAATACTTTCTCAAAAAGATTTACAATTTTGTAGGGAAATAAGTTGTAAATGACCTTCTGTAGTTAAAGATTCAAAAAAATCATATGCCTGGGTCCAAATGTGTGATATGATGACTGGAGTTCAGAAGAGGGAGAAATCTGGGTGTTCTGGAAATGCCAGGTAAGCATCTTATACTCACGTCTCATCCACTCAGAAGACTTACCTTAAATGTTATTTAATCCCATATACCAGGATCCATGCCTTTTACAATTGTTTTTGAGGTGACTGACACAGGGTTAGGCATTTATGAATGGCTAGTCAATAGTGATAAGATGTGAAGGAATAGAACCCAGACCCAGGACATTTTTAGTTTAAGAAGTAAAAGAATCAGGAGAAACAGCAGAAACTAAAAGTCTGTGATAAAATATGAACACAAAAGAAAGAAAGCTGACAGTTTCTACAAATTGATAGTCTGAATGCTTACATTGGTAAAATAATGGTATTTCCTACTGAAATATGATTTTTGGTATTGTTAGACACACAGTGTTTAATACAAAAGGTCTATAAAATATTCAAGAGAGCAGCACTAAAGAAGTTGCCAAATCTATGAACCATTCTGACCGTGAGTGTGTGATGTGTCCTTGACAGTGGCTCCAAACAATGGCCTGTGGGAAGGGGATCTACTTGTCTCTATAGTGTGATCTTTAGCTGTGCCTGGACCTCCCTGATTCCCTTTATAAATCTGACATCCTGAGTAGACCCAAATATTTATTGACCAGTTCATGTTCTGGGGGCTTAAAATCTCTTGGGAGTAATGAAAAAATGTATGATAAAGGACCTTGAGAACAAACACTAAACACACTCTTTCTACCTAGAAGAATGAAGTGGAGGAGAACTGAGCATCTTCTACGCTGAATGCTTTGATAATTTGAATCTTCAAAGAATACAACAAAAGAGAGACTTAAAACATTAGCAGCAATGCTAAAATGTGAACAAATTAATGCATGCATTCCACTGCAAGCCATCTGACCAGGAACTAGGTTTAATTCTCTGCTTTTAATATCATCACACCTCGACAATTCAAGTCTTTGGAGAAGTAGACACCTACAATGAGATTAGACATGTAAAAGATTTATTGGAGGAAATGCCTGTGAAAGATAAGAGAGGAGGTAGCAAGAGTAGGTAGAGAAAATGTTCAGACTGAAATATAGGTCTGACACCTGAAAAAGGATGGAGGGAAAGAAGGATTGGCTAGGAAGAGACTCAGATTGAAGCTCAGTTCTGAGGAAGGTCCAGCCAGGCCTATGGGAAGAGCTCCTGAGCCAAAATTTCATCCTGCAGGGGGCGCCAGGGTCCTGTTCTACCCTCCAGTGCTCTCAGTCCTTAGCGGGCAGCAAACCTGAGCAAGCACAGCCTGGTGTGAACGCTGCGATGGATCTATAGGTGTAGCGGTTGGAAGCTGTCATTGAGTATCACTCCTTGAAGCAGGTTCTCTTTACGGAGATCTGAGTAGACACCTCCATGGACAACGCAGGCACGTGATACTGGGCTCAATGCAAAATTTTCTTCTGAATTTTCTTTCATGAACTAGAAAATGACATTTCATTCCAGAAAGGATTTGAGAAGATTGATCTCTACCATCATGATTGTTTTAACTCCCTCCTACCGCAAATGTGTTCTTCCTACTCCCTGCACATTCTTTTTCTGAACTTTATGCACAAGTACTAGAGACACTCTCAAGGCACATTTTAATATAGATAAACATTTTTAAACATAAATTGCTCTAAAGTGCTATTAAAATCTTTCTGTAGGCATTAAAGTAAGGTTTAGTAGTTGAAGGACTCAGGGGATGTCCCTCTGAAATGGTCTCACCTGTAAGTATATACTGTAGCAAGAATCCATAGAAACGATGGATGGGGTATAAAGCCAAAGGCAGCCGCCAAGATTTTGACTACAGGGTGGCAAATTCAAGCTGGCCATGTTTACAACACCATGTTTGGCTGGGAATGAGATATTTATCCATTGCTGCTCTTTGTTTGTTGTCGTGAGAGAGTTAGCACATGTAGCAGCATCACTGATTTTGGACAACCAGAGTGGTTGAAAGAAGCTATTTGGATTATTGTGGAGAAAGCTGTTGGCAGGTGTGTGTCCTGAATCAATGAACAGGTGATAATTATAACACCTGTAACCCAAAGAGCAAAAGTGTAGATGGTGACTTACTGGAGTGGAGGCTGATCATTACAATGGTTTTGGATGAGTCCACGGATGGTTTCTACTTTCTTGTTCTGAATTCACTGGCAAAAGGCATATGGCTCACAAACCATGGCACTATTCTAAATTGTCACTCATCTTTTCCAACTCTGTGTGGACTTGTGTCTGAATTATATTTTCTATCATTCAAGGTTGTTTTTCACATGGCACTTACTATTTGGCACAAGAAGATAAAGCAATGATCTTAACTCATTCTCAGAGGAATGGTCTTAGAAAGAATTTAGTAGAATAAAAAGGTTTGGATAAAAGGTTCTTTTTCATTCCAAAGGCATTTTTTCATTAATTAAACATTATTAAGGAAGATGTAGAATGAAAAGATAAATGTGTCCATGTCTTTGAAAACACAACTTGGAGACTTTTTTTTTTTTTTTTTCTGACAGCTAACAACCAACTAGGGTGGAAAGTGTTGGTTTATACTTCCTGCAGTGAATCCTGACTGATACAGAATCCAAGGTGATTTTATCTCATTTGCTGCTTAAAATTCTTATCTCTGTTTAGTTTTTAGAAAAAAATTTCTTTGCCTAGAAATCTTAGCTAACATTTGAGTGCGTATCATGTAAAGGATACTGTTCTAAGTGCATATAGATTTATTCACTTTAACATCAGAAAATCCTGATGTAGGTACTTTACAGATAAAGAAAATGAAGCATAGAAAGATTTAGTATCTTTCCCAGCATAAAATAGTTAGGAAATGGTGGGGTTAGGATACAGTTTAAGCAGTTTAGCTTCAAAGCTGTAATTGAACCCATTACTCTATGCTGCAGAATGGCCATAGCTCTTGTCAAGAATTAGAACCAGAACCATCTCGATCCTGTTACCCATTGTATATTCCTCTAGACATACCAACTTCCTATCAAGTTGTTTCAGACATTGATGCTTTTGCACAAACTATTCCTTCCCTCAACTTTAATTCGACAATGATTTATTTAGCTCTTGTTTTGTACCACGACAACTCAAGATACTGGGGATTATTACACCTGTTAAAATGACAAATGGAACCTTTCCCTTTATGTAGGTTGCAGACTATAGGGACTTGAAAGCAAATAAAGAGAAGCTATAGAACAGAATGATAGGAGGAAGTAAATAAAGATTAAATTACAATTGTAGTGTTATCATGGGGATTGAAAAGTGTCCAGGAAGCACACATGAGGGGCATAATTTGAGCTTGAAGGATTAGGGGAGGCTGACGGTCTGTACAGATAGCCGAATGCCTGGGATTTTCGACATCTTCCCTACCTGGCTAATTCCTAGGCATCGATCAAGGCTCAGTTTCTTCCTTGAGAATCCAGCCTTTTCCCCAATCTGATTAAGATGCCTTTTATTAAGTCCCCTTAGCAGTTTGAACAGAAAGCTCTTTATTATCTTGCACTCTTATTGCTAGTTATTGCCTGTTTTATTTTTCTCCCAGTAAACTGAACATTTCTTGAGGGCAGTAATTATTACTTGCTTATTTTTGTGTCCACTGTATCTACTACAGTGCTTGCTTCGCATATACCTTCTGTAAATATTTCTTAATGAACGAGGACATGGTTGCAGATGAAGCAAGAAATAGAAAAGTCATCAATTCAAGATGGGCCTTCTATTTCTTGCTAATGATTAAATTCTTTCCTGGATGATCAGAGATCCTTAGAATTGGCAATAAAAATGATTATGTTTCATTCATGTTGTGTCTTGATTCAAACTGGTTTGCAGGGCTGGTTCAGACATCACAATAATGAGGTTACAGTAATAAGTTTCAACTTTGTGTGGAACAATTTGCTTCCTTTATATCTGAAAGCAGAGCTTGCCTGTGCACCATGGCCATTTGATCTGCAGATGTATGACTTTGGTTATAAAGAGAAGCAGTTGAGAAAGCATGTGTGGATCATCCCAAATCAATTTCCTTTCATGAAACAACAGCTGTCATGTATATACCCCAGCAATGGTGAGCCAACAACTTCCCCTTCTCATCTTCAGGGCAGTGTATTATATACAAATGTTCAGGTATTATTTCTCTGTACTATTATATTATGTTTGAAAATAAAGTGATAGACAAGCTTCCAGGGTTGACATATTGTGACAGTGCATATCAATGTCATCATAGACTTAATAAGTTACTTAAATTAATGTGCTACAGTTCCTGAGTTGTCAGAATAATTTTGTGACTTATATGTGTTTTGATAAAATGATTTTCCTTGTTTGTCATCACTTACATGATTATATTGAATTACAAAAGCCTTCCTTATTATGTGACTCTTATCTGAGTAATTTAGCAGAACATACCATTTTCCTTCCATAAACTCAGGGTAGGGCCATACAGTTGTTTTCTTCTGTAAACAGTGGATCTTGAGGTACTTAAAGATTCAAAATATTTAGATAAGTTTCTCTGTAGCATATTTGTAGCAGATACAGTTTTAAAATCAGAAAATTTGGATCCTTTGCATTTGGCAAGAATAACAAAATTACTTACAGTTAATTCTTTGGGTGAAAACACTGTTGTCTATGATTAAAAAGATCTTTTACAGATGCTTTGTAGAAAAATGCCAGTAAAATTAGGACTAAAAGCTGAAGACTTTCCATCTGGCTAGTGTTAAAATATCTTGGGTGTTATTTTAGGAGGAACTTTTGGGGAACGAGTTTCTCCCTAGAAATACTGTACTTTAGATTTCAAAGAACAGAGTGTGAACTTCCCGTCTCAAGCTCAGGCTAATCATGTATCGGACATTCTTAGTTCATTAGGTGATATTGTTCCTGAGGTTATTTTTGGTGACACATATAAGGCTTATAAAGATAAATGTATCCCTGTGCTGTATGTCTGATAAGGAGGTTGAAAAGATTCAATCAGAGATGCGACATGCTGTGACGGACACAGACATTGATTTTTCACTCTCAGTGCACACAACACAGTTGACTTGCAGGATTCTGTTGAAAAGATGCTTTAAATTGCCCACTAAGGAGATATTCCTCATGATCGTTGGTATTGGAGCATACTTATCCGAAAATAAACAGCATTCTAAGCTTAAGGTTATTTTAAAATTGATGGATAATAAAAGAAGAAAATAAACGCCAGCCTGTTTTTACTGGGCATCACTGTCTCTGATCCTGTTTTAGTGCTCCCAAGAATGACAGCACGGGAGGAGCTCCCAGCCCTCTTGAAACTTATAATTTACTTGGGAAAAGACATTAACTACTATTAATAATTAGTTAATACAGTAGTAACTAATTAATAACTAACAATAAATGATCCACACATACTTAGGCGCATCTGCCATTGTTCCCTTATTTTCCAGATGTAACATACACGTTTTCTTCAATTAGGATACCAGAAAAAAAGAAAGGAAAAAATCTCCTTAATAAGATATATACAGCCTGGGAATAAAAGATTTTTAAACTTGTAAAAATAGTAGAACCTTTTAATTTTATGATGAACTCCAAAGTAAAAGGGGAGAGAGAAGAGTGAATTTAGCTTAAGCTGAGATAAAGCAGAGGGTCCAGTGTCCCAGCATCCTGGACTCAGGAGACATTGTTCTCACCCACTTCAGTGGACACTGAGCATCTGCCGTGGAAGTCTAGGGACTGGAAAACCAATCTGGGGACACCTGTCTTAGATTGTTGCTAAGACAGTTTTTCTTCCTAACAGAGCAGAAGATGCGGTGCCATACGTTTAAAAGCACCTAGGGAGAGAGTGTTACGTTTGTGCGGAGTAGTGCTCTTAGTGAAGGTGCTTTGGGGAAGAAGTCAGTGATGAAGCAGCCTGACTGGTGGAAAATTTCCAATAACAGGTGGGAGAAAGCTCCCTGAATCATGAGTGTCCGGTGACATGGGACCATGCTGTAATTCATCTGGTCTGTGCGTCCCATTGATCCAAGTTGTCTCTCCCTACTCCAACATGGAACCTACGAAGTAATAACAATAGAGATGTATTTATCCCCGTAAAAGGTTGTTTTTTGTTTTGTTTTGTTTTGGTTGAAACACACAAAGTTGTCTTCCATGTGAAGTGGAACAGATTTGGGATGGGGTCACGTAAGCTAAGTCTTTTGCAATTATTACTTGATGTTCCCTTTCAAAATTATTTTGGTGATGTTTGACTACCAAAAATCTATCTAAATATCAGCGTTTTAGGTAAGTTATAAAGGAGTAAGTAAAACATCGTGACAATATGCACTTACTCTGAACAATTTTAAGTGAAAGCTCTTAAAATTTTGTTTGTTTTTATTTCTAGAATTGCAGTCTTTTTATTAGTTTCTTTCTAGTTGAATATCCTTGCCACACAGCATTTGGCAGTTTCTGTTGTCTGAAGAATTGAGAAGGCAGTTAGTTTCAAATGCCAACGGTTATTGGAGAATCTGATACAGTGGAGGGAAGACTTTCAGATTTTCCTGTTAGATGCTTTAAAAGATCACAAAATTATGATGATAAAGTTAATCATGTCACTTTAAAGAATACATCTGTGCATTTTATGAGAGAAATTTAGATACTGGACTTTGTTTCTATATATAAAATATGCATGTGCCCTGACACTGAAAAATGAAATGAGATTAAATAACTGTTGTGTCTGGGGTAACAGTCTCCAGACGTTAAAGCTGAGCTGGGAAGATGATGACTGGGAGATAAGTTCACCTACAGTAGCAAGAAAGGTTTCTCATATTTCAGAGACATTTCTATCCTTAAAAACCTCCTCTTAATAATACAATAAAGCTGGAACTAATGGGCTACCTTAGATTTCCTATAATTGAACAAATCAGCTAAGTGCAGGACTAAATTTCCAGCTCTGTGCAGAAATCTCTCCCCTTTGTAACTCAAAGGACATATAATCCTTTCCATGTACTTGACAAGTTGTATATACTATCGTGCTTTTTCCCCCCGAGTCACCCATCACGCCTTCCAGTCTACCAGGAACCCTTACATTCTAACCACACCAGCAGCCTGGGCTATGAGTTTCCAGGCTCTGGCCCTTGCTCTCTGGATAACTTCTTTTGGCCTCCCTGTTGCTGCTATGGAAGCAGGAGGGGAGAGCACTGCTAGGGCTGTGAAATCCTCTCCTCTTTCAGCAACAGTATCTGGTCAGAGAAAGACAACTCCGGGAGGGCTGGTTTGCAGTGCCCCGCGACTGGAGTAGGCTCCAGGATGAATCTGCACCGCTGTGAATTCTGAAAGAATGTGTTTTAGTTGGGATCTGCGTCCTTCCACTGTCCTTCTGATATCAATAGTTAATATGACTCATGAATTAAAGAGAGAATATGTCTTAAAAATTTTTACTTATTAATACATTCATTTGATACTTTTCAAATGATCAAATATACTTGGGCTAATTTATTCTACCCGTTTGAAAAGGTGTCCTGTGCTTGGTATGTGAGACACAGTGACAGTCTGGCCCCTGGCCTCTGGATCAGGAATTTGGTTTTCTGTCCCCTGATATGCTGCTCACAACATGCTCAGACACAGTTTGGCACATACTAGCCTCTCTCAGTAATTACTTGTTGGTTGACTGACCTACCAGGTAGACAGTCTATAAACAGACATACATAGGTGAGCCCCGAATGGTGAAAGGAGCAGATGCTTCAGCAGCTGGAGGGAGACAGCACCCTGAATCCCTGGGCTCAGCTGACTCTCCTGCGCTGCTGCCGTCCTGTCACAAGTATAGCTCCTCAGCCTCCTCGGTCCCTGAAGCCATCTTATGTTGGTCTGGGATAAAATAACCGTGTTGAAGATAAAACTCAAACAGCCATTCTGTTTGCTTTTCATTGCCCTTTAATCCAAATCATAAACCTGTTGGGTTCATACATAGTATTTACATGAAAGCATCCACGTGTGGGACGCGTAGTTATCTTCAGCAGTTGCTGGCTGCTTCATCAGCTCGCTGGCTTTGTTGGCTCACTCTGAAAACTAAGTTAGCATCAATGAAGCTAAAATAAAGCAACTAAAAACAAAAAACAAGACTACAGAAAAACCACAGCTAGCTTAAGACAACACTGATACCATATTGTTAAAGTATTTCCTCAAATTGCAAGTTTTTCCAAATACCTGTGTGTGTACTTTAAGGAAGTCTGTGGCCAGACTTCTTGGTAGAATACTAATTCCAGTTCTTTAGTAAACCTACTGCACTGTGATTTAACTTTAAAAAGTATCAAATTTTAATATCTTATTTAGTGGCCTGCAGGTAAACCATTTTTCCTGTGTAAAAAGGTGAAAGTCTGTAGACTATGTAACTTTATCAATTGTTGAAAGAAACCTGAATAATATATTTTGGATAAATTTGTAGTCCACCCAGTAGGCCTCTCATATGTCAGATGGGGCTGTCCCCCATTTCTGAGTCTTAAACAGAACTATATCTATGTCTGCGTCCTTGTCTCTTCTGTGTTGATGTCTATATCTTTATCTTAAACAACATCTAGGAAACACTAGGATTATAACCACCTTAAAAATCTGAGCTTAGACTGTCTACACCCTGGTATTAAAAATGAGACAAAATAACGAAAGGATGTATGATAGAGTTAGGAAAATGTCACCCAGATGAAGAAAGGAGAGAGAAGGATTTCCCTAAGCAAGTTGACTTTGAACTTCTGTCATGTAATGGAATACATATCACACCACTTCCTTCTTATTCTGTATGAGCATTTTGAGACTCCTTCATTTTCCCTCTGTGAGAGGTCCCTCCTGCTATTTTATGTCTGCAATGGGGGCTCTCAGTTCTAGGCTCTGAGAGATGTTTTTTCTCTTCATCATATTATTCTTCTTCCCACTTTGCACATGCTGTTGGTGAACAATGGCTGCACTTTAATTGTATTACAAGGTAATAATCCCTTCACAAGTTTATTTTCTACTGAGTTAGGTGTACTCCGGGAAGCACACATCAGATGCTGAGATGTATTGTATGATTACTGTGTAAATCATCCCATGGAAAACACTCTGTGCCTTTGAACTCTGTTTTGGTCAGATTCTGCCCAGGAACAAAGGAACTGTGCGAAGTCTTTTAAGAAGTGAGGGTGTAATTCGGGAAACTAGTTACGCAGTTGTTGGAAACCTGGGAGAGCTAAAAAAAAAAAAATGAGAGATTAGTAACCGCAGGAAGCTGCTGTTATCTAAGTCTGGGAAAACAACAGGGAGGAGACGCTGTTAATCACAACATAGAAATAAGGAGAGGTCACTTCCTCAAAAACTCCAACTGCCTGAGGAAATACCGTCACTTCAGGAGATGCCACTATCTCAGGAGCCAAGAGAGTGCATGAAGGTCCATGGAGGGGGTTGTCAGACATCCTAGTGGGTGCCAGGCAGCTGCTGCTGGGACATTTAAGGGGACACACTTGGGATCACGGAGGTATGCCACGTGGCTTGTTCTGGGAGTGCAGAATCCTGGGTGGAGAGAACGTTCTAGGGCACTGCACTTGGCTCTTTCTGCCATAACTCTTACTCTGGCCAGTTGCCAAGTATATGTATTGAATCCATACATTCAGGAACTATAGAAATGATGTACAATGGTTTTGTAGAAGTACTTTGCTCATTGTGAGACTTGGACCAAAACTTTTTATCACCTAACCCCAATAATCCTTCCCTTTACTGCTGAACCTCTCTGATGGGTGCTCATAAATTAGTATCAACCCAGGGCCAGTATCTAATAGTCTTTGAAAGATTCCTTTCCCTGCAGAGTCACCCGGAGTAATAGCATTAGGTCCCTTTAAGGCAAGCTTGGAGTAAAATCTGCACTATACTCTTGGGCAGTGCTGTAGGATTCTTCCTCAAGGGGATCCCATTAAGTTGGGTAACTAAGTAAGAAGCTCTGACTCTACATTACAGTGCCCACTGGAACTAGAGTTTGTTAAGTTATCTGGATTAAGTAATACTTTAGTAAGAATCTCACCAATTTTCTTTCCAGAGATAAGGAGATCAGTTAGCCATTACCAAATGTCTCAGGATCCTAGATCACACCTTCTGATTGCTGCTCTGCTTCTGTTTCCTGTTATGCTAATTTGCCTGTCTTACCACAGGAGTTAAGCACTGGCACTTGGCTTCGTGCAGTCTGAGATTCCACTATTCCGTCACCATCAGCAATCTGGTTACAGTGACAGCATCTCCCACCATCATTCCAGCTTTCAGCTAACAGCCACCACAGAACTTCAGTGTAATGTAAAACTCCCTTTACTAAAATATTTGCCAGTGCCTAGTTGAGCAAGTGTCCTATGGGAGACAAGGTGAGGTGTGCATTTTCAGGTTGTGCTTAATAACACTCCTCCAACATTGTGATCTTTCTAAACCTTTTATTCCTTCTTTTATATTAAATCAGGGAATGGCAGCTCAACTTCACTGAAAGTAGCTCACTGCTGAGCCCATATTTTCATCAAATAAACTATTAGAGGTACTTCTCAACTTTTTGAAGTAATCCATTAAGTCCAGAATCCCTGGAAAGTGGAATGCATACGTATATATATATATGGGAAATATACATATATGTATGTGTATAAGAATTGCTTCAACAAAAAATTTATAAATATATATGTATAATGATATGCTAAGGGTGTTAAAACAAGGATGATGGAATGTAACGTTGGAACAGATTGCTAAATATAGTCAGTCATTCCAGCACTACTTGAGAAGATTATTTTGTTGATGCATATTTTTGAGGTTTTTCGAAGTGTAGGAGTATAAACTATATTTTTTCGAGTCAGACTCTGCATTTATCTTCCTAAGATATGTTGCTGTCTGATCACAGTTACAGAATTGGTACCAGTGAATGAAGGGTGGTGGCCGTGGGTCCTTGAGGAATTTCTTGGTAAGCTGATTAAACCCAGGTGAGGTCACTGCAGTGTCTTTAAGCACTGAAAATCTAATCCTTTCATATAGAAGAAGGCTTGCTTATACTGGTAAAGATACTGTAAATTTAATTTCAAATTAAATATTGAAATATCAGAAATTTTAGGAGTCATTTCTTAACTTCATTGGGTTGGATATTCAGCCATATTTGTTGTGTAGTTATAAGAAATAAGATTTTTTTTGTAGTTCGAGTTTTTAAATTACTGAATTTATCATTTATTTTTTAAGCTCTCCAAAACAGCTGGAAATAATTGGCAACTTTCCAGTTCCTATGGTCGTGATTGCTATTACAGTGGTGAAGTGCAGTAGCTACCTGGGCTCCCAAAGTCTTGTTCCCAGTGTGTACTCCACTCTACGCAGAAGTGTGATAATTCTAAGCTAAGACATGGTGTCATTGCATGTCACAGATTACTAGTGTCCTGTTTACTTTGATAAGGAGATAACACTGCATTCAAGCTCAAAAAAGTAAGCAAGTTAATTCGAGAATCTCCGTTTGTTACTAAGTGCTTATTCGTTAGACTCGTGAGGGTAAGATTCACCTCAGTATCTGTTTCGGAAGAGAGGATTTAATACAGGGAATTTATTACGCAGACATTGGAAGGCTAGAAAAGCCAAAAGGAGAAGATGAAACTAGTAAGTTCCCTAGGCCTGGAGAAACAAAAGGGAGGGCAGAGGTGGGCTTATGAGAGGAAGGGCTGCTGCTGCAGTAACTGGAGCCATGACTGTGGAGGCCACACCTTCAGGAGCTGGGACCATGAAGGAGGTGCCACCACGTGGCAAACTCGGATTTAAAGTGTTTCCCTTTTCCCTCTTTCCCAATTTCCTTCCAGTGCATTCCAGTTGGCAGAAGCCAACTGGAAGCCAGCTAGAAAGGGTGTTTGGGAGATGCAGTTTGCAGACCCTAAGCTGTAATAGTTTGGAGCATAGCATATATGAAATAGTAGAACTGACACATTGCTGAAAGACAGTAGGCAAATAACTAGCACAGACACGTGCTTTCTGGATGTCAATGTCCTCGTATAGCCAGCTAGCTGTGATTCATCCTTCAAAACTCAACTCACTCAGGCATTCATTTCTACTTGATACTGTTTCTTCAAGTCTGGAATAAATAGCTCTCCTTTTTGCTCCCACTGAAGCTGGTACTGACAATTCTTATATTTTTTACCCTAGTGATGCCACTTGCAAAATTTTTGCTTCCTCTCCCCATGATTTTATGCTCTGCTCACTTAAAGGTCTAAGTTTCAAAGGGAGGGACACTTCCACCAGGAGATACAACAATGACTTCATTGATCTGAAAGTTAAAGGGGGGAGAGCATAGCTCAGTGGTAGAGTCCACGCTTAGCATGCATGAAGTCTTGGGTTCAATCCCCAGTACCCCCTCTTAAAAATAAATTAAAAAATAAACCTAATTACCTCCTCCCCCTTGGCCCCACCCCTCCAGAAAAAAAAAAGAAAAGAAAAGAAAGTTGAGTGCTCCCATGCCTCTGAGTCAATAGGCAAAGAAGGGAATTACTGTGCTGGCTGGGATAATTGATGCTGAATACCAAGAGAAATCGAATGACTACTACACACTGAAATTTAAAAAAGGTGTATCTGGAATACATGAGATCCCTTAGGGAATCTCTAAGTATTACCATGCCCTGTGACTGAGGACAGTGGACAAGTACAACAGCCCAACTCAGGCAGGATGACTAATGGTCCACCTCTTTCAGGAAAGAAGACTTCAGTAATTCCATCAGGTAAAGAACTGTGACCAGCTGATACGCTGGCTGAAGACAAAGGGAATCTAGTGTGGGGAGAGGAAGAAATTAGTTATAAATACCAGCCACAACCAGATGGCCAGTAAGGTAATTGTTATGAGCATTTATTTCTTACTTTGTTATGAGTATATTGGTGTGTGTGTGTGTATATATGTTTATGTATTTTTTCTTTCCACTCTTATTCCCTCTGCTGTGACATAAAGTGCACTGACTTTGCATCACAATATTAAGGTGTCAAACATCAAGAAGGAGAGTAAGCATTACTCTCCTTCGCCTCCTCTTCTGGGGAAGGGCTTAGGAATTTTCAGTTGTGAACAAGATAGTTGTAGCATCAGCTGGAATGATGACCTTGGTTGTTTTTAGTTGGAGATTAAGTATGGCTTAAAGGGTTGCACATAGGTGCTGAGTTGACAAGGGTGGATTTTTTTAAAAGTTGAACTTACTCATTTTATTACTTTTTAAGTTATTTTTTTTTTGCAGGGGGTTATTAGATTTATTATTACTATTTTAAGTGGAGGTACTGGGGATTGAGCCAGTACCTCATGAGTGCTAAGCATATGCTCTACCACTGAGCTATACCGTCCACTCTACCAACAGGGGTGGATTTCTGATGGCTAATTTTGAGTGTCGGTTTGACTGGATAACAGAATGCCCAGATATTGGCTACACATTATTTCTGGGTATGTCTCTGAGGGTATTTCTGGATGAAATTAGCATTTGCCATTTGATTTACCATCATAGCCTTAGCTAACGTTACTTTCACATCACATAACTACCATTTCTGTTTTGTCTTAAGAACACTTAAGGTCCACTCTCTTAAGAAGTTTCAAGTTATAAAATACAGCATTAATAACTATAATCACCATACTATGCAGTAGATACCTAGAACTGATTCTTTTTCTAACTGGAAGTTTGTACCTTTTGATCAACATCTCCCAGTTTCTCTCAAACCCCAGCCCTTGGTAACTACCATTCTATTCTCTGTTTTTATAAGTTTGGCTTTTTAAGATTCTACATATGAATGATATCATACAGTCTTTCTCTGTCTGACTTATTTCTCTTAACATCATGCCCTCAAGTTTCAACTGATGGACGTAGCAAAGCAGTTTGTCCTCCCCAGTGGTAGTGGCATCATATAATCCACTGAGGACCTGAATAGGACAAAATGCCTGATTGCTTGAGCTGGGACATCAGTCTGTCCCCAGCACTCCTCACTCTCAGGGCTTCAGACCGGATCTAGAATCTACGTTATCAGCTTCCCTGGTTCTCAGGGCTTCAAACTTAGACTGAGTTATACCACGATCTTTCCTGAGTCTCCAGGCTGCAGATGGTAGATTGTGGGATTTCTCAACTTCTGTGATAACATAAGCCATTTCCTTACAATAAATTTCTTTAAAAAAAATATCTTATTAATGTTGTCTCTCTGGAGAACTCTAATACAGCTTCTAAAAACATTGTATAGTTCTGTAGTGTATTAAGAGCACAATCTTGGATAGTCACGTTGTGAATACTGGGGGAAGGGTTGTGTTCTTACCTTATGTTTAGTACAGACATAACAGTACATGGGGTATGGGGCTTCGTCAGTTAAGTTGTACTTGCTCTGGTCTGTGTCAACTCCATTAGTTAGTCCTTGTTCACATCTTAATTTTGCTTTTTCATCTCGAGATCTGAAATCCCAGGGGACAATTAATTTTCTCAGACACACACACACACAAACACACACACTTTGTCTCCCACTGGATCATCAGTTGTCTGGAATTGTTCCCATTCTTTACCTATCCAAGAGTTTTGTGCCTCCAATTTAATTAAAATCTTCTCAAGAACAAATATTTTGTCTTATGATTTTTTCTTTGTCCTTTGTAACATCTAATGCACAGCTTAGGGCATATTTGGTGCCCTGTATTTGTTGGCTACATCTTTGATAACTACACTCGATGTCCTGTCTGTGTACAATGGAAGTCTTCTTCTTTTGTCGTTCCATTTTAGTATCACAAAAGCAGTATTTTAAAATGTTGTGCATAGGCTGAGTGTAAAGTGTTTCCTCAGCAAAATAAAAGGGTTTCGTGCCCATTTTATTTTGTTTTATTTAATTAAAAAAATTTTTTTTGATAGAGATACTGAGGATTGAACCCAGGACCTTGTACATGCTAAGCATGCGCTGTACCACTGAACTCTCCCATCCCCCCACTTCTTGCCCATTTTAATGAAGAGAAAACTTAATTCTCATATTTCCAGATTAAAATAAAATTTAAAAAGACTCTAATCTGAGGTGCCTGTGGGTGCTTGCATTCAGTTTGAGTAAATGTTTTATGTTTGGACATTTTATTTATGGTGTATTTGGATTCATGTTCAGATTTCTGGTTACCACAACATACATTGAATTGTAAAGAAATGAAGAGTTGGAATGTAACATGGTAAATTAAGCTCTGAAATAAAATAGATGGATGTTAATGCTGGGCATTGTTTTTATTAGAGCTGTTAGAACTTCTACACTGAGTAAATCTTTGTCAATGTTAAGACTCAATGGCAATGAGAGATGCTTTGGAAGGTGCTTGTAAGGATAATTTTAATATAATGGTTTTAATTTGTAAAAATAACTACTTTAAAAAGTGATACATGCCCATGATAAAACAATTCGAATTATATAAAAGAGAAAGTAAAGATATATAACTGCATAATTCAGAAAACACCATTATTAACATTCTGACTACTGTCACTCTGAACACATCTCTCTGTATGTATGTGTGTGTATATACATATGATATTTTAACCTGCTTTTTGATGCTGTACATTATTATTGACTATTTCCTATGTCAACAGATTAGGGGAACCTCTCGTATCTAATATCTTACTAATTTTCCATATATTTAATTATAGACATGTAAGTAATTTCCATTTCTTTTCTAGTAAGAACAATTCTATAGAAAACATTTTTGCTCAAATGTAATTTTTCATCTTGTCCTATCCTTAGTTGTGTTTATTCACTTATTCACTCATTCATTCAACAGATAATTATCAGCCCCAAGCATGTGTCAGTCACTGAGATGCAACAGTCTAACAATAATCCAATCAGACAAAAATATCTGTCTTTAGTGGATCAATAGGTTTGCATATTTTATGATGTGATATGCATTCTTAAATTTCCCCCTAGAAATATACTAATGTAGGTATCTACCAATTTATTAGGAAAGCAATTCTAGGTTTTGTTAAATTTCTGAATCTTTCCAAATTTGGTAAGTGAAACATGATCTCTCAGATGTTTATTTACATTTCTTTTATGGACTATCTTTTTTATGGGCATACTGTCCATTTGTATATCTTCTTTTCTATGTTGCATAACCACACATTTATATTAAGGTATTTGAGGTTTTTTCCTTAATGATTAGTAAGGAACCTTGTGCATTATAAATAGCAATCTCCTTTCAGTCATAATACTTGGCAAATATTGTTGAATATGATATGAATGGAATCATACAGTAGGTAATCTTTTAATGACTGGCTTATTTCACTCAACATTGTGGAGTTCGCTTATGTTCTTGTGTTTAGCTGTAGTTTAGGCATTCCCATTGCCATGCATGTTTTTATTGAGTGAAAATTCGGCTCCCTGTTCTAGGGCTGATAGGCATTTCAGTTGTTTCTAGTTTTGGGTTATTACATATAGTCCTGCTAGTAATATTCTTGTATATGTCTTGTGGTTAAATACCTAGAAGTAAAAGCACAGTGTCATAGGAACTTTTAGGGTGAATGTGTATAAAAAGGTTTATTAAGAGTGTATTGGTTCAGTACACTTACCCTATGGTAGAAAAAAGAAAAAAGTTGTTCTTGTCATTTTATCAACTTCTTGTACTAATGGTTGGAATCCTACCTAATTTATGTAATTTAAAATATTCTCCTGTAGACAACAAGTTCAAGAATGCTTTAGAGATAATTCACTTTCTTTATTTAGTACAATTTCAGACTAAATATTATGAATGAGATTTCCAAATTATGGTGCCAAGGTTTAATGAGGTGTAATTATAGGTCCTAAGATATTTATATGAGGAGCAAAAAGCTTACTGTACACCATTAAAGTGTTTTATGTATGATGATGACTGACACAACCCATTATGGAATTTGAATAAGCTTAATTGTCCAGGAAAAATAATTGAAAATAATCCTTTAGATGTCAAAATATAGCAATTTATCATATGATTCTGTCGGTTGTTATTTAATAACCTTCCTGGTTATAGACATGCTTTTTTGGTGGCTCATTAATTATGTCACCAGGAAAACAGTATTTTTTTTTTTAGCACTGTTCGAGATGAAACCTTTATTCTCAATGTGTTGAAATATAAATTGTGCAAGAACATTGGCATTAAAATAATCTAACATCAGAGTGACCTGAGTGCTCTGCTAATGAAAGGGTAAAACTGAACATAGACATGAATATTGACAATTTGTCAGGTGTATTTCTGGATGTTCCCATAAAGCTTAATCATATTTTGGGAACCTTCTTTAATTATTATTCCACGTGTCATTCAATTGAGGATAGACCAGTAATAACAACTCTACTTTTAAAGAGTTTGTTGTACCTTACAATGAAAGGTAATTGAGGGGCACGAGGTCAAAGGGAAACAAACCAGCAGGAAAACAATGAACACTTGGGTTAGATTAACACCAATTAATATATGTTTCTGTGCAGTTGCTGGAAGTGAGATGCAAATTTGGCCCTAAGATTTACCAGGCAAAACAAAGATGGAGAGAAAATCATTTACAAGATTTAGAATATCCATAAATTAAAGCCAATCAGTTTATTAGAGAAGCATCACTTTTCTTGTCCCTGACATATGCAGGATTATCTCTGAGTGAGTTGTTTATTTAAATAGTACAAAGATATGAAGAAAAACAGTAGTTCATTAACAGGCTACTGCATCAGAATGTGGCACACACCCTCAGGTCTTGAATATTAGTACTGATGTTCAATGCTAATTTAGAAGAGATGAAAGAGTAGGTGAACAGCCTATCCTTCAAAACACCATCCATAAATATTATGTCTGGCAGTCAGGCTTTTGACAAGGGTTAAATAGTGGAGAAGTCAGGGTTCCATTTTCTGGCAAGAACCTGGGATTCAGATATGTATTATACAGATATAAATGCTATTGATATATAATATCTATAGATATTATAGGTATAAATTATATAGACGTAGGTATGATTTCTATATAACCTTTAAATGAGTTGTTTATATGCTGTTGGCAAAGAGCAGGCTTAAAGTGCTCCTAAGAAAATGAAGGAGGGTGAGGGAACCCCCTGTTTGTATAAATGATGTCTCACTTCCTCATGAAGGAGATGGACAGTATATATATATATATATATATATATATATAGGCAGAAGCTCCTGTAAACTCTAGACATCATAATAGAATGATAGAAACTAAACTATTCTAGTGCAGTATACTTCAAGGTGTAATAGTAGATTTCCATTTAAGGGCTACTAGCTGCTTTCTTAGTATCTGGTTCATTTAGGTGGAGGTATGAGCCTAAACAGTCTACTCTAGATGGTTACAGGATACTGTTTCTCCATTTTGTACTGAATGGGGAAGAAGACTTTTTAGAAAGGGTTCTTCCATCTGCAAGAGGTCATTTTCTTGTTTTTCCCTTTGGGTATTTTTTCTTTGCTTTATGACTATCACTTGAAACATGACAGATTTATCTGTAAGGCATCCTCTTTCATCTGCAAAGAAAAATTTCTTACAGCCTCAGGGGCTCGGTTGCCTTTTTCTTTTTCTGCTTAAATCCTTTTTTATTCTCCATCACCACATCACACTTAAAGTCTTACATTGGACTTTAAGCTTGTTTTATTGCTGTTTGGATTAGAAATAGCCCTTAAGAGCCTGTGGCTGCAAACTTCCCTGTGAGCTTGACTTCCTCTTGCTCCCAGTAGGGGAGGAAATGTTGAGAGCATCTTCCTCGTTCTGTTCCAAACTCTGTTCCAAGACTGAATGAATATTAACATTTGATTTCTTTGGGATTTCCAAAACTAAAAGATAACTGTTACTTTGAAGTTCAACGAACAAGTTCCATAAATGCAATTTTTTGTATTAATGATTGTATTATAAGGAACACATACATTTAATCAAAATCAAGTAAAGTAAGATAAATTACAGTAATTTCTAAGCAAAAATAATAGAGCTTAGAATTTGAAATCTTCTACTACATTATAAGAATCTTTAATTTCCTAAGTCTTTTTTAAAATTGGTATATATATATTTTTATTGAAGTATAGTCAGTTTATAATGTGTCAATTTCTGATGTACAATGCTTCAGTCATACATGAACATACGTATATTCATTTTCATATTCTTTTTCACCGTACGTTACTACAAGATATTCAGTATAGTTCCCTGTGCTGTACAATATGAGTTTGTTTATTTATTTTATATATATGTGTGTACTAGTTAGTATCTGCAGGTCTTTTCTTGTGAAGCATCTATGTTAGCATATTTGTCAGTGAAGGGATTCCTGAAGTGTCAGGAGTCTGGCTACTAGTGTGAGCTTCCGTCTTGAGAGTACTTACTCCTTGGATAGTAGTAAGATTTCTAATAGGTTAGCTGCTTGAGTTCCATTTTGATGGGTGTCCTTGTAGCTGTCATCAGCCCTTCTTGTTTCCATACCATACCCAAACCATGTACAACATCAAAAGCGTATCTGCTACTTGAGTAAATGTTAGCTCTCTTATATAACTTGTGCTACTATGCAAGACTGCTGAAGGCTATGGATTCAGCAACTTAGCTGAGTTACCCTCAGTTAGGGGTTTGAGCAATGGGTTGTTGAAAATCTGTGATTGTATATCCTTCTTTGAATTTCCCATTTGTGTGCCTGAGTTAAGTACCATGTGCAAAGAAGTTGACAACAGGGTCTTTGAGAGGAGTTTCAATGAGGTTTGGAGGAAGAAGAGTTATGACTTTGTGATGGTGATGCAGTTATGAGGTGGCTCCTCAGGATGAAAAGATGACTGGCTTCACTGAGGTTTAGACAGTGATGGACAGTGATGCAAGAAGGAGAAAGCAGTAGATTTCATAGGCCATGAAGGCAGAAAAATGTTAGGTGTTCTCAGTAAGTAGCAGAGTCTGAATTTCCTGAGGTACATATAGATTGGGCAAATGACTCAGAACTAAGTTAGCAGTGGTCTCAATTTTGCAGCAGTGGCAAATTTGTACAAGGAAGGGGAAATGCCCTAGCTATAGATTCTAAGTGAGGCTGAAGTATGCAATAGGCCTTTGGATCCCATTTTATTTTTGGGTGAAGAGCTCTAAAGCGTGTCCTTCCTATATGTACATAAACAAATAAAAGGGCAATGAATAATTGGGGAACCCAACAGTCGGAGAAGAGTATAGAGAGTTGTGGATGTGAGGTTTTCAAATTCAGACATGGAGGAAGAGTTCCAATTGAATTGGGGATGGAATCTCAATCATGGTGTACAAAGGGAAGATGACAGTGAAAAAGTCAGGAATCTAATTCCAACAATAGCCAATTAATCCTATAAACCCTTGGAGTTGTCTTTTGGTCTCAGGAATAGGGAAATTGATGATGGTGTTAATTCATTTAGGGGATAAATACTCCCTACAGGGGAAATATCAGGTCCCAGGTAATGCACTTGAAGGCCGCATAATTGCTTTGTCTTTAGTGACCTCCTGTCCCTCTTGTGGGCAGGGACTTGGAGGAGATACTGAATGTCAACAAGCAACCTGTCAAAATCACATGAGCAGAGAAGGTCATCTGTATACTGGATCAGAGTTTCAAGATAAGGGTAAATTTCTCAGGTTGGCATTTAGAGTCCAAAACAAGTAAGCAGCAGCTTTAGTAAATTCTAGAAGTATGACACACAGTTGATTTTTCTGTAGAAACCAAAAAAAGATATTATGAGTTGGGGTGAAGAAGTATCCTGAAAAAAAAACAAAAACAAAAACAAAACCCAAAACACAAGACAATGACCAGGCATGGGTTGGATAGAAGCTAGAACAATGTTAGTGTTGGAAACTAGAAAATGATGGGTTGACTCTTTGTTCATTGCTTTCAAGTCTTGGACTAGCTGGTATTCTTTGCCAACAGTCTTATTTACTTGAAGGATGAGGGTACTGGATGTGGGGACTTAGAGTGTCTTGTCGAGGAGATTTTGAATTGATGAATGAATTCTTCTCTATTCTTATGGGAATTCAGAAGGTTTTTAATGATATCATGTAAATCTGAGGGTGACCAAAGCTTAAAGAGCATTTGTTCAGGTCACTGACCTTCAGTCAGGTAAGGACGGGCCACCGTTCAAGATGAGGAATTAGAAAGTGAGGTAGTTTAATGGACGCAGGAAGGGAAAAGGAAAAAAGAATTCAGAGTAAGGAGTAGTAGGTGGGGAAATGGATGAGGGGGTACATGTGGAGGGTTCTGGGTGAGGAAAGGGGTTGTGAGGCTTTGTTGGGGGTAAGAGAGCAGCGGGAGGAATGGATTGGGTGTGTGAGATAAACAATCCTTGGGGCATCATACAGTTTGAGATATTTTAGAGACCTTTTCTCACTTTTTAGCCTTCTGGTTACAAACCAAATAAGCTGATTATTGGTGAGAAGAGATGTTAGAGCCTTGGAATTTAAGGGCACCTCATAAATGGACATGTTTACAGAGTTCCCAGGTACCCTAAAGAGGCTCCTGGAGTTCTAAATTGTCCTTAGTAAAATTCAGCCATTTTTGGAAGTAAAGAACTGAATTGTTACTGTAGTGGTGAACATGTAATTAGCAGTGGTTTTGGAAAGGGATGAGAAGAGGATTAAGAGGTACCACGGTTAAACAACAGCTGGCAGCAGAGCAAAGAGTGCACAAACAGAAAGTCAAATCAGATCTTTGCTGTGCTGTGATGGACAAGTGCCTGGGCAGCACAGGGTTCAGGCTGTGTGCTCGCTGTGGGGCCCCTGAGTTGCCAGTTGGGGAAGGAACACACAGGCCCAGGAGGCCCCGGTGCCTGGGTCGGGAAGATGGGGTCTGGAGGTGAGCTTCCAGTCCCGTTCGAGTCATGGCGCCGAGCTGCGGGAGATGGAAACTGGACAAGGGAGGAGCCTGATTTCATTCATGGTGCTATAATAAGGAAAACATCCCAGATCAGAGCATAAGCAAGGGCTTAAACTTTCTAGGAAAGTGTTAAAAAATTTACAAATTAGGTATTTAGAATAGGGGTTGTTTTGCAAGAAGGGAAGCCTCATTCTGTTATCGGAACAAGAAATATTTTTTTGTGGGGTTAGCTAGTTTCTGTGGGGTAAACAGTTCTAACCTTAACTAATCAATCATAGACAAAGAACAGGAAGTTGGAGGGTCTCTGGTCTTATCAGCAGATTCAGGCAAAAGGAGAAAAGTCCATGTTTTTCCTTGTGATAACTACAGCTTCATTTTTAGTCTTTTTTTTTTTTTAATTGAAGAATAGTCAGTTTACAATGTTGTGTCAATTTCTGGTGTACAGCACAATACTTCAGTCATATGGATATACATATATTTGCTTTCTTTTTCAGCATAAGTTACGACAAGATATTGAATATAGTTCCCAGAGTAGTCTGTCCTGATGGTTTATTTACCTGTCTTGCAGAATAGCTATGCAGACTTAAAATTGCATGTTAGGAAGAGTTGATCACAGTTATTCATATTGCCTTTACACGCATACAAGATATTCTGAGTGATTGTTTTTCGCTCATACCTCCCTCATGATTTGTCAACAGAACCTCTTAGTTCTGCCATTGAGGTGTATCTAGACCCTGATCACGTCTCATACCCCAAAGGCTACAGCTGTCGTCCAAGCTTCTTTCATCTCCCACTTGGATTATTGCATTAGCTCTGACTCTGCTTCTACCTTTGAGTCCATACAGTCTTTTTAAGTCAACAACCAGAACAGTGCTATTCAAATCCAGTGCATAGTAAGATTCTCTGCTGTGGGGTTGCCTGCAACCCGCCCGTAATTCCCCCCTCTCTCAGCTCACTTCCCAGTGCTCTCACCACGGCCTGTGTGGTCTTGCTCCCTGTTTTTTTGCCCACATCGCCTCTCTTTTCCCCTTGCTCTTTCTGCTCCTGCAGGCTGCCTTGACTTCCTCTGAACCTGCCAGGCATGGTCTATCCTGTGGGCCTTTCATTTGCTTTCCCCTCTACATCTGGCGTGAATATCTAGCACTCCGTATGGTTAGTCCTCCTCCTTCTAGTCTTTGCTAAAACGTCATTTTCTCATAAAGGCCTTACTTGATTACTTAAAACTGTAGCCTCCCCCTTGCACTGCCCATCTCTCTCCTCTACTTAATTTTTCTTCATAACCATCACCAACTTCAAATATCCAATAGAGTTTAATGATTTTTTTCTCTCATTATCTGTCTCTTCCCACTAGAATGAAAGCTTCATTAGGCAGAAACTTTTGTCTATTTGCTTAATGACTAAATCTCCATCATAGTAAATTTCTTGCCACGTGTTAGGTACTCAATTAACATTTGGTAAATGAATGAATGAATGATTGATTTGTAAAAAATCTGAATTTATTGAAAGATCTGATTCAGTTTCCATTTTTGGTTTTCTATACTTACTTGAAAATTAGAGTCCTAACATTGCTGTCTCTTCCTTGACTTAGCTAGCAAAATAATGGATATAGTATTATTTATATTATTATATAATAGTATATCAAATATAATCATATTTATCTAGGTGACTATATAGCACCTGTTAAGACTAAAATTAAATCTAGAATAGAAAAAAAAATCACGTACAACTGATATAGAGGAAGCAAAAACATCTGTGACCTCTTAAGTAAAACTCACCTGTCCCTACAGATTCCTTTATGGTACATGATTCTTTACGAAATATAAAGCATACCTGCATCTCTGATTCTGTAGTTCTCCTTGTAGTGACTTACAGGATATAGAGACATAGTCAATTGCCATTTTTGCCCAAATGGAGATTTACTCAAGCATGGCATCACTGCTGTTATGCTTTCTCTTTTCCAAAACACCAACTTCAGTATGTTACTTAACAAGCTCAACCAGGACATTCCTTGCTAGGAAATAAGACATTTTATTGTGCTGTCTGCAAGGGTTTGTGAAATCTCAGCTTTTCACATTATCTGCCCATATCATCAAGAAGAAGGGAAACATAACACCATAGAGGAAAGAGTAGTCGTAGTGTGAGCAGTGTTTGTCTATGACTCTGCTATTTATTGTCCAGTTTTGGTTAATGTACTTAAATCTTTTCAACTTTGCAGCTCTATGCAGACAAATCTTTTTTTTCTTGGTATATCCTGGTGCTTAGGACAGTGAATGACACATTATGCTCTCAATAAATATTTGTTAAATAAATGCATAAATCAATATTTTTGTTAAAAAAAAGTGAAGTGGAGTAACAGGAAAATGAGATACAGTATGTGTAGCAGTTACCATCATAAATCAATATTTTTATTAAAAAAAAGTGAAGTGGAGTAACAGGAAAATGAGATACAGTATGTGTAGCAGTTACCATTTTAGTGATTGTCTCTTATTTTGCCTCTTTTTTTTCAGATCATTGCTCAAATGTCACCCCCAAAGAGACTTTCATTGAGCACCTTCTCACTTCCCACCCTTTAAAATTGCAGTCTCCTCCTTTGTTCTTCCTTCCAGTAGTTACCATCATCTAATATTATTTTATTTTACTTATCTACTTTAAAATTAAAATCTGTTAAAATCTGTTCTGTCCCACTAGAACACCAGCTCCACGAAGAAAAGGAGTTTTGCATTGCTCACTTTTTGATCACCTGTTCCTAAATACAGTGCTTGGCACACAGATATTTCTTTGTAACCGTTTACTGAATGCAGAAGGAGCCAAGGAGAGTTGCTTTTGCTTTTGTTTTGTATTCATTATTGGAGTTTAGGGACTGAAATTCTCTATGGAAATACTGAACCTAACTGACATAATTTAGGGGATGGAAGTGGAGAAAATATATGAATGAAAAAGGTTTCATTAAACCTTTCATTTAAACAAATGAAATCTGTTTCTGTGTGCTCACTCCAGGGTAGCAGAACATTCTCTCTCTCTCATTTTAAGAATCTCCCTCCTTTTTTCCGATGCTGTGCTAGAGTGGCTATCTGGAAAGTGAAGGAAGTCCCTGGCCCTTTGTCTGCAGAGGTCACATAGATACCGTATGTCTTTTTTTCCAATTAAAAAAATTAAAGTATAATTGATGTATAGTATTATATTGGTTTCAGATGTGCAACATAGTGACTCAATATTTTTATAGCTCATACTCCATTTAAAATATTATCAACTATTGGCTATATCTCTCTGCTGTACATTACATCCTTGCATCTTATTTATCTTATACATAGTAGTTTGTACCTCTTAAATAGATCTTACACAGTAAGATCTGTTCCTCCACCTTCCTCAGAGTGGACTAAAAGGTTTCCTTCCAAAGACTCTTCTCCAGTGGTTATAAATTCCTTATCATAGCATGCCATGGATATGCTCCAGAACTTGTCTTTTGGAACAAATGCTCACCAGTACCCCACAGTGATCTCTCCTCTCTGCAGATAGGGTGTGGTTCTTCATTATTCCCCGAAAGTCTAGTACCTTCTTTCCTCATTGTCCTGGAGAAGCTCAACAGTTTCCTGCAAATTTGAGTCTTTTCCCCATATATCTTTGAACTACTTTCTGTACCAACACCTTCTGATGAACCACTGACTCTCAAAGAAGATCTGATGTCAGGAACTGGGGGATATTTGTCTTCCATGTGCTTGGTTCTGTCACATAATATTTACCAAGGTCCTTGGGTCAGGAAGCCTACATTCTGGACACATGCTGTGGTCACTGATTTAGAATGAGGAAGGCCTAATACCTTTCATTTTGGACTTTCTACAGTAGGGAGAATAAAGCACACTGTATTGTCTAAATAAATTATTCTCTGAATGTTCTCCTAGTCAATTTTTGTGCTTTACAAATAGTTTCCCCATTGCATTGTCTCTTTCTAAGTGTGGCTCAGATACCTGTGCCTCTGTTTTCCCTAAGAAGTTGTCCTCATAAGTAAAGCAGTGTCTCAGATAAGGTTTTAGATTCTCTCTGAGACTTCCAAAATTTGAGTATGTGAGGTTACCTTCAAGAATAAAGTTAGATATACTGATTGCATTTGGAGAGGTACTCATAATATGAGATGTCTTAGACTTAAAAACTGTAAGAAAATTAATTTAGGTGCAGGTTACAGCTATGCCCTCTTTATCTTCCTTGTCCAAGCCCTTCAGTCCCTTTTTATATTTGGGGATCTTGTTTCTTATCCACGGACTGTATTGCCATGGATCTTTTAACTGATGGAGAGTGAGAGTGTTGCTGTTACCCCAAATTGGCATTTTTTAAATTGGCTCGGTCCTTTGGCCTCTTCCTTTTCTATTTTGAAGATGCGCCAGAAAGTCTAATTTCTTGCAGGACCAATTTGGATCTTTTCCTTCATCCATCTCTGGTTTATCAATATCCACCAAGTATATTTCAGCTTTAACAGTCCTTGTTTAGTATTCTCCTTGTGGGTATGCAAAGCCAAAGAGGTGCTTTAGCTTCTTAAACATGTAGTGAGCATAATTATTTCTGCTCTTTTTGTGTGTGTGTGTGTTTAGGTATCCTCTTCTGATTTACGTGTGTGTGTGTGTGTGTTTCTTAGGCACAATATTGATAGCAGATTAATGGTCCATCTTCCTTGTCAGGATACCTGGTTTGCCTTCCTTCTGTGAGCTCTTAGGGGACCTACAGAAGGACATTCAGAGCAGCCATGGTTTTTCACTGCCTTGCTCAGTTGCCATCTGCTGTCGCTGGCAAAATCTGGGCCATTGCTCCTGAACATCCCTTCTTTCTCTGGCTAAATGACTCTGAGCATTTTGTGGCCAGTGGTCTCTGAATCAGTTTTTAGCATCGGTTAAATCCAGATACATTTTTATTCTCATTTGGAAGGATATTCAGGAAGCTGATCTGTACAGCTTTCTGGTTTTCAAAAAGGCCAAAGCTGAATGTAAAGTGCTCAGAGAATTCAGCCAGGCACACTGAGAGCTGTAAAACCCTTAGAAGCTGGGTCCCTATAGCAATCTGCTTCTAAAGATAGCAGCCACCTGGCCTTCATTAAGAGCCACTGCTCCAGCACCTGAGTAATGGGCCCTCTCTGAGACTCAACTATTTCTTCTTTTGGAAATGGCTTTCCATCACCGGAAGATACTACCATTTTCCAGGAATTCATTGTTTATATTGGTGGCTGAGGTTATTTTTGCAACACATTGTTTTAAAACAGACTTTAATTGAGTTTGCTTTTCTGCTTGAGACATGACAGTGTTCCCATATCCATGGCACCTGCTACTTCCCGCTTCAGGAAGATGTTCTCTCTTAGGAATTCAGAGCCTGAAAAAAGGACCTTAACATCATCTTTAGTGATAGGTTTGCTCCCCTCTCCTTCTGAACATTCTATCCTCAATTTATATCTACCTAAGGGTAAATATTCATAAAAATCTCTCTGAATCCCAGCGTGGTCCTCTTGTAGTTGCTATTTCTTCCTATTAGTGTTATTCTCAAAGTTAAGAGCTGTTATTATAATTTCTCATCTGTCTGAGTTATTTTTTCAACATAGGCTTCACTCTGGTTTAAAAATCAGTAAGCTCAAATTATAGGAGTTACCATAGTGCAGCCATGATCTGTAGGAATATTTTTAGTAATCTTGAGTGTGGTCTCAATGAGTAGCAGGTATAAAATCCTGTATACTCTTTGAGGGCAAGAGAAGGAAATATTAATTTATTTCTTCTAAGTTATTTAAAATTTGTCCCTGAGACCCCCATTGCTCATACGGTGAAAAAATGAAATCTCAGTTTTAGTTTTAGGGATGCTTTCTCACTACTTAGGTTTCATAGCAGTCTGGCATTGGGAGGCAGTTAGTAAGGTAGTTAAAAAACAAATTAGAAACTTCTTACTGTTCGGTGGTGTTTGTTGTTACTTTGCTTGATGCCACTGTTGGGCTTGCCCTTTCTCATCATCTGGGCATGGACAGCTGGAGTGTGTTTAAAGACATTCCTTAAAGCAGTCCTCTCCATTGCCTGATAATTGGGCTGTGACCAACTTCATTCATTCTCAGGCCTTTGGTGCTTAATTGTGAGCCACAGCCAACATCTGTTGCCTAATGTTGATAGCCAAATGTAGGAAGGACATAAGTCTCTGCTATTCATGGAAATGTGTACATGTCCCCAAATCACCCTTTTTCTCAGGGGTTAAATCTCCCTTTCATTTCAGCTCTCAGAATCAGGCTCTCTCTCCTTCCTCTGAATAGGATCCTAGTTCTCAAACAATAGAGAAGGTATTTTTTCATTTTTTTTTTCTGGGTGACTGGCAACTTCTGTTTCTAGCTGCGTAATACAAAAGCCAATCACAGCCTCTAAAGAAGGAAACCTTGACTTTTTAGGATATAGGAGGGGTAAAATATCTTTTACTTTTTTTTGTCTTTTTCAATAACAAGAAGTGAAAACTAATAATTAAATACAATTTCCTAGCACTGTATAAATCCGTTGAATATGTTTCCATGAAGGCAGTGAACAGGTCACTGTACTTATCATTCTATCTCCAGATTGCTGGGTGTGTTGTTGGCACTGATAACTAGGCTGAGTGTTGAATTTTCATTTGGGCATCTTTTATCTTGTATGTAGACAGATCCACAGAGAAGAAATGTAGGAACTATAGCTGCAGGTTTCCCATTGCTGATTATATTCATTTACTGTGGATACATCAGCAAATAAAACAGGTAAAGTAAAAAAAATCCCTTCTTTTGTGGAACCTACATTCTAGTGGGGCAGTGGAAAAGACAGAGATAAAGTCAGTAAGTAAAATATATATTATGACAGATAATGGTAAGCCTTGGAGAAAAGTAAGGCAGAGAAGAGAGAAAAAGAAAATACAAAGAGGGGCAGTTGAAATTTATAATGGGGAGCACAGGAGAAATTTGGGGATTGAAAGGATGATATTTGAGCAAAGATCTAGAGAAAGTAAGAGAATTAGGCATGTGTATAAGTCCTAGGTACAGAGGAAAAGAAATGCTGAGCTGTGAGGAAGAAGCATGCGTGTCTGTTTGAGAAAGAGAGACCTGTTTGCCTGGCTTGGACTGACTGAGGGGGAGAGTGATAAGAGATGTAGTAGAGAGATAGGGAGGGCTGGATGATGTGGGGCCTTGCAGAGCGTCACACGGACTCTAACTTTTTATCTCCATGAAATAGTGAACCATCATATGGTTTTGGGCAAAAGAGAGGCATGATTTGATTTGAGTTTTAATAGCATCGCTCTGGTTGCTCTGTTAGGAATAGGCTGTTGGAGGTGCGATTCAGGGTAGAAGCATGGGATCAGTTAAGAGGCTCTTGAAAGAACCCAAGTAGTTGATGGTAGTGGCTTGCACTTGCCCTTGGGGTACATCTGGACAGGTCATGGAAAGTGGCCACATCTTGTCTCTACTTTGAAAGTTGAGTCAACAGGAACCTAGAACTTTAATATCGAATTTAAGCCTGTGGGTTCATACTCGATTTTCACTGTGTTTTGCATCTTTCATCAGTATTTCCTCTGTATTTCTCAAAGACAGTATGGGAAAGGAAGTGACTGGTTGAGCTGGGCCTGTGACTGAGCTGTTAAGAATGCCTGTTTTAAAGAGTTATGTGATACTCAAGTTGGTAATGGTTTTATTCAGGAAGAATAGAAAGCTAAGTCTCTCTCAATTCCTGGTTTACTGTACATGTGGATTTCCCTGCGCATTTTACACCACCACAGCCCAAGTATTAGTGGCGGATGGTTGTTCGTGGAGCTGCAGCACAGCATGAATTCTTCCTAACACCTATTGGGTTATATACTGTGATATCCATAAAAGAACTCCGACTAGTCCGATCATTACTCTTGAGAATGAGAAAAACACCTACTCCTCTTAAAATAATAATAAAGAACAGTGGGATACAAAATCCCATTAGGAAGAGCACATGCAGGACTTTGCTTTGCTAATTTGCAGAAGAGAAAACATGCTTCAGTGAAATTTGTCAGAGCAATACCACATGGGGCTCTATCATGAGAAATTAATAGACAATCAAAGAAAACCAGAAGGCTCCCATTTTTTTTTTTGTAGATTCAGAGCTAGGCACTCATTTATTTTTGTAGTTTTCTCTTAATAGTCCAGTAGTTTCTGCCATGCAGCAATTTCATTAAAGCTTTGATCATACCAGTAATATAAACTCAAGCTTTCTGCAAAGGCTTCATTGCCCTAAAGAGTTAGTAATTGGCCAAATGGCTTTTAGAGTTTTGCTCGGATTCATCGCAGTACAAGTAAAAATTAATTACCCCCACAGTTTCTGCACTACCATAATACGAGGGTGTCAAAACTTGTCTTTCTAAATGGTATTTCTTCGTATCACACTGGATGGGGGGATTGGCTGTAAATGTGATTTGTGGAACCATTATTGAAGTACTAGACCTAATTGACTTCTGTTAGCTTTATGACAGCATAAAAAAAGTTCTGCACTAGTGATGATAATTCTTTTGAAGTTCTCTCATTGAAAAGCTATGGCTGTATATTTTTCCAATGAGGCAAGACTTAACATTATTTAGAATTTGAAATGAAGCTGGAGGTAAGGAACAATATGGCAGACAAGACTGTTTTGATTTTTATCATTATTACCATCATTATCTTTATCTGCTGCATATGCTGAGCTCCTGCTATATTGGTACCACTGTATTGGGCTTTGTTATGGAAACCATGCACCAGGGATGTCGCACCACAAATGGGTGGTTCACATATTGTACAAGGGGGCGTATTTTACTTGACCACTGCTAAGGTGAATTTATAACAAGAGCTTTAGTATTGAAAGACTATGTTTTCCTCATAAATATGAGAGACCTAAGACTCTTAGAGAGATTGATTATTCTAAATTTGAGGATTTGCTTCAGTTGTTAATTCCATAATATATGAAAATAGATGCAATATTTATAAAATGAAGAGTGTTTGGGATATTCAGATAGGATAGAAATTAGGTAATGTGTAACAATTCTCTCTCTTTTGATTATTCTTTCTGTGCTCATATTAAAAATACTGCTAATCAATGCAGACCAGCCATTTATTGGTAGAGAAAGGAAAGGCACATTTAAAAAAACCCTGTGAAGTTAGTAGCAACATATGGTAATAGATTAAATGACAACATAGCATAGTGAAATGGGATTAAATGACAACATAGTGTAGTAAAGTAGGGGGATATTTTCTTATTTTGTCTGGGCTTCCTTTCTTCCCCACTCCCCCTATCCCTTGTACTGTTAATCAGGTTGTCAATAATAATATTCTACATCTCTCTAGCTACAGGGATATGCAGGTAATCTGGGCTTGACCAGTCTCTGTAGCAAAGAGTAATTGTCCAAGGGATAGGCTCATGGCCTAAGCAGGTGTATTCATTACGTACTATGCTGTAACAAATTATTCAAGTTTAGTAGCTTAAAACAACACAAAAAGATGATGACGTGGTCTTATAGATTAGAAATTGTGTACAGGTCTCACTGAGCTAAAATTCAGGTGTTTCTTCTCTGACCACAATGGCGTGAAACTAGAAATTAACCACAGAAAAGCAAATGAGAAAAAAACAACAGTATGGAGACTAAATAACATGCTACTAAAAAAACCAGTGGGTCAGCAATAAAGTCAAAGAAGAAATTAAAAAATACTTCGAGACAAATGAGAATGAAAACACAACCACACAATATCTGTGGGATGCAGCAAAAGCAGTCCTGCCTAAGACGAAAGTGCATAGTGATACAGGCCTTCCTCAGAAAACAAGAACAATCTCAAATAAACAACCTAACCTACCACCTCAAAGAATTAGAAAAAAAATAACAGTGCAATTGAGTCCTTTATCATTGTATACTGACCTTGTCTCTTGTTATAATCTTTGGCTTAAAGTTTATTTTTTCTGATACTAAGTCTAGTTAATCCTGCTCTATTTTGGTTTCCATTTGCATGGAATATCTATTCCTATCTCTTTAAATCTATGTGTGTTCTTAAAGCTGAAGTGAATCTCTTGTAAAGCAGCATATGGCTTGGTCTTGTTTTTTATCCATCACCCACTCTATGTCTTTTAGTTGGGGAATATAGCCCAGTCACATTTAAAATAATTATTCATACTTCCCTGGTTGACAACGCTTTGTATGTATGTATTTTCACTTTGCACTGTTGTTAGGAAAATTACAGTTGTCTATATGACTCCACTGAGAAAGGACACTTAGAACTTATGCTTGGTTTTTTTGGACTTTGCCCCATTCACCTTTCCCTTTACCAATTTTAATCTGTATCCATTCACTCTAATAAACCATAACAATGACTATAACAGTTATAAACAAACAAAGTAATAAAGTAACTCTTGATAGGTAGACTTACTATTACCTTAAAATTTTTTTTCTAGTTGTTTTGTAAAACTCCTGTTCTTTTCTTTCTCTCCTCTTTTCCTTTGGGATTTGATTCCCTATTCTAGTATACTTTATCCTTTTCTTTTTCTCTTTTGTGTATCCACTATTTATAGGCTTTTACTTTGTCATAACCATGAGTCCTAGATTATTTTAAGCTGATTACAACTTAACTTTGAATGCGTACAGAAATTCTACATTTTTATGCGAACCCTCCCATAGTTCATATTTTTAATGTCACAATTTACATCTTTTTACATATAGTATCCAGTATCAAATTTTTGTAGTTATTATTATTTTTAATACTTTTGTCTTTTAATCTTTGTACTACAGTTATAAGTGATTTTTGCACCGCCATTACGTTAGAGTTTACAACATTCTGAATTTAACTATATATTTATCTTTACCAGTGAATTTTATACTGTCATATTTTCCTGTTACTAATTAGCATCATTTATTTCACCTGAAGGATTTCCTTTAACATTTTTTACAAATTCAGTCTAGTGGTGATGATCTCCTTCAGCTTTTATTTGTCTGAGAAACTTCCTCTCCTTCAATTCAGAAGAGTTGGTAGGCAGTTTGTTTCTTTCAGCACTTTGAATAATTATGCCACTCCCTTCTGGCTTGCAGAGTTTCTGCTGAAAAATCTGCTATTGGTCAATGAGGATTCCCTTGTATACAAAAAATTGTTTTTTTCTTGCTGCTTTTAAGATTCTCTCCTTGTCTATAACTTTTGACGGCTTAATTATAAACTTTCTTTAACTTTTGACAATTATAATGTTTCTTTTTTGCTTCCTTGGGGCTTTTTGAGCTTCTTGGATTCAGAGGATGTCTGTTTCTTTGCTCAGGTTAGGGAAGCTTTCAGCCACTATTTCTCTGAAGAAGCTTTCTGCCCCCTTTTCTCTCTCTCTCTTTTGCTTCTGAGACTTTTATAATGTGTATATAGACCCTTGATGTTGTCCCATTATTTCCTTAAACTATCCTCATTGTATTTCATTCTTTTATCTTTTTGCTCCTGTGATTGGATGGATTCCACTGCTCTGTATTTGAGGTCTCTGATCCTTTATTTCACTTTATCTAGTCTGTTGTTGAAAGCTGTATTGAATTTTTAGTTCAATTATTGTATTTCAAGCTCTGTGATTTCTGTGTGGTATATTTTATATTTTCTCTTTGTTGAAATTTTCACTTTGTGCACACATTGCTCTCCTGTCTCAGTGAGTATCTTTATGACCATTGTTTTGAACTCTCTATCAGGTAAATCACTTGTCTCTGTTGCATTAAGATCTGTTTCTGGAGATTAATATTATTCATTTGTTTGGAACATATGCTCCTATTTCTTCATTTTCCTTCACGCTCTGTGTTGGTTTCTCTACATTAGATAAAATGGCTACCCTTTCCAGTCTTGTCGGAGTAGTCTCATGCTGGAGATTAACCTCATCAATCAGCTTGTGCTTTTTGTTGTCTCTCCAACCTTTGGGATTGTCCACGGTGCCTCCTTTGATTTTAGTTACTCCCTGTAGTTGAGGACATGCCAAGACCCATTATTCCCAAAGGGGAGGATCACAGCACCTTGATGAAGGCAATTAGAAGCTTGGCCCTCAGGCAGCAGCTTTTAAAGTATGCAGATAAACCTCTTTAAGAGAAAAACTGGGAGATGGGTATTTTTACTTTCTCTGTATTGAGCCCGGGTGGGATAGCTAGTTAATAACTGCCTTTTTTTTTTTTTTTTTTTTTTGCTACATTCGTATGGTACACAGGAATGGAAGCCCTGTTGGCTGTCAGAGTCAGGCAATCTGGGGCTGATTCCTCAGTCTGTAGTCATAAAAGCTAGAACACAGACTTATGTAGAAGCTCATTCCAGGGAGATACAGATATTCTTGGAGCAGGCTGGAGGGAGGAGGTGTTCAGTGGCTCCCTTGGTGTCTGAAGAGAATCGCCGTCAGCCCCTTGTTGCATGGTAAAGTAGAAGCCTGGCCACCAGACAGCAGCTTTTAAAGTATTCAGATAAACCTCTGACAACAAAAAAAGTCCCTTGCCCTCTGGTTCTACAGGAATGAAGTCACTAGCCGCTGGAGTTATCTTTAACGCACCCTGATAGGAGTTCAGGGTGCAGATCAGGAGTGAGGCACTCTGTGCTCTGGGAAGGCTGGCAGAACAAGCCTTGAGACAGTTAGATATTTCCAGGAGAAAATTTTATGAACCCAATTTTCTTGTATCTTTTCATACCTAGAAGGACACTGAAATCATTATTGCAGATATTTGCTCCTCGTGACTAGCAGCAACCTTCTACTGAAACGTGTGCTTAATTGAAAATACCCCCTTCACCAAAATCACATCTACTGACTTCCCTTCACCTTTTTGGAGCAGTTCCTCAGACTATCTGAGAGGCTATCTCTTAGGCTATAGTCCTCAGTGAGCCACCAGATAAAACTGAATTCACATGTTGTGCAATCTTTTTTTCTCTTCCCAGTCAACATGTCTTTCAGTGGAAGATTGGGAGATGGGTGCTTTTGCCTGCTCCGTCTGTGCTGAGGAGTGCTCACGTATCTACCACGTTCTTTGTTTGCTGTAGTCTTGTGGCTGTCATGGACAAAAGCCCTGTTGGTTTTCAGAGCTAGGTGTTTTGGGGGCTTGTCTCTCAGGTGGGAGTCTTAAAAGTTGGGATGCCAAATGTGAAGTCTAAAATCTTTGCCCCTCAGGGATAAGCTGGTAGTTGGAGATTCCCTCCTTTGGTTGTGTGCTGGGGTAGGGTTTATGGTGAGAATATGTTTCCCACTCATTTTAATGTGGCGATTTTCTTTATTGCCTGATGTGTAAAAATTAATCAGCTGGCTTCTGGATCTCTTTCAGAGGGAATTGCTCCATGTGTAGCTGTTCATTTGGTGCATCCATAGGGGAAGGGAGCTCAGGAACCTCCTGTGTCACCATCTTGCTTGACCTTCTGATTCTAGTTGCCTTTCAGAAATGTGGTTAATTGTTTAATAGACAAGAATATTCTGTGATTATATTTATGAGACAGAATATACATAGATACTTGACAAGTATAAGGTGGAATATAGTTTGCAAATATTGATTTTTGTATCCTTAACATTCCTCTCTTTCTCTCTCTTTTTTCTTAATGTCTGGTAACTCCATTCATAAGTATAATGGGATTGCCAATTAAAATGTAAGTCTTCCCTTTCCCCCAGGCATGGATCCTAGGATTGGCCAATCATAATATCCTGTGTGTCTGGCAATAGTGAATAGTCCAATATGTGGCATTGACCCAAGATGACTAACAGATGTTGGATCAAGAATAGTTGCAACAGAAAATATCCTCTCTATCTTTTTGTTGAGGTCCAAAGCTGGATAAGGAAAATGAGGAACTGCCAATTACCACCACCAACAAAGTTTCTGTGGTGGGATAAAGTAATTCCAACATACAGAGGGAAGTAGAGGGGAGAGAGAGAACGAGAGGGAGAGAAAGACAGGCACCTTATGACACCCTTTAATTTCTAGGTCTAAATTTGCCTGAGGCTAATTCCACCCCAGGGTGTCTCAGCTAAACATGAAAGTACGTTTTTTATTAAGCTAACTTGAGTTGAGTTTCCTTCACTTGATAGTAAGTTTTGATTAATACAGAAGGTTATAAATGATGAATCTACATTGCTGAGGTTGTAGTGATGGTCAGAGCCATTTTGCTGCTGTTATTGTTTGTTGTTTGCACTAACTTGTTTGTGGGGAGAAGTGTAGTGATAAAAAAATTCACCTTAAAGTCATTTAGAAAATCCATAGATAATTGGACAAATGATATAGAAAAAAGAGTTTTTTGCTACCTTATATAGATGGTAGTGGATTTGATCCAGATTGCCAAGAAAAAATGGCACTGAGAAAATCAATGGATGAAACAGGGTGTAGAGAGACATGGGAAGATTAAAATTGTTCATAAGTGGTCCTAAAAGGAACAATCAGATTTGAGAGAAGCACCAGGAAGAGCATGCATGGGTTAAGCTATACAATATGTTGATTTGAATGCAAATGAGGAAAAACTGGCTTGAAAGTTCAAGTAAACTGATAGATCTTCCAAGAGACAGGCAGATTTCTTTTGTTTCCTTCTTTTTGAGCAAGGATCAAAATCACTTTCTGAGAGAAATTTTCTCTATTGCTTTATTATTCGCATAACAAATCCTCTCTCTTAGAATTCTTTTTACATATTATTTGGGCATAATTTATCAGTTTTCTTTGTATTATACTAACGTTTTGTTCTCTTTCAGTTTATTCTGGCATCTCATCAATGAATGGACTGAGAAATTCATATTATTGAGCTAACCATCAGGGTGAGCTATTCAATATAATAGCAACTTGGCTTTTATTGTGCACTAAAGCATATGATGACTCCTGTGTAAATCATCACAACAAATTATTTGATCAATGAAAGACAGCTGTTATTCTATGACCTTCATTTTCCATCCAGTTAATACCTGATACAAATGAAAAATCCATTTGTATCAGGTATTAAATTAAGAGAGTACATTAACTCTCATCTCTTCTCACTGAAGTGGGGTACAGATTCAGTCAAGGCTTGATTTGATGACTCCATCGTGGTATATCCTGGTTATAACCCAAGGACAAGCAATGCTTGTATCATATACTTCTGCAAAATGTGCTGTAAGTCATTTTAATGCTAATGCTTTGACATCAGAATACACCTGAGCTTAAAGTTTGACTTTCTCATTTACTGGCTGTATGATCTTAAGAAAGTTACTTTGAGACACAGTTTCGACATGAAAGGAAATAAATAATACATATTTCATACGGTTATTTTGGAGTTTAATGAGGTAATACAGGTCAGACACTTAATACAGTATCTGGTACTCTGAAAAATGTCAGATGTCAAATGATGATGATGAGGATGACAATGACAAATTTATCATTACATAAGATCCAGGAAAGAAAACTCTGGGTTAGTTCACAGCAAACTCAGGCTATGTCTAGAAAAATAGCTTAATGTTAATGTTTCCTCTTGTCCCTTTATCTATGGATAAAGCAAAATTATACTGTTCTAGTTTTATCCTAAAAAAGCTGCCCTAAGTATAGTTCTCTATGCTATACAGAAGAAACTTGCTGTTTATCTATTTTACATATAGTAGGCATATCTCAGACTCCCAGTTTATCCCTTCCCACCCACTTCCATCAGGTAACTGTAAGTTTGCTTTCTAGGTCTTAATCTGTTTCTATTTTGTAAATAAGTTCATTTGTATCTTCTTTTTTCTCTTTTTAGATTCCACATATGAGTGATATCATATGGTATTTTTCTCTCTCTTTCTGGCTTACTTCACTTAGAATGACAACCTTCAGGTCCATACATGTTGCTGCAAATGGCATTATTTTATTCTTTTTATGCCCAAGTAATATTCCATTTAATAAATATACCACAGCTTCTTTATCCAGTCATCTGTTGATGGACATTTAGGTTGCTTCCATGTCTTGGCTGTTGTAAATCGTGCTGCTGTGAACATTGGGGTGCCATATCACCCCTTGACATATGATGTAACAGTGTCTGAATTTGTAAGGAACTTATTTTGGGTTCATGCTTTGGAATTTCTGTTATAATAATGAACTACATTTTTACCACATTAGTTCTAAAGTTTCAGCAATCAAGAGTAGAATTATCTTTGTTATTTAATAGCCACATGAACTTACTGCAAACCACTTGTTACACACAATTGCCTGTTTTCTTGTGTTTATTCCTTAAATTACATGTTAAGATGAGCTTCTTATTACTGTTATCACTGCATATATGATCTTCCAGTTTGGTAATATTCAGGCTGGACTGTCGGTTACTAGTGAATTTTCCTTGCTCTTCTGTCTTCAGCCATAGAATTTTCTTTTTTTCATGTGGTCTACCCAGTGCTGCCATTTTCTTAGGTCTAGGAACATAATACTTTTTAAAAGAAATAACTAGTGTACTTTCTGTCTTGTTAGTTCTTTTGGAGACATTCTTCCAGGTCTGTTGAGGAACCACTTCCACTGTGCTTGTTAACACTTGTTTCTTAAACCAGCTTTGAGAGTGATGCTTTTTTCTCCACTGCTATCAGTGTGAAGATTTGGGGAGGGGAAATTTTTCCTTTCCCATTTACAGTCTTCCCTCTCTGGATATATTAGGACTATTGTAAATATTTGAAATTCTTTACTGAAGACTTGTGATAATTCCAAAAATGAAATTACATGACATCAAAATAGTTAAAGGTATAGAAAACATGATCTAAGGAGTTAGTCTCTTCACAAAATATATTCTCCTGAGAGGTCTCGATTTGTTCTTTCTCTTCCCTCTTTTTAGTTTTTTACATGACTTTAAATCTCAATCCACTTCTTGGAACAGTATTCTTACCCACAGGGAGGGGTTTAGCTCCTCCAAATACCAACACTTTTCCTATGTTTTCTTTTAAAATCTAAATCATTCAATCTAGAATGGCAGTTTTGAATTTCCACTCAATGTCAGTGATGCCTATTAATCTAAGACCTGAGAAATTCCAAAGTGAGAAATCAGCTAACAGCAATGAAGAAAGTGAGCTGGGTGAGAACCTTCTATTCTTCAGCCCAGTAGGGTAGAAAAGGGGAAGATGGAGAAGATGGAAATTGGACTGGAGTGGGGAGGAGTGATTTGGGATGCAAAATGTAGAAATGAAGTGGGAAGAATTTCCAGACACCACACTTTTCAACAAAGTGAGAGACTCGCTCAAAGTCAGTAGAGTTGGTCATAGTTTATTTATTCAGTTGATATTTATGGAAAACCACCCATAGTCAGGCACAGTGCTGTGTACTTAGATCATAAAAATCAGCATGACAGGCATAGTGCCTGCTCCACAGAGTTGACAGTGCAGAGGCCCTGAGGTACACCTTTGGTAGAAGATTATCACTTCATTTTGGAGGACCAGCTTCAAGCCAAAATATAAACTTCCCCCTGTATTTGCTTCTAACTTTTAGAGCTCAGGCATTATGAAGGCCACACATTTGCAAATTTTAAAACATTCTCTCTCTGTTATAATAAAAGAGCATTATTTCTAAATGATGATGGTGTCATGAGGTAGTCTCTAAGAAAGAGGAGAGAAGGCCACATCTCAGATTACTAATTTGCATCAAATTTGCCTTGAAATCTTGGATAAGTTCTTCCCTACGTCTATTTTGTCGTCTCTAAAATACTGACAGTAATGCTGAGCTGTGTGGCCTTGGAGGTGGGAGGAAAGATTCCTAAATGATTATAAAGTAATTTGCAGATAGAGAATCGTGTGTGTACCACAGGTGATAACATTGACCCCTTGATCCTTTTAGTGATGAAGAAAATGTTGCTACTTAGGGAGCTGATGTGTGAGAGAGAAAAAGAGAAGGGAATAATAGAATGGAAACAAAAGAGCAGGCATAGAAAAGTGAATTAACCTCTTTACCTGAAGGAAGATAGATTTTCCAGAGGCCAACTATGTTAATTTTACCTCATTTTAAATAAAGTGTGAAGAAAAATGCCTTAAAAGGGCACGTTTATGCCAGTTTTACCTCTGTTTTTCAGTATGAGTAGTTATGTTTTATTTAAGCAATATTTAAACACTTAATCAAAATGGACCTTTCATGCTAATTCATATGCATTCATATAAGAATTTTTTAGGTAAACACAATTCTCTTATATTTCATTATTTGGAAAGGAAACTTCTGTCTAATGCCTCATTTAAGATTCATGGAATCTTTCTTGCTTCAGTAATTTTCCTATTAAATTACAACTATTAGTGCTCCTTCCTCACCCTAAAGGAAACCAATAAAATCACCCAAAGTAATAAAGTTGCTTCCAACAGCAAGCTCCTCGTTACAGGGGTACTTCTAATTACTGTTAAAATGAACTGGAACGGAATGTCTCCAGAATGGGATGTCCCAGAGCTATAAACCAAAACCGTATACAGCTGTGCAGCGCCAAACCTTCTCATTTCACCTTTGCAATCGCAACACATCAACTAATTTTTAAATATTGGTAGACTAGACTTAAGAATGGATTTGGACATAAAACAGGAAACCTTTATAAGAATTTTCTTATGTTATTATAATCAGAGCCTGTGGGTTATATGTTGTTTTGTAGGTAGGATTTATCTTCTCTCCTGGATGTTACCTTGCTCACACATTTGAGTCTCTTAGCACTAATTGCCATGCTTAGGTAGTACTTTAGTCAAGACTTCATTGAACAAGGGTGGTGATGAAGCTTGTACAGCAGAAAATACTGTGAGTGCTGAACTGGTTTGTACAGGGGAATGCCTTTAGATCAGATTTAATTAAGGTGTGCTTCTCTTTCCAATGTAATTTTATACCTAAGACAATGCAATGCAGAAATCCTATCCCAATCAGAAGGTAGACACTTTATAAACAAACAAGAAAGCATGCTGCTTTTGTTGACACTAATTCATTCTCAACACGGATTTCAACATAAACGTGTGTCAATGTAGTTGATGCATTCAAATAGCTGTAGAAGTCAGACTCAACTCACGTAAGACAAAACCTTATGAGTCCAGAGGAAGAAGTTGCTCTAGAGGAAGTTACCAAATCATATGAGATTTGGAAAGATTGTGCAGAGGCAGTCTTAAAGTTTAACTCTACTTTTCTCCAAATGAGGTTTGGAAAAGAAAGCTGGCAGCATGAATAATAATACTAAGTAATAACAATATGGTTATTTTCGTAACAGTTTGTAAATTACAAAAATATGAGAAGTAAAATGAAAACACTGGATTAGTAGAAAGGAGATATGGCTTCTAGTTATGCTTCTTGACTGAGAAGGATGTGTCTCTCTTCAAGGCACTTAACCTCACAGGGTCTGTTTCCTTAATTCTGAGACAGAGATAGTAAAATTAAATATATGATCTACACGGCCTCCTCCATGTGTGCTTCTCTTTTTAGGTGTTCTGTGACTTGGGGACACTCACACTCCACACTGGGATCCTTTTTGGGATATATAACACTCAAGATCCATGAAATAATTTTTTTCAGTGGAGGTACTAGGGATTGAATCCAGGATCTTGTGCATGCTGAGGAAGCACTCTACCTCTGAATGATACCCACCACACCGTGAATAACTTTTATTACTTTTGTGAAAAATTGGAAAGGATATATATGTGTATATTTTTATAAGGAGTATATCTTCTATTTAATAATAAAAATGAGTGAAAACTGTGGTAGATTTGTATTGTATCACCGCAGCTCTGCTGGAAATACATTTCCCCAAACTCCTGCCCCTGCACAGTTCCCAGCTACCACGGGCCACTGGAGTCATTTTGAGAGAGGTTTGGCAAGTGGAAGGGAAGGACCAGCTATAAGCCACATTGACATTTATCTGATGGCTCATCTTGTTGGGCACGGGCAGCGGCTGTACCACAGCTCCTTCAGCTCCCTCTGGACCTCCTCCTTCAGCAGGTCTGACTCCTAGGCTAGATGTACGGCTGGCAACATGATGCAGAGTGCCAGCTTCTCCTGAAGATCAGCTCCTCAACCATATTGGAGCTTTGAGCTATGACACCAGTGGACGTCCAGTCTGTCTTTATGGATTCTAGGATATTCTCACGGGTTCTGTTTGTTTTTGATTCCTTTACCTCCCATCTTTTCTTCCCTACTACTTTATCTGTAGATTTCAAACTCGGCTACTAGACACAGATGCAATAGCATCATAGAGACTCCTTACACAATTGTATAAGATCAAATCCTGCTGATAAATACGTGTGTGTGCATGTGTGTGGTGTTCTGCTGCTGCTTTGGCTAAACTCTGATTGATACAGATCCCCAAATTTATTATCTATACTTCTTTGAGAAATAATTTGATATTCTTTGATGTATTTAAAAAAAAAAACTTGATGTGGTTATTAGTTGCTAAAGACTAGTTGTTCCCTTTAAGTATCTACTAAGGTCATATGAAAGAAAGAGTGATCTCATTCTAAGGAGACTCATACTATAGAAATAGTTCATTTGTGACCACTGTAAAGGGCATATTTCAGCTTAATATTGATCCTTTGTAACTATTAAATTTTTTTTTTGAAGAAAGATTTACGTGAAGACATAATGAGTTCCTTGCCTTGTTAAGTGTTCAGTCAACAGCCTGTCAGAAACTAGAAACAGCTGTTAATGAGGAGATGTTTCCAGATCTAGTATGTGTGTGCCTGCGTGTGCATGTTCCCGTGCTGCTTGGAAGAGCTTCTTTGCTGAAGGATGTTACTCCTCTCCCTCACCTCTGTTCCAGCGGTTTAGAATCCCTGCTCTAGTGTGGATTGTGGCGTCTTGTATGTGATCCACAGAATACATTAAGACCCACTTTGTAGCTTGGTGGAACATAGTTTTGGCATATGTGCATATTTATTTGATACTCAATTTAAGTTCAAGAAAACAACCTCTAATTTACTATAATTATGATCTCTTGAAAGTCAAAACACTTTCAGAAAGGTGGGGAGAGTTTGTCATAGAATCTTGAAAATCTGTATTAGTGGAACACAGCTGAAGGCCATACTGGGTACTACAAATTAGTGACATTGACCTTGGTACTTGGAATTTTGAGACACCACATTGTGAAGATATGACTCAGGTGAATCGTAGAAATTTATTTTTATTTTCAGAGCCGTAATTTTCTGCCTATTTGTTAATAGCCCAAACACTTTCTAAAAACTAAACTATAAGAACATCCCCTCTCTAAATATTTTTTCTTTGATGGAGCTGTGTTCATCATCTTTTCTTTCTGTCTTCCACGTAGCACCCCATCATTTTTGCACTATAACTGATTATTTTCCAATTGATTTTCTGGTTGGCCTTCAATGTCAACAATACCGATAACACTTTTTTGTCTTTCTTGCTAATAAAAGTCTATTCTTAATTTTATAGCTCACAGAAAAGACAACTGAATATCAAAATATTTTTTTGTGTGTGTGGTGGGGGGAGAGACATTGCTAGGTTAAAAAAAGTTCCAGTTAACTTTATGTGAAACAAAATGTAGAAATCTAAAGGGGTAACAGGAAACTTAGTGCCTAGAAATTGATTGAAAAGGTCAAGTTTATATAAACTGTTCTAAATTTATCTCAGTATTTTGGACACATGATACTCTCCCAGATCATGCTGTTTTTATTCATTTCTAGGGTTAATTTTATGGCCTATGTTGTCCTTTATGTACATGATAGAATGTCTTATTATTTTTAAAATAAATTATAAGCCTTTTGAGCTATTATGGCGTGATTAGAATCCTTTATCCATAACGCAGGAGTCTAAGTTCAGAGTTATCTGTCTTTGATGGTTAGTTGCTGTTCTTTGAGAAAAAGCCTGTGTAGTTAGAAGTAGCATCTCTGGGGTCCAAGTGCAGCAGCACAGTACCTGTACTTAGAAACATTCTAGACCAGAACTGCCAAAATGATAATGAGACCCTTGATGAGACCTTCTTGGTCAACATCTAGGCATTGTGAATAAAATCCTTGCACAGCTTGATGCAAAGCACTGGTTCACACCTTTTGTATTTTGCACGTCTCCTAAGTGTGAATCTCTTTGCCCAGTTTGTGTGAGTATCCAGGAGCAGGAGGACTGGGTGCCTAACGTGTAGCTTTAGCCCCTCGCTTCCCTGGGAGGATCCCTGAGCCTGTGATACCCCTCTCTTCTTCTGTGTCCCCCACTAGGGAAGCAGGTCCCTGCCAGGTCACTTCTCCTTCTTTCCCACCTGATTCCTTGTAGATCTTTCTTTTTAGCCTCGGTTTTAGAAGAGCTGTTTTGTTAATCCCCAGGTCGGCTTCAGTGAGAGTTTCTCCATATATTGTTGCATTTTTCATGTGTTCATGAGGGACGGCAAACCCAGTGTCCTCCTACTCTACCATCTTGATCTTTCTCCCAGGAATGATACTGTTTAATAGAAGTTTCGTGCAGTAGTCAAAGTCATCCTATAATTTGTTCTTACTGTGATATGAAGAAGGAACAATTTAACTCAGTAATCATTGGGCTCATGGTATTGCAGTAGGTACTGGGGACAGAGAGAGGATAAGATTGTCCTCTCCTCTGTGTAACTTCTACTTACTGGAATTTTCCAGTGCTCAATCTTGGGATCTTTTCTTTTGTCTCAGAAATTTTCTCTCTTCCATGGATTTAAATTTCTTTACATCTATTATTCCTATATTTTATCGCCATCTAAACATCTCTGTAGAGTTCCAAACCTGTGTACACAACTGCCTACTGGAATCATGTATTTGGTAATCTAATAGATATCCTATAATTAACATATTTAAAATAAAACTTTTCCCCCACTTATCAGAAAAAGTCTTCTTTGCTGAGTAAATGCATTATAATTCATCCAAGAGATAAATAAAAATCTAAGATTTATTCTTGATCTTTTCATTTTTCTCATATTCCACACCTGTTCTCTCATTATTCCAATTGACTATACCTCTGAAACATCCTACATGAGCATCTGTATCTTTTCATCTGCACCTCACCATGTCTTTCTATGTGATCATCATGCTTTGCTACATGGTTACCATTCCCGTTTGTTTTTTCATATTCACCCATTCCCGTCTTAGCAGTCAGAGGAGTTTTTAAAATACGTAGGCCATATCATATTACTACTCAGCTTCACACTGTGTAGGAATAAAAGCCAAATTCCTTTCTCTGTTCTGAAAGATTTGACATGATGTGGCACCTGCCTGCTTCTCCCATCATGTTGCAGTCCTCTCCTCATTGCTTCCTGTACTGGAGTCACAGAGCCCTCTCTTCTGTTTAAGCAGTCAAGTCCATTACTGCCACAGGAAATCTGAACTCACTGCTGCTTTCTTCGTAATTCCCAACCTACCACATTGTGCATGGCTGATTCCGTATTATCACTAAAAATAAGGAATTCACTTCAGCTTAAATGTCACCTCCTCAGGGAAACAGTCTTCTGTCACACAATCTAAAAGAACCACCTCAACCACACTCTGTAATTCTCTTGAAACCCCGCAGTTTTATTTTCATCTTAGTATTCATTGCCATGGATATTTTCATACCTGTTTGTTTTCCTCTGTTTCCCTCTATTGAAATACAAAATTTTCGAGCATGAGAATCAAGTTAATTTCATTAAAGCCATCTCTTTCAGTCCTGTCTTGTAATTTTATTCTTTAGGTAAATAAAAAGTATTGAAGGGCTTTAAACAAAGGAATGATATGCTATGATTTGTGTTTCAAAAGGATTATTCTTGCAGAAATTATTTGAGGGAAGCAGGAACAAAGTGGGAAATATATAGCTGGGAGGCTTAAGCATTTTTTCGTTGGAGAAGGATCTGAAGCAGACCAGAGGCAGTGGAACAGGCATAAGAGAAAAATCTGAGGCATGCATATTTAGCAATAAAGTCAGTAGCACTTAATAACGGATTATGTGTGAGAAAAAGCGTAAGGTAACTGCTGGTATACTGGCTTGTATAACTTGTTGGTGCTAGGGGAAAAGAACAGGTTTCCACAGGAATATTTTAAGATACGTCTTGGACAGGCTGGTTTAGGTTGGTGTTACAATATTTGGAGCAAATGAAGATACCTAGCCAAATACACAGAAACAAGAAAACAGAGTTCCTTATGCTTTAGAAAACATACTATATTTTAATCATAGAATATTTATTTATGAGGATTTGGGTAGTGGAATGTTTTATGCAGAACCAATGTGATATTGTAAATTATGACAATCAGTATTATGAGTCGATCAGCTAATTCAATTTTTTAAATAGAATAGCATTACACAAAATTAAAAAGAGCACCATCTTAAATTGTCCTGGTGAAGCTTTAATGCTGCATTTTTGCTCCATGAAGTAAACTGCTAACTGCTAGAGTGAATATAATGAGGTCTTATTGGTATTTTTGTTCTACTTTATTATTGCCTTTAGGCAGGCTATGAGCTTTACGAATTTTTAGCTCACCCGAGCAGATATTTAGGGAAGGGAGGCTTTTTCTTTTCTTATTTGTATTTAGTGCATTTTCCATACTTTAAAATTGATTTAAACTAACAAAACTACACAAACTCCTCAGCATGGCTTAAAAAAGCACTATATACTCAAGTTCAATATTATCTTTCATATTTCACTCATTTATAGTTCTTTCTCTTGCATGACTATTTGAAGATTCCCCAATACAGCATATTTTTATGACTCTACATAATTGCTTAGGCTGTTTCTTTGAATTATAAAGTCTTTTTCCTTGTCCTTCTTTGACTACCTCCAAAATCCAGTTCAAATACCATGTCCCCTGTGAGATCTTCCCCAACCCTAACCACCCCCTTTAACCCTAAGAAGTTAGGTCCTGTGTGGTTTGTCACAAGAAACATGGCCCTAGTTTCACGATCAGCAGTATCATGGGGAATTTACAAACAAGAAACTCAAAAGAAATTCTCTAATATTCTAAGAGACTTTATCTTCTTTCTAAATGTGAAGCATCTTTACTGGAAAAAAAGACATAGAATGTAGCCTATTTAAAGTTAATACATCATCATGTCCTATCTTTTATTTGGAATGTATCCAACTTTCATTTGCTTGTCTCCATCATTATAACCAAACATTAGTTCAAGCTACTATCAACTATGACATGGACTTCTGTAATATTTTTAAAAATGGGTCCCCTGTGGGGAGGGTATAGCTTAGTGGTAGAGTGCATGCTTAGCATGCATGAGGTCCTAGGTTTAATCCACAGTACCTCCATTAGAAAATTATATATATATATATATACACACACACACACACACACACACACCCCTCATTACCTACCCTCTACAAAAACAAAACAGAATAAAATAAATGGTTCCTCTGATTATCACTTGCTACCTTCAAACTGTTCTCTGGAGTAGGACTTGGCAAACTGAAGCCTGACGGCCAGTGACAGCCTGCTACCTGTTTTTGTATGTCCTGAGAATAAGATTAACTCTTGCATTTTTTTATGGTTGGAGAAAATTTTTTTAAAAAGAATATTATTTTGTGACCCATGAATTAAATGTTAAATTAAATTTAAATGTTGGCATCCAAATTTAAAGTTGCTTATTGTTTTCATCCCAGATCTTATCTTTAATGTTATTATCATAGCAAGTATCCCTTTGGTGAAATTAAAAAGCTCTTGTTTCGGTGGTGACCAACAGGTGGTTGAAATCACACGTTTTGGCTTTCTGTGACTCTTTAAGAGAAGCCACAGGGTAGGTGGTGGCGTTGAGGGTGGAAGTAGTGGTGGTGGCATTGTCAGAAACCAAGTAAACTGGGACAAGTAAGAGTTAAGATTGTATGACAACTAGCACTGTCCCTGTCAGGAGGAATACAGATAGTTATTCTGCTCTAAGTTCTAATGTGAGATAAAGTGCCAGGAGCGTAGTAGGCAGTCACAAGTAGTGCCTTCTTTTATTGTCATCTTCTTTTAAGTAAACTGATTTCATTCTGTTTTCAAGAAGTCAGGAGATTTTTTGGGAACGGCTGTGTGATTTCATGCATCCAATTTTGAACTAGGTTCAAAAAATTAGTTTTTATTTCCAACTCCATCACTTAACAGCTGACTGGGCTCCTGCTGACAAGCATTTGCTAAATAAGCCATTTTCTTTCAGAAAATAAACATGACTTGGATTCAACTTACTAGTGAAAAAATTTGTTTCCATTGCAATTTATTTTGGTGTTATCTGAAACTTTATTCTTCCTACAAACATTTTCAATCATGGTAGCTTATTTTGATAGAGACTTTTTCAAAGGAACTGTATTTATGAATAAATCAAATCAGTGTTTTCACTAAGATGAGATCTCATCCAGCTATTTGGACTATGCATCTGATAAAATATTCTCGCACAAGCAACACACACACACACACGCACACACACATTTATGTATGTATCTTTAATTCAGTGCCTTTTCTCTGAAGTGTAACATCACCATTATAATTAGTCAGCATTTATTGATTACTTATACTTCTCAGGGCGTGGGTTTGAAAGCTGGAGAATGAGTGCATAGATTTAAAGAAAATGGCTTTTTCCTTGTAGTACCACTTAGGTCATTTTGAGTAAGATACTTGCTCTTATTTCTCTCATTTTAAAATTGTAATAAAATGTTAGTTTCTTCATGCTTATGTGAAATTATAATGAATATTAATAAAAATCCATATTTAGATGGGAAATTGACACAGAGTCCTAGAGAGAGTAATTATTTTTTTCATGGACTGTTATAGGCCAAATTTCCATGATATTGCTTGAAATAAAAATTGTAAAAAAAGAATATATTAAGTCATTATGGTTGTCTTTTGGGCTCACTATGAATTTCTCTGATTATTGAAGTGAACCAAAGTACATTGATCTCCTGGTTCCTTCCATTTACATCTGATAATGAGAAAGATAAAAACTGATAGGACATTATCTGTGGTTGGGCATAAAGGTTGGAGAAATGATCCTATTGTTACACCAGTTTCTAAGGGGGATATGGCTGTAGAAGGACTGGTTATATATTAGTCATATTATTTTTTTTAGTGAAGTATGGAATATTTCACATAGAGATGATTTTGTCATCAGTACATGGTATTTGGCTGTCTTACAAACTGTTATTAGACTTACTTGGTGATCTACAACTCTGGAGAAGAGCTGTCACATTTTAACAGAGAAGAAGTGCTTATGCACATTATTATGGACTTAGAAATCAAGGCAGTGAGATATCTATCACCTTATACTTACCAGAATGGCTGTCATCCAAAAGCCTATAAATAACAAATGTTGGTAAGGATGTGGAGAAGAGGGAACCCTTGTACACTGTTGGTGGGAATGTAAATTGGTGTAGCCACTGTAGAAAACAGTATGGAGGTTCTTCACAGAACTGAATATAGAGCTACCATATGATCCACCATTTCCACTCTGGGTGTGTATCTGGAAAAAATGAAAAGATAAATTCAAAAAGATACATGCACCCCCATTCATAGCATCACTATTTCCAGTAGCCAAGACATGAAAGTAACTCAAGTGCTTTACAGACAAATGAAGAAGATACACACACGTGCACGCACACACACACACACACACTCAACCATAAAAAATAATGAAATAGTGCCATTTGCAGCAATGTGGATGGACCTAGAGAATATTGCACTTGGTGAAGTAAGTCAGAGAAAGACAAATACTGTATGATATCACTTATATGTGGAATCTCAAAAAATAAAAGAATATGTATTAACAAAACAGAAATAGACTCACAGATATAGAAAGCAGATGAGTGATTACCAGTGGGAAGAGTGCCCATGCGCTGTGAGATGGAGTGAGCTGAGGCCAGAGCCTTTGCTGAACTGGGGCTCATGCTGACATGGCCTTCGGGAAACCAGACAGCCTATGGAGCAGACCTCTCTCTGCCCTGCTGGAGGCAAGCCAGCCTGCGGCTCCTCAGGAGCGGAGTCCAGGCTTCCCCCTGCCCTCCTGTTAGTCCCAGTGGTTCTCCAGCTAGCCCAAGGGGCAAGGATGTGAAGCAACCAAAACTCTTACTCTTTCATGAGAGTGTAGATTGCTACCGTCACTTTGGAAAAGTATTTAACATTATCTACCAAAATAAGCAAATGCATGTCCTGTGATCAAATAATCTAACAACTGAGAATAAACTCCAAAGAAATGTGTATATCTAGGCACCAAAAATACTAGAATATTCATAGCATCATTACATGTAATAGAAAAAAAGCTAGAATTAACTCCGAAGTCCATCAACAGGAGAATGAGTAAATAAAATGTTTATTTTTTCAATAGATTACTAATCAGCAATATAACTAACTGGCGGGTACTAGTCACAAAATTATGGTTGAAGATAATAATGTTGATCAAAGAAACAAAAACAAATGAGATTACACTGTAGGAGTCCATTGTGGAAGTTAAAAAAAAGAGATAATGTTGATCCTCCTTTTTCCTTCTTTAAATGTTCTATATCAAAATTGTATGCTTGTAAGATCCTAGGCATGCAGTTAGTGGAACTCTACACAAAGGCAGGATAGATACAGGTAGAGGCACTTTTCTCACTTAAAAACCAGGATGCACTTAGAGGCAAAAAATAGCATTCAAAATATGAAGGTCCTCTTCAATTTTGTGTTTAAACATAAAATAATTTACCATTCCTTGCTCAAATTTTACTTTTTTAAAATTGAAGTATAGTCTGTTTACAATGTTGTGTCAGTTTCTGGCTTACAACATAATGCTTCAGTCATACATGAATATATATATGTATATATATATTCATTTTCATATTCTTTTTCACCGTAAGCTACTATAAGATATCGCATATAGTTCCCTGTTCTATACAGTAGAAACTTGTTTATCTATTTTATATATACCAGTGTCTGCAAATCTTGAACTCCCAATTTATCCCTTCTCACCACCTTCCCCCTTGGTAACTTTAAGTTTGTTCTATGTCTGTGAGTCTGTTTCATATATAAGTTCATTTGTCTTTTTTTTTTTTTAGATTCCACATATAAGTGATATCATATGGTATTTTTCTTTCTCTTTCTGAGTTACTTCACTTAGAATGAGGTTACCCAGAGCCATTCATGTTACTGCAGATGGCATTATTTTTTATGGCTTATTAGTATTCCATTGCATTTACTTTTTTTATACAATGTGTTATGTAAAATTGAATCAAGTGTATACATAATATTATATACACTCTCCTGAGCATAGTAATTGAGATAAAACTGAAGCCAAATTGCAATTTAGGATCACACGGGATCTCATGGGATTAACATCAGCTATGATGAGTTGTTCTTGTGCAGGCAAACAGATTTATGGGGTTATACACTTTGTCTGATGTCTCTTGGAAACCTGCAGGGCTTCTTCGATACCAGTATTAAAATACGATTTTTGAATGTTTCTAAACATCTCCTGCCATTAGAGCAAGGGATGTGGGGAAAGCATATTTCATTAAAGTGGTGACTGTTAACCCTCTATCCCGTTACAAATCTAGTTTCCTAAGCCTGAGTCATTCTTGTGCTTGCTTCCTCCAATCCAAACCTTATTTGTCCTCTTTGTGTTTGTCACTCTTGATTGATGTATTTCTTTTACTCCTCCTTTTCCATATTACCAACATCATCTTGATGTAGTGGAAAAGGCAGATGAAAATACACAATCTGATATTATCAGACTCCATTACTCATTCTCTTAGGAAAGTTTATTTTGGGAAGAATTACATATATTTACAATCATACGACATGATTGATATCGAGACTTCAGCAACTGTCATTCAGTGTGAGTTAGTCAACTTTTGAATAGCACTTGGTAAGTGTAGACATGTAAAATTTTATATCATAAATTTTTACTATAAAATTGTGTATCATTTCATATATGAATAAGCAGAAATATAGAGTTCACAAAGGCATAAATTTGGGTTCTAGTAGAGGTGGGAATTAAACTGGTAACTCATAATAGCAGATTGTCCATTTATAGTTGAGTAGGATCATCTAAAGGAGAAGTCTCGCAGGAAGATAATTTTCTTTTTATTGAGGTAAAATTAACATACATGTCCAATCTCTGTACGAGACAACTTCAACTTGTCTGGTCTACATTATGTAGTTTGACAAATGTATCTGCTAGCGTAACAGGCATTCCAGTCTAGGTAGATTATTTCTAACACCCTAGTAAATGTCCTGGTTCCCTATAGGAAACCTGTTCTTTTTTCTGCAATTTTATTGAGATATAATTGACATTTAATATTCTATAAGTTTAAGGTGTACAACATAATAATTTGATATGTGTGTAAATTGCAAAATGATTACCACAATAAGCTTAGTGGACATCCATCACTTCACAGAGTTACAAAATTTTTTTCCTTGTGATTCTGTCTTCTGACATCATAGGTTAGATTTACCTGCTCTTCAGAAATATAAATTAAATCATATAGTTTGTGCTTTATTGTGTCTGGCCTCTTTTAATTAATACAGTGGATTTGAGATTCATTTATACAGCTAAGTATTCCCCTGTATCAATATACAACAATTCGCTGATTCATACTCCTGTTGATTAACATTTCAGACGTTTCCAATTTTTGATAACATGGGATATATGCTTTGGATTATAGAGCAGGTATATGTTTAACTTTATAAGAAACTGTCAAGTAGTTTTTCAAAGTGTTTGTACCACTTTACATTCTCATGAGGTTCCATTTGCTCACATTCTTACCAACATTTAGCTCTGTAGGCATTTTTGATTTTAGCTGTGATGATGAGTATGAAGTGGTATATCGTATTATGATTTAATTTGCATTTAATTTGAAGAAAATTTTAATGTTCTTATTAGCAATTTGGGTATCTTTCATTATGTTTCTGTTCGGATGTTTTATCCATTTAAAAATTAGGTTATTTGTGTTTTTATTATTGATTTACAGAAGTTCTTTCTATGTTCTGTCAAATGTATGTGTCAAAATATTTTTTTCCACATAAGTCTTACATTTTTACTTTCTTAATGTTGTGTTGATGAGCAGAAGTTATAATTTGGAAGAAGTCCAGTTTATAACTGGTTAATGCTTTTTGGGCCATCTCTCAGAAATCTCTTGTCTACCTAATGCCACTAAGGTAATTATCCTTTGGTACCATTGAGAAACTCTAGAAGTCAACTTTAATATTTAGGCTTATTTTTCTATAGTATTGCATTAAACACATATATCACACTTTGTTTATTTTCTGAAAGGCTTTGTGTAAGATCAGTGTTATTTTTTCCCTTGAATAACTAATACTAAATATTAAATACTAAAATTTTCTGGATTTGTACCTTTTTAAGAAGAATATTTTTCCATTATAAATCCGTTTCTTAACAGACATAGGATTATTCAGATTTCATTTCTTGTGTTAACTTTGGTAATATAATTTTTCTAAGAATTTACCATTTTTTTCTAACTTTTGGCAAAGCATTATTCATAATTTTAAAAACATTCTTTATATCTATAATGCTATTTCTGTTCTCAATTCTTATTTTGTTATTTATATTTTCACTCTTTTAATCAGTCTTGCTAGGGGCATATCAATTTTATTAATGTTTTGAAAGGAACAACTTCTAGTTTCTTCTTTTCTTTATTCTTCATTTTATATTTTATTGACTCCTGTTCTTTATTATGTTATTTCTTTTGTGTTTAATTTGTTCTTTTTTTCCTCACTTTATAATGTAGAAACAAATTCTTAGCTTTTTTGTCTTTTAATATAAGCATTAAAACTTTAAAATTTCCTGTGAGCACTTCTCTCGGTGTCTGTTACAAACTTTGATATGTTGTGTATTCCAGATCAACAGATACATATTTCTAATTTTCTTTATTATTTCCTGTGTAACTAATTAAATATTTAGTATTGTGCTATTTCTTATCCAAATGTTTGAAGCTTTCTAGGTATCTTCTTACTAATTTAATTCTGTAAGGTCAGATGATAATTTGTGTGTATTTTCCGTACTTTAAAATGTATTGATACTTGTTTTATGGGTCAGCATATAGTCTTTGTGAATGTGCCATGTTGACTCAAGAAAAATGCATGTTCTGCTGTAGTTTTAGTGTTCTATAATACCAGTTACATCAGTTTAGTTGGTAATGTATGAATCTTCTATGTCCTCTGGATTCTTCTTCCTAATTTCTATCAATTACTGATCAAGGACAGCTTCAACCCCAGACTCTCTGGATTTGGCAGTTTATCTGTTTAGCTTGGATCTGCTTCATGTATTTTGAAGCTCTGTTATTTCTTGTAGATGTTGTTAATATTGTTATGTTTTGATGATAGATTGACTCTTTCATCATTATATGCCTGCTTTTTTATCATTGAAAATCTCCTTGTCTGAAGTTTATTTATTTATTTATTTTTAAATTTTTTTATTGACATATAGTCAGTTTACAATATTGTGTCAATTTCTGGTGTAGAGCATGATACTTCAGTCATATTGGAACACATATGTAGTTGTTTTCATATTCTTTTTAAACATAAGTTACTATAAGATATTGACTAGGCCCCTGTGCTATATCCAGTGTAGACTTTTTGTTTATCTGTTTTATATATAGTAGTATCTGCAAGTCTGGAACTCCCAGCTGGGGAAACAGGGTGGAAAGGGATAAACTGAAGTTTATTGTTTTAATGTTAGTACATTCTCACCAGCTTTCTAAAGATGGTGTAGCGTATCTTTTTTTTTTTTTCAATCTTTTCACATTCTGTGTCTTTATTTTTATTTTAGCACATAGTTGGTCTTGATTATTTTATTCACTTTGCCTGTTTGTCTTAATTTGTGTATTGATTCAGTTACATTCAATATAATTATCAATATGGTTTTGTCATAATTCCAGTTGTTTTGTATTCATGTTACTTTCTGTTTTTTCTTTTGCCTTTCCTGAGTTCTTTTGTTGTAATTGTATGCTTTTAAATTTCTACTTCCTTTCCTCTACTGTACTTTAATCTATAATCTGCACCTTCTGCATTACCTTTTTAGTGATTACTCTAAGTATTACAACATATACCCTCTTCTTAACACAATCCACTTTGTACCTCTTCACCTAAAATGCAAGAACATTGAACAGTATCCATCTCCCCAATTCCATCCTTTATATTTTTATAATGAATTTTATTTCTATATGCATATGAATTTTGAAGTGAAATGTTATCATTTTTACTTTAAATGACCAATTTTCTTATAAAGAAATTAAGAAAAAAATTCTTCCTTTTAAATGTCCGTATCTATATAATTTTTGGTACTCTCTTCTTTTCTTTGGATCTGAGTTTCCGTCTAATGTTTCCCTCCTTCAGATCTTCTTAAAAGATCTGAGGATGAAAAGGTTTCTCAACTGTCATTGTTTGTTTATTTATACTTTATTTCTTACTAATTTTTAAGAATATTGTTACTGGAAATAGAATTTAAGGTTCAAAGTGATTTCCTCTTCCTCCTCCTCTTCTTCTCTTCCTCGTTCTTCTTACTTTCTTTTGACACTTGAAAGATCTCATTCATTTTATTCTGGCTTCCTTTTTCTCCTCCTCAGTGAGAAATTACATGTTATTCTTGTCACTGCTTTCCTGTTTGTAACATGTGTTTTCCCCCTTTCTGCTGCTTTTATGATTTGTTCTGTTCCTTATCTTTGGTTTTTAGCAGTTTGTGTATGATCTGCATAGATTTGGTTTTTCTGCTGGTAGGAGTTATAGATAGTTGAGTTTTCTCCAAATTTGGGAAGATTTGGCCATTATAACATTAACAGTTCTTTTACTGTTCCATTCTAGCTTGCTTTCTCTTTTGAAATTCCAATCGCAGGTTATTAAACACTTTCTGTTTTCTACAGTTCACTGAAGCTCTGTTTATGTTTCTATCCTCCCTCCCACACCACCCTCCACCTTTCTGTTTTTCTGGTAGGATAATTTCTACAGGTTTTTATTTAAGATATTACAATTTTCTGCTATAGAGTTTCACCTCTTTCGTTTCATAGTTTCCATTGCTCTGCTGATATTTTCGTTGTGTTCAGATATTAGGTCTGTCTTGTCTCAATCCCTAAGTATGTTTAGATAGCTCTTTGAAGGTGTTTGTCTTCTATTTCTAACATCTGAGTCATCTTGGAATCCATTTGTTTTGCTGCCATTTTCTTAATCATTTGTCATTTTTTATGCTTACAGGATTTGATATTTTTCAATCATATACTGGACATTGTAGATGAAAAAAATGTGTGTGTCTATATTATGTTGTCGTCCTTTAAAAGTTAATGAGCTTTGTTCTGGAGGCAGTTACAATTATTGCTAAATTCTCTTAGTCCCCAAAAGCTTAGTTTTATTATTCATTAGGCAATATATATTTCAGTTTTACTATTAGTTCCAAGACGTGGCCCTTATCCTAGGGCAGAGGTCTTCAAACATTCTAGTCTTGGGACCTCTCTTAACTTCTTAAAATTTATTAAGTATTCAAAATGCTCTTATGTGGTTTATCTTTGTCACTATGCATGATTTTAGAAATTAGGACTGAGAAATTGTACTTATTTACAGATCTGTTAAACATAACAGTGATAAATGCATTAAATTTTAATATAAAGAATACATTTTTATGAAAATAATTTTTGTTTATTGAAAAAGTCAGCGAGAAGGGTGGTGACATTGCTTTACTTCCTTTGGAAACTTCCTTAATATCTGGCTCAGTAGAAGACAGCTGGATTATCATATCTGATTTTGCATTCAATTTGTTGCTTTGGTTTTAGTATGTAAAGAAAATTCAGCCTCACACAGATACGTAGTTTGAAAAGTGATGAGATTTTTAATAGCTTTTTCAGATAATTATAGGTATTTCTCTTTGATGCTAACCAATGCTTGACAAGTGTTAGTTTCTTAGAAGTTAGTTATAATGTGGAATCTGAAACCATATTTTGTTTTTACTATATTTTTTGTTATATTAAAATCCACTGGTGCATCTTGCAGTTTGAATGGCTACTCTCTCCATACAGGACTTTGTAATATCATGTATTAATAATTTGGAAAAAATGGTTCCTGAATTATGAAGACCTTCTAAATATTGACACATTTTATTATATGATATCAGGAAATCACAGTCACAAATATTATCAGAAAAGTTATTAAGTCATTACATTTTGGGAGATTGTCGTGGTCAAGAAGGCAAATGCAAGTTTTCCAAAATTATAATTTTTACATGAAAGCTCAAGTTTTCTCACTAGCCATAAATATTGTTTGTTGTTTTCTTGAAAGACAGGCTCACTTTATTAAGTTTTGAGAAAATGTCTGAAAAGTATTCAAATCTGAAGAACCATCTGTTTTGGTTCCATGTGAAAAAGTAAAACTTTCATGTAAAACTGACATTCCATGAAAAAAACAATTTGGTCAAGTTGGATCCAGATTATGATATAAATGCTTTTTCCTGCAACAACTCTTGTTTTTTGGTATGCAGTAGAAGAACTTTATGTACATACAAAGACTATTAATAAAATGCAGCATCCAAATTTAGTAAAATTTAAAATTTATACTGCTTCATCAAGGACATTCTTAAGTAGAACTAAAAATACACACATATATATAACTAACAGCAATAATAATAATAATTTTATACTGTAAGTGCATGATAGTGAAGAATACAATGCTATTATTAGACTTCGGTGCTGTGGTTGATGTTAAGTTGTGAGACACTCTACCCATCTTTATTCTCCTCCATCAGTGCAAATGTCAACACAGAGGAAAAGGCAGTAACATTGTAGTATTATGAAAACAGTTTTGACTTTGTGGACTCCCTGTGAGTGTCTTGTGATCCACAGTAGTCTATGAACCGCACTTTGAAAACAGCAGCTCTAGAGAATGATCCTTAATCCTAAGGTACAGTCTTTCTGGGGTCAAGTAAATGCCTGGGTACTCCGAGAGGTCACTTCACTTTGGCAGGAATTCTCATGCATCCCACTGCCGTTGGGCTTCTGGAGTTGCTGTTCAGCTCCCACCTGTGTCGTTTCTCTACTTGGCCTTACAGAGTCTTGCCACATTCACATGCGTTCAGTTTTGCCCTTGATCAAGCTGTGAAGCCTCGCACAAAATTCTGCCACTCATCCCGGCTCTGTCCTCGTCAGAGCCCTGTGACACAAATTACAGTAACTTCCACACTCGAACGCTGATTTCTGCCCCTTCGGCTTAGTGACACTGTGGTGTTTGGCAGAGCAGTCCTGCGAGTGGCAGCAAGTGACAGGAACCCGGTGATGGTGGTTGCAGTTGGGTTGGGGGGGGTGTGCACACGTGCATTTTCCTTCTTTCAAATATCATGGTCTTGAGCTGCTGACTGTCCAGTGTCTGAAAATAGTTGCCTTATATATTCTGTCCTGTTTTAGAGTTGTTTGTAGCCTGAGGTAAGTGCAGCACCCATCACTCTCTTACGGTGAAACTGGGAAGTTCAGAAGATAGGTTTGAACAACTCGCTAATGTGGGGAAGGGTGTGTATTAAGGAAATTAGGTGACACATTTTCGGACATATATGTACAGGAAAAGACAGCAAGAAAAGTGTGAAGGAGATTGCAAATATGTTTGCTGAACAGACACATTTCAAAGGTGTGTTTCTCACCTCAGTTACCACTTTTTTGGCAACATATGTCGTAATAATTGGTACTAATGCCAGAAGAATAAAAAAGTGTAGTTTTCTTTCAATCTTGGTAAACTAACCCATTAGAAAAAAGAATCTATCTTGCTAATCTGTTAAAGAACAATGCCAAAGACAAGTTTCATGCATTTTGAAAAAAGATTCTATTATTAAAGCTAGTATTAGGCACTAGACTGGTAATAAAAAATACTAAATCTAAGTGTAAGGTTGTATGTGTACAGGAGATGAGTAAGGAACATTTTAATGGTGTTTAGAGTATTTTTCTATCAGGCTTCAAGTGTTGTGTTGATAATTGCTTAATGTACATATAATAACCTAATATACCCTTTGGATTCTCCAGATCTCAAATTTGGAGAATAATTATAGTAATACTGTATTTTGGAACTGAAGATTCAAGGGCAAGTTTTAAAAGAACAGAGAATGATTGTGTTTGGGGAATTTATTCATTAACAAACATTGACTGGGTATCCACCATGTTCTTTGGGGGTGTGGAGGCAGAGACACTTCAGAGGGGATTGCATTCCTTCTTCAGCAGTCTGCTAAATAAGATGCATAAGCAAACAGGTAATCACAGAAAGAACGAGAAATGCTTCTCCAGGGGTTTGTATTTTGAGAGCAGAGATAAGATCATATCTTTCTCTAAGGAAGTTAGGAAAGACTCCAGAGCAGCAATGACAGTTGAAGTACCTGAGTAGATTTAGAAAGTCAGAAGGTAAGAAAAGATATCTCAGTACTAGAGGTGACAGGAGCAAAGTATAAAACCAAGAGAAAATACTGTTCAGGGAATTATAAACAGACCACCTTGGTCACAAAACTGGCACAAAGGCAGGAGAAGATACTGAAAAGTTGAATCGAATTGAAAGGGTTTTGCGGTTATGCTGCGGAGTTTAAACTTAATTCTGTAGAGAGGGAGAGCTGAACAGGTGTCAAATGGCCTATGTGATCAGATTCCTTTATGCCTTGCTTTGTAAATAATACCTATTTATTGAATTACTCAGCAAATATTAGACGTTAATTGAGTGCCAGATGTAGAGTCAGAAACAGGGCATAGAACAGTGATTAATCCAATCATTGTCCTTTTTCTGGAATTTATTGTCTAGTGGAAGAGACAGACAATTAAAGAATTATAATGTGATGATTGCTAAGATAAGGGAAGGGCTGGATGCCTTTTTAGGGATACCTAAGGAAATCTGATGATGGTGAGACGACGAGTATGTAGGTTAGGGAAAGTGATGTCTAGGTGGAGACAGGAAGGGACAGTTAACCCAGAAAATTGCGGGGCTGGGTTATTAAGTATAATGGCCAAATAGGTGACAGCCTAGGAGCCAGAAAGAGCTTGGGTCAAGTAACTGAAAGGTGTTCCAAAGGCTGGATTATCTATGAGTTATTTGTGAGGGAGTGAGGTATAATGTAGAAGATTTTACTTTTATGTATAAATATCAGAAGGCTGTAAGAGGTTAACTTGAGAAGAATCTCATGTGTCAATTATACTAGCATTTAACCAGATCACTTGTGGAGGGAAGAAATGTTAGGAAGTTTTTAAAAAGTCCACCAAGAGATGATGTTGGCCAAGCTAGGGCAGTAATAGAGATGGAGAGGAGGAGATAGATTGAAGAGATATTTTTGGATTAGAATAAAGGATTGTTATACATTAAACAGAGGTTAGGGTTGCAGAGTTTGGGGAGAGGAAGAGGTGTAGTCAAGGGTGAATTTTACACTTGTGCCTTTACTAGTGTCAGTCACTAAGAGGGCAGGGCATTTGAGTGGCACATGGGAAGAAGAATGGGACAAAATTAACTCAGTTTTAGCACACTGAGATTGTCCTTAGAGAATATTAGACAGATAGAGATAGATTAGGTAGAGATAAATTAGATAAATAGAAGTAATGTTGTGTAAGCAGTTGTCTAAATTTCTGGTGATAATTTGGGTTGGAAACGCACACGAGTACTTGAGATTTGTTTGCGTATAAATAAGTTATGGAATATCAAAATCTGACTTGTCTCAGAGCAAGGTATACCTTGGGTTTATCTACTCCAGGTAAAACACATCTCTCGTAGCTTTCAAATTAACAGGAGTTCTGCTGATTTCTTTAGCACTGCTTTTCCTGTTGGTGACAAACAAAACTTCATGCTCAGTGATCTGAAGTGAGTAAAAATGTTTTGGTATGTTAGCAACGAGCAAATCAGTTGTTGATTGTAAATACATAGTAAAAACAATGATCAATGGCTAGCAAAATAGCAGAAGCATTTTATCATAAACAAAAGGTAAAAGTAGTTTTACATTTCAGGTATTGACATCTATTCAATCTACTGCAGTGAAGGTTTTCACTGAATTGCAGCAGCTTGTCTGAGAAGTGAAAAAGGATTTATTAGATGACGAATGTGTCAGCATGATAATGACAGCTGTTCAGCATGGTCCTCCTAATTTAAGCTCTTACCACTGGGAGAGTGCCAAGCACTTCTAAAAGAAACAATCTTCTTGAACCTTATCCTTACCTACATAGTATAACATGTCTTGTTCCCTGTTGATATTTGCATCTCTCTAGCTTTCAATCTGCTCTAGAGCCTCTCTTTCTAGTGGCTAAATTTAACTATTTCTCTAGGTTTTCATCAGTTGAGTGATATCATAAATCGTATAGAGAGTGTAATTTGGACAAATCATTAAACTCAGTTTTCTTATCTGGAGATAATCCTTTTAGAGCATTGTTATGAATTAAAACAGAGTGCATATAAAGTGCTATGTGTAAAGTGTGCGTAGTACTTCGTAAACACTTGGCAAATATTTAAATTTATTTGCTGCAACTACCTCCCTTAAAGCTCTTTTTCTTGGAATTCCTTCCTGTAAGTTCCTTCTAGGAGAAACCCTGATAAAAGTATGTGTAGGTTTTCTGGGCTGTGTTCCTTCCCTCCTCAGGGAAGAGCCAGGCGTGAGGAAAAAACCTGCTATTGCAGGTTTAGATAGATCATCAAATCTAATGTCTTTGAAAAATTATCCAACATTTTTTATATGATTAACACACTTTCCATTAATGCAGAAAGATCTGAATGGAATAAATACACCGTATGCATGTGCAGTCACTGTAGGTTTTCTACATTGAATATAATGTGTACTAATGTCAATAGTAACCAGACTTCTCTTAGCTGAAAAGTAGAAAACCTATCAGAATGACCCCATGACTCAGATTAGGTGGCATTTACTATCTTTGACATGAAGAGATTAATAAAGAACTTAATTCTGTTTCATCAGTATAGATGCATATCTGAAAAACCGTCCTGTTCAATAAATAATTTTGTGTCAATTGATACTAAATAAGATCTATATCCTCCCTTGTGCATTCTTAATTAGTTTGCTCCCATCTAATTTAAATTTAACATTTTTATTTTCTTTTCATGAATTCTATTTTAGTAGGATACTGAAATGCACTCTTTAAAAGGACATTTTTCAGAGTCCAGATGGTACCAATAATTATTTATTATCTTTAGCTTTCACCATTATCTGTCATCCAATCTGTGATACTATAAATCTTGTTTAATGCTTACAGTTGCTGTAGCAATTCAATGAAAAAATGCCTGTGTAATAAGAAGTTTAGAGGAATTCAGCACATTATAGAGATAGAACTACTTTCCAAGCTTTAATTAAAAGTCTGATGACTTTGCTGACTTCCTATTAGAGTTTTATGAGTAGTTGCATATGACTCTAATCTTTTTTGTCCATCTCTAATTCACTGAATAATACCCAAGTATATTTCCATAGAACTTGTCATAGGATGAATTCAAGTTTTCCTTTTCACCTCTGGGAAACTGGGAGAAATCATTCACAGAGACGTTTTTGCCAACTTAATAGCTGACCAAGATCCTTCAGCCCATTTTTGCTTGAAGGAGATTAGGGAGTTGTTCCTGTTGATGGGGGTGGGGAGTGTCTCACTAGCATGTAGTCTTCAGAGTCAAGAAATTCTTGTTTTCTTATTTTTAATCTAGCACCAAACACATAGTAAATACTCAGTACATGCCAAGTCACTTCTAGTCCCTGGGATCCTGTTTAACTCCTGGGGGCCTGTTTAAGTGTACTTATTCACCAAGGTTTTCCTTTCAAACAAAATTCATCATTCTGTTTGAGCGTTCCTGTACCACTTCGTGCTTATCTCTGATACAGTATTTATTGCATTGTTTTATGATTTGTTTTCATTTATCTTTATTGTTAGTGATAAATGAAGACAAAGCCTATACTTCTCCCATATATCTTTGTGTCTACAGTACCTGACAGAGTAGATCACATATATTATGTACTCAAGAAATATCTTTTGATTAATTAATAATCAATATTTATGGGTGGAGGTGTGCGTGTGTATGTATGAATACACCAGCCATAAGCTTGCCCTACTGTTAGCACTTACCATTTCGGTGGTCAACTAAAACTTAGTTTTCTTTTCTTCTTTCCTTTTCTCTCTTCTTCCTTTTCTATTATATATTGCTGTTAAGTTGCTTTCCCTAATATGCAAAGGCAGTTAATTTTTAAAAGACAAATTCATGGCCTTTACATTGTGTCTTGTTACTCAGTGTTTCAACCTATCAAACTATTTTAAAAATAAAGTACCTCATCTAAAATTATGTTTGAAAATTCAATTTAAAAATCTGTATATTTATCCAAATTGTTCAGAAGTGGCTGAATGATATAAAACAAAAACCTGAGCCACTGGGGGCATTCTTCCAGGCTTAAATCAATTTATTAATTAACTCATTAGTTATATTAAATTATCTAACTATGAATCTGCTTAATTATACTATTACCCAGCTCATATTTATATACACTTTCCACAAGGATTTCATGGAAACTTTATAGAAGAGCTTCTTAAGATGAAGGTGTTATACTAGAGAGTGCCATCATCCAGTATCTCTATAGAAAACAATGAGTGACATCAAAGGGAACAGTGGTGTAAAAAACTTTTGGGAATTCTCTTTCTCATAAGTGCAATGAGAACCCTGGAAAAATGGACCAAAACCAACATTTCTAACACTCTGGAAATTAACCAAAAGCTTTCAACAATCATGACAATTTATTCAAGAAAAATTGTTCAATCTTGGCAAGAACAAAGAGCTTTGTGGTGTTTTAACTTACCCTACCTCCATCCCTCTCATCTTTATGATAGCCTTGAAAACCAAAAGCCCTATAGTCATGTTGAAAACCAGCAATCAGAGCTACAGTAATCAAAAACAGCATGGTATTGGTACAAAAGCAGACATATGGCCCAATGGAACAGAATAGAGAGCCCAGAAATGAACTCACAAACTTTTGGTCAATTAATCTTTGACAAAGGAGGCAAGAACATACAATGAAATAAAGACAGACTCTTCAGCAAATGTTTTTGGGAAAACTGGACAGCAGCATGTAAATCAGTGAAGTAAGAACACTCCCTCACACCATACACAAAAATAAACTCAAAATGGCATAAAGACTTAAACACAAGGCAAGACACTATAAATCTCCTAGAATAAAACATAGGCAAAACATTGTCTGACATACATCTCAGCAGTGTTCTCCTAGGGCAGTCTACCCAAGCAATAGAAATAAAAGCAAAAATAACAAATGGGACCTAATTAAAACTTACAAGCTTTTGCACAGCAAAGGAAACCATAAGCAAAACAAAAAGACAACCTACAGAATGGGAGAAAATATTTGCAAAAGATGAGACTGACAAGGACTTAATTTCCAGAGTATATAAACAGCTCATACAACTTAATAAGAAAAAAACAAACAACCAAAGCCAAAAATGGGCAGAAGAACTAAAGAAGATACCTTGTTAGACCAAGAATAAATAGTTGATTCTGTGATGTTTCAAAATGTGTTCATATTTATATCTCAAATTAAATGTCAGTATTGCGTTTTAAGAGTGAAGTTAGAAGCATTCCCTTTAGACTCAAGGAGGAATAATGACATAATTATCATCACTGCTTTGTTGTAAAGGTATTAAGTAATTCTATTAAACAACAGAAATATTACAAAAATATAATCATAACATTTAATTATCTGTTTCAGCCATTAGACTGTATTCCTCTTAAGAGCAAGAAACCATGTCAAATTGGTCACTATATTCCTATTTCCTACTGGGTTTATGATGTAGAGAGGGATTATGTTTTGTTAGTTTTTATTTCTGAAGTTATTTTAAGTAAACTAATGCTTGTTTTAGAATTTATTGAAGACATTTTAAAGTCTCTAATTTCTTAATTATTATAGTCAATAAAAGCTAAAAATAATTGTCTTCCCTTTACTTACATGTTTTTCCCCTTTTCCTACATCATTTTTAGAAGAGAGATTATTAGACATTATTCATTATTAAAATGATTATAAGAAGAACCTTATAGTTCAAAATTATTCTCAGAATCTTGTCTTTTATATTTTAAATCACATTTTAATTGTTTGTGCCTTAATTGACATGCTAATTGGTTTCAATGCTCTATATTATGTTAAAATTCTGACTTTCTTTTTCCTGGGTTCTTAATTTTGACTTCTACTAGTCCTTAATTTTATTTTTAATATTCTGACTTTCTTTTTCCTAAGTTATTTATTTTGATTTCTATTTCAGCTAGAATATTTCTACAGTAAATTTTCTAGTAGATGTGAGTGGTTGTTTCAGGGCCTTGAATATTCATGAATGCCTTATTTTCCCACTTGAGTAACTACTTCATAGGTAAAACTTTTGTGTCAAAATGTTTTATTAAAACTTGCAATTCTCTTTTCTTTATATGTGTTATATTATTCATGAGAAATCTGAAGCTTTTTTACAGCTAAATTGTTGTTACTACCTGAATAATTGTAGGGTTTTTTTCTCCACTATCTTTTCAGTTCAGAACATTATTGAGGAAAATCAAATAAAACCTAAATAAAAGAGAGATTATATAATTTTCATGGATTGGAAGAACTTAAATGGTGTCAGTTTTTTCTAGAATGATCTCACTGATCAAATTCCTAGTATTAATTTTTAGTGGAACATGATTTAATAAATAATAATTATATCTCTCTATCTAGATATAGACATCAGTTATCTAATAGATACTATATATTACTAAGACACTACTTGAAAAAGAAGAAGGGTGGAAAGCTCATTTCAGTAGATATCAAGTCTTAATAAGAACCAACAAAAATTGAGACAGCATGGTATGCTCACAATGAGAGGAAAAAAAGTAGAATGGAAAAGACCCCAGAATTAGTCTCCTTCCGTATGGACACCTGATTTATGATAAAGGTTGAGCAGTATGAAAGGGACTATCTTTTCAATAAAAATACTGGGATAATACATATCCACCTGGGAGAAGGTGAAACTCAATTCCCATCTCCCACTATATACAAAAATCAATTCCAGTTATTAAAGATGAAACAACACAGATTTTGGAAGACTGATGAAGAGTATCTTCATGACCTTACGGTAGGGAAATGTTTCTTAACAGAACACATTATGCACTAACCGTAAAGGAAGAAGACTGATGAATTAGAAGTTTGATAAATTTGACTGTAAGAAAATTAGAACTTCTGTTTACCAAATGTAATCATTGAATGAAAATGCAAACAGTATAATGGGGGAAGATATTTGCAACATATTTAACTGTCAAAGGACTCTTATCCAGAATTCCTAGAAATCAGTGAGAAAACTAATAAATCAGTAAAGAAAATATGTAAAAGAATGAACAACCAATTTATCAAGAGGATAAGCCAAGTAGCCGAAAGAAACTGTATTCAATCCAAGTAATTAGTTAATTATTTGGGAAATATAAATTAGAGTTACAATGTGATAGCAGTGCACACTTAATCAGAATGGCTAAAATGAGAAAGATTGATCACAATAAATGTTGGAAAAGATGTGGGTCAAAGGAATTATCATGAACAGTGTTAAAAAGCACAACCACTTTAGGAAATAGTTTGATAATATCTACTAAGATTGAATGTAAGCAAATCTATAACCCAGCAGTTCTACTTCTAGGTATATAACAACAGAAATACATGGTTTTATGCATTAAAATACGCACTAGAATAGATGAATTATTCATAATAATCCCCATATTGGAAATAATGTATATGTATGTTCTTGAACAGTAGAATTATTAAAGGGACTATGGTATTTTTATACAGTGGAATACTATACAGAAATGAAAGTATTGCACTACAGGTGCCCACAACAATGTGGACAAATCCCACAGACATAAGTTTTTAAGAAAAATGGGAAAAAAAAGAACAGACATAACACATATTGTAAAAATACTAATCCATAGCATTAGAGACACACACTGAGTTGATGTAACAATAAAAAAGCAAGGATTTGATCAACATAAATTCAAGATAGTAACTATTTTTTGAGGAGAGTGAGACTTCTATAAGTGAGCAAAAGCATGCTTGGGGCTTTGGTGATGATGTTGATCTAAATTTCTCAACCTGGGTGGTGGTTTCATGTTGGTAATTATGATAGTTTATTAATGTGAACATTTATATTAACCTCTGTACCTAGAAGAGTGTCTGAAAGTCACAGATTCAATTAAATTTGTGTGAAAAGTAATACCAAAACTGAAGGATGCTGTGAACTGTTTTGAAACATTTATATTTCTCTTACATATTCTTATAAAGTAAGTCCTTGGGTGGAAATCATTTTGTGGTACGTTGTTTTCCTAATTAATCTTACTACAGTGAAGGTTGTATATATTCAACTTTTAATTATTTTCTTCATAGTTTATTTCCTTACATCTTCCGGGAAATATAAACATCCTTAGTGTAAAAGAGTATGTCTTTATCATCTAGTTTCCTGGGGGTTCTGTTTCCAAGGACTCATTGCGAATCCCTACCTGGCAGGATAATTGCAAGTAGAACATGATGGTAACTTTATAATGTTTGACCACATTGGTCAGATCCTCTATACCAACCCTTGGCTTGGAGTCACTGGTTTTCCACTTCTGCTTGTTAGTTTCAGGATTCTGGAATGCCCACAGACTGCAATCTTATATTTTACAAATTATTCACATTATGTTAATTAGAAGATGTCTCATTGTTTAGTAATTTTACCTTCAATTTATAGAGGAGTAAATCCTTCTCTGTTGTATTTCTATGGTTTGGTATAATTCATGGTAGAATGACTAAGTGGGGTCTAAGACTTGTTGGTTTCTCTTTGAAAAACTATTAGAGATCTCTAATTATGCAAAAAACTTTTTGGAAGTAGGGAAGATAAATAGTGGGGAATTATTGGCCTCTATACAAGGAATGAATGTTTTTGTTTGTTTGGTTTTACAAAGGGGCTTCAACCATGTTTACCTGCATGGTTGGTGAATGTCTTATGATGCCTCTCCGGTGGGCATCCTGCCAAGCCTTGTCATTAATTAGAAGAGTGAATTGGCCCACCTGTAGGTGATTCCTCTTTTTAGTGTGGACCCACTTTATTTAAGCTGTCTTTTAATCAGCTCCTGTTTGGCACAGATGGCAGGAGAGTACATTACAGAATTTTAAATCAAGCTCTAGGTCTGCTGTGATTTTCAATGTAGTTGGTCTTGAGAAGAGCATTTCCCAGGATGTCTGGGGAGAAAATGCTTTTCTGCTGAGCAGAGAATCATAGGCCATTAAGAGGGCACTGGAGGCCCCAGGCAGAGGTGGAAAAATCAACATGCTCTTGTGATAGAATGACTTTTTCGTCAGATTTCTGATTGCCAGGAGTCAGCTGGGATGACTTTTTTTTTTAAACTGAATTTGCAGCTACAAAACAGGATTGAATTCTGGCTTCTATGCTTCCTGACTGTGTTATTTAAGACGGTGTTTCTCAGTCTTGTTTTTTCATTAATGCCCCACTAAGAAGACTTTTTTTGACATGTTTTCCTAATTGTTCCTTTATAAAATTTTAATAATGCCAGAAATACTGTGTGTCTGTTTATATACTGTATGTATATTTGTGCTTCATACATAGAAAGGGTAAGCAGAGGGCTTGCTCTTTATTCAACACAGGGTTAAGAATAACTAAATAACATTTTTAAGTTAAAGGAAAATATTGAAAAGCTATAAACATTTAAGTTAACTTTCTAACTATTGAGTAACTTTTAATGTAATTTATTTATTTATGTAAGTTGTAATATACCTATTTGTATATGTAAATTAACCATTTATAGGAACATATAACATCAATTGTGGTAATGCAATCAAATTTTAGAAAAGCCATTTAGAACAGTTACTTTTCCAGCAAAAGTAAAAGAATCAGAAAATTATTTCCTAGAACTATTTTAGTAAACATAACTGTTAACTTTGCTTGGCTTGAGAAAATACCTTTTAACTAGTTTTTTTAACTAGATATTCATTGAAACATTGTCAACATTTTTCTTTTTAGTACTGAACAAAATAATGTTTGGTTGAATATCTTTTAAAATTAAATAATAAAATATATACTATTATTTATTTAGTTTCCACAGCCCTAGTCACACACAAAAGCACTAAGTAACATCCTTGGGGTGACCAATGGCAGCCAATAGACGTGCACAGGCACTCATGATACGACTTTAAGATTGAGCAAAATCAGTGTAGAGAGAGTCCTCCAGTCACAGCCATCTACCCACCATAATTTTATAGCCATGTCTTAGTACATTTTGTGCATGTTTGATGAGCTCAGTGTCATTGGTGCCCATATGATACTTAAGACAACTCATGACCAGATAAAATTTTGTCAGATAGGGAGCCACTGTAGTCACTAAAATATTTTTCTCCCTCCAAGAACCAATTTTAATCCTACTGGAGGTGATATCACCCCCATTGAGAATATATGGGTTAAGGTAAGGTCACTGATGCTGAGAGCCTTGGATTCTTAATTAACAACATGAGGATGTGATCAAACTCAGGTTTAAATGGAGGAAGCACTAAACTATGTTGGTTATGTACTTTATTATTGTTCAGGCAGCCTTTTTTCAGTATTAACTATGTGACAGACACATGGTAGGTACGAGGGATACATAGTTGAATAACACATTAATGACATGTAGTTCCTACCCCCAAAAGTTTATAATATAAATAGGTTGATAAACACATAGACAGATGATTTTAATGCAATATGGCAAGTGCAGTTGTAGTCATGGGCAAAGAGGAGGTAACTAAGCTTAGATTTTCCCATGGGTCAAGAAAACATGAAGACGACAGATAAATTGCATCTTAAAGGATAAATAGAAAATGAATTTGGAAGAAGACTCTTGGTATATGAAGGCACAAGGTGAACAGTCTAGGTGTGGGAAACAACATGTGCAATGACAACATGAAACTACATAATTATGTGCTGTTTGTGGAAGAAGAAGCAATTTTAAATGTCTAAGAGGTAGGCTTAAAGGGTAGGCTTAAAGGGTCTGGGAGGTGAGTGGGTCACGGGCGGAAGACAAGTCACAGAGAGCAGTCGCTGTGAGATACAGAGCTTAGCTTTCATCCGTCCCTCAGTGCTTCTGAATCTTTCTCACTGAAGTGCACCTAACAGCAGAGACTGCTGTAATACTGCACTAGTATTTTATCATTTAGTTTAAATTTTCATGTAGAGTTTAGATTCTACTCTATTACAGGTCTGCTTATTAATATAGTAATAATTGAACAAATACTTGCTAGTTAAATTACTTCCAAAATAGCTGAGTAAAATTGATGGTCTAGAAAGATGTGTCATGTTTATGTTTTGAGTTTCTCTTGGTACATCTCTGTGTGTGTGGTAATGGGCATGCCTGAGTTTGAGAAGTATAATCTCAGGTACGAGGAAAATTTTAGGATAGTAAGGATAAGAAAGGTAGTGACATGGTCATATTTCTTCTTTAAGTAGAACGTTCGGGTGGCAGAGAGGAGGATGAATTTGACGGAGGTAAGAGTGGAAACAGCTAAGAGGCTACTGCAATGGTTCAGGTGAGTGTTAAAGAAGTTAGGCTTCTACCCTCCTACAGAAACTGGGAGATAGGGGCTCGATCTGCATTGGATGGCCCCTAGGTCCATGAGACGCTCACTCCTGGGTGCAAAACCAGCAAGGAGTTGTTTTTCTTTTTTAAACTGTATCAATTCTTTACCATAGTGTTTTAATTTTGCATGCACAATGGAGAAAATGTACTTTAGAAAATGTCAAAATTTCTAAAGTTATTAGAAGTGTGAAAGAATTTCAGACATTTCAAAATAAATGAATTTTAAAACTGGGAGGAGTAGAAAAAGAGGGAGCTAAAAACGAATATATACAAATATGAAACAAAGATAACATATTGAGAGATGATGCTTAAAATTGGTACCCAAAAGGACTACAAGAACAAAACTCTGGGAAACAGCAATTTTATAATTCAGCTTTCTGTTTTATTCAGGATAATTAAAATTACTTCTTAATTTTTACGGGTATAAACTAGTAAGGTGGGGTGGCTAGGAGAGCGAAAAGCTAGCCCTTAGAATCTGCTCTGTGGCAGGTTCATATGTAAGAGAGGGATGCTATATACAGTTTATCGTAAAATTTAACCTTTGCAGTCTCTTCAGCAAGTGGTGTTGGGAAAGCTGGGCAGTGCATGTAAATCAGCAAAATTAGAACAGTCCCTCACAGCATATACAAAAATGAACTCAGAATGGTTTAAAGACTTAAACATAAGACATGAATCTGTAAAACTCCTAGAGGAAAACATAGGCAAAATATTCTCTGACATAAATCATAGCAATGTTTTCATAGGGCAGCCTCCCAAGGCAAAAGAAATAAAAGCAAAAATAAACAAATAGGGCCCAACCAAAATTATAAGCTTTCCAACAAGGAATTTTTAAAAAGATTTATATGCCAAAGAAGAAGGGAAAGAACTTACAGTTATGAATTTTCTAATGTTAATGCTTCAAGAAATCAGAAGTTGACGGGGGAAGCTATAGTCAGAAAAAAGCCTGTATAAAATTTAGCCAGGCTGAGGGAAACATTTAGGACATCTTAGTCAGCGCTAGATAACGTTTTAAAGCTGACCAACAACTTGTGTATAGAATAGTAAGGGAAAAAGAGAGAGAGAAGAAAGAAATCAATGTATCTATCTATCCTATCTATCTACCTATCTATCTATCTATCTGTCTATCTATCTATCTATCTATCTGTAACAAGCAAAGAAAAAAGACTAGTAATTCCAAAGACATGAGCCTATTTATACACTTTCTTTCCTTTGAAAGATTTACTTGATCAGAAGCAGCACTTTTTGGAATATTATCACAGTGAATAATCAGGATCTACATTCTGCAAAAATATCACAGTAGATAGGTCTGTGAATGGTGGTGCTAGCAGAAATGTTATGTGCAGGGAGGGTTAATCCATAACCAGAAAATATGTGTCTACTTCAGTGAAGAAGAATCTCTGATTCCCTCCTATTGGAAAAGGTTTAATGTGATAAAATCAACTGTCACCAGTTGGCTGGCTGATTCTTCTCTACCCTGGGAAGGGGTCTCAGGAATTCAGGATGGTCTCGTCTGTTGGCAGATTAGATGCTCAGCAGTAAGAGCTTCCAGGTCATATTTGGTAAGAGAAAGTCCAAGTTTTGAACCCAAGCATTGCCTTCATCCCTGCCACCAAGGACATGTGGGCTCATTTACCTTTTAATGCATTGACTAGAGAGAAAGAGTGATGGTCATGCCTTCACTATTGAAAACCTCCTTTGGTAAATATTCACATGGGACAAAAATATTTTACAATATTTTACACATTCTGAGAGAATCATCTGGGTAAGTCCAGACTTTTTTGTCACTTATCTTCCAGCCCTGTTCCTTCCAAGTCTATGATCATCCACCCAAACTATCAGTAGTTGCCTATGAGTCAGCCATCTTTCACTCCAAAATGGAAAACTAAATGCACTGTTTGAATTTTGCCCATGGGGAATACTTTACTGCTGCCATTCACTGTCACCTTTGAGGGGATGTCTGTTGCTGCCTCCACCCACTATTTCTTCCTGTTTGTGGAACTCCCGGTGAGGCTCTAGGTGAGGAGGAGATGCAGCGTGAGTCACTGTTAAAGGAGTCTGAGCTACCTGCTCAAACATCCTGTATCTTCCATACCTGTGTGAACCCAGATGCTTTAATACTCCTCCTTTGATTATAGATTGTGCCAAAAATGCCCATAGTTTGGTCTAGCAGATCCCAGTTTATGACAGGAAGCTCAGATTGCATAGCCAACTGGTGTTAAATGGGTTGGTTTTCAGTCACTACCAATGCCCTGTGGCAAGCTAGAAGCTGTTTTTAAAAAGGAGAACAGTTGTCTGCAGAAGAAACAGAGATTATTCCAATATTGTCTTTTCTGGGGTTCTCCTGTTTGCACCTATGGAGGCTCCATACAGCATTCTCATTTGCCAAAGACACGTAATGTCATTAGGGCTACACTCAGAAGACCCTGGTGGAAAGACAGTTTTCACTGGACTTGCTGCAGAGCCTTCTCTTTTTCAAACCCAGCAAACTTACTGGTGACTTAGTAGGTGGTCAGAGTAGCACATTCGAATGTGGAATATGTTGCCTCACAAATCCATAAAGACTCACCATGTGTTGTACCTTTATTTTCATAGTAGGTTGTGAGAGATGCAACAACTCATTTTTCAGCTTCAAGAAGATCTCATCACATACTCCAGATAATTTTATCCCTAGAAATTTCAGTGAGGTTATATAGGTCCGTGAATTTTTGTGAGATTTATTCCTTATTCTCTGAATTGCATGTCTTGCTAAGGCATCTAAGGTTATTTGCTACTTCCTGTTTGTTAGATGTAGTCATCAATAGTGGACCAGCATGACATTTTGCAGAATGTTAAGATAGCCAACGTTTCATGAACTATGTTACGACAGAGGGCAGGAGAGTTTTCTTTGCTCTGAGATATGATTGTGAAGGCGTATTTTTGGCCCTGTTAGATAAAATTGCTCTCGCTTGCTTTCATACACTGCAGCAGGAAAATACACTAGCCAGGCCTATAGTTGCATTAGGTGCTGGGGTCTGTGTCAGTCTGTTCAAGTAAAGATACTGCACGTGGGAAAACAGCTGCAGTTAAATTCACTGTTTTAGTAAGCGTCTGATAATCCAGTAATCCTTCAGTATCTATCCAACTTCTTCACCAGACAGTTGTATGATTTAAGTGAGCATGTGGTGGGTACCACCTACTCTGTATCTTAACAAGTTTTCAATGTTGGCAGTAATCTTTGAAATTCCTCTAAGGAATATAATATTGCTTCCAAATCACTACTTTGGTAAGTATGCAAGTTCTGAGGGCTTTCATTTGGCCCTTTCTACCATGGACGTTAGAGAGTGTGTGTCAGAGAGTCAATTGAGGTATTCTGCCAGTTTCCAAGTAGTGTATTTTAAATGTATTGAGACTGTAAAAACAAACAAACAAAAAAACAACACATGATGAATCTGTGAACTTACTGGGTTCACTGTCATTCAAATTTGGGCTAAGACTTCATTCATCACCTTTCCATTATGCACCCTCACTTCGACTTGTGAGTTACAGTAGAATCGGGCTCCTAAGAATTACTAACAATTCACCATTACCAGTAATCCCCGGAAAGTCTACATATTTACTTTTTGCCTGTGCACTGTCATTCTAGTAACTGGCTATAGTTCCCTTTGGGAAAGACTTGAAGAAATAATTGTGGTGTATACTAATGGCATTGCTACAGGGTCCTTCTACAAGGAGATCCACATTCCTTCAGTCAGGAGGTTCTGTGACTCATAGTTTTCGACAGATACAGATGTAAATGTGTGTGTATTATATAATGTGTAAATTCCTAGCTCTGTCCAATGATAGAACCTGAGAGCAGTGACATCCCATTAGCAGTGAGCATATCTATCACCCAAATCTTTGTTTTGAAATACTATTCTCCACTAAAAGGAGCCATAGTTTTTTGGAGAAAGGCTGATTCTAAGGCTAGGGGAGGGAAAGAGATGAGTCTGGAACACCGTGTTCTGACAAAAGGCAAAGAAGTGCTCAAAGAGTGATGGAAATGTGTCAAAAGGATGTAGAAGCCAGTTTAATTGCTTCCCACTGGTCAAACTTAGAAAAATTAGAACATCAAAATAAATGCTGATAGTATCAGGTTATAGCCATTGAATAACATAAGAACCATAAATCCACACACAGATATAAAATTTTAAATGGATAAAGAAGTGGAGAGAAGGAAAGCTTTTCCTTGTGGTAGAAACACAGATACTAAGTGTAAAAGGGGTCATGTTATTAGAAATTCACTATTTAGCGACCACTATAGTAATAATTCGAACAAGAAATAGCAAGAGATGCTACAACTAGTGGGTGAAGGCGGGTGACAAATGGGATTTTACACAATGTCAAAGCACCTCTCACAAAACATACGCTGAATACAAAGAGGGGGAAGTGTCACTTTCAGTGGAGAAACCTGCAGGCACCATCTTAACCCAGTGACCTGGGTTAACACCACCAGTAAGAGGCCAAGTAGACACTGTGTATCTACCATCCAGTAGGTCTCCGTGCGAAGAACACAGCATTTGTGATATTCTAGCTGAAGAAACATAACCAGGGTCTAGTGAAGAGGGAACAATGGGCAAACACAAACTGAGGAACATTCTACAAAGTAACTGGCCTGTACACGTCAAGATTTTTAAAGACATGAAAATCAGAGGAAAAGGAGGGGCTGTTCCAGATTGAAAGCCTAGAGGGTTGTGACAGCTGAGTGCTAAGTGGATCCATTGCTGTAGTAGAGGTTACTGAAACATTGGCAAAACTTGAGTGGGGTCTCTGGGTGAAACGTATACAGGAGGTCTTTGTATCATTTTTATAAATTTCTTTAAGTATGTAAATATGTAATAGTTTTAAAACAAATTTTTTTTTTTTTAGTTAAAAAAGAGATTCTGTGTCTTTGAATGGCTTTAGTTATGGAGAATGGGTAAGAGTTATAATTTAGCATTGTGGTGACTCAAGTTAGGTTTTTGGCCATCAGACCTAGGATTTTTCAGTTATATGGTTCACTTAGTATCCTTGTAGGCCACGCATTGATTTCATTACTAGGGATACTGTGATCAGTTAGTCATGGTCAGAGATCCCTGAATGCCAAGTTTTTTTTTTAAAAAATATTGTAACACTTCATTTGTAATGTGACTTTTACAACACTGTGCACTCATTTCTCCCATTGAGTTTTTTGCTATTTTATCATATTGTACATCTAACTATTACAAATCCCATATTAAACATTGTCATTTTATATTTGATTTTAGTCTTTAAGTATTTGGCTAGCTTTAAAAACATTATATTACAAAAAAACATTATATTACAAAAAAATTTATGTTTACTGAAATGTTTACCATTCCCAGAACTCTGCATTACTTCAGGTAGATCCACGTTTTCACTTGTCAATCACTTTATTTCAATTTTCAGAACTTCCTTTATGATTTTCTTTGATGAGTTCTGATGACCAAAAATTCTCTCAGCTTCTGTTTTTCTAAAAGTGTTCTTACTATACCTTTTTTTAATTGAAGTATAGTTGATGTACAATATTATATAAGTTACAGTTTTACAATATAGTGATTCACAATTTTTAAAGGTTATACTCCATTTATTGTTGTTATAAAATATTGTCTATATTCCTTGCGTTGCACAATATATCCGTGTAGCATATTTTACACATGACAGTTGGTGCCTCTTAGTCCCTAAATTACTGGTTTGCCTTCTGCCCTTTGTGGTAAACATGTTCATCTTGTCTTTGGCAGTTAAGTGTTGCCACTTGGTCTCTGCCATTCTGGGAATCCCACCTTCTTTTTTGAAATCAGAAGCCCATCTCAGTTGTTGCATCTCCCATTGTCATATCTGGATAACTAAGGAGAAAAAGCAGATTTTCAAGGATGAGGGTGCTAACCTTCATAATGTAGTTGACAACGCATGGTGAAGGGAATGTCTTCTGGGTTTTCTTGGGGAGTGGCTGTGTAGATCACATTAATCCACTCCAGTGTTCCCATCTCCTTAAAGCTTTGGTTCTTTTCTCCTGCTCATCATTCAAGGAAAGCACTAACATTTCCTTCTCATTGCACATTAAACCCTAGTTTCAGTCAACCAATCAAGACATCAGAACCACTTCTAGGTATATGAGTCCAATTTATTAAATTCAGATTATCTATTAAGTACACTCATAGAAGTGCATTTTGCTTGAGCTGGTATTATTTTCCACCCTTCCACATGTATTCCCTAAGATTCACATTCTTGCAGTTCTTTGGAGTATCAGGTATTTCATCTGAGTCATAGAGTGTAACTGGTACCTAGAGCATACCCTCATAAGGCATCTTCCTTAGGTGAGGTTATCACAGAGTGTTCAAGCAAAAGAAGAGTTGTTTCCTCAGACACAGGGGTGCAAGCTGCTGGAAAGGGAGGATCAATGAACATGTCTCAGAGATTCAAGATTCTCTATTTCATCTTGAGTCCAACCAGACATCCTCATTTAAAGTTGTAGGGACCATTGTTTTCTAATCAATGTCCTAATGTTCACATTAGGGAACTCTAAGTGATACAGAAGTAGCAAATACAAAAAGGTTTAGGGAGGGCAAACAAGGAAAGACTAAGAATTTACAGGATCTCTCTTAACCACAAGACTGAGTTTCAGACCTTTTTGGAAGGGGTGGCTGAAGCAGGAAAATGCAGCCTGCTCATGGCAAAGAAATTTGCCAGAGGTTGCAGGCCAGAGGAATTCTGTAAGAACGGTCGACCACGTGGCTGGAAATACTTGCTAGAGTTTGTTGGTCAGACTCAGCATAAGAATACATGAGAATAGCCAGCTGGGTAGTTGGAAAAAGTTGTTAGAGAGTGCAGACCACAGTTCTGTGAGGATCATAAACATGAGTGTCCTTGGGGCTACCCACACACCTGGGGCTCCCCACACGCCAGTCTGCTGGCTAAGGCTGCACACTAGAATCTGGAAGGGATGTCCCTTCCTTTTACTGTGGCTTTACAGCTGCCATCCATTACCCTCTATTGACAAAGCCTAACAGTAAGCTGGCTGGCAAAGGTGGGATGTTTCACATCTTGTATCATAAGGCAAGGAAAAGAAGGGTGGATTTGGAGCTGAGGTGAATAGATTGTAATTAGTACAGATAAGGTGACAAAGTTTTGGACATGGAATTGTTGACTGAAAAACAAAGAAGTATAGCCTAAAAGCAGAGAATTATGTTTTATTCAGGAACCTCACTGAGGACCATAGCCTGAGATCACAGCCTCTCAGAAAGCTCTGAAGGACTGTTCCAAAGAAGTAAGGGAGAAGCCAGGAATTTTATGGGAGTTTACAGGAATTTTGTCTGAAAAAAACCCCAAACAAAACATGCAGTTGATGCTAATCACAAAAGCAGACATCTCAAGTTAATGATTCTAGTGCTTTTCAATGTGTGGGAGGATGCGAGTCTGGCCTTATTGAAACCATTCTTTTGATATTCATCTTAACACTGTGTGGCCAGTATCCTGTCCAGTATTCCCTGGAGGGTGGACCATCAGGACAGCTGCAGTGGCTGATGGCTTTGTGGCTGCAACATCCTTTGTTCACTGAAACGGCAGGTGACATTCTTTGTCCGCAGGATTGAGGTGCCTATAAATGTATTAGTGTAGATAGCTAGCAAATCTTAGATGTGATGTCCTAGGAAGATTTCAGGGCTTTAATGTAGTCATAGTTGTTATCCACATAAGAGTGTTTGAGATTTCCAAGAACATATAGCGTGAAGACTAGTGGGTTAAAACAAGAACCAGAGGAAACACCATTATTTAAGGATAGGTGAGAGAGGAGGAGAAGCCTACAAAATAACTCTAGAAGAAGAAGAAGTCCGAGCAGGCCATTCAAGGGTGATAGGTTTCATGGAAGCCTAAAGAGTAGAGTTTCAAGAAGGAGAGAGAGAGATCACAGGGTCAAATCTAGCAGAAGGACCTAGCAAGAAAAGACATGAGCAAAGGCAATACCTATTCCTGATTGAAAGCAGTGTGGAATAAGATGAATCTAAGTTTTTCATTTAGAGAGCTGCATGATTGTTTTGAGAAGTTTGGCTGAAAAGGACAGACATGAAGCAGAGCTGGCGGTGTGATGCAGGGGGCAGCTGAACGATCAAATGAAATATTTAACTTCTGTGTGAGAAAAAGAACAGTTCTTTTAGCCTGCAGATGTGCTTTGTGTGGCTCACATTATGTTCTTTTTAAAAAATGTGACCTTGAATGTCTGAGGTTGGAGCATTAATTTCCTTGTCAACTGAAAAAAAGTACAACCTAAAAGTTGAGAATTACATTTTATTTGGCAGACTTGCTGAGGACTTAAGCCTGGGAGGCAGCCTCTCAGAAAGCTCTGAGAGACTGTTCAAAAGCAAGGGAGGAGCCAGTATACATAGGAGTTTCTGAAAAAATAAATAAATAAAATAAAAGCCCAGATAGTTGGAACATCAAAAGATTATTGTTAATTAAAGAAAAACAGAAATCTCAGGTTAATGAATTTAGTACTTTTCTATATATAGGAAGATGCAAGAGACTGGGCGCCTTGAAATCATTCCTTTGATATGCACCTTAACTATCTAGGGCCAACATCCTGCTTTTCCATCCTAAATCCCCTCGGGGGGCACACTGTTGGGCGTGGCTGATGGCTTGATGGCCAGGACATGCTTTGTTTATTGATATGGCAGGTGGCATTCTTCGTTCACACCCTGTTATCTTTTATCCTTCTCAAAACATTTGTTTGTGCTACCTGCCTTACTCTTGCACATATTTTAGAACGCTGACATTTGCAATGTGTGTTTCTTGAATTTGAATGAGTGGACCAAAAGGAAGTTGCTAGTCATTCTTCCAGAAAAGTAATTTATAGCATAATAAATATAATGAACAATGGGATTAAAAAGGAACTTTGAAAGAGTTAGTGTCCATGCCTTCATTTAATATTTGCATCCTAAGACAAGTGTCCTAGAATCAGCAAAGGTAAATGACTTTCTCAAGATCACACAGCCAACAAGTGCAGATCTGTGGTTAAAACTCAGACTCTTATCCACTCCACTCTTAAGAACCTCACCATCGTCTGCTGGGCCACTTCCATTCCCATCCTGCCACTCTCCTTAGTATTTAGTTTCAAGAAAAATACGGACCAAGGAGAATGCGTATAAAAAATAAAACTGCTCTTCAGAAATTGACTAGAATGTGATTTCACTATTTTCCTTTCTCAAGCAGGAGGTTTATCCTATGTATTACTAAACAAGTTAAAGCTCCAACTTGCAGTTTGCTAGTGCTTGTTTTTGAAGTCAACAGTATCACTGATTTTCACCATGCGTTAGAGAATCTCTTGGGTTATTCTTTCAGCTATACTGAAATGGCTGAAGGAAGTGGTTAGTGGAGGTGATGTGGTCAGTAGAAACAGTATTCTTTAGTCAGTGCAGTGGCGCCTTGTCTCTCTCACTAACAGAGATGAGGTAAGAGTGAAGGAAGCAATGTTGACAAATTGTTTTGAGATCCTTAGATGTTAGTGGAAAGCCAAATATCAGAAACCTCAATTTTCCTCTTCTTTCTCCAAGTGCATTTTTCTCAGTGTTGCAGTCCATAGAAAACCAAGGAAATAATTATCAAGCTACAGAAAAGAGAGGAAAATGCTCAAATTGCTTTTGTAAAAATTTTCATGAAAACAGGAAGGAAATAAAAATATCTGTTACCAGATGGTGAACAAGTGGTATTTCTGACAAGTCTTGCTGAGTTCTAACTTGCCCCTCTACCTACCTTATTTTTCACATGGAATTCAAGGGATAGCAGTAGATTCATGGAAGTTAAGAATAGATTTCTAGAGAAATCTAAGAAAGATTTCTAGAGGTGAATGTGATACCAGGAGCTGCTTCTTGCTATCAGTGAAAACTTGAGCAAGTGATCATCTCTTTGAGACTTGATTTCCATCATTATCAAACAGAAATAAAATTATTCTAATTTATAAGACCATTGTAAGAAATCAATGAAAAATGCATATTAAGTGCTTAGTAAAGTGCTTCGTAAGCATTTAACAAGAATTAGCTACTATTATTTACCCATAGTAACATTAGTACTAGTAATAATTATAATAATAATATAGTCCTTACTATGTCACTACTTGGTATATAATCTTTCAGTGACTTCACTTTGCTCATGCAGGAAAGTTAAAGTTCAATAGTGTGGATTCAGGGTCATGGAATTAGTTGCTTCCAGATTAAATGCACACAGACACACATTTTATGCTACATCCAGACTGGCTTGCTCATCCTTCCTGTCATGCCAAGTCGTTTTGTACCTGTGAGGTAGATGTTTCTATTCTTTTCTCCACTTACTATGAAAGCCCTTACCTCTACTGATACTCTCATGAAATTCTACACTTTCATCGAAGCACCTTTTACAGAAAGCATTTCTAATCTCACAAATAGATGTTTTCACATTCATTCTTGTCTGAGTCCCCTCTTTAGCAGATTGTCTTGTGTATTAAATTGTAAGTCTGTAGTATCATGGACTATGCCATCTTTATCTGTACACACACAAGCATTCGACTGCTGCTTTGCAAACGCTAGTAATGCCATACAATCTGTGAAAAGAGCAAGTTTTGTTACTAGATAGTAAGTTCTTGTCTCATCTCAGAAAGAGTTCAGAGACAAGACATGGAGGTCAAAAAAGTAAAGGGAGGATTTATTAAGCAATAGTACACTCTCAAGGGAAGAGGGGATAGACTCAGGTGAGTAGCTGTGCTGTTTCTTCGGCAAGCTGGTTATATGGGTTGTAAAAATGAATGGGCAAAATATTCATTGGACAGAGAAGGATTTTGGGTCATATTTCTTGATTTTCATCCCAGCTCCACCTTTCTGAGGGGAGGAGGGATTTTGGGCCTTATTTAGTCTTGATTGGAAGTGTCACAGTGTTGGTGCATCATGGGCACTTCTAATCTGCAAGGCTAATTGTATTGTAAAGAATGTAATGAGCAGAAAGTTACATTTGAATGCCAGAGATTACTGTCTCATCCCACCTTTCTTTGTCTGCCTCTAGGACACTTATCAACCCAGGATATTTGGTTTCTTAGTTTAGAGGTTCTTGGCTTTTCTCTGTTATCCAAGGGCCCCCATTGTTCACAAAGAGGTATGGTTTCCTGCCATCTGGCCTATTCCCCCTCTTTCTCTGCTCATATTTGGCTCTTTGCCTATTCTGACAGTTTCATTTCACTACAGATCAAGAGGGCAGTCCATCTCTGCCTCACAGGCTATTTATTGCCCCTTTGATTAAGTTTCCTTAGTCAGCTGCTTGGCTGGTTGTCTCCTCTACCTGGTTGTAGGTTGGTAGGAAGTGGGGTATTGTATGATGTATGCCTGTGCTCTGAGGACTAGGAATATTGGAAGTAGACAGCAGGAGAAGAGGAGAGAGGCAGTGTGATTAAAAGCATCCCAGGCTTGCAATGCAGATTCCGTGTTTTAGCTACCACATTTATTGGCCTTGTGACCTTGTATGTGTCCCTTAGCCTTCCTGAGCCTTTGTTTCTCCACCTGAAAAAAAGAGAATAGTTATTTTTAACCTCTTAGAACTCAATAAAGGACTAAATGAGATAAAATGTGAGGCAGCTTGTGCAGATCTTGGCACTCTATTATACTCAATGCAAGTTACTTTTCCCCTCTTTTTCTCCTGAGAAGTGTCCAGATATAATTTATCACCAAAAGAATAGCTTCTTGTCCATCTTGTAGATAAGATATTCAAAGCATGGAGTGTTTTTATGAGTATCAGTCACTTGATAATTGAAAATGAGCAAATGAACAGATGATAAACTGGAATTGATAGTGAACACAGTGTTCATAAGGCATAAAGGTATCATCGAACGAGTGCTCATTAATCTCTTAATAATGTCAGTCACAGAGCGAGAGGTGAGTAAGATTAAGGTGTCAACCTTGTGATATTGTTCTTTTAACTTCTAAGTTCTTGGTTTCCAAGTGACAGGAAATCAATTGAAGGCTGACAGCTGTTTGGTAAGCTATGTAAAATGAATTCGGTGAGTCAGCTGAGCTCCTAATGACTAATGTCTTCAAAGTAGCGGATACAGCTGATAGGTCTAATCTGTCACCAGTTATTGCCATCTAGTCTAGCAGTTTGGCTAAAAACAGGGTGGTGGGTGGGTTCTGTTATCAAGTAATTCTGGTCTGAGGAGATTTTTCTTCTCTAAACAAGAGTATCAGAACATTGAATTTATAAACGACATTAAATATTAATAAGTATGTATTTATATTATGAACGAGAATATCAGTATACCCTGACCCTTTTTGCTCCTATCTTCTCTGTTATTACACATTAGGAAACTAACACAATTCTGTTGTATCTCTTCCCAAAAACATACCTTCTCAATTTCATGGCCTCCTTTCTGAGTCCCGCTGCTCATCAAATCATAGCTGGACAATTTCTCTTCCATTCTAATTCATTCTAATTAAAGCAACTATTATTGTTTCCTTCAGTTATTTTAGTCAGATCGCTCCCTACACCAGAACCCATTGTAGCTCTTAATTAGCTCTTGAATCAGGCTCTTCAGCATTTGCCCCAAGGCCTTCAACTCCTATTGCTCATTTTCCTGGTTTTAGTCCATCCTACACAGAATCAGAATAAACCCTCCTCCTTTCATCTCAACTCACCTCGTCCCTTCTGTCTCTGATTTTTCAGGCTTCTTTTTCCCTCCTTTAAAAACGTGCTCTTCTTACGTTATACGGAGTTGTGTTCACATCCAACTTCAGATTTTTTTCTTCAAATACATCTTCTCTTTGACCTTCTGATGAAACTACCCTAGATTCTTTACTTTAGCATTTACTTAGCTTTTGGGGATTGAGTTCTATAGGGCACTCAATAAACTTTAGCTACAACATATATATATAATAAAAATGTAAATATATAAACTAATTATATAAATCATATAAATATATAATATATTATATAAATATTATTAAATAATATTCAATATAAACTATATATAATATATATTAAGCCTGTTGTATATTTCATTATATAAATACATTTATATAAACATAATAAAAATATATATTTATTCCAGAATCTCTTTGAGCACTTTAGACAAACATAAAAAAAAAGAACACAACTCTGTAAAGAAGGTGCTTTTCTTATAGTCATTTTACCAATAGGGAAACGTAGGCACAGAGAGGTAAAATAACATGCCCAAAGTAATCGGCTGCTACGTGTTGGTAGTGGATGCTGAAGCAAGACCAGCTGGCATCAGAGTTTGTACTCTTCATCACCAAACTCTAAGACAGCTGCATTAGCTTACATTCGTGTATGAGTTTTCTCTGTTGGAGGTTTTATGTCTTAGTTACATTTGCTCATTTAACTCCCGTATTTTATTGGAAGAATCCAGAGGTGAGAAACTCTACAGATCAGTTCACATATCTAGAAATATGTGATCCATAGAATAGACTCTCAAAACATATTGCTACCTAACCTGCTAGTTAATATTTTGGGAAGGTTTGTTTTTCCCTCTTGAAATTTTGGAAACTAAAATTTTAATTTCTCATGTGGTTTTCTTTCAAGTTTAAGGCAATCAAAAGTTGGATCTCTACAAAATTCTGAAGATGGTGTTTTATTCATGGACTAAATGCTCCATCTTGGACTTTGGACTAATCACTAGAAAAAGGCAGGTGATAAATCATGCCCACTTGATGGAAATAGCTATCCCATTGGAAGAGATGGATATTAAAGGAAAAATTGGCACATATTTAGTTTATTTTAATTAAATGCTATGAAAATATACTTAATTAGAATTTTAATTGCGATTTTGTTATAGTTTTCACAAGTTCTCTGAAGTAGATGTACAGGGAATTACAGGATTGCATAACAATCCTGTAACTAGGGACTTAACTTTGAGGGAATCAGAAAAGTGTTCCTTGAGAAGGCAACATTTAAGGCTTAGAGGATCGTTGGCAGTTGGCCAGATAAAAGGGACATGGGCATGGAGTAGCATTCTCAACTGAAGAGTAGGATAAGGGCAGGTCCTAAAAAGACTAGGAGTTGGAAACTTGAGGAGCTAAAAAGAAAGCCAGAATAACTGATGACTGAGTAACAGGACTGTCGAGCAGGATGAGACTGGAGAGCTAGGAAAGGGCCAGAAAACACAGGGCTTTGTGCACTGCAGTGTTACCTGTGTTTAGCACCATAAAATCCTCCTTCTGCATCCTGGTCTCTCCTCCTCAGATAGCTCCCTCAGCCCTCAGTGTTCCTATGTCTTCTCTTTCCTCTCTCAACACCAGCTCTTGTGAAATGATAAGATGAACCGTTCAGTAGTAACCAAGGAGGCTTAATGTGTAAAATTGCCCACGGACCCTTGTATTAGACCAGGAAGTGGACCCTATATTTTGTTCCAGCCAAACAAACAAAGATGTAATCACCGTCTTGCACTCACTGACCACTTAGGTATGTGAGCAGAAGAGCAGCTATTTTGAAAGTGGTAATACTGACTTCACGCCAGCAGGCTTGGTAATGACACGAAGAAGAGCTCTCTCTCTTCAGTCCTTGTCCTTTAAGTGCCTCATCAAAGTTTCCTGTCGTTGTGAGGGTGATGGGAGTGGGAGCAAGAAGGAACTGGGTGGTGACAGGTAAAGGAGACAGTTGAGGAATTTTTTAATGCTATGTGTATGTATCTGTGTCCATGTGTGTTAATGGGAAAGGCAATTCCAACCCAGTAAATTTGGTGTATAATTCTTTAATCAGATGGCCAGCCACTCTAGCCCATAAGTAAATTAAAAATAATCCTGAATTTTTCTACGTTTTTCACTTAAAGGAAGAAAACACATTACGAAGGTCTTTCTTTGCATACCATGAATCAAGTGGTGCTTGAACCTGCCACTTCCGGCCTTGATTAACAGTGTGCTTAATTGCTTTCCTGTGCCTTCCCACAGCTGGCAGATGGAGTGCTGTAGAGGTGACTGAACCACACTGACGGTATTTACGCTGCAAACAAATGGTGTTACCGTCTGTGGATTTCTCCTCGTTGATCCAAATACCCTAAAGACAAAGCAGAATTCTCAAAAATTTATCTGTATTTCCACTCTGGTCTCTGCTGCCTTCTTAATTTTTGTACTTGCACATTTGGGATTTGAGCGCATCTAAAGGTGAACTTGAGCACTGTAGCTTGTTTCTGTACAGCTCACAAGATGAGTAACTTAGAAAGTAGAAGCTTTGAGAGTGATAATTAGGGTATGTACTGTTTGCTTTTTTTAAAAATATTTTTTTCTTTAATTTTTTTTATTGAACTGTAGTTGATTTATAATGTTAGTTTCAGGTGCATAGCAAAGCGATTCAGTTATACATATACACAAATACATATTTTTTCTTTTCAGATTCTCTTCCATTGTATGTTGTTATGAGAAATTGACTGTAGTTCCCTGTGCTGTACAGTAGGTCCAGGCGCTGTCTGCTTTGACGAGGGCATTCACTGGCATTGCTACTCTTTTTGCTCTTTGTTCTTGCATGGACTATGTAGCTCCACAGTCAGAGTAGATATTTGTCATTCATTCACCAGCTTTTAAAATATCCGTTTGGAGGTTCTGCAGCTCCCAAACCTTTTATTTTTCACTTTTGTGGGTGTTTGCCTTCAGCTTGGGATACAAGGTTCAGTGGCCTCTGGGATCAGAACACTGATCAGTTCTATCAGGGCGGGAGCCATGCTCTTCACGGGTAACACCTGCTGAGGGAATTGTTTTCTGAGGGAGATGTTAGTTGCACAAGTCCTGTTAACCTCAGTTGACATGGAGCAGATGGGTAGAGAATCAATGAACGACGAGAATTAACTTTCAAGGATGGAGTTTGCTGAGCAAAGGTTTTTACGTGAGGAAGTAATGTTTAAAAGCATGAGGAAAATAGAAAAAAAAATTAAAATAAACAGTTTTGAATTTTGAGTGTAATTCAGGGTATTTTATCTTTTTAAAATTTAAATCATTTATTAAAATATTGATTTGATAATGTTCTAAGTTCTGTATTGAAAAAATTAACTGCATAAATAGTCAGTTTATACCTGTCTCCTTCCCTCCTTCCCTGCCTCCTTCCCTCTTCCAGTCCCTCCCTTTCTTACCTCCTTTTTTCTGATCCTTTCTGATTTCAGTTTTTACCAAAGTTATGTACACAGAGTCTCTAAGGTGTCGACTAATCTTCAGTCTCTTGGCTCCCACCACTGCCTACAACAACCCCTTCACCCCTCAGCCATGGCAAGAACACTTTCTTTTGCCTATGTTTTGTTTTTTTCACCTATTTAAAATGTTTCAGGCTATTTGTTTTTAATCTCTTAAGTAACATGCTTTTATTGGTATCTCAATTTTTCAACCAGGTGATTTTTTTATTCTCTCCTGTGGAAGATGAGGACATAGTCCTTTTCTTTTTTCACATTCATTCACACAAAGAAAGTTGTTTCCATTCTCATTCTCCCAATGTTGTTACACTGTAATTTCAGTCAGATCACTTCCATGTTTGTAGTATTTGACTGTATAAGAACTAGTCACAGCAGAGCCACAATGCTTTCTTGGGTAATTTTTTCTCTTGCCCATCTTTTTTATCCTTATAAATTTATGGTTGTTTCATTTTTATATAAAATGTTTTCTATTTACTTATCATCAATTGTAACCCCCAATCCTCTGTCAGTTGGCTAAATCTCAATATAGTCAGATGATTTAAGAGTTCGTAGTTTCAAATTTTTGAAGATACTTTTTGGAGCTTTCTAATCTCCTTGTTGCCCTGTTCTGGGGACATGGTGGTTATTCTGAGAACTCCTTTTACCAGCATCCCAGGGTCTCTTTTTACTTCTATTCTGGTGAAACTCCTATCTCTTGTATTGTGAGATTTCCTTCTGAGTTTTTCACTTTGTTGGAGCACAACCTCTAGTAGCTATGAAGAAAGGGGTGGTGAGATTTAACATTTGCAAGATCTAGCAAAACGATACATGTTTATTCTATTCTCACATTAAGTATATAAAATTTACAGTTAGACATCATTGTTACTTTGTCTTTCGTAGACTTCATTGTCTTTACTTTCTATAAATATCGTGTTCAGATATTCTGATCCTTTGTTTAGAAGTAACGATTATGATAATTGCAACTTCACCCAAGATTTTTGTAAGGTTTTAATAAATTATTCTGAATCAAAAACTTAGAACATTACCTGATATAGTAAGCTTTTAATAACCCTTAGCTTTTAAATTCATGTAGGCAAAATTCTTTTGAACAATGCACTTGGGTGATTTTCTCCTCTTCCTTTACTCCATTCTCTCTGCCTGGAATTCTGTTACTTCTGAGCAGGACCTCTAAATTTCTTATTGTTCCCCCTCTATGTTTTGGCTTTGTCTTTTGTTCAACTTTCTAGGGAATTTCCTTATCTTTGTCTTCTAACTTTTCTCTTAAAATTTTCATATTTTAGTACTATATTTTAATTTCCAATACTTTGTGTGAGTGTGTGTGTGTGTGTGTTACAGCATCCTGTTCTTGGTTCGTAGATCCACATCTTAATTTTCTAAGGGTATTAATTGTAATTTTACTTTCAATGTTTTCTTTCCCATCGACACACTATGTTTGTTCCCAATTTAAACTTATCTTTGTTTGTTTTGGATTCTTTAAGTTAGAGACTTTTCCCAAGTACTCAGTGATACTTAATCGTTAGCTCTCATTAGGGGGCCCAATTGTCTATTAGATAAAACCCCTTTTTTTAAAATTAAAAGTATACTTGATTTACAATATTGTGTTAGTTAAGGATATACAGCAAAGTGATTCAGTTTTATATATATGTATTTTTTTCAGATTATTTTCTATTATAGGTTATTATAAAATATTGAATGTAATTCCCTGTATTATACAATAAATCCTTATTGCTGAATTATTTTATGGGTAGTAGTTTGTATATGTTAATTCCATATTCCTAATTTACCCCTGCCTCCTCCCTTTCCCCTTTGGTAACCATAAGTTTGTTTTATATGTCTGTGAGTCTTATTTCTGTTTTGTATATAGATTCATTTGTATTATTTTTTAGATTCCACATATAAGTGATATCATATAATATTTGTCTTTTTCTGTCTGACTTACTTCATTAGGTATAATATTCTCTAGGTCTACCCATGTTGCTGCACATGGCAATATTTCATTCTTTTTTATGGCTGAGTAGTATTCCATTGCACACACACACACACACACACACACACACACACACACACACACACACCCATATCTTCTTGATCCAATCGTATGTTGATGGGCATTTGGGTAGTCTCCATGTCTTGGATATTGTAAATAGTGCTGCTATGAACATTAGGGTGCATGTATGTTTTAGAATTAGAGTCCCCTCTGGATGTGTACCTAGGAGTAGGATTGCTGGATCATATGGTAGCTCTATTTTTAATTTTTTAAGGAACATTCATACTATTTTCCATATGGTAGCACCAATTTACCATCCCATCAGCAGTATAGGAGGGTTCCCTTTTCTCTGCACCCTCTCCAGCATTTATTATTTGTAGATTTTTTTGATGATGGCCATTCTGACAGGTGTGAGGTGATACCTCATTGTAGTTTTAATTTGCAATTCTCTAATAATTAGCGATGTTGAGTATCTACCCATGTGCCTGTTGGCCATCTGTATGTCTTCTCTGGAGAAATGTCTATTTTGGTCTTCTGCCCAGTTTTTGATTTGGCTCTTTGTTTTTTGACATTGAGTTTTATGAACTGTTCATATATTTTGAATATTAACCCCTTATTGTTCACATAGTTTGCAAATATTTTCTCCCATTCTGTAGGCTATCTTTTGTTTTGTTGATGGTTTCCTTTGCTGTGCAAAAAGCTTTTAAGTTTCATTTAAGTTTGATTAGCTCCCACTTGCTTATTTTTGCTTTTATTTCTTTTGCCTTGGGAGATCTAAGAAAATACTGTTATAATTTATGTCAAGAATGTTTTGTTTATATTCTCTTCTAGACTTTTTATGGTGTCATGTGTTATATTTAGGTCTTTAAGCTATTTTGAGTTTATTTTTGTATAGGGTGTGAAGGCGTGTTCTCACTTCATTGATTTACATGTGTCTATCTAGCTTTCCCAACACCACTTGCTGAAGAGACTGTCTTATCTCCATTGTATATTCTTGCCTCCTTTGTCATAGATTAATTGACCATAAGTGCATGGGTTTATTTCTGAGATTTCTCTTCTTTTCCATTGATCTGTATGTCTGTGGTTTTTGCCAATACCAAACTGTTTTGATTACTGTAGCTCTGTAGTATTGTCTGAAGTGTGGGAGGGTTATTCCTTCAGCTTTGTTCTTTTCCTTCAGTATTGCTTTGGCAATTCTGGGCCTTTTATGATTCCATATACATTTTAGGATTATTTGTTCTAGTTCTGTGGAAAATGTCATGGGTAATTTGATAGAGATCACATAAAATCTATAGATTGCTCGGGTAGTATGGGCATTTTAACAATATTAATTATTCCAATCCAAGAGCATGGGGTATCTTTCCATTTCTTTGAATCATCTTCAGCATTCTTTATCAATGTTTTATAGTTTTCAGTGTGTAGTTCTTTCATTTCCTTTTGAATACTAACATTTGATTGCCTCGTGGGCACCTTATAATTAACAACGGCTCCTTCTTTCCAAACTGTTTCTCCTTCAGTCTTCTGCATCTCAGTAATTGACACCATTACCCACCTGCCACTCAAGCTAAAACTTCAGCAAGTTATCTTAGGTTCCTTCCTTTTCATTACCTGCATGTTATGCCATCACAAAAGTAGGATTACAAAAACATACTGTCCCTCTTCCTTTCTCCAGAATGCTCCAACCACAGTAGACTTCTTTTAGAGCCTTAAAAATTCCAGGCTTGTTTCTCCCTAAGAATATTCGCCCTTTTGCTGGAATGATCTTGTTTTGAATTTTCACTGAACTTTCTCCCTTTTACATTCAGGCCTCAGCTAATTATATACTCTTCAGAAAAGCCTTCCCTGGTGTTGCAATAATGTTAACAACCCACTGATTCTCTATCATAACCACTGATTTTAATTCTGTATAAAGCAATGGTCACTATTCAGTATTTTTTAATATTTACACCATTTATTCCTACATGTACTGTATTTTTGTTTATTTTTTATCTCCTATAAATTAGTATAAGCTCCATTAGTGCAGGGACCTGTTACACAACTATATTTCTAGTAGCACACAGTGGTTATTCAGTAAATATTTTTTAAATACAAAACAATATATGTAGTATAAAATTGTTTATTGAAGGCCCTGGATTTTGAGGTATGAGTAGAAAGTCATTGCTTTCCCCAGTACTCACTCTGCAAATCTATTCAACAGATTTCTTCTTTCCCTCCATGGATTAAATCTCCACCAGGCCCAGTAGATTTTCTATTTGCTTTCACAGACTAAAAACCTCAGGCTAATTTTGTATTAAAACTCTCGACTCTCATCTAATGAAGAACTATTTTTTTACCCTAGTGGGCTTGATTCCTTCCTGAAGTCTTAGGAAAGGGCCATGAGGGAAAGACTAGGAGAGCCGCCCACAATTTCCCCACATCACTCTTCCCTCCCCCACCCTCACTCACTAAGAGTTTTCTGTCTCTTCTACAGGAAGGTCACTGCATAGCATATCATTTATACTGGGGCTCTTTGGGGGAAAAAGGCATTGTCAGGAATCATGCCTATGCAGCAAGCGTAAAGTGGGACAGCTCCTGGCCCATCAGGACAGGGTACATGGTTTTCTTATTCTAGGCCCAGGAATAGTGGGGGGGAAAGGGGAGGAGAGTTAAAGGACAGAAAAAAATTGTAACTTGGCACCTGAGCTTTCTGTGTAGCAGATGTCTTCTGATCAAGGTTAAATAAGGACAAAAATCCCTGCTCCCCTCAGGAAGTTGGAACTGGGATGAAAATCAGGAAATACAACCCCAAACCCCTTCTTCCTCAATGAATATTCCACCCATTCCTTTTTGCACACCATATAACCAGCGTGACCAAGAAACTCAGTGCAGCTACTCGCCTGAGTCTGCCTGCTCCCCCCTTGAGAACATCCTATCACTTAATAAATCCTCGCTTTGCTTTCTTGACCTCTGCCATCTCATCTCTGAATTCTTTCTGCAACAAGACGAGCACTTACTCTCCTGTAACAGATGCACACCTGCTGGGTTTTTCTTGCATGGAGCACCTTTGAGACTTCTCAGAGCAGCACTGCCCACTTTCCCTACCCCTTAACCCCAGGGAGCTCTCTCTGAAGTTACCTCCTCTGCCTGTTAGCCATGTCCTCTGCCTCAGAATCTGCATTCTCAGCCTCATCCCCAGTCTCCTTCTGCTGAGCTCACTGCAGCCCAGGTGGAGAGCTCTCTTAGGTAGGTGTACCATTCAAGGTAAATCACTCTCATTTCCACTCTGTGGGGACAGTTTTGGGCACCTTAGTCTGTGCCCTCAGTTAACGGGCACTTTGTTCTTCTGTGGCCCTCTCTCCCTTTTCTGCCAGCTCTAGCCAACCTGGCTTCTGTAGCCATGAGTCAGGTATAAGTTGTGAACAAATAGATGGTCCCGTAACCCCCAGGAACATGTGTCCCACTTTCTGAAGGTTTCTCTGAAGGCCCCCTTGTGAGGCTTGGTGTAGATGACCCTCCTTCTACCTCCCACAGCTCACCACAAACTCTAAGGAACCCCTTCCTACCATGCACTTTAAGTTCCTGAAGTCTCTACCTTCCATTATGTAGCCTGGGGGTTGCCAGTGGGCTGTAATACTGGCAGAACCAGTTTTACAGTTAAGCTCTGTGAAGACCTACTACCTTCATACCTGGGATATAGAGTACTGAGCACCAGTGGGGTGGTGCTCTTAGCCTTTTAAGTCTCGGTTCAAACTCCAAGACAACAAGAAAACGTCATGTGTAATACCTTTTAACACTAATTTAATCAAAGGCTGTGTATGTGCTGGGCACAGGGTTGGGTATTGTGCATGTAATTTCTGATTTAATCTTTGCAACAACTCCACTGAAGTCCTCAGCCATTTCCATTTTACAGATGAGGAAGTCAAGGCCAAGACATTCTAAGTAATGAAGAACAGACAAATCACAGTCACATGAATAATATAAAGTAGAGCCTGGATCTGAATCCAGGAAGACTGCTTTCAGGCACTGTATCCCGCCAAAGAGGGGTAGGAGGAAGGAGCCTGAAACTGCCTGCCCCCTTCACTCCTTTGTCTCAACTAAATCTTACCCTGAGTGGTTTATAGCGTAACGAGATAGCAAAGGAATTCTATGAAAGCTGAGTAATAATAACAAGAGAAAGGCCTGTTTGCCAAATGGGAAATCCCTTTTAAGGAGTGTGAGGATCCAGGCGAAACTGGGGTCCACTGGGTAAAGTATAGGGGCGACTGCAAGATGCGGCTGGTACCCTGTGGAGAGAGAGGCAGAAAAGGGCTTTGACCTAGGGGGAAGAAAAATGTTTTCATCTTTCCCTCGACTTCAGACTTTTCTGCTTAGCTTCAAGGAAGGCGAGATTCTTTCTGATGATGGAATGAGGTTTTCCAATTACTCAGGAGCAAAAAGGTAGCATACATATAAATGTAGAGGAGAGGGAGCTAGAGTATTTATCGATTTGAATCTAAATAGAACTGAGGTGAAGAGAAACTCAGGTCCCATTGATTTTGGCTGCCTTTCTAATAATTATCATAATTATCTTATAAATGAAAGCATTTTATTCTTGGTTCTTCAGTGATTTAAAATATTTTCAATTTTACTCCTTTAATACCCCATTAACACTTAGCTAAATTGTTATATTTGTAATTTTCTCCATTTTAGAACACTCTAGTTCAAACTAGTTTAGCCAAAATAGAGTTGGGAATCAAACTTGTTATATTTTACTAGGGAAGGTAATGAATATAAGACACAGTAATTTCCACCAAGGAAAAACATTCTTGATGATTCTCTGAACAACCAAGAGAACTATTGTGTTTGTTTTAATATTGGCATGATCTGCCACCTTTACAGCTGTCAGTCCAATTAAGACAGTTAACTTATTTAGCAGTAACCTTAGCCCCCTTACTCCCACCTTCCTCAGTGAATACATAGACACTACACAAATTACAGCTGGACAGTTTGCAGGGGGAGAAATGTACATAGGACATGTAAGTGCAGCACCGAGTTCAAATTTAAGTAGCCTCGCATTATAGAACCCATGTCGACTCATGAATCCAGTGCCTGAATGTATTGCCTCCAATATGTCAGCTGCTAAGAACAGCCTTTTGTACTAAAAAAGATTTTGTTGCTTCTAGATAGATTGGTCACGCAAAGCTGCTTGGGCAAAATGTAGGCAGTATTGTTGCTGTCTAGAAATAGACTTTAATTAAGAACTACTGTGATGCTTCCCAGCAATATGTATTGGACATAAATTAATATATGCAAACCCAGGTTCTCAATTGAAAGTGACTAGAAACATGTTAAGGGATTGGGTTCTTTGGGTCCGTGGCACGTGCTCTGCTCCACACATGATCGCATTGCTTGACCTTTCACAGCTGGAGCAGGTCTTCACTCTTCAAGGGCTGGGCAGCTACCGTGACCTCTGTCACTGCTTTCTCGATGACATTTTTCTCCTCTGCTTGATGAAACCAATTATCTTTTTTTCCCCAAGAGTGTGTCAATTATGTCACTGTCATTGTTGCAGCCAAAGGGACATCAGTCTTGCTTTCTGTTAAATTCACTTTGAAGTCTTGGCATTTTATTCTAAGGCCTTTCTGTTTTCTCCTCGCCTTTTAAAATTTTTCTTCCTGTACTGTAATTGCATTTTGTTGTCTCTTTTGATAAGAAAGTGTCTGCACTTGACATCCTTGTCAGAGTGTTTTTCTTTATTTCTAATACTTTATTGTATATGTCACTGTGATTGTACAATTGTGTCACAATATTTGTCACATTCTCAATTTTGATGTTCAGTATTTGTCCTATTACTGCCACAGATACAAGATAACCTTTTATCAAATACTTTTAGAGACTTCAGGCAATCTCAAAGAGTAGTGAAGAAGTTATTCATGAAATGCTCTGCAGTTCTAAAAAACAGAGAAAGAGGTTTCTCAAACCCATAGACTTCCTCAATTGTTTATTAAAGCTGCCAATTTCATTGCATGCTTTTCATGAATTCTTATTCTCATGTCATGTTAAATAGATAGTTAAATAATTTTTCCATATCCTTGTTTGAATTTGGTGGCTTTCCTTATTTGAAAGTCTGAACTTTATATTGTGAACACTCACTGTAGCAGAATTCTTATCTCTTGTCTCTGGTGGAGAAAAATGTCTCTTTGAGTTCATATGATTGTAAAAATATGGGTAAGATGCTATAAACATTAATGATGTTTGAAAGAAAAGCAAAATTAAAGATTTTTTTCTTATTCTGTGGGGTTAAGTAAACTATTAGCAAATGAGAGGATGATCCACTCTTAAGAGCCAGAGGTAATTTTGATAATACAGTTATGAATTATGTTGCTGTTGTCTGGAGTATAAAATTAGCAATAGCTTAGTGTTAATGACTTTTCCTTTTCCCAGACTGACTCAGCATCCTTTGTTTTGGAAGACAGTACTTCTTGTTGGGTCCTCTAAGATTTCCTTTACCTTTCAGTCCTTCAAAAATGTCATAAACTCAAACTGGGACTCCTTCCTTTTTTTCTGGGCCCAAGAGTTATCGAACAAATTTTAATCTCCAAAGCCATCTTCTCTTGGTCTTTTAATTTCAACCACTTATTTCTTCAGAAGCTAGACTAGAATTTTAAACTTCTGTTAGCATTGAGAGAGTCTTGACAATTTTTATTTCCAGTCACTTGGTTTACAGAGAAAGACAGTGAAACCTTGAGTTAGAAATGGGATTCAGGTAAGTGTTAGAGATTGTGTCCTTCAAATCCAGCTTTCCAAGTTCATTTTAGTGCATGGAATCTTTCTCCACCCCGGGCTCAGTTGCTTTTAATGCAGTTACTTAGGAATAAAAAGTAATAACACAAGCGAAATATCCTGAGAGTTCCTTCTCAGTGAGGGAAAACTCAGCTGTGTCGGTCATCAATCCCAGTAGCAAGGTCCAGTTTCATCCTGCACACATGCCCATCTGTGCTCAGGTTACCGCAAGTACCTTTCTGCTGTCTTTAGGAAGAAATCTTCACTTATGAATAAAGGAACACAATGGCTTCCCTAGCTATTTTAGTGTGTGAAAGCAATCACTTAGGATTTATTATAATAATTAATTGTCTCCCTGTTTATTTTGTGCGATTATTTGCTTTTACTTAGTGGGATAATGAATTTCTGTTGGCAGAAGCGGGGATAAATACGGAAATTAGAAAAGATCTCAAACCTTGGCTCAGGACTTAGAATATGAGTGGGAAAGTTCAAAGTTGTCACTAGGATGCCATGTTTTGGCGTGAACTGGTGTTGCCTTTTGTCACTTTTTGAGCATCAGTTCTGCTTGGTAAATTTCTGCATTATGGTTCCTCAGTGTTTACACGTGCAATGAACTGCTTGCTCTAAAAGGCTTCATCTTCATTATAAGTTGATACAACAAATAAGTTTAAATATGTAATTAGATGCTAGAGCTCTTGAAGGGTGATTTAGTAGAAGAAGATAAATTTTTGGAATCAAATAGAAGGCTGTTAAGATGCTGACAAGATTAGGACAGTCATTATTAGAATTTTAGACACAAGTGTTACGGACTCACTTTTTAATGAAAGAGTGTATTTAAATAAGCAAATCATTGGCTGCATTTCTCCTCGACATTTCATTATCCTGTGGATTACATATTCAGTCCATCCATCACGATATAAAAGCGTGGTTACTATACAGCAGATTAAAAAATTGACTGTGAATATTTCATAGGTTTCAGGAACTCAGCCTCTCAGCAGTTCTCATTATTATCGACCCCAACAATCTATTTCACAGTGTGTCAGCAGACAAATGCATTTTAGGTAAACTTGATGTATTAAACAGGATACCGTTTTTTATTAAGATTTATAGCAATCAGTTGACATTCTTATGTGATCTACTTTGTGATTGGTCAAATTGATTCTATCAAACTCAAAGGAAATTGCCCTGAACACTTCTATTTGTGTTGCTCATAGTTTGTTATTCAGTTATTTACTAGGATATGATAACACTTACATATTTTGAAATACTCAAGATTTAAATTCATTCTAGAATTGTGACGTTTCAGAAAATGAAATTATTTGGATTTAATTTGGAATTTGTCATAGATCATCTCAGTTGAATTAAGTTCTCAACCGTGAATATGGTATCAGCAATCTGGGATGAAAATGTTGGTGATGTTTACAACTTCTAGGCATTTAATTTTTTCCTGTTCTAATTAGCTTGAATGCTGTTGAGACATATTAAGGAATTTTATTCCTTTAGTTATAATCAGTACATATTTTAAGCAATTTTTAAAAAGATACGAAAGGGCATAACTATTGGAATAAAAAAAATCTACAACTGAATCATTGTTTTGCTACATTCATTAATTTTTAAGAAGTAACTTGCTATATACTTACCTTTTCTTACCTGTTATAGGGGGATAATAATATGTCTTCTGATACTGCTGTGTGAACTGAATGTAAGAAAATATAGAAAAGCATCTAGCTTGTTCTTGCTTGGCACTTAATGCAGTGCCTCAAGGGTGTCCTAATATGATCTTTGATCATCACACAGTAACAAATAGATAGTATTTATTGAGAGCTTACTAAATGCCTTCCACAGTTGTAGATGTTTTTATTGTTGTTGTTGTTTTTATTTAATGGGGGTACTGGGGATTGAACCTAGGACCTCATGCATGCTAAGCACACACTCTACCACGGAGCTCTAACCGTCCCCTGCCACAGTTGTAAATGTCTTTATAGGCAATGTCTTTGTATGCAATAAGAAATTTAATTTTTTTTTGTCACAAGTCTGTAAGTGAGTGTTGTATTAATCATATTTCATAGGCAGTGGAACTTAAATAACATATCCAAGGTCAATATATTTTTATTTGTTGACTCTATTGTGCCTTTCCTTGTATGATGTATCATTATTTTATGTTAAAACTACAAGAAAAAAAACAACTGCTGCTCATGCAGTAGAACAGAGAAACTTCAGCAAAAGAAGGGATAATTAGAGGAAACCTACATTTCAGATATTAAATCATATTATAAAGAAAAAAATTAAAAGGGCTTTACCAGTATAAGAATAGACAACTTAATAAGTGAAATAAAATTTTAAAATTCATAAATGTACCAAAATATTTTCAGTACATTTTACAACAGTGCAAGAAGAAATAGGTCACTTAATAATTGTCATCTTGAACAAAATATAATTAGATTCCTATTTCTCACCTTCTACATAAATTATCAGATGGATCAAAGACAAATATACAAGAATCACAAAAGTATTAAAAGAAGACATGGGAGAATTTTTTTGATATTCTTATAAGTGGCAATGATGATTGAGGTGAAAGATAAAAGTCAGAGTCAAGAAAAGAAAAGATTGGTAATAATGAATATTTTAAAAATAAAAATAAAAAGAATTCCTCATGGCATAAACCACCATTATGAAAGGCAAAAGAAAGTCTGGAAAATAAAATTTCCACTTAATGTCATAAAACAAAAGTTAATTAATGTATTTCAAGCTCATTCTAATCAAGAGGAGTGAGAACTTCAGCATAATATTCAAATGGCATGGAATTTAACAGTCAATATAAATAAATTATATTTTAAATACATAAAAAGATGCTCAACCTCATCTGTATTTTTAGAAATACAAGATAACATTTTTCATCTATTTGGCCAACAGTATAAATTCTGAGAACATGCTAAGTTAGTAAGGGTCTAAAGAGTTAGGGAATCTCATGCCTTGCTGATGGGAGTGTTAACCAATGTAAGCATGCGGAGGGTAATTTAGCAATTTGGCAATTTATTTCAAAATACAATGTGCATTTACCCTTTGAATCAGCAATTCCATTTCGAGGTATGCAATCTTCAGGCTTATTTACATGCATATTCAGGATTTTGATTGCAGATTGTCCATTCATAGGGGGCTTATAAAAAAGATTCAATTCTATGCTATCAAAAATTAATGATTTTCTTAGTCTGTTTGGGCTGCTACAACAAAATATTATGGACTGGGTGGCTCACAAACAATAGAAATTTATTTCTTACTGTCCTGGAGGCTGGGAAATCTAAGATCAAGTTTCCAGCAGAGTTGGTGTCTGGTGAGGGCCTGCTTCATTGTTTATTGACAGGTGTCTTCCGGCAGCAACCTCGCATGCCTGAAGGGGGCAAGGGTCCTCTGTGGGATCTCTTCTACAAGGGTACTAATCCCATTCATAAGGGCTCCGCCCTCTTTACCTCATCACCTGCCGAAAGCCCCACCTCCCAAAGGTCTGTAAATCACATCGGGGATTAGGATTTCAACATACGAATTTGGTGGGGGGCACAAACATTCATTTTATAGCAATTATATCTCTATCTCTGTCAATATCTGTCTATTTATCTACTAATAGGGTAAAAACTCCAAGTATATTAGTATAATGAAAGAATATGATGTGGAGTATTAGGTAGAGTATTTTTTCTGTTTGTGTTTATGAAACATTGAATATATGTGGAATAGTATTTTGGAATGCCTGGACTATTTCTGGAAGGATATTTAAGAAAATGAGGACAGCAAGTGCCTCTGAACAGGGACAGGATGACCGGTAGACAGAGGAAAGGGGCTATTTTGCTGTATACCATTTCAGACCATGAAAGAATGGTGGTTGTGTCATGGACCTGCATCAACTATAAAAAGTAAACAAAATACAATTGAAAAATTATGAATTTAAAATATTAACATGCAATTTTATACTTTTCTGCCTTTCCCAAACTTTATATAATGAATATATTAGTTAAATAGCTTAACTTACATTTATATTCACAATGCCACTGCTTCACCACTTTGTTGTGGGAAGTTGTGTTACTTATCTGAGCCCCAGTCACAACTCTTCTAATGTATCTCCATAGCGTGATTTCATTACACGCATCAAACTTGTAGGTGATTAGTCTTGTTTGCATTATCCATCAGACTCTAAGCTTTAGGAAGGCAGGAATTGTGTCTGTCTTGTTTGCATTATCCATCAGACTCTAAGCTTTAGGAAGGCAGGAATTGTGTCTGTCTTGTTTATTGCTCAATCTCTAATGCCTAATACAGTGTTTGAGACAAATTTGGCAATCAATACATGTTTATTTAATAAAGTTGGATAAAAATAAATAAGATAATTGAAAATATTTATACTTTTTGAATCTTAGAAAAAAAATTTACACCTGATGCAAACAATGGATTTACAAACATAAATTGAAAAGATTAGAAAGCAGTGTACAACTGTAGAGAAAGAGTTATTACTCAGGGTAAATTCAGATCTGGAGTTCTGTGTGAGGTATTCACAGATGCTGTCTATCCTTCACATATACAGCAGACTACTTATGTAAAGATTTTAGGGATTTTTTAAAATTTAGGTATGGTTGATCTACAATTTTACATTAGTTTTAGATGTACAGCAGAGTGATTCAGTATTTTTATAGATATACTCCTTTTAAAGTTATTACAAAATAGTGGCTATATTTCCAGGTGCTACACAGCATATCCCTGTAGCTTATTTATTTTATACATAGTATTTTGTACCTCTTAATCCCCTACACCTGTCTTACCCCTTGACCTTCCCCTCTTACCATTGGTAACCACAAGTTTGTTCTCTGTATCTGAGTTTGTTTCTGTTTTGTTATATTCATTCATGTGTCTCATTTTTTAGGCTACACATATAAATACTACTTAAGTCACTTACTTTGTTTTCAACATTCAGTTTTTGTTTTTTTTTCTATTTTGAAACAGTCATGGCATGAACATTCCTGTGTATGTCTCCTGGTGAACATGTACATGTGTCATTTCAGAACTACCATATTATAATTAATCAAATAAAATAAATACGACAATAGCAAGGTATCAGGTAACTATTGCAGTGTAATGAAGCATCTTCAAGTGTTAGCACATTAATGTTGATCTTGTGAGACTCACTCAGCTGTTCTGCTTATCTGCCCCCAGCTAAGCTGATTGAGCTGATCACTCCTGGATTTACCGTGTATTAGCCATCAGCTTGTGAGCAGACTGGGACTGGATGGACCAGTATGGCGTCCTCAGGGCAAATTCAGTTCTGCTCTGGGTCTTCTCCTCACATCTGAGCAGACTAGATTGGGCTTGTTCTCGTAATCATTCTCATGCAGTGTCAGAGTTCCTAAAAGAGAAAACAGAAAAATGCATGAGCTCATGAAGTCTCACGTTGGAAAAAGCACTCCGTCAGTTTTGCCACATTTCTTTGGCTAAAATAAATCTCAAGTCCAGCCAACAATCAAGGAATAGAGACATAGATTCCTGATAAGTGGAGCTGCAAAGTCACATTGCAAAGAACATGAGTAAAGGGAGAAGTGCTGAATTGCACCGTGTTTATAATCAGTATACCATGCTCAGTGGGCAGAAGGATTGTAGTGGGAGCTTTCCGACACTGCTGGCATTAACGTAACCCATACAGTCACTTTGGCAACCCATTTTGCATTGCGTAGTAAACTTTCTGATTCTGTTCTGTAGCTCCGTGTCATAAGAGTTTCAGAGGCAGGTCATCTAGAAGGACAGCCAGGGACGCCTTTGATTGTTCTGCTGTACCTGTGCCTGGGTAAGCTACATGCCTGACTCTGGGCTGCGGCACTGGGAAGTCTTCTGTGCCCATGTATCAGGGAGATCAGGAGTAGAGCTGACATTTTGATCTCCATCTGCCTCACCCCTTATCTACTTCCCTACGATTTCAGAACAAGGGCTGGGGAAAGCATTATTATTAATTGGGCTTCTCCAGATCACAACAACACATTGTTTAAAGTCTGGCTTTATGTCTAAAAAACAACCTTTTTTCCCTACAATATCAGTCATCATGTCACTGTGATTTAGTACAGGACTTTTAGCAGTCAGAACAGGATCAAGGCACACTATAGGTGATCATTGGATTGACTCAGTGAATGAATGAATAAAAGAACTTTTTCCTTTTAAAAGAGCTAAGAGAACAAAGTAAAGCACAGCCTTATTCTGTAGGTTGCTGAGGTATTTTTGGCTCTGCCCCGTTTTATTTTTACACCACACTGTAATCAGCACCTTTGGCTCATGTTCACATGGTGTACGTGATCCTTCACACTCTGACGCTGAATAATCACTACTCACTAGTAGGTATCACTTCTTTCCAGATTGTCCTGTAGTGGTGACCTCTGTAAAGACAAAGGCAGCACAATGAACTAGCAATCCTGCCTACTTAGCATCTCAGCAGCAGGCAGTTGGTTTCGGGTTTTTGGCACCCCTAGCATTTTTCTTTCGTTATGATTCATATAGTGGGATCTACTGAGAGCGCACGCATTAACAAGGGCATTTATAAAAACCGTTCTTCCTAGAAAACTATAAGATAAAAAAACCCTAGGTTTTGTTTCTCTTAGAAGGTAGAAAGCTGTGCCAGGCAGCTTCTTCCAAGGGGTGTTGCTGATTTATGGGATTCTAGAGAAATACACATTTTAAACTTTTTATTTAGAAAATTTCATGTATCTACGCTAAAGTAGAGATAGTGGTGTACTAAACTTTATTGTGGTCATCATGCTGAAATGAGACAAGAGGACTATAATTTGAATAATGGGACATTGAGAAAATCAAAAGGCTGAGGCTATAGGTTCTGATATTGTTCCATCTTTCTTAGAACGTGGTGGTTACCAAGTGGTAAGAGCTCTGAGATCAGAGGCAGAGGTTAAATAGCAACTTTGTAGGATTGCACTATTGTGTATTACCATTTTCCCTATGAGGGAACAGAAGCAGAGAGAGAGAGAGTGATTGGCATCAGGTCACAGAGCTGATCAGCAGTGGCTCACAGGTCTCTCTCCGCCCTGAGCTCACAGTCTTGCCATCATCCCACTCAGCCTCACACCTCTCCTCAGCGCACCTGCTTCCATCCCATCGCTTCTTACGTGGATCTTACTTGGACCCACTTTCATGGTGAACAGACTCTGAAATCGGTATGTTCTCTCTTTCCCTTTTATCTTGTTCATTTCTCCAATGAAGACCACTTGCCCCATGCCTTCTGGAACCCCTACCACAGTCTTTGCTTTATGTCAACTTCTGGGTCATTGTTGTATCTTTGGAAGATCATTCCTCTACCTACGGCATCTATTTTTTTGGGGGTGGGTGGGTCATTGCCTGCCTCTTCTGTCTTCCCCTTTCCATGATTTCTTGCTTATCCTTCTCCTAACATTAAACTTTAGCATTCATGTTGTTGATCCATAAACCCCTTTAGTCTCACAATTATACAAAATTCTTAACAGTGATGATCTCTACTAGTTCACATTTGGCAACTCATTATCATGGCACAGGGGGTAAATCAAAGCTTAGTGATAAAGAATATTGACTCTGAAGTTAGACAGACCTAAATTAGAACATGTAGCTTGCGAGCTGTTTGGCTTTGGGAAACGGGTCCTCTGTAAACCTTATTTATTATGCATAAGATTTACTTAGAGTATCTTTATAATACAGTTGTTACTAGAACTAAGTGAGAAATTATGTGCTAACAGTACAGCATAATGCATGGCAGTTGCGTTAAGTCTTAGCAAATGTTGGCACTAATAATGTGTGTATACATGTTCTTCAATCCTTAGAATTACTCAGCCTTTAAACATCTATTTTCATTCTTGTTTTTTTACCATTTCTATGCCTCTGACTTCTCTTTCTTATTATAAATGTAAAGCTATTCTATATTCACAGCACATTTTTGGTTATTGTTTCAATTTATTAATTCTTCTAAACTCAATGGCCTGTCTCTCCACTGTAAGCCATCTTCTTAAGGTGTTTGCTAACAAGCACCACTGAATCCTTCGGATACTTCCAAGTCTCAAAATTTCTCAAGCCCTACTGCTACCTTTCTTTTAGCCTATATTTTCAGCTGAGGTATCTATGGAAAAGTCGTATTTTTCCTAATGAATCTCTACATATTCATGCTATTTACCTTTAACTAGTCCACTGATGTCCAGAAATATTTTATTCATTTAATTTATTCCAAATAAACTGAATCTGATACAGTTCCTCCCAATTTTCTGTTTTTATCAAATTACCAACAGTGCTTTAGTGAGACCAGCAAGACTACTGGATGAAGATACTATTTATCTCTTCGTGGGTGTTTTTCAAAAGCACATCTCTCCTATTCTGATTTTTACCTGGTTGCTAAGATACTAAGTTTGATCCTCCCAAACTCTGTGGGTTCATTTTTTTTCCTAGTAGACATTTCTGAAAACAAGAACAATCGCAACTACTGGTCTAAACAACTGGAAGTTTCTTCATTTTGACTGAAAGTGCACACGCTAAGGCACTAATACTATGTGTGTCCATATTGTTGGAATACTAACTTCTGGTGCTCCTGGGTCTTGCCAAGGGTCGCTGCTCTTTAGGTGGTTGTTGCATGGTAATCTGCGGTCCTTCATCTGGTGATGTCTTTTATTTCCAGTGGGCTGCAAAGGATTTTATAATTCCTTCCCCTCTCCTTCTCTTGTGCTCTTTTGCTAACATTTTTTACGCCACTGCTACTGGAGTCCCTATTATTGTGTTGGCCACTGCAGGATATAAATATCCGATCTCTAATTTCATGTATCTTATAACTGACATATGCCATTCTGATTATTTTTCACTCTTCATCACTCATGTTTCCTCCCTGCATTTGAAACAATGATTATACTTTGTTTTCAACTCCATCTCATCCTTCTCTTCAGCAAAGAGGAAGTCTAAGCTGGATCTGTAAGCCCCGTGGTCTGGCTTAGTCATTTCACAATTTCAGACCAAGTAGCATTTCTCTCTTGTTGGAATTTAGAAGTTACACTTTCTGTAAATTCAGAGTTAGGGAATCAACTTGTACAGTTTCTAAAGTTTGAGAATAAAATAGTAAAGAATATTTCAGCAACATGATTCAAATGTCATCTAAGCATTATTGTCACATCTTTAAATTCTGTTAAAACTTAAAATTAATGGAAAAGAGAAGGGATCTTGATTGGTTTCAGGGGAGACACAAATCAGAGAAGAGGATATTCTTACAAGGTCACCTCTGGGAAAGCCCAGCCTGTAGAGGAAGCTGCTCTTTATTTATGGAATCAATGAGCTGCTTGTAAAAGACTGCTTGGAAAAAAAAAATGCTTTTTTAAGGAAAGTGCTGTCTTCTTCGACTGGAAAGGAAGCAGCTTTTAAGCTTACCCTCATTTGCCCTGGGACTGCCACATCTGCAGCTGAGACTTTCCTGAGTCTCAGATGAAAGGACAGGCAGATGGAAGTTCTAACCTTTATAAAGGGTATATCACATAAAAACAGTTGGGAATTTAATCAATTAAAAGATAAAGCCATTTACTCAGTGGTCTTTCTCCCTGAAGAGGATGATCTTTTGCCTACAGGCATGCAAAGGTTATTTTACTATATCTTTGGTTATTTTTAGGTCTAAATCTAAAAACGGCTAGAAAAGTCATTGCCCAAAATGTCAGTGGATACTTACCACCAATTAGCACTGATACATAAGTGAGTTTTCAGAAAGGAAGAAAGCCCCCTTAGAAGATGGTTTTATTTTAAAGTCTGAATAAACATTCTTAGCAATTTTGGTAGGCAACAGATTTCTCTCCAGTGAAACTGCATGTTTTGCGAAGTCTTTACTTTCTTAATAAGTTGAGAGGTTACATCTGTTTTAATCAGGAAAAATTTCAGCTACCTGTGTAGGAAGTGCTATTGAGAGAAAAAAAATCTTAATAAAAAATTAATGGTATAAAATTTAGTGTTTTTCTATTTCTAAGAAACACATTAGGCAGAGTACACTCATCCATTTCAAGTGTTTTAAGTGGGTGTTTTGAATTTCCAGCCTTAGAAGGACTTAAATAGTTACTAAGTAATAGGGTGTTATATAGTTTTAAGTATTTAAATAATGGTTAGGATAATGCGGGCTGAAAACGGGTAGTAGGAAGGAATAACGGGCATGTCCAGTGACTAGCTGGGTCTGGAAGTACTCTTTTTTTTAAACAAAAAAAAAAATTTATTGAAGTGTACTTGATTTACAATGTTAGTTTTAGGTGTACAGCAAAGTGATTCAATTATATATATATATGTATATATACACACACATGTATGTTTTCTTCTTTTCAGATTCTTTTCCATTATATGCTATTACAAGAAATTGAATGCAGTTCCCTGTGCTATACGGTTGTTACTATATATAAAATAGATAAACAAAATGAAAGTACTCTTGAGAGAGAGTTTGATCTGTCACAAGGGAAAACACTGTTGTGAACAACCCTGAGGAGCAATTCCATCTGTTTGTCTGCACTCCACATCTAGTCCCCAGCACAGCACCTGGCACAAATGGTCACAAGGTAAATATTTGTTGAATGGATAAATGACTGAATGACCTCGAGCGGAGTCATTTTATTTCGATTTGATGAAATTCTCTAGTCTCCAGAATAAGCATAAGACTGCCAGGGATAACAGCTCCACTAGGGTATCATAGTATTAGAGGACTAGCTCTGGACAGTCTGTCCCAGGGGAGTCAAGTCTCAAATGTTCATTTCTCTGTGCATTTTTCTTGTCACCTACGAAAATTATTTTTTATCCATACATTAAGAAGCCTGAGATATTTTGGAAAGCCTGTCCTACAGTCTAGTCTCTAACAAATTTCTGTTGGTTCTACCTCTGAAATATATCTTAAATCTGTTTCTTCTTCATCATTCTCATTCCTGGTATATAATACGTGATCAGTAAATGCTTTTTAAATCAAGGAGTAGATGGATTAGAGAGCAGAGTGACCTTAATTCAGGCATTCACTGAAGAAAGAGGTAACTGTGCATAAATACATTTCCCTCCTCTACAGTTTTTTTTTCCTTTGTATACTTCAAATCAGGATGGGAGAGGAAATGTTCTCAGCTGTTATTATTATTTTTATCCTTTCCAGCTTCCATAAGTACCTGTTTGATATCCCCATTTGTTTGTCTTTTTGTGACCACAAACACAACACTTTTAAAGCAAATTTACTATCCCCTCCCACTAAATCCGTCTCTCTTCTGAGTTCCCTTTTAGTACTAATGTTGTAGTTTTCCCAACCCTACACTCCTAAAACTGGGAGCCAAATTTAACCACTGTTCCTACCAAAATCAATGGCCAAATTCTTTAATATACTTATTGCATCTATCCCTACCTTTGTATTCTGACTGCTGGTACCCACATTTAGGTACTTATATTTCAAGCCTGGATAATTGAAAGAGATCCGTAATTGAACTCTGCCTCCCAACGCTCGTTACACAAGCTCACACAGGCTGTACCTATGGGATTCCTTCAGTAACTCCTTTGGTATTTATATGTCTTCAGCATTTAAGGTTATCTAAAATCTAACTTAGCAGCTTTCTCTCTGTGTCTCCAGTTGTTGCTGCAAAGGAACTTTTTGCTTCATTCAGACTTGACCATGATCTCTTTTGAAATCAGACCCAGGACCTGCCCTCTTTTAAGAATAACACTCCACTCTCGTACTGCTACCCAATTAAATAATTTGCTTTGACTATTTGTAGCTCCGTTATGGAAAATGCATGTAAATACTCTGTGACTGCAGCCACAATTTATTACAACACAATCTGAGCAAGATGCAAATAACAAGGGAAATGACTAAGACGAATAATTTGCTGCATATACAAAGAACAAAATAATTGGCTCTGAGACTGGGTGCAGGGGGGAGATCATAAACATCTTTTATAACACTCCTAATTGTGCCCAAATTGAGAACTGAGTGTTTATGGTGAAAAAAAGGAGCATAATTTAACAGTCCTGTCTTTTGTGGATAATGGACTGGGAAGGGAGTCAAACTCTGCACTAATCAGCTTTTTGGTGTGTGATAAAGGGTATTATAAATGGACTGACTAAGTTGCAACCTATTTCTGATATTTATAAAGGAAAAATAATCTTTTTTATTTTTTATTTACAAAGAAAATTCAGCAAAATTTTGAAAGACCTCTTTCTAAAAGATTTGCGTTTGTATTTTCTGAATGTTCAGGAAGTTATTTAGAATTCATCCTAACTCTTCCCTGACACAAGCCAGACCTACTTCAGGAGAAGAATAGTTTTGGAAGAAAGTCTAATTTTGCCACGATTATGGATCAAAGTCACAAGTGAAATGTATCTACGTGGAGGATCACATTAAACTGGGAAGTTATTGTATTAAGCACAGATCTAAATTAATGCATTTAGGCTCTATTTTATTTTACTGTACTTTTCAGTGAAAACACAGAGACTGTTCCCACTGCTGATTCAATGCTAATTTCAAATTCAATTATTTATGAAAAATAAAAATTAATCTTGAGGTATATTTTGCAAGTATTTCAATTGAAGTTAAATTAAAAAGCTGGACTAAATGGGGATTATTTCATGGATTGTAAGATGGACTCACATTGTCACTAAAAGAAAAAGGATGGATAAGAGATAAAAATATATTTGTGTTTTACAAAATAAGAAGAAAATTTTTTTATTGTAGAAGCTTCACCACGGAACGTATTTAACTAAATAATAGCAACAGCAAGGAAAAAATAGACTATTTAGCAACCACATAGGAATTTGACAGGTTTATTTTGAGTTTTGAAGTATGCATTTTAGTCTGACCTATTTAAAAGTTAATGTTTTGAGCTGTAACGGTTGATGAGGTAAAAATGTAATCAATCAGCTGAAAAGAAGAATCAATAAAAGGCTAATTCAGTCCCCCACTTTAGCACTTCCTTTTGTGGGATTAAACATCTATAATAGAGATGTTCTTTATCATCTTCCAGTCAATAAACTATTTTCACCATGTTTTGTAAATGTAAGCTAACTTACAGGGTGTTGGAATACAGGCATGAGGAATTTCCATATGCTAGATTAGGAGAGCAGCTACCTGGAAAATTTGGCCTGTCCCTTTGAGACAGGTAGATGTTGGGGGGAAACTCAGTGGCAGGTTTGGGGACAAGATCCAGTCATACCACTGGAGTGTGGTCTCTAGAGAGCGGACTGCTATAGGCGGTTGGTAGCTTTGACAGAGGATTGGTGGTAGGGCCATCTAACCAGAGGGATTGTCATCAGGGGATGAGCATGACATCGAGGAGCCTGAAAGCAAGAAATATTTAAAGGTGGAATAAGGCAACAATCTGATCAACATCAAAAAGGTTTGATAGCAGAGGTAACCCCATTTATTTCCTATGGTGTCCAACAGAACCACTGTACAAAAATCTCTAAACATTTTTGAATGTTAACTCTAACAGCAAAGACAGAAATGGGTGCCTACATTCCATATACATACATTAGTGGATGTACTTTGTGTGATTTGCAAGAATTAGTTAATATCTAATGGCATACTATACACTAAATTGGAGCTCATAATTAAAATATCAAGAGTAAATCAGCATTTTAGATCATCTTCTCAATATTTAATTACTTTTGCAAAATTCTGGTCAAATATGATGTTTCTCATCATTATTTTTCCTTTGAAATGTGGCTGAGGAAGAGATTGTATTTTTCATTGCCATTTTCTTAGTTTTCTGTGATTCTTTATGAAAATTAATTTGCAATCGTTGGCTTATTTGCGTGGGTTACTTTTAATTCATTTGTGCTTCTTGTGAGGGTTAGTTTACATTTCAATAAATATCTAGAAACTTGCTCAATCTTTTTAGGCACCTGGGAAATAAACTTTGAAAACCACAGTGAGATATATTTGTATACTTCCCAATACAGCTGAAATTACAAGTACTGATAACCCCAGCTGTTGGCAAGAATGTGGAGACACTAGCACCCTCACTGCTGATGATGCCGAGTCCATTGTTACAGTTCTTGGGGAATTTTTTTTGTTTGTTTTGCAGTTTCTGTTGATCCTACACATAATCAGTGACCCAGTATTCCAACTGGAATCTTTATACTCAATGAAAATTCATGCACATGTGCACAAAAAGACATGTACAAAAATGTTCACAGAAGTATTATTCATAATAGCCAAAACTAGGAACGATCCAATTTCTATCAACAGTAGAATGAACAAGTGACTAAAGCCACATTATACAAATTAATATTGCTATGATCTGCAGCCACTTAAAATGTGGTTGACTCTCACAGAGGCCTTCACAAAGGTAGTCAAATGCTGAAAAAGTACACACATCTTATTCCATTAATAAAAATTAAAAAACCCAGCAAACTAATATGTATGGTAATTAGTCAGGCTAGGTATTAACTTTTTGGAAAGAGTAGGTAGTGATTGGGAGAGGTGAAGAGGAAACTTTCTCTGGGACTATTAATGTTCTATTTCAGGATCTGAGTTTCTTTAGTAAGACTGCACAGAGCTATACACTTATCACTTGTGTAAATTTCTATATTTTTAAAAACTTTCAAGGTAAATGTATTAAATAGGGAAGTTGTTTTAAATCAAACAGATTGGTTTTATTTCTCTTCTGTCCTTTCTATCTCTCTGATACTAAAAGAAGAAAATTGAAATTCTTGGATAAGCTGAAAGTGAAGAACGTTCTGGTGACATTATTGTTAACACCTTGGATTTAAAACTGCCCCCTTTCCCCTCAAGTTATCGTTGCTTATTCTTTTGTGTGTAAACTGACATCTTTCATGTGGCTTTAACAAGAGTGATACTGTCTAGCCAATTTTAAATACTAATTGTTTCACTTTTCTTGGATTTTAGGTTGAATTGAAGTCAAATAGAAAGGCTAATCATTTTATCCCTAAATCCACTGGCTCACCCACCGTGTGTCTCCCCACTTTGTAGATTACTACTACAATTCATTCCTGTTTAAGAACACTTGAATGAAAGCTGCAGGCTTGTGGAGTTAGGAAGTAATTTCCCAACAGTGTAGAGTTACAGAGATTCAGTAAAGAAGATTCCTGGGTCCTTTGCTAGAGGGATTTGAACAGAGAGACAAAGATATGGTTTGAGAGTATAGAGATACATAACCATAAACTCCAATTTCATCTTGTTAAATATCTTTTATATAAATTGGTCTTCTTCAATTGAAGCGGAGGTTCCACTACTAAGAAACAGCACCTAATGGATACTGGTGTGACACCTGGAAACCATTTTTAAAACTGGGGAATAAGTTGTGGCATTAAGTCACAGGAACAAAGAAGAACAAAGAGATTAGAACTGAAATACTGACAGAACAGAACTAAAAATGATGTTGACTTGCACTTGAGTTATCTAAGGGAATGACGAAGAGTATTTAACCATGTTCTAGAACTTCTCATCTTAAACAGCTTTTTGTGCCCTCTACATTCTCTTGTAGTTGCTATCCTATTTTTTTCTGCTCATGCCACAACCAAATTTCTCCATAGTTATTATAACTTTATCTCATCAACTTTTTATGTTCTACTTTTATTTATTTTACGTTACTTTTTTATTGAAGTATATTTGGTAAATTTCTAATGTGCAACATAATGATTCAGTTATATATATATTCCTTTTCATATTCTTTTTAATTTTAAGCTATTACAAGGTACTAAATATAGTTGCCTGTCCTATACAGAAGAAACTTGCTGTTTTTTCTGTTTTACATATAGTAGTTAGTATCTGCAAATCTCAAACTCCCAGTTTATTCCTCCCCCGCTATTTCCCCCCTTTGAATCCATTGCAATCTGACTGCCCCCACCATACCATTGAAATGCTAAAGACTCTAATGAGCTCATCTCACTTGAATAGCTCAGCACTGTTAGATATATTTGTCCTTGCTTTCCCTACTGAAACACTGTAAATGGTCTTTTCCCCTGACTTTCATGATACCACACTCTTCTTACTTCCTGCCTGCCTCTTTAATTGACTATTCCTAGACTCTGCTTCCTCTGATTTAATGTTAAATTCTGGTCTTTTTCAGGGCTCAATCTTATTAACTACATTTACTTTCCTGGGAAGTCTTTTCTACATCCATATTTGAAATACCATCTATATGCTAAATACGCATTTCCATTTCAGAACTCTCTTTTGAGTTACGTACCCATTTATTCAAATGACATTTCCACACGTGTCTCATAAGTAGCTCAAATTCAATATATCCAAAACAAATTACTTCTAAAATTTTCTATTCCTCCAATAAATGGTATCACCATTCTTCTAGATGTGGAAGCCAGATTTGGCATGTTAATATTTCTCGTACTGTAACTAAAAATCAAGTGATATCAATTCTTAATCCCAAATAGTTTTCTAAATTTTCACCTCTCTCATTCCTACAACCATTTCTCTAGTCAAAGCCACTATTCTTCCTTCAACTCTTGCACTCTTCCTTGTACTTTGGATTCTGATAATCAGTCTTTCCTCATAAACTTTGGAATCTCTATGGTTTCTTGCTTGTTTAAGAGAACAGGTAAATTGTTCTCCTAAAAGCAATTCTAAAATTCATATGTAATCACAAAGTACCACCAATAGTCAAAACACTCATAAGAAAGAAAAATGAGTTGGAGGCATCATACTTTCTGATTTAAAAATAAATTAGAAAGCCATCGTAATTAAACAAGTATGGCATGAAGACAGACATATAGACCAATGGAACAGAATGGAGAGGCCAGAAAAAAACCCACACACATGGTCAACTGCTCTTTGAGAAGGTTGCCAAAAATACGCAATAGGGAAAGAGTAGTCTCTTCAATAGATATTGTTGGATAAATTGGATATCCACATGCAAAAGAATGAAATTGGACACTTTTCTTACAGCATACACAAAAATCAACTCAAAATGGATTAAAGACTGTAAAACTTCTAGAAGAAAACAAAGGGAAAAGCTTCATGACATTGGTCTTGGCAATGATTTTTTTGGCTGTGATACCAAAAGCACAAGCAACAAAAACAAAAATAGACAAATGGAACTACATGAAACTAAAAATATTTTGTACAACAAAGAAAACAATTAACAGAGTGAAAGGATAATCTACAGAATGAAAGAAAATATTTGCAAACTGTGTATCTGATATTTATTGATTGATTTAAACTTTTTTTATTGAGTTATAGTCATTTTACAATTTTGTGCCAAATTCCAGTGTAGAGCACAAGTTTTCAGTTATACATGTACATGCATATATTCATTGTCACATTTTGTTTTCGCTGTGAGCTACCACAAGATCTTGTATACATTTCCCTGTGCTATACTGTATAATCTTGTTAATCTGTTCTGCCTGTCAATATCTACAAATTTTGAACTCCCAGTCTAGCCCTTCCCAGCCCCACCCCTTGGCAACCACAAATTTGTATTCTTTGTCTATGAGTCTGTTTCTGTTTTGTTTGTTTGTTGTTGTTGTTGTGGTTGTTGTTGTTTTTTAGATTCCACATGAGTGATCTTATATGGTATTTTTCTTTCTCTTTCTGGCTTACTTCACTTAGAATGACATTCTCCAGGAACATCCATGTTGCTGCAAATGGTGTTACGTTGTCGATTTTTGTGGCTGAATAGTATTCAATTGTATAAATAAACCACTTCTTCTTTATCCAGTCATCTGTCGATGGACATTTAGGCTCTTTCCATGTCTTGGCTATTGTAAATAGTGCTGCTATGAACATTGGGGTGCAGGTGTCTTTTTGAAGTAGGGTTCCTTCTGGATATATGCCCAGGAGCGGGATTCCTGGATCATATGGTAAGTCTATTCCTAGTCTTTTGAGGAATCTCCATACTGTTTTCCACAGTGGCTGCACCAAACTGCATTCCCACCAGCAATGCAGGAGGGTTCCCTTTTCTTCACAGCCTCTCCAGCATTTATCATTTGTGGGTTTTTGAATTATGGCCATTCTGACTGGTGTGAGGTGATACCTCACTGTAGCTTTGATTTGCATTTCTCTGATAATTAGTGATACTGAGCATTTTTTCATGTGCTTATTGATCATTTGTATGTCTTCCTTGTAGAATTGCTTGCTTAGGTCTTCTGCCCATTTTTGGATTGGGTCGTTTGTTTTTTTCTTATTAAGTCATATGAGCTGCTTATATATTCTGGCGAGGCAGCCTTTGTCGGTTTCATTTGCAAAAATTTTCCCCCATTACGTAGGTTTTCGTTTTGTTTTACTTATGGTTTCCTTTGCTGTGCAGAAGCTTGTAAGTTTAATTAGGTCCCTTTTGTTTATTCTCGCTTTTATTTCTATTGCTGGGGCAGACTGTCCTAGGAGAACATTTTTGAGATGTATACCAGATAATGTTTGCCTATATCTTCTTCTAGGAGGTTTATTGTATCTTGTCTTATGTTTAAGTCTTTGATCCATTTTGAGTTTATTTTTGTGTTTGGTGTAAGGGAGTGTTCTAGCTTCATTGATTTACATGCTGCTGTCCAGTTTTCCCAACACCATTTACTGAAGAGACTGTCTTTGTTATAATCTATCTTCTTGCCTCCTTTGTCGAAGATTAGTTGACCAAAAGTTTGTGGGTTCATTTCTGAGCTCTCTATTCTGTTCCATTGGTCTGTATGTCTGTTTTTGTACCAATACCATGCTGTCTTGATGACTGTAGCTCTATAGTATTGTCCGAAGTCTCAGAGTTATTCCTCCAGCCTCTTTCTTTCTCTTCAGTAATGCTTTGGCAATTCTAGGTCTTTTGTGGTTCCATATAAATTTTATTATGATTTTTTCTAGTTCTGTGAAATATGTCCTGAGTAATTTGATAGGGATTGCATTAAATCTGTAGATTGCCTTGGGCAGTGCGACCATTTTAACTATATTGATTCTTCCAATCCAGGAGCATGGGATATTTTTCCATTTTTTTAAGTCTTCTTTAATTTCCTTCATCAGTGTTTTATAGTTTTCCATGTATAAGTCTTTCACCTCCTTTGTTAGATTTATTCCTAGGTATTTTATTATTTTGGGTGCTATTTTAAAGGGGATTGTTTCTTTACTTTCTTTTTCTGTTGATTCATCATTAGTGTAGAGAAATGCAACTGATTTTTGAACATTAATCTTGTAATCTGCTACCTTGCTGAATTCTTCAATTAGTTCTAGTAGTTTTTGTGTAGCCTTTTTAGGGTTTTCTATATATAGCATCATGTCATCTGCATATAGTGATACTTTTACCTCTTCTTTTCCAATTTGGATCCCTTTTATTTCTCTCTCTTGCCTGATTGCTGTGGCTAGGACTTCCAAGACTATGTTGAATAGGAGTGGTGAGAGTGGGCATCCTTGTCTTGTCCCAGATTTTAGTGGGAAGCTTTTGAGTTTTTCACCGTTGAGTACTATGCTGGCTGTAGGTTTGTCATATATAGCTTTTATTATGTTGAGATATGTTCCCTCTATACCCACTTTGGTGAGAGTTTTTATCATAAATGGGTGTTGAATTTTATCAAATGCTTTTTCTGCATCGATTGAGATGATCATGTGGTTTTTGTCCTTTCTTTTGTTGATATGATTTATTACATTGATTGATTTGCATATGTTGAACCACCCTTGTGTCCTTGGGATAAACCCCACTTAATCATAATGTATAATCTTTTCTATGTGCTGTTGGATTCTATTTGCTAATATTTTGGTAAGGATTTTTGCAATATCTGATAATGGTTTAATATCCAAAAAAATACAAGAAACTCTTGTAGTAGGAAAAAAATCTTGTAATTAAAAAATGGAAAAAGGAACTTGAATAGATATTTATACAAAGAAGACATACAAATGTCCAACAGGTATATGAAAAGATATTCAGCATCACTAATAATTGAAATGCAGGTCAAAATCACAATAACATATTAGCCCACACCTGTTAAGATGGCCATTTTTTTTTTAAAGATAACAAGTATTGGTAAGGATGTGGAGAAACATGAACTCTTGTAAACTACTGGTGGAAATGTAAAATGGTGCAACTGTTATGAAAAACAGTGTGGAGATTCCTCAAGCAATTGAAAATAGAACTGCCGTTTGATTCAGCAAAGCTACTTCTGGGTATATATTTCCAAAAGAATTGAAATCAAAATCTCAGAAAGATGTTTTTTTCTCCCATGTTTATTGCAGTATTATTTATAATAGCCAAGATGTGGAACACCCTAAATGCCCACCAATGAGTGAATACATAAATAAAACATGATCTATACATACAGTGGAATATTATTCAGGATTCAAAACAAAGGAAACCCTGTAATGTGTGACAACATGGATGCATCTTGAGGACATCACACTAAATGAAATAAGCCAATTACAAAAGGACAAGTATTTTATGATTCCACTTGTATAATGTATCTAAAATAGTCAAACGCATAGAAGCAGAAAGTAGAATTGTGGGTGCTAGGGGCTGGGGTGAGGGATACTTGGGAAGTTGCTAATCAACAGGTATAAAGTTTCAGTTATGCAAGGTAAGTTCTAAAGATCTACCATAGAACCCGGTGCCTATAGTTAATGATGCTATATGGTACACTTAAAAAATTGTTGAGAGTAGATCTCATGTTAAATATTCTTACTGCAATAAAAGGAATTTAAAAAAGAATTCAAATAAAATCTGTTTATCTGTCTCTCTCTCTATCTACCTACCTATCATCCATCTATCATCTATCTATCTCCCTATTATTGCTCTGTTATAACCATTCACTAGAATCCCCAGAGCACTTAGAATAATGTCCCAAATCCTTAACTTGATTTATAAGGAGCACTGTCCACCTCTTTAGCCTTACTGCTTAAAAAATTTCTTCTTGTTCATGGGGTTTCAGCCATACGAGCCTCTTTCTGCTTTTTTCTTCTTACCAAGCCTGTTACTAGCCCAGGCTCTTCAGACAAACTGTTCTGTCTCATTAATATGAACCTGGGTTTTCTCACTTCCTGACGTCTTGCCTCCACCTTCTACCTCATGTCAGTTCCTCAGGGAAGCCTTCTCAGATTCATGCAGTATTTCCCCTCACTGCATGCTTTGTGTGTGTGTCCTCTGAATAACTCATCATAATATTGATTAAAACTTACTTATATCATTAGCTGTTTAGTATCTGCCTTCTCACTAAATTAAAAATTACTTGAAGGCAGTTCTGTGCCTGGTTGTTTATTACAGCAACTCTGGTGCCTAGGCCAGAGCTGGCAGGTATTTGTGGCTCAATTAGTATTTGTTCTGTAAATTCATAAATGAATGAATAAAAGATGGTCTGGGACTGAGTCACTTTTAGACTTTCCATTAGGTAACTTGTTCTAACCTGTACTCAATTACTAGCCATCTGTTGACCTTGAGCAAGTCACTTGAATAATCTAAGTTCTCATTTTTCCTCCCTTATTGAAAGAAGGGATTCATCTAAATCAGTACTTATTTCTATGACTTTGAGCTTGATTTGTGTCTCTAGATTGCTAAGTCAATGTCTTTCATTAAACAGTTTTTACTGTCTAAGGAATTCTTTACCAGGGAAAGGTATATCTGTATCTAATTGTAGCAGTCAACTAAGTGATATTCTTTTAAAAAACATGCCATTAAATTAGTTTTCTCATTTATAATATGGGTTTAATAAATAATTGTTACATCATTTGATTCTAAAAAGAGGAAGAAAAAACTCTCCAAAACCCCCTTAGAAATGATACAGGCCATACTGTGAATAATGATTAAACCTCAAATTAAAATTACAATCCTTCCTGAATTGACTAGCCTCTGGTTTTTAATATTATTTATTAGTAAAATGGTCTTCTTCTTACTGAATGTTGTGTTCAGGTCTCTTTGTTATAGTCTAGCAGGGAATTACTCTTTGCAGATGCTCATTCATCCAGGTCTGACCATAGCAGGCAAAAAGATTAGTGTCTCCTAGCAGTGAAAGACTTGTGACACTGGCATTTGTGACTTTGATAACATTAGAAAGAATGGGCATAGATTTAAATGAGAATTTTGCTAAAACAATTTAGTTTAAAAAGTAAGCTATAATCAAATGTAAAATATGAAGCCTTTTATAAAAAGGGAAAAAACATTAAAAACTATCATAGGGATGACACATGCAGAATATTTAAATTTGTTCATAAAGTATTTGGATAAATTCATAGGTGAGAAGAGGATCTTTCTGGAAAGACACAGGTCTGGTACTTGTGGATCCTTCAGAAAATCATTTAACCATTCTGAAAGGTTCAGATTTTTTTCATCTGTGAAAAAGAGTACTTACAATAGTATGTGCTGGTTTTTCATAGGGTTGTTTCAAAGATAAAATCAAATAATGCATAGGGAAGTAATGGCATGGACTCTGACAAACATCATGCATTCAACAAATTGTTTTCAAATCTGAACCTGTTTAATGAGAAAAGGCAAGGGAATGGACTAGGGGTGGGGTTGCAAAAATGGAGAGAGGTAAAATTAGGAAACAATTTGGGAGTTAGAATAGATAATCCCTTCTAGAACTGCTGGCGAGTTAGATATTATATGGGTTGGTTCTTAATTGGGGCTTTATTGCAAAGGAGCATTCCTGACCTTTGGGAATAATGTCAAGAAACTCAGATCGTCATGGCCCTTTTTAGCCTCTGTCACAGACAGATTCTTCGGTAAGAAAGGAACAGTTCAACGAACCTCTTATGCGGAATGACTCAAACTGGGAGCAACAGAAGGCAAGTGGATGTGGGACCACTGCCTCTTTAACCCTCTTTAATGTGATTTCCAACTTCATCGTAGTAAGAGTCCAGGAGACGTCTTTGACTTTACGAAGTTTGCATTTTTAGCTGGTTCTCAAGATGAGTGTTTTGTGTTTTCTTCAGGTTTTATTTGGTTAATCCCAGGAAAGATTTAAAAAGTCATGCGATTCTTCACGTTTCTAGGCAGGGTGGCGTTTGCGCCCAGCAGGGGCTGGACTCTAGGCTGCCTCATCACACTCCCTTCTGTGGTGCTCTGTATGTCCCACGTGTCCAGGGGTCTGTGTGAAGACCCAGCAAGCAGAGGAAACAGGAAAAACAAAAGCTCCAAATCTATTGGAAGCAGAGTGTAAAAAAGCCATGCCATGGAGCCCAAAGCTGAGGAACAGCAGCAGGAAGAAGTCTGTCCTGGCAGGAGAAGCTCGGGCAAGGAAATGAGGCCCCACATTGTAAAACTCCCTGTGGTTCACAGCTGCAGCCATTGTTTCTGGAACAGACTGTGAGCCTGACGAGCGCGGAAGGAACTGATTGCTGGCTTGCTAGGGACACGATGGTCTCTGCGTTTTCATTTCTGGGCATAGAAACAGTACCTATTAAAAGCAAAAGTGGAGAGGAACCAAGGGAGGCAGCTCCTGTTCCATCCGGGTGCTGCTGCTCTCCATCTTCTTTCTCTTACTCATACTGAATTCTGCAAACAGAAGCTCAAATCCACTTTGTTTCCTATCTTTAAAAGTGGCAAAAACAAAAAACAAACAAACAAAACATAGGCTGAGAAGACCTTGTCCTGCGTTTAATAACAAACATTCAGGAGTACTTTTTTTTTTTAAATCTCCTAGATGAATAAATCAGCTTCTTCAGCTTTCGCTCATACCGCCTTTGCCAGCTTTGAAGTCGCGAGTGGTCCCTCCATCTCGTTTGGTGCAGTACCAAGAGGGAGGCTCGTCTCCTGTCTGTGCACTGTTGTGTGCACTACAATAGAACGTCCCCCTTCCCTCCTGTTCTACCCCCACATAGTGACCGCCGGCACTGAATCAGGGAACGGATGCAGTTTTTCTTAGGGTTTTATATGAGTGTTCCTACATTTATTTGTTGCTTGGTTCAACCTTATAGTTTTTGTTGTTGTTGTTTTTAATCTTCTTTCCTTTCCTTTCATTTGTACACTTGGATTTTCCTCTCAAGTGTATTTAGCTTAATTGAATTTGTTCTGTTTGTTTAAGACTTTCTCTCTTACTAAGATTATTTTGAATTCTCATTCTTTGGGATATTTTCAGGAACATCTCTTACTGAGCTTATTGCAATAGTATCTTAAGACAGTGCTTCTCAAAGTATGATCCATTGAATGGCCTGTTGGTTTACAAGGAGAAAAAGAGCTTATGCCATAATATAAATGGACTCTATCACTATAGATAGAATTTAGTTCAGTTAGCAATTTTTCCCTAGTAAAATTTTCTCAATGCAGGAGGCAGTGCATTTATTTATATTTGACACAAACCTCTTGTCTACGTTGTGAACTGGCATTTTGAGTATCACTGTCCTAAAGGTCTTTCTGCTTGTGGCCTTTTGCATTTTACATTTTATTCTAATCACAGTAGCCTAAAAAGTCATTTTAGAAACGTAAGCTAGATCATATCAAAACCTCCCAATGGCTTTACGTCTCACTTAAAGCCCAGACTTGAAATAGCATTCATGGCTTTATACATTGTGCTCCCTCTCACCTCTGTGAATTTCTTTGTCTTTCCCCCTTGCTAGCTCCGCTGCAGCCAAGTGGGCCGCCAAATGCCCCTCAGACGTGCCGGGGAAGCTCCTGCTCTAGGGCCTTTGCACTTGCTCTTCCCTGTGTCTTCTTCCAGAAGGGTTCACTTTCTCATGTCCTTCGGTCTTTGCTCTGATGTCAGAAAAAAATATCAGCATATCCTTTTGACTAGTTTATTCAGTTTCTCCACTTTCACTTCTAGCACTCTCTGTCCCCTTTGCCTGCTTAATTTTTCTTTATAGCACCTGCTACCATAGGTCACCCTATGTTTTTATCACTTTCCACCTTTTCTACTTCATGAAGGTAGGCCATTTGCTTATTTCATGATGCATTTCCAGTGTCTAGAACAACGTCACATACATAGCAGGTGCTAATAAATATCAATTGAACCAATTAAAGGACAGGATTTATTGAAAACTTCTATCGTAGCATTCATCACAGTGTAATGATTTAATATATCTCACTTTTAGAGTGTAAGTTACTCAGCATAAGAAACTTATTTTTGCACCAGTAGTTCTCAGCAAAGTGTCTGTTGAAGAAAATGCAGAAGGTATACAGGAAATGGTTGTTAAATATAAGACCCTATAGGGCCTTTTGCCTGAAGTTTAAAATTAATACCACCAGATGGCAATATGTTATTATAAATAACTGAGATGTGCTTGCCCAGGTTTCTAAAAACATAAAAACCAAAATTTCTTTACATTAAAAATATATGTGAAGTGGAACTTAATTTTGTATTAAACAATAAGCACAAATGTTGATAGCAGAATAATGTCGCATTAAGTTATGTGATTTAGGATGCAATTTGGTATTTAAAGAAAACTAAATTATAGCCACTGCAGTGGCTTACCACATCAAATTCCCTGTAATCTGTCACATTTCCAGAGACTTAAATGAAAGGTTTATTTCAAATTCCTCTCTGATTCTTACTTTAGAACCAGGAGTCTCTTCAGGGATGTATTCTATGTCTGAAGAATAAATGTTACTTCTGGTATGAATATTTTTCTAGCAAACTTTTATTGTCTTTATTCGTAACAAATAGCCCCCACATTTTCCTGGGCTTTACCTCTAGGAACCACGCCAAGTTCATGGTTGAAGGTGAAGAAAGAGCCCCTCTAGTTTTGGCAGGTATTAAGGAAGAATGAACGTTGTGAAATACAGACAGAGCCTTTTCCCTGAAGAGGGCCCATCTTCCTGGGAAAATGACTTTGCCAGAGATTTGTCTCAACTTAGGGAAGGAACTTCTTCCCTTCTAGTCCCTTTTAGTCTTCCTTTCTCACATAAAGGAGGGAAAAAAAACCCAACGGAAACAGTCAACAGGATTAGAGACTCTAATTAGAAATGTCCTGGGAACACTGTAGCCAGAGCAGAAGGCAGGGGCAGAAGGGCCATCTACGCCACGGGAGAGGAATTGTGAAGGCAACTCGCAGCCCTGAGTCTGTGCGACTCACAAAACGCCTTGTATTTAGTCGTAAGACTGTAAGGTTGCCGCCACATCAGCGGTGTTCCAGCATCACACCCGCAGGTGACAGCTGAAAGGGCTGAACCACACAGACTGTCCTTAAGGCGAAGGCGCTGAGGAGGTCCCAAGTCAAGAGGGGAGACGAAAACAAAGACACTAGAGGAAGCTGAAGCACCTTCATTCACAGCAAACATTAAACTCACCCCGCCCAGCTCCTAGCCAGGTTGCCCAAAACCCTCACGTGAAAGCCCTGTTTACCTCAGTTCCTATTACTCATTGTAACATGTACAGGTTTCAACAATAACAACAGCAAATGACAAGGGCTGCCAAAAGACAATATAAACGCAGTCTGAAGAGACAAAGGCAACCATTCAAACCTGACATGGGTGTTGGAAGGCACGTTATTTAAAATAACTATGCTTCATATGTCAAGGGTTCTAATGGAAAAAGTGGAGAGCAAGCAAAAATAATGTAAGCAGAGTGATGGAAACTCTACAAAGAATCTAAAGAAAATGCTACAAATAAAAATCAGGAGAACAGAGATGAAGAAGGCCTCTGATGGGCTCATTAGTAGGCTGGACAATGGTTAAGGAAAAAATCAGTCACCTTGAAGGTAGGTCAAGAGAAATATCCCAAATCATAACACAAAAAGAAAAAGAACAAAAAATAGAACAGAATATCAAGAACTGTGGGATAATATCAAAAAATGTAGCATAATCATAATTGGAGTACTGGAGGGAGAAGGAAGAGAGGGTGGAGCACAAGAAATATTTGAAGTAATAATGGCTGAGCATTTTCTTAAACTAATGACAGACACCAAACCAAAGATCCTGGAAGCTCAAGGAGCACTAAACAGGATAAATATCAAAGAAAGTTACACCCTGGCATATCATATTCAAACTGCAGAAAACCAAGGTCAAAGAAAAAGATCTTGACAGAAGCTGAAGTGGTGATGGTGATGGAAGTCCTTATCTATGTAGAAAGAAGTTCGAACAGGAATCACAGTGGACTTTTCGTCAGAAACCATGTAAGGAAGAAAAGTTTGGAGTGAAATATTTCAAGCATTGAAGGAAAAAGCCCACCAACCTTGAATACAGAATTCAATTAAGGTGAAATAAAGACTTTAACAGACAGAAACAAACACAAACAAGTAAGCAAAAAACTGGGGTATTCATCACCAGCAAATATGCCCTGAAAGATTTATTAACATAAATTCCTCCAGGAGGAAAAAAAATGTTATAGATCAGAAATTCAGATCTATATAGAAAAAGGTGACAGAGAAGGAATATGCAAAGGCAAAAAATATTTTTCCTATTCTTAATTGATCTGGAAGATAACTGTGTTGAAAGCAAGCTAGTAATCTAGTATGATTATAGCATATGGATAAAGAAATGTACATGTGATAAGTTATAACAATGTCACAAGAAATGGAAGGGAGCACCTGCGCTACAGGTGAAATGGTGTGCTGTTAACTGAAGGTGACTTCAGGTGATTTTAAAATGTATACTGAAAGCTCTAGGGAAACTATTAAGAAATTGTCAAAAATAAGTGTAACTGGTACGTGCACAATGGAATCTAACAAAATGCTAGATTAAACCAAACCATGTAGATAGAATAAGAGAGGAGAAAAAAGAAACAACAAATGGAACAAATACAGAACAGTTATAAACATGACCGATATAAGTCCAAATATTTAAATAATTGCTTTAAATGTAAATGGTCTAAATTAAAAGGTGGAGATTATAAGAGCACAGAAAAAAATTAAGACCTGAATGTATGTAGTTTACAAGAAACATACTTTAAATATAAAGACTCAGATAGGTAAAAAATAAAAAAATAGAGATAGATATATCATGTTAAAACTAATAAAAAGAAAGCTGGAGTAGTTATATTGATTTCAGAACATGAAGATGATTAGGGCAAAAGAGGTACATAATAATAATAAAGGGTTCAACTTTCCGTGAAGACGTAATAATCATAAATGTGTTTGCACCTAAAACACAGCATCAAAATACATGAAGCAAAAAACTTACGGAACTAAAAGAAAAAATAGACAAATCCACAGTTATACAGTTGGATACTTTAATATTCCCTTGCCAATGACTGATAAATCACAGGCAGAAAATCAGTAAGTATATAGGTGACCTGAACAGCATTTTCACTATTAATCAACTTGCTCTGACATTTACAGAATACAACACCCAACAAGAGCAGAATATACATACTTCTGAGGCTTGCATGAGCTATTCACCAATATAGACTATAGTCTGGGCCATGAAATATGCCTTAACAAATTTGAAAGAATGGAAATCATACGAAGTATGTTCTTAGTCTATAATGAAATCACATTAGAAATCAATCACAGAATATAGCTAGAAAGCCCCAAAATACTTGGAGGTTAAACAACACACCTTTAAATATATCCAAGTCAAATAAAAAGCCTCAAGAGAAATTTTAAAATATTTGGAACTAAATGAAAATACAACTTTTTAAAAATGTGTGGATTGCTGAGAAATCAGTGCTTACAGGGAAGCATCTTTAAATGTCTGTATATTAGAAAGAAAGAAAGTTCTAAAATCAATAACCCATGCTTCTGTCTTAGGAAACTAGAGGAAGAAGTACAAATTAAGCCTAAAACAAACAAGAGAAAAGAAACAAAAGAAACTAAGTTGGGAGGAAATAGGGTATCAGTAAGCAGTTGTCCCAGGTGACTGCCCTGATACAGAGACTGGAAAATTCATGTTAGATGTGAAGCACCAGTATGGCGTTGGCCTAAATGTAATTTTTAGTGTTAATTTATCCAACTATTTTTCTAATTCTTGATACATTTGCAAATGTAAAAACCTCTATCAGTATATCTTTTTAAGAGAATACATAGAGCCTGTGAAATAATATGTACAGGGCATGTTTTCCTTGTGATTTTTCTTCTGTTCAGATTCAACGCTATCTTCACCTCTCAATTTCTGACTCAGGTAACAGCACACACAGACACAGACTCGCAGTGAGTGATGCTTATCAGCACACGAGGGATCAGTGACTAATTCTGACAGGAGGAACTTGGGAGTGTCTTACAGAGAAGGCACAGTTTGTGCTGAATCCTAACTCACCATTCAGACACTTGATATTACTAGCTCTGAGTATTGTGGAGGATAGGATGGATCACAAATAGGTGGTAGGGACGAAGTTAGTTAGATAGCTTAGGTAAAATTGGGAAGATCTTTGAATTTCATGGTAAGGAGCTTGGGATTAATCCTTAATGGGAAATATGGGAGGGTTAGTGAAAGCAAGGTTAAAAAATACAATTTTAAGAAAGAGAGAGCCATAGTTGGGCCTTAGGAACCACTGGAATTAGGTAGCCATTACATTTGGTAATTTCCCTCATTTTCAAAGGCTCTATTCTCACATTACAGACCAGCATGTTCCAAGAGTTGAAGAATTTGGTGGCTGATGGGGCTATATCGCAGAGCCAGATTAATATTCCTTCTCAGTTCCAGCCAGGAAAATGCTAGAGAAATATTATTGACCTGCAACAGATCAAATTCTCACCCCGAAGTCATCAGCTGTAGTGATGGAATAATATAATAATGTGGTGACCCACCCCGTATGACATGATTGGTATATGGGTGAGAAGGAGTTTACTTACCAAAAGAGAGTCATCAGAAGGCAGGGTGCTGGGCAGAGAAAACAGTGGCAGTCAATGGAAAAGATTATGTAGAATTAGTTAAATTTTTACAACCCTCTGGAATTTGGAAGGTTGGTAGAAAGCAATGAAAATGACTTATTACAATCTCAAAATTAGCAAATCAGCAAATCCAAGAAAATCTAAATTGCAGTTACATCTAAAGTCCTTCTTCAAGATAAATAAGTAGAGACAGTTTCTTGGATATAAATTTGTAGTCCTCTTGTTTGGGTTCTTGTTAATCTGACTATGACTTAGTGGACTCAGAAATCTAACCTCTAAACATGAGCAACTATTTATAGACTAGACATAGGAAGACCAGGCTCCTTACCGTGCAGTCTCTCCAATAGAGAAAAAGCTTGTTAGATGGTAACCAAGTCACCAGCCAGATCTTAAGATTCCTGAATGTGAGATGGATAGAAACAGAAGCAGTAGAAGATGAAGTGAGATGCTCAAGTGGTGTGAGAAGTAGAGAGGGAAGGGGACAATGAGAAACGCTGAGTGACAAAGTCAGCAGCATCACTAGCATATGCCAAGTGGACACCTGCTTCTGAGAGGTGGTCAGGTTGATCAAGTCCTTTAAGTGGCTTGTAGGTTGCATCCCATGGGAAGCAGACTCTCAGACAGAGACAAGTGTGTGGGATATTTATCAGGGTGTGCTTTGGGGATCTGGATTAGAAGGATGGGAAGCAGGATTAGGCAAAGGGAGAAGGTGGGCTATGGTGTCATTCTGAGGAAGTTTTCAGCCAATCCTATGGAGAATTCTGGGACTGGGAAAGCTTTGAATTTTTCCAAACCCAGGGCAAGAGGATCAGGACTTTATACCCACATTATATATGTGTTGATGTATATATACACATATATGTGTGTGTATATATTTATTTAAATAATCTAAACCTTTATTTTGCGGGGAGGAGGTAATTAGGATGGTTAGTTGGTTGGTTGGTTGGTTGGTTGGTTGATTGATTTACTTATTTAATGGAGGTACTAGGGATTGAACCCAGGACCTTGTGCATGCTAAGCACATACTCTACCATTGAGCTATACCTGCCCCTCTACACCCACACTATAATTAATCATTGGATCAGGGCTGCCTGGGGAAGGGGGCATGCCCTTGGGCGAAGCAGTATACTTCAACAAGGCAATCTCCCAAGACAGCTGAGAGCTCAGGGCCATCTTCCAGCAGCAATCTCTGCAGCTGGGGGGAGTATGTCCTTCCTCCTTGGAAGGAAACCTGGGGGGCATGCCACATAGGGATATAAGAAATAGACTATTAAGATTAGACGAGTTAATATATGAGTAACACTTAGAACAGTGTCTGGCATATAGAAAGCATTGTAGAAGTGGCTGCTGCCGTTTTTCTTATTATTAATGACTGAATGGAGAACATTCATAAGGCTCTGACAGGTTTGTTTTGACATGTTTATAGTAGTGGTTTAATCAAACGTTGTTCCTATTGGCTTCCAAAGAGAGTAATATTTAATGACTTGGAATGTTTCCATTTCATGTGAAAAAAAGAATACACAAAAGAAAAATCCAAATGTTACCCTAATCTGTTTGTACCCCTCTTGATTCAGATTTAAATCATAGGCTTGATCTCAGCTGCTCCGAGTTCTGTGCATGATCCACCAACCTGCACTCAGTTCTGGTGTGTTTCCATCATTGCAGTCTGAGATAACATGGTGGCGTTGAGCTTAATATTGATTCATAGTTGGATTCCTTTAAATTCTGACTTCTGTTTACTGCGATCATGGTTATGAACTTGGTCAGGCTCCAGATGCTGTTCCAAAACATAATGGGAGGGTGAGGCTGGGGGAAAGAGACAACGTTGTGCAGGGATGCATGAGTAATTACATCTACCATACTTTACAATTCTTAAATCCAAGGCAGAAGCACGGGCCAGATGGTTTGAGTTCAGGCTCCTGTTTTTATATCTTGGACTGCAGTCCAAACAGAGCTAGAAGTGCTCAAAGCCATGTGGATATGAACTTGTTTAGGTTGGCTGATAGTTGTTTCAAATATTTATCTTCCATTTAGGAAAATCTTCTTTGCCTGATGCAACTGTGTATCAGATGCAGAATCATTGCCAGCACTTACCTTTCTCCACTCACACTTTTCTATGTGGTCTGTGCAATAGTAGGTGGCAATATCAGGAGGACAAGAGTTGCTCTATATTAAAGTCTTCTTCACTTTTAAAGCTTTGAGTGCTTCTTTAACTTTGGAAAATATTTTTATAAGAGTGGCTATCAGTCCTGACTGAACGTAGGGATCACCCACAGAGGGATTTAAAAAATAAGATGGCTATGCTGTGCCTACTAAATAAATATCTCTTGGGATGAGGTTTGGCATCTCTACTTATGAAGTATTTCCCTGAGTGATTCTGATGCACAGCTAGGGTTTAGAACCCTGAGTTATACATGTTAGTTCTTTCTGGTCTCCTTCTTTAAAGAATAATGATGGCTATCATTTTGTGAGTGTCAGGTACTCATTAAGAACTTTCTCTGCAACATTCTCGACTTCCCTACGAGTTACATCTTATTATTTCCATTTATGATGAGCTCAGTGAAGTTAAATAACTTACCTAAACCTGGTCTGTCTGACTCCAAAGCCTATGTTCACTCCACAAATTCTTCCAGTCAAGGATGCTTAGAATTCAAGAACATGGACTAAAGACTCTCTGCTAAATTGTTAGGATTATCCACACCCTCTGCTGATGCTCAAACTACTAATCATCACAGCTCATAAGAGGGTGATTTAATGTGTGTAAGTTCTTACTATTCCCATGACAAATGCAGTATAGTAAAAATGCACAAGATAGGAGAAAAATCGTCTTTACTCTATTAATTTTTACTATCACATTTTAAGTCTGAAGCTGGGGAAATAATGTATTATTACCAGACACATTAAATAGCCCAGCAAGCAGATCAATAACAAAGTGCAAAGACCACAAAGTCCCCTCTTATCTCTGTCTTTAGACATATATCAGATTTATCACTGTCCCTCAATGCTGTGCTTCTTTTTGGCTGCTACTAAATTAGTTCCCTGTTAGCCCTGTACCCTGGGTCTGCCTTCCACTTCGTTAGATTTTGCTTTTTGGCTGTGTCACAGTCATGTTGCAAATGCCGATACCCCAGTGTGATATCAGAATGACAACAGTCCCAACTGCTTTGTCCAGAGAAGTCAGTGTCATGTAGATCTTCAGTGTTATGTTGTTTCCCCCACTTCCTGTTTCATGACAGTGCTTTTTCAATTTAAATGTATGTTCTCAGAACAAGGAGATGTTAATAATTCAAGCAACTGCAATGGATTACACTACTAGAATATTCTTGTAGGCCAGTAGGTTTGTTTTGTTCACTCACCAGTTATTTTTCAGATTAGTAGTTAAGATTTGGCATAGTTATACTAAAAGAAAAATGAAAGGGCCCAGAGCTAGGTTCCTTATTTTTAAAATATTAGCCAGGATTATTTTTTAGCTTACAGTCATTTACCTTTAAAAAAGAGAATCTGTGAAAAGACCCTGTGGCTTCTTTAGGGTTGGCCTTATTCAGAAGCACCTACAGTGTTAATTCACAGTACAGACAACTGTTATCTCCTTGAGCAGTGCTCCTGAAATGATTCGCTGTGTGTGTGCATGTGGCACTTTATGTTAAAGCTTCGAGTCAGATATTTATGTGAAGCTGTCACATGCTTAAGCCTTTCATTGAAGGCGTTGAGGTGCAGCTGGTTCAACACAGCTGCTTTAAATAAAGCAAATGTGACCTGAAAACAGGATGAAAAGTGGAGCCTGATTGAATAAAATTGAGTGGCATGGTTGCTTAGCTCAGAGGTGAGTCAGTTACTGAGACAAACCAGACAGGCAAGAGCTTGTAGTAAGATACGTGTGCCATTTGGGGAGAGTAGCGGCGTAAACTGTCCTGTTAGCTGGCAATGGCCTACGAACCCTATGGTTATAGCAAGAAAATAACTGTTTACAAATCTCATTTAAGCTTTTTCTTATACAACAGGTCCTCGGGTATTAACCTGCAGACAAAAAAGCATTCTGGGAGTTTACTCTCCGGTCATACGTCAGCATTCTTACAGTGATAAGGCAGGGCAGTAGAGGAACCATGTCTTGTATTCCAAAGTGTCTGTCAGTATCATCTGAACACATTTACTTTAATCAGTTACTGATATACCTTCTTTCCTCCGATAAATACGTCAGTTCACTTAGCATGATTTCCTATGGTAGGACGCTCTTTCCTCTGTTGACAGCACTTTCCCTTTGCTTAGCCATTATTCTTTGTGCTTAGATGTCTCTTTCTTTAGAGGGCTCTCCCTAAAGTGTAACCGAGGCCACTGGCTGCTTATTTTAACAGAGGAGTTTCATACATATCTGTGCATCCTTTGCAAGTTATTGATAATTTACCATTATCAATTATCCTCATTATTATTTTCTTTAGATTGTTGAAGATAACTCAGGGTTCAAAATCCCTTTCTAAATGTTATGTGTTGGGGATGCTTCGGTTGGAATGACTAGAACGTAGTGAACTGAGTAAAAGGCAACATGACCTGGTGGTAGACACATAGGCTGGGGGAGAAGCATAAGATTTTGGTCCCAGCTCTAGTAATACCAGCGATGCTCCTTGGTCTACTGACTTAACCCTTTTGGGTGCTGCTTGTTCAACTGTAAAATGAAGTGTTCATTTGAACTAGATCAGTGATTTTTTAAAAAAAGTTACTTAGCAGAGGAATCTATTCCTCAATTAAAGGGAAAAATAATGTGTTTAACAGATACAAGTAATGCTGTGATGACTGAAGGAAGGTGACAGGGATCCCTGAGTCCAACCTCCTTTGCTTTCATCCCCTGAAGCCGCTCCTGAAATACATCCATAGAATCTCATAGAATCCATAGAAGTCGGTATTAAAACACAACAAAGGAAAACAACAGCAACAAAACTACTGTCTCTCAGGTTCCTTCCAAAGCCAGTTTTCCAAAGATCAGACTGAAATGTGCATTCATAGAAATAAACCCTCCAGCCCGCGTGCCAGTGCCCGGCATCATCTACTTGTCTGTCTTTTAAACCCTCCCCCCAGGGTCCATTGATTGCTTGCTTTCCTGCCTTGTTTTGTTTGTTCAGCAGTACAAATCTATACCCACACAAATGAGAGAACGGGGCCTTTGTGAAGCACAGCCACCCAGAGTATAAAGCATACTTGCAGATCAATGGTCCAAATGATGGCTGCAGATATATTTAGGATGGAAGGTGCTGGAGATGATGACCCTTATTACTGCAAGACTGAATGTAGGAAATATTTGTCCTCCTCCAAATGCCACAGCAAAGCTCTTTTCCTCTCCTTATTTACAGCTCCCCCCACCGCTCGCCCCCATCTGAGTTAACGAACATCGAGTGGTTTGCTTTCTTTTCATGGGCATTTGTTTTTTAATTTACATAATTGAAGTTTTGGCTGAACTTTGAATTCTCAAATATGATTTGAGTCCTACTGTTCATTTTTATACAGACCACAAATACAAAGTGACAGTTTATAAAATGGGTTACTGGAGAGGTAAACAATGCATGCCTATGAAAAACAACAACAAAAAGACAACTAAAAGCCTTAGCCTGAGTATTATTAGACCTAGGGGACTAAAGCATCAGTTTTTTGGTGTTAAGGAGCAAATGATTATTGGGTGAAATTCCAGTATGGGGTTGGCATGTTGAGATTTCTGGAAGTTTATGACATTATTTCTGGAAGTTATTAAAGTTGATTTACAGTATTATATTAGTTTCTGGCATACAGCATAGTGATCCAGTATTTTTACAGATTATACTTCATTAAAAGTTACAAGATAGTGGGTATAATTCCCTTGCTTTATGGTAAATCCCTGTTGCTTATCTATTTTATACATAGTAGTTTGTATCTGTTAATTGCATACCCCTAACTTGCCCCTTCCTCTTTCCCTCTCCCCTCTGGTGACCGCTAGTTTGTTTTCTGTATCTGTGAGTCTCTTTCTGTTTTGCTATGTACATTCATTTGTATTTTTTTTTTTTTTAGATTCCACATAAAAGTAGTATCATACAATATTTGTCTTTCTCTGTCTTCTTTCACTAAGCATAATGTTCTTTAGGTCTGTCTGTGTTGCTGCAAATGACAGAATTTCACTATTTTTTCTGGCTGAGCAATATTCTAGTCTATTTATTATTAATACTAGTTAATATAATTAAAATCACTTTTTAAAGAATCCATGTATCTTTCCTGACCTGAAAGAAACTCACTTGAGGAAACACACATACCTTAATATAACCCACTGAGACAAGTGGTATAATAAAAATAATAAACTTTAGTGATGGTTTAAAATCCTCCAAATTTCCTACAACTCTACCTATGCCTGTACACATACAGGACAGCCTGTATCTACTATCCCCTTAGCATACTATCCCTTTACACCCTAAAATACTATCTCCTTCCCATTTATGTAGAAGTCTTTATGTGTGTGGTGGTGGGATACAATGCCTCACCGCCCACCAGAGAACCTGAGAGGAGAAATCCTGGAAGTGACTTGTGTTCAACCAATCAAATTCTTCCCAGAGAATTCTCCCTGTCTTCTCTCCCCTTGTAACTTGAATGAGTGATACAAAGAGGAAGGAATGAATAAGATGTGAGGGTGGTCTGCAACAGCAGCCTGGAGTACTCCAGTGGTGTCCAGTGGCAGCAGCAGTGTCAAGCAATGCAGATGGTACTCAGCACAGGAATTGTGTAGAGTGATAGCATGCTTCTCCCGCTGGCACACCCCAGAGCTGTCTTAAGTTTCTTCTCCTTGGCCAAGCTTACCTTTGGTGCCATGAACACTACTTAAAACAGCCAGACTTGGTATCTATGAATAAGGACTATGACTATTAAATGCCCCTTAGATTTAAAAATTATGCCTATGTGGTGTCATGTGGACACATATTAAATTGTCCAATAGCTTTACAATACTGATGTTAATTAATTAATTTGTGTTGTATATTTATCATGCACTATGTACTGGTCATTTCATCAAGCTATTAAGCCATACTGACAATGTTAACAAGATATAATATTAAACATATTTAGTACTGTTGATTATGTAGCATACTTCCATATCAGAAGCTAATCATAATAAAATGATATTAATAATACTGTCACCCTGACTTATAGTGTGAACCTGCTAAGTTTTAAAAGTCCAAGAGGTTGCATCTGTGGAGAACGTTTGACATCACATCATTGGCTTAAGTAGTGATGTTTAAGATGTTTGTTATGGGACAGAGATTTTTAAAGGTGAAGCTCAAACTGGAAATTCTTTTTCTGCCATGACTCAGGGTGCACACTAAAACCCCTTCGAAGGAGGTGCTATATGTCAGAGAGGTAGAGAACAAATCTGATTACATGGGTATGGGTAGCAGAGGAGCCATATCTCAAATAGTGTGGAAGAATTGATGTTTTTCAGAAATATTTCTTTGCAAGAAAGAGCATCTTTATTTCTAAACTTATTTTTAAGCATATTTGGATATGTCTAATAGAAGTTTAAAAATTGTAGTAAGTAAATCTTTAGAAGTCACAGATACGATAAAAAGACTAGCAGTGAGATAGACTACAACCATAGAAGCAGTAACTACATTGGATTTAGTAGGATCAGGGCAGGAAGATGTTCATGAACATGGATAAACTAATCTGTAGTGGCAAGGAAGTAGAAGTTATTATTGGAAACAAAGTGCAAAGTAGCACAATGCATTTAGTTGTATTTAAGTTTTAAATGATCAGTAAATTAAACTCGGTTCATTTTATCAGGCTAGATTCAAGCATACTCATTTATCCTTTTTGTTGTTGGTTTTACACCATCCTTGCCTCTTCCCTTTTCTCAAACCAATTAGTACCTATTGATTCACTTTCCTGATTGTTCTGTAATCTTACTTCTCTTTACTCTCAATGCTAATACTGTGCTTTAGGTCTTTATCGTGTTGCACTTTGTTTAGTGTCATAGCCTTTAACTGGTTTTAAAACTCCAGGTTTTTACCTACACAGCTGATCCTTTCTACTGCATATAGAGTACCATTACTAAAAATACAAATCTAATTTTCATTTCTTTCTTTGGAATTGTTTGGTAGCAATCTGTCATTTCAAGATATAGTTCCAAATTCTTTGTGTGACATGCAAAATGATTCACAAACTAGTTTCTACTTATTTCTTTTTCTTTTGCTTTGCTAAACATTTGTTCTTTATTTAGAAAGTACCACGTCTCTCTTGCTACATGCCTTTTTGCGTGTATAGTTTTCTAAAACTGAGCTGGCTTTTCTCTATTTCTATGCCTGCCCAAATCTCTTTTTTGTTTAAGATCCAGCTCAAATATTGCCCATTACGTGAAGTCTCCCAATGGTAAGTGCTTCTAAAGCCCCAGTGCATTTAGCAAATTGTTTTGATTATTACCTGCTTGCTTGTCTCTCTCCCATGCTAGATATTGAGTTCAAGAAACCATATTTTCCTCTTTTATACATTTCCAGTATCTAACATAAGACCTGATATACTGTAGGTACTCAAGTATTTCTTGACTGAGTAAATATTTTTTAATGAATGAATGACAAAATTTTCAAACACATTAACTTATTTAAAATTTAAAAGAAATACTTTGAGCTCAGCCTTTCATATTATTACAATAATATTTTCAATACATATTAGGAGCTTTATATGAATTGAAAGTGAGTTTGTATATATTAGTTCTTTCCATCCTAGTAATAAACCTCTCTTATAGATAAGGTAGGTATTGTAATTTCAATTTACAAATGAGAAAATAAAGCAGAGAAAATTTAGGTAAGCTTGTCCAAAGTCACAGAACTAGTTGGGGGAAGATTATGGACCCAATGTCACAGGGAGTTTTTTGATACCCAAAGAATGAATTGATTTTTTTCTACTTTCTCTATTTGTCCTTTACCCTTGCTTCTCTATGTCAATGTAGCTTCAACTTAGTGCATTTGGTATCCAGAGGACTATAAAACTCAAAATCTTCTAGGAATGACCAGTGACCCTTCTTGAAGAGTACTAATAAAGCAACTGCATCTACTGAGATGATCGTGTGATTTTTGCCCTTTCTTATATTGATGTGGTGTAGCACATTGATTTGTAACCACGACTTTTCTAACCACAATGGTGTAGAACTAGAAATCTATCCCAATAAGAAAACTGAAAAACTAAAAATATATGGAGAATTAAATAACTTGCTACTCAACAACCAGTGAGTTATAGAAGAAATCAAAGGAGAAATCAAAAAAATACCTAAAGACACATGAAAACAGAAATACAACCTACCAAAATCTATGGGATGCAGCAAAAGTGATTCTACAAGAGAAATTCATAGCAATACAAGGCAACCTCAAGAAACAAGAAAAATCCCAAATAAACAATTTAACTTTACACATAAAGGAAGTATTAAAATTAAGAAAAAAATAAAGCCAAAAGTTAGTAGAAGGAAAGAAATAACAAAGATCAGAGTGGGAATAAATAAAATAGAGACTAAAAAAAATAGAAAAGAACAATAAGACTAAGAGCTGGTGCTTTGCAATGATAAACAAAATTGACAGAATTTTAGCTAGACTTACCAAGGAAAAAAGAGAGATCAAATAAATAAAACCAGAAATAAAAAAGGAGATGCTGCAACTCACTTCGCAGAAATAAAAAAAGATCTCAAGAAACTACTACAAACAATTACCTGCCAACAAATTGAACAACCCACAACAAATGGATAAATTCCTAGAAACCTACAGTCTTCTAGATGGAATCATGAGGAAATAGAAAATCTATAGGTGACTTACTAATAAGTAGATTCAATCAGTAATCAGAAACCTCCCAAAAAGCAAAAGTCCAGGACCAGGTGCCTTCACTGGTGAATTCTACTGAACATTCAAAGAGGATTTAATATCTGTTCTTCTCAAGCTCTTCCAAAAAATTGAAGAAGATGGAACACTTTTAAATTCATTTTAAAGGCCAGCCTGATACCAACCCTGATACCAACACCAGACAAGGACACAACAAAAAAAGAAAATTACAAGCCAATATCCCAGTTGAGCATAGATGCAAAAATCCTCAACAAAATATTCACAAACAAAATTAAACAATACATTAAAAGAATTGTACACCATAATCAAGTAGGATGTATTCCAGGGATGCAAGGATAGTTCAACATCCACAAATCAGTGTGATACACCAGGTTAACAAAATGTATGACAAATATTATATGATCATCACAGTAGATGCAGAAAAAGTGTTTGACAAAATTCAACACTCATTTATGATAAAAACTCCTGACCAAGTCAATACAGAGGGAATATGCTGGAACATAATACAGACTGTAAATCTCAAACCCACCAATGATATAATACTCGATGTTAAAAAGGTAAAACCTTTTCCTCTAAAAACAGGAACAAGACAAGGATGCCCATTCACCCAGCTTTTATTCAACCCAGTATTGGTGGTCCTAGCCACAGCAGTTAGGCAAGAAAAGAGCTAAAAAGCATACAAATTAGAAAGGAAGAGGTAAAAATGTTTGCAAATGACATGACAGTATGCATAGGAAATTCTACAGACTCCACTTAAAAACTGTCAGAATAAAATGAATTCAGTGAAGCTGTGGGGCACAAAATTAACATACAAAATCTATTACTATATTGAGCTATCAGAAAGAGAAATCAAGAAACCAGTCTTATTTACAATCATATAAAAAAGAAATGCCTGGGATTAAATTTAACCAAAAAGGTGAATGGCCTGTACACTGAAAACTATGGGACATTGGTGAAAAAAGTTGAAGACATACATAAATAAAGATATTCCATGCTCATGGAATGGAATAATTAATACTGTTAAAATGTTCATAGTACCTAAAGCAATCTACAGATTCAGTGCATCCCTATCAAAATTCCAACAGCATTTTTCACAAAGCTAAAATAATTCTAAAATTTTTATGGTACCACAAAAGACCCTGAATAACCAAAACAATCTTGAGAAAGAAGAACAAAGCTAGAGGTACATGCTTCCTGCTTTCAGACAACACTAAAAAGCGATAGTAAACAAAGCAGTATGGTATTGGCATAAAAACAGACATATAGACCAATGGAACAGAATAGAGAGCCTAGAAGTAAAGCGACACTTACATGGTCAATTAGTTTATGACAAGCCAAAAATATACAAAGGGGGAGGACAGTGTCTTCAATAAATGATGTTCGGGAAAACAGGGCAACTACATTCAAAAGAATGAAAGTAGACCAATATCTTAAACCATATGCAAAATTTAACTCAAAATGGATTAAAGACTTGAATGTAAGGCATGAAAACATAAAAATTCTAGAAGGAATCATTGGGCTTATGCTTTTTTACACAGTTCTTAGCAAATTTTTTTGGCTCTGACTCCAAAGGCAAAGGAAACCGAAGCAAAAATAAGCAAAGGCACCACTGCAAATGAAAAAGTATACATATAGCAAAGGAAACCATGAATGAAATGAAAAGGCAACCGACTGAGAAAAGATATTTGCAAATCATGTATTCAGTAAGGGGTTAATATCCAAAATATATAAAGAATTCATATAACTGTATAATAAAAATCACACAACCTGATTAAAACACATGTAGAGGATCTGAATAGACATTTTTCCAAGGAAGACATACAGATGGCCCACAGGCACATGAAAAGATGCTCAACATCACTAATCAACAAGGAAAAGCTAATCTAGACCACAATGAGATATCACCTTACACCTGTCAGAATGGCTATTGTTAAGAAGACAAGAAATAACAGGTGTTGGTGAGGATGTGGAATAAAAGGAACCTTTGTGCACTCTTGGTGGGCTGTTAATTTGTGCGGCCACTAAGGAAAACAGTTATAAAGGTTCCTGTAAAAATTGAACCACCATACAATCCAGCCTGCCTACCAAACAGAACAAAACAAGTAAATTTGAAAAGATATGTAGGCTGCTATGTTCATTGCAGTATTATTTACAACAGCCAGATATATAAACAACCTACATGTCCCTTGTTAGATGAATGGCCAAAAAAGAAGTGGTATGTGATAATATGAATACTATTCAGCCATAAAAAAGGACAAAATCTTGATATTTGTGACAACATTGGTATAGTTGGATTGTATTATGTTATGTGAAGTTACATGGAGAAAGACAATTTTCATATGATTTCACCTGTATGTGGCATTTGAAAAACAAAACATCTGCAAATTAGGGATAATACAAAAACTTTGCTGTACTATTGTGATTAATAAACTACAATGCATATAAAATCTCTAAAGTCTTAGAAATTTTGAATTCAATAAACATTAGCTCATTTTCCCTCATACTTTATTGATGACTTATAATAGTGAAAAACTATTTAAAAATTTTGGGTGGGATTAATGCTAAGCAGGTATTTACAATATTCTGTTTTGTTAGATAAATTCCAAAAGAAAGTAAAAGGAAAACAAATAAAAACAACAAAGCATCTGTGACACCCTGGGGCCATAAAATGAAATCAATCAGGATGATACTGACATAAATGAATCATACAAATGATAAAACAAAAAATTTCAAATAGAAAAATTCTTGAAAGACATTGCTATACTGAAAGCTTAAATATTTCTCAAACATATTGGACATTGACATATCATGCCAATAAAGAAAAGCTATGCAGAAGCTACACTGCAGGTGGATGGATTACAAGGAAAAAACTCATTGGACTTTTCTATCAGCCACCTTCTATTTTTCCCAGCAGTGAGCAATGAAAATAATCAGGTATTTTATTTTCTGTTGCAAATCAAGTATGATTTTTGGCTTTTTACATACTGTTTAAAGAAGATATTTTCAGGCATCACGTTCAATATTGATGTATTTCTCTTGTATCTTGTTGAATTGAGTAGAAATCACTTAGAGTGTCTTATCAATTGTTTAAGAAATTTCTTTTGCATTTACAGTGAGTATAATTTTAGGCAGACAGAGGAATTAGTTATCTTGATCTGTAGCCATAATCCTGCGTATGTAGAAAAATTCTATGTATATTCATTGTACCAAAAATCCCAGGATGCAAATTTGAATTATGTTCATCATATTGGCAGTTCCAAATTTAAAAGAGTAGCTTTTGTTGGCATGCATTTAGTTATTGAGTACATTATTTACATTTTTAAAATCCTCATTCTGAATTGTTGTATCAGTAAATTAAAAAAAAAAAATCACCATCAAGAAAAAAGAAGCCGTTTCTCCCCATAAACTTGCTTACATTTAAATCACTTTTCCCTTTTGCACAAATAAACCTTTGTGTTACTTGTAACTAAAGGACATTCAGGAAAGGCTGATTTGAAACCCATAGTTCAGCTAATCAATATTCTGTGTCTTTGTTTTTCATTTCTCTTTTGGTCTCCTACTTCTTATGTATGAAGTTGCTTGTGCTTAGAGAACATTATACATTTCTACAGAATACCAGAGAAGGGGGACTAAGAGCATTCTTTAAAAATCATAACATGCTTTGTGCTTTTATTTCTTCTAGAAAGAAATGAATGTAGGCAATATAAATACAAATAGAAAACATGTGAATCCATTTCCTTAATTTGCCAAATAGCATATGCTTCACATGCTTCGTAATTCCAAATTAATTCAGAATAGATTCTTGTATTTTATAAACCACTGAATTGAATCTCTTTATACCACTGTCAATTATTTCATGTGGACAAATTTGCTTAATGCTTACATTTTTCATTATTGTGCTGAAGGCATTTGATTGCACTTTGGTGTCTTCAGCTGTCAAAAAAGCCAGAATGAAACATCAGAAGGAAGATTAAATGGGTTTCCTCTCATTACCTCTGCAAGGGACTCATTTTTTTATTTCTATGACTGTTATAACTATGGTAGAATTTTATGATAAGGAAGAATAAATTGTACCCTAAGGTAATATTCCCATTTTGATGGATTATAAAACATGTTAAAATTGGTCATTACAAACTATAATTCTTCATGGCTTCAAACCCTGTTAGTATATATGTTTTTGAATAATAAAAAATAGAGATCAGTGTAGTTGGTGCTGGTAAGTGACAATCCTTCCAGACTGCAGCATTGTAAAATGGCAGTGCCAGATATCAGGGTGGATTTGCTCTCTTCTTGTTTTGAATGAAAACAGCATTGCTTCCTATTGGTATAGACACTTGAGACTGTGTGTCACAGTGGGACCTGAGTCAATACATTGTGTTTGAGACTTGAAGAAAAGTTGAATTCACGTTTCACAGGAGAGAAAATTACTATTATGCCCTAACAAAAAAAGTAGACATTCTTTTAAAAATTGCTTAAAAATAAGTGAAGTGTGAGGGTAAAATACCAAAATTTCAGCAAATGAAATGAGAGATGGTCTTAAATGGCAGACTCAAGCTTGGATTTTTTTAAAGTATATTGATCTAGTTTTTCCACAGCTTTCTCAGCCATCTCCTAACAGTACTAAATTTCCCAGTATAAAATTCTTTGCTTATAATAGTTTGTGTTTAAGATACCTTTCCTCCTCCTTTTCGTTACTGGTTGGTCATTCAGACTTGGCAAGGTACTAGATTCAATCACATCTGGTTTCCTATTTAATCCATGTAAATTATAGGGTAGGGATTATAGTCATCATTTTATAAACATAGCAAGTAAATTTTGTAGATAATAGAATTTGTCCTAGACCACATTAATAATATATAGTGGAGCTGGAATCTGAACCATCACTTATTCTGACTCTAGACCCTTTGATTTTTTTTATTTTTCATTTTCCTTCTTTTCCACTTCGCTTTTACTTTTCTTGTACTGCTGTTAATAGGCACAACGATTAGAAAACATGTTCTAAATCTGAATAAAGCCTGAATAAACAAATAAATAAATCAAATAAAAAGAAAACTAAAATAAATACTAATTACAAGTAAGAAATATGATAAAGGAAAGCTAATAAAAAAATGACAACAAGCATCAGATGTAGTCTGATAAAACATTCAAACTGATAGATAAGAGATCTCACAAGCAAAAATCCACATTAGACACAAAGGAACAAGAAAAAGTTTATCCTCTGACTACTCCTCAGTAATACTAAATATTAGAGGGGAAAAGGAACATAGAGCTGTTTAGGAAGAAAGATTGTCACTTACGATTTCTAAACTTTCTGTTAATGCAAGAAGTCAATAGAAGGATGCTCTTACTTTAACAGGATTAAAAAAAAAAAAACTGTAATGTGAGGCCAGACATTACCGTTGTAGTTGTAGAGTAATATTTAAAACACATGTAATAAAGATGTTTTTAAGAATAATTCTTGCTTTCTACACCTAGAAGAGTGGTTTTTAAAGGTTGTGGTTCTGATATACATCTAGTAGAGATGGATTTTAAAACTCATGTAATAAAGATGATTGTAAGAGTGCTATATGGATACTACTTGGAGAAGAGTATCATTTTGTGGAATGGATGTGATAGCCCTCCTGAAATGCATATAGAGAATTGTTTAAAAACATATGTAATAAATGTGGTTAGAAGACTGCTATGTGAAAAAAAATCTTTGCAATCTTGTTTTTGTGTGTGTGTAGGGGGGTGGTTAAATTTTATCTGGGACAAAATGAGGACTATAGCCTGGGAGACAGCATCCCAGAAAGCTGTGAGAAACTGTTTCAAGGAGGCAGGGGAAAAGTCAGTATTATATGTGATTTCAGTGAAGGGGGGGTCGTATGTGCAATCAAGCACACACTTAGGCAGAGGCTTGCTGCTAGTCACGAAGAGCAGTTGTCACTGTTGATGAATTTAGTGTTTTTCTAGATAGGAGCAGATGCAAGAATTTGGGCTCATAAAATCTTCTCCTGAAAATATCTAACTATCTGAAGGCCTGTTCAGCCTTTCCCAGAGCACACAGCGCCTCATTCCTGACCTCCATCCTGAACTCCTTTCAGGGTGTGTTGGAGGTCAGTGGCTGCAGTGACTCACAGTTTAACCCTAGCAGAGTTAGATGGCAAGTGCCAATTTTTACCAGCAGAGCCCCCTCATGGTCATAAATTCAACCATAGTTAGGGGGGCATTTCATGACCATTTCGTCCCACGGTGCTAGGAATGCTTGTTCCTAGGTCAGGCGAGGATTTCATTGATCGGCCATGCAATCTTGGTAAATGCCTACCAGAGGAGAGGTACCAGGTGGAAAGTTACTGGGACAATGAAGTAGTGAGTTAAAAGAATAAACACTTTTGATTATTGAAATAATTTTCTTAAAAAGTAATAATGTGAAAAAAAGTAACAAAAAGATTAGGATTTTAACTGCAGAATGCATCCACAAAAATCTCAAAGAAGAGGTTCACAAAAGCAATGATACCCTTATTTTCCACCAATGTGGTAAAAGTTAAATGAGTTGTTATTCATTTCAGTAGTGAATTTAATATAAAGACAATAGGACAACTTTAACTTTATAGCACAGTGTAGTGAAACAACATGTACCTTGGAATTTCTCAGTCCGAGATTTGAATCCTTGTTCAAACACTTCCAGATTCTGTGATCTTGTGCAAGTTATTAGTCACCCGAGGGCTCACTGACCTCATCTGTGAGGTACAAACAATAATTCCTATTTTACTGTATTATTTTGAGGATGTTATAGGTGAAATTCCAAGTGCAGTGCTTGGCATACTTAATTTATGTGAATACTTCTCTCTCCTTTTGTTTTATTCACATAGATCAGTTTCTTAGTAGGACTATGCTGCATATTTTTATGCGACTGAAATCTTTTCCACATATATTTTCTGATTATTGCTGCAATATGAGAAAAGCTGCATTTTCCCTTGTTTCCAACCACTTCAATGGCTCATAAGATAATTTTAATGGTTTCATTTAAATTTTTTATGTTTTTTTTGTTTGCAAATAATGATAATTTATCTTTCTTTTGGCTTAAACATTTATTTGTCCAGAGTTGAATAGTGGTTTTAACTCATTATTTCACTGTTAAATATAATGCTAACCACTTGAAATGTGTGTATGTATGTGTGTAGACACATTTATTTCAAGGGTACCACATTGTAAATAGTTGTGACTCTTTTAGACTCTTGACGATTTCTCATATTATCTTTGTTTTGAAGACCTTGACAGTTCTAAGGACTAATGGTCAGGTGTTTTGTAAAATTTTTCAATTTTGTTTTATTGGATGTTTTACTTGTTATTAAACTGGGTTATAAGAGATTTATCTTATGTTTTGTGCTATAATCCAATACTGTGTTATTTATTTTCTTGCTAAAATTGGGAGCTCTTTTAGTCAGTTCTTTTGTCTCCTTCATTCATAATTCATAATTTTGGTTTCTGAGCAACTTCCTTATTTTCAGTCACTAAGAGATGCCACATCATCTTTTTTATTCTTGCTCGCTCTAGAATCAGCCAGTTCTCTGAGTATGTCTGATGTCTTTTATTGGAGAATATTAGAGACAATCATTCAAATTTTGGGTGTGCAGTTGCTACTGGGATATTATTACTTTTAGATCCTATTAGCTGACAAGGCATGGGAATATATATGTGTATACTTCTCTGTAAATATTTCTATACATGCCCATCTGTATCTACATTAAACTAACCATGAGATCATACTGATGTCTCCTCTAATCCAGAACTGTCTAGGTCATTCAAACCTCCTGCCCTTACTTACCTGTAATCTTCCACTCCAGCATGGCTCCCACCATCAACCATCTAATTGCTTAATCACATCACTTTCAACATACATTTGTAGCTGCTCCAGATTTTTTAATCCTCACTAGTGGGGAAAAAAACTTTATTAACTAAAATACAGTGTTTATGGACTGCTCTTTTTGCCTTTAGCCTTACAGACTCCACTAATTTCAAAAGTTACAAAGATCAGCATCTTTTTTGCCGCCGCCATCAGTAAGGTTGCTTCATCTGGTTTTATGAGTTTTGACAAATGCATAGGTGGTGTCATTTATCCACCATCACAGTATTCTACAGAATAGTTTCACTACCCTAAAAAAAATCCCCTGTACTTTGTCTATTCAACCACTGTTCTTCAAGCCCTTGGCAGCTGGTTATCTGTTAACTAGCTCTATATTTTTTCATTTGTTCCTGAATGTCTTATGATTAAAATCATATAATATGTAGCCTTTTCAGACTATCTTCTTTATCCCAGTAATATACTTTTAGGATTTATTGGTGTCTTTTCTGCTTGATATCTTACTTCTTGTGATTGCTGAACAAAATTCCATTGTATGGGTGTATTGCATTTTGTTTATACCATTCACGTATTCAAGGGCATCTTGGTTGCTTTCAGCGATCATGAATAAAAGCTCATATGAACATCCGTATGCAGATTTTTGTTTGGACATATGTTTTCTAATCATTTGGGTAATGACCTAGGAGTGCGATTTCTGAATTGTATGGTAAGACTATATTTAGCTTTGTGAAAAAACTGATAGGCTCTCTTCCAAAATTACTACCATTTTGCATTCCCACCGGCAATGAATGAGAGTTTTTGTTCCTTTGCCTCTTTGCCAGTAATTGATACTGTCAGGTTTTTGGATTTCAGCCATTCTACTGGGATGTATAATGGCAACTTATTATTGTTTTAATGTGCAATTGACTAATGACTAATGTGTTCAGTTTCTTTTCATATACCTTTTAAAAAACTGTGTGTTTGTCTTCTTTGGTGAGGTGTCTATTCAGATCTTTTGCCCATTATTTTAATTAGGTTTTTGTTTTTTTATTGTTGAGTTTTAATTCTTTGTATATTTTAGATACAAGTTCTTTATCAGACATGTGTTGGCAGAATTTATGTTTTAGTCTGTGTCTTATGAATTTAGTTTTTTATTGCCACTATAATAAATCACCACAAACTGAGTGACTTAAAGAATACAAATTTATTCCCTTATTGTTCTTGAGATCAGAATTCCTGCAAATATGGTGTTGTCAAGGCTATATTCCTTCTAGAGGCTTTAAAGGAGAATCCATTTCCTTCCCTTTTCTAGCTTCTAGAGGCTGCATGCATTTGTTAGCTCATGGTCCCACCCTCCATCTTCAAAGTCGGCAGCATGGCATTTTATTGCCTCTCTCTGACCCTGACTCTCCTTCCCTCATTGTGTAAGAGCCCTTGTGTTTGCATTGAAACCCCCAGATAGTCTAGGGTAATCTCCCCATCTGAAGATTCTTAATTATATCTGCAAAATCCCTTTAGCCATGTAAGGTAACATCTTCACATAATTTATCCCTCATCTGGAGATTAGGATGTGGACATATTTGGGTGACCATTATTTAGCATATCACACTTATCTTTTGATTATTTTAGCAGTGTATTTCTCAAAGCAAAAGTTTTTAGAAATTTTAATACTGTTTATTTTATCCCTTTTTTGATGTGTTTCGCTTTTGGTACAGTATCAAGAAAATCATCATCAAACCAAAGGTCACCTAGATTTTCTCCTGTGTTTTCTTCTATAAGTTTTATAATTTTCCAGTTTCCATTTAGGTCTATTAGTCATTCTTACTTTGTGAAAAGTGTAAAGTCTGTGTCAAGATCCATTGTTTTGCATATGTATTAGTTCCTTATTGCTACTATAACAAATGACCACAAACTCAGTGGCTTAAAACAACACAAATGTATTGTCTTAAAGTTTTTTAGTCAGAAACCCAAAATGAGTTTGGGGACTGTGTTACTTTTGGAGGTTCTAGGATTAGGAGAGAATCTTTTCCTTATATTTCTAGCTTCCAGAGGACACCAAAATTTCCTTGGCTTATAGACCTTTCCTCTATCTTCAAAGCAACAGCAAACATACTGAAATATCTGCTTCAAATTGGCTTTTGAACTTCAAATTCCAATTACTCATTACTGGAAAGCAATGAACTTTGGTGTATTAAATTATATCCTTCCTACAACGTTGCATATTTTTTCCAGAAGTTCTTTCTTTCTTTTCAATTCTTGTGGATTTACTTGTCATCTGCAAACAAAACTGTTTTATTTCTTCTTTTCTGTCTTTTTATCTTTTATTTCCTTTTCTTATTGCTCTACGTAGGACCTCCAGTAAAATGTTGAATAGGAGTGGTGGGAGAGTATACCCTTGCCTTGTTCCTCATCTTGATGAAAAAGCCTTTAGTTTCTCACTACTGATAGTATGATTCACATGATATTAGCTGTTAAATTTTTGTGGGTGTTATTTATTAAGGAAGTCTCTATTTCTAATTTGTTTAGAATTTTTTGTCATAAATAAGTGCAGTTTTTTCTGCATCTATAAAGATGTTTATATAATTTTTCTACTTTAGCTTATTGATGTGATTGATTACATAAATGAAATTTTTTAATTTTTGTTTTTCCTAATGGAGATACTGAGGATTGAACCCAGGACCTTGTGCACACTAAGCATGTGCTCTGCCACTGAACTGTTTCCCTCCCCCACATGCCCTTACTTTTAAATCATCTAAATCTTTGTATTTAAACTTGGTTTCATTTATATAGCGTGTAATTAGGTTTTCTTTCCTTAATCCATCCTGAAAATCACTTCTCTTTAATGGTATATTTATAAGATTGAAATTTAATGCAATTATTGTGTAGTTGTATTAACACCTACCGTATTTTCCAACAGTTTTCTGTTCTTTGTTTTTGTTTGTGCTTTTTCTTCTCTTTTAAAAATTGAGTATTTCATGTGATTTCATTTTGTCTACTCTCCTACCATGTCAATTCCTTTTCATTTTTACACTTTTTGTAGTTGGCTGAAGTTGACAACATACAGTTTACAATATACTATCTCTACCTTCTAGTAAAACTATACCACATAATACGTGATGCAGGTACCTTGTAACAACCTATTTCCAACTTCTCCATTCTGTCCGCCATTTTGCTTATCCATATGCTGTATCAGCCAATACTTTATTACTTTAACAAAAATTTATATTTTATATCATTCAAGAAAAGTAACATAAAAGGCTTTATATTTTTTCATTTACTCTTTCTCTGATACCTTTCTTTTTATCCAAGGTCCCAGTTTCTTAGCTATGTAATTTTCCTTCTACCTGAAAAATACTTTAACATTTCTTGAGGGCACATCTGCTGGCAGTGAATTTATTCAGTGTTCAGTGTTTGTCCACTAAATACTTTATTTCTCTCTCACTTTTGAGCTTCTCTTTCAAAAGTTTAAATATTTCAAGCTACTTACTCTTCTTGCTTTCAACATTAGTATTGAGACATCCTTTATAATTCCTATCCATGTTTCTTTTAGTTAAGGTTTTTTTCCCCCAATCTATCTTCTTTCAAGATCCCCCTCCTCCTCCTTTTTAGACAACGGGATGGGATTTTCTGCCAAGTCATGCCTAGGTATAGTGCTTTGATATTTATTCTGCTTCTTATTCTCTGAGCTTCCTGTGTTTGTGCTTTGGTATCTGCCATTTACTTTGAAAAATACTTGGCCATTTTTGCTTTGGACATTTCTTCTGCTCTGTTCTCTGTTCTACTTCTGGTATTCCAATTAAACATACATTACATATTTTGAAACTGTGCCAGAGTCCTTGGATGTTCTGAACTTTTAATTTTTTTGGTATTAATTAATTAATTAATTAATATGGATGTATAATTGATTTACAATATTATATTAGTTTCAGTTATAAACACAGTGACTCAATATTATTATAGATATTACTTCATTTAAAATTATTACAAAATAATGACTATTTTTCTGTACTGTATAATATATCCTTATTGCTTATTTATTTATTTAGCATTACATTTAATGTATACCTTACTTTCTTTATCCATTCATTCGTTAATGAATACTTGGGTAGAAAAGAAATAGAAGATATGAATAGATTGATTACCAGTAACTCTAACTGTTACTTCTGAAGAATTGTTCATTTGCAGCTGTATTTTCAAGTTTCATATAAACTCCTCCTCTTTTTTCTCGTCTGTCTTTCAAAATTCAATTAAAATTTTTGTAATGTTAGAGATGTGGGATACTTTCTTTTTTATCTTCTCCATAAACTGTTTATCTCTGGACACAGGCTAAAAAGTTCCCTTAGCTTAGGTTAAATGTGGGTTTGGAGTCACAGACTCTAGTCTCAGGTTCCACCTCTATCTTTGCTCCCAAAGTATATGAATTTGATTAGAGCTCACTTTATCTCTAAAATAATTTTGTCACATTATTTGGCAGATTCTTTGAACTTCAGTAAATAAATAAAGTTTTAAAACTGCACTTAAACCATAGTTTTCAATTTCTATTTGCAGTGGAAATGGAAGTTTCTGGACAGTCTTAGTGCTGTGCGCTTGCTGCTGGTACTCGTTCTCTTAAAATAACATTTTGAGAAACAAACAACAGATGTTGTAGAAATAAGAAATTGGAGACTTGAGAGCTGAGCTGGTTAATGCCTTTATTGATAGTGGTGATAGCAGCTTCCATTTCTCATATGACAAAGTATGCTGGATTCTTGTTTTAAAGTAAGCACTTTAAAACATTTTCTTATTTAATTCTCACGATGTATTTTGAAATAGATGATAGTGTTATCCCCAGTTCAGTGAGGGGGAAACACAGCTATCTGACTGCAAATAGAGGACATAAGTTATGACTCTAGCAGACGACTGTCACTCTTCACCTAAAGATGGGTGCACAGAAGTTCCCTCAGTTTAATTTTTAATGCGTGCTCCTGCCTAAACTCTTCTAATGGCACAATTCATTACCTTCACCCAAATTCCAAATGCAGCTGCAGAGACCACAGATCTTAGTATATCATAATTAAAATGGCAAAAGTTAAAATAAAGAGAGAATTCTAAAATCAGTAAGAGGAAAACAGAGTTATATATAAGGGAACCCCCATAAGGCTTCCAACTGATTTCTCTGCAGAAACTTTGCAGGCCAGAAGGGAATGGCATGCTATATTCAAAGTGCCAAAAGGGCTACTTTCCCCAGCAAGATTATCACTTAGAGCAGGAGAGATAAAGAACTTCTCAGACAAGCAAAAACTAAATGAGTTCATCAATACTAATTCTATCCTAAAAGAAATGTTGAAGAGTCTTCTGTAAATGAAAAAGAGGTCAGTATGGAACTATGGCCCAGAGAAAATGAAAGAAGAACTTTCTTTTCTGACAGATGACTAACAATTTTTTTCTCACTCTTTGTCATTGTACCCAAATGCACCATAACATGTCTGAATTGTTGGTACTAAGATTAAGAACCCAACTGGCCCAGAAATCCTTGGGGATGAAGAAACAGGCTTTAAAGATAGACCACTTCAAGTGGTCATTCCAACCACCTGTGACAGAAACCATTTTTTATTTGCAGCCCAGAAATGCATGAGTTCTCAGTCAAAAACCACATCAGTCAGAAATTCAATTCTAGTTTTAAATGAAGGTGACATGTCTCTGCCACCTCAGCGTGCCAATAAACAGTGAGACCTGTGTCTGCTTGTAACATGTATGATTCATTTGTCCTTTGGAGAATTAAAATGTTTGACATGACTCCATTAGGCTGCAAAACGAAGGAGGATATTAAGTAGATAGTATAAAACTCTGTGATTCATGACAGAGAGGAGCGAATGCGCCATATTATCTGATCATCGGTGCAGCTGGTTTAGAGCCACTGCGCTGCTTTCTTCACGTCTGCTGTATAGAGATAAACTATTCTCAGCGTCACCTCGTGAAAGCGGTGATGAATCGTTCTTGGAAGTTTTCTAATTGACATTTTCTGAGGCTTCACATGCTAATATTTTAACACATCCAGCTGGGATTATGACGCTGTGGTTTTTCAATAGCACAATAATTAGATTTGTGGAAATGATCTGACCATAAAGAATAGAGATTTCTTTCCCCTTATTGATAGCACCTTGGTTATCTTTAAAAAAAATCTGAATGCTATTGATTTGGTGGATTAGATTTATGACTGTGCAGCATAATTCTTTATAAGTGAATCTCTGCCTTTCCCAAGGGTGCCAAACACACGAGCTGACAGAAAATCATTTAGTAGGAAAGGGAATGTTTCATATTGCCTTGGGGCACAGCTCAGGTGCTCACTTTATAAATGCTTCTCATGCTGAAAGGAATTGATAGGCGATGTCTCTGAAAGTAAAATATTCTGGTGTAACTGAGCCTAGGATCAACAAAGATAAAAGTCTGTGAGAACAGATAAGGCCCGTGGGAGGTTTCCCCGGAGCGGTGTCAGTATTTACCTGGAGAAGTGGGAAACGTGAAGGGATTTTCCTGATTCTTCGTAATCAGATTCAAATCTCGCCGCTGCTCAGGTGAGCCATAAATAGACATTTGAAAAGCTTCTCTGGTGGATGGACGTTTGCTCCTGCTGGACTCACTCTCATTCCAAGCACATCAGAAATGGTGAAAATCAATGTGGAGTGAGGCTGCTAAAGGTCAGGCGTGAAAAAAAGTTCAGCACAGCAATAATTTAGAGGACCTGCAGCAGATAGCCTACTGACTATTAAGATCAATTGAACCATTATTTTTTTTAGAAGGTTGTGCTTGACCAGTCTCAGTGCAGAGGGTGAGAAGGCTGGGGCTGTTGAGGCAGGAGAGAATGTGGAGGAGGCCCCCTCCAGGCATTAATCCTGGTTGGCAGGTCATGTTAGGAGCCACAATGGGGTGGAGGCCACCATGGGCGATGAGGAACCATGAGGGCTTAAAGCTTCCCCAGCTAGACCCTGTTCTAATACTGCATTCTCCTGTAATGGGTTAATTGTTGTGTGCCGCAGGGAATTAAAATGCTGCTGTCTGCTTTCGAAGGTTTCTGACTCCCTTCTTCCACTTGAATCCTAACAGTGTACATTAGCCAGATAATAAAAAACTATACACAATTTCATCTACTTCCCGACTTTAATTTTGTTGGCTGGACCTCTTAGACCACTACAAAGTAATTCTTTAAATTTTTCTTTCAATTATCATTTCTCACTGAATATAAAAACACCTGAGAAATTAATAACAGACATTGGTACAAAAATGATTCTCTCCAGTAACACTGCATAATCTGCTACCTTTTGGTTGATTAGTGGCTAAGCTGTAATGGGGAGTACAATTTGTGAGCAAGAAGATTCTTACACTTACACACTCTTGAGAACTAACGGTCTTCTAAGAACATTTTAATTTTCTGCAGGCTCATTTATTCTTTGAAAATCATGCAAAGAAGTGGTTGTATTTTTTTCCTTTGGGAATGATTTCATAGTCTCACAGTGGGACCATCCTCTTCCTTCTGCTGTGGCCTCTTTTTCTCTATGGGCTTGACGAGGTCCTTCTGATTTCTGTCTTAACCCTGTTCTTTGCATTATTGTCAGTATTCTTGGTCATCACAATCAATGTTTTTTGAGGACTTGGTTTTGAACGTTCTTGGGGGTCAAAGTCCTTGTTCTTTTGTTTTTAACTTAAAAAAAATTGAAGTACAGTCAGTTACAATGTGTCAGTTTCTGCTGTACAGCACAATGTCACAGTCATACGTATACATACATATATTCATTTCCATATTTTTTATTAAAGGTTATTGCAAGATATTGAATATAGTTCCCTGTGTTATACAGAAGAAATTTGTTTGTTTTTAGTCTATTTTTATATATAGTGGCAAACATTTGCAACTCTCAAACTCTCAAATTTATCCCTTCCACCCCTTTTCCCCTGGTAACCATAAGATTGTTTACTATGTCTGCGAGTCTGTTTCTGTTTTGTAGATGAGTTCTTAGTGTCCTTTTTCTTTTCCTTTTTTTTTTTTTTTTTTATATTCCATATATGAGTGATATCAAATGGTAGTTTTCTTTCTCTTTTCTGGCTTCATTTAGAATGACATTCTCTAGGTGCATCCATGTTGCTGCAGACAAAGTCTTTGTTCTTAATGGAGCAATGTTGTTGTTTCAGATTTCTATATTAATACTATCAATTTTCCTTTTCTAGTCTTCTGGGGCATCTAGATAAGCTATTAATTACCACACCTAAGGCCTCAAAAAGCTTAAAAGGAATGAGAAAAAAGTTGACAAATTGTGTTCATAAATTATGTCAAGAGTAAAGAAAAGAAGAATCATTCAGGGTATTTAATAACGTAGTAACATGTCCTGTTTTGCCTAGGATGGTCCTGTTTTTCTTATTAGTAGCATTGTCATTCCCTCTCCAATATGTCCTGATTTGGATGATTAATTAGTTAGACTTCCTTATTAAAAAATAACATGATTAGAGAGGTACTTTCTCAAGTTTAGGTCAGTTGGTTACTTTTGTCAGTAGTATTTCAATTGTAACTTAAAACACCTGAATGTACACAGATTATAAGAATACAACATATCAAAGGGGACGCACGTGGGTAACCGGCACCTATAACAAGAAGTCGAGTGCTGTTAACACAGCAGAAGACTTCTTCATTTCATCTTCCGGTTCTTCCCCCTCCATCGAGGTAACTGCCATGTAAACCTCTAGGGAATCGGACTCTTGCAGAATTCCTTCTTCTCTAGCATCTTTCACTCAGTATTATGTTTGTGATATCCATCTAGGTTGTGCATGGAGTTTGTTTTCATTGCTGAATAGCATTCCATTATACAATTACACCACAATTTATTTATTCTTAATTTGATCAACTTTTGGACTGTTACCAATTTGGGGACTGGAATGGGGGAACTGGAAGAATCACACTTTGGAACTAACTATAATGATATTCATTAGCTATTCTAAATCTTTTGGATGTGTAATTTTGCATTTTGAGAAACTGTTTATAGCCCCCATGTGTGATTATACTTAATATTTTAGATACATTAAAAATACATAATGTCAAAATTTTATAAATTAAGTAATGGTTTAATTAAGTTTTATTATTAGTTATAGCTATATATACATTTGAAAAATAATCATTTTTGTTGGTGTGAAATGTATTCACATAATTCTGTGGGTCTTTTTAGACAGTGCTTTGAGTCCAAAGCAATACTTGGCTTCGGCAGTAACTTCAAGCCTGATGACTTGCTTGTAAGATAATGAAAACTCATTTCAGGGTGATGGCAGAGCAGTTGAAAAGATGCTTTAAGAGTTACTTTGAAATTCAGTAAATCTTGGTGATAAAGTAGATATTAGGAACAATGATAAGTAGAACCCTTCAATAAAAAGTCTTAGTCATAATCTCTTTTAATAGGGGAACTCAACATTCCTGCAATAAGATCCAGGAAAAACACATGGATAAAATATGTTAATTTTTCCACTGTCTTGCTTTTTATAAAAATATCTTCTCATATTTCAGTATACATCGACTTGTGATCAACTGCTAAAGTCAGATTGATAAATTGACATACCAACAATTTAAAATGCCCTTTTATGAGATCAGAAAAGAAAAGAGATTTATTCATTTGTTCTACTTTAAATCATGGCCACTAATGCTTAGGGCCTTGTGAAATTAACACAGACGAGGCTGGGTGACCATAATTCTTTGTTTATTTTGTTGTGAATTATTTGTGGGTTTATGAACTTCATTTCACTTAGTTGGCATCCAAGAAATCTGAGCTATCATTTAGATTCTATCTCCAATCTTGAGCAAAGTAAAATAGTGTGAAGTCAGACACAGAGTGAAAGATCTGACACTCTTAAAGAATTGGGTGATTTGGGGTACTTATTTAACTCCTCAGAGTCTCAGTTTCTTCACAGAATTGAAACATAGGGGAAAGAATAATTAAAAATGTGTAGCAAAATGGGGGGGGGGCTAAATTAAGCCAAAAATATCGAATAAGGTTGAAGGATAAACAAAGGTAACAGCAAGAGTGACTGCACACATTGTTCAGGAAGGGAGCAGGGGAGGTAGACAGGCTGTGCTGCACCCGAGGTAAGGACCTTGGTGTGGGCTCTAGTCCAGTGCCCGCATGTCTGTGTCTGCACGGAACTGTGTGTCCCCACAGAACTACTCCATACCCCTCATATCAGCAGTGTCTTGGCCTAGTTGGATACATAGAGAAGGAATTTGTGGGTTCTAGGAAATCTGGTGACACAGGGAGAAAAATAACACTTTAGAGGGGAATGCAGAGTACTTAAATTTTGGCATTAAATTTGAGAGTTGCTGTTGTAGACTGAATGTTTGTTTATGTGCTCCCCAAATTCATATGTTGAAATCCTATCTCCGAATGTGAAAGTATTAGGAGGGGCCTTTAGGAGTAAATTAGGTCATGGATGTGGCGCCCTCAGGAATGGGATTAGTGCCCTTATCAGAAGAGACACAAGAGCTTGCTTCCTCTCTCTGCTGTCTTCCATGTGAGGGTGCAGCAAGAAGTCAGCCTTCTGCAAAGTGGGAAGAGAGGTCTCACTAGACGCTGCACCCACCGGTGCCCTGATCTTGGATTGCTAAGCCTCCAGAACTGTGAGAAATAAATGTTTGTTGTTTATAAGCCACCTAGTCTGTGGTATCCTGTTATAGCAGCTTGAGCTGACTAGATAGTTGCCTTGACTCTGGACCACTGTAAAAGCTACTTCTGTGGCCATGTAGAAGGATACACCTAAAATAAAACTTATCACTTGGACATAGGGTGTAACCTTATAGGTGTGGCCAAGGAGCAGCCATATGATAAATTCATATTTGAACAGAGACTGACGACAAAAAGTCATGCAGAGATCTTGGATGAGATTGTTCTAGGCAGAGGGAACAGCCAATGAAGATGCCAGTGACCATGGTATGTGTATTGGTTTGTTAGGACTGCCATAAAAATATACCACAAACTTGGTGGCCTGAACAAGAGAAATTTGGTTTCTCATAGTTCCAGAGGCTGGAGGTTCAAGATCAAGGTGCCAGCAAATTTGGTTTCTCCTGAGGCCTCTCTCCTTGGCTTGTAGATGGTACCTTCTCTCCTGTGTTCTCACATGGCCTTTTTGTGCACATCCCTTGTGGATCTCCTTAGAAGAACACCAGTCCCATTGGATTGAAGCCCCACCTTTATGACTTATTTGGCCTTAATTACCTTTTTAAAGGTCCCGTCTCCAAATACAGTCACATCAGTTACAGCTTCAAAATATGAATTTTGAGGAGACACAGCTCAGTCCATAACAGTATGTTTGTGGGATGTCCTTGGAAAGATGTTGCTGGATCAGAATGAGCAAAGGAGACATAGAAAGTGATGAGATCAGAGAAGTAGCAGGTTAATCATGTTTGGTATGATGCAGTATAATAAGGATACTGGATTTTGCTTCCAATAAAATGCACAGGCATTGGACAGTTTTTTAACTGAGGAGAGACATGATCAGTTTTTTCAAGGATCACTCTGGCTGCTGTTTGGAAGAAAAACTGAGGGCAAAGATATTAAATGGGGAACAAATAAAAAAGTTACTACAGGAAATAGTTTTGGTTGCTTGGACCAGGAGACTGAATTTTTCCCAATGCTTAAAGCTTCTTTAGAGATTATATTTTCTTTCTAAATATGTATTGAATGAATGGATAGTTAAATACACAAAAGACATAAGCATACTGAAAGAGGTTTATGTTATTAAGTTTATTTGACTAAAAAAATCTAATCAATTTAAACCAATTATGAATTTAAAAAAATGATCATATTGGCCTTGTAGACAAAGTAAGGATGATTATATGACTGAATCTTTCATTTGTAGTATTTACCTTGGAATATTTTTTCAAGATGAGTTTCGGAAACATCTATTGATTCACTATTAAGTATAAGGCAGTGTGCTAAAAGCCGAGAGTAAACAAGATAAATTTCAAACATATCCTGCAAAGTTTATAATTAGCTTCAAAGTTTACAGTCAACTTCCTGGAAGTCCTGACACCTGATTGGAATCTTAAAGTTTGAATAGAAGTCATTCCACTAAATACTAGAAGAATGAAAATCATGATAGAGAGAATAGTAAAAAACAAAGATTTGAAGGCATGAATTGTATAGGATACACAAAAAATAAGCATTCAGTATATTAGTACAGAAAATGAAGGTACTAAGCGTAAGTGATGGAAATGAGCAGAGACCACACATTTGCTTTGAAAGACGCTTAGACCACACTTCAAGAACAATCAGAAAATTATTGGAGGATTTTATGTAGGAGAGTGACATGATCAAAATTTTGTTCAAGATTCTTTATCAGTCATGCAAATCTGGTTCCCAAGTCTCTATGGCATTGGCTGGAGGAACTGGGGATTCAGAGCTAAATATTCACAGAGGAGCCCTGGCTAGCAGGGCTGTACAATATTTTTTTTCATTGATAACACAGGGAAATCTAGACTGGAAACTCACACACGGACTATTTCTCACCTTCACCTGGAAATCACCACTTCCTATGTAAACCTTTGCACGGTCCTACTCAACTGTAAGAGGTCTGAAAATGTTGGAATTTTTCTGTGTGCAGCAAGGACGAAGAACTTAAAATGTTCAGTAGTAATTTCTATCACTATTGCACATCTCTAGAGGTAGTCGGAGTCTGGGTTTGAGCAGTAGAGTACTGAAAACAGAAAGTACCTAAATGATCTGGGCAAAACATTATGTATTCATTGACCAGATTAGTCGAGATGCTGATATGGCCAAAGAGGTGGTGTAATAAATATTTGGGAATTAAAATAATCAGAAATTCATGATTAATTTATTCCAGTGTGATCTGAGGCCAGAATGGAGAAAATCTAAGACTGCTCTTGGAATTCTGACATGTGTCATTGGGTAGATGGTAGTATGATTAATCTGGCTAGACTAGAAAACTGGAGAAACATGAAGTTTCACTGGTGGAAAAAATAAGTTTTACTTTTGAATTTCTTGATTTAAGATGCCTGTGCAACAAGAAGTATATGAATACAAAAGAAGAGCAAAAATGTAAGGCTGAGTATAAGATTGCTCAAAAAGGAGAATGTGATGCAAAGAGTGGGTCAAGGGTCAGACCTTGAGGGAATTCCCAGAGTAGACAGAGGAGGGAAACACAAAGTACACGTGGGAGGAGAGTCAGATGAGAGAAGAATCAAAGGAGCTGGGGCAGAAAGTCTGTAGAAGTGATATTCAACTTCATCATGGATATGAAGGCCTTGGTACTATGACCCAAAATAGAGTCCAACTAGAATAGGATCTAAATGTAAAAATCAAACCTTAAAGCTCTAGGGAAATACAGGAGAATAATTTTCTGATGTTGGGGTAAGAAAGGATGTTATAAATCCTAAAACATTTAAAAAATGAGTTAGATGGCATTAAATCTTCTGTCTAAGGTGAAAGTTGAGAGGTGTCTGTTGCATTTGGCAGTGTACTTCCTGGGTCTTTTTGCCACGGAAGTTTCAAGGACTTCAGCAGGAGCTAGAGGAGGCCACAGATTAAAGGAAGAATGAATTTTTTTTTGAAGGAATGAACATAAAGATATTGATAGAACAAGAGGAAAGGATCAACAGAGAGAACTTCAGGATGGACATATTTTGAAAAATAACGTAAATATTAGAACTATTTCAAAGTTGGGAGGAATATATTTTCATTCAAGGAGAATTCAGTCTGTTTGGCAGATGCTTCAGAGAGTGTTCAGGTCTTTCTGGAATCACTTGCTGCTCAATGTCAAGTCTATAAACAGGGATGATGATTTAGGTCAGAGGCACATGGAGATAGTATTTAGATTTGGGTTTCTCCAGAAGCGGCTCTCAAGCAAGGATTTGAGAGAAGGTAGCTGAGTTGGGAGATAACCCTAGGAATCATGCACAGGGACGTGAAAAGTGGAATAGAGAGGGAAGGAGCCTGAAAAGAAGGGCATCGTCAAGCAAGCAGAAGCTGGTGGGCAATGAGAGCTTATCAGCCGTGGAGAACTCTAGGGGCTGGTGGTTTAGAGTTATGCCACTCAAGGAGTCAGGAAGCCAGGGTGTTTATTCACCAAATCCCTGTCCATCACTCACTTGTTGAGGACCTTTTCTAGGGCTTTACCTGTTTGGTGCTCTGCGTGTGCTCTGTCTGCAGGCTGGGGGTGAGCCTGCACTCAGAAACAAAGCCCCCAGACAGGATCTTAGGTGTGGGCACTACTGTGTAGCGGTGAATCTGGGGAGACTAGGCAGGAGATGCTGACAGCATCTGCCCCAGGGGGATAGCCTTGGAAAGGACCCCAGAGGAGCAGCAAAGGCGAGTGCACCATTATGTGGCCGTAGGCACCTTCCTTCACCTTTCTAGATCAGTCTACAAGATGGCTGGTGTCTTGTTGGCTAGGGCTACCACGGCAAATCTTGCAGACAGGGTGGCTTAAACAGCGGCTGTTACTGTCCCATAGTTCTGGAAGCTGGAAGCCAGGGACCAAGGTGTTGGCAGCGTTGATGCCCTCTGGGGTTCCTCTCTGTTGCTGGCCAGTAGCTTCCCGCCTGCTGCCACTTCACACGGTTGTCTCTCTGTGCCTGTGTCTCTGTGTCCAAATTTCCTCTTCTTATAAAGGCACCAGTCAGGCTGGAGGAAAGCCTACCTTAATGGCCTCATTTTAACTTAATCCCCTCTTTGAAGGTCCTGTCTGAACATACAGTCACATTCTGAAGTAATAGGGATTGAGACTTTGCATAAGAATTTTGGGGAGACACAAGTCAGCCTGTTACAGGTGGCTCTGTTTGACAGTCTCTAAAGTATATTCTAATAACTTTTTTTTTTTTTTTTTTGCTTTTAAGCTGCTTTTTCACAGCCCTACAGCAAGCTTCTGACAGTTCTGATCTTTAGGCTTCTTCTCCCAAAAGCTGTTTTCTTCTGAATGAGATTTAATCTTCTTTTTTTTCCTAAACTAGCAGTTAACTCTTAAATACACAGTCCCATTTGATCTGTCAGTAAGAGATCTGTTACCACCACCCTGAGGTGTTCATTAAGTACACACCCTACTGTCAAAGCCAAGCTTTCACCATTCTGCTGCTAGCATCTCTCTCTATATACCTTCAGCTGCCGTGGAGGGGCAGTGCTGTCTCATGTATCAAGATGAGAAACTGCCAGTCAGGGGATTTGGAATTTTCAGCTGTCTCTTCTGAAAGCCTGAAGCAGATCACTTAACCTCTCTGTAGCTCAGTATCCACATTTAGAAAACAAGGGTGACTAGTATCTTATCTGAGAGGGATATGATAAGGACGAATCAAAAGATGCTGTTTAAAAAGTCTGAGTGTTAAACATTATAGTAAGGAAAGTGGTGCTATTATATTCTGACTTTTTAGCTAATGTCCTGATGGTTTTTAACTGAAAAAAGACTCAACCTTCAAACTTAGACTATATTCTCCTGGAAAGTGTCTTCAGTGCGCTGTCTCTAGATACCTGGGGAGGAGCAGGAAGGGAGTATTCAAAGCAGTCAGAGAATTTCTGGGTGAACCAGGGATAATCTGCAGACTGAGAAGGTAGGCTTTTCTTTCACATTCACTCATATACACGTACACTCTCTCAAATATATGTAGGCACTGTTGGGCCAAATAAAACTTTAAAAATTTACTACGTTCATTATAACTTAGTGATTTATAATCTAGTTAGTGTCCAAGAAAACCACAACTATTAGGGTCCACTCAAATTTTGTTGATATTAAAAGGGGGCACTTACACATGCAAATCATAGCTCTAAAATATAACTTTTGCTTTGAAAATTAGTGAAGTATTTTTTGTTTTGTTTAGCAGATCCTCTAATTGAAATTGCAATGTCTTAATTGTTATTCCTCAGAAGTTTCATGATCACAGTCATCTAGCAACCAGTGCAGATTCTTATTACTTCTCACATTCGCTGGGGGAGTGTTTCTAAACTAGAGATTACTCTACCCTGCTTCCAGGGATTCTGGTTAATACATGTGGCATCCTGAGCAATTCTGTTGTGTACCCAGTTTCGTCACCATTGTGTAGGCTGCTTGCTTATCAGTTAATCAGTAAGCATTCGCTTTCTTTTGAAAACACATGGCTTGCAAAAAAGACTGACTTCTTGTTCTAAAGAAGCTTATATTTTCCTCAGTGAAATAAAATAACTTTGTTTTAAGTTGCTTGTTTTTTAAACAAAAGATTTATTTGGTACCTTCTAATGATAAAGCATTTTTATGACCTGTAGCAAATAAAGAGGTAGCAGATTCGTGCTTTTGGTATCAGTGAGCTTTAGGCGTGTTCCAAATCCTTTAATCAAGTCAGAGTTGAAGGTTATGAAGAGCAAATGCTGAATATGATTGACAGTTTATAGACCTAATCAGCTTTATCCTCCTCCAAGAGCACAGGCTGCTACTTGTATGTATTCCTGAGAAGACCGAGGAAAGGAAGTCCTGCAATCAACCAGCGCAGGCTGACTGTGAATAACTTGAGCTGGGTCGAGGGTAAAAATCATGGTATTTGATTTACAAAGGAGCAGTGGAACAGGACCACTGTTCCTGATAAAAAGAAGTTGCTTGTTCGTGGTTATTTTCTGTGTTTGAATATTTAAGGGATTAGAGCCAAACATGCTGCTGGTTAACTAAACATTCTCCATGGTAATCTGTGGATGAAAACTGCTCCAGAATTTTTTTCATGGTATATGCTTTGGGATGGCAGTCTTGCTTGAAGGGTGGGGCTCATCTCAAAGCTACTCTTGAGAATTATGATGGGCCACAAAATGTATCCTACTTGCAGTTTAACAAGTTAGCTACTGCAGTTTCATAGGTGAGGAATAAGCAGCAAAGCACCTGGTATAAGAGAGGTTTTTCTTACCCACCGTACAGTGACTTGAATGAGATGCAGTTTTATGCGATTTCCTCTTGTTCCTCAATCCCATGCGAGTGATGGGAAAGGGGCCAGAAAATGCTGCCTAGGTAGTGTGTTCCATTACACCTGAGGAACCTCACATTTAGTGAACTCAGGTATTTTATAACAAACCGCAAGCAAACCTGCCTTTTGTTCTGAAGAGAGATATTATCTTTATTATACTGGGCATACCAGGCAGTAAAGAAGCCCACTCTCTGCTCCAGAGGGACATGTCGTCTTGATCTTCCAAGGCTATGCAGTATGCAGAAGTCTTTGGAAAGATAGCTTGAAGGAAAAGTTGTCGGCGCCTCTGCTCTCAAGAAGTGTAGAAACAAGAGGGACCCATGGAGATGTGTCTTCCAACGGCTGTATTTTCTATAAAGCATAATATTTCACTTCGTCCATCTTTGCTCTAGGATGGTCTTGAGGAGCTAGTGGCACGGGTAGGAGAAAAGCACTGCTTGGCGCTGACGATAACCAAATACATTTACACTGTTTCAGTAATATCATTAATTGCATTATATATACAATAGAGTTTAAGTGTTCTAAACAGATTTGATTCTGTTTAACCTTTTCTGAGTCATCTTTGATAGTGGAAATTCAGCCTTTGATTAAGTGTGGGTAAAACAGGAACTCCTAACTCCTTCATTTTTGGGGGGCTTATTTTGACTGGGTATTGTGTGAATTGCTGGAGACACATGTATGAGGAAAAAGATTTTTTTTTTTTTTTTGTCAAGAAAATGCCCCTTTAATAGAGGAAAAAGATTAAGTGCAGGTTCCTTTTGAAATCATGGAGAAGGGTAACTAATTCAGTCTCGTTTTAGGAAAGGCTTGTTTGGGAGGTGAATTTTTAACTAAGTCTTGAAGGATACCTGGTATCGAGGCCAGGGGTAGGGAGGATGGGAAGAGGGGAATAATGTGAGCAGGGAAATGGACAGGAAAAGAGTGAGGTAATTCAGGGAACATCACGCCTTTCTGAATTGCTGACTTGCAGGATGTCCGTGGGTGAGTGGTGGGAGATATAACTTTAGGGTGGGCAGGCATCATCACAATATATAGACACTTGGGTGTAAGCTAAGGAGTTTCAAAAATCTATGGTTAGGCTTTCTAGAAGGTTGGTAATAAAATCAGATCTGAATTTTAGAATGATCATCTTGATACCCTTAAGGAGAATTGGTTTGGGGAGAGTTTAGATCAGAAGATTAGAAGCAGGGGGAAAAAAAAGCAACTTAGAATGCTGTTATAGTAATCAGGATCTAAATGAAGAGTGTGTGTCGATGGGAATGAGGAAGAAGATGGATTAAAGGGGTATTTATGGAGTAGAATCAATAGGGCTTGGTGACGGATTCAGTGGGAGAGTTAGAAAGTCTGGGATGACTTATTGTTTGTAACAGGGCAGCTGTTCAAGAAAACAGTTTTGGGAGAAGAGCAAGTTTGTGTGTGTGTGTTTGTGGGGGTGCTGGTGATAAGATTATGAGTTCATTTTGGACATACTGAGTTTGTGATGGGTGGAATTTAAATACGGTCACTGCCGAGAACAGAAACAGAATAAAATCCTGGAGAATATCAACATTTAAGAGACAGCTGCAGTTGTTGAAAACTTTGTATTATTGTAACTTAGAAAATTGGTATGTTATATGTATAACTATCATTTCTTCTAAAAACAAAAAGTAAAATGAATAAATAATAAGGCTTTTGAAACACAGAAGTGTGACATATTCTATTAACTTCTTAAAATAGTGACATCCTTGATGAAATGTCATTATATGAAGACAATATTATCAAAATGCATGGTCTCCAACCTTGCCGAAGCTGGATGAAGGCCTGAGACTTCTAGACAAGGAAAGATTGGATGAATTATTTTTATAGGGAAAATTACTAGAAGGGTACTTACTTTTATGTAATGGCCATGTCAAAAAAAATAGTAGACTTAAAAAAAAAAACTATAAAATAGAGCCATTAGCTAAAAGGATATATGGGAAACATTTATTTTGTGCCACTTATGAAAAGAATTGGTTCGTTTCAAAATATAGATACTTATTTGACCTTCAGGGGACTCTACTCTGATACTGATAACTATACTGTTTCTTTTTTTTCATAGCCATTCATTTAAGTGATTTTTTTTATTATTCTGGTAAAATTGATTTATTGCATAAAAAAGCATCCATCTAATACAGCTATTTATCTGGAAGTGTTAGCATTCTATTAGATTTTATTGTGCTCTGTAGTACATTCTTTTAACTACATTATTTTAACCAGGTTTTCATTTAAACAGTTTAAGCAAAGGATAAAGAGGATAATTCCTGGGTTTGCAGTGAGACTTATTGGCCTCTGCAGTGCATCCTAGTGTCAATGATATTTCTTGGTTGATAAACTTATGATAAGATGTCCTATGTCATCATCAAGCAATGGAATTTAAAAATATCTGTCACATCTCTTGCTTTTTAGTCCTCAAAGCAAATTAGAAATAAAATTGAAGATAATCTGTACTGATATGGGTGTGATTTATAGGAATGTATAATCTTTTTGGAGAATTAGCCAACATACATCAAAAAATCAAGTAAGTGCATTACCTTTGACCCATAAATTATACTTCTAGGAAATGACTCTAATAGGAAAGCTGGAAAACTGTACAGTTTTATGTATAAAGTTATTCATTATATATACTTTTTGAAAATTGGAAGCAAAATTGTGTCAAAAGGGTGCTGTTTAAGAAATTCTTAACAAATACATATTGGAATACTATGCAACTTAAAAAAATAAGGATTAGGCCTATTGACAAGGTATCATATTATATTGTTTACTGGAAAAAATATTTCAAAAAATCTGAATAGATGGGGCCCAATCCATTCTATTTTGAACCTATTGGTTCAAAGTACAGAAGTCCAATAGGAAACTTATAATTTAATTATGATGTGGAATGCACATTGTCAATGCACAGCAAAGCATCTTCAGTGTCTGATTTGTACATCTCACCACTCTCAGTATCCTCCAACTGAATGGTACCTGGTCACCAGTCCTGGGCGGTGACTGGTTCTTAGCCCCTTCTCTCCTTAGATTTGCATCAGAGCCCTCTTTGAAGCAAATCTCTTGTCTTGTTCTTCCAACTTTGCTTTTTCCCTTTTACTCATTTTTCTGTTTGTGTGTTATAAAAGTCTAGAAAAGCCTGGGGAAGTTTAACATCTATGATAACAGCAACAAAAACAACAAAACATTTCTCTTACCAGTTTTGGTGGAATGTGGGGTGGAGAGTGAGCTATGAATACTTCAAAGCTAGTACATTTAGTATAGTCTCATTTAATGTAAAAACTATGTTTGGTGGGTAGGGGATAGCTTGGGAGTAGAGGGCCTGTTTAACATGCACAAGGTCCTGGGTTCAATCCCCAGTGCCTCCATTAAAAATAAACAAATAAAAAATAAAAACTATGTTTAGAAATTTCAAGATCTTGAAATGGGTTTATGCTGTAAAATACAAAGCTAGGAAATCTAGAGGCAGCTCCCTAATTATGTGCTGATGAACAAAGCCCCCAACTGCTGCGAGCTTTAGTTTGTGATAGGATGAGATACAAATATTCCTATCCTTGCAGAATTAGTGAGACTCAGATAAGATTATGTACAATAAGGTCCATCACACAAGTATTATTCATAGCTCTTGTTCTCTGGAGGTCTCTTCAGATTGTCATGACTTTTATTTTAGGTCTTTTAAGGCTATTATTGCCTAGTGGTTTATGTTAATTTGGGTGGAACATTTCTTTTTCTTTAACCTCTTTTTATAATCTGTTAGACAGAAAGTGAATAGTAGACATTGTGAGGAAACTTTAATCTTAGATTTTTTTTGTAGCCCATGATGCTACTTTTTGCAAACTGTGTCATCTTTCCTATTGAGGGTGAATACAGAATGATGGAAAGTTTCCTAAAAGTAACGTAACATATAATGGCTGCATCTGCTTTTTAAGAGTAGTTTTTCATGGTCACATCAATCAAATTGCCACCTTCTGGGTACTACATCTAATTGGGTAAATTCAAAACAATACTTTTTTCATGGTAAATTAATAGAAGTGTACATGGATTATTCCCCATATTGGAATTTTTTCTTTATTCTCTCAGCATTGAGGAATTTATGGATATTTGGAGACAATCAAAGCCTAGGAAATCCTGAAAAGTGACTCTTGGCATTTACTTGCATTAAGTCTGCATTTACACACAGCCAGCACTTAAGAGCTGCTCTTCATAAAGTGTTTCTCAGTGTGTTTGATGTGGATACTTATTTGGAAGAGACTGCTTTAAAAATTTTCCAGACATGCACGTTAGACAACCAAATCAGAATCTCTGAAAGAGATGTTCAGCAAACCATATTCTTAAGAGGCACTTAACAGGTAACCTCAGTTGATTTTTATGGATGTTAGGGTTTGTAACAGATTTCTTTCATAGAAATACTTGCCAATTAGCTTCGGTCAATAGTCCACCAGGAAACAAGCATGAAAACATAGGTCAGTAGGAGGATAAAAATTCTAATTAGGCATTAATAATACTGAATCCTCTAATTCTAGTGGGAGAATGTTAGATAGTAAATTTGGGTCAAGGCTAAAACTTAACATTTTGTTTCTGTTAATGATCAAAGGATTACTTATTGTCCCTTTCTTCCTTGTTTCAAACAGTTCTGGGATTCTAATTTATGTGCAGCTAAATAAATCTTGACTTGCATGGCAGATGTTTTATTGTTATTATCATTATAAGCGATCACTTTAATAGCTTTCTGGTTATATTTATTGGATAGCTGGCTTCACTGCTTCTTGGGTTGAAGTAACATTACTTTCATTGGAAATGTGTTCTGAAAAATGGCTATTCTGGTTAGCCCTCCTTGCGAAGAAAGCTATTAAACAAATATTTAAGGGGCAAAGAATAGGGGTAGGTTTCTTTGGAGATGAATTAAGATATGACCTCTATCATCCAGAAATTTAATAAAATTAAAGAATCTAGTCTTCATCAAATACCATTCAATTTCCTGACATTTGATGATCACCAGTTCTGACCACCTTGCATGATACCATCTGCCAATCAAAAGATCAGTGAGAACATTTATGAGGCAATTTATATTCTGATGAATGAATTTGGTATGTCAGATTCCTGTATGTCTTACTTCTGTTGAATGAAGACCAGAGCAGGACAAATTCCTAAAGAGAGACTGAACTATACTTGCTTCCTAAGCAGTAATAAAGACATTGCTTCATCTTTTATAAGATAAATCTGAAATAGCATGAAACATTTTATGACCATTACTAAAAAAAGGAATCAATTACCTTCGCAAAATCATTGTGGATATTTTATAATAATACTTAGGAAATTGCCTAACTGTAATTTTTCTTTACTTATCTGCTTTACATGACATTATTAACACATACTTTTAGTTTTGGTGTCGTTTGATCTGATCTTAAGATTCTTTTCAGAGCTAAGAATTAATACTTTTCTGCATAGCAAAGAACATAGGACACATGTAGTTTGGTAATAAAAAATATTTCTTTACTTTAAATGCTTCTACTCTTGAACATCTAGCTGCCTAGATTTTGAATCCTTTGCTGTAAATTAAAAAAAAAGAGTCATTTATTTTTTATTGAAATATAGTTGATTTACAATGTTGTGTTAGTTTCAGGTGTACAGCAAAGTGATTCAGTTATGCATATACACATACATATATTCTTTTTCAGATTCTTTTCCATTATAGGTTATTACAAGATATTGAATATAGTTCCCTGTGCTGTACAGTAGGTCCTTGTTGTTTATCTATTTTATATATATAGTGTGCATATGGTAATCCCAAACTCGAATTTATCCCTTCCGCCTTTTTCCCCTTTGGTAACCATAGTTTGTTTTCTATGTCTGTGAGTCTATTTCTGGTTTGTAAATAAGTTCATTTGTATCTTTTAAAATTTTTTTTGATTCCACATATAAGTACTATCATCTGATATTTGTCTTTCTCTGCCTGACTGACTTCATTTAATATGATAATTTCTAGGTCCATCCATGTTACTGCAAATGGCATTATTTCATTATTTTTTTACGGCTGAGTAACATTCCATTGTGTGTGTGTGTGTGTGTGTTTGTATGTGTATATATATATATATATGTATATACATATATATATATACACACACACACCACATCTTCTTTATCCAATCATCTGTCAATGGACACTGTAAATTCTTGTTTACATATTGGCTGTTGCTCACCATGGCTCAGCCCTGACCATCACAAGGAACAGTGAAGTATGACAACTGTTTGGTAGGAAGCTCACTCCTGTCGCACACAACCTCTTCTTTGGGGCCTTCCCTTATGCTTTTGGACAGGCTTCCCTTTGTCTTCTGGTGGGTTTCAGGGACAAAGAAAGAACACACTCAGAGCTAGAAGTATCAGTGGGATGAATCCTATAAGGGAAGTGTTTTTAAAAAGTGTCCTGGGAGTTCAGAGAATAGGAGAGAGGAAGGGATTTCTCAGAGTCCCTTTTATTAGAATCTTTCCAATTTGGGGATCTGACACCTTAGAGTTTGGAAACATTCAAAACAAAATCTCCCTAAGCCATATCTAGTTAAGGTCATTATCAACAGAATAATGAAAGTGAATTCACAGCTATGACCAAATATATGTCTATGTCTTTATAACTATCTTCATGTGTCTATTACTATTAACATATATTAAAATACACTGATTATATATAAAAATGTATGTTTAGTTCTGATTTACTAATCAAACTGTATCAAACTTAGTTCTGATATACTAATAATATAGCTATTTATATAAAGTCTCAAGTTAAAACTCCCTCTGATTTCAGTAGGGGTGTTTTCCTGTTCTGTTACCGACAGGATGGATTCTGAATGTCTGAATTGCTAGTGACATCTTCAGTTATATTGCCAATTCAGTTCAAATAAACATGTTGCCCAAGCACTTAACAGCTTTTCTAACTTTGAAGAACTTCAGGTAACATTTTAAATGAAATGCTTTCAAAACTGCCTTTCTCTAAATCATGACCTTCCCCTCCACCAAAGCTCCTGTTACCTGTTCAGAACATTATCGTTTTTCTGTTATCATTTCCGGATCCTTTGTTATTTAACTTTCATGTAATGGTCTGTACAATAGTAGTAAGACTGTGATTGTGTTTCCACATTTGTAAATGGGCATTTTGTTTCTAATGGTTCTGCCCATCCCTTTCCTGTCTATCATCCTGATCGAGCGTGAAGAGGCTACAGGCAGAAATGAAGTTTTCTACTTTGATTTCTAGCTCCATAGAGTCCCCTAAACATCATAAGAATTCAGCCAAAGGCAATGTTAACCAGGCATTAAGGCCTTGTCTTGGACATAACATACAATACAAGCTGGAAAGTGTAAAATTTATTGCTATTGTCGTTTCAGTAACTAGCTTGTTACTAGAAATGCTGAAAGGCATCGCGGCATGTTTGCCATTTCATAAGGGATTAAAATCCTGAGAATGACTTTGGCAGCGAGCTGGCAGAGGATATAAATTGGCTTTACCAAATAGAATGTTCACTGAATATCACACAAGTATCTTTGGTGAATTAATTGAATACAGTTGAGTAGTTGCTAAGTCTGGTTGCTGATTGCTTTGATTGAATTCACTGGCAGACTAGTCATTTTCATTCAAATGTCATTATTTCCTGTGTATGAATATACCAAATGTCATACCATAGGCAGCATGGTGACACTGAGATATATTCTTGATTATCTGAAGAAGACAACTGTAATGGAAAATACAATAGCTTTATTTAGCACCAATTCCTGTAAATACATCAAATCTCATTTTCTACTTTTTATGTTGCAAACACATAGAGTAGCGTTGATCTATTAGATTATAGATCCTTAAATTGGGACTTTTTATCCATGAGTGGGTTTCAGGGAATTTGTGAACCCTATAAAATTGTGTTTACAAATGTGGATATATGTGCCTCTTTCTGGGAAGAGAGTTTACTGTTCTTTGTAGACATATAAGGCCAAACTCTTAAAGGATTAGAAAACGCACTGAAGTAAACATTAATATAGATGTCACCAAAACAATTAGTGGATTAAATATTAGAAAATATTAGGATTCAGTATCTAAATTCTGTGATTCTAAGAAAATAAGCATTTTGCTCATTGGCCTAACAAAAACATAGATATTCTTTATCTTTTACATAGTTTGGCCTCAGCAAAAATTCACAGACGACTGTTTCAAAGTTTTAAAATGAGTATCATTGGAGTGTATTGATGCATGATGCAGTAAACCAGATGATTAATTTTACCCTTCCCCCTGTCGGCCACAAAATGCTCTCTCTCTCTCTCTCAGCAAGAAAAGAAAGCTATAGGGTCCAGGTCAACAGTGGCAGATTAGGATTTAAATGCAAAGCCACCATTAACGCCAGTGGGAGTCTGTAGCTAAACTGCTTGCACTCTGCATTGAAAATATACCCCTAAGGGTTCATACATTTCTGTACTGGCAGAGTTTTGTCCGAGCTCCTGTGTCTCTGGAAAGTTATCATTTAATCTCAGGTTCCTTCTAGGAAGGTCTGCACTCCTGAGGCCTGCCCCATATGCCTGCAGTTTTTTTGATGACTGAGATCACCCGGTTCTTAGAAACTCTCCAGGGGTTGCAGAATAAATATGAACTTCATTATTTATTTTTCTCTCCTGAATGCTATGAAGTCTTTTCTTTTGATGTTTACAGAGAAGATCCTTTGCAGTCAGGACTGTTGAAAGGTGACCAGGGTGTCTCACCTCTTGCCTCCCAGCCCCCATGGGAAGATATTTTTGTATTTACTGCAAATGAAATAGTGGGGGAAAAATAAGTGCTCCCTGCAGGAGTCTGTGTCTATAAACAAGGTATCCAGAATACTGTGATGTGTGCACAACACAAGGGACTTGTCTAAAAGAGGAGTTCAAGTCAGGTTGGACTGAAAAAATCTGATTCTCCCTTTTTACCTATTTGTGTTGATTCAGAATTTCCTGAGTTGCATCCAAATGTCTCTGGGCAAAAAAAGACACATGTGCCATTTCTTTCCTTCTTTTTCCTTTTTGTTTATGTTAATGTATTTTCCTTTAAATGAGTTTTAATATTAGGGGTGTGTGTGTGTGTGTGTGTGCACGTGTGTGCGTTTAGTTTTTAAAACTCCCCATGAATCTGATTTTAAGACTGTTGATATTATTTTCTTTTTTGCAACCAACCTTTGGTGTCTTCAAACATATACTTTTGAACACTTGGAACTAATTTCATTTTATTGTAATTTGTTCTAATTTATCCTAGTAATTAGGTAATTATTTTTAAAAGGTACATTTCTTTGGCTTACTCTGAAAGTTTTGGCTGTTTCTTCAGCAGTTCTGGTTTTATATGCTTGGTAGCTCTGCTATGACAAAGAACTTAGTGGTTAGGTATGTTGAAGCCTAGACTTTAAACCTGGAAAGAGGTTGAAGACTGACCCTTAGCTTCATTGATGGGAGAAGACTGGCCTTAAGACATAAGTGACTTGCTGGAGGTTTCACAGTTGGGGAAGTAAGAGGGGAGAGAATGGAATTCGGAGAATGTCCATTAACACAACACAATCCAATGTAATAAGCCTGCAGAGTAACAATTTGCTCTGTTGTCATTACCAGGACATCATGAGTAACTGCAATCTCCCATCCTGCCTTGGCTTCAGCTTAGAACAGAGAAGCATCAAACTGATTTGGTCCTTGGAAATGTGGGAAATGTCTGATGGTCTGTTGCCCCCACTATCATAGTGCCAGGCTGTGTAGTATCTCAAAATCTTTGATAGGTTGGACCGACTGCTTTTATCAATCACATTTTCTACAATTCATTGTCATTCAGTCTACGTTGTTACTGCAACTATGACCTATAATAAAAATAGCCATTTTTAAGAAAGACAGAAATTTGTTTTTCTTCTGGGTTCTTGTGTTCTTCTTGTGAGCCTTTGGCATCTTATGATCTAATTGTGTTATTTGTTATTGAGAAGAAATTTTAGACATAACAGTAGATTGTATGAAAGTATCACATTATGTACCATTTCTCTCTGTTGAGTACATATCTAGCCCCCCTCCTGCCTGGCTGGTGGAAAATGAGCTGTAGCCATTTGGGTTTTCCTCTCCTTCTTCTCCTAGGACAGTGCCAAGGTTTCTAGGTGTCAATTTTTTTAATTATCTTTAATTAGTTAACTATTTTCTGCTGCTTTTGCCCCACTATATCTAATTCTGTTGCTATTCTCTTAGTTTGGATTTGTCTATTGCATCTATCTGTGAAAAAAAAAAAGGTCCCACATTTGGAGGTAAGGTTAGAAAAAAAAAAAGGACTATATGACCTTCATTGTCATACTGGGGCTTCATAAAAAAAGGGTTTTCTGATCCTCTAGATGAAATTGTATGTATTCGCTTTAGTATTTACTACTGAGTAGGACCTTTACAACTCTATAAAAACAGATATCATAAAATAAATTGATAAGATGAAAACATTTTGTTGTGAAGAGATATTTATGTTCCATAAAGAAGGTAATTCTAAGGATTGTGTTTTATTGTCCTGCAAGACAACATTAACTGGTCATGTAATTTAGGGATTTTATCCTGGATTTCTTTCTTTTTAAAATTAATTAATTAATTAACTTATTTATTTATTGAGTTATAATCAGTTTACAATGTTGTGTCAATTTCTGGTGCACAGCACAGTTTTTCAGTCATACATGAGTATACATGTATTCATTTTCATATTCTTTTTCACCGTGAGCTACTACAAGATCTTGTATATATTTTCCTGTGCTATACGGTATAATCTTGTTTATCTATTCTATATATGCCAATCAGTATCTACAAATCTCGAACTCCCAGTCTGTCCCTTCCCACCCCCCTCCCCCCGGCAACCACAAGTTTGTGTTCTATGTGTGTGAGTCTGTTTTCGTTTTATATTTAAGTTCCTTTGTCTTCTTCTTCTTATTTTTTTTTTTTTTGACTCCACATATGAGTGATATATGGTATTTTTCTTTCTCTTTCTGGCTTTCTTCACTTAAAATAAAATTCTCCAGGGACATCCGTGTTGCTGCAAATGCCCTTATGCTGTCGTTATCCTGGATTTCTTTATTTCTTCATTGACTGTGTGTGTGTTACATTACCATCCTTTGAACCAGCTTTGCCATTCTGGTGATACGTTCAGTGAGTTGATGCATACTCCCTATTTATTTGTGTGAGAACTATGTTTCTTAACATTAAAAAAATTACATTTGGACACACTTCCCATCTGTGGCATAAAACATTTGATGATATTGAGATCCTTCCCTTAAACCTGGCTCCAGTGTGCATCATACAGCCATTCCCCTGGTCTGTGCCTTGATCAGTGTGCTGTCAAAACCTCGTCCTCTGTGGGTCATTGTTACCTTGCACCGCCACCCACAACCCTTTCTAGGCTGGAGGTCTCTTCCATTCTCTCTCCTTGACCCACAAAGCCTTTCCGTCTTCTCCCTTTACACACACACACACACAGAGTTAGTTTTATCTTGGCAAAGGACTAAGGATGTTATAAAAGGACTGCAAGAACTTTTGACTTCAGGCTCTTTATGCTTTTCTATCACACCACATGTGCGAGGCGAAGACTTAACAAAAATATGAAACAGAGTAGGGCGTGAGAGTGAGGAAGAAAAACATGTCTTATTTCAAAAGATTTTTTTTTTTTTCTGCCACAACACTGTATGTAGTTTACAATAAGCTGTAAAGGAAGTGCTGCATTTCAAAATCGAGCCTTCGATGCCTTCTATTGCGGAAGGTTTTTCTGTGCCTTAATTTTTTTTGCGTTTTTTTCAGAATGATTTGATGACAGAAGCTCAGGGTAGGTTTCAGACCTTTCTTATAGATGACTGTTTATATTGATGGTATTATATTACATGTTGTTGCAATTTTAAGCGATTGTGTTAATATATACATGTAGTCACCTTATTAATAAAGCAGGCTTTCATTTCCAAAGGTTTGGTGGTCATTTCCTATGTTTCTTGAAGAGAGTTATTTGTAAATAATAGTATGTCTTAGTGAGTATGAGTAAGTAATTTAACATTTGTAAGAAGAGCCTTATCTTTGGTGTCTGTAGATTATAATAACAATATAGTGAGAGAGCATGCTGAAATACTCATCTGTGTGCCTTTCTTTTTCACACATCTCTGCAAAACACTTCTGCCTTCAGCAGGCACGACACTACATTACCTTGGAGAAAATTAGTTGCAGAAGCTGCAGGAATGAGAAAGAGAGTTTAGGTTTTTTGTTTTTTTTTTTTTTTTGACTTCTGAAATATCCTTGTCTTGAAGTATATATGAAATAAAATCGTTTTGAAAAAAAAAATCTTGGATATGTAACCACTTTATCTACCTTACCCTGCTCTATTTCACATTTTATTCATAGTATTTATCACTGTATAATTTACTTATTTGTTATGTTAATTGTAGAATTATAAGAGCAGGGATATTTATTTGCTTTGTTCATTGATACATCCCAAATATGTAGACTAGTGCCTAGTATACAGATGGCAATTAATATATATTTGTTTGAAATATATATTATTTGAATGAAAAGGCTCTCAACTATCAAAAGTAAAGTTATTAAAGTAAGTAAAGCATAGAGTTGATGCTATGAAAAGACTCAGGAAAGAGAATGTTGGAAGATTCAGATGATTTCACTCTTTGGGAATTTCCATTCTGGGCTTAGACAGGAGGGCATATGTGAGAGATGGAAAATTGGTTGGGCCTAAGCAGAGGGGACACAGGATCATCTAGAAATCAGGAAATGACTTTGGAGAGACCACACCACACAATATGTTTCCAGGTCTAGGGAAGTACACTGAGTGGACCTAGTAACTCAAAACTATTCTTGACCATTGGAGTAAGCTCCCAAAGTTACCTGGCTAACTCGTCTTTGCTCTCTGGGGAAGGCTTTCCATTAACAGGAAGCTGCATGTTGCCCATGAACCAGCGAGCAGAAGTGATGTGTATCCATGTCTTAAAACTTGGCTAAGCTCCATCTGAACTCCCTCTTACAGACATCGTACTATTCAGTGGTCCTGAATATTATAAGGCCTCCAAACTAGAAAGTTAGGTCTTTGACATTCAGAGGGGTGTTGGAGTTTTAGAGGGGAAAGTTGAGCATGAATACAAGCTAAATCCATTGTTATGTTGGTGATAACCATTTTCTCAGCTTGTAAATGTATTGGAAATCTTTCAGTAAGAAAATATAGACCCTTGCTTTTACATTAAGTATTAAGTTTCAACTGAAGCTTAGTTGAAGCTCAGTGATCTCTCCACTGAAGGCCTGTGGGACTTAAGAAAGGATTAGATATTTGGCTGAATTAAAATGTATACAGTGTATGGTTGTTTTAAAACTTGTATCGAAATCCTTTGACACTCCTCCCATAAAAGGGCACATGCCAGGAGAGTCCTGAGCCAACATTAAGAATGTCTGGCTACACTGGAGCCACGTGTTAGAGAGGTCACATGGAGACGACGCAAAGGTGTAGGGGAAAGATGTGCAAGGAGCCTCAAATGTTCCAGCCCCAGCTATTTGAGTGTTTCCAGACACTGTGCCAGACAAAGGAATGAAGAAACCTTTCAGATGACCCTAGTCTTGCCCACCATCTGACTATAATATCACGAGAAACCCCCAAACCAGAGCCATCCAGCTGAGTTGCTCGTTAACTCCTGAACCACAGAAACAGTGAGAGATACTCAGAAGCCGACTACTTTGGGTAGTCGGTTAAGTAAGCTGTTAAAGTAGCCATTACGTTTTGGAGTAATTTGTTATGCAGCCGTAGTAAGTAGACATTACCTGACAGAAGGCAGAGGGTGGCCAAGAGTTTCATTCATTCATTTGTTCAAAATATGTTTGCCCCAGCTTTGTGTCATTTACTGTGTTATTCACTGTTGAAGCTACTATTGATCAGATACAGTTCTTGAAAGAAACTATGCTCTTGAGATAATCATAGTCCAGTCAGTAGTGTGTGTCTATATATAATGAGTGAGTGCAATTACAGGAATGGGAACACAGACTATGAATTAGTATTTAAGCCTCTTTTAGGTTAAATAATCTGATTCTTTAAACGTTTCTTTCTTTATGATTTTGGACATTTTTCTATATAGTAAGACACAGGAAGGAGGAAAAGATAAAACATGCACGTTCTTCCTGACATTGGTTATATTATTTATCATATACATATAACATTGTATTATTTATATGTGAAATATATTAAACATATTTGTTTGTAACCATTAACCACAAAGGCAAATATTTTAAGAATAGAAATGAATAGTGTAAAATGACAACATGTTCCATAAGTAGTCAGAAGTATTTTTGGTCTCAATTTGCTTTTTTATTACTAGTATGTGATATTACAAAGGTTCTCCAGAAGTTGTTGAGTATCTGAATATAAATGTAGTTAGTCTTTGTGTGAAAGGATAGCAGATTTTATTCTAAAAACCTTTAAAAGTTAAAATAAACTATTATTATCAACAGCTATTGATTTCTAATTTGATGAAATTGGAAGAGAGATACATTCCAATGGTATAGTGTCTGGCATCAGAAATATCCACTGTATCAGTTAAAGTCCATTTAGGGAAATAGAACCACTAAAATGATACGTGATAAGAGATTTATTATACAATTGTAGGAGTTGCTGAGGAAGTCAGGTTCTAATGGCAGAGCCAGAAGATCAGAGAGAAATTACGAATTCACCTAAAGCACTGAAATGAGTGGACAGTAGCAACTTTCAGGATGTTTGACAAGCAAGCAGTTGTATGGCACATGGGGCATCCAGCCCATGAAGCAAGCAACATGGCAGACTAAGACAGAATTTCCTCAGCCCACACCAGGTCTTCATTTCTGAGTAGGGACTTTGCTGGCACCAGCTTAGGCGAGGTATGTGCTTGTAGGTCAGTCAACTGTGTACTTAACTACCATGTACATCTTGTTTTCCTGATGACTCTCAATGCACATATATTCAAAAATAAAGCATGCTTAATTTTGAAAATTGCACATATAATTCTAGGCTGTGGATCTTCAAATTTACGAGAGCAGGAATCTTAATTTTTTCCCCCATCCTTGATTACACTTTCATCCATCCCCAAAATATCCACAATTAATCCAGATATTAAAATTTATATTTCTTTCAGGTGAATAGTCAGTAAGATGTTTGATATAATCATTAGTTGAATTACTTTTTGGATTTCACCCTTTCCCCTTGCTGAACTTTCGCTTCATTTCTCCGTATTGAGTCTGTGTGCTCATGGGTGTCACTCTCATCCTTGTTTGTAGGCAGGAGAGCAGGGAGGAAAGGAGTGTTGCTCCTGTGATGGGCAGTGGGTAGGGAAAGAGAGCCTTCTGCTCAGACTGTCTGGGTCTGATGGGCGTGGTCTTGGCACGGGCCTTTGTGTGTATTTCTTTTTGGCAGCTTTGTCTTGGCCCTCTCCCTTACAGATAGGACACCTGGGTCTCTGGGACCCTGTCAGTAGCACACCCTTTAACCTCTCCTCTGAGTTGCCCTTCCTCTGCTTGGTGTAGTAGCCAGCGGAGTGATTCCAGGCTTCTGTACTGCTACCCACTGAATAACATATCATCAGCCTTCAGAAGTCACCAGAGGGGATGCAAACACCAGTTTCTATATTCAAGTTCTCCCATCCGCAAGGAGACATACATCTGATACTATCTTCCCATTCTCCAGGGAGATAGAATGAAGGTAAGGAAGGATTAGGAGCTGTACTCCTAGCTGCTCCCCAAATGCTTTATTTTCAAAGACTTTTCCTATCTCATAATGTTAAAAATAGAAATTGATTTTAGCTCTAAAGAACCCAGAAGGATGTCTCATAGGAGTAAGTGGGCTTCCTCAAACTCTGTCTTTGGGAATATGATCACTTTGTTCTAAACAGTTTGCAGTCCCAGCACTATAAGGTGCACAAACCCTGCAATCCCAGCACAACACGGTGTGTGTCTCTGGGAGGGGTCGGGGAGGGGAGGGGAGAGTTGAGCGAAAATGGTGCCATTCATTTTACACGCTTGTTTGCTACATATGAGTTATAAAATTGATGCAATTCTTTTGCAAGTAGGGAGGATGTTAATTGATGAGTGTAGATAATAACAAACATTAATTCATGTTCTGCAAAACTTTGTATTTCCATTTATCTTTTCTTTGGTATCTTGTAAACTTGCATCAACTTTTTTAATATTTAAAAGAAAATAAACATGACTTTGCATTAGCTTCATCTTTTTTACTTTATACGTACATGTAAAGTAACTCTGGCTTTATTAGGAGTTCCATGTTCTTGTGAATGGACATGGAGACATACGGACCACTTATAATATTACTTTATGCAAAAGTTTTTTCTCCCTGTATATGTTCTGGATGTCAGTAGTATATGAGAAAAAGACTGACTCATAATATTTTATTCTAGATTATATTTTAATAATACATTATTTGTTTTTTTCTTTTTCCTAAAAATATTTCTTAGCACTTTTTCTCTTTTAAATTCATCTTCCTTTTGTAGGACAATTTTCCAGTCTCACAAGGTCATTTTTAATTTTACTCCTATCCTGGATTCTTCTTAGGACAATCGCTCTGGTTATTTATTTATTCACTCTGTACCCTGTTTATACTTTAAAGCTAGACCTATTTTTATAATGTGAGTTTATTCTGTGGGACATAAAAAATTTAGAGTTAAAACCTGGCAGGTTAATCTCAATGTAACGTTTCATTATTTGTCCATTAACAACAGCAACACTAGTAAAAATGATTAGTGGAAAAAGACAGCCCTGGTGAGTTCCGACGTGGAAGGTGATTGTGAAATCTACCCAATTGTGTGAAACTCCTTGGCTTACAACTGCTGTTACAAATCACAGGGTCATGTGGTTAATCTTCTGAGCTCTTCCATAAAAATGATCCAACTTTGTCATCTCCCTTGGCTTCAGTTTCAGGCATATGTGAGTCTTGCTTGTAAACTCAGGGTCAATAAAGAGGTTAGAGATAAACAGAAGAGAAATTTTTGATTAAAAATAATATGGAATGCTGAGGAAAGATCAGCTAACTCAGGAAGAAATAAAGGTCTGAGCATTGTAGTTGACTTGGAGGCACAGCACCTGTAGATTGGTGTCCTGGAGCGGGGCCAGTGATGTCCACATGAAACCCTGCATTGAGGAGTTGTTGATTGAGCTTTGTAACTCAGTCTCCACTTCTAGTGAGCACATCAGTAGGATATATATTGACTTTCTGATGCACTGGTTTTATTAAAGAGGAGACTGTTTTCAGTTCTGTAAGTGGAGAGCTTCTGTAACAATTGCTATATTTCCATTCTAAGCATTACTTATCAGAGTCATTTAGAAGTACTTTTTCATAGCTATTATGTTTTCATTTAATTCTTTTTGTGCTATAGATTTTTTTTTAATGTGTGTATTAAAGACACACTCTAGTGAAAAGAGCTCTTGGATAGAATTAAGAGCTCAGGGCCTTAGTTTTCTTTCTCCTAGTAATTCGTTATTAATTAGTGAGGTTGGACAAATCACTCTCTGTGAACCTCAGTTCATCATATTTAAAGGGAGTGCTAAGAGAGTAGTAGATCAAGAGGACAGACAAAGCACACCCATTTTCTCCTTTCTCATCCACATCATATGGAAGCAACAGAGTAAATCTGTCTTTACATATCTGTATCTAGGATGAATATATTTATATCTGCCTGTCTTTCTGTCCTTCCAGAATAAACCTATAATGGAACCAGAAGTAAGACAGGGTGCCATTAGCAGACCAGAGCATTTTGAGAAGTTCTAGAAGATTTTAGCCAGAGAGCTTAGATCAATTGAGCAGCCCAAGCACAGAGTATAGATCTAGGCAGGAGCCCTTCTTCTAGGTGAACTCTTGAAAATCATCCCACCCTGAAGACAAATGCTGCTCACTAGGACACACCGAAGAGACATTTTAAAAAGTTGAAAGGAATGACGGGAAAGATGTACTAGATAAATGCTAATAAATAATGAGATTTGATAAGTAATATTAAGATCAGAAAAATAAAATATTGAGACTAAGGCATTAAATAGGACTAAAGGGATATTATATAGTAATAAAAGTTTCAGTCTCTTATAGTGTAGGGGCCATAGGCTCCTTGGCTGTACCACATTGCCAAACTGAGGCTGGGAAAGGAGGGTACAGGCACCCTTGGTTCAGCTACCACAGATTCTCACAATTCTCAATAAATTTTAGTACATTTTTTGAATTTGTCTATCTGTTGTACTGTTTCCAGAGATTTCAAGTAATCGGTTTTTAAAACAATTTTCATCATTTTCCCCTGGAGACTGGATCCCTGGAGTATCTCACACTTTTTATGTAAGAAACAGAACTTTGCCAGCGCCTTTGACATCAGAAACGACTCAACATATGGGTAGAGGGGAAGCTTTAAGTATAGAAAATAGGACAGAGAGCCATGGAGAGAAAGACAGGTAGCTGATAAAGTCAAGCAGCCTCAGGTCAGAGTTACAGTGGGAAAGTTTTCTTGAATATTTATGAGTTTGTTTTCTAATAACCTAGTTGAAGAAGTGATGGCCTGGCAAAAGTTCCCCTCTACTCTTGAATGAAGTATATTTGGAGCCTGTAGACATCAGTTAGCACACTAGATTTTTCCCTCAAGTCATGCACAATTTTTCAGTGCTATTTGTGGAAAAACATGAAAATAGGACCTACAAGATTACACATAGAATTTGGGGCTAGAACCATACTCTTCAACTCAACCCATTGCTTTTTCTGGGCCAAAAAACAAAATACACAGGTTATCCTACTGTGGGTACAAGTATGTTGGGCTTTAAGGAGCTGTGGCAACAACTGGTTAATGATTGAGGCAGCAGTGGTCCCGGGCCATGATCAAAGTCACTTGAAGCAGGGTGCTCAGGCCTGCCCATAGGCGTGCACATAGCCATGGACCCCAGCCACTCCCAAGCTGTGAAAAGGTGTCCTGTAACCCATCAGAGTTTACTTCTGAGAGTCAGGAGGCTTTTTTCTTTAAGCCTCAAAATCAACTGTTCTACTTTGCCAGTTTTATTGATCCAGGTGAAAAATGGGGTGTTGTAAATCACACAGACCTGTCCTTGGCTGGCCAGCAGGAAGCTGAGGGCTGTGTAGTTATCCAGTAGTACTCCAGCCACGGAATTGAGGCTGGCCTTTTTTGCCTACAGAGCAGAGGCAGTATCATTAATGATCTCAGCGAGGGTCAGGGACGGGTTGTGTAAACATTTTCTAACTGAATGACCCTGATGGTGGAGGCAACCACATGAGCATGCCCGTCAGCAGAGAGCTGGGCATGCCAGCTGTCAATCCCCTCTAGTAACTGGGCTCTGCCTGGTTTGGGGGCTCCCACCTGAGTCAGCATAGTGCGATATGTTTAATTAGAAGGGCTGTTCTTGTTAAGGCCCATATGTACATTGTATTGGTAGGAGGAAGAAGATCAAGGCCTGGTTTTTGCAAATGAAGTAACATCTCAAGAGGGTGCACACGCAGTGCAGAGTGCAGAGTCACTGCATACCATGGGGATTGACCAGCTAAGAGTCACTCCTTGTGGGCAGAGTTCTTGAGTGGAATTGAAGGGTCTGTGTAGGACTGGAGTGAGTGTAGGGGAAGATGGGAGGAGAGGACTGCCACTATCCAGACCTAAGCAGCCTGACAGCAGAGCCTGGGCCCCCTTCCCTGATGTTCCAGTTGCTCCTGCTTCTGATAGCGTTTTGCTTCTGCAGTGGCAGAGTCCAGTTGTGACAACGCATCAGTTCAGATGAATAAGGTTTGGGTACAGGAGGTATCAGAAGGTCTGTGGGTAGAGAAGTGTCTGCTCCTGGTATTCAGCGGCACAGCCATTAAATGTTTATTTGTAGTCTTGGGCAGTGAGTGATGCATCCAACAGTTTGTCACATTCAGGGCAGTGGCAACTGCCTGGAGCAGATTTATCAGCAAATTCAGCAAGACAGGAGTGACACAGGGTATTCTGTAGGATAGAGAGAAGGGGAGGTTACAGCCCCTTCTCCTCCCTCTCCTCTACTCAGTCTCTTAGACTTGAAGGAGCTCACATCCTCTCACTCAAGGAGACCTTCCCATTGACTGCAGTGTGGGCAGTCTGTCTGTACTATGCGCAGGTATAGCATTCTTAATCCATTTTCTGGGGTGATGTATCCAAATTTTCTGGCTTTGACCTCCAGCGGTTCAATAAATGTTTCTATTCTATATATTGATATGGACCCCATGGGGCTACGTGGGGCAAAGCTGCTGGGCCACCTTAAGGAAAATGCTAAACTAGAGGTCTCAAATTGATGTTTGTTATTTGCAAAAATCTTTCCTCTGCACTTGGGTGGTAAATAGAGAAGGAGGTTGCTGACTCTCACTCCTCACTGTGTAATAGCCCTTCTAATCTCCCACAGATTTGAGTCTTCAGGGAGTGCTGGAAGGGGATGGAGGGTCCTTGCTGGGTTCCCTACAGAGACCAAGCTGTCAATAGTTGTAAAAAGAAGATTGTACAATTGAACAAGGAGGTCAGACAGCCTGGTAAAATGTGTGGTACAAATGAGAAGTAGCCTTTTAGGGAATTGCTGCATTGAGACCCCAGGCTGATGGCTTGAGATTTGTAGTCCAGGCTAGAATCATCTTCACTCCTCCCATCAGCCGCTTAAGTCTGTCTTTTAATTGTCCATTAAAATGCTCAATCAGCCCTGCAGCTCGGGAGTGATTCAGAACATGAAGAATCCGTTGTATGTCTGTGTTGGGCCCACTGATGTGTAACATGTGCCACAATTCAGGGCCATTATTAGATACAACGTGCTCAGGAAACCTGAACAAGATACAAACATGGTCTTTTGCGACCTGGCCTGTGTGGTCTCAGTCAGCGGAACTCACAAGGACAGCTAAGCCAAACCCAGAGAAAGAATCAAGTGTAGTCAAGATCTAGGTACCGAGCCTTTGAGCCAAGCCTCAGCAAGTGTCCTCCTGCCCAATGTCGCTTGCATCAACAGAATGAGACCAAGTTCTGCTCAGAAGCAGAGGGAAGTTTTACTCCTTGATCAAAGAATGAAGAGGTGTGAGCTCACATTCTAAAGTACACCCTCTTCTGAATTGGCCGATGGTGGGACAGCTTTATAGGGTTGTCTGTGGAGGGAAGGGCCGAGTTCTTGCCGGTTACCTCAAGGCTCCAGATTGAAGGGCCCGTGCAGTATCTCTGCGCATGATCCATGGTCACCATATTGAACTGAAATTCCTAGGCAGCTCTTCTCCACATGACCTGCCAGGTTGAGATCTGCACTGGGATCACTAATCTGATGTGTTAGGTGCAAGGCCTCTGCACGTAGCCCCCTACAGGCAGTTGAAACTAGACTAAGCACAAAAGAAGAGGTTAAATTTTGTCACCTAGATTCCATCTGACATTTCCTGGAGACCCCAGTGGGCTTGGCTGGTGACAGAACCCTCTGGATGGGATGAGAGACCCCATGTAATCTATTTGTCAAGAAGTTCCTTTTCATTAGCTTGAGAGTTTTGTTCCTGGTCAGCATTTATAGCTTAGGCCGTGGTCTGGAAGGTAGGACTACTTTTCCACGTTGTTTTTTTCAGGTAATAGTGTCAGTCTGTGCCAATAGGCCAATCTAGGATAGCGTTTGAATTTCCATAGACTGAATTAAAGGGCAATTTAGTCTTTGCATTTCACTGACCAATGCAGTCCACTCGTTGGTTATGCTTTGGCAATATTAAGAGCCTTTCTGGGAGGGATCTACACAGGTAACAAAAAGCTTATTAGAAGCAGAGTTTTTATAAAGATGTCTCATCGTCACAGGGGAGATTGTTTATACTGCATTCTTAGGTTTGCCACTGGCCTGAACAAACAGCCAAGCTGTTAACCACAGCCTCATGTGTCAATGAAAATACAGCACAGCTCATTTATTGGAGTGGCCTGGATAGCCACCTGCATTGCACGAGGCTCTGACCAGTGTACCGAGCATCCTTTACCAACCCTCTCAGGTTGGATGGCAGCTGTGTTGCCAGTCCCCAACAGGTCAGTGACCACCTCAATGGGTCTTTTGCCTGGAGTAGCAAGTACCAATCAGATGAAACAGGGTTCAGTACAGCAGGGTAGAAACTGTGCATTGGTCAAGGAATGGAGAAAGGAGAACTTGTGCTCTAAAAAAACCTTCTCCCCGAAGGGAGGGGAGTAAGGGAATTTTAAGAGGTAGGAGGCAGGCCTGTCATCGGGGCTCTAGGAAAGGGGCAGAGAGGTCTGGGGGCAGCTGGGACATGCAGTCTTCCATGAATTGTGCCTAGTAAAGTACAGATCCCCTCCTCGGGTGGAGGTCTTAGCATGGTAATGAAGCAAAGGTACATCTTAGCCATGTCCAGGTCTTATCTGCACAGTTGTGTTCCTGTGGTCAACTCAGAGCCAGTTCAGGGCTGTTGACTACTGCATACCTCTTACATATGTGCTCATTTCATTTCACTAGTGAGAATTCCTGAGCTGCCTCCACCAGTGATTTGAGAACTCCGACATGATTTCTGGTAACATGACTACTTCATGGCTATGAGTCATGCATTTAGTATCCACCAGAGCACAATAACAGGTTAATAATAGTTTCTCAAAGAACATGTGCCTTTAAGCAGACTGGGAATATAGAGGTCTGAAAACCCAGCAGATACCTCTGTTCAATCTGTGGTAGTATCTTTCTGTCATAGGCTTCAACTGGCCAAGTGAGAGATTCATGAAACCTGTAACTCAAGTAGCAAATGTGAACTCATGGAGTCTGAGCAGAGGGAACAGCTGGGATGGCCCATTGGGGGACCTCCAGGGCATCTTGTTGGTGGGAGCCCTTCTCCCTTTTTTTTTTTTTTATTCGTGGGAGCAGAGGTCAGATGCTTGATAATTGTCTCCCCTGAAATGAGCCAATGTTCCCAGGTTGCATCTGAAAATTTCACTTGGGTGCTAGATCTTTGTATCTTGTCTGTATTAATGGCCTAGTTGTGTTGTTACATGTGGGTCAAAGGGCATCTGGTACTTGTCAGGTGGTGGCCTTGTTTGGGCGCACCAGGAGAGCTCATCAGCATAGGGGAAGTTAGTGTTCTTTCTGAAAGTGGGACTTTTTTAAGGTCATGGCCTATCTATTGATGACAGATAACCAGGGGATTTAGTTAGTCTCTTGGAAAGTCATTTAAGTATATTGTAAGCTATTCCACATAGAGGCAAATGGATCCTGATAATTGGGGTGAAGAGTGTTGACTGAAATAAACACACAGCCTAAAAGTTGAGTTATGTTCTATTCAGTGGACATTTCTGAGAACTCGAACCCCTTCGAGCCCAGGACGACAGCCTCTCAGATGGCTCTGAGGGACTGCTCCGAAGAGATAGGGGAGGAGCCAGGATATACAGGAGTTTTACAACAAAGACCAGGTACTCAGAACATTAAGAGATTACTGTTAACTAAGAAAACCAGACATCTCAAGAATTTAGCATTTTTCTATGTATGAGAAGGCACAAATATCTGGGCTCATTGAAATCATTCCTATGATATGCACCTTAGCTATCTAGGACCAGTGTCCTGTGCTTTCATGTCCCTCAGGGGACACCACTGGGGGTGGCTGCAGAGGCCGGCTCCCTGCTTGTCTGCATCCTGAGTTGGCTGATAATTTGATGGCCACAGCATTCTTTGTTAACTGATAGGGGCTGCAGTATTTTTCACCCACAAGAGGAATGCCAAGAGGTATTTGTGATGTCAGTTGTGCACAGCATGTTCCCGCAGCGTGACAGTAACAATATTTAGAACTACTGTTGTCGAGGGTGGGGCTTTGGCTTCAGTTGCCCACAGTCAAAGCGGAGTCTCTGGGTACCCAAGCCTTGTGTACAGCCCAGACAGGGCTGCTGAGTGGAGGTAATAGAGTCTCACGGAGAACTTCAGCTTTCTTAAGTTTGGCAGTAAAGATAGGGATCAATTGGAAGTATAAGGTTTGCAGATACTACTATATATAAAATAGATAAACAACAAATTTATACTGTGTAACACAGGGAACTATATTCAATATCTTGTAACTATAATGAAAAAGAACATGAAAACGAATATGTACGAGTGTGTATGAAAAAAAACGTAGCTAGCTTTGAGGGGAAAATGGCACCGATTATGCGCGGTGGGGTAAGTTCGTGGTCTTCCACGTGCACAGTAAGACGGCACACACGTAACGCGTCTGTACCAGTAGTGCCTGCAGTGGTGGTGTCCTAACGACAGACGCTTATGGGGCCTGAAGTGACCCATCCATAGTCAGACCTGGGTAAGCATTCTGGTGGTGACGGCCTCAGACTCAGCCCTGGAGAGCATTATCTGTTTCCTTCTCACCCTGATGTCAGAAGTTGTGGGAATCATAGTCACCTGTGCACTGGTCTCCAGAAGGCCCAAGGAATATAATTTTCCCCATTTCTCCATTTAACTGTGACCTTGAAATAGAGCCTCTGGTTTCCTCTGGAAAAACCCTTAGTACTGTTTATTTTAGAACGTTGGAAGGTCTGAAGGTGCCCTTTGACCTGTGTGCCCACTAGGCGAGGCAGAGGGAACAGCACTCATGTCAAACAGATCTTTAGCTCAGTGTCTGATTTCCAGATTCACAATAGCAGCCTGACAATATAAGTTAATATATATATCCTTTTAACAAAAACTTATCCTTAGGAGTTCATGTTATAGAAAAATTTGAACATGCTCCCAAAATGTATGTCCAAACATGTTAATTGCAGCCTTGCTTGTAACTGGAGATATTTGCATATCTATCAGTTGGGAGGGGAGACAGGGATTATAGGATGTCAATAGAACTCAATGCCATTTAGCCAATAAAAGAAGTGAGATCTAAAAATACTAACATGGAACAAGCCTCTAAGTTCCTTATTTTTCTTCTAGTTTTATTGAAATGTAATTGACACACAGCGCTGTATAAGTTTAAGGTGTACAGCATCATGATTTGCCTTCATACATCATGGGATGATTATCCCGATAAATTTAGTGAACATCATCTCATATTGATACAAAATTTTAAAAAGAAAAATTTTTCTTTGTGATGAGAACTCTTAGGATTTACTTTCTTAACAGCTTTTCTGTGTATCATAGAGCAGTGTTAATTATATTTATCACATTGCACATTACATTATAGTGCTTGTTTATCCAAAGATCAAGAACCACTGACTTAGGTGGAAAACAAAGGATTCTAATTATACCATGTTGGCTTGACATGTCAGAGATTAGTATTTTCATTGAATTTTCTTGCTATCTGAAGGTTGGGCATTACTTTGTAAGGCCTGAATCAAAAGCCTGAAGGTGACAAACATTAACTCTCACCCTGTTCCAGGGACACCAAAATTAAACTGCTTTCCTATATCACCACAATACTCTTTAATTCTTGCAGTGTATGTTCCCCCAGCTGCAGAAAGAAAAACTTTACTTTGTCCACATTTCACGAAGGTGTCTTTTTGGAAGCCATTCTTTGCCAAATGTCTATTTTTTTGAAGAGAATTTTCTTACCTATATTTTGTGTACCCTTATGTCACATTTGCTTGGGCTATGAGTTTGCATGTAAATAAAAAACAATAATGTATCAGCCCTATACCTTGGACGAGAAGAAAAGAAATGAGCATGAACGAGAAGCTAAATGTGCAGATGTGCGTGCTTTTGGTTCCCAAGTTACTCTGGTCCGTTGCAGCCGCTGCGTGCCTTTGTTGGACTGTGCCCTCCTGGGGCAGAGGACAGAAGTTTAAAATAAGTTTCATTTTCAAAAATGCTTATCTCAGGAAAATGTTTTACGTGATTTACTTTCAACAGAAGTTTCTTTTATGAGCTATTAATTTTCCATTGTGACTGAGTTGTAATATGGATTCAGGAATCCAACTTTTCAGTCACTTAAAACTTTAAAACTTAATGGGCTGAAACATTTAATGCTGCTGTTTCGTCTAGAGGGGGTGGAAAAAAATCACTTAGGATCTTGTGAAGAAAATTTATTTTGTTTAATTAAAGGCACATTAATTAAAATACTGTTCTACTCATTAATGGTGCCTTTAAAATGCATTTATTCATTTCTTCTTTGAGGACAAATGAGTCAATTATGAGTCAGACATTTCTTTAATGTAAGGTGTGACTATAAAAATGTATGATTCATAATCCAAGAGAATGCTGGTCAAAGTAAATTTGCATTCAGAACATTAGCATGAATGACACTGAGTATCTTCAGTCCAAGACTAATCGTAGGCTGATTTGTGAAATGGGCAAATTGACCCTGTGGTCCTGTTCTTGCCTTCTTTCTTTTGCTCCCTTCTCCCTTTTAGTAGTCTCGTTCCATGCCATCCCCTGTACCTCCATCTGCACTCACTGAGAGCAGTCTCCAGAGAAATGACTCAAGTTAGCTTGTTGAGTTGAGTGATTGCCCGAGTCCTGGAAAGGGACAGAGCTTTGGAGAAAATGTCATATGGTCAGAGCAGGGGTGCTGAGGGGTTATTAACGAAGCTCTGCTCTTCGTGACCTCACTTTCAAGATTAACTACATTTATATCTGTTTTATAGTTGAGTTTCTCTATGAGATTTTTTTTTTTTGATGAAAGTGTTCCCCTGCTGATAACACAATCACACACACACAAAAAACCCAAAAATAAATACAAAAAATGCACAGAGTCTGAAAAGTGCTGTGGTAGTAACAAGAATGTGTGGGCCATAATTTTGGATTTGATTCCTGATTCCAGCAATCATTACTTAACCAACTTAACGTTTCTAAACTTAATTATTTTATCTGAAAGTATGAAATAATTAAAAAATATTTTAATAGGACTGTTGTAAAGGTTAAAGGAGAAACTTTAGTCAAATTACTACCAAGTGCCTGGCATGTATCAGGGCTATAAAAAATACACTGGTTTGGCCCTTTCTAAATACCAGTCCTTCCTCACTATAGTTTCTTGATGTTTGTCCCTTGTCCTTTGCTATGTTGAGGTCACATGTGATCATTCATTTGGGTGGGAGAACAAAGGCAAAAGCAATGATGCTAATCAGCATGGAACTGAAAACAGGGATTGCTTTGAGGTAGGTAGGGCATCTGCTAAGCATGCCATCTGCCACTAAGGGCAAACTGTCACTTAGTGATGTTGTACTTGTGCTTGTTCAGTTATGGGAGGAACTTGCCTATTAAGATGACGCCTCGGAACTGGGATCCACAAGGTGGCACTGAATAAAAACCTCTTCTGTTCACCATGTTTATTTCTGGGTTTGGACGGTTAAGAAAGCTTGACCTTCCTTATTCTAGGAGCACGCAGAGCCTGCATAGACTCACAACCGGATATGACAGCATCTAACCAGCTTCCCCGCTGGCTTCTCTCTTCATTTTCCAAAGTGGTCCAGCCTACTGGATGATGAGTAAGAGAAAATAGGACAGGGACCCCAAATCATGTTGCCAAGGACTGAGTTAGTCTGACCTGTGAGATGGGCTAGAACGCCTCTAAAATGTGGATTTCCCCAAATGGATTACTCAACCCCTCTGGCTTCTCTTGTTTTCACACTGCTATGCACTCCTCATTAGCTCTGAATAATTTTCACTCTGCAAAGTAATATAAATACCCTATTTTTTTTTTTAGCACTGTATAGTTTTCAAAGTGTTTTCACATTCCTTACTTCATGTGAACTTGGCAAAAACCTTGCAAGATCGTATTTTACTCTGATTCTTTACCAAAGACAAAGGGAGGTTCGGAAAAGGAAAATAACTCAAAACTGTTCCCTGTGTGACCCAAATGCTAGGAAATGTAGAACTGCCTTTTCCCCATTCCGAGTTTCCTAACAGTTACATGGTGTTTCTTGGTGGGTAAGGGCTGTCTTTTAAACGTCTTTCATGCCATGTAACACTAGCATATGGTCAAGCTTGGCTGTTGCCACTAGTCAGTTCATCTAGATGCAGATGTATCTGTTTTGCTTTTTATGCTTATTTTGATAAAGGTGTAAAAACAAGTGCCATTATCTTTGATACTTGACTGAAAACTTCTTCAATTCACTGGAATGGCATTTTTCTTTTTTAAAGCTCAACAATCATTTTTAATAATAACAATGACTTTCTGGGATACCAATTAACACAAATTCAGTAAGTGTTAAAGATTTACTGCTCTCCATGGATCTGAGCAAAGTAAACTTTCCTCTACTTAATTATACTGCATCATTTATCTTGAGGTGATTTGGGTGACTAGAAAAGAAAATTGATCATTTATATCTTTCTACAATTAGTTTTAAACTATCACATTCTGGCCATTGTTTTTGAGATAATTACTTTTTACACTGCTTGTGCCACTGCAAATTTGTGAGAATTCTGATATTTGGCATAACAAATGAATATGAAATAACACACTTCCTCAAGATTTATGGACTTTACAAGCTATGGAAAAATTACACAGAGAAACTAAGCTTCAAAAAATTTACGTGGTAGTTTAAATGTTTGAGATTATTTGCAATTACATGCTGGAAAATGCTATTACTTGTATTTTCTTTTGAGAGTGTCGAATCATTGTAATCATCAAAAAGCCCTTTCTGCAATTATTTTTATGTGGGAATTTAGAATGTATTTAGAAGATTTAATGGGTGAGCATAAATTTCATCTCTCTGTCTCTCTCCTCTCTCTCTCTCTGTATCATCATTTCCCAGCATCAGAAATGTGTTTGAATGTATACATCCATATTCCTCAATTAGCTCCCCGTATTACTAGTGAAAGGCTTCGGGGAGATATTCGTTGCTCTTCTGAGGGGTGAGATTTGGGCCTAAGTGTAAATCTCAGCTCTATTTTCAAAAGCTATACAATGAAAAAGTTGATGTGTCTGATTTTCCGCATTCTCATCTGTGAAGTGGGAAGTAATGATACTTACTTCACAGGTTATTTTTATGGACTCATTGAGACATATATATATATATATATATATAATGTTGAGTACAATGCCTGCCATACTCAATAGATTTTATTTTTCACAAATCCTGTCTATTTTGAAGATGACAACTATCACTGAAAAGAGAAAAGTGAAATCATTGGCTAACCCAGTAGTCCAAAACATGCCCTTGAATTTCTAGTACCTGTGCGTTTATAAAATGAGCGGGTCCACCAGAGAGTCTTTCAAATAATCAGCTGTAGTTAGACATAAATTTTTTTTTCACTAAATCCACCACTTTTTCGGTGTTGGATAAAGCAACTAGTGGTTTTTGTAGTAAAGATAGAATTATGACTTCCATTTGGAGCTATTTGTAACTGAATTCAGAGTTCCAGGAAACACAGATTGTGCTAAATCAGACAGGATCCAAAAAATTGTTATTTTCCATAGATGAATGTTACAAGTTTAAAGACTAGAAGCACGTTTCTTGTTATTCCCTTTATACATAGATGCCAACCAAATTAGGGATCCACAGAAGAAAATCATCACAAGATAAATAAGGAGAGAAAATGGGGGAGAGAACAATCTGAATTTCCAGTGTTAGTCAACCAGGGTCATGTATATCTTACCAGATTGCATTTTATCTTCCTTATTCTTAAAAATACATGTTTTCTAAACACATCAGGCTCCCTCTTGTGCCAAGGTTAGAGTTTCTCCCCTGCCAACAATTCTGATTGGAAAAGCTCCATGTGGTTCATTCATTAAGGCAGATGAGAAATACCAGAGTGCTGCAGTCTGTTACATTTTTGTATTTTGACTCTGTGAAATATCTCAACTAAGTGCGGATATGATTTTTATAGTGGATAACAAGCTGATACGTTTGTTTGGTTCTATTTATCTTTTCTTTAGATGAGCGATTCTGAAGAACTCCTAGGCAGTGGGCCCCAGAAAACACCTTCATTACATTTTGTTATTGCTATCTACAGCCTGTTGATATGGATAATTTTTTAAAGAAAAAGTGTTGCTTCTGAGGTAGAAATCATATTTTACCATTTATAAAAAAAATTTTAGTAATAAATAAACAAAACGTGTTTCTGATTCTGTTCCACTGCTCATACCTTCCCACTCACCCACCCCAGGTCTACATCTGATCCTCGTCTTGCATATTTATCTCTTGGAATATCTGCTCATAGCATTTGCCACACCATATTATTGTGTAATTTACCTAACTTCCTTTACTATTATAATATTATCTCCTTAATAGAAGTAATGTGTATCACTCATCTTTTTTTTTTTTTTTTTTTTTGGTTCCCAAATCAAGCCCAGTAGCTGGTACATAGAGGATGCTGCTAACATATGTTTATTGATTCAATAAATGGTTTGCAACTCAGCAAAAACTCTCCCCTAAGAGAGGAGAAACCATGTACTGGCTACTTTACTCTTGTACTTATCTGTCAGCCCTTAGCTTTAAAGTTTCCATTTTCATCAATCAATCCCTCCTAGTTAATCATCTTGAGATGAAAAGATAACTAGAAAAAAGCCTTATATTATTTACAATCAATATTTACATATTTTCTCTGACTTCTTAATTAATATTTTAGGTTTCTGTTTGTGGACATGGGCCAGAACTGTCTTTATAACTTTACTATAGGTGATAGATGGGTAGACATTATTATTAAAGAAAAGATGATGGCAGGAACTTGGCTACAGCTTTGTGTCAGGGATTACCTTTTCCTAACACTTCATAATGAGATTCATTTTATCCTTTATTTTATGAAAATTAGTAGTTAAATGAATGGTTCATTCACTAGGAGCTAACATAGAGGACCTGAGTATCATGTCACACTGTCATAAATCTCTTGCTCAGTATCAAGGACATGAGCTGTCGGTGGCATAGGCAGGCCAGGGAAGGCCTTGGCTATCCCATGTGGCTCCGCGGGTCCTCATTTCCTGTATCAATACTTGATACTGGCCCACAGTACTTGAAAAGGTGTTCAAGTGAGGTCTGCATGTCGCCTCTTCCGGTGTGAGCATCTAAGTTATGAAAAATCTTTATTTTACATCCAGCTAATTACCAGGCTTTTCATGACACATTTCAGGAGTGTGCCTTGTAATTCCATAGATTCTAGATTTCTTTACCATAAGAAAACTAAAATTAGGATCATCCTTCTAAGAGCACTCCATAGAGAAGCATTCTTCTACAAGTGATTATCAGTCTATTATCCTAAGGTGCATTATTAGCTTATTTGCAAAGAAATTCAACTGGAACACTTACCTTCCCCTACCACCCCAAGGAATGTTCCTCCATTATTGGTAAAAGAACAAATCCTGGGCTGATTTCTATAACCCTTTCCCCCTCTGCCCACCCTCGAACCTCAGTCGGTTTCTTCTTGCAACATACTTTCTAAGTTTTTTTTTTTTTCCATTATTTGTCCTATAACATTTTCTGCAAAATTGAATCCAGAAGATTAAGCATACCCTCAAGATTAAGCCCTGAATGGCCACCAGACTTTGAATTGCCCAATGAGGGAGAGATTGCTTCTATAAAGCATATTAATTATGTACATATCCCTTCAGAAATCTTCTTATATTCTTTAACCAACTCAGTTACTTCACCATACACAGTTATTTGAAATTTTAGTATGTATTGATAGAGTGGCTTGATTTAGTGTTTAATTTTTCTAAGGACAAATTCATTTCTTTTTCTGGCCAGTGTCCAGAGATATAACCTCAATAGGGAGCTTTTACCCAGTTTCTCCTAATATTCCCTTAACCTGGGAGTCATTATCCACATAAGATTTATTTTTATGTAATTTTATGATTTTATAATTTACTGGTTTTACAAAGCTTTTGTGGATCCATATATTTGAGGCAGAGATCAAAGTGTATTTGAAATACCAAACATCAGATAAAGTTTGAAGTTTCATTCTTCATTCCTTCCCAACAGAAACAAATTCCCAATGTACTACATATTTCTAGGGACTGAGGTGGTGATGAGTAAATTTTGGGTCCCATCAGGTTTGTGAATAAAACCATGTCCCGGATATCTTAGTACAGGGTTTTATATACATTGGCATCTAGGTGTCATTATGTAGTACCATCCAAATCCAACAGGGACAGCATGAACTATGCCAAGTTTACTATGCAGATTAAATAAATAGTAACACACAGAGACAACTAGAAAGTACTTTTTTGTATTCATTATTCTTCCTGAGTTGATCAACTTCTAAAAAATGTTTGATTTAAATTTATGCTGTTTCAGTCCATATATTTAACATTTTATTTCTTATATCAAAGGTAACTAATTGTACAACTTTATCAATCTGTCTATCAAACTTAAGCCTCGTTAGTAAAGACGCTCACAAACTATGTAGGTAGCGCCACCTCCATCTATTTTAGTTCTTCTGCTTCTGATTGTCATCTGGATTTTTCTTTCCTCATTCCTTAAAAGGTCTTTGCTGTGTTTACTCCTTATATTGCAATGTCATTTTGCCTTGCTTCATTGACTATGATAAAAAATGTTCATCTGTAGTCTTGAGACATTTTGCTGGATTTCTTCTTGATATTGTGTATGTGATACATATATATCTTGCATATAGTGTTACAGTACAGATGGTATTTTGTTTTCTGATGACTTCATTTAAAGTTGCATCCTAAGTACCAACTTTTGGCTATATGTATCTTGTACTATATGCTTTAATTATATATTATTAAAATTTTTAGAAAACAAATACTATAATTTACATAAGGATTTCTCTATTAACTGACATGTAGGTTGCTCTGGAATTTGTTTCCTATTAAAAATAAATATGTAACCAGCAATTTTTCTCTTTAGATGTACTGTGAAGAGAAATAAGTGTACCTATATACCAAAAGACATGTACAAGATTGTTTCATAGCAATTTCATTGATAACATCTAAAAATTAGAAATAATCTAATGGTTCATCAGTAAGTGGATAAGTAAGTTGTAGTATATTAATGAAATGAAATGCCACAAAGGAAAAAAAAAAACCTCAAAATACATGTAACAGATCTTGCAGACCTTATAGATGTGATATAGAGTAAAAGGAGCTTACACAAAATTAGGTATTATTCAATTTATATGAAGTTTGGGAACATACAGAAACTAATCTGTGGTAATAGAAGTGATAATAGTGGTTGCTTGGGGTCTGTGCTATTGACATTGAAGGCAAAGGAGCCTGCTGGGGCACTGGGAATGTTCCATGCCTTGATCTAAGTGGAGATAAATGGGTATATACACAAGAGGTCACTGAACTGTACATTTAAAATGTGTATCCTTTGTGGTATATATACTATGCCTCAAATAACAATTAAAATAATATAATGCTGCAATAAGTACTTCCGTCCATAATTTTTTTTACCTCCTCTTTCTAGTTAATTCCTTAATCTAAGTCAAAAGAAATACATGTTTTTTGGTTTTTTAAAAAAAGTATTTGGTGCAGAAGCTTGTAAGTTTAATTAGGTCCCATTTGTTTATTCTTGCTTTTATTTCTATTGCTTGAGTAGACTGTCCTAGGAGAACATTTTTGAGATATATGTCAGATAATGTTTTGCCTATATCTTCTTCTAGGAGGTTTATTGTATCTTGTCTTATGTTTAAGTCTTTGATCCATTTTGAGTTGATTTTTGTGTATGGTGTAAGGGAGTGTTCTAGCTTCATTGTTTTACATGCTGCTGTCCAGTTTTCCCAACACCATTTGCTGAAGAGACTGTCTTTATTCCATTGTATATTCTTGCCTCCTTTGTCGAAGATGAGTTGACCAAAAGTTTGTGGGTTCATTTCTGGGCTCTCCATTCTGTTCCATTGGTCTTCATGTCTGTTTTTGTACCAATACCATGCTGTCTTGATGACTGTAGCTCTATAGTATTGTCTGAAGTCTGGGAGAGTTATTCCTCCAGCCTCTTTCTTTCTCTTCAGTAATGCTTTGGCAATTCTAGGTCTTTTGTGGTTCCATATAAATTTTATTATGATTTTTTCTAGTTCTGTGAAATATGTCCTGGGTAATTTGATAGAGATTGCATTAAATCTGTAGATTGCCTTGGGCAGTGTGACCATTTTAACAGTATTGATTCTTCCAATCCAAGAGCATGGGATATCTTTCCATTTTTTTAAGTCTTCTTTAATTTCCTTCATCAATGATTTATAGTTTTCCATGTATAATTCTTTCACCTCCTTGGTTAGATTTACTTCTAGGTATTTTATAAGTGAAACAAAATGACAGCCTACGGAATGGGAGAAAATTTTTGCAAATGAAACCGGCAAAGGCTTGATCTCCAGAACATATAAGCAGCTCATGTGACTTAATAAGAAAAAAACAAACAACCCAATCCAAAAATGGGCAAAAGACCTAAACAAGCAATTCTCCAAGGAAGCATACAAATGATCAATAGGCACATGAAAAAATGCTCAATATCACTAATTATCAGAGAAATGCAAATCAAAACTGCAATGAGGTATCACCTCACACCAGTCAGAATGGCCGTCATTCAAAAATCCACAAATGACAAATGCTGGAGAGGCTGTGGAGAAAAGGGAACTCTCCTAAACTGCAGGTGGGAATGAAGTTTGGTGCAGCCACTGTGGAAAACAGTATGGAGATTCCTCAAAAGACTAGGAATAGATTTACCGTATGACCCAGGAACCCCGCTCCTAGGCATATATCCAGAAGGAACCCTACTTCAAAAGAACATCTGCACCCCAATGTTCATAGCAGCACTATTTACAATAGCCAAGACATGGAAAGAGCCTAAATGTCCATCGACAGATGACTGGATAAAGAAGAAGTGGTATATTTACACAATGGAATACTATCCAGTCATAAAAACCGACAACATAACGCCATTTGCAGCAACATGGATGCTCCTGGAGAATGTCATTCTAAGTGAAGTAAGCCAGAAAGAGAAAGAAAAATACGGTATGAGATTGCTCATATGTGGAATCTAAACAAACAAACAAGCAAACAAAGCATAAATACAAAACAGAAATAGACTTATAGACATAGAATATAAACTTGTGATTGCCAAGGGGGCAGAGGGTTGGAAGGGATAGACGGGATTTCAAAATTGTAGAATAGATAAAGAAGATTATACTGTATGGCACAGGGAAATATACACAAGATCCTGTGGTAGCTCACATAGAAAAAAATGTGACAATGAATATATATATATATATTCCTGTATAACTGAAAAATTGTGCTCTACACTGGAATTTGACACAACATTGTAAGATGATTATAAATCAATAAAAAATGTTAAAAAAAAGTATTTGGGGTTACTAGACAAGTTTATAAGATCTTCTGAGGTACAGTCTTTTATTTGAGTCATCTCAACACAGATCCTCTCACTGCTTTACATTTTCTCTGAAAACAAGAAAGGTATGCTATCAATGGTGGCATACATTGTCCTTTGGAGTTATGATTTTAGCAATTATTATCTGATCATAGCTGTCCAAGATACAGACTTCTTGCTCCCGGTTTTCACCTATATTTACCCTGCCATGTTTTCGCAACGTTTCCGAGTATTTTCTCCTCACTTCCGTAAAGGGAAGCAGACAGAGTCAAATATTTTGAATTACCTACAAAGCTGATAAAACAGTAAAATCTCTCTCAATAGCAAGCATGATGTTTCAGATGTTCCCGGTGACTCAATGGAAAGTTTTTAAGTCTGTACAGTTTCCCCTTATTTTTTTAAAATAACACCCCTTCAGTCTTTTAAAATCCACATTATTGTTTTAAATCTGTGGCTATGAGTTTCTTGAACTATTTCCATCTCATTATCCATTTGTACTAACCCCACTAATTTCATTAGCCTGTTAGAAGGAAGCATTGATACACCGCTTGATTATCTTTTGCTATCTTTTGAAGTTTTCTCTCTGCATTACCAAGACCTTATTATAAAGTTTTACAAATTGAAAAGGCAGTGTGATTTTGGAAAAAGTAGTGGCTGGAGTCAAGCTATCAGAGTTCTATCACTGGGTCTACAATGAAGTTCAGAATCAGATGGTTGATAGGCACACTTTTTTTCAGGATAATGAGAAGTGTAAAAAGAATTGGATCGGGTAGATTTAATTTTTGTTTCAATTTAAAGCAGCAAGTAAATAGTCTTTAAACTGAGATTAATAGTAAAGATTATTGTAAAGAGAAAGATGCAACATACTGACTATAGCCGCACGCTTGGTTTCAGCAAAGATCATGTGAAATGTTACCAATAACAAATGTTCCTACGAGACCCTTCATTTCATGGCCTTAATCTTGACATCCAGATAGGAGTTACAGAGCCATCAATCTCTTTCTGCAGCTGCTGGTGCTGCTTCCAATGCTAATATTGGTTCCATTTATAGGAAATCTTCCTTCTGTTTTATCTCTGACAACTTGAACATATCCATTGAAAAGAAGGGTGCTAAGGAGACAAAAAAGAAGCCAGAGTTAAGAGAATGAGAAAGATTTTTACTTTGTGTTAGAAGCAGGTCATCTAAATATAGTAATTCATCTTTCTAAGATTAAAAAAAAAAAAATGAATTCAAAGTGTTGTGAGCACTTACTCTTTTTGAGAGAGACATTTTGGACCAAATGTATTTTTGGCCTTTATTCTCCATCTTGAAAACTAATGGGATTATTGTCCATATGCATTGTTTCTGAATAGAATGTCCGGTGCTGCCTGGAATTCATGCACAAGTACAGCTAGTGTGGGAAAAGCATTGCAAGAGGACAGAATTCACTATTCTAAATGCATCCCCCAGGGAGTTTATAACCACCAGTATTACACATTGCACACCCCTCTCTGCTAGGTGCCTGCATAATCATGGCATTGAAATTGACATATTTGTCACAGACAATCACATTGGAAACTTTCTGAAGCTATAAATAATGGTTCAGTCACCTATAATATTTTCCAGGTGCAGAGACAAGGCACTTAATCTTGATATAATCTGCACGGGGTGGAGCCTGGGGGCATTCATATTGAGAGCTCCTGGCTGGGTTATTACATGACACCCAGAGCTCCCCAAACTCAACAGACTGCTTTGGGTTAAATGAAATCTTACAAGAATATCTGCTGCAGCTCCACTGCCTGAGAGATAAATAGTCCTGGTGGGATGGTAATACACACTTCTTTAACAGATTTCCTGAATAACTAGTCGTGTATCCAACAAACATTTGCTGTTAAGAACTATCACTTACTGACCACATTCCCTACATGCCAGACACAGATCCAAGTACTTTGTAGACATAATTTTAATGAATACTTGTAACATCTCTATTACAGAGAAACTAATTTTTACCCTTATTTTATGAATGAGAAAACTATGCCACCAGAAAATTAAGGGCTGATGTTAACATACTATAAAAAGCAGTGCATTTTGAACTCATCCACAAAACAGAAACGGACTCACAGACATAATAAACAGTCTTATGGTTACCAGGGGAAAAGGGGTGGGAAGGGATAAATTTGGGAGTTTGAGATTTGCAAATATTAACCATTATGTATAAAAATAGATTAAAAAATTTCTGCTGTATAGCACAGGGAACTATATTCAATATCTTATAATAACCTTTAATGAAAAAGAATGTGAAAACGAATATATGTATGTGTGTGCATGATTGGGACATTGTGCTGTACACCAGAAATTGACACATTGTAACTGACAGTACTTCAATTTAAAAACAACAGCAGCAGCAGTTCGTTTTAATGGTTGAAAGTATAGTTTTTGTGGCCCTATTTTTAAAAATCCCATCTCTGCTATTTATTAATTCTATGACATCAGGCAACATATTTAAGTTCTCTCTGCGTCAGTGGTCCCAGCGGTAAAATGTAGACAGTAATTATTGCTACCTCAAGTGTTCTGAGCATTACATGAACGGAGGTAACCTCCCGGAGTAATATCTGACTCATCACACAGGCTCAGTAAGTGTTAATGCTACACGCTTCTGTCTCCTGTGTTAAGACTGTTTTATATTCAAGCACTGTACTGAAATGAGGACCTTTTTATGTCTCTCTCCCCTTCTCGGGCTGTGTGCTCCTCAATTATAGGGACATAGCTTAACTCATGCTAAGCACCTAGTAAAATAGATGTTACATATAACTTCACTGCACTGAATGAATACATGAATAAGGCCGGCTGCCTCTTTTTTAAGGGTATCGTGATACATTGGCGGAGCCAGAACGTCACAGGCACTGGAATGCAAAGCAGTGTGTCTAACACGATCATAGCAGAGCCACACTCAGGCTTTTTCCTCGTTCTTATGCTATTTTTGAAAATAATTGTTTTATAGTATTCATATTAGATTATAATGACTCTCCTCAATGTTTTTTTTCCTCTCTACCAAACTGAGAATTCCTAAACTGTTCAGGGTCAGGGCTCCAGGCAGCCCATCAGCTTTTAAACTGCAGTGCCTGGCTTAACGATGGTGCCTGTGTTGTGAGTGTGCGTATGAGCATGTGTGTGTATGTGTGCGTGTGTATGTGTGTCAGTGAGGCACAAAGGTAGCCTCCACACTGCTGGGGCAGCTGTTGTGAAGTCAGACTGGACCAGAGGTGAGAGATGTGATGGGAGGCCGCTGGCCTGCTGCTCTCTCCCGGCGTGGCCTTGTGCAGAGCACTTGACATGAGTTGCTGTGGACCTCAAGTACAGCCGCTTTAATCCCTCTCTCCCTAGCAATTTAGTAACTGTCATCCTTAGTGGAAACTATTGTAAACAACTGTGTAACTATTCCATGGATTTTCCCAGGGCAAATCATGAACTGAATTCTTAGATATACAGTGATAGATCCTGGATGGAAGGGAATCTGGTCTTTATTGCAGTAAGGCTCGTGGCTTCAGGTAGCTGTGTTTCTGCAAAAATGAAAAAGGGACATAGTTGTAAATGTTAGAATCCTTTTGCTAGGTAATCTGTTTTGCAAATTCCCCTGGTAAACACAAACAACAGAAGGCCAGGGCTTTGTACATCTCCTTTCAAAACCAGGGAAACCACTGCAAATTTACATTCAATAGGAACTGCTCCCAACTCCCTCCCCCGACCCTGTGTCTCTGCAGACTTGGAAATATAGTACCCATAAGTTGCTAAAATAAAAGAAGAGGTCAAGAAGACGTTCATATCTGAATTGGCACAATATGACATAAATATTGCTACACAAGCTACGTTTCCCATCAATTAGTCCTTTTAAACTGTTCAACCTGTGTTTTGAATGTGTTTCTTTGCTACTGTAGTTAGTGGAAACCTTCAATCTGAGATCAGTGTGGTTAAAAGTGTTGTCATTTTGACAACTGTCAAACAATCTGTTCAGAGGAACCCAAAGCCTTTTTAGTTATTTTATTAAAGGTAAAATTCATTTTCAGAAGGCCTTAGGTAAGAGTCTGTTCTTAAAACATAGTGTCTTGTAATCAACAGATATCTGTTGAAACTTAAACATGTTTTGAATGGTTCTGTTTTCTAAGACTTCTTCGTAAAAGAATAGCCTTTTCTCAGGAAGTCACACTCCCTGGCAATGGAAGAAGACAGAGAGGTCACCGAAGGACATACCAATACATACTCTGAGGATCCAAAAAAGTGGTTTGAGGACGAAAGGATCTTGGACATCAGGTTCCTATTTTTCAAGAATTGTGCTACTCAGTAGTGAAAAGATTCTTCTGAGAGCTTATTTTTTGTCCTAAGAGCCTAAATGGTGTTGGTAGTTGAGTGGCCAGTGGGCAGGCGTTAAACCAAGGCATAGAGTTTGATTTAATATAACAGCAGCTTTAGTTCCCATCTTTTGTGGGGTTTAAAGACAGAAGATGAAGGCCAGACAAATACATTGAAAATAAAAACAATTGAATAGAAAACGTCAAATGTTTAATTCATTCATTAGACAACCTCAGGTTGTCCAGGACTCAGGCAGAGCACGTTAGTTATACAGCTCACTAGTAGAAATACGCCTGTTACCACGCTTCTTACACGGTGCTCTAGCTTTTCATAGGCTCCTTTACTGTAGGTCTGGATTCACGTCTGTAAAGGTAGGGTCCATGTCCTATTCTTTTTCACATGCCTGTGCCTAACACAGTGTTTATCATATAATAGATGTTTGATACATTTTGAATAGAAGTCTGTCCATAAAATGAGACAAATGCTTACATGTAAGGGTGCTGCTGCTCCCTGTTGCATCCTTTATAAAGCTCTGTTTTCCATGCTTCATTGAGAGAAAAATCTCTGCAGGACAGTTGGATCATCCCAAAACCTGGCTCTATTTTGCATGAAGTCTTCAAATTGTAAGGCATAAGACCTCTGCCCCATTCTTTATCTTGTCTCTTGCATGCTTATAATGCTTGATTTGAACTGAAAAGCTATTATTCGTTTGTTCTGCTTTGAGTTAATGTGAATTTATATACCCATTTCTTATTATACATTATTCACTTGTTGAAGCCAGACATATACCTTCGTTGCGTGTCTTCCATACCTTTTAGCACGGTGTCTCCTAGATATGAGAAAGCTTGTTAAATTGAATTGCACTGATAGCGATCACAACGTTTGGAAAATAGGATGCTTTAGAAAAGATTAAAAGAGCACAGAGTGTTTATCTTAAACAAAGGATCAAATGCTATTCTAAGAGTTTGCAAATCAATAAAGATTTTCTATCTCCAGTGGAGGAAATGGGGAGTGGTAGTAGTGTGGGCGGTTACTGACTTTTCCCAAATGTCTCTTTATGGTTCTGGATAGAACGGGCCAGGACACAGATCCTTTCTGTGCTTTCTGGCTGTATGGGCCAGGTGTTTTTCTGACAGTCAGACCTCAGCGGCTCCATTGAGGCTCTGAAGAATGCAATCCTACCTTCTACCTGTATGTGTAATTGAGGAGCTGTTGTTTGGCAAATAGGATCATTTGTTGTGTATGATTATTCTGCTTTTTTCAGCCAGATTATCCTTATGAGCTTAACTTGTTTACTATCTTTCACTGAATCATATGCAATATTTTATCAATCTTACCCAGCAAATATTTCTTGAGCACTTAATATGGGCCATGTCATCAGCTGTATACTAGAGATCTAAAAATGAACAAAATGTAGACTCTGCACTTGAAGGGCTAATAACCTGATTGAGGAATATCAATGTAAAAGAAAATTATGTAACAGTATAACGCGATGATAAGGAAATGGATCCTTTCGGTTCTGCGGGAGCACGTGAAATGGGAAAGCCGTGATTCGTGTAGGTCAGCACCCTCCAATAGAATGATAATGCGAGACGTGGGTACTGTCTCACGTTATCATTCTATTGTATTCTATTATATGCAGATTACCTAGTAATGTTAAAAGGTAAAAAGAAGTGTGTGAAAATAGTTTTTTTACGTTTATTTAGTTATTTAATTTCCATTCTTTTTTTATTGAAGACAGTTATTTATTTATTTTTTTAATGGTGATACTGGGGATTGCACCCAGGACCTCATGAGTGCTAGGCATATGCTCTACCACTGAGCTGTACCCTCCCCCCAAAATAGTTTTAATAATACATTTTAGTTAACCCAATGTAAAAATCATTAATGAGATAGTTTACATTTTGTTTTGTTTTGTTTTTGAACTAAGCCTTACAGTCTAGGATGCATTTTATTCTTCCAGTGCATCTCGATTTAGAAGAGCCATTTCTAGTGCTGGATAACATGTAGTTAGTGGCTATCATAGTAGACAAAACAAGTCCATGAGTTTAAAGAGGGAATTTTGGATAATTTGATGAGTTAAATTTTGGAGGTTTAAGAATAATTCCTCGATCTAAGAGGTCGGGGTATTGATGCCTTGGGAACTGCATATGCAAAAGCACAGAGGCATCCAGATGTGTTAGCAGAAGTTCCATGTACATTGGCATGATGGAAAATTCACCCAGAAAGAAAGATGGAGGCAAGAAGCCTTCCGATTATCCTTGAAGATCTAATAAAACTAGGTTTGATAGCTAAGAACTCATCATAATCTTACTGGATCTAGTAGCTAATAGTATCATTTTGATGCTTTACTCAAGTATGTGTAGGAGTGCTTATTATATGTAGGTAATGTAGGTAATGTTCTAAGCATTTTTATGTATTAGCTAGTTTACCCCTTGCAATAACTCTATGAGGTGGGTGTCATTATTACCTACCCCTCTTTTTTTGGCAGGTGGGACTCAAACCCACAATCCCTGGCTTAGGAAGTTACCTACCCTATTTTATAGATTAGAAAGTAGAAATATAAGGAGGCCAAATATATTGGTACACAATAAGTAGAATAAACTGAATTTGACTTCAGAATCTGTGCTCTTAACTACTGTGCTGTATTAACTCTACAAATCACTGACTGCTCTATATTATATAGACCCAGTGCTGGATTTAATGTTCTGTATAGATCAGCAGAGGCTAAACATTTAAGAGCTATCAAAGTTGTAAAGTGAGCTAATGAAGCAAATTTGTCTTCCTAAAAATAAAACTGATTGAAGACAATAAATTTAAAGTTTTAAAAACAAGAATGGTAAACAGTTGATTATATTTTAGACATGTAGTGCATACCGTATAAATATTCCCTAATATTATTTTAATAATAAGTCAGATGAATACATTTGAAAACTTCATTTCACCCAAGTAGTTTCTATCAATTTCCTGAAATGTAAAAGAAAATAAATATATTTACATTGAATTTAAGAAACACATCTAAAATCATAACAGTTTGGAAGGAAAAGAATGAAGAGGTTATGCCATGCAAAGACTTACCGAAAGAAAGCTGGTGTTGCTATATCAATATCAAAAAAAAAAAAAAATGTAGACTTTAAGGCAAAAAGCATTACTAGAGGTAAAGAGAATACATCATAGTGGCCACTAACTAAATCCACCAGGAAGGTAAATATTTCAAAAGTTTTATTTACCTAATTACATACCCTCAAAATATGTAAAGTAAAAATTGACAGAAGTAATAGAACAATAGAAAAAAATCTATAATCATTGTGGGTGAATTTAACCACCTCTCTCAGGAAATGACTGAAAAATGCAGACGTGAAAGCTGTAAGAATACAGGAAGTTTACCATCACATTTAACAAACTTGACATAATGTAATTGACTTCTGTGGAACTTTGTACCCCACAATTGCAGACCGACCATTACTTTGAGTACACACAGAAGTTTTGCAAAACTGATTACATCCTGAGTTAGAAAGCAAATCTCAATAAAATGCAAATGATTTAAATTGTAAGGGTACATTTTCTAACCATGGTGGACTTAAGCCAGAAGTCAACAACAACAAAGTTTTTTTTTAAATCCCTGTGTGTTTAGAAATGAGTAAACATACTTAAAAATAACATATATAACAAGGAGAAAAGGAAAATTGAATTTAGAAAACTATTTTGAATTGATATTAAAAATTCAGCATATCAAAACTTGTAGGAATGGGCTAAAAACGTGTAAAGGGTAGAATTTATATGTATATTTTTGAAAAATGAAAGCATAAAAATTCATAAATTGAATCTCCACCTCAAGACATAGAACAATAATAGCAAATTAAACATAAATAAATGGTAGAAAGAGTGAGAAAATAAATGGAACATAAAAAATTGATAGAAATAATAAATGATGATTATTTGAAAAAAGATCAATAAAATTGACAAATAATGGTCAAGACAAAAACTCCATTAAAACTTCGTAAATGGTAGAAGAACACTTTTGTCTCTCTTTGTCTCTCTCTGGCTGTCTGTCTCTCTCTTTTATGTTCTCTGTAATGAATAAGATTAATTTTCAAAGTTGAACCCTCTATGCAACATAAACATGAAAGGAAAAAAAGGCCTTGAATTGAGCCATGAAAATTAATTAACACTTTCTTTTTATTTCCTGTCATTAAATAAATTACACACACATTTGCTATATCACACATTGCTGGAATATGCTGTTTTCTTTGTCCAGTCCTCTTCCCCTCATCCCCACCGCCCTCCTCGCTCGCTGCCTCTTCCAGTGGGAGGTTGTAGCCTCCCAGGGGTCTTTAGAGTAACATAGTGAAAGTATAGAAAAGAATGGCTCAAAGAGTCTTAGGAAATTTTGCCCATATGCATGGTATTCTCTAGTACTATGAGCTTCTGGGTGTCAGTAACTCAAATGCAGCCTAAGAAATAGATAAAGCCCTTTATATAGTAGCAACAATTTCATGGTCTTTTTTCAGTTCAGCTGCCTTGAAACAAAGCCAGTCTATATACCATCATTGGCAGTGGGAGTGTTTCCAGGAGCGTCTGAAGTTCAAGGCTGCCAATGTGATCAGCACTCCTAATTTGAAGCTGTTTTTCCTTAGAAACCCCAGGGAATATTATATTTTTGAAAGCCTTTGACATACTTTGATACACCTGGCTCAGCTATTAGTCATTGAGAACACTCCTGTTGGTGCTGTACACTCCAGCACCTTCGTCAGGATCTGCTTGGGTCCATGCCCAGCCTCTGCCTTGATATGGATAACACAGATACACAGTTCAGTAACTCCAACGTGACAGATATGGGGATGCTAAAAAAAGGTCTCAGCTACAAGAGGAAGGCTTAAATAATCAACTCTAGATGTTCTCCAATCACAAAAGAGACTAAAATAGTTTAAGATAAAAGGAATGTCATCAGATAGCACAAATTGTAGATAAGAAACTGCAGTCTGTGGAAGCTTAAAAGCACTTCTGAGAGGAAGATAAGGAAGAGACACGCAGACCAAGTCAAGCACAGAGTGTCCACGGAAGGGTATTTTAATTATTTTTGGAGTATTACGATGATAATTCTTACATTTTTACACAAGAGCCAAAGAATTGCCAAGACACATCTGACAAAAATTACTAAGGTTAGGAACTGCCTGCCAGATGACAACACTTCCTTTAGGTGTGAACTAAGACAGTGAAGTATTAGCATAAGGATGGGTATTTGACACAACAGATCCAAATAGAGATCCCAGGAGCCCAAATCAAATTGGTACGTGACAAGGTATCAAGGAGAAAGAGATTTCTTTGATAAATGGCATTAGGGCAATTGATTCTGTTGAATCATACCAAAAGATATTAATTCCAGGCAGATGAAAGACGTAAATATAAATATCAAGGCTAGGTAAATTTCAGAAAATAACAAAAGAATTTCTGCTATCATGATAAGAACGTATTTTCAATAATACTCAGCACAAATTATAAATGAAAGCTATGATACATTATATTACTAAAAATAATAACATCAGTTCATCAGAAGGCATTAGTAAGTAGTGGTAGGGCAAGCCAAGATTTGAAAAAGAGATGATTCCAACTCATATAACTAGTAGATGATAGTTATTTTAAATACATATATTTGTTCGTGTAGTGTTTATTACACACACTAATGTATATGTTTACACATATATGTGTTTTTCTACAGATTATAAGACCAACAGCCTCAATGAAAATAAACCAAAACTATGAACAAACACTCCACTATCAAATGTCCAGTAAACAAGTATAAATATTTTTAGGCTAACTAGTAACTGGGGAAATCACAAGGAAACACCACTTTATACACAGCTTTCTGGTGAAAATAGAGTCTGACTTATAATGTTGGCCAAAATATTTGGCAGTGAGTTTCTCCTTCGAAACCACCTCAGAAAATAATTTGCTATCATCTAATAAAATTGAAAGTAAGCCTAGTGGATCCCATAATTCCATTCATGAGATTTATGAGCACATGATTAATAGAAGTATTTGCCCATACGCACCAAGAAATGGAAAAGAAAGTTCATGATAACCTTGATTGAGAAGGAAAAACTATCCACTGACAGAAGATTGGATGAAAAGATTGTGGTACAATCACACAGTGAAATATGACCCAGTAGTACAAATAAATGTACTGCCCTATGCACTAAAAATGATGTACCCCAGAAACATCACAGTGTATGGAATAAAGCTAGTTACAAAAGAATATAGGGAAGAGGATAAAATTTATAATGTGTAAATGGACAAAACAATCTACTGATCATACAGACTTATACACATACACCAATATGACTATTAAAATACTCACATGAACAAAAAACACAAATTTAAGATAACAGTTTCTTCTGTGAAGAGGGAAGGGATCCGATTGGCAAAAGGTACACAGTGGTTTTCAAAACTGTTAAATTTGGGTTTCTTATACTCATTGGTGAGCTGTTATTTTTATTCTTATGCTTTGTCATTTACATATACATTTTACATATTCCTTTTATATACGACATTCATAAGACAAACTTTTAAAAAAATGGAAGGGGAGAGCACAGATAGGTCAGTTTGAGAGCAGATTTGCAACATTCAGCAAACAGATCATTCTTACCTAATCAATAAAGCGAAGAAGCAGAGTAGTACAAAGCCACCGTTAGGCAACATGATTTCCATATTTCAATTAGGAGGTTGCTGTCCACCCTTTGGGGGATGTGGTATCAAAACCGGATTCAAAGCTTTTGAGTGAATTCTCACCAACTTTTGCGTCCTTAACCAGGCAACCCAGTGCAGTTTCCAAGTGCACAACCAGAGTAGAATTCTGAAAAATCAAGGTTTATTTTCTGTATTTTTTAGAAGGACGCAGGCAGTGGCCCAAGAAAGCACTGTGTCCCACGTGGACTACCGTGCAGCAGGAAGAAGCCTCGCAGATCCTAGACAGCGCCAGCCTGAACCAAGGTCATCTGTCAGTACTGAATTGAGGAAAAGCTGCTGAACTCTGATCTGAGCTGCATATATCTAAGTACATATTGTTATCCCATAACATTACTTAGTCATTTTGTTAATCATTTTTGTGTTTACAAATAGATATTTAAAATAATCTTTTTAATTTTAGAACACTTTTAGATGATAGAAAATACAGTTGTAGAATACAGAAAAATTGCCAATACAAAAGATTCCCATATACCTCACATCCAGTTTCAGTATTATTAACATCTGATAAAGTTAATTTGTAATTGGGACCCTCAAAATGAAGGCAGTCTCAGTGGCCCAGCCCAGATCACAAATCTAAACCTAAGTCAGCCTGCGCTTGTGGGGAACACTTGTCAAGGAAACCTAACAAACACCAATCACAGTCCTCTGTCCCAGCTTTAGCTACCTTACCCTTCCTTAGGAAATAGGACCTGCTAGCCTTAGAAGGAAATCCTTGACCTCCTAGCCAGTCACACCCCCCACCTCCCATATTGCCTTTCCTAATCCTCTATAAACTCATTCTTGCCCCATATCCCTCGGGAATGTGCTCCACTAATTCTGAGGCACCGTCCTCCCCTAATCCATGGGTTGTTGCCCTTTGAATAATGGACATCAAACTCGTTACTAAGTTATTTTAGTCTTGTCATTTGACATGTCTTACATTAGTATGATACATTGGTTGCCATTAATGAACCAATATTAATAAATTATTAAGTGAAGTCCATTCTTTATTCAGATATCCTTAGTTTATATGTAATGTGTTTTTATCTACTCATGGATCCCATCCAATTACCCTTGGCTGTGACAAATTTCGTATTCCTTGACTTTGATGATTCAGAGGTTTGAGGAGTACTATTTTTAAGTTTTTTGTAGAACACCCTCAGTTGGGACTTGTCTGGGTGTTAGAACAGAGTCGTGTGTTTTGCAGAAGAAGCTCACAGAGGTAAGTTGCCATTTTCATCGCATCAGATTGAGGGTATACTATTAAACATGATGGACCTGGCTTGTCACTGTTGACGTTAACCTCAGTCACCTGACTTGTGTTAAGTTTCAGGTTTCTCCCCTAGAGTAGCTCTTTCCCCGCTGCCCATACTGTACTCCTTGGTAGAATGTCACAATATGTAACTCACACAATGAACTGGAGAGTTATGCTGTAGCTCCTCGAGGGTGGACAATCTACGTACATTATTTGCAATTCTCTGAGTGGAAGATTTGTCTGTTCTTTCCCATTTATTATTTATTACAACATTTATTTATGTCAGTATTGACCCATAGATATTTATTTTATACTTTGGCTTATAGTCCAATACTACTTTATTTATTATGTTGTTCAAATTGTTCCAGCCTTGGTGATCAGAAGCTCTTTGTGTTGTCCCTTGTGTCTTTTTGACTCCATCATTGAGTTTTAGTGCAGTGCATCCTTACTTTCTGGCACTGTAAGAAACGCCAGGCATATCCTGCATGTTTCTACAACAGTTCTAGAATCATCCATTGATCTAAAGAGCCCCGCTTCCTTTTATTGGAGAAAATAAGAAACCAGTATGTGGGTACTCATAAGCTCCTTGCTCCTAAGGTGTCATTGCTTCCAGCCCTCTCAGCTAGAAGAGCAAAATACTCACCTGTGTATATGTACATATTTATTAATATTTCTGTATGTAATCATTCGTATATATGAAGATGAACATTGGTTCATCCCAGTGGCTCTAACTCTAACCCAGTACCACACAGATCATGTGAGTCTTTTGTTCTTGCTTGTCTGTAACCTTCTTTTCAAACGGTGAAAAATGTGGCTCCCACCATCTACCAACATTTTCTTAACCATTCAATTTCAGTATAAACATATAGCAGTATCAGAACTGTGACCATATCCCATGGGAAGCAAGTTTATCAACTAGAGTACAGTGCATATGTCCTGCTCCTTTTGCCTCTGGTCTCACTCTAGACTCTGCTGTTTCCCAGCGTTACTTATATCATCACCTTATTCATCACCCCTTTTGGTGAGATACTTTCATATATTTGTAACAGATTGTTTTGTCATTGTCTGCTTTTCACCCTGACATTCTATGTCTTCCAAAATTATTTTTTAATTTGTGTACATTTAGATTCATTCTTTATGGTGCAAAATTCTGTGGCTTTTGAAAATGTGTAGTACCATGTATTTATAATTACAGTATCATACAGAATATTTTCTCTGCCCTAAAAATTCCCATGCTCCAGCTATTGAACCTGTCCACTTCCCCATCTCTGTGGTCTTAGTTTTCTTATCATGTACAATTGGACTCTTAAGTATTTACCCTTTCCACACTGGCTTCTTTCACTTACCAATATGCATCTAAGATTTATCCATGTCTTTTTGTGGCTTTTGTATGTAGTTCATTTCTTTTTATCCTTGAATAAGATCTCATTATATGGATGTACTTTATTTGTTTGTCCGTTGACCTTTTAAAGGCCATCTTAGTTGCTTCAGTTTTTGATGATTATGAATAAAAGTGCTATTTTGTGTAGGTGTTTGTTATAAAATAGAGCTCCCCTCTATTTGTAGTTTACTGATAATTTTTATCATGAAGAAGTGTTTGGATTATCTCAAGTACCTTCTCTGCATCATTAATATACCCGTATGACTTTTCTTTTTAGCTTGCTAATTTGGTGGGTTGTAATTGTTTGGATTGCAAATGTTGAATTGGCTTTGTATCATTGAAGTAATTATTGTTTATTTGTGTTCAATCATTGATTTATTGTCTAATTTTTTATTATTTCTTTTTCTTCTGCTTGTTGTAGGCTTAAATCCCATTTTTCAAAAATCTAGTTTCCTAAGGTGGAGGCTTATTAGGTTATTGATTTTAGATCTTTCTTCTTTTTTAATACATTTAATGCCGTAAAATTTCCTCTAAAGACTGATTTTACTCTCTCCTACAAATATTGCTATTTTTGTTTTATTTTCATTCAGTTAAACTATTTTTAAATTACTCCTGAAACTTCTTTCACTCATGCTCTATTTAAAGGTGTGTTGCATACTTTGCAAATATTTAACAACTTTCTAGCCACATTTTTATTATTTGAGTCCACTGTGGTCTGAGAACATGCTCTGTATGATGTCTATTGTTTTAAGTTTGCTAATGCATTTTAAGGGCCAGAATAATACCCATCTGGTGAGTGGTTTATGTGAGCCAGATAAGAATGTATATTCTGCTGCTATTGGATGGGTTATTCTCTAAGTGCCAATTAGATCAAAATGATGGATAGTGCTGTTCAGGTCAACTGTATCTTCCCTGGTTAATCTGTAAGTCATCAACAGACACTTGCTGAAATGTTATACTACAATAGTTAATTTTTCTATTTCTCATTTCAGTTATGATATTTTTTAAATCCTTTACTTTGATGCTCTGTCGTTAGGTACACAAATGTTTAGAAATTTTATGTCTTGAGAGTTAACCTTTTACACATTATGCAGTGTTGATCTTTATTTTTGATACTTCTTGTTCTAAACTGTTTTGTCTGAAGTTCATGTATCTAATCCAGCTTTCTTTTGATTAGTATTAGCATGGTATATCATCCCTTTACTTCTAGCCTGTCAGAGATTTTATATTTAAGGTGGGTTTTTGTTGTTGTTGTTGTTTAGCAGCTAATGATCAATTTATTAAAATAGTTGATTTAAAGATCTGCAGGGGTAACATTAACCTCTACTCTTGGCTCAGTACCGATGGAAGTAATCTGCTTAACAATCTCAAAAGGACTGTGCAAGTGAATGAGACACTTGTGGATTCTCATGTGGAAATGATCCCAAATTTTAGAACTTTCATCCCAAGTAATTTTTCTAGTGATTCTCAGAACTTTGGTGGCCATCTAAACCGATCCTTTTAGTTTGAATTTCCGTTCCTTCATGCTGCTCATGAAGCCAGCACACACTTTCTCCTAGATACGTTCTATTGGTTAATAGTAACTGAGCTAAACAGGACTTAAGTTGAAGGTTTTTTTAAAAAAATTAGGCTAGGAGTTTGGCTGTGTGACATTTTTGCTGCAGATATAGGCACCAGAGGCCAAAAATCTCTCTGTTACCCTTGCTTTTGTTTTTTCTCTAGTTTGGTCATCCCTGAGCACTCCTGCCCAGAGAGGATCTGTCTTGAAGCTCTTTTAGCTGTAACCCACTGTTCTTGTTGGAGTGATGGTAATGTGTGGCAGAAGGGATGCACTGCACTATATGCTGTTAGTGATTAAATCTCCATGTTTTAGTGGGCTTTTACCCCTGGGCTCTGACTTTCACAGGTATTTCTTAGCTTTGTTTTTTCCCCTTGAGTGAAACAGGAAGGATAGAGTGGGCTGGAGTCAGAGCAATGCTCTTCCTCAAGGTGGGATGAGGGTCTGGTGAAGTCTTTCCCCTGGAGAGTAGAGCTTTGTTACAGAGAACACTATGCTGTATTGCACAATGGTTTCTTTCCTCTTTTCCCTGCCAGTATCACAGGGGGATCTCTCTTGGCTCCTCATTGTGATAAGATGCTGGGTTCATAGAGGTAAAATCTACAAAAGTGTGAAGGCACTCTCACACTGCAGCCCCCAGGAGTTTCTCACTCTCCTTTGTCCATGGTCTGCCTCCATTGTTTCATCATAATTATCATTTAAGTACCTTCTTCCAGTTCATGGCTATAGCAGCTTCTGCACCAGCTAACATGAATCTTGGCTGTGACTCTCTGGACTTGCTTATACAGGATTCAGGGTATTGTTTTGCCTAGCAATCTCAGTTCTAGGATGGGCTATAAAAAGTTGTTGATTTTTAGATTTTTCAGCTTTTTTCTGTGCAAGATTGGATGGATGAATTCTAAGCTTTTAACATGTAAGAGCTAAAACCAGTTGGTTTGTAAAGAATTATGGATAGATATATGAGCTGGGTACACTACATTAAAGTTTGATGTTCAAATTATTATGCCCACATATCATTTCTTTATTTTTAAGAAGCCTCTGAACTCAAGGCTTTGGGGTTTACCAAATCAGTTTGAAACACAGCTCTGCCGCTGTTGAACTTATGATTCCAGTGGGAAAGATAGAAAGTTAAAATACATTGTTTTGACTATTATTTGAGCAAGACCACATAACAAAATGACTTGTATTTTCCAGATTGTCTCTTTTTAGAGTAAGCGACAGTTTAGTGGAGACCTGGTGAATGATAAGGAGTTTTTCTGGCAAAGAGGATAGGAAAGAATATTCCAGAGTGAGGGAGATCAGCGTGTAAATAAACCTGAAGCAGAGAGTGCATATGGTGCTGTTATGGCTGAATTACACAGAAATAAGGCTGGAGAGGAGGGGAAAATAGCTCCAGTATGAAATGTGGCAAAAAGGATTCTGTCTGTCTTGGTGTGCTACCACATTTCATATGGACCAGTAGTTAAGGTTTTAGGATCACAAACATGACTTGGTGGCCATACTTGACTAATTTCTTGTTTGTGACTTTGGAAAATAGTTCTCTAATTCAGCTGTAAAAGAATTTCTCATCTTTAAAAATATCCTGGTCTTACATAGCCAGTGGCTTTTTAAGGTTGTTTTCTGGGTCAAACAAAATAATGGTTGAGATACTACTTTTTAAAATATGAAGAGTTTGTGCATACTATTGGATGACTATTGTTGAATATTCTTAAGATTTATGTCACTCATTTATTATTTCCCTCACAAGTATTATAAGATCGCAAGATAGAGGTGAGAGAGGGAGGTAGTTGCCAGTAGGTCACCCCTTCGGGAGATCAGTCTATGCTGCTATGATTTTATATATGTCCCTGATATCAGGATCGGGGTCAGTCCTCAGATGGTAATTTTATACAAGTGTTCCCTGAAGCTACTGGGCTTTGTGAAATTAGATCTCGAGATCCCTGAAACTTTGGGAACATTTAGTCATATGTGAGTTTATTGAGAAAGGAGAGCCAACAGGATGTGCTAATTAATGTACTGAATGTGAATTATAAGACAAGAGAGTGATCGATAAATGATCATGTCATTTACTGAAATTTGGGACACAAGACAAGAGAAATTCAATTTGGGGTATGGGAGATGCCTTTAGAAACCAAATGGAAGTGCCACATGACTGTTTTTCTTATCCAAGTCTAAATTTCAGGGCAGGAGATTTATACTTGGTAGTCATCAAACTATATGTGATACTTAAAAGTCAGAAGGACTGGATGAAGTTCATCTGGAGAGAAAATACGGATAGAAAATTGACTGGGTACAAGGACGGAATTCTGGGGCATGCCAACACTTAGTGACCAGGACAAGGTGAAGTGTTCTACAAAGGACACAAAAGAGGAATGGCCAGCAAGAAGGGAAAGCATCAAATAAGAAGGAGTATGGCATCTCTTGAAGACAAATGGAATATTATACAGCCATTAAACAGATTGAGGCAGCTCTGTACATGCCGATATGAAATGATTACTGTGGAAAGCAAAGCAAGGTGCCAAGCAGTGTGTGTAATTTGCTTCCATTTGTATAAAAAGACTTTGTTCCTTTATGCTTACAGACACAGAGTCCCACAGGGCTTGTCTCTGAGATGGCACCCATGAAGCTGCAAATAGTGGTCACCTCTTTCTTTTTAAAAAGAAGGGATAATCAATAGTTAAGTAAAAAAATGTAAGGTGATCTTGCAGAGAGCACATTCAGTGGGATACTAGGGTCAAAACTTGACTAGAGTAAGTTTAAAGAAGAAATGATAGGAGCAGAAGTAGAGCCATGAAGTATAATTGTTAAGATTAATGATGGTAAGCAAGACAGATAATTCTAAAAATATATATAATTGTAGAATTATATATAAGTATATTCATATATCCAAATATACCATGCACTCAACATGTTTATACAAAATAAGCATATACATAGAGATTTTATATATACAGTTATATATGGAGATGATATATAATCTTACATAGGCAACATATAGCATAATTAGGAGTATATATGACATTTATTAGAAAATAATTTTAAAAGAACCATCAAACATCCAAAGAAATAAATATCCAAAGAAATTTCAACATTCCAGCTTTACTTTAAAATAAAATAAGAACAAAAACTATTTTTATTGAAAAAGGCCTCATACTAACCTGAAAATATCTAGACCTGTCTAACAATCTCTTAGAATGTTTTAATACAATGTAGCATTAAATGACTAGTCTTTACTGATCATATTCAACTTTAATGTCATAAAGCTCTTGAATCAGAAAGCATTTGTATTCAAGTTACCTTTTTCCCCCCCTTTGAGGTATAGAAGAGGAGGAATTATTATTTTTCTTTTCTTTTGAGTTATAGTAAGTTTACAATGTTGTGTCAATATCTAGTGTACAGTACAATTTTTCAGTCATACATGAATATACATATATTCATTTTCATATTCTTTTCCCCCATGAGCTGCTACAAGATCTTGTATATATTTCCCTGTACTATACAGTATACACTTATTTATCTACTCCATATATACCTGTCAGTATCTACCAATCTCAAACTCCTAGTCTATCCCTTCCCACCCCCTTCCCCACTGGCAACCACAAGTTGTATTCTATGTCTGTGAGTCTGTTTCTGTTTTATATTTAAGTTCATTTGTCTTCTTCTTCTTCTTTTTTTTTTTTTTTTTTTTTTTTGATTCTACATATGAGTGATCTCATATGGTATTTTTCTTTCTCTTTCTGGCTTACTTCACTTGAATGACGTTCTCCAGGGACATCCATATTGCTACAAATGGCACTATGTTGTCATTTTTATGGCTGAATAGTATTCCATTGTATAAATATACCACTTCTTCTTTATCCAGTCATCTGTTGATGGACATTTAGGCTGTTTCCATGTCTCAGTTATTGTAAATAGTGCTGCTATGAACATTGGGGTGAAGGTGTCTTTTTGAATTAGGATTCCTTCTGGATATATGCCCAGGAATGGGATTGCTGGATCATATGGTAAGTCTATTTTCAGTCTTTGAGGAATCTCCATGCTGTTTTGCACAATGACTGCACTAAATTGAATTCCTACTGACAGTGTAGGAGGGTTCCCTTTTCTCCACAGCCTCTCCAGCGTTTATCATTTGTGGACTTTTGAATGATGGCCATTCTGACTCATGTGAGGTGAAAGAGGAGGAATTATTAATGAACTCATGTCTTGTCTTGTGTTTTTAGATTGTTGCTGTAGGAACACAATAAAGTTACCCCAGTCAAAGGAAAAGCTAGATTTTTTTTCCCTAGAATTTTAAATTATCAAAAAATCAGTAAGTAAAACTTGAACTTGTATACTGCTCATGTATGGTGAGATATTTTTCAAAATTAAAATAAACCACTCGGAAGATAACTCTGTAAATTTTTCATACATCTTTTAACATTTTTTCTTTGACATATGACTTTTTTTTTAACATTTTTTATTGGTTTATAATCATTTTACAATGTGTCAAATTCCAGTGTTCAGCACAATTTTTCAGTCATTCATGGACATAATACACACTCATTGTCACATTTTTTTCTCTGTGAGTTATCATAACATTTTGTGTATATTTCCCTGTGCTATACAGTGTAATCTTGTTTATCTATTCTACAATTTTGAAATCCCAGGCTATCCCTTCCCATCCTCCACCCTCCGGTAACCACAAGTTAGTATTCTCTGTCTGTGAGTCTATTTCTGTCCTGTATTACGCTTTGTTTTTGTTTGTTTGTTTTTGTTTTTGTTTTTCAGATTCCACATATGAGCAATCTCATATGGTATTTTTCTTTCTCTTTCTGGCTTACTTCACTTAGAATGACATTCTCCAGGAGCATCCATGTTGCTGCAAATGGCGTTATGTTGTCGGTTTTTATGGCTGAGTAGTATTCCATTGTATAAATATACCACCTCTTCTTTATCCAGTCACCTGTTGATGGACATTTAGGCTGTTTCCATGTCTTGGCTATTGTAAATAGTGCTGCTATGAACATTGGGGTGCAGATGTCATCCTGAAGTAGATTTCCTTCTGGATACAAGCCCAGGAGTGGGATTCCTGGGTCATATGGTAAGTCTATTCCTAGTCTTTTGAGGAATCTCCACACTGTTTTCCATAGTGGCTGCACCAAACTGCATTCCCACCAGCAGTGTAGGAGGGTTCCCCTTTCTCCACAGCCTCTCCAGCATTTGTCATTTGTGGATTTTTGAATGACGGCCATTCTGACTGGTGTGAGGTGATACCTCATTGTAGTTTTGATTTGCATTTCTCGGATGATTAGTGATATTGAGCATTTTTTCATGTGCTTTTTGATCATTTGTATGTCTTCCTTGGAGAACTGCTTGTTTAGGTCTTCTGCCCATTTTTGGATTGGGTTGTTTATTTTTTTCTTATTGAGTCGTATGAGCTGCTTATATATTCTGGAGATCAAGCCTTTGCCGGTTTCATTTGCAAAAATTTTCTCCCATTCCATAGGTTTTCTTCTTGTTTTACTTCTGGTTTCCTTTGCTGTGCAGAAGCTTGTAAGTTTCATTAGGTCCCATTTGTTTATTCTTGCTTTTGTTTCTTCTAGGAGAAAATTTTTGAAATGTATGTCAGATAATGTTTTGCCTATGTTTTCCTCTAGGAGGTTTATTGTATCTTGTCTTATGTTTAAGTCTTTAATCCATTTTGAGTTGATTTTTGTATATGGTGTAAGGGAGTGTTCTAGCTTCATTGTTTTACATGCTGCTGTCCAGTTTTCCCAACACCATTTGCTGAAGAGACTGTCTTTATTCCATTGTATATTCTTGCCTCCTTTGTCAAAGATGAGTTGACCAAAAGTTTGTGGGTTCATTTCTGGGCTCTCTATTCTGTTCCATTGGTCTATATGTCTGTTTTGTTACCAATACCATGCTGTCTTGATGACTGTAGCTCTATAGTATTGTCTGAAGTCTGGGAGAGTTATTCCTCCAGCCTCTTTCTTTCTCTTCAGTAATACTTTGGCAATTCTAGGTCTTTGATGGTTCCATATAAATTTGATTATGATTTTTTCTAGTTCTGTGAAATATGTCCTGGGTAATTGGATAGGGATTGCATTAAATCTGTAGATTGCCTTGGGCAGTGTGACCATTTTAACAATATTGATTCTTCCAATCCAAGAGCATGGAATATCTTTCCATTTTTTAAAGTCTTCTTTAATTTCCTTCATCAATGGTTTATAGTTTTCTGTGTATAATTCTTTCACCTCCTTGGTTAGATTTATTCCCAGATATTTTATTACTTTGGGTGCTATTTTAAAGGGGATTGTTTCTTTACTTTCTTCTTCTGTTGATTTATCGTTAGTGTAAAGAAATGCAACTGATTTTTGAACATTAATTTTGTAACCTGCTACCTTGCTGAATTCTTCAATCAGCTCTAGTAGCTTTTGTGTGGACCTTTTAGGGTTTTCTATATATAGTAACATGCCATCAGCATATAATGACACTTTTACCTCTTCTTTTCCAATTTGGATCCCTTTTATTTCTTTCTCTTGCCTGACTGCTGTGGCTAGGACTTCCAGGACTATGTTGAATAGGAGTGGTGATAGTGGGCATCCTTGTCTTGTCCCAGATTTTAGTGGGAAGCTTTTGAGTTTTTCACCGTTGAGTACTATGCTGGCTGTAGGTTTGTCATATATAGCTTTTATTATGTTGAGATATGTTCCCTCTATACCCACTTTGGTGAGAGTTTTTATCATAAATGGGTGTTGAATTTTATCAAATGCTTTTTCTGCATCGATTGAGATGATCATGTGGTTTTTGTCCTTTCTCTTGTTGATGTGCTGTATTACACTGATTGATTTGCGTATGTTGAACCAGCCTTGTGTCCCTAGGATGAACCCCACTTGGTCATGATGTATAATCTTTTTTATGTGTTGTTGGATTCTATTTGCTAAAATTTTGGTGAGGATTTTGGCGTCTATGTTCATTAGTGATATTGGCCTATAATTCTCTTTTTTTGTAGTGTCTTTGCCTGGTTTTGGTATCAGGGTGATGGTGGCTTCATAGAATGAGTTTGGGAGTATTCCCTCCTTTTCAATTGTCTGGAAGAGTTTGAGAAGGACTGGTATGAGTTCTTCTTTGTATGTTTGGTAGAATTCCCCGGTGAAGCCGTCCGGTCCTGGACTTTTATTTGTAGGGAGGTTTTTAATTGCTATTTCTATTTCCTTTCTAGTGATCGGATTGTTCAAGTGTTCAGATTCTTCTTGATTCAGTTTTGGTGGACAGTATGTTTCCAGAAACTTGTCCATCTCCTCTAGGTTATCCAGTTTGGTTCCATATAGTTTTTCATAATATTCTTGTATGATATTCTGTATTTCTGATATTTTGTTTGTTGTAATTTCTCCATTTTCCTTTCTTATTTTGCTAATTTGTGCTCTCTTTTCTTCTTTGTGAGTTTGGCCAGAGGTTTGTCGATTTTATTTACTTTTTCAAAAAACCAGCTTTTGGTTTGGTTGATTTTTTCTATGGTTTTGTTAATCTCTATTGTATTTAATTCCCCTCTGATCTTTATTATTTCCTTCCTTCTGCTGCTTTTTGGGGCTTTTTGTTCTTCTTTTTCTAATTCATTCAGGTGGTGGGTTAAACTGTTTATTTGAGATTGTTCTTTTTTGAGGAAGGCCTGTATCGCTATAAACTTCCCTCTTAGCACTGCCTTTGCTGTGTCCCATAGGTTTTGAGTGGTTGTGCTTTCATTATCATTTGTCTCAAGGTATTTTTTAATTTCAGCTTTGATTTCCTCATTGATCCATTGTTTTTTCAATAACATATTGTTTAATCTCCATGCTTTCCTTTTTTTCTCCTTTGTTTCTCTGTTGTTGATTTAAAGTTTCATAGCATTGTGGTCAGTAAAGATGCTTGAGATAATTTCTATCTTCTTAAAATTGTTGAGGTTTCTTTTGTGCCAAAGTACATGATCGATCCTGGAAAATGTTCCATGTGCACTTGAAAAGAATGTATATCCTATTTTTGGGGGGTGTAATGCTCTGAAAATATCCACCAAATCTAGTTTTTCTATTGTAGTATTTAATTTCTCTGTTGCCTTGTTTATTTTCTGTCTGGAAGATCTGTCTAGTGATGTTAATGCAGTGTTAAAATCTCCAACTATGATTGTATTCCCATCAATATCCCCCTTCATCTCTGTTAGTAATTCTTGTATGTACTTAGGTGCTCGTATATTCGGTGCATATATATTAACGAGTGTAATATCCTCATCTTGTATCACTCTTTTAATCATTATAAAATGTCCTTCTTTATCTTTCTTTATGGCCTTTGTTTTAAAGTCTATTTTGTCTGAAATCAGTACTGCAACACCTGCTTTTTTGGCTTTTCCATTTGCATGGAATATCCTTTTCCATCCTTTCACTCTCAATCTATGTGTTCTTCTCCCTAAAGTGGGTCTCTTGTATGCAGCATATTGAAGGTTCTTGCTTTATTATCCAGTCTGCCACTCTATGTCTTTTGACTGGAGCATTTAGTCCATTAACATTTACAGTAATTAATGATAGATGTGTTTTTATTGCCATTTTGAACTTATCTTTGCAGTTGAATTGGTATATCTTCTTTGTTCCTTTCTTCTTCCTTTTGTGGTTTGGTAATTTTCCTTTGTACTTTCATGGATTTTATTTAATTTTTGTGACTCCTTTGTAAATTTTTGGCTTGTGGTTACCCTTTTTTGTAAATCTATTAACCCATTACTATAACTGTTTTTATTAAACTGATAGTAACATGATCTCAAACCCATCCTACTGTTAAAAAAATTTAAAAAAGAAAGAAAAAGATATTCTATATTTCCCTGCCTCCCTCTCCCACTCTCAGTGATTTGTATGTCTTCTTTTATAATTTCATGTTTACTTTATTTGTAATTCATGAGTTATCACCTTTCCAGTTGTGAGTTTCTCATTTCTGTAGCATCCTGCTGCTTTTCTATTTAGAATAGCCCTTTCAATATTTCTTTTAGCATGGGTTTAGTGTTGCTAAACTCCTGCAGCTTTTTTTTTTTGTCTGTGAAACTCTTTATTTCTCCTTCTATCCTAAAGGATAGCCTTGCTGGATAAAGGATCCTAGGCTGCATCTTTTTTTCATTCAGGGCTTTGAATATATCTTGCCACTCCCTTCTGGCCTGTAGTGTTTGTGTAGAGAAATCAGCTGAGAGCCTTATGGGGGTTCCCTTGTAACTTACTCTTTGCTTTTCTTTTGCTGCCTTTAGAATCCTTTCTTTATCCTTGACTCTGGCCATCTTGATTATGATATGTCTTGGTGTGGGTCTATTTGGGTTCTTCCTGTTTGGGACCCTCTGAGCTTCCTGTACTTGGATATCTGATTCCTTCTTTAAGTTTGGGAAGTTTTCAGTCATGATTTCTTCAAAAACCTTTTCAATCCCCTTTGATCTTTCTTCTCCTTCTGGGACCCCTATTATGCGAAGATTGGGGCGCTTTATGTTATCCCATAGGTCCCTTATGCTATTTTCATTATTTTTTATTTGCTTCTCTTGTAGTTCTTCTGAATGGGTGCTTTCTATTGCCCTGTCTTCTAGATCACTAATTCGTTCCTCTGCATTATCTAGTCGGCTTTGCACAGCTATTAGATCATTCCTCGTCTCTGTCAATGAGTTTACCCATTCTACTTGGCTCTTGTTTATAGCTTCAATTTCATTTTTGACATATTTTATATCTCTAAACACTATCTCTTTTAATTCCTTCAGCAATTTGATCACTCCTTTTTTGAAATCTTGATCCAGTAGGCTATCGATGTCTATTTCATTGATCTTTCTTTCAGGGGATTTCTCTTGTTCTTTTAATTGGGAAAGGTTTTTCTGCTTCTTCATCTTGCTCATACCTCTCTGGCACTGTGGTTTATGAAGTATCAGTTGTTTATTTTGGTCCTTAAGGGTTTTATCTATCTAATGCCTATTTAGGAATAAAACTTAGGAAAAAAAGAAAAAAAAAAGAGAGAGAAAGAATTTTAAAAGAAGGGAGAAAGAGGGTTTGAAAACAGTGTATAATGAATAATAGAAGAGCGAGTTGAAGCAGAGTATTAATCGGGTTGAGACGTCCTTTTAAAACCTTTACAAAAAAAAAGGGGGGGGGATGAATAGATGTATTTGAAACCCGTGTCTAATCAATGACAGGACATCAAAACCCAAGAGAAATAGAAATGAATTAAGAAGTAAAAATTAAGAGAGTAATAGAAAATAGAACAGGTAAAAACAGATTTAAAAAAAAAAAAAGTGGGGGTGGGTTTGTCAGTGTTCTCCTGGAGTCTGTGTGCTTTTAATGTGAAGTCTTTCTGTCTTCATCCTGTTTTGGAAGCTCAGCTTGCTGTTTTCAGAGGCCCTCCGTTGGCGCCCTCTTCTGTGCTGCTCCCAGCACCTGTCGGCAAGCCGATCGCGCCTCCTCCTAACACTGGGTCAGGTGCAGCTCTCTGCTGTGGGCGGGCGGGTCGCTGCCCCTCTGGATGCCGCAGCCAGATGTTGCAGGCTGGCCAGGTAGGAGGGCGGGTCGTGCCCCCTCCCAGCACCTCGGTCAGGGGCTGTGTTCCTGCCCGAAAGGCGGGGGGGGGGGGCTGCTCTCCCTCTACCTGTGCCGCTGGTAGCTCCGCTGCTCTGTGCGGCTGCGCGCTCCGCCCTGGTCGGCGCTCCGCGGGTGGGCTCGGGGAAGACCGAGGGACAGCCCTGTCCCTGCTCCGAGCCAGAACCCAGCTCCTTGTTTGTCTTTGTGGAGCAAGTTCTCTGAGGGACCAGGATGGAAGGATCCTATCTGCCCGGGGCTGCAGGCCAGTCTTAGTCTGGCCTTTGAGGCTGCTAAGCCCTTCGGTGCGGATGCAGGTTTCGCCCCCGCCCCCGCCTGAGTGCTCAGCGCGGAGGATATGGCGGCTGTGCCTGAGCCCCGCCTCTCTTCCCCCGAAAACTTTCCGCGGGTTTTCAGAGATGGGGGTGTGCACCCTTCCCCCGAGAGCACATCAACCGTGCTGTTTTATGGAGGACCCAGGTTGTTCTGCCCTGTGCACCCACAGCCACGGCGCGCAGCCCCTTGCGTTCCCCCGGGGCTGCCTCCGTGCAGCCACTTCCGTCCTCCGCCCTGCTTGTGCAGCCTGGCCCTGCCCGCCGCTGCCAGCCCGCGTCTCAGGCTGGGTGTCGGGGGGACGCTCTGTGCCCGTTTAACTTAGTTCTGTCAGTCAAGGGCTGCTCTGTACAGATCCGAGCCTCGGAGGCTCCCCCTCCGTCCCGCTGGCCTCTCAGTTGGAGAGGGGAGACCCAGCGAGCGAGCGCCAGTCCTCCTTTGCCGCTCCCTCCCCGCGGGACCCGTCCCGCGCTGCTTTGCCTTTTGTTCTTTCTTTTTTCCTTTTCTCCTACCAGATTTTTGGCGTCTTTATCTTTTGAAGAGGGCGATGTTCTGTCGGAGTTCCTCAGGTGCTCTGGTTGGCTGAGTGGGTCTGTAGATGTGGGTCTTGGTGTATTTGTGGGAGAGGGTGACCTGCGAGCGTCCTTCTACTCCGCCATCTTCTCCGTCTCTGACATATGACTTTTTAATTTGTGAAAGTTAGAAATTTTGGTAGATGTACTTTAAGAAATTACAGTGGATCATTTCTATTCTGGCTTAAGTCCTTAACAAAAACCTCAACATTTTTTGATTCTTCAAAAAAAAATTTTTTTTCCACCAGCTTTAAATTTAACAAGGCAAGTGGACATACTTTTCTTGATTAAGGAATCATTGATAGAAAAAATATCATGAGATCTGTTTTTCATTTGAAATTTAAAAATACCATATTTCCCTTATTGTACATTGATGATCCCTAACTTATGACCAACCTTACCTGACCCATCATCAACAAAATTTATTCTTCTTTACATCATGTATAGATTATTTTTCCTTACAGCTGAGATCCTGTATGATTTCCCCAGAGATGTTTCAATGGCTTCTAGAATGTAAGCCATTTCTTTCATGGAAAACAAGGGCTGACAACTGCAGTAACTCAGGTCAACATGCTGTGTATTCAGTGAAAGATCTATAGCAATCCCTATGAAATGAATTGAAGCGATAGATCAACTCTTATAGCTGATTTTTCCCTGGGATTTGGTATCTGAAACATTATTATTCATGTCAAGTTTCAAGCACTTAAAATTTCACTCTTCCATTCCATTTTGAGGGCCCAGTGGTGTGGTGCTTTACAATTTCCAAATGACCTCCATGTACCTTGAATCATTTGCAATAGATTAGAAATTAGAAAAGATGTATAAATTAATTTAGGCGTTTTGTAATCCAGTTAATAACCCCATGATTATATGCCAGAATTCAGAAAACTATTGGTATTTATTCTTATATATCACATGGAAATAAAATTTATTATATTTCTAATTTTGATAAGGGATATAGTCACATGCTGACTATTTATAACTTCAGCAGAATGAGTACTTTAGATATAAGAGAAAAGTTTACCCTCTTTGTGGGCAGATCCCTTGATTTTTTTTCTGTGCTAGTCTAGCTGCATTGTTACCTTGCCACTTGAAGTTCATTCTTTGATGAAGTTATCTTAAGAGAATAATTTTTTTAAAAAATCCTAGAATCATTTGCAAGTCTATACTTTTTGTGTGGAATTGGAAAAAATAAAGTAGGTTCTGGGAATATCTGTTAGATTACGAATAAGTGATAGATGATATGTATATGTGTTGTTATTGAATTTAATGACAGCTCGATACTGAATCGGGCTCTGGAAATGCAAGATTGACTAACACCAATTCCTGTAATTAAAGAGTTGAGCATCTATCTAGTGGAGAAAGCAAAATCATATATTGTCAGTCCTGTAGCATTCAGAAAGCATTTAAAGAGGCATGAGAAAAGTGCTAAGGAGTCCCAGAGAAGGGAGAAACACTACATAGAGGTATTTGGAAAGACTTCTCAGATGGGGATATTTGGATTGAAGCTCTCCCTGACCCTCTCCCCTTTTAATTTCTCCAGAAAATCAGTTATTTCATACCTAGAGAATGTAAAATGCCAAAATTCACTTTACAATACCCATTCGTTTTGGCTCTAAAAGGATGTTCACTATTTGGGACCATTGCCAAAAGGCAAATGATTATAGAATAGCTCCCTGGGAGAATTTATGGTTACTTCAGAGTCATGTTTTTAAGGCTTTTAATCTTGCCAACTTTTCCTTCCCCACTTTAACAATGTCTATTGTTTAGGAAACTATTTTGGGTGCAAAACTGCACTTACTCACGTCTGCATAGTCACTGGACTCTTAAGGCTTACTTTTCTAATTTACTCTCTATTCTTAGCTGGGCCAGTGACAGTGCAGGCATTTTTAGAACCACCTGGAATAGACTACATCTGATAGAACATTACTCTTTTGAAAGAGGAATATCTGATTGGAACAATCTATTTTCTTTAATCGTTTCTCACAATACCAGTAGTAGTGTAGCACAAGTGGCGAGATTCTAGGTTTAAGATCTATTTATGTGCGTTCTACCCCAGTCACAAGTGAACAGAACGAACAGAACTAATTTTTAGTTCCCATGTGAAGTTAGTAAGAATGGAAACATACCTGAACAGGATTTAAAAACAACCAAAAATAAATGGGCAAAACCCCAACCAAGTAACAGAGGTGATTAGCTTTGAGTACTCACTCACTCTTGCAAGAAAACAGTAGGAAGCTGATTATGTTTTGAATGACCTACACTGGGCCACCTCATTGCCCAGAGTGTCATGACCCCAAACTGCAGGAAGGTTCATGGTGTCAAGAGAGTTTAATTGTTCCTTTTGAATGGTACTGGCTTCCAGTATCCAAATGAAAATGAAATGGGAAGAAAATACAGGAACTAAAACCCTGATTATCAATTTCAAACTGTGAAATTCCTATAAGCTTCTTTTCTTCCTTTCACCGATTTTATAATGGTTCACAGTTTTCCTGCACAGGACTAGTAATTGTGCTTTCTCACCTAATTTAAACAGTACCATTTGACATTTTGGGGTTATCTAATAATGGAGTCAGCCAGGCAATCAGCTTTAGTACTATGCATTTCATGAGTGAAAGGGAAAAAAATCTTAAAAGACAGGCTGCCTTGGCTTAATTTCATTGGTTATTAGCATTTTTCAAAAGCAAAGCAGTATTAGTGACGGAAAGTAGGTTAAAACATTGCTGGTTTGCTAATAAGGAAAAGTATTTTTTTCCCCAAAATGACAATGTGATATTGAATGAAACTTCAATATGCAAAGTAGCAAAATTCTTTGTCTTTATGAGTCTCTTGATTTCTGGGTAATAGATTCATTACGGGATGAGAGAAGCATAAAACATTTTTGGATACTGAAATGACTGATTAGTGAAGGAGCACATAGCAGCAGGATTAAAATGGGGCAGAAGGGAGTGTGTTCTTACTCTCTTAGGGAGGGGAAAGGAAGGAGAGGAAGTGAGTCTCAGCACCATTTAAATGGGTAAGAGGGCACGTTCAGGAGTGCCGTGCAGTGGCATTTAATGAAATTCTAAACTCTTCCTCCTCTCATTAAGTTGATTCATGGAGTCAGTAACAGGAGGATAACTTGCAAGGGCTGCTGTGAAAATGACCACATGTCCCACATCCATCAGTTTAACCTCTGAAAAAAAGAAGGCGGAGAAAATGCAGTCTGTTTTAGGTCTCCCTCACCCCGTTTCATGCTGGTATTGCTCAGGGCTTCTCTGTGAGCTTAGCACCAACATACTGCCCTCATTCCCTGGGCATTCCCTAAATGTGGATACTCCTCTGGAAGGGGCCTAAATTTTCCTGTGTCTGTCTTTATGCTCCTTTCCATGGACTCAAAACAGCAAAAGTTCACAAGAAAAGATGTGACACCAGCTCTTCTCTGGTGGCGCTGGTGGAGTGGTGGTAAATTAGTGGCTGAAGAAAACTTGCAAACTGAGACTATTTTATCTAATATCACTATTGCTTGAATAATACCTGGAATCAAACAGATTTAATGAAGCTAATATTTCGCCTCTGAGATGAGATGTTTTAAAAATTTACCACCTTTTATTAGTTAGCTTAGCTATTTTCATCTAACAGTTGGTAAATGACACTATCCTCAGGAAATTACAAATTTATATGGTCAAGATCTTTCAGTGAAGTTACTGTGAATCCTAATCTCCTCCTGTTTTTCCTGGCCTTAGAAAGAAATTAAGTACCCTTACAATTGTTACCTGATTTATTTCCCCTCTTCAGGGCTGCAGGAAGGAGTTCTCTGAAGAAGAAAATGTAATGATGCAAGGTCCCTGTCTGAAAGAATATGAGGATTTATTAGACTGAACAGAAAGGATTTTCCTCTCATCCAAAGAACTGTTTTTGTTTCCTATGGCATTTCTTCCCAGGAATAAAGTTCTGCATAACTTTTCTTGGTATCATTACAATTTTTGGGAATATGCTTCTGACATAATTTATAAATGGCAGAATTCCTTGGGCCTCTCTTTTTATGTTTTGTTTTTTTTTTTTTGAAATAAGGGATTTCGAAGTATATTAATGGGAGGAATAATAGCATAAAAATTGTAGAGGTTCAGATTTGTCTGAAGTTGCTCTCTTGGGATGGTCAAAACAGTGAGGGAGGGTACAAAACAAATGTAGACCCCTTTCTGGCAGGGCTAGTTGTACTTACATCTGTTTCCCACATCAGTACAGAGGTGGAATACAGTGCAGGAGGGTAACCTAGGATGGATAGCAGAAACAAAGTCTTTCTTAGATATTCACGGCTGTGTTACCCTAATTCTTAGCCATTTAATCAAAAACATTTATATCTCACATAAAGGTTTCTGTCAGTCAGGAATTTGGGAGTGTATTAATTTGGTGGTTTGGGCTTAGGGTTTCTTATAAAATTATAGTCAGGATGCCAGGTAGGACTGCATTCATCTGTAGGGTTGAGTGGGGCTGGAGGATACACTTGCAAAGTGGCTCACCCAGGCACCTGGCAAATTAATGCTGGTTGTTTTCAGGAGGTCATAGATTTTTTTTTGTTTTTTTGTGGGGTTTTTTTGTTTGTTTGTTTGTTTGTTTGTTTTTGCCATTAAGACATCTCCAAATGTTACTTGTCCTGTAGGCATGACAACTGTCTTGCTCCAGAGCAAGTGGTCTGTGAGCTAAGCAGATATCAAAATGTCTAAGTCTTGTTTTTGAAACCACATACTAGCCAAACTGCTTTCTTTATTTCTGAATTGCTAGTCACTTAGTAGTAGGGGTAAGGGCAAATCTGTGCCTTGGTGAACAAACAGAAGAGAACATCTGACTTTCTGCAAACAATTCAGCTTGTGTCTAAATATTAAACACATGCTCCTTTCCTATGTCACCACATCAACTTATCCCCATACTATCTAGTCAAGGGAAAATGAGTGGTGCTGATAATCCAAAATCAATTAAAAATACATTCCATATTAGGGGGAGGGAGGGAGTAATTACCATTCTAATTATGTCTGGTCAAATTGCAATTAGTTTGTGTTCCCTGAGAACACACCTGTTAAAAGTGATGGCCCAAATGTGGCAGTCAGGTTGTGGGATGATAGACTAAATTTTCAGAGTTTCTTGAGAGAAACTACAAGGATTTTAATTTCTATATAGTAGTCAAGATGAAATCCTCTCTGATTGCAATTAGCTGGTAGGTAAAATTAATATACTGTAGGTGGTTTTACAGCTTTATGCTTTTCCCATAGTGTTGATAACTTAATATCAGCATAGATTAATTTTGAGTCTTAATTCTGGAATATTAGAAAAAGAAGAAACTGATCAATTGGATTAGACAAGGGAGACAAAATAGAACAGGGTATGAATAAAGATCTTGGAAATAAAATCTCTGGAGAGATAAAGGAAGCCAAGGGAAAGTCAAGATGCCCTTTAGAACCATACTTCTGTGTCTATTAGCAGTGAGGGAGCTGAGCCTTGTAACAAGGGATCTGCTGCTCTATGCTTTATTTCAATATGCGCTTCTGGGGAGCAGTTAGAATCTCTGAGTTATAAACTCAAAAAAACGTTTTGCATTTGAATGGAGGCTCATTCATTAATTTCACTCATTTAACCAATATTTAGGGGCCATCAACCATGTGTCAGGTGGCTGTTATTATTTTTGGACTCTCACAATTATAAAAAGTACAAGGGAGTAAAACCAGTTGATAAAATCACCTTGCTCTTTCTAAAGATGAAGGTAGATGACAGGTAAAAATCAATTGTACATTACCAATCAGTACTAATTAAGACATGCATAACATAAATATTCTCTTTAAAATGGGTATGTTTTTTATTTTAATTTTATGAAAATGCAAAGTATTTATAAAGCTTTCACATTAATACTCGTGATCTTGGTTCCCTGCTTCTGTTTTTCCTGTAAGGTCTTCAATGTGAATTATTCTACACAGAGATTTTGAGGAGCCAATTACACGTTGGGTGTGGGCACTTTTGAGGAAGTGATTGCTCTATAAAGTTATCTTTTCTTCTTCTGGTACTTTGTCAAGTTTATTTTTTAATATAGGCAAGTATCTTCCTGGAATCTTAGGTCAAAATGCTAGGTATACTCTGTGTGAGCCCAAGCTGAGCAAGTCCTTCTTGCTCATCGGCAGTGTAGCTGCAGAGATTTCGGGATGTCTTGAAAAGTTAGAATCAAGTGTTCGCAAACGAGGTGAGGGTGAGGAGGGTAGGCTGAAACACCTCTTAATTGCTCTGGGAACCAAATTTCTTCCTTTTGTTTCAGTGATCTCCAAAATGAAAAAGGAATCTCTAATTTGAAAACTAAAAGTTCCTCCTTTCAGCCATTGCAAGCGCTTACTTACGGCAGAGTGACTTAAGATCCTTAATGAGACTATACTTCTTTAGTTCTCTCTGTGGATTTTCCCAGTGTGGCAAAAATAAATTGTTGATTTTACAAATTTCATTAATCTGTTTGATATATTTCTTGGGTAAGTGTAATCAAGAAAGTACCTTGGGCGTTGGATTTCTTTGGAAACAATTAAAATGAGGAAACCATTTTAATGATTTAAAGGGCTCTAAGCTATTTAAAAAAATGTGCCTTTAGGTCAAATGCTTAAAAACCAATTTCAGTACATCTGGTCAATATATAATTTGTCTCACAGTCTATATAAAAGAGAGAATTGGACTTTTATTTGAAGAAAGAGAAATGGACTCATGGAAGTCTTAGGAAAGGTTCATACACACTACATACTATTTGTAAATATACTATAAATTATGTTGGAAAATTGGAGAAGTGTAGTAAAAAAAGCTGGCTAAGTTTAAATTAATATATTTCCACTAATTTATAATTTCCAAAAAGCTAATGTAATATTTATTCAGGGAAAAAATGAAAAAACAGTTGAAGAAACAGTTATCCTTTCTCTTCTCCAGGATGAACTGAATCTGATGCTAAATGAATATATTCTCTGTTGAAAATTATTAGAATATCTCTCTCAAAATTTCTTAGCATGAAAAACAAAATTTAATGAACTGAAAGATGTGAGGCAAAATTTAGGCTTATTAAAATTGGTGATAATGTCTCAAATGTGGTACAATTTGAAGTAAAACATGACAAAATATCATAGATCAAATATATGGAGAACTGAGCTCATGGATATGGTCATTCTTGTGTTTCTGTATGACATATATAGTAAAACTGAAGTGTATCAGAAATGAACCTTCTCTCTGGTGGTCCTATTTTGCTAAAAATTACTGGGTTTTTAAAAAAGTAATTTGAAGTGTAAGTCTGTCTTTGTTCTGAAAATTTTTTAGATACCTGTTTTATTTCTCGGATGTGAGAAGTATGAGAAATTCTGAGTTTAAAAACCTTTAGTATTCTTCCTCTCCATTTTTCTCATGCACTCACATGCTCCATTTAAAAACAGGAGAAAACATTTATATCACTAGTCCTTTTGCATCAGAACAGGTGAAAACAGAAACTTATCTGAGGTTGCGTCTTGTTAGATGGCCAAATTACCTATTCTTCCACCCTGTGCACCAGAATCTTCTTTTCAGATATCAGTTGTGTCCACTCCGTACGAGACTGATCCTTTCATTTGCTTGTAAGGCTACATCACTGTGTTCTGGACAAGCTGGCTCCTGTCTGTCCCTGAAAAGTACCTGAATATTCCAGCCTCTGGGTCTTTGCACTTACTTTCATTTTTTCACCAGAAGTCATTCAGTCAGTCATCTTGACTAATTCCTCCACATTCATCAGGGTTTGTTTGTTTGTTTGTTTGTTTGTTTTTACCAATGTCACAAGGTCTGTGAGGATATCCTTGACTTCTGTAATTAAAATTTACCCTCAGTCAGCACTCTATATCCTCTTCCCTGCTTTAACTTTCTCCACTTCTTCCCATCTATCATAATGTACATTGCTCTTATTCATTTATGGACTGTCTTCACTGTAATAGAAGCTTTATGAAGGAAAATAATTTTTACCTTTTTTTGCTCATTGCCTTGTTCTCAGGACTTAAAACAAGGCTTATCATGTAGTAGGGGCCCCAAAATATTTGCTGAATATTGTTGAACAAATAAGCATCAAAACATATGAAATACTCATTTAATTCTGAACTTTTTAAAGACAACAAACATAATTTTTGTTTGACTGAACTACATTATGTGGTTAGAAAAATTAGTACTAGTTTCCTGGTAAGTTAACTCACAACTATGCAATGAGTTTCTTGAGTATACAAACAGTTCTCCCTCTCTGAGGAACTAGAGAAACACATATTTAGGTGGAAGAAAAATGTATAGTCTAGTTTTTAATCTTAAAAATAAATATAATCTAGTTTTTCTTAAATAGTCTATGTTCTACATTGTCTATTTTTTTTGACAGTCTATGTCACTCTTACTTTAATTGAGTTGTGCTGTTTTATTACTTTATCATTTTAGTATATGTAATACTAATTGCAGAGAATTTGTTACAGAGTTCAGGCTAGTACTGCTCACTGCACGATGGGCCAGTAAATCAAGAGATGAGTTGTTGGGGCAAAGGAATAGCAACTTTATTCAGAAAGCAGTAGACTGAGAAGACGGAGGACTAGTGTCTCAGAGAACCACTTAACCAAATTGGAACTTAGGCTTCTATCACACTAAAAGGAGAGGGGGTGTGGTTGGTTGTTGCGAACTTGGTGTCCGAATCCTTTGTTCTTACAGAGGCCCACTGTGCATCAAGTCATGACATTTCTGTAAACCTCCAACAAGACAAATGTTATCCTCTGTCTTGTAATTTTTTTATCTCTAGAGGAAATGAAAAAGGTCACAGCCTTGAGAATGGGCTATCTTATATATTTCAGGCTATAGGCAACATTCTTAACTTGTAGCAAAAGCAGTAGAATGCAAAGATTAAAGTAAAAGGAACAGATCCAATATGGAGTGAGATTTGTTCCTCCCTATTACAGATTCTCAGTCAGTTTCTCTCTCCTTCCCTCTCCCTCTCTCTCTCTGACCCAGTCTGATTACTTTCTAATAGTCTATCTTGGCCAGGCAAGTTTGGACAGTGTCCTGATAAGAGGAGATTGCCAGGATACCAGTCCTCCCAATTCTCAGGCTTTGATCCTGAGATCCCTGGCTCTACCCACCCACACATTATGTCATGGCTTGGTGCTTTCAGTCACCTTCAGTGACTCTTCTTTCAGCTCATTTTTCATATGTGCAGGATTTATCTGTCTCTTGCCTTGGTTCTACGTGGACTATTGATTTAATTCTTTTCTCTGTGAAAACTCGTCTTCCTTTCCCTCCTTGAAGATTGAATACACGATTTTCATAGACCCTCCTGGATGGGTTTAGGTCTCAGAATATTTCTTCCATAATAGTGCTCTCATGAGCAGCCTCTTGCTTAAATTATTCAACCCTTGTAGGTGAGAACTGTGTATTCTTTTCTCTGAAACTCTTCAAAGTTCAGATTTAAATACAAAATCTGAATTTATTTTATTTCTGTAGTTTGAGTTATGACTGTTTTAACTGAACATACCTTAATTGCTGTCAAACTAAACCATCTAAGCTCCTCAGTGCCTAGAAATACCAGTCGCAGCCATTGAATTCCTTTAGATGTGTCTGTGTACACCCTCTCTTCATATCTAAAACTTCCATGTGTAACTTTCTACTCACCCTTCATGCTTCTTTTTATTGTTCAACTGCCTTTGAGGCATACAGCAGAGACAGGAGGGTTTTCTAAGCTCCTGGCTCTCTGGTGGAGAGAAAGCTTGTTCCGTGCTGTCCATGATTTGTTACAGGAACCATTGAACTCTATGATTCTTGCACAATCATACATACTTTCTGCCTCTGGCTCCTCAGATTTGTTGTTTAACCATTTAATACTCACTATTAAAGGTCATTTACACAGTCATTCTACATGCATTATTTACTAGCTAATCACTTTGACTCATTCAGGAAAACTGGTTGTTTGCATTGGCATGTCCTTAAAGTTGAAAGCTTGAGTCTAACTTTGAACAAATGATACATGAGTTCTTCCTTTAAACTTTGAAACTTCTAAAATGGTTAATTGTTGAGAAGAATAAACTTACTTGCTGTACAATAGGTGTCTGAATTGTAGTTCTCTCAACTCAACTTCAATCTAAAAAGAATTTCTATTTTAAGATTAACCACAAATTAGCTTATGAAAACTCAAGTAAACACTTGAGTAAATGGCTCTGAGATAGAACTGAAACATTCAAAGAAAATTGAAATATTGAAAAACATTTGAAGTCATAATAGAATTGCTATAATATTAGCTTAATTTTAAAGCACAAAAGCTAAAAATTACAAGTAAATAATGAGGGTCAAATAGGACAAGTGTAGCCTGCACACAGTATAAATAAGAACAGATATGTTTCTTAATGTATTTATGATTCTCAGAAGATTTCTCAGAACACGTTCTTAATAGGCATACTTGTATCATGAGAGTGGGTAACTCATTTTGAATTTTTATGCCAATACAGAAAAGAGAGCCATGTATATTTTGTATAGTAGAAAATTATTGACAGATTCTCTTTGTTCCAGTCTTAAGTATTTGAAGTCCATCATTTACTTAGGATTATCCATTTGTCATTTCTTCTGCTTTCCAGACTTAGTGTTTTAAGATGTAAGTTGGAAAATTTTTAATTTCTTGACAGGATTAAACGATTTAATTTTCTGAAATGAATACAAGTATAAGAAATAGTGACCCTCAAACTTTTAAGTCTTAATCATAGGGATGAACTAATGCTCATGGCCATGTGTCAGAAAACAAATGTTAAAGAATTATTTACTCTTTGACAACACCCAGTTCATCAAGAACCTAGAGTAAAGGTAACTGGAATTATGCATGGGATTCTAGACAAATGCAAAATCTATGATAAATGTAGATTATAGATCTATACCTAATTTTCTGTGCACATGTATCAGTTCTACAGAGCAACATTTTTGTTATTGAGAGATTGAACTGAGTCCCTTGTTGTCCTGAGACAAAGGTATAGTAGACTTAGACTGGTATGATGAAAAACCAATAACCAAGGTTCATAGCAGTATTTTATTCTTCCCTTTTGTTTATGGGTCACTGTGCTCATAATCAAATGGCGCAAGTAGATTTTGCTTTAGCCAATCTTCTGTCCCCTCCAAAGCAATGTCTCACTCTTTTGTAAAGCAGAGTTTATCTTGCCAAGAGGATTTGACATCTAATTTGGGCTAATTGTTTTAGGTGTGTCTATAAATAGCTCTATGATTTGTAAAAGATTTGATGAGTCTCTGAAGTCATTGAACAATTAAATCAAATTAGTTAGCTCAATCTATTAATGCAGTAGTATAATGGAAATAAAATGTTCTTTGCTAATCAGTAACAAAGTAACATTAGATTAGAATTCAGACTTTGCTTCTTGCTGGCTTTATAGCTTTGGCCAAATTACTTAAACTCTCTGAGCTGCAGTTTCATCATGTGTAAAGTGGGAATTATAATACTTAACAGCTGTGTTAGGAGGACAAAATGAGATAAAATATGTGAGAAGGGTCTAAAACAATGTCAGGTACTTACTGGATACTAAACAGATGTTTCTTTTCCTTCTGCTTTCTACTAGAACTCATTCTCTAAGACAAAAGAAATGAAAGAAAAAAATAAACAAATAGGACCTAATTAAGCTTGAAAGCTACTTCACAGCAAATGAAACTATTGAACAAATGTAAAGACAACTTACTAAATGGGAAAAAATATTTACAAATCATATGACCAATAATGGGTTAATATCTCAAATAACTTACACAGTGCATTATCCAAAAAAAAAAGCCCAATCCAATCAAAAAAATGGACAGAAGATCTGAAGAGACATTTTTCCAAAGAAGGTATACACAGCTAACAAGCACATGAAAAAACGCTCAATATTGCTAATCATCAGAGAAATGCAAATCAAAACCACACTGAGATATCACTTCATACCTGTCAAAATGACTATTTTGTTATTTAGTGAATAACTCAGACAGAGAAAGGCAAATACTCTATATTATCACTTGTATGTGGAATCTAAAAAATAAAACGAATGTATATAACAAAACAGAAAGAGACTCACAGATATAAAAAGAAACAGATGGTTAAGAGTGGAAACAGGTAGTTAACAGGAAAAGGCAAGATAGGGGTATGGGATTAAGAGATGGAAACTAATACGTAAAAAATAAGCAACAAGGATGTATTGTATGGTACAGGGAAATATGGTAATTAGTTTGTAATAACTTTAAATGGAGTATAATCTATAAAGATATTGAATCACTATGTAGTGCACCCTAAACTAAGATAATATTATAAATCAACAATACTTCAGGGGGAAGGGTATAGCTCAAGTGGTAGAGCACATGCTTAGCATGCATGAGGTCCTGGGTTCAATCCCCAGTACGTCCATTAGGAAGAAGGAAACCAATAACATATAAATAACTAGACCTAATGACTCCCTCCCCCCCAAAAAAACTCCAGTACTTCAATTAAAAAAAAAACACTACTCCATATTATATATAAAAAATAATAGTTTCCCTAAAATAGAAACCCTCTGCCTTTGAAAACCCAAAAGGAGAAAATTAGTAATTATATCTTTTACATTCCAGTATAATCATTAATCACAGGAGAATACACCTTTATTGTGCGTGTATATATATATATATATATATATATTTGTAGCCATGGGAATACTTATTTTAGCTGCACAATTATCTGATACATATTTACATGTTATTTGCTTTTGAGTAAATTGGATTGACCCTGAATGGTTAGTTTCAGACACCCTAAATTCTGACTCATACAGTCAGGCAAAGGTATTGTCTACTCCTCTTTTATTTCTCAGTGTTTTTCCTTTCTGATCAACAATGGTACCATGAAGGCTTGTTCAAGAAGAGTGCTTGTGCAAGCCAGGAAGCTGGTTTGTTTTCATCCTATGGGCGTTTTGAACTATGTGACGGAGCCAGGCTTTCCTAGCATTGGCTGATAGGCAGACTAGATAGAGTAAAAGCTGTAATGATCAGATCACCTTAAAACAAATGTTGAATGGTAGTAAGCACCCTTGTCTTTTTCCTTGTTATATGTAAAATATTCTATTTCACCACTAATTTGGCATTTGTTGAAAGCTTTCTTCGATTTTTAAGAGGGGAAGTACTAGCCTCTATTATAATTTTTCATCTTGTATTTTTTTTCTTCTGCATGGGTCATATAAATTCATTTCTCAGATCTACATAAGGTTAGAAACTTTCAGAGGAGATTTTATTATTATTGCTGTTATTATTAATTATTTTCCCTCCCAGGACCTGAAGCGAAGCTAGTTTGCCTTGTGGTTTCACTTTGCTGGCTGATAAGTTCTTCTTCTTGTCCACACTTCCACTGAACCTGTAGTCCATTCGTGAATCCCACCTCACGCGTGGGTCTCAGGTTCAGCGCTACAACTATGTGCCGGCTCCTGACTGAGACCCAGCAACTTCAGCCTAGTGTCAGTCTCCGAAACTCTATTTTTTTCTGGTGGTATGTTTTCCCCTCCAGGACCACTTTTGGTATCCAGTTGGTTTAATACACTGATTTTAGCTCATGGTGGCTAAAATTTTTTGGCCTGTGGTGATTTCCCCAAATTCTGGAACATTTAATGATGTGCTTAATGGGATTTTGGGGTTGTTTTTGGTAGTTTTGTTTTATTTATTTATTTATTTTTGAAGTGGGACAACTTTTCAGACTAATTTCCTGGTCTGCTGGGAACAGAAAAAGTCTCTACTCCTTAATGACATTTTCCACTTTATCCTTTTATTCTTTCTTTTTTAGGGTACTTGAGATATGATTCCTCTATGTGCCTTCTATTAAAATCATTTTTATTACTAATTATACATTTGAAACCTCACATCCTTATAATATTCCTTATCTACCATGGCCTAATTTGTATTTCCCTCTTCAAAATTATTCATTGTCTGTACAAGTCATCCTGCAATTAACCATGTATATCTTATGATACCTCATCTGTTGTTTCCTTAAACTATAATTATACTTTTCTGTCACTTTAACTGCTCTGTGAGAACGATTAGTTGTATTATAATTATATTTAGACTTCCTAAAAGCTAATGTGCTGTTCTGTGCGTCTTGTACCCTGGTTAAAATGTGCAATGTTTGAATTGCAGTTAAACTTTCTTGAACAGATATGTTCATTTTAAGTTCTTTTCTATTTATTTTTCAACCTTTATTACCCAGCTTTCACTTTCCTCTTGCTCTTCTACATCATTACCAAAGTTTGTAATTAATATTGAATATATTAAACTCAGTGGAATATAGGAATGGCTTTGTTTTTTCCTACAACTATATTTCCCACTTACTTATCCATATAATAAAGCTTTCACAAGTTTTCATGTTTTCAATAACTCTTGGTTATAACAGTAGTCTTGTTTAATAATATTATTATAATGATCTCATTGTTTTGGAAATTATGATGAAATTTCACATGTGCAGTCATAAAATTCTGGTTTTTTTTAATTTTCTAAAAATTTCATGTTCATCTCCAATTCAAAGTGATTTTCTAAAAAGCTTTACTTTGACTTGCAGCTCAGGAACTTGTAACATGGAAATGAGCGTGTGATCTCTTCTTTAAGTCTTCCTTGACATCCTCCCTGTTTTGCTTCTGGTCCTCTGGATATGACATAGGATTAAAAACAGTTAGATGAAGAGAGATAATGTTTAAATGAGTCATGTTGTTATATCCAGCCATAACAGTCCATTGTTGTGGCCACCTTCAGATACCTGGCCTTTCATGGGGAACATGTGAATTTCAAGGGACCTGGCTTGGCTGTTGTTTTCTCTGGCAAATGCCTCGCTGTGACTGCCTCTCATACCCCTTCCTTAATTGCCCCCGGTAGAATTTTATTGCTGTGGTCCATTTACCATAGCAGACAACCTTGTTGGCCAAGTTTCTTTCAATATCGCATGAGCCAGGCTACTTTCTCCTGAGAATCTCTTGTACCCTTGCCCTACCAGAGAGGAGGGGGAAAGTGTAATTTTTTGACCACTAATCTTTCTTTCTTTATCATGTAGATTCTGTTTGCTTCAACTGGTTTTGCCTCAGACTTCTCTAAGATAGGTGTAGGCATCAGATTCCTGATTCACATGCTCTGCTCAGCCCTTCGGGATACACATCAGTTTCTCCCAAGAACACTTTAATGGTACTCCACCGTTGCTGGCCACATAATTTATTCTTTTATTCATTCAACAAATATTTACTGAGTACTTACTCAGTTACTGTTTTCAGCACTGGAAATATAGGTGGGTTTGCTAGATTTAGCAAATAAAAATACAGTTAAACATGAATTTCAGATAAACAAATAATTTATCAGTAGAAGTATGTGATACATGAGACATATTTATACTGAAATTTATTTGACTTCATCTGAAATTAAAACATAACTGAGTGTCCAGTATTTTATCTGGCACCCTTAGAAACAGGACTGTATAAAATATACTATATTATGTGTATATACAAGACATAGCTCTGTTTTTATGGAGCTATATTTTAATTGAAAAAAACAAAACAATACATTAAAAATATATGTACTATAGAGTGATATTGTGTCAATTTCTGGTGTACAGCATAATACTTCAGTCATACATGAACATACTATATTCATTTTCATATTCTTTGTCACCATAAGTTACTATAAGGTATTTAATATTGTTCCCTGTGCTATACAGTATGAACCTGTTGTTTATTTATTTTATATATAATAGTTAATATCTGCAAATCTCAAGCTCCCAATTTATCCCTTCCTACCCCCTCCCCTCCCCTAGTAATCATAAGTTTGTTTTCTATGTCTGTGAGTCTGTTTCTGTTTTATAAATAAGTTCATTTGTCTTTTTTTTTTTTAATTCCACATCTAAGTGATATCATGTGTTATTTTTCTTTCTCTTTTTGGCTTACTTCACTTAGAATAACAATCTCCAGGTCCATCCATGTCACTGCAAATGGCATTATTTTATTATTTTTTATGGCTGAGTAGTATTCCATTGTAAAAATATACCACAATTTCTTTATCCAGTCATCTGTCGATGGATATTTAGGTTGTTTCCATGTCTTGGTTATTGTAAATAGTGCTGCTATGAACACTGGGGTGCATGTATCTTTTACAACTAGAGTTCCCTCTGGATATACGCCCAGGAGTGGGGTTGCTGGATCAAATGATAAGTCTATTTTTAGTTTCTTGAGGAATCTCCATACTATTTTCCAAAACGGCTGCACCAAACTACATTCCCACCAGCAGTGTAGGAGGGTTCCCTTTTCTCCACACCCTCTCCAGCATTTATCATTCGTGGACTTTTGAATGATGCCCATTCTGAGTGGTGTGAGGTGATACCTCATTGTAGTTTTGATTTGCACTTCTCTGATAATTAGTGATTAATATTGCTATTTTAAGTATATTGACCATGGCCCTAGTGCAAAAGATTTGTGGGCAGAGAATGAAAAAAAAAGTGAGGAAGAGAGAGACCATTCAGGCATAAGGACAAGCAAGTACAACGGAACTGAGGTGAAAGCACTCCTGACATATACAAGGGACAGCAAATAAGGGAAAGGTGAGTATGGGGAAGAAAAGAGAGGGAAGAGAGAGGTTCAGAGAGGTATGGGGCTTGATGTGTGTGTGCAGAAGAAGGTGTAATATTGGCTTGGTCATTTAAGCCACCAGAGGGACTTAGGTTTTTATCCTTAGTGAGATGGGAACGGTTAGTGGAATTTTGAGAAGAGAAGCGGCATGATCAAGTTCTCTTTCTAAATGGATTAATTAGCTGCTATAAAAAATAAACAAACAGAAAAGATTAGAGAGGGGGTGATTACAAAGACAGGATGCATAATTAGAAGCCTACTTCAGTAATCTTGGCAAGTGTTGATGGAGGTTTAGCCCAGGGAGATGGTGTTGGAGAGGGATGGATGGGAAGAAATAAGTGGATTCTGATTGAATTTTGCAGAGAGAATTGTTAGAATATTCTAATAAGTTGGATGTAGAATGTAAGAGAAGGAGAGAAAAGTCAGAGGTTAACTCTGATAACATTTACTGGAGAAACTGGAAGAAAGGCGTTGACATTTACTGTGATGGGGAAGATTGTGAGAGGTTTGTGAAAAGATACGGAAATAAGGAATTCAGTTTTGGACATTCGCTTTTGCAGTTAGATGTGTAATTGCAGACACTGAATCTGCATTTAGATTTACTTTTCAAGGAAGAGTTCTGGGCCAGAGATAAAAATTTGAGAGTTGGCAGGGTATAAATGGTATTTGACACAAGAAGACCAGCTGAGAAAACGGGCCTTCCCTGAAGGCATCTCCAATTGCTACAATTGTTTTTCTTGGAAATCCTTCACTTTTTTCTGATAAGGGAAACTCTTTTCCCAATCCATTAAAAAAAAAAAAAAAAAAAAAAGGAACGGGAGTTTTCTGCTTTCCCTCTACACAGGTCCTCACAGTAGAATTAATGTCTCAGTGACAACCTTGAATACGGCTTCCATTTAGAGACTAAGCACAATCTTTCATTTAGTTCTTACTTGGTTCTTACTTTCTTTTTTATTCCTGTCCTTTTCAAAAGAGATATCAGGTGATTGAGTGCAACATTCAACATGTCATTTTAATAATTTTGATTAAAGTTACTTGTCAATGAGGAAAAATGCTGATTTCAATATATTAAAATGAAAGTGTGACTTTTCAATTTGGCTTTAGCAATGGCTTCTTTTCAACTTGGACAACTTGTGACTATTAGGTTCTACCTCGATCATACATCTAATTTTATACTGTACCCTCCCCCATGCCTTATTAATGGTTTTAAGAAAGCTTCTCTAAATGCTGCCTATATCTATTTATTATTATTATCATTAATTAAATATAGCAAAATCAGTATTATTTTAATATGAATTGCCTAATTAATTTACTAAGTAGCAAAAATTGGCATAGAGATCAGATTCTAGTGTTAACCCTGCCAAGACTAGCTATACATTACTGAACAAGTCTCCTACTTTTTCTGAATTTTAATCACCTCATCTGTGAATCACAGAAATTGGAATGCATACTCTCCAAAAGTCCTTCTGGTTTAACATTTTATAATCCTATGATAAAAAATTTCAATCCAGGCACCCCATATAAATTCTGGTCATCTATCTTCTCAATCAGAGGCCTAGAATATTCTTCTTTATTTCATATTATTGTATCACTTTTTATGTGAATTAAAACATCTCTCTTATATAAAATAAATTTCAAAAATAGTTTCGTTTATTTGCAGGACTCATGCTTCTATGATACTTTAACATTAGAAGCAAACAAGTGTAGAATATTACTGTAGACTATTAGACTAGAATAAAATCAATAAGTGAGTAAGTGGTGTTTCATCACATTGTATGTGGACTATCATTTTAGAACAAAACTATTAAGTGACAAACCTATTAAGTGTATATGGCTATGTGTATGAAGTATAGAACGCTGAGAACATTCAATCAATACTAAAGAATGGTATTATTTTCCCAATTGATATTAGATAATTAAAGTATGAAATCTTCAGCATCCTAGCTATACAGTTGTTAAAATCACAAACATATCTAATGCAAATGAGATCAATAAGATCGTTATAATATCAAAAAATGATTGAATAATTTTTTTAAAGACTGTTGCTTATGCGACTGAAGTATACAAATAAAATAAGAGGTCAGTGTCACTCACAGTCCTTTTAGACTAGAAGCTCTTATGGAACGTACTTTTAACTTCCAAGGTGAAAAGATGAAAAATAAAAATAAACCTTTTTTAAAAAAATATATATCATTAAGATCCCCATGGGGATTACCTGATGTATGCTATCTCAGGAAGAAAGGGACACATCATTTGTGTGAGCTAAAGATAGCTCTAAAAGTACAATGACTTGCCTCCTATTTTAAATCCAAAGAAACTGACAGAACAATAAAGAGCTCATTCTCCTGGCTTTGATGACAGGTACACTTGCTTTTCTTCCTGATTAGCTAACCAGTAGAATAAATATTCTCAACTATGCTGCGATCTAAAGTAAAAATAACATTTTGCTTTCTAAATATTTTTTCTTTTTCTTAATTATTTGAGATATGATTTAAATATGATTGTTGACTTGGAATAAATCATTTTAGGAAACATTTTGAGAAGCAGAAAAATATTTAAATTGGAACATTGAGAATGTTTCCCAGATTTTTACCTTAAAAACTAAAAGAGGTCAACTCCCAGTAGGCCAATTTTCAATACTTTCATTGTGTGTAGCTCTTTAAAGTCATAAAAAGACAATTTCTTGTTATAGTAGTTATACCTAAAGACTGTGATTCAAATGAGGGCTTATTACTGGTGTATTTTTTATGAGTAATCTAAATTTTAAATCCTCTTGCTGTTCTATACCATAATTCCATGCATTATATATTCTGTTACCTTTATATAGTTTTCTGAAAGTCTATGAGATTTTGAGCTCCTTGAATTCAGAGACACTGCCTTGGCGTCCCTGCAACCATAAATTATACTAAGTTAATTCTTCCTGAATCGATGGAATAGAGTTCTGAGGGTAGTTTCTGTTTCTGACCGTTTCTCATCATTATAGGGACCAAAGTTAAAGTGGAAGTAAGTGTGAATACATTTCTAGGGCTTCTCATTTCCTGAGCATTGCTATTTTTTGCTCACCCTTAGAAAACCCAGAGTAATACTGTTGTTTTCACATTTCAAAATGTTTGGACTCAAAATGTACTATAAAACAAAGGTAACAGATACTGTACCTTGACTAGACCAATTTTATAAGCAGTATCACTAGATTTTGCCTTTATTAGTCATATAGATAACCGATGATTGCCTATATGACTAAATTCCCTACCCCGTTCTATTATATACACAGACATATTGCTCTAACCAGTTCTTAGGAGAAAATAGGCCAACAAAAAATACACTGTCTGTTACTCTTTTAATAGCCTTAGGAAAAAGGATTAACAATTCTCAAATTTTGAGTTATCAAGACTCCATTTTTCAAAACTCTTAAGTTTATTTCAAAGAAAGAACTTCTGTTTACCTTGGTTGTATCTGCTTACATTCTCCATGTTAAAAGACTAAAACTGAGAAATTCTAAAGGTATATTTATTAATATATTTTAAATGATGCTGAAATCCTTATATGTTAACCTGAATAATATACTTTTAGTAAATATACTTTTAGCAACTCTAACCAAAATCAAAGCCCTGACCCAATCTCCTTTCCTTTCTTTTTGGCCTTTTCAGACCTGCTTGAGAGGTCTTCCTTGCCCTCCTCAGAGACCTCAATTAATGTAGATACTAAAACTTTTTATACCCTCTTTGTGTGTGTGTGCCACATATCAGTCTTATCATCCAAAATTAGGGGGCCCTTTTTGCCTTTTCAAAGTGTCTACAACAACTCTTCCTTTCTAGATTTGCTGCGTTTTATTTTTCCTTCTTAATCACTGGATGGACTCTCTAGCACAAATTCAAGGGGTAGGGAAATACACTCTACTTTTTGATAAGGAGGTAGCAAAGTCACATTTCACAAGAACCTATGAGTAAGGAGACATTGTTGGTGACTTTTTAAAAGAAAAGTCTGCCACATCATTTCCATTCTCCAGGATTCCTTGAGATAGGAAAGAAGGAAATCTGCTGTCCTTTTACAGGAAGAAGCTGCTGGGTATGCACTTATACAGAAGGGAACAGTGCATAGACATTTTAAAGCATTCTGAATTTTGATCAGGTGTGGAAGAGGAAAGCATGGGAAATGGAGGACACTAGTCATGTTTTTGCCTGCTAACTAACACCATTAATTCTTTTAGTTTTCCGTTACATCTTAAGAGTACTTACACTTAACGATAGTCTAAAGCTAATTGATAAAGTCATTTATCTTCAGTATTTTTCACTGATTAACGAAATCTTGGATGAAAAATGATCTTTAGGTAACTCTAGTCTAATCATTCATGCAATGCCTAAATTCTCTCTAAAATATCTTTGTCTGTTATCTCTAGTCTGGAGAACACAGCATTTCCTCTGTAACACACTACCAGTTTGTACATTTTTTTCTTACAGAGAAATGAAAAAATCCCCTATACAATTGCCATTTATCTTCTAGCTTTTTCTAATGGTGTGCTATCTGATCCAGTCATGTATTCATGTTTTTCGATATTTGAAGAATTACGACATGCTCATTCATCTCTTCCCTACTATATATCTTAGACTTCTTCCAAACATTTTTCATTAGAATGGTTTGCTTCCTTCATCAGCCTGGAATTCTCCACTGAAAGTTCTAGTTTCCTTACTGTATGTTTTTCAGAACTGAAAATACTAATTCACATTTGATAAGACCAACTCAAAGTAGGTTAAGACCATCAAGGAACACATTATTCTTTTTTCAGTTGGATTAGCCTGTCTGGTGATCATATCAGACTCTCAACAGATAAACTGTCTACTAAAACCTCTACTAAAAAAAAAAAAAAAAAAAATTCTAGTACTGTCGTGGCTCACCAATTGTGTATAATTTGAAGTTGGGATCTTTTTCCAGAAAAGGATTTTTTAGGACCTTTAAGCAATATTATTGAATTTCTACTTGTAAGTTCAAACATATCAAGATATGAGTTATTTATCCTATATATTAAATACTCTCCAAATTTCTTTTAACTTATGAATGTAATTAGAATAGATTATAATCTGTGTCTCAATTAGTGATTTAAGTCAAACATAATATAATCAGGTGGAGACCTTTGTGAAATCCTAATAATGTCCCTTTAGGTAGTATCAATCTGTATATTTTGAATGTAATTGTTGAGTTCATTAGGATTTACTTTCATTTTATTTAATTTTATCTATATCTATATTTTATCATCTTGCTTTTAAATATTTTATGTGAGATTTTGTCAAATACTTTCTGCCATGAAGGCATTTTCTATCTACCACATTTTCCTGACTCCAGTAGAGATTTTGTCAAAAGATCATGGTTTAGTCCAACTGCAGCTCCAATGTGTAGAGCCTGGAATTTATTCACCCCCATTTTTATGATAAAAAGAAGCTAAACAAACAGAAAAGCAATAAATTTCTCAAATCCAACAGAGACTTGAGTTTTCAGGTCAAACTGCCACCCCAACATCTAGAGAAACAGACAAATCAGGGAATCACAGTTGAGATCTGCTTACTTTGAGCAGAATCTCCTGAAGTCATTAACTGGTAGCATTATTTACAGGATAATTTGGATAAATTGCTGGAGACTGAGTGTGAACTATCCTGAAAAGAAGAAGCTTCTGGTGACCACAGACTAAGGACCCCCCACAACTTTATAGGCTATATTCCTCACAAAAGGAGCCTACAGTTTCTCATGGTGAAAATTAGGTTCCCATGTAACTATCACAGAGGAGGGGAGTGAGTGAGCCCTAGGAAGTGTTCCCAGAGACGTCTGCATAGGAAAGGCCTCCTCTCTGGGGTTGGGCGGGCGAAGGTGGGGGGAAAAATCAAGTAAACCAAAAGATGGTTATTTGAAAATATCAATAAAATTGATAAACTTCTAACCAAGCTAGTGAAGAAAAAATATAGATGAGTCACAAATTACCAATATCAGAAATGAAAGGAAGTTATCAATAATGATCCTATGGACATTAAAATGATAATAAATGAATACTGTGAACAATAGTGCTCTCACAAATTTGATTATTTAGATGAACTGGATCAATTTTTGAGATACACAGGTTGCTAAAGCATACAAAGAAGAAATAAATAACTTGAATAGCCCCTTGCTACTAAAATCTTGAGTTGATAATTAATAATTTCATAAAAAAGGAATCATCAGGCAAGATGATTACATTGGTGAATTTTACCAAACATAATGAAAAATTGAGAGCAGTTATTCACAATCTTTTCCAAAAACTAAAAGCAAAAATAATACTTTCTGATTTATTCTATGAGGACAGAGTTACCCTAACACCAAAACCAGATAAAAAAGCATTACAAGAAAGAAAAACTATAGATCAATATTTCTCGTAAAAATATGCATGAAACCCCTCAGTAAACTATTAGCAAATCACATCCAACACTGTATAAAAGAATTATACAGTATAACCAAGTGGGATTTATTTCTGGTATGCAAGGCTGATTCAACAATCAAATATCAATCCATGTAACCCACCACATTAACAGATTAAAAAAGAAGTATAAAATTATCATATCAATTGATGCAGAAGAAAACATCCAACAAAATGCGTTATACAATTAATAACAAAATCTCTCAGCAAACTAGATATAGAAGGAAACTTCCCCAATTTGGTAAAAAAGCCTCTGTGTAAAATCTATAGTAAAATTATACACATTGGTGAAAAATTGGACTCTTTTTTAAAAAATTGGAAATAAAGCAAGATTGTCTTTTTTTTAATCAGTCCTATTCAATATCATATTGGAAGTCTTAGATAATGAAACAAGGAAAGAAAAGGACATAAGAAGAATACAAATTGGAAAGAAATACAAAACTGTCTCTATTCCTAGATGACATGATTTTCTATGTAGAATAACCCAGAGAACCACCACCACCATCACTAACACCGCTAATAAACACTTCTGGAAGTAATAAGCTAGTGTAGCAAGTTTGCAGAATCCAAGGTTAATATAGAAAAAATAATTGCTTTTTTATATATTGGCAATGAATAATAAGAATTTGAAATAAAATAGTTTTTATAATAGCACAGTAATGACACAGTAAGGCATAAATATAAGAAGATTTGTATAGGACCTATATGCCAAAAACTACAATACATTGATGGGAAAATCAGATAAGATCTAAATAAATGCACTAAACTTAACGTATATATTTAGTACAGTCACAATCAAAATCCAAGCAAAAAATTTTGTAGCTATTGACAAACCAGTTCTAAAGTTTGTATAGAAAGGCCAAAGTTTTTGAATAGTTTACACAAGTCTAACGAAGAATAAATTTGGAGGACTCATACTATTAAATTCCAAGAATTACTATAAGTCTATAATAACCAAAATAATGTGATATTGGGAAGAGAAGAGACACATAGATCAATGAACAAAGTAGAGAGCCTAGAAATAAGCTAACTGATCGGTTACAAAAGAAAAAATAAAAAGGCAATTCAATGGTTTGTTCAAGAAATGATGCTGGAATAACTGAACATCCAAGTTAAAAACAAAAAGGACCTAGAAAAAAACCCTTGCATCTTACACAAAAAAAGATGTCAAAATAGATCTAAATGGAAAGTGGAAAATTATAAAGGCTTCTAGAAAAAAACATAGGAGATACTCTAATGTTTGGAGATTAGTTTAAAATACAACACCCATAGCATGATCCGTGAAAAACAATTGATAAGTTGAAATTTAACAAATGAAAAATTTTTGTTCCGCCAAAGATACTGTTAGAGAGTAAAAAGACAACCACAACTGAGAGGAAATACTTGCAAAACACATATTTTAGTAATAATTGTATCCCAAATATTACAGAGAATTCTTAAAACTCAATTCAAATTCTAAAACTGTGCAAAAGGCCTGAACAGATACCTCACCAAAAATATTTGGATGATAAATAAGCATATGAGAAAATGTTGGATACAATTTGTCATTAAAGAATTGCAACGTACAATGATGAGATACCACTACACATCTATTAGAATGGCTAGTAGCCAGAATACTGATGATGCCAAGTGCTGGTGAGGATGTGAGGTGTAGTATTACCGTATGATTCAGCAGTCATACTCTTAGTTACTTAACCAACTGATTTGAAAAATGGCGTCCACACAAACTTGAATTTGAATATCTATAATCACCAAGATGTCCTTCAATGGACGAATAAATAAGCAAACTAGTACATCTATACAGTGAAATATTCAGCTAGAAACATACATGAGCTATGAAAACACAAGGGGAAGTGAATAAATCTTCAACACATATTGCTAAGTAAGAAATACCCAGTCTTAAAAGGCTACATACTGTGTGATCCCAATTATGTGATATACTAGTTTAAGGGCACAGGTACGGAGGATGTAAGCAGATCATTGGTTGCTGGTGATTCAGGATCATGGAGCAACTGAATGGGTGAACCCATGTGGGATTTCTTTAGGGTAGTAAACTATTCTAAATGATCATATAATCTGTGAATACAAACAATAGGCATTTGTTGCAATCATAGAGCACAAAGAATAATTTTAATGTGTGCAAATGTTAGAAAACCATTTAGGAGGTAGGGGGTCTCCCAGGATGAAATGCAGAATGTGACAAAGGGATCTAAGTGTTTTATAAATATATGAAACAAACACACCAAAGGACATGGAAGAATATGGTACTAACCTAAGCAACTTTGAAACTCTGTGGAGTCTGTAAAACAAAGGCAAAAGGATGTGTAAATTAACATTGCCCTCTAGTTGATAAAGTAGCTTCCCTGGAGTACAGGCTTATGATTCTGAAACCATTTTATATACACACACATACACACACACACACACACACACACACACACACACTGGAGTTGAACAAGTAAGTAAATTGATGGCAGATGATGGAAGCCAGGTCTCTCACTGATAGAGTGGGAAGTTATGGACAAGCAAGAGGAAGCCAGAATGATCCCTGTGCTAATTGATTAGTACTGGAGACATCAGTATTGACTCGGGTTTAGCTTAATATAGGTGCAGGTGCTTAGATATAGAGATATTTACAAATATGTGTACATACACATGTTAGTATAGTCACAGTGCCTCCTTGCTCTATCAGCCAAGGCAGTGTAGAAGCAATGACACCCCAGAAGCAACAAATGCACCTAATACCCAAATCTTGTTTTATAAAACCATTCTCCAATAAAGAAAACAAGGGCTTCTTGGAGAAATAGCTGGGGAGGAGGTGTTATGATGAGCCTGGATTATCCTGCAGTACTATAAAGTTAAAAAAAAAAAAAAAAAAAGAATTAGCTTTACAGAGAAAGTTTTAATGGTCTGAATAGAAGATTAAACAAGCCACAACACTCCCTTAAGTCAAAACTTAATCCAGAATGAATCCCTAACTGTCTTTAACTCTTTGAAGTCTGAGAGAGGTGAAGAAGCTATAGAAGAAAAGCTTGGAGCTAGCAGAACTTGGTTCATAGGTTTAAGGAAAGAAACCATCTCCATGACATAAAAGTACAAGGTAAAGCAGCAAGTGCTGATGTAGAAGCTGCAGCAAGTTCTCCAGAAGATCTAGCTGAGTTAATTAATGAAGGTGGCTACAACTAACCAACAGATTTTCAGTGTAGACTAAACAGCCTTGTATTGGAAGAAGATGCCATATAAGACATTCATAGCTAGAGAGAAGTCAATGCCTGGCTTCAAAGCTTCAAAGGACAGACTGACTCTCTTGTTAGGGGCTAATGCAGCTGGTGACTGTAAGTTGAAGCCAGTGCTCATTTACCACTCCAGAAATCCTAGATCCCTTAATAATCATGGTAAATCTACTGTGCTGTGCTCTCTAAATGAAACCAGAAAGCCTGGAATGACAGCACATCTGTTTACAACATGGTTGACTGAATATTTTGAGGCCACTGTTGAGACCTACTGAAGAGAAAAAAACTATTCCTATCAAAATATTTCTGCTCACTGACAATGGCATCCAGCAGTGCTAATGGAGATGTACAATATTTGTGTCGTTTTCATGCCTACTAACACAACATCCATTCTGCATCTGATGGACCAGAGTCATTTCGACTTTAGTCTTACTATTTAAGAAATACATTTCATAAGACTGCGGCTGCCATAGATGGTGATTCCTCTGATGGATGTGGAAAAAGTATATTGAAAACTTTCTGGAAAGGATTCAAGATTCTAGATGCCCTTAAGAGCATTTATGATTCATGGAAAGAGATCAGAATATCAGTCATACAGAGGAATTTAGAGGAAGTTGATGCCAACCCTTGTGGATGACTTTTAGGGATTCAAGATTCAGTGGAGGCAGTCACTGAAGATGTGGTAGAAATAGCAAAGAACTAGAATTAGACATGGGGCCTAAAGATGTGACTGAATTGCTTCAATCTCATGAGAAAACAGGTGAGGAGTTGCTTTTCATGGATGAGCAATGAAAGTGGTTTCTTGAGATGGAATCTCCTCCTGGTGAAGCTACTGTGAAGACTGTTGGAATGACAACAAAGAATTTAGAATATTACATACACTTAGCAAATCAAGCAGTGGCAGTGTTTGAGAGCATTGACTCCAATTTTGAGAGAAATTGTACTGTGGATAAAATGCTAGCAAACAGCACTGCCTGCTACAGAGAAATTGTTCCTGAAAGGAGAAGTCAGTCAATGAGGCAAACTTCGTTGTTGCCTTATTTTAAGAAATTGCCACAGTCACCCCAGCTTTCAGCAGCCAATCACCCTGATCAGACAGCAGCCATCAACATTGAGGCAAGACCCTCCTCCAGCAGAAATTATGACCCACTAAAGGCTCAGGTGACTGTTAGCAATTTTTATCAATAAAGACTTTAAAAATGAAGCTCTGTACATTGTTTTTTAGACAGAATGCTATTGCACACTTCATGGACTATAGTGTAAATATAACTTTTATACACACTGAGAAAGCAAAAATACAGTGTGACTTGCTTTACTGCAGTTGTCTGGAACTGAACCCACAATGTACCTGAGGTATGCCTGTTTATCAGAAATGTAATAGCATATGCAGTGTGGGGAATGTTCAAGACTGCTCTGCCTTTCCCAGTGTCTCAAATTAATATCTACACAAACCTGGGTTATCAGAATAGGAGTGTTATTTACATTTAATTGTCTATATCAGGCAGTGTTCTAGATGCTCTATACCCATTAACTCATTTAATCTTTACAACACACCTAAGGGCTATATATTATTATTGTTGTTGTTGGGAGATGGTTCTCTGTAGTTGTCTCACACCTCTGAGTGTCTGGTTACAACTTTTATTCCAGACAATCTTTTTATGCATGCCAGTATAGAAAACAGCCTTCAGAGATAGAGATAATGTCTCCTTCACAGGCAGAGGGTAATTTGTTTTCTGTCCAGAATAATAAAGATGAGGTCTACATTTGAGCAAAACTTGGTCAGGTTTCCTACTAAACCTCTTATAAAGTTGGGGGGCTTTCTAAGCTTAGATTTCTTCAGTTGTGACACAGACGTCTGTGTACATAGCATTAACTTGGACCCACTGATACACTGCTCCTAAGGAATTTGGGGGCCTGAGAAATCTATGGGAACATGGAGTTCATACTGTCTGCTGTGCCATGAATAATAGAGTCCTTTGTCTCTGACTCAAGAGTCTCATGTCAGGGTTACAGCTCAGTGGTAGAGTGTCTGCTTAGCATACACAAGGTCCCAGGTTCAATTCCCAGTACCTCCATTAAATAAATAAGCCAAATTATCTCCCCCCAAAAAGAAAAAAAAATTTAAAATGAGTCTCATGTCTTGCACCAGCACGTATAAAAATGCAGTACTTGAACTTGTTATCTTGAAAATATAGTAAAATCTCAGAATCTTCATGGTTCTTGACAAACATCATCATCAAATCCATTTTTCCAGTTGATGAAAATGGTTCACTGAATGTAAGGAGACTTGTCCAAGGTCATGCAGAAAGCAGAGGAGTTGGACTTTGAATCTGAACGCTCTGATTCCAGACATTGCACACATAACAATTACGCTGTACTCTAACCTGGAAATTTTCAAAAATACATGAAATTGACTATATGAATTGGAAATAATGCCACAGATCTATTTGCTATGCTAAACTGTAAAACTGACAATGTTTGATCAATGTGGAAGATAAAGTGAAAAATGTCTGCATCTTCTCAAAAAAAAGTTCAGGTTCTGTAAATCCCTCTCCCCACCCACTGAGATCTCCCTGACCCCTATAACAATGCCAGAAATACTAGTTAATGTAGCAAAAGACAGAAATATGCAATCAATGTCAAGGGCAGTCTGATTAATTTTGCTGAATAGAGTGTCTTTCTAGCCGAAGGTTATTTTTTAATGAGCAGTCACACATGCTGTAACTCTTGCTCTGTTGAATCTTAGCAGCTCTGACGGGAATGTAGAATGGGCCAGGAGATTTGAATGCATTTATTAAATCTGGAAGTCTCTCTAACGTATTTTCACCCATCTTGTGTTTCTTTTCCCCTGGCCCAAGCTTATTCTTTCCTTTCCACTCTGAAGACGTGTCTCTTTGTGATAGAAACAAAAGTTCAGCTTTCCCTGTGTTACCTGTTACTGCTCAATAACCTGTCCTCATCATTAGGTTTCTCTTTTCTTTGATTCTCTGACTCTAACAAAACAATTCTCTATTGGCCACACTTGACAACTTTTTTTTTTTTTTTGAAATCAAACCATTTATTTTACTTTTTATTTTACTATGAAACTTGAATTTATACCACAAACTATTTTATGTCCTTTATTCCATTATTTTTTTAAACAATTTGAAACGTTTGGAAAGATCACTTGAAGACGTTTTTTTGGGGGGGTATGAGCTTATGTTGTCGCCTCCTCTTAGAACTCTTTGCCCAGCATTTGTCTGACTGCCTGTTACTCATCCCTCAAGCGTTTGTATGAACTTCATTCACCAGGGATCCCTTCCCTTCAAGTCCAGGGGGTCCACATACATGTACTGTGTTACCATCAACTCCCTGCTCACCCCGTGGTACTTGTGACTGTGTTTTTATTGTCTGTGTTACTCTGTCTGTTCTCCACTAGATCATAATCTGTACAAGGAAAGGCACTTGCTCATCTCATAGCACTAAACATAGTGTCTGTCATATAGCAGTCACTTAAACAGTCAGTGATGGAAATATGGTGCTTTATTCATATTCCCCGCCTCCTTCTTGATACAGTTCGCAGTGTATTATTAATCACGTGGTCTGGGGTGCTGCTGTGAGAGCTTTCTAATGCAGTCTATCTTCTCTTCAGAACCTCACACTAAAAAATCATCTCCCTCTTTCGGATGAAGTCATGAGCCCTGCTATCCAAAATACTAAGGGACATAAATGCTTTTATCCAACCCTTCGCTCCATACCACAGTTTCTAAATTAAGTGGTCATTTTTATTCAGGGTTTGTCAACTTTGAACTGACTTCAAACTTGGCAGTCAGTTTTTCTTTGATGGTCAGTTGAGAATCAGAAGAGCACCCAAGTTCCTAGATAATCTTCCCTGCTCCCTGGAAATGGTATTTGTCAGCAAGGAAATGGAGGGGTTATTGTGTGAATGAACTTGTTTTCAGAGAGCTGAAAACCCTTTTTGGATCTCTCTGGCATATGTTAATAGGCATGTTTATTAATGTAGGCATATAACATATCAATTCATATTATAAAATAATATATAGCATATATATTGCTGTTACCATTTACTAGAAGCCAGTATGAACTAACCGTGCAAGTAGTTGTACAGTGGATGGGGGAATAACATGAAAGCCTCATTTATAAAATGTCAACTATAACTAGAATTTAATGCAGTACTTTTGGGAGTCATTTATTAAGAATACAAAAATATTTATTGAATATCTGCTGTGTATTAACACTGTTCTTGTGCTTGCTAACCCAACAAGGAAAAGATCAATAAGATTTCAGGTCTCATGGATTTTGCATCTTAGCAGAGAAAGTAGAAAAGAAACAAATAAATAATATAATTTCAGTAAATAATGAAAAATTTAAAAAATCAGGAATATGTGAAAGATAGAGAGACATATTAGGGAAAAGAGTGGTACCTATTTGGAAAAATTAAGGAAAGCCTCGCTAAGAAGTTTAATTTACGTAGATTTATGAACGCAGTGGAGCAGCCAATCACATAAATACACCTGCATCTACAGTAGCACCTTCGACATCACTTCATTTTATTCTATGCAGTCAAAGCCGCCTTCTAAACTGTACCTCCATCTGATCATAGTACTTCCTTGCTTCAAATTTGTCAGCGCGTTGCTTAGTAAAAAGGTGTAAACTCCTTAATACAGTTTTTATGATTCTCTATTCAGTCTTTCCCAACTCTCTATCTAGGCTACTTCATTTTCTGTTCTCTCCCTAATAATTATAATTCAGTCTTAAAAAAAAAATAAGAGCCTTGAAGGAACCATATTCTCTCATTTCTGGTTTTCTCTGTCTAGAATACTTAACCTCTAATCTATTTATTTACCCATTTTAGTGTTCATGAGCACTCAAACTGCTTCTAGAGTTTGACTGTTGTGAATAAAAATACAATGAACCTTCTTGTACATGTGTTTTGGTGGATATAAGAACTCACTTCTCTTTGGGGTGGAGTTCCTAGATTTTGGTCTCTTTTGCAGGGAAGCGTTTTAGCTTCGGCTTCAGTTTCTATAAAATATATAGAATGATTTGTATTTTATATGTCTTAACTCAGTTTTGGCAAGTTAAAAAAAAAAAGTTTTTTAAATAAAAAAAAATCAAATAAACCAACCAAACTCTAAAAACAAAAAGAAAATATCGTGTGTTTTTCCTGGTTCTTACAGTTTGGGAGAAGTAAGAAAAGTTATTTAGAACTACAAATCTCCTTATAAAATGAAAGTTTTTATTTGTTTATTTTTTTATTCTTACCTCAACCATTTGTCACATTCTTCCCTAGACCAGAAAAGTTTCCTATGTCTGTAATTAAATAGGGTCCTGCTGGTCAATGTTCTAACAGGTCTTTTGATAAAAGAATTCAGCTGTTTTCCTTCAAAGCCGACATAAATTCTGCGGAACTAAATGGCCGCAGTGTCCATGTTAATGACAGAATTTTACAGCTATCCAAGTGGCTCCATTCACCTCCTGCCAGATGGCACTCCCCGACTCCCTTTCGGCAATATCCAGTCAATTAAAGGCAAAATTGGTTTATCTTTATGTGGAAAGACAAGACAGTAAAAATTTAAAAGGAAATTATTGTGTCCCATTCATCTTTGTATATTTAGCTTGAAGCACTGTGTCTGTCACACACTAAGTGCTTGGTAATGCTTGAAATAAAAATAAATTTTAAAGCTTGGCAAAAGGGCATGGAAGAAACAGAATTCTCTCATTTCAGTTTCTCTTTTTAGCAAGTTTAGGATGAGAAATGGATATAGCTCAATAATTTGGTGACATATACCCTTTTAATGTTACGAAAGCTTTCTGACAGTAAGTGTAGAAAACATCATTATTGATTGTACCAAATTAACTAGGTTTAGGCAATTCCAGGGTCCGTGTCTTTTTAGAAGCAAAATTGTGATTTGCTTTGAAAACGTGGCGACTATCAGGTAAATCTTAAATATTTTATTCTACATACACACACTTGTGTTCCACAATGGTTCTTATGAAAAGAAAATCATACTTTGGCATGATTGGATCCAAATAATACTATTAGACAAAATATCACATGAATGTTTAATAACATAGCTTTCTGGATAACAAAATAGTGTGACAGTTTTAGAGCTCTCAATAGCTTGTCCACAGTACAGTCAGTTAAAAATAAAATCTCAATTAAACTTGACAATTTGCATATAAGATAGTTTCACCATATATTTAAGAAAGAAACAATGAAAGCCTTAAGTTAAAAATAGTCAGAAGGGTAGCCATTTTATTTTCCAAAGATGTGAAAACTTCTAAACAATTTTTGTTTTGAATGCAGAGATCAAAATTGTTTGGTTAAGGAGGTTAGTTTGTCAGGTGAACAAGGTGACTTCTTGCCATCAAAAGGCATCAAGGCTAAAGCTGTTGTACACGAGTTAATTTTGTACAAGCCGTGAAAGAAAGGAGACGCTTTCATTTTACTTCGTGTCACCCAAACAGGGATTTAATTGGCTGCAATGTCGTTCAACTGAGCCAATAAAAAGTATCATTGATTATAATCTCTATAGGACTGTAATGGCAACCATTTTTTACTGTATTGGCAGGCAAAATTGCATTTTCTCTTCGTCTCAGGTCACTTACCACCCAAATGAGCAATTGTTAATGGAACCAGATCATTAGCTCTGGCTGTACTGATCTCCGTGTCACCGCCTCAGTGCACATTTCAGTGGAAAGAGACTATTCCAGGATGGCTTCTTCTTGCACATGAGGAAGAAATTTGGTAAGTTTTGATAAATGGCTCCATTTATAGCATGAAGAATTACCTAACTGAAAATGCTGACCACTGGGTTGGGAAGACTAATGACTAAGAGTAAGAAGGCTGCTTCTTACCTGCCGAAGAAACAGGAGAAAATCTAAGCTAGTCAAGATAAGGCAAATAATAAGAATAATAGTGATAACATAGTAGTAATAATTACATAATAGCAAGTTAATGGTTATTGGGAATGTACACTGTTCTGGGCAATATGTTAAATGATTTACATATATTAGCTTGATTATCCCTCCAACAACACTCTAAGGTAAAGATAAAATATCAAAGATAAAGAAATTGAAGCCTAGAGGTTATAACACACTTAACGAAGATTGTAAATGAAGAGAACAAAGCTCAAGCTCCTGTTTGGTCAAGAGGGCATAGTGCTGTTTACTGGTAATGTCCAATGAGATGTTATCCTCTGTTATTATGTCTGTATGTGTTTTGTTTATTTGCCGGTATTGATTATGAATGCAGTTCTGTTCATTGCCAGTGTCTCCTATTTGAACTGTGATACATTTAAAAATTAACTGAGTTATGGTAGGAACTCAATTTTTTTTAAAAGAATGGCTGAATAAATGAGAGAATGAATGACCTATAGTTTTCAGCAAGAATGTAAACATTCAAAGACATTACCAGGATCTCAAATGAATCAAATAGAGCCAAAGAACATATTACATGTTCTAATTATTTTTCTTTTCTCTCATAACTTCCTGGGTTCTTAAATGTAGTGATAAGTGCACTTTAAATATCCTTCTGTGTGTTCCTGAGGTTATGAGTTAAGTAAATTGGTAAAAATTTAAGTATCTGAAATACACTGAAAGAAGGAATGTTTTAGTGAATTCCTTTGTAAGGTGAAAAATCTTTGATTTATATTTAGCTTTTTTATAGATCAGATTTTTGTTTTTAGTGAACTATAATCAGCTTTATAAAAATACTCATATTCCCTTGGTAATTGAAGGAGCAAAAGGAAAATTTGAGGATCAAAAAGCAGTAAAGCACAAGTCATACAATTAGCAGTTAGTGAGCACGTGTGTATACATACTCCACACACCCCACACTGTTATTGCCTTTTGAAGTTCAAGGTGTGGGAAGTAACTGGCCACAGGGAGACACACACACACACACACACACACACACACACACACACACACAGATGTGGTTGGGTCAATTAATATTTGTACCCAAAGTAGACCAGTTCACTATGAGACCCTTTCGTAAAGGAGTAACCATCGCAAGGAGGTTTATATGTTTTTTAGTGAAGAGGGAAAGAGAGTGAATGGAAGTGATAATGTAGTAAAGTCACTGAGTCTTAGGTAGACTTAGATAATGACCTTTTTTCTTCATGATACACCTGGTCATCAGTGGTGCTCCAGAAAAGATACAGCTGTTCCAATTTAAGAAAATAAAACATAGGCAAGTTGACTCATTAACACACACGTGCACCCCCCCACACACACCACAGAACACAAAACAAAACAATGTACTATATACTTGACAAAAATGAAATACATGTACTTAATTTGAAAAAAAAATATTCAATATAGTGTTCCCTCAAATAGCAAATTCCTATGTTTATTTTAATTAATTAACTTGCCTCAGGCAAATTTCTCCTCTTTTGGCACCATCTCTCCCCCTGCTTTCACCATCTTATGCCCTACCTAACAGTCTAAAGAAGACACTTTTCTTTCCAAGTCCTGGTCCTTGCTTTTGATAATACCCTTTGCTTGTCGCTACAATTCATAGGCAAACAGATACCAAACTGCAGTGAAGGAACAAGCACCAGGGACCTATGGGCCATGAAAGGGGGTGGCTAGGTCCTTCAGACCTGCCATCACACGTGAATAAATGTAGCCTAGGAGGAATGGTAACTGGAGAAAAGTTATACTCATTACAGCCAGGAGCTTGAAAAAATAATTTAGCCAGCCACAAAAGGAAAAATCATGCACAAATAATGTGTTACTACTTCATTAGTAGTAATTCTTTTAGGAGGAGGTAACAGAGTTCAGAGGACACCTGCTAGGAGGTGTTCTTTATTGACCCCCTCACAGCAGTGAACCAGGTGCCCCTGAGAGACATAAACCTGTGTTCCTGTCCTTCAGGAGTGTGTTGGATCTGGTAGTTGCAAAGTTCTGCCTGTTCATTCATTGGTTTAGCAAATGTTTACTGAATATTTAACATGGGTTTAGTAAAATTTGTAAAAGGAGATCTCCGACCTCAAATTGCCTGCAGGATAACAGAAGAACTAAGGCATTTTGAGGTACTTTTACCAAGAAACATGTGACTACCTCTCTTAGTCAGCTTGGGCTACCGTAACAAAATGCCATGGACTGGGCGGCTTACACAGCAGACATTTCTCACAGTTCTGTAGGTTGGGAAGTCCAAGGTCAAGGTGCCAGCAGACGTGATTCTTGGTGAGGTTCTCTTCCTGGCTTGCCGGTGGCCACCTTCTTGCTGTATCCTCCGTGGCAGAGAAGGGAAGCTCTGGGGTGTCCCTTTATCTTTTTATAAAGGTGCTAATCTCCTCATGGGGGGCTCCACTTTCATGACCTCATCAAAACCTAATTACCTCCCAAATGCCACACCTTTTAGTATCATCACATTAGCTATCAGGGCTTCCACAAATGAATTGGACAGGGATACAGACGTTCAGTCCGTAATAACTAACCTTAATATAACCGGATTTTTTTCTATGCTGGGTTGGATGTGAACTTTTTCTTCCTTATGAGTTACCTTAGCCTTTTTAAACAGGCTTGTCTGCATGAAATCATCTTGGAAACTAAGAATCGAACACACATTTGAATTGATTTTCATAGACATCTCAAAATTGAGTTGAATTTACTATCAGCTCTTGAAGAGCAAGAACTCTGTCTTGTTCCATGGTTTGTTTCCATTGTTTATCAGAAAACTTGACAAATGAATGTAATTAATACAATTATATTTATTTGTTCTATTTAACCAATATTTATTGGGTGTCTTCATGGTAGAAACTGTGAAAGGGGTTTCTAAAGGTAAAAACTGGAGAAGGAGTTTCTGCTCCCAAGGAGCTTATAAATTGAATGCAGAGACAGACAGATAAGTTACTAATGTATGCAAGGTAAAATGGGGTAGCTGCTTTGGTAAATTATAGAGAAAGATAAGAAATAAGACAGTAATTAGTCTGGATCAGAAGTATCTCCCAAAGGAAATCTAAGATATGGCTTAAAGAATGAATAGGATTTTCATAGGCAGAGATGTAAAGAAAGTTGAGGAAACTATCTGAAGAAGGATACACTGGTATAAAAATATTTTTTAAAGCCATGTGTGGAGGTGGTAAAGTTTGTAATCGAACATAAAACTTGGAAGGGTAGCTTACAACTAGATATTGGAAAATCTAGGACAACATTCTAAAAAGTTTGGAGATTTTTCTTTAGGTAATGGGAGATACTGAAGGTTTTAGGGAATGAGAGAGTTATGTCTTCAATTTTTGGCAAGATAAGTCAGAAGGCCATCTGACCGATAGATTGGAAAGAGATAGAACATCTGAGCTGAATTTAAAAATCCAGAAAAATATAAGTTAGAGAGGAACAGAATGAAGAGGTGAGGCGCAGTTAAAAAAGCCTTATTGTGGTAGAAATAATACTTGGTAACTAAATGATTTTAAATGGTGAGTTATTAAATATATGGCCTTGCAGTTTTTAGTCTGGGTAACTTGAAAGATGAACATTACTATTAATCAGGCTAGAAAAAAAGAAGTAATAATAATAAAACAGTTAACACTCTTAGAGAGCTTTCTATGAGCTCAGTATTTAAGCCTTACAATAAACCTTGTAGGCATATATGCTCTCATTACCCCCATTGGCTAGTGTCAGAGCTGGGACTCAGACTCCTGTAGTCATGCCTGGGTCCTGGTTGTTAACCACTCTGCTATTCTGTTTCCCTAAAAGAAAGAGGAACAAGTAGCCTGAGGCAGAGAAGCAGTTGAGTTTTTAAGGTGCTACATTTGCAGTATTTTCTAGGCTTCAATGTGGGAATTTTGTTGAAGTTTGAGACTCCTGTTTATGAGAATGATTACAACCGGACCCATCAGTAGTGTCATCTCTGAAAACTGGGGACATAGGTACATAGGTATATAAACAAAGAAGAACTGCAAAGGGTTTTTGTTGTTTTTTTTTTCCCCACTTGGTCTGAAAGTGTAAAGAACCTGTGATGCGATTACCATTTTCTATTGCTCGGTAGCTGATTTACATTTTTATAAATCCAATACTATTTTCTCTTCTGTTTTTCAATTTAGTGAAAAATAGCAGTGGAAATATCAGATTTAGTCTAGGTAGGTAAGAATATTTAATCTGATTAAAGAAAGTCTACTGCCTCAGACATGATCCTATATGAATGTAAAATTCCCATTGAACTCTAGTTAGCCTTTCTCCTATATGGCAGTTCCAAGCTGAACTCTCTCACCCATCATGTCTCTATTCCCTTGGCATGTTGCTCTCCGTGGCTGTGGAAAGATAGGCACTTCAAGAGAAAGCACATTAGTTAAGCATCAATTGCAACTTAATGGGCCACGGAATCTGAATGATATTCTGCAATGACATTATAAATCTATTCTTTAGACTGTTGGGAGAATATGCTGTATCTCACTGAAAATCTCTGCTGTAGACTTAGCTATCAATAATCTTTTCTCAGAAGAGCCAGTTGAATAGGTAGATATATTTTGAGAACAAATAGTTCAGGATGAAAGCGAAAATACAATAATGGAATGGGCTGTATATTGGGGTAAACATAGTCTGTTGTGAAAGAGATATGATGGAGAGAGATGGAGAGAGGGAGGGGGAGAGAAAGAGAATTAATATAAACACATGAATCACAAATGCTCTGTTATTTTCCTGTCTTCTCTACTAGATGCTCACATCATTCCATCTTCAGTCAAGTGAGGAGCAGGTGGCATTTTTATGTGACTGAAAAAGGAGACTAAATCAGCCAAGCAGATAATAGCTAGCTGTAAGCCTAGCCGGTCTTACCTAGTGATGACAAAAGCTGTGCCTGCATAACTGGGCTTAAATACGATGCATGCACCCCATTTTTCTCTCAGTTATACTATATAAGTTACCAGTGTTAGCACGTACACAAGGATCAGGCAGAAGAGATGATTCAAAGAGGGCCTAGGTAAGATGGTAAATTCAGGGCCACAGAGAAGAGGCACCATCATTCCTCTATCACCTGGTATCTATTTAAGGTGGCACTCCTTCCTTTTCTTTTCTTTTCTTTTCTTTTCTTTTCTTTTCTTTTCTTTTCTTTTCTTTCTTTCTTTCTTTCTTTCTTTCTTTCTTTCTTTCTTTCTTTCTTTCTTTCTTTCTTATTGAAGCACAGTTGATTTACAATGTTAGTTTCAGGTGTATAGCAAAGTGATTCAGTTATACATATATAGACATATATGCATTTTCTCTTTAGATTCTTTTACATTACATGTTATTATAAGATATTGAATATAGTTTCCTGTGCTATACAGTAGGTCCTTGTTGTTTATCTGTTTTATATATAGTAATATATGTCTGTTAATCTCAAACTCCTAATTTATTCCTCACCTACCCTTTCCCTTTTGGTAACCGTAGTTTGTTTTCTACGTCCTTGAATCTATGTTTGCTTTATAAATAAGATTTGCATAATTTTTAGATTCCACATATAGTGATAGCTTATGATATTTGTCTTTCCCTGTCTGATTTACTTCACTTAATATGATAATCTCTAATTCTATCCATGTTGCTGCAAATGGGATTATTCCATTCTTTTTTATGGCTGAGTAATATTCCATTGCATGTATACTCCACATCTTTAGCCAGTCATCTGTTGATGGACACTTAGGTTGCTTCCATGTCTTGGCTCTTGTAAATAGTGCCTCTGTGAACATTGGGGTGCATGTGTCGTTTCAAATTACGGTTTTCTCTGAATATATGCCTAGGAGTGGGATTGCTGGATCATATCAGTTGCATTTCTATACACTAACAACAAAAAAAACGGAAAAAGAAATTAGGAAACAATCCCATTTACTATCACATCAAAAAGAATAAAACATCTATGAATAAACCTACTTAAGGAGGCAAAATACCTGTACTGAAAACTATAAGACACTGATGACAGAGATTGAAGATGACACAAACAGATGGAAAGATGTACCGTGTTCTTGGATTGGAAGAATCAACATTGTTAAAATGGCCATACTACCAAAGGCAATATGCAGATTCAATACACTCCCTCTCAAATTACCAATGACATTTTTCACAGAACTAGAACAAAAATTTTTTAAATTTGTAAGGAAACACAAAAGACCTGGAATAGCCAAAACGATCTTGAGAAAGAAAAACAGAGCTGGAGGAATCATGCCTCCTGATGTCAGAACATATTAAAAAGCTACAGTAATCAAAACAGTATGGTACTGGCACAAAAACAGACACATAGATCACTGGAACAGGATAGAAAGTCCAGAAATAAATCCTCATGTACTTATGGTCAATTAATCTATAACAAAGGAGGCAAGAATATATAATGGATAAAAGACAGTCTCTTCCATAAATGGTGCTGGGAAAACTGAACAGCTACCTGTAAAAGATTGAAATTAGAGCATCCTCTACCACCATATACAAAAATAAACTTAAAATGGATTAAAGACCTAAACGTAAGTCCAGATACTATAAAATTCCCAGAGGAAAACATAGGCAGAATACTCTTTGACATAAATTGCAGCAATATATATATTTTTTCCTAACCAGCTTCTAGCGTAAGGGAAATAAAAGCAAAAATAAACAAATGGGACCTAATTAAACTTAAAAGCTTTTACACAGCAAAGGAAACCGTAAACAAAATGAAAGGACAGCCTACAGAATGGGAGAAAATATTTGCAAATGATATGACTGACAAGGGACTAATTTCTAAAATATACAAACAGTTCATACAGCCTAATATAAAAGAATCAATCAAAAATGAGCAGAAGACCTAAATAGATATTTCTGCAAAGACGACATCCAGATAGCCAACAGGCACATGAAAAGATGCTCAATATCTCTAATTATCAGAGAAATGCAAATCCAAACTACAATGAGGTATCACCTCACACCAGTCAGAATGGCCATCATTAAGAAGTTCACAAACAATAAATGCTGGAGAGGGTGTGGAGAAAAGGGAACCCTCCTACACTGTTTGTGGGAATGTAAATTGGTGCAGCCGTTATGGAGGTTCCTTAAAAATCTAAAAATGGAATTCCCTCATTTTTTTATATCTTATTTCTCTTTCCTCCTCTACTTGTATCATTTCTACATATATTCAAGCTCACTCATTCTCTCTTTCTTAAGGTCTGCTCTATTTGCCAGTGCTTTGTAGTGCATTTTGTATCTTGTATATTGTGTTCTTCAGCTCCATCATTTCAGTTTGGCTCATCTTTAGAGTTTCAGTCTTTTTGGGAAAGTATTCTTTTTGTTCATTAATTGTATTTCTGAGTTCATTAAACTGCTTTCTGAACTTTTTTATCTCATCGAGCTTCTTTGTGACAGCTATTTTGAGTTCTTCTGTTAGATCACAATACTCTGAGACTTTCCGTTGGTTTCTGGAGAACTGTCATTTTCTTTTTATGTTACAGTATTACTGTGGGTTTTAATGTTGTTTGATGAACATTATGCTGTTTGTTTCTCTGCCGGTGCATTTGGTATTAAATGACAGATTAAGAGTTAGATTCCTCTCTTTTGTATTCTGATAGGGGACATTATCACTCAGATTTTAAATTTTTCTTACCTAAGCTGCCTCTGGGTATATTCAGCAGAGGCACTTTGCAGCATCCACTGTCTCTGTAAGAGGTGTGACTTCATGCCTTCATTCTTACTTTTTTCTAGTTTCACCAGGGTCATGGCAGCCTTGCTTTTTGCCAGAGCCATTGTTGTCACCAGGATGGTGGGCTCTTTCCTTGTATTTGGAATCCTCTGAGACATAATGTCCACCATGAGGGGAAGGGGACAGTGTAGGGGAGAGCTGGAGTCACACAGGTGCCTCACTTGTCTGTTGTAAATTGCGCAGGCTCTGCACTGTGGCCCTGGCCTGGTGCAGTCGAGTGGCTGGAGTCATGCGTGCCGCCTCCCCTGCTGTTACTGGGTTCTCTGAAGCTGTGTTCTCCACTGCTGCGGTCAGAAGGCCAGGATCACAGTCACCCTCTCTGCTGCTCCCTCAGTTCCCTCTCCTCTGTGTGTCCCCATCCACTCACCTTTAGATGTACAGCTGTGTAGAGTTCTCTGGCCTCCTGTGGTGTTGAACAGAGGCACCTTTGTTGAGATGTGAATGTTTTACTGGTTGAAGATTGAAAGGGAGAGGAAAAGGTAGGTTTTTCACTCGGCCCTGCTTCTGATGTCTTGAAGTTTGTTTTTATGAAACGTCCCCTTTGATTTCTTTGTTTACCCATTGGTTGTTCAGCACCATGTTGTTTAATCTATATGTACTGTTGACTTTTCCAGCTTTCTTTTTTGTGATTAATTTCTCATTTCGTATCATTGTACTCTGAAAAGATGCTTGATATAATTTCAGTCTTTCTAAATTTATTGAGATTTGTTTTTTCACTTAACATATGATCTATTATTTTGACATGTACACTTCTTATACACACACACACACACACACATTTACATACATAAAAATTTGGAGATTAGGAGAACTCTGACTTGAATTTATGCATTTGAGAAATAGCATCATTAGATGGTACTTACAAAACCATGGAACTGGACAAGATCAACAAGGCGATGAGTGTAGAGGGAGAAGGGAAATTGTCCAGGTACCGATACCTGGAACATTCTGACCTTAAAAGGTAAGGGAGATGAGAAAGAATAAGGGCCTGATAAGAAAGAGCTAGTCAAGGAGGAAAGCACATTAGTAGAGTGTCAAATTTAGGGGACTAATAGAAAAGAGGTTTTTTTTTTCCCCTTCTCCAGAGGAAGGAGTGATTAATAGCACCAAATGCTACCAGTGGGTCAAATAAAACAAAAACTGAGATTTAGTAATAGGAATAAGCAACTCAGAGATTACCTGTGACCTTAAACAAGAGAAGTTACAGTAAAGTCGCAGGAGGGAAATGTCTAAATTAAATGGGTTAAAGGTAAAGCAAGAAAAGCCTATAAATATCCAACAGGTCAAAATAATTGATGTTTGGGTATAACTGAAATCTAGGGAATATTTTCAAAGGGATGGACTCGGGGGGTAGCTGTTTGCACATCGCTGTGATGTGCAGGGGTATTTTGGGTCCTGTATGGCCATTTGTGTTCACATAAAAGGATCTTCTGTCATTAATCTGTTGCTGGTTGTCACATCTGAGGTGTCTGTCTCAGTTTGAAGAAAGCTATTATTTGGAGATAAAGGACCAACAAGAAGGAGATAGTATAGGGCAAAAAAATGGAAGGTAAAAAAAAAAAAAAAAAGCTGTAAGCAGGGATGAATTCTCAGCGTTTAGCCGGTGAGAGGTGTGTCTCACAACTTGTAAGGCACAGCTGAAAGAAAGAGTTTTTTTAAAAAAATCAAACTGCTTTACCTTTTGGGAGGTGTGTTCACTTTTGAACTTGGAGAATCCCATGGCTTTACATGTTCATTTTTCTTTATGTATTAATCAGTAGGGAGGAATGAGACATGCTGGCAGATCACGTCTGTCTGACACCTTCTATCAAAACTTTGAACTTGGTAGTTGGCAGCAAAGAAATGTCACAAAGTTCTTGCAGAATAAAGAACTCCTGCATGAAATTTTGGGGGAACTTAATGGCTACTATGTTCAGGGTAAAAAAAATGAGACTCAATTTATAATAGATGGTGATTTATAGAAGGGCAATGAAAGTGCATCTTTTCCATTATTGTATTCTTAAAACTTAGCAAAGGGCCAGGTAAAAAGCACAAAAAGAAAAAGAAATAGTGACACATATGTTATATGTATGTGATGTACAGAATAAAGATAGAGCTCCATCCTGATAGTCATGTAGACTACAATATCAAATGGTGCCCCCTGGAGTTGTTCAAACTGACACATCTATGTTTTCCTTAATAGCTGAGTGAGTCGTATCCCCTCTAGCATCCATTAGGCTCTTACCGTGTGCTAGGCATGTGCCAAGTACTTTACACATAAGATCCTACTTAGTCCTTATAAATAAGACACTGAAGCAAGTAACATTTTGATGTCTGCCAAAAATTGTATAGCTGATAACAGAGGAGTTAATTCAGAGCTGAATGTGTAGCTGATTTAGGCACCTACAGGTTACCCCACGGCAGGAGTCAGAACTACGGCGATCACAATGCTCATGTCGCTGATGCACTCATTTGTTCTTAAAGTATTTATGGTTTAGCTGGGGGATGATTTAACAAAGAGAAACACAAACAAAATATTACAAAGGGCACTAGTGTAGAAACAGGGCATGCAGAACTTTGGAAGTTAGAATAGTTGAATTAGTACTTTCCAAAGAGAAATAACATGAACTTGGTTTTGGATGATACAGCCGAGGGATGAAGAGAACTCCAGGTGGGAGGAACGGCATGTGCAGAGAGAGAAGAAAAAGAGAAAGCCATCATTAGGCTAGAGAACCACACAGGGATTATGTCCCGGGATATTTTCCTTAACAGTTTTATAGCTTTTAGGCTTTTTTTTTTTTTTTTTTTTTTTGGACAGAGGGAACAATTAAAATCTCACCTTTTCTTGTGGGCTTTGAAGCTTTTTGACAGAAGATCTCATCTAGGTCTCCTCTCAATCTTAACTGGTTGATGATACTCAGTTTTCAAAGGTAGCGAGGGTGAAAGAATGAAAGCATAAAAATTGTAGACCACTTTTTTTTTATTATATGAGAATGCTAATTAGGAAAGGCCAACTTTCTGTGAAAATGGCTACAGTGTATCTGCTCCTTCCAGTCTCAGATAAGATGTGGCTGTATTTTTTATAGCACTTCTGAAAGGACGTGAAAGAGAAAATATTACGCATCCTTAATTTCCCTGTGGAGGACTGCCCCACCAGGTGTCTGACGGTTTCTAGGGCACTATTTCTTTGTTCTGTATGAATAATTAAATGTTTCTTAGTGTTGCAATTAGTTAGACTCCTGGACTCTCTTTAAATGCAGTAAGTTAAAATAGACAATATTTAGAAAAGATTCATTTCCCTTTTCCACGCTACAGTTCCATTCTCAGCAGTTCTTTTTTTAGAGTTTTAGAGTCTTCCTTTCAGGGGTATAGTGAAAGGTTTTAATTTGAACCCCTGAGTTGCTTTAGTGTTATAATTTCAACTAATAATAGCTAACACCTCCCTCTGAGTTTCTATAGTAGCTATTACAATGGTACCTACTGTTATTAATATTTAAGAAGGAACCTTTAGAACCACAATAGCTTTTTAGGTTTGAGATAAATTGAACATTTTAGCATTAAAGGAACTCTATTGTCAATAGCACCGTTGCTAATTCATGGTGAAGCCAACTTGCATTGCTTCATTAGGAACAGAATGTGAAAACTGCCATGATGGGAAGAATCTCAGTTTTCAGTAGTTTGTCAAGTTTAGTAATAAAACAAATAATATTCTACTCTGAGTCTTAAAGTCTCAAACATCCAGACATCATCTGAGTATAAGAACAGTCAGCTCAGAAGTATGAGAAGGAGAAAAAAAAAAAAGCTTACTCTATCATTTACATTATCATGAGACATATTGTTCCTCGAGTAACCAGGTCTTAACCAAAGGAAAAGACATCACATACACAGATTTTTTAAAACACAACAAAATTGAAATGTTTTGATTCTTTAATTACAGAAAAAAAAATGTGCTTTAAGTCTAGTTAGGTATATTTCAAAAATTTTAGTATTTATGCCTTAATTTCTTTCTAATATCTCAGTGCTCATATAATTTTTGTTATTTGCTCCATTTTAAGAGTTGATACTAGTATTGGTGGCCAGGAAGGTTTCTTCACATGCATGAAATAGAAGAATTACATTTTAAAAATGCTGGGTGAAAAGTAGATCAAGAATATTTTTAGGAGAGGTGCCTGGAAACAAGAGACTCAGAATAAATTGGGTAGTTATTTTAGTGACCTTGGAGTTTCCGCAATCTTCCTGTCACCACACTTGAATGTCAGAGAAAATTTCTCTTTACTTTGGACTCTGACCATCTGCCCATTTTGTTTTTGCTATATTTGACTCTAGGTTTGACTTCTTTCCAGAGACCTACTGCTGAATTCCTTCCAGCCTATTGAACATCTCTCAGTTACTATGTGCTTAACATGCTTTACACAAAAATTGCCAACTTTCTCTCAGTCTTTCCCTCCTTCTCTTGTCATTAATCTTATAAATCTCCTTTCTCCCAGCTGATCAGTTTTGAACATCTCTCCTTACCCAACTCAATTCATATCACAAATATTCCCTGAGTTGCTACTGAGACAATTGGGCTAGAAAAGTAATCATGAAATAGAGGTATACTTAATAAGAATGATTATTTTTTTCAAAACCCAATGCCTTTTATGATGAAACAAAGAGAATGGTTATGAAAATTACTTGGGACAACAGCTTAAGAATAGATTCGTAACGTTGTAGAGGGCAATGAAGAACATGCAGAGAGAAGCAGCATGTGGATATAAAAAGTTAACTCTAATTTAATTATTCTGGAGAGTAAATAAAAATGCATAACAAAGAATGGGGTGAAATATCTTTAACCATGATGTCAATGACAAGGATGTGTTGTCTGTGCAACTGACATACAAACGTGGAAGAGAAGTAAATGGTGAAGCTTCAAAATGTTTTCTTTTGAGGAAGATTTACTCTAATCAGTTGCATTCTTTGAAGGAATAAGACAAACTCTCTAGGGAGTGTCTCCTCTCTGCATTAAATTGGTGCTTTACACAAGTTGAAGGCATTGATTCTGGGTTCAGAGACAGGTGAATTTGAGCTCCAGCTCTGTTTTTATTACCTCTGTGACTTTAGGCAATATACTATCCCTCTCTCATACACCCTCTCTAAGCCTCCTCATATTCATCAGTAAACTAGCAATTATAAAAAAAACAAAAAAAAACCCTCAACAGATTTGTAAGGTTTACATCAGATAATGAGTTTAATATGTTTAACATGGTGACTAGGTAATTAATAGTACACGTTCAGTGAACATCATCTATGTTTATTAAGTTCAAATTTGTTAAAAGGGGGTAGTGATGATTAATATAATACTTGATAAATATTGTATGTATTGTACATATCAATTTTAAGCAGAAACTCAGGTGTAAAACAAAACAGATGTAACTTTTCTTATTTTTCTGTAATGTACTCAAGGTCTTCATTATGTGGGTGGTAACCAAAAAACCCTCATTAATACAGATTTTTTCTTCTGTTCTTTGGCATGCATATGCCCTCTGGGGATGCTTATGAATGTTGATGTATCCTCGTGGGGGGATGGTGTCTTGGACCTCATTCAGAATCTCCATAGACTGTGCCAAGAACAATCCCCCCCTTTTTTTCCTGGGCTCACAATAAACACTGTATTTCTGTGTAAATATCTTCAAAATTATGCTCCACTTCCAGATATTCATGAGTAACTCTATTATTTTTATTCCATACCAAGAAGCAGAGAATCTGTCTGCATACACCACACAGTCATCTCTGGTAATTTTTCTGTCTTTCTGGGATCCTGCCATGTGGCATGGTTCTCCACTTTTCTCTTAGCTTCTCATAAAATTAGGAGCTTTAGTCATCCCTTGCCACAATGGGATTTTGAGGAGGGGATCTCAGTGGTATGTGGGGCTCAGACTCCTTTGTCAGCCTTAGTCACTTCAGTGACCTCTTCACTCTCTTCCAGCTCTCCCCTGTCTCCCAGAAGGGAAATATTTTCTAGTATTTGGCAGTGGTCCTTGTCTTTTTCCATCCAATTTTCTGTATGCCCTTCTTCTTACCAAAAATCCAGAAACTGACTCTTCTTTTCTTTGTTCTGTTTCCTTGCATCGGTAGGCATGTAATTTCATGGCTAACTGAAGTGAAGCAATGCAAGAAAAAAAAAAAAAAAAACCTGATGCATAAATAATAGAAAATAAACCTTTTGAAGGGTGTGATACCTTTGACAAATGTTTGTTACCTATAAAGTGCAGAGAAACATTTCTAGGTAAATGTTATTATTAGCCATGGTCCATATTTTGGATTTGCTTCCTCATGGCCAGGGCGTAGATTCTGTTAGTTTTTAAGGACCATGTTGGAGTTTATATGCTAAGACTAGTGTCCTGTAAATGAGCGCCCACTGATGACTAGGCGTCAGTCTCTTCATCAGTGGGGCTCTAATGGAGTCGGTGTTTGTGTTTTCACCCCCTAACTGTTAGGGATAATTACAAGATGGTTCAGAGTGGAACCCTGAAAAATAGCTAGAATTGTGCCAAACTGGCCTTCCAAAAAAGGCTAAAGTAATTCACTTTTGGAATGTAAAGGAAGAAGGCTTTGGAAGAGTTGGTTATAGAGTTGCTTTTCCAGAGTCTTTTGAATGAGAGACACTGTGAAGTAGCAAAAGTGCAGACTGAAGTACGTCAGGAGGGACGCAGGTTAAATATGACAGGAGACATTTTGGTGTAAAGATGGGAGACATTGAACAGTCTCCTGTGAAGTGTATTCACCTGGATCCCAGGGACTCTATTCATGAACAAATTAATTCAACGAAATCATCTTGATCAACTGCTCCTGGTCCTGCATAAATTGCTCTCTATCCTCTGTCTGACGTTTCAATATAGGATACTCAGGTACAATCACTCACAGATTGCAAAAGCATAAAATCTTAAGACTCCTTTTCTATAGTTCAAGGGTTACAGCCTCTTGTATTTATTTGTTCTTGTCTAAGAGTCAGCTCTTAGAATGAAGAATGCATGCTTTCTAAATTGTTACTGCCCTTGATAATGGATAGATGTTAGTCTGTGTCAAAATGTGTAGAAATATTTCCTGACTGGCTCATAAAAAACTCTTTTCTTGAAGGTTCATATGGAAACTTTTCATATGGAAAAAGAATTGGAAAATCCTTTTAAAGATTAAAAGTTAGTGAGAAAATATAAATGGATTAGCTTAAAGTCAGGAGGAGTCTCCGAAGTACTATGGGACAATTTAAATCCGACATTATTTTTTTCCCCTCAATCAAAAGATTGATTCGCTAAGATGAAGTGAAATTGAAAAGGAGTGAGTAGCAAAGGGGTACAATTTTAGACTAAACAGGGATTTAGCAATGAAGGTAATTGCAGACACCAAGAGACAAAAGCAATGCTTTAGGAGAGTACAAACTAAGCAGTGGAAACACTTCCTCCTCTTTTTGTTTGTTTCTGTACGGGAGGTTAAAAATTACGGGAGGATGGAATTTTGCTGACAACAAGAAATTGTACACTCCATTAGGTGTTCAACTGATTTTAATGTGATTATCTTTAAATTATTGTTCGATCTCCTCTGACTGTTCTATAAATTGAATAGTTGAAAAAATGGCTAAAGCTTAGATTATGATTAAATGAAACACCATATTTATTCTTCTTTTTGATCTTAAAAAGGCTTGGTAATGCAGAGGAGGCACTGTAGTATATTCAAAAGATTATTGGATTTTGCAGGAAACAGATTTTGATTTAAAAATCCTGTCCTGTCAATTATTGTTGGCATGACTTTGGTTAAATCTTACCCACTTCTGTGTCTCAAACTCTTCACTTTTAAACTTTAGATACGTAACCTATAGGATTATTGTGAATAACAAAATGATAGCATACCTAAAATACTTAATAGATTAGTAGGGACTCAAAGGATATAAATTGAGACAATGTAGAGCCATGCCAAAGTAAGAAGTACCCTCCCATTTCTAGCTTCTAAGCTATTAAATATCTTTATGGTGGAATTTACTACTTGGTAAATGTGGATGGTGAAATTTAATTGAAATACATACTTTTGTTTAGAATAAGGACTATAATTTTTTTAGTTTTTTAAATTTCTAGGAAATTTCTTGCATAATCAAGCATAGAAAATATATCACTGAAATTTATGATTCAATTCACAAACATGCCAAAATTTAGTATCCAAAATTATCTAAAAACCTGACAGTTTACCTTAAAATGTAAATATATGTGTTTGAGTATCTTGGTGTTTTTTTCCTATGAGAAAACAATTTTTACATTATGAATTTTAAAATTGTTCTAGGAAAAATGATCCTTCAAACAGTGCTAAGTACTTGACAGTATATTTTAAGAGTCAGATATTTCTTCAGCTTATTTATGAAACAAGCAATATATATAATAATAGGGGAATTATAGGGGAAATGTGTTATATACCCTTCTTTAGAGTGGAGGCCCCTTAAAGCCAAGCAGTGAAGTTATGTTGAATGTAAAATTAATAATATTTTAATCTGTGCAGTCAAACCCATAATGTAGCAAAAGAGACCAGTTCTGTTTTCCTCAGCAACAGGTACCTGAATCTAGTCTCTTACCATTTCTTATTGTTGATGCTCCAACAGCATATGCTTGTTTATAATTTCTGCACAAACCTCACTGTTTTTTGCTCCATGCTGTCCTGAAGTTTGTATTTCCCTCTCCTCATCTCTCCCTGTTTTCTCTTCCTATAACCCCATCCTTTCTCTCTTAGCCTCAGTAACTCTTACTTTTACCCCAAAGACTGTGCTACAGTTTCTACCTCCAGAAAAAAAATCTTCCTTATCTTCTTATATTGTGATCACATAGTTTGGCAACCAAATTATCATTAAAACAAACCTGAACTTTTTTGAGAGTGAAAAGGAACACAGTTAATAATTACATTGGGAGAACAGGTGTGACCACACACAGATGCGCGGTCATCCCATCTAAAATAGATTAGGTATTCTTGTGAAGAAAATTCTTCCCTATCCAAATGTGGAGAAAACTCTAGTGAGTTATTCCAGCCTCTGTCTTCTCTCTGCTCATTCCACTCCAGGAAGGTAAGAATTCTTGCTTGGTAAAATTTTGGAAGAAAGAGGTTGGCTTGAAAGTCCCATTTTCCCTTCTTCTCTGGGATTCAGCCTGCCAGGTGTCAGCTTGTAATCATCACTGCTCTGGGCCATTTCATAAGCAGAGTATTAAGGTCCCTTTCCTAGAGGTGACCATAACTTTTAAGACTGGGTAATTCTGCCTAAATGCAGAATTCAGGTAGCAAGACCAGCACAACTGCACATTTTTACTGATACTGAAAGGGATATATTTTTAGTTCCACTTATTGTCTTCCTTATTGTATTTCTTAATGAGTTAAAGGGGCAAGTAGGGAAGAGTAGTGCTGTTTACCCTTTATGATCCATGATCCCAACAGTCACCAGTTCTTTGTTTTCTTACATTACTCACAATTGCTCCATCATTACTCCTAACTGTTACCATTACATCATAACTATATTTGGTAATTTGATAGGTATCTAGTTGTGTATTTGTCTGCATCTTAAGAATAGAAAAAATATATAATTTTCAGTTCATGGAAATTGACTAGCATTTTCAAGAAGATATTATTTACAGAATAAACAAATGTCTGATTCTTCCACATCTTCCTGGACTCTATATGCCAGAAGCTCATGTCAGACAGGACCAAACAAATCAAGTTTCCATATATGGAAAATATCTGGTATAAGGTATTCTGGAGGCAAGGCACTGCACATATAATCTCTCATTTAATTCATGTAACAATACCATAAAGTTGATGTTATTGTTCTCACTCTATGAATGAGGAAAGTAGGTTTAGAGAGTTGAGTAACTACCCTAAGATTTATTATCCAGCTGAAAATTAGGGGGTCATGAATGAATTCAGCTTAAGACTATCAGCCTCCACAAGCCTGAGGATTTTTCTTCTGGGCACAGGCATAAAAATCCCTATTGGATTTTTGCATACAAGTCAATATAAGGTTCCTCATTAATTTCAAAGAGAGTCTTTTTTTTTTAATCCCATTGACGAAAGGGATGAGTTACGTAGGAGGCCTGGGTGCCTCATTATTTCCAGAAGAGCATTATATAGAATGAAGAATTTGAGGGCCAGAGATTGCACTGGAGAATTTCTGATATTTAAACACGTGAAAGTGTCATTTCCAGCTTTTCTGGTTTGAAAAAGTGCAAATATGAAGAGATGATGCCAGAGTATCTCCAGGGAGTAGCCATGAGCCAACTTAATTAACCTTGAGCAGTCCATGGCATGGTATTTTTATCTGATACAAAATAGTGGAAAGCTTCCATGCCCGGTTACAACTACATATCATTAAATCTTTACCACATGATTTCTTTCTTACATCATCATTGGGTAATGCTCCCATTTAGTAAATACCTACATACGACTTTGTATAGTTCAGTCTATTTGAACATACTTGTGGATTTCCTCATCTATTCATATTACTTTTTTAGGCATCAGGGTGTAAGGCGATTAATTATAATCCTGCCTACAAAAATTTTTTAACCTGACAAATAATGCTAACATCAGTTGAGGTTAGTGCTTCTAAGAAATCCAAGCACTGCTTTGAAAAGTTAAAGGAAGAAATATCACGTTTTGAATGGGGACTTGGGAGAGACTTCATGGAAGTGGAATGTTGAGCTCAACTGAAGTATGAGGAAAGGCTGTTACTGGCCATAAGAAAAGCAAAGTGGCATAAAATTGTTTGTCTCACTTGGGAGTTGAGAGTGGGTTATTGTGGCTGGACCAATATTTTCCTGCTGGTATAGAGCAGGTGAAAAGTCTGTACGGATAATTTGGAGTAAGTTACAGAACCTTGACATCGTGCTGAAAAGTATGGCGATTTCATGGGAAGCATTCAACAGACAGATCTTCTCCCAGAGTTAATGCTAATGGACTGATTCTCTGAAATTTTAGTATCTGCAGAATGAGTTGGATAATCTCATGTTAACATATGTTCAATGGTCTCTTCAGTGCAGAAATTCTCGCCATCTTTAATGTTGTTATGTCTACCGGGGATCTAAGGGAAGCTGTGACATGTGTGGATTCCCAGTCTTGTGCATGGTTGTTACGGTACATGATGTGAGACTAGTGTTCCTTGGAGCACACTTTGGAAAATACTTGTTTAGATAGTAAGGTCAAAGGATTCAGATTTTAATAAGGCTGTTGAGGTTCTGCTTTTCACTATGATGATCTTCTTGGCATTCTCCTTCAACCTGTGTGCACATGCATGTATACACACCTGTACACACACACACACATATACACACACACACACTCCCCCAAGGGAGCAGCAGGCATTTCTCCAGCAAGTTTCCTTTGGGTGGGAACCCCACAGCCTCTGATCCTTTTGTGGCGATTTACCCTCTTTTATTTTATTTGCTTTCCAGCTTTTAGAGTTCTGCCCATCACCTTATTGTGACTTCAGGCCACAAGTCCTTGACTTAGCTGTAACTCCCTAGGCTTTGGGAAAAGCTTTCACTACTTTTTTTTTCTGGATCCCAACAATTTTACTCTCAACCTGCAGTCAGTGTAGGTTACCTCCCATGACTCTGTAAAACAAACATACCCCTGAATTTGAACTAATAACGTTCTCCTTGATACACATGCCTCCCTGAAATGGGGCTATGATGGAACACTGCCCAGAAAGTCAGACCCTCCCCGAGACGTATTCTGGGGGAAAAATACTGGGAAAAATTCTGTTAGAAAGGGTCCATGGGGGTCACTATGACATTGGGCAAGATCATGGAATATGACCCTCTGTAATTTCCCTCCCAGGGAAAGGAGAAGGTTCAGATTGTTAGTTCTTCACTTGTCTAGTATAACAATTGTAGTTGATTTCCCAGAAAGTTACAGTAAAATTTCATGGGAATGATAATCATTGGTCATACTCTTTTCATGAGAAATGACAGGAAAACAACTCAAAAGCAAATAATAGCAATAATAATCATAATAGTAATAAGGAAGAAGGAGAATCTATTGGCTCAAATTCCTGGGAAGGATAAGTATCACCTGTTCAGGTGCTGAAGTAATGCTATTGGATCCTTCTCTCTCTCTCCACCCTACCGACCCCCCCCCTCCATCTGTCTGTCTGTCTGTCTGTCTCTCCCCTTCTCTTCATCTCTCCTCAAGATAGACATTCCCAGTCTGGTCTGGCTTCTCTCTCAGACTCTCCCTACATAGTAAGCAAGTAGGCTAGCAGAAGTCTCAGACTCATGTTCTCCTGGTATGCACCTCCTACAGAAATGGTTTTCCTGACAAGCTCAGCATCCTGTGGTGGTGTCAGCCTGATATCTGTGCCACCCAAGCCACATACAACAGGCTTTCTACCAAAGAAAGCAGGGAAGTGATGCTGGAAGAAGTAAGCAAATAAATATCCCCTTTCCTGACTCCCCTCTGTATGCACACTTTTTCTTCTTGCAAATTGTTTCAAGTGGGCTTCCTTATAACATATTATAACTATCTCACATAAAATCAAAGACGCTCTTATAATATCCCCCACCATGCCAACGTATGTCTAGATGCTTCATTCAGCTCCAGATCCAGGATTGATGGGTGGTGAGTATTTCAATCAGCCTTGCCCAAATGTGGTTTCTCATGGTCTATAGTCTATGCCTAAGTGATTAATTTAAACTAATTCGAAGACCTTCCATGTACTATGGGATGGTAAAGGCTAACCACAGGAATAATACTTACTTAGAAATTAAAAGAAATGAAAGAAGAGACAGCCTCTTGCTAGTTGTCTATTACTGCTTACAAAACCACCGTAACACTTAGTGGCTAAAAACAGTCACTTCATTATTTTTCATGGTTCTGTCGGTCTCACACGTTTTCCCTCTTGTGGTTGCAGTCTGATGGCAGTGGGGATGGGATCATCTGGAGGTTACACTGTGATCTAGGACAGCAGCTCGCTCTCTCCCTTTCCGTTAGGGGTGTTTCTCTCTCGTCACGTGGCCTCTCTCCCTATTCTCCCCATAGTCTTTGTGGCCTCCCCCGTGGGGCAGGTGGGATTCTTACATGGTGGCTCAGGGCTCTCTAGAAGGCTCTCCCAAGCCCCTTAACACTTAGACTCAAAACTGTTGCAGCCTCACTTCTGCTGCATCCTCTCACTTACTGCTGGTCACCGGGACACCTCAGGTTAAATACGGAAAGGCCCACACGAGGGCATGGATGCTGGGAGAAGTGGTTCCCTGGGGAGCATCTTTGAAGGCTGACTGCAAGATAGCCCTGCTCTATATCCTATTCTGACTTTTGTTGGAGAAAAATAGCAGGACTCATTTCCCAACATGTGAAGTTGGTCCCTGGTCTTCCACTTTGTGGTTCAAGCCCGATCTCCTGGGAGAATATTCATACTCTTGTCCGCCACGACCTTGCCTCAGCGGGCCTAAAGACATATTTCTCTTTTTAGGAATTCTGCCGCATTAAAAGCCTACTTCACGATGGTACGATTATGGAGGTCTAGGAGCAATTAAAAGCCCTATATTTTCCCTAGTATTTACTGTAGTTACTAACTGACTAATTCAATGTCTGGTCATAACCGGGGCTAGAAACAAAGCCAGATATGTAATAGAGGAAGGGCCACAGAAACTGCGTCTGCTTTTATAGCATTTATCTTTTAATTGCAGGCCTCAGGCTCTCAGCCTAAGATGTTGAAACACAACAAATCAGCCCCTCTCAGGCAACATCTGAGATGATGGAGCCAATTACTTCTGGGCAATAAAGTATTCGAGAGGTGCCTGGCAGGCCAGACCCATATTTTCAGGTCTCCTTGAATCCAGTTTTTATCCTGTTTCTTGCCCACTGGTTTTTGCATGCACTAACTTTACCATGAGACAGAGAATTTTGACATTTTAGTTCTGCAAAATTCACAATTATCAGGTGATCAGTAGTCTTGGATTTTTGGCTGCAGGCAAAAAGTGTTTTCTTAAAGTTACTTTTTTTTTTTTTCCCACATTAAGTCAGGCAGGCAGCTTGTCTCTTACAGAACTTACTGAACTGAATTCTGCAAATGGCCCAGGATGTTGAGCTCACATGTATTTCTATCCATTCTTTTAATTCTTGCTTTGCTAGATACAAGTGTTGAAATGGTTTATTAACCAGATGTTTTCTAGTCTCATAACAAAAATTATCAATTACTTGACTTGTATGGTGGTGAGGGGTTCATGCTAATCTACACCAACTTGTGAAACATCTTATGATCTTTTTCATTTGCCATCCAGGATGGCACATTAAATATTCATGACAGATGTCATGAAGGACAGTCAGGAAGGACAGAGTCTCTCGTCTCTTTCAGCCAACTTCCCCTCCCTTGGAAACCTAAACCCCTCCTGCTGTATTTCAAGTCCTTATCCTCTGTTACTTCCTCAAGAAGGGTGACACCCTCTCTTTAGTCAGATGTTATTCCTCCGTGCCGTATAAACACTTGAAGGCCATTTTAAGCCACTTTTGAGCTCCTTCTTTTCCAGAGAAAATGATCAATTCCTGTATGTGGGAAAAGTAGACATGTAAGATATCCCCTGGAGACCCAGAAGCTCATTTACTTTAGGTATCAAATTCTTCTATTTCTTCTTAACAAGAATATTCCAGATCAGTGAATCTTGACAGGGAGCTACAGTAGCGATCGTGGAGATGTCATGCAGAGAGAACAGTCCTTTATCTTTGGACGTATAAAATGAGCGCTATCAAAAGAGCAGTCAGCACACACCAAGCACCCACACATCTCTGCAGAACATTATCTTCAAAACCAGGACACCAGTAAGAAACAAATGAAATCCAAGAGGCAAACATGTTTTGGCTTTTGATTTTTTCGGAGGGGAGATGGAGGGGCGAGTGCAGATGTTGAACATCATGCATGTGTCTCTAACAGCTGGGAGAAGGTTAAGTTAAGTTCTCCTTTAACTCTTTAGTCACTTTATTGTATTTCTCTTTTACATTGTATCTTCTGGATTTACAATAAAAAATTCTGTGATCTCCCTGTAAATGTTTGCTATAGAAAGTTTATCTCTGGTCAATAATCTTAAGCACTTTCTAATGGGAATTCACGTTCACAGAGGGTGTTGGGAAAGGTAGGATTCTGTCCTTTCACTCACCTCCATTCAAAGCAGTCATTTTCTTTTAGATCAGGAATCATGTCTTACTTATTTCGAACCTGTTAACCCAGCATAGTGCTAGCACATAAAACACAAAAATCTTTGGCCAAATTCTGTATTTTAACAGAAAGGGCATATGATATGAATAAAAATTTAAAGAAGAAAGATAAACATTTACTTTTTAAATATATTTTATTAAAATATAGTCAGTTTACAGGGTTGTGTCAATTTCTGGTGTACAGCACAATGCTTCAGTCATATAGGAACATACATATATTCATTTTCATATTCTTTTAACCATAAGTTACTACAATATATTGAATATAATTCCCTGTATTATACAGTATAAGCTTGCTGTTTATCTATTTTATATATAGTCGTTAGTATCTGCAAATCTTGAACATTTACTTTTAAACTAGTATTTTCTAGATATTAAGCACAGGAATATAATGAGTGTTGTTTGATATTACATCATGATCAATAAACGCTATTAAAGTTCATGATGTGGAAGACACTTCTGTCTGACAGTGTCCAGTGTTGTAAAGTAGCAATGTAGAGAGAGCCACAAAAATCTGCAAACAAGGAATCTGGACTACAGCAACAGATTTTTGTTATTGCCAGAAGGTGCCCATCGGATTGCAATCTTTATAAATTAATGTGTTATTGTATATATTGGAAAAACAAAAACAAACCAAAAAATTCAAAAAAGATTAAGATTTCTAACAAAGTGTTATGTCTTAAAGTCTGATTCAAGATCTATTGTGTAGGGAAAAAATATCGCTGGTGATCTTATCAGTAAATTTCTGTAAGCATGAACCAAGATGATACTTGCAAATTGAAAGTTAGAGGCCAAAGTCTGCTAATTTTGCTTATTCATATTCCTGATAGAAATTGTCATACCCTTACAAATTTAAAAAATCCACCATCTGATTTTTTTCCTTCACTCAGACTTGTACTGTGTCATGCTGGCTCTCCCTGAGGCTACACGTGCGGGTGCTTTTGGTAGAGTGTATATGAGCCTGTGGGGTGAGGAGTATGGGTCCATGCTAACTGTGTGTCCCCCAAGATTTCACATCATCTTATAAAAATCTTGTAAATCAATAAACAAAACTTGTAAAACAGTAAATGTTCAAACTCTCTGTGATTAAATTGGGCGAATCAAAATATCAGATGCTATTTTGGTCTTCAGCAGTGCTGGGAGTTTATGATTGCTACTGACACACACAACAGCTGCAAAGATAATTTTTATGTTCATTATATTTACTATGTTACTGGGGGGTTTAGAAGCCCCTGAAGTACATCTTAAAAGGTTTTATTACTCTATAAAAGACTCTGTCACTTTAAACTCCATTAGTTGAGCTCTTTGGATTAGTAATGACATTCTTAGAAGCAGCACTAGGAAGTCAAGTTTAGGAGTCTCCGTGTAGTCGTCTGCGGGTTTTGGTGTATGTCAGCTCATCCTTGGGGAGAAGGGTTTATATAAAAAGGTCAGTGAAGTTATTGGATAGGAACAGAGTCAGGTTTGTTTTAATTCCTGTTTTCTGGTCAACATAACTCGTATCTCCTACTTACAAATTTCCAAGAATTTTAAATGTTAAAAAATGTACTTTAAGTCAATAGTGGACTGAGCCTTTTCGTTCACATTAGCAAACCTATCGTGTCCCCCAAAGCATGGTAGGAGATGGAGGAAGTAGCCAGGCACTCTGTATTTTCTTTCTTCAAGGTGCTTAATTAACTATGAGATGAGGAGTAGGAGGAGTTAGAAGACTTATAAAGTTGTTAAATATGACAACTCTGTATTTTTTTTCTAATTAACTTTTTTAAATTTATTTTTTAAAATATTTTTATTGAGTTATAGTCATTTTACAATGTTGTATCAAATTCCAGTGTAGAGCACCATTTTTCAGTTATACATGAACATACATACATTCATTGTCACATTTTTTTTTGTGCTGTGAGCTGCCACAAGATCTTACATGTATTTCCCTGTGCTGTACAGTATACTCTTGTTTATCTCTTCTACATATGCCTGTCAGTATCTACAAATTTGACAACTCAGTATTTTTGACTGAACACAAAAATTTATTCCATATATGAATTCTGTAGAGGAGAGAGTGGACATCAGAGCAGTAGTTAAGGAAGGTCAAGGAAGGTCACATGAAGAAGGTATTGATCCCTGAGTTTTATGGGCTCATTTTCCCCATTATATCAAGTTGGTTTTCATTATGTAGCCACTTTACAGAATAGTCAGAATGTACTGTATAGTGGGGATTCCCACTGGGGGAAGCACACTCCTAGTCAGACGCAGGTTCCCACTGTGCCTGTCACTCTGTTTCACGGCTGCTGGATACTGTGATAGTCAGTGTTGAGTGTCAGCTTGGCTAGGCTGGAGTCCCCAGTTGTTCAGTCAAACACTAAACTAAGTGGTGCTCTGAAGGTGTTATGTAGATGTGATTGAAATCCTCAGTCAGTTGATTTTAAGTAAAGGAGGTAATCTTCATTAATGTGAGTGGGCCTAATCTAATCAGTTGATAGGGCATAAGAGCAGAAAGGTGGTTTCCTTGTGGAAGAAAAAATACTGCTTGCGGTTTGCAGCCTCAGCTTCTCGCCAAGAATTTCCAACCTTTCCAATGGTCTGCCTCCATATTTCAGACTTACCTAGCTAGTCCCTACGATCATGTAAGGCAATTCCTTGCAATGATTTTATGTGTGGGTGCATCTGATATTTAATATTATATATTATTTAATTATTATATTATATTTTATATTATATAATTATTTAATATTATGTATTAAATATATCATAATATCTACTTCTAGTTCTTTTTCTCTAGTAGAGCCCTTACTGATACAGATACTCTCCTAATATTGAATGAATTGATGTTTATATAAATGAGTGAATAAATGAATAATAATTATCCATATTACTCTCTGTCAGTGGTTATGACCAATGGTTATGACTTAGAAAAAGAGGAAAGCTAAAAGATTTTAAAATTAACTAGTGGAAAGAGGGACAAGGAACCTTAGCGATGGCAATAATATTTAAATTCAACAGGACGTGACTAAAGGATGATGTAGAAGAGCCTTAGGTGACTCAAACATTTTACAAGGGAAGCCCCCAGGTTACTGAATTAACTCCTTGTTTATAAATTTAGAATTAAACCTTTGCATAATTTCCAATTCAGGACTGAAGAGCTCTGTCTTTATTTAGCTGGTGAGAAAGATTAGCTTGGGGACAGCCCTGATTCTGTCATGCAGAAAAACACACTTTGTCATTAAATTAAATTATCTACTTTACAGCCCTGTTTCCTTGGCTTGTTTTCTACCAGTCATACTAATCACAAATCTATCCAGTGCCAAAAAATCTTTTCTCTCCCATTTTATTGCGGTTCTAGCCATACTAGAATGTATCAGAAGCTGTAATATTAACTCGCGTGTCAGATTTTTTTAATGAAAATATTTTTTACATGGTTACATATCCAAATAAGATAAAGAAGAAAACTCTGCTTTTGTTTTAAATCCATCAAATATCTAATAAGACCTCTTCTATTATGATAGTGATTTTGTTTGTTTTTTGCCAGGTCTGTATATGCTTAAACCACCCTTATCCGATGATTTTTCCCTATTTCTACAGTGAGAGGAGGAGAAAAATGGAAGATATAAATTAGAATTATCTCCTTTGCAAAATACAAAATAAAGTACGATCTTACTTGTTCCTTATTTTATATTACAATATATATTTCAAAATAAAATTCAAAGCCCTCTTATTAATGATATAACTCCTGTGCAAAGAAACCACTCAGCTTAACAAATAGATTATTTTGTCATGATTCAGTGTGTCTGTGTGACTTAGAGTTAGTTTTTCTATACTCAGAATATAATTTTCTCTGAATGTGCTTCAGCACTCAGTGTATGTGTTTAAAAACAAAAAAACTTCTCCATTAGGTATACACAGAAGTCAACACATTTTGCATTTAAACAAGTTTTTGTGTGATTTAGGTCTGTTGAGCTCCAATCTTGTTTTTATGAGCATTTTAAATCTTGTTTTTCTATGTTGAATATTTAATATGAGACTGAAGAATTTACAGAATCTTCTGTACTTAGTATATTTTGTAATTCTGAAATAAGGAAGATAAATAGGAAACTTGGTAGCATATTTTGGTCTAAAAGTCTCCTTGAATCGTAATATTAGGAAAGAAGCTAGAAAAACACACCTAATTCCACAGAAACCAGTGGCTTGAAACTCACGTTTTTAGGACTGTAAGCCATCATCATTGGTACGTTTGGTCTTGATAGTTTGAACATAGACCTTAATGACATTTCATAGTTGGTTTTTTATAAAAGAGTTTGCTCTCATTGTTAGGAGAGAAAGTAAGCTAAAGTACTTTTCTAGAAGGGAAAATTCTTTGGGAAAATGGACAGAGTTTCTCTGCATTGAGCTAAATTGGTTCTGCGTTATAGGATCCATACCTGGTCCATGCTATTTATCCACAAGCAAGAACCCTTGGAGAAAAAGCCTACTTGTAAAACTGGAGAAGTTAAGGGTATTTTGGCAGCAGCATTTTACGATGATCACCAATGTCCCTGCCCCTGGTGTAGATGCCCTTAACGGTTCCTTCCCCTTGAATGTGGACTGTGACCATGCCATGTCCTGTAAGATCCCATCTTAGCAGACTTGAGTGGTATTACTCTGCTGGTCTTGAAGAAGTAAGCAGCCTTGCTGTGAGAGGGCTTGTGGCTAAGACCTGAAGGCAGCCTAGGTAAGCTGAGAGTGGTCCCTGGCTGACAGCTCCAAAAAAATGGAGACCTCAGTCCTACAACCGCAGGGACCTGAATTCTGCCAATAAGTTGACAGATTCTGAGTCCCATGTGAGATTGCAGCCGTGGCTCTCATTTTGGTTTCAGACTTGTGAGACCTTGAACAGAGGACCTAGTTAACCAGTACTTGACATCTGACCCATGGAAATGATGAAATAACATATATATGTTGTTTTAAGCTGCTAAAGGACGAGAATGTTTTACACAGCAGTGGAAAACTTAACAGATAGTTTTGATAAATTTGGCCCATATATCCTAGGATTAAACCCATCATTCATAGATGGTATTTATGGGTTTTGGCCAATAAAACCGTCAGTAGTTTCAGAAAACAAGTGAGTGCCAAGTTCTGTTTCTGAATGATAAAAACTCTATGAAGTAGGCACGATTAGGGGGATTACCAACAATCAACTTCTATTCGGCTGCATTGCTATCGTTACTGTTGTTTTCCTTCCTACCCTTCCATTCCTGTGCTGCTTTCCTCCCTCCTTTCCTTCCTCTTTTCACTCCTTCCCTGCTTGCTCTTGCTCTCTCTCTCTCTCTTTCCTTTTTTTTCTTTCTCTCTTTCCTCCTAAAACCTTTCCTGTAATACTAATATGCTGGAAACTATTGACTATTGAATGATTTACATTTTAGCTTATTTAATCAGCATTAAAATCCTTGACACATCCAATCATCTGTCTATCTGGACTGTGAGAGAATAAGATGTAGAATAGGATTACTTGACAGAGATGGCTATAGGGAAGATGTAAGACAAGAGGGTTTAAAGGAGACTGGGTACCTGATGGGATATGAAAATAAAATGGACTGAAAATCAGTATAAGTTATTAAGACAATAAGATGAATTTAAAAAATGAAATGTTTCTACCACTTTGTTTAGAGGTAGCATTATCTTTGGACAGAATTTTTGTCTGTTTAGTTCTTTACTATATACCCAGTGCCCAGAAGAGACCTTGGCATCTATGGTAATAGCTCAATGTAATGCATTTATTGAAAGAATGAATGTTACATATTAAAGAAATTTGATGTTTATGTAGCTTCTGAGCTAGAGATTCTAATCTTTAGAAGTGGGAATGCACAGAATTTGAAGCTAGAGAGATTGGTATATTTGTTTAATTAATTTAATATTTACCATAAAACTTAAGGTAATGGGATATTTGACAAGAATGGTATATGGATTTAAATGTGTATTTAGAAAGGTCTTGAACATCACCTGATCCCACAGGATTCTAAATTATTGCACAGTAGGAGAATAATGGGTGGGATTTTGTCCTTTAGTATAACCTAAAGAGCACATTTAAAAGAAGACAAAAGCAAGTTACCAAAGATAAGCTTCTTATTTTATAATTCAGCCAGTGACTGGTCTTATTTATTCTATCACAAGGATGGCCTTAGTACTAGGTCACAGGAAAAATGCTACTACAGAATTTATATAATAAACAGTATGCTTATTCAAAGAATGAGATACTACATTTTACGAAGTTGGTGAATATATTATCAAAACTAATTAACTTCAGCTGGAAGCAACCAGCATTTCAAACTGTGAGCTAAATATTAGAAATTGAGTATGTGTTCTCTGTTTAGAAATGAGAAGTACGTTAGCGAGTCATGGTTTTGTAGTAACGACAAGAATAAAAATACGGTGCCCTGGAAGAAAGAGCGTCTTCGCTTTTTGCCGCTTTGGCTGACCCATTGTAATCCTGAAGCTTTATCTTTTGGTTTCCTGAGGAGAGGGGTAAAGACTCCATCACCATGCCTTGTCTAAATTCGTGTCAAAAATGAGAAGAAGTTAATGAAACATTGCCCTTTTCTTTTTTGACATTAATATAAATGTGTCCGGTAAGAAAAATAAACCTTGCTGGTTGTCAGTTTGTAGGGGTGGGTAACTTTTCCTTTCTTCCTGTCTGGTTTCTTTGGCTGGTCCAATAATTAAATTGGCATAAGACAGATTAACAGGATGAAAACAAATTTCCTATGTATGAGAGCCCCAGCGACATGAGATCCAAAGGCAGGCAGACAATTGAGGCTTACGTCATCCTGAGTGAAGGAGAGCGGGTAGGGACTGGGGGCTTCAAAGGAGAGGAAGACAACTCAGAGAAAAATGAGAAGATTAGAGGTTTGGTAAAGAAATGTTTGCCGTGACATGCAAATAAGTCTTTCTCCTATTAAAAAAAATATGTCTTTGGTAATAGCTCTCTTCCTGGTAAAGACCCTCTGTCTGAATTCTTTTAGGCAGTTAAGGGGAAGGTTAAACAGCTCTAGCTGCATCTGTTGAGCCGTGATTGTCTGATTGACAGCCAGCTGCTCAGAAGCACAGGTGAGAACCTAGGCTTGCAAATGGTACCTGAAGTCGAGTGAGATAGGGGTGGGGGCCAGGGGAAGCTTGTGGGACTAAGCTCTTGTGGAATCTGATGCTATCTAAGGGTAAATAGTGTCCAAATTGAGTTAAGCTGTAGGACACCCAGCTGATGTCTCAAGCATTGCTTGTTAGTGTGTGGAAAGCCCACACTCCTACACGTTGAAGTTGGGAGCAGAACCCAAAACACTTGGGTGCACCTTATGTAATGGCCATGTCAGCTCGTTAATTTTACCTCTATTACAGACTCTCTCATGATGGACTTGACAATTAATTTTCTTAATATATTCTTAATGTTCTTGCTTCATCAATTTCTAGATACTATTTTAAAATATGTAACCTCTAATGCTTATAACCACTCATGTCGTAGATACACTATTACATGTTACACCCTATTTTCTTTGTTAGAGCTTGGAGCCAATTGAGGTGTAGATACTGAAGACAGATAGTTGAAGACAAAATACTTAACTGCTAGTGAAGACTTTTAGGCAAGGTACTTTAATTTTTTTTTATTGAAGTATAGTCAGTTTATAATGCGTCAGTTTCTGGTGTACAGCACAATACTTCAGTCATATAGGAACATACATCTATGCGTTTTCATATTCTTTTTCACCATAGGTTACTACAAGAAATTGAATATGGTTCCCTGTGCTATACAGTAGAAACTTGTTGTTTATCTATTTTATATATAGTAGTTAGTATCTGCAAATCTAGAACTCCCTGTTTATCCCTTCCCACCCCCTTCCTCCCACCCCGGTAATCATGTTTGTTTTCTACGTCTGTGAGTCCGTTTCTGCTGGCAGTGTTCTTTAGATATGCTGATACAGACCTGGTTAGTACTTGACCCCAGGTGGGGCACCGCAGGATTTTCCACCTAGCCTGTACTAGATAGCTTCATGCCTTTCCCAGGTGCTGCCTTGCACAGATAGTACAATGTATACTGTCTGTACCCTAGCGCTGCCTTAGGAGAATACATAGAAGGAGGTGGGGCGTATATGCTCATTTATACCTTCCAAGTTCAATAAAAGTCACTGTTACTACTCTGAGGAGTCAGAGGTCAAGAAGATCACTGAATGGAGATTCTTTCTCATGGACACATGAGGTCAAGAGGAAAGGAAAGGTAGGAGGAGGAGTAGACAGACTACAGTCCTCCAAAGAGTTTCAAGTCCTAATCCTGAGAATCTGTGAATGTGTTCTGTCACATGGCAAAGGGGAATTAAGGTCACAGATGAAATTAAGTTGCTTATCAGATGACCTTGACATGATATGATTACCCTGGACTATCTGGGTGGTCTCAATATTATCACAAGTGTCCTCATAAGTAAAAGAAAGAGGCAGGAAATTTAGAACGAGTAATGCGAGGAAGGCTGGACTCAAAGATGAACAGGGACACAAGCTAAGGATTGTGGGTGGCCTCTAGAAACTGGGAAAAGCAAGAAAGTAAATGTTCCTCTAGAGCCTCCAGAGAGGAATGTTGACACCTTGATTTTAGCCCTGTGAGATGTATTTCAACTTCTGTCCTCCAGAAATGTAAGATGATGAGCAGGCATTATTTCAAGCTGCTAAATTTGGGTAACTTGTTACAGCAGCAACATGAAATTATGCAGTACCTTCCATGGTGCCATGCAGTAGCAGAAACCACTGTTTGTCAAGCAGAAAGAAATTTAAGGTTTCGGTGATTGCTAAAATTTTGGAAGGATGAGAAGAACTGAATAAGATGACATTGTTGGACCGTTGGTTTCAAAATCCCACAGTGTCAACTCCCAGCAATGCCAATATCCCTGTCACCCCATACTGAGGAAGGAATAGTTGTGCAAAAGGAAGTTAATTGTTTCTTACTTTGAAGGATTATCTCAACGTCCCCAGACCGTTGCCTAATATTGAGGTGATACCCTGAGTTTTGTCAGTTTCCCTCCTATTCTCTAGTGTATACATGTATGAATATATAGGCATTTAGAGTGTTTCTGCTTACCATATTCACTCAACACAGTGTTAGCCATGCAATGAACCAGCATAATATCCTGTAGGATAGTGAGATGATCAAGATTCTTGAAGCCAATTTATGGAGAGAACCAGAGGGCTACTACTGACCTTAAAGCAGACTGCATCTGCTTATTAAGACAGAGGAAGAAAAAATAATTTGCACACTGATAACTGCTTACCACTTGTCAGAAGAATGTTGATTAGCTGGAATAAAGAGACCACAAGGGGAACAGCAACCCCAGTTGCGTTTAACCCTCTGATCAAGTTTAAAATAATTCACTGTCGTTCTCAAAGACCAATCCATCTTCTCTTCACAGCACCAGTGTATCTTCTGCTACTTAAACGGAGACAGGATAGAAATCACCACCTTGACCTCCTTCAGGTCTTCTGGTGGCACGAGTATCTGTGGTGCGTCAGAGTTATAAGACTGAATTTGGTTTGTTGTTTTGGTGTAGAGGGGAAGTTCAAGGGCTTTTGCTGAGGCCTGCACAAGAAAATAATCCTCTTTCTTCAAGTGAGTGAACCAGTGTGGGAATTTTGTTAGCTGCCAAGTTTGTCTGTTCCAATTATGTAATCGAAAATGGTAGAAATAAATAGAGGGCTGTTTTACAAACCTGCTGTTGGAGCTGAACTCAAGCCAATTTCCACTTATCACCCAGTCGATATACACTCTTATTCTGACTGGTAAACTTCAGTCACATAGGAGAACCCAGGTCTCAGTGTTGGCTGGGAACCACTGTATGGGAATCCTTTGAGAGTTAAGGTTGTTCTCTTTCCTTAGTGTAAAACGTACACCCGTTTGGTAAAAGGCCATCTATCCCTTTGAGAAGCCTAAACCAGTATTTATTTGGTGGACCTCCAGGGTGATATGGATGGGGGTTGATGAGCAGATCACATGTGAAAAGTGTACACATGTGAGAAATGTACTGTCATTGAATTTCTTCCTATATGTCGTATAAGGAATTTCTGATACCTCAACTTTGTTTAATTCATGTATCTGCTGAAATCCAAGTTTCACTGAAATATTCAAACAAACTATTAGAGTTGCTTCTAGCTTCCTGCCTACTTTGCACTTGTTAATACTCTTATGCTTAATACGATCTGGATACTTATCTAAGCAGATGCGTATATTAACTTAATCTTCACAATTACATGAGCTAAATGTAATTATATCCCCATTTTATAGATGAGCAAAATTAGGTAAAGCTAAGCATCTTGTCTAAGTTCACAAAGCTTGTAAGTGGTAGCCGTGAAATTAAATCCAAAATATCATCCTTAATAACGGACTCAAGTTTCTCTAGTGTTGTATTCACTCTTGCCTATGAGAAACCATATAACCCGTTACCACACGTACTCCGTAGGCTTTGACAATATAAATTAGCAAAGTCTTGCAGCTGATCTGTAAACCACATCTCTGTAAATGTGAAGTGTCTCCTCTCAAGGCAGATCTTGCATCTGTCCTCCTGAAGCGCCTGAGGGTACGACTCTGGCTATGGACGTGAAAGCCATGGGGGTGGCAGGAGCAGGGCGCGAGGGTAACTGGCCGGTGCTCTGGAAGTAACTGCCCAGGGTGACGAGCCACCACCCTCGTGTACTCTTCGTGTGCTGGAATTGGGTCTCCGCAAATACATTTCTGCTTGGCCGAGGGGCTTTACGTTAGAATCTGCAGTAAAGGTACTAGGAGGATGTGAGTCCAGGGGCAGAGGAAGCCTCTTGCTTCTTCCGGGTTCTTCCTTGTGAGTTCCCTGTTTGTTTCTGGTTCTATCAGGGTGACATCAGTGTCTCCTCACGCTAGCAGAAGCTGTGCCCTCCAGTAGCAGTAACTGAATCCTGTTGACAGTTTTTCCAAACACCAACACAACCAGCTTTATCTTGCACTTACCTTGATCTACCAGCTCCAGCTGACCAGTGTCCCCTCTTCCAAGGTCTGGATCCCAGATTCTCAGGCCCCCTCTTATAAATGTCTAAGTTTTAATGATTCCAACCACCTCCTTTGTTTTCTCAATATAGGGACAGTAACTGTATCCTGAAGCTGCTACGTTACAATACCTTGGAGTTCTCATTTTATCCTTTTAGTTACGTAGCTAACAACTTTATTCCTCGCTGACAATTTTTCCTGTAAAATTCTGTCTCTTCAAGTAATTGCTATGATTTCTGTTTCCTGACTAGACTCTGGCTGATATAGATAAGGTCGTTTCAGTGTCCAAGAAGTCGTGGCTTTCTTCCCCAAAAGGTAAACTCAGCTACTTCTATAGGTAAGGGAACATTAATAGGCTCTGGGGGTTCACAGGACTCATATTTATTTTATCTTACGCACATGGTTCCATTATGTTTCTCAGAGTCTCTTTACCAATCCCAGCCTGACTTTCACGTAACAGACCTGGCAAGTTAGAGGCTTCACATTACTGTGTTATTTCTGTAACTCCTCGAATTGATTTCTGTGTCTGATTTATTGTTGTCTCACTCAGTGACTGTTAATCATAAAATAAGAGATTCTCTTAGGGACTCAGGAAGTCTAAACCTATTGGAGCAGGTGAGTTTGAGAAGCAAAATAGAGAAAGAAAGAGATAAAGTCAAATATCTAGGGCCCTGTGCTATAATTTTCTATCTTTATGCTATCCAGTTCAATCAGAAGAAGCCGGCTCTCCTCACGGTCCCTAAATTCCTCATTGCAGTCGTAGTGATCATTTACAGCAGCCACTTGAACTCCAAATCCCACTCAGTGATACGAAACTTTATCCCACGAATGAGCACATGTCATGGGCCACCTGCAGTCCATTTTCCCTGGTGATGAGGTAATCGGTCCCTTTAACCCAGGTCACGTAAGCAATACAAAATGTCCCTCTTAAGGGTTTTTCCTTGGAACCACTTCCAGTTCTGTATATTTCACTCCTTAAAGTGTACTATAAGAGGCAAAAACCACTCTAGATATTTCCAGTACGGAGTGACTTAATATTGAAATCTGAATTTGAGATGTAGTGATTTATTTACATCTACATATAGGTGTCTTTTACTTAGGAACTCTAAGAAGAACATTTATTTCCTTATTTGCTGATTGATCTTTCCTACTATTCTTGGCCCAACACATGCATTATAAATTCCCAAAACAGCCAGCATGTCATATTAAAACCTATGGACTCCAAGTTTTCAGTGTTTACATTTGCTTGGTTTTATTATATTTTCCTGGATGTTTGATTTTCATGGGGGGTGTAGGTATAAATGAGTCAGTTCTTCCTTCTCTGACATTTGATCATAGCACTTAAAAATCTCACTCTGAAGTCATCTGTACTTGGATGTGAATACCCACTTGGCCCCATATTGGCTGTGTGACATTTAGAAAAGTTATTTAGCCTCCCTGAGCCTCGAAACTACTCATCAAAATTGGTAAAGTCTTGGTGCCTATTTGCAAGTTGATACGAGTATTAAGTATGACACACAGTGCCTGGCACATAAATGCTGGCTGTTAAGATGAGGGACTTGTTTTTTACACGTGTTTTTTTCAGATGCAACTGAAAACTATTTGGTACAGTTTTTTTTTTAATATATTGTTAAGCTTGTTGCTTTGAATGTACCATCCTTTGGAGAAAAGGGCAGGGAATACAGGAAGGAGTTAGGCGAGTTTCTCGTCTGTGCTCCTCTGTTTCCCAAGCCTACCTCATTACAGGCTACTGCAGCAGAAGATGCTTTTCCGAGTCCCTGAGAGGCTGCTGCCGTCCAGGAGACGCTCGTCCCCGTCCCTGTGACAGTGCAGTATGGCACGCGGGCGACCCTGGGGAAGAGGATAGACTAATAAGCCTAAGACAGTGATCACGGCCCCTCATCGCCCAGTGAAGTGTGCAGAAGACCCTTCGGTTTTGTCCATTCCTGAAGAACCACAGACACACTGAGTAGACTAATAAACTGATATGCCTGGGTTTCTTTTTTTGTTTGTTTTGTTTTAAATGTGGAGGCACTGGGGATTGAACCCAGGACCTGGGACATGCTAAGCATGTGCTCTACCACTGAGCTATTCTGTCCCCACTGATAAGCCCACAATGAGGATACAGTAGGTACAATGCATAGAGATTTGGGGACCAAAAAGAGAAAAGTTGGGACTTCATCATCAGGTACCAGTTTAACAGTAAGTAAGACATGAAGCATCTCAAGAGACGTTAGTTCAAGGGTCAGAGAATGACAGGTCTGGCTGGTTAAACACTCTGCTTGGGAAAACAGGACAAGGACCTACATGGAAGAACCTTGAGTCTTCTTTGGCCTCCCTCCCATTTGCCTGCCTCATTCTCCATGAGGTCTATTAAGATTACCACCCTAGATATTCAGAGGTCATATGGATGGGCATGTGGCTGGGGAAATTAACTTTGAAAGCCTGAGCATGTACCCAACTCTTAAATCAATTAAGAGATTATTTGAAACCAAAAGAAGTTAAGGATACTAACTGGAACGTTTGAAATTTAAAAAATGTAAATGTAAATTTTATTATCACCACATAGCAGTTAAGAGCTTGGGAAGACCATTAGATGAGTTACAGAAAAGAAGACAAGCTGTGTCCAGCTATGTTTTCTCTGCACGTCTGAGTTGTAGTGTGCCTAAATATGTTAATCTGGTGTGATATTATTAGCTAAATTATTTCATAAAAGATTTTCTTTCTTGCCCTTTGTGTGAACTTAAATTATATACGAAGACAATATTCTCACAAAAGCAAAGAGGCTAGGCCCTAAAGCACAAAAGTACATGTACACTTTGGAAAGTACATCATATATATGTCTTTTAATATAACTGTGTGTATATTCAATCTAGAGAATAAAACCACATAGAACCATTCATGCATTTACTGTAGAAATTGACCGAAACTTTCCCCAGAGGCATACCTCTTTGCAGGGCTTTCTTTGAAGAATCCAAGTTTTCTAAGAGAATCCAGAATTCCATTGTCTTCAATAACTTCTCATTGTAAACCTCTACAACCTTCAGCTTTACTTTATTCATGTTTGCTCTTTTTTGGGTCTTAAAATAGGCTTTGGTTAAGCCAGCTGTTCATGAAACTGAGGAGGGGGGGGGGAAAAAGCAAGCTCAGGAAAGCACAGTGTCTAGCTTAGATTTTGCATAGTTGCTATACTAATCAATATCACAGTAATTAAAATCACCCATGATTAATGGGCTAGCGCTTTTAGAGGGCTTTGTTGTCTACAAAAGCATTTCACGGTCTATTTTGTCTAACTGCTCAGTAGGGGCAAACCCCAAGTCGCCAGGCTATTTTTTGGCCTTAATTTCCATTTGAGCTGTTCCTGTCTATGGAAACACCTTGCCTTAGGATGCAGTTGTGGGTTTCCCCTCTCTGCTTGTGAAGGAAAAGACCTTTTCTGGCAAAAGCAAAAACTGAAGCTGAAAACTAGGGATTGCCACTTTACTAACCATTCGCTGAATTCACCTTCTCTTTGCACAGAGAGCCCCTGGGACAGGAGGACTCTGACAAGCCAAATGTATATTGTTTGCTAACCTGAGGCTGTACCTATTTGCATTATTTCTCTCTCTAGGAGAAAGCAGTCAGTGCTATTCTTCTCTTGTCTAATCAACTCTAGGCTGAGACTCTAAATCTTGAGTTCTAATCCTGACACTTAGATTAATGTAATCGTGAAAAATTGACATTTTAATCATACATTTTAAAAAATTAGCTTACATTTTAAGGGAGGCAATTCCCTTAAGGACGTAGTAGGACAAGTCATTATTTGCAGTTACTTAAATGGGCCAAAATGCTTAGAATAAATATTCCTTGGATATCAAGTTGTGTTTCTAAATACTTCTTTATCCTGCATGAATTTCAACAAAGGTTTTGCACTTATAGCTGATGAGAAAAAAAAAATAGATTGCACAAAAGCTTTTCATGGGGTTTTGAGGATTGACTATAGTTCATCAGAAAACACTTCATAAAGAATCTAAATTTGTAATCCTAGTACGTCTCATCAGGTATCAATGAATAGTCCAGTTGGTCTATTTTAAATTCATTCTTTGTCTGCAAATGACTTGTACATTTCTTTTTGGACTGTACATACTGCTCCCTGCAGAATTCTTTGAAATATTCTTCAAGAAGACAACAGAAATATGTGGAAGGGGTATAGCCTTAAGAGCTTTATTGACATAATTCTTGATAATTTGCTACTGATTTTTTTTTATAGTTCAAGTATAAAACTATGAAGTATGGTCTGTTCTGAATCTGAATGAACCTGTAATTCATTCATCTATTCATTCAGCAAGTATATGCAGGCACTCAGTGTTAGAAATGCAGTGGTTAAACTCTCTCATGGCTATTGATTGAATTCTGGCACCATGAAAATGTCACCAAAAACCTCTTGAGGCAAAAATGGTAAGAGAGATGACTACCTTGACAGAGTGTTAGTGTTACTGGTGATTAGGTTCTTGTCTCATCGCAGAAAGAATTCTGAGACAAGACGCAGAGGTTAAGAAAGTAAAGCGGGGATTTGTTAAGGGATAGTGGTACACCCTCAGAGGGAGAGCGGGCAGGCTCGGGAGAGCAGCTGCCCTGAGTCTCTTTGGCAAGTTGGTGACACAGAGTGTAAATATAAAGGGGAAGAATATTTATTAGGGAGGGAAGGGTCTGGGATCGTATTGCCTGATTTTCATCCCAACTCCACCTTCTTGAAGGGAGGAGGGACTTTTGTCCTTATTTAGTCTCGATCAGAAGTGTCATGGTGTTGGTGCATGCTGGGTACTTCTGATCTGCAAGGCTAATTTTATTGAAATGAGGACTTAATTAGTAAAAGGTTACATTTGGGCACTGGAGACTGCTCCCTTTTCCCACCTTTCTTTGTTGACCTCCAGGCCACTTGTCATCCCAAAATATGTGACCAGTTACCAGCCCAGAGGTCCCTGCTTTTCTTTCTTAGCCCAGGGACCCCTGTTGTTTACATGATGTATGGTTTCCTGTACTTAACCCTATATCCCCTCCTTTTTTGCCCAGTTCCTGCAGTTCAGCAAATTTAGGACTGCTACAAAGTTTTAGAGTCTATTTTTAGGTGGATCTTTCAAGGCAGGGGCTTGATTAGGACCAGGTAAGAATTATGCTATAACAGTTGAGGACTGTTTCACACAGCAAGGGAGGAACTTGGGGTCAGGAGTGTAAACAATCTTCAAATCCTGGAGAGTAAACAGCTTTGGATGCTGTCTGTTGAAAAGCTGAACGACGTGACATTCTTTAAATCGTTTCCTGAAAGTTTCTAAAATGAACAGTAGAGTTATTTGCAACAATTATCTTTCTGGGCAAGAGTTCCCTGGAAAAGACATGTGAGGGAGAGTAGTTCAACTGCAAATTCACATCACTGTTGGCTGTAAGATATGTGAGTGGAGATGGCAAAAAACAAAACAAGAAACAAACAAAACAATTAAAAAAATAACTAAGCACATAAGCAATTTGGAGAGAATAAATAATGTTAAAAGTAAAGACTAAGAGCAATTTGGAGTATTTGTTTAAGTAGCATAAAGGACGTGATAGCTGCTATCTGGAACTTTGAAGAGCTCGCAATGTGTTACTTTCAGCATTTTTTCAGTAAAGCTAGAAACATCAACATTTAACTCCATTTAGCCTTATTCTGCATTTCAAAGTCTGTCTACCTTTCAGTTCTACATATTTTAAGCACCACTTCCAGCATAACTTCTTAGCTGCTTTGCCCCATGCCAGGTATGGATTTGAAAACACATGATGGGAAATGTGGCATAGAGTGTGAGCTTCACTTCCCCGTGCACTTACCTTCTCTTTTGGATTCTGGATGAATAGAAATAGAAACCTATTCTCAGGATAGATTGTCTGTTTTCCGCCCCATCAATCTAACCTGCATGAATCCTAAAGATACTGTCTGATTATTTTGTGCTTTCTCCCCAGTACCTAGCACGGTGTCCAGCTTATGGGCAGTGGTCAATGAACATTTCTTAAATGAATAAATCCATGATTCTGAAACCTAACGCAATTAAGTCTAATTTGAGAAGTTGCACCCTGGATTTCCTGCACTTTTTCTCTTTTGCATGTTTTGTGTTACTAAAGGTGCAGCAGGTAAACTGAGCTTAAGTCAGTGTATTCCATTCATTGGGCAACTGTAGATAGTTCGGGGATGAACACGGAGCTAAGTTTGAGCCCTTGATCCCTGGGATCTTGGTCTAAGCTTACATTTTTCTCACGTTGTGAGCTGGCAAAGTGTTAGGCAGGGTCTGCCACAGTGACCTGTCACTCTGAAGGGAAGCACCCTCCTGAAAATGAAGGCAGCCGACAGAAAAACAGTGTTAACTGATCAGGGCAGACGGGATCCTCAGGTGGTCTTGTTAGACCCCGAATCAGCCCTCCCTGAAGGACTTTTCAACCATATATACACTTGAATTCTTGTATCAATTTTGATGGAATATTTATGAGGATAAAATGAAATAATGTGACTAAGAATGCTTTAAACAATATACAACGTAAACTAGGGGTGTCATACATGTTTGTTTCCTTTTCAGAATTCCTTCCTCCATGCCATCCTGCAGCCTGCTCCCAGAACACTGATATTTTTTCGATACTAAATTAGACTGCTGAAATGATCACACAGACAACATAAAATTTTGTTTCTATAGAGAATTAAATAATTGGGCACAACTTGAAATCCATTTCTCTCAACTCTCTTATTTACATTAAAGAAACTGGAAGTCAGAGAATCCTTGATAATAAATATAAAAATAATTGCAACTGACCAAGGAATGAGGACCCTTTCCACTCCACACCAGTTCTGTTACTGTGTTTTGTACCTCACATGCTGATTCAATTTTTTCTTTGTTTTCTATACTCTTTTTTCATATTCATCTCCCAACCCCTCACCATAGACAAAGATTAAATTATAATATCCTTCTTCTAATAAAAATCTGTCAACAAGGACTTGTGTTGTGTTATGCCTTGAGAATGAGCATAAAACATTCTCAATTAAGTCCCAGAGTCAGCTGGGACATTGTGCTTGCTGTACACCAGAGACTGACACATTGTAATTGACTGTACTTCAATTAAAAAAAAAAAAGACAAAAACAAGGCCTAGCAGAGTGCCCTGCATGTACCAGTGGCTCAATAAACAGGTGTTGAAAGTTGTTGAAAAAAAAAGTCACAGAGTAAATACTTACAGGAAACCTAGAAAATAATAATAATAATAATAATAATGATAATAATAATGAACTATTATAACTATAATTATTTATTATTATAATAAATAAAAATACATTTTTATAATAATTTCAATTATTAATTATTATACATGAAATGCATTATTATAAATTATAATTACTATAATTATTAATTATTATAAACAGAAATACATTATGAGTTAGGTCTTTGTGCACTAGTGTAGTATCCATACTAATTTTTGCCTCCTAACATGTATTTTTTTGAGTGCCCACATCAAAGACTTTGGTGAAGATGAAATGACCTATCATACTGGTACCAAATAATCCCAGCTTCTTATTCACAGCTCGTTGAACCAAAAGTGTTTATCTGATCCAAACTGAGTCAATCACATTCTCTCTGTCTCAGGAAATTAAACCTAAGGACACTGAGAGATTGAGCTGTTTAAATGATCAGCAACTGATCACCAAAATCATCTATTATTGGAGTACACATTAGTTCAGGAGAGTTTGTCTTTCTTATGGTCGCATGCTTAAAACACTGACATACTCACTTTTCAATGAGGATTTATCTTAGGGTCTATTTGGACATTCAAATAGCAATAAGACTGTGAGTTAAAATCTGTGTTACATAAACTGGACTACTAGGAAGAATTTCCCTTTGTGATTGACTAAACCAAAAGCTTCGGCTTCTCCACTGTTTAAGAAATTATTCCATTTTAGCTCAGTTGAGCACTTGCAAGTAGTTAGCTTAAACACAAAGCAATTTTGTGGAGGGGAAGGACTTCACCTAACATGGAAAGATGGTTCACATTCAGAGCCAATAATATTCATAAACTTATTGATGTAGAAGATGGTTAATAATTGTCACACAAAAGCATCTATTTTAGGTTATATTGTGGGTCTTTGATGGGCTGAATAAATTCATTTTTATTTGGGAAAAAAAGGGATCTGTTCGTTCACTTTCTTAAAGGGTGAAAATTGACCTACTTTATAAGCAGGGAAATTCTTTGCAGTAGGTATTAAAACTTTGTGTGGGGAGAGGAGCAGGGAAATTCTTTCATCACTGAGAATGTGCCTTAACCAGGAAAATAATTATTTCTTTAGTTTAAATGCACTTCTTAGTCAAAATTTAGCAAGATGTGACAGTGGTAACCAAAATTTGCCTCCAATTCCATTGGATATGGCGTGGTCTCTGATAATCTTTGTTCCTCATCAGAAGGGGCTAAAATATTACAAGGGTGCCTGTCAAGTCAAAGATTCATGTAAACCAAAGTCATAGGAGAATAAGATACAATATGCAAGCAGAAAAAGCAGATCTGCAAAGATAAGGGTGAGTATTCTGACACCAGCTAACATACTGTAATTTAGTCCTGGCACTAATCACTTGTAGCTAGTGTAGAACCCATGTGTTAAGGGCTCAGGTCTCCACAAGACTGCCTTCCCATCAGACACCAGTTGCATTGCAGGGGTCACCAGACCACCCACATTTTTTGCCAACTAACTACAGATTTGAGAGTTCCCCAGACCCTCCTTGGATTCAATAATTCAGCAGAAAAACTCACAGGAATCACAAAACTATTATACTTCCAGTGCCAGTTTTATTATAAAAGATACATATCAGGAGCAGTCAAGAGAAGAAGCACATAGGGCAAAGTCTGGAAAGACCCAAAATGCAGAGCTTCTGTGCCTTCTGCCTACAGAATCAGGATGTATCACCCTTCTGGAATATCAATGTGTTCACCAACTAGAAAGCTCCACTGGGCTTGGTGTCTAAAGTTTTTATTGGGATTTCATTATGTAGGCGTAATTGATTGAATCTTCAGCCATGTGATTTAACTAAACCTGTAGCCCCTTATTCTCACCAGTTTTTGGGAGGCTGGGCTGATACCAAGTGGCTCAAAACCCCAACCCGCTAATCACATGGTCCATGGGTTCATCCCTCAGGCATAACTAGTAACTCTTATCCTAAATCACCTCTTCAACATAAACACAGGCGTGGTCCAAAGCTAACCATGAATAACAAAGATACTCATCACTAGGGAAATTCCAAGAATTTAGAGGAACCAGAGACAAAGACCAGATAAATTCTTTATTATATAGCAAAGGGACTGGTTAGATTTTTCAAAGAGAAAGGGAAAAATCTCCTCTTTATTTGGTCAAAAACTCCTTTTACTTTGCTTGGTTTCCATTCCATGCACTGAAGTCATCCTTCTCATTTAGTAGAAATTTATAGTGAAAACAAAACAAAACAAAAAACAAGCCCAGGCTGACAAATTTATAGGGCTTTCAATTGATATTTAGTGTTCCCGGAATATTCCAGATAGAGGAAAACAGAATGAGCAAACATAATAAGATTCAGTAGATATGAATGTGTAACCAATTCCAGGACTGTTTTTCCAGTAATAATGTCTTTTTTGAGTCTTGGAGAAACTGGGGGGGGGGGGGGAAAGACTGATGTGGCTCAAGAAATTTAGGTGATTTTATGAAGCTCTTTTCAATATTATCAGAACTGGGGCCTTCATATCTCTAAAGTAAGATAGTATGACTAAGATTTATACAGAAAAGCATTTTTTTAAAAGCAAAAAAGCTTTCTTCTAAGGCAATCTTTCACAGTATTTGCCTAAATTTAACACTATTGTAATACAGTAACGCCACATTACTTGATCAGAATTATAGAAATCATTATCAGGAAAAATGGGAGAATTAGGCTTGATTCTACAATTTTTTGCTTTGTCGACTGAAATAAATGCACAGCCTAAAAGTTGGGAGTTATGTTTTATTTGGTGGACATTTCTGAGGACTCCAACCCCTTCGAGCCTGGATGATGGCCTCTCAGATGGCTCTGAGGGACTGCTCCGGAGGCAGGGGAGGAGCCACAATATATAGGAATTTCACAACAAAGACCAGGTAGTTGGAACATTAAAAGATTACTTGTTAACTAAAGAAAAGCAGGCATCTCAAGTGAAAGAATTTAGCGCTTTTCTATGTACGGGAGGGAGCAAACATTTGGGCTCATTGAATTCATTCCTTTGACAAGCACCTAGCTATCTAGGGCCAGTATCCTGTCCTTTCTTATTCTGAGTCCCCTCAGGGTGCACCATTGTGAGTGGCTGCAGAGGCCAGGCTGCAGGCTTGTCTTCACTGCGGGGTGGCAGCAGCTGCTGGTGACTTGATGGCTTCAGCATTCTTTGTTTACTGATACGGTTTGCAGTATTTTTCGTTCACACTTTTAACTTTCAATTATTTGTCCTGGAATACCCCCTCCTTTTGAATACCCATCTCCTTGTGACATTTAGCTCAAAATCTTGACATTTGTATAATTTCTCGCTCACACCCCCACTGAGCAGCAATATTTCAGTTGAATATGTAAATCATACTGATCTTCAACAGCAATAACAAAAAGCAAAGACCCTTCAAGACAAATGACAAGCAGATTATTCAGGTCTCTGTGTTTGAACGATAAGGAATAGCAAAATGACATGATGACACTGTAGTTCAGGAGTGAAACAGGGAAGAACTGTTAGCCAAGACTAATTTGACATTAGATTCCTGACTAAGTAGAGGGTCCAAAATACCCCTCCGCTGAACTTAAAGTCACCTTACCAGAACTTGGGAACCACCGTAAGCAAGCAGTCTTGAGTAGAATAATGAGCAGAAAGCATTTCAGAAAATAGTAAGAAGTATAGTTCAAAATGTCAGGTGGAGCAGTGTTAGGGACTTTGAAAATCAACCAGATGTTTTAAACTTAATATGATGCATATATTATAGTTTTCCCCTAGAGTAATTAAAGAGAGCAATTTTAGGGTCAACCTGGAATGATTACAAAGGGTGGATTAAAAAGGAAGACAAAGGACAGCAACACGTTAAATAGTTGTGGGAGGTGGATAGAATTGTGGAAATGTATTCCAAGGAGATACAGGAAATGATGAAGTTCAGAGCATAAGAGAAGGAGGTGATTTTAATGAAGAATGATGTATTTTTCTCTGAATAGTAATTACTATAATTATTCGTAACAATTATCTCCCCATAAATCTAGTTTTCTCTGTATACTTCTGCCTGCTTAGGTACCTCTGGTTCCATAATGTGTCTTCTTTAGGAAAAATAATTGTGCCATAGCTGAAAGGGTTTTTTCCAGCATGTTCAGATTATAGGGAAGTATAAGCAGTCTGTGAAGGCGGCGAGGCACATACTCCAACACTTTTTTCTTCAATCGTTTGCAATCTTGTTTTCCTTCTATGCCTGCCCTTTTTGTTCTCCATTTTATTTCAAGACAAACTCAAGGGTAGGGAATTTCAGAGTTACTGGAATTATATTCCTTAAGATATAAGATAAACTGAATACACCAATAGAGGAAAGGCAGACTATTTTTAACTCTGAGATCCTGAGAATTTTAATGGACACTTTTTAATGTAGTATGAATGCCCGATGTACAAAGGTTTTGCATTCTTATTATTAAATGAAATGTTATTCAAAATGACTATAGTTCTGAGTCCAATGGCGACCAACTATTATAACTCAGGTTACAGATATGTTGTAATAGGGAAAGAATTTCTCTCTAAATTTACTTTGACCTTTCTCTCTTCCATTAATTAATGTAATTTCTGTATTTCTTTCCATAACGTTAGAATGCCACTGTGTTCTAATTGGCACTCTTCTTGAATGATACCTGGAAATTTTAGAAGCATGAACCACAATTCTGTTATAAATATGCATGCAAATATGAGCCTTAGACCAGTAAAGAGAACTTTGCTTTTCACTTTAGACTGATAAGACAACCAGCATCGACTTAATAGGTATATGTAGTGTTTTTCTGCTTTTATATTATTGCACTAGTTCCATATTTTTTCTAACAATTATCTCTTCAATGTGTGTGTGTGTATGTGTGTGTGTGTGTGTGTGTGTGTAAGGGTCTTTCTACGTGTCCTTGAAATTGAACTGTAGAACGTGGAATATTGTATCATGAAACCTACCCATGTCCCCAGTTCACTTCCTCAAGATTAATTTGCCTATACTGATAATTCTCAGTGAGGTTGTACTGTACCCTGGACACATCTTAGAAAGTTTGGGGGTCAGAGTTTAGAGATTTCTGGCAGGGGCATTTTGTTTGTCTCAGTGATTGAGAGGGGCTGTTAGTAGGTAAGTCAGGAAAGCTAATGTTTAATATAAAGACAGTCCCACAATGAAGAATATTTCAATGTTCTTCACAGGTTTCAAATGTCCCTCTAGATATTATGAAAGTGGAAGCCTTGTTCATCATTCTCCAGTCCTGGGACCAAACTCTTCTTTATTTTTCCAGCACATTTTTATATACACTGAATTTTTTAAAAATGTAACTACTGTGTCATTTGAAGAAAGATTGTATTTTTTATGCAGATTTTCCAAAGGTTCAACTACACGTTGGAAAATGATGTTTCTTAAAGCAACATGGCTTGTGGTATTTAAACCTCCAACCAACCACCTATATTATCCTATAACAGTAACTGTATATTCATTATAATTCCATGAATAGGTTCAAACATCTGAATGTTTTATTTTGCTTTTTTCAAGTGTAGTTGCACTTCAGAATTTGTCCAATAAAACAGATGCCATTTTATTATATTTTTCTTCCAGCAGTGGTTGCTGTCCTGTCTGTATGCCCCTTACCTGGCTATGCCCTCACACCCTAGCTGCCATCTACTCAAAGATGCTCCTTCAGAGACTTGCCTTTGGCTGCAATGGGAGGTCCCTCAACCCCTGCTATGGTCTGTGTTCCCCCCAAATTTATATGTTGAAATCCTAATGCCATGTGGTGATATTAGAAGGTGGGGTCTATAGGTGGTGCTTAGGTTCTGTCTGGGAGGGGGAAATTTCCCCTTCTACCCTTCTTGAGTTCTTGTGGCTGATCTAATAATATAATTGACACAAGACAGATTAACAGGAGAAAAAGAAATTTAATGCATGTGCATGAAGGTCTCATAGAAATAGGACCTAAGAAGTGGCCAAAGCAGACAGCTTTTGTACTTTTTAAAGAGGCAATAAATTTGTGAAGAACTGACAGGACAAAGAAACAAGTTTTGGGTGCCCAGTTATCGAAGCATCTGAACAGAGTTTGGGTTTGGTAGTAAATTAAGGGAGTGCAAGGTTTATTCATACAGGCTTCTTGGCCCCAAATGCCCTCTCTCTGGTGATGAGGGTGTCCTTCCACCTCCAGGTGCAGGAAGTGCACCTTTCACATGAGAGATTTATGTCCTACTTGCAGGGAGAGAGAGGAGGGTCAGAGTGTCTCTCTTGCATTGGCCACGTCTTAAGTAACTTTAATTCAAAGTAATCAATATGACATTGACACATTTTTGGGGCAGCAGACTGTGTGCCCCAATAGTTCTGAGGCTGGAACCCTCACGAATGAGATTAGTGCTTTTGTAAAAGAGACCCCAGAGGGCTCCCTCACCCTTTCTACCAAGTGAGGATGCAACAGAAACTGACTTCAGACAGTAATTTTCCATTCACCTTATTTTACCATTAATTCATTACTTTTATTTGTATACATGTCTGCATTTTATATGAACTATTCACTTTATTTCAAGAAGTAAAGGGGGGGATTTCAAAATATTTTTATTTTCTAAGAATAAGGCATTAGGTTTGACACTTTGCAACAGATATACATGTGCAATTATATGGTTACATTTTTACTTTTGTGTATTTTACCTGCCAAGCATATCAATCAAGACATTTTCAGATATTTACTAAAATATAAATATTATCACTATGTAAAATATAAAATTGCTAGCAGTAGTATTTTGCTACTGTCAGAGGCATCAAATATACAATGGCAGTGCTGACCATCTTTCTCAGCAGTCGGACCACAAATTAATTCAAATAATCAAAAATAAGGAATCAGCATTGTTTTGATCGCCCTCCACTAACAGTCTTAGAATCAAGTTGAACTGACTGTTGATGTGGAATTTCACAAGCAACTTACAATAACTGAAAGAGGGATATGTTTTATTGTTGGTAATTATACCCATCACAAAAATGCCTGTGAACAGAAGAGGAAAAGAAAAGGCAGATGATTTGAAGCAGGTTATAAAGAAACAAAACCCGAGTCATTTGGGAAAGAGTGGAATCAGCTCTGACTTGCACTTAGAACAGCCCTAGGTTTAGAAAAGTCCCACCTCTGGGGTCTCAGATGCTTTTATTCATAATTATTTTCTTATTTTCTAACATATCATAAGGAAAAACTGTAAGTGCAGTAGAGTGAACAAGGATTTTTAAATCAATCAATTACCTTAACTTGTTTGAACCCCAGTCTTATATCTAAAAGGAGATAATTAGCTATCATAGGGGGGTTTCTTTATTTAATTTTGGGGTAGTCGGTGAGAATTAAGTGTGGCAATTTGTTTTAAATTATAGCTACACTGTTACCTAGAGTGTTCACTGAGGAATAATATAGGCCAAGTGAGTGCTCAGGCTCTCAGGAGAAGAGCCTCCACCGACAATGCGCAGGGCCGGTGCTTACTTGGCAAGGTTTCTGAAATTGCTGTAACTTCCTCCAAGTGTCAGCGAAGAACCCCTCGAGGAAGAAAATGGGTTGGTGCAGCTTTTAAAAAAAAACATAATAGGAAATAAGATACTGCATATCAGAGCCGTCTGCTCACCTCTTACAGAACTCTTTGAGGTCCTCAGGAGCAAAGCCAGGTCCTCGTGGCTCTAGGAAAAGAAAAGTCATCCCTCAGATGCATATTTTGGGAGGAAGAGTTGAAGTGATTAATGCTGTATTTGAATTTAGTGGGTAAGAAGCTGATAAAGGCCATTTAAATGAAAGTGTTGCCCCAGAGATGGTCAGTTTACGGAAGCCAGTGATAACTACAACTCTTAACGTCCTCTGTCTAATGACAAATTTGACTAGTCTGTGATGCTCGTGAAAATGTTGTCATTTCAGCTTACCTGTGAGTTATGCCATCACAGTCAAAGAGGCTGCCTGACCCTCCTGTAAGTGTGAATTCAGGCACTGCCATTTGGCCCCTGCCAGAAGAGGCTGCGCCAGTGGAGCGTTTTGTGATTGGTGGGGTGTTGTGGACTCAGTAGTCACATGGGCGGACGAGGCATTCTCCAGCAGCATTGTGCCTCTGCCACTTGGCTCTGGGCATGTATTGAGGACACTGATGGGCTTGTGAAATTCTAGGATGGGTAGATTCTAACAAATAAGGGAAAATTTTATGGCGTAGGGTTTTTGTTTACATTCTATTGAAAGTTTCATGGTAAAACACAGCTGGATAAAATCTGCTAGCAGTAAGCCTACAAAAATATTTTCCAGTGACGATTCAGGAAATTCCACTGCTTCTTGTTCTATTCCTTGACTCTTGTTTTTAATCCTAAATCAGGTAATCTTGGAGGAAAATTTATTTTAGATAGCCAATATTTTCACAGCTGAGTTGTAATTATTTTTAACATTATTTTTGGGTAGTTCTTAATAAGTCACAATTCTGTGATTTTGCCATATTTTAAAACTGATAAAGTGTGCCACTATTATGTTATTAAAGAGGAAAAGGTCTGTGTGACTACACTCTGCTTTGGTCTATAGAAGCATTTACAGTTATTCTAATAATTACTAGATTTTTTTTAAAGCACCATGATAAATGCCCTTATGTAGTAACTCACTTAAGCCACACAACAGCCCTATAAGGAAGGGTAGAATGCTAATTTGGAGTATAATCTTTGTAGTCAGACTGTGGCTTCAAATCACGGGACTCTGCATTTTCTATTCTCTTTCACTCATTCTCTTCCCAAAGCATCCACATGGCTTACTTTGTCCCATCTTCAGATTTCTACTGAAACCACACTATTAGTTACCTTGATTACCCTGTATAAAATCACACGCCAGGATCCTCTCCCATCGCCTGTTTCATTTTTATTTATAACACTTGCCATCATTTAATATACTGGATTTTCATGGGTTTATTTGACCATTGTCCGTCTCCCTCCAATAGATAGTGAATTTCATGGGGCCAATGCCTTTATTTTGATAACTCCTCTATCTCTAGTAACTAAAATTGTGCCTGATAGCACACAATTTTTTTTTAAATGTTGAAAAAATTAAATGAATAAATTTCCCCAGCATGGAAAAATATTCTTGTGGAATTTTCTATTTCTATTATTTTATTATGGTATATACTTGCAGTGTTAGTTCAATTGGGGTTGTAGACATACATGATTTAATAATAAAAACACTCTATAAAAATCAAAAAAGTTATTTTCCTAAGCATTGGGATCAACTGCTGTCACAAGAAAAGATGTTCTGATTGTGATCTCTGATCCTTCTAATGTAGAGAACTGTCAAAACCTCTTTGTGTTGATAGGTGTTTGGGTCAGCGTTTCATTTTCTCTTCCTAGTTCCCATATCTTCATATTTTAGTTGCAGAAAATCTGCATGCACTCATCTGTTAAATAATTATTGTAATGAAGAAGCATCTCTGCACTTTTTGAAAAACATCACCTGATTCTGCGGCTGACATTCTTCTAGTCAGCGGCGTCCTCTTCAGTGCAATTATTGAGCAATGTGTTTTCTTCCTTTTCAACTTTGAACCATTGTGAGCCATTTTGTGCAATTCCTGAGTCAATGTTTCTGATTTGTTTACTATTTGGACTTTATAGGCTTACACTCTCACCCTCAGTAAGCCACTGTTTTTCAGGCTATACTGACTGACAGGAACAATAGGAGAGAAACTTGTGCAAGGTACATCTTGAAGTTCATATTTCATTTAGGCATATGAGCACATAAATAAGTAAAACAATGGGACTGTGTAAAGTGTATAATGGAAACATAGTATTAATATTGCCATTTCCATCAATATGCTAGCAGTGCAGGTGGCAGAGCTGGAATTCTGACTCAGGGTGTGAGTTCAGGCTGTGCTTTGACTTCATATCCTGTGGCTTTGGCCGTCATGCCATATCACCTCCTCCCCCTAACTATACACAGTACTGGTAACACCCTTTTGCTGCTGGATGATAGTCTCTGACTGACTGATGTATCTGTGAAGACCCTGATCGAACCCAGCCCTAATATCTCTGCATAGAGATGTTTAAAAGATTTAGGTTATGACTCTAAAATGACAAGAGTTGTTTTTTTTTTTTTTTTTTTTAACGATTGTTACTATGACTAATACACTAATTTGGTGGTACTATTCTTAAAATATATTTCTCTGATCTGAGCGGTTCTTGCTTGTTTCCTCATTTGGCAATGTGTTGTCAGAGGTGCTAGAAAGGACATGGCACTCTCTTCTGTTAGGAAGAATAGTTTCCTATTTGGCATCTATGTTAGCAATTGATTCCGTATTTAAAAGCAACATCTTCCATGGAATACCTTTAGTATTTCATTAATAAATCAGAGGTCTTGATTTGTGTTTCATGTTGTGTTTTCACACCTGTGCAAATGTGAGGGGATATCTCAAACTGATTCCATTCAGTCCTGGTCAGGTGTAAGGTTAGGTGTTCATGGATCTCATCTTCGTTGGAGAGAACTTAATCACTGATAAAGGAGAAAGTTGTCTGCAAGAGGGCAAGTGGTTGGGGCCAAGGAAGGTTTTAGGTCACAGATAGACTTTTACTCTTCCTGGACAAATGAAACCATGATGCTTTCCATGGGAGATATTCACAGGACAAAACCAAGAAAGACAGCTAATCAAGGGCTCTTCTCAGGTGATACATGTAGTCCTCACTCAGGTCTTCAGTGGTCTGTAGGGCTCTGTGGCTCTTTGCAGCTCTCTAGTCATGACGACATGCAGTGTTCACTAAGGAGGGATATGGGCAGTCTAGCCAAGCTGCCTCCATCTGTGTTTACATGACCTTTCACAGTTTGGGCTCCACTGACCTCTCCCTCCGTAAGGTCTCCTCTTACCTCCCTTCCCCCGACTACCAGAGCTCCAAAACCCAAAAGCAGCAATTTTATTAACATATCCAATATAGTACTATTGAAATAAGGTAAAGGAAGGAACAATAGCTTATTTATTTATAGACGATATACAAGTCTGTAATTCTCTTCCTTCTGTATTTTGTGGTCTTCAAACTATAAAATAGTTCTATTGGTTTTTATTATCCATATAAAAACAGATGCAGTTAAAATATATTTTTTCTATATGTTATTCAAACATATTGGTTTTCTGCTTTTCAGCCTAAAAGAATGATGAGGCCAACTAAAGGTTAGGGTTGGGAGAGAAATTAACATTTATCAGGGGGAAGTAATGGAACAATATTTTCTGCGAGCTTGGGGTGGTGAAGAAAGAAGGAATAAAGGGAGGGGAAAATGTATTTTTTTCTATTGTCCTTTCAAGTGTTGTTCATCTATTTGCTTTTTTTTTTTTGTTTTAATCAAAAGCGCCTTTTCAGTTGCTTTTGCACCAACCTTTTTTGTTATCAAATTACCAAAGAGAAAAATATACCTAGAACCTTTCACTAATTTCTGCTCAATATATACTACTGTGTGGAAAGCAGTGTACTTTGGTTTGAAAATGATTGTAGATAGAAGATTTAGTGTGTTTTAAAAAAGGAATAGAAAGATGAGAAAAAAAAACCCTTTTGTTCAATACATTTTGCTAAGATGCAACCAAAATTTAGTTCATACCAAATAGAGTAACAAATTCTGAAAAACCTTAATAGGCAAAAATAAAGAATTCTGCAGCAATCAGTTGCAAATGAATTTGGGAGTTATTGCAAAACTATTCCCCATGGCTTGAAATTCACTATAATTCTATATTGAAAAAGGCAAGCAGAATTCTAGAGAAATATAGTATAAATCAAAGAGATGGTCTTATTATATATAAAGTAGTAAGACTTCACCTGGAGTACTATAAAATATAGTGCACATGATCTCTCAAGAAAGATGTAATTGTCTATAAAGGTATAACACAAGGTAGGCTGACTAGGTCCTAAAGATGCCTGTGTGAGGAACAATGGAGTATGTATTCATAATGGTCAAGGGAGGAATTTGTGCTGACACAGGACATATTTCAATTTTAGTCAGCAATTAATTGAATGGAGCCCAACTAGTCATGTTTCATTGATCTTGATATGGAAGCTACTTTCTAAAGGGTTGAGGTTTTTTCTTTTTTTATGCCGATGATTAAAAAAAAGTTTGATTTGAAACCTTCCATCAGGACTTTTGAGAGAGCCTACCTTGGATTGCCTCACTCTTTTCAATCCTTTTGTATGATTTTTTGCTGTGTATACTGCCTACTCACTCTATGAATCATTCTATTATTTGGCGTGTCCTTCTGCAATCTGTCCACTTTAATCAAAACCTAATCCAAAAAGGCATCATAAGCATAAAAAATTGTGGTAGGTTGAGAGGATATTAATATGAAACAATTTTAGTAGGTAATAAAATATATTGATAATGAAATAGAACACGTTGCAATAAATCTGGGTTAGATTTAAGTAAGGCACAGTCATTTGTCTTGATTTTGTTAAACCACCTCACCTGAAGCAAATAAAACAAAGTAATTTACATGTTAACTCCCCTCCCTGTTTCTGAATTCTTTGTGATAACTGCAATTAACGCTGGTCAATAATATTTTGGTGTCATAAGTATTTTTAAAAATGGGTAACACTTTAATATCATTTGATTGCTTTGGGCATTTTTCTAGTTGCTTTCATCCTCTGATGTTAGTTACATTTCATTATGTAGGTCTACAGTTTTCTTCCAAAGCAGAGGTAGAGGTTGAAAAGGAAACCTTTGATTTCCAATTGACCATAGCAGTCTGAGAGGGGCAGTGACCATATATAATCTCTCATCATTAAGTACTCAGCCCTGTGGAGAGAAGGCACTTAGTCACGTAGATACTTTCAGAAACAAGGTTCCATAAGTAACAAACTTTGGGAGTCAATCAAGATTGCACAGGCAAAGTTTGTGTTAAAGCTCTTGGTAGAAATTCACTTTACTCTTAACATTTATAGGACAACAGAGCAGAATTCTTTGATAGGCATTTGATGGGTCCACCTTGAAAACTAAGGGAGAAGGTATTAATGCAATTTATTTTTCTTAATTTTTAAAAATTAAGAAATAATTGAAGTACGGTTGATTTGCAGTGTGCTAGTTTCTGGTGTACAGCATAGGGATTTAGTTATGCTTGTATGTAATCCTTTTCATATTCTTTTTTAATATAGGTTATTACAAGATACTCAATATAGTTCCCTGTGCTGTACAGTATGACCTAGAGAGGCAGTTCCTTTTAACATGGGACAATCCATCACCTGGAGGATGATTATACCTCAATCTCCATAGACTGGAAAACAGACTTACTTCCTATGATACACAGAATAATGCCCCCTCTTCCCCAAAGATGGCTACATCCAAATCCCCAGAACCTGTGAACATGTAAGGTGACACGGCAGGAGGAATTTAAGATTGCACATGGAGTAAAGGATGTCAGTCAGTTGACCTTAAGAGAGGAAGAGTATCCTGGATTATGCAGGTGGGCCCAATGTAATCACAAGGGTTCTTAAAAGTCCAAGAGGGACTCAGAGGGGAAGGTCAGTAGGTTGGCAAAATGAGAATGACTCTTGTGGTGTTTTTGGCTTAGAAAATTTGAGGAAAGGGCCATGAGCCAGGGAAAACAGAGGAATGTGAGAAGCTAGAAATGGTAATAAAATGAATTCCCTCTAGGGTTTCCAGAAAGGAATGCAGCCCTGCTAATACCTTGAGGTTCGCCCATCAGGATCCATGTTGGATTTCTGACCTACAAAACTGTAAGATGATAAATTTGTATTGTTTTAATGCACTCAATTCGTGATAGTTACAGCAGTGATAGAAAGCTAATATAACCCCCTACTTGCTCTCTTTGCTCTAGTCACGCCTTTAAGCTGAGGTTTAATATAAATCCACTTGCTATATGAGTCATGAATTTACAGTTTGGCTGCAGAGCCCTTCTGGAAATTTCATTCTTTTCTTGAAAACCTAATTCAACAAAAAGGTCAAATAAGCATGACCAGTGGTGTGGTATAAGGTTAATACTGAATTGTGGGAGTGGGTCAGAGTCCCTAAAAGTCTCGTTAGTAGTCGTCGCAGTCACTCACTGTCATCTTTGCCAAGACGTGGACAGCTCTCCCTAGCTTGTTTTGTACAATGTACTCCTTAAAGTCCTCTAATAAATTAGCTTACTTAATGGATTTAAGTCCTACCTCCATGAAACTCTCCTAATACTCACCATCAGAATTAATTATCTACTCTCTTATCATTTTATTTATTTTTTAAAAATATTTATGATAGAGTACTTTCCATAGTTAGCCTTATATGCTGTGGAGCAATTTATTCTCCAAATATCCCAAAGATAGTAATGCATGCAACACCCTTATGTGGAGGGAAAGATGGAAGATGAATGCCTGGTTGAGAGGTGCTTGGTTACCCTGCATAAAATACTGACCCCAAAACCGTGGTAACTTACAAACGACAAGGTTTATTTATCACTCATGCTGAACGTCCATCCTGGAAACATTACTCACAGTTGTGACAGGAGTGTTGAGCCCGGCGACCCGCTCCTCATGACAGCTCTTAAACCTGCTGCCCTGAAATGACACACAGCACATTTGCAAATATTTCATTGGCTAAAGAAAGTCACATTACCAAATCTGTGTGCAATAAGGTCAAGGAAATAGTAATCTTCCATTCAAGAGAGGGAGCATTTAGAAACTATGACTCAGTCTTCCACAATGAACCAGATTTCCCTGGAAGGTGGTAAAAGATGTAACTGAGCAGGACCCTGTGGGGCCTTCCCAGGACAGACCCCTCCCCATGTCCTCTGCTGCAGCTCCTCTCTGAAGTACCCAGATAATAGTATCTCGTGTATATAGTTCCTGAGTTTTTCAGATACTAAAAACTACCACCAGGGGAAGAAATTAAGTATTTGATCAAGAGCACGTGTCCCCCAGACCTTCTGGCGCTAAGAGGATGATGGTGTTGACACCCCGTTACCCTAACATCACCCCTCAGAGAACTGGGCACGAGCTGATCACGTGCCCTGTGGCCTGCAGCCCTTACCTGGCCTTTAAACATGCTGTGCGGAGACCCTCTGGGGAGTTCAAGATTTTCTTGGGCATGAGCCCCTCCACCCTCCTTGCTCGGCCCTGCAGTCAGCCTTTCTGTACTCCAAACTCTGATGTTTTGGCTTGTGTGGCCTCATGGTGCATTGAGCACATGAGCTTGCATTTGGTAACAATGTGATTTCGAGAACATTTTAGAACAGTGTGTTTGGGCAGTCCAGTAGGGAAAGAAAATGTGTGCAGCAGAACAACGTGATTAAAGGCACTTGCTGTATGATATCGATGAGTCTGTGCAAGGGAAGTGGGCTACGGAGCCTGCAGAGGCAAAGAGAGAAAGAATAAGAAAATTTTTAGTAGTTTCTTTGTAAGAAGGAGAGGTAGCCAAAAGGAAATTTATGACTCTGTCCAGGGGATTTGGTTGTAAACTCACAGTGATGCCCCTTTAAAGAAACCAGCTGCAAATTGCCCCATTATTTTTCAAGTCTTCTGGAGTTAGACTACATTTGACATTCTCATTATCACTCCTTGGTGTTTATAATGTATAGACACATTTGAATGTGTTGGGGGTCAGGGCATGTTGCCCCAAAGTATGCTTCAATGTCATATTATTTTGAATTAAAGTTACTTAAGAAATGACCAGTGCAAGAGGGATGCTTTGACGTCCCTCTCTTGTCTCCCTGAATAAAAGCAGGGAATAAATCTCCCATGTGAAAGTTGCCCGCCCTGTACTGGGTGGTAGAAAAAACAACTTTATCTCCTAGAGGCAGGAAATTCTGTATAAACAAAACTTGTTTCTTCTTTACTAACTAATTACCCAATCTCGAACTTTGCTTAAATCCTTACTAATTAGGCACCCACACCTTAGTTTCTTTGTCTTGTCAATTACTCTCAAATTTATTTTTATTTTATCTAAAAAGTATAAAAGCTGCCTGCTTTGGCTACTTTGTAGGTCCCATTTCTTTGTGCACAGATTAAATTTGTTTCTTTGTCTCCTGTTAATCTGTCTTGTGACAATTTTATTATAGTCCAGCCATAAGAATTGAGGAAGAGTAGAGGGGAATATTTCCCTCTCCCTGACAAGTATGTGACCTGCAGATATTGGGCCAAAAGTGAATTCAATATCTTAGACTTCTATTCATTTTTGGACGTTGGTTCTTTTTAGTTACTTTACTTTGTCCTTAAATTGTGAATGCCTGGAGCGTAAGAAAACAAAAGAATCAATAACCAAGTACTATCAGTGGACAATGTAAAGTACAAATGGTAAGTCTTACTATAGCAGTAATTATGTTGCCAGTAGATGTAGCCGGTGCCCAGGTTTCTTGTCCTATCCCAGAAGGAATGCAGAGACAAGACACAGAGGTTAACAAAGTAAAGTGGGGATTTATTAAGGGATGGATAGTACACTCTCAAGGGGAGAGCGGGCAGGCTCAGGTGAGCGGCTGCCCTGTGTTTCTTTGGCAAGTTGGTTACATAGGGTATAAAAATGTATGGTTGGAATATTCATTGGGGAGGGAAGGGTTTGGGGTCATATTCCCTGATGATCATCCCAACTCCACCTTCCCAAAGGGAGGAGGGATTTTTGTCCTTATTTGGTCTGGATCGGAAGTGTCATGGCGTCGGTGCATGGTGGGCACTTCTGATCTGCAAGGTTCATTTTACTGAAATGAGGGCATCATGAGCAAGAGGTTACATTTGGACACTGGAGGTTCCTGCCTTTTCCCACCTTTCTTTGTCGGCCTCCAGGTCTTTCATCATCCCAAAAGATGTGACTGTTTACCAGCTCAGAGGCTCCTGCTTTTCCTTCTCTGCCCAGGGACCCCTGGTGCAGTATAGTTTCCTGCATTTGGCCTGTGCCCCTCCTTTCTTCCCCATTCCTGCCATTTGGCCTGAGTCCCCCTTTCTCTTCTCATATCTAGCCATCTGCCTGATCTAACAATTATACATTAGAAGGTAAGTTTTCCAAATGAAAGACACTCTCATTGTGAATTTTAAATGGCCAACAATTTATGAGACATAAAATAAGAAAATATCTCAGAAAAACTGAAAATAGAGCATGCAAAAAGAAAAATCAAGAATATATGAGTCAAATGTAAACCAAAAGAAAGATCTGAAATCACAAATTCCGCACTATGTAAAGGCATTTGGGAAACAGCTAGTTGTCTGGCTTTGGAGAAGAAATGGAAAATAAGGCAGGAAGAGAATGAATCTCTATTTGCAGCTGAAAGGATTAACATGTTAACAAGTACTGTAATTCAGCATATTGAGCATACTTCTTCCCCAGAGCTCAGATCCCCAAGAATGTACCCTAACCGTAATTTTCAAAAATCACGAACATATTGAAGATTTATTTATCTCATTGTTATTTCATAGTATACTTGGTGAAAGCAGTGGTAAGATTTTTTTTTTTTTCAATCACAAAGAGATGGACGTGAATTTGAATTAATTACTGGGGTTCAAGTCGGAGGCAATAGGATCATGAAGGATGGCATTTAAAAACTGAAATTGAAAGGAAGAGATAAATACAGGGAGAATCCAGAGACTGAGAGTCAAATCGAGAGAGTACAGTGGTAGTCCTGACACATTGTGAAGAAATGTTTGGGTTAGATACTGATTATCCCTAGAATACAAAATGAAAGAAATTGAGGGTCCAAGAGAAGATTGTGTCAACATTGGCAGTACGAACACTGTTTCAGATAGTCCAAAGGGAAAACAAAAATCAGCAACAACACAAGAACAACAAGTCAGTCCAAGTGCTAACGACAGCCTTTAATAGAGGGACTATCCAGACGATAGTCACACATTTTCAATAGTTCCAGGCTTCGAGTACTTACTGGTTTGGCACTTTTTTGTAAGAAAAGATGGTGGTAACTAAATGCTTCCATTTTTTTCCATCAGGTTGCAACATAGACTAATTCTCTTTCCCTTAACATATTAGGAGATACAGAGATTAAAAAGGTGATAGCAGGAAGCGTATCGTCTTGACAATGACTGAAATGAACTGAAACAGACTGAAATAATGAAACGAACACACGCTACACAACTGCGTTTTCTCTTACGTATTCTGTTTGCTAAAAGCTAGTGATTTATCTGTGGGGAAGGTGACTAATACTAGAATATTTGACACAGGATTCAATTTATCTAAATAGCTGTTTCTTCAAGGTCATTTTCCATTGTTTGCATTTAGGAAAAAGCATTGAAAAGTGTTCAAAGCCTGGTGTTTGGATTTATTACTTGCTTAGAGGATGGCGTTCTGAAAAGAATATATTTTTCTTGAGGTTTAAACTCCTCTGAATAAATATTTCCTTGCATCTTAAAATAATGAAATCACCTCACAATTTTGATTTATCTAAAAAATGTTTTATTTTCGTATGAAGATTGGCTTCTATCAAAGTTATACAGACATGAAGCTGAGAGACCTTGATGATTTTCAATTGATTTTAAAATAGCTTTGTGGGAACACTGTTGAACTTCGCAAGGATGGTCTGAAGTCTATGCTAAGAGTTTGCTTTTCATCCATGTCTGCAGGGGGAGGGGGGTGGTTCTCATTGTGACTCCTTGGTATTTATAAACATAGCCATGAGTGAAATTCACAACAAGAAATATCCTTGGCTTACTCGCTAGTGTCAATGGAATAAACAGTTCATAGAGAGGCAGTCAAAAGAAAAAGCGGTGATGGAATATCTGCCACTTTTGTCCCTTCCGAGTCTTTTTATTCTGAACTGCAGATTTTCACATAACAGGATTTAATAAGTGTATAAAAGAGATGTCTGTGTGTGTGTGTGTGTGTGTGTGTGACTGAAGCAAATGGTCTAAAAGAGTAGAGTTGTCTTTAAAAAAAGGAAAGTTAAGTAATAATGCATAAAATTGAAAAAACTAGTTGTTAATTTTTGCCGCTCATTTTCTACTCTGATGTCTTCCTAAGCTCAGTGTCTTCTTGTAAAGAAAATAATAGGAGATCCTAATGAATAGACAGTGTTCTTCAAGGACTTAGTCTACTTGTCATATACTCAATAATGTTAATGCTCTTAAGACACAGTTTAATGTTTTTAACATTTTACTTGGAAAGAACTTCATCCTTGCAGTAAGGATTCAAGAATAAATACAACATAGAGAAGACTTGCAATCCTTTTTATACAAATTCACCTACTGTTAACATTTTACCCCATTTGAGTAAGTTGAGTAAAATATGGCCCTTTACTACCAGATTTTTCCATGTGTTTCCTAAAAATAGGGATATGATTTCATATAACTATAAATCAGCCATTAGCTAATAATTTAAGTGATCCAATAGTTCTATCCAATCTGTGGTCTATAATTCACTATTTCCACTTGAACAAATAATTTCCTTTACAACCTTTTCTCACCACTGCAGGGTATAAGTATTATATTGTCTTGTCTATTCAGTCTCTTAAAAAATTTAGCTATAACCACAGTCTTTCTTTGTGTTTTATGACATTGACATTTTAAGAGTATATTTATCTCCTACTTGTATTTAATAGACGGTTCCTCAATGTGTGTTTTCCTGATGGTTCCTCAATATTAGGTTCCCATTATTTATTTTTGGCTGTTGTATGTGTCCTTTTCAGAAAATCACATCTGAAAGCACTCGATGTGCATTTGTGCCCATTGATGGTAGGAATTTCAAATACCCAACAGAGTCATATCTGATTTCTCCACTGTTTAACTTACTATTTTTTTCCTTGTAACTGATAAGCAATTTGTGAGAAACACTTTCAAGGCATGAAAATATTCTGTGCTCATCTAAATATCCACCCAAAGCTTATCATCTATTGATTCTTTGCTTAACAAAACTTTACTATATGGTGGCAGATGATAATTTTCCAATTCCAGCACCTGCTCCATATTAACTAGCTGACACTTGCCAGTCTATTGTAAACAACAGCCCCTCTCCCATTTAGAAATGAATTTATGTGTGTATTTATATGTCTCGGTATTCTTTACCTATTAATGATGGATACAGATTGATGGGTTTCTGTTTTTTCCACTTGTTTCTAATTCATTATTATACTCAATTGTCTTGGTTTTCAGATTGTCCCAGATTTGACCAGTGGGTCCGCTTCAAGCTAGCATCTGTGCTCTTGCGACATGTCCCCCCAGTCATTTTTTGAAACCTTCTTATTTATGACATCCCCTGGAAACAAGCTTTTCCTTTTTGTGGGAAACATTACCAGAAACCAAGATCTCTGAGTGCTAGGTGTCTTTATTTTAACTTGGACACATTTTCTTCTAGGCCCTTTCTGTGGTCAGAGCTGGGAAATACATGCATATGTATCTACGTCTACATATTCCTATGTCCGTATCGATCTGTAACATGTAGTGCATATATGTACATGTGTATATATACACATACGCATGCATATGCACACACAAACATGTATTTTAGAAATCATGAGTTCACGCCTATACCTCCAAATTTCATATATCTGCATAGTCCATACTTTTATTTTCCTCTGTCATCATTGAAAACTCTGGCTCCCAACACATGAAAATTCACTAATTTTCTCAGTCCTATAACACATCTAAAATAAATTTACTTGTACAACTAAAAAATGAAATGTTCTAAAAAGAGTTCAGGACTTGTTTTTAAATGTCCCCTCTCCTCACCAATACATACCGCTCAAGATTGAATTCAAATAATATGTTTATAAGTTACTGAGATTAGTTCTTATTTTTTCTTCCATGTGTTTATAATATTCCTTTGAAAATAACTGGATTTATTTGTTATCATTTTCTCTGTTTTAGGTCTTCCTCCTTTACCATTAGTGTAGACCTTTTATTTTCCTTTTTTTTAAATGTGCAATACTTTCATGTGACAAAAACCCCACAATTATGCAAAAAGATCTACTCAGAGAAATGTCTTTCCTTCCCGTATCCATTCCACTCTATTTCTGCTACCCTCTTCAAGGTAATCAGTTTCATTGTTTCTTGCTGTATCTTTCCTATATATATTAGAAACAATAAGCAAATTGATGCGTGCTTTCTTATACCCTCACCTTTTTGAAAAGAAAATATGGCTATATATATATATATATGTTAGTGTACCTTTCCCTTTTTGTTTTACTTTATAATATCTGCTAAAAATCCCTTAACATCTGTTGAGAGAATTCATTCTAATTTTTAAAGTCTTATAGAATTAACTATCATGTATGCAATGTAGTTTATTCAGTGAATCTTCTAGACTTGAATATTTAGTTTCCAATATTTTGCAATGATAAATTATGCTGCAATGACTGATTTTGTGCATATATATTTTTCTGCTTTTGGAGGTGCATCTTCAGAGTGTATCTTAGAAGTGGGATTGCGGAGTTGAAAGGTACATACATAGGTAGCTTCACTAAATACTGCCAACTCCTCCCCATAGGGCTTGTGTCGATTTGCAGCCCCACAGCATTGTATGAAACTTTATGTTTCCCTTGTTTTTACCAAGATTATACTGTCAAGCTTCTGGATCATTGCCAGTTTGGTGAGTTACGATGTTATGTTTACAGAAACCTTGTGAAGCAAGCGTTACTATTTTTATAATACAAGTAAAGAATGCGTACTCCAAAGAGATTATGTTAAGTTCCTAAGGGTCAGTAGTAAGCAATTGTTGAACTTAGATTCATAGCTATATAATTCATTCAAGCCCATATTTTATTAAAAAGAAACTGAAGATTCATCTTTCAAAGAATTTCCTCAAGAAAGTGGACATCATGAAATTCCATGGTGGTAGTTCATTTACTGTACATGAAAAATAGACTCTTTTCTGAGAAAATAACAGAAAGTCATGCTCCGTATGTCAAAGATTATAAAAATATGTAATTTAAGGGGGATGAAGTGGAGACCTAGAGAGGATAATAGAATCCTAAAATAATAAAAGGAGATGGGACATAGAATTAGTTGTCCATCCATGATTGTTTTGAGTGTAGAAGACTAATGGAATATTTAGAATATTATTTCAATAGTTCTAAGATTTTGAAATAGTTGTTGACAAATTTGCTCTTTATATCAATAGATATAAAAATTCTCAACAGTTTTCAAAAATAAAATTATTTCTAAAATATTAAAGAGTGGTATAAATTCATATACTTCATAGCAAATGAAAAAAACTTTCTATTGATTAACTGAATGTTAAAATTAACAGAAGCAGTACAGTTAGTTTTGAGGTAAAAATACCTTCACATACTTTATACATAACTTATAAAATGTCTTAAGTATTATGTCAAAGGTATTTTTCTAACAAATAGATCTTTAACCTGATGGTTCAATACAATATTTGACAAAATAGCCTGTATTATTCTTATTGTATGAAATGGTTAATACATTTAAAATTGTTGACACCTTCAATTGACCATTCTTTATATACCATAATATTTCTAATCAGGAAGATAATCTATACAGTAAGCTGTGAACAAATTCTGCCACGCGGCAAAATTTTCATTATAATTTTTTGTACTGAAAGGGGTAAATATTTTGATACAAATGTTTTCACAGTTATTTTCTTTGCCTTCTTTCAGAGTAACTTCCCTAATAAAATTTTTTTGACAGGACAAAATTCATCAAATATGCAGTCTTTGTTTATGATTCTTTTAAATATTTTACTGAGTGTAGATGCTCCAAAATAATAGATTTCAATTTCATTTTATTCTTTTATGGACAATACAGAACACTTCCCACAGGTTGAAACATTCTACAGCCCAACTAGGAAATTTAGGTCTCATTATTTAATTTGTTCTTTTTTTCCCCCTTGCTTTTATAGAGACAAATGTTATTGCCTTTCTGTTTGCAAATGTTGTTTTCAGTAATTCAAAGTGGCCAAAAATCCAAATGCCAACGTTTATAAGACACTCTGTTTGTTGAGCAACGGGAACTCTCATATGCCGCTGACAGGAGAAAATCCTCACTTTGGAGCATGTTTTGTCACTATCCACTAAAGTTAAACATATGCATATCCTGTAGTCCAGCAATTCTAGTCTTAGGTGTGTTACGCAAAAGTAGGGGGAGTACATATGCGCATCAAAGGATATACTGTATACAAGAATGTTAATAACAGTGCTATTGAAATAGCCCTAACCTAGAACAACACAAATGTCCTTCAAAAGCAGAAAGCAACAGAAGTTGAGATATCCTCACGCGGTGGGCTACTCTACAGCAATGGGATTGAACCAAGTACAGCTGTCCAGAACAGTAGACGAAGTCAGCTGAAAGATTATACACATATGATTCCCTGTGTATCAAGTTCAAAAATGGCAAAACTGACCCATGGTGTAAGAAATCAGAACAGTAGTCATCCTGAGAGGGGGAGGTTGTGCCCTGTCTCCAAGGGGATGCAAGCTGAGCTCCTGGGTTGCCAGCATTTTCATGTTTCTGTTCTGGGAGTTGGCTGCTTTCTTCTAGGTTGTTTGATTGTTTTTCTTTTGTGAAAATTCAACCAGCTGAACACTTATCAGTTGTATCCTTTTCTGTAATTATTTTAAGTATACTTACTTAAAATTTTTCTTAAAAATTTGCCCAATGAATGATAGCTATGGAAACTGTTTGTAAATCTCTCTAAAGAAAAGGGAATGAAGTCTTGAAAGAGTAATGCCCCCTTTCCAGGATTACTTTAAGAGTACATAAGGCAGAATTAGAATATGTGATTTTCATTTTTCTCCCTCTCCTCTGGAGATACAGCTTCTCAAGATAGGTAAGTTCTTTGATTTATTGCTACATTCTCTACTGAATTCATAAATTCTCATCTTCAGGAAGGCTTTTAATGGTATTATGTTCAATTTCTATAGCATTTCACATTTTGAAGCATGTTCTTATATATCACCGTATTTCTGTATTTAAACTTTACAACCAATCTGTAGAGAAAAAGGGCATTTACGTCTGCTTTATTGGTTCGAAATTGTCCTTCTTGCAGAATGAGATTCTCTTTTGATAAGTGAGATGCAAGGAAAGAGCTGAAGCAGAGTTGCATGCCCTTCTTCCAGCAGCCTGCACTCTGAGGGAAGCCTTGTCTAGCCCCTCTCTTGTCTTCCCTTTGAGAGTGAACACTAGGACCACATTCTAATTGCTCTCTAAGTGTTGGATCTTAGAACCTCTGACAATAGCTCAGAAAAAGACTGGAAAACTAGCAAAGTAATCATTGCCATGATTTTAGAATAGTACTTATGAACTTTCAAATACACCTAAAGAGCTTATGAAATGTTCAGGCAGTGTGACCCTATATCCCCAGGGACAGTCCACACCTGTTCTGGAGAGATAAACACTTTCTCTGAACATCCACAGAGACCTTCCTTTCAAAGATGCAACACAATCTTTAGGCCATAGTAATCTTTACACAAAAGGTTTCTTCTATCTGGAACATCCTTGATCCTTGATAATCCTTGATACTTGATAGTTGGTGCTTTTCCTTAGCTGGGTCTCACCCATTCTTCAGTTTGCTGCTTAAATACTATACCAGTCTGTCTTCTCTGTGAACTCTGAGTAAGGGACTTTCCTATTTACCCTCATGTGGTATTTCTGGATCCAGTAAGAGTGTCTGATATGTAGTAAGTGTCCAATTAACTTTTTGAATAAATGAAAAGTAATGGTATCTTTTCTGAATTCCCAAATTTCTGGAATATTCTTTGGCTGCAATTTGAATAGCCAGAAAATAAAACATCATTAAAAAGTCAAGCTTGCCAGAGAACTCAAAAGAAATGTTAAATCATTAGCTAATAAGGGAATTTTTAGGATGAAAGGAAAAACAAAAGTTCCTTCAGGGCAGCAAAGTAAACTTCTAACTTGATGTCTGCTGTATAAATCTTGGAAAATAGAATGTCTATCCTAAAAAAAGTTATGTTATAAAAACCCAGAACTCATAAGAAGGATTCATTCACCTTACTTACCTGGAAATGTTGGAGTCAGAGAAAAGGGTTGGAGTGGATGGCATGGGTTTAGCTTTGTAGGTTTTATATACTACTTGGGAATTTTGTAAGGGGTTATTTTCCCTTACAAAGGAAAGAAAATGATTAAAGTAAAAGTGGGGAGCTGCCCAGTGGGAGACAATTATTAGCTTCAGCTAACAAGTAATATAATTAGCGTGCTTACATGTTTTGTTTATCTGGGAATATAATTTTATTAATCAAGTATAAGCCGTAATGGTGGCTACCTGGTGATTTGTAAATGTATACACCTTGCTGAATAGTAATTTGGAGTCCATTAGCTCCTAAAACTGTCAGGCAGAAGTTTCATGATGAGTTGGCAGGAATACACTCAAAATGGAAGCATCAGCTCATTAATGAGAGACTTTGAGAGGAGTTGGCTTCAACTCTGTTGAAGGTCATCGAGAAAGGGGCGGAAAGCCCAGCAGTGTCATCCCCAAACCACTTTAGTTCTCTGTTAAGAGGAAGTGATCCGTGTCAATTAATCTTGCAGAACCAGGAGAAAACAGTCACATGCAGCTACCGGAAGAAATGATCTTAAATCCAAGACTGCATTTTGCTGCATAGGTTCCAAGTGGGAAATGTCATTGACTTAAGGAGAAGGATAACACGCATGCATTCTTTCAATTACCAGCAAGATTTTATTTTAGAAGATACTGAAGCTACTTTTGGAATATGAATACATGAACATTAAATTTCTCAAGTTTTTAAAATTATTTTTAATTCATACAGCAAAGATTCATCATTTTATCTTCTCTATTTAGTCTCATTCCTTCTGCTGAGATTTCAAACTGATACCCTCTAGTGTGCCTTAGTAAGGAAAAGAGTCTGAGACCTTTAAGACCTTAGAACAGCTAATTTACAGGTGATAGTAATAATACATATTTTTGTTGAGCACTTTGACTATGTCAGGCATTTTTCAAAGCCCTTGATATATATGACATTATTTAATACTCTACATGACTCTATGTGTGTCATATCCCAGCCAGATATGAAAATTGGTGGGGTCTTGCAACAAATTCTTGCCAATGGTATGTGAGAGGAAGGGATTACGTGCTATTTCTGGGTCAAAGCCTTGTTGAAGCTGGTGTGCAGTTTCTTTTTATCATTTTCCCCTTTTGCTACTTGGTATGTCAAGGATAAGGCCCTGGGGGACTGGCAGGGCTCTGTGTTGGAAAGAACAAGCTTTCTCAATTATCACAATGAAAACTGTGGTCCACTCTCTTGATCCCTGCTCTGGATAACTATGTGAGAGAGAAAATAGACTTTTATTGTGTTAGAGCTCTTACATATGTAGGTCTATTTGGTATGGCATTTTAGAATACTCTAACAGTAAAAGGCACTACTATTATCCCTGTATGATGGTGGAGGAAATTGAGGCATAGAGTTTTTAAAGTAAATTTCTCAATTGCTAATTAGCCAAATGGCTTTGAATCCATGCGATCTGACACCAGAGACTGTGTTTTTAACTGCACTGCTGTGCTTGCCACCTCAGTTCTGAGTGGCATCTGGCTAAGTGATTAGCTGATCAAAGTGCAACTGTTGCTGATGAAGAGGGAGTAGCTGGAAGCAGCAGTTAGCCCATGAACACATCCTGCAGAAAGAAGCTACTCTTGTTGACTTAGGGAGACAGCTGATGGATAGGACATTGGAGTCCATGGGCAATGAAACTGCTCATCAAGGGAAGGACTTCAATCTAAGCCTGATAAGTAAAACTTTTTTCCCCACCTTTCCTCCTTGTCTGATGCATTAGAGGAGTTAATCACCAATGGGGAAAATTGGAGAGGTTTGTAGAAGGGAGACTTCCAATGCCCCTCAGTTTCTGGAGCCACACACAGCTCCATCAGGGTTGGGGGAAAGGAGAACTTTAAATTAAGTTTAAGATGAAAGATTGTTTCTATGATAATAAACAGAATTTAGATCTTGAACTCAGCCCTTTCCATTAGCCAAATGTAAGAGCAGAGCTATGAAATAGAAATATTCTACTCAGCCATAAAAAATGATAAAATAATGCCATTTGCAGCAACATGGATGGCTCTGGAGAATATCATTCTAAGTGAAGTAAGCCAGACAGAGAAAGAAAAATACCATATGATACCACTCATATGTGAAATCTAAAAAAAAAAAAAGACAAATGAACTTATATAAAACAGAAACAGATCACAGACATAGAATACAGACTTGTGGTTGCCAGGGGAGAGGGGCTGGGAAGGGAAAAACTGGGAATTCGAGATTTGCGGATACTGATTGTTATATATAAAATAGATAAACAAGTTTATACTGTATAGCACAGGGAACTATATTCAATATCTTGTAGTAGCTTACAGTGAAAAAGAATATGAAAATGAATATACGTATCTTCATATATGACTGAAGAATGGTGCTGTACACCAGAAATTGACACAGCATTGTAAACTGACTATACCTCAATAAAAAAGAGCATAGAGGGGGAAAAAAAGAAATATCATTAAGGAGAACTTAATGTAGTACGGAATAAGACATGGTTAGAGAAAACAGAATCTGTGACAACCAGATATTTGTTTATATTCTAATTAGGATAAGCAACCATCTCTGTTTGTGTCCTGGAAACTCATAAGTCCTGGGTAAACCAGGACAGCTACTCATTCTGATTTCTGCAGGTTGGCATTCCTTAATAAACTGTATCTGTTTTGCAACTTCCAATTCAACATCATTTATCTCCATTTTGCTTCCTTCTTGGCTTATTTCTTCATTCATGTTTTCTTGCTTAGCACCCCTCATTAGCCAAATGGAAGCATCACAAGTTCACCAAATATGCTGTTATTCCATGACTTTCTGCCATTATGTATTTATTTTGATGATTCCTTTCCCTAGGGTGCCCCTACTCAAACCTGCTGGTGGTCTGTCAGTACGGTCTCATCTTTCAAACCTTTGCTTAGAGATCAACTTCTCTATTAAACCTTTCCTATCTCCCCAACCCCAGCTAGAATGGACATCTCTTTCTTTGTATCCCACATAGACTTTCATTTCAGTAGATGTGACCTACTATTGCCCTTTATAAGCAGGTCCCTGCCATCTGATGTCTCTCAAGTTGGAATCTGTGGTCTGACTTCTGAAATCTGTGAATGTTTTTTGAAAGTCTGTTTTATTTGCAAAAATAATGCAAATAAGTATTTTTACCAAATTTACAAGCTTCTGCACAGCAAAGGAAACCATAAATAAAACAAAATGACAACCTATGGAATGGGAGAAAATTTTTGCAAATGAAACTGACGAAGGCTTGATCTCCAGAATATATAAGCAGCTTATACGACTTAATAAGAAAAAAACAAACAACCCAATCCAAAAATGGGAAAAGACCTGAACAAGCAATTCTCCAAGGAAGAAATACAAATGATCAATAGGCATATGAAAAAATGCTCAATATCACTCATTATTAGAGAAATACAAATCAAAACTACAATGAAGTATCACCTCACACCAGTCAGAATGGCCGTCATTCAAAAGTCCACAAATGACAAATACTGGAGAGGCTGTGGAGAAAAAGGAACCCTCCTGCATGGCTGGTGGGAATGCAGTTTGGTGCAGCCATTGTGGAAAACAGTATGGAGATTCCTCAAAAGACTAGGAATGGAATAGACTTACCATATGACCCAGGAATCCTGCTCCTGGGCATACGTCCAGAAGGAACCCTACTTCAAAATGACACCTGCACCCCAGTGTTCATACCAGCACTATTTACAAGAGCCAAGACATGGAAACAGCCTAAATGTCCATCAACAGATGACTGGATAAAGAAGAAGTGGTATATTTACACAATGGAATACTACTCAGCCACAAAAACCGACAACATAACGCCATTTGCAGCAACATGGATGCTCCTGGAGAATGTCATTCTAAGTGAAGTAAGCCAGAAAGAGAAAGAAAAATACCATATGAGATTGCTCATATGTGGAATCTAAAAAAAAAAAAAAAAAAAAAAAAAAAGAACATAAATACAAAACAGAAACAGACTCATAGACATAGAATACAAACTTGTGATTGCCAAGGGGGTGGGGGGTGGGAAGGGACAGACTGGGATTTCAAAATGTAGAATAGATAAACAAGATTATACTGTATAGCACAGGGAAATATATACAAGCTCACAGGGAAAAAAAAATGTGTGACAATGAATATATGTATGTTCACGTATAACTGAAAAATTGTGCTCTATAGTGGAATTTGACACAACATTGTAAAATGACTATTCCTCAATAAAAAAAAGTTAAAAAAAAACGAATAAGTCTGTCTTTCACTCTGATACTTTGTAATTGAAAGATATTTTTTCAGAATGAAAATGTAATTGCTATGTTGACGGTTTCAAAAATTGTGCCTTATGACCTATTTCACTGGCCCTTGGGGTTTTTTGTTTTTTGTTTTTTTTTTTTTTTTTGCTTAAAAAGGATTTGTAAGTCATTAGCATGCACTTGAATTCCAAATGCAATAATTATGGTACTTGTTACTCACTAACCACTTCTTTGCGTTTTCATGGAGCTGACATTGCCTGAGTTCTTTCAAGAATTTGCCTTTTAATACTGGAGTATTTTATTCCCCTCAATCATTGGCATTCATAGTGGAGAATCACTGAAATAATCTATTTGTGAGTGGGACAAGTCATTTAAGCTCAAAAGACTCAGCTTCATTACCTTTCATTGAAGATGCCAGGACAGAAGGGCTTTAAAGTTCAGTCAAGCTCTAAATAGGTTGCTACAAACAGTGAACCCATAAGCCTACTTGCTTGACTGGTATCCATGTATCGGCCCAGGATTGTGAGGTCACGGGAATAAAATCCCATATGCTTAATCCCAAGGGAAGTATTCCATAGTTAAGATTATGGTGAGAATTTAAAAGTATATGTGAGAGAGTTTATCTTTAGACTAGAGAGAAAAAGAGGACCTAATTCCATTTGAGCTAGATATGAAATAACCTACAAAGATTGTAATAATTACAAATATTTGAATAGTGTAAATGCTGGAGGGAATGAGCAATCATGGGGATGTACAGAATAGATTAAATTCAGGGGACATAGTTTCTTTACATCCACAATCATCTTTATAAGAAGGATGTTGATAATTTAATATTGTAGGAGATAGATCTTTCAAGCAAAGCCTTGATCACTCCTGTTAAAACAAAAATAGCATCTCTTGAAAATATTGAGGGAACTATACATATATAACAAAAAAACAATTATTTTTTTTAATTTGTTGACTATCTGCTGAAAGTTAACTTCATGTTTCCTACCTGGTTTACTTTTTTTATTCTTATTTTTTATTAAGTGTAGTAGATTTACAATGCTAGTTTCAAATGTACAGCAAAGTGATTCAGTTATACATATACATACATATTATATGTATATTCAGGTTCTTTTCCATTACAGCTCATTGCAAGAAATTGAATTTAATTCCCTGTGCTATATGGTAGGTCCTTACTGTTTATCTATTTTGTATATAGTAATCCGAATTTATTAATCCCAAACTACTAATCTGTCCCTCCCTCCACTTTTCCCCCTAGTAACCACAGTTTGTTTTCTATGTCCATGAGTCTATTTTTGGTTTGTAAATAAAATTTGTATTTTTTTTTAGACTCCACATGTAAGTGATATCACCTTGCATCAATCAGAATAGCCATCATCAAAAAGTCTACAAATTGTAAATGCTAGAGAGGGTGTCACAAAAAAGGAACCCTCCTACACTGTTGAATGGGAATGTAAATAGGTGCAGCCACTATGGAGGACAGTATGGAGGTTCCTTAAAAAACTAAAAATAGACTTTACCATTGATCCAGCAATCCTACTCCTGGGCATGTATCTGGGCCAAACTATAATTTGAAAAGAAACATGTACCCCAATGTTCATAGCAGCACTATATACAATAGCCAAGACATGAAAACAACCTAAATGTCCATTGACAGACAACTGGATAAAGAAGTTGTGGTATATTTATACAATGAAATACTACTCAGCCATAAAAAAAGAATGAAATAATACCATTTGCAGCAACATGGATGGACCTAGAATTATCATATTAAGTGAAGTAAGTCAGAGAAAGACAAATACCATATGATATCACCTACCTGGTTAATTTTTTTAATTAACCTTTTGAGCCTCTGTAATAAATTGTACAAGATGTATAAAATGAAGATAAAACTTTTTCTAGTGTACACAGATTTTTTTGGACAGTCCCGAGCAATCAGTTTTCTAATTTAATGTAATATTTAGAGGTAAGACCATAATGCCCAGAAGTCAGTATAAAATAAGTACTTTTCTAGTCCAGTGATGCGTTCTTTCCAAGTGTTGTTTCAAATGATCTTAATTTCTTTTATCCTTAGAAGCTTACTCTTCATCATGAAAATTCTTTTCTTTTGTATGACAAAAATTAAGAACTCTGAAGGGCCTTGGATTTTACCCTGCTTCCTAGTTAATAAATCAGCTTGCCAAAATTTTATGGATGCGGGCAGAAGATAGGAGAAATGTTGGATCAGAGAAAAAAGACTATTACTCACGACATAGGATCAGCATGAGATTTGCATTCACATAGGATCTGCTTGTTTCCCAAGTCCCCTGGGGGAAAAGTAGAGGGGCCCAGGCAGATGCCCATCACAGCTTGAAAAATGTCAAGTTTAGGAGACCTACATCTTTTATTATAATGGGCTGCAAATCTACTGAACTTTGCCCTTAAGGGAGATACCATCTTTACTATATTAGATAGGTTAAAGAAAAATTTTTTAAACCTGGAAATGAACAGACAAAAACCTTTTGCTCTCTGCACTGAGGGAAGACACTGTCCCTATCTGTCAAGGCTGTTCCTTATTCCATCACTTTTAAATACATAATCTAGAACAAAGGCTGTTAGTTCATATGGCCTTCTCATAAGATGTTCAGAAATATAAGAAACCATGGAGAATTGTTTCCCAGTAGCAAAAGAAAAGTAGTAGCTCTACTAACAAAAGGTATGATTATTTGCTTTAAAAATAGAAGGGAAAACCACATGAAATTCCATTTTGCTGCTTTCGGTGTTCTAGTGAGGATTACCAAGGTAGTATCTCTTTAAGAGAAAGGCGCTTCCAGAAAAGAATCTCTTCTTCTTCGATTTGGTATAAGAAACAGTGAAAAGCTGGTATTAAACTTGCTTTCACAGACTCTCTAGTCCATCATGTAGGAAGCAACCTTGTGTATTAATGAAGGTATTTCTTTACCATGTTGTTTTAAAGTCTGAAAAAATAGATTATTAAAGCTGGTAAATATGCATTATGACACACCCATGTTATGTAATATGGCCATTAAAAGACAAGTTTCCAAATGGTATTTAATGACACAGAAAAATGATCTTAGGACATAATGTCGATAGAGCAGAACACAAAGTCCAATGTGTTGTATATTCCAAATTTGTAATAGATCCAAGTTTATATGCACACACATAGAAACACACATGTGCACTCACAAGGTCAGGAAGATATACACAAATAATTTAAACATGGGCAACTCAGGTGATGAAGTTAGTAATATTTATTTCATTTTCTAATATGCTTAAATCATTTCTAAATTTTCTACAAGTAGTACATTTATTACTTTGTGAACCTAAAACAATAAAATTATCTTAAAATCAAGTTGAAATGGATGGCAGATTCTATCCAATCCATTTCTCTTATTTCATTGTTGAAGGAAGCAGTGTGTAATGGCTTGGCCAAGGTTGCACAGTACATTCAGGCCATAGGTGGACTGATTCCAGTTCTCTTGCTTCTGACCCAGGGATTTTTCAGTTAGTACTCTCCTACATCTTTTAGTGTACTCTCTTTTATCTGTATCCTAGGGATTTTTTTTTATGGTTCTCTTGGGAGTTAACGGTTACTCATGGCTTGGGAGCTCTTTGAAATTTGAACATTTATAATTCTGACCGTAATCTGTGGAAGGGGAAGGATGCCTGGTGCTGGGTTCAGCATAGAATAGCCCAGATGTCTCTGGCAGGCAGAGACCAGTACCTGGAAAGTACTGGAAAGTCTGAATGGAGCCTCCGAGGCACCCGAGGAGGCCAGGAGAGAGAAGACAGAAAGACAGAGTTAAAAACTGGCTTCACAATAGATAGCAGATGGGACCCTTTAAGGGGGCTGATTCAAGTTGGAAAATTGATAGACTAGAAATAATGGATTTAATTTGGAGTAACATAAAAATCAGTGTAAATAGCAGCAGGGGGGAAACTTTTTAAGAAGAGCTGATTTTAAGAACCACCAGGGAACAGAAGAATCCAAAAGACTATGGAAACAAACGATAAAAATGCTTCAGCTCTTGAGCAAATTGGAGATTAACAAATACGTTTTAAAAGTGATTTAGGACACATGAATCATTGAAAACCCTGTTGAAGACAGAAAAAAAACAAAACAAAACAATGAACCAAATAGTGAAGAGTGGAACCACAAGCTAATCTAAGTTCATTTTTATACATTCACGAACTATGTGGATGCCAAATTATTTCCATAAAATATTATTTTTGTTCTTTTAAAATGTTAGCGTATCATTTTTCAAATGTAAAAAAAGGGAAAGAATGGTATAATGAACATTTGTGTATCCACCAACCAGATTTAGAAATGAAATACTTAAAAATAGATGTGAGATTTAAAATTCCAGCTTTAAAAACATAAATATAAATTTTAGATTTTAAAATATAAATATTTTGATATATTTCCTTGCTTATTATTTGTTATCCCTACATTTGTAATACGTTTCGGACATCTTGACACTTCACCTCTAAGTACTTTATCATGCATATCCTAAAAATAAGCACAGCCAAGAAATTTCAGAATATCATTAACTAAAACCATTTAGTTGTAGCTAATATTCCTAAATATTAATATTTCTAAAATCTTCTATTTTCACTAGTTTCCTTTTGTTGTTTGTTTATTCAGTCCACAATTAATACAGCTATTTGATTCCACCTACACTAGAGGAAGACATATTACAGTTTCCCTATTCTGCAGTATTTACTCTAGTACTCTGCAGATCATAAATTCTGTAAATAAATTACCCACAGGAATGTCAGATCTCTAGGTCTGAAAACCATATAAGTCCATAATGATGTCTTGATCTACCATGGCTACTGAAAGTAACTTTACTACAAACTTTGTAGAAATCGGATCATGCAAGCTTTGATTGCAATGAAAATCTCCATCTTATTGTTTTCTCCCAGCTACTGTGAATGACATGTACATCTTCCCTGTTGACATTATGCCGATCTGTAATCTGGTTTCTTCGCTGTTAAACTTCTAAACCATCTTTCCTAGTTCTAAGGGTGCCTGACAGTGACATTCTGGGTCAGGTACTGGAGCCAACTAACACTGAACAACTTGAAGTTAGCTGGGGCAGGGATTCAACTGATCTGACAGGCCTCAGAGGCTGCAGGGGTGGCATACAGGGCCACTGTCTCCCTTTCTTCCATCCCTCCTTCCCTGCCTCTTTCTTTTCTTCTTTCCTTCTTTCTTTCTCTTTTATCTGACTTCTTATTTAAAAAAAAATAAAGCAACAAGAAAGCTAAAGAACATTATAATGAATTATTATATAGTCTTCAGCAAGGTTCCCAAGTGTTTATAATTTGCCACATTTGTTTTGCCCTTGATACACATGTTCATAGCTTTCTAGGTGTACTTTGAAAGTTTCGTTCAGAGATGCTGAACTTTTCTGAACTGAACACTTAATGACCCATTATGGTTCCATTATTATTGTATATTCCTTATCTGGTTACATATTTCAGAGAAATAATTGCACAGGAATAATTTTTATAGGAATTTTCTTGAATTAATTGAAAGGCATGTTTTCTTTAATTTCTCATGAGGCAAACTTTTTGTCTACATTTTATTAAATCTCTAGTTTAAAAAAATGGTTACGTACAGAACAACCAATGTAACGTATCTCAGAGTAGAAGTATAAAGCATGACACACATGGTTGATATAGTTTCATTTTTAATATTATTTCCAAATGTATTTTAATGGTAATGCATAATATGGCCTTTTCCAGACTCAGATCTTTGGTCAGCTCATCATTGGCAGGTCAACTGATTATCTGGCTCCGAGTTAGTGACCTCTAATAGTTTCAGAATATCCACTGATCTTCAGTCTCACTCTTTCTATTCATTGATTTTATTTTTGGAGTTTTGGCTGTTTATAGCCCTCGGGTCTCCTGGAATCGGACTAGCACATCAATTTCCCATCAACTCTTTTTTTCTGAGGACTAAGTGTGAGAATTTACTCACTGTAAGTTACTCTCTGAGGCTGCTATCTGTTTTTAAAAGGAATGAAACACATCAAGTCTTCTGGAAAATATAAAGAGTAACTTCACTCTCATACTAATGGACAAAGAAGGAGAGCCGAGGGAAAGACAAAATGAGGGATGGCAGGACTGGATACAAATTAGAGTGACTCCTGAGAATACACTTAGGAAAGCAAGAAATGCTACAGACTTCCATTAAAATAAATATTTTTATTTTAGAGCCTGAGGAAAATGGGACAGGAAAGGGATAAGGAGGGTGACAAGAGATTCTCCAGTGGTCAGGAGCAGAGAAGCTGAGAATCCATGAACACTGCTCCCTGACTAAGTGGCTCATTGGAAGGGAGAGAGATAAGACAGTGCGATTTACATTTGGCATCAGGGTGACTGTTCTACAATGGAAAATGCTCATAAATAGCTTTACTGCTCTCAGAACTTGATGTGGGCAGATCATAGTAATTGACAATAATGATAATGTTCATCAAATTTAGAAGTATCTCTACATATGAAGTAGAAGTGAGTGTGAAGTGAGAAGCTATTTTGTAGAAACTTGGTTGGCTTTACCAAGCATTTTATATCTTCTGCTGACTCTTGAATACTAATATATACTTACTAATGTTGAGGGAGTCGAGGGTTAGAAATCACCAGAGCCAAACTGGATTGATCTGCCTTTCCTCTGATTTGACATTCACTTCTTAATTATCTTGGCTTGTGCCTAACTTTTCATTCCCATAAGTCTTGTTTTCTCCAGTGGACGTTAAGCTCCTTGAGATCAGTAACTGAATATTGTATGCCTCTTCTTTTTTTATTTTATGCATTATGTCTAGATTATTCCCTCAATAGGTTCTTTTCCTGAAAGAATATATTACAATAGAAAATTAAGGGGCCAGGTATTTTTCAGATCCATATAAATTTGAGAGCCAATGGAACATGGAAATATGGTGAACCTCTCATTGTCTTGAGGACACTTTTTTTTTTTAACATTTTTTATTGATTTATAATCATTTTACAATGTTGTGTCAAATTCCAGTGTTCAGCACAATTTTTCAGTTATTCATGGACATATACAGAGGACACATTTTTAACTTATTAGCATGGCCCTCCACAGTCTCAGAATGTTTTAGCATTCTCTACACCACCATTCACCCCATACTCTTGAAAACTAAACTCTTTGTCATCCCACAATATGCCATGGAATTTCTTGTTTCCATGACATTCACTCTGGAATATTTTAGCACCACAATTTTTCTGCCACCTCCCTCCTACTTAACATTCATGCTCCCTCTACTGTTCATTCCTTTGTAAGGCCTTCCTTGATGCCGCACCATCAAAATTCATCTCTCCCTCCTAATGTGTAATCATAGACCTATAGCTATTTTTGTATTTACAGGTTAAATAAGTTAACTATTTGATGTGTTTCAGCTGGTGAATGAAAGATACCAGTCAGCCTCTGTGTTTTAGTCATTATTTTATCTCACATGTGCATTTTCACACCAGACAAGTGATAGAAATATCAGTCAGGGCCGTTAGTCTACTTCTGTCTTACTTTTCTTCCAGTGCAACCATCTCCAGCATTTCCTACAGAAAACAGAGCAGAGGAAGGCTGCTTGCTTGAGAAAAGGAACAGCATGTATCTCTTTCAAATCATTTTCTTTGTGGCTTTGATCTTGCAGGGCCAATGCAAAACTGCCAAAATCACCGTTTGTTATCTTCAACAAGAGGACTATATTCTTCCTGAATGTCCTGCAATGACATGTAGACTGAAGAGCCAATCCATTAAGTTTCAAGGTCAGTTTAGTTTAAATACCAAACTTTATGGAATGGCCCCAAGGAACTTGACCTCCTGAACCAGTGAGAACTGTGACAAGCCTTAATTGAGCTTGAAAGCATTATGTAGTTTCAAAGACATGGATGTTCATATTTTAACTGTAATATTACTTTAGTTAGTATTGATATTTGCCTTTTGACTATGGTAGCTCCTATTTGTATATGCTTACATACAATAAATACAAATTAATACAATTTATATTGAGAAACGTACATGACAAGTATTGAAGAATATTTAGCATGCCCTTTCAGCACATATTTTGCTACTTACACTCCCTGTGTGGAAAAACAAATTTAAGTCAGACAGCTTGTTTGTAGTCTAACTTGGATAGATTTAGGGCTGTTTCATTAACATTTTGATATTGCAGTGAATTTTTCCTGCTTTACAGACATTTTAACAATATTTTATTGGATTTTATAACCTCTCATTTCCCAAGATTTGGGCTCACTCTTGAAAACGTGGATGCAAAATAAATTAATGATGGGGCTTCAGACCTGTTGGCATCAAAAGGTTAATCAAGCATTCTACAGGGATTATACCCATCTCAGTGACAAGATGGATTAATGATATACTTCCTTGCTCCTTGGGCCCTGATTTTATTGATTTTTTTTCCAAACACAGACTTTATTTGTAAGTTAAAGATGTAAAGCTTTGTTATTTGCTGCTTTTAAGAAAACGGCCTGGGAACTCTAAATATTAACATTTCTCTTTGGAACTGGAAGCTAAGAAGATGATTTATCTATGGAAGAGATTAGCATATTAACACTCTGATTTCCTTGCTTACTTGAATTGTTTTTGTGTGGTGTATACAGACCAAAACCAAAAACAACAAACAAACAAAAACCAAACAGAAACCTTGGCCTCAATACCACACCAGAATAATTCTCATCTTTTACCTCTGGATTTTATATACTTCCCTTCCCTTCACAGAACTGTATTTTCTCACTTATTTGTCTTACAATGCTCTAGGTCACACAGGATAAAACAAGGATTTTCAATTTCATTTCCAATGAACACATAAGAGCTTTTGAATTAAATTTTTTGTTGTCTTATGTCTTGCCAGACCCAGTGGGAGCTCTCCTGGGTTATAAATGGGACAAGGTGATTAGACAGTTTCTAATGCAATCTTAATTTATAGTTCATGGAGGTGTGCAAGCTTGAAATCCATAAAGGCTATTTCAGAGGACTGAATTTGCAAGGGTAATGCTCTGTGATGAAATACACTGGTTTAAATGAGTTTATATCGCCTTCATCTTCCCTTGCATCATCTAAGACACATCATCCTGCAATCATCATCTTAGACTTAGTGGGTTGTTTAAATTATTACTTGCTTCTTTGTTTCATGTTACTAATGAAAGACTAAAGCCCAGAGAAGTAAATGGATTTTCCAGAATTATAAGCCATGTGAAAGAGATAGGAATAAACTTTAGTTCTCCTGTTACTCTGAGTGTTTTACAAACATTACTCTATTTTACATATTCCCTCTTGGAGGGTACCTCTCTCTGATCACTTCCTTCTGTTCACATCTTAAACATCTAGGAGTAGAAAGGCAGCATACTTAGAGTATAAAAATATGGACTCCATCCAGAATGCCTGGATTTGAACATTGGTTCTTGGAAAATGATTTAATATCTATGATATCAATGTCCTTTTTGTAAAGTAGAGATGTAATTAGGGTTCTCCAGAGAAACAGATAATAAGATAGGACTATCTCTATTTCTCTCTTTCTCTTTCTCTCTTAAGAGATTTATTGTAAAGAATTGACACACATGATGATGGGGGCTGAGAAGTCCCATGACTAGCTGTCTGTAAGTTGCAGACACAGAAACACCAGTGGTTTACTTTGAAGACTTGAGAGCTCTAGAACCGAATGTGCGGATTTGTCTGATTTGAAGGCTTGAGATCCAGGAGCACCAAGGGAAAGAGAAGACCTGTATGTCAGCTCAGCCTCTCAGGCAGAGAGTAAATTCAGCCTTCCTCCACCTTTGTGTTCTGCTCAGGACCTCAGTGAACTGGATGATGTGCACAAACACTGGGGGGAATCATGTGCCTAACTCATTTCATCAGGTCAAATTCTAATCTCTTCCAGAAATACCTTCACAGATAGACCCAGAAATAATGTTTAGGTAGATATCTGAGTCCACACAAGTTGGTACATAAAGTTAACCATCAGTAAGGTGGCAGGAATAGTAACTACCTCATAGTATTTTCATTAAGATTAAATGAATTTATACACACACACACACACACACATACACACATACAGCATTTAAAATTGAGCCTGGCATCTATAACACAATACACATAATACAGGTACTACCTTTTAATATTAGGACTATATGAACCTATTTGAACATCCACTTACGCCTTCTTAGGGGATATTCTACTTAGGGAGTCCTAGCTCACCTAGAGCAGGGTCTGCTTAGTGCAGCCACTTCTTTCAAAATCTGCTTCTGTTTAGTTATCCCTTCATATATCAAGGTAACCTTCAAGGTTGTGCAGAAAACAGACTTCTGTATCAAATTTCTCGGGCCTGGTTTAAATAGCATTCTCTAGGCCTGATTCTTTCCAGGTTCTAAACATTGGGTGTGTGTTGATAATTTCAACACTTCCAACACATTTCTAGAAATTTAGTCCAAAAGCAAAATAGTGAAAAGCATTTCTTTTTCTGCGATGTTGTTACACTTTTTGGAAAGCTGCAAATTTCCTTTTTTACTGGTAGATGGCAGCCCTGTGCTGCTGGTGAGAAAGATAAAGCCTGAGTTACAGTCAACAGTTTGATTCTGGACGTTATTCGATGAGTAGATTACTATTAGGCCTTTTTAGATAGCTTGACAAAATTTCACTGTTGAAATAGGTAATAATGAAAAGAAGAGCTAGCCTACATTAGTGTCTCATTTTCACACACACAAAAATGGCATAATGATAGGACTTTAGAATGAGAAGACATGAGCTTATGTTTCGTGTCTTCCATCCATGCATGTCTTTGAAGAGGAGTCACCCTGAGCTTAAAATTTCTGTAATCTATGAAATGGAAATAAGAACTTTTTTCACAAACTTGTTTATAGGATCAACTTAGTGATTGCTAGAAAGTATTGCTTTTAACCTTTTTCACCAGGGTTCCTTATTTTGAACAGAGAATTAATTCTTACCCATCAGAGTAGAAATGTAGTCCCAAAAAGAATACAGAAGGAAGATATCAATGAAGTCTTTCTGTGTGGTTTGAAAATGAATCTCTTCCAGTCCAGAGTGTAATCATATTTGTGTAAATGTAAAACTAAAGATTCAAGAGACTTATCATTATGAAAATGTCTAAATTTGTTTACTAATATTTAAAATCCTAAGTTCTGTGTTTTATTCTTGCTAAACGTTCAAAAATTAGAATTTATTATTACCACTAATATGCAAAGGCCAGACATTTTATAAGGCTGATAGTGTTTCCTCTTCACAATACCTTTTGAAGTTGTATCAGATCTTCAATTCACATTTGAGAAAAACAGTCTTAACAATGATAAAGAATTTGCTTAAGGTCACATAACATGTAAATGGAAGATCCAGAATTTGAACTCAAGTCTTACCTTCTGTGGAACAAGTGAGTTGTAATTTAAGGAAAATTATTAATATCTGTGAATTTGTGGTGATTAACATGTCACTTGGTTAATTTGCTTTTCCTGGCCAACAGTACCATTGTGCTGCATGGAGACATTTAGGTGAGTGAGATTCTCTGCAGCCAGATTTTTTTTACCATTGAAGGATATTGAATAGAAGTTTTCTATGCACTGATGTCTCAAACCACAAGACAAAAGGCGATGAGTACTCTCACCTTCTTAACAGAGCTGCTTGATGTTCCCTCACCAGGAGATGACCAGGTCATTCTTCTGAGCTTTGCCACCGACACTAGCAGCTATAAGCAGAATGCACAAATGGAGGAGTCCTGGAAAAGTGGCTCAGAAACCTAGAGAGAAAGCTTTTTGACTGTTGTGCCTTTTTTTTGCAAGCAGATAGAATAGCTTCTGGAGATCAGCATTGCTTGTTTGAAAGACTAAAGGTACATCCTCAGGGTGGATACTTGCTGAGGTATAGAAACTCAGGGGAATTCAGTGAAAATCCTTTGAAGAATTTCACATATCCACGTAGCACACAGGATCGTGCAATGTAGGGTATACCTAAATACACAGACAAGTGTCTGTTTATTGCCTGAAGACTTTTGAAGGTGGAAGCTAGCTGGAGTAGATTGAACAAACCATATAAGACATATATTCTAAATAAATATTTTGATTGAATTCAAGGTAGAAAGCTATAAGTAGATTTTTAAAAAATGTTTAGAGAGAGATGGCATGATTCAATGAAGATGCTTTTGGTGATCATACTCTACCTCCTCTCCATAATTAAGGAAAAGCAAAGCCATACCTTTTCAGAAAAACATTTCTTTTAGAAGGGAGTTTTGCTAACTCAGATTGTTTTGCTAGAAGATCACTTATTGGTCGTACCTCTCATTTCAAGTTCTCACTGAAGTATTCTTTCCAGCCATACATTTTACTCTAGCTTTACCCCCTGCTCCCCACCCCCCTTTGCTTGGGTAACTTGATATTACTTGTGATGTTTTTAAACCCCTTGTAAGTTGGTGACCAGAGAACATGTCTGGTTGGTTTGCCCTTTAATCCAGATTTTCTAGCAGTGTGCTGGCTTTGGGGTTGTTTTCTTATTATTTGATACTTAAGAAAGATGAACCTTGTACCATTTGACCAATTGGTTAAGTATTGACTATAATGATCTGTGTCTTGAATGAAATAATGATCCTTCAGAGAGTCAGTCCTTCTGGCATTTTCAAAAACTTTGCAAAAGTAAGAGAGATCTCAGTAATATTTCATTTGAGTATATTTAATCATCAAGTAAGAGGAAGTTTCCAAATGGAACCAAGATTTCAAGCAAACACTTCACACTATCCATCAAAAAATTAGGAAGTATTACCACTCTTCCTGAAGACAATAGTTTTGAATAAGGAAATTATGTTCTTTGGTGTTGAGTGTCTGTTGTATGTAGGATACTAGGCACATGATATTCAGGTAGAGAAATTAGACAACAGGGAACATTTCCAGTTGAAAACCTCTCACACCACTGCCTTCATTTGAGACTTGATGCCAATTTCAAAACTATACAGGCATTAAGGATGCCAAGAACGGTCTTCCAAATTAGCTCCAATTACATGATCACATGGAAAGAGGCAAGGAAAGTAGAGAGATCATTAATCTTTGAATTTGTCTGGAGGTTACCTCTGCAGGAAGTGGGAGCTCAGACAGGAAGTCGAAAGTCTGGGAAACCTCACAGACAGAGTTGCTACAGGAAGAAACTCATGGGAAAAAGAATGTCTCATCATTCATCACTGACTGTCTGGATATTACCAAATTTTATGATGGAGAAAGCCATACCCTTCCTTTAACAAACCCAGCCTATACACAGAAGAAAAAGTAGCATTGCTCTCTTTTACTCCCTGGATGAAACAATACACATTGTGTTTCTAGAAAGAGAAATAGAATAGTTACCAGCATGAGCTTCAGAGTCAGGTAAATCAGGCATGAGTTTCAGGGTCAGGTGACTCTCTGATGTATTGCATGGAAAAGTTGCTTAATGTTACTGAGACTCATTTTTTCTCATCTGCAAGATAAGGGTAATAATATAATCTCATTTTGTTTTGAGGACAGGTTAGAAAACATAAATTGCTCAGCACAGTGAGTGAGTGCCATCTGTTACAGTCATTGCAGCCATGGGATGAGAATTCTGTTTCTCTGTTTGCTAGTTAAGGACCCTTGGAACCACAGAATTCAAGAAGAGAAAGTGAAGATCTTGGGCATGGCATGTTTTGTTACAATTTTGCCTTCCTCAGTTTGTCTTTCCATCTCAGCAGTTATCAGCCCCTAGTACACACTGGAATCACTTGGGGAGGTCTTAGAAGACACTGGTGCCAGCACATTCTGATCAATTAAACCACAATCTTAGGTGATTCTTTGTGTAATAATGTTTAAGAATCACTAAACTCAACAGGACTCATCTTGGCACAGCATCTGAAGACTTTCTGTATTACAACAGAAGCACTTTTCCTGTGAAGAGATCATTCTCAGCAGGGTTGCAAGGGTAGGCTGAATAATTACATTTTCAGATGTTAAATATTTAAACTAGTGACAGTATCTGTTCTGAAGAGAAAATGAGGGATTGTTTTTGTGGCTTCTGTACCAAATGCTACTGTAATAATAAATCCTGATTATCTTCCTTTTTCACTTTTTGTTTTTAGAAATTTTAATGAGCACACCCTATTCACCAGTGTCAAAATTAAGTCTATGAAATAGACAAACATGAAAGCAAAACGTTATAGGTTATGTATAGTAAAGATACGCTCAGGTGCCAACACAAGGAAAAGGTATTTAAATCCAATGGAGACAGCTTTTTGGAAGATACTATGCTGATGCTCATTTATTCAAAAAAGTTCTAGTAGGCTTTGACAGGAAAATGACCAAGAAGGAAAATTTGGTTCTTGACATCATGGAATCCATAATTTAGTGATCTTGACAGATGTATAGGGTTAGTTAAAAAGCAAAAATAATTCTAGGCATAAAGAACAGCATGGGGTTTAGCATTGAAATGGAAATGCAGAGGGTTTGGGGGAGGAGTTGTGTAAAATGAGGAAAGCAAATATGAAATGGGAAGTAGCTTTCACTGCTACCCATGAGTTTTGAACCTGATCCTAAGGGCTTGATCCTATAAGCCATCAAAGTTCTTAGTGCAGGAATGATGTAGGGAGAACCTGCAGGCTAGGTAGGCTTACTGATGAATGCACACACTGAGGCAGAGATAATAAGTTTTGGAATGATGGAGGGTGATTTAAGTGTATTCAGAAGTTGAAATATAAAGGATTTGATAAACACCTGAAACTGATGGATGCATGGGAGAATGGGTGAATTTTAGGTTTCTGTTTGAGACTTAAGAGTAATAGTATTTACCATTAATAGCAACAACAAAATCCCAAATTAGGAGTGGATTGAGAAAAATTGATGAATTGAGTGTGAAATGCTTGAGGAGAAATAACAAGGTGGTATCATTCGACACTGGGTTTTGTGATTAAAGAGAGGTATGTGCTTAGATAAGTGATGCAAATTTCTTAAAATTATCCCTCTTTGTTAGATATACAAATATCACTTGAGAATATTCACATACTCCACTAAAGCAGATAATGTCCTCTATCCTATACATAGGAACCCTGGCCAAGTTATCCTAAGAAGTTTGATTTAGATACAAACCTCGTAGTATATGTACCAGATATTAAACGTGTAAACTGTATGTGGACATAGAGAATTCTTGAGAAATCTTAAATTTGATGCACCAGTATGCTAATAATAAATGAACAAAGGTGGCCTTTCTTCTGGTTTCTCATGATGTCTTGACCAAGCCACTTCTTTATTCTTGCTTTGCAGTTTTCCCGGGATGGGTTTGAACTTCAGGCCTCTCCAAGCATGCTGGTTTTACCCTTATCTGGGTGGTTCTGTCTTTCTCTTAGGGTTCTCTGTCATCAGCAGCATAAATATTCAATGTTGTGTGATGCTGAAACAAGAAAAAGACCCTCTGAGGGTCATGCTACAGCATCCTCATTTCTCATTGGCTTAGCTGGTGACCTGATTGTCTTTGTTTTTCGCCTATTCTAGGTATCAATTTGAAATGAAAAAACATATATTACTGTGGCATGAGTCCCAACAGAAGTAGTAAACCTGGCTAGCACTATTCGTTATGACAGACTAAATGAACACATTCACGTTACTATGGACACTTTTCCATAAGGGTCATTCCCGGTAAAGTTACTCTTCTTTGCTTTCACAGAGCTGTTCATGTAGTATGTGTTTACCTATGTGGATCATGCTTGAGTGACTTTATGTACAAATATATAGTTGAAATGATATTGATTCCACATTGATGTCACCCACTGATTATGTATTATATACATTATTTATCTAACTAATAAGTTCTCCTTGAGAGAGATGGTATGACAGCATCTTTCTATACATATTTCTGTACATTGAAAAATACATTTTTCAATATATTTGCTGATGAGGAAAAAGGTAGGCAACATGGACAAGCCTTATGGATTAATTGAGTATTTCTTTAACTTAGTAGTGAGAACACCAGGATTTAAACACGAATTTACTCAAAATTAATTGGAAATGGAAAGGTCTTTCTGGGGGGCCGGTGGGGGGTAGGGGATGAAGAGAAAACTCAGAAATTTCACTGAGATATGGGATACTGCAGAATATTGTTCATTGAAATTTTACTGAAAAACATTCTTACTAAAAATATAGGTAACTTGTGCATTCTATAGTCAAGAATAATACATGTGTTAAGTAGTACTGGCAGTTAATAAATTAGGTGTTTTTCTTTTTTGCTGTTGTTCTTAAGAGTCAGTGTCCATATATGAGGTTCATAGCAAAGCGGAAGGCAGCCTAATAAAGGCCTCGTGTAAGTCTAGAAAGGACCCCACAAAACGGTATTTATACTGATAAATTAACCACCAGTCATGGTCTGTCCGGTCCGTAGAAACCTGATTTTGCTGCTGTACTAAGTGTGTGTGAAAGCGGGTGCAAAATAAAGGCACTGTCAACTAAGGAAGTTTAAGGAATTTCCAGCTCCTGTAACCTGTCTTCTTAGCCTCAGACCCATAAATGGAATTTAGGAGGACTATAACCTCTTTGAAACAGTGCATATTTCTGAAAAGATAGTCAAATTCTCAAATGGGTCTATGAAAAAACAAAGAAAAAAACTGACCAGGTTAGAAATAGCCAAGCCAAGAAAATTGCAGTATTTTCCACCAAGACTCTCCTTCCCAGGAAGAAGTGTTATAATATTTGCTTTCCTCTTAGTTTTTCTCTCCGTCTCTGTTACTTTCTCAATCTTTTTTCACTTTCCACTCCTATTGTCTCTAATAACATCTAATACAATTGATTAAATTTTTCCCCATTAAATGATCATATTTCAGTTATCTAACATGGAGATTACTTACAGATTACCTTGATGGTTATTGTGGGTGTTCCTAAACTTCTTAGTCTATTTAAAGATTAGTGTATTAAAAGAGATTATACTATATCCAGTACATTTTGATTTTACTGTTTTAAATGTAAGGATAACCTTGATTCTGAATATTTTGATGTGTCTCTGTGTTAGTAGTCATTTGGAGTAAGATTTAATTTTGCCACACAGATGATTCTTCTTCCTTTTAACATAAAATGAATTATGATATTACACAGAGACTTTACAGCATTTGTGCTAACTACAAAGATTAACATTTTCACACTGAATTACATTTTAGTTTGGCTCTGGATAGAGATGTCATGATTGATTCCTTCGTGTTAAACATAAAATCAGGAAAAATGTAAGAAATTACAGAGTATATCATCTATAGTCTAATTGAGAACTTTGCATTGTTAATTTATAGATGCCTTTCTGAGAACCAGCCACATTTGTGCATTATGGTCTGATGTATCTTTGGTGGGGTAAGTCACAGTTACAATTTTTTAACCTTTAATAATTTTATGTTGGATTTAGAAGCTATACATCCTAATATTATAGCCTACACTTATGGCTCAGAGCCAGTATTCATTTATCAAATGCAGAAAAAATATTATTCTTATAAAAATTCAAGTGAACTTGAATCTAAGTTGAGATTGAAACAAGGCAGCATTTATTTGGAGACTTTTTGATTATGGCCATTCTGACTCACGTGAGGTTAAAAAGAATAAAATGTACAAAATTGTGTAGATATTTCTCCAAAGAAGATATAAAAATGACCAACAAGCATATGAAAAGATATTCAATGCCATTTGTCATTAAGAAAATGCAAATTAAAGCCCAGTGATACATACTTCATATTCACTAGAATGGCTGTTATAAAAAAAAATTTGGAAAATAACATGTGTAAACAACAATATGGACAAATAGGAACACTTGTACATTGCTGGTGAGAATATAAAATGTTACAACCACCGTGGAAAGCAGTTTGGTGGTTCCTCAAAAACTTAAACATAGAATTACCGTAGTACCTAGTGATCCCATACTAGGTATATACCCAAGAGAAATGAAAACATATATCTACATAGAAACTTGTACATAGATGTTTATAACAACCTTATTCACATAGTCAAAGTCTGGAAACAACCCAAATATCTATCAATGGACAAATGGATAAACAAATTATTGTATATCTACACAATGGAATATTATTCAGTCATGAAAAGGAATGAAGTACTGACACATGCTACACCTTGGATGAACTTTGAAAACATTATGCTAAATAAAAATAGCCAGACATAAAAGATCACATATTGTGTGATTCCATTTATATGAAATATCCAGAATAGGCAAATCCATAGAGACAGAAAGCAAAGCAGTGGATGCCATGAAATGGGGGAGGGAAGGACGAGTGATTATTTGATGGGTATAGGATTTTCTTCAGGGATGACAAAAACTTTTCAAAACTAGAGAGAGGCGGTGGTTGCATAATGTGAGTACACCAGATGCCATTTAATTGTACTCTTTAAAATGGTTAATTGTAGGTTATATGAATTTCACTCAATGAGAAAAACATATGTGCTACAAAAAAAAATACAACAACAAAAACAAAAAACTGTCTAGTTCTGACCAGGAGAAAGGAGGAAACCTATATTAAGAATATTATCTATGATTCTGCCCCTATAATTGCCCTCTGAGGGACTTGGTCCATCTTTGTTCAATACTATCCTTCAACTCTCAACTTCTACCTTAGAAAACAGAATTCCTTGTAAATATGGAGGCTACTGTATCATATACATTTCCCACTATTTTGCCATTATATCTTCCTCTGAGTCAAAAATATGTTTCCACAGATGGTAATGCTAAGTGGTTTACTCTTAACATCTATCTGCCTCAACTATCTCACTAGGATCTTCGACATGCTATGTCCTCAGTAATTCAGTGCCTTGAATCTGATGAGGAAATATTTATTGTAAAAATGAAATCTTATAATTAGAAGCAGTTAATGGCCTAGTTTTAGTATTTCCAGAGGAGGGAATTTAGTTACCTACTACTTGTTGTCATCCTAAACCTGCTGTCAGAATGTTTAACTAGGTTTCAGATGGAACTTGAGGAGGTCCTGGAAAGTGTATGTCAAAGCTGTTACAAATATTTGATGTACATCAAGTGAAGGATTACTTAAGATTACGTCGGCTCTTCAAGGCCACTGCCTTAACTAAGTCGATACCGTATCCATAAGGAGATCAAATATGTTAATTTTCAATTTCTTTGTAAAAACACACCACTAAATTAAGAGCTTGAAACAAGACTCATTTATTATCTTGTATTTCTGCAAGTCAAAAGTGAATATTGTTTCACCTTGGTCTTCTACTGAGGGATAACAAAGTCAGAATCAAAGTGTTGTCCTGGCTGGACTCTTACTTGGAGGTCCTGAGTTAGCATCTGCTCCTAAGCTCATCCAGATTATAGGATGAATTCAGTTCCTTGTGACTTTAGGGCAGAGATCCCTATGCTCTTGCTGTCTGTCAGTTGAGAGCTATTCTCAGAGCTGAAGACTTCCTGAAGTTCGTAGTCACATGCCTACTCTATCTCAGTAATGGAGAAACCTCCTTGTGTTGAATTCCTCTCACACTTCAAATGTCTGAATTTTCTCTTCTACTAGCTGGAGAAAACTCTTTAATTTTAAAGGGTTCATGTGTTTGGATTAGCACATGCAAATGCTCTTTCTTTTGCCATATAATGTGACTCAATGACAGTAATGATATTTCATCATTTTTATCATAGAGCATAAGGTGCCATCTGCATTCAGAGGGGAGGAGATTATACAAGGGGGAAGGTAACTAGATGATATTCTTAGAATTCTGCCCAGATTATCCAAGAAGCCCTTCACTATAGAACAAAATGGCCTGCAGTCCCAGTCCAGCTAATGACATTTTTCTGTAAATAACGTTTTACTGGAACACACCATGCTCACTTGTTTATGTATTGTCTGTGGCTGCTTTCATATTCCAACAGCAGAGTTGAGTAGCTTCAAGAGGGACTATATGCCCTGCAAAGCCTAAACATTTTTTGTGACAGTTTTTAGTTGTGCCTTTTTTCACGTTAGTTCATTAAAAATATACTTGTTTTAAAGATCCTATAAATGGAGTGACCACCCACTAATGTGGGATGTAAGTCACCTCTCTCAACATGATATTTTTCTTTAAAAAGCAGAATTTCTTTTAGGAATCTTACTGAACTACCCAGTAGTTGTAAGAGACTCCTTTATAGAAAAGTTTTGTCAACCTATGGCTTAGTGTGTTGTGCCTAGTTTAGAGAGGTCAATTATCCATACCTTATGTTTCTCTTGCTAAAAACAACAATAACAACAGCATCTAATAGCCTCTCTTAGTCTTTGTTCATTAAATATATTGTCGTCCCGCCCTTCCTCAGCATTTCATATCCAGTACTCTATACCTCTCCACCTCATGCTATTTAAATATTCACTGTGGTTTCCTGGTGCTCAGTCTTTAGAAACCCTAGTCACCTTGATAGCCAATATGTTTTCATTTATAAAAGAAAGTTAACAGTCCACCTGGACAATTATGTCCCAATATTTCTCTGAAACTGTTGTCGGCAAGAAGGTTCTTGTCTTGTCACAGAAAGAATTCAGAAACAAGACACGTAAGTCAACAAAGCAAAGCAAGGATTTGTTAAGGGATAGATGGTACGCTCTTACGGAAAGAGTGGGCTGACCCAGGTGAGTTTCCTTGGCAAGCTCATTATGTGGGTGTGAAAATGAGTGGGCAGAATATTCATTGCGGGGGGGGGTTGGGGTCATCTTTCCTGATACTCATCCTAGCTCCACCTTTCTAGGTGAGGAGGAGGGATTTTTTTTTTTGTCCTTATTTAGTCTTGATTGAGAAGTTGGATGAGGTCTTAATGAATAAAAGATAACATTCAGATGCGGGTATCATAAGCAAAAGGTTCCATTCGGAAGGAGGTCATTATGAGTGAAAGGTTACATTCAGTTGGTGGGGATTCCTGTCTTGTCCCACCTTTCTTTGCCTCCAAGACACTTGACAACCCAGAATGTATGGTTTCTTATCAGAACGGAGGGTCCTGTTTTTCTTGGTCTGTCCAAGGATCCCCGTTGTTCACAAGATGTATGGTTTTCTGCCCTTTGCCTCATGTCTCCCTTTCTCTGGTCATATCTAGCCACCTGCTTGCTCTAACAAAACCCCCACATATTTCTCATAAATCTTAAATTAATATATAAAGAATAAGTCTTACACATTCAACCATTATTGAGTGTGTTGAGGTTTTACTCTTATATTTAACAGCTGAAACTAACCCCTTGAATGACTCCTTGCTTACAGTATCAAACTTGGCACAAAAGGGCTTTAAAATGTGCTACCAGGCTTACAGTACAGCTAGAAAAATATATGTCCCACATGCAAGTAATGCTCCATACATATGAAAAGCTTAAATTATGGCAGAAACCATTAAAGAATTTAGGATTAATTTAGTAAATTCATAATTCAAAAAGACTTTTTATTGTATTGCAGCCTTTTTCCCCAGTGTACCTATGATGTCTGATTTTAAAGAGGACTTATATGTGGTCAAATTTTCAATGCTATAGTTCAAAGAAAATTAACCAGACAGATAATAACACAAGAATCATAGAAACATATTGTTACAGATAGCCAAAAAAAAAAAAAAGTCAAGTTGGAGTACGCTGAAGCAATAACAGACAATAGTCTAGCCTGCAGATATTGTACCTGTGCAGTCCTAAGTGAGGATTCCTGTTCTTTCTTACATCCCTACAGATTTGTCCAGGATTTTTAACATAACAAAAATGATCTGGGAGACAAGTGCAAAATTTAGAAAGCTTAGCACAATACTGGAAAAAAACTTATCTTAGTAAGGACTTGGAGAATCTTCTGGCAGGTGATGTGATCACATTTCTTGTCTAAATCTTGGGATTCTCATATTATGGTAAAAAGAAATTTATAAGGACTGCCAATAAATATTTCCTTCCCCTTCGGCCATGCCGAGTCATAAGGGCTGTAGTTCATCCGCTCACTAAATAGATGATAGAGCAAATAATTCTTCAACTTAAAGTATCCAAAGAAATCTCCACGATCCAGAGAAAGACTACAGATAACTATGACTTGACATGGATTCTGAATTACATGGGCCTGGACATGACCAATAAGGGAGAGACTTCCTTTTGATAAAAAGGGAGGACTGTAAAAGAGTTTGATTTCTGTGATACCTGAGTGACTTGGGGTTGCTTTCTGCAATGGACGCTTGCCACTGAGTCACAATCTTGATCCCAAACCACCTGTGTTAGGACATATACTTCTGAACACTAAGAATGCTTATTTATTCAGCAGAGCTTGCACCTCACATCCCTCATCTTTATTTTTATGTCTTTTTATTGCAACCAACATATAAAATCTCAGATTACGGTCACAGGCAGACCAACCTACCCTGATGGTCATATTTAGGATTCTAGAGACTTCGCATATATCTTTTCCCTCTCTAGCAAATGCGTACAGGTCCTGGAAATCACGGCCTGAATGTTCGCTCCTCTGTGCAGTGTTTTCTCATCCAGTATGAAGTTTAAAACTTCATCATCACACTTAATTTACAGTGTTCTATCCTGCTCTGTGTTTCCTTTTCAGGTTGTGGGCTCATCAAGTAAGAGAAGAGTGTCTCATTAGCTTTTATTTCCCCATCACCCAAAACAAGCCTGGCATAGAGTTAAATAAGTGTAATATGACAAAGTGCTTTTCAGTCAGTCTGAGCTATGTCCCTGTCCTGGCTCTCAATCCATAAACTGTAAAATCTGTACCAAATTACTTAATCTAAATCTGTTGCATTTAATTCAATTTATATATTTTCAGGCACAATAATGTTTATAATATAAAACTTCTTAAAAGTAAATTTTACATATTTGCTGAAAAGAGGTGTAAGAATTCTGCTTTTTATATGTCTGTTGAAAAGTAGACTAAGGTTCAGTCTCTCATACTTTCTGACCTTTCTCTGCCAAGAAATAAAGCCTATATACATGAGTCATGGGACTCAGAGGTGACTCTGCATATGACACTCAAATGAAGACAAACATTGGGACCCACTTGTAAAGGACGCAGATGCTGTGGATTGCCTCTCCTCGGGTGGTAAAAGGTGAAAAGCTATCTGGTGTCACTTATATTATATCTGCATTTGATGACTTCTTTGGCCATTTCAATTCTTTTGAATCACAGAGAACAATTGTTATTGGATTTTTGAGCCCCCTGGCAATAGATTTTCGTCTCAGCCATGCATAGAAATACACATTAAGCATATTACAGGCCTGCAGATGTATATCTTGGATGATATGAAGACAAGGTGAAATATAAACCTTGCCACTGTGGCCCCAAGTCCTTCTTAAGTGCTTATGATATGAGAACAGAGGATTTATTACAGTTGGGGTGATGATCTGTTATGGAACTCTGTTGATCATTATAACTCTAAAGTGAAAAACATACTGCAATTCAGAAGATTTGTTTCCCTTTAGATCTCATTTGTAACTCTCCTATTTGTTATATAGAATTTCAATATATATTTATGATATATGCTGCTAAAAATATGCTACAGCATTGAAATAAGATTCTTTGGATAAAGTTTTCTTTTTTCTCCTTTAATGAGAGTTTTAAAATATTTATGAGGAGTAATACATATGATACAGTATTTTAAGTGCATACCAGCTGTTCTTCACACTGAGTGTCTATAAATACATATTTTTAGCCTGTGTTCAAACACTTTATTATGCCTGGTAAAAATTAAGAAGGAACTCTGGGAAGTTGGTTTAGAGCAGAGGGAAGCAGATGGGGTGTGGCTGAGTTTAATATGTAATATTCAGCAGTCCCTAAAATTTATTCTTACGACATCCTCCAGTAAATAAGCAAGAGTTGCAGATGCTAAAATTATCTCTAGGTTGGTGGCTATGTTCTTATTTGTCCTTATATATTATGCAGACTTAAAGTCTGCACAATGGTTTCACAGATCTCATAGAATCTCCATGATGACTGTGAAGTAGTTGGGGTAGGTGTACCTCTAGTATGTGGCCGAACCAGGACTAGTACCTTTCACTCTACCTCTCTCCACCAAGTCTTTTCACTCCCATTGTAGTGTTACTTGAACCACAGTCAGATACTCTTGGTGTACTGTGCCATGTACTATCCCAAAGACCTTAACATTAACTATGCAGTGAATTGAAACATACATTATATATAATTATAAATAAAATATAAGTATAACTTAAATGGAGGTTTCCCATAAATATAAATGGAGGTCTTCCATAAATTTATATTTATAAGCTAAATTTATAAATTAAGATAACTTCTTTTAAGCCAGAGTAGTCACATATAAATCTTACAAAATATGTGGGGGATCTGTGTTCAGCAAACTACAAATCACTGATGAAAGAAATCAAAGATATAAATAAAGGGGGAAATATTTCATATTCATGGATTAAAAGACAATATTATAAAGATGCCAATTCTTTCTAACTTGATCTATAAATTCAATGCAATCCCTCCAAATTTCAGAAAGCTCTATAACTATGAAATAAATGGATTCTGAAGTTTATATGAAAAGGCAGTAGACCTAGAATAATCAATATATACTGAAAAAGAGAACAAAGTTAGAGGATTCACACTACGCAATTTCAAGACTAATTATAGAGACACAGTAATCAAAGCAATGCAGTATTGATAAGAGAATAAACACACAGACTAATGGAACAAAATAGAGAGCACAGAAATAGACTCACACAAATATACTCAGTTGATATTTGACAAGGGGCAAAGGCAATCCAGTGGAGAAAGTAGTCTTTGAAGAAATGGTGCTGAAACAATTGGATACCAAATGAAAAACAGAAACAAACAGAAATTTAGATACAGATTTAATAAGTTTTCCCAAAACTAACTCAAAATGAATTATAGATCTAAATGTAAAATTCAAAACTATAAGACTTCTACATGAAAATGTAAGAGATAACTACATGTCTTTGGGTTTGTTCATGAGGTTTTTGGATACAACACGAAAGCAGGATCGTTTTGTGCTTGAAAGAAATGTGATAAACTAGACTTTATTAAAATTAAAACTTCCTCTCTGTGAAAGACACTGTTAAGAAAATGAAAAGACAGGAGACAGTTTGGGACGAAATATTTTCAGACTGCATATGATAGAGAACTTACATTCAAAATACACACAAAAAAATTCTTAGAACTCAACAATAGGAAAACAAAAGATGTCTATTAAATAATTGGACCAAGACCTGGAGACCTCATTGCTACATCTGATGGTTCGTTTGGCCATTTCAGTTCTCTTGGAGTATGGAAAGTAATTGTTGTTGAATTTTTTAACCCATCTGTCAAGATACAGAATGCACATGGGTGCAAATATGTATATGAAAATATAGTGAAAGCAACCCAATGCAGAAATGGGCAGAAGACCTAAACAAGCAATTCTCCAGTGAGGACATATGAATGGCCAATAGGCACATGAAAAAATGCTCAATATCTCTAATTATCAGAGAAATGCAAATCAAAACTACAATGAGGTACCACCTCACACCAGTCAAAATGGCCGTCATTCAAAAGTCCACAAACGATAAATGCTGGAGAGGATGTGGAGAAATGGAACCCTCCTATACTGCTGGTGGGAATGTAGTGTGGTGCAGCCATTATGGAAAACAGTATGGAGATTCCTCAAAAGACTAAAAATAGACTTACCATATAATCTAGCAATCCCACTTTTGGGCATATATCCAGAGGGAATCTTAATTAAAAAAGACACCGGCATGCCAATGTTCACAGCAGCACTGTTTACAGTAGTCAAGACATGGAAACAACCTAAATGTCCATTGACAGATGAGTGGATAAAGAAGTTGTGGTATATTTATACAATGGAATACTACTCAGCCATAAAAATAATAAAATAATATCATTTGCAACAACATGGATGGACCTGGAGATCATCATTATAAGTGAAGTAAGCCAGAAAGAGAAAGAAAAATACCATATGATATCACTTATGTGTGGAATCTTAAAAAAAAAAAAAAAGGCAACCAAAGTTACTTACAAAACAGAAATAGACTCACAGACATATAAAACAAACTTATGTTTACCAGGGGGAGAAGAGGGTAGGAAGGGATAGATTGGGAGTTTGAGATTTGCAGATACTAACTAATATGTATAAAATAGATAAACAACAAGTTTATACTATATAGCACAAGGAACTATATTCAATATCTTGTAGTAACTTATGATGAAAAAGAATATGAAAATGAATATATGTATGTTCCTATATGATTGAAGCATTGTAGTGTACATCAGAAATTGACACAACATTGTAAACTGACTACACTTCAATAAAAATATATTAAAAAAAATAAAAAAGGAAAGTGGTAGAAATAGGCATAAGTTAATGTTAAAAAGAGTCTTTACTAGTTAAGTGTGAGGCAAGACATTTCAAAAACCAAATACCAAAAACGAGTGATTAGTACTTACTTGGAGAGTATATTTTCATTATAACTCATTCATCCACTTAATAAACACTTCTTGAGTCTCTTTTCTGTGCCAGACCCTATCTCTGTATTATGCACTAGGAAACACTCAGTGATAAAGCAGATAATGTACATATTTATTTGAATGGATCATATGTATATTTTTTGTGGAACAATGGAACAAACAATATTTGAGTAAATAATTTTAGGACACGATAAATGTTTTAGTAAATAATAAATCAGGAAAGGATCATAGGATGTGAGCAGTTGAAATTTTAAATAGAATAGTCTGAGAAGGCCTTACTGAGAAGGTAGCATTTGCATAAAGACATGAGCGAGGTGCGAAAATGAGTCTTGAGGGTATCCCAGCGGAGAGCACCCAAGCAGAAGCGACAGAAGTTGCAAAGTCCTTGAGGCTGGAGGGTAGATGGTGCGTTTTAGACATAACGTGGGTGAAGTAGAGGAAGGAATGGGATTGAGCTGGGGATGAAATCAGAGAGGTAGTAGCGGTAATGGTATGGGTACAGATCAAAGAGGAGTAGCAGCCCATTGTAAAGAGTTTCAATTTTACTATTTATAAGATAAATATAATAAAAAATATAAGTGAACTTATTTACAAAACAGAAACAGACTCATAGACGTGGAAAACAAACTTATGGCTGCCAGGGGGAAAAGTTGGGTGGGAAGGGATAAATTGGGAGTCCAAGATTTGCAGATACTAACTACTATATATAAAATAAACAAATTTATGTTATATAGCACAGGGAACTATATTCAATATCTTGTAGTAACCTATAATGAAAAAGAATATGAAAATGAATATACGTATGTATATGTATGACTGAACTATTATGCTGTACACCAGGAACTGGTACAACATTGTAAACTGACTATAGTTCAATAAAACGAGTTATATTTTTAAAAAGTAATTGTAGATAGAAGAAAAGGTGTAAGAACTGACTCCAGATTGAAAAAGCCAGGGATATGAGGTGATGAAAGCGGAAGCAATTGAGAAAGAGTAACTAGATCGATACGGAGAAAACCAAACTAAATGTTTCCAGAAGGGAGTGGTCAGCTGTAAATAGATCAAGGAAGAGAAAATTTTAAATTTGATAATATTAATACTAGTAAATCTCATGATATTAGTAGCTCCTTTTTGTGTTGTATATTATAGTTCACAAATCATTTAAAGTAGTTTTTCTCATTTTATTTTCACAGCAAGCCAAAATTGTAGACGTTGTGAAACTTATTTTTTAACTTCAGGAAACTAACAGAAAAGTGAATGACTTTCCCCAAATTATTTTGCTCCCAACTGACATAGTCCAAGCTGAAACACATTTACATGGTTTTAAATCTAGTGAGATGCTATCTTTTCTAATATATTTTATGTCACCTGATTGGTACTCAATAACTTATATTTCAGATTTTTCTTTTCCCTTTAAAGAATATTATTGTAGCATCTGTACCAAACATGATAAAGCACAAATATAATTATTTAAATAACATGTCCATCATTTACTGATCAATTTTTACAGGACAGTCAGTAGGCTTGTGCAAAGAAAACTAAGTAAGATATAATACAATACTTTGAAGATATCAACTTAAAGCAGGAGAGATAGACAGACATTTATAATACATTGTGCTAAGGACTGTAAAAGGGAAAGGATTATGGGAACATCAAAGAAAAAATAACTAATTTAGCTTGAGTAGTTGTACTGAAGTTGTACATTATAGGAGAAAGTCAAGATGATTGAAATCAGAAGGATAAATACAGTGTTCTTCTTACTTTGAGCACTCTGGGCTATTGAAGCCTTGAGGTAGTTATGACTGCTCACATATCCATCAAAGGCTTTATCTGAGCACCAGACACACCAAGGTCAGGACAACAAGAAAACAGCACACATCCAAGCAAGGATCAGCACTGATGGATGACTTAATTATTTTGGTCCCTGATGAATGAATAGTGTAACCATTTCCAGGAGATATTTTGCAGTCCCCAAGTAGACAATGACTTAGTTAAGTGGGATATTACAACCATGATCTGATAAGCTGAAAACATTTCAAAAACCTCAAAGCTTCAATGGTTTGCCCTTAGCAGGCTCTACTGTGGGCTTGACAATGTACTAGTGACATAACAAGGCAGCCAGCTTATGAATAGATGCCACTGGTGTTCATTTGGATAAACTTTCAAAGAAAGGTGTATTTGTCCTGTACTATAGCAGGTGTTTTATCAGACAAGTTCAGCAGAAAGGATTGGCTAATTGAATGCCTAATTTAAGCCACACACATGTACACATACGCACATGCACACACACATGACAGTAGTGTAGTAACATTTCTACCAGACTGGTGAATCTAAAACAAGTATTCAAACAACATAAAGTCCAATTAATTTTTAATAAAAGAGCAAGTACGTTGTCTTGAAAATGAGAAGGACTCAGGTAAGTATTTGATCCATTTGGAGTTAATTTTTCTAAGTGTAGTAAGGTAGGAGTCCAATTTAATTATTCTGTATCTATTTATCTAGTTTTCCTCATAGTATTTGTTAAAGAGATTATAGTTTCCTGATTGCACATTCTTGGCTTGCTTATCAAATACTAGTTGATTGTAAAGCCAGTTTAATTTGGGGCTCTCTATTCTGGGCATTGTTCTATGAGTCTGTTCTTATGCCATTTAAATTATTATAGCTTTACATATTTTATATATTTTTATAGTATAGTTTGAAATTAGGAAGTGTGATACCTCCAGCTTTGTTCTTTCTCAGGATCACTTTGACTAGGTGAAGTCTTTGTGGTTCCACGTAAATTTTAGGGGTGACTTTTTTTCTGTTACTGTAAGGAATGCCATTGGAATTTGGATAGAAACTATGTTGAATCAATAGATGGTTTGGGGTACTATGGACTTTTAACAATGTTAACTTTTCTGATCCATTAACATCAGACATCTTTCCATTTGTTGTATCTTGTTCAGTTTTATTCAGCAAAGTCTCTAGTTTGCATGGTAAAAATCTTTCACTTCCTTGATTGAATCTATTCCTAGGTATTTCATTGTTTTTGATGCTATTGTAAATAGGATAGTTTTCTTTATTTCTTTTTTCAGATGTCACTATTAGTGTATAGAAATGCAACTGATTTAATTTTATATCTTGCAATTTTACTGAAATTTTTAATTACTTCTGACCGTTTTTTGATGAAGTCTTTGGGATTTTCTATGTAAAAATCATATTATCTTCAAATAACAATTTTACTTTTTCTTTTCAATCAAATGCCTTTTGTTTCTTTGTCTTGTCTACCTGCTCTAGCCAGGACTTCCAGTACTATATTGAGTAAGAGTAATGAGAATGGGCATCCTTGTCTTGTCCCTAATCTTAGAGGAAAAACGTAAAATTTTTTACCAGTAAGTATGTTAGCTGTGGCTTTGCTGCATATAGCTGTTAATATGTTGAGTTAGGTTCCTTCTGTGCCCAATTTGTTGAGAGTTTATATCATCACATGGTGTTGAAATTTGTCATACATCTTCTGCATCAATTGAGATGATCATGTGATTTTAAAAATGTTTACCTTCAGTTAATATGGTAAATTACAATATATTGATTTGTGTATGATGAAACATCCTTGTATCCCAGGGATAAATCCCACTTGGTCATGGTGTATAATCCTTTTAAGGTGTTCTTAAATTTGCTTTACTATTATTTTGTTAAGAATTTTTGCATCTGTATTCATCAGGGATGGATATTGATCTATAGATTTTTTTTTCTTTACTTTTAGTGCCCTTAACTGTAGTTGGTTTCAGAGTAATGCTGGCCTCATTGAACAAGTTTGGCAGTATTTCCTTTTCAGTTTTTTGGAAGAGTTTAAGAAGTGGTGGTGTTATTTCTTCAAATGTTAGCTAGAGTTCATTATCTTGTCCTGGGTTTCTGTATTGGGAGGTTTTTCATTACTGATTCAACTCTTTCCTCATTATTGGTCTGTTCTGATTTTCTGTTTATTTCTAACTTGGTCTTTTTGGTTATGTGTTTCTCAAAATTTTTCCATTTGGTGGCATATACTTGTTCATAGTAGTCTTTTATGATTCTATATATTTTTGTAATGTTATTTTTAATGTCCTTCTTTTATGTCTAATTTTATTTATTTGAGTCTTTTTTTTTCTTAGTCTAGCTAAAGGTTTGTCAAATTAATTTAAAGTTCAAAAAAAGCTGCTCTTAGTTTCATTGATCTTGTCTATTGTTTTTCTGGTCTCAGTTTCATTTATTTCTTCTCAGATCTTTATTATTTCCTTCTTTGGTTAACTTTGAGAATAATTTATCCTCTTCTTCTAGTTCCTTGAGATGTAAAATTAGTTCTTTTTTATTTGAGATCTGATTTCTTTACATATGCATTTAGCCTTATACTTCTTTACAGAATTGCTACTGCAGCATCCTATAAGATTTGGTATGTGGTGTTTCCATTTTCAGTTGTTTCAAGATAGTTATTTCTTTCTGATTTCTTCTTTCATCCATTGGTTATTCAGAATTGTGTTGTTTAGTTTCCACACGTTCGTAGATTTTCCAGACTTTCTCTTGTTGTCGATTTCTAGTTTTATACCATTGGGGTCAGAAAAGTTACTTGGTATGATTTCAGTCTTCTTAAATTTGCTAAGACTTGTTCTATCATATGATCTATTCTGGGGAATGTACTGTGTGCTCTTGAGAAGAATGTGTATTATGCTACTGTTAGATGGAATGTTCTATATATGTCTGCTAAGTCTATTTCATCTAAAGTATGGCTTAATTCCAGTGTTTCCCCGTTGATTTTCTGTCTGGATGATCTATCCATTGCTGACAGTGGGGTATTGAAGTCTCTACTATTATTGTAGTATTGTCCTTTTCTCCCTTCAGATCTGTTAGTGACTGCTTATATATTTTGGTGCTCTGCTGTTGGGTGTATATTTATCCATGATTACTTATCTTCTTGAATAACAGACCTCTTTATCATTATGTAATGACCTTCACTGTTTCTTGTTTTTTTCTTTCTTTCTTTTTTTGCTTAAAATCTACTTTGTCTGATGTAAGTATGGCTAATTCCATTTTCTTTTGATTTTCGCCTGCATAGAATATCTTGTTCCATCTCTTCCTTGTGAGCCTATGTATGTCTTTAGAGTTGAAATCAGTCTCTTGTAGGAAGCATTTGGTGAGTCTTGTTTTTTAAACTATGCAGACACTCTGTGCCTTTTGATTGGTGAATTCAACCTATTTGCATTTAAAGTGATTATTGGTATGTAAGGACTTACTACTTGCCATCTGATCATTTGCTTTCTGGTTATTTTGCTTTCTGGTTTTTTCTCTTTCCATTGTTTCTTTTCCCTCTGTTTCTGTCAACCTTTGTAAATTAGTTAATTTTCCATGGTTATGTGCCCTGTCTCCCCTTTCTTATGTTTTGTGAATCTACTTTAGATTTTTGCTTTGTGATTACTGTGAGGCTTACATAAACATCTCACATATAAAAGAGTCCAGGTTACGCTGACAGCAGCTTATCTTCATGTGCCTATAAAAGCTCCATCCTTTATTCCTGTCCTTTTATATTTTTGATGCCACAATTTACCTATTTTATGCTATATATTCGTTAACAAATTATATCAGCTATAGTTATTTTTAATACTGTTTTCCCTTAATCTTTATACCAAAGTGGGTAACACACCACCCTAACATAGAGTTACAGTTTTCTAATTCTGACTGTCTATTTTGACCTTTACCAGAGTGTTGTGTAATTTTATAAGCTTTCATGTCGCTGATTAACATCTTTTCATTTCAGCTTTAAGAACTCTTTTCAGCATTTCTTGCAAAGCATATCTAGTGGTGGTGAACTACCTCCTCCTCTGTTTGGCTGGGAAAGTCTTCATGACTCCTTCATATGTGAAAGATAACTTGCTGGATAAAGTATTCTTGGCCGGGAATTTTTATCTTTCCACGCTTTGAATATGTCATTCTACTCTCCTGGCCTGACTGTAGAGTTTCTGCTGAGAAATCTGCTGACAGCCTCTGTGCGCTCCTTTGTAGGTGACTTTTTCTCTGGCTGCCTTTAAGATCCTTTTTTATCATTGATTTTTTGAGTTTTATTAAAATGTGTCTTGGAGAAGGTCTTTTTCCACTGAGATAACAGGGTAATCTATTAGCTTTGTGGATTATATACCCAGTATCTTCCCCAGATTTGGAAAGTTCTCAGATACTATTTCCTTAAATAAACTCTCTGCCTCTTCTCCATCTTTCCTCTTTTTGGAACACTAAGTATTCTAATACTTGCCCTGCTGAATGAATATGAGAGCTCTTGCAGGGCTTCTTCACTTTTTAAAAAATTTGATTCTCTCCCATTCTTACTGAATTATTTCCATATTCCTACCCTCCAGCCATTTGCTCTTTCTTCTGTCTATTCTGCCCTGTTACTGATGCTTTCTATTTCATTCATCTCATTCACTGAATTCTTCAGATCCAGAATTTCTGTTTGATTCTGTTTTTATAATTTCAATATTTTTTGTTAAAAAAACTTCTGCTCATTGATATTATTACTGAGTTCATTGAATCATCTTTCTGATTTTCCTTATAACTTGTTGAATTTCTTCATGACAGCTAATTTGAATTCTTTATCAGTTAAATTGTACCACTCCACAGGTTTGAGTTTGGTTGCTGGAGAAGGATCATTTTCTTTTTGTGATGTTATATTTTCTTGATTTGTGTAGTGTTTGTAGATATGTGTTCACACTTTATTAGGATTAATCTTTGATAGTTGCATGCTAAGCAAAGGGAAATTCCCTACAGCGGGAGACCCTTCTGGGACAGCAGCATGGGGCCACCACCCAGAAGGGGACGATGGTAAAGGAACTCCTAGGGGAGAGGGGGACTGTAAAAGGACCTTGATGTTGCTGACCAAGATGAGGAGCCTCTGTGTCAGGGAGATCTAAAGAGCAGCAGCAACTTGGTTTTTTTTAATAGCTCAGAGTTTTTCTCATCCTTGGCCAGCAAATATTGGATGTAGTTTTACAGGGTATGAAAACAACCAGGCTTAAGTGGTAAACATATATTACTTGAGATATATTTAAAGCAATTGGATATGAGAAAAATTTGCCTTTGGCACCTATGCATTTCAAGCTAATGGTTCAAGATTACTGTGAAAAAGTGAACAAAATGCCAATATACAGGGGCCATCTTTGCATCATTTCTACAATGCTACCACATACCAGGTACAATATTCCATCAAAACCTTTGCAATACTGAGAGTCACATGCAAGTTTTCTTCTTACAAGACTGAACCAGATTTAAAGTGCCATTTATAAGCTCTGATTACTTAATTATTTTCCTTTATCACCATGCTCTTATTCCCTCCCTTATCCCATGCATGACCACTTTAAATTTTTTGCTTGTGTGCTAAGATAGTTTTCCACTTTAGTCCCAGTTACCAAATTCAAACCAGTGACTGAAGTCCTCAAACTTCTTAACATCTACCTTCTAGTTTTCCTGCATTCTTCTTCCTTGCTCCTTTGTGCCACTGTCTGATAGGAGAACTAAATTTTAAAGAATAAGTGAGATATTTGTAAGGTAAGAAATATACTTTATTACAAAGGAATGGACATTGAGTGGGACAATTTTAACAAAACCAAAATTTGTTAGGATTCTTCACTTCTCACCATACAGGGGTTCAAATTTGGTCTAATAAGTTGACTTATCTCATATATATATATGTTGACTTATATATATATAAGTTGACTTATCTCATATATATATATAGTGATATATACTGTCCATTCATAACTTATGAGTTCAAAACTGTCTATGATAGACAATAAGTTTATAGTTCATTTATTATGCTGAAAATTTTAAGTTTTTTTCTATGCATCATTTTGAAAATTAAAATAATGAAGTTCATATTAAACTGGTCTGTTTTAAAAGCAGTATCTGCTTTATAAAGAGAATACAAAATTTATTTCCATTGTCTATTTTTTCTAGTACATAGTCCATTATGAGTTCATGTTTTTACTACTTTAATCTTTAACATAAACATATTTTGATAGACATTTCAAACAAATGTTGAATAGTAAGATAAAAAACCCTATCAAAAGTTACAGGGTAGATCTATTCTTTGCTGCTATTGCTTCAAAGAATAAAGTCTTAAATTTCTTAGATAATTACAAGTGTGACAGCAGTTGAAATTCCAAGAGGACCAAGGCAGAGTAGTTTGAAGTGCTCTCGTGGTCTCTCACCTCTCTCGTGAGTGCTTCTACTGTTCTCCAGTCCAGGAGGGAAGTTCAGGCAGCAGTACGTGGGAGAGTGATAACGCCCCCCCCCACCCCCGAGGGCTCAGCAAGTAGCCACTTCAGTGTAAGTTGAGCAGCACTGAAAGGCTTGCCTGACTCAACACATCAAATTCCCTTTAGCCAGTTCATATTATTTTAAACATTGTGAACACGAATATGCATGTGTTGTTTGTTAGACAGAAGTCCAATGAGAACCTACTGTGTACCAAAAAAGTATACAGTTGACCCTTGAACAACATGAAAGTTAGGGGCACCTATGCTCTGGGCAGTTGAGAATCCATTTATAACTTACAGATTCAGCCCTCTGAATCCTCGGTTCCTCTGTGTTTGAGCTTCCACACCCCCAGATTCAACCAACTGCAGATCGTGTAGTACTGTAGCATTTATTATTGGAAAAAATACCCATGTATAAGTGGACCTAAGCAGTCCAAACCGTGTTGTTCAAGGGTCAACTGTACTTGGCATTACAACTGTACTCGGCATTCAACATATGTTGAGTCTGTGAAACAATCATCTAGGCATTTGTGGTGAGAAAAACAACTTTTGAGGAAAGCTTTGTTTCTCTGAGTTGCTGCCTAGGCATGTTATTGTATGATAACCCTGCTCACTCACACTCAGAGTCTGGACTTTTATATGAGGACTTGAGATTAGGATGCCCACCATATGTTTTCGCTTTTCTTTTCCCAGGTACCTTTTAAAATAACCGCTTAGAATAAAGCCTGCAAAAAAATGGTGACCTCTGTCCTAAACACCTTATAAGTAGTAAGTGCTTGCTGCCCCGCCCTCTCTCCCCTGCCAGCCTGTGACCTGGGCCAGAGAACTGCCCTTCCCATGGCTCAATCACACACCCTTGCTTCTGGGACTTCTTAGTAATAAATCTGTGACTTTACTTCCTTTGTGTGGGTTTATTGAAACTGCACCTTCAGTCAAAACCACCCCCACGGTATCACTTCCCCAAGTGGGGAGCTCAGATGCTGAAGGAGCTATCTCTGCCACGTGCGGGCAGCTTGTGTCTCCTCATTCAGCGGGTCATAATCTGCACAATCTTAAGTCAGTACACTAGCTCCAGCTTCTCAAAGCATCAACCTTGATTCTAACAGATGGGCAAAGTTAAGTTCAGAGTTCTAAACTAGTTTCTCTAATTTTAGACAGTTAAGAAGTGGCAAAACAAAGAGCTGAACCTCATACACCTGACATTAACACTTCTCCTCTGTATTCTGTCTCCAGGCAGGTACATAGTAAATATGGGCAGCTGCTATCATCGACAGGATTTTAAATTCTGTACGTGTCAATAAAAGATAAAAATGATATTGTAACAGGACAACACTAAATACTTAGGGACAAGTTTAACAGCCTCCAGACTTTCAATTTTGACCCCCTACTTCCCCCAGGACAGAAATATCTACTGATAATTACATCATTGAATCCATGTAAAATCCCCAAGTAATTCTAACTGGTGACTTCTTATACTTGTTTTACAGATGAGCAAGTAACAGAATGCTATTGACTCCTCTTGACTTCAGATTTATGTTACTGTATACAATGCAACATTGCCCCACTTCCTTGAATTTCAAAAGACCTCTGGCTCTGAGTGTCCTTGACGTGGGTGCTTTGGGTTACAGCAATGGGTGCGATATGAATGCTTTCCTGAGAGGATAAACCATGTTGGTAAATACCTAGAGACCCATCCATATTATGACTTCATGCTACTTTTCTAATTTTATTGAATTCATCTCTTTGATTCTCCAAACCAAAATATGTATTTTTATATTATCTAATTTCTTTCCTTTGCCAACTCTTCTCTTTTCTTATTTCCGTATTTCCCTACAGCTAATCGCCAACATTCCTTCAAGCCAAATTCAAATATTACCTATACTAACATTCTTTTCCTGATTCAACCATTTTTAAAAAGCTGGCTGGTACTTACCACTCTGTGGAATCGTATAATCCAGAGAAGCATGGAAGCCTCAGTACTCGGAGATACCAGTTTCTATGGAAGAGAGGGTGAAGCATGGTGCTCCCATGAAGGAAATCCCTAGAAAGTAGATTAAAAATAGAGAATCAACAAGACAAAGGTAATACTTTGGAGAATTAATACAGATGGACCAATATCTTATCATTATTAGTTATAGAATGAGACAACCGAGGACATGGAAGAAATAAAATTAACAATACATACTAGATTTATTCTCATACTGAAGGATATCAGTCTCAAGATCGGTCAGGCAATTATTTGGGCCCATTTAATCTGAAGGAAAAAAATACACACACACACACACACACACACACACACACACGCACATTGCTACATGTGGCACTAAGTTCCATAATTATAAAGTTTGTAAACACTGGGGATAAATTAATAAGTAGAGGGCCCTACAACTTGAATATGAAAATAAAATTTCTTGTAAAAGAGAAGACTCACAATGTCACAGACTTCTCAACAGCATCAATAGGAAGAAGAGGAAAAGCCATGGAAATTCTGAGAGGAAGTTATTTATACACCAATATTCTATGCCTATTGAAAGTATGACTCATGTCAGGAGGAAGTATAAAAGTGTTTTTGAATATGTGAAGACTCAAAATATATCTGCCTTACACACTGTCTTAAGAAACTACCGGAAATGGACTTAATTAAAAGGAGAGGCTATGCTGGGAAGCAAGGCTGGTGACGACCTGCAAAGATTATTAACCACGTGTGGGGGGTGCTGTTGGTTGATTCTTACAATGGTGAGATTATCTCCACAGTCTCTTCCTGCTCTCATATTGCTCAATTCTGACTTATTAATAGTGAGTTGTAATTCCCCACTTTTATCATAATGAGAAATCAGCGTTATTTTTCAGCGTTAATACATACCTCTTGAAGTGGTTATGTTATCAATCAGTAGTCAACAAAACACTCTTTGATAAATGGTTCTCACATACAATTTATCACATGTAATTTATTGACAGGTGCAAAGTAAATATTTTTTTCTTGATTATGTTGTTACAGCGATATTAAAGGAGGTGGTAGATCAAAGAGAGAATGTACAACATGAATAAAGGCCATCGGGGACGTTCTGGCTTTCAGACTCTCTAAATAATTAAATAGATGCAAATGCATTCATAGTAAGGAAAATGAATTGTTTTCATCATGATAAAAGCCCACTGATGTTCAAAGACATGATGCATCATCTCATAAGAATCTCTACTCATGAGTAATATTATGAGTTCCTATGAATAATATTAATAATGACAACATACCTCTCTGGTCAAGTACTTTATGTATTCTTTACTTTCTATCTACAAAGAAAAATTTAATAAATTTTTTACCCCAATGCATTTTATAATCATGAAGAAGTCCTATTCCACTGGATCACCTTTTTGTATCTCTGTATAGTTAACTTTGTCAATTTTTCTTCCTTCTTAATTGCTTTTGATTCAGTACCTTTGATGTGATTAAAATAACTCAGGATCTCACTCTCTTTCAGTCTCTCTTTTACACCCCCCCACACACAATATCTTTGCTACACACACACACACACACACACGGTATCTTTATATTCAGTATCTTCCTTACATCATGAGGGCTGCCACATTAGCAATTATATTCATAATAATTTTATATCATATTGGCATTTGTTTTCACTAATATGACAAAACTTCATTAGCAGAGAGTCTTACTAGCATTTTGTCATGGAAAATAGTTTCTTCATTTTTTTTATTAGCACCATAATATGAGATAACAAATGACTACTTAAAACTTTCCAACTCCTCCGTCTGAGGAATGGAACGCATCCAGCACAGTGAGTAGGAGGGTACTGCGGATGCTGTATCTGCCTTTGTGCCAAGAGATTTGGTAATAACGGCAGCGACAGTCACAGCACCAGCAGTTACGCGCCACAGTTGTGTGCACGACAGTGTATGCTCCTCTTTTGTCATTTAAGAAGGACCCATCTCGGACTCCAATAGTCTGTTCCTAGATGGGATAAGACCAAAAATAAAAAAAGAATTTTTATAACTAGGCATTAACACTAATAATTATGCCACTAAAAAGGTTGCCTCTGCTCCTGCTGCACCACTGACAAAAACAGATAGTGAAATGTATTTCATTAGTGTTGTCTAGACCAGTGACATTAAGGAGAAGATCAAAGGGAAGAGAGCGCCATACTTAGGGAATGGACCCCAGTTTCATGAACATAATTCACCCACTGGTAGAAGGGACATCTATGTGAATTATTTTAATAGTTAACCCATGTTTTCAGAAGGCCCAACTGCTTTTGGATAACTCAAATTAAGAGAGAATTAACAATTCAATTTAAAAACAAAGTATGAGAGGGACATTAGAAAATGCCCATTGTAAGATTAAAAAAAAAACAAAACTTTGGAGCCAGATATATCTAGACTTGATTCCCGTGTTGTCCATTTAATTCCATCAGGGCAATGGGCAATCTCTTTCTCTTTCTTCATCTATGAAAAGTAGATAATATTAACTGTCACAGAGCTATCGTGGGAATTAAATGAAATTGTAAATGTAACACCATGTATATTGCCTGGTATGTAGTGAGTTCTGTATTTTGATTGCTAGATCAAAATATTCGAGGGCTGAAGTGGCCCCTAGAGATTATCTAATTTTATGTTCTAATTTCCTACTAACCACTTTATTCCTTTGGTCATTGACTTCGCAGCAGAAGTCTGATAGGAAAAAAAGAATTTTCAGATTACTTTCTAAACGCTGGGCAACTTAGATTTACATCTGTCCTGCAACTATACTTAGAACTATTCCTGCAAAGAGATTTTTTTCTCAAAATTCATGGTTTATATAGATATATAAATAAAAGCAAACCCTCTCCCCAAAATGTTACTTCTTTTCATCTTATTTCGTATTTAAGGTAAATGGCAATTTAAAAAAAATGCCTGAGAGAAATGGAGAGGTGAAAGAGAAATCTTGAGGTCAAGTAATTCCATACATTAAAGCAGCCAACATACAGAAAATATACTCTTTAAAGACCGTGTTATAGGCAAACACATTAAATGATCATCACTTAATACAAATTTCAGACAAACGAGCAAGCAGAAAAATGTGATCCATTTGATAACAGAAATGTTTCATATCCTGATTTAGGTGATATTTATACAAGGCTATACCTTTATCAAAACCTATGAAATTTTCAAACACTATCTGGGCATTTCACTGTACATAAAAGTTAGCTTAATTTAAAAAAACAAGTGATCTAAGGTTGTGCCAGTTTTATATCTTGATTGTAAGTTAGACGTTAAGCTCAATCTAATATTCAGGAGGAGGATAGCAATTAATCTTATGTAGTCCAGCCAGCGTTGGAAGTGGGTACATAAAAATAAAGGGTTTAAGATAGAGAGAAAGAAAACTGAAAATGCTTTGTTTTAGATTTGCAGAAGCTACTCCTTGGCATTGCATCTTGTTCTCTTTGGAAAGAAAACAATGCCTTCTTCAATTTTCATTTATCTCTTGTCTTTTAGCACATTTTCGGTACTTATTAAAAATGAAACATATTCTTGCTTATGGTTTTCAAATTTTGAGAATGTTAACATTATAGAAAATTCTGGAATGTTGACAATCCCTTAGTATTTATTTGGGAGGTTTGGTGCTTGAGCACCTGCTTTGAACCGTTTTACTATGTTTCACTTTCATCCTGACCTAAGGGGGAATACTGGAATCTAGACCTGACAGGTTTTTTTTTTGTTTTAATTTTGCTTTTTATTTCTATATTATATTATTATTCTCTGGTCTATAGTCTAGAAATCTATGTTAGTTTCTAACTGAAGGCTTGGCCGAGGAGTGCATTGGACATTCTCTGAACTAGAGTGCCTGGGGACAACTGAGGCCTGGAATGATAAAGAATGCTATGTTGGAGTGAGAGCAAGATGTGATGGGTTGAAACACATAGGGGAAGAGACACTAGGAGCAAGGCCTGGGAATCAGAAGGAATTAGTTCCCATGGAACACGAAATAAAATGAATTCTATATAAAACCTAATTGAGATTATAAGTTAGTTGACTTCTACAAATTAGTTTTAGGAATGCATATATTAGTCAGGGTTCTCCAGATAAACAGGGTTCTTTAGGTAAACTATACGTGCGCGCGCGCACACACACACACACACACAATACTATGTATAGAATATATAGAGAAATATATGTCTCCTATTGGTTCTATCTGTCATCTATCTATTTCTGAGGGAGGGAGAGAGCTCATATTAGTGGTTCTGCATACACACACGCACACACACACACACACATATATATATCTTACTATCTCCTATTGGTATATATGTGTACACACACACACATAAATAATACAGGAGAGAGAAAGACAGAGAGATACAGAGAGATATCCCATTTCTCTGTAGAATCTTGACTAACACTATAGATAGATTTGATAGATAGATAGATAGATAGATAGATAGATAGATAGATAGATAGATAGATAGAATGAAAAATTGATAGCCTCAAGAACTATGGAGGCTGAGAAGTCTCATGACCTGCCATTGGAAAGCTGGAAACCCAAGAAAACTAGTAGTAATAATTTAGTCCAAGTGCAAAGAATTGAGAACCAGTGAAGTCAATGTATAATTCCCTATCAAGGGCAGGAAAAGACTAACATCCCAGCTTGAGTAAGCAAATCAAAAAAGGAGGCAGTTTCCTTTTTTCTCTGCCTTTTGTTCCATGTAGGTCGTCACTGGAGAAGATAATGCCTATCCACATTGGGGAGGACAATCTATTTTAGGGCATCCACTGATTCAAATGCTAATCTCACCTGGAAACACCCTTGTAGACATACCAGAAATAATGTTTAATCCCAACAATCTGACATAGACATGTTGACAGATAAAATTAACCATCACAACAAGGTTCCATTCTATTAAAATGTTTTGGGGCTCAGAGGAACAATATGATGCTCTAGAAAATTGACTTCCCAAAGTGTGATTGGAATCTGTCAGACAGTGAGGGTTATTCTCATTGGCTAGCTGATATTGGTAATGTTTGATTCCCTACAGCATAGATTTTTCTTCTTACAAGGGATGTCCTCTGTGCATAACACTCATGTTCATGACTGAGGAAAAGGAAACAGTCATTTTCCTATTCCATGAATGCAAGAAACTACAGAGGAACAGGTATACCCCTAATCAAAGATGGATGGCACATGTGAGAATATAAGCTAATTGAATTTGAGCTCAGAATCGTCTCTATGCAGATTGTCACACACCATCTAAATTAAATACCTGAGCAGTTGGGATGAATATAAGCAAGTGTCACTTTTAGCTAAGTAGGGTAGCATTTTAAAGTTACCTGAACATCAAGCACTGCATTGATTATGTTTTTTCAGAGTATGTTTCATTTAAATTATGAAACCCTGCACAGGATTTGATAATTGTGTAAGTGTTGCACAAAACCTAATATGATATGCAAATATAAATGTCATATTGTCTTATTAACCATGTGTGAATCTTTATTACAGTAAACCCCAAATCTAATTTGGAGTTTTGACATAATATATTTTAATTCGTGGTTGAAAGCTCTGCATTGTAATTACAAAACTTAATTTAATTAAGTCATCCATCTGATAACATTTATGCAGGTTTATACACATCCAACTAACATCTAAGTTGATGGGACTGGTAAGCTAAGTTTCATCCTGGTTTCCAATATTTTAGCTTTCAAAATATGATTTCGATATGTAATACTGAAGATAAATGGTGATGCTCTGGAACACGCATTGCATAGTGGGGAAAATTCCTTCATCCCTCTTTGCATTTCTCAAAGTTGCTTCCATCTCACATCTTCTGAGATGTCCCTTAAGACAGTAATGTTAAGTTGCCATATAAATTTTCCAGTTGAAAACACACTTACTTCATATTAACATCATAAAGAAAATGCAGATAATTACACTCAATTTAGAGATGAGGAGCTTAGAAAACTGAGACTGATTTATCCCAAAATCATGCAATTGCTAAGTTGAGAAGTAGGCTCAGAGTCTAGTCTTTATTGATTTCCATCTTTCTTAAATGCCCAGAGCACATGCATTCTGTACCACTCGCATGGACTTCTCACGATAGGATGCCATAGAATGATGAAATAATATCCTAAGAGCCGAATCACATACATTTTATAGGATAAAAGGTACTGGACAAATCACCTCCTTGTTATCTATTATTATACCTTAACTCTGAAATTCCATTGGGCATTTATGACATAGGATAAAAAATATAAGCACTGTATCTGTATTATTACATGTAATCTTTATAACAACCTTGTGAGGTAGAAATTACATTTTTATCCCAGTTTTTTCAATTGAAAAAACTTAAGACACAAAGAAATTTGTAAAATTCCCCAAAGCTATACAAGTTATAGGTGGTAGGGTCAGGATTTAACTCCTTCCATGTAGACTCATTTGCCCCTATTTGGAACACTGTCAAAACGGGGGAGAAGCTTAAATATAACTAGATTAATCTATGACATTCAATATAATTGAAGGAAAATAAAAATCAGACTTGTAATTGAAAGGGTTTTATAAACAATCATAGCGCTTGGTTTCCATGTGGATTTCACATTAATGTGCTCTCTTTCCAACACTGTAGTATTTTAGTAGAATGTGCTGCCTTAAAAGTGTTGTTTGTTGATTAAAGTGATTTAATGAGGGCAATGCATAAACTTGAATGTTTCCATTCCAAATTTGATCCTATATAATAAGCTAAAAATAAATTTACTTTTGTTTAAGGGAAAATCTGTACTTGACAGTTAAGCAGTGTTCTCATTTCTTAGAACTTTATGGAGGTGGGAATTCAATAGAAGTAACTGGACAAAATTCCACAAAAGCACTCCTTCATATACCAGAGGCATGAAACTCAGAGATAAGTGTTCCAAATTTCGAGCCAATTGCTCTAAAGCCTTGCAAAACGTCAATGTGTAAAAGAGGGTCATTTGTGCTGAACCATTGCCAACATATCAGAGTAAAACATATTTCTGGTTGAAATGTAAATGATTGGACCTTAAACTCTTTCATAATATATTTGGCATTGTAGGGGATTTGAGGTCATTGTTTGACCTACGCTAAAAATAAAAACCACCGACACTGGTTGACTTCCGTTTACTGCCTGGAAACCACTCTTCTGTTGGGGGAGAAATGACCTTAGAGTTGGAAATTTTGGATTTCTAGTTTTAGTCCATATAGAGTAGAACTAGCCTTGTAAATTGTAAACTAAATAGGTATAGAGTACACATCTATATGATGAGGACATTTATATAGAAATAATTTTATATCACGAAGAATGTTTGCATTGAGTGATCCATTTTATTTTGAATCCTGGCAGTTATTCTAGACAAATGTTGCTTCCTTTCATTAACACCAAGAGATTGAGGACTGGGGTTATGGTTTATGTTTTCAGGAAATAATAATAATTAAGTGTATTAGTTCTGTCTGCTTCTCCTGAATGCTCTCAGCCCACTTCCGTAATTCCCCCGGAGAAGCCTGCTCTGATTGGTTTAATTCTGTGATGCTGACTTGCCCATATTAACTATCGCACAGTAACTATGTTGACGTACTGTACATATATACTCTTTTCCTTCTTTTGTACAGTTGGAGTCAAGCCTTTTATCTGCATAGTAAGAGATTCAGTTATCTTCTGGTTTTTCATTCATTAAGAGGAGTGAAAAATACAACTTCTGCATAAAGGATAACCTGACTCAGCCAGTTCTGACATTCCTTTCATCCCTCTTTCCATCAGCATAGTCAGAGGGTGGCCAAATCCCCAAATTCAAGTTTAGGCTTAAGGTGTAAAAGGGTCTCATGGGCCTAGATAACCTCATTAACTTTGAAAATTAAATAAACAATGGGGGTATAAACCTAAATAAAATAATGATCTTTCCCCCTTATCATGTCTCTCATGCATTTACTTCTTGCATTAAGTATTAAAAAAAGACGGGTAGCTGGGTTAAGGTGGGGTTTACACATTCTTGGGTGTGACAGATCTAATAACTTTCTACTCTCATTTATAATCTTTTCTCCTGTCTTCTCACTATTAATACTATTTGGTTGAGCACTGTGGGAGATGAAGATGTTTCCAATTCAGTCACTTCTAAACTTTATTTTATCTCACTCTTGTTCACATGCTTAATGATCCCACGGGGTGACCAGATTTTGAGATCTAGCTTGGGCTTTTGCAGGGGGAATTAGATATAGTTTACTGCATTCTCACACATAACCGTAGCCCACCAGTGTGTTGAGACTTTCTATAGAAAATGGGTGAATTATGCCACTGGCTTAAACAAGAGAGGAGCATCTGAGCAGGAAAAGTAGTGAGAGTCAAACTAGAATTCAGTCCTCCTCATGCAGGTAATCTCATAAAATACCACGAACCTGTTCTCCAATAAGCAGTCATTTGAATTCATGTCAACCACTTAACCTCTCCAGAAGTAAGTTTCTTCCTTTGTGTTACCAGATTTTTAGATTAACAGATAAGTAGCCGCTCTTCTAACCCTAATATATCATGAACCTAAACTTAAACTCCTTCAGGTAGGTACTAATTTTTATTTCTCCTCCTGAACTACGGGTACCCTGGAATAAGTGAGAACTTGGTAGAAACTTAGAAAAAGAAGAGATAAGGAAAGGATCAAAAAAGAATTACTCCAAAGGATCCTTGAACCGATGGCTGGATTAGAGTTCAGCCCCTCAAGTGCATGCCGAACTCTGGTTTAGGATGCAGTTAAAGAATTATCAGAGCAGACAAAGAGTTTCTAGGTAGAACAAGGGAAACATTGTGCAAAAAGATACCTGGGAGCACCAAATTGTATTGTCCATTTCTGCACTGTTACTTTTAATAGCTGAGGTCAGCCTGTGCCCTAAATACTACATTAAAAGGTCTGAGCCTTCAAGAAACTCTAAAGGTTAGTCTTATTATTTCTATTTTCACTTACTTTTTTCGATGGCAGAAGGAAAGGAAAAACTTTCTTTAAAAAAACTCCTTTAAGAGGCTAATTGGTACATTTGACATGCTTGGAATCCTACCCGGGCAGTTGATTCCTTCAGTGTGAGACTCTGATTTCTGTAAAAATGCAATCCCCTGTGGGAGAAGTATGGCTTTAGTTTGAGTATTTTTGCTAATAGGTTTTTACATGGAGCCACCACGAAGACCAGGAACCCCAAAACACAAAACAGGAATAAAAAAAACTTGGGAAAGGAGAGCTCTGGGTCAGGGACATCATATTTGGATTTCCCTGTCAGAAATCTTTTCTTAATTATCCCCTTAACAATGGATGCAAGTGCACATAAGCATCACCTTCATTCATCATACTCCTTAAAAAGCTTTTTAATTTTTTTCCCCCAAAGAAAAATTACAACCTCAGTGTCAGCTCAATAAATGGTATGCATAGCTATAAAGCCATCTTATATGACAAGGATAAATCTTTCAAGCAAAACCTGCTTCCCATTCAAGATAGGGTTACAGCTGCGATAACATTTACAGGATTGAAGAGTTGAACTGTGGGAGAAAGGACCTCTCAAGGGATGAATTTTGGCTCCATACTGGCCCAACCAAAATATCCTAAAATCCAACAGGGAGACTGTGACTCTATCTGTTATTTTGCTGCAAGTTTCAAAAAAAGATACAATGGGAAGGGTGACTTGAGATGACTAATGTGGACATGTGTGTGGTGGGTGTGGAGGGGGAGGGAGAATTTATTAAAAATGGGAACTATTTAATTTTTTTTCATATTTTAAGCATAGCAGATCAACGAGTCAATAGCAGATCAACGAGTCAATAGCAGATCAACGAGTCAATTGTATTAACTGGAATCATTCAAGGTCCCTAGCACAGGTCTTCCCAACTGTAACTCTGCTAGAACATATATGATGGGAAATCCATGGCAGAACAGGTTATATATGGGCCTAAATAAGGCAACTGTGTGCTATGTAAAGGTGAGGTTGAGATGTCTATCTTTTGACTTCATGTAAGAAATTTTCAGTACTGTGTGTGGAGGGGCAGTGGTTGACTACCTCCCACACATGAAAATGGTAGAGACTCAGTGAATACTTACTGCATCAGTTGCTGGATGGATGTCTGTGGTGGCACAGACTGCACCGAGATATCATTACTGTCAAGGAATGTGGATTTGTGGGGCATGCTGAGGCAAGAGGAGTAAGAAAGAAGAAAAGCCTTTCAACTGTAGATACGTATTTCAAAGGAAGAGAGATTCCTATATATTTGGAGCCTTTGTGCTCAAGAGTATTTTCATTTGTTCTTTTAACAAGTGCTTCCTGAGCACCCAAAATAAACTACAATATATGAAAGACATCAGCAATGCAAACGGGAATATGGCACAACTCTATCTTTAAGAGTTCTTGTTCCCTTGGGAGTGATTGTCATGTGAACAAGGAGTGATTTAATACAGTGGCTCTTTTTTCTGAAAAGACAGAGTGTGGCAGAGTAATTTTAAAATTAGAATAGCAGCTCTCTGTTGTTTTATGATCTCATAACTGGGTAGGGACGCTGTCGCTTTTGTGTTTCTCCCTAGTTCTGTATTCCTGTAATCCATGGTAAATATGTACCAAGGACAAACAGATTCTGATCATTAAACATATTGGTAAATTTAATCGTGGTTATATGCAGAGACTGATAAGCTGCATTCTTCGGAATTCTTTCAGAACAGTAAAATTCAGTATCATTTTGCCACTGTGTAGACTGAATTCTGTATTCTTTGACTGAGGTTTGAAAACACGTCTAGGAACCAGACAGATTTCACATCCTCACTTGGTGGACGATGTGCTTTTCTGAACTCTGAGTGGCGTGACTTTTTTCCCCCCATGTGGGACCCAAGATGAATTTTTGAATGTCAGTGTGGCATTTAACATTTGAGAGCTATATCTGATGAGTCTATTAGACCTTTACAAGTCCAGTTCCTGGGGCCTTTTTCAAAGGAGAGCCATAGATATTTTGCGCGAGGCAAGGAGGAAGCATGAACTCTTGAAAAAGAGAGAGTGGTTACATTAAAGGCACTAAATTGGATGGAATGAGGTGAGGAAAGTAATGCAGTGAAAACGGCTTATCATGTGAGTAACCTTGTGCTAAGAGGGGCAAACTCTGTCGGAGTTCTTGGCGGAAGCACCATAGAAATTACCAAAATGGAAGAAATCAAAGCTTTTTAAATGTGAAAGATTTGATCTCAAAGCTTGTTTTCCTTATTGTTGTTCTTCACACACAATTTCCCAAAGTGAAACGACTAGAAAAAGCAACACCGTATTCCTTCAATCTGTCTTTGATGTACTTTTATTGTATGAGTGTTTATTTATAGAGAAGTAACAAAAGCCTCTGTAAACTCTATTCTTTCTAAATAACCACATTTCCACAATCATTATTTTAAAAATACTGAATAGATTTTTTTTAATGGACTCTATTTTATTCTTTCGCATGGGAACCATCACTTATACCTGTCAGATGTGGGGATTCAGCAGGATACAAATGGAGCAAAGAAGAAAAGACCAGAAATTGAATAAAATGCATCCAAAAGGTAGAAAGGCTGTCGTGGGTGCTGATAGAGCTACAGGTGTGGAATATGATATTTTCTTGGTCTGCTTGACAAGCACAGTGTATTGTGTTCTCCAGCTATTTATTGTCCAGAAAAAAGTTTTCCATTGGGAGTTCAGAATGAAATTCTACTTTATGTACCGAAAGTGATTACGAGTCCAGGGTGCATGTAATACTAAATGCTCAGGAAGACTGGGAGGTGGTATAAAATGGTCATAGGGCTCCAGCTACTGTGGTGTTCAGGAACAGACTGCAACATCTGCATCTGGAATTGGCAAAATCATGGTAAGGTTTATTCCTAGGTGGGAGTAGAAATTTAAGCTGGTAACCACAATAGAAATTTACGATCAGTGACAAAGCCCTTGTGGGAGCAACCAGAGATACATACAAAATCTTAAACAGTGATAAAGCCCTTAAAAAACCCAAGTGATATCAGAAGGAGAAAGAAAGGTGATTAAGTTCTAAAGGAGATGCATCGACACTGATTGCTATAATCTTCTCCAGTGGGGAAAGGATTATTTTTAGCCACGGTTGTTGATGGTGGCATTTGAACTTTACTTTCACTGTAAACCTTTAATTATAACAAAGAAGCAAGGACTATGGAGAAACTTAGACAGGTTCTGTGGGGCCACAGAAGAAGTTACCAACTCTACCTGCACTTCAGGGGAGGTGTCATTTGTGTATCTTGAAAAATGTTTAAGAAGTTTCTGGAATGAGGAGATCTATTCTAGATGAAGTAACAAGATACACATTTAAGTCGTTGTGAATAGGAAGATGTGTTTGGTGGATCTTCAGTTGACTCTGGTGAGTTGGAAGGGAAGGGAGGGAAGGGGAAAAAAAAGAATGAATTAAGGCACTTGAGTAAAGCCCATGCCAAAGAGCATAGCCAGGGTCTATAAATACTGGAAACCCAGAAAGATCTCAAGTTGGTAATGGTCATGATCAGATTGCATTGTGGGAAAATTATTTCAATCTCATAATTTGAGAGCTTTGAAGGATAAGTGTACCCTATTGGAAAATAATTATTGAATTCAAAAAATATAGATAGATAGATAGATAAAGAGAAATGTAGAGAATTTTCTAGATAAACTCAATGATAAAAGAAGACAAAGAGATGAGGACAATGGATTAGAAGGGTTGTCCAGTAAGTAGGATGGATCATTGTAGAGGAAGGAGGGGCAACAAAGAAAATGCATTCACGAGAGTCAAATGAAAATGAATGTGATACATTACTTCTGGTTAACTTCTATTTAGTATTTATTCCATGCAAAGCACTGTGTTACCTTCCTTATGTTCGTTCTCCAGTACTATCCACACAGCTACCTGATGAGGTTAAAATTATCTCCACTGTTAGGATAAGGAAATCAACCCCAAAACACAAGTATTAGCTACAGTATTCAATCAGAATGTTTTTGATTTCTAATCCAGGAGTGGTAAACACTAAGCTATTATACACTCATGGTGCTGGACTCTCTATTGCAGAGGTAATATTTACCGTCATAAATAGGATTAATAACATAACAAGGCAACCACTATTGTTAAAGGAGGTCGTGTGAACTGTGCCATTTTAAAGAGATCTCTGTTTGTTAAATGCATTCATTTGACACTCAGATTATTAAGAGGAAAAAAATACATCAGTTCTCTTTAAAAAGCCTGTTTTACAGATGAAGCTGTAAGATTTAAATCCTTTTCTTCCAAGAAAGAACACTCTTAAAAGATGATCAAAGGACTCCAGGTTATTGAGTTTGTGTCTTTGTTTGTTTAGGGAGAAGCAAAGCCAAGTGTTAAGTTTGGCTAATCGTAAAGTTGTGGAATAGATGGATCAAAATGAAAGCGGGGAAGGTGGTAGACAGTTGGCCCACTATTTAGATCATGTGTGCAAACTCATCTTCTTAGTGAGAATTATGGGAATGAGTTTTGGGAGGCTGGAAAAGGACAGATAAAAGTAGTGTGTTTTTCTGCATACTATTTCTGAATAAAACATCACGTGGAGCCTGGGAGCGGGGTTAGGAGTATGCTAGTATTGGTACTTCTAAAATTTTGGTTTTTATTTCAGACTCACAACTCTAGAGAATTAGCAGAGTCTCCTGCAACTGGTGGGTGCTTTCTAAATATTTGCACAATACATCTCTAGTATATATCCAAATCTCATCTCACTGTCTTCTACCAAGAGTGGCTCCTATTGTAATATGTACCTCTTTGAATGGCCTACTTCAGGCCACAGTTCTGGGAGTTTGTCAGCATAATCTGTTGAATTCATTCCCAAAGTATACCTAATGAACAGTTTTTCCCTCTTATCTTCTTTATTACTTCCCTATATCATTATAGTATCCCTTTAAGGTAGTAAAATATAGTAGTTAACAGTACAGATTCAACAGCTGAATTGTCTGGGTTTATAGCCTAGCTCCACCATGTTACTTAACTGGTTTATCTCAGTTTCCTCATCTACGAAGCAGTGTTGATAATATTAGTGACTATCTTGTAGGCTTTTTTGAATAAATGAGTTGCTTTAAAACATGCAAGGTAGTAAATTGCAAGAACTGAAAAATGTTAGCTCGTACTCATTTGCCCCGTCACCTGTCATTTGGATCTTTGTAATAGACTTTCTCTAGTTTTTCTAAGCTTTGAATCTCATTACCCTCTGATATATGTCCCATATCAATCATGGACATTCTTAGAGTCTGCACATCTGATCTTGTTATCTCTTTCCTCAAAATTCTTCAAAGAATTATTTTGTTTAAGTAGACTGCATGAACTCTAAACATATTAGAGGATAAATTAGGCCCTTCTGACCCTTCTTGCTAACATAGCATTACTTGCTGGTACCCCATCCTTTCCCACTGAAATTTTCCCATTTATAACCAGCCTTTTCATGCTTTCAGTGTATTCTCTCCAGAGCTTAAACCTTTTCCCCTTCCTTCCCTTTCTGTCTTCTTTCCTCTCTTACTTCTTTCCTTTAATTCTTCTATTTGCCTGACAAATCATCCTCAGTCCATAGTGAAATACTTTCCCCAGCAGTTCCACGTTGCTTTTACAGACGTTTTAACTTGCCTGACTTATAGCTGTCATTTTATTGAATTAAACTGTTTTGTTTGCCTATCTGTGTTTGCACAAGATTCTAGACAGTAATATCTTCTATCCTCAGCAGCTAGCACTGTGTCTGACATATAATAGCCACTAGATAAATGTTTGTTGACTAGATGAATTGTATTCTACTCAATATTTCTCAATTTCTGGATGAGAACACTGAAGTCCAGAGACTAGGAAACAGCTGTTTGATGGAGGATCCGGAGCTACTATTGCCATCCAGAGACAGTCTCAGGTGCTACCTGTTAGTTGTTGTGATGCATTCACAAATAGTAGAGCAGATTCCGTAACACTGACAAGTTATTTGCATTTGAACATTTTGTACTTCCTGCACTAGTTTAGACTTAACCATAGGTACCAGATCACGTGTTTAGATTTTCCATTACGGAAGTTTGAAGTAGCCCAGTATAACCAGTGGTTTAATAATTAAGATTCATCAAATAACAATGTTTGTATTAAATAAATCATTAAGGAACATGCCAGTGTTACCAGATCCCTTTACTTCACAATGCTTGAGCTAAGTTTGCATATTTCCAGCGTTTGGGGAATTTTCTCATAGCTTTCGCTTGGAAAGCGCTTGAAATTATTTTACAGTTATATCTAGATGTCCACTGAATGAAATGAGATACCTTGGCCCCCATCCCACGTGGCCAGAATTTAGCCATCGCTGCATCATCAGAGCTAACATGGACACATACTTCTATTCACAAGGCTCAGTGCTAAGGGCTCCCCATCTATTAACTCATTAACAGATTCTAAACTTTCTCAGGGCTCAGACAATCTTCATCCCCAAATTATCGCTATTCACAGCATATATTATTCTGACCTCCACATGCCCTCTTAGCTCTAAATGATATTCTTTGCTGCCATAAAAATGGATGCAGGGAAAGGATAAATGCCTGAGATGAAAACACTTGAATAAGTGGCTCCACATAAAGTCTAGGAGTGTGATAAGTCCTTAAATGGTGAAATTACGTAGGAAAGAGAGGAAGATTCTTTAACAACTATATAGTAAATAGTCCAGATGTTTACTACTTGGCTGTAGATTGAATTTTGATCAAAAATTTTTAAAAATTGTATCCACAGATACTCTGATACTGAGCTTTACCCAAGATCAATATTTCTGTCATCAGATAGACCATAGCTTCCTAGGGGAGAGATGAAGGTCATATAGAAAGGAAATTAGATGTCTACAGTAGAGAAAAATATTTAAGCTAAAGCTTTACTATCTAAGGATATAATTTTTCTAATGTAACCTCATTCTGAAATTTCCATGGTGTAAACTCAAATAATCAGAGAGAAATATTTTGACTTTGGGATCTCTGTATACAGCTTAAAAGTTGTCAGGATTTATAGAACCATCAAAACTTATTCCAAAAATTTCTTCCAAAGCAAATAGCCAACCTATTTTAAGAAAACTCATTCTAGAAATTGCCACTGGTAACAAATTTGAATTAAGGGTTGTCATTTATTTCCACTTTTCAAGGTATGAAATCTGTGAGAAGGGATAAAAAGTTATGAGGTAAAAATGCTAGAGAAATGTAACAGCTATGAAGTTATAAATGATTAGCTTTGGCTTTTTTCTTTTGGTTCTTTACTAGAACCAAATTCTTTATGTGAAATAGGTGTAGTAGCTTATAAATTCTAGGTATATCCTATTTTTCTGATATTTGGAATCCTACATAAAAATCACATGGTGTGTAACCACCTCGGGTAAAGGAACTAAATTCTTTCCTAAGTAGATCAAAGAAACTGGGGAGTTTATGGGTCTAAAATATTTATAGAGGAAATCAGGATGAGAATACATTTTGATTCCAAGGAACATGATAACCATTTGTCCTTCTTTCTCTAGTCTTCCTCTTTCTCACAGTTTTATGAGCGAAAGAAAAAAAAAACTGTATATTGACCTTATTACTCTAACTCCTTACTTGAACACCTTCCCTTTACTCATTTTAAAGTTCTTTTTTTTCTGTCAAATTAAGGATCATATGAAGAAACTACCATGTGGAGTCTGTTTCTGCTTTTTCTGTAGACATGATGTTAAAATTGGCATCTTCTTCCATCAGGTAAAAGTCTAGACTATGGGACACCACAGATAACAAAACAAAAACATCATTGCCTTCATTAAACCCTCATTCTAGTAATAGGAGGTCAGCAATAGACAAGATAAGTAAAACATATCATAAATTAGACAATGTTAACTGTTATGAAAGGAGGGGCTTCCTTGGAGAGTTTGTATTTGATAGCAAGGACAATGAAGGCTACACTAAAAAAAGGAATATTTGATTAAAGACTAGAAAGTGGTGCAAGAACAAAATAAATGGATGTTTGGAAGAAAAGTATTCCAGGTGGAAGAAACAGCAAGTGCAAAGGGCCTGGGGCAAAAGTGTGGCTTGAGTGTGTAATGCAGCGTAGCTTGAGTGGGATCAGAAAGGGATGTAAGGTGGGAGATGAGGTCAAAGAAGCATCAGTTTATATAGAAGAGTACAAATAACTGTCAGGCCTTTATTTGCTTTAAGTGAAATGAGAAGGCTTCAGTTTTGAGCAGAGTGATATGACTTTTTTTCCCTTTTAGCAGGATTACTCTGACTGCTATATTGAGAATAATATTTCGGGGGGGCCACTATGTCCAGTTGGGAGGATGCTGAAATTTATCAGATGAGAAAAGCCAGGGGCTAGAAGGCGGTAACATTAGAGGTGGTAGAAGTTGCTGGATTTGGGATATAATTTGAAAATAAAGACAAGATGGACAGAGAAATGACATGTGGAGTATGAAAGAAAAGCCTATTTTCCTAGGCAACTGGAAGATTGGGTTAGCTTTTATTCAGCTAGAAAGACTGAGGGAAGGAGCAGTTTTGCGGCAACTGCAGGAGTAGATGAAGAGCAGAGATCAAGAGTTCAGTTTGTATACAAGTTAACTTTGAGATAGATGCTAGTTAGAAATCTAAGGGGAGGTCCTGAGTGAGCAGCTGGAAATATGGTTCTGGAGATCAGGGGAGTGGTCCAGGCTGGAAATAGACATATAAGAATGGTCAGTGTTTTGTAAGCATTAACTGCCTTCTCTACTCCATGTAGCTCAAAGTTCTTCTTCTCTTTCATCAGCTGGTAGGTGAGGAAATGTGCACATGCCAATGCAGAGAGTGATGTTGACTTATCTTGCAGGAGACCCACAAACTAACGGCAGCTTTGCATGCTGCAGGATACCCTCTGGGGCTACTTCCGTTTCAGAAAAGATCAACTGAATCTGGCAAATTACTAAGTTGCTATTCAAAAAACAGAGGTCAAGTAGAAGCCTACTCAGTTTGTTTCCTCTTGCTTGTTTTTATTTGTGAACTTCTGGGAAGTTTGCATTGATTGAAGTAAAGTTCACTGGCGGCAAAGCTACCACTAGTTGGTGGGTCTCCTGCAAGGTAAGTATATGGCAAGCTCTGTTGTCATTGTTTCCACCAATCTGCTGCTCGCTATCCTCAGCTTTAAGTAAAGCCATTTTGTTTTCTCTCCTATTTATTGAGGTTCTTATAATTGTAAACACACGCATATACATACATGCTCACTCGCATGCTACACACTCACTTGTATATTACAGGGACACTGGCTTCTATGATGGGTGACATTGTCAAGGTTCCAATGGAAATAGGAACTGCTCTACAAATCTATTACATTCCTTGAGTAGCATTTTTGGTAAGGGGTGAAAAGAAGCTTAGCTTTGGAGGGAAGAGTTATAGTACTATAAAAAATATTTGTTATGAACAGACAAATTAAAAAAAAATACTTTCTAAAAAGTGACAGTCCAATCTAAAGTAAAAGTCAGTCAAGAAAGAGAAGTACATATTTTTGAGTAAGCCAACCGTAGGTCCATGGCTGTGACAAGCAAAGGGGGAACAGAGACCAGGAGATGACAAGATGCTTTTTAAAAAAAAAAAGTTACAGAAAGCTGATATTAAAGAGTAAACTGAACAAAAATAAGCTTGAAATTCAGATGTTTCATGGAGATTGCTGCAAAAAATGCAATAATTTATAGCAGTAAAAGCAGCTAATATTTGCCTAGTGCTTTTACTTTGCATTAATATCCCATAACTTAGTTCATTTAATCCTATTATGTAATGCTTTGAGAGGGACAGAATTATAATCTTTTTAGGAAGATGAAAAAGCTGAAGTCCCGATTGGACACTTAAAACACCAACAATGCTACAGTTAACAGGAAGGACAGTCAGAACTGATGCACAATTCTTCTGATTCCTCATCTTTTTTGTTTTTATTGGCATCATAATTATAACTATTAATTCTCTTTCAATTTTAGTATCTTCTAGGACAAACATGCATGAAGTGCTTTCTAAGTTCGTTTATTATAAATACTTAGAGAGGCATTAAGTGTATTGTTATTATTACCTTTGATCATTACATTGAACTTTTGCTATAAATATTCTATTAAGCCTTCACATCTATATAATTTCTTTTGTATATCTAGTTTCCACTCTACAATAGCCCAAAATCAAAACAATACAAATTTTGTAAAATATCCTCACTTAAGCAAAAGGATTTAGTAGAAAACTAACTTGATTGCTTTACATTATTCAGTGAATTAATCCTTGAAATCATTTGCAGAATTATTGACTTTTTTATTAAATAAAACCAGAATCCAGGTAAAACTGAGGAAGTATGTTGTTCTAACCCCTATTGGAATGAGTACTATAAATCATTTAAACAACAATAGAACATCAAATAATCACAGTTTGGAAGACAAGATGTTGTGGGCAAGAGATTCTTGTCTTGTTGCAGAAAGAATTCAGAGACAAGATGCAGAGTTTAAGAAAGCAAAGTGAGAATTTATTAAAGCATGAATGGTACACTCTCAAGGGGAGAGCGGGCAGGCTCAGGTAAGCGGCTGCCCTGAGTTTCCTTGGCAAGCTTGTTATGTGGGTGTAAAAATGAATGGGCAGAAAATTCATTGATGGGGAGGGGTTTGGGTCATCTTTCCTGATCTTCATCCCAGCTCCACCTTCCCAGTTGAGGAGGAAGGATTTTTTGTCCTTATTTAGTCTTGATTGGGAAGTTGGATGAGGTCATAATGAGCAAAAGGTTATATTTGGATGGAGGTCATAATGATTGAAAGATTACATTTGGATGGTGAGGATTCCTGTCCTGTCCCATCCTTTTGCCTCCAGGACACTTATCAACCCAGAAGATATGTTTTTTTTATCAGTCCAGAGGATCCCGTTTTTCTTGGTCTGTCCAAGGACGCCTGTTGGTCACAAGATGTATGGTTTTCTGCCATTTTATCCCATGTTCCCCTTTCTCTGCTCGTATCTGGCTACCTGCCTGCTCTAACACAGGGCTAGATTCCAACTCAAACACCTAGCTCAGAGCACAGAAACTTCTATACTTGAACTATTTAAAAAATATTTCCAAGGTCATTTTATCTTTTATGGATAAGATAATTTTTCAGAAAACAACAAATTTAGATAAACATTTAAGGCATGCACTCATGCTCTGACATGAATATGCCTTGAGAAACTTAAAGCTACTAAGGCCACCTCTTCTCTTTTAAAGACCCAGTAATGATTGATGCCTCCAGCTCCCACACCCATAACAAATGCACAGTTATATACTTTTAGGCATGTGATTCTTGCTGCAGACTTGGGTGTATTTACAAAGAAAAGATATACACATGGATGGGATGGCATTTAATGAACTAGTCAGTTGCGCAAATTATTCAAAGGTGAGAGAGCAGAATAAGCTCATTTCATAAATTCCAAATGTAAAGGTAAAAAGAGAACATTGAAGTGCTGATTTAATGAAGTTTTCCACTTAATGCATAACCATGACTAACCACAGCATGGGGGAGCCTTCTGTTAATGAGGCAAACGTTCGTTGATACAAGTGAGCAACTAATAATGTCTACCTTTAGGGCAGATGAATCTGTTATTTCAGTCCTGGTGAACAACAGAGAGGGAGGATAGAGCAGGAAATGGAATGTAATTGCTTCTCTTAAAGGAAAACCGCTCTCCTTTGAGATACAGAATTTCTTCTCTGGCTTCACAGCAATCCTTTTTCATGCAGCAGGAAGCCAGGTGTGCCGCAAAATAAAACCAGCTTGTTCTCTTCTCTTTGGGTTATATTAACTGAATTAATAAGCTGAGTGAGTCCACTAACTACATCTCATTCTTAATACTAATTTTTTCAATTTATGAAAAACATGCCCATTACCTGAAGTTCCCTTTTTGATGTGTGATCTAATCTGAACACAGCAAGTAGAGCATTGAATTCTGTTTCCATTGAATCTCAAAATACAAAACAGAACAAAACTCAAGAAAACTGAAGGATACAACAAAGTGATGGTTCGAAGATGGGGGTGGAAGAGATACACACCCTCAGGTGTGAAACACTGAGGGGCAGTGGAAATGAATGAGTCCTAAAGTAGAAAGATCAAAGTTTAAACTCCCCATTTTGTGATTTAATATGCAAATCTTGTTAGTCAAGTTTCTTAAACTTACTGAGCCTCACTTCCCCTGTATGTAGCAGGGATGATAATACGTACCTTAGAGCACAGTTTTCATGATTAATAGATGAGGTCGATAAAGAGCCTCCTTTTTTCTCTCGTTTTTGTTTGCTTGTTAATTTTTTTATTCTCACTTTATTGCCTAAGTTATTGTGTGCTTTCGTTGTGTGTGTTTGGCAGTTCTCATCTTGTGTCCTTGGGAAGAGAATGCAATCACACATTTTTAAAGTTCATGTCCTCCCACTAATTTTGTTGAGCCCTGTAACAGGCTGTTACTGGTGTGCAAAGCATTTAGAAGCACTAGAGAAAATTAACCCAGTTTTCAAGCTATTTTGAGTTCCTATCGACTCATTTATTTACATTCTGAGTTGAAGTGATGAGGGAAACTGAGATTCACCTAAATCCTGGTACCAGAACCCTCTCCCTGTAATTACTATTTAGTCTTAGAGATTTCCTAGCAGCCAATTTGTGATGAGAGCAAATAGAAATTGGATAGTCTCTGATTCCCACTTAATCCTTGTTCACATTAAGTCGGACTAGATGATGAGTTCTTGTTTAGCAGACCTGATTCCAATACAGGATAGTACCATTTTGGTTTTATTTGGTTATTTTCTCATTCTAAATTTTTAATTAAAAATAAATGAAAACTTAATGGAGATAGTAAGGCTCAGCTGTTACAGTCAAAACCTAATGTCATTCAAATTATTGAGTATGGTAATTTAAATTAATTTGAAAATATTATGAATACTAATAGGCTATAAAGCATGTTAGAAGAGAGAAGACCTAGATGTGTATGGTGATTACTTTTACGTTAAATCTTGCTGATCTCAAACTTAGGTTCCAGACTTGGTAGACCTCTTCATGTTGGCCTGTTCACTAAGTCATTATACCTCTAAAATGATCACTCTGTTGGCCTCAGAATATCAATGACAGGCACCATAACTTGCATTAATTCAAGCTGTAGAATAAAATTTCAGTAATGATTGCTTCAAACTCCAGCTGGTAGCAAACCTGGTACTAGGTGTATTTCAGAACAAGGAAACTTTGAAACTGTACCTTGCACTACATGGTTCTGTTGGGTCACAAACTTGGATGTAACAATCATTGCCAGCTGACGATTCTAACATGAGGCACAAATCATTAAGCTGCAAGTCTCATGCTTGGCTGTAAGAAATCACTATTTTACAGAATCTCTTCTGACGGCTCCTTTAAGAATCCATGAGGAATACTTGCGTATTTTGCAAACGCGTCCTTTTTGTTGTTACCCAGCTCGCTGTCCAATAGGGCTCTAGACCATTGCCATGTCTAAACCATTGCTCTCATGAGTCTATTTTTGTTAACTGCAAACTATAGACAACTTCTGCTTCTTTGGTGCTACCTTGTGAGGTGTTGGGATCCTTCTGTATTTCCTCCCAAGTGATTGTTGGTAACAACCATGACCATTTAGGAGAATTTACTTAAAGAGTTGGGCAAACTAAAGACAACTAAAACAGCGAGCTTTAAATCGGTGATAATTCGTCCAGTCCAAGGTTCATCATAGGGCTTTGCTCTTGGGTCATCTTAGTCTTTCAGCCAGTTTCTCTGTTGCAGGGGCCAGTCTATACCCTTTGGGCTTCAAGGCGATGGGTTTGAGCTTTCTCCTTTTTAGAGTCCCACGTCCCAATCCCTGGGCAGTGGTGGGAATGGAAGGAGACAGAAGGACCAGAGGATTGTTTTCCTAAAAGAAAAATAATACACTGGAAAGCAACTCTATCAGTGCTAACTTCTGTTGCTACGCCAAGTGTGACTTTTCATTGGCATAACACATTCCTTCTCAGAATAGAACTTATCCTTATTGTATAACAAAATAATTTTACGCAAATAAAAAGCAGATTGCACTCACAAAGGGACTAAAAGATGCTGGACACAATTAAGCAGTTTCTCTCCCTTTCTGATCTTTAAGAATTCACAAAAGTAATTGTAGCCTAGGAATCATCTAGGCCCACCCTGTCACTTACTGGAAAATTATTTGACATAATCTGTTTCTATAATATCCACCAGGCATTTAGATGAAGTTGACGTTCCTTAACTTTAATAGTCGATAGTATACCTTGTAAACTTTCACTGTTTTGTTATTATTATCTAGACAAACTGGTTTTGAAGAAAATCATATTTAAACAGTTTACTAATCAATTTCCTCTTCTGTAAAGTAGAAATACTAACGCCTGCTCTTTCAAATTCATTGGCTGGCTGATTCACCCCAATGTCCTTTAAACCCATGAGTGTGGTGGGTGTGGAACCTTCTGGGTTTGACTAAGGGAGTTCTCGGTCCATTCAGTGTGACGATTGTTGCTTTAAGAAGTGTTTTAACATTCATTTCCTCCTTGCATCCCAGCTCTACCCATACACACACAAACGCAGATGCACCACCATCACCATAAAACTGGCAGGTTCAGAATATCTGAAAAGTCTTGCTTTAAACCATACTTGAGTCCATACTTCATTTAAAGGTGTTTTCAGCCCCATCAGTGATAAACATTATAATGAGACCATACTTATTCAAAAAAGAAAAAAAGTCACGGAAATAACATAGAACTTAAAATTAAGCCTGAAAGCCATGACCAGGTATATTTAGCCAATGAGTTTTAGTATAAAATAAAGGTGGGTTTTTGCTGGCATGTATTATTTATGAATCTTTAATGTTCGTCTAGCTTTTGTTTACAGACCTGAAGAAAGTGACAGAGGTGAATGTTTACAAATAGAAAATTTACATAAACATATGTAGCAGATGTGGTACATAAATACACAAGAAATAAAACTCACCAAAAAACAGTATATCTGACGGAATGTGTATGGTGGAGTAATATAATTCACGTTGATAATGATTCTGTTTACAGTACTTTAATAGCTACATTGATTGCATTTGGAATAATGAGTTGCTTACGTTAATAGTAATTGGAATTTGCTTATTTAAACACCTATCATTGCTAATTTCAGTTACCCAATAATGGGAAATTAAGATTACACAATTAAGTGGATTTCATCAAGCTTTCTTTGGGGGGAAAGCACGCATTTATTCTGATATGAAAACTGTTTTAATGCCAGATTTATTTTAAGTTAACAGGCTTATTTTAAATTAAAGACAGAGCTGTAATTATGAAAAATGCCTTTTCAGCAGATGTGTCTAGTTTTAGTAGACCCACCAACATAGGGACTATTTTATGAGTTTTTCCTCTGGTACTTTATATTTTTCTTAAGTGGTTTTAAATTGTTTTTCATAAGCTATTTATTATAATAATCACATGAGATGAGTTAAAACTTTTCTAATTTCACAGTTGAATATATAAGATTATTAATGATTGAGTCAGTTCCTCAAAGTAATAAACGCACAGAGGTATTTCGTGCTCATATATGCATTATAGCTCTCTCTATAGATAGGTTAGCATAGTATTTGGTATAGAGAAAGTGACCCCAAAATACCACTACAGTGAGTGAATTTTTGAAATGATGGATTAAGCTCCATTCTGCTACTTAGGTGAAGTCTAGTGTCCCAGCCTCTTAGTGGCTACACTGGCCCCTCCTTATCTACAGTTTCACTTTCCACAGTTTTCTGAGTAGCCTGATGAAAACTTGTGCCCTCTTGCTCCGTTCTGCCTGGGATCCCCCGCCACTGACAACATCTGCTCCTCATCCAACTATCGACATTGTCACGGCCCCATGACCCAGAATCACCTGGAGCACATGATCCCCCTTTGGATGTACTGTCAGGCTAAGAGTGGCCTAATGCTGTCACAGTGCCCAGTCGTTCACCTCACTTCACCTCATCATGTAGGCGTTTTATCATCTCACAGCATCACAAGAGGAAAAGTGAAGATGATACAATAAGGCATTTTGAAAGAGAGACTGCAAGCATGTACATTCTATTACAGTATATTGTTATTGTTGTTCTATTTTTAGTTATTGTTGTTAATTTCTTACTGTGCCTAACTTACAAACTTTATCGTTGGTATACATGTATAGGAAAAAACAGTTTATACAGGGTTCAGTGCTCTCTGTGGTTTCAGAAATCCACTGGGGGTCTTGGAATGTATGCCCTGCAGGAAGAGTAGGGACTGCTGTAATACTGGCCCCTAGACATGATTGAGTTGAGGTTTGCTGAATAAAATCTGTATCCTGGCCTAGGCCAATGGGCCTTAAATGACTGTACAAGGACAATATACCAATCTGTGAAACTGTTCTGTGGGTTTATGGTATTGTTCTAGTCCCCTGTTTCTTCATCTATAAGATATAAATTTAAAAAAGTTGTCTTGCAGAGTTTTGAGAATTAAAATAAGTAATATAAATCATGTAGATCATTGTTTATTGCACCTAGAATGCACTCAATAAATTATAATTATTACTAGTTTCTGATTAAAATCAGCGATTTATGGAGATGAGTATTTTTATTTGTTCAACATTGAAAAATTACTCAGTAAACACTAGTCATGATTCCATACAATTAAATAACATCCTAACCCTTTTACATACATAATAACACTGTTTTAAGACCATATATACTTTTTTTCCTGCTTTATTCCCTTCTCCATGTCTGCATTGTGAGATTTATCTGCTTCTAACTATTCTTAACTTCACCACTTTGTTTTCTAATCTACAAGTCATGTCTGTCTGTCTGTCTGTCTGTCTGTCTGTCTAAATTTACTTTTGTGAACTCAATGTATGTCTGATACTATGCTTGTTATTTTGGAAAAATAAATGTTTTACCGAAATATGAAGCCCAATTTTAAGAGATATTAACCTAAGATATGAGGGAAACATTAAATAGACAATTATTATACAAAATAGAATTTGATATGTATAAAACTGTTTACATAAATTCTGTAAGGTGTCAGGGAAGTTGCGTATATTTATTGCTGTTAAGAAATTTGGTCAGGTGAAGATGGAGTTTTAAAATATGGGTAGGATTTTCACTGCAAAAAGGAATGTTAATTATGTGTCAGGATGGAGATATTAGTCAATGTTATGGCAGTAATAAATCTGCAATATAAAAAAGTTATCAAATCAACACATTATGCACCTTAAACTTACACAACGTTATATGGTTATATGTCAATTATATCTCAGTAAAGCTGGAAAAAGACATGGACAGAATTTTAGAAATCTGTCAACAGCATTTTGCAAACCTAGGATTTCTTAATCTTTGTTTTAAAATATGTTCCTCAGGTGCTTTTGATGATGAGCCACGTTTGGCAGTCACTGCCAGCCCAGTTCCTGAACTTCTGTCCTTAGCCAGTGCCATTCCATGATGTTAGAGAACTAAGGAGAGAAACAGGCAGAGAGGTCTTATAAAAGAAGAAAAGTAAAAAAGGGTAGTTTTTTTCTAGCAGTAGTCTATTAAGTTCAACTTGTTCCTGTACATTTATTCCTCAGACAGACCCACATCAATAAATATACTCATCTCCATAAATCATTGATCTTAATCTGAAACTAGCAATACTTATGATTTATTGAGCATTCTAAGAGGTGCAATAGGCAATGGTCTACATAGTTTATTTATTTTATTTAATTCTCATAACTCTGCAAGACAAAAAAAAGCCTATGAAATAGGCATTATAATTCCAAATTTGCTATTTACTAGCTATGTGACTTAGAGTAAATTAATTAGAAACTCTAAAAGTCTCCTTTTCCATATCTTCAAAATGGGACTAATAATGCCAATTTCATAAGCTTTTATTGTGATTGAGATTATGCTGTGTAATCAATGCATAAACATGTAGAACATGATGGGTTACACTTCTAGGGCCATTTTATACTCTCTCACCATTGCTTGCCCAAATATGTTTCATGGGGCTGGTTTTTCTCCACTGCTTGAATGAAAATGAAGCCTGAAGACTCTTGTAATCGTGTTCTCCAGAGAAACAGAACCAATAGGAGTGTCTTAAAAAATAGGAGTTTATTGTATCACAATTCTGGAGGCTGGAAGTCTCAGACGAAGGGGATTGGCAGTGCTGGTCCTTTCTGAGGGCAGTGAGGGAAGAATGCATTCCAGGCCTCTGGCTTGGTGCATGGATGGCCTCCTTCTTCCTGTCTTTACATTGTCTTCCCCCTGCATGTGTCTCTGTCACCAAATTTCCTGTTTAAAAAGATGCCAGTCATACTGGATTAGTGACCATCTTAATGACCTCACTTTAACTTGACTATCTCTATAAAGACCCTAACTCCAAATAAAGTCACATTTTGAGGTACCGAGGGTCAACATATGAATTCGGCAGGGGACAAAATTCAGCCCATTAATACTTATCCTCCAGTCTCTCCCAGTTCCTATTCTTGTCTTCTCCAGGAGTAACTACTGTCCTGAATTTCATGACTACCATTCCCTTTTTTTCCCTTATTATTTTAACAATATTTAAGTATAGCAAAAATAATTGTTTATGCTTGAAAGATAATTTACCTTTTATAAACTGAACTATTATATAAGTATTCTTATATGACTTTTTATGTCAGTATTATGTTTCCTGAGATTTGACCTTGTTGATGTGGAAGCTATAATTAGTTCATTTCTTTTTTGTAGAAATCTATATCAATACATTATTTACCCATTTTACATTGGATGGTTGTTTAGGTTGAATTCTGCCTTATTATTGAAAATATGTTGCAATGAAATTCTAAAACAAGAAAACATTGATTTTGTGTTTCCTGGTGTACAGGGCCAAGAAATACTTCAGAATACGCAGTTAAGGACAGATTTGCAGAATCAGAAATTACTTATGGGTCAATGTGTGATCAGAGTAGCAGAACTACTATAAATATTACGGAACAAGGAATTTATGATAAGAATTAACCTTTAAAATTACAGGAAGTGCTGGAGAAGTAAAGATCTGAATAGGGTCAGAGGAAAGTTACTTACCACTCCTGATGAGGTTAAAAAGTTGAAGCTTGTGGGAAGGGAGGTATATGCAGTTGCTGGAGTGACATTGTGAAGGAGTTTATTATAAAAGTCTATGGAAGTTTGCTGAGTTTTTGTGGATACCGTCTCTGAGTTTGCAGGAATACATCCAGCAGGGCTGATAGGGGAGGGAAGCTGGGCTGGTTGAGGACTGAAGCAAGAGGACAAACTGGAACCCACTCTCCCCATGGAGTCTGCCACTTACGGATGTTAACTAAACATGCAAATTTTCATATGGCAAACTCTAACTTGGAATTCTCCAGGGAAGGAAATTCTGAGATTCATATTTACAGATTCCCCGAATTGAAACAGTATAAATACCATTGCATCAACTTTACTAGGTAATTACAAATAATTTCTCAAAGTTGTTCCAATTGGCAGTATCTGAGTTTCTCTTGTTCTGCATTCTCGTTAGCCCTTGATTTATCAGCTTTTATTCTGCATCTCTGGTATGTGAAAATCGTATTTTATTCAGATTTCACTTGGCATTTTCCTGCTTTTTAGAGGGATTGAACAGCTTCCAAATATTTTTTGTGCCTTCATATTTCCTCTCTGTGAATAGCCTATTGGTGGCATATGCCCATTTTTTTCTATTTAGCTGATTCTCTTTTCTCCTATAAACTTACAAAGTATTTTTATGTTCAATGATATGTATTATAAACATAATTTCTAATTTTCTTAGTAGTAATATTGTCATACTTATCTATTTTTTTTTCCTGATTTGTCCTTTCTATGCATCTACATAGACCCCAAGGATACCAAGCACCTACTGTACTGAATCATTTTCTATAAGGGACTTAAGTATCTGTGGATTTTGGTATCTGTTGGGGGTCCTGGATTAATTTTTTCTCAAGTAACATTAAAAACTTCAAACTTCCTCTCCCACTTTAAGCTTGCTTTATGCCTGGAAAAATTGTAGTGAGAAAGGGGGATGGCTAGCTTTTCTATGTTCTCACATTGTGCTTTTTTTTTTTTTTTTTTTTTTTTGTCTCCTGCAAGTTAACTAGCTATGGCTTTGACCATCCAGTATTTGAGTACTCTGAAGCTGAAGCAAATTAAGGATAATTAAGGAACAATCATTATTTTACTTGTCAGGTCTTTTCCTGATTAATATCAAGACTCTCTGGGATTTGTGGATATTTGGTCTTCACTCTCAATCTTGGTGGCATTTTTATGGCCTTGGACTGTCCTTCCCAAGATTCAGGTGATATTTCTGTAATTATTTTTTCCATCTGGTCACTTCAATTTCTTCCCTGGATTCTTGGGCACCTGGTAGTCCATATTCTCTGTCAATGTCACGTCACTCCTACATCTCTGCCTTGAGCAGGACTTAAGAGGACTGCAGACAATTTCATCCAATGTGCACCCTGCCCCATGAGTGAGAGTCATGCATTTGTTGCCCCCACTATTGGTAGAAATAAAGCTCAGTCCTATTGCCATTCCATTTCTCTCCCTTTCATGCCTCATCCTCTCAACTTTAGGTTCCTCAAGGCTTCTGTCAAACATTATTGATGTGAAATAGCCCACCCAAATGCCAGGAGAGACAGCCACAGAAAATCCTTTATCAAAGTCCCTTAAACCTCTCCAGCCCAGACTGAGGGGAGGGGAAAGCCCATCTCACAGAAGAGGGAAATTTTAACAGTACTTCCTAAAGTAATCCACTCTTCCAATTTCTTCAAACTCAACCCACTTATAGTCCTGATTAGCTACAGGGCTATGGGTCTGAAAACCAATTTAAGATACTTTCTTTGTTGCAGATCCTCACTTTGGAATTTGGGAGGATGAGTCACAAATTGGTTTCTTTGTGGAATTTTGCATCCTCAATCAAGTCTGGGACAGAAAAAGTACCATGTTAACCTCTCACTGTATATCACAAGTAAAAAATGACTAATGTCTAGTAGATGTTCAATAAATGGAAGACTTTAATTTGTGATTATCATTTCATGGAAAAAAAGTAAAATATTTGACAGTAAGATGATTCAAGATCATCAAATCTTAGTTTTAAAGGTTCTTAAAAAGATTCTTAATTACAACTTCTACCATTTGGATGCTTGAATATCATTTTCAAAAAACCTTGTCAAAGTGGTGACATATGAAGGACTGAGTTTTTCCCATCACTCTCTGAACAAACTTTCTGGAAGAAGAAAGCAAATACTTTCTTCCCTCTCCTATCATTGGATCCTACTGAAATCTATTTTAACTATTCCACTCCACTTTAAAAGTCAAAGACGAAAAGGCTCAGTTTCTAAGCCTAAATTGAATTTTCTCTTTGCAAACCCTTCCAGAGGCTCAATTTCCAAATAAGTGGATTTTCTTCTCTGTATCTTTGCTTCAATTTAGGCTTGGATCAAACATATTTCTTATGAAATTGGTGGATGTATATAAAATAGAGCTTTTTTTTTTTTTTTCCTAACCAGGCTTTACATTAAAGAGGTAGAGCAGTGTAGGAGAGAACACCTTGCACGTGTACCAGAATTAGGTTTGAGTCTTGACTGGGTCAATAATGAAGAGATTTGGGGCAAGTCATATACCTTGTCAATATGGTTATTCTCTATGCGACCATGTCCCCTATGTCCCACCCGCAAATTACTTCTTCATTATTCTTTGCCTTGCTCTAAATCCCCTGCATCCTCTGAACCCCTCAGTAGCTGGTTTTGTGTAGGTTAATCCAGTAGTGTGCTTGAGCCAGCTCACCACCAGACTGCAAGAGCTAATCCTAAGCATCTCTTCGCACCTTCAGCTCAGTGGCAACACATTGGTAGACTGGAATCAGCCACAGTGAGAAGGATTACACCATGGGTATTAAAAAATTCTAAAATCAAGATTTTGCTTTTGTTTTGAAAGCCACTTAAACATTTTATGTATCGGTTCACCCCCAGATTGGCCAGCGGGAGGTCCTGGCAGGAGATCAGAATGCAGGACAAAAGATTGAGATACTCCGTCCCTGTTCCCTTCTTGCTTCAAGGGCTCCATTTCTGAAAGCAGCTCCTCAGCTCTCCACCACAATCCCTTCAAGCAGACCCACTTCGCAGTCAGCTCTCGCAAAGGATTTGGGAGCATCCTTTCATCCCTGACTTGTTAGCCCTGTAGTTTGCCCTGTTGCTTGTCTCTGGTGATTTCTGCACTCTTTACAAGTCCCCTTACACTGCCGACAGCTTTCTAAGTAGCACCTTCATTAAATCTCATTTGAACCAACTGATATGAGGCATTCTGTTTCTTTCCAAGACTATGATCATGACAGTATTTCTGAAATCATCCAAATGCAGCCTCCGAATTTTGCTAAATATAGTGCTCCTACCATTGTATAAAATATGCCATGCAAGACGAATCTCCTTTAGAATCCTCACCCTGGACTATTAAATGATGGCAGTCAGCTTAATCGTTAAGTATAAACTGCTTTTATAAAGTTATGCATTTTCTTATTTTCACATTAACTAATTGAAAATTAAGAAAACAAATAATTTAGCTTTAAAAAAAAATAATTTAGCTTTGGGCTACTGGTGTTCTTCCTAGCCTAATCACATGTAACATTGTTTTTTTTTTTTTTCTTTTGTTCGAAGCATAATGGGTTTCACTTTTACTTGAGACTCTGAGAAAATTCCTAGTCATCGCTCTTCTTAAGGTGCTGCCAGATTAGTTCGCCTACTGACATTATTTCACTAGGGGCTGATAAATAGGGGCTTATTTTGACTTTTAAAAATCTAGCTCTGATGAGGGACGTATAAGGAATATTCATGTTTATTCTCCCTTCTACAACCAATTAGTTAATAGGAACCACTTTGGGCCAATAAAATGCAAGCTCGAACCCAGCCCCCACCCCTCTTCTGCAGCTCTTTTTCTCATTTTCACGAAGGCAGAGATTTAGACAGTGGAAATGGCATCCGAACCAGATTTCCTCTTTAACATTTGGTTATCTTGGCAAATGTTACATATTGCATTTCTGATAAAAAATAAAAAAAGTACTTTTCTTTACCCAAAGACCATATGTCAAGGGGAAATATTTTATACACTGATTCTCTCAGAAAACCCTTTTTTTTTTCCACTTTTACTGCCAGATTTATTTGATTGATTCTCAGATCAGCATAATTCTTTCTGACATGCTATCTTTTGAAATAGCTCCCTGTCCCTTTATCTCCATAACAATTAAACACTCTATGAAATCATTGTAATAATTATTTCTAGAAATAGGGATGGAAAAGTTCCCTTTTCCCAACTCAGAGACCATGGTCATGTACAGAACACCCTCCCACATTCTCCTATTTTATGCTCAGTTGCATTAAGAGAGATAAATAGTAAATGAGTCTATGGAATTCAAAGCCAGGGCCAAAGTTAAGATGGTAACATTGACTCTATCTAGTTAACAGTTTCCAAATGCATATCAATGGCCATGAGAAGAATGTTGCTGATTGTCATGGTTCAAAGGAGAAATCAAAGCAGAAATTACTGATGGGAGACAATTCTTCATGGGTCTCATTTCTGCATATCTGACAGCCTTTGTTCCAGACTATTTTTCCTAGAAAGTGTGTAGAGTGAATAATTTTAGAAAATAGAGTGTTTCCCTCTAAATCAGAGGGCAGATTTTCATTCCTTTTTTAAAAAATTACTATCCAGTATGATAAATATAATGTCTCCTCTGGGGCAAAGGTCAGATAGGCTTGCTGTTTGGGTTTCCAAATTTGGGATTCCTCAGCTATGGTACAAATTAACTGCATGTACAGGATTCACCTGGGCCTTTCAGATTCACTCCTGTGGGGCTTGTGCAGCAAGTGGAAGCAATGCAGACAAGATGTTCATGCTCCTTGCTCTGCTATGTGTTGTCAAGTTCTCTGATTCTGACACAGTTATCTTGTATCTTCTGTCACCATTCATGCAAATGTACTGAGGATAATTTGTTAGCTTGTAAATAGGGTAAAATATCAAACCCTTCACAGTTAAAGATGTTTTATTTTTAACATTTCTGTGTCATTATAGTTAAAGTCTGTCATAGAAACTATTTTGAAATGAATGATTATTAAGATATGGCAAAAACATGCTATTGGTATGAAATGCTTAGAAGGAAATTTATAAATGAGAAAAGAAGAAAGTCGGAAAAAATAACTTAAAGTTCTATGTCAAGAAGCTTAGAAAAGAGCCATAAATCAAACACATAAAATAGAATGAGAGAAATGATAAAGATTAAAGCAAAAATATATGAAATAAAATCAACAAATTGCAAACTTGGTTCTTAAATATGAGTCATAAAGATAATAAACCACTGATAAAAAAAGTGGACTCACAGATTACTAACAGATTATGCAGACATCAGAAAGAGAAAAGAAGATAACATAAAAATATATACCAGTGAATTTAATCATTTGGGTTAAATGGACCAATCCTAGAAAAATACTAAGTGTTAGTGAGCATATGGAACAAAAGAAACTATCAAACACTATTGATAGTATGTAAATTGCTTTAATAACTTTAGGAAAATATCTATATATACTAAAGCCAAATGTACTTACCTTATGAAATATATTATAACTTTAGTCCTAGGTGTTAGTATTACCCAACAGAAATTAATGTTAATATTTATTAAACTTTTTGTAATTGTCAAAAACCTAAAGACTACCCAAGTGTCTATAAACAGTGGAATGGATCGATGAAATACCATACAGCAATAGGACACTGATTGGAATACAATTACATGCAACCATATGGCTGGATCTCACAAATATAATGTTGAAAAAAGGAGCCAGAAACAAAAGAGTATATACTGGATTATTCCACTCATATGAAGCAACGAAAAAGCAAAGCGGTGTGATGCTGTCAGAAGTCAGGATAGGTGTTATTCTGGGGATGTTAGCATCTGGAAGATGCCATGGTTCTATGGCGCTCAGTTGGATGTTGATTACACATGTGTGTTCAGTTTCAGAAAATTCATTAGGCTATTTACTTAACATAAGTTCAGTTTTCAGAATGAGTGTTTTTCTTCATTAAAAAGTTAAAAGAATCATTTCTGTTCAAGTTGTTATGCTAGATATTATTAAGGCATAAAGTGTGTAAAGTAAAAGTTTTCTTATATCAAGGGACTTGAAATTTAATGCAAATAAAAAAATAAACATACTTAAACATGATACTTGTACGGCTGCTCCAAGAGTAATTGTGGAAGCACTACTTTTTTTTTTTTTTACTTTAAATAGACTTTACTTTTTAGAGCAGTTTTAGGTTAACAGCAAAATTGAGCAGAAAACACAGACAGCTCCCATCCCTACAACCACACACACACAGCCTCCTCCACCAGCAACATCCCCCCTAGAGTGGTGTGTGGTATATTTGTTACAATCAGTGAATGTACGTTGACACATTACTATCACTCAAAGTCCGTATCTTACATGAGAATTCACTCTTGGTGGTCATTCTATGAGTTTTGACAAATGCACAATGACGTGCATCCACCATAATAGTATCATAGAATCATATAGAATAGTTTCACTGCCCTAAAAATCCTCTGTGCTCTGACTATTTATCCCTCCCTCCTCCCTAACCCTTGGCAACTACTCATATTTTTGCTGTCTCCAGAACGTCATATAGTTGGAATCATACAGTATGTAGCCTTTTCACAGTGTCTTCTTTCACTTAGTAATATGCATTTAAGTTTCTTTCATTTTTTCCCCGTAGTTTGTTACCCCATTTCTTTTTAGTGCTGAAGATGTCTAAATGTGCCACAGTTTATCTATTCACCTACCGAAGGACATCTTGCTTGCTTTCAAGTTTTGGCAATTATGAGTAAAGTTGCTATAAACATGTCCATACAGATGTTTGTGTGGACCTAAGTTTTCAGTTCATTTGGATAAATAGCAAAGAACGTGATTGCTGGATTGTACGGTAACCATATGTTTAATTTTGTAAAAACAAAAAACAAAACAATTTCCAAACTGTCTTCCAAAGTGACTGTACCATTTTGCATTTCCACCAGCAATGAGTGAAAGCTCCTGTTGCTCTACGTCCTCTCCGTAGGTGGTGTTGTCCCTGTTCTGGATAATGGCCATTCTAGTAAGTGTATAGTAGTAACTCATTGTTATAATTTGCATTTCCCTCATGATATATGATGCATAGTATCTTTTCCTATGTTTATTTGTCATCCATATATCTTCTTTGATGAGGTGTCTGTTCATGTTTTCTGCTCTTTTCTTAATTGGGTTCATTTGTTTTCTTATTGTTGAGTTTTTAGAGTCCTCTGCATATTTTGGATAGCAGTCCTTTATAGATGTGTCTTTTGCAAATATCTTCTCCTGATCCGTGGCTTTTTTTCTCATTATCGTGACAGTATCTTCTACAAAGAAACATTTTTTAAATATTATTTTGGATGGATTAATTTTTCAGCTCTTTAACCATTTGCTAACCTCTTTGAATATTAATAGGTTTCAAAAATTCTATTGAAAGCCAATAGAATTAAATACCTTAAACATTTTACCTCTCCTAAATCAATGAGTGTAATCTCAGCTGCTTTTGAGTAATAAAGTTATTGAGAATTAGTCATCTTACAATTCTGTGACATTATTTATCCTATTGATGTTTTTGAAAAATACAGATCATATGTATTGATCGCTCTGTGCCGACACTGTGTTGATTACTGGAAATACACCACTCACTTAATCCTCATTAACACTTCTGGGGAGTTACTATTATTAATATATCTAGAAAAGAAAACTGAGGCACAGTTAGGTTAGGTGCTTTGGTCAAGGTACTGTAAAACCAGTAAGTGGAAGAGGCAGGGTTTGACTGAGGCAGTCTGACAAGAGCGCTCACTATATCAAATGTTTCATAATTCAACTCCAGTGGTACCAACTATCCCCAAAAAAAGGAAAACCTCTTATTTATGACAATATTCTACATTCATTATTTTGCTAGAAGTTTTTGTTTGTTTAATTACTTAGTTTTATTATTTATTAAAATACAAATAATTGTTTATTGTAGGAAAATGTTACAAGTACATACAGGCCAAAAGGAAAGGGAATGCAAAACCACTGGACCCTTGGTTGTAAAAACTTAGAGATATTTTTCTACTCAGGAGGATTAATTTATTGCGGATTACAGTAGGATTAATTTACTACAGTCTGAGCTGAATGACGTAGAAACGTAGTTGTTTGTTTTTCTTTAACCTGGCTTTGCTTTTCACTTATGCTATATTGACTAGCCCTTTCCAGTCTTTGGTGATGTTTTGGGCAGGTCTCTCTGCTTTCTAGTCACCTAAGTGAAATCCAGTCCAGTCTAGTCGATTGGTAGACCTCAGTCTCTTACATTTTTGGATGTTTGTCCTGTCCTATATACTTACGCTTGGATTTTGACACAAGGAACTTATTTTTGGACTGAAGGTAGATCTACTCTTTTACCCTACTGACACCACCTCATTTTGCTGCATCCTTTGGATCCTGTTTTAACTCTAGAATGGTATGGACTGGGAAAAAGCATGGAAGAATATATGAAGAGCCTTTTACTTACTCTTTCTGTCACGTTTTCCTTTTACTTTTGATACTTTCTATTGTGTAGGCATCTAGCTTTGGGCTCCCCCATGGGGATCTTATGCCAGTTTTTGAGGAAACTTTCCACCACTCATTTCCCTTGAGTTGAGGATATATGACATTGGCTTCCCCCAAACCTCCTCTTTTGTTATGGTTTTAGTTTATTCTCTCTTGTTATGGTTTATTCTCACTAACATCTAGGCTTCTTTGTCTCCACAATAAGCCCAACTGGGTCAGATATTGGCAGAGTAGACAGAATTTGAATGCCTTTCCATTTGCTCTAGGAAACTACAGCATCCTTGCTAAATCAGAATAGTAAAGAATACCCCCATTGTTCCCCCTTTCTTTACCTCCTGTCTCCAGATGTCTTTTTTTTTTAAATTCAAATATGCTTAAAGTTATCAATGTTCTCCAGACAAAGACCACCAGGGATAAACCTGTAATTGAACAAGTTGGTCCATTGTTCATGATAGCAAGGGAGAATGTACACTGAGGGGAATTGTGGGACACGAAGGAAGAATGTATTACAAAGGGCTTATTGTATCTGAGTGAGTGTTAGGTGATTTTGTGGAGGATTTAAAAAGTAGGGCTTTGCTCTGTATTATATGCTGTCAGCAAACAGAGAAAGTTCTAAGACTGGGTTTCTTAATAAATCTTACCTAGAAGAAGGGGAGACTAGAATGCTAATACTGTAATTGTTAAAGTAGCAAGTGTCCTTCATATTAGCCAAGGTAGGGTGATGTTTGGTCATTTCTGTGGTTTGGACAATGTTCATATTTTCTCTGTATTCAGACATGACTATGAAGTGGTCCTATTGTTCTCTTGATCCATCACCATTACCGAGTAGCCCGGTGTGATATTGATGTTCTGAGATATTATTTAAGTTCAACAGAGAACACCAAGGCCCCGCTGTGAATGTCAGGCCAGCTTCTAGCAGCACCACAGCTGAACTGATCCCCCAGGCCAGGTGGCTGCTTGCTGCTTTTCTCTTTTTCAGAGGACAGATGAGCAAGTTCAAAGTCAAAAGCAGGCTTCACCCTGGTAATGACCTGCCAGTCACTCTTCCTGGCAGGAATCTGTGTACTCTATGAGTAAATCTCCTGGCGTCTGCCTCATAGCTCATTAGAAGGTCGTGATGACTCTCAGATTTCTAACTTTTTGTTTATATCAGCAGGTAGGGGTAGGAAGGTGATCGTAGAACCCACATTCTGCAGCCTTGTAGCAGCTACCATAGGGAGGTGTCTGATGACTACTCAGCTGTTCTCTTTGAAAAGGCAGTTAAATAACATTTGTTCTCCAAGCCTTGACTTAATTCTTAAAATTAACATAATTCTAAGATAAACTGGGAAAAGATTCATTTGTCTTCCTATCAAATACACACACATTCATAATTTATATATTTTCACAAAACATATCATACCAAAAGTAATATTTTATAACCTGCATAACACCTTTATTATGGTATGATTCTTGTATAGTGAACTATACATGTTTCAGATGTACAATTTGATGAATTCTGATAGATGTCTACACCAATGAAACAACCACCACAATCAAGATACCTAACATTTCCATCACTCCCCAATATAACCAGTTTTAATTAGCAATATATTGTGCATATCTTCCCATATGCAAAGAAAACATTCTCACATATTTGAGAAAGAAACTTCTTAATTTATGTCATTATAAAAGCATAAAGGGTTTTGAGTTCACGATTGAATTCACTATTTACCTAATAATGCTAGTTCCTGTCTTATCTCACAATAAAATGGTTAGAAACTACGTAAGACCCTTGACATGAACTGATCCTGTCAAAGCTGTACCTTTCCTTTATTTTCAGTCAGTTGTATCACCAAAAGCAATACTCCTGAATTCTAATGTTATAGATTCATGAGTAAATGGTCTTGTAGAATTAAAGTTCGGTATTAAGGAATTGGCCTTTATAGATGGCCAAAAGGGAAAACTGTTGTTGAATGGGATTCAACAGGAAGAATGTTACTGCACGGGATTCTGAATTCCAGATTTAAATACCCAACTACCTAGTTGAGTAGTTGACAACTCTATCTGAATTTCTAATATGCATCTCAGATTTACTGGGTCCAAAACTGAACTTTTTCTCCCCACCCATCCTCTATACCAATAAACAGCAATTCCAATCATCTGGTTACTCAGTCCAAAACCTAGGACTCTTTCTTAACTCCTCCCTTTTTCTCATATTCCCAAAAAAAAAAAAAAAAAAAAATCAGCAAATTCTGTTGATGCTTCTTTAAAACTGTATTCAGAATCAGACCACTGCTTCCCATCTCTACTGCTCCCATCCTGTTCTAGTTCACTTTCTTGGCTAGGACTGAACCTTCTGACTGGTTGGTCTTACAATTCTGCTGCTGTTCTCCAGGTAGCAGCCAGAGTAATCATGCTAAAACGCAGGTCAGATCTTATTAATCTCCTGTTCAAACCCTCCTGTAGCTCCTATTCTTATTCAGAGTAAGGACAGAGTCCTCATGATGTCCTTTGATGCCCTCCCCTGTACTCTCTGCAGGCGGCCATCCTGCTCTCCCTCTTCCCACCCAACTCAGCCACCCCGGCTCCTTCACTGCTCCTGGCATGTGCTAGGCGTGCTCCTACCTCAGAGTCTTTGTGTTTGTTGTTTCCTGTACTTGGAAATCTCTCCCTCCACAGAGATGCATGTCTTGTCATCTGAACTTCTTCAGGTATTTCCTCGTGGTGCATTTCAGCTAAGTCCTCCCTGACCACCCTACTTAAAATCGTACCATTCTTCTCTCCACACTCTAACCTCTTTTGTGAATACCTGAGCCTGGCAAAATGCCTGGCATGTTGCATATCGCCAAGGATTATTCATTGAATGAGTTCATGAATAATGAAAGACTCTCTTTCAGTTATCTAAAATTTTCTTTATCTCTGAAATTCTTCCCATCTGTTTAAGGACAAATTGTGGTTTTATTTTCCTGACATCTGAAAAAAATCAGAATTCACTTTTGGAATTTATTAAGTCTAGCCCATACTTCCTTTAATTGTCAGATTTTTAAAAGCAAAAACTGGATATGAGACTCTATATTTATGATCTTTGAATTTAATTATGAAATATATAAAGTAAGATATGAATTTGGTAGGTTTTTAATATGCTTAACAATAATTTCTATGAAAACATTTACATGATTTTTCCAGTTTATGTTTAGTTTAGATAGGGAATATAATAGAATAGTAACATTTCCTTGATCATCACGTAATTTGTTCTTAGAATGAATATTTATGTTTTCTGAATAGTAACTCTTAAATACCTGACATTTCATACATTTTTAAAATTGTTTCTCTGATTATTTTTCAGCCTTGATTGTAAATATAAGCTCTGCACATGCTCTGAAAATACTACCCAAATATTTCCCAGAAACTAAATAAGAAAGATGATTTCACTTGATTACACCGACCTTGTTTAACTATCCATGCTTTGAATCTTATATTTTACATTTTTATGCTGGAATGAAGTTAACTGAATTTCAAGAAAAACCACAAATTAAGAAGGGAATTTTTTTTTTTTTTTGGTTTTGGGGTATTTTTTTTGGTTTATTGATTTATTGATTTAATGGAGGTACCAGGGATTGAACCCAGGACCTCATGCATACTAAGCATGTGCTCTACCACTGAGCTATATACCTCCACCCCCAAGAAGGGAATGATTCTTAAAATGTCCTTAAAATATTTTAAAATCATATCCTTACTTCTCCAATGGATTCTGTATAATACTCCTTCTTACATTATAATACTCTTCTATAGCACCTGGAAATTCAGCACAGAAATGCTATTGTCTAAATAGAAAAGTAGGAGTCTCTACTATAACTTCCATTAAATGAATTTTTCACAGGTTGAAAACATGGAATATTGAAGCTGTGGAGAATTCTGCCAGTTCCCTTTACTGCTGATACATCCATCCTCCAGGTGTGGATGTTGGCTGTTACCATCTCAGCCGGCACCGAGAACCACCTTGCCAGGAGAGGCATGGCGTATAAGGGGGCTGCTGCCTTGCCTCTGAGAGAGACAATCTTTATGGCACAATTCCCACTCCTGACGTCAGCTTGGCATCAGCCTTGCGCTAGATTGCTCCTAAAATCACTTCTTTCCTTGGCTTTCCCCATGGTTTAGCTTACTTTCCATACTCCCTCAATAAATAACTTGCAAACAGTATCCCATTTCAGACTCTGCTTCTAGAGAATGCAACCTAAGATAAATTTTGTAATATATTTAAATGCCTTTTTTATTGTTGTTGTTAACGCCATCTTTCAAACATACTGAAATTTCTTCTATTTTTAGTTTACCATTTTTTTGTGTGTGTGTCTGATGCTTTGAATATATTTACAATAAAACAGGATACTTTTTGCAACAAAGGATAGTACTTAAAATGAAGTTTATGACCATTCTGTGATATCCTATTTCATGCTACTAGGTTTACCTGAGGCATTCTTAATCTAAATTGGAAATATATTTTATAGAGCTAGAAGAAGTATTTTAGACAGATTGTTTTCCATCACAAAGTTTTCTGGTTACCTGTAATATGTTACATGATCTTTTTAGACCTCTGTTTCTTGGACTACGAGATGAGGCTATTAATGTCAGTTGAACCTATCTTTTCCATGTTTGTTGTAAAGATCATATGAGCTAATGAATGCGAAAACACTTTTAAATATAGAAATAATTACGTAGAGAACATGCCTGTCGTCAGAGCAAACGGTAGTGTATTTCTCTATGAATATTTTGTTGATTCAAACCGTAATACAAAATACCAGCCTGTCACTAACGTCACCACTACCAGTTCTTAAGGTGTAAGGAAGTGACACAGTTCACTGTTTTAGAAACAAGTAGGTCACGAACACCTATTAGCTGCTATTATGTGCAAGGCTATTATTGGGTAGTCGTAAGTCATGTGACAGTGACAGTGAGCTCAGCTGGCTTAATTGCTGGAGATGATTCCCTTCAAAGTGACTCCCAGCTACTTCTGAGAGGATCTCAGTGAATCACCTAAAAGCTATTTAGGAACTGCCCCTCAAATTTGTTAATGCAGGATTCTTTTCACACCACGTTGCCATGCCCATCATTGCTGTCATCCCACTGTGGCACCTTACCTAGACACAAGTGTCCTCTGAAGCAAACGATCTCAGAGAAGGGTCCTGGAAGCCACAGAGGTCTCCTTATCCTTCCACACTATTTGCCTCTGGTGTGGTGTGCAAAGTTGCTGGTTTTTGAGGAAATCTCCCTGAAGCAGGGTTCAGGAATAACAAAAGCAAATTATAATAATACAATCTTTGCACAGTCCTGGTTGCCCACTAAAACCTCTTACCAGAGTGGTTCTCTGTTTCTTTCTGAATTTTTTTCCCCACCTGACCTCCAGCAGCAGTGTTTTCAGAAATTACAGGACCAGGCCTCTGTGTTGCATATACTTCTTTTTCAGGCATCTATTGAGACTAGTGTTAAGGTGCCTGACGTTCTTTCCCCTTCTGAACAAGAAAGGTCATTTTCCTTGTAGCATCCATTTCATGATCTAAGAGACAGGACTGATATTACTCAGTACAATTATTCTTCCTTTGGCAAGTGGTAACTCACTTTTCCTCTGGAGACTTGCCTTCCATTCTAAACTCAAGCCATAAGGTTTAGTTTTGATAGTTTGTACCCTCAGCTCCAGGGATAGGTATGACTAGCTCCAGGAGGTGAAGTGATAACCCAGGGCCTGCCCCTGGGAGAGGAGGGAATCTTATAGGAGGATCACCTTGGACATCACCCAAAAGGCCTTGTTGAGCCAGGTGACACTTGGGAAGTAGACCATCTCTGAAGGAGCTGGAAATAAGGGCTGTTTTATAAGATCTGGAACCACTGAAGAGAAGCAGCCAATGCTTGAGGAATTACCAAAGAGAGACAGCTACAAAATTTGTAGGCCCATTAAAAAATGAAAATGTGCGCCTTTCTTTCAGACTATAGGAAAAGAACTGAATTACAGATACAAATTATAATCTTTCTCTCTGTGATCTCTCTCTTGACTTGTCATGGTTTTTCATTTGCCATTCCAAGTAAAGGAAAATTAAAATATTAAGTTATGAGCTTTACCATTCATTTTGATACTATACAATGCAATGTAAATATGAGTGTTTAACGTGCACAGCTGACCCTTGAACAAAAAGGATTTGAACTGCCAGATTCACTTACACTAGGATGTTTTTCGATAGCAAATACTACAGTACCACACAATCTGGGGTTGACTGAGTCCACAGAAGCAGAACTGTGGATATGGAGGAACCATGTGTGTGGATGGAGAGCGAACTATAACTTATACTTGGATTGGATTTTCAACTATGCTAAAAGTTGGCACCCTTAACCCTCTCTGTTCAAGAATCAACTATATATGGAATCACCAAAATTACACAATTCATACTTTGCAGCACACACATTCATAGGTATTTTGTTATTAGAGCAATGGAATTACTGCAAAAACAAACAATTGTCTTCATTTTCCCTCTTGGTATGTGTGCATTCTAACAATATACTGTGGAAGTGGGTGGTTTCCATGCATGCTTATCTTGTACTTACCTTGAGTCTTGCTGACCTCCTGTTCATCGTGAGTCCAGCTGACTTCTGTGCTGACGGGGCATCACAAACACTGTATGTAAATGGGGTGGCTTGGAGTGGTGGACATGCATGATGCATTTATCTCCTCTGCCTACATGTATGCTCCATTGTCCCACCAGACTTCACTTACTAAACACAAGTTCAATTATTTTGAACTTCGAGATGACAAAAGCAGGACATTAAGCAAACGTGAAGTGCTTCTGAGCTTTACGCTCTGTGTGACCATACAGACCCCACACTCAGGAAGCCATATCTAAAGCAGATAGGGCGAGTTAAGGAGTAATATACTGGCTTCCTTATTGTTTCTTTTTTCCAATTTTCTGTTGGTCCCTCCTGTTTCCCAAAGATACTGGAAACACAGTAAGGAATTTTGGGAAACGGTGTTTGCAAGTATCAAACTCTTGCAAAATAGAGCAGAGCAGAGAAAGATGGGAAATACATGTAGAGCAGACAAAGATTAACTGTCACATGTACTCTGGCAGATAGAGTAGAAATTTTCATTTCCTTTTTAATGTAGTTTTAATACCTCTATTCCTTCATGGTAATAGCAATAGTTACCATCTGTCACCACACAAAGATACTACATTATTATAGACTATATTCCTCACACTGTACATTTCATACCCATGACTAACTTACTTTGTAACTGAAAGTTTGTATGTCTTGGTTTTCCTCACCTACTTCTATCTTCCTCCCACTGTCCCCTTTCATCACCTGTTTGTTCTCTGTATCTATTACTCATTTTCTGTTTTGTTATGTTTATCCACTTTTATAGATTCCCACATAAGTGAGATCATGCTGTATTTACCTTTCTCTGTTTAACTTAATTTGCTTAGCATAATATGCGCTAGATCCATCCATGTTTTTACAAATGACAAGATTTCATTCTTTTTCATATCTGAGTAATATTCCATTATAAATATAAAATGGATGTCAAATTTTGTCAAAAAGTTTTTCTGCATCTATTGGAAAGATGATATGATTTTTATTCTTCAGTTTGTTACTGTGGCATATCACATTGATTTGTGGGTATTGAACCATCCTTGCATCCCAATAAATCCCATTTGATAATGATGTGTGATTCTTTTAATATATTGTTGACTTTGGTAATATTTTGTTGAAGATTTTTGAATTTTATATTCATCAGAGATATTGGCCTGTGATTATATATATATATATATATATATATATATATATATATATATATATATATATATATATATTTTTTTTTTTTTTTTTGGTATCCTTGTCTAGTTTTGGTATCTGGGTGATGCTAGCCTTATAGACAAATTTTGAAGCTTCCTTTCCTTTTCCATTTTTTGGAATAGTTGGCAAAGGGTAGGCATTAATTATTTAAATGTCTGGTAGAATTCATCTGTGAAGCTGTCTTTTCCTGGACTTTTGTTTGTTGGGAGTATTTGATTACTGATTGAATTTCGTTACTGGTAATTGGTCTGCCTATATTTTGTATTTCTTCCTGATTCAGTCTTGGAAGACTGGCAATTGATAGACCCTTCAGACAGCCCCTCCTTGATGATGTCACATTGACTTTGTCTCTCATGTGACCTATGGCTCATTCTTGAGAAACACTGAGGCATCTTTTACCCCAAATAACCCTGAAAGAGTTGGTCTATCACATTGCTGAAGTCTCCTGGCCCACCTTTCTATTGCACTCTAAATTTTCTATCTGCTGACTATACTTCAATAAAAATACATTAAAATTTTCTATCTGAAAGTCATAATCTGTTCAAGCATCAGTGTCATATCTTCTTTAGATATTTATCAATCATCCCTTGCTTTGCTCTTTCAAATCTTTTAAATTCTTAGATTGAGAAGAAATTTAAGAATTACAGAAAAAGTTATCTTTTAATTCATTGGAAGTTTTGCCTGTGTTGGAGTTTCTGATTTACATTCACTTAGGTATCCTGATACCTATTCTTTTTGCTTCTTCACTGGAAATTTAGGATGAAAGAACCCTTTTCTAAGATCTTATTCATAAACAATCAAGGATGTTACTTCTACTCTATGTTAAGAAAAAACATGGTCCTGTCATGTCTTTTTTGACATTAATTCAATCACTTAGTACTTTGGTGAGGATGCTGAAAATTGAGAATAATTATGATGTTGAATTAAAATGGTATTTTCTCAAAGCATTGGATTATGGAACTTAGAAATACCTGACAATTAATTTGCCTTCTATATTCCTCCTCCTGGCAAGGTCACTGAAGAGAAAGTTCCATAAGATAGGCCAAAAAGACCACATCAGACCACATTAAGGTTTTGGAGATTGTGGTCACACATCAAAGTGTAAAACTTTTACCAGATAAATAAGAAAAACTAGCCCAATATCCAAACATGAAAGTCTCAGACTTTAAAATACATGTTGAAGGAAAAGTCAAACTTTCTAGGACCAAAAGAAAAGGAGCTAGAAGATAGGGTCTTGCAGTTTAAGTCAAGTTATTTCTATGAGGTATCATACCTGAAAAAAAAAAATGTCCAAAGAGTATTTTAGAATCTGAATAATAGTATTAGTATAAATATTCTTTGTGGAGTAAAATAAAGGGATGAGGGAAAAACAAAAGGACTTCCTTTCATCAGAGTCAAGCAACCCCTATTATATGTGGTTTTCTGTAGCAATAAAGGGATTGCGTGATCTGAGATTTTTTTTCCATATAGATAAGAGTATGTTTATCAAATATATGACATTAAAAGACAAATGAAGTGAATATCACTTCACCATACACTAAACAAATCATTTTGAGGACAAGAAAATAAGCTAATTCAATTGGGACTATCTAAGAAAAATATAAGGACTTGCTACTTATTTTTAGACTAGTGTTGTCCTGTGTCTAGAAGTATATTGCTTTAGTCCCTTCAGGCTACCTTAACAAAATCCCATAGACTGGGTGTTTTATAAGCAACAAAAAATTATTTCTCACAACTCTGGAGTCTAAGGTTAAGGTGCTGGTATAGTCAGTGTCTGCTGGGAACCTGCCACCTGGTTCATAGACAGCTATAACCTCCCATGGCAGCAGGGGTGAGGGACCCTCTTTTATAGGGTCTCCATTCTCATGACTTAATCAACTCCGAAAATGGTGGTGATTGGAGGTACTGGATGGAGGTTGTTGGAAGTGGTAGATGGAGGAAAATCACCTCCAAATATCATCACATTGAGGATAAGTTTTCAGCATATGAATCAGGGAAGGGGCACAAAACATTCAGACCATAGCATGCATACAGGGGCTACAAATTCAGGGTCACCTCAATGTAAATGACAATTCTTATATGAGCTTGAAATCCCATATAAAACAAGGAACTCACATTTACTAATAGACTAATAGAGGTTTGGCCCTTTAATGGTGTGGTAACTGAAAAATAAAGCAGTACCTGTGTAACAACAACACAAAAACCTGACTCCATCTTGGATCTGCTCCTTGGGCTCTGACCCTTGGGCTCTGTTGCCTGTGCTTAGTCATGCTGGCTCTGCACCTTTGTAAAAGGATGTTGCCTATAGCCTGAAATATACATGACAGCCCATTGTCAAGGCTCTTGTCTTTTAAAGCTATAACACTTTCCATTCATATAGAGATAAAAAATTGCAGAACAGAAAACAGTCATTATCTTGTTGGAGGTTATAGGAACAGTGTAACTAGACCTGTGCGGACGGCTGCAAGGGCAGAGTATTCCTGCCACAAGAAGTTTGCAGCAGTCAGCCACAGCCCCTCCCTTTTAGTATAAAAGAAGCCTGAATTCCAGCTCGGGTAAGATGTTTCTTTGGGACACTAGTTTACCAACTTCTTGGTCTGCTGGCTTTCCAAATAAAGGCACTGCTCCTTGCCCCAGCATCTGTCTCTCCAGCTATTGGCCTGTCACGCGGCGAACAGTGCAAGCTTGGATTCGGTTAACACCTGTACAAGTGAGCATTAAAATTCTGACACCCTTGCTAAAACTATCTGTACCGAAATAGGGTATTTCCTCTTTTTTTTAAATTTTACTTTATATGTGAGCTATAATACCTATGGTGTTACGTACTTGCTTTTTCTCTAAAACTAAGAACAAATACATACACATTATCCTAGTTTATATAAATCACTTGATTCCCATTTACTCTGAAATCCATTTTTAAATTGACTTCTTGATTTTTTTCTTAAATCCCAGGTATATTGATTAGTATTTTCCTCATACTATCATTTATCTTTTGGGTTCTTGCCTTCTTGACGTGTATATACAAAGGCAGCTATTCCTAACCTTCTCTGGAGCATTTTAACACACAATTGTCTTTCCAAGTCAATGACTTTAACTATCTTCAAATCTCCTTTGAAAATCAACTGTATTTCTATTAACTTTGTACTCTCTTTAGTGTATTAAAGAAGCTTGGAAATCGCTGATCAAACATAATTTCAGAAGTGCTGTATTATGAATTTATTAGTGAGCAACTCAGAAGGGATTGAGTTCTGTCAATTTATGGTAGAGTATTATTATTATTATTATTATTATTATTATTATTATTATTATTATTATTATTATTACTATTATTACATAGTGGGTCACATAAATTACCAGGTTGAGAAGCAAAATAATTATAATCATTTTAGGATATTATCAGATTTAATTTTTTTTGAATCATACTCATGTCCAGTATGTAAACTGATGGTGCGAAAGGTTTCTTAGCTTTTTATTTTGCTATCAAAATATAAGGCAGTAGGTAAGAGTGGAAGAGCTTACAATTTGGCATCACATGAACTTGCCTCTGCCTCACAGGGGCTGTGTGATTTCAAGTGAGATAACTAACATCTCTGAGCCTCGACTGTTTCATTTGCAGGATAAGAAAAATGAAATATACCTTAAAAGTTGTTTTATTTAATGTGTTGAATTAGGAAGTATGACCTAGTAGCCACCCGCCTCCTGGATATTTATTGAATACAGGCCCAGAGTGTTAGAGAAATCTGAGAAGTAAACATTTTGGGGTCACCCACCCAAATATTTCCATCCTAGGAGTCTGGATCCTCAGTTTTCCAAATTAGGGCCACAATTTTGGAGCAACACATCTACCTAGGCTGAATTTTCAACTGTCTTGATCATCTGTTGTTTTATGTTCATTCACTGCATAAAATGAAGGCTTCTTTGTAAGCTCCCCCATAAAACTCTATGACTCTTATGTTCAGTTATCAATTGTTTGTTGATTATCCTCAGTTTTTAATTATCTGCCCAAAAGACAGCAAGGTAACTTGGTAATAAATGTACAATTTCATTATCCTTATGTTTATCATCACACTCACTAATGCTTTCTCCTCCACCAGTATCACACCTGCTCACAAGAGATGAAAATTTTAACAAATGGACTGCCATCTTGTGCTAGGAGCTGTGCACACCACGTACTACCAGGGATGAGGTTTTCATTCGCAGCCAGTGATGGATAATCCGGTCTCCCAACCCCATTCTGCAGCAGCCACTTTCCACCCACACCCTTTTAACAGCCACAGCAGCTGGTCCACCAGAGCCCTCAGTCTCCCCAGTACGTGTCGGGGATTTTTGTTTGTTTTGTTTTTATTTATTTTTTAATTTTTAAAATGAAATGGTTTTAATTAAAAATAAGTAAATCAAATAAGACCTTTAAAATAATTGGATTATTTATTTATTAACTTATTTCCTGGGTTTTAACTTTCCCTGTTTTTTCTATAGTTTCTCTACAGTTTTTTGCTTTGTTTTGTTTTGTTTTTTGGAGGTGGGTAGCTCACAGCCTGGCTAGTTCCCCATCTTGGTGGGAACCACAGTTCTCAAGCATTTCTGGCCCCGGTGTTGATGTCACTAAGCCTCTGGCTGGCCTCTGCTGTGGGGTGTGGCTCTTGGCCTCTATACTGACCCCATCTTGCCCCACATCCTAACTCTGCCTGTTCCTCATGTCAGCTCTCAGTGGTACTGCAAAGTCTCCAAGGATAACGTTTCCAAAATGTAATACATCTTATAGTTCGCTTTTGTAAAAAAAGGAAACTGGAGTATAATTGGGTCATTTTTGTAATAACTGTACTGCTTTTTATTTGTGTTTGTTAATTTTGCCTTGTGATCCTCTTTCACATTCTTAGTGTGTTGAGCACGTGAATGTCTTGCTGTGTGTTGGAGGGAGGAGTAGGGAGTGTGAAGTTCTCTGTTCCAACCTCGTTTTTATGACTATGGACTCGGAAAATAGTTGGACAACCAGAAAAGTCCTGGAGAATACTAACATTCATACATATTCAGAGAGATCTGGTGCCTGTTCTCTGTGGGAAATGTGAGTGAGAGGAATGGTTTGCCTGACTGTTGGAGTGTTAAATCATAATCGGTTCCTGTGCACACACACAAAAAGAGAGTTAACAATTGGCAAATGCCTTGCACAGCTGCATTATTGCCTATAAAAAAATGGGAATGAAACAAACTCATATCTAGGGTAAATGAGATAGTGAAGCCCAGATACTGCTGCCTCCAAAACTGATTTTTACTCATCATCAGTAATGAGAAAAATCTAAATGGCTTTAAGGGACATTTGAAATTCATGCGGTTTGACACTTAAAAATTTTAGAAACATCTAAAATAGCATAAAAATAACCAAACCATGAGGTTAAAAATATACTTTAGTCCAACCTATAAGTCCATGGCAGCAGAGATTTCTTTTAGAGCAGCATCTCAAAGAAAGTGCTAGTTTAAGCTCTGTATAATTCTTTTTTAGAACAAAACACTAAAAATATTAAGGAAAGATACAGTCGCCACACTCCAGATTAAAACTTTCTCCAGAATACATCAGGCAGGAGCTGCTGCTGGGCGCTGGGATGTGCTGGCTCGCAAACACGAACATGATGGTTGCTCCTTTCACCAAGATTTAGCTCCATTACATTTTATCTCGGTTAAATTTTAATAACGATTCTGCTTATGATTTAGTAATAATAATGGTATCCATTTGTGTTTCCGTTTCAAGCTGAGCTTGTTTTTGTAAATGTTTCACCACCTGTTGCCCAACCTAACAGTTCACATTCAGGTGTATGGAATTTTTTAAATGATGATTCCAAATTGATCAGCATTGACGTTGAAGGAGCTGTGAAGTTGCCCATAGTGGCAAACTTGTCAAAAATGAATACTCTGCTTTTGTTTATGTGTTAGCGGGAATTTTAAACTCCCATTGGAAAACATTCCATTTTCTACTATTGTAAACCCAGATAAAGGGATGCTGTGGTTTTTTTTTTTTTTTTTAACACACACTACTAAATGAAAAGAGAAAAAAGAAGAGAAAACGAATGTATAGATGAGTTTTGATTTTCTCGAAATGGGCCTTGCAGTTCTGCCTTGCTTGCTTCACTGTTCTGTGCATTTGGCTTGCTCTTAAGTTCTTGATAAATGGAACTTGACTCTTTTAAATCAGAGATACCATTTAGCCTACTTCTAGCTTTTTAGATGGTTTTCTTGCATTCTGGCTCCGTCATAATCAATTTCCCTTCTGCGCAGTAGTGATACTGATACTAAGGAACATTTGAGTTAAGTCTTGCTTTCTCCACCCTCAGGATGGGATGGGATTTACTTTAGGAGAAGAGTATATATGTGTTGGTGGGAGGTGCGGGGTGAGGGGAGCTGGAACCTCAGAAGGCTTCTGTTTATATAAAAATGTCCCTGGCATGGGTTCAGAAACTCTAAGTAAGTGTAAACGCAGGGCCTCCAAAAACAAAGCCATCATTTTATTTGAGTAAAAGCCCAGGGAAAACAGAACTATAATTAACTCGTTTATTTACTTAACAAACATTTATAGAATACCTAATCTTCACAGCCCTGAGACAGACCTGCAGGCACAGAACGCTGTAAAGTTTACAGTTTCTACTTTCAAGGAGTTTCAGGAAACAGCAGAAAGTCTGCAGTTAAATATAAGGGAAAGTCACTGGGATTTTGCATCAGCTCCCCTGTTCAGTTCCTTGAGGCTGATATAATAAAATGTTAAAATTCAAATAACACTCAAGTGCAATAAATTATTCTAATACGTGTAGCACTCACTAACAGATCGGTCACCGGATTCACAGGCTGGAATGGGTATTCCTGTTTGCAAGCCCAACCATCAATCACTCCACATGTTGTTGGGGTCCATTACTAATGTTAACTCTTTACAACTGCCTGGTGCTTTGAAGCCTGCTTTCATACAGATGTTTCGTTTTTTGGAGGGGAAGGTAATTAGGATTTTTACTTATTATTTATTTTAATGGAGGTACTTGGGGATTGAACCCAGACCTTGGGCATGCTAAGCATATACTGTCCCACTTGAGCTACACCCTCCCCACCAAGATGGTCTTATTTGATTCCGCTGATTTAAAACAGTATCTCTGATTTAAAAGAGTCAAGTTCCATTTATCAATAACTTAAGAGCAGACGTGTGTAGGAGGCAGAAGGCATACAGCTTATAGTTAAGGGCCATTGGCTCTGAAGCCAATCATCTGGTTCAAATCCCAGTTTCTACCTTTTATTGTCCAGTTTAACTTGGGGAAGTTATGTACTTCCCTGGGCTTCAGTTTTCTTATCCAGGAAGGGTGGATGATAATACTATTTAACGTCCCTGGTTGCTGTGACATGAAGTAGGTTAATTCGTAGAAGAGCAGTTGCAGTGACTTGAAGCCTCCTGTTGGAGCCATGTCAAATGTGTTCTTCAGGCTGCACAGTAACTCAGTCACTGCTTATTCATGGAGAAATGATCTATCCAGTTCTCTGATTTCTCTTTAACCCACCATACTAATTTCTTGTTTAACTGAATGATTTTTTTTTTACCTAGATGCCTATGATCTCTTGATCAACAATTCAGTTATTGTAACCAAGCAGGTCCCTGTGGGGCCTTCCCAGGACAGACCCCTCCCCACGTCCTCTGCTGCAGCTCCTCTCTGAAGTATCCAGATAACAGTATCTCATGTATAGTTCCTGAGCTTTTCAGATGCTGAAAACCACCACCAAAGGGAAGAAATTAACTACTTGATGGTGGAAACCCCGTGGCCCCCAGACCCTCTGGCCCCTAGGGGTTGACGGTGTTGACCACTCTGTTACCTCCACAGCAGCCAATCAGAGAATTGTGCACCAGCTGATCGTGCAACCTGTGATCCCCCTCCCTCATCCGGCCTTTAAATATGCTTTGCTGAAACACTTCCAGGAGTTTGGGGTTTTCTTGGGCACGAGCCACGCTGTCCTCCTTGCTCGGCCCTGCAATAAACCTTTCTCTGCTCCAAACTCTGATGTTTCAGTTTGTTTGGCCTCATAGAGTGTGGGGCACATGAACCTTCCTTCGGCAACATTATGACCCAGCACCTTGTTTTCTAGTTAGAGACGTCACATTAGCTTTCACTGACATGCTAACTCTACGTAATTGGTAGGGTCTGCCTGGAGCTGAACATTGAGAAAAATTCTAAGGCTCAAGGGAGGAAAAGTGGTTTTCATATATATTGCTGATTTCTCTTTCAGTCACGTTAGAACAGAACACATGTTCCTTTCTGGCTCAGTTTAAAAAGATTCTTGTAACACAGAGAACCAGGTGAACTATAAATGACACCAGGGAGTGTATGTCTCACTTTTAGGGTTCTTTGAGCAAACCATAAACAAACTTAAAATGTAATCTAAAACCTAGAACGATCTCGTCATTTATTAAGATCTACAATGTTAACGTCACCCAGGAAAGACCAAAATCATTAATAAAAAGCCCATTAATTTGAAAACAAAAATGTCATCTTAGTCTCATTGTCCTAAAATATGATCAAATGGTAAAGATGCATCATTAAAACCCAATAAATTAAAGAACTGAGGTAATTCGGACATGCTATCTAAAATTCTTACTGTGTGAAATGCTGGCTATAACTCTTCCTCCTCGTGCTAATTACTAGGGTTTTGAAAGTGGAACTATGTACACCAAAGCAGTATGTGAGTGGGGAGGTTATTTTTGTTGTTTGATTCTCAATTCACAAATATAGAGTGTGCTCTCTTAGAAATTATAATTGAAAAAAAAAAAAAACTCTTTAATGTGGCTGTAGTAGCCCTGTCACTCTGAGTTCTCACTTTTGGGCCCTGATACTGTGGTTTCTTTATTTATACTTGCTTTTTTCATCCTTATCCTTTCCAGATTTTGTTATATTTTTTCTCTTCCCTGCTTTCTATTTACCTTTTGTTCATTTAGATTTCTCTTTAAGATTTGTGTGTGTGTGTATGTGTGGCCTCTTATTTACCTCTCCATTTTTGTTTCTAATGTTCCTTATTATCATCCACCTCCAATGTTTCTTATGATTATTATTCTTACAATACGTCATCTTTTTCATTTTTTTCATTATATATCAACCTCTATTTCTGGTCTCAGCTGGAAAGTAGGTGGTTTATACTACAAAGACTCAGGATTTTCCTTCATATCATCACCCTGGATTAATTCATAAAGTGGTTTTAATTTTAGTATTTATTTATGATTGCCTCAGGCTTTGTTTGTTGTCAGGGATTCTACTGACTTTTAAAAATTATGCATTGCCTTTTAGGTATAAATCTTGAGTCTTTATTTTTCAGTGCAAATGAATATGCTGATAGAGAATGTAAAACTTAAGGGGCTGTCTTAAAAGATAGCAATCTCTTTAAATAACAGTTCATTTATTCAAACTCCTATTAAACTAAAACTATATGAGTATCCTTTGGTAGATTTCTGACTTTTGATGTAATTCTAGACTTTATATGTTCTTAGTATACAGTAATATTTGGTAAGAAGTGTATTTATTGGTAAAAACATGGACTTTTATTGATTCATTCATTCTTTCAGTCTTTCACTCAAAAAATGAAATCCTCTGGAAATACTTATATAAACAAGTATATACTTACTTGTTTTTCCATTCAACTAGTTGACAGACCACTTGGAGATAGACACTTTAATATATAATTGGAATTCAATTTTGTAGATGATAATATCTTTTTAAATATCATGACACACCAAAGGAAGTACTTCTGCTACATCTTGTGCAAGGAAGGAGATGATATGAAGTGAAGGCTTCCAAGTGGAAATTACACCTAAATTGAATCTTGAAGAATAAAGAAATTGGCCAGTCAAATGATGAGGAGAGAGAGAGAACATTTCAGACAGACACATAAGTAAGGCACTCTATTTGAGAGGAAAAGAAATAGATGAGAAAGAGAGATTGAGAGAGAGGCTACAAGTAGATCAGTAGTTTGGAACGCTAGATTGGATTCTGTGCCCAAGTGTGTTTATGTGTTTATCATGGGAGGTGGGATTGGGAGGGGAATGTGTATCTTAGTTAAGGTTTGTGGTACAGGAGAAATGAACATTAATTCCAAAGTTCAACTGTACGTATTATGTAGTAATACTTAACCTTTATCATGTATTGCACTCTTTGCCAAAAATTCAACATTCACAATCCTATTTATTACTAGGGAGAATCCTATGAGGCTAGCCTAAGATACTTCCCATTTTACCTTGAGGAAACTGAAACTTATTAAGATTAATTAACCAGAGTCACAGAATTTGTAAGAGGGATAAGAGGAAATCAAAACCAATAAACGTAATTTAGAGCACTCTTTACCTGTGGCTACATCTACATCCGAACCCATATCAATGTCCATATTTGTATTTTTATGGTTTATACTATGATACTATTTCTTACGTAAAATCCTGTATTCCTTCCATAATGTGATATATAAGAGAAAAGTAAAATTTATGTTTGGAGCTCATTAGTCACTAGAGTAATCTTGAGCCCTTGGGTGGAGACCAGCTAAAGCAGAGAATTCATGGGAGCATTCAGTTCTAGACACTTCAACTGGTGATGGAACCCAGACACATGTTTCCCACTGAATTATTGGCCATACCTTCTATTCATACAGCACATTGATAAGTTGAAGGATTGGAAAGAAATTCACTATCTGCTGATTGCATGTCCCTGAAAGACAATGATCCTCAAGAATGGTTCAGTAAGCTGGCTTGCATCAACCTGCTCTGACTACAAAAAAAAAAAAAAAAAAAAAAAAAAGGTCTAGTAATAAATACATCCCTCCTATTTGCAAACAATTTTATTTAAAGTTAACGCCCATGTGGAATCCCACCTGAAACCAGTTGTCATAGAAAGGATTGCTTAAAAAAAAAAAAAAAACCTCTGCCAAGTACATAACTGCATATGTACAGTTTACAAACTCTACACACAAAATCGTAGGTATTTAATACTACTTGTTCTCCACTAGTCAGAAGTATACTGTGTGAGTGTATTTATTCTTTCCTTGTTTCTTTAAATCTTTCCCATTTTATCTAAAGTCACTTGTCTGGCAAATCTCCACTGTTGATTCAGAGAAGACAGCATCAGGGTATGTTTTGCCTAGAGCTCTGCTTATTCAAGATTATAAACATTCATAAGGCAGTAAACTTGAATTTCAAATAACAGGAGAAGCAAAAGATTATGTATAAATTATACATATAAACTACTTGATTTCTATCTCTGGAATATTAACCTAAATAAATATGCAGAAATGAGTGGTGCTAGAAAATGTACCTGTCATAGAGTGGAGGACAAATGCTTTCACATCTGTCATAGAAAGAGACATTTTATCAAGTTTCTCAATAACAATCTGGAGGAACACCAGGAAGTGATTCTGGCAGGGATGAAAAGCTATATCAACAGTGGCAGCCAGTGACACGAAGCAGAAGTTCAAGCAAGACAGAAAAGTAGAACACATCTTGAGAGGCTTTTTTGAAGTAACGGAGGTAGTTAGACGGTTCAGGAGTAATGATGGAGAGCTCTTCCATGCCTGAAGGATAACGGAATTAAAGAGTTATGGACATTAGATGTGAAAGAGCTCCATTAAGGTCATCTCATTCATTCTCTGCCAGCAGAGGATCGTTCCCCATAGCATAGTCTATAGGACAATGGAATAATGTTTGAAAAAAAAAAGACTAAAATGATTTCCCCTAGCTTCTACTACATAATCATCGCACGTCAGAAACTCTCAAACCACTCATCCTGTACCCTATCCTAGTTAGCAAATTAAAGTGATTAATAGATTTGGAGGCTCCAGGTCTCAATAACAAAGAAGGAATCCTCTATATCAAAGTCATAGTAAAAGGCATTGATGTAGTTTAAAAAAAGGGCTCAATATGAATGGAATGAATAACTGAAAAGTTATATAACAAAGAGGCCCTTCCCCGAGGTGGACACGGGGCTTCAGACACCTATGAGGACTTACCTGTAGTGTTATTTAAGCTACCGTTTGCAGATCTTGAAGTTGAAACCTTTAGCACAGGGTTTTCGATGGAGGAAATGCTTATTCTCTTGCCTGGAAATTGTGTGCCTGTAATGAGATCTCTTAAAGGTGTCCTGGGCGTTAAGAATTGAATGACTGAATGTCTCATAAAGGCAAATTGCTCTATCCCGATTGAATGCAGAGTGTCCTGAGAAGAGTGGGTAGGGAGTTCAATGCAAAGGGCGAAGTACAATGAAATAAACCAAAAAGTGACATTTCAGGAGTCCAAGATTAGGCTCTAGCCTCAGTTTGCTTTTCCAAAGATTAGTTTTTATATTGTCTCATTTTTCTAATCTTTTCTTCATAGCTTTTAACCTTATAAACAGCAGCATCTGGCAAGCTATATTCTATCCCTAAAATAAAAAAGACACATGTTAAGAGGAGACACTGAGATTCTCAGTTCATTCTCCCTAGCTATGAATGTGTCTTGTACTTCAGGCTGTGTGAGGATGAGCCAACACGGCGCATATAGGCAGGTGACACCAAGTCTCCCATCCTCAGTGAGCCAACTGGTTCCTAAGATGTCCAAAAAAAAAAAAAAAAAAAAAAAAAAAAAGAGAGAGCGAGCGAGCATCAGCTTATAGTAGAGAGTATTGTATGAGGGTCAAATCTGCATAGACCCCTATGGATTATGGACTGGCTGACTTCAAATAATGAGTGTATATCTGTGAGTACAAGATAGGTATTTCCGCACACCTCCTGGTGCTGCTACTGTTGCTGTTTCCCTCTTGGCATCAGATGACCAGATCTTGCATCCCAGGCTGTCACTGATTCACTGTGACACATCACTTCTCACCTTTACTTTCCTCTTCGGAAATGGGGATAATTACAAATAACTGTTCTATATTTCTCACCATTTACAGCATTTATGAAATGCTATATTTAAACTTAGTTCATTTGGAATTATTGTGAGTTGGTGTGTTCCTGCTCATTTCTAATATTTTTTGCTGACAACAAAAGCTACCTTGTTTCCTTCCTGGTTGCCACTCTGTGACCGTGCCCATGAACCAGCTGCACGGTGTTTACTTTGGTTTATGTTGTGCTCATAACTGTGCTTAGCACAGTATGTTAACTTCAGTTTACAAGGTCCTTTAGTTCCGTACTCTCAATAAAAACAAAATGGATTACATATTTCCCTTGTGTGGGAATGGTCATCATTTTTTTATTCCCTAATTTTAGTTTTTATTGAATTACACTAATTCTGAAAAATGGAATAGAGCTTCTCTTTAAACTTTTATGATGCATATGTTTGGAAGGGGCCTTCTCCTTTAAAGAGACACTCATTTTGCTCCTCAATTTTATAAGGAATTTTTGACCATCTCTGTGTGCCATAATTCTATCTATCCTTTAAGACCTAGTTAAAATATAATTTTCTTCTGAAGTTTTATTAGATGATTTTACAATAAGAATTTAGATTCTAGAGTCAGAAAGCATGAGTTTCAGTTTTGGTTGGATCTCCTATCAGCAGTGCAAATTTGAACAAGATGTTTACATTCTCAAAATTTGCCTCTCTTTTAGATAAATTAGGATGACAGAGTAATAGGGAAGAACAAATCTGACTTTATATTAGATCTGTTCCATTAGCTCCAGCCCTGGGCTCTGTTTCTTGTGCTGAGTCATGCTGGTTCTGCACCTTTTGTAAAAGAACGTTGTCTACAGCCTGAAATACAGGAGAGCCCATTCCCAAGGCTCTGACCTTTAAGGGTAGAGCACTTTCTCATTCATATAGAGATTAAAACGTTGCAGAACAGAGCATAACATTTGTCTTGTTGGAGGTTTACAGGTACACCAAGACCTGCCCTATGTGGACAGCTCCAAGAACAAAGGACTGCAACAACCAACCCTACCCCTCCCCTTTTTAATATAAAAGGAACCTGAATTCTGACTTAGGGGAGATGATTCTCCAGGACATTAATCCCCTGTCTTCTTGGTCTGCTGGCTTGCTGAATAAAGTCATTTTTCCTTGCCCCAATATTTTGTTTTCCAATTTATTAGCCTCTCATGAGCAGAACAAGTTTGGACTTGGTAATAAGAGTATTACCTATTACCCTACAAAAATAATGGGACTACAAGAAATAATGTGTTTTAAAGTCCTGTGCAGGGCATGTTAACTAATAAGTGCCAAATAATATAATAATGGTGTGTATTTATTTTCCTCTGTGCTTCACCACTGTTCAGTTACAGCATATATAAGTTTTTGTATATGTATACATATTTAACACATCTGTCTTCTGCCCTTCTATGAATTAGAAGGATGGAAGGACAACACAGTATTAAAGCCCAGGGAAAGTAAAACAACATTAGTCTGCACTTACTACACATATGCTAGAGTCTGATGCTAGCAATGGGTGTACATTATTTCAAGGCTTAGGGTAGTCTGATGTGAATTTCAGCTATGCTAATGGTGACTTATAGAAATTAGACATAAAGATAAAGATAGCTAGAGACAGAGACATTTTAGGTAAAGAATTTTTCCAAGATCTGCGCACATCAAATAATGTTGCACTATTAATAACAGTTTCATTTGAAACACTGATCTTTTGGAGCGGGTCTAACACCGAGATAGACAACACTTACTACTTTGAACTATAATGTATGTCTTATTAGGCCTTTGGGATTCACGTAAGACAGCTTTCAGTGGCTTGATGATATTTACCTCTGTAATTGTATTAAAGGGAAGGAGAGAATTAGGAAAATAAAAGCGAGGCAAGAGAGTAACACTCTGCTTTCAGCTGAGTTTAGAAATGGAGAGGTAATGAGATGGAGAGAAATAAGAAGACTGTTGCAGGCAACAGAAGTTACAGGGGAGAGATTTCATTTACCAATATGACAATAATTAATGGAGGGCTAGGATTGGGGGAGGAAATTACAGATCACAGATTTCCATGAGGAAAACTGTGAGAAGTCCATTGTAACTTTGCAAATAAGAAACATTGAAACAAATGCAGTGAAGAGATCATCAATGGAATTGTTAGAGGATGAGGAAATGTGGTTGTGTGTAGGTGTGGGTGTTGCTGGACCTCTGTGATCAGCTTCATGTGGTACAATATAGACTTTGATAATATAAACCCTGAGAGGCTACTGTAGGAGTGAACGTTGTAGTTACACTGAGACACAATAAAGGTGTGGATAAGAAGTTAAGCAGAGATGCAACTTTGACGCAGTGGTGTGCATGGACAGATTTGCAGAAGGGGCTGTAATGTGTTTTTAATGTGTTTGTGAAAGCTGTGAAAGTCTTGGCATGCTGCCCAAACCATCAAGGCTCCATGCAAGTAGGTTGGAGGAAAGGCTTGAGACAGTTAGGTGAACAGCATGGAGCCTGCCATAAGTGACTGAAAGGGGAAATAAAGTTTATTAATTAGGGGAATTAATTGGGTAGCTGTGACTTTTTCCTTATGTGGTCAAATGGATTGGGGAAAAGGACTGAAGAGCATATACAGTTTAGCAGCTGAGCACAAAATATAATCATCTTGCAACTGAATCTAAGAAATGAGATGGAAAATGGCAAAGGCCAAGAGGCATGAAACTCACTGCACTATCAGTAGCTGTCATATTTATAAGGTATTCTTTAATGATTCTTGTTTCTTAGGGACTCTAGTTCAAATCAGTCCAGCGAAATAGACTGCCGAATTGCTTGGTAGCAGAAGTCAATTAAATGCTATTTCAGTGTAAAATAGAAGCTCTTGAATAGATCTTACTAAAGATGCTATTAACTATGCTATGAATGTCTCCTGACCAAATTTAGCAGCCTTTTCTCTCTCTTAAACTTTGAAACCTCCTAGACATAGCCCTCTCAACCAATATATTTTTCTGTTGTGTTTTGCTTTTTGAGTTTTCCTTATGAGTTCTGTTTTTGTAGAGTAGGTTTCTGAAAAAGAATCACGTTAAGAGTCCGCTTGCATCCGTCTGTTTTTATTTTATGAGTTCATTATTTCACCTAATTCCATATGCCATGTATGAACATCTATTCCTATTCTTTTATTTTATAAATTATTCTCCAGTAATATCCTTCTCAAAATTACTAGGCTATCCCTTTAATTTCTGTTGCTGATGATAACAAATAGTAAATATATGGACTCAGGTAAGTAACCTCTCCATTCAAAATTAAAAGTAATATTAATTAAAATATGTTATTTTACAATTAACAAAGCACTTTCCCATGTGTTATCTTATGTAACGCTCATCAAGAATTTGTAAGAGATGTGGTTCTAATATTGTAGCTTTGGAAAAAATACATGGTTTGTCTACCATTTTTTAGCTAATTACTTGTGGGGCTCAGGCTTGAGCACTTTGTCAGTTTGGTATTATTTTCAGACTCAATATACATAAATAGGCACCGTTTAGCAAATAAACTATAAAATATTTTGATTCCACGCTCAATGAGCTTCCAGTCTAATGGAAAATGCTAACTGTTTGAGTCTATATGGCCAGAGTTTTACTAGAGTTAATTATGGAGTCAATAGAAAGACTAATGGTGACTAATGTAGTCAAGAGAAGGGTAAGGGGAGATTTCCTGAAGACAGACTCATTCATCCTGACACACAGAGTATGAATAAAAGATAGACCATTTACAGTTATAGGCACATTCAAGGTTCTGAAGTTAGAGAGGACACATATATTGAGAAAAATTCACATAGTACAGCATGAACGAGAGCAGAGTCAAAGAGAGGAGTAGGGAGACATAAACCTGGGAATAGATCATGTGTTTCAAGATTTTGGCCATTGATGTTCAATTACCATTTTTGTCTTTGCCATTCCCCTTCCATTGCACTACACCCTCCTGTGATCTATTTGCTAATTTCAAAATTTCCTTAGCATATAAAGGAGATTCTGTGCATACTGGGAATTGGGAAGCGTTAACAACTGACAATCCATGTTTTGACTCATCGTCCTTGGGCTCTGTTCCTCCCTGTATTGAATGTGCATCCCATCTGTGTGCAACAAGTAAAGAATATTGTGAGTATTTTCATAGCTGCCAATACTGGCTATTAATAGTAAGCCAGATTTGCATTTTGTTTCTCTGTCCCCTTCCTTCAAGTCCAGACCTGCTTGTTAAATGCAAAATATGCTATCTGAGAAAAAATTACTACAAAAATAGAATCCTGACTACCTAGTATCATAAGCTGGTAAAAATCTAGAAAGTGGGTTTGTGGACAAGGAAGTAGCATTAAATTCATAAAGCACTGAATCTCTCTGCTATAAAGTGTTTTTCTCTTTCTAGACAAGGAAGCATTTTCATTTTTGTTGAAAAATGATTATAGTTAGTCAATTTGGATGGAATTTAAGGCCCAAATAACATATGCTTTGATTTTTCTAAGTATGTAGAAGTTTTTTTTAAAAGGATGCTGCTAAGAAAAAAATATTGTAGTCAAAATCATTATGGAACATGCTGAGATCACCCTCTTGACAAATTCTCACACCTTAGTTCTCCCAAATACCAATACGGAATGGAAATATGACTTTTTGGATCTCAAATATATTTTACTAATATTGAGCCTCTTGGCAGAGAGCAGTTTTATGTAGGCAGAGTATAGATTGGAAACAGTTTAGCAACATTTTAGTTCTATTTTCATTTAACAGATTTGCTTATGCCAAAATAAATTTTGTTTCTCTGTGCCAAAATTTTATTCATTTCCTTTTGCTTACCTTAAAGTTCAAAGTCCTTCGCTTTACATTCAAGGCCCATTATTTTCTTATCAAACAGAATTACTGACCATTACTCTAATATTTTATGTGGTGATTGTTCATTTACAATGAAGATACTTTTCTATTCTTCCTATATGCCAAATGCTGCCCATACAGTCCTGTAAGGAGAACTCCGGTTCTGCTTTCCTCCCCCAACTCTACTCACAAAAATGAGAAAAAAATGCAATACTAAGATGCAGACATTTGCCTGCCATTGAGAGGGGTGAATATTTAATTGAGAGCAATAAGTGAATTATAAATGGAATTGAACCAGGGCAAGTGATCTCTATGGATTCCTCTTTCTCTCAGTTTCCTTCCATGTCACTTGAGAGAGATCCAGTCGTTAGAAGGGCAAGTTAAGACTCAAGTGCATCCCAGGAAAGGGACTATTGAAAGGGTAAATTTTTTTGTAGTTATTTTCATATTCTTTTTCATTACAGGTGACAACAAGATATTGAATATAGTTAATATATTCCCTGTGCTATACAGAAGAAACTTGTTTATCTACTTTATATATAGTGATTAGTGTCGGCAAATCTCAAACTCCCAATTTATCTCTTCCCACTTCCTTTACCCCTGGTAACCATAAGTTTGTTCTCTCTGTCTGTGAGTCTGTTTCTGTTTTGTAAATAAGTTCATTTGTGGTTTTTTTTGTTGTTGTTGTTAAAGATTGAATGGGTAAATTGGAACAGGTCTATATTGCTTAAGAATACTGGCTGCAGAGTTGGGTATATTTGGTTTTAAATCCCATCTCCACTCTTCACAGCTGTTTGGCCATGAGCAAGGCTCTCTTAAGTCTCTAGCTTCTCTAAGCCTCAGTTTCACATGATAAAATAATATCTAAACTTTGGCCAGTATTACAAAATAAAACACGTCCTTCATGCTGTGTGTCAGGAACTGTGATATGGGCTTAACCATAGAATCTCCTTCAATGCTTCCAAAAACCCACTGAGATGGGCCCTGGCATTGTCTTCATGTAACATGTACCTGGAAAGCTGGTGGGATGAGCCAGTGATATCTCTTCATATGCAGTATCAACACAGCCTTTTGCTTCCCGAGGAAAGGACTCACCAGTCATGACAAGATTTCACTTTGAAAGGTTTTACTACAGTTGAATGGCTTATGCAAGGACAGAGATAGAACCCTAATAAGAGTTTAGAGGATTTTCTTTTATTTGGCATTTATTTACTCAATAAATACTTATGGGGAACTATAATATTGAAGAAAAATAATTCATAGGACACTGATCCTATGTATTAATTATGCTTGTATCACCTCCTGTGCAGGTGATAAAAGACTGCAGTACAGGCTTTCACTAAGAACCCTGACCCAGCTTTATAAGCAAACCCTGAAGGCAGTTAGAAAATGTGAGTATTTTTTGCACAGATATTTGGAAAGGATGCCTAGTGAAAAAAACAGGATAGGAAAAAGGAAAGAAGAGTGAAAAGGTTAATAAATATAAATGAAGGACAATAAGATCATAAATAAAGAGAGTGTAATATCAAAGAAAGGACACACATTGGACAAGTTGAGAAATGGCAGAATGAGGGCGCGAGAAGGCAGAGCCTCTCTTATCAAGCACTGATGAGAATTCCTTAAATGAAAGTGTGACCCAGAATGAATGGATATTTTTAGTTTAATGCTTACTGAGAAGAAAGCTGCTGACAATTGTTGAATAAAGGTCACTCAGTATTTAATTTAGAATCTCTTTTTCTAAACCTCTTTGGAATCTAGAATTTTTAAGGAATTTAATTTGGATGAAAATATACTGTGTATTTAGATTACAGAATCGAGATTTGTGAATCTAAACTATGGTAATTAATGGTAAACATTTAGCATCCTACTGCCAGCTTATCTTAGGCCAATTCTTATTTGTAAGTACACTCATGCACAAATATGTCAATGCCTTTTTTTCTTAGATATTTTGGATTCAGATAATTTTAGAGGTCATGTAAAGCAGCCAATGGGTATAAATGAAGCTATCCTAACCATAAACATTTAAATCCCCCTGGTTCTTTTCCCCATCTGCTCATGCAGAATATCAAGTATTTATGAGGGCCTCCGAGGCTGCCTTCCATGGACATGGAATCACATTATGTCTTTCAGGACGCAGCTGCTGCCCCACCAGCTTCCTCTGGGACCCACTGGAAATGGCTGTGTCCTCCTGTTACAGCGTAGGCCATGGACTCCTTATGCCAGCGTTCACCTCTGTTCCATTAAGAGGCAAGTGAATGCACCTCTTACAGTTCTGTTTAAGTCAGTTAGAGGGCTAATCAGAAGCACTGTCTGCCGCACAATGACTATCTCAGTGTTAGAAATTTGCGTTGATTTTTGTTGTCATTCTATTTCTGATTGTCTAATCCCACCGCCCTGCCTTTTGCCAGATCGTTCTCTGAAAGAGTAAACATGAGTGCAGTGGGTCTTGGAATAAGAGACAGATACTGTTGAGAGCCATCAAGCTGTTTTAAGCTTTACCCCTGAAGACAGACCTTGATTCCTTGGTCAGCTTATTGAGATTTGTTTCTTCTTCTTCTTTTAGGTTGAATTTATTCTCTGGAAGCCCACTCGTACTGCATGAAAATAAAATTTTGGGCAGTTTTCCAGCTGACCACAGCAGAGGTTCAAGCCAAGGTCTTTGCTATAGCATAAAGGGAAATAGTAGTGCTAATAACAACAACAATAATAGTAACTGTTGTTACTTAATAGTAGTAAAAATAACATTTATTATTATTGTTGCTGCTGTTATTTAAGCTAGTGCTTTATCTGCATCAAACTGTTTCAAAGAAATCTATGCAAGCAAAATTTTAGAGGTAGAAATGTATCATATTTTTAAAGGTTTTATGCAGAATTTTTTTTCCAATCTTAAGCTCTTTAAATTTGGCTAGTTTATCTCCCTATGTAAATGCCAAGTAGACAGCACCTGTGGATGGAATTGCCCTGGAGTCTTCTCCTTTTTTACCTAGCCTACTTCTGTGATTCTGGCCTCCCTCCCTTTCAGATTTTGGATCTGTATCTTGGCTTTGAAAAAAAATCTGCTTTCAATTTTAGCAACAATTTCACTCTTCCATGTCTGACTTAATGGATTTTCCCTTCCCACTTAGATTTTGGCACTACTTAGTCTTCTGATTTCAGACTTCCTAAATCTCTACAGTAGAAAAAGCAGATAAGGATAATTCTTTCCTCTTTCAACACTGGTCCCTCAACTTTACTCCTATAGTATGGAAAAAGAGGGTGAGATAAGTGTTTAGTGTAATAATTAAGCTGCCTCATTTAATAAAGCTGGATTCTAAAATGGTTATATGGTTTCTCCAGAGTGATTAGGTGGAAAACTCTATGAAGGTAAAATCATTCTCACTAAATTTTGGATCCTGTAATGATTCAACAGGCTGTATTCAAAGATAAGATAACTAACCAGCAATTGTTGAATTGAAAGAGGCGTAAATTATTCATGGCAAAAGGACTTTGTAAAAAAATAATATATATATGCATAAATTATAAATTTTCATAAATCTATATATAAAATATAAACATATATAGACATATGCATACATGTAAATGGAGAATAAAAATTTCCTTTTCTCACCTCCCTAGCAGCAAAGAAAAGAAAATATGACTTAAGTTCAGCAAGTTTTATCTTCCCATCTGGGATTGAACTTTTGAATAAATGTCACAAAATGCCCTCTTAAATATTTTGGAAAAGACTAGAATGGAGTCAAGAAATATTAGCAAAGTGGATGTTGTCCTAATGTGTGGGGGTCCAGTGGCAGGTCCCAGGGGCTGTGGTTCATAGGCTATATAAGTGTCACGGTGAGATGAGATGAGTTCTTACAAACAAACCTTTTTCTCATTTGGATTTGGTTCTGCTTTAGTTCTTGCCTGATTAACAAATTTGGATTATCTAGATCATGTGACCTATTCTACCCTTCTAATTAATTAATTTTCTGCTTGATTTATGCAAATGACTTAACTTTATTTTTCAACAAAGAAACTAACTTGATATCAGAAGTAGGGTATCAGAAATAAGGATAAGGAATGTTTAGGATTTGCCTAATTTGAGCATGAATCAATGAAAATTTTCTTAGAGCAGGGGCAAGCAAATCTGACAGTCCATGATTACATATAGTGATGAAATATCTGAGGAAAAAAATGTCTAATTGAGTTACCACCTTTGCTCAGCTGGACTCAAATGCCTGCTGAAAGTATGACTTTGGGGGTTTAAGCTGCTTCTGACCTTAGAGTAGTATGGAGAGCATGAAAAAAACAAAACAGAACTGTGCAATATTATCTTGCCTTTAATAGCATTGAAGAAGTTAAGGAAAATGACAATTAGAAGACCTTAAATTCTTGATCATATCACACACTGAAATCCAAAGATTTCAAAACTCTTCAAGAAGAAACTCTTACCTGATTTTTACGCTGAAAATACAGTTTAATTCTGCCAAATCTCCAATTTTAATATTAGATTCATGAACTTATGTGATATTTTAAGTAAAAAATAAATTGCATTTATCGTGAGTAGAGTCCTGAGAATTAAGATGGAAATAAAGACTTCAAGGAATTCCATTTCCCTGACTTTCTAACCAGAATGAGTATCCATTATTAGATGAAGCAGTGCCTTCACTCTTTTCACATCAAATTCTACCTCATTGCTTGAAGATGCTATAAGTTTATCTTTCATAATTTCTTATAGAAGGTGCCATTTTTCTCATGTTTCAGCCCTTGAGTCCTCTTTTCTCCTGAATTAGTGGGACTCAGCGTGCCCATATTTCTAATTACAAAATCAAACCCTTGGAGAGAATCCTTATACATCAAAATAATTGTGGGGTCTCTAATTTATATCAGAAATGGATACTGATTAAATTTTCCCAGGGAATATGAGTTTAATTTTAGATCAAGGGAATTTACCAGTATGTTCAGGAAGTGATTCTTCTGTTTGTTCAGGTGTCTGACTGTAGTTTAGATATAAAAGAGAGTTATGTGAAATGAAGTTGAAAATCACAAATGCTTCGATAAAATTTGCAGTGATTGTTGCATTTTGGTGTCTCTCAGAATATCTTTGTTGGTTGGTTTGTTAATACATATTCTCAAGAACCACTTACAGAAAATTAATTCATTAAAACTAGGGTGAGGTTCAGAAACATGTATTTTAAATGAATCTTTCAGAGAATTTCCATCGTTTTGCAGAGGATCAAACTTTGAGGTGTAGAGGTATAGCAACGTTTGGAGACAGGGATGCTTAAAGAATGTGTTTTATTGGTGATCAACCTAAATATATATGTTGTATATCTATATGTATGTATATATCCTCTAATTTTTTCCCTAAGAGTAGTTAGAAGGCATTCCTTTTTAATTTGAGAAATACTGTTATGAATGAATTTCAAGATTCTTTGAAAATGCCTTGGTGATTTTTCTCTGTAAGCTGTACATTCTGGTTAGAGACACTGGAGATCTGATTTAGTTTGGAATGGGAGGATTCTGCTGTGTGAGAGATCAGGGAGAGCCATGTACTTAGCAAAGGTACAGTGGCACATTCACCTGCACAAAAGGCAGGTCTAGTATAGAAACCAGAGAGACTGTTGGTTGAGGTTAATTGATAGGATCTCAAGAATCACACTAGGAAATCCACTGAGATCTTGTCTGATTTGTGTAAAACCTGCCCTCCAAATGGAATCATACTGCTTTGACTCATCTTGATAAAGAGCTGCTTTGCACCAAAATCCCATGCCCAGATTCTTTCCAAAGGAAAGGATATTGAGCCCTACTGAATAAGGAATCGGTAGTAACATTATGAATTTGTTCAATGAGTTATCCTCATAGTCCAATTCACAGGGATTTCTCACCATTCAAAGCAAATATGCTCTGGAGAACCAGTAAAACTCAACATTTCAGGAATTTTTCTAATTTATTTTTTACTCCTTGGAACCCAGAATACCACTGGAGAATTTAAATATTATGGAGGTTTATGGTGTCAGCTGAAACAAACAGGTTCCCAAATACTTGCACAGTAGTTCATGTGGATTCTTGAACCAGAAACATGTTTATTACCCCAGTTTCTGTATGTGTAATTGGAACGAATAGCTCAACATCATGCAAAATGCCCATTTGCCTCTTTCCATTACCAATGTGATAATACCTATAATAGTAAGAAGTCCCAAGAAAAAGGCCCTGGAAGTCTTTGTACCCAGCAGAACACTAAATAAAGGTCCTTAATCCATTCTTGGCTGAGTGGCCGATACTAGTGTTACCATCAAATTGAAAGTTATAGGCATCAGATGACCCCTATTCTAATTAAATTTCTACCTTGACTTATACAGACAACAGGTACATCTAATAGTTGAGTGGCATGTTATAAGAACCTTTACTTATAACATGGACTAGGGAAGTTGGAAGGCTAAAGGAAATATACCTGTTGGAAATGGACGAGAACAGAGCTATTGTTTTTTAATATACATAGTGGTGTTCTTTGTTACGTTGTATAGCTATGTTACTCCAGACTTCTTACCAACAGCCACATTATATAATTCTTCAGTGATCATTGCCATTGCTATGTTTCATTGAGATAAGATTGTCTTGGAGAAGCCTCAACTTGGGGCTGGGTATTCCATGTGCCATTCATTCAAGAAAAATGTGCTACCTTTGACAAAATCCTGAAACTGAGAGGGTAGGTCTTAAAGAATTGTATACTTCACTAAAAATATATATTAAAAAAAAAGCATTCAGAGAGAGGGTTCCTGTCTTTTACTGTGTCTTGACCTTGGTTGTTGAAGAAATAAGACGGTATAGAATGTATTGGATAAAAGGGGGAAAGATGGACTCATTCATGAGAGAAGGAAAGCTGGTAACAACAAGATATCTGCCTGTTAGGAGACAAATGTTCTAGATAAATGAACTGTACTTATAAACTAGTGTACATTATATATGTTTCTTTCTGTATGTTTTTCTATATAGATTCTCATTCTTTGTTTAAATCTGTGTTTTCTTTTCATACCTGGGGTCCCTCTTTGTTTCTCTCTCTTCTACTAAAGATAATGCAGAAGCTACCAATTTTTTCTGCCTAAAATCACCTAGGGGATAAGTGATTTATTTAATAGTAGGGGAAAATAATGTTAGAGATTGCTATTCTTGAGATTTAGGTTGAGTTAGGGCAAGTATCAGAAACTAGGAAAGCATCTTAGTTTGATAATTTTTCAGCAATTCTAATACTCTCTTCCCACCATTCCTACCTCCCAGAAACTTTCCACCTTGGACTGTTAAATAAAGATAAGACATTTTCTTACATGTCCCAGATTGTAAAGCGGCCTGCAGCCCTCTTCTCCCTCTTAAACAGCAGGACAGTAACTCATACTTTCAGAATATCCCTGTATCAACTAGAGTTCAGAGAAATAGGACAAGTAGGGGATAGATATTAAGATAGTTATTGCAAGACATTGGCTTACATGCTTGTGAAGGCTGTCAAGGCAAGTCTGAAATCAGTAGGGCAGACACTCAGAGAGAGCAGGCTGGAGCTCTCGGCATGAGGTGAAGCTATCTATGAGTGGAATCCTTCCCTCATGTTACCCTCAGTTCTGTTCTTTGGCTCTTTCAATGGAGTGAATCAGGTCTCCCCAGATTATCTAAGATAATCTCCCCTACTTAAAGTCAATTGATTATGGACCTTAATCACATCTACAAAATTACCTTTCACAGCTCCACCTAGATTAGCATTTTTGTTGAATAACTGGACACTAAAGTCTAACCAAGTTGGCAAATAATAGTGACCCTCACAGCCCCCAGTTTGAGTCTTAGCAAGAACTATTCTTACCGCACATTTCCCTTATGGAGAGTGTTTCAATGCCAATATTAGTTGAAAGGGTTTTGATTAATGAAGATTGAGGGCATTTTTTTTTTAATGCTGTATTTTTGTCTGTTGGGCGTAAAGGGGCATCTGTAGTTTGTAATAATTGAACTAGCGTACATGATTGCGTTTTAAAGTAAAGGAGAAGATTTGGACTAGGTAAGAAGTCCACTAAGGTTTCTGAAATAGGCTCTGAGTCATTTCTCAGATGGAAGAACCAGATAAATTTCATGGCACTGGTTTATATAACTTCTTACAATTTATTGTGTGAAAAAAAGTGCCCGTTTTAGAAATTCATTGGCGTTATTTCAGCTTATAAAGTGGTTACTTCAAGGTTTCTGAGTTTTTGCTTCACCGTTGTTCACAGCATATAGGGAACCAAGTACTTACATGAAAAATGCATGGCTTTCTGCATTAAGGGTTTTATGTTGTGTGACTTAGCCAAGTAATGATATTCTATTAACTTCTAAAGATTTCTTAGCACTAATTTCTTTGTAAATTAAGTAATAATCATTTACATTGAAAGTGACTTCTCCCTACCTAGCTGTTAAAAATGTGGCACTAGAATTTAGCAATGCCAAGGTGTTCAATTTACACCATGCTAGTGAAGCTCAGAAGTTTCATTAAAAGGTTGATGTTCTCAGTGCCTCCAGCCATAGTTCTTAGAATGAGGAAGCGATTCCTGGGCTATATTCTGCTAAGAATATTACCACGATGTTCCTTGTTCACATTAATGTCTAAGTATTCTGCTGCGGAAAGTTGATGATCAGAGGGAAGTGTGGAAGGAACTGTGAAAATATTTTTAGAATCCGTTGACATTTCTCTATCTCCACAGTCATCACCCTTTTCAAATCTGCAATGGTCTCTCTGCTGCCTTCCAACTCTTCTCTTCTAATCACTAAAATATAAATATGATTGTGCCAATACTTGCCCTAAAGCTCTGTAACATCCTTTCAGGGGTCTTAAAATAAAGGTTAGTGTCATTAACATAAATTTTAAGGACTTGTATGATTTGGCCTTCTTCTCCCTCTATAGCTTGATCTTGACAACTGCCATCTATATTTAAGCAAAATTGACCTCCTTTTAGTGCTACACTTTCTTTATAATAGAGGTTTACATACAAAACAATATAAATATCTCAAGTGCAATCATCCAAGTTACAAGCAAGTTTTGCAATCATATCGCATATATATATATATTCTATGGAATACATTTTAAATTTCATCTTATTTGTTGTACCTCAGGTGCAAAGATTGAATGAGTCATACCCATCATTTTATGGTGTACATCTTCATTAGTTCCGCACAGCCTTCCTTCTCTTGCTTCATTCCCTCTTCCATTTTTATATAAAACTACTACAATATGTTGATTTCATCTGGAATCTATATGTATCCTTGGATCTGTATGAATATATAGGGCTGTTTTTTTCCATGTATATATTTTTAGATTTCATAATTATATAATGATGTAAGGTAATTATCGGCTCTGCCTTGTTTGCAAGGAAGAGTTGAATAAATCCAGCTCTTGGGAGTGCAGGAAACCTAACTTGTTTTAACTGCTAAAATTTGGATGTGACGACACAATGAGAATTAGGAGAGCTTCCACAGGCATTGATTTTCACATTCTGCTATACTCTGCAATAACTTTGGTATATGGAAACTTACTAGCGTTAAAGTAAATGATCTTCATTGATAAAATGAAACTTGTATGAGGTCCAATTATTAATGTATAATTTTCAGATCCCTCCATTACGTCTGCCTTCTTCAAGTCTGTCCTTGTACTTTTCCATTTGCTTGGAATTTTGAATTCCCTGCTATTTCCCTCCTACTTCCTTTCACTTGATTAAAACCTGTGTATCTTTCAGATTTCAGGTCAAATATCTGCTTCCTAGGAAGTCTTTCCTCAGACCAAGTAATATCCTCTCTATATATGTTATCTCTGCTCTGCTTTTCCTGTGTCTTCATTTTCACACTGCAATTAAACATCTATATATGTCAGTTTCTAACATAGAAGGTAAGTTCCACTGGAGTAGGGTAGGATGCGTATCTTGTATGTCTGTCCTTAAGAATTAGTGGTGTTCTTAGCCCCTAGTATGTATTAGTAGTTGGTAGTGTGGGTATGTTAGTAGAGTGAGGGAGGCATGATTTTATAGAAAGCAAGAGTCATGGTTCACTTTCCTGAAGAAAAGGCCAGCCTACGGGTAAGAAAGTTAATATGACACTAAGGCATTTCTTCTGAAGCATGTGATTATTTAAAACCAAAAATGGAGTTAAAAAAAAAAACAGGCTGAGATTAGGCTAATTATTCCAGAGATATATGCAGAAACACAGGGATAGTTTTAAATTGATTTTTATGTGTAACAAGTTGTTTGGAGTGTCTGATCACCTCTGTGATCATGGTAGTCAGGGGATAGATAAGGTATTGGTCCGAGTCACTATCAGAGTGAGTCTGGTGGATCCAAGGATCCATCCTGTACTTACTGTCTCTGTTCTATAATGTAGATTGGGAATAGATGCACCTATCAACATGCAGGATCCTCCGTTGGTTGCCTAGTGTATCAGTGGAACACCATAGCTGAAAGGATTCCCGGATTGTTACCTGCCATGTCTCATCTTTCATCTCAGTCAAATAGTAATCAAAGGCAGAAATGCGTCCCTGAAGGAACTGTAGGAAGCATATGCATCACCAATATCAAAGCTGCACTGGTGGTGTTCCTTTATATATCCCCCACAAGTCACTGCTGGGGCTAATGTGAAAGTCAAATAAGTCTTATAAAATGACTAGATAATTGTAAATTCATTCAAATTGTGACACTAGTCATACCTACTATTTCATATTGGCATTAACACATGATCTAAGCCAAGATCTAAGAGATGATTTATATTAAATCCAAAGCAATCAGTAAAGACATCAGAAGCAGTTTGATTTTATGTTTAGAGAGAACAGTAAACCCTACTGGCTTAGCTTGGGATTGTATAAACTCTCATGGTCTCTGTCATGATACAGTCTGCAGGAAACCTGATCATTTTGATATCCTTCAGAATATCACCTTCATCCAATATATCGATGCTACTGTGCTAGTTGGACCTGGAGAGCATGACACTGAAGACATCCAAGACACCTTAGACATAAGAGTACCGAAGTTTATGGGAAACTTCAGGGATTTGCCACATCTTTGAAAACTCCAGGGGTCTAGTTTTATGGGAACTCCAGGAGATCACTTTCAAAGTAAAAAACAAGTTGCTGTTCTTTGAACCGCTTATTAAGTTCAAAGAATACTTGATGAGATTCTGTAGGTTTTAGAGGCAAAAGAAGTGTGATCCTCTAATCCATTTGCCAGATAACCTAGAATGCTGCCCGTTTCAGCAGTGCCCAGAGCAAGAAAGGGCTCTGCATCACATCCAGACTGTGGTAAAAGCAGCCTTGCCCTTTGGATCATACGATCCAACAGACTAAATTGTACTGGAACGTTCTGTAGTATACAGAGATACTCTCTGAAGCCTTTAGCAAGTCCCAATGAGAGAATCACAGAGAAGATTCTCAGATGTTGAAATAAAGCCATGTTAGACGCTGCTGACAAAAATTTTTCCTTTAGTAAAATAGTCCCTATTTAGACTTTGCTATTAGACCCTTGTAGAGAGAGAGAATGCCTGACTATGGGACACTAAGCGACTCTGAAAGATGTCCATTATGAAATATGTGTTATCTGATCTACTCAGTCAGAAAGTTGGACATGTGAGTAAGCATTCTATTATTAAATGAAAATTATATATTGTGAATGTACTCAAGAAGGTCTTGAGGGCACAAACATATTGCATGCAAATATGGCTCTTATTCCAAGGGTACCTGTTCTAAACACTTCACTGTTTCCTTCTGAATCTGAAACTGTGGCTTTGCCAGGAGCTGTCTAGTTCACAGAAGACCCAGTTAAACAAGTCTAGGCTTGACATATAGATGGATCTACATCGTATTAGGTACCAGTGGAAATAAAACAGTGCTACAACCTCACTTACAAATGGTCTTGATAAACATTGTGGAAAGGAAATTTACCAGTAGGAAGAACTTTGGGCAGCAAATCTGGTCGTTTACTTTGTCCATAATAAAAGATGTCCTGGGGTAGAGATCCTAACAGAATAGTTTCTTGGAGAGTGGTTAATGGATTGGTCTATTTGCCAAGGACTTGGAAAGAACAAGATACATTTTAGTTAAGGTAGGGGGCCTTCAGGAGAGGTATTTAGAGCACAGGCAGAGTGTGACAATCTGTGCTCATGTAAATTTTAAATGGAGGGTTCCTGGACAGAGAGTCTTATCAATAATCAGGTAGACAAGATACCCATTCTACGGATGTCAGGGAGCCTCTTTCCAGGCTTGCTCCTGTGCTTGGTCAATGTGCATATGTGTAATCTGCAGATAGCAGCAGGGACAAAAGCTGTGCAAGGGGTTAACCACATGTACTTTCCTCACAAAGGTGGTCTGGTTATGGCAACTGTTGACAGGCAACAGCCTGGTATGGCGTTCTTTCACACCCACCAGCCAGCGGCGGGTTGGTTACATTCAATTACTTCTATCGTGGAAAGACAGTAATTAGTTCTTTTGGAAATAGGTACATAAATCTGTACACATAATCTGTCTTTCCTCCCTTCATTAATTTTACCATCATCACCTCAGAATGCTTTTTTAAAAAATCTGTTATCTAAAGAACATAAATCTCTGTCCAGAGGATGAATTTTATAGTGAAAAAGAATGTAGCAATGGCCCTCCACCAATGACAGTCACTGGCTGTGTCACGTGACAGAACTGTACAAAGGCCTGTGGACGTCTCACTCACAGAGTCAGCTGTAAAACAATATCTAATCAGGCCGGTGTGTCGTCCTATGGGGCATAATATATGCCTTAAAACAAAGGCCATTCTAGGGTGACCTCTTCCAGATTTTCCAGTTTTCAAAGATCTATAAACCAAGAAGTGAAACTGAAGGTGGTCCCTCTCTTGATTACACCTAATAGTAACTAAAATGATTTTTTTTTCCTTCCTGTTCTCGCAGTCTCGGACTTGGTGGGTTAGGATGTACTAGTGCTCAAGGGAAAAGTAATTCTTCTAGGGAACACAGCCAATACGATTTTCAATTAGAGGCTGAGATTGCCTCTAGACGATTTTACACCCCTCATGCTATTGAATCAGCTTGCTTCTGAATCACTGTATTGACCAGGACGCTTGATCACCGTAAACTAGGTAAACTGGATTATGGCTACACAACATGACATAGTAAGACAGTGTCTGGAATCCAGATTCTCACTCGGGTGCAACTCAGTTTTCTCACATCCAATAATAAGAACTAATGAGACACTTGCATAGTCTCATGAAGATAGAAACTGTGAGAGCTCAAACATTATACTGATAGAAGTTTGAGTCTCCATACCAGAGAAGAAAAAAAGAAAAGATAAAAACTGGAGTGTTGACAGAGGGCAGGGGAAGATAGAATGGGGAGGGAAAAAAAGCCATGATTACTGATTTAGGGCTTGTTACCAGCCACAAAATGAAGATTGTAGCAACTGCTTGGTGCTGATCATGCGCCCTCCTTTTAGCCTACTCACGTATATACCAGTGCTGCTGGTGGCCAGTCTTCACTGATGGAAGCATACCCTGCTCTTACATGAAACGCTGCATTTTCCTGTCTTTGGGAGGATGGAAGTTTATTCATCTAAATGGTTTGCAAAGAGCATTGCATGGCAAATGGATGTTGAGTGGCAAAAGTAATGGTGTACCTGGTGTACAGGTTTCATACTTCCCTCTTTTCAGCTCTGTGACTGAGGCAATCTCTATCGACTGCAGTGTAGGAACCCCTATTTCCCTTCATTTCTGGGAAAGGACCATCCGTGATTGAAAATATGTAAAAGAAGGGATAGATCAAAGTACAGTACACCTCATCTTTGCTCTCTTGCGCTTCTCCATTGCTTGGGTACATCATCTGTTGTGAATTTCTTGATTCACCCAAACTCTATTACAAGCCGCTTTATTAAATTCTGTTCATGTATATCCTTTAAGGGTACCGTTGATTTATGCCAGTACTACAACAATATAAAAGTCTATACAATTTCTTTCGACTCTTATATTTTAAGTTTCTATAAGCAAGAGATAATTTTCATACAGTGTATATATAAAATATAATGAGGTTTTGGAAATTTATATGGCACAATTTAATTAATTCTATGCCCCACACTATTGGTTTTTAAAATGCCATCCTTTATAATGCTACAGCTAAATAGGGTACACTTTTATACATATATAGTATTTAGATTTATTTTATACTGAGACACCAAAGTAATAACCTTATAAAAAGAGATTCATTTTTTAAAAGGAGGAATAATTATATGGAACTGTTGCTAAGTTGTGAGGAAAATTTTTCATTAGTTAAAAAAATAATAACCAAAAGCCTCTAGAAAGTACAAATATGACTTTCATACCCATGAAGTCATGGTCATACTGTTTTTTTTTTCGCTTTCTACAATAGCACATCACAGAAACTTGTTCAAGCTCCCTTGTAACCTTGTGAAGGAGAGGAAACATGTCCCACCTAAAACATTTTGTTCATTTCAAAATGGGCACCATGACACTGCGGCTATTTTCAGCCTCCCATTGTTTGTCTAAAATAGATTGTGCTGGCAGAGAGTGTTCTGAAAATTGTTTGCTTGGTGCGCTCATTACTTCATGTCAAACTCCAGAATGGCAGTTTCTAACAATTTCTAAACACTTTTTTGCCAAACAGGTCAAATGAGCGATGCTGTTTAAGTGTATGGTTTGTGGGAAATGGGCTGAGGAAGCTAGAAATCAGTCTGGGTGAGGGATAGGCAGAGAAGGACTCAAAGACTATTCTGTTTTATGGGGTAAGTCAGCTCTCACAGACCTGGGGAGAACGGTGATCAGATATAAGGCCAACAAGTTTTCAGTCCTTGTTAAAATCAGGGGCAAACTTAGCATAAAAACAACAGGTGGTTAATTGATATTTATGGGATAAACATATTCAATAGGTCAAATAAATTGATTTTCATTTCCAGAGTCCTCCTAGTTAACATAATATCCCATAAAGCAAATTTACTTACTCCTCTAATATTCTTAAGTCACCAGCTTTAAATACAAATTTTTTTAAGGACTTCTCAATGCTAACGGAATCAAATTCAAGCCCCACCGTGGCTCCCCCACCTTATTTACCAACATCCCTTTCCACATATCTTACCATCTAGAACGGTGTTTTTTATTACTACTCTGATAAATCTTAAATGTTTCAATATTCTGACAGATATATGTTTATTTTTATTTCAAATAGCACGCTGAGCTTATACAATGTGTGTAGAGCGGTGTTTGGTTTGTAGCATGCAAAGATTTAGTCAAAGGCCAAAAACCTATCAGAGCTCACTGGCATATGTGGAAACTTGACTTTAAAAAGGTATATGTGTTCCTGCTCTAGTCACAGTGAACATGCTTTAGGCATAGGACGCCACATACCTTTATAGTGTTTTGCCCTGTTCCCCTGTTTTCCTTAGCCTGGGATATGAGTCCAACGCCTGCTTACTCACTCTCTATACAAAGTCAAGCCACAGCTCTTTCGGGAAGTCTTGATCTCCCCAGCTATTCTCTTCTCTGATTTCTCAATTACTTTTTTTGAGGGGGTAAACAAAGGTTATTCTAGGAAGAGCAACTCATTAAGAGAGAAAACCATTCTAAAATTTACATACATATAAAATTTACAATGAAACAACTATTCATTGTTTCGAAGAACAGTTCAGAGCTTTAGCTTTTTAAACTTACATGGTTGTTACAGAGGCCCTCCCTTAGGACTGAGCGCTCTGAGCCCCAGGTCGGGCTCCCTAGCCCGGGGTTCGGCCACTGGGAGAAGGAGACCCCAGGACATCTGATTTTGAATTCCAGGAGCCCCATGCGTCTGGTGGAAACAGAGACGTCATTCTCTTGGGACGCGTACGCAGAATCTCAGTTACTTCTTTATGGCTCCACTAACTCACGCATCTGAGTATGTTATGATTAGTCTGTTTAAGCTCTAGTGGAGAACTTCTTCAGGGTAAGGCTAAAATTAGTATCTATAGTCTTGGCACCTAAAAAAAAGCTTATCTCCTTGTGGGTGCTCCAAATTGTTTGTTTAAGAGGTTATCATTTAAAACCAAGATCAGGAATCCATATAGATGGACACTTCAAGACAACGGCAATAGCACATTAAGAACTTCAAAGTAGCCTTGATGTCACTTTAAAATGTCTCTACATACGGGTATCTTTCATATGTCCTGCCCTATATTCAAAATTTAAGTCATATCAAGCATCTTTTCTGACCACAACACTGTGAGGCTAGAAATCAAACTGCTAGTATGTTACACTGATCATGGTCACAAATGCAAGTCTCATCTAGAGTATACAGTAGTGTGTAAATGAAAGTTAGTTTCCCAGTATTGCTAAGTTTACAGTTCAGAATTTTATAGTGTAAATGTATAGCCCTATTCCAGCTATGTCTTTTCTGGAATGTTTTAGACTGTAATGCCCACGTTCTTAGGATGTGGTCTTTTTTGATCTTGGCCACACTTCTACTTCCTCTGCATCTCCGCCAGCCAGAGTTAAATGACGGGAGCTGTGTGGGGGAAGAAGAGTGGTCCCATATACAGGAGGACTTCCCGTCTCTTGGTTTGCACAGCTGAAGAATGTCACTGGAGCACGATACTGCTCATCCATTGCAGACAACTAGAGGAAATGGATGAGAAAGGCCTATTGGTATCACATAGCGACAGTCTTCAGAACCCGTGGAGAAGATGGCGCAGCCACTCCCGCAAGGCTGCCTGACTGTGGACAGTGCCACGGCAAAGGAGCACACAGCACAGAGACTTCCTCCATCACCACCAGAACCACTCATCCCACATTCTGGCTCTGTAGACCTGAAGTGGTGGGATGATCTGGACACAGATGGGTGAGATCCATTGTGCAGGCCTATATATGAGGCTTTAGGCCAAAGGTCAACAGGAGAGCGTTGACAGTCCAGGATCTGAAATTGTCCTGTGTCTCACATCAATGAATCACCCCAAATCAGCAAGTCAGCACCATCTTGACAGTTCAGTCTCGCACGATCCCAAGAAAGAAATACTTGTGTTATCCAACAGGAGTGTTACGATGTTAGGTCATTTTCCTGGAACTACACCCGTTCTTGCCTGGTGGTACTGGTCTGAAATATGGAGGCAAATACAAGAAGGAACGCTTAAAAAGTTGAAATATTCAGCTGATTTATTCTTAGAGCAGAGTTAGGAAGGACAGTTATGGAATCACTGTTTTTCATAATAAGCCTCATAATACTAGATTAATTTTCATTCTATAGATGTATTACTTTTAAAAATAAAAAAATAAAAAGAATAAAATGAAGATATAAAAGCAGTTTATTTTTAAGATTTTTTTCCAGCTGCAAACTTCTGTATAAACCAAGCTGTAAGTATACTATAAAATGTTAGAAGGAAAGCCAGTTGCTTTCAATTTATCTTGGTTCACTCAAATATGTCATGGTTGGTCTCTCAGAAACCTGGAAGTCAATGACCAACAATGAGACTGTTAACGTAAACCAGTCAAATGAAATCAAGATGAGAAAGGTTAGTATTCTTCAAAGTAAAGAACCGTTAAGGACAGCACTGGGCCCAAACTGTGACTCCAAGGTTGCTCATCTGTGGTACCCAGGCTTCCAGGCCCTGTCTGCCCTCAGGCACCTCGGCAAGCTGTCAATTAAATGCCATTAATGAGGAGACTGATAACAACTTATGAAATGTTTCAGTCTCTTGGGTATTTTTCATTCTAATAAGGAGTATCCTATTAGACCAAACCATTTTAAACCCCAAAGAATTAATATGAAAAGGAACTAATTTTGTCATTGACAATAAGGGTGATATTTTGAGACCTTATAAACTCTCCAGGTACCCTCCAGTTTTGCTTTAGAGTTGGCTGGATAATGTGACTCTGGCTCGGGTTACACACAACCTTGAAAAGAGGGTCAGCATTCTAAGGTAAAAATCACGCCTTGCTCAATAAAGCAGAATATTTTGATGTGTACTTACTTCCATGAAGGCTATGGTGAAGCTGAAGATATGGAAAGTATTCTGATTAGGCATATTCTTTCATTTCAAGAAACCATACAGGCCATCCCCTTCATGTTTGACCTCACAGAATAAATCTATGGAAGACTAGAGCACCATTTTTGTCTGTCTCTAAATAAAACTTAACTGCATAAGTAATGTGTGCGCCCACACTCGGAGACACACACAGTAACATTTCATTAACTTGTAGCATTAGAGACATTCTTTATAGGTGAATTTCAAGGAAATTAAAGTTTCTCGTATGTAAAAAATTTGAATGCTCTTGTAAAGCTCTTTTCAAGCTATATCACCATCTTTATCTTCTTAAACACTAAATTGCACCTTTAGAATATTTCAATGACACGATCCTTTTAATACATGATTTGACATAATGTGCTGTAATTAAAGTCCTCTAGTTCTTGTCCAGTTTGCTAATACTCCAGGCTAAGTGATACCAGGGAACTTTCTTTCTTTTGTCTGTTTTTGTAACTTTCTGGGTTTTTTTCCTCACGGATAGGTTATGCAGTCCCATTTTTCACTTCTGTCAGTACTCTTTTATCTACTATTTTTTAAAATTATTTTTGCATCATTGAATACATAGTAAGTGCTCAGTAACTATTTTGTTGAGTTAAAATACATTTTAATCTGCTCCTAGACAGTGCTGTTGTCGAGAAATAATATTTTTACTGATCACAAACCATACAGTTTTTTTTCTTTTGCCATTCTAGCTATTCAACATTACTTGATTTGATCTATTTTCAAAGTAATTCAAGCATTGCAGGTTAAAGGCCTGGTAATAAAAATTCAGTTAGTTCTGGTCAGTGTGGGAGCCCAAGTAATCACTGATATTTGGCTCCTTTCTCTGTGAGTAGCTGGGGTGCTGTCATGCGAGGAACTGAATGTTGAGGAGGTCGACAGCATTTATAAGAAGATCCCAAACTCTCGCTTCATAATCCAAAGGGTAAACTCTTGTCTTATAAAGGCTGTGACTCTGAAGAACTTCTGGCTGACAAGGAGCTTATGTCTGAAGCCGTATCAGTTGGTAGTTAACGCTGATCTTTTCATTTCCTTATACCGTTGTCAGCCCCTCCCTGCAAAGTAAATTATCTTTTAAATGTCTGTTTTAATGGTTATTCCCCACCCCCTCAAGGTGCCAAGCAGTTTCACTTAGAAATTAGAAAACTCTCAGGCAGACCATTTTAAAGATAGTTTATGCCATGGCCTCATACTTTTAAAGGGCCGTGAAAGCCTCATCTCCAAGCATCAAGGCAGTCATGTTTGACTTTATGGTTGCCCTAGGCATAGCCCTTTGATGGATTAAAAAGTGTTTTTATCAAATTGACATCTGCTATTTCAGTGATACGGTATGGACATTTTAGGCTTGTATTCAAAACAGAAATCGAATTTCAGTACATTGAAAATAAGGGCCAGGAACACTAATGGTCACATTAACAACTTTGAATAATCTCTAGTTCTACTTCTAGAATAAAAGGGCTGGGAATATTTGCTATAATAGCAAAATGCTTTTTACCAGTATTCTGTCCGTATTTTATCTCCAGAATTAAGCTAGTTCCTGAAATAATGCACTTAGTATGTGTTTAACTGAACAGACATGTTGCTTTGAATGCTGAAATACTCGTTGATGAAGAGTTCTCTGATAAAGGAAAACAGAAACTGGTTCAGTTGAAATATTATTTACTGAGTTTTTCTTAACTTCTGTTTCCTGAGGCAGTTTTGGTTCAACTGATGTACACTAATTACATGGTTGTGATACATATAGTTGTGTTAATTTTTATTGAGAAGTCACCTCTCTCCATAAAATACAGACCTACAGAGCTTCATGCCAGTTCATGAAAATTACATTTGAAGCACCAGACCAGCGAAAGTGCTCGTGACTAAGTTGGAATTCAGTCAGATTTTTTTCTGTCTAGAATTTGAAAAGCAGATCCAGAGAATGAGAAAGAATGAATTTCTATAAAAAAAAAAAAAAAAACCCAAAAAATGCACACATGGAAAACAGACAAGAAAATGCTGAGTTCTGAAGTAAATTCCAGCATAAACGGCATGACAAAATAACCTGGGTTCTCAACTCACTTAGTATTCTGAACAGCCTTTGAGGAAGTTCACAGTATATTTAAGTCTCTGGAATGCTTTCCAGTCTCTGGGGAGCTCAATTTAGCCACTGTTTCTGGGCTCCCTATGATATCTGATTGATTGGTTTCTCCAATTTCTTGTGAGGGCAGGAAAATGATCAAAACCCCTGTTTATATTTATTTTGAACTTTCCATATATTGGCGTACACTGAGATAGTCTGTTTCTTAGTTTCAAAAAAGCAAAAGAAACATGATGTCTGAAGGAAACAATTTACATTTTTTGGGCAACAGCTTTATTGAGATATAATTCACATACCATAAAGTTCACCTATTTAAAGTGAACAATCCAGTGGTTTATGGTATAATCAGAATTGTGCAACCACCCCAGCAATCAGGTTTAGAACATTGCATCCTCCCCTAAAAAGACACCGTGCCCTTTGGCGGTTGCCTGCTATTTCCCACCATTGCCTTCAGCCAGCTCTCGTCAACCCCTAGTCTGCTTTCTCTCTCTATGGATTTACCTATCCCAGACATTTCATGAATTGAATCATATGATATATGGTCATTTTTCACTGGCTTCTTTCATTCATAATGTTTTTAAGGATCATTCATATTGTGACTTGTACCAGTACATCATTCCTTTTATTAAAAATAATTTCTATTATGTATATATAAGCTATCTTTTATTTATCCATTCATCATTTAGTAGCATTTAGGTTATCACTACATTTTGGCTTTTATGAATGGTGGTGCTATGAACAGTCAAGTAAAAGTTTTTGTGTGAATTTATGTTTCTATTTGTCTTGAGAGTGGAATAGCTTTATGTTTAAACTTTTGAGGAACAGACTCCATCCTACAGTGGTTGCACCATTCTTATTACCAGCATATGAGGGTCCAGATTTCTCTATATCCTTGTCAGCATTTGACATTACCTGTCTTTGGTTTTTTTATTTTAACTGAAGTATACTTAGTTTACAATGTTGTGTTGATTTCTGGTGTACAGCATAATATAGTTCAGTCATACCTATACATTCATATATTTGTTTTCATATTCTTTTTCATTATAGGTTGCTACAAAATTTGAATATAGTTCCTTGTGCTATACAGTATAAACTTGTTGTTTATCTATTTTATATATAGTAGTATTTGCAAATCTTGAACTCCCAATTTATCCCTTCCCACCCCCTTTCCCCTCAATAACCATAAGTTTGTTTTCTATGTCTGCGAGTCTGTTTCTGTTTTGTAAATAAGTTTGTTTGTCCTTTTTTTTTTTTTAAGATTCCGCACATAAGTGATATCATGTGATATTTTTCTTTCTCTTTCTGGCTTACTTCACTTAGAATGACAGTCTCCAGGTCCATCCATGTTGTTGCAAATGGCATTATTTTATTATTTTTATTGACTGAGTAGTATTCTACTGTATAAACATAACACAACTTCTTTATCCCATCATCTGTCAATGGACATTTAATTTGTTTCTATGTCTTGGCTATTGTAAATAGTGCTGCTGTGAACATTGGGGTGGATGTATCTTTTAGAATTAAAGTTCCCTCTAGATATATGCCCAGAAGTGGGATTACTGGATCATATGCTAAGTCTATTTTTAGTCTTTTGAAGAATCTCCATACTGTTTTCTGTAACGACTGCACCAAACTGCATTCTCACCAATAATGTAGGAGGATTCCCTTTTCTCTACAATCTCTGCAGCATTTATTGTTTGTGGACTTTTGAATGATGGTCATACTGACTGGTGTGAGGTGAGACCTCATTGTAGTTTTGATTTGCATTTCTCTGATAATTAGTGATATTGAGCATATTTCCATGAGCCTATGGGCCATTTGCATGTCTTCATTGGAGAAGTGACACAACATTGGAGAAACTATTGCCTGAAAAAAAATAACCATGAGAATTAAAATAATTCAAGGAAGGAGTAAAGGTGTAAATGAGAGACATGTAAAGAATATCCAACATATGAATATTGGAGTGCCTAGAGAGAAAAATTAAAACTATACTACACAGAATAATTAAAAATGTTAAAGTAAAATCCAAGGAAAATTTCTGGAAATAAAATATCTGAAAGCAAGAATAGGGCTCCTAGGTGCCTGGTAATATTGACCAGAACAATCAATTCTGAGACATTTCCTAATAAAGCTTTTAAAGTTAAAAGACTGAACAAAAAAATTCTTAGGACCTCCAGATAATAAGATCAAATAACTTGCAAGGAAAAAAGACTTATTATTCTTTAAAAAAGTGTACAAAGTAAGGCAACAGGAAAGCAACATTTTTTAAAAAAAATATGAAAGGAATAAAAGATGATCCAGGGATTTTATATCACGCTAAGGTGTCCTCTAAGTGTTAAGGATATAGAAAACCAGTTTGCAACATTCAGCGACTCCAGAGTATACTGTGCATGTGTGCTATTCCTGAGGATGACACTGGGACATGAGTGATATCTAACCATGGATGCTTAGAGACACTTTGAAAAATGGGACTGTTAGATCACGTGTGGTTTTAAATTGTAGAGCCAATACTCAATCAAGGGTGGTAAATATGTAAAATAGGTATTATATAAACATTATATGGTTTGAAAAATAGAAAAAAAATAAGAGAAGAAGAAAAATCAGAGAAGAAGGGAGAGAAAAGGGGAAACATAGATTTAAATCATTGATTGCTGAATAGGTAATGTGTAGGAGTCAGAAATACCAATTAATATTGACAGACAAAAGAATAAAATATTAAATGTCAGTGGGAATGCAATAATACCAATGTTTGAGCTTAACAAAGTTGAAAAAAGATCAATATATATCAAAGAAAATACACAACAAAGAACTCTTATAGGAATTTACTCTTTTTAACGTAACACCGTTTTTGTGTTGTTGGATTGAACAAAAGAGTAAATGAATTGACTCTTGGAAACTGCACTTTAGAAAATCTACACAATAAATTATAAAACTCATTTTAATTTGAGAATTCCTGCTGAACATAATGAAGATGAAGGAAAAAATAATTTAAAAAATGAAATGTTCCTCAGCATTCAGTGATATTAAGCTTCATTTGCGAGAGGGCTGAGAAGTAACTATGGCATTATTTAATGAAGAGTTCACGCAGTGGATGACTGAGTTAATGAAACGAGATTATACACTGTTGGGAAGTGAATAATTAGAGACAATAATTGAAGAATATAATTTAATAAATTGATTGAGAGAAAATATTTAGAGAAAGCAATTATATTTCCTACATTTTTGTAGCTTTGTTTTTATTGTTTTCTGTTTTTATTTTTTTTTTGGAATTCTAGTGTATCTCTGATGCATTATCTATAGTAACCTAAGAAAATGAGAGTTTTTGATTCAGATTTGGGCCGGAATTTTGATGGGGAATTGTCTTATTCTCAGTATGGCTAATATAATAATCAAAGTAAAACAAGCAAACAACAACAAGGAAAAAAACCCTCCAGAAGTCTATACAAATTAAATGGAGGAAGAAGGATGGAGGTCGTGGGAATAACAATCCTGCCAACCTGGTCCTGTTTTCAAGGGTAAACTTGCAGATGCTCTAAGAATTATTTGAGTGAGAAAGTAATTCATTGGCCATTAGAGAGCATGCATCAGTACAGAGAAGTAATTGATTCAAGATAATTTTACTCCAGTGAATTTGGTTTTTAAGTTAAGCTGATCACTGTTTGCTGGACGTTGCACCAGGCAGGAGTTTTATCTCCACAAGCATGACAAATTTGAGACCTTTCAATGGAGTGTATTTAATGCGAAACTTCAGGTTTATTGATTATTCATCTATGATGTGCTTCATATATATTTTTATTGAAGTATAGTCAGTTTACAATGTTGTGTCAATTTCTCATGTACAGCATAATGCTTCAGTTGTACATGAATATACATATATTCGTTTTCACATTCTTTTTCACCATAAGTAACTACAAGATATGGAACATAGTTCCCTGTGCTCTGCAGCATGAACTTGTTTATGTATTATATATATCACGTCCTTTACATACATGTTTTCAGGCACACAAAATCCAGCCGTTGATCTCTCATCAATGCCTCCTATGCATTTAATGTCCTTCTTTCCTTCTCATCTTTATATGAATACATCAGGGATATTGTTGTTTTTTTAATCTGCAACTTTGAGCCTTTTTATATGCTGATCTGATCACATAGAATGTCTTCCTCCTCCTTTTCTCCTGGAAAACTCCTACTCATTCTTTAAGACCCAGCTCAAATAGCCCATCCACAAAGAGGTTCTCTCCAACACTAGTTTTCTGTTAAAGTTATAATAGCACTTCCTGAGTTATGCTGTGACTTATCTGTTTAGATGATTTTGTTTTTCACTAAATTGTGAGCTCCTTTGTTGGAGATAGTGCTTGACTCACAACTTTTATTTAATACTTAAAACCTAATACTTATAACCTGAATGGATGGAAGGATGGCTAGATGGATTAAAGGAGAAATAATATACTTAGGACCAATGAATTTGTCCCATTCTCAATTCAGTTTTCTTATCTTTACAACTTATAAAACTGTTACTCAAACATTCTTTGCCTTTACTTTCTGTTCTTCACTTATCAAGGCAAGTCTTCTTTGTGCTTCTATCATGCAGTGGGGTAGCCCAATCACTTCTTCTCCATCCTTATCACACCAGACCTAAGGAAAACCTGCAGCTCTTACAGCAAAATCTGAGAGTAACCCACAGAGTGTCAGTCATGGAATATTTAAACAGAGATGCTACTATGTGATATTCAAGTTTGCTTTACTTTTCACTTATAGGTAGTTAAAATAAGTGTTCTTATGCATAATATTTGTTTATATACTCTCGTATGCCAACTTAGTAAAAAATAAAAAAGTGTCTATACAATGTGAAACCTCCCTGAATATGATTACCAAGTGTCCCGTCTTCCACCAGGGTCGTCTTCACAAACTACACTCCTTAGAGAACCCATCGTAATAAGGTTTAGTTAGAACTGTTACCTATAGCCACCCAACCCCCACCCCCAAAAAAGCACCTAGTACTTTTCAGTCAATGAGAAAGAAATTCTATTTTTAAATCATTTTTATGGTCATTCTGATTTAATTTGGTGCTTGGATTTAGGGACAAAGCTTATTTCTGCATATATTCCAGCCTCCTGCAAACAGAACCAATCTGGCAAAAGAAAAAAGATAAGTTTCCTGCCTGCAAGCCAGTGCAGTCAAATTGTTAACAAGGATCCCTGATTCCATAAATAAGAGTTTCCAGTAGCAAAATTTCTAGAAGACTCCTGCTGTGTAAGCTAGAAGGCTTCAAGCTGGGCTCTCTCTCTCTTTTTCTTTTCAGCAGCACGTTGCCTTTAGATAAATTACACTGATGACTAAGTAAAACCCAGGTAATGTGAGACTAGAGTATAGCTAACATTCATCACGTCATGCACCATTATCAGACTCAATGAAGCAAACCTTTGGAGATCAAAGAATAAACCTTGTCCTTACTTCCTCACTGCTTTTTGCTGTGTTGAACATTTTAACTGCTGGTTAGTCTATTTTTAACTTATTTAAATGGAGCCAACTGCTTCCTAGCTCAGAGGGTGCTGAGCTGAGAAATGACTGGCTGGTTTGCATGGTCCTATCATTTTAGGACTCAGTGCCCTAGATTTCCTAGGGCAGACCCTGTTTTTAGTACTTAGAGGTTTATGACCTGATTGTGTTCCTTGGCTCCTGTAGAAATAACTTAAAACTAATTTGTTGGAGAGAGAATTCATACTAGGTGAGAGTAGATTGAAAAGCTTGACTAAGAAGAGGGATTTAGACCTAATATAATAAGCGATAAACAGTATGCTAGATTCTTGACTTGAAAGGCACATGATAAACAAATACTTAATAAAAATAGTAGACAAGACAGTATTGCCTATTTTGGATTAATTGTGGAGTTGTGATGGTATTAAGATACTCTTAGAACTAAAAGGCTGTTTTGTTCCCTTGGCCAGCCATCTGTCCTTCAAAGTTCTAAACCCTGTTTAAGTTGTAAAATTACAAAAATTTGCCCATGGTCCAAGGCCACATATATTTCCTTACTTACAGTCTCTAGCTGGTAAACATGTGTCTAGTTTTCAGAGTGGTGCCCAGCACGGTGGAGTCTCTCAGTAAATACTCAGGGAATAAATAAGTAAATGAATGCTGGTCTCTTGAGCACTGGATCCAAGAAGGCAGGATATCAGTGCAAAGTTATCACCTCTAAAGTGCATGGGATATACAGGTTTGCCTTCACAATAACAATAACAAAAGCAAAAAGAGAAAAAATCCCTGTAATTAAATTGGTGAGACAAATCACATATTTATTGAATGGCAATATGTTATTCAGGATAGTGGTTGTAAAAGGTTTTAACATAAGTGCTGACTTTTTCAAGGGCTCTTGGAAGTCCTACCATATCTACCACCTTTCTCATCACTCCTTATCTTGCTTATTAATGGTATGTTCTCATGATTCTTTGATGTAATCTCAGACTAATTAATGTACCCATTCTTGAATAGGTCTTTGCTTTTCCTTTTCTTCATTGCCCACTCTGTTCTTTCTAGTTGAAGTGCCTTTCTACTATCTAGTAGTTTCAATCTTACACACTTTTCTAGAATCAGCTCAATTCTAGTCTCTCCAAGGAATCTTTTTTCTTACTTCCACATCTCAAAGGGAGGTCATTCTGAATTCCAATATTATTCATTTGCACTACCATCCATGTGGCCTTAATATATATGTGTGTGTGTGTGTGTGTGTATACATATATATATATATATATATATATATATATATATATATATTATTTATTTATTTATTTTGATAGTTTATATTTTGATAATTTGGACAATATTTGTGTGTGTGTTTACTTCATTCCTTTGATAAACATTTATGAAGCTAGGTACTTTTCTAAGCACAAAACTGAACAAAACAGATAAAGTTCCTGACTTTGTAGAGCTTATATTTTGTTGTTTTAAAATGTTAACATTTTTCAAGATGCTTAAATTAATACAGAAAACCAACACTGACGTACTGATAGCTTGCTATAGTAATGTAACATATCTGCATTTCTTTGCAACTTCTAGAGATCGTAATCTCTTCAGAGGGGTTTGTGCAGGAAAAGTTAGACTCAGTATCCTGAAAGAATCCTAACTGTGAGATGTGCTCAGATATAAAGCCCTCAAAGCAGCTTGGGAAACTCCTTTATGAAGTCTTCTTTCAAACGTTTCAGGCAAACAACTCAAAAGTGCCTTTTAGGGAGTAATTCTGCTTTGGTGGGCTAATGACCTAACAGAGGGAATGACATCCTGTCAGTCTTTGAAACATAGTTTAAAGATCTAGCAGTCTGAAGGCAGGGGTTTTCTGTCTGTTTTACCATTGAATACCCAAATGTTAACAGAGTGCTTTGGACATATTACATGCTCAATAAATGTGTGCCGACCAAATTAGATTGTCTGCATTATTTTGCCTATCATTTGTTGATTGGAATAGTAAATAGTTAACAATGATTAGATTTTTAAAATTCCACTAACTAAATAGGTTATTATGTAATAGGTACAAGATTCTGTCCTAGCAGTAGTCTTAATAGTTTTGATCTTTAAACTTTTCTTTCTTTTTAAATTTATTTTGTATTGAGACAACATTGGTCTATAACATTATGTAAATTTCATACGTATACAATATTATATTTCTGTTTCTGTACACATTACAGTTTGCTTACCACCAAAATGCTACTTTTCATTCATTACCGTACAGTTGATCTCTTTTACCTACTTCACACTCACCTCCGCCCCTTTCCTTCTGATAAATATTACTTTGTTCTCTGTATTTGTGTGTTCATTTTGGTTTAGTTTGATTTATTCATTTATTTTGGTTTTTTGTTTGTTTGCTTTTTAAATTTCATGTATGAGTGAAATCAGAGGATACTTGTCTTCCTGTGTCTGACTTAAATCCTCAAGTTCCATCCATGTTGTTGCAAATGCAAATGGCAAGATTTCATCTTTTTTATAGGCGTGTAGCGCCAGTTCTTCACCCATTCATCCACTGATATGTACTTAGGTTGCTTCACATCTTGGCTAGTGTAAATAATGCTGCAATGAACATAGGGGTGTGTATACCTTTCCAACTTAGTGTTTTTGCATTCTTTGGAGAAATACACAGAAGAGGAGTAGCTGGATCATATGGCAGATCTATTCTAAAATTGTTTTTGGAGTCTCCATACTGTTGATTTCCCATCAACAATGTATGAGATCTCCCTTTTCTCTAACACTTGTTATTTCTTGATTTTTTGATAATAGCCATTCTAACAAGATGTCAGGTGATATCTCATTGTGATTCTGATTTGCATTTTTCTGATAATTAGTTATGTTGAGCATCTTTTCATGTACCTACTGGCTATCTGTATTTTTTCTTTGGAAAAATGTCTATTCAGCTCCTCTATCCAATTTTTAATCAAGCTGTTTCTTTTGTTGCGCTGTTGTATGAGTTTGTTGTATATTTTGAATATTAAAATAGGATTAGCAAATGTCTTCTCCCATTTGGTAGGTTGTCTTTTTGCTTTGTTCATGGTTTCCTTTGCTGCGCAGAAGCATCTTAATCTGATGTGGTTCTGTCTGTTTAATTTTGCTTTTGTTTCTCTTGCCTGAAGAGACATATCTATAAAGATAGCACTAAGCCAGTGTCAAATAGCATACTGCCTGTGTTATCTTCCAGGAGTTTGATGGCTTCAGGTTTTACATTCAAGTCTTTAATCCACACTGAACTGATTTTTATGGGGTGAAATAGTGGTCTTGTTTCATTTTTTGTCATGAGGCTCCTCCAGGTTTCCTAACACCATTTATAGAAGAGACTACCCCTTTCTCCATTGTATGTTTTTTTATTCTTTGCTGTAGATTAATTGTCCATACAACTGTTGCTTTATTTATGAACTCTTAATTCTGTTCCATTGAGCTATGTACCTGTTTTTCTGCCAATACTTTGCTTTTTGATTACTATAACTTTGGAATATAGTTTGACATCAGGGAGTATGGTACCTCCAGATTTGTTCTTTTCTCTCAGGATTACTTTGGCTATTAGAGATCTTTTGGGATTCCATATAAAGTTAAGAATTTTTTCCTTCTGTTTCTATGAAAACTGTCCTTGGGACTTTGATAGGGATAGCATCCAATCTGTGGATTGATTTAGGTAATATGGACATTTTAACAGTGTTAATGCTTCCAATGCATGAGCATGGACTATCTTTCCATTTATTTCTGTCTTCTTCAGTTTTGTTTAAGAATGTTTTGTGGTTTTCAGTGTACAGGTCTTTCACTTCCTTGGTTAAATGTATTCCTACGTAGTGTGTGTGTGTGTGTGTGTGTGTGTGTGTGTGTGTGTTTGCAGTTGTAAATAGGATTGTTTTGTTAATTTCTCTTTCTGCTAGTTAGTTGTTAGCTTAGAGAAACAGAACAAATTTTGTATGTTGATTTTGTACCCTGAAACTTTACTATATTAATTTGTTATTTTATTTTGTGGTAGTCTTTAGGATTTTTTATATATGAAATTATGTTATATATAGTAGTGACAGCTTTACTTCTTTTCCAATTTGGATGACTTTTTTTTTTTCTTAACTAATTGCTCTAGCTAAGATTTCCAATACTATGTTGAATAAGAGTAATAAAAGTGGGCACCCTAGTTTTGTTCTTGATCTTAGTTGCATAGATTTTCAGTTTTTCAACATTGAAATATGATGTTTGTCATATATAGTCTGTATTATGTTGAGGTAAATTTCTTCTATACCCATTTTACTAAGAATTTTTATTATAAATAGATATTGAACCTTGTAAAATGCTTTTCCTGCATCTATTGAGATGATCATGTGATTTTTGTCTTTTGTTTTGTTAATGTGTTATATCACATTGATTGATTTATGGATGTTGAACCATTCTTGCATCCCTGGAATGAATCCCACTTGATCTTAGTGTATGATCATATTCTCATTCACATTAACTCCTAACCCAGTGAGCAGGGCCCTACCGAAGGAAGTAGATCCTGAAGTTTATGAAAACTTCCTGGTAGTCCCTTTCTAACTTGGCAATGTAAATTCAGGGTTGTTGACCAATGAATTGCCTCAGTTCTTTTGTGAACAGTTGGGGATACAGCTAGATAACTTAAGTGTCATTGTTCATTATGCACCAGCCATCTAGGCATTCATAGGCCCAAAGAGAATGATGACCACCATGGACAAGAATAATTTCTCTTGGATAAAAACCACTTCCACAGCCAAGTGTGACTCTGTTAATGGATTCATTAACAGGGATTGTTGCATTTGCTTTTTCCAGCCAGCGGTTAGTTAGGGTTTCCCCTAGCCTAAAAGAATAGGTTATTCTAAATTCCAGAGGTTCCCCCCTTAGCAACAGCCTGGGAGATATGAATGATGGTGCTGTCTTGATATGAGCGATAGTGCTACCTTTCGTAACCAATGCCAGAATAAAGGAAAGAATGAGAAGAAGAAAGGGCTTCATGTTCAGTTAAAGTATGAAGTCTCGATCTGGTGTCTTGGGAAGAAGCAGTCTACCTTGATGTCAGCTACTTCTTTTCCTAGTCAGTTTAATTTGGAGGTCTCCAGCATTCATACAGGACCACATGTGACATGGAATTTTCCAAGTTTAAAGTCCCTGGAGTTTGGTGGCCACGTGGTTAGTGAGGAGGATCTGGTGTAGTCCCTTCCAAGGATACTCAGTGGCAGTCTTTGTTCTTAGTGATTCCAAATCAAAAAGGTGGGATAAAATTAAAAACTTTAGTTTAGAGTGTTGTATCCAGTTGTTTGAGGCACCTAGAAGAATCCAGGATCCAGTCCAATGTATAGGTATATACAGCAAAACCTCAAAGACAATTAGCAGGACTAGAATCTAAACTCTACAAAGATGCAAACATAATTTTTCTTTCTACAATTAGCTCCATTTGTTATCAAATTTAATCACAGTTAAACTAATTTGTTAGCATTACACTTGGCCCGATCATTTACTTAAGTGCAACAATAGTAATGATTCACCACGTAAGGTGTTTTTAAGACTACTTTGTTGGACCCTTGAAGCAAGGTACCAGGTCAGTTTTTCCAAGGGACTTCATTGGCTCTGTAAAGTCAACCTAATTCCTTAAATTCTGGTCATGTCTAAATCTGTGCACATCTCCCTTAAATATGGCAGTCTGGTCAAATTCTTGGTAATATAGCCACTATTTCCAATTGTCTCCTGTTAACAGGAGAACAGATTCTCACTGAACTTATGCAAATAATTAACTAATTATATTGTCATAAAAAGAATATTTTAGAATTTCTGAATTCTGGAGGGAATCAGGTTAGGAGAAAAAGTAAACATTTCATCTTTTACAAAAAATGTTTAAAGATTTATACTTTAACAAATTGCTATAAGTCATAGTTAACTTAGGAGAAAAAATTTCCTTAAATCTGGAAAAAGAAAACATTAAGGAGCCAGCAAACAAAATGTCATAAAAACTGTAATGATCTTTCTCAGTTTAATCAATCCCATGTAATTAATACTTTCTTTTGATTGAATTCAGTGTTTTTTTATTATTTATTAAAATTCTTACACAGTTCAGTTTTGTGACTTTAAAGTTACCAGAAATCTGTGCATGTCAAAAGTCTTTTCCATAAATCTTCTTGAAAATGAATCCCTTTTGTAGGAACATTCTTGCAAAAGTATCTGAATAAAACAATAACTGTCCGTGAATGACAAAAAACAAAAAGATGCCCCCTGTTTTATCTGATGAGAGTTCATTATAATGGAATTGACAAGAAGCTGGCTTATTTCTGCCACATACAGTAGTTTAAAATAAGATAACTGGAATTATGATAATAACATTGTACCAGAGTATATGAGACATTAGGAACAAAATCTAAAACAGTTACGTAACTATACGAATTCAACGTAAAGAAGGCTTAGTATTAATTTCTATTTGACAATAAGTCCCAAGTAATTTAACATATCAAATAACCCTAATTAATGTAATATCTTTTTTGTTTTTTAAAGAGAGAGAACAGATCCTTTGTGATTTTCCGTGGACCCCTGGGAAACCCTAAAGTTCATTTAAAGTCAAAAAAAAAAAAACTCTATTTGGAATTTGATTTTGAGGAAGTTTGTCAAAAACATCAAAAAAGTTTTAAAACACTTAGACAAATAAGATCATTGTCACTGTGAAAACTGTATTTAGGTATCCATTTAAGTATAGTGGCAAAGACTTTGCAGGAAATGCAGAAAGTTAAATAGATGTAACAAAAACTCTACCTTTTTAAATTGATAAAATTCTGGTTTCATAAGTTGTCAAAGACCAGATAAAGACACAGAAAATTATTTTGACAAATTACAAAATCTATTTTCTAGGCAGATTATTTAAAAAGTAAAGAAAATAATTCATTATCGCTTATCAAGAGCAGATTAACTATTCAAGAAAACTTTGTCCTTTTCACAGAGGGACAAACGAATTCTAATTTTTACCAGCTTACTTTTTATATTAAAATTTGTTTAACTTAATTACATTTATTCTAATTCTAGCCATCTTGAGCACACATTAAAATTTCCTTCCAAAAATTCATTTTTCACAGAACTTCTACAACTTTCTTCTTGTCATTTAGATTTTGTCCTATGGTTTTCCTCTTTCCCATTCTGAAATAACTAGCTTCTCTTTAGGACAAAAGTGTTTTTATTTCCTAACAAAATGCATTTCCACTTTTTATACCTTCTTTTACTGAAAACACACATTTTGCTTTCTTGCATAGGGACATGTTTCACTTCTTATTTCTAGTAAACTTAATTCCATATATCTAAATTTTTTAAACCCTTGGAAATCTTTAATTTTCTAATGAAAGCTAAGTAAGTATGCAGTTGTGAACTTTATTAGCATTCTGTGGCTTCTCAAATTTATAAACACCTTTTACAATTTTTTTTCATCTTTTTTTCTCATCTCAGCATGGCACAAAACACATTTACTAGTAAATTCAAATCTCTTTCATTCTTCTATCAAAGGAGACAAAATGGATGAACCCAGGCTCAGTATTAATGTTTCACTATCCTAGCTTATTTGGAAATGAGCTTGATATTCAATGAATTCAACTTATCTTATCATTTAACTTAACCCAGCAAAACTTTAAGGTTTCAGATTACCAAAAAGATTTGGGGAAGCTATTTAAAAATTTCATCTAAAAAGTTTCATCCCACTTACAGTTATTCAGTTGACTCATTCTTAACAATTATGTTTAGACTACTCACAGAAACTTCATTAGACAATAGACAAAGTCAGCCATTTTCCTTGATGATAAGTTTTGTGAGATAACATGAACTCACTTGACCTTTAGTGAGCCTAGATGGAGTAGAATTATTATACTTATTGCTGACAATTCTAAAGACATACCTATTTTAATTAAGCCGACAACCTTAAGCTAGCATTAATACCAAATATTTTCTCAGAGCATGTGAACCTGAAATTCATTCAGGTTGGTTTCTATTATATTTCTGGGAATTTAATTTATATAAGTACTTACTTTGCTGTAAGCCAATCAAATAGAGATCTTTTACAAATGACTTTTAGTGGTACCATCCAGAGGTAGAAAACATCTCACGTCTACAACACACACATAGAGACACACATAAATTTATAGGCAGACACAAACTAAGGCCTTACAGCTTCTGTTTTAAAATTTTAGGCATGAATTAAGCATAATAACACAAAAGTCATTAATTAAAAGGAAGTTGGATCTAAGTTGTTTTTCTGGTAGACGGAGTTATCAGTTAAGATTACCTGTTCAGATACCTAAAGCTATTTATGAATATTCATGAAAACACTTAAGATTTTTTATTTGCCTTAGTTTCAGATGACCTTTCCTCCTATCATTTTCCTCCTGATAAGAGTTACCTTTCTGAAGTTTGTAGAACATTTATGTCTCACAGGCACAGGGGAAAAAAATGCAAGTTCCTCCAGAGGACTTTGGTTTCCTAAGGCCAGAATTTTTACAATACTTACAAGCCTTTTGAGATAAACAGGGGAGATTTTGGTATTGATAAAAGGAGTGGGTGAACTTTAAACTGCCTCTAGAGCTGCCCTTCTAGTTTTGTTAAAATTTTTAAGATGAAGACAGTTGCTTTTAATTCCGGAAGGAATTGTTTTGTAACTTAAATGACACTATTTGTTGATCTTCACATAAATTACTTTACACGGGCTTTAAAATAGTACCCTCCTCTGGGTATATAGTTTTATTTTAGCCTGGGGAAGAAGATCTAAAAAAATCTATCCGGCTCTACAACTTGGCCAATTTCTGACCACAGAGCTACTTTGTAGCTTTTAGCGAGGACAAACAGCAAATATTTCTGGAATTATTGCACCATCCCCTGGGCTCAAGAGATGTCCTCAAGAGAATGCAAAAGACATTATCTTCACAAGGTCTAGAGCCACTCCCAAAGATCCAATGCTCTGGATTTGGAAAGGAAGGGACAACATGAAATTTATCCTCTCTCTTTTTACCAGGTACTAAAAAGAAAGAGATTTGGAAAAGCTGACTCTGGTAAGAATTCTTACACTTATGTAGCTTCTGCCAGTTTTTCCAGGAACCAATTTACAAGAGCCAAGTAAGGTTTAAAGTAGAGAGTAGCTCTATTTAACGGAGTATTTAACGGAGTTTGACAGGATTTTCCTTGTTTTTCTTTGTTTTGGGTTTTTTTTTTTTTTTTTGGTGATTGTTATCATTTTTGAAGCGGTTCATAAATTTTCCAAATTCTGTTAAATTCATAATACTTTTATCTTTTTTTCTCTTTCCAATTGTGAACCATTCCATATTGCATTTTTATTGCAAAATAATTTTCCATTGGTTTTCATTTCAGCTTTTCTTGCAGTTTTTCTTGGCTAGGGAAATAACATAGCAGTTTACTAGAGTCTCCTCAAACCTGGAAGGGGCTCATGTAGGACTCTCCTTTGAGGGTAGATACGGGAGTGTCTCTAAGACCACGAGCTTGCAGACTTTTACTTACAGTCTCGTAGTCTCTTCAGGGGAGAAACACAATTCAGACAGAGGCTTACTAGAATGAGTACTCAAATAAAGGAGGATACAGAGGTGGCAGTAGGAGTTGTGCCGGTCTTACAGTCTTTTATTAGGTATCTCTTTTGTCTTAACTTTTTATTAACCTTTTTGGAAAGAATATTTCAATGAAGCTGTTTTTGAATGTTAAAGTCTTTGGGAGGCTTTTGCATACTAGTTAAAATAAGCATTCCATTCTGTTTGTTTGATTTGGAAACTTTTAAAAGTGCATTTCTTAAATGAACAATCTTGTCTAATTGGAACATTCCCTATAATGGCTATGGTAACCCTAGACTGTTTTTTAGTAAGATTTTGTAGACACTTAACGGCTTTTGGAAAATAAATTTTAGACATAAAGTAAGCAGGTGTGCTAAAGGTGACACACTTGACTCTTTGAAGCTTAAAGAGTCCCATTTCATTCATTCATTAATTAGCTAAGCTTTTGGGTCTCTCAAAGCCAAACTAAATACCCAGGTGTGTTGTGCTGCTGGGATAGATAATGTGTGGTGTTTTACAGTGTACCTCGGTATGTGAAAATTTTCTTGAGGCTGGCGGGTTATCTAGTGTCAATCAAACCCATTCCATAGCGTATTTATCCTAACACGGGAGTCTCTGAGCTCGTTGTTGAGCACTCTTAACAACTTTTAGGTGCTTGATCCATGCCTGTCAACTTTTGCAGTTTTTTTTTTTTCCTTCCAAGATTCCCACTAGTAATAGTCTTTATCTACACAAATAAGACACACAAACACGTGCACCTTAACACACCAGCAGTAACCAAGAGACATTACCATGGTCTGGCAAAGATGAGGCCCTGGGTGCACCACCAGTGATTTCCAGTATGGAACTGGGGCTTAGGGAAAGGGTCGAATTAGCAGAGCACAAAGGGTGGGGACCGTGGGCTGATTCCAAGCATACAAGGAACTCAGCTACCGCTAGCATTTCCCAAAGTGAAATATGGAAACAGAACCAAGGGTTGGGGTTTCCAATCAAATGGGGAATTATGGTCTGAATTATAAGCAGTTCCCAGTGTGGAATTAATGATTCCAGACACATGGGGAACTGACTGGAAAGCGAATTAATTTGGGAGTTTGATGCAGAGTAGAATTTAGAACCAAGAGAATTTTACCTGTCACCTTCAGAAAAAGTGAGAAAAACAGAATTCAAAAATGTTGTCAGGGATATGCCTGTATTTCTTGATTTCTCCGAAGCTCTCAGAAGTTTCCTTTGGTCCCACCACTGTCACCAAATCTGTTAAAATACGAAATTTGGTGAAGTAAATCTTACTAGCTTTGTTCATTTATTTATGAATAGGGCAGCATTCCATCTAGCAAAGAAAAAGGAGGTGTAAGAACTGTACAATATGGGAGACTTATGGGCAGAAGGGAGACAAGAAAACAGTGTATTGTCAGGCACGGTCACCTTTCTTTGGGGAACAGAAGATTGTTTGGGGAACATAATCTATTGGGCAGATTAGTGAGTATGTTGTTAATTATTATTATGTTTTTTAACTGTTTGATCCTTGTCTGAAAAAATGTAATTACTTTTTTGCATATTTTTCTTAATCCAGACATTTAGTAAAACTCAGCTTTAAAAATGTCTTTAGACTTTTAAGTGTTTTTAGTGTAAACATTCATCAGCTGTGACAGATACTGTTCAGTTTTGTTGCTTTCATTAAAATCCTTATAAAATGTATTTATTTACCTGGTCTTGTATTACTTACTAGAATACTCAAAATGAGTTATAATAGAAGGATGATAATTGGGGTCAAACAGTTAAACCATGTAAAAAAAATAGTAAGAAAACCAAAATTTTTAATTATACAAAATAAGATACTTAGGAATGCATCTTTTTTTTCTTGTTTAAGATAATTGTATATTTCTTGTGGTAGGCTGATAAATGGTTCCCAAAACATATATGCCCTTATCCCAGAATGTTATCTTTTCTGGCAAGAAAAAAAAACTAAAAAAAAAAAAAAAATATATATATATATATATATATATATATATATATATATATATATATATATATATATATATATATATCTCCCCTTTGCAAATGTGATTAGGTTAAGGATTTTGAGGTGGGAAGATAATCCCATATTATCAATGTGGGCCATAAACACAACTGCAAGTGTCCTTCTAAGAAAGAGGCAGAGATTTGACCCATAGATGAGGAGAAGTTTGACCAGTGAGGCAGAGATAGGAGAGATGCTGCCACAAGTCAAGGAATGCAGCGGTCATGAGAAACCAGAAGAGGTGCGGGACAGATTCTCCCCGAAAGCCTCTGGAGGGAGCACAGTCCTTTGAAACCATTTCTTCAGCCCAGTAATGATGATTTCAGACTTCTGACCTGCAGACCTGGAGAGAAGAAATCTGCTGTTTTAAGTAACCCAGTTTATGGTGACTTCTTACAACAGCTACAGGAAACTTACTTTCTTAATTCTTATTTCTTATTCTTATTTAGAATACTGTTTGCTGCAAGTTTTAATTAGATGCCCTTTATGAGGTTGAGAATGTAGGGTTTATTCTTACTGTGCTCAGATTTTTTTATCGTGAATGGGTGATGGGTTAGATAAAATGATTTTCTGCATTAGGTTTCTTTCTTATCTATTAATAACACAACTCACAGACATACAAATATTCTTCTAAGATCAATTATATTTGTTTTTTTGCAATGAACTCAACTTGAGCATGAGGCATCATCTTTTTAATACATTGCATGATGTGGTTTGCTAATATTTATTGAGGTTTATTTTTTGCATCTTTATTTACAAGTGAGATTGACATATAATACTCTTTCCTTGTCCTGTACCTGTCTGGTTTTGGAATACAAGACATAGCAGCTTTTAAAAATGAGTTGGGGATTGTTGTCTCTTTTATTCCCTGAAAGTGTTTGTATAATAATGAATGATCAGTTCACAGGCCAGATTTAAATTTACTGCATCCAAAGAAAGTGAGATCAGTGCCCAAAACAAATTTTGATAGCTCTGAATTTAAGTGTGTGTGTGTGTGTGTGTGTGTGTGTGTGTGTGTGTGTTTAATTGTACCATGAATGGGTCATAACTTGCTCCATTTAACAAATCAGGGCTAAGCTAACTGTGAAAGTAACTCCATTACCAAGCAGCGGGTACAGTTAGATGACATTGCCTGGTCTCCTTTTAGCATAACTTACTGATATTTGCTGCAACCTTGGTGCATATAAACTAATGATATTTGTTTGGACATAATGAGGATAACTTTAAATTTTTATTTTAAAATTTATTTTAAATAAAATTTGTTTGTAGATGGTGATGATTTCATATTATCTTTAAGGCATAACTTTAGCCCTTCTTAGCCAGGAAGGGACAATCTTGCATAATTTAAGAGCACAGACATTAGAGGCTGACTGCCTGGGTTTAATTTCAGGTATTTACAATTCTGTGTGACAGCGGGCAAGTTACTTAACTTCTGCAGGACTCAATTTTCTCGTTTGTACAATGGAGATTATAACCCTTGTAATTATCCGATGCGTTTGTTGTGAAGAAAGAGCGAGTGAGCATATGTAAATAAGCACACAGTGTTTTTTTCTCTTGTATCTAGAAAGGATTCTTTTTTCCCCAGTGGAAGTATAGTCTAGAAAGGATTTTATAAGCATTAGTCATTAATATTTTTATCATGATTCATACCATTTTTCTTATAAAGGTATTAAAACATTTCACATCAGTTATCTTGCCCAGCGTCAAACCTTTGTGTACATAGAAGGTAACTCTTCATTTGATCTTTGGAGTAGTCAAATTTTGGAGGTTTTTGACCTGATTGTAGAGAAACAAGCCTAAAAGAGGGGGGTAAAATGCTAATTAGAAGCCAGACATTACTCCAAGGTGTGCTTTTTTAATCTTACACTTTCCACCAATGGGTATTAAATTTAAAAAAAATAAGGAAATTGCATTTAATGTGTGATTTGCCTTTTGAGCCATATGTTTTATCAGATTCTGTCTCAAAGTCAATGTTCTCGATAAAATCACTGATGATTAATACTGTGCTGAATTATTTATTCTTTCATTTTAAAGATTTGAATAGAATAAATTAAATTGTAGAGAGAAAAAAATGGTAATGTGGTATTATGTTTTTCTTATTATGAAGGACATCTCATTCCAATTTCTCATTTTTACTTGTTTGCATGTTAAATAAATTTTCATATCAGTATAGCATGGACCTGAGACGCACCTCCCTTACTGTCATCAGATAGTTCCCCATGAGTTGCAAATGCGTCTCTAATTTTAATATACGGATTATTTCCCCATGTGATATGACTATATACTTGCTTTGTAAATTACAGGCAATAATTTCATAATGCTAGACTTGCACATTAAATTATAACTAGTAGCAACACATTTTGCTAAAAGTAGTATGAGAGAGGATTCCAGAACTTTGAGCACAGTCTATCACATTTTTTCCCAAATGGAATGTTACTTTTTTGGTCAATCAGGGCACATCTGGCAAAAATATTTTTATTGCCTGTAAGTGTCTCAGTCTCCTCTCACACTAAACTGGCTGATGCATAGTATCTAAAATTGGGTATGTGCAAACTCACTTGCCAAGAAAGCAAGAAATCATTTTTTGGATGTGGCATCTGAAAAAAAAAATAATGTAAAGTCTCATGAGCTTTTTGTTACATTATTAGTTTAAAAATTGTCTGTGTGCAGTCTTATACCAGATAAAATGGCAAAAAAAGGCCTCAACTGACTGTGATTCTAAGTAATCCTGAAAAACTATCCAGCCTTAGATCTTACTCAGGTAAAAATTTTGTGAGTAATGGGATGGCATGGTTTATTCCCCAAAAGCAGGAAAGGAAAGAAGGAAGAGAGGAAGTATGAAGAGGGGGATAGGGAGAGAGGGAGGGAGGAAAGTAGGACAGAAGGAAGAAAGGAAGGACAGAAGAATGGAAGAAAAAATCAGTTTCTGTGGTTTCTGTTGTGAGCAATGATTTCCCTCCCCTTCAGACAAAATAAAGAATATATATAAAAGTAAATAAAGAATTAGGATACTGTAGCTTTATTGGTAGTGAAATAGAAGATAAAAGATGAGCATGTAGTCAACCGGGGTGATAGATCTTGGTACTGACCCCCCCCCCCCCGCCCCCGCCTTGGCTGCGCAGTTATAAAGCAATGAACTAGAAATGGAATAAGGGTAGCAAACTGGGGAGAGCTGTGGGAGTATTCAAGGAGACAGTGCGCACAGAGTTCTGAGTATAGTGCCGACGCTTACTTGGCCATTATTAAGTGCAGCTGCTATTAGTAATACTGTTATTGTTAATTACAGCAGTAATATTGGTAGTAGAAAGAAGCTCCTAAAATCTTCTACAAAGATGTCTGAAAAACCAAAGGCATAATAATTTGCACGCAGTCTTCCTGAGAGGTCTGTTGGTTTTAGAGGAAGTGCAGAACCTTCCCTAACCAATCTATAAGAAAATAATTAGTTCATGTTTACTTCTGTGAAAGCTTACAGTCTACTTTCAGGAATGAGAAGAATGCACTTAAAAAGGGAAAAATCAATTTTAGAAGATGATGGAAGACGATTGCTACTACTAGATTTCAGAACTTCAGATGGTAAAGCCTGTCAAAGAAAACCAAAGCTGGATAGTAGTTAAAATGATAAAAACAGATTTTACTCAGGACTTGCGATAGGGGAAAACAGACCTCAGTATGGAACTAGGCTCAATTCTAAATATAAGAAATAGTGGGGATGTATAGCCGAGGAACAGGACGGAGTCAGTGGATGAAAAAATTACTAAAAGTATTTCTTTTCTAAGGTGAACTAACAGAATGCATGCTGAAGGCAGGCGAGAGTGGCCAGATATTACCTGCAGGATGGTGAGGAATAAGGAATTTGGTCAGATATCAAGGGTTACTGCTAACCCTTTTACTGAGATATTGAGGGTGGGAGATTCTGGCTAAACCGACTTAACAAGATTCTTGCTTAAAAAAAAAGGTGAAGAAGGAAGTCAAAATGTTGAAGCCTGGTTGAGGAGAGTTAAGTCTGATTAAAATTTGGTCAAGAAGAGATCTTTCCAATTTACAAGTTAAAAAAAAAATCCCTGAAGAAATTGGATTTAGGCTAAACCATGATGGTTGACTGGAGTCACATCTGAAGAGAGGTCATTGTAACAGCAGTTACCAAAACTCAACCAAAAATGTGATTGGAAATTACAGACATTCAGGTGAATGGGAAGTAATGGAAACTGATATAACATGAGAGGAAGAAAATGAGTGCCTGATAAAAATAGCAGACTAAGTATAATTAGATTAATAGGCATATGGTAACTGGCTTGGGTCCCCACAGAGATGCTAGTTCTGAACTATACTTTGATGTGATATTCTTAGTCTAATATATTAAGTTGTATTGAAGTTACCACCTCTAGCAAACTCATTGATTATTTTTTAAGGATGATGTTCAGGACAATTTTCTTACATCACATGATGTCTTCATTATGTGAACATCCTGGAGAAATTCTTATCATTTGTTCCAAGAATAATACTTTCTTCTATAGTTTATTTAATTCTATTTGATAGAGTATGGATTTTATAAGTGACTGTTTCCATGTTGAACGTTAGAATTGCAGAGTTTTACTTGGACCGAAAACTCCAGTGAAACAGAAGTACAGTGGTGGAGGTGGAACACATCAGTTCTTAGAGTGGCTTTTGGATTCTTTAGCCAGTGACAGAACGGTGAGGCGGGGGAGCATCTTGGCAGCAGAGGTTCAAGAGAGCCAGTAAGAATAAAAGGAAGGAGAAAGGTGATACCTGTAAAACGCTATAGGAACTACTGACCCGTGCCCTCATCCCCTACTGTTTGCAACACAGAGAGACACACAAACACTGGGGAACCATTTACATGCTGGGAGGCATAAAGTAAATATTTTGTTAATTATTTACCCCCTGACTGTTTTTTTCAAACTGGTTGGATAATGGTTATGAAGGTAAAATATAAGCATGCAGAAAATTTAAGACAGAGAAAAGTGCAGAGAATATTTGGGGATAGAATCAAACAGTTTCTTTGGTTCAAGCCAAGGTTAATTCAGAGTTAAAGTGAAGAATGAGTTTAGATAGAACATTTTGGGAACAGATGCAAAAGTTAAGAACAGATGTTGGAAGGCTCTGACTATCACACAAAAGAGTTTAATTTTATTCTCCAACTTAATAGAAACTGTTTTACACATTTGTGTAGAGTACTAATGTTATGATAATGGTATTGTAGGAAGATTAATTTGGTAGTGTAACCTCTGTTTATTCAAACAATGATGTATTGAGTGTCTACTATTTTCAAGATTCTATGCTTCTGTTTCAGGTGATATAAGTTGACTTCGTGCTTAAAGGTTTAACCAGGATGTGTTTAATATTTACTATGTCACAGGCATAGTGCTTAGTGCTCAGAATCAAACAGGAGGACATGGAAGATAAGGAAGAAAAAAAGAGCAGATAATAATATAATGTGTTTGATTTAGTTAGGTTCCCATGAACAACACACAATCAAATGCTACTGCAATTCAAAAGAGGAAGAAATTATATCTAGTTGGCTACAAAGGGCAGCCACTACTGGAGTTCTCAAAAGTTCTGGTACCCACCCTTATCAGCACATTTCTTATCACTTGGCAAACAAACAAACAAAAATTCCTCCCAGCCCCCTTGAAGAGCATCTTCAGTCCCTGGTACCTTGGTTTTGTGTAGTAAGTCCATTTTAGTATGCCTATTTATCTGAGCCCATGTTCCCATCTTTCATGTTTCACCATGGAAATTTTGGCATCCATATGAATTTAATGAGATTCATAGTCTTTTCCAATCAGTCATCCCAAAAAGACATTAGAACTGTCTCCCAGTGCCTTTAACAAGATATTGTATCTTGTGTCAATGGAGAATTCTCCCATATTGACAAAATTTCCCTCACCCAGCTTTATAGTTTGCCCTTCTTTCTTCAGCTCCCTCAAAGATTTACTTCCAGGCAAACTCTCCCTGTCCTTGTCAGTACATGATAGCCAGACCCTGCAGAACCTTTGGAATATAATCATTCAAATCCCTTAGAAGCCCTGTTGCTTACCAGTTGGGTCATGCTTAGATTTGTTTCTTTTCATTTATCTAGTGGGCCAGTCGGAGAGACAGGGGCAGATACTGAGGGAGAAAAGCATTGTCTTCTAAGGCACCTGCCCAGTATTCAGTCAAACCATGGTCACTGTCACCTGACAAAGAACGTGGACAACTTCTGAAATCTCAGAGAGTTCGGTGTGATTGGAGACTTCAGGGATCTCGAGTCTACCCAGATAGCCCAATTACCATAGCAGGTCCCTGACTCTGGCACAGAAGGCTTTCATGTTGGCTGAAAATTTAGCCTCCTCTTAAGAGCAGTCATTCTTGTGATTTATTATGTGCCCGGTCTTCAGCTCTGTCTGTCATCTGGCTCCAGGAGATGAGAGTCTCTCCAAATGCTATCAAATAAGATATCTGGTGCTCATACTTTGCTTTACGTAGGGCATTACTTCATTTGAGCCAGTCATTTGCTCTATTAAAAGCATAAATTATGTTCAGCAATAGCCGTATTTTTTCTTGTATATATATATATATATATATATATATATATATATATGTATGTATAGTCAGATTACAATGTTGTGTCAGTTTCTGGTGTACAGCACAATGATTCAGTCATGCATGAATATACATATATTCATTTTCATATTCTTTTTCACCATAACCTTATCCCCTACTTCTCAAATGACTGAGCTATTGTACCCAACTGTACATCCCTTTGCACTTGCATCCCCTTCCCGTTCACTAAGTGAGAACATCTTAGCACTTACACTTCTTCAGCACATCAAGTATCATCAGTACTTCACCTTTCACAAGTGACAGGGTTCTCACTGTTATATGGCCAGAGGTGGTACCAACCCGAGAATCCTGTTCTTCAAGGAGGCTGGGAGGATTTTTTGTTTGCTTGTGTATTTCCTAGGACCATTTGTGTTATGAAGTATTTTATCTCAAGTGCTCAAGAAGCAGAGCTTGAGATGAGATTCTTGTGCAACAGAGCCATTGAGTGTATATTCTTACTGTGAAAGTTGGAAGGGTGTGAGGGAAGCAGAACAAGGCAGAGAAAGGACTTAGGCAAAGATAATGGATTCAGCAGCCTTCTAGGCATTTCTGAGCAAAGTAGCTTTCATCAAGTGTCAAATATTAAGAAATGGAGTCAGAGGTTTTATTACATGTTACCAACAGCAACTACTAGAGAAGGCCAATTCAAACTTTACCCCTTAATTCACAAACTTACGAATTCTCACTATTGGAGACATAGCAGCACATATTAGCTGGTGGTTTGGCATAATGACCATACCTTGAAGGATAAAATCCTAACTCTGCCATGTTGCTGTCTCCAAGCTGACATCCTGACTGAACCTTAACAGACCATTGTACCATATTATTTGTCCTGCTATTTCTTGAATATGGGTTATATGATGAGACATTTGTGCTTTGAAGTGGTATTCCTTTGCCCTGAGTAGTCCTCTGAGCTGAGGCAATATTGCATAGGATAAGATATCAACAAGAATTATTATATATTATATGTTAGTACTGTTGGTGGAAGGCAAACTCATTTGTCGTAGGTCTTGCTTCTGAGTAAGGATGAATTGCTACATTCTCCAGGTTAGAAGAGATCTGATTAATCATGTCTTCAAGTAGATAACAGGCCTTCTCAAGGAATTATGTCATGTCCAGGACTCAATATTTGTCTCTGCTGCTAGCCGGGGCAGTAGCTAGATCAGCTTTGATAAGTTGGACCCTGTTCTGTTGAACTAATGCATAGCTTCCAATGCTGCCACAATGACAATGATGTACATTGTCCCATTGACCCAGCACTGAAGTGGCCAAGAGGAGACTCTACTCTGACTGACATTCACAGAACCAATGACCCTGCCCATCTGGTTTTAGAGAGTTGCCTCTGAGGTGGATGCTTTCTGAGGATATTAATGTTTGACAAAATGATTTCTAGTCTGTTGTCCAATCTCATTTGTTCATGTATGTATTTATATATATACATATATACATATATATATCCAGTAAAATGATTGTAGTATGACTGCCATTGTAGCAATAATTATCACCTTTATCACATTACATAATTATGTATTTTTTAAGTGGTTAGAATAATTAAATTCTAGTCTCTTAGTAAGTTTGTTCATTATAATATAATGTTGTTTATATTCAATATACTGTGTGTTAGATCTCTCGGTCTTATTTCCTTATTTACTACTTCTTGTAACTTTGTACCCTTAAACAACTAAACCCCCAGCCCCCTGGTGGCCATTTTACTCTCTGTTTTTGTTTTTTCTTTTTAAACAGAAAGTGAAGTGATTACCAGGGACAACATCAGTGGACCTTGTATTTTTATTAGGACAACATATGAATTTAAGGGATGCAGAAAAGCAGTTCTAAGAGGCAAGTTTACAGTGATAAATGCATGTTTTAGGAAACTAGAAAGATCTCAAATAAGGAATCTAAGCTTTCACCTCAAGAAATAAAAAAAGAAGAACAAATTAAGCCCAAAGTTAGCAGAAGAAAGGAAATAATAGAGATCAGAGCAGAAATAAATGAAACAGAAAATAGAAAAACAATAGAAAGAATCAGCAAAATTAAGAGCTGATTCTTTCAGAAAATAAACAAAATTGACAAAACTTTAGCTAGACTAAGAAAAACAGAGAGAAGACAAATGGAATTAGAAATGAAAGAGGAGAGATTACAACGAATACTACAGAAATACACAGGATCATAAAAGATTACTATGAACAACTATATGTCAGCAAGTTAGATAAACTAGAAGAAATGAATGGATTTCTGCAAACACACAACCTACCAAGACAGAATCAGGAAGAAATAGAAAATTAGAACAGAATAATAGTGAGCAAAGAAATTAAATTAATAATCAAAAACCTCCTAACACAGAAAACCCCAGGATTAGACAGCTTCATTGGTGAATTCTATGAAACATTTAGAGAAGAATTAACACAAATCCCTCTCAAATTCTTCCCAAAAAATCAAAGATGAGGGAACATGACCAGACTCATTCTACAAGGTCAGCATTACCCTGATACCCAAGCCAGATAAGGATACTACAAGCAAAGAAAACTTTAGACTAATATCCCTGATGAATATAAGTGCAAAAATCCTCAACAAAGTATTAGCAAACCTAATTCAAGAACACATTCAAAGAATTATATATCATAATCAAGTGAGATTTATCCCTGGGATGCAAGGATGTTTCAACATCCACAAATCAATAAATGTAAACATCACACAAAATCACAAGATCATTGCAATAGATGCACAAAAAGCACTTGACAAAATGCAACTTCCTTTCACGACAAAAACCCTTGACAGATTGCATATAGGAGGAACATAGCTCAACATAATAAAAGTCATATGATAAAACCACAGCTAACATTATACTCAATAGAGAAAAGCTGAAAGCTTTTTTTCTAATATCAGGAACAAGACAAAGATGGCCGTTCTCACCACTCTTCTCCATACAGTACTGGAGGTCCTAACTAGGGCAATTATGCAAGACAGAAAAATAAAAGGTATTCAAATCAGAAAGGAAGACATCAAATTGTCACTATTTACAGGTGATATAATTTTACATGTTGAAAATCCATCCCAAAAACCCAACAAAAAACGTTTGAAACTGATCGACAAATTCAGTAAAGTTGCAGGATAGAAAATCAACACACAGAAATCAATTGTGATTCTATGCACTAACAATGAAATACCAGAAATAGAAATAGAGAAGACAGTCTGATTCACAATAGTATCAAAAGCAATAAAATACTTAGGGATACATCTAACCAAGAAAGTGAAAAACCTGTACAATGAAAATGACAAGATTTTTGCTGAAATTGAAGAAGACACAAAGAAAGGGACAGATACTTGTGTTCATGGATCAGAAGAATTAATATTGTTAAAATGTCCATACCACCCAGAACCATCTATAGAGTTAATGTAATCCCCGCAAAAATATCAAAGTCATTCTTCACAGAAATGGGAAAAAAAAATCCTATATTCCACAAGAGACTCTGAATAACAGAAGAATCTTAAGGAAAAAGAACAAAGCTGGAGATTATCATACTCTCTGATTTCAAACTCTACTACAAAGCTATAGGAATTAAAATATTATGGTATCTGTATCTCCTATCTTTGAAAAGTCAATGAATTTCTCTTTTTCTGAGACACGTGTGCCTTGGAAATTAGTTCAGGCATTCTTGGGAAACACACTGGGGGCATTTTTTCTAAGCATACTTCTTTAGCAGGGCATTTTCCTTCTTCAAGGAGCTCTGAGTAAGTGAATTGATTTAGACCTTGAAACCCGGCGAGAGAGAACAGTTTTTATTTTAGCCTTTGATGACAGTTTTCTGCTTGCCAGCAATTAATTTCTGTTTTGCAAGATGAGCGGCATCTTGGTTGTCTGTCCACTTGTCTCAGCCTAAGGAACATTATTAACTATTCCAGCAGATGCCTGTTGAGCATCTTTACTTTCACTCCAGACCTTTTATGTTACGCTACCTTTTATGTTAATCACATCCACCTGGCCTGTACAGATTAAGTGTTGTCACCTAGCTTTTGACATTATGAGATCCCAGCATCCTCAATCAAATTAAGGAGTCTGGTTCAACAGAAGCATCTCCTAGTTAACCTTGTCCTACAGAGGACAGCTGCCAGTGAACTTCTCAAAGATTCCATTGCCATCTTCATCAGATTATTTCTTACGGGTTCCCTGAAAACATATGTTCAGGCGGTGCATTCTTGGTACTTATGTAGTGACTCCATCTTAATAGTCCCACTTTGCTGAGTTTTCTAATGTCTTCTGCAGGACTCTGTCATAAGTTTCCCATTTATCTTCTGTAAGTAGGTTTTTGTGTTCATGTTTCTAGTCATCACCCCAGCTGACTCTTAGGACTGGATGCGGTATTGTTGTGTGTAGATTTAATCCTCAAGGAGCAAAAGAGTGTTCTACGTTATTAAAGTCTTCCTTCTCCAGCCCTGCATTCTGCAACCACTCCCTCAGTCCCATCCTCCTAGAGAAAATAACATATTTTTTTGTTTGTTTGAGCTGTTCTGGGTTTGGGACCTAGAATTGTCCTGAGCACTAATGATGGGAGGCAGATGCAGGTCTTAAATAGAACAAGCATTATCTTCCTGTGAGGTCCTACTTTCTGTGGCCACTGTGGCCTCTAGCAAGTAGAGCTCTTCTGAAATCGTCAAGGCTGCTTCTGTAGGTGTGTAGAGTTTAGGAATATTTAGGAAAATTTTAAGATGCTCATGCTTATCAATCAAAATTATCTAGATTTCAGATCTCATTATCTCACCTTTTCCCCACCAGGACCTTGGTTTTGGTTCAGAGATTTATTGATTATAAGTGTTTCATGTCCTTTAAGCTTGGTAGAATACTTGGTTTGATTTTCTGTGAAGTCTTCAGAAATTAGAATTTTCTTAAAACCTGCCATAGAAATACCCTCTAGCATTCTCATCATTTCTTAAATTGACAGTTGGCTGAGCTGACTATTTCTTTTCTTTTTTGTTTAAGGAATCCTAAAGCCAATAGCAGGAGGAAATCTATGATTCTTAAAATGTTATAATTAGCATTACCTCCACTTTTGTGGGCCCCCACCCCCATGTTATACACAGTTAAGGCACAATCCTCCTCAAACCAACCTATAGATTCAATGTCAACGGGCTTTTTCTCTGAAAAGGTCTCTGAAGTTAAGAGTCCAATAGACCAGCAAGTAAAGCCCTGTATACAGAATTGGGTAATATATTTACTGATGAAGGTAATCCCACAGTGCTTGCCAGTTTGTGCCACAATGGAATTAAGACCTGAACGAGGGGTACAAGAGATTGATTGGGTAGAAGAGGCGAGGAACAAAGAAGTACCAAAAAAGACTCCATGAAGTTGAGCCTATAAAAAAATAAATAAATAAAGTGTAAGGTGGGAGGGAAATAATTAATTTGGCCTCTTACAAGTGAAATATTGGCAATCGGAGTGTCTCCCTGTGCAGAATAGCTAGTCAGCCCACAGTAACAGTGAAGCTATAAGCATGGGTGAAATCACCAGGAAAAGGGTTAGAGAAAGAAGAAAAGAAATTCAAGTATTGAAAGTCAGAATTAAAGTGGCATTCCTAATGAACAGCCAAGATGAGGGAGAAGTAACAGTGGGAACTATTAGGCTGTAAGCGTTTGATATATTAAAGGTGTTCAGATATGACCCTGAATCAGAGTTGTTTGGTAAGCTGGTTTTGACAGCCTGGTTTAAACTACATTGCATTCATCTGAAAAGTAATGACAATTAATAATGAAGCTTAGAATGATACAATAAAAAGTGTTTTACATCTCAGTAGTTTTATTGTTGTAAAAACAAAAATTTCAAATATTCTATTTTATTGAATTTTTATAATCTTTTAAGGTGGGTGGTACATATATATTTAGCCCCATTATCCCATTAAGAAAATAAAATGTCTATCAAATGTAATGATTGTCCTGAGATCATACAGCTAGTAAATGACGTAAATGAAACAGACACCTGATTCAGCTTTCTAACTCAATGCAGTTTCTACTGTGTAGCCTAATACAAGATAATTTTTTCCTACTTTAGGTGCTAATCTAATAATGGAAAATATGACAATTACTGCTCTCACACTGGGAGATGAACACATTAAAAGTGGGCTAGGGCAATGGAGGTGAAAATAAGGAAGACCATAAGTCTGAGCATGTACAGAGGGCTTTGAATTTTTTTTTAATATGCCAACGTGCTTCTCTCCTGATGATGGATTTCAGATAATAGTGATCATCACTGTTGGGATTAATTTTCTATATGACTATATTGTAACCATTTAATCTAACTGATTTGCTTTTACTGGCAATTATAGACTCTCACTATTAACTTAATGAATGCATGCTTTCCTATTATCCATATATTTTATGTGATATTTGGAAGATTGGGGCATAAAAACTATAAAGGAAATCTACATAAACCACATTAAATTATGCTCCCAATAATACTGAGAGTTTCAATACTACGAATGCCTCCCTATCTAAATAAAATGCTGCTACTTGCGGTCCACAGGATATATGCTGGTTTGAGTAAAAGTGATGGATTGGTCCTGGTCCATCCACTCTCTGTCCTTGGATCTAACTTGTGGCATGATGATGAATATTTACAAGAGGGATGGCCTAAGTAAGCGGTATTATTTTTGGCCCTGGTGAGTTTAAGAAAAGATAAATCTATGATGTTAGCAGCCTCTATCCATCTTAAGAGAACATCAGAAAATATTAGGTGGAAATGATTTAATCCATTTGGAGAAAAAAGTGCTCTTAGACCCATATAACAGTATAATTATATTGCAGAGTGACATAGCTTGCCTTTCTATAGCAAGGGATCTAGGGATAATATTAACTGGAAGCAAGCTAAAAATAAATGAATTGGCATGCCTTGTATATTTTAAGGTCATGAGCAACCTAATTTTTCTAGAGCTAATAGTAATTAATGTATTATCCAGCAGACTGTCCTTGGGAGGAAGTGCAGAGTAAATACAACCCCTGATTTAGAGGTTGATTGAACAGAGGCTCAGAAGGAAGAAACCTCCAACATTACTTTCTCTATCATTGTCATGATTAAAGTAGTTTTTCAATAAATCATTCTCTACATATAAAGCTAACTCATTTTTGCTTTTACTATGTTTCCTACTGCGTCTTTTTTGTGTTTTCCTTGTTTTGTAATTTGTTTAACTCCCTACCTGAGTCCTCTCAAATCTTTCAAAATCCAAACTGAGCCTTATTCTTTGCTGTATCTGTCATGACGCCTATCAGGATAACCTGATCACAGTAAACAAAGAACAAGTGCTTCTTGAATGAGAAATAAGTGAGTAAGTACATTCATTACTGAAAGGTATGCACGCGATAAATAGAGGGACCTAACTCCTGATCTTGTTTGCAGTGTATTTGTTCTCTAAGGTCTACGTGCGAAGGTATACCTATTGAAATATGAGTAATATTACTTATCAAGCCCCTACTATGTTCCAGTCACTGTTCTTGACTCTGGGGATACGGAAATAAATGAAACAGACAAATCTCTAGCCTAACGGAACTTTCACCCTAATGGATAGCAATACACAGGAAACAAATACACAAACTACATACGTATATGAGACAGTGATAGGAACTATTAGGGAAAACAAAGTAGGGCAAGCAGATAGGGAGTGACAGGTTGGGAACATTATGACTAGGGAGGTAAGGAAAGGCTTTACTGAGAAAATGGGTGTTTGAACAAAGCCCTAATGGAGGTAAGGGAGTCCCCATGCAGATATTTAAGAGAAGAGGGGTCTAAGCAGAGTATCCTTCTGCAGCGCCGTTCCTCCAGTGAACACAGAACAGCAAGAGTACTGATTTTCCAGCAATCAATACGAGCAAATAGGTTAGTAGAGGGTGACATTTGAGAAGCAATTGGAAGGTCAGATACATAGATGTGTACATAATTGTGAGGACATTGGCTCGTACTTTGAGCAAGGGAAATCCATTTGGAAGCCTGTTTTCATAGGATTACTCTGCGACTGTGTTGAAATTAGACTGTAAATGAGGATGGGCATTAATAGGAAGATCAATGCAGAGGTTTTTGCAATAATCCAGGTGAGAGATGAATAAACTAGGTGAAGACATCAGTGCAGGCAGTGAAAAGTGGTGTGATTTTAGACATAATTTAGAGGTAGAACAAACAGAATTTCCTGATAAGCTGGATGTGGAGTTTGAAAGAGAGGGGGAGAAAAAGATAATGACTGCAAAGTTTCTGGACTGAAGAACTGAAAGAATAGAATTGTCATTAATGGACACAGGGAAGAACCGTTTTTCTTTGTGTGTGCATAGAGGGAATGAGTTTTGTTTTTAAAAAAGATTTGAATTTGTGATTTTTCAAGATGTTCACTAGCCCTAAGTGGAGATGTTAATTATTAAAGTCTGGAGAGTAAGAGTGACATTATGCCTGGAAGTAAAAATTTAGGAGTCATTAACATTAAGAGAGTTTTTGAAGCCATGAAGCTAAAGTAGATCACTAAGAAAGTGAAGGAAGATAAATAAGACAGAACAAGGGAAGGGGGGAGAAAGAAAGGGAAGAGATGGAAAGTGAAGAGGTGCAGAGAAGAGAGCAACAAAAGAGAAGAAAAAATAAGAGACGGGAAAAGAAATGAACTGACTCTTGGAATGCTACAGTAATAAGAAGGGAAGAGAGACAAAAAAGAAAGATAGAAAGAAAGAAAAAGAAAGAAAGAAAGAAAGAAAGAAAGAAAGAAAGAAAGAAAGAAAGAAAGAAAGAAAGAAAGAAAGAAAGAAAGAAAGAAAGAAAGAAAGAAAGAAAGAAGGAAGGAAGGAAGGAAGGAAGGAAGGAAGGAAAGGAAGAAAAGCAGGAGAGGGATGTGCCTGTATTACTTTTCTATTGCTACTGTAACAAGATCCCACCAATGTAGTGGTTAAAACAACAGATTAATTTCCTTCGAGTTCTGAAAGTCGGAATCTGAAAATAGGCTTCACTGGACTAAAATCGAAGTGTCATGAGGATTTCACTCCTTCTGGAGCATCTGGGGGAGAATCTAGTGCCTTGACTTTTCCAGTTTCCACAGGCCACTTGCCTGCCTTGGCTCATGGTTCTTTCTCCCGTTCTGAAAGCCAGGAGTCCCATCACTCTGACATGTTTCTGCCATTATACCTCCTTCTCTGATCTGACCTTCCTGTCTCCTCCTATTATAAAAACCCTCGTATTACACTCAGCCCACCTGGATAATCCAGGATTATACACCCGTTCCAAGACCCTTAACTTAATCATGCATTTTAGTCCCCCCCCTTTTTTTTTTTTTGCATGTAAGGCTCTGGGAATTGGGACATGGATATCTTTGGGAGGACCATTATTCTGCCTGTCACACTGATGACTTAACTAGAGAGGTTCTCATCACAAGAAAAACATTTTTCAAAATGTTTCTTTAATTTTGTATCTATACGAGATGATGGCTGTTCACTAAACTTACTGTGGTCATCATTTCATGATGAATGTGAGTCAAATCATCTTGTATGTGCCTTAAACTTACACACTGTTGTATGTCAATTATATCTCAATAAAACTGGAAGGAAAAAAAAACAATACCAGACAGTATGTTGTTTTGAAATTCAGGTGAAGCACATGCTTTAAAAAGGAGAAATGTTTCACTATTCCACATGTCTACTGATAGATCAAGTAAGATGAAACTGGAAAGTGATCATTGGACTTAATAGAGGAATTTGGGTCACAGTTTAAGGGTGAAAGTCTTTTGGTGTGGATTCAAAGAGTATATATATAGAGAGAAAGAATTTTAGGCAACTAGTATGAACAACTTTCATCAAGAAATTTTGCTCCAAAGCGGGAAAATAAAAGCATGTGACAAATAAAGGGGGAATAGCAGTCATTACAAGTTAATTTTTAATGGGAGAAATAACATTTATAAATTATATGCATCATATATGCACCAGCACAGTAATATATGCTGACAGTAACGATTTAGAGAAGCTTGAATGAAGCAGGAGAGAGAGCATGTTAAACTCCCGCAAAGTGCTTGAGTAGGCGAACAGCAGTGAGATCCAGCACAGAGTGGAAGGGCTGACAGTCATACGCAAACAGCACGCCCATACTAACGTGAAGAACGAAAGGAAGGTAGATATGGAATGAACATCTTTTTTTTTTTAAACATTTTTTATTGATTTATAATCATTTTACAATGTTGTGTCAAATTCCAGTGTTCAGCACAATTTTTCAGTTATTCATGGACATATACACACTCATTGTCACATTTTTTTCTCTGTGAGTTATCATAACATTTTGTGTATATTTCCCTGTGCTATACAGTGTAGTCTATTCTACAATTTTGAAATCCCAGTCTATCCCTTCCCACCCTCCACCCCCCTGGTAACCACAAGTTTGTATTCTCTGTCTGTGAGTCTATTTCTGTCCTTTATTTATGCTTTGTTTTTGTTTGTTTTTGTTTTTGTTTTTTAGATTCCACATATGAGCGATCTCATATGGTATTTTTCTTTCTCTTTCTGGCTTACTTCACTTAGAATGACATTCTCCAGGAGCATCCATGTTGCTGCAAATGGCATTATGTTGTCGGTTTTTATGGCTGAGTAGTATTCCATTGTATAAATATACCACTTCTTCTTTATCCAGTCACCTGTTGATGGACATTTAGGCTGTCTCCATGTTTTGGCTGGAATGAACATCTTTAATGTTTGCTTTGTTCCAAATGAGATGGGAAGTAATGTCAGAACAAAAATGGAACAGAAGGCATTCAGATTTGTAAGAGAAATGAGAAAACTTGAAAGTCATCCAGAAAAGTGAGTGGTTGGTCTAGGGGACGATGGTATGATTTCTGGGCAGCACTAAGGGACCACTTAAAGTTTGATGTGATAAATTTATCATTATACGGGCATGATGTGTGTGTGCACATGCCTGTATATGCATATTTCCAGTCCCGTTCAGTGATACAAGTACAGAACCAGAAGAGGCAAAAAGCTAAATTTAAGGACCTAACACTGATCCAGCTTTCCATTACCTTTTACCCATTACCTCTGTAAAGACTGCCGTTCTGAAGATTCTATTAGAACTCCATGAGATAGCAGATGATGGCCAGATTTACTCCATTCAGCCATCCTGGCTAACCTAATTTCAGATCTGTGTAAAGGTCAAAGGGACACAAGGGGAAAAAAGTTCTACTGAAAAAGAAAAATTAAAATTCTGAACACTCACTGCTGTGAACAGTTGTTAGATATTTACATGGCATCCATTCTTTCTCTTCCTTCCTTTCCAAAAATATGCTTTCCCTTTAGGGAATCATTACTCCCTGGCAGTATTACAGCTATGCGATTTGGAGAGGAGACACTCAGTGTCCAGCTCTAGGGCTGGCCATGATGTATGTGTGCAGATACCCACCATCCAAGAACTGGGGCTGATGGTCCAGAAATAAGCCAATCAGACCTTGGCATTCCACCAAGTATAGTCAGTTGTTCACTGTTAGCATGAACAGTATGTACCTAAAGATTCCTGAAATATTCTGGATGATGTTGAATGAAGAGTTTGAGGACTATAAACAAAGAAACATCTAGGTCTAGCTGGTGGCACTGACCAACAGGTTGCTATTATAACCAACGGCGGACTTAAGAGGCAATCTTCAGATGAAAACTTTGTCTGGGGGAGAGGGGAGGTGAAACACAGAGGAATGGAATCGTGGCCCTAATATTATTATATCAAGCACCCCCACTACCTCTATATTTTCAGTTGTAAAAGTTGTTGGATTATATTGTTTAAGTCATCTTGAGTTTAGTTTTCCAGTACAACTGAACGCATCCAAAGTAACACACTCATTTTAGCTTGTCTACTCACTCTCTGAAATGGAGTTATTCCTTAATCTTTATAATGAGCCAGTTAATAAAAATTATAGTGACCTTGGATATCATCTAATGCAGAAGTTTAGTCTATATTTAAATTTCACATATAGCATTACTAGCAACTGCAGTCTAACATTTCAGAACCCAGCCAGGACAATGAGACCCATACCAGGTAACTAAGTAGAAGAAATTTAATACAGAAGATCAGTTATGAAACTATTAGAAGGACTTTAAGAATAATCAGGAGATATGAAGGAACTCGGAGGTTAGCAAATTTAAGAAGATGCCCTCAATCCTAGGGCTGGAGTGACCAAGGAAGGAAAGTGTGCTAAGCACAGTCTAGGAGCCAAAGCCAGACACCAGAAACTGTAACCACAACCATGGGAGAGCCCGCCTGCATTTCAACCAGGAAGAAGTGGCCACTGCTACTTTGTCACGATGGTGATGGAAGGAGGGGGAGAGATGTTTTGACTTCTTCCTTTCTTTCACCGTTCAATCTCCTGACAGTAGCTTCCGTTAATCACAACAGTTGGCAGAGTGGCCTTGGGGGAGAAAAAAGCAACCAACCAACAAATAAAAACAAAAAGTAACTTTTAGAGAAGAGTCAGCGTCTCTGCTAAGATCAGAGCATGAATATGGGAGAAAACAAGCAAATGACTGGAACGTGGGAATGTAGTTTGTCCGTGAATACTGCACTGGTGTGTGTAAATGGGATTATGTGCTGTAACAGGTAAATCCCAAATGTCAGTGGCTTAACAAACAGAAAGCTTATTTGTCATTCAGTTAAGTTTAATCATGAGGTTTAGGTTAGTAGGGGTACAGGATCTTTGCATCTTGTGATACCGTTATCCTCTGTCTTTATAGTGCTCCACTTAACTGAACGAGGAGAAAAAGAGATAAAAGATCATATGCGAAAGATCTTTACTTGGTGTATGACCCTGGAAATGTCACTTAGACACTCTCTTTTTTTTCCAGCTTTGTTGAGATATAACACCGTGTGAGATGAAGGAATACATTGTGTTAATTAGATACACTAATATATTGTAGAATAATTGTCAACATAGCATTGGCTAACACCTCCATTGAGTCACACAATTACCATTTCCTTTTTGTGGTGAGAATATTTAACATTTACTGCCTTAGAAGTTTTCAAGTATATGGTACAGTATTGTTAATGGTATCACCATGCTGTACATTAGATTCACAATACTTACACATCTTCCAGCTGGAAGTTTGTACAATTTGACCACAATCTCCCATTTCCCACTTTTCCTGCCCAGTCCCTGATAAGAATCATTCTACTCTCTGTTTCTATGAGTTTGGGTTTTTTCTTCTTTTTAGACTACACACATAAGATCATACAGTATTTGCCTTTCTCAGACTTATTTCACTCAACACAATACCTTCAAGGTCCATCTGTATTGTCACAAACAGTAGGATTTTCTTCTTTTTCATGGCTGAGTGATACTCCATTTTGGGTGTGTGTGCACGTGTGTACATAGATACACACATACCTGTATCTAGCTCACATCTTCTTTATCCATTCATCCATTGATGGACACTTAGTTTATTTCTGTATCTTGGCCCTTGTGAATAATATTGCAATAAATACGGGAATACAGACATCTCTTTGATATCTTTTTATTTCCTTTGGGTATATACATCAAGAAGTAGGATTGCTGGGTCATATATTAGTTCAATTTCTAATTTTTTGAGGAAATTCCACACTGTTTTCCATAACGGCTGTACCAATTTACATTCTCACCAATGGTGCATACGAGTTCCCTTTTTCCCACATGCTTGCCAACACTTGTTATTTATTATCTTTTTGATGATAGCCACTCTAACATGTATGAGTTGACATCTCATTAAGGTTTTGATTTGTAATTCCTTGCTAGTTAGTGCTGTTGAGCATCTTTTCATGTGCCTGTGGGCCAATTGGATATCTTCTTTGGAAAAATGTCTATTCAATTCCTTTATTCTCTCCCATTCCAAAGCTTGCTTTTTCATCTTGTTGATTGTTTCCTTTGCTGTGCAGAAGTTTTTAGCTGATGTATTCACATTTGATTTTTGCTTTGTTGCTTGTGCTTTGGGTGTCATGTCCCCCCAAAAAAATTGTTGTCAAGACCAGTGTCAAAGAGATTTTCCCTTATGTTTTCTTCGAGAAATTTTACAATTTCAGGTCTATGTTTAAATCTTTCATCCATTTCAAGTACATTTTTGTGAATGGTGTAAGATAGGGGTCCAATTTCACTTTTCTGCTTGTGGTTATTCAGTTTTCCCAACACCATTTATTGAAGAGACGATCCTTTTGTTTTTAAACATTCTTGGCTCCCTTGTCAAATATTAGTTGATTGTGTGTGATTTCTAAGCCCTTGATTCTGTTCCATTGATCTCTGTGTCTGTTTTTATGATGTACCATTCTGTTTGGATTATGATAGCCTTTTTAGTATAGTTTAAAATCAGGCCGTATGATGCCTCCAGCTTTGTTCTTTATTCTCAGGATTGCTTTGGCTATTTGGATCTTTTGTTCTTCCATGCAAATTTTAGGACTGCTTGCTCTATTTCTGTGAAAAGATCCATTGTAGTTTCGATAGGGATTGCATTGACTACTAAACATGGCCTCAGGCAGAACGGACATTTTTACATTTGTTTTTGTGATCCTTATCACGGGCTCTCTTTCCACTTGTTTTTTGTCTTCTCCAATTTTAAAAATCAATGTCTTGTAGTTCTTTTCTTGCAGATATTTCCACTTCCTTGGTTAAATTCATTGCTATCAATTTATTGTTTTTGATGCTGTTGTAAATGGACTTGTTTTATTTCCTTTTTAGATATTTCAATGTTAGCATGTGGAATCACAACTGATTTCTGCACATTGATTTTGTATCCTTCAACTTCACCAAATTTGTTGACGAGTTCTAATAATTTTTTGGTTAAGTCCTCAGTAATTTTATGTATAAAATCATATCACCTGGAAAAAAACCCACAAATTCACTTCTTTCTGATTTGGATACCGTTAATCCTTTATATTGCATTTCTCTGGCTAAGACTATTTTAAGAGTGATGAGAATGGACACCCTTATCTTGTTCTTAATCTCAGAGGAAAAGCTGTCAACATTGCATCATTGAATATGATGTTAACTGTGGGCTTGTCATATGTGGCCTTTATTACGGTATGTTTCTTCTATACTAAATTTGTTGAGAGTTTTTATCATGAAAACATGCTGTATTTTGTCAGATGCTTTTCCTGCATCTATTGAAATGAGCGTATGACTTTTATCTTTCATTCTATTAGTGTATTGTACCATAATTCTTGATTTGCATATGTCAAACCATCCTTTTATCCCAGGGGTTAATTCCACTTGGTCCTAGTGTATGATTCTTTTAATGTGCTGTTGATTTCAGTTTGCTCATACTTTGTTGATAATATTTGCATCTGTATTCATCGGGGATATGAGTCTACATACAGGTGTTTCTGGAAGCATCCTTATCTGGCTTAGGTATCAGGGTAATGCTGGCTTCGTGAAATGAGTTTAGGAGTACCCTCGCCCCTTTAATTTTCTGGAGGAGGTTGAGAAGGATTGGAGTTAATTCTTCTTTAAATATTTGTTAAAATTCACCAGGGAAACCATCTGGTCTGGGGCTGGTTGTTGTTGTTGTGAGATTTTAGATGATTAATTCAATTTCCTTACTAGAGCCATCTTTGCATTGTTTTCTAGTCGTTGTGTAGTTCTGTTGTTGTTCCTTTCTACTCCTGCTGCCTTCCTTTGTGAATGAATGTTTTCCCATAGTGGTATGGCTGATCCCCTTCCTTTTGCCCTCTGTGAATCTACTAGAGGTGTCGGCTTTGTGACCACCATGAGGCTCACGTAAATTATCTGACAGATATAACTGTCTGTCTTACATTGATAACAACTTAACTTTGATCACATATGAAATTCTACACTCTTACTTGCCCTTTTTGTGTCTTTAATGCCACAACTTACCTCTTTTTATATTGTGTATTCATTAACAAATTATAGTAGCTATAGATGTTTTAACACTCTTCTCTTTAACCTTAATACTCCAGTTAAGTGATTAACACACCACCATATTACAATATTCAGTTTTCTGAATTTGACTATTTATTTGCCTTCACGGGTGTGTTGTATATTTTCACATGTCTTCATGTGACTAATTAGGGTCCTTTCATTGCAGCTGGAAGAATTGCTTTCAGCGTTCCTTGTAAGGAGTTCTGGTTGTGATGCATTTCCCTGGGCTTTTGTTTGTCTGAAAAAAAAAGTCTATTTCTCCTTCACTTCTAAAGGTAACAATTCCAGATAGGGTATTCTTCATTGGGAATTTTTTCGTTTTTTTCTTTCAGCACGTTGACTATATCATTCCACTTTCTTCTGGCCTTTTCTGCTGAGAAATCCACTGATAGCTTAATGGGGGCTCCTTTGCAGGTTGCAATCTTCTTTTCTTTTGCTTTGTATTTATTTTTGACAGTTTTAACATAATGTGTCTCAGAGAACATGTTTTGGAATGAGTTTATTAGCTTCATGAACTTGGATGTCCAGATCTCTCCCCAGATTTAGGGAGTGCTTAGCCATTATTTAAAAGTATTCTGCCCCCTTCTCCCTCCCTTGTCCTTCTGGAACTCTATTAATTTGCATATTGGTTCTTTTCTTGGTATCTCATAGACCATCTAGGCTTTCTTTACTCTTTTCATTAACTTTTCTTTGTTCTCTTTCCACTGGTTAATTTCAAAGTTCCCATTTTGTAACTTACAGACTGTGTCTTCTGTTTGATCTGTTCTTCTGGTCTTCATTTTTCTTTTCATTCGTTGTATTCTTCAGCTCCAGAATTTCTGTTCTTTTTTTTTTAATGATTTTTCTTTGGTAAATTTCTCATTTTGTTTATATATTTTTCCTGATTTCATCAAATTGTATTTTTGTATTTTCTTGTATCTCACTTAGTTTTCTTAGAACAGCCACTTTGAATTCTTTATTAGGTAAATCATGCCTCTCCGTGTTTTTGGGTTTGGTACCTCTCCACTGATTTCTGACAGTGTCATATTTCCCTGATTTTTCCTGCTCTTTGGAGGTTTTTAATGCTGTTTCTGCATTTGAAGTTGGAGTCACCTCTTCCAGTCTGTACTAACTGCCTTCAGGGGCGAAACACATCAGTCCTGCTGGTGATTCTGAAGCTGTCTTAGACCTTGTGTAGATCATCTGCTTCGTGTTTCTTGCTCCCTCTTGTGGCAGAATTCTTAAGCTGGTGTTTCCTCTTGATCCTACATTGCAGCTGGTCCGCTGCTGACAGCATTTCTTTGGTTTTCCTGAAGGCGGCGCAACAGCTTGAGTTTGTGGCTTCTCCCGGGCCCACAACCTTGACTTGCTTTCTGCACCCGCTCCCCAGCCATCTTTAAAGCTCACTTGTATTTCTGCCATGGACGTGTGCACAGGGAGCCGGCCACAGAGCGGTGGCGTGTGAGTGAGGCCGACGAGTTTCTAGGGGTGTCAGTGGGCCAGCTTGGGGAATCCATGCATGAGGCTTTCCCAGAGGCTTGTGGGCGGGCCTCCTTATGGAGTCCGCAATACAGTCAGTGTCCCTTTAATGCCCTTAATCTGCTGCTCTCCCCATCTGCTCCCTCCTGTCATGGAGCTCCTCGCTTATTTCTCTAGATGCTGGGAGAGAGAACTAAGTCTCTTTGGCAGCATCCAGCACAGCCGGGGAAGCCAGGCGTTCACTCATCTGCTCTCCTTTCTCTGCAGGAGAAATGCCAGCCCAGAAAGTCTCTAGCCCTAAGCTGTGCTGCCCTTGAGGAGGACTGAGCTGGACAAAGTCAAACTCTTCCTCTTACCACTCCAACACTTTCAAACTTGTATAGTTTTGCTCAAGGGGTGTGCTGGAACTTCTGGGAAACCTAGACATCCACAAAGTCTTTCTCATATGTGGGTGACCGCCCAGGTCAGTGCTCGCCAGGTGCTCCTAGACCACAGCCGAGATGGGTTGGAACTGGTCACAGGCTCCTGAAGGGCCCATAGCCTGTACCAAGGTCTGTTTATCCGTTACCTGATGCCTAGGTGAGCCAGGCTCCTCCCAGGTGTCTTGGCTAGGGTGCTGGATCCCATGATTCCTACAGAGGCATTTCTGTTTGTGGACGAGTGCCCAATTTTTGTTTTTGAGGTGGAAGGGGAAGGACAAGTGAAAAAAAGAGTTCTACCCACTTACTCTCTTTTAACAATGGTATATTCATCATTATAGTGATGCTCAAGCTCGTGTACATTTTTAACAGTAATATAGTCCCTACAGTGATGCTCAAGCTAGTCTACATGACAATTACAATTTAAACATTCCTGCTGGCACTGGCTCCAGCAGCAGGTTTCTGCTTTGGGGCTCCAGGTAAATTGTGGCTCTCTGTATCTACCCCTTTCTCCGGTTTTGGCAGCTGAGGCTTGCCTTGTGACCTCCATCTCTAATGGATCTAAGAAGAGCCATTGTTTTTTAACTTGTTCAGCTTTTTTCTTGCTGTTAGGATGGGAATGACCACTCCCAAGCTCTCTTTTTTCACAGAGGAAATCACAAGTTGTCTTTATTTTTAAAAGGCAAAGAAACCAAGACCCACCTATCTGCTAAACATTAAGCAAAGTGTTTTTTTAAAATTGTTGTTCACTCATATCCCGCCTTCTAAAAGTTCCTGGCTTATAGTAGGTACTCACTAATATTGTAGCATGGATGAATGGATGAGTAAAAAATTGCCCAGTGCCTCATAAGTGAGTGATAGTTCTGGGGCTGAACCCCATTTCCCCCCGACTTACTGTGTTTTCTGTGATCATACATAGCAATTGTTTAGTTTTCATTACAAATATCAAAGTTACTTACATTCTGTGATACTGCACTAGACTCTGGCTATGATTCTATCAGTTTCTGAAACGTATCGCAGAGAAGAGACATGAGTGCATCCTCCAGTCTCAAATTGTTCCACCTGGTGCCGTTTCTGTGCGATGCCTGGTCTCTCATCGGTCTCTCCATATGGTTGTCACTTAAATGACATCTGCTAAGCAGAAACAGTCTGTATCAACATGTACAGACGGAAAATAATCTTCATTTTGCACTGAGCTTAAAGGACCCTGCCTGCTGACTGAAACAGAGGGTTGCTGTACTGTGGAAGGAGTGCTGTTGTCAGTGACACCTGCCCATCAGGCAAGGCGGAGTTAGTTGTTCAGGATTCGAGTCTTTAAAATATAAAAGTATGAGGATACGAATTACCATTCATAGAGTCTTAGACCTAGATAAGCCTCAGAATCACTTATTAATCCATACTGTATTTTACAAAATACGAAACTTACGTACAGGGTTATTAAATAGACTGCTTAATGTCACAGAGAACGTTAGCGGTCATCCAGGTCTTCCCACTTCCAATTAAGTGCCCTCCGCCCCTTATGTTTTCTTTTTCTTTCCTTCTACTTTTAACCACTACCCAGACCTGCTGTCTTTTATCTTCTCAGTTCTTTCTTTAATTTAGTGGCAAAAAGCAGTACCTGATACACGGTGGGGGATCACATTAATTAGGGATAATGATGGCACCTGTGCTTTGTCAGGCCGCGTTCTATGGCAAGCTATTTCTCTGGCTCACCGTTTAATTTATTCTACCATCCTGACTCAGAGGGGAGATTATGATTTTATAGCTTTACATTCTGGGATCTAGTGAGCATTTCTATTAAATCCCTGGAGTCACATCACAACAACAGCCTCCATGCAGTTTCACTTCACAAAGAAGCTAATGGAGTTCGTCCTGCGAATGGATGAGGGGCCATGGGGTGAATACTGCTGCTTTCATCATTCTCAGGTTGTGTTTTAAGCTACAGATCTCGAGGAACAGCTGTAGACCTGTTCATTTGTAATATTTTGCGACAGAAATCCTGATTTCTCTTTCTAGCTGTACCCCAGAATTACAGAGAAATCTGAGCCAGTCACATCCTCTCCCTGCTCATTTTGCTGTCTTCATAACGAGGATAAGAAGGAGTACCTGCCCTCCAACGTACCTCACAGGAATGCCCCGAGGACTAGTGAGATCACATGTATAAAAGCGCTTGGTGCACGAAGAGTGACACCAATTATTTCTTTCTGTTAATCTCATGAGATGTGTAATTCACGGCTGTATAATGTGGCATGACGCTGCAGTTTCAGGTGTTCAGCGACAACTTACAAAAAGCTTTCTCTGCTTTGTAGTTGTTTGCATAAAGAGAATAATAATGTGGGGGAAATAAAGAAGGCTTTCTCTAAACTCAGCGATAGCTAAGTCCAGAAAACTCATAGAACAACATTGAATATTAAGAATAGAAGGTGTCTAGACCAGCCTCTGGTGGTGTCTCTCTCCCATTTAGATCTCTGACAGGTAGTACATTAGCCTCTGCTTGATTACTTCTAGGGATGAGAACCCCACTACTTTATAAAACTGTCATTGTTAAATGACACTCATGGTTACACAGTTCACTCTTTCATGGAACTGGGTCTTACTGACAATCTATGGTAAATATGTTCTTTTCTTCCCCCTACTCATCTTCCTTCTTATATGTCTGGCATTATCAGACATTTTAAAATTCCCCTCTTATCCTGATTAAAAATCCGTTTCATTCCTTTGTCTACTCTGAGTCCAGCCCTAGGGAGCCAATTGAATTTGCTTATACCTTTTGTAAGACGTAGTGCTCAGAACGTAATTCAGCAATAGAGAACGTTGGGGGCGTGTTTGGATGCTGTGGAAATGTGTCACTTGGCTCTGTTTTAAAGAAAGGAACCTGCCAATCAGGCATGAGGAGTAAATGGAATTGACAGCTCCAGCGGCAGCATCTTTGAGACCCACTGCAGAATTTGAGCTGAGTCCAGGTCCTTCGTCAGCCTTCACTAACGACTGAACTGGGTAAATTACTGGGGTCTGGCCATTGCTGTTCTGTGCAGAACTCCTCTTGGGTGATCTGTGCCCCTGACCTCCCTGCTGGGCTGAGGAGGACTTTCTCAGCTGCAGCGTAGAGCGAGACCCTTCCCACCTAGCCCTCCTTCCACAGCTCCCCCAGTGCATTCACATATGCCAGCTTTGCAGTCTGAAGGGTTACCCCGCCTACTCCTTTGCTCTCTCTCCTTGATGTTTTTGCAGGCACTGTTTTAGACATTCCTTGTTTTCTAACTGCATGCTGCCATCTGCTTTCTGGCAGACACGACTGAACATGATCTGCTACCTGCTTGCCTTGGTTTGGCAATAGTCAATGACCTATATTAAGATTATAGTGTATGGGAGCTCTGGGACTCCGAGATCACTCTAAGTTTGGTGAATTATTAGGAGGATGGGCTGAAGGTACCTTCCTGGGTACCCCAGCTCCCATGTAAAAAGTTTCAAATATCTTCCTACCCATCCTTAGTTCAGGAATCAAGAGAGGTTTAGTACTGAGCCTCATGTACTGCATAATTTCTGTAAGCCTTATACAGTCTTCCACATCAGTCACCCCTTAGACACTCATTTATTTATTCCTGAGCTTTTTGTCAAACAACTCTGCTAACCTACATGACCTCCGATATCATTACCTTCCCAATTGTGGCTTCACCTTAGTTTTATCCTCAACACTTATAATCGTTTTTCTGGCTTTGATCTTTGAAGCTCTTTTTTTTTTTTTTTAAGTACAGTTACAACTTTCTAGGTAGAATCTAAATTCGTCTTAACCTGGTTCCTATAATATGTATCTTTGTGCATTTCACTTACAGGAAGTTGTCTAACTGGTGGCATCCAGTCCCTATGAAAAACTTAACAAATTCTAGAAACCTTAAGTATCTTAATTCAGCCTGAAATCTCAGCCAGTCATGCTCTATAACTCATGTTATAAGCATAACAGGAAACAAAGAAGACTCCTGTTTGAACTGGAGAAGTAAAGAAGCAGCTAATGAAAATCACTGCTGGAATTTTGGTCCTCCCTGTATCAGAGTCACACATGCTTCTCTCTCACTCTCTAAGATATCCATGGCCTTGGCTTAAGCATCTTAAGTCCTCATTACCTTTTCTTGAATGTGTGCCATGAAACACAAGCACACTCTTTTTTAAAAATCTGAATTTATTTTTAAAAAAAATTGAGGGGGGAGGCAGATAGGTTTACTTGTTTATTTATTCTTAGAGGCTAAGCCTGCACTCTACCACTTTAGCTATACCCTCCCCCACCCCCAAGCACACTCTTAACATCTCAGTAAATCACATGCCTTCCTTTTCAGTGCTGCTGTCTGAAATGCCAAGATGGACAGAAGTGTTAGGTTGCCCAAACATTGTGTGTTTATTGGTTTTCTACATTCCTGCCGATTCTTATCTCTGCTTTTTCAGACCTCTCTGTTGTCCACAGGAACCATTTCTCCATGAGCTTCCCCTAGAATTACCCAAAAGTCCATCATTAAAGCCATCAGTGGCAGCCCTTCTCTCAACAGCATACTGATTTTGGAAAGAGCAAACTGCTACTCTGTAGCTGGGGTGTTCAGCATCAAAGTGTCCCTTCACCCACCATAATCTTCATCCCTCATCTGCATTTCCTGTTAGCAAAATCCAGCCTGACTGATACCCATGTGTCTTATTTCCTTGATTTCTTGAGGTTTCCTTTGTGCTAGACTCCAGCACTTGTAGCAAGTCCTGATCTACATTCGGCGTGGGCTCCTGTTAGATAGTCCCCAAACTTATATTCCTGCTCCCAGCCTTCTTTTCAGGACCTCAAATACATTTCAGTGGATATAGTTTGGCTCTGAGTTAGATGTTTCCCTCAATTACATTCCGTTCAATCTGAATCACTTTCCCCATTGCTACCTAATGTTTGTTCCCTGGAACTAGAGGGAATTAAAGATGTTCCAAATACAGCACCCCCGAAATAGTTCTGGTTTCCTCTTGGGCTAGTAATAGGATCTTATTTCTTCATCTCCTTGAACTTAGGTTTGGTCTTTGACTTATTCTGGGAGATGAAGAATTTTAGGCCAAGTGAGACATGTCACCGCTGGGCAGAGCTTTTAAGATCCAAGGCACTATTTCTTCCACCAAGTCAACTAGCGCTATGGTCTGCTTGTTTGTGACCGCCCGAAATTCAGATGTTGGATTTCTAACCCCCAAAAGTGATGATACTAGTAGACAGGGCCTTTGGTAGGTGCCTTCATGAATGTGGAAACCTACATGAATGGGATTACTGCCTTCATAAGAGAGGCCCCATAGAAATACCTCACCCCTTCCATCCTGCGAGGACACAGGGAGAAGGAGCCAGCTACGGACCAGGAGGAGGGCCCTCACCAGAATGTGGCTTTGCTGTCACCTTGGTCTGTTAGAAGTGAATTTCTGTTCTTTGTAAGCTACTCAGTCCATAGAACCCTGCGTTTTGTTACAGCAGCCAGAACAGACTGAGACAAACAGCACTGCTCCAATCAGTGATACTCTATACCACCTCGGGCCACAGGATGAAGGCTGCACAGAGGAAAACACCAAGCCAACCTACGATCGACATGAAGTATGAGTGAGAACCACACCTTGTCGTTTTAAGTCACTGGAACGTGGTGGTGGCTACAGCAGTATAAATATGCTGTTCTCATTGAATTCCATTTCCCTGGCATATCATTGTGCTCTGGTACATGTAACACTCTCCTAGGGTCCCCATACACCCTTGAAGACACCTTCTTTGGAATGTTAAATTTAAGTGTTTGTTTTCTCAATTTTTTGATCACTAGCCCATTACAGTGTGGTGGATAAAAACGGGCTTTGGAGTAAAAAAACACCTGCCTTTTAAATCTAAATCTAAATGACTGCTTTGTAACTCTGCAACTTTGGGTAAGCAGCCCCTGTTGTTTCTCCACTTATAAAATGTGGAAAATAATATATTTTATCTAATAAAGGATTATTTGAGGATTAGATGAGACATTACATATAAATGGCCAGTGGCCTCACAAGCCTTCTATCAAAACAACCCTGTCCTATTTTAAGTCAGATATTGGACCAAAGTATCATTTGTTAATACAATTTTCAAAATTGCTGTATTCATACCTTATGCTGTATCAGGTGCATTAGTCTACAGTATATAATATTTCTTACGTGCTTCTCAAGAGGAAATCTGTGGGAAAACATTTCTGAAATGCACGCTAAGTCCAGGAAATTGACCTAGGCACTGACCATTATTTATTTGTGCGTTTTACACATACAAAAAGTGAAGCCCAGAGAGGTTAAGTGACTCACTTGAACTTGCTTGGCAATAACTGAATAAATATGTATCTCAAATATAAATTTTCTAACTTCAAAGATCTCTCTCTGTGCATAAACGATTATTTCTCCTAAATAAGACATAGTAGTAGAATTTTAAGGACATTTGATTTTAGGTGATAAATTCCATTTATGCAAAGAGTCAAGATTGGTGTTTGGTAGAAAAGTGAAACAATCAAAGCTTCCTCTACCCCCACCTTTGTTAAAACCTCGTACGAAATTATGTCCTATGGGCAGTAGGTTCAAACAAGGAAGCTTTAAAGGACATTTGTGTGTCTAGTGTATGAATTGCTCTCTAATCACAGGAAAACTTGGGACTATAGCCCCAAACAATTTCTAGAACCTCAGCTTTCCCACAGGTAGAGTTAAAATATGGCTTTCTGAATTTAAAACAAGACTGAAATTTATCTAAGAAAAGACCTCAAAACATCAAAGGAGAGATCACTATGTATAAAAAATGTAAGCTGTATCTCCAGGAGGGCAAGATACTCATCTTTCAGAATATTTCAAGAATATATATTTAAAATACAAGCCATTGGAGGATGACCAACATGGAATTGAAACACATATTCAGTAACTCTTCTTTCTGTAACGTTGATCTTAAAGAAAAATACAGTCATTTTTAACTTTAATCATAAACTTACAAAACCAAGGGGAATTAATTTTTAAAAACAACTGAAAAGAGAAGAGTAAAGAGGAGACAAAACGGAAGTAACAGCAGCTTGAAGTGCTGGTGGGATGCGAAGCAAAGTTTAAAAATGTAAGAGATGGGGGAGACTAGGAACGCTAATTCTAGCACGCCATTCACTTCTTCTGCAGGACGTTCTATTTGTGACTCATAGATAATTTATAGATCTATTCAATTAGCAAGTTAGACATGAGTATGCCTACATCTGCCCATGCAGCTGAAAGCAATAATCTCTGTTCTGTGATGTTATTGTTGCTAAAAACTTCTGTAGCAAGCAAAAGAGAATTTAGCTTTCTGCAGAGCGGTTGAGAGGGAAATGAATCACAGAGAGGAATCTTTAGAGATTCAAACACCGGCAAATAAATCTGTGGTCTGGAGTGGAAGCCTTAGGCACACAGATGCCACACTCAGAGGCACAAAGTGAAATATTCAGCCGCAGTCTTCCCATTTTGGTTTAAATCTTTGGGATTTACGGAAAACGTATATCAGACATATGGGTTCTGTTCTCTTCTCGTTGTCCTTTGCAACTTTCACCAAGGTTGTTTCCTCCTTCCTGCAAACTAAACTCTTCATGATCATGCCCCGATTATTTGTCACTCCAGCAGGCGAAGCTAGAGATTTAATGAAAAGAGGTATTCTAATTAAATTTGTGAGAGGTATCTGACCTTCGTATTAGAATTTCTTTCAGGTTGAAGTCAGAAGGAATTTGATTTTAAAATACGGTGTCACCTCTTTGCACGGATTCCCTAGCAAGTAATCCAACCTTTTGGATAATGCTGTGTCATAGAAATCTTGGATATTGGACAGATGCTTTTTATTAGAGGTTCTTGAGCTAAAGAAAATGTAGGGCCTTTTAACATCCCAGTCATTATTATCCATTACATCTCCTGCAGATGGATTGCTGTGAGAGAGGTAAGCACATGAAGAACAGCTCAAGCATAGCCTATCCGTTTTGTTGGCATTATAGCTTTTCTATTAATTCATAAAGACATTAAATATTCAATACCTGCCTTATAAATTAGTAAATAGAGGATATATGAATATGTAATTCATTTTATGCTCCCTGGGATAGCCATAGGAGACCAACTGCTTTATTAGTAATGCATGGGACAGTAGCTACGTGATCATATTTCAGCACATAAGAAGACTTCCAGTACCATGCTTGGAAATTATTAAACTATCTCTTGGTATATTGGAGAAGTAAAGTTTCAGGTTGAAATGAAACCTGTTAATTCATATAAAAGAGGAAAGGGGACAAAGGCATTTCCCTCTTCTGCAAAACTTTGAAATATTTTTGAAAGAAAAAAGGTTAGATTTACCTATTGTCAGGTTTGCTTTTATATATGTTCCTGTTTCAATTTTTATGAATCTCTAGATTAGTCTGTGTGTATGTGCACAAGCATCTGTTCCTAATTTGTTTTCCTAATTTCTTTATGGAGTTAACGCACACACGCATACACATGCAATAAAACCTAAGCCTTCAACTCTCTTGTTTCCACATGACTCATCCTACTTTCTGTTGGACTTTTATTTCTCCTCCCCAAACCTCATTTCCTCTGTCTCTAAAAATAGCAAAGATAATATTTTCTCAATGGATTATTAGTGGATTAAATAATACATCTTCTGTTTTAAGATGAACTAGAATATTGGTTCTTGACCAGCTGCCATGGATCCCTGGAATGCTGTGAACACATCTTGAATGTGCCACTAAATTCTGATCAATGTACAGCATTTATTTTTTCCTCTGCCACTGAGAAGTCAAATGATACAATGATACTTGCAATTAGAACGTTCATTGGAGCAGGTCGTGGATTTTGATTTGAAGCGGGATGCCTTGGTTGCTCTGGAAGGGAAGGGATATGGCCTAACAGCAAGCGTACACCAAAACAGTGTTAGATGTTAGCTGGAACAAGTGAGACACTTACCTTGTAATTATTTTAAAAACATCACATGGGCAATAAATAACAACCCAGACACTGCAACATACAATTGAAGGGTGACCCTATGATAGATACAGATGTATTTATAGCCATTGTGAGATCCTTTTATGATGTAGCAATATTAAGACTGGAATTATGGGTGACTTGTTTAATGTAATTCTTCATTTGGAAATTCTTCAAGCATGTTATTAAATATTCCTGTATGCTTCTAGTATTTAAAATTGCTCCACAGGCACACATTGTTTAGCCTACCAGAATATATGAGTATTTCATACACATTAGATAGTAAGTTCATTTATTCTCCCTTTTTTATTTCCTTTCCACTCCTCCAAAAACTTTTGTATGGCTAGCTTATATCTATGTATATTTGCTGTCTCCCTCCTTCTCCCTCTCCTTTTTCTCTCTTTACCCTGCCAGCAAGTTATTTAAATTTTACTTTGGCCTTCCACTATTTTATCAGAATTTTAGTCTACTTCTAAATCAAAACTAAGTCAAAATGTAATAACACACCTGACCTTCAGAAGGTATTGATGATTCTTTCTTAAAGGACTTTAATAGGCTTTGTCTGCCAGTACCCACCTCATTTGACCTTCTTAAAGCTTCCATCTAATGAAGATGAAAATGGAAAGCAAGCGAATATAGCGGTTTTGGAATTGGCTGAATGTCTTTCAGCATCAGAATTTTTTTCTTTTTTTAAAGCCAAGAAGTACATGAATGTCAACTTTGGTTCTTTCAGAGCACGAACTTGGTAAGAATAACTTCTGCTTTTGAAATTTCAAACAGTCATCTATTCCAGCAGTTGTAAGTAGAAGTGTATTTATGACAGAGTAAAGAGTAATTGGTGAAAATAATGAATTTATAAAGTGTATGTAATTACATGCAGTTGGATATTACACTAGGTTCTTTTGTGTCATGGTTGAAGACGTCTTTGAGTAATATCAGCTGCGAGTTCTTATCAATTCCTTCTTTCCTTATCTCTATATTCAAGCGTGTTCTACCGAGCAAAGTTACTACTGTTATGAGATAATTAGAAGATCATTATAATTAATAATTATTATAAGATAAAATAACTATCATAAACTAATAATTTTTTAGCATTCAAATCTGCTTTAAATGGTACTCAAACTAAAATCATGGCAGATGTGAAGAAAATTGATGATATTATTAAATTGTTAAAAGTAAAAATGGTATATTCTAATTGAAAATGAACTCCATAGCATATTCAGTGTCCCTCCCCACCTTTTTTGTAGCTTTTTCACAAGTGGAGAGGAATTTACTAATGCCTGTGGTGGTCACGATGCTTAAGGGATTTGAAAATCTTTCAACTATCTTAAGTTAACAATGGGACTTCGTGTTGCATTTGATTTGTTTTAGATACATAAAATCCTACAGGACTTACTGCCTTGAGGTCTTGTAGTGGAGTATAGCTTAGAACTTAGCATAAGGATACATGTATCACCTCTGGAACCAACTGCCTCAGTTCAAATTTCTGTGTAGTCCTTTAACCTTGAACTTGTCATATAATCTCTGTGTGGTCTAGTAAATTGGGGCTAAAATAGCAAATCTATGATTATTTTGAGGATTAAATGGATATATAAATATGTGTGTATCCATTAAAATTGTCTTATATTTAAAATATCTCAATAAATATTAGTAATAATTAATATGTTGGGAGTGTGGAAAATATCTTTTTATGTATGGTACCCTGAAGGTTTCCTTCAGAGATTTGCTCTCTGAGAATATTTAAGGTCCAAGGAGCTATATATATATATAAAATTTTTTAATGATTTACTTTTTTCTTCATGTTGGGCACATTGCAATATGGACTTTTGATTCTGGAAATTCACGTTAAGGACTCAATATCCAGGGACATGCCTGACTCACCTTTCTGAGGCAGTGCACCTCCCAATTCTTACAGATAATCTGAAACAATATAAAAATATCATTATAACATTATGATTTTACAAGGGACTTGCACATTCATACCCTTTTGACCTAAAGAACTTTATAAATGATGCCTGTCATTCTCAAGTCTTTGCACCACCAAAGCTGAAATATATATAGTAAAAATGTGCCCTTAGGCAACAGAGAGAAAGAAGCAATACTCCTCCCTGCCTTTATACTTCCAAATCACACTCATGTTATCTACTCTGTCTTATCTCTACCTGGTTGTTCTTTGGTTTTCCTTCTCTCAGTGAAGGGCACCACGCTTCATTCCATTTCACAGGGCAAACCACTGTAATACTTGAGACTTTCCTTTGACTCATCCACAGTGTGAAATCAATCACAGTCCTGACCGTTAAATACATGGTATTTTCTTTCTAAGCATCTCTTGATTCTGTCCACCCCACACCCTCTCCTCTGGCACTGTCTAGGTCAATACTACCAACACATCACTCACCTTCTGTTGTAATATTCCCCAGCTTTTACTGTTACATCCATTATGTCCTTTCTCCAATCGGCTCTCTATACCATAACTGAGGTCATCTCACAGCAGAAATCCTCTCATTACACTTTTCACCTGACTACCCTTTTCCCCTTTGGATAAAGAAAGATGTCCCAGCATTCCTACATGGCTCCGTAGGAGCTGATCTCTGCCATGTTTACCTCTTCAGCGTGAGGCTTTCCCTACCTCATGCAGCTTAGACTGCACCGTGTTTCTCCCGTGTCAAGCCCAGTGTCCCTCCAGGTTGATGTGTCTGTCTAGGACTCACCATCCTACCCCTCCTACTGCCACAGCATCCCCCTGACCCACCGCTCCTACTTAAAATGCACCTCTTATGCCATCACTCAGATGTCAGCTTAACCGATGCTCTCTCAGGAAAAGTTTTTCTGATCCCCAAGGCAAGGTCACATTTCTCTGTTATATTATCTTTTGGCACACTGGACTTTGTCTTCATTGAATTTGCCACAGTTTGAAAATAGTTATTTCACTGGTTGTTTGATTAATATTTAATACTCTCACCGTAAACCTGGTATCAGCATTGCTTTTTATTGTTTTTATTATCTATAACTATATCTAGCAATAATGACAGGTAAGTGGGCACTTAGAAGTATCTGTTGATTGAAGGAATGGGTAAATGACTAAATGAACCCTTTGCATTATTACATTATAGTCAATGATTCACTGTTTGGTATTTATTTTTTATTACAGAGAATCAATTCCAGAGATGCCTCCCTGCACTAATAGGATCACTAATCTCAAAGATTTTTTTTAGAACAAACCAATTATTTATATGAAGAAGACTAGACATAGCTGATAATACCTCTAATTTTGTGCACCAATAACTTTATGCAAACATTTGTGTTGTAGTTTCACTAAATATTACAAAGTTATATATAGCACACACATTTACAAATGGACATGTAAATGTTTTAAATTATATATAACATGTCATATAGTTCACCTTTATGCTTCTATAAATTAATAATAAAGATGAACAAATATATACCTGTGAAATCAGTTCGTCGCAGATGAATGTTCAAGTACGTAGACTTTATTGTTGTTGCCAGCTCTCGTCCTTGATGTACTCGTAGGAAAGCACTAGAATGAAAAATAAAAACACTTGGGTCTTAGATCCGGTTTTGATCTGAAATGGCTTTGGGATATTAAGGAAATCACATTTTTAGGAGTCAGTTTTCTTATCTGTGACGTAGGTGATCAGGATACCAGGTATGTTAGGTCCCTTTAGCTTCACAGTGCGATAATCTTTCCTTGAATTGGGCTAACGTTATTTTTATGGATCATACAGTCAAATAAATCTGGAAGTATTTGAGGAAATAACAAGAAAAATAAGAGGGAAGATATATGTACGAGTATTGTAGAATGGTTGGAAAAGCATGCCTTAAATCAGCATGAATTCATTACTGATAACTGAGAACTCTAATTAATTAGTGATATTTAGTATAACTTCTTTTAATTTTTAAAGCAAATGATTTAAAGTGATTTTTTAAAGCATCATTAGAATTTAACTTAAAATATGCAAAATCTAATTTAGGTTGTCTATTTTCTATGTCAGGTCATTTTTTGATTAATTAAAAAGTATAATGAATAAGATGGTCAAAAGTGAATATGGATGTCTACTGGGGGTTGGAGTTATTTAATTCCTATGAGATTTCAAACAACTTCAAAAATTAAAGATCAATGAGGCAATTAAAAATCAAATAAAATTTTCTTTAAAAGAGGATTATGTATTGCTGGACATCAGAAATGAGAGCTATTAAAATTAAATGCACAGTCAGCATATGAATAAACAGGTCATTTTATGTTTATATGAGAGCATTGGCCTTACTGGATTTCAAAAAAAAAGAAAAAAGATCCTCAAGATTATAAATGAACTGGACAGTTCCATTTGACATGTTTTATGTTTTTAGAGGATTCAGGGCCCCTTCTGAATTTTCAGTTCTTCATGCTCATTGGGAATATCAGTAAAATTGCACTCTAGATGAAAAGAGTGACAATTTCAGTGATGGATCTGTTAATAAGTCATGGAAAAACAACTTACTTTTATTGACCTTAAGACATAAACGTGACATTCTTCCCTTTTATTAATAAATGTATCAAAACTTAGGAAGAGTTTAAGATTGTGAGCATTATTTAGCATCTCTTAGTTCTTTTCTCAAGAAATAGCCCAGTGACAGCCTTAATATGTTTCTTAGTAGAAAACTCAGTGCCTGGGAGTATGTCCAGCTTTTTGACAGCTGTATATATCATGTAAAGGTTGAAAGGTAAGAGACAGCTTCCAGAAATAATGAATACCTAGATATCCGATAGTCATCTTAAAACAATTTAGTTAGACAGAGCTGGGAGGCAGCCAGGAACTGAAATTGAAGATGCAAAAATTAATGGAATAAGATAAGGGTTGTAAATCACAAAAATTTGCATGTCATTGGTCTTATACAGCAAGAAGATTGAACAATGATTGACAACACATATATATTAATTTGAGGAGATAGAGATATGGAGGTAATAGGATCTGGTCACCAGATTCCATGTATATAATTGAAATACTGAAAGAGGTTTAAAAAAAAAAGAAAGATAAAAAAATAGCTTACCTTGATGTAATATCTTGAGTTTTGTGACCCCATATACATAGTCACCACAGACTATTCAGGAACACATATATAAAAAACAATTTAAAAATTCATTAGGGAAAACTCAAAGGGTGCTAGATGCAGATCAGCTCAGACTCAATCTGAGGCTTTTTGTATGTTTATTAAATAAAATTACACAGTTATAATACCATCATTTTTAGGATTACTAAAACATTTAGTCATGGCTGCATAAATTTTCCATGATCCCTTATAAAACCAAATATATCCATAAAACACAGGAAAGTCAATGTGAAGGATTATTAAAATTATGTAAATCTCACATATTATGTACACTTCTGTAAAATTGGAAATTCTTCCAGTTATCAAATTAATAAGAAACAGATTTATGCTTTGTACTCCACTTGTTGATTACATGCTGTTATTTCTTTGTATGTTACTCATTCCTGGTATCAAGCAACATAAGTGTATATTTTCTTTCTTTCTTCCTGAGAAGAATGTAGGGGGAAGTTAAATAAATGAGAGAAAAATTCAGTATATTGATTTACTTCTCTAATTTTAGTGCTTACTGTTTCATTCTTCTTGAAATGATAGATTCATGACCTTCGATAAATGGCTGAAAAGATTGTTTGGGTTCCCTGTGTTTCTAAGCTGCTTGGGAAGGTTTTCTCAATGCATGGCATACTCATTGAATCAGTTTCTGCACTTTGCACAGTACTGATGTATTTGCTTTTGTTTTAAGTATAGCAACAGATTGTGACAATACATTCTCCTACATTGAGACAAAATATTGCAGATAGAATGATGATCATGTAACGAGCTCTATCTGTTCTATTTTGTGTGTGTGTGAAAATTTCTCCACATTTCAGTCCAGAAGAGACTTGGATGATTCAGAATATAACACATGAAGCAAAAAGGCAGATAAAAGTTGAACAGTGTGCAGCACAACATCTGGGCACACTCACACTAAATTTTCTAAGTATAGTGTAAGACATGGGACAAAAGACAACAGAATATTTCAAATACTGGGGGTAGGAGAGAACTTTTAAGAATAACCTACTCTACCCACATTAGTTCATGAGGTGCACACTACAACCGTAGTATACAGACGAAAGGGAACTCATACAAGGGGTGAAATTAGAGTGAAGCAAGGCTGTTGGTGGGAATGTAGTTTGGTGCAGCCCTTATGGAAAATAGTTTGGAGATTCCTCAAAAAAAACCCTAAAAATAGACTTACTATATAATCTAGCAAACCCACTCCTGAGCATATATCTGGAGGGCATGCTAGTCCCAAAAGATACATGCACCCCAGTGTTCATAGCAGCAGTATATACAATGGCCAAGACACAGATACAACCTAAATGTCCATCGACAGATGAATGGATAAAGAAGCTGTGATATATTTATATAATGGAACACTACTCAGCCATAAAAAAGAGTAAAATAATGCCACTTGCAGCAACATTGATGGACCTGGAGATTGTCATTCTAAGTGAAGTAAGCCAGAAAGAGAAAGAAAAGTACCGTATGAGATCACTTATACGTGGAATCTTAAAAAAAAGAAAAAAGAAGACACTAATGAACTTATCTGCAAAATAGAAACAGACTCACAGACATAATAAACCAACTTATGGTTACCAGGGGGAAAGGGAGTGGGAAGGGATAAATTGGGAGTTCGAGATTTGCAGATACATAAAATAGATAAACAACAAATGTCTTCTCTATAGCACAGGGAACTGTATTGAATATCTTGTAGTAACCTATAATGAAAAAAATACGAAAAGAAATAGTTGCTGTTAATAGTTTGTATATGTATGATTGAAACAGTATGCTGTACACCAGAAATTCACACATTGTAACTGACAATACTTCAGTTAGAAAAAAATAATAATAACATGAAGCAAGGATGCGTTCTATCAGGACTCACTGGCTGCAAAGGGCTCACGTAGTTATAACTAAAGTAAAAGACCCCTGGCCAAAAGCAGGTGACTAACGCATTCATAAGTAAAACAGCCACAACAGTTTCTTCCCCAGGCTTAGGCACTTCCACTCCTGATGGGAAATCCGTGGAAGAAGATACTAAGAGGGAAGAAAGTGTAACAGACTGCAGGCTGCACTCTGCGCCTAGACTTCAGCTGAAGGTCCTGACTGAGATCGCCTGACGCCCGCCTCTGTGAACACAAGTTTCATTCTGCCCTGCTTTAATCGTGTGTGGAAATCCAGATGATTGCTCCCCAGATTAATGATGCAGAAAACAAAAAGAGGACACCCAGCTCCTCCTCTGCCTTTCCCTCTTTACATCTAAGAAACTCGTTCGTGTTTGTGAAATCTCTGTTCCGTCCTAGCTGACATTGAGAAGGATGAGTGTTATTTTTCTCCTGTGAATAATATGCGGTAGAAACAGGTGATTCTTCTTTCCATCTGGTCAGTTTTCACAAGTTAAGCTACAGCTAGAACAAAATTTTCTGATCTGAATGAATTCTAATATCACCCCCATTAAACTTTACCATTTCTAGCCATTTGCAAATTTGAGTTCAAGAAATCTGAAGCCTAATGAAAGAGAAATAGTTGTCACTAACTTGGAAATTCTGATATGTTCTTTTTTGTGTGAATTTAAAAAAAAAATTTTGGGGGGGTAATTAGGTTTATTTACTTACTTATTTTTTAATGAAACTATTGGAGATTGAGCCTAGGACCTCATGCATGCTAGGCATGCATTCTGCCACTGAGTTGTACCCTCCCCTCTATGGTACATTCTTGATTGTTTTGTAGATAAAGGTCCCAAGGGGGTTCTGTAGCATTTTTTCTTTAAATAAAGAGTTTTAGAGGTTCCACACCATTTGCTAGGACGATAGTTGTTCAATTATTTGAATTTTTAAAAAAAATGTTCTTTACCCTAACAAGGGGAAGGAAACAAAAACACAAACAAAAACCTTTTAACCAGCCGAAGGGTCAGATGAACCCTATAGGAAGATGGCCAATGACTTAGGCTTTTCTTCTTTTAGCTTTTAGCGTTTCTCTGCACGCAAAGTGTTTCTGCAGCTGAAGACGTCACCCCAAGCTCTAGCAGTTTCATCCGTATCCCATCAAACTCTTATCCACATTTTTTCAGTGGTCAAATTGTGTTCTTGAATGTCTCTAGAATATCTTGCATATTCCAAAATAAAGAAAAACATAATTTGACAGAGTACATTTTATTTTGTTTTGACTTGAAAACTTACAAGGATTAATTCAAATCTCTTCATTATCAAGTTCTAGTAAGTTGCTTTAGGTACAGCAAATATGCACCAGTGTGGCTGATTACGTTAAACAGGCTTCTCCATGGTTTCCAGGAATAATAGTATTTGGGAAAAAGAAACTCACGCAGCAATCTCTTTAATAAAACTCACCGTGCTTTGGGATTTTTATTGCACATCATTTGCCATATAGAACTAATGGAATGAAATCATCCCAACAGTTGTTGCCAAAGAAAGCGTTTAGCCAAGTGCACAGAGTTGAGGAGCAGTGTTGGCATATTTAAGGGGGGAAAGGAATTTGTTAGAAACACATTCACACATAGGACTCAAGGGAACTTATTTTGAGAGAAATCTGAAGAAGGTGTTTTCACAAACCACTTAAAATTCACTGCTTCGATGTGTCATACAGTATGTTGTTTGGAGGTTATTTTGGCTTGCCTCAGGTGCTTTGTTGTTGTCTCCCAAGAACCTGATGTTTTCCTGTATCATATTTCTTGTGCGATTTAATTTGGTAGTGGTCTGAAACAGTATGTTTATCTGTTACATGAAAAGCACCATCTATTGACCACTTTATTATTTGACAAAATATAGATATACTATGTGAAGTTACATGCATCCTTTTGACACTAATAATCAAGTTTGATTCTACTAAGTCACCTCAGAGCATCCTGTCTCTACTAATACATTTCTACTAGTTTGCGTTTAAGCCTGTGAAACTAGCTTATGCCCATATTTTCACCTACTTGCATCAATATTTAAGGCTCCAATCTACTTTCTTCATGTATAGAACTGTCCGGATAAGCCATGTTATGCTATGGTAACCAACAAAGCCAGAATTTCAGTTGCCTAAAACAGCAAAAGACTATTTCTTACTCCTAGTATATATAGGATGCATCATATGTATATAAAATAATGGATTGGCTGATGTCTCTTTTTTGTGTGGTTGTTTTCCTCACACAGGGAACCAGATTAACAGAACAAGGGCAGCCACAATCTGGAATACCGACAGCCAGCTTGGTAGGCAAAAGAGGACAGTGTAGCAAATTGTATGCTCATCAGTTTACAAACTGAAATGAAAGAGCTGGGATATTTTTGAACTGTCCAAATGACTAACACAACATGTAAACAAAACACTGTTTGTGAATTAAATATTTGTCTCTGACATCAAATACTCAAAATCTCCTGTTTGTGTGTGTGTGAGAGAGAGTAAAGATAGAGGAGAGAAGCACAGGGAGACACCTGTCACTTAACCACTGATACAGGATGCTGAGGGCACGAGGTCCCGGGAACACATCTGGCAAATGTGGCAAATAACTACTGTTATTGCTTGTGCCTTGGTCCCAGATTTCTAGAGTTAAGTTTGTATTAGCCGAACTCCTTTAGCCTAGGCAAGTAAAATCAGCCCGCCCCCTCTCTCCCTTTGCCTCATCCCATTCTTACGCCCTTGGGTTTGCCAAGGGGGGACGCCTCCCTTAAGGGAAAGCTCACATTCCTCTGGAGGCAGTTCACAGGGAGTTCTAAAAGTAGAATGGAAGGGAAGATGGATCCAAAAGATCAGGAAGGCTCCAAATAGTGATATTAAAATAGTCAAAAGACCAGGAAACTATAAATATGCATTACCAAACACATTTGCCATTTCCATGTGTCCTTCCCCAAAGCTACAACCCTTAGCAACAACTTAAGTCATGATCTCAATTTGCCAGTGTTCGCTCACTTGCCTTCTTGTTTGCTTCTCTCTCTCTCTCTCTCTTTCTTTTACTGAAGTATAGTTAGTTTACAATTTTTGGTCAATTTCTGGTGTACAGCACAATGTTTCAGTCATACATGTACATACATATATTTGTTTTCATATTCTCTTTCATTATAGATTACTGCAAGATATTGAATATAGCTCTCCGGGCTATACAACAGAAACTTGTTGTTTAGCTATTTTATATATAGGGGTTAGAATCTGCAAATCTCAAGCTCCCAATTTATCCCTTCCTACCCCCTCCCCTCCCCTAGTAACCATAAGTTTGTTTTCTATGTCTGTGAGTCTGTTTCTGTTTTGTAAATAAGTTCATTTGTCTTTCTTTCTTTTTTTTTTTTTTTAAGATTTTGTCTTACCAGAACTCCTTCTCTGGGCTTTGCAGGCTTCCTGAAATTTGAATTTCATGTCTGAAGTTCCCTGCATTTGGATTGCGTGTAGCCTATTAAAGTATGGAAACATATTTGAGATGTGTTACCTCTTAACACAAGGGGCACACCTGGCCACCCAGTGAGTTCAGAAACTCCCGGCTAAAAAGGATGCAATTAACCTGGTGTGCTAGGAAGCCGAGTCAGACCAGAGGAGACAGGGTCAAAGAGAGTGCTCAGGAGCATTAAGAAAAAGACTTGTTTGTGAATACAATTTCCCTGGGGGCATTCATTCTTGATTTTTCAAAATTAATCTTTGTTCTGGCACTCAGTTTGGTACTTAGTTTACCTATCTGTTAACCCATAGACTATGTTACTACACATATTTTCTAGCAAACATTTTCTGGAAGAAGAATACTGACTATTTTAGATTCTCCTTTCTCGCAGTTCTTACTCTTATCCCCTTTGACTTCCCATTACAGAAAGTTTTTTGTTGATAATCATGGTTTTAAGCCTACTGGCAGGATACTGCATGTGATGCCTGCCTTCTAAGTAATTTAATTGAGAACAAATTAGTCTGTGACAATTAGATGACCTAGATTAACACATTTATGTAACCAGCCTTAGCATTCCCTGAAACATGAAAACAGTGGCAACGGATCCTGGAAAAAAAGAAACAAGAACCAGTGGTTTGGAGGAAATTTCATAATTCTTTTCTAAAATATACAGATGCCCTTTCGATTTCATGTATTATTATTAGAATTGTTAGATTTTCAGCGTATAGTGTTTTAACGTTATAACTATAATTAACATACTTTAAGCTGTAGGGGGTGATGCAACAGAGAAATAAAGTTTTAAAAATCAAGTTTTAACGGCAACAGCATTCGCACAATTAAGCCAGCAATTCAGTGATCTGCATCCTTTACAAATTTCAAGCTTTGACACATCGCGGGGTGACTTACAGCCTCCTGTTTTCACATCCTTGTTGGTATCTTGAAGCAGCCAAGCGTCTGTTACCCCAATGAAATCAGATACCTATTCCAGTACATTTGTTTTCAGCATTGCAGTTCTGGTCTGACTGTGTTTATATATTTACATAAGTGAAAACATTTTTCTAACGTCTTTCCATAGTTATTTTTTCTTATGTTTGTATTTTGATAAGAGGTAGTCATGAGGGGTTGTTTTCCAAATGGAACTATTAAAGGCATAGTCACTCAATGTTTACATTAACCTCTTCTCTCTTTTTTTGCTGTAAGAAAACCGTGCAAGCCAAAGAAAGGACTTGTTCGGAAACATAGTTGAATAAATTGGCAAGCAATCATTAATTGGTGGTTCCTTAGTCTCCTTAACTGCTGTCTGGTATCATTTTCTTTCCAACATAAAGCATAGCTAAAAAGAGAGGAGTGAGCCTGAAGGATCTAGATAAACTTTAGTCAGAATATTTCTAAAATACTTTGAGGTCAAGGATATTAAGAAGATAAACCATATTAAGAAAGGCAAACCAAGAAAGCAGCCAATCTGTTAACAAAATGACTCTTATCTAATACGCTTTTCACTAAGTTGTGATTTTTTAATAGCATAAGAATAAAACATGTAAATATTGTCAACTAAAGTAAATACGTTTCCTAAATTCTGAGCATTAGGGGAAAAGCCTTGAAATGTATTTCATTTTATATTAAGCTGAAGAGCTGTTTGTTAATATACTTTAGATTTGAAATTTTAAGCTGACTGAAGAGCGACTGGTATGAAAAGGTAACAGATATCGTTCTTTAAATTTTGTTCACATGTCATGATTGTCTAATGGACTATCCTTCGGTGCTAAATCTTTTCTCTTATTACTGATACCTTTCTCCCCCATGGTTGGGGTGGGTGGGGACAGACAAACAAACAAACAAACAAACAAACAAAGCCACTGCATACAGCCATGAGAGATTCAGAGTTCTGAAAGTATCTTCTCCCCAGAAAAATACACATAAAAATCACACTGACAAAGTATTCACTGTATGAGAGCAATGACTTTAATATAAAAGCAAATATGATTCATGGTTTGCAAATTCTCAATGGAAAATTATCAAGATGTTTCAATCAATCAAAAATGGCTATTTAAAATGGCTTAAAAAACAAAGGGTGATGTTCCATATGTTTAGCAGGATCACACACAATTCTCTAAACAGCTAATTTTCTCTAGTTTATTGTTTGTATAACAAGAGAAATGAATTATTTTATATTTGTCTCCAAAGATTTCCTAAAAGGTTAAGAGGAAAGAGAGAACAGGGAAGCATGACTGTCTGAGTGGTTTTCAAAGTTTTTAATTTATATTATTTTAAATAATCTTATAAAAACCTGGTTAGGAAGATATGATTACTTATAGGTGAAGAACTCAGGCTTATGTCTGAGGACATAATCAAACACAGGGAAGGGTCCTACTTGCACCTGGGTTTCTGCACCTGAAATCTGTACGTGCACTTACTGGGAGATTTCTCAAGAAGGAAACTAAGGAAGAAACAGTGAAAGCAATGAGTGGAGATGGTTAAGGAGGCTTTTGTTTCCTTTTAAACTGAGGTGTAGACAAGGGAGTGGGAAGAATGGATTGGAAAGCCTTCATTGTGTTGAGGATTCAAAATAAATCGGCAGTTCCTTGCAGAAATAAAAGGCGGATAATGTAGGCAGAATGCAAAGGCTCAGCTGAGGACCTTAGGGATTCATTTAATATGGTTTCGTTAGTCATGTATGGTATGCTCACTCCCTGGATCTTGTAGACTTTGGAGGAGGAGTTCAATAATCTTTCCAGCAGTTTCATTTCTTTCAGGTTCGTTGTGTCAATTACTTGGGTAATATTTGATCTTTGTATAAGGCAGACAGGAAGGGCCGAGAACGTCTTTTGTGGGACATACATGAACAGGACAAATCTCAGATAAACCCAGTTCACATTTGCTATTTCCCTTGTTCAGTCTTTACTGCCTAAGTCTAGGTTAGTACAACCTTTCAAGGAGGCAGTTTAATAATATGCATCAAAACCTTTTTAAAAATATCCATTTAGTTCCTGTACCAATTCTAATTTTAAGATGTTATGCAAAATAAATGATTCCACACACGTGCACAAAGATATACAGGAATATAACTGCCCGAATGGTGTGTCGTGAATGAGCAGAGCTGCTCGGTACAGTCCTCCTAATCACATAATTGAAGACATAGGAGCCCTGAGGGCCAGCGGGCACACGCAGCAGTGTTCTGCTGCCAGCTCACAGCGGGTCTCAATAGCTGATTTTACCCGTCTCTTTCCAGTGCCAAATTCAGTGACCTCATACTGGTAGCTTGAAATTGCCCTTGATGGAGTATTTCACTAAGGAAATTGAGACACTAAAATGAGGACTTGCTTTGTTTCGCGATCTAGTTGTTACGTATTTACCAGCATTCCACTGGATAGAAGCCCTGTCTATACCCATGGGGTGTTTGGCATTTGAGAGTCAATAAAATCCGCTGCATGCATTTGTATATTATAAGATCAGTGGAAAAAGTAATCTTTTCTCTAATTTTCAAGCATGTTGTTCCTAGCAGTTCTTTTATATCATGAAGTAGAAATAGAAGATGTAACCGGAGTGATGACATACAGTTGCTTAAAGATTTCTTGCTTTCAAACTACAGTCATTAAGATTTCTGAGAGAGCTAATTGTCATGTGAAAGCTTTAAGGAGTGACAGTTACAACAGTAATTGGCATTTAGTACTCATACTTTATTTGACACCAAAGAATTTTCTTTTTACTTTATGTAAGTGTGTCTAACATATTTTTCAGACTCTGAGGTATAATTTAGACTGTCTGTTACCTCAGTGACAATGCAATTTGCTTCTAATTCATCAGGTCTTGTGAATTTTTGTTTGAATTTATGATTGGAAGATGCTTCCTTTGAAAGAAATATAAGAGCTGGATTTTGCATTCATTTTCTTTCTTTATATTCCAGATACCACCACTATCTTACTTCTTCTAACCATTAACAGACTTCTTAAGGATACCAACAGCACTTTGTATAATAAATATTCTTTCACAACCAAGGTAACAATCAGGACTGAAATTTATTCTAATTTAAATGGAAGTTATTTTGAACCCATTTTGTGTATTTAATAACGGCATAATAATATCACTTTAATTGATAGCAAAGAACACAAAGTTCATTCCTACAGGTTGAATCATATTCTCCCAGTACAAAGTTACTCCCTAGTCCTAAGGTAGTCACTGTACAAATACAAGTTTCAGGTTCATAACCAGCAATTTAGTAACAAAAGTAGTTGTTAGGTGCCTTATTGGAGTGAATGTGAAAAATAGTGTTTATTCAGAAAATCTATGTATCAAGTGACCATATATGCATAGTTCTATGCTGATGCCCTTTATTTGCATCCATAGTATGTGCTTTATAAATATTTGAGGAAGAAGAATGGATGAATGGAAGGGTCCTGGGGGGATACACAAACATGTGATACGCAAGACTTTTCTATAAAAAGCACAAAATTCTAGTTAAGGTGGTATATTAGTCAAGGCTCTCCAGAAAAATAAGACTAATAAGATGTGAGAGAGAGATTTATTTTAAGAAACTGGCCCATGTCATTGTGGAGGCCGGTAAATCTAAAGTCTAAAGTCCAGGCGGGAGACCTAGAGAACCGTTCAAGTTCAAGTCTGATGGCCATCTGCAGGCAGAATGCTTTCTTCCAGGGAGGTCAGTCATTTTTCTGTGACTCAACAGATTGCAGGAGCCCCATCCACTTGATTGAGCATAATATACTTTATTCAAAGTCTAGTGTTTTAAACGTTAGTGTCATCTAAGAACACCTTCATAGAAACACCTAGAATACTGTTTGACCAGGTATCTGGGTATTGTGGGCTAGCCAAGTGGATGCATAACAATAACCATCACAGGAGGCAAAACCTTAATGCACATAAAGTTAAAGAAAAGGACATATTTAACTAATTGTGGGTTACAAATATATGCTAAATGTTACAGTCACTGATGGAAAAGAAACAGCACTCCAAGTAGAGTAGGGAGGGAAGGGTCTATGAAGAAGCAGACTCTCATTTGGACTTCGTGGACAGGTGGAATTCCAACACAAAAACTAAGAATGGCTCATGTAAGACAGAGTGTTAGCAATGGTAAAGCTGTAAAAAATATTTTGAAATTATTCCCTTAATGGGTTACCTCATCTGTACTGGGTGTCATCTGGGACCCCCAAATGTAACCTCTGATTGACTGGAGAGTGAGGGCTGTAAGTTTTAGAAAGGATCTCTCAGCTTTGAAAGATAGGATTCATTTAAGGTCAAACATTAGGCATAGCCTGAAAGATAAGATTCACTATCCTTTTAACAGTAACTTTCCGTGCAGTAGATTGAATGCCTACTGTTTCATTTAATAGACGAAAGCTCTTTTTGTGATAGATCTGCCTCTACAGTTAACAGCAAATTTCTGAACAGCAAAAGGGACTGTATCAACTCGTCTATAAACTGGGAATATTTGCCTCAAGGCTATTATAAAGATAAATTTAAATTATTTCAAAAGTATTTTATTTACTAAAATATTCATTGAGTGTGTATTATGCTCCAGGCATTGTACTATGTTCTAGAAATAAACGGGCAAGCGAGAGAGACAAGATCATAAGACTCATAGTTGGGTCATTTCTGTATTCATTAAAATATTATATATGCTATAACATGAGAGCCTACAATATAATAAACAATTAATGGAGGACAATTATTAATAGAAATTCTTTTCATTTACTCCATACACACAATATGTTCCTAGACACACAAATATACGAGTGAAGTCTGCAGTACTTCCCTCCTTGACCTCCTTTATTTGTCAGAGTTTCCAAGTACAAAAATATCTTCAAGCTAAAGAGTCCTATCATAGAATCAAACCTGATGAAAAAACACAAAGCCTGACATTGATTTAATACCCATTCTTGCCCTTGGGTGTATGAATCACATTGCAATGTTCTTTAGAAAATCATGTAGCACATTTATGATTCAGAGGCTTTGGGGAGAGGTTGTCCCCGACAAGCAAATGTGATTCAAAAAATGCAAAATGCAGAAATGCCTGTATAGAGAACATGTCCTAAAGACTTCATTCAGACGGGTTGTACTCCCCTGGAACACAGCATGTGGGAAACTTCAACTCCCCGCCGTACTTGAGAAGTACACTACTCTTTTTCAGGTATCACTTTCATTGTTCCCCTCTGGTTTGGCTGCACAGGGGACCCAGATCACTGAAGGAAGTGTTCACCTTAAGCCTTTGTTGACAAATGCGGGTTTTCCCTTGTTATTTACGGTGGGACTCCTGTGAATATCATATAATGAGCTGAGAATTTAATTCATGCACTATTGGCATTTTCTAAGCCTACTTCTATTAGTAATAGAAAGTAATGCTCTCACCAGTCACTCATATGTAAAATACACTGATGTCCTTCCAACTTAAAACATCTCCCCTTGGATATATTTCTAATGCAAATGACTGTTATGCAGACTCCACAGCATGATTTACCTGCAACCACTTACCCTATGAGTTTGAGTCGCACCCTGCGTCTTTGTCTCCTGTAGGCTTGTCACCCATTTGGGTTGTTCCATTCACTTCAAAATAGTGATGATGATTTCACTGTGGAAAATGGATGTAATAATAATGCTATTCACTAGGTATGATCTCTTGGGAGCATATTTTACATGCATGTATAATAGCATAGAGAGGTTAATAGCACTGACTTTGAATCATAGACATACAGGTTTAAATCTTATTTCTAACCCTCAGTAGATCTGAAATTTCTGCCAAGTTATTTAATATCTCTGAATAATTATCCCAAGGTCGCTGTGCTGTTAAATTAGTACATGTACAAAGAATTTAGAACTGTGCCTGGCACAAAGTATATGCTCACAAAATAGTAATATTAATTTATTAGTTCTGGGATATTTGGGGGAGTTGAGAGAGAACTATAATGCTTGGGTTTGTCAGTGACTATCTATTTAAAAGTCTACTTAAAATATGACTACAAATTGTTTATTTCAGGAAGGCTTTTTTGGTATTTGGATGTGAAAAGCCTGAGATTCGGATCGTAATTGTGTAGTTCTCACAGGCAAAGCACACCATACTGGGGATACTCAGGTAACGCTGAATGAAAAACCTTTTCATCCTGGGTTTATTTTAGGGAATTACAGTGAGGATGTAAACATTTCAGGAAATGTGCTGTTTCATTTGCCTCAATCAAAATGTTTTATTTAAAAGAATAACATCTAAACCTGTGAGGATGTTTATGTCACTTTTGTGATGTACACATGTGAATGCCTACAGTGAGTGATGTCGTCATCCAGATCACATAGAACAAATGGTTTTTAGGTTTTATTTGCATATTTAGGAATTCACTGCAGAAAATTCACACTTCCAGAATGGGAGAATGAGTACTTCTGAAAATCCTCTCCTTCATAAATGCAATGAGGACAAGAGCAAAAATTGTCAAAATCAACTTTTCCAGAACTCTAGAAATTACCCAAGATTTGCAACAAACTGAAGACAGTTTATTCAAGAAAAAAAGGTTGGGGTACTATACTTATATGAAGTAAAATAGATTTTAAGACAAAGACTGCAGTAAGAGACAAAGATGATTTTTACATAATGAGAAAGTGATCAACTCAACAAGAGGATATAGTATTTGCAAATATTTATGTGCCCAACATTGAAGCATCTGAACACATTAAATCAATATTAACAACATCTAAAGGGAGAAACAGTGATACAATATTAATAGAGGACTTTTATGCACCATGTTTACCAATGGATAAATGATCTGTACAGAAAATCAATAAAGAAACAATGGCCTTAAGTGAAATGTTAGATCAGATGAATTTAGCAGATATATACTGATTTTGCTCAAAAGCAATAAATTATGCATTCTTCTCAAGTGCACGTGGGACATTCTGTAGAACAGATGACATGTTAGGCCACAGAACAAGGCTTAATAAATTTAAGAAGACTGCAGTCATATTAAGCATCTTTTCCAATCACAGTGATATGAAACTAGAAAACTGGGGTCTTCACAAATATGTGGAGATTAGTAAGCGTTGGCAAGCAAGTGGGGTAAAGGGAACCCTTGTGCAATGCTGGTGGGAATGTAGATTGGTGTGGTCACTATGGAAAACACTAAAACTAAACAAAAAACTAAAACTAGAGCTACCGTAAGATACAGCAGTAATACTTCTGGGTACTTATCCAGAGAAAACAGAAGCGCTAACTTGAATAGATTAAATGCACTCCCATATTCATTGCAGCATTATTTACAATATCCAAGATATGAAAGCAAGCTAAGTGTCCATCGTTAGATGAATGGATCAAGAAAATGCGGGTGTGTATATATATACACATACACACTATGGAATATAATACTTATAATGGAATATTATTTAGGCATAAAAAGGAGATGTTTTCCCTTGTGACAATAAAAATGGATCTTATGGGCATTATACTAAGTGAAATATGTCAGATAAAGACAAATACTATGTTATCTCACTTATATGTCAAATCTTGAAAACAAACAAACATGCCCACAAGCAAAAGGAGCCTATAGATACAGAGAACAGATTGGTGGTTGCCAGAGGAAGGGGGGTGGAGTGTGAGTGCAAGGAGTAAAGGAGAGCAGAAGGTACAAACTGTAGTTTCCAGCTGTAAAATAAACGTCATGGAGATATAATGGTGACTCTAGTTAATGAAACTGTGCTGCATATTTGAAAGTTGATGAAAGAGTAAATCTTAAAAATCCTCCTCAGAAGGGAAGAAATTGTAATTATGTATGGCTAATAATTTATTTATTTATTGTGATGCTCATGCAATTATGTTGTATACCTGAAACAGTCATAATGTCAAAAGTCAATTATATCTCTAAATTTTTTTTAAAAATGTGATTGCTCATGAAATTAGGGTTTCTTTTTATGGAAGTGTTCAAAATTTATTGCTTTGATTTTTTCACAACTCTGTAAATAAGAGTAAAAACCACTTATTTTTACACCTTAGTGAGTGGATTCATGGTATGTGATTTAAAGAGTTTTATAATATGTGGATTACATCTCAAAGCTGTTATTAAAAAGCAAACCAAAAAACCTGCAGAACCAGTGAAAAATGATGAAGTTCCCATAGAATATTTATAGAATATTTATTTACAAGGGCTGTATCTATATTTACTGTAGAAAAGTTAAAACTAATATTTAAAAACACATTGAAATGAAATATAGAGAGCAGGTGAAAACAGACCATTTGGGGTTTGAAAATCAGTCTAGTCTTTGTTTTATAGAAGGTGGAGGGGAATCTTGTCTCAACCACTATACAACATAGTGAAACATACATCCTTTTAAAAATAAGCTAAAGAGTAGTAAAAAGGAACTTTGTTCTGCATCTCAGATGCAGTGAGGTTCTTTCTTAAGAATAATACATAAATGAAGTATTAAGCAGAAAAATAAAATGAAATAAATTCAGGAGAAGAAAAAAAGAGACTGCAGACTTTGTCTTGACATTTGTACTCACTCCAGGGAAGAATACCGAGTTGTGTAGCAACATTATTATGGAGTAGCGTGGGGATGTGTGAATCTTTTGTGTCCCTAGTGAACAATCTTCAGAACGTTGAGACTGACATGAACGGATGATAATTAAGGTTATGTGACCCAATGGACCAGATCCCTTATGAACCACGTACCTTCTCAGTAGCAAAAAATATCAGGAACCGTAAAGTCACACGACTTGCCTAAGCGAAAGAAGTATACCCATATACTCAAGTCCCTCACACTAAGGTGCTGGGGTTAGTTTGTACCAGCTCCTGAGAGCTGACTACTGAACTTTCAGGAGTTTTGAAGCCATTTGTTGTAAACAGGCATTATTAAAAATCAAACTATATAAGCTTACAATTTAAATAAATTATATTAAAAACAAGAGTAATAAGAACTCAAAACTCATCACTTCATACTTGTTTTACTATTATCTATGTTCTTGAGGTTATTTACATCTATTATATCTCTCTAATGAAAATGCTGCATAAATGTGTTACTGTATATTTCTACCTAACTCTGCATTGGGTGGTGTTATAATGTTACATTGAAATTAGACATAAATGGAATAGTCACACCATGGAAATTAGTAAAAGGTATTAAGTCTATTTATCGCTTTGTTGGTTTGTACCCAAGTATTAAGAAGCTAATGAAAATATTAATAATTTGGATTAAACTTAAATATGTGTCATGCCTCTAATGATTACACTGTGAATAGTACAAGAAAATGGGGGCATATTTTTCTATGGCTTGATACTGGTCCCTCCCTGTACTGTCTTTCTACAAACCATACTGACAAAACCCTTTATTTATCCTCGTGAATCCATGTACCATTCTGCACAATGGCTAGACTGCATCTTTCTTTTTTTCATTGAAATACAGTCAGATACAATGTGTCCATTTCTGATGTGCAGTACAATGTCCCAGGCATGCATATACGTACATATATTCATTTTCATATTCAATCTTCTAATTATAAATCAAACCTCATCACTTCCTGTTTCAAGTTTTTCATTGTCTTCTCATCACACTTTGAATAAAATTCAACTCTCTTGGTGGCTCATAGGGCTCAGTATAATCTGGTTCCTCCTTCTTCGTCCTTGTTTCCCTTCTCCCTTTAAGCACTTCAGGTGTAGGCTTCCTGTTCAGTTACACAGAGTGTGAAAACTGTGTAGTCATACAGTGCCCCATGCTCGGAAGGGTCTCAAACTTGGTGTGATCATCTGCTGTTGCTGTCTTGAAAGTCTTAATACTCTTTAAAAAGGGGGGGCCCCCATTTTCATTTTCCATTAGGACCTGCTAATTGTGTACATGTGGCCATTCTCATGCTTTATCCATACTAGTCTTGTTTCTTTTTCTCAACTGGGATAAATGCTCCTCTACCTTAGACTCATTGCCATCCACATGCTGTCTTTTTAGAAAGCTTTTTGCTCAGCCATATTTTTGTCATTTAAGACTCAGCTCCCTATTAACACTTTTGTGAGGTCTTAACCTATCACCTAACCTGTAGAAGGAGCTCCTTGTTGTATTCCATCACTCAGTTTTTATCGTCTTCATAATGTTTACCCTTTGCTGAAATTATCTTGTTCTTTTAATTATTTATTTGCTTATTATCTATCCCTTCTCATTAGAATTTTAACTAAATAAGAGCAGAGTTTTTACCTTTGAAATTCAGCACTCTACTAACAGCAGCTGGAACAATAACTAGCACATAACAGTCATTCAGTAAGTAGCTGTCAAGTGAGTAGATGAAGCCGTTCCTTTCTCTCGTCTCCCGTAACACAACTCTAGTGTGCCTCATCTGAAAACCTGCCCGTGTGGGACATCACTGGGCTCCTGTCACATCAGTCACTAATATGATCCCTTAGCCTTTGTTTTAGTTTTGGTTTCCTGCATGTAATGCACATTGTTTTCCTCCAAACTCTGCTTTCTTGGTGACGTTGTAAAATACCATAGAAGACTGGAGAAGAATTTGCCATGGTTTCAGAGAACAAGGACGGCATTTAAATCCTAGGTGTACTGCCTATAGCTCTTGTAACAATAGGCATGTTACTTACCTGTTCCAGGCTTCAATTCCTTTATTTATAAAACTCATCAGTGTTGTACACATTATATGAGAAACTGTGTAAAAAGAACTTAGAGGAGAACTAGTGGGTGGAAACTCCTCAGTACCTATCAGCACTGATTCTTATTTCTTCAATTCCTAGAATCACAATGATCAATGAGAGGAAGATGGACGATGTCCTCACTTACGTGTAAGTTTTATCTAGCTGTGTAATTACACCAAATAGTCTGTTTGGTTAACGGTAAGGAATGAAAGTATACATATATGTATACATAAGTACTATGTAGATGGAGAGATGCACCTATATACCTAGATAAACAGATAGACAAAGATATATATATGTACTACCTTATTAATACTAGATTATTTGTTTATATTTTCTTAATCACTGTGTTCCATAGACATATAAACAAAAGACACATTAATTCTGAGAAGCTGAAACACCATTCAGGTCTAATATTTCTTTTAATTACGCTTCCTGATATTCTACTTTTGTAGTACAATTCTGTGTCACCCTGGAGTTTCTGGGTTTCGTATCACACCCAATTATACGTACACACCACACACAAATATTCTATAAGTGACACTGGTATTCTTTAGAGACTTTTTTTGGATCTCTGCTATTTTTGAGACAAATACACTTTTTCATCACTAAGGAGAAAGCCAAGGAGTAAAACCAAAAACATCAACTGGGCTTTCTAGCCATGCCTGTTGACAAAAGTGCCATAACATTTTTTAAAAAGGGATTGAAGAGCAGAGTTGAAATGCTGAGGGCGTAGTTTGTTGTAAATGCCTGAATCAGAGCAAACAGCCAGTGAAAGGTCAACATAACAGCCCATTGATCTGTACAAGCACATTTGCTAAACCTAGTAATAAATTCCCCCAAGAACCGCAGGAGCAATTGCTTCAAATATTTGTGATATCTTTTTGTGTGAGGCAGCTGACCAGAGAGTACGGCAGAACTTGCCCTTTATCAGTGTTAGCTCAAAGTCAGTAAACTGTGGGCCCACCGGAAGGATTTTAAACGTTATTTTTCCTGTGAATTTAATTTATTGACCCCGCAGTTCGAGCACATACATGTCACTCAATGATCTTCATCTGCTGCAAACAGTTATTAACAATATCATGAATAACATATTGTCCCCGTCATTAAGGAGTTCAGTCTATTCAGGGAGAAGTGACAGGACAGTGTGACAGTTGCTATCCTACAAGTACCCAGAGACTGCTGCTGGAAAACTTAGGTCATCTCTGCATTGTCCTCTTTTTATGGTGATACATTTTTGAAACTTGTGAAAAATTTTACAGAAGAAATTACTGTAGAACTCGTCTTTGAAATATAAGTAGGAAAAAAAAAATACAAATATGGCCCAAGAGAGGGTACACTGAGAAAAAGGGGATAAATGAAACAAAGTTACACTGTCAAGAAAATGGAGGCCTTTCTTAGGGAATAGCAGGAACTCCAGGGTCCTTACATTATTAAGCTGTTCAATAAAATGAAGTTGGCAGACGTTCATGAATAAGCAAGAGAAAGCCGACAACAGCAAACAAACGAAAACCGAGAGTTGTCTCAAATCCTCACTTCCCAAGCGTGAATAACCTCTCTCCCTGAGCTAGCCTTCGTTCTCATTTTAGTTCACCCAGTCCTCACTTAAAGATTTCTCTCCAAGGTAAAGATTCCCATATTTTAAATATAGGGTCCATCTTTATAGTGTCTGGTAGGGTTGCCGTATAACATTTGGACACTCCGTTAAATTTGAATTTCAGACAAACAGCATTTTTCTGAGTTATAAGTTTACCCCAAGTAGTGTCTGATGTTTTTCTCTGGCATTCTGCTAGCTGCTTTTAATAATTTCTCTTATCACAATTTTTTTTTTATAATTTGATAGTAAGACGCTTAGCGTGATTTTTATGTTTATTATAAGTTACTCTGCATAAACCCTGTGCGTTCAGACTCGCTGACTGTGTCTTCTGCAGGGCCCGCTCTGTGTATCCTGTGCAGTCTGTACAGGCTGGTAGTAAAACTTTATTTCGGGAAGAAATTAGGATACATTTTCAGCACCCCACCAACTGCTTTCTGCGTATTATGAAGGGTTGTTATTACAAAATCCTAGTGGTCATTTAATCTCAAAGCACTTTGCCAGTTAATTTTGGCTGGTGCTCTTCCCAGAACAAAGTAAAAACCTATGGAGATTTTTAGTCTTGAAGGCTCACTTCAAACATTATTGCTGAATGGATAAGTGTGTCTGTTTACACACATATACACACAAATAAAACCATATACGTGCATGCACACACACACTCACACAGATGAGATATATGTTTTCTCCCTAAGGCCCAGCAGGACATGCTATAACATAGCTTTTTTAAAATGCTGTGTTGACCAGTGATGCGCTCCGCCTGGGACCAGTGAGTCCCCCTTCCCAAGAAGCTGTGTAAGCCCGAATCCCCACGTACTGTCAGGCTCCAGGCCACCATACACCTGCCCTCATCACGTCAGGGCAAGGACAAGCAGGGGCAGCCACTCTGCCCCAAGCCTGCTGAAATTACTCAAATGAGCCAGTCCTAAACCTGCTAGCTCTGTTCCACGCTTTCCTTCTGACCAAAACACAATAAAAGTGCTTGTCTGCAGTTCTTTTTTCCCTTTGCCTTGTGATCGGCACCTGGGCGGGCGTCCCTTGCCTCTGTGTGGCATCCTATGTTCTCCACAGGCAACCGTGAGTGTAACAAAACTCTAGAACTCTTTCTGGTTTCTCCCTCTTGATCTGCATCAGGCCCCACCATGCCTCACCCCACGGTTAACGCACATGCCAAGTGAGTTCATTGTCCTAGGTCTTGAGTCATTATAACCAGGCAAATGATCATATTTCCAAACTTGGAAAACGTAATTTTAATCAAACTATACCAAAAACTTTAAAATGGACCGTGCACTTATATTTTTTTTACTTCCTACACTTTTACCAACATATAAAACACGAAGGTATCAGCCACAGAGATAAGTATGGCCATATACTTCCCTTATTTAAAGGAGAAAAATGACTATTTTCAGAATTTCTGAAGGACACATTTCAGTATAAAATCAATCAAGAATACTGTCTGGTTTGTTAAGTAAAAAGGGATTGAGTCTAGTTTTGAAAGTACATATGATTTACTTAAGAAAAGTAGAAGATTACAAAACTTTGTTAGAATGGATGTAATGAAGACAAAGGAGAAATAAAGGTGAAGAAAGTAGCATCTGGCACTCAGGAATTTAGGAAAAGCAGAAATCACTTCTGATAAACTTAACTGTCTGTAGCGCCGAAGGCTAATTTGTCACAAGACCCTCAAAGCTGCTTGCAAAAATTCCTTTTATGATGTATGCTTGTCAGTGCTACAGCAGGAATAACGGTTTCTGCTTGCCTTGTGTCTTTCAAATATTATAGGGAATACCTTTCGTTGGCGATTTCAAATGTGAGACCCTGCTAGCAGGGTTTCTGAAATAGGTAGTTTCTTAGCACTCAGCCTTGTGATGGAGACAAGGGCTCTGAGTGGCTAAGGGATAGTCTGGATCAGCCACCCCTTTCTCTATCAAGCATCCATACACAGTCTCTTACCAGTATTTAATTTAAAAGAACAATGTCAACCAGAGTGGTTTTTCTTTACAAGGGGAGGAAATTATGTCTTGTACAAGCTGAGATGCACTCAGCTTCTTCCTGGAAAAGGAGAGACCACAGCACAACCACTCCCTGTTTCCATCCTAACAGTTGCATATTTTACTCATTTTCCAGTCAAAATCTTCCTCTGATTTACTAGAAGCTTTCTTATTCTAACCCTCATCAGCCCACCTTGTATGAAATAATAAGAGGACGAGAAGGAGGATAAAAATGGTTGATATAGACAAATAGATACAAAACTACGAAAGAAAAGATGCTCCGTTAATCGAGACCTTGTTTGAAATTGTTAATGAGGCCGTGATTGTTATTAATAATTGCTTTCATTCACTACCCAACTTCTCAGCTGATTTTGATTCATTATTTGAGGACATGATCAAAAATCCCCTTGTAGAAGGGTCTGCCACCTCGGTCTAGATTCCTTTTTTCTTTTAAAGTCTGGCAAGGATTTATTAGGAAGCTTATTAATCACAGTGAATAAAAAGCCATGAACAGAAGAACTGAGATCTCCAATTTCTGCCACTGGGCTTACAACACTAGTTAGATGCTAATAAACATTAAGGATGTCCCAAGGGGAATCTTACCTAAGTCCCAATCTTATCCCACCTAGGGTACCCCCACACACAGAAATAATATTCTTCCGTGAATTACCACCTCCATTCCTTCCATTAGTACTAGCTGTGGGGATATGAAAAGGTGCCCTCTCTACTGAATGCCAGAATTCATCTCTCTTACAAATCAGTGCCCATACTTTCACTTGACAATCAAGTTTCATAATCCAAAGGCACAGCATTTTGCCACTTATTTAAATGGCAGTAAGAAATACAATTGAATGGTTACCAGAGTTATATCCCAGTTCAATAGAAATATTGTTTGCACCATGATAGATGTAAACCTATGCTGGCAACTAGTGTGCAGTAATTAACAAAGTTAAGAATGGGAGAAAAAAAATGTTTGCAGTCGTATCATTGGGCAATAACTCAAAGAACCAGTCAAATTTCACTCTTTAATTCCTGAAGCTGTGTAATTTAAGAACTGGCATCCTGTATGGTCACTGTTCAAAATAATAATAACTCATCTTGAAAGACAGCACTGCAGACTTTCCAGTTAGTGCCTCCCTGATGGCTGGCAAGACTTCAATATCCTGTGACACCATTCTCATGGTTAGATACTTCTCTGTGATTCAGAATACAGTAATATTAGTGAATTATATTGGTGTATTCATATTGTCTCAGCTTTTGGGTAGTAAAATACGTTTCTTAGTCGAGATCAAAGAAGCATTTTATAAATAGTGAGTTAGTCATTCTGTAAGAAGACAGATTTTGGTGTCTGGCAGTCAAGAAAGGCAAACCCACATCCAGAATAGTTGCCAATTCTAATGAAAAATTGTTGCCATCTCCATTACAGAAGGGAAATAATGTCGTTGACTTTGCCACCAGGTGACTGTTTTGTTTTTTGTGTTTTTAATCCTGCTGAATGTTGCCATATTAGAAGTTAATGATGAATTTCGGATGTGACCATGTTGGTACTCAGCAGTAGCAATCACCAGATCTGCTAAATGAGAGGAAGTTACGTTGAGAAGCCAATACTGATAATTTATGCAACCATGGTCACTTTTTTAAGTCTGTTGAATACATCTATTGAATAAGTTCTATTTTTGAGTAGAAAAATATATTGACTGGTATTCTTAAGACAGGTCATTTTGTCCATGAAATTAATAAGATTCTTCTGAAATTGGTGCCCTTTGTTGTTATCCACATGAAACTTAAATATCCTCACATCTCCATTTATTCCAAGAGTCCCATCTGTACACCACTTCCACAGGTTCCTTTGTCCTCAAGGTTTTTTACTTTTCTTGACCCTGTGCATCCATCCAAGCTACTACTACTTCCCATGATTGTGAGATCTGAATTCTGACTGCTTTATGTTGGAGTTAAATAGATAAATGAATTACTTGAACATGGGCCTCTTGAGAGGACTGACTTTGCCCAGTGTTACCCAAGCCATACCCCTGACTCCACTGAATGAGACTGTAATGCAGAACCCTTGTCCTTCCACAATTTACTGAGTGTGTAAACGACCAAATGAATCCAAGTCCTGAAGTAATAATCATATGATGTATTTAAAACCCCACTGAGCTGTTTATCAGTGGGGCTGGGCTAAACTCCATTTTCCATTGATGTCTGTAACCCCCACACTGACTGACAGACCTTAATTATAATCTCTGAGAATTTGCATGTGATTCCTTTGGCCTTAATGCACGATTAGCCAACAACAGAAGATAGAGGGCGCTATTTCTCCTCTTAGTTCAAACATTAAAAGATGCTAAATATGTCCAAATAGGAGTAAAGGAGTAGATCACATGTTAAGATGAGGACCTCACATTTCAGGAGGTAGGAGTTTAGCGGTAGGAGTTTGTAATGAAAATCTATATTTTTAGATAGAGTGTTTGAGAAATTTGAAAGACAGGGACAGCACACAGGAAAATTCAGCTCCAGCAAAGCCTTGTGGGGAAAGCTGCCCTCCTCACCCCGGATGGGTCCACAGCTAGTAGGTTACAATATTCTGGAGGAGGCTGCAGTTAAAGACTCAGTCCTTCTGAGCCAGCCAGCATCATTTGGAAATTCCCAGACAGGGGCTTCAGCTCATGCACTGCCAGGTGCCTCTGTGGAGATCTCCTTATCAGGAGGTCTCGGCTAAAACACTTTTCCCCACTCTGATTCAGTACTTTCCACTCCTCGCCCTTCCACTGTCCCTCCTCTTAAGCCAATAATGGATCCTTTTGTTCAGGTCTCCTCAGCAGTGAGACAGCTCCCTCCGTCTGCATGGACCCATCCAACCCCCACCCGGTGCCATTCCATGGCAGGAAATGGAACGCTAGGGAGCCAGCAGGGTTTTTTTTTTGTTTGTTTTTTGTTTTTTGTCTCATTTACACTATCACAGGATGTGAATAAAGGCTTGATTGTTATTTTTCAGTTAGGCTCACTGTCCTATTTGACCACCTGGACACCTAGCAACCTGACAGGGGAGGTTAAATAACTTGACCAAGATTCATATTTCTTAAGTGCCCAGGATATGACGCCAATATCCCAGTCCTGATTCCAAAATCATTTTCTTAACAATCTGCCACTCTTCACTATCTACAAGATTAACGATTAAATTAACTCTTATGCAGACTGACCAGTCCCGGTTACACAGTTGTCAATACATGTCGATTCAGGCTTTCGAAAACTCCTAGCAAGGTGAATGCCAATAGCCATCTAAACTGTTCTTATCACTTTGCTGATAGCTTGTTTTTTAACAATCAGAAAATACATGGATCTGGGTGGCAACGTTAGAAATGAGTATCCATTTTTGTTAAAATAAGGCTAACGTTTAATGATGTTTCTTTTCCTCAAAACGGATTACGTTTGTCTATAATTAGAAGATGTAAGTTATGAGTCACTGGACATATAAACACTTTTAAACTTCAAAAGAGAAAAGTTTGCATGCTCATAAAAATGCTTTTACCCTTTCAATATAAAAATTCATCAGCTATTTATTACTCTTTGATTTAATTATCATTCCTCTGTAGGTAGTGCCAGCTATTGTTACATCTGTTTTGTGGTTGGAAAAAAAGTTTCACAATGTCCCCTAATGTTTCTTCTAAGACAAAAAAATATGCTAATCATGTAAAATGAATAAAAATCATTTTGTTTCAACCCACACAGGTTATTGTGTTACGAAGACTGAAAAATAAGTAGATTAGGAAAACATTCTGCTTAAAATGACAGAACTAGTTAGAATAGGGCCTGAGTGTCAAACGAAGAAGCTTTTAGTCTTGTGAACCACATCTAATGCTGAAATAACACGACCTCCCTCTGAACGATACCCTCCCACGTGCGACCTTCCCGGAGCACACCAGCATCACAATTGCAACAAAAGGACAAGTGAGTCAGAGAAAAAGTCACAACAGTGAACCAAGCTCAGGTCGTCTCAGGGGAGAGTCTACTACGCCTTATTGGAGTTCTTTTTTTTTTTTTTTTTTCATTAAACATCTTAAACTGTCACATTAATGATGGGAATCCATATTTCCAGAGACTTATTCACGTGACATGTACATAATTCACTTAATAGTCTGAGTACCTACCATAGACGAGGTGCTACGCTGGCCCACATGAACCTTATACTTCAGGAGCGGAGGCAGGAGACAGAGAGGAAACAGGGAAAACTTTGGGGAAATGTGTTGATATGGTTGGACCCTCCCTTGACCCAGAATTTAATACCCTGTCCACAGCTCCGGAAGTTTCCAGACAAGGTTCCAGACGAGGTTCTCTCTGAAGCAGGTCCTGAGATGGGACTGAGGGTGTAGATGATGGATGGTGTTAGTAGGTGTTGTTCTTGAGATCAACGCTCGTGGAAGAAAAGTGAAGAAAGCGATATTTAGCACCAGGAGAAGCCAAGTTGCAATATACAAGTCTCGGCTGGTGTCCCATGGGGCTTGTGACCGAAAGTGGACAATGAGAGTTATCCCATGTTAGATTAGAATGGCTGCACCTTCATACTGCAAAGTCATTCAGTGAGGACCAGCCTGGGAAAGGCATGCTTTTAAGCAAGATGGTTTTCTGCATATGTGACAACTAAAAGATGTCTGCTGGCAGTGCTCCTGCAATCTACAGTCCACGCTTCCTAAGTGGACCCTGGATGGCATATCAGCATGTGCATGTAACAGTCAACCCTTCGCTCGGTTCAGGTGGATGGCCAGAGATACTTGCTGCCATTGAGGGCAATGTAGAAATAGGCAGTAGTAAAAGGGAGAAATGGTGTGTATCCATTTTGGCCACAAGATGAACTAAAGGGATGAAAGCTGGACTCAGTCTAACTAACATTCCCCTTGTATGTGTGCCCAGGGAAAGAAGCAAACTAGATTTTGAGCAGCCTTTGTAAGGTAAGGTTAACTTATTATGCAAAGCAAGTGCACATATTGGCTTAGATGGCGATTCTAGTGGCTGCTATATTATGCTTCCTAGATCGTCCCCCACTTCGGTGTTGAAGCATTCATTCTCCCAGCTGAGAGAAGTATTGTTGGCCTGTGCTTCACAGCTGAATCTCTTCCCTGGATTGGCCCAGGTTCACCAGAGGACATGCCTCCTTCGCTAGGGCAGACCACACCTAATGATAGAACAACATGTGAGGACAAAATTCCAGGTCCTTTCTTCAATTTTGGGTAACTCGGAAGGGACACCCAGGTTTGAAATTTCCTGTGGCGTGAACCAAGACCTACGTTGCAATGTTGCTGAATCAGAAAGAGAAGGAATGAGACCAGAGAGTGAGCTGAGTGTCAGATCATTTAGGATCTTATAGGTCATGATATAAACGTCAGTTCTTATTCTGAAAGAAATGAGAAGCTGTTGAAAATTTGGATCACTCTTTCTACTTTTATAGAAAATAATCCCAGGGTTGGAGAAAGGGAATGAGAGTGGGGCAAAAAACTGTCTAGGAGGCTATTAAAATAAGGAAGACAAAAGATAATGGTAATAAGCTAAAAAGTGGTTTAGTAGAATTATTGAGCAATGAGTTGACCAATTTCAATAATATTTCAAAGATTATGCCAACAAAATTTTTAGTGGATTGGCTATAAATTTTAGGACAAAGGAAATAGTAAAGGACAATTTTTAGATTCTTTGGGGGGGGGGTGTGTGAGATCAGTTTTTAATGTGCAAAGTCTGACCTGTCTCTGTTCATGTATTTTCTGCCCTTTCACCAGAGTGAGCAGTGTGGCTCCATCCTGACTGTTTAGAGGTGGTCTAATACACAGAAGGAGCGGTAATGAAACATGAATGCTATGACAATGTTTTGGTGATACATCAGAACTTCCGGCCAGGTATCTCTCATCCAGAAGGACTGTAAAATGACTCAATCACATAGGAACCTCGAAGGCAGCTTTCTGAATTGAATTTTTGAACGCTGTATGTTCCAGGAAGCACAGAGTTTCCCGTTGCGTCAGCCACTGTGACGTTACCATAAAATGTACAGGAAATAGCATCCGAATTCCAAGACTTCCATGACTCATTCTTTTGCTTTAAACTGGTTGTCCACCAAAAGCAAGAGTAGCCTGCAGCAATGGCGACATCCGTGGAGGGACGCGGGAAGACTGAGTTACTCAGAAGATCAGATTTCTTGTGAGGCCTCGAAGACCTGCAGGAGCCTGGGAGCCACATCCTGGCAGTGGGCCCCAAGGAAGCAACAGAAACAGAGGGGGAGCCACAGGGGGGAAAAAGCAAATGCTGATTATTAGCAGCGTTTACCAGTCAGCTTTACTTGGCATCTCCTTCGTGATACGGGTAATGATACGGGTAATGCAGAACTCATGTCCGTAAGTACATCTACAGGCCTCTTACGACAAATCTGGCGCTTAGTTAAAAAATTGACAATATCAGAAAGTGGGCAAATGAGAGTCATCTAGCTGAGGCTTAGAAACAGAAATAAGAATCACAGAGGAGGCTAGAAATCAATCTCCTTTGTGTCAGAGCCTGCTAACTAGTGTTTTCAGATACTCTGCGAAGAAAGAGAGTAGAAGGGGGAACTGAAATTTTTGTATCCGTTGCAGTTGGGAAATAATTTCTCCCATTTCTTAAACTGATGAGTACTTCCGGTCTCAACTGTGTGTGTTTTCAGTTTGGGTACCTGGAAACAGCTGCTACATCAGGTAACACAGTCACAAAAAATTGTATCCAATGTTATGAGCATAGAATTTTTCATCCAAGAATATCTGGAAAAAATCATGATAAATAAAAAGAAGCAGAAACCTAGTTTTCTGTCTTCTTTCTTTTTCTCAAGTGTAGTTGAATGATTAGAAGTTCATCATTTTGATAGAGTAGAAAAGGAACAATAGATTAGACATTGGCAGATGCAGTATGTTCTTGGGCCTTGATGAATTTTGTTGCATAATTGAAAGTGAGTCATTTTACCTTTTAGAATCTGATCTCATGTGAAGAATTAAGTACATTTTCAAATTATGTCAACAAAGACATTCAGCCACTTATTGCACTATTTCTTATATAAGGAATGCAAATGAATAATGAAAGCTGTTGTTTTTCTTACCACTTCCTCCTCACACATTTGAAGAATGGCTATAACCTGAGAGAAATGCAAATTATATTGGTGTGAATTCTGAACAGCCAAGGAGAGGGGAAAGTATACCACGGAGGAATGGGAGGGTCCTATAAAGAAGTATCTTATAAAAGAAAAAGGAAATCAGAATTCACACAAAATCCTCTATGAAGATCGGCATCACATTCTTTAATGACAAAGCTGAAATAATCATAATCTTTAGTGATTAATCCAAAGGACAGATTTATATTTAAAGGTTTAAAATAATTAAAATTTATTTTTTATAAAAATGAAACACTGCACAGGGATCTATGGTAGCTAAGTTACAAAAGAGTCCCACTCTCCAGTGCAAAATTATTTTATATAAACTATCACTTGATAAATAAAATTCTGTAAACCACCACAAAGTTTTAGGCAGCTATTATTCAGGTTTTTTTCATTCCCTACATGTGCACTATCCAGTATGTGCCTGTTGAAATTAATTAAAAATAAATAAATTTAAAATTTGAGTTCCATAGTCACATTAGCTGTATTTCAATTGCTTAATATGGCTAGTGACTATGACACTGGACAACACGGCTGGAGAACATTTCTATCATTGCCAAAACTTCTATCAGCAGCAGTACCCTAGATCGTTTGAAAGTGGTGACTTTTCTATCTCAACCCTTTTCTTCCAAATGAATCAATCATAAAAGAGATCCACTTACACCTTCTTCAGTTTACGCTAATCATCTCTAAATTTTATAGCTAAATAGAGCAAATGTCGACTGAATTATAGTACAAATGGTGTTGGGAAAAGTCAATGTTCATATGCACAGGAGTGAAACTGGACCCCTATGTTAGACCACTCACAAAAATTAACTGAAAATGGATTAAAGATTTCCACATAAGACCTGAAACCATAAAATTCCAAGATGAAAACAGAGGGAAAAAGCTCTTTTGCCTTGGTCTTGGTGATAATTCTATGGATGTGACATGCACAGCACAGGCAGCAAAAGCAAACATAGAAAGTGGAACTATATCAAACTAAAAAGCTTCTGCACAGCAAGAGAAACGATCAACAAAATGAAAAGGCAATCTATGGAATGGAAGAAAATCTTTTCAATCACATATCTGATAAAAGGTTAACATTCAGAATATATAATGAACTATACAACTCAATAGGAAAATACAAATAACCCAATTTTTAAAAATGGGCAGTGGACCTATATAGACGTTTCTCCAAAGATATTCACATGGCCAACAGGTACACGAAGGTGTAAACATCACTCATCATCAGGGAAATGCAAATTAAACCTATAGTGAGATACCTCACACCTTTTAGAATGACTATTGCCGGAAAGGTAAAATTACAAGTTTTATCAAGGATGTGAAGAATAGGAAACCCTGTACCCCATTGGTAGGAATGTAAGCTGGTAGTGACATTGTAAAAACAGTGTAAAAATTTCTCTAAAACTTAAAAATGGAAGAGCTATATGATCTTGCAATTCTACTTCTGAGTACATATCCAAAGAAAGTGAAATTACTACCTCAGAGAAATACTATACCTCTGTATTTGTCGCAGCATTATTTACAGTAGTTAAGACATGGAAACATCCTAAATGCCCATCCATGGATGAATGGATAAGTAAGTGAGGTACAGATGTCTCTATCATCCATCTACCTATCTATCTACCTATCTATCTATTATCTATACATACACACAATCTACATGTATATGCTTTATAGACGTAATATTTTCTGTATTTTATATATATATAATTCAACCATAGAAAAGTAGAAAATCATGCCGTTGTGACAACATAGATGAAACTTGAAGGCATTAATGCTAAGTGTAGTAAGTCCAATGGAGAAAGACAAATACTGCATGATCTCACTTATATATGGAATTAAAAATTAATTAAAAAAAGAATTAAAAACTCACACACACACAAAAAAATCTTGATGGCTGTGGGGATAGTGCATGGGAGGTATGGGAAATGGATAAAGGTGGTCAAAATATATAAGCTTCCAGTTATAAAATAAGTAAATTCTGGGGATATAAATTACAGCATAGTGACTATAGTTAACTATACTGTCTTGTATATTTTAAAAATGCTGAGAGTAGATTTTTTTAAATTTTCAGCAATAAAAGTAAAAAAAAATGTAACTATGTGGGTGATAGGTGTGTTAACTAACTTATTGTGGTAATCATTTTGCAGTGTATACATACATAAAATCACAATGTTGTATACCTTAAACTTACATAATATACATCAATTATATCTCAGTAAAGCTGGAAAAACTGAGTGAGAAAGCAGGTCCTGTGCATGTTTTGATATCATAAAATATGAAGTATACAGCACTATATATGGAAGTGCTTTTGCAAAAGTTTTAGATCTAAATCTGATTATGCCTCTGACACGTATAGGAATTGCAGGAGCTAAAGAAACTCGCGTCATAAAGATGGAAGCTGTCAATTTCAGAAGATGGGATATCCTACAAATCACTGGCTCAATTTCTGCAAGTCAGTGGCAAACAAAAGAAGCAGAAGGGAGGTAGTGGTTGCTTTAGATCACAGAAGACTTCCTAAGAAAGGATATGTTGAAGAAACATCACCATATGCTCAAACTTACATTGTGTTCAGTGTCTTACCAGGTACTGTTCACTAATTATATATGAAAAACAATAATGTGATAGTAAATCAAAGAGTGGATACCATGTTAACAAAGCAATCCAATTTAAGATAACCAATAATAAAATGGTTGATATTATGTGCCTCCTGATATAATGCATAATCACTTAGGTGATATTTTTATACAAATGCATATCATCAAAAGGTAAAGAAAACAAGTCCTAGAGAAGATGGAGAGAAAGGAAAACCCTTGTACATTGTTGGTGGAAATGTAAGTTGATACCGTCAATAAAGTTAATCACAATTAAACATCAGACAGAATCAGATTGTGAGCCATTGTATGAAATAACTAACTTCTAGTCATCAGAACAGTCAATGTCAAGACACAGAAAGATAAAGAATTGTTACAGATATAAAAAGAGTATAGTGGCATGGCAACTCAATATGTGGTGTGATATTAAATTGGGCCCTCTACTAGAAAAAAATTAAAGTGACGTTAAAAATCAATAAATTGACAACACTGAGTCTGAATTGTGGACTTGATGATGGTATTGCGTTAAAGTGAAATTCTTTTAGGTTGATAACTACATTGTTGTTATATAACAGAATGACCTTGTTCTTAATAATTATACACTGAAATATTTAGATTTTAAGGAAGCAAAATACTTACAACTTCAAATGACTCAGGAATAGATCAGTAGATCTACACATCTACATAGATTCATGGATGAACAGATGAATAGACAGATCAGTAGATTGGTAGATAGAAGAATTGTAAAATCAAGTGATACAAAATCTGATCAATATGTGGTAACTCTGTTTAAAGGATATGTTGGATTTCCTGGTAGTATTTTGCAACTTTTCCCTATAAGCGTTCAGTTTACATCAAAATAAAAAATTCCCAAAACAAAAAAAAGATACACTTCAGGTACAAAATAACTAAATGTAATACAAAGACATTTTTGAAGCTTCATTTGCACAAACCAGCAAATGGGTAAAAATACAGTATGAAAGAATCAAGAAAATTTGATAAGTCTAAGTACTAGATGATATCAAGACATTAAAATTAATTTTGTTAGATGTAATAAGCATTGTAATTACATAAGAAAATTCATATTTTTAGTGATGCATACTCAAATATGTAAGTGTAATGTACCATGATGTCTGGGATTTGCTTTAAAATGGTTCAGACAGAAAAAAAAAAAAGGAAAAAAGATTTATAAGAAAACCAGATGAGGTAAAAACTTGAAAATTATCAATTCTGGGTGATGGCATATTTTTGCACAATTTTCTACTTAAAATTTGAATTTACATAATACAAATTTTTAAGAGTAACTGCAAAAAGAAAGAGGAAAAAAAATTAATTTGGAGTAGTTTCCGTGTCCCTAGGTGTTGAAGACAGAGCCATCTTCAACAAATGCAATGGAACCATTTTCCAAGAGTCCAATATTGCTCACTACAATGTTGTCACAGTTATTTATTTTCAACAAAAGTAGGATAAAAGCCATTAATATGAGGAATTGACTTTACTCAAGAGATAATAGTTTGCATTTCCTTCAGACATGATTTTACTTACTGGAGTAAAGTTTCCTTGCTTCCTTGAGTCCAGAGGAAAACGGCCCTACCTTTAAAATATACAATGACCAAACCTGTATCCACAAGCTTCCTTCTTCTTTAAGTAATCAAATCTCACCTAGAAGTTAGCAAAAAAATGTTCAGACTGTAAACTTTCACTTGTTTCATTTGAATAGCCCCAAACTGGAGCTACTGATACCTGTAAGATGGAAACACTAATAGAATGGTCCTTAACTTACATTTCCATGAGGAGTTGAGTGATGTCTCATTAGGTGGGCAGCTGAGGTTGAGGATAATGGATTGAAAAGAGTGTTTTGGAAGGAGACTGGAAACAGAAGAAATAGAAATCGGTTAAGAAGGAAATAACTTCCACGTAAAAAACTCTTCTAAGCCTAAAACTGTGAGATTGTATCTCCACTCAGGTTGGTAAGAGACAAGGAAAACTAGTTAGGTAAGCCATCATTCTTGGTCCTTCTAATCAATTCTGCTCAACCTTCATCTTGTATCCGGAAAGGAGAAATAAGCTTATTAATTTATTGTTTTTTAATTAATAGACTTTATATTTTAGAGCAGTTTTAAGTTCATAGTAAAAATAAGTGGAAAGTATAAAGAATTTCCACTTATTCTTTCTTCCCCAAAAGCCTCTCCTACCATCAACATCCCACACCAGTGTGGTGAATTTGTTACAATTGATGAACCTACATTGACACACCTCTACCTCCCAAAGTTAATACTTTACATCAGGGATCACATTCTACGGGGTTTGACAATGTAAAATGACATGTAGCCATCATTACAGTATCACTGTCCTAACACTCTCCTGTGCTCCACCGACCCCTCCCTCCCTCCCTCCCTCCCTTCACGCTGCTGGCCATCACTGATCCTTTTAAGCTTTCTAGAGTTTGCCTTTTCCAGAATGTCATATAGTCAGAATCCAAACAGCCTTTTCAGATTGGCTTATTTCACTTAATAGTATGATTTCAGTTTCCTTCACATCTTTGTGCTACCTTGAGAGCTCATTTTTCTTCATTGTTTAATAATATTCCATTTTATGGCAGTAACACTGTTTATCCATTCACCTATTGAAGAATGTCTCAGTTGCTTCCAAGTTTGGCATTTATGAAGAAATCTACTATAAAAAAATCTGTGTGTAGAATTTTATGTGGACATATATATGTTTTTAACTCTTTTAAATAAATACCAAGGAACATGATTCCTGGGTTGCATGGGAAGAATAAGTTTGCTTGTGTAAGTATGCCGAGTTGCCTTCCAAAGCAGCTATACCATTTTGCATTCCCACAAGTAATGAATGAGAGTTCTGTTGCTCCCAATTCCTTGACAGCATTTGATGCTGTCAGTGTTTTGGATTTTAGCCATTCCAATCAATGTGTAGTGGTGTCTTACTGTTGTTTACATTTGTAATATCCTAATAATATAAATGTTGAGCATCTTTTCATATTTTTATTTGCCATCTGTACATGGTCCCTGGTGGTGTCTCTGTTCGTATTGTTAGCCCATTTTTTAATTGCCTATTTATTTTCTTATTTTTGAGATTTATGAGTTTTTTTGTATGTTTTGAGTAACAGTATTTTTTATCAGATTTCTTTCATACATACTTTCTACCAGCACAAGTTAATTTTAATACTGTTCAGCTTGGTCATTTTTCATGGATTTAGCAAAAAAGTCATCATCAAACTCAAGGTAATCTAAATTTTCTATTTTACCTTCCGAACGTTTTATAATTTTGCATTTTGCATTTATATTGATGATATGTTTAAGTTAATTTTTGTTAAGGTTTTAAGGTCTTTGCCTAGTTTTTGTTTTTGTTTTTTTTTTTTTGGCATGTGAATGTTTATGTGTATCAGAACCATTTATTGAAAATACTATCTTTTCTCTACTGAATTGCCCTTACTCCTTGGTGAAATCAGTTAAGCCTATTTGTGTGGAAGTGCTTTTCTATCACATGATGGAAGAGAGTGCCAACGCTCTCTTGGGCATTACTAAGCAAAGAGTAGTGCTGAAGTCTGACGGGTGACCCCATGACCTTTCAACAACCCTGTAGGGTTCCTTGAGTTTCTTGATGCAACGACTACCTTTCTGTTTGCCTCTAGGTTAAGTAGAAATACCATCCATGGACATAGGGTATAATCTTGTGTCTCAAATATCCATTCCTTGAGCCTGGAATTTCAGGTACTATAAAAAGCCAATGGACACTACTATATGTAAATATTTAGACAAGTCAACCATCTTATTTCAGCCAAATAAAAAAGTTAGCGCCATTCAGTTGGCCCTAAGGGTGTGCAACAGTTTTGCTGAGTTACTCCTAAACTACTAATAACAAGAATTATCCAGGAAGGATCACATTTCAATTCAATCTCCAAGTAAAAAGGGTCTTTTCTTCTAAACTTTATCCTAAAATGATTTTTTTTCTTTCCCTCCCCCTCCCATTTCATAGAGAATTCTATTTCTCTGGAAAGAACGTGACCACCACAGAGAATATGAGATACAGATATATAACATTCATGTTAGAAACAACCGTATCTTTACACAGAGACATGGTCAGCCCATAAAAGAGGGAGGAGGGAAGAAAGACCTCCATGGAAATCTGATAATATCAGTTAATTTAAGGATTATACTTTGCACAAATTTATAAGCAAAGTCTGATAACTCGTGATAAGGTCACTGGAAGAAGATGTGGATAATCCATAACAGATTAGACCACACTGGAAAAAAAGACCAGTATTGAATAAAGTGATGAGTACCTAGCCTGGAAAAAATATAAACTCAAGACAGTGCAACTAGAATAGGATCTACTGTGTGATCTCCATACTGTGCTGTACACAAACCACGTAAACTGTGTTTACTCCTCATTTGAGAAGTGTGCTTAATCATCCCGCCCAGAGTTTAGCCATTTCACCGATTTCAAAGAAACTTGCAGTTGTCACAGATTGATGTTTTATCCAGATAGATTTTCCTACTTAAACCAATTTCCTGCTGCTCAGATAGAATGAAATTAAGCAAACAACTTCTCACCTATTTGAGCTGAAGAGAGAGGCCACGCTTGGGTTTAGAGCTTGGGTCTGTAGTCAGATTGGGTTAGTATCTTCCTCCTCACATTTATTGCTGTTTCCTTGCTGGGGTAGATTGCCCGAGTTTCCTAAACCTCAGTTTCTTCCCTAGCCATGATAAATCATAGTACCTAAATCACAAATCAGTAATAAATTAGATAATATGTGTAAAGGGATTGCACCATATTTATCTATAGTAACCTCTCTCTGTATACGTTAGCTGTTAGCTGTTTGTTTTCATCTGTGGTAGTGGTATCACCGTTGCCAGCAATGTTTTACAAAGCACGTCTGTATCTAGGAAGCCCGTGTTGAGATTTTCTGTTACTTACACTTCTACCTCTATTTTAAATTCAGTTTTACTCTCTTAGATAGTTAAGAGTCCAGTGGAAAACTTTGTGATTTTCTACCTTCAAGTCGAGATAGCCAAAGTGCACAAAATTATATTTCTAGATGTACTAGTTTATCAGAACAAACGTAATTTTGACAGAGAAGAGATGTCTCCCCTTTCTAGTCTTCTGCCCACAGCACTATCATACGTCTCCTGCCGACAGGATGAGCTGCAGAGCTGGCAGTGCAAGAACGTACTAGGGAGAAATGGGGTGCATGAACGCCATCAGCAATCTTTTCTCTTCTTATGTTCCCATAACTGAGGCAGGATGTGATCATCACTAAAGTCAGAAGCTGTATTTTGCTTCAGATACAAATTCTTGACTTCTACTTATTTCTGTATAGTTAAATGCCTAAATATCTGAAAACTGCCTTTATTTTTTTCTCAAAAAATGCATGCAGGAATTTGTGACCACAATTTTAGAGTGAAAGTTTTTTACACACATACACATACACACACAAACACGTACATACACACACACACACGTACATACACACACACTTGTGATGGTTGATTTTGAGTATCAACTTGACCAGGTCATATTGTCCAAATATTTTGAGTAAAATTTACTCTGCATGTGTCCATAAGGGTATTTCTGGATGTGATTAACATTTAAATTGGTAGATTGAGTAAAGAAGATTGCCTTCCCCAGTGCGGATGGACCTCATCTAATCTGCTGAAGGCCTGAATAGAGCAAAAAGCCTGAGTAAGAGAGAATTTGTTCTCCCCACCTGACTCTCTTCCAGCTGGGACGTCACTGCTGTCCTGCCTTTGGACTTGGACGTGGGCTGGAACTTACACCGTTGGTTCTCCTGTTGCTCAGTCTTTCAGACTTGGACTGAAAGTTACGCCATCAGATCTCCTGCATCCTGAGCCTTGGGACATGGACTGAAACTATACCATTGGTTCTCCTGGGTCTACAGCTTGTGTGTGTGTGTGTGTGTGTGTGTGTGTGTGTGTGTGTGTAATATCATATATTCAGGTAAACTGAATGCAAGGTGCAGGGTATAGAGATAAATACATTGAAATCTATCACAAGGGGATCACAGTTGAAAAGAGGAGGCAGCCACTAAAAAGCCCTTTGTGCTGCTTCTGAAGAATTGTTGTAGCACAGATTTTAGTGCTTTTAAAAAGGCTTCATACTAGGAGTAGTGCTTGAGCTGGCTTTAGAAAATGGGACAGGTGTTTGGGAAGCCAAATATTCAGCATGTTTACAGGCAATGAGGGGTGGAGCAGCAGGAGACCGCAGGTTATTGTGCGCTGTCTGCTCACCCAGAAAGGCACTGAGCAGCAACTGCAGAGAAGGTAAGTTGCAGGTCCCAGGGGCCCTTTTATTCTGCACTCGAGTGTTTAGACACCTTTCTGCTGAGTGATGGGCAGCCACTGGTTTGGTTTTAATCAGTGAAGTGACACAGTTGATTTGTTCTCTAGAACAATTGTTGTGTCAGAAGAATAAAAAATGGAGTAAAGGGACAAAAGGGAAGAGTTCACACATTTTTTTTCTTACTTCAAATCTGTTTATTTGCTTGCCTTCTCCAAGACTTTTGAAGAAAAAAATTTAGGTATCTAGACACTGTAATTAGAAATAATTTTTCAGGCTAAAAATAAAATTGGCTATGATGTTAATTGCAGTAACTTTTTGTCATATGGCAACATGCATAAAAATTGGACCATAGATGTCTCAGCTGAAAAGCACTTATCCTTGGCTTCTCTAAGTGTGACTAAACAATTTTCAAATTGAAACCTAACTCAGTGAGCTGACCTGGGCCATTTAGGAAATCCTGGATAAATAATTTAACTTTTATAGAAAATTTCTAGTTTGTGTGTGTGTGTGTGTGTGTAGCCTCCACTGGAAACTACAGTTTCTATTAAACAAGAAGCAGGGCCCTCAACTCCAGAAAGTGAGTTGAACAATGTGAAATACGGGTGAGGAAATGGTGATAAAGAGATTACTTTTAACCAGCCGCTGTGTGTTTCAAGCGCATTCGCACGCATCGGTGCATTACTTTAAAAAGATACAGAGCCATTTATGTAACAGTAAGTGGGTAAACAACAAAACAATTTAGATGAGTAAAACCTTGAGATGCTTTTTCAGCAGTATTAGAAGCTTCACGCTTCTAATGTGAAGGGCCTCTGAGAAACAGCCATGCTTCCTTCTGGACCAAGGTCCAAATCTATGAGTGAGACCTAAGAGAAGTATATCATTTCAGAGATCTCTCTTCCTAAAATAGGTGTCAAGGAAACATCTCTTGCTTATGTAAACCTCATCTCTTCTTCTGCATCCGTTACTAGCCTTTGGAATGGTGGCATTTGGGATGGCGTAAAGGGAAAATACATCACGCCCTCCATTTAACTGAAAATGCCCATTCTGCGCCCTCTGAGTAATGCACGTGTCACCTCAACCCCTTCCAGTACTGTAAAGTCAGGTTTGAATCTTGTTGAAGATAAGAGAAACTGCTTAGTCCTTGGATGTTGAACTTTGAGTTCAGTTTGGGGAGTAGAGTTTACTTCTCTAAATACGCGATCTCTGGGCAGAACGCAGAGATTTCTTTGTAAACAGTCATGTCTGAGTCATCTAAGAAAATACCTACCCTAAGAAACACTGTTTTCGCATCTTTAGTCATAGGTGTTCCCACAGGGGAAAAATCATGTGTGTTGTAATCCATTTAATAATGCTAAGTCCAATCTAGCTAGGCATTTTTTTTTTGCCCCATTATGACTCCCAAGACTTTAGCATGAATATGTGTGTGTGTGTGTATCTGGTAAGTTATACAGAAGGCCATAGGAAAACAAAAAATACCCAGTAATGAGCATAGAACAAGTACCTGTTGAAACGTAAGCTGCAGAAAATTCTCTTGTTTCTAGTTACTGATTCTTACCCTGCTTGTCAAATCCTCCGTATTTATACTTTTCTGTAAACACAAGGGCCCTCCACCTTGTTATGCTTGTACCTCATTTATATGTGCAACAGTATCTTATAAGTACTAGTTTGTGCTTCGTATTGCCCTGCATGTTGCAGAGCTGGCTAGGTTACAGAGCCAGGAGTAGAAGAGTGTGTAACAGAATGCAGATATCCTGATTTCCTAGCTCGGAATTTATTTCCTAACACATGAACTCCTAACATCAGCAGTGACGACAAGGAGGGTTGGTAAAGGAAGACATCTTGGATCATGGCTAGTTGCCCTGTGCTTAAAACACACAAATCTTTCATTGTCTAAAGCAATGACTGCCACATATGTTTCTCAGTCTCTCAGTTACATGGAGGGGAATTATCAAAGCAGTTAATAAATAGCAGTAGAATGCGAAGGCTCATGACTGCCCACCAACGAGCACCTGGGCGAGGTGTTTGGACAAGTGAGAGTCAGGAGGCATGGAACATATCTAACAAATGCCTAACAAAGTCATGATGGGATGAAATTTTGCTGTAACTTTGCAGGAAATTCAACCCTAATGATATTTTTTCTGAGAACAAACATGGGTCTATAATTATTAACAACAACTTCTAATTATTAGAAATAGCTGCTCTGTAGATACACTCAAGGTGAGCACCTATGGTTTTTAGGCTTGGTTTCATTGTGGCAAACTATCACGCCTCTGATTACATCTTGATGTTCGTGAAATGGATCAGAAGGGAATGAAAACGTGTTATGAATTTCTCAGAGTACTAATTTAGGTTCACTTTAATTAAAAATTAAGAACATAGAATGGCATTGTGAAACGAAAAAAAAAATGAAATTCGAATACTACGCATCTAATCAGTGACATATCAACAAACAAAACTCTCCAAGTTAATTCTTTACCCAACTACAAATTGCTTCCACAGTCTTCCTAATAATACTGTGTCATTCATTTTTTTGCAAGCTTTCTTCCATGATATACTTGGCTACCTTTAGTGAACAGTGTGCATGGAAAAAGTAATATGTGCCAGTTATATGTGTGAAGGGCGCTATGCTTTACATCCTATGACAGGAGGTTAGTCAAACAACAAATATTCTTCTGTCCATTCCATACAGCTTCTTAGCCAAGCATTGTAAGGGACAGAATGGGCAGCCCCCTTGTATCTAAATGGAGTCACATGACTACTTTTGAGCAGCAGAATGGGAGCAGAATCTATCTGGGTCTACATGTTTATATATATTTCTGGTGTTACTTCTTCTCTTTCTCTTCTTCCATAGAAAAAAATTGCTTTTGATGTGATCAAAATGGCTGCATCACAGAGGAAGGAAGACTGGATGGTGAATTAGTGCTTGAGAAAGAAACTTCTAGTCAGAAACGTCCACCTTGGATTTTATGTGAATTAGTAATAAATGTGTATATTGTTAAGACACAGAGGTTAGTTGTGTTTCTGTTTTTATTGTTGTTGTTTTGTTATAGCAATTAGCCTAATCTGAGTAATACATGTGTGTAGTCCTCAGAATACCCCGAGTCAGGACAGTTACTATGCTTATTTTACAGATGAATAACTTTAGCTCAGAAAAATACATATTTGCACAAGTTAGCAAATGGCAGGGGATATACTGAACTGAGGTCTGTAGACGTCTAAAGACCATGTGTTTAACCAAGAGTGACAACTTAGTAATACGTACGTATCTCTACTGCAGAATAGAATCCATTGATTCAAAGATGTTCTACACAGTAAGATAAAAGAAACACAGACATAAAAGAAATGGCATATTTGGGAGTTGATTTGTTTTATTTTTCAAAAGTCCCCATTCCTTCTCCCACTTCGCCTGCTGCAGTGTGGCTGGAGCACTACTTGACCCCCTGACCTGGGGCTCTGCTCGCTTAGCTCCCTTTAACCAAGGCACGGGTGTGGGAGGGATGGCCAGCCTGCTGGGGCAGTGGCTTCAATGGTGTCATACGTTTCTGCATCCCCTCTAGTGTTTCCTCGCTGTGGATGGGAAAGTCATAGATAGTGGCTGTTCTGTGTATCAAGGTTAAAGAATGAAAACACAAATGGAGCAGACTTGAAACTAGTCCAGCCAAGCCCAGGCTAAACGCAGCTAAAATCAACTGAACCCAGTTGAATTGAGCTAAGTCATAGATAATTGACAGTATCGTGAATGAGAAGTAAGTATTTCATGCTGGAAAACGCTAAGATTCTGGATTGTTTATTAACAGATGATATAGTTGGTATGGGTGGAATAAAGGGTGTGTTTAGGGGTGTAGATTTCTGATATAACGAAGAGATATGACTGAAATGCTAAGTAGAAACTAGATTGTGATTGACTTTATCTGCTATGCCAGAAGTTTGAAGTAGATATTACAAGAACTAAGAGAGTTATTGGAGTGGCATGAGCTTGTGTTCCATTTTGGTTTGTAATAGAAGCATATTATCATCTGGCCATTGTCAAAAAAAAAAAAAAAAAATAGAAAGCTTGCTTAAGGAGGCAAAGGTTTAGAAACGTAGTGAACATGCCGTGGTGCCAACAAGTCTTATACCTGATGTATCATATTCGGTTTCTGCATCATCCGAGATTGGCATTTACCTTGACCCCTCAGGAGGACCATGCTCTGAAGGGTTCCAAGCACCGGGTGCTGATGTCTGAGCGCCCAAGGCCGCCGTGGCCTCCTCGGACAGCCGCCACCGCCGCCCTGGCCGCAGCAACGGCGGACGGAGCTGGTGGCCTTGGATCTCTCACGTCTGGGTCAGGACGCCCCACGTCTTTGGGTCCAGGTCGCTCTTGCTGCCCCGTTTCCCGGCCTCCCATATGTCTGGTGGAGTAATTGAACTGCTGTAGGGCGGCTTGGCTGGTGGTACCAGTTCTTCCCTTCGTGGCAGTCGGGGCTGGGAGTCAGGGAGGCAGCCAGGGCCAAGGTTGCCAGAAGGAGATATGAGGTTTCTGGGGCCCCTCTCCTCACCCTCTGCAGCCTCTGGGCTCAGATGCCTGGAGGGCAGCGTGGGGATGGCATGCGTGAGGACCAGAGTGAGGTATTCCTCTTCCACCAGGTAGCAGCCTCTTCCTGCCGGCTGACCTGGGTGGCGACGGCCACAGGTAGAAGACGACTTGGGGACCAGCCAGGGGAAGCTTAGGGCCAGATACCCATTGAGCACTTGGAGGGGGTCCTGGAGTGCGGCATGGGGGTCAGCGGCTGTCCCCTGTTTACCTCGGTGTCAGGGGCGCTTGGCTGGCCGCTGAGAAGCTGGGTTGGGATGCCAGAGGCCTGGGACGGGTGCTCCCAGGATGGGCCGGGGTCCGCTGTGCTCCTGTTCTCCGAGCCCGATACCCCTCCTCCAGGCTGGAACCAGAGGGAGAGGAGCCGGGCCAGCCCGCGTGAGTGCAGGAGGCGCCGAATGCAGGTGCACAGACTCGCAGGCCCGCAGAGGGGTGCGAAGGTGGAGGCCAGCAGTAAGCGGAGTGTGCGGTGTGGGTGACAGCCGGGGGCAAGGAGAACGGGCACTTAGTGCGTCAGAGGTGGATGCGGAGAAGGCAGCAACAGCCAGAAAGGCCATCTCTGCTATGCCTCAGCACAGCAGTGGCACCGGCTTTTATAAGGGTGCATCACAATGCCTCCCTGTGACCCCCGCGGGCCCTCTGGCCAATCACCAGGTGGCTCTCAGCAGGCCACACCTCCGGCCAATCGCCAGGCGGCTCTCACCGTGTCCCTCTGTAACGGAAAAGAACAAATCTGGCTCCACGTGAGACCTGTTCCTTTGCCTCCCCCTCCCCCCCCCCTTTCCTGGGCTTAGTCTTGCCAGCTCTGCACCTTTTGCAAAAGATGTTGCCTTCAGCCTGAAATACACAGGAGAGCCCATCCTCAAGGCTCTGACCTTTAAGGGTATAACACTTTTGCACTCTTATAAAGATGACAAGTTGCAGAATGGAAAATAAGGTTGTTTTGTGGGAGGTTTACAGGGACACCAAGACCTGACCCACGTGGACGGCTGTAAGAGCAAAGGACTCTGACAACAAGAAGTCTGCACAACCAACCAGCCCCTGCCCCTTTTCAGTATAAAATGAGCCTGAATTCTGACCTGGGGAAGATGGTTCTCCAGACCATTAGCCCCCATCTTCTTGGTTGGCTGGCTTTCCAAATAAAGTCGCTATTCCTCGCCCCCCATTTCCCCCAAAAAAGTCCAGTCCAACCTTTCCTATAACATGTGACACAGCTTATTTCTAGATATTATGTGTAGAAACTGGGGTTCGATCATCAATAAAGTCAGGAAACGTGAGACTTAACGATAAACATGCTTCTTCCTTCAGGTCTTCCAAACGTTTAATATCCTAGTGGGGCTCTGATCTGTAAAAGGGGGATGCCCAGATTCCTTCACCTGGATTTAAAAGATCATCTGTATTGTTGACTTTGTTCCTGTCAATTAAAAAAAGTAATAAGGTATTTTTAGAGCAGATTCAGGTTTACAAAGTCACTGAGCAGGAAGTCCAGAGAGTTCGCATGTAACCCCCTCCTTTCACCACTCATCCCAGTTTCTGCCTTATTAACACCTTGCACTAATGTGGTACATTTGTTATCATTGATGGAGTGATGTTGATACGTTGTTACTAACTAAAGTCCTTAGTTTGTATTAGTATTCTCTCTCAGCTTGTGCGGTTCTGTGAGCTTTGAGAAATGAGTGATGGCGTGTGTCCACCACACAATATCACACAGAACAGTTTCACTGGCTTAAATACCCTTTCCCACATCTGTTCACCCCCCTCCCCCATAATTCCTGGCACCGGCAAACACTGACCTTTTCACTGTCTTTGTAAATTTGCTTTCCCTAGAAAGTCATATAGTTGTGCTCATCCAGTATGTAGATCTTTCAGAATGAATGATTTTACTTGCCCATATGCATTTAATTTTTCTATGTCTTTTGTTGGTTTGTTTGGCTTGATACCTCGTTTTTTTTTATCTCTGAGTAACATTCCATTGTATGGATGGACCACAACTTTTTTTCCCTTTCACCTATTAAAAACACCTTGGTTGCTTCCAAAAAAAAAAGAGGAAAAAGATAGGAAAAGGAATGTCCTCGCTGTTCAGCAACACAGTAGTATGTATGCCTCTCTGAAGACAACCCGTGGGATGGTACACATGCATGCTGTGCTCAGCCAAGAGATTTACCCACTCTCATTTGTATACCTTCTCTCCTCCCTAGTTATTTATTTTTTGTTTGTTCAGTTTTCGTGTGCAATTTTATTCTTTTTCTTCTTTTTTCCCTTAAGGGGACTATGATGAATACAGCGAACGAAGCAAAATACTATTGGTTTCTGGCCTTCAGGTCAGAGAAAAATTGACTTGACATTAGGAGTCCTGAGTCTGAGCATAACCTTGCACAGTTATGATTTCAGTGATCTCTGATAATCCCCTTAAACTGTCTAAACCTTAATTTCCTTTCCTATCCAAGGAATTGATTCTTGCTCATAGAGTTGTAAGGTAACATGAGGTTTTATCAAAGGAAAGGGAATGTCTTTTTAATTTAAAATCTATTTCTATTTGGATTAAAAAGGTAATATGATCACATGTTGTGGGGTAAATATATCTGATGGTAATGATTTGGACTGAGAGATTCTAAGAACCGAGAACATGTAAACAAAAGAGGAACTTGGCAACTTTCAGTTAGTCTCCTTTCTATCCTAAGATTAATAAGTAGGGAAATTGAAGGGTATTTAAACACAAAACCACCACCACCACAACAAAAACCTTTGCAATGTACTTTACCAGATGTATGCTAATGAAAATAAAGTGAAAATGAAGCTATGAATGTGTTTGCAAAGTGACAAGTGTGGCTCACCCTCTTTTCGGGAGTGGGGTGGTTATTGCTGTTTAGAGGTGTTAAAAGAGTGTAAGTAAATCACGAAAATGGCTTCAAAACACTGTGAGTCATGGCGACTGTTCATCTGTGCCTCTGGGAACAGAGATGTCCTGTGACTGCAGGACAAAAAAGAAGGTCTTCAGTCTTACCTGGCCTCTTAACTAGTTTTAATTTAAACTTAAACTGAGTAAATCAAATTCTGTAAAGAGAAGAGATACTGAAATAAAACCATCAACTAAGGACGAATCACCAGGGGACTCAGCTCATCATGGCTGTCACAGCACTTGTTTACTGAATCTAAGAGATGTTCACATTTGCGCTTTCTTCACCTTCTACATTTAATATTAGTCATAATAACAACAACAGGTTTAAAATCGCACTTAGGGATATAGATATCGGGGGCTTGCATGGCGTTTTCTCATGCTGCTTCGAACAAGTCTCAGGGGTCTGAAAAGTGTTATTTTTATCCCCATTTCTAAATACACACCTTCCTTAGCGGATTTGAACTTGCAATTTCCTTTTTCTGGAAAAATCTTGCTTTATATATGGCAATGGGTAGCTTTTTTTTTTTTTTACCTCTACATATCATAATTTTCCACAAATGCCATCTTCCGATTGAGACCACCTTAAGCCACCCTACTAAAAATCTCAATACCCAATCTTTCAACATGTTTAGCCTCCTTCCCTTCTTTATTCCTCCCTCCCAAAACATATATAACTGTCTAACATAATTTATCTTTTTTATTTACCCTGCCTTCTGCTTCTCTCACCCCTCCAGTGTGTAAAGTCTGTGAGTACAGGGTTTTACACCCACACACTCTGACTGACAGTACTTGATTGAATTCATGATGGAATCACAGCTAATAGATGGCTAAGATAGAAGTCAAACTAAGGCTTTCTGATTACATGTTCAATTTTGGTTTTTAAAAACCATTCACTGCATGTTTACATGAAGGAATTGACAGAAGAGCTGGAATGGTTCAAACGTGGTTAACATTGATCAAATTAAACCTTCTGTCTTCAGTATGAAGAGTCAGTAGATTTTTATGTATTGTCAGAGGTATTTCAACAGATTTTGGATCTCAGAAAGGAGTTTCTCAAGTAATATTAAAATGTTTATTTTTTTTGTATATTTACTCATTTTTTTTTCATTTTGTTTTATTCTATTCAGGCTGCAATAACAAATTATCATGGACTGGGTGGCTTCTAAACAACAGAAATGTATTTCTTACTGGAGGCTGGGAACTCTAAAACCAAGTTGTCAGCTTGGTGGGGTTCCACAAAGAGTTCTCATCCAGGCGGCAGACTGTCCACTTGTCCTTGTGTCCCCATGCGCCAGAGGGCAGAGAGATGAAGCAAGCCCTACGTCATCATAAAGGGATGGGTAAGGGCATTCATCCCATCATGGGAGGTCTGTGAGCTCTACTCTTTTGACTTCATCTAAGCCTAATTTCCTCCCAAAGTCCCCACTCCTAAAACCACCACTTTGTGGGATAGGGTTTCAACATACGGATTTTGAGGGAACACAAACATACAGTCATAACAGACTTCTTTACATGAAAAATGTATTGTAAAATGGCAGATGTCCACCTGCACAAGCGGGAGGTGGATTCTACTGAAGGCCATGCTAAATGGAATTACCCAGAAGTTGTCTGTCTTCTCTGGACTTCAGTTTTGTCATTGAAGTATAAGGAGGCTGGATGGGATTGTTTCAAGTGCCCTTCCTGGTCTCTATCTATGATTCTCATTGATGTATAATTTAATATTGTATAATTATATAATTATAAACACACCATAATAGATAAGATTTTCAAGTTCTAATAGTGTTGTTTCTAGAAGTCCCAAGACATGCACTCTGTCTAAATATATTTTAGTTGATAATCACCCCCTTTACAATGTTTATAAGCAAAGTGCAAATCAAATAAGTTCTGTGAAGCTTGTAACCTTATTATGCTGCTAGTTCCCTGCCATTTAGGCAGCTATTTTGACTCTTTTTGCATAAAATAAATACAAATCCAATTCCATGTCCCAATCCTCGTAATTTGGCTGAAGTCTTCACCTTTACTCGCTTCTATATTAGAAAGCTCAGATGACAAAGGAAACAGGAAGGTTATTGCTAAATCAAAATTGATAGCGTTGGATAATGGAATTTTACTGACTAGTAACAGGAGAAAGAAAAAAATCCTCTGATAACAATAGAATGCCTGTGGTAAACAGGGGTCAAGCACAGCCACACCCCCAACTCAGCACTTTGTTTTGTTAAGCAAAGGCCAATAGGATCCCTAACCCCCATGATGCGTCTTGCAATTCTTCATCTACAGTTTCGCGTTGCTCAGTAAATTTCTAGTTTCTGGAGAAATGCATGCTCATGATGTAGCTCTGCAGAACTTTTCTCAGGCAAATTGAATAAGAGAGCTTAAAGAGTATTTAATATAATGCAGGCAAAGTTTTTAAAAGCCCTTATTATTGAAAAGAAATCTTTTTAATGCTCTTTGGTCAGACTGACTGTCTACAGTGATTAGCTTTGATAGAAAAAAAAAAGAAGTGTGCCTGGCTAATATCTACAGTAGGGAAGAAAACCTAGCAATTGCATTATCCTTTGTTTAGACCTCAAACAAACAAGCTAATAACTTCCTATTTAGCTGACTGTTTGTGCTTTGATTATAGGCTTTAAATGGACATTATAAGATGAAAAAAAATTTGCTTAGACTTTTCCCAAGGACATTTCAACCTCATACTAATGAGTCAAGTTCAGTCAATTTTTTGATAAGTTAGAATCTTAATAAAGCAATATGGCTTAAGCTCAATAGCGAACCGGTACCAAACTGTATGATGAACTCCCTGTTTCCTTAGTAAAGATCTTTGATTTCAAGGTAGAGCAGAAGTTTAAATTAGGGATCTGAGTTTCAACAGTAGGTACTGCCAAGAGAAACATTTGAACTATCCCAGGTATTTAGCTTGTCAGTTTGTATTCCCTGAGGGTAACCTTGTTAAGTTCTCAGTTCTTTACCAGTATTTACTTTATTAAGACTTTATTGCCACTTTTTAACTATTTTTTTTTAAATTAAAGTATCGTTAATTTGCAATGTTTTAGTTTCAGGTGTACAGCAAAGTGATTCAGTTTTATGTGTATATGTATATATATGTGTGTGTGTCTGTGTTGTGTATATGTGTGTGTGTGTGTAAATATATATATATATATGTATATGTATATGTATATGTATATGTGGTGTATAGTTCCCTACACTGTGTACAGTGGGTCTTTGTTGTTTATTTTATATACAGTAATGTGTATATGATAATCTCAAACTCCTAATTTAACCCTTCCCTCCCGTTCCCCCTTTGGTAACCATAAGTTTGTTTTCTATGTCTTTGAGTCTATTTCTGTTTTGTAAATAAGTTCATTTGTGTAATTTTTTTCAGATTCCACAGATAAGGAATATCATGTGATATCTATCTTCCTCTGTCTGACTTATTTAACTTAATATGATCATCTCTAGTTCCATCCATGCTTCTCGAATGGCATTATTCATTGCCTTTTTAAAAAAATTCATCGCCATTTTGAAAGACAATGGAAAGAACTAGCTGCGAGTTTGGTAAGGATCCATGGGAGAAGAATGGATAATCAGCAGTAGTTTCGCTGAGGACTCCAGCTCGGAGAGTAGCCCACACGTGGCCAGGGGGTTGGTCGCCGCCTCAGGGGAGAAAGATTTTGTCTAGTTGGGAGCTGGGCAGTAGTGCTGACTCTTCCTTAAAGACGGCTGCTTTAGCGGAGAAGAATTTCAGTGTTAAGTACTGAGGAACAGATGCTCTTCCTCCTACTCTTCTGATTTTTTTTTTTTTTCTAGTGGGAAATAATTTACTGATTATTCAACCTTCTCTACTTTGAGAGTAAAAGTTAGCTTTGGGGTATGATCTGAGGAAATCAACAAACTATATTGCTCCATTTCTAGAGTCTTTCTTCTTCCCCATTCAGCCCGGTGTTCTGATTACTGTATGTCTACTGAACAAAATTAACTAAAATTATAGAATCAAAGTCACGTCGCTATCATGCTTTAATTCGTAGGGCACTTTACAACTTACAAGGTATTAATATGCCGAGTGTTTTTTCTCATAAAAAAATCAAGGAATGTATTAATACAACTCATTTTACATATAAGGAATTTGTGGCTTGGAGATTAGTAAGTGATTTGCCACATACAGTGTTATGATTGTTTAGCTTGGAAATGGAAACTAAAACTTCTGCTACCCGGTTTGTACCCCTTCTGCAGCACACTGCTACATAAGGTACCTTTTAAGCAACACATCTTTAAATATTCTGCAGTGTTAAATTATTTGGATGATGCCCTGGAAGTAAAGAAGAGGGAAGGAGAAAAACTTTAGAGACTTCTGAGAAACACAAAAGGCCATAAAGGAAGGCCTTGGAGCCTGGAGGGCATAATTAGTTAATGTTTATTGATGGAGCTTTAAAGAGACATGCCAGAATAAAGAGAAGTTCAAACACCTCTCTGGTATTAGAGTTGACAGGCAGAAGAGTGGACATTAAGGTAGAAGTAATCAGGAATGTTTGATGAAGAAGGTGGCACTTTTCCTTGAAAGTCAATTAGGATTCTGACATGCGTGTATGGGAAGGTTAGGACATTATGACTAGAGAGTGACATGAACAAATCTAGATATTATAAAGCATAACAGTTAAGTGCTGCTGTAACTAGGACTCATATTTATGAGGGAATAAGAGATTTGTCAAATGGCTGTAAGATAAACAGAGAAATAGAAAGTTGGGTTTAAGGCAACAGTATTGAGTTTTTTAAACAGTAGATTAAGTAAGGATTTTAGGCTTCAGAAATCAGTAAAGGGAGATTTTATCAATTTCTGATCTGATTTCCATCTAACTTTACAAAACTTTGAACTGATGCAGGTATGTTACTCTGACAGTAGTTGCAGAAAACCCAAGACATGAGACAGACAAAGTTAGATTCAATTAGGTTCCATGTCAAGACTGAAGGAGTCCAGATCCCACATTACAGTCAGATGATGACACCTGGAGGTGATACCCACAATACTGTACACGCTGTGTTCAGGATTATTTAGTACATATTTCACAGAGATGGGATGCGTGACCCAGATTTTCATTCAAGTCCAGGCCCTATTATAAATAGACCTTGACAATTCAAGTTCGTTTTTTACTATTTTTATAAAATGGGGGCAAATTATTGATATACATTTATAGACCCTAGAGATGTGCTTGGTGGATAATTCTGAGCTCCTCCTGAAACCTGAACGTGTGACTTGAAGCTGCAAACACCGAGTATGAATGTAGTTAATAGCAATCATGGCAGTGCTTCTTAAAGAGTTCCCAATGATGCTTAGAAGTCATGCAGAGAATTAGAGGAGAGAATCAGATCCATTAGTCTAAATTTACAGATAAATATTCCATAAGGATAACAAATAAAATTAACAATATAGTGTTTTTTAAATTTTTGGCAATGACTCAACAATTTAGTAATGTTAAGTAAACCAACACAGGATAACCAGCTGTCCCGTTTATCCGTGACTATCCTGGTATTTTTTATTTTAACATTGAAAGGCACACATCTGAAAAACCCTTATCTCAGGAAAGTCAAGGTGGTTGATCATCTTAATATTTCACTATATTTAGAAGTAACTAAGTGTTAGTATCTAGCACGGAATTGGTAATTTTACTTTTTAGTTATAAATGGCTTAAGGCAGGCTGGGTACTCTTAGACTATTCAAATTAGAGGCTTTATAAATTCAAACAGTTACCTTACTCTTGAATGATCAGTTACAGCCAAGATCCAGGGCATGTTTTAAACCTTATCAACAATATATATGGTGTTTGCTATTTTAAGCATATATGTACGGTATTCACTGTATTATTTTAACTTATGTACCAATGCAACCAATAAAAGCTGTGTTTTTACAACATAGCAGAGGCTAGCAAATAGAATTCTACCTGTGATACCCAATTCTAGAAAAGAAAAAGCCCTTCTTTATTTTTATTGGGGAATAAGCCAAAGAAATCAATGTTTAAAAACCTGAAATGAATCCAACATTTTGGCACAAATGGTCTATGCCTTGCAGTGCAGCACCTCCACATACATCTTAATGTGAAACCAACCTGAGATTGTTCTCACTGAAGTCATGGTATATCCGATGGTATATTAGAAAGGCAACCCATTGACATAAAGAAAGTCATAGCATATGGAACACAGAGGGTGTGTATGCATGCGCGCGCGCGTGTGCGCGCGCGCGCGCACACACACACACACACACATACACACACACACACACCCCTCTCCTTTTTGGAAATGCAGCAAGACCCAGGGAAGCTGTTCCAAAGTAACTACACAATGTAGCAAGTCTCTCTCCCTCCCATTTCTTCTCCCATGTCTAGTAAAGGAAATGCAGCTCCTTTTAAAATAATTCTTTGGAGTCAGGCTCCCTTCACCAGGTGATGCTATGAGTAGGTGATCGGCTTTGACTGGCAATCCAGCCTGATGCCATAGGTATCTTCAGTGGCATCTGTCTCCGTTCTTTTCTGTCTCCCTCTCCCTTTCTAAATCACCTAAGACAGAACATTATTGTAACATGTGCACAAAGTTAAAATACTTACTTTAATTAATGATCTAAAGATTATGTATATTAAATGCATTTTTAAAGTTCATAATTTATAAGAGATTCTAATTGCTAAAATAGAAACGAGTGGGAATAACTTAGGGAGTTGAGGAACATTTCTCTCACAAGGCATATCACACAGGCAAAATTAAGCTGATAGCCAAAGCAAACTTTCGAAATCAATTTTTGAGTGAAAGATAACTTCTGTTCTCTACCGCCAGTGCCAAATTCCTGAGCCACACTGGTGTATTAATATGCAAATATAGCTTTCAATTAGTTAGCTGTTTATATACAGGGAAACCATGTGAAAGACCAAGAAGAACACAGATACTGGCAAAATGTTTACATAAGATAAACGATACACATGTGGAAATTTTTCTGGGTCATGATCCTTCTCCCAAGAACTGATTGGGTGACCTTAAGGCAACTCAATTAAATTCTATGCACATGTATATTTAGGAAGCTAAAAATGAGTGCACGTCAAGGTCTTTCCCAGGTTAAAAAACATTTAAGATTTATAACTTTTGCTGTCTTGGTCCGTTACTCTTTGATTATGCTTCCTTGGCCGACAAACAGGAAAACAAAAATCTTAGCAAATTACCCTTTCATACCGCACAGCCCCAGCTACGTGTCCCCAGGGTGATCTGAGATGCTCTACGGGGCTCTAAGATGCCACCTGCTTGCCCAGTGAGTTCCAACCTTCCCTCCAAACTTTATTTTTCAAAAATATCATCTCTGTTTCCATAATCACCCAACTATTGCCATTATACTGAAATTTTATACTCATGGTCTTATTCATTAGTAAAAATAAAACAAAGGAACAAGCGAGTATCTAGTGAGGTCCAGGCCCTGTTGGTGGATGTACGGATGGACTCTGTGCAGCACAACTCTGGGGCGGGGGGGCAAACGTGGGCCCACATGCATGCAGTAGGTAGTATGTAATCTATAAAACCTAAAACAGGCTGCCATACGTGGGAAGTATACACGCTGAAATAATTCACCAAAGTTCATACCTGATGTAGGAGGAAAGTTTCGCTTAATTCCCATCAGTTAGATTGTGTCCATCTATGGCTGATTGCTAATTTTCAGAGGAATTTATGTGACAGTGTCTTTGATAAGTTGTCTACATTTCAGGTAGTAGTAGATAGTAGTTTATGGTTACTATAATAATTTGGTTAATACTAATCATATGCCTTGAATTTAACCTGCTTAGTTTTAAATTTCTGAAAATATGATCTTAAATTACATTCTTTGGTTGTTCAAATTTAAAATAACTTTCTATGCAGTAGGAGTCTATGATTATTAACAAGTCTTATACTAATTATATTATGTGGGTTTGGTGTGCTATCACACAGAAAATCTAGCTAGAACAGATGTCTGTGATATATTTATATTTTCCTTTTAATTTAATGGCAAGTCTCAAAAATAAATAAACTATAGAAAAAATTAAATAGAACTCTGGAAAAAAATTCACAACAAAAGTACTTGCATCTATTCATCTTTGTCTAATGACCTCAATGACTTTTCTGAGTTTGCAAATATGTAACTCAGGATTGCATTCCCTTGTTGATTCTCCTCAAATAAAAAGTGAGATAATTCTAGTTCTTTTTACTGTTAGATGACTGTGGCACTTACTGATTTTTTCATTTTCATTTTTAGATCAAATGCACGTAAGTTTGCGTCACCAGTAAATGTCTGTTCTAGAAATGTTTCCACAGTCTGAGTAGAAAATCTTTCTTTACATGTTGTTAATTAAGCTTATATTTCAACCCAATCATAATTTAAAAAAAAAAATGACTGAACGCTATATAAAATGTCTGTTTGTGTGTATGAATGATTGTCGTCCAGTGTCTAGCACAGTTCCTGTTGTATGGTAAAGCACTAGAATATTTGCTTAACAAAAACATGACAAACGTTTAAATGATTGACTGCTCTTAACTTCAGACAGTCTTCCTGTGGCTTCTGTGGCATCACCCTCTTCTTATTTTTCTCTTCCCTCACCACCATTCCTAGTTTACCTTCCAATGAAATGCTATGCAACTTTAGTCAAGCACAGTGGTCTTCATGCACATTAGTTCAAGTGTAATTGAGTCAATGATGTAAATTATAAGCTTTTAAATTGTGTTCTGAGTAACACTAAGATTTCTCACAGGTGCATTGGGGATTTCCAAGGGACTGAGACAGAAACTGGACCTCTACTAACATGCTAGCATCTCTGTTTTGGCTGATTTGCTAGGTGGCTGTGATGCCCCATGTTAGAACATAGCGTGTGAATAATCCAAGCCCACCTCCCCCAAACACCCCAGGTATCACACTCACACATGAAGGTTCAGATCAGCAGAAGTTCCCTCTATCTTTCAGGCAAACGCTTCTCCAGAGCAAAAGGTTGCTCTCAGAAAGACTGCGACTATTCCAGCCAGTGTGAGCAACCCTCCCTGACCACTTAGCTCAATTCAGTTCTAAAGTCAGGACCCCTATTCTTTCCTTTCTCCATTCTTCTTTTCCTTCCCTTCCACCTCCTTTCCCCCATCTCCTTCTTCCTTATATGACTGGGATGATTCTTTTTACCTGAAGGACCTCACTGTCCTTCCCGTTGTTTCCGTTAGTGCTATGCTCATCCATTCATCCCCCAAAGTTTCAGTCATCAGTTCGATGAGAAGAAATGGTCTCAATGTCACTACAGTTAAGTTATTTATACAGATTCGTCTGCCTTCTCGAAAGCCACGATTCTCAAGTTTTAAATATCAAAGTGTTCCGAATGCAAGGAAGAAAAGGAGAAATTATGGAGAGTGGGAAAAGATGGCAAGACAGAGGGAGTGCCGAGCCACAGTGTGAGGTATCTATGTATTTAGTTATCTTTCTTATTCCTTCATTGGGGCACCATAAGAGATTTATTTGAATAAATAAATATCCTTCTATTAGAAAAATTTGAGAACTAATGATCTAAATTCACTGTCTTCAAATTTGATGAGTTTATTCCAACCTAACTATAATACCCACCTTAGAGTTTCACGTACCTACACCTCAATTGTCTGTTTCATTATTTTCTGTTCTTTTCAGCTTAAAAAATACCCTCTTTGTAAGACATTGGAAAATATGGAAATATATAAAGAAGGCAAGATGTGCTTATCTGCACTACCACGATAGACAGTAATTTTGTGAGAGTTTATTTCACCATAAAATCAGGACAATAGCCTTTTTACTTACTATTTTTTCATTTCCTCTTCATATACTTTAATCAAATTGGTGGTAAAAATTCATAATCTCATGTACATTTGTTTATACATGATCATCTGAAGACCTAACCCTTGAAAATGATTTTTTAGATGAAATAGAACACACGTCTTTTAAGATTCTAGGTATTGTAAAGGGAAAGGATTCTGCAAAGCTTACATGACATAGTTACAATCCTTGGGTGTAAATTTCCAGTTCTTGCTAAGTTGAACACTGCAGAATGTGCTTTTCCTGGGCAACCATTTTCTTACTAACTCAGAAAGTAAATTATTTGAACTTGCTCATTCAACCTTTATCTGCATATGAAAACTTAGAACCAAATTTCTTCCTTGTCACTAACCTATGTTACTATTCCTCATTTCCCTTTTCTTCTGTGACATCGAAATATGACATACATAAATGAAATACAGGGAATAACCAGATCAGTTTGGAAAATCCAAAACAAGTGGGACTCGAAGTTTGATCCAGATTGGCATACCTGCAGGTAACCTCTTAAGGGTGATCTTTGAATGCGAGGAGACTAGGTCACATTTCAGACATTTTCTTTCTGGGATTTCAGCTGATACAGTTTCAACTAAATTTGCTCTATTTTTAAAATTAATTATTTCCCTTTAATAACCCCACCCATACTCTCTTGCTGCCTAAAATTTAAAAAAAAAACAAAACTTTTTTTCCTGGGAAAATAGTGAGAACAGAAATCCCATACAATTTTTGCTTAGCAGCTGAAAATAAAAGAAAATAAAGTTTGGAGTGATCGGGTGGAGTACAGAACTGAATAAGGAAGAAGGACTCACATCTTCAGAACTGTCAGTCCAAGTCTTTTCCTGAACTCACTCTTTTAATGAACAATGGTGTCAAAACAACTCCACTGAAAAATATGTGCATTAGTTATACTAGTAATATTACTAATATGCATACTGATTGCTTTCCATGCTAGTTGGCCTCTCTGATATGAGACAATGCTTTATTTCCCGCGTCATGGTGAATGGGTTAAAATATCTACCAGACAAACGATCTGAGCCCTGAATTAATAATAACACATATAGTAAATGAACAAAACATACAATAATTCATACTGCAAATTCAAGGAGCTTGAATTTATAAACTTGAGTTATGTAAACTCATAACTTCCTAGCGATTTTGTGCTTAGCACCAAAGTGTCAAAGTGTCACAGGGAAAGCTACTGGGCTGTTTTGAATATTTTCAGTTTTATTTTTCTGAATATAAAGCAACATTTTCCTCTCTGCAAAATTAGTTTTATCAAATAGCAAATATGCCGTAATTTCTACAATCTTCACACACATCCTTTCTCTACATGCCACATCCCTCTCCAGTGACTGTCCATGTTTCTGTTCCCTTTCATAGCAAAATTCCCTGAAGGGCTGTCTCTGCCCTTTACCTCTATGCCATCATCTATCCTTCTGAAGCATTGCAATTAGAGTTGAGCCTACAACGCTGCACTGAAGCTGCCCTTGACGAGGTCCTCACAGATCTATCTCCACATTATAAAGTCCTATATGAAATCATTGTAATTATCATACTACTTTTTTGCAACCCATTTGATTCCTCCTTAGACACCTTACTGACTTGTCTCCTTACCTATCTGGTCATCCTTCCTCTGCTCGTCTACTCGTTAGTTCTCATCTTCCAAGCTCTAAGTGTTGGAGGACCCAGGGGCTACCTTTGACCTCCTCTCCCTTGGTGACCTCATCAGTCTTATGTTTGGAAAACTACACGGTTATAGGTTGTAGGTCTGAAAGGTATGCCCAATATGGAAAGTTCCCCTGAACATCGCATTCATGTAGTCAGCTACAGACTCAGCACCTTAACTTAGATGTCTAGAAACATTCCAATTATTATTTCCAAGGACAACTTCTAATCTTCCTCACCACTGCCAAATTCTACTTTTCTTACAGTCTTGCTTTTAGCAGAAAATGGCAAATTATTCTAGTTACTCAGACAAGAACAAACACTGCTCTGAAAAAAACATTTTAAAAAAAGGAAAACCTCAGTATCGCTGACTCTTTTATACCCTAGCTCCAATCCATCAGCAAATGTCCATTAGTCTGAGCAACTATCAACTTTCCTGTGAAGAAATAGCTTCTTACCTGGTTTTTGCTTTCGCTTTTGTCCCCACAGAGTAGCCAGAGTGGTGTTTTGATTTTTTTTTTAACTTATCATATTTCTCCTTAAACAAATATATATATATATATATACATATATATCTCCAATTATTTCCATCTCACTCAAAGGAAAAAAAAAATCTTTAAGTTCACTCATTTTCCCCCTCAACCTCACTTTCTTTGTTAGTTCTCTGATTCCATCTCTACCAGTCACCCCCTGGATCACTCAACTGGATGCAAACAGACCTCTTTACTGTTCAGAAAAGGTGAGAAATTTTTGTTTTTTTTATTGCCATATTACCAGCTCTCAGAATAGTGCGTGGGATATATTAGGTGCTTGCAAATAATTACTAATTAATGAAGAAATAAATAAATCTATGTTGAATGAATAAGATAAGTAAATGCAATTTCACGGTGAATTTCTGCTTTAGTGATGCCAAGTCGATATTTTCAGATATAGATTTAAAAAATGTCATGACAAATAGTGATGTCTGTAATCTAAAAAGATAAGTTTTGAGGTTCAAATTCCAACAGCATTTCCATAGCCATTTAAAGGTCAAGGTTCAATCTATAAATAAAACCTAAATAGCTGTGGCTATCTGTCTATGTCAAAGGAAATTATTATGTTTGTTCCAAGTCTCTGGATATTTTCAACAATACATTAAAAAAAAATACACGGACACGTGTTTAAATTATCTACTCTGTATGTGCAGATAGTGTCAAAAACTATATTAGCTAAAATATTCCAATTTGTATGTAAACTCTCAAATCCTGATGTGAGTGGCTAAGCTAGAAAAATGGCACTCCCATTGTCCTTAAATGGCTTAGACCAAGGCACCTAGTGATGGAAAGAAATGTAGTGAAATTTTGAGGCTCATGTGTGTTTTGCAAAAAGTTAAAATTTAAATCTTAAATGAATACTTATTATTTTACTTTTTGTTTTGTGAAAGGAATCCAATCTAAAATGAAACTGGAAAATATGACATGGAGACTCTCATGCATGCCCCCTCAGAAGGATGGAAGCTAAGAACTGAGAGACTTATTTCTCATAAATACCCAGTTTACAGAATAACGGGCCTTATCTCCTGACCAATGAACAAGCACCAAGAATTTCTCCCCATCCTCAAGCCAACGAACCTATTGCTCGGACTCTGGCTGGGCTTCCCGCTCGTTCTGTTCCTTGCCCGTAACTGCTGTCTGCCCTAGACACTCCGTGGACTCATTTTTAGCTCACCACAGCATGGGTTTGCTGAATTACATCCCTCTGCTGTTTTCAAATAAGCTCAATTTCTGGTAATTTGAATTTCCCCTGTTTTCTTCTTTATTTCATTAGACTGTTTAGTTTTAATCTAAACGTCTTTTGTTCATATCCTCTCACCTACTGATAGATTTCCACTCCTTCTAATGGAAGATTGAACAATTTCTCATGCCACTTTCCCCCCATTGTTCCACATAACAAAAAACTCAGATTATAGTAGTCTTTCTTCAGCAGACAATCTTGCAGGTAAATACAAATTTCTACAGAACTGAAAGGGAGGCATTTTCGTATTCTCTCATTACCAACAGCAGGATCGTACAGCAGCTAGGAGCGAGCATGTATATTAGGCTTAACGCATTTCTTCCTTGATTATGCTAAGCTGAGCCAAGTAGTGAACAAAGCTAACCCAAGAGTAATAAATGCCCCAATATTTAGGTTTTTGTGGCCACCCCAGAAGTTAAAAGTGTCTAGATATATCCCAGTGCAGAGTCCCTTTTACATCCACTTTCTCTGTCCCAGTGTTTGGCTTGTGATTCATAAAATAATAAATATGGCATTCCCTTTGGCCCTTTAACAAAGGTTCTCCCGCTAACTTGTTTACCCACGTGACTCTCAAGATGTTCCCTGCACCACCCAACTCACCTCCCTGACCACCTTCAGAGGTTACTCCCAGTTGGCACCAATCTGGGGAGTAATAAAAATTCCTACAAATCTCTGAAATTCTAGTATCTTTGCTGTATGACTATAGAGACAGCTGTTTACAAAGTGGGACGACACTGATTGTTGCTGGAAAAAAATTTTTTTTAATCCTTAATGGAATATGTGTATTATGGTCTGTATCTTATCATAATAGCAAACAAGTTTACATTTTTTAAATTTCATCTAAAAACTTGAAGCCTATGGTTAACTGATTTTCAGATTTGTAAGCAAAAATATTAAATAATTTACCCAATTATTACCAGTATTATACTATCATTTTTAACATTTCCACTTGTTAAAAAAGTGGTAATAATACTTACTTCAAAAGGTTGTTATAATGATCAAAAGATCACACATACACATATACACACTCTATGTGGTACACTCTAGAAACTCAGTAATCAAAATATTTTGTAGATGTAGTGACCCTAAGTGAGCAGGTCATAATTTTAAATGCAATGGCAGCAGTCTACTAGCTGCATACTTAAATAGACTGGCCCAATGTAAATATAACTGGGTCCTCCTAGAACAGGCAAATCCAAGAATTCTGTATAATTAACACATGGCAATTTTCTACCAACAAGGATAAACTGTTGACGCTGACTAATCAGAGCATCTCCTTTTTGCAAGCTACATTAGGTAATGTTTTCATAAATGCTTATTTATCATGGTTTTAGATACAGAGATTTTTCACTATAAAGTATTAAGCATTTTTAATTTTAAGGTTTGGTAAATGTATTATTATTATTCAGAAGGAAATGATGGCTGATTATGCTCAGAGACATTTTCTTTGACATTAACCATCAATCAGGATGTGGAGCTCCTCTGTGATATTAGTGGGCTGATCTGAAGAACAAATTAGCTGATGTCTGTAGAGTAATAATTAATATCGAACTTAATAAGATGTGTGACTTAGAAAATAAGCAAATTGGAATGTTAACACCATGGAAACTGCAAATTTATTAGAAACATGTTCATAATTTAAGCAAGCAATATCCTGTTTTACCCTGTTATAGCAGATTGCTAGCTTCTGCATGAGTCAAAGAAAGCTCCAATTTATCTCAGGGTGAGCCACTCGTTTTCTTTATCTTCCTTGCATTTTTTCTTTTTTCTTTTTCTTTTTTGGTTAAGTGTGCATAGTCCCTACACTTATGACACAAATAGAAACTGACACCATTGATCTCCTGATAACAGCCTTTTCTGGACCTGAATTACTTCTTCTCACTTAAGAGGAAAAAAGGTGGGGGAAAAAAAAAACTCTCAGTCTTCTTTATGCTGCATTTTGGCTGAATTTCTCTTTTCTGGGGTTCTATTTGTTTACATTCTTCCAGTAGTTTCTTAAGGTGTCAGGGATTGCTTAAAATACACAGAACAAAGAGTTTTGCTTCCGGTCCATCCTGCCATACAAAATGGAGCATAAACATTATCCATCCCAAGCATATGGGAAAAAGTTAAGTTTGTCCAATGCCTTGGAGGAAGAAAAAGGAAAAAAAAAAAGTGTTCCCAAAGAGTCTTACTTTGTTTGTAGATGTTTTGCTTATTTTTAAAAGGAGAGAGACCTAGATTGAATCAGCAGTAAGCTATAGATGTCCTTTAGTTGGTTTTACACTTAACCAATAGAAAATTCACAGAGCAGCAGTGTTAATTATTTCTTGATCGTTGACCATTTTTAGAATATTGTACTAAGTTATAAAAAATGGAGTTGAAATGTGTAACTGAAAAAAATGTATATGGTGTATATTTTCTTAAGGGTTGTATGTTTCATGTAAGTTACATGTAAGGGAGGTATTATATTTAATTTACTGTTCACAGGTATCTGCTTTTGCTGAGACCAAATTAAAGATTGAACACATTATAAGAATATTAAATTATATTTTCATGTTGAATTGAACACACATGCCTCTTATTTCTTGAAGATCAGTTTTACAGAGCAAGGACATAGTATTAATTCTCTTTTAGATCCCATTCAAGAACATTTATAATTCTCAAAATAAGTTCTTTTCAAATGAATTAATGAACATATGAATTAATAGCAAACAAACAACATCACAGCATAGATCATAGACGTATAAATATAAGCTGTGCGAGGAAATAACCAGATCTTGTATAATTTTAGTTCTGAAAGCAAACTATGAACCATAAAGTCATATAAAATACATCTTATTCAAAACATCACTAATGGGTGACATCTTCCATACTGTACTGCAATTAAATATGATTGACTGTAGTATGAAGTTTTTAGCTACATGGACCGTGGACTGAGACAGGCCTGGTTCCAAACATTTACTCTTAGGTAATTTTGGTTAGATCATCTGCTCATTCATAAAATAGTGATGACAAGATATACTTTGTGTATTGTTGAGAATTCAAATAAATATCATATGAAAATGCTTAACACTGTACATAGTACATCACAATAAGCCCCCAATAAATGACAGCTTTTAGTGCTAATGCTAACATTAGTACAATTTTGTGCTTTAACAATTTTCTGCCACACTTTTATCTCATTTAATCTTGAGATTCTGTTTGAAATAGATAGGATTAGTATTAATGTAGAAACTTTGCAGACAAAAAAACTGAGGCTCATTGAGCTTAAGTGATTTTCTTATCATTATTGTACAGGTAATTGAGGTGCATATGGATCAAGAACTGTGTCTTATGAAATATAATTCATTCATCTTCTGACTACACATTACTCTCTCTCTTCTGCTTATCCGGAAGCTCAGACTTTCACAGCATCACTTATGGTAAACATACCTAATATTCCTCCATATAAAATTCCAATTTGACTTTTTATTAAAAATTTATTTGTCTTTATTAAGTCACTAATAATAACACTGCTACTAATAAAAGCAGTATGTCACAACTCAAGTTAAGCAAATATTTTCCATCTCACATTTGATATATGACACAAGGGTTTATTCATGTTCAAAAATGGGTTGAGAGACTTTAAATTGGTTATGATAATATGATAGCCATATAGAAAAATAGGAAACTGGACTCCAGTCTCATTTTAGCCCACAATTGATAGCAGTTTGGAAACATTCATATGAACCACAAAATCATAGAAAAAAATTTGAATATATTAGAAAAGGACATATTGCTTACATCAAGCAATGGAAGGTTACTTAAGCAAGACACAGAAAATGCCTACCCAATTAAAAATCTTGTTACTCAAAAGACATTTTAAAGAAAAGAAAGGAAAAAAAAAAACACAGATGAGAGAAAGATATTAACAATATATATTATTGACAAAAAACTACAGAATATATAAAAATTTTCTACACATCAATAAAATAATTTAGAAAATCTGAAAGAAAAAAATATAGACAAGTAACTTTTATAGATACTTTATAAAATAACAAGAATATATATAAAAATAATATTAATCTAATAATTAGGAATGTAAATTAAGATCACAAAAAGATGCTACTAGACACAACAGATTGGCAAAAATGGAAAATGACAATACAAAGGAATACTGATGGTGGAGAACTCCTTTGCATTTTTGAACAGAGTCTAAATTGGAAAAGAATTTGGCTCATCTAATAAAGTTGCAAGTGGACGTCTCCTACAACCTAGAGAGACTTGTGTATTTTGAGTATCCAAGTAAACATATTAAAGAATGTTTTTGGCAGTATCATTTATAACAGTTAAAAATTCAATAACCCAAGGGGCCATTAAACAAAAAATGAATAAATATATTGGTATATATATAGTGGTATATTCTTCCAATGGAATTTCATATGAAAACAGAAATAAATTAAATAGTGCCACACAAAACAAAATGGCCAAATCGCTAATACAATGTTGAATAAATTAAACAAATGAAAAATGAATACACATAGTCTGATCCTAACTATATATATAGGTCACAATAGAGAAAGCTAAATTATATTATTTAGAGTTGTATTAATAATTGATGAAATTACAAAGCAAAGAAATACTTATTACAAAAGTCAGGACAATAAATGGGGTTAAATAATCAGCAACGGCAAGAAATGAAAGGAAAAGAAAATGCTTGGAGGAGAGCAAAGAGGTTAAGTTACTTCTGCAATGTTTATTTCAATTAGTTTCTTTCATTTCAACAAATATTTAAAATTCTGTGCTCAGAATAAGAATTAGATGTCAGATGTTTAGAGGTAAATAAATTCTCGAAGAACTTGAAAACTGATAAATGTAGGGGAATGAAGAAAGTAAAAGAGAGTCTTTCAGGACAAAAATCTTACTAAAAAAAATGCAAAGAATTATGTGTACAAAGGAGGAAAGCATGACTAGAAGGAAATTCACTAGCTCATTGCATCCAGTCACACAGGAGCTAAATTTATTCATCTAAATTACAAATTTGATCACATAATATTTTTGCTTCAAGTTCTTCAGCGGCTCCCCAGTATCTGTGAAATAAATAGGTAGCTCTTCTGTACGTTCCAATGGTCTAATCCAAGTTACCTAACTTAGTCACTTTCATTTGCTATGCTAGACTCCTGTTCTCGCGAGCCATTTACTGTTCTGAGACTATGCTTAATTCTCTTTCCCAGGCTGCTCTTGGTATGTGCCTTTTTCTTTGCCAGGAGAGCATGCTTCTATCTGTCTTTCTAATACTTTCCTTAGAACCTGGATTAGTTGTCAACTCCCAAAGCTGAGCTGAGTTTCTCCATATGTGATTCATCAGCAATTTGTATCTCTGTTGATCCACTTATTATACTGTATGAAAATGTATACCAAGCTAGTTAAGGTCTAGTCACAAATAATATAAACTTAGTTATCTAGTTTAAGCAGAAATAATTGTAAAGAGATCATTAGACACTTAGAAAATAGTTAGAAGATCTAAAGGTAGGGACATACAATCATATCCATCACTCACACAAAAATCGCCCCCACCAGATCCATGCCTTGCCCTCTACAATAATATATGGCAGCAAAATAAATACCTCTTCGCTGAAATTTCTCTCCTTACCCAATCTGAGTTTAAATTCTATATTTGTATAACTGCATTTGATTGGAACTTCATTTACATCTAAATCCCTAGCACCAGCTTAGACTAGGAAATGTATCTATTATATATCTATTTACAATCTCTTTTGTACAGGAAAGTACATTAGAAGAAAATTGGAGTCGATGTGGAAAATTCAATCCACTGTATCCTTTACCTACATTTTATTCTCTGTTTTCCCACTAGATCATAAGTGCCAAGACTATTTTTCTTATTGTCAGTACAAAATAGTATAACTTGAGTATAATATGTCCTTAAACAGAAATAAAATAAATCAGAGCTTTTCCTTACTTAATTTCAGAGCATAATCCTCTACTCAAAATTTATTGTCACAGAGATTAGCAATTAGAAAAGCATGTTTGATCTGTCCTTGCAGAACTGTCACAAAATAGAACATAAGGCAGTCAGTAGATTTACAGTTATGACTGGCTCTCTGGCTCGGCCTCTTAAGTCTTTTCCAGTTCTAATTAACTAAACCTGGAGATCACGATGCCACTGCAGAAGTGGTGGAAAGGGAAACTCAATTAACTTCACTTGCAGTAGCCATATTGCTATAGTTATCCTCAGCTTGTCAGAGAATAATTTCCAGGATCCAGTGAGACCACTTGGTCTTGGTAATTCTCTCTGCTCAGTCATTGAAATCCCTAAATTTCTTTACAAGGCAGTCTAGAGTTTCAGATAATATTTGGACAATTTATAGCCATTAATCTGCTTTGGTCAGGATTCTTTTGGGTGCAAATAACAAACAAAACAAAACAAAACAGAACAGAACAGAACAGAACAACAACAAAAGAACAACTCAAGCTGATTGAAGCAAGAAAAGAAAAATCAAACAATCAAAAAACCAACCAACCAACCAAACAAGTAGCAGTGGATCTGTGTGAGATATTGTTGTCCAGGTAGTAAATATATTTAGGGCATTTCCCCTCCTTCTCTCATTTCTCCTTTTCCCTCTGCTAGAGCCATTTTCAGGCATGCTTCCTCCAGTACTGGTCCTCTAATCAACTGGCAACACAAGTGGAAAAAAAAAGTCTCTTTTATATTAGTTCCAAAAGATTTTGAGAATTAAATACCAGGATTTTTCTTGGATCCTGTTTCACTACTGACTAATTCACCCTGGGCAGAGAGTGGGATACACTGAGTGATAATCTTTGGGTTATCTCAGCTGCCCCCCGTGTCAGGAGCCATGAGGTGAAGTCAATCTCATCAAATCCCAATGAGCTTTTTGGATAGATTAGAGAAGTGTTAGTTTTCAGTAGAAAAATAAATAGATTTTTATTCTTTAATTAGAATAAAAGTAAATGTATATTGTGCAGCTGAGGGAAAAAAAATAAAGGAGTTTGTGCTTCACCACATCCTCCAGCATCTTAAGCAATGAACTGGTTATCTTCTGGGTGGCCTTCCAGATCCTCTCCCCAGAATACAGTGAGAACCTCAAGAAAGAGAGGGAAAAATATAAGAAAGTGCTGAACAGAAATTAGAGAGCTGAAGAATAGAACTGCTGAACTGAAAACTATAATAGCAGCTTTCAGTAACAGGCTAGATGAAGCAGCAGACAGGATCCGTGTCCTGGATGACAGGGAAGTGGAACTCACTCAAACAGAGAAGTCAAAAGAGGAAAAGAATGGAAAAAGTGAACACTACTTAAGGGACTTATGGAATAATATCAAGCAGACTAATATTCACATTTTAGGGATCCCAACAGGAGAAGGGAGAGAGAAAAGGACAGAAAGGTTAGCTGAAGAAATAGTGGCTGAGAATTTCCCTAACCTTGGAAAGGAAACAGACATTCAGATTCAAGAAGCCTAGAACATTCCCAATAAAAGGAACCCAAAGAGATTCTAACCAAGACACATTATATTTAAAATGTTAAAAAGTAAAGACAAGGAGAGACTCTTTAAGTAGCAAGGGGGAAACAGGTGGTTAAATACAAGAGAATTTCCATCCAATCTCCTGCCTCATCTCCTACTTCCTGGAACCTCAAATCCGATCTCTTTTTGTTTTTTTGTTTGTTTGTTTGTTATTGAAGTACTGACCTACGACACTGTTAGTTCCTGTTACACAATACATGTATACATTTCGAAATAATCACCACCATAAGTCTATTTACAATGTCACTGCCCAAAGATATTACATATGTATTGACTGTATTCCACACAGCGTACAGCTCATACCTGTGACTCATTTATTTTGCAGCTGGAAATTTGTACTTCTTAATATCCTTCACCTGTTTCCCTCCTACTCTCTGGCAGCCACTTGTTTGTGCTCTGTATCTATGATTCTGTTTCTGTTTAGTTATGTTTGTTCAACTACATAACAAACACAACTTCTGTTTTGTTTTTTTAAGATTCCACGTATGAGTGAAATCACACTCTTTTCTCTACCTGACTTACTTCACTTAGCGTAATACCCTCTAGGTTCATGCATGTTGTCGCCAAAGCAAATTTTCATTTGGCATGCCTAATATTCCATTGTGTGTGTGTGTATGTATATATCTCACATCTTTTTATCCAATCATCTATTGATAGGCACTTAGGTTGCTTCCATATCTTGGCTATTTTAAATAATGCTGCAGTGAACATGGCTGCATGGTTTTCTAATTAGTATTTTTGTTTTTTTGATGAATGCAATGAAGTGGAAATTCTAGGTCATATGTTATTTCTATTTTGATTTTTTGAGTAATACCCATACTGTTTTGCATAGTGGCTGCACCAACATACACTCTCACCAACAGTGTGTGAACATACCCTTTTCTCCACATCCTCACCAAAACGTGTTATTTGCTGTCTTTCTGATAGCCATTCTGACAGATGTGAGGTGATCCCACATTGTGGTTTGGATTTGCTTTCCCCTGATTATTAATAATGTTCAACATCTTTTCATGTACCTGTTTGGTACCTGTATGTCTTCCTTGCAAAAACATCTATTCAGATCCTCTGACCATTTTTTCATTGGAATGTTTGCTTTTTTGATGCTGAGTTGTATGAGTTCTTTGTATATTTTGGATATTATGCCTTTAATGCAAATATCTTCTCCCTTTCATTAGCTGGCTTTTTTTTTTTTTTTTTTGATAATTTCCTTCACTGTGCAAAAGCTTTTTAGTTTGATGCAGTCCCTTTTTTAAATTTTTGCTTTTGTTCCCTTGCCTGAGGAGACATCCATTAATTATTGCTAAGACCTAGTTCAAAGAAATTACTGCCTATGTTTTCTTATAGAAATTTTATGGTTTCAGGTCTTACATTTCAGCCTTTAATCCATTTTGAGTTTACTTTTGTACGTGGTATGAGGGAGCAGTGCAGTTTGATTCTTTTGCATGTAGGTGTCTCATTTTCCCAGCACCATTTAATGAAGAGACTCTCTTTTCCCCATTGTATATTCTCTACAAATTATCATATATTTTTCTTGCATTCTATGAGGAAGAAATGGTGCTTTAATTTCTCCTTTTATGAATCTTGAGCCTACCTTCAAATGTGTTCCTTTAATTCTCATGCATAATTCTTCCAATAGTTATTTTATTCTCTGTCTCTTTCATTTCCCCCACTCCCTTTAGAGTCAGCTCATCTGTGACACACTGTTACATGTTTTTCTAAAACTCATTAATATTCCAATAAATTAACTAGATATGATTTATTACAATCTCTAAGGGTTCTCAAACACAAGGTGAATGATTGGGATCCTGTCATTTTTTCTTTTATACCAGAAGAACAGCAATATTATATTAGCTCAACTTACAAATTCTCCTTCACTAATTTGATTTTTATCCTACGCTTAGCTTTTTATTGAGAATCATTAATGAAAATAGCCATATGTAAATTTATTCTGCATTTCCCTATAAAGGTGATAAGAGCCATTATCTACTTTGTAGTTTAAATATTCTATATTAGTTCCTATGTGAAAAATGTGTTAGAAAGTATGACTTCATTGCATTTCCACCAAAAAATTGTTTTCCACTTTCAGAAAAATACCATACAATGTCTTATGACTTGATTCTTATTGTGCTTGCACAGATTTTCATCTGATATTTAATTATAGCAACAATGTTAATCATATTGTTTAATATTTTTACCATACTCTAGTTTTAGCTTAGTAAATACTGACTTTTATGTCTGAGGACTTCTGGCCGAAAGTAAAAATGGGCCTGGGACCCTAAAATAAACCCTTATTATTATTATAAGATCATCCACCTATTTATCTATCTATTGATAAATGGATAGATACATAGAGAGATAGACAGATAGATAGATAGACAGACAGGGAGAGATTATAGAAAATTTGAGAGACATCTGTATATAGGTTGTAGCTGGATAAAAACAAATGGTATGAATGACAGGATAATACATCTGTCCATCACTGTTTTGCAACTTTAAGACCTAAATTGTGTCCACCTGTGCTACACATAGCTTGTGAGAAAATCAGGCCATCTAGGACCAAACAGCCAAGCAGCACCTAGGACTACACTTTCTGGTGGTAACTTAGACCCAGGGCTTTTAGGTGGAGAGAATTTCAAATTACTCCTCAAAGCTTCAGCTTTTTGGGGTCCAAGAATATTCTAGAAAAAGTAGAACCCCTTATAGCACCATATGTGGGAACAGACTATTAAAGGGAACCAGGTCCTCTTGATAAGAAACCAATTCACCGAGAGAAACAGAACTGAAAACTCCACCGGTTGCTGAGAGGACTCTGTAAAGAGCTGTTCTCATGGAGGTGGTTCTCACAGATGGTGGGTGAAGCTGCATTCCGGAAACAAGCACCACAGGATGACACTTCTCAGACGTACTAGTTTTTCTCCCAGATTTAATGAGATATATTTGCTCTATGACATTGTGTAAGTTCAAGATGTAAAATGATTTTACATCTTGTATATATTGCAAAATTTTAATCATGTATATAGTGCAAAATGATTGCCCCAGTAAGGTTAGTTAATGTATCCTTCACATCACGTAAGTGCCCTTTTGTACTGTTATGATGAAAAAGAAGTTTAAGATCTATGTTCTAGTAACTTTCAGCTCAACAATATAGCATTGTTAATTATATTCACCATAATGTACTTTACAGTCCCCAGACCATATTCCTCTTATAACTGGAAGTGTGTACCTTTTAACCAATGTCTCCCTCCTCCCACTCACTATCTCATGGATCATCTACTATTACTCTGTTTCAATGAGCTGAACTTTCTTAGATTCCACAGGTGAGTGAGATCATACAGTACTGTTTTTCTCTGACTTATTTCACTTAGCATAATGCCCTCAAGGTCCAACCATGCGGTCATAAATGGCAGGATTTTCTTCTTTTTTAGGGCTGAATAATATTTATTGCATACGTATGCCACATCTTCTTTATCTATTTATCCATCAATGGACATGTAATCTTTGAGGAAACATCACATACTGTCAGCTTGAGTTTCTTGTGCCTTGTGGAAGAAGATGCTCACAACTTCTGTCTTTGCCTGGAAGTCCCCTCTTCCTGACTCATTATCTGGTCTGTTTGGAGACACCCACTTTGTCTGTCATGGGGGGCAGGGGTTCTCAATTCAAGTCAGCTCAGCCTCTGGACTTTGATGTGGGTGCCTTTTGCCAGTTACCCTGACTGGAACTTTCCCTGCTAACTGTCTCAGGCCCTTCAGTTTGTTCAAGAAGTACTTTCGTTTAATGAAAAAGACTATGAAAATGAATCTATGTATGTATATGCATAACTGGGACATTATGTTGTACACCAGAAGTGGACATATTGTAACTGTACTTCAATTAAAATATAAACAAATAAATAAAACCTAAAAAGAAGTACTTTCATCTTCTCTTTTTGGTTGGATGCCAGTGCCCAGACTCATACAATCCCAGAATATTTCTTTATCTTATGGAACTTTACATCCTCCCTCTATCATTATTTAGCCACTTCAGTACAAAGAAGCAGCATCTCTAGTCACTGGGTTTCAATAAGAAGTAAGTCTTCCTGCTAGTTCAACTTCTAGGACTTCTGTCAGATATTTCCATAGAAGAGCTTCTCACACGAAGCTGTGCAAAGCCCTTTTACCAGAGCTGATCTCTGGTTCTTTGTTTACCATTTGCAACCCAGATCCATGCTTGTTCCAGAGCCCCAGTCTCAACTCTCTATAGCCTCTTCTCTGTTTCTTATTTGAGCCAGAATTAATCTCCCCTTACCTTTCTTCAATAGTTAAGCTCCCATGGAGTCTACTGAGCACTTACCTGGAGTACAGCCTGGAACGTTTAATGTTTTTCTTTAATTATTATTTATGCACTTCAGATCCACTGTGTTGAACAATGTATATTTTTTAACTTATAATACACATAAAGTTGATCCTTGCAAGTGATTTTCTCTGTTATAAACCTTCATACCAAATACTAACTTCAACAGCTTCCCCTCACTCCCCACGTTAGTCACTTTTGCTGTTGTTTTTGACAGAGACCCTTAACTGGGCATATATGCCTACAGATTATGTTGGGAGTTATACATATATATTTAATTTACATAAATGTTGATGTATTTTTGACCCTCAAACAATGTGGGTTTGAACTGTGCAAGACCGCATATACACGGAGTTCTTTTTTTTTAAACTGAAGTTTAGTTGATTTACAACATGTCCGTGTCAGATGTACAGCATAGTGATTCAGTTATACATATATACACACATTCTTTTTTATCATAATAGGCTATTATAAGATATTGAATGTAGTTCCCTGTGTTATACATTAGGACTTTTTGGTCTATCTATTTTATATATAGTTGTTTGTGACTGCTAATCCCCAAATTTCTAATTTATCCTGCACCCTCCCTTTCCCCTTTGATAACCATAACTTTGTTTCCTACATCTATGAGTCTCTGTTTATGTGGATAGTTTTCACATAGTAGTAAATACTATAGTCTGCACAGTCCGTGGTTGGATGAATCTGTGGGTTTGGAGGAACCATAGATATGGAATGCCAACTATAAATTGTATGTATATCAACCCCCACATTGTTCAAAGGTTAACTGCATATAAATCTCAGTCTGCCTCTATTTTTTAAATTTAATAGAATATTTTCAAGAGCTATCTGTAATTTTATGTTTTCAATTTATTGGTATATATTTATTCATAATATTTCTTGTATATTTAACATTTACTTTATATACCTCTTTCTTACCTAATATTGCTTATTTGCATTTTTCACTTGTTTAAAAATATCTTAATAAAGTTTTGTGCATTTTTTAGTTTTTCCCAAAAATGAACTTTTAAATTGTTGATCCCTTGTTGTATCTTTTATTTTATATTTGATTAATTTCTCTTATTCTTTTTAATTTCTTCTAATTTATTTTAGACTTGTTTTTAATAGTATAAATGCATAAATAGTATATTTACTTCACTTTTAGATTTTATTCTTTTTTGAACATAAACATTTAATGTTATCAATTGTCTTAAATTATATCAATATAGCTGCATCCCACAGTTATGATTTTCTACATATTCTCTAAGCAATTCTTATTTATTAAGGTAAAAATCATGTTACTTTTACATTTTTATGCTACTACAATAAGAACAGGCAAACCAAAATTGCCTTTGCAGGTTTAACTCTTTTATTGTTAAATTCCACTTACAATGCTTCAATTATTGTTGAAGTTATAATAGAGTACTAATTAAAATTTAGAGCAAATATTTATATTATATGAAGGGTGTAATAACAAAGAGATAGTTTATTCTTAAGATTTATATAAAGATAATATTTACAAGATACTCTTCTAAGAATTGTAATTCCACCCTGCCTCAATTTAAGCCAATATTTAGTCTCTTAAGTGCCATAAATATCTTAAACTGACAATAGAGAGATAATATTCCTATTGAAAAGAGCCCACTGAAATTCAAGTCTTTCAGAGATGTTCTTAAAAGCCCAGATAATTGATTTGAAAGTTGAATTAACTGAGAAGGAAATCCTATTTTCAGGATAAAATGGGAGTGGAAAAATCTATCTCATGCAGTTTCCTGTATGCCTCCTAGAGAATGGAAAAGAAAAGGAGGTCTTTTTCTATGCACTGTTTCCTTAGGTCCACTAGCAATAATGAACATTAGATGGAAGGAGGTGTGTGAACAGAGACTGGCAGCATGGGGTGGAGGGAATAAGAAAGCCCTGATTTCAAAGAAATGGTTCCCCTACATCTTTGCTTAAAAGGCCATAAAGAGAATTATTCTTGGCCAGATGACCTGTTCAGAAAATCTACTTGTACCCTAATGGAGAGAATCACATTTTCATTATAAACCTCTCCTCTGATGCAGCCCCTCCCCCAACTCTGACAAGATACCTGACCGAGCCAGGATGTCAGTTGCTGACTGGGTTCCAGCTGGAATGTTGATGTGTTCCCCGGGGCTTGTTGTGGCTGGTGGATCCACGGTAACTGGGCAGAGCCCTGTGGTGGCTCAGTGCCATGGAGGGGCTGCCGTCCTCTGTGGAGCTTGGCTTTGGGGTCTTCTTTGGGAAGCTGAATGAGGTTGTGGTGTTGCTGCTGCCCAATGGCCTGAGGTCACGGTTCACTTTCCAAAACCTAGAAGGGCAGACAGTGCATGTCTACCTGTCATCAGCTTATTGGTGGGGGTCTTAGGTACCTTCAGACTTGCTCAGTCTTGTAGAAGTCGACTTTACGGGAGACACGAAGAGAAGTTGGCAAAAACGCTGGCTGCCCTGATTGAGGAGAAATGCCAACACATTGACAAGATTTGTGCTGCTTAAAAGGAGAATGCTGGCATGGAGACATCTTTAGAGAATGCCAGGCTCGACAGAGATTCATGAAATAAATTTAGCCTCGCTGATACTGGCAGAAAAATGAGGAAGGTCAATGTGTGTTTGAGGAAGGAACTCAATTCTCTGGTCCAAGAACTGGTCCAAGATTTCTGCAGTCTAAAGAAGAAAGGTGGCAGATATGCCAAAAGTGCTCAAGTTACTGGAAGAGGTCATGAGGATCTACACGTCCCAAGGGGCAATTTCAAACCATTCAGGGGACCAAGCACCAAGCCCTGTTAATCTTTTTCCCAGGGTTGGGCCAGGTATCAAGGACTTGCTCTTCCTTCCCCTGCACTCAGGCATCCATTTCAAAGGATCAACACCTGAGGTGCAGTGAAGCCAGTAGAAGCAGGGCCAGCTCCTCCTTTAATCAGAGTTCCTCCAACTTGACATTCTGTGCACAACAGTGAACTCCTCCATGGTCAGCCTTTCTCATCTAAAATATATTGGAATTCTTAGATCACATCACGAAATGATGATCTTTTCCTATATTCAGCAAATGCTTGGCTTATATCTTCCTTGTGGTGAAAGGAATGTGGTAAGTGAGGAGAATCTTTTACTTAGTTTGAATATTCATTAGGCCTCAAGACGGTATTGGTAATTATTATAAATCAGTTATAGAAGTGAACTGTAAAAGTTACTGTAGACATGTATGGACACATTATTTGTGGACCTTCTTTTCCCTTCAGTAAAATCCTGGGTGCAGGATATCTTTTTGGTGTAGAATTTTTAGGGTTAAATTAATTTTTCCAACATGTTTGTACGATTAAAACTTCTCATCATTGAAGAAGAAAATCTACTTGTAATGGGTAGTAGCCATCTAGGAACTGGATCATTGTAATCTCAGCCATCAACTCCCTCTTGTTCTGTGCATATGAATCTCTCTATATTCAGTCCTTGTTCTTGAAAATTTACTGCTTCCTAGACATTTGAGTTGATCACCCTCAGCTTTTTAATTTTCCCTCCACACTCATTTTTTTTTCTCATGACTATTTCTTTGGGTTAGTATTTTCTGAAAATAACCCCAGTTCTGCCTATTGAACTAAGCTAAGCATAGCAAGGTTATTACATTTTTCCTGGATCAATTTTGCAAGAGTTTGGTGAGTTTTTTTTTATTATTATTTTTATATGAAATCTAAACAAAAATAAGACCCATAAAATAACTGAAGACAGGCACACATACCACTGGTACCCAAAGGAAGCCATAGACTGAGGTCTAGCCTCATGTCATTCTGTAACATGGCTCTCTCCTTGTGCAATTTCCCATGGGCCTGCCTGAAGTCAAGGTTCACCTTGGTCTGCAGCCCCTCCATGGTGGCTCTGATTACGGAAGAGCTCATTCCAGGAAATGATGGCTGCATAGGTTGACTCCAAACTACACAACTGTCACAGCATTTTATCTGAAAACCAACCCCCATTTGACAAACAAGAGAAAACAAATGAGCTGGCTTAAGGATGAATAGCTAATATACAGACTGGAAATGTCCCAGGTATCCAGTGTTCACTCCTCTCTCTCTCTCTCTCTTTCCCTATATAAACATATTATTAAAGATTTTAAATAATAAAAAAAAATGAGAGAAATAAAACACTGAGCACTCATTTATCCACTCCCCAGAGTCAACCATTTTTAACTTTGGCTGCATTGCCACAGCGTTAGTGACCTCTTTGTTTCCTGGCATTATGGGTTGATTCTGTGTACTTTGTACTCTGTGTAGATGGGATCCCACGTTGTGTGTCCTTTTGGATCCCTCCTTTATTAGCACCACCTTGCCTGTGTTGTGTGTGTCAGCAATTTACTGTTTGTTTGTTGCTAGGTAGTAGCCCTTTGTGTGAGTATGACACATTCTGTAGTTTTTAAAAAATGGTAATGTTCGGAGAATTCTAGGAAATGATCAGTTTTTGAAACTGTTAGGGAAAGTAATCACACACTTATTACGCCTTTTCTGTATGAAGTACACCGCTGTGTAACCAAAGAGAAGAAGCGAAGTTTCTGGAGGTATTCAAGCTAACAAATGAAGAAGGAATGATAAAAAAAATATATATTATTTTGATATAAATAATCTAAATCATTCTCATCAAATTGCCACGAACATTACAAAAACGAGACAACTGGACATCTGTACCTCCTGCTAGAAGTACAATGTGTCACCTATGAAATATTTTATTAAAACATAAGGCTTGAAAGTGAGCAAAGATCATCTAATTATGTTTACAGGAGAACAGGGAAATGTGATGGGCAACATCATAAGGATAAAATGAGCAAATCTAAAATATGGAAACTGTACAGGACAGGTAATCTGGGTTCTTCAACAAACAAATTTCAAGAAAAAAAAGAACCTGTAGGGGGAATTCAAAGACTAAAAGATATTTCTTAAGAGGCGTAATTAAATGCAAATATATGTTTATCATAGCCACTGAGAAATAGAGAAAAGCTTTTCTGTTGGTACGAAAAAAAATTGCCCCATGTAATTCTCCATCAGACTTCTCCTTTTCCATAGGGTTTGCTTTGCTGAACTTCTTTAAGTTTGAGGGGAGATGTGCTCTTGTCTCTAACTCAGTCAGCTGGCGTCTGAGGTACCCTTACTCTTCTTTCAGATTTTGCCTTGTCATTTATCTAACTTCTCAGACAAGATCAGCTTACTGTCATATACATTTATTCTATAAGTCTCCTTCATATTGTTAGAGCAGGCAGATAGCTAGATATCAGCAGAGAAAGGGGGATGCGGGGCAAATGGCAGGGACTGGGCAAAAAGGAGGGGCACAGGCCAAATGCAGGAACCCCTACATTCATGGAAACAACAAGGGACCCTGGGCAGGCAACGAAAAGCAGGAACCTCTGGGCTGATAAGAAATCATTCTGGGTTGACAAGTGCCCCAGAGGCAGGCAAAGAAAGGTGTGAAAAGGCAGGAATCACTAGTGTTTGATTGCAACCTTTTGCTCATTATGCCCTCATTTCAATAAAATTAGCCTTGTAGATTAGAAGTACCCATCACGCACTGGCACCATGACACTTCCGATCCAGACTAAATAAGGACAAAAACCCCTCCTCCCCTGGGGAAGGTGGAGCTGGGGTGAACATCACAGATTATGACCCCATGCATATCACATACAGAACAGACCAGTTTAAAGTTAAACTGTATGAGTTTTACTTTCTATTTTTTTTGTTTTTAACTTTTTAACCCCTGATATAACCTTTATTCATGATAGTTCCTTCCTTCCTCCCTTCCTTTCTTCTTTGTATGTTATTACTATTACTGTTCTTGGTACTGAGGATACAAAAATGAATAAAATATACACCCTACATTAAGGGCTTAAGGAATGTAAATAAGTAAATGTATAGTATGTGACAAGTGTTATTATACATATATGTACCAAGCTCACTGAAAATGTAAAAGATAAGAATAAATTATAAGTGCATAGTGGGAAGGGATATCACATAAGCAGTATGAAGGAGCTGACTCAGGAGAACTTACAGAATTTCCTTGGTCAAATATACATCCACAGGTATAACTTGAATTTTAATAAAAATATTTTATTATTTCCTAATGTGTATTAGACATTTTATAAACTAACAAAAAAGAGTTTCTGCCATGACATATCCTTTCATTTATGTAAAATGAACAACAAATGTGAATTAGATGTCAGAAAACATGGTCCCAATTTTAAATGCAAAATGAGTTGGGAGCAGGAAAAAAATTGCACAGAAAGTAGAACTAGGATTGACACTTGAATTATTGGTTAAATTTGAATGAAAGAAAAGAGAATACATTCTTAGTAACGGAAAACAATAAATGGTTATTTTCTATTACTCATTTTTCATGGTTTAAGTGCCTATTATAAGAGGGATAAATAAATTGTAGAGTAGTTGATGGAATGAATACATGAGCTACTAAAGACTTTCTTTTAAAACACAGGTCTCTCACTTAGGAGTGATACATGAAGTGCCTAAATATATTATCATGGTTGAGTCAACCAGCTTCTTTTCAACTGTGTTTAGAAGCATGACAGAGAGGGCTTTATTAGCACGACAGAGTTTGACGCCTAAGTAGCTGAGTGGCTGACGATGACAAAAGAAGCCTGAAGATAAACATCATCTTCTCATGAAATTTCCCTAATAATAGTCTACATGGCACCCTTACAATTTAATACGTCTCGTGTTGCTGGAGAATAGATTCTTGTCTGGTGAAGGAAAACAATCAAGAGCAAGGCATGGTAAAGCGAAAGCAAGTTTATTTAGAGAGATACACACTCCATGGACAGAGCGGGGTCCTCGTCTCGTTCAGAAGGGAGAGCAGCTCAGGAGACACACACTTCATAGGCAGAATGCAGGCCACCTCAAAAGACAAAAGGAGGAGAGACTGAGAGCTGTGGGGTGTTTAAAGTGAAAGTAGGTACACACTCCATAGACAGAGTGTGGGCCATCTCAGAAGGCAAGAATGAATGATCACAAGATGCGGGGTTGTTAGTTTTTATGGGCTTGGTAATTTCGTATGCTAAAAAGTAAGAGGATTATTCCAACTATGTTGGAGGAAGGGGCAGAGGTTTGCAGGAATTGAGCCTCATCCACTTTTGGCTTTTTGTGGTCAACCTAGGAACCATCATGGTGCCTGTGGGCTGTGCCATGAGGCTCAAGGTCAACTGGAAGTTGAATCTTCTGCCATCTTGGTTCTAACCAGTGTGTCTTGTCCTCAATGACTGTGTCATTCCTTCAGTGGTGTGCCCTGCCCTCTTCCCTCCTGTGTCACTCATACCAATTGACATCTTGGGCTGGGATATCAGTGAGCTTGCACATTATTTCAACTACTTTGTGACAGTAGAAGAATTCTCCTTCAAGCTTCTTCAGTTGTGTAGTCTCAGATGCAAGTATTTATTGTTTTCCAAGGTTGAGGAACTTTTCATATTACAAAACTTTACTTTCATAAAAACTCTTATATTTTAAAGTACTTAAGAATTTGAGTTATTTGCATATGTACTAATATTCAGAAATTATAAAAATTATATGAATTAGGTTGGTCATATCCTACAAACTAACTCTTAATTTCTTTCCTTCATAGTTTTATTAATGTATAGTTGAATACAATATAGTACACACACTTAAAGCCTATGATTTGATAAGTTTTGCTTTATGATTATACCCCAGAAACCATCCCATCACCACAGTCATAATCACATATCTATCATCACCAAAATTTTTTGTGACTTTTGTAATCTCTCCTTCCTTTATCTCCAGATAACTGCATATCTGTTTTCCAGAATTATAGTTCAGTTACAAATTCTTTTTAAAAGAAGTTAAGAGACTTGGCAAAGATTAACAAAGATCCTATATACAGTGGAATAAAAACTTGAAAGAATATCCTGATTTTTAAACTAATGTTACTTTCATTACTTATTTTCATTATTTCATTACTTACTTTCATTACATGACCTTTATTACTCACAACTGAATCACCAAAATTCTCCTGAAAATCCCTGCGTGAGAACAAAGGGTCATCCCCCTAATGTGGGAAAGTTTCCTATTAAGGAACACAGCTCCGTAAGCAATGATGACCCAGTGAAATGAGTTCAGAAAAAGTTGAAACTGCAGCAGTCAATGAGTTTGTGTATGTCCCTGCATTTGAGCTAATTCCCAGCCTAGTTTTCTCCTCAAACCTCCTCTGACACTCTGCTTGATTGATTCACAGCTTGCTTCAAAATTCAAAGAGAAGATAAAATTCAAAGAGAAAATAAAATTCAAAGAAAAAAAAAAAGGTAGGCAGACATAGAATATCTTCATCTTCTCTATATTCTAGTCATCCACCCAAAGAAACTATAATTATATCGTTAACTTCCCTCCTATAAATAATGACGTATCCTTGCTTTGCTCAAAAGTCAAAACTTTCATTTTTTTTTGGCCCTGTGTGCTCAGTCATGTTTTTAAGGACATGATTCCTAAAATTAACTGTTCCTCTCCTTTTAATCTGGTGCTATTCAATCTCCCTGTTCATCAGTTCCCCTCTCTCTCCTGATTGCTTCCCCTGGCTCTCCTCAGCATCCTCTTGCTCTAGTTTATTTTTTAATCACATTAAAATCACTTTCTTAAATGCCTTCAGGTGCTATATACCTATTGAAAATATTCTGCATTTTAAAGGAAGGAGAGAATCATGCTATTATCTCCACGTAATAAATCAGTATGTAAATAACACACTTTTCAGCTTGATGTGATGTGATGTCAAAATTTTTAATTTTTAGAGTTTGAGAAAATGGAATAAGAATCTTATTTTATTTATTCAAGGAGAAACCACTAGACCCTGTAAAGCAAAACAGAAATTATTGCTCTTTATTTTCCACTTCTAGACATCTTGAAAACCTGATCTGTATAAAGTCTACAGGATATTCTGTGTCATTTAGGATAGATATGGGATGCCTGTCCTGTTTAATACTGCAGGGATGGCTGTTAACTGGACAGTTTAAGGGTCATGTCTTACCCTTAAGTACTTAACTAAACTATAGCAACATAGCAGTGAGGTGAAAAATGCTTTTGTGGCTTCTTCAGGAGGCTTAATTGATAGAAAATGGTTAGGGGTGAACACATCTCTCTGTGCTATTCATTTCCATCCTGAGTAGCATGGCTAGTGGGAACTGATGGGTGTCAAAGCAATCCCCAGTGACTCACTGCTCCTGTGACTCTCTCCTTCTGGGAAGTTAATAGACTCATCAGCTCTTGTTCACAAACTGATCTGTGAGAGATAGTTGTCAGGTTGGAATGCATGGTGTCTGCAGCAAGAATAACAATCTCCATTTTCAGTGTTATCTTTCCCAGGGCAAGCACCGACATCACCCAACTTCCATCCCAAGACACCCGTGATGTAAACCCAAGGACAACTGCTGCTATCTTTGGTGATTTGATAATGAAATAGAGGTACTGAGATAGCAAGGGACAACCCCAAGGTCACTGTCATGATGAACATGTGGAATGTTCCTTGATTCTGATACCTTGCCTTGTACACTCTCCATATAGCAGCTGGAGAGATCTTATCAAAACATAAATTAAATCATGTCACTCTTTGTAAATGCCTTCCCATCTAAATTCTGAACGCTTTTCAATGAGCCTATGAGGTGTTATATAAACTGGCCTCTGCCCACTCTCCACACTCACCTATATCTCATATTTATTCTGCTCTTGACTCCACGCTTTCTAGTTTTTCCTCAATTTTGAAACATGAAAAATACACTAAGGTAAATTCAAGAAACTGCTCAGAACCAGTGAATTTGGGCCCAGGAGCTCAGGTCACATGCAGCATGCCCACCTGTCTTGAGGACTGAGAGCACTGACATCTCCATGCATCCCTAAGCCAGTTGCTTACACAGCTAAGCCATGTGCATCATGCTAGTGTGACTCTAGTCTCACTGCCCTTCTTTCTATTCCTCAAATGTGCGGAGTTTATTCCCCTGGTTAAAGTATTTATACATGCTTTGGATGAGTATATTTTGAAAGCTTGCATAGTTCTCTATTAATTCAAGTCTCAAGTCAAATATTAGCTTGACAGAGATATGTTTGACCCTCAACCTAAAGAAACCCTTTAGTCACCCTCTCACATGCCCTGCCTCGCCTTATATTCTTCCTGGTCTTTACAACTTCCTGGATTTATCTTTGTTTCCTCATTTCTTATCATTCTCTCTCCTATGGGTTGTGAGCTCATGAAAGATGGAACCTAGTTTGTCTTGTTCAATGGCATGGTCCCATTGCTTATTATGTTTTCTGGCATATAAAAGTGGCACGGTATTTGTTGAGTATACTGCATAAAGTCTAGACTTTCCAGAATCCCTGCTTTGCAATAATATTTCTAGTCTTTATAACAGAGAATGCCAGAACCCTGGTGTAGACAGCCGTTGGTCCTTTGCTTCATTCCAAGAGGAATGGATGGTTATACCCATTGAGATGGATTATTTACTGTACCATAGCATCGTTAGATCATAAAGTTTTCACTGAGAATATATGGAGAAATCCATCTTTCTATGGGAAATGAATGTCCCTACTCTCTAGGACAAGTTCACATTCCAGTTCTGATGGTCAAGACATTCACACATTACCTTATTACATTACTTACCTGTAATAAGGGGTCCCATCTTCTCTAAACATCCCTCGCATACTTTCATGTGTAGGTAGATGCTAAGAGTTTATATCAGCACTGTGGGCTATAAGAAGTGCACTGCAGTGAAAGCCAAGATTCTTAGCTACTAATCTGGCTTTGTTCTAACTGGCAAATTGGGAAAACAATTTAAGAACATTTCCCCATCTCCATCAGGATATTCAACTTTAAGTTTAGTCATTAAAGTTATAGACAGGTATGTCATGACAAAAACTAAGATAGCATATGGAAAGACTGCTTTATAGGTACAAATGAATGGCATGCCATTCAGGTGCAAGTCATGCCTTTCTTAAATAAAATGGCTTGTTGTTTACTTCTCTGACTTTAATTCTAGCTAAGTTTGGTATAGTCCATTTTCTTTTTATTTTATTGTGTTCCTCAGCTTCATGTGTTGAGATAGAGTTCGCTTTCCAAAATGTTCAGAATAGCTAATGAGTTCACAAAATGTTTACAATTTTAAAAAACTGTCAAAGCATTCCATGGGAATAATTGAAGAAGTCAAATAGTGGTAATAATGAAGGTTTATAACACAAAGAAACAGTCCTTTATCTTCAGTTATTCCAAAGATTCTATTCTCCTCCCAACCATCCCATGACATTCCTAACAGGCCAACTCTCAGCTCTTTTGTTCTTAAGTACATATTCCTAATTAATATTAATGTATGATTATGTCTTCATTAATTCTTTGAGAAAATTGGATCTCTCATATTTTTAGCCCAGACGTTTACTAGCAGAATGGTATACGACTTGCTCTTTAACACTACTCTGCTTCAGTTTCCTCATCTGTAAATGGGGTTATCAATTTTAACCTTCTCTTTCATGTAGGCAAGTTAAGTAAATAGGTTTACATTAGCCAGAACATATATAACTTATAATTAGCATTCAGTTGCTGGTGCTTCTTTTTCTTCTGGTTTTTCTTCACATTATTACTATTATTTACTAATTTTTACCTCCTTTTCCTTAAACCCCGTCCTCTCAATAAATCATATCTCATTTCAAGGTTAAATTTCTTTTCGTTTTTATTCTGTTGGTCTAGGTATCCATTGTTCCACCAAGAAATATATTAAAGACATTTCCTTTCTCATACAACTTTTAGGCATTTTTTTCTGGAGTTAATCATTCATATTCTCTCTCCCTCTCTCGTTCTGTCTCTCGGTGTCTCTCATTTGCTGTACTTCCAAGGAGAACTTGAAGTGGCTATCTGACAAAGTTTTTCCTTAAATTCCTATAGCTCTAAAAATGATTTCTCGACCCAACATCCATCTGATTATATCTCCCAAGTAATTAATCATAGTCATTTGCTTTCAGAGGATTATCCATTCTGAAGCCCTCCAACCTGCTGCTCTTGTCCAGTATGGTACTTTGAGAACTGAGCCACCATCCTGGAACTTTATTTCTTACCTTCATTCCATGAACATTCTTAACCGCATTCTCTACCCTTCTTCCGTATTATCATGTCTTTTAACTCTCGGTTTGACCCTAATTTCATGTTGTCCAGTAGCTTTCATGAAAAGTTGATTGGAATATTTTCTTTTCTTTCTTTACTCTCTGTTTGAGAATGCCATTGAGATAGAGGAACTCAAGATACTATGATGAAGTGAGATTTCTACAGTCATTGCCTTATTTTATTTCAAAATTTTCAGGGACTTCAAAGAAGTCACATTTTGTTGTTGTAGGATTTTGTGGTGGTTGTTGCTGCTTGTGGGTAAGTGAGGAAACATGAAATCCCTATTTATAAATAAATCTTCAGTGTTTCCTTCGATTCTCTGTCCCATATTTCGCTTCTCTTTCTATTGCATTAGCCATATGCAAGCCCACTTTTGGGGTGTTTTACACTACTGTTTATTAATATGTACTTTCCTATTCCAGGCATTTACCTATAAAAGTGCACGTGAGAGTGTGTGTTTGTGTGTCTGTGTGTGAAAGAGCGAGAGTGTGTGTGTAAACTCAGATATGTTAACAACAAAATAAAGTATTTTCATCGATTTATATACCTACCTAAATTAGTAATATAGAAAAATGCATAACTATCCTTGTTTGCTAATAGCTTTCTTAGACAGCATTACAATTTCACTTAGTTCTCAAATTAAAATTAAACAGCATACTTTCTGTGTCCCCTCTCCAGCTACCACTATTTACACACAATAATGATTGCAAAAATTTAATTCCTGCCTTATACTCATGTTGAAATGAAGTCTGCATTGAAGAAGTCACTATCTGCATATCTGCAAATGAAGTTGGCTGATATCAGAATCACTTTGTTGACTTTTAGAATAAAATGTACATAGATATTTTGAATCCATTATTTTATAGCAAGGACAAGACATCTATACTTAAACAATTTTCCTGTACTTACGCTGATCAATCAGTTTTTATTGGTATATAGTAGATAGCTGTTATTTTTGGCCACCAAGCTTTCATGTGGTTTCATAACCACAGCCTGAATTATTATACATTAATTAACTATTCTAAAGGGTCACAAGTATTTTTACATAGCTGTAATTTGTTCCTAGGAAACCTTTCAGATTATATCACCTTAAAATATGCTCTATTTTTAATTAAATAACAACTCTCAGTATCAATTTTGAGAAGAAATATGTCACTTTTTATATCATCGTCATTTTTTAAACACATGACTAGCAGAATACATTTCCTAATCTTCCACTGCTAGAGACTTGCTTTTAAATATGTTTCATCCATGAAGCAATAAGGAGACGAGGTTGTTTTAATGTGCCCAGTGTTTATGCAATAATTTTTAGTTTCTATTACGTTTAATTTTGCTAATTGAACTTCCTACAGGACAGATACATTCAGCTTGCTATGCTGTACTTTTGTGTATTTCTCTGTGTAAATGAACTTCTTGGTTTGGTAACTATGAAACATTAATTAACAATAGAAAATAAATATGCCTTTTCAGGACAAGGATTTTAACCTCATTAAGAGTTAAACAAAATTCAGAATGACTGGATTCCTCTAAACTGCAAGCTATTTAAGAACTAAGCATATATCTTTTACTTACTTTTATCTTCCTCCATGAGTGTCCAGTGATGTAAAACAAAAGAGGTAAGAAGGGTCTTATTTTTCATTCAGACATCACTGAACTTAAAGGAGTGAGGTTTACAGTCTCATTCAACTTCCAGTATCCTTGCTGGAGATCAGAAAAAATGAACAAGCAGCTATGTTCTGAAAAGCAAGAGTAGCATTCAAAGATAGATTCATGCTTCTAATTACCATGCTTATAGAAGGGAGATAACATGGTCTTAGAAGATATGAAAATTACATAGTGTGGGAACTAAAGGGAAGAAAGGATGAAGGCAGGTGATGTTTTGGGAAACAGGGATGAAAGACAGGAAGGTGGAGAAGCTTAATTTAATTTCTGTGGGGTTTTTTTGTTTGTTTCCTGAAGCAAGGTGATTCTTAATGGCTACGATATATATGTGCCTTTTTAAGTGCGTGTGTCTGACAGTGACTTATAGAGTATTTGAGACAAATTAGACCATGTATAAAACAGTTTAGAATAAATAAATGATTCAAAATATATATTGATTAACCCTTCTGTGGGCAAGTTGTGACATTCTTGCTTGTTGTCATTTAGAAATTTGGTGGGAAAAACAAACCATCAGTACTCTTCTTGATCAACCCTCTTCTCAATTTTGTTGTTCCTCTTAAGGAATACTAGACTAGAAAATCTGCCAGTGAGTAAAATGTAATTTACCAATTCTAGAAATCACATAAAAGGCACCAGGCACTGTGAGTATCAAAATTAGGCATTAAATGAATATGATGCTTTCATCGGAGAGGTAATTCAAGTTCAAGTCTAATATTTGAAATTGCAGAGGTGAACCAGAATTTGTAGACAAAGCTCGTCTCTATTCTTAGCTATTTGTGATCAGTAACATTCACTTGATTTCCACGTTGCACTGAGGATAGCCCCTGCTGTCAATCCTTCAGTGTTACAAAGAGAAGACTGTCAGTGCCAATGAAGATACCATAGACCATTTGCAAAAGAAGCCCTTCAGGCAAATTGTCTTTGTAGGAGGAAGGGGTTATCAGGTCTGTACCCCAAATCTTTGTCAGGACAATTTCTCAGAACTGCATCAAATGTCATCCATCCCGAAACAAACCTCTTTTAAAGAAATATTTGAAGTAATGTTCTAGTCATACCGTGTCGACAATTATGAAAAAATCCTGTTTGCTTACACTACAGAATACTCACTAGATAAAAAAAGCTCTAAGTAATTTATTATAAAATTATAGGAAATAAGGATGGTACACATCCATGAGGCCACATAAAAATAAACTACTCTCTCCTGCATGTTTATGTTGCCCTAATTTCCCTAATGTGTCCACTGACAGAAATAATTTCTGATGTTGAGCTTGAAATTTCTTTTTTATGTTCTTATCATCTCTACTATTTTTTAATTATGAAACTTTAAAAGTAGATTCTGTATAGTTAGAACTTACATGCTTCAATATTTGGCAGATAAAACTGGCATCTCTTTGTAGCTATCACTTAGTGAAAATATGTAACTGCTATTGTAAAACTGGGCTCCTAAATAGATTTTGATGTTTTAAAATTTATCGTTGTCACTCATGGAGTGGAAAGATCATTGTACTGGTTATCGAAATCCACAAATTATGATCTTGGATCCCTTGTGAGTTAAATGACTTTCAGCAAGAAATTCATTTTAACTTCCTGGGACCCAACTTTGAAATTTATTAATGTATTGACCCAGAGAGACAGAGACAGAAAGAGAAGAGAGGGATTTGAACCAGGTTATATATTTGGTTCCTCTTAATGTTTTTATTCAATTTTGGGAGGGAGGTTTCATACAGATAATATCTTTGTCCTTTCAAGTACGTGTAGGGTGTATATATGACCTAACGACCCATTTTGCCCAACCTACACCTGCGTTCTTATATAATTATTAGTAATATCTACTTTAACTCTCAAAAATGTCTCAAATTATACACTGATCTTAGATTTGTATACTGTTGGGAACTAATTCCTTCGACATGCAGCTCAGGCCAAACGGCAAATAGACCAAAATGAAATAAAATGTATAAAACTAACTATATAAAATAAAATGTAAGCCGTTTTTATTGTGTTCTAAAAATATCATTAGAATCCAGTTTTTGAAAATTTGTGGATTTTGAAAATGAAGACACTTTCAAACTTGCATCCATATATTGGTAAGACTGATATACTAATAATAAAGAATAATGGAACCAAGTACGTAGTCATCTTGAAACACTTCCCACCATTAAAAAAAATTTTTTTTTCATGATTGGAAAAGGATCTGTCATCTGTTGTCAAGACTTCTAGATTTAAAAGATCTATTTTGTGTTCCCCAATTTCTAGGCATTACTCTATGTGCTTTTAAATTTTTTTAATCTCAGCATGTACAGAAGTAGAGAGAGTTTTATAATTAAATTCCACATGGCCACCACTTCTCTTCCACAATTGTCCAACATTTCGCCAAACTGTTGTATTTGTTTATTCTTCTTCCATCGTGTCTTTGGTTTTATTGAAGCATTTTAAGGAAAATCCTAAACATAATGTAATTGTACCCATGAATACTTTAATGTGCATCGCTATCTAATAAAAAAAAACTTCTTTATCTCCAATTCAGTTAATGAGACTATAAATGAAATGCATGCATTTTATGCAATTTTAATGTGCTAAATAGACAATTTCCCCCTCTATGAAAATCTCTTACCAAAATCTAGAAAATAATTCTTTGCATGACAACATTTATTCAAATGTTCTTACTTTAATCTCCGCAGTATGCCCAGAGAGCAAGTACTGGATCAATTTTATTTGATTTTTGTTAGAAATAGGAAAATATTATGTGACCTTATGCTTAAATTCCTGTTGCTAACTGGTGTTTTCTCCATCATTCCTCATAAAGCCAGACTCAAACATTCACATTTATCCAAAAAACCTCAAAAAACTAATATTAGTCTTTTATAAATGTTTTCTCGATGCCATCTCACCATAAAAAATTATATGTTAATGCATGTGCTTTTTTGTTTATCAAATCTTTAGCATATATTATCATATTTAATATTAAACATCATTCTGTGTGGTAGCTATTTTTCCCAAATTTCATAAACCAGCTAAGACTAGGAGTTCCACTTCTGAGATGTCAGCACAAAGAATTCCACAGACCTGCCCCCTGCAAAACAAGCAAAGCTAGTACAAACTATTTAAAAAAAAATCAGCATTTTAAGTCTTCTCACAACCATCCTAAGGACTTGCAGCAAATGAAAAAACATTTATTCAAATACGACTAAAACTCATTAAGGAGAACAAGGTTATTTGATATATTTAATATTTAAGCCATGACCCTTTTCTCTTGCCACACACAGCTCAGGTTGGCAGAAACTGGACCCTGCCTCTGAGTGGCTGTGGCCAAGGGACTCACCGTCCTCTCTCCTCAGCTAAGGCTCACCCTACATCACCAGAGGAAACCGAAGGCCAGCATTTCTCATCCCCTCCAACTCCAACTTGAAGAGGTTAAATTCCTGGCAAGTACAGTTGAGAGTTGAGAGTGTCCTTCTAACCACCCAGTCCCTACCCAGGGGATTGAGGCTCTACCCCCGATGAGGTCAGCTGGATAAAATGAGGTCTCGATAACCTTCATTTCATAGAGTGGAGGTTTCACCCAAGACTGAGAAGACCAGAGGTTATTGCCCTGCCCAAGGCTCAGTGTATTATTCAAGCTATGACTTCAAAACTTATTTCAGGAAGAAAGGAAGTCCTTAAGAAACAGAGCTCCAAAACTCTCCCCAAAGGAATAACTTTATTAGAAACAGAGTGTGGGGAAGGGGAAGACTAAGGGCACTCTCTACAACAATAGCTCATCTTAATTAGAGAGAAACAAAGTAGACCATAGTCCAGCTAGCTGACCAGAGAGCACCAGAGAGACAGCTATGTAGAAGCACACTGCGGTCAGAAAAGACTCCCGAAGACTGGCCTCGAACACTGCCTTTGCCCAAATTTAGTTGGATCAGATTGCTGAGAAGTTTATGCTCCAGGGCATTGTCAAAACAATAGAGTGTTAGGCTGATAAATTAGTGGAGCCTCACATGTGGGGTGCAATGCCAAATGAAGCAGAAGGTTGAATAGATCAAGGTAATCTTTTCTAATATACAGTACACTAATATACAAAAAAGTACACTGATGTATGTATACTATTTTGTTATTTTCTAGATGCTTTAATATACATTGTCTTGTGCAATACACATATCCTGTGGCAAAGGCGGAAAGGTAACATACCTACTTCACAGATAATGAAATGGAGGTTCAGTAACTTAGAGCCTCCCCACTAAAGTCAACCAGGACATAAACCGAGGTGATCACAAAAGCAAGGGAGTCAAGCCAGTCTAGCCTGGTCTCTAATCAGAGACTGGTTGGAATGACATTTTAGACTCAGTTCAAGTTTGCTTCACTTTACCGCCAAACAGGCAAACATACAGACTGAATAAACAGAAGACTGAACAAAATGCTCTGATGTCTCCTCAGCTCTTCAAGAAGATGTGCCCAAGTCTGTCAGTCAATATAGTTTAATACCAATTAAGGAACCTATCATGAGAGAAAAGCTCAGAACTGAAGCCTTTATCTTTTAAATCATTGTTCTAGGATAGTTGCTGTGTCATACTCAAGTGCCTACTTCAATACTGTATGAAGGATCCGTCGATATATCATGTTAAAAACATCAGGTTCTATTTTTCTGGATCATCAAGTCAAAAGAATGCCTAGCAATGTTACGGAAACAAGCACCACTCGGAGGGTTGGAGTACTCAGATGTATTACGCCGGCGGGCTCAGAGGGGCTTCTGCTCCGAAGCTCTGAGCACCTTCAAGACGTGCGCATGAGGTTTTATAGGGTAAAGTACAAGCTTGGGGTATTCGGCCAATAGGCATGGAACAGCTTTAGCAGCATCATCATCACAAAAGTGGAGGCGGGGAGGCAGCAAACCAACATTCCAAAGCCAGATATGTATCTTTGAAAATCCAGCTGGCTAGCAAAAAACATGAACAGCAAACCAACACTAATTAACCTAGATTTACAAGTTAGTCTAGCAGAACTCAGATCAGTATTCCAATACTTAGATTTGTGAGCTATCTTGTTAGCCCAGCCCAGCCTCTCCTTCACATTCCTAGACTTGTGAGTTATCTTGTTAGACCAGCCCAGCTTTTCCTTCACAGCAAGAGCCTATCAGGTTACAGTCCCAGGATGATGTTATTTCAGTTACACTCTTTACATCTTTAGAAGCATTTTTTTTTTAAACCAAGTGAATCAAAAATTTAAATTAGTGTCTACCAACTTCCGCATTTTATTTTTTAAACTAACTTACATTGAATGCTACTTGTTTTTCCTAAGTAGTTTTTACTGCATGTAATATTCATTGTTCACCCTTGACTTGCAATTTTTAAATCATTAAGTAGCTTAAAACAGTAGTTAGACTTATTTCAATTGCATACAAATGTACATTTTTACTCCATTTCCAAATTTAGAAGGTTCTTGAGTAGGAGAGAATGTAATTTTTTTTTTTTTTTGGAGACTTTGCCTCCCATTGAGCTGGGTGAGCATATTTGGTAATTGTATAAATAATTCACTGTGCTTCATGAGGGGCCACTTGTTATCTTTGTGGTTTGTCTTTGTCACTCTAAGGCTTCCCTGTAGGATGGTCACTATGTTCCTAAGAATCCTTGTAAGTCAGGGTGTTGGATCAGTGTGGTGCCATTTTGAAGGATGTGTATACAATATATGGACACAGCAGGTAAGAGTAAATTTCCTTTACTTGGATGTTGCTGAAAATACAGGGCAGTGAAGGAGAGAAAACAAGAGTAAGAATCTGAACTAAAAAGAGAAAAATTATACAGACCACTCTGACTTTCTGAGGTTTCATTGTTGTTGTCTGTGTCTTATATCTAAAACAAAACGGCTTCAACGACCCGCCTGTGACTAACCCGATCTGTCTACAACAGGATGCTTTAAATAACCTCCACTAATTTTTTTTTTTGGCAAAATTCCCTAAAATATACAAATAAGAAGGCATTTTGTGGTTCAGAGTCAATGTTTAACATGGTAACAAGTTCTGCTGGTTCTCTGAGTCAATCATACAGTAATACTTTTGGACACCTATTATGAACCAGATTTGATATTAGAAACACAATATTCAAAAGATAACCAAAAAAGAAGGAAAGGGTCCATGATGTCCCATATCAGACCTTGAACCCTGTGTCCGTTGTGTGAGACGTAAATCTTCCCGTTCCACTAAACACACTAACTGTGCTTAATAAGATGCAGCCCCTGATTGTGATAAGATTAACATCTCCTGTGACAGCCAGGTATGATAATAACCGGGCTGCAAAGTTTAAATACACAGCGACATATGTAGAAATATTTTTTACTTCTTACTACATTTCTCTGCCCAATTTTTTGAATTCACATCTCCTTCCTCCAACTAACTTTCTCTTTCTTATCTTTTATCTTCTCAATTTCTAGACACAATAACATTAAGGGTCATCAAAAACTGAAAACCAAGAACAAAGATCTCGAATTCTCTATATTTGACTTTGTGTAAAAGCGAGGATTTTCTGGTACAATGGAGCTTTGAAAATGTATCATTAAACTTCTGAAAGTTACTGTTCGACTGGCCTTGAAGAAAAGCCTGGGGCTGCTCAGCCGGTAAATAGTCTGGCGCCTCTGAGCAAGACTGGGATCTATAATTGATAATTGCCCTATGACTGGTCCAACTTCATTTTTGAAAATCAAGCTAGTTTTGCTTGTTTGCAAATGAAGGGTACATGCTGAGAGAAAGCTGTGGAAAAATTTGGGGGAATTTAGGAGATTTTGCAAGGACCTAAGTAGATGAAGAGTGGGGAAGGAAAACAGAAAAAGGCATGCAAATAACACGAATCATGAGAATCTGTTCAGAAAAGAAATATTGAAGGAACAGCAGCAGGAAAAGCAGAACCTAAGTCTCATCACTTTGTCCCGCCTCCCACACATTCCCTGCCCACTCAAGCCAGAGGCAGCGTGCACACTTTTGATAAGAAAATTTGGGGCAAAAATGACAGGGCAGAGACTATCAATCACTCAATAATATGTGGAACTGAAAGGAACAGTTTTTTTTAAAAACTGGCAATACTTATATTGGCTTTGCCTACCCCAAAGGCTATTATAAATGAGACATTCTGAAGAAAGAAAACTCTTAAAATAGGAAAGAATAAGAGAAAGGACCCTAACATTGAGTACCATCTATATGGTACGGAGTTTCACACACATTATGTTATTAAGTTTCAAGACAACGGTGAGCTGCAGCTGTTTTTCTTTCAATTTTTATATAGGAATGTCGACTGAAATAAATGCACAGCCTAGAAGTTGAGAGTTATGTTTCATTTGGTGGACATTTTTGAGGACCCGAACCCCTTTGAGCCCAGGATGACAGCCTCTAGATGGCTCTGAAGGACTGCTCCAGAGGCAAGGGAGGAGCCACAATATATAGGAATTTCACAACAAAGACCAGGTAGTTGGAACATTAAAAGATTACTTGTTAACTAAAGAAAAGCAGGCACCTCAAGTTAAAGAATTTAGCGTTTTTCTCTGTGTGGGAGGAAGCGAACAGTTGGGCTCATTGAATGCATCCCTTTGACAAGCACCTAGCTATCTAGGGCCAGCATCCTGTCCTTTCTTATTCTGAGTCCCCTCAGAGGGCACCACTGTGAGTGGCTGCAGGCTTGTCTTCACTGGGGGGTGGTGGCAGCCGCTGGTGACTTGATGGCTTCAGCATTCTTTTTTTACTGATATGCTTTGCAGTATTTTTCATTCACAGGAAAAATGAGGTTCAAGAGATTTAATTTTTTTCTCCCAGGTCATACAGTACACTAAACTTCAAAGGTGTATTTGTCTAATGATGAAATTAACACTATCACTCAGTAAAATCCTCAGAGTGGTAGGTAGAGACATATTCAGTGTTCAATCTGATTCATTTTATCTACCCTCTCTCTACGAAAAAAAATACATCAACCCTCACATTAAAAAAAATATAAAAAAATTAGCACAGGGTCATGAACTTTGAGCTCTAACTTGTTTGTTGAGCTCTCTAGGTGTTGTTGCGGGCAAAGGATGGGAGAGGCTGGAATATGCGTTACAAAGGGTTCATGGATGAGGAACAGGGATGGCTAATGGCTTGGAGGGGGCCTGAGTGCGTCCTAGTATAACTAAAAAGGAAACTGATGAGTCACTTAAGTCTTAAATCACATGACCATGCCACATGCATGGTAGCTCAACTGCAATTCCACATTTATTTTAAAAACCAAGAAATTAAGATTTACCAGAGCTAAGTAGAGTGATACAGCTTTTCCTACAACATATTAGAGAGGTTAGTTTATTCATTCATAAATTAAACTTTTATTGAGCACATTCTATGTGAAAACCGAAAGTTAGCCAACTGGAGTATAATCATGATTAACAACTGAGACTGGCTATTGTAACCATCAAAGAGCATACTCTCTAGGGAGAGATAAAGACACTGAAACTTAACTATTATGAGATGTGTTAAACATAGTATTAAGAATTTGAGCCCATTAAGAAGAAACATCAGCTCATTTGTGGGAAATTAGGGGCAGTTTCATAGGAAAGGATAAATATATACATATGGATATAAATAAGTCAGTTTTTATGTATTTCATAGAGAGGTTAAATTTCAGCCAAATTAATATGATGGAGAAGAGCATTCTAGATAAAGGGGACGTTAAGGAGGAAATTGGGGAATTCTTGGGTGAAAAATTCAAATGTGGTTTGAATTCTCACCCTGCCACCAAGTCATTTTGAAACCTTGGTTAGTGTCTTGACTTCTTTAAACTTCAATTTCCTCATCCATTAAAAGCTTATAATAAAACCCTCTATAAAAAAATGGTTGTGAGAAATAATCAGTGTTACTCACTGGGAGGGCCAGACTACTATGTCTGAAACTTGATGGTAATTTTTCTCCATACACATTGCCTCCGTACATCTGATGTCCTGTGAGTCTAACCTTCAAAATGCATGAGAAGGACAAACCTATTCTCCTAAAAGTATTTAAAAATTCTGTTGCTTATTCACTGCTATGCCAGATGGACCCTAGTTCTGATTTAGCATGATAATTCCTTTGCATTTAAGCCTGTCCTCCTTAGATTCAAGTAATAGCCTAGGTAAATGTTTTGCATGTCATGTACAAATAACTACATCACACACCTTGTTTAACTTCAGAATCCCTATATTAGGAGATGCCACAACACACCTACTTTGCTTCAGGAAATGGTGTTGTGACAGCTGAGATACCTAAATTCTGAAGCAAAGTGAGGAGCCTACGGAACTCATTTGCATGTCAAAACCCAAATTTGGCTTCTTCCTCATTTTCATTGACAATAAATGTGTCTAGCTAACGGGAGTAACCTGAAGGAGTTAGGCATTTCAATGAGTTCTCTGAAATGCTTTGCCAAAGCAGTGTCTGCAAATTAAAATAAAATTTTAATCACGTGGCCGCCTCCAAGTTCTAGAATGATAATAATGATTAAGGACCTTAGTCTGCTTTTTTTGTTCTACAAAAAGAGCTTGACATCCATAGAGGGGAAAAAAAAAAACCCAAAAACTTTTCATTCCTTTATTGGCAGTTGTTATTGAAATCTTAGAATCCTGGGAAAACCTGGGAATCTGCCAATTTTTTTTTATCGTCAGAGTATATTTTAAATTTCGCCATCGACATGTGCATTTTTTTTGAGAGAAATGTCTGTATAGAACTCCTTATTAACAGTGCTTCATGTATCATATACGCTAATTTTGAAATTATAGAATTAAAGTAGAGATAAAGAATAAATAAATGAAAGAATAATAAGTGGGTAACTAGAAATCCAATACCCATCCCAACGTTGCTTTATTTAGTAGCTCACTGATTATAGATATGACCCCTTTTCCTCTGTATTTTCTAGTTCTACCTTGCACACTCCAGCACAACAATCTTCTTTCCTCGCCTGTGTCAAGAATCACCGTATGGTTCAAATGAGCAGATGCGTATGAAAGTTCCTTATTTTGTCAGTGTTATAAAGCATGCCAGGCTTAGTTAATATCTTAAGGTCAAAGTAAATAAATGTTTGCTGTAATTGTGAAAGGATGTATCAAAGTTAAGATAATGCAAATTTTGCAACTGCACACATAGTAATTTTAAATGTAAAGGTAAAATTATGAATGGTTTAAAAACTTAGAGCCGGCATCCTCAGTTAACAGCATTAAAATTTCAGGTCAATGAGTTAGGTATTATCTTCTCTAATTGGACTAGTTAAATGGCATTAAGGGAGGCCTGTTAATGTGGCAAGAAACTGGGGGAAGCAGTACCCCCCAGCCATGTTCTTGTGAAATGACCAGTCTTGTTTTTATTAGAGGATATTACTGCTTGATTCTTGTCTAAGTTTTGCCTTGGGTCTTGAACCTGAAAGCAAAACCATTGTTGCAAGGTGCATCTTCATTCTAAAGTGAGGAACTATATCATTCTTATAGTGTTTCAAAACAAAACAAAAAATGTTTTGTTAAAAGTGAGTTTAGAGACACTTATCCCAAGATACTTTAGGATACACGGTGGGGTTAGAAGGGTCTTCTCCACTCCCAGCGGATGAGCCCTGAAGTGAAGCACTGAAAGTGATGCAGGCAAACAGACGTGGGGCGTGAGGAGGGCCGTGTCCCAGGCTTTGGTTGAGCCCCTGGGATGTGCCCCACCAAGTGTGGGTCCTTGGCTTCATGCAGGAAAGAATGCAAGAGCGAGCCACAGTTGAGTGAAGGTAGATTTATTCAGAGAGATACATTGAAAGGCAAGAGAAAGGCCACGAGGTTGGGTGCTCAGATTAAAAGTAGGTACACACTCCATAGACAGAGGGTGGGCCGTCTCCGAAGAGGGAGAGAGAGGGGCGGCTGCAAGGCGCTGTGTTGCTGGTTTTTATGGGCTTGGTGGCTTCATATGGTAATAGGTGGAAGGACCAGTCTAAGGGGAAGGGGCTGGGATTCCCAGGAAGTTGGCCATTTCCCACCCTTTGACCTTTTGCAGCTAGCCTTGGGACGGCCAGGGCGCCTGTGGGCATGTTATTCACCATGTTAATCTATTACAATGGGCATATAACGAAATTCAAGATCTAGTAGCTGTTCAATATGTCATCATCCTGAGCCTCAAGGCCTACTGGGGGTTGAATCTTCCACCGTTTTGATGTTAATTGCTGTGACATTCCTTGAATGGCTGTGCCCTGCCCCCTTCCATCCTGTCTCAAAAGGTATTCTTACTTCCCTTGATTTGGATTGCCAAAAGGTATTTACATGAGTTTTGAAAATAGAAATCAACTATTCACATGTAACATATTATTTACATTGTATACTTTCACTTTCAGCTCTATTCACTAACATAATTTTATTATTCCACCATCTTTAACAACCTGATTTGACTATTTCAGAAGACTCTTCTAAGAAAGGTAAAAAAATTGGCAACGACTTCACTGTCCCTGAGAGATACTTCCTCCAGCCCCCAGCCCCTGACAAAGACTCTCTCCTGTCCAAACTTAAATTTAGCTCCTCTTAATGCTATAGGCTCTGAGCTTGGGTTCTGTCCTCCACCCATTTAGTCCAGTTTTTGCAAGAATCCTGCTGAGTCTGAGATGATTTAGCAAAAATCTCTCACCTTTGGTATCTGATCACCTTCCTTGTCTGATCAAATTTCTTATGCTTCACCAGGATATCTTGGCACTCTGGTCTACCTGCAGCAAGAATCCTGTTGGTTTGGCCAGAATTCTCCTTAGTGACTTTCCATCCACAGACCTCTACCCTGTTCCTTGTCTATAAATTCTCACTTGTCGTTGGTGTGTCCAGAGTTAGGGTTAATCTCTCTCCCCTTCTACAAAACCCCCCATTGCAGTAGTCCCTCTTTAATAAAGTCATTCTTACTGCCTTAAACAAACACCATAAATTTTTTTCTTTAACATCTCCCTGCCAAAAAATTTAAGTAAACAGCAAACGTCAACTTATATGCTACAGACAACATTAAATGACTATTTAATCCCAAGCCTCAGAGAAACCCTTGTCTGAAAATCCTTATCTTGCTGTGTCTACCACTCCCAAACAAGTCTCTCCTGATCCTTTCTTGCTCCTAATCAAGCCTACAGGCTGGAATAACCACCTTAGAGCAGAATCCAAAACCATGTAAATATTCCAAAGTTGCCTAACCTTGCTTAAGATGCTAAGAATCTATCAAGGCTGTTCTCTCCCTTATTGTACTAAAAATAATCTCACAATTACATTGTTGACAAGTTGTTTTGGTGGTATTTTGTGGGAACCAAAATTTGACAATCTCAGTTCCCATAAACATCCAACTGAACCTTCTCAAAACTATGGTCCAAGATGCTTTCTGGGAAATAGCACACTTCTCTGAGGCCTCATGAGCCTTCCACTTGGGAGATGCCATGGCTGTGCCCATGACATACTCCCCTATTGGATCCAAGCTTTGATTTCTTTCTTCCTTCCTCTTTCCCTTTCTAATTATCATGAATATCTTTACCTATCATGTGGGAGATCTAGATAAGCCACTGGGGTTCTGCTCAATGCCATGGTAATCATGAGAAACCAGAAGCTTACTGTAGTCTCTCTCTTGACCCATCTGGCATAGGGCAATACCCACAAACCCCAAACTATTGGCAGTATCTGCTAACTTGGTTTTGGGTATTGTTTGTTTCATTTTTGTTTTTAAGATTGATTTTTCCTCATGCCGTGTGTCCCAATATATAAGCGTACCTCCAATGAAATTCTGAAATACATTTCTATTCATTATTGTAACATTTAGAGTCCTCAATCTCTTCTTCCATTAACTGATGAAGAGAAAACTCCTGTCTAGCCTCTGCTTGCAAGCTATCCATGCTGTGAATAGATTTATTAGAAACTCCTTTAGATTACCTAGATTTAACATGCTTGCTGACAGGTTGTATGCTAAGACTGAAACAGGAAAATATTAAGTAAGATATGCTGTAATAGATCTCCCTTTACCAGGATAATATCTCTTACCACAGGCAAATCTTCTGAGATAATTCATTGCAGATTTTGGCTAGTGTATCAGTCTGAGCCCCAATCAGGAAAGAGAAACCCCATAGTGAATTAAATGTGAAATTTAGTGAAAAGAATTATTAAGCTCTGATTGTAGGGTTACTAGGATGTAAAGAGAATTTTAAGGATCTCCTACAGTTGAGAGAGCCTGTTCATGAAGAGTTCGACTTGGAAGTGGGACCAAACCGAAACAGGCCACAAGTCAGATCTGGCATGTGGTCTGTTGCTTGCTGACTTCTGACTTAAGATGCTTCCACTGGCTCTAACCACAATAAGAGCAACTCCTCTGTTCAAAACTTTTTTCTTTTTGAGTTAGAATATGGTTGACACATCTAGAGATACTTTCTATTCTCAACTCCACTCTATTGCAAACAGACATGGGCAAATACTGGAATAAGTTCATGTAACATATCTAGTCCAATTAATAAGAAGTATGGTCAATTTTTCCCCAATTTTTTTTTAATTACCAAAAACTTTGTGTTTGATAAGAAACATCAGTGAAAAACAGCTCTTACATTTTGAAGGAGGGGGCCCTATCAAACATTAGCAATTAGTACAACAGTGATAGTCTAAGGAATTAACCCTTGGCTTTACACGTCTCAATTAAAAAAACGGAACATTTTCACAGAATCACAGGAAGTTGTTCCTCACACTGAACATTATTAGGACCCCTCCAGCTGTGGATACTTTTGAATGAGATAGTTTCTCTTTAAGAATTCTAAATTAATTAGACAACAATGGTAGATGTAGGCACCTCCCACCCAAGACTCATGGAACACTAACACAGATAGTGACATTTTAATATGCATTTATTTATTCATTATTCTCCCATATACCCTTATGCTTTTCTTGCCTAAAGCCCATTTTACTATCTTAGTTTTCAGGTCCATGTATTTAATATTTTTTTCTGTTTTCTGAATGTCTCCTTGGTTTAAATACAATATCTAGCTCAAATTTGCTCATGAATGGGTTAAAGCATACAACCAAACTGGGGCTATTTTACACATTTTCTTATGGGAGTTCTGTATCTTCCCTTGGTAACAGTTTTTGTGTTTTGTTTGTTTGTTTGTTTTTTGGTTGGTTGGTTTGTTTCTGTTGTTATTATTCTGTACTGAATCAGTTGTTTCCTGGGTTGTAGGACTCAATGTATTAGATATTTTAGATGGCAAACATTACAGTTAGTCAGGACATCCAGAAATCTAAAATCCTCTCTTATGTCATTCCTAGAGAAGGAGGCTCCTTTCTCTACTGAATTAACGCTCAGGGACCTTTTGAGGAAACTAGTTATTGTAATAGAACTTTCACAGAAACACTATTTGAAACAGAACTAAGAAACAGAGGGTGTATGTTTGAAGGCTGTTGTAATTCTGTACATCTTAAAAGTAAGATGTGCTGTTTCTTTTTTGTTTTAAATATACCAAATTATCTCAATAGTACAAGTTTTATTGCCTGGCACTGGACAATTCTTAATAAATGAGTGGTGCCAAAATATTGCAAAAATAGATTGTTGGTGCTCCCCCGTGAGTGATACACATTTGTAGGACAGAAGCCTATTGGCTGCTACCTGAAAACTGGACGGGTATCTCTTAAACTTGTAAACTGATAGCTGACTTCAGGATAGCACCTGACCTGACATCACTCAGAATCCAATACAGTCCATTATCATTTCCTCTGTGAAAAGGGTGTTATTAGTTAACTGAAGAAGAAGAAATAGAGGAAGGAAAAACTAAATTTGAGAACCAGAACTCTAACCACTTGAGATGAATTCTGATTATTTTTTTCTATCTTAAGACTCTGCTTCATGCCTTAGAAAGAGGCCCAGAAAGTAGGAAAACTCTTGTATGCAGAAGAGAAATTTGGAGAATAGCAAGAAAGCTAGACAACACTTCCAGGGCTTCTGAGCTCCTCAGACATGGAGTTCATGGAATCAAGCAGGTGGTGTTTGAAAACAGAGCCACCTTAGATACATAATTGGCCTTAAAAAAGGGAGAGAGCTTGCTGGATGTTTGTAACACTCACTATTTTCCCTCTAAGGTTGAAAGTGAAGTCATTTGATAAAATAAGTCAGCATGGTGGTAGGACAGGGAAATCAGCGCCTGAATTTTGAAATGGGAAAATCTGATGAGCAGAAGACTGATTAGGGACATTTTTGTAACGTACCAAAAGGCATTGGAAAATCATGTGGGTTTAGAGACCATAAATTTTCAGTGTCCTATCTAGCTGTATGATATCTTGCCTGTGCTGTTCAACTTACTGTATAAGGTATAGTAATGGAGTAGAAGGGCAGAGTGGAAAATGATCATGCTTGGTTTTAGTAACTGATTATGCTATATGTTCATACAATATTAAATATGTCTTCATAGCTTGATGCTAATTAAATTATTTAAGTCAAATGTGCTACCAATAGGAATTCTAAAGTCTTCAAACATAGGAGATTTTAGTCATCAGTACCCTATGAAATTTTAATTGGGCCTGAATTTTAATGCTACTTTAACTTTTACAATTGGGTATCAAATCACTTTCATTTCATTTGTTGAAGAAAAACTGAGAGGGCTTAAGCATTTAGGAGACTCTGCTGAAGTCTTCAAGATAGATCATCAACAAAAAAATCTTCCAGCTCAGTTATAGTCATTGATTTTATTCATGAAATCAGAAAATGTTGAAAAGTCAGATTTAAATCATTTTTGTTACATTCACTTCATTCCAAAGACTAAACTTTATAAATGTGGGGAAACAGACAGACTCCTTCAGCAAGAGTTCAGTAAAGCACACACTTATGCATACAAATACACACACAAGCTTTCATTTTAATGGAATCAAATAGAAACTTGAAGAAACGAATACGAAAGAGTCATTATGAAAGTTACGTGATTGTGAGAATTCTACATACATGAGCTTATAGTCATTAGATTGCTTTGGTTTCTAAGATATTGTTCTTAGCAACCTGAATTCAAGTGCTTGAAGAGGAGTCTCAAAATTAGGTGTTTGGCTGTATTATTAATTGTGATTCACTTTTTTTTTACTTACATATTTTACATGCTCTACTATAAGGCTGGCAACTTTATTTTTTACTCCATTCTTTTATGAATTCTTGAAGTAGGTACAAGTTCTCTTCATATTTACATAATCAGTGCTTAGCACACGGCTAGCACAATTAGACTTTCAATAAATGTGTCTGTGTAAGAGTTAAAGGAAAGAAAATTACAGGGATCAAATTATAGGTGGACAATTTTTCTAACGAAGATGCCCTTTGTATGCAAAACTAACTAGGCAGAGCACCTGCCAGTTTTCACTTACTGGATGAGAAAAGGTTAAATAAGAAGGGTTGAAACATTTCTAAGAGAGTTCGCAAAATAAATTGTGAAACATTTTCCTTATCACCAAAAAATTTGGAGTCATCTATTGAGAAAGCGCTGTTGATGTTACAGCATAATTGAGCAAATGTAAAGAAAACACCTACAAAAGGAGAAAAAGATGACATCTCACTATTACAAGCAGTTGCTGTATCAAAAAATTATACTCTGATCATGATGTCAACTGAAAAATATGCATATGAATTTTGAAAATTGGCAATTTTAATCATAACACTGACAGAGATCAGAATGAACACTTCTGATTTGAAATTTATTCTTATTCATATATACACAGCTAAATACACATAAATTAGAATTATTATGTATCGATTAGCTTTTTATTGTGGAAATGGTTGATTAGCTTTTATGGTTATGCAGGAATAAGAAATCATTTTTAAATGGTAAGCCTGTAGACCTCATTACCCAATTAAACACCTTCAACTTGCAAACGGGTAACAGCAGGCTAATTGCCCCCCTGAACACTGCAAATATTTTGTAATTGCAGAAATGTTATTTTTAACAAACATTTATTGAGCATGAACATTTGAGGTGCCACATAGAACAAAATTATGGATGCTGTCCCCATAACATCTCAGATTTATTGTTCTAAAATAGGTATTATGCAGAGTTACGCAGATGTATAAACCTTATGCTTAGGATTCAAATGAATGTAAGTCTATGTTATTAAGTAAACTCACTTTTCTCTCACAATAACTCTCAATAAGTCTTAAGGAAATTGTCGTTTTTCAAGTAAAAGCGTTATGAGTTTTGTTCATTTTGTGTTCTCTTTCATAAGCTTGATTCTACCACCTCTATTCTATTATTAAGTACAGCACCCAGATATGAAATAAATTCAAGTTGAGGAGGTTCAATGAGATGAGAAATGTATTGACATTAAAACTAGTTTGAGCTAATGTGCAGCAATAATATTTCCAAGTTTTAAAGCAAACCACTGGAAAAGCAAAGTAATTTCTTCTTGAATAATCTGTATTAAGGCAGGTGTCCTCACTTTTAAAAACTGTTTTGCTAAACTTGAAAAGCATATATAGGTGTGAAAAGTATGGTTAAGACCAAGTGGATAAGATTTATTGATAAACTGGAATTCTGTGTAAAACTTAAATAATGTAAATATTGCAACATTGAAAATGAAAACCTTTCATATATTTTGATATTTCTAACTGACACTCTGGAGACGTGTTCATCACAAGCAGACTATGAGCCAGACACATGGCAGGGTGTGTCATGATAGCAGTGCCTAATGCTTATGCACTTTTTTATATTTTGAAAATTATTCCACTTAATCACAGGTTGAGTAACTTTCAATTACCCTAATAAACAGAGCATTTTGTAATTTTTAACATGTCTGTTATTCAAGATTAATTAAGTTGTTAAAACCTAGGTGTGACTGAAAAACATAAGCCTCAATCAAAGTTAAGGGGTGTCCCATTTTTTTAATACATGGATTTTATTTTTTAGAATAGTTTTAGGCTCATAGCAAAACTGACTGAAAAGCAGAAAATTCCCATCTCCTGCCTTCCCCTACACATGCGCAATTTTCCTCTGACACCAACATCCCCACCAGAGTGGTGCATTTATTACAACTGAAGAACCTGCATTGACACATCATTATCACCTAAAGCTCATAGAACGTATTAAGATTCACCAGTGATGTTATAGAGTCTGTGGGATTTAACAAATGTATAATGCCATGTTTCCATCATTATAGTCATACATAATATACTCAACGCCCTAGAAATCCCGTGTGCTCCAACCATTTATCTCTCCCTTTCTCCTTGGGAATTTTGCCTTACTTGGGCTATCTACCTTAATGAACTGGCTGCACCAATTTACATTCCCACCAACAGTGTAGGAGGGTTCCCTTTTCTCCACACCCTCTCCAGTGTTTATGATTTGTAGACTTTTTGATGATGGCCATTCTGACTGATGTGAGATGACACCTCCTTGTGGCTTTGATCTGAATTTCTCTAATAATTAGTGATGTTGAGCATCTTTGCAAGTGCCTATTGGCTATCTCTATGTCTTCTTTGGAGAAATGTCTTTTTAGATCTTCTGTTCATTTTTTGATTGGATTGTTTGTTTTTTGATGTTGAGTTGTATGAGTATTTGTATATTTTGGATGTTAACCCCTTGTAAGTCTCATCCTTTGCAAATTTTTTCTCCTATTCCACAGGTTGTCCTTTTGTTTTGTTGATGGTTTCCTTTGCTGTGCATGATGTGTTTGCTAACTTGAAAAGCAAAGTATGAAGATTGTGGTCCTCATTCACAATAAAATAAAATCTTCCAAAAAGTTAAGAGCCTGTGGTCTATTCAAAATAATATAAAAAGTAAGCATATCTGATATTTTTATTGGTGTGAGTATGGTGTGAGAGGAAAGGATTTGAGAAATCTAATAAATTGTTACTTAGAATAGTGTACACAGCACATATTCATTCAGGCTACTCCTCAGTGGAGGGTGAAGAAATTAATGTCAATATAATTTTTGAAATATAAAGTTGTAGATTTATGATAGAAGCTAGGCCAAATGTGCTGAAACGGAAAACTCATTTTCCTCTAGAACTATTGCTCTGCCACCAGGACTGACACCAGCCTTCCCACTTTGTCCTCTACTCTGCACTGATCTTGTCCTTGAGAAGGAAAATTTATAAAGAGAAAACACACATTTCCATTTTATTTATGGATAGCTTTGTATAATAGATGTGGCTGGTTTTGCTGACACAGTTACCTATCTGCTAGATATTTGACCAAACTCTTATCCGATACTCTGTGTTAAAAAAAGGTTCCAAAGAATCTGTTGGACATTAGCATCTGAAGTCTGTAGAAAATGGCCCAGCACAGATGATAAGGACTCAAATCCCTGAAAGGTTTACAGTGTGAGCCCTAAGGTATTCAATAAGGCATGATCGTATACATACTTGTCAGTTTACCTAACCTATAGTGTGTTTATGAAATGATTCAGTCTTTTTGGTCTCTTAATGTTGTCTCATGGAATTCATGATATTTTATTATTATTATTACCATCATCATCATTATTATTATATTATTTTATTTTCCTTTACCTCCATCATAGAGACTTCTTAGTGTATTTTAAATCTATATTAGTTACCCCCTTCTATTTTATTACAGATTTTTAAAAAATGGTATTTGGCTGGGTGTAGAGTTGAGATTATTTTGATAATAATAAGAGTATTTGGAGGGGCTCAAATTAATAGACTTGCTTTCCCACTCTGGGTAAAAGTGAAAGAAACCACAAGACAAAAAAAAATATTGATGCTCCAATATAAAAGCATATCATAAATATTTTATGGCAACTTTGATTCTGTAATATCTGGGCTTTTATTTGGCACCGCCAATGTTTCCCAGAGTAAAACACTGTTATATTTTATATTGGCATTAAGTCAAACTACATCTTCCCCTGAGTTTCTGTCTGCCACTCTTTCATACTTAATTGAAAGTGATCTAATGTCAGATTCTTGCGTGTTTGTTGTCAGGAGAACAAATAATGCAATGCACCGTGGGGACAGCATGAATCCGTGAGTAATGGTGAGTGTTTCAATAACGTCAGCCAGTGTTTTCAAAAAATATTTATTGCCACCTGCTATGGGTATATAAGTAGTTGTGACTTCAGACACATGCAGATATAATCATTTCTTTTTGCCAAAAGTTTAATATTATTTTGGCATTTTATCTATAGGAAATGTAGGGGGGTGATCCATCAGATCAATTGAATGAGAAAAAGCAGTTTGGAATGCAAGCATAGTTATTGTGAAGAAGCCTACATTAAAAAAAATATTTTAGCAAAAAAATTACTTTCACCAGCAGTAGAAGATATTCTTATATAGCTAGCTTCTTATCCTTGAGGACCAGGGAAGACTGACAAATTAAATACAAGCAGGGATTTTCCTTCATGAAATGCCATAGCTATTTATATGTTTCCACTTTAAGCACAAATGCTCCAGAAGACTGAAGGCAAAAAAATATAAAAAGAAATACTAAGGCAGTATTAAAGTTTTACAACATAATCGTGACTCTAGTAGTGAATTAAAGCTCTGCATGTTTTCTTTTTGTGTGTGTATGTCTCCAATATTTAATACAAACATAGCATTATGACAACTGGAAAATTACCCTACTGTACCACTATCTTTCCATGTTTTTTTTTTTCTTTCTCTTCAGACCTTATATAAACTCTCCCAGAGGAGTCCAATTTATAGCGATTTCAAAATGGCAACATTTCAAAATCATAGAGCTTTGTTGTTCTGGGCTAGACATTATCCTCTAAGTAATAGAATTCCAGTGAGCTGGAACAGTACCCAGCAGTGGATGTGTTAGTAAGCAGACTTTTCCCTGCAGCACAGTTGAAATTGCATCCAACTGTCAAGAAGATCCACAGAGATTATATCTAAGGGCATGTGTCTAAGGATCTACATTGTCTATGACCAGGTAGAAGATCAATGGACATCATTCTTAATATTTGCTGGTTGTTAATTGGACCTCTTTTTTCTAGCTGGAGAAGTAGAAATTCAGTAAAGAATTTGTTAGGTAAGAGTTTCGTGTACTACCCAAATGTACATTTTAGCTGAATTGTTCCTGGATTTAGTAACCTGGTCTTGAATATCAGTGTGACAACAGGTTTCCTCTAGATGCTGAAATTTATGAGATTAAAGATGTTTAACCACAGAACAGGTGACCATTTAAAGAGATGGCATAGCTAAGCTGCAGGCATTTGACATATTGCTAGATGAACTTTAAAGATTTTTTTCAACGCTGACATTCGTGTGTATTTGGAGTATTACTCAACTGTCCCCATGAAACAAACAGAAAAGAGACAAAAGAGAGAACTTTTCTTTATGTGATTATCTCAAATATCATTGCCTTATTTTTTTCAAAAAATATTTCTTGAGCTCCTGCTATATGTCAGGCATTGTATAAAGTACTGAGGTCGGGTCTTTGAATATTGTCCCTAATTTTGTGTAACTCAGAATCTAATGGAGAATATTGATTTTAAAGATATATTTCCATGATCAATGATTGATCTTGCTTGCGATAATTCAAATGCTAAGAGTAGAGTTTATGAGTATATATTACAAGGGGACCTGATTTTGTTTCTCGGAAATTGAGGAAGGCTTTTCCTGGGTAAATAATGTTTCAGCTCTGAGTACTGAAATGGAAATTAAGAAGTGTCCAGGTGAAAATGAGGGCAATGATCAATACAAGGAGGCTGAAGTGAGCAAAGAAAATGTTTTTGTGAGATAGGAAGAAAATATAGTGACTTGGACTAGGGTGGAAGACTTACAGATGCAGAAGGAAAGTGAGTTACGAAGGATTCGTCTCACAATATTCCATCTGGCTCCCTACCATCAGTACAATAAGAAATATGGCATCAGATAAAGAAAAACAGCTTTAAAGTAACACAGATATGTATTTGTACGTTACCTATTCTCCTTACCAGCTTTGTTACTTAAGGAAATGTCTATTTTTCTCTCACCCTTGTTAAGCTTAAAATAGACTGCAGGGTTGTTGTGAGGATTAGTGATCCTTTGAGAAAGGTTCTTTGACAGACAAAAAGCATTCAGAAAGAGGTTGATATCATTAATGGTATTATTGTCAATACTATTATTTAATGTCAAAATCTCACTTTAGAACTGTCCAAAAAACTAAAAGTTGGAGACAGCTTGCTCCAACTTCCTCTGTTATTAAGGAACTTTGCACAATTTTTTTTTTGCATATTTGAAATTGTTTTCCCACATGATCTTTACATAAGTGTAATAGTCTAATGTTTTTCTGGGCTCTCATTTTTTTTCTTGTTACTGTAGGAATTACTCTAACCTGGATAAGCAATATATTCCTACCCCTTTAGATGTATATAGATAGGTGAAAGGCAGGAAAGGTACTGGGTGTTCCAAATCGTGAATGATTTTGTAAAACTCAATCCTCTTATCCACCTGTTGTTCAGTGATGTGTCTTGGAGAATGCGAGTCTGCTTTTCATAATGCATATAGGCGATGCATGCTAGAGGCCATGAGACACTTCTGTAAATAAACAGATCTACATATTAATTAGTACCTTAATTGACAAGCAAAAGTTTGTGATGACAGCTGGAGCAAATGAATTTTTCAGTGAGGGTTGCAAATTTGTAGGAAAGAAAATGAAATACAATGTTGTATACTGTTTTCTAGATATAAGAGTTTCTATGGAAACGACTTTATAATTTGGTGAAGGACTTTAAAATGAAGCAGTTTCAAAATATATATTGATGACAGATACACTTTTTCTTATGAGGCATTGACAGGTAATATGACTTTCTTATAATCATAAAATTAAAATGAATAATACAACTGTATTTAGCCTTAAACTAGTGGGCCATGAGACAAATAGTTTATAAGTATCAACTTGCTGGATTCTTTTCACTAATATTTTCTTATTGTTACATTATATTTTCATGAGAATGATTGGTCGATAATTTCCATATCAGTGTTTTATAAACATAAATATAAATAGTTTAATTAGATCCCATTTGTTTTTGCTTTTATTTCCATTACTCTAAGAGGTGGTACATAAAAGATATTGCTATGATTTATGTCACAGAGTGTCCTGCCTATGTTTTACTCTAAGAGTTTTGTAGTATCAGGTCTCACATTTAGGTCTTTAATCCACTTTGTGTTTATTTTTGTATATGGTGTTAGCGATGGTTCTAATTTCAGTCTTTTACAGGTAGCTGTCCAGGGTTTGCCAGGACCACTCGAAGAGACTGACTCTTACGATTTTTTTAAGTCACTTATATTTCAATGGTTATCTCCCCCATTGTATTTCTTATGTTGTTTATTTGAACGATTTAGCTAACAGCTTCTGAATTTTGATGTATGAATTATATCCACTCTTTTTTTCTATTCTCTAGCCTATAATATTTTGCCATTATTACCTTCGATTTCCGCATGAACAGATTTACTGTTTTCCTTTGTCTAGTCTTCCAAACTGCAAGAGTAACTCACTGAGTTTTATTCTTTCTCTATTACTGATAAAAATTTTAGTGATGTGAATTTTTGTTTGTTAACAACTTAAGTGTTCCATATATTCTGATGTGTACTGATTTCCTTGTGATTACTTTTTAAATCCATGATTTCAGTGCATCCTGTCTCTTCTACCTACAATTTGTTTGATACAAGGTTAAAAATTTTCTAGGCAAAAGGGCCTGTCTATTTTTTGTTTATTTGCCTGCTCTTTGTGTTTGTTGGTATTTTCTAGGCTTTTTTTGTCTTTGACGAGAAAAATTTGTTTGTAATATTTCTACTTTCTGAAAATGAATCATATTTCTTTGTTATCTATTATAGAACTTTTTTTTGTGAATACCTTTTTGTGACTATCTTGCAGACACTTGAAAAGAAGATGTAGTCTCTTTTATCAAGGGGTAGAGTTTGAAATATGAGTCTTGCTTGTTTTCTTCTACATTCTTTTTTAATGTGTGTATATATATATATAATTAAAATTTAGTCAGTTTACAATGTTGTGTCAATTTCTGGTGTACAACATAATGCTTCAGTGATACATATACATACATAATTTCATAGTCATATTCTTTTTTATTATAGGTTACTAGAAGATATCAAATATCGTTTCCTGTGCTATACAGCATGAACTTGCTGTTTATCTACTCTATATAAGTTGAAAAAATGGCTTAACTTCACTAAAGCCCTTTATGTTTTCCTGTATATAAAAATGTAATCCTTTTATCAGGATGTTCATTTGTTTACATGGGCTAGCATACAAGAAATTGCCTGAACAATGCCTGGCATAGAGAAGTCATACAAAAATAATTTATGTCTTTGCCCAAGCATTAAAGAAATGCTTCCTACTCAAGCTGATTTTATAAACTGAGCATTTTTGTAATGTTAAAAGCCAAGAGTCCTTCCAATATAGACAAAATGGAGTACAGTCATCCCACTTATTTGTGGCTTTGCTTTCCATGTTTTCAGTTACCCACAGTTAAACATGGTCTGAAAATATTAAATGAAAAATACCAGAAATAAACAACAAATTTCAAATTCTGTGCCTTCCTGAATAGCTTGATGAAATCTTGTGCCATCTTGTTCCATCCTGCCCAAGATACGAATCATACTTTTTCCCAGCATATCCTGGTCTTTAGTCATTTACAAGTCACCTTGGTTATAAGATGAATGCCATGGTATTGCAGTGTTTGTGTTCAAGTAACCCTTATTTTACTTAATAATGGCCCCAGAGGGGAAGAGCAGTGATGCTGGCAATTTGGATATTCCAAAGATCAGCTGTGATGTACTTCTTTTAAGTGAAGAGGTGAAAGATCTTGACTTAATAAGAAAAAAATCATATACTGAGGTTGCTAAGATCTACAGTAAGAATCAATCTTCTATTTGTGCAATTATGAGAAAGGAAGAAGAAATCCACTCTAGTTTTGCTGTTGCACCTCAAAATGCAAAAGTTATTGGCACAGTGACAGATAAGTGCTTAATAAAGATGCAAAGGGCAATAATATGTACAATAAAATGTTTTGAGAGAGAAGCCACATTCACAAAACTTTTATTACTGTATATTATTATAATTGCTCTGTTTTACTATTAGTTACAGTTACTAATCTCTTACTGTGCCTAATTTGCACATTAAACTTGATCATAGGTATGTATGTAGCGAAAAAATATCAGTGTATATAGAGTTTGAAACTATTCATGGTTTCAGGTGTCTCCTGGTTTCATGGAACATGTCTCCTGTGACCAAGGAGGGACTGCTACACATTCATTCTCTGATCCTCCCCACTAAGTACTACTATAAAACCTGCAAATAATACGATTGGCAACAAAAAATAAAATTTGAAAGATGGTAAAAAGAAGGTGAAATACTTTGGAAAAACAACAGAACAACAGGACATCTTACAGGACATCTTATGACCCCACCCAACAGAAAGAAGTAATCCAGGTTTGATGTTTCTTGACTTCCAGCTTAGCATCAGAAGCCAGCCCAGGTATCACCGTTTCTCCCCAGATTGCCTAAAGGGCTCACAACAATACAAAGCAAGAAGCTCCATGCTAAACCTGAATAGAGTGATTGTCTGTTAAATAACTGAACGGGATCCAGAGTTCTCTAACACTGTAGTCTAAATGTCCAGGATGTTTTAAAAGAATCATGTATTGTAGAAAAAAACAGGAATCAAAACTTGAATGAGAAAAGAGAATCAACTGACAGTAACAATGAGATAAATCAAATGTTTGGATTTATCTGAAAAGGATTATAAGGTAGCCATTATAAAATTCTACAATTATAAATTTTCTCTAAGCAAACAAACAAACAAAAAATAGAAATCTCAAATAAATGGGGCTATGAAGAGGAACCAAATAAGCTTATAAAACAGAAAAATACAATATCATATATTTAAAAATGTGTTGGGAGGGCTCACACTAGAGTGGAAATAAGAGTAGATACAGAATAATTAACTTGAAGAGAGATCCACAGAATTTAAACAATCTGAATGACAAATAAAGTGAGATTTAGAACAATAAATAAAACGAGCTTCAGGACCCTGTGGAACCTTAATAAAAATTATAGTATCAGAATCCCAGGAAGAGAGGAGATAATAGGATATAAAGAATATTCAAGTAATAACCTGAAAAGAATTTCAAATTTGGCAAAAGACACAAACCTACAGAGCCAAGAAGCTAATCAAAACTCAAACAAGAAACCAACAACAAAAAAGAAATCCATGCCAAGAAATTTAACTTCTGAAGTTAAACCTCACTTGAACAAAATTAAACTTCTGAAAACCGAAGACAAGAAAAAAAAAGAAAAATTCCTGAAACCTTCCAGAAAGAAAGGACACATTACCTAAGGGGAACCATCATACTGAATGCCAGCAGATTTCCCACTTGGGGAATCATGGAGGCCGGAAGTAAGCCAAACAATTTTTTTCAAACACTAAAAGAAAATGCCTCTCAACCCAGCATCCTAGATCCAGAAAAGCTATATTTAAGAAATAAGAAGAAAGTAAATACATTCTCAGGTGACTGAAAATTAAGGGGATTTACTTTTAGAACACGTACCCTTGAAGATCAGAAATAAATTTCTTTAAATATAAAAATATAAGTTTTAAAAAAGTAAGTCAGACTTCCAGTTCTGGTTCAATATGTAAGGAGCTTAGACGTCGCCACTTACATCCTAACAACAAGTGAGGTGCTGAACTTTAAAAAAAAACAACAGCAATAAAACTTTTAAGTCCATCAGAAAAATGATGCCACAGGGCAAACTGATGCCCCCTAAACTGAACAGAAAGACAGAGAATCACAACTTATCAGAGTGGAAACTTATTAGCAAATACCTTCACATGAGCCAGAGCCCGAGCAAAAAACTCGGGCGTGCAATTAAAAGAATTGCTAGTCGCTCAGTGTGGCCAATCCGAGAGTCAAAAAGATTCTGAGGAAAAAGTTAAAAGTCTCCATTCTATCCTCACAAGTAAAAAGCTGAACAAAGAAAATAAAAAAGTTAATTCTTCTAGAATGTTTCAGAGAGATGAGGACACAGGACTCACTGCCACCAAGGCTGGAGAGACAGAGTCACGGAGTCACGGCTTATTAGAACAGAGACTCTTGAGTGGAAACTGCCCTAGGAACCAGCACTGGGGTAAGGAAACCTGAACTATAAATGACAAATTGCTAGCGGCTCAGAGTGTAAATCTCTGACAGTTAAAAACTCCAGGGAGACTCCGTCAAAGTGGGACTCGCACAGAGTAAGACTGTAAGATTGTACTGTAAGGTTTACTTCCAGGAGTTGAACCAGATTCTCACAATAAATACTGAAGAAGAATCCTGTCATGCGTAGGCAGTGGGAGGGGAAAAAGAACGATTTTGAAATATACTAGAACATTTTGTTTTTAATAAGGCTTATCTTCTGGGGAAACTAGTTAACCAGAGCCTAATCTACTGGGGCATTTATTATCAGAGCCTAACTGACCTGGGAGAAAGCAAAATACTCAACTCTAGAGCCCTCTAGTCATTCCTTCATTCGTACAGGGGGTGAAAAAACAGAAATACCTTACATTTCCAACACTCTCATCTGATTCCTCATATAAAACAACTTTTCTGTAGTGAAGTCTCCCTGCACTGTAATTCCATTGGCACCTTGCCGTGTTTCCTAAGTAGAGAACAGACAGAACAAATTTGGTTTCCTCTTCCTACTTCCAATCCTTGCAGGCTTTCGTGTCCATTGTGGTAAATTCCAACATCAGGGGAAGCTTGCCTACCAGTCTCTATTAAGAGGGCTGGGTGGAGTTGAGAGATAGACCATCTGGAAAAATGAATATCCCAATATTCTTCTTCAATCTGTGCATTCCCTTGGGAAGTATTTTAATGTTAAGATGAAACTAATCAATGGTGATATACATTTTTGAGAAATGGAACATTTTCAGATGGGAATCAGTGGTGACTTGGTGAGATGAGGGGTCTATGGTCTATGCCTTGTATTCTCCTAGATGAGATTACTCTACCTTTACTGACTAGATTTTCTGTCAAGTCACTGAATCACATAAATCCCTTTGGACGTCTGCCTCTTGTACCGAAGGCTGAATAGGTCTCATTGCATTATGCCAGGGTTAGTCAATAGGCTTACTTTCTCTTTCCTTTATGATGGTTATATTAAAATAATAATGTATGTAAACCATGAAACATTCTATCCTCTTAAATTAGTGTTCAAAGAGACCATTATTTGCAGTTAACACTAGAGGGATTTAGATGTTATCTGAAAACAGGCTTACATTTGTTGTCAGGAAATTTTTTCCTCCAATTATTGAATACACTGAACTTAGGAAATGATTGTTGATACTAATATACTTTCAAAAGCAAAAAAGAAGTATCAAATGTCTGTTTGATACTACAGAGTTTTGTCATTTAAAATACTACTTTAAATTATATGCCAATCATAGAAATTGAGGAACCTGAGATTCAAAAATTGGTATAGCTGTTTATGAACTGATTATTCACTAAGAACATATATGATTTGCTATGTATCAAATGTGGTGCCAGGTCCTGGGAATACAATGAGAGATAAAACGCAGGCAAGCAGGCCCTGATGTTGGTTACGGCTCACTGTGGGAGATCATCGACTACATAGGAAATTGCAATATATGGTGATAAGGTCTCTGATCTAGAGGATAAACAGAGGCACAGTGGGAAAACAGCTTAGACTTTAAAAATAAAAGCTATGTTTGACACAACATTGTAAAATGATTATAAATCAATAAAAAATGTTAAAAAAAAAAAGAAAATGCAAATTAAAACTAAAAAAAAAAAAAAGAAAAAAGAAAAGCTATGTGTTTTTCTGTTACACACTTACATGTCAATAAAACATCAAAATAAATTTGAGAAGATCATAAATGTGACCTGCTTAGGGAACAGTCAAAGCTCTGGATTTTCTGTAAATATTTTGAAAAGATCTACACATTCTCAAATCAACATTGCACAATGTATTTCGTTCTCATTAACAGCATTTGTCATTTGAATTCTGTGTGAAAATTTTTCTTTCATTGGCCAAGTAGACTCATTAATATTGTAAAGTAGCCTCATCTTTAAATTCTGCAGATAATGACATATTAAGTCATAATATATATATCATTATCTGCAGAATTTAAATATATGTCTCCAGAGATCTGTCATTGCCTCTTATTCTCATTTTACATACCTAATTATCTCATTTATAAATAATCATTATCATGTGTATATATCATATGTTATAATGGTATGTTATTATTACATAATATATGTGTGTGTGTGTGTGTGTGTGTGTGTGTGTGATGTATCTATCCTAGATTTGCCTTAGGAAATCTAAAGAGAAGCAGTCTCTGAACACACGTACCTTTGCACCTACCCAAAAGAAAACCGAATTGTTATATGTAAAACCCACAATTCTACAATAGGAAGAAATAAAACTTGACTAAGCATATTAGAATGTGAGTTGTTAGGGACGATCATAGGAGAGTTTGATCTAAACGAAAAAAAGAAATGAGAAGAGCAAGGATTCACTGAAGATTTTTCTTTTAGCATGGCTTGTCAAATGTTTATAAAAATCATTTCATTTAACCACTACGAAGTATTTACTTAGAAGGCCCCTAGACGACATTTAGTACAGTGCCAAAATCAGACAAGGAAACTGAAAACCAAAAGCATAAACTAAAATTTTCCAGAAGTCTTGAACCTTTGTTTAGCGATTTTTTTTTTTTTGCTTTTTCACTTTTTCTCAAATTGAAGGTCAGAAAGATTAATTTATAATAGTGTTACCTGCATCACAAGTATTGAATTGCATACTTAAGTTTATAGCAAATGAGATTTAAATGCATCTTGCAAAACTATGTAGAAGTGTGTATGCTATTTAAAAAATATATATAGTGTATTTCACATTGCACACGTACATATCTCAATACTCACACACTAATCCACATGATTTAAGAGATAAAGAAAACCCAGTGTACAATAGTGTCTATGTAGTTTGCACAGATGACATGTTCTTTTAGAGATGTAGCTGGTTTGAACTTAGTGACCTAACTACCCTCCCATTCTGTTAGAAAATATTCATAAAGTTCAGCAAAAAAGCTTACACAACAGAAAATTATAATGCCGTTAGAAAGACCATATGTTAAAAAAAAAATTCCCAGAATGAAGACCCTGAACTTCTTACCTAGAGCCTTTTTTCCCCCTCTGGCCAAAAATATCCTATGAAATCCTCTTTATCCTCCAAAATGAATATGCCACCCACCCGTACCCCAGGAAAGGTGACATGGTTGTCCAGAATTACTGTGGTTCCAATTTTAATCTCCACGACAGAACTGTCAGAGCTGCTGGAATCATTTCTAAATCATACAGTTTCCTTTTGGTCTTAGACTGTCTATCTAGGTAAGTTTAGAGCAAAATTTCAATATACTATCCAGCGAGGACAGACATCACCAAAGTACAATTATAGGTGCCAGTAACTGTGTGGGAATGTAATTCCATGCACTTTTTGCCCCCCTGCAATGGATCTGAGGAGCAGTGATCTACTTGGCCCATTTGTAACCAGAAGGTCTTTGATGCTTTGTTCACAACTGAGGGGGTCACTGATTGCCTAGTCCTGCCAGAGGTGCTGCCTGTACTGTTTGGGCTCACAGAGTTGCTGGGCTCACATCCCAGGACACCAGGGCAATTTTCAACTTCAACATCCAAGCCAGGACTCTCCATCTGCAACAAATTTTGTCAGGCGGTAAAAATAATAAATTAAATCTCAATGAAACTATTCTGAGTATTTTTGTTTTACCTCTTACTCGTACTGCCCTTAAAAGCTAAAAGCTTATCAAGAATAAAATAAAACTTTACCCTCCCCAAAAGATAAAAATACTGTTCACTCAGAAGTAAGAATTTGTAATTTTTCAGTGGCTTTGCTGTTGATGTCAGAACATGGCTTTGAGGAAGATTTACCCTGGCTTCACATGCTTTGGCAGGAAAGAGTATTCAGACGATTACATTCCTTTTTCATTCATTAATCAAATACTTAATTGATACTAGGCACAGTATTCTTAAAATCATTTTTCTCAGATTGTGTTTGTAATTATTTTCATGTAATGTTGTGACGCATTCCAAACCCTGACTGGAATGTTCTACATTGTATCAATACAAAAAATAAGGAAAAAAGTACAGTAACATTTCATGAATACTCTGTAGATAATTTAATAGACTACTCATTACTTACTCTGTGGCCTTATCCTGCAGGAAAACCATAAATCTTGCTAGAAATTAAAACTTTTAGAGGGGAAGGTATAGCTTAGTGGTAGAGTACACACTTAGCATGCATGAGGTCCTGGGTTCAATCCTCTGTACCTCCATCAAAAAATAAGTAAATAAACCTAATCACCTCCCACCAAAACAAAAAAATAAAATAAAATAAAAACAAAAAGTTACTTTAAAAAATTAAAACTTTTCATTTTCCTAGGAAAGTGGTTTCTCATTTACAAAGGTGTGTCTAACGCAGATGAAAAAATGAGGGCAAGCACAGATTATTTAACATAAAGAACCCATTTTCCTCTATTTGATAACAATTTCTCTGAAGCCATCTTATTGTGATGAAGGAGAAAAAGATATTGCTTCTTCCTATTCCTTGTCTCTTAAACATGTGGCTAACATTTATAAGATATGAAGGTAGAAACTTTACTATAGTATTCATATTTAAGAATTATTAATTCGTTTATATAGTAGTCATTGTGTGCATACCATAATGTGCAGAATCAGAAAAATAACTACATAAATATTGTAAGAAATATGTATTCAAGATTTTGGCTACAGCACATACCATACGCTCTGGAAATTTATAGTTAGACAGCATGATACAAATGAGTTTATGCTACATTCATGTAAATGATATGGGACTTCTGATAAATATGAATAATAAAAGCAACATAGATGCACTTTATTGCCTACCTTGGATGCAAGACCCTCATAAAGCTCACCTTCCTAGTTGACCTGTCTCACTATCTTTAACATCAAATCCCTCTAAGTTGCTGGCATGGCCTTTTGAATCTAAGAGCGAGAAGGTGACTACTTCAGGTTGACGAATTTTTAATAATGGCATCTCTGAGTTACCTCCTGGCAGAAATTGCAACTGATGCCAAGGTGATTAGCATATGTTCCAGCTGCAGCCAGCCCTTCTGCTGATTTCCCCAATGAACTGTGAACCTCAGAACTGTTTTGCTGACCTTGTATTGAATGTGCTTTTCCAGAATTCCCTCTTGGAAAGATACAAAATATATTTAACTCACAGTGGCAGCTGTCTTTTGCTTACGGATGAACTTGAGTCCAAATCGTAACAGCGTCATCTTGGATGGAAAGAAATAGTAAAATTCTTAGACAGAGAAAGCGATATCTAAGTTGTAACTATAAATTAACAAGTTGAACTTTAAAAACTCTACATGAATTTGTCATCCAAATATAATGAATTTGTTCAAAATGGTCACCTGGAATGACTTCACTTGTCCCAGGGCTGCTGCAATTGACAAAGACAGTTTTAGAACACTGAATTTTATTGGTAAAATCTCTTACACTTTTACATGAATTGCCTTCATTTACATATTTCTTCTGCTGTAACCAGTATTAAGTCTATAAATAAGCTTTAACTATTTTGGAATTACAAGGAGCTGTACCAGTATGATCAAATAAGGAATTCTGAATTATTTTCATGAAAGGTCAGTTTAAAGTCTCTCTGGGGAAATTTCTGCTATATTTTATATTTGCCATATCCTTCTGTTAAAATCAAATTACCTCAAGGCGGGCACTAGGTAAATCTATAACATTCATTAATATACTATTCTTAGATTCTTGGATGAGATAAGCAAATGTAATGAAAAATTCCATCTGACATTTATTTTGTTTCATCAGTCTTAGTTTATCCTGTTACAAAACTACGTAGTATTACGCACCATTGCTTTGTGGTAAGTCTTAATATCTTGTGCCTTTACCCTCTACAAAATTGTCTTGCTTGTCTAAGTCCTTTGATTTTCCATTTAAAAGAAGTAGAAACTGATTACAAAGTTTATAAACAGAAATAAAAATTTCAAGGATTTGAATGGAATTTCACTTGACTTTATAAGTTACTGTAAGCAATATTGACATCTTTAGAAAACTGAGTCTTCCTAAATAATAACTACTATAATTCTCCTTTTAATTGTAATTTATTTATAAATATTTTAATTATACTTATTCTAATAATTTTACAGCTTTTAAATTATGTAAAAGTTTAAAATTATACCTCTATTTCTAGAGTATAAAATAAAAATTTATTTGATTTTTTAAATGCATATAATACATACAGCAAACACTAATCTTCTCTTCATTTAATAATTTAACTGTAGATTGTGTTCTGAGTAGAGAATCACAGAATCTCTGAGTAATAAATTTTTCTTGAAAATGCCTAAATTATTATTGTTTTATTTTTCTTTTTCATATTTTTTCTTATTGCTTTATCTAGGTCCCCCAGTTTAGTGCTGAATAGAAGTTGGATTGGTAGATACATTGTTTAATTCCTGACTTTAAAAAGTGTTTTTTCAATATATATAACTTTCGATATGTAATATTTGTTGTTACACTTTAACCTAATAAATAAATTCTCTTCTATTTCAAGATAAGTTTATTTTTATCATGATTTTTGGTATTTTTATAGATCATTTCGTACCTATTTCAATAATTTTATTTACCCCTTTAATCTGTTGATATGAATCATGCATGCTTGGGATAATCCAACCTAGTCATAATATATTTTTAATATACATTTTTTAGATTCAATTTGAAAATATAATACTTTATATTTTTAAAATAATCTTTATGCTTTCTTTCTGGTATGTGACATGTATATTTTTCTTTCTGATTAGCATCAAGAGAACGTTAATGCTAGACACAATGCAACCAATGTTTGTATTTCTAAAAAAAAAGTGATGCATTTTTTTATTTATCATCTTAGAGCAGACATCACAAAGTTAGATTGAAACATGTTCCTTAGAAATGTGTTGTTTGGCCTTATCAGTGTTTTTAAATTGTAAAAGAAAGTATTTACCAACCTGGAGATTTTACGTTAATATCCATAATCCCAGCTTTTCTTGAAAAATCTACAGATTTGTTAATAAACAAGCTACCTCCCCCATTATAGTAGTTCTCTGAAGCTAAGTGGCAAGTACCACATTTAGTCAAAAAAAATGCTAGTGCCAGAGACCTGACTACTGTTTGTGGTTTAAATTTATCCTACTGACATAACTATTTTTTAAATTGAAATATAGTCGACTGACAATGTGTGTTAATTTCTGGTGTAGAGCATAGTGATTTAATTATATATACATATATTCTTTTTCATTATAGGCTACTAAAAGGTACTGAACATTGTTCCTCGTGCTGTACAGTAGGACCTTGTTTTTTAATCTAGTTTGTATATAGTAGTTAGTATCTTCAAATCCCAAACTCCCAATTTATCCCTCCCTATCCCCTTTTACCTTTGGTAACCGTAAGTTTATTTTCTATACTGTGAGTCTGTTTCTGTTTTGTAAATAAGTTCATTTGTGTCATTTTTTTTTATATTCCACATATAAGTGATACCATATGGTATTTTTCTTTCTCTTCTGGCTTACTTCACTTGGTATGACAATCTTCAGGTCCATTCATGTTGTTGCCAATGGCATTATGAACCTTCCTACACTGTTGGTGGGAATATAGTTTGGTGCAGTCATTATGGAAAACAGTATGAAGATTCCTTAAAAAACTGAAAATAGACTTACCATACGCTCCAGCAATCCCACTCCTGGGCACATAATCTAGAGGATACTCTAATTCGAAGACATACATGCACCCCAGTGTTCATAGTGTCTATGAGACGGGGTGCGCTCCACCCCCAGGCCTTGGATGCTCAGGACTCAGCGTCCCATGGAACGAAGAGCTGTCAGTTTGCTGACAGATGACAGACTAGGAGCCTCTGCTGTCCTCACATGGCTTGTGAATGATGCGGCATTTTGGAGCAAAGTGATTCCATCCTTTGCGAACAACTGTTCTGCTTCTGAAAATATCTTTTGGTCTGCTATTGGACCCTAGTCAGCACACACACACACCAAAAAGTTTGGCCACAGACCACTGAGATTTCACATAACCTGAGCTATTCACCACAAATTCAGTGGTGTCTGTCACAACAGGCGAAAAAGTTGGATACACAAGACATCACCGTCGCTGAGTGGCAATGATATCTGAAATATCTGACTTGCGCTGTGCCGGTATGCACACACAATTTGCATGAGCAAGTGACTCCAATTCGTATGTCTGCCTCTCCTGCATTATTGATGTCTCTGTCAGTCCACATCTATGACCACTGTGAACCATTGCTTGAAGAAATCAAAATTGGACCTTATTTACAGAAGGTTCTACATGATATTCTGGCATTACCCAAAAGTGGACAGGAGTAGCATTACTACTAATACAAATCTATCTAATACAATCCTGCTCAGGGTTGCATCAGAGACCCTGTCAGAGAAATCCACCCAGTGGACAGAATCTAAAGTAGTGCCTGTGGTCAGGGATTTGGAAAGAACACAACTGAAAATTGGTACTGAGCAGCTTTTGGAGGGATGTTTGGATAGGCTTCTTAGAATGGTTATAGGTACAGAGGCAATGAGAGATGCTGAGGGCAGATTTTAATGAGGACTAGCATCTCCTATAAAGCAACGTCCTCATGATTGTTTGTTATTTTTCTTCAGGCAAATGGGACTCTACCTGCTCAAACAGGGACGGGACTCTGTCTTTACTGGCAAAAGTTTCTCAAGAAAAATTTAGAGTAAAATTTTCATCTTCCTGTGAATCTCTTCATGTGTTTCCAACTCAAATTTCAGAGTTCCATTCTTACCCAATAATTTCCCTGGCATTAACTTAAAAAGAAATGGCAATATTATGAATCCAATTGGCTTTATAACTCTGCTTTAAAAATGCATTTATGTACAGTTTCTGAACTGTCAACTCCCAACCTGGCAGCTCCATCCAATATCACCTCTAGCCATATTTGAACTTCTGAGGCATAGTACAGGCCAGAAACAGGAAGCTATGTGCCTCCCTAACAATTAAATGTATCAACACCTGGCAAAGCACCAAAGTGGCCAGAATAATGAGCTTCCAACGTTATCCATTCCAAACCCACGTGGTATGATTCCTGGAGTGCACTCATAACCAATGTACTATTTTTGTTCTCTTATCTGCCCAAATAATAAATAAATAAATGATAGAGAAAACAAAGCAGATTGATATTATAAGCTTTAAAGTATAAAGCCTTGCAAAATTACTTGTATGTGGTTTTCAATCCTGTTTAGACAGAAACAATGAAAACAATGATCAAAATCCCTTCACAGACTTTCTCAAAGTATTTAAGTCCTTATGGCTTTCACCCTTCCACTCAATGGTCTCCCCTCCCGCACTACACAACACATATACACACTACGGAGATAAGAGACCAAATCATGGCTGTGACATTTTACTGTTGCGGATGGGGATGTGTGTATAATTCAGCTGTGCTAAAGTTAAGAATGTGTAAAACTTACTTTTTAAAATAGCCAAGATCTTCACTTCCTTACAACATAAATAATGTAAGTTTTCTAGAAATCATCTTGAATAAATTGACATTTATGGAAAAATATAAGAAATATAATTAATTTCAGATTATAAAGTTTTAAAAAGAAGAGACAGACTGAAATAAAGTTAATGTTAAACATTCTCAAATATTTTCAAACCCACATATATTATTCAAGTTAAAACACAGTTAACCATTTTTATTTTCTATATATTACTAACCTAGCAAACAGTACAAACATAGGATAATTTTCAATTGCCAATTTTTCTTATGTAAATCATCAAATTTCCAGCTGGTTTGATGTTTTAAATATAAAACAAGTACATCTTAAGGATATAATATGTGTGTGAGGGGAGTTACAGTGCTTCACTTAGGACATGTCTAAACAATTATATTTAAATGTATTATTGCTTAAGATTTTTATAAAAAATAAATCAATAAAATAATGAATTACATTTGAAAAACTTCTCTACAAATACTAAAAATAAACGTTTCCAGTACATTTGGGGATATATATCAGTTTCTATTTTGTTTCCAATTTTAATTTTCTGCAGATATTTATAAAGGCCAACTAATTGACAGAATGTTCCTGCAATGTAATGGTATCTGCCTACCAAAATCTGAATGGAAACCTCAAATTCCTAGAAAGTAACTGCTAATAGGAACAACGTCTTGGATTATCTGAATATGACACTATTATGTAACATTATTAAGCTTTTTTATTTTAGATTTTTTAAAAGTTGAATATTAGGCAAGGTTTAAATCATAAACACCAATGAGACTGGACACAACCTATTAATTTTTCCCACTGTATACACTTGTATATACAGCTGGACTTCTTCTCCTTGTATATCAAACATTTGTAAATGATTTTCTTGATAAAATTATAACTATGAGAACAATTTTATTGTGATTGAAATGACAGGATAAATAATGCCGTTCCCTTAATTTTCTTCAGGCATAAGCTTGAGATATATGATGTCAAAATAAATATAGAAAAATTCAGGGTTTTGAAAAATGAATCCGAACTGTGTCTTAATTTTTTTTTTTCTGCAGCTGAATTTTTGACACTACTCTCAGAAATGACTTACAGTTTTTACTTAGTGCTTTTTTCTCTCTTTCATACAGGCTTTCTGAAATTTATCTATGCCATTGAATAAAAAGTAGAAAGTAAAAGAACCACACAACTGTATAGATTATGGTTCCAACCTGATTCCAAATTGGATGCTCTACATAGAAAAATGTCAGATGGATCTACAGAAGCTACGTGGACACCATTAATCAGGGACCTTTTGTTATTCACTGATTTCCATAGACTTCCTCACTATGGGTCTCAAATTTTACTGCACGCTGCATCCCTACGGAATTCTATTTCTATTCTCCTCCTTCTTCCTTTTTTTTTATAGAAAGATATTTTTAAACTTGCATCTTTCCCTCTGAATTCCACTTGCATTAGCTGCTGTGCACAGCTTGCTGAATGCAAACATTTTCCTCTATAAAAAGATATTTTATTTTCAATCCTAAGGTAATGATTCTTTCCAAGTATGGGGTCCTTTTTACATGTGAATGGTACTTAGTCCTGTGAATAATTAAAGTATGTTCTTCTGAAGAAAGATGACAAGATGATAATTAAATTGATTATGTGTATTCAAGTTTATAAATTCTTAAAATCTGTGCTGGCATGACAATGATCTTTTTGAATGTTTTTAAAAGCTGATTTTAGTACTTAACTTGTTCAAGACATTGTGGTGAGGAGAGCTAAGATATTTTGATTACGTACTAAATTTTTACAGCTCACTAGGTGTCTTTTATGCACAGGAACACATTTTATAATCACACCTAAACTTTAGGGAAGGATTTATCATGTTATGCTTATAGATAAGAAATTGGCTCAGAAAGCTTATGAAATTTATTCAGGATCCCACAGATAACAATTCTTGCATAGAAAATAAAAGCCATAAGTTTAGGTTCTTGTTAGTATTACTAATTTGGAAACAATTATATTGTCACAAATTGCAAAATCAAAAAGTTTTGTTTGTGATTTTGGGACTGAGACTTTGAAAGGGTGATTTCCCCACTCAGTTCTTACAATGAAATGTGTCACAGTACATACAAACTATAAAATATCATAACTCATGCCTAAACACTGATTTAAGTTAGCAAGGTTTTATTTCAGAATGTAGTGTTTTTAATAGATGGTAGGTCACTTCATTCAAGCAAATGAAACAGGACAGTAACTTTTATTCTCTCCATTCCTGTATATTTTGTGGGTAAACCTGTGGAGGGTTTTAGAAAGGGGAGACTTACTTATTTTTACTTACTTACACCCTTTTTTTTTCATTCAATACATGTTAAATTAACACACCCAGGATAGATATCACACAGTAATCAGAAAATATTGAAAAGGCCAGTAGCATTAGTGTTTCCTGAGACTAGAAAATTTTAAAAGGGGAAAAGACAAGAAAAATAAATAAATTTCAAACCAGCAAAGACTGATACGACTTTAAAAAACGATATTTAAATAATCTAAACGCGTGTAAATCACACGTCTCAGCATATCATCAGGACAAAGCATCGTTTTCTGAACTAATAAACAGAATTCATGGGGTTCACATATCTTTTGTAATTTGCAGACACACAAACACACACAAATACACACCTTTTTGACATTATTTGAACAAGATAAGATGTACAACTTATGACCCAGCTCTTCCACTCTTAGTGTTTATCCTATAAAATCTCATCTTCCAATGAGCATATACAATGTGCCTGAAGCAGTATTTATAATAGCGTTAAAATGGAAACAACCCAACATCCAATGGAAGAAATGGAAGGGGTAAAAAGCTGCGTTATAGTCATACAATGAAATACCACTCAGAAGCCACAGAAGAGAACATATCATATGACTACATGTAGGCAAATTTTCAAAACCTGGCAAAACTGAACTATTTTGTTTTAGTCTAAAAAAAATAGAATAAATAAATCCTTTATAATTCAGAGGTTTGTGATAATTCTTTATAAGTGTTCTTTCCAATGCATATTATGTTGTATATACTATTAATGCAGCTGTTACTTTCAGTATAGAGATAAAGCATGGTAGTCCCAGTTCAAATTCTATTTTGTGATTAGAGTTCAGGAGAGTGCAGACAACAGAGGAAGACTTCCTTAAGCCAAGCATCATTTAACGACATCAAATAAAAGTTAAAAAAAAAGAAAAAAGGAAAAAGGTGTAGGCATGAATATAACAGGGAGATTTTATTATAACTTATTAAGTATAGAAAACAATTCTGACTGGAATGACAAAAACAATTTTGTACCTCACCCTTAGTGTTCATGCTTCAACTTCTTTTTTATTAATATATTGGCTTTTAGTGTAATGTGGAAAAATGCTAAATATTTGTTAGATTTGAGGTGATTTTATGGCAGCTGTTACGTTTTCTAAGTAACACAAGAAGTTTTTAAGAATTTCATTATTTGTTAGAAAAGTTTGTGTTAATTGGATGCCTTTGATATGTACTTTGCAGTGACTTTCTTTTGTTTTGTCATTTCTTATATGATGTTGTTTTGCATTTTTTTCTTTATAACAGGGAAAGTAGAAAGATACCCGAAGGCAAAGCAAGATTTTAACCTGTTCACGGACAGGCTAGACTGAAGTTCCTATGTAATGGGCCATGTGTTTATGTCACAATTCCTGCTGTCCCTTTAAATAACACAGAATCACAAAATTTGAAACGGACCATCTTATTGACATTTCTGTCTTTGCCCATGTCTATTACAAAATTTATAGTTGCAAGTTGGGAGTTTATGTGACAGTTACTGTGGTCTTCCCTATGAGGAAAAAAGAGCTATAATGACAGTAAGATATTTAGCACTGTGCTCCCTTCATATATATTTTACATATATAGAGATATATTTTTTTTACTCTCAAAGGTAGCTATGTCTCAGCTTCACACAAACACTGGAGTTTTAAATAAGGAATACATAATCTGACTTCAAAGGAATTGCCTAGCAGAATGCATTGAAGAAGCTTAGCAGCAGAATGTCAGCTATATACTCAAATAAAAAGCAGAGGATATCATTTTAAGAACTTGAGAAGAATCAAATGAATTCTACTTCAAATTGTTTTCTAACTGCTTCTTTGGCATTTCCTTTCTTGGTACTGGAGATTTTACATCAGAGTGTATTTTGTGTTTGTCAATACAAAATGCCATTGTATAAATGACATCCTGGGAAAAGGACACTTTTCATGTGTACAGAACTTTACAGTTAAGATCATTTTTCATGCATTATGCAAATTATCAAATTAACTTTTAGGAAGTGTTATTAACTTTATTTACACGAAAGAAACTAAATCTTGAAAGATTTAGACGCACACTTATTAGGTGCTGTGCTTTGTAAGCTGCAATATCCTAAACAAACGTTTGTCTTGTCCTGGAAGTAAAAAGTCATGAGCTCGGGTCTCAGACTCCACATTCACTAGTACCTGATCCATGAATAAAGTACTAAGTGAAGGAGTCTCGGTCAGAAATGCATCTCTTTTGACTTTAATGGCAATGCCAACATTTACACATGACTTCATTGTATTCGATTGCATTTTACCAGGTCACCTTTGGTGTGGTCACCAGAAAGGATCATGTTCAGCTGCCGACATGCTGATTAGCCACATTGTGAATTTGTGGTCACGTTCTTCTGTGAGGGAGTTTGATCGACTAATAGGTCTGAGAAGAGAGTTCAGATTCCCATCTGTGACTGTGTAGTCTCAACATCACTTTCCGTCTTCTGTAATTTTTCACTTCACAGACGCTGTAGGAATCTAGAAAAGGGGTAATTTTAGAAACAGATTTAGAATTAAATTGAAGGGCAGCATTCTGATTGCATTTAGGGTTTATAATATAATAAGGCCTCATAATAAAGCCAAAATCAGGAAAGAGGTTGAATGTGTGAACAAGATTCTCCTAGCTGTTGACTGTTTTGGTTAAGTGTAGATGTCAAGAAATAACATATATCCTATGATCTTTTCATTAAAATATTTACATTAAAATATTTTACTCTTTAACTATATGCAATTTTATCTTTGGAAATATAATTTAGTCTATGATGTCTAAAATTTTTATGGAATTATTTCCTTTTTTAATTATTAATGCCTTGAGATAGACACATCACAAGTAGAAAAAAAGAAGTGTGCTGAGTCTTTCTGAGAATCAATCCTTTAGACTCCTAGATGAGCGAGTCAGTCTTCATAATTTACATGGTATTTTTGGCTACAGATTTATTGAAAATAGACTTAATCATACTAATGATAGAAAAATTCTAGTATAGCATTAATGATAAACAGTTATTTATACTTATTCAAATGTATTTGAGACATAAAATACACTTACTTATTGATAAATACATAGTTACCTCCAAGTAGCCATGATAATGGAGAGAGATGCAGATAACCAAATAATGTCTATTTTGATGGAAAAGTGATTACATGCAATATGAAATATTAAAGATAATATAATATTATATTCAGGTAAGGATGCTAATTACTAAGTTGATTATAGAATTAGATCATAGTCAAATTGTGACAGGGAGAAATGAGCTCTAAATAAGTTAGTGAAAGAAAGCAATTCTGAAACAAAACAATTGCTGAAAAAATCCACCTATTGAAAACCTTATGGCCATAAGTTCAATAATCATAAAAACAATAGTAATCATTGATACTGGTCATTCACTGAATGCTGAGCAGATTGTATGAATTATCTTATTTTTACAGCAACACTGCAAGATGTGTATTATTGTGTTTTTTCTCCATGTACACATAAGAAAAGCTTAGTTAGGTATATTACATAAATGGCCTTTGGTTATACTGAGGATGAATGGCACAACCAGGATAAAAATCCTAACTCCATATTCAACTGTGACAATTTTCTACCACGCAGTCATTCATTCATCAGATTCACTGTGTCTAAAGAAAATTCTATCTTCTTCAACATGAAGGTTTTAGACACATCTGGGGCTCAAAGTAATAAGTGATAAAGTTAACACACATACTATGTTCTACTTTGAAGAACCATATAACCAAATCCACAGAGAGTTAAAATATACTAAGTACAGTTAAAATCGTACTAGAAAGACTTGTTGCAGGAATTCACACTGTAGGCAGTTTTAATGTACTTAATTTAGCAATCAGTTGTGGTGTGAATTTACAGTGGCCGAATACTCCCCTCCTTTTCCTACAGCAGAGCCGCAGTCATGCAGCATGGAGGGTGATTAGATTCAGCGCCGGCTTTATCTTATGTATAACAGAAAGGGTACATGGCAAAGAAGAATGTAAGTGGGATTTAATTAAAGGCTAGAGGAAGACTGAAAGCCTGTGACAAGAATAAATCAATGTTTCTGATCATGAGACCTTGCAGAGGCTTTGCCGCTATTATAATAGGAAACTGGAACAAGCAATTGCCTTCAGAGATCTTGACAAGCTGTGATACACTCTTTGGGTCCTGGCTCGTAGGAGAACTTTTGAGGTTTATCGCAGCCTTGCAATCTTCCTTCTGCCCATTAAAATGGGAGAAATGAAATGATTCCTCTACTGTGGCTTTTCTTAGTAACATCCACTACATTCTGTAGACATATGGACATTATATATAAAATGGCTTAGAAACTGGAACATAGTAAAATATAGACTAACTGAAAGTAGTCGGAGGTTGAAATCTGTATGATAGTTTTCATGTTTGAATCATTTGGAAGCTTTTTTGATTAAATAAAGTATAAAGCTATATGCAATTCTTAATGTAAGACTACAAGAAAATATATTATTTATGAATATAAGCTTTTCTATGTAATGTGACTTTTTTCTACCCCTATAAACTGTCAAATATTACTAATTAATAATTGCTAGAAATAAGGAAAAGCAGGGATTGTGACAAGGGTAGATATCTGTAATTATCTTTGAAATTATTGAAGTCATTTTACATTAGGTTTTCTCCATTTTAAAAAATAATTACCATGTATAGTCTGCTTTGACTCCAGACCAATATTTAGGCATATATCATTGATTTCCACAGGAATTAACATTGTGATGGTATTCCTGTTGTTGTTGTTGTTGTGCTGTTTCAAGTGTGCCGTGTAACTCTGTCTGGAGAAATGTTAGGTAGAAAATTTAAGCTCTTTAACTGGGCTGTATCTTCTGATTCCTTTACTGTGACGTGACTTCCTGCCCCTCAGGACCAGTCACTGAGCTAAGAACACGTTACATCACACAATTAAATACATATTCTGCTTATGCTCCTGGGTGGAATTGCCAGTGGTTGTGAAATGACTATTAGTTTCTTCAGATATTAGTAGTCCTCGTTAATATTTCCCAACACACTATTTTCCTGATGGAGAAAATTTTATTAATGGTCAAGTCTCTATTTCTCAATGATTTTCGCCCAATGAAAAAAATCAGAAATCTAAATTTAAAAATAAATTTGTAGGTATTAGGAAACTAAATTAAATTTGAAAAGTAGTATTATACAGTAAATGTGATGTAAAATATGTGGTCAACCTGATGTGGCCTTTTGGAAAGAGCATCTTACTTGTGCCCACTAACAAGGAGCAAGATATATGCTGTTAATCTATCACAGCACATCTTCGTCCTGATTAGTCTTTGACCTCTATACCATGCTCCCTCCTGGGAAGTCCTTCTTTCTTCTTGCTCATCTCAAATGTCACTACTGCTAATAAATATGTAGGAGCTATTTTTGATTGTGATTTGTCCTTCCAACTTCCTTCTTTATCTCTGCATCTATATTTTGGAATCTCTTCTTCCCTATCTAATCAGAATTTCCTTTTTTTTTTTTTTTTTTGCAACGGTTTATCTAAAAACAACAAAAAAAGGATAATACAAATATAATAAAAGGTAGTAATAAAATAGTTAATAAGCAACAACAATAAAACAACAATAAATTAGTTGCTTTCATTTGCTAAGGGCAAGGCGTGATTTTATTCCAGTGTTTTATGTAAATTGTAGAGTTTAATTCCACAAGATGTAAGTGGTATTATTCTTATTTGGCAACGAGGGAAAAAGCTGTAGAAAGGCTAAATGATTTCTCAAGGTCTCAAATATGAAAAACGGCAGAGCCATAATTTGTACCCAGGTTGACCACATTCCAAAGAAAATTCTGTTAACCAAATAGCCAAAATGCTTCCTTCCAGTCATATCATTTTCTCCTCCAAGTTCGAGTTCTTGCTCCTACCCTCAATCAAGCAAGCCAATTTTTCATATTTCACAGATCATCCAATCATTTCCCTCCTTTCTCTTAACTCCCAAAGTCTCAATTTTCTCCAGTTATCCCCCTCACCTCTGTGTTCAGAGGGAGATTCTAACACATCAAACCAGTGAATGCATGACATCCTCTAGACTAGTTTATTTGCCTGAACTAAGTAGGATCAATCATGTGGAAGGGAAGAATTTCTGTTACTCCTGTTTTGTTTTGTTGCATATTTAAGACAATGCTGTTTTTCTCTCTCTCTCCTGAAAAACATGATAATGAGAAGTATGCCCTCAGGTTGCCATAGGCAGCCTTTTTTGACTATGAACAGAATCAGTGATGGGATGAAGCCAACACAGACAACTGCAGAACAAAAAGAAAGAAAGAACGTAACCTTGATGGCAAGAAGATAATAATAATAAGCGAAGATATAAACATGTTTTCTCAGGCATAGCCCTAAATTACCTAACATAATAACTTTTAGTCTCAAATAAGTCTGTAGCTCCAAAAATATTTTTAATGAATTTTTACCTGGATAAAAGCAATTAACAGGTTTTTTTGGGGGGCTTCTCCCAGCAAAATACAACTAACTGACACCTGTGAAAACCTTTGGTCAAGGAACATTTCAAATTCTTCTTGGCTTCATTTTATGGGAGCCTGTAGCATAAGCACAAGTGACCCGGGGTGCATCTGATTCACTGATATTTGCCATTGGTAACATTTGTTGAAATACTGTTTCAAGGGTGCTGAATATATCATACCCAGAATTTTATATATATATCTCCATCATCTGTATGTATCATATGTATACATAATAAGTATATTATATATAATATACTAGATAGATTATACATGTATATGAAATAACAGAGTTTAGATGCTCTCTTAAAGTGGCACATTTTATAACTGTTTCATGGCTTATTTTTAAACCTCTTCACTTTGGAGACGTTTTGATGTTTGGACTCAAAAGCATCCTAAGTGATACTAAGAAGAAGAAGAAAATTGTTAGCCTAATGTAAAAATACTTTCTTATTCCTTGTGCGTGTTAACTCTGCCCTGTTACTTTGCACTGGCCTTTTGTTCCTCCAGATCGCCATGTTTCTTTTCTCCTTTCCCATTTGGGCACACTGTTTGTACTGCACTCATGAATTTCTCTGCCTGGTGTTACCACTCTGCCTGATGTCTATTGCACTTCATGCTGTGATCCTCGCTATTCACTGTGTCCAAGTTCTGGCTTCTCAGGGCTGCTTTCGACATTTCCAATCCTTAAGGTTGACTTAGCCATCCCCAATCTGGCCATTGCTCCTCAAAGCCCATCGACCTCTGTAGATCTCCCTGTCTAGACACAAAAGATTTCAATCACTTTGGAAGTTTCATAGTAATAATAATAATGTAAAAAAGCAGATCATGTCTAGGTGAGATAATGGTTAACTAACTCAGTTTCCATTCTTAATCACCTAAGCTATATTAACAACATTATATTGTGTTTGTGAACTTAAAGTAGAGATTAGGCCAAATGGGAGTACAGACGGTGCCTATTAATATATTTTAAAGTTACATTAAGAATAAAAACAAAGATATGTGTGATAAACAATGCTAAAAATGGAGACTTAATCTGACATTCGTTTTGCCCTTTTAAGTAAGAGCTTTATATCTAAAGGTTTGGTTTTAGAAATGCTGCCTATAGTAGTTAGTCTTGAAATCCTTTATACTTCAATTCTTATGAGCTATCTTCTTGGCCTTTTGTCCCATCTACCTCTCCTTTTCTTTCTAAATAGTGTTCTTTCTGTTTTCAGAAGATCATTGTATTGCCATAAATTGTTTTTATTATAAATTGTTAATGTATCCTTTCATTATGGAATAGTTCCTTATGACTTTATTATAATTAATAATTTAATTTACAAAAGACCCCTTTTTGAGTCTCATATTAAAAATACCCTACAGTTAAAAATATAATAAAATAAACATTAAATGGAATAAAATATTAAAAAGCTCAGCAAACTGACATCAATAAACCAACGTGACAGAATTTGCCTCATCCGGGATGCTGAGAAGAAAGGCAACCTGTAATCACATTTGGTGGTTCCTTATTTTCAAAGGCAATTGCTTCTGTTTATATGGATTTGCTTTTATAAGCCTCTGTTTTCGTGACTATTATTGGTCACTCTGTTGTTTTGGGAGATGGATGAAAAAAAAATTCTGGACTTTAAAATATCTGTATGAAGAACTGGCTCCTCAAACAAAATAACATTAGTAAATGTACTTAACAATCTTTTAATAGCTAAATTGGATGACTCCATGTCTGGCTTTATTTGGCCAGATCTAATTTAACTGATGCCTTCAGCATAATTAATCAGATAATGCACTTTAGTGAATGCCATCATTTCATGTCTCCACGACAGGGCTAAAGGGATCGGTTTTGGTGTCTTGGAGTCTTGCTTGCCATTTGCATGACCACTAAGTTTTGTTTTGCTTTGTTTTGTTTCTTCATGTCAAAAATACTAGGATAAATGCTTTTAAATTGATACCTGTCAAGTTTTAGTTGTTAAAGGAGATAATGGTTGATATTTGCTCCTCTTCCCTGAAAAGATTAAGTCAAAAGAACAAAATTTAGAAAACTATTGAATGACATGAAGGGAAAATAATAAAGATCTTTAAAGAAAAAAATATTAGCATATTTGGATTGCTTATGAACATTATGGATACAATAGTTTTGCAAGGATAAACTACAAGTAAAGACATATTGCAGAACTATGAGTTTATTTATAAATTTGTCCAATAACATTTATTTATAATTTGATTTAAAAAATTAGGGGAAAAAAGGCTCACCTACCAACCTAATTCAAACACTCAAAATTAGATCACTTATTTTATCTACATAGCCCTCATTAGATCACTTGCCTACTTCTTCAATAACTGTAGTCTATGCTGACTTCATAATTTTATCCTTGAATCTCCATTTTCGCTAAATCTTGAGTGTCAGATCACCAATATCTTTCCTGCATTGTTTGATGGTATGGAAACACACACACACAAATAGTAATTATCCATCTTTTAAATTACTGAATAAATTAATGTAACTGAGAGATGTTATATACTTATATATATATATGTATATTTTTCTGCCTCCTTGGTGATCACAGTTACATGAAAGGAAGACTGAACTGAAGAGGAGAGCTGCAGGTGACAGACAGGGGGAAATCTGACATACCAAGACTAGGAAGCCTGGCTTTGGAAAACATCTCTCAGAATAAAGTGAAAGAAGATTGGAAAATGCGTGAAAATGTATTTCAATGTCAAGATTTTTTTTAGTAACAGTGTGTTTTGAATTTTTCAGAAAATTTCCTTATTTGATCTGTGAAAATCTAGCCAGCAGATTATAAAGTTAAATGCAAATGTAGCCAAAGGAGTTAAGGTTACAAGTGTGGGCAGCTTTTTAAGCATTCATAAAGCAGTTTGCCACCTCATTGTTTTTCTCCTCTTAAACACTTGAAATAAATACACATAATAATAAAATTTATACAGTACTTTAGAGAAATTTTTTCTATGTTTATGGACTTTAATTTTCAAAGCAACATCCTGAGATAGGTGTTTTGAAAAAACAGACTCTGAGAGACTGAGATATTGAGTAACAATTGGTTCTACATTACATCAGTTCTGTGTGAGACGGTATGAAGGTGATTAGGTTATGATCAGGCGAATGCCCACCAAGGCAAATACTTCTATTCACGGTAGATACATAAATGGTGAAATCCACGAAAGAAAGCAAAAAAAATACATAATTAACATGAAATTCAGGAAAATATCTATTCAGCAGGAGTGAAGGGAATGAGGCAATGAAGGAAAAGCATATGACATATAGATATATCCTCTAACCAATGAAGGGTCTATTTTTTTGATGCTAAGCACAAACCTTTCGACTTCAGTGTCATTGCTGCCATGCATTTTACCCTGCCTTACCTCCTGTCAACACGAATGGGTGCTAGGTGGCTTCATTCTAATCTCGACTTGTCATGCATACTCAAGAAGGTAGCCCCAGCAATACTTATCCTCCCTTCCTTTATCAACCATTTCTTTTCTGCTGAGTCTTCTTCATATTGGAGATGAATGTGGCCTCTGCCAGGTCTCAGTCTTTGGTTCACTTATATTCTCTCTGGAATCTCACTTGTTTGGAAATTTCATCCAATCTCACGGCTCAAATACTAACCAGAGGATGCTCTCTCACGTTTGTTTCTAGCCTAGCCCTCTCCCGTTACTTATTTATCCAACCATCTACATGTGCTCATTGCAAATTTGTTTGGTCCAGAACCGAACTTCTGATCCCTTTTTCCAAATTTTGCTCTCTTCTCAATCTGTTAGTGGCAACACCATTTGTTCTCTTCACCAGGCAAAATCTTAGAGTAATCTTGACTTTATTCTTTCTTTCGAACTGTACAGCCAACATATTACTAAATTCCATTGTTTTTAACTTTAAAACATACCTGGAATCCAGCCAGTTTTTTCACCCATGCTGAAACCAATCTGATCTGAGCCTCACTGGTTAATCGCAGTAGCCTTCACTGGTCTAACAAAGCCTATTCTTCCTCTGCATCACTGTTTGATTTTTTTTTTTTTTTAAATTAGAGTGGCCATATGAAAATATATGTCAAATCATGTGACTTATACCATTAACCCTCTTAATCACTCTCCAGCCATACTGGCCTCCTCACTTTCTCTCCAAAATGCAAGGGCCACTTACACATTTGCACTGGCTCTTCTCTTTGCCTGAAGTACAACCTCCAAGACATCCCATGGCTCACTCCTTTATCTGCTTCAGATCTTCCCTCAGATGTCCTATTTTAAGCCAGCTCTCTCTGACCAAGCTGTTTAGCACGCCGACTTAATAAACTTCCGATCCCTCATGCTGCTTTATAGTTCCTCCATAGCTTACCTCACTAGCAGAGAAACTGTGTATTATTTTATTTATTGCTTGTGCCCTCACCTCATTAGAATATAATCTCCATGTGGAGAGAGATTTTTGCGTTGCTACCTTATTCTTTCTAACCCATTTGGGATTTAGTTTTACAAAAAGGTGTTTATTAAACCTTAAACCTTGCATTCACTTGTGTGGACTTCGTTTTTTTTTTCTTGCAAACCGCACCTGTCTGCAAACTCTCTTTGTTTAAATGCATTGGGGTTGGCAAATGCCTTTAATGCCTGCTTAACTGAGTATGACTGACTTCAGTACCAACTCATGAATATATTTAAGAAGATATTACATTAAGATATCTTTTCAGCATATTATGTTGCATTAAGTGAGAAGGTTGAGGGAGGGGAGAACATCAATGTGAGTGTGTAGTCCAACATGCAGCCGGGAAATGAAGTTTCCAAGGTAGGATTTTAAAAGTGACTAAGCCTAACAATTGGTTGCCTTGTGCTTTAGTTTGATCTCATATCCCAGATGCCTCCTGATGTATAAAGCTTGAAGAATTATTGAAAATAAAATCAATATTCATGCTATCTCTTCAGGCATAACCGAAGGAGCTAGGACAGCAGGTACTTTGCTGGAAAGAAAACTACATTTTGCCTGTAACTCTTTAAAGCTGAAAAACTAACCTATCAGTAAGGAACGCTCCTTTATACCAAAATTATGTCACAATGTTTCACTTTTCCAAAGTCTTTTAGAGTTTTTCTGTTTTTCTGTTTAGCTATTCTTTTTTCGTAAAGAATCACAATAATGCTTTGTCCAGATAAAAGAACAAAAGCCATGCCATTTATTTAATTATTTTTATTGAGCGTCCCTTCGGATTAAAAAAAAATAATCCTTTGCACATAAACCTGGGAGAACAAACATAATAATACCTGTCACCAAAATTTGGGTTCCAAATTTTGACTTTAGTTGAAGACACTCTGTGACATTTGATAATGTTAAATTAGCTTCATTATTTCTTATCTTTCAAAAGATCTTCGAAAGAAATAATTACTGTACCATGAACAAAACGAAACTTTTTCTGTATATTCATAATTAATTTTGATTGTGTTTCTCTATCTACATATTTTCTTAAAATCATATTCATTTACAATGGATTAGCCCATCAAGGAAGAATAATTATTCTTGTCTATGACATGTTTTAAAAAGACGTGTTATGACATCCCATTGTGAATGTGCTAAATTCTTTTAAAAATCAGCTGTCTGAGGTCTCAAAGTTCAACAAAGATGACAAATATTCTTGCACAAACTTCTAATATACTTAACTGTCAGAGGAGAGCAATTTGTTATTTTCTAACACAAAATGCAGTTCCCTGCAGGCATTGCTGATCCTTATTTTATGGTTTAATCAAAATAAATATAAATGAATCATCTACTATTCAAATTTTGTCACAATATTCATACATATACTTGTGTTCATTTATAATAGATTGTCTGTATCTCCTTCTCAGATGTCCTAAGAATTTTGTGAACATCAGATATTTCTGAATGCAGTAATATTTTTATAGAAAGAGCAGGAATTTTGGATTCAAAATGACTGCACTCTTGGTCTCTCAACTCAGAAGTTATGTAATTCTTGAAAATCAAATATACCTCTCTTTGCTTTGATTTAGATCTCTGGAAATGGGAATTTTTTCAGACCTCACATAATGCTGCATTGAATATCTTTTATACTAACATACTTTGGATTACTTCATGGAACAAAATTATCACAAACGGTATTAGTTCATTTTTAAATTGATGATTGATAAATATCCCCCCCAACATCCATAAATCTAATTACTAATCTCAAGACTTTTTCATGAGTGTTCTTTGATGGTGGTAACTGGGAGAACATAGGACCTTTCATCAGTGAATCCTACTTTCCCATATGTTATGAGTTCAGTTTTGTACCCCTCAAATATATGTTAAAGCCCTAATTCCTAGTACCTCAAATGTGATGTTATTTAGAACTAGGATTGTTGAAGATGCAAAGAGCTAAGATGAAGTCATACTGGAGTAGGCTGGGTGCTTAGCCCAATATGACTGGTGTCCTGATAAGCAGAGTGGAAGTGAAGCAGACACATGACAGGTTTAGACTGAAATTCTGCAACTTGGAGCCAAAGAAACTGGAGGATCACAGGCAAAACATCAGATACTCCAAAGAGGCAAGGAAGGATTTGGCCATACAAGTTTCAGGGAGAGCATGACCTTGCTGTCATCTTAATTTTGGACTTGTAGCCTCCAAAGCTGTGAGACAAGACTTTTTATACTTGTTATGGTAGCCCTAAGGAAACTAATACACTATACAAACCACACATTCCCACACATCTGCACGTGTGCACACTCACACACACACACACACACACACACACACACAAACACAGTGTCCCTATCCAATCTTCCCCAAGTTTCCTTTCCCCTATTCATCTTTCCTTCCTCAGGTACTTTCTGTCTCTACAACTAATTCAAGTGAATCCCTTCTGCGTTAGCCTTGGAGCCGATCTGCCTCTGGGCACCAAAGACACTGCTCATGCCAAGGTTCAGCTTGCTTTAAAACCACCAATCTTTTTTTCCCCGCCTGGCTTGTTTATTTCTAGAGCATCAAGTTTCTCTTTATATTTTCTCATCTTCCGAAAAAGGTTCCAGTATCTATCTTTCATTGATCTCTCAGTTGAACCTCTCCATATTTAATCAAAACCTCTCACTTTTGGATAGCCATTCTCATTTCCCAATTATCTGTTCTAACTGTACTTAAACACTTACTGAATCAACATTCTAGAAAAACCCTCACATTTACACTTTTTTTAATTTTTTCAGCCCCTTTCTAACAAAGAAGAATCATATTTATACAAAACTAGAAATGATGTGGGAGGCTCTAGCATGTTTATTATAAAAGGACTCTTTTTTCCCTATTAAAGAAAAAATATTTTAAATCTACCTGGAAGCAGTACTGAGCTTACTTAATGAATTATAGTTTGGATTAACTTGTTATTTACAGTCGGAGCCTTCATGGTTTTTTTTTCAACTGAGATGTTTAAAAATGAATTTTATTAATAAACTGCCATAGTATTCTGTTTAGTTGATTTACAGCAATGTATAGAAAACTGAGAAAGTTGATTAAAATCACGTTGTTGTATTTGTCATTCAGGCCTATAAATTTTGTAGTGGTTTAATAATTCCTTTTGCTTAAATTTTAACTAAGCCTTTAGTTTGTTCTCAAGGGTGGTGCAAAGCAGAGGGAGAAGGCATCTCTTGCATAAATATTATCCGACCACAAGGCCTCACTTATAATCTTAGTGAAAATAGGGGTGTTGCAAAAAACGTCTTATCAAGACAAGCATCGTAGTCTCTTTTCTAAGAACATCACCATTACTGCATTCCTTGGACATAGAAACTCTGAAGTCTCCCCTGCTGTTAGTCATAGTTTTTCTCAAAGGTAAAGCATTCATTTGGAAATATCTAGAAACAGGTAAGATATATTGACCGTAAAAAGCTATGTTTTTTCCTTGCAGACAACTTAACTAAGGCCTTCACTAACTTAGAAAGTAAAGATATGGCCCTTTCCTCCAAATAGATTCCAGAATAATGATAAAGCTGCTCTCTCTCTGCAGGGGAGGATGTAGCCAGAGGTTTCCTAGTTTCGAGGTCACTCTCCTATAATGCATCTCATCCATGTGCAGGTACAACCTGTCCCACACCGTGTTACACCATCGAGCCTGGGGCTTGGAGAACTGACGCAAACTCTTGCTCTAGCAAATGGTTTTACAATGAGTAAATCTCTGACTTACAGGGAGACACTCTTAATACACACACAGCCACACAGCCACCCACACACAAACACACTATATATATATATATATATATATATATATATATATATATATATATATATGGTCTATGTTCATATATACAGTGTATAGATATATGCAAACACATAGCGCAGGGTAACTTGTTAGCTCATAGGCAGGATAAAAATGCAGATCCACCTCATTTAATGGATCTCTGTTACGTTGTATGTAAAACTGATAACAGGTTTAGATTTGCCTTAGGGAAATTTATAATATGGAGTGTACGTGAAAGCATAGCATTTAATACTGCCAAATTTCCTGATTTTGAAAAATGTGCCGTCATTTGTAAGGGTCTGTCATGGTTCTTAGAAAATACACACTAAACCGATAAGGAGTGAAGAGGCACGATATGTGGCACTTGCCTCAAGCAGTTCAGACAAAGTAATTCAAACGAGAGAGATTTGCAAAATTAATGTAGCAAATGTTCACAATTAATGAAGTTGGATGAAAGGTATAAGGGAGTTCCCCAAAAAGGCCACCAGAAAAGCCTATTGATCAGGTGCAGGTGAATTTACTAGGGCTGTAGTCAGGAAGAAGCACGCTGTGACCAAGTCTCAGCAGCATCTCAGATGCGTGAATAAGGTGGATCATAAGACAGGTCTTGTGAGATGGGAAGCTGATTAGGAATGGGAGTACCTGATAATGAAATGACTTTGGTTTGGTGAACACAGCAAAAAGAAAGTCTTGATAGAGTTTTCGGTGAGCAAGCTATTCGTCTTGATAAGTAATCTGTGTCTTTGATTCAGGCTTATCTCCTTGGAGTAGATATTTCCTGGAGAAGCAGTTCGAAAGTTTTTGCTTGATGCCAAAATTAACACAGGGGCAGGAAATTATGCTGGCTTCAGTTCTCATCTTGTAACTTTTTAATGTTTTTTTGATAGTAGAAAAAAATTGTAAAAAATGCATAATAGTATCAGCTAGCTATGTAGTCATTGGGGCAACATATTGGATAACTGGGCAGACTGTCTAAAAGTGGAGATTGAACAACTAAATGCATAAACATAATTAAAGTTAAGGCCTCTGTAAGTTTAGCCATCATGATTTCATAGCCACACAATACCAGGGTGGAATAATGTCTTAACTCTATTTCTTTGTTAAGTTAGATTACTAAGCAAAGTAGTCAATCATCTCTCTAACTTGATAACCAGTTCCTTTGCTTTTATATTGAAATCAGGTATGAGGTCACAAAAGCACATGGTGCAGAAACACATGTAATTTCAAATAAAAATATAATCAGTAAGCAATGTAGGAGGCGCATCAAAGCTTCCTTTCCAACAGGTGGCTGTTTGTTAGTAATTCTGCTGTGGTTTTTGACCCAAGTGTTTCTACTCACTGTTGTACAACGCCCTGCTGGGAGAAACTTGCCAAGAACATTAGCGTCCAGAAATCCTCACATTGTGATGTTTTCATTTTCCACTGTTCACAATATTTTTAAATTTATGAATTTGCTGTGTGAAAGTGCTAAAAGATATCAAAGTGCGTAGTAAGACCCAAGGAAATCAATGTTGTAATTTTAAGTTTTAAATTTTCTCCCTGTTTTCCTGCCATGTTTCTACAAATGTGTAAGTTTCATACTGAGAGCACAGTGATCTCAAGAAATGAAAGACCGACAGTCCATTTTCAAGTGCCCACAATATACTACTTCACAAATTAATGTATTTTTATACATGTATATGTGTTTATATGTAAACCTATAGGCACATATGTCACTATATATTGAATTTATTATAAAAATATATCTAGAAATGCCTATTCAACATAGCAATGTCTTCAAAATTAAGAAGCAAAGCAACACATTATTCCTAATCCATTATAAATGTTCACATATATAAGGGGGCTCCCCAAAACACCGCCAGAAAACCCTGGGTATATAAAGCCATATGCTTATTTGACAAGCAAATTTCTCAGCCGTATTTTTTATGTCACCTTCTGCTCTTTTACACGTTCACTTCCTAGCAGCCTAAGTACGAATTCTCAGCTTCTTAAATATTGTCTAATGTTACAGGAGAAACAAGCAAAAGTGTTGCATAAAAGAGGCACAGTCAAGCTTCCTTTATGGGTGGGCACGGATTACGGAGACTCATGTGCATTTTTCAAAATCACATTTGCACATTTTGCTGGGGCATGAATCTGTGGTGACATGTTGGCATCACACGTCTCAAAGCATGATAGCAGAAATAGATCTATGAATAAGTGAGGAAACTGAGTGGGTCCAAACCATAAAAATATAATTTAAGGTGTTCACAAGTAGTGTACCTCCATTTACACATTTCTGGTGTGGAACTTTTTATGTTAGATTTGTACAATAACTGTGACATTAAAGATTGTCCCTAGGCTTGTCCATTATTGATGACGTTTTGGGTTGGTTTCTTTGTAATAGTCTTGATTGATAGTGTTGAATTTTACACCATATGGTCATTTGGTTAAAAAAATAGACTGTAGTAAATTATATTTTAACTAATCTACTTCTTACTTGGAGAGTCAAATTTCAGGTGAGTGAAATTTAGAGTTATTATTTGATTTTGTGATGTAGTTTTCTTTTGTCTTACAACTGAAGTGGCATGTTAGCGACACAGTGGAATCAGTTACCATGAAAGTTGTGGAGACAGACTGGGCTGGAATCCATCTTCTCCCACTTACCACTGAGTGACTTTGGCAATTATTACTATGCCCATGCTTCAGTTTCCTCATCAGAAGAACGATGCACCACCTTAGGTTTTCGTGAGTATTATATGAGTTAACCCATATTAAACGTTTAAAATAGTACCTTGTCTGTAATAAGCATCTTATAAGAAGTAGCAATTAATTAACCAGCATGTACTAAAGACAGTGATGCTACAGTATTTATTCCTCAGAGAGACAAAACCGGTCATCTGGTATATTGTTTACAGGAATCACATTTTAAAATCTATGTTAGCTTTAAATAGCTATTTCACTTCTAGAAATGTATCTCATAGAACTGTTCACACACGTATGCAAAGATAAATGCCTAAAGTTGCATTACTGGTATTACTGAAATATTGGACCATAACAATGCTGACAGTAGAAAATCGTTTTAAAATGTTGGCAATCCTCTTGCAGCTGAGTAAAGATGACAAGGGAAAAAAATCTCTCTCTCTCTCTCTCTCTCTCTCTCTCTCTCTCTATATATATATATATATATATATATATACACAGTGAATGAGGGAAAATACAGAACAATATGTTCCCATGTAGTAAATCTATGTGTGTTTAAAGGCAAAAACTGAGTCAACTCATACCAAGGTGTAGTGAAAAAAGGTAATTTCAGAATACATTTAATGTTAATAATAACAACAAAAACACTCACATATATAAACTAGCCTGTATAAAAATATGTCTATCATGTTAACATACTATATTCCAAAGAGTTAACGGTAGGTAAGTTTGGTCAGTGAGATGCAGGAAGCTATGCTTTCTATTTTACGTATGTCTGTATTATTTGATCTTTTCATAATAAATATTTATTACTTTTACAGTAAGAACAACATTTGATGTTAAAATAAGCCCACAGCAAACCATGATAAGCAATGTAAAAATAACTGTTTGGGGACTAAACAGTCACTGCGTTACACTAATGAAAAAAAAGAATGTGTTTATTTGATATCTTTACTTTTGCCCATATTATCAATTACAGTGAATTTAACTTATCCACCGCTTCCAAAGCTACCTTCACCATGCCCACAATTGTGGTTCTGCGTATACGGTTATCACTTGCTTACACTGTCCTTTGTCTATTCAAATTCTGTCTAACTTTGTGACCATACATTCTTTATGAAGCCTCATTTACCTGTCTAATCCACAATTCTGGAATTCCTCTATTTATTTTCTAGTTTGACTATTATGTCTTCTAAAAAGTCATATTCTATTGCTGTTTCTATTTATGATTGTAATTTTTTAAAAAACCTATATTGATTCATTTCTGTACATCTCTACTCTTCTTAATTTGGTGGTTATCTCTTTGAGATAGGTTCCTATTAAAATTTGTCTCCTGACAAAATCATCCATAATAACCATTTCTGCATAATAAACAATAGGAGTTGCTTACTTAGTTGACTGATTGACAAAGTGATTGCAATTTAGCCAGGATAATGACCATTTTTTTGGCCAATATTTGCATATTCAAGAAAATCAGTCCCAAACACAATGTGATAAAAAAGTAACTATTCAAATTTCCTGTTGCCTAGAGAAATGAATAATCAAGTCTAAGTCTATAGGGAAAAACACTTAAAAAGCATTTTCACAGAATGCTTCCAGCAAAACACACTTTATCTGTGCTCCTGAGAAGTCCCAGATACCTTAAAGAGCAGGAGTCTCAGCGCATTTTTCAAGGTTTGACTTTGGGGAAACTCAGTGCAAGTTACACCAGCCATTATTGGTGTCTCTAGGCGAGGTCAAATTTTGTTAATTTTTAAAAAGGGTTTAAAGAGTTTTTAAAGCAAAAGATTTTTCCCTTGGGGAAGGAGTAGTTAAGGATATGAATTGTGTATATTTATTTACTATGTAAGCCTTCTGTTTTATGTATACCAAGAATGAAGAGTGATGCATAAATCCTGTAAATATGGTTAAGAACTAAACAGAGGACCATAAAAACAAAACCAATTTAAATACGAAGTGGAAATGAAATGTGAAGCCTCAGCCATCAGAATAGGTGTGCTGAATCTAAACAACCACAGTATCTAGAGAATATATGTGCATATATGTATATGTGTGTGTATATATATATTATTATATGTCTGATCATGAAACTTCTTTGTCTCTAGTCATAAATTCCTTGAAATGTAATTGAAAAAAAATGTAAAATGTCTGCACTGACTTTCACTTTAGAAACGAGAAAATTGAGATTCAGAACGTTAATGAATACAAAAAGCTACTAGTAGAATTTATGTTTCCTGATTCCTTATTCCATGTTGTCTCCAAGCGTCTCTTATGGCTGAAAATTGTTGAACTCACCTAAAGTATCACTGAAAGACCTGTTAATAAAGTAAAGCTAAATTTATTAGAACTTTCTGCACTGAGGGAGCATGCTATCTTGACATTTTGACAGCGTCTCAGAAGAGGAAGAAAGTGGGACCTTCTTAGGGCTTTTCAGTTTGGGCCTATGTGGCTTGAAGTTTCAAGATGGGGACTAGTAGGATTTGGGAAAAGTTTGTGATATATTTTTAGAGATGTTTAAGATTGGTGGACACAATAAAGGGACCATCTTAAAGTGAGTCTTGATAAGCAAGCTGTAGTTAAATAGTTGAAAAGTTGTCAAAGTGGGTAGACTGCTATATCTGACACATCTATCTATGAGACTTTCCTTTCAAAGTAGTGAAATTATTCATTGGTATACTGTCTCATCCTTCTCATATAGACGTTTCCTGAAAAACACAACTACCTGATATTGATATAGGTAATCTACATTCTTAAATAGACCCTGTTAACATATCAACTCAATCCTCAGTTCCAATTTATGGTCTTTCTTAGCCCAAGCTGGGATTAAACTGGGGCAGTGATCCATCCAATCCACATTGCAGTTTGAAGGGTCATGAATAAACATCAGGGCTCCAGTGATGATTGTTTCAACCACTATAACATATTATATTTTATTTGTTTTGTTGACTAGTTCTGTGTTGGAATAATGAATTGGACAATAGGTCATAAATAGCATTTGAAACTTTGAAGATTACATATTTGAATACTGAAATGCAGATAAATATCTGCATTTTTAGTCTACTTCAAATCAGAAGCCAAGATTCCCCAATTAAACCAAGACTACAGATCTTATTCCCAAGTTAAAAAGCTGTCAAAAATCTCATATAGGAATATTAACCAAATATTTATTTATTATTATTTTTTATTTACGTGTTTCCTGGACTTTATTAATAATGTCAAAAATCTCAGATGCAAGCAGTAATGTAAGTACATTTTCCCCTAGAATAAACAATATTGAAAGGTCAATATTGTGTCTAGGATGCTCTGTTTTGAAACAATAACTCTTGGTCTACAAACTCATTGGGTGAGAATTTCCATGAGCTTACTGGCATTGGGTATCTATCTTATCAATCTTTGAATCATAATATGCTTGATCTTTCCCACTCCCCATAACTCTTGGAAACCATGATATAAAGAATTAAGAACAGAAATAGGCCATCCAAAGATTTTTTATTGCTTTAAATTTCCAAGTAAGGCCTTTAATTTCTCTTTCTTGAACCAAATTATCTAGTACTCACATTTTCTGACTTGGGGAAACTCTGGGTCAAAATGGACCATAAATATTTACGATAATTAAGAAGTTCCAGAGGAGAGAGTTGAAAACCTAATGTTAAATCACAACATGCCCATTTATATTTTGGTTCCCAGGTAAAATATTGGTTACCATGACTTAGTTAAGTCATATGGAAGTGTGACTCAGAAAAGTAGGAAACCCATTGTCTGTAGCAGCCAGTGAGACTAGGAAAATTCCTTAATTGTTTCTTAGTAAACAATGCAAGAGTTGCAAATGATTGATAATCTTCCAAAGTGAAGAATTTATTTATTTAGGATACATTATCATAATGAATGCACTTAGTTTTGACTAAATTGTAGCTTTTCTTTGGAAATGTAATGTCCCTTCCAAGGTAGAACATTAAGTAAATAGATGGAATCCTACATAAAGCTCATCTCAGCTTTATAACAACCGAAGTCATCCATCTATTTATTGGATAAGAGTAGATTTACAGGAAAATTTAACTTTATGTTTGTGGACATGTGAAGAGTAGGAAGGTGCTTCAGTAAACCTATGGGGCATAGCTATTCAGGCATATTGTTGATTTGCCTAGGAAAATGCAAGTTTTGACTGTCTTGACCCAATGGCTCACTGAAGAAAACAGAACACAGATCTTTACTACTAGAATACGTAACTTCTGGTGGTATAAAGATAAAATGACATTGGATTGAATGTCATAGGGAAGTGGAGGATAATTACATTATTTATGGCTCTAAAGTCCTTAACAAAGCAATATTCTTTTCCATTGGGTTCCTTGACAGGAGGAATGACTTCACTGTTGTTGATGAAAGTATGATTGTTTCTCTATTAGATTTTCAATGACTAATTTTAGTCTTTTTTTAGCTACTAGTTTTAAAAACTATTGTGCAACTTAGGTAGAATTTATGGGTTGATCTGAATCTTGTTGCATTCACCCCCACTAATTCAGCTAATCTCAATGGAAATGTTGGCCATGAAGAGTCTGTTATTTCATGGAGATCTTGAATTTGGTCTTGATTTAGACACAAATGTATATGGAAGTCAATATTCAAATTTGCTATAATTTGATTACAGATAAGAGAATCCTGAAGATTTCAAGAAAAAGGACATTTCAGAGAATATTTTATTTGACAATTTCATTTATATAGTAGATTCTAACTTATTTTAATGGATCTGATGTCACAATGAAAAAAAAAAAAAAGAATGTTCCTTGGTTAAGGATCCAAGGATGATAGTTATGGTTTGAGATTGAAGAATAGTTTGTGGATTATAAGAAATAACTACTACCTGCATAATTGACACTGAGGAACAGACTGTGATGTTTTCAGGATTTATGATGAATATTATGTTGCTGTTATCAATGCAAATCCACAAGATCCTCTTTAACATCCAGAGAACATTCTCTTAATATGTCTACTAGTAAAGAGAGAAATTCAACAGTTGTTTTTCAATTCATTAAGCTTCACCTGTCTTTTTTTTTTTACCTGTCAGCTTTGTAGCTAGTACAGAACGATTATTTTTCCAGTGATTATTCTGCTTGCAGTATCCTCATGTGTCCTCAAAAAAAGACTTCTTCCTCTGAAGCTTAATGACTGAAGTAGGAGCAATAACTGACAAAAATATCAATTTATTCTGAGTTTTATAATGTTTTTGTCTCAAGAGTCTTTCTAAAGCTCAATAAGAAGTAGGGGATCTGACAGAAGGGCTATATTCCATTCCAAATTCTAGTATTTTTGCTTCATAGCAAATCTCCTGATTCTGTCTTAACATCAATAACAAAACATAGACAGCTAAGGTCACATCTGAAATGAGATACACTCCTGAATGCTGTCAAAAAGTATTAAGGATCCTATCCTGAGGATGGTTTAACTTAAGGGGAAGCTGAGATTTGGAAGTTTCTGGCTGAAAAAGAGGTTAGAGGAGAGAATCACAAAGAGTGTGTGGGGGCCCATGTAACAACAGAGCACAAGAAGGGAGAAGAGGAATATGGGATAAAAACCATTGACTCCAACTTTTGATTATTGGTGCACCTAAAACAGAGATAGTTTTGAGGCATGCATATTTTTCATTTTTCTTGGCCAGTAATATTTTAGAAAACAATCCTGGAATTTGATTTTTTTTTTTGAAAAAATTCCTCATACAGATAAAAATATCCAGACCTTTAAAAGTTTGGAATTTCACTCCCATTCCATTTAGAGCCACTTCTCAAATGAATAATATTGTTCATATCAATAGTTCCCCATGGTATATGGTTCTTGCAGCACAGACAAAGGCAACAACAGAAGGACTCTGGAAACAGCAAGTTGAGTTCACGAAACAGGGCGAAGACACAAAGATCTCTCGATAAAATCATTAAGAGCACACCATCTCCAGGACAACTAGATAACTGATACTCCTTAAGCCATAGTGCCACAGAGATATGAGCAATATGAAGAAGCAGAGGAACCACTCCCAATTAAAAGATCAAGAGAAATCCCCTGAAAGCATGATCAAGGAAATAGACATTGATGGCCTACTAGATCAGAATTTCAAAAAAGGACTGATCAAAGTACTGAAGGAACTAAAAGAAATAGTGTTTAGAGATATAAAATATGTAAAAAATGAAATAGAAGCTATAAAGAAGAACCAAGTAGAATTAGTAAACTCATTTGCTGAGATGAGAGCTGACCTAAAGGCTGTACAAAGCAGGCTAGATAATGCAGAGGAACGAATAAGTGACCTAGAAGACAGGACAACAGAAAGCACCCAATCAGAAGAGCTGAGAGAAAAACAAATAAAAAAAATGAAAACAATATAAGGGACCTATGGGATAATATAAAGCATGCCAATCTACATGTAATAGGGGTTCCAGAAGGGGAAGAAAGAACAAAGGGAATTGAAAAGGTCTTTGAAGAAATCATGACAGAAAACTTCCCAAACCTAAAGGAATCAGATATCCAAGTATAGAAGGCTCAGAGGGTCCCAAAAAGGAAGAACCCAAACAGACCCACACCAAGATATATCATAATCAAGATGGCCAAAGTCAAGGATAAAGAAATGATCCTAAAGGCAGCAAGAGAAAAACAAAGAGTGAGTTACAAGGGAACCCCCATAAGGCTCTCAGCTGATTTCTCTACACAAACACTACAGGCTAGAAGGGAGTGGCAAGATATATTCAAAGTCCTGAATGAAAAAAGATGCAGCCTAGGATACTCTATCCAGCAAGGCTATCCTTTAGAATAGAAGGAGAGATAAAGAACTTCACAGACAAGCAAAAACTAAAAGAGTTTAGCAACACTAAACCCATGCTAAAAGAAATATTGACAGGTCTACTCTAAATAGAAAAGCAGCATGCTACAAAAATGAGAAACTCATAACCGGAAAGGAGATAACTGCCATGAATTACAAAAAGAATTAACACAAAGTTGTAAAAGAAGACATCTAAATCATTAAGAGTGGGAGAGGGAAGCAAGGACAGCCACCGTGGAAAACAGTATGGAGATTCCTCAAAAGACTAGGAATAGACTTACCATATGACACTGGAATCCCGCTCCTGGGCATGTATCCAGAAGGAACTCTACTTCAAAAAGATACCTGCACCCCAATGTTCATAGCAGCACTATTTACAATAGAGAAGACATGGAAACAGCCTAAATGTCCATCAACAGATGACTGAATAAAGAAGATGTGGTATACTTACACGATGGAATACTATTCAGCCACAAAAACTGACAACATAACGCCATTTGCAGCAACATAAATGTTCCTGGAGAATGTCATTCTAAGTGAAGTGAGCCAGAGAGAGAAAGAAAAATACCATATGAGATCACTCATATGAGGAATCTAAAAAAACAAAACAAAACCAAAACAAAACAGAAATATAAAGCAGAAACAGACTGATAGACGTAGAATACAAACTTGTGGTTGCCAGGGGGGTGGGTGGTGGGAAGGGACAGACTGGGATTTTAAAATGCAGAATAAATAAACAAGATTATACTGTATAGCACAGGGAAATACAGACAAGATCTTGTGGTAGCTCACAGAGAAAAAAATGTGACAATGAATATATATATATGTTCATGTATAACTGAAAAATTGTGTTCTACACTAGAATTTGACACAACATTGTAAAATGACTATTACTCAATAGAAAAATGTAAAAAAAAAAAAGAGCAACAGATCACATCCCTTACCTGAAGAAAAGATTCCTCTAAAAAAAAAAAATAGTTCAGATAAATATTAAATGTATTTTACTAAGTTAAAGAAGCCAGACCAAAAAAAGAAAAAAAAAAGAAAGGAAAAAAAAAAAAAAAAAAGACATACATACAAAAGAATGCATTCTTACAACATTCTAGGAAAGGCAAAACTACAGGGATTGCTATAGATTGAATGTTCATATCTCCCCAAAATTTATATGTTAAAACTGGATTGCCAACTTGACGGTACTTGAAGGTGGGAGGTGATTAGCATGAAGGCGGAGCTCTTATTGGTGGAATTAGCATCCCTATGAAACACAATTCAGAGAGCGCCATGTGAGGGAGGACGCAGTGAGGAGACTCTAAGGAATAAACTTTCGTGATGAAACAACCTAACCTGTGGTAGTTTTGTTATCACTGATGAAACGGACTAAGACAGCCTCCTATGGATGAATCTGTGTCCATGTCTTGCCTTTGTTGTACTAATTGTATTAATACTCCTCTAACTTAACTATGATACATAATTATCATGAATCTTGATATTTGGTGTAGAGGTGTCCCCACCTAGTTCTCCATAAAGTGGTTCTGGCTATTCTTGTTCTTTTGAATTTCCTATCAATTTTATGAGTTGCAAGGTCTCTACAATGTTAATGATTTCTACTAGAATTGATTTGAATCTGAAGCTTTAGTTGAGGAGAATTAGCTTCTTAAAATATTTAGTCCTCAAAACAATACAAATTGTATTTATGTATTTGTAGGTTACCCAATTAATCTGAATATTATTTAATATTTACTCTGTTGAATTAGAGGTCTTATATTTTGGTTGCTATGGCCAGATTTATTTCTAGGTGTATAACACTTTTATAATATTTTTAGCTTCTTTTTTTGAGTTGTTGCAGTATATAAACATATAATTGATTTTTATATTAAGTTTTATCCAAAATATGTCTAGATTATTAATTATAATAATTTGGATTTTCCATATATCTTATATACTATCCTTGAATGATCAGACTGGCTTTTTTTCCTATCTTTATAATTTTATTTCATTTTTAAAAATTAACTACATGGCTAAGCAATTCAGTGTTTTATTAACAGAAGTGATTTAAGCAGCGTACCTGGTTCCTTACTCCTTTAAATTAGCATTCAACCGTGTGTTATTCAGTATGGACAATTTATGAAGTTTTTTTTTTTTTTCATTAAATGATTCAGATTTGTTATACATTTGAATTTTCCCTTTTTTTGTTCTAGGTTTATTCAGACATAATTGACATAGAACACTGGATGACTTTAAGGTGTACAGCATAATGATTTGACTTACATACACCACGAAATGATGACCAAATTAGGTTAGTGAACATCCATCACGCAGAAACAAAATTAAAGAAATAGAAAATGTTTTTCCTTGTGATGAGAAAATCTTGAAGTGCACTCCTTTAACAATTTTCATACATACAGAAGTGTTAATTGTATTTATCACATTGTACATTACATTCCTGGTTCTTATTTATCTCATAATAGGAAGTTCGTACCTTTTGACCAACTTCATCCAATTCTTCTTCCCCACCGTCACTGGCAACCCACAAATCTGATCTCATTTTCTGTGAGTTTGTTTGTTATTTGTTTGTTTGTTTATGAAGTATAACTGACCTAAAACAATAAGTTAGTTCATATTATACAACATAGATATTTGATATTTCTATGCGTTTCAAAATGATCACCAGGATAAATCTAATTACCATCTGTCACCACACAAGGTTATTACATAATAATTGGCTATATTCCCCACACTGTGTTTCATACTTGTCAATCATGTATTTTGTAACTGGAAGTTTGTTCCTTTTAATCTCCCTCAACTATTTCTATCCTCCCACCACCACCCTCCTGTCTGGCAATGCTGGTCTATACTCTGTATCTAGGACTCTGTTTCAGTTTTGGTATACTTTTCATTTGTTTGGATTTTAGTTTTCACATATAAGTGAAATCATCTTGTATTTGTCTTTCTCTGTCTGAATTATTTCACTTATAATAAACTCTAGTCCACACACATTGCAAATGGCAAGATTTGTTCTTTTTTTGGCTCAGTAATATTCCATTGTGTGTGTGTGTGTGTCTACATATATATATATATGTATATAAATGTATATATATATCATACCTTCTTTATCAATTCATCTATTGAAGGACATTTAAGTTGTTTCCATATCTAGGTTATTTAAATGATACTGTGATGAATAATGAAAAACGTGATGAAATAGGGGTGCAAATAAGTTTTTGAATTAGTATTTTTATTTTCTTCAGATAAATATCCAGGAGTGGAAATGCTAGATTTTATGGTAGCTTGATTAAGTTTTTGAGAAAACTCCATAATGGATGCACCAATTTATATTTCCATCAACAGAGCATCAGGGTTCCTGTTCCCTTTTCTCCACATTCTCATTAACACTTGCTATTTATTGCCTTTTTGATAATAACCATTCTGGCAAGTGTGAGGTGATATCTCATTAAGATTGTGATTCGTATTTGTCTGCTAGTTAGTGACCTTTAGCATCTTTTTATGTGCCTGTTAGCCCTGTGTATATCTTCTTTGGAAAAATATCTATGCAGAACTTCTGCCATTTTTAATCAAGTTATTTGTTTCTTGAATATTGAGTTATATGTGCTATTTATATATTTTGGATATTAACCCCTTATCAGTCATAATTTGCAAATATTTTCTCCCACTCTGTAGGTTGTCTTTTCATTTTATTGGTAGTTTCTTTTGCTGTGCAAAGCTTTTACATTTAATTAGGTTCCATTTGTTTATTTTTGCTTTTATTGCTTTTGCCTTAGGAGACAGATCCCCCTAAAATTATTGCTAAGGTTTACACAAAAGTGAGTTCTAGAAATTGTACGGTTTCAGGTCTTACATTTAGGTCTTCAATCCATTTTGAGATTATTTTTGTGTATGGTATGAACAAATGTTCTAAAATCATTCTTTTCCCAGCTAGTACCCTGTTTATGTATATTTGAATTGTAATAAGTCTATTATATTACAAATAATACTGCAGTGAATAGTCACATGCCTTTATAATTTGTGTCCTTTTTTAAAATTTTTCTTTCTCTCTTTCTTTTTTTCTCTCCCTTTCTTTCTGCCTTTGTCCCTCCATGTCTCCCTCCTCTCCTGCATGTCTGTCTGTCTCTCTTTCTTTTCCTTCTTTTCTAATAACCTCAGTAATATCAAAAGTCAGAAGTCATTACTGGTTTCTTGAAATATGATGTAAAATAAAAGTTAACTCTCTAAAATTTCCTACTTTGAGACACCCACCTTTGATCTTGAGTTTTGGTAGATAGTTAAAATTAAATAATGAAATATTTAACTTAAAAGTCACATTGTTAGTATGAGCAATAGACAGCCTGCATGAGCGGTAATTACCAGGGGACAGGAGAGGGAAAGAATTGCTAAGCACAAAATGAAAAGGCAAGATGAGAAGGATTATAAGCAAGCAAGAAGCAGCCCTTATAGGAAAGGATATTTGGAAAGAAAGAATAGAACCACAGGATTAAAGCCCTAATTATTTAACTAGCTGTATGCACAATATTTTGAGCAGAGGGCTAAATAATCAAAGATCTGGATAGCTCCTTTTTAATCTCTTTTTCTTATTGTGATATTTAAAAAAATATTTTTGTATTGCTCCTTTCTTGCTTTAATTTACACTGGACCAGATACCCTAACACTCTGGAGCCAGCCAAATTTTCCAAGGCTGATTTCAGGAATTATTTGTAATGTTCACAACAGGAGAAAACTAACATATGAAAGATACCACATTTGGTTTTTACTTTTAAACCTTGGAAGAGATATTGAAAATGAGATGGCTGATCACCTGTATCAATTTGAGGGAGAGCTGCTAGCCAAGAAACCGTCAGGGACTACTGGTCTACTCCCTCCCAGTCCACCATTTCATTCACACTTAATGGCTCTTACTGTGTGGAGAAGTTTCCTGATGTTGTTTTTCACTTGTCTGAGTGCATTTATACCAGTTTTCTGTGTCCTTATACTTCCCTAGCTATACTTTGTGTTCACTGTTTAAAACAGAACTCCTTATTTTAAATATCAGAACAATCTGGCAATACACAGATGGAGTATTAGCTGGAATGGACTCGGCTGAGTATTGATCTTCATCCCTGGGTGTGTCATTTCTGTGGAATATTCCAGAGGTGTGTAATGGTTTTCTCCAAAGCATTTCCCTGCTTGTTACCTTTTATTCAGTAGTCCTGTCTCTGCCATGCGACTGTGTGAACATATGGGCTTCAATGCTCTTTTCTTGTAGCAAATAGAGTAAAAGGTGACTGGAAAATCATTCTGAACAGACAAGCACACAATGCACCAGGTTAAATGAGTTTAGTGTTTTAATGCCATTTCTATTATATCGAAATAGGCTTGGCACTGGGGACTTTCTTTGCTTAGAAAAGACTGAGAGAATAGGGGTTTCTGTGCGTTTTCATCTGAGCAGAGGGGGGCCCACTGAATGCAGAACTGAGTCAGAGGGAACTGCTAACTGGAGATTGAGCTCTGACAATCAAGCCGCTTGCCAATAAATTTCAAACCCATCTATGCAAGTCATTCAATAACAGCAGACTTGCAAAGCAATTAAAATCAGCCCTTCCTGTTTAATTTCTGCAAAAAATGGGGCTGGACTGCCTGGAATAGTAAATGAGAGAGCCAGACTGACGTCTTGATGAACACCTGGTGCTTTCGCACAGATTTTTTTTTTTTCCCTCTGTAACTAAAGGGAGTGGACAAAATCTTTCTAGCAAAAAAAAAAGTAAAATGGGAGAACCTGATCAATCACCATCAGTGTTTCAAACCAAATCAAATTTTCATTTTGCCACCCACAGCCACTTTCTTGTAAGCATTTTTTCCTTTTAACTGATTGCAAAGCAACATTATAGACATATTTATGTGTAGGAGAGTGAGTAAATTATTTTGTCACATGTAATCTAAGTTCACCTGTGTACCCTTCCACCCTCCCCTCACACAACCCTATTTTTCTATGCCTCTATCTAGTATTTCTTGCCACTAGTAACTTTTGGGTAAATGGGGGTTGAAGTGAGTGTGAGACGGTAAGATGTATGTAAGGCTATAATTCTGGATTTTTGCATTTATTTATATTGATCATTTGAGTGGGTAAATTATTTTGCACGTAAACATTTAGCATATATTCTCTGAGGTTTGCATTTTGTATTTCTACACTCATAATTCAGTTATGCATGTGGTCAGGTTGTTCTCCATGGGCTCCACAGGAAATAAGCCTGCTGATCAGTCAAAGATTGAGTATATCTTAAAAATAATGAATTACGATCAAGTTTGTGAGAGTGAAGGAAACACTGCAGAGAGTGACAAGTCAGGAGACAACTGCTCAGAAATGTGAGTTTCTGGTGATAGAGGCTGAAACTAAGGCATTGTTGGGGAGTGTGGTAAGGAGGGGACAGTTACTGATTTGGTAAGGTGGCCAAGTTACCAGGACCTGGTCATCAATTTAATGTGGAGGCTGAGATTAAGAGAGCAAGTTAAACCTCCCCAGGATGGGCTTACGCATCCAGTTCTCAGAACCCACTGTGTGTCCCTCTGTCTCCGCATTTATTACTTTAAAATGATCTCCTCATACTGATGTTCCCCTCCAGACTCCAGAACAGCTCGTGGATAATCCATATTCAATCATATTTGTATCTCTGACATCTGGCACTTACTTTATGTCTTGAAATGAATTAAAGTGGTTGCTTCTCTAAATTAGAGCTCCAAGAACGGTGGTGCTAATAATATATTTATACTACTTTAAAATTATGTAAGCGCTATCTGCAACTGGATAATATATAATATATTGTGGGTACTATGTAAGAACAAAGTATGGGGTTAGACTATTAAACTTGTCACTAAGAGATGGGAGCTTCTGGCTCCGTCAGCTCCCGAGTTACATATTGAACACCCTTGGTCTCTCTCTGCTTATAGAGTTGTTAGTCTGAGGTTTGGCTTTTACAGTTTTAAGAGTCATACTTTTGTAAAGATGCCACACATGTAAAAGTAACCAGGAAACGAGGTAAATTTTACATCTTTATACTTTAAATGAGATGCAGTATAGACCATGCTTTAAACAAATTCTCAGAATATAAACAAATAATTAGAGTGGAAAATCTGATCAAGACAACATGTCTAAAAATGAATACAAGTGTAGAGTAACGTCAGAGTATGGGAAGGCATCTACAGTTTGTACAAAGCTTATCATTGAGGATTCAGCATTGGGTGCTTACCTTTATTATGTGTATTCAGATTATGTTTGGCTATGATTTAACAGCAATTCAAAGCAAGGTGGCTTCAGTAATATATGAGTTTGCCTGTTATGTACAAGCCTGGAAGTTGTCAGCTTAGGCTAGAAAGCTGGTTCTTCTCGGGGACTCAGGCTCTTTCAAGCTTTCCATCATCGCCAGGGTGTGCCCTTATACTCATAGGGTCCAAGATGGCATCTCTTGGTTATATCCAAGAATCGAGGAGAAAAAGAAATTTCAAAAGACAAACATCAGTTGACCTTTAACTAAACCTGCAAACTAAACTAAAGCCTGTTACACAAATATTTTTGCATAATATAAAACCCATAATATAGCTACAAATAGTCACATGGAAACAGATGAATTTCTGTTCTGTTTCATAAACAGATGAAATTCCTTGAACACATGGAAGATGTGAAGAACAAGTATAGCAGTATAACTTTTTTTTCCCAGAATCTCACACTTTGGTGACCCCAGTATTCATGTGCAGCATTCTTTGCACACAGAGAGTGTACTCAGCATTTTAGAAGAAAAAGAAATTACCAATCAATTCTCATCCAGTTTCTGCCTCCAGCTCAAAGCTCAGAGTTTTGGGGGGCACCGCATGTTTCTTTCTATTAGACGTGAATGTGGTTTCTCATGGTCCAGAGACCTCTAAAGTAAAGAACAAAACATCTTTTTATCACCACACCCATCCTACCCAGGATGTGGTGGGTGATGGCAGGGTAAGAATAAGAAATAACTGCAATGAAAACTTCCACCTGGAAAAGAGGATAAGCATCTGGCATTCCTCGTCCACAAAACTATCACAGCTTACTGGGCAGAAGGGAAATACTTGTTTTTATAGTAGTACGACTTATACTGTGAGTTCACCCAGAAGCTTCTAGTCCTACTCTGTGGGGAATATATTCTTGTTCATTGTCTGCCATGACTTCCTGGCTCGCTTTTCTGGATTGTTAACTCCATGTATTTTTACCTCTGTAGGCAAAACCGAAGTTATCGTTGAAGAGTATCCACTTCTGGAACCTTAACAGCTTTGACTGTCTCCTTCCTGCTGGAGCAAAATTGAGGCTCTAAGAGTTGCATTAGAGGCTTTTATGATATGCAGGCTTTTATCGACCAAGGCTATGGTTTTGTTGGCAATGTAATTCCCGCTAAACCTGAGAAGGCATATTTACAAATAACCATAGCCAAGATGTTACTTACACTTACTTTTAAGCTTTACATTTCTTATATGTATATATTTTTTTCCTTTTGGCATCAGTGGTAAGGTAGCAGCTTTAACTTGACCTTTGCTATTGCGCTATCTCCCTGTTTGATCGACATTAGTGGAATTGTCTTGAAAACAAAAAAAAGTTTGGGAGCAATAGTTATCTCCTGCTAAGTATTCTTCTTCCCTGACATTGTTTTATGTGTGTTTCACTTTGGAATCCAGAAGCAGTGAAACCTTTCAATCCCCCAGGATTTCAAATGAGTTTTAGAAATATTTAATCCTGTCCTCACCACCTTTTAAGGATACTTTCCCATTGCATCCATTAGCCAAGCAACAAGGGTTAAAAAACAAGCAAAGAACATGTAACAAATGCCTCAGGTAAATTTCCCAGAAGCTGGTATTTCAAGTTTGTGAGAATATTCCATTGGTCAGAACATAGTCGTGTGGCCTCAGTGTAGTGGAGGCTGGTAAATGTAGTCTTCAGTCTCACTGACCACGTCCTGGTTAGACCTTCTTACCATTGTGGAAAAAAAAGAAATAATACATATTGTGGAAGAAAGCCTTCTCTGCCATATTAAATACCTCACCAATGGCACCAATCAGTTTCTTCTGATTGTCGATTATGGCTTCATCCACTATATTCTGAATTGTAAAGTTTAATTACTCAATTCATTATAAACAAAATCGTGTATCTTCAGGCACGTGTAAGTGAGTAAGAGCAATAATTTCATTTCTAAGCCAATAGCTTACTCTTATAAGCATCAATTATTTCATCTTCTGAAAAAGAAAAACAAAGCAAAACAAGAGCCTTTTATCCCCACTCAGTGCAATAACACAATTCTTTCTATTTGGACAAGAATCCGACTGGAAATCAGCCTGAGGCATTTCATCTTCCATGTGATTGATCAACTCCCATTTTGTATTTTTCCTATCTCTGCCCTTAAACCCCGATGCATTTCATCATCCTGTGTACCACATGGGACTCCCTATCATCTCACTTTCTGACTGATATTGCTCAACAGGAGAGATTCCCTGCTGTTATCTTTTTATAGGAACACCTATTACTCTGCTAGAAAGGGCAGAATGTACAAATCTTATTTTTCTTACTTTCACTTCTGAACAGGTCACGAAATTTCTAATATGATGAACACTTGACATTTCCTCAATTTTAAACTGGCCATCATTTATAATATTTCTATCAGGAGTTTAGATCTGTCAGAGACTTTCACAGAGAAGTATTAGAAAAAAAAATAAAAGAGAACTGTTGGTTAGTGCTTCCAGAAAGCCATGTATTATAACAGGATATAATTAATCTAAGCAACTTTTCACCGTGATGGTCAAGTGGAAATCACTAACACCAAGCATAGACCGGAAAACTAAGGGATCTGTACTGTAAGTCATTTTATCTAATGAACAATCTGTCTGGAACTGGGAACATTATTACGACACTCAGATCAGTGTTTGGAACATATTTATCCAAACTTTAACTCAAACGACTGAAATTCATTTTCAGCTCAACTGTTTCTAACGCTATTAGGTGTCACAAAAAATACGAGAGAGATATTTTTGGTTTCGCTGGTACCTGTGACTCCTTCCATCTTGATAAGTCTTAACACACTATGTGCTTTCCTACAGAGTGAAAAGAGAATTCTAGTGGGCTGATAATTGTTAGAAGAATTTCTTTTTATGCTTTAGATTATCTACTTATTTTCTGGTTAAAAGAGAGATATCTCTTTCATAGAACGAGGTTCGCAATGTATTTTTTCCCAATATTCTTTGTTATTTCAAACCTTGATCTTTCAGGCTATGATCATCGTGTCTTGCCTTGGCATTGAGCTTTGTCTTCTGAAGAGCTGGAAATATTTACTTTGCACATAAGTTGGGGATGATAACCAAATCAGAAATAAATAGTTAGTACTTGACTCTGTCATTCTCTGACATAAGTAGTCTGTAGAACTGACATAATGTAGATAATTTATTTTTATGTGTTATTTGCAATATACCCTACAGTACTGTTATAATAATCAATCCTGTTGTTTGAACATCTTATGCCAATTGTCATCATATTTACATATGTTCAAAATACACCTAAAATTTAAGTAGACAATGTCATTGTTGTTGTATTGGCTGAAGACATAGCTTTTTCTTTCTTTATGTATTTCTAATCACAGAATAATGACTCTAGTATATAGAATCACAGTCAAACAGAAAGATAATTTCTTAATGCTTCAGTCTGTGTACTTTAATAAAGTAGGTTAGACAGGGATTTCTTCATGGGTCGTGTTCAGATTCATGACATAGGCTGCCCAAGAGATCGAGGAGAACTGTTCTGACAGGAGTTCTACAAAGTGAGGCTTTGAAATTAGTTGCTTTGAAGATACAACCTAGGGTGTGTGCTCAGGCACTGAGGTACAGAAAAGATAATATTATTGGTAGGAGTCTTCAGGGATGGGGTTCATATATTATTTATCTTTATATAACTGATTTAAATTTTAGCTCAGTGCCAAACACTGAGTGTGGCCTCAATGACAGTTTGATGACAATACAACTGAAGATCTGGGTGTGTGTATGTGTGCACATGTCATTTTTGAGCATGTTAACAAAGTTGCATATGTAACTCATTGTGAGACATATCACCCAGATGTGATTCTATTCAACTATATTCCCATTATAAGATTGCGTACAATTTTCTCATCTTGACTGAGGGTAAGCTTCAGCCTTGATCTTGGTCAAACTGCCAATATTTGAACTGAAATCACATATTTTTAGCTCTGCATTTATTTTCACCCAGATAGCTAACTTTTCTGTATAGAAGATTCTCCAAGAGAATTACATTTCAAAAGAAGATCCGGCAGGTTCTCTTACATCAATCGCTTAAGGGTTGCACTGTAAGAAGCAACAACCTCTCCTCCATCTCCTCAGCAGCCGCAATACAGCAACTGTGCGTGAGTGCATCTCCATCCATGTTGGTCAGGTTGGTGTCCAGATCGGCAATGCCTGCTGGGAGCTCTACTGCCTGGAACACGGCATCCAACCTGATGGCCAGATGCCAAGTAACAAGACCATTAGGGGAGGAGACGACTCCTTCAACACCTTCTTCAGTGAGACAGGCGCCGGCAAGCATGTGCCCAGGGCAGTGTTCGTAGACCTGGAACCCACAGTCATTGAAGAAGTTCGCACTGGCACCTACTGCCAGCTCTTCCACCATGAGCAGCTCACCACAGGCAAAGAAGATGCTGCCAATAACTATGCCTGTGGTCACTACACCATTGGCAAGGAGATCATTGACCTCGTCTTGGACCGAATTCAGAAACTGGCTGACCAGTGCACAGGTCTTCAGGGCTTCTTGGTTTTCAACAGCTTCAGTGGGGGAACTGGTTCTGGGTGCACCTCCCTGCTGATGGAACATCTCTCTGTCGATTATGGCAAGAAGTCTAAGCTGGAGTTCTCACTTTACCCAGCACCCCAGGTTTCCACAGCTGTAGCTGAGCCCTGCAACTCCATCCTCACCACGCACACCACCCTGGAGCACTCTGATTGTGCATTCGTGGTAGACAACGAGGCCATCTATGACATCTGTCGTAGAAACCTTGATATTGAGCGCCCAACCTACACAAACCTGAATAGGCTGATAGGTCAAATTGTATTCTCCATCACTGCTTCACTGAGGTTTGATGGAGCCCTGAATGTTGATCTGACAGAATTCCAAACCAACTTGGTACCCTATCCTTGCATCCACTTCCCTCTGGCCACACATGCCCCTGTCATCTCTTCTGAGAAAGCCTACCATGAACAGCTTTCTGTAGCAGAGATCACCAACACTTGCTTTGAGCCAGCCAGCCAGATGGTGAAATGTGACCCTCGCCGTGGTAAATAGGTGGCTTGCTGCCTGTTGTACCGCAGTGACATATTCCCCAAAGATGTCCATGCTGCCATTACCACCATCGAGACAAAGAGCATCATCCAATTTGTGGACTGGTACCCCACTGGCTTCAAAGTTGGCATTAATTACCAGCCTCCCACCATGGTACCTGGTGGAGACCTGGCCAAAGTACAGCAAGCTGTGTGCATGCTGAGCAACACCACAGCCATTGCTGACACCTGGGCTCGCCTGGACCACAAGTCTGACCTGATGTGTGCCAAGTGTGCCTTTGTTCACTGGTACATGGGTGAGGGCACGGAGGAAGGAGAGTTTTCAGAGGGACATGGCTGCCCTTGAGGATTATGAGGTTGGTGTAGATTCTGTTGAAGGAGAGGGAGAGGAAAAAGGAGAGGAATACTCAAGTTAAAATGTCACAAAGGTGCTGCTTTTACAGGGAAGCTTGTTCTGTTTTAAACATTGAAAAGTCATGGTCTGATCAGTTAATTTGCATGTAGCGGTGTGTACTCTCATGTACAAGTACTGACCTATGCTTTAAAACAGAACACTTTATTACAGGTCCAAGCTATCCATTTCTCTGATGGATTTGAATAAAGTATTCCCTGTCTTAAATGAAAAAATAAAAATAAAAATAAAAAGAAGATCCTCAGAAAATCTAAACGTCAGTGTGAAAATCTGTAACTATTGTTGCTACGACTACTGTCGTATGTTTGCTGTTACACTTTTCTTATCTTCATATATTATGCACATTTTTCTCTACTAATTCAGAAAATTTATATACGTTTCACCTCCGGCACATTGTGTTTGGCACACTCTATTTATCCTATTTGGAGATTAGTTTCCTCAATGCTACAATAAGGAATAAACTTTGCTATCATGCACTTTCTTATTTTCCCCCTTTCAGTCATTTTCCAAGGCTCTTTTTTTATCCCCATAGTCTTGAGTATCTCATGACAGGTCTAAAAGCATCTGGTTCATTCGTAATTCTTAAAATTAGCCATGTGGCCATGGGACCAAAGACCTCACTGGTGACATTGTTTTGCTTCCCACCCTGGCTGTACTGAATAAAAGTGATAAGAATACATGAAACAGGTCTTTTAGGTCAACACTAACCTCAATCTTCTATCATATCTGATCTCTCCACTAAAAATCTTAGGTCTGTGTTATACCCTCTGTTTCTTCCTCAACTAAAGGGAAGATTTATTTAACTTGTCTTAGGGGAAAGAATATACTTTCAGTTAAGTTCTATTTGGAAACAGAAATCATTTCATTCTTCTATTCTCCTTTAAGCCTTCCTCACTTATCCCATGAAGATTGTCCTCATTCATATTTAAAAAGCGATGCTGAATGCTCAAACAGCAAAACACTTTTCCTAAATATGATATATGGCATATTTTCACTGATCAAAATATCAGTCAACTCAGTGGTAAAGTAGAGCATAGTGGTGTGGATTAAACAAAAGGAAATACCATGTATGAAACACACTTACAGAAGTGAGCACGGAGCCATATTAAGTACAATGGCAGCTGTTATTTACAAGTGGATTAAAGGAATTGTTCGTCAAAAACAAATGCTGTCAAGTAAAGTTTCACAGGATTATCTACAAATACACTTTCATTCGCATGCGTGTGTGTGTGTGTGTGTGTGTGTGTGTGTGTGTGTGTTGGTTGATGGTTGTGAATGACAGGAAGATATTTCAGTTAATAATATACTCATTTTCAGGTTTAAGGATAGGACATTGATAAGTCATTCATGGTGGCTAAGAAGAATTTTCCTGCCATGTTCAAAACTTGCATTCTTGCATGTGTCAAGACTTCCACTGAAGTAAAAGCTAATTTATGGTCTTGACATCTCCACTTCTCTTTAAATACTCCTGTGACAGGTTAGGCACATATTAAGTCCTAACTTCGTGCAGTTTAAATGATTTTACATTTGACACGTTGAAATGCGTGGCAACAGTATACCAAAAGGATCTTATAAACTGCTGCTCCAGAATCCTTAAATGTTCTGAGGAATTAGTTTTCACTGTGGAAGCGCAAACTTATTTTACCTGAGACTCTTTTCTGTTTTTGTTCCTTGTTCTTCTATCCATATGCCTTTGAGGCAAAATGTGTAACATCATTACTTTTTTTTTTACCAAGAAAAGTTGGTTTAATCTTCTAATTTGTTAAGTTTGTCCAGGGAGTCTTATGTATACACGATCTCTGTTTTCCACGAGAATTTAGATTAAGTTGACTTTGGGTTGATTTTATGTCTCCCTTCTCTTTATCCTATGTTTCTTATTTATCACAAAGCTCTATGTCTCCTTCCTTTGAAATTTTCCTTGAGCCTCAGCTTTCATGACTTTTTAATTGGCAATCTTCTGGTTAGGGATCTAATCATTTTGTACCACTGTATGAAACAAAACTTCCAAAATTTCTTCACTTCTCTCATGTATACTTTTTAATTGCCTCATGTATTTTTGTAACATGAATTTTCTTAAATGTATCTTTCATTGCTTTTTTAAGAAACTAAAATCATTCCATATTTCGTATTCTATATACCCCGAAGGATTCTATGTGAATTTCAAGGCCCTGAATTATTTTATTTCCACAATTGCTGCTTTCCTCCTACTTTACAGCATCCATATCCATTCTAATAAGGTGGAGCTCATTAGTTATCCACATTGGCCCATTGCAGACATTGGCCAAATACTCTCAATCCTGATCACTTATCCTGGGTATGTTGCTGAAAGATCGGCCCCCGTCCCTGACGAGCCAAATAACCCAGAGACTGGGTCTTGGAGTTTGGAAGAAAAGAGGCAGCTTTATTGCTTTGCTGGGCAAAGGGGACTCACAGCAGGCTGGTGCCTTCACAACTGTGACCGCACCTTGGGGATGGGGTGGGGTGGTTATACAGCCGTAGCTCAAACAATAAAGCACCGATAACAATCAGCAGAATCATTTTCTTGTCATAAGGTTTAGAATGGCATCATGGTGTCTTCAGGCGACCAGTTCTGTAGAGGTTAGTGACTGTCAATTTTCCAAATCTTTCATCTCGCAAACGCCTGTGGCGTGGTTCTTTTTTATAATTTAGCCAATTTTGTAGGGTTACAGTTCCGTGCTCTTTTTCCTGGAGAACAACTCAGGAGCTAAGCATGATTATAACTTTTGATTACTGGAATAAAGTACAAACAGTAAGATCAATAGCTTTAGTTTTAACAATGGGCCTGGAGCTGTGAGAAGTAACCGGTCGGTCAGGTTTGTTGATCATCCTAAGGGCAAACAGAAAGGTAGGAATTTGTTAGCCTAAGTGTGGCCATTTTATTATTCCTCCTGCAGGTACTTGTAAATTTATTTCCCAGGCTCTTTTGCAGTTAGATCCAGGTCATGTGAAAGGATTTCGTTAACTGATGTATCTAAATATATGTACAATAATATGATGTATCTAAATATAATGTATCTAAATATGATGCAAAGTAATTTGAGTTTTGACCTTTATTACTTCCCCAGAGATCTTGGCTAATTTTCTCTCACCCATGCCGCTGGAAATAAAGAATTCGGAAATGATGGTATGACGTGATAGAGGAATTTGACACCTTCAGTTAACTGGTCTGAAGAGAGATGTCTCAAAGCTTCATCTGACATATAGAATTGTGATTAAATGAGAAATAAACTTTTATTCAGAAAAAACACTGATTTTTGTTGTTGTCAAAGCTGCCAGAAGTGTCCCCCTTGCCAATGTCGTGTTAAATCCATTTCTTGGCTCCTATTAGTCCCTGCAGTAGTCATGCTCTTGGATGGATTGTTTAATGCTTTTATTTATTTATTCACTCATTCATTCATTCATTCATTCATTCATTTGCTTGGCTGCCTTTTAGACAATGGACAATCTGAGAGAAGTGTCTGTGTTTTAACTTCAGACATATAATAGTTTCTCTCTATTTTGCTATAGGTACTAATTAATTAACTCAGAACAAACGAAACTAAATAAATCTCAAGGTCAGTTCAGGTCAGTCCTGATGTAACCAGTTTAAATATGGACAGATGTAGACAGCAAGTGCTTTCAGAGTTTGGAGAACATGAAACACAGGACAGAAATCTCTGAGGGAGGAAGACAAATGAGGGATGTCCTAGGGTTGCCCTGGTGTGGCACTTGGAGAGCATTTCCAGGTGCAGAGAGTCAACAACAGGTAGAGCCTCATCATCTTCCTGAACTATGGAAAGAGAGCTGGGGTTTAGAACACACAAAGCATCTAGAATTTGCCTGCAGCAGCAGAGCACAAGAGAGGAGAGATTAGGAAAGAGAGAGAGAAACATCTGTGGAGATCTCTGAAGAGTACCTTTCAAGTCTTCAGCTGAGTACTCAGAAGAACATGTCTGTAAAGAACCATCCGAAAGAACAATCTTTGAGGCTCAAATGAGGCCAGGAAGAATTATTGTTCTTAACAATCAAAGTGGAAAAGACTTGTAATTCACATGTCCTCAGAGTATACTGAAGGCTCTTGTCTCATTAGTGGATAAAAAGTAGCCCTAAACTGAATGTTGCTGTGGTCCTGTCTAAAAGACCCTAAATAATTGCCTCAAAAGCTCAAACTCTTTCCTAGTAACTCAACTGCATCCAATAAAAAAATTCAAAAAAATATTTAAAATTATACAATAATATTCAGCATCCAAAACCATAAAATTTTCAGTAGCTGGCATGCAAAAAAAAAAGGCACTGCTCATACAAAGAAACAGGTAATTACAAATTGTAAAACAGAGAAAAATCAATTGAAACTTATCCAGAAGTAATTAAGATAATAGAATGTGTATTCAAAGACATTACAGTTCATCATAATTATATTCTAAATATTCAAGAAAATACATGAAAATTAAAACATATTAAATTGAGATATGAAAGATATTTATAAAAACTCAATTGATAATTCTACGGATTTTTTTTAAATCTGAAATTTGGAAAGCTACTGGCTTGTGTTTACAAAGTTAGTTTAGACACAACAGAATAAAGTCTAATGAACTTCAAAATACAGAAGTAGAAACTACTTAAAGTGCATCACAGAAGAATAATGACAACAAATTTAAATACAGTATCAGTTAGCTCTGAGCCTAATATGTGTATAATTGGAGTTCTTGAAAGATGGGGAAGGGAAGAAGGGATAAAAAATTACTTTAAGAATCATTTGAAAATATTTAAAATTTAAGAAAAATATAAACTTCATAGTCCAAAAATCATCTGAAAATATTTAAGATTTAAGAAAAATATAAACTTCAAAGTCCCTAAGCAAAAAAGACAGTAAGAATGTTACATTGGTGTATATCATAATCAAATTGTGTAAAGTCAATAATAAAGAGAAAAATTAAAAACAATTAAAGAGCAGTTAAAGGAACACAAACAAGAGTAGTAGCAAAGTCTTGTCAGAACCATGCAAGCCAAATGAGTGAAACAACATATTTAAAGCACTGAAGGAAAAAAAAAAAGTAGGAATGCAGAATGATCTTGCCAGCAAGAGAATAAAATAAAATAAAATAAAAATAAATATACACATATATATTTAAGAAAAGGCAAAATAAAAATTTCAGAAATACAAAAGCCAAAATAACTTATAGCCCTATATTTGCACAAAAGTTCCATTGCATATACAAAAACTTCTTTGTAAACTTGGAGAATGAAGCAAGAAAAAATACATATTTTGTATCTTAAACTTGTCCTACACAGTATGTTATGATTTTTCTCTTCATAAGCTGACTAAAAAAGAAACAATATTCTAACTGTATTTTAACTAAATATAGTTAAACCTAATTTAGTTAAAAATAGTATACATTTTATTTTTAAATTCATGACTTGAAGAAAAATGTATACTCTTTAACATATCTTGGCTTGAGTAAAAGTCAATTTTCTTCTTTTCTTCTAGTAGTAAATTTTTTTAATGAAATACTTTTTGAATTAATAGTATTTAGAATAATAATTTTCTATGCTCTTTGGAGAAAATAAGCCAGTCAGTGAAAAGACTCCCTTATTTTGTGACCACTTCGGAGTAAACTGAAGCATCTGAAGCCAATCTTTGTGATGAACAAAGAGGAGTGATGGAATGAGAGCCCTGTAACGAGACAGACATCTGGGCAGTGGACATCTTGCTTCTGTCAGATGATGCTTTTGGACTCATCAGGGCCATGATGATTTCCTCAAAAGGGAAAAATCCAGATAACCAAAAAATGAAGGCCACTACAATAAAACAACAGTAACTGTCACAGATACAAATCGCAGGTGCGGTACACATGATACTGGCTCACAGAAACTGATCATTCCCATTTCCTCCAACTACACCATTCAATGACATCACATCAATAGCTCAAAATCACCCACGGTTGGAGTGGTTATACCACAGACACTGTCAAGTATTACAAGTTAGTTTTTTTCCGCCTTAGGAGTGTAGTTTGTTAAACATTTGCCAGCTTACGGCTGGTTATTGGCTCATAATGTGAATGGGCACAGTGACACCTATGACTCAACACAGAGAAACAGCCCAGAAACTACACCCCAGCACTTACTATATAGTGGTATTTTCTTCTTTATTTTGAAAACTTGGATATGATGCTTAATATGTGCTATGCAATGTTCTAAGTACTTAACAAATACTAGTTCACGAAATCCTATGAAATAGATAATACAGGTAGAAGGATCAAATGTTAGTAATTGTTGTGGTTAGCTTTACTCATGGAGCTTAAAATATAATTGCAAAATAATGCTATGAAAACATGTATGTGTATGTGTTTATGTGTATATATATATATATTTAGTTTTTCTCATAAACCTTGAAATCATGAGGACGAGATGCCTAAGATAGAACTCGAATTTCCTAGCCCTGGAGAGAATCATGCTTGCTTTGCCCAGGAAAAGGAAATTGCCACTGTTATTTACAATTTTCTATTTTTTTTTTCCACACTAGTAAGATATTGATTTAGCTGACAGAATTTTCTTCCTCTCTTAATCAGAAAGAACAGAATCCTTATGTGAACTATGAGGTTCATAGAGAGAGATGACCTGAAGGGTCAAAAAGCTGCCTTAGATTTGAGAGCTGAGGTGTTTGTTCTGCAGATTAACCTGGTTAGTGCTCAAAATTTAGTGTCCCCGCTGAGTTTCACATGCTGATATTGGTATGAGATAGTCTCGAAAGATGACTTTTTTTTATTATGGCTTTAGCCATTGTATATCTGATCCCCCCAAAAAGTGGCTTTACAATTATTTTCAAATTTGGTTTCTTTTCCCAAGGTATGAGTCTCTTTCATTGACATTCACTTCATCTACTCAATGATGTGCTGGGAAAATCTTTTAATATAAAAAAATTTTAACTTGTTTTCTGGTCTCAAAGCCAGTTTAAAATTTAGAGAGAAAATATGTGGATTAAAAGATAGTAGATTATTTGAGAAGATAATGTGAGCTCAGTTAATCTGAAGCGGGTATACACAAACAGGAGCCCATTAAGAATGACGAGTTATTAATTAGCATCTACCAGGCACTTGTCATAAAGGGTGTAAGACATTTCCACTAAAGGTGAATGAGACTGGCCTCTGGCTTTGAGAAATTTAAACATTGGCATGCATATGAAATTGAAGTTAATGTTCCTAAAATATTTCCTCCCTGATAATTCATACACTATTGTACCTGGGTAGGGGTTGTGAACCATTGTGTGCTCTCAGAAACAGATCAGAAAGGGTTCATAATCCCTAGCAAGGGAATTTTCCCTTGCACGAGTACAATGAGATTGTATCTAGACCTTTGGCCAAAGGAATGGGGATATTCCACTCCAAGCTTGAATTTGTGAATCATTTAAGTCCTGCTAACCTAATCCTTCCTTATCTTCCCATTCACCCAGGTACTCAACTCAAAACTCAAAAGCTATCCTGGATTCCTCTCTTGCTCTCAGTATTCTACGAGCAATAATAGTTAGTCCAGCTCTGACCTCAGAATGAATCCTGAATCCATATCTGGGTCACCATCTCGAGTTCTCTGCTGCTCTGGTAGACCTACTTGCTGCTATCTTACCAGCACCTTACAAAGTCCCTGGCACATGTCAAGCTATTGTAGTGTGCTAAAGATTAAAAGACTAAAGAAACACTGATTAAGAAAAGAGGGAAGAAAGCGACCAACTCACTTGGAGGACTGTAGCAATTTGCAGTGCCATAAAGATAGTTGGTTTTAAACCTCAGGACACAAAATTCTAGGTTTCTATTTCTTGATTATTTTTTCCACAATGTATTCTATTGCATTCTAAATCTGAAGGAAAGAAAACACCGAATCTGTTGTTCAACTTTCACATCATTGATGCCTAGTTTTAAATTCCATATAATTGATTATCCCTAAGAGGGGGGAAAAAACCCAAAACAGTCTCACAGATTAAAGTTACCAGATTTAATAAACATGAATATAGACACCAAGTAAAATTTGAATTCAGATAAACAACAGGTGTTTTTTTTTAGCATAAGTAGTATTTACTAACCCAAATATTGCATGAAATATACTTGTAACAAAAACTATTCACTAATTATACACTTATGAACACCCTTAAAATTGATAAACTTCTATGGTCTTTTTTTTTTAAATGTAATTTTCAGAAATGAATACTGTGAATGTGTAGAAAAATCAGAAAATGTTTCTTGAATAGTACAGAACTGCAGAATGAATTTTTAGAAAAATGAACATGATTTGATAAAGATGACAGTGACAGTCTTAGCCACAGCATTAATACGGGAATGTCGCACATGATATTCTTGTACAGCTGGTCTTTTTGGAGAGAGAGTTTAACACTGGAGAGTTTGGGGAGTAGTAGGAAGAACTAAATTGTAAAGGCTCTTCATTACAGGCATGGAAGTGTGAGATTTAGCCCTGGGACAATTAGCATCTACCAGAAATTGTTGGTGAATGAAAGCAAATAATAACACATTAAGAAATTTTATTCTGAAGGTTGTGTTTAGAGATAAATTGAAGAGTAGGAAAAAGTAAGACACTACTTCGATAATTTTGGCTTGAGAGAGATGGAGGGTGATGGCAGGAAGTTTATATTGTGAGATGCATGAGAACTGATGCTGGATTCCATCTGGGAATTGAGAAGGAGAGCAAGAAAGAGACATTTCCAAAGCTTTGCGCCTGGTAGATCAAAAGAATTATAGTGCCACTGATGTGAGAAATCTAATTTTGGACGGATGATAATGAGTTCAATTTTAGCTAATTTGAATTTAATAATTCAAATAGGCAAATGGTAATATTTGAGGTCTGGGCCAGAAATGTTGGGGAGGAGTAAGCTGTGGTTCATTCCCCAGACAGAGTGCTCCGGCTTTGCCCAGCCCGACCTGGTGCTTGGAGCCGGCTTGGGGTGCAACAGGTCCTGAGAGAGTCCTGCCACGGTGACAGCCCAGGTCCCAGACGGAAACACAACCACCTTGATCCCTGCAACCCCAGCAACCTGGCCTCAGCACCGGTCCACACCATACCAAAGCCTGGCACTAGGTCTGGGACAAACATAAGGGAAAAAGGGATGAAACTCTGGGCTACTTCTGGGCAAAGCTGCAGACACGTGCACCGGCGGTGCCTAGGTTTGCTGTGACCGCATGGACCTCACTTGCTCCAGCAGTCACCACGTTTGAGGCAGGGCACATACTCAAAGGCAACAGGGCCAGGTTGACCTCAACCCGCAGGGCTTCTACTCCAGCAACTGGAGAGCAGACCCCATCACCAGGGCTGTGACATCCACAGAGCAGAGGAAGTCCTACCTAACATCAACCACAGGCTCTGAACACCACATCACCAACCACACCCCAGTCAAGGGGGTAACGGCCAGCATGCTCTGAGGAAAGAGGTGACTCACATCTATGCCAAAATCAGTCTTCACACCAAAAATACTGGACCCACACAGCCCACAAAGGGACACTCCCACATAAAAACTGTCCTTCAAGACCACAACAGAGAACTCTCTCTCCTAAATTCAGTTTCTTTTCTTTTCTTTTTTCCTTTTTTTTGCTTGTGGGAGGCAGGGAGGTAATTAGGTTTATTTATTTATTTATTTATTTATTTATTTATTTTTTAATTTTTTTAATGGAGGCACTGGGCATTGAACCCAGGACTTCATGCATACTAAACATGTGCTCTACCACTGGAGCTAGACCCTCCCTTCTTCCTCTCCTAAATTCATAGAGATAAAGTTAAGTAACATGAAAAAGCAGAAGGACTACCCCCAATTAAAAGAACAAGAGAAATCCCCTTAGAGAGCCAACAGTGAAACAGACTGCACCAGTCTACCAGCATGTATGTGAACCTATAATGTAATTTTCCATCCAGATAATTCTTGATTCTGGGGAGATAACACCAATGAGATAATCTCCTTTCACATATAACATAAAGATAAGAACAAAAGGTTGTAGCAGGTTTCCTTTGGGATTGCACAAAGCTGTCTTTTATTTGTCATCTCATTTTAGAATATACCCTTCTTAAAGGCAGGGAGCATATAAATCATTTAAAAAATTACCCCTATCATGTCTAGAAAAATCATGAACAGGTAATAAAATATATTCGCTAAATGTGTAATTATTAATCTAATTTAATATGAAAAGATAATTATTTTTTAAGTTTTTCATTAACTTTTACCCAGATTGTCATTATTTTGCAAATTGATGATTTGTTTGAAATAGTTTCAGAAATACATTTAAATCATCAGGATTTAAGAAGGAAAATCCAACATTAAAACATACTTTTCAGAATAAAAAGTAAAACTTTAAAATGTGAGGATATATTTCTTGAATTATATTTGTTTTATAATCAAATTTCATAGCAAAACATGTTTAACATGTTATTTTAAATGGCATCTATTAATTTAATTACAAGCAAGAAAAAACAATAGCAGATACTCTGATATTATCATAAAATAACAATTCTCAGAATTTTTGATTGTTGGTAAAACTGCATTAAGTATATAATTTTTTTTTTTACTTTTTTGTCCTGATCTGAGAAGAAAATGGTTTTTTATGGATATAGCATTACCATGCTACTGGGAGAAAAAAAAGCAATTAGTCTCCATGGTTTCTGTTAATTTAGATGTGAAAATCACATTTATGTGCTCATAAAAGGAAAATAATTATTTTCTTTATAGAGAATACTTTATAATTGAAAGGAAAATTCCAAGCTCTTATATTAGACTTTCACTTCAAATTGCTAAGGCCACTTTAAGAAGTGCCTCTCTCAGCCAATCGCAGGGTTATAGCTAATGTGCAATAATTTTTCCTTTGCTTTTACGTCACCACCCTCATCATTTGCCTAAAGCGAGATGAGAAGAAACTGACTAAAACAATGAGTTAACTCTCACTTTCCTGAAACCAGACATTCCAAGCTTAAGCCGACTACATAGGATATATTTGGCATTAATTGTTGAGTACTCTGTATGTCAAAGCCAGCACAAAACCTTCTAATGTGAGTTGCTATGGTGATTGCCTTTCAAAAAAAAAAAGTGAATTACAGATTAAATACTTTCATAAAACAAACACATGGTTAACACAAACTACAGGTGCCCTGCAGCTCAGCAATTTAAACACCTCTTTCTGAAACTTTTTAAAAACTTCGCTTTTGAAAAGCACATCTAATAATAAACCCATCCCATCGTTGCTCGCCCCTCTTGTCTATTAAGGTCAATGCGTTTCCCTCAGGGGAGAATCGTCCTTGCCAGGTTCCAAAGGAAATTACAGTCAGAAAGCTGGAAAGGCAGCACAAGAGGAGTTTTCACGTCCTCCTCAGACTCCGATGGCTCCCTATCTTTCACTCACTCCCCAGGGCAATGCAGGAACATTGTCCCTCTGCATTTTCAGGTGCCACTTAGAGACACAGAAGCATTTCTGTATTTCAGGAGTTGAATACTTGGTGTGATGATATGCAGGAAGGATGTTATTCTTGGAAATACTTAGGTATCACTTTGCTGCCTAAAATTTCATAAACATTGTATTAATTACTAATTGTATTAACCTTTTGCATTAGAGATCCAAAAATGTGTAACAACTTTCTTTGTGTTAATTTGTTTCTAAAAGAGAAAAAAAAATTTATATATGTATATAGATATATATACATATCAGAAAAGTTGCACTTTGGAACCCTATTTTACGGCCATATGTTGATTTTTGAGTCCTTTGGCATTTTCCTTTGTGTATTTCTCTTTCCCTACACCAAATCTCACACAAAGTGTACACGTGTTATTCATTCTTCTGCCCTAACTCAACACAGCGTTACATTACCTATAAAATCGAACTCTGTTGCATTTCTCATATGTGGACTTTCTTCTGCAGAAAATTACTCACCTGTTCTCCTAGTGAGTTATCTTGTTTCTGCCAAGCTTCACTCTATTCACATTTTCTCAGGTGAAAAGGACTGGTGTGAAATTTAGAGCCGTCAGCTGCTGAGAGCCTGCAGTCTCACTCCTAACACTGTTGCTCTTAAATGTGTATCGAAAATCCTGTAACTGCAACTTACCAAAAACGAATTAAACGAAGCATATCTACTGGTTACCTCATTTAAAGAAAGGAGTCAATAACAGCCTTTACTATCTAATGACAGTATCAACTGTCTATATTTCACACTTCCCTGATTGCTTAATACTCTGCCCCAAACCTACCTTACAAAATCATTGTGAGGATTAAATGTGCTTATGTATGTGATGAGTATTCTTTCACCTGGAAATCATTTAAAATTGCCCCACACACTGTTAGGTGGTACAAATAAGATGCTAGAAAAATGGGGATAGATGTGGAAATGCCATGCTCAGATAACTCTTAAAAGAACTTGCTGCCCACATCTAGCATACAGCTGCCATTACTAATGTCATTTCAATACTCAATGAACTATATTGCTATGTAGTTTTAAAACAGAAGTGACTATTTGCTTTTTCATATGTTAAAATACCTTTCTCTTAAGGCAAGAACTCATGGGTTCCATGAAAGGAGGATTCAAGTATGAGTTTGAAATCTGGATTGTTTTCTGTAGTAAGGATTATTTTAGTTTCATCACCTCACATATATTGCTATAATTAACACACTAACAAAGATGTATAATGTTTGTAATGGATCTTTCTAGCACAATTATCTTTTTGTGTGAATTCAGAGGTAGCCAACCTTTCAAAATGTTAACATGTTGCAATCATTTTGAGATCCCCAGGTGAAAGGAGCTAACCGCACATCTGTGCTCCGAATGTATGTTAATTCTAAACACAGTTTTATAGAAACTAAGAAAATAATTTCCTTAATGGTCATTGTTAATACGGATTTATATATACCAATATTCCTGATGTTCAATCAGCCAGGAAAGTGGAGCAGAGATCCTCCAGTTCCTTAATTACCTATGTCTACATCTTTCTCTGAGAGATGATTCATTTGTGAGATATTAGGATTGTTCACATAACTTTACCAAAAGGAAAAAAGAAGGCATATTCACAATTCACTTCTTTTTTTCATTCATTCCTATTCCAGGATGAGCCATCAAAGCAGAAAGTTGGCAGTTCAATGTTATTTTGCCTCCTATTTTTGCATGCCCTGTTAAAAACAAATGTCCTTAATTGACTTTTGATAGTAGCAAATCGATTCTAGAATGTCAGAAATATCTGGGAACAGATGGCTGTGTGGATCCCTCCTCTCTGACCCACTCAGCTACAGCTGTCCAGGGTTACATGTAAGGTTTGCAGCCCTATTTTCTGTTAGCTGGCTATTCTGATGATGAATATATGTGTAGATAACTTTTCCTCTGAGGATTCAGTCCCTTTTGCGTGTCTTCCATTGTGGATACACAGTCCTCTGTATCATCACAGAATGCTAATAGGCTTTATTTAAAAGGTGACCCCATGAAAAAATTCAAAATGTCTCAATGGATGATTGCTCTCTTTCTGTCTATCTGACTTGGATTTGATATGCAGAGATGGATATTATAAAACAGCATATAGTGAATCAAAAACAACCTCATACACCCAAGTTGATTTTACTCTTTTGCTTTTCAAAATCATATATGAAACTTCTAGTTACCTTTACTTGAAGAATGAGAACAATTTTACACAAAGGATAGTGAATAAATGTCTTGGTGGGAATTCTTTGGAGATGCTGTTTATGCTTTTAAGGTTGCAATTATATAAAAATGTTGAGGTTTTTCCTTATATAAATATGAGATCTATGAAATTAACAAATGAAATTTAAACATCTTATGAAGTAGTATATAATACTGATAATAGAAAGCTTAAAGTTGACTGAATTACATGTGATTATAAAAATTACATAGTTTTCTATATAAGATATGCTTGAATAGTCCTGTTGTATTGTAACAAATGTATAAAAATTTATACTGTGAGTATGCAATCCAAATGTGTAAAAAGTAATAGCATAGAAGAGAAAAATGTCCTGGATCTTTTTCTCCCAGCTTTGGATTCTATTCACTAGAACTTTACACATAGAAATCTCTGATTAAAATTTTTAAGAACTCCTGACTTGCCTATCTGACCTATACTGAATATTTATTTACTCAAATACCTAATCAACATATTTATCTTACTGAAATTTCATAAAGTCAGCCTCATCCTATTCCTTTATTTAGTTTCCTCTTCTAGGATTCTAAAGAATATATCAGTGAAAGAAAATGCGTATCTTTATTTTTGTAAAGAAATTGTCTGCCATTTCTGCTCGACAAATCCTTCCTTAAAACAGTAGGTTAGTTTTCTTTTACTTTTTGAACCTATATTTTTTGAATTGGTCATTTGCATAATTACCGTAGCACGCACAAGTCTTTTAAAATTTCAACTCCACAAAGTGGAATTTTTTTTTTTCTTTTTCCTTCCTTGTTACTGGTTTAGATACTTGTGAAATGAAAATAGCTCAGGCCATGAATTTCAGGGACACAGAATTATGAACTTGATAGGCAAGTTGCTTATGCCTAGTAAGTAATATCAGAGTTCCTACCATAACAAGTAGCTAACTGACAACTGTTAATCTGTTACACTGAAAAAAGTTTTTTTTTTAATATGAATATTTTGACAAACATTTGAATTTTGATATTAGTGGAAAAATTTGTGTAACTGACATATCAACTATGGTGTCCCCAGAAAATACAGTGGATTGTACTATCTACAGGCAAATACACTATTCAGTATTTAACGTTTCTTACTGGAAACAATCCACGCATTTAGTTTGAGAAGAAATACGAGTTAGATAAAATTCGTGAACGGAAAGTGAACATGGTCGCTCCACTCAGGGCATGGAATTCACACTCTGGGCCTGTTTCAGAATAGAGGTACGTACGTGTCTTCAGAGACATGAGTTGTGGTTGCTGATTGAACTGTCTGGGTCACTTATATAGATGCCCACAGAAAGGACCTGTTCACTCTTGACAGTTCCTGCATTGCCGGACTATCAGATTGCTTTATAAATTCACCACACCAGACATGGCGACGTGCCCATGTTGTAGACTAGGCACCAAAAAAAAACAAAAACAAAAACAAAAACAAAAAAACAAAACAAAACCAAACTCTGTTTCTGATGCAGAGCATGCCAAATTTGTACTTCCTACCAAAAGCTGCAAGATGAGAGAGGAAACATCCTATGGAGCCTAGACTCCAGTTAATTCTGACAGACTGACTCTGTCTGGATATTGATGAGCACTGGTGCCATCTACCACACTTCCAGTGTTGGTTTTAACCCTGCTTCTCTGCCTGCCATACTGCAGGGCCGTTGCAATTAATATGGGTCATGTGTTCAGCATTCCAGACTGATTGCAGCTGGTCAATCTGTGACTTTTATGGCAGAAATTACTCTAAGAGCGATAGCCTGCCTATCCTTCTCTCATCTCCTCCTGGTACACACACCCTAATAAGGCAGTTTGGTCTTTAAATACAACTATTCCTAGAAAGGGGTCATTGTCTCCTGTCTGTTTCTTCAGTACCGCAGTGGACAAAGCGGAAGTGGCAGAGGTTGCTATATAGAGGTATTTTGAGTATCCAAGATTCTTCCCTGACCATTCCTAGTCTTCAGGCATCTTCCTTTTTCCCGGGAAACATCAGGCAGGTTGGGCTGGTGTTCTGCCTGAATGGTAGTCAGACTGAGGGGGATTTAAAGATTCAAACTTAATTCTGATCCATCCTGAGTTCTTGCTGAATTGACATGATTTTTAGACCATAAGAATAAAGACTTTTTTAATTTGGCCATTCTGACTGGTGTGAGTGGGGGTTTGAGATTTGCAAATGTTAACCACTATAAAATAAATTAAAAAAAAACCAATTTCTTCTGTTATAGCAGAGGGAACTATATTCAATATCTTATAGTAATCTTTAATGAAAAAGAATATGAAAACAAATATATGTTTGTACATGTATGACCGGGCTATTATGCTGTACACCAGAAACTGACACAAAATTGTAAACTGACTATACTTCAATCTAAAAAATCAACATGAAAATTGCAGGCTCCAGATAATATCTCCTCGTGTTCTCATTGGCTGTACTTCTTATTAAACCATCGCACCTATTTTCACGAGCATCTCGTCCTTCCATTTAGCATGAATTTCTCCCTCAGGTCATTTTGAATTTATCTCTAATGAAACTAGCATACTTAAAACTTAAATATTCCAATGATTTCCCAAGGGCATTTCTGAATTGTTTTAAAGATTACACAGTTGTTTTTTGGATGAACACATATTATTACAGATAATAATAATAACAAATAATAAAAATTCTAAATATCACCTTTGTGTTTTCCTGTCAAAGGGTTAACAAACCCCTCATTGCTTTCATTCATCCTATTTGGCAACGTTCCACCCAAATGAATTAATAAGTAGTGTACTGGGTCTTTTACCTGAATAGAAATCTTGTGGTGAGATACATTTTATCGGTATTTATCTAAGGCATTTTCCCTATTGAAGAAGTTACCATCATTTTCCTTAAGAAACATCACACACATTTACCACCTAAATTACCATTTCTTATTGGTCATCAATCCTTGAAGCTGGTTTCATCAATTCTTATTCAAACACTGGATGGAGATCATGACTATTTATCACGATGAAGACGAACTAGTTAAGTTGCCCAGCTTGGTCATCAGAAGATAATGAAGATGGTTACTTGAGAACTTATTAAAAGCCGTATGAGCCATATGTGATCACATTTCTTCGATGCTATACTTGTATTCATAAGTGCATCATTAGCATTCAGAAGAAATTATAAAAAGATAATGACTGGAAAATAACCTTTTTAATGACTGCTGTTATATTTTCAAAGAATGATTCATTGGCAATAAAGCTTTAAAAGTCTACTGAATCATACATCATAGTATAACGTGTACTTCCATATTAGCCCGTTGCAAGAAAATGCTCCCAAGGAATGTGGACTTCACCTGACAAGGAACCCAGGCTCATTACCGTTAGAGTAATCAATACCTCTGCTAATGTGTTCAGCTGGCGACACAAACCAGATCAATAAAACCTGCCACATGCTTTTGTTTTAGGAAATGAAGCCTTTTAGTTCTTAATTAAGGGAGAGACCTCACATCCGTAATGATGTTCACAATGAATATTACCGCAGAGAACATGGGAATGAATCTGTGTTTTTCATTAAAGAACTGCATAAAGAAGGGGGAAAAAGTGTTTTAAAATAAGGGTGCTTTGTTTATTGCTTCCTTGGCATTTAAAACGAAAACCCATAGAAAACTGTGTTCCCCTTGAAGTGAGAAAATGGCACAGATTCAGTCTTAAAATCTCTGTGGCAGAAGGCAAAAATTATTTGCTCAATAAATCTCTAAACAGCAACCAAGCAAGGCAATGCCTTTCAAACAGAGGGCAGAGAATCAACTGCTGGGAGAGTTTACAAACAGAGATCACACAGAAAAGTAAAAGAAATTATAACAACGTGTAGGTATCGGGTACAGCTGAGCTCTAGAATTTAACACGTATCCATCGAATCCAATATTCCATATTGTTTAATTTTCAACATACTGCTAATATATTCATGTTTATAGCACAATGTTCATATTCATAACATAATCTTATCATTTAGGCTTTTAACAGTATACAACCCCCCAAGCAGTATTATAGTGAAGAAATAAGTTACAAAATGTTTGATTTTTAACTCAGTAAAATTAATGAAGTAATATTGGGCTCAACACTAACCCTGAGATATACCAATTTTTTTAAAGCTAAAAGACAAATTAACAGATGAGCAATATTATTGTTTCTTTTCTTTCAAAAACACTTTTATTACTAATATCTTTGAGTATAAAATCACAATGTTCTTGGAACATACCTACAAAAATAAGAGATAGCTGAAAATTTTGTACTAATATTGTAAGGAGGACCCAGCTTTGTTCTGAGTCAATACTTGACAACTCTTCCTTGATATTTCTACATGCTTATTTACTGATTCTGCCTGGGTAGGAAAGACTTCCTTGGATCAGGATAATTTCATTTGTTAATTTATTCATAAGATGGAAATTTCCGATTAAAGTCTTTATTAATAATTAATATTATCTTGGATGTGCTGGGAAAAAAATGTGGTTATTTCTAAATGTCTTCTCCTTAATTTTGGACATTTGCAATTTAAAGAATGTTTTCTTATGAGTTTAACTCTAGATAGATTGAAATAACCTCTTACGGTTTTCCCAAGTTTTTTTTTTTTTTTCCTCTCTCATTACAGTTTTAGATCAAATTTTGCTTTTGGAAATGTAACCTTTTTATCTGCATAAAAGATGAGGACAGTTGTTTCAAATGCTTTGTATAGCTTTTAAAATGTTTCAGAACCCCAACGTGCTCTGCACATGAACCCTTTTGCTTACACTGGTGTATTTTTAAACTTACTGGCCATATACCACATATGGTGCCCAAAGAGGTACCTAATCACCAGACACTCTGTAGGAAGAGAGCTCAGGACAAATGGAAAGAGAACACTAGCCATTGAGAACTTCAAACCAGCGGACAGCACTAACAGAGCTGTATGTTTAGGTAGATATACCTACAGGAATTGGAAAATATCAACAACAAAAACCTTACTAAGATAAATTGCAATTCCCATATGTTCGCCTTTAAAGAACAATGAGAAGTCTTTAGCACCAGTCTTTATAATGTATGTGTATGTGATAAATAAGGCAGGGCATGGGGGAGGCAGGGGGAAGGGGAGAGGAGAGGAGGGAAGGGAAGGAGGGGCCCTGAGATGACTACTTTGGTGCCTATATGACAATCTGGCTGGGTCTAGCCACACTGCAGTAAAGTGGGTTTCTCTCATTTATTCCATTTTTTTTTTTTTACTAGTTCTGTTTTTATTTTATTCCAGTTAATAAATACTTGTATCGGACTTGACAATAGCCAGTTTACATGTATCAACTCATTTAATTTTTAAAGGATGTCTATAATGAAAATACTGTTATTATTACCTTAATTTCAATAATAAGGACCCTTGAAATTAGAATTAAAAAAAATAATTGCCCAAGACAACTAAAGCATGGCAGAGCTTGGTTTTGAACTTAGAACTCTCTGAACTTAGAACTGTCTTCAATATATTGTCTTTCCATTTGCTGTTGGCCAAAACTTTGCAGTTCTTCAAGAATTGCAGGGAATCTGAAAAACTCTACTTGATCAAACTCTAAGCCTTAAGACAGACATAATTTTGCCACAAAAAAATTTAAGTAACAATTATTCAGTAAGAAGAACAAAATCACCAGATATTCTATAATTCTGTGAAAACTTTTCTTTTTTTTAATGTATACGTGAGGTCTCATTATCTGTTTGTTGCCCCAAAAGATACCATGAGGTACGTCCTAGTCTCCTATGGCTCTTCATCATAAGCTCACTTATACCTGCCCACACAAATTGCAGCAGATTCCTGTCTTACTGGAAAAATAAAAATAATGGTAGTAATTTAAATGATTGTCATAAAACACATAAAGTGTAAAATGGCATTTAGCTCTAGGCAGTGAATACTCATTCACTTGAAAAAGTAAAAGCGTTTCAGAACCATTGATACATTGTTGAGGGCATTGCAGGTTAAATCTTTAAACATTTATTTTTAAAAATAATATATTGAAGGGAGTCAGACTGAAGTCAGTCCTGCCTCTTGGTTTGACGTGTCCTGTTTTCATAACTCTGCCTCTTAAGCAAAGGTCAGTGTTTCTTCCTCCCCCGAGCAGGAGCCTTCTATCTCCGAAGCTTCAAGCCGTAAACCTTATTGGTCATAGAATATGGAGCAAAGGGTTGGGACTGCGTTTTTTACTATATCAGAAAGGACAAATGAAATAAGTTCTAAGCTATGATGTTTTTAAAACCATGCTTGTGAGTAGACATAAACGAAACTTTTCACTGGACAAGAAATTTTTTTAGTAGATAGCATGCAGCGCTGTAATTATTGGTAAACTTAAAAGTCCTTGAAATAAAAAAAAAATTTTATAACACTCTGAGGAAGTACAGGATTTATTTAATGACGAAGTCTTTTTGTTAGAGAAGATTATACTTCTTGTGGTGTACATTTTTCCCCCAAATAGCTAATTTCAGAAACCCTCAACCAGAGAACGTTTTAATGTAAGGGTTCCTTTTATGGCATATTTTGCAAATTATTTGTCGGGAATATCTCAAATAAACAAATAAGATGATGATACCCATGCAAATACTGCTGAAATGAATGATCAAAGTAACACTAGATTTACTTAATACGCTTTGTAATAATGAGACTCATAGGATGAGCTAGAAGGAACTCGGAAGGAGAAGAAGGAGCATAAAAGGAGAGCTTATCCACTTAATGCCTAGAAGGTGCAAAGCATGTTTATTTCTTATCAATATAATAAATAAATAAATCCTATTTCAGATACAGTAAACTGAGGCTTTGAAAATGTAACTTTCCCAAGGTTAAATAGAAGTAAATATAATACGGCGAGTTACAGAGGAGGAATCCCAACAAAGTGTATTAAATACAAAAGGCATTTTCTTTTTACTAGTAACTAGAATGTGCAACCTCCCAGAAGTCTTTTAAAGATACCCCTTTTACAACAAGAGCGCTGAGGCATGAGAGATTAAGTTCCTGGAAAAGGCTTCACATAAGACATGAGTAGGTCTAGGTTTTTTATACTTAGTCCAGAATTCTATTTTTTTTTTTCATTTCAATATAATGTTGTTGGTTCTGCAAGATCTGCCTGTTTTTACAGCACCATTCTCTTCTACTTTATAGAGTGAAATGAAATCCATGAATATCTGAGATCAGTGGGGAGAAGTCAGCATTTTATAGCTTTTGCCCCTACTGGACTCTCTAGCAGCAGATAACAATAGATCATTAAGAAATCAAGCAGTGATATTTCGAATTAATATTTTCATTCTTTCTGGTAGCAGCAAAATTCTAAGTGGTACTTGAAGCCTATGTGCCTCACACAAAGGGCAACCATTCGAATATGAAATATGTTTTTAAATTTAAAAACACAGTAAGAAAAGCCCCGGAAACAAAACCCAGCTATACCATAAATCACTGATGGAATATATTTGATTGTTGTAATTTTCAAGTGACCTGAAGGCAACCAGTTGGCTTTTAGTACCTCTTGGTACTGATATGATAGCAATAGACAATTGCATTTTTTATGGTCTCATTATTTGTTAGTATTTCAGCAATCAATACCATCAGCCAATGTGCTGAGCTGGTGGCAAAATGGAGTCAATAATTCTGCCACATGCTTTTGTTTTAGGAAATGCACCCTTTCATCTCTTAATTAAAGGCCACTCTTTGATTCTCATTTGAGTTCCCTAGACATGTAGGGATATTTAAGAAGGATAGCAAAGCAACTTGAAGGTTGATTTGTAGTAACTAAATCATATAACAATTAGAACATGTAGATTATAGTACATCCCTGTCCAAGAAAACCTCATGCAAACAAAGTTTACCAAAAAAACAGAAAATTATTTATATCACAGAGATTTTCTTTGATTTTATATTTTTTAGCCAGAATTCTTTCACCCTAAGGCATTTACAATCTAATCCACCAAATGAAAAATCCATTTTCCTCTGCAACTATAGGAAGCATATCATTCTCAATAAACTTGTGTCCTCTATTTCTACTTTTTCTTTGTTTTAACTGAAATTTGGCCATTTTAAGATGCCACTAAATGCAATCATGTTGAATTTTATCCTTTGCAAGCTAACATTACATTTTAGGAACCAAGAATCATCGTACTTTGACAGCTCTGGCAGTTTCTGTGTTTTTCATCACAGCATTTGTTTAACCGTTATTTAAGTGTCTTGTTTCCGATGCAATGCAGCCTATCCCGCCCTGTGACTTTTAAGCAGACGTGATTAAAAGAGCTGCCACTAATGCCAATAGTTAACGCTAACCTAATTAGGAGAGCTGTCAGTTAGAGAGACCAGTTAAAATTTTCATAAACCCAACTTTTCACAGCTAACAGGGTTCTCCTAAATCTCTACAGATTGTCTTTTTTTTTTCTTGGAAGAAATAGATTTATTAGTTTACAGGACTTTTATTTATTTTAATTGACTTCCAAATGAAGGTTATGATAGACCAACATTAAAGGTTTAACAATCGGGAATTCAAAGTCAGGAAATATCAAGGTTAATATTCCATAAGTGAGAGTTACTCTGTACATTGGGTCAACAGTATTTTTAACAAAAGTCTTGCACACATAGCTAGACATATTTACTGTTGTTTGAATGATTTTGTAAATTCTTAATGGAAGCCTACACGTCTTAGGTGCTTATGCTGTTTCACTGGTGCTCAGTAAGCCAAAAACAAGGTCTGTACTGGCTGAGCTAATTAATTTTGATTATCAGGGATAATTGGGGGTTTTGTCATTATAATGCAATTGTGGGTCTATATGTGGAACCCAGAGGATTCACACGACCTCTCCTGATTATGTCATGTCTACTATTAAGTCAAAAGTACATCAACTAAAAAAAAACCAGGACAACTAAATAAACGTGTATACCTTTCAAGAATGAATTTAGCTCAACATGAGTAGTTTTAAAGAAAATAGCCATCAACTGAGGTGCTGTTTTAGGGCAAAGGAGGCATGTAATGGGGTGGTAGAAAAAGGAAGTGATAAATAGTTGCAGTCCTAAAGCAAATTACAGAAAAGAGGAATTTAGCATTTTTAGAAGTGTGTGTGTGTGAGAGAGAAAGAAAGAGTGTGTGTGTGAGAGAAAGAGCTTATTTAGACTTTTATACTACATTAACCTGTATGTATTAACTAAATTCTCCCTCTCCTTCCCTTTGTCCTGTTATTTTATATGAAGAAAATGAGTGATGTTTACATTTTCAGTTAGTCCATGCGTCACAAGGCCACAAGAACCCACATGTGGATTTGATGGGAAAGTCTTCACATTACCCCGAGACCCTGGACTATTGAAATGATGGCAATAACTGATGAGATTTTGGAGAAAGAGAAAGAGAAGTTATGTTTTATGAAATATAGTTGCATAATTTCAGGCTGAGACATGAGGTTTTATTTAGGAGTCAGAGTACAGTGGTGAAATGGATGCAGAAAACTATTTTAAACACGAGCAGAATAAGCCATTTGTCTCTTCTCCCTGATCCAGTTCTCACTCTTTATTTTGTCTCTTGGAGAGGCTGAACGCCGCAGCCTGTATTTCCTAGCCTAATTGACCCTGGCTTGCCAAGCTGACTCTCTTCCAGCTTGATTCAGCCCGTTGAATTCCCGGAGGAAGTCGCTATTTCAGGAAGATTCTGTCTGTGTGGTTGTGACTTTTCTGTGATTCCAGATGCTCCTGGACACCCTTTCAACCAGAGTTCCAGCTCCTGCTGGACAGCAGAGCTTCTTAATTCTTTATTCAGAGCCAGGACCTCCTCCTGTTGTCCCTTCTGCCCGGAAATAATAGCAGGATTGTTGCTGAATCCTGGATTGCTTCACTAATCGACTCATCGCTAGTTTTGCTATCTGAGTAACCATTTTGCTGGGTTAAATTCCTAATCGTATACACTAGGTATGCTAGCAATGAATTCTTTCAGTTTTCATTTGTGTGAGAAGTTTTTATTTCTCTTTTCATTTGTGAAAAATATTTTTGCTGAGCATAGAATTCTGGGTAGATAATTGTTGTTTCTACTGTTTTTCTCAGCACTTCAAAGATGGCGCTCTGTCTTTGGTCTGCATGGTTTCTGATGAGAAGTTGGTTAAAATTCTTGGCTGTTATCCTAGGAACATAATGTTTCTTTTTCTTTCTTTTTCTGGCTGCCTTCAGAATTTTTTGCTTATCTTCAATTTTCAGCAGTGTGACTTTCATTTTTTTTTGTTATTTATCCTTCTTAATGCTCTCCAAGTCTTTTGGGCTTTGTGGTTTGGTGTCAGTCATTAATTTTTGAAACGTCTCAGATTTTTTTTTCTATCTCTACCTCTTTTCTCTATTTCCCTTCCTGAGATTCTAATTATATATGTTTTAGAACATTCCGTATTGTACCACTGCCCTTAGGTATTCCATATTGTTCACCTTACTATTTATTCTCTTTTTATTTCATTCTGGCTATCTCATGTTTACCGATTATTTTGTTCCCTAGTTCTTTCATCGTCTATGTCAAGTGTGTTGATGGACGTACTGAAAATCTTTTTCACTACTTTTTTCCCCCTAACATTCCAATTTGATTCTCTCACTGGGTCCATGTATTTGCTGAGATTACACATCTAACTTTACAGGCTGCCGCTTTTCCATTGGGAACTTTAACATACTAATCACGGTTATTTAAAGTTCCTTATCAGAAAATGCTGACATCTGTGTCATCTCTGATTTTCATTCTGATGGTTGCCTTGTCTCTTGGAAGTGTGTTGTTTCTTGTTTTCTCATATATTTCATAATACTTTATTGTCAGGTGGACAACTTGTGGAGATCTGCAGAAATGGAGGTAAATAGTTTTTAATGTCTGGAAATAGGTAAATCTTCCCCTTCTGCTAGGCCTTAAGTGAAGAGTTATGCGCTATTCTGGTTAGGATTTAAGCTAAGTTTGAAATTCTTACTGCTCAGATAGCCTTCAATGAATTAAAGTCTTCAAATGCCTGTTATGATTATCTTGTTTCACACAACCCTGCCATCCTATATGTGGTCTTCACCAGCTCACTAGCTGGTGAACTATTCTAGCTGAACTCTTTTATATCTAGCTGTATATGACAAGTAAGTGTATGCTCATGGCTCCTACCCCCTGCATTCATCTGTCTCTCCTTAGACTTTGGGCCAAACAAAGCCCAAGTGACCTCAGTTCTTTGAAGGACTCACTAAATCATAGGGTTGAAGTTAGTCTTGATCTCCTTTGTTTAAGTAGCAGCCCTATTTCCTGCTCTCTGCATAGCAGAACAAAAGTCAGAGGTCCAGTGATATGAGTTTAATTCATCACGCTGAATGTTTTAGAGTAGATATATTCTATGTAAATATATGATAATTCACTGGTAATTTATAAAGAAGAAAAGGAAGAATTTTTAGTTCATTCAGCTGATAATTGCTCCCTTTGATACTGCAAATTTACAAAAATATAATTCATTTTTGCTGTAGCACCCATGATTTGGACTTAATCCAGAAAAACTATCTCAGTGAAGAATTTTGAGCCGATGCCTTCTTAAGTGGCCTTGAGGTAGCCATTGAATGCAAATAAGAAAAATTTCCTTATATATATTCTAATGTGTATTTTAAATCCTCCAAATTTCAAAAATAGTTAACCAAATTTCTTCAAATATGGTATAATTTACTTGTTTGCAGAAAAGGTGACTCCTAGAAAATAAAATCCATTGAATCCGACAATTTGTTCTTGAAATATCTTAGGGTTTTGAGGAGTAAAGAAGAAAAGTAGTTTAGAAAAAAAATAACAAATGGTAAGAAAAATAATAACTCCAACTGCAGGTGCCAGGATGCACGGGGATATGCAGAGGTGATGATGGAAATAGCCTATGATTGTCAGGGATACAGGGCAAAGAGTATTTTAAGGGTAGAGACATGTTTCAATGAAAGCAAGAATATGAAGGAAATGTTAGAAAAATGTACATAGATATAGAGTTTTTTGATGAGAAACATGGTTGACTGATGACACAGAGGAAATATTTGATTTAGGCAAAAATGGAGTTGATGTGAGCATATTTGGGAGATGTACAGAGCACTATGAAGAGAAGGATCTATGTGAAATTAAACAGTCAGGGAGGCATGGACTTCTAATGCAGCTGTGTTTAACTGGGACATGAAGTCAAAGTTGGCTTTTACCTGTTAGTTCTGGGGAAGGATGTGAGCAATCAGTTAAAGTGAAAATCCAGAAAATTCAGCTGGAAGGTATGGAGTCAGGGACATACATTCAATCTTTCAATTTAAGATGGCATCTTTGCCTAATGATTAGGCAGAGGGGCTTTCTGAGGGGCAGGTCTTTAAGGCACCTGACTGAGCCATCCCAGTTTGGGAGGGGTCATCGCCACAAGATCACAAGTAGATAAAAACGCTTTAGGAGTTCTTGGTCTTTCCCACTGCAGCATGATATCACTGTCATTAAAGAGTGAGTATCTATTTTCTTCTTAGTAAGATGAGCAACATAATAATATCTGGATCTCTTAGGATATTTTTGGCTGTATGCAGCCGAAAACTCTGACATACTTGTTAACCAGTGAGGAAATTACTGCCCCACGGTTATAATTCCTTAGATAATATACACTCAAAGTTTGATTGATTCTGTGGGTCAGCAGAAGCATCGGAAAGCCATATTCTATTTGGCACTCTTTTCTGACCCTTTTGGTGGGTTAATTTGGTGATAATATTAATTCCCTCTAGAGTCTCAACTTGGCAGCCAGTAGAAACTTGGGAAATATATTCCTGGGTTCTTATCCAGAAAGAGAATGGCTTTTCTTTGTTTCTATTTGCCAAAAGCCTTGAATGAGACTTTCTCAATTTTTTATGTCTGTCCATCATCTGGGTGGAATGAATAATGCAGTCAATCTTAACGACCACTAGAATCGTGGGTTATATATAATTCAGTACATAGTACCATTTCTGTAAATTATTAGGCAATAAGTAACATTTATTGAAAGGTTAGTAAATGTTCAGTAATGTTAATTAACTTTAATAAGCTTATACTAGAGGAATTATTTTACTTATTGCAAGTTTTATACATTCATTGCTGTTTTTATTTTAAAGGAGAAACATTTTAATTCTTATAATCAGTAACCAGTTTTCAACTCGATCATGCTCTTGGTTCATTTGTCTATATTTTTAGCAATTCTCTGCCAAAACTGCACTGGGGTAAGGAAAGTGATGTTACATTTTGCCCAGTGTTTGGCAGTTACTTCCTATGTTTGGTCTCAGCAAATACCTTTGCTAAAAGTATGCAACTGAATGACTGGGCTGGATTGAAATATCTGCTTGTTCCCTGAATTATTATGGAAGAAATAAAATTATTACTTATTTTTTGCAGTATCTTATGGTTGCCATACATTTATCTCAAACTTCACATTGTCAAACTAAACTCACTTCTTCAGAATAACTAGATTTTCCTCCAGCATTTTCCAAATCAAATGCATTTGACAAATCCTGGTATCTATCAATTTTTTTTTCAGACCAGAAATATATAAAGAACTCCTCACCATCTTCAGCCATGAAGTTCAGGTCATCAAACTCACCCATTTTTTTTCCTCCCCCAACTGATTCAATAAACCCTGGCTCACTATACACAAGGTGTTACACTAGGCAATCAATGGTGTATGAATCTGGTTTTCATGAAAATACAATTTAGTTTGGAAGACCAGAAATGACCGAGTATTCGTAAGTGTGAAGTCTAATCTATATTTAATTAAGTTCATAGATCTTAAGCATAAAATTCAGTAAGTTTTGCCTAAGATGTATATTTGTGTAAACCCCACTTGGACCACACTTGTTACAAAATTGCTCTTACCCAAGAAGGCCCCCTGTATTCTTTCTAGTTTAATTCTCACCCTCACTCCCTAAAGAGACAGTCTTCTAATTTGTAGCACAAAGGATAGTATTTTCTGTTCTTAAGGTTTATATAAATGGAATTATATAGTATGAATACTTTTATGTCAGGTTTTTTTTTTTTTTTGCTTAGTTTACTATCTGTGAGAATCACTCATTTTTGTGAATATCAAATTATTTTTGTTGTTGAATAGCATAATCTGTATGACATCATGAGAATTTGTTGCCCATTGATGGATATTTGGATTTTTAAAAATTAATAATAAGACTACAGTATCTCTCTGAACATATTTAAATTCATTTCTCTTGGCTAGAAAGCTCTAGGAATTATTAAAAACTGCAAAGTAGTCCTACAGCATCAGTATACCATTTGCATTTCCACCATTAATGTCTGCTCTAAATCCTCACTGGTACTTGGTGTTGTCATTCTTTCTAATTATATTCATTATAGTTGGTTTCAGAGAGCATCCAAATGTGCTTTCAATGTTTATTTTCTCAATGGCCTATGACATTGATAATTTTTTTATGTGTTTGCCATTCCTGTATTTCCTTTTGTGAGGTAAATTTCAACCTTTTGCACATTTTTAAGGAGAGTGTTTTTGTTTTTATTTTGGGATGTTAGGGCTTGCTTTCTGGATCTAAATTATTTGCCAAATGTATGTTAGATTTTTTTCAGGAGGGGGATTTGTTACTTCAAAGTTGTATGAATATTGTTCATGAGGATTTTTAAATGAGTTAGGCTTGTTGCATATATACCAATCTTATACTTTATGGTTTTGTTCAGATATAACTTTACATAGTTTTATGTTTTAAATTAAATGTAGAAATGAACAGTTAATTGGGAGAATAAATATAAAATTAGGTTAAATTTTAATTCACTAAAATATCTAGACATTCTAAATATATAATAGCTTACTATGTATATTCAAGAAGCCACCTTATTGCTAGTGAAAAAATTAACTACTTTTTGGAGATAATTTCTATTTCGTACATCCATAGAAAATGTCTATGTTTTCTTATTATAAACAACTATACATGTCAGAATTCATCATTTTATATTTAACTTATAAACACCCTGAAAAAGGAATCTTATATTGAAAGTCCTTAACACATCATTAATTATAATTTTCCTAATAACACAGTTGTAACTTATTTGTGTGTTAGATTTCAATTGCTTTGGCTGCTATTGTTATCATTTTTATGTATTTATGGCACATCTTGTATTTTAACAAGTTCTGAATTGCAATTTGAAATTGTGAACTTTACAGTTGGCTGATATGTTCTTACAAATTAATTACACTGTTCAAGAAAATTGCGTAGACCCAGAAAACTGACAAAACACGTTATGGTTTCTAGACACAAATCACACAGCAACATGTCTAGGAAGTCAGAGGATCAACAAAACACAGTTTCTCAAAGAAAGAAAAGGAAAGAAAATGAAAGCAAAACACTGTAGAAAAATCTTTTACATATTTTACATTTTTCCTTATAGACCCACCCCTCACAAGTATATTTTCAAGCACATGGTTTATACTTTGTTAGAGCGAAGATAACAGTAAAAGAAAAGTCAGAAATCTCCAATACAGATCTGTCCCTGATGCTAATAGTTGTGTGTTATTGAACGATATACATAACTTGCAAGGGTCTTGGTTTCTAAGCTGTAAGTTAAGGAAGTAAGACGAACTTTGTATTCCATAAAGAGGTTTAAGTGCTATATAGTTTTGCAACATATTTCTTTACAGGTAAATAAGATCATCTTCTTACAAATATTACTGAGCTGACACCCGAAGCGTACAGGATTTCAAATAATGACGATTACAAGGAACAGTGTGATTAGTTCTATGAGCATCAGATACTTTAAATATCACACTACCTACTGAGACTATTCAGATTTATTTGAACTTCTCTGTATTAGTCATAGGAACAAGGGTCCCTTTCCATTACTTGAATTTCATGTAAATATATTTAAAAACACTGTGCATATATAAGATAACTCTTAGAGGTATCACATAGTGGTGATGATGGAGTGACCTCCCTTTTCTCTCTTCCAAGCCTTAGAAATGAAAGAAGCTTTCTATTCTATTGTTTGATGTAATTCATAGGTTTGGATCATCAAATCAGCCTCACACAAGTCAGAGATCTTACCCAGTAACAAGATTTGCTAAATAATTTTAAGGATACAGGACATTAGAAGCTCAAAAGGAGCAGAAATATATCTGTGACATTGAGGGTAGCTCCCCGGATTCTAGTTACTATGTGAGGCAGGCACCTTTGGCCCAGGTAGATGAGGAGTCTGAGTTAGATTTGCAGATATTCTTACATAGTAAGGAGCATTTAATGTATAAAACATCTCCATCTTTAATTCCAGAGAGTTGTATGGCTTTGGTGACATTCTGCAGACAGTCATGCCTCCTAGACCGTAGGCTCTCTTTGCGATAGAATATCCTTAGCCAAGACTGCTGCTGAGGACATTTCGGAGATGCAGTCTCTCTCTCTCCTCTTTATGCAGAGGTTCAGAGGGAAAAAGAGACTGGACATGGTTCCTTGCTTTGTTTTCTTGCCTCTAGGAGTATCTTCTTGGTAAATAAAATGAATGGACAGCAGACCTGCAGCTTTAACCCATTCCTTCCTGAAAATTAAACTATGAAATCAACTCAACATTGTTCCATTGGAAAGATAATGCAAAAGGACCATTCCATAAGAAAAGCAAGATTAAAATGAAGTCATTATATACCTAGGAAAAAAAAACACATTAATCAGAGTAGAGTTGGTAAGAAATAGAGCGTAAAAAAGCAACAGCCTCAGAGGCAAATATCTTAACAGCTCTGTAGGAGAAGGTGCTCGGGGGAAGTCCATCCTATCAGAAGCCTGGCGTTAGAACACTCAAGCCTGAACAAGCCTTGAAACATTGAAATGATAAACCTATATTTCCTCTTGTGAGGACTTCTTGTTTCTGCTTCCAAGATACCATTTTGTTAAATTCGTTCTCCATGTGGCTTTCCTACAGAGAAAACCATTCAGACACATTTGCCTATCTTATACCTTTGACAGGTCTGTTTCTCACTGTAAAATTAATGCAATAGAAAGTCTTTTGTGAATTCTGTGCATAAATCAGTATCTTTAAATCCTTGAAGATTTGGCTGGAAAATGGAACATGGAATTTGACGAAATTGCCAAGGTAATAACATTTGATTGATGACTTTTCTTTGAAAGACAGCTGGACAGGCAGATGATACCTTAACATCACCAACTTTTGTTTAGTGGATCTTACTACATTTGTATTATTCACTCACTTCCATGCCCCACTAATAAATTCACTTGATACACAGAAGTTACGACTTTAGTGTTGATAGATTTCTCAGAGGTACTGTCGTCTACCATGTGCAAGATTGCCTTCTATAAGATTCTTGATAGAAATTAAAACATGTTGCATTTTGCTCAGATACTTTGAGTGATGAGATTTTCATAATCTCTTAACGGAAACCCATTACATTAATTACAGACTTATTTCTTAAGAGTCACCCTTTTTATCTCAGATCTTATAGATGGCTTCAAAATTCCTTCACTCATCAGTTATATACATATTTATAAACACATTCTTTGAAAAGCAATACAGAAATAAAACTCACCCTGCAGTAGAATAACATGGTGGGTGTTCTCACCACATACAACACTGAGCATGTGAAAATGCCACGGCATCTCAATACACTGTACTGTAGACTAAGGGAGTACATGGGAGGGGCATCTAACGCAGCTTGGAGGCACTGAGAATGTCTAGTAGACGAGGTGACCAATTGGGTAAGAAGCATCAAAGGCAATAGGTTCTCATTCCTGCTCTTAGCTTTAAATAGTATCTCTTTGATATTTCCAAAATTACATCTCCAGACTAGACTTCCGCCTTAGGCTTCATCGATTAATTGCAATGGCAGCTTCATTTGGATGTCTGATAGATGTCAAACTAAGCTTGCACCGCACCGAGCTTGTGACGTTCTACACACATCTGGTTCTCCCACAATCTTTCCTGTTTCAGAAATGACAAATCCCTTTCTCAGGGAGCTCAGGCTGAAGACCTAAAATCGTATTTTATGATCCTCTTATACTCACAAATTCCTCCTCAGGTAATTTGCTAATAAATCTGCTTGGTTCTACTTTCAAAATATATTTGAATTTGATCCTTTACACCAAATGCATTAACCAAAGCCTTCATGTGGCAAAATTCAAGAGAGCACCATTCACACTATATTCTAAGTTGAATTCAGTACCATAACCCCAATATGAGCTAATATCATATTTTGCCACTCTCACTGCAAAAACGTCATAACTGGTCTCTGGCTTTTTCCTTTACCCTGCTACAGACTATCCTTGAAGCAAAAATGAGATCAATTCTAAAAAATATTTACATGACATCACTTTTATAAGGAATATCTACCAGTGTTTTCTTATTTCAGTTGAAGAAAATGTCTAAATCTTTATCATCATCAACTAAGTTCTATATGATTTTGTCAGCATATTCTTCCTAAATTCCCTTACTGTTTCTTTTCCTTCACTTGCTTCAATGTTCTGTTACTAGTCCTGAGAAGACTTGACAGACTTCACAGTTGTTGCTTCCTCTTTTTCTCTCTTTCCCCTGATAAATCCGTGGCTCACTCCTTCATTTCTTTCCAGCCTTCGACTGAAGACTGTTTTCTTGCTGAGCATCTCTCTGGCTACGCAATCTAAAATTTTGTGCCCGGACAATTGCCTCTTGTCTTAATTTATTTTTTTTTCACCTTAGGCAATTTCTCTATCGAGCATGATATTTATACTTCTGATCTTGACGATGGTCCATCTATCGCAATAAAATGTAATTTTAGGGCGGTAATGTTTGCCTTAATTTTCACTCCTATAGCCCAAATAACTGTACCAATGCCTGACACATAGTATGTGCCCCGTAAATATTCATTGAGCTCCCCACCCATGAGGAGTTTTGAGGAACAAGAGACATTGAACTGTGCAAGGTGAAAGAGCAAAGTATGTTGAGAAAGATACAGGCAATTTTTGCCTTTAGTGCAATAATAGAATTAAGATACAGTTGACTTACCGCGCAATTCGCCTGAAGTTGTAACATTCAACGGACTTAGTACATTCACGGGCATGTGCATCTGTCAACATAATCAATCTTAGAAACTTTTCACCATCCCCCAAAGGAAGTGCCTGCCTATCAGCAGGCACTTCCGTTTCTCCCTAATCACTTCCCCACTCCTCCAATCCCCAACTTCCAGCATAGGAAATCACTAACCTATTTGCTCTCTCTGCAGACACGTTTATCTGGGCATTTGACGTAAATGAAATCACTTAATACGTGACCTTTGGTGACTCATTTTTTCACGTAGTATATTTTCAAAATTATGTTACAGCACATAAGAGGGCTTCATTTTTAGTGCCAAGTCATGTTTCATTGTATGGATATATGCTGTTGCACTACTTGATAAACACTGGGTCAGGGACGGAGAGAGAAGAAAAATTGAAGACTCTACACTGCCAGCTTTGAAGTTGGAGGAAGCATCTAGAAGTTAGAAAAGGGAAGGGAATGCATTCTTCCCTAGCGACGTCAGAAAGAACATAGCCTTGCTAACACCTTGATTTTAGAACATCTTACCTCCAGAACTATAAGACAGTAACTCTGTGTCATTTTAAGGTACTAATTTTTTGGTAATGTGTTACAACAGCAATAATTTAATACAGACAGCAATATACTCAATAGTGCTAGAAGCTCTTCAGACCTCTTTTAACCACTTTTCTTAGAATCCACATCAAATGATTCCTGTTCCCATTGGCTTTGTGTGCCTAACTTAGTCAGATTCCCACTGAAGAGAGAAAGTTAGGAGAAATTAGTATATACCACAGCGTCACAGCAATCTGTGTCTAGTCACCAGTGTTTTTTCTGATGTGTAACAGACAATATTTTAATGTTATTTAAAATATCACCTGATTCCACATTTTAAAAATTTGGATAGAATTCAAAGTTTTCCCTCAAATAATGCCATATATTTACTTGCAATTTCATATGCTTTATTGCATGGGAGAAAAAGAGAAGTGGCTAGAATTTTCAAAAGCATGCTGGGAGTTGCACGGCCTGTATATGTGGGTCTGTGTATCAGGAAGTAGACAACTGTTGATGCGATGCTAGGAGAAAGAAAAAGATTACAAGTTCTAATGTAAAGTATAAGAGGTGATCCTAATATAAATTAAATATAACTTTTAAAGAGCATTTGTTTTTGAGCAAGCATGTATTTTAAAAGACCTTTGGAGGCCAGATTAAGCTATAAATAATATTTCTAGAACACTCCACAAATAAAGTTTTGAATGAGGTATTTAGCCTTATTCTTGTAAGTGTTCAAGCTTATATACACACTTAATAACAACCAGTATTTGGTCTGATGACACTTACAAAATTAACTCTGTTTTTATGACCACTTTGACATTTCATAATAACACTGGGGCTTTACAATGAAAAGGGAGTACATATTCACTGCAGTAAGAGACTAGATACGCAGTTTTGTTTTATTTAATTTTCAAAGGATTATTATAATAAACAGAATTTTTAAAAATAATACATTAAGAAATCATATAATTGAAAATGAAGTAGAAGTAGAAATCCTAATAAAATAAACACAGAGACTTAATTTTCTTTTCCCAGAGGGTTCAAATTAGATTCTTATCTCAACCTTTTAGGTACTTTCTCTCCTAATTCTTTCATCTGGTCACAAGGGGCCAACCAAAATTTACTATAAAGTAGTCCTCACATTTACACTGTTTCTCATTTTTTTCTTAATAAAGGTACATTTTTTCTTTTTAGCCATCAGTATGCTCCCCGTCTTTTACTAAGTGCCCTCCATTCATTACCCTACTTAATTCCTGTAACTTCAAATCCTCTGATGTAGATTCTAACAAGATGTATTCTACAGATGGAGTGAAGGAAAGATAATATTCAACTAAATACATATGATATTACTATATTGTTTAAATAATCCTACTTTCATTTGTCATAGAGCTTTCTTTAAATCTTTTTTTTTCTTCAAGTTATTCCACCTAGAAATTTCTATATCTAAGTATTCACCTATAAATACTGTATCTATTCTTTAAAGCTCAACCTTAAATGTTTCCCTTTTATCTTCTATGCCCAACTCACATTACATTTCACAGTCTTTTGATCTATAGCACTTTGTTTATTGTTCAGTATCTAGCACACACTTTTATTGGTTTCTATGTCTTTCTGTATCTTCCAATTTAACTTTCAGCTACGTGAAAGCAGAGAGGTCCACAGTGATCTGCATGTCTCCACCTTTACTGAGTGTCCAATAAGACTTGGAGTTTCTCTTAATGTCACTAATGAAACACTGAGCATTTCCTGATGTCTCCTGGAGACTTAGTGAGGAATAGAAGCTGGTACAGTAGAGTCCTTCACATGGTCCTGTCTCTCATAGGACTCTTCCTCTCTAAATCCCCTTTGTCTCTAAATTATTGCTTTTGGAAACAATAAATAAACATCATTTAAAATGTCAAATTTAATTGGAAAAAAAAAAGATTGTCATTAAGATGGTAAAAACTTCTTCAGTTTTCAATGGGTTGGTTTTATTATAAAAGTTTAATTGTACCCCCCCCCACCCCAAGCGATTCCGAAAAACATATAAGATGGAAGATAGTAGAAAGGATGGTGGAATAAAGAGAAGAAGAAATGAAAAAAATAAGATGGAAAAAAGAAAAGAGAAGGAAGGAAGAAAGAGAAAACAATTTCTCTGTTGCAAATGCATCAGTACTAGAAGAATTTATGGCCCCTCAGACATTCAACCTTGCTCAATTAATTGTTTTCATGCCTGCAATCCTCCAAACAGTTTAAAATGATGATTTAGTATCTCTGACATCTGGAGGACTCGACAACAGCTCTAATTTATATAAAATCATGACATATCAGGGCTGCAGATACATTTTAGGAGAATGAGCTTATTCATATTTTCAGAAAAATGTGATTTATTTTTCTTACAGTATCAAGAAGATAATCATAAGATTTTTCTGTAGAAATTGTTATCTAATAGACCAAATGGTTAGGAGAGATACCTTAATCTGAGTGTTTTATACCTTTACCTCTCCAAAGCAAATATTTCATCTTTTTCCTTTGGCAAATAGTCATCTAATAATTAACCTAAAGGGGAAGAAAAGATAAGCACTCATGAATTAAACCCCAAAATTAATACTATGTACCATTTGATCCTTTGTCAGTAAATTGGCATAAGCATTAGAATCTCCAGAGATCTTACCAAAAAAAGAGGTCAAAAGACAACACCTACAGAACTTGGCAAATATTATATCTATGGGAGTCCTTTGCTCAAGCTTTGAGTCTGTAGGTCCTAAATATAGTATTGACCTACAAATTTGAATCTTTCAGGGAAATAAGAGTTGTTTAACGGGTGGAGAGTTTCAGATTTGCAAAAGAAAAAGAAAAAAGTTCTGGAGAACTGTTTCACAAGAATACGACTATACTTAGCGAAAATGAGCTGTATACCTGAAAATAATTAAGATGGTAAACTTTATGTTACGGGTTTTTCTGCCACATTCCCCACCCCACCCCAAAGCTGAATGTGTGTTGTAAGTATTTGATCAGGAGGCTAATAATGTGGGTGAGGCTCTGACTGCCTTCGACAGCTTCGTGTTACCTATGTCTTGTCCCATAACCCCCATAAATTGCAAAAGTAAAAAATCACACTGCACAACCTAAGTGTGACACAGATATATTACTTTACAAATTTTAGTGAGAGGAAAATCTTATCCTGGTAAAAGAAACATAAATGTGTTTCCCTTCATGTGAAAACAGGGAAATGTTTCTGAGGTAATTCTTACCCCCAAATCAATGACGTTTCTCATGCAGAGCTGCGTAGGATAATAAGGCGGTGAAACCTTAGAGACTGTAGTTAACTCCAGGTCTAACTAAACCTTACCTCTTTCATTTGAACAAAACAACTCAATAACTGGGTTCTTCATTTCTGGGAATATTTCACAGTGGGAGATGATTGAACATAATCCACAAGATTAAAAGTGCTTCTAAAGCTTCTGGCTGTAGTCAACAAATGTAATTTTAACACATTTCTGGACTTACAGAAAATTTTAAAAAAATGAATAAGAAATTGAAAACAGATGAGGTGGATATAAGTGGTAAGAAAACTCAGAAGTCTGTGTCGTCTTGGCTGCAAATGTGAATATGTGATCTTGATACTAAGCCTGAGGCACAAGCAAATTAGAGGACTTGAACCTGAAATTCTCACATTCAGTTGAAGACCTTTTCTGGGGGGAGGGGCACATAATCCCGGATTAGTGTCACTCCCTGCGCCCTGGGGAAGACAAGGCAACTCTATTACTAAGCAAGAAAGCTACCTCAGTATATGTCCCGAGATACTGCAGGTTATGCTCAAGTAAAGAGATACTTATAATAAAAAATTCCCCAACACACAAAGAAACAATTCATTATGAGTGAGAGTCCACAGAAATAATAGATTTAACTCTCTAATGACTTTAAGTGTTCAATGATCAGGAAGAAGCTAAAAAATAATAAGCAGATGGGAAATAGTGATGCTCCCTTCCTCTCCCTGCTCTAAGTTTCTCTTGTTTTTATTCATAATAATTTAAAAAAACAAAAAGAACACAGTTTAGTAATTGTGTGGAAATATATTTTAGAGAACAGGCAGGAAAACCTTAAGTGTCTTTCTTTGGAGACATGTGTTCATCTGGACTGTAGAGCTTAATGTTTATTTTTATAGACACAGATCACTTCATATATTAATTGCTTTGAATGGAAATCATTCTAAAATGAACTCTAGACAGCTCTTTCTTCCATATGATCTTCTGAACATCAGAAAACTTTTTGCTAACAGCATTTGTTTCTTTATTTACTCAGCACGTAGGAGCAATTGAAAATTTAGGAGATACAACACAGAAACCAAGTTAAATTTAAATGTAAATAAACTACAGATCATATTTCAGTGTAAGTATGTCCCAAAGGAACATTTATCTAGGCATCACGTATTTTCTCTGGTAATCAAACGCATAAATCCTCTGCTTGGTACTGGAGACACAGGGACTTTGTCTTCATGAACTTCATAATCAGTGGTGACTTTAAAAAGTGTAAAATAAATAATAAATATTTATAAATATTTTTAAGTGAACGGAATTCTCTATGTCACATCTCAATAATTTTATTATGACTCATCAGAATATACAGAGCTGCATAATCTTCTCCAATAAAGGCTCTAGTTTTTGTCTCCTGCTTTAATTTTTGACTGCTAAGCTCAAATCTAGAGCAGTCGGTGTGTCTACACCCCTTCTCTACATCTATCACAGTCTAGTTCCAAAAAGAGGGTTGATCCCTAGATGGCTGATTTCGGAAGAGAGGAGGTGTAAAAATTACACAAATTATTTTACTTTAAAAATCTTTATCTCAAGGTTAATATGTGCGTTTTATTCTGGGATATCAGTGGAGTTTGAATTAAAGGCTAAATATTAAAATGAGTTTTTTTTATTTTTTGTGGGGGAGGCAATTAGGTTTATTTATTTTTAGAGGAGGCACTGGGGATTGAACCCGGGACCTCCTGCATGCTCTACCCCTTGAGCTATACCCTCCCCCCTAAAATGGGCTTTTGAAATTTAATTAGGTCCCTTATTTGAAGGTGTTTAAGTATTCTATAGCAGTAGCTGTGGAGTATATGATAAATGAAAGTAAAGTCAAATGAAGAAGAAACTAAAAAAAATAAACTAGACATCTTGTTTAGCAGGCATTTTCTCAAGTTGTTAGGAAATTATCTTTTCATTGACTATGAAATAAATCATTAAATGTTAATGCACAATTTTATTCAGAATTAGAGTTCTATACCTGAAATGTACAGTCTAAATCCCAAATATAAGGGTAACTCAAATTCCTGTCACCAGTGTTCATAATCATACTTTTTTCTTAATTTTAACAGAAATCATTCTCATGTGTTCTCAGGAGGAAAATGCCTTCAAGAGCAATTTTTAGAATGATGCCTTTTGCCATTATCTTACAGTTTTAAACCATAATGTCAAACAGACAGGATTTAAAAAAAAAAACAAAAACCTAACACATTTGATCTCTTGGCTATTTGTCTGTAAGCAGTACTTTGGTGCCAGATTTCTCTCAAAAAATTTCAGGGCTAGACAATGTAAATTAGCATCTAGGAATTTTGCCATTGAATTGATGGCATGAGGAAGGAGACTGTAGAAATTAGAGCTACATCATGGATATAATCGAGTTGATGCTTTCTAATTGTGCTGTATCTTTGCTGCTTAATGGATTCTCTCTCTTGATCATGCAGAGTGCAATGACTTCTATGAGGCATGTGGTAGATGGGTAAGTGTGAAACCCAAAGCAACCTGTTTGGGACCCTGATTGTTGAAGGTAGATTAGCAGATGAAGCAAATTGCTTATTCCCTTTCTCTTCCTAATGAAGAAAGTATAGATTTTGGTCAAAAATCTGTAATTGATCAACTGGAAAAGTTTTAGGGTTGGAAAATAACATTGGAAATAAACTACCCCCCTCCTCATTTTGCCTATTTAATTTCTTCTTAGAAGACTAGAGGAGTAATTACAAAGAAAAAAAATAGGGAGTAGTTTAAAAGACACAGCTGTGCAAACATATACTCCCCTAATAAGCTTTAGAAAATGCGTGAAGCTGAGAAGAGGGGAAAGAAAATAAAGTGGCTAGGAAGAAAAAAAATATACAGGAAAGTGATAAGACAGAAAGGGGACTTTGTGCAGACTTTCATCTTCATTTGTATAGTATCAACTAGTTAAAACAAGTGATAATATGAAGGTATTTTTTTCCACAAAAGAAAAGTGTATTTTTTTCCACAAAAGAAAAGTGGTTTCACTGAACTGCATGGGAAAAGGAGACACTTTAAAGAAAAGGAATTTCTAAGAATATAATGATGAGAACATGGAATACATTTGACAAAGCACGTATCAGCCTTCAATTTAATGCTATTTCATGCACACATTTCCTTTTGCTTAGAAACTGATTAGAATATACTTATATTTTCCATTATTTGTTCCATTTCCTATATTTCCCTGCAAAAACACTTTTTATGCTTGCATCGGGTTGTGTTCATAGGAAAGCATTTATAGCAAGCTGTGAGCATTATGCTGAATGTATGCTCCCTGCTGGATGCCAAACTATTGGGTTCTCTCTTAAAACTGGCTTGTTGGATTTTTTGGAATAAAATAGAAAATGAAAATGTAAAGAGACTATTTATATGTGATGGCCAAAATGTCTGCAGTTCAAATAGCATACATATATATGAATATAAATGAATATTATGTATATATATGTGTGTGTGTGTGTGTGTGTGTGTGTGTGTGTGTGTGTGTGTGTATGTGTATACAGGCAGACTGATTTTGTTTTTTATCCAGAAAAAATTTAAAGACGGTTATCACAGCAATCATGGCTAATAATTGCTACATGCCAGACCATATGTTATTTGCTATACTCACATTGTTTCATGCAGTCCTCTCAAAAACATTATGAGGTAGACACTGCTAATAACCCTTTTATAAAGATGAAGACACTGATATTTACATAGATCATGTATCTTTCCCACAATCCTACAGCTTGGAAGGGACAGAGACAATATTTTCTCTAAAAAAATCTGATGCCATAGTTAAGTCCTATTTTTTCCCTTTAACAACAACAAACAGAGTCAGGGAAAATAAAGGTAGAAAAATAAGGGATGGATCTAAAATGAAGCCATAAGTTAACCTAAATTGTATACCATAAAAGTTATTCTCATCAAATGAGTGGTCACAAAGTAGACTAGACATTTAGAAACGCCTACCTACAAACTCTGGTCAGTTATGCATTTTACAGACTCTATGACATTTTTTAAAAACCTCAAAGTTAATAGTATTCTTAGAAACAAGATAATTAGAAATTTCACATGAACATGAGCTTAAAAAGAATGCTAAAAAAACAAAAGAAAAGAAAAAAGAAGATACCAGTGAACTTATCTATAAAACAGAAACAGACTCAAAGACATAGTAAACAAACTTATGGTTACCGAGGTGAAAGGGGGTAGGTAGGGATAAATTGGGAGTTCAAGATGTGCAAATACTGACTACTATATAAAAAATAGATTTAAAAGTTTCTTCTGTTTAGCACAGGGAGTTATATTCGATATCTTGTAGTAACCTATAATGAAAAAGAATATGAAAACAAATATATGTAGGTATATGCATGACTGAAACATTATGTTGTACACTAGAAATTGACACACTGTAACTGACTATATACTTAAAGAAAAATAAATAAAAGTAAGCAATAATCCAGAAAAAAAGAATACTATACCAAAGTAATGCACAATGTTCTAAAGTAATGATCAAACAATAAAGAAAACAACACGGAATACTTAATACAATTATACAAATATAGATGGCCTTAATGGAGCCATTTCTCAAGGCATCCCTCAAAGCAATGCTATCTTCATCAGTCCTCCTGACCTCACTGAAGAAGACAGTGAAATACCTGGGAGAATGAACATACTGCATATGATTCAAGCTCACTGAATGGCAAAGACTGGAGATTGCATTCGATTGCCAAGTACTTCCTATAGAGGAAATATTTATCGATGTGTAGAATAGAAATGTCTTCATTAAAAAAAAAAGGCCCAGTTAGTATCCTTTAATGAAAACCGAGGGACCTACAGTGGATTCCTGCCAGTATAGGAGGATGTGCTAACTCTTCTCAGAGATGAACCGAGAGACGTTCGCCGTCAACAGTTAGGGAGAAACCAAAATGCACAAGAAAGCTAGTGAAGCAGCTTTCACAAAGTCTATGTACAAAAATGGTTGCACTTTATTATTGAAAGGAGTCTTAATATCTTCTTCAGAATGGCTAACTGTTGCCGTATCAGTCCTTCTCGAGTACTGGATTTGTCTAATTTCTCCAGAACAAAGCACAGTCGAAGCAGGAAGTTACGGAGCCCAAAGGAACTGTTAGTAGTAGCGTAAGTGCTAACTCCCAGCAAACAGCTGGAGAAAAGAAGGAACCGCTACAGCAAAACACAATAATTAAACAAAGGATGTGTTCACGTGAAAATCAAGAAAGCAGGAAATGCACAGAATATCAGTTTAAGATTTAAATCAAAATAATACACACACCTTTGTTTAGCAAACTGTATGAAACATAAAATGAAAGCAAAGCTTTTGTTTATCCATCACCAATACCCTCCCCCTTCCTCTAGAAGTAAATACTGCTTTCATTTCTTTGAGTGGTCACCAAATATAACTTTAAATAAGATAAATTAAATGATATGCTTATGCCTGTTTTAACACATCTACTTCAAACAATGAATCTGATCACTCTTTGGTATGAAAACGAGGACATTATTTTCCTTCTTTTCACGTGTCCTGGCTTTTTAGCCTCCCTGGTTTTGTTAGTTATTTTAGTATTTTATATAATCATGATTTACACTATTTGCACTTTATTCAGTAATGCTAATTAAGTCTCTTCTCTGTTATCACAGCAGAATTTCTAAACTGAGGTCCGGGCCACCGGCATCAGAATCTGGTCTGCTCATGGAAATGCAGATTCCTGGGTCTACGTGTAGGGAGCTAATTAAGCAGATCTGCAATGAGGAACAGGGATCTGCACTTTTAACTATCTCCTCAGGTAGTTCTTATGAATACTAAATATCTACAAATACTCGGGGGTTTCAGGCTAAAACTTAAACCAATAAAATATATACTAAATATGCTTCTATACATATTCTCATTGTAGGGCCAATAAAAAAGATAAAATACTACACTAGTGAAATCAGTATCTCAAAAGAGAATTTTATTATATCAAGTTCTAATGCAATCCCTTTTAATTTCTTTCTGGCTTCTTTCATTTTTGATCTTACTCAACTACCAGAGATTTGTGTCACGTGTCACATTTTGCTCTCTTTCTGAGGATTCTTTTATGGTCAGTGTATATTTTTGAGTAATTTAATAGGCTCATAACTATTAAATGTATTCTTTTTGCTCTTATACTCCTTGAATAACGAGCATCAAATTAAAGTTTCAGGGTTTTTTCCTATCGTAAAAGCAAAGACATTAATTCATTTTGTTCTAGTATCCATGACTCTAATGAGACAAGTGCTACCAGCCTGAAAGTTGTTCCTTTTTTGGTATTCAGATGTTGTTTTGTATGTTTGTCCCTCATGAAGGTATTTATGCTTGAAGCTGTGGAATTTCTCTGGGTGAAAAAGCTTTGCAAGGAATGGGATGTGTTCTTGTGATGGAATAATTTCCTACTGATATCACCAATCTCTAAGTACATTAAAGACATGCAAGTTGTCGAGGTCTCTGTGTGAGATGCATATGAATGCAAAATGAACTAACTTTTTTTTTTAAATGAGTAATAATAGTATATAATTTATAGGTAGCTTTTATCACTTGACATTTGAAACTTTCATCTTTTAGCAATACTGTTTAAAATATAGTAGGATTCTCAAAAATAAGTGGGTTATGATTCATTCTCTTAAGATGTAATTAACCTGGTTGCTTTACCTTTCTATGACTCAGTTTCCTCAGCACAATGACCCAAGTGAATCTCAGGATTTTATTTGTGATTGCATCAGGTTGATGATTCGAAATGTTAACATTTTTCACAGATACATACTAGGAATGTAAGTATATGGACATATGATGCGCCATTCATCCCAGAATTAGGTTTAAAACTTCTTAAGTTTCAAAGTTTTATAACTAGTCTAGTCTTCTAGCTGAAGAACTTATTTATTCCATATAAAAATTTTTGTTTAAGTCTCTTTAAGCATGTTCAATCTGTTTCAGTGAAAAAGAACTATACCATTTTGGAAATATACTTTTCTAATAAATAATGACAACCTATGCGATGGTTTATAAGCCTGACTTATAAAATATGCTCACTTAACATTACTTTGATAGTTGCTTGAAGGGAAAATAATAGGTCAGAATATTCTGCGGATGATAAGGCTTTGATCAGATCCCTTCTTAGTCTATGTGGTTGCATTTGCTTCTCAGAAAAATTTTCATGCATATCAGATAGACAGACAATTGCTTCACCCATTAAGATATTGCGTTTTCCCTTCCTTAACTTAATTTCTTGTAACAAGACGATTTTTCAGGGTATTGAAATTTTTTATAACAAGGAGAAATACATGCTCTATTACTTCTTTACAAAGTCATTTACATATAAATGAGCTCCTCCTTTTATCCTTGTCTATTGTCTTCATTCTGCAAACATTTGCATATTTGAACAAGACTCTCAGACCACATATAAAGTTCAAAAATAAAAAGAACTGACAATATTGCATTTTGGAAAATGGTGATGCAATGTTATTACTTATTTACTCAGTTCCTATGAATTTCTTCAGAGTTAGAGACTATACCTGCTAGGGAAAAGAAAAAAAAGAAAGAAATTAAAGGAATAAAATTGACTTGGCACATAAGAATAAGAAGGCCCTCAAGAACTTATATCACACACATACATTTTCTGTGTATTAATTATTAACTCATGTGCTGGGAGTTTAAAAAATTCAGTTTGAATCAGTTTGATAATCTACTTCTTAATCAAATTAACTGATAATACTTCAGCCCTTTACCTTTCTTAGCTGGTTCAGACTTGATCTTTCTTAGTTGATGGTTTCTCTTTCCTTAAAAAAAAAAAAAAAAAAAAGAGTAACTATAATTCACCAGATGTCACCAATTCTGTTTTAGGATATTTATGATGTGATTTTACTTTGATCATCACTGTGATTCTAACTACCCGACACTCAATATTCATGACAAAAATATGAACTCAGCTAAAAATTATTATCTTATAGTCCCATTTATTCAATTATTTAACTTGTAAACTTCTTTTCATGTATTTATATAATCATTTGAAATACTAAATAGTTTCTAGCATAATATTTTCTGGCTTATATATATTTTTAATTGCAAACAGTAAGATGAAAAAAAAAAGGACACAAAAAAAGAGGTACTATTTATACTTAATTCTCACCCCCAGTTCTCTCGTCACAAATAGAGATATATTTTTTATTCACTTAAGAATATATTCACAAACTTGATATTCATGCTAGAGAAAGCATGATCAAATTTGCTGTTGTAATTCAGAGGAGACACGGTTTTCTCAGTTTAAGGATCAACCCCAAATCAGCACAAATAAAACACACAAACAGGCGCGCGCACACACACACACAGGGAAACAAACCTCTTATCTGGACAGTCCCCTCAGTTTTGCATTTAACTCTCACCAGCCATAATCACAAATAAATTGTCCTAATATTTCATTGGCTATAATATATTAAATTTTCCTAAAGAGCATAAACCACAATATCATTCACAAAACATGCAGGGATATCTCTACCACATCTTCCCATGTGGGTTAAGTACCACCCTTTGGTGCAATTTCTTCCTCTTTTGTGTGTTCTGTTCATCACTTCCTTCAAGTATGACTGATAACTTGGCTTCCGTGAATTTAATACCTTGATATTTTCCTCTAGCTACTGCCCTTTCGACATAGCCAGGATATCCTAGGTATTTGTTTGAGTTTTTCTTGAGTGAAAGAATAAGAATTTATTCCCTGATCACACCAGTGATTAAAATGATGCTTCTAATCCCGTCCCTCCCCCTAGGTTACTGCTTATCCGTGTGTGTGCATTATGTGCTGAGAGTAGAAATAGAAGAAAGAGATGGTTGGTAAAGATAGTCTGTCTTGAAATGTCAGAAAGTTAGGCTTTTTTTCCCTTTCCCATTACATTCAAAATAAAAGATGAATTGGAGAAAATTGAGGTAACTTTCTAACTTTCAAAGAAATAGAGAGATTATAAACTAGCATTTGTTTCCTGGGAAATAACGTGACATTATATAAAAAGCTACAATCATATGTTTTGAAGAAATAGTATTACTTCTGGCATTATATTACAATAAAATTATTAGAAAGTCAAAGCCTTGTGAACATTACTACATTGTTCTCACCCACATGCCTATCAATTGATCCTGCTTAGATAAATCGTGGTATATACCTTTGCAAAAGATTCAGTCAGCAAAATAGTGCCTATAAAGAAATGTATTAAGAGAGCTATTTACATTCCAAACTGGCATACATCAATTTAGTATTAGACAACTACAAGTTATTTTGGAATTTTTAGTAGTCACCAGTAACCCTGGGTGAGGTGCAGTGCTCCTTCAGAATTATCCCACAAAAATGTTGAAATGAAAGCAAATCTCTGACCCTTTCTGCCATACGTGCTGACATTTTAAGCAAGCATTTAATTTAAAAAGTGATGCAAAGCGTTCTATAATCTCTCTGCCTTTTTCAGAGTTCTCAAGACATCCTCTATTAAAACTTCACCTGAGACAAATGGGACCATCTTCCAGCTACAGTATTCATCCTGCCATTTATCACAGCCATGTAAAGGGAATTTTCAGAAAAAGGATTAACTATTGACCATGTAGGGATCAAGCCTAAGAGATTTCCCAACATTACATTTTAAAGTGATTCCTAAATTATTATACCAAAGTTGGGGAAGGGTCTCTACAATATTCTAGACAATACATTTATCTTCAAAACCATTTCTAATATTCATGTTGGTAACTAACTAATTTCACCAATAAAAGCCTAGTTCTAACATACATTATGTAAAGCAGGTGGTGCAGATGCGGCGTAGAGATAGCTAGATTACTCACTGAAGCATCCTCTGTAGCGTGGTATCTTTGATAAATGTTAGTTGACTCCTCGTGGAGTGTGAATTACTGATTTGAGAGCTAACAGCTCCTAGAGCATGATTTAAACAATATAATACATTACCTATACTGAAGAATTTAAGTTAATTATAGACATCAAAATGTATGTAACATTATATTTGAAGGTCTAACTATACACACACACACACACACACACAGACGCACACATATGTACACTATGATTTCAGGTATATTAAAATGTATAGATGCAAAATAGCACTGGAAAATATACCAAAATGTTAATAATGTTTGATTATAATTATTTGTATTTTCTTCTTTATAGATATGTTTTATTTACTTAAAAAATCCCTTAATGAATATTGTAGAATAAGTAGGAAAAAAATTATATCACTTAAAAGGAAAATTCACAGGTTGGTGGAGGAGTGTCTCATGAGTTGTGTTCTAGGCAACTGGGACTCTCCAACTTGATTGTATTAGTCAGTCGGGGCTGCTGTAAACAAAAATACCATATATTGGGGGGCTTAAACAGCAGAAATTTATTTCTCCCAATTCTGTCTGGAAGCTGGGAAGTCTGAGATCAAGATGCCAGCAGGTTCAGTGTCCCATGAGGGGCTTCTTCCTCCTTTGCAGAGGGCTGCCTTCTCCTTGTGTCCTCATGTGGCAGAGAGAAAGAGAACAAAAAAGCTTTCTCATGGCTGTTCCTGTAAGGGGACAAATATCATTCATGAGGGGTCCATCCTCATAACCTAATTACTTCCCAAAGGCCCACCTGCTACCGTTAGGTAGTTAGATACGTGGGGGCACTGGGCAGATAGATGGAGGAGAGGGAGTGTGGTCCGGAAGATGGTGATGTGCCCGCCTTCAGTATAAAGGGACTTTACTTCCTCTGATGAGTGCCAGTAAGAAGCTGGTTAGAACCTGACAGCCGCAACTGCGCCACAGTGAGAAGGACCTAACTGGACATGACCCAGTGCTCATTGTAGTATAATTAGCATTGTGGTTTAAGCTCCCCCATGGGTTTTCCTGTGTGCATCATGGGTAAGGACATGTGCAAAGGGGCCAAACGTGACTAAGCATTCCAGGGACAAGAGCTGTCAACCAATCAAAAGACCACCTCTAAGCCAGGGTATTAGAGAAGGGGCAACGACCTCTGTGTTTTTCTCTCTTGGATCAGCTGGCCTCCTATTCTTGGAGGTGTATGTTCCCTTTGCTAACAAATCCTTTAAAATCCTTTGGTACTGTCGACTGAAATAAATGCACAACCTAAAAGTTGAGAGTTATGTTTTATTTGGTGGGCATTTTTGAACCCCTTCGAGCCTAGGACGACAGCCTCTCAGATGGCTCTGAGGGACTGCTCCGAAAAGATAGGGGAGGAGCCAGGATATACAGGAGTTTTCAACAAAGACCAGGTAGTTGGAACATAAAAAGATTACTTGTTAACTAAAGAAAACCAGGCATCTCAAGTTAAAGAATTTAGCACTTTTCTATGTGTGGGAGGGAGCAAACATTTGGGCTCATTGAATTCATTCCTTTGACAAGCACCTAGCTATCTAGGGCCAGTATCCTGTCCTTTCTTATTCTGAGTCCCTTCAGAGGGTGCACCACTGTGAGTGGCTGCAGAGGCCAGGCTGCAGGCTTGTCTTCACTGGGGGGTGGCGGCAGCCGCTGATGACTTGATGGCTTCAGCATTCTGTGTTTACTGAGGTGGTTTGCAGTATTTTTTGTTCGCACTACACAATGTACTGTTTCCCATCCTGTGAATTCTTATCTTTCGGATAAGACAAGAACTGGAGTCTTTTACCTTCCCATGTTGGGGTGACACCACTGCTGTCACATTGGGGCTTACAGTTTCACTCTATGAATTTTTTTGGGGGGGGTATCCAGTCCGTAGCCCCGATCCTTTGTGTGTATATATATATATACACCTGAGAGTCAAGTAGTTCAGGATCATTCCATTGACTATGTCATCAATTAGTAAATAGATGCCTCTCATGCTTTCTTGTAAAATATTTGTTATATTTTTGTTTCGTTTAAGGAAAATGGTGGTACTGTTGCCGAAAGATCGGCCCCTGTCCCTGAAGAGCCAAATAACCCAGAGACAAGGTCTTGGATCTTAGAAGAAAAGAGGCAATTTTATTGCTTTGCTGGGCAAAGGGGACTCACAGCAGGCTAGTGCCTTCAGAACTGTGATCCCACCTCAGGGATGGGGTGGAGTGGTTACATAGCCATGGCTCAAACAATAAAGCATTGAAAACAATCAACAGAATCATTTTCTCATCAGAAGACTTAGAATGGCGACATGATGCCTCCAGGCGACCAATTCTATAGAGGCCAGCAGTTAGATCTCTTTATCTCGTAAACAAAGTGTGGTCTTCTTGGTAATTCAGATTATTTCGTAAAGCTACAGTCCTGGGACCTTCTCCTTGGAGAAGGACTCAGAGACCAAGCATGATTGTTACTTTCAATGACTGGAATAAAGTACAAACAGTAAGATCAAAAGCTTTGCTTTTAACAATGGGCCTGGAACCCTGAGTAGAAACCAATCAGTCAGGTCAGCTGACCGTTTTAAGGGCAAGGAGAAGAACAAGCAATGTTAGCCTAAGTGTGGCCACTTTATTAATCCTCCTGCAGCACTGCAAGGGCATATACAAATTGAAAATAAAAGACAATTCTCATTGGTGAAGGTAAGGAAAATAATTTTCCCGTTTTCCCTTTTCTTAGAGTGTTTATTTTAGAAAACTTGTAATTGTAAATTCTTTTTCTCTCCCTTTGAAATACATGTAAATTTTTCTACAGCTAAATTCCTCTGCCAGCTCTATGACACAAGAACGTCTTTCCCAAGGACCTGGAAACTACCTTTGAACTGTAATCGTCTAGGCAAGACGGTGCCCCTGTTTTCCAGCATCTGTTGAAGGGCAGGAGCCTAATTTCAGCAAGATTCAGGCTCTGGTTTCTAAAGCTACCTCCTTTCATAAAGATATTAGAAGTTTATCCTTCCTTTGTGTAAAACTGATTGACTAGCACAGATGGTCAACTCAGTTACCAAGTTAATGCAGTGACAAATAGTGCTGTCAAGTCCTCTTACTTGTGGACTGGTTATGGTTTATCTTGAGAACATATATGTGATGGGTTGTATCTGCTTGGCTAGGCATAAACTGGTGATTTCGTTCTGCCTTTGCAGTCTTTCAGTAGATTGCCTGTGATCCACATCTCAGTCTGATGTGTTCAGTAATAAAATTGTTTTCTTTCCCTTCTGCCTTTGTAGAAATGTCTGGGTTGGGAGGATATTTTATTTTTAATTATATTTCCCCCCAAATACATCCCTTCAAATTTTTTCCTACATATATTTTAAAATCCATCCTTTATAAATATCCATCATTTCCCCCAAGAAATCACCAGTCACAGTGATATGTTTGCAAATTTGTACTTTTTTCTTCTTGTTTTTGAGAGGATTTGTTTTTTAACCCTATATATGTTTTAATTACAAGATTAACAAAACAATTTAAGATACAAAAGAATACAAAGGAAAGCGTAAAAGGAGTTAAGCTCTACCTCTTTTTCCCTTCACACCCAGCATCTCCACTTCTCTGATGTAACCAAGGCAACCAGGTGATATTTCTTTCCATAGCTTTCTCCATAATCCTGTAATTCCATACACAACATCTTTGTGAGCTGTGTAGTGTTAGATTAAATGCAGGTGATTTTAGAATGCCGTAAGTGTAAGATTTAATTATATAAGGTACATTTCCAAGGCCCTCCTTTCCTATTCCCATATGTGGGTTTTTGAAAGAGTCAAAGAAAACTTGTACCAGATAGAGTCAAACAGATTGCAGTTAAACTGGAAGAAAATTTTTATTTGAGACCATTATATTTTAAATGAAGACTATTGCAGTATGGGGAGAGAGATGAAACTCGACTCCAAGTCCATTGAAACAAATGATGGAAGAGTTTTGAAGCCCTGGGATGAGTTAGTGGAAAAGGACTGCAGGACATTAGGGGAGGGACTGGTCAATATAATTAGACCATCTGTGTTTGCTAACTGGCAGTTATCAAATTAGGCCTCAATCATCTCACAAAGACTGGTATAGAAAAACCTTGTCTTTCCTGATGTTATATTTCAAAAAATGGCCCCCAATCCTTGAGGAAGACTTGTCTGGGCTGTAAAACTGTCAAGAGGTTGGGATATTTGCATCTCAAAGGGGCATAGAAAGAATTTATAATTGCTCTAAAGTGAGTGCTCTAACAAAAGGGGGTGTGGTCAGGGACCTGTAGTAGGGAAGAAGTGTGCCAAAAATTTAGTCAAATTGAGGGGATTATCGAGGCCATCTTGATGATAGTCAATAGTCTGGCTAGAGTTGGGAAATGACCTGGTAGAAAAAGATAAAATTGCATCAAGCATCAGGTGGCAAATGTAGCTACCCACTTAGCTCCCTTCGAAATGTACCAGGCACATTACAGACCTAGGAAGCTCATGTCCTAAAGCCACCCTGATCAACAGATGGTTGTAAGAAATCAAGGGGACCCTGTATGTGAGTGGCTTTTGCCAAAAAAATAATATCAAGTTATATCTTAAGCTAGATCATGGCATATTCCACATGAAATCAGCATCTTCATTTTAACAATACATACTAAGAAGAATAAACCATTATGATCACTTTTACCATTTTAAATAACCGAACACCTTTAATTTTCTCCATGTGATCAGTTTATTGTTTCGCCAATAAACTGGAAATGGAAACCAGTTATATTTTTCTATATATTTCAGGAACTGAAACAAAACTAAAATGTCAGTAAATACTGATAGAACTCAGCTCAGTTAGCATACTCTAATGATCTAATAAGTTCCTCTTCTTTTGGGCAGTTCTTAATAGAACTAATTTAATGAGGCTTTATATTCCCCAACTTCCTGCAACTAACCTTTAACTACATCTCTTCCTAATTAATTTAAATATCATGAACTCCATCCATTGACAGTTTTATAAAATTATGAAATATTTAGAACACTTCTAAGTGTATGTATGTATAAATGTTTTGGGTATTTATTATTTGAAAATAAAAATAAGCAATCATACATAATTTCTCCCCAAAATACCTGTTCATGTTCAATTTCATAAATGGTTTAGGTTCTAAGGATACATTATATTCCCAGGTACTGTACCGTATCATAATGAGGATAATACTTTTTTTTTTAACTTCCATTTTGTTTCGTTCTGTTTGTACAATACACAGAAAATCACTCAGCTTGTGGTCTAAAGCCAGCAATTAACACCCCTTAGCAGCTGTTAAAATGTGTAATCGCCTGTTGTTATCTTCATGTGGCTTAATTCAAATGCTAATTACTCTCTGAGCACTGATCGTAAACCCACTACATCCTGGACAATCCGAAGACATTTTGAAGTGAAATAAATCATACTTTTTTTTTGTATTTGTTTTGGTTGTGGTAGTGATGGTGGGAGAGAGACATGTTCAAGATATTTTAATATCTGGATATAGCGAAATGCAATGAGGCAAATTCAAAAGGGACTTACTATTACTGTGGTGCTGTTGTTAGATCAAGTAGAGCTATGATGTCCTAGCCACTTAAACCCTCACAGTGAGGCCAGGATACATTTAAATGTGCTGTAAGGGTAAAATACACACCAGATTTCAAACACTTATTACTACTGGAAATAATTATATTTATATTTATTACATGCTGAAATGATGACATTTTGTATATACTAGATTGAATAAATTACAGCAGTAAAATTAATTTAATCTGTTTCTTCTGTTTAATACGTTTACTAGAAAATTTAAAATGACATGTGACTCACTTTATATTTCTATCTCATAACACTGAAGTAGAGTGTGAACACATTCTCAAGGTGCCTGGAAGGAATAGAAACAACTGCTGGGGGAGAAAAGGTTCTTGCCTCACACAGGAAAGAATTCAAGAACAAGGCATGGTAAAGAGAGAGCAAGTTTATTTAGAGAGTTACACACTCCATGGACAGAGTGTGGTCTGTCTCACACAGAAAGGAAAATGGCTGAGGAGATACACACTCCATAGGCAGAATGTGGACCATCAAAGAAGGTGAGAGGCAGAGAAGCCGAGGTGTGGGGTGTTTAAAGTAAAAGTAGATACAAACGCCATGGACAGAGTGCGGGCCGTCTCAGAAGGTGAGCGTGACAGGGCGAGAGTGACCATGAGGTGCGGGAGTTGTTAGGTTTCATGGGCTCGATAATTTCATATGCTAATGAGTAGGAGGATTATTCCAATTACTTTGAGGACAGGGTGAGGATTTCCCGGAAACACACCCACCCCTGCCCAATTTTTGACCTTTTATGGTCAGCCTGGGAACTGTCGTGGTGCCTGTGGGTGCGTCATGAGGCTCCAGATCTACTGGAAGTCAAATATTCCACCATCTTGGTTCTAACCAGTTTGTCCTGTCCTCAATGGCTGTGTCATTCCTTTAATGGTTGTGCCCTGCTCCCTTTCCTCCCACTTCACAACCGTCCTGCTTTAGCAGTTATGTGACCTCTGCTTTATGTTGGAAAGCATAAAAATAGGAAGTAACAAATGCATATATGCAACCAATGACTTTAGAAAATTGATGCATTACGTTTTTTCAAAGGACATGAAATATCCTCAAATCTTTAAAAAATTCAGTTGAAATACAATTCCCAAAGCCAATCAAACTTCAAAAATGTAAAGGATAAATGAAACAAGAAAATGTCATTGAGAGAAGTAAAGTAGGCTGTAATTAATCAATTATTGAATAAAGGGGAGGAAACAACATGCATTTTTAAAGTCAGACTTAATAAAATACATTAAATTGTGTGCACTCTGGAGCCTTCACTAGGCAGCGGGAACCAACAGTTCCATCTGTGTGCAATTTGAAGTGAAGGCAGATCCCCACCCCTTCCCCCTTTGGCTCCATGGCTAATGAGAAAATGGAATGTGTTTTGGTCTAAACAGCCTTGTTTGAATAGAACACTATTGATTTCCTCATGACTCACTCTTCATTTTAGTGTCTTGAGAGACAAGAGCTCTTATTGGATGAGACATAAAGCTGACGTCCTGACCATTTGTGGTCATTAAGCGTCCCAGGGCACATTTTGCTAGAGAGCAGGATGGTTAGCCTATACCCTGGCCCAGTTCCAATCCATGTAAGGAGAGTCTAGTGACCTAAATTCTCTGTGTTTGTGCAAACAAGAAATAGTATCTTCTGAAGTTCCATGCCACAAACTCCAAAGTTTTGGCCATTCTTTGCTAATCTCCTGCTGACTTTCACTCTATAAATGCCTATTTTTTTTTTTTTTTTTAGTAAACTGAATGTATATTTGAAAATATAAAATCTTTTCTTATAAGACCATTGATATTTTGTAGTGAATTAAAGGATTTTAGTATTATAGTGTTGCTGGAGAATGGGTTCTTGCCTCACACAGGAAAGAATTCAAGAGCAAAGCATGGTAAAGTGAATGCAATTTTATTTAGAGAGACACACATTCCATAGACACAGTGTCTCAGATGGCAAGAGAATGACCACGAGGTAGATGGTTGTTAGTTTTTATGGGTTCAGTAATTTCATATGCTAATAAGTTGGAGTATTAATCTAAGTATGTTGGGGAAAGGGTGGGGATTTCCAGGACTGCCCCCCTGACCCCACACACTTTTTGACCTTTTATGGTCAGCCTAGGAACTGTCATGGTGCCTGTGGCTGTGCCATGAGGCTCAAGATCTACTGGAAGTCAGATCTTCTGCCATCTTGGTTCTAATCAGTTTGTCCTGTCCTCAATGGCTGTGTCATTCTTTCAGTGGTTGTGCCCTGCCCCCTTCTCTCCTGTCTCAAAAGTGCAATACTATATTATGTATTTGATAAAGATATCATTTTAGAAATGTGGTAGAATGCCTGTATACGATGGTCTAGCTTATTTCGGTGAACATATATTAAGTGCCTACTATGTAAATGTATTATATACTACAGGGTAAAGGTACAAACAACCAAATATAGTCACTATCTTCCAGAAGCTAAAGATCTGGTAAAAGAGACAGTTAAGTAAGAGGTGTTTGCAATAACAATAGTAAAAGTGACAAAAGTTGTAAGTAAGGAAACCAAAGAAGATAATTCCCTGACCTCACAGGGGATAGTTGTGAAAGAGACATTGTGTAAAGCAGCCCCACATTTGATAGTTTGGTTTACTTATAAAGCGAATATGAATAGAAATTAAACATAGGAAGGGGAAGAGAGAAAGCTGAACACAGAGGGAAGAATACCAGCAAAGTCAGAGGCTTGACTTGGAATGGGACGTGCAATGACTGTCAATGATTTTGTCCTGAGAATAAGACAAGTGAAACAGGAAATAGCAGGAAAAACATAAGAAAGAAAGAAACAGACCCCCAAAAGGGCTTGGATTTTATCTTTTTTTTTTTTTTTCTTTGTGTCTACAGATTACTTGCTTTAGAATCACCTTGGGGATTTATTAAAATGCGAACTCTTGGGCCTCCCCATACTTCCAAGAAGAAAACCTGGGTGTCAGGTCTGCTTCAAGTGGAGCTAGCAGAGTTAGAGGAGGAAGGTAATGAGTAATGAGAACTATGAAAGAGGCTTAAGTAGTGAACATGTTATGATCACATGTTAGATTTGTAGTGTAAATTTTTTTTCTTGCAATTATGACAATTACAAAAGGATAGTTTTGAAAAAGGAAAGATTTCCTTAGGTTAGAAAACTAGCTAGAAATGATAAGAACAAAGCTAGAAGTAGAGCCTGCTGGTAAAGTGGTTACTTTTCTTGGAATGTGACCCCAGGTTTTGCAAGGAACAAATAAAAATTGAAAAAAAAGCCTAAAAAATAATTGTTTTTTATACACTCTAACAGATCATTTGCACCCAGGGCTAGACAGGGATTTTCAGAAAACAGCTAAGCACTGAAGAAATGCCATTGTCCTTTTTCTAAAATATTTTCTAAATTTTGTGGATGTGTATTTCCATATACTTCATCAATTCCATTTTTTTTTTTTATTTAGTGTTCCATCTTTGACAGGTTTTATGTACTGATTGGGTAACATAATACTGTTGACATTTTTGAAAATTCTTCCAAAATATCTTATTAAACTTTTTCGTCTTATTTACTTCAACATCAACAGTATTGAATAATTCAAATTTGGTCTTTTAAGGCCTCGTCTTCAATTAATGCTAAAAACAGCTCCTTAGTTTAAGGGGAGACACCATGAACTGAGAAGCCTCCATCTAAACACAAAATACAAATGAAATTGGGAGCAGCAATAATCAAGATTATTCTGTATATTCTAAGTTTGGTTTTTCATGGAACCAAGTGTACTGCCCACTGACTGGGGGCAGATAATGATTACCATCATTCTATAGCTCTACCTTTAAACTAAAGGTAACATTTTATCTAGAAAAAAAATCATTTATTTTTTATAAATTCATTAAAACATTTGCATTAGTTTGCTAGGGTTTCCATGACATATTACCACAGACTGAGTGGCTTAATCACAGAAATTTATTTTTTCACAGTTCTGGAGGTTTGAAGTTCAAGACCAAGTTGTCATCGAGTTGGTTTCTTCTGAGGCCTCCTTTCTTGGCTTATAGATGGCAGTCTTCCCTCTGGTCCTTCCTATGTATGTCTGGGTTCTAATCTCCTCTTCTTATAAGGACATCAGTCTTATTGAGGTCCTGGAGGTTAGGACTTCAATACATAAATGTGGAGGGGAAACACAACTCAGCCCATAAAAACATCTAAATCCGAAACATTTATAAAATTGATCTGAAAGTATTTAAGGCTAAATATTAAAAAGGGTGACATAACACATGACAGAAGAAACAGAAGTTTCTAAATCCATCCATGTAATGTGCCTCAAAGGGCACTTCTGAGAGAAATCCATTCAAACTGCTCCTGGAATAGGAAAGACTGTCAAATGATTGATAAGTAGGAGGCTATGCAAAAATACAACAGTATGAAAATTAATAGAGGAAAAATATATGGGAGGAGGAAATCAAGTCTATGAGAAAGTATGCACACTTGAGACACGGTATCAATCCAGGAAATTGTGAGATTCGGGAGACAGGCAGATACAAACAGAGACGCGGGCTTGAAAGGTAAGAAATTGTGGTTTATTTTTGATACAGTGAAAAACCAGGACAGACAAATAGGAAGAGAAATGATTTTTCATCATGAGATTTTGAAAAGCCTGAATTAAATGAGCCAGAGTGGGAAAGAGGATGTGAAAAATAAAGTCAGTGAGAAGATCTGGCCAAGCTCTGTACACAATGATATGATGAATCAGAAGAAATTGCTGACTGCGGAGCAAAGCCTGGGATGTACCCATAATACTTGCTAAATATTGAATACGTACTCTGTGCCAAGCATCCAGGCTGAGTAGTTTATAATCATTTTTATCTAATTTCCACAGCAATTCTGACATTCAGTGATTTACCGTTGATCGCAAACCAAGCAAGGAGCAAAGCTTGTATTTAAGCCCTGGTTCACCTTCTCCAAGGTCCATGCTCTTAACCACCATACTCTACTGCTTACCAGGAGCAAGAGCTGCAGAAGTGGATTTGAATCTCTTCCAGGTGAGAGAGCAAAAATAAGAGGCAAAAATAAGAGGCATAAAAGAAAACTATGCTCAGCCTTTACCTCAGATTATCTCATTTAATTCTCACTAGAGTGTTAGGAGTTAGACCATTACTATATACATTTTAAAGATGTGGAAACTGATGCAGAAAACAGTAAATAACTTGCAAAATGATACCCTCCAATACGAGGTGGTAGAGCCAGGATGCAATCCCAGGCAGTATGACTGTGGGTCCTGTTTACATCTGTATTGTCTCCAAGCTCCAACGTAACTTAAATACGAAGATTGTCAACTCCCAGTGTGAAGCTGGTCTGAAGGAAAGTCAAAAAGGTCGAATTAGTAAGGGATCTCAGACACAGTGGTTGGAAGAATCAGCGTTTCTGAGAGAGGTAATTGAATTTCCATATTCCTTTCCCCCATTCGCTTGTAAAACTGGTTCAGTACATGCATTAGCTCGATACAGTTTCCATAACAAAGTAACGCACGCTGGGTGGCTTAAACAACAATTTGTTACTCCCCGATACAGGAGGATAGAAATCCAAAATCAAGGTGTTGAAAGGGTTGGTTACTCATAAGGGATGTGAAGGAAGGATCTACTCCAGGCTTCTCGTTAGCTTGTAGGTGACCACTTAACATGTTTACATGACCCTCTCTTTGTGGGTGTACCTGTGTGCAAATCTCCCTCTTTTATAAGAGCACCAGTTATACTGATTTAGAACCCATCCTGATAACCTCATTTTAATTCGATTAACTCTGTAAAGACCCTGCCTCCAAATAAGGTCCTGGATGTTAGAACTTCAATTTTGAACAATTTTCTTGGAAATTTCTTCAGCTAAATGTCCAAGCTCATTACTTAAGAAATCTACTTCCAGTTGAATGGGAATACCAAAAACCAAATTAAATGTGTCACGGAGAGTATTAGAGGATAAAGCAGGAAAGTAGGTTTATGAGACAAGCTTTGAACAATGAGGAATAAACTTAAATATTCTTATATTTTATATTCCCCTATCAAAATTACAAGTGTAATATCCCATCTGAGAAGAAATTTGAAAGCTCCACATAAGATGTTTAAATAAATGCCAATATATTTTTGCTCCACATAAAATATCTTTAGGTCTTTAAACATTAGGTGAACATTTTATGTAGAAAAATAGATAGGTGTACTGGTTTTAGAAGACAAACAACAGAGATGAGGGGGCATACTGAAGTTTTTTTAAAAGTGTATTTTTTCCCTTATAAGAATGTGTGCTCACTATTAAAAGGAGAGAAAAGAAGAAAAACATCTGTATTCTAATTATGGAAAAATGTAACATTTTAACTTGTTTCTAATATTTTTTATTACTGTTTTCCTTTCTGTTAACCTTGTATGAATATTGTTTTAAAACTTTAAGTTGGAAAGAAAATGAATTTAATTCCTCTAATTATTGCTTCTCTTCACCCCTCTGATACTGTCTCGCACCGACACACACATCATCCCTCCCCTTTCCTTCCTGCTGATTGGATGTTCAGTCATACCTTCATTGTTTTATGTCTTCACCATTATAATAGAACCAGGACTTCCTTAACCATAGGCATTCCCTGCACTAATGCACTCACCCTATACACTCCAGGTTCATTTTCTTAAAATCTCAGCCACTCACGTTTGAGAAATACTTACCAGGGACAGTTTACTAGCTTTGCGGTGAAAGTGATGTGAAGGGAAACAGAGATTCACAGTGTAGATGTGTCTCCTTGCTGTGTGTTCTTAATGAGGAAGCACAACACATGATATTGATTACCATTATTTATTGACTGTAACAACTATTGATGCAACAAACTAGTCTAAGCAAATAGAATCAGTGTAAGATCTAAACACAGAGCATAGATAATTCTCTTAGGTTCCTTCCATAAGTGGAGATAGATATATAGAACAAAGAGTTGGTCAAGTTATTTCTAAATCTTGTAAGTAGAAAAGAACCATATTAGTTCATAAGCTATACCAAATCTCAGTATCAAGGTCACGTGTAATCCTGTTTCATGATACTGACCAGTCTTCTTTTGTAATTTCTCTTATCCTCTGCCCCCACCCAAAAAAAAAAAATTATATTTGCCAAGATTTGTTCATTTCTATTAAAAACTTCCTTAGATTTCAAGAAACTATTTTTAATTTTAGAGCATTTTATTTAACAAATATTATAGCAATAATATTAAAGAAGATTCCTAAGAAAAAGTAATAATTTCTAATTGATTTTATTATTACTTTACAGTTTTTACATACTTGGTGACTTTTTTTGCACAGATGTAAATCCTTGTTGTTCTATAGTTTGCATTGTTTTTTTGTAATTGTAATTCTGTAATTTAAAATTTCAAACTTTTTTTTACAAAATTAACCTATTTCTCTGTTATTATATATTTACTAGCTCACTAATATTTCACCTAGTTGAGGTAGCATGTTATTTTTAGCAATTCCAATTCCTCCATTTAGAAATGACCAACTTGAATATTAAGTGCTAAAATAGAGCAAATTGGCAACTTGAGAACCGTTTATATTGCCAACATTATAAAACGGAAATGGTTGATAACTCATGATAAACATCGCATATCTTCTCTAAGACCATTAGGTACATTAAGACAGAGGGGTTCTAAATCCCAGTAATAACGTTATGTACTGGCTTTCGACTAGAAGGAATTTCTACTAAGGATTGGCAAACTACAGTGCTTTGGAAAGATGCCTGTCTGAGTAAGTGAAATCTCACTGGAATACAGCCATGCTCATTCATTTGCATATTGTCCACGGCCACTTCTGCACTATAATGACAGTCAAATAGTTAAGATGGAGACACTATGGCCTACAAAATCTAAACTAGATGCTATCTGGTCAAAACTTTGATACCAATGTTAAGGTTAATCCCTAACACACTGTCCTATGTTCATAGAATAATAACAGAAGATACATTTTAGCAAATTAGGTGTTGAGTAGGAGAAAAAGAGATTGTTTGGACCAGTACAACGCTTTCTGCTCCATGAATCAGTCTTTCACCTTGACTATAGATTGACTATTCTAACACCAGGATAATAATGTCACTCCACCGCTGAAAAACTAAGTAGTTACACATAGCTTTCAAATAGAGCTTTAATTTTACAGCATGTTTACAGGTGAAATGTGAAAAGATATTCTGATGTCATCATTAAAGTTTCATTCACAGTAGACATATAAAAATTTCTATGACTGTCAATCAATAGTTGCATATTATTATTTGATGTTTTATTCATAACTTCTGATGTGTCTAGCTTTCCTTACATGAAATATTTTTGTTTAGACTGTATTATTTTATATATGTTAATCCCCTGGTTGAACATTTGAATACTGTCAGTGCTTTGTATTTGCATAGTCACAGGTCTTACAATAAAAATTCATGAAAGACTTTTTAAACAAAACCTCAATATAATTCTTCAAACAGTGTATTAAACTGAAATATGCCTGCTTTGGGTAAAATCCGAAATCATAAAAATACTAGTCAGTAGCATTACTTTGGCTTAAAATAAGCTCCAAAGTCAACTTTTTATTGAAGTACAGTCACTTCAATAAAAACAAAAATTAAATGCAATTTTGTGATGGATCTTCAAAACGTGAATAGTCTCCTTCAAAGTGCTGAACCCAGAGCGTGGTTTTGCACGTCCCAAAATTCAGGCTGCTTAGATTTCTAATAATAAGTAACGTAGGGCATATGCATTCTTTGTTTTTCCATCCCCACTCACAATGTCAGGCACAAATCTGGAGCATCTGGAAAATACAGAGTGAATGAATTAATACCAAACATTACATCCATGTATATAAAAAGAAAGTTAGCCTTTGTGGCTTCAATTCTGGCTAGAAAATTCAGTGTGAAAAAAGTGTTGTCCACTTGGGTATAAGATCAGATAGGTTAAAATTAGTATACATGGATCCTCTTTATATAATGAAAATTCACAATGAGTAGTCAGCTTAATGTGAGCTTATCTTGGACAATATCCAAGGAAGATACCAGGAGAATCGAAGGCACCCTTCTTATGCCATGGTTCAAACACATATCCATTACTGCAGAAAGGACCACTCATAACGGTGCAGTGAGGCTTCAGTGAGGGCTTTAATCATCATCACAATAATTAAATAATAATATGCTTGCCAAGGAAATTGTGGAGCAACTAGTAGAACTGTCTGAGAATGTTTCCTGGAGCTCTTTTGAATTGCCCAAACACACTTGTAAAAGAAGAAGTCTTTCCTACCCAGCAGAAGGAAATGCTATATCCAAGCTCACCTTCCCTGATACTTGGGGGGTCCCCATTCCCATCCACAAGCTTGTCTCAGCAAAAGGCACTGCAAAATCCCATTGGCCCTGGGGTCCCTAGGTGCTTGGTAGCTGAAGTCTGTAGATAACTCCTATAGTCACCTGGCCTATAAGATCCAGACTGACACCAAATATCGTATTACACTATTGACAAATGCACATTCATGTTGGACTGACAAGAAGAAAGAAAAAAAAAAACTGACAAGAAAAAAAAAAAGTTCTTCCATTGGAACGCAGAACCACACTGTTGGCCCAGCAATACCCAGGTCCACCCTCCTTTTCCATAAAATAATGGGAGAGTGTGGATCTGTGTTTTTGAATCTCTTCATGCTATGCTCACTATCATTAAGGATTTTCTATTTCTCCAGGTTACCTATTTTGATACTGTGAGACATCGTGGAATTTATCCCAAACCCAGAAGAGCCAACCCTTGGTTATAAAAGCTAAGCAACAGTTTGCAAATTAATATTTTGGTTATCTATGAAAAGATGAAACAGCTATAGAACAATGTATGTGTGTAAAGAGATCTATTTGAGTGTGTTTAGGGGTGTACACGGTGAGTCTGAAAAAATGATGAATTTAATAGTGTGCCTTTGAGAGAAAGTAACTAAGACTTAACTCAAGTCAGGAAAGATTAGTTATTCCAAAGACGACCTTGACCTGAATTATCTTGCCAATTGGTCTAAAAGCCTCAGCCAAAGTAAAGTTAAACTGCAGGAAAATGAAGGTCAAGAAGATTTCAAAAGCTCACATGCCAAATGGCCTGGACGATACTGACCTATATTATACCTCACAGAAACTGACCATCCACTTCACTCTTATTTGAATTTTTATTACATAAGGAGGCTTCCGTTGCATTAACCCAGTAGCATTGCTATTGCTTCCCTTGCTGGAATGAGATAACTAATCAGGACATATATTTTTTGAAATAAGGTTGATGCGAGTGCAACGGCAAGAATGGAGCTAACCAAATATAGTTCAGATATTAGACTGTTATTTTCATAGCAGGGCAGTTTCCACCATGACGGACCATAAGGCTGGCTTTCCAATAAAGGTAGTAATTTTCTGCCTAGAGAAGTATACATGTCATACTGAGCCCCTAGGAAGTTTAAATTACAAACACAACATGAACAAGCATAACTGGGAACATAAAATCAAATCTATGGATGAAAGAGTTGTTCCAGGCACAGAGCCCAGAGGGTGGCAAAGGAAGAGGAATTAGGAAGTAGGAAACTCACATGTTGTAGAGATCGAAGGCAGGCCGTGGGTCCAGAGCAGCCCACTAAAGCCACTATTCTGGCGCCATCAACTTAAGAACAAACAACCAGGAAAAAAACATGAACCTTGAAGCTGACCTTTTTGCGAAGGAAAAAGTCAATATCAAGCTGCGGCCTCGGATGATGTTAGAATGATAGTAAGTAATCTCTGTACACAACAGTCAAAGATTAAGGTGTTTCTTAATTTAAGTTACTCCCCAGAATACCAAGTAAAATGTGTGATTAGTCCCAAAGTGAAACTATCCTTCTAATTGCTTTTTATAGAAAGAAGGATGCTATAGTGAGTGGGTGCCCCAGCAGAAGCTCAGAACACTTCTGGGTACTTGCCAAAGCAAACCTGTGCATGAAACATAGTAGAGCAATTTCTCCTCGTTTTGTGCATAAAATCAATAGATCCCAACTTGAGTCAAGTGTACGGTGGCTGATAGTAGAATTATGGATCCTCAAGTAGAAGTTTGGGCTCACCTAGACTGTACCTCACGGATATAGTGGTCTATAGAGTGAATCCTTTATATACAATTTTACCCTGGAGTCATCATGATCTCAGAGATTGTTTCCACAATGAGAACTTGAGGACATGGTGTCCCAGAAGTTTACTGGTTGTAAGGTTTATACAACCAGTGTACAGAGTTTTGTTTTTTTTTTTTAATTTCTATTGGTTTTTGATTTCTTCTCCCACTGAAATTTCTCTGGTCTGAAATTATGCTCTTGGTGTTCCTTAAAACCAGATTTCCCCCTAGGGCATTGATGATTAGTCCAGATTCCATGGAATTCCACCTGCTTTCTATGAACACTCTGAAGTTATAGGGGATATGTTTTATTTATATGCATGTACATTTTTTTGTGTTTTCTTAATTAGTTTTTTCCCTTATAGTTTTATTGAGATACCATTGATACTGACATACAGCACAAAGCTAAACACACACCTGGCCCAGGCCCTGGAGAAGCTAAAGAGGGTACAGAAGGTGGTGGTCCCAGCTGCTGACTCACACCACATGAGTCAGGAGGTGAGCTACACAACGTCTGTGGCTTCCCTTTTGTTCTCCAGATCTCCCACAGAAACATTTCTCCTGTAGCCTGCCCTAGCTGGAAAATACAGGGAAGAGAATTCTAGGAAAATAAAGTTCAGCCTAGACAAAGTGAAACAAAAAAGTCATCACAAATGTATTTTCTATTCAGTGATTCTTGTAGGTAATAGTAATTGTGCTCACAGTTATGAGCAAAGTCTCTGTGCAGATTTGCTAACCTGGCAGGAACTTACAGGAAGCCTCAGTGTCTAGGATATTTTGATTTGTCAAGAGAAGTCAGAATTTTGAATTATGTGAAAACGGTCAATTGCTAAATTTTGAAAAAAATTATAATGAAAGTTTAAAACACAAATAAAAACACTGCAGATAAAACAAACAGGTTTGTGAGTGGGATTTAACTCACAGATGACATCTTGGAATTTCTGTACTAGAATGTAGGCAACTTGAGTGCTGTATGTTAACTATTTCTGAAGCTCCTGAGATATTTTATGTATGCGTGTGTGTGTGTGTATTTTTTTTAAAGAGCAAAATGAGTTCATGTACTACTAAATAAATAAATTGATAACTTGGGATCTTTGGAGAGTTTAAACATTGGAAAGACGTTCTAAATATGTCCAGACAATGTAATGCAACCCCTGCTATATCAAAGATTCTCTGATAAAGGTTATTTATCGCTATGTCCAATTCAGAAAAATATCAGTACATTTATTGCTTTGATTCATAATCACAAAGTTAAATGAAGATTAAATTGAGAATACACTAAACTCTTTAAATAGTTATTCATTCCTTAAAGGAATGAAAAATATATGAGGGAAAAGACAAATGGTAAATCTAAAGCTGGAGGAATTCAGTTTTCAGGTCTTGGTGGGCAGATATATTCTTTTATGAATTAATTATAAACTAATTAAAATAGCATAAATCACACATTTCTGATGGATACAGATGGGACTCTGTATTGACAGTCCACCAGGAAGGACAGCTTTGACATGACTGTGAAGTGTTCAGTAATTGCTATCCAGTAGAGCAGTTGAGAATTGTAATATTGCCTATTTTGTAGCCCAGATTGAACCAGCATTATGTCAATTAGCATATGTTAAAGTCTCTTCTTCTTTATTCTCTTGCTGGTAGAGTAGCTGTGCGAAGGAACTGATTGGATCTTTGAAAAGCAGAGTATCATAACAATTAAGTTAAAGCAGGCATACTGTGAAAATGGTCGTTCCAAATGTAGAGAGGCACACAGATCTATGTATGTGTATGTGTACATGCACGTGTGGTTAGAGTGGTTGGTTGGTTGGTTTTTAACAAACTACTCAGCCTACTAAAGTCTGCACGCAGATTTGTTTCCATGCTCGGGCAGAGACAGAAAACACAAGAGCTACTCAGTGATAGTGCCAGCTATGTGAGATAGAAAGCCCAGTCTGTGCTTCACGAGGGAGAGGGAAAAAGGAAAGACAACTCGTGCATGACTTTTGCTTTTGGAAAAGTAGTAGCGGAATGAAGAGTTTAAGGAGGACCAGAAGGTCAAAGTGGAAAGTGAGAGTAAACCAAAGAATTACAAGAAGTCATAATAAAGTGACAGCGGAAACTGAATGCAAAGAAGTGGGAGGTCTTTCAGTGACAAGATAATGACCAGTGAAAGCATTGCCCTTTTCCAGCAGGATTCAAAACATTGCTGAGAATTCCTGCCTGCAAAAATCTACTGGATTAAGTAAAATAGAGGTCAAACACCTTAAAGTTCACACATGTCTGCTTCCATACCTACTATGATGTACTAATTTCCTAAACTTGCCATAACTCATTACCAAAAGCTTGGTGGCTTAATGCAACAGAGATGTATTCTCTCATAGGTCAGTAGACCAGAAATCCAGGATCAAGGTGTTGGCAGGGTTGATTCTTCTGGAGACTCTGAGAGAGATATTCATCCTTGCCTCTCTCCTGGATTTTGGTGATTGCTGTCAATCCTCAGCATCTCTTGACCTGCAGACACCCTAATCTCTGCACTCACTGCTGTCTCTGCATCACTGCCCTTTTATGTCTCTCCCAAGGGTATTGTCATTGGATTCAGGGCCCACCCTAGTCTAGTATTATCTCACTTCAATATTTAACTCAGTTGTACCTGCAAAGATCCTGTTTAAATGTGGTCACAGTCTCAGACTCAAGGTAGGCATGAATTTGAGGGAAACACTACTCAACCTACTACTATAAAATTTTTTTAAAATCTAAAAACAGGTTATTTAATTATGTCCTAGGATTTCCTAAAGAAAAAATTTCTTTGTTCCCATCTTTAATAATCAAGAGTTACATAAACATAAACTCAAATCATTATTTTTTATCAAGTGTTATAAGAATTGTTATATAGAAACCTACACTAATACTATACAGTAATATTTGGTGTAACCCATTTATAAAAACTAAATATATTTACTGAATCTATTTTTGTTTTATTCTTAATAAAAATTACTTCCTGAATCCTGTATGTCATGATTACTTTACTGTTAGATAGAAAGGTATTAATTGAAATCATTGGCTGTCTTTATGTTGGAACAATGCTTGAAAGCACTGCTTTTTAACAAGTTCTGTAGGTGATTCTGGTGCTCACTGAAGTTTAAGAAGCACTATGTTAGAGTAACAAGCAATTTCACTTACATTACCCATTTATTTCTCAAGACAAGCCAATAATTTAGGCATCAATGACAAATCCAGACTAGGAGGCTCCAGGTAAAATGACTTGCGTGAGACGATTCACTGAGTTGATGGCAGAGCTGAACCAATAATGTATTTATGTCATTAACACAATATTTACTCAGTTTCATGAACTGAAAAAATGTGGGAAGAATACAGGATTAAATAATATGTAGTCCACCAAATTCACCTAACTGGAGTATGTCTCACTTACATTTCTATTTCCTTTCTTTTCAGGTTGGGTGCAGCAGGGAAAGCCATAATCCAGTCCAAGACACCAATACCATCAGCTGCCAATGCCTTCTGGTTCCCTTTATGCCCTGCCTCTCAACTGTGTGCTCCAGGGGACGTGGGCACTTGGAGGACCCCGTATGCAGAAGCACTGGCCTGACCTCCACAGTCGGATCACTTACCATCCTACAGGGGAATTCTCAATGAAAAGGAAATGGCAGGGGACATTTAGATTTGGATATTTAGATTTACGGCTCTTCCCGGGATAAGCCTCTCCTGTAAAAATGAGTGCTTTGCATTCACTGCTTAGCCACCCGTAGGAGGAAGTTATTCTTATCCTATGTGTAGCAAACAAACATCAAAACAGTCAACCTTTCAAATATTGCTCTTTGTTAATCAGCAGGAAATGTGAATTACAACTCATGGACTAAACAGAATCTTAATTGCTCCCTTTAATCTTGCCTGCCAAGTTTCGTTTTTTCATCTAGAAAATGTGAAAAAAAAAAAAAGCATGAGTTGAAAATAAGATGACTAATGTATGAATCAGATCATATGGACCAAAAAAGAGACTATGTGATCATATAATATGGTCAGATCTCTTCCAGGTCTGCTCTTAATATGATCTTTTGACCAATTTGGTATCTTCATTTTTGTTAATTGAAGGTAGTATAAATGTTATTGTCTTTCTTTTGTATATACTAGAATTCACACAATATATATGTAATGTTAGCATTCTGTCAGAATATTTGGCTAAATGTTTTTATTTTGAGAAAAATTCAAGTTTGTGTAGTAAGATGGATCTATAAATCACCATATTGTTAAAGGGACTATTTCCCTACCTTGCTTAGGGGAGGTAATCTAAAGGGAACTAACAATGCTTAAAATTGCATTATGCCTAAGACCAACTGCACAGGTATAAGAAATTATACAAAGCCTCTGGACTATGAACAATATAATCACTTAGAAAGTCTTACAGGGGTGACTTTAAATTAATAACATTTAGACACCATCAATAGTTCAAAGAGAATTAGAGCACAACCTTGATTTTTTTTTCATGGTTGGTCAACCTCTTGGCGTATGTGAGGTTGTAAAATGTCACATTAGAGAAAAGAATGCTGCCAGTAAAGAAGATCCCAGTAAAAGTGCTTCTTCATGTTAGCACTGAATGTTGCGCAAAGAGGTCCTCAGTACTTGCGTTGATCTAGGTTAAAATAACATCTTCACATTACAAGGCATACTCTACCGTCTTAAATAGAAACTGTTTCTCCTTAACCTCAGTTTTCTTGCCTTTAAAATAGAATAATAACCCAGCACCGTGATGTTACAAGGATTTTAAAATATAACTTTAAGGACTTTGGAGTTTATCTCAGAATGCCTATGCTACTCAAAATGTTAAGCACTAGCCACATGTCATATTTAAAATCACTTGTATGTGAAATCTTAAAAAAAAAAAAAAAAAAAGACACAAATGAACTTATTTACAAAACAGAGACAAACTCACAGACATAGAAAACAAACTTATGGTTACCAGGTGGGAAAGGGGGTGTAGATGGATAAATTGGGATTTGCAGATACTAACTATTGTATATAAAATAGATAAACAACAGGTCCTCCTGTACAACACAGGGAACTATATTCAATTTCTTGTAGTAACCTATAATGAAAAAGAATATGAAAAGAGATGTATATGTATAAATTAATCACTATGTTGTACACCAGAAATTAACACAACACTGTAAATCAACTACACTTCAATAAAAATATTTTGTAGTAACCTATAATGAAAAAGAATATGGAAAAGAATATATATATGTGGGTATGTCTGTATAACTGAATCACCACGCTGTATACCAGAGACCAGCACAGAAATGTAAATAGACTATACTTCAATAAAAAAGGATCAAAAATAAATTAAAATTAACTTATATTAAATAAAATTAAATATTCGGTTTGCAGTTGTGATACTCACATTTGAAATCTTCAGTAGGCTGGGGGCTACCATAATGTGCAGCAGAGAGACTTTCCATTACCACGGTAAGTTCTATGTGGTAGTGCTGGTATAGGTTCTTGAAATTTAGACACAAGTGCTTGGTGTTAGGCATGGGCATGACATCCAGTTTGCATTTTAGATAATTTATGTAGAAGGAAATGTGAAGAATGGATTGCTTGGTGGACGGAGAGTCTCTAGAAGCAGGGAGACCCAGGTGGTTCCTGCACCTGGGTTTCTGAGTCCCACTGCTGGAAGACTTCCTTGACTTCCCCAGTCTGAAATAAGTCCCCCTTTTCTGTGCCCCCATGGCTGATTACATTTTTCCAAATGCAATAGCCCAGTCTATGTGTTCTTACGATGTGACATTAACACTCATCCACTGTGAGGTGAGGTCTGGAATTTGGAACACCTGGGCAGCTGGGCTATAGTGAGGTGGTACTGCATGCCTACTGAGATAGGGCCATAAACGGTGATCGGCCTTCACCTGGCTCTCTCTAGGATGCTGAGGTGCCTCTTAGGAGGCTTGAGCTGATATAGAAGAAGTTTGCCTTTCCTTAAGTGGCCATGCTGGAGAGATTATGTGCAGAGACCTCACAGAAATAAGGAGAGATGACTTGTTCCAGTGCCCAGCTGCCTGAGTGTTCCTAGACCAGACAACTTTGGATGATTCCAGTCCCTAGATAATGCTGAGTGGAGCCAGAGAGCGGTCATGAGCAAACCCTGCCCAGACTGTACTTTCATCAGCTAAGTAAATATTTGAATCCACTAAGTTCAGGACTGGTTTGTTATGCAGCTCTAGTAACTGTAACAGCACTCATACTATATTGTGTTATTTAATTACTAATTAGGCTTTATTTGATCACCATAATCAGTCTTTAACTATTTCTTTACGTAGACAACTCCCATATGTTATCCTTGAAATCAAGAGTTAATTTTGTATCTCCAATGCCATGACAAGTGCCTAGCATTTAGCACAGGATAATCACAGATCTCCTTTAAGTATATCCTTATAGAGACAGAGTCAACGTGAAGAAGTTCTGCCTTGGCTATCATTACAGGGTCTTAGTTACAAGGGTAAGGAAGAGCAAGTTATAAATAACATAATTTATCTTCTGGGTAGATATATCCTTAAGGATGATAAGAGAACTTATCGTAACAGCTAAAGTTTTGAATTGTTATGTTTTTGTCTTCCACAAGTCTCTTCTTGTATTTATGTTTCTATATTTCTAATACATAGGATAATTCACCTATTACAAGATGAACATAGAGATGTCATGAATTTTACCACTAAGCATACTGTAGAAGAAAACACACACACACACACACATATATATATGTATATATCATGTCTATTGGATAAATTAGATTAAATTAGCTAAAAAAATAGGAAATAATGGACCTTCCATAGCCCTGAGATTCATTTTGTGATTCAACTATCTGATTATTCAGTGATTGAAACAACAAATCCAGCCCGCTAGTAATATTTCCTCTGCTTGTCTAATTTAAAGCCAACTTTCTTCCAACTAGGGTCTCAGTCATATTGGAAGTCAGCAGAACAACATTTGTACAATTGCAGGAGAGAGCAATTAAGGAAAAGCAATTCTTAATGGACTCTAAACTTATGACTTAGTGCTGGTGCCCTCTGAATATGATAGATGTTTAAATGTTTGCCCTTTTACCTATTGCATGCTTTAGGGTTTCCTGAGAGACCTCTTTGACCTGAAGAATGTGAGGTACACCCTGGTTCTCTTCTCTCCTTGTCCCACCCTTTGACCAGTCAGTATCAGCATCCAGGAGTAAACCTTTATCCCTGCTTACTGAGTGTGAGTGTTTATCAGCTTGACTAGGCTGTGGGGTGACTCGATATTTGGTTAGACATTATGGATGTTTCTGTGAGGGTGATACTGATTGAGGTTAAGCTTTGAGTCAGTAAACTAAGCAAAGCAGATTGTCCTCCCTGATGTGGGTGGGCCTCATCCAATCAGTTGAAGGTCTGAATATCACAAAATGGCCAACCTTTTCCCAAGTAAGAGATAATTATTCCTGCCTAATGTTTTTTGATTAGGACTTTGATTTTTTTCCTTTAATGAAAAAGAATATGAAAACGAATATATGTATGTATATGCATGACTGAGTCATTTTGCTGTATGCCAGAAATTGACACACTGTAACTGACTGTATTTCAATACAAAAAAGTGAAGACTTTTAAGCTAGAACAAAAATAATAAGTGGAATTTTCACATAATTATTTTATGATGAAGGATATTTTGGGCAAGATCCTAAAGTTAGGGAATAGTACAAGGTGTTAGGAGAATAGCTAGTCATTCATTCAACTGGGAGTACATGAAAAGGGGTGGAATATTTAAAAATGGTAAACTAAATCAGATCAATGGGTATTAAAGAGCATCTTATTAATCAGGGTAAGGAGTTGTACATTTTGTGTGTGAGGGATATGTGTGTGAGTGTGTGTGTTTGTGTATAGAATGGAAAGCCAATTAAGTTTTGGGAGGCTGAACACCATTATAATTAGAACTAATTTAAGAAGACTAATCTGACAGGAAATGTAGAATTAAGAGTGCCTGAAAGACTGGGTTGTATTCGTGTTTACTCAACTGTCCATAATATATTATTTAGTCTATTGCAAAGGGTTATATAGTAATTAAAAGACTATTTCAATATCACCAAAAGAGCATGTTTTGAAAAGTAATTCACAAGCTAGTTATTTGTAAACTAATTTGTAAATTAGCTTTTCTTATATGTAAGCATTATTTTAACAAACGTCAGAAACCCAGAAATGCCTCTTCCTTCCTTGTCCACCCCAGATAATAAAAAGAGAAATCCCATTCAACAAGGGATGATCAAGGTGCATCATTCCACTGATGTCCAAGTACGAGTCTGCTGAAGTGACTCACGTCTCTTCCTCATTATTATGCGCACGCCCATCATTTAGGCTGTTGTATGCTTGATGGAAGAGAATGAACTTCCCAGGTAATATTTTGTGTGTGGAAATTTATCAGTGGGTAAGGAAAATTTAAATCATATAGATATTTTGGTAAGCAGAGATTTAATATGGGCAAATAGAAACTTAAATAATTAATAGGAAGGCTGAGAGAACAAAGGAGAACAAGGGAGTTTTCAGGAAATCTGATAACGCAGAGAGTTCAGGGATGCCATCCCACAGATTGCACCAGCCTGAAGTGCAGAAGAGATGATTTTCAAATTGTTTGGGAGCTGCTGAAAGTCAACAATAATTTCTGCTACCTACCAAGAGTAGCTTCCAGTAAATAATGTTTCCTCTGGTTCTGCCTGGCTTAGCCTGCTTGGACTGCTGTAACAAAATGCCATAGATTGGATGCCTTAAACTACAGACATTTATTCTCATAGTTCTGGGGGCTGGGAAATTCAAGATCAAGATTCTGGCTGATTCAGTGCCTCCTGAGAGCCCTTGTCTGACTTGCCTTGTCTCTAGTCCTCATATTCAGAGAGAAATCAATCTCCCTGCATCTTATAAATCCACTGATCCCATAATGAAAGCCACACCCTCATGACCTTATTTAACCCGAATTATCTTTCAAAGTTCTCATCTACATAAGGTAGTTAAAATAACTAGAAGATCTGACCAAGAAAGAGGACGTAACTAAGGAATTTAAGAAGGAAATGGTACAAAAGAGGAAAATTAGGAGTATTTGGTGTTAGAACAGCCAATGAAGAAATGTATTTCCAGAAGGAACAAGGGTCTAATGTGTGGGACAGTGCTCAAAGATCTGTTCAGATAAAAAGAGAGAACTGAAAATCCTTGTGATGTTGACACGTGGAAAGTGAATGAGTGGTATCAACAGGAGTCAGACTAAGGTAGGTTGCAAGCAAAAGGAAGATACGGATGTGGAGAAAGCAAGTGGTGATTGTCTTAGGAAATAATGTGGAAGGGATCGGAGAAATAGCTGGAAAGCTTGGAAGAAAGGGGAGTTTTAAATAGTCATCGAATGTTTATATGTGACAATTATGATACACAAGACAGGAAGAAACAAATGATTAGGACAGACCAGAAATAAAAATCTTGTGCAGTGAAATTGGACTCTTTAAGCCTCTCTATATTATACATGTAGGCATATAGGGCACTTAACTTCAATCATCATTTGATATGTCTCTTGCCTCCTTCCCATTCCTGTGATGGTTGATTATCAGATTAAACCCCTAAAAATCCTTCATTTTGGTCCACCCGGTCCCCTCAATTCCACCAGCTCTGATGCCTTCGCGTGGTAATTGAGGTACATTTTTGGTGTTGCTGGGATCCTTGAAGTCCCAGAGTCCTAACCCAACCTCCCACACCTAAAATAGCTTATCTCCACTCCAAGGGGATATTTTTAGTTTGGTATAAATTACTCTTTTTTTTTTAAATATTTCTTTTCTAGTCATTTCCTTCTATGTTTCTCAGAATCAGTTTTACTAGGCTTTGGACACAAATTGAATCATAATCTCCTCAATGGCTTTAAACATTTGTAAACAAAATCCAGAAAGACAAGTGCCTACAGGTACCTCTGCAATCTGCCAAGTCATAAATCTTCCCTCAGGCACAAAAAAGACAATTGCCTAAATAGGGAAGAGAGACACTTAAAAAAATATATTTAGAGGAAAACAAAATGAAGTAAAACAACTCTCTCATATCTCACAGTGTGTTCTAATAAATAGAAAGATACAGATGACATAGATATAGTTATACAGAGACACTTTCAGGACCACAAGCCAGGTCAGCAAAATCTGCCCTTGAAGCTATTTGACCTAACAGTTTTCTGCCTTTTACAGATACTTTTTCCCCTTCACTGATGAACTTACTGAGTCTCTAAGACTCCAAATTATACTCACAATAGCTCCCTTCTTCACCTGTGAGAAAAAAACCCAGAACTAGGAAGAGTGCAGATTGAATGGTTTAAAGGCTTATTTTTATTGAAGTGTGTAACATAAAAATCTTAAAATTAAGTGGTGTTTTCTAACAAATGATTCAATATCAACTAAAGAAAAAAAACGTTTTCAGCAAATTAAATACAAAACAAAAATGTTTCATCATTTATTCATTTGATCTTTAAGTGCCTACACTTTACAGGGAGTGCACTGTGCTAGAAATGTAGTCATTTTGGACTTAAATTATTCTTAAAGAGCCCAGTTACTGGATGTTTCACTTCATGCCAGAACCACCTAGTGGTGCAAGCTTCTGCATCCAGTTTGTGGAACTCTGATTTGCTAACTTACTCTCGAATGTTTATTAAACATGGGTCATTTAATTAAATTGAAATAAAACATTTAATTAAATGCCATTAATCCATACTTGCACTTTGGGGTGATTTTATTCCAAAGGGCAAATTTTTCTAAGTACAAAAGTTAGTAAGTCTATAAGTAATATAAACAAAACACTGACCTTTGTCCCTTGGAATCTGTGCCTGCTGGTTTGGTTAGGATCTATGCCAGTGTTTTGATTCAAGTCTAGAACTTTATTTTGCCCTCAAATAAACTAACATTCTGGCTATGTAGTTTACATTCACAATAGTACAGAATGAGACAGAGCATAACCCAATAACAGTGGCAAACCCTTAAGTCACATGTCAATTTTTCTTCCTTTCTTAGGTCATGTTGGAATTTATCCTTTAGGTTTCCTCCTCATTGTCCTTTATGAAAAGGACATAGTGTAATGTTGTTTTCATATCCACATTTTTGCAGCAAAGCATCTCACACAAAATAACAAAACATCTTTTACAAGTATAATGAACAATTTCTTGTTTCTTACCCCGAATGTGGCTCTATGACAGAAGGTTTAGACACACACACGTACAGAAATAGCTATACACATTAGACGGGGGATTTTTTTTCATCAGAAGAAAAATCATTAGTTTAAGAAATGAAAAATGTATTTAAATGAAAGTGTTTTCATTTCCTTTTGTTTTAATTGTGAAAATAGTTTTGACTAGCAAATAGTCCAGTTAGAAGGGTCAATATTCACCTGTCCCACCAAACTGCCTTTTAAATACAGGGTATGATGTAAATTTACCGCCTAAGTGGAAACAACACTGACTGCACTGTCTTATAATCATCGTTAAAGACTAACCTTTGAGCTATATTCTGTCACATAAATACCCTGCTCCTTGTAAATTATTTGACTATCTAGGGTCAAAAACAGAGAGAAGTCCAATGTCAATGCTTGATCAACTGCATTTCCAGCGACAATCTTTGACTTTTTTTTCTTTTTACAGGAAGTTATTAAGGTACCTGTACAATATATCTCACAAGAGTCCTTGTGTTCACTGATCCCTCAGACATAGCACCAGGTGTCTTCTGGTATGCAACACAGTTCATATCACCATTTTTAAGGAAAGAGGCAGAAACAAGGATATTTTCAACAGTAAATTTACTTACTATCAAAAATAAGCTATTTGGATTTTTCTTTAATGCAGTTAAGGTTGTTATAACTGAAACTTCCATGCATCATCTTGATACCTTAAGGACATCTCAGTTTGAATCAGAAATACAGGTGGATGTGGGCTTCACAGAAAAAAGATACAACTTTCTAATTATAATGGGACTTTAACTAGATTATCAGTTCCCCAAGATCTCAGAAATCAGCTTAATTTTTGTTAAGAATTGAGAAGGAACTAAAGATTTAAGAAATGCTGGATCAATTAACAAAAATTTGTCTAATTCCATTGAATTTCATGAGGTGCAGAGTTAGAAAAGGTGGGGAAAAGAATAATGAAGGAAATTAAACTAATTGATCACTTTCTAAATTCTACATTCACATATACTATATCTCTTAATAAAAAAAACAAAGTACCCTATATATTACTATTTTGCATATGAAATTTTACCATAATTGTAGTAGACACTGTTGGTACCCTGTCCCTTATCTTCCAGTCCTTACCACCTCATTGCAACTTAACTGCTAACTTCTAGCTCTAGCATTTCTTTTAAGACTTTCTCTTGATTCTGGACCTTGCTTGCCACATGCTCAAGATACCAATCATAATCTCTCCAATGGTTTTAAGCTTTGGTAAACAAAATTCATAAAGGCAATTGTCTGCAAGAACCTCTGCCTTCTTTGGAATAAATCTTCCCTAAGGAAAGAAAGCAGAGAGCTTTATTAACATCGCTACCTCCCACCCCAACCACCTCCCACCAGTGACTTAGGAAAGTTGGTTTATAAATTCTTGAGTTCTCTCATGCTTCAGATGAGATAAATCTCAGCCAAGTGTTCTTTGCTTTGCTTCTGGAAGTTTCCCAGCAGGATTAATCTCCAGGTGCCCACAGAGGTAGCTGACTTGGTAACATACCCTTTTGTGGCTGCCTTTTCTTGTCTCATTTTCCACTCCCCTATCAGAGTTCTCCTTCATACCCCAAATGAATCCCTTCACTTGAATATTTATTTCTGAAGATATCCAAACAAAAACACTATTTTTAAAATCTAATAACCTATTTTCTTACAAACACTTTTTGCACCAGCACTAGATAAGGACAAATTTAAGCATAATTACTCCACTCCTTCCACAACAACAGAAGGAAGGAGAGAAGAGTAGGTCAAGACTAAAAGCTAAGAATATTTTCTCTTCTTTGTGCAAATAAATCAGCAGGTGATGAGTCAGAACAAAATATTCTTCTAAGATATTTCATTTGGTGTGACTTGGAGTAGTTTAATTTCTCATTGATCTGTTGTTGCTGTTATTTGTTTTAATGACATATGGATTGGAAATCTAGATTTTCAATCCAGGATAACAGATAATTCAACTAGGAGTCTGTTCTTTCTTTCATCTCATTATGAAATATTTATAACTACTAATTTTTGTGTTCTAAGCCCCAGGTCTTGACATAAAGTCTTAGTGTTATATGTCACTTTCTCAGGGGAACTGTATCTATATGAGAATATATATTTTCTTAACAAAAATTCTTTTTTTTTGGTCATCAGCATTGTGTATTTAAACAGGTTAGCCTATATTTGTTAATTATGGCTTAGAAATGACTGAAGAAACAGCCTAAGATAATGATGATCTTTGTCATGTGCAAGAGATTATGGCATTGCATTTCCCACCAGTGGAGGCATCTCTCAAGGTCATGCTGGGCTGGATTTTATACCACATTCAAGCAGAAACAGTAAGCAACAGAGGGGTAAGAGCTCAAGTTCAATGTCGAGACAAAATTCGTCTTAATCTTTATTCTGCCTGATATGAGCTGTGTATCTTGGACAAGTTATTTAATGTATTTGTTCTTCAGTTCCTTCATCATTAAAACAAAAAGATTAAATGTTGTACAACAAGTATTAAATTAAACACTGCAGTAAAATACTTAGCACCATGGCCAGGATTAGCATTGTCCAGTAAGAGTGAGTTAGCTTCACCACTGCTACAACTAAGAATAATAAAATGACAACAATGAGCATTTTCTTGTTAACAGTTAAAGCACAGGTGATGATCAAATGCACTAGAATCCCACATGGCAAACACATACTTTCCAAAATCTTGAGTGTTGAGGTACACAGATGGCAGAGGAACAAGAACGTCTCATATTTAAGCAGTTTAGTTTCCCTGGCCTCATCTATATGAAAATGCCGCATAGTAATTAATCCATCCAAGCTTTCAATCAACTTCTATGAAGATCCCAAATAAAGCATTTTTTTCCCCTCAAGTTTGAATGGCCTTGCATATGTTTGCTAATTTAAGTATGGGTAGCAAATGTTCAAAACAATGGAGTCCTTGCCATTATTTTGATAACAGATACAAACACAAAGAGACTTTTGACAAAAGCCTCCCTCCCCTGCTTCTTCAACAAGCGTCAACTCGGGAAAACCTTTTTATTTTAGCATTAATTTGATGCTTTCCAGACACAGTGAGCACAGAAAATGAAAGTCCTTTTAATTATTCCTACCCTCAATGCCCAAACACAATAAAAAAATATAGTGGCAGAGGGAATTAAGCACCAGAAAAATGATTACTTGAAGACAACATCGACTTTTATTTGCTTATTCCCAAATTGTCTGTATTGAGCAAAAAACTCAATAGCATAAAGCATTCAGTGGAACCTTTCATAAAAGACTCACGTGCTTCGGGGATTGTTGGCCTCATTAATAAGTGACAACCAGACATACTTTTATGTTGTAGCTACCTTTCTGAGACCTACCTTGCTCTCAGGGTATGTGTGTTGAATTACTTACAGGGACTTACACATCAGGGAACTCAACATGGTGTCCACTAGATTTATAGTAAACTGGATGGTAATGATTGCTTAAATATTTGTCAGCATTTTAAAAAATGGAGTCCCTTCTACTATGTTGTTTTTCAATAATATGTGAGTTCCGGCATCTTTTATAACCTCCATCTTTATAATGAGGGGGAATTACAGGTTCATTTGAGTATACTCTTATGAACCAGGGACTACAGTGTGGAATTATGAGTTATAAAAGGGATGAATTGTTTAAATGATTGCTTGGTGTCACATTAACAAGAAAAATGCATATTATTTAGTTTATTTGAATAAGCTCCTTCAACCTTAAAAATAAAAGAAAAGCCCTCACTTCACCTTGCTTTCTGTTCTGTATATTATGTTATTTAAAATTTTCCTTCATGGTAAAATTTGTGAAAAAAGAAATTCATGTTTGTTTTTTCAACTTCTCTGTAATCTTACCAATCACAGCTGGATTGGAAATCTAGTAGAAAAACTTCAGATCTTCTGTTACTTGACCTCTGTGCAGCATTAACCCTACTAGCCATTTTCTCCTTGATCTCTCCCCCTGTTCTTTGTGATCTTATTTTCTTGACATTCTTTTTGACCTTTATTTCATGCCTCTTTATTTGTTCTTTGCATTGATGGCCCAATTAAATCAATGGATCTCAAGCTTCATTATCCATTGGATCACTTTTAATGCTTATTTAAAGAAATTTAAATGGTAAACTCTAGATCTCGAATCCATCACCAAAATAGATGTGAGGAAAGTTACAGGGACCCAAATCTTGGGAAAAAAAAATAGCAAGGATGATTCTGATGCGTTGCTTTCATTGTAAGGTCACTATTGTATCGACTGACATTATCTGCTCTCAGGTATGATTTGATGCTGTGCATCAATGCTTCTCAAGTCTATTGTTTCTAAACTTTCAGATGGAGATTTCCAACTGTTAACAGATAACTTTACATGACTATCCCACAGGTACCTCAACAAAACATGCCTGACAGTAAGTACATCATTTTTTTACTCCTCAAATCTGTGTATCCTCTTGTGGGACTTCTTTCTGTTGGCTGCATCATCACACATCATTGGAACAACATATCTCGAGGATTATCCTTGTTTTTTCATTCTTGTCCTAAGCACCATACTCCATCCATACTCATTCCCCTCACAATCAACTAATTATTAGTAAATCTTTAGTCAGAGAAAGGAGGAAGAATTAAAATAGGATTAACAAATAGAATGTATGATCTCAATGCAGTCTCAAAATTCTGAATTTCTTTTATTGTAAGACCCAGTCTGTGGGAATTTTTGTTCCATTCATTCAACGATCAGAGGATTGTATTTTCTATTTTTAAGCCAAGTCAATATTTTATTTAATAGAATAACTTTTAAAACTTAAAATAAGATAAAATTTTTAATATTCCTTATTTATGTGAAATAATGTCTACAGAAGGCTTAACTGTTTCTTTCTTTGAGGGAGGAAAGCTAGAAATTATCTTGGGCATCACGTTATTGTATTAGAGAAAAATTATTTTAAATAATTGATTTTTATTCATGAAAATAATTATTTGTCAAAGAAACTGATTTTTCTTACGCACTCAGTTACAAAAAGTATTGTCCATAATTTGCACAAATACATTTTTTCTGTGCTAATATTTTGATTTTGATAATAAAATTTATTAAGAAATTTAAAGAAAATATATGAAATATTTTGTCTTCAGAGAATCTATTATATGATTAGGTACATAAAAACCTAGTTAAATTCTGCAATAAATATTTAGCAACTAATAAATGAAATAAATATTTTCTATGTCTAAAGACTTGACTTACAATGGAGTAGAAAAAAATCAGTATAACCACATATACGAGATTTAATTTCATAATAATTTTTAATTTAATAATATTTTTCCTTGTTGATACCATAAAATTGCCTTCTATTCCTTTTTATAGTGTTAATAATATCCTGATGTTGAGTTAAATAATGGTTTGAAGTAAAGATTATTTATTCAGAGTTAGAGTTTTTTTCAAAAAATTTCTTTATAGAGATTATTGTTTTCTTCTTTTGAAAAATGTGGAAACGTGGTCAAGAGCAATTGGTATTTTCTGTAGTCAACTGGATCTTTTATACCTCAGTCGAGTGTCCAATTTATGAAAATGTTTTCCAGTGTTTATCAAAAGCACCTTGTACTTATCCCAGTGCCAGAGAAAATAAAATGGTAATGGGATCATTTTCGTGTAAATGGAGTAGCCGCCATGCCATCTGCTGCACGTGTCTGAAATGCAGACAGTACTGCCTGGTGCTAGCCTCTTGAGTCACAACACAAAGTCCATTCTCCTGCCAGAAGGAAAGAAGTAATTTATGTATAGATTTTTTGGACAAGTTCAGTAATTTTATTAACCTTTACTATTTAATTTTCAGAAATATTCATCTTTGATTTGGCGATGAAATGAATATAAATATTAATGTTTCTTCTATCAGTGCCCCTTTAAGACATTAGAATTAGAGTTGTGTTTTGTCTTGATTAAAAAAGATTTAAGGCCAGACTCTTAGAGCTACAATTATTAAGTTAGGTCATTTCAACCAGTATTTTTTTCCTATGCTCTCTTTTCTGTTAGGACAGCTCGTTTTCTTATTGTAAGTGTGGGCCTCGTTTTTGGCGCCGATGTTCATGACCTAATATTAGCTTAAACCAGCATTTTTACCTAGGGTTGAGTCCTCAGTTTACATTGTACTTTTTTGGTTGTACAATGTTGGTTTCTTTGTTCTGTATATCTCAGAAAGAGACTCAGATAAATTCTTCAGGACTAATGAATTGTTAGTGTGAATATATGTGTGTGTGTGTGTGTGTGTGTAATTTTGTATTTTTTAGTGAAAATTAAAAAAAAAAAGGAGTATATTCTTTCGCCATGAGTAGTGCTATAACAAAGTATAGCTACCAGATTTTAGTGCCAGCATTTGCCTTCGTGTTTATAGTTGTAACATCACCAGATGAAACCAAATGATGTCTAGCATGATGTGTCAGTAGATGATTCACAATAATTTGAATATAAAAAAAAAACTGGGAGGATTGAATCATAACTTGGCACACTGTTAAACAGTTAAGTTGAATTCAAAAGAATATGCAAGGTAGCAAGGTCCAATTATGATTCATGATTCCAAGGTAAAAATAACCAAGTAAAAATAAGCAAACTATAAAATATACAAATTCCTCTGTCTAATATATCTGATATTGGTGATATAGCTTCCATAAAACAACATTATTTGTCAAAACATTAATGCTGTAAATTGAATTTTACTTTTTGTATCTTTTGATATTTTATTGATTAAATGAGTAGGTATTTAACATAAACTATATAACATCAGTCATGAGGTCAAACATTCTGATAGTTTCCTTAATTTCTATCAGGGGTTATTTTATCTTATCACATTTGTAAGATAAAACCTCCCCACATCTGGTATTTATACACATTACTAGTGGATCACATAACATACGCATATAAAATCCATGCTGCTGGTGCTCACCAGAGACAAAACAGTGTACACCTGTCAAAAGTTCTTTTTAACATAATACAGCAAAACCATTTGTAAAACACATATACTCTTTTCTATAAGTAGAATCATATCAAGAAATTTGTTGCATAAATTGTGTCTCCTAAGCTTACGACAGAGTAACCAGTTCTCAGCATTGCTGGGCACCCACATTGGCTGTTTAATTTATCACTGCAGACTGTCCTTTCACATTAAATGCACAACAATCCTACCATTTAAAACTGGGTCAGAGAAACTACATCTACATCGTCATTGCCCTGAAACATTAGATCAACTTTTAAGTCCTCCCCAATATTAACAGGGTTTTAGAATATACTTCATGGAATGTCTTCATGTATCATAGCTGCTCATATCAATGACAGAACAAGCTTTTCATTTTTCCTTTCTTTCATTACACTTCAGTATTCAGAGTGAAACAGTGCATATTTTTTATTTGTTTGTTTTTTTCTTTCTTTTTCCTTCTTCAGAGTTCTGAGATTGCTGACCGAGCCACAGAATAGCTGAGTACCACAGGTCAAAACTGCACCTTAAATATGTGAACAAGTGTCTAACTATTGCTGTAGGTTTTATGTAGATGTTCTTTATCAAGGGTGGAAATTCTCTATTTCTAGTTTGCTGAGTTTTTATCACGAATAGGTGTTGGATTTTGTCAGATGCTTTTTCTTTATCTATTGATATGATCATTTATTTTTCTTTAGTGTGTTGAGGTAAGGGATTGTGTTAATTAATTTTTGAATGTTTAATGAACCTTGTATACCTGGGCTAAATTCCACTTGATTGTGGTGTATAATTCTTTTTATCACTGTTGGATTTGATTTGCTAATATTCTGTTGAGAATTTTTGCATCTATGCAATAGATCAATGGAACAGGATAAAGAGTGGAGAAATAGACCCACATAAATGAAGGTAGATGATTTTTGACAGGGAGGCAAAGGCAATACAATGAAGCACAGATAATCTTTTCAATAAATGGTGTTAGAATAACTGGGCACCTACATACAAAAGGAAAAGAATCTAGAGGCAGACCATTCACAAAATTAACTGAAAACAGTTTATAAACATAAATGTTAATAAAAAGCAAAACTAAAACGCCTAGAAGATAACATATGAGAAAATTTAGGTTACCTTGGGTATAGTGATGTCTTTCCAGATACAATACCACAGGCACAATCCATGAAAGAAAGAACTGATAACCTGGACTTCATTAAAGTTAAAAACTTCTGCTCTGTGAAAGATGTCAAGAGAATGAGAGGAAAAGCCACTGGGAGAAAATATATGCAGAAGATATCTGATAAAGGACTGTTATCTAAAATAAAGAATATTGTATAAAGAATATATAAAACCCAACAGTAAGAAAACAAACAACCAAAAAATATACAAAAGATCTGAACAGAAATTTTAATAAAGAAGGTATACATATGACAATAAGTTTATGAAAAAATACTTAACATCGTATGCAAGTAGAGAAATGCAAATTAAAACAATGGGACCACTACAGACCCATTAGAATTTTTGAAATCTGAAACATTTGAGAACATCAAATGCTGGTGATAAAATGAAGTAGAAAGAACTCGCATTCATTGCTGATGGGAAGACAATTTGGCAGTTTCTTTTAAAACTAAACATACTCTTATCATATGATCCAGTAGTTTATACCTTAGTATTTACTCTAATGAACTAAAAATGGATGTCCACACAAAAAATTACGTATGAATGTTTATAGCTGCTTTATTCATAATTGCCAAAACCTGGCAGCTAAGATATTCTTCAGTAGTTGAATGGATAAGTAGACTGTGGTACATTTAGAAATGGTATATTATTCAGCACTAAAAAGAAATGAGCTACCTAGCCAAAAACAGACATGGAGAAAACTTAAATAAATATTACTAAGTAAAAGAAGCCAATTTGAAAAGACTACATATTGTATTATTCCAAGTATATGACCTTCTGGAAAAAGTAAAACTATGGAGACACTAAAAGATCAATGGTTGCCATGGTTGTGGGGAGTGAGGGATGGATAAGCAGAATAGAGAAGATTTTTAGGACTGTGAAAATATTCTGTATGATATGATAATCATAGATAGATGTCATATATTTATCAACACCCATAAAACATACAACACCAAGAGTAAAAGCTAAATGTAAATTATAGACGGGGTGAAAATGATGTGTCAATGTACATTCACTGACTCTAGCAAATGTACTACTGTAGTTCAAGATTTGCAGTAAGGAGGTTATGTGTGTTTGGGGAGAGGGCATCTATGGGAACTCTGTAATTCCTGCCCAATTTTGCTGTGAATCTAAAACTACTCTAAAATTTTCAAGAATTTTGCAAGTGAGTTAAAGTCACATTGGTAGCCTGAAATCAGATTCACCAAGGAAATCTGTGAAGTGCTACCTTTCTGAGCCTTTTGCTTTCTAGGGAGCTAGTTCTTAAATATCTACCAGCACACTATTGAGTAAATTTACTTAAAAATGAGTGTAGGCATTATAAATGAAAAGACAGCTTTAAAAAGAACAAATAGGAGGGAGACTCAGCCAAATCTTAGAGAATCATGAAAGCTTTCCAGGGAACTAAGATATAACTTAAGATGATGTGGAAAGTAAGGAGTAGAGGGTGAAGGATGCTGGCAGCTGAGGCTGGGAGTGGTAAACAGAGGCCTGAATTTGCAGAGATTTGTTAGCCCTGCAAAGAAATTTGAAATGAAACCTCAGACATACTTAGTAAGGTGCAACTGAGAGGGCACTGTGATTGATGTGATTTGAAAAAAAGAGTCTTGTCCCTTGAGTTTAGGCAGATAGCAACTGGATGGAGCCTAATATCACTTCTGGAGCTAAGGCACAAGAGCAAAACAAGTTAAGGAAGTAAAGGTGGTAAAGATGAGTTCTGTTATTGACTGTTGAGTGTCAGGCCCATGGAACAATCCAGAGGAGAAGTACATAGACCACAGGATGTATATCAATCTGAAACTCGAAAGAGATATTTAGGCCAAAGACTCATTTGGGGCATTTTAACACAAAGATGATCACAGTGGATGAGATCACCTTGGAGAGTTTCTAAACATTCTGTACATCACAGATTCTTCAAGGAAACTGATGAAACTGTCAAGAATACACATAAAGTTTGCCTACATTTTCTGGGAATTTAGGAATATTCTAAAAGTTGTCTCTGTCCCCCAGTCTATGAACTGCTGATGCATTCTGGGAAAAATTAAGTGACATAGGTAATAGGCCTAGGAAAGAAAATTCCAAAGCAAAATATTTGGCAATAATTCAGATCCTGCCAATTTTAGGTATGATGAAAATCAGTAACTGGTGTTTTTATTATAGTGAGAAGCAGTAGTTGAATTGTGATCTATATGTAGAAGAGATCAGGGTTTTTCTAAGTCTACTTAACCAACCTAATAACTTCATTGGAACACTGGCTGCTTTTTTATTTTTTGAAGAATTTCTGATGTTCTTGGATTTTAAAGATCACATAATCAAATGCGAAGTTTAGAAAGATGAAGTGATTTTGAATTTTGTAACTCCAACTACAAAGTATCTTGATTGCTCATGAATAAAGTAAATATTAATTTATGCTGGCATTTCAGTTACAAAATAAATCACATTCCCCATTTTTGATAGCAACCTCAGTGAGAGAACGATGCATTAGGCACCATCCATTTCTCATGTAATACTAAGTAAGTAATTATATTACTTTCTGGATTTCCAACCTGTTCCATAATCTTGCTTGAAAACAAGCCCAACAGAATAAATCCAATAGAAAATATTTACAAAATATAGTAGTCAGCATTCTGTTCAAATAACATTTTCAACTTTATCAGAGTAGTATTAAACTAGACCCTGTGGGATTCCAAAAAAAAGACAATTTCAAAGTTTATAGAAAATTAAAATATCCTTCCATAAAACTTTTAGAAAATAGTATGTTCATGGTCTAGTTTAAAGTATATTTGTGTTACGTAACTGCATATGGATGTCAAATCAATGTCATGTTTATTGACAACCGGTAAATATTGTACCAGACTTTGCACAGGAATTGGCAAACTTTTATTCCTGTAAAAGGCTAGGTAGTGAATATACACTTTGTGGTCCATAAAGTCTCTGTCTCAGTTATTCAACTCTGCCATTGTAGTGCGAAACAGTAAAGCAAAAATATATAAACCAATGATTTTCCAATAATACTAACAGGTGGCTGGTTGGATTCCACTCACGAGGTCTGCTTTAGGAGATACAAAATGGACTAGAGAGAGTGAGTGTACTCAAAAAAAAAAACCTCACAAAATTGATCTCATATTTATTCTCACATTTGATTTGCTGTTTTAAAATAATAATTTTTGTAAAAAAAACATGCTCATGGCATATATAAAGAGAAACAGCTACAAATCCTCTAAAATCCTAAGACCTAGGGATAAATTAATGATATTTGCTTAACATGAGTCCAGGAATATTTCCATGTATATATTTATTTGGATAAATGGATAGATAGACTACAAATATTCAGAAAAAAATTACAGGGATAAGATCATACTATGTGTACTATTTTGAAATTAGTAGTGTAATTTTTTTTCTTAAATTTTAGAAAGGAAAATAATACAAACTAAGTAACTATAAATTTCAAATAAGTATTTCTTTACGGAAAAAAAGAAAAGACAAGAAAAATAAATAAAAACTATTAGGATGGAAGCCATATGAACTTCCTACTATGTGTTCCACTTTTAGACACAATCAGTTACATTTCTGCTTTAGAAGAGTATGTGAAAAGAAAGATCATACTGTTTCAAGTGGTAATATGTACAAAAATTATACTAATCCAAAGATGTAAATAAAAAGCAATATTACAGAAAAATAAATATCACTGTGAAAACATAAAAATTTAAGAGCTTATTTTTTGAAATGATAAATCGGCAAAGGCTTTATTAAGGAACTTTATCATGTGAGAGAAACCTTAAAGAATGGATGGTGATAATGCTAACAATCACATTTTATAGTTAAAAATTACATTTGCACCAATTATCTAATTTGGATTTAGAGAGATACTGACAAGTGGTACATTTGAAGCCAAGAGCTCAATTTGAACAAAGGTAAGAGAGCAAGAATTTACAAGTCATATTGGGGAATAAGTGAATTCCCTGACTTGGTGAAACTATGGGGCTAAGTATTTTGTCTGAAATAAAAGAGAATAGAGTCAGAATGGGAAATGCACAGAATTTACACAGTAGGATTTAGGCAACGTAGAGACTCCTGCTTAAGTACTCCTACTTAAGCAGCATCGTGATGAATCAGAGCTGTGCTTACAAGAATATTCACACAGCAACTTCAGTTTGATAGATTGTAATGGTTGCACAAAGGAGGTAGGATAATAAATTAAAACCTAACTGCAGAACATTATTTATGACAAGGATCAAATTCCTAAACCAAGGAATTGGCAGAGGACATGGAAAAACACGAGTGTTGGTGGCAACATACACTGGGAGCATAACAATAAACTGACAGCCAGTGTTTTGTTTTTTTTTTAGTATCTACGACTGTTTTTTTTTAAAGTTTTTTTTTTTAATTGAAGTATAGTCAGTTACAATATGTCAGTTTCTGGTGTACAGCAGAATGTCCCAGTCATGCATATATATACATATATTCTTTTTCATTAAAAGTTATTACAGGGTATTGAATATAGTTCCCTGTGCTATACAGAAGCAATTTTTTATATCTATTTTTATATATAGTGGCTAATATTTGCAAATCTCAAACTCCCAGATTTATCCCTTCCTTCCCCCTTTTCCCCCAGTAACCATAAGATTGTTTACTATGTCTGTGAGTCTGTTTTTTTTTTTTTTGTAAATGAGTTCATTAGTGTCCTCCTTTTTCTTCTTTTTTTTTTAGATTCCACTTATGAGTGATATCATATGGTACTTTTTTTCTCTTTCTGGCTTACTTCATATAGAATGACAATTTCTAGGTCCACCCATGTTGTTGCAAACACATTCTCTGACATAAATCTCAGCCAGTGCTTTTGATTCACACTTTTAAAAGAGCAACTTCTTTTCTTTGATGTGAATTCACATCTCAGTCCATATGATTCTGGGGAGTAAACCATTCAGATTCTTCCTTCATACCCATACTCTCCCTTTCCCCTTGGTGTTCAACCTTGATCTGACCTGAGCAGTAGAAGCCTTCCCCTCAAAAAGGCTAGCCTTTGGTTGATGGGGGAAGCCTCCTCTGACTCTCCTATCATAATAATGATACATATAACAACAATAAATGGTAATAGTACTTTGAATACTTACCATGTGTGAGACACTCCATGTGATTTATAAACGTGAGCTCATTTGGGTCTAAGCTGTTAGTGGAAATAAAAAGAAATGAGACACATTTGGAGAAGCAGATTCCTGGTGATATTAAGATCACAATTTTCCTTTATATGGTCCTGTTTCCTGCAGCTCTTTCTTTTGATTCTGTGAGTTCCCCCAAATACTTCTCAGCTATGTGGGTCAATAATCCCATTTTCCTGAAGCTATTTTCAGGTAGTTTCCTAACAGCAGAAATAACGGTGTACCGACAAATATAGTTCTTAACTCATTAGGCACGAAAGCACAAAAAAAGGAATAAACAGATGATTCTGCAGTTTGGAGTCATACTGACCGTGAAAAGTGAATACATGGAGGAAAGACTAATAGGCATCTACTATAGGAGATGGTATATCAGTTCTGAGGGATCAGCGAGATATTTGTAGTATAAGGGGAATTAATTAATGAAAAGAAAGCCCAGAGAGACCACCAGTGCTGGTTTCCTGGCTGTGCCACTACCCACGCCCCCAGGGCCCCTCACTCAGGACTACATCCTTGATTTAATGATGTGCTTTCACTCTCTTGAAATTCTTAATTTTATCTTGAAACTTGATTTTCCAATGGGACAAGAGAACACATATGTGAGCAGAGGAAACATGTTCCTGTGCACGTCCACCAATGGGCCATTCACAGTTGTTACATAAGCACAGAATTCCGGGGGTCCTTTAATGTCTGGGAGTTCAGTGAGTCTCATAGTGAGTATTGTTGGGGAGGGAAACTTTTTCTCTGCCTTTCTAGATTCTTCTGGTTGGTCTATGAATTAAATTGATATGAGACAGATCAACAGGATTAAACAAAACAATTATGTAGGTATGGACCTCCATAAGAATACGAGGCTCAAAGGAATGACCAAATCTTTTATACCTTTTAGAAAAAGAAATAAATTTGTGAAGAACAGACGTGACAAAGAAACTTTGGCTTGGGTACTAGTCAGGAACCCAAGCAGAGTCTGTTTGCATGGCCCTCTCAGCCCTGAATTCCCTACCTGTGATGATGACGATGTCTCTTTATGTCCTGGTACCTTTCACACGAGAGATTAATTTCCTGCTTTCAGGGGACAGAGAGGAAGTTCAGAATGTCCTTCTTGTACCAGCTGTCCCTGAAGTAACTTTAATACAAAACAGTCTATATGTGAAAGCAGCATATTTTGGGGTGGCCCGCCCTGAACTCCATCAGTACAAATTAAGTGTATTACACCAGTGAGCAATTAAGCAGGGGTGCTGACAACCCCGAGACCACGTTTTCTGTCTGAACCAGGACTGACTCAGAATGTAGAAAGTAGATGATGGTATTCTAAAAAACCCAAATGACTTAGAAACCCTCTCATTTTTTCTTATTCATGTTACTTCTATGACTTAGCGAACCACTTACACTGAAAATGAAAACACAGAAGCATAGGGAAAGATTAAGCAATCCATGATTCCTTTTCCTTTTATTCCTTCCTTCTTAACTCATTAATAAGCCAAAAGTAGAGAGTGTTGGTAGAATGTGCATGCACTAACTAAAAAAAAAAAAGCACTTGTATTAGTTTGGTGAAACATTTCTATTATTCCAGTAAAAATGAAATACACATGCACATATATGCTACAAAATATGAAATGTGTCATTAGGTGATTCTGCACATTGGTTGAACACTCTTATATTTTCATTTAAAACTGGAATTCCTTAATATAGAAATAAATGGAAAAATTCATATTAATAATTTAACAGTTTAATTTCTCTTTAGCTAGAACAGTACTAAATACGAATTAAAAACAGCATGTCAGGTCGAGGGAGAGACCATGAAAGAAAGAAAAAGCTTCACATTTTAGTACCTTTAATGGCACTATTTTTCTGGTTTTTTAACAAAGGGCCCTGCATTTTTCATTTTGCACTGGGCCTTGCAAATTACAGAGCTGACTTTGAAGTCCACACTAGAAATTATAAAACACAGACACACACACCACCTCCATTTGCTGGGAGCGCTTAGCTGCCCAGGCCAAGGTGACTTCAGAGGAATCAAGGCTAGAGAATGAGGGGCCACTAAAGCATGGTGGTAAACAGTGAGATAGATAAGCATGCAAATGTAAGAGGTAACCAGGATTCTGCGGTCAGTGAACCAGTTAAAGAAACCAATGGAATATCGCCCAGAGGGGTAGATGGCAGAGTTCTAAAGTAACCTATTCCCCAGTCCTTACGTATTCATGAAGGCATTTCTGTGCCCAGAAGGAACCAACTTTGGAGGAACGTTTCTGCTCTCCGTTTCATCTGTTAAACTTCATCCCTCCATGAAAGGGGTGATTAATCAGATGTTGAGAATCTATTATGTACGCATCCACTTTTCTCTATTGAATGGAACAAAGGTACTAAATGTTGTTATTATCATCTCTGTATCTTTCTTTTTTCTGTGCTATTGCCTGCCCATAGCAATCAAGCTCCTCTCTCCTGAGTATGGCAAGATTACTAGAGTAAGCTCCTTTCCAGCCAGTGGGAAACCTGCAAATATGGGCACCTAAATTTACAATGTGTAGCATGCCTATGACTATAGATTCAAGTTTGCTCTGCAGCCTAACATTACTTGTGATTAAAAACAAAGGCTGTATATGATATGTATTTATATGCAATATAATGTGTATGTGCAGTCGAACTGTCATAATTCTACACAATAAAACTGAAAAAGGAAAAAAAAAGAAAGGCTTATGTTTCAATTCCTATCTAAGGGTTTTGTTTATTTTTGAGTGGTTTAAAGTCATAAAAGATAGTTGGGATAAATTATTATCTGTGGGAAAATTATAGACCTTAAATTCTTTTTTTAAATTTTGGGGTAAATAGGTTTATTTTTATTTTTTATTTATTCATTTTTTTAATGGAGGCACTGGGGATTGAGCCTAGGACCTCATGCATGCTAAGCACATACTCTACCACTGAGCTATACCCTCCACCCAGCCCGTTAAATCCTTTAAACACACATATCAGAAGGTAAAGAATGAGTCGAAGGTTTATAAAAGTGAGGTAGGGTTGTTGGGAAAATATACAGGTGTGGTCACCTTGAGTTGGGTTTTATGTGCTCACATTGGCTTTTTAAAAAGAAAGAGAAACCATAGATTTGAGAGAACTTCAGGGCTCCTGAGAAGTTGGTACTATTGTTGAAGACCTTTAAAATTTAAAATATATGTAAGATTTGTACTCTCATCTCCCCGTATATGGAGTCGTTCAATGGAACACCAGTTATGGGGAGGGGGGAAGAGTGGAAAAGTAGGAAGCTAGTGGAAACACCCCCTCCTACAGTCAAACTGCCTAAGAAAGCATTACTAAATAAGTGACTAGCAGTTTGGAATAGAGGAGAGAAATATGGGCAAGATGCCTGATACTACCATCCATCAATCACCACTTCTTTTCACCAAAAAAATACGGTGGTTTTAGAAAAGAATCAGGATGAACTCAGAAGAAACATGTTTGGAGCAGCATAAATCTTTGGATCATTTATCCATTATTATCATTCATATTATTATCCATGACTTTTATTACAGCAGTCATTTGTGCCCAGTTTCTTATAACATACAGGTGCAAACATAAAAAACATAAAGATTACATATCCTTGGGGTTTTAAAGATTAGTAAAAAGACAGTACAGCATTAGGCAATAATTGATTATTAACACATAGATATTTGAAACTACAGATAATTCTTTTAAGGATATCCTATAAAAGCTAAGCTATTTCCCAAATGAACTGTTTTTTTCTAAAATGATTTTCCTAAATCTGAATTGTAGGGAACATGTCAAAAGCAGTTCCATAAAACAGAGACATCACAGCATGAAATATTGCTTTTCTGAGGCCTAAGACTGTAACTTATAAGCAGATACATTCTATGTCTAGGAAAATATAAGAGTAAGGCTACTTAAGGAAGATTAAATTGTGTGCTTACTACTTGCAAATCTAGAAAAGGTCTTACAGGTTCATTTTTTTCAGACACTAAAACTGAAAACGATTGAGTCTAATTTTGGTATGGATGGTTGTTTTAAGAATAAATTTTTTTTAACCTGACCCATTCCAACCTCCTGACAGATAATTTCTGAAGCAAATCCAAATCTGTCAAAAAATAGTATTTATCTACATTTATGTTGGCTCTGGCAAGTATAAATTGTCTAAACATTGAGGCATGGCATTCATGAGCATGAATCTTTTCTTATCCAAGAACCATTAATGTAATGAATAGAGAGTAAGGTGAATTGTTAATTCTTTGTGCATTTATTATGCCTTTGTGAACATCTTAAATGTGTTTTAAGATGCATTATTTCTTACATTTAGTTGGAAAGCCTGCTCAAGTCTTTTTCTTTTTTTTTTTTTTCAAGTTGGGAAATTTTGTGTGAGAATAAGTAAAATTTTAAAGTAACATATCAAAAAGAATCAAACAAAAAAACTCTTGGTCTACTGAGGGTTTACTGTCAGAGTGTTTTTTGTCAACCAGCATCATATGTTAAGCCTATTGAACATGATTTTATAGTATGCATGTTCTTTCTTGGTATATGCTAGTTACAGATGCTTATTGGTAAAATAATTTTAATATGAGTGGCTTAGAGATTCCTTGGCTGAGAGATAAAGCAAATCACACAAGGTTAACCACTCAAGTAAACTGGGCAAATTGTCAGACTTGAGAGAACAACCTAAAATAAAGCATTAATATACCATCCCCTCTTTGTGTACAAGGCTGACCTTAAAAACCAGTCCTGAGTCAACACATCCTTATTGGCCCAATACCCACTGCAAGACAATTTTATATCGCATTTCACATCCTTTTCTTATATTCTTTTTTTTTTTTTTTTTTTTTTTTGGTGGGGTGGGTAATTAGGTTTGTTTGTTTATTTATTTTTAATGGAGGTGCTGGGGATTGAACCCAGGGCCTTGTGCGTGCTAAGCACACACTCTACCACTGAGCTATATCCCCCTACCCCCAAGTTCCACATCCTTGAGAGAGAGAAATCTGCCAAGTCTCTAATCATGTAGTAGAGATCAGACTTCCATCCTTAGACATGTGGCTAAGTGAGTGTGCTTGATGCGAGTACATCCTGCGGGACATACTTGATTTGAGCTTTTAGGGAGGATTTACTGAGGAAGGGCACCCTACAGTACCCAGTCTACTGAAAACTTGAAATGGATACGGTTATGTCACAATAGGGGTGAGAGCAGTCATGAAATTAATTAGAAGTGAATGAAATCTATACCTGTGCCAGGAACCACAGGAATATTATATCTAATTTAATATCTTTGCTTATCAGTTATTAATAATATAGACAATGCATATTCTTTCATATTTCCTGTGTTTACCTTTGCCCAGGTAATTTCGTTCATGACTCTGTACTGGCATGATTATGAGGAGCACACTTTATCACTCTCAAAAGGATCCTGGTTTGACAATATATTATATGACTATTCTCATACACAGTTCTTCATTCCCTGTATTTATTACCTCATTTAATCCTTATTATGACATTTTAAGTTAGGAGATTTTATTACTCCCATTATAAAGATTAAAAAGGCCAAACCTAAAGTCAAGAAGTATGAGTGCCAAAGAGAGATTTCAATCAGATAGGATAACTCTGTAATCCCAGCTCCCATTTATGTCCTTTGGACTTTTAGAACCAAAACTTTGAGTAGTTGAACATGATCTTTTCTCTAAGTTTAAAGCAGTTACAATGTGGAAAATTATTCACCTTCTGTTCATAGAAATAAGATGGCCCTGGTCTGTCTGTATGTATATGTATGTATATGTATATACACACATACACATACACAAGCTGAAAGCAAAAAGCAGAAGGAAACCAGGAAGATGCTACGCAATGTAATCAGACCTTTGGAGTTGACAATATTTTTCTTAGGCTCCTGTATTAGTTTGTTAATGTTGCCAAAACCAAGCACAACAGACTGAGTGACTTAACACATTTGCTTTCTCATAATTCTGGATGCTGGAGTTCGAGATCAAGGTGTTGGCATGCATGATTTCTTCCAAGACCTTTCTCTTGCTTTTATAGGTGGTTATCTTCTTCTGGTGTCCTCCCCTATGACTCTGTTTGGTCTGTCTCTTAATCTTGTCTTATAGGACACCAGTCATTTTCCATTAGCATCATCCTAATGACTTTATTTGAACTTAATTACTCTATAAATGCCTTATCTTTAAATAGAGTCACATTCTGAGGTACCAGCAGTAAAGGCTTCAGCATGTGGTTTTTAGGGGGCTACAATTCAGCCCATAATAGCTGAAAAAATAGTACCCTAGAAAAGAGATGATTTCCATGACATCTGCATGTTCTTTAAAGGTGTTGTGCTCTCCTTAGGTTATAAGAAACAGCTTTGAAAATCTTAGCATGCCACAGTTGTGCAAAGCAAAATCAATAAAATGTTTTTAGATCAAATGTTGACGATGCAAGCAGAAGAAATGTAGGCATCTTTTAGGTAATATATTTATGAATAATCTACTTACTCCTTACTTATTGCTTCTTTCTTCCTTCAGTTTTAAATATGGGCAAGATTTTGGAGAGCTACCTTTAACCTTCTGGGTTCCAGAAGAACAAGATAGAAGGAAACTGAATCTCTGACTGCCCTCAAGGAGCAACCCTCTTCCCACACGCCTGTACCTTGGAACTCTTACCTCTGGATTTTTACATAAGAAAATTAACCTTTTGTCTTTCTTGAGGCTCTGTATTTTGTAGTCTATTTGTTACGTCAACTTGGTCTATATCTTAATCAACACAATATGCATTTTCTTTATTTATATCTTTGATGAAAATAATAGGTATAGAATAGTTCCTTAACTTTACTGGAAGAATAATCTGGAATTAATATTTAAAGGCAGATTCATGTGGTCCTCCCCAGGGTATTCTAAGTTTGGGCTAGATTGGGACCCAGCTATTTCAGATGAATTTTAAACACGACGTTTGGAGATCGAGTTTTTAGACAAATTTTTCTAGTATTCTGTTTTGGGATCTGAGCCAAACACTGATTTTTTCTTTCCACATTATACACATATGTCTAAAAATGTTGTTTTGCACCCTTTTTCAATAAAGGAGATGAATTTATTGTAAAACATGAAGCATAGAGAATAAATATGTGATCACACTGTATTAGGAGGTTTTTAAAAAGGTGTATCCTATATAGGATGACTTATATGTTAAGGAACACAGAAGAGAATGCTATATATTTCCAGAGATAAACAGATGCCTACCGTCTTTCAGCAGAAAAATGCCACTGAGGGTAAGTAATCTTGTACAATTGCAAAGTCAACAGCATACATTCAATTCTTTACACAAAGGTTCTACTAAATTCTTGTCATCCTTGTATTTTAATTATCACGTTAACCATGGCATCCATTCCAAACAGTGTGAATAGTCCTCAAAATTCACTCTAAAAATGAATTTCATTGGTTTTGCTTTGTGCAATTGTGGCATGCTAAGATTTTCAAAGATATTTATCACATTTCAGAATTTCTATTCTTAAAATATTTGAAATATATTCAAAATGAGAAATCATTTGCCATTTGCTTATCTAGGAACCCCAAATTTCCTAGTTGATAAATCAGTATTTGCAAAGCCAATTATAATGAAGGTTTGCAGAAAATCCACTAGGTGTGAAATAGTTGGTGTCATTTCCAACACGCAATGCATTTTTATGCCTCCTTGTTTTTTCTCCTACTTTCTTCTGAATCTGAAATCTCATTTCCGTGACTGGCTGACTGAAAAATTCTTACCAATTCTTCAGATGTTTCTTTAAGATAAGCCTTCACACTGGTCCTTCATAGGCATGCCATTTATCTTCATGAAATTTCCCCTAATTTTTCTCAACACTCTCGTCACACCCACAAGTGGAGTTAATTAGTCCTCCTTTGTGCTCCAGTAGCATTATTTATACTTTTATTCTATATGATAACATAATATAAGTAGTTCTTTCTCATAACTCAGGCTTACAGTCAGTATGCTCTTCAGGGCTGAAACAGTGTTGCACAGGATTTTCTTTCCCTATTACCTGGAGCAGTGAGTGTCTAGAAATTAGTAGGTGAAAAAGTAGTGTTTATTATTATTATTATTATTTTGGACTGTTATTATGGCTAACTCATTTCTTCCTTCCTTCATGCAGAAAAGATACTTTTTTTCAAAATAATTTCTTCCTCCATCAGTGTCTCTATGACATGCTAGGATATAAGATTATTATATTCTGTGGAGGCAATCAGAGAGGAAAAAGTTGATTTTAAAAAATAATAAAGTTTCCCTTTGTTTTTTGTATAGTGAAATATCATTTTCTTATAATCTAAGGGTGTATACATCATAGTTATATAATTTGTAACATACATCATCATGAATACATTTTGTACATAAGCACTTAGAATCTGTGGACTGAGGCAGTAACTACTTTCATGTTACTAATAAAATTAAAGCTCCCAAATCAAATTGAGCTGAAACATTTACAAATGTTTGTATGACTCTTACTTGACAACTCTAGTAATTATTATTATTATTATTATTATTATTATTATTATTATTATTATTTATTTATTATTATTATTATATTCTCTCTAGATAACAATTTAAACCAATATAAATAATGAGTCTGTATGCAAATGTCAACCTAAAGGCAAAATGTCATTTCCGTCATAAACACAAGCTTTTCCACTGACATTACAATTCTCATTTACTAGTAACAAATGTAAGCAATTTTTTTTTTTCCTTTTTTCTTCTTCTCTTTTCTGGATTTGAAAATGTAAGCAATTTTATTCTGTAGTCTCAAACTGTGTTGAAAAACATTTGATAATACTAAGAAAAATATTTTATTCAAATATGCACGTTTTATGCGAAATTAAAGCTATTCGTAAACCTTGAAAATCTGGAGTTCAGTACAAAATAGAATCTACTTTGAATTTTAAAGATAAAGACTGTGTGATCAGGTCAACTATTTGAAGGACAATTAATGAACTGGTTTATTCATCCCACTGTCAATCTTTTGTCCTTTCATTCAAGAATGAGTCAGTTTCTCAGTAATTATTGTGTCTCTAACACTTGTAGAGATGTAGAGAATCAGACACGAGTGCAGCTCTCAAATAAGTTATAATGCAGTAGAGATATTTGCAAAATTAACTGCAGTGCAAGATACAATGTGATAAGGACCTTACCTAAGAACTGAGTTCTGAAGTAAAAGAATTTCTTTGGTCTGAGAATCTTCAGATCAGAGAATGTTACACTGAGAAGATGGCATTTAAGGGGAGACTGGATAGGATATATGGGAGTCACACATTTTAATACGCAAACACAAGACTGAAGAATAAGTGAATGCAGCTTATCACACACACAAACACACAAAAACCAGAACCCAGGGCCAAACTAGAGTGATTGAGAAAACAGAAAAAGAATGATTTTATAAAGCATATTTGCATCTAGATTCCATAATCTGGAATAAATTACTTAATTTTTGATTATCAATGCCTTCACATGATGAACACATTTTTGCTATAGAGATTAAATATGATTATTTATATAAATCACATAGTTGATGCTAGTTGCATAATTAAAGACACTGCTCTAAAGAGTGTGTTCATAAAGGCAATACCACTCTTCTTCTTAAGAAGAGAGAATCGGCTATAATGCGTATTTGGTTCCACTCTCCTGACATGCCTTCCCCCTCCTTCTCCTCCTATGTAAATCCTCATGCTCCTCTTTCAGGATTTCATCATTTTAAGGTTTTTCAAATCAAAAGCTCAAACCTAATCCATCCTGATTCTCTCAACTGAGTTATTATTTAGAGGTTATTTTTGTCACATCAATAAATAGGAGGGAACTTCTGATCCCTTATCAAATGTGTTTTTGTGCAGCAATGTAAATGCTGGTAAGTATTTGTTAATGGTACATGACTGCTTTGAAAGAAAAAGAAAAACATCACATACTCATCTTTTTCAGTCTAAATAAAGATGCAGAACAGGGTGTCACACTTATTTCTTATCCAGCCAACTAATCAGTGCTTTTCTCTTCACCTAGAAACTTAAATTTTCTTTTCAGGACATTTTGTTTGAAAACAACCTTCAGTGTGATATGAGGAAAGAAAGACTTTCAAACTGACTTTGCAGCATACTGAAGGATTGAATTAGATAGAAAAGCTGCAGGAAACATTTCACATGCATATAAAAATAGATAGCCTCTTAAATTAAAGAGACACATTTTTGTCCTTGAATATTCTTGGGGATTCCAAGTGGAACAAAAGTTTACAAGAAAACCAATTTTTGCCTTCCCAAAATAGACTTACGGCACAGGCTCAAAGTTAACATTTTACAAGAGTCCAACTTTAGCATTTGCATGTTTTGTTTTAAAGAACGGTACTCTTCAAGGTACTTCTTCACAGCATTCTACCTTAGTTCTTATACACAGATGAACTGGAAGGGAGGCCTGAGAAATTCATATCTGATAGCCTGAGTATAATTTATTTAATTCAGTAATCAAATTTTCTTTTGCTGTATAGTTATTGTGTTGTTTTAGCCTATAAAATATATTCAATGAATTTAATTATTATATATAATTTTAGAAGTCAAATGATGCTCATACAGCTGAACACTGCTCAAATGTATTTTAAGGAATGTTGATCTATTTTGAAAGCATTATTCTAATTTATGAATAATTGAGGTCTTTGTATTTTCACACCATAAATTCCATTTAAGGAAAAATGGAGCAAAGTGATTTTGGTTAAACAGAGATTAGATCAATAATTCATGAGCATCTGCATAGAATGATAGCTAAACTATTTACATGTCAGGAAAACATTGAAATGAAACCATAATAAGAAATTATGTTAATTATACCACATTGCAAGATTTTATCAAACTAAAAATGCTTTAACCTGCCTTTAAAATTTACAATTAATCACTAACCTAAATGTCATTTTCTCCCCAAATATAAGATATATTTCATAACATTTGTCAAGACAATCATCACATGACAATAGGGTAAAAATGAATTATTAAAGGGTAATTATTTATGTGTAAGGAGTTTATACTATGTGTACACATAAGCAGAATAGTTAAACCATAGTGATTTTAAACAAACACTTTCAACTTAGATTAATGTAACTTGGCATGATTTTGCCCACTGGTACCCTTGACCCTTGGCACATTGCTCTCTCTGTTTCTTTTTCCTCAACTGTAACATGAAGATAATAGTATCTACCTTGTGAGTTCGTTGTATGGATTTATTTAGGAAATGTATCTACTAAATTTCCTTGCACAGGGTATGGTAATATAAGACACTTATGTTAGTTTCTGCTTAACAGGAAATATAAATTAAAAAAAAACTTAGACATTCAAAATTTTATAGGAATAAATGCTTAGCAATTTTTTCTTATATTAGTAATTGATATATAAATAGGAAATATAGCAAATAATACTGACTGCTAATATTAGAGCCAATTCTTTCAGTGGTTTTAATAGAGTGTACTTTTGAATTATGACAGTGGTGTCAAATGGTTACCAAATTTCTTGTCAAGCTATAGGATTAGTCTTGTAAAAGCCAGAAAAGATTCTGTCTGCAAAGCGCATAGTTGTTTTAGTATTCTTTCGTGACATTCACAGTATCAAAACTTGGGAAATTTTGTCTTTCAAACTCAGTTCTATTAGACCTTTCTAAACATTTTATTTCAAATTAACTCTGCGAAGGTTGGAAGGAAAGGCACGTGGGAGAGTATACGCAGGAAGGACAGGCACGTGATAGCCTAGACTAAGCAGAGAGCTCCGCACAGGGCACAAGGATGTCCTACAGCTATACTTCTGAAACTACCCACCTGCCTTGATCATTGTTTTTTCAAATAAAACCACATTTTACCTTGGCGTGGCCGGAAAAAACTAACAGTCTGGTTAGTTACCCATCTGATCACTTTTTACTTCATTCATACCAAGGAGATTTTAGAATGGAGTCTGTTTTTAAAAATTTCAGTTGTTTTATGAAGTCAGCTCTACATTTCAAGGACAACTTTTTCGTCTTCGTTGGATTTCTTTGAAAAGTCTAGGGTCTCGTTAGAAAAATATATCTTTCTCTTTTTTTAATTGAAGTACAGTCAGTTTACAATGTTGTGTCAATTTCTGGTGTACAGCATAATATTTCAGTCCTACGTATATAAACATATATTTGTTTCCACATTCTTTTTCATTATAGGTTATTACAAAATATTGAATACAGTTCCCAGCGCTATACAGAAGAACCTTGTATTTACCTACTTTATATACAATAGTTAGTATCTGCAAATCTAGAACTCCCCATTTATCCCTTCCTACCCACTCCTCCCCCTAGTAGTCATAAGTTTTTTTTCTATGTCTGTGAGTCTGTTTCTGTTTTGTAAATAAGTCCTTCATTTGTCTTTTTTTAAGATTCCACATATAAGTGATATCATATGGTATTTTTCTTTAGAAGAATATGTCCTAAGAGAACAGACCTAACAAAGTACTCTGCCTTTCTTCTTCACATATCTCCTAATTATTGGTGAAGTTCAAGGGTACTCGGAACCAGATAATTTGGGACTTCTTTATCCGTTTTAAGTTTTAATATAAACCAGATCTCAATAAGAAGATAGTTCCTGGAGGATGCACTCTACCAACAAGGGAGAAAAACGTGAAAGACACTGGACACAGAAGCAGAAGATGCAACAATGAAGAGGGGTAAAGGAATCCTTCAGATTACAGCCAAAGATGACGCATGGTACCACAGATGGAGAAGGCTGCCAAATTTGATTGGAATAGGAAAACAGACTCCAAGAAGGACACCCTTAGGAATATTAATTAATGAAATAAAAGATATGTCTAAACTTCAAGGAGGGCATTTAAATAAATGGTGAGGGTTAGTTGTTTTCTATTTTTTAATGAAAATTACATGAACAGGAAGTTAAAAAAATCATACAATTGACTGACTTCTAGGAAAATAAAAAGCTGTGTAAGAAGGAAGGTTAATTATGACAAACTAAAGGGCTCAGATGTGAACGGGGGTTAGAGCGTCATAGCAAAGTAAACAATGAACGTTGATTTAACCAAAATTAAAACGTGGTCATGTTTCAACCATAGGTGAAAGGGGAGAGAACGCATGTGTGATGAGTGAGGTTGGAAGACGGGGTGTATGTGGAAATATAACTAAATATCTATGTTCTGCAGAGGGAGTGAATAGCTCGTGCTTCACACTAAAAAGCTAAAGAAGCAACATTAGCATGTGTTTTTAGAGGCATGTATATAAATGCCAAAGTGATTACCTAAAAGAGATTAAAAATTGGTTGGCTCTAGTAGAGAGAAATGGACAAAAGTGAAGCAGGGGACCTGTTTTTTTCCACTCACTATAAACACGTTCATGAAACTATTTTAAAATTAGACACTAAAAATATTCAGAAGGTAAATAAATATAAAAGACATACAAATTGGGCTCTATCTACTTTTAGGTTTCCATGATGTGTTGTTTCCTAAAAAGGCCATTCTCTCTTGTCTGTGGATAACTATCAGTACCGTATTTCAGAACATTTACCCATTAAATTTACTGTCTTACATAGGCTCAGTTCATGGTGCCCCTAAACAATGAGAATAGTAACATCAAAGGTCACAAATCACAGATCACTGTAGCAGATATACTAATAAGGAAAAATCTGAAATATTGTGCAAATTACCAAGTGTGACCCCGAGACACAAAGTGAGCAAATGCTGTTGGAAAAATGATGCCGATAGACTTGCTTGATTCAGGGTTGCCAGGAACCTTCAATCTGTAAAAAAGGCAGCATCTGTGAAGTGCAATAAAACAAGGTGTTCCTGTGTATAGTTATATTAACATATTTGTTTTTAGAAATCAAAACCCTGTGAAAAGATATACCTGAAAAAGTGGCGCACCCTCCTGTAACTGGTGCTACTCATCTCTTCCAGGCAGCCAGTCTTCAGTGGTGTTTGTTTCATCCTTCTTGTCTTCTTTTATTTTTTTAAAGCAGATTTCCCCCTTTTTTCTTACAAAAATAACATGTATCACTTCAGTTTTTCAATAGTCTTTAGAGCATTTTTTAAAAAGCAGTTTCAAGTTTAAAGCGAAGTTAAAAGGAAAGTACAGAGTTCCCACCATCACCATTGTTACCCACTGACACAATTTGAGCACTAATTTAAAACTCAAATTCTTGCTTTTTTTTTTATTCTTTAAAACCAATTCTAATCATTTTTCTTTTTGAATAATATTTTCAATGGCATTCTTAATTTTGAGTTACTTAATTATCCTTTTATTTAGAAATGCCTATTTAGTCAATTGGTGAATATTCCTGTATAGTTTTAATTTACATCAATAAAATACTCCGTAGGTAGTCCAACATTATGGGTATATATATCTGACAATATTTCTTGCTTACCTTCAATGTGCTACAAATGGTCCTGAAACAGAAACCTCCATAATGAAGATGATTTGGCAAGGATTCATGCATCAAGTCAGAGTCTGCATCACCTACATTCTAATATCCTTTATTCTGAAGATTAAATTATATTTTTGAAGACTTCAGTTGGATAATTAGGTACATAAGTGCAATTATGTTTGCTCTAATTGTTATAAAACCATTTTACTGGTTTTACATTTTAAATGAAAAGAGATTATAGATACAGATAATGTATGAATGAAAAATATGTGTAGAATGTGAGATGTTTTTAACAAATGCAAGTTATAAAAATAAGAGACTTGGATAGCAGGAGGAAAGGTTTGGTGTATGTCAATTAATATAGAGAGAAGTGAGGTGGCTGAGACTAGTGATGACAACCATGAACATGTGACAACAGTGTCACCTGAATCGAATCAAAAGAAATTTCAGAATCTCTAACTTTCATTGTCTAATTCACTTTTGCAATATAAGTGTGCTTATTTCTACATTACATATAAAGGAAGTTAAACTGAGAGGAGTTATATACATGATCCAAGGGGACACAATAATTTAAAGAACAACCCAGTTCAACCTGGTTACATATCCAAAGGTCAGTACCTGACATCATGCTATGCTTTTGTCTTACGCCACTCAGGCGGGTGTTTCTGATTGTTCTGTCAGTGTTGCAAAACATAACGTACTACTGCCATCATCATTGCCACTGTGCTGGGATACTAACTTGCAGGCATAGGCAATTGGTAGAAACCTTCCCACACTTGTTTTTGCCAAGAGGGACCCAGCATACACCCACTGCATCAATTAACTCAGTGTTCTACACATCTTTGGTGTTAAATGCACCTCCTTTGACAAATAAGTGCATGAAAAAATAAATATATTTTGATGGTAAATCTTTGACAATTGGATGATTTTTTCCTGGGGGGGAAATTATTATGTTTTGGCAAAAACCATCATATTGTCCTGGTCAGAAGGAGAATATTCAGGTCTCATTGTACTGTTTTTCTGATTCACGGTGGTATTCTCTATTTTCTTTAAAGACTATATTCCTATATGCATCTAATGAAAAAGTCACTTACTGAAACTTTGGAGCCTAGTTATGTAATAACATGCAGAATCCCGAACTGTAGATCAGATAATGTTTTTTAAGCACAGATTTTTCAATGACATGGTTTTTATTTAATGGTCCTTTGCTTCTTTTTCTTTTTCTTTCCTGTTATGAATAGCAACGTAAGGAAAATAAATGAAAATTGAAGCAAACAGCCTTGGGCTTGATTCACTAAACTTGATTTGAGGAAATACATTTTCATTATATAGTATATTTCCTCTGAAGTAAAATTTCCATATTTTGTGAGAGGTATCTAAAAAAATTTAAGCCAATAATTCATGTACTCTTCTACATTATAATGTCAAATAAAAATTCCATTGTACTTCCAAAGTCTGTAATTCATTGAGACATATATTAAAATACAATTTGCTATAATGTCAATTCAAACCCATCTGAGAAATAGAACACTGCAACCTTCTTTCATTCAATGTTAAAAACATGATCTAACGTGGATGTTCAAAATATATGTAAAAATTACCTAACTGAAACATCTTACACAATGCCATGTACATGGTATATATTTGAGAAATAAACACAAAGGATAAATACATGAAAGAAAAACAAAAGAAAGGAAGGAAGGATAGAGGATTTCATACACTCTTCCCAATATACTATAAATACAAATAACACTATGTATTGTTTTCCATATAAATAACTTCACAGCAGTGGTTATTATGCACATAGGTAACCTTAGCACACACCTGAAACAACAGTAATAATCAGGGCTAATCAAAATTAGCCAAATCTATTTTTTTAAAAAGGCACATATTTAAGCTACCATTCCATTCATCTTTATAGTTTATAAAGACAAACTGATATGTAAGATCACAGGCAACTCTCAAATACAATTGAAAATTTTTTCTGATTAAAATTATAGGTGATCTTCTGTTTGCTTAGGAAAAAGAGGGAAGCTGAGAAAAAGGAAAAAAAATAAAAATCAACCTAAGTACTAAGGGCCCCAGGTCACAAAGATAAAGCAGTATTCGCAAACCAGGGCAATCCAACGGATGGCTGGCCATTAGGTAAGCACTGTAAATCAGAATAAGGATCAAAGTCTCTGCCATCAAGGAAAAACTAACAACATAATTTCAGTGAAACAGAATTATCCTCAGGAATGTCAGTGTTCAATCATACATAGGAAACTTTAAGTTACTTAAGAGTAAAAATGGCTGATGGTGATTGAAATGAAATAAGAAATATAAATCACAGGGAACTATATTCAATATCTTGTAATGGCCTGTAATGAAAAAGAATATGAAAAGGAATATACATACATATGTATAAATGAATCACTATGCTGTACACCAGAAATTAACACAACATTGTAAATTGACTATAATTCAATTAAAATGAATTTTAAAAAGGACTAAAAAAGAATAAATTAAATCAATACTAAAGACTTATTTTGATATATTAATTTTGTTTTTTTAATTTTAGCAGCATGAAATTTGTAAAAATATGCTTTATAGGACTACTGCAAATAAAGATGCTTTTGATCTACTGAAAAAAAGAAATATCAATCAAAGCTTACAGATATTACAATAGGAGAAGATGCAGTGCAGATCTCGAGCACAGTGAAAATACGCAAACTCCTCCTCGGAGTGACTTCATGATTCAAGTGCCTGAGTGAGTGGACAGGTTCATCTCACATCAAGATAAGTAACTTCACTCGTCCACTTCCCTGGCTTTCGGTCCACCCATTTTGTGAAGTAGCCATTCAGGACACACATACACACACACACTAGTAAAATAAACATAAACTCTAGGGCACTCATACAATGGAATTTTATATACCTGTTAAAATAAACAAGGAAAGATCCCTAAAAGCTGATATGGAGTGATTTTCAGAATATATTGCTAAGTAAGAAAGCGATATGAAGAAGAATAGGAATGCTCATCCATTGCTGGTGGGAATACAAAATGGTAGAGCCACTTTGGACAACATTTTAGCATTTTCTTACAAAACTGAACATACTCCTACCATAGGATCCAGCAATCACTCTCTTAGGTATTTACCCAAAGTAGTAGAAAATTGATGTCTGTGAAATCTAAACAAAAAACCAAATGAACATAAAACAGAAACAGAGTTGTAGACACAGAGAATGAACATGTGGTTGCCAGAGGGGAGGAGGTGGGAGGAAGAAAGAAATAGGTGAGGGAGATTAAGAGGTACAAACTTCTAGATGCAAAATAAATGAGCCATGGGCATGAAATGTACAATGTGAGGGATATAGTCAATAACTAATACATTTGTGGTGACATAACGTAACTAGTCTTATCATGGTGATCATTTTGAAATGTATAGAAAAAAATCACTATGTTGTGTAACAGGAACTAACATAGTGTTGCAGGTCAATTGTTCTTCAAAACAAACAGCAAACATACAAACATACTCATAGAAAAAGCAGTCAGATTTGTGCTTACCAGAGGCAGGGGTGGGGGTGTGGGAGGAGGGGAAATTGGATGAAGTCAGTCAAAAGGTACTACAAACTTCCAGTTGTAAGAAAAATAAGTACTAGGGATGTAATGTACATGATAAATGTAATTAACATCGCTGTATGTAATATATTAAAGTTGTTGAGAAAGTAAATCCCAAGAGTTCTCATCACATATTTTTTTTCTACTTCTTTAATTTTGTATCTATAGGAGATGATGGATGCTCACTAAACTTATTGTGATTATCATTTCATGATGTATGTAAGTCTAATCATCAGGTTGCATGCACCTGAAACTTATACAGTGTTGTAGTGTTGTATGTCAATTGCATCTCAATCAAACGGAAGAAGAAAAGAAAATGTATGTTTGCACAAAAACACCTACATGGGTATTTACAGCAGCTTTATCCGTAATTATCAAACTTGGAAACAACCAACATGTCTTTCAGTAAGTAGATGAATGGATGAATAAAATGTGGTACATTCAGAAAATGGAATGTTATTCAGCGATAAAAAGAAATGAGCTATCAACCCACGAAAGATATGGAAGAAAAGACATAGAAGAAATTTAACCACATATTACTAAGCAAAAGAAGCCAATCTGAAGAGGTTACATGCTGTATTACTAAAAGTGACACTCTAGAAAAGGCAAAACTGGAGACAATAAAAAGATCGGTGGTTGTCAGAGGCTGAGGAGGAGGAAGGGACAGAAAAAGAAAAGAAAATGTTTAGGGTAGTGAAACTACTCTGTATGAAAACATAATGGTGGGTAAATGTCATTATATGTCAAAACCCATAGAATGTACACCAAGAGTGAACCTTAAGGTGATCTATGAATTCTGGGTAATAATGAGGTGTCAATATAGGTCCATCAACTGCAACAAACATACTCTTCTGGTGCAAGATGTTGATAGCGGGGAAGATTTGTGGAACCAGGAGGCATATGGGGACTCTATTTTCCTTTTAACTCTGCTTTAAACCTGAAACTGCTTTTAAAAAACGCTCTAAAGACTATTAAAAAACTGAAGTGATACATGTTATTTTTGTAAGAAAAAAGGGGGAAATCTGCTTTAAAAAAATAAAAGAAGACAAGAAGGATGAAACAAACACCACTGAAGACTGGCTGCCTGGAAGAGATGAGTAGCACCAGTTACAGGAGGGTGCGCCACTTTTTCAGGTATATCTTTTCACAGGGTTTTGATTTCTAAAAACAAATATGTTAATATAACTATACACAGGAATACCTTGTTTTATTGCACTTCACAAATGCTGCCTTTTTTACAGATTGAAGGTTCCTGGCAACCCTGAATCAAGCAAGTCTATCGGCATCATTTTTCCAAAGCATTTGCTCACTTTGCATCTGTGTGTCAAATTTGGTAATTTGCACAATATTTCAGATTTTTTCCTTATTAGTATATCTGCTACAGTGATCTGTGATTTGTGACCTTTGATGTTACTATTCTCATTGTTTAGGGGCACCATGAACTGAGCCTATGTAAGACAGCAAATTTAATGGGTAAATGTTGACTGTGTTCTGAATGCTCCACCCACCAGCTATTCCTCCACTTCCCTCTCTCCCTCTCTTTGTTTCTCTCTCTTCCTTTCTCTCTCTCTCTCTCCTGAGGCCTCTCTATTCACTGAGACCACAATATTAAAATTATGCCAATTAATAACCTTACAATTGCCTCTAAGTGTTCAAGTGAAAGGAATAATTGCACATCTTTCAGGTTAACTCAAAAACTAGAAATGATTAAGCTTACTGAGGAAGACATGCAGAATGACAAGTAAGCCTCTTGTGCCAGGGAGCCAGGTTGTGAATGCAAAATAAAATTCTTGAAGAAAATTAGAAGTGCTACTCCAGTGAGCAAACATGAATGATAAAATATTGCAACAGCCTTGTTGTTGATACAGAGAAAGTTTTAGTGGTCTGAGTAGATCAAACTAGCCACAGCATTCCCTTAAGCCAATAATCCAGAGCAAGAACCTAACTCTCTTAAATTCTATGAAGGCTGAGAGAGATAGGAAAGGTGCAGAAGGAAAGTCTGAAGCTAGCAGAGGTTAATTCATGAAGTTTAAGGAAAGAAGCCATCTCCATAACATACAAGTGCAAGGTGAAGCAACCAGTTGCTGATGCAGAAGCTGCAGTAAGTTATCCAGATCTAGCTAATGAAGGTGGCTCCACAAAACAACAGATTTTCAGTGTAGACAAAACAGCCTTATATTGGAAGAAGATGCCATGTAAGATACTCATAGCTAGAGAGGAGAAGTCAATGCCTGGCTTCAAAGCTTCAAAAGACAAGCTGATGCACTTGTTAGGGACTAATGCAACTGGTCACTTTAAGTTGAAGCCAATCCTTATTTACCATCCAGAAAATCCTAGGTCCTTTAAGAATTATGCTAAATCTACTCTCCCTGTGCTTCATAAATGGAATAACAAAGCCTGGATGACAGCACATCTGTTCGCAACGTGGTTTACCTACAGTTTAAGCCCATTGTTGAGTACTGCTCACAAAAAATGATTCCTTTCAAAGTATTACTGTTTATCGACAATGCGTCTGGTCACCTAAGCACTCTGATGGAGATATGGAGATGCACATTGAGATTCATGTTGTTTTCATGCCTGTTAACACAGCATTCACCCTGCAGCTCCTGGATCAAACCCCTGAAATCTTATGGAAAAAGAAATTGAACAGATGAGGAATTCCTTTCCATGTGTGAGCAAAGAAAGTAGTCTCTTGAGATGGAAACTACTCTTGGTGAATATTCTGTGAAGATTATTGAAATGATAACAAAGGATTTAGACTATTACATAAACTTAAGCTAATAAAGGAGTGGCAGGTTTTGAAAGAATTGACCCTAGTTCTGAAAGAAACTCTGCTGTGGGTAAAATGCTCCCAAGTAGCATTGCATGCTACAGAGAAATCCTTCAAGAAAGGAAGGGTCAATTGCAACCTTCATTACTGTCTAATTTTAAGAAATTACCACAGCCACCCCAACCTTCAGCAAACACCACACTGATCAGTCAGCAGCCATCAACATCCAGGTTAAGACCCTCCATCAGCAAAAAGATTATGTCTGCCTAAAGGCTCAGATGATCATTATCATTTTTTAGCAAATAAAATATTTTAATTATTGCACACTTAATAGACATGGTGTAGTGTAAATATAAAATATTCATGCACTGGGAAACCAAAAAAAAATTGTGTGACTAATTTTATTGCAATTTTCATTTGTTGCAGTAGTCTGTAACTGAATCTGCAACATCTCCTAAGTACATTTGTACCAAATTAATAACCTATACACCAAGAAGGGAAAAATATAGCTAATCAAAATAATTTAATAATTTCACTAATAATTCACTAATAATAATTTCACTAATCTGGTGAATATATACACTGCCTATAAAATTTAAGAGAATTACAAATAAACCTTGAAAATTATTTAGTTTTTTAATGATTTTTATAGCATGTATGTATCAATTCTGTAACTATTTTGTATATATTGTGGTATTGAGTAAATTAGTAAATACATTGGTATCACTGGCACCCAAAATTCTTAGTGTGGGAGAAAGGGATGTAAAAGAGTTATGAGGGGATTATAAGAGAAGAAACTTACAGCATTGGAATGGAATTTGGGGTTTCAGTATAAACTCATAATTTATATTTCTTTTATATATAAATAAAATATAATACTTAAATTATGAGTTTATTCTGAAACTTCAAATTTCAAATTATATATTTATATAAATATCAATTTATGTATATCATATATTATATATCTGCATATCTATATAAATTACTTTATATAGAGATAGATATATTTATAAATTCTAGCTTTGTTGAAAAAATCAAGACATAATAATAGCAAATGAATACGCTCAGTACTCTATAGACTGTTTGTATATCCCAAAATTCATATGCTGAAATTAATCCTTCTACAATGGTATCTGGAAATGGGGCCTTTGGGATTAAGTAACAAGGGTGGAGTCCTCATGAATGGGACTAATCCCCTTTAAAAGAGGCCCCTGAGAGCCACCTTGACCCTTCTGATACGTGAGGTTATGGTGAGACGACTATGTACTATGGAGCCAATCCTTATCAGACACAAGATTCTGTTGGCACCTTTATCTTGTATCTCCCAGGCTCCAGAACTGTGAGAAACACATTTCTGTTGTCTTTAAGCCATGCAGTCTGTGGTATTTTTGTTACAGCAGCCCTAAAGGACTGAGATACCTAGCATCCTTGCATCTTGATTCTAGGTTCTAAATATTGTTCATTTCAAAATAAGTAGGGCTTCTTAAAAAAAAAAAAAAGTACTGATTTCAAGCCTGGTGCAGGAGAGTTAAGGTCAAGCTTCTTGGTTTGTTCAAACCCAGACAACTTCTTGGGTAGTTAGTTAATAACCCAGGCACGCCTGTCAAACCAACAAACTGGAGAAAATGCTCATCTAAGCTTATTTAATGTCCTTATCTTTTCTCCTGTCATCACAGGAGAAGGTCTAACCATAGAAAGTGAAGCCAATCATGTCTTTGCTGTCATCACCTCTATTTATCATTAATTCTCTTATCATCTTTTTTGAGTTTTCCTTTTCCACAAAAGGATGATTTGATAGTGTGTGTATTGAATCCAAGTAGTACCTTTTAATAAATCCCAAAGAAGTAAGTAGGCTCTATTTAATGTTGAAGAGCTTTCTCTGTTTCTCATATGATGCACAAACATACACATAAGCACACATACATACACTCCACTAACACACACACTGTAGCATGATAAAAGTATGCATGTAGATGCATTCTTCATTATTTTTATGCTTAAAATTATATCATGAACATTTCACATGTCATTAAATGGTCTTTGAAAATATGAATTTAAAGACTGCACAGTATTCTAGCACATTATATTTGATTTTCTAGGTAATAGGCCAATCAATAGTATGTTGACATATAATTGATATATAGAATATTTCCAATATTTACTAAAATAAATTTCATTGTCATAATTATCACTTAGCATAAATATTTGATCACATCTCTCATTATATCATTAGCATAGCTTCTAAGACTCTAGACTAATGAGACAAAGTGATTAGTTTTTTAATAAGATGGAACTCCATTTATATAATATCTCCAAACGGCCTTCTGAGTCATATGAAAGCAATAAAATTATTGTTAATTAAGGATTCAGTAATTATTAAGGTATTTCACATGTCATTTTTAGAAATAAAACATTTGTTAATAGTGACAGATGGTTAACTTGATAATTTTCTGGTTTAGAATACAGTTTCTGGAGAAGAGTATAACCCAGCTATATATCCATGAGCTTAACTGGTTGCATTTTGTCAGAATAGTAAGTGAGGAAAGAAAAAAAGCAGATTGATGAATTACAAGTAATTTATGTCACATAAGGGAGACTTCTTACTAGTTATTCTTAAATTGCTGAATTTCTTTCATCTCTGCAAAAGCCTATTACAGCAGGCCTTTGCGCTTTGCCTCTCTGGCTCTTTTACAGTATCCAGCACGGTGTTTTGCTCAGTGTTTAGTAAGTGTCTATTCAACTGAAATAATTTTAATTCTTTACACCTAAAGCCTATAAACGTTTTTATTTTTACAAGTATGAACCATTATTTGCAAAACAATTCTAAGACAAATACCTTTTTTTGTCAAATAAAAGAAAAACAACTCACAAATCTTGTACCATAACTTTTTAATTTCAGGTGACTTTTTTTTGTACTTGCACTGACAATTTTTAAACTTTCCTTTTTTTTTAACCCGAAGAATTTATAAAGTATTAAATAGCGATACTTCCTCAATGTAAAGTTTTGCATAGGAAAATTTACTTTTAATTAGAAAATGGCTTTTTTCTTTGGGAAATAATGAAGCTGCATCATTGGCTTAGTTGTTGAATGAAGAGGCAAAATTATTTGTAAGGATCACATATTCAAGTTTTTGAGGATAAAATACTGAAATGTGGTGCTTATCAGATTTTTGGTTCATGCAGATTATTTGAACAAAAGCATATTGTTTAAAAATAAGAGCACAGTACATACTGAATTATTGGATTTCTATATAATTAGTAAATCAAATTATGTCTTTGTTAGTCAATCAATACTGATGAATCATGGCCATTTCCAAGATTTTTATCAAAATCTAAAACTCAACAAAGAGTAGCATGGCATACACTAGCAGTTTAAAGGATCAAAAGTAATATAAACTCATTGTGGTTTACTTATTTACTTGAAGATTCAATATCAAAAAGATGAAATTCTCTCCAAATTGATCAGATTTGATCTAGTCTAAAACCTTAGCCCAACAGGAGTAGTTTTTGAATTTAACAACATTGTACAAATTTTGCTGGAAATTAGCAGAATACCCTTAAATTTGTTGGGAAGGTTTGTTTGTAAAACAAATATCAGGCAAAAGACTTGCATTAAATTATATAATTCATTATTAAAAATAAGAGACAAATAGCCTAATAAAAAATGTCCAAATGAATTGAGTAGAATTTTTTTTTATTAAAAAGGACTTAACAACCGTCCTATGAAAAAGGTGCTCAACTTTAATAACAATTAGAAAAATACAAATTTACCCCAATAATACACGATTAAACACTGAACACAAGGGCCAATGTTAAAAAAAAAAAATTGATGTCAATCCTAGGTATATTCTTACAAAATGTGTGCATATTTACAACGGCCTGAATAACGACTTAAAAAGAACAACAACATTATCTATCAATAGTATGATAAATGAGTAAATTACAGGATATTTATACAAGAAACACTTCATAGTGATAAAAACAAATAAACTATGGCTACATGCGACTACATTGGTCAATCTCACAACTATTAAGATAAAAGAATCCAGGTATGAAATTTTACATTCTCTCTCCATTTATATATGTGTGTAGATAGATGGATAGATGGATAGATAGACAGATAGAGAGCACTATAGTGTTCAGGCAGGCTTGCCTAGCTGTTAAAGGTACAAAATTATTCAAAGGGGTATTGCCATAAAAGTAGCAAGACGGTGAATGCTGGGGAGTAGGAAGGCTTTGTATTTGGAGGGGATATCAAAGGGTCTTCCTAGAGACCGGGTGTAATCTATTTTGGCCTAGGTTACTGACACTGAATATTTAATTTTTGATAAATCATCTTTGTGCACTTATTTATAGATGCCTTATTTCAAAATTAAAAACAAATTGCTAAATGAAAACTGAAACCAATACAATCAACTTTCTTTTCTTTAGACATGAGAAACTGGGAAATGACAGCTTTTTACCCATCACCATGTAAATATTCAAAGAGAGGACATTTCCTAAGTTTATCACCTCACTTCTTATAATACTTAACATTACAAGCCTGAATTATAAGGAGATATATATATAAATATATAGAAATATTTATAAATATATAGAAATATTTATAAATTATAAAATTTGGACTTCAAAATACTTGGCCAGTATATTCAATGTTGCAAGGTGTCCATGGAAGAAAGAAAAAGATTATCTAAACCCTGAGAACTGGTATCTCATTTTATTGAGGTAATGAATAATAAAATACATACAGAATGAGAGTCTTCAACATTTGCAATCTGCTGTTTAGAAAATCTTTAAAATAACTTGTGTGATCTACATATGTGAGAGAAGACATTTAAGCAGGGCTCACTTTGGCAAATGTATTGTGGTTCTTAGAGCTTTTTTTGATATGTTCCTTCTCCAGTGAGCACCTTTTAATCCAGGGCTTCTTTCTCTGCAATCTCAAAATTTATACAGCCCTTAATTTCATCTGTTTTTATTATAAACCATTCACATAGATTAAAACTTTTGCTTAACTATCATTTTATTACTTTCTCTGAACTCAAACAAAAGAGCATGATATTGACATAAAAAAGAGATACACAGATCAGTGGAACATAATAGAGTCTAGAACTAAACCCAGACATTTGTAATCAATTAATTTATGACAAAGGAGCCAAGAACATACAATGTGGAAAGAGACATCTCTTCAAAAAATGGTGTTGAAGAAACTGAACAACCACATACAAAAGAATGAAACTGGACCACTGTTTTCTAGTACACACAAAAATTAACTCAAAATAGATTAAAGATTTGGACATAAGACTTGAAAACATCAAACTCCTAGAAGAAAACATAGGTGGCAAGCTCTTGACATCAGTCTTGGAGATGATTTTTTGGATCTGACTTCCAAAGCAAAGGCAAAGCCAAAAAAAACCCCACAAAAAACAAGTGGATCTATATCAAACTAAAAAAATCTCTACACAGCAAAGGAAATTACAAAAAACAAACAAAAAAACCAAAATACTGAATGGGAGGAAGTATTTGCAAATCATATATCTGATAATGGGTTAATATCCAAAATATATAAATAACTCAGGTAACTCAATAGCAAAATAAGTTGATTTAAAAATGTGTAAATTTAGGGATGAGCAGACACTAAGAATAAATTATACTTGCTTCCTCTGAAGACTGTTTTCAAAGATTACTTTGACAAAGAAGAACTCAGAGCTAAGAAATCCTTTTAAATCATGGTCCTGCACACGAGGGGAAAGAAAGTTCAATTTAAATTATTTTTGATGAAGGAGAAGGAAAAGAAAAGAAAGGAGGAGAAGGAGTATTTATTGAGCATAAGCCATTGTCACATTCTCTGAGCTCAGCACTTTACATCCATTTTAACTCATGACTCACAGTAATATAAGGTACTAGTATTATTGTCTGTAGTTTAAAGTAAGAATAACTGGGGTTATTAAATTCTTATATCCAGCTTTATAGCTAGGAGTTCAGAGAGGGTTTCCACCTTACTAGATTGACTCTAAAGGACTTGCACAAGTTAAAATATTAACAACATATTCTTAACAAAGTTTACAATATTGATTTCCTATTGTCTAATAAAAATATAAATTAAAAAATACATGTTTGGCCAAATGATGGCTGGACAAAACTATTTGTTTTGAATTCCTGGTATCTATACTTGCATTCTCTTTTACTTAAGAATTTTTGCCCATAAATCAAGCACTATTTGGTTCACAGACAAATTTTCCTTTGCAAATATACTGCTGTTTAAAATAGCCAAAAGTCAAGTGCCCACGTTTAAAATTTATTTTAGGATCTGTCATTTATTTACCTCCTCCTCTTATCTTCTTCAAATGTGTGGTCTAGGACCAAATCATTATAGATCTTTAAACCTAAAATTGTTACTAATAGAACACTATCCATAAGAAAAGAAAAAGCATCATTTCATGTTTAGGCATTATTTCTCTACTTAATGATTTCTCAGAAAAAGAAAAGTAAGGCAAGAAGTAGATTAAACCTGGTAAGTTAAGAGAAGTCATCACTGAAGTTTATATATTGGCATTTGCATGTACAGAGAAAGAACTCATTGTATTGTATCTGGAGCCCCAGCTTTGGAAAGACTTTGCTGGACGAGTCATGTTTTCACTCAGTCCTCAGCAGTGATATTGACAGGCCCATTGCCTTTTGAACCTCTGTTTTTTTAACTTGTAAAATAAGGATAAAAATACATGTGTGACTAATTAACAAGACCGTTGCAAAATAAGATAAAGCACGTTCAGAACACAATTTTTTGGTGGTAAAGCATGACATACATGTGTTATTTTTATTCCTATCCGCTCCCTAGTGTCCTATAAAGTTAATCAGAATGTAGCTTTGTTTGTTCTTTATGTAATTTATAAGACACTTACAAGAACTTTTATAAATTAAAAAAAATCATTGAATAAATAGCTACTCCCAGAGGCAAGCAATCTGTACAAGTGAATCAGGAGGGGTTGTAAAACATTGTCTTGTTATAAGAAACACATTTAAAGGAATTCGAAGCCTCACTGAGTCCCTGAAGACTGGTTGCACAGGTCAATTACTGATGTAGTGGAGAGAATATGCCTAGGAGAAATCCAGTGTTTACAATCACTACCTGAAATGAAAAATAACAACCATGAGAGTCTTCCAAAAGATGGTTGAGTAGAAGAAAGCATAGTGCAATCTCTCAAAGAGCTCTCTGCTTCGAGACAGAAATAGGGATCTAGTTTACTCCTGCCATCTCATTATCAGATGGAGTCTCTGGCCCTTTAAAGTTTGAGTAAATTGATTTCACTTTAGAGCCTCCCTCCTTGTTCTTCAGACCCTTATCAAACTCCCTCTTTCAGATCTTCTCTTTACTCCAGGAAAAGGAAGTACTGATTCTCTCTGGCCACATACTCAAAAAAACAAACCAAAAAAAAAAAAAAAAAAAAACAACAACAAAAAACAGGTTCTTACACCAAAGTTTTGTGTTTGTGACTTTTGTGGAGAGTTTAATAAAGGCTAAGAGGAAGGTCACACTTTACTAAGCCCAGGCCTTTTAAGCAAGGGACATTTCGAGTTTTCCAATCCATGAACACGGTATATATGTCCATTTATTTGAGTTTTCAGGAATATCTTTCAACAGAACTATGTAGTTTTCTTCATAATGTTTTGCATATATTTTCTCAGATTCATTCAGAGGCACTAAATATTCAGATGCTACTTTAAGTAGTTTGTTTTTAATTTCTTCCTCGTACTGCTGATTGCTTGTAGAGATCTAGAATGAATTTGGTTATTTTATTATAGTTTAATCTTTATTATCTGGCTACTTTTAAATTATCCTTTACTCTTACCAAATGCAAGGATAACTACCCTTCTCCTGCTCATCAGAAAATTTTCAGTGCTGACCACTGAATACTGTAGAACTCATCAGAGAATTGGGGCATTTAATAATATATTCCCAATCTAAACTTTTTGAGAAATAAAGTAATATGAGCTTTAATCACAAATGGCCAAGAGCAAATAAATTATTTTTTAAACAGTGATAATGACCCTCAGCCTTCCCCTGTCCATTCTATCTGCAGCTACACAAGTACCAAGGAACAAAAGAGCCAGGTTTGTACAGAGCCAATCACTCAAATCGTTCTGTTAATATAAATTAAACACACTCTCCTGAGGAAAGTCACACCAGTGGAATGCCAGATTTGCCGACAGTCGTCTAAGTGATCCAACTGTTCCTGGAATAGAGTAGATTCTTGAAATATATTTATTGGATGAGTAAATGGGAAATGGATAACAAATAAATCTAAAATAAAATGTTGACCATTATGTGATGGCAGTGTGCTGGAAATGCTGCAAGAGAAAAACAAATGCTTCCTCATTTGTAAAGTTAAAACAAAAAAAAAGCGGGGGGGGGGAGATAAATTAGGAGTTTGGGATTAAAGGATACACGCTACTATATATAAAACAGATAACCAGCAAGGCCCTACTGTATAGTGCAGTAAATTATATTCAATTTCGTGTAATAAGTTATAATGAAAAAAAATCTGACAATAAATGTATAACTAAATTACTTTGCTGTACACCTGAAATTAACATTGTAAATCAACTATACTTCAATAAAAAATCAAATAAAAAAAACAGCTTTAGTCTAAAAGTTTCATCTGTAATACAGTGTTCCTTTAAATGTGGTCTAAGGACAATCCACTTCAGAATTACTCAAGGGTTTATTAAAATGCTCCATCCCATCCTTGAACTGCTAATTTAAAATACCGTTGCAAGAATCACCAACCACATAATTAGCAAAAACTAAATATTTATATGTTTACCAAATCTACAGGCAGCAAAGTATATTTCTTAAATTCATAAACCTGAAATAGTTAATTAAATTGTATTAGATGGATACAAACAAAATACAACAATGTTTGCTTTAATTCACCTTTCCTAGGAAACCGTGCAATGCTTGCATTTCATCACAACTTCTTGATAAAATGAAGCATTCTTTCAGTTATCCCATTTCGAGTCTCTTAATTAGAAGTTGGAATGGCTTGGCTTTTAAACTGGCTTAATCCTGGGAGCTGAAACACTATTGTTTTGGGACAGCAGCTCAGATCAGACTCCCTTGGTCTGTTCTGATCTTCTATCTGACTTGAAAGAAAAATACTTACATTTCAGTCAATCTTCCTGCCTCCAGTTAAGTGTATGATAGGTTTAGACGCCCAGCTAGAACTCAACAATGAAACTATGCCCTGTGGCTTCTTTCTTGCAACTTTTTTTGTTTAGAAATACATAAAGGGAAACCTGACATTTTCTTGTATAGCTTTGCTTAGATTTCCTACTGATATTTTGGTTTATTGGCCCCATTTTAATAGTGAATTATTGAGCAAAGTACATTTTACCTACAGCATTTGGATCTCTTAGACAGCTGTCTGCAAATGTGACATTCCACTGATGTGGCTTTCCTCAGGAGAGTGTGTTTAATTCATATTAACAGAACGATTTGGGTGATTGGCTCTGTACAAAACCGAGCCCTTTTGTTCCTCTGAGCTTGTCTCTCTGCAGGTGGAATGGACAGGGGAAGGCTGAGGGTCATTCTCACTTTGTTTAAATATAATCTATTTGCTCTAGGCCATTTGGGATTAAAGTGTATGTTAGTTTATTTCTCAGAGAGTTTACATTGGGAATATATTATTAAATGCCCCAATTCTCTGATGAGTTCTGCAATTTCATCAGTAGCTTAGTCTCACTTTAAAACAGAGAACACTTATTGATTTATTTATAGTCTATTTTCCCAGTTCCTTCCTGCCGATGCTATAGAAAAAATACAACAGTTTTTTTCAAGGAAGGCCAGCCAGCTGTTTCTTAAAAAAATTGAGGTAAGCAACTACAATGGCCATTGAAACTTCTAGTCATAGCCAGTGTTCAATAAAAATATGAGCTATTAATAATTCCTGTTACAGGAACCCAGAGCACTGCACAATTCTTTAAGGAGTGTATCTGAGATCCTGGAATCCTCATGGAATATACTCTGGACTCCTCAGAAAAGTGATACCTGCCCCACCCATTCCACATGGAGTATGTTGCTCCTCATTTTACCAGAAATGGTAAGATCTTCATAAGAAGAAAACAGACAAAACCCTAACTGCAACAAAAGCACTCATTGTTTTTTGTTTTTTTGTTTGTTTGTTTGTTTGCTTTATTTCCTAGCTAGATCATGGGTTATTCAAGATAACTATCTATGCTACATTTTCTTGCATTGCTCCTAATTCAAAATTACCTCATATTGGTCACAGAATATCATTAATGTCCAGCTCTTTCCTTCTCTATGTATCTCCCTGTTGGTCCTTTCTCTCTCCTTCTCTCTCTCTGTCTCTATGTCTCTCTCTGTCTTCCTGTCTCACGTGTCGCTCAACTCAAAAGGACAAACTGAACACACCCATATGATAGTCACATAATCTCTGACAAAATTCATCCTCTCCATGTCCGAATTGATGTCTGAATAACCTTTAAAACAAAATTCATAACAAATATTCAGGAACTCATTGTTCTCACCTTCAACATGTCTGTATTATTTTTCATTCTGAATGTGTTATTTTTCAACCTGAATTTGCATCTATTATTCCCAAGAACCTTACCTCACCTGATAAAAATGATTAAAAACCAACTTTGGCATGTGGTCACGCTGATTAAACTTCTTTTGTGATTTTTCACTGCAAAATTGATTTGAAAACCTTTTATCCTAGAGATAATTCAGTGGTCTCTGGAGAATAATTTGCTTTAGTTAGATTTCAAATGCTGCTTAATGATAATCATATTTCCTCTGTCACTGGCTTGTAAGTTTTGTAAAACCACACTCACTACATTTGATCAGTTGCCTTTTTTTCAGTTCTCTGATATTCAATTGAAACAGTCCAGGATGGACAGAAACAATCTGAAACTGGCCAGATCAAGCCAAAACATAACATTCATGATTTATAATTATTCTATGGCCATTAAATCATAGGACTCATAAAGAAGCTCTTTACTTATATGTTTTTGGATTTCTCATCTAAAATCATTTTGATTTTTTTCTTTAATCTAAAAAGTCCAAAATGTGATGTCACTGTCCACATTTCAAATTAATAAACCAAATATTTCATTTTTGGGAGCTTGATGTAAGACCTATTGCAAATATAACCGCCTACAAGAGCTCATTACCAACGATCACAAGTGAGCCCATTCATCATTTTGTTTTGTCTTTTATCCAGGTGTCCATTCAGATGACAATTTTACAATTAAAGTCAATTCAAAAAAATTTCCCCCTGTGAGAAATCCAAATACAAGAGGAGGATGGTGAATTGCGAGCACTAAACTTCATCCGCTCTCACACCCCTACAGCTGCACTATAGATGTTTAATTCCCACTGATTTCAAAAAGAGATCAGTTTATGGAAATGCTCTGCAGGCATGCAGTGGCTGAATGAGTGCAAAATGCCTGTGAAGCATTCAATTTAAGAGAGCAAATGTTAGGCATCTTCTAGGGAAACCGTGGAAATGCAGCATTTTGAACACTTCCTTAAAGTCAAAAAATAAAACAAAAGTGAGCAAGCAATCAAACAAAATAAAGCTCAAAAAAAACCATGAAAAGAGAGTTACATGCAAGTTTTTAGCATGTAAAACTGGTCTAGAAGTGATTATTTCTGACACAACAGAGTGTGTCCAACCCGTCACTTCTATCGAAACATCTTTTAATAGACAAATTATTTTGCACAGGTTTTTAGGTAGGAATAATGTATTAAATGTCAAATATCAGAAATAGCTTTTATAATCACAGCAGTTTGGGAAGGTTTTTCTTTATAATTTTCCTTATTTTAAAACACATCCCTGTAACATGGCTGCTTCTTCAACCAATGTTGCACTGTATCTCCTATTTTTCACCTCAAGATCTATTCCCAGAATTCCCTTTACTGTCTATACTTCTTGACTACCTACTTTATACTCTTTTTTAAAAATTTTATTGAAGTATAGTCACCTTCCAATGCATCAATTTCCAGTGTAAAGCATAATATTTCCATCATACATATACATATATTCATTTTGATATTCTTTCTCACTACACATTACTACAAGATATTGAATCAAGTTCCCTGTGCTATACAGAAGAAACATGTTATCTAGTTTATATATAATAGTTAGAATCTGCAAATCTCAAACTCTGGATTTATCCTGGGTCTTTACTATTCTGTGTCTGGCAGTTTTGGAAGAGGACAGATCACCTTCTCATCCAAAATTTATTCAGGTGTGCAGACTGATGACATCACACATCAAGAGAGTTCTAAAAGATACCACTTGAGAAGTTCTGGGAAGAGAGGAGCAGGCACCCTTTGGCTTGAGCAAAAGGCGGGCAACAAGACTTCAGATTTTATTGTGATTAGGTTCCAGTGTTTGCTGGGGCTGGTGTTCCTACATGGGGTGGGATTTGATGGGGTTTGAATTGCCCCATGGCATCAAAAGAGGGAGCAATGGGATTTTCCTATCAGATTGCCCACATGTGCTCTACCCAGATATGGACCAAGTGGAAAGGGGAGAGGAATGAAACCTGAAAGCTGTCAGCAGTCAAACATCAAAAATGGAGCCAGACACATTATTATCTACTAAAGCAGCTTTCTCTGTAGAAGTGATAAATTTCTTTTTTTATATATCTTTTTTTGGGGGGGAGTTAATTAGGTCTATTTACTTTTAGAGGAGGTACTGGGGATTGGACCCAGGACCTCATGCATGTTAAGCATGCACTCTACCACTCAAGCTACACCCCCCCTCCTATAAGTGATGTCTAATTGACAAATCCAAATGCTGACAATCAGTCCTCATTATTACTTCAGGCCATGCTCCTTCGTGGTAAATAGATCTCTGTTACTGGTCAGTCTCCTTCAGCCAGGGGAAAGGGCCTTTAGAAGGGATGATTATTGTTCTAACTCAGCCTAGACTGCGATGCTAAAAAAATCTTCTAAAGCCCAGTAGTTAGGAGTCATATAAGAACAAGACAGCTTTCCTGATTGACATGCAGCTGCAATGAAATATTAAAAATTAAGGGATTAAATTTTTTAATTAAATGATTAAAAACAACGGATTAAAATTCCCAGTAGTGGCAGAAGTGTTAGGTAGACAGAAAACAATCATCTGATAAACCTTTAAACTGTCTCCTATATTGGTTTCCATAAAGGGAAATATTGGACCACTAATCCCACCAGCGTGGCTAGACTTTCTTTCACACTGTCTAGTTTTTTAAAATATAAATCTCCTAAATTTAGATGCTTTCCAAGTTATTTGATTTTTAATATATAACATTTATATTTATCTCAAAGATTTAGTAAGCATCTGTGCATATTTTTATTAAAGTATAGTTGATTTACAATATCATATTTCTTTCAGGTATATACCATAGTGATTCAATATTTTTATAGGTTATACTCCATTTAAGGTTATTACATGATGCTGGCTCTATTCCCTGTGGTGAATGCAAGATACATCATTGTATCTTACTTATTTTGTACATAGAAGGTCATGTCTCTTAATATCCTTCCCAAAACCTAATCCTACTCCCATTCCTCTCCCCACTGGTAACCACTAGTTTGTTCACTAAACCAGTGAGTCAATTTCTGTTTTGTTATATTCATTCATTTCTATTTTGTTTGTTTAGATTTTACATGTAAGTGATAACATACAGTATTTGTCTTTCTCTGACTTATTTCACTAAGCATAATACCCTCTATGTCCATTTATGTTATTACAAATAGCAAAATTTCATGGTTTTTTTCTGGCTGAATAATATTCATAAATAAATAAATAAATAAATAAATAAATAAATAAATAAATAAATAAATAAATAAATAAATAAATAAATAAATAAAGTAGGTAAGTATCTCACCACTTCTTTATCCATTCATCTGTTAATGGACACTATGGTTGCTTCCACATCTTGGCTATTGTAAATAATGATGCTATGAACATTGAGGAGCATATGTCTTTTCTAATTAGTGCTTTTGTTTCCTTTGAATATACATCCAGAAGCAGAAATAATAAATCATACGATAGTTCTATTTTTTTTTTGAGAAACCTCTATACTGTTTTCCATAGTGTCTGCAACAATTTTCATTCCTACCAACACTGTACTAGGGTTCCTTTTTCTCCACAACTTTGCCAATGGTTGTTATTTATGTTCTTTTTGATGATAGCCATTCAGACAGTTAGATGATAGCTCACTGTGGTTTTGATTTGCCTTTCTCTAATAATTATCAAAAAATAAAAACCCTCAGCAAACAGAAGTTCAGGACAGGACAGCTTCATGGAGGAATTCTACGAAACACATTTGGAAGAGCTTATACGTATTATTTTCAAAATATTCCAAAAAATTGAAGATGCCAAAACCAGACAAAGACACTACAAAAAAAGTAAGTATCAACTAAAACAATATGGTACTGGAACAAAAAACAGACACATAGATCAGTGGAAAAGAATAGAGCCCGGAAATTGGTCACACACATTTGGTCAATTACTCTATGACAAATTAGGCAAAAATATACAATGGGGAAAATATTGTCTTTTCAATAAGTGATGCTGGAAAAACTGGACAGCTACATGTAAAAAAATGAAATTAGAGTTTTTTCTCACACCACAGGCAAAAATGAACTCAAAATGGATTAAATACCTAAATGTAAGACTGGAAACATAAAACTTCTAGAAGAAAATATAGGCAGAATACTCTTGAATATAAGTTGCAGCAGTATTTTTTGGATCTGTCTCCTCAGGCAGAGGAAACAAAAGCAAAAACAAACAAATAGGACCTAATTAAACTTAAAAGCTTTTGCAAAGGAAAAGGAATGGAAACCATCAGCAAAACAAAAATACAACCTGTTGAATGGGAGAAAATATTTTCAAATGATACGCCTGAAAAGGGATTAACATCTAAAATATATAAACAGGTCATACAACTCAATTTCAAAAAATCTAACAAGCTAATTAAAAATAGCCAGAAGGCCTGAATAGACATTTTTCCAAAGAAGATACACAGATGGCTAACATGCACATGAAAAGATGCTCAACATCGCTAATTATTAGAGAAATGCAAATCAAAACCACAATGAGTTATTACCTAACAACTGAATAGCTATCATCAAAAAGACCCCAAATAACAAACATTGACAAAGTATACTTTGATGTGTGCCTGGCTACCCCAGCTTTTTCATTTCCATTTGCATGAAATACTATTTTTCATCTTCTCACTTTCAGTCTGTGTGTGTCTTAAGTTCTGAAGTGTCTCTTGTGAACAGACTACAGACGGTTTTTTTTTTTTAATCCAATCAGCCACCCTATGTCTTTTGTTTGAAGCATTTAGTTCATTGACATTTAAAGTGATTATTGATAGGTATATATTGCAAATTTGTTACATTTTCTGGTTGTTTTTGTAGTTCTTCTTTGCTTCTTTTCTTCTTCTTTAGTCACTTCCCTTGTGGTTTGATGATTTTCTTTAGTTTTGAATTGAGTTCCTCTCTCTAGTTTTAATGCATCTGATTTTTTAATATGTTTTTAATATGTGGTTAACATGGTGTTCATATATATAGTCATTTGAGTTCAAACACCTTCTAAATGATGTTCATTTTTATCTGTCTCCTTCAATTTTGTGTTTTTGACATCATACTTCACATCTCATGTCTATCCCTTTACTGTTTCCTGTAGTTATAGTTGATTTTACAATTTTGACTTTTGATCTTTGTACTAGCTACTTTAAGTAGTAATCCACAGCATTTAATATATATTTGCCTTTACTAGGGAAATTTTTTTCTTTTCTATAAATCCTTCTTGTTGTAACTTTTCTACTTAAAGAAGAATTGTTAACACTTTTTGTAAACTCAGTTTAGTATTGATGATCTCTTAGTTCTTGCTTGATTGTCTGAGAAAATCTTTCTCCTTCAATTCTGAATGAGAACCTCTCTGGATACAGTCTCCTATGTTGTAGGTGTTTCCATTTCAACACTTTAAATATATCATGCCACTCTCTTCTTGTTTATAATGTTTCTGCACAAAATTCAGCTGATACCTTATAGGGGGAGGGTTCCCTTGTATGTGACTCTTTCCTGCCCCCTCCTCCAGCTGCCTCTAAAATTCTCTCATTATCTCTAACTTTTGTCATTTTAATTCTGATATGTCTTGGTATGGGTCTCTTTGACTTCATCTTGTTTGAGACTCTTTTTGCTCCTATACCTGGAAGTATGTTTTCTTCTTCAGCTTCAGGAAGTTTTCAGTCATAATTTCATCAAATACAATTTCTACCCCTTTCTTTCTTCTATTTTGGGACCCCTATATTGTGAATCTTTGTGCACTTGACATTGTTCCAGAAGTCCCTTAAACTGTCCTCATTTTTAAAATTTGTTTTCCTTTTTGCTGTTCTGATTTGGAGATTCCATTATCCTCTATTCTAGGTTATTTATACATCCTTCTGTATTCACCTAGTCTACTATGAATTCCTTTATTGTATTTTTTATTTCAGTTATTGTATTCTTCAGCTCTGACTAGTTATTTTTTATATTTTCTAGTTCTTTGTTAAAATTCTCACTGTGCTCATCTATTCTTTCCCCAAGTTTCATCAGCATTCTTTTTGCTCATGCTTTTAACTCTTTATCTGGTAAATTATTTATTTCTATTTCACTAGGGGTTTTCCTTGTTTTTTCATTTGAAACATAGTCCTATGTCTTATCATTTTATTTAACATTATCTTTCTCTATGAACAGTTATGTATCCTGGTCTTGAAGGGCTGTCCTTGTGTGGGAGCATCTGTGTGTAGCCTGTATGTGCCTAGTGGCTTTGGTGGGAGAGCTGGATGTTAACTGAGCATGGGCCATGCCTTCCCCCAGTGTGTGCTGACAGCTACCACCTTTGTGGCATTTAGGACTGGAGATGTGGTAGCTAGAGCCAGAGCCAGGTATGAGCTGTGGCTTCTCCTATGCTCAATGGCAGTTACCACCCTATCAGGGGTGGGATCAGGGCCCAAGGTGCTCAAGTAGAAGCCCTGAGGTTTGGGTACAAACTGATTCCATTCCTTTTAAGTGCACATACACACACTCGTTAAAGTAATGGCACCTTTACCTCAATGGAGAGCAGTTATGGAGCAAAAGGCACTGGTGCAGGGCCCAACATGGGCCAGGGTGCATACTGGGATGGTCCCAGCAAGTCCATAAGAGTCCCAAGTAGTTTCAATCTGCTTCTTCCACCTTGTTCTCCGGAGTAAGCAAGTATGTGCATACTCTTCACAGTTAGAGTCTTAGTATCTTACAGCTCTCTGCTAAATCCCACTGGTTTTCAAACCAGCTAAGTGAACTCATCTACCAAGTGTCAGAACCCAGGGGTGGGGTGTCCAATATGTGAATCAGACCCCTCCCTCCCCAGGAAGGATCTCTGAGCCTATGATATCCCTATTCTTTTCAGAGTCCCTGCTAGGGGCATGAGTCCTGACCTGATCATTTTCTCTCCATTCCTATCTTACTCCATGTGGATCTTTGTTTACAGCTTTGATTGTAGAAGAGTCTTTATTCCAGTCTCCAGGTTGCTTTCAGCAAGAGTTGCTCCATGTGTAGATGTATTTTTGATGTGTTTGTCAGAGGGGGTGAGCTTAGTGTCCTCCTGTTCTACCATCTTGACCTCCCTCCAATTGAAAAGTCCTGAGCATCTTTGCATGTTGATGTGAGAGAATTATCTGTGGGTGCTATTTCTGCACATCTTGTGAAGGAGACATTGATCACCTTTTGTTGCAAACTACCTTTTCAATGATATTGGCATAGCAGAATGGTTGGGAAGAAAAATATACTGCCCCCCTTCCCCCCCAGAATAAAGTGAAGGCATGATAACTGTGTGTGTGTGTGTGTGTGTGTGTGTGTGTGTGTGTGTGTGTGTGCGCGCGCACTTAGGACTACAGTGGGAAAAGTGAATGAGGTAAAATATTACACTAAATGGTCAAATATAAAAAATGGTTTAAAATATATCAAACATGATATAAAAACATTGAAAATGATAGTTTTGCTGGTATTAAAAAGATAAACAAAACAAGTCATGTGTACAGCTCTGGGATGTGTTTTTAAATACTGCTGGAAAAGCCAAAGCAATAAGTATTTGAATGGGTTCATGGAAGTGACGTACGGAGGGCGAAGTGGGTAGAAAACAATGATTAAGAGGAGGAATAATGTGAGTGGTTCATAGAAATGGTGGAACGTAGACTGCTAGTTGCCCTCAAACATTCTTATTCTTCTCTAGTGACAGAATTCCAGGATTTTGGAATTGACACATAATTCTACTCTGTTTTAAAAGTAAGAAGCTTTAACGACCATCTTGGGCCATGAAGCTGAGGGCCACATACAAAAGATGGCAGAGAGGTGAGCTGGAAGCAGCAAGAACTGTCAATAAATTCATACATCTGTCATCCCTCTGCTACCTACCTTGGGATTTTACAGTGAGACATAAATAGTTTCTCATTTATTAAAGTCTTTGTTACTTGATGATTTTCTATTTTAAGTGTCAAAACTAATCCTCATTAATATAGGTAGGCAGAGGTCTGAAATAAATAGTTTTATGGGTCACATTAAGGGGTTTATAGTTTGTTCTAAGTAAAATGGAATGTTATTGAGGTGGGTGTTTGAGGTGCTGATCTTTAACGTCTTGTACACTTTTGAAAGTTCAGTGTCCCTACAGTGTGAATAAATAGTTACTAAAATGGTGAATGCCTAAACTTACATTTCGAATCTTCCTGTAACTTATATCATTAGTGATTTTTACTCATCACTTTCAAAAATCAGCATACACACATGATCTATTATCAATAATAATTTTAAAATTATAAATGAATAAGGTAGACACTTTACTTTTAGCTAACCATAGCTACTTTGTGGATTCACAAGACTAGATTCCCAATATTGGCTTCACCATTTATTAACAAGGAGGCCCTGGCAAGTTCCTTATACTGGTCATTGTGCTCATCTTTTCAAAAAAGATAAAAAATGCCCAACCATTGTACAAGGTTACTGAGATTAATGGCTTCGTTTCTTTTCTGAAACTGCTTTCTATAGCACAAGTTTCTGTACAAATGACCTATTTAAAATGTTAAGTGTGGTCAGAAAGCAAATTAAATATTACTCTTTTAATTTTGTCCTTTCAAATTATCTACTCTGAAAATGAGTGAATTCAAAGATTATGCTAAACATTTAGCATGAATAGATGAGTAGATAAATTAAATGAATTAAATTTTCTATCAGTTAAAAAAATTATAGGGGGCTTTGACAACTGCCACAAAATTTAATAATGATTCTTAAGTGCTACCAATATTTACTATGTTAATAGCATCTTGTCAAGATGTATTTTGTTCTACGAATGTAATTAAAGTGAAAGTAATGTAATGGCTTAAGTTACCAACTGTTTTTAGTTCCATCTTTCCTGCCTGAACATATTTGAAAATGTTGACTACATTTGGAGTCAGTGTACTTCACATGTGTAATTCATGAGTCTTATGGTTATAATGACAATCAACTATAGAAAATATAAATTAGAGGTATTGAGAGGGAAATTGCAGCACAAACAAGGAAGGGTAATAAAAGCCATCTTTGGTTCCTAGAATGGAAGACATCATCCAAAGTATTATTTGAGTGGTTCCAAACGTTTCTCATCTCCACTATTTATCTCACTTATTAGCAATCAAAACCTAAAATAAAAAAACCATTACAGCCACCATTTTAGTATTATTTTCCAAAATAGCTACAGTTAATATGAGGATGTTATTAATTAATCAAATTGTTAATCCATGAACACATGATTAAAATGTATTCAATTTTCTCTATTCTTGGTAACTTTATTCCTTCTCCTGTCACTGTCCAGCATTGTGAACATTTTCTTATCTTCTATAAGCTTGCCATCACTGTTTGTGTGTGCTCCCCAACTATTTACCAGGTTAAAGGAACTCCTTTGTCCTACCTTTTCTCTTTTAGTTCACAAATTTACATTTAATAAATTAAACAAAAGTTGAAAAAGATATTCTAAATTCTTACTCTCCTTAACAGCCAACCTTAAAAAGAAAAAAGTTTAAAAATCTTCAAGTGGGTTACCTCAGCTTCCCCAAAGTCATTAATCCAGCCTAAGCATGATATCATTATATTTAAATGACCCTTGTTAAGGTGGCCAATGACTACCATATCTCTACATCAAAAGAGAATTTAATGGCCCTCTTTGTATTTGATCTCTTAGAGTACTTAACATCTTAACTCACTGTCTCTTTTTAAATCCTTTTCTTCCATTAATTTCTCTGTATTTGTCTTACATCCTTGGAAGCTTTGCTAACTCCTCTCAGTTTAAAATTTTTCTTTTTTGGTCCTAAGGGTCCCCCCCACCATTTTCTTTTTCTCCCTTCATACTCCTTTACTGGACGTGCAAAACTTTTAGTTTAACATCTCCATTCCATGACTCATTGTGAGCACCCACTCACATCCAACTTTCTATTGAACACTTTGGAGACCTTAGTTAAACTTTGCATAAACAGAACCCAATTTAAGATTTTTGTCTAATATCACATTCTTTTCCAGGGCACCTCACATCCATCTGTTAGGCGGTTAGATAGAAATGAGCACAGGGCAGGGGGAGAGGATGGGAGGAAGGAACAATCCAGAAAATAACAGTACACCTGCAGTTAGGATAAGGGGCTCCAAAAATCTTTTACTTTCTATAAATGAGGACCAGCAAATAAGGTGGCCAGGATCGAACGCTGCAGCTGTGCCGTAGAGAGAAGGACTGGGCTTAACCTGACTCCATGCCCGTTGTAATGTAATTAAGAGTGCCCCCTCCAGTCAGTTTCTCTGTGTGCAACATGGGTTAGAACATGTGTAAAAGAGATGGGCATGCTTGAGCACAAGGAATGTGAGCTGTCAATCAGCCTGCGCACAAGGGATGTGAGCCGTGTATCAATCAATCACAAAAATGCCCCCTAAGCCAGGATATAGAAACAGGAAAAACAAAGGAGCGGTGTCATTTTTTCCTCTCTGGAGTTGGCCCACCCTCAATTCTCCGGGGTGTACTATATTTTACTACCTTTTCACTTCACTAATAAAATCTTCTGTTTATATCACGCTGTCTATTGTTAAAAATTCATTATTTTTCAGGTGACTAAGAACTGAGGTAACTTTTATTCCCCTCCTCCCGGTAACACAGCCATTTCCGTAAATCAGAAAACTAGGAGACATCCTTGGTACTTTCTTTCCCATGGCCCACATCCAATCCAACTCCAAGTTCTGTGAATTTTAGCTCCCAAAATCTCTCACATATGCCCATGTCTTTCCATCAATACTGCCTCTGCATTGGGTCAGAATATAAACATTAATTAAATCAAATTAATTGCCACTCTTACCCTCCTCTGAAAACTTATTCCTTATTTTATATTCAATCACAAATTATATCCTGATACATTGTACAAAATGACTTAGTAGAGATTTTGTAATGAAATTAAATAGCAACATTAAAGTACTCCAATAAAATTAATATAGAGATACTTCAAAATTGATTATAAATTTTACCCAGTATTAATTTCCTGGGGAGACATTAAATTTCAAAAAGATTCCAAATAAATAAAAGCCTCAAATAAAATTCTTCTGCTTACACTATTAAATAAAAGCTTCTTCATGTCCTTACTAATTTCTTGCTGCTTATTCTCAGCCATGTGAGATAATGTTTCAGAAGAATAAGAGTGGCTAACAGCTGTGTTGTCTCCCATTAGAGCATTGACTCTTCTGCTACAAAGTCTGATATGCTTTAATTTTTAAAGATTCAAAAGTTCATGAAACTCACCAGATGTCCATATCACTAGGCCTATATTTAAGAAATTAATAAAAAAGTGAACCCCAGTCCCTCAAACCTTCCCCTAGTGAAAAGTATAGTTATCAGAAGTCAATACTTAGTGTTACCAAAAATATAGCAGGAACACAAAGATTTCTAAAAGGAGTGTGCATGCAGAAATCATTCTTAGTTTCACCAGTGAGGTCAGTGCTTGTTGTCCAGTTTTTAACTACATTTGAAACTAACTAGAATTGGTAGAAATGCCTCCCGAAAGAGGTTAATACTGTTGTGCTTGCCTCCAATGGGGAGAGGGGCATTTAGAAGTATGGCCTCTTGTCTAAGTGAGTGCTTATCATTTAAGCACAGGTTTTCTCTTCTAATTGAAAAATAGACTGTCTTAGCCTGTCACCAGATCTCATCTGAAGTGCCCTTCTTTCCCATTCATTATAAGAAAATTCCCTGATTCCTAATTTGCTTTGAACCCTATGCTTTTGGCACTCTACCAGTATTTTGAGTAGGGACTCCTATCTACTGTTATACCTTTTTTAATTGAATATTTAAAAATTTTATACCACAGTAGCTTCTGCTTTGCAATTTTGCTTTTTGCTATGGAATTACTTAAACCAGTTAAAACTGCCTCTAGGACAAATTTCCTGTGCACCTGAGGTCCCATCTTAGTTTCAAGGAAACTGAAATTACAGTTACTGCCTTTGAGTCAAAAGCCAATATATCCTCAGTTCAGTTTAGGACCAGTTGCTCTGCCAAATGATCCTGAAGGCATCGTCTTTCCTCAGATTTTGAATTTCTAGGCCTGGAATAAAATTTCTATCCATCATTCTTTTACATCAGTAATAGAGTAGGACTCTAGTGTTATTTTACTTGTATTATTCTTTTTTACTTAAACAGGGCTCTGTTAAATCTGTAACAGCTTAGTCAACTTCTTTAAGCGAAATACACATTCCATCTATAACATGTCAGTTAATGTGTTTGCAAGAATTAAATACCTTCTGTTTTTATTTTTTACTTGCTTTCTGACCCAAACATTTATCTTTTTAACATAATCTCTTGAGTTTACCTTATTAGTTTTCTTACAATGAGAGCTAGCAAATGAATAGAATCTGTGTATCTAAAGTTTTATATTTTTAAAGACAGCTGTCTTCTCTAAGTGTCTATTCTATTCTGAGTTGGATGATTCCATGTGGATTATATTTCCCATTAAATGAGCATCTAATCTGATCTTGTTCCCTATTTAATTGTCTTTATATGGTCTTCCTTTATCTCTTCTTTGTTTTATCTTTAATTAGAGCTTCAATTACATACATTTTGAGATATATTCTCTAAAAAAATCATAGTCCCTCATTTATAATAACTATGTCATCTTCAAACTCATCGGAAAGACTATGGAGTATTTTAAGCTAGTCTTCCTAGTAATTGTATCTCAAATCTACCCTGTGTCATTCATATCTTAGAATAGCTGTTTTCATCTTTATAGAGTGGCTCCTAAACTGCTATTAGAATGGACTCAGTCCACAGCTTTAAAAGGTCACATCTCAAAAGTTCCCAGAATTTTGGTCTCTTCTGAGGGTTCTTCCAGTCCTTTTGCTATAAACAGTGGGTGAGGAAGTGGGCGGAGACTCAGCTAAGATTGTTAACAAATTGTTAACGGTTTGATGTGCGTTGAAGGAAGAGTATAGAACCTCAAGGAGCCACTGACACAAAGGGAATTCTCACCCGTTTGCAGATTCTTCCATTGGCTCCTCTGGAGTGTTCATGAGAAAGAATGAGGGCAGAGGAAGACAGGAGAAGTGAGAACTGGAGAGACGGGTGCAGCCTCCATTTTCGGAAAAGCATGAAATCCTCCCAGATCCTTCTGATTTAAGGAACAAAAAGTCGAAGGTAAATATAAGGAAGAAAGAAAAAGGTTTCAAACAGGAGTAGATGGATACATCAGTGTTTTACTGAATCAGTTCATATTTGATTCTGTAATTTTACCTAATTCTTAAATACTAAAATGTATTAGAAAAGTCACTGGTCTTCTAATTATTTTTCTCTAACTGTGATACATCACAATTATATATTAAACATTCTCTTTCAACTACAAATAATGTGTGCTAAATTTGCAAATGGAATGGTATAAATGTTTCCCTAGAAATGCAGTAACATTAAAAGGGGAAATTTTTCAAACTAAAATGAAACGTTTTTAAAAAGCACCAGAGTCCTTACTTCTCATATGTGCTCCAAGGAAAGGTGGCATTGCCTAAGCACTCTGGATAAAACAGTCCCTACAGAGGCTGCTGCCACTTGTAACCCTAAACACCAGCTTCACCACCACTAACTGAGGCTCATATTAGCCTGTTTATTTCCATAACAGTACTTGCCATACACCGTCTGTAACTTCTTCCAGATATACCATACTCATGAGTTCAGCTCAGTGCCTGGTAAATAAAATCTACTTAAAACACAATTGACATTAAAACAGCACGTTACATTCTCTGTCACGTGTTAAGCCCCAGGATGATATAAACATTCTGTAAACTCATTATAGATCTAGTCTTCTTTTTCTTGTCATTCAACTCTCCTAGGGTATCACTCTCATTTCTGCGATTTAAGGTAATTCCAATACATGTCTGCATTTCATCCCACAGAGTTGGTAACAGAGGAAAAGGAGATGTCTCCCGAACATCAGTTACCTCTTAGAAGTTGCTTGGATGATCTTTGGCTTCTATTTATTTCATTGGTCATATCTAGCTATTAGAGAGTTGGGGGGATATCACTGTTATGCGCAGTGATATGATACGCTAAAATTTGGTGTGTTTGATGCCCTTAGGGAAAAAAAAAGTAGTTGAAAAATCCTGGATTATCAAAAAAATGATACCTTGGCGATAACTTTTATCACCATTGAATTTTCTTTTCCTGGGTGTTTCAAAATTGGCAGAGTGGCCTACAATAATTTTACTGGAAACAATTTAAAAATAATAACAATAATGATAAAAATCATTGCAAATCATGTGAAATGACAATAGTGAGGATTTCAAGATTATCTAACTAGAGAAAAATTAAATTAAATTTGTCTGTCTATTTGACTTCACTGAAAAGACATTTAGCAGTCTTGTGCAATTACAGTAAAAGGAATTTTTTTATATTCAAAAAAAATAGTATAGATAACAAGATTTTAGTGATTAAAAAGCCTTCGAGATTTTTCTTTTCCTCCCCCCCCCCCAAAATATCAACTTTTATTTAAAAATGTTAAACTTACTACGGGCTGTACAAGAAAGATCAAATATGAATTCTTTAAACATACAATATTTGAAATTAGAACATTTTCACTTCTAACTAATATTTTTTAAGTTGCAAGAGCATTTCATGAAGATGTTGTCTGTTTCAAATACTGAATAAGAACTTTCCCCTCACTCTTTAAGACCCGCAAAAGCCATTTTAGTTTCAGGGATATATTTCTTTGGGTTCTCCAAATAATCCATAATAGTTTCCTCTCCCCAGATAATACCTATGTTTTTGTTTGCATCAGAATAAGAAAATTCTGGTGCTTGTTCTGTTTTTCTGCCAAAAAGGCCCCAGAAATTTGGACCAGTCTCGTGTTTCTAAAGGAACTTTCCACTGAGCACATTTCTGAACAAAGATCTTCTTGCCTGCCTCAGCGTCTCCCACTTCGTTGTGGGTTTTGTTTTCCTTCAGTTCTTGTTCTTCGAAGAATGGATGCGCAGGACCAGTGGCTCCGTCCTCGGCCGCTCCGAAGAACCTTTGGTGTCACCACGCTGCGCCCCATGTTCGCGGCTGGAGGTCCTGCCGCAGTGCCTCGAAGACCCCACCCCATCATGTGCTTCCGGTGGACGTCAGCCAATGGCAGATCAGGCTCCATCAGCGCCTCCGATTGGCCCCCAGATCCCGCAGGATCGCAACTCTCGCAGGAGCTTAAAGCCCCGCAGCGCCAAGCAGTCGCTGACTGAGTCTCAACGTGACAGAGTGAGTATCCTTCCAGCGTGGTGGTCCTGAGCCTGGCTTTATTTGTTTAGATTTTACTTAACCAAAGAGCTAAATCATCTGTATATATTTGCAACGTGTACCAATTCTTGCTTGAGGAAGGTACTATACATTTTACGAATGGTCCATTAGTTAGTTTTTTTTTTTTATTTGAACTTTAGAATTAATTTATTAAAGACAAGGAAATTGAACTTTAGGCAGCCGCTTTCTACTCTGACGTGTAAGAAATCCTTAATATGATTACATTGAAGTTCCTTTAGAAACGTTCTTCCTTGGAGATTTTTCTTACTCAATTTGTGTATTTTATAAATGAGGAAGTTAAAGTACATAGATTTAAATGTCATTCTCAAATTCACAATGCAGGTAGCAAAAGAGATGGGAATGAATACCATTTTCTTTTTACTTATGCTCTTTACTTTATATCATAATGTCAGGTTAGATTTTTTTTAATAAGAGTATCATTTGAATATGAGGGCTCAGTTTATTACCCAGTCTGTCTTCTCATAATATGAATGTGGACAGAAAGATGTTATTGATCGGCTGTCTTTCGTTGCCCAGACTCCATTATCCAAAGTGGTGGCTGAAGTTTATATATTCTCAGAGGAGAGAAGTGATGTGGGAAACATGTTCAGGGGTAGACAGCAAATTCATCTTGGGAGTTTGGAAGGTAGAAGATAAGTATCTATGATCCCAGTATACTTTGAGCTGATTCTTCCGTTTGTACTTTGAGCTAAAGAAATGGGTGGCACATAACAGGAAGATTCTTGGAATGGCTGACACTCTCCCGTAAGTCCCAGTCAGATAGTGAATGCAGACTCTTCTCCGTCAGTATATAAGCCGAAGCAGTCAACAGCCATAAGATGGTACCAAACTGCAAGTTGGATTGAACATATTTGGAAGTGTAATGAACCCCAGACCACCCCTAGCTGGCTAACTGTATACTTTCACCCTCCAAATTTCATTAACCCTGCAATGTTGTGATTATAAGATATATACAATTTAATTTTGGGGACTCCATCGTGTCAGGATTTTACTCTTATAAATCATAATCAGTTCTGCTATTCAGCCCATATGCAGTGGTTGAGCTATACACATTATTCAACTAATGAAATTTGTGTACAGCAGTTGGTAAACAACTACTGGTCTTAGCTCTGCTCTCTCTTGGGTTGATTTGGGTCAAATCTGGATTTGCTCAAATATAGAAATTAAAATAGTAATGCTCAGTACAATAAAACCTCCAAGATTTTGATTCAGGGCTATGGACTGACTCCATTCTGATGAGTCTGTACCTGTGTCTTCCAAGTGTTAAAAATTACTTTTATTTATACCAACTCAAGTTAAACTCTCTGAATGTTATTTTCTGCTATTTTTAATTGTGTGCTTTTTCTGTTTTGAAGTAAGTCCTATTAGTCTCTCACGATCTTCTTTTATCTTAGTATCTTAACTACTACCTTTAAGAATAAATATATTTTAAAAACTTTAGTACAGAGCAATATGTTTTTAAGAAATATAAATGTTTCACTCAAAAGGTAATTTAGATTAATACTTAGTTGAAAAAAATTGATTTATTTCATTTCAAAATATACATACTTTAAAATACCATTTTCAGTATAACATCCTTATTAGCAAAACAAATAAAATGTCAAATAAAACAAATGATTTACACCAGCAGTTTTTTTTTTAATAGAGGCTTAAAATACCAAAGTGACATTTTTAGATTGCTCATATAGGTATTAGTGAATTCATTATTCTGCTCAAAAGCATTTGTAGAACTACTTAAATATCTGAGGTATTGCAGAAAGTGGATACTTGAGGCTCCTTTCCTTCTTTTAATCTTTCTATCAAGAAAATGTTGAAAGCATAGAGTCAAATGAAATTCATTTAAAGTGTGAAATGTATCATAAGAGAATTTTCTAAAATTGTACCTAGAGTTGAAGGGTAGGAGATACCATTTTCAAATTGGGGGAATTTATGAAGATTTCATGGAGAAGAGATTCTTTGAGCTTTTGAGGGCTGGCTCTGATAAGCGAGTAATACTGAAAGGCATATTGTACTGTAGCTTGCAAATCTTAAGTAATTTGAAAAGAGCTGCTTCTTAATTGAACAACTTACTTATCCATAATTTAGATACAGCAAGAGTTCTTTTATCAGCTGTTATTTCCTGAAAACACGTTTGTCTCACACATTTTGTTAGATGGACAACAAGAGCTTCATGAAGTTTACTACTAAATTTTTCAAAAAAGATTCTAACAAGTTTAAAATATTCTTTAAGTGCAGATACCTTTATATCTACCCATTTTGTATCTAGGCCAAAGGATTGCCATACAAAACATGTGTTTATATATACCTACTCTAAAACCTGATTACTTTGAATTGCCCAAAGACCCTAACAGAACTTAATAATGTATAAGGTCAGGAGGGTGGGTGAGTGAAATCTTATGGCCAACAGCCTACAAATTCAAATTATGTGATTTCAGTTAACTAGAATCCATAATTTGTAGATTCAAACTCAATTAGTAGACATTTCCAGGAAACAATTAATTTGGCTCTGGGCATTTTTCCTAATTCTTGGGGTGAGTGTCTTCATTTCTTCATTTCTTGGGGTGTGTCTTCAGTTTGCTGTAACAAATTGCCACTCATTTAGTTGTTTAAAACAACACAGACTTACCATCTTGCAGTTCTGGAGTTCTGAAGTCTAAAATGTGTTAGCATAGCTATCTTCCTTCTTCTGGTTCTGGGGAGTATCTGTTTCCATGCCTTTTTTCCACTTCCAGAAGCTGTGTGCAGTACTTGGATCATGGTCCTACATCAATCTAACCTCTACCTCTGTTGTCTTACCTCTTTTTCTCCACTCTGACTCTCCTGTCATTCTTATGATCCTTGTTATAATATTGAACCTACATGGATAGTCCCATCTCAAGATCCTTAAGTTAGATATGACTAATCTGTGGTTAAATAGCCACAGATTCTGGGGATTAAGACTTTTTGGAGAGCCATTATTTGGCCTATTCTATAGGAGTTGAAAATTCATCAGAAAATTTTTCTCACAGATAACTGAAACTTTTTTCCCATCCGAGGTATTCAAAAATATTAATTCCCTTTTACTTTCGAACACTGATTTCTAGGCACTTCAGTGCTATTTGAAATAGAATTATCTCTGATTATATAAATCATATTATATATAAATATACATGCAGATGTACACATATATAAAATATTTTTATTGAAAATGTTACATAACTATAAAAGATACACAAATAATGTAGAGATGACATATATCAGTTTCCCTATTGGTGTTGTAACAAATTACAACAAAGTTAGTGGCTTAAAACAACACATTTATTAACTTACAATTCTGGAGGTCAGAAATCAGAAATGGATCTTACTGTGCTAAAATCAAAGTGTCAGCATGGTTCTGTTCCTCCTGGGTTCTCTAGAAGAGAAAGCTTCTAGAAACCACTCAACTTCTTTGGTTCATGGCCCCATTCCTCCACCTTCAAAGCCAGCAATGTGGGACCGAGTCCTTCATATTTTGCCGTCTCTCTGATTCTCACTCTTCTGCTCCCCTCTTCCACTGTGTTACTTCATCTCCCAACTTCCCCCGACCCCCGACTGCCCACGTAATGCAGGATAATTTTTCCATCTCAAGATCAGCTGATTACCAACCTCAATTCCACCTGTGAACTTTAATTCCTCTTTGTCTTGTAACTAATATATTGACAGGATTCAGGAATCTGGACAGGAACATCTTCATGAGGAGTGGCTGTCTCTTGTAAATTGTTGCCACCTCCTCCTTCTCATATGAAAACACTATCACGAATTTTAAAACTATAGATTAGTTTGTCATGTTGGGAACTTAAATTAGCACCATATGATGTGTATATTTTTGTATCTGGCTCTTATTCATTCAACATTTTGCGTGTGATGTTAGTCCATGTTCTTACTGGTATATGTTTATTTTACTGCTATGTAGTATCTCATTGTATGAATAGAGCCCAATTATTTATTCATTCAAACATTGATGAGTACTTGGATTGCTTCCAACTTGGGATTCTTTCAAATGGTACAGCTGAGAGAATGTCGTACTTGTATCTTATTGCTTACATGTGTGTATACCAAGTATAAACCTAGGATTAAAAATTCAGGGCCAATGGGTAGGTATATGTGTAAATTTGCCAGACAATGTCAAAATATTTTTCCCTAGTGGCCTTACCTAATTATACTCCTGACAGATGTGTAGAAAAATTAGTTTGCTAAGACCGCGTATCACAAATGAACTCTGAATTTTATTACATATTTTTCTGAATCTATGATAATTATCTTTTCTCCTTTATTCTGATAATAAATTGAATTACCTCAATATATTTTGAAGTATCAAAAACAATTCTGCATTTCTGGAGGAAAAATAATGCTGATGGCATATTACTTATCTGTGTGTCTATCATCTCTGTTATCTAGCACTAGATATATAATTAATTAATGTATTTGTCATGATTTTTGCAACCTGGATCAGAAGTGAAGTTGACTTCTGATTTTTTTAATATCATATCATGTCTTTATAATATTTTTATAAGAATGTTAGGCTAAAACCATGGAATAATATAGAGATCAATACCTTTACTGTGATTACTAGAGATGTTTGCATTCTTTCTTTCTGAAAATGTTAGTAGAATTTACTGTCGAAGCCATCTTGGTGTAGAGGTTATGGAAGTGTGTGTGTGTGTGTCTGTGTGTGTGTGTGTGTGTGTGTAGTGTGTGAGGCAACTTTTAATTATAATTTAATTACCCTTCCAAAGATCAATTTCTGAATAAAAAAATACCTCAAAATTTAGTGGCTCTAAGTGATAATTTTATTTTGTGGGTCAGGAATTTGGGGAAAATATGGCTGAGCAGTTCTTGACTGGGTTCATATATGGGATAATATCCAAATATTGGCTGGGGTTGCAGTCACCTGAAGGTGTAATTGTTCTGACATCAAATATGGCTTACTTACATTGCTATGAAATGGTGCTGGCTGTCTGCTGGGAGTTAATCTGAGGTTTTCAAGGGCCCACACATGGCCTCTCCAGACAGCGGTCTGAGAAGAGTTGAATTTCTGACATGGTGATCGGCTTCCCCAAGAGCAAGAGTTCCGAGAATTTGGCAGACGCTGCATAGCCTCGAATTTTGTCTTGATGATCCATCAGTTACTGAGGGAGATATGTTAAAATGGCTCAATCTGATTATATCTTTGGCTACTTCTCATTGTAGTTTATCAAATTTGGAAAACTTGTCATTACAGCTTTAATTTTTTCTGTCTCTGCTTTTTCACTCTTCATTTTGAGACTTAAATTTATGAAAGTTAGAACACTCAATATTGTCTTATGGGCACTGAAACTCAGCTCATTTTTCCATCTTTTCCTCTATTTTAGTTTATAGTTTCTAATATTATGTCTTCAAGGTCACTGATACTTTGTTCTGCAATATCTAATCTGCAGTTAACCCCAGCCAATAAATTTCTTAGTACAGACAATGTATGTTCAACTCTGGAAGTTTCACTTAGTTTTGTTTTATGTCTTTCATTTATTTCCTTATTCTATTTATACTTTTCTTTAAGTATATGACCATATTTGTAACAGCTATTTTAAAGACCTTGCCTGCTATTCTCATAGTTTATCATTTCTGGATCTCCTTCTGGGTACTGATTTTCTTCCTGCTTGTGGGTCACATTTACTTGATTTTTTTTTTTTTTTTTTACGGATCTAGTAATTTTTTAATCAGAAGCTTCACATCATGTATTTTTACATTTTTAAATGCTGTATTTTATTGTTTTGCTTTAATGAGTGTTGAACTTTGTTCTGGCAGGAAGTTAATTTATTTTGAGATCACCTTAATCCTTTTCTGACTTATTTTTCACTTTTTGGAGGAGTAGAGTGACCTTTAATTCAGGACTAGTTTAGTGACACAATGAGACACAATCCTTGTCATGCTTCTACTGAATACCTCTTGTGTTTATGAAGACTTTCCACATTTGCTGGTAATAACTTGAATGCCTCCAAGTTCTGTGTGGAAATTGTTCAACAGACAGCTTCCTCCTGATCATTTTTTCCCAGTCGTATGGAGTTTCACTGCCTCGTTATTTACCAACAGACTCAAAGGTCTTCCTTTCTGGTTTCTGGATCTCTTTATCTGTGTATTTTCCCTTCTTCATCACCCTATCCCACAGATTCCAAGCACCACAGTCTATTTGAATCTGATCGCTGTCTCCTCAATACAGCAAAAGACCAGGCCTTACTAATATGTCATAGGGCATTAGACATGAATCTGTGATGAAGTGGGAATGATTCAATGTAGCCCAACCTTGCTCAGACCAAATAATCATAAACAGAAATAGAACTACAGTAGTGAATTTTACACTGGCCATCATTTGGTTAGTTACATTATTTTTATTCACAAAATAATTCATTGTTAAGGTTTTGATGGCCAACCTTAAACGTTTCAACACAAACTTATAAAGCAAATAGTATTTTTTATAAGAAATAAATTTAAATAAATTATTTTGGGTAAATAGCATTGTATTACTATATAAAGTTTCTTATTTTATGAGTTTATCTAAGTAATAAATATAAACAATGATTTCAACTCATTAGTGAGACATAAATATTAGATTCAAATGAAAAAGTTATTCCATTATTGTGAATATAGTAACTGCATGTATTGATTTCTCGATCATTGAAGGCTTACTATGTACTTTGTCTTTTAAACCTCATTAAGCCAGGATGAAAAATTAAAATGGACAGTGTTAATCTTTTATAATCTATTACTGCATGCCAAATGCATTTCCAGAACAAAGGATAAAAGCTGGCCAGTATCATGTTAGTATGAAGAGAAATGGGATATTGCTGTGATTAAGGAAATACTATGCAGTAGTTTAAGATCGCAGGCTTTGAAGACAGCCTAACTGGATTTAAATACTGGCTTGACCAATAACTAATGATGAAATTTACTAAGTTATTTAACTCATTGGTGCTTCAGTTTCTTCATCTGAAATGGGAACACTGAATGTTGTGAAGGTACAAAACCGATTAGTGGGTATAGAGTTTTCAGCACAGTGACTGATGCATGTGTTAATACTGAAAATGTTTACAAAGTTCTGGTAATATGTTTGTTACAAAGTGGAGATGATGGAGAAGCAGAAGATCCTGTGAAACGTTCAGTGGGTTTAAGCGATGGATTAGTCAGATTTCCTCTTCATATGAGACCATCTGACTTTGGAGGAAACCTCTAAAATAGAGAAGAAAATGTTTGAAAACACTATTATGGTATGATTCCTGTACAGTAAACTACCCAGATTTCAAGTGTACAATTTGATGAATTTTGATAGATGTCTACACAAATGAAACCACCACCACAATCAAGACAGCTAACATTTCCATCACTCCCCATGAGGTGCAAATTTTGAATTCCCAAATTATCCTTCCCACCCTCTTTGCCTCCTGGTAACCATAAGTTTGTTCTCTTTGTGAAAATACTATCTCAAGTGTATGAAAATTAATATTTAATATCAAATCTTTCTCTTAAGTAGAGTGGAAAACAGCATCCTATTTTGATGTACTGTTTTCTTACACTGACTCAATGCCCTTTGCCAAAATGTGTTTCTTGTAATGTGGTCGCCAGGCTCTCTGTGTTGACCTAATACTTACCACGTGCTCTATTGTGTCTCTCTGACTATTTCTCTCCCCAGCAAACTTGGAGTTTCTTGATGGCAGGTTTATTTTATTCCTTGGTGTTTACTTATATTTTTTCCTAAAGTACAACAATAGTAAATATTTTAAAATGTCTATTGAATGACTTAAGAGAAATGGAAGCATGTTTTATATGCTCTATCTTGTTTTCTTTTTTGGGGGTGAGGTATGGTAGATTTTAAAAATATCATCATTTAAGAATAACTTTAAAGATTGTCAGTGATCTTCATAATGGTAAAATTATCCAGAGTAACTTTTGGAATTCTGTACCTTACTCCTCATCGTTTTTCTAATTCTTAATTTGTGTACTATCATTTTAAAAATAATAATTTTGAGAAAAATAATAGACATGCTGATAGGAGTTAATATTTTAAGAAAAAATTTTTAAAAATTACCAGGACTCACATACTTATAGTATAAGGTAATGAATCCACCATTTCTTCTCTTTGCTTTTATATACCTCTTTGCCATTGAGTTTACCATCTCCCACAAATGCTCATCTCTTGGAGCATCTGTGTAAAGTATGCTTATTTTACAATAACAATCAATTATATTATAAAGAATAATGAAGTGGGAAAACAAAAGAACCTAAACTTTAACAATGCTGGCCTGTAAATGCCTCTTAGTGGAGATGATGACAGGTGTTGGCAAATCTGTATGCCTTCTAATGTTTTACGTCAGACAAGGACGTTATTTTAATATTTTTAAATTAAGAGCAATTTTAAATTCATTCGAATGGTCATTCTTGTATGGTTTGTCAGTGTACATACACATATGCACAAACACCCTTGCCCGAACACAGAGCGATTGTAGCTAATTCTCAAACATACCAGATAAGAAGATAAAGTAAAGTAACAACTGGGAAGTTATCTCGGAACCATTTTCAGAATTTCCTAATTAAAAGAGACCTATTTACATATTTATCGGGGGCTTTAAATGTGCCAAAGTACTGCATTGTGCATTGTATGCAATATTCATTTCTGTTACACTCCTGATTTCCCGGAAGTCAGTAATTTGGCTTGTGAAGAAGATAGTTTAGTTAAAAATTACTGAGCTGTGTGCCAAAAGTGCCAGGTTCAAGAACAGTATTTTCCAGTTTCTCACTTTTTGACCTCAGGCATATTATTCAATTTGATACATATTTTCATAGACTCAAAAAACTTTAAGGAGCTTAATTTTAAAAAATGAGTCTACATGGAGAAGGTGTAAATGAAAATGTAGAAAATTAACATCAGATCCAGATAGCCAAAATAGTCTATTTTGACTGACTTGAAATCAATTATTGTCCTAGTTCCAAACCATTTAAGTTCACACCAGAATCACACTGTATAATTCTTGTAATTTACTGTGTGCACACACGTGCAATTAGCTATGTATAATCTGTTTTGTCTATAATAAGTTGTTCTCATTTCATGCTGAGTTAGGTAATATTTTTTAATTCCTTTATTTCTTTTATGAAAATTAAGCAAAATTATTTAAATCAGATTATACAAACAATGGCTGAAGTCCATGAATTTAAAATAATGTATAATTCTGATGCCTACAAACAGCAGACTAAATAAGCAACAATTTGCATTTTGGAATCAGAGAACTTGGGGTCTGTCTTGCTATGAAACTTGTTATGTGGTATAGAATGTTATTTAAACTCCCTAAGTTTTAATTTCCTCAACAAGAAATGGAATAATAAAAGTTGATTATTTCTGTACTTAATAGGTGACAGGCATGGTGTAAGGACTTTAAACATATTTAAAAATTTAGTCCTCCTGGCAGCCTTATAAATCAGGATATGTTATTTATTCCTTCTTTATATGGCTGGGAAATATTAGAAACGGTGAGTGAAAGAACTGAACTTAAAAAAAAAAATCTGATGATACAGGTCAGATTTGTAAATTCTAGCAGTCAGATTCGAGAAACACTCCATTATTTTGCCTCCCTGCCACCTTCTAGATGAAATGAAGCAAAGGCATTCACCTGCAGAGGAAGACATATGGCACTGATAGCCTATCATCTATTACAATATCGAAAAGCAAAAAAGAAGAATAAAGGTAAAAAAAATCACCCCCATTCCTGCCGCTGCTGCTGCTCCTGCTCTGGCTTGACTGCCAGCTATGATCCTTTTTTCCTGTCAGGATGTCTAAGGATCACAACAGCTTCTTCCATTTGCCCACCTTTTCATTCTCTTGGAATAAAATTACACCAAAGAGAGGCTTTAAAGCTAAAAATGACAAAGATTTGCGCGTTACAACCTTTTACTAAGTATACCAGTGGCTGAGAGACATTTCTCCTAAACTGCACATCCCTGAAATGATCACTTGCTCTCAAACCTGCATTATTTGCTTGTAGAACACCATACTGTTGCAAAAGACTCGAGTCTTTACCTCGTCATTTTGATTCATTATAAAAAAAAAAAGTATAATTGCCAAGCCACATACTGATTCTTGATTAGAATTAACTTTATCCATTCAAACTTCACACACTCATTTCTCACTAACGTGATGGATGTATTTTCAGAGAACACATCACATGACATTTGTAAGCATGCGTGACCTACCCGCATAGAGAATTCAGTCCTAATATCCGCACTCACCGTGAAAAATTTCTGCCCTGGTATTAGGCTGGTACAAGCATTTTGTAGGGAAATTTCAGCTAGCTTATCTGTAGTTAAAAGGGTAAAACTTTTGCTATACTTTAGAAAATTTTCAGACTGTTATAATAAATATCCTCAAATTGTACTAGAGCGCTGTGTTCTAACTGGCAGGCATGGCCTCCTGTGGTGCATTATATCCTTAAGTTTGGAATCGTCAGCGTTGCTTGAACTCCTTGCAATCCTACCCTGTTGCTTAAATTCTAAGCATAATTCAAATTCACATTTATACAATCAAGTTTCAAATGGAGATTTTAAACCATAGGGCTTGTTCACATCTTAAGATGAAATTCTAATTACTTTATCTTCACATAACTCTATCCTTTATTGATTTAATCTGTGCTTCCTAGAGCAGCGCTTTTTAGCAGAGAAAAAATTATGTTTGTTTTATTATGAAGACGAATTTTCTTCTCTGTATCTCAGTACCTCTGAAATTCACTCCAGGTTCTGAGTCGAAACCTCTAGTATAAATATCTGTTCATCAGTGTTCTAGTATGCATGCGTGTGAGGGATTGTGTGTGTTGTGTGTGTGTTATGTTTAATGAATCAATGGGTTATTTACCCAAGAGATAATTTATGCCCCCCTCAGCCACCCCTCACAAATGGGGCCATAAACAGTTCTGGTTTTATAAAAAGCATTACTTACTAACCACTAATTTTTCTCGTTCAGTCAGCATATCCAAGTAGATAAAACAGAATACAGAGGCTTGATGCCAAACTTACTGCCATCTTCTACCACCTTATTCTTTCCAAAGTCTAAGCCATTTCCTACAGAAAAAAAATCCTGCATAAAGAAAAATTCTATGTAATATTCTTCAGTTCAAAGTTTAATCTCAGCATTGTTATTTGATAAACAATTCCATCTGCAAATATTGCTTGAGTAACCACTAAAATTCAAGTGCTATGTATATATCACAGAAGAGATAAGAAAGAATAAAATATACAATATTCTCTCAAGAGTTTATAGCTTAGTTACAGATACAGATAATTTTATAGTAAGTTAAATTTGAGAAATCCACTCAACTATATTCTTTTCTTTTCTTTTTTCTTTTTTTTTTTTTTGAGGTATATATAGTCAGTTATGATGTGTCAATTGCTGGTGTACAGTACAGTGTCCCAGCCATGCATATACACACATACATTCGTCTTCATAGTCTTTTTCATTAAAGGTTATTACAAGACATTGAGTATAATTCCCTGTGCTATATAGAAGAAATTTGTTTTTGTCTATTTTTATATATAGTGGTTAACATTTGCAAATCTCAAACAGGGTACTCAAATTATGAGCTATCCTGATAAGAAATTCTTAAACAATATATACTTTCTTCTGCCCTTGCCATTTCTGGGTCTTAACTCAATGCTATGATTAAAAGTTAATCGCACTACTTCAACATTGCCAAGCCCTAGGCTCTTGTTGTGCTCGAGACCAACTAAATTAAAGGCTGTCTTTCTTGAGGACTTCCTTTGATAACTAGTTTAATGCCCCGTATAATTCTAGTGCTCGGATTCCTCTCTTCAGAGTGTCTGAAGATGGTCAGTGGTAATTCCCATGACACAGTATGTTAGTGTCTGCTACACAGTACTTCTGCCTGATTTTGGGATTCCCTGCTACTTGTGTTCCAGTTAGGTCACTCTAACACATCACCTTGAAAAGCCTTTTCTGTCATTCACTATCATTCTTGATTGCAATTAGACTTCACCTGCTTGCACTGCCTGCTTCCCCTAATAATAGATAAAATTCATTTTTCTTGCTATGAGAACATTAAAGATCTACTCTCCTAGCAACTTTCAAATATACAGTGCAATATTGTTAACTATAGTTGCCACACTATGCATTGCACTCCCAGCGCTCATTTATCTTATGACTGGAAGTTTGGACTGTTAGATCACATTAACTCATTTCCCCCATGGCCCACCACCCATCTCTGGCAACCACCAACTGTTCTCTGTACCTATGAGTTTGTTTGCTTGTTTGTTTTAAATTTCACATATGAGTGAGATCATGCAGTATTTGTCTTTCTCTATTTGTTATTTACTTAGCATAACATTCCCAAGGTCCATCCATGTTGTAGTAAATGACAGTATTTCTTTCTTTGTTATGACTGAATAGTATTCCATTGTATAAATATACCACATTTCCTGTATCCTTTCATTCATTAATAGATGCCTAGATTGTTTTTGTGTCTTGGCTATTGTAAATAATTCTGCACTGAATATGGGGATATGTATATACATCTTTAAAAATCAAAGTGATTTTGTTTCTTTCATGTTATGTACCCCACAAAGTGGATTTTCTAGATTATATATAGTTCTCTTTAAGTTTTTGAGAAGACTCTGTATTGTTTTCTATAGTGCCTACACCAATTTACATTCCAACCAACAGCTCACAAGGATACTTTTTTTCTCCACATTTTTTCTAGCATTTCTTATTTCTTGTCTTTTTGATAAGATTCCTTATAACAGATATGAAGTGATATCTCATTGTGGTTTTGATTTGCATTTCCCTGATGGTTAGTAATGTTGAGCACAGTTTCATATACTTGTTGATCATTTGTATGCTTTCTTTGAAAAAAGAAGTCTATTTAGTTATCCTATCTTTTTTAATCACATTTTTTGTTCTTGCTATTGAGTTATATGAGATCTTTATGTATTTTGGATATTAACCTCTCATCAGATAGAGGCATACCACAGAGATATTGCAGGGTCAGTTTCGGAGGACTGCAACAAGGTGAATGTAGCAAAAAAAAAAAAAGTTATGGTTTTACTATATTGTAGTCTATAAGTGTGCAATAGTATTATGTCTAAAAAAAGTACCTACCCTAATTAAAAAGTTCTTTATTTTTAAAAAATGCTAACCATCAGCTGAGCATTCAGTGAGTCCTAATCTTTTTTCTGGTTGAGGGTCTTGCTTCCACATTGATGACTGTTGACTGATCAGGGTGGCAGCTGCTTGAGGTTGGGGTGGCTGTGGCAGTTTCTAAAATGAGACAACAATGAAGTCTGATGCATTGATTGACTATTCCTTTCACTAATGGTTTCTCTGTAGCATACTATGCTTTTTGATAGCATTTTATCCACAGTAGAACTTCTTTCAAAGTTGGAGTCAGTCCCCTCAAATCCTGACAAGGGCTTAATCTCCAGAATATATTAACAGTTCATACAACTTAATAACAAACAAACAAACAAACAACCCAAGACAAAAATGGGCAGAAGACCTAAACAAGCAATTCTCCAGTGAAGACATACAAATGACCAATGGGCACATGAGAAAATGCTCAATATCACTAATTGTCAGAGAAATGCAAATCAAAACTACAGTGAGATATCACCCCACACCAGTCAGCATGGTCGTCATGAAAAAGTTCACCAAGGATGAATGATGGAAAAGGTGTGGAGAAGAGGGAACCTTCCTACACCATTGGTGGGAATGTAGTTTAGTGCAGCCATTATGGAAAACAAGATGGAGATTCCTTAAAAAACTAAAAATAGGTATACCATATGATCCAGCAATCTCACTCCTGGGCATATATGCAGAGGGAACCTTAATTCAAAAAAATACGTGCACCCCAATGTTCATAGCAGCAATATATACAATAACCTAGACATGGAAAACAACTAAATATCCTAAATGACAGATGACTGAATAAAAAATGGAACACTACTCAGCTGTAAAAAAAGGATAAAATAGTGCCATTTTCAGCAACATAGATGGACCTGGAGATTGTTATTCCAAGTGAAGTAAGCCAGAAAGAGAAAGGAAAACACCACATGCTATCACTTATATGTGGAATGTAAGTAAGTAAGTAAATAAATAAATAAATAAATACCCAAATGAACTTTTTTATAGACCAGAAACAGACTCACAGCCATAGAAAACAAACTTATGGTTACCGGGAGTAGAAGGGGGTGAGAAGGGGTAAATTGGGAATTCAAGATTTGCAGATACTAACTACTATCTATAAACTAGATAAACAACAAGTTTCTACTGTATAGCACAGGAAACTATATTCAATTTCTTGTAGTAAACTATAATGAAAAGGAATATGAAAACAAATATACGTATGTATATGTGTGACTGGCTATTATGCTGTACACCAGATACTAATAAAACATTGTAAACTGAGTATACTTTAAAAAAAATAGAATACAGGGAAATTAAAGGCTTCTTTGACTTCCAAAAAAAAAAAAAAAAAGAAGAAAAGGATTGGAATTAAAACTGTTGTCTTTCAGTTTTCATATACAAACACAACCTAATGTAGCTAACGTACTTGAGTCAACCTTTTTTATATACTTAGGAAAGAAGTGTGTGTGTATATGTCCATGACTGAGGAATACTCCTGTCAGTTGTACTTTCCCATATATGCAAGTCATTACTTAGAACTCCTGGACAAGTGTGTCCTAAATAGGATGCTAAGCTCTCTGCACAGCTATCAGCAAAGGAGTAAATACTGAGCAGACTACACTTCTTTTTATTGTGTATTTTAATTATTTTTCACATCCTGCACCCAGGAATTCCCAAGATTGTCAAATTTTTCTGTTTGAGTAACATCAAATCAATGGCAGATAACTTGGAATTGAATATTAAATCCCTCTAGAAGTCCGCAGTCACCTAACGTTTGAAATCTCACTGGCCATCCCCCTCTGTGGTAGCTGCCTTCCTGCCCTATTGTGGAGCTGCTTTCCCTGGCCTCACCTCCCTCCTTACTGATTTCTCTGTTTTCTCTTAATTTATGTCTCTTTCTTCTTTTCCTCACTGCTTTTAATGCCTCATCCAGAGTTTTCTTTGAACCATTTCCTCTCTCTTTCTCGCTCTCTCCCTGACCTCCTTGGTCAGCTTTCTTGACCTGATCATTTTATTTTTGTGCTCTCATTTTGTCAGTCTCACTCTTACTTCCAATCACATCATCATATATATATATACACATATATATACACACACACATATACATATATTTACATATTTTTTTTTACTCTTTGTCTTTCTCAAGAAAAGGAACATATGAAGGTGTTCTTAATTAAATGCAAATTCTTCTTAAGAAAGAAGTTTTGATTCTACTTAGTAAAATAATAATTCCTTTAATCTAATGCACAAATACTCATTTTATGTACAACAAAAGGAAAATTTATAATGTCACATAGGTAAGTCTTCTTTTTCATGAATATGAAAATGTTGCTTATCATTATTGCTTTTAATCTGATCAGTAATTTGGGGGTAAATTATATGATTTGAATATTCTTTTTGTATGTAAAATGTTAAGTAACTTGAATATTATGTATTATGATTGGAATATTGTATTCACATATAGGGGGATTAGACATTTTGGAAAATTAGGACAATAGAGCTCACAAAATTGTCAGATTCATGCATTTGATTATTGAAAATTATTATGGGATAAATTATGTGATTCAGTATTTTTGTATGTAAAAAGGTTAAGTAGCTTGGAAAATTATGTATTATGATTGGAATATTGTATTCACAGATAAGAGTATTAGATGGTTTGGAAAATTAGGATAACAGAGCTCATAAAAATGTCAGATTTGTGCATTTGGTTAATGAAAATTATTATGAAATACTGAAAACATGCAAAAGATATAAAGTACACAAGCTTCTCACACTTCTCAACTTTCCAGGTTGCATTCATAATCTGACGTCTCCCTCAGCAGAGAGGTAGATAGATAAAGAATGGCATTGATTTATATATCATTTACATAACTGTATAATATATGTATATATATTTAGTAACATGTAGTTATGCACCCAAAGATTTTGTTTTATATAAATTATGTCATATTTTATATTTTCTTGCAGATATTTTTAACTTTAACCTATTCAATGTGATACATTTATGGGTTTTCTTACATTAAACCATTCTTGCATTCCTGGGGTGAACTCAACTTGATCATAATATTTTATAAACAGTTACATGCACATACATATATATGCACAATTGAATGCATGGAAATGTTTGATGGACCTTGTATATAAAATGATGTGCACCTTTTATTCAGTGGTTTTTAGCATATCCACTATGCTTTGCAACTATCATACCTATCTAATTCCGTCACATCCCCATAACCCACCTCTACCCCTTCAAGACACTTTTGTTCCTGTTAGCAGTAAATTTCAATACTCCTTTTCCTTATCCCCTGACAACCACTAATCAACTTTCTTTCTCCATGGACTTTTCTATCCTGAACATTTCATATAATTAAATCGCACAATATGTGGCCTTTTGTGTCTGACTTATTTAATTAACATAATTTTTTTCTAGGTTCATCAATGTTGTAACACAAAACAGTACTTTATTCCTTTTTCATGGTTGAATAATACTCCATTATGTGGATTTACCACTTTTATGTATTCATTAGCTGTTGTTTTCTCTTCTTATATTATTATAAATAATATTGCTATAAACATTTGTGTACAAGTTTTTATGTGAACATATGTTTTCAGTATTCCTGGGTTTATACCTGGGAGTGAGGTTGCTGGGTCATATGACAATTCTACATCTATGTGAGGAATTGCCAGAATCTTTCCCATAGTGACTACACCATTTTGTATTATCACTGGAGATGTATGAGGATTCCAGTTTCTCCACATCTTTGTCAGCACTTGTTACTTTCATTTTTTTTTATTATAGCCATACTAGAAGGTGCAAAGTGGTATCTCATTTTCGTTTTGATTTGCATTCACCTAATGACTAATGATATTGATATCTTTTCATGTGCTTATTGGCCATTAGTATATCTTCTTTGGAGGAATGTCTATACAAATCATTTCCCCATTTATAAATTGGATTATTAGTCTTACTGTTGATTTGCTGGAGTTATTTATATATTATGCATACTAAACCTTTATCATATATATTATTTCCAATCATTTTCTCTCATCATATGTGCATTCTTTTCACTTTATGATATTATTTAATGCACCAAGGGTTTTAAACTTAAGTCAAATTTATCTCTTTTTTTGATTTCTTGTACTTCTGGTGTTATATCTTAGTTGTCTAATCAAAGACTTACAGATACATTTGTTTTCAACTAAGGGTTTTATATTATTAGCTCTTACATAGGCGTTTTTAAATCGATTTTCAGTTAATTTTTGTATGTTTTGTGGGGTAGGTATACAAATTTACCCTTTTGCATGTGAATGTACAGTTATTTCAGCACCATTTGTTGAAAACACTATTCTTTTAACATTGGGTAGTTTTGACACCCTTGTCAAAAAAAATCAAATGACCATAATATATGCACTTAATTCCAAGGTCTCAATTATATTCCATTGTTCTATATGCTTATCCTTCTGTCAGTAATACACTGTCTTGATTGCTGTACTTTTGTAGTACATTTTGAAGTCAGGACATGAGGGTGTTCCAACTATCTCCTTTTTCAAGATTATTTTGACTGTGCTCTGTACCCTCAATTCCATACCAGTTTTAAGATCAGCTTTTCAGTTTCTTCAAAAGAGAAAGGCTGTTAGAATTTTGACAGGGATTGTGTTAAATCTGCAGATAAATTTGGAGAGTAGTACCATCTCAACAATAGAAAAGTTTCCAATCCATGACCACAGGATGTTTTGACATTTTTTTCTCCCTAACTTTATTGAGTAATAATTGACAAAATAATTACATATAATTAAAGGGTCCAATATGATGAATTAATATACATATACATTGTGAAATGATTACCAAAATAAAGTTGATTAACATATACATATTTGATTAAAAAATACTCAGCAAAATAGAAATAGAAGGAAACATTCTCAATATGATAAAGAATATCTATGAAAAAAATCACAGGTAACTTCATACTTAATTATGAAAGCCTGAAATTGTATTTTCATCAGAACCATGACATAACCTTTAATGGTATCTCCACTAAGCCAATTATAGAAGAATAGGGATGATAGTAAACATTTGTAGAGTGTCTCCTGGATGCCATTCAGTGGTCTAAGCGTTTTGCACACCTTATTTCTATCGTTTTTCATATTAAAAGCAACGTTTACCCTTATATTATAGCTGAAGAAACTGAGAAAGTGAGAGGTAACTCACTCACTGCCAAACTACTATTAAATGCCAGGACTAGGGTTTGAACCATTAACACTGATTCTGGAGTGTGTATTCTCTCTGCTATGTTGCAGTACTTTACCCCTCAATGCTTCTTGTACAGTCATTTGCTCCTAAAAAACACTCAGAGTGAGGATATGCTTATTATCTTTACATTTGCTTTTTCTGGCTTTGGAGGGTATATTTATGATTATTATATTTTCAAGATAATTTTGTGGGTAAAATTTTCTGGCCAGTCTATAGGCATCTTAATTTTATTATTTTGTTATCATACTTTTTTATTAAAAAAAAACCACAACTTTGTCATTTGCGTGCACTTTGTTATCTCCCAAGGGAAGATAATCACAAACTCAACATATATCCTTACATAACCTTAAATTTTAAATAGCAAAAAAAAAAAAAAAAAAAAAAAATGACCTTTCCCTAAAATCTAATATTTTTGTGTACTTTTTATATATAGTGAGCTCTTCAAATTTTTATCTTTATGGATGATTTTAGACTTCTATGTTACAGTAAACTCAAATAAATAAAAGTATAGTTATAGTTGATAAAAAATATTCAATCCAAGAAAGTAATAGACAATTTTATTCAAGCCAACCTGAGGGTTATAACCTGAGAGGCAGTCTTTCAGGAAGCTCTGAGGACTGTTCCAAAATGTTAAGGGGGGTATGCCAGTATATATGTGACTTTGGGTAAGGGGTACAGGCAACCAAGCACATCTTGGTTGAAGATTACTATTACTCATGAGGAACAGATACCTTAGTTAATGGTTTTAGTACTTTATCAAAATATGGAGAGATGCAAGATATTGGGTTCATAAAGTTTTCTCCTGAAAATATCTAATTACTTAAGAGCCAATTCTCCAGTTTTCTCAGAGCACAAAGCTTTGACCTGAATTTATTGCAGGGTGTATTGTAGGTCAGTGACTGCAGTGACTAGTGACTTGATTCTTGTAGAACTGGGTAGTAGGGAACATTATTTTACAGTCTCCTCCCTTTTGGTCTTAATTTCAACTATGGTTTTGAAGGCATTTCATGACCAATTTGTCTCATGGCACTAGGAGTGTTCAATCCCAGATCAGGGGAGAATTTTGTTGGTAGTCTACTCAATGTGCTATTACTGGCTTAGACCCTGTAATAGTAGCCAAAAGCTTGTCATACTAGTCTGTTATGTCCAAGAAATGGTTCCCTCTTGTTGCTTTTTCACATATCTAGAGCTATAGTATTACAATCATTGACCTTATACAACTATATATTTGGTCAATCATACCAAGTTATCTGGTCACCATTACTTTTATTGGAGGCTCAGTCACACTTCTGGTAATGCAAGAAATAATAATCTTATAAAATAGGTAGAGCATAAGTAATTAGCTAGTAACATTATTAATGTCATAATTAAGTATTTAAGCTAAGAACTTCCATTAAGTGTTGTCCAGTATCTCTCTAGGTCCTCTGACCCAGTCTGTTCAGGACCAACTGCTATCTTTAAGGGAAATAATATATTGGCCTTGTACATAAAGTTCACCAAAGATATCTACACATACAAGGTGAGTAGTTGATAAACGTGACCCCTATGGAATTGAGAAAGAAATGTTATCTTCAAAGGGGTTGCATGGCTGGTGCCAGAAGAAAATAAATTGATCTTTATGGTTGAGCAGGCATTTGTGCCATTGGGAAGATCTGACTCATGCACAATGTGGGTGCACAATGCACACTAGAGAGGAGGGACTAGGACCAAAGGGCAGAGAAGAAAAATTATGTTTACATTTATCTTGTATTGCCTTAAATTTTGTTTCATCAGGATCTTTAATTTGTCAATGAAATAAGAATTACCTATCAACAGAACATTTATGTTGATTATGTCTTTGATTAAATACAAATTCAAATGAAAATGCCAATCCATATTCTTTCTAAGACATTGTCCCTTAAAAAATAACCAATAGAAATTTGATAAATCATCTTGTATCCAAGAAAACTGAGTTGGGATATCAGATATTTGAAGGCACGATAGGGCTTGAAAAGCCTCCACTTTAATTAACCTGTGTTATTATTGACACTGAACTCTATTTATACATGATAAAAAACAGAAACAAGAGGAAACGCAATAAAACATCAGTCACAGAGAAGTTGTATAATATTTTACAGGCCTATGTTTTCTCATGAATCATGCTTTTATAACTTCTGAGTCAACTGTTTTTGTTTATTTGTTTTGTTAGAACTCTGTCGTGGCAAATAATTTATTTTATTAAGCACTAAGTGATTTCATTTTAAAATGTGAATATTCAAAAAAATTCTCAGTGTTAATGAATTTTTATTATCTATTTATCTTTTTTCCTTGTGCTGAACAATTAAAAATATTATTTGATTTAGGAGGTTTTCCAGATATCTTTTTAAAGTCATGTATCCAATGAGGACTCTATTATACAGCATTTACTTTTCTCAAAAGAAGTCACATCATCAGCACTTTCTACAAAATGTGTTTATGTGGTGAAAATAATGTTAAAAAGATAAGCTTCTAGAGGAAGGCTAAGTATCCTGTGGGTGTTCAGTAAATAACATTTAAGGGAATGACTGGAAGCAAATTCTATTTAATCAAATCAACTTTCATTGAGAGTCTGAGCTATTATAGATGTTAAGTGTATAAAAAAGGATAAAAAAGATTGCCTCCAATCTAAAGAAGTTTACTTTCTTTTGCTAGAGATAGACATTTTCATAACTATAAAATGGTTATTTGTTTTTTTTCTAAATCAGCAAATATTAGTCAAAATTCGTAATACACTAAGTAATTGATAAAGATCTGGATAATATAAATTCCTGATCCACTTGTTCTAAAAGCTTAAAGTGAATTTTCAAATATAGCCAAAAAAAAAGACACACTCTTTCAACAAATACTTATTTTTGCAGAAGTGTGTGTGTGTGTGTGTGTGTGTTTTCGGGAAGATTGCATGGAGACAGTGATAGCTATCCTATGCTGTCCCTTATGAGTAGGACTTAGATGGGAGAGAAGATAGAGACAAATTGACTTTGTAAGTGCAGATGAAGAAAACCAAGAGCTAAGACTTGATGCTTGAATTTAATGTTCAAATCAAGAAGTGACAAAGCTTAGGAACCAAGCAAGGATTGTATAGAGACTTATATGCTATATAACAAGGTTCTTGTTCATATTTGTTTTTTATCCAGATGACATGAAGCCTTAAATCATAATATTTACACTCTATAGACATCACTTCTAGTTGTGCAGAGTCCATGGGCAGGAAAACATTATGTGGGTAACCGTGGTTCACCTGCATCATGATAGAAAAGAGAAATTTCTACAACAAAGAAGAGGTCAAAAGAGAAGGATGAACTTCCAACACATAAGTAATATAGCCTCCACAAAAGAAACAGATGTTAACAAACAAACAAATCCTCTATAGCTTTGTTACTCTGTGTCTTTTTGGAAAGTAGAATGTGTACCATGCACAGGGGAGGGAGGCCTGGGGTAGCCATGGCATCCTCCAAGAGCTTCCCTTCTGCCTGTGTGAGTGCCAAGACCTTGACGGCCATATTGTTGTTAGTCTTGGCACCATACTAGTTACATGTAATAACTCTGATGTGTCCAAGAATTAATTAGATTCTGCCTAGCTGAACATTAGGAATGCTTCTTTTCAATAGCTGGAGGGAGAGAGGGGTGGTGGTGTAGGAGATGGCACTGCAAGTTATAACTATGGCAAATAATATTCTACTGTTGGCCTGAAGGCTAGAATATTAAAAAGGAAGAGGAGGTCACGTAACATGAGCCTATCAGCTTCCCAAGCGACTTGTACCACAGGTGTCCTAAAATTTTCAATAGCGCTGTTTTACCCAGTTTTGTTTTTTTTTTTTTTTTAGTATTTGTGTGTTTCCTTTTGTTATTGATCAGTCAGGTCTATAGAAGCCTATCGCATATCCTAGATAGCTAGTGTCAGATAGTGTCTGATATTTTCAAAATAACTTATTCTAGCATCGTTTACTATAACTGGGGCATCCGTTGGTTATTTGCTGTGTAGTATAAAGTGGTTTCATGCCTAATTTTAAAAATAATTTTTACACAGTATTTCAGATGTTTCACCACTATCCTGCTTGTTTAGTTTTGGCTCCCTCTTGAATACTGATGTCAGATTTGAATTGGCTTCTCTTCCTTTAACCTTGTTTTGGAAGCAGTTAGCTTTCAATATTTTTTCCTATTCTGATGGGCTGTTTAGTCTAAGCTCAGTCTTATTTGCTTCTTGAATATTGTAAAGCCATTTTTATATTCTGGTTTATACTAATCCCTTCTTTTAGAAGTTTATAGCAATTATTGTAAAGAGGTAACCCAAGTTATTTTCCTGCATAAGGATCAGTCCAATAACTAATTTAAAATATCTTTCAAAATCTGGGGTAATTCTTTCACCAAACCTGTCTTGCAGAGCAATTAAAATTATAGTTTCTTCTGTGCATTTTTGTAATATTTCCCTCTCTATTTTTCTCTCAATTGTTATTCTGATATGTTTTTCTCAATAAAGTTAATAAGGTTTGAAGAATGAAGGGAATACATTTCAGATATTTTTAGCATCTTTAAGTTCTTTTTTGTTTTTGTTAATTTCCCCCATCTTATATCTAATATTTAGATTCTAAGTGAATCTGAAATAATTCTTCATACATCAACTATATTAGCCCTATTTAAAAGATTTTTTAAGACTATTTTGGGCAATTTTTTTTTTCATTCAAGTTAATTTATCACTACCTTATACCACAGTTGTTACTTCTAGCCATAAGTACCACCACACATTACCCACCTGCTTCTTGGAATGCGTAGCACATTGGTTTACTCCAACATTTAAAATATTCAGATTAGGATTCAGGCATTTACCAAAGTATTAGAGTAAACCGCTATGTAACAAAGCTAAATGAAATCAACTTGCTTCTGAACATTTTGTTTTCCTGAACAATTGGAGTAAACTGTTAAAAGTTTCGAAAAGCCTTAAGGTACTATATTGAAAAGTATAAAACATCAGCGATAACAAGGCTTAATATGAGGGCTAAATACGATAGCCCTTTGATGATATAGAAGGAGAAAAATAAAGGGTAGTTTTTTATGTGTTTTATGAAATGCAGTATTATACATGTAGAAATTATCTAAGATATATAAGTCACATATATTATAGTTAATATGAGTATATATAATATTTAGCTATAGGTTTTAAGAACAATATTAAAATATCCAGGAAAGTACACTCTGTGGGTTTTGAATTTTTTTTATTGAAGTGTAGTCAATTTACAATGCTGTGTTAATTTCTGATATACAGCATAGTGATTAAGTTATACATACATACATACATATTTTTTTCTTTTTCATTATAGGCTACTACAAGGCATTGAATATAATTCCCTGTGCTATAGAGTGAGACCTTGTTTTTTTAATCTATTTTATGTATAGTAATTTGTATCTGCAAATTCTGAACTCCCAATATATCCCTTTTTCCCCAGTACCATAAATTTGTTTTCTATGTCTGTGAGTCTGTCTCTATTTTTTAAATGAGTTTACTTGTGTCCTTTTTTTGCAGTTCCACTTTTTGGCCTTTTAAGGTCAGCCTAGGAGCTGTCATGGTGCCTGTGGGTGTGCCGTGAGGCTCAAAGTCTACTGGAAGTCAAACCTTCCACCATCTTGGTTCTAAGCAGTTTGTCATTCTTTCAGTGGTTGTGCCCTGCCTCTTGCCCTCCTGGCTCAAAACAGTGATTACATTTTCATCAAGCTTACATAGTGAGTAGGTTCTGAATTTGGGATTTGAATCTAAGTTTATCTCGCTTTGGGATTTTCCACCAGGTACAGCCTGTCCTGACTTTGCCCATACTTGAACATAAGGAGTCTGACTCCAAAGACATTGCTATTTTTATTATAACTTTCGTGATAATTAATGATGAGACATGTTTAACTCTGAATCATTTTGGAGTATTAAATGTGAATATGACAAATAAATATTCAGTTATGTCAAAAATGCTAAAGAACACATTTGTCCCAGAGATGAAATGAATTAAGTAAATAATAATGCAAAGATTAAAGGGGAAAATGATTCTGAAGTTTTGTTATAAAACAGTATATAAAAGAGTGTCTCTTGAAGAAATTTCAAAATGCGTTCATTTCTAAGGCAGATAAAAGCAGAAATATCATATTGAAAAGCTTTGAAACTACTGAAGCATATCTTAGCAAATGTCAAGGAAACATCTTTAGTAAAAACAATAAAATAAATGCTACAATGATCATAATAGGAAGATGATTAAATTAAATATTAACATAGTAGAGTAGAATATCCTGAATTTTCTGGTAAAATATGGAAATTTAAACAACTTAAACAGAAAATGGATGTAATATAATGGCACAATTGAATCTACATCCTTTGGATAAAAATCTTTCTATTCTTAAAAGAAAAATGCGTTTGCAATTCAATATGTGGAATTAAATGACTCTTGAAAATTCTAAATGCCCCAACCAAAAGTAATCCATTCCAGATAAATATGGCTACAAATCCAGTAAGATTAGGAAATGTTCAAGCAGAAGAACGTCAGCTTTTAGCTCATTTTATATTTCAAATATGGAATTTTGATTCTTCCCACAACATTTTACTGAACAATAAAAATAAACTAGTTCTTAGAGTCCTCGAATGGAGTTTCTACTCAGCACAGTGGTTTCCTTCACAAGGAAAGGGAAAAGGAAGGGAATTCTTCTTAGGAAACAGCATGGGCTAAAGAAAAAAATAGATAAAATTTAATCAGCCGCACAGCGTGTGGCTCCTCAATATGTCGCAGTAGGTGAGAATTATCTCTTACAAGTTGCTTTCCATCTACTTGACTGAATCACGTCAAAAGAAACAACAAAGGGTATCTCCTACCACAATTTAGTGATGAAGCCATCCATCTTGATGAGAGTCGAATAACGCTTGAGTCTCAGACGTGACTAGTAGGTTATCTCTCATGAGATGATCTGAAAGAAAATCTGAAAAAAAGCTCCAGGTTTTCAGAGTGGTTATTTATTCTGGGGTTACATCTCTGAACTGTTCATAACATGCACGTCAAAATATTAGGATTCAGTAAAACCAGATTGGAGAGGTAACTTTGGGAAGCTGGCTGTGCATGAAGGCTTTGCTTATCTAACTTATTCTGAAATTTAACCATCGTGATTATGCTTAACTGAAGAAGAAAGTGGAATATTTTCACTTTGAACTAGAGTCTCTTCTGTCAGATGATAATTAATACATAAAAAGAGATAATATGGTATTTGGTTAATTGCTCTTCTGTCCACTGAATTGGAATTGAAATAATAATGAAATTAAACTTGTCCTGAGATAACCCAGAAGAAGCTCACCATCAGCCCGTGGGTTCCCTTGTAAAAGGGCGTTCAGAGGAAGGTATTCTCTGCAAAGCAACTCTGAAGTGCAGTGATGAATGAAGCTAGATTTGGATTACATCTCTGCCACTTAAGCACTGTGTGATTGTGGCCAAGCTGTATAATATCTCAGAGTTTTTTTTTTTTTTTCTGTGAAACGTGTTAGTAATGATATATGATTTTCAGTGCTGTTGAGAGGACAGTCGATAATGTTTACAATCTACTTAGCACAGTGATAGATAAATGGTATGTAGTTAATACATGGCACATGCATGATTAGGCAAGTTTTATTATAAGGCTGAATGTAGTTAAGTCAATTCCTTCATTCTTGGAGCACCTATTACATCTTGGCATTAACCTGATTTAGAGGCAAGATCCCTGTTCTCAAGGGTTGGTATCAATCATAATGTAGGGTAATAACAGCCGTAATAAACTTAAGGAGAAAGTGGGTGCTCATCTATGTGTTTGCACTTTCTACTTTTCTAGTTTTAGAATGTTGCTTTAGTTCCTTCTTAATACACCCAACTAATATTATATCACAATCATAGAGTTTATTATAAATTTTACATTAAAAATAATAGATATCCAGGATAACTGTATATAAACAGTAATCATCCTCTTAAGAAATCTGACAATTGTTAATGACCGTAGTCAGCAATGGAAATGAACTATCAAGGTAGAACAAGGCTGCTAGAGATACACATCCCAGGTTCGAGTCAGCTTTTTCTGCTAACTATCTGTGTGATGTTGAGCAAATTACTTAACTTCTCTGTGCCTCAGTTTCCTGATATTAATGCATTCACCATAAGGTCGTTGTGCTCATTAAATTAATCAGTGTTTGCACAGTACTTAATGTCTGGAACAGGGTAAGTGCTATATTTCTATTTAAGTGAATCCACTTGAAAGAAAATTAGGATTAGTCCGTCTTTTGAAATTCTGAAGAGAACAAAACAACAAATTTTGGTTTGTGTATGTTGGAAATAAAAGGAACATTTTTTTCTTATTCCTGATGAGTTTGTTCTTCAATGAAAAAGGGAGTGTATGGAAAATATAATCCCAGAATTAAAAGCAATCTAAGTGGGATTTTATTTGAAAAGTCAGGTACTCAGTGCAGGTATAAATATATTTGAATGAAGAATTACATGAACCACGGTTTATAAAGCTAAATAGTACCATAAAGCTTATAATAAAAATGCAGTCCATTTTATAACTGTATTTTTTATTAATTACCTTTCCCGGGGGGATTTATCCTGTTTAAAAAAATGTTTTCTAATATCAAAATCAAATCTACATCAATGTCTTAATTTTTCAATTGTAGATGTGATCTGTCTATTTCCTGCTAAGGGAGATGTGTATATAGCATTCTTTTACCACTCTAATTTCCCACCATGCATAAGTTTCATTAGAATAATACCTTTATAGTCTACATTAGTTTATACAGACTTGTTACAGTTTAATGATATGCATTGATTCTTTAGGAGATAATAAACAAAAAGTCATAATAAAGTTGCTTCTAACTTAGCTGCAAAGATGTAGAAGATATTGCTTACCCCAATAACCAATATCTGTTATAGCTTCTTACATGATTGCATAGATATTTTATTTTAGAAATAAATAGCAAGAAAGTGTCTTTCTATAAGATAAAATGAATTATTTATACCTTCACATTTTCTATTTATTTTAGGCTTATGAGAACCCTACAAACAAATGTAACATTCAGTCATACACACACATACACACTCATATGCAGTAAGTTTCCTCAAGTATTTTTGGAAAAGTAAGGGGTTATAAGTAGATGGAAGAACAAATAAAAAGTAATGGATGGACATACAAATATGCAATGTAAATTTTCAGACTTACTTTATTCTGCCTTATTTTATAACTGCTTTATATTACACTTACTCCATCTCCATAGTTTGAGCTATTTTGGTACAGCAGTCATGCCTTAATCATTGTTCTTACCATGGTGCCTGCATTTCATAAAGTTGATTCTCAATAAATATTTATTGAAGTGGCGTACATAATTTTTATTTACCTAGAGTTCTTCAAAATCTGAAACTTTTCATATTCAGTTATTCTGAATATAAATCTTTTCACAATTATCTTTCAGAGGAAATGTCCAAACACAGCACCGTTCTCAACAGTTGCAATCTCATTGGGACAGAAAAATACAAGACTCTCTGTAGCATTAAAAGGCTAAATAATTTAAGAAATAGTCTAAGTCCATTCACTGCAAATTTACACTTTATATGCATAGGAGTGAGGAGTTACCTAAGTAAACCTGTGAATTTTCAGAAAGCACTACCCTGTGAATTCCATTTCCAGGGATGCCAAGCTTGCAGCCATCTTCAGCAGAAGCCCGGCATATCAAAATCTTTGCGTTGTTATGACTGAAAGGGAATTGGTTTCAAAACATTTTGCTGCAATTCAGTAGCTACCGAAAGATTCCGCTGCCCAGCAGGAAATGATGGCCTTCAGAGTTATAAACCCCTTCAAATGACTGTAACAAGAGTTCTAAAGGGTTTTTCTCACCGTGTTACTATGCACTGTGTCTCATTAGGCTACCTACAGCGCAGTGGTTACAGAAAGACTTGACAGATCTAAAATGTCACTACAATCACTTTTACCAAGTGCTGTCACCCATGCTTAGTCTGCTTTTAGTTTTGTGGAAGGAAATGTAGAAAGGCCATAAAGGTCTCTCTTAATGCGAACAAGCAATTTGGCTTCAGCTCTCAAATAAGGACTTTTGTTAAACTCCATGAGCATCTTGACAGAAATTCACCCTGGTGAACACTGTGTTTATTAAGATAAAGGTCATCTTATCTCCACGTATCCGCCTGCTTGATAGTGCACATAAAACGTATCTATTTCTGGCACTCTCATTGTATATGTGTGTGTACACAAAAACATAAGTATGGGTACAGTTACTCAGCAACAAGCATTTTTGTAATTTACTTCATCTCTTGTGTGATTTATTGGGATTTGAGAGGCTAAAACAGCAGCTACCCTTTTTCTTGCTTGAACTGAAAATAAATTGAAAGATAGGCAGGTGTATCAGGCAGGTATACTGGGCAGGTGGAAGCTAGAATATTAATGTTGAAATATGTGCTATGCATGTGTGGACAAGTCAGTACCATAATAGTAAACTCTAGAATCAAAGAAGAAGTCACTCTAATTTCACTTAGATGAAGAGAAAGAAGATGGGTAAAAATCTAGGAAAAAGGGGCACATAACAGGTTGCTTAAACTCACTAAGATCTCTGCTTTCTGCTAGGTTAATCTTATAATTAAGGATTGGACCAGCCAAGTTAATTAATAAAGAGGACCACATACGAGTTTAGAACTAGAACCTTAATAATCATTTACTCTTCATAATATGTATTTCCCTGAAAAGCCATTTGGGCAAACTTATCTTAAGGATTACCAGTAGCAGCTTTAACAAGGATAGATCGTTAATACCTACTCTCTTTGTGTCAGAAAAACACTTAGGTAAATTTTTATGTTATCTGTTTTTTAGTTTTATTAACTGCCTTCTCTTACTTTAATGTAAGCATATGGCGACCAGGGACTCCAATTTACTATCTTCCCTACACAGTACATAACACACACAAGTCAGAAAACATGATACATAAATGTCTGAATTAAAAAAATAGTAAACTTAGAAAATGTTTAAATATTCTGTGTTTAATTTGGAATGCCACCACTGTTGTGAAGCAATTTTCTAGATGTATCGTCAAAAATAATTTCCTTATTCATGTTATCATAGTTTTATATATGCGAAGAAAGTAGAGTTTAGAGATCAAGTGTTTTGATTTGGTAGGTAAGTTACATGAGCTCCAAATCTGTCTCTACAGAATATAGTCTATATAAATTTGGCAATTTACTTGACTTCTCATTGCCTTATTTTTATCTGTTGTAATATGGATATCACACTAGTTCTTACCAATACCCCCATACGTCATGTAGTATTTAATAAAAATTAAATAAACTAACACATACACAAAAGCAATTAGAAAAGTGTCTCTCACATAATAAATAATTTATAAGTGTTGGTAAAATGATTATTATATTTCTGTAGCATTATACATATATTTCCAATAACTGAAATGAGTTTCTTATGAACATTCGTTCAATGTTATTTGAGTTTCTACTTCTAGTACTGAATAACTGGCAAATTAAAATGAAAAGGAGTAAGAAAGAAAAGATGCAAACAAAAACCTACTTTGTAGGAGTTTATTGAGACAGAATTAGGTACGTATTTAGGCTAGTATTTTTTCCTTTCTTTCTTTCTGTCTTTCATCTTTTTTTCTTTCTTTTCTTTATTTCCTTCTTTGTTTCCTTCCTTTCTTCTTTCCCCTAAATGATTTTCCATGTATTCAGACTCCACCTCTATTTTTTTTTCCTTTTGAACATAGGCATTTTAATTTCAGGTGAGTTTGAAAATCTAGCACTTGGCTGGCACGAGCATCAAGAAATGAGTTATTCCTACTTATAATATATTTAACTTATTTAATAACTACTACAAACTGAATCTTGGAAATATGTAATTGAAATTATCCAAAGATTATATGATTCAAACTAAAATATATATTGATATAATTTATGTCAAATAAGTGTATATAAAATAAATAGATGTGAGTTTGCATAACAAACAATATTTTCATTATTGTAAGTTCACATTTAACTGTTCAGCTGTTCACTTTTAAACAAATACTTCATTAGAAGTAATGTGAGACTTCTTATGGGTTAAGGGACATATATATATAAGTTATTGAGAATACAAGGGTGAATCTATATAGCTGTGAGCGAGTGTGTATGCTAAATTCCCTGAAGTTGGTTAATTCATTAATTAAAATAAATTTCCAAAACAGTGTGAAATTACTCAACTACTTCAACATGATTTCCCTGTCAAAAATTAGTTTACTTATAACAGATGATGGAGATAATACATTAATCATGGTGCAGAATAAAAACAATTTGATTTTATCTGTATACTGAAAGCAGCCTATAAAAATCAGGACATTGAAAAAATAGCAAAAATTCTATCTTGCATCAAACTAGAAAGCTTTAATAAACCATAATCTCAAACAGCAAAAAGGACTCAATTTGCAATAAAAAGTGAAACTCTTGCCTCACTATGGGATATCCAGTACTGCACACAGGACTTTTAATGTGGTTCATCTTCCATAAATGTCTATTGAAAGAACAAACGAAGGAACGCATTTGTTTAGATTTGTCCCATGAATCTAAACATGGGACATGTGATGGGATAGATTTCAGGCAGCAGATAGAAATACACAATTTTAAGATAAACATCCTGAGGATCAAAAACCAAAACATAACCAAAAACCCACTTGGAATTAATAGGTTGATTGTTTAGTACAATTGCAAATCATCCATGGTTATTTCTTTTCCTTGGCAGGAAGTGGAACTGATGGAGGAAATCTTAACCCACTTAAGTGGATAGTTGGAGGAGAGAAATAATTGATAATTAACTCTCCAGCAGCTGTTCTTGGTCAGTAGAGAGAAGAAACAATTGAAATACAAATATACTTGGCCATCAATTTGGGTCTCAATTGTATGAGAAGCAACATTTTCCATTGGTCCTGAAGTGAATCTTTCTCCTATAATGAGGCTTCACAGCAAAGAGTAAAGCATTAATCCCTTGCTGAGTAGTAAACAGTCACACTTTCTTGATCCCCACAATTAATGCTAGTATTGGTAAACCCAGGAAAAGAAATGACGCCTTATCAGATATAAATAATAACCAGAATATCAATAGCATGGATTCTCCAAAATTATACTTCAGCGGAAAAAGACTATGACAAATAAAGAGGAAAGAAAAAAATTCAGTAAGCAAAAAGATAGGTAAGAAGTGTGAACACCACACAGAGATGTTTAGAAGTCTAAATTGCCTAAATACACAGTGCTAAAATAATGATTGTATGTGGTTTACATCAGTTATCTCCAGTCAAACTACAGTTCATTCAGCCTAGTTAAATGATTTGATGAAATTTCAGAATGGTTTTAAAAAAATGAGTTTCTGGGTTAGTATGGGGATAGAATAAGAACATATGCATAATAATGCCAAACACAGTTACTAGTACTTAGAAGTTGCTCAATATATCCAATATATTTTAGTATAATGTGAATCGTGTGTGTGTGTGTGTGTGTGTGTGTGTGTGTGTGTGTGTGTGTGTTTGTGTAAGACATATAGGTAGATATTGAGAGGAAGACATTGTAATATTCTTTCTTAGGTAAAATTCATTTTGAAGCCAGACCAGCAACTCCATTTCAATTACACAGTCCATTAGAAGTGGCAATCACTGTAGGCCTTCGATTTCTCTTGCTGTCCTTTCTCAACATGAAAAATGATACCCTTTTCCTTACATGGGGTAGATTCTTTTATGTTAGAATTCCAAAATCCACAAACCTTCTGCTCCACTAACATAGTTTAAACACAGAATTTGGGCGTAGAGAGGGATCCTATATCTTTTATATCTCAGAATCTTATAGGCTTCTCTCAAGTCTCTCTACAGAGCTTAAGAATTACTTTTACTTTGTGTATGATCAAAAATTACTCTGTTCAGAAGTTTGAGTTGAAGCCTTTGCAGTTCTCTCAGCTTGCTGGTGATTATTGCTCAATGGCACTCCTTTCCCTCCATCTCTTGTTGAATATAGCTTCTATTTTCTCCTCCAAAAAGGTTATAAATTTCTGCAATCTGTTTTGCCCTATGTGAATCACATCAAACATGCCCCCGGGAGATTATGGTTCATCTTTTCTGACATCCGGGGGAGCAATCCAAAGCTAAGAAGACAAATACAACAGTGAGCTCTTTGAGCGAGGGGCTTGGAAATTCCTATTTGATGATTTTTATATTTCCCCTGCAAAGCACTAAAAGAATAACAATGCTTATCCCGTATCTGTTTCATATAACCATTGCAGGGATTCATTAGATCAGCTGTGTAATGTGCTTAGAGTGCTTCAAAGAAAAATGCTCCAGGTTCTTAGCCCAGCTTTTCATCATTTGACCCTTCCATCACCTTTTACTGCAGGTAGGAAAGTTAATTATTTTTTTTTTTAATTTCAAAAGGTAGCAGTCATAAAGAGAGGGTGTCATAGAACTTTCCCTTAAAAGTTCAGTATAAAACAGTAGGCATTTGGCCAATATTAGTTTTCTTCATTGGGAGATTTTTCTCCAGTGAATACTTCTATTCACTTCTAAAGTACCCTGCAGCTGTGTGCTTACCTGCAGGTCTCACCTCAGTGTGAGGGATTTTTCACTAATGTGGGGTCTTGTAAAGGCTGTGACTCTCCACTTCAAGACTCCTAAATTCTACACTGTACACATACATTCGGTGTCTCTAACTACGCGCTGCATGGAGAGGTATAACAGAGCCACACTATGATTCTATATAAAGTAAATCTGCCACAAATTATTGAGGCTATCAGAATACATACGTGAAGTCTGATGAGCTCTAGGTCCTTCCATGTTGCCAGAGATTATCATACTAAGGGAAGTAACTCAGACAAAGAAAGACATGTATCCTATGTGGAATCTAAAAAAAAAAGTCAAAAACTTGTTTACAGAACAGAAACAGACTCGCAGTTGTAGAAAACAAACTTACGGTTACCAAAATGGAAAGAGGGGAGGTAAATTTGGAGTTTGAGATTAGCAGATGCAAACTACTATATATAAAATAGGTAAACAACAAAGACCTACTGTATAGCACAGGGAACTATATTCAGTAGCTTGTAATAACCTATAATGAAAAAGAATATGAAAAAGAACATATGTGTATATATGTATAATTGAATCACTGTGCTGTACACCAGAAATTAACACGTTGTAATCAACTATACTTCAATAAGAAAGTTTAATTCATGATATAAAATTTAAAAAAACAAATACATAACATGAAACATAAGACAGTCATTGTGGATTCACAAAAGTCAGTCACATAGAATTATAGTAAATAATCTTTGAATTATTATTAGTAGTACTGTCCTTGGCATCAAGTAGGTGCTTAATAAATGTTCAATGAAGTGATTACTACTACAAAGGGGCAGTTCTCTTTCAGCCACGCAATAACTGGTTCTAATAACTTGAGTTCTTCTTCATGTGTTCTGTCACTCAGGAAAGATAACAGATTTCTCACCCACCATATTGCATTAGAAAAAGAGAAAAAGCTTTATTAGCCAGTGGACCATCAGCACAAGAGATAAAAGTGTCCTTAGAGATCTGGGACTTTCTTCTCCACAGTCATCCTGGCCTTCTCTACATCTGTTACCCCTAAATTTCCCAATTCTGTGCTTCCTAATGATTAACATTTTTGCATTTAGTTTCTTTTTTTTTCTGCGTGGAATTAATGGTCTGATTTAACCTTTTGATTTAGGGATAGGGTCAGTTTGACTCTACCAAAAATGCTTTTATAACGTTGTAGCAAAAAAAACATCAATCTCCTTAAGGCGTGTTCAAGTGATATGTAGATGGTGCTGCACTGTCTGGTAGAATTTGTTAACTTTAGGCTCTACACATACCACAAGGAGTAAAAAAGCTGGAGAGATAAGAATGAAATACAACCGCATTATGGAAATGTTATGGAATAATGATGGCATTATTGAAAGGTTATTGTAGTTTCCAAAAAGAGATAGTGACAATAATTATAATAATATTTCATCTTTAGGTTTTGTGATTTACTTTTGTAAACTACACCCATGTAAAATTTCTCACTTGATTCTGACATTTTTCAGTGATAAATGTTATTAGCCATTAAGTTACTCACACATGTATACACTATATAGATAAAGAAATGGACTAGATATTTTAAAAGCTAATTACGTTGAACTAACTTCACTTTTTATAAAACTTTTCTTTTGTCCGTATCTCTATAATATTTTCATGCTGCTTTCCAAACAGATACACTATTTCACACCCCTACGTGAGAGGTCCTTGTGAACATTTCATATAGACCTTCATTTCAGTTTTAGTTTTAACCATTCCAGTCAGTGCAATAGCATCTCGTTGTGGTTTTAGTTTGTCTTTCCCTAATAACTGACACTGCTGCATACCTATTTATTTGCCATCCATACTTCTAAGCCCAAGTAGTGCCTTATCAAATTTTTACTTTTTTCATATTTTGGATTTTTGAAAGTGCGTTATGTATTCTGGATGGAAGTTCTTTTTTAGATATGTGACTTGCAAATATTTCCTTCCTGTCTGTGCCTCATCTATTTATTCTCTTTATAGTGCCTTTCAATGAGTAGAACTTTTTAATTTTAATAAGGTTCAGTTTACCCCTTTGGTCTTTTCTGGAACATGTTTTTGGTATTGTATTTAATAAATCGTAACTTTGAGGCTTTTTCCTTTAAGTGTGATATTAATGGTAGGGTTTTCATAGATGCATCTTATCATATTGAGGAAGTCACGTGTGTTCTTAGTGTGTTGAGCGTTTTTATCAGGAAGAAACATTGGATTTTTTAAATGCTTTCTCTGTTTCTATAGAGATAATGATATATTTTCTCTTTTTATAAGTTTAATATGATAAATTACATTGACTGACCTTCAAAAGTTAGATCTTCCTTTCCTAAGAAAAATATACTTAGTTATGAGGTGTTTGATATATTGTTGAATTCAATTTGCTAAAGTTTTGTTAAGAATATTGTTGTGTATATGCATTAGAGGTATTGGTCTATACAAATTTTTCTTGTAGTATCTTTTAATGATTTTATATCAAGGTAATACTGGCTTCGTACAATGAGAGGGGAAATATTTTCTCATTTTTAAATTTCTGGAACAATTGGTGTAATTTCTTTCATTCATGTTTGCTAGAATTCATACAGAAGCTATCTGGACCTGGAGCTTTATTCATGGGAAGGTTTTGTCAAGAATTATGAAGGGGCTGAGATTTTACCCAATTTACAAACACACAGGTTAGCCTGCCATAGTTTCATGAATGCTAGAAAAAGACACAAGACAACTGTATTACTCACAGCTTAGCAAGCATCGTGATTATTAGCATTCTCGTGTCTTTTCCCTTGCATACACGTTCTATGGACGTGGTGTTACTGGGCCCAGACGGATGTCTGCATTTATAGTGGGTTGCATTACTTGAGATGAAACTTGAGTTTAGGGAACTTATTTACTTTTTTAGTGGTCTGTAAATATGTCTGTTCTGTGTCCTGGGGGAGAGGTTATCTTTGTTATCCTGGACAGTAGTCAAATCCATCCTTTGCTCTAGAGACAGACACTATCTCTGTCTTCCGAGGCTGTAAGCAAAACTTCCCTACCCTCCACAGGGAAGCACTGCCTCTATCTTCCAAGACTATACAGAATCCTTGAAAAAGACTGTCTGAAACAAAGGGCAGTTAGTGCCTCTGCTCAAAAGATGTGCAAATATGGGAGAAATCCATGGAAAATTATCTCTCACAGATTGTTAAATAAAAACTCAGTTGCTTGAATAGCAATAGTGTTTCCCAGTGATTTCTTCTTCAGTGTGTTTTGGGATGCCATTTTTCCATTTTGTCCAGTTTGTTGACTTTATTGACATAAAGTTTTTCTTAATATTCTCTTATTTTTTTAATACATGTAGACTTGGTCTCTTGAGTAAGCTTTGGACTATTCTAACTCTGTATATTTCCTGTGTACGCAGGGAACTACAAAGTAATGAGTGTTGCCCTTTAATAAAAGGTACATGCGGCCATGACCTGTTGACTCAGCACACTCCTGTAGGTCTCACTTGTTGTGGGGAATTAGCAGAGTAACGCTTCTTTTGTAGCTGTGTGGTTGGTCCTCTTTCGCCTGCAAGGAAGATGGTGAGGAAGATGGTGCTTCTCCTTGATGTCCCCAAGGAGGCGAATAAAGACCACCCTCTTCTCAGAAGATTCTAGGTATCAAAGGCCACCCGTTATTGAAGACACTTGTAGAGCGCAGAGCCTAGATCTGTGAGAGCCCTACACTAACATTGCCCCCGTCCTCTCAGTCTTTCTTCCCCGTCCTCTTCATCTCACCACCAATTGCACCAAGTTTAGTGTTTCCTGTTCACTGAACTTGTATAAAAGATGTAGCATAAAATAGTCAAGTTACTTTGAGCTTTCATTTCTTCAAATCTTTCCATTAAAATCAATGTTTTTGATACATTGGAGAAAATATATATCTTCATCAGACAAGAGAAAAACGTGTATAGGTAGTATTTGACAAGACATTCTTGATAATAAGTGAGAGAAGTCTGATTCTAAATATTTTAGACAAATATAGGATAGAGTTAAAAGTTCAAGGAGGTATGTTGACAATTAAAAACAGAATACATCAATCAAAGTTCAAGAGGAAGCGATTTAACTGAACCCCAGGACCCTGAATAATGCCAGTACTTTCTATATAATTTTACCTATGCTTCTCTTTGTGAAATTATTTAATTTTTCTTCTCTCTGGAGAGTGGCTCGTCCCATATGATAAGAAACATTGACCCTGAGAGGTTTGTAACTTCACATGTCACAATATCTACTCAGATAGGATTGAACTAGGGGCTGTTTAATCTCCAAGTCAAAAATTAATAAATATGCAGTAATTAGTTATAGATGATCTCAAGGAGACTGGGGCAAGTCATGTCTGAAAACAAAGAGGAGCCTCATATTTTGGGGACCCATTAGCACAGGCATCAAGTTTAAGCAGACAGAATTCAGACAATACGTAACCCTGGTTTCAAACTCCAAGTTGAAATAATTCATATAATGTGTATGCAATAGGACATATGAAAAAATCAGAATTGCTTCTCTGGCAATTCTTCTGTCCTCAATTCTACACACATCAATTTTGGGTACATTGAATTTAGTATATTTCATGTTCCCTGAAGGTCCCTGATGGCTAGATTTTACCTCGTATTTGTTATCATGAGAACCCTTTCTGCATCATGAAAGTCATGGACATGTGCGAATGATCACTTACATCAATGATGCTTACTTACATCATGTTAAATGTGAAAAACTGATTATACAAAATTGATGTCGATACCACTTATGAAAATATCACCTAAAATTGACTCCAGCTCTCAGATGTACTTTGTTTGGCTTGCATGGTCTTAATTGATTTTTGGATAGAAAATCATGATTTTCTGGCTCCAGTTGAATTATAGAAATACACACCAACACAAGGCTGGAGCTGAGCAGCAGTTGCTGCCTTTGGAGGATCGTGGTTCCCACCTTCTATTCCTCTCCCTATTCAGCACGCACCACTGTTGTCTGGTTGCTACCTAACGTCAGGCAATTTATATTGTGAATCCTGGCTAACTGGAACAATGGATGTGGAAATGCCTAGCTGCCGTTCTGTTGACTCTAAATACAAAACCTGGCAATTCTACTCATTGTCCTAATTTTTCAACAAAATTGTTAATTCCTTAAGCACAGAGATTACGTCTGCCTACTTTGTGAATTATCCACACGGTTGATCTATTGCCCATGAGAAATAAAATTTCAGGAAATATCTGATAAGCAATGTTTGGAGTTTTCGGGGCATTTAAAGAATTCAAAGGGTTATGAGTTCTAAGGATCGTGAGTTCTAATTTCCCCTAGAGGTGCCTGATTCAGCCTCCCGACCACATGCACAGGACAGGACCCAGAATCTGAAATAATCACCTGGAGCTGATATCTATACTATCTGTTTCTTTGTTTGTTTGTTTTTGTGGAGAGGAATAACACTTTATCACAAGTGTTTGAGGACCTAACAAAAATAGTCTTTGAAAAGCACTTAGCACATTGAGGATCTATTAACCTCTAGAATCCAGAGGAGAGGAGGAGTAAGAGAAGGTTTATACATCTTTTGAAAGACAATACATGTGGCAGGACAAAACTATAACATACCTTCTGATTATATGGGTTTGGATAAACAATAGGATAAATAATTTTCCTCATCTACACTATTTATAACGTTACATAAATTATTTTTCTTTAAAACTTTAGGAGGACAGAAAAGTAATTAGAGTAGCTAAACCAAAATCTAGATTTCCAATAAAACTTCAAATTCTGTTTCATTAACAAATTGTTTGAATTGTGTGCTATATATAGCTATAAAAAAGGCAGCAAGTTTTGCAGAAGAATTGAAAGATGAATGGTAATATAGATATATTTGATTTAAGTCAAGTGTGTGTGTGGATGACTATATATGTGTATGTGTGTGTGTGTGTGTGTGTGTGTTTCCCAGGCTACTATTTATATAATTTTGTTTCAGGATAGCGAGCCTAAAAATTTTACCAAATTATCAAATTAATAGTGTTACTATTTTGATAACTGTGTGATAACAAGTCAGATGCAATAAGAAGCAAATAAGCAAACAAAAATAAAATAGGGTCTCTCCTTTTATATGCTGCAAAATAATACTGATATAAATATCTTCATCTATAATGATAGCCACGTCTACAATTATATCTATATAGAGATAGATTTAATTGTCCTATTTGTTCTAATAGCTCTAACTGTATTATTGTTTTTCAGACTCTTAAAAGCATTAGGATCAAATTTTCTAACTAAGTTATCCATTTTGAAATTCTAATAGATCAGGAATAGGCAAATGTGGCTGGCCTTCTGCTTCATTTTGTTAAAAAAATAAATATTGGGAGGAGCCATGCCTGTTCACTTACATGCTGCCTGTGACTGCTTTCACGGAACAGCCAAGGAGTAAAGTAGTTGTGACAGACACCACATAGCCCACAGTCTAAGCAATTTACTAACTGGGGCTTTAGACAAAAAAATCCACCAACTCTCGCACTAGATAATACTAAGGAAATGATCATTATGACTATGTAAGGTAGGTAGGTCCAGATGTAAATCTTTATCTAGGCACTTTGTTTTTCACAATAGTTCATGTACTAAAAGTGATTTTCTTTTTTAAAAAAAAATTTTTTTGTGGAGGTACTGGGGTTTGAACCCAGGACTTCATGCATTGCTAAGCAGGCACTGTCCCACTGAGCTATACCCTCCCCTGAAGTGATTTTATTTTCTTACTATGTACCAAATAATTTCTCAGTGAATACTTATTTATGCATTTATATATTTATTCAAGCATTTATGTAATCTCGCAGAGCACTTAATACAGAATTGCTTGCTATAGCCTTCGTGTTTTTATTTTAAATAAACATGTTTTGAGCAACATTATATTAGTAATCTCATGGTTTAGTGTGCTTTTGCAATTTTTTTCTATAAATGTCTTTAAACATCCAACTTCAAATGATCCCAAGTAAATCATAAAAGACCTAGAGATTTCTCTGTCCTCAAATCATATACTGATACTATGAGGTGCACCTATAATTAGAAATAACACTTTTTTTCCTTTAATGTTCACAACAACCTATCAGATGAGTCATAAAACAATAACCTGATAAATCATCAGGTAAAGGAATACATAAAACTAACCATAATTATTGATCTTATATTTCAAAATAACCTGCTCATATTTTGTTGTCTATTACTTAATGCCATGTTTGCTGAATTTGAAAATATTACCTAACCATAATGGCATGGGTCAAGTGCTGATTCAAGTGTTTGAAAGGAAACTATTTCTAACTTGGAGTGCTAAAACAAAATACAAACATCAATAAAAAAGGTTAGATTTAAGTGCACTGGCGTATTGAATCATCGTTTTATTAGTCTTATGTTTGTGTATAGAAAAACAATGAGATGTGCTTTGCCTACTTAACTGTGAATCTGTGGATATTTTAAGATAATCATTAAGGAAAATAAAATAGTTGGTTTCAATGTCATCTTTTTCTTATTAGAGAAACATAACTAAACATTTTTATCATTAGAGGACCAAGTGGTTCTACACAATTATTTATGTGTACATTTCTATTTATTTATTTATGTTATGTTGAAACAATTTAAAACAGATGGAAAATTAGCAGTCATAAAATTAGCCTGCTCTACTATCTAATAGCAGACATTTTACACATGTGCTTTAGTTTTTCCGAAAATAGCTGAAAAATCTATTTTGGAATTAGGCCAATACTAATACATGAAGTAAAGAAATATTTTGTTCTAGTTTTGTCATCCAAATAAAGATGCCCTGAATAAATCAAAAAGCTGCACTCCATGGGAAGATATATATCCTACATGCCCAAATACAAGACAAGCTCTTTTTCCACACAGATTATATCTCAAGGAAGAGAGAATCCGTCTGCAGACCTCATCATGCACACACTTTGACTTCCCTCGTGTTAAAGTGGATGAGCCCTGCCTGTTCCAACCTAACATTGAATCCTTAATGGCGCCCTGGTTCCAACTGCTTGTCTTCCATTTAGTTGATTTTCCTCTGGCAATATGTTTCTATCTTTCCTATATGAAAAATTCTCCCTTTGTAGTTAATCATATATAGTGCTAATTATGTTCAGGGAACGATCTAAAGTGTTTTACACCTGTCTTGACTCATTAATTTGCATTGAATTGTATGGTTTACTATTATCAAACCCATTTGCATAAGACAATAAGGAAAGTAAGATAAGGCAATGAAGCCAGGATTTGAGCCCAGGCAATTCCAGACTCTATGGAATTCGGACGCTGATTTAAAACACCACACTGTTTTGCCTCTCATCTTTATCTGCAATAGCAACTATAAAATTTTCATCTTAAAACAAACAAACAAATAAAAACAAAGCCCCCTTTCCTGATTCCCACACTGCCCTCCGGCCACACATTTATTTCTTGCCTCAGTCAGCAGTTACCTCTTTTGTTAAATGGAATTCTCCAGAAGCATGTTACTGAAGGAATTGGCAGCAGGTAACACCGTTGTTCATCCTTTTGAAATATAAATTAAGACCCGTGACTCCTATCCTGCACAGAACCTTCCACTGGCTTCCAGTCACAAGCAGAGGAACTCATCTGGTATTCAAGACTTTTTAACTTTCACATCGTGGTATTCAAGACTTTAACTCGGCAGGCTCTGGGTATCTCTCAGACTCACACCCCACCTCTTTTCCTTCCTTGATGATGTTTCCAACACCACAGCACGCTCCATCTCAGGGCTTTTGCACTGCTGTTTTCTCTGACTGAGCTTACTGTAGCCTGCTCTTTTTTATGTTTATTTTCCTATCTTCAGGCTAGAGTTAAATTCATTTTACCTGGCTTAATCTGAATGGAAAATCTGTAGAAGACATAGAAGTGAGCAGATCATCTCATTAGCCTCAATTATTTGACCAATCAAATAGCTGTGCTTTGTAATCAGTTCAAATAATTTAGCTTACCGGAATTTGGACTTCGGACTTCGTTTAGCATCAGAAAACGTGGGTAGAAGTCCCACACTGTCATTTATCAGTTAGAACAGTTGTGCTGGAAGAAAAACTACCCTCTGTACTTTCAGAGGAGATTATGTTTACATAAATACAGTTTCTGGAGGGGATAAATAGATAGGTCATAGATAGATGTGTACACAGGAGACAGAGATTGAGCAGAGGAGAACGAATTTATTACTATATTGAAACAAGACAATTCATAACCTTGATTAGTGCAATGTATATGTATTTTTTTCTTTAAATTAGCATGACTATTGGTCTGAACCTAGAAAAACACCCAATAGCTTTAAAAAAAAAAAGGCAATCTACAAATCTATACATGTATCTATCCTTTCATAATTACATACCTTGTAGGACTGTTGTGAATGTTATGAGATGATAATGTTTATAAATGCTTGCCATGTAGTAAGCATTCAATGAATACTTATTATTGTTATTACTATTGTTAGGTTTAGTTGAACTAGTAAGGCAGTGTTTACAGTTATCTTTATCAACAAAGCGTTAATAATTATTTTTTCACTCTTTAAGGCTATAATGTGCTATAATATGACTCTAAAGAAAAATTAAAATTTAACATTAAAATGATATCTAAAAAGAAACATCTTACTGTCTACAGTAGTTCCACAGTTAAATCTCTTAAAGGGGATGCAACTGGTAGAAAGAATCTAAGCCAACTTTTAAATGTCATGACCCTGTAGGGCCCATGACACTGTAGTGTCCACATATAGTTGACCAACTCTAGAATCCCATTATGACAGACTGTTCCTGACATCAACTGCTTAGGACAGTTTTCTCCAGGAAGAATCTGACATGGGGATTCTAATTCAAGGCATTTATTTAGGAAATGCTCTCAAGGAGAATGGAATTGTTTGAGGGAAGTAAGATAGGTCAGAGGTAAGAAGCTAAGTAAAATGTATCCTCAGTTGGAGACTAGCTTTAGTCTGATATCATGGGAAGATGTAGATCTTTCCAAATGTTATTTCAGCTTTGTGTAGACCATTTCAACTTTTTTTTTCAGATCTTCTTCATCCTACCAGGATTCAGGTTTATATACACACACACACTTTTATTTATATATATATATATATATTTATGCATATATATTTTAACCTATATATACATATATTCAAACTTAGGCAGAGGGGAATGGCAGACTTACTTGATTGCATCCTAAAACTTCTGCTCAAAAAAAAAAAAAAAAGGCTTACATCACTTTCATTCACATCGCACTGCCTAAAGCAAGTAATCTGATGTCAAACTGGGTGCCAAGTGGGATTCTCCAGCACGCCCCACCTAGAAACACAAGTTAAGTAGAGCTCTGATGTAATCTACCATAGTTCATATTTTTGGCCACGGAATATTTGGTTATCCTCTTGTTAGGTAGTTACATAAGTGGGGGCACCAGGCAGATATGCCCACCTCCCACATAGACTTTTCTTCTCCTAAATGTGTGCCAGCAGACAAACAAACCACAACAGAAAAACGGTTAAGACCCAACAGCCACAATTGCACTATAACAGAAAGGACTTAACTGGACCCGACCCAGTGTTCACTGTGTTATAATTAACATCAGATTTAGGCTCCCCCTTTGGGTTCTTCTGTATACACCTTGGGTGAAGACATGCGCAAAAGGATTAAACATGACTAAGCTTTCCAGGGACAAGAGCCCTAAATCAAAAGACCACCTCTAAGGGAAGGTATAAGAGCAAAGGGAGACAGAGAGCATCAGGACTCCCCCTTGGATCAGCCCTCCTGCTCTTGGAGGCGTTTCTTCTTTTCCTAAATAGGTCTTTTAAAATCTTTTCACTACACAATGCTTTCCATCTCCATCTCCCATCTGTAAATCTTATTTTTTGTGTGAGACAGGAATCTTTTTTTTTTTTTTTCATTTCTTTTTTGGGAAACACTCTCATAAGCAGAACGCAGTCACCCTCTCCCAAAAAAGAGAGCCAAATATACCATTAAACCAAGGAACCAGGTTTACAAAGCCAAGTTATCTGCACCCAACAGGGAGAGCAAAACTGTGTATCTGGAACAAAACAAACCCAACCAATATTCAAAGAAGAGTATCCTCTCCCTCCTCCTCCTCTTCCTCTGCCTTCTCCTCCTTCTTTGTCCTTGATCTATTCCTGGAGCAAAATGTCTCCGTCTGATGTTTTTCATGGCCCTTGACTCTGCTCTCTTTGAAGGGAATTTCTCGCCTGTTATTTAGACAGGCCACATGCAGGAAGATTTTGAAGAATCTTTGCCCTGGGGATTTAGGAGCTTTCTCATACTGCCTTCTGCATATAGGAGCATGGGAGCCAAAACGTATACCCGATTTTTTTAAGTCAAAGTCTCTTTTAGTACAGGCTGTTGGGTGTCTTGACATATTTTCCAAAAGCAGAATAATCTTTTAATCTATTTGATGCCAAGCCACTGCAGGTACCAGTAATCACACTACTAATTTTTTTTAATGAAATTTCCCTTTCCCTGTGGGCTTAAATGCAGTAATAGTGAACAGACAAAGCTTGTATGGAAGACCTGATCCCTTGGTCACTTTCTTCTGAGCCGTATGTTCTAATTAAAAGAAGTTAACAGCATTAGCTGACTCAGAGAATTTTTCATTTAAAAATTGTAATTGATATAATCTTGATGTGGTTCTTGCTTGAGCCTGAGTTTTAATTGGTTTTTTGTTTGTTTGTTTGTTTGTTTCTCAAGGGCCTTCCTAGTTTATCTTTTACCATTTGGAATTGAGAAACAGTTGCATTACCTAACACTACCAGTCTTGGCATTTGCTGGGTGTCTGTGTTCCCTTCTACTTCTGCTCACCTGATGGAAATTAACTGACATCAAATATGGGAGACTTTAAAATTTAAATGAAACCAGGCTTATATTTCTACTACTATTTTTTTTCTATTTTATTTGCAATATCCTACTGGCATTTGAAACCAGATATGTCAGCCTCTCCTCAACCCAAGCACTTTCTACCTCATTTATTTAAGAGAAAAAAAGGTCTTGTTTTCCAACATTTAAACTTCTCAATTTAAAAAAAGAGGAAACAGACATTTATTGAACATCTATTATGTGCCAGTCACTCTTCTACAATGTGAAAATGCAACCAAAAAAAAAACAAAAAAACAAAAAAACAAAGCCTTTGGTTTCATAGTGCAAGGAGAGGCATAATAAATAAAGATAGAAAATCTAAACTGTGTCTAGTGAAAATAAGAAGGAAAGAGGATTAGGAATGTCAAGCCAAGGAAGGGAGGGTGATACTTAAAATAGGATTGATGAAAACGGGCTTTACTGAGGACATAAGAAGGGAGCAAAGGGAATTAAAGAGAACACCATGCTCATATTCCAGAAAGGGCAACAATTACAAAGACCCTGAGGCAGGAATCTGCTTAGCATATTTCAGGAGCAACATGGAGAGAAGTATCACTGGAGCTTAGTAAACAAGGGAGAGAAGACTAGGAAACACACCAGGCTGTGTGTGTGTGCGCGTGCGTGCGCGTGCGCACGTTTGCTGGGGACGCGGACACAATATATATAGTCCTTTAGGCCAGTGTCAGTGAACTGAACCTGTTTTGCAAATAGAGTTGTATTAGAACAAAGCCATGCCTTTTGGTATGTCTTATCTGTGGCTGATCACACTAGAAAGCAGAGCTAATTAGTTGCCCCAGAGAATATATAGCTCCCAAAGTATGAACTGTTACTATGTGGCCCTTTACAGAACAAGCCTGCTGGCTCCTACTTGAAGCCAGTGTAAAGATTTTGGTTTTATTGTAAATATGATGGGAAGACAGATGTTTGACTCCTATTGTTTTTATGTCCTGGGGGGCCATGATAAAAATTTTGGATCCCTTCGATGTGTGATTAGATGCCTTTGAAAATTTTTATTTAGGTCAATAATCAAAGGATTACTGTAACAATTTTGTCGAAAATATATTGTAACAAAGCAAGAATGGAAGCATGGAGGACACTTAGCTGGTCTAACAGCAGCGTAAATAAGAAATGACAGAGGTTTAAACAAAGAAGATAACGTTGGGAAGAGGGAACGTATGATCAATGGGAATTGCATTGGGTAGGGTGGTGAGAGAAAGTTAAAAATCAAGAATGACTCCTAAGTTTATAACTTGAGCAATTTGTGGTATAGGAATATTTTGGGTTGATCAGGTTTGGAAAGGGGATGATACATGTGGCTGTTAGGGATATGATAAATCTTAGATTATATTTCCAAGTGCATATGCAAATAAAAATGGATATAAAGATTCAAGAGGCAGAAATTGATGAAAAAAATCTTAACAGTCTTTGGTCTACAGAGAATACATAATCCTAAAAGAGTAGGTGAGATTATCTAGGGAGAAAACATTAATCAAGAAATAGAGAAATTTTGGATGCCTAGCAGGAAAGTAGAATGAGATCAAGAGATCTGTGACTTGGTGTGGCAGTTGGGGTCCCCAAGAAAAAGATGGCAGTATTCATCTCCATGAGTATAGTCAGATTCTAATCAGTGGTTCATTTTAACAGCAGCTGGAGTTTGGGAGGAGAATAAGTACAATAAACAGAGAAAGGTTGGAGTGTTAAAAATTTGCAGATAATTGATTTTAATAATATACCACTTATTTTAAACTATATAAGAAGGAAAATCAAGACTTGAGGGATTTGATGGATATCAAAAAAGTGGTAGGATAAGTAAGCTTTATATAAACACAAAAAAACTTCTCATAATATAGTGGATGTTAGCATAGGTCCCATGAATTATTTATTACATAAGGCTGACTTTAACTTTCCTTTATTTAACATAAAAAGGATAATAATTTTAAATTATTTTAATAACTCCTTATATTGTGTCATTTGACAGCTTAGATGATACACACATATCAGAATGTCCAAAAATTAATCAACTAGTAAATGAGCATTGAGCATTGTTTTAGAGACTTAACAGATGAGTGGTAATCTATCAATTATGAAAGTACCAGCAGAACGTACTTCAGATATACCCTAAAAAGGGAAACAGGAAAAAATTTAAGTAAAATTTGGTTTAAGATATGCTAAATTTGGACATCCCTTTCCTAAGAATTTCACTTTTTTAAGTTATATTTTAGTCATGGGAGGAAGCACTGTAAATATTGGGTAATTATCAAAATCAAATTGCTCTTCTGCTTATGTAATTCTTTGGAAATGAACAATTTTTTTTTTTTTTTTGGTCATCTATATGGATCTGAAAGGTAAGAACTGATATGTTTTCTGAAGTATACTCCTGAGAAGACATGTACTGTTTGTTTTACTACAAACTTCTGGAGGTTTGAGGGTGACACTCAGTTACTGAGACTCCACGTTACATGACAGGGACAAATCCTGCCTACAAGAGCTTGCTCAAACGGATGAGCTCTATATTTGAGTAGATGTAATTCACACTTTTAAAGGGGATTACGTAATACTGCATGTTCTTTAACTTAGCTGTGATGAGCTTTGACTCTATTACAGTAGAAATGGAAATTAAACATTAGCCATATTTCAAAAGCTTGTCTCACAAATGCTAGCACAGAATCAGCAAGTTGACCTCAAATTTAAATTTGTGTAGTCTTGCATAAATGCTGTTCTTGCACAGGAATTTGTTGCCAGAACATTCTTTACAATTTACTGAGGTGTTTTGTATGACTGCACACCTAGCTAACACAGCCATTTTCTACTTTACTGAATAGATTCAGAGCCAAAGCAGGGACATTTATTTATAGAGTCACCTATAGTTAAAGTTATGTCAGGATTTCCACTGTGGATCTGCTTTAGGGCTTTGTAACTTTGTGATGGTTTTAATCGCAAAGTGAATCCAAATCTCTCTCTAAATAGAATTGAGCAACATAGGTTTATAAGAAGCAGGCTACATATGTAGGGCTGAGGAAACATTCCAATATTAAAAGTAACACAATTTCTATGGAGATTTTAACTAATCTTGTTTGAATTTAGACTCTTCCATTTAAAGCATCTGCGACCCTGAGAAGTACCCACTTTCTAATCTCCATTTTCTTCATGTAGTTAGTATTGAGTAATAATTATTAAATTAATAGCTAAAAAGCAATCAATTATTCAGTACCAGGCGTGATCTAAACACCTTTCTTGCATTAACTCATTTAATTTGCGCAGCACATTGAGATGAGTTGTATTGTTTTAATTTTACAGTGAGTGAAAGTGAATTAGAGAGATTAAGTAATTTACTTGCAGTCATGATTGACTGAGTGATAGGGCTTGGATTTGAACCTAATGCAGTTTGTTGCCCAACTTCACGCCCTTGACTTTATGCCCTACAGCCACCCTTTGTGAGAGTTAAATACTCAGTAGCTTCAACGCAGTTACCTTGTTGCTTGGGACACAGCTAGTGCTCAATAAATGATAACTATAGAATTTTAAATTAATAGAACAGTAGATTGTGCGAAGGAAGTAGAACAGAAATATTCTGGCAAAGTCTTTTCACTCAAAAACAGAAAATTGAAATCTAGACAGATTATGAATTGGTCAATCTCAAATGGTTTTTTTTAAAATGATTAAATCCATGTTTTAAAAAAGTTGAAGTAATTAAACTTAAAGCTATCTATGCACTTATTACATTATCTATCCAAAATAATTATCTAGCAGCATGGATATATAAGGTAGTCTTCCAGAAGAGACAGGTATATTAAACAAATGAGATATTTCCCCTCAGGAATTTATCATCTACAAGTGCTCATGGACCCTGAACAAAAACATTTGAGACTGTCAGTCTTCTGTTGGTTTACCAGTTAGTCATTCAGTAGGTCAGCCATTCAACAGTCTTTCATGAGACTTTCCTATGTGGCTTTCAGCAACTCTGCCTGACTTTTGGATACATTGGTGAACAACACAGAAGTTGAATTTATTCTCATAGAAGCAAAAGTCCATAAAAGATTCACTAGTAATATCTTTGAACGGTTCAACATTAGTCAAAACTGCTTAGGACAGGAACAACAAGAACAAGTTTAGTGGAAGAAATGGTGTTTCCACTGGACCTTAAGGAAAGGTTAAGATTTGACAAAGTGGAGACAGGGCTAGAAAAGCATTCTTAGAAACAATGTAAACTAAAAATTGAAGATGACAAGATGTTGGGCAAATACTAAAAAATTTAAGAGTTACACTTATCTTTAACTTAGAACAGTGTTTCTCAAATTTTACTGAATCACCAAAGTAGAATCACCAAAGAAGCCTTTAAAAATCCCAGGGCCCAGTTCCACATCAATTAAAATGTGTGAGGACAGAGAGATAGGCTTCAGTATTTTTTAAAGATCCCCTGTGATCTCAGTGTGCAGCAAATATTGAGAACCACTGATTGGGAGTATAAAATGTGGAAATTAAACATTTTGAAAGAAAAATTAAGACTGTAGTTAGATGATAAGAAGATTTGAATCTCAAGGAAAGGCATTTGAATCTACTTCGGTAGGCCATGTGAAATGATCAGAGAAGAGGATCTAGAGGCAAGAGAGAATTTGGTCCTAAAATCAAGAGAAAGGACACTTGATATTGTGTTCATAGCCCCAGAATGTTGAGAAGAATGAGAACAGAAAAAATAGCTTATAGAACTCAGCAACTAGGATGTATCTGATAACTTTCAAGAAGCAGTTTCAGAGAGTAGGAAGGGATTCCAAGTGGTGAGAAAGTAGCAAATATTAGGATACAATTACTTCTTAAATATACCTGAACATAAAGTGAAATTTGAAGCTATTCAGAGTAAAAAACAAAACCAAGGAGAAAAAAAAAGCAGGGAGAAATAGTATACTTGATTACGTTAGTAAGTAGGCTGGAGGAGAGGTAACAGCAGAGAGAACAGAGGGATAAAGATAATGGATTACATACTCACATCCGTGAGGGTGTATGAGTTTTAGCTTCTATTCTCCTAGTAGAACATATGTTAAGAAAACCGGGTGCAGGTAGTTTATTTGAGAAGTGACCCCAAGAAGCAAAGTGAGGGAAAAAAAGGAAAGTGAGACCAAGAAGGAGGCAGATTCAATATCAGGATATGTATCTGTGGTCACTTATGTGAGCAATGGAGGTTTGATCCAAAGAATGTCTGAGAAGTGTCAAGGATGCTTTCTAGAATTAGACGTTTGGGATATGGGAGATCAGTGTTTCTCTCTTTGCTCTAATCCCTCATTGTTTGTGGGGGCTCCTACAGGATTAACTCCTCTTCAAGTCTTGGCTAGGCTTTAACTAAGTCCAGTATACTCTCACTGTGTGCAGAAGACCTTAAGATAGAATGCAAATGTTGGTTGCTAGCAGTACGAGGCAGGTTTGAGTTCACATAGATCCATGCACTGCAGCTGTGGATGCAGTTAGAGGAATCCTGAGGGGCTGATACAGGTACCAAATGTCTGCTAAAGTATTGCAAGACTGGTACGAATGAGAAAGAACACCAAGAAAAGGACAAAGTATACAGTAGGAGTCTTGGAAAAATACAAGAGGTTATTTAGAATGGAAAATGAGGACAAAGAGATTTCCAATACTTCTCCATGGCTTTTGAATTAGGGTTAGTCAGTGGAAAAAAAGGGACCATGGAGGGAACAACCAGCCTTCAATCAAGGTAAAGAGGACAATATGTAAGAACAGAGTAAAGGAGTAAACGATTAGAGAAGACCAGAGTTCACTCGGGGAAGGGCTAATAGTTGGGATGGCAATAATGGTGGGAATATATTCTGTGGAAATAAAAAGTACAAAAAAAGATGTGACTGTGGATGTTGGAGGGAGCACTTTAGAAAAAGGAGTTGTGATTTTTTAAATTGAAGCATAGTTGATTTACAATGTTGTATTACTTTTTGGTGTAGCATAGTGACTTAGTTTTCATATTCGTTTCATAATCTTTTTCATTACAGGTTATTACAATCCATTGAATATAGTTTTCTGTGCTATACAGTAGGACCTTGTTGTTTATCTATTCTGTACACAGTAGTTAGTACCTGCCAACCCCAAACTCCCAATTTATCCCTCACTTCCCACCCCCTGTAACCATAAGTTTGTTTTCTATGTCTGTGTTGTAAATAAGTTTGTGTCATTTTTTAAAATTCCACATATAAGTGACAACATATGATATTTGTCTTTCTCTGACTGACTTACTTCATTTAGTATGACGATCTCCAGGTCCATCCATGTTGCTGCAAATGACATTATTTATTCCTTTTTATGGCTGAATAGTGTTCCATTGTGTATATAGATCAGTTTTTTTCATCCATTCATCTGTCAATGGACATTTAATGTTTCCATGTCTTGGCTATTGTAAAAGTGCTGCTATAAACAATGGGGTGCATGTATCTCTTAGAATTAGAGTTTTCTCCAACTATATACACAGGAGTGGGATTGCTGAATCATAAGATAACTCTATTTTTAGTTTTTTAAGGAACTGCCATACTGCTTTCCATAATGACTGCAACAAACTCCCTTCCCATCAGCAGTGTAGAAGGGTTCCCTTTTTCAACACCCCTCCAGCATTTATTATGTGCAGACTTTTTGATGACAGCCATTCTGATCAGTGTGAGATGATACCCCATTGTAGTTTTGATTTGCATTTTTCAGATAATTATTGATGTTGAGCTGTACATCGGGGGCTTGATATATTCTGTTCTTGCCAAACCCTTGAGTGAGATATTAATACTCTTATTTTATATTTGAGGGAACTGAGGCTAGAGGCTCACATAGAATGTGAATTCAGATCTGCCTGCCCACAAAACTTTTATTAATCCACTTGACCACATTAATTCCTTCAGAAATAGGAACCAATTTATAATTAAGCTGCAACTATATAATTTATGGGCAGAGAGAATTTGATAACATGAATAACAATTGATATGTTATTGTTTTAGTGCTAGTTCATACAGCATGCCCAAAGGAGAAGCCAGAGCTGAGGGTCACTCCTGATAGGGCTTTGTTTTTTGGTGGTTTGGGGGATCAAATGGACAGAGAGGACTGGTCAGGTTAGGGTTGGGGAAAGGGAAGGAGGGAGAACAGGCAGAATATCAAAAACAAGAGCCAAGGAGACAGACTGACTTCAGCCAGATGATGCACCCTTGCCTGCTGGAGCAAAAAGCCATCATTAAATATCAGTATCAAAGAAATGTTTTGAGCTATTTAGTTTCCACCGTTGTGTATTTGTATTATTGGGTAGTATTGTCTTTCTAATGGTGAGCAGCACAGAAACATTCTTCTCAAACCTAGTTTCTTGTAAGGAGAACAAATATCAACAGATATTTATATTACATTGTAAGTAACATAAAGGAAATGTGCAAACTGTTATGGTGTATTAATTTAGGGTTCTTTTCTAGTGTGAGGGGTTAGTGAAGTAACTCCTGAGTAAACAAGTGGAATGAACAACTGTGAAACCGAGGAAACAGCAGTTCTAGCAGTCACTCTGGCATTTGTTAGTTTTGTGACATAGGCAATTTATTTAATTTTCTCTCTTTTGTTTCCTTATCTGAAAAGTTTATAGATTGTAAGTAAATTTCAGGACCCCGGTAAGAGAAAAATGATTTACAAAATAATAAATATGAAGCAAGAAAAGTCCATTTTTCCTAGCACAGTGGTAGAAATGCATTCAAATCAGCAAACTGAAGCCTGAAATTTATTGAAGACAATGCTTCTGTCAAAATCTGACAGATGCATCTTGGACACCCCCTAAAGCTGTCACTGGATTACCAGTCACCCAAAGCAATCATTTCTGATAGGTCTTCTTCAATGATAAGATAGTGTTTGGAATCCTGACCTTATTAGGGAATAGCAGAAACAGCAAGACAGAAGCACAAGAAGCGCAGAAGCAATATTCATTGTCAGCAGTGTTGTCAGGACTGCTAAGGATAGAATGCTTTAAGATATGTGCCCGAGAACTGTGGGTTTTGCTTTTAGTGATTTTAGCAGCATAAGATGCTTTGTTTTCAATCAAAGGAAATGTAAAATAATAATGATACAGATTTCTAAAAAGAATAATGAAACCTTGCACATTGTGAAAGCCTTGCCTGTGAAAAAACCCCTGGAGCATCATACAAGTCAAGTGCTGCCAAATTCTATTTCGAGACCAAATTTTCCTTGGCCTCAGGGAACGGCTGTCAAATGTGTCTTGACTAACATTCAGACAAAGCCATAGAGTCAATTGATAACTTTTAATGAATAAAGTCAGATTAATAAGCGCTTGCTGACTTGACTTAGGGAAAAACAGGAGCCCTGCTATTTTATTGCCTTCCAGTTTCAAACTGTGGAAGGAAAATGGAGAAAACAAAGGAACATAAATTAATAATTACCCACGATTTTATAGCATCCGTGTATAAGCTGCAGTCATTCAGATCGCTGTAAGGATGGATTTAGGTGGGCAACCTCAGTACTGCACTGTCTCTAGGATTCCTTCTGAGGAAATGAGATACAGTAATAAATTCTTTAAAGCCATTGGATTCCCAATTATAATCTTCATGAAAAAGTAGCTTTTGTCTTTAAAATTTTCTTTTTTTTTTTCATGGCTAGTTCTAGTCTTTATTCTTTTTTTATATTGAAGTATAGTCAGTTTACAATGTTGTGTCAATTTCTGGTGCACAGCGTAATGTTTCAGTCATACATATACATATATATATTTGTTTTCATATTCTTTTTTATTATAGGTTATTACAAAATATTTAATATAGCTTCTAGCGCTATACAGAAGAATCTTTTTATCAATTTTATACATTAAAATTTTTCTTTTTAAGCTATTTAATTGTATTCTGTTGAAAGTGTCTATGCATAACCATAACAGTGGAATCAGTGTTTCTATAATATAGTAGAAAGATCAGTAATATGAACACACATTCCCAACTTTAAGCTGCTGCTTTTATCTCACTATTCAAAATACACAGGGCTATGCAAACTTCAGCTTAGTATGAATGAACACGAGGCCCATGTTAATTACGTTGAATTCTTTATTTTGGAATTCTTAACTTTTATTAGCATCATATTTAATTTCATCACCAAAAAATTAAAGGTAACGCATACAGGGATAACTTGTTTTATTGTGTTTTACTTCATTGAGTTTTGTAGATACTGCGATTTTTACAAATGAAAGGTTTGTGGCAACCCTGCCTCTGGCAAGTCTATCGACGCCATTTTTCCAACAGCATTTGCTCATTTGGTGTTTTGGTGTCATACTTGAGTGATTCTCACAATATTTCGAACTTTGTCATTATTATTATATTTGCCATGGTGATCTGTGTGAGTGATGCTTGGTGTTACTATTGTAATTGTTTTGAGGTGCCTTGAAGATGATTGATACAACAACAAAGGATTGAGAATATTACATAAATCTAGTTGATAAAGGAGTGGCAGATTTTGAGGAGACTGACTCCAATTTTGAAAGAAGTTCTACTGTGGATAAAATACTGTCAAAGCTACAGAGATTGTTTGTGAAAGAAAGAGTCAATCTATGTGGCAAACTTCATCATCATATTTTAATAAATTGCTGAAACCACCCCAGACTTCAGCAACCACCACCCTGACCAGTCAGCAGCCATCAACATCGAGGTAAGACTCTTCGCTAGCAAAAAAATTATGAAGGGTCAGTTGATGGTTTGCGTCTTTTTAGCAATAAAGTCTTTTTAAAATTAAGGTATGTACACTGTGTATTTGTGTAAAGCTATTGCACACTTAGACTACAGCATAGTGTAAACATTACTCGTATATTCACTGAGAAACCAAAAAATTTTGTGGCTCACTTTTGCAACAATCGCTTTGGGTCTGGAACCAAACCTGCAGCAACTCCGAGATGTCTGAATTTTATAATGCATTGTAGAGTATTCCATGCAGTTCTTCTATTTTATTTAGAGATACAAACATATTTTTAAATATGCATGTATGCTCTCATTTAAAGGGTTATGCTTTAAATGTCTGAAATTATGCTCGGTTATGGAATAAAGATGAAAAAGACACATTCTTTCTGCCAGGAAATTGCAGGCAATTACAATACAGTGTGATGAGCAGGATAATAGGTGTATGTATAGAAAACTTCTGTTTCTGGGAGTGCACATCTTCCAAGAACAAAATATTAAAGAATGAATTATTATTTACCGAGTGGTTATCAAAAGGGAAGCATGTGCAAAGACCCAGAGGCTTGGAATAACATAGTATTCTTCAGAATACGAAATAGTTGAGTATCACTGTAACAGAACTTTCTCACTGGAATGTTGTGGAAGATAAAGTTTAAAAAGTGATAGAAAATATTAATTGCACATCACTAAATTTACATCACTTAATTTAAAAACTTAAATTAATTCAAACACTTAAAAAAGATTAACATGGTGTAAGATTCTGGCTTACTTTAATTATAACAAAAATGCTGTGTCTTTTTCCTTGATATTTCAATGAAATATGAAAAAACTAAAATGCAAAATGGTCAAAACAAGAAAAACTAGTATCTTCCATCCTTGGATTGATCATAAACAGAAAAAAAAACTTTAAAAAAAGGGAAAAAATGAGATACAAGTGAACAATTGTGTGTATAATACAAAATTTCACTGGGAAGTAGAAGAAAAGTAACATTACATTTATATATTGAGTAGCCAAGACCAGATGGCAGTAAAAGTGGCAATCATCATGTTACTTCACACCCTACACCAACACATCCACAAAGCACACCTTAATCTTCCAACACGAAGAAATATAGATCCTCTGAAATCTACCAGCAGTAATTTTCAAATATTTGTCTACATCTGTTTCAAAGAAAAACCTTAAAAAAATATAGAGGTGTTATTAAGCTCCACTTCAGAACATATGGATACGTGACTAAGAAACAGGAACTTTAATTTGACATTTATAAAATAAAACAGAAATCCTTAGATTGCTCTAAAACAATGCCGGATTTGGGTACCTCAGTGCTATAACCGTTGTGTTATTCAAACATATTATTTGTGACACTCAAATGCGTCATTATTGTTATGCATGTAAGTCTCTATTGAATCTGTTTCATTTAGTTCTATTAAACTATTTATCCATAACATTATCTAGTATTATACCTGATCCTTATTCATTTATTGATTGCATGCATTTATTATTTACTAGATCTATTCAGAATATATATATATGTATTTATGTATTTAAAAAGATGTATCAATAGGTTTTTTTCCACTAGCATTTATTGTACTTCTCTCAACTGCATAAACAACAGCAATATTTTAGGTACTGTCCCTGATATGGTTTTTGATTCCTCAGGGAACATATTTTCATAACCCAGGGTTCAGAATGTCCACTTACTTTTACTCAAGTATAATAAATCTTTCTCCTAGCAACTAATCACTACTAGCATATATGATCTACAATAAAGTTCAAAGACAGGTTAATTCCATGCTATTGTTTATATTTAGATCTACATGAAGCAAGCATATTGCATCATAATGTTAGGAAAAACCGTTCTTCAACCTTCAATAATGTTTATTTATTGTGAGATAAAAATGATGAAAACTTAGACTTACTGGGCATTTGGACTATAGAAATTAAGAGTTCTTTTTTTTTCTTAGTTACACTAATCAGAAATAACCTATGAGGAAACAATCAATTAATCTGGATAAATCCCTTAATTAAATGAATTACACTCCAAATTCAATTAAATGCTTTGTATTAAACTTAGAAGTTCCTAAATAGAGTATATTACCTTACATTTAGATTTATTTCCAGCACAATAGTAACACAATGTAGGTATTATAATCACCATTTCATAAGTGATAAATGGGTGCACTAAGAATTTAAGTAGCTGACTGTTCACACAGTTAATATAACACAGCCAGTATCTGGGACTAAATCTGTCCTTTCTAGAACTTCAGCTGTATCCTGTGAGTAATAAGTACATAGAGAAATCCTTAAGAGTAACCTGTGAAAATGAATAATTGCATGTGATTATGTAAGACTTATTTGCAAACATATCTGCAACTCAAACACCTGAGCTTAAAATTTAGAAAATACAACTAATCAGACCAAACCCTAGATTTCCAAATCAGTCTCTTCTGAGATAGAATCCAGAAAGCTGAATTGATACATTACCCCGTAACTGTCTTTGACTTACCCAGCTTAGGGACGTATAGCATGTAGAAATTGTGGTTTCCCAAATGCAACTATTAATTTCCCACTAAAATTTTATTAAGTTTTGTAAGCTAAATACTTACCTAGTACTGTAAATAATAAAAAAAATACAATATATTCTTAACATTTTCTAACATCAAAACCAGGAAAATTTTGACTCATTGACATATATGTGTGATTTTTTAATTCAACATAGTTCAGCACAAATAAAACACATATTTCAGAATTAAACCCTTTATTAATACATCTATATCTATGTATGTGTAATTTGACATTATAAAGATGATGGCAGATAGTTGCTGATATATATTTGTTTCCCCAAATAAATCTTTTGGTTTGGTATCCTTGATATGATCTTTAATTAAACAGAAGATTTCCTCCTATTCTGTCAGTAATTTCTATACATGACAGGAAATGAATTAAACTTTTTAAAATTTCAGGATTTTATATTATAATTGAAATTACCACACTGTATTCATATAATGCCTTTATTGACTAATTTAAAACAATTTCATAGAGTATACTTAAAAATATTTGAAGCATTTTCTGTTTAATTAAAATGTTGACCACTTTAATTTTTTCCAAATTTAAATGTTTTCCAGACACATGCTATGTTTGGAGACTTGAGTGAAATACAATGATTCTATACCATCATCACTAATTACATTCTTATGGATAAGAACTTTGGTTCATTTAAGATGTTTCAGTATGTCTGATATCTGAATGTACATAGAACAAGGTATTAAAACTTTAGCAAACAAAGTTGACTTTTCCCTATTTATTTAGTCAGTGTTTGTTATCCATCAAAATCCAAATTAATAAAAACATTAAAAGAAACTTGAGATGAATTAGTTACCAACATGAATAAAAGATAGATGACTTCCTCGCTATGCATTTTTTACATTCCTCACAACATCTAGCAAGGCCCTGATCTTGTCTCGATGCTTTGATTTCCCTTTAGTGCAGTTTACTATGCCCTTCACAAAAATGTAATATTAAAACTCATCAGTTTAGCAGTTGAGAATATCTACCAAAAAGAATCAGAAATATTTGGGCAGATTTATGTCAACATTTGAAGCAGCAAAGAATATTTGCCTCCATAGACTAGAGCAAAGACTTTGAATAGACCTGCGTATGTCATGCTTTACTGTATTAATGAGGATCACATGGGTGGAACTGTCAGCCATGTGACATTCCTTTTCTTGTTTTAGTGATTCCAATTCCAAACTAGACACATTGATAGTTTTACTTATTAATCTAACTCTAGACTTGCTGTGTACCTAGATCTCTGGGATTATATTTTTTTTTGTTTATTTACAGAGTTTCAGTTTAAAAATTTCATATTGAGATGCTTATTAAAGCCTTGAATTCCCCTAGTGAGAAATAATTTAGGATTATTAAATAAGATTCTGCATTTTTACATCAGAAATAGTTTGTAGCTGTGGATCAACCTTCAAAGTTTTAACTACATTAATAAATTCATATTGTTGAATGAGTAATAATTGCATGATCCAATAACCTGGAAAACCCCTTCTTTTCCCTGATATGCAGACCTAATCATGCTCTGTGATTACTTTTAAACTCACCCACCTTCTGAGTTTGCAAACACTATTCCGTCCTATATAAATTTTTCCCTAAAATCTTAATCACTATGATATCATTTAAGAGTCTTAATTAAGAAATCACAATATACTAAAGTATAATGATGACTTTGTAGTGTGTCACATATAATTTATTAGTAGTCCTAGGTCTAGACAGGGCTTGGCTTGACAGATATTTGTAGTAGACATGATGGATTGAATAAATGAATGAGTACATGAGTGAATGAATGTATGATACGATAAAAGGATCAAAGTTTGTAATGATTTCCTTTTTTAAAAAAATAAGTTCAAAATTCATTAATAGAAAAATGAGCAACCTAATTAAAATGGCCAAAGGCCTAATAACTCTTCACCAAAGACGATATGCCAATAGAAAATAAGTATATGGAAAAAATGTTCTATGTCATATATTATCATGGAAATGCAAATTATACAGTGAGATACCACTACGCACCTATTAGAATGGCAAAACCCAAAATACGGACAACGCCTAATGCTCAGAAGGATTTGAATTAACAGTAATTCTCATTCGTTGGTGGTGAGACTGAAAAATAGTGCAGCCACTTTGGAAGATATTTTGGCAGTTTCTGACAAAAGTAAGCATACTCTTACTCAAGGAGCTGTAAAACTCTTTGGTATTTAACCACAGGATCTGAAAACTTATGTCCACACAAAAACCTACACATATATATATTTATAGAAGCTTTCTTTATTCATAGTTGCCAAAATATGAAAGCATCCACGATGTCCTTCAGTAAGTAAGTAGATTAAAAAAATATATACTGTGGGACATCCAGACAATGGGATTCTGTTAGGTGCTAAAAAGAAATGCGCTGTTAAGCCACGAAAGGGCACGGGGAAACCTTAAATGAATATTCCTAAGTGCAAAAAGGCAATCTGTGAATGTTACCTACCATAGTATTCCAACTATATAACATTCTGGAAAAGGAAGAACTATAGAGAAAATAAAAAAAATCACTGGTTGCTGAGAACTGAGGGAGAGGAAGGAATGATTAGTCAGAGTACAGAGAATTTTCAAGGCAGTAAAAATACTTGATACTACACTATAATAGTGGATGCACATCATTGTAAATTTGTCCAAACAAATAGAATGTAAAATGCCAAGAGTAAATCTTAGTGTTGACTAGGAACTTTGGTTGATAACAATGTACAAATGTAGGTTTATTAGTTTTAACAAGTGCACCACGCTGGCATGGGGTATTGGTGTGGGAATTTATGCATCTGTAGAGGCTGGGGATATAAGCAAAAGCTCTGTACCTTCTGCTCAATATTGCTGCGAACCTAAAACCGTATAGTTTATTTTTTAAACATGGGGTAGAGGTGAAGTATGAAGCTTTAAATTTTAGCTCTGGATTTCTTTATCTGATTATATCAATTGTATGTACTGATAATATGACTCTGTATATGTTCTAAAAAGGTCAGCCAGGAAATACGAAGGAATCTTATATGAAGACTAAATATGAAAGAGAAATCTGAAGACTAATGTTTACTGCAACTTGAGGTCATTGAACATAGGGGTAGGAGAGACCATCTATTGAACTGGAACAAGAGGTGAATGAGAGAATTTGGATGAAAAGCAGCACAAAGATCCACCCGCATATCTTCCCCAACCTCTTGTAAAAAAATTCGGTGGTATTATTCCTTCTGTGTCTCTGAGTTCATGGTAGGGAGAGTCAGTACAGGTTGAAATGATGTGCATGGAGTTCACAGAAGAGGAAGAACACAAAACTCAGGGTGAGAATAGATTACACACGGAAAATCGAAGAGAACAGAGGATATCCCACGTCAGCTGGTAACTGCCATTTCCCATTAATCTGGGCTGAACATCACTTAAGACAGCTCTTCTTCCAGGCAAAGTGGAACTTGATCTTCAAGTTCTGCTCATGACATGCTATACTCTTCTCCACTCTCTTTTACTGTCAACTTGACAATGACAGTGACTGAAAAGCCACAGACACCTACTTCTGGGTAAAGCAGCATATCGTACAGCGCCGTTTAAAATCTAGGCTCATGTACTCTTTCCTTCCTTAGTCATGTTGTCATAGATATGAGTAGAGGAACGGGCATCAAGGAGCAAGCCTGCTAGTAATTTGAGCAAGGTGCTCACATGGCTTACATATAATAACCTAGATTCTCATTAAGGCTCATCTCTACCAATTTAACTTTATACTCTGGTGCTATTTAATATGTATACTCTTTGACTGGCCTAATCTAATACCCATGGCACCCCAACATTAGCCATTTCATGATGGCTCATTAAAATCTAATAGCATGCCAGGACAGGGATTGTTTCTCAAAGTAAAGTAAAAAAAAAAAAAAAAAAAAAAATTCTAAAGATAAAATGGCTTTGTCCAATATTTTAGCAAGAGTCAGTGAACATTTTCTGTAAAAGGCCAATAGTAAATATTTTAGATTATGCGTGCCATATGGTTCCTGTTGTAATTACTTAACTTTACTGTTGTAGTGTGAAAGCAGATATAGACAATATTTTAACAAATGAATAAGGCTATGTTAAAATTAAATTTGATTTTTAAAAACAAGTGGAAGCTGAATTTGGTCCTAGGCAGTTGTTTACCAGTCTCTGTGTGTTATGTGTTGAACTGTATCCCACAGCCTTAAATTCATATATTGAATATATAACCCCTAGTACCCCAGAATGTGAACTTACTTGGAGATAAAGTCTATATAAGGGGAAGTAAAGTTTTTGTGAGATTATTAAGGTGAGCCCTAATCCAATATGACAGGTATCTTTATAAAAAAGGGAAATCTGAACACAAGGACATGTATAGAAGTAGAATGATCTAAAGAAACAGAGAGAGAAGACACCATCTACAAACCGAAGAGAAGCCTGGAACAGATTCATCCCTCACAGGTTTCAGAAGGAACTAACTCTGCCACACACTGATTTTGAATTTTTAGCCTCCAGAACTGTGAGACAATAAATTTGTGTTGTGTAAGTCACTTAGTCTGCTGTGCTGTGTTAAAGCAACTTTAGCAAGCTCATATGTTATGTGGGCTCTCAGACACCACACTACCCTCAACCTGTCTCAGAAATGTCCAGCACAGCTTGACTGCTGAATCAGAATGACAGGTGGCAGAGTTGCAACAAAAGCTTCAGGCAACCATTTCTTGCTATAAGCTCACTCAAGGTGAGCATCTTTTTGGATCACCTGTAATTGGGTTGGAACAGCACACTCACACGTACAGGCATACCGTGTTTCATTGTGCTTCATTTCATTGTGCTTTACAGGCACTGTTTATTTTACAAATTGAAGTTTTATGGCAACCCTGTGTTGAACAAGTCTACCAGTCCATTTTTCCAACAGCATTATTTTTTAATTAAGATATGTACATTGTGTTTTGGATATAATGCTATAGCACATTTAACAGTATAGTGCAAATATAACTGTTACATACTCTGGGGAATTGAAAAAGCTGTGTGACTCACTTTACTGCGATATGTGCTTTATTGCTGTGGTCTAGAACTGACCCCACAGTGTCTCCAAGGTATGCCTGTAGTTTCTCCAAAATACAAAAGATTCCTGAAGGATTGTGCCTATTTTTTAAGTGACACAAGTTTACAGTGCAGAAACTTGTCCTTCACTTGAAAGGAAATTTTGGACATGCTTCTGTGAACAGAAAAGGAAAGTATTTCTGCAATTGTCTGGTATTTATCTTCGTGTCAGAAGATACATAAATTACGAGTAGAGTATGCACTTCTAGGTAATAAGTACTATCAAGAATGCTTAATAGAAATTAGGAAAACAGAATAGACTCTGCTGGATAAAAGCCATGTGAAGCAGTGAGAGATGTAGATATATAGTGAGCCATTCCAGGAAGATGACATGGTACATTCAAAGGCAAGTTCAAAGGCTCTGTGTAAAAGCATGCTGGTACACTTAAGAACAGTAAGGAAGCCGAGTCATTGAAAAAAAAAATACACTGAGTATAAAGGAAAGCTAAAGGAAAATTTAATACAGAAGGATAAGAATGACATTATTTGACTTAGCTTTTAACAAGACCATTCTAGGTACTGTGATTGGGACAGGCAAGATAGATAAAGGCAGAGAGACAAATTTGTAGTGATAACAATCCAGCTGAGAGGTAATAATGCCTGAGACTAAGGCAGTAGCAGTGGTCTCTCTCATAACTGACTGATTCTACACATATTATGAAAGAAGAGATAATAGTATATAGTGATTGCGAGTAGGGTCAGAAAAAGAGAAATTGAGGATGACTCCAGGTGTTATTGTCTTAAGTAAATTGAAGGGCAAATTATCAATAACTAATGGGGGGCAACTGCAGGAATCACAGGTTTAGAGTAAAATGTTGGGAGTTTTGTTGAGGGTGTAATTTTTGAGGCATGCTTTAGACGTCCAAAGTGGCAGGAAAACACAAATGTGGAGTAAAGAGAAAGACTTTAATTATATATAAGAAAGTAATTCATGAACACATAACATTTGATGCTACCAAACAAGAAAAAAACAAGGAATTCTGTGTAGATATAAAAGAAAAGTCTACAGACATTGCAGAACAAATGCCAATCTCGGGAAGCCGAAGAAATAGGAGATGCAGAAGGGCCTGAAGAAGGTACCCATGAGGTACATGAAGAAGCAAAAGACTCTAATGTTCTGGAAGAAAATCAAAGAGACTGTTTCAGTGAGGAGAAGGGAGTCTAAAACTGTGTCAAATCTTCTGAAAAGTCAGTGATTTTGGTGACCAAGAATTTAACAAAGGGAGGTCATTGTGGACATTCACAAGGACAAAACTGCTGGAGTAGTGGCACAAAATCCTGACTTAACAGGTTCAAGGGGAAGTGTGAAGAGAGAAAGTGGAAACAAATGAGCATAGAAAAGCCTTTTTAGCAGAGAAATAAGATAATAGAAGAAAGTCAGGATAAAAAAAGGAGTTTATTTGTTTTGTATGTGTGTGGGAAGACCAATATCATGTTTCTCAGTGGAGACAGTTGGGGCAAAATTGATGATTCAAAGGGAGAACAGGGATAATCTGTAGGAAATCATTTTAAGTAGGAATAATTTTAAATAGAGATTGAATCTAGGAAAATTTACAGTCATGATTCATTCACTTAGTAAATTGCTATATTGTCCAGTTGGACGGTACACTGCATATCCTGCTGGAGTTGTCACCAACATGTAGACTTCAGGAAAATAGATGGAAAACCTATATAAATGTTGACTGTATATATATATTTATATATATATATATATATATACACACACACACACACATATATATATACATACATACACACACATATAAATATTTTATATATATTACATGTATATAAAATAAAAATAATAACAAAGTTGGCAGGATAATTAAATCTAAAGTGTCTGAGGTTCTTAGCATTGTCCAGAAGAGTTAAAGTACTTTTTAATGTATTTTAATATGATTGATATGCATGTTCTTTTCTCTATGGTATATCTAATAAGCTAAATAAGAATCAAACTAAATAATATAATAATCATTAGTTGAAAAAAGCAAGAAAGGAGAAAACACTAAAAATATATGGTAAGATAGTAGATAAAGGCAACAATAAGTCAGTAATCCTATTAATGCAAGAGGACAAAAATAATCCATGCAAGTGACGAAAGTTATCTGACTGGATAATAAAACTAAAGGATTATGTACTGACTTCTTTAACTGTATACTTATTTTTATGTAGGAAATCTTAAAATTCAGTTAGAGTATTTGAAGTGGTAGATACTATACAACAATTAACAGAAAGATGACTAGTGGTAGGTAAATTAATATCAGATAAAGTGGTCCTCAGGCAAGAAGTACTATTGCAGAAAAGGGGGTATATTTAATAACAATAAAAGTATTAATCTATAAGAAAGATATCAAAATCCTAAATGTATATGCACACAAAATGACTTCAAAATACATGAGTAAGTTGAGAGAATTAAAAGAAGAACCACATAAACTTAAAACCGCAGTTAGAGAATATATCTCTCATTAGCTAATAGGATAAAGAGACAAAAATAAGTAGATGATCCAAATAACTGAATTAATTGGCTGGATTTGCCTAAATCAAACACTACACTTAACAACTACAGAGTTTATATTCTTTCCAACTACATACGGACTATTTAAGGAATTAGCATTTTTCTGATGATTCAGCAATTTACAAGAGATTGGATTATGGATCTAAATCTGAAAGTCAAAAAATATTTAGTGGCCAATAGAAGTGGCTATTTTCATGACCCTCTAAACAAAGTGCTTTAGGACCCACACACATAAATCATCAGGAAGAAGATTAACATTTTACTATTGAAATTAAGAACTTATATATCAGTGCTGATCTATAAGTCAAAGTACCTTGTAAAATCATCTGCACCATGTAATTATCTTTGTTGTTTTATAATAGTGGGTTTTGGCTATTTAATCATCAAGTTGTGCCTGCGCTATGTAAGTCTTTTTCTTTTTCTCTGCTGACACGATGGGACTAAGAAAGAATTGTTTGCAACGACTCACCTGTTCTCATTGCCTCATATAGACAGAGCTAAGTATATTTCCTTGAGTCTTCTTTAATGATCTATTGCATATATTAGAAAGAGAGCAAACATCTTGACCAAGACAATAAGCTACAAAATTTAGTTTTAGTGTTTGTCCCCGAAGTGAGACTGTCATGCTGATCGATAAGGAACAATGATGAATAAGTCCTTTATTTCTTCCTGTGTGTCAGTATGTGAGCTTGCATGGTACAAGCAGTCAGACCACCCATTAAGAGCAGTGTTATTAATAGTTCCTGCTTACATAAGGGTACTTCATTTATCAACTTCATTGACTGCAACGAAGTGCTTATGCCACTGGCAATGGCCGGCTCAGCTGAGGGGCGGAGAAATAGCCACTAAAAGAATGGAGCCCCCTTAAATCAGCTGGTTTAGAGATGTCCCTAATTTTTTAGCTGAACAAAAACAATTGAGGAATCAAAAGTCTTAAAGTATTTTTTTCTCACAAACTGCTATTCCTAATGCTGGCAGTAATAATAATTATATGGTTGGAGAAAAAAAAGATCAAGTGTTGTCATGGTTTTCCAAATCATATTATAATTCATCAGAATTCTTTGAATATCCTCAGAATTTTGATGTCAAATTTATTTATATAATCAAAACAGTGTAAAAAAAATTGTTCCATATGTTTTAAAAGATTTCCCTGAAAAATCTGATGTTAGCTCACAGACTATTTGGTAATCAATATTTGGATTCTATTTGTGTTGAGAACTGTTACCGTGATTCTTAGGAATCACATTATAAATGAAGGTAAGACACTCATTAGTTCAGGATAATTAGTAGAAAGACAATTTAATCTAGTGAAACACTTCTGTTACAAGATACATTATAAAAAATAAACGCACATATTAATAACTTAGAAATATGGATGGATGGACTTAACAGCAGTCGCATTAAACAGGAAACAATTCTACCTTAAGGGTTTGGAGAAATATGGAAATTACTTTCGTTGTTTAGTAAAGTAGTCGAAGCTAAGCTCCAGCTCATCCACTGTTCACATTTTCAGAGATTTCCAAATAGCAAGATCAGACGAGGTTTTAGTAAGCATGTTGGTATTAGGTTTGAGTCATCTCACTTCTCATGGAAATAAGGAAAACCTAAACAAAAATGAACACACGTGTTTAGGGAAATAAAGAGAGAAAACTCAAACTCCAGATTGTAGAAATGACGTTAATAGCACCTACACCAACAGAATCAGGCAAGAGTTCCGCATGAGAAAACATAAATATCACCATTCATAGGGCAGTTTTACTGGATACCTGTGGAAATCCATGCCCTGAAAATAGAAACATCAGCTTCTTCTTGAGATCTGATGATATGGTAATAAAATTCTATAAATGAGACCACACACACACACACAAAAACTCAGTAAATTTCAAAAAAGTAGATATTAATACAGACAGAATTCTCTGATCATAGTATAATGGAATATCAGATTAATAACAAAGTCAGATAGCAAAGTAATCCAAAAAACCAAACAAATGAATGAAATAACGTTCATCTAGAAATTGAAAACTGTTAATTCTTGAGTAAAATTTCAAGTTTCCTAGAAAAGAACAATCTTGAAAACATATATCACAGCTCTTGTGATAAATGCATTTGCAAAGCAGCATACAAAGAAAAATTGCTTGTTTATTTTTTAAAAATAATAGTAAGTGAATTAAGCAACATACTGTTTTTAAAAATACATTAAATAAACAGGAACAAAATACAATAAATAGGATCTAAATTAATCAATTTTGTGATATTTTCACACCTAGTCACTTTTTTATTTTTTAATATTTGTAATGACTGTGTTGCTTTCAAACACAAATATAAACACAGAATAGAATTATGCCTCTTTTAAAGTGAGTGCTTATTATTTGATATATGTGGGACCTTCAAATATGGACAAATAGGAGTTGTTGCTTGTCTTTATTGTTTCTAACTTTATTTTTATAATTATTCTCTGACATACATATTTACAAGTTGTATCAGTTGAAAAATAAAACCCTTAGAGATATTAAACACATTCACTGTTCCCATGGCTCAATCAACCCCAAGTTATGTCTGATCCCCAAAGCATAAATTGTCCTTTGTGGCTAGTATGAAATGAACATTCAAATACGATCCTACAGACCTTCAGAGTTAGGAGATCAAATGTTGATGCCCCTGCCTTGTTATATGACCAACAAAATACATTGTTTTGAGTTGTCCTCTCACAAAACTCAGGCAGTGCTCAGGAGACATGTCTCAGCTAGAGAGGCCTCATCACTGGGGCCAGTGACACATCCATAATGCTTTTGTATACCTTCTTCACTTCTAGCACCATCACCCTCATCATCCCCACACTGACGTCCACCCGCACAACGGGCACTGTCTGTAGTGGTGGCATTGCCATCTGACTTGCTACTCTCCCTTCTTTGCCTTTAGGCCATGCCGTTGACCTTAACAAGACCGCCACGCTCTTTGATTAGATGGAGACTTGGACTTTAGCTAAAAGGAAAACAACAAAATGATGTGAGGCAATCTTTCCTTAGGGCAGGCACAACTCATTTCTAGCTTATCTGTTCCATAAAAAAACGAGCAAGCTCCAAATAACATGGGCTCATTTCTTTTGTTTCCTCGCCTTCTTGTTCTCCCCTCCCTGGGAAGCTGTTCTGAAACAAACACCTTAAATTTCTGACAGAGTGAAATCTCATACTCCCTGTTTCACAGTTTGCAGAATGCATTAGATCCCGAGTAAAATTAGAGTCAGTCTGCTGCAGGCACTTTTTTCAGTTTCCAACTTCCCATTCCAGTTTATCTAAACTGCTTTGGTGAACATCATTTCATTTTCTTTAAACCGGTGGTTTCCAAATATAATTAGAATCACTTGGGGATGGGGGATTAATCAGAAATAGGATCTGTGGGTACAGAAGTATATCTGAGCAGTGTTATTTCGTAACTTGATGTGATTTGTACAGCCATGAGAGAGATCCTCCACACAGTCACTTCTGTTTATAGCTCCGGAGAATAAGAATAGAGCTTGAAAACTCCAGGTTCTTTATGTGCTGAAGATCTCTAACGACAGACTTTCTGTAGGGGTCCCTAACCAAGCTCACTTGAAATAAAGTAATACTAAATGGTGAACCCTTTATAACATTACACCTGACAGAGGTGAAAATGTACACATTCGCACATTTCTCCAATCTAACTTTTTGGTGAATAGAGAAGTTCATGAGTCCTTCATTGTAAATTCCCTAAAGGCAAGAATGCATCTGGTTTTCTTCGGTGTTCTCTATCAGTGCCTACCTAGCAAGTTGCCTTGGCTCCATGGATGTGCATAATAAACAAGTCATTAATATGAATAACCCATAAATAAGTGACACTTATATCCCCAATTTTAATCTCCCATTTGAGTTTCAGATTAATATGCTCAGCTGCCTAGTTATTATTAAACAAAAATCTAGATTTCTCCTGAGAATATCTGACCTCACCGTGTCTCACCTCACCTTCATTTTCCAGAAAGTCTCTTTTCGTAAACCGCTTTCTTAACTATCCAATTGCTTCAGCCAGACATTTTTTTTTAATTGAGTTATAGTCAGTTTACAATGTTGTGTCAATTTCTGGTATTCAGCAGTTTTTCAATCATACATGAATATATATATATTCATTTTCATATTCTTTTTCACCGTGAGCTACTACAAGATCTTGTATATGTTTCTCTGTGCTATACAGTATAAAGTTATTTATCTATTCTATATATATACCTGTCAGTATCTACCAATCTCGAACTCCCAGTCTGTCCCTTCCTACCGCCTTCCCTGCTGGCAACCACAAGTATGTATTCTATGTGTGTGAGTCTGTTTCTGTTTTATATTTAAGTTCATTTGTCTTCTTTTTTTCTTTTTTCTTTTTTTTGTTCCACATATGAGTGGTGTCATATGGCATTCGGCCAGACATTTGTGAGTCATCCTTGCTCTCTCTCTTTTCACCATCAATAACAAATCTTTTAGCAAGTTTTGCTGGTATATCCCCAAAATAAATCTAAAATGAGTCCATTTTTTTTCTCTCTTTATTGCAACCACTCTTGGCAAGTTTTGCTGGTGTGTCCCTTGTCCACGCTTCCCTTATGTCTCACCAGACTACTGAAATGACCTCACAGGTAGCCTCCTGGCTTCCAAGATTTCCCCCCATTGGTCAATGTGCAGCACAATAGCAAAAGCAATATTTTTTTAAAAAACAGCTTTATTGAGATATAATTCTCATGTCATTTACTCATTTCTAATGTACAATTCAATGGTTTTAGGATATTCACACATACTAGTGTGAGCCAATTTAACACTTAACAAAATCTTAACAATTCAAACATAAGAAGTATATTAGTTAACAACAGATATCACAGTTAAAAAAAATGAGAAAGAAAAAGAAACAGAGCCTGATATGTAAACTACTGAGTTACCACAAATGAAGATGTGTAGATTATTAAGCAAGGGAAATTTTATTTCATTAAAAATAGCAGAAATTGGGTTGACTGGTTAAAAAAATGAAATTTAAATTTTAGACGTGTACTCCCCCCAAGCTGAAACAATTCAGCTATTACAAAGGAAAATGAACATAATTATAAAGAGACAAAAGTGGGAAAAGAAAAAAAGGGGGAATAAAATCAAAGTGGAATTTCATCATATTTTTAAAAGTAATATTTTAAATACAAAGGTTCATATAAATCAGTAAGATAATAACACTGGGGCAGGAAGCCTCTACAATAGCCCCAAGCACCCCCGACCCCTGATGTCCATGCCTCTGTGTGACCTCCTCCCCTGGAATGTGAGCTGGACTTAGTGACTCGCTTCTAATGTGTAAAACGTTGTAAAAGTGATGAAGTGTCTCCTCTAAGATTAGGTTACAAGAAACTGGCAAACTTTATCTTGCTCTTTCTTATGCCTGCTCTAAGGATGCAAGCGTCCATTTGTGAGTTGGCCTATGGAGAGGTCAACATGGAAAGGAGCTGAAGGAGGGCTCTGGCCAACAGTAAGCGAGACACTAGGCCCTCAGTCCAATAGTCCCAAAGAGGACAGAAGCCTTCCAACACCCTGTGAGCCGTCCTGGATCCTGATTCTCTCCAGTCAGCCCTGCAGGTGGAAATGGAGACCTTGCCAGCATCTCAGCTGCAGCTTTGTGAGAGACCTTTAGGCAGAGACACCCAAACAAGCTGTGTCTGGATTTCTGATGCACAGCAACTGTGAGACCAGACGTGTTTGCTGTAAATTTCAGCATAATTGCTTACAGAACAATCAAATAATATTTTAATGCCCTCCCTTTGTGTGTTTCTAATGGAATGTGTTTCTAATGGAGAGAATACAATAAAGCAATGAGATGTCACTTTGGAGGCTAAGATAAAAAGAGAATGTGGCTTTTGTCTTGAACGCCCTCTCTCATTTTCTCTCTCTTACTCTCCTTGCACTACAGAAGGAAACCAGACAGCTTGTGAGTAGCCCATGGTGAGGACCACGTGGTACAGAATTGAGAGAGGTCTTCTGCTAACAGTTAGCTGAGGTCTGATGCCGTAGACAGTCATGTTAGTGCTCTTGGAAAGGACTCTTCCTTCAGCTGAGAGAGGACTGTAGTTCCATTGACAACTTGATTAGCCCCTTGTGAGAGACTCTGACCATGAGGCATCCAGCTAAGCCACATCCAAGTTCCTAAGCCCCAGAAACTGTGAGATAATGAATGCTTGCTGCTTTAAATTGATAAGCTTTGGGATCGTTCATTGCACATCAATAGGTAGTTATAAACTCCAAGATCTTAATTGGATAAATTTATAGAAATTCCCAAATAAATATTGGGTAATATTGCTCAGAAGAGAAGGCAATTACACTGGAAGAGGAAAATGTATCAAATTTGACATATAGAAACAGAATATGTTATGTCAGTAAATTCAGGGAAAATGTTAAGAGAAAACAGACAAAATTAAGAGGGGAGTTAAGAGGCAGTAGAGAGTTCACATTCCTACCTTCATAAACTTGAAGTGAGCAAAAAATACAATTATAGTTCAAAAAAATAGAGCTTAGTGTCCAGCAAAGATAGACATTTATAGGTTCTGCTGCCAACTTCCCATTTAGAGTGTGTTTCTTAATTTTACTGACATAGAGACACGGACCCCTTGCTTGACCAAATTTTTGTCAGGCTCCACTGAGCCCTCTTCTCAACTGGGTCTTGCCGTTACGTGGCTGCAATTCTAGGCTTGTCAAACCCAGTTCTAGAAAGAATCTTGCCAAGGAAAAATAAGTGCTTGGGGGAATCCTTTCTGCTTGATGTACTCCACCAGTTGGCCACTGTCATATGGGAAGCAGTCCTCAGGATGGAAGAGAGTCAAATTCAGCCTCCCTAGGAGGTCTTTTTCAAATAATTTGACTCTATTTGCTAATAATGTGTTAGCATGTTTTCATGACTGCTTTCATCATTTCTTGTCACAAAAAGAGTCAAAATCACCCAAAAGGGTCTAGGATAGAAATGTCGTTAACAACACACTGTTAAAATATAGAAAGTATTGAGTGTTCTAATAAACAAAACTAGTGCCAATGAAAAGATCCAAACATGACAGATTGCCCCTTAAATAAATATACCTTTACTCTTCCAAGATGGGTAGGTTTAGTAAAAGGAAAGCTTTTATAGAGTAAAGAATAATTCATTTTAAGTGATTACCTTGAAAACTGGTGTGTCTCCCAGGTTCAAATCTGGGGGTAAGAGGAAATGTCTCTGTTGGCTTGGAGAATGAGATTGTTCTTGACATTGGAATGACAAGTTTACTGAAACATGAATGTTACATGTTATTATCTTCTTAGAGATTGTTTAAGAAGTAGGTAGGTCAGAGGACAAGGAGATTGTGCAGGTATACATGACTTTCCAGGAAAAAAAAATGCATTTCAGCTACTAAGGATCTATTATAATGCAGTCAGTTGGGGAGACTGGAGGAAGGCATCTCCATATCTCAGGCCAGGTCTGCCTGCTGTGAGCTGCATGTTTTGAGGCTTTGTAATGCCTGTTCATCTATCTTGCTGTTGTTCTCTCTGATCTTTTAATAACATCTTTTGGATGCTTAATAATCAGTGTAACAATGTGATTGTCAGTGAAAAGAAGCATTTCTCTGACAGGACTCAACGTTGAATTCTAGGGATGTCAAAATTTTTTGAAAAAAAAATTAAGAACTCTTGTCATTGTTTTTACTGTATAATAGAAGAACAATAAGACTAAAAAGGGAACTATATATTTTAATAGACAAGAGTTATCAAAACAAATTGCAAATCCAGAACAGTGGGAAAGACAGAAAGTGTACTGAAAGTTAAAAAAAATTTTGAAATAAATGGTGAGACATTTTTGCACACAGCTTGCACAGTTAGAAATTTTTAAATTTTGGAAGAAGGTCAGAAAAGGGCTTGGGAAATCACCATTAGAGTAAGTGGGATATGTATTTTCTGGCATTAAGGTTCTGGAATATTTATTATACATGTATGTTTCCAGTAAACAGGAGAAAAAAGAAGAATTAAGCTGATAAAAAATTTTTAGGAATAAGAAGGACGGTCAAGAGGCAACTGGCATAAGCGGAAGAGATTTGGATACTATCCTTATAAATCAACGTGTTTGTATATATGATGGGGACAGTTTGGAGTCTGCATGAAGGAAGTTACATTTTAATGTTAGTATTTTTTTAGAACTCAGAAAGAATAGTAGAATAGCGTTTAAAATTCTGTCTACGACAAAAATTGATTAAATGCTGTGATAGTTTTTTTGAAAAACAAAGATTGAAAACGTATAGGAAGAAATACATTTTTGTGTTAATGAGAAGTAATATAACAAAGACATCAGTCATACGGAATCTGGAAGCAGATGGCTTGGAGTCAAACCTCAACTTCACTATTTATCAGCAGGGTGATTTGGGGCGATATGCATAATTTCTCACATTTTTCTAATTTATAAAGTTGGGGCTGGTTGTACTACCTATTTTATAGGCTTATTATAGGATTAAATTAAATAAAATATGTAACTCTTAACACAGTTACTGGTTCATAACCTTTACTGTATGTGTTTCATTTTAGTACATTCATCATTGATTAAGAAGCAAAGGGCAGATTAAACTGTTAAAGTTGATAATTTGAAAGGAAAAGCAGAAAGCAGCAGGTAAAGAACCAACCTAGAGTATGTAAAGTTTAATGGATCATTCAGAGGCTCAGAGACTTTCAAAATCCGACTCTCATATACCAAACCCAACGAGAAAAACACTATAATGTTCAGAAGCATGAAAGAAAAGTCTGGTAAGAGGAGGCTACTGAAAAGGGGGTGGGGGTGAGGAGGTAATGAGACCTTACTGACTGAATATGAAATAGGAAGATACTTTGAAGATCATCTGGCCAAGATTGTGGTTAAAAATTTTTTTGATATTAAAATAGGAGGAAATCTACTAAAAAAATTCACAATCTTACAAAAAAGAGAATGCTTTGGAGAGTATAAATACAGTTTAACATTGCATGAAAGAGTTAAAATGATTAATAATGCCTTTGAATTTAGATGCATTGACCTTCAAATCACCCAAATTAAATATGTATACTGCATATCACCTGAAGAACATTATTTCACCTGTAATGAGCCTCAACTTCCTCATTTATAAAATGATAATATGATGTCTAGTTTAGAATAGAATCATAAATATAAAATATGATAATAAATATAACGTACTTAGCAATGACCAGGAAAACCATAAGATTACAAAGCACAGTAGGCAATATTGTTAAATCTTTAATGGACAATGGAAGCATAGAATAAGATGAAAGAAGAGACTGAAAAAAACAATAATAATAGGACTAAGTTGAGTTTATAAAATATTAATAACATTTATATTTAGAAATTTTTCTACTGATCAAAAATAGAATCTAAGTATGTTAATGTTCTTTATAATTAAAAACCCATGAGGATCAAATAACATACTGTATCTGAAAACAGTTAAGAATTATAAAGTGCTAATTAAATACATTGGATAAACGGGTACTAAATTCTCATTAAGTTAAAGGACTAGAGCAATTCACAGATGGAAGAAGAGTTGTAGTAGATGAAAATAATACAGCTTTGAAAATAAGGCTTCAAGTATAAATCACTGTATAATGAACAGTAGCCCAACGAAAAGGGAGATGGAAACATTATTTTGGAAGGATTTGGGGGACATTTTTGGAGGTATTTTAATAATTCATTGAAACTTTGGGGAACATAAGTGTTCCTTTTGACATAAGTTTTGATAAATGTACACACTCATGTAACCAGCACCACATTCAAAGCAGTGAATATGTTAATTACTCCAAAAATTTATTTGTGCCCATTTGTATTCCTCTTTTCTTCCTTTCCCCACCGCTCCTGCATTTCTCAGGCAACGACCAGTCTGCATTTTGTCAGCGTAGATGGGTTTGAATTTTAGAATTTTATGGAAATGGAATTACATGGTATGTACTAGCTTTTGTCTGGGTTCTTTTACTCAGTATAGTTATTTTGAGATTCCTTCATGTTAAGCATGTGTCATTAGTTCATTCTTGTTTTTATTGCTGAGTAGTATTCAACTTTATCTTCCCAGTTTGGGCATCATTGCAAAGAAGTAAGAGGCACTCAGTATGTGTTTGTTGAATGAGTTAAATAAATAGTATTAACTACTTTCCTTATCGCCCCATGTCACCTTATTATTTAATCATTATTAAAATTTATCATCTGATCGGTCTATGTTACGTGTTAGCAACTATGCTGAATTTTAGCATATATTACTTCCTTGAATCTCCCACAACCAGGTCACATTTTTGCATTCATTTTACATATTAGGAAAGGGGGATTGAGTATTTTATTCAAGATCATACAGCCTTTCCGATAGCAAAGCCTATGCTTTTAGCCTCAATACCATACACTGCCCTCCTAAATAATAAATCCCACTAGGCATCTCAAAATAAACACTCTCTATAGACCTTGGACATGCCCCTTAGGCTTTCTGAGCCTCAGTTATACATAATTTTACAATGATCTTGAGAATCAGAAGAGGTAATATAAACTGCAACTATTCATTGCAATTGGTGTTATTATAACTCAGCACTTTTTTAACAAAAGGTTTTTATATCAGACACATCTGAGCATGAATTCTATGCTCTAGGGCCTTAACTTCTTCATATTGATTTCCCTTATTTATAAATGAACATAATAACAAACATCACTTAGCTTCCAGTTTGGTGTGAGGAATAGTTCACAGTCATTAAATATGTAGCACATGATGACGGGTATTCAGTTAATAGTTGGAATATGTAAGCGTCTATGTTTAATAGTATTGCTATAATGGTATAAATATCAATTCTTATTATTTACTTTTACCCACATAATCCTAAGTTTACTCCCAAGCTAAATCACTCTGAACACTCAGCCCAAATTTGGATTTTTATATTGGGAGTCCATTAAAAATTTTTTAACATAAAATGATCAGATTTGTACCTCTATAGAATCCCTCTGTCATAAGGATAGATATGTAGATCAACAGAAGACTTGAAATCCAGAAGTACGTGATCAATTTGTTTTGGACAGGGGTGACAAATCAATGAGAAAAAAATAGCCTATTCAATAAATAGTACTGAGACAAATAATATCCACAAGTAAAAAATGATATGGATTTCTATCTTGCATTACGTATGAAAATTAACACAAAGTGAATTATAGACCTAAATGTAAGAGCAAAAACTGAAGAAAAATTAGGAGTAAATCTACATGACACTGGATAGAGTATGAATTACAAGACACTAAAAGCGTGGCAACAAAATCGTAGAAACAGATAAAATGTACTTCATCAAAATTAAATGTCTCTATTTAGATAATAACATTAAGTGAAAAAATAGAATGAAATAAAATATTTGCAAATAATATATCTGATAAAGAACGTGTATTTACAATATATAAAGAAGTCCAACAATTCAGTAGTATACAAAGAGCTCAGTTAAAAAAGGGCAAATGATACAAATATATATTTGTCCAAAGAAGATATATGAATGGTCAATAAACTAGTGAAAATATTCTCAACCTCAATAGTAATTAGAAAAATGAAATCAAAACTACAGTGAGACACCCCATCACACCAACTAGTGTGGCTACAATTAAGGACAAACAATAACTGGTATTTGTGGGAATACGGGAAATTTGGAACAAATCATGTAGTTACTAGTAGGGACATAAAATGTGTAGACATTTTTTAAAAACAAATTGACACTCTCTTAAATATTAAACATAAAGTTAGCATGTATAAAACCCAGGAATTCTACTGTAAGGTATATACTCATGAGAGTTAATAACAAACATCCATGCAAAAACTTGTACACAAGTGTTCATAGCAAGATTATTCACAATAGCAAATAGATGTCCCTCAACTGATGACTGGATAAACAATGCAGTAAGTAGTGTCATATGATAAAGTCATAAAATTTATGAATGCTACAACATGGGTGTCTTGAACATATTATGCTGAGCAAAAGAAGCCAGTCGTAACACATCATATATTTTATGATTGTCAAGACATAAACTAGATTAGTTTTAACTTTTGGCATAGTGGATGGAGAAAGACTGTTACAAGGCTGCTAAAAGGAATAGGACTTCTGTTGGTGTGATAGCAACTTTCAAAAATTACAATGTTGTGATGGTTACACAACTTTGAATATACTAAAACCTTTTATTGTACATTGTAAATGTAATTCTATGGTGTTTGAATTGTATCTCAATAAATCAGTTTTTTAAATGCTCAACAGGTATTTAATATTTTATAAGTAAAACATTAGTGGTTTGTGGTTTCTTGACAGGATTACTTCCTATTGCTGATATTAAACATTTATATTAATATCTTTATAATTAAATTGCCAACATTAATCTAAGACTGCATCAGAAATGTTTTCTTGGTACTGTTGGGAGAAAAGGTGACACGGAAGAAAGTTTCCAGTAACACCATATCTTTTTTTTTTAATTGAGGTATAGTTGATTTACAATGTTATGTTAGTTTCAGGTGTGCAGCAAAATGATTCAATGCAGTCAATATAACGTTTTTGAAGCGACACTATATTTTTTAAGATGGTAAGGCGGTTTATTCAAGACCATTGCAATAGGTTAGACATTATGTCTTAATGTATTCAAAAACTAGCCAGTGATGTGGCAGATCAACTCACTGAAAAAAAAAATTTGCAAAGTATTTTTCACTGCTCCTCAATAATGTACAGATATGACTTCCATGGAAACTCTTAAATGTTACACTTTTTTTCAGTTTTAATGATGACCGTCTAGTCAGAACTATACAAAACTTAACATTGTCCACATATAGACGGGCCCTACTTATGATGCTTTGACTTACAGTTTTTTGACTTTATACTGATGCAAAAGCAACACACACTTATAACCCCATCATAAGTTGAGGAAGACGTTTATATTGAAGGACATCGAAAGGCACACACGAAAAAGTGAACTTTATCATATGAAAATTACATATCATTAAAAAATTAAATAGAAATCAAGATTCATAAATTTAAAGCTAGGACTACCCCATGATTTTTGCCAATTTAACAATCAAGCTGCTGAGAACAAGTGTTAAAAAATTGTATAGCAGTTTTTAGCTACACTGTGGCAACCTGAGTATAGACTAAGTGAGACCTAGGGCTTACTGGAAGAATATAATGAGGAGTATCTGTCAGCGGCAAACTGGTCAACCACAATAGGACTACTCTGCGATATTTAATAGTTTAAGGTCGCTTATAGTCTCAACGTGTGTAAAAAAACTCTTTGGAGTTTAGGTTTTTTGCAGAAGTATTTACTGATGGTGCAGCTGCCTGAACCCAAATCAGTACACTGCTTTTTTCACAGAGAAAATTTTGCTCGCTGATTCTGCACCAGTCTCCTCCTCTCCTCCCAAAACAAAGCAGCAACAAAACAGTGTTTAGTAACATGGTAAAACTCGGAAACTTTTTAGAGCTAATACGTTGTGATTTTTCCTTTATTATGTACTAATCATATACACTTGTACAGGTACATGCAGTGTCACCGTGGTTATGTAGGGGTTATCTGTGCTGAGACTTTTGAACTACGGAACGTAATGCAATTGTGTGTTATGCAAAGTAAGACACCAGACTCTTCTTAACGTTTTAATGATATGAGCTAGACATCATTGTCTATATTTTGTACTTTTTAATAATTCTAATACTTCTATGTAAGTAAAGGACACATTTTTCAATGAGAGATAAGATCCAAAGACAAAAACAAACGTTAGAAAAATAGAATTTTTCTGGATTGTTTCTATGTGCTTCATAATTTTTAACAATCATAATCAAAGAAGTAAGTGATGGTCTATGAAAGTTATCAAAGAACACTTTATAAATTTGATAAATTGTTTAAAATTTTATTTTCCATTAAATTAAACTTACAGGAAATTTAAATTTAATTTTTATATGCATTAAAAGAAAACATAAAAATCTATGGATCCATGATCCATTTTTTTCATTGAAAATCTATACATTTAAATATACTGTACTAAGTAAATCGTTGAGTTGGCTACTGACAAATGTTTAAATTTTGAAATTACAGCATATGTTTTTCATTGTGAATAAATTACATTAAATGTCTTCTTCCAATCTCATCAACACCCATGTGTGAAAATGATTTTTTTTACTCACTGAATGTTATTAAAACAAAATACAGAAACAATACATTATCCTTTGTGAATACCATTATCATCAATCTCTCTAAGATTAGATAAATTAATGAGTGAGAAACAAGCTCATTGTTACATTAAACTGCTTTAAATATTGACACAGTGTTTGTTCAAAGTGTGTCTTTCCCTTTAATATGGGCAATCATTGTCTCCAATATAATTTCTGTTTAATTATAATGGCAGAATAACAAAATGTTTCAAGCATAATCATGACTCCCAGCATTAACTGCCTTTGTGTGCTTGTGTTCTTTCAAAGAGCAAGTATTTGCAGTTTTCTGTTGCATTGTTCTGATTATATTTATTGAAATATAATTTTCTATTTGTAGGATCTTATAATTTAAAAAACTCTGCTTGTAATTTGTATCTCTTTTGCTTTGCAACTCACTTTGTATCAAATAATTTTACGACAATCCAAATAAAACAGATTAGATAATTTTTAGAAATATGATTGTTTATCACAGATGTTTGAACAGTGTCTAAGAGGGCACCTACTCTGTCCCGTCTCTTGCCAAAGCCTTTCTCAGAAGATAAAGAGGCAAGGATGTGCCCACCAGAAACCCACAGCCTCCTCTGCTAAACAAGCCTCTTGGAAACTGGGACCTTTGACTTCTAAAGCAAAAAGTTCCCAGACCACTTTCAAATCTTCTGCTAACCTCCTCCCCAGGTCTGATCTCACAAGGGCAAATCACACCCCTGATTTGCACATCCTTTATCCTGCAAGTGACTAAAAGGCAGATGTTTCAGGGACTGTCGAGAGAGCACAAATTTGTGAACTAAGGTGTCCATATATGTTTGAGAAATGGTGTAATATGCAACCCCAGTTGAGGGTTGTGGGACAAGATAGTGGCCTGGGATTATAGCCAAGAGTTGTCTTTATCTAGAGAGCCACATACCTAAGGAGGAATCTGGCCATTCAAGCTACTTAAAAATACATATGTCAAAATAGAATAATAGAACTTGTTTTATTTAACAGTTCAATAACTTAATTAAGACTTTTGAATATTTAGACATACGAAATGTGAGCCTCTATTTGTACTCCTGCCCTAATTCCAAGAAATAGTCAGGGTAGATCTGACAATCAGCACTTACAGTCAATGTTCATTTATCCTTTCAGCAAATATTGATTTAATTCTTACCATGTATTAAGCACTGCTTTGGGTGTTGAGAATATAGCAGTATAGACTTGCCATATGATCCAGCAATCCCACTCCTGGGCATATATCCAGAGGGAATCTTAATTAAAAAAGATACAAGCACCCCAATGTTCATAGCAGCACCATTTACAACAGCCAGGACCTGAAACAACCTAAATGTCCATTGACAGACAACTGGATAAATAAGTTGTGGTATATTTATACAGTGGAATACTACTCAGCCATAAAAAAGAATAAAATAATCCCATTTGCAGCAACATGGATGGACCTGGAGATCTTCATTCTAAGTGAAGTAAGCCAGAAAGAGAAAGAAAAATATCATATTATATCACTTATATGTGGAATCTTAAAAAAAGATAAATGAACTTATTTACAAAACAGAAACAGACTCACAGACATAGAAAACAAACATGAGGTTGTCAGGGGGAAGGGGTGGGAAGGGATAAATTGAGAGTTCAAGATTTGCAGATGCTAATTAATATATATAAAATAGATAAACAACAAGTACATACTGTATAGCACAAGGAACTATATTCAATATCTTGTAGTAACTTATGGTGAAAAAGAATATGAAAATGAAGATACGTATGTTCATGTATGACTGAAGCATTGTGCTGTACACCAGAAATTGACACATTGTAAACTGACTATATTTCAATAAAAATATGTATACAAGAAAAAAAAGTTGTACACTTCCTAAGCATTATTTTTCTGAAGAAAAGTTGGCTATATTTAATAAAGTTGAACATGATCATATTAAATGCCACAATCATTCTACTCCAGGGGATATATTTTAAATAATCTCTTATAAATATACACAAAGTAAAAATATGTTTGTATCCAAAAATAGAAATAATAGAAAAGTACATCAACAAGAGATCTAATCAGTATGCTGTGAAACATTTATAAATGCAATACTATACAGCACTAATAGAGAAACAAACTAGGTATACATATATAAGTGTTGGTGAGGGCATCAAGAAGAGAATGTTTTTGCTAGGTATATAAATTGGTTTAGCCACTATGGAAAACAATATGGAGTTTCCTCAAAAAATTTTAAAAATAGAACTGCCACATGATCCTGGGTCCCACTTCTGGGTATATATTCAAAGGGAATGAAATCAGTATATTGAAGAGACACAATGCACCCTATGTTCATTGCAGAATTATCCATAATAGTCAAGACATGGAAACAACCTGCCTGTCAATGGATAAATGGATGAAGAACATGTTTTATATTTTTATACATATATATACATAAAATTTATTTATATCATATAATTATGAATTGTATTATATACTATACTTCATAATGATACATATATTTATGTAATATTATATACTATATTATATATTATACTTTATAAGTATGAATAAAATGAAATAATAATTTGCCAGAAAAAAAAGAAATCTTGCCATTTGTGACAACATGGACGGGGGGGGACATTACACGAAGTGAGATAAGCCAGACACAGAAAGGTAAATACTGTAAGGTATTACTTGCATACAGAATCTAAAAAGTCAAACTCAGTGAAGCAAAGTAGAATGACAGTTGCCAGAGACTGGAGACAGTCAAATGGTATAAACTTTCAATTATAAAATGAATTATGAAAATTAATGTACAGCATGGTGACTGTGGTTAACAATATTGTACTGTGTGCTTGAACGTTGCTGAGAGTAGATCTTGTGTTCTTACCTCAGGGGAAAAAAGGTGACTATGTGAGATGAAGAATGTGATAACAAGCTTGATTGTGGTAATCATTTCACAATGTATACATATGTCAAATGGTCACATTGTACACCTTAAATATACACACTTCTTGTCAGTTATACCTCAGTAATGCTGGAGGAAAAGATCAATATAAATACAATGAATGGCACATAATTTCAGGAAACATATTCATTGCAATATTTAGATGGCATTTAGAAACATGCATAACTCAAAGTCTATATAAATGGAATGAAAGTACTCACAAATCCAAGAGAATGATATAACTCTAGTCTGGATGATGTCTGCTCTGGCAGTTAGAGCTGGCTTTTGATAGAGGAAGCTGCACAAGAGGGTCCAAACATTTTGGTTATATGTTAACTCTTAAGTTGGTTATTGCTCTTATGGATGCTCCTTGCCATTCTTTACTTCTACTTGACAGCCTAAAATTATTTTACAACAAATTAGGAAAAAACAAATACTATCAAGCAAAGTTATACTGGCTTTAATTGCCAGAACTTACTGACTTCCCCCCAGAGCATTGGAATGGATGATTATAATGATTGGATTTACAGCAGCTATAAGATTTTTTTCCTATATTGGAATAACAGTGGTGGTTTAGTTCTGTATTGGTGTGGTGACAGCAATCCTGTTCATGGCTTAGAAGTGTGTGACTGAAACGGAGCTGAGTAGATTAAAGCCAAACCATCCTAGGAGGCTAGACAAAGTACCTGGGAGATACAGACGTCATCACAAATGATGTTAGACCTGCTTTCACTAGTTCTTTTGTCTCTCTCTCTACGTCTCTGTTTCTCATTCTCATCTTTCTTTACCTTTTCTTCATTCTCTTTTAGAAAGATGAAGAAATAATAGCTTGAAAGAGAAATGAAAACAATTTCTAAGCAGCATCTATAGGACAAGAGCATACAAAGTAGTTCTGAGGACAAAGCCAAGTGTCCATGAAGATAAATAAGTCAGCTAGAAAAAAAAAAGTGTGCTAGGTTATCGGTTTAGAACAGCATAGAAAGATAACTAATATTGGAAAATTCTAGATGGGAAGGAAGCCATGGCGAGATCTGTCAGGAGACTACAACACAGACTCCAGGCTGTCAGGATTTTGGAAAAGGTAGATAGGTACTTTTGCACAATACACACGATAGGTGTGTACATATTGCCTTGTCCATAAATGTTTTGTGTTATAAAATCTTTATGCCACAAGTAAAGGATGGAATTTTGTCTTGATCTCTCATAACCCCTATACTTCATGCTACGGCATCTTGCAATAAATAAACTGTTCAATAATGCTTATTACAGAAATATGTAACAGTGGAATACTTTTTAATTGAAGTATAGTCAGTTACAATGTGTCAGTTTCTGGTGTGCAGCACAATGTCCCAGTCGTGTTTATATGTACATATATTCATTTTCATATTCTTTTTCATTAAAGGTTATTGCAAGAGATTGACTATAGTTCCCTGTGCTATACAAAAGAAATTTGTTTTTTTAATCTATTTTTTTACATAGTGGCTAACATTTGCAAATCTATTTTAGTAAATATACTTCAAATACTATTCTTTGTGCTGTTACAGAGCACTAAAGTATATAAACCTGGCAATAAATTATAATTTCAAAAAATTTCACAAGGTCATGACTCGATTCTAATTTTACTAATGTGAATTACACTGATTCTAAATAAAATAAAGTAAAATTAAAATTAAATAAAAATAAAGTAACAGTTTGAGATATTTTCAGTGATGTAAGTCAAAACTCGGAACATCAATATCTCTAGTTTAAAAAAAGGATTGTTGTGTAATGATTCATTAATTCAATTATTTTTACAATAAATACTTATTAAGACACTACTCTGTGTATGGTTATAAATAGATTTCCAAACAGATTTAAATTGCATAACAAAAAGATGAGAAAGAAGATAAAGCAAAATAACAAATTCCCTAGTCTTTAATTCAGTAATATTTATTTGATAGAAATACAAAAATTTTGTTTAAATTCCTTTTATATCTATAATATAGTTCCATGAGGTATGTAAATCCATTGTGCTTCTGACATGCAAAATAAATTTTAATCATTGTCTTTTCACACATTTTAACAAATCAGAGTTTAGGGAGCTCATTTAAGACATTATAAACATGCTTCTGTCTTCACTGTCGTCTCATCAAAATGCTGACGCAGTGCCCTGAGCCACGTGCACTCATTCCCAAAGTATTAATCTAAGTTTACTTTCTCATGAGAGTTGTTCGCATAAAATTCTTATTTTAATGCTTCAGAATAATCTGGCACCTTTTTCCTTATTCATTGCACATCACACAGTTTGTTTTCTGACATTCATCTTGTTTGCTTTTGGCTGCAGTAAATTTATTTTAAAATTACATGTAAGATTCATGGAGGTCAGATGCCTTTGGCAGAAAGGTTTCCTTCCTCTGCTTTACAAAACTCACAAAATGGCTTTTAACACACTTTTTCTTTGTGATCCCCCAACAAAAGCTGTCACACATTGTACTACGACTTTATATTTTTCATGGAAACTTTAGTTTATTTTGAACTCAATCTTAGATTTATCAAGACTTATGAATAAATTGACATGAAGGTGTGTGGCCAAATAACCCAGCAATTGCTTCATAAAGTATTATTTTCCTATCATGTGGAATATGTATGCAGGAGTGTGTATATGCATCCACATAGTACACATATATACATGTAGATAGATATAGATAGATAGATAGATAGATAGATAGATAGATAGATAGATAGATAGATAGATATGCTTCCCTATAAAATTAAACCTCCACATTTATTCTATGTTATTTTGTCTATAACACTTAAGTCTTGATTATTTGCATTCAAAAAGGTCTTATATTGGCACCATTAGGCACCAATTCTTATACCAATCTAAATTCCAGAGACAAATGCATACAAGAACTCCTTATGCAAATATTTTAATTCATTTTATCTATTGTATTAATAGGATATTACAATACCAAAAGTACGGCTAGCGTTTTAAGGGTCATTAGACCACATTCTTAGCTGGTACTGAAACCATCCCAGCAACATTGTGTCCTTGCTTCTGTGGTCCTTTGTTTTCCATTGACTCTCCTTCTGATAGAGAGTTCCTTACTTTCCCAAAGTAAAATATTATGTTTCAGGACAGACCCAGTGTTCAGAAATACTCATGAACTTCTCATGCCCATCCACTGGTTCTAATATAAAAAGAACCAGTCTGACATTTTTTTCCTGTGTGACACGTACGTGAATTCCTGAAGCCAGTGGTCTTATTGTCCTGTGTGTCATTCTGAGCCACATACACTCATTTTAAGCTATTCTCAAGCTCAAGTCAGTTTATTTTTGCCATAGTTTCTTGGATTCTTTTATATCACTTGTGTTTACACACAAGACAATGTGTCTCATGTCAATCACTGTTGGAATGGAAGGAAGCGCAAAATACATAATAGTCCTGTGGTCCTGTGTGTCCATTTTAGTTTCAGTAGGTCCTCTGCAGTCCTACCTTTCTTTCATTTACATGACTTTATTAATCTTGTCTTTTTTACCTCTAAGATTGTAAGCATCTTTGAAGGCAAACACCCCGTGTTGTTTATGTTTGTATTTTCAGAGTGTCAAGAATTATGCTTTGCATTTCAGAGATAACCCATGAATGCCTGTTAAGTAACATTTGTAAGTGCACTTGAATCTTTGTGAAAATAAGATAATACTACATTGCTAAGCTTTGACTTAGTGTTTAATTGAAAATCTATGTAACCTAAAAATGACATTTTACACTCTATCTCTGTCCTAATTGATTTGCAAGAGAAAGTTCCCATAAAAGAATGAGAATGCATTTACAAACTCAGTCTGTAGATAATGTGTTTATGGTTTGCCTGATTAAAAATGAAGTCGCTCAAGTGTCATTTCCCTAATCGAAAACATAAAGTCTTGTGTTTGGATTTACTTTAAAAGAGACTTGTTGGATATTGGCTTTCATTTGTTCACATGCTATCTTTATAATTTTTGCAACATTTAATTACTACCTGTATTAACATTTTCTTAACATTTTTTTAAAAATTGAAATTATATCAACTATTTTTAAAAGTTAGATTCATTCTAAGCTAATGTTTCTATGAAATCATTAGTTTTCTGTGTTTATTTTCACATGCATTAAAATGGATATATCACCATTAAGAATTTTAAAATGCTCATCTGTATCACTTAAAAATAATCTTGCACATCATCATTAGTATACATATGTAAGATAACATGTGGAGAGATTATTCTTCTTGCACCACAATTGTCTATTGTAGCCTAAATCTGAAAAAGAAAATGAAATGAGATTTTAAACATCACTTTTTATAGAGATATAATCGAACCTGTAAAAATTGGTTGCAGGCAACTCCCTTAATGCTCATTCAGAGGTGACTGTATACAATCTGATAACCCCAAACATGACTCAAACAAAGCCTTGCAAAGAATCTTAAGCTTTGGTCCAAATGGAATTCTCTGGCACTCTCTTCCCTGCTTTGTCTATCTCAGGCTGAAGGCAAAAAAAATGGGGAGACTTCGAGTACTACTTGAAGAGACTGTCAGCATCAGTAAAACCAAAGATTGGCTCGTTTTTTTTCCAGCTGGACTTTTGCATGGACAACTGACTTAGGCAACAGATCTAATATTTATTTGAGAAGTGGAAGACATTTTCTTTAAATGCAGATGCATTATTTCAGTGGAGTATCTCATAAGACTATCGTTTGGCATGGAAAGGATATGAGTGTGTATGTGTTGATTTTCCATTTAGGTCTGAGTCATCTTGCTAGCAGCAGCACAAGGAGAATAGAGAAGAGTATACTGCTTGGGTCGGGACTCAAAGGGCACTGGAAGGGTTCGGTAAAAATCTGGAAATTCTACAAATCATCCAACCTCTCATTCGAAGAAAACTAATTCTGTCTCCTACCTAGAGGACAATTGTCCAGTAACAGTAGCCAGGGAAGCAACGTGGTCAGCAATCAAATAAATTGTTTAATGAAAGACCCATTTATTTCCCTTTCATCTGCTCCCAAGCTTACAATACCAGAGAAGTTTACCTTAAAAGTGTACAGAGTGGTATTAAGCCAGAACCAGGTCAAGTACCACATCTTCATTCCAAGGAAGAATGAGGTAGAAAAAATACCACATCTTCTTCCCTTCTTCAGGTACTAAAGGGAAAAGTTGAGGAAATAGAGTGTGCGTGTTGGTGGTGAACAAGTTTTGAGAATCAGATATGAATTTGGAGTTAAAAACTGGCTGAATTTTTTAATAACTTAAATTGATGTGAATTTATGGAAAACACTCAAGATGTCACCAGATGGTCTGCAGCCCACTGGGTAGGAGACAGACTTACATAATACAATCAGGAAAATAAACAGTGAAAAAGAAAATCTTCCTGTAGTTACAGCCTTCAAGTTGAGGTAGCTGAGTAATTTGGTGGCACTTTAATTATTAACAAAATTGAAAAAAATTAACAACAAAGGATTGGAACATAATTTGGGGAAACAGATACACTAGGATTTGAACCTAGAAAATTTAGCTTTCAAATTTATTTGAGTATAAAGCTTAATTAAATGGAGAGGGATGGTGGTGGTGATGAAGAAGAAATGAGAAAATAACTGGAAAAATCCAAAAGAGTATCTGCTATATATTAGGTACTTTATAATATTTAGCATTTTATTATTATTTCTTATATTGCTGTTTCATAGAAAATCAAAAAATATTCCCCATTGTCTTTGCATAGATGACAGTAAACCCATTTAATCCAAAACAAATATCTACAGAGTTTCTGTTCTGTCTCTGACACTATCCTAGAGGATGGAGCTGCAAATGTGACCAAAACACGTCTCTTGAAATTACAGACCGAATATTGTGGTGGGAAACAAAAATACTGCCAAATGAACTGTATTCATTGTGATCAAATCAAGAACTGACTTAGGTAGGCCTGTTTGATAAGGCACAAATATTAGATACAGATACAGATGCAAGTTGAGTTTCCTCCACATGTTTGCATTCAATGTATTATAAAAGCAAATCTTGTACCAGATTCTTCTACACAAACATTTTTAGGAAATAGGCACAAAATAATCACACAGTCTGCTCTATATACTCAATTATGTCTCATTTATCTGTCATTTTAAGTAACCAGTCACATTCAGTGGAAGATTCAGAAAAGGCTGATCAAGAATATACTGGAGGTAGAATTCTATCAGCAATTGGCAGCCTCTGGACACAGGGCAGTTTAGGAATCCAACATCAGACACCAACCAGGAAGATAAAAACTATGAAAGGTTCTTAGGCTTGGCTTTGTTCAAAGATGGAGAGTATCTCCTATGTTAACCCATTTCCTAAAAGATTTTTCACACAGTGCCCTGTGTAACCAATGAGACCCTTTCTATAATTAATGATGTTAGCAGGTATACTCACAGGTGATCAAGACAAATGCTCCTAATAACCCTCTCTTTGGACTTTGTGATAAAAACTGACTGATGACGTTTGACCATAAAGTCTTGGTTAGTGTATCTGACTCCTCCTGGAATACAGCATAAGTTAATATAAAACACACACAATACAACATTGTCTATGCTGAAGTATTTTAAATTAGATCGCCAACATCATAACAGGCAGTTCTCTGACATAAATTTAAAATCAATATTAGAGGGTTGCAAATGACTGAGCTGAAGCAATTTTACCCTGCAATACTGAGATCATCTATTTTATTATCCAAATATCACCCCCAGATGATAAAACTGAGACTGGGCAAGTAAACAGTCTCCCTAAAGTCATGTATTTGGCAAAGGGAAGAGCTGAGAGGAGTGTCTCTGTGTGAGCTTTTAAAACCTCACAACCTCACTGCATCACTCTATGATCAGAGATTCCGAAACTGAGCAATTTTTGCATCCTCTTTGTAGTTTTTCATTCCACTTCATAAAAATAAATGTATTTTGAATAAAGAGGCCCATTAAGTTCTTACACAAGATTATGCAAACAATAAGATACAATTTAATTTAGAACTAATTACTTTTGTTAATAGTATATATTGAAAAAAAATTCTCCAAAATTTAATAATCAGTTGTTCTGTTATCTTGATCCTAGGAAGTTTGAATTTATTAAGAAAGACAATTCTGAAAGCAAAATTCTAGCTTCCTTTATGCCAGATCAGGAATGTCCTTTTTAAAGCATTTAGTCCTCCAAATCTGCTTAGAGTTTTTATTTTCTTTCTTTGACATTAGGGAGCTTTTGCTACTGTATTGTATAGGCCTTTATAATATAGAATTCAAAATTATAAACCCCATATATTTTTAACTTCAATAAAGCTAAAACCAAAGGCTACAACATTTTAAGGGTAGAAAAACCTGAGAGAGAGAGAAAACTCGACCACAAGGTTTTTATTATGAAAAATAATAAAAAAAAAAAGTATCTTGAAAAATAGTAAGTGCATTATACATCAATATTCTCTTAGCTTTTGAAACTGATAATGTGAAAAAAAAATGATTAAAAAAGCATTCAGACCTGGAGATCTGGAAATTATCATACTAAGTGAGGCCAAAAAGAGCAAGAAAAATGCCATATAATATAACTTACATGTAGAATCTTTTAAAATAGTACAAATAAATTTATTTACAAAACAGAGACACACTCACAGGCATAGAAAACAAACTAATGGTTACCAGGGGGAAAGGGGAAGGGGAGGAATAAATTGTGAGTTCAGGATTTGCATATACTAACTTCTATATATAAAATAGATAAATAAAGTCCAACTGAATAGTATAGGAAACTATTTTTAATACCTTGTAATAGGCTTAAAATGAAAAAGAATATGAAAATGAATATAGTATTCATGTAACTGAATATAGTATTCATGTAACTGAATCACTACACTGTACACCAAAAATTAACACAACATTATAAATTGACTATACCTCAATAAAAAAATGCAGATTTACAAAGAAATATTGATAATATGGGTCCTGCATAAAAAGAAAAAACATGACAAAAGTGGGCTGAGAGGTCCAAGAAGGAAATCTATTCAAGGAGAGCCTTTTGGGAACTGTTTCTAGATCCAAGTTCCACTACAAAATCTGGGTTAGATCTCCTAATCTGATCTCTTATCATCATCCTATGCACATCTCTATCATAGACCTTAAAAATATAAGTGTATATCTTTGCTTTCTTATCTATCTTATTCTCCAACTGCTTGCTTACTAGGAGTAAGAACTAAGTGTTTCTTAACTTTGTTTCTTCAAGCAATAACAATTTGATATATGAGCTAGTTTGCTACCATTCTGTATAAGGAAAAGGTCCCACACCAAACTAAAAAAGCAACATACAGATTCAATGCGATCCCTATAAAAACCCAATGGGATTTTCCACAGAAACAGAACAAACAATTCTAAAATTTGTATGGAACCACAAAAGACCCTGCTTAGCCAAAGCAATCTTGAGAAAGAAGAACAAACTGATTATGCTCCATGATTTCAAACTCTATTACCAAGCTGTAATATTCAAAACAGACACATAGAATGATGGAAAACAAAAGAGAGCCCAGAAACAAACCCATGCATCTTTGGCCAATTAATTTATTGCAAAGGCGCCAAGAATATACAATGAGGAAAGATAAATCGCTTCAAAAAATGGTGTTGGGAAAATTGGACAGCCACATGCAAAACAGTGAAACTGGACCACTATCTTTATACCACACATGATTATTAACTCAAAATGGATTAGAGGGTTGAAGGTGAGACTGAAACCATAAAGCTCCTTAGAAGAAATCATAGGAGTAAATCTCCTTGATATTGACCTTAGCAATGATTATTTTGGGGGGGGGGGTGATTTGACACAAAAAGAAAATCAACAAAAGCAAAAATTAACAAGTGGGACTGCGTCAAACTAAAAAGCTTCTGCACAAAAGGAAAACCATTAACAAAATGAAAAGGCAACTTACAGAATAAGAGAAAAATATTTGTAAGTCATATATCTGCTAATAGGCTAATCCAGAATAAATAAAAATTTCACGCAACTCAATAGCAAAATCATGCAATCTAATTTAACAAATAGGCAGAAGATCTGAACAGGCATTTTCCTAAAGAAGTCACAGAGATGGCTAACAGGTACATGTAAAGATGTTCTACATCATTAATCATCAGGAAAATGCAAATCAAAACCACAACGAGATATCACCTCACACTTCTTAGAATGTCTATTATCAAAAAGACAAGAAATTATAAGTGTTGGTGAGGATAAGCAGAAAAGCGAACCCTTGCATGATACGAATGTAGATTGGTGTAGCCACGATGGAAAACAGTATGGAGAGGTCTCAAAAAATTAAAAATAAAACTACCATATGATCCAGCAATTTCACTTCTGGATATTTATCCAAAGAAAACTAAAGCACAAAATGAAAAGATAGATGCACCCTCATCTTCACTGCAGCAACAATATCCAAAATATAGAGACAACCTAAATGTTCACTTATGGATGAATGAAGAAAGAAGCTGTGACATATATAACGAAATATTACTTAGCCATAAAAAGATGAAATTTTGCCAGATGCAACAACATGGTGAACCTTGAGGGAATTTTGCCAAGTGAAGTATGCCACCCATAGGGAGACAAATGCTGGATGATCTCAATTATATGTGGAATCTAAAAACATATACCTTGTAGAAACAAGAGTAAAACGTGGTTGCCAGCAGCTAGAGGTGGGGAAATGGGGAGATATTTGTCAGAGTCCAAACTTTCAGTTATAAGAAGAATAAATCCGGGGAATCTATTGTACAGCATGGTAACTACAATGCATACTATCGTATACTTGAAAGTTGCTGAGGGTAGCTCTTAAGTACCAAAAAACTGTAGCTATCTGAGGTGATAGATGTGTTAATTAACTGGATTGTGATAATGATTTCATAATGTTTCAAATAATTGTTTTGTACAAGAAATATATACAATTTTATCTGTCAATTATAACTTAATAAAACCAGAAAAAATTAATGAAAGCTTTCAATAGTACTTGAGTTTCTACAATGCTCCGGGTGCTCTTCTAAGTGCTTTAGGTATGCAAATTTACTGAATTACCACAAACCCATATGAAATAGGGTGTGATAAACTCTTTACAGTGGAGAAAACTGAGGTGCAGAGACGTGTGTAGTTGTCAAGTAAAAGAGTCAGTCTCTGAAGCCCAGAAGTCTGTTTCTGTAATTCACTTTCTGAACCTCTAAACTATCCTGTTTCTCAAATGAATATATGTCATTATTTTTCTTTATTCAGTTAAAAAAGTCTTACATGTTTCAAAAAATTACTTCTTTATTTCCTCTCCTTATTGGTTATCTTTCTAATATAAGTCAGAGTTCTTTTAAAGAGTGAGCTTGATGAGAGTGATACAGAATTTAACCAAATGTGCTAAGGATATAATCAAAACATAGTGATTCCATTTTGATGTACAATTAGAGCAGAACATGTATAAGGTAATGGATCTTTGAAGAAAAAGATGATTCAGTGACATGATACCAGAGGTAAGATGATTTTTAAATTAGCAAAAGGCACTAACACAATTATCAGAAGCCCTAAAAACTAAAGAAGGCGTGTTATTTTTCTATTAGCACATGATAAAGATATACAAAGAAAAATATACATTTGCTTTACACTGTGGTGTTACTAATCTAAATAAAGTGTTAATGTCTGATGCATTTATTTCAAAGGAGAGACAAACGTAAGTGGGAGATTATTTCATTGAAAACTAATAAGTGCTTAAATATAATGAACATAATGTATATACAATTACAAGAGTTTCCCTGATAACGTTCTATAAATTCAGGAAGCATGGTTCTGTGTGAGTGTGTGTGTACTTACGCATTACGCCCTGGCCTTTTTGCATTTTGATGTGGTTAAGTACGCCCTTTTTTGTTATAAACACTTTTTGCTATAAAGAAAAAAATTGAGACTGAAAGTTCATCATTAAATATCCCTTATATGTTGAGCAGTGGTGATTTAAACACTACAATACCTGCATTTAAATTTAAAAAGCTCAATGAATTAAATACGTATTTCATGCTTGATTTAAAATGTTCTCCTTCACCCCTACCTTTTTTAATGGGCAAAATTCATGAAGACCAAATTGTCTTGGATTGTTGTAAATATTTTATGAAGTCAATTTGATTGCAATCATGTTCAATAATTTCTTTTTTTGAAAGAGAAGGAAGGGAGAGATGCTGTCACTTTTTGCAGGATACAGAGGCTTTTTTATTGTTCCTATTAAACTTTTCACATACCATTATCTTCTGCTTTAAAAGAAAAACTTCTACAAATTTTGATCAGAATTATTAAACATTCACCCAGTCTTCTCCTGCAAGGCTTAAATGACTCAAATTCAAGGGAACAAAGAGTCAACATATATTCCATTGAAACCTTAGTAGGTTTCAAAGTTGTAATAAGCACATAATGCTGTGTATTAAAGGTTTTTCTACAGAATTTATTACAGTATTTTCCTTCCCTATTACATGCACGTTAAATGTATGTGGGAGAGCTTCATTTGGCGCCTGGAGTATAGTGGCCATTAACTGAATGTCTTTTAAATCTGAATCTGAAAATTTAAAAAGAAAAACAAATGTTAACATTAATGAAGATATCCATCTGTGCCCTCTTCACTAGGCCTAAAAACCTGCTCGCTTGGCGTTTACTTTTGCTTAGACACAATTTTTTGTTTATGAGTAGGTTTTTTTAAATCCAATTTACTTAAACTAGTAAACAAACAAAAACGTTCACAGAAATATAGAGATTAATCATTCAAAAAAGAGAAAAACTGTATGATGCATATTAGATGGACTTCATTTAATGATATAAATATTTTTAATTTTTTTAATATTCTGAGTGCATTTTCTGATATTCAACTATTTTGTACATATCAGTGCCAATGATGAGTTCTCCTTCTCTAATAGTGTCCATGTTTTATAAAAGGTTTATTCAAGGTTGTTTTGACCTATGACAAATTTATAAATCTCTCTTTAATATCTTATTCAATCACAAAAATCTATTGGAATAAAAATAAAACTTAAAAAAATATATATTGCCTAAATAATATGTATCTCTGGAATGTTTTCCTAAAAATTTTGCTGTACTTTTTACAATTATATATAAATATACATACAAATTCTTATCGACCAATACAATTGCAAGCATTCTATAAATTATGCAGTTCATTTTCTTTCTGTATTTATTCCTTGAAATGTCAGGATATCTGATAAAATTCCTTCTTTGTTAATAAAAAATGTTCTTAATTTTGTCCATACACCTAAGTATTTAAAAACAAAATAACATAGACCTAGTCTTACCTTAAATAGATATACTGAAGTGATAAAATCTAGCAATAACAAGTTAGAATATCAGAATTTTTTAAAAAAGACTTATTTCTAATCAAGGCACTTCTAAGTGAGCAAATCAGGTCAGAAATCTTAATCGACTTGAGAGCAAAGTGTCAGGATTCATAGACATACTAGTTACGGGTCTAGACTTTGGAGTCAAATAGTCCTAGTTTAAACCCTCCCAAGGTACTTTCCTGTATTAAATGTGTTTGCCTGCTCAATTTTAATAATTGTTTCTCCACGGGACAGTGAGAGATGTTAGTGCAGTGATAATTTCTGTTTCGCTTATATGGCGTTAATGGCCAAGCCAGAGCATATATTTGATGAATAGTTCTAGTTAACAAAGAAGATATTTGGAATGTGGATTGTTGAATAACCAGGTCATATGCACATCACAGAATCAGTGATATGCAAAAGGTAGAAATCGGTTTTGTATCACCTTTTTGTAAGACAACAAAAAAACTTTGAGATGTTTCCGTAGCAAAGATTGAGATAAAGATTTCACAATTTTAAAGGATTTTAGGTTTTTCCATTCTCCTTTGATTCAAAACTTCTCTGTTTCAGACCATTTTCTTTCAATCCTCTTTTAAGACATCATATTTCCAGTTGACAGGGAATCTAAAAGTAAATCCCCCATCACATTGGTGTAATTGGCTTTTTAGCAAATCCTACAATGTAAAAGGTGGCATTTCTTGCTATGAAGATTTATGAGCACACATATATCCTTAATTTTCACATTTTGTCATGTTTCCATGTTTGAAAATATTTATGCTCTTTTCATTTTCTAACTTTTAAAAATGCGTATAATGCTTTTTGTTACATATAAATTTATTCCAAACTCCACTGAGCCATGGTGCCTGGAATGCGGAGATACCCTTGTTTCCAAACGCCCTGATATTTTCAGTTGTACATTTCTCCTTTCTATCTAATTTTGGAGCATTTTCTTCAAGCAATTTAGTAAGTTGGACATTCCAATTTTACCAGACATGGTGGATTTTTTCATCTTATATTTGATTCTGAATGCGAGAAGAACTGAATATATCAATATTTTAAAACAGTCGATTGAGAACGAGTCTACTGTTTTGTTTGTCTTTAGTAGACTCTTACTGCTGTCTCATGATTGAACATGCACATTAACTGCAGTTACCTCTCTATGGTCAGGCAGGCCGTGGAGGCTTGCTCAAGACTTCTTTTGTCCACTGACTCATTCATGCCCCCAGTCCTCACTGAAGAAACGTAAGAAATGTCCAAAGTACCAGATGAGTTTGTGGTTGGCGTGGAATCTCAGAACTTAGTTGATTCTGTTGAAAAAACTTCGTTTTTCTTTTCCTTAGTATTTAAATATAGAGCTATGTGGAATAAAAAAGAAAAACAATGATGACAACTAACACTTCATGAATCTCAGGCAAGAAAACACATAACGCTAAATTAAACTCCATAAAAATCCAACAGCAAATAACTAATTATTGTTGTACTATTATTATTACGAGATATTTGTATTCTACTTGCTCCCAAAGAGAAATTGAGACAATTAAAAAAGTAATATAATAATATCCATGTACATTTTGGTAAGACAATTTTTTCCTCTTTACAAATATGAAAGATATTTGTGCTATGGGCTTTGTATGGTTTATGAACTACATCCAACTGTTTTTGGCAGCATAATATCCAAATATAATTTTTTAATTTGTAGTTTTTTCTATTTTTCAGTTATTGGAGAAATTCTTGAATTAACAATATTTATAATAAAAGTAATGTTTTATTTCCTGCAGTGCCCATGAGTTAAGTTCAAAAGTTCTGATAGTTAAGTTTTGGGGTTTTTTTTTTAAATAGAAAAAAAGATAATTTTCAAAGTTATGAGTTTCTTTGCTTTTGTGCAATAACTAGATATTATCAGGCTTTTTAAAGATTACTTGTCAGCTAATAGTAAATGAATTCTCAAATATAGATCTTGAGGGAAGCTCTCATGTGTAATAACTTTCATTTTACATATTTACAGATCTAAGAGTTATTTTGCAAACACTCTTTGCCTTTGAACTTAACAACACTCTGTTTTGAAGGAAAGACAGTTTTTGATCCACTATTACAGAAATGGAGAAATGAGGATTTAAGAGAGTTGATTCAGCAAATCACAAACAAAATGTAAACCCGTCACATGGCTCAAAAAACAATGAAATTTCTACTGCAATCTCCTATATTTGATGTGCTGCTTGTAATTTTTATCTACCTCTGGGATAAAATGTTAAGTCCACAGGAAAGAGCTTAAAATATCCTAGAGCTATTGAGCATCATTTACAATTTTATTATCTATTTTCAAAGCTGTTTTCTCAAAGCAACAGATTTTCAGTTGGATTTAGAAATTTATAAGGCTCTTCCAAAGGTTGACATTTAATTCAACACATCAAGAACTACTAGTGTATGACGGCACTTTGCTAGACACTGTGAGAAATACATGTTTTTAGTCAATGAATGCGTTTCTTGCCTTTAAGGAAATTATCTTAGAAAATCTAATCTTAATTTTAAAGTACCTAAACAAACATTTGTAAGCTTGATAAACTAGTCATACATATGAAAATTTGTTTTAATTCCTGTGTACACATCAGGGCATGGTGTCAATTCTGATGGAGGTGGAGAGCCCAGCCATTTTCTAGGCAGAAAAAGAGATATGGTGAAGATTGCATTTTCTGAAGCTTGATCTCACATGTCTTAGTTTCCCACAAAAAGGAGAGCCTCTCACAAGAGACTGCATAAATCCCTTAGTTCATTTTTTTTAAGAGATCCCATGGAGCAAATGTGAAATCTGGGAGAGGAAGAAAGAAAAAATAATACAAGCATATACTCTTAAGTTTGGTCACCACTGAGCTGTCGACATATATTCACCTTTTTCTCCATTATGCAATCACTGAGCCATGACACATTCGCCATGCTTCTAGGCTGCACCTGGATGAGTGCCACCAGGTTCCTAGTGACATCCCACATAACGGATCAGAGAAGCACTGGTGTGGAACATGGGACGAATGTCTCAGCTAAGGAGAAAGTTTGTCAGGTTGTGCCTTTTAAAGGCTGTCTGTAGTGCACTGTCTGGTGAAAAAGGGAGGCAGCAGAATGTGAGACAATTTTAATGCAACACATGATAGGAAGGCATATTAGAAAGATACCTCAACAATCCTAGTTTTGATGGTAAGGGTCAGAACTATTAACTCATTCAACAAAAATTTCCCTCAGCATCTGTTGCATGCCAAGACCTTCACTGGAAGTTGCATCACAAAGAACCATTAGAAACAGTCCCCAGTTTCAAACAGCTCAAAGACAGAGATACATGCATTTTAAAAAGCAGAGACTTGACTAAATTTTAAGATGATTTGATTAAAAATGTAAATGCCTGAACAGGTTTGAGAAACGTTTTATAAATAAATGCATTAAGAATTGGTGATTAAGTGCCAATAAAATATGATTAAAAATAGGACAAAACATATCTTCAAGTTGAGAGAAAAAATTTGAGAGAAAAACTGAAAGTTGGATTAAATAATGATGCTGCCCTTGGGCACTCATCCTTAGATCTAAAACTGTCTATTTCAATCCTTAACTCAATATTCAGTTTCCCAACCAAAATAATTAGCTAAAAGTTAGCCATGCGTGTCCTCTGGAAGGCTGGTAAGGTCAAAGCAAAGGCAAACTTGAAGATGCAAGTTACACCTGAAAGTAACTGCTTCATGCCAATTAAAGTTTTTCTAAAGAGGACTCAGAAAACTCATGCTGGTACAGAAGGTCTGTAACTTGCCCTGTGATGACAGAAAGAGAGAACCTTCAATTAACTGCCTTTATCAATTTCTGGCCTCATATTCTATAGTACCTAGAAATAACCTTTTTGTTCAATGTTCACCCTCTTCCCTTTCCCCCAAAATCAATAGTACTAATCTTATAAAACAGATATTTAATGATTACAATCATCTTAGCTGAAATGAGCTTACTGAAATAAAATGCATTGATATACATATACTTTGAGACTTAAGAATGCCTATACTGACTGGACTTGTCTGTTAGTTATGAATAATTTAGAGATAGGAGATTATAGTTAAGCAAAGCCCACTCAATCCCTTTAAATCTTGAACTTTTCAAGTTAGTTTTAACTTTACTAGATCCTCCTCTTTTGCTTTACCTATTGATGTAATTCCCAGAGCTCACTACTTGGATCTCTCGTCTTCATTATTTATTTCCATTCTTCTTGTGATGTTGCCAACCTCAAATGCCAGCTGTATGCCAAAAACTTCCAAATTGATATATTTGCGGGACCAACCTGAATTCCACACAAGTCACCCAACTGCCACCTATACACTTTAGTTAAATTGAAAATAGGCATCTCTAATTTAACTTTTCCAACACCATACTTTATACCTTCAGCTATCCCCGAAATCTGCTCCACTTGTGGAATTCCCAATCACAGCTGAGGGCAACTCCATCCTTACAGTTCCTAGACCAAAAACCTTGGCATCCTCCTGACTTCTCATCTTTAACTCACATCTCTTCTTCAATCAGTTAAAAGTTTCTACTAGCCCTATCTTCAAATAAATTACAAATTTTATCATTCCTTAATTTTCTCCATCAGCACCAGACACCAAGATTCATAATCTTTCCCTTAGAATATTGCAAAAGACAAACTAGCCTCCAGTCATCCACTTTTGCTTTCCTACAAGATACGCTCAACATACTGTGAGAAGGATCCTTCTAAAATCTCTAACACTATCATTTCTCTTTTAAGAAATCACCAATGGCTTCTCGTTTTCCTGAGAATGAAAACAAGCAAACAAAAAATGATAATGGCCTGTAACGCTCTAAATAACATGTTTTTTTCTTAGTGTTCTGATTCTATCTTCTACAATCTTCCTTTTGGCTAAACTGCCCTCTCTATTGTTTTTGGAACATATCAGGCATACAGATGTGTTCCTTCTGCTTGGTGTGTCCTTGTCTCACTTGGTAACACTTTCACTTCCTTCAAGCTTCTATGTAAGTGTCAGCTTCTCACCTTTATATTATACCCCCTTATGTTACTGAAATACACACTTTTGCATAGCCTTTGAATACATTTTCAGCACTAGGACAACCAGTGTTGTTTGGAAATGTTGTTGTTTCTAACTTTATATGTTTGATGTAATTATGTTTTTCCTCTTTATATTCTTTTTGTACTAACTTAGGATAAAATATTTTTGATTTTTTTCCTACAGACCATTTTCCTTATTACTTAATTGCTTTTAAGAGTAGTTAAAATGGAAAAGTCAATGTTTGGTGACATTACTGACTTATGTTTAAGTTTGAAGCATTTACCCTGTGGCTGATAAAGCAAATTAATTGTCTACACTGTGTAGCTATATGGTCAAGTGAATTGAAAACATGCTTCATGGAGTGAAATCACCTTTGCCTAACTTTTAACAAATCTTTAGAAGTTATTGAAATCTTTTAGTTAAAGTCAAATGTTAATGTAAAATTTTCAAATGTTGGGGTAAAACACAATTCTGTGGGCAAATTATAGGACTGCACTATCTGCATAAAATGTTTGTGGGTGATCTCAGATAAACTGTGTTGTCAAAGGAGGATTATACAAAACGAACCTCTATATAGAAGAACATACACGGTGAGAAATGTCCATTTGTACGTAACAATAACAAATACGAGGAGTGGAATCATTGGATGGGGAAGGGAAGCAATAAAGTACTGTCTTAGATTTTCTATTTGCATAAATTAGATCACAGAACATTTTCTGTATGCTGATGGCTGTGCATTCAGCTGTAAGTAAGTTAACAGTTATTACCGAGGCAAAATTGTGCCATTTGTAGTTATATAATGCAGGAGAAAAATGACTGAGATCTAGACTACCAGACATTACTAGGAATAGCAATTTATTATTTTACCCCTGAAAGGACTTGAAATAATAGACCAGTAAGATAAGATGGAGCTTAAGATTGATTTTGCCAAGAATTAGGGAATTGAATGGAATCCATAAGAAACACAATGAGGGTTACTAAAGGAAAGAAGTAAATGAATTGCAGAGAAGAGTTTAGATACAAACAAGTGTTCCAACATCTTTGTCAGATGAGTTTTCTAACCATAATAAAACTTTTATGATGGTGACAAATTACAAAAGAAGATTTGGCCCAGTCTCTCGTTTCAGTCCCACATGAGTTCAAACAGAGATGTCGTGATTTTCTATGAATAATAAAATTCCAAAAAAAGCACATTCAGAACCTATAATATGTGCTAATATGTGTGGTAGCTGCAAGTGTAAGAAACTTTCATTAACAATGCTCGTAGTGAAAATAAGAGTCAGAGAATTCACACTACTTTCTGAATAAAGACAGTCTCTTCAGCAAATGGTACTGGGAAAACTGGACAGCAGCATGTAAAGCAATGAAGCCAGAACACTCCCTTACACCATACACAAAAATCAACTCAAGATGGATCAAAGACTTAAACATAAGACAAGATACAATCAACCTCCTAGAAGAAAATATAGGCAAAACATTATCTGACATACATCTCAAAAATGTTCTCCTAGAACAGTCCACTCAAGCAATAGAAATAAAAGCAAGAATAAATAAATGGGACCTAATGAAACTTACAAGCTTCTGCACAGCAAAGGAAACCATAAGTAAAACAAAACGACAACCTACGGAATGGAAGAAAATTTTTGCAAATGAAACCAACAAAGGCTTGATCTCCAGAATATATAAGCAGCTCATATGACTTAATAAGAAAAAAATAAACAACCCAATCCAAAAATGGGCAGAAGACCTAAACAAGCAACACGGAAGACATACAAATGATCAATAGGCACATGGAAAAATGCTCAATATCACTAATTATCAGAGAAATGCAAATCAAAACTGCAATGAGGTATCACCTCACACCAGTCAGAATGGCCGTCATTCAAAAATCCACAAATGACAAATGCTGGAGAGGCTGTGGAGAAAGGGGAACCCTCCTACACTGCTTGTGGGAATGCAGTTTGGTGCAGCCACTGTGGAAAACAGTATGGAGATTCCTCAAAAGACTAGGAATAGACTTACCGTATGACCCAGGAATCCCACTCCTGGGCATATATCCAGAAGGAATCCTACTTCAGGATGACACCTGCACCCCAATGTTCATAGCAGCACTATTTACAACAGCCAAGACATGGACACAGCCTAAATGTCCATCAATGGATGACTGGATAAAGAAGAAGTGGTATATTTATACAATGGAATACTACTCAGCCATAAAAACTGACAACATATTGCCATTTGCTGCAACATGGATGTTCCTGGAGAATGTTATTCTAACTGAAGTAAGCCAGAAAGAGAAAGAAAAATACCATATGAGATCGCTCATATGTGGAATCTAAAAAAACAAACAAACAAACAAAAAAAAACCCCAAAAATACCAAAAAACCCAAAGCATAAATACAAAACAGAAATAGACTTACAGACATAGAATACAAACTTGTGGTTGTCAAAGGGGCGGAGGGTGGGAAGGGAAAGACTGAGATTTCAAAATTGTAGAATAGATAAACAATATTATACTGTATAGCACAGGGAAATATATACAAGATCTTATGGTAGCTCATGGAGAAAAAAATGTGACAGTGAATATATATATATATATATATTCACGTATAACTGAAAAATTGTGCTCTACACTGGAATCTGATACAACATTGTAAAATGTTTATAAGTCAATAAAAAATGTTAAAAAAAGTTACACTTAAAAAAAATTTGAGAGATAATTCATCTGCAAATACATTTTTTTAACCCGTGATACTTTCAAATGTATTTGAGTCTGTAGTAAGTTTTTATCCAGACTAGGATATATGGATATTTAAACTATAATTTCAGAGAAGACTGAGTCGTAGGAATACCGCAATTAGAGAGGATAAAAGTGAGAGAAGTTTTCTAAATTTGCACATGTGTATATTTATTAAAGAAAAGAACCTAATTTTGTTATTTTAACAATACTGTTAACATTTAATAGCAACTTCATAGATAAATGGCCTATGATTATGAGACAATAATTTCAACATAAATTTATGCTCAGAAAGTTTTGAGACAAAGCAACTCCTAATTTGGGGGGTGATGGAGAATACAAAATTACATTAAAAAATCTAAATTATTTGGCCAACATAAGTAGGGAAATGATTGAGTTCACAGATGAGGGAAAATAAGACTGTTTCAATCAAATGATAGCAAAAAGAAGATAGTTGCTTCAAGTTCTTTAGGGACGATAATGATACAGATAATAAGATGTGTTCAGATTACGTGTTGTGCATATTGTAATGAAAATTTATTTTAAATACAGTTAAAATGATCAAATAAAGTGAGAATTAAAGAAAGATATATTTATCAATATGCTATCAGGAAAGCAGATATCACTGTAAGCATTAAAGAAAGATTTTAATTCATAAAATTAGTAAAAGTCTTGTAAAGGATGTAAGTGAAAAAAGTGAGGTAACCTAAGGATGAGAAACTGCAGGGAAGACTACCTCCCTTCAGGGATGGAAAAATAATAGGTATGCTGCCGAGAGCCCACAATTCTAGAGTGTCCTGTGGCGTCTGCGGATGCTCTGGCTTCTGCAGAGTCTTGGATGCTGTGGGTGTTGGGATTCCCACTGTTAAAGCTTTGCAGGGGCCAGGAGTCTACAGCTCCACTATGCTGGTCAGGACTTTTAGACTCAAATTGCCCTTTTACAGTCACTGTTGCTGTGGAAGCCCATCAGTGCGTGCTCTGCTGCAGAGATCAGCGTGCTCGCTGTCGCCGCTGCCATCGTCTGCATCCAGCCTGTGGGAACCAGGCTGCTGGCGGAGGCTGCCGGGGAGGGGGTTGTCCTTCAGCTGTTCTCACTGGCACCACACCGCCTGAGCAAGCTGCTGCTCCCGGACAGACCAACAGGACCAGAAGGGAAAACACAATTCCTTCTCTCTTTCTCTCACCTTCAAATCTTCCTTCAGCGCCTCCCATTAACTGTCACAAAAGTACATGAAATGTGGTTTTCAGGTTTCTAGACTCTGGTGATGTTACCCTAGAAGGTAAAGACCTCAGTTCTCGTCATAACCAAAAAATAAGTTTACAGTCGGGAGACAGTGCACTGTGTAGCAAAAGATTCTAAAGGATTTGTTTAAGAAAGGAAAAGTACACCCCCAAGAACGGGAGGCGGGCTGATCCAAGGGAGGAAAAAGCGGAGGTTTTTGTCTCCCATTTCTCTTATACCCTCGCTTAGAGGTCGTCTCTTGATTGACAGCTCTTGTCCCTGGAGTGCTTAGTCATGTTTGTCCCCTTTGCGCATGTCCTTACCCAGGGTGTACACAGGAAAACCCATCGCCGGGGGCCTAAACTGCAATGTTAATTATGATACAATGAGCATCGGGTTGTGTCCGGTTAGGTCCTTTCTGTTATGGCACTGTCGTGGCTTTTGTGTTCTAACCAGTTTCTTGCTGGCACTCATTTAGAAGAAGTAAAGCCCCTTTATGCTGGAGGCGGGCACACCACCATTTTCTAGACCATCCTTCCTCTCTGCCATCTGTCTGCCTGGTGCCCCCACTTATCTAACTACCTAACCGTGGTACGTAGGAGAACACATAAAGGCAAAGACAAGTAACAAACATACCATGTGCAGTGCCTCAGTTACATTTGTGAGAACTGAAAATACATGAAAAATCTATTATAGCATCTGAGTGGACTAACACATTGTCATTTCTAATAGGCTGGACACCAAGGCTGGCAGAGGTAAAAATTACATGGTACCAGGTAAGGAAAGTAATACAACTATAAATATAAGATTCAGAAGAATAAAGGATCAACAGATCCATGATATTCACTCTGCATTCTAGAGAACGTCAATCTGAAGAGCAGAGCAAAACAAAACAGAACTCAGACCCGTAGGATGAAGAAACAGCTCCATGGTATCGTCACAAAAAGATAATGGTGCACAGATTATATTACATATTATAGGTCTAGAGCAAAGCCTTGTCAACTGTGGTCTAGATTATTCAAAGCTTTGAAAGCCAGCAAAAAGAAATTTCAACTTGAGATCCTGAAATTTTTTATACAAAATGGCTTTCATAGTACTCTGCAAAATGGTAGTTTTCATTTTGCTGTCCCATTAATTTCTAGCACTGCCTTTACATCCTAGCAAAGTATTTCATAGATTACATAACCTACTTATCTCCATATATTAAAAAATATCACTTTGAACCATAAGAAGCATAAAGGAGAAATAATGGAAAAGTAAATCATAATAAGATAAGATGTATTTCATATGTAGCGGTTCATCCTTGACAGGAGAAGTGATAATGAAGATACATTACAATCTCTTGTGTCATATGTTTTCTGTTTGCTGTTTCCTATCCACACTGCACTCTGTCACGTTGTGCTATATGCCCCCAAGGAATGACTTAATTGGGGCATATCAATGAGATTCTTTACCATATGACTTTGCAGGAATTTGTCAATTCAAGGCACCAGCGAGGGTCAGAGGGTAGGAGGAAGGGGATGGGACATTAATTCTGTTTCCATCCCTGGTAGTTTGTCACAGGTTTGTTGCATCTTGGTGCAGAAGATCACAGCCCTCTTCAAACAACTACTTTCCCCAGGTTTCACTAACTGTTCTCTTCCTTGTTCTTTCTGGTCTTGAGCTGGCCTGGCACCTTAAATGTCTGATTCTTGGATTACTCTGCTAGTCCCATTCCCCCCTCCCCAAACCCTGTCCACATTTTTGTAAACTTTGAGGACTTTTATTAAATCCTCTTCCAGTTGTCTACTGTGACTATTCCACCCATCCTTTCTGTGTCCTGACAATTCTGTGTATCTATTTTTAATAAATAAGCTTAGATTTGTGACAAGTAGGTGACAAGAAGCTATAATAAAAATATTGAAGAAAATGATAGAATAGTCATGCCTGAAGGAAGAAATAAAATTTAATGTTAGAATAAGCAATTACAGACTTGCTTTATTTGTGTATGTCAGAGGAAAAAATAGAAAACTAACATTAATTGAAGTAGAGATAACATCCCAAGATGTTGTAGATTGTCAAAGTGGAAAAGACTAAAAAAGTATGATACACTCACAAATGATGAGTTGAATCTGACGTATTTGCATCAAAATAACTCCCTGTAAGTTCATGATTAAATATTATAATATACAGTTAATATGTGAAATCTATGTTAACAAAATATATTCAGATTTAACACATTTAACATGTAAATGACCTTGAAGAACTTTTAAATCAATGGGTAACAGGGAGTAGAGGATGAAGACAATAAAGGAAAGTTAGAGAAGGTGATGGGTGGTGGTAAGTTTCGATTTCTGGGAATAGAATAGATTTCTGCTTAGAACAGAAAACAATAAGCAAACCAGAAAATATACAGATACAATATCAAATGCTAAGCTAGGTTTTCAAGACCATTTGCTCGTTAAATAACTAGTTGGGTTTTTGGAATAATAGTCCCCAAACATGTTATTATATGATATCTGTAAAATAACATGTGAAATGATTAAATATGAGGCATTTTAAAATAACACTTTATTTGAAATATTCAAAAATCATATTACACTTTTTCAGGTGTCAGAAGGTTCCCTAGTACTCACTACATTTGAAGAAATTGCATGTAAGCTTTTTGCACTTGTATATCTGCATTAAAAGAGAAATGATGCAGAAGTACAAGCCTTCGTCATAGCTAACTTAGCAGTAAATTTCTCTCCACATGTTAGCTCTCCCAATAATAGCCCAGACTAATATTTTGTATTGTTTCGTCGTCATTTCCAAGCTTCTCCCTTTTCATTGTTATTATATAAATTTAACGGAGGCTGCCTTAATGTCATGAGACAGTTTTCCCCTTTAAATTCAAGAAGGCTAATTATAAACTATTAGGTCGCTAAGCCATCTATAGCTCTTAACAGAAATCCAACTATAGAAGGGAAAAATGATTAACAGTTACTTCATATGATCTCAAAGGGAAATTTGTGAGATTTAATTGGATAATATCGACAAAATGTTTCAATTCCAAGGAGAAAATAATACATAATCATAAGAAGCAAAAGGAACCACAGTAAAATTATACTATCTAAGTAGCAGTAAAGTTAGGTTTCAGTTTGGATTCTGACAAACTAGTGATAGGATACTGATCTGAATTGTTCTCAATCTCTCTTTCAACTCTTATCAGCAAAGACTCATAGAACTGTAAGCTATTATGGAAAGTATAATAGATTGACAGCACTGGAGGATGGCAGGTTCAAGTTCTTGCTTTTTTGTTATCAGTTGTAGGGCTATAAGCCTGTTGTGGAAATGCTCAGACCAAGTTTCCTTAGCTGTAAAATGATGATAAAAATTCCTTTCTACCTCACAGGCTTTCTCTGAGGATCATATTTTTTTAAAGTTAAGTGAAAGGATGTGGACAATTTTAATGTGCTCTATAAAAATTTTCTTAAAAAATTTGCTATCATATATATATACACACACACATTTATATAATGGAATATTACTCAGTCATAAAAATAATGAAATCTTGCCATTTGTGACAACATGGACGGACCTTAAGGGTATTATGCTGGGTCAAATAAATCAGACAGAGAAAGACAGATACCACAGGACTTTACTTATTTGTAGAATCTAAATAAACAAACAAACAAATTAAAACAAACTCAGAGATACAAAGAGCAGACTGAGGGGAGAGTGAAAAGGTGAAGGGGGTCAAGTGTATGGTGATGGATTGCAACTAGAACTTTAGTGGTGACCACTAGGTAATGTGGACATATGTCAAATTGTAATGTTGTATACCTGAAACTTACATAATGGTATACACTCTTGTACCTCAGTTTAAAAAAAAAAAAAAAGAATGTAGTATACACCTACAATGGAATATTATAAGAGAAATAAGAGAGGCTGGTCTCATGGAATTTGCATCACCAGCAAGCATGTCATTGAACTTAAAATACTCATTTATCCATCACCTCAAGATGTTGTTGACCTCTTTTGATTGTGTTTGAGAAGATGAGCATCTGGGCATATGTCGAAGGGCAAGAGGTTAGGCTGAATAGTAAAGTCATCTGGAGTCTCATTGTTAGAAATTTCTAATTACTAGGCACGGGGTGAGGCATAACATAAGAATTTTTTAGAAGCTCCCAGGTAAATCTAGTATGCAGCCTGGGTTGAGAATCACTGGCCCACGAGTGCAGCCCTCTTCTTTGCCTCAGCTCCCCAGGAGGATTTGTGCTATAGGGACATGGTAAGAAGTTATGTAACTATATGCTAAAGTTTCCAGGTTTTACATTCACAAGAACAATATATGATAGTTCCAATTGCATAATATTTATGAGAATGTGGAGGAGGTAGTATTTTCTCATTTTGTAAATTCTTTCTTTCTTTCTTTCTTTCTTTCTTTCTTTCTTTCTTTCTTTCTTTCTTTCTTTCTTTCTTTCTTTCCTTCCTTCCTTCTTTCCTTCCTTCCTTCCTTTCTCTTTCTTTCCTTTCTTTCTTTCTTTCCTTTCTTTCTTTTTTTCTTTCCTTTCTTTCTTTTCTTCTTTTCTTTCTTTTCTTTTCTTTCTCTCTTTCTCTCTTTCTTTCTTTCTTTCTTTCTCTCTTTCTTTCTCTCTTTCTTTCTTTCTTTCGTTCTTTCTAACAACTTTACTGTAGTATGGTTCCTATTCAGTAAACTACACATCTTTCAGATGTACACTTGAATGAATTTTGATAGATGTACACACCAATGAAACTACTACCATAATCAAGATGGCTAACATTTCTGTCACTCCCCAAGAGGTGCAATTTTCAAATTTCCAGTTTATCCCTTCCCACCTGCTTTACCCTCTGGTAACCATGAGATTGTTTACTATGTCTGTGTCTGTTTCTGTTTTGTAAATGAGTTCATAGTGTCCTTTTTTTCCTTTTTTTTTTTTTTAGATTCCACATATGAGTGATATATGGTATTTTTCTTTCTCTTTCTGGCTTACTTCAATTGGGATGACAATCTCCGTAGGATGACAATCTCCAGGTCCATCCATGTTGCTGCAAATAGCATTATTTTATTCTTTTTTACAGCTGAGTAGTATTCTATTGCATATGTATACTATAATTTCTTTATCCATCCATCTGTTGATGGACATTTGTGTTTTTTCCACATCTTGTCTGTTGTAAACAGTGCTGCTATGAACATTGGGGTGCATGTATCATTTTGGTTTTAATTTGAATTTTAATGATGCCTAATGATCCTGATAAATTTTTGATATGTTTACTAACCATTTATATATTTTTCTTTATAAAATGTTTTTCCATGTATCTTGCTCATTTTAACATGTTTGTGTTTTATTATGCAGTTGTGAAATATTTAAAAATAAATTTTGGACACAAGACCTTTGTCAAATGTTTATCATAAGTATATTTTCTTTCAACCTTTTGTTTGTATGTTGCCCTTTGCTATGGGAATGTCTGATCTTTCAGAAAATTAGTAATCACTGTTTTCAGGGTCAATGTTCTCCACCATGACATCTATGCTCACTCCCTTCAATGTGTACTAATACACTCTTTTACTTTTATTTATATCTTTTGGTCTTTGTTCACCAGTCTTTTAATGAGTCACTTTTTTTTTTTTGTATTTTCCAATATCCTTTTATGTTAACTTGCTAATCCTTTAAAATCACCAAGTTTTCTATGCATCTGCTTTCATATTTGTGATTTTTGCCTCATGATTGAAATTTTTCACTAACAGATATAAAGCAAAAAAAGATACAGGAGCAAAACTGGAATAATTATTTTACTTTCATGAACTAGTGATTAGAAGAGTCGAGAATTTAAGGGGTGTGGATCAAATCAATATAAATTTTTTGTCAAAGCTCTCAATGAATAATATAAATTAAATATTTGAAAATAATATTATAAACTGAGAATTTAAGGAATATGTAAGAAAAATGTAATTATAGTGACAGCCACATGCTAATCTGCAACATAACTTAGTGTTGAAAGCTATATATTAAAAATACTACACAATTGTGTCCCTAAATTCTGCTATCTAGGGAGCACCCAATTCTAATTCTTCATCCACTATAAATATTTTTAATTTGTAAAATGCCTACCACAATGAGTAGGTTTCTATGTGATCCATTTAATACACAAGGGGCTTTCATATAATAAAATTGCCAAAAATAATTTCTGCAACATTATAAACAACAAAAACTCTGAATTTTATTTTAAAGTAATTTTATATTAATGGAATTTGTTTTCATAGATAATGTCTATTATTGTTTCATAGTAATGTCTTCATAGAATTGAGAATAACTTTGGTTCCTTCTTGAACTCTGTTAAAGGAACAAGCTAAGGACCACAATGCAAGCCACACAATACATATTCTGAAACTGGCAGGAATGTAAATGATTAATGAATAGAACAAAGCCACAGAGAAAGAAAATAAACTTTTTATTCAATTAATTTGTAGAATTCCATATATTTTACTGTATAAGATCATGATTTAGCTTTTAATGTTTTTTATCTTTAGCTTTATATGTGCCACAGTTTATTTATAACTTTAACTTATAACCATCTTATGTATATTCCCCATAATAATGTACCATTAATTTGACTTATAAATATCTATGTGTATAGTGTCTCTCTCAGAATAATAGTAATGTTATAATAATAATAGTAGTCAAATAGATAGTATTTATTCTTTGCCAGGCATTAATCAAAGTGCTTCACATATATTAACCAATTTAATCGTCACAAAAATATTGTTATGTCAATATTAGCATTGATGCCATTTACATCTGAGATACTAGCAGACAGAGAAGTTAAATAACTTGCTCAAATATATACAACAGTAAGTAATTGGTTAAGATGTAATTGAACCTAGACAATGTTTCAAAATCCTAGGCCCTTACTTCCTGTGTTATACTATCAACACACATGAAGTAGATTATGTTGATTTTGAAACCTTGAAAAGCAAAGATTGCCTTTCCTCACCTCTCCCCAAATATCGCATCTTGATGTCATTACATTTTATCTTTGTTTTAGCTTGTTTTCTGGGCTCAAATGCCTTCTGCATTTCTACATACAAAATCCCTACTAAATTAAAAGACCTAGATTGAATTATATGTTCTTTAAGAAACCAAAGAAGCATTTTTGCTTGACTTTTTCATATGTATTTACTGACCCAATAATTTTCATATTACCATGATTATCCGGATCCCTATTTTTTTCTAAAATAGTAGTAAATAATATTTGGCCTTGTTATCAGTAGTTAACACTAAATAGATATTTAAAACCTGTATAATTTCTCTTTGTCTAATTATTTTTATCCTTCTCAAAATGATACATTTTTAATGTATGTTTACAATCTACCCTACACCTCTCCTGGGTCTTGCTATGAGAGAAGAACGTTAAATGTATTCCCTTAATCACTAAGATAAAAATGGAATTTTAAGAGGTAGAATTATATGAAGTTCTAACCTATAAACACGGTGTGAGACTTTTCATTTCCCAGTTCTTGATGGGAATTAAATTTAAAATTATAATAGCTTATAAAATTTATAGCTTTCCCTCCAGGATAATTAACTATGTAAAATCTCAGAGAACAGAGCTATTCAAGATGCTGTCAGAGTGTTAAAACAAGCCTCAGATACACTAAATACAAGCCCGAGCTCTTGTATTACACACTGCCTTGTTAGATCAGCTGGAATACGAAATATTCCCTTTGTCTTTTAAAAGTTATAATAAACATGATGTTTGAAGTTGCCTAGAAGCAGTACTCACAGAAAAATACCACCTTGTGTGCAAGGTGATGGGGTGAGTTTTGTTTTGTTTTGTTTTGTTTTTAAGAAAAAAGAAAAGCCATTTTTCTATAGTGTCAAGTTGTTCCTGAATTTGAAAGCATAGTAAAAGACAAAATTTGAGGGAGGGTGGAAAGTTGTAGAATGTTGAGGAGAGTGAGTTGGTTTTTTGGGGGGTTTTTTGTTTTTGTTTTTTTTTGTTTTGTTTTGTTTTGTTTTGTTTTTGCTTCACTGTATATAATCACTGAGTCTGTAAAGATAGTATTACTAATTATGTTAACTTTTTGGCAAACTTCACTACTTTCAGTGAGCCTATTCACGAAAAATTTAAGAACAAAAAAAGACCTCATAACAAGTTTCCTATCAAATAGTATAATAGCGTAAAACGAGAATTTAGTTTTCTCTTTGTTAAAGTGATTTACAGGTGCCCGAGCTTTTAATTAGGAGCATGTAAAAGGTAACAAACACTTTAAGTAACACTTATGTGTAATCCAAAAACCGGAGAACAAAGGTTCCTTGCTTATCAAAGAACTAAGTTTTTTAACATTTACGTTGTCTTTCTGTTTTTATTTTAAGTGAATTGTCACTCACTTTGATTGCAGGCCAGTGCCTTCCCACGCACTCATATCAAGGGGTCACATCACCTCTGACAAATCTCTTAATTCTGCTTTTCCAGTGCCTGATACTATATTTAGAAGAAAAGAAAAAGAACTTTTCAACCACAAACTAGAATTTTTAGAAGTCCTAATGATCACAAAGATTTATTCTTTCACTGTATAATGAGATACTAGAAATGTTTTATATGTCTGTAGTACGTATTTTATCTCATCACTATTGGAAGAGCTGCATGGGAAGAAGTAAAATCAGAAGGCAACAACAGCATTTTCTAAGTTTGTAAGGTTAAATGTTGTTAATACAGATGCTTCAGAACTTATATGCTTCATGGTAGAGGGCACTGGATATATCCCATACCTTCCCTGTACGTACTATGTTTTTATCTTTGAGGGAACTTGGACTGCAACCTTATGAAACAGTTCTGCATTGTAATTTAAAGATAATTTTACACTACTTCATTTTTATATAGTTATGGGAATGAATTAACCACAGGCATTCAGTTTCATAATCCAACAGGTTTCTGCTTCCCTATATAGTCCCTTTATAGTCCCTGTTCTAGTTTAGAAGCTGTCTTATAGTCCCAGAGCTCTGTGCATATTGTGTCAGATCCTTTGAAAGACTCCTGTTTCAGAGAATAGATATTTTGTGCAAGCTACCACGCTGGCATTGCACAGGCAATTCTTGTGCAAGCGGTCAATTGCAAGTGGTCTTTGTTAGGATTTTAGTATTTATAGTTCAGAATCAGACAGATTACTGACCCAAGATCAAGAAATCAAGAATTAATGCTGTAAAACTAAATGAACTAATGAGAGAACTGTAACTCTTGTTTTACATGGAATATTGTTGGCAGTGTTTTTATTGTTATCTTGGTACCTGACATTCAGGACCTCAGATTCGCAGGTGGTGAGGGAGCTCATAAAACTTAGCAAATTTTGAAAAACTCAAAATGAGTGCAATGCATCCAAATTTTATAGATACCGTAGGTATAAACAGGTAGAGAGAGGGTTTTGTACTTGGGTTTCAAGCCTCAGTACACAAGAAAAAATAACGCAGGCTTTTAGAAGGGCAGTCCCAATGCCATATGAAAGTTTCCAGATGACAGTTAATTCTCTGGCATTGGTTTGCTCAACATGGCATGATCAAAGAACTGTATGTAATTAACACTTTTGTTGAACCTATACATGAAATAATCTGTCCAAATACTATGAGATGAGTAATATAGTTAAGATGAATTTCTGGAGATTATCATCAAAAGGGCAGTGAGAGACTGTCAGAAAATTTATCTGAGGCTTGGAAATAAGCAGAAGAGATTACTAGTTACTCCTTTAGGACATTTCTGGTTCTACACCTTTGATTGATTTTCTGCTGACTGGCTTATTTTACATTCTGTAAAGCAGATTTATTTTGTAGATTATTTTCAAGTAAAGATACAAAAAAATTACGTCTGCTGGAAAAGATAAAGTCTAAAGATTACAATACATTGTCCTAAATGACATTGACCAGCTTTGGATCTAAAACTAATTTCATCCTAACATTCTTTTATTAGATTGCCAGTGCAGCTCAAATGAACTTTGAACTGATTTCAATACTCTACTTCTTCCCTCATTTACTAATGAACACAATAAAATATCTGACATACATTCAATATAATTGCATTTGTCACTTTTTTTATTTTATCATCAGAGAAACACATGTTAAAACCACAATGTCATAGACCAAAACAATAAATTGTAATGGCCAAAAACAAAAAACAAAAATAAATAAAAGGCTGTCAACCTCAATGTTGGCAAGAATGTTGAGACACTAAAACTCTTGTACACAATTCATACGGGAAAGAATTGATAACTGCTTAGGAAGGTGTTTAGCAGTGCTTCCTAAACCATAACATTTATAAATATGTGACCTAGCAATTCCATGTATATGATTATGTATGTATTTATGTATGCATGTATATGAATACTTTCAATGTATTCAGCATATATGCAAGCATATGTTCACCAAAAGAGACCTACTAGGATGTTTATACTGAAACTATTTGCAATATCTGAAAAGTGGAAACTACCAAGTAGCCATCAAGAATAAAATGGATTAATTTTGGGTGCATTTAAAATGGATAAACTTTGTGTACATTTAGGATTGTATATAGTAATGAGAATGAATTAACAGCTATATGCAATAATCTGGATAAACTTCATAAACATGATGTTAAGAGAAGCCAGATATAATCAAGTACAAACTCTGTAAATCCATTTATATCTATGGTAAAATAGTTAAAACTAGTCTATGCTATTATAGTCAGGATTTGGGGGCAGGTTGCTAAGGAAGTTTGGGAGTACCGATAATTTCTTCGGTGTGTTGAGTTCAGATGTAAAATTCTTAAAAGTACAGAAAAAGTATATTAAAATCAGCAGCCCACTCTATGGCACAATCAGGAAGTATTAGGTTGTAAATAAAAGCGTTTTCATCCTGTGGAATAGCTGGCAGATGTTATGGTTCTACAAGAAAAGGCTTTAGGCCAAATATGACCTTCAGGTATCTGTGAACCAACAACAGGTAATGTCAGCAGAAGTGGTAGCCTCAAACCAAAGTATGCATGGCAAAAAAGAAAACCATTTATAATTTGATATAATGTTCCAATCAATATTCATTAATGCATGAGTTCCTTAAGGGCAAATATTATATTTTCATGGGTTTTATTTCATTTCTGATGTTTCTATGCCATGTTAGCCTTTTAAGCTGTTTATTCTATTTGTGATAACTTACAGGCTAGAAAAACAACAATAATAAAACAGCTAATATATATTGATTAGGTAGCGGGTGTCAAGTACTGTGAAAAATTCAATTTAAGTGGATTAGCTCATTTTAATTTTCAATTATTATTTGTGAATGGTTTTGGAGTATTTCTGTCATGTAAAGACAAGTTTAGAGCTGTCACAGGTAGCTACGAAGACTTACTGATTTCAGAGAGGTCTTAAGGTCTTTCTGTCTTTCTTCTCTACAATCCTTATTTTTGTTTCCTTAGTCAAGATTTCAAGATGTCTGTTTATACCATCACATAGGCATTCCAGACAGGAAAAAAGCAAGAGAGAAGGCGAATGCTGTGCTCACATTGGAAGTTTGGGATTTGCAGATACTAACTACTATGTATGAAATAAATAAAGAACAAGGTCCTACTGTAGAGCACAGGGAACTATATTCAATACCTTGTAAAACCTATAATGAAAAAGAATATATATGTATAACTTAACCACTATGCTGTATACCAGTAATTAACCAACAAACTATATGTCAATAAGAAATTAAATTAAATCAAAAAGTTAAAATTATAAAAAGAATGTTGTGCCCCTTTCCTTTCTTTTATCAGGGAAGCAAGAACTTTCCCGAAATACCTGCCTAAAAGCCAGAATCAAATCACACATTCATGCCTAGATAGAAGTATTAGCGTAAGTGGTTTAGATCAATCACAAGTATTTCCCTGGATTTGCAGAAGAATCTTGGGGCATTTTATGTAGAAAAACACAACTGGAAACAAAGCCTGTTGAGTGAGCAAAGCGTAATATTTGCTGCACAGATTTCTTCTTGTGCCTGAAATGAGCTAAACATCTCAAGGGAAAACTTTATAATGTATTTTTTTATTTTGAACTATGTGAATGCATTAGTCGAATCAAATCTTCAAAATTTACAACACTGATAACAGGATAAAAACAAATACAAAATCCCACCCTCCCTTATAGGATGTAATGAGAAGAATGCAGCATCACTGTGGGATGTTACTAAGAAAGATGCATAATCTGAACCTAATTGTGAGGAAATATCTGACAAGTCCAGCCTAAGAAATATTCTACAAATGGCCTGTAATCATTATAAAGGTCAAGATCATGAAAGACAAAGAAAAGTAAGAAACGATTCCATATTTAAAAAAGATTTGAGGACATAAAAACTAAATACAAACATGATTCTGGCCTGGATAGTTTTGTTATAAAGATACTATTGGGAAAACTTGTGAAACTTTATTGACTTTACTGTATCAATATTGATTTCCTGGTTTTGATGGTTACCTTCGGATTATGTAGCAGAACATCCTAGTGCTGCGTCCAGCGCAGCTCGGGATCATGTCTGAGGACGGGCGACGCAAGACTTAAGAAACAGAGACAAAGTAAAGAGCAAATATGGGGCCAGGGGACTCAAGATCTCATGGATCTAGAGCACCGAAAGCCTGGTCGACATCATATTTATTGGAAGTATACAGCTCACAAAAAATGCGATCAAAGAGGTGGGGCTTTAGATATGCCATGCGATAAGCCCTAAATTCTGCTTGCCAGTTAACTGATTAACTTCAGCTCTGTCCCTTCCAGGAACAATCACCCTCCTGGGGGTATGCAAAATTTCTGAGTCTATCCTGTCATTGCCTCCAGGACATCTCAAGATAGCAGATACTTTCCCTGGGTTCAACAGCATGCTTTCATGCCAGAACAAAGCTCTGTTAATGGATGATCTGGCTTTCCAGGACCGTCCATTGTTTCAGCCTAAGGAAATATCTGCCCTCCTTCGTGCCCTTATGGTCAATCTCAGGACTGCCCCTCACAAGTTTTCTTTAGCATAATACGTGCTGTAGGTCATTTACTGCGTAAAACATTAAAACGAAACAAGCATGTGCATTTTAAACAAGCAAGTGTGAATATAATATCTTAAGCTCCTGGAAATTTAGGTGCAGCTTGTTTCCCAGCAGCTTGTTTCCCAGCACCCTAGTCCCTAGGAGCCACATGCTAAAATATATTTGAAGATGATACGGCATCATGTTGGCAACTTACTCACACATAGTTGAAGAAAAAAGTATCTTTAGTATATTTTTGCAAAGTTTGGGGTAAGTTGGCTTTTCTTTCAAAGTAAAGAATTTAAAAAAGGGAAAAAAGAAAAACCCAGGAACTCCAAGTCTGCCACTTGAATAGGTTTCTGGTTCTGATTACCACTTGCCAGCACAGAAATTCTGCGTCAAAACTAAAACACAGATAAAACAAACAAACTAAATGTGTGTGAGAGACAGTGAGATCCACAATTCGTGAAACTCATAGTTTCTCATATTTCATATTTCACAACTCATATTTCATAGCAAAATAAATGTGAAATATGTAACCTCTATTTACTAAAACCTTCACATCTCATGATATATGTTTGATTTCCATGGAAGCGTTATGGAAAATAAAACTACACACTCCAGATTTTATATATATATATACACTTCTTCTATATATATATATAAAATATGGAGTATATTATATATATGATATAATATATATGGAGTATATATGTATATAGTATATATTATCATTTACTTAAAAATCAGTAGCATAATAAAACTGGTAAGCATGCTTATAAACTCATGACTAGAAACATTTCCTTCCACATTTTAAATTTTCTATATCTGCAGATTTTCTTTTTCATATAGGTACAACTTAGATTGTCTTCCTAAAATTTCCCTGGGGTCAGCAAAGAGAAAGGAGTCTCTGGAGCTTTGGTAGAGGGAAGAAGACTGAGGAATGGGGACCAAGTCGGGAGAGGGCAGGATTTGCAGCTTAATTCAGCAAAATTTTGCAAAGCTATATGAAAGGAATTTGAATGGTTAATGTAAAGATTTCAGGTTTTACCCAGTAAAACATTGACAGCCTACCCATTCTCTTCCTAACTACTGATCTGCAGTAATGATTTATGGGAGGACTAATTTCTTCATCTGAGAGCAACTTCCTCTTACACTGATCTCACAGATAAAATGACAAAGCACATCAGGAAACCCACAGATGGAAAATAAATTCAAAAGTTGAAAGAAATGAGAATGTTAAAAGGGAAAGAACCACAGATAATAAAAGCATTTGAAGAGGATTTTAAAATAGGTTACGATTAAAATGTTCAAGGAGTAAAAGGAAAGAACAGAATAAGATTAAGTGAGCATGAGTCACTTGTCCAAGGTTACACAGTTTCAAAGAGATAGACCTCGGTTCAAACTGAGATAATCATGACTCCACACCCTCCTCTTTTTTATCTTCTATTTTTGTTTTAATCCATGCTAGCTTGCCTCTTTATATTCTAGTAGTATTTAGGTAAAGCGCAAGACTCAAAAATACATTTTTTCAGTTCTCTGGCACTTCTAAATCTGACTCTCCTACGTACTGACTGAATAGGCTTGGGGAGGTTACCGTCCTTCTGGGACTCAAACTAATGTATACTATCTGCCACATAGAACAAAAAGGAAGATGAGTAATACAGTGCATACAAAAAATATTCTATACTCTAAATCAAACAAAACAACAACAAAATAAAACTCAATGTTTATGACAGATGCATGCACCCAGTTTTTAAAATTCTAGATGAAACATAGGTCCAAGAACAGTTCTTGAAAAACAAAAGATTTTTTCTTTTGCCATTCAATTAGCATTTTTCTTGTATTGCAAAGAAAGTATACTTTGGAAATTCTGGGGTACGTGGTAGGGGTGTAGGGTATTGACTGGAAATGTAGTTGCTGTCTGGTTGCTGCTATTTTGAATTTAAAAAGCAACTAAGTTTTAGACCTTTTGACATGAAATATTTATACAGATTGTAAAATCCCTCATCCTTAACACAAAGTCTAAAATTTTTATAAGGTAGAAAAGCTTTTAAAAATACCCTTTCACAGCAAAACTTGATTTGCCTGAACTCATTTGGAAGACAGAATTTAAAATGATATGACTGCTTGAATTCTTTCTTTATAATTAATATTTTAATTAATATTTTTTGAAAAATCTAGTATGCTTAGTTAGAAACTGCTGTCCAAGCCCATAGTTTTTATGCATTATCATGGTAACTATTTTCTATTTCCAAAATCTAAAAATTTGGACCAACGAGTTTCAATAACAGACCTTGATATAAATATAAATAAATCAAAATAAGCCAGTATCTTTAAAAGTCTGTTTAAAAGTTTAGTGAAATTGAAGAAACTCTCAATTATTATATCATTATTTTAAATGAAGCATCTGATGTGGAAATAATCTAATCCACTACTCTGTTTAAATGAGCAAAATATATCCTATAGATGACTTCTTAAAAGGGGACTGACTGAAAGATTGCTAGAAATTATGTGAATGTAATTTTTGTCTCTAGATTTAAAGGAAACTCTCTAACCTCCAGGGATAAAGGGAGATCATAAGTTTAGGTGACAGAAAGGAGAGGAAGATGTGGACTATTTGATCCATCTATTGGCATTAACCCCACTTTGAGGGATATGCTAATTTTTCCCCTGTATTAAATACTAAATCAGATAGTTTTGACTTTGTAGGCAGTATAGATAAAATGGCATGACTAAAAGAGAAATAATGATTGTAAACCCCAAAGGCTTTTGAACTGATTATTAACCATGATACGTAGTAAGGGTAGTTCATAAAGATTTGAGTATCTGAATATTTTTTTATTTTGGCTTCACGGTAATCAGTATTTTTCTCAGGAAAATTTCTGAAGGCTACTTAAATAGTAACAATGATTCTAATACTCCAAATACAGGATAAGTTAAGATAAAGTAATGAAAAACAACACAAACATTTTGTACATCTTTGAGATTTAGACAATGAATTTTTGTAATTTTCTCTATGTTTGATTCAGTTTAAAAGAAAAATGCTATCTACATTTCACTGCAGGGAGCCTGTAATACATTTAGATGTAAAAATTACTTTGGGAAATGTAAATAATTATATAAATGGAATGTCATATATATCAGTAACTATTCTTTAATACATAAAATAATAGTAAATTGTGCACTGAAGTAATTAATTGATAGCTCTGAATTGCTAACTTGCCATTAGCTGTGGTATCTTTTATGAAAACAATGATATATTCATAATAATTTTAGTTTCAATATTAACAAATTACTTTTGAAGATATCTCAAATGGTTGGATACACTTATTGATAGATTTGTAATAATGCAATGTTGTTTGTGGTAATATTAATATATGTTTTACCACTTTTCTATCAAGGACATTAAAATGAGGAAGACCCATAAAGAGTCTGCTGGGCATAACTTCAAATAGTTCACAGACAAATGGAAAATATTTCACTTTTTAAAGTCTTAAACATCAGTGAGGATTATGAATTTGATCATTGAATTTGTTATGGTAGAACTTTTGCCATCATATAAAATAAAATTCAAGTTCTAGAAAGTGCAGCATATTTATTCTGTGATTCTACATAAAGTCTACATCAGTAAAAAGCTGAGTGCCTACTCTGGAGCTACTTGAAAATGGATCATTAAATTCCTTGGCAGTAATTCTGTCTTGGAAAGTTTACTTACCTCCTGGAGTTAGTTTTCTTCATAGTAAAATGGTATCATGAGAAATACTTCTTGAAATTACTGAGAGATTTTATGAAATAACGTTAGACTCAGCTCAGTGTCTGGCACAGACAAACCAGAAACTGTTTTTGATTTTTTTCTTTTGTTTTGTTTTGTTTTGTTTTGTTTCCTTTTCTTGCCTGGTCCATCTGTAGCACTCAACAAACCTTGTAGCAGAGCTTGTCATACCTGGACCATATCCTTGGTTAATATCTCCCAGAGCTTTGTATCCAGTCAAGAAAATTCTGTGGACCACACAATTAACACACATGTTTACCATCAGGATTGAGAGAGGCTCTTAAGTTCATATAAATCACCCATGTGATGTTTGAATTTGTTCTAAGGAATCACTTGCTGAATACACAAGTGGCTAACATTTATTTTTAAATCCTTTCCTTTTTTGGTTATAATGGGAAGTCGAATGCTTGGAGTACTTGAAATATTCTTAGCTGTTATAGAGTACTCTCTAGTACATAGTAGGCAACACGCAAGCAAGGTTAAGAATTTGGGATTCAGCGACATTTAGATTAATATGTATTTCCACATTCATAAAGTAGAGATATGTATCCTGTACATTTGTTGCGTATAGCAAATGGAGATACAGTAGAATCTATGTAATTTACAGCACCGCTACTACTACCACCAATAATAATAATAATAAATATATGGTCAGTTATTTTAGCATGTTGTGACTACATGTCTGCAATTTACTAAATATTTGTTACATGTCAGACACTGTGCTAAGCCCTTCATATGTGCATCAGCATATCTAATTCTCACAGGGCTTTGAAATACATTAAATTATTGAAGCAATTTTACAGATAAGAAAACTGACATTTAAAAATGTGGAATCGTCAAAGATGGTTGCCTAAAAGGCTCTATCTCTTCTAAATATTTCACAATAACTTCTACCTCTTTAATACGCTGTCTCTTCCTATTAACCAGTACTAGACAATCATCGTTAAATGAATACAGGTTGGATTTTCTATTCCAGACTCATCTGAACCTTGTTACGTGATCATTGTTCATGTTTAGCCTCCTTAGCCACACTACTTACATATTAGCCGCTATGCCTCCCTTGAACTAGCCGTCGGGATTAGATTGGGTGCTTTTCTAATAAAGCTGTGGAGTTCTATTCACAGACTAATGGATGTCCCTGGCTCCTTAAATTCACAGAGTCACTTGCAAGACACAGAGATACTCTGGATCACAGAAAAAGGACATTTTATTAATTTCACTATTTATCATACCATGGGTGTTTCTCAAGTTTCACTCAGAAAAGGTAAAATTATCAAAGATTTTGTAGTTTTCAATACTACTATACATTCCCTAGCTTTCTGTAATTGTTCTCAACATTTCCATGGACCAGCTATACTGCATGTTTGTCTTATCCAAATGTATTCTTTATAAATTGTATATATAGTATGGGAATCAATGGGAGGGGAAGGACTATTATATGTATACAGCAAGACTATTCTAAAGGAAATACTTGTCAGAAAAAAATGGATCAAAAGTAAATATAATATAGAATATTTTGCTCAGAAGAAATGATGGAAGAAAGGATAGGAATTATTTAAAAGATTTCTGTAAACCTGAGTTTATTCTAGCCCTTGTGAAAATAGGCAACTTGATTTTCATTAATTAAATTGTACCAGTCACAATGAATGATTTTTTAGTATTAGGCTTTTGCAGCTTTAGATCCCTGAAACCTTAACTGTCATTTTTATTGCTTGAAAATTAGTATTAGTTACACTGTAATTCTTTTTCTTTCAGAGAATGCTCATGGATCTTAATGACTCTTCTCCTGCACCAACTACAGTTCTCTCTCAGCATTTCATCCAAAGTGATTGATAGTTATTCTTGTTTATTCTTCCATGATCATTTCAATATATTCTTAATTATATGAGTAATTTTGTTTTCCTGAAATTTATTCACACAAGTGATAAGAAACCACATTCTTTGCAAGTGCAAAAACATCATGTTTTGAGAAAAGGATTTTTTATTTTTGGATGCTAACTCAATCATAAAGACAAAAGAATGTTTCCTGCTTTATGTGCAATAAATATATGTATATATACATATATATTTTTTAGTATGGATTGATATATCCACCACTACCACTTCCATCAAGAAAGAGATCATTTGTATCACCCTACCTGGTTTAGTCATCCTCCTTCACAGTCAATACCATGTTCTCATGATAAAAGTTATTCTGGCTTCTGTCACTAAAAATTCATATTTTTCTTAAAAATTTGTCCTATTTGACACTGTTGAAGAGTAACAGTCAAGTATTATGTAGAATGTCCTTCAAATTGGACTTGCCTAATTTTTCTCATGATAATAAAATGGTTAGGAATATTTACTTTGAAAGAATATCAAAGAGCTTATATGCTCTTCTTATTGTTTCACATCAAGGGGTACATGACATAAATAGAACTCATTACAGAGGATGTTCATCTTGATTACTTGGTTATGGTGGTAACTGCCAGGTTTCTCCACTGTAAGTTTGCTGTTATTAAAATTCCACAATCTGTTCGTTAGAAGCAAGTCACCATCTATGTACAGTCCCCTTTCAGATAGAAAGGAGTTAAGCTCTACCATTTCTCTTGCCTTCCCTGTAAGTTTGTGGTGGGCTTCCAGGAGGAAAGGACTGAAAAATTGTGCACAACTCCCTATACCTGAGGTTTCCAAAGGCTTTATATTCACACACTTTGTCAACATTTGGATTTTAGCAACTCATTAAAAATCTCTAGCTGAGTCCTCATTACAAACTTATGTGGCGTTAATAGACCATTTATCCCAAGTGATCATATTCTGGGTACTGCTTCTTCCTGGAGGCACCATTCCCTCTCACTCTGTAATTCATATCACATATACATTTGCAACTGTATTCCATATCAATCTCATACTCTTTCTATATTTTCTATTTTTTAATTTTTCTGAACCTCATTCCAAACATTTCTTCAACTATATCTATTTCCTAATTTTCACTTATAGCCCTGCTTAATCCTCCATTAAATCTATGATTGAAATCTTTAAGTTATTTTACATTATATATTTTAGCTCTGGAATTTCTACCATTTTTCTTACAATTTTCATTTCCTCTAGCAGTTATGAGTATATTAAAATTGTCTGTTTTTATTATGGAAGAGTTATTCTAACATTATTAGGTGATAATAGGTCATTGCTATGGCTTGTTTGCTTACTAAGTTTTTGTTTTTTCTTGTCTTAGACAACTTGATACTTCTGTTGAGTTTTGGACACTACACATAAAATATAAGCATATTTCATGTTTTTAATTAAAACTATCTTTTAACGATCCAATCACTCTAAATTCATGCAAGAAAGAAAATGATTTGAATATATGGGTCAATCCTATTACACTCCCACAAGAAAACTTAGGATTCACCAGTATCTCCCAACTTTGGTCAGCCCTGACCTCTATTTTGCCTGACTCATGACTCTATAAAGCAGCTTTATTATTTTTCATGTCACTATCGTAGGAATTAGAAAACCCCTTAAAGAGTAAGTTGCCCCAGATGCTAGTCTTATTGCTCTGGATACATGACTTTGTTTCTGATGCATCGATTTCCTACTCATTTGACAAGGGTCTGATGCCAAAAAATTTTGGTTTTGATTTTGTCCTTTTTTTCCCTCATCGATCACAACAGAAGATTTATTGCAAAAAGTCAATCTACTCTGCCATTTCCACAAGCAGACTTTTTTGCCTTGTTCCACACATACTATTTTTTAACTGAATGGAGATTTTTAAAAAGTATTTAAACAGATCAGATGTTTGCAAGTTTAAAGCAGCTATCTAGATGAAATAGTGATAGTTGTTAGTAAACCTGAATGTTTAAATAAAATTTTGATGCTTACCCTACAGCAATGAATGCAAAAATGGCTTCTATATTTCCAGTACAGAAGACAAGCAGACATCGATTAAATAGAAATACAGTTGAAGTATACAGGCAAATAAGGTTCTAATTGACTCAAGGAAAGCAGAGAACCAATTAGCAATACTGTGAAATATAACACCCAAGAACCACCATATGCTAGGACCATTTCTACTTTTTAAAAAAAGTGTGAACATACATACTGTGTCAAACTAAATTTAATTATGCTTTAATAAAATACGGAATATATTATTTCTATATGTATTGTAGCTTTTTCCTCCATTTTACCTTTTCCCAAATTATATGGTTTTTTATTTATCTTTACAGTTCAGAAAGCAAAATACTGTACATATTACCAACATTGAGTTAATTTCAAGTGGATAGGAAGCCCCAGATTTTAGTTATCATATTAGTTTTTTTTCCTTCACACACACAACAAAACTGAATTCTGCATCAAAATGAATAAGTAAATAACAAAAGGAAAAAATAATTGGTACATTATGAATCTAGAAAGGATCTATACTTATGTATATATATATATATGTTGAGTATTATATATTATCAGTAAAACCCTGTTTCTTTTCAAATTCCTTAAGACTCTAGATGAACCACATTTTATTTCTCTCTATTGGCCCCAAAGTAGGAAAAAAAAAATTAGTTATCAAAAAATGCTAGTGTGCAAAGGCTTGCACGCATTTCTTTGAGTGTGTGATTGAGTACAATAGATTCATAAAAGTGGATTGTTTTTTCAAAGGTAAAATTATACCCATGTCAATTTCTGGAAAATAATAATTTTAAAAACACTGCCACATTTCCTTTCCTAAGAGGGATTTTTGATGAGGCTTCTCAATTTATACAAGTAGTCCCACTGCAGTTAATATATTTTCCCTTTTTTATGTTCTAAACACTGTGTTGATTTCTTGTGTAGGATATGAGTTAAGAGTCAAAATTCACTTTTCCCAAATAGATATCCAATTGGCATGGCACTTTTATTGGAAGAACATTCATGTTTGCCATTAATCAAACATCCTATATATATGTGGTCATGTTTCAAAATCTATCTCTTTCCATTGGTCTTTTACCCTGTCTGCATAAACATCACTCTGTCCTAATCACTGTAACTTTATAATAAATCTTAGTATCATGTCTAACATGATATATAAATTACTTATTTCTGTGTCTTTCAGCTAACTCAAAATGAAATTATATAAAACACTGGGCATTTTATAGATAAAATCAAAACTTACTCTCAAATTTACAAAAATTTTACTGAATTAAATAATAAAAAATTATTCCTATTAAGTCAAACTCAAATATAAAAAGCAATTCTTCAATTAGAATATACATCAAATTCTGAATTTGACTGATGTTGATAATAAGCTTTCTAATGAAGATCAGGTGATGATAAATGTATAGATTAGAAAAATTCTATAAAGTGAAATTCTACTTTTCAGGGATAGATAAAAGAGAAGTTATTTGACAGAAAATAAAAAAGGCACCAGGCATGAAAGAAACACTTCAGAAAAGTATAAAGATAGAACTAGCTAAATCAGATGGTATTTTTTACATCTTAGGTTAACACTTACACAACCAAAATGAATTTTGTCTTTTCTTTATCTTAATTTCTGGGCTATGTGAAATGCACATACGTACACACACACACAAATATAGACACAACTATCTGTGTGGATATATAAAAACTTCAGTTAACCCATGTCTTTTTACACTGTTACATTTTATTTTAGTATATAAAATCTTCTTCCTTAACCGTATTTTTAGTTCTCTGAAAAGAGCATTCAAATAAATGCTCATAGCAAAAATTATTGATTGGATTTTCTTTAGTGTCTTGGAGGTAAATTTCAGAAAATAAAAATTAAGAAATAATTACAGTATCTGAAGGGAGTCTGAAACGGTGAATTTTTTATCTCCCATTTATTTTTTCTTGTATTTTTCTAATGTCTATAATTCAATAATATTCAAGATTAATTTGAAATAGTTAATTTAAATTAAAATATCTCTGGAGTTGGTTTCTTCAGGCCAACTGTGAAAAATAACTAAGCTTTGTACCAGCAAGTTTTAATAAAAAGTATTAATTTGTCATTACAAAAATATTGTTGGCATAAATGTCCATAATTATAGAAGGAACAAGCTTTATGGCTATATTTACTTAATAAATATTTATTAATACAACATGTGATTAATAACCTACATATGTAGTTAATAAAGGACCTTGGATCAGAATGGTATTGATTCATTTTTTTTTTACTTTAACTCATGTCTAAATCATAATTTTCTATATACATATTAATGATATTCGATGGCATCATAAAATGTAAATCTCTTGACAATTTCTACATGGAGTCACTTTAAAAGTAGAATTATACATATGATCAATAATACCAAGACTGTCACCATTTAGTCTCATTTTTGCACCTTTCTGTTCTCATGAAATTTTCCAGATAAATCAACCCACCAAAATGACAGCACGTTGATATGTTGGTATGGCAAACTTTCATTGCAAACAAATTACATGAGAGTAGATAGTAGGTCTTAATATGTAATTCCACTAACACTGAAAACCACAGATGGCATATCAGGATGTTATTAAAAACTACAAACATGCAAGGCCACAAAATACAGAGCTCTGTGGCTCCAAGAAAATGATATTAAAAAAGAACAGCTTATGGAAATATTTGTATAAGCTTATACAATTCAGAGTTAAAAAGGAGCTGTGGTGATACCACTCCAAAAACACTTCGGAGGCATGTTAAGAAACATCACACCAATAACATTTACATTCAGTTATAGTCAAAACCTTGGTAACTCTTTTAACTGTTTAACTTGGGAAATATTTGGAAAAACATCTCCTGACTTAAGTTTGTGTACACTGCTTCAAATCAAAAATAGACAGACCTTATTAGGGTATTTGAAATCATTAGAACTCCTATTGCCTCTGAACACCATAAAAGCATTTTTATTGAACATGAGAAAAGTTAAACTTTAAAGTCAATATATTCAATATTTTCTTCTATTCAAGGATAAGTATTTTACATTGTTAAGACATGTAAAAATGTTTTATTTACATAATCTAAAAGACATTGAACACAACTTTCAAATGGCAAATAGTAGAGAAGAGGTCTCTATTTTTTAAGGAATATTCAGCCCAACATATTGCTCTTTTTAGTAGTCAAGAAGAAATGTTCCATTAGATTTTATCCAATTTCAAAGAAAATAAATCTGATTGATTATTTAGAGTCTTATAGAGAGGGTCCTGCAATTAATTAGTCTGTGAAAGTTTTTTCCAACACTTGACATTTTCAGCAATGTTTCCTACTTTAATGATTGCTTTTCTCTGTTCTATATAAATATATTATTGAAATACATTGGTGTCTAACTTGGAGCCCAGATATCACTGCAAACCGCTCTTTCCTTACATACAGTTAGTTACAAATTGTTTTCCTAAACCGAATAGACAGCCAGGGAGTTCTCCCAGCAAAGATGGGTTTATTTGGAATTATCAGAAAATAGCAAGTTGGGGTCGTCAAACATGGCAAGCCACGTGGAAGTCCTCACAGGGCAAGAAAAAGAGAATGCTTTTATGGAGGAGAAAGGAAGGTTGGGAGGTCTATAATAAACAGAGTCCATAGATTTCATTGGCTGAGTTCTTGCCAGGAAAGAAGAGTCCTCTTTCTTCTTCCTCTTGGGCTCTGCTGTCATCTCAGGGCACAAGAGCTCCCCCTTCTGGACTCCCAACTCTATTTAATTGAGGTTTCTTTTCATTAATTTTTTTTTTTCCAAAATGAAGAAATGGGTAACATGCTTCTGCAAAGAATGGTGAAAAGCATTTAAATGACCTGGTAAATGTGGAGTTGACTAGAATTTGAGTAAGATTTTTTTTTCTACCTAGAATATGTATGTTTAAATTAATTTATACAGAAGAAATGGTCATTGCCTACACATTGATGTTGATATTTGAGATATGGTATTTCTTAAAAATGTTCCTGAATTCTACTTAATTGCATCCTTTTGTATTAAAGTACATTCAATTAATGTTCTAGAGCTGAAAATAAATTTACCTGTTTGTATACTTATTTATGTATCTCACCTTCTATTACTTAACAGTCTTTCTAATCCCATTCCAAACATTTCTATCCCCCTATTTCTGTTTTATTTATGTAGCCAACACATTATTCTGGCATTTGTAAAATGTACGTTGCCAAAAATAATTTGGTAACTTTCACTCTTCTACACACTTTTCATGGTAGAAAAATGTCACTGTTTTATGTGTAGTCACTCAATTCTCTTGATGTGTTTCAAGAAAGGCATTCAGATATGGATCTAAAAATATGTCATCAGTATTTCCTGCTTGTGGATGGATGAGGGCATTAGGGAGGCTGTCAATTTTCTATTACGTATTGCTAAATGTATCCCAGACAGGGCAACACATCATGCTTTGTATCTAATACTCAAAGACCAATATTTCAGCAGCAAATGTCATAAATTTGATGAACATCTTCAGTTCACTTCACATCAACCTTCAAAAAAGATATTTTTCAAGCTAGATTTTTCAAAATAAATATTAAACCATTAGCCAATATTTGAGGTCTTTTTGAAAGAAACCAAAATTCTCAGTGAAGATTTCTTTTATAGAGAAAATTTTGCTATAAATAAACCAACTAATAAAATTAACCAGTAGTTGTTCACTATGTGCCAAGTATTGTGATAGGCACCCTGCATACACTATGCTTTAACCACTGATGAAAATTATTTTAGTCCCCTTTATATAGGTAAGGAAACAGCAACTTACGTTTGCTAGTTATTAGAGTCAGAGTTTGAAATCAATTATGTCTGTTTTCCAAAAGAGGTCTTTTTAACATTAACTACAAAAGTGTAAGAAGCATACAACCTTCTAGCTGCCAAGATAAACTATCATAATTTAGAAAGCATGATCTTTCATTTTACTGATTGTGATTTTCCAGGTTTCCATCTATGAGAAGTTAGCTGACATTTACTGACCTCTTCAATGATTGGTAAGTATTCAATCTGAAAATAGTATAACTACCCTCTCTCACTCTGTCTCCAACTTGCCATTTTTCCGTTCTCTCTAAATACTATTAATGCTCATTTAAAAGAGAAAAGAGAAACTCTTTTATGCTACGGATATTAATGCCACCAGTTCTGTGGATCATTTGAGTCTACCTGTGGTGCTATCACAATTCAGCCAGATAACTAAAATAAATATGCATCTAGTGTATAAATCAAAGCTTAGAGTAACTTGCTATGGTATTTGGAATGGATGATGAAATCTGTAGTCCTCTAGGACACCTACTCACTAACTTTGTCTATGAGTTTAAAAATGGTCTCCACATTCTTTTGATTCCTTTTCCCTCCTGGTTAACTTGTACATCCTCATCTCCCTTCATCCAATGATCTAGCATCTATCTTTATTCTCACTTCAATCCTAATATACCATGGTATTCAAGTAGACAATATTCAACAACATTTTGCAAATAGAAGTAGTCTGAAGAGTAAACTAGTACGAGGAATAGGGCAGTCAAGATCTGAGATGGGGAAAGGACATTGTATGAAGATTTTTCAATGGGGGGGTGTATGTATGTATGCATAAGAATGAGAAAGAGAGAGAGGAGGAAGGAAGGAAAAGAAGGAGGGAGGGAAAGAGAGAGAAGGACAGAGACGCAGATGGTGTTATAAAATTATAATGACTAATAATAAAGAAAGAAATGAGATTTATTAAGCACTGATTATGTGCTCAGGATCATGACATATTTTACACAATTTTTTTTTTTTTATTATTTATTACATAGTATTTATTTACTACTTGGAGCAATTATGTTAAATGATCATAATTATCACCATTGTATATGGTAATCAAAGCATATTGAATAAATAATTTATTTGTATGTATACAGATTGTAAAAAGAAAAAAATATTGAAATCCAGGTCTGATTTTTTTGAGACATGACCAAAGTCATCAGGCTGAGTTACAAGTCCTTCTTGGAATATCCATAATGACTCTTGGTTTCCTTTTTGAGAGACCTATATAGTAATTGTCCTTCAATATTTTTGACTCTCTCCATGTCTCAGACATGGTTAGTAGAGAAATTCTATTATATTTCTATCATAAAATATAAGCTTCCATATTAATAATAAACATTCAATAAATTTTTAATGAATTCATGGATGAAGAGACACTATATATTTATTGATTTTATGGGGGTGAATCATCTTTTTTTTTTCTTTAGTTTTTTTTTGGGGGGGTGATTATTAGGTGTATTTATTTATTTTTAGAGGAGGTACTGGGGATTGAACCCAGGACCCCATCATGCTAAGCCTGTGCTCTAACACTTTAAGCTATACCCTTCCCCCGGGTGCGAATAATCTTAATTTAAGATAGATCGTATGTTCAAATTCCTGAATTTTAAATAAAAATAATTTCAATTTTAGAAATTTACTTTTTAAAGTAAATCTATTTAGGAATATATGCATATATTTTTACCTATTGCACTCTATAATCTCTTATACCACATATTTCTCTCATCACATATTTCAAGTACTTGAAAAATAGAAAGAATGGAAATTGTCCTGTAAATATGTTCACATTTTACTTACAAGGCCAAACTCAAAATTGAGGAATCGGTTTAAAGTTCTTACAGTGAAGCATATCATCCCATTATGTTTTATGCAAGTATCCAATTCATTTGATTATTAGATAACACTCACATAGGTCTACAATGTGAATGAATAGCTATGTAGACGGTTGCTGAAGAAGTTATTTTTTAACACAATTCTTAACTTTTAGACTTGCTAAGAGAGTGGTAAAGAGTAGTACTCTATTTTCATTTATCAGTAAATTTATATATGCCACCTGTTAGGGATAAAACTTTCTGATAGCTACCATAAAAATTAAATTAATAACAGATAGAGCTTCATTAGTATCTGTAATTTAATATGCCTCCTTAATTGGATACCACCATCCAAGTAGATATTTTGAAATACACAGAATTCAGACTAAGTTGGCAAATTTTCAGAAACTGCTCTGTGAATTCAGTATTAAAGCCAGCTTTTTGTGTAACTTTAATTACAGAAACAAGACATTGGGAAATTATAAAATATAAAGCATATTCTTCCAAGTCCCCATTAAGTAAGCAAATATATTTAAACATTTTCTCCACAATATTGATGATTGACTCATGTTATGTGAACAGAGACTCTATAGAACAAGCTAGGAATAGTTTGTTCTTTAAAATGTGTTTTAATTGACTGTAAAAATTCTACCCATGTCAATTATGAACAGCATGAAGCTGACTAATCCCCATATGTTTATTTACAAATGTAATTTCATAACGCCAATTAGGTACCATCAAATTCATCTGCATAAAGTTTCATGAAATTCTTAGGTTATAAAAATGTTTTTTAGACCTTTGGTGGCTTCATTATGCCACCAAAGGCATAAGAGGTAATCACTCTGCAATGAACTGCTTTTATCTCATCATTGTGTAACAATTAGCCTGTTCCTCCTGGCTAAAGCTGTCATTTATGCCACAAAATAGCACTAGATTAATTAGTTTTCAGAACTGATCACCATGCAGTTGCGGGGAATGTCACTCACCGTGTGCCCTCCTCTCTGACTCCTCTGCCACACTCATTTAGACAATGACAAATGCTAAGAAAAGAGGAAGTTGACATTTTTTTGAAAATTTTATTTTTTAAACATAAAATTTGCCCTTTTTTATAAGACTCTTCACTGAATTATTTATTGTTCTTAAATCAAATTTTCTATTTTTATCTTGACTTTCAAGAGCAGCCACACCCTCATACCCAGATAACCACCTCTTACCATTATCTTCAGTTCTAACATAGTAGACTTCCAAATCCCCATTCTACTTGGCCACATTCACAAGCATGCACTCTACCACACCTGAGAACTCCCTGAGCTCTGAACCCTTCTTCAGCTATTTAAAGCTTCCCCACCTCTTTTCGTTAATGTTTACTATGAGGTCAAAAATATATATAAATATCAAATATTTATGAAGCAATATATTGTACTGGTTCAAGGAACATACTCTGGAATCAAATCTGGATTTCAATATCTCCTGTCTACTTACTAACCATATAAATTTAGGAAAGTTACTTACTAATTATGCCTTAGTCTCCCATAAAACAGAGCTATTATGTTTACTTAATATAATTGCTATGAGGAATAAATTGAGTGATATGTGTAAAGAACTTGGCATGGTGTTTGGCACAACATCGGTGCTTAATAAATCTTAGTTAATTTGGAAGAAACAGCTTAATATGCTGTTTAAAGATGTTTAAGATGTTAATAAAAATATTTAAAGAACTTTATCAACATCCTTGGCTACCATTTGAGAGGCTGACAGAGATTGTGATATCTTAAAAGTTAACTTTTTAACCAATTTTTTACTGTGAAGGTGACTCTCTCACTAGTAAATCTTACCTTGCTTGTTATTATTGACTTTAGAGAACATTTATATTGTTTAATTTTTTCAAATTTGTACACTTTGTAGCAGAACCATTGGATAGTCCTTAGCAAACATGCAAACTAGTTGGGGAGACTAAATTCATACAAGAGAAAATGAAGAATGTAAACGTTGAAGCAAAAATTCAAATGCATGCATCCAAGCTAGAGTGGTGAGGGCAATGGGTAACTAACCAAGATTAGATTTTTAAACCTAGTCACACAGGATACGAGATCCTTTTTTCCCTTCCTAAAGTCCAAACAAGAGATGAAATGATAGATTTTAACTATTTGGCTGAATGGCAGCTAAAGCATAAATGAAAGGCATGGTTTTGTGTGTGCTGCCAAATGCACTGCCCACCCAGTCACAAAGGCAGGCCACATGCAGAGGGGCAGAGCTGGTGCCATCACATCTTTCGTGTAGCGCTGAGAGATCAGACTTCACCCTGTCTGCAAGCACGCCTGCCAGACAAGAGGAAAGCTCCCAGGAGCATGCTCAGTGCCTTCTTCAGCACTCACAAACTCTGCAGTGAGAAGAATGGGAAGTGTACCTGAAACACCTTCACGTGGGGAAAATCAGGGGTTTAAGAAAAGCATTTCTTGACTGAAAGTGTCAAGTATCACTGAGGGTATGGGGACCAGAGGCTCTCAAAAAGGAGAGAAAAAACCTATAAATGAAAGATCAACATGCAACCAACTTGGAAATATTTAGAGAAGTTGGACATTTGCATACTTAAAGATCAGAAGCTCTCTCTTTGTTGAAGGTCGTCAAGAGGATGTGGCCACTGATTGCATCATGAGGTTTGGGTGGGAAAGAACTGTTAACTTATTTTGGGGAGCATTACCTTAATCTGCACTTTCTCTTGCAATTGCTTATATTGTTGCTGTGGAATCTTCCTCCAACACAGCCAGACAATTACCAAACCAACCAGCTCCAGGCTGATAAAACCACTGCCAACTCAGGGCACAATTCGGAAGAGGGGGACATGTAAGATTGTAAGAACTGGTCACAAGGGGTGGAGATTTGGAGGAGGTCATGGAGAGGACATGATGGTTGGCTGGCCTGCAAGCTGGACTCAGGCAAGTGTAGACTCCTCACTGTTCTTGGAATGTATATTCTGCCCACTGTTCCCATAACCAGTGGTGCTTCAAGGATGCAGCCTTCTTCACTGTACATGTGACTGAACCCCATTAAGGCCTCTACATCAACATTTAAGATGCTGGCAGGCAGGTGTAGAGGTCAACTTTTCTTGTAGCTGCCCAAGACAAGTCTCCTTATACAAGTTCCCTTGCTTAGGAAAACTACAACCTACCAGTGTGGAGTGGTCTACCTCTTTCTTTGGTTTCTCCTTCCCTCCTGTGTGCCGAGGCTAGTCTTGAAATTTACCTTGGGCAACTCACAAGATTGCAAGCAATCACACACACACACACACACACACACAGACATACATGCAAACGTATACTTACATGTATATATATATATATATACATATATATATATATATATGTATATTTGTGTATTTACATGCACATATGTCTGTATGCAAGTGTGTGTGTGTTTAGGCTCTGCTGATCTGGTAAAGTAGCCTCAAAACAAGTGACTTCAATGAGATAGATCTTTATTTCCCTTTCACATAATAGTTTGAAGTCAGTCCAGAAATGTAAGCTGGAATGAGAGAGCTACTCCATAAGGCATCGCAGCATTTCAGGCTTTGACCTGTGTATTACCTTCATTTTTTTTCCCCACTCTTTATGCTCTTAGAATACTGACCAGTAGAACTTTCTGAGTGATAAAAATGTTCTATATCTATCTGCACTGCTTATTACAGTAGCCACTAGTCATTTGCAGCCATTGACACATGAAATGTGGCTTAAGTAGCTAAAAAATGATCTTAATTTTATAGAATTTTAATTCTAATAGCCACATGTAGCCAATAAGTAGTAAGCAGTTAGAGGCTGTAGTCTTCTAATAAAGCCAGCCACCTCCACTTGAGCACCCCAGTTTAGAGAAAGGGTAGAAGAGGGGAAATCCAGACCAATTAATTTTCTTAAACAAGAAATTTGCACATTACTCCAGCTCACATTTCATGCTCAAATGAGGCCACAAAAGAGACTGAAAGCTCTATCTCTAGTTTTGCAGCTATATATCTTGTTGTAACTTGTATAATAATGAAAAGATCATTCAGTATTTGTCCTAGAAAAACTTTTGTACTTAAACAGGAGGTGACACACTGTTCATTATTTAAGATTATTATTAAGCAACAAAACAGATAAAAATGTAGACAGAAATAGTATAAGCTAATTATATGATATTGTTTGTTTTCTGAGATAGAAGGGGAAATTGACAAATGGATTCAATTTTATCTGAAATATTTTATTTCTTAAAAAAATACTACTTATACACTAAACATGATTGAATGGACAGCCACCTGACATTATTTCTCATTCAAACCCCACCAAAATAACGGTTAAAAATATAAAAGCAGTAAACCACAAAGACAGCAGTAAATGAGAACAAAATTTCTCACAATGAAAAGCATCCAAAAAATTGCAACTGAGTAACAAAGATGAGAAAATTGAAACATAAATAACTATATAAAGACAAAATGAAACATGCCCATATATATTGGAGAATATTTCTAAAATTTACTACTTCGTGTACTGTAGGAACAAAACAAATTAAATATATTACCATTTCAACATAACATCTACTTGAACCTCCTTATACGAGAAAGATATTGTATTGATTTTACAACTTCAAACATTTCAAACTTATTTATCATTTGAGTGATTTTCCCCCTCATATTTACTGCAGGAATTGGGCACACAGGATTATTTCTAGCACGATTTATATTTGTATATTTCTTAGAGCATCACAGACTTACGACTTTACACAGACAGACCCAACTGGATCCACTTACTTGTCATTATTTTGTTTGGGAAACTCAAGTTGTCACTATATCACGTCACTGTACATGATGACCAGGTAGTTGTTTTCAATGAGATCCTGTTACCTGTCAGCGAATCCTTGATTTCTGACAATAGCAAGATAACTCGGGATCGTTTTGAATTCTCCTTCCTAAATAAGGAACCAAGGAGTCCTGACTTATTTTAGCAAAAAGCAGTTTCAATATAACAACTGGATATTGTTGGAGCAGAGTATACTGCTTCTCCCTACCCTGTGGATGATGACAGCAGGAAAGAAGATAATTAAATCTTAGAGCAAGAGTTATCTCAAATGCATATATATATATTAAAAAGGTATGTGTTCAAGCAGACAATTCCAATCCTCATAAAATTATTATTACCTGGTTTTCATGAGATGATATTAATATTTTAATTAATTTTCTTTAGCCCTGATATATTATGCTAAATGCTGTTATAAAAAAACTGTGAATTCAAGTTAACATTTCCCTTCCAATTGAGCAATCTCCATAACATTGCTCACTTTCTGACTTTCATAGCATGCACCCTAAAAGGGATTCTTTTGTTGGAGAGAATGGGGGGCCAGTGAGCAGGTGGTAAGAGAATTACCAAAGACAAAGCAAGGTGAAAGGAAAGGTTTATTCGGGGTGCGCTGCCCCAGACAGCAGTGGGCCACACAGACCAAGAGGTGCCTGTGTGTGCGCTGATGGTGCAAGCTTCGGGTCTTCTGTGGGGAAGGGGTTGGTGAACACGGGGTGCTGAATGATCAGCTTGTGCACAAGTTTTAATTGGTTGTAGGTGAGGTAAGAAAGTTAGGGCCTATAGAGGGATGATGGAATTATGACTCTGATGAGGTGGAGAATTGGGCTGAAACAAAGCAGCCTGGGCGATCGTGAGGTTAGGCGGCACCCAGGGCTATTAGTTTGTTGGGGCAAACATGCTCGGTAAAGCCTCCATCCTCTCTCTCTTTTTTGTTGTTTTTGAGATAATTGCAGTAACTCCCAATCTCCCTGCTTGAAATAGCTTACAATTCATTTTATGTAGTATTTAAAGTGTTTTCTTTATTTTTCTTAAATTCATTTTCCACTCTTTATGATAGAAGTGTTTAAACATTCAGATACAGTTTTTCAGACACTGTTAGATTCAGAGTATCAGAGTTCATACATTTTACTGAGTTGATATGTGTCATGTTTAATATTTTAACAGTTTTGTCTCTCTCCTTTTTCATGCCGTTTATTCCCTGGCAAAAATGGGTCTTCAGTCCTGGAATTTCCCACAGACTGTAATTGGCTCCTCTGCAGAACTGTTTAACCTTTTCCTACACTGAGGAACGTTTTCCCCTAAACAAGTTAGGTGCCGCGATTTGATTAGATTTAGGTTCTTTTACTTGCCAAGAATAATTCCCAGGGTGTGTGGTTCAGAGTCTATTGTACAACAACAGAATTTGCACAGTGTTATTTGTCCTCTGTTCCATCAACAGCATCAGATATTTTCAGCCTAATTTATCCAAAATAAACTTCCCCATCAACCACTAACCCAACAGTTTTAAGCTTGCATTTGTTACCAGATGGAGGGGCCCCTAAATTAGGAAGCCCACTAACGTGTGGGGTCTTGCTGCTGGCTGTGAAATAATTCACACAGCAGAGGCGGAGGGATGAAGTGAACAACCATTTTATTGTGCAGAAGGGGAAATGGAAGGAAAGTGCTTGAGCAGGGAGGAGGGGCGAAAACGCACTAGAGTGAGGAGGAGGTGTGCGGGTGGGGAGCTGTCAGCCACGATGGCTGGTAGGGACAGCTCTAGTCCGGGCCGGACTGTGTGGACTTTTATTAGAGGCTTCTGCCATCATGTCCTCATTCCAGGTGTGATGGAACCAGTTAGTCCTTGTTCAAGTCTTTAAGTCCTTGTATGGGCTTTTCCGGTTGTTGTCAAGGCAGTGATCAACTGTCATGGCACTGGTAGGTGTGTCAGTTAGCATATTAATGTATTACCGTGAGTCTATAATGAGGCTCAAGTTCCATCTGAAGTCAAATCCTCCACCATCTTGAACTGGCCAGGTTCTAACCAGTTCTTGTTTCTTCTCTGCAGCTGCCTCCAGAGACTTAGAATCTAAGAGTAATTGATATCTAGTTGAGGGAGGTGCAGGGGTATGGTTCTGGAGGCAACAGCTTGGCAACAAAAAGGAAAGCTGCTTTTAATCAGAACGCCTGCTATCTAGCGGACCTAGCATCCCCACACACACACAAAAAAAAAACCATCTCCGAAGATTCTGTTTAGCCATGAAAGTTTTATAAGGAAATGAATAATCTCATTTAATCCTTGAGATAGGTGGTTAGAGTCATTTCCATCCCCTAGTGCCTGCAGGCTTGTCCTAATCGACTGCTTGAGGCTGCTCTTCTATGACTCAGGGGGGCCTGGGAAATGCCAGCTTTTCTATAAATAAGAGGCAGGGGTTGTGGAGCCCACAGGGTCCTGCTCCTTTTCACAATGATAATTATTGCAAGGGTCTATTATTTCATTATAGGTTGCAAAATAATAATTAAAAAATGTATTTTTAGGTCCAATTCCCATAAATAGAAACAAGTTTTCCTAATTATTTGGTTAACCTGAAACAGATTTTACCAAGGAAAGTGAATATATAAATATTTGAATCTTTCTTTTTATTTATCAATCTTCTAGATTATTCTACATTTTTCTTTAAGTATTATTATGGATCTTTGTCTTTCCAGAACTGCAGGTTTTATTCTTTTTTGATGCTCAAAGTATCCTGTCTCTGTTAAATGGAAATCCATTCAAGTCTGAGTTCTTGTTTCTTTCTCTTTCTTCTCTTTTCATATTTTTCTTTTTCTTTGCAATATATGAATACAGCTTTATATATATTTTTTAAAAAATCAGTTTTAAGATTGTAGATTTGCATGTAGTTGTAAGAAATAAGAGACATATTGATCCCCTATGCTCTTCATCCAATTTCCCCCAGCGTCTTACATATCTCTGGTACAACATCACAGTGAAGAAACTAACATTGATATAGTCCATCTATCTTATTTCTTGTGTCCTTTTTACAAAGTCTCAGCCATCTTTGCCTTCTGTGCTTTCTGGCCCAACAACAAGACCAGGAATCATGTGGTACACCCTGTGCATTTATGCATCACACCTGAAAGCAGCCACTGTTCTAAGGGGCCCAAGTCCTTCTGAGCAAGAAGGGGTGTTAAAGACAATAATTTAGACACTAGGTCCTCACTGATACTAGGCTGCCTTGGCTTCTAAGGCTTTTTATTGTTCAGAGAGAGCAAACATGCATTATTTTATTAAGAAAAATAAATGAATTCATACTGATGGTTTCTCAAATATAAGATTATAGGTTTTTGTTTTTGTTATTGTTTTTTCTTAAAACCCTTGATTTGCGCTTGTGTTTCTTTTCTCTTTTGATGGTAGTTTTGGGTTATATTGACACCTGTATAACATATGTAGCATATTATGTGAAGGGTACTTTCTGCTGTCTGTACATACTCACAGTTCACCATTCTCCAGTCTACTCCTTTTCTCACTCAGCAGGCTGACCAGATTTGCTCCCTGTTATTTGAGTCCAGTGAATGGAAGGAAGTTGGAAGAAACCGGAGAATTGGAGGCACGTAAAATGGAGATATTATTCCCACAAGGCAAGCCTCGCCACAGAGCTCTTTTTTTGAGTTTACACCAAATATATCCTCCTCTTGTCTTTCAGATACAGGGGGAAAATGAATTTCCATTGGTGACAGTCCCAAGGTTCTACCCCAACCTTTACTGGGTTGCTGATATCTCCCCACAGCTTTGTAAACTGTCCCGATCAAAGGCTTCTGAAATTACCCAGCTTAAATGTGAGATCTATTTTCTGCCAGAACTGTGATTAATCCAACAGATCAGCCTAAAAATGGAAATAAATAGACATTTACTTATATCTTGCTATATTCTGTCATCTGTTCCAGGTTATTCCATTTTTTAAAAGAGACAAAAATACCTTTTCTTTAAGAAAGGCATAAAATATATCATTAAAAAAAAAAGAGAGAGAAGGTATGTCTCCTGCCTTCCTAACCAACAGGTTAGTTGGTGGAACAGACAAATACCTCCATGCAATATAATAAATCTGTTATAGAACGATGGATAAGCTGTTTTGAGAGCACAAAATAAAGCTGTTAACTCCATTCTAGAAATTCAATGAGAGCTTCCTAGTGGATATGTTCCTGAGTTATATTTACTAAGCCATGATTTATATAGAAGAAAAAAGTTTTGAGCAAAGTATATAACCTGCTGTTTTCATTACATACACAAAACCTAGAAAGTGTACTGAATAGAATACTTTCAATACATTTTGAATGACTGAGTAATTGGATTTGTATGCACAGATAATCAAATATTCAAAATAGAAAAGAGTTGTGTGTGTTTTTTAAACTTAACTGAGAAAAACCCCATTGTCACACACATTTTCTAGTAAATTTTACTGCCTCCCATTGAATTCATCATCAGAACATGTAATTGGATTATCTCTTTGTGCCTGTATACATTTTATCTGAATTTTGACCTCGAATGAATGTTTGGGGGATTGACAATGCCTGTTCAAATATTAGTTACATTTTACAGATGGGCCATAGAAGGAGGAATAAAGACACTCAAGTTTTAATGAGACCAGTCTTGAAAATATCTGAGACCAACAAAATGGTTAATGCTTAGAATGGCCATGAAATGATCTCCCTTCAGTGGTCACAGGCTTATGGTTGAACACCGCCAGTTACTGGTGTTTTCCTTGGAGGCAGTCTAATGCATTTCATTTCAAATCTGACATCTCAGAAAATGGGCAGTGTTTTGTAAATATATCCAAACTAATCAAATATAAGGAATAGATTTGTTTACATTATAAAAATGTGATATGCAGTCATTCCAATTGTATTTCAGATTAACTATGAATATAGAACTTCAAATCCATTTTTTCAATATATGACTTTCATAAACAATTTAAATTTTATTTTCTGAATAAAAAGTGTCAGAAAAAAAACATAGCAAGTATGGCTTTTGAATTGAAGCTGAAGGCTAATTTAACTCACATTTTCAAATTATAGTATCAACCCACGATACATCTTGTTTAAAATATCAGTAGTTATTCTCAAGTAAGATAGTGGTTTTTCCACTCAAGCTGTTAAAATTTTCAAGCACAGTTAATGACAAAAGAAAAATTTTGACTAGATAACTGAGAGGGAGAATTTCACTAATAACATGTAGTGATGTCCTTTGGCCCCATAATTGCCTCTATTCCATCATTTTTACAAATATTAAATTACCATCAAAATTATTGCAGTTTGCTGAGAATTATAATTTATCAAGTGTCCATTTTTGCCAGTAAAAGCAAAGACCTATCTGACTCCACAGGAGTAAAAGTCTAGTTATTTTGTGTTTGTTTCACAGGACCTGCAGGCTACTTATACATAGCAGTCATGTTCTGTGAAAGATGTGTGTGTGTGTGTGTGTGTGTGTGTGTCTGTGTCTGTGTGTGTGTGTGTGTGTGTGTGTGTTTGTGCGCATGTGCATTAAGTGTGCATGTTCAGATATTTTGTTACCATTTTTAACCATTTTGGTATAAATATGGGGAAGTTTGATTCTCAAACCTTGGATTACTAGCATACTTTGTCAAACCCATTAGAATACACTTACTTCATGCTCCCAGGACTCCTGCCCCCTAAAAATGATACTTGCTTTGTGAAAAGCAGTATTGCTAAGGGTAAATTCTGGGGATAAATGATATCTCTCGTGAGACAATGTCCTCAGAGTTAGTCACTGAAAGGTGCTTTTTGTTTATTTGTGTGTTTTTTTCAAGGGACAATAAATCCCTTTAGAGCAATAGAGTGGTTTTCTTCTGGTAAGAAAGTTCAGAGATACTTGGGTGTTCAAGATTAGCAGCCATGTTATCTGTGTTCCTAGGAGGACAATGATGGTACCTAATTCTGACTCTCAGCAAATGCTTTCAAAAAGTATACATACCAACTGAATCACTTTGCTGTACACCTGAAACTAACATTGTAAATTAACTATACTTCAAAAAAAATTTTTTTAAGTATACTTACCAACAAGGGAGCAGAAAAAAACAGTCCTAAATAGATGACTTAAAAACTTCCATCTACATATAATAAAGAAATAAATATATCTTGATAGTTTTACGGAAAGAGATTCCTGACAGAATTGTGGCTTCAGGAAGTGGGTGGAGTCAAGCAATGATAACAAGGCAGGGACTAAATCTTGTGATCCCAATGTGATTCTGCAGGTTCCTACTTCTGCCTCCAAATGACTGTATTCAACCAGAAGCCGGCGGGCAATGAAGCACACTGATAGAATCCATATGGGACCGTCCGACAGCAAAGCAGGATGAAGAAGGTTGGAAATTGGATCTGGAGTGTCAAAAAGAAAGACATTCAGTCTACATACCTGCAAGGAAATTTAAGTTAGTGTGACACATACCACTGTCTGTTAACTAAAATCTCTGTCCTGTCTTCCTGAGCACACAGGTGAACTTCATTCTGCAGGAACCCTTCATGTGGCCATCTTACCTGGCCAGATTGAACAAATTAAAACAAAACAAAACAAAACATGAGATTCAGTTTAATTTGAATTTGAAACAGACAAATATATAATTTTAGCATAAGTATGTTCCATGAAATATTTGGGACATGCTCAGTTATACTAAAAAGTGATCATTGCTTGTCTAAAATTTAAATATAAGTGGGTGTCCTGTATTTCATTTAATAATGCTGGATCTATAGAAAGTGGATGGAAGTAGTATTAAGACTGATTTGTTGGTAAGTAGGCTCTCTCTAAAATAAGTAATGACATTAGTAGTAAGAATAATAATAATAGTAATAATAGCCTATATTTTTAGAGTTTGCCCATCTCTGCACTTTAAGTAGTGTCACTGTGGCCAATTGCAAGGTCCCAACATGAACTGAGCACAGAGTTGGAAAGAGACATGCACAATTGGCTCTCAGAAGCCTCTGCAAGCTAGCTTCAGGACACACTGAATATACATTACTTTTAATCCACTCACTTAAAAAAAAAATCATACATAACCCTCCATTCCCATTTCCTCTTCCAGCTGGCAGAAATGTAATTAAATCCTCAGGATAACCTCGGGAGCCATGAAGAGAAGATAGTAAACATCCACAAAATGGAACATGCCTTAGCGCTATGTCATCACTTGGAGGCGAGCTGTGGGATCAGGTACACCTGCTTTGGAACGTGTGATATGAGCAGAAATAAACTTTAATTATGTGAAGCCACTGATACTTTGAGACTTCTTCATGAGAGCAGCCAGCATTTATGTTAAGCTAGTTTTGTCATATGGATTGTGATATAAGCAAGCATTAGTGACCAATATGAAAATTTCACTATTCTATTCTTATTTAAAATATTTAACAAACATTTGCTAAATGAGAGGCATTGTGCTAGATACAGGGAATGCAACATTTGCCTTTGGGAGCTAAGAAAGTTTACAGAGTGTAGAAGCTTATAAAATATAATATGAACTACAATGACACTAGAAAAGCAGAGCATTTTAGAAGCATCTTGAAGAATTGAGTGGTAGGCTACTTAACATTTTGTGTCTTTCTACTTACTGTTAGATGTGTCTGGAATGGTAGCCTTCCCTGTCTGCCTGGCAAATTGTTACTTATTACTCAAGGCCTAGTTCAAACGTTATCTCTGTGCTTTCCAAATAAATTTTCCTGAATAATTTCTATTTGGAGAAAATCTCAATTATAGTACACTTGTAATTCTTTCTTTCCACATTTAAACTTTATCACTGAACATTGGATTAATTGAGACCCAGACCCTGATATACTTATCTTTATTTTATTTTCAGTCCCCCTACAATGGTTTTGCACGTAATATTTAAGAGTAATTTCTATTGCCTCTACTTTGTATGAAATAGTTTATTCCAGACACCCTGTTGTACAGCCACAGTTATCTTCATAATTCTTCCCAGGAAGCCAGGTCTCCTTTAGAAATAAGGTTCTGTGTGGCTGACTACGGTGTATCAGATTTTCTGAAATGTGTTTTTATGTTAGCACTTCCTGTCAGTGCTAGTCTAAGTGTGTAGATGAAGAAATAATCAATATAGTTATTGAATATAGTCCTGTGGAAGCCACACGTTTCCCTCTGGGATGTACTTAAGAATATGGATTGCTTCTTATTTTGATTCCTGCCAAGACCTTGCATAGTGCCTTCTGAATTTAAAATACCAAATAGGATTTCAAACAACCTTTCCTCATCTATTTGTGTAATGCTATGCTAACATAATCAATGGAGTAAAGTTACACAAGAACCCATGAGAATCGTCCAATGACGCTAGTCACATTTTGCAGAGCCTGGCAGAGTTTGCTTTTCTCTCTGTATCCGAATCTTCCCCAAGTTTTTGATGGTGCACAGCTTTGATTGCTGCTCTCTAGTCTGTTCCATCTGCCGATGTCTTATTTCCCAGCAGACAAGCCACTATGCTGTGTCACTTTAATTTCTGCTTTAGTGCCCTTAAACTGCTTCTCCTGCTTACCAGCCAGGCTTTAGCTCACCATAAAGCACCTGCTAGGGAATTCAGCTGCCACACATGTGGCCAGCCTGGTGACTGTGGCATGATTTCAGAAATAAGGTGGAAGTGCTTGTGGAATTGAGGTCAAAAACCTCCTTCATTTCTCTTGGCGGTTAATTGACTATGTTTTTTTTGAGTAGGAATATGAGTTATGGCATCCTATTGTTCACAGGGTCAGGGTCAGAAACCAACAGTTGCTGACAGTGAAGTTTCTAGCTTCATTAAAAGGCCAAGCTAAGACTATAACCCACCTGCACAAGGCTCTGGTGCCGCACAGGTGTTAACAGCAGGTGTTTATTCTGTCAAATTAGGGTATAGCTACAATGTAAATTTATCACTGGCTTCAGGTGCCAAGTTAATTCTGCAGCGGAAATGCTCTTCTCCCAGAGCTCCTGCACGGAGCCCAGCCTTAGCCCATTAAAGAAGTTACCCTACGTCAGTCTTTATGCTTGATTGAGAGTTATATATATAATGTCACCACTGATGGCTAAACATTCATTAAAAAAAATGACTGTTGCTTCTTTTGATGACTTAGAATGGACTCAACAAATAAAATCAAATATGAATATTCTAGCAAGATAAAATTGTATCTGTATCTGTATTTAATCTTACAGACATTTTTGCTTTAAAGAAAAGCACCATTTTATGGCTTGTGATTCTCAACATTAGTTATTGTTTCTTTGATATTTAACAATAATATTTATGTTTCAATTATTTAAAATAAGTATTCTATTGAAATGGAAGCAGAATCTAGTTTGGTAGCTCTATTGCTAATCCACATATTTTCTGGAATTAAAAGAAAAGGTAACATTTAATCTTTAGCAACCTCTACTCCTAAATATGCATCTAAGAGATTCTTAGATTTTTTTTTTTTGATATCAGGGCTCTTATCTTTAATTATATAGAAATTCTACTAACACAGAAACTCTCCATTTCTGTAATCATGATTAAATGGATGTATTACATCTGAGGGTTTTTCCTTTATTTTCTGCTTACTTTTTCTAATTAAAAAGACTTGTAATTGTTTCTGTACCTCGTTTAATGCGTCAGTTATACGAAGAAAATTGAATCCTAAGAGTTTAGCGACACTCCTGCAGGCCAAGAGGAAGCTGGTATTTTGCAAGCCCCTGATCATTCTGGGCTAGGACATGGTAAGATGAAGATGCATGCTAACAGCAAGGGGCTTAATCTTCTAAAATAGATGATTTTCAAACATTTTTCATCTGGGTATTCTTTCTTCAAGTAATTTTATGCGGAAGTATGGAAATGAATAAACAGATAAAAGACAAACTGTTCTGTTTAAGGGCAATGAAGATACAGAAATCTACAAGCTGAGCCCTCCGCTAACATTTCTCCACAAACCCACTGGCTTCCCTTAGCGCATCACTCTCTCACGCACACACACGTACCTCTATCTAGATAGATACAGATGTCTAGATACAGATATGCAGGTAGATAGATAGATAGATAGATAGACAGACAGACAGACAGACAGATAGGTAGGTAGGTAGAGAGGCAGACATCTAGATAGACTGATAGCTATAATATATCATCAAATTCTGAGAATGGATGAATTATGAGAATTATGAAGTACCATTAATAAAAAATAGCTATTTAATCACCATTTTAAAAAAGCAATCACTTCATAAGAGAGAAAAACGATTCAAAAGCAAATAAGAGGAGTTTTAAGAACATAGGTTTAAAGAAAAAAATCATAAATATGAAACACTGAGTGTCAGGCAGGCATGATGTTGTCACCTTTGGTTTTAAAGCTCATTTCTTGTGTCAGTGGAAATGCAAGCACCAAAGTAGTTAGATGTTGCAGGATTGTAGGTTTAGCATAATGACTATTTTCAGAACTTTCCATATTCTAATGTTGGATTATAATTACTCTCTATTTACAATTTAATTATATGTCTATTTTGCATAATTTATTTTGTTTGTGATTTCTGCTGAGTAACTATTTTCAATCTATTATACCTCAAAATTAAAGTTTTACCCTAGAAAAATTTTTGTTTTATTCATCTGTATACCAATGTTTTATCACATTTCTATAAATACCAAATGTAGTTGGCTACACGTGACCTGCTAAACATTTCAGAATAATTTGTAATTATTTAGACAATAACATGATATTTATTCAGTATTTATTCATAAGGTATTTATTCAATATCTACAATGTGACAGGAGCAGAACATATAATTTTACCTAATCCTTACAATTTACAATAGGTAAATATTTTGGGCCAAAGTTACAGACAATTTTAGAAGTCTTAAGTGACTTGCCAATACTCACATAACATACATATGTAAACATACACATATTTGTCCAAGTTTAGCTCTTAAATTTTAAATACTAATTCTTAACAGTTATGTATTATTGTGGCATTTCCCAGCTGCTGTTTAATGTCAGTAAGTGTATATAAAAAGGTCCATATATATCTTTAAATCATAATCTTTTATTTAGTATCCAAAATGATATGGTTAACAGGGAAGAATTAACACAGTGCACTCACAGGACTGATTTTTGTATGAGTCACTATATAGATGGCTTTTGCAGGGAGGAAGGGGAGAGGTGCATTGAACAAAAATCTGTAGTCCGGGCTTAGCCCATTGGTGTTTAGGTCAAATTTTGTTTCCTGCTACTTTCACCAGGAAAGCTCTGTGAATAGGCTAAGTAGCAGATGCCCAGAAATCAGCTTTTGTCCTTGAGTCGGGAGGGGTGGGGGAAGAGGGTTGAGGGGTGGATCACGGAGCCATCTCCGTCTTGAACAATGGTCAATCTGTCAACTCAGCTGGCTTTTCTCACCATCTCTCTTTCTATAACCTTCAAGCGGGCTGAGTTTCAAGACTCCAGGGCAGTGCTTCTCCAGGTGAGGTCCCCAGACCTCCACCAGCAGCAACAGCAAATGGAAACTTGATACAAAATCATATTCTTGGGCCTTACCCCTGGCCCACTGAATGAGATGCTCTGGCTTGAGGCCCAGCTGTCTGTATGTTAGTAAGCCTTCCAGGTGTACCTACCAATGTTACATCTTGAAAACCGTAGCTCTAGTCTAAGCAGAGATCCCGTGCTCCTAATGACTGCTGCTGCTACTCTGTGCAGCCGAAGCCCTCATCCACTTGCTTCTTGGAGGGGACGCTGTAGAAAGAGAATGCTCATTGCGGTTCCTTAGCTAAGAAACAGGTCACAGAAGCCTCATGGTCCTGAAGGTCATTGTCTCTGCTCGTGTTTTCACAATACAAAAATCATAATGGTAGTTCCCATCCCTTCAGTATGTCCTCCGTTCCAGGCATTTTGAAACTCCTGTAATCTCACCGTGTAATAAGGTTTACTGCCTACTATTTATTTGGGTCTCAAATGCAGAGTTTTGAGATAATTACATTCCTCAGTTCACAGCAAAGTACCCGTCAGTGTTCGTTGTTTATTTACTGCCTTTTATTGGTCTCTCTCTTTAATCTCCATTTTCCCACAGTAAGCAAACATCTTTTTTTAAATGTTCCCATCTTTGTACCCGTTTTGTAAAATGGGCATAGTGGTTATTTATGCATCTACATTTTCTTTTTTTTAAAGCAGTTTAATTGAGATATTATTCACATAATATGCAGTTCACCAAGATGAAGTGTATGATTCAATGGCTTTTCGTATATTGAGAATACTGCATCCATCACTGCATCAGTTTAAAAACAGGCAGCCTTCCCTATCCATGGATGCAAAACCTGCAGATACCACACCATTTTATCTAAGGGAGCATCTATAGATCCTGGAATCTGGAACCAATCCCCCTCCGAGACTGAGCGACCATTGTATTTTTATTACACGAAAAAGAAACTTTGTAAAACACCTTAATCAGCACTACAGACACCACCATCCCAATTCCTACCTTCAGCTCTAGGAATCATTAATCTATTTTCTGTTTCTTTAGATTTGCTTTTTATGGACAATTCATGTACATGGAGTCATATAATATAAAGTCTTTATTACTAATCATTTAATTCTTTTTGATGTTATGGTAAATCCAATTATTTTCTTGATTTAGTTTTTATTTCCAGATTATTCATTGCTTGTGTATAGGAATACGACTTACATGTGTATATTAAACTTGTAGGCTATAACTTTGTTGAACTTGTTTATTAGTGCTAAATTTTTTAATAGATTCTTTAGAGTTTTCTATACATAAAATCATGTAATCTACAGAGATAATAACTTCTTATAATAAAGAAAAAGAGAGTAAGTTGCTAACATGGAATAAGTTAAATCACAAAAGGCCTTGATGGCCAGACTAGATTGATTTATTCATCCTTTGTAAAATACTGTCAATTTAAACAGTGTTTTTTGTTTATGAATCTTTGAATGATAAAAATTATTTACTATGCCCATTTAACATATAAGGAAGTCTGAGGCGTAGAAATTGTTAGGAGTTTGCCAAAGATCACACAGCCACTAAGCAGCAGAACAAGGATTTTGATGGAAAGTCTTAATTCTATGGCCAATAACGTTAACCATTCTGTAGTTCTGACTTTTTAAGTAGTTTCTTTGTTGGTACCTTACAATCAATATAATTTATAATATTTCTTATGCTCCATCAACTTCTTTAACATAGTACTCTGAGCTGAATAGAGAAGTGGTATTGTAAACACCACGTCTATAGTGAAAAAAAATCACCTATGGAACTCAATAATGGAGGAAAAAACAGGCCACTGAGTATCAGAAATAAACTAAAATTTATGTATCTATATTATAATGGAGCAGGACCCTATGGGGCCTTCCCAAGACAGATCCATGTCCTCTGCCTGCCTCTCGTCTGTAGAAAAATTTTAGTCAAAGAATAAACTTAATCAGATAAATGAGAAAATGCAGAAGCAAAGGAAATCAGTTGAAAAAGGCAAGATAATAATAGTTTAGCTATTGAACTAAGTCAAAGACCTTTAGTTTCTCCTCAAGGGCTATAGGTAATATTCTGAGCTATCTCCTTTGAGCTGTTTTGCAGATAGTGAAATCCCCACTGGGTGGAAGAAGTTAACTCTATGATGACCAGACGGTAGCCATGATGTAAGCTGCTCCATCTCACACAATTCCAAGAAGTGGTCTCAAGGAAATGGGAAAAAAACAACCCTGGAACTGAAGATTAACTGTGTTTAAAGCAATCAAGATGATGCCAATCAGACCACTGGATGACCAATTTCAAAATGATTGTGGGAGCTGACTGTGCTGTTCTGCACGTAGCCCCCTCCCTCTGCCTACACACCCCTGAAACTTCCCTTTAAGAGTTCTTGTCACTCTGATCACCAGTGGGGAATTGGTTCTTTGTGACATGACTCTGGCTTCTCCACAGGTTGCCAGCCTCCTGAATAAAGCCACCTTTCCCTTCCTACCAACACTTGTCTCTCACACATTGGCTTTGAGCAGCAAGCAGTCAAACCTGAGTTTGGTACCGATGTTATGTGAATGAAGAATTGTTCTTTATTGAGATGTAGTCATCATGCAATGAAATGTACTAACTTAACTGTGTTTTGGATATTGTGTCAACTGTATACACTTGAGTAACCACTACTCAGAATAAAATACAAAACATTTCCACCTCCTCCCTCCTAAATGCTTCTTGTTCCTCCCCCAGGCAATTCTTTATTTTGTTAATATCCTATTTCCTTTACCCCTATTCTTATACTTCCCAGAACCGCTACATACTTTTGATAATCATAAAACTGTTTTAAGTTTGCCTGAATTTGGATTTCATGTAAACTGAATAAAACTGTGTTCATCTGTCTGGATTATTTTGCTTAAAATAATGTTTTTGATATTTTGTGCATGTTGTTGCATGTTCGTTTTTAAAATTGCTGACGAATTTTCATTGTATTGTCTGTACCATAATATAGTTATTTAACCTTCAGTTGATGGATATTTAGAATGCTTCTGAATGTACAATGTACTTCAAAGACTAGTTTAACTATTTTCTATCATGGTGGGAAAATGAGAAAACTACTCCTATCTTTGACTTTTTGATTAATGTGCACAAGCGACATTGGTAAAATTAATAAAGCTTGTGCATTAAGAATAGTAAATGCATTAGACTAGTCTTTGAAACATATTACCGAAAGATATTATGTGTACTTTTCTTTTAAGAATTTTTTTCATTCCTTATTACTAGCTATGTGTCCTTGGGAAAATCACTTGTCCTCTCTGTGCTTCAGTTTCCTCGCCTATTAAATGAGAATGATAATAGCTTTTACTTATATGTTGCTGTAAATTGTAAATGATTCATTGTCCATAGAAAACATAGAATAGACCTATGGCATTTAATTGCTATACAATCGTTTGCCCCTTTTATTATAGTTAAAAAATTTGGATGAGGGGAAAGAAGACTTGCTCAGAAATTTGGGGAAATTTGACAGTGTTGGCAGCGGAGGTAGACAGAGAAGTTTAGGCTAACAGGTAGACCATGTGGGGCCATTTAACGTATTATTTGGCTGGGGTAAGTGGACGTTAAAGTGAAGAAAAAAGTAGTAGAGCCTTCATTCAGATGTATTCCCCATCATAATGTTTCTTGAGTAGTTAAGTCTGGGACTTCTTTAGAACCACTTTTACCCTATTAAAATATAGCTGCTAAATCAATAGACCAGACCACTAGTGTCTATAAAAGAATAATAATTATCACTCTTACCATGTGCATTATCACAATTATATAATGCATGTGAAAGCTTTTGATAAATTGCAAAAAGCTATACAAATGATATTAGTACCAAAAAGTCTGCATTGGTGGGCGCCACTGGTAATTCCCTTTATATTTTATGGACTTTTCTCAGGTTTCTTACATCTCTGTAATCGTGTAGTTAAGGCTCCCATTTCCCCCTCAGCTCTATCTATACTGATAGAAAGATCTCTCTTGTTTCTGACCTCTTTCTTTCTGTCTAGTCCCTTATCACTCTCTGTCTCCCAGACATCTCTACTTAAATGTCTTCCTATCACATCAGATTCACTATGTCTGAGACAAAATGTCTGATGTTTCCCTCAAGCCATTTCTTTTGCTTTTACCTCTCTCTGTGGAAGATAGAACATTTTATCGGTATTTAAACACAGTCTTGAAAATACTAATCTTAAACATACCACAATGTATGTACAGATGTTTTCAACCCCATCACAAAAATCTGTATTATTTTTACTATTATTTGTGCATGAACTCTACTAATTGTAGCAGTGTCACTTGTGCACATAAATCAAAAAGTAAAAAATAAGAGTAGTTTTATCCTTTCCCCACTGTAATGGATAACAGTTACACTCGTCTTTGAAATATACTACCTGAAGAATTCACCTTTATAATGACTATATAAAATTTGATACATCTCTTCTAAGAATGGAAATACTAAATTTAAACATACAGAAAGAATAGATAAAGCAATTGAAATTATTGAGTCTAGGGAGAAAAAGGAGGCTTGAAAATTTATAAGAAAAGTCTGACAAAACTCTTTTGAAAAGAAAAAAAAACCAAGAATAAAGATTAAGAGGCAATATTCCACTGCTCTATTATATAAACCAAGAATTCTTGGTCTTTTAAGACATTTAAATTTTCAAAGCATTTCTCTACTTCCACAGTAACATAGTTAACATATGTAGCGTTGCCAAATTTTATAAAATTTATTGTTCACTTTGAATTTATTTTTTAAATGCAAGCACTATAGCCGTCCAAACAAAAAAAGATGGAAAAAAAGGAAGAATTTTGTTTTCAAGTTGTCAACAAATCAAAGTAAAACCTAAAATCGTGCTATCTTAATTTTCAACAATAACCTTTCATTTATTTAAAATAATTTAGTTTTTACTAATATATTTCATATATTGTACTTGTTATGAGAAATGTACAAATGAACAGCATATGGTACCTGTAATGTCATATTAATAAAACACAAAAATACAAAATAATAATAAATGTGACACAGATGAAATGCACCAATCCCTGGTGGGAGCATTAAATCGTTCACAGGTAAGTGATACTTGAGCTAAAGTTTAAAAAGATGATCAGGTTCTTCCTCTACCAGTAAGGATAAAAAGGGCTATTTAAGCTCAAGTTGCAATTTTGCAAAATGCGTTAAATAATTAAATTAAAACTTTATGCAATTCAGTATAGCTAAACTTTATGTCATGGGATTGATAGAGTGAAACAGAAAGCCAAAGATGTAGGCTGGGGTCAAATTTAGACAAGCTTTATCTTCTTATTAAATACCTCTGGAAGTTATGCAATAAATAAACATGCTAGAGATACAGAGTAAAAAGAAAAAGACCTTTAGCCATGACTCAGTCTCTTGAAAGTGACAGAAAATTCAGCTCAAGCAAGCTTAGCTATCACAAAATAGGAATCAATTCTCCCCAAACTGAAAAATCTAGAGTGAAGTTTGATTTCAGGCATAGATAGATCTACATGCTTACAAAATAATTCTAATTGTATTGTCAATTTTATGTGTATGTTGCTGTAATTTCCAGGGAGACCCAGCAAATAGTTTCAAACTGATTCCCTAACCATCCAGACATAGTTTATACTGTGTAGAACATCTTTTTTAATATTTGCCTGTAATTTTGATGTATAATTTACTTGGCTTTGACTGAGTCATATGCCCAGGACTGAATCATAGCTGCTGGAGAGATACAGGGTTCTAACTGACCAGAATGGATTATATGATCATTTGTGTGTGCTGGAGGAGACATCAGCCCTAATGATAAAGCAGATTTTTCTTTAAGAGGGAAAAACAGGGGAAAAAAAAAAAACAACCAACCAGCAGCTTCTATTTCCTGTGTCGTAGAACAATCACCTTTAGAAACAAGATACCATACAGGGAAAGAAAAAAAGCCCCATGGAGCAGGATGGGTATAGTTCAGTGGTAGAGCACATGCTTAGCATGCATTAATTAGGTCCGGGGGTCAATCCTCAGGACCTTCGTTAAAAAAGAAAAAAAAAAGTCCTCATGGAGAGGACCATGTGAAGAATGGGGGACCATTGGAAATTCACAGGTGGTTCAAGACTCAGGATTTCCACTATTATGTTAAGTAGAAATCCTGAGAGTGGGGACCCTTATCATTTTCTTAAATTTACAGGAAAAGCTTTCAGTTGTTCACCACAGAGTATGACGGTATCTTTGGGTTTGTTATAAATGAACTTTATTTTCTTGAAAAAGGTTTCCTCTGCACCAACTTTGGAGAGTTTTAATCATGAATGAAAGTTGAATTTGTTAAATGCTTTTTCTGCATTTATTGATATGGTCATGTCAGTTTTGTCCTTCCTTTTGTTAATATGGTGTATCACATTTATTGATTTGTGAATATTGAACCCTTTGCTTCCCTACATAAACCCATCTTGATCATGGTGTATGATTCTTTTTATATATGGTTGAATTTGTTGTGCTAATATTTTGTTGAATATTTTTGCACCTGTATTTATCAGAGATATTGAGCTCTAATTTCTTTTTTGTATTTTCTTTGTTGCAGGTTTAATTATGGTATATCTTAATGTGGGTCTTTTGGGTTCATCTTGTTTGGGACCCTATGTGCTTCCTGTATGTGAATATGTGTTTCTCTTTTTCAAATTTGGGAAGTCCCAGCCCTAATTTCATTAATATTGGTATATTTGATGTTATACCCAAATCCTTCAACTGATTTATTTTTTTTGAATTTGTTTTCCTTCTTGCTATTTTGATTGTGTGGTTCCCATTATTCTATCTTCCAGATCACTTCTGTATCACCTAGTCTGTTATTCATTCCTTCTAGTGTGTTTTTCTTTTCACTTATTATGTTCTTCAGCTCTGACTGGTCCTTTTTTACATTTTCTAGTTCCCTGTTAAAATTCTGTGTTCATCTATTCCTTCCCTTAATTTACTTAGCATTGTTATTACTAATGATTTGATTTCTTTATCCAGTAAATTATTTGTTTCATTAGTTGTATTTTCAGGAGTTTTCTGTTGTTCTTTCAGTTGAGCCAAATTCCTCTGTCTTCTCATTTTCCTTATCTTTCACTGTCTCTATGATATTAGGTGAAATAGATACTTATTGCTGTCTTGAAGGGGTGTACTCATGTGGGCGCATCTCTATACTGCCTGCATGTGCCCAGTGGCTTTGGTGGGAGATCTGTATCTGATGTGATAAAAAGTCACATCTTTCCTCAGGGTGTGCTGGCAGCTGTCACCTTGGTAGGAGTTGCTGGAGATGGAGGGTTAAGACTGAATCTGGGTGTGTGGTGGGACTTCCCCTCTGCTTAGTTGCTGTCATCACCCTGTGAAGGGTGGTGTCAAGTCCCAAGTTTCTGGAGCAGAAGCCCTGATGGCTGTGTCCAAGTTGGCTCAGTTCCCTTTAAAGGTGTTCTCTTCCCCCACCCAGCACTGTTGCTCTGAACCCCAGAGGGGAGCAGTGCTGGAATAAGAAGAGCTGATGTGGGTATTTGGTTTTGGTCGAGACATGGAGTATGGGGGTCTGGGTGCCATCAGAGATTTAGTCTTCTTCCGATGCTCTGATGTTCTGCCTGTGTAATTACCAGTAACGCCTGCCCGCTCCCTGCTCAGAACCCTGCTTAGGTGCCACTTAAGGTTTGAGCCACCTCAGTGTCTCATGGTTGAGCTTCTTCCTCAGTTGTGGCACTCCTTTCTCCTGTGTGGAGCCGCAAAAGGAGGCAAAGGGTGCTGGAGCATTCACTAGGCTTAGGCTAGGATCTGTGCTGGGGTTGTTTTGGAAAACCAGTCAGCCAGCTGCACAGTTTCAATCTGTCCTTTCCGCTCTGATTCAGGAGTAAGCGAGCTCTTCTGTTAGTCTTACCCTCCAACCAGCCAAGGAAGCTTGTCTTCCCTTTGTTGGACCCGAGGGCTGTGGGAGGATCTCTGGCTAATCTTCCTTTTCCTCTGAGTTCCCACCCAGGGTCATAGGTCCTGGCCTGATAGCTTCGTTTCTCTTCCTACTTGATTCCACATGTAACTTTCTTATAGCCTAAGTTGTTCGGTAGTCTGTCTCCTGGTTTCAGTTAGCTTTCAGTGAGAACTATTCATCCTATAGGTACATTTTCATGTGTTTGTGGGGGGAAGAGAGAGAGAGTGCTTTGGAAGTGTTTTGTAACTCGTTCTGCTACAGCATGTCTGGTTTTAATCCATGCAAGTACATATGCAATTAGTTGGGTTGTCTACAACATCTACTCATTCATAATTACCATGCTCCTTCCTCATTACATTTTATTACTGCACATTGAAATGTGTATGGAAGTTAAAGGAAATCATTTGGTCATAAAGAGCAAAATGCAGAAGTCTGAACTGAAGGCAAATCCAGTAATAGAAAGTTATGTTGTGTGAACAGCCTAGAAATTTCAGATATATACAATATATTTACTCTAACATCTGTGCTGAGTATTTTCGACGTAAAAGTTACTTTGAGAAGTGTTGAAGTTAAATATTTCACAAAATTTAAACTATTTTGCATTCAATTAATTGGAGTTAAAACATTATCATCTTGCTTATTTAGGCATTTCTAGTTTGACTTATAAAGCATTTTATTTTGGTTATCTACAAATTATAATGTTATAATAGACAGTGCATATTTAATAATAATTTTATAAAAAAGAATGACATAATTTAAATGTATAAAATATTTCTATATTCAATTAAGTAAGAAACTTCATATATAACCAGTTATAGCAATTTTCAAGATATACAGGTGTGTAATCTGAATTATGTGTTTTATATTAACAAAGGAAGTAGTTACTTATTTAGCACGAGAAACAACGTGGAGTAATCATATCTTGAAAGGACCCAGGGCACATAAAAGAAGGGGCATAAAATGAAATTCTAAACCGACCAAGACTGGAATGTGGGGCACAGTTTATGGGGAGTAGGAGAAGGAAGGGGGAGCATTGAGACTTTTAGTTGTCGCATGCAGAGTTTTTCACACAGAAATCTTCATTTATCCAGATTGGTGATAATGCACTGAACACTAGCTTTAATTAAAGACTTGCCATAAATTAATGCTAATTTATATCTTTGAACTCACAAAAATACATAGTTTAAATTGTTATACTTAGGTATCTTAAGGGGCTTTTTCTATATACGATGCCTCATGAGGTGAGATAATCATTTACACTTGCTTTTCCTCAACCTTACTGTTGAAAAATTATACACTGAGGGAGAATTTGCAACAAGGCACAGTCCTGTGGAAAACAGCACAGAAGAACGTAGGTATCATGTTAAAAAAAAACCCTTATATATTGTACTTTTATTTAATATGGCTGAAATTAATATATTTTCAACCTTAATCTGACTGCTTCATAGTCACAATATTTATCTTTTTGCAGGGATTTCACAGTCTGCTATATTAAATATTTATAACATTTTTTTCTTTATATTAATCAAAATTATCACCATTCCTCTTCTCACTGATTTTACAAACGAAGCTGCATGACTAATCCACAGCATTTTGGGGGAAGAAAAATGACTTTACACTCAGCAGGAATATGCTCACCTGACAAGCCATCACTCTGAAGTCTCCATTAGCTCAATCAGGAAACGGCTGTACAGTAAAAAATATGAGGGCTTGGAGTCTATTAGTCCCATGGCTGTAGTTTGATAGGCTTATAGGGAAAAAAAATCTCATTTTCTTCTGAGTCTTATAATATTCAAACTTTTTCAACCACTCCCTCAGGGTTAGCATTATTCTCTCACCTTGAATAACAAAGATGAGACAGAGAAAGGAAGAGAAAGAAAAGGTTGGGAGAAAAGAGGAGGGCAGAGGAAGAAATGAATGAGATGATGGAAAAAAAGGAAGGGAAGGATGTCTTCATCTGTTGACAACTCAGTAGGAACAGGTAAGGCTTCCAGAAGTGTCAAGGTTTAAAGTCCTCTCCAAAGTCAATCAACAACCTATAGATCATTCTTAGAATTACAAATGACTGATGAAATAAGATAAATATGGTAACTCAGGAAAAAGGGAGAGCAATACAATAACTATAGTGCGGTTGTAAATTATGATGTTATCAAATGAATCTTATTTGTAGAGCTTTTTTTTTTTTTTTTTTTCTGGTGAGAACTTCTACCTGTGTTGCTATACAGAGAAGGCACGATGCTGGGGAAGCAGAAGTGGCTAACAGGTGCAGAAAACTAACAAGGTAGCATCTGGGTTGGTTCTGTTTCACTCACTCCATAGCCTAGGAGAGGTTTTGCCTCCCTTCTGTAGACAAGAAAACAATTTCTCAGAGATGTTAGATTTTTGGTTTGTATGCTAGCTAGTCACCATTAGCCCCACAGTCCATTCTCCACCGTTTTTTTGTTTGTTTGTTTGTTTGTTTTTGTTTTTAAAGATCATTTATTTATTTTTTGAAGTACAGTTGATTTATAATAATACATTAGTTTCAGGTATACAACATATTGATTCAGTCGTTTTACAGAATCTACTCCATTAAAAGTCATTACAGGATTATCACTGTAACTCCCTGTGTCATGCAATCTATCCTTGTGGCTTATCTATTTTATTATACATAGTAGTTTATATCTCTTAGTCCATAACCCTAAATTGACCCTCCTCCTTCCCTCTTCCTTCTGGTAACCACTAGTTTTCTATGTCTGTGAGTCTGTTTTTGTTTTGCATTCCTTTGTATGACATTTTAGATTCCACATACAAGTGACATCATACAGAACTTGTCTTTCTCTGTCTGACTTATTTTGCCAGCATAATATTCTCTAGGTCCATCCACATTTCTGCAAAAGGCAGAAATTCATTCTTTTTTTTATGGCTGAGTAATAATTCATTGCACATATATACTACATCTTTATCTGTTCATCAGCTGATGGATATCTAGGCTGCTTCCATATCTTGGTTATTGTAAATAGTGCAGCCATGAACATTGTGGTGCCCATATCTTTTCAAATTGGTGTTCTCATTTTTCCTGAATATCTAACCAAGAGTGGAATTGCTGGGTCATATGGTACTTCCATATGTCCTGTTTTGGGGGAATCTTTATACACACTGTTTTCCAGACTGGCTGCACCCATTTACATTCCCACAAACAGTGCACAAGGGCCCCTTTTCTTCACATCTTCACCAACATTTGCTATTTGTAGAGTTTTTGACAATAGCCATTCTGACTGATGTGAGATAATATCTCAACGTTGTTTCAATTTGCCTTTCTCTGACAATTAGAGATGCTGATTATCTTTTCATATGCCTGGTTAGCATCTGTATGTCTTTGGAAAAATGTCTATCTATTCGGGCCTTCTGCCCATGTTTTAATTTGAGGGTTTGTTTTTTTTTTTTTTTGATATTGAGTTGTATGAGCTGTTTGTATGTTTTAGACATTATTCCTTTATGGATCATTTCATATGCAAATCTTTTCTCCCATCCTGTAAGTTGTCTTTTCATTTTTAGGGTGGTTTCCTTTGCTGTGCAAAAGCTTTTTAAGTTTAATTAGGCCTCATTTGTTATTTTTTTTTTTTGCTTTTTTTTTCCTTAGGAGGCAGAAATACGATTTATTTTTTAAAAAGAAAAATATTACCATGATTTATGTCAGAGTGTTCTGTGTATGTTCTGTTCTAGAAGTTTTATGGTTTCAAGTCTTACATTTAGGTATTTAATTCATTTTGAGTTTATCTTTGTATATAGTGTGAGGAAATGCTCCAGTCTCATTGTTTTACGTGCAGCCTTCCCTGTACCACTTATTGAAGAGACTGTCTTTTCTTCTTGTACATTCTTGACTCTTTTGTCATAGATTAATGGACCAAAGACTCCACCTTTGCCTTTCTTTATAAGAATTGCTTTGGCTATTTGGGGTTGTTTGTGGTTCCATACTAATTTTAGAACTTTTTTTTTTCTATTTCTGTTCTTTTTGTAAACTTTTTTTAATTTTTTAATTTTTATTTTTGAGGGGAGGAGGTAATTAGGTTTATTTATTTAATTATTTTAATGGAGGTACTGGGGATTGAACGCAGGACCTCCTGCAGGCTAAGCATGTACTCTAACCACTGAGCTAAACCTTCCCCCCTCTATTTCTGTTCTTAAAAATTGGAATTTTGATAGGCATTCAATTTACAGATGGCATGGGATTGCATAGCCATTTTAATTCTTCTGATCCATGAACACAGGCTGTTTTCCATTTGTGTGTTCAATTCCCTTCATCAAAGTCTTTTAGTTTTCAGTTTGCAGATCTTTGACTTTCTTTGTTCAATTTATTTCCAAGTATTTTATTGTTGTAGATGATGTTGTGAATGGTACTGTTTTCTTGATTTCCTTTTCAGATAGTTCATTATCAGTGTGTCAAAATCAACTGATTGCTGTGTGTTGATTAAAGCAACCGATGGTTAATGTGCTGATTTTACCTCCTGCAACTTTACCGAAGTCATTATTTGTTCCAGCGATTTTACGGTTGAGTCTTTAGAATGTATCATCTGCAAATAAAGACAATTTTACTTTTTCCTTTCTGATTTGGATGACTTCTAGTTCTTTATCTTGCCTGATTGCTCTAGTTAGGATTGCTGGTACTGTGCTGAATAAGAGTGGTGAGAGAAGCCAGCCTGCTCCTATTCATTGGCAGAGAGAATGCCAGTTTGACTCACAGCCATATGCTTTTCACCCTATTCCAAGCCACACTAAATTTTCATCTAGATGACACTAACCATTTCCCTTTTTTTTTCTTTCTGCAATTATTTTCTTTCCTAGCATTCCTCATCTATGGGCTATTAAAGTTAACTTTAAAATATAAATCAGTTGGTTGATCCATCCCTGCCTGTATTTTGTTTTAATCACTATAAACTCCACCTATATACCATATCCACATTGTTTCCAGAACACATCAAACTCTTTCCTATTTCAGGGACATTCAATATCTTTCCAACATCACAAAACTCCCTTTTTTTCCTGAAAACATCATTGCAAGTATCATCTTTTGAGGGAGACTCTCTCTGACATCCTATCCAAGAGAGGGTTATTGTGTTCAGCAGTCACACTCTTTAATGGTGTCCCACAAACGCAGCACCTGTGTAATAATGCCACATAGATGCACACATACTTACATACATTATGTCACACTGTCATTTTATTTACTTATTATCTGTCTTATCCAAGAGAATAAAAGCTATTGGAGAAATAAAAAAGAGAATCATCTTCTTTAACATTAAATCTTCATTGCTTAGTAGAAAGCCTATCATATACTAAATAGTTAATAATAAATCTCTGCCTCATTGATATTCACAAGCTGAAAGCTTCCTTAAGTTTTTCCTTAGTAAACCAATTTCTTCCAAATAAGTAACAGCATATTCATCAATCTATGATGGAATAAACAGATAATTTGGTATGTTTTTAAATTATCATAATTTAAGTGTTTGAGTGAAAATTTCCATGATAGAAAGATACTTATTTGTATACAATGCAATTCTATATTGCAGTGACTAAAAATTAATTTCAAAGTGGTTTGGGTAATTAAAAAAAAATTCCTAAAGGAAGATCAAATCCTTCATCATTGTTCAAAGGTCCTCACTTCAAAACAAAATATTATTGTTAAAAGTTATTCATAAATTAGTTGGACTATTCCATGATAAAAGCTACATTAATGACATTACAATTGGAAAGAATGATGACTTTGTGCCTATCTAATTTTCTGACATTAATAAAAAATTAAACCAATTAGAGAGTAAAAAAGACAAAAATCATGCAAGGCTATACTTGGGAAATTTGAACATATGCAAATTAGCAGGTCCAGATGACAAGCACCTTAGGAAATTAAGAGAACCGATAAACATCCTGGACCACTTGGTGTTGCTCTGAAAAAATTCTGAAAACTCAGGATGAAGCATAACTTGAGAAGAAACAAAATTCTGTTCAATCTTGTTTTCGGTGGGTGAAAAAAAGTCTGTGTAATGATGATAATAATAGATGGGAAAATAATGGGATAAGACAAAGACATCAGGTACAATAGCAGATTAGATTTAAATAAATACCATTCCATTACTCTCACTGCATTTGTGTTGTAATGCATTTGCTATGAGCCTTACAGTAGTCACTCCAATGTTAAAGTAACATCTATTTCATATATGGTATGTTTAGGGGTAGTGATGGATTCAAAACATAAACAGGAAATAATAATCCTTATAAATGAAGTCAGTTTAGGAAAATTTTGGGAAGTTGCTGATGAGATAATATCAGATTTGTACTTAAAATTATCAAACGTCATATAACAGTAAAATGAGAAGAACTGAGAACGCTGACATAGACAGGAATACAATGTAAGTAAACACAGTACATGTAAGTGGAGGAAAACAAAGTGAAATTTACGTTGGGAAAGTACAAGTTAACATACCAGGTGAAATAAAATCTTAAATGAGCATAAAATGAAGATCAAAGAGCTGGATAGGACATAAAGAAATCTAAGTGAGATATGATTGGACAAATGAGATATTATATACAGGAAAAAAATAAAGAAAAGCAATATTACTTGATTTTAAATCCAACTGAAAACCAATATCTCTAGGAAATCTTTAATTGTTTTAATTTCTAAGATTAATTTAAAAATCAGTTGCACACAAGTATTTGTTTACTATTGCTCACAAAAATCAAATAAACCAAAACATTGACTGTCTTTCTGCCCAAATAAGCAAATTGCAGAATTTAGAACATAAAATGAGAGAATCTGAAAATTTTTATAGGAGATGGAGTGACAAGGGAGAAGGGAAATCTGAAAAATCTGCCCTAATCTCAGTGAGGCAGAAGCTAGATTCAAAGCAAAGTGTTTTTGTTTTTTCGTTTTGTTTTTTTTTTTCAAAATCCAGACATCAAATATGTATTTCCTGAATTAGGATTAAACTAGTAATGGTACAGAAAAAGAGAAAATTTATTGTAAAATTATGAGCCACCTATCAGTTCATTAAAAAATAATGCCTCATTATAAAATAAATACACATATAATTTTTAAACATATTATTTTGATTCTTCTCAAGTGAAAAAACATACCTCATGTGGGGAGTGACTTTATTTGAATAGTTTATTTTGCAACTGGAAAAAAATAAATGAAAATTATTTGTAATTCATCATATATTGTTTCCATATCATAGAGAGAGAGAGAGAATGAGAGGAAAATTCAGAATTTAATTAAAACATAAAATACATTTATTAGTTATTATAAGAGCATACTCCAACAGTAAAATCGTGCTATTAGGCTTGTTTTTCAGCCCAGGACAATTAATTTTAATTTTACTTTAATGTGACTAAGCAAAATACATTTTGAGTGAGACAGAAAGGTGAGGTCACTAATCTTTTTATGATCATTAAAGATCTGAATGCAGTCTGTAAGAGTGAGGAGAAGGTGTTTGCCCTGTCTATCTGGATAAGGTCCATTTGGGCAACTGCACTCCACCTGCCAAATTTCTCCCTGTCGTGTCTAGTCTGCAGAGCTGTTAAGCATCTGCTACATGTTATCCCAGTGATAGCTGCAATTTTGTGATGAAGAAAATGGTCTTTTCTCATTTGTTTCTTTATTTGAAGATTTAATAAAAATCATCAGTATCAGCAGTTGTCTTGGAAAAAATCTTATGCATATCAGACAATCTTTTGTATAGAGCTTGCAATCTCTAAGCCATTTAACAGTAACATTTAAAAACAATAATAAGTAGTTTTCGTGAATGACTTCTATTATATAATGAAAATATATATCTCTTTGAAGGCCAGGAGTAGGGGGAAATAAACTGTTTTGAGAACACAGATGAAGATTCAATGAAAATGGTGGCTAGATCTACTTTATGACAGGCATTGTATTCACCCCCAAATCATGAAGAGTTAAAGTTGTTAAGTCTTACCTGGTATTTAGGTTTTGGTTTCCATCACTTATGGAGAATTCATTTAAATCATTTAAAACTGATTCAGCTGATATATTAATTTGTATTTTCCCAGTGTGAGTACCATTTTATTTTTCTTTCCTCATATTTCTTATCTTTAGATTCACATCCTAGTCTGGTCTTTGTGAATGAAGTTTTTTTCCAGTTAAGATTTCCATCTCCGCTTGATCTCTCCTCCCTCTCTTTTCCTATCAATCTTGAAAATTACTCAGGTAAAAAATTTTCAAATTCACGATTTCTCAACTTTATTTTTGGGTGCATGTGTGGATTATGAAAAGTTATTTGGCAGAAAACAAGGGTCGCAAGTTCTTTCAGGAAAGTAAATTAAATAAACACATACACACATACATCAGTTTTTTATTTACTGAACTCTTTAATCTTTGTATTTTAATTTGACCACTACCTTCTAAGTGTAGAGTTCTAATTCACCCACTCACAGTTCAATCTAGGTTCTTTGTTATCTTCTCTTATAGAAATTCTTTTCTTCTGCTTACATTAAGGCTTTTTCCTTGAATTTATAATTATACATGTGTTTGTATAATTCCATGATTACTGTTTATCTTTTCCACTAGGACTCAGCTCATAAAAACAGGGCATTTTGTGTAAATACTTTATAGATCTTTTTTGAGTTACTAAATAATATTTTAGGAAACATTTCTCTAATTTTTCATTGCTTGCTCTTAAAGCTTAGCTTTATTTTTACTTTTGTATACATATTTAATATTGAGTATTTAATAATTATTAAGCACAATTCTAATTCATTATACATATATCATTTATCTTTCATAAAAATTAAATAAATGAGGTATTCATATTATGGTTTTACAAGCTAGGAACAAAGATGTAGTACTTTTCCACCCAAAAGTAACATGCAAAGTAACATGGCTGAATTTAAACAGATCTGTCTGACTCTAAAATGTATATTCTTAAAGATTTTACTAAATGTCCACTATGTTTTAATCTAAGTCTCTTTAGACTCCAGGTTATATATAATTAAAGTTTCATACTTTGTGGAATTTGGAAATAATTATATCAGAGGAGCAATTTTTGCATTAGGACACTATAGTTTAGATTCTGAGTTGTTACCATTTTTTTTTTCTGGCAAGCTCTGTTACAATCAATGTGCATCTTTCGAAATTTCCAAAGCAGAGGCGCTGAAACCAGTCTTTTAGCTCTAGGCAGAAACTACTAAAATACAGTTTTCACTGCAGTATTTCAAAAGTATATATTGATAGAGTGAAAGAAAGTCTCTCTTAAATCAACCCCAATATAATCCAAAGGAGAAAGTGACACTCTCATTAATCATAGTAACATTTGCTTTCTCTGTGCAGATTAGGTCCAGGGTTTCAACTAGGTTAAGTTTCTATAATAATTTAAGAAACACATGTCGATTTAATGATTATTTTATTCTAAGCTGATGTTAGATCTTCAGGGCTTGCATTGGTCACTAAGAATGTACACAATGGTTCAGTGGTTCTGAGATCTAGGCTGCCTGTCCCCCAGACAAATTAAAGCAGGAATCTGAGGATGGGAACCAGACGTCATCAGATGATTCCAAAGCACAGCAAAAGTAGAGAACTGCTGCTCTAGTGAAGTGACCACAGCCAGGGCTCATCAATTGAGTAACAGAGTAGGAATGACGCAGGGAGGATCAGATTCCAGATTCTTCTATCAATTTTAATCACATTTTCAATGTCTTAATTAGTGCTTCTTATAATTGCTTACCTTAATTGGATCCTGCCTTCTGAAATCCCAGTTCAGGTGGAATCCATTGATGTCCACGTCTCTGACATGCCTTTATTGCAGTGGAGTACACAGGAGATAATGGCTGCAGCAGCGGCGGAAAATCCAGTCCGCCTTATACCAAGGCAAACAAAGCCGCGATCTAGCCAAGTATTAGCAAGGAGCCAACCAGTGCGCGTGCGTTGTGCAAATCATGCTTCCATAACACTGCATGGGTCCTGCGCACCCAGGACAACACAGCTGAGTCACTGGGCACCGGATGTCGGGCGAGGGAGCCTGAGTGGCTCCATTTTCCCTGCAGCCATTAAACACGCATGGTTCTAAATGTTTCCTCAACATGTTATTTTGGTAAGTTTCCGTATCTGAGCTTTCAGTCTTTACAGCCTCCCTTTATATCCTTGGCTCATGCATCACTGTGGAGACCTTACTCCCCCACGGATGATTTATTCAGTGTGGAAGCTCAAAATCCTTGACCTGCTCAATTTCTATGATCTTCAACCTCTTTCCATGTAAATTTCTCAAAGCCACATTTAATCTGTATTTTGTGACTATGTAGAAGTATTCTTCTTCATATACTGGAATTTTAAAACAGCATTATTTATCCAGAAACATATTCTTTCAGACTATTTATTTCTTACCCCACTAAGCATGTTCCTTCAAACTCACTGAAAGCAGTATTTATTTGTTCTCCAATTTATCACCATATATGTTTTTCTACAGTATTTAATAATTTCCAATTTACTCTAGAACCCATAATCCATCACCTGGACTACCTTCTTTCATGCTTAGACTTTAAACACTTTATTTTTATAGTTTATCATTTTTTCCAGTTTCTGCATCAGAAATATCCCCTTCAAAAATTTTGTCAAGGGTAACTTTTCTGAGCATTTGAGAAATAAGAAAAATATCAAGTAATCAAAGACCTTCCTTGTTGGCATGGCTGAGGGAAAGCCTAGAATATTTATGTTATACTTGCTTTGCTCTCACAAACACAAACGTCATGATCTCACAAAAGCATAATCTGCCACTGATGAAAGCATAAATGATTGGAATGTAAATCTAAGTCATTTTTATTTTATCCTCTATACAAGGAATTGACCTTATAGGAAAGTGAACTAATTTTATCAACAAATAAATTACAAGAGAAAAAGTGGAGAGATAATGTGTAGATTAAAGACTTAAGACATATTTAAATTATTTGAACCATGATTCAATTAAACTTTCAAAAAAAAAATCTAGCATTTGTGTGATAACCAGAAAATATGAGTATTGCTTAGATATTACATGATACTTTATTTTATATATGCTAATGGTATTATGACTGACATTTTAAGAAGGAACTATTTTTAGAGAGGCATACTCTAAGAGTTATGTATGAAATGATGTGAAATCTTGGATTTTCTTCAAAATAATCTTGGTCAGGAAGAACAGAGAAAGAATAACTGAATTGGATGATTACTAAATCTTTGTGATGTGTATGTGGAAGTTCATTAACTCATTTTTTCTCTTTTCATATGATTGAAAATTTCCATAACAAAATGTTAAAAAGTACAATTTTCTGAAATAAATTTTAAAATAATCTTCCACTATGTCTTTAATCTTTCACAACGTTTTTGATATGCATTCAAATTATTGGCAGCATTAATAAAATATCTTTTAATAAATTCAAGGATTATTATTACATATCAGTTCCTGCCCTTGAATATTAAAATCTAAAAAAGAGGATTATATGATAAAATACATATGAAAAATGAGCCTTCTTTTTCCTATCGCTGGCACATAAGGATGTGGTTTCAATCCAACAGCACTGGCACAGCCCTGTTTCATACTAATCATGAGCCAGTGACACATCTTCCTGCAGAGAGTTCAGGAATTAGGACACGGCACGACGGTACAGTGGGAAGAGAACAACTCTGAGAAACTGCAAAGAGAACAACTCTATTGTGTAAAACTCTACATGAAACAGCACTACTCTTGCACATTAAGGTTTATAACATTATGTAAGATGAAAACTTGAAAATAAATGAACTTCAGTGTGATTCTGAAAGACATGGTTATGTAGAGCCAGGCCATGTATCCAGCATATAAAATAAATTGAGACAGGATGAATAAGAATCAAGAAATAAAATGAGAAATTGCATACAATGTCTTTCTATCTCTCTATCTTCTTCTATCTCTTTCATCTGTCTCTCTCTCTCTCACTGGGCTTCAGTTTAACTGATATCAAAAACCGATTGCACTCCTCAGCAATATATTTTATTGGGTGACCAGAGAAGAGGGCAAATGAAGACTAATGATGATGTATCTTTATTAGCATATTTTTGTTATTCTTGCTCAGACAGATTTACTGGACTCTAATTTAATACTGGAAAGAGAACTCATGAAAACACAGTGAACTGAACATTTATTTGTGCCTAAGACTATGTTTAGAGAACCATGAGGTATCATGGTACCCATGAGAGGTATCCTTGTGTTATCCTCAGAAAGTTTGACTTTTCACATGGCAGCTCAGGCCCTTAAGAATCAAGGCAAAACTGGCTCATCTTCTTAAAGGTCGGAATCAGAATGGTGTCTCATCCACTGTATTTTATTGGTCAAAGCAGCCAGAGGCCACCCACAGATTCAAAAAAGAGGGAGAAAGACTCTTCTTGATTAGAGAAATGTGAAAGAATTGAGCTCCTTATTTAGTCCACCATAGAAAGGAATGTGAAGAAAAAAATTCCTTGAAAAAAATAGACTTGAAAAGCAGGATTTTGAAAACATGAAACCCAGTGTTACCAACTTTCCTCTACGGTAGGTTCTGTGATCTAGGGGCCTCCTTAAAAATTGAGAGACTCATTGATACTGCAGGGAATTCTGTCTTATAAAAGCACATAGCTGAGTTCCTGTTCAGAAGTTGCTCCCTAAGGAATCTTTCCTTGCTCAGAATTCAACTCCTCCATGGGGCAGATCACATCTGATGACCAGCCAACGTGGGGCACCAAAGCTTGGGTCTCTTTCACTCAATTTGGGATGACGCTGAGTTGCCATTTTGTTTCCAGAGTTCCCCATGGGACTCTTAGCAGTTTATATTCTCTCTCTGCCCACACCTGCTTCCTTTTCTTTCTCTCTGGTGGTGTTTTGAGAGTACTCCACAGACAGCATCAGAGTACTTCTTGAGTAATTGATCTGGGATGCTTTTTCTATCTATAACAAATGTCTATGCAACAATCTATAGGTCATAAAACATGGATCTTTATTATTTTTGACACAAAACATACTGTATACATATATTATATTTTTGACGTACTAATCAAAGCAGTCACAAGAGATTTATTTGAAATACAATACATAGTTATTTTAATTATTTCTCTAATAGTTTCATAAGAAGCAGATAATGACCTAAAGTCTAAACTTGGGACTGAATGGCAGTTCATTGAATGTGTTCATAGCGATCTTTTAAAAATAAATTCTACAATCAGACATTTCCTCCTCCAAAGTTCAAACACATTATAATGTTATTATTTATAATACTCTGCTGATTCACTATTTTAAAGGAACTGGGGCTTATTTAAAAACAAAATCCCCACAGTCAAGCAGCTTAAAAGTACAAAAGAGAAAAAGGCAATCAGAACTTCAGGGGGCTTCAAATCACGTTGATTTTAAGATTAAAGATACGAGATTGAGTGAGTCAAAAGCAATGCAAATTTCATGCTAAACTCGACCAGAACAAAGTCATTTCGCTCAGTTCACAAAACTGTAGTCTTTGTAATTTTTTCCTTCTCTTTTTTTCATCTGCTTCAGCTATTCTTAGGCCTTGAAGAAAACAGAAGTGCTGACAGACTGTGAGGCCACACATACTGACACTAAATATTTTGTGCCCTGGGCAAAATGATTAAAAGCGTCATATTTGAAATTTTCAAACCAAATCCTTCTACCCAGTGACTATTTATGTAACTGACCTCATTTTCCAGAGAAGCCAGGTAGAACCATTTACTGTCCTCTGCACCTGCCCCAGTCATTTTCCATTAATGTTTCTGTCTCCTTTACTTCCTGCCTTTTTCTCCTTAGATAATCAACTTTCGTCAATGTTAAAACTCCTTATTGCTATCTACACATTCTCTTTTTGGATATCACTTACTTTTTAAACTTCACACATCCCTCAGTGTTAAAAAAATAAAACTAATAAACCTACATTTGTATTTCCAATCTTAAGTCTCTTCTAAAATTCAATCCCACTTTTTAAGACATCTCTAGAGCATTTCCACTAAATGTTTAACCATTAAACCCAATCACCATGTCCCAAACTTGTCTTCCACTCTTCTACCATCAACTATAAATCATTTGCTCATTATTATTATATCAATGTTAATAATATCATCATCCTTATACTTTTTCATGTTTTAAATGTAGCATTTTCTTTGGTAAATTCTTTCCTTTCAACTTTCATATCACTTTAAGTCAAATTTCATTATCAAGATTGCCTAGTCCCTCTTGTTTAGTTTGATACTTACTTTAATCTAGGCTCTTATAAACTCACACCTGGAGCACTAGATTTTATTCATTCAACAATATTAGTTGGGCTCCAATAATTTGCCAGGCTCTATGCTCAAAGTTGAGAAAACAGTTATTACAAAGATAGATACATTGCTTGAAGACAAGTACCTTATAAGTACCTTACCTTCTGTAAGAAGAGAAATAGGATGATAATATGGCAGGTGCAGGGTTCTGGGAATATAAACAAGAGAGAACTTTTTCTGGTTTGTCCTTAGCCCCTTATACTTTAATATTCACATGTTATCCATAAAGGGAGGGTTTAATCTTTTTTTTTTTTTAACTGTAATGCAATAGGTACCAATGAATAAGGAAGAAAACAAAAGGTAAAAACATTAACCGTTACATGACATTTTAACTACATGAAAACGACAGCCTATGTGTAGGCACTTTTAGGTGGTGCTAGGTATGAACACATTTTTTTTAAACATACTTGAATGTCAGTATCTCATAGGCAATAGACTTATCAATTTAAATGAATATTTAAGGTACACTTTTCTTAAACTTAGAGTGCTTGCTTTTCATTTGTGTGTAATTATCCCAATTAACTAGATACCATATTATAAAATATGCTATTATTTTGAATTAATTCGATGTATATTTGATTTTTCATGAATTCATATCTTTTCATTTGATCTTACAAGTTCTTTTAGAGAGCCAGAGCTGACTTCTATTTCTATGTCTTAAGTGATAGTTCACTATTTCTTACTTAATATCTTTTAAAATATATAGCTGTTGATTTTCTTTCTCAAACATTTTAGTCATGACATATCATGCCTCCAATCAGAAATTCCAACTCCTTTCAGGGGTTCTAAGTGGGTGTGTTCAAAATGGAATCAAAGCAAATGTACTACTGTTTGTCGTTTCTAAAAAAAAAAGTTATCAAACTCTTCGGAAGTGGGATTAATTTATTTAAAAGGTGAACTGCAAAATTTGAACATTTATGGGCAGTTGTCACTGTCAGTCACTTGTCAAGAACCAGGATTTAGATACAGCAAATGATGGTCAGCTTGAGGGATGGCTCTCAAGTTGTCTTGTTCCTCTTGCCCAATGGTTTGGTGAACATAGTTCTGCACATCACACCTGCTGTTAAGAAGCTTTTGTTAAAATACACACTGCCACGTCCACAGTGCTCCCAGGACAGCCTTCCTGCCTTAGGTTCTGGCACCAGCAAACCATTATTTGAGTTAATTAAGATAATTGTTTTCCCAAAGACTGCTTGGCCAAGAAAAAGTGAAGTCACTAGGGTAGCTTCCTATTTTGGATTTATCTCTATAATGCTATAAGATATTAACTACAGTTCAAATAATTTGAAATTCCTGACACTGCGCCTTACTGAGAAGAGATCTCCTACAGTGAAGAATTGGTCAATTATTCCTATATTTCACATCAAATCTTTTTTTTTTCTATTTTAAACTTGGAGGGATACCAGATTCTTTTCTAAATATAATATTTTCTTAAACAAGAGGACATATGTTTGAATTATCCACATGAATGTTTGTATGGAAATTTGGGAAGATGGGAGCTAAAAGCAAATTGTTAATTTCAGCAGAATTATAGGGATATAATCATTACACAGGGTATAAATTACTTCTGAGAGGAAATCCAAGGGGATCTTCTCCGGGAGAACACCAAATGGTGGATGATGCCAGTGCTGTGGGCCTGCCCGGAACCCCGGGGGAAACTCGGATGGGAGGCCGTGGAGGTGGCTTCACTGGAGGCTTTGGCAGTGGTGACCAGGGCTGTGGCCAAGGCCGTGGAACTCACGGAGACAAGGCTGAGGACAAGGAGTGGCTCCCTGTCACCAGGCTGGGCCGCCTGGTCAAGGACATGAAGATCATGTCTCTGGAAGAGATCTATGTCTTCTCCCTGCCCATCAAGGAATCTGAGATCATTGACTTTTTCTTGAAGGAAGAGGTTTTGAAGATCATGCCTGTGCAAAAGCAGACAGACCCCTGCTGGCCAGTAGACCAGGTTCAAGGCATTTGTCACCATTGGAGATTACAAGGGACATGTTGGTTTGGGTGTTAAATGCTCCAGAGAGGAGCCAATCTCTCCATCCTCCCTGTGCAGCGAGGCTCCTGGGGTAACAAACCCCACACTGTCCCTGGTAAGGTGACTGGCCACTGTGGTTCCTGGGGCACTGGTATCGTCTCAGCCCTGGTGCTCAAGAAGCTGCTGCTGAGGGCGGTACTGACAGCTGCTACACCTCTGCCAGGGGCTGCACTGCCACCCTGGGCAGCTTCACCAAGGCCACCTTTGATGCCATCTCCAACACCCACAGCTATCTCACCCCTGTCTCTGGAAGGAGACACCAAGTCTCCTTATGAGGAATTCACGACTATCTCCTAAAGACCCACAGCAGAGTTCCCCTGCAGAGGACTCAGGCTCCAGCTGTGGCCACCACATAGTTTCATATGCAAAAAATAAAGTGAATGAAGCCTGGAGAAAAAAAAAAAAGAAAAGAAAGAAATCAAGGGTAATGTTTACATTCATATGTATCTATAGATCACTTTAATGAACTTTTATAATCTCATATTAGTATTTTATAGCATTAAGTTGATGTTGATGTAATTAATTTTCTTGGCGAAATTTTCAACTGGCTTCTATAATTCCTTTTTCATTATTTAATTATTCAGTAATCTCTAAAGTGGGTAGAGAAAATCTTCATTTTTATTTTTTTTGTGTGTATCTATTTTTATTGAGGTATAGTCAGTTTACAATTTTGTGTCAATTTCTGGTGTACAGCACAATGCTTCAGTCATATAGGAAAATACATATATTCATTTTCATACTATTTTTCACCATAAGTTACTATAAGATATTGAATATAGTTCCCTGTGCTTTACAGTATAAACTTCTTATTTATCTATTATAAATATGTATTAGTTAGTATCTGCAAATCTCAAACTCCCAGTTTATCCCTTCCCACTTCCTTCCCACCCTGGTAACCATAAGTTTGTTTTCTATGTCTGTAAGTCTGTTTCTGTTTTTTAATAAGTTCGTTTGTCCATTTTTTTTTAGATTCCACATATAAGTGATATCATATAGTATTCTTTCTCTTTCTGACTTACTTCACTTAGAATGACATTCATATTACTCAGCCATAAAAAATAATAAAATAATGCTATTTGGAGAATACCTTAATCTTTAAATGCATTCTCTCAAACTGTTTCCTTCCACAACCTCCACATTTCAGCCAAGCCTCTTTTTATTCCCATATATGAAATACATTATAGTGACTGCACACCTTTACAAGTTCTCTTCCCAGATTTTCATATGTCCTCATTTTCATAATCTACCTATCTTTCAACACTTAATACCCAACTAAAAAGTCTCCATAAAGTCTTTCCTAAATCTTACTCCCTCAATTAATCTTTCCTTTATAATATTATATCAATTTGACAGTTTTTCTTTTATGTCACTAATAGTGTTCTAATTCAAGAATCAGGTACATTTCTATTCTAGGCATTGTCCTAAAGATAGAAGATAGAATGTCAAGAATGAGCATGCTCCATGCTTTTGTAGACTTCACCTCATAGCATAAAAGGACACTGAACAACTTAAACAAGCAATTCTCCAAGGAAGACATACAAGTGATCAATAGGCACATGAAAAAATGCTCAATATCACTAATTATCAGAGAAATGCAAATCAAAACTACAATGAGGTATCACCTCACACCAGTCAGAACGACCATCATTCAAAAGTTCACAAATGACAGTTGCTGGAGAGGCTGTGGAGAAAGGGGAACCCTCCTACACTGCTGGTGGGAATGCAGTTTGGTGCAGCCACTATGGAAAACAGTATGGAGATTCCTCAAAAGACTAGGAATAGACTTACCGTATGACCCAGGAATCCCTCTCCTGGGCATATATCCGGAAGGAACCCTACTTCAGGATGACACCTGCACCCCAATGTTCATAGCAGCACTATTTACAATAGCCAAGACATGGAGACAGCCTAAATGTCCATCAGCGGGTGACTGGATAAAAAATAAGTGGTATATTTATACAGTGGAATACTACTCAGCCATAAAACCCGACAACATAACACCATTTGCAACAACATGGATGTTCCTGGAGAATGTCATTCTAAGTGAAGTGAGCAAGAAAGAGAAAGAAAAATACCATATGAGATTGCTCATATGTGGAATCTAAAAAAAAAAAAAGCAACACACAAACAAAGCATAAATACAAAACAGAAATAGACTCATAGACATAGAATACAAACTTGTGGTTGCCAAGGGGGTGGAGGGTGGGAAGACTGGGATTTCAAAATTGTAGAATAGATAAACAAGATTATACTGTATAGCACAGGGAAATATATACAAGATATTAGGGTAGCTCACAGAGAAAAAAATGTGACAATGAATATATATATGTTCATGTATAACTGAAAAATTGTGCTCTGCACTGGAATTTGATACAACATTGTAAAATGATTATAAATCAATAAAAAATGTTAAAAAAAATAAAGAGATTTGCAAAAATGTAAAATAAATAAAAAATAAAAGAAGGACACTGAACAAGTAATAATGCTGAAGTCTGACTGAGATTATGCTAAGGGAATTATGTAAATTATTTAAAACTTAGTATGCAAGGCATCAGAGAGATTTCCCTGAGGACATCTAAAGTAAAGAAGGATGAATTAGAGTGTGAGGAGGTAGCATACAGGAAGGAGAAAGAACTCGGTGGAAGGCTAGGATTTGGGTGAAATCATGACAAATTTGAGGAATTATAAGGTGTGAGGAATAGCTGGAACATAAGTGTTGCTTGGGAAGTAATTCAGAGTGACTTCATGGATAAAGTTGTGTAAAAGCATCTGAAATCTATGAATAGTTTAATGAAGTGAATGATATGATAAAATTTTTAGTTTGAAAGATCTCTCTAATCATCCTGTAAAAAGAGTTGGCAATTAGTATGAACCTTAAGAAGTGTGGTGATGATGAAGAGACTTACAGGGATTTTGTATATTTGTAGACTGTGATTTGCAAACAATTTTTGGAGATTTGTAGAATTTGGCAATAGTAGTATAAATGTGAAGTAGAGAGATAAGAAAAAGATAGAGATGTTTACATTTCTCCATTGGGCTATTATCACCACATTCCAAGATATAATTATTGTGCCCAAAGTGGAAGGACTATGTGAAGTTGATGTGTTTAGCAAGTGTCATATTGATTCTAAAATGCCTGTGCTAAATCAATGTGAATACCTCTAGTAGACAGTGGATACCTCTCTGTGTATATGTATGTATATGTATGCTTGTGTGATACATGTGTAGAGAGAGATACATATGTAGAGAGAGAACTAGATTGATATACAGTTTTATAATATATGTATGTATGTATATGAATATAACTATATATATGAAAATATGAATATGAAGATATAGACATATATATATGAAAAAAGGCATAGATGTTAAAATTTAGTTAATACAATGAACCTCATGTTGAATAAACAGAAAGAAATCCACATAATAGAGTTTCCAGGCAAATTCTAAGACTAAAGTCAAATGCAGTACCAACTTTATAAAACATTATATAACCTTTTATGAGTTAAATATGGTTGTATAAACATAAACTTCATACAAGCTTTTATAATTGATATAAAAACTAGACAAGAGCAATTGCAAGTATGAAAGTGGTTGAAAAAATTATTAATTTATTAGAAAGTTAAAGCCAGCAATGTATATAAATAAAACAATGCAATGCAGTAAGAGTTTGCCCCCTTACATCTTACCCAGAGACTTAGGATAATTTAGCTTTAGAAGATATATTAAGGCTTTCCTTCTGGTTCTATGTCAGATTAGATATTTTCCTGAACTGTAATACACTACAAATGTGTTATATACATGTAATACATATTTGGCATATATTATATATGTGTAGTATATTTTAATAATACATGTGAAATATATTTTATAATATAAAATATAGTATATCTAATATTTTGTATGTATAATATATATTTTATAATGCCTTTATATATGTAATATATGTGTGTTATATGTATATATGTAATATTAAATATTTATACATAATAAATATACAATATAATATCTAGTATATAATGTGTTCTTATTGTTTCATAGCTGTTTTATTTTACTTTAATTTTTCCAACTTTATTGAGATATAATTGATATACAGCAATGTATAAGTTTAGGGTAAACAGCATACTGATTTGACTTACATGCATGATAAAATGATTACCATAATAAGTTCAGTTAACATCCATCATTTCATATAGATACAAAAAAAAAGAGAGCTAGTTGGTGTGTGGATGATTTCTTGCATTTACTGTATGTTTACCTTTACCAGTGAGCTTTTCCATTTTGTAATTTTCTTGTTTCTAGTTATGACCGTTTTTCTTCTCTGCGTAGAGAAGTTCCTTCAGCATTCGTTGTAAAGTTGGTTTGGTGGTGCTGAATTTTTTAGCTTTTACTTGTCTGTAAAGCTTTTGATTTCTCCATCAAATCTGCTGAGTAGAGCATGATTGATGGCAGGTTTTTCCTTTTCATCACATTAAATATATCACGCCACCCTCATCTGGCTGCAGAATTTCTGTTGAAAAATCAGCTAATAACCGTATGGGAGTTCCCATGTATGTTATTTGTTCCTTTTCCTTCTTTGCTTTTAATATTTTCTCCTTATCTTTAATTTTTGTCAGTGTGATTACTGTGTGCCTTGATGTGTTCCTCTGGGCTAATCCTGTATGGGACTTTTTGTGCTTCCTGGACATGGTGACTCTTTCCTTTCCTGGGTTAAGGAAGTTTTCAGCTATTATCTCTTCAAATATTTTCTCAGGCGCTTTCTCTCTCTCTCTTTTCCTTCTGAGATCTGTATAACGTGAATGTTAGTGCACTTGAAGTTGTCCCAAGAGGTCTCTTAAGTTGTCCTCATTTATTTTCCTTCTTTTTTCTTTTCTCTGTTCTGCAGTAGTGATTTCTACTACTATGTTTTCCAGCTCATTGATCTGCTCTTCTGCCTCATTTATTTTACTATTGATTCCTCCTAGTGTATTTTTTAAATTGTATTTATTATATTCTTCAACTCTGGTTGTTCTTTATATTTTCTAATACTTTGTTAAAATCTTCTAACTTCCCAGTCTCTGTATCCATTTTTTCCTCTGAGTTTCTGGATCATCTTTATGATCATTACTCTAAACTCTTTCTCAAGTAGATTGCCTATCTCCACATCACTCAGTTCTTCTGGAGTTTTACCTTGTTCCTTCATCTGGAACATATCCCTCTGCCACCTCATTTTGTCTAAATTTCTATTTATATTTTTATGTATGTGGTTAGTTATGTTTCTTGCCCTTGGAGAAGTGGCCTTCTGTAGCAGATGTCTTATGAGTCCCAGGAGTACACTTCCTTCTTATTAACTAAGGGCCAGGGGCCAGCTGGTCCCAGAGCAGGGGTCTGGCCTGTGTTTGTGGACTCGGTTCTGCAGACTACGGGGTCATAGTTTTCTTGATTATGGAGCTATGGGTGAGGCTGGTCTAAAGGTTTGTGCAAGCTTCCTGATGGGAAGAGGCAGTGCCTGCCCCTTGATGGGTGGGGCTAGGTCTTGGCCCTCTGGTGGGCAGGGCAATCTCTAGGGGCTTGTCTAGAGGTGACTGTGGGCTCAGCCTGTCTGCTGATGGGGGAGCTACATTCCTGCCCAGTCAGTTATTTGGCCTGAGGCATCCCAACACTGGAGTCTGCAGGCTGTTGGATGGATCCAGGTTGCATGCTAATATCCCAAGCAAGATGTCAGCCTCTATGAGAGTTCATGCAGATGAATACTCCTCAGTATATCTGCCACCTGCTTTTATGTCCCCAGGGTGAGCCACAAGTGCCCCCCACCTGCCCAGGACAACCTCCAAGATCAGCAGGTAGGTCTGGCCCAGGCTCCAGTGAAGTTACTGCTTCTGCCCTTGGTCTTGGTACGCATGAGTGTCTGTGTGCACCCTTTAAGAGTGAAGTCTCTATTTCACCCTTTCCTGGGGAACTCCTGCAGTGAAGCCCTGATGGTCATCAAAGCTAAATGTTCTGTGTGTCCTGTTCTCGAGGCTGGACCCTGGGGCTGAGGAGCCCCACGTGAGGCTCAGAACTCTCACTCCTGTGGGAGAACCTTTGCAGTGTAATTATTCTCCAGTTTGTGGGTCACCCACCAGTGGAGTATAGGATTTGATTATATGGAGAGTGTACCTCTCTTACTGTCTCATTGTGGTTCCTTCTTTGTGTCTTTAGCTGTAGATCTGTTTTGGCAAGTTCCAATCTATTTCATTGATGGTTATTCAGCAGTTAGTTGTGATTTTGGTGAGTTCATGAGAGGAGATGAGCTCAAGGTCCTTCTACTCTGCCATCTGGCCTAATCTTATATATGCCATAATATATCATACAAAATATTTGGAAGAGTTCCAATTGCTTCCAAGTAGTGTTCTATTTACTTTCCTGTATTTGGCTTCCTAATCTGAATTAGTACAAAAATAAAGTTAATAACCATGATTTATACTAGCATGCACTTTAAAATTCCTTGAAATTATGCATGTGATCTTTCTTCTAAGAACCATACAAATATAGATGTGAATTTTCTCAACCTTAATTAAGGTATAGATCTTACCAAATATCTGCTTCAATTGCAAGTTTCTAAATAAAAATTATGTAATACTGAGAAATGTATATAAATTGAGCTCTTTTAGGAAAGAGGGAACAGAGAAAATAAACTAACCTATGCCATTTATATACTTTCATTTTTCCTTTTTCACCTGTTGTATATGAATGTCATGGCTAAGAAAACAAAACAAAACAAAAAACACTTTTTCAGGTTTCTTTGGAAACCAGCATGCTGCCAGTATTGAAAAGGAGAAATATCACTTGGAAATTTCAGTTGCTAGCTACCTGATGGAAGAGACAGGTGCCAGATTCTTGGCAAATTAAATTGCCCTCAATTATCCAGAAGAAAAGCAATTAAAACAATGTGTTTAGTCTTCTTTGGAAAATGTGTGAGTACCTTTAATTTCAAAAGTAAGGTAATGTCACTGTTACAGCACTGTTTCCTCTTTGGCTATTGCAACTTTTTAACTACCAGAAAAAAAGCAGACTTGCAAGAACACAGTGTCCGTGGCAACAGTTGCTTCAATATTTCACTTTTGCCACATTTGGAAAGGTGAACCTTTTTTTTTCCATCATTTTATGGTTCACATTAATTACTTTTAAATAGATCATTTAACAGTTATTAATGATAAACTAGGTTCAATTACTTTGGATCCAGTTTAAGTCTTTCTTTTGTTCTTTATTATGCAATAATACAAAAGCTGCTTTCTATGTTTTAGTTTTACTTTAAACAAATGAAGATTATGTAAGCATTTGCTGTCCAAGGTATATACTTCTCTTCTGAGGCAACTGTTTTTCTTTGGATTACGTATTTAGACCTACTTAAAAGTTAGTGTAAAAATATCCACAATAGTATGCTTTAAGAACTGTAACTGTAAGGTCTTAAAATAAAACTACATGACTATCTAAACTATTAATAGGATGTGAAGTATATTGAAAGCTCTAACTTCTATTAAGTCAAAAAGGCTCATCTCATTGGGGTGAACAAGATGAATAAGGCATTATCCAGACATTAACAAGTCATTATCTTTATGGAAATTTATGTTTGCCTTAAAATTACTTTTTTTTGACAGGAATAATTTGGAATTTTATAACTTTCAGCTATTGAATACTAATCAGTAGATACTTTAACATACACTTTAGGAACATTAACTCATGTAAGTCCTACTGCAACCAGTCTTGTTAGATATTTTATCAGCGTTTTACAGATGAGGAAATTGAGGCTTAGAGTAGACAAGGTGGACCAATGTAAGCAACAAAAGCTGAGAGTGATGAAACTGATTTACACTCTGGTTCAGAAAAACAGAATCAGCATCTTTCACACGTTTGTTTTTACTCAGGTTCTTCTCCTGAGTCATCTTGAAATTCTAATATCTTCTTTTCTTTTGACTCCCACATTCAGTTTCAAAATCTTAACTCAACCTTAGTAATATTTTTCACTGTGATGATTTCACTAATCATCTCTACTACTAAGTCAGCCTTTATTTCTTTCTCCTCAACTATTGAGATGGTTTTTAAAATGATTCCTATTTTTTTCCAATTTATCCAACCTATTTTTTATCTATATTAAGGGCTGTCTTGATCTTTTCTCAACATACACACAAACACACACTAAAAAGTGTACTCCATTTGAAGTAATAAAAGACAAAGAAAATTACAGTGATGGGAAAGAAGTCAGGAGAGATTATTGTGGTTGAAAAACAGTAACATAAAATTTTAACACTAGCGATTTTTGTCTGAGAAAAAGAAATCTTATTTCATACTCTGAGATATTGTGTGTTTATATAAATTATTGACATATATTACGACTACACAATGTTGTTGCTTGTCCTCTCCTATTTTTAGACTTAAATATAAAGATTTTTTAACATTGCTTTCCTATTTCAGTATTCTTATTCCTCTCTTTCTTATTTGGGTATCTGTTACAATAGAGTTCGAGGATTGAACTTCACTTATAGGTAGTCCATTAGGACAGAGATATAAACAAATGAAGAAAAAGAAAGAAGAAAATTGGTAACCTATTGGCGTTACATAAGAGTTTCATTTTGATTAGGAATAAAATCTTAAAAGTGGCCATTGTCACATTTTCAAAAACAGATATTTTTTGTAGAACTGAGAATGATTAGGTATCTGGAGAAAGAAAGGGAAATACTGATAGGGTCACGGGAAAAAAGAAACTGTAACCAATGTACTTTCTTCTATGGCAATCAAAACAGACCTTACTACTTGTCTACTTAGAGTTCTACCACTTATTTTGGGTATAGAGTTTCAACCTCTCCTCTGACTTAGCTCTCCCAGTGCTTCCTTTTGGTGAGAGCAAACTAGCTACCAAAGAAAGGAAATGAGAAATATACATTTGTTTTCCAACTGTAGACTCAGGAAAGTGAACAGACACTTAGTAGAATTTTCTTTAAAAACACAAACATGATGTGCTCACTTCGGCAGCACATATATTAAAATTAGAACGATACAGAGAAGATTAGCATGGCCCCTGTGCAAGGATGACATGCAAATTTGGGAAGCGTTCCAAAAAAAAAAAAAAAAAAAAACACACACACACACACAGACATGATGAAAATAATATGCAAAAATAAAAAATACTTTAATGGATCAAAATATATAATATTATGGTCATGACAGCTATCATAAATCATGTTGAATATTTATTCTATTATTTATCCTATAAAGAGTAACATTTGGATTTAGAACTTGAAAATTTAAATGTATAACTGTGTGCAATTATAACATTGAAAAATAGATAATTTTAATTACATTAAAAAATTTGGTAAGGAAAATATACTTGAAATATTGACAAGTCTCAAATAGAATTTTTTAAAAAATCTACCTATATGAAATATACTTCAAAATAACCATTTATCTAACATATATTGAAGGAAATAGTAATAATGACTACTCAGAAGTATGGTAATAAGACACATTTTACCCATTGATGAATGATTTCTGAATTTTTATTAATAGTCTTTATATAAAAGATTTTAATTTTGCGTTGTTTTGTTTAACTTTTAGAATCTGTCTGTTCTTTTCCTTGAGGTTTTCACTCCTTAATCTCTGCCTGTCATCTATGGTCTTTACACCCAGTGGGATGTTTTACTTCTTATCTTCTTCAACTCCCCCACACTCACTTTGATCCTTCACTTTTTTTGTTTTTTGGTGTCCTCTTCATCACTAAACTACATAGTGAAGGTGGTAACTGGCCTGCAGAAAGACAGCAATTAATGGGAACTTTCAGAGAGTGGTAAGAATAAAAGTTTATTTTTCCAATGCTTTCTGTTATTTCAAAGAAATATTTCCAGTAGTTATTTTTCTTAAACATTATACAAGTTTGTGTCCCCAGGAGATATTAAATAAAAGTAAGAAACTAAAGTAAGTTAGCCTCTGTGAAGAGACTTCCCTGAATGAGGCAAAAATGAACTCCTTTTAAAACATTCAAACGGGGATTTTGTTAGTTCTTTGATTGTTATGATCATTTTCAGTTTACAAATCCTCATTCGAGCAATTGCAAAGAGGATAGTCAGGTGTTCTTGGCAGAAAAATGTTGGTTGAGAAAACTTGGATTCACACAGGTCTCACACAACTAGGTCAACTATGTTTATAAAACTGGAGTTGGAGTTATTACTGAGAAGTCAATTATCTTTATGTCAAGCCTATACTGTAAATAACATGTGCCTTAAATTTTTTAACAAATATAGAATTCTAGTCATTAAATTTACTTATTCCTGTGGTATATGATACAAATTTGCAAATTAATTTCTGTGTTTTCTATGTTTCAATAAATAAGTAATTGTATTGAGGTTAAAATTAGTCCTTTTTCTCACTGCTGGAAAAGACTAGGATTTACTTTAAGATGTTGAAATGAAATTGGAGATATTAGAATTAAATCTAGATTTTGAAAAAAAAACAAATTGTATACCTATCTATATACCTCAGTCTGTCTGTATCTATCTGTCTATCTTAATTTTCTAGAGGCTTTGGAATCAATGTCATGGCACCAGTAATAAACATACCCAGCACCAGTATCTTGGTTTCTAAATATCATTCTTCTTGAAAAGAAACCAAAATTCCTTGAAGAGTAGGTTAATTTCATGCCTCGGCCGATGAATGTGTGTGTCTGGAACAAACCGTTGTAACATAAGTAAGGAAGTGCTTACAGAATGAAGAGAATGTGTCAGAAGTAAACAGGAGCCAGGATGAAGAGTCTTCTCTTGCCCACATCTGGAACAATTTGAGCATCAAAATAACAGTGATGGTAATGGATTATAACTTGCTGAACAAAATAGAATTCCATACATGTCATATGGATATTCCATACAAAATTCCAAAAATATAAGATGATATAAATAAACACATGAATTAAAAATAGATGGAGAAGAAATAAAACTAATGAATAAGGCATAAACGATGGAGTCAAATATGGTTAACGAATGCTAAAACTTATTTTTTTGCTTTGTTCTTAAAAATGTGAGATGAAGTAAGCTTTTCTTTTCTCCTTTATCACTCTTCCAAATTATTGGTAGGTAGCCAAGATTGTGGATTCTAGTTGATAGAGACCAGTGCGATACAACTTGGATGTTTATATTATATCTTCTGAGTGTAAGAATAATTCTAAGTTTAGTGCACCAAAATACCTGCTTCCTAGTTTGCTTTTAAGTTATTAGAATGCAGAAGCTGCCTCAAATGCCTAGTGATAGTCATCTCATTTATGACTACTTTGCTCAAGTATTATATAAACTGTGTTTCATTTTAGGCTCCTTTTATCATTCAAATGGGCTTGGGTGTCCTGGTGGATTTGTCATGTCAGCACGTTTGGAATGCTGAGTTATGTAGGTGATAACCTATGCTACCTCATTAGTTATTTTCTTACCAGGGTCAAAAAGTTGGCCTGCTTTCATTCCATTTGATGTTTCTCAGTGCTATGCATTGGATATGAGTTTGTGATACATTCTCATTTGTTCCATGTTCATTTATTTGGGCGCTTTATTTTGCTTATGATGTGTAATCTCTATGAATTGTTTGCCCTGCTGAAATGTGATTAATTTGTACTTCTGATGATGGGCCAAATTAAACAAAATAAAATGCCAAACTAATAAATATATAATATACATTGCTAGGTAACCAGTTAAGTACTCTGCCCCAAACTACATTAATAATAGATAAAATTAAAGTTAATTGAAGTATTGATTTCAGAATAAGAACTGTGATTTATTATTTGTGGATCTTATAAAAGGAAGTTTTCTCAAGGTCATTTTTTTCCCCTTTCTTTAAACAACAAACCAAATAATTTCTGACGATAGCAGTTTGCTTTAAATCCTAGGGGACAATGACAGAGGTAGACTTACCAGAAAGCTAGTGAAACTTAAGCCTCAAGGTCCCTAACGTGTATAAATGCCATCTGAAACCCCAGAAAGCGTGCTAGCAATATGTTTTAAAACACTTAGTTTAATTGATTTTCCAAAAGTGAGCTATTTTAAATTCTGACTATTTTTATTCTGACTTTTCCACCATCACACTTTCCATAGTATTAGCTAGTGTGAGCTACCAAAACAATTCTGGGGGTCTGGCTAATGGGAAATAAGTTGGAGAAACATTGTTGAGGTTTCTGGGATACTTTATTTGGTACAAGTCACTTCTGATATAATTAAAGTATCATTAGCCACCCCATGGATTTTAATGACTTCCAGGAGTGCTCCTACCACACTGTGCCAATTCACAAAGGTGTGGGGCCAGAGGTGCTAACAAGCTCCTCTATGATCTTTTTTCTGTTCTAGGTGACACTCAAAGGCGGCAGCTTCCTATGCCATTCAGTAGGAGTCAGAGCAGTATTTCTAGATGTGAAATATGTTGCTTTCAGAATCCAAAGAATATTAGCAAGCACTGTGCTTCCTGCTTTGCCACAGGAGAATTGCAACAATGATTCTTACACTCTGGAAATGATATTTCAGAATAGTGTTGAGTATTGAACCTGTTGGTTCTGTTACTCTGGAGAACCCAAACTAATACCAGGTATGGTTACTTTACTGTAGAGAGGCCTCTATAATGTCAAATCACTGAACAGAAGTGCTTTTATCAGGTTTAGGTGGTCTGCTTCTGCAAGTTTTTAGGATTTATTAAAAAACTGCATCACCAAAATTCTTAAGACTATTCCCTCAGAATGATACATTTTGTGTATTCGCATTTTACAGTGCCTTTAATTCCCTTTATTTTCTTACATAACCACTCATTTTTCATCTAAAATCATTACGTTTGACAGCCACCTATTATGTAAAGAACAACCATTGAATCTTTTTTTAAAGGGTATTTCTGTTGTCGAAAAACTGGCCTCTGTACCCCGATAACCGAATTGAGGCTCAGAGGCAGAGTTTTGGGAGAATCAGAAAAGAACAGCTTTATTGCTTTGCCAGGCAAAGGGGAGTCACAGCGGGCTAATGCCTTAGAGACTGTGAATCCACGATGGGGTTGGGGTCCTGAGGTTTTACAGAAAAGCTGGACAGAACACAAAGGCAACAACAAACAGGGCATTTTCTGGGAGGGTAATTTTTCTTAATCTTGATGAATCCACCTGGCATCACAGAGAAACTCCGGAGGGTTTTTGCATTCTTTTGAGGCTATCAGCCACGACCACCTTCCTGGAACACAGCTTCTGGGTTAAAGGATAAACTGTTCTGGGTAAAGAATACATAGGGAGTGGAGATTGCAGTAGAAAGTTTGGAGGGCTGTTTAGCACAAAAACGGTGAGCAAGTGAAGCAAAAATGGAGGTTTGTTAGAGGAAAGAGAACAAGTTGCAAGAATTTTAATTCAGAATGAATCCACAAGCAGCCTTAGCATCCAGGAAGCCACTTTTTAGTTTCCTACGCTTTCTTTTCTACATGAGATTAACATTTGAGTCAATTAAACTGTAAATTGATTGCCCTCGCCAATGTAGGTAAGCCTCATCCAATCCTTTGAAGGACTGAATAGAATAAAAAGCTGAATGAAAAAGAATTCTTTCTCTCTGTCTCTGGTCTAGGAAGACAGTCTTCTCTTGCCTTTGGATTTAGACTCACGGGAACTTAGACCATTGACTTTCTTGGTCTCAGGCCTTTGGGACTCAGACTAGAACTATATTTTGGGTTCTTCTGTGTCTCCAGCTTGCTGACTGCAGATCTTGAACTTCTTATAAATGCCTGAGCCAATTTCTTAGTAAATCAGTCTCAATCTTTGTCTGTCTGTCTCTCTGTCTGTCTGTCTCTCTCTCTTTCTCTCTCTCTCTCTCTACACACACACACACACACACACACACACACACAGTCCTTATTTCTGAGGTGGTTTTCTCTTTTCTTTAAATAATTTCATTGTGGCTTTGATCACCTCTCTTACTTTTTCTTCTAGTTTATTAGCCATATCTGTTCTTAGCTTCTAAATTTCTGAGTTCACTTTTAATATGTAATTCCAAATAATGTTTGAAAATATTTAATTCTGTTCGGAGGGCTATGCCATAGTTTTCTTCTGCTGCATTACTGTCTCTGCAGGAGTGGAGTTCTGCAGCTTGTTTCAATTCTCATTTCCTGGTATTTTTTTCCTTCCTTTAGTTTTGTATGAAATTTCTTGTTTTTTTCTAGTTTTAGGCATTGCATAGGCAGTGTTCTTGGTGAAGAGCATTTTTGTGTGTTTCTGTGGTGGCTGATTTTCATGGTGATGGTAATAGAGAATGGGGGTTTGGGTTTGTATGATGAGTCTTTTTTGTTTGTTCAGGATCCTTAATGTCCACACTTTATTTTATTTTTACTCATTTTCCCCTGCATTGCAAAATCTACAAGGGGCATATCCCTTCTTTACTTAACCCTTTATCCTCTCAAAGCAATGTTTCCTTGAGGCTTCCTTTTTCAGCCCCACATCCTTTAAGCCTCCTACCCCCCATATTTAATGACAGGAACTGGCAAATGCCTCCTCATCTTCTCTATCTTAACATTGACTTTCTCTTTCTTTTAATGAGTTTGTTTGTGCTTCATCAGAACCTGATCCTTCTTCTTTTCCATGAAGCATCTTCAGACTTCCCCTTCCCTACTTTCTACAGCACAATTTCCAGTGGCAGCCCCGTTGTAATTTGGTGCACGCCGTTCTATTCACAGATGACTGGAGGACTGTGGTATTTTCTGTATCCTCGTGGTACTGAAGGTGGTGTCCTGTGTGGTTTTACATACAATTCTTATTTATTCTTAGCTTTTTTAAGCTATCTGAGAGATTCAGATACAAACATCCATTATTATTCTAGGGTAAATTTAATCTTTTGTGTATTTTTAAATAATAAAAGTCCTAACATAATTTTCCTTGACAAATATATCTACATCTGTACCTACACCTATATCTTTGTCTGAAGAATATGATATTCTAAGAAATTTTATAAAGAATGAAGTTTTCTTAAGAATTAAGAATGAAATTTCCTTAATAAAATATTTCATATGTATGTGCTATACACACATACACATTTTTGTGGATACATAATACATATGCACTTCTAGTAGTCCTTTTTTTTTTTTCAAATACATAGGTTTTCTTATTCCTCAGTTGTCCTGTCTAATGTAGGCAGAGAGGTGTGAGTAATATTTTACAAATTATGTAACTAGATCCAAAAGCAACTAAAACAGGTAAACAACAGGATTGTGTATAACTATCACCAAACATGACTTTACACAATAAAATTGAATAAAGCAAGTGATAAATATCACCGTCTGTCGTTTCACTGGTATGTTTGTGTGCTGTTTTTCCTCTGCTAGGTAGTTACTGCATGGAATTATTTATCTGCAGAAATTTAAGTTTGAAATGCAAAGATCCAAGATATATTTCAGTTAGACTTACACAGGTAATGTGTGAAATATTTCTTATATGCCTACCTTTTCAAATTCCCTGGAGCCAGAGCATTTTATAATATATAATTCTTAAAGGATTTACTATGATGCAATATTTGCCATGCCCGTCCTTTTGTAAAATATGAACCTCTCCCTGCATAAATCAGTTTTACGAAAGGTAATATGTGCATCCTAGTAATTGTGTTCTTGAAGATGACCACACTCTACATTTAATATATTTCATTCATAATCTCACATTTATTTAAATACAGGTTCTTGAGATTCTAAGTCAAAATTTCACGTCCCATAAATCACAATGAGTCACACAACTGGAAAGATCTTAAAATACTGTCTCATCCAGAGGCCTGGTTTGATCCCACTCTATATGCTGTTGCAGAATCTGTGTGAATTACAAAATAAATACCTGAATTTTAATCTTTAATTGAAGTAACAGTAAATGTAAAAATTAGATTGATTTATTTTCTTTAATATAAGAAAAAAATTAAAAATATATTTATATAAATATGTGATTTCTCCAAGTAAGTCAGCCACTCAAATTCATGAGGTGTCTTCATCCTTCTTAAATATCTACCTTTTAAACCTCATAATGTAGCCTTAACCCTTAAAACTGTAACTCTTCAAGGCTCTTCCTGACTAAGGAATCAAGATAGTGCTGTTTAATGGCTTATGATTTTTGGTTCACTGGATAATCACATATTGCTCAACTCTCACTCAGTAGTTGAGAGCTTTCAGTGTGAAATAGAATAAGCTAGTCACATCACCTAACATGAGAGAGTCAGAATGAAATCAGAAGCAGACATCAGAAGCTTCAACAATTTCAAATTGCCAGATGAATTAGTTGAAGAATTTTTTTTGTACTATGTCCTCAAATTTTGGGATTACTGTGTCTTGTATGTATAAAAAGACAACCTCTACCTTCCAAAAAAATTATTGAATGGTCATTAATTAATTATCCTTTTGGTGTAATTATGTCTTCCTAAGGAAGGATCAGAAATGTTTATGCTGTCTCATTCCATTTGGGCTGCTATAAAAAATTTTTACAGACCAGGTAGCTTGTAAAGAACAGATATATTTTTCTCACAATTCTTGAGGCCAACAGTCCAAGATCAGGGTACCAATATGGTTGCTTTCTGGTAAACGCTCTCTTCCTGGCTCATAGCCTACACCATCCTGTGGCTTCACCTGGTAGAAGGGGCTGGAGAGCTCCATGAGGTCTCATTTATAAGGGCACTAATCCCATTCATGAGAACATCATCTCCATTACCTCATCTCCTCCAAAAGGCCCCAAGTCCTAATATGATCATCATAGCACAAACCAAGTATGTAGTGAACTTGCTGTACTACAGCCATCCAGCTTTGTTAATGAGAAACAACTGTGTCTTCCTACTGTTACTAATTGTCTCATCTCTTGACATGTTTTCTATTGAGAAGAAAGAGTGAAAAAGTTTATTAGCAACCATGTAAACATAATATCAGATTGAAATAACAGGAAATGTTTGCCTGGATCCATAGGACTAAATGAATGAAGAATAAATTAATGAACAAACGATTTTGAGTTCTCTTTAGCGTCAGTCACAAGATAAGAGAACCAGGTCCAAGGGGCACTGCAAACCAGCTTTGTCCCATTGGCAACTCAGTTATTTCTCTGTGTTTCATTATTCTTATATATCAAAAATAAATATGTTAATTAGCTAACTAGGTTTTACATTGTTCACCTGTAAATACATGGATAAAGTTTTTTTTTCTAACTTAAAACATGATTCTATCTTAATTAATAATGGTGTTTTGAAGGTAGACTGAAAATTAATAAAAACATTTTTAAAATTTTAAATGCAATGTCTCGGTCCAGGCAAAATTTTTTTGATGTTGAATTTACTTAATATTTTGGGAGTAAACATTAAGAGAACATAGAGTTCTGGTTTGATCAATTTGTAGTAAATTTACTCTAATACAATATAATGAGTTCTTTGTTTAATGGAGAATGTGAAAAAATTAAGGTGAAGTCATTATTCAGTCTTATAGAAAATGTATCCATTTACCAGAAAATTGTTGGAATTATAAACAATAATTAATCTATGCTGATGCTTTTATATAAACATAGTGTACTTCACAATTTTGGGGAAAACATACTATTTAAATGAACAAGAAACAGTAAACCAAATGAAGACTGACTTAAAAATAAAAAGCAATTAAATGTGGACTAAAATATGTTGAAATGAAAATGAGGAAACTCTAAACACTATACCCTAAGTGTTAAACTCTGAACACTACATAATATTGTCCTTCTAATACCAGCCTCAATTCTGAGTTCTCCATATTCAGGAACCACTGTCTAATTAATTAGCTACTTGATATCTTTTTCTTATACACAACTAACTAGTCCATGGAATTATACAAATAAAAAATACGTGAATAAAAATCTAGGCAATTAAAGTAAAGAGTGTCTGACCAATCTTCCATTCCAATTTCAAGTCAAAACCTTTACCAAATATTTCCGTACGTGCTTATTGTTTGGCATGCTCTCTAGATGCTAAACTCCCTGAAAATTCATTCTTTGTTTGCATTTATATCACTAACATTTAGAAAAATAAATGAATATGCATTTTTTCCCCAATCTTACCAATCTACATTTTATACTAAGAAGTTTTAACATGTAGGGTAATTCAGTAACTTCTCTTATCATTTTACATTTTATTTTATATAAAAGAAAATATTATCAAATAGAATAAAACTTTAGCATGTAAGCCCAATATGACATACTTACATAGTGTACCCAAGATTTGAATTCTATTTCAAGATGCGTCTTCCCCGTGGGATACGTTGTCTCTCTCTGAGTCAAGGTAGTCAGCAGGGTAAACATACACACACACACAATGGTACACAGAGAAGTTAAACTAGTTTTATGATAGATACAGAACATTTTGTACAATATTTTATTTTTAAATCCTTGAAAATAGTATGTTGATAAGAAGGAACTGCAACTCAATCTATTCTACAGAGGTACCACTTTTGATGTACACATCAATGGCTTTCAGGTCCTCTGAACTCATATAAGGGAGGATTTATAATTCCTAGAGGAATTACAAAATGAATGCTCATTAGATCAGATGCCTGAAACAGCCATTCTTTTAGTCAGGATTTTGACATTTAAGAAAATGACATTGTGTTCCTGCTTAAATCTCTACTGAGAATCCGAAATGAAGAAATTTTGTCTAATGACTGAAGAAGTTTCATATCGTTGGTAATTAAAAAATGCTAATGGGACTTCCAGAATGGTGCAAGTGGTTCAGAAGACCATCCCATTAACAAAGAATGTACAATTCTAGCAAAAAAATCAAAATTAACCTTTACAGAACTCTTCAAAGTAACCAAAGACTTGCAAAAACCAGAGATGCATTTATTAAAGAAAAATTGCTTAATCTTGATACAAATTGTGAGCTCTGTGGCAACTAAAATGGTCCTATTCTTTACATGTGTGTGTCTGTATATATATATATATATATATACAGACACACACTTTTTTTTTACTGAAGTATAATCAGTTTATAATGTGTCACTTTCTGGTGTACAGCACAATACTTCAGTCACATAGGAACATACATATTTTTGTTTTCATGTTCTTTTTCACCACAAGTTACTGCAAGAGTTTGAATATGGTTCCTTGTGCTACACGGTATAAACTTGTTGTTTATCTATTTTATGTATATTAATTAGCGCCCTATTCTTTTCTACTCCTCTTTAGCTTTTCTATAGCCTTGAAAATCAGCAGCCTAGCAACCACTGTTGCTGTGAAACAGCAATTTAGAAGCTGCTGAAGGGAAAGAGCCAGGTTTAGAGCTGTTCAGAAAGTCCTTTCCAGAGGATTACCATTATTTGACCACTTGGAAGCATCCAGGAGAAGTCTCAGACACGGCTTCTTTCTATACTGACTCAAAACTTCACTTATAAGAAAAGCCTTATCTCCAGGGCTTTTTTTTTTTTTTTATTTTAATAACAACCAATGTCACTTGATTAACATTGTGGCTCCCTAAAAGATAATCTCAGATGGGGCAAGCAAGAGTCTGACCAAAAAACAAAACTCTGTTAGGCACTTAGATAGAAATGAGCACCGGGCACAGGGAGCAGAAGGGAGCGGGAACAACCCAGAAAATAACAGAACTACTGCCCTCAGGATAAGGGGCTCCAAAAATTTTTACTTTCTCCAGATGAAGGTAAGCAAAGAAGCCATCTAGGATCAAACACTGCAGCTGAACAGTGGAGAGGACACGGCTTAACTTGACCCGGTGCTCATTATAATGTAATTAGCGTTGCAGTTTGAGCCCCCTCCCGTAGAGTTCTCTGTGTGCATCATGGGTAAGAATATGTGTAAAAGAGATGGGTGTGCCTGAGCACAAAGGATGTGAGCTGTCTGTCAATCAATCAATCAATCATTCACGAAAATACCCCTAAGCCTGGATATAAGAATAGAAAAAGCAAAGGAGTGGTGCCATTCTTCCTCTCTTGGGCTGGCCCGCCCCCAATTCTCGGCGGTGTACTCTATTCTACTACCTTTTACTTTACTAATAAAATCTTCTTTTTATATCACACTTTCCATCTTTTGTTAAAAACTCATTTTTTGGGGGGGTGATAACAACTGAAGTAACTTTTTTCCCCTCCTCCTGGTAACAGACCTAAGGAATGAGATGCCCCTATGGTAATTCAAGAAGCTCTAACATATTTCTGAGGACATAGAGGACTTGGCATATGCCAGGGAAAGACCTGAGGAGGCTGTAATATCTCATTTCTAGCTAACATTGAGACCCTGCATACACAGGAAGTAAAGGGTAAATCAGAAATGGTAATTGCAATAGTGTTAAAAGTGTGCCCTGACACAGACACACAAAGCCCCTAGGCAAAGAGAGGAAGACTTATTGTTCAAGTCATTTATGGAAATCTCTGTGCAATTAACTGACTACTAAACTAAAGATGCAGATTTCACTGACCATAGAATGACAGAGTATTGACTTTACAAAATCAGTACTAGAGAGTCATTAAACAAAAGATAAGAAGAACAACTACAAATTTTGAGCGGAGGATCAGAATTCCAGAGTTCTCACATATTATTCAAAATGTCATTTCAAAGAAAAACAAATTCAAGGCATATAAAGAAACAGAAATAGTAACAACAAAGCAGTTAGTAGAAACTGCAGAAATCAAGACATTAAATTTAGCAGAGAAAAATTTCAAATCAACTGTTACAAATTTGTTCAAAGAACTAAAGAAAGCCATGTTTAAATAACTAAAAGAAAATAAGGTCACTATGTGTTACCAAATACTGAATATCAATATAAAATAGATCATTCATATATAGTTATTATACCATGTATAATATATAAATATATATTATAATATATATATATATATATATAAATTCTATATTTGCAAAATATAATAACTAATTTTAAATTTTAAAAAAAAGTCACTAAAGAGGTTAGGTAGGACATCTGAGTTGGCCAAAAGAAGAACCAGAAAATTTGAGGATAAGTCAATTCAGAGTATCCAATAAAAGCTACAGATGGAAAAAAAAAGAAGAAAAATAATGGAACCTCAAAGAAATATACAATATCAATGCATACCAGTATATGAAGAATAGGAGTCTCAGAAGGAAAGGAGAGGGTGGGGAAGACACATAATTGGAAGAGATAATGGCCAAAACTTGACAAGTTTTAAGATTAAATTTAGAATTTTTTTAAGATTAAAAAAAATCTGAAGGCAATTAATTACCAAATGAAAGCTAGATGTGAAAGTTAGACTGCCCCCTTCGTACGATATAAAATGTGTCTGACCTACTGAAGCGAGAGGAAAGAAAGCTCAAAGGACAAGATCCAGTTACCACAAGATTTGATCATTCCTTACAAAGGAAATTATGCTATTCCAAGGTCAAGGCATGATAGTAAAGTAGCAGAAGCCTGCAATTTGGAATGTAGATGTCAGGGTAATTATTATCATAAATCTGAATTTTCCTGCACTGAAGAAGTAGTTAGTTATATATGCTGTTTATATATAGACACATATATTAAGTTTCGCTGTATATGCAAGTTTTATTCATAAAAGGCTATGGGGTAGATTATGTCCCATTAAAAATATACGTACCTATTGCAATGGCTAATAATCATGATGGTTGAAAAATATTACTTCTGTGATGTACAAGATTTAAATTTTGGAATAATGTTAAACAAAAGATATGCTATATATAAGATAACTGTGCTTATTAATAAAATTTTCAATGAGTTATTAGTAAAAAGTCCTGCAGACAGAAACTATATTCTTTAAAAAAAAAGGAAAATAGAGGTAATGAGAGAGAGAAACTCCATGAAATCCATCTGTACAAATTCCCCCAAAGAATTTTGCCTGAAGTTTTCAAAGCTTTTTGAAAGGCTTTCTTCTACCACAGAAGAATTTTCTACTCACAAACGTACTTTTTTTCCCCATTCCCCTGGTAAAAGAACATGCTACAGAATTCCATAAACTCTAATAACCTAAACTGCATAAGCCCTAATAACGTATCAAGATGTATCACATGTTTTATCCTTCACAGGGCAATCGTTTTATATTTTCACATTTACCGTTGTATACTTTAAAAAACGACAGCTATAGAAATAGTAGAAATACTTGGTGCAATAATTTCTATTCTAACAATGAATTAAGTACCTACAATTAATACAGTTCCTTTCATACTGAGGACCACAAACGGGAGTTTCCTGTTCTTTGTAATTACCATGACTGATCATTAATTTAGTAGGTGTTATGTGTTTTTTTTTTTTTTCATTACCATGGATAAATTTTCCATATTTTTATTGGAACTAATATTTAGCTTTCTGGTTAAGACTGGAAATATTCTGTCTTGCTCCTTTTGATCATCATCAGTACTGCACAAGTTAGTATTTGTGTTATTTCTGTGCATAAAAGCTCTTTCAACTCCAACTCCTCTTATTCTTGCTCTCATGATTTTACTTCCAGTAGGCTTCTTTTGGTCAAATTGTCCCAATTATCCAATGTGTGTCACTGTCCTACAGTCTTTCTCTCCTCTCATTTCCATCGCTTAGAGAGGGATATGCAAACTAAAAGAAAAATCTGAGACATTTCTCTCTTTTTAACTTAGGTTCTTGCACACAGAACATTATATTGTTTATTCAGGCAAAAAGGTGCATTATTTATTTAAAAGTGTTTTTAAGACTTATTCGAACAGCATTTTAGAAAAGATGACTACTTCAAGTTGAAAAGATCAGGAATTGTATTATATTGCCCTGGTATAGGTCACAAACTAAAAAAAAAAAAAAAATGATGAATTAATGCATGCAATGATAAATGGATAAATGCTCTCAAAAGACAAATATGATCATTGAGAACCCTCAAAAGGAAGAGTGAGAGAAAAAAATATCAAAGTAGAATTTTCCCATTTTTAACAATGGCATTTGTAGACTATCTAGACTCACAGTGATTACTATGAAGAATTATAATTATTTAATGTTCAAAATACTGTCCAAAAGTTACTATATTTATTATCTTATTTTAGGTGTAGACATTCATTCTTAATTATGTGAACCAGCCAGTTTCTAGAGGTTCTCTTGGTTGTTGAGTAACAAGAAAAGAACCCAAATTTATTACTTCTGGCTCTGCTCCCATGGAATATGAGGACAGGTAGACACTTTCCTCTTCCTCTCCCTTCCTCCCTCCCTCTCCTTCTGTGTGTGTGTGTGTGTGTGTATACACAAACTGTGCGTGTGTGCTGTCTGTTATTTTACTACATTGCTTTATTCTCTTTTGAGATCATTAAGGAAAGTAAAATCAAACTTTGGTTTCCCAATTACACATAAGGTCGGAATTCATTGTCTCAGAAATGAATCTGTTATACTTTGAAGGAATGATGTAGTAGGAGTTTGCCTTCTGGGTACAGTCATTTTGTGGTCCCTTAATATTTTAATTTAAATTTGTATTGACCTCCTAACCCAACACTTTGCTTTAAATTCACTTTTCTCAGATGTCACACAAATTACAGAACATTTAGCTAATGCTTCACTGATACAAGGTTGCGCATAAATCCTTGAAATGTATTCAAGTGCTTATTACAATAAGAGCCAAAAATGATGCTATCCTCTGTAGGACTAATCTATTATGTTTCATTTATGAGGAGTGCAGAGATTCATATTCCAATCTAAAGAATGATTAGGCATACTTTTTAGATTGAGGTACATTTGATGTATAATCTTGCATTATTTTCAGTTATATAGACACTTTTATGTCAATCATTTCATTATTTTGATATTTTTGTTATTTTTAAGGATAGATCCATATTAACAAATTTATATAATTCTTTAGTGTGTATGAAAACTTAGAGATAAATCCATTTCAATAGATTGTTACCTACATTATTTGGCAATAGTCATAAGAATATCATCTTTATTACTTTTGGCAGAAAGTTTTCTATTGAAAATTTATTAAATATAACAACTGTTTCAAGGCGAGGGAACACTGTTTTTGACACTCAAAATCTTTCAGTCTTTTTTAGGACAATAATAAATGGAATTTTCTTTGGGTAACTCTTATTTTGAATAACTAGCCCAGAGACGTGGGTCAGTTGACATTTACTGCAAGACCCCCTCCCCAGAAGTGGCCACTAAAGGCTTAATCTAATAAGCCTATTTCATGTTCCTAATCAAAATGGTTTGTTCAAAAATGAGCATAGGACCTAGTTCTGACCAGTGAAAAATGACATTTTTTAAGGATTCTGGCAAAGCAAGTTTCCTTATCTTTTCCTTAGTTACAACGTGGAGAGACTCTCATTCATCTTTTAGACTTAACTATTGAAGGCGTAAAGTCCCAAAGTGAAATAGGGACTCTTCCTAGCCCCATTTTGTGAGAACTAGTGAGGTACAGACAGGTTACTTATTTTACTCAGGACCACGCAGCTAGGGAACATCAGAGCTGGGATAGGAAGCTGCATTGTCACATGTGATCTGCACTCACCACTACCTTTTAAGGTAGATATTTATTACTCCCAATTCACAAATGAAAAAAATGACGATCAGTGAGGCTAAGGCAATACTGACTTCAATGCCTGGACATTTAACCACATGTGCTGTAAAAACATCTGCTGTGAAATTGCTTTGCAGGGGCTCTTCCACCTCAGTGTGGGCACCAGAGATGGCTGCTGCTACACACAGATTGTTCAAAAGTTCCTCCAGTTGACCTGGTAGTCATTCCCCTAATATGAGTTACTGCCACTCTGCATTCCTTCTCAAAAATTCCAGAATTCACGTCCATTTCAAAATGTGGCCCATTTACACATACTTCAGGACATCAGTTGTGTATGTTATGAATGCCTATGCACACAATGCAGCTACACACAGAGCACACACTCACACACACAAGTCTGAACATGCACTTGTTTTGCAGCCACAAAAGAGCTGGTGAGTGGCTGTAGAGATATAATTTCATGCTGACCAGAAAAGACATAACAAAAATAAAGAGTTGTGCCTGTCCCTGATGAAAATATTTGAGATGATGGACCAAACCTTACTTAAGTTAGCTTTGCCTCTGGGTTTTTCAATTGTGAGACACAAAACTTCCACTTACTATCTAACAGACAATGAGATGGATCTTGTGTCCGTTAAAATAATAAGCTTCCTAAAAGATACATTGATGCTTTTTTGCTTTTCAGAAGGAATAATGATACTAGTTCTATTATCCACATGAACAAGTAATGCAGGAGATGGAATCAAAGGTAACAATAATTTTATCTTTTTTAAAATTTGAAGCCAGAGTTGTCTCCATTCAAATGATGTGCAATGCATATTCATAGACCAAGAAAGTACACAGTATCCAGATGCTAAATTCTTGGGACACTACTCCATGTGGTCACTAACACCGATTTTTATCTTCAGAAAAATTTTCACATTGTTCCTTCTCATCAACAGCCCTGTCCTAGCTTTTATGTATGCCCTCACTATATCCTGTTCTAAAAATTACAGTAGTTTTCTGACTATTATTAACTAATAGTTTTCTATTGTAAAACTGATAGTTTCTAACTAACTTTTCTATCTCTGAAAGAGTGAAAGAGACAGATATAGACGTAGAGGATATAAATACAGATACCAGTCTCCTATTCGTAATGCCTCTCCGGAGAATTGTGATGGCTAAAAGCCAATAGAAGTACTGACAAGTTTCTGACAGGTGAGTGTAGGCACATGAGCCAACATGTTCCTGCCTGTGACTTGGAAGGCACCGAGTCAAAGAGAGAGTACCATCTGCATTAGTTCCAACCTGATGCGGTTCCTAGCTGCTCTGAGAAATGTTTACAAGGTACACACGCACTAGCCTGCAGGAGTCAGTCCGTCTACACGGCTGCGACGACTTGGCCTCCACCGGGGTTTCTGGGGAGGCCTCTGCAAAGGCTTCTAAGCTCCAGATGTAACGATGGGTATGTTAGGCTCTCAGCTGTGAACTGAGCGTGATTCCAGTGGTGGCAGGGATGTCAGTGGTGATGCTCTGGATACAAATCTGTGGCTCAGTAGGCACTTCCACCACGTGAATGCATGAACCGATTTAAACCTGTACTAGAACATGAAACGGTATTGCAGACTCACATACTCCCAACTGAAAACCAAACTTAAGACACAGAAAAAGGCAATGCCTGCACTTTGTAATCATTTAACCCAGAAGAATACCCTTGTTCCATTTTGTGTGCATATCTTTAGATTGGATCAAGGCCCCAGATTAAATGATGATACATTAAAAAAAGCACATTTTTCTAAAAGGCGTAGGTAATATTACAGTAGTGCGTGTATGTTAAACATATTTTATATTTACAGTTGTCCAACACCAGCAGGCAACTCAGATTCAGGCTTCGTCACTGCCTGCTGAACAACTATTTAATAGCTCTTCATCTTTTTTTCAGAATAAAGGTTAAATTTATCATTGGTCCATTTAGTGATCTGAAAAGAATGCTAGAAATACTAAAATAACACTATAGTATATAGTGTTAATATAGTGTTATATATAGAAATATAATAATATTATATCTTAGAAATACTATATTACTAAATCTCTTATTGATTAGAATTAAACCATTAGAAAGATGACTAAACTCTTGAACCTGAAAGGAAAATAAAAATGAAAATACTAATTGTGAAATGGTGAGATACAGCTAATGCAGAATTTAGAGAGAATTTAGGTAGAGATAATCCATACACTTAGGTTCTTAGAGTCAGTAGCTGCCAGTCACATGTCAACTGGCATTTAGACTGAATTTAAATACATTAAATACAAATAAGTGTATTTTTAAATAAATAAAGCTTAAAAACTTAAAAGGTGGCTTTACTAGCCACTTGTTCAGATGTTGTGTTTGGCTTGTGGTTACTGTATTGGACAACTGTAAATATAAAATATGTTTAACATAAATGTAGTACTGTAATATTATCTATCCCTTTTAGAAAAATGTGCCTTTTTATGTATCATCAGTTAATCCGGGAAGCACGAGTCCATTGTTTATAACAAGAATGGATACACAGTCTGGCATGTTGAAGGCGGAAGAGTCTGTATTATGAGAAGAAATGGAGATTTTAATCTCTATAAAGCAGAAAGATTCAAAATAACTTAGATGCTCATAGGCACCTCATTGTGACCCAGAGACAATTATTTCTAGCACAAACAACATGGCCAAGGAAGAACCAGCCTCATTCAAAATCAGTTACTAATCTAAAAAAAAAAAAAAAAAATCTAAATTAAAAAATAAGCAAATTGATAGAGAAAAATAAACACGAATCAAAAAGTGAATTCTCCAACAGTTGTCCTTGTCAAATGCAGCTGTTGAAAATTTTTAGTTAAAAGTTTCACATGCTTTCCCCTTCAACATGCTTTGGTAACATATTACATGTCTGTTTTAATTCTATAGCTATGATGCATCAAATTATTAATCAGACTCCTCTGGAGAATATTTTTGTGTGTTCTAATTTTTTTTTCTATTATAAACAATCCAGCAATTACTATCTCTTTAAATATTCAGTGGGTTTGTAGCGGATGTATTGATCCAGAACTGCTTTCTTCAGCAGCAACTGACCTACGCATTATTAGCTACCAAGATTATATGTCTTCATGAGTTTTTATTCAACTCCGTCTTCAAAACAAATTCAAGAGGAGTTTTCATTGCCAGACTGTGTATCCATTCTTGTTATAAACAATGGACTGGTACTTATTTTGAAAAACAGTCTTGGTCTGAGGCTGGCACTGCAATCCTCTTCTCTAAATATGTTTTCTCCCCTCTATTTGACTTTCCCTGCACATAACAGCCTTTCCTTTCCCTGTTTGGAGTTACAGAGGCTCTCATTTGTGTGGAAAATTACAGTTGTTCTTCTGGTTCTATTTCTCTTTGTTGTTGTGATGTGAGTTCTGAGCAGGAAAAAATCAGCTCTGTTTCATCCTGGACATACTAAACGGGACGTTTTCCAGTTTCAGGAAACTCCTCATGAACATACATGTGAAGCTCTAATAACCACACACACCTACGTAATCAACCATTTTAATCAGAAGTCTTTTTTCTTTTCCTTATTTATTTCCATCCAATCCAAAAATTGACTAAGGCCCTACTCCACAATGGAAGAATAGTCAGTTCTTAATTTAACAGTGAATAGTAAGTTTGGGAAGAATGAATCTTTTTTTATTCCTTTGTTTTACCCATCTCAAGATAAGTTACAGTTTTGCACTGGAAGAAACTTTGGGTAACTTCAATATCTATTTCTCTTTCTCAATCTCTTCATTAAGCCTCTTTAGAACATTGTTATTTAGCAATGAGTGCACTGCTCTATTTCCTAAATGCAAAAGGAAACTGTCCAATATTTTGAAAAAAATCCAAGAAATTTCTTATCTATTACTATTATGTTTTCTGATTCTTTGTACATATAATCATTGTCAAAATGACAGTTACCTCTTAAATGTGTCGGAATAGAACTACTGGTAACAAAAGTAGCACATACATATTTCTTATTAGTCATGTGCTGACTCCAATTCTAAATGCTTTACATATATTAGCATTCAGTTTTTGTGATCATCTTATGTGATATGTACACATATTATCACCCTTATACAGATTAGGAAAAGGATGCCCAGGGAGTAATTTACCCTAAGTCACATGGTTAATAACTGGCAGAGCTAGAATCAAATTAGGCAGTCTAATTCCAAAATTCATGCTTTCAAATACTCTTTACTCTGTAAGCACCTGGCTAAACGTCTTAAAGGAAGCATGGACTCTCATCAGTCACACCTGAACTGCATTTTACACATAAGGCAACTAAGATTCAGAGACGCAAAGTAAGTTAAGCAATGCATTTACAGTTATACAATTTGAAAGCAAGCATTTCATTTCTGACCAAATCTCATTGTCTGTTATTTTTATTTACTATAGGCAGATTGATGTCCATTCCCACTTTGTAAATAAGTTATTTCAGTATTTGGATGCAGCTTACTCAAAACCAGGGAATAATTTATATTTTTGATTAGCTAGTCTAGATTTTTATTTTGATAGGAAATAAAGGACTATATCATCTTGTCCAATTTACTTAATACTAATGAAGAAATAAACATTCATTAGAGATTTCAACATTCATATACGCTCATTGCCACATATATTTTTAACATATGAATATATTTGCCTTGTGAAACTGAATAGAGCATTAAATATTTATAATTTTATTTAGATTATATTATTTGTTTAGTTTCCCAAAATGTTCCCTTTGATTAAAAGTTCATCTTTTGTAAATATTGAGCAAACACTTCTTCAACATAGAATTAGGGGTGTTTTCTCTGCCTCTCAGAATTTCTTAGGATTAAACGAGAGAGACTAAACAATCTCTTTACAAGAGAAAAAAAAAATAAACAAAATCACCATTTTACTTTCTATGAGAAAGTTTCTAACAATAATTATTTTCTGACTTAATAGCTACAGTGGCAGGTCCTAAAATATTTCTAGGAAACCACTTACATATTTTCACAGCTGTATAAAAACTTGATGGCACACTGTGTTCATCTAAATTAGAAGACCATACAATAGAGTGTAACACAGTTCTACTTTCCATTCCACACATGGATTTAGCAGATTCCAAGAGTTTAAATAATGTTTCATATTTCTGAAAAAAAAATATAGTTTGGTAATCTATCAATAGGGTTCCCTTATTTAAAATATACCAAAACATCATCTTTGCTAACGTTTTGAAATGAAGTTATATTAAACAAAAATAATTTTATTAGTTACCCAAGTTAATTTTATAATCTGATTTAAATGTAAACAATCATTGTGATTTCCAGAGAATAATTTTAGGAGGTGAGAACTATAATGATCATAATTAATGAACTACACCAACAGGTGTACTGTTATCATACTGTTAGAGTCGTCTCTGTTTTGTCTTCTCTTTGAAAAAGACCGTTCTAGTCTTCTCTGTAAAAAAGATAATTAGATGTCAATACATAGCATTCCATTATGGAAATAAAAATGATTGGTTTGATGAGTTTTTTCCAATGAAAGGAGTTTTATATTTTCATGCAAGGCTTAGTAATTATGATTCATATTTAACATTTTTTAAAATTCTGGTTTGATGTTCACGAGATGAATGACTTATTATATATTTTCAAAGGAAATATTATCTTAGAATAAGTTTTCAGCCTGTAATATGATGTATCCTATATTTATTTTAATTAGATGGCGATTCAGGCAGTAGAGGAGAAAGTCGTTCCCATCTATCTAAGAATAGCTTGACGTGTAATAAATAGAACAAGAAAGGGGGAGTTCTTGGTACTGATGAGGCTGCATTTTTCTTCCTATGGAGGAAAGGATATAATTTTTTGCCAGACGATCTGCCAGATGACTGTTTAATCTGTTGGTACTTTGGAATTCAACCTCTTAATGAGTTGCTCCTTTCCAACTAATCACTGTCACTGAGAATGGCATGTTACCAAAAGTATGATTCAAGGCATAGCTGGGAAAGATGAATGGATAGTGACAACTGGGAACTTTAGAAGACTTTGGGGATTGAGAAGGTTAATTGGAAATGCTTAAATTAATGTTCATTAATTTAATAAACTGAAGTGCCTTTCCTTGCTAAGAGTAGATTGCGTTACTTTTCTTTCACCTAGTAAGTCTTCAATTCATTTGAGAAGATTCATTTTAGATACGGAAATGAATAAGTATGTAGAACTTTAAAAGAAAGTGAGAGAAAAAGAGTTTCCAAAGAAGTAACCTTTGAATTCCTTTCTAGTTCTAGAATAAGTAATGCAATCTAGTCAATAACTAATACCTGGAATCCATAATATTTTAATAAATTGTGTTTTCAGAGTCTAATTGTTTTACACTATTAAACATATAACAATGATTAGCAATATTGCACATTCCCAAAATGTGCTGTCTGAAACACCTTTTATAAAATAAGTTTCTGGAATCACATACATTTGGGAAACATTGAAACAATAGATTTTTTGGGTAAAGATTCACAATGCTCATTAGCATTGGTGTAAACTATTTAACCTAAATTTGTCAGCCTTTCACCATTGACTATGTTTCCGAAGTAACACTGATTAAGGGATGATGAAAACATCATTTGACAAAAGCTTGAACTTAGAATTCTCAAACTAATTCAAATATTCTATTTTTTTTTTTGATAAATCTCTTCAGAGAAGAGTAGAGGAAGAAAAATTTAAAACTATACAACTTTCACTCATTCCAATATGATTTAAAAAACACATAAGTTTAGATCTGCAATATTAAAACTTTGTAGAGGTTATGCATGTTTGGTTTTCTTTTCATCAAATTAAGACAAGTAAAAAAATCTTATTAACCATTCAACTTATAAAAATATTTATATTTGGCATCAAGACAGGTTCATTACCTTTTTGTTTTGCTTTGTTTTTACTTTATCTTTTGATATTTTCATTGCTCAAAGCTTTTAAATTTACTCCCTAAGAATTCAACTGATACTGGGTCAGAATAAGGAAAAAAAATTCATGTCAAGTTCAACTGAGGCATAATTTCAGCAAATCTGGGGTTATAAACATATTTTCTGTCTTTGCTTAAAATATCTTTGAAGTTTGGACTTTGTATAAATAGTACCAAAGAAAAAAATTTTTAATTTATCAAATAACCAAAACTCACTTATTGAATAATCTATCTTCATACCACACGTGAAATTTTATGATCACTAAATATTCCTATACTTACATGCTTATTTCTGCACTCTCTAAACTCTCATTTTTCTTGTCTGCTCTTTCTTGTATTCCTGTGGCAATAAATACAAATTTTAGTTACAGATGAATAGATATTTGACATCTGAATAAGAAAACTACCATATCTTTAACTTTCAAGTTATTCTCTTCATTTCTTGACATATTTTTTTCCATATCAGTTTTATAATCAACTTGATAAGCTTCACAATATGTTCTTTGGATTTTGGTTGAAATATCATTGCATTTATCAATTAATTTGGGCAAATTTTTGAAATTAACAGTACTGAAATAATCACAGAGCCTTATTAAGAGTTTTATATGTCCTTCTCTGGAGTTTAACAATTTCTTCAAGGTTCAGATAATTCTGAGTTTTTTCAGGTTTTGATTGTTATTACAAATGGAGTATACTTTCTTATTATATATCTGTTGTTTATTTCTGATATAAAAGAAATCTATTTTTTTCCATATTTGATCTTTTGTTCATGAATCTTTTTCATATGAAGGCTAGAAGTCCACATAAATTATAACTTATGATAGTTTGTTAACTGATTTTCTAGTAAATATTGAAATACTAAAATCAATGTTGATAAATCCTCTGCTTTCCTTATATTTAAAACATTTTCATTATTTTCCTTATTTTATTGTTTTGAAGTGGTTCTCCGTGTAACATTAAAAGGTTAGAGAGGAAATCAAGTATCCTTGTTCTGGTCTAGATTCTATGGTCACTTATTTAATGTGTCAGCACTAAACGTGATACTTGCTTTAGATTTGGGATATTTAATCTTTAGCATAGTGAGAAATACCTCCTTTCTATTCCTATTTCCCTAAAATTTGTTTCAATAGCAATAGAAGCTTGGTTATAGGAAATACTTTTCAGTATAAAATACATTGTTTATTTTTTCATTACTTCACTGTAGCATTGTAGTAAATTGTATTGGTTCATTTTTATGGTGAGATGTCCTTGTGTGTCTGAGATAAGCCCTACTTCTCAAAGAATTTGAGTTATGTTCTATTATAAATTTGAGTTTGAGTTTGAATTTTGTTAGCTTCATAAAGATATTTAATAGTTGCTTTTATTTTCAGTTCTCTGAGTCTCTTTGTATAAATAAGAAATAACAAGTCCTACAAATCCTGATACAACTAACCTAAAAGTGCTCTGTTTCAGAAGCTAGATCTCTCATTTTCTCTGTTTATTTTATACTTTGGTTTTCTCTTTACCCTTAAGTCAATATGGCATTTCTGTGTTCTGTTAGAAGAGGTGCATTTCATCTTGATTTTAATATTTACCTTAATATAAATGTAGTCTTAGCAATAACCTCTTTGTGGTTATATTACTCTTTTTAACAAAGATGATTTGCACCTTGTCTTATCTTCTTTATATGTACGGTAGGGCAGACACTTTTTTGAAGTACTCAGATGTCTTTTTTCTCTTATTGATCAATTCTGTTTTGCTTTATATTGTTGCATTATTACATTTATTTTATGTTTTGTGTTCATTAATCCTTCCTAATTCAGCAGCTTTTAAAAAAATTCATAGCTTATTTTCTTTGCGTTTTGGGTTTTTTGTTTTGTTTTGTTTTTACTGCTTTTTTGTTTTTTAATAAAGACTTTCAGGGTTATGGATTTTTCTGTGTATTACTTTAGAAATAGCTATAGGTTTTTGCTTATATAATCTCATTTTGAGCAGCATTGTTTTGTAACAATTAGTAGTAACATATTTTTAAATGAAAGTTTTTACTGTTTAGAATTGTGTATTTTAAGTATGTTCAGGCCCTCTATAGATTTACCTATTTTTGGCACTTGAATTGTTGTTTTCTGAAAGAGACTGTCAATTACTTCTTAGATTACATATCAGTTTTTGAATTATATATTTTGAAATTAAATTGTTAGTAATATTACTATTTATTACCAAGTGCTCCTTTATGGATTTTTAAAATCACTGTGCAATAACCCACTTTGCTCTTTCTTATAATTTAAATGAATTCATTTGACAGTATTACTGTTTTACTGGAATATTTATGGTTATCATTCTCTCTTCCTTCTCTTTTCAAGTCTGCAGGGGCATTTTTACTTTAGATGTACTTCCACAAACAGCACACTGGTGAAATAAGTAAGTGTGTGTAATGATACATAATATAATACAATATAATGTAAGTTATAAGTTGTAACATAATATAATACAATATAATGTAAGTTATAAGTTGCAACATAAACTTAATTATAAGTTGCAAAATAAAATTGATGTTCTTATATCAATTCAATTCAATAAGTAAATATTGAGCACCTAACAAATTTCAGACTCTCTGATGGATGCTATAAAGGGGAAATCTGTTAAATACAACTTTTGCCTTGTAGAAGCTCATAGCTTAGATAATGATAGTAATTCAAATGACATTAAAAATTATAAATTCTCACACCATATTAAAGAGGGAAGGAGATACGTTCAATTTTTAAATTCTTCAAAAAATAGAACTGAACATAGATAAAAAAAACAAGAACAAAACAAAAAAATCATAATACCCTGAAAACAAATAATATATATTAATGCCATTTGTTTGTCCGAAATAAACTTTGAAATTTAATTATACTTTATTATTCCAAATTTAAAAGATCTCGGCCATTTCTTTTTTTTTCTTTTTAATTTATTTTTATTTTTATTTTTTATTGAAGTATAGTTGGTTTACAATGTTGTGTTAATTTCTGGTGTACAGCGTAGTGATTCAATTATACGTATAAATATATTTATATTCCTTTTCATATTCTTTTTTATTATAGGCTATTACAAGGTATTTAATATAGTTCCCTGTGCTCTACAGTAGGTCTTTGCTGTTTATCTATTTTGTATATAGTAGTTAGTATCTGCACATCTCCATCTCCCAGCTTATCCCCCCAACTCCTCCTTTCCCCCCCGGTAACCGTAAGTTTATTTTCTACTTCTATGAGTCTGTTTCTGTTTTTAATTTGTGTCATTTTTTTTTTAGATTCCATATGTAAATGATATCATATGGTATTTTTCATTCTCTGACTTATTTCACTTAATATGACAAATCTCTGGGTTCATCCATGTTGCATGTCATCTTTTCGAATTTGAGTTTCCTCCAGATATATGCCCAGGAGTGGGAATGCTGGATCATATGGTAAGTCTATTTTTAGTTTTTTAAGGAATCTCCATTCTGTTTCCTATAACAGCTACCACAAACTACATTCCCATTAACAGCGGTGGAGGGTTCCCTTTTTTCCACACCCTCTCCAGCATTTATCATTTGTGGACTTTTGATGATGACCATTCTGACGGGTGTGAGGTGGTACTTCATTGTCGTCTTGATTTGCATTTCTCTGATAATTAGCCCTCTTATGCAGTGGGCAGTATATCAGTCTCATACTCAGCCATTCCTTTTTAAAACATTCATAAACATTTTTCAATCAGCCATCTATTTTTCTATGTGTGTGTGTGTGTGTTTGTGTATACACAAGCCAAAACCATATGCCAGACAAAATATAAACCCATAATATATGCACATACTAACTTACTGTCAAATTAGAAACCAAAAAAGTAAATGTAGTTATACATGGCATTTCTCCATCTTTTTTTTTCTTTTTTGTTGGCATATGATGGGAGGAATTAAATTCAAAATATAACTTTGATTGACTGAATGTTCCTATTGCTTGTAAGTCAGAACTCTTTTTTGCTGCTTTCTTTAACTTAACTCTCTGTCCTGGGCAAAACACCCTACACTTTCAACTACATCTCTGGACATTCAAACTCATTTCAATTTCTTCAAATAATTGAAAATAACTATTATCCAAAACAACATGAACCCTATAATCTGCTCATGTGGTAGCTGTTTTGGACACAACATTTCAAATGTCATCAGGCCAAATTCCACTATGATAATCCAGATTTCTGAAAATAAAAGACTTAAAAAAATACTCAAGCATTCTGAGAAATATATAACATTACATTTAGGGGAACAACTACTTGAATAAACTTGATTTCTCCTCAGAAAACATCAAGTCCAGAAGACAGTGTAAATTAAAAAAAAAAAAAAAAAAGCAGAGAAAGAGAGAGAGAGAAGAAAGAAGGAAATAGGTGAGGTTAAGAGGTACAAACTTCCAGTTTTACAGCCGAACTGATACTGTAAATTAACTGTATTTCAATGAAAAAAGAAAGAATAAGTCCATGAAGTAATTCTATAAGTTAAATGCTAAAAGTTTTTCATGCTGAAGGAAAATTAAAAGTATCCTTATAAATATGAAAATAATCGGTAACTGAGTAAATATAAAATGCAATATTTTACTTTTCAGCTTTTTAAAATACATATATGACTGCTAAAAAGTTGTATAATATCTGGTGAACTTTCTACTGTGTTATAGCTAATGAGTACTTGAAATATACCTAGTGAGACTGAGAAACTAATTTTTAATTTTATTTAATTTTATTAACATATAAATAGCCATGTGTGGCTAATAAGCTTAAGTATTGGACAACATAGGTCTAAATATTCCACTTAAGATGGCAGAGCTTGATGGAGTTGTTAAAAAAAAAAAACAAGATCTTACTACACGCTTCCTATAAAACATACACTTTAACTATAAAAACAAAAGGTGAATGAATATAAAAGTCTTTACCATGCATCAAGTGAATACAAAAGTGTACTAGAGCAGTTTTTTTTATTTAATATCAGAACAGCTTTCGATTTACAGAAAATTTGCAAAACTAGTACAGAGTTCCCATATACCCTGCACCCAGTTTCCTCTAATATTAGCATCTTACATTAGTATGGTATATTTGTTACAATTAATGAATCAATATTAATATATTTTTACTGAAAAAAAGTAATTTATTCATATTTTCTTGGTTATTTAACCTTTGTATTCATACTGCTCTAGAACCCCATCCAGGACATCACGTTGCGTTTAGTCATCATGGCTCCTTGGGCTCCTCTTGACTGTGAGTTTATTGTTTTTGGTGACTGTGTTAAACTCACTGTTTATTCTATCAAAGGTATTTTTCATTGCTGTTACGAATTTTTTTTTATTTCATTTTGATTTGTACGATTTGCATCTTGCTGCTTTCATTACCCATTTGTACTTGCATTTCTACTCTTTCATTAGAGCCTTTAAGGTATTATTTATATTTGTATTAAATTCTCAGTCTGGTAATTCTAGTATCTGTGTCACCTGAGTCTGTTTTTTATGCCTGCTTTGTCTCTATAAATTGTATTTTTCACTATGTTTTTACATGAGATTGTATGATTTATGATTTTTTGTTGAAAGACAAAAATAATGTATTAGAAACTGAGTAATAAAAAGTTAGTGTACAGTTTGTTAATCCGGCTAGGAATTGGACTGTGTTTGTTGCTTCCTGTAGCTTCCTTTTCCGTAGGTTTTCAATTCCTTTATTGTCATTTTTCAATCTTTTATATATAGTGACTAACATTTGCAAATCTCAAACTCCCAAATTTATCCCTTCCCACCCTCTTCCCCTGGTACCCTTAAGATGGTTTACTGTGTCTGCGAGTCTGTTTCTGTTTTGTCGATGAGTTCACGGTGTCCTTTTTTTCTCTTTTCTTTTAGATTCCACATACGAGTGATATCGTGTGGTATTTTTCTTCTTTCTCTTTCTGGCTATCGTCATTTTTTTCAAGCCTCCTCTGTTGACTTTGGGCCTCTGTAACCAGTCCTCCGCAGACGGACTCAGTGTCTTGCCGCTCTTCAGGCTGTCATCCACTGTTACTACACCGGAGCTCTGTTTGTGTGTTGGTGTGGTGTTGGGGAGGAAAGCTGCTCTGTAATGCTAGGATTAAGTCTCTGTCTTTCACTGTGACTGTGTCCCTGGGATGTGATAACTGAAAATTGCTTCTAGGTTTTTGTTTCCCCTTTAGTTGAGGCATTAGGAAGAGGGATCTGGAATGCAAAAAAAAAAAAAAAAAAAAAATGCCCTATCTCCAGTTGGGATAAAGCACCTGAAAAGTAAACCTTTGCTTTGGAGAATGCTCTGGGCACGTTTCATATTTCACAACGCTTACTTTTAGGGAGCACCACATCCAACAATGACAGAATACCCACTATTTTAAGTGAACATGGTACTATCATTGCAGGAGAACGTATTCTGGGCTATAAACAAAGTCTCAATACATATAAAATTGTTTATATTGAACCGAAATGTAATTAAATTAGAAATCAATAACAATAAAATATCTTGGAATACTCTAAATTACAGAAAAAAGCTTCTAATAATTTATGGGTTAAGGATGAAATTCATAAGGAAAATTTTTTCAGAAATTAAATTGATAACAAAAATACATGTACAATTGTAGGATAATACTAATGCAGTGCTAGTAGGGGAAATTATAGCTTTAAATATTTATATTAGAAAAGAAAAAAATGTCTATAATCAATTCCTAATTTCCACCATATTAAGCTGGAAAAGTAAGAGCAAAGTAATCTCAAATAAGAGACGCAATGAAATAGTAAAATGAAGAGCAGAAATTCAATGAAATATAAATTTTAAAAAAACAGAAAAAGTTAACAAAGCAACAAGCTTATATTTTGAAAGAGCTACAAAATTTAAAAAAAAAAAAACCTAACTTAACTGATTAAGTAAAAAAGAAAGGGAACACAAATCACCAGTTTCAAAGTGGAAGACGTTATCACCACTAATTCTAGAGAAACTAAATTATTAAGGAATAGTAAAATTATAAGCCACTTTTTGCCAACAAATTTGACACCTCAAATAAAATAAACAATTTTCCTGAAATAATATCTTGTCCAAATTGATATGTGAAAAAATTTAAAATCTGTATATCACTTTATTAAGGGAATTAATGTTACTTGATCAACTAATTAATACATGAAAAAAATGACTAACATCAGAGAAATTCAAATTAAAACCACATCCGCTAGAATGAAGACAGTTAAAGATGCTGACTATGTACAAGATTGTCAAGGACACGACAGGGCCTGCCGTCTCAGACATTCCTGACTGAACGAGAAAGTGCACCACCAATCTGACAAACAGTCTGCCAATTTCTTATAAAGCTGATATACAGTCACCATGCAACCCAAGATTGCGGCATAAACTAGAAAAGTGACAAAAATTACATTTTGATATTTAGAGTCTTTTTACAGCAGAAATACACTGTCTATGGTCTAAGACATACAAGTTGTTAAATATGAGATGCCAAAAATTTTAGAGGCTTTTTTGTGGTAGGAAATATGATTTCACTGAATGTATGAGATTAATTCCTTTATATTTGAGTAGATATCTAACTGGAGTAAATCTATTAATTGTATCTGGATTTCAGCCTTTTCATTTACAAAATATTTTGAATGGGGGAGACAACCTCTAGAATTCCTGTGGACTTTATATTTTAGCAATATAGAGTTATAGACAAAATGAAGTATCTAGAAAAATGATGCTAGAGTAATGAACACAGCTTTCTTTTTATCAAAATATAATGAATGCTTTATGTCTTAAAGTCTATCCTTGGCTCTTTCTCTTAAAGGTCAAGCAATTTTGGAAAATACCAAATATGTATCAAATAAAAAACTGTATATTAAACCTTAAAAGTACATTTACTATCAATTAATATGTTCTGAGAAGCATGAAATTACAGTGTATTTTAATCTAGCGTGCATAACTAAAATGCTTGTTATTGTTCGCTATGCTATGATTATTTTTCTCTCTATAGCTGTTTTGGGTAACTTCTTAGAAGAGCAAATTTCATAGTTAATATTACATTGGGTGATTATTGTGTGTATGCATGTATGTGTGTATGTTTAATTGGTAGTAATTTTTATGTTATTATTTTCATTGAGTTCTATATATTAAAAATAAGGTTAAAGCTTTGAAAAATATTAATAATTCATAAGCAGTAAAGATATAAATGTCCAGTTTTTTCCCTAAAATCACATCCTTGAAAGATTACAAATTTCTAAGTGTTTAAGACTCTGAAACATATTCCTATAAGTGTGCCTAATCCTACTTTATATTTTGATTTGTTTCATTCAATATCTGCAAATGCAACAGTCTTTTTCAAATTTTCAAATAAACCGAACTGTAAACAGCATCCTTTCTAGAAGGTAGGAAAAACCTTTTTCACGTTTAAGAGAGAAACATAAATATATCAATTCCATTTCACATGTTAAAAGGCAACTAGAAATAAAGCTGAGTGTAGGAGGATTAAAAAAATGCAGATGAGGTAGAAACTAAATGAATTAGAAAATCAAACACTAACCAAATCAATTCTTATGTGCCAAAAATGGGTCTTTACAAATATCAAAATAAAACATATAAATTTCCAGCTAGCATAAATATAAAAAGAGAATAAGACAACATATGTGTCTATATACATATAATTTTCTCCAATGAACTTTGTTGTTGAAGTGTAACATATATTAAAAAACATATAAAAACTTAGGACTATGTGGAATCCTTCATGGCAGTGCCTAAACATAGCTCTCTCCTCTTATGCACAGAGAAACACTACACTGACTTTCAACACAGGAAATTAATTTTTCATAGATTACTTCTAAATGCTAAATTCAATATTATATTTTTATATTTATTCTTTTTTCACATAACAGTAGTTTCTTTATTGCTGCATATTGGTCCATTGAATGCTTCCATGAGCATTCTTGTTTGTTGTAACTCTTTTACATGTTTGTTTTATGACTATTCCTAGAAGAGGATTTGATGCACGGTAGCGTATGCATACGCATGCATATAAGTTCTTAGATTTGTAGTTTAATTCCTTTCAGTAATTACAGAAAATTCTTGGCAATTATCTCTTTAAATATATATTCTATACCATTCTCTCTTACTTCTGGGACTTCAATTACACACATGGCAAATTGTTTAATATTATTAAACATTCTGGAAAGCCCCTTCGAAATTTGTAATTAGTTGAGACATATGACAGTGGAAATATAGCAACTTTATTGCTGATAAAGCTGATTGGGGAATTTGAATTTTAAAGGTTATTGCCAGAAGAATAAGCTAACATTGCTTACTTAGTCTGACCCACCCACATTAATCAGATCTGAATAAACATAAGCTTTCCTCACAGGAGCAGAACTTGCATGATTAAAGTTTCTAATTACAAGGGAAATAAACCAGAATGTACTGTCTCTGAATATAGGCAGTCACAAAAGACAGTGAACCTCCTTAACGTATATGTTTTCCTCCTCTGCTGGCTGGGAATGAGCAAGGCATAACATTAGGCTAGGAGAGTTCTCACAATGCGGTCCCTGGGCTACCAGCATCAGAGTGACCTTCAGGGAGATGTTAGAAATGGCAGGTTTCAGTCCCCACCTCACACTTGCTAAATCAGCTCCTCAGATGATTGTGGCGCACACTAAAGTTTGAGAAACATTCTTTAACTTTACAGATATTGACTCCCGCCTGCATGTCGATACTTTGAAAAACTAGTAATATTCATACCATCTCAGAACAATATAATCACAGAATATTGGGATAAAGCCCTGGACATGTATTTTGGGTGTGTGTGCATGCACGTGTGCGTGTGTTTGTATGTGTTCTTAGGAGCTTCACAGGTAACTGATATTTAGTCAGAACTATGAACCACTGACCCTAGTAGAAGTCTCTCCCAATGGAAACATGAGGCCAAGGGATGAACGTGGATGCTAACAAAATTATGAGATAACATAATCTCAGTGTATAGAAGATCTTCCTAAAAATGACAATAATTTCAAAATCTAGATTATTTTTAAATTTTGACAATTTCAGTCTTATCATTTAAAAAATTCTTTATGATAGTATGTATCATAAAGAAAACAATGGTACTCTTTTTCGTCTGAGAAATTCAAAAGAATGTAGTTGAGCTAATTGAACTAAAGTGAACAAAGTTACATAATAAAACACCAACATGAAGAAATTAAACCTATTCCTATACACAAGCAAAAAAAGACAAGGTAAACATTTAAAAATAATACAATTTTCAGTAGCATCATAAAACACAAATAGATAGTAATAAGTGTAAGATCTTCAAAGCCTAGAAGTCATTATTGAGAAAAATTAAAGACTTAAACACAAGGATATATTCTTATAGGTTAAATGACTCAATACTATAAACATGCCAGTTATCTCCAAATTGACCTTTAGATTAAATGTAAACCACATTAACATATCAGCATTTTTAATAGGTACATGATTCTATAATTCTGAGGGAAAAAAAATACATAATTGACCTAAAACAATTACACTGCTAATTATCTCTCCAGCCAAAAAATGGGCCTATTTGGGATCAGCAGATAATTACAATTCAGGGTTTATAATAGAAACAGCTCAAGTGCAAGTTCCCTGACCCACACAACAAGGGAAGGAGAACTCACAGAGGGGAAAAAGAAATTGAGAGGGCTATAGTAAAGAAATAGTCTATGGTTTTTCGTTGTCTGAGTCTTTGACAAAAAAGAAGTCTTTCTTCTTCCTGCTGGACTCCTTGGTATTGAGAACATTACAATAGCAAGGAGACAGAAAAGAATTCCTGTGTGCCAGTAACGTTCTGCTTCTAGATGTGCATGCTGGTCACATGTAATTATTGAACTGTAAATTGTATGTTCACCTTCTTAAATGTATACCTGTTCACATAAAATTTACAAAACAGACAGTTTAATCTCTACTAGAAATTACAGAGGATGAAAATATGTAAGGCACATTTGTTAGTGTATTATCCTTTGCTCATTTATGTATACACACGTATATATGTTCAAATGCATAAAATATATCTTTTTAATATGACAGTGTGCTTCAAAGTGTGTGAGATAAGACACATTAATTTTTAAAGACAGCCTTATTGAAATATAATTTACATATCATAAAATTAACCCATTTAAGATGCACAACTGCACATACCACAGTCAATTCTAGAATGTTTTTGTCACCTCAAAAGCCCATCCCTTTAGGTGTTATTCCTTTTATTAGTCTGTTCATTTTGCTTTCTTGAGGTTTAGTTAGTTCTTCTTTTCCCATTTTCATAATTTAGAAAATAAGGTTGTTGATTTCAGATTTTAGTTCTATCCTAATGGAGGCATTTACCAGTGGAAATGTCCTTCTAAGCACTGTTGTAGTTGTGTCCCATAGATTTTGGCATGTTGCGTCTTCATTTTTTTTCAGCTCAAAATATTTTCTAATCTCCCTTTTTATTTCTTTTGTTCACGCATTTGTTATTTAGGACCATGTTGTTTAATTTTTCATATTTATAAATTTACCAAATTGATTTTTGTAATTGATTTCTAAATTAATTCCTTTGTGGTCTGAGAAAATGTTTTGTATGTTTTTTCTACCCTTTTAAACTCATTGAGGTTTGTTTTATGTTCTAGGGTATGGTCTATACTGCAGAATGTTCTGCGTACACTTGAGACAAATGTATAGTCTGCTGCCAGGGGTGTATTGTTCTACTGATGTTTGTTAGGTCAATTGGTTTACATATAAAGCTGGCTAAGTCTTCTATTTCTTACTGCCTTTTTCCTTGTCATTCTATTTATTATTGGAAGTAAGGTATTTCATCTCTATTATTAAGATCATTATTGTTGAATTACCTATTTTCGTTTTTTTCCTCCAATTTTTGCTTCATGTATTTTGGTGATCAGTTACCAGGTGCAAATATATTTTAATTGTTTTCTATTTGATGAATTTCCTCTCTTATCTTCATGACTTTTTTATCTCTAGTAATATTTTGTATTAAATTATTTTTCTCTGACATTAACATAACTACTGTAGATTTTTTGAGGTTGCTGTTTGCAAGATATATTTTTGTTTCCATCCTTTTACTTTCAATCTATTTGTATATTTAAATCTAAAATGTGTCTTCTGTAGGTAATAAAGAGTTGGGTTTTGTTTCTTTATTCAGTCTAGCAGTCTTTGCCCCTTAATTGAATTGTTTATTACATTTATCATTAGCCGCATTAAATTTATGAGCCTGACTAATTGGTGAAATTTCACAGGATCTAAAGTGTGGGGCAAATTGGAATAGCCTCTACAAAGTGGAAGAAAAGAGTTGGTGGGCATTGCTCCACAGTTACTTAGAGTGAGATACATTGCTTGATGAGCCCCTTTGAAGGAAAAAAAATATATATATATATATATGTATCCCTCACATTTTCTCTGATGGTCTAACTTGGTCAACAGTTTTTTTTCTTGGCCACATAGAAAAAATTTAAAAATTGTTGGTATATGGTATCCATCAGTACTACTCAACTCTGTCATTGTAATATGTAAGCAGCTGTAAATAATGCATAAAAAATGACATGACTACTGTTTGTTTGTTCACTTTTATTTAATGTGGGGGTGTTCCTGTGTAGACCGTGCATCTAACAGTTTTGTTGTGAGGGCTGTTCTTAGTGTGGATGGTTTGCATGTCTTTCTTCCATGAGTGTTGGCTGTTATCCCCTTGATTGGGGCATGGTTGGTGTTGTGGTGATCAGAGGCGGCCCTGATTGTTGTTGTTGAGCAGGGCTCCCTTTTTTGTTCTGTGGTTGTCATAATCTTGACAGGGGCTGGGTCTGCTCCCCTGTTGCCGGAACTGAGGCTCCGTTTCTGAGCCGTGGTGTGTGGCAGGCAGGGTTGGAGCGCTTCAGCTGGGAAGAAGAGTTGGTGAGTAAACCTCTGCAGGAGATGTGCACCGGGAAGTGCCCTCTGTGGTGTTGTCTGTCACTTGTTATGCAGGCTTACAAGTGCTCTTTGTTGAAGCTGCCTATATCCCCACCTTAGCTGGAGAGGGGGATGTCAGCTGCAAGCATGTGCACACCTGAATCCCTGGTGCACCACAGGGTCAGCAAAGACCCCAGTCCTGCCTCTGCCTACCATATGTGATGCTGGCCTGTTGTAAATACCCATACTGGCTCCAGCCATGTGCCGGAACTCCTCTCACTTCCTGTTTGTCCCAGAGGGACAGGTTCACAAATTACCACGTGGAACAAATCCACCATCTCAGCCTGGGGCTGTAAACAAATCTCAGTCCCGCCTGTGAAGTTGCAGGGCCCCTGGGTATGAATTCGGCTTTCAACCCCACCTCCCTGCCACAGTGATGGATGGCTATGACCGGCCCCACCTCTCTTCTCATGAGAACACACCAACAATGGAGCTAACTGGAGAAAGGGGCGATGTGCGGCTGCATTGCGCAGTAAGCCCCATGCACACCAGTAGTGGTGTTTTTTTATGGAGGTCCCAGGCTGTTCTGTTCTGCACACCCCCAGCTAGAGCTCTCACCACCATCTAGTCCCCTGAGGCTGCCTCTGTTCAGTAGGCCCCAGCCTTCTCCCCAGGCTCATCACCAATCTCCAGCAGCCAGTGCCAGCTTGTACCTGCAGGCTCGCGTCTAGGGCTAGGGATCGCAGGCACCCTCCGTGCCAGTTTCTCTTAGTTCTGTCTGCTAGTCAGCTGCCACTTTCTCCTCTGAGCCTTGGAAGTTCCACTTCTGTCCCTGCTGAACTCCTAGCAGGAGAGGGTGCGTCCCAGTGTGACGGTGACTTTCTTCCTTTGCTGCTCCCTCCCTGCAGGACCAGTCCTGCACCGATTTTCTTTTTCTGTTTCTTTATTTTCTCTCCTCTTACTGGATTTTGTGAGATTCCTCCTCTATTTCTAAGTGAGAGACACTCTGCCAGAATTCAGCAGGTGTTCTGTGCGATTCTTTGGTTTTGTAGATGTAATTCTTGGTGTGCTTGTGGGAGAAGGCGAGCTGTGAGTCTCTCTACTCTGCCATCTTGGCTCCTCCCTCCTACTCTCTAATCTTTAAACTTCCAGAATAAGAAAAAAAAAATTTGAAGCTGGTCCAAGGTGTCATTTGGGGTTTGACACCCAATAGAGTCAAAGATGTAAGAAGTGTCTGTGCATATGGGGATGCTGGGCGGGGCCTCTGACACTCCTCAAAAATAGAGGTCAAAGTATAAACACCAAAAAGAGTTTTAGTGAAATGAAGCTATCTTCTACAAGTAACTTTTGTTATTTTCCATATAGCTTCTCACGATACCATGGGACACAAATAACCATGTGAACTAAACTGCTTATCCTGGACAGGGAATTTGTCCCACCAGACTATTTAATTGGGTAGGTGCATTATGATCATAATCAGTACTCCATGACTGAACAGAAATTGTATCTATCTGTATATGCTTTTTCTTTCTTTCTTTTTTTTTTTTTTTTTCCTGAGCAAGATTAGATGGCATAATAAGTTTCATGAGCAGGAGATTCCTAATCTCAAACATGTACTCCTACTGAATTACATCCTGTTTGTCTATGTACTCATATGAATTCATGGCCTATCCCCTTTATGGTTAAAGCATTGAAAGATCTTGGTTTTGATTTTCCTGTGGTTTGATGTATCATGCTAGCATATTATAGACATACACCAGATTTCTTCTGAATGGCAGTGCAGATGGAAAATTTTCCCAGTGGGAAACAGTTTGCACAATGTCTCTGATTGCCCAGTTTCCTGGATGGGAAAATGGCCAGTGATAAGAATTTACACTGATTTGTAGACAGTGGCTTCATATTGACAAAGTAATGAGTGTGGGAATGTCTTTCCTACTATATTCAATTTTAGAACACGATATATGAGACAATTTTAGATGTAATGTAAGGAAAAAACTATTTTTGACAATACAAAACATACACAGGGATGTGATTTTTGAGAAAAGTAAAACACATAATATGAACAATACAGGCACACCTCAGAGATATTAAAGGATCAGTTCTAAACCACTACTATAATGTGGGTATTACAATAAATCGAGGCACACAGCTTTTTTGGTTTCCCAGTACATATAATAGTTATGTTTACACTGTAGTCTGTTAAATGTGCAATAGCATTATGTCTAAAAACAAAGTTCGTACCTCATTTTAAAATATTTGCTTAAAATGCTAAACAGTCAGTTGTAGTAGTAATATCAAAGATCTCTGATCACAGATCACCATACCAAATAGATAATAATTTGCTGAAACTGACTACTATATATAAAATAGATAAACAAGTTTCTACTGTATAGCACAGGGAACTATATTCAATATCTTGTAGTAACTTATGGTGAAAAAGAATATGAAAATGATTATCTGTATGTTCATGTATGACTGAAGTGTCACACTGTACACCAGAAATTGACACATTGTAAATTGACTATCCTTTAATAAAATATATATATTAAAAATAGAATAATAATGAAAAAGTTTGAAATATTGTGAGAATTACAAATATGCGACACAGAGACATGACATGAGCAAATGCTTTTGGAAAAATGGCTCCTATAGACTTGTTGTATTCAAGGTTGCTACAAACCTTCAATTTGTGAAAAACACAGTATCTGCGAAGCACAAAAAAATGAAGTGGAATAAAATAAGATCTGCCTTTAAATCCATCTCATCTTTATGCTTAGGGCAACACACTCTAAATGACAAGGACAAGACTGCACAGGTTTTGGCAGAGAACACACACTGGAAATTGTGAGCTAAAGACGGATGCCAGTGATGGAAGGGTTCTAAGAGATGATGAAGTTCAAGCAGAAATATCCTGTTCAACTCTTCAGATACTCAGCTGTGGTTCTTGAAAAACTATCCACCAGGAGTAAAGCAACCCTTCCCATATTGTAAGGGCTGTCTAGACATGTCCTACCAAATCTGGAAACCAAGCCTCAGTAGGATCAAAATGAACCACCTGTAAAATAAACTGTAAAATACCAGCATCATGGATGTAGGAAAGAAAGGTATTAAATAAATACACTAATTTTCTATTATTGCCCTACTAGATAACCACAAATTCTGCAGTTTAAAGCAATATTCATTTGTTATCTCATGATGCATAGGTCAGAACCCTGGACACAGCATAGCTCTGCTGGTTCTCTGTTACAGGTTTCACAGGAAGAAATCAAGGTATCAGCAGAACTGTATTCCTTTTAGAAGCTCTGAAGATGAATCCTCTCCAAGCTCTTTCAGATTGTTGTCGTAATTCAGTTCCTCAGGGTTGTAAGACTGAGGTTTCCCTGTCTTGGCTGCTGGCTAAGGGTGATTCTCAGCTTCTAGAGCCGACCCACTTCCCTTGGCTCACGTCTACCTTCCTCCACCTTCAAAGCCAGCAACAGCAGCTCAATGCCTCACATTCGTCAGCTCCCTCTCACCTCTCCATCAGCCACATTCCTCCTGTGCTTTGAGCCAGATACAGTTCTTGGGTATTAAGGGTTCATGTTGTTAGATTGGACCCACCAGAATACTCTCCCCCATTTTAAGATCCCTAACCATCATCACATCTGCAAAGTCCATTCTGCAGTCTAATCTATTCAAAGGTTGTGGGGATTAGGGCATGAGCACCTTGGCTGAGGGTGTTCCTCTGCCTATCATAATCAACTATGAAATGACCTCATGATGAGATTGCTATAAGAAAAAAAGAAAGTTTTATTATTTTGCTATCCCAACGGACAGTATAAACTGATAATCCACATACACGGCAGAGATTTAAGAGCTTTTAAGAGCTTTTAGCTGTAATCTCAATTTTATCCAAGAAAGTACAACTTCTCCAGAAGCACATTTCATTGAAACTAATCTCAATAACAGCATTATTTCTAGGGCAGTGAAATCTAAGCTGATTATAAAGCATTTTGGCATCTCCTATACAATATGAACAGTTTTTGGATTTATGAGAAAAATGTTGAGGAAGTCAAAATCTTTTCATATAAAATTATCTGTTGGTTTCGCAACACTGCGATAGTCAATATTTCACAAAAGCAATGCATTTTTTTTTTTCTGAAGGAATTGAGAGGGTTTTGTTTATTTTTGGCAGTTTTTTTTTCATCTGAGTCCTTAAAGACATCAAATGGTCCTGAAAGATACACATTTTGTACACTTTATGTTTGTATCTGGTGAACTATAAGTGTGCTCAGCAATCGTATGTCAAGTCAAGATATGCTTCGTAGAACAAAGTTAAGCACTCACTGACCCTGAGAAGGATGTCAACTAACACAGCAGTAATAATGGCTTATGTTATTTGCTTCCCCTGTAAAACACTGTGCTAAGCACTTTCGTCAGCTATCACATTTAATTCTGATTGAATGGTAGGGATCATTTTTGTCTTAAGTTAAAAAATGAGAAAAAAATGAGGCTAACATTAACATTCATACTGCTAGTATCTAATAAAGTTGGGTGTCAAACCGTGAATGTCTATTTTTGGCACCTAGGACCTGATTTTTTACTTTCCACCCCCCGTACACACACACACACACACACACACACACACACAAGCACACACACACAAGCACACACAAGGTATGCGCCTAACATTTTTAAAAGTACACATTACTAGTACTCATTTAAGACTTCAATGTTTTTACGTAGCTTAAACCGTGGTGCTCTGACATTAAGAATCAGCAAGATGCTAGAAACATTCTATATGACCAGTTTTAGAAAGGCTAAAACTATTTCCTTTTTTAAGACACTCACATTCATGATTTTCATGGTGTTATTTTCAAGTTGTGAAGTGAAGCTGTGCTGCTACTTTGGGCAGGACCTCTGATTATACCAATTTAGTTTAACGGGAAGCCATGATTAAGATGTGTTGATAAGGCAAAACACAATAAATTACAAATTAAGTTATATCATGAGTTCTATAGATTCTGAGTGCCATAAGGGGCATTTTGTTAAAAGAGATGTTTAATGAGTTCCTGAAGATTTGAAATATTTGGGACAAACTACACTGGCTGAAGTCCAACATATCAGATAATTGAACTCAGCTCCTTTACTAGGTGTAATTAGGCCTAATTTACATAGGTAAGGTCATTTGAACAACTTTCTGGTGGAAAATAAAGCTAATTGAGATTAATGACTCTTAAACACATTGCTTCTCTACTTAGCACATCAAGGCAATATTTCCCGGGGAGCAGAAAATGCTTCAGGAATTCCATTAGGAAAGTAAGAGTAATGGGCTTTTCATTCTTTCCCCCATTTTGCCACAGAACATTGTTACAGGCTTTTGTTACACAGGACACTCTATTTTACAAAACAATTTGTAAAGGCAGCCTTTTATAAATAACTAATTTTTGATTTTCAGTAATTTTCCACCTTTTCTTTTTACATTCATTCAGTTTTCAGTGTATTCACAAACTTTTTTTCCCCCACATGTAACACCTACAAGTTTGGCGTAACTTTCTTCTCTTTTGAAGATGAAGACACTGACATTTAGAGAAACGAGATAAAGACCATGCAACTAGAAATTGGCACCACATTGCAAACTGAATATACTTCATTAAAAAAATTTAAAAAAAAGACTAGTCAGGCCAGAATCTGAAAACAGATCTCTCCAACCTCCAGAAACATTTCAAAGCCTAAATCAAGATAAAAAGAGTGAGATACACAGAATTTGCCTACAAATATAAAGCAATACAATTCTCAATGTATGTTCTTATTGTGTGTTTCATAACAAATACAAAAAAAAATTAAGAGATAAATGCATGCATTGGCTTTCAGAAGCATTGTGTTAACTATAGACATACAAACTTACAAACAAATCAGAATAATTACAAAAACTGTATTAGGATCTCAGTTTGTCAAAAAAATTAAACAGTGATTGTGTAGAAAGAGAGGGTAATGCATTTGCTCTAGCTACAATGTTTGAGTGAGTGCGTGCTTTGAACAGACTTAGTTCTCTGCAAATACTTGTTGACTAATTGGCCTGTCACTAATTCATCACACTGCAAAGATAGTTGACAAGTAAGACAAAATAAGTCTGTGGGTCTGAATTAGGACTAAAATTTCCCCTTGTCATAGGACACATACAGGCAAGCATATGACCTGAATGACTAAACATGACCCAATGATTGAAATTAAAAAGAAAAACAAACTTTTGCCTGCTACACTGGTAACACTAAATGGTGTTCCCTAAAATTCCCATGTTGAAGTTCTAACCCCCAGTAAGTACCTCAGATACTGTGACTGCATGTGGAGACAGAGCCTTCAAAGAAATAATTAAGGCAAAATGATCCATTAGAATAAGCCCTAAGCCAATATGACTGGTGTCTTTATAAGAGGAGAATGAGACACAGAGAGAAAGATGTCAGATATATGCACACAGACGAGGGACAAGCGTGTGGGGGCACATGGGAAAGGCAGCCATCTGCAGGGCAAGGAGAGAGCCTTCAGGAGAAATCAAGCCTGCTGACACTTTGATGACCTTGATGTTGGACTTCTAAACTCCAAACCAAGAGCAAATAAACATCTCTTGTTTAAGCCACCGAGTCTCTGGTATTTTGTCACGGCGTCCCTAGCAAACCCACATATAGCCCTTCCATTAACACAGTTAAACTCCTTTTCCCAGGAAACCAGTCATTGCACATCTTAGTTTCTGCAGAAACCTGTAAGAAAAGATCCACATGGATAGAATTTATAGGGGGTCACATCATAATTCTCTTAGTGGGGAAAAGGCATTCAACTTTCAAAATGGTAGGATTTTCAGCCTTTTTCTTTCTTTCCCCACAGTTGGCATTGTTCAAAGTCATTTCTGCCGTAGGCATCAAATGTTTCTTGCCACACCGTGATTGTGACTTTGATGCTAGGCTTGGCTAATGCAGACCGTTCCTAGTCCTGTGCCGGGAGCAAATGGATAAACCAATAGATTGTGGGTAAGGAAAAAAGTGAAGCAGCAAAAGCCGCTTGGCATCTCGAAAGAAAGGTATTTTAATTATCTATTGCTATATAATATATCACCATAAAATGTAGTGGCTTAAAAAAAACATTTATTATTTCACACCTTCTGTGAATCTGGACTTCAGGTGCTACCTAGCTGGGTTCATCTAGCTCAAGACCTCTTACAGGATCACAATTTAGTTTTTGCCTGGGGCATGGAGTCATCTCAGAACTCTACTGAGAGAGGATTCACACTGGAGCTTGAAAAAGTTGTTGGCATGACTCCTGTCCTCACTGGCTATTAGCAGGAGACATCAGTCCTTGCTATGTGAGCATCCCTGAAAGGCTAGATTGTAGTGGACAATACTGTACTATAATCCCCAAAGTTGCTGAAGACTAGATCTCATTTGTTCTCACCACAAGAAGGAAATGATGTAATGTGATCAAAGTATTAGCTAACTCTCTGATGTATTCACACTGCAATATACAAATTATCAAACCAACACATTGTGCACTTTAAATTTATACAATATTATATGTCAATGATATTTCAATTTAATAAAACATGGCGGCTAACTTCTGTCAGAGCAAGTGAAAATGGAGACAGCAAAATAGAATTCAGAGTTTTTATGCAAATCAATCACAGAAATGGCATCTCATCACTGTCATCGTATTTCATTCCTTGTAATCCAGTCATTTATTATAGTCAAGTCTCTAGTAGGAGGGTATGATATAAATTTGTAAATACCTGGAGATGGGAATTAGTGAGGCCCTTTTCGAGGCTGCCTGCCACAAGGGCAATATATACGTCAGAGTTCGTAGAACTTGCCATATCTCACCAAAACATTATTAACTCGGTTTTTTAGAAGAGGAAAAGTAGAAGTTTAATACACAGAGCAGACTAGGAAACAGGAATACTTTATGTGGTTAAGAAGTATGGAGATTTGTCTGCTCATCAGATTACCTGCAATAGCACTCCCATCATTAAATAGCTCTAAAGTTTTCCTGAATATCAGATAAATTTTGACATGTGAGATTTGTGTAATAATCTTTTTCCAAAAATCATGAATAATACCCTCTACACATATATTAAGGTTATATACTATTTCTATTTAAACCTTTGATATTCTCACATTAAACCTTGTTCCTTGGAACAAATTAGGTCAGTAATTACAATGAAATTAAATAAATAGAGAACACGCTGGATCAAAACCTGGTTCATAGAAATATTTTTAATTAAAAACTATGAAATTATATTTTCATTACCTTATTTATTAGTCTCCTAAAATAATTTCTGTAATATATTTTTAATTTTGTAGCTTCAGTGTTTTGATTATATTATGTAAATTACCTACTATGAAACTTTGAATCTCTTTGACCTCTACCTTTTAAACTTTAGAAAAGCTTTCTCTTTTCCAAAATAACTATTTTTTATATTTGTTCTAGTATGTTTTGATTTATTGCTTTTTAAAATACGTAAGTATATTATGTCTTTGATTCTTTGGAATTTTTTGTAATATTCTTTATGAGACATGAATCAAATTTAACTTCTCAAGATTACTAATGGTCTCCCTAAATGTGAGAAACCTTTTTACTCACACTTACATGCCATTTAACATCTGCAGTTGTGTGTTCTGCCTTTCTCCTTCCAGATGATAAATTCCTAATTAAATAGTAATTTATTTTGTATAATTAATTATATATGCATCCAAAATAATGCATAGTATATAGAAACTTCTCAATAATTATTTAATAAAAGCTTTTATATTTATTTTGTACTTATAAACTTATATTTTATACTTATAAACAGGAAAGCAATCTATTCTTGACCTGAACATAATTCAATTCTAAGACACGATAGGAAGACACAGTATTTTTTCTTCCAGTTTTATTGAGCTGTATCTTGTAAACTGTGTAAGTTTACAGTATATGACATAATGGTTTGACTTATATACCTTGTGAAGTGATTAGCACAATATGTTTAGTGAACATCCATCATCTCATCCAGATACAAAATAAATTTTTTTCTTATGATCAACTCTTAGAATTTACTCTTTCACACCTTTCACATATATACCATATAGCAGTGTTAATTATATTAATTACGCTATACCTTACATCCTTAGTACTCATCTATCTTACACCTGGAAGGCTATACCTTTTGACCACTTTCATTCAATTCTCCCTCCCTCCATCCTCCACCTCTGATAACCGCAAATCTGGTGTCTTTTGCTACGAGTTTGTTTGCTTATTTGTTGTTTGAAGGAACACGTAGCATTATAAATCCTTAGAAAAGAAAAACAAATTACCCGTATTCTCTTGCTATTCTTTTGATATTTTATTATTTAAACTTCATTATATACTTATATTTTTATACATAGGTTTTATAATTTCTGTGCAAAATAAAAAGAAAAATATAAGGAAAATAAATTGTTTAAGGCAGAGGCCAGCAAACATTTCCTGTAATGAGCCAAATAATAAATATTTTAGACTTTGCAGTTAAAGGGTCTCAGTATAACTACTCAAAGCTGCCATTGTAGCAAAAAGCATCCATAGACAAAATGCAAACCAATACTCATGACTGTGTTGCACTAAATTTTTTTTTTCACAAAAACAAGTGACATCTGGAATTGGATTGTGGGCCATACTTAGCCAAATGCTGGGCTCAAAAAAAAAAAAAAAAAAAAAAAAGACTCCAAAAAGTTCTTGACATTTATATTCCAAATTTTCAGAATGATTTTTTGACTCAAGGTTAAAAATCAATATTTATGTTTTCCATGCAGTATCATCCTCTGGCCCGTCAAAATGTTTTTGATGCAGCGTTGTTCCACAAAATGTTCCACGCGGTCTTTGGCAACATGTTCCATAGAAATACAATGTGAGTCATACATGTAATTTTGTGTTCTTATAAAGCACCTAATATGTAAAACATTAAATGAATTTTAATAATATTGTATTCTATTGTTATATCCAAATTTATATCATTTTATCATGTAATTAATATAAAAGTTATTAATGATACAGTTTGTATTCTCTTTCCATACTAATTTTTGAGATTTGGTGAGTATTTTACACTTACAGCACATCTTCTTTTATACAAGCTACGTGTCAAATGCTCCATATCCACCTGCAGACAGTGTGAGTCTAAAGGATGTTCTTCAAAGCCTCTGATAGGAATTCTGCAAAATTTGAGCATTTTATTTTCCAAGGTGTCCAATGGGAAGTTTTCCAGAAACAGTCAGAACTTCTGTTTGTTACTCAAATGGTTCTTAAATGTTTCAGTGACTGAATTCCTGATGAGCGCAATTGCCTGGTCACATCATCACGAATTAAAATGATAATACGATAGATCTGGCTCACAGGTATTTTAAGGTGTTATTTATTACAAAGACCTAAATTCATCTATGACTGAAGCATTAAGCTGTACACAAGAAATTGACACAACATTGTAAACTGACTATATTTCAATAAATATATATATACACCAACAAAAGAAAAAAATTTTTTAAATAAAATGTGAAAAAATGTCTGCTTCTTAAATTGATGAAATACTGTAGTTAATTCCCAAAGAAAAAGAAGATTGCTATTATGTAATTTTAGAGATTAGCTTTTCATCCCTCTTTGCTTTCTTTTCTCTCAGTTTGTGAAATGCATGCGTACATATATAGGGCGTGTGTAGTAGGGGTACCTGTGTACGCATGGGTAAGAGAGGGAGACGGAAAGGGTCATCTAATTCTTTCTCTTTCGTATAAATTAACCAGGAAGAAAGATTTGGGGAATATCCTTGTTTTCTCTTTCAAAAGGGCAGATTGTGACGCATCATCTCCTTTAATCACCGCATTATTACTCGTCATCGTCTTTCCTGGATCTCATTTTCCCAGGCTAACCGTACAGTAAACACTGTACGTTTCAATGTAAGGATCGTTTACTAACACCCTGAGACTATCTGATAAGTCAACGGCATGAAGCATAACTCCATTGACAGAGGGTCCTCACACAAAATTCAAATTAAATGCTTTAATTCAGTATTATGAGAGGATGTGGTATCAGAACTCTTTTGCCAAACAGGAACTCTGAGTATTTTTTTAACCAAATTGTGAGTTTATGCTTCAACTGAGATTCATATGTTTAAAATCTAGTTTATGCTAGAAACTTCTTCAACAGGGCAGGCTTGAATGAGCATTGAAATTTGAGCTCTTGAGTTTTGTTTGTTGCAATAAGTATGATAAGGGCTAAGGGAGCAGGAGAGATGTTAATAAAATATTTCTCTTGGTTCTTTCTGTTCAAGCAGAACAATGGGCTTATTAAATATTTTTTCTGCTTTACATTTGGACTTTCCCTTGACATCTGAGACTTTTATTTTTGCTCATGATTCAGCAAAATCCATGTAGCATTCATTTAAGAGTCAGCAACAATTTGCCTGAAATATATCTATACAGTGTTCATTTTCTTTTCAGATTTTAGGACCTGTGTTTCAGTACCTTTTTGTGGCCTTTCTATAGTCACTTATATAAGAATGTGATTATCGGGCGACCCATTTATCTTTTGGTGAGCCAATTCCTTTGTCTTTGATTAGAAAACATTATAAATAACAGCGAAAATGTCTCCAGTGAAAATTGTTATAAAATAACAGGAGGAAACCTTGAGTACCCTCTACCTACTGAAGAGATTTGTACCAAGCTCAAATTTCCAGGGTAGTATGGCTTCCATCACGCCCATAGACAGTGGGTCCAATGTGTCTTAGTAATTGTATGCTGACATTTGTAAACAACTCCTATCAGTTGCTGCCATCCATGTCCAGAATCCCTGCTGCCAGAATGTGAGTTTTCTTCCACCGCAAGTTTACTTCTGTGCTTACCTTATGAGACAGGAGACCGATGAGAGCGTGTGAGATTCCTCTGCTTGGACACAGACCCATTCACTAAATTCGTCCATTAAATGGCCCAGGGCCTGGCATGAACTTAGAATAATAAGAGAATGAGGGACTCAGTCATATCTCTTTATATGTCTTTATATCTCTTCTATTCTGATCTATGACTTCTTATTTCATCTACTGTCAATTAAAATCTCTCCCTAACTTAAGTTGTGAAGCATTGTGGAATTATTCCTGAGCTACAGTGCACCACAGGTGACAGCCCAGAAGAGAACTAGGTTGCAGCCTGGGCAGTTCCACCAAAGATATGCATGCCACCTTTCCATAGCAAAACATATGAAGGAAGCAGGGATAGGAAATATTTGAAACGGGAGACCACTAAGGATATCGATATGGCACGTCTAATTCTTCAGGTGCTTTTTAAAAACAGAAAAAGGTACAGCATATGTTTCATGCGCTTATCAATCTATTAAATTGTTTGCTGCTTTAATTTGAGCTTAATGTTATTCTGTTTATATACATTGGAGGTTGTGAGTTATAAAAATTATGTTAGCCATCTGGAACATTTTGTGCTTAATCCTTATGACATCTGTCTATTTCCTACACTTGTATAGAAGAGTATAAAAGAAGGAAGCCATTTATTAAAGCCCTTTAAGCTATGTTCAATTTATTTATGTCAAGAATCATTAAGATATACATAAAGTGTATGCATGTACATACATATATAACACCGGATGCTTCTTGACATTAACTAAATGTAAAATTCAAAGCAATGTCCTTCTCAGGAGCATACTATAGTTTTTGTCCTAGCCTTTACTTTTTTCTTATGAAAAAATAGCAAGCATGACAATATTCAAATTTTTAGGAAATTAAAAATAACAAAAAAACCAGATCTTAATCATCTTCTCTTTCAAATGTTTTGTAATTGAGCATTGTCATCACCACCTCTGCCAACAAATAATAAAAACAACAAATGGTAATGAATCCTTGTATCATCAATGATCCTTGCATGCCTGATTTAAAGTCTGCAATTGCATAAGAAAAGATGCCTGGCACTCACCCAGGAGATCACACAAAGGCAGCATCTGGTTGAAAAACACCATTTTTTTGGCCAACAGCTTAGAGAAAGTTTGCGAGTCTAATTACCTACCTCTTTACATTGCTCCATCAAACACAGATTCCAAATCAAGGCTCTCCCATTAATTTCAAAGGCTTTAACGAGGAAACACTAGTAAGTCTGACAATCTATGCTTCATATTCTTTGCATTGAAATAATCAGCACCTGCAGCCACAGGAAGATTGTTAGGATATTCAGATGCTGAGAAAAAAGAAATAATAAAAACCAAAATAAGACTGGCCTGCAGTAGAGCTGTTTAGTGATGCAGTAATACCTATTATTGCATTGTCAATCAAAATATTTAGGCTGGGGTTCACTTCCTTGCTTGAACATAATTTCAGAGATGAAAAGACATTCTATTAAACTTTGATTTATATAACTGACAAAATATTTTTTTAAAGCACTAAGTACCTATCAAATCTCCGAGAAAGGCTACACCCGGTGTTTTTGTTTCTTACTATGGATCAGTTAAGCTGAATATTAACTCACTTATAATGTGGCCTTCTGGGATCATAAAATTAAGGCACAGAAGCCAGCTGACGTTATTTAAAGTTCACACTAATTCTCCACTTGTTTTAATATCTACTTATTTTCATGAATTTTGGCCCTTGGTTCTATACTTTTATCTCCATCCATAGCAGTGATTCCCCCAGGAGAATTCATTCTACCCACCTACCTACCTGACGGTTAGTCCTCAAACTGCTGCACGGCGTCTTATTTAGTAGATACCTTGCTTACTGTATCTTCAGTTTCTTTAGGCAAGAAGTCTTCACCTGGGGTCTTGACTAAACCTTAATTCTAACAGAACCCTGATGCTGCCTTGCTTCTGTCTAATCACACAAGCTCTAGTCCCACCAGAAGCCCCCATTAAGCAGGAGGAAAATTTGTTGTCTTATTTTTAGGGCTTCCAAGATGCATTGGAAATTATGTAAAACACACGATAAATAAGAACTATTTCTTGCCACGCATAAATAAATTAGATTCAACACTAGGCAGAGTAAGGAAATGTTTGTTACTTTCTGTCTAAGTGTGGCTACAAGCTTTTTGTAACCAGGCCACCCATAATTATCATGCAAAATATGTCTTCATGTAATTCTACTTATTGGAAAACATTTTCTCTCCAGCGTTTTCATACCAGCAACCTACTAGACAAGGGAACTTCTTCCATGCTAAGGAGCTTTCTTTTTCTGGATTCCTGTTTGCATTTTTTTCAACCTGAAAAATGAAGACTCTTAAGATTTTATGACATTTTATTACTCATATTGCTCTGTAGTCTTACAAGACTTTTCAGTATCTTAAATTTAAAATGTAGGATGAGAGGATATTATTCTGCTATAATAAACCATAGGCAAAACTGTATCCTTCAAACTCATTATTCTGACTTTATATTGCTCCCTTAGGTTGGCCATGTAGTTGGGCACAAGACTCTTCAATTGTGACTAAACAGCCCTTAAGTTCAGCTTGTATAGTTTACTCGACATGTGGTTTTTGATTTGTGCCCTCGTTTTCTTGCATCTCTTGGCAATTTCTAAGTATGAAAACATGACCTCATTAGTTGCCATGAGTTCCTGATCCTGCTGTTTCACAGTAGCTACTGAACCATGTAGGGGACAAGAACACAGGAATGATCTAAAAGGATCTACAATAAATTTATTTTATGCAATTTTAACTAGGCCTTCTGAAGCACTGTGGCTTTTAAATTAACATTTAGGAAGTTTCCTAAAACAATCCTTAGAAAAACTTGGACCAAACAGTCACATTTCCTCAACTCCACTACTTTAAATCTCCACAGATTCTGTAATTGCATAGTTTATGGAGAACATAGAAAATATCTAAAACTTCTCCAAGTTCTAATTTCTTCATTGTATTTTAATCATGATCTCTTCTTTCTCTTCTTTCTAGCCTTCATCACAAAACTTTGTAAAAATGATTCTGCATTCACTATCGACTCCTATCAGTCATCTATCTGAGACACAAGGTAGCATACCCAAGCTTTGGTTTTCATCATCTTTTTAAAATCTCTCTGTTGACATCCTTGAATCTAATTTCTGTTTATTTTTCCATATCATTCCCTACAATATTATAAGAATGAATTTCAGAAACATTAGCTTAAAATCTTCTGTGCCACAGAGCTCTGTATGGCAATATTGCAAATCTGACATTCTAAAATGTACTTGTTACAAAATACATAACAATGTCAAAACAAATATTGTAAAAAGTCCTTTAATGTGTGGATGACCTGACAAGAAAACTCTTCTAAAGCCAGCAGATTTGCAGAATAAGACAAGGGAGGTCAGTAGACATCAAGGTTATTAATACTTCACTGGTACCCCAGAGCTTCAGCTTTAATGGCTTCAAGAACCAAAGGCTTATTAAAGAAAAAGCCCTGAGTCTAAGACCAGATGTTTACACACTCAGAGAAAGGAGAAAAAAAGAAAAATAGATAATAACAATAAATCTACCACAGGCTGAAAGACATATATATAGTCAGATGTCAATCTGAATATTTAGGAGAAAAATTATTAACGTTCCTTCTAAGAATTTGGATAACGGCTGTATCACACATTACCATGAGGCTGAAATTCACTCTATTTTTACGTTCTGAAAGGAACAAAACAAAACAAAACAAAAAGCTATAATTGAAAGTAAATTAGACCTGCACTGATCATGCCTCCAAAACATAAACAGAAACTCACTGGTAAACTAAAATGGTAACCCAACAGACTTACTTCCAAATAGACAAAGAAAATAATACAATTTCAGAAAAAATTAAAACAGAAATACATGTAAACCCAGGAACTCATTTATGTCACTTCTGAAGTATATACTACAAATAAGAAGAAAAATCAAAACGTCTTTTACAAAAGGAAAAACAGAGAAGTCAGGCAAAGGATGGTATAGACTGGTAAACATATGAATAAATCTCCACAAATACCATATAACGTAAGTATAACAGAATCAATTATATTACTATTATTGTATTATTCAGTTACTTATCTGTTGTTGCCTAACTACTGGAAATTTACCAAGCTAAAACAACAGCAATGATTTATTATCTTACAGTTTTTGTGACTCAGGAATTCGGGGGTGGTTCAGTTGGACAGCTATGGCTCAGGGTCACTCATAAGGTTGCAGTGAGATATAAGCTGGGGCTACAGTCTTATGAAGGATTTATTTCCAAGATGTTTTATTCCCATTGTTAACAAGTTTGTTTGTTTCCAGTGGGTCACTCCACTGTGCAGCTTGAGCATCCTCAGGGCATGGCATCTGGTTACTTCCCTGATAAGAAATTCAGAGACCAAGACAGAGAATGCAATGCTTTTTATAGCCTCATCTTAGCAGTTACACACAATCACATACATAAGTTTCTATTGGTCATTGAACTATAAATGAGGTCCTTAAATCTGATGAAAAATTATACTGTTTTTATGAACTCAAGGTTATGAAGATGTCAGTCTTCCCCAGTTCACTCAGAATCTAACTGGGGTCTAATATATTTTTTGAATAGTTGATTTGAAACACATCAATTTCCTTTAAGAGAGCAAAGCATATCTGAGAAATCCCTGGAGAAACAGAGTATGTGGAGAAAGTTGTCCTAACTCGTATCAAGTGCACTAATAGAAACACTGTGGAATTGATAAATTATTCAATGAAACTTATAGGGAACTGATAAACAGACCCACTCATAGGTGAAAACTTGATCCATAACAGAACTGACATTGCAGACTAGTGTGGAGATGACAGACTTTTTGACAAATTGTAATGATTCCTAGGAAAGAATAAGAAATTGAATCCTTGCTTCACACGAAAAATCAGTTCCAGGAAGAATGAAGATTTATACATGAAATATAAAACTTTAGAAGTTTTGAAACAATGATACAGGAAAATATCTTTATTAATTTTGTGTAGAGACGTTCTTAAGCAAATGATAAAAAGTGAAAAATATTAAAAAGAGATAGATGATAGATGGATGGATAGAGAGAGAGAGAGATAAAAGATAGAAGTCTACAACATTGAAAGTAATATTTACTATTCAGAGGCTGCCATAAAGAGAGGAAAAGTACAAAATACAAACTGGAAATTTGCCACTCATGTTACTGACAAATTATTAGTATCCAGAATATATTAAAAACTGTACAAATTAACAAGAAAATGGCAATCGATAGTAAGGGCAAAATAAATTATTGTATAACAGAATAAAAAATAGAAAAATGCTAAGAAACTAGAGGGATTTTAAGTCTTGTTAGTACAATGGAGATACTAATATAAATGATAATAAAATACACTTGAACACGTACACTTTACCCATAGGAGATAATATTAATACATCTTTAGAAAGTTAATTAATTTTATCCAGTTAAGTTGAAAATATTCATGCTTCATTCACCAGGCAACGTCATTTAAGAGATAACCTTCCAGATTCAGAGAGCTGAGTTCATGTGCACAGCAGACAAGATGTATATATATGCAAATTTACAAGAGGGGAAAAAACCTTTTACATATTTAATTACAGTGTACTTTTGCCTGGAGAAAATTTATTGAGTAAAAAATGGTGGCTTAAAGGAAATATATCCAACACCTGACTAAAATATTTGATTTTCTAGAATTCTACTAGTGCTTTGCTTTTTAAAGTGTGGTCCTTAGACCGACAGCATCAGCTTTAGCACCACTTGGGAGCTTGTTAGGAATTCAGAATTTCAGGCCTTTCCCTACAGAATTAGGATCTGCATTTTATCAAGATAACCTGGGAATTCATATGCACACGTTACACAGTTTGAAAAACCCTACCGTAGTGGAGATGGGTCAATCATCCACTCACAATTTTTTCTCTTCTGTTGAAACTGTTCAGAAGAGAAAGTCTCCTGTGTGTCCCTCTTCTCTTTCTTTGGGTGATGTTAAAACTTCAATCACTGAATGTGGTAAATTTGAGAAAAACCCCTAGGCTAGTGTTTCTCTAACATCATCATCAGATTCAAATGCTGTACTAGTTCAAGAGCAAATTCCCAAGCCATGTGTGACCTGCAGTGACTCGGAATTTTGCCACTGATTTCCAGCACCTATGTTTCTAACAAGCCTCCCATTCAAAAGATTGTGAAGCATTGGACAATTTCCTTCAAGAAGCAAGTACTCTAAGTTTGGGTTTGTTTGTTTGTTTGATTTTAACCTAATGTTTAAGCTATTTCTCAGCTTTTGATTGTCAGCACCCGTATAAAAATTGCTAAAAAACACTAAGGAAATAATGCTCACAACTTCCTTACCCAAGAATATGTGAGACTTTGAAGTCCTCTACATCCTTGTATTTCCCATTAGTGAACTTACAATTTATAAATTTCAGGAGTAAAAGGCTAGATTTACACTCACAGCTATGCGTAAAATGAATGGATAGATAAATAAACACTAACTAAATTAGACCAATATTTTATATTTATCAAATTACAAGGATAATTATGCTTAGTTCCACTTCATTCTTATCTGCATAGACTCATGTAGATGGGATGGTTTTTATTTTATTTTTATTATCAATTATTCTATTTCTCTTCTCTAATAAGCAAGCTCCTTAATAGAGTAGTTAATGCACCATGTGCTATTAGAATGTCACAGAAAAAGCAAATTAGCAAGACTTTAGACTTCAGAGGAAAAAAAGTTCATTTTATGTCAGTCATAAGAACAATAGCATTGGAGCAATGGTCAAAATAATCATACAAGCAGGTATATATGAATGATAGTAATTAATATTCTTCTAGTATTGAAAAGCAGTTGCTAAAAAAGCATTACTGAAAAAAGAGTCAAATATATTAATACTGACCTTCTCAAAGAGATTTGTGTAGCTAACATTCTATAATCATTTTATGAAAATTATAGTATTTGAGAAGTTTCTAGTAGCATAGGCAAATGAAAATTAATAATAAAAAATTAGGTTATCAGCTAAGCATATTCAACTATGTCACTATTAAAAAACAAGTAATTCATCAACCAGAATAAAACCTTTCTGACCTGCAGCTTTACTTAAATGACTGAATCTGTATCCTAGACAAGTAAAAATAACTGTAAGAATCAATGAAAGGTTAAAGAAGCCAAAGTCAATGAAGAAATAATTTGTTGTTTTAGAGCCCAAGATACCAATTATCATTATGGTAAGAATGTTTCCCATTTACTGAAAATTATTTGAACCTAGGTTTTCTATTTAATGCCATTGACATGCATATTAGTAAACTTGAAAATCAGAGTCAATTGAAGAAAGAAAACAGCAGCTTAATTACAAAGCTTTCCATCACAGTGGTGCATCCTAATTTTGGATAATCAGACCAGTGCTAAAATCCCCCTTTGCTTAACCTCGGTTTGTCTCTGTTCCAGATGCAAACCTCACTTGTGTATGTTGATGGTTTATAGAATAAATTGTCTTTGAGATATTGCTACCACTGTTACGGCATCAGTATGAAGGAAATAAAAAGTGTCATGTGAAAGCATGGGGGGGGAGGGATAAATTCAGAGTTTGGGATTCACAAATACACATTACTATATATGAAAGAGATAGATAAACAACAAGGGACTACTGTAGAGCACAGGCAGCTATATTCAATTTATTGTAATAAACTATAATGGAAAAGAATCTGAAAAAAATGTATAACTGAATCACTTTGCTGTACATCTGAAACTAACATTGTAAATCAATAACACTTCAATTAAAAAAAAAAAGATCTTCAAAGTAAAAAGTTGAAAATTACTCTATGCAGTTAAACCAATCTGGATTACTTATGCTTAATAACCCATTTTAGGCTTGAACCACCTAGACGGCTTTTGAATTGAGACTATTTTTGTCTCACAATCTGGAGAAGAGCCCATGCTAATTTCAATGGCTAATGTTCAATTATTTACTTTATTTTGGCTCTGAATATCTCATTTATTTTGTGATCGTCTCTGCCTCTTGATCTCATCAGAAACAAAGTTCTTCCTTGGGCCTTTCAAAAATAGTCCCCAATTCAGAAATCTTAAATTGAATTAAATGCCATGGACCTACTTCATTTTCAGCTTTTGTATCCTATATAATGAGATCGGAGTTTGCCCTAGGCTAAATGTAGAAACAGGAGTAAGATACTGCATTAGATACCATTAAAGGCCATACTTCTACAAATGTTAATTAGCAACTATCTACACTCCTTAATTTGTAAAAAGTAGACCCCAATATCACTATTCTTGACCATAGCTAAGTTAAATTTTAAAATTTAATTGCCTTCACTTTGAATTCCTCATGAGTAAGGTTTTTTTTGGGGGTGGGGAGCGGGCGTGAATAAAACATTTGTCATTGAGTTCTATGACTAAATGTTTTTCTAAGGAAATGGGAGATAAGAGATGTAGCACCAAGTTTAAACCACAATAAATAAAATAAGAATAGTCAAGAAAAAATGAACTCTAAAATAACAACTTAAAAAATGACTAAAAATTATGGTTGGGAAAGAGAATGAATTTGGAACAGAGAGTTTGTGGTATTAGTGTAAAGATGCAAAATTTTTCATGTAAAATAAACACTAAACGCCAAGTTTCTTGAGGAATGTATGTTTTATAGATTTAGATTTTTAAGTCATCTGCATAAGAAGGATAAATAATGCATGCTATGGCTAGTAAAATGAAAAAAGATAAGTGCTGCATTACAAAAATTAAGCTCTATTCACACTTTATAGTTCCAGTCCCATCACTAAAGGCAAACAGATGAGTAGTAATCTGTGCACGTGTGTGTGTGTGTGTATCACCCCAGACATTTCCGATGCATGTTTAAACATATGCAAATACACGTATCTTTTTTTTGTACAGAAATGGCAGCATCTTATGCATATTCTTCTGTATTGTGCTATTTTCACTCACAGTACAGATCATTCCATATCAGCACACAGAGTCCTGGCTCACTCCTATCTCATTGCTCCAAAGCTGAGCTATAGTCCTTGGTATGGATGCTTCACAATTAGTTTATTTATTCTCCCTTTGATGAGCAATGATGATTTGCCTTCTGCTTTCCTAATCGCATCAGTCAGAAAAAATATGAAATAATAATGCAATACTGGTATCCTGACTTAATGGAAGGCCTTCTAAAATTTCACCATTAAGCATGCTGATGGCTTTTTATTTATACACACCTACACAGTCATCATGATAAGCAGGTTCCATCTGTTCATTTCTTTCTTTTTTGCTAGTAATTTTGAATGTTTGCATTTTGTCTTTTTGTTTGCTTGCTTTATTTTGTTTTGTTTGTGACTAAGTTTTTAGCAATAATGGTTATTAAATTTTATGAAATGACTTACCTGCAATTATGGAGAGCTCTTCTTCTTTGTCTTACCAATATTATGATTTATATTTATAGAATTCCAAATATTCAACTCCTCTAACAAATCTAGAATAAACTACATAAGTCATGAAATTGATATGTTACAAGACTTTCTTTTCTATTTCTTTAGAATTTTGGTAAAATATACATGAGTATATTGGAGTTTAGGGTTTTTTATATTAGTTTTGCAATTTTTTAAATATATTCCTGCTTTCTTGCAGAAAATTCTCATGTACTCCTTTCCCCTCACAGGGGCACTCCAATTCCTTTTAGCCACCATGGAGCCACCTGCTGTTGATCAAAGAAGTTTGATGGATTTCTGGAAATTATCAGTGATCATGAGACAAATCCTCCTTTTCGGTATAAAAGCAACTCACTCCTTTTACTTCAGGAGCTGGCACTTTGCTTGCCTAAGTATCTTGGGGAAGCGATATTTGTTTCTGTGGTATTGCTGTCCAAGAACCTGGAAAGGGCCTGATAACAATTTCTAACAAGTGATTGTCACACTGTTTATAACCATTGATTTATACTTCCGTCTCTCTCTCTTGCCTCTGCTTCAGGGACTGATGACAAGTGATATTTTTCTTTCTATCTTTAGCATTTCCCCTGTCACATAACAGGATAGTCCTAAAAGAGTGTAGAATGCACAAGTTCAGTTGATAAACAGGAAAACCTTGTAAACTGTATGGCTAAAACAAGGCTTGCTGTCATGTTGGAAAATATATTGTTTTAAATTTTTCTTCCTTTATCCCACAAGTATATCTTCAACTTCTGCTATTGTTGGATATTATAGTTAACTTATAAAAGAGCTTTAAAAAATGACCACACTCCCCCACCAAAAAAAAAAAAGAAGAAAAGAAAAGAAAAATCAGACTAAGCAAAATCAAGCAAAACAAAGCTAAGTCACTAATTTCTTACCTACATAAAAATTCTAATCATCCCCTCCATTATCCACCTAGCAACTCCCTGCTAACTCAAAAAAAGAAGACAAGGACTAGATACCATTATCTCCATTTGATAGGTAAAGAAAATAAATTTGAATAACCAGAATAGTTAGGACTATTTTGTAAAGAAAAATTAGAAGTTGATACTCTTGGCTTTCAGTTTGAAACAATATAAATGAAAATCATTATTCTGTTGTAATTTTCCTGTAGTGAACTGACTATTATCCTACCATTTGAAAAAGGTGGTAGATTTCAATATTGCAATTTTATAACCTACGACCCTGAGAGGTGGCTTGGATACGTACTGGAACAACAGAACCCAAAAGCTCACATTTCAATCTCTGTTTTACTTAAAACTGTGGGAAATATTAACCAGGAAATTCATCTGAGAGACTCAAAGAAAGGAAATATCTATCTTAACTATCAGAGTCCTCCAGGAGAGGAAACAGAATATGCACTCAAGGAAATAAAGGTGCCACTTCAAGGAGAGGAAGTTTTATTCTTTCTTAGCAATTGGACTTACTCAGTGAAATGATACAGTAAAAATGATTATTTTTTTTTAACATACTGTCAGTGACCTGTGCTCTGAATGGAAGAAATTTTTATTCCTCACAGGAGACAATTTATTTTCTAAGTTAGCCCTACGTCTCCTTTATCCTCAGTAGTTGAGCTAGATATATTTTGATTTAGTATAATACCAATTTTTTCAATATAAATTATACTTATATCTTTACACCAGTTTTACGTTTCTCTCTTTTAATTTCACATCCATCTGTAGAAAGAAGGGAGGAAGGGAGAAAGAGAGGAGAGGAAAAAAAGAAAGAGGGAAGGAGACATACTTACTTAAAAAGTGAAAATAATGCAACAGTATCTAAAAAGTCTGGAGAACACAGGTCATTATTTTTCTTTATGTCAACTATAGTATAACTTGTAAAATATTAGACTGTCAGATAATTCTGTGTCTTCTCCCCAGGACTAACTTCCTATTCTTCATTTGGTCAGTGCTAGATGCATATATAAAGCGACATGTCTTGTTAACAATACTAAAAATACATGGGCTATTTTAATTGCCACAATGTGTTAATCCTCTGTTACCTCTCAGTATTACTTAACATTGAATATATTCAAAGCATTTACCCTTTGAGATTTCAGCATTCTAATCTCTGGAGAACAAAATGATTATTTTTCTAAAAGAGGTAATTCTGATATTTGTTTCACATGCCACCAGTAAAAATTAGAAATTAGTATAACTTGGCTTTTCCTCAATAATCACAAAAAATAGAAATTTCAGAATCCATTTAGAAATCAGTTGCAAGAACAGTGTCTAATTATTTTCCTTTCTTTCATTAATAAATTCTCTCTGCAGCAAAAAAAAATCTGAAAATGTATAATTTTAATCTATTTTTCTTCTTAAAGCCTAACAATTTTATCTAAAGTTGAGAATCCCACCTGAATTGTCAATAAAAATAATTTGTACTTTATTTTTCTTGGGAGGAGGGGGAAGGATGGATAAACTGATGACACAGCAAAAAAAAAAAAAAAAAAAAACCCACTACGATTGTAAAATAAACAAATACAGGCCATTCCTTTCTTTCTTACATACCAACACAATAGTTGTGTATCATATAATAAATACCTTTATATGCACACTGTAGAAAATGCTTAGCATTTAGTTCATCTGCCATTATAAACATACTAGGAAGCCTTGGATGACAGGTAATTCACAAATACAATATCCTATGCTAATTGAACCAGGATGAAATAGAAGAAGAGTAATCAGAAGTGATTTCACATTCTGCTAACTTTCCAAATTGAAAATAGGATCTTCTCCCAGCGGGAATTTATTGTGGCAACCTTAAACCAACAAGACCTATACAGTATTGCTCCATGTCTCAGGGAAAGAGGGACCTAACGGCACAACTTTCTATTATCAAGTAAAAATACCTGGGAAGAAAGAGATAATTGGAAATAAAAGTGCCTACTGCAGCAAGGATAAGTAGGGCTTTGTGCCTTGTTTTGACAATAACTTTTGCTCTTCTGTTTAAACTGTAAAAAATTAATAAACAGAAACCTCAATTAAATAAAGCTGGGTGAACAGAAGGGGGAGCGCTCCGTCCCTGCAATGACAGCAGAGCCCAACAAGAAGAAAGACCTCACCTCTTTCCTAGCAAGTTCTCAGCCAAAGAAAAGCCATAGACTCTGTGTTTGCTATAGACTTCCAACTTCCTTTTCCTCTCTACAAAAGCTTTCACCTTTCTTGGCTGTGCAGGGATGGACAGGTGGCTCACCTTGGTTGCATAACCATTCTCTGCTATCTTGAATAAACCCATCTTTGATGGAAAAATATCTGGTAGTCTATTTGTTTCAGGTCAGTAAAACTTAATTATATATGTATTTTGATAGTTTCCCTCAACCCCTACTCCCAATTTCTTCCCCCTTGGACAACTTTTTCTTACTAGATCATTTGCATAAATCCAAAAAGTTCTTCATGGCTTTTGGTGGGTAATAATTTTGACATCAGGTTCTCTTAGTTCATGTTGGGCACCATAATGCAGACATTACTAGTGCTTAAAGAAATTCAAAAAAGCATCCACACCTGATTGAGGGTGTCTTTACCAAAGACCTTACATATTTTGCAAAATTAAAGGCAATCTTTTTTTTAAGAGGCAGGAAATACTCATGAATAAAATTGCTAATTATATTCCTTCATCCTCAATCAAGACTGCTTTCTGATGAAGATGGCAAGTGACTTTTCTTCTTTCATACTTTTGAAAAATATTAAAAAACTATCCTAATTTTTTGAATAATGTATTTTAAAGAAGTGACATCCAGAAGTTTTGTCTCACTTAATAAAAGGGCAGAAGGAATCGCAAATAGGCTGTAAGCAACTCGCTTTTTTCCCCCTGCCAATTTGCTATTGTAAAAAATGAACCTAGCTTCAATAAAAGTGAAATGTTTTTCCTGCTATTTCTAGCATATTGTTACAATGTCAAACATCCCATTTTTTTTTAGAGATATTCTATGTGACAAACATTTCTAGAAGATTATGACACATTAACACATTTCTGGACATCTGTCTATGCCTAGTTTGATTAACTCCTCAACAGCATACAGTTGCAACGGAGTCAATCAAAAACCAGAATCTTCCCAGGAATCAAAAGGGAATATCTTCCCATAACAGAAAGTATCCATACATTAAAGTATTCAAACATTACTTTCTATTTAAAATATAATGTACAATTATTCTACATATAGGTAATGAGATACAAATGAGAATGATCTAATTGTTACTTTATTGATACTGTGTGAAGTGATTTATTTCAGAAGACATTGATATGATCAGAGGCATATATTCAAAAACAGACATTATGGCACAGTTTTACTAAAAAGGTAGACTAAATCAAAGCATTGGAAAAAAACTTTTTATATTAAGAAGAGAAGGAAGTAATAGAAATAAGCCATGGATTCCATTATTAGATATAATCATAGTTTATCACTTAGAACAGCAAAAATTAGAAGCATGCTGTTTATTAAATGCAAAACCTGCCATCATGGTGCTTACAGTCCATGTGAAAAACAAACATTAAATAATGATTATATGGATAAATGATATATATGAACAAATTTCCATATTAAAGGAAATGCACATGCTGATATGCAATATTATAACAAGAAGGTTTAATTTAGGTTAAAGACTTTCTGTGGAAATGACATTTAAGCTGACCTCCAAAGGATAAACAGGATTTATCCATGTGAAAGGCAGAGAAAAAACAAAAGAAAATAAACTTTCTAAGTAGGACAAATTTGATGCTTTTCAGGAGGTAAAGGCAGATCTTGTGGTGGGAGCTGGGTGAGAAAGCTGGACTGTGGTGCGAAGTAAAGGTGGCAAGATGAGTGACTACCACATCAGAGGGACCTTGTTGGTCACTATGATGAAAGTGTTGAGGTTGGTTTCTATGGGAATTTCTCATTGTCTTTGAGATTAGGTAATTCTGTTGTTTTGACTTCTTTATCTGTTAAATAAACCTACCTGGAGATTAATTATCCTCACTTTGTATTAAAATCTTTAAAATTTTAACTGTTATTTTTCTGACCTATTGATGATAAACAAGAGAAGAACAAATATTTGTGGTTTCCAGACATATTGCTGACTGTAAGAGTGTAGTGAGTTAGGAGAGAGCTATTGCACATACATAGCTCAAAATGCACCACCTTTAATTTGGCAAAGTACATACCTAACCTACTCTCTGATGCTACATAAGCTTTATGACCAAATAAAATTATCTAAATTTCAACCTTGATTTTATTATCTCCAAAGCCAAAAGATGCACCATATCTAAAACAGTAATGCTGGTAATAGCAATGAAAGAGTACTTTTGAGAGAGTGGTGTATGTTAGCACATTTTTGGAGAACTATTTCAACCTACAGATTAGGTGTAAGGCAGACACAGAGAAGAATAGCGTAACTGATGGGTAACCAGAAGTATGGCAAAGATCTTGAATGCCAAACTCACTTCAGTTAATAACCAGCTTTGTGACCTGGGCAGGTGTTAGAACGTCTCTTGGTCGTGGTTATCGTATTGTAAAAATTTAAGTGCTGGCCTAAATCTAACGGCTTTTCTTATACCTATTTATAAAATTTATTAAGGTAGTTTGCTGTAAATATCAGACCATATCCTAATAATATATACTGGCCAATTAACTTACTGAGAACACTAATTTTTAAATTCAAACTCATTTAATCAAATGGATATATTGCTAATTAAATGTATTGGATAGTTGAATTGCTACCATTTCAAATAACACTAAATAGCCATACAGATTAGTTTTTATTCATCAGGCACAGACACAATCATAAAATTGAGCATACTATTGATAGAATATAGTTTGAAAGAAAATTTTATGATATAGAACACAATATATATTGTATTCAGTTATTGTTTCTACATTTGGAAATAATGCTGCCTTAGAAAATAATAATGCTTTGTGTTTACATTTTTTAAGACTGTAAGATTTATAAGGCTTATTTTATCCTCAAATGATGTGGTGTTTTAAATAGATCCAGGCATATTTGGTGATATTATTTATTAAGCATGTTGAACGTGTTGCATGTTGAGTATAAACTGCCAAAAATAAGTCCTTTCTTTGCCAAGTTTCCTGAAATAAATACAACTTATATAAAAATCCCCTGCATGTGTAACATCAGAATAACCATTTGGGTGAAAATGAGCAACTAGTTAAAATTAAGAACATTGGTCTTTGAAAATGATCAGTTTAATAACATATTATTCATTTTGTGTGCTTATTAGTCAAGAAATCAGTCTGAATTTGCATATGATGTCTGGAGTTGAATGCTAAATGCATGTAAAAATTTTAATGCATGTAAAAATTTTTAATACAAAAAGACTTGGCAGCAACCGATATCCAGGATGTCAGTTTGCAATGTGTGATTTAAACAATGGTGGTATTGTATAACATTAACTAAAGTCATAAAAGTAATAAATTTTTTTTACATATTCTGAGAGTAAAAGAGATAATAATTTCATATGGCTTTATTTTTTAATTCAATTTAATCAAAGCTTTTAAAATATCAATAATTTAGGAAAAATAGCTTTGAACAAAAAATATACATCAGTATATATTTTACCATACTTCTACATACTCAATACACACTTTTTCAGTTATGAAAACAGATATAATTGATGAAATTTGCTATTTTCTAGTGGATAGTAACCATAATATATGTGGATATCAAAATATCTATATAGGTAAATATTTTATTTTTAACCCCAAATGTGAGTAAATTTGTTTGCTTTTAATATGCTCTCTCAGTGTATGTACTCTGACATACTACCAAGATTTGAATGGGTTTATTAATCACAAGATCATAGAGGAGCTTGCCAAGATGGTGAAGTAGAAGGACATGGAGCTCACCCTCTCCCATGAATACATCAAAAACTACATCTACATATGGAGCAATTCTCAAGCAATACCTACTAACGTTCATAGAATACCTCTTACTATCAGAAATAGAAGGAAAATCCTCACAAAACCAGGTAGCAGGAAAAAAAAATGAAAAAGGAAATCAGGGCAGGACTTGTCCCTCATGGAGGGAGTGGCAGAAGAGGAAAAGTGCCCTCTCCATATGTATATATCTATATATCTTGCTCATATATATATATATATATATATATATATATACACACACACACACACACATATATACACATATATATATATATACACACACATATATATTAAATGGAATACTGCTCAGCCATACAAAATAATAAAATAATGTCATTGGCAACAACATAGATTGACCTGGAGATCATCATTCTAAGTGGAGTAAGCCAGAAAGAGAAAGAAAAATACCATATAATGTCACTTATATATGGAATCTTAAAAGAAAAAAGACAAAAAAAACATATTTACAAAACAGAAACAGATTCACAGACATAGAAAACAAACTTACGGTTACTGGGGTGAAAGGGGGTGGGAAGCAATAAATTAGGAGTTTAAAATTTGCAGATCTAACTACTATATATAAAGTAGATAAACAAGTTTCTACTGTAGAGCACAGGGAACTATGTGCAATACCTTGTAGTTACCTATGGTGAAAAGGAGTATGAAAAGAAACATATGTATGTTTATGTATGACTGAAACATTATGCTATATGACAAATTGATATAACATTTTAAACTGACTAGACTTCAATAAAAAAAAAGATTAAAAACTTTAGCAGATTTTATCTATTAGGTTTAGCCTCAGATTATAAACATTTAAGAAAATGTCATAAATCATCATGAAAGGACCTTATTGCTAGAAATATGTCCTACCAGAGTCTTCCCTGGGCCAGGTCAAAGTTGATGTTTGAAAAAGTGTAAGAAACTGGCAAAAGATATACACTGAAGATTTTTAAAAGAGTGGAAAAATGTGCACTCTAGTTTCAAAGTGAGAACCTAGGACTGGGGTTTGTCCCTTAAGGATTTACAAGGCTATGTAAGGGGGTCAATAAAAGAAGGACTGAGGCGTCTCCTGTAAATACAGTTAGAAACTGAAGAGTGACCTCATTATGTAGGTCCTGAGTTAAATTGTTTTAAGTAAGCAGAGAGGATCAAAATTGTGGAATTATGCTGTGAAGTCAAGCAAGATAAACAATAAGGAAGGGTTGTTGATTTTAACAATATAGATTGTAGATGGTGACACAGAAAAGGGAAATTGGGAGTGGAGGATTTGGGAAAAGGGCTAAGTAGAATAGGTTAAGTAGAGTATATCAAGAAAGTCAATAAAATGACTATACATTACTCTTTTCATTTATTTGCAAAGAGTTTACATCTTTTTTCTTCACTGTGGTCAACATGACATCTCAGTGTGTTCTTTCTTCCATTGTTTTTAATTTCCTAAAATATTTTAATTTTAAGGAAGTCCAATTTATCTAGCTTTTCTTTTGGATTTTGTGCTTTTTCTGTCATATCTAAGACCATTTCATTAATCCAGGGTCACAAAGATTTACATTTCTTTTCTTCTATAGCATGTAGTTTTAGCTCTTACATTTAGGTCTATGACCCATTTTGAGTTAATTTTTGTATACAATAGGAAGCAAAGGTCGTAGTCCACTCTTTTTCTATGTGGACACTCATTTGTCCTACCATTAGTTTAAAGACTATATGATTTCCCCATTGAATTGCCTTTGGATACTTGTCAAAAATCAATTAATCCTAAATGTAAGGGTTTATTTCTATATTCTCAATTGTATTCCATCTTTCATCTGTATGTCTGTTCATTCTCCAGTACCACAATCTTGATTACTATAGCTTTGTAGTAACTTTGAAAATTGAGAAGTAGAAGTCCTCCAGCTTGGTTCTTCTTTTTCAAGATTTGGTTATTCTGCACTTCCATTTTATTTAATTACCAGCTTGTCAATCTCTGCAAAATGTTTATAGGGAATCTATTAAATATGTAGATGAATTTCAAGAGTATTGCTACATTCACAATATTAAGTTTCAATTATAAACAGAATAATTCACCATTTATTCAAGTCTTCTTTAACTTCTATCAGTGACTTATTTTTCTTTCTGGATATAGTCTTGAACTTCTCTTAGGAAATAGTTTTTGACATTTTTATAAATGTCATTTTTCCTTAATTTCATTTTGGCTGTTAATTGTTGATGTATAGATATATAATTTAATGCTGTTTACTGATTTTGAGTTCTGCCACCTTGTTGAACTCATTAATTCTAATAATTTGTGTGTATGTGTGTGTTTATCTTCCTTAGGATTTTCTATGTACAAGATCACATCATATTCTTGTTATCTTTTGACATTTGGGTAATAGACAGCTTAACAGGTAATATCTTCTGGATTTGATTTCACTTCTGTGATGATTAATGATGTTCAGCACTTTTATACATCTTGGCCCTTTGAAAAATATCTATTCAGCTTCTTTGCTCATTTTTAAATCAGGTTATTATTAATTTAGCCAATGAGTTATATGAGTTTCTTATATAATTTGAAATTAGGAAATGTCAGGCCTTTCGTTTGTTTTTCTTTCTCAAGATTGCATTACCTTTTGGGCTCTTTTATGGTTCCATACAAATTTTGGGAGTAATTTTCTATTTCTGTTAAAAATGCCTTTGGAATTTTTATAGGGATTGCATTGAATCTAAAGATCACTATGGATAGTATGAATATTTTGACAATATTAATTATTCTAATCTGTGCACACAAGATATCTTTCCATTTATTGTGTCATCTTCAATTCCATCATGAGTGTTACAATATACAAGTCTTTCAAATCCTTGATTGATTTTATTTCTTGATTATCATTTTATTCTTTTCAATGATAATGTAAGTAGAATTTTTCTATTAATTCCTTTTTTTTGGATGGTTCATTGCTACTGTGAGAAACCTACCTTTTTTTTTAATTGATGTATAGTTGGTTTACAATGTTGTGCTAATTTCTCATGTACAGTATAGTGATTCAGTTATACATATATATATTCCTTTCATATTCTTTTTTACCACAGGCTATTACAAGGTATTGAACATAGTTCCCTATGTTGTACAGGAGGATCTTGCTTTTATCTACTTTATATTATAGTAGCTAGTATCTGCAAATTCCAAACTGATTTTTGTATGTTGACATTTTGCACTGCAACTTTGCAGAATTTGTTGATTAGTTTGAAAATTTTTTGATGGAGTCTTTAGGATTTTCTATATATACTATCATGTCATCTTCAAGTAGGGAAATTTTTAACTTATTTCTTTCCAATTTGGACATCTATTTCTTTTCTTTTCTTTCTTCTTCTTCTTCTTCTTCTTTTTTTTGGGGGTGGGGGGCTTAATTGTTACAGATGGAAGGAATGGCAGGAGATCTGTACAAAAAGGATGTCCTGCCTCCACTCCCAGTGATTCTCACACCCTCACCTTCATCTCTTACCTTGTAGCCCAGATCTCAGAACTCCCTTCCCCAGGCAGCAGGAGGCAGAGGGGGAGAAAAAAGAGACCCCTCATTCCCTGAGCACTAGGAGAAGGAAGCTTAAATGTGTTCCAAAAGGGAAAACAATACAATTGCTCACCACAAGGATGATGAGTTTCAGCAGGGCTTTGGTACACTACTTTATGTCAGGGGATACCTCGTGACTTGCCCTGAGACTAACCAGGATTCTCTCTGATAAATTTCATTTCTACTTTTAATAAATGTGAAATTCCTCTTCAGAACAGAATACAGTTATATTCTGGTAACTCCTTTTGTTTTGCATCAGTGCAACCTAGGCTCTGGACCTTTTTAGACTAGAAATAGAAATGATAGCTACCATTTTCAAAGTTACGATGATCCTCAAATGGCATGTCTGTCAGTCTGCTGTGCTGGATGCTCGTATGTAATGTGCAAAAAGATGGATAGAAACCAATCAAAGAAAATGGATAGCTCAGACCTGACAGTTTAACGTAATATCGAAGAAGAGAGGAGTCATCAGATAAGTTGCACTCTGTAACAGCAAGTTCAATATTAAAAAAAAAAAAAAAAGTAGTTAATCATATAAAAGAAGCACCAAGGGAGATACATGTAGTTATGTGGTAGGTGAACTGTCGGGATTGGCCAGAAGATTTTCATTTTAAAAGATGAGCCTACTTTTTGTACTTTTCTCTCTAAATCTAGATTTCAAACTGGTTTAAACAAGAGTTTGAGTGTGGGATGAAAAGCCACTAACCTCCTGCTCATTATTTTTAAATGGATTACTCTTTTCACTTACTTCCTAGATGAAATTCTTTTTATAGGGCTGCAGTAAAATTGGTCCGAATTGTGTGCAGTACATAAAAAAGAATGACTGCTGTTTCACTTGCATTAATCCTTTGCACTCAGTCAATTTGCCACATTTAAACTGATCACAAAGAGATAAATTAGAATTCAAGACATAATTACCTTAAGTAGATACTTTTCAATTTCAATTGCCTAATGATATAAAAGCTCATATGAAATTTTTTTCAGGGAAAAAAATTAAAACTTAAGGACAGAATTCACTTAGTCTTTTTTTTTTTTTTTTAACCATTTCTGTCTTTAAGTCAACTTCTTGTCCCTTTAACTTTGTACTTGGATGCAGTTGCTATGTGTCACTTTGTGTCAAGTTCTTGTACCCCTGGGAAACGTGGATTGTATGAGTGAACGTTGAAAAAACCAAATCGTTTTTTTCCTTCAGTTAGTTTATCAGATATTGGGGCTGATATTTGGTGGTAATAAATAAAATGATTATCTCAGTTAAAAATGTTTAATTCTCAATATTTGAAGTTAGATTTTTAAAGGCCTATTTGTCTTTTCTCCTGCTTCTGTTCCTTTGAACAATCATCTATTTGTAAAACTCAACGTATATTTATGCATGTGAGAGCACACATGTGTGCGTGTGTATGTGGAAATCAGGGCACGATGTAGAATTGTATTATTCACCTAAATTCATTCCTTGGAGTTATCCTGGCAGAAGCCTCTTAAATATGGCAGAAGGCTCAGTACAGATAAACCTTAATATTATAAAGCATGAGTACTCATCAATAATGTATTCTTTTCCAGCGTCTAAACTTTTCAAGGATTAGGCTGTTTCCTGCACACTGTATAATGCCATGTCTGAGCTCAAAACCTGTTTGTTGAATAGAAGATGTGTACTCAGGAAATATAAGTCACAATTTTTAGAAGAATCTAAGTGCACTTCATTTTGTTAGCCCCCTTTTTAACCAAATATTTGGATAGGTTAAATAACTAGTTGTTTTCTAAAAACTATCAGCTAAAACAAGAGAAATCAGATTGTTTATTTCAGCCGGTAACTAACAGAGATTTCTGGAAATTACTCCCAGGCTGTTTCTGAGAGCCCTCCTTCAAAGCCTTCGTCAAAGCCTTGGTAGAAGGCAGCTGGCCTTTGAAAATGCACTATGTGAGGCATGCTGAAAACTCAGAGGCACCTGTAGGCACAGACAACCCTTTTGCAGTGTGAATTACAGGGGACAGGCATTCTAGCATTTCTTAGTACCAAGATTTACAAAGAAGCAAGCTCTCTTTGAGCAGGAGCACACAAGGTCATTGTCCGCTTCAAGTCTCGTATTTCAGGGGCCATGCCACCGACATGAAAGAATTTAGAAGCAGAAAGTGCTTCTAAAGGGAGGGGTAGACTGTGACAGTCTGACTGCTTTAGATTTCGCACTGTGTGTGTTTCAGTGTGATAAACTCTAGCTGAAAAAAGTTACTAGATTACTCAAAAACGCTGCATTTCACTCAGAATTCAAATATCTGTGGTTTGTGGTCTAACGTAACTCAGAGCTAGATGCTTGGGGAAATGTCGGCAGCAAATTCATAAGAATCAGAAAAACTGGATTTTGACAGATTTACCACCAGAATATAAAAAAGGCCCCAAAGGAGGCAACAATTCTGACAGGTTTGACTTGGGGATAGAGGGGGTCAGAATTTTGAAACGTTCATGAAAAGCCAAATTCTTACCTCCTCATCTTTACCATGGTTTCTGATCTAGTGTTAAACAACCGTGCTGGGTATAATCCACGAGACCTGTATTTCAAAGAGTAGACTGTATGTAAAATGTTAAGTTTTTCAACCTTAGCATGAACAAAAACCACCAAAATGAAAAATTTTAACCACACATCATAATGTAAAAGTTTTTATGAATATTCGACTTATTCTTTAAAAAAATAATATTGATTGCTGAAAATCTATTAAAGTAACAGAATCTTAAGACCTACCTACCAGTCACCTAACAAAGTAAATGTTCATTAGTTCATGTAAAATTTCAGACAGTGTTCTTAACCATATTTTATATTTCAAGCAATACGTTTGATAGGAATTTTTATCACATTTTCACTAGATAAAATGCTATTTGTTACAGTGATGTTGCATTTTTTTCTACATTTCATGTTTCTCCCCCACAAGCCTCAGCCTTGTCAGAGAAATGGATATTAAAAGTCTAATACAATGACACCCCCCCCACAATTTTTATCATGAGCATACAATTTTAATCATGCATACATACAAATATATTTGTATTGACTTATTTATAAAAAAATCACCTGCTGCTATATATGTTTCCCCATAACTTCCTTTTCCTACCTAACAATACTATAGTATATATATAGTAAAATTTACTGAGATTTTAATAATAAAGTCAATTATTATTGTTTTTATTGCCACTGAAACCAAGTGTGTACTACTTTACGTATGTGTTTTAAATCTACAGGCTAGATTGGTAGGCAGAATTTATGATACAATTGAATGGTAATGTTACCATATTGTATTCCAAAAACTTGTGTATCTAAACATATTCTTCCAGAACAATATGAGTGCCAAATCACTCACACTCCTGACAGATCTTAGTGTGATCACCTATAATTTTCACTTTTAAGGATAAAAATATATCTTAAAATGTATTCTTCTTTGGGGTCAAAAATTTGTCACAAGAAGAAAAAAACACTAATTTGTATAAATATGTTTAATATTCAATATTGATTACATTAAACTATATTAAATTTCATTAAAAATAATTTGCTTTCTATAGAAAACCTTACAATGTTATTTAAAATATATATATTTTATATGTAATATATATGTTTAAAATATATATATATATACACACAAATATGTATATACACAAAGGTAAGGATGAAGGATGGGAAAATGCGTATCTGTTTGACTCTGAATTGAGCTATTAACACTGATTTGTTTTTTGAATATCATTTTATACCTATCGTACGTGTCCATAACTTTCTTGAAAATTGTTTTAAAACTGATTAGTCTCAGGAATATTTTCAGTTTATTACTTCTGCTAATTTGAGCTTTCCAGCTTTCCTTTAATCCTTATGTAAATACCTTGACACTACTTTAATTATTCTCAAAGTTACTTATAAATGTTTTTACTAAATTACCCTTATGGTATGATAACCCTATGTAGAGCAATTAGGCTGTTTATTTGCAAGAACACACGAAAAAGAAATTTCTTGTGTTTAGACTACATTTTGTATTCTTCACCATGTTAGTCTCATAAAAAATGTACCTACTTCATCCATTTTATTATCAGCAACATTTAAACTGTTTAACTTCTTTTTTTTGGCAGAAACAATGTTAGGTGTTCTCCACACCACATCTCCCTCTCGGGCATAGAGACCACATTCACAAACCTCCAGTGTAATTAGATCCAGATCAATATTGAAGAGATATTGTATTGGCATGTGGGCAGATCCAATATATAAGGCAAGCCCTGCTAAGCCTGACTGCTCGAACACCCCACAGTTCTCTAGCCCTTTCCTTCTGTGGCTGCCTTGAAGTCCTGTGTTCCAGGTGGCATAGGTACAAGAAGGAAGAGGACTGTCTCATCTATACGGGGCCAAAACGTGTGTGAGATATAAAATCCTATTGTGTTAACCTACTAAGATTTGGGAGTGTGAAAGTTATCGTAGTTCATCCCTCTATTCTGAATAATACACATGATTTGGAGTATTTTCCATGGCCTAACTCATGTCTCTTTCCAGACTCATGTGTTTGCTTTTTCCCATCTCAGAGCATCAGCTCTTCATGGACAGAAAATCTTTAGTGAGTGTCCTCTGTGAGGTAATTACTACCTCACCGCTTGCTTCTCATGATAATCTGATGTCAAACAGAACCACTTAATGATTTTGAATACCCATTTTTGTTCTCATGTATGTTTCACTCTGGTCTCTGCTGAAACATGCATGCTGTCTTTCTACTCTTCCATACCCTCTATTTTTTCCCTCGATCACTTCTATAATTCTATAGTAGGAGATAGGGGAGGAGGGCACAAAATAAAAACAAATGTAATTAAGCAAAATAAGACAAAACTCTCTTCCTGGAAGCTTACTGTAACCCTATGAATTACGTCTAGTGCTGTTTCTTGGGCATTATGGAGTATTTTGAAAAGCCCTTGTAATATGGAAGAACAAATCTGACTCCACATTAGATCTGTTCTTTACCTCTAACCCTGTGCTCTGTTTCCTGTGCTGAGTCATGCTGGTTCTACACCTTTTGTAAAAGAATGTTGTCTATAGCCTGAAATATACAGGAGAGCCTATTCTCAAGGCTCTGACCTTTTAGGGTAGAAAACTTTTCCATTCATACAGAGGTAAAAAGTTGCAGAACAGAGAATAACATTTGTCTTGTCGGAGGATTTCAGGAACACCATGACCTGACCTACATGGACAGCTGCAAGAACAAAGGATTCTGACACCAAGAAGTTTGCAATAACCAACCTCCCCTTTTTGGTATAAAAGAAGTCTGAATTCTGACTTGGGGAAGACAGTTCTCCAGGACATTAGTCTGCCATTTTCTCAGTCAACTGGCTTTCTGAATAAAGTTGTTATTCCTAACCCCAACACCTCATCTTCCAATTTACTGGCCTGTCGTGCAGCGAGCAGAACGACTTTGGACTCAGTAACATCCAATCATAATACTCATACATTACCCTCACAATAGTCATTACCTTTTATCTTGTTATCCTGAATTTTATGAGAGCAGTGACCGTATCAATCTTGTGTACTCCTGTGTTCAATCCCTGAGAAAAGATAGGTTCTCGATAAAAACCAATTGATGCATTAACAGATTTTCATTTGCAAAGATATTAAACCCCAACAGCAGTTGCTTTTGAGTGGACTGCTTGCTATATAGTGATTCCACTTATGTGTCACTTCACCAAGCACAATAGTAAGAAATACACTGATGGATTGACAACCATTTCTTCCTTTTCATAAACTAGCAGGGTTATGTTTCTGTTCCCTTTAACAATGCTAATTTTGTTTACAGTGTCACAGTAAGTTGTTCACTCACCATAGCAATTTTTCAAGGCCTGCGTAAAAATGAAAAAAAAGGGAAAACGTACATGCTTCACTTCATGGTTTACAGCAGCTTTCAGCAGAACTCCAGGGGCCAGAGGAATATTTCAGGACAATTAAAGTATTCAAACTCTTGTCTAGGTTTTCAGACCATTCACAGTAGATGTCCTTGTAAGATAATTCTGTCTATGGCAAACTAGTTTGAAACTAGAAAATGCCCTCTAAACCAAAAAAAGATTAACCAGGTCGAGTGATGATAAACAGATAGAAAAGCAAAATGACATTTTTCAAAGTGGTTACAAGTCCTACCTGAGCCTTCTTCCAGATTTCACAACCACAGACTTATTTCCAACTTAAGACTTTGTACCTGTGTCTCCCCTGTCCTGAGGATTAATTGGTTTGCTTGCTTAAGAATGATTCCTAAAAACCTTGCTCTCCTATTTGAATTCAGAGAAACTGGCACTTACTCTTTGAATCTGCCATTAAATTTAGTAGTTTTAATCCATACAATTTAATTTCAGTTTGTGTCATGCACAACCAACTATACTGTGAATGATTAATTTGCAACTGAAACATAACTACAGTTATAAGTTATAGATTTGCTTAAAAATAAAGTAGTTTTTGTTCTATTTCTTGTACTTGAGTTGTTACAAGTAGCTTACAAAATTAGGGATATAAACCACAGGTACTTAGGTGCTATTTTCATAGAAATAGTTTTATATCACTTAAAACATATTTGGGAAAATTTGCTATTACAGTGGAGTATTTAGACTCTTCCAAGGTAAGAGCCATAGGTTGAAGATTCTCTTGTTTGACATAGGCTGACAAAAAGCAAGTGTGATACAATATTCTAAATAACTCTGGAATCAAGAAAAATTGAACTTGAGATAGAGTTTAGTATCTCAAACAAATAATCAAAACATATAAATACAAACAATAGGATAACAGATAACATCTGGAAGATGTCATCACATGTATCATCTCTCCTTTGGGATAATATTAGAAATGTACTAGGTAATAACAGATACAAAAACATATTACCTGCTCCTTTGCAGAGAAACAGAATTTAGCTGAATTGGAGGAAATGAACAAAATCAACTGATAAAAGTCATAAAGGACAGCTTGGCATAGAAAAAGTAAGCATTGTAGTTTGAACATTGCAAAATAAAAAGAACTTTATCAATATTCTATCATCGCATGAAGTCCAGACTGCATGCCAGTCTCAGCGCTGCCCAAGAGAGCAGCTGATCAGTAACACGAGAGTGTGGTTATCCACAGATACAGCTGCTGAAATATTGAGCCAGAAAGGGATGCCAAGTATAAGACATTAGGAACACATTGCTCAAATCTGAGATATTGAAATAATCAAGTGGAAGAGACAAGAAGAGAGAAAGTAGAGTGAACTAAGGGAAGAGTGGAGGATTGGGGTTGTTTGAAGATGTATTGTTGGGGGGACCAACTTTGAAAAAGAGTTTTGAATCTAAAGACCTCCATTTGCTACCTCCATAATATGAATCAAATCAATCAATCACTAACATTTCTAACTATTGTAAAGAGTGTGACTTTATTCATGGAGAAGTAGGAATGGATATATACCAACTCTACTCTCCTGAGCCTTCAAAAGTTCCTTTTCCCCCCTCATTAGAGCACTTCTACCCAAATGACACAAAGGATTTGTTGTAGCAGAAGTGAGCTTATGTGACATTTCTTGTCACTCTGGATAGGTTTGACTAAGTCCACACATCCCTTCTGACTTTATATCAAGTGCACTAAGAGTGTCCATTCAGAATGACTCAATAAACTATAGACTCACGTTCCCTGGGGCAAAGATAGCTTCTAAGGAGCACGTCAACATAATTAAACTACTGTAAACTGACATCAAACATTTAGATAGTAAATACATAATACTTGACTACAGCAATCTGCCTTGGCCTTGTTTGTTCTCATTCCTAGAGTTATGGATGTAAGCAAAAATTCAAAAAGGACTTGAAAAGAGAATGAAGTGAGGTCTAAAATTGGGAGCAAAAACTTGGGGGGAATTTGTGGCAAAGGTAACCTAAGGAAACAATTTGGACACACATTTTTAAACAAAAAAATTAGAGATATCCTGCAAGTAGGATTTTTTGAGTCTTAGAAGAGTTTTAATTACCCTTCTCTTCAATCTCTATTTGTCATGCATCCAAGTGTCAAATACTTAGTGATGTTGACTTGACAACAGATGAATTAGCTCCTATCTTAGACACTCTGCTTGAAATGCACTTTCTACAGACAGCCATATTTATAGATCTCATACATAATCTATGTTCTTAGGTAACTATCCTCTGTCTCCTTATATAAAATGACAATGGCCCCATTCATCCTCATCACACCTCATTCCATTTACCGTTTTATTTTCCATTATAGTAATTGTCACTATCTGGCATTATATATATATAATATAAAATATACATTATACATATATACAAATATACATTATATATATATATATAAAATATACATATATGTTTACTTTTTTGTTTGCATTGTGTTTCTCTCCCTAGAATTGAAAATTGTCAAATTTTTGTTTGCCTTTGTTTTGTCATTGCCCCTCCTCTCCATTCTTACAGCTAGCAGGAAGACTAAACCTGCCTTCTTTCATTCCCTCTGGATTTTGGGTTCCATCCTTTCTTCATGCTGAAACCACGCCCAAGGATGGGTAATTCAGTGTTACAATGAGAGGAACAGAATGAAAGTTAGTGAAGAGTGACAATTTAATATATTTAGTACTAAAAACAGATTAGGATCTGTACAGTCAATATGGAGGGAAAGTCAAATGTATTTAATTGAAGTACAGATATTTGAGTGAATTCTCAAACTCCCTTGCATTCCTAGATAAATAGAAATGAAACACTTTGGTATATTATCACAGTAATTTTCTTATTTTGTATAAAAGATCAAATATTTTTCTTTTATTTTGAATAATTTTTCCTTTACATCATGGTTACCGCAGAAGCATAAGAATTAAATCAATAATGAATACTTTTATTGTTTCTAAATATTTCAAGAAAAGCCCTATGTGGGGCATAAAAAGTGCAAGATATTTATGTAGTAATTGCTGTATTAGTAAAGATACAACAACGGATCTGGTAAGGTGGACAAGCTGGTGTAAACAAAATTTCTATGTAAGTGTTCGCAGCCAACTCCATCCCATCTCAAGATATATTTGATCATGGAGTGTTTTGGAAAATCATCCTAAATTGTTCATATGTAATGTGTTGATGCCTTAAACTATGAGGAGAGTGAGAAAACTCATCTGTGGTTTTGGAGAAACAGGTTCTCAGATACAGTTATTGCTTTAAGAGTTTGGCCTCCAAGCATATTCTCTCTGCCCTGACTTTGCTTATTATCATCATCAATATGTTAAAGTGTTGTCCTGAATTTTACTGGAGCAACTTCTGGAATTAGCTCACTATTTTTGTAAACAGACTTTTAAATGATCAGGCTGCCTAGCTGCCCAGCTATGTTATGTGCTAGAAAATACCCTCGGTGGGAGAAGGGTAAGGAAATAGTTTCCAGCTCTGAAGATGGGCCAAGTTCTGCCTTTTTGTCAATATGGTAGATAGTTCTCCAACTCAGAAGGAGCAACTATCTTTCTTCCTCCTAGCATCTGTTAAGGTCATTTATTTTCCTCTGCAAATAAATGGAGCAAAATATTTATGGAATACTAAAAGCCTTTTTTCAGATGACCTCTCCCTTTTCTGTTCCTTATTGGAAAAACTCCATGTTCTGTTCAGTGGTGAGCCTTCTCTTCTACTTTTCTCATAAAGCAAGCCCCAGTCCTAGGATGTTTTCCATCATCCCTGTTTCCATCCTTTTGTTATTCAAGAGGAAATCCTATTTGATTAAATTCACATCCAGCTTTATCCCACTTGTAGGATTTCCAGCATTTACTTAATAATTTTGGCACCACTGAGTTCATTCATTCTGATGATTCTATTATCTATTGCTGTTTAAGAACTCGACCAAATCTATGGGTTATAAACAATATATTTTGCTCAGAACAATTTATTTTGCTCAGAACGCTGCAGTTCTGGCCAAGGCTCAGCAGAGATATCTTACCTCTTGATCCACATAATATCATTTGAGGTGGCTTGAAATATCTAATGCCATGCACAGGTTCTGGAGGGTGATTGCTGGCTGTCAGCTGGAGCCTCAGCTGGGCCTGTAAGCCAGAACACCTATACATGGCCTCTCCTAACAGCATGAAGATGCAAATACCGAGCATCCCAAGATACAGAAAATGAAGCTGCCTGCTTCTTAAGGACTAGACCCAGAGTCTGGCACTAGGTCACCTCTGTTTTCTGTTGGTCCAGCATTTGCACAGTCTAGATTCCAGGGAAGAAATAAAGGAAATATTAGACAGTTTTGAGTTCATGTGTTACCACTGCCTAAGTCCTTTTTCTAGTCACATATTTTCATTCCTCATACATATAAAATGCACCCATCCTCTGGAAATACTCCTCAGCACCGGTCTCAGGTCTGAGTTTCAGGATCCTGTTGTCTATAATAGGTGCAGGTGTGAATGAGACTCCTTTGATTTGACCTCTAACACAGCTCCTCAAAAACACTTTATTTTGATATAATGGTCTGCGTATTAAAGAGACAAACTGCTTCCTACACACCCAATACACAGTAACATTCAAAAAGAGGGAGACAAGAGGCATGCAGCATTCTCTGATCCACGGCAACTCTGAAATGAATCAGATACATTTTTCCGTTTTCTGTGAATAATTCCTCTTGACTCTGTCCTTTGGACTCTTGGATCTACTCTTGACTTACCTTTTTAGTTTGCTTGTTTTTAATAAAACTGTTTGCATGTAAGTGGCCTTTTCCTGTCCACGAGAAGTTGAGGATCTAAAGATCTCTTTTCTCATTTATACTGCTTTTGTTACACATGGTCTAAGCACCATGTTTAATTTAAATTTGCAGAAGCTACCTGCCATGGGTAGGGGAGAACCACAGTAGCTCTGGAATGATCTGGTTGTATTAATGAATAAAAAAATATGTCTATAGCAAAAGTGAAAGCGACTGTTAATAACTGCTTTGAAATTATTTTTTCCTGATATATAGTAATACACATTTATTACTTGAGTTAAATTATCAATGTCTTTTGAAAGATCCTCTGAAGTTATGAAAATTTCTTAAATAGTGATAAGAAACTTATACCAAAATATTCATATGAGGTACTTTCACATGGGCTGTAAATACTTGGCACATTTTTATGTATAAAATATGCAAACAGACTATGGTTAAATTAATTGGGACTTAGATATCAGGGTGGCTTGTAAAGGTTTTTCTTTGATAAGCTTGAGGCAATAAATATATATTTATTGTATGTACTAGTATATAAGCATATATAATGGTAGAGATATTTTTAGGAATAAAATACTTGAGAGAGATAAATATACGAAAATAAATTCTTAATGACCCAAATATTCAATTGATGTTCTTTTGTGATCCCTGAGCTGAATTTGCCTAGAATAGGGGAAAGGCTATAACATAATATTGCAAGATATTTCAGTTTTCACAATTCTAATTATTTTGTATTTTTCTTACAAACTAAAAGAAAGTAGCAGTAGTGATCTAGAATCTCTATTTTAAAACATGTGTTTATTCATTTACTTATTTATTTATACTGTTAATTAAGTTAATCCCAATTTTCACAGTATTGAGAGTTCTGTATAGTTTTAAATTAAATAATTTATTTTGATAGACATTGATTTTAGGCCATTAATATGTATTTTTAGATACCATCTAAAAATAACCTAGTAAATGGAGATACAAAGCTCAATTGTTTTTAGAATATCCCCTATAAGTCATGGTATCATAAATTCAAATGTCTTTAGGAACTTGATAACATTAAAAGGGAGAGTATAATTAAATGGGTGAGTGTAATGGATTACTCGAATAATTCAAATTAATTTTTAAATATCTTGAGCATAGAAAACACATTTGATAGATTTTGGCCCATAGGTCACCTGTTTATGACTCTTTTACTGGCCTTAAAATTTTATTATTTAAAGAAATGATGTGCATATGCATATATTTCTGTGTGTAATAATACAATAATATACACGTATCTTCAATTATCCATGATTAATCATTGAATTATCATGTGATAATCCCTGGTGTTTATGTCTAACATCACAAATTAAATTTAAATAACTTTTTAAATTTTTAAAATTCTTTTCATAATTAATGCATGTATACATTTCAAAAAATCAAATAGCACTATAATATTTAAAACGAAAAAATACTCAACCACAGCCACAATCTTCCATATGCTTTATTCTTGTTTCCTGTTTTCATTCTTTCCTTCTGAAAATTACTAACATTTCTAAATAACATGTGTATATTATTATTGATTTTCCAGTTTAATTATGATATATTGTTTCCTAATAAGGTAGGTGATAATAAACAACGTGTCTTTCCACATAAAATTTTTCTGCTGTAGCTGTAATATAAATTCATCACCTATTTTCTAAATAACTATTTAACATTTACATCAAGTTTAGAAAATATTTTTTATAACTTACATAATATTTTCCCACTTTTCTAATTAATAATCACATTTTTGTTTCGTCTTATGTATACTGTGACTTTATTGCCAGAATATTCAAGCAGTGAAATTACCATTTCAGTCCCATTCTGCCTCTCTCTCATTTCTCTCTCTCTCTCTCTCCCCACCTCTCTCTTATTAAGATATGAGATCTGGTGGTCTCAATTCTTCTGTTCCAAGTCCACTAACTGTGCTCCCTGCACTGCCATTGTCCTAGAATTCCTTTTATCAGATCTTTCTACTCTTTTGGTGTCCATCTTTTCTGGATTTCCTATATTCTCCCTGGTTTTGAAAGTTATATTTTTCATTTCCTTCATGAATAAGTCAGCATCAGATGTAGATTTTTTTCTGGGAACAGGGTGGTCTATTTTTTTTTTCCGATTCTTACCTTTGATTGATATCAGTCTTTAAATTGATTGACAAAATTGGTATACAATTCAAGTTGAAAGTCATGTTCCTTCAGCATTTGCTCTTCTTGGGAAGGTTGTTGATTCGTTTGGTTTTTGTTAGTTGGTAGTTTGTTTTTGATTGTTGCCTATAGTTTCTTCAGTTTGGTATTTGTTTATTGTCTTTGTCATTTCCTTGTTGTTTTTTACTTTGATAGGTTTTTGTTGTTTTTGAAATTTATTTTTCTAAGTCATCATATGTCTCAATGTCATATCTTCTTCTCTTGATGGTATTGATATCACTGGTTTTTTTTCTTCTACTGTCTATCATTATGTTACCTCTGTTTAGTTTTACTTTGTTATATTTTTATTTGTTTTTGTTTTGCTTTTTAATTCTCATACTGAAAGATCTGTGAGCATGCGTGGGGTTTATCAACCTGTAAACCTGTCTAAGTAATGAACTGGTAGAGATAGATTTTCAACTTGGAATCTATGGTTCTTCTTTTTAAACCTAAAATAAATTCAGTCTCTTACCTCAAGCCATGATCCTGGCTGCCAGTGTTCTTGTAGCTTATTGTGGAAGAGGTAGAGAGGGTGAAAAGTGTCCAAACAGTCAATATATACACAGTCACTTAGCCTCCTGTTTTTAGAACACTCACTCCTGCTTTCAGCAGTCTATAGCAGTGGAGAGTATAGAGGATCTCTGTTTCAGTGTCACAAGAATCCAATGTTCTGCTTTTCTTGGCATAGGGAAGGAGCAATCACTTCACTACAAACTTTGGAAAAGGGAATTTGAATTTTAATTGTTTTTTTAAATAGGTCTTAAAATGGTCTTTCTGTATAAAGCACCACCTAAAATCCTGTCTTCTCAAATATTTAACCTGTCTAAAGTTCTATGATGAAAAATCAATTTTCTGAAGTCCTATGTCAGTTATCAGTATATCATTTGCTTTATATCATCCACTTTTTTGGTTGACATATTTCATTTTACATTGTTGGTGTCACTTAAATCTTTGTTCTAGAAGGCTGAAGAATTGTAACATTAATTCTCAATCTACCACACAATAGATTTGGCAAAAATCAGTAATGACTAATGACCACATTTCAATTTTTTGTTCCCAAAAATCTAGTTAAGAAGTAGCTGGTATTTTTAAACTAATAAAATGTATTTCCCTGACTATTTTAATTAACCAAGAAAATAATTACCAACTCCATCTCCTCATTCCCCAAACATAAGAAAAATCATGAGAGGAAAGGATAGAAAGTTACAGCAAATCATGCAGTGATCAATGAGAAGGAAAAAAGCATTTTTGAGGAAAAACAAGGTAGGAATAAATATTACAATGTACAAACAACAGTTTGTACACAATAAATTATTTCTAATCAAGAAGAAAAGTAAGAACTGGTGTTTGAAATCATACTTTGGGCTTTTCTCACTTAGATGATTTTCCTGTCTCATAAAGTATTTTAATTAAGAATGTAACCAAATTAACGTTCAAAAATCAGTTGCATTTCTTTACACTAATGATGAATCAACAGAAAAAGAAAGTAAAGAAACAATCCCCTTTAAAATAGCACCCAAAGTAATAAAATATCTGGGAATAAATCTAACTAAGGAGGTGAAAGAATTATACACAGAAAACTATAAACCATTGATGAAGGAAATTAAAGAAGACTTTAAAAAATGGAAAGATATTCCATGCTCTTGGATTGGAAGAATCAATATTGTTAAAATAGTCACACTACCCAAGGCACTCTACAGATTTAATGCAATCCCTCTCAAATTACCCAGCACATATTTCACAGAACTAGAACAAATCATAATAAAATTTATATGGAACCATCAAAGACCTAGAATTGCCAAGCCATTACTGAAGAGAAAGAAAGAGGCTGGAGGAATAACTCTCCCAGACTTCAGACAATACTATAGAGCTACAGTCATCAAGACAGCATGGTATTGGTACAAAAACAGACATGAAGACCAATGGAACAGAATGGAGAGCCCAGAAATGAACCCACAAACTTTTGGTCAACTAATCTTCGACAAAGGAGGCAAGAACATACAATGGAATAAAGACAGTCTCTTCAGCAAATGGTGTTGGGAAAACTGGACAGCAGCATGTAAAACAATGAAGCTAGAACACTCCCTTACACCATACACAAAAATCAACTCAAAATGGATCAAAGACTTAAACATAAGACAAGATACAATAAACCTCCTAGAGGAAAACATAGGCAAAACATTATCTGACATACATCTCAAAAATTTTCTCCTAGTAGAAATAAAAGCAAGAATAAACAAATGGGACCTAATGAAACTTACAAGCTTCTGCACAGCAAAGGAAACCAGAAGTAAAACAAGAAGACAACCTACGGAATGAGAGAAAATTTTTGCAAATGAAATCGACAAAGGCTTGATCTCCAGAATATATAAGCAGCTCATACGACTCAATAAGAAAAAAATAAACAACCCAATCCAAAAATGGGCAGAAGACCTAAACAAGCAATTCTCCAAGGAAGACATACAAATGATCAAAAGGCACATGAAAAAATGCTCAATATTACTAATTATCAGAGAAATGCAAATCAAAACTACAATGAGGTATCACCTCACACCAGTCAGAATGGCCGTCATTCAAAAATCCACAAATGACAAATGCTGGAGAGGCTGTGGAGAAAGGGGAACCCTCCTTCACTGCTGGTGGGAATGCAGTTTGGTGCAGCCACTATGGAAAACAGTGTGGAGATTCCTCAAAAGACTAGGAATAGACTTACCATATGACCCAGGAATCCCACTCCTGGGCTTGTATCCAGAAGGAAATCTACTTCAGGATGACACCTGCACCCCAATGTTCATAGCAGCACTATTTACAATAGCCAAAACATGGAAACAGCCTAAATGTCCATCAACAGGTGACTGGATAAAGAAGAGGTGGTATATTTATACAATGGAATACTACTCAGCCATAAAAACCGACAACATAATGCCATTTGCAGCAACTTGGATGCTCCTGGAGAATGTCATTCTAAGCGAAGTAAGCCAGAAAGAGAAAGAAAAATACCATATGAGATCGCTCATATGTGGAATCTAAAAAACAAAAACAAAAACAAACAAAAACAAAGCATAAATACAGGACAGAAATAAACTCATAGACAGAGAATACAGACTTGTGGTTGCCAGGGGGGCGGAGGGTGGGAAGGGATAGACTGGGATTTCAAAATTGTAGAATAGATAAACAAGATTACACTGTATAGCACAGGGAAATATACACAAAACGTTATGGTAACTAACAGAGAAAAAAATGTGACAATGAGTGTGTATATGTCCATGTATGACTGAAAAATTATGCTGAACACTGGAATTTGACACAACATTGTAAAATGATTATAAATCAATAAAAAATGTTAAAAAAAAAAAAGAATGTAACCATTATAATTCTCTACAAGTTATTTCTGGTCAAAATGACAGCAAAAAGAAAAGCAGGACCTGATATGCTTCCTTCCAATTTTCCATTGTTATTTATAAATACACACAATTGAAAAAGTGCCACTTACCCTACCAATAAAAAAGAGACAAGCAACAGACCACAATCTCACATTAGAAGTCCATACAATTCAATTAATAATTAATAATTCCCTTTTTAGGTCTTTGGATAGGCCCTAGAAAGACAGTGATACACAAGGTAAAACACATCCCTACCCTCCCTGATACTTACCCAGGGAAGAAACACCTGTGTACATAAATGCATATGTGATAAGTGTAACAGGAAGCTAAGTATATGATGTTACAGGAGAGTAAAGATAACTAATGTATTAGTGAGGGTGTTGTGGGAAAATGTGTTACAGCTCAGTTGTAACAGGAACCTGGATCTGGGCGAGAGACCAAGCAGCACTCAGAGAGTTGCATAACTCAGGTTTATTACACCAGTGAGCTCAGGGGAGTTAACATTCCAAGCTGGACCCCATCTGTAGGTTTACACAGGCCTTTATAGGCTGCCAGTTTTACACTTTGCAACATCATATGCAAATAAAGTGTAACAGAAGTTGACCAACCAGAAACAAGCTTTGTAGAAATAGACCAATCAGGAGTAAGAGAATTAACCAATCAGGAGTGAGAGTAATAACCAATCAGGTGTGAAGGAAATAACCAATCAGAAGTGAGCTCAGGGAACCAATAGAATTTTAGGGGTAAGTAAGCCGTTTCAGAGGCAAAGAGTGAGGAAGAGCGGCTGGGCCAGGGAATCAGATGGTGCCCGCACAAGAGTAGTGACCCTGCTTGGGGGTCCTGCCGGTCTTTTTATAGGGCTTCCGGCCTCAAGGGAAAGCCAACTTGAGGAAACAGTGTTCATGCTGAGATTTTATACGTGAAACATGTTAAACTCCCCACTTTTTGAATTGAAAAAAATTTTTATATGGCAATATTGTAAATTGAGTCTGAAATAATGAATAGAAATGAGTAAGTTTTATCTAGGTAAAACCTTCCAAGGAGTGAGAAGAGAACTGTGTGAGTAGAGATTTGAGACTGAGGACGGTGGGTTTTGCTGCCTCAAATACAGGGATGTAGAAATATACTGAACATAAAATTAAACTGTCATGTCCCAGGGATGATTTAACCAGCCTTGGTCAGATTTACACCCCGGACCCTCCATCATCAATCAGGGCGTAACTTTCTCATTCATTTCCAGATGATAACTTCTAGGACTCCACTCCTAGGAAGTAGACTGGGAAAAAAATTTACCTCCTATGATGCTTGGATGATGGATGCAAGAAAAGACCAAGAGGCTTATATGCTAAAAGGTATGGTCTTCTATATGTACTATGTTTGAAATGGTTTTCTAACAAAATAATATGGAAAACAACAACAATAATAATAATAACATACTGAAGAAATCTCCTTGATACATGCCCAGAAAAGGCAAAAGTTATGGCTTCTACACAATAGAAACAGGAGCACATAAAAAGCTAAAAGGATGAAATGACAACAGAGATGCAGAAAGACCTGGAGCACAGTATGAAAATATTGTCCAAAAAATCAGGTATAAAAGGTTGTCATAGAGCATAAAATTAGCCAAGCAGTGGGAAATTATGAGAAAGTTTTTAAGTGAAAAGACAGAAAACCTGAGAAAAAATTTAATATGGCTAAAAAAGCAGAACATAAAACAATGGCAGTATTGTTTATTCATAATTAAGGCCATTTTTTCTTAATTGAAAATATCTTTCAGTCTGCAAATCCAAAGAGATCACCAACTTTCAAGTAACCTTTACAATCTTAAGGTTAAATAAACTTCTGACAAGCATTGAGGCAGCAAAACAGGTTATTTTTCATGGAAAAAATCAGAATAAGCTCAGAATTCTTGAAAAAAATCACTGCTAACACTGTGAGTAACTTATTCCATGCTGGGTACTCTGTTTAGTACTTTAGGGATATTGATTCAAATATTAACAAATTATTGCATAAACTATAAGCTGATACCCTTATTAACCTCATGTAGAAATTTAAAGAGAGGTTAAGTGACAGTCATGTAAAACAAATATTTGGCCGACCTAAAATTCAAACCCAGCATTCTGTCCTAAGGGCACATGCAATTAACAATAAAAATGCTTTATTTACTCTAAGAGGCCAGTGCCAACAATAAAATAAGCAAAAAAAATTCTGGTGCATAGTAATGAGAAAGGAGAGATTATTGTGATTCAGATAATCTCTATCTAATTAAGCCAGCATATAGGCAATAAGATGACATATAAATTATGAAAACCCTTAGAAAAAATATTTATCTTCCTGGGAGGAGGGAGATTGAAGAGGCACTCTTGAAAAAAGATAAATTAAAATTAAGAAATCAATATTGTGAAAGTGATAATATAATAATATTGGAAAAATAGAAATTATCTCTGTAAATATGATTAAAATAAATGCAAGAACAAAAACAAATTATTGAGAAATATAATTTGCATGATGAATCATAATAATTATTTATAAGCTGCATCTATAACATTCAAATAAATAGACAAGCATTGTAAGGTCAAAGAGTATATTAAAGGCTGCAACTACAAATTTCACTGTGGAAGAGTAAACTTCTTTTTTATTTTTGTAATTATTTTTACAGAAATATGCATTAACGTATGCATATGATGAAATTATAAGTTACTGATCTTATAATGAAAATTAAGATTTCAATCTTTCAAAATTTTGCAGAAGGAAAAGTTGTATTTCTGAATAGCCAATTACCAGAAAGTAAGATAACATAAAGTAATATATCAAAAATAAATCAGAGGTAACAAATATGAAAATAAATATAATTATGTTAAATTCTTTGATCAACAGGTAAAGACTTTAAGACTAGGTTAAAAATACCACGAAGCTGTGCTAGCCTGCAACAAACAGATATAAGTCAACTTATACAAAATGCCTGATAATTTTATTGAAGAAACAGTAGGAAAATAAAGAATAAAAAAGGAGTACTGATATTAGCAAGAGTAGAATTCAGAGTAAAAAGCATACTATTATTGGCAATCTCATACATAAAGCAATATCAATTCAAGGATTTTGTGGACTCAGAGAATAGACATTAAGTTTAATAGGAAACAAACTAGATCTGAAATTCTGTTATAATAGGAAGGGAAAGATGGTTGTTGGCAATGTTTATACAAAAAACAATTAAATAAAAGGAAAGTTTTTAGCAACATAGAAGAATGAAGTCACATAAATCATGGCTATAGTTCAACATAGTTAAGCCTAGTTAATCTTGCAATGTTTATGATACAACATATGTAAATCTAAAAAGTTATATAAATTAAGGAAGAAAACTTAGCATGTTGGTTTTATTCTCAGATATAAGTAATTATTTTTTTCAGGAAAATCAAGTAATGAGGAAAACAAATGTTTATTTTTTCTAAGTTTTGCTAATATGAAATAGGAAGAGGCCAAAGAAAATTACTTGTATAGAGAAGACATAAAACACTTTTACGACTCTGCTGACTTATAAGTGCAGATACAAGAAGGCTTGTTTTGATAAACATTATTTACTTTGTGAAATGCCTGGGAATGTTCTGATAATTGTAATACATAGGCCAACTTTCAAACCCAAAGTGTAGCACAGAGTATTAAATAAACTTAGATTTAGTAATTTTGGATTTCACAATATGTCTTGCTTACCCAATTTTCTTTAACACAGACTTGATAACAATGAAAACCTTACTTGTTTTTAACAGTGGTTGCCAATGGGGTTTTCACTTCCCCCTAGCACATTCTAGAAATGTATGGGGTTATTTTTGATTGTCACAATGATTGGAGGATATTGCTGGCTATACCAGAGAAAGAATTAATATACACTCCAGACAACTTTCAAGTGTACTAACAATTATTCATATAGTTGAAATATGTCTTTAGAATTATTGAAGCCTAGAATATTATACTCTGCTTTCAATATAAGCGCAAATAGTTTTGACCTGATTTTATCATACAGTGGAATTATTAGGAGTGCAATCATGTAAATTGAAATAAAATTCTACCTTGTTCCATTTGGAACTTTGATAAATTAGGTCACAATTGCAGAAAATTAAATCAATAATGAAAATATAGCACAGTTTTCAGATGCCAGTATAACACATCTGTATCATGGTGTGTTTGAAGTTATTTCATCCAAGTTTTTTCTTCATAAAGGTGCATGCCTCTGATGACTTCGTGCTGATCAGATATTCATACTCTTTTATTACAAGTTCATTTTGAAATTATTATTTTAGCAAGAATTTTTTTTATTTTTATACTTCTTTTATCTTTGTAAAATTTGTTTGCCAGAGACCAATATTTACCTGCAATATCCATTCTTACCTTCTTTTAGCAATAGAATATTGTTAATTATAGTAGAGCACTGTCTACCAGGCAGCGACTACATTACACAGAATCCCTTGCGTTGTTATTTCTCTTTGTAAGTTTTGGCGAATGGGAAGTGAGTGGAATGTACATAGGCAACATCAAGTTTGATCTTAAAAGTTTGAGGTATGGATTCTTTTTTTTTTTTTTTCAGGAATTTGAGACTAATGATGGCAAGTTAGTCTCAGTCATACGACAAGCTATGAGATGGTTGGAAAGCAAGATAGAATAGGACCCTGAATGACCTTTGATATTAGAGCTGCCAACCAGTCCCAGATCATCTGTCTACCTTCAGAATTTTTACCTAAGGGAGAAATACACTCTCATCTTTTTAAAGACACTTTATGTGGGGTTCTCTTTATTATAGAAACTTAGCATGTAACCTAAATATACAAACATTATCAAATACTTGTCATTAAAATAGTGTCTGATGATATTGAGAACCACTGTTTGAAATGACTATGTATAGTGAAATGAGAGGTATGTGCATTTTATTAAACATAGTTACATAAAATGAGATAAACCAAGAAGCCATAAAGGCAATATAGTAACTGTACCTCTGTGGCCAAAAAACTTTCTATGGCCAAAAACCTATCATTTATATTTTTGCCTAGTCTGAATTATTTTTTTTTTTAGGTTGCAGGTGTCTTTATCTGTTCTAATTAACTTTTCTTTTTATTCAAAATTTCTAAGGAAAGATTGCTTCTTTACTCAGGGCCTTTATATCTAAATTGCAATAGAAAAATGCTATGTATAAGCTTTACTCATAGACCTTCTCAACTTATATTCATTAGACATACTTTTTTATTGATGATTGTTTTATGAAGAGTTTGTTATCCTTCAGTATGCTCTTGAAAAGCTATCTGCTTGACTTTTTAATTTTTTTTTATTGAAATAAAGTCAGTTACAATGTGTCAATTTCTGGTGTACAGCACAATGTCCCAGTCATGCATATACATACATGTATTTGTTTTTATATTCTTTTTCATTAAAGGTTATTACAAGATATTGAATCCAGTTCCCTGTACTATGCAGAAGAAATTTTTTTAATCTATTTTTATATAAGTGGCTAACATTTGCAAATCTCAAACTCTCACAGTTATACTTTCCCACCACTTTTCCCCCATTCTACTCAGTTGCTGCACTGCCTCTCCAGTGGGTGACCTATGGTAGTTCCCCTTCGACTGCATCCTGTTGATCTAGATGACTGCTGTATCACCCTGAGTGAATGGAAGGTTTTTTGGAGCCCCCTTTTAGGAAAAAAAAACAAACATTAATTTCTGCGTGAAGATACAGGAGGTGAATGAGCTTCCATTGAGTAGTGTGGTGACTCCCCAGTGAGTCACCATGAAATATACTCAAGGAGCAGATAATGAGGGGCATTCATTGTAAAATTGTCCCCCTCCAACAACCATCAAGTAGGTAGACACTGAATATTCTAAACCTGAGAAAAAGTTTTAGATTATCATAAAGAAAAACATTTATGCTAAATAAACTGGTGGCAACATTGAATCTCTGCCAGAAATGTTCAGTTTTTATTATTTAAATTATTTCTATTTTTAGCAGGTGACATAATTTCAAATTGCTTTAGGCTTTTTAAAATACATCTTATAGTTATATTTTGTTTGGTATTGTATTTTCATTCATTAAACCTTACCTGAATAGAACAGCCCTCAATACTTCACCAATCATAGATAGTAGAATTGGGGAAAACAATCATAGGATAGGCACTCCTAATTTTTATTAAGTTGTACATTAAAGATGAACAATAAATATCATGGTACGGTAAGAATTTATTATGAAGAAACGATCACTTAAAGCAGATTTATTTGTGTCTACTCCCTATCAAGGACTTCTAATTCAATAGCTTATTTGGAAAGCAATAGATTTACATTCAGAAGATTAATAATAGGGACTAATGCAAAATAAAAATCTATATTTTACTGAAACACTTCCTATGTTTTTGGAATTTAAAAAAAAAACAAATTAGAGGTATTTGCTTAACAGATACAAACACGAATGTAAATTTAAAAATCCAAAAATAGTCTATACTCCCTTAAAAGATTTGAACAAGAGGTATTACAATTCGGAAATTCTATCTTTATTTAGATTATACATATTCTAATTCTATTTATTTATAGAAATAATTTCAGTTGAAAATCTACCTTCTCATTGGGTAACACATTGTGTGAATTAATTATAGAATTTTTATTCTGAGGACAAATATAAAGTGGTTAAAAAAATTCATCGTGATCCAGATTTGATTGTATAGCACAAAAATAATGCTGCTACACTCAATATGCATTTGGAGTGAATAATGGGACCCAAATTAATGCATTGTGTGTTGCTTTGGAAATCCACCTTTCAAATGTAATTCATAGGAGTCAACCTCACCTGCTGCTTTCTCACTGAGGTGGTAAGTTTCCAAGCAAGTGTTTAATGTTGTAGCTCTCATTAAATATACACCATGTGAGATGGAGTCAGTTTAACACTTAAAAAGAAACGCCCCTGGATGAGAGATCAATGTAAACCGAATTTATTTTTGTCCCTTAGAATGTATGAACACTCAATGTGAATATTTCGGTAAATTACTTACTTGTTCATTTTCACTCATACACATACAGCAATAGACTATGTCTATATCGCAGAAAGAGAAGAGACTATTATTACACTTTTCACCCTGGAACAACTTCTTGGTCTGACTGGCAAAAGTTAAAATGGGTACTTGAATATAGTTAAAGAATTTATTTTGACAAACCATTTATTTAAGTAACAAAAGTAGATTAAGTTCAATAATCCCTACATTATTAAATTGAATCACAATAATAGGGGGAAAATTCCCATTGGCTTTTTTATTTCTAAGCGCATTTAATACTTTAAAGGACATTAGGTTTCCATTAAGGTGAATATATTTTATATTAAAAATAAACACTGTATATTTCCTTTAAAACCTTAGAAATCATATTGAGTGAACAGATGTGACTTCAAAATGCACTATTTCACAGATAAACAAAAGGTTAGAGGATAAATATACACACTATAAGTGTTTGTATTTCATTACCTGTCTGTATTGTAAATAACAGCATCGCATCAGAGGAAAATCTTCAGACATATGAATATTATACTTGTTCATATATGGCATAAAATAGTGGTTCAGTTTCATTCTTTTGCATGTGGCTGTCCAGTTTTCCCAACACCATTTATTGAAGAGATTATCCTTTCTCCATTGTATATTCTTGGCTCCTTTGTCATAGATTAATTTACCATACATGTGTGGATTTATTTCTGGGCTCTATATTCTGTTCCATTGATCCAGTCTGTTTTTATGCCAATACCATACTTTTTAAGTTATAGTAGTTTTGTAATATAGTTTGAAATCAGGGTACATGATGCCTCCAGGTTTGTTCTTCTTTCTTAAGATTTCTTTGGCAGGGTTTTCTATGGTCCCAAACAAATTTTAGGATCATTTTTTTCTGTGAAAAATGCTATTGGGGTTTTCATTGGCATTGTATTGAATCTATATATTCCTTTGATAAGAAAACAAAGATAGAAAAGAAAAACAAGCTCTCAATGGAGACTTCAGAATTTCTACTTGGAGTTTTCTTAAATTAACACTCTAGTTGAAAAGAATATTTGTTTTAAAGCTGCCTTTTTTATATATTGCATTTTTATTAGGAGTAACTCTGGAGAGGCTGATAGAAATTATGTTATGCTAAAACATTCTTAACAAGCCCCTTGACAACACTAATGATACCTGTGTGTGCAATTTAAAAGTGTTTTGAAAAATAATACAGTGTTGTAACATGTTAGATTGAAAAAAAAAAAAAACAGAGACACCATATAACACCAGTTGACATTTATTTATCATTTAAAAAATCTGGGAGAGGCAATCAATTTTCAGAGGACATTCAAGAATGTCTGTTTTCCTATAATTTGATGATTTGCTTTAGCATCCAACGTCAAATACCCCTGGCCAGAGCCTTTCCTAGTATACATCTTAACAAGGGTAAAATTGGGGGCTTTCTATGATGTGAAACCTAAAGATACCTATCGATAATACAAAATTGAAGATATCTCTCCAAAAAGCAAAGACTTGACCTCAGTGCAATATGACCTTATAGGACACAGTCAATCAGCAAATGTAGGCATCTTCAAGCCTTAGAAGACACTGAAACAATCCTGCAAATAAGTAGCAGAGGCTTCTAGGATGTCTTTACTCAGAGGGATTCTAGAAGTGCTGAAGGACGTGAGTGTTAGCCGGTGAACACAACCTGGCTGCTCAGTTCTCTGTACTCTAGGAATACTCTAAATGTTAATGAGCACTCCTTGATGACCGACTGAGGGAAAACGTGACAGTTTTCTTCCACTGAAATATTGCTGCAGGCTAACCCACTCTAGGAATGAAATTTCACATTGGCTGAATCAGCTGAAATTTTAGATGAAGCATTTACTCATATATAATTTCCTAAATACGACCATATGCCCAAAGCGCATGATTTGGGTTCCAGAACACCAATATTACACAGACAACATTAATAAAAATACCAATGAATTTTAACCTACTGTAGTCATAATTTTAGATTAAATACCACTGGTTTTTGATCTGTTCTAACTCATGATTGTACAGAGTGGCTATGTCTGCAAAGCCAGCATGAAAGTTTGGTTCATGAACCGTATAAGATACAGTTATCTTACAGCTAAGATTGTTTCTGGGGTTACCTGGAAGTCAGCTAAAGACTTTTGTCTATGATAAAGAGGAGATGAGCTAGCTAGTAATTTTTAATGTGTTCTTTAAGTTTGAAACACATCTAGTAGAACCCAGGACCACTGTGTGGAGCTGTGCAGAGGAGCGGCTGACATCTGACAGCTCGGTCTCCCTATGTAATCTGGGGTTCACTGAAACAAACAAACAAAAAGCCTAAAAACTTCTGCTGGAGCTCTCCTAAAATTAATATCTACCTACATATTTTGATAGATCACAATCCAGAGATAAAGAATATTCTATGAAACTTAGAAAGGACACAGGAGCTGCACTTGGAGGTTTCTTGGGGCCCATGTGCTTCCCTGAATTTTATTTCTCTGACTGTATTCTTTATCTTTAGTAGCACTGTAAATGTTTATTGTCTGTTGAACTTTGTGAGTCCTTTCAGTTATCCTCTCTGTGTATTAATTAACTGGTTAAGGTATATATTTCCCATAACCAAAACAAATACATATGGTCCTATGTCCAACCATTTTCGGAAAACTTTGTCCTGCATAGTTTTGTTCATAAATTCACATGAATTAACTTAGATCAGAAAAATTACAGTAGTACCAGTCCACATAGGCAAAACATTTTAGATTTACAGTGTCATGTTTTACCATAGAATATCTCTATGAGAATTTACACCTTTTTTTCCTTGCTATATGTTAAGGATAGTGAAAGAAATTAGCTTCTTTCTCATTTTCATCAATTTCCTAACAAATTCAAAATACACACATAAAGTGTAGGCAAAAAAACCAGACCAAGCCCCTAGCCTCTGATTGCAACTAGATTGTTGCTTCTAAGCCATCTGCGATGCAGAATTATCACTACTTGAATGCTAGGGAAATTCCCAATTTCCTGCAAAAGGCTACGATTCAGGGAATTTAGGTGAATTTCCTAAAGTCTCAAAGCAGTTGCCTAAACTCAGTTCTCCCATATGCAACTTATGCAATGGAAATTTTTTAATAACAGTTTGTAATACAATTTTTAGTGGCTTTAGTGTTATATTAAACTGCTATTCACACTAAGAAACTCAAACACCGAATTACTTGCAATTGATGAATACCATCATTTAAAACAGAAAGCTTAATTAACTAAAAACAGTAACCTCATGCCAAACATATTTGATAATTTAATAACACTTTAATTTATAATAGGTTAACATATGAATCCTTGGTTTAACTTGAGCTGACGGAAAGCTGTACCTCATTTTGTTTTCAATACATCCCCCATTACTAGTCTGCTTATTTTCTGGAATGTTACAGTGGAATTGGTTTTATTTTATTTTTCTAAGATGTGAAATGATAGCCCAGGTGTAAAATCAAACAAGACACATAATACTGAAAATTAAATTGGCCTTAGTCTATCAAGGAAGACTTGGGTACAGGTATGAAAAAAAAAGCCAGGACTTCTGCCTATGTTTTTAGCTTTTAATACACTTCACAATACCTGCAGCAGTTTTTGAAGAGACATTAGATTGACAGGTTAATTATAGAAGATGTAAAACTATATGTACAGGAAGCAAATCAAACGAGTATTCATTCACTTGGCACTCCACCAGAAAACAGCGGACAACTTTTATTTGAAACTATTTGAGGATACAAATCATATAATGCATGACTTTGAAAATTCCCATAACAAATGCATAGTGAGGCTGCCAGCAAGATTACTGATTCACATTCAAACAAAAATTTATGGAGAAGAAAAAAAAAACACCTCTATTCACTTCAAAGTAAATGAATTCTCCTACTAGGATGCACTGTACTATATCGTATCGTCGCCTTCAAGTTTTACCATTACCACACTGAAGTCTTGACATAACTTGAATGTTATATTATATCCTTTGTCATTTTGCACCAAAGAGATGCATATACTGTCAAGGAATTTCCTGATTCACTGTATTTGGACCAAGGAAAATTATTCTTTCATCTACATTTATACAGAGGAGTTCACCTTGCTTTCAAGCCAGTCTGAACTCCCGAAAGTAGACATAAGTGATTCTTGTCTTAATAAATCTATGTTGAAATGATAAAATTTCCAGAAGACAATTATGTCAATATAAGATGCTGATTTTCACAAAAGCCATGTAGCTGCCCCAGCTGCAATGTTTATGGGTCTGGTTAGGCATGGCCTTGATATTTCATGTCATTTTGGCTATGAATGAGTCTTAAAGAAGTACCAGACATATTTCATAAGAGTAAGAATTGTTCTGTTCATCTTGGCCAAAATCGATTCTCCGCACTGTTGTACCATATGCTCTGTGCAGATTGTCTATTTGGCTACTGCTATCAGCCCTGGAAAAAGCCTCATTTCAGTGGTGAAATGACTCCTGTATGAAAGGACCTTGTAGGGCGCTTCGGGAACACACAGGATAAGTGGATCTATATCACCTTAAGATGCTTGTATTAGTATGAGATTGCTTTCAAGTCTTTTGACAAATCCACAGGCAGGATAAATAAATGCATTCTAATATGATATCCTTGGCAGAAATACGGTTTGAATATTCTTTTCCTTTACTAAATAGCTTAATTCTAGATTATAGAATCTGTATAATTTTCATTGGAGAAAAATAACAACAACTTCTCAACTCTTTGGTGTTTGCCTAACCTTCAAAGGCATCAATGACTAATATTTATTAAAGACTTACTATATATCCCAGGCCCTTTGAATCAATGTACATGCATTCATTCATATTTTTCTGGATGTTTCTATGTGATAAGTTATTTTATTATCATTACATAGATGAAGAAATTAAGGTTAAGCTAAATTGAATTCATTTATTCATGCAAATATTTGAGTGCCTACCAAAGGCAGCTTTATTGGGAAGTTAATGAAGACTATGCTCATGGCTGTTGACTTGTAAGGATTTCTTCCAGTGCCCCGAAAGCAGCCCTAGGATGATATTCATATGGTTCTACCTCATTTAGTATTTGCAACGTTGTATTATTTTTCTTAAAGAGAGTTCCCCAGTTTATATAAGCTTCAGTTGGTGCAAAATTTTTGTTCACTCCTGACAAATGTATACAAATTTCCAGTCACTTTCCTAGATACATGAGATACCTCAGTAAACAGATAAAGGTCTTATATTCTAGAATGGTTAACAGATAATAGCCAGTAATCATAACCAGTAAGAAAATGACATAGTATGATAGATAATAAATGCTACCCAAAAAAGAGTAAAATTGAAGAGGATTCAAGAGTTGGTGAGTAAATGGAATAGAAGATGAGTGGTTGCAATTAAAATAAAAATTTCACATGGGCAGATGGCCTTTGATCAAAGACTATAAGGAAGTCAGTTTGCTAAGTGAATGCACTTTTCGGGCAAAGAGAACATTCAGTGCAAGGGTCTTAATGCCTCCCTCAAGTTCATACACCTGGGAAGTGGTTGTTGTAATACAAACTTGGTAATCTCACTTCAGAGCTTGTCATTCTACAGAAAATGAAGTAGTGGTAAATATACCCCACACCCCCCACTCTCAAGTAACTGATAATCTTATCAAGAACATTTAACATACACATGAGTATGGCAGGAACATAGTCTCACTGATCCAATATACTGGATCTCAAAGATGATATCCAGAGCGTTGCAGAAGTCGTCCTGGAAGAGCTGTAACTAAAGATGAGCTTTGAAGGATCAATAGGTTTTGCATGAATGAAAAGGAACTTTCAGATAATGTGAGGTGGCAAATTACCAGATTTACACCCCGGTGCCCAGAGTTGTTTAGTCATTCTCTAACCTTCTAGCAACATTAAGGATATTTTGTCTACTAAGGAATGCTTGATGCAAGGAAGATATTTGAATGTCACTTGAACATGTCAGCAATCCTCAAAATGTGGAGTAGACAGAATTTGGCACAACTATGATGATGTATCAGTCAAATTTATGTTAAAAAAATGAGTGCCTCCTAGATCCAGTGAACTCTTTCATTCTTTCTGGATACCAGCATACTGAAGTGTGTGTGTGTGTGTGTGAGAGAGAGAGAGAGAGAGAAACACATGTTGCTTCAGTTCACAGTGTGTGCTCTGGCCTTTTGAATTCAGTAATAAAACACACAAGACATCGACCCTTGCAATAAGATTTCTGCTAAGCATTCTATATGAGAATTACAGCTTCTTCTGTATAATAGCAATAATAATAATGCTTGTAGCACAATATCTTATTTATTCAAAATAAAATTATCACTTTTATATTTAATTATCAAATATATGTATGCATCAAGTTTATTGTATATGCAGTAGTAGAATTCACTCTTTAAAGGATCACCGTTGTCGATTTATCAACACGTAAAACAAGTTTTGTTTATTTGCTTTAGTAAAAAAAGGTAGCCAGCTTCCATCTTGGAGTGTCCCACCAAGGATTTCCACCGCCTGCTACCTACACTGTTGTATGGTCCAGTGCTCACACTCATAAGTAATTTTTGTCTCCCTATCCATTTAGAAACATATGGAGACAATTTCTGTTGTCTCAGCTTGGGGGAGGGGCTGCCACTGTAGTGCCTACAAGCAGAATTGACACTAAACATCATACAATGCATCAGTCTCTCACAATGAATAATAATTTAGACTCAAAACTGCCAGTGCTGAGGTTGAAAAATACTATGGCTCCTTTTGTCATTAGACAGAGTTGACCTGTGCAACCAGTAGGATATTGTGGAAGTGATGGTATGTGACTTACAAACCTAGGTCACTGACAATACTATGGCTTCTCTCGCGATGCCTTCTCTGGGGAAGGCTAGCTGTTATGCTATGAAGACGTGCCTATGTGACAAGGTCCTGAGCTGTTCTGCAAGATGTGTGAGTGATCCAACTTGGATGCAGGCCCCCTGGCTCCAGTGAAGGCTGCAGATGGCTGTATCCCTGGCCATCCAGACCACAGACTCCCTGTGAGAGTCCTTGAGCCAGAACTACTGAACTCTGCTACTTCTGAATTTCTGAATCTCAGAAACTGTGAGGTAGAAAAATGTCTGCTGCTTGTAGCCAGTAAGTCTTGGGGTAATCTGTTAGGCAAAAATAGATAACAAATAAATAAATTAAAAGTTTTCGTATAAGTTATTATGGTTCTTAGAGCCAAGTACAACTGCATATTCCACTATAAAATTGGATTAGGTTTTATCCTCCCCTTTGGGTGTAAGAAGAGATATGTTTATCTTTTTCCCCATCAGCAGCTCAGAGCTAGTTAGTTCTTTAAATCCTTTCTGTCCAAAGTGTGTCTCACAACACCGAACACTGGCATCGCTTGGGAGCTTGTTAGCAATGCAAAATCTCAGACAACATTCCAGAACTACTAAGGCAGAATTTGGATATTTACAAGATCCCCAAGTTGCTCAAAGTCCCTTTAAAATCTGGGTACTGGGTTAAAAGGCTAGAAATAGGAGCAAAGTAAGAAACTCCATTAGGGTTTGCTGTCTAAGAAGAGCTTTTGTATGTAGAAATGGAAAAGCAGCACAATATATGAAGCGATACTCTCTACTGTTAACGTACATTATTCATTCTTAGGACTTTTTGTATTTTTTTTAATAATAGAAATGTAGATAGTGAATCAAAAAATTTTGTAATAATATTGGAGCAACTGTTTTCTTTTGTGGCTGAATGTTTCCTAAGCTTTGGGGTTAAATATATTATATTTATTGGCTTTTTCTTCACAAATGAAACTCAGACCTCTGGTGTGTAGATTTTATATATGCCTGTGTCTTCATTATTTTTAATGATATTAAAACCAGCTCTAGTGCAAGAACAAAGGCTCATTCCTCAAAGCAGTGAGCCTTTAAAAATGCCAGTTAATGTCAGGAACTTGGCAATTCTAGTCCTCAAAAGGTCTTGGTAGATTGGCTCCATGCTGTCAAAATCTTAAAAACTCCAGCTTAGTGACAGAGTTGAAATTTCTTTATATCCAGAAATAAAAATAAGCTGCTAAAAGAGGTACTACATTTAGAAAAAATATTTTGAGTAAAATTCTATTTGTGTTTCCAACACAGATGCCTTCACTATCATTTGATATTGTTAATCATTTCCTTGTTCCTACATTTTGAAGTACAAACTTGTTGACTGTCATCTTTTTGTCAGTCTGTTGTGCTGGATTTTCCTTCTCAACTGAACAACCTCTCATGTTGGACTCAGGCCTTACCATCTTTTTATCCTTTCTGTATGATTTCTCCTAGATAATTACTATCTACATGCTCATTACCTTCTCCATCTCCCTGGTCTCCAGCACAGACCTTTCCTCCAGGCTTCTGATTCGTATTATCTAATTGCCTCTATCAGCTCTTCCATTTGAACATCTCATATGTTTCTGATACTGAACGTGTTCAAAATGCAATTTATTGATTCTCTTCTCACCAAGAAATATCTGTTATTTCCCTGGTGTTCCAAATATCAGCAAACAAATGTGTTATCTGTCCATTTCCTCAAGCCTAGAAGCCAGTTGGCATATTTTCTTTTACTGTTCCTCCACCCAATTGCATAGTCATGTTACCATTAAATCTTAACAGTTCCGATTTGGAAACACATACTGAATCTATAAACATATTTCCCTGCTGGACTAAAACGCTATAGTTACTCACCAGCAATAGCCTCATAAATGTTCCTCTGCATCAACGAAGAGGACCAGGCTGACTTTCTTAAAACACAAACCATATAATATAAATTTCTCTCTGTAAATTATTTAGTGGTATCTTATTACACTTAGACTGAATCCAAACCTGTACTGGGCTACCTACTCTACTTCACATTTGCCTCTCTCCAGCTCTTCTTTCTGCTTCATACATATATGCATATGTATAGATGTATATACATGTATTTATATGTATATATAATATTTGTATGTATATGTATATGTGGGTATATGTAATGGATACATATGTATATATGTGATATATAATATAATTTGCTTACTAATTCAATAATACCATGTGCATCCTATCTACCGAACATTTTTATAAAGCAAAGCACGAACATATTCTTGTTCTTCGATTATCATCTTTGAAATGTAAAATAATTGACCTTCTGTATTTTTTCTGCAACGTTTTACTGGTATACAGCAAGTGTGAATTAAAAATAATTCATGTAACACTAAAAATATATATCATGCTTAGTGGATATTATTAAGATTCCTATTTATCTGGTCAAAATGTTATTTTTAAGTAGAATATTTAGCCCCCAGCCATTTATTTCTGGAAAAAATAATTATGTCAGTGTTATTTTGGAAATTGATTTTTGTCAAACTCAGCATCTGCCTTTCTTTGAATTCTTTTGCTAAGCTGAAGATCCTTGGTTTTAGATGGGCCATGTCTTCTCCTTTGCAAGAAGAACTTCACAGACTCCCGTAAACTTCTTGGATTGTGTGCAGAGAAAGAAGGTTACTGCAGGGCCAACTGGAAAGAAGTGTATTTAATTACATACTCGCTAGGCCACTGCCTAGAAATTACAGATGTCATGACCAAGTTTCTCTTACTCAGTTTGTTACAGTGCTTCCATCGGTCTGATCACGACCAAGCTCGTTCACCTTCTGCTGACAAGATCATGATTTAAGGAGAGAAATCCATCCCTAGAGGAAATTTTTTTTCACCTGATGTTTCTGAGCAATTTTGAAGTAGAAAATTTTGACCAGACGTGTCACCAGCAATGTTCCACGTCGTTTTGCCAATGAATACAGATATTGCTATTGCCTAAAGAGAAGAAAACCCAAGATCAGTGTTTTCACTTTATGCTATACTTATGGATGATTGATTATTTTGACAAGAAGTCTAGTAAAACAGATTTTAAAAACGTTAATGATGCTAAAAGCACAGACCTATAAAAAGCATCATCTAAATTCCCTATTGCTTCCTGATTGTGTCACATAATTACTTTTACAGAGAGCTGAGCTTAAAAAATAATAACATTAGTGCTTTAATAAAAGGTTGCAATTTTTCCTGCAAAATCTCTACACTTTCTCTAAATATATTTGGTGTTAAATTCTGCAGGCACTGTCTTATTATAACCAGTAATGGATTATCATCATCATTATCATCATCACGAACTACTCATTGAACAAGAGTGGTCTAATTGTTCCGATATGGTTTTATTTAAATTGCATACATAGTAGCGTGGAAATCATAAATCGCAAGAAACATTATTCTCTGCTGATACGATGTTTGGCTTCTCCAATATTTCTAGAAACTGTGATATATAAAGTAACCAATAAGGTATTAAAAGGAAAATTATTTCTGTTTTTTTAACGTTTTTTATTGATTTATAATCATTTTACTGTACTCATATTTCTGTACTCTAGCCCACATTTTAAAGCAATATGCATGGAAGTTTAGTTTATGCTGAGCCATGTCAAAGGGTGTGACGCATAACTACTTAGGTTCTCAATGCTAGAAACGTTAGGTAATACCCCACTTTGTATGAAGGGAGCAACGGAGAGTAGCAGACAGATGGAAAACTCAATACTAAGCAGCTTTAGAGTCCTAACCCAAACATATGTTTCTAATAACTGCTTTTCACTACTTCTAATATAATTAATACTTTGTCTTAGAAGCTTCCTCAGAACCTACAGCTATTTATGCCATGTCACTCAACTGACCCATAATGATATTCTACAAGATTGGCTAAATCTAGAAATAATAACTTTGCAGTTCCCTGACGTCCACGAAGCTATGCAGATTCGGGAACGCAGCTTTCTGCAAATCGAGCATCGCGCAGAATCTCTTTTACAAGTGTATTAACTCTCAGATACAGGGAGAGCCTCCGCTTCTTTCAAGGCAACAAACTCAACGTAGATGCGAGTTAAATGCTCTAGAATGCATGCCATCAAGTATTCTCAGTGTAACAACTCCAAAGAAACCCATGAACCCTGAAGAATGAAGGAGTTTCTGCTTCAGGAGTCTCAGAAGGCAAGTTAAGATGCGATGTTTGCCCGACTCCCTAGCTTCCCCACGTAAAGACAGGCCTGGGTGTTGGCACAGGTTAAAATGAAAGAAGTTTGCATCTTCATCTGCTCATTTTATCTTCCTAAAAAGATGTTCTATTTCCTCACAGGCGTTCCACATATCATACTGAGATCTCTAGTTTAGATGCATCGTTTTACTACGTTCTCCTTCCAATGAGGTCCCTGAACCATTACTATGTACACTGTAATCTTTCTACCTAATTCTGTAATGAAAGTCATTAACACCACACCTCCCTCCTACTAACACATTTCAAATGTACAGAACACAGGCTGAATTAGGGACATCTAGGCTGTTTATAGGATCTTTGAGCTCAGATTTAGGTTAGGTGCACTGACTGAAACAAATAACTAAAAGCAGGGACTAAAACAGGCCAAAATAATTTTTTCTTTCCTGTTGATCTGCAGGCCTGCCTCAGTTCACCGTTCATCCCTTGTGCCTACAAATTCTAGATTTTGAAATGTGTATGACATCTATAGACAAGAAGTGCTCTCTTCCATTATAATGCAAGGCATCGTCTTTACCTCCAGCCAGACTAATTGTAGAGATCACTTTAGGAGTTGGTATGAAAACACAAATCAAACTAGAGAGTAAGGGAAGATTTCTTGGCAGAGATAACATATTTTAAACTTTCAAAGAAGATAAAGTAAAGAATTTTTTTTTAGAAAGCTCATTCCAGACACAGGACTCGCAGGGCAGGAGGATATATGCTTAGTAGAATTTATTAGAGACAAAAGTAGGGAGAGATGCATGAGAGATATATTAAAGGGCACTATGTTATATTCATGGGTTTGAATATTATTTTGAATATTATGAGGAGAATTTGGAGAACATTGGGCAAAGGTGAATGTATTACATGTAGAGTTCACAAAATTCCTCCGGGAGCAATATAGAAGATATATTGCAGGTAAAGAAAAGGTGTGAATTGTGGGAGGGAAGCTGGTTAGTAATAATCACGGAGATAAAGAGCTGGATTTGAGAGTTATTAAACAGATAGACTCTGGCTGCTCTTTTTCAAATTCATAGGAGGTTCTTCATACAAAAGCCTTCTCATTTTCATGATTTCCCCCCAGGATGTATCTTCACTGTACCTGCTAGCTAGGACAAAATGATGGGAGGTTCCTTCTAGAACAATTGTATTTTTTGTGTATTCAAATTCCCACGTATAGTTCGTATAGGCAAAGTTTCATTGTTAAATCCATTCAGTTTAGATATACTGACCTCCTATGCAAGCAAGACTTTGTGATTTGTGATATAAAACCCAGACTCACAGTACATGGTAGAATGTGATGCTTGCCCTTCTATTTCTTAAAATACAGGAAAGAAAGATGAGGCACATCAAAAACAAGTGTCATAAAACTTAGGAAGAAACTGCAACGTGGTGTATGATCTCTACCAATACGAGTTATTAGAAATTCATTCCAGGTGTTCTGTTTTAACATCACTGAAAAAGTGGGCAAGACATCAGTAAGTGAAGAGAAAAGGCTCATGTTCTATGAACAAAGGGAAAGAATAATTTACAAGAGGAAAGGGAGTCATTGCAGGGAATTAATTTATTAGGCACAGAGTTTGTTCCAGGAAATACTGAGACGTAGTGGAGTTCTCGTCTCTGAAATGCCACCTAATGTGAGACACGGACTGATGTCCCAACTATCCTGTTTTCTTCAGAAAAACTGCAAAGATCTAACGTGTCCACCAGAGGCCGATATATTCTACTTCATATCCAACAATACACTAATGAGATCAAATGTAAAGTTCACAAATGTATATGGGAGTGAGCATTTTAAAATGATGCCATCAACATCTTTTCAGTCTACGGATTGCTGATGGAACCGATTTTTTTCTTTCACAGAGTTTCCTTTGCAGCCAAGGTAATACCAAGAAGATTGTGAAAATCTGTAATGAAGAGTGAAATAAAAGTACTAGTTATAGCTACTCATATATCTGTCCATTCTTCCTGGGCAGTGAGTGAAATATTTCACTATGCTAAACTCAGCAGCCTCCGTATGTCAATCTGTGTGTGTGTGTACTTTCCTAAACATAGATGCTTCATTTAGGAAATGCACAGCACTTCAAGGTCATCTGGAGCTCACTGTGTTCCCTGAACTCCAGCTCTCAAGGTTAAGAGGTAGGGTTAGAGGACAAAAAAAAAAAAAAAAACCTAAAAACCAAAACAAAACACCAAGTTGTGATCATTTTTGATTCCTTGTCTAAGGATCTAAGCCCAGGGGAGGAAGAAATTGGGCTTGTGCTATGTCGTTTATATATCATTTAAATCCCACTCAGAAAAATAAACTGAGCAACCAATTGCTTTGCAGCTCATTTCATGTTTAAATACTCTGCCAACTATTTGCTCCATATTTCATTTAAGGTGAAGTTGAATATCTAAAAGAAAATCACTTCTGCATGGGCTTGCTGCTAATTAACATCATTATGTTTCCTTCCCTTCTTTTAGCTAAAGTGATCAGAGGTACTAGGTGCATACCAAGTCAGTCACACACAATAACGTTGTTTGTGTTTGAGCAACAATTTACTCTAGCTTTTAAAAAGAACATATTGTTAATGGGCTTTGCCAATATTGCTTTCGGATGTCATTAGATTTACAGGGATAAGGGCAACATGGATAATGGCAGAGTATACGTGGATTAAAATAGCATATCAAGAGTGTGTCTTTATTTTTCCACATCTGTGTTTCTAACTTAATTTTTGTTCTCTACCCTAACAACAAGTTGGCAATGCATTAATTTAAACGTTCAATTTAAAACCAGCTTCGGAGTCAATGCATTTAAATTGGTAAAAGCAAAGATAATAGCACGCTAAAAGCTTTGTGAAAACTGAAATGCTATCAGCCCAATTTTAATAATTTTGGCTCTGCCATGATTTGTCTTCCTTATACTAGAATAAGACTTATCCACCTTAACTGTTGCAGATTTTAAAATTTTAAAAGCTCCTTTTTAATGCCAAGGAAAATGCTTGGGGAAATTTCCAGGGATTATCAAAGATTAGTTTAACATCCCTCAAGACAAAACAATATTCTTTTTGAATCAGAGAACCAAGTTATATTTTAACAGTTTTAGGTCAATGTTATTTTTGAGAACATTTCAAATACAATGAATTATGCTACAAAAAGAGGTTTATGAAAATATTTCACGTATGAGTACATATGAATATAATTAAACTGATTCCAGGAACAGAAATCATTATATGAAATTTATAATCTGAGCAGAATGTAAAGTGTGGAAACTTTCTCAGGTGCATTTTTTAAAACTCAATGGAATGTGAGGAAAATCTGTTTGTAATAATCACTTAACCTAAAGTGAGTTCTCTCACATTTTAGCTCAGACTCAAATTGAACAGGGGCTTTAAACCAGATGCCTACTACAACTCCATTAAAATAGCTAATTATGGCTATCTTGTCCAGAGGACACAGGCAGCCTTGTTACATCATATTTGAAAAAATACTAACCACAGAGCCAAACAAATTTAGAGTTGCAGGACAGCTGGAATCTTAAAGACTATATAGTTGTCTCTTCATGTATAGGATGAGAATCCAGGTTTTCTCGCTTCTTGATCACTATTCTCCTCATTCCATATAATATTAGCAAAACTTACCTCTTTTCAAAGCACCACTTTACTGCTTTGACTACATACCTAATGTGTTTCCCATACAAATACCCCACCTCAAACATAGGCTTTATTGTCACACACATTAAAATGTACTCTCAGGAACAGAGTGCATATGCATCATTCCTATAAAAATTCTGTGCTCTAGTTTTGAATTGGAATTATTTAAGAGGGAAATATTCAAATTGAAGAAAAGTTTTGACTGAAGTTAATAAAGTGTAACTTTTTGAGTCTATGAGAAGAAAATAGTGATAAGTGGACGGAGGATGAAGATGAGAAATCAAAGCGTCACCAAACTGAGAGTGAGTTTTCTTTTTTTGTTGTGGCTTTTTTCCTCTAATATCCCTCAGGTAGACACAATATCTGGAAATGGACACAAGTACACAGAGAATTCTAAAAGAAGCTCTCTAATTTTGGTTGAGGAACAGGAAATGACAGTCCTAATTCAGAGAGTATGCAGAATCCTCCTTGCCACGCCTTTCTCTCTTCTCTCATATTCCAGCCTCAAAGCCATCCTGTGGGAAAGGCGACAATGACATCAACATAAGCCCACTAGAGCCAAGTCTTTAATGGAGGGAAACTGGCTCCTTTGATCAGTGGAGCTGTCGTTATAAGAGTGAGGGGCCATCTTTCATTGATTTTTTTTTTTTTTAATCTCCATCTGTCCTACTGACATTTGGACCCAGGTGCGGCTGTAGTCAAAAAAGTACGTGGCTGAGGACCACTATAGCCCTGGTTTTCTGGCTGGAAATCTGAAAAGATGAGCCCCAGGGATCTGGAAAGCACTCTTGTGTTTGTTTTCTCAAGTTATCACAATAAAATGCCATAGACTGAGTGGCTTAAGCAACAAAAATTTTTCTCACAGTTTTAGATTCCAGAAGTTTGAGATCAAGGTGGTGTCATGGTCAGTTTCTGGTCAGAACTCTCTGGGCAGATGGCCATTTTCTTGCTGTGTCCTCTCATAATAGAGAAAGAGCTCGCCACTATCTCTTCTTATAAAGACCCTAATTCTATCAGATTAGGGTCCCACCCTTATGACCTCATTTAATATTAACTACCTTCTAATGGCCCTATCTCTAAACATAGTCACATGGGGAATTAGGGCTTCAACATACGAATTTGTGAGGGAACACAACTTAGCTCATAAAAAACAGGAAATTCGTGTAGATGAAAGAGCTCAGGAAAGTGACTCCATAACCTTGTTTTTAATTAATGAGCTCACACCTTGAGTGGCACATGTGTTGAGCTTCTCTCAGTCAGAATACTTTAGGAAATAAACGTAGACCATGACCCAAGCACTAGACTGACTATGAGGTGATAAACATATGGAGTAGATCCAAGAAAGTCTTTGAAACCTGGACTGATATTAGACCTACAGTCCACAGAAAGTAGTAGGAACTGATAGTCTGAAACTTACCATGTTAATTGCCTACTAAAACAAAAAATATCATCATTCCTAGGACGTATAAAATTTGGAGCCTCATAATGCAATATTCAAAAAGTCCAAGATATAATTTAAAATTATTCTGCATATGACGAACAAAAAGGTCTAATATTACATGGGGAAAGAAAATCAATAGACATCAGACCTGAGATGACACAGATGATGGCACAAATATTATATGGCAAAGATATTAAGGAAGCCATTTTTAAAATTCTCAACAGGCAGTTGTGAACACTCTTGAAGAAAATGGAAAAACAAAATGTATAAAAATGGATGAAGTGAAAATTTTACCACTGAAAAATAAAATAACTAAAAAGTTTTAAAGAAAGAGAAAACCACACTGGATTGGCTCCATGGAGATGAAAGAAGAATCAGGAAACCTGAAAGAAAATCAATAGAAAAATATTCATTCTGTACCAAAAAAAGTTTGAATAAAAAAATTGAACTGAGCTACAGAGGTTTATTGGATGATAAGAAAGCTTTCCATGTGATTCATCAGAGGCTCCCCCTCCAAAAAAAAAAAAAAAAGGTGTGGGCTGAAAAAAATATTTGAAGAAGTAATGACTAGAAACTTTCCAATTCTTGTGACAGACATACAATTCAAAACACTCAGAAAGAATTTGAGTTTCCCAGACAAATATGCAATACAAAGAATAATCCTCGAAAGCAGTCAAAAGGAAGAAAAAATGTATTGCATATTAAAAACCACAACAACAAAAACTACAAGAAAATTTGCAGATTTCTCATTAGAAATCATGGAGCTGAAATGGACCAGAAATGTTTTAAGTGCTAAAAGAAAAAGAACTGCCATTCCATAAATCTAGAAAACAGTCTAAATATGCCTTATGAACATAAGGGAAATAAAGACATTAAAGATTAAGTAAAACTAAGAATCCATTGCGAATAAAACATCTCCATCAAAATCACAAGAACAGCTTCGAGGGACAGAGAAGTGAAGTGATATGAAAGGACAATGAGAACACAAGGAATGAAGAGGGAGCAATTATGATAGTAAATGTATGAGCAAATATTATAAACTCTTTTCTCATCTTGTATTCTTTAAAATACGTTTGAAAGTTGAAAACAATTTAAAATATTGTCTAATGAGATACTTAATGTGTAGACATGCAATACATAGATAACTGTCACATAGAGGAGAAAGATAAGCAACCTAAGTGATGGTAAGCTTTCTATATAGACTAAGAAATGTTAGAACATACATATTGTAATACCTAGAACAACTACTGAAAACATTATACGTGTTAATAGAGTAAAATGAATAAGCAAATGAACAAATATTAAACACTAAAAATTGTTCAGATTGTTCAATAAGTGTCAGAAAAAGTTAAACAGAAAGAGAAAGAGAATTGAAAACAAACAGAAAACAGTATAGGAGTATTCCAGTCCAAGGTAGTGACAGAGGAGGCTGCTGAACTCACCACCTTCCAAGGACATATAAAATCTACAGCTGCAGGTAGAAAAGTTCCTTGAGAGAAATCCAGCAACCAGCTGAGTGACTGCTACACATCAGGCTAATGAGTAAATATCCACATCAAAATGGATAGGAACTTAGGCTTTCCTATCTATTATGGCCCATCCCAGGGACAGCAGCGTATCATTTGGAAGGAATTAACACTCCCAGCTTCTCCCTGAGGAGTGGAGGGTTTGTACTAACATCTAGCATCCCAACATTAAAAACTTCTACCTGAGGGATGCGCCCCAAAGGCACTTGTTCTGAAAAGCAATAGGATTTTGTCCATGGATCCACAAGACTATAGCAAACAAAGGAACAGTTCTTAAATGAATCATAAAGACCAGCTGTGGCTACCCCCGAGGGGTCAGTGCAGAGGGAACAGAAAGAAACACCCAATCATTCTTTGAAAGAGCCCTATTTGATTATTTCAAAAGCTGCTGTCCAAGTGTCTGGCTTCCAATCAGCCTTTATCCAAGAGCTGATCTTCATCCAAGATCCTCTCCTTTGGGACACTGACATATAATAGCACATCCTTGACTACTAAGAGCCACTAAGAATAAAGAAGTTCACCTTGAACAAAAACAAAGGTTTGACAGACAACCAAGAGTTTGGGTCAGGCTGAAAGATATGGTTCACCTCCAATAGGGTACCACACCAATAGTCTGGGAAGACTGAAAAAAAGAGAGAGGACTCAAATAAATAAAATTCAAAATGAAAGAGGTGACATTATAACTGACATCACACAAATACATGGGAACATAAGAGACGGTCATGAAAAATTATACACCAGAAACTGGAATAACCTAGAATAAACGGATAAATTCCTAGAAATACACAATCTGCCAAGAAAGAATCATGAAAAAATAGAAAATCTGAACAAACTAATTTTATAAGAAGATTGAATTAAAAATCTCCCAACAAAGAACTTCCAGGACCAGATGGATTCGCTGGTGAATTCTACTATACATTTAAAGAAAAATTTGTATCAATCCTTCTCAAACTCTTCCAAAAGTAAGATGAGGAAACACTTTCAAAGTCATTTATGAGGCCAGCATAACCCTGACCAAAACCAGACAAGGGTACCACAAACAAAGAAAATTTTGTGTCAATATTCCTGATGAACATAGATACAAAAAAACTCAACAAAATATTAGCAAATCAAATTCAACAGTACATTAAAAGGATTATACACCACGATCAAGTGGAATGTAGGTCAGTGATGCAAGTTTGGTTCAACGTTTGCAAATTCATATCGTAGACCACATTAATAAGATGAAGAATAAAAATCATGTGATTATCTCAATAGAAGCAGAAAATGCATTTGACAAAATCCAATGTCTATTTATGATAAACACTCTCAATAAAATATGTATTCAGGGAATGTACCACAAGATAACAAAGGGCATATATGACAAGCCCACAACTAGCATCATATTCAACGGTGAAAAGATTAAAGCTTTTCTTCTAAGATCAGGAATAAGATAAGGATGCTCACTCTTGCTACTTTTATTCAGCAGTTTAGGAAGTCCTAGCCAGAGGAGTAAAACTACCTTTATTTGCAGATTATTTGAATTATGTATGGAAAACCCTAAAGACTTCATTAAAAAAAAAAAAAAACCTGTTAGAACTAATTAACCCATTCAGTAAAGTTGCAGGATTTAAAAAATTAATGTACAAAAATCAGTTGTATTTTTATACACTGATTTTATACACTTATTATTAAGAAAATAATATTTCAATCACATCCAAAAAGATAAAATACCTAGGAATAAATTTATCCAAGGAGACGAATGATACGTTAAGTAAAAAGTATAAAACATTGATGAGCTAAACAGAAGAAACAAATACAAAGAATGAATATTCTATGCTCATGAATTAGAATAATTAATCCTGTTATAATGCCTATACTACCCAAAGCAACCTGCAGGTTCTATTCAATCCCTATCAAAATGTAAATGACATTTTTTCACATAACTAGAACAAAAATTTAAACATTTGAATGGAACCACAAAAGAACCCCAATATCCAAAGTAATCTTAGGGGGAAAAAAAGCCCAAAGCTGAAAGCTTCACACATCCTGATTTCAAACTCTATTGTAAAGCTAAACTAACCAAACAGTGTGGTATTGGGATTAAAAAATAGGTAAATAGATCAATGGAAGATAATAGAGATCTCTGAAATAAATCCTTATATAACTGATCAATTAATTTATGACAAAAGAGCCAAGAATATTCAATGGGGAAAGGATAGTCTCTTAAAAAAAATTGTGCTAGGAAAATTGGAAGGCACAAGCAAAAGAATTAAACTGGACCACTATCTTACATTATGCACAAAAATTAACTCAAAATGTATTAAAAACTTGACTATAAGACCTGTAACCATAAAACACCTAGAAGAAAACATAAGCTTGAATCCCTTGACATTGATGTTGGAAGTGATTTTTTGGATTTGACATTATGTAAGGATAAAAGGATTAATACAATAAGAGTGTATAACATTAGTTACTATGTATGCACCTAATGTAGGTTCACCTAAAGGTATAAATCAAATATTAACAGACACAAAGAGAGAAATGAACAATACAATATTAGTAGGGGATTTTAAAACCTCACTTGCATCTATGGACAGATCATCCAGACAGAAAATCAATAAGGCAATAGTGGTGTTAAATGACACAATAAAGCAGTTACATTTAATCGATACCAACAGGACATTCCATCCCAAAACAGAAGAATACATATTTTTTTCAACTGCACATGGAAACTTCTCCAGGATAAATCTCATGCTAAGCCACAAAACAAGTCTCAACAAATTTAAGAGGATAGGAATTATATCAAGTAATCTTTCTGACCACCATACTATGTAACTAGCTATCAATTACAGGAAGAAAAATTGGAAAAACACGAACATGTGGAAACTAAACAGCATGCCACTAACAATGAATTAATGAAGAAATCAAGACATCAGAAAATAACTTGAGACAAATAAAATAAAATTAAATTAAAAGGTTTCCAAAATCTGTGGGATGCAGCACAAGAAGTTGTAAGTGGGAAGTTTATAGAAATACAGACCTACCTCAAGAAACAAGAAAAATCTTAAGCAAACAGCCTATACTACCATCTAAATGAATTAGAAAAAGAAGAACAAAAAAGCCCAAAGTCAGAACAGAAGGAAGGAAATAATAAAAATCAGAGAAGAAATAAATAAAATTAAGACCCCCTAAAATAATAGAAAAGATCAATAAAATGAAGAGCTGATTTGTTGGAAAGACAAAATTAATATGCTTTAGCCAGACTCATTATAAATAGAGAGATGACCCAAATAAACAAAATAATAAGTGAAAGAAAACAAATTACAGCCAGTACCACAGAAATACAAAAAATCGTAAGAGAATACTCTAAACAGTTATATACCAATAAGTTGGACACCCTAGAAAAAAAATGGGTAAATTTCTAGAAACATAAAATCTTTCAAGACTGAATCAGGAAGAAATAGGTAATCTGAACCAGCCAATCACCAGTAGTGAATCTGAATTAGTAATCAAAAAGATTACAGAAAAATAGATTTCTGTATCTTTTAAAATTATTGGATTTCCTAGTATTAGAAATTTAGATTAAAGAGGAAAAGCATGGTCTATCTTGTTCCTTTTGAAGATGAGAAAAGCTTCTTAGTGTTTTTCTAATTTTAAAACTGATGTTATTTGTGGAAAAGAGTGATCAAGTTGCAGAAGAGTTGAAATAAAAATGCTGGTCTTCACGTTCATTTATTATTTCAATAAATAATCCTAAGGGACCTAGTATTTGCTAATCTTATGTTAAATATATCAGAGAGGCTCTCAAAAGATTAAATAAAATATCTAATATAAGTTACATAGTATAACCTATACCAAAATTAAAATATTTTCAATAAACAGAATTAACTACTACCATTACTATTATTTATTTTTAGAAATTGGTAAGTAATAATAATAATAACAATAATACCACAAGAAGTAGATGCTCAATAATCCTGTATTATATTTCAAATATGTGATACTTAATCCAAATGTTTTAATTGTATCTTGACAACTTGGAATTCAAATAAGTTGCCTGAACCAGAAATTTGTAAAGAATATATAAATCAGATAGCCAATAGGCCAAATACAGTCAAAATTTTAATTACCTAATCTATACCTACCTAAGAAGAGGTCAACTTAAGAGACAACCACACATGCCACCTTCACCCCAAATCAGGGATCTTGTGCTATCCTGAGCTTATCATCAGCTCAAGCAGCTCACTATTATTTTTTAGACCAGCCGATACTAAATTTTACAATATAGTTCTACCTGTATCATCTGGTATCATAGGGGATCTCCAGGTTAAAAGAGAGGGATTGCATGGAAGATGTTAAAAATGGTGGTAATTTATTTTACTAGATTGTGTACTTTTGATTTTGTCACCATAGTCAATTATTTTGGATTGTTAAATTCTTGTCTCTCCCAATATTTTAAAACTTCACAAGAAGTGGGTTGAAAATAGAGAATTCTGTTGTCTGTGAACCCTATGAAAAAAAGTACCATTTATATTCAGCTCTCAATTTTAGTTTAAAAAAAATTGATCCTAGATTTGTCACTTTGACAGTCAAGAGTCAATAATAAGGTCACTGTATTCTATTCTCCGCAGCTTATTTCAAAAGGATAGGGTATAAATCTGGAACTGGTTGTCATCTCCCCTTTACTTATGTTTGAAGTAAGCTGCCATCAGTACCTGGCTGGTGACTTTCAAAGTCAGCACTATTCTGTAACCATAAACATGCCTGTCACAGGATCAGGCCCAGGGGATAAAATAGGAAGCAAAAGCATGGTGCTGTTGCTCATGGAGTTTATGGTCAAGTTCCTGGAGAAAAACAGTAAACAAATAAGTGGAAAAGCAAATAAATAATCACAGATTGACCTATGTGCTCCAAAGAAAAGCAATCATTTTAAATGGGAAAATACTAGAAAAAACCTGATCAGATGGGTTCAGAGAGGGCTTCAGTGATCTAATATCTCTATGTTACTGGATTTTTAGAGTTTAACTAGGTGAAGGCACGCTGGGGAGAGGAGCGGGGTTAATTCTGTCCCAGCAGACAACATGTGCAAAGGCTCTATCATGAGCAAGAAGAAGAAGGAAATGAAGGGAAACTTCTGCAGCTGAAGCTGTGAAAAGTGCCATGAAAAGGAAGAGCAGAGCAGTAGACAGGGGCCAACCTGTAGGGCCGTGTGGGTAATTTTAAGAATATTGGCCTTTACAGTAGAAATAAAAGCAAAAATAAACAGGACCCAATTAAACTTATGAGCTTTTGCACAGCAAATTTCCATAAGTAAAGCAAAACAACAACCTATGGAATGGGGGAAAATATTTGCAAATGATGTGACTGACAAATGTTTAATTTCCAGAATATATAAATGCTCATACAACTTAATAACAAACAAACAAACAATCCAATCTAAAAATGGGCAGAAGACCTAAACAAGCAATTCTCCAGTGAAGACATATGAATGGCCAATAGGCACATGAAAAAATGCTCAGTATCACTAATTATCAGAGAAATGCAAATCAAACTACAATGAGGTATCATCTCACATCAGTCAGAATGGCCATCATTCAAAGGTCTACAAATAATAAATGCTGGAGAGGGTTCATGGAGAAAAGGGAACCCTCTTACACTGTTGGTGGGAATGTAGTTTGGTGCAGTCATTATGGAAAACAGTATGGAGATTCTTCAAAAAATTGAAAATAAACTTACCATATGATCCAGCAATCCCACTCTTGGGCATATATCCAGAAGGAGCTCTATTCAAAAAGATACATGCACCCCAAAGTTCATAGCAGCACTATATACAATAGCTAAGACAAGGAGGCAACCTACATTGTCCATCAACAGATGGCTGGATAAAGAAGTTGTAGTATATTTATACAATGGAATACTACTCAGCAATAAAAAAGAATAAAATAATGTCATTTGCAGCAACATGGATGGACCTGGAGATCATCATTCTAAGTGAAGTAAAGCAGACAGAGAAAGAAAAAATACCATATGATATCACTTATACATGGAATCTTAAATTTAAAAAAAAGGACACTGATGAACTTATCTACAGAATAGACACAGACTCACAGATGTAGTAAACAATCTTGTGGTTGCCAGGGGAAGGAGGATGTGGAGGGATGAGTTTGGAAGTTTGAGATTTGCAGATGTTAAACACTATATACAGAAATAGTTGGAAGATGGGTTTCTTCTATATAGCACTGGGAACTGTTTGATGTCTTGCAGTAGTAACCTTTGGTGAGAAAGAGTATGAGGGCAAATGTTATGTGTGTGTGTATGCATAACTGGGACACTGTGCTGTGCACCATAAATTGATACATTGTAATTGACTATACTTCAATAAAAAAAGAATATTCGCCTTTATATCAAGAAAAAGTGGGAAGTTATTGAAAGGTTTTAAGGTTCAAGTGGATGATAAACCATTTCATGACAGTTATTTCATTTGTCTTTTTTCCACCAAATAGGCAAGAGACGTTGATAGCTTATAATAGGAGTCCATGGCTATGGGAAGAAGTAAGCCATTACAAATAATACTCTGTAAATATGCACATGTACTATTTAATAATAATCAAAGTAATTCTGGATATCAAAAGGAAATCTGCTCCTTCAAAAGTATGAAGGTCCTTGAGCTAGGAAAACAAAAGTGAATATTTGCATACTTTGAAGGAGTGTGTTGATTTATTACATTTCTGGAGCACTCCAGGACCCTTCCCAGAGGACTCGATAATGACACCAATTGCTTCCCCTCTCCATCATGACACACTCCATAAACTTTGTGGATAATATGTCTGCCCAAGGTCTAAATATCTGAAAAGTAAGTTTAAATTTTGCTATTATTCATATAGTTCTAAGGCTGCTTGAAGTTAACTGTGATAAACTAACCATTTTAGTTGAATGATCTGAAAAGTAGTTTCAGCAGCACTGGGTGCAAATTTATTCAAATTGACGTTAAGGAAGTCATAGATCTCTCATTTGAAACACACTATAGTATTTTTCTGTGTGCCAAGAAAGTTAAAGAAGATAAAGGTTTGTCTAGCAAGCCAACATGAATGCAAAAATCAACAGCACAGCTGCAATTTATGAGCTGTGCCTGCATGGTGTAGGATGGTTGTATCTGCAATTTCGGAAGGCTGGTTTCTTGGAATGAGTTTTAAGTAATCTGAGAATCGATGGCTTATAAAAGGATATCAAAGGAAGAGAAAACTTTTAGGAAACAAAAACAGGAAAAACACTATCACACCAAATGGAATTAGGACAATTTATGTCATTAACAGTGCTGCATTGATTACTTCAATGAACTGTCACTGAAATTCTTGAAGTGGGTATTACTACTATCCCTAATTTATAGAAGAAGATGCTAAAGAAGTAAAGTAATTTGCCCAAGTGACAGAATTAGCATATTATAGAATTTGAATCTGGGCCAGTCATCCCTCTGAATTAAGGATCTCTGGACTAATCCATTATGCCACCCCCTTCAGGGTTAACCGGAAAGCTGACTCCAGAAAATGTCCCTGCAAAATGGAGATTCCCATTCTGGAATATAGAGAACGAGATAATGCTTTGTTTTCCCTTTTTGGTTTAAAAAGAGAAGGTTAAATACCATAATTTGTTAAATGAGCAGCATCTACATTTAATTAGCCTCCTGCTATTCTTATTTATGTTATGCCTTAAAAGTAGCAGTAAGATCTCAGGTCAGCGAGAAAGCAAGAAACCCAGCACTTCCTAGAGGGACGTATCTCAGATCGACTAGTGATTGCAGTCAGAAGCTGGGATCCTAAAGCAAAATTTATTAATTCAAGTGTTTCAGGGAAACACAAATTAAAAAGATGGCTCTTTTCCGTGTACTGGAATAAGAGATTGTATTGAAAGCATTTATCTGACATTCCACACCAAAACAAAAATGAAAAAAAAAAAAAAAAAAAAGACAGAAAAACAACAGAATGAATCCGAAGAGGAAGTCACTTAAATATCTGTTTAAAGCACCACAAATTAAATTCCTTAACAAAGCACATACAGCTAAAAAAATATGGTTTCTTTCTCTTACCAACTGGATAAAAGAAAGTATCTTCTCCTATAGTGAAAACTCTGTATTATCCGGTTGTTGTTTTCCACTGAAATTTTATTTCATTGGCCCTTCATTCTGATCCTTATTGGTAGAAGCTTATTGCTTGTCCTTTATTTGCTTTCTTGATTTAGTTTCTTCTTTATTCCCCTCTTCTTTCCCTTTCCCTAAGCCCTGACTGATCTCTAAATGCATGCTTGGACTATATAATTTGTTTATTCCCTTACCAGTATTTGGGATATGTCCCTTCATCCAACTGAATGGTCACCTGTTTTAGCAATCCTTAACTCTGTCACACTTCTCAATAAATCTATAAACTGACCTTTCCAAAAAAAATTTTCCTCGATTGATCTGAAGGAACTACAGTAACTTTTATAAATAGTCTACAAAAATTATATTTAGAATAAATTAATTAGAACTGTAGATATGGTGCATTTCTTTCTTCTTTCTGTTTACAATAGGCTCTTTAAATTGAGAAAATGTGCCTGAGTACCAGTTCATGTGAGCACAGATACACACACACAAACACACACACACTTACAACATGTTCACACACATACACAAAGAGCAGACATGGACATGCAGATACACACAAGCTAGAGAGAAGTAGTATGTTTGATTACATAGATTGTTTTTTTTTTTTCAAGCAAGAACCAATTAACTGTTATGTGTGAAAAATGTATCATTAATAGTTTAATTCCATGAATAGTTATTGAGGTTCTGGGTAACCAGTGATGAAACAGACATGGAGTATACCCCTCTTAGAACTGGTAGTAAAAGGCTAGTTTAATATAAGAGCAAAAGTAATCTTTGATATAAGTTAAAACACTGATTACACCTTGGGGACTGAAGGTTAAAGTGGACATCTAAAGAGCGACTTATGTCTTACTATCTCAAAAATAAACTCCTAGCCAACTATTAAGTCATACTAAAGGAAATTATGTTTATCAATCTGTCTTCTATCTTTTACCGAAGCTATATGCACAAGCTGAGAGCAATGTATTCTTACCCAAGTGGGAAAAGAGCTATTTTAATAATTAGGTATAAATAAAATTTTTACTGAATATTTAAGCAGAGGCAAATCCAAATTTGGGGATTTGTAGTTCATAAAACTTCAAAAGTGGAGGCTACTTTAAAAAATCATAAATAATTATTTATAGTGAAAATATATTTATACTGAGAATGTATCATATCAATTACAAATTTTAAAATATAATTAATATCAATAATCAAAAATCTGAAAAAAATATTTGAGTTAACTAATTACCTAACAACTCTAAAAACACATATTTCTCTACACTTTTGTCTGTACACTTTTTGACAAAATATTGTGATATCATCTTTATCAAGAAAAGGAAGATAATTCCTGCCTCTAGCATGGGTTTAAATTGTTTTCTATTCTTAAAATTTAAACATTTTTCTTTCATCTTCACAATTTATTGGCAACCTTAGTTACATTCTTAGGAATGTCAAATTGGGAAAATACACAAAGTGTTCTTTGTATACAAACTGTAAGAATTTAAAGCATTTCAAGTTTCCTTTGTATTTGATTATCTTATTTTTGAATCAATGTTAATTAACCAGTTGTCAATATACTCAGTGTATTGGCATATTTGAGTTTTATCTAACCTACATCAATGCCAGTATTTGTTTTGTTTAAGAAAGATTGAAAATTTTTCCAAAGTGTCCATGTGATTCAATCCTCTTAATTAATTTGATTATCAAATAATGAGTTTATTCCTCCATTCAAATTTTATCTCTTCCTCTTAATGAGTTATTAAATTGGTATTATCTGTTATTTTGTTTAAAATTTATGTCTACATGTCAAAAATTGACATTTTTACTTTATTCTGTTTTTCAAAATCTATTATTTTTATTTGTTTTCTCTATTTAATTACTTATACATAATCTAATAAAAATTTCTTAACTTCTCTTCTTCTGTCAAATCAGGGTCAATAATTTATCACTTGTTTTATCAAGTGCCCCCAAACATCTTACCAAATTGCAGTTAAAGTTACTTATCAAGCTTAACAGATCCTGCATGTACACTGAGAAAAGAAAAAATATATATGGTAATTCTTATAATTGTATATGCTATATGACCAAGTTTTTCAATTTTACACATTTAATGACAGAAAGGATTTCCATAGACTAACTTCCAGCTCCATGTACTGCAAAACCTGTTTCTCCTCTACCACCCACATACTTCAGAATGTGTGTTTAGACTCAGGGCAGGACACCCAAAATATGCCAACATGGCATATTGATTTTTGGAATTAAAGTTACTTGAAAAACAGCTGATGCAGGAAGGACACTCTGACTCTCCTCTCTTGTCTCTCTGAAAGCAGGAAAATAAGTCTCCCATCTGAAAGGTACCCTCCTTACATCGGGAGGTAGAGAGACAGGTGCTGTAGAAACCTTGTTTCTTCTTCACTAATTTACTGCCCTAAACCCAAACTCCTTTGTCCTGTCAGTTCTTCATGAATTTATTGTGGTTTTATGTTTGTTTGTTTAAGACTATAAATACTGCCCATTTTGGTCATTTCTTTAGGTTGCACATAACTGAGATCTCTGCGTGTGCATATAAAATTAGTTGTTGTTGTTGTTGTTGTTGTTGTTTTTCCTTCTGTTTATCTGTCTTGTGCCAATTTAATTAGCAGGCTACCCAGGAGAACCTAGGGCAGAGAAAGAAGTTTCCTCCCTAACACATCTGGCTTAGCATCTCCCCATTTTGATGCTGACTGAACCTGCAGAGTGAAAGGTACTTGTGTTCCTAAGAGCCATTTTAGTACCACGATGACTAGGAATAACTTAATTATACAGGAAACTGACTGTGAAGCAAATGAATATATTCTACAGAATTTAAACTAAATGTGTCATCAAGTGAATTCCACTTAGATCATAAAAATGCCTGCAGCCATTCCAAGTCACCCAACAAAAAGGGCAGTAAGATGTGTAATAAAACGGAAGTCTGAGTGAAAAGAGATAGCAGTTTTAACTGACTGTAATTAAAATACTTTACTGTTTCTAATTTTACAAAAAAAGTCACTTTGGGGACATATTCCCAGGTCCCCTTCTAATACTTCAAAAGGAGCCCATTTTTTGTTAGGGTTTCTGAAGCTTAACTTCACCAGCTTCCTGATTAATCTGCTTGCGATTGAAAGAAGGACACAATGAAACCACTTGCCTCATTTCTGTTAGCTTTCACATTTCTGTTCATTTACATTTTTGACTCTTCCATCCAACTTGCACACCATATCCAACCATTTGTCGGTATTGCATAATTTATAACTGAAATAACTTTTAAATCTGTACTTCTGTTCTTTTCTCATTTGTAGTGTAAGCCCTGACAGTTGGCTTTTCTTTTTGAATATAACTGTCTGGCTTAAGCTTTGATTACTGAGACATTCACTTCAAAGAAACATCCACTTCAAAGAGGTCTATCTCAAATAAACACATGGCCAGCCACACACTGGATAAAAGGCCAAGCCAACCCCCCTCACTGAAATTTCTTTGTTTTAGGGACCTTGGTTGATTTTGATTAACTGACCATTTGGGGCCATTTGTATTTTTTTTTTCCTCTTCCCTAACTTAAATCCCTGACTTTAAATTCTCCAATAGAGAGTGAGTCTGTGAAACGCAAATATCATATGATATCACTTATATGAGGAATCTAAAAAAAATGATACAAACGAACTTATTTACAAAACAGAGACAGACTCATAGACGTAGAAAAGGAACTTGCATAGGGTGAGTAAGCAGGGCTCTTCACTGTCCTTCATCCTACCTGATGGATTCTGAAGGAAGGAACATATGTCCTGAGGCCACCATATCATACTGATCCAGAAGAGCTGGGGCCTCCAGCAAGCTAGCTCCCTTATTGCTGATTAAAGCATTGGGACTATATTCCTGGAAAGAAACGCTGTACTCCTTTGCAGGACTGCTACAATTAATTGGGCTTTTCATGCCTATTTACAGAAATCACTGCTTCAAAGTTGTTCTTTCAAATCCCATACATTTTAGGAACTGAAAGTGATTTTAGCATCCTTTTTTTCTTGACACTTTTTTTTTTTTCTTTTTTTGGAGAAAGTAATTCCCTCTCTGTGTCAGTCACAGTTCAGTCTGGGAAGCAGAGCAACTAAGCTATCATGATTGATAATATTTACTGTAGGTGCGAGACCTTACGCAAATGTGGGCAGAGCTAGAGAGGCAAGGTTCTGGATGAGAGAGTCAGAGAATCAGAAAAAGAGTCATTAGCCTGTTCGTCTGAAGCAATAGTGTAAGGTGAGAAGATGAAAAATACAGAAATATCAAAGAGGCCAGTCACATCCAGTGCCAAAATGGAACTGAAAGGGAGTGTTTGTGGAAGAATCTATAGTAAGCTCTTGTCCTTTTCTTTTTTTTTTTTTTAAGTTCTTGTCCCTTTGTTGCTATCATCAATGTGGATCTGAGACCACTCCTGTCAGCATGGTAATTAGGCAGGAAGATGAGCTGGGTGTGAAGAGGAGGAAAACGGGGGGGGGGTGGGGGGGGGGTGGGGGGGGGGGACAGAGGGGATTTGAAATGTTAACTCTAGATACCTCACATTTGCCTTCCAAAACTTATGTGAGTTCCTCCTTAAGGTCAACTAACTCTGGAACTACTCAGGAAAAAGAACTCTGGAAAACAGTTTTCAGTCTTAACCAAGTACAACGTACTTCACTGTTGTGCTTGAAGAAATTCCTGTGTATCTGTGAGCCCATGGCAATTTGTTACTCAGTGGTGTGCTGGAAAACGTGCTCTGGAAAAAATAAACGGTTAAACAAACAAGAGTCTTGATTTGGGGCTCTTGTCAATTTCTAGCTTTAGTGTACTCCCATTACGGCCAAGTCCCGGAGGGCTGTCACTGAATACGGAGTTGGGAAGAGAGTCTGGGCCAGCTCCAAACTCCACTGCTACCCTCTCATCCTGCTAATTGAAATAATCCATATAATGCTTTCCTTGTTACACCCCTTGATTCAATTTTTAAACTGGCAATAGAAATACAGGTTTTTCTCCCTGCCACCCACTACCTGGTCCTAATACTGACTTAAAAATTTATAGAGCCTTAATTTATTTAAATTGTTTTTCATGGCAAATTATTCTTTCCTCTATTCTGTTCAATCCATGGTTATACCATGATATGTATATATAAATTGATGCTATGTCTATCTATCTATATATATCTATATTCATATCTTCATCAGAAAGTTCATCACCTTCAGTGGCACCTTATTGCAGACTTTATTAATCTATTGTCTTGGGGACAAAATGAGTCCTTTCAATCTAGAGACCTGTATCTTTCAGGAATTCAAAATTGTCTTGCATTATCGTATTATCTCTGTAATAATCTGTGTGTGTTCTAATTTTCTATTTCTAAAACTCTTATATCTCTACTGTGATCAAATTTTATGAACTCTGTTTTCCAAGGAAACTGTTCATTTTAGGTAGGTTTTGAAATTCATTTGAATTTAGTTCTGTGAATTAGTCTCATACTTTCTTCTCTAACTAACACAACTTTGAAGTTATTTTACATGTTTTCTTAAACTGAGTTTTGAACATTTATTTTAGAGAAAACAATATATTAATTTGACAAACAGGGCAATTTAATAACCAGCATGAAGCATTCATGTACCTACTTAATAGACACAGATACTAATTTTTTGGTTTGTAAGAAGAATCATTTGGTACAAAACACATCTGGTTAATTATGATTTTTTTTTTAACTTCTGCCCTTTCTAATATGCTTCAAAGTAGTTAATGAGTGTCTTCTAAAATACGGACTTGAAAATCACTTTTTGTTTGAAATGTTTGTTTTATTTTTATTTTGAATGTTTTTCTTTAAAAATGTATAGTTCTTTCAATGAGCTATCATGTTTTACTAAAACTGCTATCTTTGAATTATAATGGCATAGAACTATGAAGATGCCCATTAGGTTTTCATTCATTCAATACATATGTAATGTGCTGTGATTATTTGCCAGACACTGAACTATGTACTCAAGTAAGAGAAATGAAAGCTATGACACCCTCTAGAAGTTCTCAATCTAGTAACAAAATGAGGCCAAGTTAGCATCAATTTAAATACAGTGTGATAAGTGATATGAAATCACAAAGGAGAATGACCTAGAATACAGGAATTATAACATAATTTTTTATTGTAGACCCATGGTAGCAGAGGCCTGAGAGTTCTGTTACCAGAAATATATTTGGGGAGAAATAATGTATGCCTACTTCTTTTGATACCCACCATTCAGTTCCCTGTTTTCATGTCTTTATAGTAAAATTATTCTCCATCTCTCTTTTCCCCTCATATTTCAATATTTTTATTAATTTCATTCTAAAATTTTAAAAAGACAGTCCTGAGTTTTTACGTGAAGATCAGTAAATTCTTTCAATCTGAGGAGTCATATTTTGAGAAACTGTATTATTTAGTTTATAATTATTTCACATCTCTTTCCTAGGTTTTCTCTTTCTAAAAGGCCTATCACTGTGACAAAGGAAATCTGGATTGACCAATTCTGAAAAATGAGGAAGTAGGCTTAGGGATTATTTTAATAGTATTCGTATTCTAAGAATATTTGTTTCTAGTAAGAAGCTAAAATTAGAGAGTACAATAAAAGTTTCAAAATTATAATAATCACTAAATAAAAAGGAAGATTAAATAAAGATTACTAAGTTTATTATGTACACTTTACCTTACATGTGTTAATGTGTTGGGCCATTTAATTCTAACAACTGCCCAATAAACTTCACATCACCTAAAATTGCTGGACAATAGTTAATTACACCTTAGTTTTAATTCTATACATCTGATCTTAGAGGAAAATGTGGTACTCAAAAATCAATTTTGCTGTCACTACACTTAGGATTGTTAGTAACTGCATTTACATTACTGTACATATAACCAATTAATTTAATGCTTTCTTCCCTCCTACTTCCAACACATATACACACCTACACAATATGTACACTCACCCACACACAATTAACACTTCAGTTAAGAATTCATGAGTATAACCAATGTTCTGAGCACATTATTTAATCCTGCTTATTTTTTAACTTCCTCCAGGAAGTGTCTTCTAAACTCACAAGACTGGACCAGCAGCATAATTTGTGTAGCCCAGTGCAAAATGAAAACATGGTGCCTCTTGGTCAAAAATTAAAACTTGAAGACAATGACAATGTAAAAAATTGAGAAACACAAACCTCAATTGAATACAGTTGAGAGATCAGAATGGGTTGCTCTCATGCCCTGAATCCATTCCAGGACACAATAGGAAGAAGAAAGACTCCTCTTCTTTCCTGGAATTCAGCCAATGAAAAGTCATGGACTCTTTGTTTGCTATAGTCCTACCAAGTTCCTTTTCCTTTCTATAAAAAAAGGAAATGGCCAAATGGGGCTTCAACATTGCTCTCCATGGTTGCAGAACTCAAATTGTAATTCTCTGCTAATCCTAAATAAGCCAAAGTTTGCTGGGGAAATATCTGGAAGACTATTTCAGGTCAAAACAGCAAAGCATTAAACCAAACACAGGGCTTGGTTTGGCTCTTCAGATTGTAGGTTCATGAAGCTGGCTCTGAGTCCAGGGTAATACGAATTTCATGAGATGATTAAGTTATCATCTAAAAAAAAATTTGCTTGAATTTTTGTCTATATGCAGATGGAATGTCAAGTATAATATTATAATTTGATAAGCCTTTTAAGAACAAATGCATGCATTTTAGAAAAAATTTAAACTATTTCAATTAAAGAAAAAACATATGGTAAACTAAGGAAGATTTTGAAAATTATTTTTAAGTGAAAATGCTATTTTATGTATCATTTTACTTTAGAGATAAAATAATTTTATTTAGAGATAGAGTAATTTTATTTAGAGATAGAGTAAATTTTATTACTTTAGAGATATAGGTAGATTTTATAACTTTACTCGAAGTTATAAAGTTTTAATTTGTAAAGTTAAGTTATAGTTCTAATTTATGACTTACCCAGTTCTACTGAAATATCAAAAATTCACTAGAATCATGTGACAATCTACAGATAAAAGACATTAGGCAACTCGACTGAAGATATTCTTATAAAAGCAATCTACATAATTTTGAAAAACAGTGTGCTCTACGCTGATTTAGATAGACATTTTTTGAAATAATACATTTAAAATTTTTCTATACTGTTAATATTATAACTAAAGTCTACTAGGCAGGTGTTATAATTGGAAATCAATTAAATAGTACATAGCTCTAAATTGAAAACTCTCTCCTGGAAATGAGAACAAAAATGATATTTTAAGTAATTTTTTCTCTGTTAGACTCCATTGGGTCCTTTGGTAATATTATTCTCAAGTTTTTTTCTTTATTTTTTGATCCAAAAATATTATTCAGTGTCACTTTCTTCTCTTTGTTTCTAGGTGTTTCATTAGAACCACACTGGGCCAAGATGCACGGATCTGAAGAGGATCCTAAGCCTGGAAAGTCCACAAGGAGAAACTGCTAACCTGTCCCTCCACTTTGACCCAGTTTGACACTGGTTTATCATCAGAGAAAGAAAAGACTTGGGAGAAATACAGAATATCTCCCTTCTATGTGTTATTCTGAGGATTCTAAAGATAAATTTCATGAGAAAAAAATAACATTTTGGAATTATAATGGAATACAGCTAAAGAATAAGGGAAGTGAACAGTAAAAATAAAAAATATTGGTGCCAAATTTGTGGAACTCTCCTTAAAAGTGTATAAGATTTCAACGCATCCACTTTGCTTTGAATACTTCTTTCTTCTATTTTACTGTGTTATTCTCATTTTTCATTGCTTACTTGTTTTATTTATTTTTAAATATACATGATCTAATATATTGATTATGCTCTGATAGGCTGTCTTAAGTCTAGGTTTTGTGTTTAAATATTTTGTTACCATCACTGTTTCTTTCATTTTTAATTTGTTTGCATATACTTAAATGAAATGCAATTATTTTAATATTCACAGTGTATATAGTTTGAGCAAAATACATTACTTTAGATACTAACATAAATTTAATTTTGGCATTTATATCTGTAATTAGTAATACTTTTTAATGATAATCATTATTTATTTCAGGATGAAATATAAATAATTGTGAGGAGTGTAATGAAGTTCAATAAACAATGCAATAATATCTTAGACATAGTTATGAGATGGTTTTTTTCCTCCTAACTAACAACCTCCACTGCTAATCCCCTGGAAGATTCTTTTCATATATGTTAACTTTTGAAAGATACATAAGATGCATGGGTTAATTAAATTAACTCAGTATTACACTTATTACTACTGTTATTATCATTGCAAATAGTACATCTATTAAGTGAATGCTAATCATGTGTGAATAACACATTTAACATTCTCATAGTCCTTTGCATAAACTTCTGAGGATGTGAATCTTAAACCATTATACAATCGATTAAAAACAACTATTTTCTTCTAAAATTATAGACTCATCCTCCATTTGACTTCTGAAGGCTCTTATTGCCGTGATAACAGTGGGATTGTGATAGATGATAAATTTTGATACTTTAAAATACAGTTCAGATCAAAATAAGTAATACGTCATTTTGTACATTTTTAATAGAGTCTGATAAATTAATTTGAACTTTGAAATGATAGCTCAAGTATACAAAATATAATTTCCTATAGTCTTGCTCAATTATATTAGGAAGATTTTATGGTTCTAATTATTGCAAATCTGAAACATCTGGTAAATTATCATTTTGTTCATTAGAGAACACAGGGAAAAAGTTCTTGTTATACTTGCTTTTGGCATGCTTTAAGACAGTTAAATTTCATACTCACTTTTCATACTCACTGGGACCATATGCTGTAATTATGAGAGTGAGGTCACCGAAAGGCGAGAAAAGTAAAATTCTACACCAAAGTATTTCATGAGAACTCCTTGCATTGGAGCATTGTTAATAAGGGTAGGGAAACTAAACATTCATAAGCAACCTTGACTGTATTCCTTGTATTAACCATTTTTTACAAATAGATAAAGAAATATGCTCTTTTTCCTTATCCAGTATTAGATGTGAAAAGAGAAAAATAGTTTTGTCTTAGCAAAATGACACAGAAACTAAATACTTTTCATTTTCTCAGTTCATCCTAAATATGAGAAACATCCCATCCTTCTTGAAAGACTCTGAAGATAGCTAAACATGCTAGAGATCCCCGTAAACTATAAAGACTTAGGAAAGATATCCATGAAGAATAACTACATAAAGTAGTGATAAATGTTAGCAGAGATTTGCTTAATTATTTTTTTCATAAAGGAATCACTTAAGGATTTCAAGTGTAAAATAGTCTTGGTCTCAGTATTGGGTTTTAAATACATAAAACCAAGCTTAATCGGCTCAATTTAGAAGATATTTTATAAGAATTATGATAGCTATTGTGCTTATGTTTAATGCAATTTGTTTTCCTGATTTGAGACATTTAAAAGTACTTATCTTGCAAACCATTTTACCTCCATGTTAAGGGAAAATACGTTTTCTTGTAGGCACTCAAGGCACTCAATTTCCTTCTTAGTTCCTTTTCTTTCTTTCCTGCTTTAATCTGTATACATTTTTGGAGGAGTTCATCGAGAGGACATGACTGCTGACTAACCCTTAAGCTGGATCTGAGTAACCAGAGGCTCCTCACTCCTTTCTCTGGCCTTGGAATGTATGTTCTGCCCAGCATTTCCACAGTGGAAGCTGTTCCAAAGACATAACCTTATGAGAGTAAGGTGCTGTTGAGACCATCTGGATGGTATACATGACTGCACCCAGTTAATGTCCCTAAATAAACTTAAAGATTCTGGCAGGTGAGTGCAGAGACCTACTCATCTTGCAGCCACCCAAAACAAGACTTGTAAATAAGTTTGCTTACTGATTAAAATGGCCACCTACCAATCTAGAGTGGTCTGCCTCTCTTTTGATCCTTCCTTCGTCTTCATATAGAGGGGCCTAGTTTATGAGCCAAGAATTGGCAAGTCAGCCAGGAGAACAAAAAACTGGGTCTTGGGAAAGAGGAATCTGTGGGGACATCCCCAGTGAGCCACTGATCTATGTGCAGAGGGGTGGCCACTGTGTCAACGGTGTGGACTAATACACGGATACAGAGACAATCAACAAGCATAGCTGGTTTAACGTGTTTGTTTGAGAAACTGCATAGATCACTGTTGCAAAGAAGGGAAATAAATGCCTGCCACAGTTGGCTGGCCTCTCATGTGGGCAGTCCAGCCAGCCACTGATGCCCAACTAGAGGCTGAAGGTCAAGTAAGAAAGTTGGAAGAAGAGCTGAGGTTAGAAAAGAATGTGCAGATGTCACTATTCTGTTAGCTTTGGTCCTGGCAGACAAGGTAGGAGAGACAGATAATAAACTGGAAAACTTAGCATGCTGTTTTGGCAAAGCTAGGAGGGTGCAAGCTTCCATGAATTAAGAACTAAGTGCTTGTGACAAAGTCTGAATAGGATATTAAGGAGGGAATCCTGGGAAAAGTGAGGAGAGTTAAGAGGAAGATGTTGTGATAACTGACAATGAAATGGGTGGAGTGGCCTATACTGTCTGACCCTTAATACAAAGGAAACATTTAAATAGTAGTTAACCCTCAACTTCTGATACTAGAAACATACACCCTGAAGCAGCTCCGAGGACAAAAGCCTGTATTCTTTCTCTGTTCCTTGAGGTTATTTCCCAGAGTCTCATGCCAGCCCTTTCCTGGGACCTGAGATGATCTGTTCTGTGCCTCCACCAGCAATCTCTGCTCCAGATGTCCGTGGTGTGCAGTCTCTCTGCAGCTTTTCCTGCTGTTTCTCCCTGATTGATATCCAAGTTGGGCAAAACAGAGACCAGTCCTTCAGGTAGCCACCAGACAGTTTAGAACACTGCAAAGAAAGACTGCTCTTCTTTCTCCAACTGGAGGGAAGAAACTGGGAACTGGGTTGCCACCTCTCCGGACCAAGACCACACTATTCCCTGTATGGAGCAGGGAAAGAAAAGAAGAACGCAAAATTTCCTAGCGTTGTGAGTCTTTTTTCTGATTTGCTGCTCACTTAGTTGTTGTAAACCTTTGACTGTTCGCCAGAGTTCCTGTTAGATTGTTTCAGTGAGATTTTGTTTGCTTTTGATGTCTCCATAGGGGGACAGGAGCTTGGAGCTTCCTATTCAACCATTTTATTGGTGATACTTTACACATTTTCTGGCCTACAGTACATACTCTATCCCTAACATTCTGAATTTCTCCCTATTTTGCACACAGCTTTCCAACTGAACACTTTCTTTTATTTCTGTTACATTTCTCCAAAATAAACTGTATGTTTGTATTGAAACTTTGCAGCAGGAGATGCATTTCAGCTTAATAGCCCTTCTATCTAAAAATGCACCAATTTACCGTGTTAGTTCAGTCACTTCACAGTGTTCCTGCCCACACCTAACAAAATATTATTTTCCCATTGAAACAATCATCATATGCTGGTATTTAACAACGCAAAGTTTCTGAAACATGTTTTAAAAAGATAGCATTTCAGACACATTTTTTATTTCACTATATATACAGAGCAGAGGTACACTAGCCACTTAGATTTTACAAATATCATTTTGTTAGAATTTTATGAGAAAAAGTTCCTAAAGCTTTCATTAATTTATTTGCTCTTAAAACTACATTGGAATCCTCAGAGCAACAGAACTGAGCATATACTAATTTTTCATGTGTCTCTAAATATTTAAAAACAAGACATTAACATCTTTTACCTGTGTGGAATTCTTTAGAACCATAGGTACTAACTGACATACAAAATGTTTCTGAGACCATCTGAGGAAGCATAAATGAAGCAAAATGACCAGTGTTTGGTTTTTTTCGATAAACATTATCTTATTCATATATGGGAAAAAGAAGTATATAATGCTTTAAGCCTAAGGATATTCATATATTTGCAAGAGATTTGAACACAGTAAGTATAAATCTTCTCAAGCAAAATCTCTAGCACCAAACTACTCACTGGAAAGTAATTGCTTGAGGTAAAAAAAAACACTTTCTAGGTTTTCTTTTACGTACAGGAACTTACGTGAGAAATGCAGTAAGGCTGTGAGGTTCAAATACTAAAACAGGGGCACTTGAGTATTCTGCTCACAAAGGTGGCGAACTGCCTGGTGAACTCATTCGTCTTGGGCATTCATCACTTTCTGCAAGTATTTTAGTTCCAAGGAAATTAGACATGATGTTTAAGTTTCTTTGCCCAAGGCGTTTTTCCTTTGTGTGAAGTTCTGTATAAAGCTCTTGCCACTTATGAATAATTTCTACAGTTTATGTTGTCTGTTTTCATATAAATAAACCTTAGACTTTTGCCTTTCAAACAGCACACAATGTCCGTTTAGGTACAATCCTGTTAATAAATTAACAGAAGAAAGCCTCTCCTAGCTAAACCTAATCTATTTAGCAATGCTGTCAATTAGAAAAACACATTGATTAAGAAGATCAATAAAATTCGTATTTGCTGGTACAAATACAGTATGTCTTCAAACCTAATAAAGATGTCCAGCTAGCATCTTTTTTCCTCCCAATAGAATATAATAACATTCATTTAAAAAATGAGGAAGAAAGCTGTTTTAATAAAGCAATCCCAAAAGAACTTGGTCAATGTATATTGCATTTATTTGATATTCAGTCAAACTCAGGTAATATTTCCACTCCCAACCTTTTATTTAATTTGCCCCTGACCCTCACTTGCACTATACTATATATTTCATTTGAAACTCAGTTAAATAAATAAGTTAAATTCTCTTAGCACATGAATTTCATAGCTAGTCTTTGCTGCCAGTAAATCTTACCTTTTATTTTCACTTGTCAGATCAAGGCCATAAGCTGGAACTAGGGAACATGGTTCTGCTCTTTTTCAGGATTATCAGCAATCTTTTACCCCACATTTATGTATGAATTATTAAGATAGCTGCTGGTTAAAAAAAGAAAACTATCTCAAATGTAATATTGCAAAGGATTGAAAGAACTGAATTTCCCATCTAGCATATACAGATTGTTTCCAACTTCTGAAGTGAACTCCAATGAGAATAAGAATAAGAATAACCACTTGATGCAAAATGGGAAGTTGTCATCATAATTTAGGGCTAAAATAGAAGAAAAGCACCATACACACCTGGCACCATACAGATGAAGGCCAACCCAGATCAACTGCCTTTGACTCAGGGTGCTGAAGAGGCATCAGGAGTATTTATGGCCCCTGCATCTATGAAGTTTCCACAGACTCACAGGGTCAGAGAGATGCAGAAATCTCCAATAAATCATGTAGTCCACTGTACAATGTTGTAGTTCACATTGCAAACAGACATACAGTAACCTTTCCATATGTGATCTTAAAAGAACTACTTCAGGATTAGCTCCTATTAATTTTTAAGTATTTTTATCTGAATATTATAAATGGACAATTTGATGTTTGCCTGCAGATAGTTACCAGATACCCCCTTTTCATCATCATTCTTTTATTTCCATTTTTTAATCAAATATTGAATGTTAATTCAGTGCCATCATGCACTGAAGCAAGCCTTTCGGAACAAAATCCTCAAGTTCTCTATTATTTCTTCAAGTGACACAAATATGAATATCATACCCTATATTACTCTAAATATTAATTACAAAAAGGAAGGCAATATATAAATGCAAAAAACAAGTTTGACTTGGGGTGGCTACTTAAACCCACACCTTTAAATATCTACACTCCTAGGTTTGTTTGTGAAGAGAGCTAGAAAATATATAAATAAGATGGGAATATTTTTATCAGTATTGGACACCAAATATAAAGGCTATCAGCATTCGGAAAGTCCAAGGAAAAGAACCTGAGAAACGTACCTGAAAATCACGACAAGAGGGAAAAAAGCCAATCAGAGTGGAAGTAGAAGTTTTCATAACTCCATGAAAACCCCCTTGGCTGAGTTCAGCGAGGGCCAGAGAAAAAGGAAAGACAGGTGCCAACCATGCTGATGATCAGTCTCCAAATCTCTGTGGACTGGAACCCTTATGCCTTACCCTCCCTGTATTTCCACTGATACAGTATCTGTGCATCCGTCTAAGGACAAGCCCTTCACTTGTGACTTGTATCCCATTTCCTCTCAGAGTCAATCATGCAAAGATATTACCGCTCAGTTGTTTCCCCACATTTTTGCATTCATTGTTAATTATTCTGTCTCTACCACTTAATTCCTAACAATGTAAAAAAAAAATTTAAGCTATTGCCTATCTTAAAAAATAAACTAAAACAACAGTAAAATAAAATATTCCTACATCTGCACAAAGCAGACGAAAACTTCAGACCAACCTCAACCTCTCCCAGAAGTAGAGTCACAAAAAATGATAGTTAAAACATGAACAGCAAACAAACAGACAGACAAACAAACAAAAACCTTTGATAAAAAAGCATTTTTAAACTGCAGGAAAAGGGAGAAATTCGTTGGAGACCAGAAACAACAAGAATGCAAAACTCCCTAAAGCATGAGCTACTGTTGAAGCCAGTGTTTGTGTATTTGTCTTTGGAATATCTGTCCTCAAACATAGCCCTCTCCCAATCCTCAGTGCATTCAGCTGTAGCTTGCTCCTGTTTCCATTTCCCAAATTGCAATGCCTCAGCCATTGCCTGATAAATTTAATTTCTGGTAAGTCAAGCTTGCCTCAGTTTACATCTTCATTTAGGCTGACAATAATTAAAACAGATCTAGATTCCAGAAGCATAGTGTGTGTGTAAGTGTATGTGTGTGTGTGTATATATGACATATAGTCAGTTTTGGAAACCATAGCCAATTAGTGGGGGAAAATGAAGTAATCAATAAATCACAGAGGAATCTTTTTTAAGTTCTATAGAAAAATTAAAAAGGATCATGATCTCACACAAAATGCAAAAAGAAATTCCTAAATGATCAAATTCTTACATGTGGGTGGTAAAATTTTTTAATATTTAAGAAAATTCCAGAAAATATCTTTTAATGTTAAGATAGGGAAACATTTCTTGAACAAGACAAAAAGTGCAAAGAATAAAGAAAAATATATAAATTTGACAACATTAAATTTAAGAATTGATTTTACTTAAAATACAATGAGAGAAATTTAAAGATTAAAAGTAGGACAAGATATTTGCAAAAATGACACTAACAAAAATTATCATCCAGAATATATAAAGAAATCTCACAAATTGAGAAGAATCACACAAATAATAAATTGATAATAATCAGGGAAATAATAGAACAACCGAAAGAAAGAAACAGGCATTTTCAGAACAAGTAGCACAATGGTGAATGCACTCATTGAATAATGACCAGACTCATTAGTGACCAGGAAACACAAAATAAAATCGTAATGAAATAATACCAAATTCAAACAACTGGCAAAAATTAAACATCAAAAATCAAAATCAAAATGTGTGCAAGAATATAGAGTGGGGGCCAGGGGGGCTTTTTATATTGCTCGTACAAGGGAGAGGTAAATTGCTACAGATCTCCTGAAAAACAATTTGCTGAGTAAAGTTGTTTGCAAGCATGCCATGGAATTAGTAATTCCAGTCCTAGAAAAAGAGAGGCACTTGTGCATGCATACGTACCAGAGGATAAACATAAGCATGTCCACTGCAGCATATTTCAGAAAAGATTAGAAAAAAAGACACAGTGACCAAACTCTGAAGCAATGGAAGGGGAGGCTGTTTTGATCTGGCGTATAGAGGAAGAATGGGGCCTTTCAGTTTTTGTTTGTTAGACTTTGTTGTGCTGTTGTTCTTTATTCTTCTCAGTCCTTTACATGATCATGAGAAAAAAGAAATCTGTACCATTCTGGGAATTATGTCTAGTGAAGATGCTGTTACTACAATAATCAGCAACTAAGGAAACAAATGGAGATTCACTAACCACAAGTAGTCACTTACCTCCAACGCACAAACTCCCGGAGATGGTTCACTACAATCTGAGGCATATCTCTTTCCAACTTCACATTTCCTTAGGGAAACAAACAAACAAACAAAAAAGTGAAGATTTGAATAGTTTTTTTTTTCAGATAAGGAATAGTTGGTTTTAATTTTCTGATATGTTCTGAGACTTGATACTAGATCTTTTCATCCAATTCATCCACCCTCTTTATGGGGATGACACAGACAAAAGTCCAGCTTTTCCTAATACACATTGTTAACAGAAGCTGAAACTCCCCTAAAGGAAAATGAGCTCTCAGACTGAAATAACATGATACCTGGACAGAACAAACGTTTGCAGTACACAAGCCTGTAGCAGACAAGAACAGTTAGAAAAGCCAGATAAAGTAAGAACACCACTTTTAATGACACTGAAGAACTGTTGAAGCAGTAGGACCTTAGGGACCTAGCGTCAGAGAAAACAGCTGACATTCTACAACTGCTTTCTACCTAGGGGAGCATTTGCAGGTTTGTGACATAGGGCAAGTGCCCCCTTTGCTTTTCCAAGTACTGATCAGAGAACTGGATGCCACCTGGAAAAGAGAAACCAGCAGAGTTGGAGGCAGTTGCCTAGCATTGAGGGAAAAGTAAAATGGAAAATTTGAAAACCTTTAAGGGCATGGTTTACATTGAATTTGTAAAATTATTTCCTTTCTATTTTCAAACTTCTGAAACTACATGGAGCAGATAATAAAACTAAGCTGAAGATATCCACAAAGTAAAGGAGAACTTCTGTTATCTTATAGTGCTGAGGGACAAATATCAGAATTCAGGACCTAGCAAGGGAGAGACCCTGGTGAAAGTATCAGGATTTCAGTTGAAAGTCAGGGAGGACTATGCCCTAGAAACAGGGTTGAGTCAGGGCTACACCGACACTTAACAAAACTTGAATCTGGTCCCAATCATTTCAATCCATGATGGTATTAAAGCCATTAGCCTCTACTCCTTCTTGGAGAAAAATCTGCCATTGACTCAAAAAATAATTAGAAGGTCTCAAAATACCAAATATTGGAGAATTTATGGATCGACAGGAACTCATACATTGCTGAGGGAAGACTAAACTGGTATAACCATTTTATAAAGATGTTGGATTTTTTCCTGAAATTGACCACTCACATATCCCACGGCTCAGCCATTCCACTCCTAGGAATGCTTAAGGGAAATTCTAACACAGCACAAATTGTACTGGATGTCTTGTACATCGAGGGAGACTTCTACATGTCAAAAAATAACATTCACAGTAGCAAAACCCTGGACATAACCAAAATCCCCATCCACAAAACAGTAAGTGATAAAACTTAGATATAATCTCATAATACAGTATAATTTAATATTCAAAATGAATATTTTCAGCCACATGCAGCATTGCAGATGAATATTTGCAGTATTATGTCAAGTAAAGAAAATATCAAAAGATTACGTAGAGCATGACATTTCTTTTTATAAAGTTTAAAAACAAAAGAAATATTATTTATTTCAGATATACAAAAGGTTGCAACAAAACTATATAAAAAAAGAAGAGAATTATTATCTTTACGTAAAACTCAAAATTAGGTAAAACAAAAGCATTTTTAGGGATGGATGCTTACACTTAAGATAAATCTACAGAAAAAAAGAATGATTAACACAAAATCTATTGTGTATGTAATCTCTGAGCAAAGTAAGTGGCATACAATTGGAGAAGGTCACTTAGATTGTTAAGAAATTTATAACTTGCATTCAATTTCTTAAGCTGAGCATTGTTACATGGGTGTTTGAATAATGTGCATTTACTGATAATCACATTTATTTTAAATTTTCTTTATTTTTCAGAAGTTGAATATTTAAGAAATAATGAAACATATTTTCTCTCACATTGTAACAATCATTTTGTGATGCAGTGAATAAGATACTGGAGAAATATGGCTGCTAGATATATTCCAATGAATTATAGTACAGAATAAGTTTATTAGCCATGTGATAGTTGAAGACAAAAGTCTAGAAATAAAAAGAGATCTATGAAAGTGAAGACATTAAAATAAAGAGAAAAGAATAAACTTTATTCAGTAAAGTCTTATTAAACTTTTATCAGTGTAAACGGTGGAATCTGAAACACCCATTTTTCTTTAGCTAGATATTCTACAATATTTTAATCAAAAAAATTAGATAATCTTGATTTAAATTCAAAAATTTGTATGCCCTGTATTTCATATTTCAAAGTAACATTTCCTTCTTTTAAACTGCTAGTGGGAGTATCAACAAACATAACCTTTTGAAATATAACAAAACAGGTGATCAAAACATCTAATAAAAGTTGCAGAGGAAAAATATGTCTCATAACATAGAATAATAGACTTTCCAGTGAATATAACAGAAAGCACCATGCAAGGGAATGAACTATATTTTCATAATGTTTGATCATTCTCTTTTTGGTACAGTTTGTTACGTACGCACATACCGGTTATATTTTTTCTTTTCAAGTGATGCATTCAGCATAACCTGAATGATTAATTATAGTTAGTGTCTCTGTTGTCAGCTTGAAGTAACTGTTCATTTAAATAAAAATAATCATTAAAAAGCTATAACTAAAAACTTCCTCTAGGATTGCTTAGAGAGAATGAGCTTGCTTTTGATGTTATTTTGTGCTCTCTTTGAAGAAAATATTTGGACTGACAGCAGCAATATAGCTAATAAAAATTGTAGACATAAATGATTAATGGCTAAACTTTAAAGCACTTAGACATCAGGGGCCAGGCAAAAGGTGAGGAAGTCCTAATGGACTGTCTTTTAGGTCACTGTTCTGATTTTCATGCAGTTCAGCAGACTTTGTAAAACATTACCATCTAAAAACAGAAATATGAGACTGGCCATATCCTGACAGCAAAGGAAATGAATGAGTGCATGAGAAAGAGCAGATTGGGGCCCAAATCTGTGACATTCACACACGTTTGATGTATCTATAAATAATGATCTATGGTGATCCCCGTTACATGTAATCATGGAAAGATGAAGGAAAAATGCATTAATTCTGAATTGCAATTTAAGAAATTAAGTTTAGAGATATGTTAAGGCAATAAAACATGTTTCGTAACAGAAAGAATCAACACTGAAATTCTCAAAATTCTTATGGGAAACACTTTAAAATGGCAGTTCTCCATATAAGCATATATGTGATTAGTAGAGACTTACAAACACACTTCTAGGCCAGTTAAAAGTCATTATTTAGAGGGAGGGTACAGCTCAAGTGGTAGAGTGCGTGCTTTGCATGCATGAGGTCCTGGGTTCAAGCTCCAGTACCTCCTCTAAAAAACGAATAAACAAATAAACCTAATTACCTTCCTCTGCCAAAAAGAATTTTTTCAAAAAGCAATTGTTTATCAGTGATTTCTTAATTAACTGAATTTGTAAGATCACATTCACCACTTGCGATATAATGGGATACATTTTAGATGGAAACTAGTACTAGTAAGACTCAAAGTTCATGAATCAAAAAGATCACATACTGACGAGAAGAAATGAATAAATGCATGCAAAACAAGTAATTATATTAATAAACTTCATAATTTACCAAGAACATTTTTAAAAAGAGTTCTGATACATTAGCAGATCAGTAGGTCAGGAGACAGAAGAAGGTCTATATCCTCTCTTCCTGTCTAAAGCAAATGATAGCTCACTAATTTTGTATCTTATCTTTGGTCTATTTAATCACTATTAACAATTATTTACATAAGTTCTCAATGATTTCTCATAGGATGTAACTGTTCCAGCACAAGTAAGTAACAACGTGGAAAAAATAAATAAATTCACATATATTTAAAGGAAAGAGGACGGGCTGTGTTTTAATACAGCCATAGCCAATTTTAACTTTACCTCAAGGTTGAGAGATATTGAAAGTCATGAGCATCCCATTGCAGGGCCCAGCTGCTGCTCTGGTTATTTTGTAACTGTTACTGTTTTCAATTCAGAATCCATATTAGTTCAATACTAACATTTATATGGATTCTAACTTTAAAAGATTATTTTCAACATACAAATACATGTAGTGTCAAGAATCTTACTGAGGAATATCTGGATTTAGAACAAGTGGCATTTGGTTTGAATTCAAGTCTCTGATGGGCTTTGGTGCAACATGATGGGTTTGACACAACTTTCAAGTTAGCAACGTGCCTATGGGCAACTTAAACTCCTTGAGCTTGATGTTTCTTATTTGCAAATGAGTATAATAATATCTTTCTCACATATTGCTATCATACATGATTACTTTATATGTAGCACATAAGTGCTCAATAGATTTATTGTTGTGTACAACAATCAACCCCATACTTGAAAGAAAATGACACTTTTTCTAGTGCATCATTTCCTCAGTGGCAGGACAAAATTTGACCTGATGGTCATCTCAGAAGAGGCAATGAGCAAGTGGGTCACAGAGAAAGGGGTGTGGGAGATGGTAAGTAGAGCACAGAATATCCAGTCACTTATGTTAAACTGGTTAGATTGTAATTTTGGAAGCTTGAGTTTGTCAAGATGAGAAGGCTAGGGAACATACATGTATACGTGAGGGTCCTTCTTGGTGTTTATCATCTCTGTTATTCAGTAATGTAAGAAAGACTCCAGAAAGTTTTCAGTATCTAAACTTACCTGACATCCTTTAATTTAACTTTTCTTACCTAGAGTAAGTTTATTTGTGCGTGTAGTGGTGCTGTTTGTATTTTTTTGCATCATGTAAATAGCTGTATGTGTCTGTGTGCTGTCGTGTGTGTGTGTGTGTGTACATACATATACTTGCATGTTTATGTGTCTTAACTCAAGAAACATTATGACGTTTAGTCACATGAGTATATTTTGAGAATCTTCAAGTATAATGAGTGTTACCATTCATATTCTCTGTTGTGCAGGCAGCGTGATTTTCTCAAGGAATCAAATTTCCACAATATATTCTCACCAAACTCACCTTAGTCACAAAGGATTCGATAGTTTTCAACATACTTAGACTATTCTGCAAGGCCTTTCGTGAGCCATCCCATATCATTAGTCTTACTTCAGCACTACTGTCTCTTTCTTTGTAAGAGTCAGACGATCCAGTCCTCATTCTCAAAGAGCAGGTGAGGGGGTGGATTGAGGGGTAGGAAGGAGTCAGGTCAGCTCTGCAGGACCATTCATCTTGGCCTCGTTAACATCTGTCCATCAGCATCATTGAGCTCTTGTTTATGTTTCATACCTGATTCAAGCATTGCTTCTTCAGCAATGTCCCTCCCCAGCACTAGTCTTGGGCAGATTATTATGTTAAATATCTCATTCCTTCCCAACTCTTCTCTCAACTTTAAATTACACATTCACTTGTGTGACCATTTATATGATCTATCTATTTATCTGTCTATGAATCTACTTGCCTTTCTGCCTGTCTTATTCCCCTGTAGACCACACAGTAAGCTCAATGAGAGGAGAAGGCTCATGTACTTGGCTCACCATTAAATCCCCACCAGTCTAGAATGTTACCAGACACAAAATAGGTGCCAGAAAACATTTATTTAGTCAATGATTAAATTTCATGTAACTTTGATTTATCTATTATCCAGAATTCAGTTTTTTATCTTTTTGTATGCCCTAAGGGTTTCAGAATCTTCATGACAGATTAATTGATCAAGCACTATTGATTTAGCAAACAAATCCTATTCTTAAGCAATAATATCTGCTTGAAAATACCATTTCTTGATGAAATTAAACTATGGGTGTGATTATTTTACATTCGACTTTTCCTAACTAGAAAAGATAGTCTTTCCTATATATTGCATAGCTTATGAAGCCTCATACATGAATAAGAGCAAAATCAGCCATTTAAAGGGGATAAATAAACTCTCCTTTCCAGACTTGAAATTTTGTGAAGCTACGTGCCACCTTATGCCTATCAAGCACTTTGTCTTAATTCCTGGACCCTGCCTTTTTGTGATTTCAATTTGTCCTGACACTAGAACTTCATCTCCTTGTATAACTTGGATCAGCAACCACTGGAAATCTTTAGGCCCATGCCAAGACCCATTATCCTCAATGGTGAATCAGCAGAGTCAAGTTAAGCAAGATTAAGCTTTTCCCTCTTCTTGCGGTTTACCTCAAGGTCTTGGAAGGGATTATCTGATTTAAACTGTTGATGCTTTTAAAAATATGCAGCAACCCCAGGCTTCCTCAGGGTTCTCTTGGTGCCCTATTTGAGGTTGATGGAGCCTCTGCGTGGGTGACTACAGTATTTCAGAGGCAGATTTTCAAGTAGATAACAGAAAAATGAAGGGGTAGTCCCAGGCAGATTTGGAGTTATTAAGCGGTCAGTTCTCCCTAGAGCAGCTGAGCGTTCAGGGGCCTGTGTTAGGAGGAGCTGCTGCGTTCCCTAGAGGAGCCCCGGAGTGGCACAAAATAGAATACAAATTTTATAGGATTACTCCTATTTCCCTTTTGGCTTTGAATTTGCTGAAAATGTTTAAGATAAATCAACATAACATGGCCACTCTAATAGGCCAATGAGTAAAAGGTTTTACAAAAAAGCTTCTATAATAACTTAAAGACTTTATGTAGAGAAACTATATATTCTAACGTTCAGTTTGGACAGACGTGTCCCAGTGCTGCAAATATGGATTAGGTGTAGTCGTAATTCCACCTAAAGCTGCCCATCTGTGCTATTTTATACTGGACAATTACGTAGTCAAACAGAAGTGTGGATTGCATATAAGTTAATAAAAACACTTTCAAATGATATTCAAGTGTAATACAATGGGGGCAAAACTTTTAGCTCTTGGTTTTGTATGCTTTTTTTTTTTAATTTTGGCTTCATCAATGCAGTCCTTTTCTACGCCCAAACTTGGACAGTTCATTTTTTCTATGAGAGCTGATTAAAAAATTTCAAACATCTCTCTGCATATTTGCTTGTAGCTACATTTTAGCAAGTTTAATAAAGCAAAGAATATCTGCTTAAAAACTACACAGATTTTATCAGTCATGATGGTACTGCTATTTGCTGCCTTCTCCTATGCCACAAATACATACCATTAGAAATGCTGAGCCTAAGTCTCTCCACGTGGATTGGCAATTTGATCCATTTATTCACTACTGTGTGCCTATGGGAGTCTACATACCATAATTTTCACTTAGAAAATAATTCTTCTGGTTAAAGAAGACTTCTCTTTTTTCAATATGGCTATAAAGTCAACACACCATAAAATTATATGTTGAAGAAGAATTAAAAATTTAACATAATGTGGTTTTTCAGGATCAGATATTATTTTTTAGAACCAGACTCAGATGGCTTCAAAAAAGATATTTTAATTTTTTTTAAAGCCCATTCCTAATTTTAGAAAAAAGAAATTCTCCTGACTGCTATGCTCATTTGTTTGTACATGTTAATGAAATTTTCTGTGTTAAGTTTACTAACCTCTTGGCTATACTTACCAAGGTGGTAACTAAATATTTGGGGAAGATAACAGAGATAGGGCTCCCTTCGGGAAGTCCTGGCTGCCTATGGAGGGAAGAGTGGTCGGCAGAGAGCTTCCAGCTGTCAGTTCCTTCAGCTCTGCCTCAGAAAGCCAAAGACCAAATGTCTTTTTACCCTGTTCAGTTTATATTCAGTGACTGAATGAGGCAGGGGTATAATGGTCCAGTGTTTTTGCTCCTCCAAAAAAGAACACTCAGAAGGCCAGTGTTGCTCCAGAGCTCCTTCCTGCTAAGCTGAATAAGGCTTTGCTGGGCCTGCATTACAGTCCCACTTGTACCCTGCCTCATCCTGCCCTGTCCACCTTCCTTCCACAGGTCTTGATCACTAAGAAATATGTGACACTCCAAACTCTGCCACAGCTTCTGCTGCTGGAGAGCATCATATATGCCAGTTTAACCAGAAGTGGCTGCAAAGTACAGGTGATAAGGTTTTATAGCTAAATCACTAGCCACCTGGCTGGCAATAAAGGCCTCATCATTCTTGATCGTTGGAGCACAGACAGTCCCTGGCACAAGGTGGCAGTTCAAGTGCTAAAACCAGAGATGAATCTTGATAGTTTATGTGTGTGTAGCTGACCTGCCAGGCATTTGAGATACATGAAAGAAATAGTAGATATTAGGAAGTTGTATTATATAATCATGCTGAGCATGATTAATGGTCTCTCCAGAGAGAATGAGCATCTGAGATAAAGAAACTGGCACTTGAAAGACAGGTGTGGAAACCTGAGGGTCACTTTGATTGCATACAAAGAATTTTTAATCTCCTCCAAGGGAAGGGCAAAGAAAGCTGAAAACAAAAATCAGAACTGTGGTTAAATTAAAAGCCAAAGAAAAGGAAAATACTATCTTGAAAAGATAAACACACCCCAACGTTCATAGCAACATTATTTACAATGGCCAAGATATGGAAGAAACCTCTGTCCATCAACAGATGACTGGATAAAGAAGATGTGGTATATATAAACAATGGAATATTACTCAGCCGTAAACAATTATGAAATTTTGCCATTTGCAACAACATGGAGTTACCCTGTAAGTATTATGCTTTTGCAAATAAGTCAGATAAAGACAAATATTGTATCTTTTCACTTATATGTGGAATCTGAAAAAAAAAACAAAGGAATAAATACAACAAATCAAATACAGACTCACAGATACATAGGACAAACTAGTAGTTACCAGTGGAGAGAGTGGGAGGGGGAGGGTTAGGTTAGGAGAAGAGTATTACAAGTACAAAAAACAAGTATAAAATAAATATACAAGAGTGTAATGAATAGCACAGAGAATACTGAAAATATTTTATAATAATTTTATGTGGAAAAAAACCTGGATATCCACATGCAGAAAAATTGAATCTAGATGTAGAGCTCACTCTTTTCACAAAAATTAACTCAACATGGATCATAGGTCTAAATGTAAAACGTGTAACTATAAAATGTCTAGAAGAAAACATAGGAGACAATCTGGATGACTTTGGATATGACAATGACTTTTTAGATATAATCTCAAAGGTACAATTCATGAAAGAAGTCACTGATATCCTGGACTTTCTTAATATTTAAGAAATTCTGCTCCAAAAAAGACAATGTCAGAAAAGTCACAGACAAAGAGACAATATTTCCAAAAGACACTGCTATACAAAATATACAAGGAACTCTTAAATCTTGGCAATAAGAAAACAAATAATCCAATTAAAAATGACAAAAGACCTAAATCAGACACCTCACCAAAAAATGTACACAGTATAGATGGTAGAAATTCCTTTTAAAGATGCTCAATATCATATGCTATTAGGGAATTGCAAATGAAAACAATTATAAGATATCATTACACACCTATTAGAATGTTCAACATCCCAAACACTGACAACAGCAATTGCTAATGAGTATTGGAAGCAACAGAAACTCTCATTCATTTCTGGTGGAAATGTAAAAAGGTGTATCTAATTTGAGAAACAGTTTGATGGATGCTTACAAAACTAAGCATACTTTTATCATATGGTCCAACCATCACACTCATTGTGTTTTACCCAAACAATTTGAGAACTTCTGTTCACACAAAAACCTGCATGTGGATGTTCATAGCACTTTTATTGATAATTGCCAAAACATAGAAGTAAGTGAATGGATAAACTGTGGTCCATTCAAATAATGGCATATTACTCAGTCTAAAAAGAAACGAGCTATCAAGCCTTGAAAAGACGTGTAAGAACCTTAAATATATGTGAAAGGGAAAGAAGCCAATCTGAGAAAGGCTATGTACTGTAGGATTCCAATTCTATGATCTTCTGGAAAAGATAAGATTATAGAAAGTATAAAAAGATCGGTCATCGCCATGGTGAGAAGGGAGGTAGGGATAAATAGGTGGAGAATGTGGAACTAATGTGAAGAATGTGGAGAAAAGTTAATATTTGTGTACTGTTGGTGGGCACGTACATTGATGCAGCCACTATGGAAAACAGTATGGCAGTTTCTTAAAAAATCAAAAGTAGAACTACCATATGATCCAGCACTTCCACTGCTGGGTATATATCCAAAGAACTTGAAAACACTACCTTGGAAAGATACATGCACCCCAATGTTCATAGCAGTATACTTTTCAATAGTCAAGTTATGGAAGAACCTAAGTGTCCATCAACGGATGACTGGATGAAGAAGATGTGGTATATATAAGCAATGGGATATTACTCAGCCATAAAAAAGAATGAAACTCTGCCATTTGCAATGACATGGATTGACGTAACGAGAGTGCATTATGCTTAGTGAAATAAGTCAGACAGAGAAAGACAGATACTCTATGTTATCACTTATGTGGGATCGGAAAAATAGAACAAATGAATGTACATAACAAAACAGAAATGGACTCATAGATATAGAAAACAAACTAGTGGTCACCAGCGGGGAAAGGGAAGAGGAGAGGCCAAGATAGGGATATGGGATTAATTGATACAAACCGCCATGTACAAAATAGTTAAGCATCTAGTATATTTTGTACAGCACAGGGAAACATAGCCATTATTTTGCTATAACTTTAAATTCATTATCATCTATATAAATACTGAATCACTATGCTGTATATCTGAATCTAATATAATATTGTATATGAACGATATAATAAACATAAAAGTTCAACAAAGTATTAAACAACTCCATTTTATACTCAGGCAGTCACATAGCATAAGTGAGTTTTTTTTAAAGCAATACACTGGAAATCCATAGATTGTAGATTTGTTTACTATAAACATAATACATGAAAACGTAATGATTTATTTTTCTATCAGGTTGCAAGCACTGGAGTGGTAATTAAAATATGACCTCTGTTTTCAGTGATATAGTTGTAGTAACAATATGGTAAATGCTAGAATAGAAATATATTTGAGATGCTATCATCAAAGAGTTTCTTAAATTGAGTGCTAAGGAACTTTTTACCTAAGAATAATCTTTGAGCTTGTTAAACATTTCAGATTCATGACTTCCACCAGGCTTGTAAATCATAATCTCTCAGAGTTAGGAATCAGAATGTTTACTAAGTGAACTGTAGAGCAGAGAGGAGATAACATGTATTATTTCTTGGAAGTGGGAGAATTTGGAGAGAGCTGAGGAGAAGAAAGAAGAATAAGAGGATGTGTTTACCTGACAGAAGCAAGAGTCGGGGTGAGAATTCTTGAAGGGAAGAAATAACATTTGGCAAAGCATACAGGCGTTAAAGTGTAAGGCATATTCTCAAAGTCCCATGAAATACCCAGGGCAGATTTTAGGAACTCATTTTACAAATGGGGAAGCTCAGAAACAATGTTGCTAGTAACACAGCTCAGCTCACATGGCCACCTTCAGGTGAGCTGGAGCTAAAACCGCCTCTCACAAGCCAACTGATGCTACAGTCTCTCCAAAATTTTTATGCACCAGTGGCATTTGAGCTCAAGCATCATTGTCAAAAGCACTCTGAAATTCCCCAGATGGCTGACATAAAATGGAATGCCATGATTCTTGAGGCACCGCAAAATAGGTCTGATAGCAAAGGCACATGGAACCAACGTTGTGACCCAGTTTTTACAGCCTCAGTCTGCACCTGATGTGAAATGGGAAGCCACTGGTAGAAGGGTTATTTCACTCTAAAACATGTTGGGAAACATCTTGGCTAATATGCGCCTCTGCAAGTCTAAGAAGCATGATAAATTTGTGCTAATATCAAATCGACAAATCGTTTGGCGAAGGAAGATGACACTTTGGCATTTCCTCAAAGTCCTTCCCTCAAAAGCATCATTTCCTTATTTCTTTTGATTGTGCATCTGCCAAGGTGTTTTCATTGGAGTTTCTGCTTCTGACAGGCCCAAGGAGCGGCGGGGAGCCTGCTGGCTGGAGGGTTGACGCTGAGACATTTTCACAGCGTGTCATCTGTGTGCCACAGCGCTGCAAATCTCAGCATCTCATGATCCCTCCTCCCCTCACTCTCAAGGAGCGCAGAGGGCAGCAGAAAGCACTCCTGGTGGGGTGATACACTTGAAGTTCCTCGTGAGGAGAAGCAGCTCTAGGAAGGGGAAAGAAAAGTTGCCAACGTGTAATTATAGCCTTTGAGCAGGAACTTGGCCAAAACACAGGATTATCACTCTTCCTTTTCCAACGTGCTGTTGCAGTGATTGGGGCACCTTGGCGCAGTGCAGGGCTGGCAGCAGATTACTCACTAGGGTGATCGGGAGGGAATCAACACTTTCAATGAGGCTGTAATTTATGGAATATCTTATTTTTCGCTTTCATTTGTTTCCTGAGTTCTACTAGCTTACGTTTCATCTCCTTCTGTGGCATTATAATCTTCTCTTTGAAGACTAGCATTTCTTTTCTTTTCTTTCTTTCTTTCTTTCTTTCTTTCTTTCTTTCTTTCTTTCTTTCTTTCTTTCTTTCTTTCTTTCTTTCTTTCTTTCTTTCTTTCTTTTTTTGTCTTCCAGTTTAGGAAATACCATGATTTTCTTTAATTTTATAAAATTCACGTTTTAAACTATGTTTTTCTAATTCCTTGCAGAATTTCCACTGTAAGTATTATTTGAGAGACTTTCGCCATGAGAGTTCCTAAGCTAGTTTTTTTTATGATGTTTCTCATTTTGAAATGCAGTCTTGTTTTTAATTCTGCAGTTTTCTGTAACGTACTTGAGGGGATGAGCTGCAGGAATGAAACAGGGCCACTGTGACAGAGCTCCAGTGGGGGACATAATTGTGATCGAGATACCCAGGGCCAAACTTCTGAGACTTTTAATTCACAATTGCCCTTCTCAGTCACTCTTGTTTCTTATGATTATTCCCATATTATTGAACAAGGGTGAGTAAGTTTGGCAAACTTAACCAAAGAGTTTACTGGTTCACTACTTTATAACAGCAAAACATGCCAAGCTATCTCATTCAGTAAGACGCAAACAATATCAAAAGTAGAAAATCAAGCATAATTACTTGCAAAATGCTCTGATATATAGAGTAACTATAAAATTTCTCATATCAATTATACTTGTATTTATCTATTTTTGTCAATTCAACAAATACTTATTTTTCAGTAATTATTCACCAAACATAAGCAGGATATAGACTTATTATCATGGAAATGCAGGAATCATTTAACTGCATAAACAGGGAATTTTTAGAGACTTGTATGAATTATCTGAAAAATAGAAATAGAATACATTTTAATCAGGCTTTTAACATTTTCTTTAAAAAAATCAACTTGCCTTGAAGCCAGGTATTGCTCTTTTTTTTAACCTTAGGGAAACGTTAGTAATTAGAGAACACATGGTAAATAATCTTTTTCATATTTCAAGTCATTTTAAGAAGGGAGGAAATAATCACAGATAAAAGAAATGTTTAAAACAGGGTAATTTTTAATAAAATACCAAAATTTATGTAAATAAGGTGAGCAGCTGGACTAAATCAGTGCATTTTTAGAGACAAAATAACTTTGGTTAAAAAAGAACTTGTCAAAATCTACATAGGATGAAATGGAAAAATTAAATTAATAATTTTTATGTAAAGAAATTGATAACAAACCACTGGAAAAATAAAAGCACCAGCCTCAAGTTGTGTATTTATTGGTACCAAAAAAAAAAAAAAACCCAAATATAATATAAGCAAATAGAATTCAGCAGCTCATGTAAAGAAGCATGTAATATGACTAATCCAAGAATGTAAGCCACCCCTTATATTAATTAATAGTCTGCTAAAATTCAACACACTTATAAATCAAAGAAAATTATAATTCCATATTGAAAGGTTGAAATGGTACTTGATTGGATTCAGCATTAACTTATGGCATTACTTTAAATAATATAAGCAATTATTTTTATTAAATACTATTCACATACAAATAAATATGACATACTGCTGCAGATGGTATGCACTAATCATTCTTCAGTATCATAGTCGTTGAATACTCTGAGTAAGGTGGAAGTACACTAAGCAAAAATGTTCAATTTCCATGTAGTAAATTTTAAGCAGAAAAAAAAAAAGACAGTCAAATCAAAGGGGGGTATTTTAGCTTTTGTCAACTGATATCTTTTAAGTCATCAGAGAGAAAGGAAAGGCTGCTTACAAAGGAAATGCAATCAGCTATTTATCAGAGATAAAGGAGCAATATCTTCAATGATATGAAGAAAAACATCTTTTGGTTTAAGAATTTTATAGCTTCGCCTCATTCAGGCAGATATTCCATTCCTGATTTTGAGACGTGACCCATTTCTGAATTCTGGTTCCTATCTGGAGCATGACCCTAACTCTGAATTTTGCACAGCTCCAGAAAAATTTACACACCATTAAAAGCATGGCTCTGGCACTGATACTTTATTGGTCATCCAGTTTGTGTTGTAAAGACCTTATTTAGGCAATGGGGCTTCGTCCTATCCATAAGGATTCCCACTTGTGTATTTATTTTGGGGCTCCATCAATGTTCTAGTTTACAGTTTCCTGTTTCTAACATAATAATGTAAACATACATTCCTCAATACTTAAAATGGTCCCTATCATTTCTAACATCATTTCTAATGTAGGTACATGTATGTGTGTGTTTGGGTAGGAGGTAATCTTACATGCCTACAGTTTACAATCCAGTGGATAGAAGATGTGTTACTTAAAAAAATTAAATGCAAAAGTTATTAAAAGAAAAATGCAGAGACAGTGAAATTTAAATTATCTGGAGGGTGTTGTTTTATTGTTGGATCATCGTACAAGTCTAATTTCAGTGGCAAAAAATGTGCTCATTTCTTGAGTCCTCTAGAGCAAAAATGTCACTTTTCAGTGATGGTCAGGCCAGACAGTGGCACTGGGCCTTCCTTTCTTTGGCTGTTGAATAAATTGCAGTTCAAGGCTGATGGTGGTTTAAGTTAGAAAAATAGGCTTGGATATGGTTCCAAATCTCTCAAAGATTTTTCAGTTCAAAAATGCTTGGGTAATAATTTAAACAGGATGATGATATACCATTTATAATGTTACCTTATTGTTTCCTTTCTTCACGAACTTATGTCAGGGCAAATTAGCTCATGCCATATTTCCTATTATGCAGATATTTGCACTTAAAATGTTCTGACTCCACATGTTACATTATTTTAAAGTCATATCAATGTGTTTTTTAAATAAGTTACAAGTGATGTGAGAATGCTATTAAAAACATTCTTCATAAAACATTAAAATATTTCAAAATCATATTCTGAATTCAAAACCATTATATTAACTCTATACCTTTTAAAATGACCCATAAAATAAATCTATATTAATGTTCAAATATTAGCTACCATATGAATTCTGTTCAGTGCAATTCAAGTTTTATGAATATTGTGAAGTAAATTGTTTAGCTGCAGATATATAATCCATTATCTTCTGTTAACAGGAGTACAGTCCAGGAAAGAAAGCAAGTGAGCTCCTCAAACCTGTAGGACTAATTCTAATGATAAACCTAGAAATCAAACTAATGATATTGACTACTGGGAGAGTCCTTATCTGTAGAATGCTTTAGAAAGATGTACCTAGACTGTCTAACAATGTTTATAGTAAACAAATCTACTATCAATGGATTTCCAGTGCCTGGCTTTCAAAAACTCACTTGAGATAGATGACTGTATAAAATGGAGGTGTTTAATGATCAAAATAGGTTTTGGGTTTTTTTGGTCAGTAATGTAGCTGCATACAGTAGTTAGGGGATCTCATATCCAATGTGGGCAAGAGTATATCCAAAATAGCAAGGCCCGTATAGCTGACAATCCCTGAATTTTCCCAGCTGTATTTGTGCCTCAGGGTTATATGCATACTGAAACAGTTAATAAAAGGTGCTACTTGGTAAGATCTCTGATTTGTGTGAGTATGATTCCAGCCTTTGTATTTAAATTCATTGCTGTTAGAAACCTTCATTTTCCAATCTACTTAAAAGTGATGTATGAATTAAATAATCCTAAAGAGGCTTTCAGCATTTAGCTGAAAGAGATGTATCTTTGTGCTAATTGGGTTTAGATTCCTTTTGAAAATTTGTAATGTTGTATAACGTCCTTTTCTGTGAGTTTCTCTTCCATTTTGGTAATATCCATTTGATTTCACATTCGTTTCTATGCAATGTTACATTGGTTTGGGTATTTATTTAATTCATTTTTTATTGTGACTGTAACTACTGAGACAAAAGAGAATTTCAGTTAATTCCTTTGTTTTGGGGTCTGTGAAATTTATTAACATGTGTGAATATCAAGATTGGAATTGAAAGGACCTACTGCAAACCTGAGAATATTAAAAGTGCATTATTTAAACAAAGAGGAAGATTTGAGCAGCCAGGCATGCAGTTTGTGAGCTGCATTTAATAATTGGAATTATAATAAATTAATATAGAGCCTAAATTTGCTGTTATAAAGCTACCACATGAATGGAAGCTGGTACCTATGTGTGGGCCTTATAATAATGAAGCAATATATCATGTACGTGGTTGGAAAGACTCACAAACATGAAGCTGTCAATACTCTCCAGGCTGATTTGTCAATTCAGTGCAATTCCAATCAAACTCTTAGAATTCTTTGAAAAATATGATGAAGCAATCTTAAGCTCATATGAAAGACAAAAGGTTGAGAAATAGCCAGATCATTTTCAAAGGAACAGAAGGTGGGAGATCTTCTCCTACTAGGTGTCAAGAATTTTTTTCAAAATTATAACATGAAGACGAACTATACACATACTGAAAAATAGAACAAAATAGAGAAACCTGTAAGTCTAACTTATAGCCAAGGTGTGATTCCAGATTACTAAAAGAAAAGGGACTAACAGATAAAGATTTCTAGAAAAATTAGTTGTCAGTATTGAAAAAACGATATATCACATCATGCAAATAAATCAACTTCACATGGAACAAAGACATAAAAGTGAAAAGCCAATACTAACTTACAGCTTAACAGTTCTTATCACAAGATAGGATGGCTATAATAAAAAAGATGGAAAAGAACAAGTGTTGGCAAAATGTGAAGAAATTTGGACCCTTATCTCATACTTGCTGCTGCAGTAAAGTAAAATATAAAATGGGAGCAGCTGCTTTGGAAAATTATCTTAGTGAGTCATATCATAGGACCCAGCAATTCCACTCCTTGGTATAAACACAAGTGAATTGAAAATATACATCCACATAAAGACTTGTAAATGAATATTCACAGAATTATTAGTCATAGTAGCCAAAAGTGGAAACAGCACAGTTGTCTATCAACTGATGAATGGGCAAACAAAAGTGGTATATCCTTGCAATGGAATATTATTCAGCCATAAAAAGAAATGAAATACTGACACATTGCTTAGTTCTGGGGAAAAGAAGGATGTGGAGTGCCTGTTAATGGGTATGGTGATTCTTTTGGGGCTCGTAAAATGTTCTACAAAAAGAAGGCAGTCATGATTGTGGTTCAGTACTATGAAGGTTCAATATCATGTGCTGCCTTGACATCTGAAATGAAGGGGAGGGTGTGAGTCTAATGGCTGAACTATAAGCTATCCTCCCCAATCTCCTCCTATGCATAAGGTCCCCTGCCCTAATCAACCCTCATTATCACAGACACAAGGCAAAATTTCTGCTTATCCCTCAGTAGCTGGTTTCAGTTCCCTGCCAGTTTGTGGAATTATTCAAACAAACCAAAAACATCCTTTTGTGGGACTCAAGGGTCACTCCACTCTTCTGATTCTGCAAAGCCTGCCTCCCACAGTCCCTGATTGTTCACTCTGTTTCTCAGCACAACTTCTGTTTGAACCCTATGTGGCATGTTGTGTTCCCCCCATGGTTTGAATATGTGTGATTAATAGACTGATACCAGTTTCATTTGTCTGGTATCATGTGTTTGGCCATCTCCATAACTCTAGGGTGAGACTCCCTCTCTCACCAATGTGTAAAGAAAAGGTAATCAAAATATGTTTGTACATCCTTGTAAGTATACTAAAAATCACTGAACTGTACATTCTGAAAGAATGAATTTCATGGAATGTAAATTATAACCCAAGTTTAAAAAACTGAGAGAGATCTTCATAACATGTATTACTAACAATAAGTTTAACTACAGAACATGTAACAAAATCCTACAAATCAGTAAGTAAAACTCCAACAGTCCAGTGGGAAAATGTACAAAAATATACATAAATAAGACATTTCGCATAAGAGGAAAAACACACATAAAATGTCCATAAACACAGGTCATGAGATTCAGCTTAATAGATGGTCAAGAGAACGCAAGTGAAGGCAAATTGAGATGATAGATTGCCACTCGGTTAATTTGAAATAAAGGAATTAGAGAGTGTCAAAGTTTGGTAAAATTGGAGGAACAATAATTCTTATCTAATACTTGTAGAAGGACAACATGATACAACAACCTGGGGTAACTGTGCATAGATTGAAATTAACATGCATATATCCTATGTCCTGGCAATAACATTTCTAGGTATCTTAGGGAAAACCATGTTCATGTAGATGAGAAGACATATACAAGAATACTTAGTGCTGATTGTCTGTAATATCAATAATAATACAATGAAAACCAAAAATGAAGACAGTCAATACAAAATGATCCGCTCACACCATGCAAAATCATGCAATAGGTCAAAATTAATGAAGCATTGCTACACATAGTAACAGCACACATACAGTAGATTCAGTGCTATTAATGAAAACCTGATCGGTTGAATGCTTTCAATGGACAGACACATGTTTTAAAACTTACGTAAGTTAAAATAGTTTCTTTGATATATATCAAATTTAAGTAACTATTTGTAAAGGAGAGAGGAAACAAAAGTGCAGGCACTGAGTACTAATAACTTTGAGAAATTCTACTGAAAAGAGGGGGAAGGAAAATGAACATTACTTGGAAACAAATAAGAATTCAAGGAATTTTTTTTTTAAAGATGATAAATGTTACTACATGTTGTAGTTTGAAATAATTTAAGTGAAAGGGAGAATTGATGATGTAGGAGAGAGAGATTAATTATTGATTTTTTTTTTTCAGCAGCTTAGAGTGACTAGGAGTCCATAGAAAAAGGAGTATTTTATGCACGGAAATTGAAAGGAAAATGCCACGTATCTAAAGCAGATGGAAGTCCGGTGGAAGCCCAGGAGTTCTCTTCTGATTGTTTCTATTCTATCTGCGAAAATGAAAGCGAATTCATTAGCTGATATAAAGGCAATGCAAGGAAATGTGATTAAGTTTGAGGAAAACAATTATGCGAAAGAATTGCCCAAGGCCATTGGATAGTAAGCGGCTGGGGCAGTTAAAGCATTTAGCCCTAAGGCAACATTATTTTAATTTAAAGAGAGATTTGTCAGCATGATTGTGGGTTTTTTTTTTTTTTCAGCCTCGTTCAGTGTTCATAATTTAAACTCAAAGTGATAATTTATTAATTTGCGGGGTGCGGAATTTAAGTGTTTTACTAACAAAGTTTCACGGTTGTAAAGAAAGCGCCATCTAGTGGCCAGTCCATTGCAGCCCAATAGTAGATGGTCAAACATTGAGCAAACCGGGGCTGTTGATGGAGAGATTTAAAGATGATCATAGGTGCTAACATTTATCTTTTTAAATGAATGAGATTACAATGGGGAATACAAGGTGAACATACATAGAACAGAAACACATACGAAATTATTTACATATAATCTATTTCTGACTGCTTTTGTCCCCACTTGCAAAAACTGACCTACAGCTAAGTCCCTTGTGACTAATTGTAGGAGGTACCAGATGTGTTTAATCCATGATTATGAACAACTCTCCTCAGCTTTTCTGCCACTTACGCCCTCTTCTCATGCCCCTCTTCACTTCGGATATGTCCCCACTGCATTTACTAGGTACCAAGAGGTTTTATGGTTTTGTTTTTGTTGGGGTTTTTTTTTGTTTGTTTGCTTTTTGGACACTGCTGCTACCTTCTAGATTCACAAGACAACTCTTCTTCTGGCTTAAGATGCTTTGGCACACTGGAGTCCTCAGGCTGCCAAAACTCTAACATACTGAGTTAGAACGTGGGAGAGAATGCTTCTCTCCACTTTTTATTACATGTGTTAAGACTGTAAATAAAACAGTGCTATGTGTGTCTTCATCAATACTTCAAATGATTTTCAGTGAAACAGAACTTTCACTTTTAAAGTCCCAGTCTAACTTCTCTGTAGTGCCGTGGGATTCAACATAAATTCCGATTACACTGGTACTGAGATTAGCCTGAGGAACACATCACATGCTGTGTCCAGAGCGGCTCTTATCTTAAACCTACAAAATGCATTGTTGTCATATTTGAAACGTGCAGTGTTCGTCCTTTAGAAAGAATTTTCTCATGAAGGCTGGCTGAGACCATCTCCATTGCGCTGTGGATATAGCGCAAGTCCAGGCTAAACTCTCAGCAAAACAAGGTTTTGTTTTGTTTTGCCACAATTGATTCTTGGAATTTCATTCTGCAGCATTGATCTTGATGTTATAGCACTTGCTGGAGTAGCCAGAGAAGATGTAATCAGTCTTCCACCTCCTTTGCTATCTTTCTGGCACCCTTCCTACTGCTCAGAGATGTCTGGCTTTAGTTTGGTAAACAGAATTACTGAAATAAAAGATAATACTGGGGAGAAATTAAATGTGTTGGAAGGTCAGTCTCATATCCTGTTCATTTATCTATCTTCTCAAATTCCTGATATTTCAAACTTGATCTCTTAGGGCTCCTAAGTCAAGCAAGTAAAAACATAAAGAACAACTAAAGTGCAAAGCAGTCTCCTGGGTGAAGCGGAGGCTACAAAGATGAATAAGTTATAGTCCTTGAACACAGGAGTTTACAAGCTAATGGTGGAGAAAGATGTGTACCCGTATCTTTCCATATCCAAGAAAATAACTTGGAGAGCGGACGGCAAAATGCTGTAAGCACAAACCAAATGTAAATGGGGTATAACATAGAAGACTAATTTCATTTGTGCAGGTTTGAGGAGTTTTATTTAGGTAGCCACAAGTAAATGCTATTTATTTAATATCTACCATATTTCATAGATGTGATGCAGCATCTTTTAATAAGTGGAGATGATGTTGTTACATAGCCTGAAAACTTGAAGTAATTCTTTTTTCTACATCATATATATATACACATATATATGTTGATTTTGCATACATCTATAATTTTGTTACAAAACCATTCTTTTGGCATGAGTTGGTTACAAAACTTTATATCCACTGAAAAAAGCAAATGATTGTCTTAGTATTATTATGAAAATTGTTTTCTCATTGCAGTCCCTGGAAGTTTCTCTGAGATCCCTAGAAATCTGTGGACAATACTTTGAAAATTGCTTGCCCAGTATAACCATCTTCTTACCTTCTTTGATGATAATCATACAGAAGAAATCTACACTCTGACCTAATGCTGAGAAGAAGTTTGTACTACTTTCAGAAAGAAGACAGAGAAACCATATATTTACAGTCAGGGAAAACCTAAGTTTGGATTCTCGCCATGTGACTTAGTAGACCTGTGACTTTAGGCGAATTATTAAATCCTATTTGTTGCATTTCCTTCATCACTAAAACAAATTTTAAGGGTAATGTAAGATAAAAGGAGAATACAAACAAATGCACTCATATACACACAATACGTGACATATAGAAAACGCCTGATAAACAGCAGTTTATGTTATTTTTGTTGTGCCAACAAGGCATGTGATTAATGGTATTGCATAAGTTTTGATCCTTCTACCCCACATTTAGTTAGATCAATTATAGATGAATGGAGCTTTCAGGAAAAGAGCTGATTTTAACTTATGGGCCATGACAGGTGATTCATTCTAAAGATAATAGAACTGGAAAATTAATGCAGATAGGATTTATATTACTCAACTGCTTTGAAAATAAGAATACTATTGCATTTTCTTACTGCTCATCCTTTTCGTGCACCATCATTTTAATAATTGACTTTCATGTGTGAGTCACTGTAGCCCAGGTCAAAGAAAATGCCACAGGACTTGGTAGAGGTAATCAGCAAGTTTGTGACACCACAAAAAATAATGAAAGGGATGGGCACTTGTTTTATATTTTAGGAAATTTCCTCACATATAAAAATGATTCAATTGTTGCAAGAATTCAAGGAAAATTTAAATTTTATCTTTGTCCTACGTAAGAACCTAAAGTGTGAAAATGAGAAGAGTACAGATTTATCAAGATTCAACTTCCATTCTGTTTTAAGACCTATTTCAGCTGCTATTAGCATTAAAAGAAGATTGTAGAAAAGATAAAGAATATTTGAAGCCATAGTGAAAAGGCCATTTACTTTGGAGTCAGATAGGCTGGATTTATGTTCTAGTTCTGTTATTTGATCTAAGCATAACTCTGGATAGTTCCTTAACTTCCCTAAACTCTGATGTTCTTAACTGTAAACGATTTATAAAATAATTACCTCATGGTGGTTCTGAAGAATTAAATGAGATAAGCTCTATAAAGTGGATCTCCTATGATTTCACTTATATATGGAAACTGAAAAACAAAGCAAAGGAACAAACAAAGCAAATCAGAAACAAACTCACAGGTACAGAGAACAAACTGGAGGTTGCCAGAGGGAAGCAAGGTAGGGGGATGTCCAAAATAGGTGGAAGGGATTAAGAGGTACAAACTTTTGATCATAAGATACGTAAGTTACAGGGATATAATGTACAGCATTACAGGGAATGTAGTTAAAATATTGTGATAACTTTGTACGGTGACAGATGGTAACTAGACTTATTTCAGTGATCATTTCATAATGTGTAAAAATATCACATCACTACGTTGTACGTCTGAAACTAATATATCATAATTCAACTATATTTCAATTTTTTTAAAAAAGTGAAAAAGAGACCCACACCCCAAAATATAAACGAATAAAGTGGATAACATCCTCACATGGGAATCGGTGCTCACTAAATAGTAATTTCATTTCTGCTTTTTTCTTGTAAAATTATTAAAGTGATGAGGCTTCCTTTCCTAATGTATTAAAAAAAAATAAAGAAAGTTAAACTGTCCCTGGTTTTATGTCCTCTCACAAAGTTGATCACGGAATATAAGGTTTTCAACACCATTTCAAAAGGACTAGTTGATTTGGTCAGTTGAACAAAGGAAGGTATATCTCAAATAAGGATCGCAACAAAACACAATAAAAGCAGTCGTTTTCTTCTCTAGAGACTTACATAAGAATGAAGAAGAAAAAATTAGAATGACAGAAGTATAATTTTAGTCCCAATTCTCCGTGGTCATCTTGGTAGAGGGAGGTAGGGAGACACCATGGAGAGACCACACAGCTTGAGCACTAAACTTTCCACAGCTATATTGTGTATGAAAAAAATACTCTTTGTAACCTGAAATCACTTCTACACAGATGAAGCATCTATTTTGGAAGAGCATCTAAGTGAGGAATACAGAAACTAAATCTGTCTGGTAAATTCATATCACTACAGGGATCACTCACATTATCATTGGGACTTCATCTAACGCTGTCTGCTGGATGCCATCTCTGTCCACCCTCAGGGGGACATCATACGCCTTGAGGCACAGTGCTACTTGTGTGTACTAGTGCAGGTCTCTTTAACTTGCAATGAAGCTGAAAAGTTCTGGGCATCAATTCATTCACTTATTCATTCTGCAAATACGTATTAAACATTTATTTAATAAATAGGCTGTCTGAAAATAAAGGGAAAAATAACAATATCCTTGATTTTTAGGAACTTGAATTCTAATGGGTAGACAACCATAAACAATGACACTGATTTAAGATCCTTGCTATCAGGAGGGTACGTACAAGGGCAGAAACTTCAAACTCTACTGAGGGAGTGAGTAATCCTTCCAGAAGATGTCTATTCAGAGTAGAAGTTTAAGCGACAATACTATGATTTCCAAATTCTAGTGAAGAGAGAGCATTTCAGGAGACAGTAAGTAATTAGGTACACAAACATACACACATACACCCTGTCGAAGTGTATCAGTGATTTAGTCTTGTGTTGTGTGGATAGTGGGAGATTACCCTGGACAGTGAGGTGAGGGTCAGATAGGAAGAACATATATGTCAGTGGAGGGAAACCAGATTAGAACTGTTTCAACAGACTGCCTTGCTTCTTGGATAATTCCTCAGTACAAGAAAACCTGACAAGAGTATGTAATTAAAGTCACTCATTTGTAATAATTTTTTTTTTTGAGTGTTCTGTGAGAGTTCAGTCATTTTAGGCCAAGTTTAGATTGAATTAATTTATTTGGGGAAATGAAGCTCTGCTAATTAGGTTTAGCCCTCAGGCCTACGGCAAGTTGTCAATATGGATTCTGGTGTGGAAGGCAAGGGACTCCTTGCTGCACTGGCCTATGGGAAATCTTGTCTCCACTGCTGACTTGCAGAAAAGTTACCACAAGCTCCTGCCAGTCTTTGATGGACAATTAGCAAGAAGGGAGCTGTGATAAAACAGGCTAATTTTATACCATGCTAACAATTTACAACTCCAGGTGTTTTTCCATGAGCAGAAATCTCAAAATATTCTTAAACCTCAGAGAACGCATTTGAGCAAAGCTGCCACTGTACTCAAATAGTTTTAAAACATAGCCTAAATAATTTGAAAATATTGTCTAACAGAGAAGTAAATTTACTCTGAAAATTATTTATTTTAAAGATATAAGTGAGACAGTCTGGTAAAACATGGATACTCACTTTGCATTTTTGATCGTGGCTTATAAAACTCCAAAGTGGATACTTGTCCACAAAACTAAAATGCAGTTGTCAGGAAGTACCTTCCTTCTCAGGCCGCTCGCTGTTTTAATCAGGTGTTCGTCATTATCTTCAGCCGTAAACTCCAATCAAGTCTCTCCTGGATATTGGCCATTTGACTTCACAAGAAGCACCTGATCTGGAAGAATCCTTGGCCTTAGTTACAAGTCTTTTCTTCTCATGGATGCCTTCCACATACTCCCACAATTCTTGAAGATGACTTGATTCCAGAGTGTTTATGTACATTTTCACCACTCCATTAGGTTTCTTCTTAGTTTGTATCTATCAGGCTTTTGAGTCACTATTTTGAGTTTATATTTGTTAATGCTTGTCAGCCGAGGGGGGCTGGAGAGAGATTCAAGGTGAGCTGCCAACTGGAAAGATGCATGAAGAGCCAACACGGAGCAAAACAGCACTTTATTGCAGTACAAGCAGGTGGTGTGCCCGGCGGGCGGCAGTAGGAGGCAGTGGCACTCAGCACTTTCTTCTAGTTTAACAAGATGGCGCCACCCGTGTGGCTCACTTGTCCTGCTTTTATCTGTTCTGCCCGCACATGCACATTGTTCATTTCTTTGTTCATACTGCTTACATAATGCTACTGGCGCATGCGTATCTTTACATCTTTGTGCATAAGGCTTACATAACTTGTGCATGTGTACATTTACTTCTTACCAGGTGCAAGCTATTGTGAGCTTTGGCCTGGGCTCCACAGTCTAGTCACTTAAGGCTGCCGACAATGCTTTACTCTGAATTGTTCACACTTTCCTAACCAGAACTGATTCTGTGGTAGCATCATTTCTCATATTGAACATCTTTTGGCTTCACGTCAATGATGATATAAAAAATCCAAAATTCACTTTTATGATACTTATAGCTTGAACTTTTGCGAATAACACAAACATTATTGTCCTGGAGAACAGTCTGGGGATATGTCTTGTGTCTCTCCACATTCTCTTCCCATGTGACAAGTCACCCATTCTACTTTTACATTTCATCAATATACTGTATCTGAAATCAAGAATTTTCCTCTGAGAACCTGAGAAACACTTGTGATGTTTACAGTCCAGAGGCATAAGCTCCCTAAAATACTGAGAGCTAATCACAGGGTGGCAAAAGGCTTACCCTCCCCCATACCTCACCACAACATCATGAATAGCCTGTTTACAGCAGTTACTTTTACCCAACACATCATGTCCAGATATCAAGAAAAAACCCAAAGCACACCAAAAACAAAAACAAAAAAAGTTTCCAGAGACAGAACTAGCAGCCAAACAAAACTCAGATACGGCAGGGATGTTGGAATTGTCAGACTGGGGATTTAAAACAACCATTGTTAACAGTTTATTCATTAGGGTCCTAATGGGCAAAGTAGACAGCATGCAAGAACAGATGGGCAATTCAAGCAGAGAAGTGGAAATCCTAAGAAAGAAAAAGCAATGGGAGAGATTAAAGATACCGTGATAGAAATGGAATGCCTTTGATGGACTTGTTACTAGATTGGAATTGGCTGACGAAAGAATTTGAGCTTGAGGATATAAAAATGGAATCACTGAATACTGAAAAGCAAAGATAATGAAGAATAAAAAACAGAACAGTATATTCAAGGATCGTAAGATAACTACAAAAGTTGTAACACATGTATGATAGGATTACCAGAAGAAAAATGAAAAAGATACAGGAGAAAGTTTTTACGTAACAATGACTTAAAGTTTACCTAAATATATGTCATACACAGATACAGGAACTCAGAGAAGCTCAAGCAAGTTTATTATGCCACAAACACTAAACCAAAGCATATCATTTTCAGACTAAAGAAAATCAAAGACAAAGAAAAAATCCTAAGGAATCCAGGGGGAAAAAAATGCCTTAGCTATAGAAGAACAGAAAAGGAATTATGTTTGACCTCTGCTCTGAAAGCAGGCTGTCTACAGAGGTAGAGTGAAATATTTCTAGCATTTGAGGGGGAAAAATAAACACCACCAACTCAAAATTCTGCCCCTGCAAAATTATCCTTCAAAAGTGAAAGAGAAATACTTCCTAAGACAAACAAAATGAGGGAATTTGTTGCCAGTAGATCTGTTTTGCAAAAAATGGCTTTTAAAAATTCTTCAGAGAGAAGGATAATGAGTTAGGTCAGAAACTCGGGGCTACGTAAAGGAAGGAAGGGCATCAAAGCAGAAATAAGCGAAGATAAAGTAAAAACTTTGTTTTTCTTACTCTTAATTGAACAGATAACCATTTGTTCAAAATAATAGCAACACGGTATTTGATTATATATGCTTAAGTATATGCCTTATGAATAAGAATACCAGAAATTTTTGAGGCAAAAATGCTAGTGAGGTGTGAAGAAATGAAAGAACAAATGGAAGCTGGAGTAATAGACGAATAAATATTCTTGCGTGTGAAATAATTTGCATTAATAATAAAAGTTTAAAAAATCTAAAAGATCCCAAAAAGCCAACACAATATCGAGGGAGAGAAGCTAATTTGGAAGAGTTACACTAACCTACTTTAAGACCTACTAGAAAGCTATGGTAATCAAGACAGTGTGGTATTGGGGAGAGACTGACAAATAGATCAATGGAACAGAATACAGAGCCTAAAACTAGAGCAACACAGTACAGTCCATTGGTCTTTGAAAAAGGAGCAAAGGTAATTCAATGAAGAAACAAATGGTGCTGGAATAACTGGGCATCCACATGCAAAATAAATAAACACATACATCTAGCCAGGGACCTTACACCTTGCACAAAAAATCAACTCAAAATAGATAACAGGCCTAGATGTAAAATGTAAAATTATAACACTCCTAGAAGAAAACACGTGAGGAAAGCTAGGTGACGTTGGGCTTGGTGATGACTTCTTAGATGTAACATAAAAAGCACAAAGCATTTTCTTTTTAAGTTGATAACTTGCGCTTCTAGCTAAATAAAATCCAAAACTTCTGTTCTGTGACAGAAAATGTTAAATGAATGAAAGGATAAGCCATAGACTGGGAGAAAACATTAGCAAAGCCCAAAGAATGTACAACACAAAGATTCAACTCTAGTATAAATTATGAGCTTTTATTAATAATACACAAATATTGGCTCACCAATTATAAAAATATAGTACAGTAACTCAAGGTCTTATAACGAGGAAACTGTAAGTGTAAGAGGTTACATGGAAACTTTCTGTAATTTCCATCTAATTTTTCTGTAAACCACTAACTGCTCTAAAAAGTTAAATACATTATATATTTAGAAGATATCTTTAACAAGCAGGTAAGTTTGTTAATCTTATTGTAAATTATGCAATATACTTCTAAATAACTCACTGATAAAACAAATCAACTTGGAAATTTGAAACTATTTTGAACTGAGATAAAAGTTGACATGTAAAAACTTTAGTGATAAAGTTAAAATATTGTTTACAGAAAAGCATATAACCATAAATTAATATACTAAAAATAATAAAATCCTGAAAATCAAATACCTAAGCTTTTATATAAAGAATCATGTTAAATAAAATTAACTAAAGAAAGTGATAAGAATATGACAAAAACACGACTAGAAGCCATTAAAATAGAATTTATATGCATGCTAGAAAAAATTCAATTTATTTCTTAGAAAACCTTTTTTGTTTTATAATTTAAAAAGTTATGAGATCTATCAACATTAATCAAGATTTACAAAAAGAAGAAACAAAATAGAGGAAGACAAATAACTCGACAAACTGTAACTTTATTATAAAATTCTTAGCAAATGAAGAGTAAGATATTTATTCAATCTGATAATACTTACAAAATATGTGCAGTCAGCCAATGTTTATTTAAAGCTTTCACCTCAAGATTCTGATGAGACCCTGATGCCCTTGAACAGCAGTTCTCCTCCATATTGTGTTAGATAGTCAGTGCAGTGAAGCAAGCCTAGGAAAGAAGGAAAGAAAAAAAAAGGGGGGGTGATGGTGAAGGAATGTTTGAAAAGAAATAAAATGCCATTACTTTCCAAAGACAAGACTATGTAATTCTTAAATTCCAAGAAATTTACAGTAAACTTTGAAATTAGACAACTGATTTTAAAAGATATCTGCTTAGAGCCAGGGTGGAGTTATACGAATCAAATTTACTCTACCATGTGAAGTAAGCAAAAACAACAAAAAAAATTTTTAACTGTGAGATACAGCACTAAGGACATGATCATGAAAGAAATAACTAATAGATTGGTCTTTATTAAGATGAAAAACTTCTGCTCTGTTAAAGACAATGTCAAAAGGATGAGACGACAAGCCACAGAATGGGAGAAAATATTTATAAAAGATACAATGAAGGATTGTTATCCAAAATATACAAAGAACTGTTAAAACTCAAAATGAAGAAAGCAAATAACCTTATAAAAAATAAAGGTTAATTCTCAGCCATAAAAAAGAATGAAATAATGCCATTTGCAGCAACATGAATGGACCTAGAGATTATCATACTGACGTAAGTCAGATAAAGACAAATATCATATAATATCACTTACATGTGGAATTTAAAAATAGGACACAAATGAACCTCTTAAAACAGAAAGATACTCACAGACATAGAAAACAAACTTATGGTTACCAAAGGGGAAAGTAGGGGGAGAGATAAATTGGGATTTGAAGATTAGCAGATAAAAAATACTATATATAAAATAGATTAACAGCAAGATCCTACTGTATAGCACAGGAAACTACATTCAATATCTTGTAATAACCTTTAAAAAAAAAAGAATATGAAAAAGAATATATATATATATATATAACTGAATCACTGTGCTGTACAACAGAAACTAACAAAACATTGTAAATCAACTATACTTCAATATAAACATATTTTTTAAATGGCTAAAAGACCTGATTCACCAAAGAAGATATGAAGTTAGCAAATTAGCATATGAAAAAATGCTCCACATTTTAAAGTCATTAGGGAATTACAAATTAAAACAACAATGAGATACCACTCCACACCCATTAGAATGATCAAAATCCAAAACACAACAACAAATGCTGACAAGGTTGTGGACCAACAGGAGCTCTTATTTACTGCTGATGGGATTGCAAAATGATACAGCCATTTTGGAAGACAGTGGCAATTTCTTGCAAGACTAAACGTTCTCTTACCATATGATCCAACAATCACTCTACTTGTTATTTACCCAAAAGAACTGAAGAATTATGTCCACACAAAATCTGCAAATGGATGTGTTAATTGAAATAAATGCACAGCCTTAAAGTTGAGAGTTATGTTATTTGGTGGGAGGACTTCAGCTGGATTGACAGACTCTCAGATCGCTCTGAAAAACTGCTCTGAAGAGGTAGGGGGGAGCTAGGATATATAGGAGTTTTATAACAAAGACCAGGTAAGTGGGAACATTAAAAGATTGCTTGTTAACTAAAGAAAACCAGGCATCTCAAGTTAAAGAATTTAGCACTTTTCTATGTGTGGGAGGGAGCAAACATTTGGGCTTACTGAATTCATCCCTTTGACAAGCACCTAGCTATCTAGGGCCAGAATCCTGTCCTTTCTTATTCTGAGTCCCCTCAGAGGGCAGCACTGTGAGTGGCTGCAGAGGCTGGGCTGCAGTCTTGTCTTCACTGGGGGGTTGCGGCAGCCGCTGATGACTTGATGGCTTCAGCATTCTTTGTTTACTGATATGGCTTACAGTATTTTTCATTCACAGATGTTTATAGACTCTTCATCCTTAATTGCCAAAGTTGGAAGCAACCAAGAGGTTCTTCAGTAGGTGAAAGGTTATATAAACTGCCGTACATCTAGACAAGAACATATTATTCAGCACTAAAAAGAAATGAACTATCAAGCCATGAAAAGACATGGATGAACCTTAAATGCCTGTGACTAAGTGAAAGAAGTCAATCTGAAAAGACTGCATACTGTGTAATTCTAAATATATGATATTCTAGAATGCCAAAATATTCTGGAAGAGGCAAAACTATGAAGACAGTAAAAAGATCAGCAGTTGCCATGGTTACAGGGGAGTGAGAGAGGACTAGGCAGAACACATAGAATTTTTAGGATATTGAAAATATTCTGTATTATATTATAATTGTGGATACATGCCATTGGACGTTTCCAAAAATCCATAGAATATACAGCAAAGAGAGTAACATTAATGTAAACTATGTGCTTTGGGTGACAATTAAGTGTCCATGTAGGCTCACAGACTGTAACAAATTACTTTTGTGATGCAGAATGTGGATATCGTGGGAGACCTTGACTGGGATGGGATGGGGGTGAATGAGAATTCTTTGTACCTTCTGTTCAACCTAACTGTGAACATAAAGCTGCTCTAAAAGAAGTATATTAAAAAAACACACACACACACAAACTCCAACAACAAAATATATAACAATTTTGAAGACTTTGGGCATTAAGCAACAAAGGAGAGTGATTCCTTAGTGAGGGAAACAAACCAGGTGAGTTCTGGTTTAAAGGTTGTCTCAGTTTACTGCGCTGAGAGAATTTTCAGGCCACTGAGGCAGGGAGCCCAAGTGGAGCCTGAAGGACTCTCTAGGTTGAGTAATATTGCTGAGAGATAAGACCAGCTAGGATTCGTCAGGCAGTTAGAGAGGAGAGCTCTGCATAGACGATCTCCCTTGACTGTTTAGCAGAGCACTGATCACCACAAGCATGACAGAAAAAGACTCAAGGCTAGGAAAAGAATCTCCTAAAAGGATTAGAAGAAACAGTGCCCACCTTTCACACAGGACTGTGAATAGTGCTGGTTCCCACCAGACAGACAGGAAAACCGTGTGATTCACAGGTCATTAGGTAGAGTCTCACCTCGGTAGCAGGCAACAGTTTACAGTTGACTGGGAACATCCCTAGTTCAGACTGACAAATTTTAAAAGCAAGACCTGAAGGAGCAAAATGTTTCCAACTGACTTATCTATATCTCAAAAAAGAGCTTAAGAATATTCTACAGGAAATGAAAATTATCCAGAAACAAACAAGATAAAATGCACAACATCTGAAGACTGTGTAATTTACCAAATATATCAGCAAAGTCCAAGTATACTCTGTGACTAGTCATAAGGACTAGTAATTAGGACCCTGTAGCAAGTGGAGAATCCACAACTGTGGGACGCAAGTAGGACCTACAGGAGATCCAGAAAGAACTACCAGAGAAGCCCTTAGCTTGCCAGTTCTTTAGTGAGAAACACCTGGCCACTGATACAGAACCAAACTTTCTACTTTTTGTTGTATATTGTATATAAACATGTATAACGAAATGAATACAGTTTTTTTTTTTTTCATTTCAGTGAGTGGAAGGTAGTCATTCTCAACAAATCTCTTTGATATTTTCATAATTACTCAGAGGAAATCATTTGTTTCATGCATTAATGTATTATTCAGATAACAGTTTTCTTTTAAATCCGACTATGTATCAGACCCAACGGAAAAATTGGGCAATAATGTAGTGAATAAGAAAAAAAACCTCAGTACTTGTTTTCCTGGAGTCTATGATATATTGGAGAGGACTGATATTAACATAAAATCATAGATATTTAATGGAATTTTATATAAAAATAAAAACTAATTTGTTAAATCAGCATGGAGAGTTAAGAAGTTAATGAGATGCAGATATACAGATGTATACAGATATACAGAAATCTATGTGTATACAGATACACATAGTATACTACGTTAGATTCATACAGAAGCTCACAGGATTCCAGCAGACAGTATCAGGCCAGCCCTCCTGATGAAATCATTTTAATACCTTGTATTTATCTGTATATGTCACAGGCAACAAATTCAGTTACAGTGATATAAACCAGAAGTTGGTTAGCTTTAAAAATAAATAAATAAATAAATAAATAAAGCTGAGCAGCTGTCTTTGCCTGGCATTATTATCCTTAGAGAGAACTACCTAACAGCAACAAAAAAGTTTTATTGGGTTATGACTATTAGAGGTAATTCTACTTTTTACATGCTGAAACACCTGTTTGAAAAGAAGCTATATCTCGGTTGATATTTTTTCCACCAAGGATTTAAACAAGAGCTTGTTAATTCCCTTCTTTAGAAACTAGAAATGTGCCCAAGAAGAATGCCACCATCATTTAGTCCTGTTAAAATTTTAATGAAATAAAACCAATGCCACTATAATTGTGTTGTAGCTAGAGGTTATTTTCTAAACACGTATTTAAAGAAAACTTCTGTGGGATGAAAGCTGAACATTTTCATACGCCTACTGCATTTAAAAGGGAAACAAAAATACATTGATATTGTCGTTGTATTTTTCATTCTCCGAGAGGTTAGCACTTTCCGTTCCACTCTGAGAGTGTGGAGGCTACACTTTATGCTTGCTTCCAAGGGATGCACTCTCCTTCTTGAGTTGGATTTCTATTCCTTGTTGTGTCATTTTCCGGTTTGGCAGCTGGTTGCCATAGGTATGGAATTCTTTAGTAGTTCTTAGCTTTCTTTTTCAACACTCTGATAGAGACTGGTAAATCATACCAACATTTCCCTGATAAACATCTCAAACGTTAAATTATTTCTTATATCTGTTCTAGTATTGAAGGTCTTGAACAAGTCTTGTCATCACTTTATCACAATGTGCTAAAATAAAGCCTTGCCCCAATTTTGTCAAGACAAAGCAATTCAGAAGACTTCTAACCTGGTCTACTGATTTAAGGTGAATGAGATGGATTTAGTCAATAGAAGCTTTGGTGAGGAGAGAAGAGAGAGTAATAAAAACTACTTTTGTGGCAGATCAAAATCAAATCACAAGAATTACTTCAATTTCATATAAAATTCTATTTACAAAGGCTCAGTAAGACAGGTAAACTCACAATCAAAAGAAATACGGCTGGGAGGAATTAAATTATACAGGTGAGAAACAATTTTTTAAATTAAATTTTTGCAGTAATGTCCATGGAAAGAAGTTGAGTCTCTGCTTAGTCACTCTGAGGGGAAATCATCTGGAAAGTGATGGTGAACATGTAAGTGTTAAAAGAAATCAGTGGAAACAGAGATTGTGATTATAGTCAAACCAGAAACAATGCCATAAACAGGGAGGACATGATGTTTGGTGGAATAGTCCAGACCCAGAACACAAATCTCACATGTATGTGGAATCAAAAATAATCACACTCATAGAAACAGATTAGAGTGGTGGCTGCCAGAGGCGGGGGGAAACAGAAATGAGGAAATGTTGGTCAGAGGGCACAAAGTTTTGATAATGCAAGATGAATAGGTTCTGGAGATCTAAGGTACAGCAATGTGACTCTATTGCTGGATTGTAGACATGAAATTTGCTAAGAGGATAAATCTTAAGCATTCTTATCCCCCACACACACCCACACACACAAAAGGAAAGAGAGAAAGAAAGGAGAAGGAAGGAAGGAAGGAAGGAAGGAAAATAGTAATCTTTGGGAGATCATGGCTATGTTATTTGTTTGATTGTGGTGATCATTTCACAATGTATATGTATATCAAAACATTAAGTTACAAACCTTAAATATATATAATTTTTATTTGTCAATCATACCTCAATAAAGCTAAAAAAAAAATCTCAATTTCAGGTGTGTTCCTCAAGATTTGTGGTGTGTGTGTGTGTGTGTGTGTGTGTGTAATTCATTAGGGGGAGTTTCTGCTGAAGCAAATCTTTTTGTTAAAATAAAAGATAATTATGTAGAGCAAATGAACTATTCTCTGTCTCATATGCTTCATAGATGTGGGTCTTCTTTGCCCTGGATGAAGCATTCTGAACGGCAAACACAATAGCATCATATCTGGGTGTCTGTGTTCATTTGATTCTGGGAACAATTGTAAGCAGCTGTGGCTGCTTCAGGGATGCACTCTTTCTGTTTCAGGGCCCAGCCAAGTCTCCATCTTTTCAGCAGCAAAACTGCAGTTCTGTGTTGCTCTGTCTCTATGAGTATATCCACAATGAAAAATCTCCCCAGCTTTTGCAATGTGCTTCACTGAAGCTGAAGAATATTTAATTCAGAAAGAACTGGAACATGCTTGGTTTCTCGTCTCCAGTGAGAACACAGTACAATACTTCTAAAAACTTACTTCCCGAAGAGCAAAGGGACTTGGATACTCTCAAGTCAGGAAATGTGATGTTGCTGCAAACTTTTGGAATCTCTTTCTCACGGCCCCTGAAAATTGCTACCTCCTTAGTGACTGCGCCATTCTAGCACAAACAGTGCCCCAATTTTAGCTTTCCATGTGCATCTAATAGCTTTTTACTCCATTACTTGAAGAAATGAAAATGTGCTATTGGCGTAGCCACCTAAGAGGGGCTACTAGCATTAGCTGAAATTATTGGTGGCACTTGTTCCAGATTGTTTCCTTATTCTCATCAGAGCACATATATTTTTTATGTTACAGAGGTTTCAGGTTAATTTATACAAATTTATTACCTATTCTGCATTGGTATTGGAGAAAATTTACTTGACAATTGGTGGGTGACACTGGGCTATAGTATAAAGTAAAGAGAAAGCACGAAATGTTGAAAAGGTACCTGCCATTCTTACATAGCACAGAAGGTAAATCTCTATAGACAAATAGACTGGGAATTGTAGAATGAAGGAGCTCTCATTGTGCTTAACAGTATCGGAGGAAGATAATTCCGGGAAGAGAAAATAGCCAGCAGGGCTAGATACACAAAATTTCATGTTTCCTTATCACATGAGGTTATCAGCTCTCCAAATTCGATGGTGGTTTTATTTGTTTAATTCAAAGAGCAGTTCAAACTCTCTCAGGATGGTACTCCATCTAAAGAGATATTTATGCAGAGCAAACACAAAAGAACCAGTTAATTTTTGCAGCATCAAAGTTCAGAATTGAGTCTTGTCTGAAAGGTTTGTTTGTTTGCTGACAAAACCAACGTGAACCAACTGAATGAGAGGGACTGACAGTAACAAAGTGGTGAGTGTTTTTCCTCCTTAACAAATAGTTTGTAGCAAATGAAGCAGTTAAAATAATTTAGTATTAATCCAGAAGCATTGAACGGATTATAAAAGTTAGTTATGTGGACGTTAGTGCTTCCCCAGTGTCTGCTGAGAGAGCCCAGTAGCAATGCTGAGGGGTACCCTCCTCCCCAAACTCACTGATTCATTTCTCTCTGCACTTAGCACATGCTGTGAAGCCCTAGGCAAGTTACTTAACCATTTTATACCATGGTTTCCTCACATGTGACGTCTGGAAAATCGCAGTATCTATTTTTCGGGTTTATTATCAGATTAAATGAAGCAATACTTCTGAAGTACTTAGAATAGCAACTGGTCCATGGTAAGAACTCAATAAATGTTAGCTATTACTGCAGGGTTCCTGAAAAGACTCTGTGTCATCTGCCACCCATCCCACTTCACACACATATTCTGCTCTCCATATGGTGTTTGTAAGCTAATATATAGAAGCGAAACATGGTCTCCGCTTATTTAGCACTTTGAATGTATCAGACGTTTCATAAACGCCGTGTTGTGGGCACAATGCGGCGGGCGGGTGACGCGGGTGGGTAGAAGAATTACCACAGACCCAGAAAAGTTCAGGAAAGTTGAACAGTTATGCTGCTACAGGCAACAGCGGGCCACACAGGCCAGAGGCGCCTGCGTGAGCCCCGAGGGTGGGCATGCAGGGTCTTTTATTGGGAGCAGGGGGTTTAGCACACAAGGAGTAGGGGCTGCAAGAGCAATGCCTGGAAGGTCCCTGGAGATTCCTCTGAACAATAGGATTTAGGACTTTGATTAGGGCCGGATGTAAAGCCGGTCCACCTAGGGTATTGTGAGATGGGCCATGTCCTGGGGCGATGAGTTTTGTTAGGGAAAACACACATGAGAGAAGGTGTCTTACATCTTGCAGAAATGCAGGTATGCAAAGGATCCTGCCCTGGGGAGTTGGGGTTAAGGTGTCAATAGGCTCCAGGCAGGCAGAGAGCCCCGGGGTGGGGGTTTTATGACTCCAGAGAGTGCCAGCCGGCTCCACAGGCTGGGTATTATACTTTCTACAACCTTGCAACATAGGAATGTTTATGCCGATTTTGAAGATTTTCAAAATGAGACACTAGAAACCGGTGTTTCATCTACAGTCAGACAGCTCGTAAGTGGCGTTGTCTCTGACTGAATTAGAACTTAAAAAAAAGGAAGGTTGAATCCAGACATTGCAACCTCAGCTAACCATAAGACTTTTAATCAAATCATTAAAATATCTGATCTTCAGTTTAACCACAAAAATATAAGATTTTGTGAGAAAATATATTTCAAATACGAAATACTATAATAATGCATACACTACTTATATGGAATTTTTTGTATTATAATACATTCAATTGCGACATATAATGTGTTATAATTGGATAACATAGTATTGCTTTCTAATTCTATACCCCAAATGGTTCAAAGAGTGAGCATGTCTTGCTAGTTCAAATATTCCAGCTTAAATAAATTGTCAAGGAAAACAAAATTGTAAACTTAACTATACACAACACACACACACACGCACCTGTTGTTTTCACTTGAAAAAAAATATATCCATATTTAACAAATGTTTCATTATTTAGCTAACACAACACTCAACATGTCTCAGGCTCCACTTTAATAATTTTACAGATATTAATTCATTTAATCTTCATATCAACCCTATGAGGTAAGTATTATTTCCCCGATTTTAGAGGGTGAAATGAGGCATAAAGAGGTTAAATTATTGGCTCAGATTCTCACGTAATGGCAGAGCCAGGATTCAGATGCCAGAAATCTTCAGATTTTCACTGTGATGACTCTGGTAGGGAAAATCAGAAGTCTCTCTTTTTGACTGGACATTTCATCTGAATTATAGCACAGTTTATCTGCATATGCTCTATTGTGTCCTGTACAAGTTTTCTTAAAAGCATGATGAGCAGAGAGCACAGCCATCAATGACCGCTACTGATTATTATTGCCCCAAGATTTTACTTCTCAGTGCTGCTCACGACTACTTAACTGAACTTAAGAAGCAGCTTAACTAAGCAGCTAAATTACTTTATCCTTTTTAATTCTGTAGATTAAATAATTATATGAAAGAAGAAAAGCCATTATTCAAAATGATTAATTTTGTAAGCAGTCACTTGATTAAAACCACTACAAGTCCCAAATGGGTATGCTTCCTTTCCACTATCAATATGCATGGTTATGATCCATTATTAGCTACACCTGTAAGGAAGACTAAATGTTTTCATCACAGTGTTGCCAAAGATATCAATTAACACTGAGCAGGAGAAGTGGAGAGTATAGCACAGTGATAGAGTGCATGCCTAGCATACACAAGGTCCCATGTTCGATCCCCAAGCTTAAATAAATAAATTAAATCAATGCAATTGCCTCCCTCCCCACCCCTAAAAAGACTGAACAGTAAAAGGAGTAAATATATTATAAAATTGAATAGAAAGCATATCTATATGATTTCCATAGATTTTTTTAACCTAGTTTTTAATTTCAAATTCTTCCTCATTTGAGGGAAAAAAATTAATAAAATCTATTCGTTATTGCGGCAAAATGCACACTATTTAAAGATTATGTAATTCTCAGATTGGTTCAGTGCAAGGTGGATCTTAAAAGCCAAATTCAAATTTTGACAACTTTCTCTGGAGAAGAAATGTATTGAGAGAATTTATCATCCCAGTTATATCACTCCATCCAGTTTTTGCCAGGCAAACTTCCTGTTGTCAACAAACCTCTATAAACCTGAAAGTACGTTAGCAACATTATGTATGCAGAGAAAGTGGAAAATGACATGGAGTACAGGCAGTAAATTCAGGACAATTATGGGTTCAACAGTTTACCATGTCGTTTTGGAAGGGGGCATCCATGATGCAAATACTCATTTTTTCTCTTATTTATTCTGCACCAATTGTTACAACATCATTATCATGAAGAAGTGGGAAATAGCAATGATGACGAACTTCTTTATTGGGGCTGTTCCTCACATTGTCACCTCTTTTTACTTTCTACTCTTGCTAAACTATTAAACAGTACAACTTTTTCACATTTCCAGAGTGTTTCAAAAGCCATCTGCTTTTTTTCTTACCAAAATGTGGAAATATAAATACTTCCCATTTTAGCTTTCGCATCTAATTAGCTTCTTTTATTTTAAATCTCCGAGGACCAATATGAATTTCATATCAGCTGCCAAATATTCAGACATCTTCTGCAATTGGGTAACATTTAGCAATAGTAGTTACATTTTTGAAACCTCATTTTGCTTTAGTTAAAAAAAAAATAAGGAATCAGGCTAAAACATTACATTTTTCCTAATCTTCCTTTAAAATTTAACATGCAGAAAGAAGTTGATATCTTCAGGAAACTTTGTTATGCAAATTAAGTAAAGGGAAGAGAATTTCAGAGAATGATAAAACAAATAAAAGGAGATCTAGAGTTTTGAGAGGTGAAATAATTGAATCTTAATGATTGTGTTAAATAGGCTAATTTTTATATATAATTGGTTACTGTGTTGATAAATAACAGTCATTTTTTGCTCAGTGCATATGCATTTATAATTATTTAGGGAAAAAATCTCTTTTTTTCATTTAGTCACCCAATTGATATTAACTACTGAAAGACCTAAAATCATTTAATTAATTTCAGAAACATGAATTGCATGGATTCTGCACTTGAAATACACAGATCTATAATTTTCATTGTGCAGGTAAGTTGGTACCTGGTCTCTTTAGAAACATGGCATACTTTGGGTGATATATTTGTATGGGCTTCAAAATAATGCTCTTCAAGAGTGCTTTATCCAAATATTTAAAGCTATATTTTTTCAGGTTTTGGGGAAATTCTACTAGCCCTATGATTTCTCTCTACTTTTAAAATGAAAATTTTAAATCTTATTTATTTCTTTGATCATTGACTCACCTCCTGACCCCAAAACATGAATTTAATGAAAGCTGTTGAGTTCCCTAAAGAGGTTTATCTACTTTTAAGCTATTCTTTCTTCAGAGTGCATTTTATAGTTATAAAATTCTTGCTTTTCACCAGTTTGCCCCATCAATGGATAAACTAATTTCCACCTTAATGGAAAGAATTGTGATGGTTTAACTGTTTCATGAGGCTAAAAATTTAGACTAAACTGATTTTCAATCTCATTTTCAGAGAAAGATAGTTATGACCTAAGAATTGTTTTCAAAACCATACCCAATTTTAAAAGTGTGTTTAACAGAGCTCATATTTTATTATACTATATTTTCTTTGTAGTTTCCTTGCTGATCCTGGGAGGAAGAATCACCCCCTCAGACGAATTTTCTTCCATGGTTTCTGCACTCAGAGACTGATGCTTCAGGAAGAATTCATATCTCTTTGAACTCATATGAAGAACAAGTACTCTTAAGTTTTATTGTGAATTTAGCCTGTAATAATATGCAAGTGATCATGCAATTTAAAACCAGTTCTGGCTTTTACACTCATGTTTTGTTTAGCTCAGCTTTAAATTGTCAGAGGTCACAGTAAACAATTATGCTTTTATTTTATGATAAGATGTCACTGGGAATGCTGTGCCAAGAAGTAACAATTTATTACCAAGAAAATATCTACAGTTACCTATATATTTTCTTTTTGAATTATATTTTGAATTCCTTTAAAGCAGTTGTTAGATATTGATGCTAATTACTCCTTGGAGAAATATCCAAAACTAACCTCACTGTAAAATAACTAAATGATATTCAGCTGGGTAATAATTAAATATGGTGTGCAAGTCTTTTTTTTTAAAAGATTTTATAACTAGACTGGTTATGATAGCAGATTATGCATTAATGATTTAAGTGCTGACAGAGTATGATCTATCAAATGATACCCAGTCCAAGAAATACAGGAAACAGGGTATAGATATACATTTGGGGGGCATATTTTGAGCTAGCAGAGTTTATTTGAATACGTAGGTGGGGAGGAGGGTATATTACTACAGTTAGGTCAAAACATTTTTTTTCCCTCTTAGCAAATTGTATAACTTTTGAGCTAAGTTAAAAAAAAACCAAAAACCTCAACTTTAATAAGAATGAAGATGATACAATAGCTAGACACAATAGTACACCAATGGTGAAAACTCTATTTATGACCCTTTGTGACTCTGTTTTTGCTACAATTGTAATTTAATGAAACTTACTTGACTCTTGCCTTTGTCGTTTACATCTGAGTGCGTTTGGTGAAATTTCTTAATATTATCTACTTCAATCACATCATCCAGAAACCAAGGATCATAGAGCTTAATTGGTTTATAGGTATTAAAAGAAGAAATGTATGTGAAAGTAGCTCAGATATGTACTCAATAAAGTTATAAAATGTGGTTGAATCGACATAACTCAGGCCAAAATTTTTTCTTGGCTTTTTCTCTTCCTCTAAGACCTAACAGTCTAAAATATGGGTTTATGAAAACAAAAATACAACAACAAAAAAATCCTAGTGCTTATTTGAAATAATGATATAACAAAACAACAAAAGAAGGCAAAGAAAAAAAGAAGCTTAATTCTCATTTACTAAAATAAAATTATTTTTCCCTCTAAAGTTAACTCATAAATAATTTGTAGATAAAATCAAAGTATAAACAATATTATAAGATGCATATGAACAAATATAGTGTGTTAAAAATATATCCTCAAGGCAAGGATCAAGTCAATATTAGTAGAATTTTTAAGGCTTCGCAATGGAGATCACATTTGTGCTGGGTTTTGAAATATGAATAAACTTTCAACTATTTAAGAAGGTGATAAGGAAATTCCATGCAAAGGGAGAAGCATGAGCAAAGTTATGGAAGTACTTGAATGGGCATGCCACATTCAAAACTTAGGACATATGGAAGTACATGAATGGACATGCCACATTCAAAAATTAGGACATATGGAAGTACATGAATGGGCATGCCACATTCAAAAATTAGGACATAATGGATAATACTTAGGTTTGATAGGATAGAGTGATAGACAACAAAAAACAACCAAATAAATAAAGACATCAGTATTTGCTTACACCAATATGGTACATGTGTACAAAAACATTCAAAAGAACACCCAAGAGTTAATTCAATGAATTACTATTGCTTTATAACCAATTAAATCACAGTAGCTTCACCTTCATACTTGCTCATTTGCTAGAGTGAAAAGGTTGATATCTACCATTTTCAATCTCTGGGAGGATACAAACACAAATTGACGTATGAGAAACAATGGTCATTATTTTAAATAAAGTTTAAGACTTTTGGTGGGATTCCAGTCTGATTCCTCTCTTAACTATATTTGAATAAATGATTTGAAAACTTAACAAGTTATGCCAAATGCAGATACTGAATGACGTCTCATTTTGGGGGAGGGGTAGGTTATTAGGTTTATTCATTTATTTATCTTTTTTAAGGAAGGTACTGGGGATTGAACTCAGGACCTCACTCATTCTAAGCATATGCTCTACCACTGAGCTATACCCTCCCCCTGACATCTCATTTTTATAGTCAGATGGTGATTATTAGGAACTTAAAAAAAATTGGATGATATCGTGTTTTATCACGAGAATTAAACAAAGGGCCAAGCCAAATAGAGTAAAAAAAAATAAAAATAAAACACTCCTCCCTAGGACTGTTCACTTGGGATTTACCTAGGCTCAGGTAAAGGTCAAAGCATCTCTCTGTTGACCTTTCTCAATGTAAATTACAGTTCTAAAAATTCTGGAAGGAGGAAACCTTAAATCAAAAGAAATCAAACTAGTTCTAGGGAAAGTCATAGACTTATTTTTAGTGGCACGTGTTATGAAGAAAATATATGTTCACTTAAGTAAAATATAAGCATGTTTGCTTGCAGGCAAATACTCAGTCAGGAGGTATCTTAGATGTCCGAGTCTCTACAATGAAGCTGCTCAGTTTCCCATCCCCTTTCATTATGAGTCTAAACTGTCAGCCCCACCTCTTTCCCTAGTCTGACAAATCTAGTTCACCTTGCATCTTTTGTCCTTGTTGCGACAACAGCTCTAGATAACACATTCCTGGTACTGTCAGAAACAGCTAGTCTGCCAAGACAAAATATGACAGGGAGCAGGAGACCGAAATAAAATTTTTATGTATTTATTTTTTGTTTGATAGTTTGCTTTACAATTATTTTTCTGCTTTCCTTAGAGCTCACTAATATATAAATATTCTTCAGGGCTCTGAAGGTGAATAAAAATATTATATTTTAATTAAATGCATCCAAATGAGATTTTGAAATAGATACTAAAAACACCTACTTTTGAGTGAGAAGAATTACCTCTTAATGATTCCCCATGCTATGCTTAGACTATAGTTATGATTATAATGTGCTTATTTTATTTCTATAGTTTTCTGTTCAAAATTTCATGGTTCTGATATCTTTTTTTTCCCTTGTGTGTGGATGAATATCCACAGTAAGTTGTACACATAACACACATTCATATCTGAGATCTTGTATTAAAATATATATTTACCTATGTACATGCAACTATATAAGAATCTACATGTTTGTATTGTAACAGAGCATTTATAAAATATTATTCTTATTTTATATCATATACATTATATTTGTATGTATATGAATATGTTGATATGAAATTTTAGTATATAAGCCAACTATCTGCATCCTAATATTCATGATAATATTAATAAACATTGTATGCCAGTATTCATGAAAATAATGGAGAAGAGACCTTACCAGAGTCATGTAAGAATGGACAACAATAAACATTTTTAAACATTTAGATAGTTTAGTATGGGACTCAAAAATTTTTTAAGTTCAAAATCTCTGTCTATACTACACTACACTTTTAATAACTATAGCATATCTCCTTGGTAATATTATCAATATTTTGGTATTGGCCATCATTTTTTAGTTTCTCTGGGAGTCACAGATACTGCCATATCCTGCAGCAAATCATCAACAGTGAAGTTGGATCCTCTGATCATTTTTAAATACTCTGTCCAAAGCCTTGTAGCGAAAGGAGAAGAGTAGGAAAATGATGGCGTTTTGTGTGTGTGTGTGGTTATGTCTAGAAATGTTTCTCAATCTGCTCCCACGTATTGGCTACTACTTTGACTTTTCTTTTCTTTTTTTTTTTTTTTTTAAATGTCGGCCGGTGTAGGTCTCCCCTTATATGGCCTTCATAAAAGCAATTATTTTTACATTCTTCTGGTCCAGCTCTCTTTTTGAACATTTATTTTATAACCAGGGCTTCCCTCCCTTCTGGGCAGTTTCAAATAAAATATCTTTTCTATACCACACCCTGCCTAGTCTTTCAAAAATCAGCTTAGACATTTTCTTTCTGTGAACTTTCATTGTGAAGTTCATGGAACTAAGTATGGTTTTTTTGGGCATTGGCTAGTATCATGCATATAGTTCTATTGTAGAGATATAGTAATTAAAAAAACTTATATATTTTCCTTTGTAAAAACAACTTTATTGAGTTGGAATTGAAATTCATTAAGCTACATTTATTTAAAGTGTGCAATATGATATGTTTTTATATACACATACACACATAAAACCATTGTCACAATCAAGATAACACAAATGTATGTCATTCTCAGATATTTCCCTGCTCCCTTTGGTAATTATTTTCTGCTGCGATTCTGCCCACACTCTACCATCCCAAGTAAAACTTACTCTGCTGTTTCTGTATGCTAATTCATGATTTCTACAATCGTATATAAGTTGAATGAGTATATGCTCTTTTTTTTTGTTTTGCTCTTTTATGTAGGACAATTATTTTGAAATTCACTGGTGGTGTTTTCTGTGCCAATAGTTCGTTCCTTTGTAAGGCTAGACAGTATTCTATGACATGGATATGCCCCAACCTGTTTATCCATTCACAAGCTGATGGACATTGGGTGGTTTCCAGTTTGGGGCCACTACAAGTAAACCAGCTATAAATATCCCTGTGTAAGTCTGCATGGACATGTCTGGTCTTGGGTAAATACAGAGGACAGAAATGCCGGGTCCTTAGGGTAGATCTATGTGTAACTTTTTAAGAACTTGACAATTAATTATCCAAAATGGTTTTACCAGTTTATATTCCCCACCAGGAATCTTTAGGCATTCTCATCCCTCTACAACCTCAAAGTAACCTTTGTAGTTACTTCTTTAATTTCTCTTTTGATTGACAGGCTATTTAGATGAATATTATTTGGTTTCCCAATACTAAATTTTTTCAGAGTTAATTCTGTTGAGAACTTCAAATTTAATTCATTATAGTCAGAAAACATATTTTGCATGACTTGAATTATTTGAAATGCATCAAGATTGTTGTATTGCCTAGAATATGGCCTGTCTTGGTAAATTCTTTGTGTGCACATGAACTGAATGTGTAATCTGCTTTTTTGAGGTGGATTATTCTATAAATGTCATTTAGTTTAAATTGGTTGATTATGCATTTCAACTTTTCAATATATAGGCAGTCCTCACTTTGTAATATAGAGCGGGCTAATAAAAATCACTATGCAAGCTCAAACTTCTGAAATGATGAAACCAGTCTTTGCTGGCAGTAAAATATTCTTCTTCTGTTTCCTTGCAATTACCATTTTATTTCAATGTGGCAACTAACTTCAGCATTTCCATCTGAATGCTAATCAAACTGATTAGGTGACATTTGAAGTTACACTAAAATTAAAAGTTTATCAGAGTCATTCACGTATTGAAGATCAATTGCTAGCTACATAGAGTTTCTTGTTTTTGATCGTACTTGGAACTGTGTCTCTAATAAATAAGCCCTGATCCATTTTCCCAAGCTTCATAAACCCTGATGAAGTGATCTGCTGTGACCAATAAATTTAGATGGATCGACACTTAGTTCTTGCCGAGTTTCTAATATTAAGATTTCCTATACTCCTTAGATTTTTCTTTTCATAACTAATGTCAATCCTGTGTATCGCCTGACACATATTCTACTGATTCTGAATCACAGTGACTTCCCAGAATTCCTGCCATTTATTCTTCTATCCAAATCCTTTAAACCTAAATTGTTTTGCACTTCAAAGATTGGTGTATAATATACCTATCAGAATCAATGAAGTGTAAAATAGACCAGTAGTTTTGTCTGGGGCTTAGACAGAAGCCGAAGAACATATCCTTGCTTCAGTCAATGAAAAATAATACTGAAATTCAGGTTAATTATTCAAAATGAGATTTTTTTCAGCATATGCAAGTTCAAAATTTCTGATATCCCAATATTCAGGTGTTACTTTCTTTTGAGATAAATGTTTACTTTCTTTCTAGATGTAGTGTGGATTGGGTGTAGCAGCAGTATAAAACCAATTCTTTTACCTCTAGATTTATGTCATGAAAACTCAGAAAAGGTAGTTATACCTCATTTGGAGTCAGAGAAATTACTAATAATTAAAATCAGAAATTATCAGAAATTTGATAGTTCTAGCCAATAATTTAACTTTCTTTTCAATCAATATTTACTTATTTAATTCTTACAGAAGCAACAGATACAAGAAAAAAAATTGGTTTATGTTTTATTCTCCAGTTTTACTGGTCAGTCTACACAGAAACATGCAGAAAAATAAAATTTAAGAAAGAAAGAAAGAATTATCACAAAAAAGTTTTTAAAACTAAATCAGTGTTAAAGTATTCTGCAATACTGGAAGAAGATAAAAGTAGTTCTACAAGTTTTACAAAGGTTTTTTTTTAAGCCATTTAATGCTAATTCTGCTACTTTTAATGTAAAATTATGTGTTCAGATGCTATCTTAAGAAAATTAAATTAGAAGGTTAAAGGAATATGTTGCCAGAGGTAGAAGGAAACAGTATTATCCCAAAATAAATATCTAACATTTTCAACATATTTGTGGTTATGAACTATTAATGCCAACATCATTAACTGACCATTAAAAATTCAGAAAAAGAAAATATCAGTGATGATGATGACGATGATGATAATAGTAATAAACATAATAACAATGAAGACAATATAAACTCTATGCAACTATTTACATGACATTTTAAAATATGTTCTGATTTTACAGGTCAAAGTTTGTGTAGCTAGTACTAACTGACCACTGCTTATGCTAACAGTGAAATTTCTAAGACAGAATTCTCTGAGTTTTCAAAACGGCAGGAGTCAAAAAGATTGTTTTGAAAACAGCAGTTTGCTTTCTCCCTGGGAATATGTTTTGCTGTGAAACACCAGGGTGATAGCAGGAAGAACTGTGCCCCTCCTAAGTCTCCAGTCATTTTTCCAAGCAGAATGCAGATGTTTATTTTCAAGTTTAATATTGATCACTAAAGTTGTAAAATGTAGTCTGTCTGTCTGGTCAAATCCTTGCATTTCAGGTCACGCCAGACTCCAGTTCTAAAAGTGCTTTTTATGTATCAAATACAGTCTGGCTTCCCAATAATTGCATCATATCCAAATGAATAATACAGAAGTCATTACTCTTATTGAATTAGGCACCTGCTTTCTCCAAAGTCTAGGCTATAATGTTGTGCCTGTCTGAGAGAATAAGCACAAGGAAATCTAAATCCAGCACAAAATTTTTTTCACTAACTCAGACCAAGAATCTTGTGGCTGCTCACCAGCCTCAGTAAATAAACTGTTGTAAAATTTCCATTTCTCTTTATTCCTTATACTCTCCTAATTTCTCTTCAAGTCCATACCCTATGATCATTTTTCTCTTCATTCTTTTTCTCCTTGGAGACTATCTTATTTGATCAGGATATCAAGAAATTATAAATCTCAGCTCTCTGTCAGTACGATGCCAGCTTTCTGGAACCTACAATCTGAGTTAATAAACTATAAAATGTAAAACTTTCAATATTACTCTAATGAATTTACGTTTAAGCCCAGTGCTGGATATGCAGTGACATTCTTGCCGATCAGCTATTTAGAATAGAAAGGTTTCTGGATTTCACATGGTGAGAGTCAGCGTGCACTGAATTTCACCAACAGTCCTCTCAATCGCAGGATTGCTTCGAAATCTAAAATTTCAAAGAAATACTCAGTTTAAGATTTACAGACCCAAAAGATAACTTTCCTGAGGTCTTTATATCTCTAGATCAGTACTGTCAATTAGAGATATAATGTAAAACATATTCATAATTTTAAATTTTCTAGTAGTCATATTTAAAAAGTAAAAAATTTTAAGTTAAACTAATGTGTAAAATATTTTCTTTAACTGAATATGTAAAAAATTTTGTTATTACAAAATGGAATTAATATTTTTTAAATTTATTGAGATATTTTACCTTTTTTCATACTACATATTTCAGTCTTTGAAACATAGTATGCTTTACCCTTAACATCACATCTCAAATTATATATTAAATTATCAATGATTAAAATAAAATACAGCTCTGCCAAAACAATAAAGGTGTATTTATCAAAAAAAAATTATACTTTGCTTTATCAACGTAGACTTAAATTAAAGGGAAATGTTGGAATTCTTAGTTGCAGTAGCCTCATTTCAGGTGCTCAATAGCCAAATGCACACGTCGCTAGTGGCTTCCATACTGCCTGGCATGGCTATAGATGTTTTCAACTGAACCCCTTATGTCTGGGAGAAATCTCCTGGATGGGATCTGCTTCATGAATGTGCTTTATGAATGCGCAGTCCCACAGGTTGCTCCCTTTAGAAGGGCCCTCTAGCTTAGTTTAGGACTCAGCTGTCTCTGCCCTGAAATTCATAATCAGAATCAGGGGCCCTGAATATTCACTTCACACTGGGCTCTGCAAATTATTCACCTGGTTTTGTTACTGAACAGGTTAACCAGACCTGCACTAGGGTTCTTGGCCAGGGAGATTCTTTTTCCGATTGGGATTCATGTAGCCAATAACAAAACCTATGCTGAAACTGGAACAGCACAAACTTTATTCAATGGCCAAAGAATGGAGAAGTGGAAACCTGGTTCACAAATCAACATCTCAACCCAATTTGGGTGGAGACACAAAATATATAGGAGGGTCAAGTTAAAAGGGAGGGAATTGGAAAGCGTGGGGAAATATTCATGAGTTATCCAAGAAAGGGGGTATAGTTTGGATCCAGAATTGATGCAACTCAGCTTTTAAGTCTTTGTGTGGGCTTTTCCAGTTGTTGTCATAGCAACTGTCAACTGTCAAGGTGCTGATGGATATGTCACTTAATATGTTAATGTATTACAATGAGCGTATAATGAAGCTCAAGTTCTACTGGAAGTCAGATTCTCTGCCATCTTGGGCCTAGTTGTTGGTTCTAACCAGTTCTTGGTTTTTCCTCTTTGCAGCTTTCTCCCAAAACTTAGGTAAGAGTAATTGGTTTCTATGGGTGCGGGAGGGAAGGGTGCAGGAGTATGGATCTGGAGCTCCAACCTCAGTAATAGTTTCATTCCCAATATGTGTCTGATGACCTTGCAGTTTAACCAGCAATTAAATCTTACAATCTACTACATAAAGATGACATGCAATTAATAACTGAAAAATTGCTTCAACAAGGTCTCAGTTCAGTTTTCTGGGACAATAGTACTGAGAAGCATAAATTTCAAAGATGTTGGCCTATAAAGGTAATGTTTTTAGTTTTTTTTTTTTAAGAGTAGTTTAACATACAAAGAAGAATAACTCTTTGAGAAGGAGTTCTGCATTTTGGAGAAGGGAAACCTCAAAGAATTTTCATCCAATAAAGGTCCAATACTACTCTATCTGTCTCTTTCTTTCTCTCTCCTCCTCAGTCTCTCTCTCTCCCTCTTCTCTCTCTCTCATTCTTTTAAGTGGCTTCTTTTACATCAGTAATGACTAGCTAAAATAGATAATTATTTTATTTCTTGTGTGTTTTCTTGAATTGCTTTTCTTCATCTTTCTGTGACTACTTGAATAATCTTCTGGATCTTTATCTGAAAGTGCTTTCTGAAAAATTTTCTTCCTAATCTTTATGATTGTTAAGAGCATTACCAATTTTTTTTTCAAGTTTAGTTTTTATTTGGCTTTTGTAAAATTCTATCAACAGAGGTTAAGTGCTCCCTAGAGCAACTGGAAAGGATTTTTACTTTCACAATTTGACATCTCTAACAAGGTTATTGATTCATGTGTTAATATAAGGATTTTCCCTTGTGAGCTTTTACCTTATGGCATTTCCAGTCATCAAAATGTCTCAATATACTCAGCTACCACAGGAAGTATCTGAGGCAAAACCAAGTCATGTACACATATGACTCATACATATTCTTATGCTTATATAATTCTTTAAATAATTTGATTATATATTATTTTAAAACTTCCTTTATTAGATTTAATACAAAATTAGTGAAGGGCTGTTTTTAAATTATCTCTTAACTGTCATTATCTTCTTTGTCCATACAATAATAGGTTAAGTGAAATTCAACAATAACAAAGTCAAATGTGCCTAAAAAAATTGAGTGTGCTAAGAAATCTATCAAAAGCTACAGCTGGAAATAAATAAATTAAATGACCTAATTATCACATAATCCTTCCCATTTCTATCATATGTTAATTACTTGACCAATCATAAACTTGACTAGATGGAAATTGTAAAATTTGCTAAAGGGAAGAAGCTCTAGTTTATATTGGCATTTTGTAAGCATAAATATGGATATGAGGACATAAGACAGTAATAATATAGTTTAAAACTCATGAATAACAAAAAATGATATGTCTTTCATTTAACTGTTTTTATTTATAAAATATGGCATTGAACAGTAAAGGGGAGGACCAGAAGTAAAAAGAAGAAAGAACAATGTTACAATAATAAAAAATACGTTATAAAAATTTTTATGCACCATGAATTATTTAAAGTCTATGTATATTATTTATTTTTCCTCACAACAATCCTATGATTTAAGAATCACTAATACTGTAATTTTATACATGATTATCTTTAGTAATGTAAAAATTAAGTGACTCACTCAATTTTACACAGGCAGAAAATGGTAGCACTGGCACTTTGAAAGAACAAAAAATGTTAATAGTGACAATCATCACTATTTTAGAAGCCCTTGGGGCCAAATAATTTTCAGAACTCTGAATTTTCAGTTTTTTTAAAAGGTGGTACTATTCATATGCCATATATTTGTAATGCTAGTGGAATATAAAGTAATACCTTGTAACTCAATACGTTATTAGTTAAGTAGCAAAATATGAATATTACTACTCAGTTTAAAAATAAAGAATATAAATCACATTTTTCCATATTAGATTTTGTCATCAAAAAACTTTTGAAAACAAATTAAACAGAGGCATTTTTTTTACTTTTTTCCCCCAGATATTTCTTTCACATTTTTAAGATGCAATTAGGTGGTTATGGACCTGAACCAACTGTGCTACCACAAGATACAAATTTTAATGATATAGCAAGATAAATTTTGAAAGTATGTTAGGGCAGATGCCACATACAGAATGCCAAAAATATGTGCTCTTTACTAAGTTGCATGTTTCATAATTATAAATAATTATATGTCAAACCTTCTATCTAATCATAGAAATGCAGTTTGGGGTACAAAGGAAGAGTGAGCAAACTGATCAAGATTTCTTGCATAAAACTCTAATAACAGGAGCTAATGAGAAATTTATTTGCATCAGAGTGGTACCATGGATCCTGACAGCCTGAACCCAAGGATGACAGAACGTATAGAAATTGGCAGCAGAAACAGCCTTGAGAGTACGATCTATCTGATAGGCGCTGTAGACCTGTCACATAAACGGAATTCTTGCATCTCCACAAATAGAGCAGGTCAAATGTATACTTAGAGATGGTGTATTTATATGTATGTATCTCTTCCTTGTTTGAAATAATTTTCTACAATATCATGAATTATGCTTAAAATAGAATGAGATCTCTAAACATTTGAAAATATATTTAAATACATTATTAAAAACAATATAGCTACAAGTTTAATATTTTTTGTTGCCAATCTAGCTGCTGAAAAGTCACAAAAGATAAAACCCAGGAAATGAGCAATTTTCATACACTGCTAGTTGAATATTTCTCCTGGGCGTTTTAGCATAACAAATACAAAGTCAAATAGTTTGATAGTATAAGGACTTCTAAATATGTAACCAGAAGAAATACATGTCTGAAAAGTTATACTCAGCAAACATTCCTATTAAGAATGAAAAGAGAGGGGAGGGTATAGCTCAGTGGAAGAACTCTTGCTTAGCATGCACAAGGTCCTGGGTTCAATACCCAGTACCTCCATTTAAAAAAAAAAATTAAAAATAAGTAAATAAACCTAATTGCCTCCTCCCCCACAAAAACATCACAAAAAAAGAAAAAGCATGTAAAACCACATAAATTCTTAAAAACAGGGTATTGGTAAATATATGATATAACCATACCACTGAATATTAGAATGTCATCAACAATTTTAAAGAATATAAAGAATACAGATCTCAAGGATAATTTCCATAATGAAATTAAGAAGAAACAGGAAGATACAGCTACATCTCCATGAATGAATCACATAAGAAACAGCGCTGAGGGAACTGATGATGAAGAAAAATGTATTGGAATCCCTTGCCTCAAGCCATCCACAAAAACCAATCATAGTCATATGAAATTTTCTGATTGAAAGACAGTAGATTAAAACTTTTAAAAGATATTTTTTGAGGCTGGACAAAATGAAGTAGCTAATACTAGACAAATATATACATATTACATAAGCATATATAATGTTTCTAATAAAGTGATATTTTATATTCATACATACATCCACAGGCATGCAACATATATACATGAAGTATATGATAGAAATTTTAATTATTAATATTTCAGTCTAACAGATGCAAAAAAATGATACAATAACCATGTAACCACCACCTAGCTTACTTAACAAAACATACATGAAATAATTCAACTTAAATTTGTGGCTTCCTGGTGAAGAATTACTAGGTAGGAAAATAAAAGTGCCCTAACAGATATCTAACTTTGTAAATACTTTCCAATAATGATAACTAAAACAAAGGTGTAGGAAGAAAGTCCTGATTCAGTTTCAATCATGCATATTAGAAAAATTGGCATGTAGCAAAAGTGTCACCACAAGTAAATCTGTGCCTGAGTTACCCAAGAAACAGTGTTGAAGGAATTGATTATCAAGATACAGAATAATGAATTTGAATCACTTATCTCACGCCGTTCTCAAAAATCAATTACAGTCATGAACTACTACCTTGAAAGACAATGGATTAAAACCTTTAAAAGACATTTTTGACACTGAGCAGAATGAAATAGTTTATATCAAATTAATTTGTTCACAGATAAACAGGAACATTTGGGCAAAATACATATAAAGAATTTATAAAGTAATGGAGACACTGAAGAAAAATCTAGGCATGCAAGAGCTGCCCAATGAAAGAAAAGCAATACATGGAATGAGCTCTATTTTCACATCTACTTTTTTTCTCTGAAAGAATTTTCTCCAAATCTCAGCACAAAGGGAAAGGTAATCGAAGTAGAAAGCAGCAATCACTCTGGGCTCAAAAATAAAGATCAAAATTAGTGTTTGTGATGTGGTTAGAATTAAAGGACAAAATTCTGAGAAGACTGAAATGCAGAAAGTTCCACAAATGCTGCATACGGACCACTCTGACCTGTAAGCTCAGCATGCACAGAGAGAGCCTTCACAAAACATGGCAGAAAAATCCATCTGGGAATCCAAAGGAGTTGAGCAGTAAGTTTTATTTGAGGCTCCACAAAGGACAGTTCCTAAAAGTAATGACCAGATCCTAGAAAGGCTAAATCCAAATTTTAAGTCTCTTCAGGAAAAGATAATTCATCTAACACCTATCTCCCATTTTTTTTTTAAATCTATAATGCTCAAAATCTAAGGAAAAATTATGGGAATACCTTAAAGGTAAAAAAGAAGAAAAGAATAGGCAATAAATAGAGCATTTCACAAGTAAGCTGAATATTCACATCTTCTAGGAGTATTAAAATATTATTATCTACTGGAATCATAACGGGAATTTAGCTCACCTCTCAATACCTTGACAATGTAGGCAGACAGAAATACAATCATTAAAAACATACCAGATTTGAATAAGATTACTCAAATTGACTTAATTTACTTAGAATACTACACCAAATAACTTCAGCTCATATATGTTTTAAGGGGCACTTGAAACATTTTTCAAAGTGGAAAATATCCAATGCCATAAAGCTATTAACTACAAATTTCAAAGGGTTAAACAAACCAGTGTATTCCCGTATCACACAGTGTAAATTAAGAAAGCAATTAATGAAAGAGAACCAGAAAATTTTCCAAATATTTGGAATTTAAGTCACATGCTTCTCATGGTTTATTTAACCATAAGCATAAATGAGAATAATTTTTATTTAAACGATAAATCAAAATTTGGCATCAAAAGTTATGAGATGTATCTACTAAAGCAGTACTTAAATGAACAAAGTAGCTTTCAATGGATTTATAAGGAAAGAAGAAAAGTAGAACAAAGAAAATGAAAAAGGTATTTAATAAAAAATAAAATGAAAAAAGTATTTAATAAAAATCAGAAAAATATTAACAACTCTAAATTTGGTTTTTGAAAAGATTAACATACAGCAACACTAATTAAGAAAAGAAAATCTACACATACACACACGAAGATAAGAAATATTTTTAAATGTCTAACTGAAAACCAAATGAATTTAAATGAGAAAAACATCTAATTTCAATAGTAGAACTGAAATGTGGAAAAGAGTGATAATGGATGGTTGAAGATATTTGAATAAATTATTCTAATATCTTTTCTTTTTCTGTAAGAACATGAATATATTACTTATTCAGAATGTTTAGATAGAAATGAGCACTGGGCAGGGGGAGAGGAAGGGGAAACGAACAATCTAGAGAACAAGGAACCTGAGCTGTCAATCAATCAATCAATCAATCAATCATGAAACCAGGATATAAACACAGGAAAAACAAAGGAACGGCACCATTTTTCCTCTCTTGGATTAGCCTGCTTCCAATTCTCAGGAGTGTACTATTTTTTACTATTTTTTTTTACTTCACTAATAAAAATCTGCTTATATCATGCTTTGTCTCTCAGCAAAAATTCTTTTTTTTCAGGTGACTAAGAACTGAGGTAATTCTTATTTCTTTTTCCCGGTAACATGAATTTTGGTGCCATGACTCGGATTGTGTGCTCCAACCTAATCTTTTCTCCTTCATTTCCCTCTCCCTCCCTGAGGCCAGCCAGTGGAGTACAATCTCCTGGGGCTGGTTGTGGCAGCTGGACGGAGAACAAGGTGTGGTAGGGTGACCAGACACTGGGTAAACTAAAGGAGATCATTTCAATAAGACCACGGAGATACCCAGTACACGGTAAGACTGTGGCCGTTCCCCCCTTTCTGGAGTGGAGACTGAGACGTCAGGTTCCATCCCTGAATCATGACCCTAGGATGCTAGGTGCTGCTGATTCACGGCTACCCTCCAGGGTGCATTTGGTTGGGGACAGAGGCCCAGATATCAGCCTAATCCATGGGCTTTTCACCTTAGGATGCGAAGCTCTCAAAATACCCCTGTAACCTTACCCTTGTTTTTCAGGTGGGAAACCAAGAGTCTGTCCCTGCTGGGTCTCCTTTGGGCTGCATATTGGCCAACTGGGACCATTTTAATCTATAAACCCTCAAAAAACACTTATATTCTTTCATAGTGTTGCATAAACTCAAACATCTTGTTCCAGCTTGATCTCTTCTGCACGAGCAAGGCAAGTGGTCTGAAATACCATACATTCGTATCTTTTACTTACTGAGGGACAGCAATGATCTCCTACAAGGATGTAAGTTAACCACTCAGGCAATGGTTACATCTAATAACCTACTGTCCCTGACAGCCCCTAGAGAGGGGGACTCTCCTAAACCTACACCTTGCCCTGCTGTCCCTACCATATACCCTTCATTTCCCTCATACACAGGAAAGACACTGCCTTCAGCTCCTCCATTACCTTTGATAGCTAAGACCTGCCCCCTGGTAGAAACAGGTGGAGAATCTGGTCCTCAGTTCATACATAAGCCGTTCTCTCTGGTAGAATGGAGACAAATTAAGACTGATCTGGGAAGCTATTTAGATAACCCATGTGAATACGTAGAGGCATTCCAGCACCTCACTCTGGCATACAAGTTCACCTGGAAAGATGTTAATATTATCCTTGGCCAAACCCTATCTGATACAGAAAAGGAAAGAGTTCTCAGAGAAGCCAGAAAGTATGCAGACAGTCTACATCTATCTAATGACAAGTACCCCAGCTGTTCCCCCCACGGACCTCGGATGGGACTATAATGACCTTAACCAAAAGTGGGAAAGAGACCATTCTTTAATCTGTGTTAAGGCAGGACTCCACACAGCCAGACAGGTGTTAGTTGTTAGTCAGGAGCCCAGAGAAAACCCTATTACTTTTTTAGAGCGGCTCTGGGAGGCACTTACTAAGGATACTAACTTAGACCTCAGCTCCTATGAGGGACAAATCACCTTAAAGGATATATTTCTCACTCAGCCTGCCCCTGATATTAGACAAAAACTCCAAAAGGTGATCCGGGAACCTGCAGTAACTCTTGATGAAGTGCTAACCATTGCTGCCACAGTTTTATAATTGAGAGCAGGTGTGAGAGGCCATGGCTCAGGAGAAGGAAAGAAGGAAGGAGGCCAGGCCTGCCCAGATGATTGTGGCCCTTCAGGGGCAGCCACTGTCCTTACGTTCCTGGCCCCCGACAGCCCAAGCCAACAGGGTCACTGGGCAGCCCTCTGTCATTCGAGCCAAATGGCTCATGGGGGAGAACCAGCCTAAGGCCTGCAGATGGTTGTCCAGGGCTCAAGGAGCCCCCTCCAGCTGGCCCCAACGCAAGACGCCCTCACCACTGGGCTGGAGCTGCAGGTAGAAATAGATGTGGCAGGTAGGACAGTAACTTTTCTTTTGGATACTGGGACTATCTACTCTGTCCTAACTTCCTTTTCTGGACCCTTCTTCTCTAGATTCTGAACCATTATGGGAGTCACAGGTAAACCGACCCTAAGATTCTTTACTCACCCCCTTTGTTGTTTATGGGAAGAACGCTCATTCACACATTCTTTCTTATGCATGCCAGAGTGTCCTAGCCCCGTTTTGGGCCGACATCTTCTTTCTAAGTTGGGAACCTGAGTTATCCTGGGAGAAAATTCCCGAACTTTCATCTCTTTACAACTCTTACTGCTCTCTGGGGGAGCAGAAAGACCTCTGGACCCAGAGGCCTGGGAGAATAAAATTAATCCTGCTGTCTGGGGTCAAGGCATCTCGGGGCGAGCAAAGACGGCTGCTTCGGCTGTCCTCTCCCTATGAGATCCTACCTGGTTCCCTAATCGAAAACAATATCCTTTAAAACCTGAGGCAAGGAAGTGCCTTCAGCCAATAATTTCTAAGTTCTTACAGTGTGGACTCCTCATTCCTGTTAACTCCCCCTGCAATACACCTATCCTTCTGGTCATTAAAAAAGATGGGACCAGGATTTATGAACACTAATTTAAACACTAATTTAAAATGTCTCCGACATTAGGGTTCCTCTTTTTACTCCTCCCTTAGTTTACAGGACTAACACTCCAACATCTGCCTTCTAAAACCTAAATCAACAGAAAGCACAGCTCACCACCGGCCCAGTGACAGCCAGCTAGTCTGGGAACCCAATGAGCTCCATCGTTGCCCCAGATAAGCAGGAAGTAGCTAGAGTGGTCGTCGCCCTCTACGTCCCAAAGATTTGGGGTCCTATGACTAGAGGGAGGAATGTTAGGTAGTTTAGATAGAAATGAGCACTGGGCAGGGGTAGAGGTGGGGGAAAGGACCAATCCAGAACACAAGGGACCTGAGTTGTCAATCGATCACGAAACTAGGGTATAAAAACAGGAAAAACAAAGGAATGGCGCTATTTTTCCTCTCTTGAATTGGCCCGCTCCCAATTCTCGGGAGTGCACTATCTTTTACTATTTTTTTTTACTTCGCTAATAAAAATCTTGCTTATATCACGCTTTTTGTCTCTTGTCAAAAAATTTTTTTTTCGGGTGACTAACCACCGAAGTAATTCTTATTTCCCTTTTCCTGGTAACAAGAATATCTAAATATGTAGTATAAAATTGAAGAGATTAACCTTAATAAATAAAAATACTTATGATTTCCAACCTAGTAGAGGTATAAGCAACACTATAAAAATATGTGATTAATCCTAAATAAAGCAAATGAGAAAAAGAAAATATATACAAAGCCTTGGAAACACACAAACTCAAAATAAGACTGAAGGAGTAGTTCCAAGTATCTTAGTAAAAGCAAAAAAAAAAAAAAAACAAAAAACACAAATGGTCAAAAAAGAGATTGCCAAATTTAATTTAAGAAATCAGTTATTTTTAGCTGATCAACTCAGACACAAAGAGGAAAAAAAAATCTCAGTATAAAAACTGAGCAAATGATTTTAGTATCTGGCTCCAAGTTCCATTATAAATCACTGAAAGTTTAAAAGATACATAGTCTATAAAATTTCTTCCAGAAACTCTTAATTTGAATTCATTCTCATTCAATGTGCCAATTATAATTATCATAAATTTCTTTGGTATTCACTGTAGTGGCACAAATTATCACAAAATTGTTTGCTATTATCACAAAATTGTTTATAATATGGCTGATCCATAAAGAACTTATTTGACATATATGAGGGCATTATATGTAGTTTCTCTGCATAGAACTGTAATTTAGCATCAGCGAATCATTACTAAATAATGTTACTGATGTTAAGAAACATGTATCTCTTTCCATTTCAGATGATAACAAGGTAAGCAAAGTATAAGATGCTATTAGCTGAACAGCCCCTCTGTCACTAAATTACTTCAGAAAGAAAAAAAAATACTCTGATTCATGAAAAAGCACAACCCCAGTCTTTATAGTCATATAACAATTTTAATGTGTTTACATCTGTGATTAGCTTTGTGATACTTTAGAAATTAATGTGTAATAATTCATTTCAAAATATATGTTGACTACATTTGGGTTAACTTAATATCTTAACACATTTTAGCCAACTTTTTCTTCTTGCATTTTAAGTATACACACATTAACATTTATGAGGAAGTTTTGAAATTTTGAATTTAAAAGTTCTGTTTGTGTTATAAATGCATACAAACTTTGGATACCTTCACTCACTAATATAGAAACTCCATAGTATTTGCATTAGAATTATGAGCTTCAATTACACACCTTTTTTTTTTTTGCAACGTTGTTTTGTGAGATGCAAGAAAACCCAGAATCATTTGGGTTCCTAATATTATCCACTTATATGGCTTCTATGAAAAGATGATTAAACTTATTTCCAGCCTGAATGCAATTTTATAACGAGATTAATTTTTACATATATGTAATTTTTATGAAGTTAATTTAAGACATCCATCTGATAATTTCGTATTTAGAAGTCCTGAATTATTTTTTACATCATTTATTATCTTTATTCAAATTTTGCTATTTCTACATAGTTGTTTTTCTGCTGGATGAAATCCAAATGTCCTTGAGCAAAAATTAATAATACAAGATCTAAATCTCTGACCCCAGGTTACCAAAGCATTGCCCAAAGAAAGGCCTAGTGACTTTGTTTAACCTTATAGTGCCTTAGTTTCCTCATCTGTAAAATAGGTATATTAATATTCACTATTCAGAATTCCTATTAAAATTAAATTATATATACATACATGATGCTTAGCACAAAGTCTGAGGTGAAGTAAGCTCAGAAAATGTTAGCCATGAAAATCCAATTATATCTCACTTTTAACATTAATTATCTAACATTCTAATAAAAATTAGACAGCAAAACAATGTCTAAATGTCTGTCCTAAATGTCTTAAAAGATATTACAGTTTAAGTAAATTTATCAGTTTTCTTAATGATGTTTCTCAACATAAGTTTTAATTTGATATGTGGTAACTCTCATTTTCCAAGAATTCTGGAACCCAGGATTCTTTTCCAAATACGCTATAGAAAAAGTTCCAATTTAATATTCAAAAAATAACCTGAAACCTGCAGCCTATCATGTGACTGAAAAGGAGTTGTTGATGGAGGTCTCTCACCTTTACTATAGAGGAAAGAAAAGGTTATAAATCATTGGCTAAATTCCGGGACATTAATAGGTTTGCATTCATTAGTAGGTGGAATCACTGTGTCCTGAAGGTCACACCCCTACTCTTCTACATCCTTTTTATTTCTGGGTAACTGATAAATTAAGTCATTGTCTATTTTTCTAGCAAGCTATGTCTCTTTGCTCTCTTTTTTTGCTCCCTAGTGTCATGTTATTATTACTTGTTTTATTATTACATATTGCTTCAAATAACATATATATATTGCTTTAGTAGGGCAAATGGTAATTTATGCAACAAAATGTAGAAGTGCTATGCTTCTAACGAAAATTTGGATCTACTTCCTTTCATAATATTCTCATATTTTGTAATGTAATATTCATATGTAATACTACATATCCTATAGTATTTGATGCTATAACTTAGAATTTAACTTAACCAAGGAGATGAAAGACTTGTACACTGAAAACTATAAACATTGCTAGAAAAAATTAAAGAAGACATAAAATAATGGAAAGACATTCAGTGTTCACAGACTGGAAAACATAATATTGTTACGATGTTAATACTAACCAAAGCAATCTATAGATTCAAAGCAATCCCTATAAAAATCCCAATTACATTTTTTGTAGAAATAGAAAAATAGTCCATCCTAAAACTCATCTGGAATCTCTAGGGACTCCAGATAATCAAAATAATTCTAAAAAAATAAAAGTTGGAGTGTCATATATTAAAGAGAATAAAACAAATACAGGCAATATTGATCAATAAAGGAATTAAATAAATTAGAGTTAATTCTATATCATTGCTATTAAATAATGAAAATCTTTTTTTAAAAAATAAAAATCAGTTTTATATGGAACTAAATTCTCAGAATATCTCACCACAAGGGATGGCATGGTTGAAAGATTCCAAGGGAAAAAGTGAAAACATTCCATAATTCTGAATTATTCATAAATATTTATAAAATTATAAATTAAGTTTATTTTCTACAGAGTTTAGAATTCCTTTCATCTCTGTGTTAAGATTGTTCTTAGGGAGATGTTTGTTTGTGTTTGTCTTGTGTATTATATTGTAAGTGCCTGTGTCTTCTTGGTAGGGCAATTTATCATAGAGAATATAGAACAAAATAAATGAGACAACAAACCAATCTGCTCTTTCGTCCTTGAGCTGGATAAATGGTTAAAAAGGACAATGAAGCAAACTAGAGCTAACTTGGCTTATATATGCTAGATTGTTATTGTACCTATTATATGATGTTTTTTTTCCTTATATGAAATATAGCAGCATTTCAAAATGTATTATTATTAAAAAAAAGTTCTTTGAAGTATTTTAGGCCACAAAACAAGACAAAAGATCAATGAGCAGACGAGGAGCTGTAAGAAATGGAGTTGAGATTCCAAGGCTTAAGATTTTTCTCTTTCTCTGAACCTTATAGGAAGTTTGTGTGTGTGTGTGTGTGTGTGGTTGTGTGTGTGTGTGTCCTGGACATAGAGACGTATGGAAAATTTAATTGCTTTGGGTGTAAACTGGCCCTGCCATTGCTGCATGTCAGGAGACATGCAGGACTACGATCTTCACGCCAGGACTGGGAAAGTATGGTATGAGTTGCATATAATGACACCTTTACATTACTTTCTATTATATCTCTTTCTATTTTTTATATATTTCAATAAATTCTTAGGAAACTTATGGCCTGGTCGCTGTTGTATTTTGTTGTATTATCCTTGAGGAGAAGTGGCAATACATTTACATAAAACTTCTTCAATGTGAAAAATGGCATATACTCTTCAGATCTGGCTGGACATTCATTTCTTGTGACTTGCATAGATTTTGAGTATCCCTCCATTCATTTTTTTCTTTAATTTTTATTTTTAATTAACTACATTTTCAATTGGTTTCTTGTATATCTCCCTACTTGATTATTATGACTGAGGTTAGGGACAATGTCTTTCTAATTTGACACCGGTAATACTGTCTGTATTTTACCCAACATTCAAATTTCCTGGCATATCTATAAAAGCTCAAAAATACTTTGAGTGTATAAATAAATTGATATGGTTGAGAAAATAGCACACACGATAAACATTTCCTGATTGAAAAATGTATATAGTTGAACAAGAAACTATTGTGCATCTTATTTTTTTCAGTACACTTACAGATACAAAAGCATTAGCAAGTAAACTATTACTGTTTTTAGAGCACTGTGAGAAAATACGTAAGAATTTAGTAAAGATAGATGTCAAGCTTTGGAAAAGGGCCCCCAAACTTTGTCTTTGAAGTTTTTATGCTGCATTATTTGAGGTAAACCATCACTGTCAAGTTACATAATAAGGGACTGGCAGAACACTGGGCAGCAGCCCTGTTCACCTCTGTAACCTTCACCAGGTGGAAGAGCATCAGTTCCATCACTGATGTGATCAGAGGGACAGGTTCATAGTGTGTGGTTGCAATAATACAACATGGTGGAAATACGGCTTCCGTCACGTTTTACCACGTTAGCACATATTAGTTCGGGGAGTACCAGCTACTCCTCTTGTTCGTCAGGAAATGAATATACTAGCCCTACGATTGCAGTTATACAGTACTGTGGATTGCTAACTCCCTTTCTGGAAAACCACCATGCAGGATATAAATCTTTGACAGTTAATTTTTATCTCTGAGATACTTATAAGCATTTTAATGCAGAATCAGGAAACAACATGATCTTTTTCTTTGCCTCAAATTTATCTAAGAATCTAATGATTCTCTTGTAGCAAAGCAAATAATTACCTCTTGAAAAGTGTTAAGGAAATTGAATTTGGTTGGGTTTATTGTGAGAGGGATGATGATATAAGATCCAGTTAAATTAAAATTGCCCCTGAAAAAAACTGAAAAAGGAGTCTAGCATTAAAGTGAAGGAACTATAAATCCCTAAAAGAAACTAGAAAATCCTCCCCAGAAATGCCATGGCTTTGATAGTACCATAGAACTCATTCAGTCAGTCTTTGTTGATTATTAGCTTTCTCAGAAAATTGGCATTCAAAGTACATTAGAACAATAGTTCTAAATCTTTAAAATGCATAAATATCACATAAGGATATTATTACCTCTAGCTTTTGATTCAGTACATATGGATGGGGACTGAGATGCTGCATTTATAACACACTTCCAGATAATACCAATGCTACTGGTATTTGGATCACACAATAGTAATGAAAGGAGAAAAAATGAGGACCTATATTCCTAAACTTATTATCTATTATATTTATTATGAAGCTTAGAAATGACCTCTAGTGTAACAGCACATTGTGAGGTTAAAATTATAAGTAGCAATAATACGTATGACAACAGAACACAAAGGATGGAAGGGGAAATGAAAGTACATTGTTAAAAGATTCTTGCTTTATACATAAAGTGGTATAATAATAGTAAATATAAAAATATTTGAAGGAAAACTGTAATAATTTATCAATGGATATTGAAAACCTTGCAGTAACAATTAAACAATTAAAACAATGAGGTACAGCCAATTATTCAATAAAGGATTAAAATTTTGCTATTAAATAGTATTCAACCTCAAAGAAGACATGCAGATAGGGAGAATGCAAAAAAAAGAAAAAAAAAAAAAGAAAAAACTGAGACATAAAGAAAATACATATCAAATGGCAGGATTATCTCCAATATAAATATAATTATGGGGCTAACTTCAATAACGCAATAAAAGGCAGTATTATCAAGTAGGATACAAATGAAAGATTTAACCATATGCTTTCTAAGAGAAAGATTCTTATAGAAAGGTATAGACAGGTAAAACTTAAAAGGATGGGAAAAGATATAATATAAACACTAATTTTAAGACAGCTGTATTTACACCAGACATAATAGAATTTAGAGCAAATAATTTACCAAAGATATAGAAAAATATTTATAATAATGAAATTATTATTTTATGAAGAAGAGATAACAGTTTTAAATGTGCCTGCACTTAATTATGGGGCTTAAAATATATAAACACTGAAGGAATTCAAAGACATAGCAAATCTACAATGTAATAGAAGATTCCAACACTCTTTACTTAGTGGTTGATAACAGTGGGGAGACTATCAATAAGGATAAACTAAAACAATACTGTCAATCAAACTGGCCAAATAGACTTTTACAGAACATGACAAAAATAATGACAAAATGCATATTATTTTGAAATGTGCATGGAACATTGGCTGATCCAGATAATATATTGGGCCATAAAGCAAGTCCAACACATTTTAAAGTGTAGAAATCATAATATTCTTTTACCAAATTTGTTTGAAATCACTTTAAAAATCACAACAGGGAGAGGGAATACTATAAACTAGATAAAACACAATGGATCAAAATTGTGGTGTACATCTAGAGTAGTGCTCTGAGGAAAATGGATAGCTTTTAACACTTAGAAAAAAAAAGATTAAAGTCAATTATCTAAATTTCTAGCCTGAAGCCAGAAAAGGAGGGGTAAATTAAACTCAATGTAAGAGATAAGTAAATAATAAAAATAAGAGCAGAAATCAATAAAATTGACAAAGAAAAAGAATTTCAAAGTCACCAAAATCTGGTTATTTGAAAAATAAATCAATACATTTGATAAATCTTTAGCTGGATTGATAAATAACAACAGAAAAAATTGGGAAAACCTGTTATGAGTATCTCATAGAAACAAAGAAGAGACATCACTAGTAATATTACAGATTTAAATGATATTAAGATAATAAATTATACAACAGACTTGGAATTATACATTTATTGAAAAAAGAACTTAGTAAAACCAATACAAAGAGTTACTATCTAAATAGCCTTATATATAGTAAAGTAATTGAATGTGTAATTAGAAACTTCCCATAAAGAAAACTTCAGGCCCAGATAGCTACAGTAGTGCTCACTCTGGCAGCATATATACCAAAATCAGACAGCTACCTAGTGAATTCTATCAAACACCTAAAATTAAATAACAAATTTATTAAATACCTTTCATGAAATGAAGGAAGTATTTTATGAAGTTAGTATTTCCTGAGGGCCAAATCTTAAAACAACTAAAACAACTTAAGGAAATAGTAACAAATTCAATCCCAACGTGTCATTTGTGCCTTTTCATGTTATAATAGATCTAAGTGATTTATCATAAAAATTTTAATATGCTCTTTTAAGTATTACTTTATTGGCTGTGAATAACGAGTCTTATTTCCATGCCCCATGTACCTTGTGTCATTTAATATCCCTGCTTCCTAGTCTACAGATGAGGACACTAAAATTAATGAAGCCAGTGAGCAAGAAAGGGTAAAGCTAGGTTAGATACCCAGGCCAATAATTTCCCCAGTGTGCCATCTGCCCTTGTTAAAAATGCTTGGTAGAATCATACTACTGCCAGACTCTATGGTAGTAGTGATGGGCCCTAAAAAACAAGCATTTTTTTGTCCTATCACATGTTGTTATGAATCCTATTCCATTACACAGTAAACATTCATCATGTGCAGTGATGGAATGACTGAATTCATAGCCCTTCTGCTCAGAATGTTATTTTGTCACTAACAATCTAACAACAAAATAGAGCTCGAAAATCGTATGTAGATAGGCTAAATAGAAAGAAATGTCAGCAGTAGATTAAGGCTGAGGGACAGATGTTCCCTAATCCCAGGATTCTTAAGGATCCAAAAGAATGTCTTATAAAAAGTTATTCTGCAGAAATGAGCTATTAAGAGTAAAAGCACACTGAGATTATTCAAAGTTTAGAATGTAGTACTACATCCAATATCACATTGTAGAGATCACTGACCTTCTCAAACACAAATCCTTTCATCAAAAGTTTTAAAAAATACATAAACCAACTTCAAATTCACTATGTGTCTCTCGAAATTTTCACTCAGCATGTTTTAGGTACTCTGTTCTCCTTGCATTTTCTTTCTTTTTTTAAATTGGGGTATAACTAACATATAACATTATATTAATTTTAGGTACAACATATTAAGTCAATATTTTATATACTGCAAAATGATCACCACAACAAGTCTAGTTAACATCTGTCACCATGCATAGATACAATTTTTTTTCTTCTGATGAGGACTTTTAGGATCTATGTTCTTAAATATTTTCAAATATGCAATGCAATATTATTAACTATAGTCAACATATTCCCATGACCTTTATTTTATAACTGGACATTTAATTCTTTTGACCCTCTTCATCCATAAAACCTGCAGCTAACATTCTACTTAGAAGTGAAAGAATGAGAACTCTTCTACTAAATTCTGGAACAAGGAAAGGATAGCTCTTCTCCTTTTTTTAAATTCTGTTTTTAATGCTATTGGGCTGAAAGCCCCAGCCAATGCAATGAGGCAATAAAAAGAACGATATACAGGAAAGAAAAAAAAATAACCCTAAAAAATCTACAAAAATAAGCAATTTTACAGAAAACAAGATCTGTGTACAAAAAGTTGATTTCTATATAGCAGCCTAAAAAATGGAAAATCAGATTTTAAACTGCCATTTAAAATAACATCAAAATATATAAAATATTTAAAATAAATTCAATGAATAATGTGCAAGATCTCTATAGAAAAACCACAAAAATAAAAATAAAATTTAAATATAATATAAATAAATAGAAAAATAAATATTGTCCATGATTTGGAAGACTCAATATGGTCAAGATGTCAATTCTCCCAAACTGATCAATAAATTTAATACTAAAATTCAACATTTTTGTAACTGAAAAACTGACTCTAAACTGGTATTGCAAACCAAAAACCCAGAAGAGCAAAACAAAACAAAACAAAACCTAATTTGGAGGACTCACAGCACTTTAAGACTTACTATAAAGTAAAAAACGGAAAAAAAAAAGGTATTTACATACATATAGAGAAATCGATAAATAGAATGTAATAGAAAGTCCAGATTTTGAATTACGCATATGTAAAGTTGATTTTTGAAAATGACACTCAAGTAATACCGTGGGAAAAAGGAAAATTATTTCAACATTTGATGCTGTAATGACTGGATATATCCCTATAGAGAAGAAAAACACAAACGTTTTCTAAGTCCATACACAATATTAAATTTAAGATGGATAGTAACATAAATGTAAAAGCTAAAATAATAATAATTCTTCAGGTAAAATTTTTTAGAACAACAACAACAAAAAAACCCATCTAAAAATTAAATATTAATAAGTGGGACCTAATCAATTAACTAGTTCTATTCTTCAAAAGATTTCTCTAAGAAAATTAAAAGGCAGACTACAGTTGGGATAAAATACTCAACACATATCTGAGAAAGTACTTGTTTTCAGAAAACATAAAGAGCTCTTAGAAGTCTGTAATAGACAACCAACCAATAAAAAGGAGACAAAAATAATTAAACAGACATTTTCAAAATAAGATATGTTGCCCAAATATGTATGAAAAGACAATCAACATAATTAGTCTTCATAATTTCAAATTAATACCAAGTCAAACCCACTAGAATAATGTGGGTTTAAAATGTGGGAATGTCGCATGTTAGGAAGGATGTGGAACAACTTTTAACAGTCATAATTGCTGGTGGAAATATGCAGTAACCACATTGGAAAACATTTTTGCAGTTTCCTATGACAATTATATACTCATTGTATTACCAATTCCACTACACAACTTTTATGCACATATATGTATGTGCATAATCATAATAAACATATTTATTAAAATATATAGTAAACATATATACACAAAATTCTGCGGCCTGAATTTTTATATCCAAAAACTACAAAAAAAAAAGTCCCCCAAAACTCATGTTCATCAACAGGAATGTAAATACAAAAATTATGGTATACTCCTACAGTAAAAGACTACTCAGTAATCAAAAGTAATGAATTTTGAGTCACACACATTGATCAATTCCTAAAACATTTTGCTGAGTCAAAGAAGCAAGAACAAAAGAATATATGCTGTATGATTTCATTTATATGAAATTCTAGAACAGACACAGTAATCTATAGTAACGGGAAACAGATCAAGATGAATGGTTGCCTGAGGTGGTAGCTGGGGGGTGTATGAGATTGAATGGAAAACAAATACATACAATGAAACACTTTGTGGAGGTAAAAATATTGTACACTGTTATTGAAGGGATAGTTATAATGGTGTATATATTTGTCAATACTTAATAACTTGTTCTCTTAAAGAAAAAATTTACTCATTGCAAGTTCACACTGTCCCTTCATTTATAAACCATCAAGAATACTCTATGACAACATCTGAAGCTTAAATTGAAATCATGCAACATATTTAAAAATCTGTTTGTTTTTGACATTACTATCAAAAGAGTATTTGTATATGTAAATACTGTGCTTGATATTGCTTGTACTCTTTAGATTTTTTTCTTAGTATCTCTCTTATTTTCCTCTGTATGTTTCTATTCTAGCTCCTGTGTTCTCTCCAAATATATTCTTCATTTTCTTTCCCATCTTTCGATACTATTTCTCCATTTGTCAATCTTATAATGATAGAATATTTGTATTATCCGGATTATTTCATAATGTATTGATAGTACATTGATTGAGTCTAGCAACTAGTACATGCTTCTTAAGAAGTACGTGCATGACCTTTGTGATTATTTTTAAATTTTCCTTCAAAAAATAGTTCCTCCACTAACAGATTTTACTATGTGGTCTTCTCTAATTTGTGGAGGTAGTAGCTCTTAATAGAATATGTATAGAAAGAGCAATTTTAACCGCAATTTTATTAATTATATGTTTAGTGAGAATCAAAAAATCTATTGAATAATTTTAAAATTTACACTTTATTTTGTATTTTCATAAACACTAACATAGCCCCTTTGATAGACTAAGACAAAGAGTTACAACTTCAACTCTTTAAACATGCCATTATATCCTCATGGAAAGTAACAAATAGAGCACAGTATTCAGCTTAATAAAGTAAGGCACTAAATTTCTAATAATACTACACTGAGCCAATACTAAACAATACTTTCTACTTTTCAATCAGTGCATAAAATGTAGAGTTCTTCAACAGCCTTCTGCAGGAGAAAACGTCATGAAAGTCAAAGCTCTTGCTTATGGCAAAGAAAGGTAGAAAAATCCAGCACATGTCAAAATTGTATTGGTTTTATTTAAACAAATTTACACAAGGAAAATTAGTTCTTACAAGAAAAAACTCATCTTGGTCAGTCTCTTCACAGTCAATGACTTTGGGAGAACAAATTAATACAAAGACTGTATTGCCTCTGCATATTTCTATAAATGTCTTTCTTTGCTCTGGCATTTAACTTCAGAGATTATGCAAGGAATGAGTTTCCCAAATTACAACAAATTCTTAAGGAAAAAAGTTTCATTATGTGATGTTAGAAAGACAATTTCATGTCTCTTTTTATCACTGGTGTATCTTTTCTAACACTGCATATGTTAGAAACATCTGTGAATTTCTTGAAGATTTTTAGGGTCCCATATTTATTTTCTTATTGCTGATCATAATGAGTATGTCAGCAGTGTGCAGAGCCTTATAGAGAATGTATAAGTACACATGTGGTGGCATAATCTTCAGAAGTGTAAAAGAAAGCGACAAATACACAGATTTTGAAGGGTATGTCACAACTTCAGCAATCAAAATGTCAACAGGATCAGAGCAAAGATGATAATTTCTCGGATTTGAGTTCAAAGATTGAATAGATTTTATGAAACGAGGAAATCAGTCTGGAAAGTGATATCAGAACATTCCAACTTTAAAAAAGAAACAGGTCAACACAACACAAAATATTGTAAGTGGAACATTCAGTGCCTTGCACATATCCCCTGGTACTAGTTTTTTTCAGTATGTGCTCATGGTTTCCTTCTGAAAGCAGCTGTGACCCCTTGTTTGAGGGCTTTCTCTGGTCTCATAAGCTTATAGGAGCACCATCACTTCTGCTGTTTACTGGCCAAAATAAGTCAGAAGGCACTCGTGGTCTTGAGGGAAGTAGACTACACTTTTTGATGGGGTGAGCTGCAAAATCATATTGCAATAGGTGTACATACAGAAGGGTGGGGGAGGCTGGGACCGTCTTTGCAACTATGATATAAAGTCCAATCTATGGCCTCAATTATTCCTGAATATCTCACAGTTAAATACTCTTAGCCCCATTTCATTTCTTTCTCTCTCTCTCTCTCTCACACACACACACAGAGACACACAGAGGAGTATTACTCAGCCACAAAAAGAACGAAATCTTGCCATTTGCAGCAACATAGATGGACCCAGGGGGTATTATACTAACTGAAATAAGTCAACAGAGAAAAACATACTGCATGATTTCACTTATCTGTGGAATCAAAACAAAACAAAACAAACATAAAACATAAACAGAGTTACAGATACAGAGAACAAACAGTGTTTGCCAGATGAGAGGTGAGTAGGCGGAGGAAAGCAATAGGTGAGGGAGATTAAGAGGTGCAAACTTCCAGTTGCAAAGTAAATGAGTAATGGATACAGTGTAGGGAATGTACAGTGTAGGGAATACACCCAATAACTATGCAGTTGTTTTGTATGGTGACATATTGTAATTAGACTTATTGTGGTCATGCTGAAATGTACAGTAATTTCAGATCTCTGTGTTTTGTAACAGCATCCAATATAGTGTTGTACACCAATTAAACTTCAAAAACAAACAAATAAATAAATTCATAGGAAAAGATATTAGATTTGTGGTTACCATAGGTAGAGGGGTGGGAAGTGAGGGATATCAGGGGGACAGGAAACTGGATGAAAGCAGTCAAAGGGCACAAACTTCCAGTTATAAGATAAATAAGTACTAGGGAGGTAATATACAACATGATAAATATAAACATGACAATACTCTGTGTTATATACGAAAATTATTAAGAGAGAAATCCTAAGAGTACCTATCACAAGGGAAAATTTTTTTCTATTCTTTTATTTTGTACCTATTTGAGATAATGGATTTTCATCAAACTTATTCTGATAATCACTTCATTATGTAGGTAAATCAAGTCTTTATGCTGTATACCTTACTCTTATACAGTGCTGTATGTCAATTATATCTCAATAAAACTGGAAGAAAAAACAAATTAAATAGAAATATACAGAGACCCAGAAACTGTTGTCCCTGTCATCGCTAATGCTTTCTAGAATCACTAATTCAAAATTTTTCTTGTTTGTCACCACTATTATAGTATGTTTGTGAGGGCAAGGTGGGATTTTTTTTTTTTTTTTTCTGTTTTAAAGCTACTGTGTCTCCTGAAGTTAAAGCAGTACCCAGAATATAGTAGGCGTTTAAGGAACATGTGTTGAATGAATGAATAAACAGGTATTTACTAAACATCCAGTAGGTGCATTACTGGAATTCAACCATGAAAGAGCTAAAGTGCCTTCACCTATGAAGCTTACAGTCTATTGTTTACAATAGTAAACCCAGAAGCAGTGTAATAGGAGAGAGCAATAAAAGCCAGAGGGAAAATAAACAGCAAGGAATGTGACAGTAAGAGACAAGGAATCAAATACCACCTGCGAGGGTGGGTGCAAAAGGCCCCTCTGGGAGACGAGACTGGGCTGATTCTGATCTTGAGAAAGAGCCAGCCTTGCGAAGATCTATGAGAAATGGTACAAAATGTACAAAGGCCCGACCTGGGAATGAGAAAGGGAATTTCCTCGGAGTGAAAGAGAGTAAGCGCTGATGAATCATGGTCGTGGAGAAGGGATGAAGTCAGGGATGAAGTCAGAGATGTAGACAAAGGTCAACTAGGGTGGCCTTAGCCATGTAGGAAATTTGGATTTTATTTTACTTTTAACAAGAGCAATTTTCACATGACAGTTTCAAGTAGGGGAGAAAATAACGGAGCCAAGCTATGAAAATACCAATCTTGTGGTCATCGCTACGTGGTGATTAGATGGTAGTGTTGTGTGACAATATTGGGGGTTTTATTGTATATTATTTCATTTGTGGACCATACTTTCATGGTTTCAATAAATCCTCTTTCTTTTATACATGAGGCAGACATTATCTATTGTTTTCCAATAAAGCCAGCTAACTCTTACACTCAGTAACATACTTGTTCTTAGTCAATTTCATTCTTTAATGGCTACCATTAATGGATTTTTTAAAGACTAAATTGTTTATGTAATTATTCCAAGTTGAGACCTCAGTACATATATATGCATTATATATAGTACATATCTACGCATGTGTGTACGTATACATATATAAATCCATATATATGCATGTACGTATGTGCACATATATGTGTGTGTGTGTGTATATATAGTATATATAGTATACAAATTAGACCAAGTATTTAACTTGCTCTGTGCATGAATATTTGTGTTGCATCTGTTGTCTGTTTCATCGCTGGACCAAGACAGTCTGCATTAGCCAATCTCATTGATCCTGCTACCAGGTAGACCCTTAGCTGTCCCTGGGGAGACTGAATCACTGCTGCTGCTCAGAGGGGGAGTCAGGCTGAGACTTTCATTTCTCCTCTTCTTGGCTGGGTAAACTTATTTTTCAGCTAGTTTGTTGTTCGGGGGTTTTTGTTTTGTTTTTTTTTTTGGTCTTCTTTTTCTTTTTTCTAATATAGCTGCCACTAGTAAATGGAATTTGCTGTAAGTTAAGATTTTTACAGTCTATTCTCTAATGTTCCTATCATGAAAAACAAATTGTTCCCAAGCCATTTGGGTACCAAAAGTATATTTCAAATAAAAATTAAATGCCTAAAACATTTGGCAAAGGAATATAAAACTCTCTGCCACAAGTGTTTTTCTCCACAATTTCTTTTCACAGGTTCAACCCAATTTTATGGTCTTCTGAATTTAATAATATCTATCAAAATATTTATAAGTACTCAGTATCCTAAGACAGAAAAGCTAAACTCCAACACTGGCATTATACTTCCATAGACAACCACACTTACAAGAATAACATATTTACTTAAAATTACTTCATATAAAAATATTCTTGTGTTTAAAGCAAAGGAGAATTTATTACATGGTTAAATCAATGTTGAAATGTATTTGTAAAGCTGTACATTAGATAAATATAATACAGCTAATGAAATTCTATAGCACGAACACTCTCTGCCTCGTAGCAATATATTATTTAAGGTCTGTGGAAACCAAGTGTTTTAATGCACATTGTGCTGTTGATCATTATAGGTTTCTGACATCTTAAAAACAGGTTGTGTTTACATCATGGGGATATGGAGATAAACAAACACTGAAACCTAAAGTCTCCTCTGAAATGCAAGCTTTCATTTTACAGGTGTTTATTACGAACAGCAAGCTTTTTACAAATGATTAGACTCAAGCTGAAAATGTTATTGAATGACTTTTGCTTGAGTTTACAGGGCGGTTAAAATTGTAGACAGCTATTTTCACTAAAAGTACAATGGCATTCAAGGAGATGACAGGTTGCACTGTCCCTTTGAATATCTATAAATTCTGTTGCTGTGTATGTCTAAGAACAAGGAAAATCTGAGAAATGTCACAGCATGCTCCCAACGTCCTACTCCTCGTGCTCAAGCAAGACGGCCGGCTTTGATCTCATTACCCCATCTAGGATTATCCTGTGCCTCTATTCTAGTACAAGAGCCACTTCTTTTGTTTCCCATCCTCTCAGTTTTGCTCATTTCAACAGTTATTGCTTGAGGACTTACCACGTTCAAGACAAAATGCCAGGCATTGAACATTCAAAAGTGATCAACTCATGGCTCCTTAAGTTTCCACACAGCCGCTTGAATATATACATATAGCCACAAATATTTTCTTTGTAAAAAGGTGAATAGAAAGGTGGGTGGCAGGCATAAAGTGCTGTGGCGATGTGAACAATGTTCAACTTTGGAAGAGATAATCTGATTTTTAAAAATATTTTCAAGTATTAATAATTGAGTATGAATTAATATATTACTCTTCTTATCCATATGTAATATGGAGACTTAAATATTTAAATTCTTTACATAAAGGAGTGAATAATTTAAGGAACTATACATGGAAATTAATTTAAGGAATTCCATGGAAAAGCTGAAATAATTTTTTTAATATAGGATAAAGTGAGACGTTTTCATGTTTATCATATTCCACTGGGTAGGCCAGGTGGAATGCTATGTTTTGGAATAAATAATTACTTTATAGAAAGGTGTTAATTTAACTTTAACCTTGATAGAAATTTCACTCTAGGAATAATTTAACATGTGCTATGTGCTAACAGGAATAATTTAACATAATGAGCTAGAAGGTGCACAGTCCAACACTGGAATATAATGTTATTACAAAAGAGTATTATATCAACTTACGGAGGAATTTTTGATAAAATGTTTGACTTGAACAGCAATATGATTTAAAGAATTAGGATTATAGCTCAATGGCTATAATCTATCGAGACTAATATGTACTAATATATGAATATTGCAAGTAATATTGCAGATAATTTTTTAGGTGTACAGAGTATTTTTTTTTTTTAGACTTTCACTTTAGGAAAGGGCCAGTGAGGTACAAAACAAATAAGAATAGAAGATAAAACAGTGACATATCTATGGAAAGTTTCTGAGCCTGTCTTTAATGAGGCTCTTCAGTAGATCTTATGACTACAGTTAGAGCAAGAGGAGTATCAGAACTTGGACATACATTATCTCATTTAATTTTTACTATAATTTTCTGAAATTGAACAAGAAGTCTTACAGGTTCTGTGATATATAGAAAAAAGTAAACAATACAAAAAACAACAACAAAAATGTAGTCCTTGACTGAAGAAATCATGAGAAAATATCAAGATGAACAAATTTTAGAGCTGTGCAACTGAACAAGAATTTATTCTAATTCTGACTCCATACTCTACTATGTGCATAATTTTAACCACTTTATTTAACTTCTTTGAACAATAGACTAGAAGTTTGAAAAAATATGCACAATACTATCTTCAGGTAAGTCAAAATTAATGAAATATAGTAATGAATAATAATGAAATCTATTAAACGCAGATGACCAAAAGTAATTAATTTCTTTTACTTCCCCCACTTTGGGTGAACACATAGTCTAAGACAGAAGATATAATTTGTATTCAAGTAACTAATATTCAGAAGAGAAAGTGCACACTGCTATAAGAAAAAGTTTAAAGACATTTTTGATCTAGCATCTCCTAAGGGTTATCTGATTTCTGCAACTATAGAGAATTCCTTTATTCTGGTGAAATGTTTATTATTTCATGTTTTACATTCACAGTTTACTCTGCCTACCTTACACACAGAGAATAATTTTCAAGTTTCCATTCTACAGAACCTAGATTCTAGTTCAAAGTGTTGGATGAGCCAACCACCGAGGTAAGTAGCTATAAGCTTATCTCTCCTTGTCTTAATTTTCTCAAATATCAAATTGAATTGAGGTTTTTGGTAAATCACATTATAGAGATTTTAACAGAATAAGTAAGTTGATATAAAACAATTTAAAAAATTCATTAGGTTGATGAAATTTTATTCATACCTTATATTTGGTTTTAATAAAATAATTCCTATTAAACTTTCAGCACCATGCATATCTTCAATTGTTAGGCTTGCCAAGAAAGTTGACTCTAACTAATACTTGCAGTGTGCTCATGAAATTCTTCAAGAAAAGATACCAACCTTCCTCATCTCCTCAAAATCTTCCATGGAATCATCATTTCTGTAGAAATCTGCATATGCTTTCTTCCTTGGTTCAGCCACAGCAAACTTTTCTTGGGGCTGTCTCATTTCAGAGCTAACAGCTGCTTAATCTGCTTGCTAATGTTTTTCTGCTGTCAGATGGGCTGCATCAGGTTCTACAACTTCCTCCCAACTGGCTCCAATATAAACATTCACTGGAATTGGGTCAACTGTTAAATCCATACGTCGCCACAAGAAAACCTATGGGACAAAGAAGAAAACAGCAAGTGCTGTAGATATTTGTCATCCTGTAGGACTTAATTCTCAAATCAAAAAATGTATTTTCAGAAAGCTGTGATGATGTATTGGAAAAAAGTGTCTTGATAACTATTTACCAAATGGCTATCTTTAAAAAATTGTGATACTTTTGCCACACCCTGCACAGCTCTTCCTCGCAGTGGGCGCCCCTTAATTCTAATTTTAGGGTAGATGAATCAGTCAGTGGTAGATTGCTTTAATTATTGTTATTTGTTGCTCTTGTTGTTGCAATTCTTAGTGTGATTTAACATTTATTAAGAATGTGCCATATGGTAGGCAACCTACTTCAAATTTTCAGATGTTTTGATGTATGTTGATGACAGTTTTTAATTTCCTTCTGTGTTTGATGTTATTTCTCTTTTTTTCTATTTAAACAAAATTATGTATTTGGCACTCTTAGCTTTCTGCTTGTTCTCTAAAACTACAGTCAATGATGTATGACGAAAGAGCTCTAAATAGGAGCCAGAAGACAGAAGTTTTAGGAAATAATTAGTCATGTTCTTTTATAGATTTTTTTTGGAGCTATAAAAGAACTTCCGTCTTCATTTTTTAAAATCTGTAATTGAGGATAACCTGAATGATTTCTAATGTGAGTTCCAGTTCTACCATGTCATCTGTTTTGGTATGATTGAAACCCTTCATTATGAGAAACAAAGCAGTAATTGTCTAGAGAAAAACAAATAATCAAAGTCAAATTCTGTTTACACAGTAATTTGTTTGCTTGTGTCTTAATTTTGATCATTAGTTTGTTTTTCAGTATTTTAAAATTTTTTATTGAACTGTAACTGATTTGCAGTGTTTCAGGTGTACAGCAAAGTGATTCAGTTATACATATACATATACATTTTTCTTTTTCAGATTCTTTTCCATTATAGGTTATTACAAGATATTGAATATAGTTCTCTGTGCTATGCAGTGGATCCTTGTTGTTTATCTATTTTATACATAGTAGTTTGTATATGATAATCCCAAACTCCAAATTTGTCCCTCAGCTTCTCTTTCCCCTTTGATAACCCTAAGTTTGTTTTCTATGTCTATGAGTCTGTTTCTGTTTTGTAAATAAGTTCATTTTTATTATTTTTTAGATTTCACATATAAATATCATGCTATCTGTCTTTCTCTGACTTACTTCACTTAGTATGTTGTTGCAAATGGCATTATTTCATTCTTTTTATGGTAGAGTAATATTCCATTGTGTGTGTATGTGTGTATGTGTGTGTATACATCACATTTCATTATCCATTTATCTGTCAATGGACATTTAGGTTGCTTCCATGTCTTGGCTATTGTAAATAGTATTGCTATGAACACTGGGGTGCGTCTGTCTTTTCCAGTTAGAGTTTTCATCTTTTCTGGTGATATGCCCGGGAGTGGGATTGCTGGATCATATGGTAACTTTATTTTTAGCTTAAGTAACCTCCATACTGATCTCCGTAGCGGCTCCACCCATTTAACTTTCCACCAATAGTGTAGGAGGGTTACCTCTTCTCTACACCCTCTCCAGCATTTATTATTTACAGACTTTTTGATGATGGCCATTCTGACTGGTGTGAGGTGATACCTCAATGTAGTTTTGATTTGCATTTCTCTAATAATTAGAGAAGTTGAGCACTTTATCATGTGTCTGTTGGCTATCTGTAGATCTTCCTTGAAGAAATGTCTGTTTAGGTCTTCTGCCCATTTTTTGCTTGGATTGCTTGTGTTTTTGGTACTGAGCTGTATAAACTATTTGTATATTTTGGAAATTAATATTTAGTTATGGTTATAGGTATAGTAAAGTTTTTGAGGTATCACTACATTCTAAGGCTGATATTTAACCAATTAATATCAACTTAAGTATAAATTTTATTTTCACAGCATTCTGGAGGAGGGTATATATCCAAAGGAGACATGTAAACGGTTCCTTGTTCTGGAGTCTAACTGAAAAGACTCTGCCCTATCCCTTCCTATATTGCAAAGAAAAGTAAAGCACAGCATGATGCAGTAGGAAGACTGCAATTTATCTTCAAGGCCCAGTTAAGATATATGGATGCTGTGTGCCTTGATGAGAATTACCTCTCTGAGCTCTTTCATGATAATAAGATTAACTTCCCATGATTGCCGTAAGTATTGGAAAAGCATACTCACAAAATATTTGACATAGTGTGTTATCACAGAAGAAAACATTAAAATAAGTCAGAGTGTGGAAGGTGGTCTTAACTTTAGGTAGTACAGGTCAATGGCAACAGCATATTAATCAAATGAAGCAACAAGGACACTTCTTTAAAGAGGGCGATAATTAAAATCCTTTAGTCACGCTGAAGCGAACTTAATGAGTGAGTTGAAAAGTCATGATACCTGGAATCAGTTTTGTTCTTTAAAAATATCATTTACACATACTTTAAATAAATAACCTCAAATTTCTTTGTTTTATTGAATTAAGCATTCTTATATTATACAATAGGATTTCACATAATACACTGAGTAAAGCTGAGGGTGGTCTTTATTCCAGCTACTCATTTTCTTTTGAACACTTTAGACACACTATACTTGAAGCTTGTTGATTTTTTTTTCTCCAGATGCATCATATTTCCTTGCGTTTGATGAAGTAATACCGTCTTTCCCCAGCTTCAGTGCATAAGACACTCACTGCCATGCTAGACCTTCATGAGCTTCAAAAGCCTTTTTCTCTTTATTGATCTACTAGGACAAATTACTTTGTAGTGTAATTGTCTCTTTATGTCTCTGGTCCTTCTCCTACTCCCATTTACCTTGAGTTCATTAAGGTAAGACTGTGTCTCATGTCTGATATTTATTAAAGGGACATTTATCTTACTAATCACACTAGCAATATATTAATATGAATGATAAGGGTAAATCTGATCACTTATATTAATAATATACTAACATTAGAAAGAAATTTGAATCTCTGCAGCCTAATTTCCTATTTTATAGATGATTACCTTAAAAATCTTATATGACCTGGGAAAATAAATCCTAATGTATTAGTCTGCTAGAGCTGCCATAGCAAAGCACTACAGACTGGGTGACAAACAACAGAAATTTATGTTGTCACAATTCTGAAGAGTGGAAGTTGGAAATCAAGGTATTGGCAGGGTTGGTTTTTCCCAAGGCCTCTCTCCTTGGCTTCTAATGCCTGTCTTCTCCCTGTGTCTTCACGTAGTCTTCCCTCTATTCATGTCCTAAGGGCACCAGTCTTACTGGATAAGAGCCCACCCATATGACCACAGATTAATTTACTTGCCACTTTAAAGACCTTGTCTCCAAACACAGTTACATTCTAAGATACTGGGGGGTTAGGGCTTCAACACTGAATTTTGGATTGACACAATTCAGAATATAATACCTAGTTAGTTAGCAAACAGTTTCTATTGGAATAAAATTCAGTTCCGATAAAGTTGTTAAAATATCTATACCAAATTTTGTAAATAGAATTTCCAGAAGATCAAAGTAGAATAAAAGCTATGCAGTGGACAATTAAGATACTAGTGTGAACTCTAGTGTCAAGTTTAGAGGATACACAGAGAACAGATCTGCAAAAATATAAAAACAGACTAGAAACATTTTGAAATAGTAATAATACAGGGATCTGATCAGTCTCCACAAGATGGCTGCTCTCTTGCTCTCTGCACATCCCCTGCCCGACCAGACCCTGCTTCACTTTCCCCTTACTCACGTCATTGTCCCTCTCCTAATCTTAGTGAAGAGTCAGCAACTGCCTGAGTGATTGGCCCGACCGCCAGCTGTTCTATTTCTCAGACCAGAATGATTCCACTAAGTTAGGTTACCAAGAAGAAACTGACCCTCAAGACAGCTGTTGACCTGAAGAGTTGTGGGGGATTCCTTCCTTCCACAGTTCCCCGGGTAACTGAGGAGACCTTCTGAAGTCATCTCCCCATAACTGGTAGCCTCCTCCTCCCCAGAGTAGCAAAGATTGCTGCTGAGTCCTGCCTGCCATCAGCCATACAAAGCATAGTGTTGCTCCAGGACCTTGCCTCTGACCTGTAAATTCTCTGCCCAATGAATGGCTGATGCCTTCAATGCTGACTTAGGTTCTTTCTTTGGTCTCGCGGCTGGGCAGCTGCGAGGACTGCAGGACTGTGGGGTGCAGCCCAACAACAGGTAGTTGAACTTTTCAGGTATTAAAACATACGGGAATCAATTAAATGCATTTGGCATTATCACAGAAATTTTAAAAAACTGGTCAATGGAACAGAATAAATAATCCCCAGACAGAGATACAATAGTGTATTGGTTATTAAGTTTATATTAAATATCACCTTTCACCCACAGGAGAAAGTATGTATGGTTCAATAATGTTGGAACAAATGGCATACATTTAGAAAAAACAAAAGGTTTTAATAGCCAAAAAAAGAAGTACAAGGAAAAAGAAAAAATTGGCAAAGTTTATAATCATGTAATTAATTTTAAACACAAACAAAAAAATTTTAAACAAAAAATAAATATATGAAACTACATTTATCATCACTATGATAATGCTAATTATGATATATATAATATAATATAATATATTAAAATGATATAACAAATGATAATATAATTATATTGCAATATATTATATAATATGCATGCTAAATATATTTTATAATGGTAAAATATTGTATTTGAAAATATTTGATAATATATAATATTTTTATATACAATATATAATATACTTTAAAAACATTCTAATAATATGCATGTATTATACAGTATATATTTTGTAATGCAGTTTAATAATATGTAACATATATACATATAAAAGCAATTTGGTAATATATATCTTTCATATCCTTTGATCCAGCAATTTCATTTCCTTAATCTAATCTATAGAAAATAAATACACAGCAAACATATATGAATTGAGATATCTGAAGTTAAGGAAATTGGAGCTGTTAGGCAGCCTATTTTCTTGACAAATCACAATCTATATATGTTTATGTGGATTGGCATCAAATTTATAAAAACAGCTTCCAAGGCTATGGACTTACATAAGTATGTATAAAAGGCATATAGAATAACCTTTGGATATTTTCAAATAATCCAACAATGACGTGTGTGTGTGTGTGTGTGTGTGTTTGCAAAGAGCTGTAGACCACCACCACAGGGTTGGGCAGTCAAGTCCTTAAGCTTTCCACCTGAATGACTATATTAAACATAAAAGGAAAAGCCTACTTACTTTAATTATCTATATCAAAGACTGGCTACAATGTTCATTATAATTATCTTAAAACTTACCAGGCAATCAATCTGTCTGCTTATTTTTCTAATTTCTATTGGAAGGACATGGTTTAAACATTTGTCAGCATTAGTAAGAGTGTATGTTCATGAATCTGGGAGTTTGAGTTAAGCTAGTGATTTCAGGGTTAACTCTTTGGCTATAAAGATAGATTTTCTTGGAAAGAATTACAGTTTCTGTGGTTGCATAGAAAACGTAGATTATTTCTTCTTTGCTGGACAAATACCAACCTCATGTCAGTGTAGGACCAGAATGTGCCTAGCATTCAAAGTGGCGGTTTGCCAGTTTGAAAGGTTTCTAAAAAGAAAAGGGGCTATTGTAGTTTATTTTCCTTCCTTTTTCTTTTTTTTTGTGGGTGAGGTAATTACGTTTTACTTATTTACTTTTTAGAGGAGGTACTGGGGATTGAACCCAGGACCTTGTGCATGCTAAGCATGCACCCTACCACTTGAGGTATGCATTTCCCCCTTATTTTCCTTTAAATCACAAAGTGTATGGTTTGTGCAGCAGACCACACAGAAATAGATAGATAGATAGATAGATAGATAGATAGATAGATAGATAGATAGATAGAACTTTGCTGACACTCTACATGAATTTTGTCTCCTTCACTTAGAAACCTGCAAGGAATTTTTTTCTCTTCTTTAAAATCTTTTTAAACTTTTGTTTTCTCTCTGGGCTGCCATTCTGTGTTTGCAGGGAAAATGAACCTGGATAGAATATTGGCTCCCACTTAGGGACAGCCAGCCACTACAGAGTCACTTACTTTTATTATATATACTGAAGACTGGCTCCATACAAAAGGCACTTCAGAAGCATTCACATTGAATTTAGGCAATGCAAGAGCAGAAAGTGGTTTGGATAGAGTTATGGACATTGAAAAGGCAACTGATGAAGATAAAATGAAAAATATAAAGCATCAAACAGCATTAATTATTCCTCAGGGTTAAAAATAGGTAGTATATGACTGCTTAAGAGCTCAGACTTTGATGTCAAACAGACAGAAGCCGAAACCCCATCTGCTGCCATCACTAGTTCTGTGATGAGCAATTTACTCATGTTGTTAACTTCTGTTTCTTCATTGGTAAATGAAACAAATCATCTGTCCTAGTGGTATTTTTAAGTATCTATGGAGAACAGTATGGAGATTCCTTACAAGACTAAAAATAGATTTACCATATGCTCCAGCAATCCCACTCCTGGGCATATACCCAAAGGTAACTGTAATCTCAAAAAATATATGCACCCCAATGTTCATAGCAGCACTATTTACAATAGCCAAGACATGGAAGCAACCTAAATGTCTGTCATAGTGTTTTGAAGTGGTTGATAACATATGACACATAAATCGCTGAGCCTGACACATGGGATAGAGTAGATGTTAAAACACATATTTACTATTTTCACTATGATATTATCATTGTTATTATCATTATTAAAAATGAATTGAGAGGAATGAATACTGTTAATATTTAAAATCGTTACTACACTTTTTATTTTAAAATTGTTACTACACTTTTAACAAATTTTTACCAAAAATGTTTATACAAACTGAAGAACTTCCATATAATAAAATAGGGGTATCTATGGATAATTTAATCATAAGGTGTCATTCACCTGGATTACCAAATGAGAAACATTGAAATATATTATTCTGGCAAGATTGTTTCCCTTTCATATGGAAACATTGCAAGATCTCAGGTGCTGTGTAGTCATTAATACAATATAAATTCTCATTCCACTACTAAATCATTGAAGTGCTAGTTAAAATAATTATTTTTGTAATGCTACAAAATACAAAGTTTGGTTTTCTTATTTTTTTTTATCTGGATTAGATATGGGTGAGAGATCTTTGCACATAAGAATACCTGAGCAAAGATGACAAGGGATGCTGTTTGTACAATTATAGAGGAATCAGACAGAATATACACAAACACACTCTCCATACACTCACTACACAAACACACACACATGAATCTAGAATACATCTAGATTAAATATCTAGACTACAGGCTTGTGATTGTCAGTATTCTTTTATGCATTCTTATTTGCTTACATCAAAAGATGAATCAACTGGGACTTTGTGCTGTATGCCAGCAATTGACACATTGTAACTGATGGTACTTCAATTTAAAAAAGAAAGATGAATCAAAAAATAACTAAGCAAGAGTGGTTAAATATTATTTTACCCCAAATCATTAAAAACACGCATTTGTAAAAATTAAATCCTACAGCTACATACTATTCTGATCATCAGCCCTCCATATTGAATAATTGGAATTTCTTGAAACTGATATACCCTGAAAATAATAAATACTAATTATGTTAAACACTATTAGGTGCAGAAAATATACAATGTCAGGATGCATACATTCCCTACATTGTATCTCCAATAAAACCTATAGGGTAATGTGCCCTGTTGTAACATATTACCTTTCCATTAACTTGGTTTCTGCCTTTTTTTGTGGCCTGGGTCCTTTTACAACTTTTGGTGACTGGATTTCTGCCTGAGACCCTGATTTGACATATTTACTTTTTCTTAGTATGGAAAAGTTTAAATCAATAAAACTGCCTCATATCCAGCATAATGTTGGAATAAAGACTTTGTTTAATAGTAAGTTACCTACCTACCTAGAGTCTCTGCTTCGCTCGGCTCCCGAAAGCTTCGGTGCCGTCGTTCACGCTTATAGAGATCAATTCTGTTATCTGCTGCCAGTACAGCCTTCTTTCCACTTCCTCTCTGCCTGACTGAATTTCCACACATTTCTGTGACCACATGTTACTTGATCCTAAAATTCTGAATTTCTTTTTTAATCTCCTAGACACCACTACATGTTCAAGTTACTCTAGTTGTAGAATTTCCTGACTCTGTTTCTACCTAAATACTACCTGTTTTCTCCTCTTTACATCATCCGCCCTTTTCAACAATGTAGATTAGCCTTTCCCATCTCTAGGGTAACCGTATGCCCTGGTTTGGGTACAACAGTTGTGATTATATTTGTTTACCTGCTGAAGTTGTTGCTAACTCTCACTGCCACTTTCAAAGTGTCTTGATTTAGATGGTAAATTTGATTCTCATCCTACTCATTTAATACTTTCCATAAACCACTGTACTTAAGATCCTGCCCTCACTAGCACGTGGAACTTCGCTCACTAAAGGCATCAAAGACTCATATTTGCCAAGGAAAAACATTTCAGTCTTCATCTTACCTGATTCCTCTCCACTTGGCACTTTATACCATCCCCTCCTTCAAAAACCTCCAACTGCTTTGAGCCCGTGGTTTCACATGATCCACATTCTTTTATCTCTCTGTCCCTTTGGTTTAGTTCCCTCCAGCTCATATTACTTCTTCCCCCTGTCCCTTAAATATCAATATTGCTTGACTCTTTCTATCACATTACAGCTCTGTATATGCTTTCCTAAGATGGTTTCATGACCTTCCTCATTCCACTTACCTCCTGTATGCAGATGATTCCCAAATTAATATTCCCAAACATGTCTCCCTGCTCCGTGTCTCCTCCAACAAATTTTATAGGCATATTCTTCGTATCTGTCCCTGCCTCTTAAGTGATAATATCATTGCCCTGGGCTGTTAGTATTGTTTTATCATTAGTCTTCATTCCTTTAGATTTAACCCTTTAACAGTTGTCTTCTAACTAAAATGAAAGTATATCATTCTTGCTCAAAACACTTTAGTCTCTTTTTTATTTATTTCAAATTCTTAAAATGGCAAAGAAGATTCTTTATCATAAGACCCTTGCCCACTTCTTCAACTTTCTCTTACCTCTCCACATTTACCTTAAATTTTGCTTTACCTTAAATTTTGCCTAAATTTTAACACAGAGAACTCCCTATTTAATTCCAACCCCCTAAATCTAATCACCCATGACTCTGCCCAAAACATACCGGATACGTATGTTCATTGGCAGGCTCACTATCCTGTTCCCCCGTCCATTTCTTCAGGTTAAATGAGAGTTCTTCGAGGTAGACATCATGTCACCTCTGTTGTGGGTTTCTTCCCTAGAATTATAGGAGCTCCTTTTGAACTACCACTGGAAATGAATCCTGTATTTCTTGCTAACACATGCAACAGAGGCTGCAGCTGCAGCAGAAGCAGTTGTAACAATAAAATCTGCATTTCTTTCTTAAAAATTATTAGGAAAAACATCTGTAATATTGATGAAATTCCCCAAAATCATATATTATATTTGTTTCAGAAACCTTTGATTATATTTCAAATTGTTTCCAGAATTGTTTCATTAAAAACTGGTAAATTATACTATTTTATACATGAAGATCTGACCCAATGAGTATATCAGATATGAGTTTAGATTTTTAAAAACTTACGATAGATTTGCATAATGAGAACCAATAAAAATTTAACTTCTCTTGATTTATTGTGAGCCCAGAATTTAGACTTCAGTCATAGCTTCTATCAATTTGTTGATGGAAGAGAATTTATGTTTTTCATAGTGAAACTTCCTATAAAATATTTTATTATGCTTAAAAAATTATATTCCAAGGACAAATATCAGAATTTTTTAAAGATACTACTTTGGGTGAAGAATTTGGAGTTGGATGAGTAGAATAAAATAACACTTCAAAATGATTATGGTAAATTTTACTCCCTAGAAAGGAAACATCCTCAATTTATCAGATATACTTCTTGTTTATTGCAATTGGATATTTTTCTTACAAAGTCTGAAAGCAGTTTTCCTTGTTGTTTGTCCTAAATTTGAATCTTGTATGAATAAAATCCATTATTGCCTTACTCATCATTGAGTGATAAAATTTATACACAAGTACAAAAGCTATGCTAAATGTTTACCCAAGTATTTATATGAGCAGGGATTTTATATACATGCAGTGCAAAAATGATTATTTTTCATGTTAGAAATAACTGTTAATGAGTGATTTGGATCCTTGGCACTGTTTATTGCCATGGTCTATTATCTAATACCTAACATTAAGCCAGTCCTAATTGCATAAATTTTACCACATTGATTATTAAACCTTTCGACCTTTGGTAAATTAACACCTCATTTTGTTAATAAACTCTTGCAATGAATATTAATTATTTAATGTAAGGAGCTTTTTTTTTTTGACAAACTAAAGCAGAAAGATGTTAAGCATAAAATAATCTCTTGATAAAAACTGGGTCATAGCTATGATGTTATTTGTCACACTCTTTATTTAGCAGTGCAGACATGGCTAGGGAACACTAGATAAGCAGCCCTAGGTGTTTAGGCCACCCATACAACTCACAGATGTTGAGTATTAGGTAAACAGTAGCCAGTGAGGGTAACTGAGGACTGGAAAGCCTCTATTACCCACTGGACTGTCTTCACCCTTTTGCCCACAATATGTTCTCCTATAAGAGCAATGGGAAAGTAGAGACATCCTTGGTTGTTTATTCATGGACTTCATGCTACTCACCTTTATGGGGTGGATGCTTAATACAACTTTCAGTATCATCTATCATATCCAATGGCAATTGAATCCTTCAGCTGTTCAGGTCAAACACCTTTGAGGCATTTGTGACTTCTCTCTCACAACCACTTACCTAAAACCAACAGCTTTGCTTTCAAACCTAATTTATAACCAAATCAATTCACAGCACCTCCACTGCTATCACTCAAGCCTAATCCAGAAAAATCCCTTGCTTAGATTATTGTAATATCTTCTAAACAGCCCCACGTCTCTACCTTCACCCTTCCGCCTGCTGTCTTTTTCATCACAGCAGCCAGGGTAATCCTTTTAAATGTAGGTCAGATCATGAGGCTTCTGTACTCAAAAGTTTCTAAGTGCTCATTTTGTGAGTAAAGCAGCAGCATACAAATTTCTTATTATGCCCTTCAAGGCCGTATCCATTTGCTATTGCTGTGTATATTTAGAAGGCTTAAAATCACACACATTTATTATCTCCTAATGTCTACGGGCCAAATGTCTGGACTGACATCCTGGTGCTGACAAGGGTTACAGTCTCATCAGTGGTTTGACGTGCTTCCATGCTCCCAAGGTTGTTGGGAAAAAATCCATCTCTGGCTTGTTGCTGGTTGTAGGACTGAGGGCTGTGTTTTCTTTCTGACTGTCATGAGCAGGTCACTCTGCATTCCTAGAGGTCACCTGCAATTCCTGGTTATGTGACCATGTCCACAGGCCCTCTCAGAGCATGACAGCTTATTGCTTCAAAGCCAATAAGGAGAATGAGAATCTCTAGTGTGCGTGTGTGTGTATGTGTGTGGGATTTCATGTAAGTATAGAATCACAGTGTAATTATGGAAGTAACATCCCATCATCTTTGCCATCTTCGAATAGTGAGAAGCAAGTGACAGGTCCTGCCCACACTCAAGGGGAGGGGGTTCTATAGGACATGAATACAGAAGCCACCATAGTGTCTGTCAAAACAAGGCCCTGCCTGATCTCCCACACCCCGTTTCTCCATCTTCATCTCATACCTCTCTCCCCTTTACCTACGGTGCTCCAGAGAGACTGGCATCCTTGTGGTTCCTTAAGTCACAAAGCAAAGTGGCATTTCAGCCCTTCCTGCTCACCCTTCTTGCTGATCAGAAGACTCTTTCTGAGCAAATAAATCCACATGACTGGCATCTGTACTGCATTTATATCTGTACTCAAATATAAGCTTGTCAGGAAGAACGTCCCTAACCATCTCGCACAATGCAGCAACTGCCATCCTCCTTACACCGTATCCTGGAAATACTTTTTGTCATTGAATATGTCAGTACTTGGCATTTTATTTATTTTTGATTTGTTCATTGTCTATCACCCCCACATCATCATGAGAACACAAAATTTTTGTTTATCATTGAATTCTAGCCCCAGGAACAGTGCTTGCTGTGCATTTATTGAGGAAAATCTTAATAAATATGCATGCAATGCACTATCGGGCTGTTTCCCTGCTTTCTGAATAGGGACTGAATTGGATCAAAATGATGATGCCATTTCTGAGAGAGAACAGTGTTTCAACAAATAGTCTATAATATAGAAAAAAAACTTACTCTTGGTTATTTGATATGTCTCTTTGTTTTATGTGAATTTCCCCTCTAATTTGACTGATGCACTTGAACCTTAGTATCTATAAGTTGACTTATTCATTATGCAGATAATATGGTAGTAAGAGCCTTGCTGGATGGAAGACAAGAAAAGTATGATTCCTGGTGCAGATCTACTCATAGAATTTCGTAAGGGTCCTTCCACAAGATAGGTATTCAATAAATAGTCACTGAAATAAGTAGGGCCTAAACTAGCCAGCTATTTGCAGCTCTGCTGGCTGTGATCTTCAATCAGCGGGAAATAATACAAGGTGACCACATGGAGCTGTGGAGTATTCCTATTTTTTATCACATTGATTATTAAACAATAGTTATTAACATAGACCATTGCTTCAAAGATGTTGCTACTAACATTCTTGTCCATTCAACTGAATATAATTGAAGTGCAGTTGTCAGTCTTAGAGGTTTGTATTTATGCTTGCTTCATTTTCATGAAAATCCCATAGTGCTTGAGAAAACACCATCAGGTACACAGACACAAGAATGCACATCAAAACAAAATAAGACTTGGGATTCTAAGGGGAAGACATACTATGCTAATGAGGTCAAGAGAATTCAATGTGTGCCTTGGCAATAATAAGGAATCCTGAAAGAAATAATTGGGATCAAGGTTATGAATACAGAGGAGGTTAAATCAAACTGTAAATGCATGATGGGTCAAGATATTAGAACATGCAGCCAAAATATATTTCTTGGAGAAAATGAAGATCTGTATCCGTATTAGAATTACCCACACAAAGGGATATAATAATACTAGAAAGAAGACATTATTACGAATTTGATTTAATTATAGGTTATATTGGAGCTAACTTGCCAGATGAAGAAAGGGGATGAAGGCTACATTTTTCTTAAGATAATCAAGCAAGGAAGAAAAGCAATTAAGATTATAATAATTACAGCACAATCTTCTGATAATAGGGTTACTATAAGTAATCAACAAGACCCATGATGTTCTGTATAATTTAGTGCACATCTCAAAAATTGGCTTTTATGGAATGCCAATAAATCATTTAAGTCTGCCCTGTGTGGAAAAAATAATATAAACTTAATATTTAAAAGTCTTCACCTTGAGAAAAGACACTGTCTTATTATGTGGAGGGATTTTAAATTGCTTCAAGATTTTGAAAAGAGATTTGGCAGTGCCTATCCAAATCTTTTATGCACATGCCCTTAACTCGGCAACTTCACTGCTACTAGTATTTCCCACATAAAGAATGAAACAAAAGTGATATATTCCATGTTGTTCATTACAGCATTGATTATAATAGGGGAAAAAAGCTAAGGTTAACCTAAATGACCATCAATACAGAGAAGGTTTAAATAAAATATGATATATGTAAACTATGAAATGCTATGCAGTATTTTTAGAAATAAGCTAAAACTCAATAAGCTAATGTGGAAATATCTTTTTTATGTATTAAAATTAAGCATAATACAATATAATTATGTATAATATAATCACATTTGTATATATTTTATATGTATATGCACATATACTTTAAAATTTATACATATATATCATATATAATATATACATATATACATACATACACAAAGCTAGAAAGGGCACGATGTAGGCTGTGAAATTTTGGTTACATCGATTTAAATAATATCTTCATGACGTTGGAAAAGTTCCTTAATTTTTCTGTGCCTCAGATCCCTGTCTGTAGTATAAAATGTAAAATTTAATATAATATAAAATGAGACTAGTAAAATTTACCTTACGGTTTATTTTGAAGATTAAATCTGTTAGTGCATGTGTACATGTAGAACACTGCCTGTGACATTATAAGCAGTTCGTAAGAACCAGCCATCATTAGCACCACCATCACCACCATCATCTTTATCATTATCATTGTTTTGACAAGTATACTTACATTAAAAGAATCTTTGGTGGGGGAGGTATAGCTTGGTGGCAGAGTGCATGCCTAGCATGCATGAGGACCTGGGTTCAATCCCCAGTACTGCCATTAAATAAATAGATGAATAAACCTAATTACCTCCCCCTCAAAAAATAATTAAAAATAAATAAATTAATTATAAGAATCTTTCTCTGCAAAGATATTTACATGGAAATGTCAGTAACGGTCCTCTGTGTAACTCTAAGGAAAGCAAATGGCATCTTTCTAGTTTTCCTCTTTATTACAGTACAGTTTGGGAAACATATATGAGTGTGTGTGTGTGTAATTACTGGTTTACACTTAAACTATTAAATAATAAGCTTATTTTAAAACAGAACATAAACCAGGAAAACAAGTGACTGTGGAAATGCACTTTGTACTTGCATTAGTTTGCTAGGGTTGCTGTAACAACCTAGCAGACTGGGTGGCTTAAGCAGCAGAAATTAATCTTCTCAAGGCTCTGGAGGCCAGGAGGCTGAGACCAAAGTGTCCGCGGTGCTGATTCCTTCTGAAGGTCACGAAGCGGGGATCTGTTCCAGGCCTCACCCCTGGGCCTGTGGATGGGTTACCTTCTCCTTGTGCCTTCATATCATCTTCCCTCTGTCTGTGTCTGTGTCCAAATCTCTTCTGTGTGGACATGGGTCCTATTGGAAGGGCTTACCCTACTGACTTCATTCCACATCAGTATCCACTGTAAATATTCTAACTCCAACTCTGGTCGCATTCTAAAGCGGGGTTAGCACTTCAACCCATGAATTTTGGGGGCGGGGGAAGAGGGGATACAAGCAGGCCCGTCACAGCATGCTAAATGCTAAACCCGCTCCTCTCTTAGGTATACTTTTTATTGTTAGAATTTAATCATTTTAGAAACAGTGGTCACAAAATGAAGGAGGAAGGGGATTAACTTTATTTCTGGAACTTTGGTGTTTAGCTCAATCTTTGCCAAATTAGTGGGGACTGTTTTGGTTTTATAATAGTTGGGACAGGGTATCGTATTGAAGATCTAACTTTCTGTTTTGAAGAAGAGCAGCACTGGAGGTCCTTCCTTCTCACTGGGAAGTGACATCTGTAAGCTGGGTATGATGTTGCCTCGCTCGTACTCAAGGATGAGGAGAGGCCTTTTGTATTTCTAAGCAAACTTGACTTGAATCTTCCTTACGTCTGAGGATGGCACAGTGTGTTTGTCTGTGTATATGTCTGTATGTGTGTCTCTAAAATTAAAACACTCCTTATAGGTGTGATGGACATATGCCTTGTGTTTTACAGAAAACAATTCAAAGTTACATCTGCAAACCTAGATAAAGATTAATAGGAACTTTTCTTATTCTCAAAACTGTCCTGATGAAGACCATGAATTATATGGTCACCCAAATGTGTACCAACCAAACCCTATCGTCTTAGGAATTGAGCCAAATAGTTCTTTACATGTCAAGGAATGAAAAAGAAGGTAGCAAAATTTTGTGTTGTGACATCGAAGAAGCTTAAATATCTCTCTGCCTTAGAAATTCTATTAAATCCTGTGAGTCAAATAACTGAGGAATTATCTGAATTTGATACCAACTCCATCATTTAAAGGTAAGTGAGCTTGAACAAATGGTTTAAATTCTCAATGTCTCAGTTTCCTCATTAGTAAAATGGGGTAATTATGCTATCTAATTTATTTGTTTTATTATTTTTTGTTTCTTTGAAACCAGTCTGAAATGCATCTCAGTCCCCAGATCTTACACAACTTTTGGCGAATGTAACCCATCAGCTCAGATGGGCCCCTTCTACAATCTTACAACCAATTTCCTTTCTTCATAAGTAACCAGGACTCTGATTTCTATCAACATAGATTATGTTGGCCTATTCTTTAATTTAATATGAACTTCATGTGAATCTTACAGCAGGTACTTGCTTGTACCTGGCTTGTTCTGCTTAACACTATGCTATTGAGACAGTTCACGTTGTTCAGCGTTCACGGATGACTCAGCAGCTCACTCCCTTTTATTGGTGAGGAGTTTCCCACTGTGTGAATATGATAATATGTTTTCACCAGTCTCCTGTTGGTGAATTTGTGATTCATTTTCAGTTTTGCCTTTTTAGGAATAAAGCTGCTACAAAACTTCTTATAAAAATCTTTTGTGGTATTTTCCTTTCCCTTGGTTAAAGTAAAATTACTGGATCAGGGAAGGTATATGTTTAACTTTTATACAGTGCCAGTTTCATAAAGTGATTGCATCATCTTTCATCCACATCAAAATTGTATGAGAGTTCCAACTTCTCCACTCCCTCATCAACATTAGGGGTTACCAGCCTTTTCAATTTTAGACATCCCAGAGAATGTGTAGTGGTATCTCACTGCAGGGTTGTTTTAACTTGAACTGCCATGATAACTAACAATGGAGAGCAAATTCAATGGCTGATATGCATCTTTTTCAGTGAACAGTCTGTTAAAGTAGATTACCCACTGTGATAGTTAATTTTCTGTGTCAGCTTGACTGCGCCAAGCAATGCTCAGATATCTGGTTGAACATTATTTCTGGATATATCTATGAGAGTATTTCCAGAGATATCAGCATTTGAATTGGTAAACTGAGTAAAGAAATGACCCGCCCCAATATAGGAGGGCATCGACTCATCCACTGAGGGCCTGAATTTAATAAACAGGCAGAGGAAGGCTGAATGCACTCTCTGCCTGACTGCTGATTTGAGCTATCAATCTTCCCTTGCTCTTGGCACCCTTAGTTCTCAGGCCTTCAGATCAGACCCAGACTGGAATCTATCTACACCAGCTCTCTTGCTCTCAGGCCCCTGAACTACAGGGGTGTCTAGCTCCCAGAGAGTGGACTGCAGTACATCTCAGCTCTGTGATTGCGTGCACTAATAGCATATCATGTCTCCTTCTCTCTCTGTCTCACTCTGTCTTTGTCTCTGTCTTTGTCTCTCTTTCCTCTCTGTCTGCATATCTATCTCTATATTTGCATCTATATAGATATAGAGATAGATATGCTTTGTTTCTCTGGAAAACCCTAATACACCCCTTTATATGGATTGTGTTCTTTCATAATTTATGTGCAGGAGTCATTTATATATTCTAGATACAAGTCCTGGGTTAGAAATATAAATGGCAAATATTTGCTCACAGTCTGTGGCTTTTCCTTTTTATTTTCTAAGTGGCGACTTTTGATGAGTTTTTCATATTGATGGAGTCTAATATATCAATTTTTAAATTTTATATTTAGAGTTTTATATGCCTCCTCTAAGTAAGTTTACCTACCCCAAAGCAGTGAAGACAATTTTTTATGCTTTATTCTAAAAGTTTTATCTCTCAAAACAGTTTTTCTAAGTGGTATATAATAGGGATGGAGATACATGTTTTTCTGCACTGATACCCAGTATTTTTGTTGAAAAGCCTTTCTTTTCATCTTTTAAATTGCTTCACTTTGGTGTTTTTATATTTCTTATATATTTTCTGTTCCACTGATAGAGGTGTGTCTGCTAGTGCTTGTGCTGCTGTCCCTTGATTACTGACACTCTATTGTAAGTCATGAAACCACTTGGAGTAAGTCTTCTAACTTTGCTCTCTTGAAATTATCCTTGCTATTTTGAATCCTTTGCAATTCTATGTAAGTTTTATAACTAGCTGTGAATTTCTACCGAAATAATTGTTCATATTTTGATTGGATTGTATCAAATTTGTGTATCAGTTTAAGGAGAATTAGCTGCTTAACAATCCATGCAGATGACATGCATCCATGCATTCTACATTTATATACACTTTGGTATTGTAAAAAAGTAAGAATACAAATTTCAATTGAGTAGATTTGGGAGACCAGGAAAGGGAGCTCTAATGCCCTGGGACAATAGCAGAACTCAACAGGAAGAAGAAGGACTACTCTATTCTGGCAAGGACTAAGCCAATAAAAAAACCATGCACTCTGTTCACTCGAGACCTCCCAATTTCCTTTTCCTATTTATAAGAGAGTTCTCCTTCGCTTGCCAAGTGGGGACTCTTACTTGGCTCATCATGATTGAGAAACTCAAATTGCAATTCTCTGCTGATCCCAGATAGATCCATCTTAGCTAGAAATATCTGACAGTTTATTAATTTCAGATCAGTAATATAAAAGTCCTGCATATCTTTTGGTGAATCTACTCCTTTATTTATATTGCTAATAAACATAAAGTGTCCTTATTTCAGAATTGTATGATCTCATAATAGATTTCAAATTATTTTATCTTTATTAGAAAAGATTTTATTTGAGTGCTATATACCTTCCTTCAGTGATTAAAATAATTTACCAATAAAATCTTTGGACCTGGAATTTTACTTATAGGAAGTTAAATATGTGACTAAAATTTTTATCAAATTTCTTGGCATACAATTGTTAATTACATTTCTCATTATTTTTAATGTCTATAAAATTTATAGAATTATTTCCATTTTTCTGCTATGGTAAATTATGTTTTCTATTAATTTTCATGTTCAGTCTTAGTAAGTTTTTATTCATTTTATTGACCTTTGTAAAAAACTCCAAATTTAGCAAATTAAACATTTTCTTTTTTAAACTATTTATTATTTCTCATCTCTGTTATATTCTTACTTCTTTGGACTTTGTATAAATTTTATTCATATTTTTTTTACCACATTAAGGCATAAAACTATTTCATTGACCCTAAAATTTTTTCAAGTCTAACATAAGCAAGTAAAGCTAACTCTAAGCACTGTTTTACATGCATCCCCTAATTTTTAATATGTTATATATTCATCATCTAGTTTGAAATACAATGAATGTTAATCTTGTATCTTGTTACCTTGCCAAATTCCTTTATCAACTCTAGCAGGTTGGGGGAAGGGGGTGAAAAGGGATAAATAGGGAGTTTGAGATTTGTAGATACTAACTACTATATATAAAATAGATAAACAAGAATTTTATACTGCATAGCATAGGGAACTCTATTTAATATCTTGTAGTAACCCATATTGAAAAATAATATGAAAATGAATATATGTACGTATATGTATGACTGAAACATTATGCTGTACACCAGAAACTGACACATCATAAACCGACTATACTTTAATAAAAAAGAAATATAATGTAATTTAAAATTATGAATTATTACTTAATTCATATCTATCTTAGAAGTGTATTTTTTAAATTGCCAAGATTTGAGCATTTTAAAGATACCTTGTTGTTTCACATTATAATTTAATTATCTTTTGGTCAGTTATACAATCTCTAATACTACAGTCTTTCTAAATTATTGATGCTTATTTTATGCTCCAGCACTGTCTACTTTTTGGTGAACAGAACTATAAAGAAAGAATATTTTGCAACTGCTAGGGTATAAATTACAAATATGTAAAGGTGTTTGATAATGCTATTCAGATCTATCTTTACTGACTTTTGTCTTTAATATTTCCATCAATTATTGAAAATCAGTGAAATTTTTTCAAACTATGTTCATGGATTTACCTTCTAGACATTTTATGGTTTCATATTTACATTTTGTAGACAACATATAGTTTGACCTTATTTTTTGATCCATCCTGGTTATCTCTATCTTTTACTTATAGTATTTGGACCATTAATAATTGAAATGAATATTGATATAATTAGAATAAAATCAACAATTTTTTGACTGTTTTCTATCATTGAACTTGTTCTTTATTCTTCTGTTTTCTGCACTTTTTATATTTTATGATTTTAAGTGAGGATTTTCTATGATTTCAGTTCTCTCATTTTATAGTATATCAATTATACTTCTAATTTTACTAGATTATTAGTTTCCCTAGAGTTTGCAATATTCACTTACAAATAATTCAAGTCCACTTTGAAATAAAACTGTACCACTTTACATGTAGATCAAGTACTTGACAAAAACAAAATATTTCTATTTCTTCATCCCATACCTTGTATCGTTGCTGCCATTTATGTTTCACACACACACACACACACACACACACACACACACACACAGTTGACCCTTGAACAAAGCAAGGGTTAGGGCACAGATCCACATATAACTTTATATATATATGTATATGATAAGATATATAGATAAGATTCCCTACCCCCCAACTTTTCTCAAGGGTTTTGGTTTATGTTTGTTTTTCTAAATTTTGAATACAATATTTTTAGTGTAAATTTTTTGGGACTTAATCTTGCTTGGTGTTTCTGAGCTTCCTGGATCTGTGGTTTGATATCTGGTATAAGTTCAAGAAGACTCTCAGTCATTATTGCTTCACATATTGCTTCTCATCTTTTCTTTTTTTTCCTTTTCTTTTAGTTTTCCCATTATGTGTATGTTACATCTTTTGTAGATGTTGTGCAGTTCTTGGATATTCTGTTCTCGTGGGTTTTTCTGTTCATTTTTTTCCTTTGCTTTTTAGTTTTGGAAGTGTCTGTTGTCATGTCTGCAAGCTCAGAAATTCTTTCTTCGGTTATGTACAGGCTGCTGATGAGCTTGTCAAAGGCTTTCTTCATTTCTGCTGGCAGTATTTCTGATCAAGCATTTATTTTTGAGTCTGTCTTAGAACTTCCATCTCTATGTTTGCATTATCTATCTGTTTTTTCATGTTGTCTACTTTACAATTAAATCCTTTTGCATATTGATAATTATTATTTTTTTAAATCCTGATCTGATAAGTCCAACCTATCTGCTGTATCTGGCTCTGGTTCTGATGCTTGTTTAGTCTCTTCAAACTGTTTTTTCTGCCTTTTATTATGCCTTGTAATTTTTGTAGAAAGGTGACCATGATGTCCTGGTTTAAAAAAACTATAGTAAATAGGCCTTTAGTAATGTAGTGGTAAGTTGTACAGGAAGGGGAGCATCTGTAGTCCTACAATGAGGTCTCAGCCTTATATGAAACGGGTGTTTCCTTTCCCCCAGGTAGGTTAGGCCCTGGTAATATATTTCCTCCTGAAGTCATGTCTTGTTAAGAAGAATAAAATACCCTGGCATATTTCAAAATGGTAACTTTCCCTCTTCGCTCGTTGGACGCATGAGGGAATTTTTCTCAGCTATTCCCTGTGTGAATGTGGTGGAGCTCCTGATGGTAAAACTCACAAAAGCATAAGGAACCTTGTACTACTGTGTCCTCATGGAATTTCTTAGCTGTCAAAACTGTCTACACTTAGCCTCAAGTGAGTCCTCAATTACAGCTCAGGTTTTCTTGCCCCAGTACTGGTTTCTACAGAGGTTTCTGCTCTGTATGATAATGAATATGCATCATTAAATTAAAACTGTGTTGAATGTAGATAGAAGGAGGCTTAAAAGTATATAGTCTTAAAGATTTATATTAGGAAATAAAACCTGAAAATCAATGATCTCACTGTTTAAATCAAAAGGTTACAAATAGCAAAGTAAACTCACATAAAATACAAAATTGGAATAATTAATGAAAATAAAAATATAAAACAAATAAACAATAAAAAAAATCAACAAAAAGAAAAGTTTGCTCCATGAAAATACTAACAAGATTGAAAAAAATACTTTTGAAGAAAAGGGAGAAATATAAACATTTGTATCAGAAATAAAAATATAGCTTTTCTACAGATTATGCCATTATTAAGAAGATAGTAAGTTATAATAAACAACTTTATGCCAATATATTTTTAAAAGTAGGTGAACTGAATAAATTCAAAAAAGGAAAACAAATGTAAAATCTGAAAATTGTATGTCTTCTTAAAAAATTGATTTACATCACTAACAGTCCAGTTTAGGAAAAAATATGATGGCCCAGATGTCTTCAATGCTAAATATTCCAACAAAGAGAATAGAGAAGAAATAGTACAAGCATAGAACATAAAGAGACGGGACATTCTCCAAATTATTTTGATAAGAAAGTTTATCTTTGTTAACACCTGACGAAGACTTTGACAGGAAGGAAAATTACAAATCAAACTCTGATTAACACTGATGCAAAATTTTTAGATAAAGTATTAATAACAGAATCCAGGCATATTTCTAATGGATAATACATTACAAACAACTTAAACTTATTCCAATAATAGAATATTTGAAAATATTTGGAAATAATCAAAAGACAGCTCTATCAGGATGCAAGATAGTAAAAGTGGCTCTGAGGCTAAAGGTAATTTTGATTTTTAACTGACTAGAGTGAGATTATCCAGCTTCTTGTCAAGTTTCTGTCACAAAAATGTTTTTGCTCTGTGTGTATGTATGTGTTCATGAACTAAAGCTACACCATGAAAATGTTATAAATTTGCAAATATTTCAGTGATACCAGGTAAGTAACATTATATAAATATTGCACTCAAAAGACATTTTAACATGTGAAAAAATAAATTACAGCTGAATTTTCATAATTTCAAGCCTTTATTTGAATTATATTGCTGGCCAACAGGCTATTACACTGATTATTATTATTCCCTTCTTTTGTTTCATTTTTGGGTTCAGTCTCTGAGGAAAATATTTTCTTATTCTCAATGGCTTGGATAAACCACATGATAATTTTACATTTTCTATGTCATATTTTGAATAGAATGCAGTTTATTTTACCCAGGTATTTCTAACATGGACTTTTTAATAATAAAAATTCTTTCCATTGTCAAATATTTTATAAAGACCACAAATACATGATCTCTATATTTTAACTTATAAAGAAAAATAAAATTAAAGCCTACCATGAAGATACGGCAAAAAATTATATCAACATAGTGGAACATATTAAGGAGGCATAGCAAGCAATGATGTTGACAATAAGACTGTACGGTTACAGATAAATATGCAACATTGACAATCAGAGCCTAGAAAGAATGAGGAAGAGGGCAGTCACATCTGATTTTGCAGGTTGTGGTGAGGAAGATGCCATGTGACTCTTGGAACGTGCTAAGTACTATGCTCAGTGTTTTGCATACTACAACCTGCTTCATCCTCACAGCAATATAATGAGTCATGTAGATTATTTCTATTTATAGGTTTTTTAGGGATCTTGAGTTAATTGACCGAGGTCCCATAGTGAATACACTGTAATTTGAAATTTACACTCATGTCTACCTGTGTCTGATTTGGAAGCTGTTTCCATTTCCGTTCAGCAATTAGAATGCATTCAACAAATGCCTGCTGGTTGATATAGGCTAGGAAAATTTGGAGGAAGAGGAACCATACATGCAAAAAAAAAACAAAAAAAACCCTCATATATCTGGAGCCACAGATGTGAAAGTCTGGAGATAGAACCTTCAAAACTGTTTGACATAAAGATGGTGAGTGTGTACTACTCACTGGAATGTAAAGTCTTAAACATTTTCATAGCCTACAATCACAAAATATACCCAATCATCACTTGCACCCAGTTAAATGAAGTCTCAAGTTATATTGTTTGAATTTTCTTAAAGGATTTATTTCTTGTTAAACTGAAAAGGGCCATATACTAACAACAAAAGAAAAGGAAATGCAAATACACCTAATTGTTAAAACTAATTTGAAATATTTTTTTCTTAATTTTTTAAAAATTAAATTTGCTCTAGTCTACCTAAAATAATCTTTAATGACTATGGCTTACTTCTATAGTATAAAAATAAATCTGATTCAAAATAACCTATTTTCAAATACACGAACATATTAAGGAGTTTAAGGAAAAGACAACATGAGAAGCAGCAATTTATTAGAGAATGTATTTGAAAAAATAGTGGCACCCCTAATTTTGCAAAATAATAAAATGGTTTAAACAGAATGAAGAAAAGATAAAACCAAGTGTTGTTTCATTTGTCTTAAAGAAGCAGCCAAAAGCAGAAATACGGACATATGTGGCTTCAAAGACGTAATGAAGTTAGTTTATTCACTCACTTGGCAAAGGATGAATGTGAACCTTATAGAATAAGAAGTATTTTTTTTACAGTAATTCTAATTTAAGGAAATAAGGCTTTCATATAAAAAATGTCTATAAGTACATTTGCATCTTCAATAAAAATGGGGATGCTCTACTGTCACATAAGAAAGAAGGGGGAAGAAGGGGAAGAGGAGAAGGAGGAAGAGGAGGAGGAGGAGGAGGAGGAGGACAAACTGAGTAGGAGGAGGGCAAACTCAAGAGTTAGGGCCCAGAAGTGTTTGTTTTAATCAGTCCTCTGGATGATTCTGATGAATGCTAAAGTTTGAGAATGACTGATTGAAATTAAAGAGAAAACCCAAAAACTATGTTGGCAAATTTAGATGAGTTCCCCAACTTTGACAAGCAAGTATTAAAGTAATGATTGAAGGAAAAAGAAACCTAATGAATATGAATTATGTATATCAGGCCATTTTCATGTCAAAAAATCCCTGCTTTTTTGAAGATAAAAGAATAAGATAGAATTTTAATAAATATTTACTGATAGGAAAAGATAAGTATAATAAACAATCACAAAAAGAAGAGAAGAAGGTATAGAAGAGGAAGGAACAAATGTTTAATTGCTTGCCATGCACCAGCTATTCACATGTATTCTCTCATTTAATTTTTAAAACTCTCTAGTTAATGGATGAGGACAGAGATACCTGCTCACTCAGTCTTAGGGTGACTCCATAGGATGAAATCTTATTCAATAAGAAATAGTTTACACCATCATGTGAATTTCAGATGTATTCAGGATTATCTAATAGTTCATCTCTGAAAATAAAATATGTGAGAATGCCTTCCCAGATATTATGATATAAATGAGGGGAGGGTGTTCATTATCAGTACTAAAGTGAAAATCTATTAATGTGCTATTTGAAATAGCCCAAACTTGGATATTTGTGTTTAGCCTACTGCAGTAGGTTGATACTGACCATTTTATTAATTACACCGGAATGCATCTCCCACATTTGTCATATTTGATTGTTTTACAGGTCAGTTAGAGTATTTTGGTGGAGTTTTCTGTACTTAAAATTTCCTTGGAAGTAAGTGATAGATACTCAATGTAAATTAATTTAAGTTAAAGAGGAATCTACTGAAAGATCATGAACAAACTCAGAGCAACCAGACAGATGGATGAGCACTCAGAACTGGTAAAAAAGATGTCAAAGGGAATCTTGGTGGGACTCAATAGACATGTGCAGCCTTAGGAACAACTGGGACTTGCTGATTGAATGTTCTGAGTGGATCTCCCATTTCCAGATCCTTATTCCTTGCCTGTAGAATATCTGTTTCTGCAACTTAGCAAATATTATTCCTGTGTTTTATATATTGCAGTTTCAGTTGATGGAGAGAAACAAACTCTATTAGTCCCAAGAGCAGAGATCCCAGGGAAGGATTCATTGACCTGATTTTTCAAGTGTTTGTCTTTGACTCCCCTTCTTCAACTGGAGTTCAAGGGGCGGAGGTGGTTTGTAAGAATATACCAACTCCCTGCAGAGTGATTAGAGTATGGAAAGAAGGAGGTAGTTCCCAGAAGAAGGGGTTGATGCTGGGCAATTGGTTCTATGGCTCTAAACTGCACCACTAAATGTAAACTGCATAGACACATATGATGAATGGGACCTGCTCCTGCATAGCTCCTCTTTGGTACCCAAGTTGAGGGAAAAAAATAAAATTAAAGGTAACAATAAAAAATTAATTTCAAAAGTAACAGCATTGTAAATGTAAATAGGGAAAAAGAAGGCAAAATCTGAATCTATATAATGTTCTAGGATAAGAAGGGTAATTAAAATTTGTATTATTTCATAGTAATACACACATGTATATGCATCTCTATAGATCTATTAGTATTTTCAAAAATTTCCCTTCATTTATTTTGAAATATTCTACTTTCTGGAACATAAAATAGCTTGTTAAATAATTATGCATGCTTGTTTGCATGGTTAATTATCAAGACAGATTTTTAAGAGGCTCATTTTGGGTCATTCTCTCATTGAAAAGCAATGGCTGAAACTGCTTTTACTATAAATAATAAAATGTTATTTCCATTCCAATGAAAATAACCAGTGTCTTTCAAAGGCATATTATATATTTGCAATTGAAAGGATACTGTCATATTCTTCTGTGATGATTTAAATTCCTCTTGAAAAGTTTTAATATTTGTAAAATTTGAAGAAGAACACCTTTCTTTGAAACTAAACTTGCATATGCCATACTATTCTAAGCAAAATCCATCACTTAAACCATGCTCACACAGTGACTGACAATTCAAATTGCCTTTCATAACTTAGATCAATTGAAAAACAGGAGTAAAATCAGAAATATATTTTGCAAAATGAGGAATGTTTTCATTATAGTGTTCTTCCCTATGGCACTTCAAAAAAGAAAACTGAGCATCTCAGCACTTTATTTGATGCATTGCAAATAATAAATGACTACAATAGCTAGCAGACTCTATTCTATATATTATATGTAATGAATTAATAATATATCACCTATATTCTATCATGAATTAAACAGAAGGAGGTAATTCTCTACGGACAAAAATCTAAATGCGCGGGTTTTTGTGTTTCAGATATTTGGTCAAGTGGCCAAGTCGGTTTATGATTATGCTTGCTATAATTTCATTTATGTTCCAAGTTTCCTCTTAAGACACTGTTATGCTTCAGTGTTTTCAAGATGTAACTTTAAATATTTCTTATTAGAAATAGTCTCAGAACTATAAACATGTCATCTTCAATGTAACTAAAGTTCAGGAAAACCAAGGACTTGAATATGTAGATTTCTGTGCAAAGATCCAAAGGACAGTCAATAGAATTTTTTAAAAAATAAACTTTATTGGCAGATTGATCAAGATGCCAGAGTAGGAGGATGTAGAACTCAACTACTCCCCTCTCCATGAACACATCAAAAGTACATCTACATGTGGAAAATTTCTCACTGAAAACTAACTGGAAACTGGCAGAAAGATGTCAGTAAAACTGAGGTGGTGAGAAAGATTTATATGCAATCGGGTAGGAAGGAAAGAAAAGCAATCAGGTTGGGACCTGAGACCCCGGGAGAGGACTCAGAGGAACAGGGAGAATACATGGGCAGAAACTTGCCTATGGAGTGAGCAGCAAGAGCCACAGGTTGGGAGCCCCAATCCTGGGGTCCTATGCATGGAAGTGATGTCCTTTGGCTGGTGGGAGGACCACAGCGACTAACCAGAGTGCTATGGGAAGCCTGGACTCCACTTGCAAGAAGCACAAGCACAATGGCTTGCCCCAAAGGCAGGGTGAAGGGGGAAGTCAGGGGACTGCTTTAGTGGCTGCCAGGTTTCCAACAACTGCCTTGGCATGCACCCTAGCTTGAGCAGAGAAAACATCCCAGTCTCACTTACCGCATGTCACAGTGTGGCACGGATCTAGGGCTGCCATGACTGGGGAGACAACTTGGCCATGGAACATGGAGGAGACTTGGTCTTGAGGTGGAGCCTGTGTGGGGTGGTGGCCATTGTTGGTGCTTACTTAACAGCCCAGAACTCTGACAATGGCTGCTGTACTACAGCTCACACCTTGATGTACGCCAAGAGTCCACTGACCCCTTTCCACTATACTGAAGCTCCAGAACAGGGAAGGGGCAGTGGGGTTTGGGGGCAGTGATTGGCTGTGAGGGAAAAGAACACTTAGCATTCGAGTCTGCATCTAAGCAGAGCAAGGGAAACTGCCGTGGGTGCCTGCACAGGCAGTATATCAGAGACAGCTTGGACATCTGTCTACTGCTGAAATAAATGAAGAATTTGCACAGGCTCCCCTTGCTTCAACACTCTCCTTTTCTGGGGCAAGAGTTTCAGTGGTTGGAGAGGAAGAAGCACACACTTGAAAGGAACAGAGCTAGCCCAAGGCCCACCTTCAGGGTTTCTGCTCTGGTAACTTGGAATCAGACCCCAACTCTGATAGGATGATGATGACCACTGAACAGAAGGGAAATCCTAGGTCACAACCAGCCACTGCTCTAGCACCTCCACCTCCAGCTCCAACCACTATCAAGGTGATAGCTGTCAGAACAACCTGAGGAAGGATATGACTTGCACTAACATCAAATCCAGCTCTCTCACCAAAGGCACTGAGTATGCATAGTCTGTATACAGATACTTCCACATAAGAACATCCCTTTAAGACTACCATAGGTAATTGTTTCAACTAAATTAACAGAGGCAGAGAAAGTTAAGGAGAATGAAAAGGCAGAGGAACTGATCTCAATTGAAAGAGCCAGAGAAAACTCCTGAAAAAATAGTGAGACAGAAATAAACAATTTACCTTATAAAGAAATCAAAGCATCAGCAACAAGAATGTTAACTGAATTAGGAAAAAGAATAAAAAAAGAAAAAGAATAGATAAACACAGTGGAAACTTTAGCAAGGGACTAGAAAATATGACAAAGCCCCAATTATAAATAAAGAATTAAGTAACTGAAATAAAATACACACTAGAAGGAAAGAATAGCATACTAAATGATACAGAAGGACACATAAGTGTTCTGGAAGATAGAATAATGGAAATCACTAATCAGGACAGCAGAAAGAAAAACAAATTTAAAAAAATGAAACATTTTAAGAGAACTCTGAGATAACATAAGCATACAGACATTTGCATTACAGTGGTCCCAGAAGGGGAAGAGAGAGAGAAGGGGAATAAAAATGTATTTGAGGAATTTATGGCTGAAAATTTCCCAAGAAGAAGGAAACAGATACACAGGAAGCAGAGGTTCCCAATAAATTATGAACACAAAGAGACCACATCAAGATATATCATAATTAAAATGGTAAAAGATAAAGATGCAGAGAATTCTAAAGACAGCAAAACAAAAACAAAGATATATTTTATATTTATATATATATATATGAATTTCCATAAGGCTATCAGCTGATTTCTCTCCAGAAACTTTGCCAAGCAGAAGGGAGTGGCTTGGTATACTCAAAGTGCTGAAATGAATAAACCTGCAATCAAAGATACTCTACCCAGAGCAATTATCACTTAGAATCAAAGGGGAGGTAAAACTTTCTCACACAAGCAAAAAAGCAAAAGAGTTAATCAATACTAAACCTACCCTAAGATAAATGTTTAAGAGGTCTTCTCTTTGTGAAAAAGAATCTACAGGAAAGGCAAAATCCAACTAGGAAAGACAAATGTATAGTAAGGATCAATCACTTAAATGAGCCAGGACAAAGATTAAAGACAAATAAATTATAAAAGCATCTCTAAGTATAATGAATAATTAAGGGATAAGCATGAATATGTAAATTATGACATCAGAAACACAAAACATGGAAGAGGAGAGTAAACATATAGATATTTTAGAATGTGTTTGAACTTAAGTGACTACCAGTTTAAAATAAGTAGATAAAGTTATAGGTCAACACATGTGAACCCCATGGAAATCGTAAACCAAAGACCCACAACAGACACACAGAAATTAAAAAGAAGGGACCACAAACATACTACGAAAGAAAATTATCACACCACAAGGGAAGAAACAAAAAGAAGAAGAAATGAACAAAGAACTACAAAATCAATCTTTAGTAGTATGTTTATAGTATTATTGTTATATTTAGTATTATTATTAAATATTAACAAACCTAATCAACAGTATATAAAAAGGTCATTCACCATGATCAAGTGAGATTTATCCCAGGGATGCAATGATGTTTCAATATTTGCAAATTAATCAATGTGATACACCACATTAACTTAAGGATTGATAAAAATCACATGTAGATCAGTAACAGAGAAGAACAAACCTGACTCCGTATTGGATCCATTCCTTTAGTTCTAAATTTTCTGCTCTGTTGCCTGTGCTTAGTCATGCTGGCTTTGCACCTTTGTAAAAGAAAGTTGCCTATGAGCCTGAAATATACAAGATAGTCCATTCTCAAGGCTCTGCCTCCCAGGATTGACCTCTAAAGGTATACTGCTTTCCCATTCATATAGATAAAAAGTTGCAGAATATGAAGTAAAAATTGTCTTGTTGGAGATTCACAGGAACATTGTGACTAGACCTACTTGGGTGGCTACAAAAGCAAAACAATCTGGCACCAAAAAGTTTTCAACAACCAGCCACACCTCCACCCCTTTTAGTATAAAAGAGTTTTGAATTCTAACTCAGGTAAATTGGTTATTTGAGACATTAGTCTACTATATTCTTGCTTTACTGGTTTTGTGTATAAAGTTGCTATTTCTTGCTCCAACACCTCACCTCTCGATTTATTGGCCTGTGGTGCAGTGAGCAGAATGAGCCTGGACTCAGTAACAAATGAAACAGAGAGCCCTGAAATAAACCCAAACACCTACGGTCAGTTAATCTATGACAAAGGAGGCGAGAATATACAATGGAGAAAAAACTATGTGTTCAGTAAGTGATACTGGGAAAAGCAGACAACTTCATGTAAATAAATAAGATTAGAACACTACCTCACATCACATGTAAAAATAAACTGAAAGTGGATCAAAGACCTAAAGTGAGACCTGAAACCATAAACTCCTAGAAGAAAAAATAGGCAGAAGACATTTTGACATTTATCATAGCAATATTTTTTGGATCTGTTTCCTAAGGTAAAAGAAATAAAAGCAAATATTAACATATGGGATTTAATTAAATTTAAAAGCTTTGGCACAGCAAAATGAAAAGACAATCTACTAAATAGGAAAAAATATTTGCAGATGAAATGACAGATAAAGTGTTGCTATCCAAAATACATAAACAGCTTGCACAACTTAATATCAAAAAAAATCAACAGGATTTAAAAATGTGCAGAACAATTTAATAGACATTTTTCCAAAGATATATACAGACAGCAAACAGGAATATAAAAAGATGCTCAACATCTACTTATTAGAGAAACGCAATCAAAACCACAATGAGATATCACTTCACATCCATCAGAATGGCTATCATCAAAAAGTGTACATGTAACTAATGGTGATGAAGATGTGGAGAAAAAGGACCCTCTGTTCACTATAGGTGGGACATGCATGGATTTTCCTCAAGAAACTAAAACTATAACTAACATATGATCCATCAATTCCATTCCTGAGCATATACCTGAAAAAAAAAACCAAGAACACTAATTCAAAAAGATATATGCTCCCCAATGTTCAAAGCAGCACTATTTACAATAGCAAAGATATGAAAGCAACCCAAATGTCCACCAACAGGTGAATGGATAAGAAAAATATGGTATTTTACCATTGTAAAAATACAATGGACTATTACTCAGAAATAAAAAAAACTAAATTCTGCCATTTGCAGCAATGTGGATGGACCTAGAGAATATTAGGCTTAGCGAAATACATAAGACATAGAAGGACAAAATACTCTATGTTATCACTTACACACGGAATCTAAAAAACAAAACAAACTAATGTAGATAGCAAAACAGAAAGAGACTCACAGATACAGAAAACAAACTAGTGTTTCCCAGTGGGGAGAAAGAAGGGGAGAGAGGCAAGGTAGGGTATGGGACTTAGAGATAACACTTCTGGGTATAAAATAGATAAGAAATAAGGACATTCTGTACTGTACAGCACAGTGTATTTAGCCATTATTTTTTATAATAACTTTTGATGGGTATAATCTATAAAAATACTAAATCACTATATTTCAATAAATAAATAAACTTTATTTTTAGGTAAGCTTTACATATAGAGAAAACTGCAAAGGTGTACTACATAGAGTTTCCATTTATCCTGAACCCTGGTGCCTCTACTTGCCTCTACTATTAACCCTTACATTTGTATTGCATATTGTTTAACAATTAATGAATTAATATTGATACATTATTATTAAAGTCAATACTGTGTTCAGAGTCCCTCAGTTTTTGCCTAATTCCCTTTTCAATGTCTGAATTACTTTAAAAATACCACATTACATTAACTCATCATACATCCTTGAGCTTTTCTCAGCTGTACTAGGGCCTGGAGACTCAGCCTTGACTTTTCCTCATATGTGCTGCTAAAGCCTTCTTCCAAAACTGCTGTAAGTTGCCCAAATTGCTTCTATCTCTTCCTTGAGGTACAAGATGGTAATAATACTGAAAACAACAACTCAAATTCCCCAAGAACTTTCTATTGCTAATTCTATGCTAAGAAGTTTATGCACATTATCTCATTTAATCCTCTCAACAACAACATGAGATAAATATATTTTAGAATCCCCCCTTAAGTAATATACTTAGAGGCACAAGACTAGGAAGTAGCAGAGCAGTCCACTTCTCTTAATAACTAAATCATTTTGCCTTTCATGGAGATCCAAATTAGAAATCTTTATTGGTTTTGAGATGGTCGGCAGGATTGATAGGGTAAAAAGGCTTAATAGTTGTATTACATTGAAAGGATAGCAGCTATGTTTGGGAGTAGAGAGTTTGGCTTTTTAATTATTATTATTGTTTGCTTATTTGTATTAGCATAAGACTAACACATATTAAGTCGTATTATTTCTAAGAAACTGCATCCCAAATAACCAAATTTTCTCTGAGATCAGGAACAAGACAAGGCCAACACGCATCACTTGTATTCAACTTTATTCTAGCCACAGGAATATTATGAGAAAGAGAAATAAAACAAATCAAAGTTGGAAAGGAAGAAGTAAAACTGTCACTTTTTATAGACAAAATGATACTATATGTAGAAAACTCTATGACACTAGCAAAAACTTTAAATAAATAAATTCAATAACTTGGCAGAATACAAAATTAATATACAGTGAAAAGAATTAAGAAATAGGCACTTCCAGTTATAAAATAAATAACCATGGAGATATTTTACACAGCATAAGGAATATGGTCAATATTGTAATAACTTTGTATGGGGACATATAGTAACTAGACTTATCATGGTGATAATTTTATAAAATGTATTTCAGTGTTGAATCACCATGTTGTACACCTGAAACTAACATAGTATGTCAACTATATTACAATTGAAAAAAAAAATCTCAAATAGATGTAAGATACATTCAATGCTAGTTGTTTCTGATACGGATTTTACTTTGTGATTCACATATTTTTTTCTCTCATGACCAAAATGTGCTCCCCTCAACCTCAGTAATGCCGTCACATTATGTAGAATTTATATTGGGGTAATAGTGCCACTAAGCCATGCTAATAGTATAGACATGGAAATTTAATCTATTTCTGAATCTGAAATTGAGGTCAGAGGGACTTGCTCTCTTCATGTAACTATTATATTTTTCCTAATTTAAAGCAAGGTTTTTTGCAGAATGACTATATAGAAATGCATATTTTTATCTATCCAAATGGTATATAAAATGAAATACAAATTTAAGCAAGAATGTTGGAAAATCTACAGATCCTTGGAGTTTTAACTTGCTTCTCTTTATCTAACTTCAAATTTTCACTCCCACTACAAGTTTTTATTTTACTTAATTATGCTTGTAAGCACATAAGCTTTTTATTAGAGAGTTCTTTGGTTTCTCATGCTCTGGAATTCTGAGTTTTAATCTGCTAGACCAGCTTCCTAGTTGCTAGATTATATTATAATCTAAGGCTCTCAGTTATTTACTAATATCCTTATGCTTCTCTGTAAAGTTAAGATTAGCTCTCTTGTTTCTCCAGCTCTGCTCTACTGTAGTCACTGGGGCCTTCATGTACAGCAGTGGTTCTCACTTCACAGTGTCTAAGAATCATACTGAAATCACACATTTCTTATGTACAGAGATTCTGGCTTAGGAAGACTGGTATGAGCCATAAATATGCATTTTGAAACTCTTCCAAGTCTTTTGCTGTAGATCACCTTGGGTTACTCTTTGAGAAACACTGCGTTGTCTCTTGCTCCCAAACACTGCTATGTAGACCACTGCAGCCAACCTCGGGAGCTACTTCTAAATTCAGGCCAGATCTTGCCTGCTGCTCTCTGGACCCAGCCTTATTACAGATCCCACAGTTCATTACCTGAGCCTTAGTTGTGCCTCTTGACTGAGAATAGGTGGATTAGGAAAAGATGAATGATTCTCCACTTTGTTCTGCTTTCTGAAGTTCAGTAAAAAAAAGGATAATCTTCCAATAATACAGCTCTGCCACCCTATCTTCTCACGACTGCTTTTTGCTTAACATTTCTTGAAAAAAAGATGGGGAACAGGAAGGGGAAGTACATCTTCCTGACTTCTCTGGTACATCTCCCAGATTCCCTTATTCATAATACTTTAGGTGATGAAGGGGCGATTTCCTAGACCCTTCTTTTTCAGCAGTACAAGTCAATTTCACACATAATAAAAACTGTGAACTTCCTTTTATTTCTGTAAGTAGGCACTTGCTTTGTCTACCTGACTGAAGCAGACAGCAATTAATTTATAAATGGCCCCAAACTGCTTTTGGACAACTTCAAATATTTTCTACATAATTTTAAGCAATTATGCAAAACTGTGAACTTCACCACACATACTTGAAACTATACTCATTTTTATTATGTTCCTAAAGTGTCTAAATATATATGTCTCAATCTTAAATACATTGGGGTCACTAGAAATCACTTTTAAGACTTAAAATGGGAAGAAAGAAACTGTGGAAAAGAATTCAGATTTATATTTAGATACCTGTATTTAGTGTCTTTCAACTAAGATATTTCCATCATTTTAGATGTGATCTTTTCAAACTGAAATCGAGTTGGAAGTGAAACACTGTTGTTAATAAAAAATACTGTATTTGTTCCTACTTGCTAACAAAAACAAAAAGGGCATACTTAAGATCAGCGAGAAAATCAATTCTATATTGCTTCATTCCACTTACTTTTGGGAGTGGGGAGGAAGATTAAAATCCTAAGCCTTCACCAGATATTATGTGCGCTGAACTTTTAGAATCCAGAGTAGATGGTTATCTGTTTGCTAGAGCATATTAATTAATCATTAGATACGCAAAGAGTGGTCGAGAGCGAAGAAAGTTGGTTACATTTTTTTATAAGAAAGAACATGAAATTGAGTTCCCATAGACATTATCTTAAGGAAGAGGAGATAAATGAGAGAGAGCAAAAGATGAAAAGGAGAAAGTAAGAGCAAAGGCCCAGAACAACATGAAAAGAAGTGAAATTCAGTGAAGGGGGCAGGAATGGTCAAAGGACTTTTACAAATAAGGATGTCTAATATTCTATCTTAAGCTTCTCCTGTATAATACTGTTTGTAAGTATTGTCTTCAAAGTTCCAAAAAATCAGCTAAATCTAACAAGACTATTTTTCTTCTTCAGAATTATTGTAGATCAGAGAAAAGTAACCAACCATAAGACATGAACCTAGTAAAATTGAGCATTCAAGTAGGTGTTAGTAATTTGAGAGAGGAGTAATTAGGAAACATATAAGTTTTCTGAGAATTGTGGGAGATACTGAGGTAGACTGAGTGTGGGGCTTCCTATATGTGTCGTGTGAATTTAAGTAATTCTCACTTCAATAAAATTGAATGCATAAACTCTGGGGATAAAAATTGGGGATTTCTAGGCAACTGTTGGTTGTGTGCACTTAACAATACTACTTCCTGTTTTAAATGACTTGCTGTGCAGCTCAATAATATGAATAAGTCTATGTTGTACTCTACAAGATTATACACAGGTGTATTTAGAAAGCCTTCAAAATAGCTCATGATAGCAAAAAAGGCTTGTGATTGCAGAAAGGAAACTAGCAAACATATTTTAATCACAAATACGTGTTTTTTTTCAAATTAATGGTTTATTTCCACCTGTAACACTAGCAGAGAAGTCCAAAACAGACTGACATACATGGATATAGTTTAAAAGTAACAAAGAAAGATTTGAACTATGTACACAGAGGATGGGAAAGGGACTTTTCATGAAAACAGATTCTAATCAATTACATTTAGATTTTTCTTTTTTTATTTTCTTGTCTTGTGATGTTAATAATTTTCTAAATCACCCTAGAAAAAATGTCATGTATAATAAGAATGAAAGTACATAGAAAAGTTTACATTTAGCAGGTGTCCAAGGGAGATCATTAACCATTATTTTATCCTTAACACCCAAAATAACCTTAGAATAACCTCTAAAATCACAGTGATACAAAACTAAAATAAATTAATTTTAAATGACTCAAAGGAGGACATCAATCTGTTGTCACTATCATATTGATTCAATATATGTCACATTAAGCATACAGGTCATGCACCATGACTTGAAGTACGTTTCTCACGACAGGTCAGGCAGCTTTAAAAATGGATATCAGTAGTCTTCTAATGGACCAGAGACAACTTCTAGCATATTGCTTTATTAATGTAAACTTTTAGACTATATTATCTATTGATGGTACAATAATAATAAGTTATAATAAACTTTCAAAAGAGGATGTTGAATATCACAGACAAGTTAAAGTCAAAGAAGAGAAATTTTTAAATAAATGCTTTGAGTTTTCATTACTTTAATTTGGTAATAAAAGTAGAAATGAGGTTTATATTAAAGAAAAATATCTAATGACCTTGATTAAGCAAGGTGAAGCTTACATATTTATTAGAGCTAAGAATAGTCATTTAAAAAAATTAAAGTGGTTCAGATTACTGTAAAACATATAAATTATTTCAGAACAGACTTGAGCTATAATTTAAGTTCATTAAACTATGCAGTGAAAAGAAAAATTATAATTTAGTTTACGTTTATGCATTTGAACATTTCATGTTACTTTTTGGCATGATATAAATCTCACAATACTTTTATTAGTTTATTCTTTAAAATCATAATGAATTTTCTCCATTATGTATACCTACAAAGAGATAGATAGCTTTATGTATAGATATATAAATACTCATAACTTAAAAATGAAGACCTTTAGCCACATCGTCTTCTCATCTCAGACTAATGAGTAATAATATTTTAATACAGATATAAAATCACTGTCAAGTTTGACCGAAAAAGAAGCTTATATGTTTTTTGAAATGTTTAAAAATGTTTTTCTCCTCCTGGGCATATATCCAGAGGGAACCCTACTTCAAAATGACACCTGCACCCCAATGTTCATAGCAGCACTATTACAATAGCCAAGACATGGAAACAGCTTAAATATCCATCAACAGATGACTGGATAAAGAAGATGTGGTATATTTATACAATGGAATACTATTCAGCCATAAAAACCGACAACGTAACACCATTTGCAGCAACATGGATGTTCCTGGAGAATGTCATTCTAAGTGAAGTAAGCCAGAAAGAGAAAGAAAAATACCACATGAGATTGCTTATATGTGGAATCTAAAAAAAAAACAAACAAAACAAATACAAAACAGAAACAGACTCATAGACATAGAATACAAACTTGTGGTTGCCAAGGGGGTGGGAGATGGGAAGGGATAGACTGGGATTTCAAAATGTAGAATAGATAAACAAGATTATACTTTGTAGCACAGGGAAATATACACAAGATCTTAGGGTAGCTCACAGAGAAAAAAATGTGACAATGAAGGTATATATATATGTTCATGTATAACTGAAAAATTGTGCTCTACACTGGAATTTGACACAACATTGTAAAATGATTATAATCAATAAAAAATGTTAAAAAATGTTTTTCTACTGTAAAACATGTTATAAATGTTTGACAATTATTTTAAGGATAAATTACTGTTTATGAAAGGTATAACCCACAAGTAAAGAATGAGGTTAAATACCAAACTCTTCTGCTGATCTCTCTAATGAGGAGGCTCAAACTCTAAGATTAAAGCATGTAAAGAGAAGAATCTCCTCAAGCAAGACAGCCCTACAGAGGAGAAACTAATGAGCAGCTCTTCTCTGAAAGGTGTGCTTTTGATTCAGCTCTAACAGCACTTCTTTTCTCACCTCTCAATGAGAAACAGAAAAGTGCAATGGCTAAGAGTGTGGCCTCTGGCATCAGCTATCCTGGCTTTGAATCCTGCCTCTAACTAGTCAGTGAATTAAACAAGATACTGAATTGTTCTGTGCTTAAGATGGTGTCTCAAATTAAATACTGACTTAACTTTAGTGTCCAAGAATTTAGAGCTAGATTTTGTGATTAGGACTTGTCCATGTTTTATTCATTATTGTATTTTCTGCACTTAGTGCAACGCTACTTTTACTGATGGGTAAAAAAGAGGAAAGAAGATACAGAAAGAGGTAGAGAGTGGGAGAGAACAGCCAAGCTAAGTTTATCTTGATTATATAAAATTCCACTGTGAGAGCCGAAGGGTTGGCATAAAAATTGGGCTAGGCGGTGATTCTGGGTTTATCAGCATTAAAGTGATCCTATGGCTATTAGGACATTGCAAATTCATATCCTCAACTTAGGGTTCACATATTGACCCCTAGAGGAAATTGACAGATAAAAGAGGGTCTTCAGTATGACTAGAACACACACTTTGACTCAGAGCCTGCAATTAGGAAAAAAACCCACAAAACTAACTTTAGAAATAAAACTGACTTCAGGGTTTTTGATTTGCCAAGTAAACAGGTTATGAAGGACTGAAGAGTTTCCATAGAAAAAAGCAGAAAAACAAGTTTCCTGTTGAGTAATTCTTTTTTAAATTTTCTTTATTTTATACAACTTTAAAGGCTACTTTCTATTCACAGTTATTACAAAATATTGGCTCTATTCCCTGTGTTGTACAATACATCCATGAGCCTATCTTACACCCAGTAGTTTGTACCTCCCACTCCCCAATCCTTGTATTGCCTCCCCTCTCTTCCCCACTGGTAACCACTATTTTGTTCTCTACATCTGTGAGTCTGCTTCTTTTATGTTATATTCACTAGTTTGTTCTATTTTCTAGATTCTGTACATAAGTAATATCATACAGTATTTATTTTTCTCTGTCTGGCTTATTTCAATTAGCAAAATGCCCTCCAAGTCCATCCATGTTGCTGCAAATGAACAGTATTTCATTGTGTGTGTGTATTTATATACATATATATATATACACCATATCTTTATTATCCATTCATCTGTTGAGAGACATTTAGGTTGTTTCCATGTCTTGGCAATTATAAACAATGCTGCTATAAACATTGGGGTGCATGTATATTTTTTGAGTTAGTGTTTTTGTTTTTTTCAGATATATACCCAAGAAGCAGAATTGCTGGGTCATATTGTAGTTCTATTTTAAGTTTTTTGAGAGACCGCCATACTGTTTTCCTCAGTGGCTGCACCTACAGTGTACAAGGCTTCCTTTTTTCTCCACATCCTCACAAATACATGTTATTTGTAGACTTTTTGATGATAGCCATTCTGAAAGATGGGAGGTGATACCTCATCGTGGTTTTGCTTTGCATTTCCCTGATAAGCAGCAACATTGAGCCTTTTCATGTGCCTGCTGGCCATCCGCATTTCCTTTTTGGAAAAACATCTATTCAGTTCTTCTGCCCATTTTGTGTTAGGTTGTTTGTTTATAACAGACAAAGAAGGACACTACATAATGATCAAGGGATTAAGCCAAAAAGAAGATACAGCAATTGTAAATATATGCAGCCAACATGAGAGCACCTCAGTATATAAGGCAAAAATTAACAGACATAAAAGGAGATACTGACTGTAACCGACTTTAACACCCTACTTTTATTAATGGACAGATCACCCAGAAAGAAAATCAATAAGGAAACACAGACCTTAAATAACACATTAGACCAAATGAACTTAATTGATATACACAGAGCATTTCATCCCCAAACAGAAAAATGCATTGCTAAACCACAAAACAAGCCTAGGTAAATTTAAGAAAACTGAAATCATATCAAACATCTTTCTGACCACAATGCAATGAGACTAGAAATCAACTATAAGGAAAAAAAAACCTGCAAAAAACCCCCAAACATGTTGAGGCTTAATAATATGATAATAAACAACCAATGGATCACTAAAGAAATCAAAGAGAAAGTTAAAAAAACCCTAGAGACAAATGAAAACAAAAACATGATGATCCAAAACCTCTGGGACACAGGAAAAGCAGTTCTAAGAAGGAAGTTTATATGGAAACAAGCTCAACTCAGGAAACAAGAGCAACCGCAGATAAACACCCTAACTTACACCTAAAGTAACTAGAGAAGGAAGAACAAACAAAAACAAAAGTTACTAGAAGGAAAGATACCATAAAGATCAAGGCAGAAATAAATGAAATAGAGACTAAAAATACAATAGAAAAGATCAATGAAACTAAAAGCTGATTCTTTAAAAAGTTAAACAAAATTGAGAAACTTTTAGCCAATTTCACCAAGAAAATAAAGGGAAAGGGCGCAAATCAATAAAATCAGAAATGAAAAAGAAGTTACAACCAACACCACAGAAATACAAAGGATTATAAAAGACTACTATGAGCAACTATACACCAATAAAATGGACAACCTAGGGAAATGGACAAATTCTTAAAAAGTTACCATCTCCCAAGGCTGAACCCAGAAGAAATAGAAAATATGTAACAGACAAATAATCGGTTCTGAAATTGATTCAGTAATTGAAAAACTCCTAAAAAATAAAAGTCCAGGAGTACTTCTTAAAAAGAGGGGAAGTGTAATCCAGTTTGGATTTTTTAATTCAAAAATTCATTGCAAGGACTTTATAGGAATCATGAGAAAGAGAAGCATTGTGTAGTTCTGGAACTGTGACAGAATGGACTACCTGGGATGTAACTTCAGGATGGAAAATTGTCAAACTAAGTACAAAGGGACACATCTTCTGTAAGGAGGACAAGTGTGATTTATTCAAAAATGTTAGTGCTTTTTGAAAAAAAGTCAATGCAATTTAAATTTAACATGGAAGGTTATGGATCTCTTGAATATTAACAAAGCCATGTTTATTTTCTTGCTTTGCTTTTTTCTTCTTTTTTTCATTCATTCATTTATTCATTTTTCAGAGAATATGAATTATAAGGGTCTATTACGGACAAGGACTATTTCAAGTCCAGGAGAAACAGAGATTAAAAAGTAATAATAGGTCTTCAAAGAATATAGTTTAATTAAGAGGGAAAATTAATTATAATTAATTATATGAATATAAAACAGTATTAAAGCAAAGGATGAACGGAATAACTGACTCATTCAAGGGTAAGAGAAGGAATTATGGGCAGAAGAACTAAACAAGAAATTCTCCAATGAAGATACACAAATGGCCAACAGGCACATGAAAAAATGCTCAATATCACTAATTATTAGAGAAATGCAGATCAAAACTACAAGGAGACATCACCTCACACTAGTCAGAATGGCCATAATTCAAAACTCCACAAACAATAAGTGCTAGAGAGGATGTGGAGAAAAGGGAACCCTCCTACATGGTTGGTGGGAATGCAGTTTAGTGCAGCCATTGTGGAAAACAGTATGGAGATTCCTCAAAAGACTAAGAATAGACTTACCATATGATCCAACAATCCCACTCCTGGGCATTTATACAGAGGGAATTTTAATTCAAAAGATACATGCACCTCAATGTTCATAGCAGCACTACTTACAATAGCCAAGACATGGAGACAATCTAAATGTCCATTGACAGTTGACTGAATAAAGAAATTGCGGTATATTTATATAATGGAATACTACTCAGCTGTAAAAAGAATAAAGTAATGCCATTTACAGCAACCTGGATGGAACTGGTAAATGTCATTCTAAGTGAAGTAAGCCAGAAAGAGAAAGACAAATACCATATGATATCACTTACATGTGGAATCTTAAAAAAAAAAAAAAGACAAGCTTACTTACAAAACAGATACAGACTCACAGACATAGAAAACAAACTTATAGTTACCAGGAGAGAAAGATGAGAAAGGATAAATTGGGAGTTCGAGATTTGCAGATACTAAATACTATTAAACAACAAGTTTATACTGTACAGCAAGGGAACTATATTCAATATCTTGTAGTAACTTATGGTGAAAAAGAATATGAAAATGAATATATTTATGTTCCTATTTGACTAAAGTATTGTGCTGTACACCAGAAATTGACACAACATTGTAAACTGACTATACTTCGATAAAAACATATTTAAACAAAAGTAGGATTCTTAAGCTACTTGAATGAAAGACAGTTTTACAACTAGAAAATCAAATGACATCATTTTAGCCATAGGAAATAGTATATTTTTAAAAAGGAGCTAAGCATCACATAATTAACCATAATGCTTATTCATTAATTTTTTAAAACATTTAATGTAAGTAAAATAAATGTATCTATTTTCTAAAGAGAGAGAAGCTTTATTCTGACTTTCTTCTGGAATTAATTAGTAATTGGTCACCTGGAGGCTACCCAATTCTTTTTCAGGTGGGTCTATTTCAGTTTGACTCTTACTCCTAAGATGCAGTGCTCATTCACAGGTGAGGAAAATTATGTTTAGGGTATGTTACAAAAATAGTACAAATGAGTCCTATACACCCTTTAACCAGATAAACAGTTGATCAACAATAAGTTGCCCTATTTGTTTTGCACACCTGCTGCTTCTACTTTTTTCTCTTGCTTCCTCTCCATTTTCTTTTTGAACAACTTGAGCCTAAGTTGTAGACAATATTGTGTTCTTTTATTCCAAATACTTCACTGTGTGTTAAGGACAAAGATGTTCCCTTTCATAACTGCTGTACAGTGATCAAAATCAGAGATTTACAATAAAATACTCTTACCTAATTCACCTTAGACAATCAAATTCTTGCAATAATGTTCATTAAAACTGCATTTTCCAGGTTCACAATCCAATCTAGTATCCTACATTGCATTTAGATATCTTGTCTCTTTAGTCTTCAATCTGGCTCACTTTCTCAGCCTATCTTTGTCTTCTGTGACTTTTAAATTTTGAAGAATAAAGACCAGTTATTTTTCAAATGTCTTCCAAATCTGGATGGTCTCATGTTTCCTCACAACATTCAGAATATACATTTTTGGCAGGAAGATTACAACTTTAACAAGCCTAAATTCTTTAGTCCATCAAATTATTTAGTCCATCAGTCTTATTTATGCACTAAAGCTCTTTTATCCTCTTTCCCTGGCAAAACCACAGTCCTAATTACAACAGCCTTTTTTTTCCTATTCCATGCCTTTACTTGTGTAACTGAATGTGACTGAGACTAAAAAAATCTCAAACTATGCTAAGTGGTATTCTTTATTTTCATGCTTCATATACATATACATATATAGGTATACACATATATCTCTGTTTCACTATGTTATATTCTCCTTATATAGACAGATATATTGGTTTTCTAGACCTGCACTAACCAATATGGTAGCCACTGGCCACACGTGGTTAATGATCACCTGAAATGTGGTTGGAGGGATAGAGGGACTAAATTTTAAATTTTACCTAATTTTAATTATTTTAAATTTGAACTTAAAAACTGATTCTCAATTCAGTTACTTGAAAATTTTTAAGTGTGCTAGGAACAACTCAAGTATGTAAATCTACTTTTATTAAATATAAATACAAAATAAGCTTTTCTCATTTCCTTCAGAATAATTGCCTAATTCCTTATAATATTCTACAAAATCATTCACGTTCTGGGCATCTGGCAACTTCAATATATGAGCTGAAATACTAAAGCTCTCCTCCAGCCTCACTCCCAACCAGAAGCCAAAAGGTCCACCTTATTAAAGAGGCTTTTCTTGAACATCTTATTTAAGATAGAGGTTCTTCATTACCCTACTACTTTGAATCCTTTGCTATATTTGATTGATATCTGAAGTACTATGTATTTACTTCACATTTTATTGCATATAGCTTCCCACTCTCACTAATGCAAGGTTTTAGAGGGCAGGGAAATTTGACTTTTGTATTTACTGTTGTATCACCACTGGCTAGAAGAGGGCTTGTTATATAGTAGGCGTGAAATAAATATTTTGAAATGATAATCTGTTTTAAAACTGGAAGAAAATCAGATACCACGGTAAAAATGCTTAAGTCATAGCAGTCTGTAAGCTAAATGATAATGTCAGTATTTCATCAAGATGGTGGCGTTAAAAACATAATTATATAGTTTCTGTTGTTTATTATTGTAAATGCATATTTGTTTTTTATTTTTCATTTGAATATATGTATTTTATTAAAGTATAGTCAGTTTACAATGTGTGTCAATTTCTAGTGTACAGCATAATGCTTCAGTCATACATGAACATATCTATATTCATTTTCATTTTTTTCACCATAAGCTACAACAGATATTGAATATAGTTCCCTGTGCTATACAGTATGAACTTGTTGTTTATCTATTTTATATATATTACTATCTGAAGCATATTTGTTTTAAAAGATCTTTTGAGGCTCAGGTTTTTTGTATTACAACTTTCTAAAAGCTTTATTTTGGTGGTGGTACATTTAAGATAACGAATTAAGGGTCAGAATGTGAATGAAAATAAATAAACTTCAATTATGAAACTTCAAGACGGCAAACTTAAGAAAGTGACTAAAAGGTAAAAATGCTTTTGAGGCTCTATTTAGTACATTAAGTATCAATGATCAGATACAATGTTTAGATATAAAATACTCAGCTATAAACACAAATGTTATTTAAATTTAAAGATATTGGAATATTTTAAACCTTTTATATTTGCAAAGGTGTTTCTAAAGTCTATAGTTATTTTTACGAACTGAAGGCATAATATTTTCAAGGTACAGAAGACAAGCTGAAGTTTATGCCTAGCTTGAACAAAGAAACAAGGAGATAGAATAAGTGGGCCAGAAGCAAATGATACTGATAGGAAAAGTAAGCCCAGGAAACAAAAGCCTCATTAATGCAAAACTAATATTAGGAGGTCATAGCATGATTTAACTTTAACATTTTATGAAAGTATTTTACATTTATACACACACATGTAAATCAATTAAGTATACAATTAATGAATAGTTATATACTGGACATATTCATAAAATCACCACTCAGAGAAAGCCGTATTAGCATCCCAGAGTCTTCTTTTTGTGTCTCTTCTGTCACTTTTCCCACCTCAAAAGGTAATCATTACCTTGACTTGTAAGAACATTCATGAGTTTTGCTTATTTTTATATTCATAACATTAGGATTAGTACATACATTTTTGAAATAGATACTTCTTTCATTCAATATTTTACTTTTGAGAGTCAACATAAAGTTGCTGTATAGTATTCTACCTTTTAAGTATATCGTAATTTATTTATCCATTCAAACACTGGTCGATGTTTGGATAGTTTCCAGTTTGGGGCTACTGCGAATAGAGGTGCTATGAACATTCTAGTACATTTTTATGTGCGTGCATAGTATGTATATATAATATGCCAACATTTATGTGAATATGTACTATTCATAGTCCTGTTAGCCATATTACCAGGACTGTACATTTAATAGGACAAATACCATAAATCCTATTGATAGCAGTTGGTGGGACAGTAGAATCTATATAAGAATTAATTAATGGGAATAATTTAGAAGGGTGTCTGGCAAAGGTTTAATAAATGTTAGATAGTAGTAGTAGTATGTCGAATTACCAGAATAAGTGTCATTTAGCAATACAGCAAAGACATTAAATATTTGAACTCTGGACATAAATAGGCCTGAATCAGAATCTTTGCGGAGACACTTCCAAGCTGAGTGGTCTTGAGGCACAATACTTAAAAACAGTAAGTCTCATTTTCCTCACCTCACTGTAAAATGTGCGAACCATAGGCTGTTGTGATTGCATAAGAAAGTAAATGTGAAGACTTAGCACAGTATCAAGTATGGAATGGATGTTCAATAATTGTTAGTATTTATTAGTATGTTATGCAATTAATGGAGCTGCCAATACTGTCATCCTTTACTAACACTGTCTTTGGAAAGCACTAGAAGGAATTTAAATAGAGGTGATGCTTAGAATCTTAGCGCTTTCTCTGCACCCAGAGTTGTGTTGCCCAAGAAACCAACTATTTCTTAGCAACTCCGTGTTCCAATTCCTTTTTAACTTGGAACTTATTCAGATGCAATGCTGGATCTTTCTGAACTTCTGGATCTGATCACAATACCCAGGTAACAGAGAGTTAATATAAAATGACTAGATTCAGCAACGATCTTATTTCTTTGACTTTAAAATGCATGAAACGCAAGGTTGCTTATCATGCTAAAATTAATATTGAGTGTGTCTGAAAGCAGAGACTCAAAACACTCAGCATTACTGAGAAGTACATCCCAGGGCTTATAAGCTAATTAAAATTCTGCCTAAACTTATATTTCAAATTACTATATTTAAATTAAATTCACTTGAAATGAAGAGGCATAATTCTTTGTTTAGCTAAAGCTCACTGTTGCATTTTATCAAAGAAAAATCCATAATGTGATGTTCTTTAAAACAAATCCCTGGATTTTATTAAGGTACTAAAAATACCAATATATGTGACAGTGGATTTTCTAAGTGAAAGAGATTTTTTTCTCTTCTACAGTAATAAAAAATGAGATATACACATTTCTTGGAGGAGTTTGTGGAAAAAATAAACACAGCTCCTAGAGAATATCTTATTTATACAGCTGCCAAATTTTTCTATCAGTTTTTCTTTGACAGAAATGCAGCTATGCCTAGATAACATTGGTTTTAATTAAACATTTTGTGTCTTTCACAAGTGAGAAAAGAACCAAGAGCAATGTATTCATATGAATGCATCAGAGTTTTATTTCTAAAACGTGCTGCTAATGATGGGTTGTGTGTGCTAATCATGTCCACAGAGGTTAAGAAACAGATATTACAATGTCTTTAGGCACAGATATTCTGTATTAATAATGGTTTTCAAAAGCACACAGGACATTAAAAAATGCCATATTCAAGCTAGCAGTTCATGCATGGACTTCCAAGTCCCTGCCTATTAATTTTACTTTAATTGATTTAACCCTGTTAAAAGACTTAACTACAGAATGGAGGCATATTTCCATGTTTTAGGAGATATATAGTATGTATGTCATGATCTTTTCTTAACGAATCCCTTGAGAACGGATCTACTTTTTAAATAGGTGGTGCCTGTCTATTATCATAGTTTTTCCAATGTGAATTAAAAATTCTATAGTGCATATTTCCCTCTTACAATAATAATAACCAATGACAACTGTATTTCTGTTTAATAATAAAACCTGAAAGTTTTCAAAACATTCAATTTATTCCTAAAAAGCATCACAAAATACAATATTTCCTATTTCATTAGAAACAAGAAGGCTTACCACTAACTTTAATTGACTTGGAAGTTGAAGACTGTAACAAGAAAGATCCCTAATGCACACGTGTTCTCTATACTACACGATTCTCCCTTCATGATCTTGTGCCTCAGTTACTGCTTAGAGTAGATTTGAGAAGTGATCATATCCAAGGCCCAAATTTCCTATTTCTATGGCTCAGAGGTTCTTAGGGAAAACTAGTTTATCAGCCTTCCATCTTAATTCACAAGTGTATCCCTAGGAACCTAAACATCACCTCATCAAACTTCAATAAAAACAAGTCCAGAATATTCCCTTCTTTTCCTTCCTCTCCCCTTCCGTTGCTTGCTTCTTTTTTTCCTTCCTTCCTTCCTTCCTCTCTTCTTTTCCTCCTTCATATCTATGATCCCATTGAACTTAAGGATGTCTTGCAAGGCTTGTCAAATGTAGGTTCAGTTCCTTTTGCAGTAACCATGAGAGGAAGCACTCCCAAACAGATATTCTACTGGCTAGTTTTTGTAAATCAAAGTAGAAGCACATACACTGAACAAAGACCTTGGCTAATTTATCCACCAGAACCCAATAGCTTTTGGTCTAGCCATCAAATGCCCTGCTCACCATTGGTAGGATATTTTCAGCTCTAGGCTTTATTTATTTATTTGTATGTTAATCAATCAATCAATTAATTAATTAATTTGCCCACCAACTCAACAGGTCATTAGGAAGTTCCTCCATCCACACAGACAGCACAGAAAAGGAGAGCTTCAAGGGGAAGAACCTGAGTTTTCCTGACTTTCCTTATCCAAGCTGAGTTTTTATATGCAAATGAGAATTAAGACTAACATATATGTAGAGCTACATTTAGGAAAAGTAGTCTCTTGTTGAAGGAACAGTGACAAAAGAGGCTCTTTCTAAGGAGAGATTATTTGAGCTTCTCGTAGCCTGATAATGTAGGTACTAAATAATTCCTATCTGAGAATGTGTTGCTTCATGTGGGCAGTAACAATTTTTAAGAGCCATATATAATCTGTCACTATTATTTTTTTTTCTTGAGGCACAGTCAGTTTACAATGCTGTGTCAGTTTCTGGTGTACAGCACAATGCCCCAGCCATACATGAACAAACATATATTCATTTTCACATTCTGTTACCATAATTTGAAGACTTCCTCACAGATATAGCTTCACATTTGTTTCCCCAAATTCATTCTTGCTTATTATTTGTATAGATCAGAAAACCAAATCAATGTTTATCACATGCAGCTAAAGGGACATATTATGTATATTAATTCTTAAAAGGATGTACATTTAATTAAATATGTTAAATGAATAAAATGACAGGCAAAAACATTTTATATCATGAGAATTTATGCTCATATTACCCAGATGGATGGTTGCCATCTAGTAAAGTTATTTAAGATTTATCTTAAAGATAATATTGTATTAGCAATGCATTTTATGCATATCACAAATATTGGTTGTATGTGTTATGAATGAATTTTTAGCAGTAGTGCAATGCTTCAGACACTAATAGAAATGGCACATCAAAAGCAGATTTATGAAAGCAAAGGGTATTCATCAAATAATGCCCTAGACATTTTCTCTTCTACATGAGAAGTAATTCGTGAGGTTAGAAAGCAGATTAACTTCTCATCTGTCTCAGTCTGAGCTAAATCATATGGTATGTTCCTCTGGGAGTAACAAGTGTTCTCTGGATATCATGGAAAGGACATAAATTTGTTTATTTTTATTGCAGGTTTAGAATGTTCTTTCCATCTCAAAACCTGAAATATGTAGGCTTAAAAATGATGTCTTTAGAACTAAAAGAATGTTTTTAAGATTAAAAGATATGACTCATTGCCACACTCAGCTGTTTATTTTGGCCTCATTTGGCAGGTTTTTACAGGAAAACCAGCTAAGTGTGTTAATCAGTCTCAACTCCTACCACTGCCACAGTGGTGTGATGGCAGTCTCCCTTCCTGGCAATCTGAATGTTGGTGTTGCTGTCGTGAGACATTAAGCATTCGTGGATTCTCAAGAATTCCTTCTGAATCCCTTCTTTCTTCAGGTAATGCCTGTTCTATTTGTCTCTAAGTTTCTCTACAAGCAAGATCACAGATGCCCCCAGAACCCACAATGAAAAATCTTTATCTGTATCTTAAAACACTGCCCAAGTAAGAAGAACTTCTACAGCTGTATGGGATTTTCAACATCAGAATTATTAAAATTAATATCAAGCTTTATCTAATAGCCATACACTTAAGAAGAAAACCTAAGGGAAAAAACTTCCAAATACTATGTCTATTTAATTAGCAATAAAATACAGTAGAAAATTTAAGGATAACTAGGTAAAAAAAAATCTCACAGTTAAATACATAAAATATGAGGAAAGTTTAATAAATTAAGATATTTAAAAGAAATACATAAAAGGGTATGTTTAAAAAATATGTTAAGATTGTCTTAATCCTATGGATGGAAGATACTAAAAACATTTCAATCACAGATGCATACTAGTTATTTGTAATTCTCACTTGTTCAGGAAGGTTTTAGATGTGCCAATATAAAATAAAGTACGTGAACAATCTATTCGTACATACCATAGTGTTTGAAGGAGTTTTGTTAAAATGAAGGAAGTACATAACACAATGTTCCCTAGTTCTTTATCTTTTAAAAAAGTATACAACTTTAGAATGAAAAGAACAATTTGCTTCAAGCTGTTTTGGCTGTTTGTTTGTTAACTACATATAAATTCAAGAAAGGTAAAAAGTCAGATATTACAGTTCATATTAGAGTGCTCAAACTTAAAATCATAATCCATTTATCCTGTGACTTAGAGAGTCAGAATTTTAGAGAGTCAATTGTAGAGCTCATCTGTTCAAAATATCTTCTCTTCAGACATAGAAATGATATCAGAGAAAACAAATGAGACAATGTGTGTTAATGTGTTTTGCCTTTAACGTGTTAAGTACACACATCATATTCAGTAGTAATAGAGCCATGAACAAACCACTACTAAAACCTCAGTATCCTGATTCCTTATTAAGTTCCTTCCCATATCACCATGCAGTCATCATGAAAAAAAAAAAAAAAAAAAAAAAAAAAGAAACCACTTGGTTGAACATATAATTTGCAGAAAATTCAGGCACATATAGTGAGTTCAACATCTGTAAAGGAAATAATATTTTAAAGATATAAATATTTTCACATTCAATTGTGCATTTTTTGCTCTATATCATCCCAACCATTGAATTCACAAAGTGGATTGTTTTCTTTGCATTTTAAATCTGATTTTCCTGCACTCATAACAAAACCATTATCTCAAAATCCAAGCTCTATTAAAAAAAAGGGCTTTCCAAATTTCCCAAATCAACTTTTTAATATTAAGAACTGAACCTAAGCCCCTTAAACTTACAACTTTACAAATTTTAGCAGAGTTACAATGATTTAGCAAAATTGCCAACCAGAAGAATAGGCTCTTCTCTTTGCAGCAAGGTGGCAGACAACCAGAATGGGGGGTGCACATGCGGTGGGGTGGGGGTGCTAGGCAGAGAGGGAATACAAGAAAGTGTAAATGGAAGTGAATTTGACAATTCTGACTTGTTCTTTGATATCAGATTATTTAAATAGTGAGCTGAAGTTCAGTAAACACCTAGGACAGAGGTGTTTACCACTCAACAAAATGACCTTGCTAAAAAAAATTGGAAGATCCTATAAGAAATCTCTAGATTATTTACAGCATTCTAAGTATACAATGATGGTCAGGAAGAACATTCAGAAATTCTTGTACTCAATGTCCAAGATGATAGTACTTCCAATGTAACTCTCTTAAAATATTTTGGGTATTCTCTAAATTATTTTAGGTTTTACTGCATTTAACAAAAGGTAAAACCATGTATCTCTTCCATTCCCATTCTTATATAATGTAAGCTATGTTAACAATGCTTAACATTATTACAGTACATAAGTTACAAGATATCAAAGAGGGGTGTGACCGACTGAGAAGAGGAAAGATACCACTCACAGATGGATAAATGATATTCAGGTCCTTTCTCATTTGTGGAAAGTGCTAGTATGTTTTCACATGTACAAGGTGATACTTGCTTCAGGTAATGTGAAAACATGGTTTGCTATTTTCCTGCTTTGGAATTAAGATATGCACGTATGTATGGATTTCTCAGAAATGCTCAGGTTAGGTTGGCCACAAATGAAATAGCAAAGGGTTTGTAAGGTGTTAAGTAATGTGGCAGTCATTATGCTTCTGCAGTGTAAGTCACTGTCACTGACTGGCTGTCTCAACTTATTCGTACAGGGGAGAATTCAGGCCAGAAACTCTTCTATGTCTGTTCTCCAGTCCTGGGACAGGTTTATATGTGGTTCAGTAGGAAATAACACTAGCTTCCTCTACAGCTCACCTATGTTATCAGGGTGGGAGGCAGTGAGACTGGGCATAGGTCCAACTTATCCTCACTCTCTCCGGCTCCATACCAAGCTTTTCATCTTCACTGTTGGTCCCACTGACATATGGTAATTACTGATTCATCATCTGATAAACAGGTAGCAAGTCTTCACTGATTTCTTTACCAGGTCCCACAAATATGCAAGGTCTAATTCTTACAATAACTCCTTTTATCCTTGTCATTATTAGGGGTTCTACTTTTCACATGAAACTCAAGATGATAGAGCAGGTCAGTACTGATGTTTAAGAACTCAAAAATATTTCAAGACAGTTTTTGGACATAGAAATGCCACGCAGTTGTTATGAATGAAGAAAGTGCTATTAATTCTCCAGATACTGGGGAACAAGTTGGGTTCTTTTCCTACACTAGTAAAAGTTAGCTGTGGGTCACATGCACTCTGTTGTCTCTTCTATTTTAAGAGCAATGATTTGAAAAAAAAAAAAAGACTGAAAATAATTAAAGCATGTGATTTGGTCACTTCCTACTTAAAATGATGTTTCTCAGGCATTCTCAATTACCTTCAAAATGAAATGTAAATCATAAACCAAAAAGCCTCATCTCTCATCAGTATCCTCCACCTGTGTATATTCAGACTGACCCAAACTGCCTACTTCCCTTTCTCCAGAACCCCCATGTTTATTAAGGCACGTCACCCTTATACATGTTTTTCCTCTGCCTGACATCACCTCGACCAGGCTTTTTATAGCTAATACCTTCTAATAGTTCAAGAATAATATCATGGAACTTTATTATCTGAGACAGATTGTCTTCCTTCTTTCCATACTGTAACATATACTGTAACATAGTTTTATTGCTTTCGTTTCACTTCTCTGTCTTCCTTATTATATTCTGATTGCTAAATGAATGAATAGATGGAGTAGTTTATTTGGAATTAAATGTAAATACGAAATATTAATTAACACAAACTCTTGGCAACTTAGATGTTGTAACTTATATAGTTAGAGACCACGGTGTTCACTTGCTGCCTTCCTGAAAAAAGGTAGCATTCTAACAATAGTAATTGAGCCTTTGCAGGCATTCAGAAAATATAAAAAAATAGAAAAATAATAGAAAACAGTTCTAACATCAACAACGAAAATGGACAGCTAGACAATAAACTTCTGTGGCACTACAAATGAAACTAAGAAAAGTAAAAGGACATGAAATGTAACAATTTTCTTTATTATCTGAAATGGGTGGGAAAGCTGTCGATATATGGGTTTTGGTAAAATAGAAAGGTAAAGAAAGGCATTAAAGACAAGGAGAAACCAGGAAATGTTTTGCAGCAAATACTTAAGAATGATTGTATGCAATTCTCTTTCTAATGTCTAGCATTAGACACTGTGATTTAGAGTGCGCTGCTGAGAACAAGTCTATGAGTAAACACATAATATATATTCTTTCCTCACAGAGCTGCATGTTGGGAAGGTATGGCTATAACTCAGTGCACACTTTTGGTTATTAAAAGGTTTTATTTTCTCAGATATATACCATCACCAAATAGACACAGATGCAGCCTAATGAGGCAGTTGTTCATGGAGGAGTCAGAGAACTTGTAGCCTAAATTCCTATACCTATTATTAGCCACATAGGCTATGAGTATAATGACTAAAAACATAGTCACATAATAATTACATTTAGTATAAAGGATAGAATGAGTTCTGCTTATTCTACATAAGACATGCCTGTATTGGCAACTTTATATTGATGCTAAGACTGCATTTACAAGCACGTAAAAATGGTAACATGGGAAAGTCCTCAAACCCTCAAGAATTTCTCTTAAGCTCATTGATAGCTAATATTTTTAAATTATGGAAAATTAATATTTAGTAATTTAATATATGAAAATAAATGGTATCTATATTAGAGCTAATAAATTAATAGCATAGATAACCATTATGGATCTCTTTGTTATTTTAAAAAAAATCAGGTAAGTCTACCATCTACCTGATAAAGTTATTGTGTGTAAACAACCTAAAGTTTGTAAAGTGCTAGGCAATTCCACATAATATATTTTTAGCTACTATACCCACTTTTGTGTCTAGATATTCATCATCAGATTAGTCCAGAAAATAAGCTTGACGAGAGTGGAAGGGAGGGAAAATTGAGGAACTTTCAAATGGTAGGAAAGAATGACATGTGTAGAGAGTTGCAATTAAGTTTGAATAAATGAAGCCTAGCACCAGAGACAAAGTGAGAGGACACCAGAATTTACTAGGGACTGCCAAGACCCAAGATGATTTTAGCTTATTTCACAATGTTTATTGCAATGAGTTTATTAAAAACTTAGACGTTCAATTTTACCATCTTATAAAAAGGAATAGTAATAATTTATATTTAATTAACTGTTATGTCATGTCCCAAAGACCCCATCATAAATCATGTGTTACTGAGTTGCTTTCATAATGAAGGTAAAATTCTTATCAAAGAATCAGGCTCATAACTAAAAAAAAAAATTAACAGATAAATTATAATGCATTTAAGCTTATTACCATCTTTTTGAAAGATGAAGAAACTTGCTCAGAAAGGGTGTGCTGACAATATAAGTTTCAGACAGAAATTGTTATTGGAAAGTTCTTTATATCTCTGCCTTCTAACACAGTGACTGTCACATGGATTGGAGTCAGTAAGTATTAAAAAATTTGATGAATAAATAAATATATGATTTACACATGGTCAAATGGAAATTGTGTTGCTAAGCAATTTCTCTCTCCTCTCTTCCAAACAGAGCATATTGAGTGGAAAGCTATTGACATCTAAGTGGTAGTATAGAATAGGGGTGTCTGGAAAGCAAACAGGTGGCATGTAATCAATATGTCTCTCATGAACTTTAAATTTGTCCTAGAACAGAAAGTGGTACTAAAGCACTTCATTTTTTGAAAAGATCAGGCTCAGTACCTTTAAAGTATAAGGAAAAGATAAAATAAAATAAATGATTTTCAGTAAAGATTTAATATATTAGGATAATAACAAATTCTGAAACTCTATTTAGCAAAAATATCCCACTTCAGCAATGTTCCATCTCTGTTTATGACCAGTTGCTCTTTATTTATCTAAGGAGTTGTTTCTCCAACCTTCTCTGCTGCTTGCTAGATTCTGAAAAATCAATTTGTAAAAATCTAACATTTTCAAGTAAGCATTTGAGCTGTCTTTAGGAGTTAGCACATCTGTCTTTAGGGCCTGGGGAAACAAATTTTCAGTGCACCAACCACTTTTATGGATTTTTGCCTCTGTTCTGAACAAAATCTCAAGAATGTGGTGGTTTCCTATCTAGAAAGTGAAACTCTGGAAAGAATGTTTGATTATGCTGGTACAATTCTAAGGTCAATCTGAAAATGAATATATACATGTGCCTTCTTTAACAGGAAGTGGCTATGTGGCTTTGATTCAAAGATTTGAAAGTTTCTTCACAGCACATGATTTTGGAACATGACCTTTGGTTACCCAGGATATAATCAGTCCAACAACAGACAAATATATATTTTTAATGATGCTATCTGATATGACATTTTATATTCTCCTTCAGATTTCTAGACTTCAAGTCTTCATCATTTGAACAATAGAAAAACTGTTATACAATATTTCAACTGACTCTAACAGTCTGCTCTGCTAATTGGAATATTGATATTTACCTGCCAGTAGTATTTTCTAAATTTTAATTCGTTACACACTTCAATTCAGTAATTATCACATTTTCAGTAGTTGGGCTTACTCTGCCTAAGCTGAGAACTTATATCTTCTTCTACTTGCTCAATTTTCTCTGTAGTTTTTATATTTTCTGAAATAATTTTCTCATATAAGTATCATATTCCAATCATGTTTTCCCATTAATTTTCTTATTGGGATTATATCAGAATCATCACAATGCCAAACAAAGTTTCTTTCCATTTTTCCCCCAATTTCCTTCCTTTTATCTTTAAATAGAATAGTTCGTCTTGGAACACCTCAGGAATAAGTAGCTCACCAAAAAATTGAGTTTTTTTTTAAAAATTGAAGTATAGTCAGTTTACAATGTTGTGTCAATTTCTGGTGTACAGCATAATGTTTCATGCATACATATACATACATATATTACACATACATATATATATATACACACATATATATATATATACACACATACATATATAAATTCTTTTCATATTCTTTTTCATTATAGGTTACTACAAATTATTGAATGTAGTTCCCTGTGCTATATCGTAGAAACTTACTGTATTCATACTGAAGTACATAGAGAAATGAGAATAAAGATTAGAAAAAGATCGTAAGTGATATATGAAACAGAGTTAAAAAGTCTAACACATCTTTAACCAGAGTTGCAGAAGAAGAGAAGGGAATAGAGCAAAAGCAGTATTTCAAGAAATATAGGCCAAGAATTTTCTAAAACCAAACACTAACAAAAAGCCACAAGTGTGATAAATTCAGTGCACTCCGAGCAGAGTGAATACAAAGAAATCTACATCTCTGCATATCATAGTAAAACAAGTGAAAACCAAAGATAAAGAGAAAATTTTAATAGCAGCTATAGAAAGGGACACATTTTGGTTGTAGGAGCAACAATAACACTGTTTGTAGAAGTACAGAAACCAAAAAATAAAAACTATTGCTAAATTCAGACACATCAAAACACTGAACATTCTATATTCAGCCAAAATATCATCGTAAATGGAGTCACAGTAAAGATGATTTCAGACAAGATAAAACTAAGAACCACATCATTATCACACCTGCACTTACATAAATACTAAAGAGTGTTATTTGGGCATAAAAAGACTCATTCTTGATAGAACCAGAAGAAGCAGGAAAAAAGATTATACTTGAAAGGCTAAATGTGTGTATAAAATATTTCAGATTTTGGCTATACAAAATAACAACTATAATGTAAAGTCATACACTAAAAAGAAAAAAGCTACCGGACAGCCACATGTAAATCAGTGAAATTAGAACACTCTCTCACGCCATACACAAAAATAAACTCAAAATGGCTTAAAGAGTTAGAAATAAGACAAGACACTACAAACCTAGAAGAAAACATAGGCAAAACATTTCTGACATAAATCTTAGCAATGTTCTCCTAGGGCAGTCTACCCAGGCAACAGAAATAAAACAAAAATAAAGAAATGGGACCTAACTAAACTTATCAAGTTTTTGCACAGCAAAGGAAACCATAAGCCAAACAAAAAGACAACCTAGGGATGGCAGAAAATATTTGCAAATGATGCAAAGGATAAGGGCTTAATTTCATATATATACATATATATATATATATATATATATATATATATATATATATATATATATACACACATACACACAAACAGTTCATACAACTTAGTAACAAAAAGACAAACAATCCAAAAATGGACAGAAGACCTAAACAAACAATTCTCCAATAAAGACATACAAATGGCCAACAGACACATGAAAAAATGCTCAATATCGCTAATCATTGGAGAAATGCAAATCAAACTACAATGATGTATCACCTCACAGCAGTCAAAATGGCCATTGTTCAAAAGCCTAGAAGCAATAAATGCTGGAAAGGGTGTGGAGAAAAGGGAACCCTCCTACACTACTGGTGGGAATGTAGTTTGGTGCAGCCAATATGGAAGACAGTATGGAGATTCCTCAAAAAACTAAAAGTGGACTTACCATATGATCCAGCAATCCCATTTCTGGGCATACAGCCAGATGGCACTCTAATTTTAAAAAGATACATGCACCTCAGTGTTCATAGCAGTACAATTTGCAATAGCCAAGTCATGGAAACAACCTAAATGTCCATTGACAGATGACTGGATAAATAAGTTGTGCTATATGTATACAATGGACTATTACTCAGACATAAAAAAGGAAATAATGCCATTTGCAGCAACATGGATGGACCTGAAGAAAGTCATTCTAACTGAAGTAAGGCAGAAAGAAAAAGAAAAATACCATATGATATCACTTACATGTGGAATCTTAAAAAAAAGACACAAATGAACTTATTTATGAAACAGAAGCAGACTCACAGACATAGAAAACAAACTCATGATTACCAGGGGGGAAAGGAGATGGGAAGGGATAAAATGGGAATTCAGGATTTGCAGATACTAACTACTATATATAGAACAGATAAAAAATCAGTTTCTACGGTATAGCACAGGCAACTATATTCAACATCTTGTAGTAACCTATGATGAAAAAAGAATATGAAAAGGAAAATATGTATGTACATGTATGACAAACATTATGCTGTACACCAGAAACTGACACAACATTGTAAACTGACTATACTTCGATAAAAAAGAAAAAAGCCCCAAATGATGATACAGGTGTCTATCTCAAGTAATTTTTAAAAACTAATTAACTCAATGTGTAAAGAAGGGGAAAACTAAGAATATAAATTAACAAAATAGAAAGTAGAGAATCAACAAAATTAGTATCAAGACTAATAAAAATAACAGAACTCCAGCAAGATTGATGAAGAAAAAAAAAGAGTAGGCATAATTAACCTATATGAAGAATGAGAAAGGTTCCACTACCATATATCTTTTAAATATTAAAAAGATATAATAATATTAACAACTTTATAGCAATGAATTTGAAAATTTCAGTTCAATAAAAAAATTCCAAGAAATACACAAGTTATAAAAGTAAATTAAAAATGTAGAATATTGAATTTTTTTTAGCTCTATTTTAAAATTGATTCCACATTTAAAACTTACCTTAGTAAGATCCCTAGGCTCAAAACTGATTCAGTAATAATGTTTTTCAATGTTAAAGACAAAAGAACACCGAGTTTTCTTTGGATAAATCCAATGTATAGAAAAAAGAGAAAGTATTTCTGATCTAATTTTTATGAGGACAACATAACCTTAACATCAAACATGGCAATAAAATACAGGAAAGAGAATTTACAGGCAAATATTTCCTTTGTAATAGATGCAAAGATTCTAAGCAAAATATTAATAAGTAGAATACAGTGATATATCAAAAGGATACTGCCTCATGATCAAGCTGAGTTAATTTCAGAATGAAAGTTTGTTATAATGGTCACAGCTCAGGCAACATAACTGACCAAATCAATAGAAAAGATAAAAAGGAGAAGAAAAACTATATTATGTCAATGTATGAAGGAGTTGATAAAACTCAACATTCATTAGTTAAAATCTCTCAGCAAACTAGAAATGGAAAGAAGTCCCTGATCTGATAGGGAGTTTTCCATTAGGCTGCTTCTAAAATAGCTACCAATGATCTCTCCTTTTAGTACAGTGGTCTCCCCTTACCTGTAGTTTCACTTACAGTTTCACAATCTGAAAATATTAAATGGAAAATTCTAGAAATAACCATTCATAAGCTTTAAATTGTTTGCTGTTTTGAGTAGCATGATGAAATCTTGAGCATCCCTCTTTGTCCCAACCTTAATGTGACTCATCCGTTTGTCCAGTATAACTTGTCCATTGGTCACCTAGTACCCTCTCAGATGACTGCTGTGGTATCACAGTGCTTGTGTTCAAGCACCTTTATTTTAATTAATCATCGTCTTAAAGTGCAAGGGCAGTGATGCTGGAAATTCAGATATATCAAAGAGAAGCTGTAAAATGCATCCTTTAAGGGAAAAGATGAACGTTCTCAACTTAAGGAAAGAAAAAAATCATATGCTGAGGTTGCTAAGATCTACAATAAGAACAAATCTCCTATTCATAAAATTGTGAAGAAGGGAAGAAAAAATTTGTGCTAGTTTTGCTGTCACAACTGAAAATGCAAAACTTATAACCACAGGGCGTGTAAGTGCTTAGATGAGATGGAAAAGGATTAAATGTGTATGATATGATATTTTGAAAGAAAGAGACCACATTCACATAACTTCATTGCTGTATATTGTTATAATTGTTCTATTTTATTATTAGCAATTGTTGTTACTCTCCTACTGTGTCTAACATAAAGTAAGCTTTATCATAGGTATACACAGGAAAAAAACAATATATTTAGGTTCAATTCTATCTGCAGTTTCAGGCACGCACTGGGGGTCTGGGAACATAGCCCCTGTGAATAAAAGGTGTGGGGCTTGTAGAACACTTTCCCTTGTGTGAGTTCCTCACCTAGTAACTTCTAACCAATAGAATATGGTAATACCAATGGGCTGTGGGATGCTACTTCCAAAGTTCAGTTTTACAAGAATGTGACTTCTATTTCTCTCTCACTTGCTCTCTATCCATCTTGCTTTCTCACACTCATGAGGCCAGCTACCATTTTGTGAGCTGCCCTATGAAGAGGTCCAAGTAGCTAAGAAAGGAGGGCCTCCTGCCAACATCCAGTGAGGAACTGAGGCTCCCAGCCCAACAATCCAAGAAGGACTGAATTCTACCAACAAACAGAGTGAGCTTGGATGTGGAGACTGCCTCGGCTGACATTTCAGTAGCAGACATGACAGACTTGAGTCAAAGGATTTAGCTAAACCACACCCAGATTCCTCACACAAGACTCAGAGAAAATAAATATATTTTTTAAGCCATTAGGTTGTGGCGGTAATTCTTCAAGTACAAACAGATAACTAATTCAAATATCTAAAAAAAAGAAAAGAAAAATTTACAGCAACTTCAATAATTAATTGCCAAAATTTTTATCCCTAAAATTGAGAACAAAACAGGAGCACATGTTATCACCATTTTACTTAGAGATCACTTTTACAGGAAATTCTAGGTAGATAACAAGCTACTTTAAAAAGTAATTTTACACTTGTTTCAAGACGATTAAAACTTAGAAATAAATGTAATAAAATGTGTTCAAATCTCTATAGTGAAAATTACAAAACATTATTGAAAGAAGTTAATATTCCAAAGAAATGATAGGATAAACCATGTCCATAGGGTATAAGAATTAATTTTTTAAGAATGATAATTCCCCCCAAACTGATCTGTGGATTCATTTAAGCACCAATTAAAGGTCCAGGTGGATTTCTGAAACATTGACAAGATGATTTGAAAAGTTATATGGAAGAGTAAAAGCCTAAGAATAGCAAAGACAATTTTGAAAAAGAACAAAAAAAAAAAGGAGAATTTACACTACCAGATTCCTAAGCTTATTACACACTAAGTTAAACCTTTGCAGTATTGAGGAAAGGATAAACACATAATTCAGAATAGAGTTCACGAACAGACCACATACAGACATCTGACTGAAGAAAATGTGACACTGCAGGACAACGAACAGAGGAGGGTTTTTTAAACAGAAGATTGAAAATGTTTAATTGTACATTCGTATGAAAATATATGACTTTTTCCTGCTACCTCACACCATAAACAAGAAAATATGTATGTACATGCATGCCTGGGACATTGTGCTGTACACCAGAAACTGACACATTGTAACTGATTATACTTCACTAAAATTTTTTTTAAAATAAACTCTATAATTTTATTAGCAAATATTTCTTAAATAACACATACACATATTCACATAACACAAATATTAATCATAATGTAAATTGTTTGAAAAGTTGGATGACATTAAATGTTTCCTGTTCTTTAAGCAACTATTACTAAGCGTTAAATGTAAATGCAAGATAGGAAGAAAAAAAATACAAAAAACATAAATTTGATGAAGGATTGGTATATAGAATATAGAAAGAATTGTTGCCTATCAAGGAGAAAAAAACAAGCAACTTTAAAAAAGAACATCCAAATTTAAAAAAAACAAACACTAGTACATGCAACTACAAGGATGAATCTAATAAAAAAAATATTAAGCAAAGTAAACCAAGTTGAAAAATGTACATATTTTAAGATTCCATTCATTATAAGTTTGATAACAGGAAAAACTAATCACAGTGCTGGAAATCATTACCCTTGGTCTGTTGATTAGTAACTGGAAGGAAGTACGATGAGAATTCTGGGGTTTTAATAATCTATTATTTAGCCTACCACTGATTACATTAGTATGTTCAACATATAAAATTTAGCAGCTGTAGACTTACCATCTGTAATTTTTTATAGATTCTCTCTATATGATATACTTAATAAATAATCATTTCTAGTACCTATATTCTCAACAAATTGTGAGACTTCCCACCCAAAATAGCCTTTAATCCAAGATTACCATTCACCATAGCTTCTGATGATGCTGAGCTAAAATGAGAAAAGGCTTATAAATCTTGTTCAGAAGTATGTTTCTTATGTATAAATTAATATAAAGGATAATTCTACTTTTGGTAGACACACACACACACCACCCACAACTGTAATTGGAAATAATTTATGTAGTTAGCATTTCTCCAGGCCCTACAAGACCTAGGAAGTGGGGGTCAGATGGGGTTATGATAAAGATTACAAATGCATAACAATTTCTGAACCTCAAGTCTCTATCTGCAATTTAAACCATCCCAGCCCTGTGCAACACTGTCCTCAGTAATCCCTTCAGGTTGTATCCTGTGGCCCCCAGGTGTTCTTGTCATCATACAAAGCCCTGTCAGCTCATTTCCCATCTATTATTTTCTTTTCTGTCTCTTCTTTTAGTAAAACCTGCTGCAGAGGCATGTGCTGCCCATAAAATTTCGTAAGATCAGCCACAGTGGTTACTACATCAGCTGGCACTCATTCTTAAGTGCTCTAAAGCTTCCCCACGGTATGAAAGCCACCATGCTGTGACAAACCAACCACGCTTGACTCTCCTCTGATGTACTAGGGTCCAGGGGGTATCAACACTCCTGTCATTTTTGCAGATGTCCAGTGCTGAACTCTGTGCCATGATTCAGAACTTACCATCTGGATTTGGGGACAAAAATACAAATTGATATAGATAGAAACCTCAATAGCTAAAAACAAAACAAACAAAACAAAAAACTCCAATACATATTGCAAACTCCAGTGTGCATGTTATGTATTTTGTCAAAGATATGAATTAAGAGAAAATAACTTTTAAAAATTTTAAGTGCAGTGCTCTGACATTTCAGGAGCACAGTTGAAAGGATCTATATGTGATTTCCATATGCAATTATTTATAGACATTTTTCAGTGCTCATTTCTCCATTTTTATTATATTGCATATTATAGTACACTCAAAAGTTAAAACTTAAAAGGAAGGATTATAGTGTAACAAAGGGAAGAAATTGTTAACTGTAATATTCAAGATCAATATATAAAAGAAATATATTCTAAAATTTCCTTTCTGAAACAATATCAATCTTGGGGAATGTTATAAGCATAAATACAATTCATTATTACCGTATTAATTATTGTTTTTAATTATGCTTGAAATAAGATGAAAATAATTACAACAATATAAGATTTAAATAATAAAAGTAAAGTACAATAGTAATTATTATTCTAATGGTGAACTAAACAATTATTGTAAGAAAGGCTTCAGGAAAAATAAAAAAGTTTAAGTATATGAAAATATGTGACTGGAGAAGTTTGACAGAGAGCAGTTAGGCCAAAGAAGAATTTCACAAAACTGTCTATCCCCAGAAACTTCCAGAATACCTCACTTGTCAAATTGCCTGAAAATACCGACCTACTGACAAGACTGTGACCAAAAGTTACAAATTTTCTAGTTACCAGGTTTCTATAAGAGGCTGAAATAGTCTAAAATCAGTATAATCATTGACTTCAAAAAAGCCAAATAGTTGTAGGGCTTAAGCAAGATAAGGCTATCAAGAAAGGATAGCTTGTACCATGCCATAAAAGTGTGAGAAGAATCACTGAAAATAAACCTTTAGGAGGATATTTCATTGGCATTACAAATTCTCATTATTTATATTTCCAGTAAAGCCAGCCATTCCAATAAACAACTAATGTAACTTAATAGCTAGCAGATTAGGTCAGGATCACCACGAAAGGCTTTGTTAGATGTGCCCTAAACGAGGGTGACCCACGAGGGAAGTGATCTGGGGCAGAAATCAAGCTATTGTCTTTCATATCTCTCACACAGCTGTGTTATCAAAGATGGACATGCTCCCACAGGAAAGTGCGCATCCTTAGAATTAGCTTTCAGGTACAGGCTAGGGTGGCCATACAGGGATATCTTGAGTGTGTATGTGTTATGAATGATTAAGGATGAATTCAGTTAGTTGCATTGCAAGGTCTATTTCAAATATCTACCATATACATAAAAAAGTGGTAAAGAAAATCTTAGCACCTAATAACCTAGGGAAAAAAATGTCTTGATGATTTTCACTTTTGAGAGACACAGAGGAAACATTTCACCACATGATAATTTATAGAGTTGTATTTTTCACTTCTTCCCATTCACACCCAATCCACTAGTGATACTTTCAAAGGTTATAAATGACATGAGCTTAGTTAAAATATTCCTTACTGTCCAACACATTTCTAACATAACCTCTCTCTCCTGTTTCTAGATGAACAGATATGAATTTTACTCAATTCTTTACATCAAATATAATTCACTCTATGTCACATTCTATAAGATTAGGAGAAATTCAGTCTTGAAAACTACATCCCCACTTTTAGGTTAAGAAAATGTACTCAGAAGCCTTCCACAATTTAAGGCTTCAGGCAGGTCTCCTGGGTCTTTTACCACACTGATTACACTGATATGTTCAGTGTCCATGACACTGTGATTTCTAAAAAGCAGGTAGTCAGGGCTACAGCTGACAATGTAGATGTTTGCCAAGTCAAGGGTTCCTTCTCCACATAGTCATTTTTCTCTGTGACCCCACCACATCACTAAGGACTTTCAAAGTAGTGAGATACAGCTAATTTAGGGAACAGTGAGTCCCCTCCTACCTTTTCCAGACCACAAAATGCACTTTTTCCCCAAGGACAAGCACAGCTGTCTTTGTGGCCCCAAGTACTCATTCCTCTCCCTTTCCCCTCTGAGAAAATTTTGCTTAATCTTTTCATTGAGAAGTTGGGAAAGTAGATACTAATAAGGGAACTTCTTCAGGAAGATTCTATTTTTAAAGTAATGTAACAGCAAAAAAAAAAATCATATTTTGCTATCTTGTAACAAGGAGGAGCAAAAAAACTAAAAATACAAAACGGTATTTTAGTAAATTATCTTGTCATTCTCCTACAGTAAACCTAACTTTACTGCAAAAACAATTCATTTCTCATTCTGAGATTTTTTAAAAGAGCACAGAATAAAGTAGACTTCTTGGGGCAATACTTCTTTAACACAGTTGCTAACCACTTCAGTGTTGTTTTCCTTGTTTCATTGAGGGTAAGCAGTGATTATCTGGCTCCTAGCCCAATGCCTCCAACTAATTTTTCAGTCATAGAACTCTTCCCATTTTTTAAGCCTACAAAGTTGGAGGAAGACTGTGTGTTTTTTAAATTTGAGGATCCTATTCTAGTCCTTCCCTGGATACCAGCCTATTGTTAGAAGCCAGAGCAAGAAGTCCTGCCATGGTCATGGCCAAAGTCTTCCAACAAAAGCATTCATCATCTTCTGAGTGATCTAGCCACTTAATGATTCTGGAGCTCCACAGTAGTGGTGACACCTTGACCCTCCTGGTGTGTAAAGAGGCTCTCCCTTTTGCACATCTATTATATAGGTTCAGTTCAGAGCTAGTGAGTGAATGGATGGATAGATGGACGGAGGTTCTAAGATGGAAAATTACTGAAAAGAGGTGAAGCCTTCATTCTCATCTGGATGGATGTGCCACAGAAATGTATAAACATCCTCTGGAAAAAAATAACTCAAATCCAATATTCTGGAAGTAAAACCTAGCTTTCATTACAGTTATTTATCAAGCATATATAAAGGACACCTAGAAACCGATCTGCTGCTGAAAGATAGCAGATTATGCCGACTCAACTATGCCACTTTGGGATATTGATTATTTTGAGCTATCTGCACTCGAAAAACAGCAAAGGAAGAGAAAGAGCCTTTGGCTGAACTCCCCTCATTTGTCTAAAGACAGATCTTCCAAAAGAAATTCAGTTATCATAAATCCCCTCCTTGGGAGCGTCATCAACCAGGGAAGATTGATGAGGAGACTAGAAGTCAAGGCCACACCGGATACATTTTATCGCAAACTATTAAAACCCCCATCTATTCTAATAAGAGCCCATTCATTTTTCCTAAAAAAATCATCTACTCTCGCCTAAGAAACCTACATCCCCCTCTGTTTTCTCTAGTAAGATGCTATTTAATCTTGAGTTCTAAAGACATCTCTTTGAGCTACTCATATTTCCCTGGGCATCTCTCATCTATACATGAGGTATGCACGTTAATAAACTTGTTTGCTTTTCCCTTGTTAAGCCATATTTTATTATAGGCGTCTCAGACAGAAGTAAGAGGGTAGAGGGAAAACTTATTTTCCTCCCCTACATGCTTTAAATTCATCCAGAGGGAAAAATAGTGTATTCAATAACAACAACCTCAATTGAGCATCTACCTTTTATTAACTAGGAATATTTTTAGGCACCCAAATGGCTCAGGTTGGAAGGGCAAAAGTTTAAATGTGCTCAACAGGATGTATCAGGTGATGCCATGATACAAACAAAACACAAATCTCAGTGGCTCAGCACAAAATAGTGCACGTGTCACTCAACTATACACTCAGAGCTGATAGGGCAAGGGCTCTGCTTCATGTAATCATTCAAGGCCTCACTCTGACAGATATGCCATGATCTTGTAGCTGCATAGATGCAGCATCCTTCTCACACCATGGTTAGGGAATCTTGTGTCCACACTTAGAGTGACTCAAATCATTTCCTTTCACAGATCGTTGGCCAGAACTAGTCAAATGGTGTCAACTAATTACAAGAGGTCAGGGAAGTGAACTGTTCCTTTGTTCGCAGAAAAGAACTTGATATAAACCAGCTCTAGAAGCGAAGCAAGCCATTATAATGCTGTGTGTTATATGCAATAATACAATTATGCTTACATACCTGAACACATACATACCTCAGCAATAACTCTTACATGCTATATAAGTTGTACCATCTATGTCTTTGTAAAACAAATTTTTTATGAAAATACTTTGTACATTTTATTAAAGCCTAATTTATAAAACTTCACAATCTTAAGGTTATACTCTTTAAGCTATCCCATGCTGTGCATCTTTGAGATTCTGGAGTACATATAAGAAAAATTACTATAACATGCACTTTTCTACTTGTTGTATATTTTCCACAGTATATAAAATGTTTGACAAAGTCCTTACTTTTAAGGAAACATACAACTTAAAATAAAGGTCTCTTTTTGATTGAAAAAAATTATTGGAGTGGTCTAACAAAAGGAAAATACTAACTTAATCATAGAGACATAAAGGTGAAAGTAAGTATGCATGTAAACATTTTTACAGCAATAAAACTGCTTGGATATATAGGAAAGGGCAAAGGTTGAGTGTGTATAATCCTAAAATGTGTCAATCAACTTATTAAATAATGGCAAGTTCTTTTTATCATTACTTACATGAAGAAATTCTAAACACTTGTGAAGAAAAAACAAAAATGTAAAAGGAAGCAATAAATATGTTTGTTATATCTAATTCAATTTAAGCATACAGTGCAATTTGAGCATACAGTGAGGAAAAAAGATAGAAAAGAATTATGGGTAGAAATGATAAATACCAGCATTACAAATGATATATTAAGATGGTGGGATGAGTTGTTTAATTGTTAATTGTGTATGTGGGAGGTAATAGAGTGCAACTGTTAAGAAAAATATTTCCAAACCATACAGACATGACTTACAATTCAGATTCTGCCACTTGGAGATCTATAGCTTTGGACATCATTGGAAATCCCTGTGCCACAGGGTACTTAATTATACAACAGAAATCATAGTATTATCTATTTCATAACTTTATGAGGATTAAAGATACATTTGTTTGGACTAAAGTGTATGGTCAATAGATAACTGAGGATAATAACACAATACAATAATAATAAAGAAATATAGTAAATTTAAAGCTAATAAATAGGAAGAAAAACAATCTGGACACTTAAGTATTTATAACTTCAAACACTAAATGTAAAAGTTTATTGCCCTCGACCTCCTAAAGAGTAAAGACTTAAAGTTTAGTAAGTCCAATTAAAGCAGAGCAATAATGATTATAATAAAACAGTTGGATAGAAGGTGGCATTATTAAAATCCCCATAGCTAATATTAATAGAATAGTCAGGTGAGTATAATTTGACCAATATTAACACATTTACATTGTTTTTACATATTTCAAGATGAATTGAGACTTTAGAAAAATTTTCAAGACTATCTTTCCATTCTCTTCCATTTCAAATATACTATCATCAAAGGAAAAACACTGTTTGCTAAGAAATACAAAATGAAAAATTTAAGAACTTGATTTTTGAGCATATGGACTATACTGATATTTTTTCTTCACACCTGACAATAATTAATACCTGTGTCTGGAGTAGAAAAAAAATTATTTTCAGTGGAACCACTATTGATTTTCCTAGAAGATTCAGTGTTATTTTCAAGGACTCTATTGTCTTTTTTTCTAAAAATTATATATAGATATATTTTAAATATATGTCCCTTAGCCTTCTGTTTCTTTTTACTTTTTAGTGGCTGTTTGATACCTCAGATTGGGCTTTGTGTCAATGAGAAAACTATTCTTCAGATATACACTGCAGCTACTTCTAACAATGTGTGACTACAGAATGGCATCAGAGGTAAGTAACATTCAGTATTTGCCTTTAAAAATTTCTCAATATAGTGCAAAAATAGTGCTATATTGAAATAATACATCACATCTGTGCTTTAATTTTTAAAGAACATTCAGTTGAATTATGGTCAATATGTTAGACTGAGCTGGTTGTCTTTTCAAGTCTCCAATCTAAACACATAGAAATTGACAAAATACAATAGACATTGATTAAAAATAAGAATCAAGAAAAAAACAAGAAAGACAAATCTCAGGTTCCAGTAACGAAGAGGAACACGCATTCTGCAACCAACCAGACTACTGATATAAAAAAACTCGTATCAAACAGTATATAACAAACAAGTGAGGCTGGGAAAAACACACAGCTCTTCTGGAGTAGAGATATGGAACTGAATCCCACAAGTCTAGAAAACAGAAAAGGTTAGGCTGTCCCACTGCAAAAGAGAGGTTAAAAACATATGGCACGTTGGCTCAAGGATACTGAACAGACATGGGTCACTGGTCTAGAGCTATGAGAGAAATAAGAGGTACCAGAAAACAGACTTACCCCAATCCCCATTACTATGAGATGCAAAAAATTCAAACCAATAACTTAACACAAATCTGGCCTGAAACATATGCAAATAATAAAACCTAAAAATAAATATATTTACTATCCCACCTTGCATTCCTGCAAGGTTAATGTTTCTTCACTCAATGGATACACCATTTTTTCATGTTAAAAACAAGAAGAACTTCAGTATTACCTTAGAAGCCTGAACACCTGTAGCAGGAGATATTTCTGAAAATACCTTATAGTAGTATTTTTATCAATGGTAAAAAACTAGAAATAATATAAATTTAATCAAAAATAGAATGGATATATAAATTATGATATATTCATAAAAAAGATTACTGTATAGAAACCAAAATATGGGCAACTACTTCAAGTAAAACATGGGTTAATATTTAAAACATAATATTAAGGAAAGAAATTCAAAATATTGAGGAAAGACTGTATACTGCATGAATCTAATTCTACAAAGTTTTTTTCTTAATGGGAAATTAAATAAGTGTTTATGGTTAAAGAATTTTGAGGTAAATTTTAAAGAAAATAAAGGAAATGTTTATCAAACAGGTGAGCTCGTGGTGATCTTAGTGTAAACCAGTATTGTGATTGGGTTGTAATTTAAAAAAAAAAAATGAAAGGCAGTAACCGAGTTTACAGGGCTTACAAAAGGCAATAATGAAGACTCTCACTTCTGGGAGGATGAAAAAGGCATACCTTTCCCTATTTCTCCTGCTAAGTACAACTAAAAGTCCTGAACATCATATTTAAAATAAACATAAGAAAACTCTTGAAAGGTTAAAAAAAAGAGCACATACTTGCTAGGGATATGGGGACTGGAGGAACAAAAGAAGTTTGTTCCCTGGGTTTTCTTTTTGCATCATATATGCCAGACCTGATGTTAAAGAAGCTTGCAACCTAGAAGTGCCAACGGGAACAGACAAAAAAATTGCCAGAGAAGAACTGCTCTCTCTAAAAGAAGAGGCAAGAAATGAGGTGCCTAGCAAATAGTGCAACTTTTAGATAGTGCAACCACTCTACTCGTTACATACCACAGAAAAAACTCTGGCCCCACTCCCACCTGATCCAGCAAAAGTCAAGAGGAAAATATAGATTTCTTCCCTTGTAAGGATGTAAAGAGGCACCCAAATCTCAGGGAGGGTGATCAAAGAGGTCAAGTAGGGGGCTAGGAATATCATCACTGCTGGCTAATAACAAGCTCTCCCACACTATGGTGTCAGTGGACACCATGTAGGGAGCCTAGACGTCCACACCCAGCAATAATAAGAATCATTCCACGTTGGGTGTCAAGGGAAGGTGAATGGAGAACTTACGTCTATTTCCATCTGGCAACGATAAGGTGATTCCTTCCATTCTCTTAAGTATATCAGAGGAAGCCAGTATAAAAACTTAAATAAGTTCAAGAGTCTCATAACATAATATGAATACGACCAGATTTCAATTTAAAATCACTCACATTACCAAGAACCACAAAGATACAACCTTGAATAAAAAAGATGACAAATAGATACCAGCATTGAGAAGGCAGAAATATTAAAATTATCTGACAAAGATTTTAAAGGAGCATCAATAATAATGTTTCAACATGAAGGAGAAATCAAGAAATTTTCAGGTGAAGGGATACAAAAATAATTTCCTGCTAACAGATCTAGCGGTAAAGGAATGACTAAGGGAAGTTCTCTAAACAAGAAATTATAGGAGAAGGAAACTTGGACCACCAGGAAGGAAAAAAAGAACACAGCAAACAAAAATGTTGATAAATACAAGAGGCTTTCTTTCTCCCCTTGATTTTCCAACTTACATTTGATACTTAAAGCAAAAATTACAGCACTGTGTGATGTAGTTCTATATAGAGAGAAAATATTTGATAATTATAGTATAAATGGGCTAAGGTAAAGAAATGTAGAAAGAGGTAAGAGTTCTTTCTATGTTCCACTTACACCGGTAAAACGATGATGTTGACAGACCAATGAATTTTGTATTCTCTGAACAACCACTAACATTACATACGAAAGAAGATATACTAAATGAGTGGAGGCAAACTAATACAGAATTCTAAAACATGTTCAAGTATGAAAGTAGGAAAAAGGAAACAAAATAAAAAAAAATAAAACAATAGACTTTATCCTTAACATATCAATAATTAAAATGAATATAGAGTACAACTTTTATAATTAATAGATAGGTGTTGGCAGAATATTTTAAGGGCCTAACTACATGCTCTCTCCAAGAAACTAACTTTAACTATAAAACATAGGCAATTTATATTCTATACAGCAAAAGCTTAGAAAAATTTATCATACAGATATTAATCAAACAAAACCATAACTGGTTATAATAATACAAAAAAATTTGACATTAGAGAAAAGAAAATTATGAAAGACAATGTTAGAAGGGTCAGCCTACCAAGAAGACACGGCATCCGTAAAAATACGTGAACCAAACAAAACAGCTGAAAAATATATAAAGTGAAAGTTGATAAAACTAAAAGGAGAAATAGACATATTCACAATTATGGATATCAAGACTTTTCTCAAAAATTGATTAAATAATTAAATGGAAAGTTAGCAGGAATATCTGACAAGTCAACACCCCTGTCAACCAACAGGATAAAATAGTTATTTATAGAACATACCACCCAACAAACAGCAGAACACAAATTTTTTTCCAGGTGCTCAAGGAACATATAAAAAGTAGATCATATACTGGACCATGAAACAAACCTCCACCAATTGAAAATAACTGAAATCATATACACTGTGCTCTGCAACCACAGTGGAATTAGACTACAAATCAAAAAAGTTAATAGGAAAATGTCCTAAAATTTAGACAATAAATAGTAGACTTCTACTTTGGTCAAAGGAGTCTCAAAGGAAATTTAAATAAAGGGGAAAAAAAAAACCCTGAAGCAAGCAGAAGGAGGTAACTAATAAAACGTAGGAATCAATAAAACAGAAAAACAATAGAGAAAAATCAATAAAACAGCTAATTCTTTGAAGAGATCAATAAAGTTGACAAATAAGAAAAAAAGAAAAGATACAAATTATCAGTGGTGGGAATACAACAGAGGCCATCACTATAGTTATTGTAGTTAACAAAAAAGGAAATTGAATTCATAATTAAAAACTTTTCAAGAAAGGAATTTTCAGGCTCAGATGATTTCACCGAAGAATTTAATCAACCGTTGAAAGAGGAATTATCATCAATCCTACATAATCATTTTAAGAAATAGAAGAAAAAGGGATTCTTCCTAATTTATTTATTGAAGCTAGTATTGCCATGCTACCAAAACCAGACAAATTCCAAAAATAAAAATATAAAAATAAAAAATGAAAGAAAGAAAAGAAAAGAAAACTATCAATATCTCTCATATAGATATAGAGGCAAAACACCTTAAGAAAATATTATCATAACAATAAATATTATTTAGCTATAAATAGGAAGAATTATAAAAAATGATCAAGTGGAGTTTATTCTGGACATGCAAGTCTGGCTCCATACTCAAAACTCAGTCAATGTAATCTACCCTGTTAGGCTAAAGAGGGATCACACGATCACTTCAACTAAGGTAGAAAATCCATATGATAAAATTCAGTATCCATTAATGATAACAACTCTCAGAAAAATAGAATAGAGGAAAACTTCTTCAACTTGATAAAGAACATTAAAAAAACCCCTACACTTAATATTATAGCTATGGTCAAAAAGACTGTCATACAAGATCAGGAAGTGGGCCAAGATGTATATATTCTTATCACTCTTTCTCAACATATTATTTGAAGTTTCAGCAAATGCAATAGGCAGGTAGAGGGAAAAAAATGTATACAGATTAGAAAGGAAGAAATAAAGCAGTCCCTATTTTAGATGGCATGATTGTCTGCAGAGAACTTCCCAAGTAATCTAAAAAGGAAAAAAAAATTCCTATAACTCAGTCATTGTAAGGCTAGCAACTTAAGAAGTCAAAAAACTGATACATACAAATCCATTGTATTTCTACATATTAGTAACAAGCAAATGGACAATAAAATTTAAAATACCATAGAATTTACAATTGCTGCACTAGAAGAAGAGGTTTAAACATATCTTCAGATATAGAAGTTTAAGATCAATACAAATATACAGGTAACTATGAAAAAGTCAAACAATGCATGTACCATGCTTTTGTGGAGAAAAAAACATTTAATTTCTTATAATCAAAACCATCATAATATTTTTGAGGATGATTAATAGAAAGTGCATAAGAAGTACAAATGAACAAGCATAACTAAGATAACACTGATCAAGAAAATTAATATGTGAAGGTTTGTATATCATTATCAAAATGATTTAAAAATAAAACTAAAACAATTAAAAAATAATGTGGTATTAATGCACAGGATTGCAAATTGATCAGTGGAACAGAACAGAGAGCCCAGAAATAGTAACATGTAAGTGTGCATACTAAGCATATGACAAAAAATGCTACTACTGAGCAATGGAAAATGACAGAGTTCTCAAAAAATTTAGACTGTCAAAAATGATTCTTTAAGTGAAAAATAAAATAATTCTGTGTGAAATACAGACTTAAATTTGAAAGGAGAAACTTTAAAAGCTGCACAAAACAAACAAAATCCACAACTTTTTAGAGGACAACTTAAAAGTACAGTTTACCACTTCAGTATAAACAGCATTTGTCAATGAATAAATTTTCAAATGTTAAATCTAACAGAAAATCTTGAAAAATTCAATTACATTTAATAAATTTCGCTTATCAAAAATACTATGGTAAGAAAATTTTACAAACCCACATTTTTTGAGAGAAGATGTTTGCAGCACATATGATTGACAACTAATCTGGGTCTGAAAAATGTAAAGGATGTCTATGAAGGGTAAACCTATAAAAAGTGGACAAAGATATGAATTGGCTTCTTCTACCATAAGGTATTATTTCATACCTGGTAGATTGTCAGAAACAACGTGTGGCTGCTGAACTTAGCAAAAATGTGGAATAAGGGCTCACGTCTAGCAGAGGCATTCCAAGAGGCACCATTAAGTTCAGTGTGGCAGACGGTAGAGTGCTTATCTGAATGCAAAGAAGTAAGGCTGAAGAAGAGAGGTGGTACCAAAATCATGTATGGCTTTGAAGTACACTAGATTGTATTCAAAGGCAGTGAGCGGCGATACAAGGTTTGTAAGAAAAGTGACTTACCTACCAAGTTTATGTTTTATAAAGAAACCAGTAGCAGCTTAAAGGATAAATGAGAGAAGGGCAAGAAAGGAGGCAACTATCAGCATCCCAGTAAAGAGCAGATGCTTCAAAAGGGAGAAAATAGGAATGGTCAGTATAAACGCAGTATTATTTTTCTAAACTTAAATTTAGTCTTGACACAGTTACAAGTATTTTATTACTAATTAGGAAATTACATTATTATGTAACAGGAGTAATGAAGAATCCCTGAAGCAATTTTTAATCATGTTCTTGTTTTCCAAAAATAAATTATTTGATTAGAGCCTTGTTACTAATTTAAGAATTTTTAATTGATGACTTACGGCCTAAAGGATTTCTTAACCAAGTACACAATAAACCAATTGTGTAATTAGTAATAATTTAATGATTCAAGTGCCAATTTTCTAAATTATTGCACTTAATAAGTTTTCTAGATTAAGCTTATTACACTTTACATTATTTTTAAATTTTATTTTGAAACTATAAGCCATCTACTCTAAACTATAAAGCTTTGTAAAATGAGACTCCCCTCCAGCTAGACTCTATGAATACAGAAAATAATTCAATTGGCTCCTTCTGTTTTCATTAATCATAAAATTCAATATAGTTATTTCTTCTAATTACTATTCATACGCTTTTACTTCTCATAGGAATCCCATTTAATTATAAGATTTTGGCAATTTACTAGAAACTGTATGAAAAGATAATTGAGTAAAGAAAAGAAAGCCAACTATTAGAAATTCTTATCTATTTATTTCTATCTTAGCATTTCACCATGTTAAGCATTCACCTTAAGCATTTGGTTTAGTCCTTTGTCTTACTGTTTGGTAGGGGCAACTTGCCGGCTACAGGTAGAGTAATCACATTTTCATTGACTGTCCAAGGCTTGAGGAAGGATGAAGAGGAACAAATGAGCATTTTCTTCATGCCACTCTTGCCTCCATCAGGTAGGAAAATCTTTTCTTAGATCCCTGAGGCTGACTTTATTCATGTCATTGCCCTTCCCTTGACTAATCCCTAGCAGAGGTACAGGGTCATGATGATTGGCTAAGGCAAATCATCACATGTCCCTTGGAGCTGGACATGTTACTTCTCAAACAAAAACGATAGCGTGCAAGGATAAAGATGATCAGTTCTCTGCAATAGTAATGATGTTGGTGTGTTGTATGTGAGTGTGGAGTGGGGGAAACTAACATTTCTTGAAGTCCTATCTGAGTTATTTACCTAACTATAAACTAGCTGCAGGGTAGGGGAGAGGAAGAGAGCAAATCTGGCATTTAAAAAATAATATCACTGCAATATATTTTGTTTCTTCTATTATATTTAAATGTTAACACCTTTAACATTTTTAATATATCTCCCTGTTTAAATGTTAATTCATTTAAAAACCTGAATTCAATAAACACAATACTTGTAAAAAGATGTTGAAAAAGCAGTTCTCTGCAACATTTCAGAGCCTTCTGCATTTTAAATTAATGTAGTCATTGTTTTAGGATGCATAGATATTTGCAGAGTATGGATATAGGTACAAGGGACACGTTTCAGGAAAACATGCATAAGAGAGATATACGTCTATTGAAGAGAACAAAGTTTTCAAACCTAAATTTAGTACAAAGTACTATAATGGAAAATAAATCTGGAAATACTAGTGTGAACTGTGAGCAAACAAATGCTAATTAAAGCATTTATTGTGTATGGTATTTATTGTTTCCTTTTTGGTCTTTAGGTGTACAAAGAGAGTTTATACACTGTTGCATTCCGCAGCTCATAATTAGCCCACTGTAGTCATCTGTCCATTCAAATCTATTCCTTTTGTATTTTGCCTTAATTTGCAATAATTTGTATTATTCCATATCATTTTATTCCCCTTTTTCTTCTGGTCTGCTTCCCTGTGCCCCTCCAGCCACATAATTCCTACTCTTCTTATTTAATATGTTCTGAAATACTCACAAAACCTCATCAAATATGGATTGTTGTTGAGTGTGTGTCTTTTAATTTACAGGCATGTTATTTAAATATGTGTCATTATTTTACTCCTCATTCATTCTCAACATCAGTGTTTGAAGATACACCCTTTCTTCTTTGTATGTTTCTAAGTTGTTGCTTCTTACTGCTTAGGAATATTCTGCTTGCCTCATTTTACTTATGTATTCTCCATGTATTGCTCAGTTTTGAAGCCTGTGACTGCTCGTTGTTATAAAGAACGATGATGTTATGAGCCCCTCCACAAGGGTGAGTTTGTGTATCAGTCAATATACAGTTAGAAACCACTCTAGGGATTAGGGGATGGTATTTAACCAGAGAGTTAGGTTAACAAAACTCTTGGAAAGGTTTGAGTAGATAATATCTCAGAATCACTCCTAACTTCCACGGCATCAGCAAGCGGAAGAGCTGAAAAAAGGAAAAAGAAAAATCCTTCAATGCTCACTGTAGGTGACTCACAGGGAGACATCAAGAGGCTGCAAAAGCTCACATCTGCTGAGTCCCATACCATGTCTGTTGCTGTCATCGCAGCCCCTTTTACCTTCCAAATTACATGTGATTGCTTCTTGTAGGAGGAATCGTAACAAAACTAGGACAGCAACAAGTTTTGGAAAATGTATTCCCATACTCCATCTTCGGTGATATAGAGGAAAACGTAGAAGAGAGTGAAGATTATAATTTATTTCCAAAAAAGGATACTTAGCATATCAGAATAAAGCATGCATAACTTAGATGTTGTTTTACTGAAATCTACAAATGTTTAGATTTTACATACACTTGATAAACCTTAAATTCATCTCATGTCTCTGCCATTTGGATGAAAAGATGCACATTTCTGCCATTCAAGATACATGAAAATCAAGACTTTACAATTGTTTTTATCTTCATTTCTCCAACTTCTAGTTAGAGTATCTATTCATATGCTTGTTAGCCATTTTGGCTTATATTTCTAACAGCTCATTAATATATATAGATTATCTTCTATTGGTTTTCCTAATTATTTTTATTTAATTTAAATTTTCTTCATATTTTTTAGATATTCACTCCTTGACCATTTTAAATGTCATAAGTATCTTCTCCTAGTCACAGAGGTCTGTTGACATCAATTAACATCTATTGAATAGAAATCATTACTAATCTTAAGGTTTATAACTTTTGTGTTCTTAAAAAAAAAACCAAAAACCTCCCGCCTTTGATATACTGCCTTCCACATTTTCTTCAGTTAGCTCATGATATTTACCTTTAGGGACCTTTGCTTGATAATGTGAATCAGAATAAAACACAAATAAAAACTGGCTCTATATTCTGCCCAGTAATAATATGACTGCCCACTTCATGTAACTGAATTTGTAGACAGCATTTATAGCATCATGGTAGAATTTCACTCAATCTTCTCAAAGCTCTGAGCTTTGCTTATGGATTTGTTTAGTTTGTTTAATGCTGCTTGACTTCTTTGCTTTTTAATCTAGAAATAGATCTGCTGGGCTACACTCCTCTCAAAACTGAGGATGCTTTTCTGCACACCATATGTGTCTCCCTGTAGGAATTATGGAAGACGGAAACATCCATCAAACTTCTTCTGGCTGGAGAAGAGTAGCTTTACTACGGAAGTATGATCTAAAAATAAATTTCCCCCAATTGGACAGTAATAGAGATGCCATGTCATGTCTTGGTGGTTCCAAGAAAACACTGTCCCATGACCCACTCCTTCATGAATGCAGCATTTGGAGTAACTGCATCTTGATTACACACTGATTAATCTTTCAGAATGGCTATGACATCAAAATAAAATTAAAATATTACTAAAAAAGTGGAAACCACAACCACGTATTTTAATGGATATAAGTAAAGTTGAAATACCATCCTTTATTATTTAGAATTCATTACTTTCCTTTTTTTCTTTTTTTATTGAAGTAAAGTTGATTTATAATGTTTCAGGTATACAGCAAAGTGATATATATATAAATCTATTGTTTTTCAGGTTCTTTTCCATTATAGATTACTACAAGATATTGAATACTGTTCCCTGTGCTATACAGTAGGACCTTGCTGGTTGTCTATTTTATATATGTTAATCCCAAACTTCTAATTTATCCCCTTTGGTAACCTAATTTCCCCTTTGGTAACCCTAAGTTTGTTTTCTATGTCTGAGTCTGTTTCTGTTTTGTAAATAAGTTCATTTTTTTTTATTATTTTTTAGATTTCACATACAAATGATATCATGATATCTGTCTTTCTCTGACTTACTTCACTTAGTATGATAATCTCTAGGTCCATCCATGATGGACCTAGATACGAAACTCCAAACAAAAGCAGGAGCCTCTCTATTCTGAAGTTTCATATCTACCTTTGTTAAAGAATTAAAAATAGAAGGTAATGATAAGAGAGGGAAGAAGGACTGATAAAGGGAAGGGAAGAGAATAAAAGACATATTGCAAACAGAACTGAAGGAAGAATGTTGGCTCTCTATATTCACATGACATGTCAAATAGACAGTGTTTCTTCCATAGGAATAAATAATCCACAAGAAAGATCAGAAGTCCACTTCTCTACCCTCAAAATAACATTTTTGCCAAATGCATTAGATAGTATGAAGTATGAAAAGTAAAATATATGGACCTTTAAGGTAAAAAAGTAAAAAATTACCACTAAATGTCTCATACTCCATTTTTTGAGTCATTAGAGCACAGTACTTTTATTACATAACAGTTTCTAGTTCTTTATTAATAAAAAATAAATGCTTAACAATAATTAGTTGAAAATCTTAGAAGTCATTGAGTAATTTTGAGTGTGACATAGAGACACTGTAACTATGGCAGAGTAAGCACGTTTTTCCCTTTCAAAAATAAATAAAATTAAATGCTGTTGCAAAACCAGGTTTCCCCCGTGCATATAAAGTCATGGAAAATATTAATAAGCTGATCACTGTGGCAATCTGTTACCAAATGAGTAAGTCTATTTAGTGCTAATTATGTAGTGTTACATTGATTTAATGATGCTGCTAGTGATATTTGCACTGATTGGACTGGCATGAACAATTAGTATTTAGGATACTGTTTCTTGGTAGAAAAAACACCTAATTCCACTAATTGCCTCTAGTTCTGCTTCTATTAACTGCACACTTCGTACATGCTAATAATCTTATTATCAGCTGTTGCTGAGTTAATTAAAATTCATGTATACAAGCATAAACCAAAATAAAACTACATATTCTGCTCAGTTTTTTATATATTAAATAAAAAATTTTGGAAGACCAAATTAAAACATTCATCTCCTGAAAATGCAAAAGAATTTAAAAAATGCATATGCCAAAGCTCATGACAATTTCAAAAGAGGTTGTAAACATAATTTTGCATTCTTATTATAAGATAACAGTCAAGAATCATGCCAGTCCATTGGTTGGTATGGAAAATACCTGCTATGTTTTCAGAAAAGCATTGTTCATGTTTTTGAGTAAAGGAATGTATCCCCAAAAGACTTTTTTGATTAGGCTTTTTTTCTGAAAATAGTTAAGATATAGTTTAATTTGTTCTGTCAATCCCCAAATCAACATGAAGTATATTTTCTTTTTGGCTGGTATTTTATTATTTCAGATTTTAGTAAATCATTTCAAAGTGAATGGTATAGATTGCCTGGAGGACTCTTCTGCTTCTTTTTTGTCTGTTAGAGGGAAATTATATGTGTCATATTTGTATCTAGCAACAGTGATGTGAGTCTTAAGATTGTACTATTTATAAATCATCATTTGTGACAATGAACATACACTGAACAGTATTTTACAATTAAGAACACCATAGTATATTTTAGTTGCATTTCTCTGTGTTATTAATAAAGACATAAAGATGTTAGGTATGACTAAACTGGATTTAATTCAAGGAGAATCACTCTAATTGGGACCAATTTAAATTGAGTAAGTTTTCCTATGACTGTAATTTATTCCTTAAGTATTCAAGCTGCCTAGATTCTCTCAACTGGGAATTGGCAAGTTTTGTGTTGCTGTGAAATGATATACATGCTGCAGCAAAGGCCCTCTGTTATTGTGTGCTTTTGGTTGTAAGAACAAATCACCCTTAAAATATAAGATTAAGGTGTTTTATATATATATATATATAAATATATATATATTTATATATATATGTATAAACAAAATATTTATATCTACTTTACATATGGATTAGGCACCAGAAATTGAATTCCTAAAATCTAATCTTCCTAACAACAACAAAGGCAACAGCAACAACAATAAGAATAAGATGATGTTTGAGAAATATTTCTTCAGAAAAAAAAAAAACCCTCAAATCTGTTTGTACTATTGACCCCAAATTAGATTCAGCCAAATAAAGAGTAATATCAGATAGATTTTTTTTCAGTCTTTCTGAGATGTTCTATTTCATTAAAACGTGTAAAACAAAATTTTGATCTGTTCACATTATCCATTGCGTTTGAGGCACTTTGTATAAATGCATCACGCCTGTGTCGACTCCCAACCTCCTTGATGCCAAATCAAAAATCAGTTTTTCATTCTTATCTTTTTTAACTTCTTTGAACTTGATGCATTTATGCATGCCTCACTTCTTGACATTCTTTACAGCTTTGGCTCCTTGGCATATTTTTACATGGTTCTCCTCCTACACACATGGTATTGCCTTTTCATTGTCCATTACTGTTTGTATTTCTCTGGAACTCTAAAATGTGGTGCTCCTCAAGGTTCCATCTTTGGCCCTGACCTGTTCTCATGCCATCATTCTCAGGAAGTAAATCTACTTAACCCATGTACCAGCTACCAACTATACTTGATTACTTTCCAAAAAAGATCCATAACCTTAAACATAGGTACTCAGTCATATTCAAAACACTTCCTTTAGCACAACTGAATCTATATCACTATCTCCAAAATTGAACTCATTGTTTATCCTCTAAATAGATCCCCTAAAGACTGCATCTCAGCAAAATGCACCACTTTTGAAAAACTAGAGTTCCTCCTTTGTTCTGCTTAGCACAACGGGTTCAGTATACTGACTTATTTACTTGTCTCTACCTCCCAATGAAATCTATGATCTGAGAGGAAAGAATATTTCTTGTCTATTTTCTTCACCATGGTTCTAGGTGGTTCTGCTGTCCTAGAAGAAAAGAGTTAATGACCAGTGATTCTTCTCTGTCACCCTCCCATATGCCCAATTACTCCACAAGTTGTCCTGATTCCTCATCCTAAAAGTCTCTGGAATCCACTATCCTGCCACATTTTTAGTTTTTCTTTTATAATCTATGGCTACAAATATAATAGCTCCCTAACCAATTTCTCTGCTTCAAGCCTATTAATCTACAGAATTATCTCCTCTTCATTAAAAATGCAATGATTCCAGTTCCTTAGGATGATATGTAAGTCTTTTTCTTATGGAAAAATAGAGCTGCTACTCACTCCAGCGCCATCTCCTGCTCTGCATGTTCCAGGGGCTGCAGCACCTAGATCTGTATTTATTAATTTTAACTTCCCAGAACACACGCATCTGAGATAGCACACTGTGCTCCTGTCACAGGGCTGGGCAGATGTAGACACTGATAAGACATAAATATAGATATCCATATAGATACAGGCATAGACATAGATATGTAGTTGTGGATGTGGATATGAATGTAGATGTAGACACAGATACTTTTAATCACCTCTGGCCAAATCTGAGCCAATTCAAATGCATGTACTTGGTGAACAGCATCCTTCAATGCAAAGTGAGGTATGTTCTCCCATGTTTTTCTACAGAATTCTGAGAATATTTCTGTTAAATCACTTTGGACTTTGCATTTACACATCTGGACTATAAGCTCCTTGAGAGTAGAGATGATACTGTAGTATATGGCACAGTGTCAGATAATGAGTAGTAAAAACATTTATAACAGAATGTGAGAATTAAAAAAATTACAACTGGTGCTAATTACCATCTTAATCAACCATGTGAATAAAAATAAATTTAATTTAATTTTAAATACAGCTATCCAAGCAGCAAAAGCAAAAAGATCCTCAAATTAGGACTCCTGTAAATAAAAATTCATTTCAGAATTCTTCCCTTAACTATAAGGCCATTAAATAATCCTTCACATAAAAAATAAATCCAGGGGGGAGCGGGGTTGGAAGGGATAAACTGGGAGTCCAAGATTTGCAGATACTGACTGGTATATATAAAATAGGTAAATAAGTTTATACTGTATAGCACAAGGAAATATATTCAATATCTTGTAGCTCACGGTGAAAAAGAATATGAAAATTAATATATGTATATTTAAGTATGACTGAAGAACTGCACTGTACACCAGAAGTTGACATAACACTGTAAACTGACTACAACTCAATTAAAAAAAAATCCCCAGATAGGAACTAGGAGTAAATATTTACTTATGTGAAGTATAATTTGAGAAACATTTGGAACATTCGTCTCTTCTACTATTTTTAATCTGTTAACTAATAAGTAGATTATATATTAAGAAGGTTTTACAGCGGAGAATTTCATTTTTGTTACAATGCAAATTGCTCTGAGTGTTTAACATTAAATTGTTTTGAGTTTGTATAAGAGTTGAAGATACCTATTTGGAAACTTCTTTGTACAGAAAATAATCATAACACTGGTTTATAAAGGAAACAAAATAATGTAACCTCAAATTTAAGTACATCGGGAAAGACAAACTTAAATGTTCTTGGCTCCTTCTACTAGATTCAGCTCTGTCTTCAGTACAAAAGATAGTAACCCCAGTAAGAAGGCAAGTCCAACTGAGATATCAGAAAGAATGTCTCCTGCTTTTTTAATGCCATGCTAACTTTTTCAACATTAAAGTGGTTCCTGTGTTTTCATTTAAAACTAATTGTATGCAAATAAAAGTACACTTTTTACACAAGTAAAAAATGAAGCACAGACATGTTTTACTTATCAAGGTGAACAATTTAGACTTTAAAATGTAAAAAAAAAAATGTATTTCCTATCCCTTCATAGAGAGCATATTTTCTGAAGTCACTAACACAACCGAGAACAAACCAGGATAAGGCATGAATATGAATGAATCAGACTAAGAGATCCAGAGGAGCTGGAAATGTAGTTTAGGTCATCTGCCGATACAGGTAAAGAAAAAGAAAGGAGTGGGGATATGTGTAATCCTGTTTTGGGTGTGGATGGAGGTAGCTTGACATGAGTGTCTTCTGCTTTGTCGGGAGAATATGTGCAAGGGATAATCAACAGGCAAAGTTGCCCTGGGAAGCAGAGGTGGTGGCCTGGCAGAGAAACTGGCTACAGAGTCTCCGTCCTCCCAGAGAGTCCTCCACGAACTGAGTTCTTTTTGCCCTTATTAAAAGAGTGATTTGTGGTCAGAACACTGAAGATTTTTTCCCATTATTCTTCTAATATGGAAAAAGCTCTAATTTAATGCCTTTTCTATTACAGTTTTCAAAATTCTCCTGGTCAAACATGCAACTATCACTGATACTAATAGCTCATTACTCATTTCTTGTGCTGACTTCCGCTGTAAAACAACCATACTTCTACCCTTCAGGGCTTGTCACTGTTGGTGGCATTGTCCTAAGGCTCACTGTGCATAGGGAACACCCACGGCTGTCATTTTTCAGCAAACATTGTCAATTTTTTTCTTGTCTCATATTGTTTTTCAGTGGGTTTCTATATGATTTCTTCTTCTGCTGGGTTCTTATCACTAGCTGCTATCTCATTAGCACAAGCTGGAGCTGACATGATGCCACCTTGTTCAGCCTTCTGGCTTTCCTTGCGACTGTCCAACATAGAGTTCTTTCTCTCCACTACGAGACTGTCAGCCCTTTGCAAGCTAATAATTAATAATCAGTTAATGTTTGATAATCAAGTTGCATTATATTGTACTTGAGCACCTGAAGTAATTTATTTTCATCTCATTAAGAATATCTCTTCAACTGCCCTGAAAGCAGGTTCAGTGTATGATTCTCTCCTTTCATATAAAGCTTCTGTATGTATGCAAATGATGTGGCACAGGAAATAATGAGAGGTATATGAAAGCCGTGTCATGTAGTTCTACCATATTGATTTATTTCTGTTGCCATATTAAATGGGCTTGTGATCCTTATGAGAAAGTTGCTATTTAAGCATAAAATATTGGTGTTGTATCTGTACTTGCACAGCTTATAAATTGTATCTCAAATTTTCAGACACAAAGCAAGTTTTTACCATTGTCAGCAGCAAAGCCAAAGTAGCTATTCCAGAGGGGGCCTCCTCTGTTAACAAAATAATTGCCAGTGGAGTCCTAATCCACTCATTGTTACTAGTTACTATGAGTGATGATGGTTGGTGGTGGGTCAGGTAGAAAGAACATAGCCCAATTTCTAGGTGCCAGGCTGAACCTGACAAGATGACAGGAAAATAATTTTTTTAATTTATAAAGAGAGCAAACAAGATATAAATAAGATTGATGACATAAAACTTTGGAAAATCAAAATGTAATCTCTTTAAATGAAACAGCACTTGTAAAAACTATGTATTTTCCTCCAAAATTGTGGGCTGTCATGTGCCACTGAGCATGCTGAATCAAGCATTACTCAGGCAAAAGACTAGAATGAGAGAATATATATTCACTTTTTGAATATGAAACAAAAGTTTTGCTAAAGCTTATATGCATCTTTGTAGTACTGAAGTAGTAAGTTCCTAATAAATGTCACTTGAATGAATCGTATGTCCCTGAGAATCTGCACAAATGCCATAAACTGCCAACTAATAAGTTTAACATGGCATTAATCTTGTCATGCACTTGTGCTAAAATTATTTTCCGTTTATTGGATTCTCTACACATGAGGTCTGTTCTTTGCATCTGGTACGTCTTAAGTGGTGATTTGATTGATTCACTCTAATCAAAATAGTGATCCGTTTAGTGAACTGGTTAAGAACAACTGGTAAAGGTGGGCTACTTGAGTTTGAGTTTCAGGTAGACTATTAGGGTAACATTCATCTAAAGTTCATCTAAAGCACACCCACTTCAATGCCTAGTGTATAGTTAGCCCTCAACAAATGTTAATAGCTCTTATTTTAAAAGTGCAGAATCACCCAGTAAATATTTGACTTTACAACTTGACGATGTGTTTATTAGATGTTGTATGTTACACTGTATATATACCTATTCATCTCTCTCTCTCTCTATATATATCTTATAGTTTCAATTGCTAATTTGGGGGGTCCTCTGAGTTCCGTAAAGAATCAGAAAATCCCTAGGACAGAACCTAAATGGCATTCCTAATTAGGCCATGAGTGCCATCTAGTGGAACAATTGTTAACTACAGGCTTACTGGTGAACAGAAAAGTAGGTGGTGAAAACGTTTTTGCTTCTGCTTCATAATGCAGTCTGTTAGAGTGAATATCAGTCAAACAAATGAAGCGTCCTCTATGTATACTATCCAACCAATAAAAACGTTTAAACACACATTCCATCCACTATGTGGGGAATTCAGTTCCTGGTCCACAGGAAGCGTACAGTCTGGTTCTATGTAGAAAGATTCTATATACAATTCTTAAACTGGATTATAAAACAATAAAAATTAGAAAAAAAAAATGAGTCCAGGTATAAAAGAGACCAGGGAGAGGTGAAGAAAGACAGGTATACTATTTGGTAGCAATCATTTTTTAAAGGAAGTTTATTCTGATTTAGCGCAAAAAGTCAAAGAATGGTCAAGTTAATGCACCAGGGAGACAGGAACGAGGTGGGAAATAATCAAGATGCAACACACATAAGAAAACCCTTTAAAATGAATTAGACAGAATATAAGAAGCCATTAGAGATTTTTATCCCAGATTGAGAAGATTGGTGTATAAATAGAGACTATTTGGAGACATGAATTCATGAACAACTGGATCCTAGGTTTTGTTTCTTTATAGAAACAACTTTATATGAGGAGATCTTGGTAATGGAGTGCTATACAAAATGGAAATTAGACATCTATAAAAGTAAGCGCCTTAAAATTGATAGGAGTTCTTATACTGAAGACTTACCTAAGAAAAAATGGAAGTGCTTATCTAAATGAAGCTACTGGATGGGAGCTAATAATAAGTAAACTTTGGAATAAGATTTCAGCTTTTACTCCTGTTTTCTAAAATCGTACTTTAACTACCAGTGGTTTTGTTTTTGTTCTTTCGTAAGGAAGAATATTTTCATTAGACCAAGATGTTGCAAGCATGAGGACCACTTCAAGGAGATCAGTTACGTCCACGGCCTCTCTGTAAGCAAAAGCTGGCACTATGAGCACCAAGGCCGTCAAATTAGAGCTCCATCTTACACTGCTTAATGGCTGTGGTTGCAGATGTTAGCAAGATATCCACAAAGTAGGCTATGTTCTTTAGTGTTGGTTACTGAAGCAGCTGCTAAATTAATTAAGTCAGTATATTTTCCAAGTCTGATTAAGATATGTTTATTTCTGCTTTCACAAAACAGCTGCGATGTAAGTACTAAAATTGATGTTCGAAAAAACCTAAAATCAAATTAAAATCATCATCTGTTGCCCAGTTCAAGTGAAGGTACTTTTGGATCTTCATGTTTTATTTATATTTATAGGGAATACTAGTGGATATGGACAATGCAAGATTTTAATGTCCTTAAATTTTTTATGTTCGCAGTATTTTCAAATTCACTATTTTTTTTAACATATATATAGCATTGAGGACTAAAACACCGAAACAGTATGCAAATACTGAAAGTGGCTTTAATAAGCAAAACAGGTGATCCAAGGAAAAGGACTGAACCTGAGTATTGTTCTGTTACCCTATGTTTTATGGTATAATTTGTTGGGACAGAACTGTAGTTATGATCTCTTAAATACAACCTAGAACCTAGAACCTTATTTGAGTCATATGAAAGGAGAGAAAAAAGAGGGCATGTTTTAAAGAAAAAATCTGTAACACAAATAAGACAAAAGCTTGGAGGCAGCTGAACTGCTACAGATGTGCTGCATCTGCTCACTTGCCCACTGGGGACCAGGAGATAAAGAGATTAAGACATTTACACAAAGATGGTTAGACAACAAGCTCAGATAAGCAACATGACAGCTAGGTCCAGGTACCCTAACCACAGCATGGAGAAAATGACCCATTAAACCACTTAACTCACTTACAAAGAATATTTTAATTGATTTAACATTCAAATGATATTTCATCAGGGTAGACTATGAGCTGGTTATTTTAAAAAATGTCACTAACATTCTGAAATAGAGACAAACACAAGATCTTTTAATAATGACTTTTCAAAGTAAACAGTATTGGGATTTTATAACGGGGAATGAATCCTCATGTCTTTTGAAGACAATTCTAAGTTAGGACAATATTTTAAAATCCCATTTTCCCATAAGAGTAATAGAAAATCTTAGTTCTGATGCATGTGAGAAAATTTAGAAAACATGAGTTAGTTTCTTCTTGGCAGACCTCCTACAAGGAAAATTTTTTTCTGCTTCCTACTTTATGCACTGTTGTCTTTCTAATTTCAAATGTTGAACTGTGTGTACCTGAACCCTGTGGATATAATAGGATACAGAGGGATGCATGATCTATGTATCACCCCTTGCTTTCCAAACATGATTTTTAAAAACGTAGCACAAAAATAAACTCCATAATAGTAAAATTTTAAATTTTTCTGGAAGATGTAGAAGTCAGAAAGACCAATGTTGTCTATAGCACATATGTGGATATTATATATAATATTAATAGCAAATATAGAATTGCCTAATATTATAAAACAGAATGGTATAAATTATAAAAGAAATGAAAATAATGCACTCATTCTGACTTGTTGAAATGTGTCCATGTAACCTAGTGACCACCAAATTATGACTTGAAGCTTGTATTCTAAATATGAAATAATAGAAATTAATCAGATTCATCCTTTCCTTTCCCTCCCTCTGAATTATCAGATAACCTCAATAGGAAAAGTGCTATTACATCATCTACTTGTTACAAAAATGTTTCTGCCCAATTACTGTGCTATCACTTCCTCTACAAAAAGTGAAATATTATAAGCCTTAATATAGATTCTTTCATTAAAAAAGGAGAATGATTTAATACATCTCTATCATTTGAAACATGAATTTCCTTGTTCATGTTAATTGTGGGAGACAGCCATGAATCATGTGACTGATAATGCTTCCTTCTTTACATTGGCTACTATCTTAATGGTAAACTTGGGGCCATTTCTAACAAAATGTAACTGATTTTTTCCTCGCTAAACTTCATCCTTGGTTTCATATCTCTCCTACTGTCTACCACTTTACCCTATGTCTTGATTTGACTGACCTACATTTTTGATTAATTTTTAATTGAAAAAATGTCTGTAAGCCAATATGAATCCTTTCTGAGAAAACATTAGTTGAAAGAAAATATATGAAATACATGAGATAATGACTCAAATGCCCAAATTATCAAATCACATGTAATATAAAGGTGTTCTAGGACATGAAACAAACTATAAGCAAGCTCAACCTCTCTACTTCCCATTAAGGCTGAATGTGCTCAATTATAATAAACGTTTAAAGGCAAAAAACCTCATTGCACAATAAAAAAAATGCTGTAAGCTCTTAGACTTTGAATCCATTTTGTGATATATTTAAAGAGGTTATAAAAGTCCTGGTGATTCTCTCTGTGAACCAACAGCCTGATGCCGGAGTGGAGCCAGCCAAGCAGAGAAAAAGCCCAGAGAAGTCGAATCTCGGCAACAATCCCTCAGTTAACACATAATGAAAATAACCTAATTACTAGAAAGTGGGAAAAAGAAAATAAAAAGGATGTAAGGGTAGAGAAGCATTAAATGTGAACACACAAATTTGTCTTTGCTATGGAACAAGAAATCAGCCCAGATCCTGAGGGCACCATTTAAAAAGCAGACTGGATGTTTGCACAACATGTGTGGATGGATGAGAAGCAGCCAAGAAACAGGAAAAAGACTAATTTTAATTACCAGAGACGCTGCAAAATCAAGAACACACAGCTAGTGGGAGGAAGGCTTCCAGCTACAGGCTGCATGACACTGTACTCTCCTTGCCAATTAGAGCCAGTCAGACCCCATCGGGGGACCAAGTGAGCAGAAGAGCCAGGGTCAGGCCGGACTCAGACACACGTGAAACGCGGACGCCAGCGACCCCGGCGGTGACCTGAGGCTCTCACACAGGCTCAGAGGTAGACGTGCAGAAACATAACAGTGTGTGGGATTTCCTTCCCATCACAGACAGGTGCTAACCCCATTATCTATGGAAATGCCCTGCGAAAGAAATGTAACATTATTTTCACCTACGGTGGCATCGAGGGAACGGAGACAATTGGACAATGACTCAGAGACAGAGACGAAAAGTAGAGGGCGGGCCGGCAGAACAATGGCACTAAAGCTGCCACGCTGTGGATTTACTACCTGTGTTATTTTTCCAATTACATCCATTGTGATATATACATATTTTTTTAAATCAGAAAAAAACGGGAGGGGGTTGCTCTGAGAGTCGAAGCCGAGCATTTCCTTAGCTAAACTTAGAACTGACGCGGGGCGGGCGGGGAACCAAGGAGAAATAAAATCAGACAGAGAGCGTCTAGCAGTCCTGAGGTGAGACTCGCCAGTGCTTCCAGTCAGGACCTAAGGCGACGCTCCAAAGTGAAAAAAGTCCACCGTGGAGCCGGCCCCAGGGAGCGCAGCAGCCGCCGCCGCCGCCGTCTGAGGCGAAGGCGACGGCCTGTGGGAAGCAGAGCGCGGCGGCCGGCGAGAGGGGCGGGAACTCCCGCGTGCGGCGCGCGGCGGACGCGTCCGCGTGGGAATCTGCGGCCGGCGAATTCGCGAAGCTTGCGGGCCACAGCGGGGCACAGCGGGGCGGGCGGGGGTCCGTCGTTAGGCGCGGAGGGAAGGAGCGGTCGGCTAGTGAGACGCGCAGAGAAACAGAAAACCTGTCCAGAGGCAAACGGTCCCGTCAGCCCGGGGACGCGCTGACTGAAACCGGCGGCGGCGCGGAGGCGGCGGCGGCGCGGGGGCGGGGAGGGGCGAGGGCCGCGCGGGGCCCGCACAGCCAGTCAGAGGCGCGGCGCGCGGGTGGCGCGGACGCATTGGACGGAACGCTCGGGCCCCAAACGCACTAGCCTGAGGAGGCGCCGCACCTACTTCCCCAATATAACCAACTACGGAGCCGGGGAGCGTGACTGAGAGGAGGCGGCCGCCAAAGTGGCGTGAAAGCGCGGGGCGGGAAGGATGCGTTACCTGGGTCCTCTCGTCAGGGAGCGGCCGGGCGAGCTGGAGGACTCCCTCTGAATAATTGAAAACTCTGCAGTTCTCTTGTGTGCCGCGGGCTGGGAGGACCCGAGCAACTGCTCCGTGTGAACTGTGCCGACGGGCAGGAGGATGGGAGCCGGGAACTGAGAGTCGCGGAGGAAGGACACGGGCGCCCGGCGTCTCTCCGGTAAGTGGCTGGTATTCCTTCGCCGGCGACCGCTGTCTGTGATCGTGCGCTTGCCTCTCAGGCGCTCGCAGTTTCTGACACACTCGCTTCTGCAAAGCCATTCTTTCTTGCCATGCTGCCAGAATTTAAAACCTGTAGGATAGAGCTGTGTGGTTTTTTGTTTGTTTGTTTGTTTTGTTTTAATCAAAGATGCTATTTCTCTCTGCTGGGATATTATGTCAGAAAAGTTGAAGCGAGACTAAATATGACCTATTTGTGGGTCTCATAATATCATCCAGAATGAGAGTAAACAAGTCCTGCAACTAAACGCTGAGATGACAGATGCCAGGAGAGGGTAGGGGTTTTTCTATAAAAGAAACTAAATGTTCAGAAAATAGGGTGTCGCTCTCAAGTGCTGGCTGTATGTCTTATGACCGAGCAATGTGTTTGTGAGAATAGAGCCCAAATAACTGGGCATCTGGCAGTGCAATGACTTGTTAAAATTCAGTAGGGATGCTCTGTAAGTGGAGTTCTGCAAAGTTCCAGAGACTGAAAAAACAGTGTCTTGGATCATGCTAAGGTGTCTTCTAAATATTGTTAAGAAATGTGACAGGTTATTAAAAACAGTTTAAAAATATGTTCAGACATCCTTATTGAGTTTTTCAATTGAAAAATGGGAGAGAATATTCATTTGCATATATATGAACATTGGTGTACAATAAGCTAAGAACTACTCTCACACCCACTCTCAAAGATTTTAAGTTGTTTTAACTAACTTTATTGTGGAAAAAACAAGAACCCACTAAATATTTTAGAATTATTTTATTTTTAAATTTCATAATCTTTCTTTATTTTTAAATTTCATAATCTCTCTATCTAAGGAAAAATGCAATTCAGTGTGGTAATTAAAATACAGGTTTGGAGGCAAAAAACTTTTAAAATGTGAAATGCCTTACCTATGTTCAATTCATCTACTTTTTTCTTAATTTAAAATATAAAGTCACTTAGAGATGCCATAGTTCTACCTTGATTCTCAATTTTGACTGGAAATAAGGATGAAAGAGGTAGATGTTCATTAGGACACAAGCATTAAAAAATACAAACACATAGTGGGACAAATTTAAGAATTAATTGAGGTATATTTAATTACTGTGAAACTACAACAGGACTACAGAAATAACTTATGACTATCACTGCAAGCTAAAAAGAGTTCATTATGATTAATATTGTGGCCCTAAACATTAAAGAATTGGTAATGCTTAGGTCATTGTTTCTTTCCAAAGTGCCTGTGGTCAATTTTAAGCCACTCACAAATGTTCATTTGCATATTTTCCTACTTCATACTCAAATTATTATAAGTTTTGTGTGGACCAGGATATTGAGTCTCAAACTTCACAGGTATAAGTTCTTTTGATTCAAGTGGAAAAAACAATATGACTATGTAAGAATATGTCATGTAAAACAAATGATTAAAGAATAAAAGATCTTATATATAAAGACCAACTAAGTCCAGTGAAGTGCAGAATTCAAAGTTAAAAGTTAAAAGAAAGGAAATGTGGTATAAAAGATAAAATAGAATTTGAAAAGTAACTTAGCCGGAGTGTGGTGAGATGGTATTAAAGCATATTTGAAAACAGAAAATCAGTGAAATGTTTCTTCCAATATAAGGGCCAACGGTTTGTGCAAGGATTGGTGGAGCTTTTAAATTGTTCTTATTTAAAACTTCTGAAAACAAAAAAATGATGGGAAAAACTGCTAATTTAAATTTCTCTTTGATTCCATACACAACTGAATAGAAAGTCTGAATTCTGAAAAGTTAGAAAAAAGAACCTCGTTGCAATAGATTAACTCAGTGCCAGATTTTGCTGTAAGTTGTGAGGCATATACACACACAGGTGGATGCATTGGAAAATAGATCTGAAAAGCTACAGTTGTGGGATTTTTAAACGGGTTTCTAGAATAGCTTAATGGTTCCCAAAGTGAGCAATACTTCAACTATTAGGTGGTCTGAAATCCTTATTAAGTTAGGAAGATGAACTCAGATCACACCAGTAATGTACAATGGACTATGTTTATTTAAAAAATAATTAAAAATTAGTTTCTTGTGAAACTTTACTTTAATCTTATGTGTTCAATTAAGTAAAGTCTATTAAAAATGGACCAGGTCTGGTTAATATATATTTCTTTAAATATCGTTTTTATTTATTAGTTTAAAAAACCTTCACCACCTTCAAGGAAGAGGTTGGAGTGCAGTTTAATGTCAAAAGGGACTCAGTGATCAGGACCAGAGGGTGTCAGGAAAGGGTAGAGGGCCATCCAGATGAAGAAAGTAAGGGCATGCTATGCTGGCCAAGTCATTTTGGAGTTTGTCTTACTTTTAGATAAAACAGAAGCTATATTTTGTGAAGTTAGAAAAAATGACAGCTTGTCTAGATGACTGTAATAGTGTAAAGTTGATTTAACTATATTTAAGTTCCACTGGCTACAACAGAGCTTACTGTTCCCATCCATTAAAGATTAATTTAGGATTTTATGAAGCCAAGATGTGTAAAATACTGTGATTTGCTGAATCTATCCTACCACACATATTTTGATTGCCAGTAGTCTTTGGATTATCTCTTTGTAAATATGTTTAAAATTATTAAGACGTTAGAAATTTATTTCTCTTAATTTAAATAGGTCCATACATTTTTATGATTTGATGTCTCAGAATTCTGACTTCAAGAGCTCATATTTACTCATCTCTTTCTTACTACTGAAGTACTAACATAAAATAAGAGAAGTGTGTATTTCTGACAAGATATCTAAGTTAGTGTGACAAGGCTCTGCTTATATGTTACATGAACTTAGCACTTTATAGCAGGAAAGACGCTGGTCGGAAGCTCAAAGTGGTGGAATCTTTGCGAGATCTGTTTTCTAAGCATTTGTGATCAATAACTCTACATTAAAGACTGGAGCATTTTAAAAAGTAATGAAGTATATAAAAATTCTATAACATTTAGGATTTAGGATTAAAAACTATTATGAACAATGTCCCATGTCTCTACCCATACTCTTTCAGTTAATTTTTCCTTTTTACATTTTTTGATATTCATATATATAATATCAGAAAGATTCTAATAAATGGAATATTATCAGTTTATATTCTTCCCACTATGAACAGGTTTTTTTAGTTATTTAAATAAAAATGAATAAAACAAAGATGATAGTGTTTCACTCATGCAGTAGATGTGAGAGGAATTTTTAAATAACTTTATTATATATATTTACTTTTTAGATATTAAATTCTTTCATTGAAATTGTTTGGCAGTATTAAATTCTATCCCATAAACTTGATAGAAGACTATGTATTTAACTTCATTTATATTTTACCTAGTATAAATATTTGCATAAGCTAAATATAGAGCATTTTCACCCCGATAAACCTCTTAAGTTAAAACAGAAGTCTTTAATTTCACATTACAGAGTATTGCATATTGTATTTCGACCATGTAAACTTCTTAAACTTAAATGTTTTGGGGGAAACATCAGCTCATAAGACTTAAGAGCCAGCCAAAATATTGAAGCTCTTCTTTTCTTTAGTACACAGAAATGGAACTCTAGAAATAGGCCATAAAGTAGCTTGGAAAATAAATCCAAGTTCTGTCTTTTTTATAGAATCAAAAAAAATCAACAAATCTACCATTTCTTAATCCAATATAAAATCCTGTGAGATATATCATTTGTGAGAAATTTTAGAAAGTATAGTCATGTTATTTTACCATGTGTTTCGTTAGCTGGCATTCCTTGTGATCACTGTCATTCTTAAACAGTTCCCCAAATGTTTTACTGAATCCATTTGACAACACAGGTGCAAAACTGATTTTTCTTCTTGTCTTCTCAGTGGTCCCTTAAAAATCCATAAGAACCTAAACAACCTGCTTCTCTGTAGACCACTTTTTATTTATTTTTAGCAAGTGGACTTCTCTTAAAAGATCTGGTAGGACTTGCATATCTTCTCTTATGCCAGCCATGGTTCCAAATATTTCCTATACTCACTTGTATAGGACAAAATAGTTGAAATCTTCATAGAAAGCAAGGTATATATGTATGTGTATAAGCTTTTCCACAAACATACCTTTGTGGTTTGGGGTCTTCATTCTAAAATATGGACCTGCTTGGGAGTTAAAGTGACTAATGTGAAGTTGACCTAAAATTTAAGCAACTGTGTATCTGGCAGGAAGGAAGATGAAAGTATTTCATTTCTGATTGATCAATAATTCTCATTGTTACCATTGACTGGAAAAGTACAATTATACACAAAAACATTTTATGAGGGAAAATAAGAATCTGCTCCTTATCATTCTTATGGCTGTTGAATGCTTAAGAAGGAGATCATCTCATCTTTCTTTATGAACCAGTGAAGTAACTATAGCTTAAGGAGTTTAGAAACCAAATTTTAGAAAATTTGGCTTATCACGTAATGTGATAAAATGTAGATTGAAATTCTCTCTTAATAGTCATAATATTGGCAGAAACATTCATCATGAGCCTAAAAGAATTAAGGGCTTCTCATTGAGAGAAATATCATACTAAGGTAATTATAGTTTATAATGTCTAGAGTCATAAACAGGTTGTTAATATATTCTCACAAATATTTCACTAGTTGCAGGACTGTGTATTTAGGAGATAACTAGTAGAGAAATAGTACATTATTTGGTGAAAATTTCAAGTATATAAAGTTTCATCTTTATTTTCTCAGATACTTAATTTCATTAAGTATTAAAGAATAAAATTTTCTGAAATTGGACTAAAGGTAACAAAGAATTTAACTTTAACTCTTCTAAGTTCTCCCATTTCTATTTTATACAAGAGTTGACTTTTAAATGATATAATATGTGCTAAGATACTGTTGTACTTTATAGCCTCTAAAATGACAGAATAATATGTAATCCCTGCTGCTTAAGATGAATATTAATTGGAAAATACAGGTTATAGTGGGAATTTAAAAAAATAATTCTTCTTTTCTAGAAATAAATTTTTATTTAATTGGCATTTCATAATCATTAAATATGAAATTGTTTATTGGCACCTAAACAAATTGGTGCCCCCAGATATTTCTGAAAATATTATGAAATATACCCCGTATTTAATCTTAGATTTTGAGTTTTGCCTTATTTTGTTATTTTGAAACTTTTCTTTTTATGTTCTTTTCTAAAAGATATAGGCTAGCTTAATCTAGTCTCTTATGTTCAAAATTTAATAAAAATATTAGTGATCACTCATTTTTTCCAGTTTTAGGTATATTTAATGATAAGAAATTCAGAAGTTACATCATTTATAATAGACTTGACACCTTAAACTTAATACTTTAATACTCTTCCTCTTTCAGTGCCATTATTCTAATGACAACGTGTGAGCTAGTAAATGAAAGTTCCTCATGCTAAAATAAGCATCTAATAAATATCTGAGCACAAATCTCATGAGTTATTGATGAAAAATAAATTATAAGGACACTTAGAAAAAAGGTGACAAAATAATACCATTTAGTGTTGGAAGGAGCCTTACAAAGATCATATTGTCACATAGTTAACATGAAGCATAATAAAGATAAAAAGAGGCGAAGTGATGTGTTCAGCATTACATTTGATGGAAAAGATGGAATTAGAACCCAGTTCTTTTTAATATCTAGGTCAGTGCTTTTTATAGTTTATACCTTTTTGCTGTGAAAATTATTTGGGTATCTGTTCAAATCAAGATTAGGATATAAGTGTATGTTATTTCTTTGTTGCCTTTGATTTTCTGTAAAACATTGTCTTTTAATGTTAGAAAATTTAAAATCCAAATAATTCAGAGGAAACAGCTATACTCATATTCTCTTAACCAAAAACTGAATGTCTAGACAACTTAATTTCTAGATGTAAACTTTTTCACAGTGAACTTAGTGTGCACTCAACAGGGAAATCAAATGGGAGAAGGTTTTTAGCAGTTTCAGTTAGGAAACCTGGGAACCCCTGTTGGAAAGGAAATGTAGTTGATTTTTTCCACTGCATATTTATAAAGGACCATCCATTTCTTTTGTAAATACTTTTTTCTTCTGTATTGGCAGTATTTTTTGCAGTAATAGATGTTTAATGGGACACTGAATGAAATAGAAAATCAATGAGAACTGTGGGTGAGAAAGTATTCCTGTGAATTGGCAAGGTTGGATAAAATTTAAATCTTGGGCGTCCTCAGGGTAATAACGATTTTAGAGCATTTAATGAAATGCAAAGCAGAAAGTGAAATAGGAATTCTCTAGAAATAGGCACTCTTTTTTTCTGAATTTTAGAATTTAGATATAAACTTATATATAAATTCTAGTTTTACTGTTACAATAATGATTTAACAGACAGCAAATCTGAGCTTGTGATAGTATTTAGTTATCATTGTATCTGAACCAAAGTTCCTCTATGCTTAATTTTAATAATGTAAATTATTTTGTAATGAATATATGCTAAATTTTTCTTTTGTAGAACTGAACATGATAAACCATAAAATCGACATAGTGCAATTCAGTGGGGATTATATATTACTGGGTTTCTGATATAACATTTTTACAGATGTCTTATCTCAAACTTTTCTTTGTCTAAGTATGACAAGAGTTTTTTTGTGTTTCCATATTGAATAACTTCAGATTTTAAGACTCTCTTTTCCTTTAAATACTGAATATTTAAATACATCAAGATAAATGTACTAAATATGAGATAAAAGGCTGGCTACAATGCATGATGTCTAATCTGAGGTCTTTTCTACCCTATGCACATAGCCACACTTTGTGAATAACTCTAGTAGGAAGTATAAAATATATTCTCTAAGACCAAAGAATAAATGATCATTAATATTCCTTGAATTTTTACTTTCTTAAGATATTTACTCACCTACAATTTGCCTTGAATTTTTCAGTGTCTTCAAAGAGCAATAATAACCTTAGTAGGCAAGAGTGGTTACTTGAGATTTAAGTTAAATGATCCAGAATTGACTTTATGAAAGTATACCATAATAAGTGTGTTTAAAAACTTATGACTATGTTTGTTTGTTTTTCATTCCTTATTATGGTCTTTTTAGTATACACCTCAGTGAGTAAAATTAACAAAAAAGTAATTCTTTTCGCATTTAAAGCAATTTCTACATTATTTTACTCACTCAAATGGTCTATAGTGGGCAGTTGTAGTTAAGTAAGAATATAAAGGGGACTAAGTAGTCCATGGCCTGATGCAGGAAATAAGCACTTCAGGTGAATGCACTTCAATGTGAAATGTGCAGTGCTGGAGTTATAGACAGCTAAGATGCAAATTTTCAATGTTTCTCCTTTTGGAGACTGCTGTTAGTTTACTCTGTCTGAGACTTTCCAGCCTGGACTGTTTCATGTCAGCATTGGTTCTCCAACTGCTGCATTTACTTTCTAGTGCCTAGGTTATTTTGAAGTACCTGTGGTTCCAAGATTCACCTAATCACTTTAAATGAATGTTGTGTTTTTCTACATCTCGTTATAGTGCTAACTTTAGTATCTTAGACCCATCTAGTCTGATAATACAGGTGAATCTGAGGTAAAGTGAACATGACTTAGATGCTGTGAACATAGCAATTCTTATATATTGTTATAAATAAGCTTCATTTCTTTCAGTTATTAAGTATGGAATATTTATGGTGCTAGTGCTCTGCTGCTGATGCTTATTTTAGAGGGGTGGATTAGCTGTGAAGCTATGAAGCTTTGTTTACACAGTCCCTTCCAGATTTTACTAGTAATAATAGCAGCAGAGCAGGTATTAAACATTATTTGGATAATTATAATTATATATCTAATGGAAAGAGCAGTATGGATTAGGGGATTTGGTGTTTGAATTTTAGGGTTCAGTCTTGGCTCTACAATTTATTAGCTGTGTACTTTCAGAAAACTTACTTAATCTTTATTTACATGCAGTATTAGGATAGGAACTGCCATTACTATATATTATCCTGTGATATGGGAAAACAAAATCTACTTTTCAAGGACAAAAATGACAGTGTTAGAAACATCAAAAACTTAAGTCTGGGGAAAATATTGATTTTACTCCAATTCGTGTTCTAACTTATAAGCTTCAAGTTATCTGTCTACCAAAATACTCTGTTTTTGTATGAGACACAATGCTGTTCTAATTGTGGAAAGAGACATTGAGATTTATAGACCATGATCCTTTAAAGATTATTCTGTGTATCTTCTCTTTTATACTTCTTTTGTACTTTACTTGGATAGGCATTTCTTACAAAATTAGTGTAATTTTTAAAGTACCACTTACAAGTCCACAATACCACTTACTTTTGGAAAAGGAAGTGAGAGGCTTGATCCCTGACAGTGGAGAAGTGGAAAATTGTTAGTCAGGACACAACTTAAAAAGAAAGTTAAGAAAATATACTAGTAAACATAACTATTGAGATGTTGCTCACACAATTCTGAGGACCTTGGAGGAACAGAAATGGTTATTGTGGGAATGGATTGAACTTTCTCACGAGACAAAATGAGAAGTGCTAGGATTTGAAACAAGTTTCCATTATGGATTGGTAAAGACTCTTACAGTTGGTGAGAAGAAAGGCAGAAATGAGGTGGATGTTTCGAAGAAGCAGAAAAGTTGATTAATGGAAAGGAAGAACTCTTTGTAATGCAGAGAAGTTAAAATATGGCAAATGAGGAAATGTAAACGATTCCGGGAGACAATTAAAACTTGGGATTTTGTTTGAAAGCAAGAGGATAACAGTTCATCCCAAGGTTAGATGGCATTTAAGATGATATTCAGCCCCAGTTTTTCTCCTTGCTGTAACTTGGACAAGTCATTTCCTCAGTTTATTAATCTCTCAAGCAAGAGAGTTAAAACCAGTAAAAGTAATGGGTTTGTTTTTTTTTTTAATGTTTTGATCAACTGTAATTCATTGACTGTGTGTAATATGAGGTTTTGATGAAGAAGAAAATTGGAACAGAATTTTAGGTGTTGAGAGCTAAGTTTAGGATAGATTCCACCAAATGGAGATAATGAGACAAGAGATCACGTTCATGGCATATGGGGAGGCCATGAGAGAACATGGACTTGTTACACACAAGCTTGATCCTGGCTCAACAGCTTCTCCTTGTTTCCCTGAACAAAACAATAACCTTTTTAAACTTTCATTTCTTTTCCTGTGAAAGGGTGATATTAACTACTACCTCACATTTTTTATTTTCAAAGGAAATGAGACTGTAGATTCAGGAGGCAAAATAATTTTCTTCATGTCTTTAAGTCTAGTTGCTTGGAAGAATCTCTTTTTATGTTTAGGTTCAAGAAATGTTTGAAGGCAGAAAAATCACTTGAATTTTGTCAGAATATACATGGGTGCAGTCATTCTAGTTTTTCAAATTCTTAGTGCAATCTTGTAAATTTGTTCATAGATGCTTTCTTTTCTTTTCATGGTCTTAATTTTACTTGCACATATTTAAAGAGATTACCTGATTTGGATCTTTTTTTAATTTTATTGTCTTTTGATTTGCCTGAAAAAATAAGTCTTTATTATCCCTTTACAAAGTTATTTAGAGCATAGAGTCTATTTTGGTAGGAGAAGAAGATTTTTAAATATTGTTTTTGAATCCTATGTGATTGTAAAATGGCATAGAATATATTCATTTGAAAATAATAAGTTCCTCCAATTATTTTCTTCTTTTGCTTTTTTTACATTCTTCTTAATTAAAAAATTATGAAAGTGGCTCATGCTAGAATCAATAAGTACTAATTTACTGCTAATTCATTGAAACAAATAGAAATCTTTTCAATTGTGAATTGTCAGTAGATATAATAGCAAAAATAAAAAGATTTCAGTTTGCAAACATTTTACAGACATGTTTTTCTGCAAGTGATATTTGATACATTACTTTTTTTTGGCTTGGCTACTGTGACAGTAAGAGTTACTATAAACACACTTTATGATTAATATGTTGCCTTAAATATATATTTTATTTGTATCTGTACCACCAATCAACAGCTTCCTTAAGTATATACAGAACATTTTGCTATTGCCGAAGATACGCTACGTTAGAAAGAGATGGAAGAAACAACTCTCACAAAAAATACTCTTTCAAAAAAGTGTGGTACGACTATACTGGGTCTGGAGATACTGGAGACAGAGGGGAAAAGAAATGGAAAAAGCTACAAAGCAGACAGGAGAGGGAGCTGGTAGAAAGCAGTTTTATACTGTTCAATGAGGATGTGATTAAGTAAGCATCATGAGATACTTTTAAAAAATGCTTAGAGTTGGTATTTCACCTGAAGCAAAGTGTCATTTTATCTTTTCTGTATGTAGTTGTCTTATAAGATAACATACTTTAGGTATAAATACATGGTTGATTTTCCCCCTTGAATATCGAAATGCCCTTTGTTAAAATATATTGTATAGTTGTTTTGATAAATACTAATTTAGAAGGAAGAAATGATTTGGTGTTCTCATTCTCATTCTTATTAATTTTTCTCTTTAGATATTCTGCATGGTCAGATATCTTCTACATATTACAGCTTTAATAGATATTTAAAAGTTAAGACAGCTACCTTGATTTATTTTCAAATTAATTACCTTTCCAAATGTTAATCTTTGTTGGTTAGTGTTTGCTTTAGCTAATGTTTAGGTAAATGGTCTGAGATCAATTTCTTTTTTATCTGAAGAAATTGTTCTGTCATTAGTTTCTTTTATCTTTTCATTTCAAACACACTGGGGTAATTCACGTTTTCTCAAGAGGAAAAAAGAAAAACACAAATACAAATAGATAACATCTTCTTATTAATCTTTTTTCCCTAGATAAAAATAATAGAAATATTGTGTTAGGGATTAATTTAACAAGATATTGTTCTGTAGAGGAATTACTTTTCAGTAACAAAAGATAATTATGATATGACTTTTCTAGCCCTTCCTTGATAAAGAGTGAAATGCTATCTAAGGATTACTTTAAAATCTTACCCTGAAATACTTCGTTAGAATACAAATGGTCTGCTCCATTGGGTGTGTTGTCAGCCTGATCACTGCGTGATAAAGCACCTCTCACAAGTCAAAATCTTAAAAATGAACTCTATTGTTGTCATTTCTTTTTTCCCTAACATTATGGAATTGACAATGAACAGTTTAAAAAGAATATGATAAAAGCCCTAAAATGACATGAAGTTCTTCCTCTCAGAAGTAGCCAACCTCAACAAGATTTTGTATGTAAATCCTTTCTGAAAATGTTACACCTTTTTTTTTTTCTTAAAATAGTTTTGGTTGTCTTAATTATAATTCAGAAAGGTATATAATTTTTGTATATAAGGTGTATAATACTTTAAACTACTCCATGATAAAGATATAGCATAATTTATATAACTAATTCTTGACTTAAAATTATTTGTCAGTTTATGTGCAAGTACAAATAAATAGGAAATACACTTCTTATACATACATTTTTATGTGTTAGTAGATCTAAAAATAGAATTGCTAGGTCAGTGAGAATGTGCATTGAAAATGTTGATTTTACTGTCAAATTGCACTCCACAGGGATGATTCCAATTTGTATTCCCACCAACAGTATATTAGAATGTGTTTCTTCACATCGTAGCCAATACAGTATGTTATCAAACTTCTTGTTCTATAACAAATGGAACAGATGAAAACTTATTTACTTTTGTTTTAATTTATGCCTCATACTTTGAACATTTTATGTGTTTAATGAAATATTTTTAACTTGCTATTCCTGCCCTTCCCTCATTTGTCTATTGAGTTGCTCTTTTTCTTATCCATTTACATATTAACTGAAGCCAAGAAACAATAGCAGCAAGAAGTCAATTAATGTGTTTTGAGGCATTGCCAAGTGTTTGAAGAAATAGAATGCAAATCTGTGAAAAGACAGCAATGTTTTATGAATAACATTGTTTTCCCTTCCTCCTCCACTGTGTGTGAAAGATCCAATGGAGTTAAAATGAGGAGGAGTCAGTTCTACTTGGGTAGACCAGAAAAGGCCCCCAGCAAAGGAAAAATTCTGGATAAATGAATTCTTTCATTTTCAAACCAGCCTTCCAAATTTCATTCGCCCAGCCCTGGTTTAGGACATCCTTCACTGGGCAGACTGGTTTTTCTCCTTCTATTCTCCAACATGTCAATCATTCTGATGGAATAATCTTTCAAAGATTTAAGTCTTGTCATGCCATTTCTTTGCTTTGAGAGTTTTAATGGTTCCTACTGTTTGAAGAACACATTTCAGAATCTGTAGCGTGCCAAGGAGCTTCATGATTGTCCTTTAGAAACCTTTCCTAGGCTCCTCTGCAACTACTGCAAAGTACACATTGTAGATGGAGCTGCACTTCTACCTAACCCTGTCATTGTACTTCCTTTCTCTGTACTTTTGCTGACATCAATTCTGCCAAAAATGATGCTTTCCGATATCTCTATGCAAAATTATTTTTCCTACCAGGAGATTACAAGAGAGGAATATATATTTGATCGTTTTTATAAAGTATTTTGTGTAGTATGAACAAGTGGAATGTTTAATAAAATTAGCCCTTTGTCCTAACATTCTGTAAATAACATTACTTTGAAGATAACCAGTTTTGAAAGTATGTAAGAAACAATTTCCTTTATTATGCTGTAACACAGAATGAGTTCTCAGCAAATACTATTACTATACCTCTATGTTCTTGACCTGACAGAGTCAGTAACATTCACTATTGGACGTCTAAGTTGTCTTTTCCTAATTGTAATGAAGAAACCAAACTTGTATATCCTTGAAGAATTTGTGATGAATATTTAAAAAATTTTTATTCAAATTTCAAGATCCACTGAGTCTGGATTTTGCTACATCTGCATGGCTCATTACAAAACATGTAACATTGCCTTTTATAAAAACATGGGCAGTAGACTAATACTTATTTTAGCACTTCTGGAAAATTGAGCAAATATTTTTCATGTTATACATCATTTATAAATATGAATCAGTTCCACAAAGTTAAAACTTCTTAGCACATAGGAATCAAGAAGGATATATACTATTTTACGTTTCATTGTAAGGTATTACATAGGAAAAGTTTATAATGAAAAATAATGTATCATATATTATGTTTGAATTTCACTAATGAATCAAATTTCAAGTAGCAGTACATAAAATGTCCTATCATAACTAAACTAAATTATAAACTTATTTCTTAGTTCTAGTTATCATATAATTCTATTCCAGTTCAGCAAATTAGCAGTCTGCTAACATGCCATGTATTTCTATGAGATACCAAAGTTATCATAGGAATAATAAATAATTAACTGAAAACTGAAAGCAATGTCCTATATCTTTTCAATATAATTAAATTTTTTCATAGATACCACTCTTGGGGTTAAACAGAGCATCATAATCTTGTTCTTAAAAATGTTTTCCCTCATTCTGGTGTATATTTTGATAACTGGATTAAAAATTGAGTCTATAAACTCAATGTCATAAGGTCATAGAAACCAGTATGTTTTGGGAGAAAAAAAAAATGGAAAATCTTAAAGAGGAGATTGATTCCAACAAGCCTTTCCCAGCTTTTCAGATCATTGACTATATTGAACTATATTGAAGTTTGGGTGTATGCGATCACCTCCTTTATTCCCTGTGCTTCTTTCTTCTTTATTTTAAGATACCATTCTTTGAACAAGTTCCTTCTAAACAGAGTTCTGTGTCATCAACAGCAAATACTATTGAACTGCATAAGGATCTACATTCTTATTTTTTCCATCACTAGACAAACTCTGAAAAGCCAAGCTGCTGTTCATTGTATTCTTTCTGCCTCAATAGAAAACACTAAAAGTAAAAATCAAATAGAAGACCAAGGCCTCCTTTTGAGATCACAGGAAAATAGAGTTTACAAGTATTGAACAAAAAGACAGTAGCTGGAGTCACAAACATTCCAGTATGCACAAATTAAAAGTAAAAAAAATGAGTGCACTTCAGTTTAGCCTGGATTTAGTTGCTGTTTACTGTGTGCAAGGCAAGTTACATGTAGATAGCACAAACACTTTGTTAAATATTAACATTTTATTGTTGACTCAACTTTTTATGCATAGATCAAAATCTCACAGTATCCATTATTTAAATGATTTTGCTGATGCATATGCAGAGATACTGTGTATGCTTTTGACTACCTTTTATGGTAAAAGAATAAAGAACTGTCACAGATCTGAAGTATTTAGCATTAACATTTCTTTAGTCATAATTTTAGGGCTCGTTATAAAATTAAAAACAAAACTGCAAAATTTAATTAATGCCCTCCCAGATAACAATAGTAATATTAATGACGATAATAATAAGCAATTTAGGAGATGTAAACCAAAGCCATGAAGAGAAAGAAATGTAATTTTGTTTTAATTTGATTCACTGTCCTCAAATCTAGACATCTCTATTTCTCATTTATTCAGTGAGAGCACAAAACTGAGTCTTAACTCATGAGACTGTCCCAGCCTTGAATTTGAAGAACATCACCTTAAATTTCATGGAGTCGGTATTTACCATCATGAACCAATTCTATGAACTTTTTTCTTATTATTTCAAAACTTACATTCAAATTTCACCCTTTCAAAACTTTGTTTCCACATCTGCTTTTGTTTTGTCATTTTTTTTTTCTTCTCTAGGGTTTTCACCCCTCAGATTTTTGCCATCTCTCTAGTATCTTCAGTCTTTCCATTTCACTAGCTTTCTTTTGTTTTGAAACAGGCAAGCTGGTCCAGTGTTAAATAAAATTAAGCCTTCTTCTTGTCCTAGTTTCCTCAAGATGTACTACCTTATATGTACTTTCACACTTCCCTTCTCCATCGATCTCATTTGTTTGCATACCTTACCTCTCCTTCTCTGAATTTATTGAAGATCATTTTACTCAAGTCTTTAATCCCATCACTGTGTACATAAAACAGTCACCAAAGGCTTATTGAAGGAATACATGAAGCCTACATTGTTCTTTCATTTCAGTATGATTATACTCATGAAATGTAGTTTTATATGTCCATAGATTTTGTTACTTAAATTCACTACAATAATAAATAGCATAGTAGTAGTAAATAACATCCCTTAATCTTTAAGTTTTTAGGACATATACAGAGAATTTGGTGATAGTTATGGATATATACAAACAGCTGTCTGATAATTACATATTAAAGAGGCCATAATTTAATTTTGATGTCTCTGAATCTATAATGCTTGTTTAAATATGTTTTGTAGTCTAAAAACCTCTACTCTGGCTGTGGCACTAGCCTAATTTTGTAATGATAATTTTACGGAAACAATACAAAGAGGCCTTGGCCTATAGAAATAGGCAAGCATGTTTCCCACCTCACCACCTCTGCACATACTTCCCTTGGCCTGACATGTACCTTCTTCTTACTTCACCTAAATACTCTCTACCATTTAGAGCTAGAGTATCACTTCCTCAGAAAGGCAGTCGTCCGTCTCATAATTTTCTCTTTTAGCAAAATTGTTCCCTTCGTAACATTTATCAAAATATGTGATTATATAATTATTTGAGTATCTATTTGATAAATAACACAGCATCCCCCCTCCCCGCTTTAAACTTTTAAGTACTGAAATTTTATTTTATGTATTTTGCAGGTAGTACATTGCCTAGAATATACTGGGCACCCGATAAATACTAATTAAATAAATAAGTGAATGAACATAGGTGCAGTCTGGTACAGCTGTTTAATGCAGTTCCAGTAGTTGAGGAATTGGCATTTCCACTGATCTCCTTAGTGTGCTGCCCTAACTCCAAGAGACTGTGATTCCTTCTCATACATTTAAATTTTAATTTAAATTTCTCAAGATCCATGTAGCTTCCTTTGTTGTCAGACCCTAAACCATTTCAGCCACATACTTTCCGTTCTTCAATAGAGGTGTCTCCTTGGACCCTGAACTACTTTGCGTAAAGCCTTTCCTATCCTTTTTTTTTTTTTTTAACATTTTTTATTGATTTATAATCATTTTACAATGTTGTGTCAAATTCCAGTGTTCAGCACAATTTTTCAGTTATTCATGGACATATACACACTCATTGTCACATTTTTTTCTCTGTGAGTTATCATAACATTTTGTGTATATTTCCCTGTGCTATACAGTGTAGTCTATTCTACAATTTTGAAATCCCAGTCTATCCCTTCCCACCCTCCACCCCCCTGGTAACCACAAGTCTGTATTCTCTGTCTGTGAGTCTATTTCTGTCCTTTTTTTACGCTTTGTTTTTGTTTGTTTTTGTTTTTTAGATTCCACATATGAGCGATCTCATATGGTATTTTTCTTTCTCTTTCTGGCTTACTTCACTTAGAATGACATTCTCCAGGAGCATCCATGTTGCTGCAAATGGCATTATGTTGTCGGTTTTTATGGCTGAGTAGTATTCCATTGTATAAATATACCACCTCTTCTTTATCCAGTCACCTGTTGATGGACACTTAGGCTGTTTCCATGTTTTGGCTATTGTAAACAGTGCTGCTATGAACATTGGGGTGCAGGTGTCATCCTGAAGTAGATTTCCTTCTGGATACAAGCCCAGGAGTGGGATTCCTGGGTCATATGGTAAGTCTATTCCTAGTCTTTTGAGGAATCTCCACACTGTTTTCCATAGTGGCTGCACCAAACTGCATTCCCACCAGCAGTGAAGGAGGGTTCCCCTTTCTCCACAGCCTCTCCAGCATTTGTCATTTGTGGATTTTTGAATGACGGCCATTCTGACTGGTGTGAGGTGATACCTCATTGTAGTTTTGATTTGCATTTCTCTGATAATTAGTGATATTGAGCATTTTTTCATGTGCTTTTTGATCATTTGTATGTCTTCCTTGGAGAATTGCTTGTTTAGGTGTTCTGCCCATTTTTGGATTGGGTTGTTTATTTTTTTCTTACTGAGTCATATGAGCTGCTTATATATTCTGGAGATCAAGCCTTTGTCGGTTTCACTTGCAAAAATTTTCTCCCATTCCGTAGGTTTTCTTCTTGTTTTATTTCTGGTTTTCTTTGCTGTGCAGAAGCTTGTAAGTTTCATTAGGTCCCATTTGTTTATTCTTGCTTTTATTTCTTCTAGGAGAAAAATTTTTAAATGTATGTGAGATAATGTTTTGCCTATGTTTTCCTCTAGGAGGTTTATTGTATTTTGTCTTATGTTTAAGTCTTTAATCCATTTTGAGTTGATTTTTGTATATGGTGTAAGGGAGTGTTCTAGCTTCATTGTTTTACATGCTGCTGTCCAGTTTTCCCAACACCATTTGCTGAAGAGACTGTCTTTATTCCATTGTATGTTCTTGCCTCCTTTGTCGAAGATTAGTTGACCAAAAGTTTGTGGGTTCATTTCTGGGCTCTCTATTCTGTTCCATTGGTCTATATGTCTGTTTTGGTACCAATACCATGCTGTCTTGATGACTGTAGCTCTATAGTATTGTCTGAGTCTGGGAGAGTTATTCCTCCAGCCTCTTTCTTTCTCTTCAGTAATGCTTTGGCAATTCTAGGTCTTTGATGGTTCCATATGAATTTTATTATGATTTTTTCTAGTTCTGTGAAATATGTCCTGGGTAATTGGATAGGGATTGCATTAAATCTGTAGATTGCCTTGGGCAGTGTGACCATTTTAACAATATTGATTCTTCCAATCCAAGAGCATGGAATATCTTTCCATTTTTTAAAGTCTTCTTTAATTTCCTTCATCAATGGTTTATAGTTCTCTGTGTATAATTCTTTCACCTCCTTGGTTAGATTTATTCCCAGATATTTTATTACTTTGGGTGCTATTTTAAAGGGGATTGTTTCTTTACTTTCTTCTTCTGTTGATTTATCGTTAGTGTAAAGAAATGCAACTGATTTTTGAACGTTAATTTTGTAACCTGCTACCTTGCTGAATTCTTCAATCAGCTCTAGTAGCTTTTGTGTGGACCTTTTAGGGTTTTCTATATATAGTAACATGTCATCAGCATATAATGACACTTTTACCTCTTCTTTTCCAATTTGGATCCCTTTTATTTCTTTCTCTTGCCTGACTGCTGTGGCTAGGACTTCCAGGACTATGTTGAATAGGAGTGGTGATAGTGGGCATCCTTGTCTTGTCCCAGATTTTAGTGGGAAGCTGTTGAGTTTTTACCGTTGAGTACTATGCTGGCTGTAGGTTTGTCATATATAGCTCTTATTATGTTGAGATATGTTCCCTCTATACCCACTTTGGCGAGAGTTTTTATCATAAATGGGTGTTGAATTTTATCAAATGCTTTTTCTGCATCGATTGAGATGATCATGTGGTTTTTGTCCTTTCTCTTGTTGATGTGATGTATTACACTGATTGATTTGCGTATGTTGAACCAGCCTTGTGTCCCTGGGATGAACCCCACTTGGTCATGATGTATAATCTTTTTTATGTGTTGTTGGATTCTATTTGCTAAAATTTTGGTGAGGATTTTGGCGTCTATGTTCATCAGTGATATTGGCCTATAATTCTCTTTTTTTGTAGTGTCTTTGCCTGGTTTTGGTATCAGGGTGATGGTGGCTTCATAGAATGAGTTTGGGAGTAATTCCTCCTTTTCAATCGACTGGAAGAGTTTGAGAAGGACTGGTATGAGTTCTTCTTTGTATGTTTGGTAGAATTCCCCGGTGAAGCCGTCCGGTCCTGGACTTTTATTTGTAGGGAGGTTTTTAATTGCTATTTCTATTTCCTTTCTAGTGATCGGATTGTTCAAGTGTTCAGATTCTTCTTGATTCAGTTTTGGTGGACAGTATGCTTCCAGAAACTTGTCCATCTCCTCTAGGTTATCCAGTTTGGTTCCATATAGTTTTTCATAATATTCTCGTATGATATTCTGTATTTCTATTTTGTTTGTTGTAATTTCTCCATTTTCCTTTCTTATTTTGCTAATTTGTGCTCTCTCTTTTTTCTTCTTTGTGAGTTTGGCCAGAGGTTTGTTGATTTTATTTACTTTTTCAAAAAACCAGCTTTTGGTTTGGTTGACTTTTTCTATGGTTTTGTTAATCTCTATTGTATTTAATTCCTCTCTGATCTTTATTATTTCCTTCTTTCTGCTGCTTTTTGGGGCTTTTTGTTCTTCTTTTTCTAATTCATTCAGGTGGTGGGTTAAATTGTTTATTTGAGATTGTTCTTCTTTTTTGAGGAAGGCCTGTATCGCTATAAACTTCCCTCTTAGCACTGCCTTTGCTGTGTCCCATAGGTTTTGAGTGGTTGTGCTTTCATTATCATTTGTCTCAAGGTATTTTTTAATTTCAGCTTTGATTTCCTCATTGATCCATTGTTTTTTCAATAACGTATTGTTTAATCTCCATGCTTTCCTTTTTTTCTCCTTTGTTTCTCTGTTGTTGATTTCCAGTTTCATGGCATTGTGGTCAGTAAAGATGCTTGAGATAATTTCTATCTTCTTAAAATTGTTGAGGTTTCTTTTGTGCCCAAGTACATGATCAATCCTGGAAAATGTTCCATGTGCACTTGAAAAGAATGTATATCCTATTTTTGGGGGGTGTAATGCTCTGAACATATCCACCAAATCTAGTTTTTCTATTGTAGTATTTAATTTCTCTGTTGCCTTGTTTATCTTCTGTCTGGAAGATCTGTCTAGTGATGTTAATGCAGTGTTAAAATCTCCAACTATGATTGTATTCCCATCAATATCCCCCTTTATCTCTGTTAGTAATTCTTGTATGTACTTAGGTGCTCCTATATTGGGTGCATGTATATTAACGAGTGTAATATCCTCATCATGTATCACTCCTTTAATCATTATAAAATGTCCTTCTTTATCTTTCTTTATGGCCTTTGTTTTAAAGTCTATTTTGTCTGAAATCAGTACTGCAACACCTGCTTTTTTGGCTTTTCCATTTGCATGGAATATCCTTTTCCATCCTTTCACTCTCAATCTGTATGTGTCCTTCTCCCTAAAGTGGGTCTCTTGTATGCAGCATATTGAAGGTTCTTGCTTTATTATCCAGTCTGCCACTCTTTGTCTTTTGACTGGAGCGTTTAGTCCATTAACATTTACAGTAATTAATGATAGATGTGTGTTTATTGCCATTTTGAACTTATCTTTGCAGTTGAATTGGTATATCCTCTTTGTTCCTTTCTTCTTCCTTTTGTGGTTTGGTAATTTTCCTTTGTATTATCATGGATTTTATTTAATTTTTGTGACTCCTTTGTAAATTTTTGGCTCGTGGTTACCCTTTTTTGTAAATCTATCAACCCATTACTGTAACTGTTTTTATTAAACTGATAGTAACATGATCTCAAATCCATCCTACTGTTAAAAAAATTTAAAAAAGAAAGAAAAAAGTATTCTATATTTCCCTGCCTCCCTCTCCCACTCTCAGTGATTTGTATGTCTTCTTTTATAATTTCATGTTTACTTTATTTGTAATTAATGAGTTATCACCTTTCCAGTTGTGTGTTTCTCATTTCTGTAGCATCCTGCTGCTTTTCTATTTAGAATAGCCCTTTCAATATTTCTTTTAGCATGGGTTTAGTGTTGCTAAACTCCTGCAGCTTTTTTTTGTCTGTGAAACTCTTTATTTCTCCTTCTATCCTCAAGGATAGCCTTGCTGGATCAAGGATCCTAGGCTGCATCTTTTTTTTCATTCAGGGCTTTGAATATATCTTGCCACTCCCTTCTGGCCTGTAGTGTTTGTGTAGAGAAATCAGCTGAGAGCCTTATGGGGGTTCCCTTGTAACTTACTCTTTGCTTTTCTCTTGCTGCCTTTAGAATCATTTCTTTATCCTTGACTCTGGCCATCTTGATTATGATATGTCTTGGTGTGGGTCTATTTGGGTTCTTCCTGTTTGGGACCCTCTGAGCTTCCTGTACTTGGATATCTGATTCCTTCTTTAAGTTTGGGAAGTTTTCAGTCATGATTTCTTCAAAAACCTTTTCAATCCCCTTTGATCTTTCTTCTTCTGGGACCCCTATTATGCGAAGATTGGGACACTTTATATTATCCCATAGGTCCCTTATGCTATTTTCATTATTTTTTATTTGCTTCTCTTGTAGTTCTTCTGAATGGGTGCTTTCTATTGCCCTGTCTTCTAGATCACTAATTCGTTCCTCTGCATTATTTAGTCGGCTTTGCACAGCTATTAGATCATTCCTCACCTCTGTCAATGAGTTTACCCATTGTACTTGGCTCTTCTTTATAGCTTCAATTTCATTTTTGACATATTTTATATCTCTAAACACTATCTCTTTTAATTCCTTCAGCAATTCGATCACTCCTTTTTTGAAATCTTGATCTAGTAGGCTATCGATGTCTATTTCGTTGATCTTTCTTTCAGGGGATTTCTCTTGTTTTTTTAATTGGGAAAGGTTTTTCTGCTTCTTCATCTTGCTCATAACTCTTTGGCACTGTGGTTTATGGAGTATCAGTTGTTTATTTTGGTCCTTAAGCATTTTATCTATCTGATGCCTGTTTAGGAATAGAACTTAGGAAAAAAAGAAAAAAAATAAGAGAGAGAGAGAAAGAATTTTAAAAGAAGGGAGAAAGAGGGTTTGAAAACAGTGTATAATGAATAATAGAAGAGTGAGTTGAAGCAGAGTATTAATCGGGTTGAGACGTCCTTTTAAAACCTTTACAAAAAAAGGGGGGGGGGGAGATGAATAGATGTATTTGAAACCTGTGTCTAATCAATAGCAGGACATCAAAACCCAAGAGAAATAGAAATGAATTAAGAAGTAAAGATTAAGAGAGTAATAGAAAATAGAACAGGTAAAAACAGATTTAAAAAAAAAGGGGGGGGGGTTGTTGGTGTTCTCCTGGAATCTGTGTGCTTTTAATGTGAAGTCTTTCTGTCTTCGTCCTGTTTTGGAAGCTCAGCTTGCTGTTTTCAGAGGCCCTCCGTTGGCGCCCTCTTCTGTGCTGCTCCCAGCACCTGTCGGCAAGCCGATCGCGCCTCCTCCTAACACTGGGTCAGGTGCAGCTCTCTGCTGTGGGCGGGCAGGTCGCTGCCCCTCCGGATGCCGCAGCCAGATGTTGCAGGCTGGCCAGGTAGGAGGGCAGGTCGTGCCCCCTCCCAGCACCTCGGTCAGGGGCTGTGTTCCTGCCCGAAAGGCGGGGGGGCCGCTCTCCCTCTACCTGCACCGCAGGTAGTTCCGCTCTCTGTGCGGCTGCGCGCTCCGCCCTGGTCGGCGCTCCGCGGGTGGGCTCGGGGAAGACCGAGGGACAGCCCTGTCCCTGCTCCGAGCCACAACCCAGCTCCTTGTTTGTCTTTGTGGAGCAAGTTCTCTGAGGGACCAGGATGGAAGGATTCTATCTGCCCCGGGCTACAGGCCAGTCTCAGTCTGGCCTTTGAGGCTGCTAAGGCCTTCGGTGCGGATGCAGGTTTCGCCCCCGCCCCCGCCTGGGTGCTCAGCGCGGAGGATATGGCGGCTGTGCCTGAGCCCCGCCTCTCTTCCCCCGAAAACTTTCCGCGGGTTTTCAGAGATGGGGGTGTGCACCCTTCCCCCGAGAGCACATCAACCTTGCTGTTTTATGGAGGACCCAGGTTGTTCTGCCCTGTGCACCCACAGCCACGGCGCGCAGCCCCTTGCGTTCCCCCGGGGCTGCCTCCGTGCAGCCACTTCCGTCCTCCGCCCTGCTTGTGCAGCCTCGCCCTGCCCGCCACTGCCGGCCCGCGTCTCAGGCTGGGTGTCGGGGGGACGCTCTGTGCCCGTTTAACTTAGTTCTGTTAGTCAAGGGCTGCTCTGTACAGATCCGAGCCTCGGAGGCTCCCCCTCCGTCCCGCTGGCCTCTCAGTTGGAGAGAGGAGACCCAGCGAGCGAGCGCCAGTCCTCCTTTGCCGCTCCCTCCCCGCGGGACCCGTCCCGCGCTGCTTTGCCTTTTGTTCTTTCTTTTTTTCCTTTTCTCCTACCAGATTTTTGGCGTCTTTATCTTTTGAAGAGGGCGATGTTCTGTCGGAGTTCCACAGGTGCTCTGGTTGGCTGAGTGGGTCTGTAGATGTGGGTCTTGGTGTATTTGTGGGAGAGGGTGACCTGCGAGCGTCCTTCTACTCCGCCATCTTCTCTGTCTCTTTCAAGCCTTTCCTATCCTTGATTAGAGAATGGGGAATACATTCTAGGAAAAGAATTAGGGGAAAAAGTGTGTTTTTTAAACGATGTTTGCTAAACTTATTTCCTAGAATGTTGCTAAGAATTAGAGGATTCAAATAAAGGTGCCATAGAAATTAACTTATGAATGTCGTCATTTTATTGTATTAGAATTGTTAGAAGTTTCATTATCAAAGATAATGTGTGATATACTTAGCAAAAGAATAGTAAGAAAGTATAATGCATTATAATTAAGGAATGGCCTTTGGTGCGAATGAAAATAGACTACAGGCAGATTGCTATTTTTAGAAAGTAGCTAAGATATTGTTAATACTTAATTATTTAGTGTCTTTAACCTTAAAAACTCATTTTTCTGTATGGCATTGACTGAACCTTAATAATTTCCTAAAATTAAAGATATTTACTTTTAGATTTTTCCACCCACACCACTTTGACCAAGATAAAATGAAGACAATCTCAGTTTAAAAACAGAAAAGATACTAGACTTTAGGTTTAGACAACATTAACTAAAAATCTGCATATCTAAAAATTTGTGTCTAACACTGATTCTGAATGCAACCTAGAGTGACATGTCCTCTCTCTCTGTCTCTGTTTTTGTATGACCATCCGAACCCTGAGGATGTTCTGATGATAAATGAGACAATGTTAGAGAGTTGTGTTAATGTCTCTTAAAAATAGTCTACCAGTTATTCAGTGAACAACATGAAGTAAGTTTTCACTGTGTATTGTACTCTCTCTTAAAGCATTAATTACATTCACCTTCACTGCAGAGAAAACAAGTCTTATATACCTAATAGGTAAAGAATAGAAGTAACAATCAAATCCCATTATGAGATATTGTACATAAAATAGAATTGGCAGGCTTGAAAACCAGCCTCTCCCCTAATATTTATGAATCTAGGAAAAGAATATATTTATTGTTCCACATATTATGTGTAAATACTTCAAAGTTTTAAATTGAGCTAATGAACTTCTATTTTTCAGTTTGATAAATATCTCTTTGTAAGTCCTGAGAAATCAGTTGTGATTTTGGAATTTTTAGACTCTTTGAAGTTTGGTACCAAAATATGGGGTCTGGAGGAAACTGACTCCAGGCCCCTACACTAATCGGCAGCCTGGGCATTTACTCTTTGTACTACACGGGGCTTTGTGCGTATTGGTGGGCATTCCAGCCCGCTTTTCCAAGTGCTCTTCACCTTTCCTACATCTTGGCTACCTGTCAGGGCTACAGGTATACATATTAGCATGCCCAAAAAGGATGCACCCTGGTAAGAGGCACATAAGTACCTGGAGACAGGTATTCTTCTGTGATGTAGACAGGGAAAAAGTGGAAACAGGCTCTGCACAGATAATTCTCCTTCATTGCCAAAATCTTTTCTTCCAGGGAAGTGGCACAGCTAGAGAAAAGGCAAAGCATGACCTCCTACAAAGCGTTAGGTGCAAGACAGAAAGATGATAATGAAAATTTAATGAAACTGTTATGGGGAAATTTGAAAATAATCTCTCTCTTATCAATGTTATAACAATAAAGAGAAACGTGGTGAAAAGCAAGGTGCCTGGGTTTAAGACCAGCCTTGCCACTTAATCTGTAGGTGAAGTTATTTAATAGCTTTGTGCTTCATTCTCCCCACCTGTAAGAGGGTAATAATACTTACTTCTTAAACTTGTTGTTGAGATTAGTACCTATGCAAAGCACATGAAACAGTAGCTGGTATAAGTAAACACCAGAGAAATATTAGCTGTTATTTTGAAGGTCTAAGAATGCTCAGTGTATGCAGGATACGTCCCATGTACAGGGTATGAACAGATTTTAATCCCAGAATAACATTTCCTTTATGTTACATAAATACTTTACAGTTAGAAACTAAGTATTTATTAAAGTTAGAAACTAAGTATTTATTAAACATTAGCTGTAATAATTATATATATGTATATCAAAATAGCACAGGAATAACTAATGTTTATTGATTTTAAATATGTGCCTGGTCCCATGCTAAAAATGTTTTATGCATTGTCACATTTAGTTCTCAAAGCTAAGTTAAAATAGTACATTCTTTCCTGATCTATGGGAACATGTTCTTAATTTGGTCCCATGAAATCTGTTACCTGAGTAGATTAATATAGTTGTATCTGTATCTAAAGATTTTATTAGAAAGTAAGAATTTGAATAAGTTACAGAAGGTTTTATTTTATTCTTATAAATGAGCAGGTGTAGAAGCCATCCTCAGAACTGAAGACAACTTTTTAAAAAGTATGCAGTACATTTTTGTCATGTATCTCAGAATCATTACTAGAAGTATCATTGTCAGAGATACTGTTATGAGAATCATATCACAAGATTTTCTAGCTCCCAATCTTAAATGACTAATAAAAGGCTCTCTGCTGAGGCATTCAGTACTAAGTGTGATTAATGTAAAAGAAGTGATATTTGGTAAACAAATTGGATTTAACATAATTTAAAGAAAATTTAATGGGAAAATAACTTATTGAAACCCAGTAGTAATAAGGAAATAAAATGACTCTGCCATTGGTGAGCAGGTCCTCCTTAATAAGCATCCTGGTGAAACCAAGGTAGAATCTTGAGTAGCGTGTGAGAGAAGACCATCCTGCTATCAGGGAAGTTATACAGAGAAGACCTTCAGCCAGTAGTAAGCATCTATGGAATGCATGCTCTGGAAGGGAGCTCCATGTGCACTGTGAAGTTTAAGGAATGCACATTTTAGTGTTGTAGGTATTCACTGTGAGATATCTAAAAGTATATATAGAAGATATTAGAAAAATAGTGTACATTATAAAAGAAATTTGTTGGTAGCCTTTTCTTGAAAAATACAGATTTATAAGTTTTATAATATATTTAATAAAACTACTGTCAGATACATAGTTTGTAAGTTGTATACAAGTTTTTACTCACTAAGTGATATATTTCCTCAGATTTCTAGCTAAGAATTTAAACTAAGAAACGTAAGGCATTCTCATAGTTTTTTTTTCTTTTCTGTTTATTTAACAAAACATCTTATACAAGATTTGCTATGTGCTAGAAGTCGATTAATACCCTGTATTACAAATAAGAAAAATCAGATATCTTTCAAATAATGCAGTTAGGTAATGTAACTTGTCTATTGCCAGACAGAAATGGAATTTAGCATTTGTAACATCAAGCCTCATATACAATTGACTAAGTTCCTTATTTTATCTCAGATGACTTAATAAAATTGAACTGGATTAGTAGAAAGGAGCATTTTTGAAAGTTACTCAATGTTAAAGTTTTTTCTTATAACTGTAATAAATTATCCACTTTAAAATTATCTTCTTTCATCTCTTTGTTTAGAAATAGAGAGAATATTATCACTTAAACATTGCAATCATTATCTATTTTTTAAATGTTTAACCCAAACAAGAAGAATATGAGTGATTTTAGAACCTTTTTTCCAGGGTGAAGCAAAATAGTGATGATATCAGTAATAACAGCTAAAGTTTATTTAAGACTTAGATTTTAATAGCCTTTTTTATTTCGGTATTCTACTCTAACTTGTTCTCCCTACGTGAGTGAAATATATACATATATGTCATAAAATTATCAACATTGAGAAGTGGTAATACATGAGGCTGATCTTATCATTTGGTCTTGTGGGAAAAAAAATGGTGTGTGTGTACAGTGTGTCTTTCAAAATTACGGCATTTAGATTGCAGTGTTGAAATATAAATTGTAACTAGCATCATGTATAAGATAAATAGGTAATGTCATAGTTTTCTAAAAACTCCAAAAACTGGGTATATGAAATTTTGTTATATTAATCACGTGTATCTCAGCTTTCAGAATTTCATCCAGTAAAAGCTAGTCAAGAAATTCAGCCATCTAAACAATGAAAATATCTTCTTAATAGGGTCAACTGTTTAGCTTTTGACTTTGTGAGATTTTACCCTAATAATTAAAAATGCCTTAGATAACAAAACACAGATCACAATACAGACTATTTCCATAACTCATACATCAACTAAGAAAGTGCTCCTATGCAAAACATTGCACCTTCTAGACGTATTTTCATACAGTTCTTCATACAGTTCTTTTCTTTTTTTTATTTTATTGAAGTATAGTCCATTACAGTGTGTCAGTTTCTGATGTACAGTTTCTGATGTACACTGTCCCAGTCATGCATATACATACATATATTCATTTTCATTAAAGGTTATTACAAAATATTTGATAGAATTTCCTGTGCTACACAGAGGAAAATTGTCTTTAATCGATTTTTATATATGGTGGCTAACATTTGCAAATCTTTCATTTTAAATAGTTGTGAAAATTTATTTGCACTTGTGAAAAAGTATGGCTTATGAGATGTTCACATGATTTGTGCAGTTATGTTCAATTGTAAAAATCTAAAAAACAGTATATTTCATTTTTATAAAAGATAATTGGAAACAAAACAAGCTATTTCACAGACATACAACTGTAAAGCTTAAAATAATATTATGCCACTCTGTTTAAAGCATCTTAGAATATGCTTTCCCTTTTCCTTGCATTTTACCCAGAAGGTTTCACAGTCAGTGCACAAACTAAGTCTTAAAATGATAGTAAATCAGACTACTGATGTCAGTTTACAGATAAAACTGAAGGTGACCCAAAACATTAAATCAATCAAGTGACTAAGATCTGCTCTGAAAAGGTCGCGGTACCCACTATACAACCTAAGGCAGTGCAAGGCTATCTCAATCCAAAGGCGATGTTATGAATGGTGCTGGAGTTACAGTGTTAGGATATCAATCATTAAAAAAAAAAAAAAACCAAAAAGCATGTTGACCAATTTTCAAATCAATATAAAAATGATACATTATTTCCAATTTTTCTGTTTTCAGGAATTACTCCATATAAATGGTCACAAAATAAACGTCTTACTCAGGATCTTTATTTAAACATTTTCCTATTATTAGTCCTGGAGTATATTACTAGATAAGAAACAGATACTTACTGATTAATCATATTGTTTACAGTATTTGTGTTTTACTGGTTTCTTTCTAAGTTCTAGTGCATCACATGAAGGTTTCAGTTTGTCAGCTCTTTAGAGAGTACATTGTCTTCTGGCTTTAGTTTGGCAAAGGCAGCTTGTTTTTAATGAGTGGTACACCATAGAATTCTGTATCATTTAGAAAAGAAATTCCAAGAGGAATTCACCCTTAGAAAATGAGTACTGCCACTGTGACATTAGTTACGTCCTAAGGCCACATCTTAGGCAAAGATGGTTTCTGTTCTACTGAAATTCACGACAAGTGCCTTGTTCTTCCATTTCCCTTGGTATGCTTTCAGAGTACAAAGTTGGACTAAAAACCTGTAACAATGTCTTTGAAAACACTGCTAATTTTACGTTAATTCATGATCAGTTTTAATTTTGCTGCTGTTCTGCTCCTGTCTCAATCTATCTCCCTCTCCCTTCTGGAAGAGGTTTTGGAAACATGGTGACAGCATATACCATGGCTGCTCTATAGTGTCAGACATACAGGTTAACAATAGTAATGCTGGAGCCACATCTTTTAGGTTCAAAATTTGGTGCCTGCAGTTGAACAACTTATATTCTCTTTGCCTCATTTTCCTCATTTGTAATGACCTAAATTACTTAGTAAATTGAAGGTGGCTTATGCAGTTGACTTAACCTTAGCAGTGACTTAATTTTATTTGCATATTCATCTGATCTAGGTAGGGAAATGAAACAGAAAACTAAATGTACAAGGTGTTGGTTTCACAGAAATTCTCTTGATGCCTTTTGAAATAATGACTTAAATGAGCATATTTTCTTTTACTGATGACAGTCTCTGGTCAACCTGATCCCTTTGTGGGCCGATGATTCATGAAAACCTACATGAAACACATTACTTTTTTTTTTTTTTCCAGATAAAGAACAAAAAGTGAGGGAGTGGAAGTATATTAATAACAGTTGTTTTAAAGTTCCAGTACATAATTTATATATACAGGTCTCTAAATATCCTTATCATCAATTATTTAAATAAGACTGATAAAGATTGAAAATCATGCATTTTATATTTTCATTTTGTCACTGTCCTGTGTGACCCTGATCTGTATTTTCCATGTTTCTCATTTTGAAAAGGAAAGACTAAAATCTTGCTTGTTCTATTTCTTATTTTATTTCCAAAGGGTAGGTGATGTTGTGAATCTAGTTGATGGTGAGAGTATTACGCAATGAATTAGTTTCTATGATAACTACTTTTTGTTGTACAGCACAGTAAACAGCCATTAATTTAAAACTTGTAAATTGGAAATCTGGGGCCTGTTGCAGTACATCTAGGAGAAACATATTCTTTCAGAATGTGATTACTAACATAATTCTTGGGTGTGGAGAATTACTGCCAAACAGAACAGTCAGCTCTCTTGGATGAAATGTATTGACTGACACTTTAGTAGAAAAATAAGTAGAAAATGAGAATATGAGAAGAATATGTTTTTTAGAGAATATAATGTGAAAGACACACTACAGCAATTTATGGATTTTTTTGTGAGAGTAAAAAAGAAAGATGGAAAATAAATTTATAATATTTTATTACTTGAATTATATGAGCTGTTGTATTATAGTTTGGTGGAGGATGTTCTGTTCTTTATTTAGTTTAACTCAATATCTGGTATTTGTCAGAATAAAAGAGCTCTCCTATATCAGAATTAATATTTCAAATAGAAAAAAATTGTAGAAAAAGCCATACCTTAAGGAAATAAAAATTTCTTTTTAAATTGAAATAATAAATCCAAATGTAGTATAAAAGCATTCATATTCAAGTAAAGATTCTTTTGTTTTTCTGGGGAAAAATAGGCTCTTTAATGGTGATCTGACGTATTCCTAAGTGTTGGGCATGTAGTTAATATTTTAGTGCTTTGTATATATTCAGCAATTTATAAACTTCAGAGGTTTCTCAAAGTTTCAAAAATGTATTCTTTTCTCAAGAAATAATCATGGTGCTGTACACCAGAAATTGACATGTTATAACTGAGTATACTTCAGTTTAAAAAAATAATAATCATGGAATTAAAAATGAATATATTCTCATACTAAATAATGCTTTTTAAGTGCAAAATGGTCATTACAGCCTATTTTTGAATCATAGCTTGTTTTGTTACATGAATCTCACTATGTAACAATGATCAATATCCTATATGTATATGCTAATATCACACATATGCGGACATATATATTATACATGTGAATATACATGTGTTTTGTGTGTATATTAATATCACATATGTATATTACATAATTAGTTATATTATAACTCAAGTTTAGAATAGTATCAGTTTACATGGCCAGAGTAATTTTAGGAGGATAAAATAAATAACCAATAAAATATGGAAAATAGTGATTTTCTGCCTTTAGCCATGTTAGTGTAAGCTGTTTCAGGAGGTCTGTGTACTTCTCTCCTGCATCATTTTATTCTTACTAATTATAATCCAGATCTCCTTTTTATAATGCATTTGAAGAAAGTCTTTTCTAATTGTACAATTTTGTTTAATTCAGTGTAATGGCATCAGTGTACTTCATCCAAAAGGGAGAGAGACAAATAGCTGAATCATTAATGCCACCAAGAATTGTCCCCCTTTTGAGACTTACTTAATTTTCAATATCTATAACAACTGCAATCAGTGATGCTATATCTGAAAGTATGACATTCATTTGGAATATTCAGTGTATCATTCATTAACTTTCCTGTGGTGATTTCATTTAGCATGCCAAAAATCACCAATGGGAGTTCCTTTACTAGAAACAAGCCTGGCTTATTTTTGTAAATTTATTTTACTTTGTCAGTCAACAGTGGGTATTGATTGCCCACTGTGTTGAGAGCATCGTACTGTGTATTGTGAGGAAGTCATTACATAGGAAGTAAAATATTTGCTCTGAGAATCATTTACTTATCATCTAATGAAGGGGAGAAGGAAAACTTTATACAAATGATTAGGCATCAGTTAAACTGTCCATTTACTCTTTATCCATTTTGTTTACTGTGTATTTACCTTTTTTTTAGGCATTGGAGTTTATACAGATACATGAGAAAGTATGTATGCCCTTTGAAACTCACAGTGTCACCAAATAACTACCCCCAGAATAATAGAAGAACAATGTATTATCACTAGGAGTTTTGGGAAAGCAGAATGGGAAAAATAGGTTTTGAGTGCGGTCTTAAAGATGAGTTGGATTTTTACTGTTGGAGATTGAAGAAAGTAAAGTTCAGTAGAGAAAGTATCATAAACAAAGGCACAGAGTTGGGAAGAGCAATCATGCTAAGGCAATTATGAATCTGCAAATAGGAGTTTAGCATGGCAGAACAGAGCATGCTATTGAGGAAGCAGACAAAACTGGCAGATAATTGGTTATATGTGTGATATGTAGCATTGCATATGTATTGCACATTATATACATACATAGAAGATGTAAAGTATGAGTGAGTCAGCTTTGTTGAGCAAAATGGATGAAAGATCTTGAAAACTATTGTTAGAACTTTTAATTTAAGAACTAACAAATTGCCAATCTTTGAAAAAGTAGTTAATGTGGTCAGGTGTTCACCTGTAAAACGTATCAGTTGGTTACACATGGAATGGATTGACATGTAAGAGACAGCAGTTTTGATACATGAGGTGGAAATGTTGCGAATTTAGAGAGTATGTTTCTAAGTCATGTTGACTCTACTTGCTCTGAGTCTAGTCTTGTACTCTTTGAACCTTTAATGCTGTTAGAAGAGAAAATTTTCTAATTCTTAAGTCTGATTGTCCTACCTGCTGTATTTAAAGCAGCTTCGAAAGTTTCTCTAGTACACGGTGAAATCCAAGCTTCAGAACATGATCTATAGGAGACTCCGTTCCACTTTCAGATTCAAACCCCTCCACGTCCCCCACCAGTACATCCCCTTATATTTCAGTACAGCTGTTCAACACAATGGGCTTTCTATTTGTAAAGGGAAACATTTAAGAAAAATTTGCTGGATACTACATCACTTTTTTCTGGCTTAGAGTCTTTCACAGAAAAGTTAGGAGAGAGCTGGAATCACATCTGCTTCATATCTACTCCTATATGTCTAAAGTTTTTAAAGTGCTCATTCTTAAAACGTCTCCAGTGAACTAATTCTTTGTCCATAGCCTGAATTCAAGTCCAGTCTGTTTTCATAGGGAACATTAGTATTACAGTGAAAAGACCATGCCAAACATGTACTTTTTTTCTGAAGGCTTCTGGGGTCATATGCAAATTGGGGTCTATTAAGTCATCCTCAGGACCTTCTAAATCTACCTTTCAGTTTTGTGTTTTTCTTTTTTGCATCTGCATCTCAGGTTTCCAGTAAAATGTGAAATAATTGATATAGATGTGAGAATTCTAAAATACACGATCCTGAAATTATTCTAAATCTTTGTTTACATTTTTCTTTGTCTTATTTAGGCTTTGAAAAGTTTTGCCGTAAGATAGGTCCCTATTATGAAGGGAGTTTAATTTTAAGGTGTAATTGAGCTTTCTGGCTTTCTAGCTGGTCATAAGACAAGGGGAAATGTGGGCAGGAAAAAGAGTAGAGGTAGCAGGGTATAAAAGGAGCATAGAATTACTGAAGAAGACCAATACAATAAAGCTGTTAAGCTAAGGTTGAGGTTTGGGGGGCTCTAAGTGAGAGTGTTAAGTTTTTCTTATTTTAAAAAAATTTATCTTGGACAAGAAATATTTTAAGGATGTAATTTTGGACCATGAATTTCTTTTGGAAACTTCTTCATTCCAATAAAAAACAACCAGTCAACCAAACAAAGAAACAAATCACTGGATTCTTGTTTTTTGTTTTTTTAATTTTAAGGTGCTTCTCAAATAATTTTATTCATGTCTAAAATTCTCCAAAGCAGCCAGTGTACTTGTAAAATTTTTGGTATAATTGTGCCATTTAGAAAAAAATAAGTACAAAAATTTTGATTACAAATATGTAAGAAGCAGGAGTTTAGTTGGAGGGTGTGAGAACTTAGGGACAAACCCATCAGTGTCTGGAAACACTCAATCAGTTTATAGCTTCTGTAACTTTCCTTGTTGTTGATCACAAATCTGATAGTCTGTTGATTTTTGATGGTAGGGTGGCTGAATTGAGAGAAGATCGCTCCCAGAATCAGACTTTTATAAGCAAAATAAAACAGGTATGAGAAAAATTCTCTCAAATTTTTTGAGTAGGATATATGGCAGGATTTGTTCTATAAAGAGGCTGATTCAGTGAGACCTTCTAAACTCATTGACCCTTCGGAGCTGGCTTGTGGATGCACTTATAAAGATTTATACTTACCCTCTTTCTTCTGAACTTCTACTTAAAGACCATATTAAGACCAATAGTAATTGTGTTAATAATAAAACGTGCTTCCACTAAGATTAAAGCTTTTAAAAGGGCCATATATATTCTTAAATATATATGAGCATTTATTCTAATATATATATGTACGTACGCGCGCACATATACACACACACTTCTAAAAAGAGTCCTCTTTATTCCTAGAAGAATTTGGGGAGCCTGAACAAAAAACAAGTACAAATTCAGATCCAACACAAGACTCACTTTACCTGAAACAAAGTTATTTGCAAATTCATCTTCATTTTTTGGCATAGTAATCATGCTAATAGGAAGGTAGGCCAGTAATTCTAAAACCTAGCCTTAAATCACAGTCACCTTAAAGGTTTATAAAAACATAGATTGCTGGGCTCCATTCCCAGAATTCAAAACATCTGAGCTAAGGCCATAGAATTTGCAATTTTAACAAGATCCTAAGTGATACCAATATTGTGAGGGCACATTGAGAACCACTGATGTAGACAGTCTTAGTCATTAACCGTATTAAGCTGTGTGGCTGTTGTTAGGAAGACCACATATAAATATGAGTGCCATTAAAATTGTTTTAAGACAGCTCACATTTCTCAGCATGTAATACTCAAGATGTTTATTACTTAAGAGAAAGATACTGGAACCTTACTGTTCCCCATAACTAATCTTAAAATATGCCAATTTTTTGTTGTCTTTTTCTTTTTTTTAGTTCCTCTATAACAGAAAGAGATTTCTCAAAGTACTCAACATCAGCTGTCAGATTACAGTTTGTTCTGACTTTCTAGAAGTCTTTTACATTATGAAAATAGCCAGCTCGGTCAATAAGTGTTAATACATACTGATTGAGAAGATGTGCATTTTGGCTCTGGCTCACGACACTACACTCAGTACACGTTGTATCAGTATGTGCTGCTTACTGCCAATCCCATTTTCTCTTTTTTCTTTTTCATTGTCTAATTTTCTTATAAGCTCCAAGATGTACATTTAAATGCTTGCCACATCCCAGCTCTTACCAATCAGACTCATTATCATTTTATAAAAAATGCAGGCTGCCCCTAGTTATGTGCTTGCTTTTTCAATTCCAGGGCATTAAGCATTGCTGCCTCTAAGCTCAGTCCATTCTAACTTATTGTTAGAACCAAAATGAGTCTTGCCCTGAAGGGATCCTTTCAAACTGACTATTGGGCCTAAATGCATTTTTGCCCTTAGGCTCCCTCTATTCCTTCAAACTGATCATCCAGACTCCAGTGAATGTTGCCTTTGGGTTGTCTCCTTCAGTTTCAATTTCAAGGCTTGCCTGCTTTTTACCCTCAGGTTTTCCCTTTTCAGTTTCTGTGTTAGGTTTTAAAGGCCTAGTGGCTTTAAACACTTTCTCATTGCAATATTTTTCTGTTTCATGCTTCAATAACATGGATGTGGACTGTTGATTCATTGATCTGATGTTCCCTCTTAAGAATTTCAATATTCCCTTGTCTTATTTATTCATTTTTCTATTATACTTTATTCCAAACCTTAGATTCAATCAGTGGTAAACTAGGTAGCATGTAATCAACCATCTCACCAAATACATGTTTTCTACTAGATGAAATTACTTGCACACCTACACTGTTATAACCAGTCAAGTTATTGGTAATAAGCAAAAAATCCGTACTTGTTTCAGTTTAAGCAGAAATGGGTTTATGGGAAGGTATTCAGTAGCATACTGAAGTAACATGAAGCTGAGAACCATGCTCCACAAAACTGACTAAAGGAAGGTCCAGGGGGTGCACTGAAACTAGGTGGCTTGAAACAGAGGCATGCGCACACCAACAGTACAGCCCGGTTAGGGCAGCGCTAATGCCGATGCTGGACACTGATGCTGCCCTCGGAGCTGATGCCAGTAGATGCTGGATGTCACCACTGTCCTACAGAAGTGATTATTGAAAGTTCTTCCCTTTGAATTACTCGCTCGGTGTTCAAGGTCCCAGATCCACTTACTCAGTGCGTCCCTCCTTACTGGCTTGTACAGTGGGAGAGGAAGAGGTCCTGCTACCATTCAAGGCTTTCATAATGGCAGCATTCCCCTCATCTGACTCTAGAAGTGATTCATATATTGTGTCAAAGAAAACATGACTCTAAAATCATGGAAAATATTTACAAGATCATTATGTTAGAGGAGGTTGCTGGGAGATTGTGATCCTGGCAATTGGAGGCTCATTTCGTTTCTTCCTCCACTGTCCTTGGTATGTACATGCCACCTGCTGTTCTCCTGCAGCAGCTATCTCAAGCGTATAGCCTTGGAAGAGCAAGGTGCTCTGGAGACCATTTAGACTATGTGACAGCTTAGTCAAGGCCTCTATGAAAACCTCAAAGATTCTGGGGAGCGAGTGAGGAGACCTACTTCTCTCGAGGTCACCCAAGACAAGCCTTGTATGTAAGTTCCTTTGCTTATTAAACCTGCCACCTACCAACCTGCAGTGGCTTGCCTCTTTCTTTGTTTTCTCCTTACCTTCTGTGTGTGGAAGCAAATTTGCAATCAAACACATTGCCATGGACTACCTATAGGTAATACCTTATATGAGCTTTAGCAGGCTTTCATTTTTGGATTTAACTTCTCATTCAGTAGGACTGATAGTTTTTTGTTTTGTTTTTCCCCTTCCTGGCTACCCAGCACCATTTTTCTCTTTGTTCTTAACTCTCCTGGAATATAAGGTAAATTATGGACACTACCTGTAGGCCAAATTTCAGCTTATCACTAAACTGACAAGCGTGAGCAGCCTCAAGAAGCAGAGTTTAATCTGGTCAGAGGCAAATTATGCTGTCTCTTGGGATAGGTGGTTGTGTTGCCTTTGAAACTCTTGGAGAATTACGCACACTGTATGTTCTTGCATTACCTCAGTGAGCCTGATCTGTTTATCCTGAAGATTTTCTGTACAAGTCATTTATCTCTTCCTCCAATTTCCTCACTTTCATGTATTTCTGAACTATGTCCACCCCAACAGCCATATATGACCAACACAATGCACTTTTTTTTTTCTACAAACATGTTGAAATGTTGGCCTTATAGTCAATGATATCATTTGCTTATTTTGGGCTGGGATAGATCTGATTCTTTCTAGTCCTTTCTAGGTATGCCTTTAAGTAAAGTAGGTAGCACTTCTATACAGAAAAGAAGCTCACTGTAAGCTGCAAGCATCTCTAGGTGACTAAAAATCTATCCAATGGATGGATTATTTAATTCAGTTATACATGATTCAATTGTATGTCATTGAATATATTTTTAAAGTAAAATTTTAAAATTATAATATATTGTTTCATTCAGTAAACTCTAGTACCTACTTGTGTTTGTCACTGCTTCTCAGTGGTAAGGATAAAATACTGAAAAAAAGAATTTGAAAAATGCCCACTCTAACAGAGCTTACATTCTAATAGGGCCGTCAGACTTATATGTAATAATAAGTCAAACAAATATATGTGTTTATGTGGTCATAAATGCTGAGGAGAAAAAGGAGGGAAGGGACTTGTCAGTACTGGAAAAGGCAGAGCAGAAATGGGTAACATGGAAGGTGACACTTAAATGGAGACAGTGAGAGAGTGAGCCATGTGGACACAGAGATCATTCTAGATAGAGGAAAACAGAGTGCAAAACATCTTAGGGAGGAACCTCCCTGGTTTTTACTAGTGACATAAAGGAGTCAGGTTTGGTTGTCTGGAGGTTTTTGAGTAGAGCAGGTTTATTCCAGTTGACATTCAGTAGCACAATTTTGGTTCCTAGGTGAAACATAAATTATAAGGAGAGTGGGCAAAGCTAGAAAAGGCAGCATATTAAGAAGGCTACTGCAAATTAAAAAACAGATAATGGGGGCCTTGACGAGGTGGTGCCAGTGTGGGTGGCCAGATTTGGGATGTATATGCAGACATCGCTTACCATTTTGATGTTGAATGTGAGGGGAAGGATCAAGGGTGACTCCAGAGTTTCTGGCCTCCCCACATTGAGCAATGCAGTTTCCTGTGAAGTGATACCAGGAGGAAAAACAGGTTTGGAGGGAAAGATCAAGAGCTCAGTTTCAGACACATTGTTTGTGTTGGATATTAGATAGCTTAAGAGGAGATTGTTGGTTAGGTGGTTAGATATACAAGTCTGAAATTTAGGGAAGTGGTCAGGGCTAAAGGTACATTCGAGAGCCACCTGCATTCAAATAATAGTCAAAGCTAAAACCTATTGATGCATAACAAAATTATCCCCAAAACACCTCCATAGATTACAAATTAAAATATTTTCTTACAGTTCTAGAGATGAAGAAACTACTACAACCTGGAGAATTCTGTAGCTTGACCACACACATAGGAAGTTATGTGTCAGGGATCAATTTCAGAGATCTTTGTTTCTGAAGACCCAGCTCCTTCCACTACACAGCTCTGCACGCCTAGCATCTTTCTCTAGCTGGCTGATCTTTCCACAACTGCTCCCCAGTCTGCTGATGTGTCCCGCTCTGCTTAACTCTCCCATTTGGCCAGTTTCCTTTATCGGCCCAAATTCTTTCTTCATTGTCATTAATCAAAGATTGGAACTCTTCCAGTCATCTGAGTAGACAGGAAGGCAAAAAAGAGGAATGGACAAGGTGCCTCAGAGCTTAGACAGATATTGTCAAGACTCTTCAGACAGTTTTAAATGATGAGGATTGAATAGAGAGTGAGAAGGAGCAACTAATTATTGGAAATTTTTAAAAAATATATTTTTATTTAGGAATGCAGATAGTTATTTGTCTTTTTTTTTTCTTTTCCAACCATGTTAAATTAATGAAATTATAGAAAACTGTCCTTCAGGTTTCTTTAGGAAAGAAAGAAAATACAAATGTATGCATTCAGCAGTATACAATTTCTAAAAGGCAATTCTCCCATTGTCTATTTAGCCTCAAAATCTAGGAATTTCTTCTAAGCTTTCCTCCATTCCATCAAATTCTTTCCTCATTGATCTATAAGGATCACAAACTAAAATTTCTTTTAGGAATGAGAAGTTAAAATAAATGTTAAAGCTTAGGTTACCTGGCATTACAACAGAGAGTGGTAGGGTCCTTTGGTTCAAACTCCTCTGGGGATCCCAGAGACTTTTATATAAAATTAGATAAAATGACAAAAAAAAAAAAAGAAAAAAGCTTCTAGCACTCCTTCTAAAAATAAGACTTATTGATTAAACCTAGTAAATACTATAATTAAAGGTATAAGAGATGATAAAATTGAGATACAAATTTATAAAATTGGTGTATTTAAATGGGCTTTATATAAACCTTTTGCTTAATTATACTGTGGTATAGATGAGTTTAAATGGGGAACGCTTTTCCTTCTTGGTATTGTAAGACCGGGCACATAAATCTGCCCCTCAGGAAAACTCAAGAAAGAGAGCCCTTGTTAAGTGCCTATGCAAGCGTTTGAAGACATAATAAAGTAAACCCTTAAGTTTTAAAACATAAAACACTTCGGGGGTCTTCTCACTGATACAGAAAAGCAAATTATGGAGATACAGTTGGACTTAGGTGACAGACCGGTTCATTGGGAAACTAAAAGCAACTATCTTTGTCTTACAAACCAGAAATGTAAATACAACAAACAATGACTTGATACTGAGCCTAATTAGCTCAATGAGGTAAAACTTAAGGCCAAAGAAATTTTTGACATTTTAGAGCTCAGAACTCTGATGGGTCCTTCAGACTTTGTCAAGGACAAATACAAATCTTGAAAGTCTTTTGCATAAATACTAAGCCTTAGTGTTTTGAATAAGCACATTCAACTTATTCCAGCTGTTATTTATAAGCAGTAAATTTATATTGTAATACCTAATTCATAACTAAGTTTTAAAGAGAAGCTATGAGATCTCTAGTTTTGTCTGTTTATAAGTCTGTGTACACATTATAGATATGAGATATCTCTACTGCTAAAAATATTAAACTTAAATTTATAAAAGAGCTCTATTTAATTGACTTAAAAGTAAGCACTTACAAATTAGATATTTCTAAAATAAAAACTGGCCAAATTGACTTTCAGGTTCTTGTGAACTGAAAAATATTCAGTATTAATACTTAGTATTAAGTTTGGTTTAAGTTTGTTGATCTAATTAATATAGACGTCTTTTGGGTCATCAATATTAAGTATAATACCTTTACCTAGGTTTAATGAAAGTCAAATAAGCTCTTGTTATATCTGTTGCAGATTTGTCAGAAAAATAATAGTAATTTAGTGTGATAAAATTCTTGTAAGTAAATTAAGCACAAATGAGATAAGAGCTTTTGGGTATCACAGCGAAAAAAAAATGTGACAATGAATATATGTATGTTCATGTATAACTGAAAAATTGTGCTCTACACTGGAATTTGACACATTGTAAAATGACTATAGGAATTTGACACATTGTAAAATGACTATAACTCAATAAAAAATGTTAAAAAAAAGAGCTTTTGGGTAAATGCTTTAAAAATAAGTTTATTTTTAAAATGTATGCTTAAATAATCTGTAAATATTTGGTATCTTAAAATTGTAGAGTTGTGCTAAATTAAGTTAAATGATGAGACTTTATTAAATAACTAGGTTATTCCCAAATAAAGTAAGATATTAAAACATTACTTACTAAACATTGGCTTCCCTTTACAGAGAAGCTAAAGGTATTAGGGACTGTTGAGAAATATGTTTGGCGATACCTTAAGAGATTTTCTATAAGAAAGCACATACTTTAAAAATTATTATTGGTATTTATATTCGTCAGTCTTCACTATGCTGATGTAGAAGACAGTTCATAATTGCTTATTTCCTAGTTTTCATTGAAAATTGAGGATTTTGAGTGTTAAGTGTTCTAATTTGTAATTAAAGTTAGTACAAATGATGATGAAAACATTTTTGGTATACAGTAAAAAATAGAGTGTATGTTTTCAGCAAAAAAGTATAAAAGATAAAATTACATTTTGCTACTTAGAGTTTGTAGTTTCTAGATGAGAGAATTAAGGAATAAAATAATATGATACAGAAAGCAATAAAAGGTTTGTGGAGAAGGGATCTTGAGAAAAGAGTTTTGTGTATATGATTGGGATTGACTAAATGGATTTTGTTAAAAGTAAGCTGGTACAAGATTGGGTTTTAATTCTCTATGTTAAGAAAACAGTTTCTTAGAGTACTACTTTTGTAAACAGATTGTGTGAGTGTGCTTTAAATGATTTGTATCTGTCTTTAAAACAGTTATCACTTTGGTTGAGTAAGTAAGTATTGTTTCACAGTGACCTATGATTTTATCTGACCAATGTTTTGAAACTTTTTAACAAGATTCCCAAATACCAAATTTTGAATAAAGTCCTTTTGACCTCCGGGATAGCTTTGGGATGCTTTAGAGGGCCCTTGAAACTTCCCAAAGAGAGATATTAAACTAACTAGACATATTTGGTATGTTAAATTGCCAAAAAAAGAAAATCAAGTAATTGGTGATAAAACTTAGGTTATATTGTGGAGATAAAAGTCACTAATATAGTTATTCCAAAATTTGTATAAAATTCCTAAGAATCTAATATGTCCTGGTATCAGTCATAATGCTAATTATTATCTTAAAATGTTGTATGTCATAATATCCAAGTTGCTTGTCAATTGCATTATAATCAAATCTTTAACCATACCATTTTAAATCTTGTCATTTATATAAACAGACATTGTTTTACTTTGCTTTTATAAAATGAAGATCTTCAGGATGATTAATAAAAAAGGGACTTTTAAACAAATATGTTCCTAATAATTTTTAGATAATACCACTCAATTGGGTAATTATGAGACTCTGATGGAAACCTGATGAATTCATCCAGATAAACATAAACTGATTACATGAAACTGAATGAACTGATGAATATGATTAATAATCTTATAATTTTTGAGAAAACATACTGGCCTTTACTCTTTATTTTCCAGAAAAACCTTTTCTCTTATTCTATGACCTACAACAAGTTGATAAAGTATGCCTTTGTAAACAAGGATGAAACATTTATCTTTTTCTCTCTACTTGATCCTTCCAGAATTTCACTTCTCCATCTGGCTCCGCTGTGGATTTGAGGGTTACGGCAACCAGATTACAACTAGTTATACTAATCATTGTTTAATAATTTGTTTCTAAATTGTTATGCTTTGTATGACTTTATTAATGTTACTAACTGTATTACTTTTTCTATTTTATAAAATTGTCATCTCTTATATTTCCCAATGGGTAACTAGGCCTGACAAGATGGCTAAACATCTTTAAAAATAAAAATAGATCACATTATAACCCTGCATAGAATAATTGTAGTAGTGTGATTCTAGCTATGGGAATGAGCAACGAGGGAAAAACATTTCCTGGATCATAATAGACTAGTAAGACGAGTGATCCAGAGAAATTTTTGAGTATCAACAGGGCCTGATCCAAAAATTCACACTTTTGAGTGGCACGTCATCAGAATCTTTACCTGATCTAGGAATGAGCCTTCCTAGCGTTGTGGAACAAAAATGGTCATGAAATGGCTCCCAAAATATTGGTTAAATTTAGGTCCAAGGAGGGGAGCACCGTGAACAAAAAATACTGCAAACCATATCAATAAACAAAGAATGCTGAAGCCATCAAGTCAGCGTCTGCTGCCACCCCCAAGTTAGGACAAACCTGCAGCCCAGCCTCTCAGCCACTCATGGTGGTGCACTCTGAGGGGACTCAGAATAAGAAAGGACAGGATACTGGCCCTATATAGCTAGGTGCTTATCAAAAGAATGAATTCAGTGAGCCCAAATGTTTGCTCCCTCCCATACACAGAAAAGCACTAAATTCTTTACTTGAGCTGTCTGATTTTCTTCATTTAGCAAGTAATCTTTCAATGTTCCAAGTACCTGGTCTTTGTTGTGAAAGATCCTAGTTCCTCCTCTACCTCTTTGGAGCAGTGATTTGCGAGGCTGTCATCCAGGCTTGAGTCCTCCCGCCAAATAAAAGTTAACTCTCAACTTTTAGGCTGTAAATGTTTCAGTGGACACCTCCCTCCTTCCTATCCTTTTGTGCTTTCTTTGTTTCAGAAACATGACCCTTATAGTGCTCACTTTAATTATATGATTAGGGTAGCCATTTAACCATTTGAATACATAATACTAGGAAAACTAGTAGGATTTTATTTGTTAGGCTAATCGGTAGTCCCTATTAATGAATTTTTCTTAGACCTTCTTGTCTTTTATTATTATAGAAACTATATGTAGACTATTATTTTAAAGAAAGCCTGAACTATTGCTTAGTAGAGAAATTTACTCCAAGGTTTCTCTGTTATGTTCTAGGAGGCTCATGGTAGAAATTGCTTCCTTAGTGTCCATTACCAGAATGAAGACAAATTTAAAATTAATGATTTATTTCAGATTGATTCCCAGACCTAAGTGTACACAGGATATGATAAATAATCTTGTTTAGTCATTTATGGGTCTGAATGACCAGTAGATTTTCTACTCTGAAAATTTCTGAAGCTCCCTTTCAGCCCATTCAGAATTATCATGTGGAATTCACATACTCTTTCCACATTCTCATTAAAGGCATTAGAAACTTCTTACTGCCGAGTATTATTGACTTTCCTGTAACATCCTATTTACAATATGTATTCTGAGTTTCCAGTCTCTCTATTAATATTTCTATTAACATCTCTATACTGTTTTTATCCCCTTGCATTAATAATAGTGTCATATATACCAGTTTCAGAGTGCTTATTTTATTTCCTTACTTAAGGGATTCTACATATCCCCAAGCTTTCTTTTGTATATATATGATGGGTCAAATTTGCAAATGATCCAGTAAGATCATTATCATTTATATGAATGCAACTTGTGACTTTAATAATTGCTCACAAATTAATTAACTGTAGAAATCAGTAGCTTGTAAATTATAAACCTAAGCTCGCATATGTAATTCAAATGTAAGTTCATAGCAAGATAAATATTCTGTATATGTCCATTTACTGATTTGAATTTCCATTAAAATACTGAAATTAAACATTAGAACAGGGTCTGCTAGAATGGTTAAAGTTATTTAAATTGAGGAATGTAAGAGAGAGAAAGAGATTGGTTTAAATTTTAAATTTGTAAATATGGGTATGTATGAGTCTGTAGATAACCTCTTGGTTGGGGAATAAGGAATTTTATTTTATTAACTACAATAAAACAACAACACAAACAAATCTCATACTAGGCTATAACATCAGGAAATCACAATACAGTAATACTGAAGAAAAATAAAATAAATGGAAATATTTTAGGATAAGAAATATGTACAATCTTAAATATATGTGTGTGCATGCATAATGATCTGAGAAAGTTCTTTATTTAAAAAAAAATCTAGATTTACGAAGGAAATAGAAAGCCCACATACCATAGAACTGAAAACCAAATGACATTAAAGCTATCATCATTGGGAACATAGTAATGTTCTCATTAATAATTAAGTGGCTTATAATCAGGTCGATCATTGGTATTAAGATGATGTAGTAATAGTAGATTCAGTTAGTCACAGACAGGAAGGAAAACTATGAGCTTGAAATATGAGATTTTTTTTCTTTTCATTGTATGGAAGCAATGCAAGAAATTTACTCTTGGATCTGTAGAGGAGAGAAAGGGGCTCAGTACACCACTTTTCATTAAATGCGTCTTAGTATTTTGTTGTTAAAAATATGTAAGCAGAATAAAACGGGCCTTTTTGTTTCCATATTAAGATCCATCCTCAAATAGCTTTATATACATTCAAAGGAAACAAAAAACTAACACAGAAAGCTCTTCAAAGTAGTACGTATTCAGTGAAGGCTTTTGAAGAAGCACAGAGGGGTGTAACTAACAGAGTAACTATCACATTCAAATACCTCTACTCATCTCTTTCCAGTGCCTCACACAATACTGCCACTGTTCTAATTTCTATTCCAGTCTTTCCCTTCAAACTCCAGCACCTCTGCAATTCCCTTCTTTTCCTTGTCATGACCCTGTCCCCAGTTTTTAGATTTTTATCTTTTTACTTGTAAGTAATTTTGTGTAAATTAAAAATCAGTTTACATACCCTGAGAATAATCCAATCCACAACTTGTCTATTATCCGTTCCTGTACAACTAAGGCCTGTGATCTGATATCTGACAACAAATAAATTCTTCTTTGATTGCTGTGGGGGGAGGGGTTAAGGCTGTGAATATCTACATTTTTGTCCCTATCTAAATATCACTGCATTGAAAACATGTTTTCATTCTTGCAAGAAAAGTATCTATGAAATATGCCTCTGGGAATGGGGTGTGTGTATGTGAATGTAGGGGGCAGTATTAGGAACCCCATATTAGCAGAAGTGGAAGTGAAAATCTGATCCAGCCCAAATGAATCTGCAAAGAAAGCAGAAGTTTTGTAGGGTGTGGCCCCTCTGTAGGGGTAGAGAGGTGAGTGTGCTACATGGCTTCCTTCTCTTGCTGCTGTAAATAGTTTGATCCACTTCAGGCTCTTGGCCAAGATTAAATAATAATAATAATAATGATAATAATAATAATAATAATAAGGCATGTTCCACATAGTAAAAAGAGGGAAAGCTTAGTCTTTGTAAATGGAAAGAAGAGGTTACAGGCTTGGATAGTGAGGCAAAGCTTCAGTTGGATTTAACCTTAAAAGATGACATAACCTCTGTGAACTCATAAACTGCAGAGACTCAGTAATTGAAATCGGTGACTTCTGATGAAATTGGGCTCAGTTGGAAAATTTTGGAAACTTTATTGGTGCTATTCAAGAAAAGGAAGAAACTTCATGACAATTTTGAGGTGAATGATCTTTTTGAAAATGAGAACATGACCCAGATTCAGACTATAATGATGGCTTCAGTGGATCTAATTAAATCTAAAAGGTTCCATATAACAATCAACATTGCAGAAGAACAGGCAAGATGATCTGATGAAGAAAATCCAAAAGGCAGCATTGTAACTGGTGAGCATATGAGAACTAACATTTGTATCAGTCTTTTTCAGGTATAGCAGCCTACCTGGGATTAGGGTATTGGGAAGGATCTGTATTTCCCAGCACATACTTTGACCAGTTATTAGCCTGCAGATGAGCTCTGACAGAGGACGTAAACAAGCAGGGATGGTTTAGCACAGGTATGATGGATGGAAAGAAACTAACGTAACAGTGTACAACTCTTCTATACAGATGGATTCCAAGAAATTGTCTGCCAGAAGGTACTGGAAGAACCATTATGTTGTAACTCTAGGAACTGACTGGGAGATGTATTAATATATGACTGGTGGTGATTACAATACCTAATATTTATTGAGATATACTGTGTATATACTGAGATATACTATACTATATTTTGTCTAAGGACAGTATTCTATATTGTTATGCTGTTTTTATGCACTTACTACCAATGAGAAAAACAAGACCCAGAAACATTGAGGAATCTGCTCAACCTTCTACTGCTTAGGGAATAAAGCAAAATTGGAAGGAAGAGTTTAGTGACACCAACAGGCAGGCCAGGGCAGCAGTATCAGTATAAGGGAGTCACTGAATTATCAACTAGGACTTCAGCAGGGCCTTTAGTGAGGGCAATGTCAGACAGGGACAATGAAGCAAGACCGGCCTGGGATGAAAACTAAAGAGTTAATACAGCCGGTGAAGCAGCTTTCAGGAAATGCTTCTTAACAATGGAAGGAGGATAAAAAATACATGGGAATCACTGATTGAGAAGGTGCTTTGTGCTTTGGGTAGCACAGATTAGGCATGCATATAAGTCTAGAGGAGTGCTGGAGGATTCCAGGAAGAAGACTGAGGAAGACCAACAAAGAGTCAGGATGAAATGACAGCTACAGTTCAAGGAGCAAAATTGTATTATGTGCCATCTTTCTGAGTGGTAGAAATTATGTGAAACAAGAAAACATACCTTACTGAGAAATGTGTTAAGCACAGAGAATACAAACCTAAGGAGAATACTTAACAAAAACATCCAGAATAGAAAATTTAAGAAGTGTATATATGTACACACATGCATGTGGATATGCAAACTTTTTGGAAACCATACACATTAAAGGGGTTATAATTCGATGACTGTTCTAATACAAAAGCAGCATTTTTTTCCTACTCTTGCCTTTTTTAGCCTCTTTGATAAAACACTCCCTTAGCCTAGAGCAAGCCTTTTGTATTGAAGGTTAAATTATTAGTCTTCCTTTTGGAATTATAAGAACTTGAAAGACATACTACTAAATGAAAGAAGCCAATCTGAAAAGGCTACAAACTGTACAATTCCAACCAAATGAGATTCTGGAAAAGGCACAGCTACCGAAACAATAAAAAAATTGTGGTTTCCACGGGTTTGGGGAGAGGGAGGGATAGAGGAATGAACAGATGAAGCGCAAGGGATTTTAGGGCAATGAAATTATTCTGTATGATACTATAGTGGTGGCTACATGTCATTATGCATTTGTCAAAACTCATAGAATGTACAACATCAAGAGTGAACCCTAATGTGAACTACGGACTTTGGTTGATAATAACGTGTCCATGTTGATTCATCGATTGTACCAAATATGTCACGCTGATGAGGGATGTTGAAGGCAGGGGAGTATATAAGTGTGGGTGAGGAGGGCTTAAAAAAAAATACATATATATATATATAAAAGAACCTTTGATAATAAATTTTGAGTATATCAAAATAGTTTCATGTTCTCCACAGAGTAAGTGGTATCAAAAAGAGATCAGCTATTTTTCAGTTTAAAAATTCACATAAAAAACCAATACTTTAAAGATAACAGTATTATTTCCATTAAAAAATTATCTCACAATTTTTAGAAGTGTTTATAGGGGATGAAAAAATTTTCCTCAACCCTCTTAGGGTCCCTGGCTGAGTCTGAGAATTAAATTGGCAAAGATATATTAACAGGAGAAAAACATACAAATTTACTTAATAGAAGTTTTACATGATATGGAGCATTCAGAAGGAAATGAAGACCCAAAGAAAGAGGCCTGTGTATTTTTAACTCTAGGTTTGATGAAGGGTGTTAGTATATGGGCAAAAAAAGTTTTCTCTTTTAGGTTCTTTGGCTGGTCTGTTAATTAAATCGATATAAGACAAATTAACAGGAGAAAAACAAATTTTGTTTATATGGGAACCTCATAAAAATATGAGATTTCAGGGCAGCCAGGTAACTGAAGTGTATATAACATTCTGAGCTAAGGATACAAATGGAAGGAAGGCCATTTGCAGGAAGCTGAGAGATGTTTGCACAACAAAGGTTGCTCTGTTAAAAGCAGATAAATTTCTTAGGTAAAAATGTATCTCCTCAATAGCTCTTTTCTGTTACAGGCCCCCTTTCCAAAGTAAATTTAGGCAGTTGAGGGAGGGGGTAAAAATTTTACCTGAATCTGCTGGGTTTTGATTGCCTATAATGCAAAATACTTCTCATGCCAAAGTGGCATATTTTGGGGTGACCAAGTCTGCTCCCCTTCAATAGGTTAAGGAATATGAGATAATCATAGTAAACTGGGGGCAACTTAGTAATGCTCGTTTCCTAGGATTCTTCTTGGCATCTCTTTGTCTTTGGAGGTAAGGATGCTTCTTTCCTCTCAGGCGCAGGGAAAACAAGGTATTTGGAGAGCACTTCTCACATGAGGGTTCTGTAACCTGTTTCAGGGAAAAAAAGTGAAGGGGGAGAGGAGGTCAGAGTGATCTTCTTGCTCTTGCCATTTTCTCACACTGCTTCAATTAAAATAGTCAGTATTCCAAGGTACCATATTTTGGGGTGGTGTATCCTGAATGACATAATTTTATTTCTAAAGTTATATTAAAATTAAATAATGCATAAATATTAATTTAGTATTAAGATATATATTTGATAGAGTCAAATATTATTTTCTAGCTTTTAATACAATTATTTGACCTAAGATTTAGAAATTAAGGGTAATTTCCTAGTAAAGAAAATAGTTGCTTTATAATTTTCTTTGTATAATGAAAACATAAGCACTACTAATTTTTATAATAAAGTGAAAAACAGAATGATACCAATGTAAAAGCATTTCAGTTTTTCAATTAAATGCCTCAGTGTCTGTGTTTTCAGTGGTAGAGATGGTAAATCACAGTGACAGTTATTCTTGAAAGGGCCGAAGAGACAGGTTTCCCAAATTCAGAAAGGACTGTACAAGCACAGAAGTCTTAAGACTAGGGATGAATAATCTGCAACCACCAGTTTGTCTTAAAACCATAGATCAATTGTAGAACACTATCACATCTCCTCTTTTATCAATTTCTTTATATGCAATCAAAGGAAATAAGTGATTTCATAGTGTTGCCATCTCTAGTGTTGAATTAATAACAACAATATTTATATGCAGATAACCTTTAAAAGTTAGAGGTCATTATAACGTCACAAATGAGTCTTATATCAGGAAATGTCAAGTATTATAAATAGTTGAAAGTAATAGTCTATAGTCCCCATCAACCTACACATATGGGCCCATATACAAACACACTGGCCTTATTAGGGCTGATTCATACTCTATTTGACAGAAAAGATGAGTAGAGTGAAAAGTTTGATTTTTTTTTTAATGTTGATGTTGAAATATAAATACAGTTAATATGAGCAACATTTTAAGACATGTATGTGGGGCATATAATTTTGAACTTACAGTTTTAAACTCAAATTATAACTGAGTAAAGGGTTCCTGTGCCTGCAGTGCAGAAGTCCAAACTCTGCCAGTGGGAGTTTGCATCAAGGTAAAGGTTTGTTGCTGGGTGACAAGCACGTGAGTGGGAGACAAGCTTCAGTTCCACTCCAAGTTGGTTCTGGGTTAGGCGTTTTTAAAAGGAGAAGAACAAAGAAGCTGGGGTTAGTCATTGTCTTGTGACATTTCTTAATAGCAGTTTGGGGAATAAGGATGTCTCTGGTTTGTTATTCTCTGGCCATGTGGTCCATGGCTTGGGAGTCTCTTAATGAGCTCATCTTGCCCTGGAGAAACAACCTGAAGTTTGTACGTCAGTGATGTTACTTACAGTAGCAGTTTTAGTACATTAACTGTATTGACAACAGCAGTTTTTGTCATCTGACACTGGTTTATTAGTGTTTACTTAGCACAGGATTGAGGTCAGAGGGAACAAAAAAGGGAATAAAATTTTAGATAGAGAGGTGAATCATAAACTCTTCAGAGAACTGGGTTTTAGAGGACTCAGTTTCAAAAGTATTTTAAAAATCTTGAATGTATTGTTAAAATCTAGTCAAATTTTTCATTGTTATTTCATTCTTATTTGCTTATTGATGGTTATCATCAGTTTTTATAAATGAACTTACACAAACTGATAAGGGAAGATATATAATATTAAATATAGATATGCACACATGATATGTACAGCCTTTTTTGCTAACAATTATTTTAATGACCATTATTACTGATATTAAAGACCTTTGGTATTAGTTGAGGGTATGACTAAAAGAACAAAGTAAGATTTTCTCCATTGAATATATGTGAAAATAATCTATTCTTTCTAGCTCCAACTTTTTTTTTTTTTTTTTTTGTTAACTTCAATACGTAACCAAGCAGGATCCTGTGGGGCCTTCCCAGGACAGACACCTCCCCCTATGTTATCTGTTTGCCTCTTGTTTGTAGAAGAGTTGTAGTCTCCCAGCCACTCTGTCGCGCAACCAAGTCACAAAAACCTGGTTCAAGAATTAATGATTGAAAGGATATGAACATGTAGTGACAAAAATAGCAGTTGGGCTAGGAGAACTGGTAAGAATTTAAGCCATAGGGCCATCACAGAATCTTTACTTCCTCCCCAGAATACCTAGGTAACAGTATCTGATGCACATTTCCTGAATTGTTTCACAGATGCTAAAACTCTCACCAAATGGAAGGAGTTAATTACTGGACCATGAGCACGTAGCCTCCAGACCTACTAGAGCCTGAGGATTGATATTGTTAAACCCCTGCGACACTGCCCTGTTACCTCACCATCAACCAGTCAGAGAATTGTGCATGAGCTGATGACATAGCCTGCAACTCCCTCCCTCACATTGCCTTTAAAAATGCTTCCTTGAAACCCTTCAGAGAGTTAGGGTTTTTTAAGCATTAGCTACCCTGAACTCCTTGCCTGGCACCTTAAAATTAATGCTGCACTTTCCTTCACCACAGCTGGGTGTCAGTAGATTGGCTTTATTGCACAAGGGTGAGCTGACCCAAGTTTGGTTTGGTAACAAACAGATAAAATAACTATCAAATATAGATGAGATATTAATTAGCATTGCAGCAAATATGTTTCCTAATGACCTAAGCCATGAAATACAAACCATGCTGTTGTAGCCATGTAAATGTGCTACTTAAATCCTTCTATGAAAACCTAATTTGACCAATGACCCCAACTCTTACACTCTAAAAGTAGTAAGACTACTAAAGGAAGTCTGTGTCTAGGAGGCAGGGGGCTTTTCTGATGGTGACTGTGACTCAAGGAGTTACGTGGGCCTCACGACACTTTCTGCCAGTTGCACTGCAGTTTAAGATCTTCTGTCCAGGCTCTTCCTTCCCTTTATTCTTCATAGAAATCAGAGCCTTATTGTACTCTGCCAGCTGCTTGGTCTTCCCACCTCCTTTCCATTTTCTGTCAGAGGCATTTTCCCCAATCACTTGCATATCTAATTCCATTTTGGGATTTGCTTCATTGGAGACCCTGACTAACACCCAAGTATTTTGGTATTTTGGAAATTTCACAGTAGAGTTTCTTTATAGATTTTTAATTTAGCTCTAAAAACACCATATTGATGTTTGAAATACTAATGACTTGCATAGTCAGAAAATTTGTAAGCATTATCATGGTGACCAGATGCTGATGCCGGTCTAGGCAGCCCCTGATTTTTACTTTCCTTCTCTTTAAAGAGCTATGGTTCTCCTAAAATGAATATTGGCAGTTTTGCCAATGGAGAGTTGTGCAAGGGAAGCAGGCAATCAATATGGTGTAAACATGGGCTGAAATCTTCCTTAGAAGACTGAGAAAAGGAAGATTGGTTTGTGTCATCTTTGTCATTGAAATATAAGAATATATATAAGGTATGAAGAAGAATATATGGTTGTGCCACATACAGGAAGAAAGAGTGGAGAAGGAGATATTTTACAGTATTGAGAAGAGGAAAAGTAAAATAAAAATTAAAAAGCTTTAGGGTTCAAAGAAAACTTGATAGATCATATTTGGAAAACCATATTAAAACATTTCTACTTCCGTAAAATAAGGGTATATTATTTTACCCTTATTTTATATCAGACGATCTCTGATGTGTTTTTTTAATTGAAATATAGTTGGGTTTATAAGTTGGGTTAATTTCTTGTGTGACAGTGATAGCATAGCGATTCATTTATACATATATATTCCTTTTCATATTTTTTTATTATAGGCTGTTATAAGATATTGAATATAGTTCCCTGTGCTATACAGTAGGACCTTGCTCTTTATCTATTTTATAAATAGTAGTTTCTGATGTTTTAATATGAAGTCTGGCTCTAATAGTCTATGACTCCTTCCTTAAGTTATTAAATATTTACACAATGGCTGCTATATGCCTACGTTGTGCTGTGCCCCAAGCTGCAGGTCTCTTACAGGGAAGAGAGACAAGTAACTGATACAGTAATACAGTGTGGTAAATACCATGGAAAGGTATGCCTAGGATGTGACAGGATGTAGGATAGGGGCATTTAATTCATTCATGTGAGAAGAATCAAGAAAGACATTTCAGATAAAGGAATGCATGGGTAGAACTAAGATATGAATTCATTTCCTACGTGGTTTGGAGCAGGGGAGCATGCTTTTAGTCATCAGCTTGTTTAAAGATATTGGACCATCAAGTGACTCCATCTATTTGGAGACATTAGAGATAAGCATGTCTTGAGCAGCTGAGGGAGACAAGGGGTGAGACAGGCGATACAGACAGGCCAGTTCTCAAAAGTTTTTAGAAAAGCAGGGATTTCTTCCTGAAAAACATGAAGAGCATTGGAAGAATTTTACTAAAAGAAGTTCTATAGTCAGTTTTGGCTGTTAGAAAGATTGCTTTGAATGTAGTAAATCAGAACTATGTGAAGAAAAGGTAGGCAAATCTTTTAAAAGTTTATATGTAATAAAGTAGTACGTAATATGATTTAATATATTTTGGTTCAACAAATAAAAAATTAATTGCAAAAAGACACAGGGCTTTAGAGTTCTAGAAACTGAATACAATTTTTAAAAAAATCAGATCTCGCTAAGAAAGAGACTTCTAGTGAATAAAAGAGGAAATCTCCCTTGACTCTTCTCCTGGACTCTCACCCTGTGTTAGCCACAGTTCCAGCAGAGTTCCTCTCCTTAGCTGTCATCATTCACTGCAGTTGGCAATGATTCATTCTTACCCTAATTTGAAATCAGTAATAGGAAGCTGGCATGGTTGAGGATTACGGCTGGACTTGATAGAAAATCATCATTGAGGTATCATTTGATAAGAAAATTGAGCGTTTCACAGTTGATCCTGTAGAAAATGAGGGGTTTTCCCCTAAAATTGACTCTTGGACAATGAATATGCCTCTCCTCCCAGCTAGTTTCTTAATATATAATCATCTGAAATTTCACTGAAATTTTTTTACCACTTGGATATAAACCAGGCTTAGGGTAATGGGGCAGATAAGGGTCCGAGGACCCTTAAACGAGGTGTCAGTAAAAAACAATACTTGAAGGATGCCTTCAAAACAAAGTCTAAATCAAAGTCAAATATACCCAACTTCATTTTGTCCTCAAAAGTTGCCAGTGGGTGGTTAGATTGATGGATGCCTTAACACCACTTTGTGCTCATATCCCTCCTATGCTGTTATTGTAAATACCTCTGTGATTGCATTATACTGTAATTATTAGTTTACAAGTCTGTGTCTCCTGCTGGACCATGAGCTACTGGAGAACTGATACCGAGTATTTTTATTTATTTATTCCCAGCACCTTGCATCGGTCCTTGGCATATATCAGATACTCTGTAAATATTTGTTATAAGAATACATAACTTGATTGGTTATAATTTTAAAAAGAATTCAGATACCTTGAAAATGGCCATTTTATAAATAACAGTTTCTTGTCCTTCACTTGTCTTCTGGGAATTACTCTGCTAAGCAGGTAAACTTCACCAGCTTTCTTTGCTTTAGATAGTGATTTCGAGATCCTTGCTCCTGCCAATGTTACTGCTTACAGAAGTACAATGCGGTTAAAGCTGAGCCCTCAGAGTTGCTTCCTAGTGTCAGCAGGGAAGGATTTAATTAGCCACTGAACTTCCTCAGGTGTGGGGGACAGCTCTCCCTCTTCTGCTAATGAGGTCTGAGCTGCCAGCCAGCTACACTGGTTTCTCTCCTCAGGTTCAATCACTCTCACACAGCTGGTGAGCTGGCTTCCTGACGACCACTTAGTCCCCGCTGGTATGAAAATGGCTCTGTCAGGAGTTACCCTGGCTATGCTCTGGGAGTATCTTCCCCCTTGTAACTTCAGACTGGTTGTGACTCCAAAATCTATCATTTATCATTGACTATTCTACTTGACTGAAGATGAATCTTCGCATCTTCCTCCTTTTTTCCTCCCGAGTCTTCCCCCTTGCTTCCTTCAAGGAGATGCGCGTGCAGGAGTTTCGGTTAGATTTTAGGTGTCTTTATGAAAGCTTTTATGTCTGTTCAAGGATAACGTTTTTTTTCCTGAAGATAAATTTAGGTGGTTTCTGTTTATTAATAAAAATGCAAGTAATATATCATTGTAGTTTTGATTTGCATTTCTCTGATAATTAGCAATATTGAGCCTTTTTTCATGTGCCTATTGGCCATTGTATATCTTCATTGAAGAATTACTTGTTTAGGACTTCTGCCTATTTTTGAATTGGGTTGTTTGTTTTTTTTATTATTAAGTTGTATGAGCTGTTTATATATTCTAGAAATTAAGCCCCTGTCAGTCTCATCTTTTGCAAATATTTTTTCCTGTTCTGTAGGTTGTCTTTTTGTTTTGCTTGTGGTTTCCTTTGCTGTGCAAAACTACAAAGAGGTATCACCTCATGCCAGTTAGATGGCCATCACTCAAAAGTCCACAAATGATAAATGCTGGAGATGCTGTAGAGAAAAGGGAGCCCTCCTACACTGCTAGTGGTGGTGTAGTTTGGTGCAGCTGTTATGGAAAACAGTATGGAGATTCCTCAAAGAACTAAAAGTAGACTTACCTTATTATCCAGCAATCCCACTCCTGGGCATATATCCAGAGGGAACCTTAATTAAAAAAAATACATGCACCCCAGTGTTCATAGCAGTACTATCTACAATAGCCAAACCATGGAGACAACCTAAATGTCCATCAACAGATGACTGGATAAAGAAGATGTGACATGTATATATACACACACATAATGGAATACAACTCAGCCATAAAAAAGAATAAAATAATGCCATTTCCAGCAACATGGATGGACCTGGAGGTTGTCATTCTAAGTGAAGTAAGCCAGAAAGAGAAAGAAAAACACTGTAAGATATCACTTACATGTGGAATATTAAAAAAAAAAGACAAACTTATTTACAAAACAGAAACAGACTCACAGATGTAGAAAACAAACTTATGGTTACTAGGGGGAAAGGCGGCTAAAGGGATAAATTGGGAGTTTGAGATTTGCAGATACTAACTAATATATATAAAATAGATAAACAATAAGTTCATATTGTATAGCACAGGAAACTATTATCAATATCTTATAGTAACTTATAGTGAAAATATGAAAATGAATATATATATATGTTCCTATATGACTGAAGCATTATCCTATACACCAGAAATTGATACAACAGTGCAAACTGACTATACTTCAATAAAAATAAATATATACAAAAATTTTAAAAAGCTGAAAAAATTCAAGCAATACAGAGGAAGATAAAGAAGAAAGTTAAGAAAAGCACACCAGGCCCACTAGGCCCTCTGTCCAGATAGAACCATTCTCAGCATTTGACAAACATAACTCCAGATATTTCCATATGCATGTAGATACAAAATTAGATGAACCAAGGAACAGGTAAATATACGTTTACAATAAATGAGATCTTTTTGTGTGTGTTTCTAATTAAGATAAGTATTATACTTTTTCTTTTATATAGGAGACATTCTAAGACAGGCTGGACATTTTTTAAAACTTAAATATACTTTAAATATACAAATCAAATTATATCAATGGTTTTAAAATGATAATTCTTTCAAACTCACCCTAGTGACCTCACTCAGATATTATGCACACGGTCAGACTTCAGTATTAACACAGTTAGCCTAGAGAATGTCAAAAAGGATCTGCTCAAATGGCCAGAGCAATCTGAGTACAAACTACAAATACTAATAATACTAATAACTGTACAAATAGTCATTCAGAAACTGATTCTGAACCTGGGATGAGCATACAGCTCATCTGGAAACTGCATCTTGTTAAAATGCAGGTGCTGAGTTAGAAGGTCAGTGACGGGGCCTCATACCTGCAACCTAATAGGAGATGTCAGTGTTTCTGGCCTTGGACTGTCCTGTAGGCAGCAAGGTTTAAAAAGTACACAAAGTGTCAGGTACTGTGCTAGGCAAATTTGTCAGGGTTATATTCATGATCTCATTGAATCATTACAAAAACTTACAACTGCTGCATTTATGAGTATGAAACCGAGGCTCAAAAAGCATAAAATATGTACCTTAAGTCACTCTACTAGTTGGTTGCAGATAGGTGTTCGAATCTAAGCCTGTCTGTCTCCAGACAGACATGTTTTCCTTTATGAGGTCCCCTAATGTTTCATTCTGGAAAGTTGATTGCTGAGAGTGATCAAGATAAAAATCTGTAACATCATTAAATTATGCATAAACTTGAAAATATCACAAACAGTCCATAAAACTAGGACAAGGTTTTACCTCAAAAACAAAAATAAAACAAAATTCGTGCTAGTTGGAAGAACATATCAGTGAAATTTTGCATTTTTATAATGGATTAAAGAAGAATTTAAATGTTTCTCTTTAGATTTATGAGTTACTGCAGTAAAAAGTACAATTAGAAAAAGCTGGAATATACTCAGCCTTAAGTTTGATTATCAGAAAACTTTTATAGCTAATGTGCAGACCACAAACATCAAGTATTTGCCCTACAAATTATTAGCATCTATATTATTTTTATCTTATGATGTCCATAATAACTGTTACTTACCCAAATAATTGACCTTATTTATATGCCCTGATTTCACAGGGAAGAACTTTTCAGTATTTCTAAAAGAAGTCATCCTTACATATTAAATTTGCTATATTTACCTGCAACTTAGATAAAATGGACATATTCCTTGCAAATAAAATAATTAATATTGACACAAGAAGAAATAGGATATCTTAATAGTACTGTACCTGTAAATTAAAGGAATTAAAATTGTTATCAGAAACTTTTCCATAAAGAAAACCTTTTACTAAGATGATTTCACTTGGGACTTCTATAAAAAATTAGGGAAGTAATAATACAGTCACACAAATTCCATCAGAACACATTTAACAAATGAGCAAAAGAAGTCAGACACAAGAGTACATACTTACTATATGATTCCACTTAATATAAGTTGAAAACTGGCTGAACTAGTCAGTGGTGATATAAATCAGATCCGCTGTAACCTGTAAGGTGCTTGGAATGACTGTGAAAGAATCAGGAGGGAATGGTTGAGGTGGTTGTTAAAAGAGTATATAAAATTTCCAGAACTCAAAAAACTGTACATTTCACAAACTTAATTTAAGGTGAAAAGGAAAACAAATATATTATAAATATTCCTGGTTCTCAAATCAGTCCATATATAAATTAATAAACTGGAATCAGGTTTGGGGAAAAAAAATACTGTCATTGAAGATAATCGGATAGTATAAAACCAGAAACCAAAAAATGTTTTAAATGATGAGATTTTTACTGGCATTAACTATCTGGTTATCTAAAATAATTGCTTTGAAAGGAATAATGCATATTTGGATATAAAAGTCCCATTTCCCATTACATTTAGTTAATAGTTATGTTATTTTATAATTGCTACTCACATTGTACTTTTCATTGTTCTTTAGTTTTTCCTTGTTTTGAAATTTGTATTCTTCCTGATCCAAGTGTCAGTTCTTCCAGAAAGGAAATAAATTTCTCATATTGCTGATTATTACATGCTTATGGAGTTATTTTAAATGAAAACCAGATGTCACTGAACTTAAGTGTCTACCTTCTATAATGTAATTTTTATGAGGAACACAGTCCAATCTTTAAAGGCTGGTGTATTTTTTATAGCAACTTTTCAAATGTGTTTGCTAGTGCAATTTACTCCAACAAGGATTACTTGAGTGTCTGCTGTGTTCCAAGGAAGGCTCAGTGGATCCAAAGCTAAAAATCAAGTCTTGGTGTTCTTAAGTTAGAACATATACCAGCCATTAGACAGTGTGCTCCTGTGAACTAAAATAATTGGAATGATAATAAAAAACAAAAACCTATTTGGCATTGAAAAAACCACAGCATCTGTTAACGTCTGTGTAACATGATGCATATATAAAAATCAAGAACCAGAGCTTCTCTCTGTATCCTCAAGACAGACACTCATGTGGAAACCAGAACAAAGTTTAGAAGTGGTTATAGATTCTATACTTCCATGAATTATTCATTTTTAAGCAAATCTCTAGTAATACATCAGTAACCTGCAAAGGTTCATTTTAAGTTTGTCCAGTATCATCCTGAAAATCACATTTTGTTTCTGCAACCAAATAAATCATAAAATCATTTAAAAATTAGTATATTGAATATGCCTATGTAAATAGAATTTTAAAATATTTTTTCTGATGTATAGGCCTAAATTAAAATATCAGTGATTATCATATCAATAAACAGGCATTTTTGAAAGTATAGTTGCAAATATCAGAAAGAGCAATTGGCTCAAAACACATATTCAACATTTAAGATACAAACTGTGCAAACATTATTCCTTTTATTTTTGGTCTGTTTTAAGAGTGGATTTATGTTTGGTTAGTCATCATCTAGACTTTGAAATAAATATTGATAAAACAAATCAAAAGGAAGGTGGGATTAGAAGCAACATCTGAGGCTAGCTCAGAGCTATGAAAATATAAAAGAAAAAATTTAACAATATTCCTTCTTTTACTAAAAGAAACTTTCTTGTTTTATCTCTCCTATAAATAGTATTTATTTAATAGTATTATTACAATCTTTCCATGTAATACATACTGAGAGCTGTTAGGGGAATTGTCATAAAATATTATACCATCAAAAAGTAGAATTCGGGTTTAGGAATGGAAATGGGTTATTGATAGTATCACTATGTTATTATTTGTTCACCAAGTTAAGACTAATGTTGCATGCACGATGTAGTTGTGTTTTAGCTTTCTGTTTTCCCCTAAAAAATGAAATAGATAGAATCATTTAGAAGAACTTTGTCTCAACAGAAGTACAGCTCTTCCTACTGATGTATGGTACCATTGAAAATTATGTAAGGTATCCTTCGTGAAATATTGCTACTGTAAAATTGACCTCACTTTTCTGATTTGGAGCAGCTTATGTCTTCTAAAGAAGTACTTTTGAGTGCTTACTTAACATTCCCAGATACATAGGTAGAAACTGAAAACACAAATAAAGGTGTGAGTGCACTCGCATGCACACACACACCTACACACACATGCACACACGCTTTATCTAAAGAGTACTGAATGAGCTGAGAAGTGAATATGAGAATTTCAGGTAAGGATCTCAGTGTATCCAGATTCCCAGACATGTAATGTCACAAAATACAAAACACTGAAGTTTTTAATAGATAAAAATTACTTCTTCAATACTTGTCATCCTATAGATATGTTCATAAAAATTGGACTTTTATGTCTAGTATGATGTGATTTGGAAAAATGTTTTCTGATATATTCCATGGAAAATGCAGCATTTAGTTTTCTATGGCATTTGGAAAATGAATATTATTTGTAGGAAGTTTTTCACAGGGCACAGAGGAGATTAAAGGAAGGAGACGTCTGATGGAAAAGCATTAGGATAAATAACGCTGTGTTCTCCAGTGACTGAAAATTGTAGCCCATTGTGTAGTTTGTTTCTTTGAATTGTCCATAATTTTTCCTCCTCCTGAAGGATTGCTTATTTTGTTACTTTTCTGCTTCCATCAGATCCAATCATGCATTTTTATACATGTTACTGATTAGAATTGAGTAGCACTATGGTTCTTGTAGCCCTATGTACAATTTGTTTTCCTTTGGTACTCAGGAGGCAGGATACGCTGTGTTAGCATATTGCATTTCATGAAACTAAGTGATGGCATTGAGTTTATGTGGCTTTCTGTGGCATATCTAGGCTTCAGATTCAGATATTTAGGAGAAGACATTTGGGATATTTTGCTACTGTTAACACTGTTACAGAATATAAAGTTTAATAGATGATCAAAATTTAAAATAAAAGTTTTAATATATTGTTCCAGGAGAAGAAAAAAATTACACACACAGTGCTGCTGGTATTTATGTGATAATAGGAAAGATAAACTCTTTGCAAACATTTTGAGCTAACCATATTTAATAGCATTACTGAAAACAAATAATTACGTACAGTGATAGTCACCACATGTTTAACACTATTCCATGGATTCTAGGTACAGATTTTATTTCATCTTAGTGGTCCTCAGTGATGCACATTTAAAATGTATCTGGTTTTTTTTTTTTTTTTTTTTGAGCCTAAATGACCACATTCTTATCTATAATTTGGCTGATACATAATCACAGTTACACTGTGGTACTAAAGAATCATCAGAATTAACTCAAGCTTTCTCTTCTTCATTAAAACTTAAATGGGGATTGTCTCCTCAAACCTGTCTTTGCTAATATCACTTAAATTTTAATTCAGTTATCAATTTCTGGTCATTTAAAAATAATTGTTACTTCTAAGAATGAACATAAACCAGGGATTACTATTATTTTTATTTCTTTTATTCTTATTAGTAATTTGATATTTAGTTAAAATAATTGTTTCAATTGATATATACTTTTTCTTCTTGAGTGGGAAAGATAATTTTTTCTGAGTAACTAAAATTAGAATTTAAATTTTATCTGAAGCTGAGTATACTGCTTCAGGAAATAAATGTTAAATAGATACTTATTGTTGATTAATAATAATCTGTGTGTCCATAAACTTAGATAAAGAGACTCTATGCAAGGAGACCTTGTGGTGGATTTGGGGAATTTTTATGGTCCATTTCCAGCTAGAGTAAAACAGAACTTAAGGAGGTAGATATGTGACACAGAATCCTAAGAGTCACTCTGACAACAGAAAATTAAATTACTAACAAAGAGGAAATACTGTAGTAAAAGCTCACTGCAAGATTTTCCTACTCTACATAACCAGCACAGCAAATCCATAAAAAATAGAATACCTGCAATATTCATTGCACAGTTTTAGGTGCTATTGTTAAAAGGAAAAAAAGTGAAGTAGAATATAATGACAATACCATCTATCTATCCCAAGAATCAATGTGCAGTGTCAGACAAGTTCACGTAAATCTATGGGCCCAAACTACAGGGAGTTTGAAATCGGTATGATCTTGCAATTCTAGAATATGTTCACAGAAAACATAAGTGACCTCACAGTTTAATTGGAGAACAAGTACAGAATACAAGTATTTTATGATATATTCATTGCCTACCTTTCCAGCTTAATTTATGAGCCTTTTCCTCCTTGGAGTTTATTGTCAAACCAAAACAAATTAACTTCAGGTCCTTGAAGGTGTCATACTATTTCACACTTTTTTGCCTTTGTGCATCATATCCTTTCTGACTATAAAGCCCTTAATCACCCTTGTCAACCTGCTGAACTCCAGCTCATCCTTTAAGACATTGCTCAGGGTTTATGACTGTCCCTGGTAGATCAGATTATTGTTCTTTTCTGCCACCACTGCCCCATGTATATACCTGTATTCCAGTCTTTACAGAAATAAAGAGCTTTCTTTTATTTATATTTGGTTTTTCTTCTAGCCTTGAGCTGTTTGTAGACAGGAATTGAGTTCTGTTATGCTTTATATCCCACATGTGTAACACTGGGCCTGACACATTATAAATGCTCAGCAAATGCTGAGTACATAATTTCATTATAAAGCAAATGATAAACACTAAAATATTTTATGCCAAATTGTGTCTGGTTGACTATGAATGCTGTGTAAATTCACATAAGGAGGAGAAAAGTGAAAGCCATTGCATTAAGCATAGGATTATAGAGGAGATGGGTTTCGTGTTATTTCTCGAGTACGTTAAGAATTTGAATAGGTTCAAGGGAAATACTGGGTATTCAAAGCAAAGGGAACAAGGTACTAATGGCAGGAATATGGACACATATTACACATTTCATCTATTATGCTGTTCCTGGCATCAAATAATAGGAAATCCAACTCAAGATGATATAAATGTAAGGGAAACATATTACCTCATTTAACAATCACCACCATAACAATCATGAAATGGAGTGGACAAAGCTTTGAAAGCAGTGGTTTAGTCATGGCATCAAGTTCTGACATTCAGTCTGTCTTTTTTGAACTTTATCCTTGAGATGTGGACTTGATCCTCATGTTGACTTTTTTAAAGATGGCAAGATTGCTAGCATGGTGCAAAGCGGCATATCCAGTTATGACTTTATCCAGCAGAAGAAAAGGGATGGATTCTCCCATTGTCCCTTTTCTCAGTGGGAGGAAATATTTTCTCAAATTTTCCTCAGCAGAATCTCCTTGATTGCCAGAAATCAGTCACAGCCTTCATTGGATTTGGGAATTAGATTAGCATAACTGACTAATATTTGTGATTTATTCCTGTGTCACACTAGGAGGGGGCAAAAACTGTTAGCAAGGAAAAAGGAGAGAAGGGCTATTGATAGGCAACTAGCAGTTTCTGAAATGTATTTTGAGGAAAATAAAATATATATATGAATGTGGTGAGACCAGTTTAGGGAGAAATGTAGACTTGATACAATAGGAAATAAGCCATTGGAAGTTTTAGATAATGTACATAATGTATTTTGAGGGGGAAAATTTTCTTTAGAAACAGCTGTATTAGCTCTCTTTAAGACTTGCTACACATTTTTCTCACCTGTTGAGAAATAATATTTCTTTTTCAGAAGAACATATTTACTGTTGTCATGAAGCTGTGGAGTATATAGTGAAAATGGAAAATTTTACTTTCCATGTGTATATGCAAACCCCTGAAATACAAGTTCATGTAATAGTTTTTAAACATTTGCAAACAAAACATTCCATTGCATTTCATTTTTTGAATTACTCTAACATATTTTCTTCTTCATTTCTTAATAAAATGGAAAAGTTGGCTTGTCAAAGGAATAAATTCCCTTCTTGCAGTCCCTTCAATATGTTAAGTGTTTTTTTTTTTTTTTATTGAATGGCACTCAGAAGAATCAACTGTGAAGCTATAACCTCGTTAATTTAACAAAGAAATATCCTTACTTCAATAAATACAAAGCATTGGCAAGGGTAGAGAAAAGATATCTCAGATTTTATTCACTCAAACACACAAACTGTAATGATGCTTTCTGCATTTGCCCAGGAAATTCTGTCTAGTATAATTTCCTTTTTTCAATTAATCTGTAACTTAAAACAATCAATCCCAGATGCATTTCTCAGAAGTTTCAGTTATCATACCTAAACAATGATCTCAAGGTAATATCATATATATTTATTGATCCTTCTAACACCAGCAATTTGAAATAAACCACTGTCAGGTACCACATTAATGTTCTTAGTCTTTTATTGCTTTCTTTCAAATTATCACATATGAATAAATCAAGTTTCCTTAAATGTTTGTATTTACCTTCTATCTTAAGAACAAAGTCAGTAAGCACAACACAATTTTGATACAGAGATCTGATTGTACAAATCAGCACACTGAGTCACCAGGTTAGTAAGCAGGTGGCGGTCTTGTCAATTGTTAATAATAAGGAGTTTTGAATATATAGGCCCTAGACTAATTGTTGTTACCTGTCAGAGCCAATGTCCTCTTCTTTAACCAATATTTATAATATCCACTTTATTTTCCTAAAATAAAATTCATATATAATACGATCTAATTACCCACACAACTTTTAAAAATCAGTACAATGAACTAACTATAAAATAAAGGAAAAATAAAATGAATACAAATCTAAACTAATATTTATTTCAATATGCAGATGTTCAGCAAGACTCTATGAGATGTTCTAAAAGAGGAGTTGGAAGGTTTCTCTTATACAAAATCATGACAGTGGGTACAGTTGTCAGTGCCTATGGTACCTAATCATTGTTAAGTCCAGTATCACTAAAAAAAAAAAAAAAAAAAAAAAAAGTCAACGTGTGCCCTCAGAGAGGACCACTGCCCTGGATTGAGATTCTTATTTTTAGTACAAAGAATGATGTAACCTGGGAAAAAATAAATATCAAGGATAAAACCTTTTAGCTTGCATTTTCCAATCCTTAGGGGTTTAGGATTGCTGATCTTTTTATTTACAAAGGAAAAACAGCCATACCCACACTTCTGAGTGTTTTTTCAAAAGGGTCAGAAAAAAGATGTATTTAAAATGTACTTTATGAGAATATATGGAAATTATGATGTAGTTATTATGTAGTTAAAGAGTATTATGCCTACATCAAAAATAACATTGAGAAGAGCTTTCAGTGAAATGAGAAATAGAAACGATAAGTAGAAAACAAAATTAGAATATGAATGACATTATGTTTTGAGTATGATTTCACATAAGTAGAAGTTTATGGGGGGAAATAAGCCAAATCTTAATAATGGTTAATTCTGTATTTTAGGATTACAGGTGATTATGTTTCTACATTTTCCTTCTACTTCTTGATGATTTAATGCAAATTACAACAGATGATCAATATGTTTAAAAAAACAGATTAAGTAAGAGAATTGACCTGAATTTTTGTCCAGTCATTTACTTTTTATAGTTTTAATCTCTGCATCACAAAATTTTCCTTCTCCTGTATAAACATGTTCTGTATTCTGTGATTCTTTTTCCTCCTTTCATCTGTTAAGTTTGGATATTCCCCAGTGTTCTTTCCTTAGCCTATTTGATTTTTATTCTGCCATACTAGTATTACCCCATACCTGTATCTTCTCTGAACTCTTAAACAAGTTACCGATTTCTGCTTGCTAACTTGATAACTTCCTCTGGATTTCTGGTGGCACTTCAGACACATTACACCTTATTTTAAGCTCGTCTTTCATACATAAACAGTTGCGTATTTCCCACTTAGGATCACTAGAGCCATTAAGTTTGATGTGTCAATGATCTTATTCTCTAATTACTGAATAACACCAATTATTTCTTCACAGTGACCTTCTGCAGTATGGTTCCAGAATTTCTATCAGAGGAACTTATGGGTAGTCATTTTGTGGCAAAGGGAAAACTATGATTACACCATATATAGCATCTTAGACTTAGAAAATTTTATTTATGTTAAAATTAGGGGATGTTTCTGAGTTGGGAAGTGAGTGGTTAAAGCCTCTCCTCTAAGCTTCTTTTGTCTTGTTTTCTGTTCCTATACTTAGCACCACACTAGGTCCTGGCCCTTCATTCTTCTTTGCAGTGGTCCTCTATCTAGATTTGAGAGCTCTTAAATGAGCTCCCTGGCATCATATGTCTAGGCTATTTTTTAAAATTTACATTTTAATTATTTTTATTTTTTATTTTTTGTATATATGTATTTTTTATGAAGTATAGTCAGTTTACAATGTGTCAATTTCTGGTGTACAGCATAATAGTTCAGTCATACACGAACATACATATATTCATTTCATATTTTTTTAACCATAAGTTAGTACAAGATATTGAATATAGTTCCCTTGCTATACAGTATGAACTTGTATACCTGTTTTATAAATGGTAGTTAGTATCTGCAAATCTTGAACTCCCAATTTATCCCCTCACACCCTCTTCCCTGTCTGGTAACCGTAAGTTTGTTTTCTATGTCTGTGAGTCTGTTTCTGTTCCATAAATAAGTTCTTTTGTCTTTTTTTTTTTTTTTTTAGATTCTACATATAAGTGATATCATATGGTATTTTTCTTTCTCTTTCTGGCTTACTTCACTTAGAATGACAATCTCCAGGTTCATCCATGTTACTGCAAATGACATTATTTTATTCTTTTTATGGCTGAGTAGTGTTCCATTGTATAAATACACCACAATTTCTTTATTCAGTCATCTGTTTAAGGACTTTTAGGTTGTTTCCACATCTTCGCTATTGTAAATAGTGCTTCTATGAAGACTGAGGTGCATGTATCCTTTTAAATTAAGGTTCTCTCTGTATATATATATGCCCAGGAGTGGGATTGCTGGATCATATGGTAAGTCTGTTTTTAGTCTTTTGAGGAATCTCCATAGTGTTTTCCATAATGGCTGCACCAAACTACATTCCCACCAGTAGTATAGGAGGGTTCCCTTTTCTTCACACCCTCTCCAGCATTTATCATTTGTGAGCTTTTAAATTATGGCCATTCTGACTGGTGTGAGGTGATACCTCATTGTAGTTTTGATTTGCATTTCTCTGATAATTAGCGATAATGAGCATTTTTTTCATGTGCTTATTGGCCATTTGTATGTCTTCATTGGAAGATTACTTGTTTAGGTCTTTTGCCCGTTTTTGGATTGAGTTGTTTGTTTTTTTATTATTAAGTTGTATGAGCTGTTTGTATATTCTGGAAATTAAGCCCTGTCAATCTCATCTTTTGCAAATATTTTCTCTCATTCCATAGGTTGTCTTTTTATTTGCTACTGGTTTCCTTTGCTGTGCAAAAGCTTATGTTTAACTAGGTCCCATTTGTTTATTTTTGCTTTTATCTGTTTAAAAAAAATCTTTACAGAGTTATTTTAGCTCGAAAGCTATAAAATCAAAGTTATCTTAATTCTACAAAAAAGGGAGAGGATCTTTGACTTCATGCCATTTCTTTAGAACCTCATCTTTTTCATTAAATTTGGCCACAAATCAAATTTTGGTGTGCCCCTGTTTTCAGAAGATTTCTCTTGCAGAAGAGGCCAGGTGCAGATATGGAAGAGTAACTGCCTAAGCAAGTAGAAAAGTGTGCAAAGAACGTAGAGTTCTGGGTTAATCTCTGGAACTCAGTCTGGATAGTGACCTTCACTTTGAGAGTATTTTTACTTTTATTTCTATTGCTTGGGTAGACTGCCCTAGGAGAACATTCCTGACATTTATGTCAGATAATGTCTTGCCTGTTACGTTTTCTTAAAGAGTTTTATAGTGTCTTGTCTTACGTGTAAGTCTTTAAGCCATTTTGAGTTTATTTTTGTGTGTGGTGTGAGAGAGTGTTCTAACTTCACTGATTTACATGCAGCTGTCAGTTATCCCAACGCCACTTGCTGAAGAGGCTAGGCTATTTTGTTTTAACTCTGTTAAGAGTTGATTGCACTCCTTTAGTGACATTATTCTTTTGTCCAAAAAATAAATACCTACAATTGCTCTGCTTATGAATAAAATAGAGATCTTTATCTTGTTATTCAAAGCACGTCAAAACCTTCTGAAATCTTATTTTTTCTGCTGTCCCACTAACTACTTACCCACGTGTGCTACACTGGAACGTAAATTAAATTGCTGTTCCCCATATGTACTTGTGTCATTTTCTGTCAGGCAGTGTTCTCCTTCCCTGCTCTATCTGTAAAGCAGTCTCCTCAACTCAAGAGCTGCCTTCCAAGAGCAACAATCTTGGAGTTTCTAACAGTGTAGCAATCGACCTGTACATCTGCTATGACTCTTGTTTCTCTGCACTATGGTTATTTATGTTCATGTATTAGAAATTCTATTTGACTCCAGGCAATTTAAGGGCAAGTCTCTGAATGATTATTTTTAATGTTTCCCAGAACATGAATTGTTGCCTTATACATAGCAGGGCTCACTAAAAATGCCTTGAATGAATCCGCAAATAAATATGAATGATAACATTTGTATTTTCCGATCTCTACTATTAACTTTTGTTAAATAACTTTACCTTTATATAAAATGTCATATACTCATACATTTGATTTTTTTCTATTAAATCTACCCCTGTGGTTTTTACATATTTCTGCTTTTATTTTCTTCTACATCTAAGCTTTCCTTTTCCACATAAATGAATTTATTTTTTCTTTTTTATCTTTCCCAAATAATTCTTCTGATTTTCTAGAGAATTGGTAATATTGTGCTAAAAGTTTGATTTAAGTTTCAAAGAATAGGAAAAAAATCTCTAATTTTTAGATAGCATTGCACTAAAGAGTTTCAGCTGTTTTTAAGATCTTCCTTTTTCTGTTTTATTTCCCACCGCTTAGCCATATTTTCAGTTTTTTTCCTCAAACAATTCAGTGTCTAAATTCTACTTATCAGGGCAGATCACATTTTTTTCTAAGATATGGTTTCCCAGGTTAATTCACATTTTTAAAAATAATGAATCAAATAGTATAGTAATTGTGGAAAAGTTTACTCTTCATTTTCACATTATATCAGCTAGGAAAAATTTATTGTTAAGTAAATTATATACCCAGGATCATGCATATAAAAATCATTTTGTATGTGACTGTCATTATATGAAAGATTACAATGTAAAATTAGATTGCAACTCAATATTCTAAATTTCTTTTTCATCTGTAAAAATTTGGAATCAACATAATAAACAGCATTGATTCACATTTTTGTTCTAGTGCCTTTTAAGAGATTTTCTAATGATAATGATGCATTAGTTTATTCATCGAAGCAAAATATGTTAAGTGGAATGAAAATAGTTTTGTTATTTAGAATTTTATGATAATGATTAATGTTTATTTTTAATAAGTGAATATATTTAATATAAATATGTTAAATCTTACGTGTATAGTATCTTTACATTGTTAATATTTATTTGCATACATGGAGTATCACAATGTCCCTGTAAATTAAATAGGGCAAGTATTCTTTTCCCCTACTTGATAGAAAAGGAAATTGAGGTCAGAAAATTTAAGAAATCTGCCCAGTGTCAAAATGGGTAGAAACAAAATCAAGATGCAAGTTTTTTTGTCAGGTTACTTTCTCTTGACCTCTTGTCTTAGTTCCTTTCAAACAGTTTGATTCTGCTGATAACACTCACTATATAATATAAAATTTTTTGTTAATTGGTTTCACAGTTTTAATTGGTTTCACTCTGGGCATATATATCAAATGATAAAGCAAATTAAACTTTTAGCTTTCTATTGACATGTTAAATAAGCGAAGGTAAAGGAGGAGACAAAAATGATGAGGATTTAACGATATAGAATAAGTTAGAAAAGCAAATAAAGGGCTAACTAAGACATAAATATCAAATCCGTATCTGAAGAATAGGTATAAGAGATTTCAGAGACCAGAGAGGTGAGAGATGATTTGAGATTAAAAAAAAAAAAAGACTTCTTCTGTAATTAAAGGGAGAGCTATTGGAAGTGTTTACATATCAGAAGAAATAGGAGGAAAAATAATGAAGTATTTCACCCAGGAATACATACAGGCATGAGCTAGAATGAAGTCACTGGCATGGAGTGAATACATGTGAGAGCTATATTGATGGGAGCAAATATAAAGGAGTCTAATAAGAACTTTAAGTTTTAATGCTGGTCCAATTAAATAATGGAGTTACAGTAATAATAATAATTGCAAAGACTCTATGAAATGCTTACCATGGGCCAGATGATAGTTTCCCAGAGCTTTGCACATATAAACTGATATAATCTCCTTAACAACACTGTGGTGGTGGTTTTACTTTGTCCCTATTTCCTACATGAAGAAGACGGAGGCCCACAGAGGTTAAGTAAACTGCCCCGGATCACACAGTGAAGGAGCGTTAAAACTTAGTTTTGAGTCTAGTCAATTCATAGTTTGTGTTCTTTCCCACTATGCTAAATAGAAAAATAGAAGTTCAGAGAGAAATTTAATTCTATATAGAACTTTGAATTGAGGAGAGCCCAGGCACTGTGTGTAGATTGTTTCTCATTCTCACAACATTCCTCGCATTAATGAACCCTTATGCTGTTAAAGGACAGAGCAAATACCTCCCTGGTTTAGACCATAAAATAAATGGGAATCAGAGCTGGAATTCTAATTTTTTTAGCAAGTGGTTTAAATTCTTTGCTTCTCCAGAAATAAACTTAAAAACAAAAACAGTTTTATGATTCTTCTCTGGGCCACTCATTTACTCATAAATTTGAAATCTTGGAAGTTTATTATACGTAACATACAATGTTAGGCACTGAGATTAATGTAATAAATAAGACTAGAGGACTCCTGAGTGACAGATAAGCAAGCAAGCAATTGCAATATGGCAGGAGCGAGTGAATGGAACAGCTAATGTGCATAGCTCTGTTACAGCATTTCCCACAGTCTAATACTGATTTCAGGTGGTGTATACAGTTCTCTCCCAAGTACTCTTTGATCTCCTTTAGGGCCCAGAGTATATGCCTTTTTCTTTTCTAATAATAAATGTGGTCTTTACAAAATAACTGCTCCATAAATATTAGTGAAGTAAGTTAGATTCAGTACAAGCTGTAGGTTTTAAAAGACTTTGCAGTTATGTCTGTTACCCATGGCTGCAGATAACAAGGGATTTTGCAATAGAAAATAGGCAAGAGGAATCCTATTTTTCTTCAGTTTCGTTCCTCCTTCTGACCAGAGCCACCTTCATGGTATGTGACCTGTGCAGTCACAGGGCTCCATGCTCAGAGAAGGGCCCAGTGCTTAGTTTAATGCTATGCAGTCACTATCATGAGATTCTTAATAATTTTTGTACCAGTAGTCCCACATTTTTGTTTTGCACTGAGCTCCATAAATTATGTGCCCAGTCCTGCTCCTAATACTTTTTTTTTTTACCTAAAACTGTGTGGATGATGTGACTAGCCTTTTTGGAGGGGTCCTGAGAGCAGATGGTAAGGGAACATAGAAGCTTTGGTTCAGGTGCAACCACTTCATCTCTTTTGGAAACCTTTCCAACCACGCCCTCCTACACATGTACCAGATTGGGGTCAGCGTCTCTCCTGTACGCATCCAGCACTCAGTGTGCATAACTGTTTTTTGTGTGTCCTCATCTGTACACAGTGCCAGTGATGGTGTGTCTCAGAGAGTAGTAATTACTATTGTGATTGGCAGATTGCTTCCAGAATACAGAGGAGACACATTTAGAATCCCCTGTTAAGAAATTGCTCTGGTGTTCTTGACATCAAGATTGTGCTCCTTAAGAATAAGTGAAAGCCTGAGACTTTTCTTACCTGTCAGGTGACCAAAACAAAAAATAAAATGAAGTGCGAATCTTGAGAAGGAATGCTGATTTTGTCAGAAGGATGCAGCTTGTGATAAAAGTTCATCAAAGTGTAATGAAATGCAGAAGGTGGGAGAAGTGCAGTAACGTTGGCAGCCAAGAAGCAGTAGAAAAAAACAGCTCTTGATGAAGGAGTGGCAAATGCATATTTTTTGTAATAATTGTACATTGAGATAACCCAGAAGAGTCAAGGATGCCAAAAAGTGAGGAGCCAAAAGAGCAAGACTAGTGGGAAAGCTGAGAAAGCACCATGTGTCAGGGCAGAAGAGAATGAGGAAGAAACAGTAGCAAGACCCTGATTTTAGCTACCTTTTTCCATGTAGAGTGGTTATTATATTGTTTAAATTGTTCATTTAGGTAAGTAACTCAGTGTTGATTAATTTGTACTCTCAGTCTCAAAGCTCAGTATCAATGCAGAAAAGAAATAATATAACATAGGTATTAGTCTCTTGAGTAGGCATCAGTGAAGATGAATCAGCACAAAAACAAAAACTGTTAAAACACTTTCATGAGGGAATAGTTATTATTAATAGCTAACTGATTCTAAATACTAAGTTTAATATTTTAACCTTAAAATTGATGATATCTGTTTATAAATATCAGTTTAAGTCACTGAAGTTTCTTAAAAAGTCACACAATAGTCGTAATTTCATGAGAGGAAATGGAAGTTATATTTAACATCAAACTAAACATAATTTCTTCACTGAGTCTACAAACATTACATTAAAAACTCTGTATTATGACAGATAACCTACCATCTTTTATTAGTCACTACAAAGACCACTTATTAATAATGGTTATACAGCACTTGCTACCTGGCAGGCACTTTGTATTAGGTCACTTTATATAAATAAAAGCACTTTGTGTAGATAACTCATTAATCCTCATTTAGCCCTTTAATCCTAAAAGATAAGCACTATCATTTTCCTCATTGTTTAGATGAGGAAATAGGCATACAGTGCTTCTGCAACTTACCTGGAGTTTCATTGCTGCTAAATGATGGAGCCAAGATTTAATCCATATTCTGTGCTTTTAGCCACTTTCCTGTATACTGTTTATAAGAAAAGATTATTTAGCTTTAAACAAATGAAGTTATCTTTCAGTTAGCAGTTTTCTGTTATTATCATTAGAACATTCTGATAATTTTAGAATAAAATATTTAACTATATATTTTAATTATAATTCAGATAAAGGATAAAGCTATAAACAACACACATACAAATTTGCTTACTAAAAACATTTGGCATGAAACTTTATTTCTTGTATTAAATTAGTAGTTAAATTTTAAGTCTGATTTTTTTTTTTGCATATGGGCAGAAACTAACTTGAATAGTCTTGAAGTTATCTGGGCCAGCTTTGACATTTGGCACAATTTGTTTGCTTACATGATAAGGCTTCCCCTAGCTGCTAGTTCGTGATGATGATTAAATGCCAGTTTTTAGATGAGATTTCCCTGAGTAGATTTTCATTTACAACAAGAATGTGAAGTGTTGTAATATGGTGCTTTTTTGAGAAACCCTGTTTGTTAATGCATTGGTGTATAATTCCTTGGGATATACGTATAGGTGCTCAATAAATATTTTTTACCATGATGATTATTTTTATTAGAAAAATTTTAAAACATCAGGAAAGGCCACTGCCTCAAGTATTTTTACATATATATGTCACTAAAAAGAGGCAGTAGGTTTGTTCATTTACATTAAGAATCACTTTCTTAAAATGCAAATGCAGATTTCTCCTTATTATGGTCCCTCAGTATCCATAGGATACTCTCAGAAGATCGCCTCACAGAAAACAAAATCCATGATGCTGAAGTCCCTTATGTAAAATGTAAAATGGCATAGTATTTGCATATAACCTAAGGTACATCATTCCATATGTTCTGAGTTATCTCTAAGTTACTTATAATACCTAATATAATGTAAGTGCTATGTAAATAGTTACCAGCATGACAAATTCAAGTTCTACTTTTTAGAACTTTCTAGAATTTTTTTCCCCATAAATGTTTTCAACCTGCAAATTGTTGAATCAACAGATGCAGATCCCAGGGACACAGCAGGCCAACTTGTATACAGAATGACTTATTTATTACACAGTAAAGCTAGATCAGCAGCCTTATGAATTTCATGTGTGCCTTTTGAGATTTATAGAATATAAGATGGAAAGAGGCATAGGAGAAGAAAGTGGAAATACAGAAGTTTTGTTAGATTTTATAATTTTCTCAGCACTAACTCTACACATAGCTACACATGACCAACATGTTATTATTAATCAGCGTCATCCCAGTGGAAGAACTTATGAAGTCCCAAACTTATTTGTTTATCAAATTTTTCCCCCAGGCAGAACAGGTGATGGAGACAGCCCAACAAACAATAAAAACTAAAGCCCATAAATCCCTTATCCTTTTGCATGTATATTATAAATTACCCGCACATTAAAGGGTCTTAGCTAAAAGGAACGGAGAAAAGTTGTAGCCTGAAAAATGTACCAAAGGACAAGCAAACTCCTTGTGACTATCAGGAAGGTGATTTTTAACATAATTTGCTGACCAGGCAAAAAGCTCTGTGCACCTGAAAGATTCCTGACATTTCAGGAGATACAGGTAATGAAATTGAGAAGGCCTAAAGTAAAGGAAGTGATAAGGATATGACATTTATGTATTCTACATGTATTTACCTTTCTATGCTGAAGAATTTATAGACTCAGTAAATGATCCCTCCTGCTGTGGTCCATTGCTATTACTTTGCTCACTTCCCCTTTGCTCTATGATTAGCAACTATATAGAAATTCCTGCATGTAAAAGTGGAAAGACTGCACACGTTGGTTTCAGACAGACCTGGATTTGATTACCAGTTTTACTGTTGGATCTAGTCAGGAAAACAAAGTCTGTGTCGAATAGTTCTGTAGTACAAGTAGTTCTGTAGTGTCAAATAGTTCTGTAGTGCCAAACCCAGAAATTCACAGGGTAGGAAGATGTTACCATCCTAAGGCTGGAGGGTCAGAGGGCTGATGGGTGTTACAGAGCCCAGGAGGAAGGGCCACCTTTTGAAAGCTGGAACCATAGTGAAGGCTTCCTTGTAGCTGCAACCACGAAAGGAGAGGTTGTCAAGTGAAAGTTGGAATCACTCAAGAGACACCAACTTCTGGAGACACTGCTTAGAGCAGAGAGGGGAACTTACCTTAGCTTATCCTTTTTGTCATCCTTCAGTCTCTTGCCAGGTGTCTCTTTGACTAAAGGCCAGTTGGAAACAGAACTTGAGTATGGAAGTTTGCAGGGATTAGCCCTGTATAATATAGAGCAGGGGAAGGACAGAGAATGAATGGATATGAGAAGAAAAAAGCAAATGACTGACCCATTTTGCTCAGTGACCTTTGTCAACCAGTTTAAACATTTAAATTTCAAAATCACTAAGACTGTGGTAATACCATCCAAATCATAGAACTTTTATTAAGATTAAATTAAACATTTATAAAACTGGAACATAGTAAATGGTATAGCAATAATAATTTTTCTTTTCCAGTTTCATCAACACAAACTGGAGCAAATGCATAAGAAAGAAAGATTTTTTTTTCTTTTTTACAAAGAACAGCTTAATGAAAAGCCCAACCTTGATATGACTTCTCTCATATTTGATGTGCTATTTTTAAAAGTAATATCAATATTACTTATTTAAGAGTTTATCTAAGAAAGTTAATCATTAGTCCAGCTGAGATTAGAGTATACAGGTCCAATGACTATCAAATAAATAGTTTGGAAATATAATGGAAAGTGAAATAAATAAGATTTAATACCAAGTATTCTGTGTATCTCCTAAATATCTGAAGTTAGAACATTTTTTAAAATGGAAACAAACTTTATTTTCTCAAATTTATGGATAAATATTATCAAAATAAATATTTTTCACATTACAAATTAAAGATTTCAAAATTTAATTTTGATCAGTTGCACTTATAGGACATTACCTAAAATAACTGGCCAATTTGAAAGAATGCAAGCAGAGGTAAGCTAATTGAAACAGTTTACAACATTTGAAAATTGAAACCTTAATATTCGTTAGTTTGGAAACTGATTAAATAAATTTTGATACAGCATGAAATACCATAAAGTCATTAAAATGATACTTATGTACATTTAAAAATATGGAGCGTTATCTATAATATATTAATGAGTAAAATAAGCATATTATAAAATAGCATGGTGCCAGTTTTATTATGGGTATGTTTGTATTTATATACAGAAAAAAATCTGACAATAATAGTGGTTATCACTTGGAGAGGTATTATAGATTATTTTTACTTTCTCCTTTATATGTTTCAGTACTTTCTTGTATTTTTAACCAGTTTGTGCAATTAATTTGGTATTATAATGAGTGATTTTTAAAAATAAATTGCCATTTTCTGTATTTCTTTATTTTTATGTATGGGCTTTTAATGTAACTATTTTGTATATAATTGGTTTTGTAAGTCACAAAATAAATAGCAGTTAATTGAATGAAAACAAATTTGGAACGCTAGGAGCTTTATATATTGATTGCTGGCTTGTGAATAAATAGAAACAACTTTTTAAAAATTTAAACATAGAAAGTTACACATCAGAGCAAAATCAGATTTAATTCTCCTAAGGCATGTTTATTTTTAAACATAGTTTTAATAGACAGTAGTTTAAAAATAAAAAAGAAATGAGCTTTAAATCTTAAGAAGATCCCCTGTGATCTCCGTTGCAAGGCATAAGGCAGTGGTCTGGAGGATTAGAGGAAAAGCATAAATAAAATGAAGCTGTCTCAGATGTGTGCTGGAAAGTCATCAGAAGATTGAAAATGTGTAGTATTTGCTTTTTGCTTGTTTTGTTTGTTTATGTTTTTTGTTTTGGTTGTCAGTATGTGATTATTTAGTTAATATGTAACCACCAGTTGACTTCTTTTATCATTAAATATGACCTATTTGGGAAAGCTAAATGCCAGCTAAATTTACAGTGCAGCGGGTCCGAAAAGTAAACCAAGATCATGAAGTTGATGAAACTGAGACTAGGAAGGCAAGGTCAGGGGGATGCCGTTGTGGAATTAGTAGTGACAAAAGTAGGGACAGTTTGTAGTAACAGCCTTTGATACAGCACTTTACATTTATCAAGTATAATATGTCATTATATTTTTATTTTATATTAGTATGTGAGGCAAGTTAGGGAAATACAAGTTAAGATAAGTACAATTATCTTTATGACAAACCTGATGCTCAGAAAATTTAATAATTTATGTAAATATCTAATTTTCTAATTAGTGCCCTTTTAAATTTGCTTCATGATTTTCAAGCTAGTGGGCCATATAGGATGGCTTCATGTAAGTATTTAATACATTGTAAATCATTTTGAAATAACATAGTGATATAGAAAATGTGAAATAATTAATAAAATTTAGTATATTTCTGACATTAATGGTTTGTACTCAATCAAGTACTGTCAGTACACTTATTTATCTTTGAAGAATAGAGCTTCAAATGTGCCCACTCCCCATTAAGGGTCTGTATCTTTTGTCATTATATATTGAATATTCTACAAGGATAAGTCATTTTTGTTCATTAGTATCTATAACTATGATAAGAATAACAATAATAATTATAATATATTGTCAATATAATGCATTATTGATTAATCTCATTAATATGTCATTATTGTTAGTAGCACTATCCATGTATAATTTAAGTTAATGTGTATCTAAAAGATTGATCCAGTCTGAGGGAACTTGAAGTTCTACTTGTAAGGAATTATGAAATATTAACAACCAGAGCCTAGACTTTTGAAAGATATCTAGAACACTGAGAAAATAAATAAATAGATAAATAAATAAATAATGCTCTTTTGATATCAGAAAAACCATTTCTGGCCAACAACTGACCATTTAAAAGCAGAAATAAAATCCCAATGATAAAAGCACTGCTCTGTTGAGAAGGATAGAAATGTCTTGTAATAGCTTTAAAAGATAAGACAGCTCAAGCACATGGCAAGCATGACAGAAAACAGCTATGACAAGAAAAAGGAAAAAATTACACACGAAGAAGAGCAATAGTGACAGTATTATTAATGGCAAAAGATGTGTAGCTGCTTATGGAGAACAGGCATACTCCTGAAAGCAAGGAAGAGAAGTCATGGGTAGGTGGGAAATTACTGCAGTATTTTATCAGTCTCTCCCCCTGTGAATATCACAGAGCCTCTAGATATTAGTACATTGAGGATGTGTGAGAAAGGAGATTCACAGTAAGTAAAAATGTATTATTGATTTTCCACCTTGTGTACTAGGTAGTCTCTACAGCCAGTCACATTAGAACCCACTTGTACTCTGGGAAATGTTTTACCAAATATATAGTGGCTATTTAGGGCCATCCACTTTCACATTTCCTGCTACCCCAAGCAATCTAAATCCATCCTTTATTCTTGCCTCTGTAAAGGAGATTTTATGACCTCTTCAAGAATATCAAATTACAAGAAATATGAGTCCGACTAGTGATAATGTAATGAGATTAAACATCATTATAATTATATGTTTTATGGAAGCTATTAACTTTATTTGAGGCATTTAAGTAAGACTAGCATTTGTTGTGGACGTTGGGTGACAGGTGGAAAGTCAATCAAGAGACGAGTAAGAGCAGAAAACTGCCATGAAGGTTAATGTGGAACGTGAGACACGAGACATAAAAGTACATTAGTATCAGAGTAGTTCAGTAGGATGGAGAAAATAAGAGATGCATGTGTCTGTGTAATGGTGGAATCTGAGATGCATAATGGTAGGGTCTATAAGAGTGTAAAGAATTAATTGAGAAATGAAGTTAGAACTGTAGTTGTGGGGAAAGATTTGGATGACAGACTAAGGACTTTGAACTTTATTCTTAAGCAGTTAATTAGGAGCCATGCACTATTTGTTAAAAGAGTGACAAGAATAAGATAACTTTTATTGAGAGAGATGATAGGCTTTTCTAAAAATATTGAGTATTTATAGTCTTTCAACATGTAAACGGGTAACATTTCTTTTTCATCTATTCTGTTTAACTGCAGTGGTTTTAAACATGATTTAATATTCATTCAGTTGTATTCAAATAGAATCAATATTTAAATTGTCTTTAATTTACACAAATAGTTAAACAGGAATGTTTTAGTTGAATTAACAATTTGCAATAACTTTAGTAGAAATGCTTTTGTTCCTTTAAAAAATATTTACTGGTTAAATAAATGTATCCAACTGTGAAAATAATGTGATAAAAATATCTTAAGGTACATTAAAGTTCATTGGTTTTGAAAAATAATTGGTTTTAGATAAAAAGCTATTAGAATTAGTAAAACTGTCTACTGTAGAATAGAATTTGTTTATTTCTATACAATTACTTTCAGTTATAATAAAATGTATCAGTGATGAAAATGATAATATGATTTTGGTGACAGTGAATAATGCTTCTGTTTTAGGAAAGATGCAATGGATAAGATTTATGAATTTAATGAATCAGTACTTTAAATAGGTATCCCAGATGGGAAGAATATTTAAATAAATGTTGCTTTTTAACTGGAAACATGCAAAATATAAACCACAGGGTTGTCTAGTATTGTGTAGATTTGGAAGTGTTTTCATAGGCTTTACTTCATTTGATTCCCAGAGTAATCCTTCAAGATAGGAAAACCACGCAGTGAAACGTATTGCTATTTTAATGACTTGCCCTAGCTTTAGATCTAGAGATAGGACTTAGTTGTGTTCTTCGTTGTGTCTTTTTACTAGGACTAGGCTATGATTAGGCTTTTATTTATTTATTTATTTTTGGCACAGGAATATTTCAGTCTTCTTTTCTTAGTCAAAGCATTCAAAAACTCAGTCAAGAGAGTAAATGTGAATGGTGTGTCAGATATTTCTCATTGTCATAATGCTTGAATAGGCTATACATTTAGACCTAACTTTACTATATGGCGTACTTTAATTTCTTTTCTGTTGTAATTAGCAGGTAATGATTTTAAGACTATTTCAAAAGCATTGCAGTTCTTAAGTTAGAAATTTAATTAGGAGGAATGTCCGGTGGATGTAAGAATTACAAAGCTACAGTTATATTTGTTGTATATATATAGCAGTGCTATACTTCATTATATATTACTACATCCTGTGCTTATTTGCAAGTAGTGTCTGCATTTAAGTATTTATAGCCTTCAAACAACCTATATTAACTACAATTCTTTTATAATCCAGAGAATTGATTCAGAGATGTTTGTAGAGGAAACCATTGCTTTTATCCCTTCATTCAAATGTTGCCTTCTGAATTCTAATCCAGTATCCCTAGTACATAATACTAACAAATTTTTAGCCCTGGGGAGACATACAATGTGTCAAAGTGATTGACCATGAGATAATGTGGAAACAAAGTGGGATGGACTTGGAGATTATAAATGTTCCACCAGGAAATAAAAAAAGGAACAAAGCAAAAATGACTGTAAAGTGATTGTAATATCACTAACTAATTTAATACATGAGTATATCTATAAGAATATATTTCATTTGCCTATACACTATTACGTGGATTTAATTTTGGCTAAGACCATAGGGCAGTTTTTTCTAAGATATTTGCATGTTTTTGAAATCAAATTAACATACCATAGACAATAACATTTTATAATGTCAGTGTATCTACATCGACATTAGTACATGAATATTTAAAGGTGCTAAAATTTCTTTACACTGAGTGAATCAATATTAGAATGCCTAAATAAAACCTTTAATTGCATCTGTTTTTGAAAACTTAAGTCAGTGTCAATATGATTAATAATTAAGAGGGATATTTATTATTTTGAGGAACAGTGTTTACTTAATTTTAGTAATAAAAATTGCCTTACTATTAGATAGTAATCCTTTCCCTACATAAGGAAAACCATTGTATATTTTAATTTGGATGACATCTTCCTTTTAGGGTTGAAAACTATAAGCTGAAGGTAAAAGGTTAGTCTGCATATTAAGAACCATAAAGAAAGGAAGGAGATAAGGCTTGAAAAGTCAATGTACCATTAAGCTAAAAGGCAGCAATTTTTAGGAAATTATACTCATTACGTATTTTCTGAGTTTAAAAAAATCTATATTTTAATATACAACAAATATGATGTGCTTGGGTTCTGTTAGAAATGAGCATTTACTACTTTTTGAGAGGGAAATAAAGAGTTCTTTCTCCATGTAAATAATTAATCAGCATCTACTAGACCAAATCTAACACGTTTATCATTCATGGATTAATAAAATCAAGAGTTAGATTTTTTTGACCATAAAAATATTTACTGACTTACTTATTGATGAATGTTTAGGACTACAGCTTGGTCTAGGTTGGACTAGGATTGGAGCAGATGAATTTCCATCATGCATATGTCATTACTCCTGAAAAAGCAGGTATTAACCTTGAAGAGTGACACATTTGACAAAGTAGGCTGTGTAAGACAGTATAATCAGAGCAGTGCAGGTCACATGTCTGCTGTATTCCTTGAGGTAACCAGAGCTAGTTTCCACTTACATGGACCAGAACACCAGAAGCCCGTGGTGCTGAAGACTTTATGATAGGCTCACCAAACCACAGGGGACAGCTGGGTGAAAAGGGAAAAAAGTCAGCTCGCTATGACATTTTCTTAGTCTGACCTTGCGGCAAAATAATTGCTAGTGACTGCTGTTCTTCTCAGAGGGAAGAAAGCTATAGTCCTGGACTGTTTAATTGAAAATATTACTTGTCTGATTCATGAATTCTGTCTAAATACAAGGGGTCACTCTCCTTTAGTCTTTCAGCCTTTCGTGCACATTTTCTCTTTCATTTATTTTATTCCATATCTCATATTCATAGCATGCTTAAATTTCCCATCAGTCTTTAATAGAAAGTGTTTTTCAGGGACTAAAAGGTTTCCACAAGAGATACTAATGGTTTCACACTAGTCACCAACTTGATTTTTTCTGCTTCTCAGCTGTCTTTAGTTTCACAGTCCAGAGACCATCTGTCTAGACAGGTGTTATCTCACTGGTATCTAAAAGTAGAAACTGAACATCATTATTTTTGAAATCTATTTAGAAACTGCAACTCTAGTGATAACACAGTACTGGTCTAAGCTGTGCATTGATACACATGTCTTCCTTAGCACAGATGGACTGCAAAATGGCTTATTTTGCATGGACCAGCTGTGAACTTGAGTAGCGTATTGGAACTGTGGGTGCCACTTGAACTGCACAGAAAAATCAAGGAATTTAACACATATATATATATAATATATATCTAAAATATATATATTATATATACAAAATATATATATTATATATACACATCTGTGTGTGTGTATATATGTATATGTATGTGTGTGTGTGTATATATATTTTTATATATATATATATAAATATCAAAAAGTGTTCTCAGTGAGACATTTATTTAGCAGATTTATTTTTCAGAAAATATCCACTGTCTAAATACGGGAAAACAAATGTAGGCATCATTTGTCTTAAAGGTATCACTATAAATGTAAATACTGCTAAACAGTATTTTAAGGCCTACACATTTATGGGACCATGACTTTTAGTATAAAAGTTATAGTTCACTTTGTTCCTAATTCATAATGCCTGTATACTAATTGCTATGAGTATTTTTTTATTGTTTAGCACTAAAGGACTGACTTGTATGATCATAAATGATTTAAAGATACTGATACAAAAGGATATTTAATGTGATCATGGAATCATACTCTCCCTCCCCACAAGGCTCTTGCCACACATACACACACAGACACACATACACACAAAACTTAACAGAGGCACTCACTATCCTAGAGATGCAGTTTGTACAGTGATTCCCTACCTGCAACCCAGCATCCTGTTCAGGGCCCAGAGCCTCCAATTCTTAGCTGTGCTACCTGGAGAAAGTTACTTAACATATCGATGCCCAAATGTTTGTTGTCTTCCTACGTAAAATAGGGATAATAACAGTTCCTAAATCATAAGGTTATTGTGAACATAAATTACATGATGTGTATAATTTGCTTAGGAAAAATCTGACATTTGATAAGTGGACAATGAGCATTAGTTGCTATTATCATTTTTGTGTTCTCAGTAGGTTAATGTGATTTGTCACATGTTACCTGAACTCAAAATATTTTCCTGAATGAAAAATAGATATCAAGTGTGGACAGGTGAAGTTTAAATTGTATTTTGTTATTTCGCAGTTTAATACCATTTGTTTTGCTATCTTGGGAAATTAAGTCTTAGTTTGAAATGTTTTTATGAGAAGGTACGTATTTGAGTTCAAAAAGTCAAATTAAATTGAATGCTTGGAAAGAAAAGTTTATAAATTAATGAGAAAGACAGAGTATTTTTCTGATCTATATATGGCCTGAAACAGTATGTTTAAAGGGTGGAAACAACCTGTGTTCCTAACTAAATATTTTTCGTATATGACTTGAAAGGCTTTTCTTTGACTTTTTCTCCTTTGTTTCCATGCCAGCCCTGTTTCCAAGGAAAACTATAGGTAAGAAATTGTGTATTATAGAATGAGTCCTTGAGTGGTAAGGGAGCACAGCGTAAGGAAGCAAACAGATCACATCAGACCAGTGTTCTGAACTTCTTGATCTAAAATAAAGGTTAAATAAATGGCAGCCTGTCTTAAGCCTGGAGTTTAGGCAGACTTTAAATACTAAATATATTTGTGTTTTTGGCTTTCTTTTATCCTTCACCTATATCACAGCTTACTATGTTTAATTAAAAATAATGAAATCATAAATGTATTAATTGGGTATGTTTTAGGATAGCATTTATTATTTATTAGTAGTTAACTTTTTGCTAAGCTTTAACATGATCTTAGGGGCTGAAACAAACAAAATGAGAAAATGAAATTCATCTCTTAGGCTCAAATTTAAATTAGATGAGGAGAAAATATAAAATAGGTTGAATAAAGATTTTTATATCCACAGCACATTATGAAATCAGTGTAAAATTAGTTTAAATTTAACTTAAGGGAAAAAATGAAAAAAAAAATTTCACCAACTTACAAATATATTGTACAAGTACATAAAATATAAACTAAATAACACACTAAAGATAAAATGTGCCTAGAGATCCAGAATATGGAATTAGCTCTGAGTCATTCTAGAATGCACTAAAATGTGTTTCTTATATGACTTTTGCAAAGGAAATAAAATTTTATATGAAGCATTTCTGTATTGCTGCTGGAAAAAAAAAAACTTGTTTATTACTGCTTCTCTTTTGGAATAGATGGTGTAATGTATGTTTATAATAGCGCAGCACCGAGTAGTAGTGGGCATTCCATAAATATTCATTCTCTTTCCACTCCTGTCCCATGCTATTGCCTGTCATTTTAGTCTACATCCTATCCCTCAGGTCAAAATATTTTGGCTGTTTTAATCCTTCAACATGTTTCTTAGCATCAACATTCATTTTTACTCAGAATATCCTCTGTAGCCATTGAGAAAATTGTTTTCATCATTTCGATTCAGAGTGAGTTTCATAGTATGGGCCAATAGAAAAATAAAGGAATTTTGCACTCAATACTAATTTCTCAATCTAGCTGATTGAATTGTTCCTCCCCAAAGTTATCCAGGATTAGCACCTGAACGTACGACTGTGTCCTTATTTGGAAAGTCTTTGTAGTTTCAATTAGGTGAAAGATCTCAAGATGATCATCCTGAATTAACTGAGCTGGCCCTAATCTCATAGCGTGTGCCTTATATAAAGAGGAGAATACACAGTCAGAAGAGGAGACACACATGGAAGGAGCCCTACGAAGATGCAGGAGGAAATTGAAATCATGCAGCCCTAAGCCAAGGAATGCCTGCAGTCACTGGAAGCTGGAAGAAGCAGAGAATTCCCCCCTAGAATCTTTATGAAGACTACTGCTCTGATGACATCTTAATTTTGGTCTTCTGGTCTCCATAAGTGTGAGAAAATACAGTTCTGTTGTTTTAAGCCTCCAAGTTTGTGGCACTGTATTTTGACAGTTCTAGAGAACTAATAACGTGCATTTTGATCTCTATATGCCTAGAAATAAACATTCCAAATAAACATCACAGCAAATGTGGAAGGAAGAAAAATGGAAATAAAAGTAGGATTAAAAGTATTCTTAAATATCATCTTACCTAGTGGTCGAATCAAATAAATTCTCAAAGCCCTTTGTAATTCATAAAGTGCTTACCAACCGTGAATTTCTAGCAGGGGCACTGCTGGCATTTTGGGCTGGATAATTTTTTGTTGTATGGAGCTGTCCTGTGCATTTTGGAATGTTTAGCAGTATCCCTGTTCTGTACCTAGTAGAAGCAGTAGCACTCCACAGAGTGTGACAACCAAAAATGTCTCCAGAAACTCATGACTAGGGTGAGGTCAATGAGACACTCCCTGTAGACTCAACACTAATGGGACACCAAAAGCTGAGTAATCTAGATAAGTAATAATGTAATATGTTTAAAATACGAATTGATGCAAAAATTGACAAAATACCAAAATTTTAAATGAAGACAGAATTAGTACCATTATTAAATATCCCCTGGGGGTAGGGCAGAAATGCCCTCTGTTAAGAAGTACTGCACAACCCTAAGACAAGTGATGTTGTTGTGATGATTATTTGATCTGTTTATCCTTCTTATTAATCTCCTCATTACTAGGAGGAAAGATTAAACATTCTGGCTCTGGAAGCTGATATGTCTTGAGTTTGAATCCTTGAATATCCTGTGCTTGTGATACTCTGTATCCTAGGTATGAGTTAAGTTCTCAGCATTCTTATCTGTGCTTTGGGTTAATGAGTACACCTATCGTATAGAATTTAGGTAAATATCTGAGATCATTCTTGTAAAGTGTGTAGCACAGTGTTGAAGAGTACTCAGGCAGTGGTGGCCATAAACATTGACAAATAACAAATGGGAAACCTTCCTTCTCTAATATTCAAAGCTTTATTTAAGCTTTAGAAACCACTTGTGCAAAAGCCATGATGTGTCTTAGACATGTAAAGTGGGTTAAACCATGTTAACTGCTATAAATGTTATTCATGTGGTATTGAATTTTATGTCACCTAAATACATACCACAGAATCTTGAATTCAAACCCATCCCCAAAGTGTGATATCCCTATGGATATTTAACTGCGTCTAATCGTGCAACATCTCTGAAGGGATTGCTTCACTGATGTTGTGAGTTATCATATTGTTTTTAGCTCCACTCCATACTTCCAAGCGTGAGCAAGACAACAGCACCTGCTTTTCTACTATTTTCTGATGAAATGGTTGCAGTAAATGGAAAGCAAAGGCCCACCTCCAGGGTAGTAACAGTAGTGGGGGACAAAGGGAGTTGAGTTTAGAGTCTTGGGAATGTAAATTCGGGAGCTGCTTTGAGAAAACTTAAATAAAAAAGAAAAAAAAAAGAAAACAAAAACCCCTAGAATTAATAGGGAAACCCTAGTATCCATGAGACAAAACTGTAATCTGGGAACACCCTCCGAATTCCAAGTTAATTTAGTCTTGCTAATAGTTCCCAGCTTTTCATAGTTATGAACAAGAAGAAAAAGCTGCTCTATTTGAAAATTTAAAACATTTTTTCCTGTAAGAAATTACATTGTTACTGTTAATCATGCATGAAAAACCTACTGAAAAACATTTCAGAGTAGGTATTATCTGCAAACTTTATGTTCCTAGAAAATCTCTATTAATTGTTTTTGTAAATAGTTTCTAAAAGAGAAACAGTTGCCATATGAGTGTCTTTGAGTATAAATTTAAAAGACAGGGTTTAAACTGTTACTTTTTACAATAGAAAAAATTAGCCCAAAGTCTGAAATAGACTTTAACACTGATGTCACACTTGCAATTGTTTAAAGAGAATAAATGGCCTAGAAAGAATGAAAAAAACAGGCAAAAACATTAAGAATACATTATAATAGAAATAGAGAAATAGTGTGGCACACAGTTCAAATGCATTTATTAGTATAAAAATTGCTTTTCAATTTATATATTAATACTTATTAAATAAGAGAATATGTTTGGGCCTTTAGTTTGGAAATAGTTTGGCCATTAGAAATTGTATGCAGTATTATAAAAATTATGACTATATGGACGAACTTATTGCATACATTAATAATAAATATATTATACATATATAAAATTATGGAAAATATTAGATACAATGTAGAGCCTACAATTGTTTTCTTAAGACTAAAGTTTGGATATTAGAGTAATATATTTGGATATCATTTATGTAGTATATTAAAGATTAGTTTTATGATTTAGATGCACACACAAATATATAACCATGTTCTTATGGAACTTCAAGTGAATTAACATATAATTAAAAAATTAAATAATATATTAAGCCTATAATAGTTCCATCTTTCAATTATTTGGTTGGAATGCCTGGAATTGTTGAAAACATGGATATCAGTATTACTAACGAAATTGGTTATGATATCCTTTTGAAAACAAAACATACCATACATTTAGATTGTAACATGCTCTTTTTTCTAAAGAGAACTCTTCAGATGTCCACTAAAAAAATATGATATGGGGAATACAGTTTTTCTGATGTAGAAAAATATAAACACAATATTTTATACATTTTTTTAACATCAACAATGCAAGATTTATTCTACAAGATCAAAAGCCACTGAGAAAAAGATAAAACACAGAACCATAAAATTCAACTGGAGAACAGAAATTTCACCTTAGAAAGTATCTATCTAAAATGCTATCTGTTATCGAACAAGTGATAGCTATAAATGTTTCCCATTTTTATTATCCATGCCTTTCTTATAACTCATAAAACTATATAGATTTTTTCATTATATTGCTAGGAATACTGCAGAAGGATGCTCCCAGCACATTGCAGAATAATAAAAGAGAAAGATGTTACAACCTTGTTTAATAAAACTGACATTGGTACAGAAAAGTAATTGAATATGTATATGTGAGTGTATATATATATAATTATATATATATATAATAACTATATATATATATATAGTTCTCTATTAAAGTGTACCTGTAAAATGAACAGATTTAGACAAAATTAATATTAAAATTACCAGGGTTTTTCTTCAACTATTTTTGGAGAACTTTTTACTTTTTCACTGGAAAATATATGTAAATACTATAATGTTTTTGGTTTTATCTTTCAAAATTCTATATTCCAGCTTTGTTTTAGTTCAGTCTTTATGTATTTAATAAATAATTTTGCTTAATTATCTCTCCATGTCAAAAGGCTTTAAGTAACTTAATTTTTGATCTTCCATGGGATATATTATATTAACTAAGAAACATTGCAGAAAGAATTCAGGACAAGATGGGCCTTGAATGGAATCAGTGTCGTAATTTTTATCTGGAGAGGGAGGAATCTGGTTGTATTTAACAGCATTGGAGTGTGCATTGTTTGGCTACTACTTATATTCTTTTGTATTCAGTTCTATTTCCTTGTAATTTAAAATGATAAAGGTTATTCGTTGTGGTAGTTTGTGGTAGACTATCTGAAAGGAAGGATGGCTGCACAGGAGATTAAAATGGACTAGTTTTTTATATGGAAAAGGCTATTTTAAAAATTTACCCTTCACCAAAAAGCACACTGACCCTAGAAGTACTATAATGCCAAAGGCATACTTTGAAATTCTGAGTTGGTTTAAGTCTGATTCAGTTCCTGAAAACACCAGTCAAAGGTGAAATATACTGGCGCAGCAGCAAGATGACCCAAGTCTCCTGTCTTCAGTTCTATCACAGGCATGGGAAGGTGTACAATGGTGTGGATTCAGATATTTAGCTGGAAAGATAAGTTTTCTTAAGGTTGAACCTTTATGTCTGTAACGTAAGTGACGGTTCCTGGAGGAGTTACTAGAAATGTGATAAACACTCTTTCCCTGTATTTTTAAACTGTATATCCTATGATGTGCATGTTTCTTTAAAAACAAATACCTTCTAATAGCACAAGTAACATAAAATTTCCAAATTTTATAAAATCATAAAATTATAAAATTTATAAAATTATACATACAAAATTTGTATTGACAAGAAATCCCAGTGGGTTAGATATTATTATACTTATTTTCAGAAAAGGAAACTAAAAATGAAAGTACGTGAAGACTTTCCAAGGTCAGACACAAAGACAGATTCAAAACTTGTAATTACCTCTTTATACTAGATATGCTATTATACCCATGTATCCTATTCCATCACTCTTGTTTTTAAAATAAACAAAATGTGTCTAAAGAATACAGAGTGATTACAGATAGTTGTAGATCACCTTAGAAGCAGAGAGGTAATAGAACCATCAACATTTGAATTATCAGTTTACTTCCAAGCCGCTGCTGGATATTGCTTCCCTAGGCATAATGGCTTCCAGTAAAACGTAGTCTGCATTGCTTATATGTGATGGGAGTAAAAGCAGCCATAAACAATACTTTTTCCTTTAGTTATAGCAAAACCCCCATATAAACGTGGATATATAGAAACACATAAAAAAATTATTATTCTCAAATTATAAAAGAACATTGTATTCTGTTAATTCTTAGAAACTTTCATAAACTAATCTCTTTTATTCAATCCAAATAACATTTATTGTAATAAGGGCTAGATGTTTAATGATGAAAAAAATAATCAGGTCCCTGTCCTCTCAGAATTAATTGCCTAATAATCCCAGGCGAGTACACAAACGTTTGAATAGATCAGAAAATGTCTGCTATGATAGGAATAGTAGAGCTTAAGATAAGAATCTAGATGAGAACAGCTTACTGGGACTTTCCTAAAGAATTAAACATTTAGTTGAAACCTGGTGAATGCAGTATTCACACAACAAGAGTAGAGTTGTCAAGGAGAAAGGAAAGGAATACTCAAGTACTGAGAAAGAGGGAACAGCATGTGCAAAGGCAAGAAAATGTATCATTCTGAATTGAATACAGTGCCAAGTGGCTGGATTATGTACTAGGGAGTGGTGAAGAGCAATAATGAGACATCAGGTCAAATTCAGTGTGGAATACCTCACTTTTGTAAAGCATACTCAATAACATTGAGTAACAGTTCCTTTTGGAAATGTTAAAAACAATGTTTACCTTGAAGAGCAAATAGCTGTAAGAACCTCACAATGCTATAGTAGATTTGCTATTATTGGGCTATAAACATTCAAAAATACTCTATAATTTAGCATGTTAGAATATCTTCAACAGCACACATATCATAAGAGAAAATGTCCCCTCTTGTCTTTCATTCACTCATTAATGAGCAGTGAATTAGTAAAAGAGTTTTGATAAAAGGGAAGTTGATGTTTCTCATTATTGAAGATTTCCTTTCTACTGGCAAGGAGTGCTGATCACTATAACCTTTAATCTCTATCCTATCTTAAAATGTTTAGAAATAGAAATCAGGAATAATAAGGTGATATGAAACAGAGTCCCTGGGTGAGCATATAACCTGACTAAGAAATCAGTCTTTGTTTTTTTAAGTCACTGAGATTTTTGTTTGTAGCTCCAGCATAGTTTAGCTCATCCTGACCAACATGGATGTTTTCCTGAAACAGTCCAATTTGTCTAGATTTTATTACATAATATTAATACAAGTAAAGAAAAAATGTGTCTCTCTCGGACCACCTATGTATCTTTTCAGGGCCCAGTTCAAAATGAAAAGTGAGAGCCTCCTTATTAAAATATTAAGAATTTCAAGATGGTGATGGCAGACTATTAAAATAAGCATGAGGTCCTAAGCATGTGGCGCTATGTAACTGCACAGGTCACACACCATGAAATCTATCCAGTGTATATCAGAAGTTGGCCATTTGTCTATAAGATGTATGGATGAAATCATGTGTTTTGTGTATATACTTGTGGATGTGGTATGCGTGTAGGAGTCAGTGAGCCAAGAAACTTAGAAGAGGAGCAATTTTTCTCTTCAGTTTTCTTTCTTTTAAAAGAACATTTGAAAGATGTTCCCCATCTTCCCAGAATATAGATAGTGATATTATCTGCTAAACTTCTTTTTTTTTGAGGTGATACATTCATCTGGGGATTAAGGGATGTGGAAAGTTAGGTAGAGCCACTGGGGTATAGAACAGCTGAAATTCAGTAATGTAGGCGAGAGTCTCTTTTGATAGATGTGCATAGCAGGAATCTGCATATTGAATTATGCCTCTTTTAATACATCGGATTATAATTACTTTGTATATTTAATTAAAATTTTGCATTAGCATTTGAGAAATCCATGTAGAAGTAAGGTATATATAATACATATAATATATGATTTTAAGATATATAAGATATACTATAAATATAAATTTATAGTCTTAGAACTTTTAAATAAATTAGGGTAAGTGCAGTAACCTGCTGAGCTCTTGAATACTATGAATTTTTTAAATATATTTTATAAAAATTTCTGAATTCCTTGTGGGTGCTAATTAATAAGACTTATTCTTGCTGCTTACAGCACTTGAATTAACATGACCCTAGGTCTCCTCTAGATAATCACATTTAAAAAACTTTATTGGCAAAAATACTCAACTGTTCAGTTCACTGAAAATATTACTTTGTGTGCTACTTATATTTCCTGCAAGGAAATTTGTTAATTTTCTTTCACAAGGAAGTGATGAAAATTATTTTCTATCACTTAGATTAATATTCTACCTGAAAATTACATTCAATAAGATGTAAAATATTTTAATAAAAAATGTACTAACAGAGCCTGCACCTAATGTTGAACAAAATAAAAAAGACATATGTTAAAACAAAGATTTCAGCTTCACCCTGAATTTTCTGCTGTTGCTTTGGGTCATTGCAATCTGTAAATTAGCTTATTTTTCAATATGTATTGGAAAAGTTCAATATTTCAATAATTGTTAATCAAATATTCATTAATATTTATTATACACTGCATATCTAATAGAAACACTACAGATTGTAACAGAAAAATAAATAAGGGATTTCTGTCCTCATCTGAAAAATGTTTTTCATAGAAAATGAACTGATTTGCCATAAAGAGAAGTAGCATATTATTCTCACGTCATAATTATAACGGAAAATGTCAAGACATGAGTTTATCAAAATAGAAATGATTTAAATGAGAATTTTCTATTATAGAAATAATGAACAAGGAAGACTAGATTCTAAGTGCATAGGCTTCTTTTGTTGATACGATTATTGACTAAGATATTTATAGAGATAATACATTTGCCATTTGCCTGAAAGCCGTAGAATCCATGAATGATATTAAGTTTTGAGAGAGATAGTTAACCAAATTATATTTAAGTGCCCTTCAGGGATCTAAACCCAGAGCTAATTTCAGTATTGTAAAAGTAACATTGAAGCTACAGCACTGGATTGTGCTAGCTTACTTTATTTTTAACACTAAATAAAAAAGTGCCTTACCAATGTTCAGCAGATAGTCACTGAAATTTTGTCTAACTAACATTGATTTCCAAGTCAGGTATAAGAAACTTATGCTGACTGCGCACTCTTTTTGCTACCCATTTTCCATTCTATCCCTTTATAACTTTAAGTGAATTGCACTAGACTTTACAAAGACAGAGATTTACAAATAGCATTCATTCATCTTTTGTAAATGCCAATATTAAGGCTAAATGTCAAATTTGCCTCAATAGTGATATAAAAGGCAGCCATATTAGTGAATATTCTTACATTCAAGGAAAAAAATCTGTATTTACTAAAATATAATGTAAGTTACTTTTCATAATACATACGCACGGCATATAGAAACATTGTCTAATCAAATCTACAAAATTGTGTTCTTTGTAGGTAACAGGTATGCATTGTATGCAGTCACATCAGTGATATTTAGTCTTTAATGGTGGATACAGGGATTAACATCCCCATATTTATCAGCCCTTAATTTGTCTAAATTATTCTTTAATTTATTTCTTAACACTAAACCACCTATATTTGTAAGGATTGCCTTGAAGGCAGGACCCAAGGCAACATCTTACATGCAGGAGTTTATTTTACAGGTAATTATGGAAAGCAATAGTGAGGAAGTGGGGGGAATAAGGCAGGGAAGAAGGAGACTAGAGTGTATTACTGCCTTGGTTAGCATCATGAGCACCTGGTAATCAGACTCCTGGGAGCACCCTAAAGAAATATAAAAAACTACACTTCAGAATTGTTCATTTGAAATCAGGAGGCTAAAGCATTTCTCCAATAACTCTGGGTACTTTTGGTTGAAGGTTGTGTCAACTGTCCTGTAATTCCAGGTAGTCCAATGTCCTTGAAGTGAAATACTGCCAGTGGGCTTGCACATTGCTCCCAGTGACTGTGGCTGAAATAATCATAGGTGAGTGAGCCAGAGGAGTGTGGTGTGAGGCACAGATAGCATCTGCTATTATCACTTCCTTGGAAGAAAAGCTTTCAACTTATTATATTCCAGACTTAACTCTTGTTTTATTTATATTATAGGTCATAATCCTTGGAAGTAGGGTCTTATTTGTTGTTTTTATGTTCAAAAATTCACCTAATTAGCCTTTAAACTCCTACTGAATTGAATTGCACAGAGCACCTTCAAGAAACACAACTATGTGTTTTCATCAAATTGTTCTTTACCCTTTGTCTTACCAGCTTGTTCAGTGCTGATTTATTTTAACATCGCCTTATATGGGGGCTGTTTAAATTTGATTTACTGGCCTTTCATCAGCCCCTTTCTATCGTTCTAGAGATGTAGTGTCATCTTGTGTCTTATACCATAGAAGTATGTTACATCATGATACTGATAACCTTTTGGAAATGCCTAGAATTATCTTTCAATTATTCAAGCAGTTTGTTTATTGATACAATGGATCAGTATCTTTAAATTTCTCATGAATTACTTCATTAGATGACAAAGTTTTAAATCAAGTCTTGAAGCCTTAGTACAGAAATACCATTTTTAATCCTAAAACATTTAAGAAGAAATAAATATTTGCATTGAAGTCATTAACTCTCTCCTCTTTTAAAAATGGTATCTATTACAAAAAAGGAAAAAATTCACTTTTCCTCTTCCTATTGGGAAGATACTCAGTTCTTTTCTACTGCATTTCTCTTCTGTGTGTCTCCTTTACTAACACAAAACACTACACTTCTGACACTTCTGGTCTTCAGATCACCAAATGTGTGAGTTTTTTTTTTCCCCCCGACAACAATAGGAGCAAGCATCTGACACCAAGTAGGCATCTGACAAGTTATCTCAATTCTGGCAGTATGTACCTGGAAATAGTCTCCTTTTCCACAGGTTGAGGGCTCAGTCCTGTACAACTGTCCTCCCTCCTCTGCCGCACACACTCCAGATCCCATTCACAAGTTCGGGTTATCTCATGTGCTTCTGACCAACTGGCTATAGATAGGTCCCAGTGACCCCCTATTTGGGTTAGGTTAATTTTCTAGAGCTGCTCTCAGATCTCAGGGAAACGCATTTACCAGTCTGTTAAATGATATAGTAAAGGACACAGATGAGCAGCCAGATGAAGATGTACATAGGGCGAAGTCTTGGAGGTTCCTCTGCACAGGAACTTTTGTCTCCGTGGACTTGTGGTGCATCACCCTCCAGGTGTGGTTGTGTTCACCAAACTGAAAGCTTTCTGAACCCTGTACTTTAGGGAATTTTTGGAGACTTCATCACATAGGCGTGATTGATTATTAACTCCATGTTAAGTCCTTCTTTCTCTGGAGAATGGAGGTTGGGGCTGAAATTTTCAAGCTTCTAATCATGGCTTGGTTTTTCCAGTGGCTAGCCCTCATCCAGGAGCCCACCCGGAGTCACCTCTGTAGAATAAAATATGCTTCTAGTGCTATTATGACTTGGGAATTCAAAAGTTTTAGGAGTCCTGAATAAGGGACAGGGTTAGAGGCAAATATTAGTACAATAGTTGCTCTTTCGTAGTGTTTTTATCATTTAGGAAATTACAGGGATTTTAGGAACACTTTGCCATGAATCAGTGGCAGAGAACAAATATATATATATATTTTTCTAATATCTCGTAATTATCTTGCATATAGTAGTTATCAAAAACATATTTAGTAATTGTTTAATCAGCAGTCAGGACTAGCCAGGTTTAGTTTTAGTGAGCATTAATCTGTCAGGCAATCTCTGAGTGTATACATATCTGCAAGGCCACATATTACAGGTTGTCATGACAGCAGTGCAGCAGAGTGAATATCAAACAGACTGGGATTACATTCTGGCTCTCCCTGCAATTAGTAAACGGTGTAGCTTTTGGCAAAAGACTAATTAATTGAACTTTCATTTCTTCACATGTTAAGTAGGCATAAAAATAACCACCTTAACGTCTCTTATAGGACAAATTATTTAAATATAATAACACATATATAAACGTGTTAGCATAATGTCTTGCATAAAGTATACAACTTAAAATAGGTAATGGTAAAATATAAATTAGAAATCAGTGTTGACATCAAGGAGCATATTGTTCTTAGAAAAGAAGAAATACCAGCACATAAATCCCAGCCCCACAAGGTAAAATGTGGGAAGCAAAATAAGGAAGGAGACCCGTCTAGTACTTGAATATTCAGAAAAAGAAATGAGCAAATGTAATTGTTGAAAATTAAGGAAGATTTTGGAATGAGATGCCATTTAAATGGGCTCAGTTATGAAAGAGGAGGTTTAATGTGAAAGACACTGTGAAAATTATCTATTTTGAGAACAACCCCAACGTGCTATATTGAATTTGTTACCCTTTTCATACATACGGTCAAATTTCCCTCCAGCAGCATTTATTAATTTTTACCCTAGAATGACATTGGCATTATTCCTGAACCTTTCACAATACAAAGACCATAAAATCACAAATATTTGCATATTTTATTTCATTTCCGTTTTCTTTGATTGCTAAGAGTATTTGAACATTTCCACATTTTCATTGATCATTTGGATTTCCTCTTTCGTGAATTTACTGATTGTGGCTTGTTTTCATATAAATTAATTTTATATGAATATATATAGTTTCCCCTCAGTTTATCTATATAATTAACACTGTGAAGAATAAATTAACAATTGGGGGATAAAACCTGAAATTCTGTTTAAATTCAACTCTTTTAGGTCCTTGTACTAACTTCATTTGGGTATGTTTACATCTCTTCTCTATATTTAGTAATTTAGTTCATATTGCTTCCTTTATTTTAAAGTGCTTGCTCATTGGTTTCATTTATTTCGGGTTTTATGTATACAGTAGGCATGCCAAGGACCAACAAAAGAAATACTACTCCTGTCCTCATAGAGTTTTTATTCTAGTGACAGATGTTTTTAAAACATAAAAAAGTAAAAAAAAAAAAAATCAAACAAGTTGAAGTAACATGATCCGATATATAATATAAGAATATTATTTTGTTCATGTCTAGAAAAGGTACTGACTTGAGAAACTGGGTAGATGGCAGTGCCATTTACTGAGAAGGGAAAAACAAAGTTTAGCAAATTTGGGGAGTGGATGAATCCATTTGGATAGAATTAGAAGTTACTTTTTGGGCATATTGAACTTGAATTGTCTATGGGACATCCAAGCAAGTGGAGTAAGCTGTTAGATGTGTAAATATGGAATGCAGATGAAAGCGAATGTTTGACAATTTAATTAGAGAATCATCAGCATAAAGATGCTTCTTAAATTCATAGGAATTTGATATGTTACATGACACTGGGGATGGAAGGACTTAAAAATTTAAAAGTTTAGTAAAGGAAGAGGGCCCAACCAAAGATGCTTAAAATAATGAGAGGTGAGGTCAAAAACCAGAAAAGAATGGTACCCCAGAATCTAGAGAGGATTTTAATTCAAGAAGGAAGAATTGGTTCGCTTAAGCAAATTGCTTCTGAGAGTTTGAGTAAGGAGAGCTATTGGAAGAAAAAGTTGTTATATTTATATCTTTCACCACTAAATTAATATTTGAACTATTTATTAGATAGGGAAGAATGCATGAAGTATAAAGCATGATGATATTTCACAAACTGAACTCACTCATATAACCAACACATGGATTAAGAAGCAGAAGCTTGCCAGCATCTCACTGACCTCCTTTGTACTGTGTCCTATTCAAGGATATCCACTGTCTTGACCTTTAACACCATAGATTTGTCTGTCCTGTTTTAGAAATTTATATAACTGTAGTTATACACTATATATATATTTTTAGGATAGCTTCTGTTGTCTATTGTTATAATTGTGAGATATATCCATGGTGTTGCAAGTATTCATAGTTCATTCATTCTCATTGCTGAATATTTTTTCCATTGTGTGAATAGATTACAATTTTAGAAATGCTTTCTCCTGCTAAAGGGTAGTTTGATGTGAGACACTATTATGAATAGTGCTGCTATGAACTTCTTTACATATATATTTTAGGAAATATATGTTCTCATTTCTGTTAGCATATACATAGGAATGGATGGATGGGTCATAGTGTAGATATATGTTCTGCTTTAGTTGATATTTATAAACAGTTTTTAAAATCTAGTTGTATCAATTTATATGCCCAGGTCAGTATATGAGATTACGACTTGTTTCAAATGCCAGCCATAGGTCAGTCTTTTTCATTTATGACATTCTATTGGATGTGTATCAGTTGGTGTCTCACTGTGGTTTCATTTCATATTTTGATGATTACTAATGAAGTTGAGCTGTTTTTCATGCTGAGTGAGCACTTGGTTGTGTACTGTTTGCTCTTCTCCTCTCTTGGTATTGCTGGCTTAAAATTAACACCATTAGTTTACATTGAATGAGGGTTTAAGACATATTAAATGACTGTTTCACATAGCTGATGCATTTTGAGGGGCTTGTGCTTCCATTGGTTTATCAGTTGTATTCTAAGGATTTTCCTGAAGTTGGATACACATTCATCTTAGAATGTATGGAAGGTGTATAGAACATTCCTTTTTTAAAGAATAAAGTTGCAAAATATTTCATAAAAAATAACCTCAGTCACAGCTACCTGACTGACCCTTATGAAGTTATATTTTTCTAAAATATCTAATTATTTGAAAGTAAATTAAATTTAAAAAAATTTTGAATAGCAGTGCCTCCAAAATAATTCTTGAAATTTTGAATCACTGGTGTTTAACCTAATTTCCCAATAATGTTGAAAAATAAACAGCACAACTTAAATATTTCTTATAAATACTACAGATAAGATTTTTGGTTAAAGGAATAATTATCACTGTATATCAGTAGAAATATTTTGAATTGCTTTAACTTGTTTTAAAAGCCTTTAAATGAATGTTTTATATTTTAAGTATATTAATTTCATCTTTAGCAATCCTTTTGCCAACTAAATATCCTCTCTTGTTATCAGTCTTGTGGTTAATGGGATTAATCATATGCCCAGATGCAGAGAAAGACTATAACAGCAGAGGTTTAGAATTGGAGGATCTCTGGATCCTGGGCCCATGTTTGGAAAGTAATTTTAGTAGCTCTAAAATACTTGTATGGTTTTTCACATACCATTATTTTGAAATAATCTTCATTTTATAGCAAAAATAAAATGTAGTAACCCCATTGATATTTATGTCCTGTTATCTCTGATGGAACTCCACAGTAATCTAAAGATTATACAAGGTTTAGTAAGTGCAGTTTGCACTAGTCAGAGTAGTTTTTTATTGCACATGTCTCTTTATGACAAAATTTCAGTCAGTGATGCAGATGCACAAAATTTGGTCAGTTTTCTCAGTTCTGTGAAGGTGGGATTATTGGACTGTCTAAAGCAGTCTCAGCCCCTTGGGGTGGTAGAGCTCACTTAGATGGAGAGCCTGTCAAATGGGTTTGCCCACAACTCACTACAAAAGCTCTAGCGCAATCTGAAACTTCTTCAAAGGTAAACTGTGTCCTGATCCATTTTATTACTTGCTCTGGGGCAGACATTGAATGCTGAAGGTGGTGTAGAGTCAAAACTGTCCGTTTAAAGTAGTCTCAGTGTTAACATTGAATCATAGTTTCTATGTCTTCTTTGAGGCACCAGGGATCAGATTCCTTTATTTATTTATAGACACATTAAACAAGCAAAACAAAAATGCAGGAAAGTATCACTTTTAAATAAAGGGTGATTTTTTGACAGGAATTTTGTATTTCTCTGTGTTCTTTTTTTCTTTTAGCTATAGATCTAATTTATTTTCTGGGAGGGGCCATACAGAGTTTTGCCTTACCTTGCTTTAGGAACAGTTGTCACAGTTTATTAATCCCATTTATTTTCAGCAAGAAGGAAGACATGTTTTTGGAGATATTGAAGATTCCCAAGTACATAAAACCATCTTCCATGAGTATGCCATAACAAGAGTGAAAGGCGAAAAATCTTTGTATTAAAAACTTTCACTTCTTAGTGAAATTTAAACATATTAGAATAGAGAGTTAGGTATAATATATGGAAGCATATTTTTAGCTCAAAAGCAATCTGAATACTATCTTCATTCATAAAGGAAGTCCCAGTAAATTCAGGTTCAGATTAGTTTTTAAGGTTAAATTTGCTCCATTTCAACAAATACAGTGTATATTTTATCAATTTCAGTTTGAAAATTCTTATTGAAAACTATTACCACTAGTCAGTGATTAGAATAAAAATTTTACTACCTGCATCCAAAATAAACCACTTATCAATCCCAATAATCTTCTGTGACAAATCGAACACATATATCCATTAAACAGATTTTTGAGCATTTATATTACAATCTTGAATGATTCAGAGAGTAATAAGATAGTAAAAGTAGCATGTAATAAATTAACCTATAGAATGGTAAATAAAGATGAGGCTCTAATCTATACAATTTCATTTACATGTTCAAAAACTGGATTTAGCTTCAGAATTTATTCCCTTATAGAATTTAGAAGATGTCGAAGATGGAAAAGAATTCAGAATGTTTCTTTCTTTTTGGCCTACTGAAGTGTAACTGATAAATAAAAATATAAGATATTTAAAACATACAACATATTGATTGATGCATGTATCCAAAATCTCATTGCCAAGACCAGTATCAAGGAGCCTACCCTCTATGTTTTCTTCTAGTTTTACAATTTCAGGCCTTATGTTCAAGCCTTTAATCCATTTTGAATTGATCTTTGTGCATTGTGTCAGATAGAGATCAAGTTTTATTCTTTTCCATGAACTTTATTTTTCAACTGAGCTTGAGCTCTTTTCTCTCAAGTCATTGTGATCTTCCAAGCTACTGTCTTTGTTCTCAGTGGCTCTCAGTAGATGGTTGTGTGACAAAGACTCATCAGTGTCCCAAAGGGGAGGATTGCAGTCAGCACCTAAATACAGACAAATTAGGGACTGAACCCTCAGGTTCCTTACAAAACTAAAAATAAACTTACCATATGATACAGCAGTCCCACTCCTGGGCATATAATTTGAAAAGATACATGCACCCCAATGTTCATAGGAGCACAATAGCCAAGACATGGGAGCACCCTAAATGTCCATGGAGAGATGAATGGATAAAGAAGTGGTAACATATATATATGTGTGTGTGTATGTGTGTACATAAAATGAAATGTCACTCAGCCATAAAAAATAATGAAATAATGCCATTAGCAGCAACATGGATGGACCTAGAGATTATCATACTAAGTGAAGTAAGTCAGACAGATGGAGAAAGAAAAATACCATATGATATCACTTATATGTGGAATCTGAAATTGAAAAAAAGGCCAAATGAACTTATTTACAAAACAGAAATAGACTCACAGACATAGAAAACAAACCTATGGTTATCAGTGGGGAAAGGAGGTTGGAGGGATAAAGTTGGAGTTTGGGATTAGCAGATATATACTATTATATATAAAATAGATAAACAAGAAGATCCTGCTGTATAGTACAGGAAACTGTACTCAATATCTTATGATAAACTATAATGAAAGAGAATATAAAGGGGAGAGGTTATAGCTCAAGTAGTAGAGCACATGCTTAGCATGCATGAGGTCCTGGGTTCAATCCCCAGTACCTCCTCTAAGAATAAATAAATAAACCTAATTACCTCCCTCCACCTAAAAAATAAAATAATTTTTAAAAATGAAAAAGTATATATATATAATATATATATAAAATTACATATATATATAAACCAAATCACTCTGCTATACATCAGAAACTAAAACAGCATTGTAAATGAACTACACTTCAATAAAATAAAGAAAAGAAAAGAAAAGAAAAAGAAAAAGAAACTGAACCTTCAGGCAGCTGCTGGAAACTATGCAGTTAAGCCCCTTCCAGGGAGAGAATGGGAGATTGGCATTTTTACCTGCTCTTTCTAAGGTGGGCCCAGATGTATAGCTGCAGGAGAGTGCTTCTGTGTCCCCTAATGCAAGCCCAGTGGCTATCAGAGGCAGGCAATCCAGGACTGGTCTTCATGCAGCAGCCATAAAATTGGGCGCATTTGTGTGTACAAGCTCCTTCCAGGTAGTTGCTGGCAACTTGGAGCAGGCTGTAAAATAGTGTTCAGCCATCAGAAAGAAGGAAATCTTGCCATTTGGGACAGCTTGAATGAACCTGGAGGATGTTATAATAAGTGAAATAAGACAGACAGAGAAAGACAAATTCTGTATGATCTCATTTCTATGTGGAATCTAAAAAAAATAAAAAATAAATAAAAAATCAAACTCCTAGAAACAGAGAAGAAATTGGCTATCAAAATTGAAGTGAAGATGGGATTTATGGGGAGATGCTGGTCAAAGGGTACACATATGCCATTATATAGGCTGAATAAATCTAGAGCTCTAATGTGCAAGCATGATGACTATACTTAATATTAACTGATTTGAAATGTGCTAAGAGTAGATGTCAGATGCATTCATCACAGAAACAAAGTGATAACTGTATGAGGAGATGACATTAATTAGCTTGACTGTAGTCATCACTTCATTATATATATTTATATCAAATCATCGTGTTGTACACCTTAAGTATATGCAATTTTTATGAAAAGTTTTAAAATTTAAAAAAGAATGGAGTGAGGTTGAGTAAAAAGGCCTGATTCTGTTTAGGGTGGCAAGTTGCTCCTAAATATCGAGGTAAACTGCAGTGCCCCTGAGGTCCCGGGTGTGCACACACTGAAAAGTATGGCGGCTCTTTCCCCAGCACGATGTGTTCACGTTCGTCATTCCTGCCACTCTAACTTCACTGTCGGCACTTCACTTCAGCATTCGGCATTTCACGCTAATTGATACACAGGTTAATGGACTCTACTGTAGTTCCTATTAGTTTCCTCATTTTCCATTAAATCATTAGCAGAATGCAGTTTGGCTTCTGCTTTCACTGCTTCAGTGGAGTTGTGCTTGTTGTTGTAATAAAATGTCAGTGGATACACATCAATCCTTTCCTTCCTTGACGTATCTGAAGCATGTGACATGCTATCATTTCCTCTTTTAAGAAAACCTCTCTTTCTGAGCCTTTTATGAAAAGACATTCTCATGGTTTTCTTCCTGCTTGGGTCATAGATTCTTCTAAGTCTTCTTTGCTGGATCATCTTTGAGCATCACCTAAACTTCACATTTTCAGAGTTGTATGATCTGCCCTCTTTTCTATTCATGCATTTTACAGAGTCCAAGTCCAGGGGGAATTTGAATCTAAGACCCGTTCTATGGAGCAGCACTTCCTGTGGGCCGTGCTAGAACTGTTTTAGCCTATCAAGTTTGCCCTGACCCACAAACTTAATCCGTTTTCTCTTTGTTGACCTCTCTTTCATTGATACTCAGTATACGAGGTAGTTTCCACACCACTGAAGTCAAATAAGTACAGAATACTTTTAATTAAGCCAGAGTAAAAGAACAAAACTAGAGAGGGCCAAGAGAAACATTTTAAAAAGTTACATTTAATTAAGTTTATTTCAATTTTTTTGCCTAATCTATTTTTAAAATTTTCTAAAGAAATAAATATTTTAATTATAAAGACACACATTGCACCACTGCTTCGTTTCTACCCATCATTTCCAGAAATAGTTTCACTTTAAGACACTCTCACCTGACACTTAAAAGCTCAAAGCACTCCAGGGTCTGTCAGGTCTAAACACTAATTTAACTGTGTTCTTTTTTAATTTCCCTAGAAAATCAGTGGTGATGCATAAAACAACCAGACATGGAGACTATGAGAGCAAAGGAGAAGAAAATCTTTTTTCCCCTCTTCTTTAGCACTGAGACTGTCAGATTAGGGACATCTTCTTGGACTTGGAAAAAAAAAAAGACAATGATCGACTTGTGCCACTTTTCTGTCTGTAATATAAAACCAGTATTTGGGTCTTTCCTTAATTTAAAAAAAACCACTTTTCATACAGTCATTAGAGTTAATCTGATGTTACACTTGTGCTAGCAAAAGTTTTGAATAGTCTTCTTTTGAAATGTAACTTATTTATGCAAGGTAGTTAATTTTATACTGTAAATTGTGTAAATGCATCCTTTCTCTTTTTATTATCCCAATATATCTCCCAGAAATATTTTAATCGATACATATACACATGCCACAATTCAACATGATAGTTGTTAGATGTGTCTGTTTGTTATTAGCATTTTTTTCCTTTAACAGCTTTTGCTTTTTTTCCTTTTCTCATTGTATACTCTGTATTCTAGATATAAATCCTTCTAAGCCCATCAGGAAGATGGATGAAATGTTAAGGAGAGAACTAAAAATTCCTATTTGGCAGCTTTGATGTACAAGCACTTGGCAGTTACGTTAAATGGGAATGAGTGATTTTTAAAAACTGCATATATAAAGCTAGGTACATTTTAGAAAATTTACTTCAATCACTTATAGCTTTTAAACTAAAGTAATCTTATTCTTTATTTTCAAACCATGTTGAGATACATTATTGGATGTTTTTGACATTTAAAGCAGTGGTTGCTTCAGCTGTTGAATACTTATCTATGATAAATTTATTATATATTAGAAGTAAAGCTTTTGTGTAATGAGATTTCCAACCTTGTTAAAAGGAACTATTTTTCTTTTAGTATCTCTTAATTTTGAATAAAATAATTAGTCACCCAAACTCACAAAAAACATTAGAAAGTCAACACTAAAACATAAAAGAAAGCATCCATTTGCTGAATAGAGACCTGATTCGTTTAAAGATACTCAAAAAAAATCAGGCATCACAAAACATATACAAAGCTACCCTTCAGTCATATATTTTACTTATAGAAGATTCTTTTATTCTCTTCTGAGCAAGAGTAGATGTTGTAGCAGAGAGGACGCAAATGAAATTGCAGCTACTTTGCTAAAGAACGGGTGTGGCTTTTGCAGAGAAAGTAGCAGCTATCAGATGTGAATAGTTGTACAGAAGAAAGAAAATGCAAGAAACATTATATTTGTTACATTTCCTATTGAAGGGTTGTGTGGAATGTGGAATGCTCTGAATACAAAATACTAGTTGAAAAGAAAGTAACATATTCTATATGTATATTGTACTAATAATTAATCATATCTTATTATTAGATACCCAGGCAGCTAATTTGACATCAATTAAAGAGTATTTGAAACTCATTTACATGGTTAAATGGAATTATTTTGAGACTCTTCCAATTTCTTGGTGCTTTATTTTTTCTATTATAATATGATATGTGTTTAATGTTTTGTTAACTTTCATTTTAAAAATGTCTTATTGAATGTTTAACTAGTGAAAAGTAGCTTGAAGAAATTGATGTTTGATGTAAAGCAATAAAAATTCCTATTTGACAGTTTTGATGGTGCAGTCACTTGGCATTTATGTTAAATGGGAATGAGAGTTTTAAAATTTTATAAACAAAACCAATTACATTTTGAAGTGGATAAAACCTTTCATCATTTATAGTTAAAACTGATATGTTAAACTTTCATCCTTCTTTTAGATCTAAAAAAATGCAATTGATAATATTTATCCTATTTTGTTTTGGAAGCCAAAATTTTCATATCAAAAATAAATATTTTACTAAATCATATTAGCTCTCATGATTCCCATGACTGTTCTCTTTTTGGTCATGATTTCAATTTTGTATTTCTATTTTAATATTTTTAAAAACTGCTTTAAATTAAAATGGAATGGCCTAATCAAATTAGCAAAATGTCATGATTTTGAAATTACATTAATGATGTACAGGAAATCAGTGAAAATATGCGAAGCATTTAATATGGAAAACTTAGAAATGTACAACTTTATACCAAAAGCATTGTTTCTGGTGTAATCAAATCTTATTAGAGGACTTCAATGACAGAAAATTTTTAGAAAGACACAAAGAGAACTATATAGGCTTTAAAACATTCTCCATAGAAAAACAGTAGATACCAGTTCACTTCCCATATGCAGCTTGGAAATCTAGTTGTTAAAAAATAATACATAAACTCGTGAAGCGTTTAAAGAAAATGACAAAGCAACAAATTAACGGAGCCAGAAATCATGAGAGCACAAGAGAGATTGTGTTGTATGTGCCAGCACGATCCCAGAGGCTAACGTATCCTTCCTCCCTTCTTTTTTTCCCTCCCTCCCTCCCTTCTTTCCTTCCTTTCTTTGTTCATTTCTTCCTTCCTGCTTCAATTTATTCATTAAAACACATGGAATATTTCTGTATGTCAGGAAGCAAAAGCTGTGGCTAACTATGTAGTGAAGTGTATCAAAGTTTTGTGAGATACTACTTTTACCACTTTTTGTCACTTTAAACCTAACATTTTGGAGATTTGGAAAAAGATACTTTTAGTAAGTAGAAAAATTCTTTACAGATGTCATTCAACCATTTCCATTCACAATATATATTTATTGCCTTCTTCCTTTAGATAACATACTTTCTATACTGCTATCCTACAGTATAAAGATCGTTTAAAACAACTGTTCCGGAGTTCATGGAAGAATTGGGGATCAGAAAAAAAGTTAAAATCATATTCTGCAAAACTTTTGCTTCATTTTCAAATTTATAAAAAGCAGGATCTTAAATTGAGATACCTGATTCCAGTGACCGTGTGATATTTTCTTATTCTTATTTTCCCCAAACCAGAATGTTTCATGAAGAAATGCAGTTATAAGAAAAGCATGTTTTAAACAGCCTTGTTACCCATTCCTAGAGCTTTAAATGTTAGAAACAAAAGTCAACATCCTTATAGCATTATAACTGAATAAATCACATTTTTATTACATTTTTAATTTTAGAAACTTTTTAAGAATTGACATTTATTTAGTCTTTTGTGAAACATTATTCAGAATCTCAATCCAGAATAAATACCTGTTTTGTCACCTATAATCTAGGCAAAATTAGAAATTTATAATCATCCCAGAAAATAGCATAAGCGTCAGGGACTGTTTTACTAAATGTTTTTGGATATTAACTATTCTAAATTGAAGGAAGTTCTAGAGGCCATATTTATAAGGAAAAGTATTTGTCTAAGGAGAGATATTGGAATAGTGCAGCATCACAGATCCGTGTCACATATAGAAAGTTAAAGCAACTAAGATTATTTAAACAGGACAACTGAGAGAGAAAGGTAGAATATCAACCTTGTTTTTTAAATCCAAAGAAGTATGAAAGTAAAATTATAATTTGCCTGTGAACCTTTTGAAATAAATAACCAGGGGCAATGATTTAGTTCATGCTCTACATGTGCATGCTTACACATGCGCGCGCTTGCGCAAACACACACACACACACACACACACACACACAGAGTGAGAGACACAGACACACACACACACACACAGAGTGAGAGACACAGACACACACACACACACACACACACAGAGTGAGAGACACAGACACACACACACACACACACACACACACACAGTGAGAGCGAGAGCGAAAGCGAGAGAGAGAGAGAGAGAGAGCGCGCGAGAGAGAACTAGGCAAAGGTAAAAGATACTTTGGCTGTTATGTGGAAAATAAACATGAGGAAGAATGTCAGCAAGAAGATAGAAGGCTGTATTATAGTCCACATGTGAAATTTTGCTTGGTAGTAAGAGTAGTGGCTATGGCTAAAGTATACATGTTCTGTTAATTTTTGTAAAGTCAGCAGGATTTGGTGATTAAATGTGAAGAGTGAAAGGAAGAAAGAAATGAAAGATTATCTCTAGGTTTTTATTTGGAGCAACTTTGTGGGTGGGAATACTGGTTGCTGACAGTGGCAGTATTGGAGGGTATAATAAGTTGGAGACAGAGACAAGAGTATCTTTTTAGATGTCGTAACTTTGGGATGTGTAATGTTTTATTAGATGTAGAATTGATAATATCAGCGCCTGGACATACCTAGTTGGATGATGTATCTAGAATTCAAATAAAGTCAAGGCTTGAAATAGACATTTGGGGATGATCAGCATTTAGAAAGAATTTTAAATCATGAAGTTGGATAAGTGCATCTCAAGAGAGCATACATACAGTTAGAGAAGAGAGTGAATTCCAGAATAGATTGAAGAAAGAAGCCAAAATTTAAAGGCTGAACAATGGAGAAGGGAGAGAGAGACAGGGAGAAAGAAAGAGAATTATTAACAGGCTGGAATTAGCAGTCTGCATGGTAGCAAGAAATTGATGGAAATACCTGTCTTGGAAGATTTAATCTTGAAAGATACCAAATTCATTAATAAACAATATTCAGACTGATAGTTCATATGAAATGATACAATTTGCAGGAACACTTATCCCCAAAGATACTGAAAGTTGTTATATTATGTATTGCTACATACAATTACTGTGAGGTTAATGAATATAAATAAGTATAAAATGTCATTTAATATTTTACTTTTGATTCACAAGCATGTTATTTCACTCAAAGGGAAACTTGTGATAGTGATGGTAACATCTAGTTGATTCTTTTTGAGGACTATTTAGATAAATTTAGAGATGAAGAAAATGCAGCATGAATTTCATAGGGTCATATGTAAATTAAACAATTTGATGATAAAGTGAGATATTTTTCACGCTCATTATATTTGACTAAACCTAGCCATGAAGTACATTACTATTTCTCATTTTCCCTACATTTTCAAAAACAGATCTTGATTTGCAAATAATGATAAATGAATTCCATGCCACTAGTTTTTATTTTGTTGATAGCAGCCAACAGTTGATTCATTCAGATTCATGGGTGACCTTAAAAAAAAAAAGAAATAAATAGAAACATTGAGGAAGCAGGAGTATGGGGAAGAAACAAGTTTAACTGATACATGTTTGTATCTGTCTAGCTTAGAATAATCCTCCCACTTTCTTACCCTGCAATAGATGTTTCTAATATATTTGTCACCTCCATTAGACATACTGTTTTACATGACAATAACACAGGAAGCAGAAGGAATGTGCTATAATTTCTTGTGTTTGCAAAAAATTAGACTTACAGGCCAAAACCAAGAAAGAGCATTTGGAAATAAAGCAGTACATAGGCAGAACAACACATTCATCTATTGATCCAGCTACAAAATAAGTGATGTCTGTTTCTCAAGTTTTCCTTCGTTTACTTCTAGATGTAAGTTCACTATATTATCGTACATTGCCCACAGCATGGTAGAAAATTGGTAAGAACAGTTTAAAACAGCAATTCAAGAAGTTGTGATCGTTATAGCTGAGAAATTAAGATTATATTGTTAGAATGAAATTTGGCTACTTTTTTCTTCCTCTGCTAAGAAATCCATGAAATTAGATGACATAAATAAAAAGGAATCATTTCAAATTGGGAGTCTCAGCTACTGCAGCTTTACAGGAAGGAAACTTTGATAACACATTATATCTCAATAAAAACAGATGTCAGGAACTTTGTAAATTACAATGTGAACTTTGTAACATGTCACTCACATCAGTGGATAAATTTCTTGATTATATTGGTTAACAAATAATGTTCTGTCAGTGAATTTTAAGACCAGAATGTCTAATTTTACTGATGAGCATTTCTTTTCCATTATCCATTTCGTGAAACAGAGTAAAAAATTCTATGGGATTTATCTATTCTGTGTGTGTGAAAGTAATTCCTTTTTTTCGTGATCCTAAATTTATCTTTATTAAAATTAAAATTTAATGTCAGTGCCATCTAGGCAATTTTTATGTTACTCTGAATTGCATCTAGTTGTAAGTAGTTAGAATAATTTATTTTACACTACTTATCTGCCCATATTAGATCTTGAACTTCTTTTTGGCAGATAAAAGACATACCAACTCAACCACAGACAACTGTGACTACTGTTTTCACAAATAATGAGGGTGAAGATGGTAATCATGAGAGGCTGGGACTTTTTAGACCATAGAACAAGTGCCTGTTACTCAAATGATTAGCTCTGTGACCTTGAGCAAGTTAGTTGAATACTCCCAGTTTCAGACTCTTCAATCCAGAAAGAGGGTAGGATACCATTTCCTAGTTTAAGACGTGTTACAAAGATCAAATGGAGTAACATGTGAAAGCCCTCAAAAACAAGTATAAGTACACCTTTCAGAGGTGTTAGATTTCAGCAGCCATCTCTTCTTTTACTCTCACATAGTATCTGAGCAGTTTAGCCCCACAGGATGGGTTTATTTTATATGTAAGCTTAATGAATGCATGTACATATAAAAATCTTAACTCAGGGCCCTGAAATAATCAAGCTAGTCAACCTTACCTTGATATTAACCTTAATTAATATCAAAATGATACATTGATTTATGTAAGTTACAAAGTATTTATAGGATGTTTTCACAGTACTTTCCACTTCAAAGTAATATTGAGGAAGTACCCTAAGAAATTCAAGAGAAGCAAAAATAAGTTATATTGAAATTCTATAAAGTAGGACTATACAGCAGTATAATTCAATTATCCATGTGCAGAACGCTATAAAGATAAGCGGAAATAAATTGTGTATTATAAAAATTTGGCCTTTGTTCATATTTTATTTGAATTGTACTGAATACAAAATTATATATAATCCTTAGAACTCATACTTGAAAAATTGAATCTACCACACAATGTACCATGTGTATAGACATCAAATAATAGACTAATCAACTAAGGAGGGATAGAGGTTATAATTACAGCATCGTTTATAGCAATTTAGAAAGTTGTATGCTAAACACAACCACAGTCAATCCAACACCCATTTCTTGGCAGTGAATATTTTCAGAGATAAAAAAAATATTTTAATATTTCCTAATATTAGTTATTCTCCACGGAATGGTCCTGTTACCAGGAGGAGGGGAATAAAAGTTACCTCGATTCTTAGTCACCTGAAAAAAACAATGAATTTTTAAAAGGAGACAGAAAGCATGATATAAACAGAAGATTTTATTGGTGAAATAAAAAGGTAGTGAAATCTAGTACACCCACCTAGAATTGGGGGTGGGCCAATCCAAGAGAGGAAAAATGGCACCACTGCTTTGTTTTTTCTGTTCTTATATCCTGGCTTTCGGGGATCATTTTTGTGATCGATTGATAGATTGATTGATGACTTACATTCTTTGAGGGCTCAGGGTGATTGATTGACCCCTCACTTTCCTTGTGCTCAGGCACGCCCATCTCTTTTACAACATGTTCTTACCCATGATGCATACAGAGAAACCTACAGGAGGAGGCTCAGACTGCAATGCTAATTACATTATAATGAGCATTGGGTCAAGTTAAGCCGGGTCCTTTTCTCCGCTCTACAGCTGCAGCGTTTGATCCTAGCCGGCTTCTTTGCTGGCCTTCATCTAGAGAAAGTGAAAGTTTTTGGAGCCCCTTATCCTGAGTGCAGGCGTACTGTTATTTTCTGGGTTGCTCCCTCCCCCCTCCTCTCCCCTTGCCTTGTGCTCATTTCTATCTAACTGCCTAACACTGCTGTGTATTTCCATTGAGAGAATGTTAATGGGAAGTGAACATTTTTCTGTTTAAAAGATGTGTAGAGGATTAAATAAAAAAATTTTTTTTTGTGAAATACTGTGTAAGTACACTTTTTTTTAACAAGGTGATCCTGTTCTTGCTTTCTTTTTTATTTTTTATTGAAGTATAATCAGTTTACAGTGTTGTGTCAATTTCTAGTGTACAGCATATTTCAGTCATGCGTATACATACATATATTCGTTTTCATATTCTTTTTCATTATACATTACTAAAGGATATTGAATGTAGTCCCGTGTGCTATATAGTAGAAACTTGTTTATCTATTTTATCTATAGTAGTTAGTATCTGCAAATCTCGAATTCATCTTGCTTTCTGACTCTAAAACTTAGACTTTTTCTACTAACATATCTTTCAGTTGTTTAGAGTATAACACAACTAAAGTCACAACAGGAAGTCTCTTTTTTCCCATATTAGTGTGATGATTTAGGTGACATATAATTAGTGGCCTGTTAACTACTGAAAGGGAGATCAATTTTAAAAGCAGAGGAAGTTGAAATAACCTTTGTGATATATTTACAGTTATGATATGTTAATTATAATGGAGTAATCAGAATATAAATGAAGTCCATTTCGTGATGTTATTAAGAAAAAAAAGTCTTTAGAAAATTATAATAGGAAAAGGAATTCAGATGCAAAAATCCATTATTTTACTTCTATAATTTATTTCTGAAATGATATGTCAGATTTAGTTTTTGTCTAAAGGAAACAAGCTTTCAAAGACAATGCCGTTGTTTTCTACCAAAGGATAGACCACATATAGCAGAAGTAACTGTGCACATTAATTCTTTTTAATATTCTCAGCTTTCTTCCTCTCAGCCCCTTCTATCCTCAATTTTAATAAAATGTAGAAGTAATTATAGAGGAAAATTTTAGAATTAGTAGTTTACACTTGACATTCAGTCTTTGTTCACAATTTAGCTAGGAAGGATAATGGCAGAGAGACTCCCGATTTCTCAGTAATACTAGAGCTGTTCTCAGGATTTTACCTATGGGTAAGTGTCTAACATTTTAAGAGGCAGTGATGAATATCCTAGCTACTTGTAAAGCCAATGAATGCATTGACTTCAGCCTCCTGTGATTCAAAGCTCACACAAATCCTGTTTTCAGCAGTGTCTAAGAACACCCACTTAGGCAGGATGGGGAAAATTAGAAAGTTAAAAGGATCTCACAAAATTTAAAGCAGAATTTCCTCAGCAAAATCACCATTTTATAGCTGATTACATTTCTTTTGTGATGGATGAAGCTTCTTAATTAAATTAATTATTTACATACTACATACATAAAAGCCTATCATAATTATGAAGAATCACATGTCACAAGTGTATTCTTATCATTTAAAAAAATCCCAAACTGGTCATTTTTATAGTTGACTCTCCTAAATGGTCTCACATTTCTAGAAGTGTGGCCACAAAGTTTAAACCTTTTTTTTTTTAAAGTAAATTTTCGATCACCAAAAAATGCTTCAGAAGAGAGAGGTTAAATTTTCATACTGAATAGTAAATTGTTACTAGTACCTGGTAGAATAAATTATGATTATGATAATGACTTACAGTAAGTATAATAATTCTGAACAACCGTGTATTAAATATAACTTTAATATAAAATAGTTTCTTTAAAAATAGTTACCTTTCTTTGATGATAGTTTAGAGGTTAGACTCTAGGAAGTACAACATGGGCTGTCCACCAAGTATTATTTTAAATGATAAATGACTTTTACTTTTATTTTATTTTGTAACTGGGTGAGCTAGGTGCACAGCTCGTATGAAAGTATATATTTAACATTATCTGGTATATAGGTCTTACAGAAGTCCTGCTCAGATTTTTTTATAAAGGACCTATCAGTTATTTCTGAAGAATCCCACAGAAATGAAATACACCACCGAGGCTGACAACTGTACTTTCCTCTAATAGAAGAAGAATAGTATTTATCAACATATTCATCAATTAAAATTGTGGCTTATTGCCTTTGCCTTAAAAGTGTCTGTTTGAAGAAAATAATAATGCATGGCATTCTTGAAGACATTTTTATCACTTTGTTTGAAGAACTAATCACACTATATAATGAATGAAAATGTCAGGAAGTAGTAATAAATTCTCATATTTGATTAACTTGTGAAAAAGATACAGATATAACAAGAGTATTTTTGTTGTTGCTAATATAAAATAGCAGTCATTCAATTCCGGTTAAAGATAAGAAAAGTGCTTTTCCTTACATTTAAAATGTTAGAGACCAAAATTCTTGTGAGTAAGGATTGTTTTTGTCTCCTATATCCTTTGGCCAATCCTGGGCACATAGAGGAAACATTAAATTCATCTGCCTCATATATATATTGAAAGATGATTATCAAAAGCTTTATTTTGAAGGGTCTTTAGTTAAGGCACTGAAGTTTCCTTACTGCACTGTGAATCAAAATAGCTCTGCTTGAGACATAAATAGTAGGAAGAAAACTTGTTAATAAGTACTAAAGGATTTTTTTCCCCTCATAAACACAGATCAGAGTTCAAAGACAAAAATATTAGAGAAGTAAAAGACATTGCTTTTTGAATTTTATTAAATAAGTCGATTTTATTGATAATGGCAGTCCTAGAAAGTGTCTTTGGCTTGATATTGTACTGAAAGAATTCAAACTCTGGGTAAAGCATTGTCTTTTCAAGGTCTTTTCTTTTCAACACAGGTTATGTATACCACCTTGTGTGTATGTCCCTGTGTGTGAGATGAGAGAGAGAGAGGGAATAATTTTTCATTGGACCGGTTTACACTCTTGGAGTAATCTTTGTGGAAATTAGGTGGTTTGATTAGTATAGGCAGGCATTCCTCTCTGACCTTTAATTTGTCCTAATAATAAAAGTCATTTAGGATATTGGAGTGAGCAAGTAGGATAATATTGTGCAATTTTTAATCAAAAACATATTTTGGATATTTTCAAAGAGTACATTGTGTCTTTGTGCAGAAACTGTTATTCATGAGAGGAAGTAAAATATGTTTTAAGGGAGAAATGATTAAAACATTATTATCTTGAATTATAATGTGGAATATTTGATGATCTTTGCCATAATAACGGAAACCAAATTGTATAATATACTTTTATGAAAAAACTAAATTTCAGTTTCAATGCAATATCTACCATAAAACCTGAGATTAAGTTCCTTCTTTATAAAGAAATAGTAATGATAAAAAAAGTAAGAATATTAATATCAAGGAAACAATGACAGCTGACAACTAACATTCAATTAAACCTAGCTTTACTCTTGTAAATAGATACACTTTTTTTCTATTTAATTGCAGATAAATATAATAATAATAATAATGGAAATAATAATAAATCTGTCCCCACACCAACTTTTCTTTTTACTTTAAATCTATAATTAATTTTTAAAAGTGAATTCTAATTCACATATTCTTAGTTTATATCATAGAAACTGAAGAAAAAATGTTTTCAATAAGACATGTATTCTTACAACATTTGCTTTTTTTCAAATTTTCTCTAAATGTTATTTTTAATATAAAAATGGTGTCAATTTTTATGTTTTAAAACCTACTTTTTTCAATAATGATGTCTTTCTTTGCTTTTATGATTAGGTTTCCCAACTCAGAATTTGTTACTTACATTTTTTTCCTGTTTAGTTTCTGGATTTTTATTTTCAAGTCTGTCTTTCATTTGTAATCTATTTTGATTTATAGTATGAGGTAGGGATATATTCTAGTTTTTGCTGAAAGAATTTACTATTGTATTCCATGGGTCAGAAACATTACGTTATTTACTTCTGCATTTTCAACACTGTGAATAATGACTGGCATATTACAGATGCTCAGAAATGTTTGCTGAATAAATGTTTAATGATTGGAGAAAAAAGAGAAGACATTTATGTAGAAGACATGTCATTATAAACTTTTACACAATAACCAGAGATTTTCAATATAATTTGCACCATAACTTCATGCAGGCCTAAGTCTCATCCTATTTTTGATTTACTGTTGCCATTTTCAAACCTAAGTGTTTCATTTCTAACATTATCGCTTTTAATTTCATTTGTGACACTTTAATCTTTGTTGGCCAGTTCCCTCTTTTCATAGTCATTTTTGTAGAATGTTACATGAGTTCATTATTGGGAGATAGGAGACAACACAACTACACACTTATTATCTGTATAAGGAGCTAAATAACAAGGGTGCAGTGAACAAATACTAACAGAATTTGAAAGAAGTGATGTGATTAGTGATCATGACGTCTGTGTTATTTACATAGTGATTTGTGGACTGAATTGCTTACTTTATGCAGTACCTTACAGTTAATATACAATTGTAACTGAAATTTGAATTATATTATTGTGGGCATTTATTTATCCAAAAAAAATTAGTAAGTGAAATCTGTCTATATTGGTAGCAGGCAGTGTGAGGATTGCTGTCTTATGATGTCATAATATGGGAAATTATGTTCAGGAATAGGAAGTATGTTAATTCAACAGAGACAATAGACTGAAACATATACACATAAATGAAAATTAAGTTTAAAAATAAAGTGATATTTTAAATCAGTGGGGAAAGTGTAGCCTAGCTATAAAACTAGTATTGGGAGAACTGGTTATTTATACGGAAAACAAAGAAATGGATAGTAAGGGATAATCAATACATTACACCCAACTGGAAAATAATTTACATCAGAATTGATGAATAAAAGCCAGAAAAAGAATATAGGATTTTTTAGAAGAGAAAGTAGACAAATATTTATGATCTTATCAAGAATAATATTTTAATAATTTTTAGAAAGCCTCAAAACCAGATCATGAAAGAAAGACAGATTTGACTATGTAAAAATGAAACATGTTTTTATTTGAAAGACAACTGACAGACTGGAAATACTCATTTCAAGAAAAAAATGCCACTAATAATATGACACTTGCCTTAAAAAACAGAAAGAAAAAGCTGGTGAGCCAATTAAAATGGGCAAGAGACATAAATAAGAAATTTAGGGAAAAAGAAATACAGATGGCTAATTAATCTTTGAATAGATTTTCAATCTCATGGGTAAATTAGAAAATACAAATTACAACAACAGTAAGATATTCTTTGCCATCAGATTAGCAACAAATAGAAGATAAATAATAGTTGATTTTAAGGAGAATGCACCCAGACTGGCATTCTTAAGCTTTGCTCATCAGAGTATGAGTTAATAAAGCCTTTTGGAGTAAAACTATTAAAATCTTCAGCATGCACACGTTTTACCTAGAAATTCACCTTTAGGACTCTTTCTACAAAGTTAACTGCAGATGTGCCCTGGTATGAAAGTATGTGATTGACTATAAATATTAAAATTAGCATTTCATTCCCAAATTTTTCTTTTATACTTACTTTTTTTCAAGCTGGGTCCATCATTATCCTGGACTTTTTGTGGAATGTATTTACTTTGTCAACATCTTTAAGTAAAACTTTAAAATATATTATATATTAAACATATGTATTAAATATATTTGAGTATATTATATATGCAAAGCTTTTAAATATATCATTATATTTAAATATATTATATAATATATAATGCATACTGCTTTTAAAATCCCCACACCAAATTTTATTAAATATATTGCATTCAACTATCTCTGTCTTTTTGAGCTACATTTCAAATACACAAATAAACAGCAGAAGAAAAATAATGGTATCTAATTTATATTAATACTATATTTTAGAGGAAAACAAATGTTTATCCCAGTAGGTTTTTAGAAAATAATGTTTTTGCTTATAAATACTTATTCTAGAAATTGAAGTGAAGACATCTTCGAATGTAAAAGTAAAAAACAATCATCTCAGGGAGGCAGTCAAAGATGATGGCATAGGAAGATCCTAAAGTTGCCTCCTCCCACAAACACACGAAATCTATAGCTATTATATGTGGAATAGTTGCTCACATTAGCTTATTGCTACTTTCAAAAGTGCCAGTTCAAAAGTACCAAAAGTACCAACCAAAAAGGAGCCTATACACTTATCCGAAGCCTAGTTTTTGCACCTATCACCCAGGTGACAATTCCAGATCTCGTGGTCTGGAGGTCAGTGGGGTTATAATCTAATACATGCCATTGGGGAATAGGAGAAAAAATCTAGGTCTCAACTTTAAGATGCAATAATTAAGAACTATGAATGTGATCTTATTAAATAACAAATTAAGTTAAATTTTAAAAGCTGCACCAAGAACCAAAATCTCTACTGTAGAACTGTTAGAAGTGTTATCAAGTAAACCTCTTGCAACAGTTTGTCATGTACAGTTCTATTTGTCAGGAAGATTTGTGCTATAGAATCAATACATTGGGACGATCACCTTACACAAAAAGATCGTATGGTGTTTCTGTGTTATTTAAACTCTCAGTGAATTATAAGCATATTGATGATTGAAACTGTGAAAACTGAATATTCCTTTACAAAATTTGGTTTTGTTTCTCCAGTTTTACTTGGATATTTACAGAGGTGACATTAGTGGATTTATGAAGTCTGTTGTGCAGGGTTACTTTGTATCTGCTCACTGAAATGGAAGAGTTGTGTGACTTCTGAGGCCTCAGTTTTCTCACATATAGCATGGAAATAATAATAATTTTGTGAAGACTAGACTGGATAACAGTTTGAGATTCTCTTTTCCTTTAGTGGTATATTGAGTTAAGTTTTAACAAATGCGTATTTACTGGAGATTTAGTTTCCAAATTAAATGCATTGTTTATGTGTATGTGTTTGTGTGTGTGTATATATATATATACACATGAATTTTTTGATAGATTCACGTTATTATCGATTATACATTTTATCAAGTTCCAAAGAAACAGATTTTAGATTTGATACAGTATTTATAGTATAATAATTAAAAAAACTCAAGAGAAGCAGTATCTGAAAGTTAATTTTTAAAGTGGAGATTTGATTAGTTTTCCAAATTCTGTGGCATAAGGCACAATAATAAATTTAACTAGCAAAGTTATCACATTAATAAGTAAAGGAAAACGGGGAAACACCGGTTTTATCTCAGTAATTTTTGTTTTTGTTGCTAGTAGTGAATATCTTTAATAGTTTAATGAAATCTGGTCTGTGAAGTAATTGGATCAAGAAATAAATTGCATTAATTGTTAGAAAGTCTTTTGTTTTAAACTTACTTTATTTAGTAGATTTATTACTCTCCCATTGCATGTTAGTTCCTGTCTTAGACTGAGGGAGCACAGGTGAACAAAACCAGAATTGTTTAACCTTCATGAGATTTAAAATTCATTGAGAAGATGCACACGATTAGCTATAGTATTAAAATTATGATACAGGAACATCTCTTGATTTTTCTGATGTTGAGATTAACATAATCCCTGTCAGTCTTTCATAAGACGTTGAAGTAATTTAACTAGTTCAAAAAATAAAAGTTATGTAAGCCAGTCATTTTACTTTCTTAGGTCAATTTTGAAAAATTGATAATTTGGGAAATATCTGACTCAATTTAGATTATTGCTTATATCCTTATGACAGCATGTGGGAAAACATTAACTTTAAGCACATGCAGTGCTTTCCTTTTCCTTTTCCTTTTTGACGCATATGCAATGACCATAAATATTGCGCAGAAGGCATCAGCTGTGTCTGAGGTAGAAGTACCTCCTTTCATCACCTAGACGAGTTTGTGGATTGTATTCTACATGCCATGATTGTACCAGTCTCCAGTTTTGAGACTAAGCCCCATCTAGGCACATCACTAGGGGTATCTAGTAGGGCAAATATTTCTCTTTTTGCTGTACTGAACTGCTAATCATCATTTATAGCAACTAATTCTTCAAGACCCAAAGAGGAGTAAATTCAGTCAGTCTTGCATGCCGAAAGTGTGGACTTGCCATCTAGTGATGACAGAAGGTAATTGTAGATTTCAAAAAAAAAATGATCTACAGATACTTATACAGCAGTGATACTCTGAAGCACTGGCAAAGATACAAAGATGAGTAAGATACCGAATTTGATCTCAGGAGCTGAAAATATAGTGAAGGAAACGACACATAAACAGCTAATTTTAAGGCAAAACAAATTTCAAAAAGACAAAGAGTTTTGTATCATGTGCTGAGAGAGCACAGGATGAAGAATGAGCTCTGACAGGTAGATCATGGAAGGATTGATTGTAAGAGATGGAGTTCGAATTCTTTTCCTGCATGACTAGTAGGGTTTTAATGATCAGGAGACTAGAGGGCAGTTTTCCTGTTTTACCACATTTATACATTGGAAAGAAAGAATTGTGAATTTAGGAGAAATCAATGGCTGACACACTTTATATAGGGAAGGTGGACAAGGGAGAAGCTCCTCTAGGGAAGAAACCCTACCATATTTCTCTTATTTCATTGTGGTGTAGATCAGTTTACTGATTGACATCTACCATGAATTCACTGAATATCTGTTTCAATGTTAATCAATTATTGAATAGATAGTTAAGGGGTATCATTATAGAAAAGCCTTAGGAATTGTACATAGGAATACTTAAAACCTATTTCTTAATCTGTAAGCCATGGGGCACATCTTTGAATATATTTTTTAGGTTATGTGATAGACACTACTAATTGCATGCCTAGTAATTAAATTACTATTTCCTCCTTTATAATAAAGCCTCAATTTTTTTCCTAGTCCAGTACATTTAAGGAATGACATTTCTTCACCTTCTTACTATCCATGAGTAGTCAAATGACAGTTCTGGCCAACCAGATAAAAGCAGAAATCACTGGATGGTGTTTACAAGAAGCCCTGTAAAGGGGGCTGATAGGTATGGCTTGTTCCATTTACCCTTCCCAAGGTGGCTGGTACTCCAGCATCCCAATTGTGAAAGTGGAGAGTCATGTCACTCCTTACGAATGATAGAGCAGGACACTCAAATGAGAACAATTTCCTCATAATGTATGGAATTGTCATAACAGCCCTGGACTGATGCATTCCAAAATTCTTATTTATGTGAGAAAAATAAAACTGTAAGTTGATTAATTTGTTTTTCCCAGGTTTATATTTGGAATCAAACAAATTAGAAATTATATAGACACTGAGTAAAATGACCTAATTTAAAAAGTTAGCATCATTGTAGGTGACAAAGAATGGATTGAAATTTGGAGGTATTTGAAAGAAGAGACTAGTTACTATAATATTATTAGGATTAATCACACTTTTGCCACTGTTGAAGCTAACATTTCCCCTATTGCTCTCTAACAAGTAGTCCATGTCATATGCCACTGTCTGGTATGCCTTTGCCTAGGCTCTGTTCAGAATTTATTCCCTTTTTCTGTGCTGCTTTTGCTCATATTACTGTTGCTTCTCTAACCCCAAACTCCCTTTTTTGGTGAACAGATTCTCATTTTGTTTCCCCTAGAAAACAAATGTATCCTGCCTTGGAGGTGTGCTATGGTTTGTCTAAACCACTAATAGCTATCTTGTTCTGTTTGGAATGATATATGGTTTCCTTGATTTGCATGCAGCTGGGAAATCCTGTTAGTACCTGTTCTAGCCAATAAAAACTTGAGGGAGAGAGGAATCTGGAGGGTTCCTAGAGATGTTTTCTTTCATTGAGAAGAGCAGAGAGCCTTTGTAGAAAATTAACTTTGTCCTTTCACCCTCTTGCTCCTGCCTTTAAATACACGCCTGGTGCTTGAAGCTGTAACAGTCATCTTGGGACCATGAGGCAGTAAACTTAAGCATGAAATGTCAGCAAGCTGCTGATGAGAAAATTCCAGGTCATTCATGGTGAATCAAAGCCTGAAACCATCCATTTCTAGATTTCATGTCTTGTGTTAAAATATACCTCCCTTTCGCTAAAATTACCAATACAGAAAGCAAACGTTTAGTGTGCAATACTTGTTTTCAATGATGCATTATCTAATATTTACAAACGCTATGACACATACAAAGAAACAGGTTAAAAACATCAAACTACATGTCTGAAGTTGCACGGTTCAGTGGCAGGTGGTACTTGACTTAGGCTGACATTAGTTTCTTCTATTTCCCTGGGGACTCCTATGTACATAGTATCCAACCCCTCTCATGAAATAAATGGTTTGCCTTTTTCTTTTACCTTGAGAGTTTAGAATTAAGTGATCAATGAATCCCATCGATAGAGACAGGGAATTCATTTAATCATAATTCTACAAGAAACACCAAAGGTATCAATTTAAATAGCTAAGTTTTACCCTTTATTGTTAGAAACAGTGAGGTTGGTCAGGTGGTAGATTCCTTTTAAGTGTTCCTAATTTGATACGTGCTCTTCTGCTTTTAGCTTCACTCTTCACACCAAAAGTTTTCTGAAGAGGTGATGTAAATAGGAGAGTGAAAGTAGGATTTGTTGTTTTAGACACATCATTTTATTCACCTCACAGATTATTCAACAGTCTGTATCTCAGTATCTTAGGTAATTTGCAAAGATAACAAGTTCCTAAACAACGATCAGAAATATTCTTATTGAATGTTCTCTGATTATTGATGAGCTTCCATTGTTTTAATTTTCCTATAATACGACTTTACAAAAACAAAAATTATTTAGGTTGTTTTCTGAAATGCATGTCATTTGATCTATTTATAACAACATAAAACAAAAAGATTTCTGAAGTCATACTTAACAAACCTACTGTTTTTGATTTGAGTCTTCATAAGGAGATAGGCTTTTGTCATTCACTGGAATAAGTCTTTGTGTATGGCAGTTTGCCAGTTATTTTAATACTTAATCTTTAATAATTTTCAAGTCATCTATTTCTCAAAATTTAATAAAATGCGTTATCAGTATCTTTAGAATCTTAATTTTAACAAGATTCCTTAGCAATATTATTGTTTATTCATATATTCCCTAAAATATGTATTAATATAGAATTTCTTTATATATTTCTCATTTGGTTAAACAAACTGAAACTTATTTTCTTAATAATGTTATGAAGATTTTCATAATTTTTAGAAAAAACTGAAGTTTCAGATTTTAATAATCTATATAGGAATTACTAGATATTGATATACATTAGAAAGTGGTATAGTTAATTTATTTTTAGATTTGAGTACAACATTTAATCTCCACGTGCTTTTAGTTCCCTACAGAGGTTTTCCAGTGTACCATTACTTTTCGTGTGTGCAAGTAATTCATTGTTAGTACTTCTCTTGGTTGGTGGTTAAAACAGTGCAAATATATGAAACTAGTTATAGATTGGGTCTTAGTTTCTTGCAAGTTTATTGTATTCTTATGTAATTCATTAACCTGACTTGAAAAAGTTCAATTTCCTTCTCAGATTAATATGAGCAATATAAAATTATATTTCAAAAAAGAGTTGTGATGAAAAACAATTAGTTCAAAGGTATTTGTGAACTCAAGGAGAACAATGTTTAAAAATTATATATAGCTGAGTCAAATGAGTACAAATAGTAAATTAAGGATTAAGAATAAACTGTAATATTTGTGAACAGTTAATTAGAACTTTGTCATTAGAACTTCTCCGCTCATTACATGTAATTCTGGTCTGCAGGGTAACATTTACTTGTAGTATACTTAAATTAATTGGAAAATTAATTTGAGAAACAAAAACACTGGTGAAATTATTAAGATATACAAAATGCCTATAAACTGCAAGTAAATGTTTTACCTGATCATTTAATAAATGAAAATATAAGATAATAAATACAAAATAAATACTCAGTTATTTCAAACTGATTTCTTAATTAAGCAGCACAAGTTGCATATGACTGACATTGTATTTGTGTGTGGGTTTGTGCATATATATCAGAAGTGCGTGTGATGTTTGCCTGGCATACATGTTGTATATGTATATTTATTAATATATAAATTTACATAAAATAAGAAAGAGCCCTCTCTTTCTACATAGTTGTATGTGTCGGGAATGTGTGTGCACTTGCATTCACATATGTGTCTTTGTGTATATATTTAGAGAAAGCATTAAGTTTTTCTTCCTTGAAAAAGTCATATAGGTAACAAGGCCTTTTCTAGTTAATTTGTAAAAAATATTTCTTTTTTTTTATAAGTTGGAGAGTAACACATAACTCTCCAACATAAAAATTCTTAAAATGATTTTGTTTATGTCAGTGGTTGAATGAATATGTGTTTGGTACTAGAATGAAATTTATTGCAGCATGCAAATTAGCATTTGTCTACCAATCAGTAGTTAATGGGGTTGTAAATCTGGTGTTGTTGTGATTGTTTCACATCTTGTTAAGTCACTAATAAGGATTCATAAAACAAAGTTGAACGTTAAGCTTTTTGTTGATAGAGGCTATTATTCTGAAAACAATAAATGACTCATTCATTAAATTCTCTGAATAAGCAGTATTTCAGAGACAAATTAGTAGATTATAATTATTAGGTAGAACCAAGTAATCTTATTAGTCAAAGAAATCAAGTTCAGTTCTTCATGCATTTGGGTAGCATACTAATTATCATGGTTTCACTTGGTTATTAATTAGTCGGTTTTACTTTAGAAGTCTGCGTATGTACTGTTGTGTTTCCCAGAGGCAAGAGGAAAGGGAGGACACTCTTTTAAAATGAACAATTCTTTTGGTACCAGTCAGAATACTTTTTGAGTAAAAACGAGCTCAAAGTAGAAATAAATTCTCTCACATAACAGGAAGTCTAGAGAAGAGAGACCTCATAGTTGCATCATTTGATGGCTCAGTGATGTTACAGAACCCAGGGCCTTTGCATTTTTCTTTTTAAGTCATTGTTTCCCATCATCACTGTTGGCTTCCTTCTCAGCTCAATATAAGAGATCACATCTAGAAAGGATACCTCTGGAAAGTTGCCTCAGTGGGGCAACTTTCCAGGAGCTTCCTAATACCAATATTCACATCACATTGGCCAGATTTGGGTGTGTATCTCTCTCTGAATGTATCATTGGAAATGGAAACAGGAGTTCTAACACTGGCTTAGATCCATCATTGGGGGGATTGTGGTTGATGAGTCACCATCAATATTCAGCCTAATCCATCCTTAAACTTTTTGTGATACGAATAATATTTATTGAAAGTTTATCTATGGACAGTCAATCCATTCACTTTGATATTTTAAAATTTTATTTCTTGAATCAGTACAAAATAATGATTGCCTGAATCATAATTTTGTGGTCTCCTATATAAGCATAGTGTAAAGATGGGAGTTTTTAAAGATTCCAAACCTAGAAACGGAATTCATGTACCAAGCCAAAACCATGCACAGTGTACACTAGGGGGAGTTGTAGATGAACTGAATAATGTAGTAGTACATAAGAGGCATTTCTAGACTTTCTTTGATTTTATATCATGCACTGATTTTTAAAAATGATCAGTTTACACTGTCATGGCGCAGTGGAAAGTGGCCTAATCTTGAAAAATTAACTTAATAAAATTTTTATGTTTTGTCATGTTTACAGTGGTCACAATTTAGTTTTCTCTTTTGGTATTTGCCCATTGTATAATGGTTGGGGTGATCTGGGTGCCCCTCGATCTATTTGAAGAATACATTTCATTGAGTTACATCTTGGTTTAATTCCACAAGTATTCATTAAAAATTATCCAAGAAACAATTTAAAAACTCATTTTTAAGTGTTGCATAGTATTATTGAAAGCACATCCACCATATTTTTGTGAAACTCAAGTGAAAACTTTCCTTTAGAATTAATTGCTTGAAAGCTTTCATACCTCTGAAGCAACAGTATGAAGCATGTGACAGGTATGTGGATCTTTTTGTTTTTGGTTGTCAGAATATTCACAGCCAAATTTAAGGAGAAATCTTAATCATTAGAAAGAAAATTAAAGGTTGTGAAATATATACTGTTTTTTTCATCTCAGTCTAGCTTTCTACTGATTTATATTCTCTGTGGTTCACTTACTTCTAAAATATTTTATTAGATTTGATAAAATTTCTACAGATGGACTCTCAGTTTAGTATTATAAGGCAGGCGATAGCAGATAGGTAAGCAGATATATCTTGCATTATGTAGATGGCTTGATCATTCCTAGGGTGTTTTGTAAAAAAGTGAGAGTTACACAAACATTTGCCGTTTAGTTATCAGTGGCTAATTTGGCCAACATTTATGTGACCTAGCCTGAGACTGTTTCTATTTTAATTATAAATACAGCTACAGAATTTACCATTTTATTAAAATTAAACTTTAGTTGCTATGATACTTGAGAGTTAATTACTTCTGTAATTGAGAACACAAAACTCATATGAGGTAAAAACAAAATAAGAGTTTCTATTGCTCTCTTTATAACAATTCACCATCTAATAGTTATGTACAGAGTTTTGTGAGTGACACTGGGGTGTGAAAGAACTTATAGGTTTAGTCACCTTAAAATTAACAAAGGGAAATAAATGCCTTTATAAATATCTAGATCCAGTGGAGCATCACTATAATTCTTGCCTAAAGTTAACATAATTGATCATAATCTATTTTCAAATAATTATGAGGTGAAGCTTAAATATTAACAACTATAATAAGATCCATAACATACATTTTAAAAAACAGCTCTGATCAAAAAGCTTATTTTTATTAATTTATTGTTCTCAAGTATGTATTTGTTATAGAACTAAATCTATAAGTCATGGGTGGAGATTATGACTAAATCATAATCACTTTTGATAAGAAAATGAAAGAGAAATGATATATGGCTTCAATAAAATATCACAGACAACAAAGAATGGTATGAGTAATCCAACAAGCATAAAGGCAAACTTGAATAAGATATATTAAAATAGTTCAACTATTATAACTTCAGAAAAAAGCAGGCAATTAATTGAAGATGAAGAAAAAGAAAAGCCTTTAGTAAGGTATCTGAAGGAGTTCTGGACCCTGTGTGGAATCTTGGTGGCACTGCATTCTTGAGAACACAGCACTGAATTCTAAGCTGACCTGACTTCAGTTTGAGCATTTGCATTTATAAGCTTTGGACCGCAGCAGAGGTGGCTGAAGCTCCCCGAGCCTCATATCCCTACCTACAGCATGATGTTAGTTTTCGTGCCTCCTTGTGCAGCTGATGTAAAGATCAAATATTAAAGAGCATTTTGAACCATAAATTCATACCCCAGAGTTTCGTTCCTTAGAGACTGATGATTAAGGAATAGAGTAGGAATCTCAGGTTCCACAAGCAACACAAAGAAAACATGACTGTTCTTATCAGAACAAAGAATATTTGTAATTTTTCCTTGTTTTAGAAAAAGTTTTCTGTTTTGGGAAAAATTGTATGTGAAAATATTTATGGCTAGCCTCAGGAGTGATCTCTGAATATGCATATGCTAGTACTTGTAAAATAACTTGAGCTCATGGGATGTCTGCACCATTTAATATTTGGGGCTTAAAGAGGCAGAGAAAAGCTCTAAATAAGTAGGTAGATGTAAAATAAAATAAATAGTATTTTGTATTTATTATTTATATATTTTTAAATACGCACATGCATGCACAGGTGTAAAATCTTTTTTTGAGATAGCTCATTTAGAAGTGTAAGGAAGAAACTAAGAGGAACAAAAACAAATAGTACGTTGATACAAGCTATGTATCATTAATAAGGAAAATAAAGACCTTTACAAGTATTTGATCTAGTGAGGGAAGGAAGAAAAAGAGTTTCAATACTACTGTCTCTGGCATTGCCCTGAGGGCATTGGTGGCCCAAGACAAGACAGTAATAAAGAGTGAGAAGAAAGAGAGAGAAACATACTGATTTTGCATACAGTTGAGTAAATTCAATGTTTTATATATAGGTTGAAGTTTTTTTCATTTTTAGCAGTGTAGAATAATATCTCTATATATTTGGATTATTTTATACAGAATCCTTACCTCAAAGATAATATACAAATCTGGGATAATGTAATGTGCAAAGACAAGAATATAATTTGTTCAGGTATGCAAATAAGTGAATAAACATCATGTAAATATTTAGATTAAATAGTTGAATAACTTTCAAGGAAGATAAGTTGCATAACATAATGAAATTAATAGTAAGGGGAGTTTTTGTATTTGGAATAAGAAATAAATTATTTCTGATTTTTCAAATAATCACTGATACTTACATAGCACTTATTATATTTCAGTGTTCTAAGTGTTTTAGAATATTAACTCAGTTAATTTTCTTAACGATCATCTGAAGTAGATTCTAATATCATTTCTATTTTGCACATGAAGAAAATAAGGCTCAGAGAGCTTAAGTATATTTCCTAAGATCACATGGAGAGTAAATACAAGGGGCACAGTTATGTGTACTCAGGCAGGTTGGTTCTAGAGTTTTATTCTCAAACACCAGGAAGATATATTTCTTTCCTAAATTACAGAAGTTTAATACATAAGAAGTACAAGGGCTGATGGACTAACGATGAAATTATGATTGTGGTAGGAGTGAGGATCTCCTTGCTTTGTTGTGTCTTGGGAAAACATTCTAAAAGTAGATTTAGATAATTGAAAATAAGACTTGGTTTTTGGGAGCAATTGTAAAATCAGTAATTAGAGATTATCATTTCAGGGAAAACACAAGGTATTGCAGCATTGTTAAAAAGGAAAAATCAGATGAGGGGCTTGAGAGATGATCAATGTCTGTTCAATGTCCAAAACCTAAAGATGAATGGGAACATGTAGAAGAAATTCTGACTAAGGAAAAATAGTTAAACCCAATCATAAACATAATGTAATATGGAGGAAAAATATGCTAAATAACAGGCAGTAATAAATAAAAAAAGTAATTAAGCATGGGTACAGGAAGTCTTGCTTTCAAATTTTCCCATTTACTATGTATTTCTCTTCACATAAACACGGTCTTTTGGTTGTGTCTCAGTTTGAGAGATGTAGTCAAAAACAGCAGGAGGCTACTGTGATAGGTTGGTCTACTGGTTTTGTAATCCACAAAGTGTGGGACTTTGGGTAAATCACTTTATCTTTCACTTTTACCTCACAAAGCCTCGGCTTTTTGATGTCTAAATACATGAACTGTATTAGATAATCTATAAGATGCCTTCTAGTTCTGAGTTTTATTATAGTGTCTTTGAATTAACAGATTCCCAGTTGGACAGGCATACTCTAGTTCATTATAGTTTTAATTATGTACTAAAAAGAATACAATGAATATATTTATTGAGAAAGGGGAGATAGAGAGGGAAAATAATGCTTTAAAAAGTATATAATCCTAGGTTGCAAAATAGAAAATAAACATTTTGTTTTCTGTTACAAGTGATTTATAAGCCATTAAGTAAGGCTGAGGAGATGCACATTGAATTTTATTTTATTCCTTAATTCAAAGGAGGCTACAGGCTCCTGGAATCTGCCACATAAGCACTTTGCGGGCACACATATATGCTTGAACATCTTTTAAAATCTTGGTTTTTTTGGTGCTAAATAGTGATCATGAAGTCATGGTGTTACCACCAGCAAAATAAATGTCATGTCAATTTACAACCTTTAGAAACACATTTCTAAATTAAATGGAAAAATATGCTAATGCAATATTAAGACTGCAACTTTAAAAATAGAAAAGTCAAGACCTACAAGAAGTTATGGTTTTCATTATCATCATTAATATGACTACATCGCATACACAGTATTTATTAGTTTTTTTCCATCTAACTTGCAATGCAAGATACTGCATATATCCAACTTAATTTAGCTTCATTAGAAGAATTTTAGCTTATGTTCCATGCATTTTGCACTTTATATTTGCATCCTTAACTTTACTTAGAATTTTATTTTATAGATACAGTGTGCCACCAATGGTTAATATACTACTAAAAAATAATCAACACAGATATTCTAGATCATATGTAACATTTACATAGAGAGTGGGGTCAAAATTTGTATGTAAACAAAGCTAAGTCTTTCTCTACTAAAAAAGTTTTAGTTATCTCATTTAGCTTCATAGATTGCCTATACTTCTTTCTTAAATCTTTCCTGTCTTTAGCAGTCTCTCATCTGATCAGTTAGTTCGTCTTCCTTCACTGGTTAGTCAGCCAATTCCCCATTGTCATGTGACCCATATTCCAGTTTTGTATTACTCACCTTTCCCCATCAGAACTAACCAGCTCTATGTCCCTAGTCCTTTCAATTTATTAGGTGATGAATTCCTCACTCTCTTGAACTAGAAATAGGTTATAAATTCATCTGAGATGCTGAAAAAAAGGTTGTCTAGACTCTGCTCAAATCTATTGAATCAGAACTTTTGGAGATAGTTTTCAGGAATTCACATTTTTAAAAAAAAGCAATTTCATGTGATTCCAGTGAGTTTCTTTTGTTAGAAAAAAACATTATTGCTTGATGTTTCCAAGTTAAAGTTCTGTTATTATTATTATTGTCATTAACATTGAAGCATTAATGATAGATAGTGACAATATATTTGCCCCCTGAATTTCAATTGCATTGGTAGTTTTAGAATACTTTCAGGATTTTAATCTCAGAGAAGGAATGATAAGAGAATTTCATACAGAATCATTGGAAAGTAACCTCAGAATTACTTCAGAGGCTAGGTAATGTTAATGTGGCCAGCTACTAATGAAATTCCTCAATCAAAGCAAGCAATTTCATTTGAAAGCCAGAACTGTATCTATTGTATAAATTTACGGCAGCAAATACAAAAAGGTGTTTTGATGCAGATCTGTGAATCCTTCATGTACAGGAGGGAGATATGGTTGGAAATAAAATAACTCAGAAAGTAGCTAGTCCAGAGCTCGTTTGGTAGTGCTGAGGTTTTCTATGGCCTCTAATATCCTCAGGTTGAAGCTGTCATCCACGTGGTCCAAAATTATAGGTAGAACCAAGCCATCACAATTACATCTAGTCAGTGAAGGAAAAAGAGAAAAAGAAGACATATTCTCTCATTTTGAGTACCCAGATGTTCTCCAACATTTTATCTTAGATTTTATTAGTCAGATTTTATTACTGTAAGGAAGGCTGGTAAATGTCAAAATTCATACCTAGAAGTGTGACAGTTCCAAAGTAGGGTTCTATTCATTGAGGGAACTGGAAAGTAATACACAGTGGTCACTAGCATTCCCTGCCATTCTTGTCTAAAAAAATGACAGAATAGTTTACTGAAAAAATGGTAAAAAGTGGGATTGAGATCAGGCTTATAAGAACATATCGTGAAGAATCTGTTTAGGCCATAGTTAAGAAAACAATGGAAATCAGAGAAAGAACGTAGTCAAATTACTATTTTTGAAAAGACTCAGTGGTTGCTATTTGGAGAACATATTTTATGCATCCATTAGCACATGAATGTTATTAGGCCATTATGGCAATCCAGGCGAGAGATGCTGGTAGTTCAAACAGAAACGGTGGTAATAGATTTTTTAAAGATGCATTTAAGAGCTCTTGAAGAAGTTAAATATACAGTACTTACTGTATTGAACATAAGGAAATAAGAAATGCCATGGATAACTCCAAAAACTCTTTTTCTTTCTTTTAAATTATATATTGGTTATGTCAGTTCTGAGATGGAGAATGTTATATGATCATGTATTTTTGAACTTAAAAAGCTTAAGAAGCTTTTGAACTTAAGAAGAACTAATATACTTGATTTATAAATTTGGGGTACTTCATCTCTTCCTAAACCTTTAGATTAAATTATTAGTTGGTCAGGCTGCCTGGATTACAGATATTGTTTACAATTTGAACGTTCTTCATCAAATCACCTAGACTACACACAGGACAACCTAAAGTCTATCTTTCCTCGTATTAGCACCAGTGGAGAAGTCTAGAATCAGGCTCTACTAATTAAAAAAAAAAAAAATTTGTAGTGAAATTACTGTGTAATAGCTAAGTCAGTGAAAAACTGTCATTCAAATAATTTTAATTATTAAATTATCAATTTTAATATATATGAAAATAAATTCTTAATATATATTATATTATTTATCCAGGAATTGCATCATTTTCCTCCTGCTATATTGGTTGTGTGTATACCATTATGTGATGTCTGAAGCTTATGTATAATTTAAAATTTCTGTCTTTAAATGCGTATATAGATGTCAGATCTGACGTATTTAAAATCTTAAGGCTTAAGATTGATTGAATGTTCATAGTCTTGCAGCAAACTTACCTTTAAGGAGGCCCAATGTTATATTTATAACACATAGACTTTAGTGGGAAGATGGAAAATATAGCTCTGTGAAAACACAAAAGTGACAGGTGAAAGGGAGAGTTCAGATGCTCGTAATTCAAGCCACAATAGGAGTAGCAGAAATTTAGACCAGGTCTAGCCAACTTTAGAATTCACTAGAGAGGAAGAGAGCAAAGGGTTGTGCTAAAAAAAAGTAGTTGTATCTGATTAAGAACAGAATCCTATTTAGGAAAATTTACTGGAAAGAAGGCAGAAAATGGTGTAGGACCAGACCCTGGGGAGAGAGCTTGGATGATACACTAGGAGTTCAGGTCCCAAGTCATAAGGAAGATTGAATAAGAAATGCTTTTCTCCTTTCTGCCAAAGAACTTGGCAACCCAAAAGATCTCTCTACATAGACAGACTTGGCAATCTACTGTTAGATAAAAAGCAAAAAAATTCTGGAGGAGTCAGACATAGTTTTGGCATAGATTATTCAGGGACTCTACTTCAGCAGTTCTTAATTTTTCAGGGTAAATGAGTGGAACCTAGCAGAATTGGAGCTACTAGTTGGTTCCAAAATCATAAACTTCAGTGGATTAACATGACAATTATATTGTATGTACTAGTAGTATACATTATTTCAAAACTTGAAATTTCAGCTCATTTGATTTTAGAGATAGTTTACTACTACTCCATATACTATTATCTCAAATCATCATCCTACAATTAGTTCTTCTCATTTTCTGCAGAACAGTTTTTGTCTCACTACCAGATGGTTTCCTTGATCTTGAGAGGCTCTCAATGCTTTTTGTTTGCTAAACCCAATGGTCAGTTCTAGTCCTTATGTCTTCATGTAAGAGCAATGTTGATACAATTTCTCAGTCTCCTATTTTTTTTCAATTCTTTCCAGGAAATCACCTTGTCATATTTTTTCTGTACAGCACTAGTCATTCTTTATCGTTTTCTGTTAATACTTTCTCCTCTTTCCCAGACCTCTTAACATCGTATCTGTGCAGTGCTCAGTCCTTAGATCAAGCCTCCTCTCTGCTACCTCACTGCCTTGGCTTTTAATACCATCGTGGATGACTCCCACATTTATAGTCCAGAACTCTTCCTAAATTTTAGACTTGTATATTCAATTTCCAATGTAAATTTGTATATCCAATTTGCTTCACTGCTTGGATGTATAGTAAGCATCTCAAAATTAACATGTTCAAAATTAGACTCATGATTTTTTCTGCCAGGGTTGCGTGTCCTACTGTAATGCCCACCTGTGTAATGCCAACTACACACTTCTTGTTGCGAGAGTTCTTCAGGCCAAAAACCTTGGAATCATTATTGACTTCTGTTTTTCTTATGCCCTATTTACAATCTGTCAGCAAATTGTTTCTCACACTATATTAAAATGTTAGAATGTGATCATTTCCCACTACTCCCACCACTCCAACTTTTGACTAGGTGCCATTATTTCATTGCATTTTTGCAATAAACCTCTAGTTGGTTTCTGAGCTTCCACTATTGGACTATCTGACGCCACTCAAGAATTTTCATCAGTGTAATCTCAAATCAGATTACATCGTTCTTCTGCTCTTCAATGGTTTCCAATCTTTCTCAGAGTAAAAGGTCTCATAATAGTTTACAGAGTTTGCCATTATCTTGGTTATGTGTCCACTGAGACCACATTTTCTGCTTCTCTTCCACTATCTAACATTTGATTAACAATGACCTTCCTGCTGTAAACCAGTCGAGGGACGGGCCAAGGACTAAACCCAATTCCAGTCTCAGGGCATTTGTATCTCCCCATCCCAGTGTTTGAAATATCACACCACGAATGCTGCCTGGTGGCCTACTTCTTCACCTGTTTTTAAGCTCTTTCTAGCACCACCTTATCAGTGAGAACTGAAGACCTTATGTAAAGCAATTCACTGTCTAATACTCCCTGCACCTTTATGTGCTTCTCTTAAGTAAAGTCTTTTTTTTTTCACACAAAAAGCTTAATGTATATAAGCCTATCAGAGAATTTGGAACAGAGTGTGTAGAGTCAGTCCAGTGACTCAGACTGAAGAGGTGGGCTGGTAACTGGACGGTTATATGTCTAGAGCGTGCAATGTAACCAGAGAGAAGGGGAAAATGTGTATGTGAATAGTGAAATGTGCATAAGAATATCCTCAATGACTAGGTTGTTAGGCTAGATAGAGTCAGGAGGCTTGAGGCCTATTCTTCATGAAAAGACCCCCCAAAAGTACAGAATGATACACAAGTAAAGAATGTGAATTCAGAAAAGTAGTACAATGCATGCACTGTGCATAGAACAAAAGGATAAAGACATTAAAAACTAAAATTCTGTGAATTGTTCAGGAACCTAGATTCACATCAAAAGCAGCATCAGCAGGTGATGTCAATCCTTTAGGGAACTATATGGAAACAGGGCAGCTCTTACATTGGAACGACTGGTCGGGGGGAAAAATCAGAGAATTTTTAAGTCCTTGTGATTTTGTGATGTATTAAACCCTACTTATCGTGTAGCCATATATGAAGTGAAAAGAAGAGAAGGAAAATAGTGGATGACAGAGACAAACTTGGTAACTAAGATATTGAATAGGCCCAGCCAGCAACTTTAAAAAGCTAGCAAATCTAGAGACAGGAGAAGTGAGAAGTATTAATCCACATTGTACTTATACCTAGAATTAATTGGAATGATACATTGTTTGAAAAAATGTATGTAGATTGATTTTAGAGTATATTTTGGTCACTCTAAATAATGTCTTTGTGATTCTCACATAATTTAAAATATATTAAAAATATGTACTGTATGTCAAGGAGCAAATTTTATCTTCTTGTAGCTAATTTTATTAATCTGTAAAATGAATGGCCCTTAGTATTCAATCCTTTCAGTTGTAATATTGTATGATTTTTAATGTAAATAAAAAACTCTAGACATCCGAAATATATACTTTGGTATTAAAAAAGTCCATTTTGTATATATATATTTAGTGCCAAAAATGTGCCAGATATTGAAGCTAAAGTTATAGAATGAAGATCTGACATTAGCTATATGGAGAGATACACACACACACACGTATATATCCCTTTTACATGTATATATAATATACAAAACGTGTGTGTATATATACTGTGTGTATACACAAAATATACATATGTTACGCATATTAAATTATTTACCTTCTTATACATGCAAATGCATATACAAACATTAATTATTGTCCTCATAAAATAAAATTAAAATACAACAAGCTTCACCTAATTTCTGTAGATATTTTACAATTAAAATTACACCACCCCTGCAACTCAGGATCGAATGTAATCCATATACCCAAAGACTGTGATGAAAAGACAATATAGAATTTACTTAGTTATTTCTTAATTTCTAGAGTCACATCACAATAATTCTAATAATTCCCACACTTCCCTCAGGTTGGGTGCTGCTCACATTGGGTTTTATCCTCATGTCGCTACGTGCCCCTTGAGACACAAATGCTGTAGATATTTTCTATAGTAATATAGCCACGTATGATTTGGAGGTGGTGGTGATTTGTGTGCATGTGCCCATATGTGTGTGTCCTTTAGTGTTGTAGTGAATTTAGATAGCACTCAAATCCTTAAAGCATTGGAAAGTTGACCACTATTCTTATTCAGTTATAGTTATTATGTTAAGTTTGCTTACTGTATTCAAAAGATTATAATCTCTCTGTAATACCTCCATGAACTTTATCTTTCTCTAAAGATGCCCTTACCTTCAAGTAGTAATGAACGTTTTTGATTAGTAAGTACATATCTTTTGAAATGTGAGTACATTGCTTTTATTCCACATTAATTTTTAATGTTTTAATACTATTATTTTGAAAATGAGCCTTTGATATGGCAAAGTATATGCAGAGTGTTGAATTCAAGTAAATGCACTTTCATTATTTTGTCACAAAGCCACTTGATAATGAAGTGGAATGAAGCACCATTGAATTCTGTACCTTGCAGTTATGCTCTATGGGAACCCTTTGTTTATTAAAATAACAGTTCCCTGTAAAGATTCCTTGGGGGATTAGCTGGCAGCATGGCTTCACACACAGGTTTTTTTTCATTAACAATTCACTAATAAATTATGGATAAAAATAAAGCTACTCAAACCAAGTAACATCTTATAGGAGCACAGCGGTGCTGTGACAGGGTGAGTCCTGTATCAGGCAGGGCATTCTCGGTTTTTATCTTGCACTGTACCTAGATCCATTCTGTGCTCTGGATATCATCCAAGAACTTGGGGCTCTGGAACAGGGCAAATGAGAAGTCAGAGACAAATGTTTGCCTCTTTGTTTCCAAATACTCACTGTTTTCAACTTCTAATTTATTCTTCCTTTTATTACTGAAGTTTCTATAAGGTAAAACTGTTATTTGTCACTCCCTGCCTAGAATTCAAGGTAACATTCAAATTATTCAGCTCAGATCTAGAATTCATACTTCTTTGGTTTGTCTGTTTTCTTCTTGGTATCTTCTCCACACACCCTTTGCATGTTATACTACTGCTGTACTTAACTACTGGCGGTGCTTAAGGAGTCATATTTTCTTACAACTCCATGAATCCATACCTACTATTCCTTCCACTCAGGAAAACTTCTGCTTCCACTATTTATCTTGGCAAATTTCTAATTCTTTTTGAAAATGAGCTCAAATCCTGCTGGCCATCTTAATCCAAGCAACCATATCCTTCATACCCATATGGAACCTTATCTCTCTTATTGTATCGCTTTATATAATAACTTTTTAAAATATATTTTTCTTTTAGCTTATTATCTGATACCTAAAAACTCAATAAATGTTATGAAACTTTGCTTAATAAGGATTATTTGTGTTATATAATCTCACTATTATCTAGAAGTACAAAGAAAATGATTTTTAAAAATAGTATGCTACCAAAGAGCTTTAAATATTACTTTACTTGGAAACAACATAGAATTGCTTTTGTAAGATGATGGAGGATAAGACAGCTGTTTTGAGAAAAAAAATCCAGCCCTACTATAGGTCTTAAAGAACTATCTAAAAACAGAAGTGGCTAGAAGAAATGACATTTAAAACTCTAAATCAAAAATTATGTTTTTAGGAAACATACAGATATAAAGACTAGTCATTGTTTTTTATGTTATATTGACATTATGTAGTGTTTAAATAAACCCAAATTTCATTGAGATAAATCAATCCCAGGTGATAAAGAGAATTCCTGAAAGGAAGTTAGGAAGAAATTAGATATTTGAGTATAAGGAGATACATAAAAAGAGGGGAAAATGTAAACAGAGAAAGCAAGTTCCTCCAATCTTCTCTGTGGGAGAACATAAGGAAAACTGATCAAGAAAGAAAAAAAATCAAGAAATAAAATATCAGTAAAACCAGCAAAGAGAGTCTCTCTTAAGATGGTGTGGTTAGCAAGACTTGCGTGAATAGCCTGATAAAGGTAAATAAACAACTTAAAAATTCTTTGATTCATTAACTCACATACTTTTTGAGTTCTTATGGTAAAATGGTTGATAACAACATCTAAAATAAAACACTAGAATGTTGAGTTAAAAAGTGATCTTGATAGGGTATATAGGTGATAGTGAAGAAAATGATTACTAGACTGGAATAATTTATTTAAAAAGTTGAAGTGACTTGGTCCTCTGAACTCAGAGGTAATGGACAATTCTTTCTCAGAGATGATTGCCTGTAGGCACAAAACAATATACGGTGAAATGCTGAAAAAAAAATCTTTTCTTATGACCTTAATTAGGATCATTGTGGAATGCATTGAATTTTTTCTCAGCCTTTGTCTATTAGAATACATTTTTAAATATAGGTGCATTAAATTGGAACTGGAAAATTCTGACGATTAAACAATAAGAGCTAATGATTCAAATGTTGTTCTTAGTTGGAGGTAAAAGTATGTATTTTTCTCTTTGGTGAAGTAAGGGAAATAAAATAGAGAAGTGTTATGATTAATCCCTCAAAACGTAGGTTTATTAATATATCAGAAATAGATTCTTTTGCAAATTCAGAACAATGTCACATGATATAAAAGCAGAGACAAGAAGAAATTTAGAAATTTTCTTTAAAGGTAATTATACAACAATAAAATCTAATTTGTAACTTAAATCCCTACCAGCATGTCCTATGAGGTAAAATTTATTGTCGGGTCTCCTCTTTGATTTTATTCCAAACGAACCACATAAGGAGGAAATGTTCCATCTTTCATGGTTTCTAAAAACACAATAAAGATAAAGTTTTTCTACGTTGAATTGTTTTTTTGCATCATACCACTCGCAGCTTTATGTAATTTTTACTGAAGTTTTAAAGTTTTTATCTCAGCTATGCTTTTATTGAACACAAGTATTTCTTTATTGGAAATTTGTAGTTGCATTTCAAAAATACTCATTATGTTAATCAGTTCCCAAAGTTCCTTAATGCAAAATGTGTATTTTTATAATTTGCCTCTTAACCAGTTTTCTCCAACAGTGCTTTTTATTCAAATTTAGTGTTTACCATCCTCATAGTCATTGTAAGAAGATGTTGAATGTGACTTTTGTTTTCCTATCCTGGAATGGTCTTAGTGAACCCAAAATTGAAGACAAAGTGTTTTACAGAACCCACATTCTTTAAAGAGATACGTCAACAATTTGGACAGATAGCAATGTGAAGAGATTTTTCCTCAGAAAAATAACCACTTTTTCATTGTGTAAAATAAGATCAGAGGGAAGAGCAAGAGGTCGCACAACAGTGGTGCCCAAGAGAATCCCCTGTAAAAACAGAAGTTGGCTGAAAGAAGAGAAGAGTGGAATCTCTGCTGGCGGTATCTGGTTGCCAGTGTACTTGTTGATCTTTCTTGAGCCTGAAGATGGAAAAAGATAAAGAGAGAGATAGTGCCAAACTGTAGAGAGAAGTTGAGGGTTGAGCAGCCAGTTCTTAAGGGTTTCCTGTAGATGAAACGGACAGTGAAGGGTCATCTTACTGATGCCTGGCCTAACAAAGATGAGTGATAATAGAATTCTCAGAAGAAGCAAGGGAATGTGTACCTGGAGCTGCTGGAGCTAGAGGGGCTGGGGAGCACCTCGCCCAGGCCCTTCCCCCTAAATGCTATTTGTATCCGATGAAAAATCCAACATTTTGATGTCCCCACAAAGAGGTACTGGCAGTCGTTTAGAGAATGAAGTGAAGAAGTGGCAGACAACCAGAGGAGAAGACAGTAAAGTGAAGTAAAACTGTGTCTTCCTCCTTTGTAGCCTCCAACTAGCACCGGAGAAGTTCACCACATCAGGGAGGGTGGGCGTGTCTTAGATGCCAGGATATTACCTCTATACTTCAGTTGTTGGGGTGGTAGAAGCAATCACAGAACCGATCCTGACCCCCAGTTCTCTCAAGTACCTGGAATACCAAGCCCATGGGTGGAATGGGGGAGTGAGTGGGGAAGGGGAGGTAAAGTGCTGAATCAGGTATGAGATGTGAATTTAAACTAGTCTAGGATGGACTTATGCTCACTCAGAGTGAGCCAAAAGCTATGGGAATATACAGGTTTGTAATATTTTGTATTATTTTTGAGACGAATTTAAGATCACAGTGTTTTTGATGAACTTCTGTGATCAAGTCCAAGCTCATACAGCTCACCTCACTGCAGGCCTATAAATTGGGAGTTGAGTTGTTAGGGCAAGGAAGAGCAATTTTATTTGGAAAGACAGCAAACCAAGAAGATGTTTGACTACCGTCCCAGAGAATCATCTTGTATGAGTTAGAATTCAGGCTTCTCCTATACTAAAAGGGGAATGGGTTACGGTTGATTTTTGCAGACTTCTTGGTGTGGAATCCTTTGCAGCTGTCTACATAGGTCAGGTTAGGATGTTCCTATAAACCTCCAACAAGACAAATGTTATACTCTGTTCTGCAACCTTTTAAATCTATCTATGAATAGAGAAGTGTTATACCTTTAAAGGAGCCTTGAGAGTGGGCTATCCTGTCTATTTCCGGCTATAGGCAATATTCTTACCTTGTAGCAAAAGCAATAGAATACAAAGGTTTAAGTAATAGAAACAGACCTAATATGGAGTCAGATTTGCTCTTCCTAATTACACTTCTTCAGTTCTGTGTATTCTTATGCTGGATATCTTCAGTTTTGATTATTTACTTCCTTAATCTATATTCTACTGATAATACCTTAAAAAGAGTAGTAGCAATATTACTACAAACACTAAATCTACCGAGAACCTTAACATTTTCTTTGTAATTCTCTTCAGTCTTAAAATTCTATGCTTTAAAGTCACTTAAAGCAATTCTTTTTTTGTATGTGTGATAGTTTTGTCACTATGCCAATACCTAAGTTGTTGATTTGTTTACAGTTTTATGGGTTTTTATCTTTTTAACTTAATCTTATTTCCGATTATGTAAAACATACGTGTCAGAAACCTCATAAGGATGTACATTTGAGGAAGATTCCCTGAACCATTCTCCTCCTATATAGGCAGTCATTTTTATTATCTTTTGATTATCCTTTCCAGTATTTAGTATTGTACATATAAGCAAATACGAATGAATATAGTTCTTTTACAAAATTTAGCATATGTAAAAAACACCATTTTGTATATAAATGCATACTGGAGTTTATTTTATTTCAGTGTAGAGACCTTTCTCATTCTCTTTACAGGTGAGTAGTACTTTATTGTAGAGATGTGCAACCAGTCCTGCGATGATGAACAATGAATAGTTGGGTTCATTTCATTTGTGTTATTGTAGGTAATACTGGAAAGCGTAGTCATGTATATGTGTTATTTCATATTTTGGCAGTGTGACTGTAATGTGGATACCTGAAAATGAGATTGATGATTCAAAAGTGACTGCATTTATAATCTTGTTAGACATGGCCAAGTTTCCTCCACTTTTCAATCTCAGCATCTGTGTTTGAGAGTGCCTCTTTTTTCACATTCTTGCCGATAGAGTATGTTGTCAGACCTTTTAAGGTTTGTCATTCTGATAGGTGAGGGATGATAGCTTAATATATGTAAGCAGAGAATTTCTCTAAGAGTTAGGCTAGGCAGCTTTTATGTTTACAGATACTTTAAAATTACTTGAAACATGATTTTTGATGTTTATCTTATACCTTCTTATATGAAGGTACCACAGTTTATTTAATATTTAGTTTGTTTAACTAAGATGTAAAGTAGCCTAATAATTTAAGTCAGTTATGGGAAAAATCAACTACAAAATTAGAAAAATACTATGTAAATAGGATAGCTAGATATGCTAGAATACTTAAATGTATAATAAAATATACTTAAAAGGCATTAGATACTAGAGTTACAAATTATAATTACTTTATAAAACTTTATAAAAAATTACAACACGTGAAATTTTTGTCAGTGAGACTTGAATTAGTATATGCATTGTGAATTTGTATACAATACAAATTATAAATAAAACCTACTTTATGAAGCGAGGCTAAAATATGCTTATTTAAATCTACCATATGGAAATATTATATTTAAAAAGAACATCCCCTAGTTGGTATAAATACAGGAGACAGAATGACAGATTTTTATTTACTGTTATATTTGCTTTCTGGGGACTTTAGTTAAAAGTAATATTAAGTTGCATCTGCTATAAACAGATGCACATATAGTAGTACCAAAATGATAACTCCGATATAAATGACCATCTCCATATGTTCCTGGCATTTATTTTTTTGGCACTTGTATATTTCATATAATTAAAAAGTATGTGTAACACTTGAGAAAAACAAATTGATAATTTGGTCATGAAGACTCAAAGACCAGTTCAATTCTAATTAAAGCTTTTTGTTCATTTTTAATGCATCTCATTAGGATATAAGGATAAGCATAGTTTTATTATGAAATGATTATTTTACAAAATGCACATTTCTTGTAGGTGGGTTTTTTTTTTATCAGATTTTTAATCAATATGATAGGGGCTAATATACAAAGTCTTTTCCCATTATAAACATGAACATTGGAATAAAATGTAATTTTTAATATGTAACTAATTTTAAAAATAAGAAGGTAAAAAGCCTTAGGAACCAAAAAAAAAAGTGAACACAAAGTGCAAACAGAAAGCAGAAGTTGAAACTAGATGGCTTAGATAAGCGTGGGAATTGTGCATTGCATGTTCTCTAGGGCTCTGAATCTAAAATTATTTGGGGAAAGTAATCAAGGATACCAATCTTGTGTGCACAAGGGAGCAACAACTGGTCTCCTTGATAAATCAAAGAACTGGGAAAATATCTAAATATAGGACTAGAAAAATTCTACTCTCTAAGTTTAGAAAGAAGCATAAACATGCTCTTCACTTGAGGTGTAAATCACAGAAGATCCATAATTGAAAGCCATGTTGTACACATGTATTTGGACTTTTTACTCTGCCCTCATGGTGCTGAATTCTGACATGAAAAAAAACCAACATGAGATATGATGCTTTTACGGTGAACTGTGGGCCCTTACACAGGCAAATGCAAGTGAAAACTGAAATGCTGAGGAAGCTATTTTGGCAGAATTACATACGTTAGAATCTATAGCATCAAACTATATTGAAAACAATTTCTGTAGAGAATGATTTCATAGTTAAAGTGCTATATTCTTAAGAAGCAAAGAAAATAGACTGTTCTGGGAAAACAAACTGACAAACAAACTTTATAATTAATATGTTTTAAAACTCTAGTGGAGAAAATGATTGGGTTGGAATCAATAAAGTAAGATTAAGACACTTTGGCAAAGGAGCAAAAACACTTGAAAAATAAGAATTTTTAGAATAAAATATTTTCTTAAATTATTTACTAGACATGGTTTATTTGGAGCTGAAGAGAAAATTCATATATGAGAAATAGATTTGAGGAAATCACCTAAAACATAGATAAAGTTTTCAAGAATATACAACTGAAGTTAAGAAACAAAGACAATAAAACGAAGATCTCCCAGCAACGTTTAATAGGAGTTCTAGAAGAGATGAATTCAACAAGATAACAGTAAATAAATTTTAGGGCCACAGAGTCACATTAAACTGCAAAGATAAGGTAAAAAAATCATTAACACTACAAGAGAAAAAATGCAGATTGCCTTCAAAGACACATACAGCAATCATTTTAAAGTGATAATGTAAACTAGAAAACAATGCAACAATAGCCTCAAAGAGCTAAATTTCATACCTGGAATTTTTTTCTTAATTAGATGTGATTCAAAATTGTGAATAAAACAAAATACAAAGTCTGCTAACAGAATTCACTGCCTCCAGTCCATGGCTGAAAGATTGGATTTACTAAAGCATGCAGTTTTCTAAGAAAGAAAACAAAGCCTTAAAAATAGTAGGGTTAAAAAGTAATGGCAAATAAAGAAATGTGTAAGATATTTTACAATACATGTGAAAAATAAAAACTCATCTGAGAAATTTAAAACTAGATGGAACTAAATTTTTAGACAGCAAATCTTGGAAAATTTCAGTAAGATTATTATAAATGATAGAAGTATTTCCTACTTTTTTCCACAATAAAAATATAATTATATTTCTTATATATGTAATACTTTCATTATAAAAATTTCAAATAATTCTATATTAAAATGAATAATTTTAAATATATATATAATCTATATATAAAAATGAAAATTGTAAAAAAGTAAGTCACTGCTGTGAGATAAATATATTGACATTTTCTTAAGCATTCCTCATATTGACTGTAAATGAATTAATGTGTTTTTATACATTTATAACTTTATTTTGTGCAATTTTAATTTTGTTAACAGTACATTATTTTCTGTTCATCTTTAATCTCTCCCTTTCCCTGAACCTCTCTACAAGTTTGACGCAAGTTGATGTGTGTCCTTCCTTCCAACTTGATGGGTATCCTTCTATAATTTCATGTATGATATTTGTATAGTTATACACATTATTTTTATATTTGAACAAAATAAGAGATGTCATCTAGTTATTAGCATGTTGATATTCTTAATTTACTCCTTATACAATTCTGTATACTTTAGTAGGTGAAATATAATTCGTTTTTTCTGAATGACTGAATAATACATTTAACTATTGCTCTGTTACTGGGTAATCATTTTCTTTTTACTTTGAAGTCACTCCAAAAACCAACAACTAACTTTGCCCTAATATTCTCATTTACATATGCTTTATTTTTATTGGATAGATTCCCAGAACTGTGATTTCTGGGTGAAAGGCTAGTTTTAATTAGAAGGTATGTCTTGTTTATCCTTTTAAAATTTTTAAATATTCACAATTCTAAGTTGCAATATATAAAATGACCCTTTATACTAAATTTTTTTTCCTTCTTTCTCCCCTAAATGAGGGGAGAATTTCCTTCTCACTACTAAATTTCTGATGAAAATAGGTGTTCCTCTTTATTTAACAAATTGACTTTTAAAAATTATGTTTTATTATTTATTATATTTCTCTGATATCTAGCAAAAGTTGATATTTCTTTTCTTACCTATTTGCTTCTGGAATTTTGTCACTGAATTGCCTATTAATGATGTTTAAGTTTCTGTTTGGTCACTTACTTGTCCATCTGTAAGATTCTAGTTTACAATTGGACTGCAATTTTGGGTGCTGTAGTAGGCACCAGCTTAAAAATGGGCTAGAATCTGGGAGTGTTTATAATATGCTATATCTGGATCTAGATTATACTTTAATGTATATTTACTTTCTAAAAGTGATTGAGTTGTACACTTTATGTATATTTTACACTAATTTAAAAAGTTTTATAAATAATACTTTGTTAGTTCTACAAAATTCGAAAGCCTACTCAAATGCCATCACTGATGGCTTTTACTTCTCTTATGGGTTGGTTGTTTTAACAAATTCTGTATCACCGGTATTTGAGTTTTCACAGAGGATGATATGGCTCAGAACACACCACCATGAATCCCATTCAAAAAGTGATTCAGGAGACATAGATTTTGAATGTGAAGGATGTTTTCACATCTTAAAAATGTCTATACAAATGTATTTGCTTGTATTTTCCCTATTTTTATAAGCAATGAGTGGTCTATGATAAAATCCATAGGTATTTGAGGCTAAAACTATCTTTAAATAACTGTTAAATATCAGTTCCAATTGAAGAAAATATATATTAACATTTTGTCACATGCATTGCACATATTTCTCACAATACTTTTTTTTCTTTTGGTTTTGTTTATTGTATAGTTTGCCTTACATGTAAAAGTAAACTCACTTAATCAAATATATCCAACATTTTTTTTCTCTAGATGTTTCAGTTTCATTTCTCACACAAGTGTGCAGTTGCATGTGTGTGTTGTGTGTGTTTTCCCCTATTTTTGTTTTATATTTGAATATTTAATCTATTTAGTATTGTGTAAAACTCATTTTTGTGTATGTTGTGAGCTAGGTGATACTTTATATTCCTTTTATTGTGCAAGCAAAATTAGTATCTGCCATTTATCCACTATGTTGAAGTAGACTTTTCTGATATGTTAAATTCTTATATATACGCTTTTTATTTTATTGGTTTTCTATTTTGACTCTTATGTGTATGTTTCTAATGTCTGCATCAGTCTTATATATTTGGGATAGTGGAAGTGTTGTGTTCTTTAATATATGATGACCAAGTTCTCTCCCAATGTTCCTCTTTTTAAAATTAACTTTAAAAATAAGCATGATGTGCACAAGATTAGAAGGCGTATGTATGTCTTCCAATCTAGTATGGGAGGGGAATGAAGAAAACACTATTTAATCTAATTAAAGTCAGGAAAAGAGAAAATAAGAAACACAGAAAAAAATCACAGAACACAATAAATACACAAACCAAATGGTTTACAGTCAGGAAGTCATGAGAGAAATTGATTTAGAGGATAGATCTGAGAAACTGATTATGCTAGTAATAAGTTTAACAGAGGAGAAGGAATTGATGGATGAGAGACAATGCTATCTATATATGTATATTTATTTGTTATTAATTTTATCTGATTGCCTTCTATCTCTCTGGTACTCTGCCCTTAGAAAGTCAAAAATGTATAATAGTCAAATTTCTAAGCACATGTGGAATATTTTTAAAATTGAAAACATACTGCCACAAACAAATCCTAACAAATTCTAAATAATGAATGTCATATACAACATGTTCTTTGACCACAGTACTACAAAATTGGAAATTTTATAATTACTGCTCAAAATTTGTAGTATATCACAACAAGATACTACAATAGATGTTGACACTATATACCCATATATAAGAAAACACATTAAGTATTTTTGTAAATTATTAATTACATATAAAACTCTTAGGAGCTATTTCCTACTGAAGAAAAAATTGATTCCTCTAAACTTGAAATTCTCTAATGTAAGTTAATTGGGAAATAAGAGCCAGTATATAGAAATTCAATTTACAAATATTTTCATATTACCTACTCAATAATACATGCAATTCAGAAAATTTGACATATTTTCTCTCCTTTTCTTCAGGCATATGATAATTCCAGCATAAATAACATCTAAAAAATACACAGATTCTTCAATCTCAATCACATTTTTACAATTTCACTACAAGAACATCACCTTGCATTATTTGCCATTCCTTATCCACACTCAGGTTTTTACGTCTGCTTGCTCTTGAGTCTCTCGTTCCCAGAGATCTGAATGGAAAGGGCATTTTAGTTACATGGGGAAAATCCTGAAGCAAACCCACCCAGGCTTCAGTGGGTGCTTATGGATGTTGAATGTGCTAGGAGCTCTGGAGTATTGGCAGCTGGAATGGGTTAGCCAGGAGGCGATTAGACTGTCCCTCTACAATCACAGGAGAGCTGTCACCAGCAGAGAGATCCTTGAAACAGTCAAGTAGAGATCCTCTTGAAAGAGCTTTTGAATAAATGAATTGGATTTGAGTAGCCCTGTTGTTGAAATGATTGCACTTGTCAAAAAAAAAGTGTAGGGGGTGGGGAACGGGGATATGTCAGAAGGCTGAATTAGAAGACAGTATCTGATAAGTATCTGGTGCAATAGTGGCCTTGGTCTTGGACTTGGTGCTACACATCTGGTCTCTGGCTCTTGCGTTTTTAACCTCTGACTTAATTTGAGGTGGGTGGGGAAGGAAAGTCACAGTCTAAAAAAAAAATCCCCCATGTAAATAAGTTTAATTCTCAGTATTTCTCCTTGATTATTGGGTAACATTAAACACAAGAGTTCACTTATTTGATTCATTAATTTCTAATTTTAAAGTAATGATAATTATAAAACTATGAACTTTGTAAGGGAAATGAAATAACTTGTCTGTAAATATTAGTGCTTAAAATATGCTAGTTGTGTACAGATGGACTTTCTCAGTTCTCTGACTGGCAAAATTGTTTATTTTTAAAAACTGAAATTGGTATACTGCTTCTTTTGAGGATTCCCCTAAGCCTTCCTTTGCCTCTCTCTATCCCCATGTCACTGTAGAATTAAGGGTTATTCCAAAGGTCATCTCACTGTCCTTGAGTATAAATTTGCTCTGCACTTGCTCCACATTATTGCAATTATTTGCTTAAGTTTCTGTGTTTCCCCACAATGATGAAGTCTTCAAGTATAAGCTTTATACTTTGACCAGTGTTGGGTACAGACTTATAATACACTTGTATTAGATAAGGAGCTTTTACAGAAAGGGTAAGTAACCTTGTTGACTTAAGTCCTTAAAGAATTCTGAGTACTATGATGAAGTTGAAATTCCTAACAGGGTAATAAAAAGAAGTTATACAATGTTTGCAGAACTGTAATTCTAAGAGTAAGGTAAACCAAAGACACTGTTCCTGGCAAGCTAGATGGGGCGAAAGTTCCAAATAATAAGATCAAAATTGTATGTGTTCTGCTGCTAGTTATCCTGTTTATGGATACTGTAACCATGCTTACTGATATTTAAGGGGAAAACGAATCAAGACATTGAAAAAGACATAACCTTGATAAAAAAAAAAGTCTTATAAATAAAACCTTTTTGTCATAAGGTTTATAGTAATTTAATCATATATGTTGAACATTTTGTGAATTTTAAAATATTGTGGTTGCCCCTACAAGGTGAATACCTGCTCTTTTGTAACCAGTTTTACCCTAAAGACTATTTATACTTTACTGTTAAGGATAGAGGTTGTTTTTTATTTATTGTTTTTTCATTGTTTATGTTGTTGTTGTTAGTGTTAATTTGGTTGGAACGGTCTCTGGCAGATTTGATCTCAGCATGATGCAGAGCTTTAAAAAAATAAAACTGATTGTTACTTTGAAGATAGCGTTAGATATATTCTAGCTTGCATCCCCAGTGCCATCTACAGTGTTAGTGAATTGTAAGTGTTTATTAATAGCCTATTAAAAGTATGAGTTAATGTATAAAGAAAGAAAGTATAATGAGAGAAGTAAGAAATGGTATTGATGTTGATGATAATTATTAGGAGAGGGAAGCTTCAGAAAAAAGGACCTAAGACCAAGTTCACTGATGTAATAATTTGATGACGAGAGCCTAGATCAAGAATGTTGGCCTTGGAGATTAAGCAGACAAGATTACAGCAAACCTTTTTTTTTTTTTTGCCCCGAATAAATTTCAGTAAATCCTACTGGTAAATAAATGAAGACAAAGAAGTCAGATTTAACTCCAGGGTTTCAAGTATGAGAGCTAGGATTCTGTTTGTGCCCTGATGGCAACAGATAAGATAAATATGAAGTGAACCTCATAGATGAAGTAGTCATTTAGTTTTTTCTAGTTTTACTGAAAGCTGAAATTATGATAGAAAATGTGTGGAAAAATGGCTTTTTTATCTGGTAGTTATTGCTATAATGACACTATATGACAAACCGCAGGAAGACTAAGTGCCCTAAAGAAAAACACAAAAAAACCCAGTCAGTTTTTCTCATGCTCACTGGTGTGTGGGTCAGTTGCAACCTAGCTGAAGTAGGCTGATCTCACCTAGATTTGGCACCATGATCTCACATGGATTGTGGTCAGGCCTGCTTCCCATGTGTCTTGTTTCTCTGGGATCAACAGGCTACCTGGGGCAGATTTTCCTCATGAATATGTCAAAAATACAGGAAGACAAGTGGAAGCGCACAATGTCTCTCACAACTCTAACAGTATCCCTTCCTCTCATTTTCTGACAGCCAAAGCAAGTTGCTTAGACAAGCTCAATACAGTGGGTGAGGAAATTCACTCTAATCAGAGAAACTGCGAAGGATGTGGATATAGGGAGAGGTGAAGAATGACAGTCTGCCCCACTTTGCATTCAGCTTTAAATACATAACTGGATCTTTAAAAAAAAGAAAAGTTCCAATGTGTGTATTTGAAATAAATATAAAAAGAAGAAAAAAAATCAAGGGTAATAGTAAAACAAGCCAATATATGACCATTATCATTATCTTCATTATTATCAACATCGGATGATGTAGGTCTTCTCCATCCCATTGTCATGTTTGCTTTAGCATTAATTCCCAAAACCACCCAGATACCTGGATTTGTTAAGGCTGCTTTGATTATACTTGCAAACTTTCTTTTAAGTCTGAATGCTCTTTCCTGTAGCTCCAGCTAGCTTTGGATTATGCCCAAGGTTCTGCCCTAAATTGACTCATTACCCAAACTATATTACCATTAAAGGTCTTATTTTGAATATTATGGCTACCAAGCTATACTTCCTGAATGGATCTGATTTTCTGTGAGTAACAACACTATTCTGAATAGGTTGGTCATAGAGCCTTCTTGAATATTTCTATTATACATCTTCCTATCCATATATTCTTTATTTTGTAATCAAGAAACAGACATGAGTGCCCATAGTACAATTCAGACTTCTGCAACTTTTATTGCACCTTTCCCAGTATGTCTTGATTCTTAGGCCATTTTATTTGTGTCCTTAACTTTTACTGAGAATGACAGAGAAACGTAGGCCTACCTTCCCTGATTACTACGGTGACTGCATGCCTGTATAACCTGACAGCAGCTTGTCCAAGCTGTACTGTGTATCTGTCGCTTTCTGCTACAGTGCTTCTCTGCCACAAGGGAATAGGGTTTTTGAAGGAAACTGTTTAGCCCTTTTGATTCAAGTATAAACCTGGAAGTGCCAAGGAGTTAGCACCCATAGGATATAGGATCTATAACATAAATACTATTCTTTTCTATCCCTTAAACAGACAGTTCTAATCTGTATTCAACATGGTCCCTTTAAGGGTCCCAAACAGAACTGAGCCCCAGTTGCCCACAGTGGCGATCAGCTCAATCCCTTGCATTGTCTTGACTTCCTCATCTGCCTTAGGTTTCCCAGTCCCCAAATCGTGATTCTTGGGTTCAGTTCCCAAATTAAGCCATTCAAAGGCAAATCCTTGTTTCAATCTGCCTTTGAAAAAAAATAGATACCCTAGTACGGTATATAGAATAATGGTCCCACATCCTAATCCCCAGAACCTATGAATATGTTAGGTAACATGACAGATGGAATTAAGGTTGCTGATCAGCCGCCACTAAGCTAGGAAAGCTCAGGCTGGATCCCTCAGGTGGACCCAGTGAAATCGGGCAGGTTCCAGAAAGTGAAAGAAACAGGCAGAAGTGCAGTCAATCAGACAAAGACATGACTATGAAAGAACGGCAAAAACAGTGTGACACTGCTGGCTTTAAAGACAGAAGGGGACCATGAAATGAGGAATGCATGGCCTCTCGAAGCTGGAAAAGCAAGGAAATGGATCCTCCCCTAGAGCCTCCAGAAAGGAATCCAGCCTCGTCAACATCTTGATTTTATTCCAGTGAGACTTGTGTTGGACTTCTAAACTACAAAACTGTGATTATGGATATGTCTTATTTAACCTGCTAAGTTTATATTTATTTTTTAATAGCGGCAGTAGGAAACTAATATATAAGTGTCCTATTTTTTCAATTACGCCATTTTATATTTAGAAATGCCATATTAAGTGGAAGTCAGTTCATCAATTCATATTACATTCTAAATGATAATCTTAGGAAAATTTTAAGATTTTATTATTTTTAATCAATGGAGGTATTTTCCCCCTTGACAAAATTGTTTGGGTTTAAAAACTTTGTAGAGCCAATAACTCATCCAGAAATTGTGCTAGACCTCATGGTTTATTCAGCTCATTCAATTAACAATTAAATTCAATTAATATTTATTCAGTGCCTAGCAGGCTAATGACATTATATAATGTATAAATTGAAATGACTTTGAAATTAATTTAACAATGGTAATATCAAGGTTGTTTAAAATGTAGGTCACAGAAAATTGAGCAATGAGTAAGAGTTCAAAGACAATGGCAAACAAACACAAAATTTCAGATTTATCTTTTGTTTTAGAGTCTTTACCATCAGAGATGAATTTAAAAGTACTATACACGTGAGTAAAATCAGAGGACATCTTACGATCTTTTTAATTAGCATTCTTAATAATATAACAAAATTAGGCTTAGGAAGTGACAAATGAGTCTTATTTAAACTCTGGAGTTGAGTATTTTACTATTTTAGTTCCTTGGTACTATGTGGTATGTATAGTACAGTACAAAAATGCAGTTAATAAGCACTGTATCTCAGTGATTATAAACATTGTTATACATTTTTTAGAGTCATTTAATGAAGTCAGTACAACTTAATTTATCTAGGTATTAAAATAACATGGCTTTCTTTTTAATTACCTGTATGTCTGAAAATAATCTTCAGGGTTTTAGATCTGTGAGTTCACATTCAGGACACATCCAGAAAAACAAAGAGAGAGGTAGGGAGGGAGGAAGTGAGACAGAGAAGAGCAGACAGAGAGACAGAGAAAGGGAGACAGAGAGAGAGGAAGGATAGGAGGAAAAGAAAGGAAGGAAGAGAGGGAGAGAGGGAGGAGGAAAGATTAACCTAATATCTATTTAATACCTATTTTGTACCAGAGAAACTTTGCTAGGTGGTAGTTTACTTCTTTGCAATAGTCAGCATGGGAATAACCCTCACCTTAAGTATGACTCTTGCGATTTTGCTGGTAAGGACGCTGAGACTCACAGAGACACGTTGGTGAGATCTTGCCTCCCAATGCAGCCCTCTTGGTACTTATTTGGCATCCTTCAGGGCTGTTCTACAGAACATCCTTTGGACTTCATAAAAGTTCAGATTGCTTTATGTACCATCTGACAGCAAAATATTGACAAACTGGTTTGTCTCAGGTAGAAAAAGTAGAAGTAGATCACTTTATGTAGGAGATATATTCCTGAATATGTAACATACAGATTTCTCACTTGCATTTTATATTTATATCATATAATAAAATACAATGGAGTTCTCCATCTGAAAAACACTTATGATAAGTATTTTTGTAAACTTAATGATCTCATTAAAAGATAATATTACCTATACTGCAGATTTTTATATAATGTTTCTTAAGCAAAAGCTATCTATGTCATACCTCTGCTGTTGCTTTTATAACCTCAAAGTGAAATTTCACATGTGGAAACATGTAGATTATGTATTAATCCAAAATAAATCTTTAATTACCTTCTAAATGGACACTTTTAGTTTAAGATTTTATTACAAAGCTCTGCATTCCTACAAATAGACTTAATAACAGTTTATTAAGTCCATAATAAAGATTGTGTAGATAATAGATTTTATATACTTTGGTAAAAAAAATGCGTAATTGCTTTTGCAAAGGTAATTAATTGTTAATTCTCTCAGATTCTTGAAACATAGACCATCAAAACTCAAAGATCTTATTAAATAATATTTGCACTACATTTCTAAAGCAATATTTAAATTTTTGACAATATTGAGATAGAAAATCATGTGTAGATCAGAGAAATACTCCAGATTGCTACAGCACGTTATTCTGTGCCTGAGACTTTTTATATGGATATGACTAAAGAAAATGTTAGCATGTGAGATCACTCATTCCTTTTTCCCTTAACAGTTAAGAACGTTCATATTATTAAACCTAATATCGACATACATCCTCCCCATAGCAGAACGATTAAACTAACTCTCAAAGGGAGCTTCACGTTTAAGGGAAAGGGTAATTTTCTTTTTTCTTTTGCCGTTTTGTCAGAAAATCATGACTAGCTTCTGGCCATGACCGAAGTTATGTCAGCATCATTATGTAACATTGTGATCGGTGCAGAATGGAAGAGCCAGAACTGAGTATGTAGCTGAAAAGTTTCTCTAGAGTGTTAAGTGCACTGCTCAGTCCCCTAAAGTAAAGTAAATGGCCTGCAGCGAGGTCGGAAGAAAGCTCTGCAGTGGCATGAATCTGGCCTCCTGAAAGCTGGCATAGAGGCATTCAGTCCTGAATCTGCTTTGCTTCAAAATATAAAGCCTACAGTGCTTGCAGCTTTTATTTCTGAGGCATTTTTAGCTCATTGTGCTGAACACTTGTACTTTATTAGCTTGATTGACATTCTGGAAAATATCGATCCGACAGTTCAGTGACCTTACATTCTATTAAGTAAGTGGCTCACTTGGTCCAAAATGGAAAAAAAAAACCTACTTTTTAAAACAAAAATTTATATTTATCTTAAAATGAAACTCTTCTAATAATTTAAATTCAGAATTCCAGGTGTCATCTGAAAATTCTGCTTCTTTAGAATTAATTTGGAATAAATATCTGACAAACTCAAAACAGATAAGCAAGCAAACAAGCAGAACACAAGAAATCACTTTGGAGTAAACATGTTTTCCTAATTACTGAACAGTATCAAAATTTCCTGAAAAAGATAGTTTCTTCCAGTGAATCGTATTTTCTTCTAAGGGTGAGACATGCTATCATGTAAGGCAGCATTCCCCATCACCCTCCTTCCTGGATTCATTTCCACTGGAGAAAAAGCTGTTTGTTCTCCAGACCCAGAGCTAAGCTGCTGTCTTCATGGGACTTGCTTTCACTCACAGGATGGGATCTCTATTCCAGGAATCAATATCTTTCTTCCTCTTCATTTTCTCTTCTGTTTTGCTGGATCACAGTCTCAAATTACCAACAAAGAGAAGGTTTATTGGAGAATTAAAAGGTTTCTGAATCCTCACTTTCTAAGAATACGTTTATTCTCCCATTTTATTGATTGATAGTTTCTCTGGTTATAGAATTGTAGCTTGAAATCATCTTTGAATTTCAGTTCTGCATTACTCAGTGCTCTGTGAGGGCAAAGTGGCTTTTTTCTTGTCTATAACATCCTCTGAGTTCTCAAAATTGCCATACACTGTACATACCAATCAGGAGATTTTTATAGCCAACTTTGGCTTTCCTGTTTTTGTTTTTGTTTTTGTTTTTTAACAAATATCTTGTTCTCCTCTCTACTCTGGATTTCCCATCATTTTCCCCCCTCATTTTCATTTTATGGAGTCCTGTATTTTATGGAGAGAAAGGAGATCCTTTTATATTTTCAGTTTATCATCTTTAATCTGAATTTCATACTGTGACTTTCTAAAGTGGCATATAGAAAAATCATTCTTAGATAAAGATTTAAAAATAATTTCTTGTGAGCAAGATAAATCAGATTAATAATCAGTGTGCTTATTTACTTATTGTAGGATTGATAATGAAGTGAAATTTCTAAAGTCTAAGCTATTATACTTGTATATTTCCATTTAAAATAAAAGTAGACATCCCTTAAATAAAAAATTGAATTTTGAATACTGCCACCAAGTAAGATGATACATCATTCCACTTCTGTCTATTAGTTTCAGAAACCTCAACCCAAAACAGGGAAAAATAAGAAAGAAGAAACCTTGAATGCAGATTTATCGTCTTGAATGCTGCTCCCAAATAGGCTTGCCCAGAATATTGAAATTCCTCTCTTTCACTTCTGGGGTCTTTAAATGGTATCTACTTACTCTTAGAAGTACAGTCTTTTAAATCCTCCCTTTCCCCCCAAACCAATTTTCATATTCCTTTTTCTGTGTACGATTTCGGTTAACTCTGGAAGAGAATAGTGTTATGTGATAGTCTCTCACCAGAGTTAAGTGCCTCAGTCCATGCCCAGGCCTTGCTTTGTAGGAGATGACACTTCTTTGTCGGAGATGACACTTCTTTGTCAGATTCATGATATGATTTTTTAATATACTGTCACCCCAATAGACATGGGAGCCTTGTGTTAGTTGATCAGAGATGTGATTCACGTGCAGGAACTTTTAAGTTCTTAAGAAAGAAAGCTCAGCTTTCTTAAGAACTGACTGATTCCTGAGGGTCAGCTACTCCCTCAAATTCAAGTATTTATAAAGAGTAGTTGGCTAAATCTTATTAGCTGAACTGAACTTTGAAAAAGGAGTAGCATTCTGGAAAGAAAAGATTTGATAGCAGATATACCTAGATTCAGCCGCTAGGTCTTCTCCATATGATGTTCCTGTTATTTATTGCTGTAAAAGATTACCCTAAAACTGTGACTTAAAACAAAAATACATTATTATTTTATTATAGTTCCATGGGTTGATTGGCTCAATTGGGCAGTTCTTCTTGGGATTTGTCATGCAGATATGATCAGACAGCAGCTGATATTAGAGGCAACTGAAGGCTGAACTGAGCTGGACACGAAGGTAGTCATTCACCTGGCTATTACGTGATGCAGCTGTTTGTTCTGAGGTCAGCTGAGGCAGATGACTAGAGCGCCTACACATAACCTAACCCTGTGGCTTCCCATAGCGTAGTAGCTGGATTCCAAGAGGTAGTATGTGAAGAGAGCATTGCAAGAAACTTAAGAAGAAGCTGCAAAGCTACTTATGACCTGGCCTCAGAAGTCACTTAGTATCACTTTATTCATAATCTGCTGGCCAAAAAGGACTCACAGGACCATCCCAGATTCAAAGAGGACTACACAAGGTACAGATACCAAGAGTTGTGGTACACTGAGAGAAAGGAGGTATTTTGGAGACTAGCTCCTAAAAGTGTTTAAAACAAACTGCTATGGTCTGTTGAAAGATTATCCTCTGCTCTGGACTGGAATTGTCTGGCCCACCCAAATTCATACTCATTGATTCTTAGGTCTAATTGCTAATAATTAGGGTTAGATTAGGTTATAAGGATGGGGCCCTCATGATGAGGTTAATGCCTTTATGAAAAGAGGAAGAAAGAGAGCTCTCTTTCTCTGCCATGTGATGGCACAGCAAGAAGGCAGCCCCAGTGCAAGCCAGGAAATCTTTCACCAGGAGCCGAAGCCACCCGCACCTTGATCTTGGACTTCCAGCCTCCAGAACTAAATAAATTTTCGTTTAAGCCACCCATTCTGTATTATTTTGTTATAGTAGCCAGAGCAGACTAAGACATTCCACCTTGGGAAAATTGCAGCTCTTTTGAAATATCTTTCAGTGAGTACTGGAAATTATTGATTACATTTATTTTAAACATTTAAAATTATTAGCCAAATCCATATGTACAAATTGTCACAATTTAAATAGTACAGAATAACAGTAGTTACCCATGAAATCCTCCAGCTTTAGTTCTGCTACTCAGAGGTAGTATTTTGGGGTGATTTCTGTCTTAAGCTTAAATTTCTTGAAATGTGGTTATTTCATTTTAATTTCCACATTGATAACAATAAAATCTTGAAATGAACTGTTTAAATCTTTCTTTTCTAACTTTATTTTGCCTACAGGAAGAAAGCAATTGATTTTTTCTTTGTTTTCGTAAAGGAAGTTTTTAGTATTTGTCTTTTTCTAACAATTTTTAGAAGGACAGTCTGAAATTCCATGGGGATAAGCCTGACATTACTTTAGTTAATTTTACTTACCATAAAGAGAACTTTAGCTCTGGTAAAGTTATTTTCTACTTTTCTTTTAATTATTTACCTAATCATTTTTTCCTCTTTCACTAATTGGATTGGCCCTTTTTTTTTATTTGACTCCTTATTTATGTATTATATATTATTTATTTTGTTATCCAGAGATGTTTTATCAGTTTAATATATTTTTTACTTCAGCAGTATTTTTCGTAATTTGTAATATGCCCTTTTGCTACTGATGTATATTCATTTATTCATAGCTTTTTTAAAGTTGTAATATCTTCTTGAATCTACATATAAAATCTGGAATTATTTTTGTTATTAATTTCCTCATGTTCCCTGATTTGTTTTCTCAAGTGTCAGTCTATCAGCTAAATTATTCTTAATATTTCTCTGTGATGTGTATGCTTTTCTCTTATGTCTACAGACCCTTTGTTGTCTGTTCACTAATAACAGTGTACCTTGTGTGAATTTCCTTTGGCATGGTGTAGGTCGATCTGTTCTAAAAGGTCTCTTTATTAGTGGAAAGTCTTCCTGGGTAGGCGCTTTATATAAGTGAGAAGAACTTTTCACTCTCTTCAGATGTTTCGTCTTTTTTCTTTTCTTTTTTATTTTTAAACAAAAATTACTTGCTTTAATTTGATTTGTGTTTTTGCTTTGTTTTTCATTCTGGGGTTAAATACTGGGCAGAATGTGCTCTGCAAGCCTGGATAGGAGATTTAATTCATCAATAAGTTCCCTTTCTTCTACCCTCATTTTTCCGTGTGTGTGTGTGTTTGTATGTGTGTGTGTGGGTGTAATTTTTAAAGGACTTTGAAAGAAATTTTACCCTTTTATTGACTTAGACTCAGCTTAGTGTAGTTTTGACCAAAAATCTATTGTAACTCTCAGAGTTTTGGTGTTGTAATCTACCTGGTTTGCATTGTTTTCCTTGACTTGTTGAAGCTCTTTCACAATGTTAAAAATATTTTTAACAAAGTCAAGCACAGACTTTGGATAGCAATTTAAAGTGCAAAATTTTCATTCAACTTTTTTTTGCTAAAAATTACTTTAGTATGTGACAAAGTATCAAAAAAACAAGTAAATCAAAACAGTACTCCAGCTTGTTTTATAATTTCCTAGATGAAATCAAATTACTGTCTTCTTTGTAGTGAGGTCACTTACAATTCTCAATACATAACAAATATTATAAAAATGGATACAATGATTTTTATGCTGGCTAGTCCTGTCCAAAAGCAGTATCATTTGAGCCCTTACTATAATTTACTTCTTTTCATTTGCTCTTTCCTTGAAAATTTATAAATTGTGATGAAATGTCACAGCTCTTCAAAATCTGAAATCGGGACATGTGAAACCTTTTTCATTAGGAAAGTTGATATGAATTGAACAATTTTGAGACATATAAAATAGTTTGCAATATTGTACAAGAAAAATCTGTAAGATGTACCATATGCAGTAATTATAGCAGCTGTTCTCAAAGGATTAAAGCACAAAAACTGTACTGTACCAATCTGCAATCAGGTAAATTAATCCTCAATGGAGTCATGTACCACGGTCTCAAGTAATCAGTAATAATTGTATCATATTGCTGAAGCACACTCCAAGAAGTATAGTTTTCCCTAACTGCTGAATTGGCCTACGACAAGTGAAATTTATTAAGCTGTGTCAGAAATTCAGGCCCATGATCAATGGAAATCCAAGAGATTCAAGTACATAGGTAACATTACTATTACAAGTTTCTCCCTTCCTTCTTTTTCTTGTTGTTTTAGGATTATCTGTTTATTATTAGAAAGATTTTGTAAATAATGCATTTTTATTTACCATGGTTAAAATACTTTCAAGTGCTTGAAGAATTAAAAGCATATACTATTATTTTGTTTATAATAAAGTATATTTTGATAAACAGATTTACTTATCATATTTACACTGTTTTTTTAACTTTAAAAAACTGTCTTCATTTTTAAACAGTCTAACATATGGCCATGCAACTCAGAATTTTGCAGAAACCATATATATAAACTGTATATAAAAATAAGAGTTGTACTGTAGTAAAGTAATACTAAAAGCCTAAGTTAATGAATTTAACTCTGATTTGAGTTATTTCAAATGTCTTTGTTAATAATAATGTCCTTTCCAAAGCCTTCATATAATGTTAATTAAATCTCTGCTTAGTTTCACAGTTGTGTTTAATTAGCTCAATCACTTTTTGAAATGTAACAGGCTATAAAAAGGATGATCTATTGACAGAATATTTAGTGGCAAATTGTTAGCTGCCAGACTTGATCCCTGAATGATCATTGGGTGTGTGGAAAATAAATTGCATTAAAATCATAGCATTTATAAACAGGCTTTGTAGATTAAGAGGTTAATGCATGCAATTCAAATGGTTTTCTTTCTACATTGGAAAGGAGCTATTACAGGATGAGTTTAATGGCGTATGTATTATGTATTGAACCTTTTCAGTAAATGCAGAAATTACATTTATAATACTCTTACTATGGTTATTTGAAATATGCTTTTGCCTAGATAGATCTTAATCTTTGGCAGTATAAAAAAATATGGTAAATATGGGCTTTAATACTACTAATGAGAAAGTTAAAATAATACTCTAAGGAAGAAATACCCTAAGGATACGTCTTCTGCAGAGTCATAATTATTACTAAGCCAACATAATAATATATGCTTTCTTGAACAAATTATAATAGGTTTACAAACAAGATTTCAATTAAAGTTCACTTCCTAGAACATGAAAAAGAAAGCTGTGTTTTTGCAGTGCTTTGTAAAAACTCACTTAATTCCAAGTTTATTTTTTAATGGATTGGAGTTAGTGTGCCAAAATGATTTTGTTTAATCTGGGAAACTCCGAATTTTCAAATTATAATTTAGGAGATGTTGAGGAGGAAAGGGATTCAAATGTAAGAAAATTATAATGTCAATCAAAAACAATTTTACTATATAAATAGTTCACTTTTTTAAAATTTTTGATTTTCAGAATTATGAGAAAATGCAGTTTCCTCAAAGAATTTATTTGAAAGAAATAAGAGATAAAACTGTTTAATTTATCATGGATTAAGAGAAATAACTATGTTTATATTACATAAATAAAATGATTACCATTAATCACCTTCTATATGTATCTTAATTTGCAAATCACAATGTAAAGTAGAGCACAATGATTTTTAATAATCTTTAAAGTATTATAATAGCACACTAAGACCCATAATTTAAACATTTGATATGTAGAAAGATAGACTTATTAAATCTTAAATTTATTGATTAAAAACAACTACATAACCATATTGCTCTAGAAATACAAAACTTATCAGAATGCCATCTGTGATTGGTCTATAATATGGTTTTATCTTCACATTCTGAACTCCAAAGATGCCAGGGAACCTCTTAAAAAATAGTGAAGTCCTTTTGAAGGGTTTTAGATTTGCTGTTTGCCCCTATCTAGATTATTGAGCTGGGAATAACCACCTATTGTAAAGATTGCAAATAAGTACATATTCTTCTAATAATTTTCACTTAAAAATAAAAATTTCACATCAAATTATGCCACAAATGAGTTCCCATTCCTATCTTCCTTTATTCCCATTTGCAACACCCTGACCCTCCTCAATTTTTGCAGTATTTTCTCTTATAGGGCATAATAAACTAATTTTTAAACATTTCTATAATTATGGTCTAGAAACCGATTTTAGAGATCATTTAAATGGAGGATGGCAAATATATATCATTTCATGTGTTAACTTCAGTAACAGCTGCTTGTAAGTTTGAGTGGAGAAGGATTCAGAGGGAGAGGTGGTTCAGTCTCTTCAGCAAATGTGCTAATATGATGGATTACCTTCGTTAGAGATTGGGGATGGGCATGCATGTTTACATAGATTTTACTTTATCTTTTCCAGGTATACTTGTTATTTATCAACTTCCTATCCCTAGGTACCAATATCATCCTCTAAAAAACAAACAAACAAAAAACCAAATTAAAATGTCTTAGCATAATTTTTTGTTAAAATGAAATTCAGTGTATTAATTATTATGACCATGTAAATCTTGTCCTTAAGTTGTTACATATAGTGTAAAATGACTACGTTTTCTCTCTTGGACAGCTTTTTATTCTGTTTTTCTGGAGTTAATCATTGCCCAACCAACTTTTTTCTTGATTGCATGCTCTAGTAGGGCAGAAATAATTGTTTCTTTTGCTCACCAATGTATCCTGAAGTATCGAGTACAAAACCTGAAACATATTACAAGCTCAAGAAACATTTTTGTTGAATTAAAAGTATTTGTTTTTACTTTTATTTCCACACCCCGGATGCTGGTTCAAAAAATACATTGCTGTGATTTATGTCCAGGAGTGTTCTGCCTGTGTTTTCCTCTAGGAGTCTTATAGTATCTGGTCCTACATTTAAATCTTTAATCCATTTTGAGTTTATATTTGTATATGGTGTTAGAGAATGTTCTAATATCAGTCTTTTACAAGTAACTGTCCAGTTTTCCCAGCAGCACTTATTGAAGAGATTGTCTTTTCTCTATTGTATATCCTTGCCTCTTTTGTCATAGATTAATTGACCATATATGTGTGGGTTTATTTGTGGACTTTGTAGCCTGTTCCATTGATCTGTGTGTCCGTTTTTGTGCCAGTAGCATACTGTTTTGATTACTACACAGTTGTATCGTAGTCTGAAGTCAGGAAGTGTAGTTCTCCCAGCTCCAATCTTCTTTTTCAAGATTGTTTTGGCTATTTGGGGTCGTTTGTGTTTCCATATAAATTTTAGCAATTTTTGGTGCCAGATCTGTGAAAAATGTCATTGATAGTTTGATAGGGATTGCACTGAATCTGTATATTGCCTTGGGTAGAGGACCATTTTAACAATATTGATTCTACCAGTCCAAGAACATGATATATCTTACCGTTTGTTTGTGTCATCTTCAATTTCTTTCATCAGTGTCTTATACTTTTCAGAGTACAGGTCTTTTGCCTCCTTGGGTACATTTATTCCTAGGTATTTTATTCTTTTGGGTGTGATAGTAAATGGGATTGTTTCCTTAATTTCTTTTTCTGCTATTTTATTATTAGTGTATAGAAATGCAACTGATTTCTGTATGTTAATTTTGTCTCCTGCAACTTTACCAGATTCATTGATGAGTTCTAGTAGTTTTCTGGTTGATTCTTTAGGGTTTTCTATGTATACTATCATGTCACCTGAAAACAGTAACAGTTTCACTTCTTCATTTCAGATTTGAATTTCTTTTATTTCTTTTTCTTCTCTGATTGCTATGACTAGAATTTCTAAAACTATGTTGAATAAAAGTGGTGAGAGTGGGCATCTCTGTCTTGTTCCTTATCTTAGAGGAAATGCTTTCTGCTTTTCCACGTTAAGTATGATGTTAGCTGTGGGTTTGTCATGTATGGCCTTTATTATGTTGAGGTATGTTCCACATATAACCACTTTCTGAAGAGTTTTTATCATAAGTGGATGTTGAATTTTATCAAAAACTTTTCCTGCATCTATTGAGATGATCATATGGTTTTTATTCTTCAGTTTGTTAATGTGGTGTAGCACACTGAGTGATATGTGTATGTTGAAAAATCCTTGCATCCCTGGGATTAATCCCACTTGAACATGGTGTATGATCCTTTTAATGCATTCTTGGAGTAAATTTGCTAGCATTTTGTCGAGGATTTTTACATCTGTATTCATAAGTGATATTGGCCTGTAATTTTCTTTTTTTGTAATAAACAAATGGGATCTAATTGAACTTGAAAGCTTTTGCACAGCTAAGGATACCATCAACAAAACAAAAAGACAACCTACAGATTGGGAGAAAATATTTGCAGATGATATGACTGACAAGGGACTGATTTCCAAAATATACACATGGCTCATATACCTTAATATCAAAAAAAATCCCAAGCAACTCAGTCAAAAAGTGGGCAGAAGTCCTAAATAGACATCTCTTCAAAGAAGACTTACAGATGGCCAACAAGCACATGAAAAGATGCTCAATATTACTAATTGTTAGAGAAATGCAACTCAAAACTACATGAGATATCACCTCATACCAGTCAGGATGGCTATCATTAAAAACACTACAAATAATAAATGCTGGAGAGGGTATGGAGGAAAACGAACCCTCTTACACTGTTGGTGGGAATGTAAATTGGTGCAGCCACTATGAAGGTCAGTATGGAGGTTCCTTAAAGACCTAAAAATAGATTTACTGTATGATCCAAAAATTCCGTTCTTAGGCACGTATCTGAAGAAAAATTTAATTCAAAATGACACATGCACCCCAGTGTTCACAGCCACATTATTTACAATAGCCAAGACATAGAAACAACCCAATGTCCATCAACAAATGACAGGATAAAGAGGTTCTAGTATATTTATACAATGGAATACTACTCAGCCATAAAAAGAATAAAATAATGCCATTTGCAGCAATGTGGATGGACCTGGAGATTGTCATTCTAAGTAAAGTAAGCCAAAAAGAGAAATAAAAATGCCATATGATATTGCTTATATGTGGAATCTAAAAAAAAAGGATACAAATGAACTTATCTACAAAACAGAAACAGATTCACAGACATAGAGAACAAGCTTATGTTAATGAAGGATAAAGGGAGTGGGAAGGGATAAAATGAGAATTCAAAAACTGTACTTCTTGGTAAGTGATGGAAATCTTAGCTATCTTGATTGTGGTGGTGGTTTCATTGGTGTATGCATCTGTAAAAATTAATCAGATTGTACATTTGAAATGTGTGCAGTTTACTATATAGGAACCATACCACAATAAAGATGTTTAAAAAATTTATTGTCTAGAGTCTAATAGAACTGTAAAATTTACCTCTATGATCAGTCACATCAGCTAATTCTTCAATCCCATTTTTATTCTTGGAGACACATCCTGTAAAGCCCTATTTATTACTCCCATTGGATAGGTTTTAACTGCATAGCTGTGATCCTAGGATATCCCTTTTATTATCATTCTGGAATTTTCTGTCTTTTTTTCCTATATATATCTATATAAGATCTCATATGTCTTGGATTACCTAATATTCTTTTTATTTACTCATTTGTTTTGGTGAAGCTTATTCTTTAGTACCCTTTTGTTAAAGGATATAGAGATGGAAGAATTTTTTGCAACTACATATCTAAAACTGGCTGTCTGATACAGTGGCTAGATAGTAAATTCTATACTAGAAAATAGTGTCCTCATTTTTCTTACAGTTCATATTTCCAGTAATGCTTTTGTAAATTCTGATGTCATTTGATATATATGTGACATAGTTTGTGATACAACCTGATCTAGAGACCTCATTATTTGGAAAGCTCTATCCTACAATTTTGAGAAAGTTGATACTTTAATTAATTGAATAATTTGCTCCTCATTTTTCTCCTTATCGACTAGCTTTCCTTATTTAGCAACTCTTAATTTAATCATATAATTTTCTTATCTCATCCTTTTTTGGTTATTTTTTTAAATTCTGCTTTATGGAAAACTTGCTCAATATTTTCCCAACACTATGGTTGCAATTTTTTATTTATACTATCTTATTTTTAATTTTGAAGTTGATTCTTTGAATATGGCTTTTTATATTTTAATGGCCTCTGGTTTACTTTAACATGGATGCTTTATCTGCTCATGTTTCAGTGAAGATGTTTATCATTTTTATTTTCTTAAAGTTATCTTCTGGTCTGTTTAATGTTTTATTTATTTTTATTCAGTTTCATTTGGATTTCTTTATTTTTGAGTTAGGAGGATTTAGTGATGATTGTTTTTATATTTTAAGTGAAGTACAAAAAAATGTTCTTTGGAAGTATTGCGTATGTTGGAACAACTTTCCAACAAAATATAGTCTAGGCAAAGGAAAAAGCATACTCAGAGACGTGGAAACTTGACAGAACATGGCATTTTGGAATCTTAAAGTATTTAAGTATGGTTAGAACCTGGAACTAATCTGTTCAAAGAACTCTAAGGAAATTAAAGCATCAAAGCATAAAACTATTAAGGAGTATAACAGTGTAGAGCTGTATATTATAATGATTTATTAATGGACTAGTTACCAGGAAATGTAGTTTGTATTGTCTGTGTGAACTTTGACAAATCCCTTAATCTTGTAATGGATTTGTTGGTTTGGGACCACTTTCATTTTCTTTCTAAACCTGATTTCACTGAGATGTTAACAACCATAGAAGGCCAGGTTGGCAGATCCTTTGAAATTTCAGACAATTCTATATCTCCCTAGTAATCTGATGGTCTTCAATCAACCTAGTCAAAATTCTTTTTTTTCTACCCACACCATAGAATATGCCTTGATCCAAATATAGATTCACTCAATTCCATTCTGGCAAATAATTTTAGGTTTCAATGAATCACAGAAGCATAGAATTATAGTAATGCTATAATCATCAGTCGCCATCTAGCCCAATTACCTAGCTGATGCTTGAATCCTTTCCAGAGCATCTCTGCCAGTGGCTATCTTTACTAAATTTGAATATTTTAAGTGATATTTAACTAGATACTCTCAAATAAGTCCATGCTTTAGACTGCTCTGACTGAAACTTACTTCTCGTATCATTCCTATGGTCATAGTTCTAATTTTCATAGCCTTGAAGGTTGTAATTAAATGGAAACTATGATCAAGGGTTATTTTAAGAAATGGAGATAATGTGTTTCCAGTGCCTAGCCCAGTGTGTGTCTCTTTGGCACTCAGAAAATGTTAGTGATTATTTGTTCTTCAAATATTTGAAGGCAGAAATCAAATTACCCTCCTCCCAAATTCAGGCTTATCTTCTCAGTGCCAACCAACCTCAATTCCTGTAATTATGGATTAGCTGAGAGGGTTTGTAGTCCACTAAAATTTGAGATTGCTCCAGCTAAGTTTTTACTTCTATTATTATTATTATTATTCTAAAAGTGTAAAGAAATCACAATCAAGCTTCAAAGTGGAAACAAAACCAGCAATGGAGTGGCTGTTGAAGTCATCCAGGAAGAGTTGATAAGAGGTTAGGTTAGGATAGCAGCTGAGAATGTGGAAAGAAAAGGCTTTGAGTAGGTTTGGGTGATAAAGTACATAGGACTGCCTAATGGATTAGGATATAGTTGGGAGAAGATAAAAGGAATCAAGGTTGATTTCTCAATATTTGGCTTGAACAGCAAGTGAGGGTTGTAGTACCATTTGCAAAATAGGGAAGACTAGTAGGAGAACAGACTGTGTTTTGGCCTTAAGTTTTAAATGACTAAAAGATACCCCGGAGGATATCTTCATTAGGATGTTGGCTGAAGATGACTAATAGAAACTTACCTCACTTTTAAGATCATGGCCTCAGGAGTACATCTAGTCGTTTGGACAGTCCTGCTACATTTCTCATATAATTTGCTCTCTTACTCTGTTAAATTGATGTTCTGCAAAGTTAAGGTGCACACAGATCACTTGGAGATCTTATCAAAGTGCAAGTTCTAAAAATCTTGGGAGAGAGCTGAGAATCTGCATTTCTAACAAGTTCTAGTTGACAACAGTGTTACTGACCTGAGATTCACTTTGAGTTACAGCCCTTTTCCACTTTCATTTAATCTTACATTTCCTGATCCTCCTTCCTCATTGATGATATTGTGTCTTATTTAAAGAGAAAGCAGAAGAAATCAGAGAATTTTTACATACTTTCACCCTTATATCTACCAACCCACTCAATATGTAGGTATGCCTTCTCTCAATAATTGGCTTCAATGTAAGGCCAAACCCGCTACTTACTTACTAGATTGCACCGCCGTCTTACTTTCTCAAAGAAAGTCCCATCATTGCTACCTTCAGTCATCATTACTTTTTTACTTTATACTGAATAATTTTCTTAAACATACTTACATGCTGAGATCGACCTTAACTTTAAGATTTAAAAAAAAAGGAAAAGTATATTGTTATTCCCTTTACTACCCTATATCTTTGCTTCCTTTTAAAGTAAAACTTTCCACAAAAGCGTATGTATGTACTTCTTTTCTCCAATTGCTTTCTTTCCATATTCTGGTGATAGTTGTATTAAATGCCTATTGTTAAAACCAGTAATTTGCTTTACATTGTCACATGTAATGGTAGATTCTCAATTCTCATTTTTATCTCTTATCTCAAAATTGTTTGCATAGTTCTTAAGCACTGTCCTCTTTTGGCCTTTGTGACACCAACTTCTCTTCAGTTTTCTTCTGATTTAACTGGTTTGACTTCTTTGCCTTTTTCCGAGCTTCTCACTCTCTGTGACCTGTAAATTTTAGAGTACTTCAGATGTCCGTTGTAGGGCCTTTTCTTTCTTACATCTGTATACCAACTCTACATCTACTCATACAGTTTCATGGCTTTAAATACTATATGTGTTCTTGATTCCTAGAAATAAATCTTTAGCTGACATATTTTCTCTGATCTATACTATACTATAGGTGACTGTGTAATTTATTGTTCAAATTAGAACACTTTAGAATATGAGAGTAATTATTCTGTGACAACAGCTGTAAACTGGGACTGAGGCTGGCTAAACAGTTTTATATATGCACCAAGTTTACATTCAGTTGCTTACTCATCATATGCATTGGGATTTTATGACAAAGATGGTTAATTGTCAACAAATATGCATTTTTGCCTTTTCTTCAGTAATAGAACTCTGGATCTTCAGCTGAACACATAACATCCTAGATTAAGAACTTAATATACAAACCTTTCTTACAGTTGGATGTGATGAGGTGACCAAGTTTCAAGTTTGGGGCAATATGCTATCCTTTTATGATTATGAATGCAGGAACTCTCAGTAGAAGCCAAATACTTAGGACAGTGGTACAAAAAGGTAGAAGGAGCTTGGGTAATGATACTTCATGAGTCACTAAACTAGCCCCTGGAACTACTTCTGTTTATGTAAAAGATGAACATCTCTATTGTTATCACCATTTGTTAATTTAGTATTTATTACAGTTGATTCTAATCTTCACTTAATAGAGGTGCCTAACATGTATTAATTTATTCATTTATTTACTTATCAAATATTTATTAAATGACTTGCATTGTTCTAGACATTTGAGATACAACAGTCAACAGAAAAGGGGTGTCCTCAGGGCTCACATGCTAGTAAAGTCTTACAAATATATTCTAAAAAAGAGTAACATATTGAATAAATAATAAATAGTATAGTATAATATATTAAATGATAAAGACTAAAGAAAAAAGAAAAAGAGAATGGCGAAGGGTTTGAGAAAATCTCACAATAGGGGGAAGGTTGATGGTCTAAATGGAGTGGTCTTTTAAGTATTCAGACTTCATTCTAGGGCAGGTAACAGTGAGTAAAGCATTCGCAAGGTGAGTAGTTTGACCATAAGTGTACCTGGAGGAAAGTCCTTCCAGGGAGAGGGTCAGATAGAGACCCTAGCTTAGGAGTATGCTTGTTCTCAGAACAGCAGGGAAGCTGGAGGAGCCAGAATTGAGTGTTTATGGGGAGAATATCAGAGATGAGGACTGAGGTAATGAAGGGCCAGATTGTGAAGCACTTGTGGACCGTGGTAAAGACTGGCTTTTACTCTGAGTACGTAGAGAGCTGTTGCAAGGTTTTGAGCAGAAAAGTGACATGATCTGACTTTAGCTTTACCATCTCACTAGGTGCAATGTGAAAATAGACTGTGGGGGGAAGGAGTGTGAGGAAAGGCTAGAAGCAAGGAGACCAATTTGTAGGCTACTGTGTAATCAAGGGGAGCGATGAGGATAAAATCAGCCTGTCCTAAATGCAATGCTTTATTTCTTGCCACTGCCTTCCATCTAAACAGCTCTTTCTGCAGGCTTCTGCTTCTTAGTAAATAAACAAATTCCTTCTTCTAAGTATTTAGGCCAAAAACTTTTGATTCATTTGAATTCAGAGATGAAAGCTCAGAGAAACTTGTTGATATATAGACTCCTCTGCAAGCTTTTCCTGAGGACCAGTTGCATCCTTGTCCTTCTCAGTTTTGTTTGTTTAGTCATTGTTACAATTATGTTTGATAATATAATATTCTCCTAATAAATCCTCTGTGCCAAAGTATAAAGTTCACACCAGATTTCTGTCATTAGAAGACATTTTGTTACCAAAGTCTTTGTAATTTTATACTGTTACAGATCACTAATCTTGTTAACTTGAAATAAAATATAGTTTCTATTAATTATTCATTTGCTAAGTTAGTATTAAATGCCTACTGTGTGCCATTTTAATTCAGATGTTAAAAACAAGGGCGCTGGCTTGGATCTCTTTGGAAATAAAGAGAAATTAACTAGTACTTACACTTTTTGAGAATATAAATATTTCAACCAAGAAATATGAGTTGAGGAATATGAATACAGTTTGAGTTGGGTTGTCATTATCTCTTAACTGTGTTAAACTCCTTGCCTGAAATATGCTGTATAAATGAATAGGAAATCAAAATTAAATAATTAAAAGTTTTAAAAACATGATTTACTACAAATGGATGACAGTCATTATATTTTAAAAACTTCATTGCTATTACCTTCATTTTTATACTTCATATCATAATAGAAAATGTATATAGAAATGAATTTATATAATTTTACTTGTGTTTTTTAAAGTGGTTCAGATCAGAAAAGTCTCACTAACAGGGCCAGATTATACCAGGAGACATTATGGTATGTTTCCTTCACCCCACAAAACACAACATGGAGACAATATAAAAGTATAAATGAATGTAAGGGACTCAAATAATTCTAACTCTTTACCTGATGGATAGAACTGCTTTTTTAAAAATATCAATTTTTTAGTCTATTGTTGATGAAATAAAATCACATAACGTGAGAGTTGTGAGTTAAGTTTTGTTTGGGGCAAAATGAGAGCTATAGCCTGGGAGACAGTATTTCAGATAGCTCTGAGAAACTGCTCTGAAGAGGCAGGGGGAAAACTCAGTATTACATATGACTTTAGTGAAGGAGGGTATGTGCAGTCAAGCACACATTTAGGCAGAGGCTTGCGTCTAGTCACAAGAAGCAGATGTCACCATTAATGATTTTAATGCTTTTCTAGAAATGAGGAAACGCAAGAATTAGGGTTCATAAAATCTTCTCCTAAAAATATCTAACTATCTGAAGGCCTGTTCCGCAAGTTTTTCCCAGAGTACAGATCTCCTGATCTCCACCCTGAGCTCCTTTCAGGGTGTGTTGAAGGTCAGTGGCTGCAGCGGCTCCTGATTTAATCCAAGCAGAGGCAGATGGCAAGTGCCAGTTTTTAGCTGACACTATCAGGTGGTTAGTGCAGCTCAGAAAGAGATAACCACTTCTGGGATTGATGGTCTCATTTGTTCTGAAATCTATATAATTTACAAAGAACTTACAAGTTTTAGCAATCAGAGGAGTAATTCGGTTAGTATGAAATTCAGGTAAATGAGATTCAGGGGGTTAAAAAAAAGAGAAACATATCAATTATTAGGAGAAATGGTTATTAAACTCTGTCAGTATAATTCTGAAATTCAAACAAATATAGCCTCACTGATATTTTTAATTCATTTGTAGATCGCTTTAAATTTTTTAATGATTTCAATTCAGCTTCAAAAAGATATATTTCCAATTCATTTATTTCCCAATGGAGAAATAATCTGAGAAAATGATTGCATTTCCTTATGCTATCTCAGAGACACAGATTATACACAGGAAAAACACTTTCTTTCTGAAGTTCTATTCCTCAGCTACTCCTTAGCTGTTCGTTAGTACGGACTACCTCTGATCATTAGGTTTTGTTTTTTGTTTAAAAATTGGAAATGTAGATGAGGTTTATGTATAAAATTAGTTACCTGGATTCTTTTTTGTGTCTCAAGAGTAGCATAAATTCACAGGCATTCAGACAAAGCACATCTTTGAAGCTTGTTCTTCCCTGTGGAAAATACGTTAATAGTTATGCCTTTCTTTTTTTTTATTTATCAAGATGAATAGTCATAACCTTTTTATTCTCCTGCACCCCAAGAGTGTGGTTTAGGTTGAAGTACATTTTATAAATTTTAAAATGAAATAAAAATAAGTACCTATAATGATATCCAAATCTTTATGCCATTAATTTAATTTAGAGGAATACTTTAACACATATAAACAGTTCATAAACAATTTTAGAATTCTGGGAAGTAATTTAGTATAAGCCTTAATTCTGTTTTTTTTGCTGTATGGCACACACACACAACACACATGACACATTTTTATTAGTAGTAGTATTCTCATTTTTAGTTTATAAATGACAATTTTACTTTTAGTTAATGGCAAATATGAACAACTAACAGATGAGAATGATTTAAAAATGCATATAAACATATTTATTCAAGTCATAAAGGCAGCATATATATATATTTGGCCTCAGTAACCTGTCCTTTGGAGAGAATTTCCATGTATTTGATTACTGATGCCACACATAGTTATATTTATAAAAAATTTAAATTACAACAAGAATTATCTTATTTTTCTTGCTTTTATATGCTGCTTACTAAGACAAAATATTCACATTTTACATATATGTAATGAATGGATACCACTAATGTGAATTATTTGTCTGCAGTTTATAGATACATAGATTATATCCATTTATTAAAAATGTTCAAATTATACAACAAAAATGAGTAAATGTAAATACACACATTGATAAGAAGAAGAAAGGAAAGAAGGGGGGGATTTAAGGAAGTGGGAAAGGAAGGAGAGTGGGAGAAAGGAAATAAGAAAGGAAAGACAGAGAAAATGTACTTAGTTATGAATTAACCCAAAGTAAAAATAGAGTATTTAATTCAGACTCAACTTTACCAAGCTTTCTCTTATCTGAAAATTGCTCAGAAGTTTAATTGTACGTATGATTAAAACCTTAAAATGGGATTTTCTAACAAAATTTGTGGAGATTTTAAAAAATCCATAGAGGAGACATCACACATTACATTTATAAACTAAAGCATCACAGCAATTTTCATTTATAAGACAATGCATTTTGGATAGTAACTCAAACTGAAATTCCAAAGGTTGTAAGACTCAGATATCTTTTTAAATTCACTACTCAGTTTGTTGATTGCCATTTAAAATTATCGACAATTGTAATTCTAATAAATAGTATAAGGTTTCTGTTGCAAAATCACTTCTGTTTCAAGTGAATAATCTGAAGTATATTTGTATTCTTTCTTGTCTTCATTGTTAATAACTGTTTATTATTGCTTTAAGCATTTTTTAATACTAGGCACCTAAAAGAAAAATATGAGCTATTTATGTAATATGAAAAAACAGAAATGACCTTGCTCACTCATTCTTCATTCCTTGGTCAGTTTATACTTTCCCTTAAGTGTGGATGATGATAGCCAATTGTATTAATCCTAAATTCTGCTGCCACATGCAAACTTAAACATTTGGAGAGATTTTTTATGTTCTTTCTGAGTATTCAGTTCTCCAGCTAACTCTTCCCTATTTCCTCAGTCACTCATTATAGAATACAGTTTTTTAAGTGCACTCATTTACTGTGGTCTATAAAACTGTTTCATCTCACCATACACCATGAATCCCAGACAGAAAAGAAGAATGGAACTTCAGCATTCAACAGAAAACAGACTGCAGAGAATGCCATACATATACATGTACTCATTATAATTGAGACATTATTCTAAAATAATCTAATGGATGTTCAATAAGAATATTGCAGACAAGGTGATAAAAATGTTATATATTTTGCTTTTTATGCCACGATTGAGTTGACAGAACTTCTGAAACACTTTCTCAGGAGTTCAAAACCAGAGCTATGTTTCTGTTCATTATTGCTATTCATGTATTTAAGTGTGATTCCAATATTATGCTAATGTTTCATTTATACAGTCTAAGAGATTATTCACTTAATGTGGTTTGACCCTTTCACTAATAAGTACACTCTATTTATTACAAAGCAGCAAAGGTAAACTTCGAAGTACTTACCTGTGACTAAATATAAGCTCAGTATTTGGCAACTCCTCTCTAAACATGACATAATTACTGTGTGGAAATAATAAAATTAACTCTTGTGAAATGACACGAAAATTTCAGTTGCTGTAGAAGATGTTTGTAATGGATGTAATGATGTGTAGGATAGATCCCATCTCTTTCTAGATGAACTCATTCATTTTGCCAGCTGGTGAGAATGATGGTGACTGACAGCTCACAGCTGGGTCCCTTCCAGACTGGAGTGTGTAGCATCATGCAAGGTCACATCCTCTTTCCAGGGCGACCCAAATCCAGTGACTGGTCAATGCAGAAACATCAAGGCCTAGCCCTAAGATCAGTGATGATTCCAATGTATTAATTCTGAAAAACGGGAAAATAGAATCACAACTTTAAGAAATATGAATGACGTTTCAAAGGATCAGTTTTGAAATTTTGGAGAACTAGTTTTGGAAGGAGTATGAGGAGCTCATCTGGGGACATACTAAGTTTGAGCCAACTCTTAGACATCCATGTGGAGATATCAAGAAGTTAGAAGGACATAGAGTTTATAATTCAGAGGAGAAATCATGTCTAATTATACATATTTGTTAGTTTTTAGTAACAGGTAAATGACATATAAAGCCAAACGACTAGATGAAGTATCCAAGGCAGTAAGCACAAATGAAAAATGTAAGAAGCACTCCGACCTAGTTTCTCTTGTTTCAATAGAGAAAACTGAGGAGGAGCAGAGATAGGAAACTGAAGCAAAATGAGGATGTGGTTCTCCATGTGACAACATAGAGGCCATAGCAACAGGCCATTAGAGGCCTGAGAGAAAAGAAGGGAGGAGAGAATAGTCACTGCTGAAAGGAAACAGGAACATGAAACCATTCATACTTCTTTTTAGACTTCACAAAGTGACTTTTCATGCAACAGAACCAGTCATTTACCCAGAACTCATCTCTTAGGAATGAGCTTCTTTATGACTGCTTCAGAAGTATAGACATTCACTTCAGAAGCAGGCAAATGGTGAGATGTGTTTAGCCTCCCTTAGGTAATCATTACCTATTATCATTAAGAATCTTCACTCTGTTGGGTAGGCACCAAACATTCCAACTAACACTTCTTTTGACCTACCCAGACTTAAAATCTCTTTGGTATTCCTTAAGTTCTCACTACCAAATCTGTGAGGCAAAAATCATACAGTTCTAATGTGGAACTCTGTTGAAAAGTTACATACTTTTCATTAATTATGCTTTTTTAATGCAGTTTATTTGTTTTTTTTTCCTTTTCCATATATGTTAGAAAATGTTGAAAAGAGTAAGTACTACTGACATAGACATTTTGGTAGGTTGTTTTAATAAAAACATTCTGTTTTATTTACTGTATTTTATAACATGTACTTAAAGTATCCAAAGTGGATTGGGGTGAAAGGTTGATTGCTCTACAATTAAGCATGTAAATCATAAGTGCATAGGAGAGATATATTTGACTCTTAAAATAAATGAGGAAATATCAAAAAGACCACTTAGACCTGGGGTTAATCATCATCTTACAAAGTACATAAAATCATTTGAAGTCATTATGAAAATAATTACATTTTATAATGCTCTATAAACTATTCAACACATTTAAGAGATAATGATATTTTATTTGAAAAATCAAGGATAGAATTTCTTAAGTGCCTTTAAAATATGGCCATAATCTAATACAAAGTTCTAGGCTCTAACAAAATAACTGGAAATGAATTCTTGCCAATCTACTAAAGAATTTCAGTCTTAAATGGGAAATTTAAAAGTACGCTGCTAAACCAAAAGAGCACTAGTGTGTGAGTCCTTAAAACACCCTTGCATGTACTTCTGGTGTATACATATACATGTTATAGTAGTGGAACCAAATATTTATTGATTGAACATAGTTCAAAACATATAGGTCAAATCTACTCTGCACAGATGACTCTAAATGATATTCAGCACTGTGCACATTTTCACCAAAGGACTGTCCCTTTACTTTGTACTTTGTATCTTCCAGCCCTGTACTTGACCTCATTTGTACCTTTCCTCCCTTACATCTCTCTACAAAAAGTCTGCCTGCCAACTGTACCCGGCTAAAAGGCCATCTCCTCTGTGAAGTCTTCTTTTGAAATCAGAATAAAACTCCACTAGATTAACCTTAATACGTATGTGGTATCTTTAGGTATAGAAAATCTACCTTGCAAATAGTATGGATTTATCTTCCTCTCCCTACAAATACTAAGTTCCTAACAGGCAAAGATCACACATATATGATGTGCTTACATCTATCTTTCTATGTCTCATATCATTTGATACATACTAATTGTGCTCAGTACATTTTGTCTAATTCAATTAAATTGTTGTAAAACAGCTCTTTTCCAATACACCTTTACTAGTTGTTTGACATTAGGTAAATTAGTTACATTGCTGAGAGTTAGTTTTCTCAACTGTTAGATAAAGTTAGTGCTATAAATCGTATGAGAAATTCCACCATATGTTAAGTATAAAAATGATTATTACAGTGCTTTGTATGTAGTAGTATCTAAGAAATATTAGTTTCTTTAATTCAAAAGAGCACTTAAAAGTTGTGATATAACTACATGTAACTACAGTATTCTGTTAGTCTAGATTTCTGATTTCTTTCCTTGGATTCCAGGGAATGGATTAACCTATATGAATATATGAACTTTTGAGATAACTTTTTTTATGACAGATTTTACCAGCATGAATTCCCACTTATATGGAGTTCACTTAAATAACCCTTAGAATATAGTATTATTGAATTTTAAATATTCTGCTAACTCACTTGTGTTTTTTTGAAGTAAAAGTTTATCTCATAAGTTTATATATTTTCTAAGAATTGATATTTTGATGTTCTCAAAAGCTTAACATATAGTAATTATTAACATACAGTTAATTATAGTAATTAACTCTTAGTCACATTTGTGGCAAAAAAAAATCACTTCTAACTTTTTAATTATGTTATTTTATGCTGTACGTAAATTTTAAAAATGTATATAGCCAAATATATGGATTTTATTTCCTTATGATTATTTGTTTTGCATTTATATTTAGCCTAGCTGAAATATGTATATATATATGTACACACACATATATATAGTATGCTTTAAGTATAGAATGATACCACTTAGAAATCATTTTCCAGTTTTTTTCTACACACATTTTTTATGTATCATAAATATTGTTTACATAATTAGGAAAATGCTGTATCTCATTTTGTAATTTTTTTCATATATACAGTGAGCAATTTGTTGTGCCATTAGATATGCAAGGTAGCAGTATAGGCATTTTAATGTGTTATATTAGGTTAATTCACAAAATTCTTTCATAATTTAATATTGGATATTTTATCCAAAAGCTATACTTAGTTTTAGAGAATTATAGATAAGACATATGTAGTATCACTAATGTGTATTAAATATAATAAACATCTCTCTTTCTTGAATATATCCTAAGTTAATGAAATAATATGTTTAAGTCACTTTGTAGGTCATACTAATACCTAGTAATATGAATAATCCTTGTTAAATACTGCATAGGTTTTTTTCAGTATTACTTAAATATTAGTTTCTTCAACTCAGTCATGAAGTTTAAGAAAAGAAATACTATTCTTTTAAAATTATTATTTTTGTCTCTTGAATGATAAAAGCTATACCATAATTTAGACACAGCATGAAGCCAGTAAGAGGGAAAAAGGAATAAAGCACATTTTATTCCCAGGAAAGAAGCCAATAATTGTTACTCAGAACACATAAGGAGAGCATGATTTTAAACATTTAGAGGAAATCATGAAAGCTTGAAGGGCTTTCCTCCAGGGGCACCTTGGAGGAATTCATGTTTCTAAAATAGGAAACATTTATCACGATTTTGAGTACAGGAACAGCTTCATGCTGCAGTGTCAGCATAACCAGAGCAAATGGGCTTTCTGGCCTCAGTGGTCACTGTGCTACTTCTGTCAACAGAGTTTACTTTCTTTAAGAAAAAGTGTATATACACACACACACACACACACACACACACACACACACAAACACACACACACACACATATATATGTATATATATATGTATATGTACCTATAATATATATGTATATTTATATCCTGCACATTAATGGAAAACAAGAGAAAAAATTTCCTCTTGCTACAAAAATACTGACTTTTTTAGAATAACATATAAATTGCAAACCATAAATAGCAAGCTTTCATTAAAATATCCCAAGACTAATTTTTTGTGACCATTTTCTAAAGGAATCAATTTTATATTCAGTGTTTCTTCTGATGTTAAATATTCATACTTAAAGGAGCCTAGAAAGCATTTTTTTTCCTCCAATGGGAATGGCCATTTTAGAATAATATATTTGCTTTATAGAATTTAAGAGATTATTTTTCTCTGGCAATACTACAGTCATGGTGGCCTTGGAGACAGCATAATGTGGTAGCAAAAATAATGGCAGTCTCTTTGAAAACAAAAACGTAAAACAGTTAATTATGAAATCTGATCTTTCAGTTTGGGGGGCGGATTCACTTAATTTTAGGGAAAATGTTAAACTACCAAAACATGTATTTTCCGCTTTTGGATAGGAAAAAGCTATGTAACATGAGGTTTGCATGTTTGCTTGTTTGCTGTGTGTTATTATTGTAACATTTAATGAAGAGGCTTCAGGAAGAAGCAGAGCAAATCTCAATGACAGTACACGAAAGATTTTATCACAATTTGAAGCAGATCATCAGTGATTATTGAGCTTTTTGGTATTATAATACCCTATTAGTATGTAACCATATTCTTTTTCTTTTAATTCTGTACTTATTTTATCTTAATGTGGAATAGAAATGCTTTATAATTTCAGTTTTGTAATTGATAATTTCCACACTGTTGTTGTCCTAATCTGGTATTAACTAGAATTGCTATGTACTGACCCCTCTGATCTAATAATAACTTTAGTTTGCTTCTTAAATTCCTGGAATGCCCTAGTTGTTTTCCCAATTTATCAAAAAGTGAGCTGCCCCTTTGTGTCAGTTTCTGGGTCTAAGATATGGGAATACAGAAAATGTTAAATAGATAAAATTATGAAATATGATTCTTTAATAGAATTAGAATTTAGAGGTTTATGGAAGCACAAATGCAGGACGCTTTGTCCAGCCTGGGAGGGAGTGCTGAGAAAAATGTTTCCTAAAGAAAGTCATCTTCAAGTAATTGTTTTCCTTAAAGTAGAAGTTAAGGCTTTTTCCCTCACTCACATGTCCATATGGCTACATTTAATTTCAGATAACACAAACAGAAGTTCTTTATAGTGCTTTCTCACAGCTGAATTGAATTATCCTAGATAAGACTTTTCAAACCCAGAGAAATATGTTGTTCACTCACAGCAAGGGGAAAATTATTTATAGTTTCTTCCTAAGCTGTTTTATCCTAAAGACTCTTGTAGTCATTAAAAAAAAAAAAAAAAAAATAAGAGGAAGTTTCTTAACTTTCTATTTCAAATACAGGGAAAAACTCCACAAAACAAAGAGATAATAAAAACATTTCCCAAAGCTTATTCTATATGAAAATCTGAATTCGGGAAATGTGCTGATTGACACACAGGTACAAGTAGCATCCTGGTACAAATTTTAGAATGATGTGTCAGATATCCTCAAACAATGATATTCTTGGTTTATGCATGGTGACATTCCTTGCCACTTTGTATTTTGCATGAAATACCTGGTCAGAGTTAAGAAATGAACAAAAAGTAGAGTTAAGTTATACTGAGAGGGTAAGATGGTATAGTGATGGGATACATCTTTATGTTTTAATCATATGTGGATAAAATAACATGTTTTAATATACAAATTATATATTGCAATAAAAGATGAAAAGAAAGGAGGCAAGGAATTATCAAGGGAAGGGAGGGAAAAATCTAAAATGTGAAAACAGAAGGGATCTAAAATTGAGAATTATGTGCTCCTCGGTGCTCTGTTCCTAGAGCTTAGCGTTATATCCATACATAGAAAATACTCAGTAAAAAAATTATTGACTATTTATAGGCACTGCAGAACTTAGCTACTTTTATTAACTTTATTATGTAATTCCACCGGTAACACTTTGTATCTATCTGTATCACAGTATGTACTACATGACTGGATTATTTGTTTTGTGATGTCTCTTTCATCACTCTAATTATCCTAGACTATATGGATCAGGTCATAATTATTTTTTATTTCTATTACCTATGGAGTTCTGTGCCTAAGAAAGTCGCACGTTAAATAGACCGAACTAATGAAGTACCATTATGTCAGTGAGCGCCATCATCAACAGCAACAGTTCTGAGAAGCTGCCCAGCTTGCCATGTCCACTGCACGGGGAAACAAAGAGCTGCCGTGCATAGTCTCTCAAAGTCAGTTGGGAAGCCAGGAGGAAATGGCTGTTGTTTTTCTGAAGCATACCTTTTTATAAACAAATGAAAACAACCCAGGTTTTTTTTGGAAATCAAACAAACCAAGATTATATTGGTAATTATACTTAAATTGATTTCCATATATATATTTATAAACAGACATTAACACTCACCTTTAATCGTTTAAGAGAGTGATTCATTCATTCATTCAATTAGTCATCTTGTATGATCTTCCATACAAGATACAAAAAAATAAGAAGCTGACGAGAGCACATAAATGAAACTTCAGCACATATTAAAAGGGAGGTGAAAGGTAAGTGACAAATAAGCAAAAGACAGAAAAATAATAAAGATTGCAGATAAAAAGTAATCATACGTGAGGCTAAATGTATAGACTTTATGTACACATTTGTGACCTATTTATGAATGAACCACAGATCTAAACCAAGTTATCTAATTGCTGAAGAGAAAGAAAAAAATATTATCAGTTACATAATTTAGTATCCCCATGATTAAGACATAAATATTTCCAAGTTCCCAGGAAAATTGCATTTATTCAGCTATTATTAAATTATGTTACAGAGGGCTCTGTAATAATAGTGAAAAGTGTCATTGATGATAACCTTACAATAGGCATTTCTTATGGCAGTCCTTAGTACAATGTAGTCTGAACCTCACTTAGCCTAAATCTAGTTAGATCTAAGAATATTTTTAAAAATTTGAAAGGCTGGTTGGACTTCTTTCCCTTTGAATTATATTCATTTAATAGGTTTTATCTCTATTGAATTTTGAAGGTATCATATTAGCTGTAGTTAACTGAGGAAGGCAAATGTCTGGAATGCCAGTGAAATTTCCTTGAATAAAATTTGGACTCCTCTGTTTTAAGAGACAGTTGGGATTGGGTTTCATTCATTGCAGTGACAGAAAGTGACTGATCTGGCCTTTGGGGTGAATCAAAGGGAACTTCCCATCATGGGACATGACAGTCTTTAAAAAAACAGATTGATTTGAAACTATTCAAGTACAGAGTTAAATGAGCAGTACAAACTCCATAGTTATGGATTGATCAATATACTTTTAATCTGGAAAAAAAATATTGAGTCAAAAAAAGATGTTCACCATGGCCAAAATACATTTTCTGAAATGGAGCACCAAGGAAGCACTGTGCAATAGTATTTCTTGGTATACAATTCACAAAAATGCTGGAAATCCTCACAATAATTACATGAGTTAATTTGGTTTAATAATTTAAATACTGAGGAACACTGATCCTTTTCCGTCTCCCCTAATTTTTCCTTCTGTTTTCTCTTTTTTGATCACTGTTGTGTGTTCTATTTTGTTGTCTGTTCAGGTCATCTTGTTTGAGGTAACAGTATTATAGTATTTGCAAATATTAAGGGGTATATTTTTTGGTTCTCTATCTCAAGAGGATATGTAGCAGTATGTACAAGAGTTTTATCAGATAATTAAGAAAATAAAAGCAGTGAAGACTGTGGTGATCCTAGCTTTGTTTTTTAAAATATAATTTTTATGATTTATTTTAATAATATTTACAAATCTTAGAGCCCGTCCCCCGCCACACACACACACACGCACACGCACACACACACAAATAGCAGAAAATAAATCTGAGTTAGATTAGGCCAAATTTTAGACAAATTATCTTATTCAAGCCTTAGTCTCCTCATTGGTAAAATAGAGATAAAAATAGTATCTTTCTCATAAAATTTGTGTGAGGATTATTAAGCAACATGATCCATATAAAGCGCTTAGGTTAATGCCTGGCATATAAAATGTCCTTTAGAATGTCAGTTATTAATAGTAACATTACTACTACTTCTAAAATTAAAACTATGCATAATTACACTACTGTTGTAATGTGGTATATGGCCTTCTAGTCGTTTTTTACCAATACCAAACAGATTAAATGACAATACCTGCTGGATATACTGTTTTGCAATGTGCATTTTTACATTGACAATTATCATGAATATTTTTATTTGTCAATTATTATGAATATTGATCCAAATCATTAATACACAATGATAATGTGACATTTAACACATTATAGCTTTCCGTTATAATGATGCTTAATGACATTCACATTATTTCCAAATTATCTGTCCTAAGCATAATGATGATACGGACATACTTATACATAAATCTTTTTATTAACAGCTCTAATTTTTTTCCTTAAAATCCATCATTAGAACTAGAACTGTCCAATAAAAAGTTAGATACATTTAAAAAACTCTAATACATAGATTTTCTGCCTTCCAGAAAGATTTCAAAAACAGACATTCTTATCAATATAATATTGCAAGAGGTAAAATTGTAATTCATTTGATACCATAGCCTAAAATAGATGCTTCCTTGTCTCCATGCCTTCATATTCCACTGCAGTTTTGGACTTTTCTTCATATGTCAGCTTTTATCCTTTCTATGGCTTATGATCACATTCCTTGTACATTTCTTCTGTATATTTCCCAAATTTTGGAATTCCTCAAGGCCTATATAGAAACAGAGGGTTTCTTTGTTATTTGCCCACCTTATGGGACTCTTAGTGACCTGGCACCATAGATTGTCCATCATGAGAGAAATGTTTAGACAGTCATAGAAAGACAGAGCAGCTAGCATTTTCTTGGTATCTAAGGATCACTATCATAAGTATTTATGATTGCGTCTACAGTGTTTTTTTCTGATTCAACACAAATATGATACTAGAATGCTTGGCTTTTTTGATTTCCTGTTTTCTCTCATTAATTATCATTCTATAATGATTGCTCTCCTGTGCTTATGCATGTATGACACACACACACACACACACACATTTACTATTTCTAAAGTGAATGAGAATAAGATAACGAAATAATGAAACTTGTTATCATTTTATACAGTAAAGATAAACTCAGCGGGGTCTGGAGTGACAGAGCCATAAATAAATTAACCGAGATTTAATGCACACCCAGTCTGTCACATCCTTAAGCAGAACGGTTTCACTGAGACAGTGTTCTGCAAAGTGTAGCTAACCTTGCTTTGATAGCTCTGGACATTGATGTCCTAATGCTAGAACCAGGTAGTGTCAAAACGAGCACAAAAAATGTGTGATGATACTTCAGTAGGCACTTTGAATTGCAACATAGTAGAAGCACAGTAAACATTTAGTATTTGTTGAATGAAGGAATAAAGCTTCATGAAGACAAGACGCTTTGTGAACTGACAGAACTGAACCCATCAAATGAGAACTACCTGAAGTTTATTACATTTAATAAAAGCATAAAAACACATACCATTAAGAAGAATAATCATTGAAAATATGACATCGATCCTCTATTCTGCCACATTAGGCAGATAAAAACAAAACAAAACAAAAAACAAAGTCCTTAACTAGTATGACTTGGGATAAGTCCTGTGGGTCTAGAATTCTTTTATGACAACATCTGGCCTCAAAGCCAAACACAGACTAAGTTAGTGTAAGAATTTTAGTATTCGTCACTACTGACAAACAAACCATGTGGTACAAAAAAAAAAAAAAACAAATTTGAGATTTATAATTTTAAATGATCTTTAATTAGTAATTACTCTAAATCTTTCCTGCAACAAGTCAGTGTGTAAATGCACACAATTATTATATATTTAATGTGTATTTTAATGACTCTTGTGTATTTATTAAGCATAACCTGTCAGTAATGGAATTAATTTTTTGTTTGAAGCTTTTATTTTTATTATAGGATTAATCTTTATCCTTACTGATGTGTGTGCTTGGAGTATCCTTGTACATTTACCTTAAGCAGTTTATTTCCTTGGATTGTGTGCTGCCTCCAATATATTCTACAAATCACAGCCAGTTTTACAGATTAGCCAGCAAAAGACTTGGCATTCTCTATTCTGACTACTCCTTCCTTTCACTGTATTCTTTCCTTTGATACCATTCTTTCTAATGCTTTCATGATGAGGACTGTGTTCTGCTTGCTCTCTTGAGAGAAAAGAGTGACAATGAGTAGGGAATAATCTGAAAATGATTTCTTTATGTTGAAATGCAAGCACTAAAATTACAAAATTTTAACTTAAAATAGAAAGAGATTTATTGTGATTAACATTTTTATACCCAGAGAAATATAGGCCTTGTAGTTATGTAATTACACTAGTTTTTGTGTGTGTGTTTGTGTCTGTATATGTATGTAGGTAGTTTTTTCTTATTGGCTTCTCAGATTTAAGAAATTCTTTCCACTTTTCTGTGTGTTCTTACTCACTCTTTGACTAAATATGATCCTTTTATGAGCTCAATGAAAAGGAATCCATGATTGAGTAAGTTTAGGTAACATTGCTTGTTTTTCTTGTCTTGAAGGATCACAATTCAAAATCATAATAAAAGCTATAAGCAAGTCTGCAGTAAATAGTTTTAAACTTTATATTCTATAGTTTTACAACACTTTTTATTATTTTTTCTTTTATTAATTTGAGTACTTTTCAAATCCTCCAAATGCAGTGTACTAGATAGTTGAGGAATCAATAAAAAAATGGAAATAAACACGTGTACATACACGTGTATTATAGTTTCCCTTTGCCATTCAAATCAGAGAACTTAAAAAAAATTGTCTTTTGTTAGGTAACAAGGTGATAACACCTGATTCAACCACACAAAACATATAGTTATGAGAATGTATATAATTTTAACACAGAGGCATAAGGACAAGTCCTTCACAAATGAAAAATAAAATGTAGCAGAAGGATTTGCCAAGATTGTTACTTCTAGTTATGGTAACAAATGGACACAACATCATGTAAGAGTGAACTGTGGTACTGCTTTGAAGTAAAACATTGGTCCATTAATATGTTAATTAATATTTAAAAAGTTTGACCGATGGACTTGTGGGTCTGTGTAGGGGGACGTGGAGAAAGAACATATTTCAAAGGAAAGAAATTCTTAAATTTATTATTTCATTCAAAAGCTTACTAATAAATTACTCCAAAATATGTATCTGAAGACAATTATTAATTGTCTCTGCCTCATGTCAGTAAGTCATTGTCTCTCCTCCCACTGGAATGTAAGCTCCACCAGGGCAGATTATTTTTGTTTTCTTCATAACCTTATCCCCGGTGCCCAGACTGCTGTTGGCAGATAAATGGCTTGCAATAAATACTTGTTGAATTGGGGAATTATTATTATAAAGTAATAATAAGTTTTGCTCACAGTCTTTATGCTTTTGGGGCCTTTCTGTCTAGCCTTCCTGTTCTATTCTGTTGACCTTCCTATTCTCTCTTCCCCACAATTCCCTCATACACTTAGAGCTGTACCCAGTAACCTGTGGACTTAAGGCTGGATGTCTGAAACTATGCTCTGAAGTCATCGAATGAAATCACCAGAATGGTTTGTTCAGAAGTACCTGCTTCTGGATCCTTCCACACCTAATAAATCAGACTCTTTGGTGCTTAGGCCCAGGAATGTGAAGTAAAGCACCCTCAAATGTTTCCTAGGCAAATAAAAAATTTGAGAACTGCAGGCTCTGGCAGTTTAGCAGGACTTAGAGGGATCCCACTCAGGGACCTTCCTTCTGCTCTGGAGTGGGTCCCTGTGCACTCACTGTTGGCTTTTACAGTAGTGGAAGGGCAGCTTGTGTTGCTTAGGTCATACTTAGAAAATACTGATTGAGCGATGAATTAATTTTGAATCTAAAATCAGATTCCCAAATAATTTTCAGTAAAATCTCCTTTTCACAAAAATATATGTGCAAAATTGACTATCAAAAATAATACTATTTTTGTTATATTCTAATAGAGGGGCACATGCAAAATTTATTGCCATCACTGTCAGACTGCATGCACTCAAGTTCTTAACTGAGTCAGACATACTTAAATTAAAAACACTTAGGCCTGTTTTTCCTGTTGGTTTATCTTTGATTGTGTCTACCTGCCATTAACTCTAGTAGAAAGATGGTTAAGATTCGTTTCCTGAGATATATACATATACCCTATACTTAGGTCCTTTCTACACTTCTACAGTTTTAGTTTCCTTTGCAATAAACATTTATATATAATAGGGACTGGAGAACAGAAAACAGCTTTGCAGTACCATGACGATATCCCTTGAAAGGCATTAGTTGGAATTCAGATTTTTGTCATCTAAAGTCTGGATTATCACCTTCAGCACTATTAACATTTTAAGCCAGATAATTCTTTGTTGGAGAGGATGTAAGGGACTGTCTTGTGCATTGCAAGATGTCTAGCAGCATCCTCACCCTCTACTCACTAGATGCCAGTAGCACCACTCCTCTAACCCTGCAAGTGGTGACGATCAAAAAAATGTCATTAGACCTTCACAATGTCCTCTGGAGGGCAAAATCATCCCTGTTGAAACCTACTGATCTCAAAGGATCTGGGACTGTGTTATTCCAAGGATATTACTTTAAGTGACATTAAATGAAATGATGGGAGCTTAAGTCACCTTAGACTCATAAACGTGATTAGTTAAGCCCGATTTATTTTTGCGTCAAGTTCTAGCAGTTGGGTTAAGTATTAATTTACTTGATTCAACCTATTAAGAAAGATGAAATCTAATATTGTAACTTCGTATCACAGATTTAACTGGAGAAGTGTTTGTTAGCCAGTGAACACAGATTGTGCTGTTAGCCAAAGCAGGTAATGCAACAAGAACTAGAATTGTTCATCATCATTATGAATGTTGAAGTTATCTGAATTATGCTACCTACACATTATTTCATATAATTGTAGAATAGCTGACAATGGCAATGAGGCAATGGCTGTAAGCCAGCAGGTCCTTGAAGAATTGTGATACTGACTGTGTGATCAAATTGGCTTCAATGCCGGAGGTTTACAGATTAATAGTAGAAGGGCACTTTTTATATTGCCATAGGGCAAGAACCATCGTTAAACAGAATTGCAGTGCAAGTAATACCAGTCACAAGTTCCTGGGATGCAGCCATGATACCAGAATTGAAGCTATGATTGTCACTATAAATGCCTCCAAAGGCTACATGTGGGATGATTATGGTGGTATACTCCATCAGCTGCCAAATAGCAAACTCAAGTGTGAAATCACTGTGTGTTAAAAATATCTGTATGAAATGAGGCTTAGCACAGAATTGCTAGGAAAGACAAACCACCCTAATCTGATTTTTTAAAAAATAAACTCACTGGCTCTTCTTTGAGTATAAGCAATATTCAGACTGTGAGGTTAAGTATCACCACAACAAAGAGCAGTACTTGACAGTAACAGAAACAGTTGCTAATTATGGGCTAGTTTCTATGCATGTGATACAAAAGAAAGCTGTAAAGCAACAACTTAGAACAACACGATATTAATTAATATGCTGTTGATTTGCAACGTAATTTTTAGCTGAAAAAATTTTAGGTGACACCTTAATTGAGAGTTTATCTTGGTAGAAGTTTATATCTTTACTAAAAAGTGAAAAGTCAGAAAGTCAAAATGATATACCTTAATAGTATAATAAAATATTCATATAGAATTTTCTATGCGCCTGCCCCTCTTCTATAATATGAAAAATCTTTGAGACATCTTTGGATAATTTTAAGAAGTTATTAATATTTATTATCATAATGGATGTTAAAAGTAGGGAAATGACATAGTGTAACAAGAACTAAAAAAACAAAAGATTTAGACTTAGACAATTAAGGTACACATTTTGACTTATTCTTAATTTAGAATATCTTGTTTCAATTTTATGCTTCATTTCTTTAAAACTGATTTTTGCAAGGAGTAAGTAACACTATGCATGCATGTGAAGAGCTTACTTCAAAGTCTGATGTATTATAAACACACAGTATATGGTAATTCCTTCCTTCTTTCAGTTTAAATAAGGATGCAGTCTATTATTTCCAACTACGTTTCACTGACCTGACAACTGATGTGGCAAGACCTTGCTGAGACGGATAGGTGTCTAGTTCTGTGTCTGACATATAGGAATACTGTAACTTTGATCAGCTAATAAATTAGTATATTTTGTCAAAAAGACAAAAATTGAACATTTAGAAGGAGTGCTCACAGATTTAATACATATAATAATAATAATAGTAATTCACTGAGCACAGACTTTATGCCAGAAATATTCTGAGCCCTTTAATAGGATTATGTTGTTCAAAATCCAGAATATTCTCTGAAGTGGGGACTTTTATTATTCCCCTTTTACCAATGAGGAAACTGAGGCAAAATTTTATCTAGTATCTTATATCTAATAGGTGGGAACCTAGTTTAAACCCAAATAGGAGAATTCACACTTTATCTACCATGGTATACTTCCTCTCTATTCCAATTTTTACAAAGCTGCAGTTCATTCTAGTATTTGTAGAACACTGCAGGCATATTCAGTATGAACTGTGTCTTCATAAGTAATAAGCCACAAATGAAGGCCTTTTTAAATTCAGTGTTGGTACGTTTAGACCAATTACAGCAAATATGGCATCCTGAGAAGGATTATTTCTGAGTTTGTCATATGACACGTCAAAACATTAATTTCTCCTCTCTACTGATGGAAGATTTGGGGCTGGACCCAATGGGATTGCTCATTGGTTCTCAATGAAGACATTCCAAGCAATGCCTTGCATTTTTGTGATAACCTAACTGAACAGACATATTGACATAATCTTGGCATTAATGTAGTGATTAGGTGATGAAGCTCTAAGTAGTGATGTCTCTTGTGTCCCAGTAATCAATTAACTTACTCTGCACTGACTGCATGGCAAGCCTATTGCACTTAGCAGAGATTGCTTTGGAACAAGGTCCTTCCTTTAACGTGAGAATCAGGTAGTCATTACTTGCCATTATAAATTTATTGGATGTTGATTAATGTCCAGTACCAAATGTAATACCAGGAAATACATAAAGGATATTAAATGTTAAAAATGCTTTAGAGTAATAAATTCTTAATTTATTAATAAACTTAAAATAGCACTGGAAAAGTCCCTTGATAGAAGTTTGACGATAATGTCATAATGTCCATTCCAAAGAAACCAAATATAACTGTATTAAAAATCTAAGGAGATGCAAGATAGTTGCTGCTTTTTTTAAAAAGTTCATCTCTTAAAGGTCTGAGATTCTAGTATGAACAGCATTGTCTGAAAAAGATAGCAAAGAGGATATTGGAATTTATTCATTGGGCATAATCTTGAGTATTTCAAATTTCCCAAGGGTAAAAGTTTTGACTGGGAAAAATAACTTGGATAGCTACTTTTCTAAAGTTACAATTTTATTCAGATTAGAAAGGGTAATAATTCTGTTGATGCCACAGTAACCTAGAAGTCCTGTTTACCTCTCCAGGAAAGAATAATGGATTATTATCCAACTATGTTTTGTCCTTTAAAGTTCTGTGTATTGTAAATAAATAATGAAAGTCATATAGGAATTTGAAAGAAAATGATTTTTTAAATTTGTCTCAATTTTCTTTCCATCTGTATGATATAAATGTTAAAATTATTTAATATGGAAAAAGAGATATGATCTTTAATCTTTCAGATTAACATGACATAACAGTGATTCCAGGTATATCTTATGTAGAGGGTATGTGTTTGAGGGAAACAGGGTAAATCAGTTCAAGCAGAGTTATTTCAAATGCCTACAAAAAATGGCAGAAAGGCAACATCAGCTAACTTGCCAGTTATTGAAGGAGTATCTTCTATATCAGTTTTTAAATGTGCAACATTAATACTTAATTTAACTCATAATTTACAAATATATATAGGTGGTAATATGTAAAATAAATACATTTCTAAATGTAAAAACTTGGTTTTCTGGCCTACATTAGTGTCTGTTTGTAAATTGCTAATTAAAGGGCTACGGCTAACCCAGTTGTCAAGTAGGAGTAATGAGTGCTTTCTTCATTTTATGTGAAAACATAAATATTTAGCCTTATAATCCATTGTGAAGAACAGGATAAGAATGTTAAATATTAACAGATTTTTTTTTTTCTAAATATGATGATAATATTTTCTCTGTAAAATGCAGAAATGTTGGTTGGAAAGTTTGCTTATGTCCACAGTTATATGAATAAGCTCTTCTGTCTTGTCATGAAAAAAAAGAGTTTGACCACCATTGAATGGATAATTTTGTGAGGTGCTGTTTTTTGGGATGATGATGATATTTCATCAGGCACTGGAACAGAGGAAATTCGAAAAGCAATAGGAGAAGTAAAGGGAGACGGACTTGGTTTACTTCATGGTGATACGACTTGAAGTTGACAGATTTAATGATGCCACACAGTTTAGGAAGCCTGTCTTTAGAGAAAGTAAGTACTCAATAGTTTAAAAGTTTCTAAGGAATTTGTGCCTAAAGCTAAAGAGTTAGAAACCCTCTCTTTTTATTCAAATATCATAAACTGTTTATTAAGCCAAGAAACTGTTTTTGTGTGGGTAAAATATAACATATTGTCCAAGGACAATTTCTACAGTAAAATGAAATTTGTCGTTCTTGTTTATTTTCCTGGAAAATGAATATTAATTTATCTCCATTTTGGGAGTGTTAAATTTTAACATGACAGGGTAGGTAATACTATCTGTTGAAAAATCTATCCTTTTTGAATTTTATATTTCTATAAAGCTTTAAGTGTGTTGAAGATATTTAGAATTCTTTTATTGCAAAGAGTGTTCTTTACAAATTAAATTATTAGCTAATAAAATAGACAAAAGAAGTAAAATTCCTTGGATGAATGTATTTAATGAGCTTAGATGAATTAAGGTAAATACTTAAAAATTAAAATGATACACTGACTTTGCTATTTCAAAGAAATTAAAAACAAAACTGTTATTTTGAAAGGTACTTGAAAGAGTAAAGTTCATAGCACAAACTATTTAGAAATTTGGAATGAGAATAATATTGGAAAAACGAATGTTGTTTTCTCATACAACCATAGAGTTGCATGAAAAAGCGAAAAAAATTGTGCATGTTGCAGAACTGAACCCAAATATGATTGTTATTGAATATATTTTAATAGGTGTTTAGCAGGTGGAAGTATAGATTTATCATTTTTGTCATTGCTTGTGCCACTTGCAACAGGATGATAATACTGAAGTCTAATTTGGGACTGTTGCCCTAGTGTTTGGCACTCTAATTACTTGGCTTAGTGCATAATGTAACCTCTGACAACAATAAAACTAGCAATGACAACACGCCAGAAAATTAGAATGATTGAAGCTCTAGGCAAAATGACCAGAGGTGTTGCAGTTTCTAGAGAGAAAGTTGAAACACCGGCTATCTTGTTTGAAGGGATCTCCCTCCCTAATGCTGAAAATAAACTGCTGCTTGTCTTTGTGTTGTGATTTTTAGCCATTTAGGTGAAACTCTGCTGTCTTGCTCCACACCCACCCCACTCACGTTTGAATTGAAATCATCTATTAGTAGGGCAGTGGGACTTTCTGCTTTTTCCTTCCATAATACTGTTTAGTACTTTATTGAAGGAAGTAGGCTTTAAAATATTAGTCAATTCTCATTTGTTCAGTAAACACCTATTGAGTGTCTACTATATACTGCCGTCTAAGTTTTGCATAAGAGATACAAAAATAAATACAAGGCTACGGCATTTGAATTTAAATTTCAGTGATGGAAATGAATGCATAAACAGATTATGACAATATAGCATAATGTGTTTATGATGACTATGTAGTACATGAGGAGAACAGAGGATTAGTGTTTAACTTTGGACAGAGGTAGGCTGAAGTAAGGGAAGAATGGAAGTAAGTTGAGAAAAGAGATGGTATTTGAGCAACTTCTTGATAAATGGCTAATATTTTGCCAGACAAATGTGACAGGAGTAGCCATTTCAGCAAATAGACAGACGAATATGGGCAACCACAAGTAACAACAAAAACTAGAGCCGTGTGGTATTTCCACAGAACTGAAGTTAGCTCAGTGTGGAACACCTAGGAGGAGGGACAAAGGCAGATTAAAAAGGGATTATTTAATACTAAGATTATTTAATACTAAGGAAAAGCTGAGCTGCATTCTGTAAGTAGCAGAGAATGATAGAAGGCTTAAAAAGGGGTGGGGAGTAATGGATTAGATTTGAATCCTCGGACCTCTCATTTGGTAGCGTTATGGAGAAGAATGAAGAGAATTTGGCACTGATAACAAGGACACAACTAAGAAGGACTGAAATAGTCCTAGAGGATCCAGACCTGAAATAAGGCACTGGATGTTGACAGTAGTGTTCCCGCTGATAAAGTTACTCGTACGTAAGCCAGATTCCCAACTAGTTCGAACATACAACCAATAATCACTTGAATTTATTAACTGTTTTTAACATAAAGCAGAAGTAAATAATGGAAATATTTTTAGCAATAAATAGAATATGAAATAGAAAATATTCTCTTTTTTCACTTTGTCCTTTTAATGTAAAATTCAGTCTTTCTAAAGACTTAATATTTTTGGTTTCCAAGTTATAATCCATGTGAAATTCAAAAAATGTAACAAACCTGATGTCCTTTTCCCTCATTATGAAGGCTAGAGAATGAAATTTAATTAAACCCCTTCTTTCATTCAGTAGTACAAGTCTTGTCAATTTAATTGATACTTTGTCAAAGTAATATTGATTTGATAAAAGCAAATCTATTTATAACCCCAGCAATTAAAACATTTAAATAGCCTCCATCTTCTTTTAATGAAGGGACATGAAACCACTATCAGCTGCCCATAAAATCAATGGAAAGCATTAATAAATGAATTAGCATCTATTTCGGTGGATTCCACTTGTTTAACATTATAATGTACTAATACATAAAACTGTATGGAGTCCACTGTGAACTCCAGATACTCATTCTCACTCTCTTTGTGTCTCTGTCTCTCTCTCTCTCTCCTCTTCTCTCCCTCTCTCTTTCTCTCCCTCTCTCTCTCATTCTCTCTCACACACACAAACTACTCCAGTGCTGTTATATTTCATAGAAGTCCCAAATCTCATATTCTAAAATTTATATTTGCATTTTCAGCAAAAACTCCTTAAGAAGTGTTCTTCTGTACAACTAAAAGGTGCTCTCCTCTTACTCAGAGCAAGGATTCATATATTGTAGTTTTCACTCTAAATTCTAGCACTTTTTATACCTAAAGCATGGGCCCACTACTGTGTGGGCGCAGACTGAACAAAAGCATGGGTGCACGCAGAACGGCGTTGTTTCTCCTTCAGCTAAGGTGTCTGGCAATCCCAAGTTTAAATCTTTACACTGCTGTTTTCTAGCTGTTTGGTTTTAGACAAATTCTTTAATCTCTCTGACCTTCAGTTTTCTCAGTTTAGAGTTTTATGGGATTAAAAGACATAATGCATATAATGTGTTTGGGACAGTGCAGTAAACCCAAAATAAAAAGCTATTTGAGTTAAATAAAAGTGCATAGAAATCAATATCTAGGGCTGAAAAGTAGAATCTGGGAAAACAAAATAAAATTAAAGAAACCAAAACCTGCGAAAATATTTGACCATTTTCAAGGACCATAGTCAGTTTAATGAGACTATGTTCAAAATAATTGAAAATTTTTAAAATAGGCCATTGAAAAGATACTGAAAGAATAAAGAATACCATCATTATTCCCTTCACTGTTTGCCTAAAAACAAGGCCTCTTGCAATGAGTTTATGTCTTATATTTTACTTAAAGAGAAGTCACAGTATCTTTAATGTGAAGACTAAAATGTGTTGTAGTGTGCATAATCAACTGGGGCTAGATTGCATCAACACACGTCAAAAACATTTTCAAATATATCATTAGATTAAATCAATATATACCCATTTATCCTTACAGAAAAAGTATATAGATTAAAAAAAAAAGGCTTCTAATGTGGTTGGCTAATTCATTTTACAGCATTGGTCTCATGTTTGTCTAATTCCTTTTAAAGCATGTGTTTAGACAGGCCATGGCATTTATTTGTACCTACATTTAACCTGGGTAGAATTTAAGAGGAAATTCTGTTGTGAAAAGGATGCTAATCTCCAATGACCCTAAAATCAGAGTAGAGTCTTGCTCTGCAAAATCAATCTTTGGATATAAGCATTTGGCTGGTTTTATGCTGAAAAGCGGGATCACAGCAATTACAGGCTTGTATTTCCTGGCAGAGAGACAAGCAAGGATAGATTTCCTCTGTTTTATGTTTGTGTTAATTTAACCTGTCAAAGTTAATCATCCTGTCGAAGTGCCGAAGCACCGCAGTGTTGAGCCCCAGTGAGCTGCCTGGTGCTGCCCTCTTACTGCCGTCTCTTCTGGAGACCTGCTGAGTGTCCTTTGTTAAGCCCATTTGTCTCTCTCTTTTCCTTGTTTTTAAAATAGAATAGTTAATAATCCTCTCCTATGTTAATTTATGTTATATGTTCGTTCACTTTAAATGATAATTTTTAATGATGTAAAACTGAAATTTTCTTTTCCGTTTCCTATTTTTTTTTCAATTGTGAGGGAAGAAAAACAAACTGTTAATACAAAGATTACTTGAAGAACAGTGTATTTAAGAGTTAATCGGTTTGTTACTTGGCAATTAATATTGAACTGCTTATAGAACACCCAGTTTTTCTTCTAAACATACGTATTTGAAAGCAAGAGAGAATCTTGCTGTGTGTGTACGGCAGAGAAGGCATTTCTTAAACCCATTTTACTTTTCTCACAGTGAGAGTAAGAGTAGGAGTTGCCCTTCATGGCCAGAGATATCCTTATGTTAACAAAGATACTGACTGTACTTCCACTGGGCATAATTCCTCTTGATGCTCAAACCAATTTGTCTATCTAAGAGAGTGAAACTACTTGAAATATGACTATATCTATGATATAAATGTAGATAATATGAGAGCAGTAATATAAGCCAACTCCTATGGGTATGTTAGGTAGTTAGATTAGTGGGGGGCACTGGCCAGATCGGTGGAGGAGAGGGAAGACGATCCAGAAGGTGGCACTGTGCCCGCCTCCAGCATAAAGGGACGTTACTTCCTCTAAGTGAGTGCCAGCAAGAAACTGGTTAGAACACAGCAGCCATGACTGTGTGGTAGCAGAAAGGACTCAACCCAATGTTCATTGTATTATAATTAACATTGCGGTTTAGGCTCCCCCAACCCCATGGATTTTTCTGTATACACCCTGGGTAAGGACATGCGCAAAGTGGCCAAACATGACTAAGCATTCCAGGGATAAGAGCTGTCAGTCAATCAAGAGACCACCTCTAAGCGAGTATATAAGAGAAGGGGGAGGCAAAAACCTCTGCTTTTTCCTTCATTGGATCAGCCTGCCTCCTGTTCTTGGAGGTGTCCTTTCCCTGTGTTAATAAATCTTCTAAAATCTTTCCCTACACAACACGTCGTCTCCCAGCTGTAAATTTGTCTTTTGGGTATGACAAGAATCAGGGTCTTTACCTTTTGCGGTAACAGGTGGATTATTTTTCATGAATATAATGTCTCTTAGAGCAAAACAGCCCTATAAGAATTAGCTATAAAATGAGCAAATTGATTCTCATAGAAGACTTCAACTCATAAATGATAATATATGATTGTCTAGGTTGAGTGGTTGCTGTGCCTTTCTTCTGAAATGCCCAGCTCTTTATCTGGCAAGAAATGCAAAAGAAATGGTGGACTTGAGAAATAAATGTTTGAGAGTTGTAGACCAGCATACAACTGTTCAAGGTTGGTCTGCATCTCTCTCAATCTCTTTATTTTCTTGCCAGTTCTTTACTTAAGCACTCTGCAGTAATTCCACTCCTTCTCTTCCAGGCCTCTAAACGACCTATCCCATAGTTTTATATTACAAACTTATGAGTGTTTATTAAATAATATGTGTTAAGTAGTGTTCATAACACCTTAGAGTAGGTATTTAAAATACTTTATCAATAAGAGTATGTGTTAAAAAAAAATTCTTCCAAATTCATCTATATGGTCTTCCTATGTAAGCACAACTTTTCTTTTGCTATGATTCTGAAAAATTGTGAATCAAATAATGTTTTCAGCACCTTTATACCACAGGGATTATGAGTAGGGACCTACCCATGAGCCTTTCTGTAACTTGGTGTCCTTGATCTACCCCCTCCCTCCCTCCACCAGGGTTAGCACTCTAAATACAGCAGAGTCTTTTCCCGTGAGTGTAAATATTAGTCTGCATAAGACCTTTCTTCACATCTGTCAAATTCACCTTAATTTCTGGAACATAGATTTTTTTTTCATGTTAGTAGGAGTTTGCGAATTAAGGTGGAAACACAGTAAGAATTTAAAAGCATAGCGTCTTTTCCAGCGTTTCTAATATTATGCCTATAAGCTGCTTTTTATATATTAAAAAAAAATACTAAATTCAAATCCAATCTGAAAGATGGTACCGATGCAGCATTGTGGCTCTGTTCTATCCAGTGTCTTTATTATCTCTATGAGACAGGGACTCTGCATGGGGTCATATTCATGTATGTTCATATTCAACATAATGGCTATGATCTGATGAAAGTTTTTTGTGTATCATTAAGATGACAATCAGAGTTATTACCAACACACTGTTCTAAACTGTAAGCTCCTCGCGGTAAGGGGTCATGTTGGTCTTCCTCACTATTACATCTTCAGTGTGTAGCTCTGTGTTTGTAATGTGATAAGTACTTGCTAGATGAATGGGTAAATAAGTGCATAAACTGGCTGAGTGTACCTGGTATTATACCTTCCATTTCTAAAGTGACTTAACTTGTCCTATAACAAAGAACATTTTATGTTACAATACATGAAGTCTGATATAACAAATTAATGTAATTTGACTTATGAATTCTGAACTGTAAGCAACTAAGTCCTTGCTAAAGTGATAGAAAACATTAATGGAAAAATAAGCCTTTTCTATTTGTTTTAAATATTTTGGTAAAGACACAATTGGTAAACAAGGAGTATACTTGAGTCGGTTTTACATTAATATTTTCATCCTAACAAATGTTAGTGCTGCTTTTCAGTTGCTATAAAAAATTAGAAACACTCTTATCTATGGGGTGGGAAAATAAATATTAACATATTTATTCAATTTTAGAATAATGCTTAAAAGTAGTATAGAGTCTCTGATAATAATACCTGATACTTTTATTGGCTACCTCATTTGGGTTAACAAGTTACCCCAAAATTTAGCAGCCTGAAAAAGCCTGTATTGATTATTTCACAGTTCGGAGATTTTTTAATTGGGAGAGGCTTAGTTGAATATTCGTGACAAAGGGTTGATGAAGATGAAGTTGTAGTCAAGGTGCTGGCTGGGACTGCAGTGATTCAGAGACTTGATTGAAGCTGAAGACTCACCTCCAAGGTGGCTGTCACATGGCTGTCAACAGGTGACCTCAGGTCCTTATAGACTGTTGTCAGGAGGCCTCATGGATCTTTCCTTAGGCTTACTTTAGTGTCTTAATGTGGCAGCATCTATCTCCAGAGTAAATAATACAAGAGAGAAAGACAGTAATTTACTGTCTTGTATAACCTACCCTGTGAAGTCACATTTAACCAGTTCCACCACATTTTGTTGTCAGAAGCAAGTCACTAAGTGACAGCTCCCACTCAAGTGGAGGGGAGGTAAGCTCCATTGAACGTACGTATAGCAAAGACTCTGTGGTCATATTTTAAAATTGCCACGAAATTCCCCATCCACCCTCTAAGGTTTACACAGAAACTCATTTCATCCTCATTCCAACTTTATGATGTAGGTGTTATTATTAGTCTATTTACATATAAGAAGCTGAGGCACAGAGACCCTAAGTGTATTTCCCAAGGTAACCAAACTAAGTGGCTGTGTTACATTTCAAGCTTGGATAAGTTGGTTCTGGAAAGTATCCTTTTAGGCACTGCCCTGTGCCGCCTCCATAATTTGTGTTTGGCATAATCAACAGAGTCCTATTTACACAAGTAATAATTTTATTTTCAAACTGCAAATCACAATTCACTGATTTGTCAACTTACTATGAAATTTTGCTATTAAGGGCTTATAGAAAAATAACTAATGAAAACTTTTAATCTCCAAGAAATACTAATTTTTACTTAAATTTCACCTAAAATATGATTTTAATCAGATATTTCCTCTCGTTCCGATATATTCTGTTACATAACATGGAGACCATGGTGAAATGCACACAATCTTTCAAATTAATCTTGGTACCATGTGACTTACATTAAAGGAAGCATTGATGTTATTCAAATGACTCATGCCATTTCAATGTGATTGCTGAAAGTAGTCCCATTAATTCCTAAATTGTGGTATTTTGCATATATATATATATATATATATATATACACACACACACACATGCACATATATATATATATATATTCAATAATACAAATGTTTATTTTTCAACATAACCCAGTTAAAATTCAAGTTAATACCAGCAGAAATATATCTTATTGTATCCTTGTCAGTATCATGTTCTTATTTTTGACTTTTTAAGAGGAGGAAATTTAAAACATTTGAAGAAGATAGGCCTTATAAATAAGATTTCCTGTTAAAGTCAAATTAGGCAATTTACATTGAGAGAGTTGTCTATGTTAGATTTATAAAGTAGACATTTAAGCATATATAAATGATTTTAAATTTGCACAATGTTAATGGAGGTGATTATGCCATGAGGATGCCCTTGCCTTTATAGCTGAGAGTGTTGTAGAAAGAAGAATGAACCCAGAGGTACCCATGGGAATTAGTGCTCAGATCTGTGAATCCTGAAGTTCTGAGGAGGGTGGTCCTAGATAAACTGAGGGGAAATCCCAAAGCAGAAGGAGTTTCCACACTTACTCTTTGTTGGAGCTTGTAAAAGCTATTACCTATTTGATTTTTTATTCTCCAAACTCATTCACGTGCATTAACATTGAAAGGAAAGAGGAAACAAAATTAATTTTCTTTACCACCTTGTAGATGATTCTCAACCCAAAATGCCAGTTCACTTGAACAAAATGTTAAATGTCACTGAACACAAAACCTGATTCTCTAGTGTATTCCAAATGGAGGAGTCAGATTTATTTGTACAGAACCATTTTTCTTGGGAAATGAAAATTATTGATTTATACTTCTTCCTGGTGTTTGTCTCTCTCGTGCGTCCTATTGAAGTGAGAGTAGATCTGAATGAGAAAAGAACTTCTTTTGTCCTTTCCTAGCTAAGACGTCACACATTCAAGCTTTAGAAATAAGTTGTTCCCAAATTCTCTATTTTTTCTGGTTTGAAATTTGATTTTGATACTTTTTTGAGGAAATTTAAGGTGTGTGAGAAATTTCTAATTTGTTCTGTGTATTATTTCATTTATTATAATTTGTACATATGATTGAATTTGAGAAATAACCACATTTTATTAAAAATTAATTCTGTGTATGCTTTATGATTTTCTGAATGGTCATATCACCTTCAAAGCCTACAAGGTGTATAACTATTTATTAATTTTTTTCATTGATTGGTATAAAAATGCTTTTCTTCTTGGAAACTTTTGGGGACACTGCCTTTCAGAATTCATCCTCAATAACTGTGTTTACCACTAGCCAAATACAGTTATTTATACTTAACATTTAATCTAATTGAAATAAAATTAAAAATGTACTTCCTCAGTAACACCACACTTCAGCTTCTCAAAAGTCCATTGGCTAGTGGCTACCATATTGGATTGTGCAGTTATTGAACATTTACATCATCACAGGAAGTTCTGTTGGACTCTCATGCAATACATGTTAATGAGAATAAATAAAATCAAGTAGGTGATAGCCTTCACAGGGTTTGAACAAGAATCAGTGTAGAAGCTCCTTCTGATATTTTACTCATTTACATCCAAAGTGTTAATAATCTAGAAATAGTAATTCTAGCTTTCTTATGAATTATTTTACTTATTTTGAGCTATTTTTCTCTCTTGTTAAAACACATCTCTAGTTTGAATTTATGATCTCATGATGACAAGTTAATCTCAAAAACTCATGTAAGTTTTTTTTTCTGATTTATCTGAAATATTTGTTAAAATTCTTGAATATTGAATTACTTATTTTTCTTAACAGAGGAGAGAATCTTGAATTTAGTAGGTGTTGAATTTAAAAGGTATAATTTGTTTCTTCTCACTTCTTAATTTAGTAACTTAATTCCTATAGAATCTGCCTATAACAATGGAAATGGGCAGAGACACTAAGAATCTGCCTTGTTTTTCAAACTTTTGAGAAGTCCTATTTAAGTGCAACAAATCTTAGGCTATGCAGTTCAAAGTGTAAATGCCTACAACATAGTTATTTTCAATTAATAATTAATATCTGTTGAATTAATTAATTTAAATATTAAGATAAAAATAACTGACTTTTTGATGATTTCATAATAGTGAGGCTGGTAGCATCCTCATCTAGACATTGGTACATAAATAAAAGCTACTATATATTTTTTGTGTGTGAGTATTCTAATTCCAGCTCACTACTTTATATCTGTGAGACCTTGAAGAAATTATTTATCTCTATAAACCATGTTTTCCAAATCAGTGAATGGAGAAAATACCATCTTACAAGTAACATGAGAAAATGCCTTCAAAACACTTAGCACAGTGTCAGCAATGCTCATTAACTACTATGTATTATTATAACTATTATTATTATCAACAGTTGTAGTATTATCACTATCACTTATAAATAAATTATAGTACATTATAATAGAATATTTTATAATATGGAAGTACAAATTACACAAACAGGGGTTTTATATTGTTTCTTAAGACATAAACTTGGACATGAATATATATCTGTAGATTTATGTATATGCTATAATTAGTTATAAAATACTGACGTATATGTTATGAATGGAAAAAAATCATTAAGAATACTCATGAAATACTGTTTGTTGTCGTAGACCCAGTGGAAAAACCCAGTTAGTTAACAACCAAAAATTCAATCAACAAATACATCTTTCATTTTTATGCTTTTTATCCTTTTAGTTCTTGTTTTCCTTCTTTAAATATATCTCCACCCCTTAAATTAGTCTTAATTAGTCTTTCCTCTTCTGTGTGGTTAGACCCTATGCATTTTAGTTACATTTTGTATAATTAAATTATTGTTTATATTTAATCATTCTATCGATGCAGTGCTTAATACAGTTCTTATTCATAACACATGGCTCACAAATACTTTTTGAATGAGTAAAAGCATTAGTGAGAATATTGCATTAATTATTATTGCACCATAATAAGCCAGCTCAAAACTAAGTAACTGGAAACAACAACCATTAACTACTGCTCGTGAGTTTACAGGTGAGCTGAATTCCTCGTGCAGCCACGAGTAGCTGTGAGTTGGGTGGGTAGATTTGCTGCTGGTGGATGGCCTGGCATCACTTGGGCCTTGACTGGACCAACTAAGCTTACCTTGCTTTGCCCACATGGTCTCTCATCAGCCAGCAAGTTAGCATGAGCTTGCATGCATGGTGGCTGAGCAGTGTGTTAGAAGAATAAGTGTGGAAAGCCTCTTGCAGCTTAGGCTCAGAACTGACACATGCATATGCTTCTTCTATTTGACCCCCCCCCCACCAAAAAAAAATTTGGAAGGTCCATTTTCTTGGTAGGAGATGAAGCAAAGTCACATTGAAAGGTCATAGATACAGGAAGTGGAATAATTAAAGCCGTTTTTGCAAATAATCTACCACAGGTTGATCCAGACTATACTTCTCTGCCCTGCTCTTGTCCTAGGAAGCTGGCATTGTGAATTGCATCAAGGGGATACTTTGACCCACTGGATTCCCTGTTGTGTTCACATGTGAGGCATCAGCATAGAAAAGAGAGTTGAAAGCATGTGAATTTGTGGGTGTCTATTTTTCTGTTGCCATCTCTATTGAGTTCCTGCAGTTTGGCTCTGTTCCTCTACCAAGGGGCACTGCTTCTGTTAGTGCTCACTTAAAGCTGTATCTCTTCTCAGTGGATTCTGGTAATTGTTTCCTTCCCTTGGACTTCAAGCCTGTCAGTGCAAAAGACTCTCTGGCTTCTAATTATTGCCAGCGTCTGGATTCTTTCTCATCCTTTCCTGTTTCTCTTAAAAACAAAACAAAACAAAACCTGCTCACACCTTCCTAAACATTCCATGATTTAATTTTCTTCAGTTGTCTCACTGAGTATGCTGTTTGTTTCCTGCTGAAGTCCTGACACAGGTACAATATTTATTTTGTTTCAAACTTAAAATATTTATCTTTCAAAAATTAACATTAATCAAAAAATTAAATATGCCCAGAATTTGAAATGTAGAAGTCTTGAAATCACAAAAGCTCATAACAAAACACCAATGTGTGTGAATAATCAAATATTTAATGATAAAATATTCAATGAAAACTTAAAATTACAGGTCACCCATGTGAATTTTGGCCAGTGTCTTCCTCTTTCCAGAAATAATTAATTTGTTTTGCTTGCTATAAAGAAAAAACATTTACTTTTCACAGTTCTGGAGGCTGGGGAGTCCAAAGCAGAGTGCCAGCATGGTTGAGTTGTAGTGAGAACAGATGACTGCCTTCTTGGCTGTATCCTCACATGGCAGAGAGATCTCTGATGTCTCTTCCTCTTCTTATAAGGGCACTAATCCCACCATGAGGGCTCCACTCTCATGATCTAGTCTAAATCTAGTTATCTGCAATTTCAGAGAATTTAATTCTGTAGATTCAGATCTCAGCTCCACCATTTTGTGACTGTTGGGCAAGTTACTTTTACCTATATGTGAAATGGGACTTACCTTATAAAGCTATAATGAGAGTAATATGTAATATTAAATATACATTGTTTGAAGAATGTCAGAAATTTTAGCTGCTTAATAAATTGTATCTAGTAGTGTACCAGCAGCAGTAGTATTAGTGGTGGTGGTAAAATAAAAGTGCTTGTTAACAAATGGTTATTTGAGTGTATATATACACATACATACACATGTATACTCTTCGTAAATATTGTTTTAAGGACTATTATTCCTACTAAGTTTCATGACACATGTTAATCATTCCATTTTTACAAAATATTTCAGGTGCTTCTGATATCTTCCTACAAGAAAATAGCACCATAATCAAGATCTTTGCACAGAGTTATTTTTGTAATCAGGGTTATTACAGCAAAGAAAGAGCCAGAGAACTATAATTGTTAGAATAAATGATACAAACTTACACATATATCCCTATTGCTTTCCAGTTTCATTTATCTTCTTAAACTTTCATGACTACAGTATGAAGGACCTTATTTACTACAGCAACACACATGCCATGATTTTAAAATCTACTAATTTTATAGATGGAATTTCATGCTTTCTGTTGTCCTAGGTGTTACAGGGAGCTGATGTGTATTAAATGGATTCCCTGTACCCTATGGAAAGTTTAATTAAAAAAAAATTTAAGCCAGATATTTTTCCATGTACTTATTAACCAGCCGTATTTTTCCTATTCTGAAATAACTACTTGCATTATTTGCCTCTTTATGGACTGCACCCATAGCATTTGAGTATTAATACCCTAGCTTCATATTATTCCTCCCCTTGATGTCTATATTTTATATATAGTCGTTTCCTGGGCTTTGGTGCTAGATCTATCCTCTGCAATGCATGCACTCACAGTGTTGAGGCTCCCTGTGCCTGGAATGGCCCTTTCAGAAGTGTTGCTCACTATGTCATTACCATATTGCTGTGCAAAGACCAGTGACAGCCTGTTCATTTTATTTCTTGAATTGTGCTGACGCTGTTGTTTTCTTTCAGGGACACTGTGTTTGTAGTTCATGACAAGAGAAGACGTGTTTCCTTTTTTACCCTCGTTTCAAATAGCAAAATAGCATTTTGCTATTTACAGTACAGACCTATATTTATAATGCCTCCAGTCATAGAGGAAGGACTAATGTATAACTAAAAGGAAGTTTGCCTTCTTTGATTCCAATTTTAAATATAGATCTCTGTAAACCAACGTGTATAAGAATGTTTACTTTGTTAAAAACGAAAGCCATGTTAGGAACTGTGATGGATACAAAGATAAAATTTGACTAGTTTTCGCTACAGAAGTATTTATAAAATGAAGAAGGGGTTTACAAGAAGTCTCTGGATCACTATGCCAGAATGCAGTAGGATAAATCCACAAATGATTTAGAAAGAAAAGAAGTTAAAATTATTGAGGTCAGTTTTTCATAGAGACAGGTGTGGGCTTGAGGATGGGTTCTAAAAGTGTGATATTTCGTGTAAGTTGTTTACACACAAAGACAGAAAATAAAGCTTTATATTCAGACTCAGGAATCACGTTGGCTCCAAAATTAACTCAGAAACTGTCCCTTCATATAGTGCCAGTGTTTCCTTTACAGGGTGAGAATCTGTTGTTATAGGATGAAAATGCTTGGAAGGTTCAAGTGGTCATTGAATATAATATTTATTTTTTGAAGTATAGTTGATTTAGTGTTTTACTTTCTGCTGTAGAGCATATTGATCCAGTTATATATATATATATATATTTTTTTTCTATTTCATATTATTTTTCATTATAGGTTATTGCAGGATATTGAATGTAGCTCCCGGTGCTATATACTAGGACCTTGTTGTTTGTCTGTTTTATATACATAGTAGTCTGGTCTTTGAATATAATATTTATTATGTGTTCACTATGTGCTACCACTGGACACAGGCTTTCAATTAATGTAATTTGTTTATAACAATCCTGTGAGTTACACATACATTTAATGGATATCATGATGAAGATGATGTAGGTAATTAAATAGTCTAAAAACAATGAATATTAAAATCCATTAGTCCTCTGCCAAAATCCTTTTTTTCCCCTACTGTGGCACATTTTCTAGAAAGTGAGATGCTTCATAGAAATTTAAGAGATTTTTATAATAAACTATTCCAAATCTTATGTTCTTGAGAGCAAGTTGGTGTAATAGAGATTATGGTGATGATGATGAAGAACTATAATACTGAATACCTTTTATGTCATTGGCACTTTAATATATGCTTTATATACCTCAGCCTCATTAATTTTTAGAAGAGCCATTATCCCAAAAGCCCTGTTATGCCCACATTACAAGGTGAAGAGACAAGAGCTTACATACCTTACCTGTGGTCATCCTAACTAATAAATATTTCAGCCAAAGTTAAGACGCATGACATATTCACTTGTGGACATTAGTTGTTGTAATTCTACACAGCAATCTGTATTAACTAACATTACTCATCGTACCTCAAAGACATATCCCAGGCTAAAAAGCATGTCACACATGTCACTTTCACTAGTTTCACTGTATTCTCGGGGTTAATGAGTTCCTGACACTGTAGTGGACTGTTCCCTTGCAACTTGGATACCACCAAATACTTGTCTCACATTTAAAAAAAAAATCAGAGCTTTAGGTACAAGTGAAAATTTCAGTGTATCATAGTGAAGAATCCAGGGGGTTAAGTATCACTCTTAAAACATCCACTTCCTAAAATACTATATTCTTGCCACCCCAACTTCAGCAATTTTATGTTTTGTTATTTCAGTATTTCCTCTTACTGCTTTCTATCTTAGTTACACTTAATTTTTCTGCTGAACCCATTGCGCTAACTGCCTCCTTTGCCTTCTTCATTGATGTCTGTCTGTTGTCACTAAAATCAGGAGCGGAAGACTCACAGAAGTGGACGTGTGTCTCAACTGGTGAACCTCAGTTTGCTGATTGGCTGAGACGTATTCTGGTTCTCATTAGAAACCTAGATGGCTGGAAATGTTTCACTCTTACCTACCAGAGGAAAAACAGTTAAAGCTTGCTGTGCTGCACTGGCTTCTGAGGCAGACTAATCAGTCTAATTCCGTCTAAAGCAATTTACCCTGTCCAGGAGATCTGCTAATGAGGAATGCCAGTAACTCCTAGTTCTTGACACTGCTCTCCAAAAGTGGGTTAATGAACCAATTTAAAGGGACATGCTTGACATTTGCAAATTAGTTTAACTTGCTTGTTGGGGTAGCCTTGTATTGCATTGAACTGATATGGTTGTCAATTAAACCATGCTTTCATGTGAGATTTTTATACTTCAGTAAACTTTTAGAGATACCTTAATAATTGAATATGTTTATATTTTGATTTAGTACTTTTTAAGTCCCTTGATTATGATATGGAGGTTCAGAATTTTAAAATACCATTCCTTCAATATCCACAAAAATATTGTACAAATTCATGATGATGCCTGTTCCCAGTTGAAAGAAGCACAGATTTTCACAAAAGTGTGCACTGTCAATAGTTATAGGTAGTTCAGTGCTTCCACCAGAAGGTACAGATGGTGGGTTTGATGGCTTAAATGTCTGCCTTACAGGAAAAAAAGGGGAGACACATTCTTATGTTTCCAGGCAACAATACCTAATATGTCTGCTATTTAAGATCTATTCAGAAAGAGAAAAACAAACAAACAAAAAAACCCAAAAATCACCAGATCAGTTATTTGTAAAAGGTTATATAGTATTCTTTGACATAAGAAATGTGTTAATTTAAAAAATAAAGAACACTTGTAGAAGTATTAATTTAGCTATTTACAAAACATACTTGTGTGCCTACTCTATTTAAGGCCCTGAGCTAAGTGCTGGGGATATAAATATGGAAGATAGAAGGATGTCTTTCCTCCCAGGGTTTAAATTAAGATAGAAGAGATAGACCAGCAAAAAATGGAGAAATAAAATTTTATAAATTTTCACATAAATGAAATAAACCATTGACCACTGAGAAAATTAATGAGAGGTAACAGGGAGCTTATTCTATCTAAGTTAAATTGGTGTTTAATATTATCAAAAGCATTGAATCAAGGAGTCATAGGAGATATTTGTGAATCTGCCTAAGGGGGAGAGTTGAAACTGAACCCCACATAAAGATAAGATAATTAAAAAGATATACATCAGTTGAAAGGTTGACTAGAAATACCCAAAGGACAACAAAGAAGACAATATGGAAGCATGTCTTTCTTAATCTGGCATCTAGGTAGAAAAAAAAATGAACAAACAAAAACCTCTATCTAAATTTTGTAACCATAGATTCAGTCTCATGGGTTTGAGTTTCTCTGAATTTTATACAATCTTTATAGTCTAAGGAGTTCCAAGTTTCTGAATTACAGTGATCTGGGATTAGTGATCTTCCCTGGAGGAGTAGGCCCACAATCCAGGCCCCGCAGATTCCTCACACGTATGAACCAGTACTGAGCGAGCTGAGTTCACAATCTAAAATTAATAATAATAAAAAAGCACCATGAAACTAATGACTGTTTATGAAGTCTGCAATATTAATATATGAACCAGTTCTACCTCCAAGTAAAATAATTAATAATTAACTTTAATCAAATAGAATATATTTAAAATTAAAATATGTAGTTAAGACAAGGAACAAAGGAAAAGAGACAACAGATAGGAAAAAAAGAAGCACATAAAATTTCTAGTTAATCACTAAAATTTAAAAATCAATAATGGATGTAACATTAGATTAACAACCCAGAAACACAGTTACTAAAACTGAAGATAAATTTGAAGGTATTAATCAGAATAAACACAGATAAAGAGAAAATCTCAAAGACAGATTAGGAGACATAACAAATATAATAAAAGATCTAATTAGTATTCAAAAAGGAAAGAGATTGAAAGACAGAAGAAATAAAGTCATTATTTAAGACAGTGACTGGAATTTATCTAAAAAGAATCAAAGGAATTTTCAGTTTTAAAAAGCAGAAATCCCAGCAAGGTGAATGGAAAGAATCCTCATTGACAAATTTATCAAATCACATGGAGCCTGAGAATCACGAGAAAATGAATTCTACGTTGTAAGTAATGCCAGGCATTTAGGCAAATAACAGGATGTGACACATACACAAAGTGTGTTTGTTTACTGTCTGTGTGTACACACAGATAAATCATTCCAACTGCTTGGTGGAGAACAGACTGTAGGGTAACAATTACAGAAAGAAAGGAGGTCAACGAGGATGCTATTATTACATGAGGTAAGGTGAAGTTCACTGTAATCTTGAGGAGGGTGGTACCCTGGAGACAAAGCTCAATTATGTTCAGTTTCTAGTATATTTGTATTTGCTACTCTGAGAATCCTGTAGTAAATGACTGTTAGAATGTGGTTGGGCATCACAGGGAAAGTAAGGTGAGAAATATGTGGGAATACAAATTAAATAAATCATATGAGGAAAAACAATGCAACCTTGAAAATAATACTTCTTAAAAATCAGATAAATGTTTTTTCTGGGCTTTCTTTCTAACTCAAATACTTGCTTAGCATTTGTGTTTGCAGTAGATCTTGACATATTCGTAACTTGGCTAAAAGGCATGTTGATCTATTCCACCTTAGGCTTTTTTCCTTGATATGAAAAGTAAGTCATGGATATAATTATTTACTCTTCATCCTTACTTCAGGATCATTACATTAAGACTTTCATTACTAATAATGTAAAAAAAAAAAAAAAAACAAACTGCCAAGTGAGCCATAGTTCAAATTGAATTCCTAAATGTACAGTAAAAGTCTCCTGAGTTTTGCTAGAATATAAATATTTTTAATGCCAACTTTACTCTTCCATATGATAAAGATACTCTCTTACCCTCTTCAATATGTCTATATCAGATTTTTTTTTTCCAACAGTGTGCTAAAACTTCTCTGCTGAACTCTTAGACTTCCACAAAGGCATTATTATCTGCAAGTAATTGTTAAAATTGCTTTACTTCGGTGGGGAAAATGTTAGAAAAGTTCTTTTTCACCGTCTTGCTGACGTTACTTTCATCAAGGCTAATTCAATATCTCAAAGAATTTACGAATAGTAGTCATATTCAGTGATTGAAATCCTACCTTGTCCTTAGCATTGTAATACATAAAGTTTTGCTGGTACATGGCTAGCATTTTGCTAAGTGATGCAAGTTTCACATTCACAGCTTTCCTACAGGATATAGAATGTTATATTACAGAAAATTGTAGCTTTTTTTTTTTAAGATTGTCTAACTGCTCTAAGAAGAAAAAACAGATGATTTAGGCTCAACTATGTGTGTGTGATTGGGGGGAACAGAAGAATATTAAGCTTTGAAATTGACTACTAAGAAACCTTTAAAAAGGATAACTGACCCTCCTACCTAGAATGATTTAAGAAAAGCATGCCTTACAGCAATACAGGAGAGTAGACTAAATTTCTAAGGCTGCCTTAGGCATGTATGTCATACTTGTGTGTGTGTGTTTGCACATGCATTTCTCTCTCACGCATAGGCATCTGATTTTCAAAATAAACTTAAGCGTAATGACATTACTGAGCTAATGTAACTAATCAAATGTGTCTACATGGTAGCAATTAACTTTATGTGTACTCCAGGATTTAAAGTGAATCATACTTCTCCTATCAAATGATTTCCTCAGCTTTGACAGTCTAACATTTACCACCAAGTTAGTCATATTCTAGAGGCTTAACTGTGTATTGCATTTACTGGGATTTGAGCCTCTCCCACCCAAATTCTAGAGTAATATTACCAACAAATGATGAACATAACATAATTCACTCACACACACACACACACACACACATCCCCACACACAAACATAAAGCAGGGCATGTTTTAACACTTGCAGAGTTCTATCTTAACAAAGGTTTATTTTTAATTATTTATAAATAAAATACTTAAGCTTTTTACTGTGCATAATGATTACATCTGTAGTACCATATCTATGGCTCCACATTTGAATTTTTTTCTTACTTACTTTGCATTCCAATAGTCAAGTTAGGATCTTGATTTCAGCTGCCTTTCCATAAATATTTATTTTAAATTAATTACTTTATGCCACAATTAATTATTGACTGCTTATATGATATATAGTATGAACACACATCATTTATATATATGCCACCACTAATTATTATCTATATAGATACACTGAATATATATGGTATATACATGTTTGTGTGGTGTATGGCACAGTGACTATAAGATCTTAACCTAGTAAGCTCTAGTTAGTTATTTATATGCATGTCTTCCCCGTAAGACCGAGCTAATTGAGAAAGGGGCTGCAGCTTATTAATCTCTGCATCCCCAAGGCTTAGTACAGTGTCAGGTTCATAATGTGCCCTAGATACATGTTGTCACTCTCTAAAGGGCAGTACTAACAATTTCAGTTTGAAAATCTATATTGCCTTTAGTTAATGCCACAGCAAGCTGAAATTACTAAATAAAATGTCACTTTTTAAATAAGATATTTGGTAAGATCACATTTCCAGCAACCTTTGAACACAAGATGCTAGAGATTACGGAAGACAGATAGATAGATAGATAGGTACATAAATAGATGGATAGATAGATAAACAGGTAGATATGTAGGTAGATAGATGATGGATAGATAAATAAATGATAAAGATATCAAAGAGAAAAGCATTAACATTTCTTAAAATGGAACAAGAATGCTTCTTGTCTTGTTTTTTGATTTATTTTTCTATAAATCTAGCAAGTTAAAATTATTTCAGATACTTCTTACATGAATTCCTATTTTATTTTTTAAACTTTTATGAAATATGTATTTTATAGTTACTTTGAAAATCTAGAAAAGCGTAACAAATAAAAATCAATGTGAATGTGAAGAAACAAATGTTAATGTCTTTTTGTACTTTTTTTTAGTCTTCCAGAGAGGCTAATAACAGGTTCTCAGAATTTCACTATGGACACAGATATAACAGACGGGCAGTTTCCCTGTTTTCCATAACTAGCATAACCTTGTTCTTGCACTTCTACCCTACGAAGTGGAGAAGTTAAGGGGAATTGAAACTTGCCAATTACATTATTTCATTTCCTTCAGGTTTAAAAATCTCTGTTTAAAAACAATGATTATTGGTTAAATTATGACTATTTTAGTTTCTTTTTTCCTTCTCATCTCAGTCTTTCCAACAGTCAAGAGGTATCTTGGGGTAACAGAAAGCTTTCGAGAAGTCATGGAGAAGGGAACAGTGTCTCATATTGGCATGTGTGCCTTTGCTTTGATGTCTGCTAAGGTAGGGAGCCATTGATTCCAAGTGGGAGATTCAGTAACGAAAGGCCCAGTTACTAGGTCTGGAAGATTTAAATAAGCAGAGAATGGAATAGAGAATTGTATTCAAGATAAAGAAAAAAAAATTACCAAGAATTGAGGATGACTTTGGATTGCGATTTAGTAGGAACTTAGAACTTAGAAAATGTCAGCGGTCAGCCTGAATGATCTACTGTAGTAGCAGGCTGTGGGCAGACAGTAGGGGCTCATGGTAATCTAGGATGGATATGAAAAGCAGAGAAAATAGGGTACCAAAATCTGCACATTTTTTAGTTTACCTTTAAAATGATCACCATTCCCTCCCACTTTCTATTATTACTGTCTGAAAGGAGCAGATTTGACAAAATCTTCTGTTCTTTAAAAAAAAAAGAAATAATAATAACAATGAAGAGAGACGAGCTTCTTGTTCTGTTTCGGTTCTGCTCTCTTGAATCTGTGAAGCATGCACCACTTTCCTACACCCAGTCTGCTATCTGACTCTCCTATTCAGGATTCTTGTTCTCTCATTTCCAACTTACCTCTGATGCTGAGTTGCTAAGGGAGTAAACCTACAGAAATAGAAATGCTGGGATAGAGTTGAGACCTGATTCAGCACTATTTTGAACTTAACAAACTATAGTGTAGCTGACAGTTGTTTTACATTTTTAAGATAGATGATGAGAATTTGAGTGACATATTAGTCTACTTCATAGATGCTGTAAAAGACTTAAGGTTAAAAATGTTATTCAGTTTATCTAGTCCTCTAGGAAGTACTTTAAGCCTGATGAGCTATAAATGTTCTCAAAATCCCTGAAAGGTTAGTCAAAAGTTACATATTATCAAACATAATAACAAAATAAGCCTAATATTTACCAAAGGTTTGCTAAAAAAACACTTTGGTATTTACTGAAACTAAATTAAAAAATTCATAAAAATAAAAATGATTTCACAGTATGTCTTAGTTCGTATGTTCAAGGAAACAAAATGATAAACCCTCTTAAGATAAAGTACAAAAATCTTTTACTATCTATGGTATACCGAAATGTTTAAACCAGATTCTCTAAAAAAGATATGTGATACTACTCTTAGACTATTTAAGAAGCAAACCACATTATCAAAAACTTTCAAATCTTAAAAAACTGTAATATTTTAATAATCTTCTAGAACCTGTGCTTAGCTTGGTTGCCCTGTTTTCTGAATTTAGAATATGTCAAAGGCATATCTTTCAAAAATAATTTTAAATTTTTGAAGAATTGATGTATTGCCTGGAAAGATAAACTTTGGGAAGACATAATCTGTCTTTAAATATATTTAAAAAGCTGTCATTTGAGATAGCAAAGTGATCAGCTTTCTTTCATTGGAAACATTTAAAGGGGAAGCTATGTAAAATCTCAGAATACTGTAAGCAAAACACTTGGTAGGTGATTGAGCTTGTTGACATTTATTTTTCATTCTGTTTTATGCAATCAATTGGGGATTGCTTTGTAATTTTTAAGGATATTACTATGTGTGTTTCTGAACATTAAGCAGAAGAGATAGAAGTGACTGAGTTTTTCTGTAAAATGTTTTAAGAAATATTAAAAAAAATGTGGCTTTATCTAAGAAAAATAGTACCTTTTAGGTTGTTCTGTTTTTAAGACTCATTACTCAAATACTCTTCCCTCTCATTCTCTACAAAGACCAACATCTTATAGTTAAGCTGAGAAACTGCCATCCTTAGAGCTGTTGCTTACCTGAATTATACTGTCCAAATTATTCCTTCCCATTACAAGTGAGTTATATGTGACTATGGAGGACCAACGTATTAAAATAGAGCTACGCTTATGTGATTCAATGTCCGAGAATTGCTTTGAAGAATTTAATAGTTTACTTTGGAAGAATGATGATGAGTAGATTACACTGTTATGTGTTTCTGTGTCCTTTGAAGATGTATACTCACTACAGACTAATAAAAATATAGCTCTGTAATATTTCATCAGAAATATTACATTATTCTTTAAAGAACTATTTTAATATCACCAACTCACACCTCTTCAACAGCTAAAATGAAATATAACAATAATATTAATTGTACGTAGTGAAGAAAAAGGAGGAGGAGAAGGAGGGGGAGGAGAAGAGAGAGAAGGGAAGAGAAAGAAAAAAAACAAGAAAAGGAAGAGAAGGAAGGAGGAGGTGGAGGAGGAAGAAGAGGAGAAAGAGAAGGAAGAGGAAGAGAAGGAAGGGAGTGGTGGTTCTCTGTTCTTACTTATTCTACCTACTCCAGTCCCTTTATCCTCCTCTTAACTTTAATATGTTCAGTGTGTTTTGTCAGCACTATGCTGCAGATGTCTGTGCTTACATGGTAAAATGAACAGGAAAAATCTGTTTTCTTTGTATTTTTCCTCGCTGACATCCAAGCATAAGCAAAAATGTACGTAAGCAAATGAACCAAATGATTATGGGTAATTAGCTGATGGAATATATGAAAGCAAATTGTATGCTATATGGAAGCAGTGTGTGTGTGTTTTGTTTTTTGGGGTTTTTTTTTTGTTTGTTTTTTTACAACATTATATTATCATTAAAGTGTATCTGGAGCTAGCCAATTAGGGTCCTCACTGAAATTTAGCGAATTAGAAGTCAACTCTGAGCATTTCTGCAAGAAGTTTTCTAGAATGTTCAGATGGTTTTGTGGTTTTGAAAATGATATAATTTCATCTTGATGTTCATCTATTTACATTAAAAAGAATGAAGTAATTTAATCTCTTTTAAATGATAACCTTTAGATTAGGCCCTTATCACGGTATTTGGTATCAGTTTGAACTCTATAATGAGATAATTGATCTCATTGTTATTGTGTGCCAATTTCAAGATACATAATTTGCTTGACTGTCATTTATCACACTTTATAATCACCATGGATGATGACTACAGCTTTAATGTAGTTCTGTTTTGATTAGTATAATGTCATTTCCAAGTTTCATTATCTTCAAAGGATAGAATTGTGTCTCTATGCCTGTCAAGTCTTACACTTTACATGAACACTAAATTCACTTCAAAGGGTCTATTATAACAAGTTTTATTAAATCATCCTTCTTGAATAAAATATTCTGTTATTTTGAAAAATTACACATATTATAATAAGAATCTTTTATCTGAGTAGTTTTAAGAGCTAACACATCTACTCAGAATTTCACTAGTTTGTGAGTACAAAGTCAGGAAAAACAAATGAACTGTATATCACTTATCTATAATCTCCAGAGCACAGAAACATCTTTACTGGGATTTGGAGTTCTGTATTTGGTTCTCAGATCCTTATAGAGGCATCATGAAAAATTAGCATTTACATTGTCAAATGCTAGACTGTATGCATAGTTCTACCATTTGTTCCTTAGAAAACTTACTCATTTTCTAATTCTGAATTCCTGATGTAGATAATGGAGATAATGACGTCAAGTTCTCAGCGTGACTGTAAGGTGATAACATATAGGAAAACACCTAATGTATTTTCTGACCTAATAGAGATTCAGCATACATTACAATGTCTCTTCCCTCCTCTTAAATTTTATCAAGCTATTTGTTTGCCGCTACTGTGATCTATTTATATTTTTGTGTCTTTATTTTCTATTTAAGTTGTTTACATTTTCACAAAATTTCTATTAATTAGGATAAACTAGCAGTAGATTATTTGGCTAGGGAAGAAATAATCCCTCCCCTGCCCCCACCTTTTCTTTCTTTCTCGATGTGCCTAGGATACATACACATTGGGATACATACACATGTATCATACTGCAGCATTCTCAGATCATTGCAGAAGGAACATTATACTACTTTGAAATGAATGTGCTCTCTAATGGTTAGCCTTTATGAACTATGATTCATGGTTATGAATGGTACAGCTTTTTTGCTATAGTAGTCTTGGCTTGGCATCTATATTTTCACATCCATGATTGTAGTCTCCTTATGTAGTTACACTATTAAGTACTTTTAAAATATAGATGCATTTCTAATCACTTTTTGATGATATTATTTCTTTCTTTGGAGCTGTATAGTGATATTCAGCTACAGTAAACAAAAAGAAACTGAATATTTCCCAATTCTTCCACACTAATTTTCCTTCATATTTAAAATTAAAGCCACTGTTTACTAGGTACTAATTGAGTGAATGACACCTCATTTAATTCATTTAATAGGCACAAAATTAAAGGAGAAATAGCTATTATTATCCTTGTTTTAAAGCTGAAGATACAGAAACTTGCATAATTTAGGAAACATGCCTTGTAAATAGCAGACATTGACTACAAATACATGTCCTTGGTCCTTGAAAGCAAATGATCATCATTCCTCTACTTTAGACTACAATTTCTGAAGTGTCTCATGACTGGGTAACACCAGGACTTTCCAAAGCAATTCAAGTTTACCAGAAAGTTACCATGAGTAGCCTCCCCAAAGAGCCCAAAAGTAATGTAGTTAAAAAAAAATAGAGAGTTGACATTTCTTTTATTAAATTACGCTTTCACTACAGAAATAAGTATTGCATCATTCATATGTTGGAACTGGAGATTAGATAGGGAAGAAATGGATTCCTTTTCTAGCTATTGGAGATCTATTTTATGTAGTAGATAATGAGATTCCATTGCCCAAAAGATAGCAGAGTATTTTCTCAATCAGTGGAACTGAAATACACAGTGCCAGCAAGCTTTCCAAAGACTAACTCTCTTCTCCTATATACATCCTTCTTATATTTAGTAATTAATTTCTGTATTTAACTAATTCTTACAGTAATTACTGATGAAATGCTGCCTTGGTGAAAGTTCTTTAACTTTTGTTAGCTTCATTTAAGTTCATTATGCATTCAGTAATTTTGATAATTTTATATAATTTTATATGATACTATTATCATAGCATAACTATTCTATACTTAGCATTTTATCCAAGATATTCTGTACCATTGTGTCTTACAGCCCATACCTGCTGATTTGTATATACATCCCAAAACAGCTCTCTGTCCAAATGTGTTACTAATATTACAAAAATAATGTCTGAAAATATCTCTAATTTATTTAATAAGTGTATTGAACATACTATAAAAATGTGAGAGGTTATTTTATTAAAACTAGGATGCTTTTCAGTAAAAAATATTTGGATAAATCCACTACATTTCTGCTTATCATATTTTCATTTATTTAATGAAAAGTTTAGAGGTTTTCAAAGGTCACTTCTTGTCTAATATTTATTAAGGACGATATTTTTGCAATAATGGAACTTGCTCAAAATATATTTTTTAAGACAGTAGAATAATGACATCTATAAATAAACATACTGTCTTGGTTAGTTTGTGCTGCCATAACCAAACAGCCTTCTCACAGTTCTGGAGGCTGGAAAGTACCAGGTCAAGGTGTTGGCAGTTCCTGGTGAAAGCTCTCTCCAGGCTTGTGGATGGTTACCTTCTTCCTGTGTTCTTACAGGCCTTTCTTTGGTGTAGGCATCTCTCTTTTCCTTTCTTAGACCACCATTAAGCCTTTCATGAGGGTCCCACCTCATGACCTAATCTAGCCCTGATTATCTCCCAGCAGCCCCGTAACTTGATATCTTGATATCATCACATTAGGGGTTATGGTTTCAGCATAGAAATTTGAGGGGTGACACAAACGTTTAGTCTAAAACACATACATTTTAATAATTAATACATTGCATGTAAACATATCTTATAGTAACTGAATCTATTCCAGCTACTTTGGACCCAGTTTTTGTTATGTATTAGTAGAAATTAAGACGTGATTTGACTTTTCAAAAATTTACTCTCTAAAAACATAAATCTTCAAACATAAGAAATATAAATGATTTATTAAAATTAAAGTCCTTAGATTAAGGTATAAATTATAGCTACATATTATATAATGTATGGCTACATACTGTATTATAAAAGTGGTGTTAGAAAAATGAATATCTTATCTGTTTTTTAATCCATTTAAAAAAAAATAGCTGTTCTCCCAGAAAGTGCCTAAAACAGAAAAGAGTTGTCTTGAATGTGATAAATGAGCAGGTGGCTAAGCAATGCATTTTGACTGAGCATAGTGGATTCACACTGAGGCTAACAACGCCTTTTATTGATAATCTTCCACCATCTGTTCTGAAGACTTATTCATATAAATAAAAAGGCAGGTGAGAAAAAGAATGCAAATAAGTGGCAATCCGTAAATTCTAAATCATGCTGTGATTTTGCAAAGTGGATCAATGCTACTGTTGCTTTTAAAACCATTACAATGTATGAACCAGGAAATCTGATGGTTAACTTCCATTGTTGGTACATTTGCTAATGTGGTACTTCCAGAAATGTCAGACTCAAAAAGTTAAAAGGTTGTTGGAAACAGTCTTAATGCTATTTAACTTTTGTGTGGGGCTGACCCTTTCAGGCTGGCAAAAGAAAAAGAATAATCTGCATGGTTGTGAGCATCTCAATTAATAGAAGTGAACAGGCAAAGTGATACTATAAACAGAAGAGAAAAAATTATGAAACCTTGCAAGGTTAAGAACAGAGTTGCCACATTAACAGGTTCTTGATAGGCAGAGCCACTGAAAGGTAGTAATCAGTGATAAGTGAAAATGTAGCAGGTCAAAGTAAGACTAAATCTGGAAGATAAAAGGAAGAGGAATTTACCAGTGAAATCAAAGAAAAATAGAACACCTATATGTAAGGAATTAAAGAAAAAGACTGAAGATGGGGGATATGGAAATAAAGATAAAGAGATAAACTACTTATCCAGAACTAGAAGGAGGAGTAATAAGGTGTTTCAAGAAGTGTCAAAAAGATTAAAGTCCCAAAAGAAAAAGAAAAACTGCCTAAGATGATTATCATCAGGATGAGAGGTATGGGCTTTGGAGTGATCGTTCAAAAGAGAAGTTCTGACCTTGTATTCTTGAATGGTGTACTGTGGACCTCAGTGACTCATTTCAACAAAGCAGTGAAAATATGGGGGATAATCAACCATTTCAGGATTCTGTTATCTGGTGAAATCTACAGAAGTCTGTCCAAGAGAAACTACAGACCCTTATTAAGACAGTGAGATCTGTGATGTTTCAAATTGGGGCTATCGCATCTCTCCTCCTTTCCTAGCTGAATGGTGCAGTAAACAAAAGCCAGCAGTATTGCAAATTATGCAGAGATCTAACCATGTTTACAGGTCTGTGAAAAACCCTATCCACAGAGCATAGTCAATTTTTTTTTTTTTTTTTTTACAAACCTGCATTTCCCTGGGAAATCTCTAGTCTCCAAAAATGGTGGCTATTTGATTTGACTCAATTCAGCTGCTATAGGAGAAGCCCACTCTAAGCTCAATATTTAAAAATAGCAATGCTGCTGGCAGCATCTCCAGTGCCTAAGGCTATGATCTTGCCAAGACAGGGCTCCGACTCCTTACGTCCCGTTCAAAGCAGCCCAGGCTAAAGCCCCCCTGCCTTCAGAAGCCAGTTCATCAGTGGAATGTCAACAAGTCAGGCGCAATAGCCAGTAATGGTCCCCTCCCCTGAGATCCCAGAAGTGCCATGGCAGACCCCAGAGGAGCCATTCTCAAACAGCCTGAAACTGGAGAACACCCACCTCAGCAGAGAGTAGCTCTTCCTCTAGGGACAGCCAGTCACCTTGGGAGCCCCGCCGATCATTACTGACTTGCTTCATGTCAGCTGTGGGAGTATTCTGGCTGCTGCCCTGAACTTTGTGGAGTTTTCCAGCACTTACTGGCAAATTGCCCAATTCCTGGGGTGAAGGTCAGCCCAGGGCTGAACCTAGTCAGTTCCCTGTATGCTGCTCAGAGTATGTGCTTTGTTGCCAGCAGCAGCTATGCCCAAGTGCCACAGAAGAGACTCTTGGTGCTGCTGCTGCCTTCTCCCTCTTGGAGCCAGGCATTGCTTCCTTTTCTACCATCCTAGGCTTCCATGCTGCCTTCTGCTGTACCTGGATGTACCTGAACCTAGCTGAGAACATGCCCATGGCTACAGTAGTCCCTCCTGAAAGTCCAACACAGCAGGTGCAGCAGCTCCCAGCCACTGCCTGAGCCCAGAGCACCTGCTGTTTTGGAGAGCTGAGCTTAACATGGTCTCTGAGGACTCTATTCTAGAACCCAGCCTCTTGGATGCTCTGTTTTCTCCCTTGATTCTGATTCCAGGGGGAAGACCCACTCTTCATCACACCCAGTTCCATTGCTTACTACCTCACTCGTTACACACATATCCACACACCTGCACACACACACACACACACACACACACACACACACACCCTGGCATGGAGACATGTGCTTACTCTTGGTGTCTGGGAAACATTCTTTAATGTTGCTGCTTTGCTATCAATAAAAGGTTGACATTTGGGTGGGGTCAAATTTTTTTTAAATTTCAGTCTATCTAGGAATTTAAAAGAAATCCCAGAGAAATACACTACCATACAGAAATTTGAAAAGCTCCAACGTATTCCTGCATTTTTAAAAGGCTGCATGCATGCTCAAAGCTATATGTATGCCCAGGAAATACCTGGGAAGAAGAAGGCACTAGTCACTAACCCCTTAGAGGTCCTGAGCAAGCAAGAGGTAAAAACAAAAGCTGTCTTATAAACTGATGTCCCTAACAAAGAATGGAAGGCATACATGCAAAACATTTAAGAAAATCTTCTGACTAATCATTAGCTAACATTTTTAAATTATACTGACTCAAGTGTGGACCCTATAAAGTCAGTTTTAAAAGTAAAAAACAATAATTAAAAAAAGAATAGTGTAGAAGAGAACTCAATTTTTATACATTATAGGGGACAGAATCCACAGAATTATTACAAGAAAGTGCAAAATAAGCAGTAGAAATAAAAACAACAGTAACCCCTCCCTTTGAAAACAAAACAGAACAATAAACCTTGGTAGGAAGGGGTGGAGGCACCTGATACAAAACTTTTTACAGTATATTATCTAAAATATCCAGTTTTCAACAAAACAACAACAAAATATATAAAGCATACAAAGAAAGAGGAAAGTTTGTCACATGCACAGGAAAAAAGTGCAATTGGTAGAAAATAGATTTTAGGTTTAGTAGACATAAGACCTTAAATTGGCCTCCCTGCGCTCCCTGCTTGCCTCCTCCTAGCAGAGCCTTTAAAAGTGGTTGTTGAACTAAACTGAATGATAAATAACACTTTATTTTATAACTGTATTGAGGTATAATTGATAAGTAAAAGAGCTGCAAATATTTAAGGAATACCATGAGTTTGGGCATATGCAAACACTTGTGATGCCATCACCAAAATCAAGATCATTAAAATATTTGTCATGTTCAAAAGTTACCTGATAAACATTTTTAAGTGAATATGCTCCACTCTAAGAAAATGCAAATAACTTAAAAATTTATGAAACAGATACATAAGATGGTGATGGTGTTTGGATGTGGGGGAAGTTAAAATTATACTACAAAAGATTTCTTATTTTATATAGTAAAAATGACATTAAAGAGAAAGTTTCTTTACTGAGTAAAAAATAAGATACAACTTTGGGAAATTCACTTCTGCATTATCCCTTTTTGGGGGGACATACTTGTTTCATGAACTAAGAAACATAGATACTTCTTTTTCTATTAAGGTAATTAAAAAATATGTATGTTACAAAAAAGTTGATGCAAACAACAGAGGAACAAAGAGACATGAGACATAAGGCATATAGAAAACAAATAGTAAACATCAAATTCAAATCCTACCTTACAGGTAATTACATTAAATACAAATGGGTTAAATACCCCAATCAAAAAAGCACAAATTGACAGAATGGATTTAAAAAAAAAAAAAAAAAAACAAGGTCCAACAATATGCTATTTATAAGAGACATACTTTAGATTTAAAGACACGGAAGGGTTGAAAATAAAATTATGCAAAAAGATATATCATGTAGATGTAATCAAAAGAGAATTGGAATACCTACACTAATATCAGACTAAACAGAATATAGGACAAAAACTTTTATTGGAGGCAAAGGGGGTCATTTAATAATAAAAATTGTGCCACTCCCTGAGGAAATATGATTATATTTTTGCAGCTGGCAGAAGAGTTCAAAAATACATGAAGTAAAAACTAGAATTGAAGAGAGAAATAGACAGCAGTAATAGAGACTTTAAATCCGATCGTCAATAATATATAGGCAGAAGAAAACCAAAAAAAACCCCACTTCAACAGTACTATAAATCAACTAGACTAGAGAGGTATCTGTAGAATATTCTACCCAACAACAAGAAAAAATGCATATTTTCTCAGATGCACATGGAACTTTCTCATGGATGGACCATAAAATAGCCACAAAACAATCCTCAATAAATTTAAAAGAATTGGAAGCATGCAAAATATGATTACAAATACAGTGTGATTAAGTCAGAAATCAATAGGAGAAAAAAAATTTAAGAAATTGACAAATATGTGGAAAACAAACAACAGACTTCTGAAAAATCTATGAGCCAAAGGGGAAAAAATCATAATGGATATTAGAAAATACTTTGAAATGAATGATGAAACATACATTTGAATGAATGAAAAACAGCATAACAAAATTTATAAAATATAATCATAGCAATCATCAGAGGGAAATTTGTAGCTATTAATGCCTATATTAAAAAAGAAGAAAAGATCTGAAACTACTAACCCAACCTTCTACCTTAATAAACTAGAAAAAGAAAAAAATAAGTTAAATCCAAAGATTTAGCAGAATCTTGAAAATTTCATCAAAATAAACCTAGAACCAAGATGAAAATAGAGAACTCAATTTAATGAAATCATGAATTAAAGAAGCATCATTTCTGAACTTACAGAAATTAAAAGATAGTAAGGGAATACCATTAACAATTGCTAACCAATGAATTAGGTAACTTACAGGAAGGAAAAGAGAGTGACTGCTAAAGGATACAGGGTTTTTTTCTGAAGCATTAGGATTTCTCTAAAATTAGTTTTTATTACAAAACTCAGTCAACATACTAAAAATGGCTGAACTACACACTTTAACTGGATGAATATTATGAAATGTGAAATGACAATTTTAAAAAATTTGTCCACAGATGACTGGATAAAGAAGTTGTGGTGTAATTATATAATGGAATACTACTCAGCCATAAAGAAGAATGAAATGATGCCATTTGCAGCAACATAGATGGACCTGGAGATTGTCATACTAAGTGAAGTAAACCAGAAAGAGAAAGAAAAGTACCATATGATATTACTTATGTGTTACGTGTGGAATTTTAAAAAATGACACAAAGGATAACTTATTTACAAAACAGAAACAGACTCACAGAGAAAGAAAACAAACTTATGGTTACAAGTGGGGAAAGAGGGTAGGCAGGGGTAAATATTACATATATATAAAATATATACATATGTATGTAATATATATATATATGAATTACTACACTACACCAGAAATTAATGCAACATTGTAAACCAACTCTACTTCAATTAAAATAAAACAAACTAATAATTCTATGCTTGAGAAGTATACCAAAAAATGTTGGAAAAACTCTGTGGTTTTCAGAAGGTTCTCAAACTGGAGTGAACCACCAGAGTACACTGATTTTCAAACAGGCGTATTCATAGCTGTGAAGTTGGCAATGGATTTTCTTGTGAATACTATTATAATTCAAATAAATACAAATATATTTTTTAATGTTTACTATAAGTAGGTTATATTATATCTGATTTATACTTGTGGAATTAGGTATATAACACTGCATACCGATATTCCTTGCTGTTTAAAAGTTCACTTTATGTCTCTTCACTTTTACGAAAGATGTACACGGGTACTTGTTTTTGCTAACCATAAGAAGTGCAAGGAAGATTTCAGCTCTTAAGAAAAAGGGAAAAAAGTGAAAATAGTGTTGAGCATTTGTTTTGCAGGGAACCATTATAGAGTCAGCATAAACCCCAAGTAGCAGGAGTGGCACTGCCAAGCTTCTTCCCCGGGAACCACACTCCATATCTCAGAACTGTGTCTAAGTACCTGTGCTTTAGCTCGATTTATTTTGCAGCTCCTTAGCAAGATGTGTCCTAAGGCAATAACCTCCTTGCTTTATGCCTTTTCGGCATACAGAGGGTTTCATAAGAACTCTCCACTTTCAGATAGAGAGGAAAATGTAGGTACTTATGTGCACGTACATATACATGCATATAAAAAAAGGTACACAAAATGCACTAAATATACCTATGTATATGTATATGTATTTATATTAAAATACATAAATAGCAGTTGTCAGGATGTTTTGTAGCTCTTAAGAAGTAAAACACAAATTATATAAAAATAATATTTTAATATTTATTAATTATGCTAATTTTGCAGTGACAAGAACCGTAAACTTTATACGCATAGTATAATGTATTCATTAATTCACCAGCACCCTATTGACCTTATAGTCCATATGCTCTTCAGTGTTGATTAATTTTAGAATAGAGTTAATTTTGAATGTTAAATTTTAAATTGTGTTACACTCTATATATATGTTGAAATAAGCTGGTATGCTCAAAATTTTTGTAAGCACTGGACTCTTATTTTATTTGTAAAATGTCCTGAATAGATACTGTTACAATATAAAACACTAAACTTAGAATCAGAACACATGACTTTAAATGGTGGATAACTGTACAAATATTAATTAGTATTACAAATTTGAAACACAATTATCATCAAAGCAATTTAATGCAAATTAGAGCAAATGATTAAATAGCAGTATAATTATATCTACCTTGTGACCTACCAAAGATAGGAAATGACACAGGAGATTGTAACTGGAGGGAAGAATTGAAAATCTTGACCCAAACTGCCATCACTGTAGATCAGTTACATGCCACTAAATGTCAGCTGCACCCTCCACTTTCTTTAGCTGAAAAACTTCAGTGCTAAACTCCCTCCCATAATCAGTGTCCAAAGTGCTTGAGCAAGTACTCATCAGTACTAGTGTTACCACTCTGGGGATGGGGCACATCTCCAAAGTGGTTGTATGAGAATTTCTACTGGTGATACTTAAAAATTTGAAAAAGGCAGCAACATGACTGTATTTATGTTTAGGACAGCAACTCATCTCTGTCTTAGTAATTTCTTTTTTGAAAGGTAAACTCACTGTATAGTAACACCATAATTTCTTATAAATGGTTTAACATAGCCCCTCCTTCTAAACACAACCTTCAGAAGCTTCTTTCAATTTAACACCTGCATCAACATACATGAAGTCCCGTTTCTCCAAGTACCGTATACTTTGGAAATCGTAACATCTAAAATGATTTAAAGCTAAATCAACGTCTTAATCTGAGGCAAATGATAAAGAGAGCATAGCTGAGCATACGAAAATTATGATATAAGTTGTCTTTGAAATGCTTAAACTTCCTTCACCCAGGACCTCTCTCACTGTCTATCCTGCTCCTAGTAATCAAATGCTTCTATCATTCACTGTGTGAATGGATCTTCCCAGACCAAGTCTATCTTGAATAGTCCTATATTCCAGAGTTACCTCTCAGAACCTCCAAACTCTTCCATCAAAAACCATTCTCTTAGTACACTTTATATATGGAAAGTAATCTAGCTAAGGGTATAAATCAATTTGCCTTACTTCACCAGTTGAGGCTACAAAGAAGTTCACATTCCTTCAAAAGTCTAGGAATAATTCCAAGCTCCCTGTAAAAATACCCTTCTCTGTTCTGAAAATAATTTAAGAATTATTCTGGGAGTAATTCATATTTTCAAAGTACTATCACAAATCCTGGCTGCAGCTGACTCAATACAGAATCACTACCTTAGGTTTGGAAAATAGCTCAACTAACACCAGTTAACGATGCTATAAAAAGTAGGTTTCAGTGTTGTGCTTTTGGGTGACAGATTCTTCACTGTCCACTGGGAAAAGAGCAACTGTTGGCCACAAGTCTTGGTGTCAAATAATCAGTACTTTCACTCCTAAAGCATTGTGTTATCCACAGGCCTTCACTCAGAGAAGGCCAAAGAATTAATTCTGACTGCCTGTCACTGGAATCATGCCTCTACTTGAGCAAGGCTAGTATCTTAGTATGGAAAAGAATGAAGATGCAATGCTCAGCAGTCGTTGCTAACAAATCTATCTATTGGCCTATGGATGGGTTAATACTATTTTAGATGTTATTTTATTTTCCCATGTCCTGCCAATAACCCTAAAGAATAGCCACTTTAAAGAACAGTGCTGGGGTTTCATTTAGGAGATGACTTCAGCCATAACCATTTCAGAATGAAAGATGTACATGATTCTAGCAGCAATCAAACTGTTACCTTCAGACAAAAGCTAAATAAAACACAGTGACCAGAACACTGCCTTAACAAGACTTTGTGTCTCTGAATGAATTATGAGATAAAAATACATGAACATGTAAATGAATCTCTCAGTAAAGTTTAAAGTGTTCAAAGAAAACAGGTAGTGTCTATTCTTCATGTGTTTTCTTAACACAAGAGACACTCAACAGCATCTGTTAGGTTTTAACAATTAAATGAAACCAAAATAATTTGAGACTTGGTAAAGTTTCTTGGCCATCAATGCCTAAAATTTATGGAAGCAATGAAATTAATTTTAGGCCAATTTTGATTGATGTGATACATTAAAAATGTCCTACCTTTAGGCCTATTATATACAGTCTTCCAAATAATTGAGGAAAGCATTTTTCTTTCTGTAAAATTAAGTGGTAAATTTTAAATTCATAGTAATGTTAATAGTAGTCAGCATTGGCATTTTAACTTTCTAAATAGGAAATGGAAAATCTTGTAGTTTCGTTTTTTTATTTGAAAGGGTTTTATCTTTGATAGAAGAGTTATTAAAAATTTGAATTTTTATATAGTTTTTAAATATTGAAATTTTATCCAAAGATAGCACATTTTTCTAGGAAACTATGTAACTCAAGTTATAGGGAAAAACTATACTTTAAGTTTTTAAGATAAGCAACATGATATGAAACTTTGTATCACAGTAGAAAAATTGAATTTAACTGTGAGATGAATGATCCTAAATCCAAGCTATTTGGATGATGATTATTATCTCTGGACAGTGAGGAATTTATTCATCAAGTATTAGTTTCATTTTTTTCATATGTAGAGTAATACCTTTATGGCTGTTGTGCACAATGTAATAAATGAGGTAACAGATATAAAAATAAGGTAAATATATGAAGTGTATATATATATATATATGATAAATTTAAAAAGGTCTATATGAAGTATGTAAATGAAGTAAAGGAAATAAAATACTTACCATAGTGCCTAATAAATTGTATACATCCACTGAGTGATCATTGTTAGTGTAGTAATTAACTAGACATACAAAGATGTTTCTAAGTTCCTGTGCCCAATGCAGTGAGGCCAAACAAATTGAAACATCAGAGTTTGGAACAATTAAAGATTTACTTATTGCAGAGCCAAGCAAGGAAAATGGGTGGCTCATGCCCAAAAGACCTGAACTGCCTGATGGGTTTCAGTGAAGGGGTTTTTATAGGCAAAATCTGTGTGTGGGAGTGGGGAGGCTGCAGGGTGTATAACTCTCTTTTGATTGGTTGGTAGGTAGTGAGGTAGCGGGAATCTCAATCATCAGCCTTCTGGTTACGAGTCCGCTGGGGTCCACAGGCTTGTGCTTAGCCTAAATTTACCATCCGCCGGGTTGGGGCCTTAGTTCTGTTAGGAGAATCAGAGAGATTCAGAGATAGGTATCAGATTGTTATGCACATTACCCACCCCCACCCCAGCCCCTCCCAGGAGGAAGCAGGACCAGGCCCATGCTACATTACTGTTTCTTTTTGCATTCCCTCACTCTCCTAATTAGTAACTGTTTGGATTTGCCCTTTGGAACGCAGGGAAGGCCTAGGAGGCTGAAAGCCTTTTTCCCACAAATAAGAAACGGGGGATACAGAAAGACTTTTACCAAGGAGGACACCACATGGTCATTCTTGATTTCATTATTATTTTAAACTAAAAATTGTTGATATATACTTCTTTAATTTTTAGTATAAACTAAACTAAAAGCTTTAAACTAGTTTTTTATTTAAAAAAACGTTTTAATTGTAGTAAAATACACGTAACATAGAATTTAACATCTTAACCATTTTTAAGTAAGTGTACAGTTCAGCAGTGTTAAATACAAAATCCTTAAATTATTGAAAGTTTTAAGAAATCACATTGTATTTGTAGTAAGATGCAAAATCATGGGTATGGTTTCAATTTTTAATTCCCCATTCATGGAACTTGCGTTCAAACCTTTTGTTAACATTCAAGTTAGAAATGAAAATAAAACAACTATTCAGACTTAATTCAGTTACTAATGAAATATAAAAGTAAAATTGACTGTTATGTGTGTTTTTTCCCCTGAGTTTTAAAATAATACTTAAATGGTATCTTCCTAGTCCTTCATTTGACAGAGTAGGAAATCAAGGCTCTTTTGGTTAAGTAATAATATAAATATCCGGCACTAGAATTATAGAACTATGATTTCTAGTTAAATATTCTGTCTAAAACTTTAACACATTTTTATTTAAATAAAAAAGTTGTTCAAATGAAAATAAACTATTTTTCTTATGGTAATTTTTTTCCTTTTCTTTTCATGTTGATTTCCCTTGTCTTTGGGAACGCTAAAAATGATTTGTTTGTGCTTTTTTGTTTTGTTTTATTTCTAATAAGAACAAGGTAACACTTTTGTTATTTTGTTCACTAACTAAAAAACCTAAAGGAATGTATCTATACATATATATGGGGGGAATATATATATATATTTTTTTTTTTCTTTTTCCCTCTGAAAACATTTAGCTTTATCTAACTATAGTACTTGGATAATTATATTATGCTTGTGTCATTTATCACAGATTCATCTACCTATACTGAAATTAATGTAAGAGGCTTCTGTTTGTTGGATCAGAGCTCTAATATTGTTATTCAATCTGTGAGCTGCTACCCATCTGAATCAATAAAAGGCTGAGAGGTCCTGACAAGCTATATTTTTTCTAATATTGATCTTGATGACCAAGCTGGTGCCCTAGAGTCTAACCATTGATTTTAAGGGGAGGCCTGTCAAATTGGAGGCCAATTTTGTGCTATTAAACAGATCAGGTCTTGTAATTAAAGAAAATGTCAGGCTGTCATATTTTACAAGAAAGCCATGGGAATATTTTCACGCAGTTTTCAAGCAAATTATAAAGTATACAGACCTGCTGGAGCCAGACACATACACCCAACCCAGCATAAGGTTGTGCAGAAACTAAATCAATGTTCAAATGGTATATGATTCATTGGCTTTCTATTTTCCCAAGACTCGATGATTTAAGGAATAATTTATGATTCCTGGTTTTAATAACATGCACTACTGCATCAACTTAAAATGCATCAAACTCTTCTGAAAGAAATTAACATCCAAATGAAAAGCTAATTTACTGTCAGTATAATGGAGAATATTCAAACCATATTCTGCAGCCTTTGTTTCCTGTTTCCCTTTAGTATCAACTGTAAGTCATAACTTCCTACTCTGTTTTTATTGTATATTTCCTCTATTTTTCTGTCCATTCAAGATTTACAGAGAACCTACAAATAAAGAGATGTTAAAGAGTTCATGTTAGAGTAGAAAAAAAATCAATAATTAACAAAAATGTCACCAGATTTTTGTAATATATGTATATTATAAGTACTTTCAGAAGCTAAGAAGTGAGTGACTAACTTATTTAGAGATATTTTGGGAAGTTTTTGCAAGCCATATTGAGATGAGTTTGGGTTTACCGTATTAAAATTGATAGTCTAAACATTTTTGTAAAAGCATATGATAAAGGCTTATTAATGATTTAGAGTTGATTTCTGATGGATACTCTAAAATTAATAATAATAAAATAGAGAGCTTTTACAAATGTTACAGAAAATATTGAGATACCAAGAAGAAAGTGAAGCAGGAGCACAAATGAACAAATGCCCAAGGAGGAAATACAAAATGGATACAGGCATTTAGAAAGATGTCCTTCATTATTTCTTCAAATACTAATTTGTCTCAGTCTCTCTCCTTTCTTTCTGGAGTTTTTATCATACTTATGTTAGGACTTTTGTCTACGTGACTACATAGTATCATTTATGTTGTTTCTCTCATTCTTATTATTCATTCCTAGCTTAAGTAGGGGATTTTCTATTGACCTGTCTTTAAATTTATAAACATCTGTGGCTTTGCTGAGTCTGCTGTTAAATCCATTTAATGAGTTAGTAATTCTTGATATTGTATGTTACCACTCTAAAAATAGATTTAATTTTTTATGTATTATAATTCTATGTTAAGATACTTCACCTTTCATCCATTTTCCGTATTTTCTCTTTATTGAATGTTAATCATAGTTATTTTGAAATTATTTCCTGCTAACTCCGGTACCTGGATCATTTATGGGTACGCATCTGTCACTATGTTATTACATTTTATCTGTTATTTTTTTCTATTTCTTTAAATATCTAATTTGTTGATGCTGTTGTAACCCAGCAAGTGGACTTATTGTCTGCTGGGCAACAGAAAGACCAAATACCAAGGCAGCAGTCTTCTGCAGAGAGAAAAGGCTTTACTGCAGGATGGCTAATAAGGAAACAGGGGGCAAAGCTCAGATCTATTTCTCCATCAGCTTTTGAGTGGGACATTCATTGTGGGAGTAGGTAGTAGGAGGGTGTCAGGGCTAAGAAATGATTGGTGAAAGGGTAAAAGAATATTTCAGGACTCCTCTGTGTAGGTGCCACTGTCTTTCACTTCTCTTCATGGATCTCATGCAAATTCAGGAGTAGGCGGTTTCTGTGTGTTATATATGGTGAATTGTTGGCCTGTGATGTCCAAAGTTCACTGATGGGTCATTCTAGTCCCTCAATGCATCTACGCAGCGTTGGCTCAGAGGAAGCTGTTGGCAGGCTTTGTCCATATCAAAGGTTTTTCTGTTGTTCTCTAAGTTAAGCTCAAAAGTTTAATTCAGTCATTTACCCAGTGGGTGTGGGGCATAGTTTCACTGTTTTATTTTGTTTTGTACGTTGAGTATTGTGCTACATGTTGTTGAGATCTTGAATACTGTATTCTTCCTCTAAAAAATGGTGTACTTTGTTCTGGTAGGCACCTTGATGCTAAATATCCCTAGATTTTGCTTTATTAAGATGGGTCTGTATTAGGTTTTTTTTTTTTTTTTTTTCCTTAGACTTAAAGCATAGTTCTTATTCTTATGTCATGCTTCTACTCCAAGCTGCATGGCTTTTGGGAGGCTCCAGTGGAGAGAACAGGGTGTCCACTACAATCTGTGCATTCTGGCTGAGCCAGGAGACTAGTGTCTTCTCAACACTGAATTATCCTAGGTTCTTCACTTGCTCTCAGCTTCCCTGAAGCTGCTGCCTCTAAGAACTTCCATAGTTTTTCCCTGTTATTTTTGCAGTCCAGAAATTGCCCAAGGATTCAAGAATTTCCATACAAGTGTAAGGGATTCTCTATACAAACCTCCCCTTTATTCAGGATGCTTTTCCACCAGTCACAGATACTTCTGTGGCAGCCCCAACCTGTAAGATGTGCCTTCTCCATTTATCAAGATCATTACTTCTTATTTGGGCTCTGCCCCCCCCACAAAAACCCAGATGTATTTCAAGACACAGGTGAAAGTGGAAATCATTTTGAGCACTCACCTCTCTAAAAAGAAAGTCCTACATTGGTTGTTGTTGAATGCCAGCAATCCATTGTTTTTTATAATAATACTCAACAAACCATTGTTTTATATAATTCTATTCAGAAATAAATACATGGGTTAATCTCGAGGTATTTTTCTGAATGAAAGGCAAAAAATTATAGCAACTGATTCTATTATATTAAAAATACTATAAAATACACAGTGTTCTGTAGTGTCAGAAAATGGATCAGCCATTACTTGGTAATGACATCAGAGGGAAGGATTAGAAGGAGACTTAAAGAAACTTTTAAGGGCATTGAAAATATACATTTTCTTTGTTGAGGTGATGGACTTGGAGGGTATTATGCTAAGTGAAATAAGTCAGACAGAGAAAGACAAATATATATGATATCATTTATATGTGGAATCTGAAAAATACAACAGATAAATGAATATAACAAAAAAGAAGCAGACTCACAGTTATAGGGAACAAACTAGTGGTTACCACCGGGAAAGGTTTGGGGGGAAGCAATGGAAGGATTGGGAAGTGGGAGGTACAAACTATTGGGTGTAAAATAGGATGCGAGGATGAATCATACAACACAGGGAATATAGCCAATATTTTGTAATGACTTTAAATGGAAAGTAACCTTTAAAATTGTATACAAATAAAAAATAATATAATGAAACATAAAATATTTCAACTTTTAGAAACCATCTCCCAAGAAAATGTTATAAACTGTAAATATATGTGTTTTCAGAAAGACATTTATACTAGCATGATTTAAAATCTCAGAAAACTGGTTGCAAGATAAATGTCCAACAACAGGACACTCTTAAATAATGGTATAGCCATATAATAAGTTATGATGTTAATTGTTACATTAGAAAAATTTTCGTAAGATAATTTGCCTATTTTTCCCTTCCTTACCCTTTTATTTGTTTTAAGTTACATCACAATTAACTTCATTTGTCAAAACTGTAAGTTCTGAAAAATATATACACCTGTGCAACCACCATCTTAATCAAAATATAGTATTTCTGTTAGCTGAGAAGTACTCTTGTTATACTTTCATTCAACTCTCCCTACAAATAAGTAACCACTTCCTGATTTATATCATCATAGATGAGTTTTCCCTGTTCTTCAAATTAATAAAAATGATACCATGTAGTACTTTTGCATCTTGAAATTGTCCTTACAATAATGTTTGAGATTTGTTGATTCTGTTGTACCTATCAGAAGTCTTTATTTTTATTTGTGAAAATATATCACAGTTTGTTAATTCTCTGTTGCTTGAATTTTGTCAGACATTTTTTCTGCATCCATTATAAGTATATGCCTTTTTTCCTCCTTTATTCTATTGATATAATTAGTTTGATTAGTTTTAAGTAGGAAATTCATCTAGCTTTCATTCCTACTGTGCCACAATATACAGTAATTTTATATGTCCTTCTGTATTGTAATATACTACATTTTTATATGTTTCCAGATTTGCTTTGCTAATTTTTTGTCAAAGAATTTTTTATCCGTATTTTAAAAAAACATTTTATTGAAGTGTAGTTGATTTACAATGTTAGTTTCAGGTGTACAGCAGAATGATTCAGTTATACATATACATACATATATATTTTTTCTTCTCAGATTCTTTTCCATTATATATTATTACAAGAAACTGAGTACAATTCCCTGTGCTGTATAGTAGGTCCTTGTTGTTTATCTATTTTATATATAGTAATGTATCATATTTAGGAAGATCATTTTTGTGTATGTATTTTTTCTTATAATGCCATTTTCAGATTTTGGTTTCAGCTTTGTGTTGACTACATAAAATAAGTAGGGTATTGAGATACCATAGCTCTCAACTTGGGAGTCCCATTTTCTTGGCCACACCTACCAGAGCTTTTCATCTCATTGGAGGGCCTGGGGGGATGGGAAGGATGGAATGAAGGAGCAAGTCATGGCTCAAGTACCATAAACTCTGGTACTTCTAGCACAGATATAGTAGATTTCCTTGAACAAATATTTGTTAATTTGTTATGTGATCTTAGGACAATTTCCAGAGACTTAAAAAAAGTTTTTAATGATTTTCACCAACTATGGTTGTTTCACCAGGGAGAAAGTTCAAAGAGCTCATCACACTACCATTCTCAAGTTTTTTGCGGGGTACTCTTTTGATTAAAAACATACCATTCTTATTTTGATCTTTTCCAAAGGTATAAAAATAACCTAAACTTAAATTTATTTTTTAGTGATTCTTAAAATATAGGCCTATTCGAAAAGTCCAACTCTTGAAATCAATAGCGTTATAATTTTAGGGCAATTATACTATATTCTCATGCTAGTTTGTTATAATTTACCATATTATTAGTTCATATAATATTCCAGTACCTTTAGTTCTCTGACTATCCTTAAAACCCTAAAGAAAGAGTAAATATTTTCTTTTATTTTCTTCTCTTTATGTGAATTTGTTTTCTTAACCCTATTTACTCTTTAGAGATACAACTAGTTACAGAATTCTCTTTAGACTTTATATATCTCCTAAGCCCTGTCTCTGAAGACATCACAACAGATGGCTGTTTTGTTGACTGCCACTGCCTTTCAGACAGGAGAGAAATTCCAAGAGGCTACCAAATCATTCTTTGATGTGAACAGGCCTGCATCATCTGAAATGAAGTATCAGAAATGCAATAGAGAAAATTTGCTCCAGTGAAATTTGATTCCCAAAATAGGTAATTAACATAAATCCAGCAAACAAAAGCAAAACAAAGCAGTTAAATGTTACATAATAATAGTAACATATACATCCTTTGCTTTCTCAAAAATTGCAATGGAATGGTGATATTTGAGAACAAAAAGAGATACAATATGATGTGCCTGGATTAAAGACAGCATATATTGTTTTGAAAAATGATCCTGCCACATACTTGCACTTTGACCTGAGGAATATTATAGACTCTCCATGAACCTTAGATTCCTTATATGTTAAATATCATAATGATAACTTCTTTATGACTTCCTTATTTAGTTGTGAGCATTAAATATGGATAGTGTTTCACACAATGCATACGTTTCATAAAATGCATTTTTTTCTCCATATGATACATAATAGTTTCTGTTATAACATCGTTCTTTCTCATTCAGCAGAAGGCATAATAGCTGGAAGTTAAGAAAATGGGCTCTACTCAGTCTACCTACATGGAATTGTATGGTGCTGACAGATTACATAGCTTTTCTACCTAGGATTGTTGTGAGGCATAGTTTAAATAGTGTGTGTGAAGTTTTGAGGACACTTTGCAGCATTTGGCAAGTATTCCACAATCATTATTATTATATTCTTAAAGAAATCCAATATGATAAATGGAAAAAAAAGGAATTCAGAGAAATTAAGATATTAGTTCTAAGTCCTTCAACAATTAAGTGGCAAAAATGAAAAATGAAGATGTCTTTTTAATAAAAGACAAGAAAACAAGAATTTAATGATTGTAGTCATCCTTATTCATGGGGAAAAAGAGTGGTTTTAGTAGAATGAAAGCAGAAAAGAAGGAAAGGATAAAAGAACTGGAGTGCTAGAACTATTTGGAATTATACTTCATCTAATTTTCTATGGACAATCTAACCTTCCTCTCAGGTATTATCACATTATCCAAGGTTTCAAGGCTTTTTCTGGTTGTTTTTCTACTACTATTGTTTTCTCCCCAATACTCGATGCTAAGCTCAATGAATAGACATCAAATGTAAACCAAATAAGGTTTAACAATCAGCATATAGGATCACACTGGCAAAACAGTTTCATACAATGTAGGTCATGATTCAGGAGTAAAAGCAAATTAACTTGAAATATGTAAATCCTTATGACCCATTTTCAGCTTGAATTAGTTGTAGTTTGACACAGATCTTCATTTCTTTGGCTGTAAAGGTGGTCTTATTAATCTATATTCTATTTGAATCTTTAATTTCTGAGATCAACACATTCATCCACTGATTTATTCTAGACTGAAGATTTCTACAGACAGTTAAAAATGTGCTAAGAAGGTGTTAACATTGAAACAGTAGGAAAATTCTCACCTACTGAATGAGAAGACAAAGTGATTTATTATTTTATGAGGATCTTTCTTGCTTACGTGAATTTAAATGTGAAAAGTTTACCACAGAACACAGACCCTACATATGATATAAAGCAATCTTACTTCAACTCAAATGGTACATTTTCAAAGAAAAATTAATTTCTGATAAAAAGGATTATTCACATAAAATTAATATTCAGTAATTTTGTATTTCTTGGTTGTAAAGGCCATTTAACAAAGCCCATTTAAATTGTGCTTTTAATAATTTTCATCTAGATTAGTAAATAGAGTTTGCAAAAAGGTGCCATAATTTTATGTCATTTCAGCCTTGGTCATAACCAGATGTTATTGACTCAATAAAGAATTTGTCTATAAGAAGATATTTTAGAATGAGTATATGCTTGGCTCCAAATAAGGAAGAATGTTGAGGACTGTTTTACTCTTAGGTATCTGGGGACATGAGCCAGGAAGTAGATGTGAACCGCTGTTAGCCCCAGAGTTCAGAACTAGATAATACGTGAAAGCCCTTTGACCTTGTGTAAGTGAATCTCAAGATCCAGGTAATCAACCAGTATTTTCTAAATTGAATAATGCCACTTTTGAAGGTATGCATAGCTTCTCAGTGGCATAACATATATAAAAAGTCATGTCACATAAATTTTCTAAACATTCATCTTTTTAATAAATAAAACTAATTATTTAGCTCACAGTGAAAAAAATGCAACAATGAATATATGTATGTTCATGTATAACTGAAAAATTGTACTCTACACTGGAAATTGACACAACATTGTAGAATGACTATAACTCAATAAAAAAAGTTTAAGAAAAAATCTAATTATTTGTTGCTAATTCAAGTGAAGTATGTATACATTCATGTTTTATAAAATATTTTAAACAATTGAAGTATTTTAGCAATCCAGGATTGCTCTTCTAGAAAAATTACAACTATACAGATATAGTTTGATAAAAAGAGTATGTACTATTAATCCACCACATGAAAAATTTGGAATTGTTTTATTCACTTTATGATCAGATCATAGCATATATAGTTGAATATACAGCATTTCATCCCATATAACTACTTTCACTGGTTATGTAGTGACTGTGTTTGTAAAGGCTAATTTTACCTTCAGCATCAAATAGTGAGAAAGAGTACTTACTTCCAGGCAAAGAAAAGAGAAAACCCAGCTATCACTGGAGCAAGGTGGGCTGGAAATTCAAGTTAGAAGAAAAATAAATCTGAGCAATTAAATGGCACACAACCAGAAGTATATGTTAATATAACAACTACTGCTACTGCTGCTATTAACAATAGGAAGTGAAGGAGAGTAGGAAAAAGAGGGAAGAGGGAGAAGGAGGAGTAAATGAGACGCAAGAGGAGGAAGAACAGAGCAGGAGGAGGGTCCAAATACAATTAAAATATCCAGAATGGTTGGACGTGGAAAGAATATAGTGCAAAGATTAAAAAAAAAAAAAAAAAAGAGTGACTTCGTGAAAGAGATATTTATTGTGTATGACAAAAAGTGGCTCATTGTAAAATGGAGGATTCTGATTCACTAGCCTGTGGTGAGCCTGAATTTCTGCATTTCTACCAGTCTCCCAGGCAATGCTGATATTGCTGTTCTGCAGACCATACTTTGAGTAGTGAGATTATTAAGGGTAGGAAAGATGATGTCTATTCCAAGCAGAGTGAAGAGTACATTTTACATCTTGGAAAAATGAAAGCATCTGGTCTGGTGAGTAGTTCAGTGAGCATAGGGTTACTATCAATCAGATAATAAAGTTGGAAAAAAAATAGATTGTAAATAGCCAAAGGCTAAGGATTCTGAGCATTATTTTTTGGCAAAGGGACACCTATGGAAGCCTCTGTACATAAGCATGGCACTGTAGAATGTTTGTAAGTACACAAACAGGTTTTGGTTTAAAGGACAGGACAAATTGAGGTAGTGAGAGAAAGAGGGACAGGAAGAAAATGTTAAGAGGTTACTGCTACTGCCAAGTGAGGCAAGCCCCAGACTGAATTTTCTTATTGAGGATGGAAAAGAGGTCCAGATTTGGCACCTATTTCTGAGTTATAGTTGCAGAATATAGTAAATTACTGAGAATAGTTGGGCTAAAAAAAAAAAGGTCAAGGAAAATGATGCTTTATATTTTATTTTCTTTTATTGTGCTTTTGCCAAGGATTTGCATGGAAGAAAAAGCCATAGGAAAAATAGGTAATACTGAAAAAAGTTATACGGTGCATGAAAAGAATAAGGTTGAGGGACCTATGAGATGTCCATATGGGTAAATGGATTACACACTTAGAAGTTTGCAAGACAAATTCCAGAAATAGGCCACTGATGGCAGTAGTTAGAGAGTGAAGGGGACTGCATTGATTAAACATACACTGCAAGACAGTGAGGTTTTTTGTAATTATTTATTTTAATTAGAAGGCTACTGTCATCTTAGCAAAGCAGTTTTGATAGAATGATGTGATAGATTTGTACCTCGTGGGAATGTGTGTACTTGTGTATATACACATAAAATGTGGACTTGGGAAAGTAATGCCTATGTTATTTGTCCTTTTAATTGCAAGATAAAGGGAACATTGCCATTTTTTTTCTAGAGGGGTCATTCTTATTTTCTGATTATGTGTTCTGGTGGCAGCTGTCCTCAGAAAAAGTATCCACAAGCTTTGCTCCAACGCCAAGGGCATCCTTCTATAAATGCTGACAAATAGGTTAGTAAATTACCATATCCCAGATTAAAGCTGATGATAACTGCAAATCATAAAGTAATTGATGATGCCGAGCAGTTTGTCAATACTCAAACCCCTGGGGAAAGGCATCTTCCCACTCCCCCTTCGCTGTTATGGCACTGTACCAAAATCAAAGGTCCTACTGCATGGCACAGGGAACTGTATTAAATACCTTGTAGTGACCTATAAAGAAAAATAATATGAAAAAGAATATGTACGTGTCTGTATGTGTAACTGAATCACCATGCTGTACACGAGACACTAACACAACGTTGTAAATAGACTATACTTCAGTTAAAAAATCAGAGTTTTAGGAAAGACAAGCTATAATAAAATTCTTCATACATTTTTGTAATAAATCCTAGAGTTTCTTCAAGACTAAGAAATTGCTTCATTGATTAAACATCTCTACCTATATCTGGATAATTTTCTCTAATTAGAACCCACAGAGTTATCAGAAGACACATTTAAGCATTGTACATCTTTCATCTATTTGGAGGAGTGTTTAAATACACTCTCTTCATGGAAGAGTAGGGTTGGGGAATTGGGGAACACATTTTAATGCAAGCTGTTTCCTCCCATGACACGTTTATGAATTACAGGAAGCTGAACTGTAATATTCTAAGCACCTCAGTTAGTCTTCAATTTTGAAATCACACTTTTACAGAGTCAAAAAATATTTCATTCTATTGATGTGAAGCAAATCCCTCTGCTTCGATTAAGAGTAATTGGAGGAAACAGTGATAACAGAAGTCCAGCTCCAAGTGGCATATAACGAGGTGATTGCGGCTCTGGCGGCCAGCCAGACCGCCAGGCTGTTTTTCACGGGTGTTACTTTACTGACAGCGCCTTCCTGACACTTGTACCTTGACACCAGAAGCGCTAACAGCTGCAGTGCCAGTGCTAGAAAGGCAGGGAAGACCTTTTTCAGCGTTAGTTGCTCATACAGATTCTCAGCACCCTAAGAGAATAGAGTCTGTAAAAACTGACTTCAGCCTGCTGTCTCCTTTGTGAAGATTTTTTGCGGTGGTGTCTGAAAATCAGTTTTGTTCATGACATTGGACTTAGGGGAGATGAGAGTTTTTCAAGATAGAAGATGCTTGTGGTACATGTGTGACAAATGGCAGTAACAAGGGTGGTCTGGGAGTTCATGGTTTTATGAAATGGAATATTTCGACAACCGGTTCTGTACTTGGTTACTTGCTGCAGGCAGCCCTTTTGACCCCTCATTGAGGAAGCCAAAAAGGACTAAAGGAGAAAGATTCTAGTTTTCTTGAAGTCGGATGGTATTCTTAACTAACAATGACAAATGTAACAGTATGACTTTTAGTGGCTGCCACTTACGGCAGAGCTTCAGGCTGCCAGGAAGTGAGAAAGGTCAGGAGACAAGTGCACATACTTGAGGATGGAGTTCAAATGATAAAAAGTGAGGTGTGGTTTAGAGGTTTATTTCTGGGACTCTGCCAGTCTCTCTTGTTTTGAGGGTTACTCTTAGCACGTTGGTGTGTCACTAACATTTAGACGCACTCTTGAGAACCAAGGTCCTAAAAGGCACACACTGCTATCTACTTTCAGTACTCTCAGGAAGCCACTGTGCATTGATAGCTTTTTTTTTTTTTTTGTATATTAAATGCTTGTCATTTTAGTGTTGCTCCCATTTTGATCTTAGAAATGGGATAAATTATTTAGCTAAACATAATTAACTGTCCATAGTTGAAAGTGCACTTAGGAGACACTGTACAACAATTAACTTATTATAAGAAAACTTCCTGTAAATGTTTTAATCATTAATACATGTGAGAAGTTTTTGTGAAAAGGCTGTATGTTTAATTTCGTGATAACTCAGCAATCTTTGCTCTTTTCTGAGAAGTCCATTTTTGAAAAATTGAGTATAAAATATTATCTTTATTGATACTTCAAGTATTTCATATACACAATGAAAAGATCTTTACACAGCAGAAAAATTCACAAATATAAGAGAGATATTTGAGAGAGATAAGCAATCTATTAATAACTTAAAGGAAATAAAACTAAAGGAAACAGGAAAAGGAGATAAAAACTATGATTAAGCATAGTTTAATCACTGTGCCCATTATAAGGATTCTATTTTCTTCATGAGCAGTTTGATATTCACAGGAGTTAAGAGAACTGTGCAACTCTGTGTAGCTCATAAGTGACTAGAATTCAGTATGCCAACTCCCAATCCCGGGGTTCTTTCTAATGCAATATCCCTGAACATACCCAGAGAGCTAAGACACCAGGATATTTTTTTTTTCGGCCCTTATGATTCGTATCCAAATGGGAACCTCAATTGGTGTTGAGGAAATATAAATCCATTAATTAAACCAGGTGGCATCACATTTTAGTAATTTCAAAAACTTTTGAAAATTAAATATATTATTAATATGATTATTATTTTGCAATTAGCTCTCAATTGAACAGTCAGAAAGAGAGAAGCCCTGGAAAAAAGAACTATGCATTATCCAAAATGTCTGCAGGGAAGTTTGCACATTTTTTCCATTTCATTGCTAATGAGTCATATTCACCTGACGTCTGCTCCCACCACTCCCCTCTGAAGAACCAGCTGTCAGTTTCCACAGCTGAGCGGGTTTGGTACCAGACAGGTGGCAGCAGGGTGGGGAAGAAATCATGTCAGTGGGATGTAGTTAATCTGGAATTAGAATGATCCACCTGGTATCATTAAAAATTGACTGCATTTCCTAAATGGTTCACTACAATATAATCAACACTTAAATTAAAAGTTAAGGTTTTACAAATATATGTATGTATTTGCATGACTAGGATATTGTGCTGTACACCAGAGATTGACACATTGTAACTGACTGTACTTCAAATTAAAAAAAGAGGTTTTAAATATCCTTGAAAAGACAAATATGAATATTTGGCTTTAATTGAATATTTGGGAAGTATTCTACACAATGTTACATCAATGAAATCTATTTAGAAATGACAGAATTTATTTCCTCTTTATAGAAAAAGTGGATTGAATTATGTCATTCTGGATTCTGAAATTTACTCACTCCGTAATCTTCTGTGTACTATAGGCTCTCTGGAAAAAACAAGTGGGTAGGTGGTGGAACTATTCACTGAGATGGAGAACATCAGATGGTGATGATACGGTTATTGTTACAGTTGTTGGCAGGGTTGATGAAGGGAAGCAGACATAGTTCCTGGTTTCAAATTTAGACGTGTTAATTTTGTCATGAGTTTGAGAAATCCAAGGGAAAAACGGGTTATAAATTTGTCATTTTTTGGTAATAGGTGGTAGAGTGAAGTCACGGATTACCTCAGAAGAGATTACAGAGATTAAAGAAAGCCAGGATGGAACGTTGATGAATTCCACACTTAAGGGTCTGATAGAGGAATATGATCCTACTAAGGTTCAAGAAAGCAGAGTGGAATATTGAGGATGAAGGTAGATAGTGCTGGGGAAAGGAATAAATGTGAGGTGTGAAAATGAAACAGTAAGTATAGGTATCTCTTTTGAGGAATGTGCTGGTGTTGTGCAGAAGTGAAATTGGGGAAAGTTGAAAGACGATGTGGGGTTAAGAAAATAAGATATCTTGTGGCAACTTTGTCTGGGTCAGGGGGTGCAGAGACATTTGGTCAAACATTATTCTGGGTGTGTCTATGAGGGTGTTTCTGAATGAGAGTGATGTTTGAATCCATAGGCTAAGTAAAATAGATTGCACTCCCTAATATAGGTGGGTGCCAGCCAGTAACTTGAAAGCCCGAATAGAACAAACAGACTGACTTTCATGTGAGTAAGAGGGAATTCCTCTGCCCAACTGCCTTCAAACGGGAACATCAGTTTTCTCCTGCTTTCAGACCTGGACTGAAACATTGGCTTTTCGTGGGTCTAGAGTCTTCCAGCCTTCAGCCTGGAACTATACCATTGGCTCATCAGGGTCTCCAGGTTCCCAGCTCCAAATCTGGGGACTTACTATTTTCCATTGTCACATTTCATGTTAGCCCAATTCCTTGTTTATATATGTAGCCCTGACCAATGAGACAAACCATTTGCTACTGTCCATGGTCCATTTATATATCCTTTCTTTGGCCTATTTCTCTTTCAACAAAAATTCAGTAACTAGGTTCACTGTGCTTTGAAAGAATTGCCCGCCATGGACATCCTTCAGAATCAGTCTGTCATAACATAGGACTCATTTTCAGGATGTATCTACAGAGCAGATGTGTCTTTCACCCATACTTGGCCTTTCCCTGTCTTGGTCAGCTGACCACAGGAGCCCTTATGAAGGCACAGGGATGAGCTAACTGAGAGGCACGGTTAATCCAGTGATGACTGACACAAAGGTCAGGGCCACCTATATTAACAGACCTTGCATAACATTGCATAGAATTGACAGACACACTTCACAAGAATGGTGGTGTGCAAGTAAACATATGACAATGAGAACCATTGATCCAATTCAGTTACCACTCTCTGGTTCTGAGCATGTCTGATCTTGGATGCAGTCTCTGCATCTTTACGCAAAAGGGGTAGACCACATCAGGAGGCCCAGAGGGTATACAGAATTCAGTATTTGTGAGTGGTTTAGCCAGATGTCCCTATTACAGATCTCAGCATCCCACTTCTTTTCAATCAAGGCTCTGACCCCGGGGTGACAGACTTGTTAAGTTTGAGAATTCAACCTTTCTGGAGCTCAGCTACTTTTATAATTAACTCTTGGACCTAAGCTCAACTTTTTTGCCCTCTGCCTCTAAGAGATGATCATCCTTACATGCTAATTAAGAGGTGCTCTGGTTTCACACTTTGTCTTGGTAATTAACAGTGGTGTGCTGGTAAACCAAACCAAAGCAATAAATTTGAAAAGTCCTAATTTATAGTGTTCACTGATTCTGTGTTTAAATAGACCAATCTTGGCTGAATTAAAATACTAAGGGTAGTTTGAAAACTTTCTGAATGTTTAGCAATTGGCTGTTATTGCAGATGAGTTGCCTCCAGTACACCTCTGGAATCATTCTAAGTCTCTCATTGTTTTTCATGAGTAAATTAATAGAATCTAACCAATTATGAAAAGATTCAAGGTTTTTTATTCTTTGCTCTCAGTGGGTACAGTGCAATATTTAAAGATATAAAAATCAATAAATTAATTAACAAATTAACAGAAAAATGAATATTTATTCAGTTAGAACAAACATATGTTAAATGCATTTAGTTTTCTCCTCTTTCACATATATATAAATTATTAATGAATTGCATTATTATTTTTCTCACAGTTTTATTGAGATACGATTGGCATATAGCACTGTATAAGTGTACAGTATACAGATTAATTACTTGAATTATGTATATTATGAATGATTATCACATTAAGTTTATTGAACATTTATCATCTCATAGATAAAACAATAAATAAATATTAAACTTTTTTTTGTGATGAGAACTCTTATGATTTACTTTCTTAAAAATGTTAATATATAATACACAATAGTGTTAATTATATTTATCATGTTGTACATTACATTGCTAGTTCTTATTTATAATTAGAAGCTTGTACTTTCTGACTGCCTTCATCCAGTTCCTCTTTTCCCTCCCCCCTGCCTCCGGTAACTACAAATCTGATCTCTATTTTAAGTATAATTGACCTACAACACTATGTTAGTTTCAGTTACATGACATAGTAATTTGATATTTCTATACATTTCAAAATGATCACCATGATATGTCTAGCAAAGATATGTCATCATAAAAAAATATGACATACTTAACTATATTCCCCACACAGTACTTTTCACCCACTTGGCTCATTTATTTTGTAACTGGAAATTTTTACCTCTTAATCTCCCTCACCTATTGCTTTTCTCCCCCCATACTTCTCCTCTCTAGCAGCCACTTTTTTGTTCTCTGTATCTATAACTGTTCTGTATTGTTATGTTTGTTCATTTGCTTTGTTTCCGCATATAAGCACAACCATCTAGTATTTGTCTTTATCTGTATGACTTACTTCACTTCACATAATGCCCTCTGTGTCCATCCATGTTTTTTAAAATGGCAAGATTTAATTTTTCTTTATGGCTGAGTAATATTCCATTGTATATACATATACCATATTTTCTTACATCTTCCTTATCTATTCCTCTATTGATGGAACTTAGGTTGCTTCCATACCTAGACTATTATAAATAATGCTTCAATGAACAGTGTTTTCGTTTTCTTCAAATAAATATCAAGAAGTTGCTGGGTCATATGGTAGTTTTAGTTTTAATTTTTTGAGGAACATCCATACTGTTTTTTATAGTCACTGCACCAATGTGCATTTCCATCAACTGTTCCTTTTTCTCTCTTCCTCATCAAATCTTGTTATCAGTTGTATTTTTTGATAATAGCCATTCTGACAGATGTGATGTGGTATCTCATTGTAGTTTTGTTGTACATTTCTATGGTAGTTAGTGATGTTGAGCACCTTTTCATGTGCCTGTTTCCCATCTGTATGTCTTCTTGAGAAACATGTCTATTCATATTCTCTGCCCACATTTTGATCAGGTTATCTTTTTTTTAATGTTGAGTTATATAAGTTCTGTGTATGTTTTGGATATTAACCCCTTATTGGATATATTATTTGTCATTATTTTCTCCTATTCAGTAGGCTGCCTTTTTATTTTGTTAATACTTTCCTTTACTGTGCATTAGTTTTTTAGTTGATGTGGTCTCGTTTATTTTTGCTTTTGTTTTCCTTGTCTGAGGAGACATGTCCAAAAAAAAAGAACTTACTAAAACATATCAGAGAGCTTACAGCCTGTTTGTCTAGAAGTTTTACAGTTTCTGGTCTTACATTTAAGTCTTTAATCCATTTTCATTTGTGTATGTGTGTGTGTGTGTGTGTGTGTGTGCTTGGTATAAGCAAATAGTCCATTTTCCCACAACCATTTATTGAAAAGGCTGTCTGTCTTTTTCCCACTGTGTATTCTAGCCTTCTTTGTTGTAAATTAATTGCCCATATAAATGTAGGTTCAGTTCTGGGCTCTTTATTTTGTTCCATTGAGCTATGTGTCTGTACCATACTGTTTTGATTACTGTTCTATATAGTATAGTTTGAAATCAGAGCATGTGATACATCCAGCTTTGTTCTTCTTTCTCAAGACTATTTTAGCTGTATAAAATACTTACTGTATTTTTTTGTTTCTATAGAAATTTTAGAATTATTTCTTCTAGTTCTGTGAGGAATGCCATTGGTCTTTTTACAGGGATTGCAATAAATCTGTAGACTGCCTTGCATAACACTTTAACAATATTAATTTTTTCACTGTATGAACCTAGTATCTCTTCTGTTTGTGTCATCTTCAGATTCTTTCATTAATGTCTTAAAGTTTTCTGAGTACAGGTGTTTTACTTCCTTATGTAGATCTGTTCCTAGGTATTTTATTTCATTTGATGCAATGGTGAATCAAATTGTTTTTTTAATTTATCTTTCTGATAGTTTGTTGTTAGTGTATAGAAATGCTACAGATTTCTATATATTAATTTTGTATCTTGCAACTTTACCAGATTTATTGATGAGTTCCAGTAGCTTTTTGGTGGTGTCTTTAGGATTTTCTATGTGTAGTGTCATGTCACTTGCAAACAGTGACAGTTTTACTTCTTCCTTTCCAGTTTGTATTCCTTTTTTTTTTTTTTTCTTGTCTGATTGCTATGGATAGAACTTTCAGTACTATGTTGAATAACACTGGTGAGAGTGAGCATCTTGTCTTGTTCTGTGAATGGCATAATTATTGACGGTTCCGTCCTGACCTATTTCATTGAAATACCAGGATGAATCAGACCTCAGGATTTAGTAGTTTGACACCTATTTTCAGTAGAATGACTAACTTGTGACAGAGGAGAGTGTTGATTGAGTATCTCATGTCTAAAGGAAGTCATTTAAAAGGAGAGTTGAAACATCCAGAAAACAGAGGATGATGAACATAGGAATGCTTTGCTATTATCTATACCCATCCCAACTTGTCAGACTTCTTTCTTTGTTAGGTGCTATGTTTCTGAGAATTCTTATACTTACCATGCATTTCTTTAATATGATTTTCTTTGTTTTTGGATTGAGTATATGTTATGTAAATGAGCATTAACTAAGTTGCAACCTAGTTATATTCAGTGCTCTGTGTGTATAATTTGACATTAATTTAAATTTCGTTGAGAAAGCTCTTACTTTAGGTTCGAAGTCTTTAAGGGTGTATAAAGAGTTATAGGAGTGGAGGAAAGAGAGATCTATCAGTGCACGACTATACTTCTAATAAGGGAAGTTGTAATAAATCTCAGAGTAGTAAGAATATAACATAGTCACATCTGCCTGGAGTTGTGAGGAAAACTTAAGAGTACTTCATGCCTTAACAGGAATTTTAATATGAATGGAAATTCTTCAGGTGGTTGAGGGTAGAAAGGTCGTTTGAAGCATAAAACAGTGCTGGATTGAAGGTAACCTATCTTGAAGTTATCATGTGGTTAATAAAATTTAAATATCAATTTAAGGCTTAGCTCTCAGTTTTTTTTCATGTTAAATGTGTTTGTTTTTGTAGTCATTGACACATTAGAAGTAGAAAACTAACAGTGGGTTCTATTAAAGGCAATTATCTTGCAAAAAACTAATTTTTTTCAGCCTAGTAAAGGAGAGAAAAAGAGAAAAACTATAAAGAATATATATATAAGTTGGAGATAATTTGAAATAGAGGAATTTAGGAATGTAGAAGAGAAAAGGAAAATACCAGGCAATTGTATGATTTTTACAATTTTAGGCTAGTTATGAGGACTCACTTTTTTCCTTGTGCAAAGTAAAATTCATGTTAGATCTAAAAAAATCACAGCAGAACCACATAAGAGTAAGTGAAGCAAGGTTATAAATAATGAGACAACTCACCTCCTTTTTGAGTAAGTCACCTACGACTTCTGGGTGAAATCTGATCTGCTTTTCAAAGAAGTAGTAAGAAAAAGATGGATTGGCGGAAGTTGTAACCTTTCACAAAGTTCAACTTGAGATATAGCAACTAACATGTAAAATTGAGTTTAGAAAGAACTTTCTCATCTATTATTTCTTGTCTTTTATTATAATTCTTTGAATAGACAGAGATCTGACATCATTATCCCCATTTTAAAGCATTTTCTCAGAATGCTAAATGACTTGCTTAATATCTAAGAATAAGTTAGTGGCAAATGCCTGAAGAAATCTGACTTTGACTCCAAATGAGGTAGTTTCTTTACCATAACATACTTTCTTAAAGACCTTAAAGACAAGCATGAAGTTATTTCAGACACCAGACTGGAAGGTTTTGCTTCTGAAAAGCAAACTTGAAGAGGGAATTTGAAAACAACGAGAATCAGAACAACATTACCATTCATTGTGATTTTTTGCTATATTAATTCATAATTAAAGTGAGAAAACAATAAAAATTAGTAATATTTATTAAACACTCACTGTACATAAGGTATGTTTTATGTGCATTATACTATTTAAATTTTCCAATATTTCCATGAAGCAGGAAAAAAATGATACACCATGACATCTTTAAAAGGCAATGGCAATAACAGAAACATGGAATTCTGACTTCCAAAGAATTCTTAAAGAAAGTTTAAGTGGAAAGAAACATAACTCAAGTTCTTAAATAAGCTTTTGCCATTTACCTAGGTAACTGTCTCTGCCAAAGTTTATATCTTCAGAGGAAAAAAAAAAATCATGTCTGCCTTTTGTCTTCTAAGGTATAGAGTGGAAATGTATCATTGTCATGGTTTTAAGAAAGAAAAGGAAGAAAGAAGAGAGAAAGAAGGAAGAAAAAAGGAAGGAACGGAGGGCTGGAGAAAGGAAGAGATAAAGGAAGGGGGAATAATAGAAATATATAATCCCTTCTGCTCATAATTCCTTACCAGAAATACAGCAGTTACTTGCTGAGTATATAATTGGGTTTCTTTTGAAGTGATCTTAGAATACTTTATCTGTTTTTTGGCATGGTTCTCACCAACAGTGCATAAGATTCCCTTTTCTCCACATCCTTGCCATCACTAGTTATCTCTTATCTTGCTGATAGCCATTCTGAAATGTGTGAGGTAATACCTCATTTTGGTTTTGACTTGCATTGCCCTGATGATTAGTGATGTTGAGCACTTTTTTATGTACCTCTTGGTCATTTTTATGTCTAATTTGCAAAACTGTCTATTCAGTTCCTTTGCCTCTTTTAAAATGATTTTTTTAAGGATTTTTTTTTTGTATGTTTGTTTTGATATTGAGTTGTATGAGTTCTTTGTATATTTTGGACATTAACTCCTTATCAGATAGATGGTTTGCAAATATTTTATTCCATCCCATAGGTTGCTTTTTCATTTTGTTGATGATTTTCTTTGCTCAGTGCTGAAGCTTTTTTTGTTTGGTATATTCCCACTTGTTTATTTTTGCCTTTGTTGTCTTTGCTTTTGGGTGAAATGTAAAAAATTATTGCCAAGGTCAGTGTCAAGGAGCTTGCCCCATGTGTTTTTTTTTTTTTTTCTAGTAGCTTTGAGGTTTCATGTCTTACATTCATGTCTTTAGTCCAGTTGGAGTTGATTTTTATGTATGGTGTAATGTAAGCATCTAGTTTCATTCTTTTACATGTGGTTGTCCAGTTTTCCCAGCATCACTTATTGAAGAAATTATCTTTTCCATATATATGTATTCTTGGCTCCTTTGTCATAAACTAATTGACTGTATCTTTATGAGTTTATTTCAGGCAGCCTATTCTGTTCCATTAATCTATGTGTTGGTGTTTATGCCAATACCATACTGTGTTGTTTACTGTAGACTTTGTTATACAGTGTGAAATCAGTGAGTTTGATGCCTCCAACTCTGTTCTTCCTTCTCAAGATGGCTTTGGCTATTCAGAGTTTTTGTGTTTCTTTACAAAGTTAAGATTGTTTTTCTATTTCTGTGAAAAATGCCGTTGGGGTTTTAAAAAGTATTGCATTGAATTTGTGGATCACTTTGAATAATATGGACATTTTAACCATATTCATGTTTCCAATCCATGAGCACAGAATGTCTTTCCAGTTTTGTATCTTCAATTTCTTTCATCAGTTTTCAGAGTACAGATCATTTACCTCATTGGTTAAATTTATTCTTATGTACTCTTATTTTTTGATGCATTTTAAATGGATTATTTTCTTAATTTCTCTTTTTGATAATTTGCTACTAGTCTGTAGAAATGCAACTAATTTTTGCATATTGATTTTGTATCCTTCAACTTAATGAATTTGTTCATTAGTTCCAAGTTTTCTTGTGGAATCTTTAAGTTTTTCAATATATAGTATTATGTCATCTGCAAATGGAGACTTTTTTTACTTCTGACTATCTGATTTGGATGCTTTTTATTTCTTTTTCCTTGCCTAATTGCTGAGGCTATTATTCCAGTACTACATGTTGAATAAATGAGTCAAGAATGGGCATCCTTCTTCCTTATCTTGAAGAGTTTTCATCTTTTCATTGTTTGGTATATTGTTAGCTGTGGGCTTGTCATGTATGGCTTTTATTATATTGTTATACATTCCCTCTATGCCTAGTTTGTGAGAGTGTTTATCATAAATAGATATGGTGTATCACATTGATGATTTACAGATGTTGAACCACATTAATCAAATAAAGAATAACAACATTATGAACATCTGAATAAGTGCTAAAAAAAGCATTTGATAAATTCAGAATCTGTTTATGATAAACACTGTGTTCCATATGTTCATGGGGAAAGTTATATTCTGCTGCTGTTGGATTGTATATTCTGTAATTATCTGTAAGTCCATCAGGTCCTACATGTAGTTCACGTTCAGTTCTTCTTTATGATTTTCTGTCTGAATGATGTGTTAAGTGTTTTAAGCTTTTGGAATCCATAAAAATGTATCTTGTGATATTCTTTTGTGATTATTAGTAAATATAGATTACAAAGAATAATTAAATCTGATAATGCAATAACTAAATATTTAATTAGAAATATTATAAATATTTTGGTAAATAGCATAATGATTTCCTGTATAACTAAATAGAGCATTTCTATAAAATATTTAATAATAAAAGTAGATTTTGTTCAAATAATGGAAAATGGAAAAAAAAATATTTGTAATCATAATAATGCGTATCTTTTCTTAACAGGTGACCTTAAAAGATTGCCATTTAGTGTCATTCAGGATCTACTAAGCATCATTTTTGCAAGACTACAGGAAAAGGATATCTTTACAGAACCAGTTCCTTTTTGAAGTTCATAATCTGGGCCATCTTCAGACAGAAGGTACAGTTCATCTTTTATTAATATACTTTAGAAATTGAAAAGAGTGTTGAAGGGAAAAAAAAGACATAAAGCCTGTGTTTACCATTTATAGAATTCCTTAGCAACAGCTTAATATGCTAAAGATCAATTTTTTTTTTACCCAAAATAAATGTTTTACCTTTAAATTGGAAAAAAAAATACCTTAATTGTGTTAGTAAACACAAACACTCTAAAATATTCTGGTAATAACGTTGAAGTGAAAGTAGTAAAATTTTTTGTATTTATTACACTTTTAGTTTGATATGAACATAGCAAGTACATAAAAATTGTTAAATTGATGAAAACTATAATTGAACAGTATTCTCATCTGGTGTCTTGTTTCATATCTTCCTCAACCAACATATAATAATATGCTACTGAATGGATTCTGTGTGTTTGTTGTTGTTGTTTTTTGTCAGCCTGAGTTTAACAGCAGTGCTTAGGTAAAACAGGCAGAAGTCATGGGCACAGAGAGGTTGAGTCATCCCCGAACTAATAAGAAATCTCACAAATGAAAATGACTTTTATGCCGTTTTCTCAGCTGATCCACATTCTTGTATACTTATACAACAACCAAAATTATTAAATATTAATTACATATATTTTGAGTAAAAATGACCATTGGATGGTTAAATAATAGTGCTTTAAGATGAATACATTGAAGTGTTTTAGAATACATGATTAGACACAGATTTAATATTCATAACTATGTGGGCATGAACAGATTACATCAATTTAATCCACTGTGTATTACTTAACTACAATATATATGGTGTATTTTTAGATAGTCAATCAAATAGGTCAGTCCATTTTGGATATATAATTATTTGTTCTTGTTTTCAAATTATTCATGAAATATTGGAAATATTGTAACCAGTTTCAAAGCTGCAATATGTCTATCCTTTAATTTGTCAAGTTAATGGAAGTTAAGTGATTCAAAATATTGGAAAGTATTTTCCTTAACCTTCTATGGTTTCAGTTTCTTCAGATTTGAAAATTAGAGTAAAGGAGGAAAGTAGCTAAATCTGAATTTGAGAACAACTCTGTAGGAGAATGTAAGAGTTAAGAGTTTATCATTCAGTTTTACTTTCTATTAGTCATGCCCAAATTGTGCAGATCACTACAGAAAATATTACATTTCAAATGCCTTTTACTCATTCAATTAAATAAAACCAATTTTTCATTTTTATTTGTGGTTGTAACTGAATCCTTAAGTTAATTTTAAGAATAAAAACAACCATAAAATGTTCATTTCTTAAAGGCTAAAAAACAAGGGAAGAGAAAAGATACTGAAGTAGAATGAAAGTCTCTGACAGTGAAACCCCAAACCAGTGAAAAGAGTGAGTTTCCCATAAGTTAGTCCTTTGCTTATTCTAATATCCGACAGATTTTTCAGCCAAATTTTGCCATCATAGTTCTGCTCATTACAACAAAAATCATCTCAGAATAGGTTACATACACAAAATAAAATTAAAATAATAATTTGTGTTCTGTCTGCAAAAGATGTATGCACGTTTGGAAGGTGTTACTTCCTTATATAAAGAGTTTTGTCTTTAACTCTTAATCACTGAAGCATATTAACAAATCAAGCTCTACATTAATTTGCTACGTCTGTAATATCTGTGACTACCAGGGATAAATTACATCCAGACACTTTAATTGCATTCTGCAATGTTAGAAATTGTTTTTTTATGGTGCTTTTGACATTTTTCAAAGAAGGACAACTGAGCACAGCATAGCCACTGTAGGTGAGAGGACTTTAGATCTAATGCTGACTTCCAGATGGATGATGGATATGCAATTTAAATTTACGGTAGGTGTTTCAGCAGATGGAAACAGAATGGAGTAAAATGCCTTTGCCACATGTGAACTGATGCATTTTATCAGTTACCGGCTGACTTGTATTAAATTCAAGCAGTTCAACGGAACTCTAATTTTTGAGAAGAGACTTTTTGTCAACCTATTATTAATAAATCTAGGTTTCAGGTTGAGGATTGGGAACTTATTTCACTGTGCAGAGAACCTGTGGACACTGGTTTGCAGAGCATAGTTCACTCTCGTTATGTCACTCATGCTATTGTTCTGCCCTGCTAATTGAAAAGCATATTGGTAGAATAGGACGCAATTGAAATGAATGAGACCGCCTGAGCACTCCAGAAGGACGTAAGTGTATTAAAATTGATGAATCTGATGAGAGTGAATTCACAGTGTCACTTTAAATAAAGCCCCATTTCATTCATGTACTTGCACCTAATCTGTCACTACAACTACTAAAAACGTTCAGAGGAGGCACTGACAGTTTCATCTTGTTACAATCAACTAAATTCCTACCATAATAAGAGGTAACATATATTAAAAGGGGTCCTGAGTTCAGCCTCTGATGATGAAATGTTTCACTCAATAATTTACACAACTCTAGCCAATAGGCATTGGCTCAGTTCCAAGGGAAAGAGGTTCATTCCGTTAGAAAAGAGCCTTAGTAGCTCTGGGTTTATAGATTCTCAGAATTGGCAAAGTTCTTACCACCTATTGAAAAAAAACTCTTTCATTCTCGGTATCAGTGTATATAACTGTAGAGTATGATGGCTGATAAAAATGATTAGAATTGGAGGTGAGGAGTATAGCTCAGTGGTAGAGTGCGTGCTTAGCATGCACAAGGTCCTGGGTTCAGTTGCCAGTACCTCCAATTAGAAATAAATAAATAAACCTCAATAAGAATAGATTAGGAAGTTCTTGCATTCTCAAAAATGATAAATTTAATTTTTCATTCTTATTATTCTTGAAAATTGTGTAGAGATTTGAAAGAATAACATTTTTGCATACTTAATTGCTACATGCATACATGTATGTTAACAGCATTGCTGCTTGTTATAATGTTTATAGAGTGGTGTCCGGAATTGACAAATTAAAATAATGGGAAATTTCCATGAAAATAGTTTTGGCTGAAAATTAGAACTTTCTAACAGTTGGAATGTTCACAATAATCTTTCAGGTGCAATGTGTTCAAATCAATGGGAGAGTATAATTCCTACTTGTCAGGAAGGGAGATGGAAGAGTTTCCTCCAAAACTGTCATTCAGAAATAAAATCTTAGTTCACTTTGAGACGTTTTTATAAATACCAGTGTTTTGCCTCTTGAAAAAATTAGTTATTTAATTTTAACCATACTTGTAAGGTTTTGTCTTCTGGAAGATACAATTTTCAAATATTTTATAGGAATATTTGTTGTATAAACTACTCAAAAATACCTAGATATGTGAACCAAAATAGAAGGATTTAAATAATATTTCAGTTGGTATAAAATATTGTATAATTTGAAGTTGCATGAATTTTTTAGATAGCATTTATCTCTGTCTGCCAGTTGTAGAGGCAGGAGGGGGTGGTTTGAATTGGCTACCAACGGATTATCTTCAATATCAGTTTATTCATAAAAGACATGTTAGTGAATTAATATTTCTCGAGTTGGAGTTCCTCAGGATATGAAGAAAACTAGTATTGCCCAAAGTAAGAAGGGGGAAAAGCAATAGTAAGTTTCAGTGTGATAATATGGTGGAATGCCTAGGTTTTATGTACATAGATCTTTGTTAGCATGATACAAAGCATTCACAAACTATAAACATGGAAACACTCCAAGTAATTTGAGTATGCAAAATACCTCATACACGATACTTGACCAATAAATAGTAACTTTTATTGAGTATTTCTATTGTGGAAAAATTCATAAAAACAGAGGAAATATTGACACTTAGGCAATATCTTGTCTTCCTATACCTCTAAATCCCAAGGAGACTGAGCGTGGAAAATAAAAACCAAAATGATTTTTTGGCAGCAGCTTTCAAATATAAGATTCTGTTTAGTCCTGCTTATATACAAGCAATGGAAACCTTTAGCCTGAACGCTCTGCTAACTGAATGCCTTAAGGCTATCCTACATAATATATGAGGGGCTTTGTCTCTATCAGTGTATATCTGAAATCCAGTTACTCTTTCTGTACTAAGCTTAGTTCACGTGGTAAATCCCAGACAGACAAATGATTAATAAGATACAGACTTTTTTCCCCCTGAAAAGTCACATTTGCTGAATGTACTGATGCAGTTCTGACAAATGGAAAGATTACAGGCTTTGGAATAAGGCAGACCCAGGATTGAATCCCTGCTATAAATTTGCTAACTGTAAACTCGGGCTTATTTGTTATGAACCTCAAGTTTCCCTCAGCTTGAAAAAGCAGATGCTGTCTTATTTTGCAAGGGTGTGAGAAGTTGAAATTAAACAAATCTGTCTGTCTGTCTGCTGTCTATCATTTTACACACACATGTTTGGAGTTTGGTATCTGGCAGGTGCTTATTATGATTGCTGTTTTACTACTGAGTGGAACAAAACTTTACTGAGAGTGATGAGATTTAAAAAAAAGTTTTGAAGGAAGGAAAGTAGAAGAAAGTGAAGGAAGGAAGGAGGGAAGGGTTGTGGGAGGTAGAGAAGATAGGAAAGAGATGGGGGAAATGAAGCAAAGAAAGAAAAAAGAAGGGAAGAAAGAATGAAAGAGAAAGGAAGAAAGGAAGAAAAAAGAGAGAAACAAAAGAAGGAAGGAAGAAATGAGAGAAAGAGGGAAGAAGGGGAGAAAGAGAGGAAGGAGAAAAAGGGAAAAAGGAAAGTAAAGAGAGAGAGTTTAGAGAGGGAGGAAGAGTGGGAAGAGCAGAAAGAAAAATAGATATGGCCCTTTTTCTGTAGCATTAATATTTGCATCCTGAGGCTGTTGAGGGATATAAGATAAACATAGAAAACAAACTACCTGTCATAAAGTATAAAAATATAAAACATAGAAAATTCACCTGTCATTATTAGAACATTGAATACAGGAAAAGCTCCATTCATAATCAAAACAATGATTATATAATACTCTGCTGGATTTCATGTTGGCACATAGCACTATTTTCTTACTCATGTCCTCTCCAGTACATCAGAGGGCCCGGAGACCTAATAACTGCACTTCTCAGAAGACCTTCCGGTAAGACTCTGGATTAGATGCCCCTCAACAGGAAGCATGATACATGGAAGGTACAAGAGAAGGAGAAGTCTGATCATTGTCCTTCCAGCTGCAGTGACACCAGATGCTTTTCTTTGCATCTTATGCCTCAGTGCTGGAAGCTATGATCATTGCTGTCAATTATCTATAATTTTTGCAATTTCTAACTATGTGAAGATTTAGCAGTGGTATTTTCAGATATTTCTTTCTCCAGCCCTTTTAATAGTTTATTAGCATCTAATCTCTAAATTTTTTTCTGCTTGAAATACCATGAGTTTTTTTTTTTTCTTACCTGAACTTGGCGGATATAGAAAATGCCTAAAGATAAACAAATAAAAGTTAGATACACACATATTACAAATATATACAAAAGCCTAAAGAAATGCATAAAAGCACAGAGATATATGTTCATAGATGTGGAAACTCAATTTTATAAAAAGTCTTAATCCTCCCTCAATTAGTTTTGGTGTAACATCACAAATAATTAAGATAGTGTGTTAATGGGACAGGTTAGACTCCTGAAGTAGACATCTGGAATAGAATAGAAAGCTAGGCAGAGCCAAGATGGCAGAGTAGAGAGAATCACAGATCACCCTCTCCCACAAATACACCAAGAATTACATCTGCAAACCCATTGCATCACACAAAACACCTGCTAATCTCTGGCAGAGTATCTCATTTCAAAATACAGGAGGATTCTCACAAAATCCGCCTGGAGGTCAGTGGGGACAGAAGCCGAGCTTCTGAGGCTCAGAGGAGAAAGTGACAACTGCTTGGTATATAGAACTAAGGAAAACTGCCACAGAGGGTCCCTGCGATCCCCGACTCTAAATGCCAGGCGTCAGGGATGAGACTGGACTGGCTGCTGGAGATCAGTAAGAAGCCCAGGCAGAGGGCAGGGGCCCACTGCATGGAGACAGCCTCAGGGGACCAGAGGGCAGTGTGATCCCTGGCTAGGGGTGTGTGTGGAACAGAACAGCCTGGGACCCTGATTAAAAAGAACACCACTGTTGGTTTATTTGTTGGGGAGGGGTGCAACACAGCTGCACCATAGCTGCTTTCTCTGCTTGGCTCCATGGCTGGTGTGTTCTTGGGAGAAGAGAGTTGGGGCTCAGTCATACCATCACTGCTGTGTGGAGGCGGAGCTGAAGGCTGAATCCATACCCTGCAGCCCTGCAGCTTTACTGTCAGACTGAGATTTGTTTACAGCCACAGGCAGAGAGTGTGGATTTGCTCTTTCTGGGCCCTTTGTGGACCCATGCCTCTGGGAAGACCAGGTGTTAAGCAGAGTTCTGAATCATGGCAGGGGCAAGTATGAGTATCTACAACAGGCAGGTGTACCTTACTGTATGGAGGCGGGGTCTGCACTGACACTGGCACACCACAGAGTCAGGTGTGTGACTGCACACTTGCTGTGGTGGGTCCTAGCACCTGACATTGGCGGATCGACGCTGGTGGTTCCTAGGGCTCAGAACCTGTGGGACACGAGAGTAAGTGGGCGACATTCCCACAGCTAAGCGGGGGGCCAAGGCAGAATCAACAAAGAGTACTTTGTAAATCCACATGACAAGTAACAGGCAGCACCACAGAGGGCATTTCCAGTAGAAATCTGCTTACTCTTTTTCCCAGCTGAAGCACTCCAGCTCTGCCTACTACACACCACAGCTCAAAAATGGGGCTAAAAGTCTCTATTCCAGCAACAGGGTTGCAGACCAGGCCCCTGTCAAGGCTGTGACAATAACAGAATAAAAAGGGAGGCCCAACTCAACAACAATCAGGGCCAGCTCTGAATACCACAAAACCAACCACACCCCAATCAAAAGGATAACAGCCAACACTCAAAGAAGAAAGACGTGGCAACCATCCATACTAAGAATAGCCATCACAACAAAATTATTACATACACACAGTCTACACAGGAACTCTCCCACCTTAAATAAAATCAAGCAAACAAAAAATAGAACAGTCCTACAAGACCACAGTAGATAACTAATACTCCTAAATTCATAGAGTCAGAAAATTATAAGTAAAATGAAGAAGCAGAAGAACTACTCCCAATTAAAAGAACAAGAGAAATCTTCTAAAAGAAGATTGATCAATGAAATAGACCTTGATAGTCTACTAGATCATGACTTCAAAAAGGAAATGATCAATGAAATAAAGGAACTAAAACAGTCTATCAATAGAAACAGAGAATACTTTAAAAAAGAAAACGAAACTATAAAGAAGAGCCAATTAAAAACAGAAAACTCAATTGCTGAGATAAGATCCGAGCTAAAGGCAGTCAAAAGCAGACTAGATGATGCAGAGGAATGGATAAGTATCTCAGAAGACAGTACAATGGAAGTCACCCAATCAGAACAACAGACAGAAAAGCAAATAAAAACCAATGAAAGCAATATAAGGGAACTGTGGGATAATATAAACTATGCCAATCTAGGCATAAGAGGGGTCCCAGAAGGAGAAGAAAGAGAAAAGGGGATTGAAAAGATTTTTGAAGAAATAATGACTGAAAACTTTCCAAACATAAAGAAGGAAACAGATATCCAAGTACAGGAGGCACAGAGGGTCCCAAACAAGAAGAACCAAACAGACCTACACCAAGACATACTATAATGAAGATGGGCAAAGTTAAAGATAAAGAAAGGATTCTAAAGGCAGCAAGAGAAAAACAAAGGGTTAATTACAAGGAAACCCCCATAAGGCTTTCAAATGATTTCTCTACACAAGCACTGCTGGCCAGAAGGGAGTGGCAAGGTATATTCACAGTCCTAAATGAGAAAAAGCTGCAAACTAGGATACTCTATCTGGAAAGACTGTCCTTTAGAGTAGAGGACGAGATAAATAATTTCAAAGACAAGAAAAAACTAAAAGAGTTCAGCAATACTAAGCCTATCATAAAAGAAATATTGAAAGCTCTACTCTAAATAGAAAAGAAACAAAACTTAAAGTCAGCAGAAGGAAAGAATAATAAAGATCAGATAAGAAATAAATAAAATAGAGATTAAAAAAATTGAAAAAGTCAATCAAACCAAGAGCTGGTATTTTAAAAAAAGTAAACAAAATCAACAAACCTCTGGTCTGGCTCACCAAGAAGAAAAGAGAGAGCACACAAATAAACAAAATAAGAAATGAAAATGGACAGATTACAACCAACACCACAGAAATACAAAAAAATCATAAGAGAATACTATGAACAACTGTATGGCAATAAATTGGACAACTTAGAAGAAATGGACACATTTCTAGAAACATACAGTCCACTAAAACTGAATCAAGAATAAATAGATTGTTTAAACAGACCTATCACGAGAAGTGAAATAGAATCAGCAGTAAAAACCTTCCTGAAAACAAAAGCCCAGGACCAGATGACTTCACTGGGAAATTCTATCAAACATACAAAAAAGAGCTCAGACCAATCCTTCTCCAACTCTTCCAAAAGTTTGAAAGGAGGGAACACTTCCAAACTCTATGAAGCCACCATCACCGTGATACCAAAGCCAGGCAAAGACACTACCAAACGAGAAAGCTATAGGTCAATATTATTGATGAACATAGATGCAAAAATCCTCCTTGAAATATTAGCAAACAGAATCCAAAAACACATAAAAAAGATTATACACTATGATCAAGTTGTATTCTTCCCAGGGACAGAAGGATTGTTCAACATACGCAAATCAATCAACATGAGACACCACATCAACAAGAGAAAGGACAAAAATCACATGATCATCTCAATAGATGCAGAAAAAGCATCTGATAAAATTCAACACCCATTTACAATAAAAAAAAAAAAACCTCTTACCAAACCGGGTATAGGGGAAAATATCTCAGCAAAATAAAAACTATTTATGACAAACCTACATCCAGCATAGTACTCAAGGGTGAAAAACTGTAAACCTTTCCACCAGAATCTGGAAAAAGACAAAGAGGCCCACTCTTATCACTTCTATTCAATATAGTCTTGGGAGTCCTAGCCATAGAAATTAGGCAAGAAAAAGAAAGAAAAGGAATCTGAATTGGAAAAGAAGAGGTAAAATTGTCACTATGTGTGAATGACATGCTATTTTATATAGAAAACCCTAAAGGCTCTACAAAGAAACTACTAGAGCTAATAAGAGAATTTGGCAAGGTAGAATGATACAAGATTGACATACAGAAATTAGTGGCATTTCTTTACACTAAAAATGAAATATTAATAAAGGAAAGTAACAAAAGAATCCCTTTTAAAATTGCATCCAAAACAGTAAAATACTTAGGAATAAATCTGACCAAGGAAGTGAAAGGCTTATATGCAGAGAACTACAAAACATTCACTGAGAAAATTAGAGATGAATTAAAGAAATGGAAAGATACCCCATGTTCTTGGACTGGAAGAATATTGATAAAATGCCCATACTACCCAAAGCAGTCTACAGATTTAATGTGATCCATATCAAGTTACCCAGGACATTTTTTACAGAATTAGAATAAACAATCCTAAAATTTATATAGAATTATAAAAGACTCCGAATTACCAGAGCATTACTGAAGAAAAAGAATGAAGCTGGAAGAATAACTCTCCCAGATGTCAGACAATACTACAGAGCTACAGTCATCAAAACAGCATGGTATTGGTACAAAAACAGACATATGGGTCCATGGAATAGAATAGAGTCCAGAAAGAAGCCCATCAAACTTTTGATCAATTAATCTTTGACAAAGGAGGCAAGAACATACAATAGAGTAAACACAATCTCTTCATCAAATGATGGTGGGAAAACTGGACAGCTGCATGTAAATCAATGAATTTAGAATACCCCCTCACACCATACACAAAAATAAACTCAAGATGGCGTAAAAATTTAAACATAAGACAACTGTATTAACCTCTTAGAAGAAAACATAGGCAAAACATTATCTGACATAAATCTCAGCTTTGTTCTAGGGCAGTCTACCCAAGCAATAGAAATAAAAGCAAGAAAAAACCAAATGGGACCTAACTAAACATAAACTTTTGCAAAGCAAAGGAAAGTATTAGCAAAACAAAAAGAGAACCTATGGAATGGTAGAAAGTATTTGCAAAGGATGCGACTGACAGGGGCTTAATCTCTAGAATATATAAATAGCTAATACAACTTAATAAGAAAAAACCAAACAATTCAATCCAAAAATGGGCAGAAGACCTAAACAAACAGTTCTCCAGTGAAGATATACAAATGGCCAATAGGAACATGAAAAAATGCTCAGTATTGCTAATTATCAGAGAAATGCAAATCAAAACTACATTGTGGTATCACCTCACACAAGCCAGAATGGCCATCATTCAAAAGTCCACAAATGATAAATGCTGGAGAGGCTGTGGAGAAAAGGGAACCCTCCAACAGTGTTTGTGGGAAAGTAGCTTGGTGCAGCCATTATGGAATCAGTATGCAGATTCCTCAAAAAACTAAAAATAGACTTACCATATTATCCAGCAATCCCATTCCTAGGCATATATCCAGAGGGAAACCTTAATTCCAAAAGACATTTGCATCCCGATGTTCATAGCAACACTATTTACAATAGCCAAGACATGGAAACAACCTAAAAGTCCATCAAGAGATGACTGGATAAAGAACTTTTGGTATATTTATACCATGGAATACTACTCAGCCTTAAAAAATAATAAAATAATGCCATTTGCAGCAACATGGATGAACCTGGAGAATGTCATTCTAAGTGAAGTAAGCCAGAAAGAAAGAAATATGCAATATGATATCACTTACATGTGGAAATCTTTAAAAAAAAAAAAAAGATGAGCTTATTTACAAAATAATAACAGATTCACAGACATAGAAAACAAAATTATGGTTACCAGAGGGGGAAGGAAGTAGGAAGGGATAAATTGGGTGTTTGAGGTTTGCAGATACTAATATATATAAAATAGATAAACAGCAAGTTCATAATGTATAGCACAAGGAACTGTATTCAATATATGCAGTAACCTATGGTAAAAAAAAGAATATGAAAGCGAATATATGTATGTTCATGTATAACTGAAGTATTGTGCTGTACACCAGAAATTGATAGAACATTGTAAACTGATTATGTTTCAATGAAAATATATATATGAAAAAAAGAAAGTGATGTCTTCATAAAAATGTGGTATACAGATTCGTAGAGAAAGAATGAGCTATCCCATATATTATTCTAGTAAAATAGGTTATCCATAAGAAAAATAAATAAAATTAGATATCTCATTATGCCATGCAATAAATAAATAAATACATTAAATTAATTAAGAAAGTAAGTAAGTTATATCTAAAACCTAAAATTAAAAGGCAGAATTTTAAACATTAAGAATAAAATATTGGTAGTAATTTCATTCCCTCGACATGGAGAAACATATTTTTAAACATGAAAAGCAGTCTATCAATGAACAAAATAACAGATGTCACTACAGTTAAAAGAGAAAGAAAGAAAGAAAACAAGATCATCATGAAACATCCTTGCGCCAAACTTCTAATAGCTCTTTTGCTTGCACAATCTAAAACAGACTCTGATGTTGTCAATCAGTACTCTTAGACATATTTGCTGTAGAATATTTTTCCAAGTTTGCTTTTTACCAGTATGGTAGATCACAATATTGTGTTTAATTCTTCAGCTCTCTCAGTATGTGTATTATTTGGGATGTGGACTTTGCAGTTTTTCTTAATAAAGGAATAAAATATATTTACTTGTCCTTTGACTTTGAGCTTAGCCATGGTACTTTCTTTCACCAGTGGAATGAGGCAGAAGTAGTAGTACATCAGCCCTGTGGTTAGGCCTTCAGATATATTGTGTATTTCCCCTGAGACTGTTTTTGTTTTCTCATCACCATGAGAATACGGAGTGAAAGAGATAGTGGAGTGAAGCCACCCTAGGTGAAACATCCCAGCTAAGTCTAGCCTTAATCAGCTGACCCTCAGCCACTCAAAATAAGTCGGTGATAATAAGTGATTGTCTGTTGCTTTAAAACACTGAATTTTGGGATGGTTTGTTGTATAGCAGTGGCTATCTGATAACAACTGTTACTCACAGAGAAATTTGTGGTCCACTCATTTTTGATACTCGTTATCCCTAAACATGCATTTCACTGCCCTTCTCCAGTTTCTCTGTTACTGTTGTTTTTATCTGGTATGCCCTATGACCCTAGTTTTCCCTCTTTTCATGTTCAAGAGCAAGGTCAAATGCAATTGCTTCCACAATATGTGTAACTGTTTCCACAGTATGTGCCGGTCTCTTTTTGCATGAACTGAGAAACATACCACATAGCGACACATACCAATTATTTGTTCATTTGCTTTTATTTCCTATCTAGTACTTTGTAAAGTGAGACATTTTAATCTTATACTAATCTGTACTCTCTATAGAGCTTTACACATTATGTATTCTCAATAATTGACCAAAAAAGCACAAGTAATAATTGATACAGCTGATATTCATCATTGCAAAGACAGATTTTTATGTTACGTAGAGAAGTTAATCTCATTTACAAATTATTTCTCCAGATTTATCTTCTCCCCGTGCTTTTCTGTGGGGACTGTTTGTAAGGGAGAGCGTTCAAATCATAAATAAGCCGGCTTGGCAACCATGCCTCTACAGATGTTAAGTAATCTCCAAATGATGATCTGCCATCCTCAGGGCTAATTTGTCAAATTAAGGAAGTAGGAAATTCCTATAGTTAATGTATGGTGAGTTAAGTAATTAGACTATTAGCGGTAACGACTATACTGTACGTGGTTTCCAAGTGACAGTATTCTGCCTTAGCAAACTTTAAGAGGAAGTAACTGGGTTTCAAAAAGTGTGATGTTATTTGAAGAATTACATACTTTGCACAGAAGCATTTCTTTTTCCTTTGAAAATAAATATCCATATTTTTCTTGTGTTATAACTTAGAAGTAAGTCTCTCTATAAGCTCTTTAGTGATTAGTTCATGTATAAAAGATAAAATAAATTGTCTATAAATCTTTTCTGGTAGATTGTAAATTGTACACAGTGGCACCAGATCCTGTGCTTAGTCAATTCTATTCTATGACTATGATTGAAAATTTCATTTTATATGTATATGTGTGTGTGTGTGTGTGTGTGTGTGCTTTTTCTTTAATAATATATTATTTAATTTTCAAACCGTCTGTTCTTACCTGATTTGCCTCTGATATGTTGAAGATAGGAAAAAAACAGAATACTTTCAATAAGGAGTTTTTGATCATGCATGATTTAGGTGATTTGGTGGCTATGCTTACGCATGAGATGGGATAGATAGGTGTCAGGGAAATGAAGAAACCTGAGATTTTGGGCTGCTGATAGTACTTACTTTTAAATACTCATTCTTTCTTTCTGCTTTATGGAATGGTGGAAATCTCCAAGACTTAGCTTGATCACCACCTAACAGACTTAATCTAAGGACAATATCTGGATTATTCTAAGTACTTCATATTACCTGTGTGCTTCTTAAGTAAGTAAATTCTTAAAATAATAAACATTTCATTATTACATACTGAATATAACTAATAATATTTTAACATTTAATATATTTGATATGAAGCTAGCATGTGGAATGGAAAGTTTTAAAGGATCTCTGAGATTTATTTGGGATAAAGAAGAAGGTAAAAAATGACCTTTGTGTTTATATGTCACTATAGCAAATCATATTTTTCTAAGATTTCAGTGATGCGTAGCAGTGGAAATAACAGAGATGAGTACAATAGACTTTTCCATAGACTGAGTTTTCCAGGTCATTTAATCCTCTCTAGTGTCTTCAGAACAGTCCAAAAGAGTTAATGATAACAGATTGTCACATTATTGTCCACATGACGACCTGTTTAGGTAGCAGATAAAAACGCTCTACTTCCAAAGTTATGAGTAAAAATACGGTGATCATCAATTCATTAATTCTGTGCTCTCTCTCTCTCACTCTCAGTACACACGCACACACACACACGTACACACACACATACATGTCACGTACATCGATGTAGTGTGTCTTTATTAGAAAGTATGTACTATTGAGAATGCAATCAAGAGCTGGGGAATAAACAAAGAAAAAAGATCAGTATAGGCAAGCTTGAGTGATAAAAGATATGTCCTTTGCTCTTACCAGTTCTCACTCTCACTCACAACCATGTAAGCATCTTTAAAAGCAATTCTAAGAGGTATTATAATTCTAATACTATAATTCTGTTACCATTCTAACAGATTAAAAATATAATGCAATAAGACAGCTGGACCTCTAGAAACAGAGGACCATTCTATGAATAGATAGTTGATAACCTCATAGTTTTAGCCAGAAGAGACTGCAGGAAACTGTAAAGAGTTCTACATGCAAAGCGACTTAGAAGGAATTCATAAAGTAGCAAATATCCAAGACAATACTATAAAGAAAATACTGAGCTGAGTCAAGGTTTTGCTCTCCAATAAAACTAGCCACATGTGGCTATTCAGCCCTTGAGATGTAGCTAGTTTAAACTGAAATGTGTTGTGAAAATAATATACAACACAGATGTCCAAGACTCAGTATGAAAAAAAGTAAAATCATTTATTAATGATTTTATTTTGATCACATGTTAAAATGGTATTTTAGATAAATTAGGTTAATAAAATATATTATTAACTTGTTTCTTTTTCCTTTAAAAATAAGTATGTGGCTTACATTTGTGGCTTGTATATTTATATCAAACCGGGCTGGTCTAAGGAATTTCAGCAGAATCATATAATTACTGATTAAGGCAATTACAAGTTATGTAAGAACTGAATGCATTTGTTTTTCATCACCTATCTACTGCATAGCTTTCATCATAAATTTGTTAGAGTATTCTCTTTCAAGGAAACTTGAAAAAATATTTCAATCTATTGTTTAAACCAGTTTCTTACCTTCTGGGAAACTCATTTCGATAGCCTACTAGATCTTTAAAGTTCTTTAACTACTAACCCAAAACTTCTGGATACTGGCTGTTTTGCTTCTAAAGCACTCAGAGATAATCATGATTATGTGCTTGAATGTTTTTAGTACAAATCATCTGTGTAGCTAGAAGAAGGGTCAGCATGTCCCAACTGAAAGTGAAAAGCACCTGTATAGAACCAATACCTAGCCAAACCGAGGTTCATGGCACAGACCTGGACTGCTCTCAGTGCCATTTCTGGCTACAGTAGACTTTTTCACACTCTGTATGCTTACATTAGGCCCAAACAGTGCTTGCTTCAACTCTGCTTCCCAGTTCTGGCTCTTGGAGGCACACAATGATTACTCAGATAATGGCTAAGAAACAGGAAAGGAAACAGAACAGAAGAAGGAGCTTAAGAACATTTAGATAAATAGAACTCTAGAATATTGAAAACTGAAAGTGCCAGATGAGACAGATATCATAGCAAAACAATATACATTTATTTAATTTGTTCGAAAGTCTAAAGGGTGACCTAAAATTTAAGGATCAGCACACAGAACACTAAATTACACAAAAAATGCCAATACTTCCAACCTAATGAATTATGAAGTGTCAGTGTGGAATTCATTTTGATTGAAAAGTTATTTGTGTGTCTGCCTTTTTTTTTTTTATCATATTTAGTCTTGCCAATGTTATCTTTGAATTTAAATATTTGTATAAGTAGGATTATTTTCTTTTTAACTCAGTATTAAATGTAGTTCTAATAGAAATTATTTCTGCATCCTGACTTGAGTAGGTGTTGGGTGACTTTCTATTCATCAGCCTAAATATTAGCAAAGACAAATGGATATATGTGAATCAATAATAGTCGCTGCATTTCTAAGAAATACTTCATTTGGAAACCATACTCAAACTAGAATTTGAATATGAAACCAGAGCTGTTTCAATGACTACTTAGGCCAAATTAGTAAAACCTGTAATAGTAGCATAGCTAAAATTTATCATTCCCTTACTAAGTATCAGAAGCTATTCTATGATTGATCTTCACAACAATTAGATCTTCTTTCTAATTCAAGATTATTAATATCCCTGAGATAAATCAAAGCAGTAAGAGATCAAGGAATAAGTAGTTGAGGGGGTTTCCTACCTATGCAATCTGGGAAACTGTAGTCTTCTATCTTTTAATCCTACGTACCAAAACACAAGTTCTCTGAAGTAGTGTTACCTGTACCTGTATGGTGCCTGTGCTAAAATTTCTAGGTATGTTTCGGATAAAATTTCCAGATAAGTTTTTGGATATCGTCTTAATTTGGGTTCCCCAGGCATACCCTGCTAATAGGACTTTGGTGTTGATAGTTTACCACGACATTGATCCCAGGAAGCACAAGTGAGGGAGTAGGGAGAGCAAGACACAGAAGAGAGAAAAGTTCAGAAGAAGCACAGTAATGAGTAGGTTAGCAGATGTAAGTACTTGGAGCTTCATCCTGCTCCGAGTTCCCTCTGTGGTTTCACTTAGAACGTGACTCAGAATTGTTGCACCAGAGACAGAAACTGGGTTAAATGTGCCCTCCATTGGTCTAATTGGGTGAAGGTTGACTTTGGGAACGTTAAATACTGGGGCCATTGTGAACTGCCCTACTTTGGCTGAAAAAGGTTCCAGAGTGCTAGAGAAAACCTTGAGCTAGAGAAATGATGCAGTGTAGTAAACTTTTGAAGAGGAAAAAGGTCAGTTGAGTACAGAATTGTCTTCTGTGGCTGTAGGTGAATCGAGGGGTTATGAATTGAGACATTAACAGCATCTGCTGCTGAGGTGCAATTACAGTATAGTCAGATTCTCTGAAAATGTGCTGAATACACCAAAAATTTCTTGAGAGAATGTGTGACCCTTTTGTGCCCTAACCTTAGTCTGGGGCTAAAGGTAGCTTGTTTTATACTAACTCTCTTCAATTTACTGGAGGGATATATCTGCACACACTAATAAACTCAACAAACATGCACTAAGTTACTGTTTCTAATATATCAAACATAAGGACAGTTCAGTCTAAAATATCAAATTACCTATTAGATATAAAGTGATCAAAATCAGTTGTTTAAAATAATGTTTCAATTTTTTGCAATCTGCCCATATCTTGAATGAAGAACCTGAGTGTAATTATATGGTGCACTCAGAGCTGCTTAAATGGCATGACCTCACGCAGGTATGGATAGAAACTGTTGTGGAACATCTTAACTAATATTTATTTTGTAATTTGTCTTATATTCCCATTGCTGTGACCTATATATTGTGAAAGAAAGGCAATTTTTCCTATTTATTTCACAATTTTACACATGACTATAAATCAAATAATTAGGAATAAAAACTAAACTGTTTAGATGAACAATAGGCATGGAAGGAAGAGCCATATGACAATGATGTAGTAAGGGGGAAGTATTTTTAGAGGTACAGATTTTTCTAAGAATTACAATTTCTTAAGTTTTAACTAAATATTCAAGTAATTGTGTTTTGTACACTTTAAAATTTAAGTGGACTCAGAAAGTAATTTTAACTTAGTCTTTAAGAAGAATAATTTTAAAGTGATATGAGGATACTTAGGATTTGCTAATACCTTTTGAAGTTGGAAAGAAATCATACTGTAAGTTTTTGATAATTTTTCTCTGTAATTTGCTTTGAGAAAAGACGGTACATTGAATTTTTCCCTAATATTTAGCCACATGAGAAATAATGATAAGCACAATCTTTGAAGACACTTTGGAAATGCATAATATACACACAGAATATAAATTGCTTTGTAAATATTACACTAAAAATAATAAGTCACACTTTTTCAGAAGTACCTATTTTTTCTTCTACTTGAGGCTTTTCAGAGGATAAAAAGATATATGAGAAATATTTTAAGAAAACAAAAGTGTGTCAATAAATATTTCTGTGTTCTATAAAAATAAAGTTAAAGAAAACAAAGAATAAAACTGCTGAATTTTGTTTTCTTTGCTATTTAAATAACCACTGTTATATTAAAATTAGAATACTTACTTAACTATAATATTCGTAATTCAGAATAATGTATGACATGTTATTGATATAGTTTAAATTAAATCCATGAACTTATGTCTGTGAGAATGAAATTGATGTAATAAAGGAAATATTTTTCTGTTCTTTTTGGGCATAGTCCCTTCAACTTGCATTGCTGTAAGTAAGTGTTAATTTTGCACTGTTATTAGCACAAAAGATGTAACACAACAAAATGTCTACTATATTGCATGTAAAATATCTTTAGTTATTTGAAAATATTTGAACTAAGTATTCTAAAATTTATCTTTCCCTTGAGCCTGATCAGATACCTGTTTATTTAAATGTTGCTATTTTTTTCTTTCATAAAATTACTTGCACTGACTTGCCGTTTGGTGTTTACTATTGATTTGTATTGAGGGACATAATAAGAATCAGTCATAGTCAGTCAATTTTCAGGAATGAGTTAGGAATGTCATGTTCCATGTCTGACAGTATTCTGTTAGGGGGTTGTGCTAGAGTGGAATGGGGAATGTGTCTCTTTTCTTACTACCAAGAACAATTGTGCACCTGCTGAATAACTTAATTATTTTCAATTTAATTCTGTTGCTATTGTTATTGTTTGGTGAGGATGGGGGAGGTTGATTATTTTAACCTCATGGATTCTGTAGGTAATGTCACTTACAGTATTTCCTTTCATTTGATTGCTGCAAGATTTACTCCACATGACCTCTAATGTTGGATTTTATGATATCCTCTATTTTGTTTTATTATTATTTCTTCATTTGTAGATGCATTTATTTTATTTACCCATTACTTGTTTATATTTTTGTAAATTGCATCAACTTTTGTTAGGAGATGGATCATATAAATAATATATGAAAAGCATTATAATATTTTCTGTTTCTCAATTTTCTGTAATATTTGTTAATGTTTTATCAATTTTAAGTATTTCATTTATTCAGATATGTATGGTGTTTTGAATTATGAATGATCTAAAAATACATCCATGAATAAAATCTGAAAAAAAAATTCTGCTCTTTTGAAGTTGCCTATTCTGGAAAGAGGCATTGAATGAATGTACAAATAAAAAAATTACAGTATTTTGAAGTGATGGAAAGAGGCATTGAATGAATGTACAAATAAAAAGTGTACAGTATTTTGAAGTGATGGGTATTTTGGAAGAAATACACCAGAGTTAAAAAGGTTAGAAAGAGTTGGGATTGGATGGTTTTGTTTGTTTATTTGTTTGTGTTTTGAGGAGATTATGGGAGAATTTTCTGCTGAGGTGACCTTTGCTGTGCGACATGAAGGAAGTATTGGTGCTCACCATGTGGCTTTTGTAGTGACAGCAAGGCCAACAGACACAAATGCCCTGAGGCATTATATTTGATGTGTCTTGGGAGGTCAATATGCTGGAAAAGAATGAGTGAGGGGTAGAGTTGGAAAAAACAAAATCAGAGAGCTGGTAGACAGAAATCAAATAAGTTAATATGAGATATTGTGAGGAATTTTACTTTAACACTCAATGAGATAGGAATCAGATGTTGAAGGGTTTTGAACTGATCATTATTTAATTTACATTTTAAGCATTGGTGATGCTTAAAATGTTAAGATATAACCTGGAAGAAAATGAAAAAGTATAAAGAATGTTATCAGTCCTTTGTGCCTGGGTACCTAGAAGGGGCAGTTGCCTGGGCAACTAGAAAGATGGAATTTCTACTTCCTAAGACTGAGATGGTGGCAGGTTTGGGGTTGGAAGACTGAGGAGTTCATTTTCAGACAAGTGTGGGATGCCTGTTTGACATACAAATGAAGATGTAAAGTAGGTAGTTGAACATACGAATTTGGAGTTTAAGAAAGTTGAATTGATCTTAGATATAAAATTGGGAGTTTGCAATAGTGTTTCATGTCAATAATCTACAAGAAGTTAGAGAAAGTGGTAATTATATGGACTAAAACATTGGTTACAGAAATGAGGAGAATTAGCAAAAGAACCTGAGAAGGAGAAGCTACAGAAATTGAAGGAAAAACTGAAGAATGGTGATTCAGATGCTTTGTAAAGATAGCTTTTTAAGAAAGAGGAAGTGAATAGCCATGAAAAAGCTGCTATAGATCTTCTAAGATAAGAACTTAATATGGAATCTGTATTTATTTTGATTTCATTGTTATTTTGCCAAGAGCTTTTACAGTGCAGTGGTAGTTACGGTGGAATGAATATCATATATGAGTGTGTTTGAGAGGAAACAAGAGGAAAAAGCAAAGAGGTCAATGCAGTAATTACTAATTATCTAATGTAGTAATTATTAATATTAATAATATTAGTAATACTTATATAAATTGCATAATTAAATGAAAGTAAATAAGTGATTGTTAAAGGCTATGGTACCCTGATTACGTAAATCTACACTGAACATATTTTTCACTACAATACATAACTGTGCTTATTTTCTCAAAAATTTTATTTTCAGGCTCCAGATTTTCAATATTCTAAGTAAACTTTTCTGCTTACTTCTGCTTTTTTTCTAAGTCTCCCCTAATTTGACCTGCCTGGTTCAACAATTATTCACTAAAGATGTCTAACATATTGAGTGATTTAAATAACTGCTGTCTTACCAAGCATTTGACAGGAGGCTTTAGTATTGTATTTGCATGTTAAATCATTTGTAAATTAATAAAAATCTAACAGTAGATGAAGTAAGAATTGAGTGTCATCTTGTAGCTGGAGGATAGGCTTCTACGTGAAACACTTCTTCCTATAATGAATACTCATAGCTAACAGAAATAATTTAACTCCCAGAATTTTTATTAAAATCTTCTGATAATAAGTAAAATCTTGAACATTGATTATAATAGATATAAATAAGAATTTCAAAACAAAATACAATGTTTCCAAAATAAAACAGCTAGAATTTATTTTCAGATGAAATGCATGCATATCTAAATAATTTAAATTTATAATCTCATTTGCTATTGTTTCTATATTATAGTTTTATAGCTTAATTTTTTATGAATTAAAACTTAGAGGCAGCCTGGAATTTTGGATGATATGACATTTAAAATCAGAAATCATGAGTATAAGTCCCAATTCTGCTACTTCAAAACATTGTTCTATGAAGCAAACTCATAGTCTCAGGTTCCACACTACTAAAATTATACTAATCAGAATATGTATTTTATTGGATGACTGTGGGATTTAGTGGGATGTGGTATGACCTACAGATCACATGTTTTGCACTTTTTAAGAGAGAAGTATTTTATCTGCAAACAATAAAAAATGAAAAAAAAGATGGAAAAGCTAAAAAATTAGATTTTGCCTCACAAGAACCTTTTTGTCCTAAAGACAATTAATCAGTCTGTTGAAATATGACAAAACAAAATTCCAGACACAGAGACCCTCATGAAATACACCTTGAGTTCAGTCTCCTACATGTGAAATTCAAGAAAAACTGAGTGAATCACATGACTGATGAAAATTACTGTGAAAGGACAAAAGGAGGAAGGAAATTCCTGGTGCAATATGCATCCAAAAAGAAATCACTACAATAATGGAGACTGCAGTGATAAATTATACAAATAATAGAAGTGATCATTTAAATTTGGTTCAAGAACACCTGAACCTGCTTTAACAAATAGCCTAGCTAACATTTGTTGAAATAAACCAGTGATGATAATTATTTGTTATGCTAATATTTTCCATATTTAAAAAAAGTTTATTAGTATCAGGAAAGACATTGAAAAATAATGTTAAATAACAGAAGAAAATCTTCCTACTTGCTGTTAATGAATAAAAATTTACAGAATTTAAAAACATAAAAAATAATCACTACCTAGTGAGTGTAATTTAACGAAGAACTTCACAAACTATTTCTTACAACTATGTTCAGGGACATCTGTGTTTGGGGAAGAGGGATAGAAGATTTGAATCAATGTTATAATGATAAATAGTTAAAAACTGAAGTTTTTACCCATAATATAAAACAAATTAGGGTTACCATTTTAAAAATTAATTTTTATGAAATTTCAAATTGTGTCCTTTTCATATCATTTAAGAAGCAGGTAGATTTTAGTGTTGAAATTCAAATAAGTCATTATACTATTATTTTTATTTTAGGACTATCATAAATATTTTGATAAAATAAATTAGAACCAAACAATTTTATATTTTTGTTAAAGCTGTGATATCAATTTTACTGAATCTGTGTAGAAAATGGCTCCAATAAGGGCCATTTGTTAGCAGAGAAAAACCTAAGAGATACACAAAAACAAAGTACAAATGAAATGAAAAAAGGAGTGTTGGATTGCTGTAATTCAATAGTAATGAGAAATGACTACTAAAAATGATAGTAGAAAATAGTGTCCAGAATGAAGGCTGCTTTGGTGTCCCTCTGCTCTGGTCTGGTCAGACCGTATCTGGAAGAGAGGCATTAACAAACTGGAGGTGGCTATGTGAAAAGTTAGCAGAGGATGATGAATCATTATCACCTGGAAAATGGAGAAAGAAATTGGTAATGTGTAGTCTGGAGAAAAGGAGACTTAGAGACAATATGTATGTTCTCAGCTGTTTAAAAGGAATGTCATGTGGAAGAGGAATTAGTACAAATATGCCTTGCTCCAAAGAATAGGACTCTAGCAATCAGAAAGAAAGGTGTTTCAGCTCAGTATGATACAAAGATTCTGGTATTTTTAATAAGTATGTGATGTCAGCGAATGCTTCATTGTATCTTGCACTCGGAAAGTGATATGATATCCAAGGTCTTTTCCAACATTAATAATCTTTGACTTTGTGACTTTAAGTAGATTCAAATGCTCGTTTTAAATTTTAGTAAGAAGCTTTCCACAGGGCTTTAAGATAATCTGAAGTTTATATTATTATGCCTTATTGCTATCTCTTTTTCTTTCTTTCTTTTTCCCTCCTGTCCTTCCTTCTTTCCTTCCTTCATTCCTTCTATCCTTCCTTCCTTGCTTCCTTCCTTCCTTTCTTCTGTCTATCTATATATCTACCCATCTATCTATCTCATGACTTCAAACTCTAAATTAAAGCTGTATAAAGGTTAAAAAAACCCCGTGTAGCATGTTCTAATAATCTTACATTCCTAAAATGGAAAAAGCCGTAATGATTGTAGGTCACATTTTGACCTACAAAAACAGCAATTTCATGTAAATGAATTTCTCATATATAGATAATTCCTGATGAATTTATTAGCAGACTTATCAAAGATAATTCTTTTATAATTAAGTATACTTGGGACACTCACTCCTCAGTTTCAAAGAGCAAAGTAAGCTTGCAGTAGAGCCTCTGAAGCACCAGGAAGCTTTGCCATCTCATGCTTTCTAAGAGCTTTGATTAAGCTAGGGTTTTCTCCAATAATAATTCTGTACCTTGCTCTTAAATAATATAAGGAAAGTGTATAAAAACCTTCAAAGAAATGTATTTTGGGAAAAAAAATATCCTTTCACTTCGTCCACTTCAACCTTCTGTTAATCAAAACAGTAGGAAAAAATCATTTTGATCCCCAAATTATTTCAGGTTTTAGTTAAAGGTGTAAAAAGTGGTTCTCAGAAAACTCTCCTGAATAAAAATTATATTTAATGTTCTTTAATTTTTTATGAATCTTCATCCAAGAGTCTTCATACTAATGTTTATCTCTATTACATTAAAAAATCAATCTTTTGAAAAATAGATAGGAAAGTTTTCAGCTCAGCTTTTGTTCTGAAAAATAAAAGTGAAGCTGAATACATTTAATGGGATAAAACAAATGATAAGGGAAACAAATATAAAATATTTATAGAGTAATAAGAAAATTTAAATCAAATACCTTAAGTAGAGCTCAGTATCTACTAGAGACACTGACATGAAAAATGCAGTGTTTCGTGATATACACATATATGTGGTGAAATTATTGACTCTGGATATCTAGCTATGGGACAAATTAAGAAAATATGTTTAAAGGAGAAATAAAAAATGGAATCAAAATTTCTTTTAAATCTAGCTAATCATTTGTTCTTCAGTATCATTGTATATTTAAGTCACTGCCTTTACAAGATAAGATATTTCTGGACATAATAGGAAAGTTAAAATGCATAGTAACAGAAAGTAGCAGGGGATATAGTCAGACCTTTAGATGTGGATTCTTTCTCTCAGACCCGTTGTTCTATATCATGTATTAATTCCAAATATTGGATTCTTCGGTATGGAAATTTAGGACTCCTGCAAAGCATGGGGATAAATCACTTGCATACATCCATGCATACATAAGTATTTGACATTTCAAATAAAGCATTGGCCAGGAATCACATGGAAAGTCAAAAAATGTGGGGATATTATTTGCACTCAATATTTTCTTTCTAATTAGTTCTACATTGTTGTTAATGGTATGTTATATTTTTTGTGGTATAAACTGAACCTAATTACTCATATAGGATGTCTTTTCCTTAGTCCTTTCCTCTGAACTACCCATTGCCAGCTTTACCTCTCCACCCGAGTTATTTCAGAGGTAACAAGTATTTCCAAGCCAGAACTCATGATTGCTCACACCCTTACTCTTGTGGTGGGTTGAACCTTTGTTTTCAGTTCTTAAACCTTTAAGCAACCTAGAGATGAAGGTGCTATTACTCCAATTTTACAAATAAGAAATTTGAGGCTAAGAGAAGAAATGTGTACAAAGTTACACAACCAAAATGTGAAAAATTTAGGAGTTGATTTTATGTCTAGAGCGTATTAAAGCCTGTGCCTTTCTATTGCGTAAGGTATAAATAAGAATAATATACTTGGAAAAAAACTTTCAAAGCTGATTTTATTCAATGTAAATTGTATACATTTGCTGCTATGCATATGTAAATTACCATTTTACATTATATATATTTGCTGCAATGCATATGTCAATTATTATTTAATTCTCTCCAGAATAACTATAAAATAGATTTTCCTTTTGGTATACTTTCTCACAGCCTCTTGGATATAGAAATATTAAAAATTTATTGTATTGTTGCCAAAGGTAATGGTAACTGAATATAAAACCTCAAGTATTTAAATCAAAACTTTCAAAACAAAAGATACATTAGAGATTAATTACATATAGTATTGCATTTTTAAAAATACTTAAGGAACAAAATAAAGATGAAAAATTGTTTATGCACATTCATTCCACAGTAACGTAATACATTTTAAGTTTTGTGCTTTCCTTTAGTTCTTATCCATAGGCAAAAATAATTTCACAGAGCTCTAGTGATAGCATAGAAATAATTCTGTATTTGACTTTTTCGTTGATATTATGTCTTACTCATGTGAAGATTGCCTTTAAATATTGACTTTCTATATTAAATATAGCCTATTAGCTTGCCACAGAAGTACTAAAAGCCAGGGCAATAATTCTGCTAAATCAAACAGAAAGGAATTTGAATTAATTTTAAGGATGTAATGCAAAAATAGTGAACTAGTTTATTTTCCAAAATGTCTACATGGTACTGAAAACATACTCACTCAGCCTGTGCTGTGCCAAGGAGGCCTTGATCTCCTTGAGCCTGTTGGCCCTTGTCATTTCCACTCACATAGGTTGTGACTACTTCACAGGCCCAGGAGAGAAGGCTGCTGAGTTCTCCACTGATGTGGTCAAGCAGTGTTAGCTCTCACAATTTTCCCTGTTGCCAATAGTCACAGCTTCAGTAAGGAGGTGAGCACCATGAGGGCGTGGTACATTTGTGACTGAGGAGCTAGATGGGGACAAGGATGCAGTAGCAATGGAAAGAACAGCAGTTGCTACCACTGCCATTCTCTAACAAAAAGAAGCATTTCTAAAAAAGTAGTGTGGCTGGATCGTGTCTACTGCTGATGGAGCTTTTTCCACTATGGCCCCTGTCTGGGTACCCAGCTAATTTTTGAGACAGTTTAAAGCTTTAGAATAGTCCCATTCCCACCACATAGAGAAGTTTTTGTTTACTTATTTTTAAGAAAGGTGTGCAGTATTTCTTAATAGAGTCCCCAGATAAAGATCATCTTAATTTTAGGAAAATATCTGTTTTAGAGTGATGAGAGAAAACAGATTTGGTGCTTATTGTACATTTCCTTCCTCCCTGCCCTCTTTCTTTCCTCCCTTCCTTCTTTCCTTCTCCTCTTTCTTGTCATGCAAATTGATGATTTGTCCCACCCTTCCAGAATCATCATATACAGTTGATCAGATTATTCACTGCACAAGGCTCATGACCAAGGGGGAAATTTGAGCCTGAAATCCCATCCATGCGCCACTTGCCAAATAAATTAGAACTATATCTTCCCAGATGGATGTGTCTTCCTAACTCTCAGAGAAGCTCATTAAGCTCCTGGCAGCCCTGGCCTCCCTCTTCCTGCCATAAGGCTATTCAGATCTTGCCTCTTAGAGGTAAATCAGCCACCTCTCACAGGTCAGTGAGCCCACAGATCAATACACCCAGGTATCGTGCAATAATTATTACTTGGTCTTCCTACATAGAAAGAGCCTTATCAGAAAGTTTGAGCACATGTTTGGCAGAAACATCTTAACTGCAGAATCAGAAGATATTTATTTGAATTGAAAAAGGTAATATATGTGGATCAGTTGGATTATTGCTATCCTTTAAATACTAGTTAAAATGACAGTTCTCTTGATTCTTTAATAGGAAAGTCCCTCCCACTTTTAAAATTACATGCCACTTTTCCTTGTCTCTTTGTTTTAGATTTGCATGCATGCCTGTGCTGCCTTCTAGATTTTATATTTTTCATGAAAAGACCAGTGATTCCCCCTGGAAGTGCATCAATAAGAACACTCTCCAGGAATAAGTCTTCTGAACAAAATGAAATATGCTAATGTAATTGTATATCTGGGAGAACTTAAGGAAGCTATGAGGCTACAACATCCCTAAACAGTATAAATGTAAAACAGATTGACCCATTTGAGGTTGTTGGTATAATCATACATGGTTTGATTTTATGTCTTAATCATCATCAAACTTGCGTCATATTTTAAAAATCACCTCAAAATGGAAACCTGTCCTGAGAATACTTAACACCATATAGAATTTTATGTCCTAGAACCATAGTATCTCTGAGTTTGAAAACTTACAAATGTTATCAAAGATACCTACTTACTTGACCCTTTAAGATTCTCTACGATATTCCCAAACTTCAGCATTTCTTAAAATAAGCAGCAATATTATCACTTTCACTTTGCTTTGAGAAATTGTTGTGTATATTCAGGCAGAGGTTTTATTGCTGTAACTTCCACCATTTCGCTTTTGTTAAATTCTTTAAGAAGTAAGGATGCAACAATTCAAATCATACTTTTTCAGAAATATAGCTAAAGATCACTAAGTGACTGCTATGAACCAGGCACTGTGCTGACCACTTTATATGCATTATATCATTTATTCATTATATCAAATGTATGAGACAGGGACTTATTATGTCCTACCAGGTTTTCTACATCTCTGGCTTATTATCCCTTTTTCTTTCAAGTAACCCTGACTCCCAGAGTTTCAAGTTCCATCAAAATTCTAGTTATTCTCTAGGCTATGTCTCAGACTGTTGACATGGCCCTGTCACATGGCCGGTGGTGTAGTCTCAGAATATCCCCGCTGTCTGTTTTTCTCTAGCAGGGTGAAGACGGTGTCCTCTTTAGAGGTACAGGAATGACGTAGAGCTATGGAAGTGTCACAAACTTCCAAACAAAGAGAATAAGGGGTGCGCGTGGAAGTCAACGATAGGTGCCTCCCCCACCAGGAACAAAAATAATCAGTATAATTGAAAGAAAACTATATATGGAAAATAATAGCTATATTAAAATTCATTTGTTTGCTTTGTATGTAATAAGAAAAAGCATGGAACCAAGGTTATTTTTTACGGATTGGTGAGCAGATTAAGCCTCCTTCTCATAAGTCTAAACTGAGATCCATGTATTTTGCACTTTATGTGACTTGGGAAGTAAGAAATTAAGAGGCTGTATAACCTGGGTAAGCAGTTATTTGGTATTTGTTAATTTGAAATTTCGTGTAAATAAATTCCGATTCTGCCATAAGATAATCCACAGTTATTTTTGGATCTGAGGCAGGTAGGGATTGTTTCTGTAATTGGAACTCTTGCTAAACCGCATCACCATCATTTCTTCTCATTATAATATGTTTACTGAAAAGGACATTCCTCTGCTATTGAGAATAACTTACGTGGATTATTTGGATAATAAGGTCAAGGTGCAGAGTTTATTGTAGGCAAAAATTCTGTGTTTTAGTGTTTGAACAAAGGCAGAAGAATTTGTTGAGAAATATTTGTTTATATATTTATATATATATTTGAATTATCGTTAATAATCTTGTTTTATTTAAAAATAATTCATTAGATTACTAACAAATTAAATTTAAATAAATTCACAAAAGGATCACTGCTATGAATCTAACTTTCTAAAACATGTTAAAACATTTTCCTGAAGAAGTTAGAGTCCTTGACATGGGACTGGTTCAAACTGCAAAGCCTGGAACATAGTGACAACTGTCCTACTAGCATGTAATTTTTGTTGTTGTTGTTGTTTTGTTTGTTTGTTTTTGTGAATGTGTACGGTTTACTGGGTGGTTGGGCAGAGAGGGGAACAGTGAGCAGCTGCCAACTCCATAGAAGAACTCTGTCTTTGAAGTCATCCAGGTGGGCAGAGGGCCTCGGGGCCAGCCTTCCCTGCCCGCAGCCCTCCAAGGGTACTGCTGTCGAGACAGAACCAGATGAAGTGGACCCCAAGGCCCAGTCCCGGCACTTTCCCTCTGATGCCTGTGTGGAGTGAACAGTGAGCAGGCAATGGGGAGGGACTCTGGGGAGGCTTCTGGTGGGGACCTCCTTCTGCATGCTCTGCCCAGTGAGTGTTCATAAGCAACAGGCAAATCTTTGCTGGGGAAATACCAGCAATCCCAGATCCCAAGTCATCCTGAGGGTCACTGACTCATGGCCTTGGCACTTCCTTCTGGATCTGAGACTGACCTGTTATCTGGGAGCCAGACGTGCCTCTCAGGGGCACCGTTTTGCATCCTCAGAGTTACTAAGTGAGGCCATCAGTGCAGCGTCTCTGCCTCCCACAGGACACATCTGAACTTATTCCAGCATGAGGTCACATATAAAATTATGGAGTGGTTTCTGTCAAGAGGTTCTCTGACTTCAAAGATAAAGTGAACCCCTGCAGGTCCAGGAGCTAGCCCAGTCACCTTATCACAAGGGGAGCCAGCAAAGGCCGGAGCTCTGAAGGGGCTGGCAAGAGGAAGAAGCTAGGTATCAGAAAGATCCACTGGGCCCTCCACACACGGGGAAACATCTTTCAGCGATTCCTCTCCCTGCACTGTCAATGACCAGGGCAGGGGCAGAGCACGATCACTTTCAATGCAGGAGAGCATGTAGTTTTAATACTGCTGATTGAAAGTTTGACATTTGCTGGTTGACAGTTTTTATGTAACATGTATCATTCTTCATATTATTATTTTTTAGCTTGGGAAGACTTCCTAGAGTGTTCATAGCATTGATATAAATTTCTGTCCTTTTATGTGACCCCAGTGATGCCTAAGTAAGGTTCACATACTCACTTATCCATGCACCCCATGGGCATATAGGAACCACTATGTGCCACAAATGAGCAAAGCAAATGACAAAACAAGCAACAAAAATTTCTGCCATCACAAAACTTATATTCTAGTGGCTGAGTTCACTGAATAAACAAATGAATAAATAAATTATGTGGTCATTAGAAAGTGTTAAGTGTTATAAAGAAAAGTGAATGGGGTTAGGGCGGCCTAAATTTGGGGTGATGATCATGAAGACCTGGGAAGACAGTCTAAAGCCGCGATTTGAACAACGGGAGACTCTCCTAAGGGAATTTCATGTGTATGCTTATGAGAAACCTAAATCTTTTAATACTCCTTTCTAGTTCAGCTGTAGACTTCTTATTTTTCTGGCAGACAGGGGAATTATATGACAGAGATGTGGGGATATTGGCTGCTCTTCTCGCCACCACCATTAAGGTGGTTATCATATGACAGATTATTTTTTTTTTCCTAGTTTTGATCCAGTTTCTTGGCAAGCTGGCTATAATCTGACTCAGTCCCTACATTCCCACTGCCAAGGTGCACAAACATGGTCAGGCATATGGTCTTGTTTTTATGATCTTTTAACCTTTATTTATTTCAGATACACCATGGTGTAATGGATCATTTGGGGGTATTGAACACTTGGAGTGGCAGCAGGTCTGGTTGGGACCATCTGGAGATGCTGAGGAAGGGGAAGTTTGCTTCCTTGTGGAGTGAGCTTTTAAAGGGATTATATAAAATTAACTAGAAAATTTGTAGTAACTTTGTTTCGGAACAGGATATGGTGGCATATAAGGTAGATGAACGAATCATGGAACAGATAGATGGCTAAGTGTGTAGTGAGGCAAATATATATCTTGATTCCAGGCACTAGCACTCTGGAATAATCTATTAACTTCCTACATCTGATATCTTAGATTTTGGAAAGAGGCTATCCTAACATGAACAAACTTTTTTCATTTTCTTTTAGTTTTAGGCATGGGCATAATGTTCCCAGAGCCTGCATGTATACATAATTAATATGAAAGAGATAGAAGGTTGAAAGAATAAACAGATGTACAAAAAATGAATTATATCGTTGACGTCCATTTAAAATCTACTTTGTGTATTTTGATGGTATGCGTCATCCACCAATAATTATGGTTTTATCTTTTGATATCATAAAACGCTTTTAACTGTAATATATTTCAGACTGTATGATCAGTGTGATCTCATATTCCTAACATTTGCTTTTCACTTGTTGAGAATTACTGTGTAGAAGAACAAAAAATAGTGGGAAGAGAGTGGGAAGGGATAAATTGGGAGTTCAAGATTTGCAGATACTAACTACTATATATAAAATAAATAAACAGCAAATTTATACTATATAGCACAGGGAACTATATTCAATATCTTGTAGCAACATATGGTTAAAAAGAATATGGAAAAATATATGTATGTTCTTATATGACCAAAATATTATTCTGTACACTTGATTTGATACAACATTGTAAACTGACTATACTTCAATAAAAATATATTAAAAAAATGTATATACACATACATACCCACCTGATTGCCTAAATTAAGGCACACACACATACACATGAATCTGACAAATAAGTCCAACCACTTTGGAAAAAGTTTTTGCAGTTTCTTATAAAACTAATATAGATCTACCCTATGACATAGCAATTACACTCCTAGGTATTTACCCCAAACAAATGAAACATACATCCACAGAAATACATGTAAAAGAAATATCGACAGCAGTTTTATCCATAATAGCCTAAAACTAGAAACAGTCCTTGTGTCCATCAGAGGTGAATGGATAAACAAATTGAGATTACTTACACAAAGGAATACTACTCAGCACTAAGAAGGAATAAATTATGGACCATGTAATAGTATGAATGAATCTCGAAAACATTATGCTTCATGAAAGAAACCTTACTCAAAGGAGTTATGTACCATGCAGTCCTATGTATATTAAGTTCTCAAACAGGCAAATCCTGTGGTGGGAAAAAAACTAGAACAGTGATGTCTCTGAGGATTAGGGTAGGTGATAACTGAGAATGTATATGAGAACTTTCTGGAATGATGCCCAGTGATTTTCTTAAATGATTGAACAACACCAAACAGTCTTACTTAGGCAACTGAATTATTTTCTATTGTATAACAGCTAAAAGTCATTTCCTTTCCAGGAAGCATTTATTCCAGGTAGAAAATCAGTAAATAGGGGGAAAAGGATGTTTTTACATTTTTCCTCTAATTTTTCATGTTGTACATTTCAGCTCTTTTATGCATTAAGCAGACTCAGTCTCCTCCAAGATTGAAGTAGGGAGCAGGGAGAGAGGTGAAGTCTAGGAAAGATTGTGTGCTAGTGGTAATGTCATGAGCTATTACTGTTTTCTGTGCCTGACATACATGTAATGCTGAGTCTTTATGTGTGAATAAATTTGAGGGATTTTAAATGTGCTTCAGAGACCTCTCCTCAATTCCTAATTTCTTGAGATCTCTCATCTACAGTTCTCCTACTAAAGACAAATGTATTTATTTCAGGTGGTCACTTACAATTTCTCACATCCTACACTTGTACTGTCTTACCACCAGTCTCTATCAGCTTAGTTCTACTCACTACTCCTGGCAAATCTCTTTGGAGTGTTAAAACACAACCCCAGGCAGCCTTATTTTTACAGGTGGTCTGCATGAAAATAGTTGATGTGATCTGTGGAAAATATGTGCTTTGGTCCATTTTAATGGGAATTAAATTACTTCTCTCTCTTAGCCCCCATATTCTGCTGTCATAGACTCCTTCCTCTAGCACCCATGCCTTTTTTTCTCAGATATGAGTCAGAACAGTCCACACTTACCTACAGGCTCCAGTGGCCACATACTAGACTCTCCCATGGTTTTTCAAAGCCTCACTTGAAAGTCTTGATGTGAGCAGAAAATAACCTCTACCTTCTTTGAAGACAGATTGAAGAGACTCACAGCATGTTTATTATCTCTTTCTGACCTCCAGCTTTTCTCTTGGCCTCACCAGCACCTTGGAAAGGCTGATGATATGTGCTCAGTTCACGGTGACTAAAGCGGTTTGAAATCCAGCACAGGGGAAGTAGCACTTCACTATGGAATATGCAATATGTGCCATCTCTTTACCATCTTGGTTTTCCTTCTGACACCAAGACAGAAAGAGTCCCATTTCAACTTCCTCCCTTCTCTAGTAATTTTTGAACTTCATTGTGTAGACTAAACAATTCCTATCCTGAGTGTTTTACATGTATTATCTTACTTACTAGTCACTAAACTACAGGTAAGAATTATTAACTCCGTTTTGTAGATATAGACTCTAATGCTTAGAGAATTTTGGCCACTTTCCCTTCCAGGTTTGTGCAGGTTCTAAGGGTGGCACTGATATTCACATCCAGGCTCATCTAACTAAAAAGTAATACAATTGTTGTGGTACAAAATCCCTCGTATGTTTATTTCTTACTTTCCTTTCGTTTTAAAATGCTTGTATCCTGAGTTTAATTTATCATGTTTCTTATAGCTTATATATAAAATACCTAAGCGTCAATATTTTCTGAAATAAAATGATATAAACAAGCAAACACAAAACATAGTCATTCTTAATTTGGCCTGAATTTACCTATGTCTCTCTCCATGACTAGTTCCCCAAATTGAACGCAAAAATCCCAGTTTCCCCAATAAAGTGCTATGTAAATCAGTTTTGAAAATATGGAGTTCAGTGAGGCTATCATCTGAGGATAAATGCTAGAAGATTACAACCATATCTTTTATTCTCCTGCCAAACAGACCACGCATCTGCCAAGGAAGCTCAGATCTCCAACAGAGCATAAATTGAGTTTGAGAATATACAGTTAAATAGCCACTGTAGCTAGAACCTGATCAGAATGTACTGAAAGGTTATAACATTTCTTTTTACTCTCTGCCAAACGGACTTTGCTCCTGCCTAGGAAATTGAAATCTAAGGCAGATGACATTGACAGGGCAGATGCCATTAACAGAGAGGGATATTGGCCATGTACAACACAGATTGAGACATTAAATGCCCAGACTTAAATGAAACCAGAAAGTTCAGAATTCTTCAATGTTTCAGATGTGTGCATGATAGCCGTGTGAACATCCAGGAATACGAACAGACCTCAGTAATCTGGGAAGAGCCTGTTGTGTTGCCACAGAACCTGCTTTTCTGCAAAGCTGTGGAGTGACCTTAACAGCATTGAAAAGGCAATCTGGAAATAAATGTTATCTATTTATGATGCCTGTTATAGCTGAAGTATTTTATTCTTTAAATTGGCGGTCTCCTGCACAGACAGGTATTTTGAGAATACAAGTGCAGTTGAAATGGCTTTTATTGCTCCTTTTCTTTTCCAGAGTATATTTATTTTTTCTGCCTTAGCCCTTATAATTTACATAATAGCAGCAATGCCTTATGGAAAAAAGATAAAAATTGATTCATGATAAGCCTGATATACCAAAATTTTAGTTTCTTTTATTTTCTAAAACTGATCTCTGTTGCTTTGGAGCCCCTATTCCTAAAGTCAAAACAAAGGAAACAAGAAGAAAACATTAAACGTGTTAAATAAAACTCAGTCTTCTTTACTTTCCAGAATTTCCGTGTGAGAAAATATTCAGTTCATGAAACTTGCGAGCAGGGTGACATCTCCCCAAGCAGTAGGCGTTGTCTTCCACCACCCCTTTCCACGATGTGTGTGGGAACACGTTGGAGCTTACCTAGCCTTAAGATGGTGAGAAGGGGAGGGAAAGGGGTTGGTCCTTGTGCTGTCCTTGGGGTGGAAGTGTCTTGTCCCACCTGTCAGCATGCTCTCTAGTCTTCATTGCCAAGCGTCAGTACCTGGCGCATCTCGGGGGTCTTTTGTTGACTCAGTGCATGAAGATGGCCATTGCGCATCCCTGCCTGGAAGAGCTGTTTCAGCCATTCTCTCACACCACAGATCCTCTGAGATCTGGGCTATGAATCTTCTTCCGTTTCTTCCTTCTCTGCCATCACCAGCCACCTACTTCCCACCCCGCTACTCTCAGTAAAGTTGAAGATTCCCTACAAGCCCTGCAGACCGTGGCAATGAGAAGCCACTACTTAAGGCCCATTGTAGCTATTTCTCTCCATCAGTCTTTTGCTTCAATTTCCAACTTGTTGGGCGGGACGAGGAGGAGGCACCAAGGCATCCTATTACTTCCTGATTTGACTCCATATGAATCACTGTCTTTTTTAATAAATTCTTGGTTTATTTTTCAAACTGATGAAAAATCATTTCATTTGCATTTATGTTTTACATCTTCTTAGAAATATGTGATTTATGCAGAACAGAATGACTCAAAAAATTATGGGTACCTGACCCTTGTTTTAGTTTACAAAATAAAATTCAGATATGCGCTTGTCCCAAAGGCTGAGTGGTAAATGGCGATTCTGTTCTGCTCTCTGCATGTTTTACTGTCCCTAACAATGATAACATGTTTTATAACTATGAGACTAATGGGGTGTAGACAATCCAATTTCTATGGTCTCCAGCATTTATACTGAAAAGACTGAATCAGGGTCAAATTCAGCCTTGTCTATTTAAGATCAAATCAAAAGAGGAGCGCTTCATTCACTCAGTCTTATCATCTACAACTCTGTTCCAATAGTGAGGACAGTTGAGAATTACCAGGGCATTTGCATCTCTGTCACTGGAGGTTGTGTTTGATTTGTGTGTGTGAGTTCTGATTTTGCTGACTTCTTTCTCTATCCTTTAGATAAATAAAGATTATTTTATCGCCCACATCCTATCTTTGTTTTAGCTCTGACATTTTTCAATGCAGTGGTTGACTTATTCTTGTTTATAAGTAACTGTTTTACAGATAAATGCTTACTACCCCTTATAAGGTTGTTCTCTAGTTGTTTAGTCGGTCGATGGATATGTGTATTTTGATACATTGACGTTATGACATTCTGTCAATTCAGAAGACCATCCAAGCTTGTATGTTGTATACATTGATACCGTTTTTAGCATTAATAACACATTCTAAGACATCAATCAATAATTGAATTAATATTATGCTACCTCCCTTAACTACACATTTCTTTTGGACAATTAATTAGACTTTCCCTCCCTTAGACTACTATTACATCTCTTCAGTGTAGTAAATGCTCAATTAATACAGTTGCACATGTACATGAATATATAAAAGCATGAATGGATAAATAACATGCTATCAACCATCATATATCTCTTGAACTATAGCAGTCATCTCCTATGTGGTCTCTCTGCTTCCACCTTTACCTCCTTAGTTTGTCTCAAAGCAGCAAAAATGATTCTTTTAAAATACAAATCCAATTATAACAGCTCCCTACTCAGAACCCGGCCATGGTTGTGATAACATGAAATAACATATAAAAATCTTTGCCATGGCCCACAGGACCCTCATGATATGTGGTTTTTGGTTATCTTTCCACCCCTTCTTCCTACTTTTTCCTTTGTTCAACATACCATAGAAATATAGGCCTCATTGCTGTCCCTTAAACATATCTCAAGACCTTTAAAATTATTATTCACTCTGTTTTGAATGGCCCCAACTCCTGATACTCTCCTGATATTGCACCCTCATTTCATTTAAATCATCCATCAAATGTCAGCTCCTTAGAGAAGCCTTTCCACACCATGTTATCTTAAGTAGCACAATTTGCATTTCTCGTCAATCTTAACATGATTCATTTTTCTTCAGTCATACTTATCAGTACATATGTTACGTATCTGTTTGTTTACCGTGTACCTTGCCCAATATGATGAATGCACCACGTGGTCAGCAAGTTTGCTTTCTTTTGGTAGCATATTCTCAGTCTGTAGAAACACTTTGTTGATACTAAACATTGAGTACATAAATGTTATGTTGATATAATTAATTGATTACTTGCAGCGTGACTCAATGAATCCCATTCTCTTGGAAGTTTCCCTGGGACAGGTTTCCTATGAGATCAAACAAAAGAGGAAAACTTCAATTCCAGATAAGTTCAGGAGGCCCCCAGTGCAACTAGAATCTGATCAGAGACCCCAAAACTGCCATGGGCTTGCAAAGAGTAGAATTATAAAGCCTTCCTCTCTGGCACATACTCAGTGGGGTTCTGTGTGTGATAAAGGTGGGAAAGGGGTGGTTGTGATCTGGAAATGGTAGAGTAGTTTGACACCTGTGGTTGTGATAGATGTTATTTTCTTATTTAACTTAGTTTATAGTTTAAAGAAGATTTGTAGTCTTTATTCTTTTATTCTTTTTGGACTAGCTCTAATGTTGTCAAAAGTGCTTTTCTTCAGTGACGTAGCATCTTTAATCCGGCTTTAGTTTCCAGGTGCCTAAGTCTCTTAATGTTATGGCTCACCCAGGCTCTCTTTAGACAGTGACCCATAATGTAGGCCTTTAATTTTTCATTCTCCCTGTGGTCCCTAATGCATCTACCATGTTCCATATAATTCCAAGAGATACATGTTTTCTTTACATTAGATACAGTGCCTTAACATCCCTCCCCCACCAACACACAAAGCTAGCACAGCTTTTAGGGTTCCCGATGGTAGAAACAATTTAAGGAAGTGTTCTTTCAGAACTCTACAAATTTTACATGAACATGTGTCAAAGATATGGTAACAGCCACCTTTATTGAGCATTTCCTGTGTGATTGACACTCAGCAGTTAACCAAGCAGAATGCAAACTGTAATCTCTGCTTCATAGGTGAGAAAAATGGGGTAGGAAGAGGCTTATTTATAAAGCGTGGTCAAGATTAATCAGTTAGTCTTACTAATCACCTGCATGTTTGTACATGCTGTCAGCAGGATGTTGATAGCCCCCCACCTCATGGACTGCCTTTCGCAACATTATTAACAAGTATATGGAACACTTCCAGTATACAGTGACTTTGTTTTTCAAACACTTAACTGAAACCTGACCATGGTTCTATCAACATTCCTAGGGTATGTTTAACCTTTAATAATAAACCTAGGATAATTAAGACAACACATAATAATACTGCTTTTTAATATTAAAAATTCACATGCAATGAATATTCATGAGAACACAAGGGAGAATATACAATTATATTTAGTTGGTCCTATTAATGGAATTATTATTAAAGTAAATGGGCTTTCTCATTTGGCAGTATTTGATAAAGGAAATAATTAGTTTCTTTATTTGGTTTTAAGTTAAGTTTCTATTTTAAAAGACTGTCTTACCTCTACATTTGGAAGAATGAAATAATCCTTATTTAAATCAATGATAAACAGATATAGATAACACCAAACTTTAAGATTGTCAAATATGGGAGAAGGAAACTTCCAATCAGTAATTACCTATTTTGCACCAAGCTTTTAATTTAATCTTGTTTAATGTAATTTAATACCTCAAGTAAATTTTAATATTTCCATTGAAAAAAATGGGAAACACATTCAGAGAGTTTAAGGAATTTTTGAAGGATACTTAACAAGTCAAGGATGGAAGTGGCATTGAACTCACAGCTATGTAAGTCCAAATCCTACTTTCTCATTGCTTGTCAGTCTTTATATATTTTTTTCCTCTTTTCATCCTTCAACGTTCATGTCATACTCAGCATATATTGAGAACCATTAGAAATTGCTGAGTGATGAGCTATTATCTTAGGGAAGACATTTCTTCATAACTGAGATTAAATAACAGCATAAAAATTATATATTTGAAATCACAGAAATCCTTTGCAAGCTTTAAAGCACACACATACACACACACACACACACACACACACACACAGGTTTGTTGCCAACACAAATATCTGGTTCAGCATTGAGAATCATAGTTGAAGGGAGAATCATCATCAGTGGAATATTAAAAATCAGAAGTGATCTGCAGTATGTGCAAAACAATAGAACATAAACTTTCATTACAGTAGGTTTTGGCTCACTTGTATAAATCAAATTAGATTATGTGAAAATAATTTCCAAAGGACAAACCTTATAATAAATGTAAGTTAGTACTATTCATTGTTGCTTTAGAATAGACGACACTTAGAAATTAGATATAAGAAAGCTATTTGGCTGGACACTCCCTCTCCCTCCACTGGCCACCATTTCTCAACTGTGACTCACTTTTATATGTGCCCAACATTAACACTCTACTAGTCTTTCCTTTGAAAACCTTTGGAAGACAGAAACAACTCTAAGGATGAAAATGGAATGAAATAACCTCTACTTCAAATGTCCCTCCTTTTCAATTCTAGTATGTTTCTTTTGATTACACTTGGTAGAAAGCCTTAATTCTGTTAATGATCTGTTAAAAAAGCTATTATTCCTACTCTACTAGGAGTGTCAGTCCAAATTAAATTGAGGCACCACTAAACTGGAAAAGCATTGAGATCGGAAGGCAAATATCATTTCAAAACTAAATACAAAATTCAAATTTTGGAATATAGATTTACTTATTTGAGCAAGTATTAGATTATATGTAACTATATTTAACTTAAATCATTCTACTAATGTTACTTGTTAATACTGAGTATTTGTATAATTATACAATTAGATTATACCTGGAAAACTTAAAATTATGTTCACAGTGATTGAAATGTATTTTTCCCATGATAGAAAGAGTCAAAAAAAAAAAAAAACCAGAAACCAATTATCTGTCCAATTATTAAAAATAAGTAGGCAAAAATTATAAGTGGAAAATTTGTCCCATATTTCAGTTGAATTAAAGAATGAAAGAAAGTTTCTGATGGTATAAAGACCAAGGGTCTATGCAAAATATGAGGGGGTGAGTGCAACAGAATTCACCTAGTAAATGTATTCTATGACTTTTTAAGAATCATTGTTTTGCTCAAAAAAACAAACAACCCAATCAAAAAATGGGCAGAAGACCTAAATAGACATTTCTCCAAAGAAGACATCCAGATGGCCAACAGGCATATGAAAAGATGCTTAATGTTGCTTACGGTTAGAGAAATGCAAATCAAAACTACAGTGAGGTATCACCTCATACGAGTCAGAATGGCATCATTTACACGTCTGCAAATAATAAATGCTGGAGAGGGAGTGAAGAAAAAGGAACCTTCCTACACTGTTGGTAGGAATGTGAATTGGTACAATCACTATGGAGAACAGTATGAAGGTTCCTTAAAAAACTAAAAATAAACTTACCGTGTGATACAGCAATATCACTCCTGGGCATATATCCATAGAACACTATAATTTGAAAAGACACATGCATCCCATTTTTTATAGAAGCACTATTTACAATAGCGAAGACATGGAAATAACCCAAATGTCCTTTAGCAGATGACTGGATAAAGAAAATATGGTATATTTATACAATGGAATATTACTCAGCCATAAAAAAGAATGAAATAATGCCATTTGCAGCAACATGGATGGACCTAGAAGTTTGACCACACTTACATAGCTACTATGTGACAGAGCCCAGGATCTAATCCATGGTTTCCTGGACACAGTTCACATTTTTTTGACTTCACATGCTATTAAGTGTGGTCAAATTATATATAACATTGCTTACTCTCAGGTTCCTCATCTATTCAGACAGGAAGAGTACTCATTTATAGAGTTCTTGTGTTCAGCAAATAAAATAAGATGGATTATGTGCATTATATAGAATCTGGGCCATAGCATTACACTCAATGAATAGCTGATCTGTAGTTTGGCCATGTAAAGGATTTACCATCCTAAGAGTTGTGCAGTGGTATTTCATTGTGGTTTTGGTTTGCATTTCCCTAATGACTGAAGATATTGAACATCTATTCATGTGCCTGTTTACATTTGCATTTGCATATTTTTTGGAGAAATATCTGTTCAAGTTTTTGCCCATTTTTGATTAAATTATTTTTATTGCTGTTGAATTATAGGTTATTTATATAGCTTGGGTAATAATCTTTTATTAGATATATGATTTACAAATATTTTTTTCCAATTCTGTGGGTTGTCTTTTCATTCTCTCATTATCCTTTGATGCACAAACTTCAAAATTTTGATAAAATCCAATTTATCTTTTTTTTTATTAACTGTGCTTTTGGTGCTGTATCCAAGAAATAATTGCCAAATCCAAGCTTATAAAGGTTTCCTTGCATGGTTTCCTCTGAGAGTTTTATAGTTTTGACTTTTATGTTTAGGTCTTTGATCCATTTTGAGTTAATTTTTGTATATGATGTAAAGTAAGGGTCCAACTTACTGTGTTGCATGGATATCCAGTTTTCTCAGAAGCACTTATTAAAAAAATGGTCCTTTCCCCACTGAATGACCTTGGCACTCTTGTCAAAAATCAGTTGACCAAAAAAAAAAAAAAAAAAAAAAGAGGATTTATTTCTGGGCTTTCTATTTTATTTTATAGACCCAAATATCTGTCCTTATGCCAATACTACATTGCTTTTATTACTGTAGCTTTGAAGGAAGTTTTTCAATCCGGATGTGAGAGTCCTCCAACTTTGTTCTTTTTTCAAGTTTGCTGTGGCTGTTTGGAGTCACTTGACATTTCTTACGAATTTTAGGATGGATTTCCCTCTTTCTGAAACAAATAAACACATAGCAACAACAACAACAACACACCTAATGCCAGTGGAATTTTGATAGGAGTTGCACTGAATCTGTAGATTGCTTTGGGCCTCACTGTCATTTTAACAAAAAGTCTTCTAGTCCATGAACACAAGATGTCTTTCCATTTATTTCTGTCTTCTTTAATTTATTTCATTAGTGTTCTGTGGTTTGCAGTGTATATGCCTTTTGTCTCCTTGTTTAAATTTATTCTTAAATTGATATTTTAATTTAGTATTAAATGTATTCTTTATAATTTTGATTACCCAACTCTTTTACAGAGAGCCTTTGCTATGCCTTATAAAATGTTGAAACTGACATAAATTTCTAAATAAACTTAGAAAGAACACACTATTAGTTAACTTTTACTAGGTTATACTCTAAAATAACAAAATCAGTGTTAACCAAGATTTTTTGTTGTTTTATATCAGACAGTTTTGAGTTTAGGGCTGAAGCCCTGGTATATAATGATGATATGGAACTGCTTCATTTTTCTTCTTCATCTGGGGCCCATGCTGAAGGACGCCCCCCGGGGATATAATGTTCTGTAGTGTCAGAGGATAACCCCAAGAGGGCAAACAGAAATACACAGTATTTTCCAAATTTTTTCCTAGAAGTTAGCTCACTGTCAGTTTCATCCATATTCTTTTGCTCAAAGCAAATCACATAGCCACATTAAGATTAACTGGGGCAAGGAAGTGGCAAGGGCAAGGAAGTGGCAAGGGCAAAGAGGGAACAAATAATTATGAACAAATAATTTCCATCACAGATAAAAAATAAGAAATGATCTTTCACAGTTGTGACTGTTAGTTACTTGACCTCTTATCTGGGTGCTGTCACCAAATCTACCTGCTTTCTTTCTGAAACAGAAGAAAATTCCTTCTTCCCTCACATGTCAGAAAAACTAAACGAGAGCATGATTATAAACTGCCTTGAGCAAAGTGGACCAAAGACTTAACAATTTCTAGTTTATCACACTGAAAAAGGAGTTGAGATTCTTTGTATTTTAAAATATCAAGTATCTATTAAAATATGCCACAGGGCTTAGAGGGAAAGGAAATAAAATGCATTCTTTGATAAATTTTATGAATGGTGCAATATTAGTAAAGAGAATTTTCTTTCTTATAAATAAATTAAGATTTTAATTAATGTGATAATTGTTTATTTTTTAATTAGATGGTTTTAACTAAATTCAATTGCTTGTTTGCAGAGTTTAGAAATATCAGTATGCTATATTAACTTCCTTAAGTATCACAGTGTAAGCAATAATACATTTTTATTGTTTGTACTCAAAACTCAGGTTGTTATGGGATTAGCATAGTATGATAATTTTTGTAGTTTATCTAACATATTTAGCATATTTTTTTCTCACTGAAGTGCACACAGTGTCTTCCAAATGTTTTCATATAACCCTACCTCCTTGATTAAAGGTAACCTAAGGTCCTCATCTGAAATTTGGTCAGAGGAAGTGGATGAGACAATTATGTAAGGAGAGAAGGACAAGCCATAGGCTTCTGTGATTCCACTTTAGTTCTTAGGACAATCAAACGTTCAACACTAATCGATGTTTTAAACATCAATAATGTCCATAATATCAGAGGATAAAGATTTTGTGAAAAATTGGATTCACATTTAAACAAAACTCACCAGTCATTTTGTGAGAACAGGATACCTTCAGCATGATTGTCCCTTTGAAAGGCCTACAAGGTGCTCCTGAGGGATAATTCAGGTGACAGTGGAATATGGTCATATGTACGTTTTAAATAGATCACTCTGGCAACTGAAAAAGCATGACTTTGAGGGGAGAAAAGACTGGAGGCAGAGACATTCTTATGAGGCTTTAGCTGAAATGGAATGAAGACCTAAATGAGGATCTAATGTAGGCCAGCAGGAAGAGGTCAAGTGACTCCAAAGATAAGAGCATGGGTTTTGCTGTCAAGTGGACCTGGCTTCACCTTGCTCCCCAGCTCTGCTACTTAGCACTTTGATACTGTAGAATATTCTTAGTCACTCTATCTTTCAAATTCCCTTCTCATCTATAAAATGAATATGATAGCAGTACATTTCTCAGAGAGGTTACATGGATTTAATGAATAAAACACATACACATTTAACATCATGTGTAACATATAATCAATATTCAGTAAATGAGAAGCAATATTGTAGTTCAAGAGGAAAATATTTTCCTCTGCCCATCTAGGTTCTTTGCCTGATTTGTAATTAAAATAACATAAGACAGATTAACAAAAGAAGAACAAATTTTATTATGTACATACAGAGTCACATAAGAATATGAGACCCAATGGCAGTCAGGCAGTTTCGGCTTATTTGTCATCCTGAGCTAAGGAGAAAGGCATAGGAGTCTGGGACAAAAGGGAAGGAAAGAAGACAATGTAAAGGAAGATGAGGAAAGCAAATGTTTGGAAAGCACATGTTTGCCATGTTATGCAAAGACAGCAGGACACAGGGAGGGCTTGGAACAAGTAGGCCTTGCTAAGTCCCCTAGTCTGCCACTCCTAGTTCATATTCTTTGTAGTTATCTCTGGTGAGAGTTCCCTTCCTGGAACAGGCCCTCTATCTAAATTATTTTAGGCCATTAAGGCGAGGTAAAAAGAAAAACTTTTTGAGACTCTGTTTCTTAAAACTAGTCAGCCTAAAGTAATTTTATGCCAAAGAAACACATTTTGGGGTGAAAAAAAAAATCCGTTGTACCTTGTAATAGGTAAAACAGTTTTCTTAATTTGTATGTTTGAGAAGTAGCACAGCACAAACCTACATCGAGGCCTTCTGACTCAAGTTTTGTGGATTTTCTACTGTACCATACTGTTGCAGGGGACATGTCGAGAGATTAGAAAACAATTTTAGAGAAGTTCAGAGGTAGATCAGTATTAAAGCTGGGGATATACTGAATGACCTTCCTGATCCATTTCATTTCAAGTATTCTAATAAGTGCCCTCCTGGTATCAGAAGTTGGTTATGATCCAAGCTCTAAATCTGACATGATGTGTATCATATGGAATAACTTTAGCTCCTCAAGGACACAGATTGCTTCCAATTTGTCTTAGTGTTACCCAAAAGGCAAACAGGAAAAAAAAAAAAAAAGGAGATAAGATTTACAGACGGGAGATAGAAAGCATTGTGTAGCAAAAGGATTTTAAAAGCTTTATTTAGGAAAAGAAGAGTCCTCCTCCGAGAGCGGGAGGTGAGCTTGTTCAGGGGGAGTTGTGGGGTCTTTGTCTCCTGTCCTCTTATACTCTTGCTTAGAGGTGGTCTTTTGATTGATTAACGGCTCTTGTCCCAGGAATGCTTAGTCATGCTTAATCCCTTTGTGAATGTACTTACCTGTGGTGTATACAGAAAAACCCAAAGGGGGAGCCTAAACCACAGGTTAATTATAATATAATGAACATTGGGTTATGTCCGGTTGAGTCCCTTCTGCTACCTCGCAGTCATGGTATTAACTTGTGTCTTGTTTTTGTTGTTGTTTTTGTTTATTTGTTTGTTTGTTTTGTTTTTGCTGGCACTCATTTAGGAGAATTCAGGACCCTTCAGGACCATCATCTGGACCATCTTCCCTCTCCTCCACCTGTGGGCCCAGTTCCCTGATTTACCTAACTACCTACTGTTAGTATTTATTCTCTGTAATTAGTATGGGATATGACACATAACAGTCCCTCAATAAAGGGTTACGTATAAATACATTACTTTTTTTTTTTTTTGAGAAACAGCTAATCAAATGTAGCTTAATTGACTTGAAATAAAAATAACAGATTAATGTAAACAGCAATGAAAGAATGGTCAGGGAGTGCAAGCAATTATTCCACTCTGCTCCTCTGGTCATACACTGTGGATGCTTTTCCTTAGAAATTCTTTTCTATGAGGGTTAGCCTAGGAGATAGGGTATTACAGGTTTTAGCAATGCCGTCATAAACTGAAAGTTTCCAAAGGAAAGCCCTGAGGTCCCAGCATCACATCCACCACCCTCATTATTAACATCTCCTCCATACAAACCTGTCTTTAATACAAAGCAGAATTTCTGAAAGCCTTAATATTGGTGCTGATTTGCTCACTAATGATTATTTTTCTTCCTCTGTTTCATAATGCTCTGCCTGGAAAATCTGTTGCAAGTGAGTGGCCGGAATTATAATTCTTCTAAGGAAGTGATTTATACATGTGGTTAATGATTTTGCATCTTCTCAGCTCAACCTTTACACCCCTCCATTCCTGCCCAACTCATTTGGTTATGGATATTAATCACAACCACAGGACAGGGAATGCTTTATTTTAATGTTTAATAAGTTTACAGCTCTTCAGATTGATTCTTGCAATGTGAATGTTGCTAATCATTACGCTTTTATGCTATAGGCATAGCCGAAAAGGCTGAGGAAGGAAGACATTCATTGATACCCAAGATAAAATAGCAGATATTCATGCAAAAAGAAAATGTCCTTTCTTCGACTCTAAAGATTAATAGTTACAATTAAAGATCTCCCTATCAGTGTGCATTGACTTAGACCCGACCGAGCTCAGCGAACACTGCTCACAGGCCACATCCAACTTTACGTGTTGGTAAACGCCTCTGTGATGTTGCCATGGGGAGTTGCTTCTCTCTCCATTGACAGAAATGAGGCAGTAATTAGAAGTGACTGACAAGGTGCTTTTCATCTTTGACGAGGAAAGATTTTTTGTGTCAAAATATCTCACCAGAGGAGTAATTTTCTCTGTGTGCTTTTCTTGTCCTGACACATTTTGCATGATAATAGAAAAGGGGAAATTGTTTCTGAATGTTGCTTAGTGACAAATAGCAGATACACTGCCTTTGCAGATAACAAGTGTCTGAATGCTGTCATATTGTGATATCAACAGATGAGACCCATAGTAAGCTGGGGATATTTATACTGGAAAAATAATTTGTTTTAGATAGAATAAAATCAAAGATATTAAAATGCTTTTTATGGTATTATGCCTCTAAAGGTTCAAAATTACCTGACAAGATTTAATCATCCAATTCTAAAATGCATTTTAAGGATTTAATCACCTGAAATTTTCAGCACAATGGAGAAAAGAAATAACCAGTATAATCAATTTGCTGTTTTTATAGAGCCTGCCTTGTCACTCAGCCTGTGGGCTACTGTCAATTTAAACCACTTTCAAACATCTTATCATTATGCTGGGCAATGGCCTACGTTGACTGTACTAAACCTGAAAACCTAAAAAACTATTCATGGGTTTAAATGGTTGAAACGTTAAAAAAAAAAAAAAGTTAAAATAAAAGTGTAGGGGCAGCGAAGTTGTCCCTGTTGGTTCTTTGGCAGGTCTCATAATTAAATTGATAGAAAGATTAACAAGAGAAAAACAAAAGTTTAGCAACACATTTACTTGGGAGAGACCCAGGAAAACTTGAGTACTTTTCCAAAATACAGGAAGCAGCCACCTTACATACCTTCTTCAGCTAAAGACAAAGGAGATGTTGGGCGTGAGGAGTGAGTTATGAGAGGTTACCAGGAGAAGCACAGTAGGCAAGGGTAAGCTTGTTATATGTAAGTTGTTTCCTTCTTCATTGAAAAGAGTATTGAGAGACTTAGAGGCATCTCCCTCCTCCTTTTAAGAGAGACACCCTTACAAATAGAGATTTCCCTTATACATGCAGATGTCTCTTACAGAAGTCTTATGTCTACTTGTTTTTCAGACCTTCTCCTGTATTTTGCAGTTTCTTAAAAATAATCAGCCTAAAGTAATCTTTATACTAAAGAGATATACTTTACAGTGGCAAATTCTCCTCCCCTACAATAGCTTTGCCTTGCATTAGAATCTGAATATGAAAGGAAGAGTTTGATCTTGAACTTGGAACTGACAATATTAAGAGAACAGAGAATGTGGTGCTTTTTTCCATTATTTCTTTCCAGTGTAGAGAGAGCACTTTATGGAATGTAAATTAGCACACAGTTATCAAATATAATAGCAGGTGGAAAGAAAGACAGTGTTTATCTGGAAGTACGAATCTGATTACACATTGCTGTTTGTGTAATACAGGTGTACAGTCATGAAAAATGTAGTAAGATCAGCAGTTTCTAAAGGAGCACTACATTAACTTCATCCAGCTGAGAAAATTTCTGAGTATACTCTGTCAAAAAAATAGAGGAGAGAGGGAGAATATTTAATATTGGAATTTGAATAAGAAGTTGAATAAGATAAGAACATCAGTACCCAACTATGAACATCAGAGGCTGCAGTCCATTTTAGGCAATTGGAGGGAACATGAAGATTTCAGGGGCTATTGTCATAACACTGAGATGGAAAGTAATAGGGTTGGCGATAAAGTATTACCCCAGTTCCTGAAGTTCATGTCTCTGAATCCCTCTATTTAAATTAAGACTGATGACCTTCTCTGACACCAGTTTGCAGTAGACATTATGGACCTTATCTTTCAAGATCCTATGCTTCAAGGAATTTTAAGGTGACCACAATTCTTGAAAAAATTGAAATCACAATGCTAATGTTTGCCCAAATCGGATGCCTAGAAAACTAAATAATTTTATGTTTTCCTCCCATTTTACTATTCTCATGTTCCTTTTTTTCAATTAACTCAGAATAATTGTGAGAACTTAGTATTTATTGGATCATTCAAGAATACTCTTGAATGTGCTACTCAGAACTCTCAGCCTAAAGAGAAAGTAGCCCCACAAGTTTTAAATGCCCACCATTATTTTCAGTCTAAAATCATTTTGGGAACATTAGCTTTATCTTCAGATCCTGAAGAATCCATTTCACAACAGAAAATCATACACTGGTAATTATTTGTTGTGTTTTATTTAATTAGTTAATAATAAAACAGTGCTTATAATATGTCATACAAGATTGATGTTGAGGACTTTACACATACAATTCTCATACTAGTGCTGGGTACATTATACATATAGTTCCCATTTTATCAATCAGAAAGTGAATGCTTAAAATGCAGAATAACTTGTTCTAGGTCTCACAGTTACTAAATTTCCTACATGGAATTTGAGTTGTGAAAGCAGAAATTGTACTGGACAAAAAGTTAAACAGGCAAGGAAAGCTTTATTCAAGGCTATTGCAGTAAGGGAGAAAGACTGAACTCATCTCTCCTGAAACAAAGATGGGATGGATTTGAAGCACTGAGTGAGCTAGTAGAAAAGTTCTAGAGGACGTTAGGGGAGAGGTTAGTCAGTGGGATGTGTTGAGCACATTGGGTTACTCTTGAGTTTGCATTTTTTTTTCAGTGATTAGGCCTAATTGGCACCCATCAAAGTTAGGCTTCTACCCTCCCACAGAGACTGGGAAACACGGATGCTGTCTTCCTTGATGAGTACATTTCAAAGAGATGATTCCTGGTCCTTGACAAAGAACATGCTGTGGGTCATAAAACTGACAAAGCCTAGGAGAAGATTTACATACATTTCAAAAGGGCAGAGAAGTGATTTACAATTGCAAGTTTTCTAAAGCAACTGTTCTAAGAAAAGGGAGGTCAGGGACCTGTAGTGAAGAAGAAACCTGTGTAATTTAGTCAAGCTCAGGAAGAAGTTGTCTTGGCCAAAGTCCATGTCTGTCAGGCACCAATGCAGGCCCTCCTAACCCTGACTTTATGTTGAATCCTATTTATACTGGTTCCCCAGTGACACTGAGGAATATTAGCTGTTTGTCCGCAGAATTGCATTTAATTTGCTGATGATATGACACCCCCCCCCGAATTTGTGGTATAATTATAAGTTACTTTCAGTTAATATTTATTTGCCAAGTATGTTCTGAATGCAAAATGTCTTAAAAACATTTTAGTAAAGATTTGAATAAATAATGCCAGAGTACAGTTGAGAAATTTGAGATTTGCCTATGTTGACTGAAATAAATGCACAACCTAAAAGTTGAGAGTTATGTTTTATTCGGCGGACATTTCTGAGGACCCGAACCCCTTCAAATCCGGGATGACAGCCTCTCAGATCGCTCTGAGGGACTGCTCCAAAGAGGCAGGGGAGGAGCCAGGACATATAGGAGCTTTACAACAAAGACCAGTAGTTGGAATGTTAAAAGATTACTGTTAACTGAAGAAAACCAGACATCTCAAGTTAAAGAATTTAGCACTTTTCTATGTATGGGAAGACACAAATGTCTGGGCTCATTGAAATCATTCCTTTGATATGCAGCTATTAGTCTAGAGCCAGTGTCCTGTGCTTTCATGTCCCTCAGGGGACACCACTGGGGGTGGCTGCAGAGGTGCGGCTCCCTGCTTGTCTGCATCCTGAGTTGGCTGATGACTTGGTGGCCACTTTGTTTGAAAGCATTCTTTGTTTACTGATATGGCTTGCAGTATTTTTGGTTCATACCTATGAAAACACATCTAGATAATGGTAGAAAAGAGAGAAAAATTCTGATTTCCCAAAAGTTCATAATCCATGCTCCTTTTACTATTATGCAGGATATGTGAGGATTTATTATTTTATCTAAAAATAATTATTCAACACATATTTATTCAAAAATATTTTCATTCAACAACAAAAAATACAGAATAGGCACTATACTAGGCGCTACAGATCTATCTGTGAACAAGAAAATTAAGATCTCTTCCTGTTGGAAATTACAGTCTGAGAAGAACCTTGATATTTTATAGATACTTTTGTAAATAATTGGTTACCACTGTGAGATGTTGCTAGGAAAGAAAAACTAAAAAGTGTTGTGAGTAACTATAGCACACTTGCCAAACTTAGACAAGGTAGATTTCCCCAAGGATGCCACGGGACCTGAATCTGCCAGGTGGAGAGAGAATTTGAGAAAGCAGTTGTGAAGGTCCTGAAGTGTTTGCTTAAACAAGCAAAGGCGTTTAATGTTGGCAAAAAAATAAACAAAACATTTTTATTTTAGATTATTTGGAGGGATCAAAAGATGTAGCAAAATTAAAAAAGAAAAACAAAACCTAGCCGTCAGGAAAATCTAGCTTAAGTTCTAGCTCTGCCACAAACTATGTCAGTTTGAGGAAACTGGGAATAAGGTTCATGTACACAATACATTATCTTCAGATTAATTCTCAGGAATGTCATCATTGCAATATTTATTTTTCTTCAAATCTAGTTTTGAATTGTTGGAAAAACATGTAAGGATCAGTTTTTAGGCCACCAAGGAAAATTTTGTAGTCACATTTCATTTTTGACTAAACATGGTATGTGGAGGCCCCCCCATGTACAAAAGTCTTTCCATGTGTCCCCTGTTTCTTGTTTGTAGGAAAAAAGTTTCTGCCTCCTAGACTTTCCCTGAGTTTCAAAGGGCAGATTCAGACAGTTACTTATTAAAATGAATGAGGAAATGTAGAAATAAAGGAAACACAATGAATAAACAATAGTGCAGCTATGTGGTAGGGCCCTGGTTCCTCTCAAGAGGTTTATGTAACAATTTGCTATGTGTCTCTTAAGTTCTTCTACAGGAACTAGGGCCCTCACCCAGGTGGAAGATGGTAACTTCAGACTGAGCACAGCACATGGAGCCAGACTGGTTGGAACCAGAAGGGTGATGATTGAGATTCTACCCTGTCACCCCCCTACCAACCAATCAGAAGAAGTTTGATGCAGGAAAAACAGATGTGGGGCGTGAGGAGGGGCATGTCCCAGGCTTCAGTTGAGCCCCTGGGACACGCCCTGCCAAGTGTAGGTCCTTGGCTTCACACAGGAAAGAATTCAAAAGCGAGCCACAGTGGAGTCAGGGTAGATATATTCAGAGAGATACATTGAAAGGCATGAGAAAGGTGATGAGGTCGTGGAGGTTGGGTGCTCAGATTAGAGTAGAAGTAGGTACACACTCCACAGACAGAGTGTGGGTCATCTCCAAAGTGGGAGAGAGAGAGGGAGAGGGAGGCAACCGCAAGGAACCCTGTTGCCAGTTTTTATGGGCTTGGTGGCTTCATATGCTAATAAGTGGAAGGGCCAGTCTAACTAGCCTGGGGAAGGGGCTGGGATTCCCAGGAAGTTGGCCATTTCCCACTCTTTGACCATTTGTGGCTAGCCTTGGGACTGCCATGGAGCCTGTGGGCATGTTATTCACCATGCTAATGTATTACAATGGGTGTATAATGAAGCTCAAGATCTGCTAGAAGTCAAATCTCTCACCATCTCGATCCTCAAGGCCTACTGGAGGTTGAACCTTCCACCATTTTGACGTTAATTGCTGTATCATTCCTTGAATGGCTGTGCCCTGCCCCCTTCCTGTCTCAAGTTCACACACCTTGGACCCTCCCCCGCACTCCAATTTTGCCTATAAAAATACTCTCCTGAAAACCATCAGGGAGTTTGGGTTTTTTGATCACAAGCCACCCATTCTCCTTGCCCAGCCTTGCAGTGAATCCTTCTCTGCTCCAAGCTCTGACATTTTGGTTTGTTTGACCTTAGAGTGCACTGGGCACATGGACGTGAATTCGAGAAAATGAATGATATTATTCACCTACCTTATTTGCCATGCTTGACTCTGAAGAAGTATCAACTACTTCCAAAATGCAAACCTACCTTCAAAAGATGAAATTTTGCCACCACTGAGAAATTCAAGTGTTTGTGCTACATAATAGAAATCCTATCAAAAGTTACACTATCTTTGAAGTTATTTTTCTTTGTGTAAATATGAATCACATTTATTAGTTGTCACATCTAATAAACATTCCTTGGCTCAAAGAGTTGGCATTAAAGTACAGAAATGGGGTTGGTGGCCTCTAGAATTAGAATTAGGTGTAGACAAAGGATATTGTCACTGCCCTGCATTGCAGTGTATATATTATATTTGCTTAAATTTGGTCCAGACTAGTTTGTATACAAGGCTCTTGTGGTAAAGCTGAAATGAGTTGCTGGACTTTTGAAAAGACTAGAATATTATGAAATTTAAATAATGACAAAGAATAAGAAGACTGATGCCTGTGGGTGTTTGTTCCTCTGCCCACATCCCTACAGTGTTGGGGAGAACAGGCCTTGAGGCTTTAGTGAAACTGATTCCCAGCAGTTGTCACAGAGGCAGGGAGCTGCCGCCCATCTGGATGATCTCACTTCACTCAGAGTAATTGGCTCTCAGGTCTCTGTTGAGGGGAGGCAGCCTGATGCCTCAGGCTTCTATTTTTTGCTCATTTGTTTGTGTTTTGGAGGAAGAAAATGCCTATTTTCTATATTGCATATAAATCCTTATATAGTAAAGAAACTTTGTTGATACAGATAAGAAAAAACAGGCAGATTGGTTTTGAGAGATATTGTTAAACATGCCATGCATCACTCTGTATTCAAATTATATCTTTTTAAAAAGTACAGGTTTTTAAAATTATATATAACATAATTATATAAAAATGCTTTCAAAGTATATACTTACTTAATAGATATAGTTGTCCCTGGAATAATTATATATAATTATGTATATGTTTATATATATATAAAATACTAACTGCAACAAATATATATATATAATATATATGTAATACTTATTGCAACAAATGTTACTCAGAGTAAATCAGAATTGAGAGATGAAGAAATATACAAATAAGATGTTACTGTTTGGTGTGTTTACATGATTTCAATAATATTGAGGTGAGAATTAGATGGACTAACTTCTTAGAGGAAAATTAAAATGAGGTTAAATTTAATTGATACAATTTTATCTTTACTTTGATTTCCAATATTAAAGGAGAAAAGAGAAGCAAGATTACCCTGGATAAAGGGATCAGACTTTAGGTGTCAGATTGTTCCCAAATTTTGTTTTCAATTTGAGTACTTTTTATACTCTATTACATTGCTATTTTTAGTTTGCCTTAATAATGCTTCAGTTTACATATACTTAATGTTCAAAAACAAAAACAAAAACTCATCAAAAGAAATAAATGTATAGCAACATGAAGTATAATTTCTGTGGCCTTAGGTACTCCCTCATCTTTCCTTCAGGTACCTACATATGAAAAAACCCTTATCCATTTTTCATGGTGCTTGTTTATGTCCTTGGGTACACATTTATGTATACATGTTTAATTGTGAAGTACTAAACCCAGTAAGAAAGAATGAGATTTCACAGAAAGAGTTATTGACAATATATGAAACTGAGTTCCCCTAAAACTAAATTCACCTGCTGAGTTTATAATAAACCTTTTCATCCAAAACTTATTTTTCCCTTTCTTGTCCCACTACTGTTCCATTCAGGAATGAGAAGTATCAAAGGAAAGGGGGACTGAAACAGAGCAGGACCTTCCGGGCCTTTCTCAGATACAAAAGATCCTCTTTGTTCTCTGTCTCTTGTTTTTAAAATAAGGCTTTAGTCTGCTAGGCCCTTTTTGAGTTCCTAAGAGCAGAATCAAGCAGTTACTAATTGGGGAAATGAAGGAATGCAGAAACGAAAGGAAAAGCATCAAGAAATAGTAGTTCAGTGGTAAAAGAGTCCTAATTCCTCCTAAAGGGGTAAAAGAGTCCTAATTCCTCCTTAAGGGGTATATGTAACAATCTGATGCATATCTTTGAGTTGTTATACAGAGGATGGTGAATCCATGCTGACCACGAGCACATAGACCCCAGACTGGAATCAGAAGGTTGATGAATAAGATTCCTGAAACATCACTCTGTTACAACACCATCAACCAATCAGGAGAAAGTCAACAACAATGAGCAACAACCCACACTTCAGATGTTGCCTTTGAAACCCTTCCCTGAAAGCCATGTAGAAGTTTGGGTCTTTTGAGCATGAGCTGCCCATTCTCCTTGCTTGATGCCCTGCAAATAAATGCTGAACATTCCTTTACCACAACGTAGTGTTAGTAGATTGGCTTTGCTGCACAGCAGGTGAGTAGACCCAAGTTCAGATCGGTAACATATACAAAGAATGAAAGAGAATTAATATAAAAGAGACTAAAGGGAAACATATGTCAACTATTAATATGGAAAATAGCTGAAAGAAGCCCTGTTTACATGCTTATGATAAATGGATTTTATAACAGAGCAGTTCCCGTCAGTGTTCATATATTTATACTTACTACTGGAGAAAATTTAATCAGCAAGTTGTATTTTAGCTGTGATCTTACCTGTATATAAGTTCCCCCATCACTGTTTATTGGCCATTTTATGAGACTGACATGCTACCTACTGTGCTAATGAGGCACCTTATTTATTGGCCATTTTAAAATGTTCCAGTTGTCCTATTGTTATAGTCCTTGGATTATTATTATATACTCAAAAAGTATGTATCTAAAGAAACAGATGACTATGGTACCATATAAATTGTACTGCAAAGAAAAATGAAATTAATAGTTTATAGCATGACACATCACTGAATAACAAAATATAAAAATGATAAACGTCAAAATATGAAGCGTTACAAAATCTAAGAGAGGCATGTCATGGCCCTGGCATGACACAGGACCTCTTAGAGAGGGGAAGAGCTAGGGTAGTTCTGTTGCTGAAAGACTGGCCCCCGTCCCTGATGAGCTAAATAACTCAGAGACAGGGTCTTAGAGTTTAGAAGAAAAGAGACAAATTTATTGCTTTGCCAGACAAAGGGGACTCATAGCAGACTAGTGTCTTCAAGACTGAACCTATCTTGGGGATGGGGCAGGGTGATTGTATAGTCATACCTTAAACAATAAAGCATCTATAACAATCAACAAAATTATTTTCTTCTCATAAGACTCAGAGTGGTGTCATGGTGTCTCCAGGTGACCAATTCTGTAGAGGCTAGTGGTTGTCACTCTTTCAATCTCTTTATCTTATAAGTGCTCAGGGCGTGGTCTTCATGGTAATTAAGACTATTTTGTAAGATTACAGTTCTGTGACCTTCTCCTTGGAGAACCAACTCAGAAACCAAGCATGATTGTTACTTTCAATTGCTGGAATAAATCAAAAACAGTAAAATTAATAGCTTTAGTTTTAACAATGGGTCTGGAGCTGTGAGTAGCAACTGGTCAGTGAGGTTAGTTGATAGTTTTAAGGGCAAGCATAAGAATAAGCATGTGTTAGCTGAAGTGCGGCCATTTTATTAATTCTTCAGTTCCATATCTGGATGAAGACTCATCAGTGGTTGCTAGAAGGCTTGCGATTTTAAGATCCATTTGAAAAAAAGGGAGAAATTTTGGCTGAAAATCAAGATTTAATGAAGCCATACAATACGACATTTTTCAAGCACCTTTTTTCATTTTCATTGGGATGTTCTGATTTAAAATGTCTCGTTCAAGGGAGGAGGATATAGCTTAGTGGTAGGTGTGTGCTTAGCACTCACAAGGTCCTTGGTTCAATCCCCAGAACCTCCATCAAAATAAACAAACAAACAAATCTAATTACCTCCCCTGACAAACAACAGCAACAACAACAAAAATAAATAAATAAAATGTCTAGTTCATGTTGTATACATGTTAATACCTAGATTTACCTACAAAATTCTATATCAAATAATTTGACATCTAAGTTTATGTTGGGGAGGAATACATTTTCCTCTACCCTTCTAGGTGCTTCTGGCTGGTCTAAGAATTAAGTTGACATGGGAGATTAACTGGAGAAAATGAAAAAAAAAAGTTTAATAACGTGTATATGTGGGAGAGGCTCAGGAAAACTGAGTAACTTGCCAAAATGACTGAAGCCTTCACCTTAAATATTATACTCAGTTAAAGACAAAAAAGGATGTTGAGAGTGGGGAAAAGTCAGTTATGGGAGTTTACCAGGAACAGCACAATAAACAAGGATAAGATTGTCACCCAGATTTAACTCTTTTCCACTGATAAGTTTCTAAAGATTTGATCATCCTCTGCTTCTTGATACAGAGGAGGAAGACACCCTTACAAATGGAAATTTCCATTACAAATATAAATGTTTCTTACAAAAGGACAATTCCTAATTGGTTTTCAGAACCTTTCCCAGGTTGGCTGTTTCCCAGAAAATCGTCAACTTAAAACAATATGCCAAAGAGACATGTTAGGGTGGCAAATTCTTCCCTAAAATTACAAAACCCAAGATCACACAGGGAATAAAGTATTTTTTATCAACAACTTGAAACATGTTATCTAAACAGGGGCCATTTATACATTTTAATTTAAGTATTTAAAAAATATATTAATTAAACTTCTAAACTATGATTAGGCAATTTTTAATAAATATCTTTCTTTCTGGAATTCAGAAATCATGTGCAAAGAATAAAACAGCATAAAATAATTAGGGACATATGTCATATAAGAAATGATAAAATATTATTTGCGGAATTGTTCAGAAGAATCTCAGTATCCTTCAGCAGTTTTTTCATATCTCTGTTACAGTGCTTACTGGATTATATTATGCTGTATCTATTTACATTTCTTTCTCATCTCCTGGTCCATAAGTTTTATAGTGTGTTCTTTCTTCTATTACCCACTTCTAAAATTTTGGTAGAAAGTGATATAAGCATTTTATTTTATTTTTTCCAGCTTTACTGGGGTATAATTGACAAAAATAAATTGTATATATTTAAGGTGTACAACTTGATATTTTGATTTATGTATACATTGTGAAATGATCACCCCATTCAAACCAGTTCACATATCTATATATCAAATCTTCATTTTAAGACTGAGTTAGTAGAAGATTTGTACTTATCCTCTGTGATTCCAGAGAACACCTATATGCTTGATATAATGGGTGTCAAGAAATGCTTTTTGAATGAAGACATTGTGGGAGAATAGGTTCTTGCCTCATGTAGGAAAGAATATTTTGGATACAAATCTAAGAAGAATTATAATTCTAACTCTTTTTTGGCTTTGGCAATTACATAGTTTTCTCCAATAATTTATCTTCAAATTTGTGGGAACCCTTCTTCTGCAATATATTGGACTCATGGATAAGTGAGGCTTCTGTTCCCATGCTGGGAATATTTTCAGCTGAACTTTTTGGTTAACACATTTTTATCTCTTTAAGCTACTTCATGTTATCTCTACTTACTTGACAGTAATCCTACCCATTTTTTACTTTTCACCAGATTTGTCTTTAATAATAAAAGAGAACTTTCTAACAGTCATGATTGTTCAAATTTGTTTTCTACTATCTCCCAGTCAGTATCATTGGATGTGTTCAAGAATTCTGTTCACATGTGTCAGCTTGGCTCTTGCAGAGTGAACGCAGGCATTGAAGAATGAGTTATACTAGATGATCTTCAAATTTAATTTCAATCTTGAGAATCTATGATTCAAAGAACAGTTAATAACATAATTTTGCGTAAACTTTAAATATATACTTTACCACCCTATCCGAGGACCCTTGACTGACTGTTTTACACTGAGCAAAGTAGCACTCCTAGAATGGATGAGTACAATATGGTGAGTGAATTCTCTGGTATAATGTGCCAAACTTACAAACAATTGATTAAATCTATGTGTAGAAAAGCTTAGGACTGTCATGAAAGGAAAAAAAAAAAACAAAAAGAAAAGAAAAGTGAGAAAGAAATGAGATCTAATTTACTACAATTTGTTAATCTTACCAAAACTAGTTTATGAGAGCATACACAAAACAGTATGATATATTCTGAGTACATTAGAATAGTTACTTTTAGATGAGAGAGTAATATGGAAGTAGGAAAAAGGATAAAAGTGAGTAACAATTAACTAATGAAGTAAGTGGCACCACTACTGATATGATATGAAGAGTTTTTTAAAAATATAGTCTTCTGCACATGCTATTCAATAAAAATATAAGATAGCACCAAACCCACTCTATTCCCATTGTGCCTTTAGTTTTCTTCTTAAAACTTACAGCCTCCTGATAGTTTGTTAATTTATTCTTTATTACCTGCCTTCGCCCATCTTCCTTGACCAGGAAGTTACCTTCATGAGAGCAAGGGATCTTTTTTTTTAATTGTATCCTCAGTACCAAAAATAAAGCTTCACATCAATTAGATACTTAAATATTTATTACATGAATTAATGAATTATATGAATAACTATAGTGAATTAGAGATTATGCCATAAGTTCTCTTTTTTGTCTAATATCTCTAATTGAAAATTTAATAAGAAAAAGAATCTGTGGTGGATGTTAAGTAGTGCTGTAGGGAGGAGTAGGAGACATTTAAGTAGTTATCAGTGGGTGATTGATTTCTGGTTCAATAGCTTTTTCAGTTGAGATGTCAAGTCAAATTACTGTTTCAGTTTAACTGCTAGTTGAGACTGAGAAGAATATAATCAATAAGACATGAAAGGAAATATTAATGATTGAATGTTATATCTGACCCAAAGAAAACATTACCAGCTATGCCCATATTACTAACTCTGAGCATGAGCTACTCTAAAAGTTTTTTATAAACTAATAAAAATCACTTTACCTCAAAAACATTTGGAAATATTGAAATATATATATATGAGTGTGTGTGTGTGCGCGTGCATGTACAGGTGAGGGAGCACACACACACCTACACATATATAGTGCATGTATAGATAAATGTTACTCTTACAAAACATAAAATTCAGTGTTCTTAAGACCAAGATGATAATTTGAAAAAATATTTGACCTTTGTTAACAAAGAAGGTAATGATGTTTCTACATTTTTTCAAGGAATATTGTACATCTTAGCACAAATTCAGTATCTTGCTATATATCTATAGCTTTATTTAAACCTAACATCTGATCAGTTCAAAATAGTCTCAAAGAAATGATCAAGTAGAGATAATAAAAGAGTTTTTATAATCTATAAAACCCTTTAAAATGTGCAATGATCAAGATACTATGCCTATTATTATTCAAATGAGAACATTCTTCAAATTTGTTCATTCAAATACTATTGTTGAGTACCTCTGAGTACCAGACATGTTTTTAGATAGTGGGGTTACAACAATAAGGATCCTGATTCTTTTGAATTTTCTATCTGGTATGATAGTTTTCAAACCTGGTTAAATATTAGAAATATCTAAAGTGTTTAAAATCATAGGATTCATAAATAATAGGAGTCATAGGAAGTTTCTGTTAGAGAAATGTGACTGTGCTTTTGTGCCTGTGAAAAATGGGAACACCTCACCATGTAAAAATTATGCAGAAAAGCACCCCCTAAACATCAAACATACTGTGAGAAAGGAAAAGATAACTTCTGACTAATTTTGAAAATTAAAAATTATCCTATTTAAAATCTATCAAGGCCTTTCCATTGCTCTTATAACAGAGTCCATACTCCTTAATATGGCATATAAGCTGTATAACATGTTGTGTTTTGTTTTGTTTTTCATTTAAATAATCCTGATTGGCTTTCATCAACTTCTTTCATTCTTCAAATCTCAGCTTAAATGATATTTCTTTTTTGAAGACTTTTAAAGTAATCTCTCTCCCCTCCACCCACCTGATGATCCTCATCTTATTAGTTCTATGGAATCTTATATTATCATAGTACTTGACATGCTGATTTGAAATTTTTAAAGTATTCTTGTGTATATCATCCCTGGAACAAGCAGTTTTCAATATGGCCACTATATTGCTATCATCTGGAGAACCTTTTTAAAGTATTCAAATGTCTGAGTCCCATTCCTAATAATTTCAGTTTATGTGGTCTGGGTTAGGTTTCAGGTTTTAGTATTTTTTAAACACTTCAGATGTTTCTAATATTTAACCAGATTTTAAAACCATCATACCAGATAGGAAGTTCAGAAAAATCAGGATCCTCATTGTTGTAACAATCTTGCCTCCAGAGGAAACATAGACAAGGCCATTGAAAACATTGGATGGAAAACAACCCCTTTGACTTTCAGCTTCTATGGAAAATAATTAATTATTGCCTAAAGATGAAATCTGCTAGACAGAAATCTCCTGGATTTGAGTTCATGGAAAGGCACAGAGAAATGAGGATGCAGTAGGAAAGGAAAAATATAATTAACAGGACTTTTGTTGAGTGGAGATTAGAAACCATCACTCTACTGTTAATTTTGCCCCAATTTAAGATATGATCTACTACCACACCAGTTCCTGTTTTTTCAAATATTTTGTGACAAAAGATACCAAGTACCTGCATATGCTTTTAGATCATTCATTTGCTTTTTTCCTCCATATCTATCTTTCTTCTTGTATATTATGAATCGTCAGGTGCCTTAAAGTTAACTCATTAATGTGTGATACTCATGAGACAAGCAGAGATAGGTGATCTAGAAATAATACTGGTTTTGAGACAAGAGGAAAGAGAGTAGGGCACAACCATTAAAAGAATGACATAGCCATCAAGGATATGACAGAAACTGGTTAGAATCCACTAAGCCCAAGATGGCAGAAGATTTGACTTCCAGTAGTCCTTGGGCCTTAATAGATGCTCATTGTAGTACATTAGCATGCTAAATAACACACCCACAGGCACCATGACAGTTCTGAGGCTGACCATAAAAGGCCAAAAAGTGGGCAGTGGCCCAGTTCCTGGAAATCCCCACTCTTTCTCCAAAACAGTAGGAATAATCCTTCCACTGGTTAGCATATAACATTACCAAGCCCTTAAAAACAGAACATCCCTACAGCCCTGGGCCACTGTCAATTTCCCAGATAACCCCATGCCCTGGGGCAGTTCTCTCTTTTGAGATGGCCCGCATTCTGCCTATGGAATGTCTGTCTCCTAGGGCTGCTCTTGCTTTCCAAGATGACCCCATCTCCCCAGCCTCTCTTGCTTTCTGAGATAGCTGACACTCTGTGGAGTGTGTATCTATCTCGTTGAATAAATCTACTTTCACTCTACTATGGCTCACTCTTGAATTCTTTCCTGTGTAAAGCTAGGAACCCTCACTTGGCAGGGCACGTCCCAGAGACTTGCCCTAGAACTGGGACGTGACCATCCTTTCACACCCCATTTTCCTTCAACAGTTTCTCCACTGTCCTTTAATGTTTTCTTATTTTGGGAGGGTCTTCAGCTTCTAACAGGATTCAGTAACACACAGTCCGTTGTCACACAAGTCAGAGGAGCCAGGCAAAACATATCTCACTGGTAGTTGTAAGTAACTTTTATTTCATTAAAAATGTTTTTTTTTTTTTTAATGAAAAAGAAGTCATCATTTTTATCATTAGTCTCTTTTGTGTATGAATATTTAAAAGCCCTCAAAGCGTTAGGAACCAAAAGACCTGAAGAAATGATGACTAACTAGCTTTATTGTTTTTCTGACAGTCTGGTCCCATATGTCTGTGGTTATTACCAAACAGTAAAAAATAAAGAGAAATACAGAATACTTTAGAAATTGGTTTTTCTCTGTGCTGTGTAGAAAATATTGGGACAAAGACTGTCATTTATCTCAAGTTAAGTTGTTGATTTTTACCAGCTTGAGCTTCTTAGTGATTTTATATAAGATCAGTGATACCATAGGAAGCAAACAAGTTACTCAAGGGAGTTATTACCTGCCCACAGTTCATACTTACTGAATTCTCATGTATTTAGTTTGAGAAGAATTTATTTTTACATTAAGCATATATATTTCTAGAAATTATATTTCTATTTTGCTGGTCAGGAGTACCTACAATTTACTTCAGATATTTTTGTAATTTTCTGTGGCTGCTAATTTTTACTGTACAGTATTTGGAGATGCTTGTCTTAACAAGGCAGAAGCTGCTTTACCCTGGGCTTTTCCACATGGAGGATCATCTGATGATAATGACGTGTTTCCAACAGTGGCAGAGAAGCTACCAGGGACACAGAAGGCCTGTACAGATGTCAAGACTGCCGGGGACTACGTTGCCATGGTTGATGCACCCAGACTGTAAAGTCTCTTTGAATTCTTTTCACATAAAAGAGGAAATCTGAAGTTCAGCCTACAAGAAAGAGTATTAAAAAGACCAGGAGGGTTTCATCTGAGTTCCCTGGGTGATAAGACACATCAATCTGAAACATTACTAGTGTGTTGCTGATTCCCTAGTCATTCTTCCATTTGCTATGGCTGAATAAGGGAGTGCTGTTCCATCAAGGGAAAATCATGCCTCCTCCCCTCAAAAAGCTTTTTACAAGGCCAAGCTATAAAGTGCTAGATTTATTAACAATTTCCATTTCAAGAGAGGCTGTGTTTTTGTGGCAGTAAAGCTGTGCTTTAATGCAAATGCAGCACTCAAGCCTGTTTTTCTAATGCCTTCACAACTCCTATAAATAACGCATCCCTGGGTGGCAGCCTTCACTTTTAAACAATTTGGGCAAACTGGTTCAAGTTGTAAACATTCAAATGCACTTCCTTTAAGATAATAATAGTTTTGCAAACACTCTGGAATTTGCCAATATGCTTTTCTAAATTTGATTGCTGTTTGATGGCAAACTGGGATTGTGTCTCAGTGAATTTCACCCCCAACCAAGGGGCTCAGGACCACAGAAAAGTAAGGATGTATTACAGCAAAATTTGATGTTGAGACGAACTGTATCTAAGTTCTGTAAACTGAAAGTATTATGAGAAACTTTTTTATTCCCATTACTCATGATAGATCTCTGAGTCCAACAAGTCTTCATTGCACTATTTTAATATCTTAAGTGAAGAAACCCAAGTCAACCTTATTCTAATCTTGACTTGCTCTTCCCCTTTACCATATGCTTGCTTTTTGAAAAACATAAAAATATCTGTGTATTGGTTAAAAGAATAAAAATATCGCATTCTCAAAGTGTTTATTATTTGGCGAATAAGAAATTTCTTCTTGTTGAGCACCTGAAGATTATTTTCTTCATGAAAAGTAGAGTAAAATTTTTGAAAAATAGAAGTCTCTCCAAAAGTGGCATAACCCACCTTGGGTTACATACCTACTACTGCTGACTAGGACTTGAACTGAGAGAAATGATGGGTGTTATGTTTTATTCATAAACCAATAATTTTATAGTAGTGTGTTAGCAAAGGAGAAAAATACTCTAAATGGTTTGGTGAGAAATTGAGTTATAGCAAGATTGTACAGAAAAGTAATCTATAAAGCATGGCATAGTAGAGAGAGATAATTTAAAAGAAAGGGATTGTTACCAGGAGGAGGGGAATAAAAGTTACCTCAGTTCTTCGTCACCTGAAAAAAAGGAATTTTTAACAAGAGACAGAAAGCGTGATTTAAATAGAAGATTTTCTTAGTAAACCAAAAAGGTGGTAAAATTTGGTATAACCCTGAGAATTGGGGGTGGGCCAACCCTGGAGAAGAAAAAAATGACACCACTCCTTCGATTTTTCCTGTTCTTATATCATGTTTCAGGGGCGTTTTTGTGATTGATTTCTTCATGGCTCATATTCCTTTTGCTGAGGCATGCCCATCTCTTTTGTGCATGTTCTTATCCATGATGCACACAGAGAAACCTACAGGAGGGGGCTCAAGCTGCAATGCTAATTACACTATAATGAGTTAAGCTGGGTCCTTCTCGCCACTATTCAGCTGCAGAGTTTGATCCTAGCCGACTTCTTTGCTGGCCTTCATCTAGAGAAAGTAAAAGTATGTGGAGCCCCTTATCCTGAGTGCAGGCGTACTGTTATTTTCTAGGTTACTCCCTCCCCCTCCTCTCCTCTTGCCCAGTGCTCATTTCTATCTAACTGCCTAACAGGATCATAATCCTGAACTCTACTTTTTATTTTTCAGATTGCTTAAGTATCATTTTAGGCTCTTTCTTGTTGCAAGTGTCAGGCAACCAATTTAAAGTGGCTTAGACAATAAAGAGGACCTATCAGCTCATACAACTAGAAGGCCCATGGTTTGAAAGTTTAGTTCAAAAATGTCATGAGAGATCTCTGCTCTGCATTCTATAAGGTCAGCTCATTATAGGGCTGAATTCTGGGTTCACTCACCCAATGTACAACAAAGCCAGCCTACTGACACTAGGTTTTGGTGAAGAAAAGTACAGCATTTATTGGAGAGCTGCAAGCAAGGAAAATGGGCAGCTAGTGTTCAAAAGACCTGAACTTCCTGATAGCTTTCAGGCCAGGGTTTTTAAAGGCAGCATTAGAGATGCAATTGCAGGGTGCATGATCAGCTCATGGACATTTTTCTAATTGGTGGATGGTGAGTTAACAGTGTGACTTTTTGGGAATCTGAATCATCAACCTTCTGGTTCTAACCAGTCTGGGGTCTATGTGCCTGTGGTCAGCATGAGGTCAACATTCTCCAGTGGGTGGGAGTCTCACCATCTGCAGAACAACTCAAAGATATGCATCAGATTATTACCAATATCTCCTGAGGAAGAACTAGGAGCCCTGTGATTCTATTTTATGTTGTTTAAGCTATTATTTCTTACTTTACTTGCTTGACTGCTTTTCCTTTGTTTCCCTCCTGAGGGAACTGTGTTCCTTCATTTCTCTAATCATTAACTGTTTGAGTCTGCTCTTTGGAACTTGGGGATGGTGATCTAACAAGAAGTGGGAGGGTCTGGCTGAGTTTCAAGCTTCCTCCTTACATAGGCTTCCACATGTTTTCAAAATGGCTACAGCAGTTCTAAGCTCCATGTCCTCACAAGGAGCAAGAACATCTCTGGTATAGCTATTGTAAGACTTCAAGGCTTTGAAAAGTTCAAGACTTTAAGACTTCAGCTTCAACTTCGTGACCTGGAATCTTTAGCACAATTTCCTTTGGTGAAGATCCTGCGGACAAATCCCTGAGGACAAGGACCAATGGCATACGTTGATCGACTCCAGCCCCCTTTTCTAAACCAAACTCCTGGGAAAAGTGGACAGCATTGCCCTTATTGGCCTTCAGGAAAGCAGAGCCCACCTCTGGAACCTGGGTGATGTCAGTTGCCTCTGAAGCTCTCAGTAAATGTGGGCAAAAGAAAGCTAACTGAATGAAATTCTCAGTACTTAGTAGGAGCCAGACATTGGGAAACAGATGCTGGGTTAAGCAGCCAAGAAATGTTCACTCTGAGTGCTTATCCCCAAGATTAAGTATGTTCTTCTTGCCACTTAAACAGTAACATTTATTAGAATTCACCTGATTTGGCCATTTATTTCACTGTATTTATGGTTTTTTTTTCCCAGCTATCTGGTGCTATTTCTGGGGAATATTTTATTTATTTAAGCTTTTCTCTTCACTTTAGTGACACGGTAATCACCTATAAATCTTTTGTTCAGCTAGTCATATGTTCTTCACAGTCTTTTTTCCTGGGCACATACTCTCTCCTCATCTAAGCTGTAAATATCAGGAAGGATAAACGATAAAGACATATTTATTAAAAGATTGTTACCTTGTGAAAAGTATAAACCATAGGAAAATGTAACAGCTAATCAGCATTGCAATTGTCCTTTTAAAAATTCTGTTCCCCACATTTTTACTATTCCCCAGTTAAGACCTAGTATTACTGTATTCTCTGTTACGAGTACATGTGTCATTGCCTAGCCAAAGCTAAATTATTTTATTTTTGCAAGGAATATTTTGTTACTATACTGGAATGACAAGAAATTTAGTTATAAGTAACCTAGGGTTAGATGGATAAAAATTTCATAAATCTCATTTCGTTATTAGACACCATTTCCTTTAGTTATACTTTAATTTTTTAATGGTTTTCAAACCATTTGTTATGGCTAACAGTAGAGAATCACCTATGGAAAGTTAGTACTAACTGGCTAAAATTGGTTCAGCATCAGCCTGACACCTGGTGATCATGAGTTGTTACCCCTTCAGCAGAAATGCCTCTTCTCCACTCCACTGAAGGTTCTGCCTCTTCTTTCTGGGCCCCCTACTACCTAGCTGCATAGGTGCCCCTGCTGCCAAGGACCCTGTGGCTGTATCTCCCACACCTCCACCTCTCCTCTCCTTGGACCAAAGGTGAAATAGTTTTAGGTATTTAAACATGTCCTTCAATCCTTGGCCGTCCCCATGTTGTTGCCACTGCCTGGAAGAGCAAGTGATTCTTAATCTTCACTGAATATTGTAGTCACTGATGGAGGTTTTAAAAATCTCAGGCAAGCAGCACTTAAGACAAATTAAATTATAATATCCAGGGCAGGTGAGGCCCATGTCTTAGTAATTTTTTTAAACTTCCCAGGTGAGTCCATTGTGCAGCTAGAATTCAGAACCCTCTCTTCATCCTCGCAACTCCTGATTCTCTTACACGTTTCTCCCTAAGCAGCATTAGAGGAACTTTTTCTCACTGCTCAGATGAGGGTTGGTCTGAGGGATACCTTCACAGCTTCTGTGTTTCTTTTTCACAGCACTTTGTACACTTGTAAGCTACTTGAGAGCAGGTATAGTGCCAATTTTGTTCACAAGTGTATCTTCAGTTCCTAGAATGATAGGTAAACGATAAATATGAATTGATTTGTCCTGCTCACTAGGACAAACCCATTGAAATCAGATTGCTGTTCGTAATGAGATCAAGATGGAAGCTACTACCACGTTGTAAGGATGCACTTAAAGCTCTGAATGAGCGGAAGAAACACCACCAGACTTGTACAACCATTACTGTAAGATGCAGCTTTGTTCCCAGTGCTTAGGTCTAAAGATTAAGTAAGGATCACTTGAAAGCACAGAGTTCTCAACCTCTTTCTACGAATGAACAAAGTTTACCTCTCAGCCCACTTCTGTCACACATACACCCCCACCCCCTCCACACACACCCTCCACAACCACCAGATGAAGTGCTCTGGGTATAACTTGTGGTGGAACGCAGACCAAGATGCCAAAGACTCAGAGAGATGAAGAAAAATTTGTTCTTAAGCCAGTTTACGATCCATCCTGCCGGTCCTTATTTTCTAATCCAGGTTAAATCTTTTCTCAGTGGAATGGACGTACAAATAACCATTGCCTGGTGGACAGTAGAAAAATCCTACCTAGACCTGTGATATACATAATGAAGTTCCCATAATAATTCCACAGTAGCCCATTCTGGATTATTGACTCCTATTATTTTAATCTTGCAGATCAAGAACACTACTGATTAAAGCAAATAGATGATTTTTCTTTACAGATTAGAATCAGTCTAGTACAGATACTACCTTCATGTAATTCTGCATTCCACACAGAAACGTACATATACTCAAACATAAAAATAAAATTATGATATCTTACATCAGACATAATAATATTTGGAAAGAAAATAGCAAAATGACTAATGGAATATGAAATGTCAAAATATAGGCAGATGCAAATCAGAACCTGGAATTTGCCCCAAGCGGTAGGAACATAATATGATTAGAGATTTAAATTAATTTGGAAACTTATGGTGTAGGATTTCATTTAGTTATTCCTTAATGATTTCTTAATTAATAAAAATCACATTAACCAGAATGGGCCTTTCCTTTAATCGAATCTGAAAGTTTGATTACTTTTGGATTCAAGTTAAAATTTAATTTTTAAGTCAGTTATTATTATAATTCTCAACTCCTAGGCTGTCCAGTTCTAAATATCAGATGCTGAAGCAAACCTTAATTATATAATAGTGCTAACACATACCACAGTGCCTGACATATAGTAAATGTCTGATAAATTTTGTTAAATGATTTCATACTTAAAATCCTTGCAATCAAATGGAAAAGGAAGAAGAAACTTTATTTTAAAATGAAAGACATATTTATTATTTGTAAGAAAAATAAATTTATTTTCAGACAAACATAACTTTTTACCTATAATGAGTTGATGATATATGAAAAGTAAGTTAAAATAATATTATAGTTTGACTCATAAAATTAACAGTCTCGTTGCATATCCTTACCATATTGTGTCAAACTTAGAATTTTTTTTATCTATTTGCCTATACACTAATGAATTATAAGTAATGTAATTTTTTCAGCTTGAAATATAATTGACAATAAAAAATAAGATATTTAAAGTGTGCTCGATGATGATTTGATATGTGTAGACACTGTAAAAGGATTCCACTCATCGAATTAATTAACAAATCTGTAACCTCACAAATGTCATATTTACTGTTTTTTTGGTGAGAACATTTAAGTTTTACTCTCTTACCAAATTTCAGTTATATGATAGTGTCATCAGCTATAATCACCATGTTATAATTAGATCTTCAGACCTAATTATCTTATAAACTGAAAGTGTGTGTCCTTTTACCAACCTCTTCCTATTTCCTTCACCCCTCAGCCCTTGCCAACCACTTTCTGCTCTCTGTTTTTGTGAGTTTGACTTCTGTTTTTTGTTTGTTTCTTTGTTTGTTTCTTTGTTTTTTCAGTAGATTTCACATATGAGTGATACCATGTGTTTTTTGTCTTTTTATGCCTGGCTTATTTCATTTAGTCTCCAAGTTCATGTATTATGTTACAAATACAGGATTACCTTCTTATTTAAGGCTGAATAATATTTCACAATATATGTATATATCACATATTCCTGATCCATTTATCTGATAACATACATTTGGATTGTTTCCATATCTTGGCTGTTGTGAATAATGCTGCAGTGAACGTGGGAGTAGAGCTATCTCTTGGGGAGATTAGTTTCATTTACATTGGATATATCCCAGAAGTGGGATTGCTGGATCACTTGGTAGTTTTATTTTTAATTTCTTTAGAAACCTAGATACTGTTTTCCATAATGGCTGTACCAGTTTCTCTTCCCACCGAGAGTGCACAAGAGCTCCCCTTTCTTAAGTCATTTTCAACACTTGTTATTTTTTGTCTTTTTGATAACAAGTCATTTTTGTTGGGTGTGAGGCGAAATATCGTTGTGTTTTTGATTTTCATCTCCCTGATCATTTGTGATGTTGAGCACTTTTTCATGTACCTGTTGGCCATCTGTATATTTTCTTTGGAAAAATATTTGTTCAGATATTCTTCCCATTTTAAATTGGATTGTTTGTTTTGTTTTGTTTTTGCTATTGAGTTGCATGAGTTCTTTATATATTTTGGATATTAACTCCTTATCAGATATATGATTTGCAAATATTTTCCCGCATATCCTAGGTTGCCTTTTTATTTTTGTTTATGGTTTCTATTGCTGTGAAGAACCTTTGTTGTTTGGTTAATAGCCCTACTTATTTATTTTCACTTCTATTATGCTTTGCTATATCAATATATATATATATTGCCAAGACCCATATCTAGGAGCTTTTAACCTGTTTCCTTCTAGAAGTGTTCTAGTTTCTAGTTTTATATTTATGTTTTTAATCTATTCTGAGTTAATTTTTGTATGTGATACAAGATAATGGACCAGGTCTTTTCTCTTGCATGTGGCTGTCTAGTTTTTTCAGTACTATTCATTTAAGAGACTATCATTTTCCCATGGCATATTATTATCTACTTTGCTTTAAATTAATTGACTGTATATCCATGAGTTTATTTCTGGCTCCTCTATTCTGTTTCATTGATCTATGTGTCTGTTTTTATGCCAATACCATACTGTTCTGATTACTGTATCATACATAGTACAGTATGAAATCAGGAAGCACTACTCTTCTCTGTCCAAATTGCTTTGGCTATTTGCTATCTTTTGTGATTCTCTACAAACTTTAGGATTGTTTGTTTCATTTCTGAAAAATGCCATTGGAATTTAGACAGATTACACTGAATGTGTAGATGGCTTTGGGTAGTGTGGACATTTTAACAACATTAATTGTTTCAATCCATGCGCACATAATCTTTTTCCATTTATTTGTGTCTTCAAATTTTTTCATCACGGTCATAATGTTCAGTGTACAGGTCTTTCTCTCCTTGGTTAAATTTATTCCTAGGTATTTTACTCTTCTTGATGCAATTGTAAATGAGATTATTTTCTTAATTTCTCTTCCTGATAGTTAATTGTTGGTTTATAGAGATATAGCTTATTTTTGTATATTGGTTTTGCATCCTGCAACTTTGCTGGATTTATTAGTGCTAAGGGATTTTGAATGAAGTCTTTAATTTCTCCTGTCTATATCTGTATCTATATAAATGTATAGATATACATGTGGATATAATTTATGTTATTCCTAAATAGTGATAGTTTTATTTTTCCTTTTTGCTTTGGATACCTTTAATTTTCTTTCTTACCAAATTGCTGTGACTAAGACTTCCAATACTATATTGAATAAAAGTGGTGAGATTGGGCATCTTTATCTTGTTCCTGATCTTAGAGAATCTTAGAGAAAAAGCTTTCAGCTTTTCACCATTAATTATGATGTTTTCTGTGAGTTTGTAATATATGGCTTTTATTACATTGAGTGCTGTTCCCTTTACACACACTTTGTTTTTATCATAAATGGATGCTAAGTTTTGTCAAGTGCTTCTTCTGCATTTATTGAGATGATCATGTGATTTTTTTCCTTTGTTTTTATTGATGTGGTACAACACATTGCTTGAATTGTGGATGTTGAACCTTGCATGCATCCCTGGAATTAATCCCACTTGATCATGTTGTATGATTATTTTATGTGTTGTTGAATTTTATTTGTCAAGGATTTTTGCATCTATATTTATCTGAGACATTGGCCTGTATTTTCTTCTCTTTTCCTGTCCTTGTTGACTTTGGTATCAAGGTAATGTTGTCATCATAAAATGAGTTTGAAACATTTTTCTCCTTGTCTTTTTTTTTTTTAGGACAATTGTAGAAGAATTGGAACTAATTCTTCTTTAAATATTTGGTAAAATGAACCAGTGAAGCCCTATTATCCTGAGTGTTTGTTGGGAATTTTTTGATTACTAGTTAGCAGGTTGTTCAGATTTTATTTGCTTCTCATTTAGTCTTTGTAGGTTGCATGTTGTATGAATTTATCCACTTTCTTCAGGTTGTCCAGTTTATTGGCATAAAATTGTTCTTAGTATTCTCTTATGATCCTTTGTATTGTGTAGTGTCAGTTGTAATGTCTTCTCCTTAATTTCTAATTTTATTTATTTGAGTCTTCTCTCTTGTGTTTCTTCATAAGTGTACCTTACCAAACTTGATAAGTGGAAACGTCTATTATTTAAGGGTTACATGTTTGTCTATTTTGTTTGTCTTTTTTTAAGCTCCCATTTCATTGAACTTTTCTATTTTTTTAGTGTGTTTTTCATTTAACATGATCTGCTCTTTATTATTTCATTTCTTCTGCTTAATTTGGGCTTAGTTTGTTCTTTTTCTAGTTCCTTGAGGGGTAAGGTTAGGTTTCTTATTTGAGATTTTCCTAGTTTTTTAATGTAGGTATTTATGCTGTCACTTTCCTCTTAGAACTGATGTTGCTGTGTACTTTTAATTTTAGTATATTCTATTTTTATTTTCATTTGTCTTAAGATATCTTTGATTTCTCTTTTGATTCCTTCTTTGGTTCATTCATTGTTCAGGATCATGTTGTGTAGTCTTTGCATATTTGTGAATTTTCTAATTTTCTTCTTGTAATTAATTTCTAGTTTCATATCATTGTGCTCAGAAAAGATGCTTGATATGATTTCAATCATTTTAAATTTATTAAGTCTTATTTGTGACCTAACATATGATGTACCCTACATAATGTTCCAGAAGTGCTTGAGAAGAACATGCATTTTGCTGCTGTTGGATGGAATGTTGTCTAACATTGATTAACGCCATCTCCATCTGGTCTAGTGTGTAATTTAAATCTAATGTTTCCTTGCTGATTTTCTGTCTGGATGATCTATCCATTTTTGAAAGTGGGGTACTGAAGTTTTCTCCTATTGTAATATTGTCTATTTCTCCCTTCAGATCGGTTAATATTTCCTTTTAAAATGTAGGTACTCCTATGTTGGGCACATAAATATTACAAGTGTTGTATCCACTTCTTGGATTGACTCCATCATTATGTGATGTCCTTTGTCTGGGTTATAGTCTTTGTTTTAAAGCCTATTTTGTCTAATCTGAATATTGCTATGGCAGCTTTCTTTTTGTTTTCATTTGCATGGAATATCTTTTTCCATTTTTCTGCTTTCAATCTGAGTGTATCTTTAGATCTGAAGTGAGTCTCCTATAGGCAGTGTATAGATTTTTTTTTTCCTAATCCATTCAGCCACTCAGTGTCTTTTGACTGAAGGACTCAGTCCATGTACATTTAAAGTGATTATTGATAGATATGTACTTACTGTCATTTTGATAATTGTTTTCTGGTTGATTTTGTAGTTCTTTTCTATTTCTTTCTCCTTTTTAAAGACTCTTTCCTTATGGTTATAAGATTTTCTTTAGTATTTTGTTTGGATTCCTTTGTCTTTAATTTTTGTGTATCTGTTAAAGGTTTTTTGTTTGTGGTTACCATGAGATTTATATATACTGACCTATATATGTATATAGGTCAGTATGTATAAAGCTGTTTATTTTAGGCTTGTGGTCACTTAAATTTACATGCATTCTAAAAGTGCTACATTTTTACAACCTCTTTCCACACTTTTATGTTTTTGATATCATATTTTACATCTTTTTACTTCAAGTATCCCTTAACTATTTACTATAGTGATAGCCGATTTTAAGACTTTTGTCTTTCAACCTTCATATTAACTTTTGAAGTGTTTGATACTTTATGATATATTTGCATTTACAAGTGAGATTTTTTTCTTTCTCTTTTTTATTGTTAGTTATGGACTTTTCTTTTTTACTTAACAAAAACCCTTTAAACTACCTAGTAAAGCTGGTTTAGTGCTAATGAACCCTTTTAATTTTCATTTATCTAGGAAACTCTTTATCTCGCCTTCAATTCTGAATGATAACATTACCAGGTATTCTTGATTTTAAGGTTTTTTTAATTTTCTTTTTAGCACTTTAAATACATAATGTCACTCTGTGTAAGATTTCTGCTGGAAAATCAGCTGATAGCCTTATGGGGTTTCCCTTGTATGTGACTCATCATTTTTCTCTTGCTGCCTTTAAAATTCTTTCTTTATGTTTAATTTGTACCATTTTAATTATGATATGTCTGTGTATGAATCTCTTTAAGTTTATCTTTCTGGAACTTTTGGTGCTTCTTGGAGCTGGATATGTTTTCTTCCCCAGGTGAGGAAAGTTTGCAGCCATTATTTCTTTTAATAAGTTTTCTGCCCCTTTCTCTTGCTCTTACCCTTTTGGGACCCCTATATTCAGAATATTAGTACAGTAGATGCCTTCCCAGGGAATCTCATAAACTATTCTCATTAATTTTTTCCCCTTTGTTTCTTTTTGCTGTTTTGATTGAGCCATTTCCACTGCATTGACTTCCACATTGCTTATGTTCTTCTCTCTCATCCAGTCTGCTGCTAATTCCCTCCAGTGTATTTTTCATTTCAGTTATTGTATTATTCAGCCCTTACTGGTTCTTTCTTTTTTATACTTTCTATCTTTGTTAAAATTCTCACTGTAGCATATTTATGACTGTTACTTTAAATTCTTTATCAGGAAAGCTATCTCTGTTTCGTTAGGAAATTTTTTTTCCTGCTGGTTCATCTTGTTCTTTCATTCTGAATAAATTCCTCTGTGTTATATTTGGTATTATTAATCTTCACAAGTATTTAAAGTGAATAGGATTATAAGTTCTTTTTGTCATTTTTTAATCCTTCATAGTTGGAGGCATCAGTGTTTAGAGAGCTTAAGTAAATCAGTCAGGGTTGCATGGCTTGTGAGTATTAGAGTTGGGATTCAAACCTAAGTTCTAAGATGTCATGCCTTGCTGTTTAATTGTGTAACGTTGTCTCTTTTGTCTTCCAGTTGTCATTTTCTGTCATTTACCCTTTATTTTTTGTCCCTCCTACTGATTTCTCTTCCTCCATATTATACATGCCTTATATATTGGGATTCCCTAAAATTCCTTTTTTTTTAATGTAGCTCAAGGGAAGTATATAAAGTTCTGTAGAAAATTAGTGGGAATTGTGTAAGCATTGTACTTAAAAACAAAACAACGTGGGAAAAAAAGTCTGATTACTTTCAGGAACTATCATGATTTAGTTGGTGAGCACACAGTAAATTATAGGATAAAATACAGAGGACCAGGTAAATAGCCCATAGGTACCCATCAAACTGTTTAATTAGTGTGAGAATAAAATGATTAAAAATTAAAATTACTTGAACAAGTTCTCAGGCAAATTCTCATTTCTACTTCTTTCTTAACGAGTCTTTAATTAGCTGAAATTACATTGGGGAAGTTTCATGCCTACTGTATCTTTGCCAATATACAGAATACCCTTTTCATTCACAAATGATGGGTGTAAGTGGATAATGAAACATATTCCTCAGGAGAAAGGTAAATTGTAGTCAATTTAGCATTATTGAATATCAACTTGTGTATATTTTTTTGCTGAATGAAATTAAAGTCAATAGCAAGCAAGGGAAGATTTGGTTTGAAATATTTTATGTTTGTTTTCCATAATTCCACTGCAAACTACTTTGAAAGAAGTGTAAAAACAATCTTACTGGAAAGATTTTTGCATCTTTGTAATTTTAGAATAAACAATGGAATTACCTATGATTTACATTAAAATTACCATCTTCAAAAATATAAAATAAGGACCAGGCTAATAGTATGCAATAACTTTATCTTTCTGCTATTCCAGAATATGATAGATCGTCATATAAGATAATTTTCAAATGATCAATTTGTTCTTATTCTTAAAGACAAGCACAACAGAACAGGTCAAACTTTTTCAGTATAAAATTGAAAGAAAAACTAAAAATATTGTGAAGTACTTAAAGGACTTAACAATCCTTAAAGTAATTTTTCTTTCTAAAAAAAAATAAGATAAATCTGATTATAATCCAGATGATTGTGTCTCTGCCATTTTTACAAACCCAGTAAATATCTAACAGTGTAATTTATACTTGTGGTAAAAACCTACCTTTATAAACCTCAATCAGTCAGAACCCTTAAATTTTTGTAAATGTAAATAAAGCAATGTTTCCCTTTAGAATTAATTAAAGTATAAAACTTTTAAAGTTAACTAGGGGGAAGAGAAGTTACTATTTCTATCATTAGAGAATGGTATATATGAACTCAAAGTATAAACAGCAAAACAATAAAAACTGTGATAATATTTTATTTGGAGTAAAGCATTTTCAAGGAAGCTACTTCCGTTAGATATATATTTAAGGCTGCTATAGAAAAAAAACAGCCCAACACTAAAAAAGTACCTTTCCTTTCATATTTTATTTTAATAAGGGGGAAAAGGATAACAGAATAGCTAACTATCAGGAATGTGATGTCAGCTCTTAGCACTTGAAAATGAATTAAGCTCCTGGTGTTATATGAAAGAGGAAGGAAAAAGAAAGCGGGAATCCATTTAGTGCCTCCAACATTCCAGGCATTTACTAGGTCTTTTATCTACATTGTTTCATTTAATATGAACCTTTGGCTTAGGTGTTGTTGCTCCAACTTTATAGATAAGAAAACTGAGCACCTCAAAAAGTTTGACAGCTTGCCTAAAATCTAATTGCCAAGAAGATACAAAGTTTCTAAAAGTTTAAGGTGTTATGCTATGACTATTATAATTGAGTTATATTGTTGCTCAAGGTCTAGTTTACAGAACACACTTATAAGCAGATAATAATAAAAAGACTAAAAAGTGGCTTACTAAAATCACATATATATTGAGGGATTATGGAAGAAGTCGTAAACACTACTTTGGTTGTATCTTAGAGGTTCCTATGTAGAATGTGAGGCAGCTAAATCCAGTCAGCATAACATGTGGCCTTGTTTTATTTGTTCCAGTTGATAAAAACATGGGAAGTCCCTTTAGAGTATACAGAAGAATTGACACAATTAAAGCAATAGATGAATCAATGCTAATCATCAACTCGTAAATGAATATACCTTTCCCTTTCTTTAAGACAGTCTGGAAAGCTCGATCAATATTGCTAGAGCCATGAAAAAGTGATCTAACTTATATACTTGATGTCTTGATGTGAGTCTTAACTGGAATGAAAGGCTTCTATATGTAATTTATGAATATTTTTCATGATGATTAAAGGAAAGAGATCCAAAACCAGAGAGAGAGAGAGAGAACTAAACAGCTGCAGACTTCTCCATAAAGTACTACTCAAATCCTCCTTAATTTTCCCTGGGCAACAATCAGCAAACTTCTCATTAGAAGAAACTTTAAAAGGTTTGCTGATTTGCAAAACATGGCATGAGTGATGTGTACATTACTTGCATAATTGGTTTTGTGCGTACATATGGCACATGCTATTTTGGAATTGCACCCCCTCTGTGTTCATTATAGCTATTGCTCACTCTATTCCCTGATAATCATTTATAGTTTCTTGTCACAGTTTATTATTAGAAAAGCAATGAGTCAGCAGTTTAATGCACTCTCCTTTAACAACCTAATCTTAGAAGTTTCTAAACCACAGTATATAGTAATAGAAAGCAAGCAGATTGCCCAAAGTTATTTCTAGGTACTGGGCTATACATTTTCCAGAGACTGTCTAAACTTTAGTAAGTCTTCTCTTTCACTGTCCTTAATAAATTCTACTATGATTCTTAAAGCAAACAGTTTGGTTTTTGTAATAGTGTATGTTAAATTTTCAATAAATCTATACTGGTAATATAAATTGATTTCTGTATTTTCTGTAATTTTTACATGGCTGGATTTTGTCCCAGTCTGTTGAGATATATACAGTATATAGTTACATTGTTCAGTTGGAGAAGCCAAAGAACAGAGAAATAGGAAAAGAGGGAAATCTGCTTCTTTTACCACAGTTCTCAGGTATTTGTGTGGCTTGGAGATGAGCTCACCAGAAGTACCACGCAGGAGACCCGTTTCGTTTGGTTATTTCTATTTTAAATTAGCTGTCTTCCTACAGTTTGGGGTCCAAGGAGTTAGAATGTTAATGTTTGCTTTTGCCAATTTCTAGATTCTCAGACAAGGATTCTAAGCAGTAAACTGTTTACAAACCACTGTGCTGTGCACAACAATCATATTGTAAACCTATGTGATACCAGTTTTATATCTTAGATATGATTGATTTGTAATACAATCTTCAGACTATACATGTATCAATAGAATTAAGAACATACACACTGTTACTGAAGTTTGGATCAGCTGCTCACTGTTTGAAAGCTAATATTTGAGAGACAAGTGTTAGTTGGAAAGGAAAGATTGCTTTATTTACGAGGCTGGCAACTTGGGGAGAAGGAAGCCTCTTGTACCGACTCAGAAGATTCTGCTCTGCCATGAAAATTTTTAAAGGCAGAATGATCTCAGTTAATCACTGAGGTAGGGCGTCAGTTCTTCCTCATTTTCCATTCCATGCAGACTTGCTGACTCTTGGTGATCCTTCTTTAGATGCTATCCTATTCACACAGTTTGCACGTGGAGTTACTGAAGGGGAAGCTGGGGAAAAGTTCTAGTCATCTGTTAATTACTTATTCTTCATTCCCACTTCTTTAATCTAAGAAAAGAATCAACAGGTTTGGCATGGCATTGTGATCAGGGACTTGCAAAACCTATCCAATTAGTGAAGCATGGGGCACACGCTACAGGGGTTTGGCTAAATATTGCCTAGTGATCTCACAGTTGTAATTAAATTTTTAAAGTTTGAGGGAAACAGAAATGGGCAAACAGGAAAGGGACAGAAGAGTTGTTTTCAACACTCCTGTTTTAATGTTGCGTAAAACATTTATCTCCCAAGTCTCCCATGGGGAGACTAGTCTGACTTCTGGGCAAACTCGATGTGTTATTTTATATTACTTTGACACCTTAGGAAGCACACTACCATAATAACAATTTGCTGGAGAAATGAGACCCTATTACGTATTATCATTTGAAATTATGTCAAGTTATTTTATATTAAATGTGTCATAAATGTAAGAACATTTTCTTGTGTGATTTTTATATAAAAGAAAGGCACTATCTGGACCTTCTTAAGAAGACACAATTCTAAACATAATTTCAGACTTCTTAGAACACTGTAATATAATTCTAAGTAAGGCATTGCCCTGTACACTGGTGAGGAATATGAGGGATGTGAGGGCAACAAAGATGGATGGACAATTTCTGACTTCAAAGTGCTGTGCAACATGTATGGAGTGTGTTCTGTACATCAGGCACAACTACTGTGACAAATCTAGGGAGTATATACACCAATCCTACCTTCAAGTTACTCAAATTCTATAGAGTTTCCAGTAAACCTTCACTCTACTAGCTAGTTATGAAGGCTAGTTTTCAGGCATGAATAATGTTTAGCACTGTAACCAATTTCATCATCATTCCCATCTTCAGCACCGACATCATCTAACGTGTTAACATGCACTACTGGGCGCCAGCCACTGTGCTAAAATGTGTTTATATTTTATTTCATCTAATCCACATGATTCTATGAAATAGATGTTATTTTAATCCCATTTGGTAGAGGAAGAAACTGAGACTTGAAGAAGTCATATAAAATTCCCAAGGTCACCAAATCAGAGTCAGTATGGACACAATCTCGGTCTTCAGTACAACATCATACTGCATTCTCTATCAATTTCTCCTTCATAGAATAATATTTTGAAATTGTTTTAGCCCATAAGTTAGACTGTATTATTGTTGTTGTTTTATGTACGTAATCAATATGTTTAAATTTGAATTAGAAGATTAGCAGCACAAAGTCGGAACAGGATGAATATAACAAATTTAATTGTTTTTACTTCCTAAAGTAAATCAGCAAGCAGACATCAACAACAAATTACACATTTGACCTTATGACTCACTTTATTATAAACTGCTGTAGCAGATGGATTCCAAGACCGATGACATAGCTTATCTGGTTTATACCTTGTTAACCTTTTATTTCACTGTTCTTTAAAGTGAGAGCTCAGAAGTCAGGGAAGCATCTGCCTCGGTTGTTTCTCTAAAGGCATTTTAATCCACATCAAAGCATCCTGGAGAAAATATTTAGAGTCAGATATTAATGGAGAAGGCATAACTTTAAAGACTGATTAATGCACAGCAAAAAGCCAACCCCAAAGCAAGATATTTAGTCACAAATATCCTGGTATAACAAAGAGTAACTGTAATAGGACAAATTATCACTATGGCATTCAGCAAAGGGAACATACCAGTAATCCTATTTTGAAGTCTGTTTTTTTGCATAAGTCTTTATTGTACTGACAATTAAATCTAAATATAATCCATGACTCTCTTATAAAATGTTCATAAAGTTGATAAAAGTAACATACTAAGAAACTTCTCCATCTGTAAGGAAAAATATTTGCATTTATAATCTCAACTAGTCTGCCACAGCCAATTTTTCTGTTCAGAATAAATTGATTTTTGGCTGTGCATAAATTAAATGTCAACACATCTCAGACAAAACTACTTATGGGCAGCCAAAAACCAGGCTGTTGAGCTAGAAAACAAATTTAATACAAATAACTGGATCTTCTGTTTACTCAACAAGAAGATGCAAAAGAAGAGGAGCTTTAGTGATTCCAAGTATGTCAGTGTTAATTAGTTGATTTGTAAAGAGAAATTCTACCTCCTCCTCGCCTCCCATCATGGACCCGGAAAGCTGTTGAATATTATCTTTCTGTCCAGCTTTGTATTATAACACATTAGCTCCAGCTGAACAAACACTGAAAGAATAATAAAAAGTACTCATATTTATAGTGTAGTACTGGGGTCACTGTGTGAATATTCAATTTAAATTGACTGACCATTCCCTCTAGAAAGGGTTGACTGAGTGCCATTCTTCTGCCCCCTTTAAAAGAGAAAGAGTGTGTGTGTGTGTGTGTGTGCGCGCGCGCGGGCATATTCAGTCAGTGCTTATTGGGTGTCAGAAACTCTTCTAAGTACTGTGACTTGGAGATATACTAGAAAGGAAAACAAAATTCCTAACTTTCCACAGAAGTCCAGCAATGAACAAAAACATATATAGAGTATGTCATATAATACAAAAATAGAGTAGGGTATGGAGAATGGGTGGTGGTAGAGGTTTGGGAGGAGTACTTTGAGAGATTTTCTTGGTTAAGGCTACATTTGAATATAGAGTTTAAGTTTAGGCAGAAATAGAAAATGTGGCTAACTGGAGAATAGTATTCCAAGGAGAGAGAGGAGTGTCCAAAACCCTGAGACTAGAGTACACTTGATGTTCTCAACAAATGACAAGGGGCCTTTGTGTTCAGAGTGGATGACAAAAGAGAGGATGTTAGACCATCAGAGATGTACACGGGTCAAGGATATTCAATTTTATTTTAACAAGGAAAGAAAGCTCTTAGAAAATAGTATTGTCAGCAGTTTTTAATTGCCTTTGGCTCAATATTATTAATTGTGTTTTCTATTATATATATATTATCTTTCAAAAATCTCAAAGAAAATTGACAATTCAATATTGTAATTTCCAAAGTATTTATAGCCAAAGATTGTGTCCAGAAAGGCATTTTCTGGGATACCTGGTATCACTGATATGTTAGCCTGTTAGCACATTTTGTTATGTGAGATTGTTGTCAGATTCCCATTATAGTCAGTCACATAATATTTCAACATTTAGGAAGGTAGGGGGACATCAAAGGAATATTATGAAAAAAGAAACTGAGATTCATCGAAGATGAGTGACTTACCCACAGTGAAAAAAATCAATTAATTCTACTCATGATTTTGTCAATTTAAGTTTTTGAAATAAAATCAGGCAATATAGAGTGTAACAGGTGATGGTGTGCGAGAGCCAGTGCATTGGTCTGATCTCACAATTTTGTGCACATCTCTTCCCAACTCCTGGTTCAGTGACACTACATTGGCAGCTTGAAGTCATCCATGGTGGGAGTATCTGTACTGTGGAGATTGGCAAATACTAAAAATCAGGGCTCTATTTTTTTTTCTTTTTTGGAGAACAGAATTACCATGCATATTTGCATGGGAAAGGAACATTTTAATAGTCATCCTGTATCTTGCTATATTTTATTAGAAATATGTGCTTTGATACATAAAATTCCAAGAGGCAGAAACTGATCTAGTCATCTATGTTTCCAAACTAGAATCTAACAAAGATGTGTTGACTCTAAACACTATTACCTTAACAGAGAAAATGTTTGATGAGTTATCTTTTAAAATTTATTATTTTTAATTATAGTTTTTCTCAAGTTAAAAAATGGGCCTAATATGTCAAAAAGCTTGATTATATTTTATGTTTCTTTTTTTTTTTTCAGTAATTCATTTTCATATTAGATAGGCTTGGTCTAATTTTAGATTGGTAATACGAAAAGTGATTAAACACATTCATTGGTTTGGCAGGCAAAGCTTGATTTGTTGAAAGTACAGAAAAACATATTTTTTATTAGTCAGTGGTTATAACCAGAGTAGAAATCCTAAGTGTACAATAATTACATAAGTGAATATGTCAGTCTACACTTAATATCCAACAGAACACTATCTGCAATATAAATTCAGTCAATTTAGTATTAATGTTGAGTTTTTTTTCTGGAAACTCATAGAAGGTATTTCATTAAGGATTAAAGTTTATTTTATTTGTAAATGGGTCTGATAGTCTTTATTGTTCCTACAATTATGTCTTTATTTTTCCTGTTGATTTGAAGTGTTCAACTGTTTCCACTACTTTATGTTATTTTATTATTATCTAGGAAGATACAAGGTAAGTTTAAGAATCCAGTGTATGTTTAATTATAAGCACTCTGAAGACAGAGACTCAATTTCCATTCTTTACAAGTGGGATTTTAATTTATTACTTTTAATCTTCAACAAAAAAAAATTATAAATCGTGTTCTTTGAATACTAAAATCATGACTAGGTATTGTTACGTTTAGTAGACTATTATTTTTACTTTGCTGAAGTGAAACATTCAACTGAATGGATGAGATGTATTTAAGTTTGGTATTATCAGAAAACCTTTGTTTAAATAGATCTCTGAGAGTTACTCGCGTAAACTTTATATTATAGCGAAATGCGCAGTGGTTTTATAGATTTATGAAAATATAGTCTTGGTCACAGAAGTAACTTAAAGGTTAAACTCTTCAGAGTTTTGAAGCATTTGATACCCTGCTTTTATATTTCTGCTGGTTACAATAATGCTAGAGAAGTCAGTCTTGCAAAGGTTAACCCAATATTATACATGCAAGTTCTATATGAGTTCAACCAAAACATTAGGGAAGAAAGAAGTCTTTTGGAATGAACAGATTACTCAAAATAGTTTCTAGTTTCTGAATGAAAAGAAAGAAATATTAAATAATCAACCTGGAAACAACTTAAAAAAAGATGTGGAGCTAATCTTACTCCACAGGCAAACAGGAGTCTTATCCACTCCATATATAGGAAATTGTTTGACAAGTTTTGTTGTTGTTGTTGTTGTTGTTGTTTTTGCTTGCCTGCTTGTTTGTGACACTAGACCCGTGAGCAAGAAAATACAATAAATATCAAGTTGACATTAAGCCATTAAATATCTAGAAAGAACAGTTGTGTTAAAAGTTCAGATGTTGTGTCCAAAGGGGAGGCTCATACTGCAAATGCCTTTCAGCTATGAATAGAAAAGATGATTTGCATGTCTGTTCCTCAAATGGTAACAAAAAGGCACTCTGAAAGATTTTCTAAATATTTGCCTTCTCTTCTCCTCATGACCTCCTAAAATACAGATCTTACAATGCAGAAAGGTTTGCACTAGTATCTTTTAGGTTTGGAGGAAGAGACACATGCGAACAGTCCTAAAGAAGGAAGCAGCAGTCCTTTTGCTGGTTTTCAGATAGTTCTGGGAGTTGGAATAGCCTTCTGATGCAGAGACATTCAGATTATCTCTGCTTTTTTGGTTTGCTTCTCACTCTGGACTTCTCCACGTAGAAAGCATTTGATTGGATTATTTTATCTTCAGCCAAAACTAATTTTCTCATTGGAGGCTTTTGGTATGGACAGTGATTCCTGATTATAGAGACTAACTTGATGCCCTTGATTTTGGAAGCCACATCAACAACCTTTAGGAAGAATTCCTTGGGGATTCTTTGTTCCCAAGGCACTAAGAAGTATAACTGACAGGCATTTTGAGTTTCCTTGGCTTCTTCAGTGAATTTCACCCAATGCCTGTTCCACTTACTTTTGCCATTTATTTTTCTAAAATATCTATATAGTATGTAATGATCCTGAATAAAGCTTCTTGTATCTCCCTGTTACCTCCGCACAAAGTTCATATTCAATTGCATGGCATGCAAGCCCTTTAATTGTTACAAAACTACCTCTGTGAATTGTGGGAAAGTTCCGGTATAAAAGCAGAGGAATCACATAGTTTAACGTATGTCTTGCCACTTAGCTGGCTATGGCAATGCACTTATTCCTTCCAAAGCTCAGTGTCCACAACTATAAAAAGTGAAGATTATACATGATAAAGTATACAGAGTGTCTACATAGCACAGTGCCTGCCACTAGGCAAGGACCAAAGTAACTAAACAGCAAAGATTATCTCCACTTCCCCATCTTCTGTTTCTCAGAAAATCTCATCAACTGCACAGACAGCAGAGAACCTGCCACGGTCACCTTCTGTATCAGAGCAGCCGCACTGTAGAGCCGCAGGATGCTCTTCAAAGTGCAATCAGTGTGAAATTGTACCCTCTGAAGATGCGAACCGACCACGTGACTTTTATGTGGTGGCCTCACTCATTTTCTAGGGCTTAGGCCTTGCCTTTTGGTGGCTTGAGAGGATAATGAAACAAACTGAATTTCTCAGAAGTTGAAAAGTTTGTGTTTATACCATTAAAAATTGTTTTACAAATTACTGCAATTCTTTATTTCTGGCTTAAGTGCTTGTTTCTGCTTTTATCCTCTAACTCCAAATGAACGTTGAAACCATGCTGTGCCTAGAAGGGCTAATCGGTTGTTGTAGCTTATTCGGGCTGGAAGTGTTAAATACGGAGCCTGACGGCAATGAAATTAGGGACAATACTGAACCAGAGTTATATGGACTGTAGCTAATGAATGGTATTTATCATGCCCAGTTTTTAAATAGTATCTTTTACTTACAGTAGATTGGGTTGTGCATTGAGGGTAGAATGATGGGAGGCTAGGGAAAGCGATGCAAATTTCTGGAGAAATTTAAGTTGTCAGTGCGTTGGCAGTTCTTGTTTCAGGATCTTTCTATTGTGATATTTCCCTTGACAATTAAGCGGTTGCATAAATTATTGTTATTTTTGTATTCCAATGAATTACTTCTCTCATCACTCACAGAGACTTGCTAATTAATTTCATTAAATCAATAAATATTTAGCAAATGCTATGCACCAAGCCTAGTGATCTTATTTCAAGATGGAAGCTCTGGTCAAAAGACACTCATAGCCTAAGGAAGAAGACTGATCATTAAAACAGCAGGATTAAGTGCTACAGTCAGGATAAATACAAGATGCTAGGAAGATGTGTCTAGTGCTGAAAGATTGCTAGATTTAATACAACTCTCTAACCATAATGCAAAATCATGAGTTTATTGATTGTTTCCTTGGTTTGGTATGAAACCCCTCTGCAGTGAATCTTGGATGACTAGTCATCCAGTCTGCTTTGCAAAAATAAAATTACTTCAGTGAAGTGTATTTGGAAAATAAGTAAGTAAGAAAAAATATGGGGGAAAAGTTGTCCCCAAAAGGATTTATCACATATGTGTCACATTTTTGATAAATAGGATGTTTTCAGTGTGCATGCAAACACTGAGATTTTAGAAATTTTAGCTTGAAGGGCAAAACAGGCATTTCAGTGTTAATGGTAATAATTATGACTGTTCACATACATGATTCCAAATCATCAAAAAGACTCTAGTGTTGTAATAAAAAGAGTAAGTTTCTAGAGCTCAAATCCTTGCACTTTGAAAACTGGAACAAGGTATCTGTCTTAAGCCTCAGAATCCTTGCCTGAAAAGAGGCATAATAATGCTTACATAATGGAGTTGTGGAGAGGATTAAGTAAGATAATGATGAAACAATACTTCATTGACTGCCTGATATATTGAAAGCAGTTAATCAAAGGCAACTTAAAAGAAATCAGTGCTTAACTAATTGTTGTCAGGGCTTATGGTTATATAAGAAAATATAGGCAAAATAGAGCTTTTCTCTACTTGAAATAAAATGTTGACAGTACTTTCCATTTCCAATTGGAATTTTACCCTCGTGGGAAAAAAAAATTGGAGCAATTCTCAGCATTCTTGCCATTTGTTGTCCATGTAAAGGCAGCACTGCTCCCCAGTTGCACTGTCACAGAAATGTCACTTCTGGGAAGCACCATCAGCAGGACTCCACTTTTAGGGGCTTCCTCATTCTTTCTTCCCTCTCTCCTTTATTGCCTAAAATTTTATAATTCATTCTTGTCATCAGAAAGATTCTTTTTATGAGAACAAACACACAAAAGCAGTGTAAGAAGAGGTTTTTTTAATAGTGAGGTTATGATCCCAACTGTATACTATTCATTGAAAAATTTCCCCTAATACATATTTAAAGAGTGCCTACTATGTGCTAGGCACTGTTTTCAGCTCTGGGAATACTGGGGTGAATAACATACCTCCAATCCCTTTACAGTGTTTGTGTGCTGTTGAGAAACAGAGATGAAGTAGGAAAATTATTAGAACATAATTTCTAACAGTGAAGGATTTTGACAGTAATTCAATGACCAGTGCTCTCATTTCACTTTAAAGAAGCTACTGAGAGAACTAGGAAGGAGAAGACTGTACTCTGTATTCTTATTGCTGAAGGAAGCTTGAAGAAAAACAACAGAATATGTTGTTGCACCCAAGTTCACGTGCCTGATGCAGTGAGGTCAAACAAACCGAAACGTCAGAGTTTGGAGCAAAGAAAGGTTTATTGCAAGGGCCGAGCAAGACATACAGGCTGCTCATGATCCAAGACCTGAACCCCAGTGGATTTCAGGGAAGCATTGTTTTAAAGGTAAGATGAGGGAGAGAGTTGCAGGGTGTGTGATCAGCTCATGCACAGTTCTTTGATTGGTTGATGTTGAGGTGGCAGGGTGGTGTCTAAGGGGTTAACGTCATCAATCCTCAGGCTCCAGCGGGTCTGGGGCTACATGATTGTGGTCTCATGGTCATCATGCAGTTAGCTTCTTCCATCTCGTGGAGGGTTTAGTATCTGCGAATCATCTTCAGGAATGTGCGTCAGACACTGTTATCTACGTCCTTCAGGGAGGAACTAAAGATTCTTTGACTGATAGATGGCTGATTTACTGTGTAAACTGTCACGAGTTCTCCTGGCCCAGCTGCTGTTTTTTTGTCACTATATGTTCACATTCTCTAAGTCGTTAATTGTTGAACCAGTCTTTTGTGACTCAGGGGAGGCCTAGGAGACTAAAGCTTTTCTACAAACAAGAGGCAGGTAGAGTTCATGGGGTAGGGCTGGCGATGTGTTCTGGGAAGGCCCAATAGGTTCCTGCTTAGAGTATGTGGATTCAAGACCCAAATCATCTTCTCTCCTTGCTGCAAGTAGCTACCTTAGAAACTCCCAAAATGGAACTGGTTTCATACCGAAAAAATTCTAGTATATACAGTTTTCTAAATACTGTGATTTATGTTGCACGATATGACTCTATGACAATGTTGAGGTGTGAAAGTAATTTGCTGTTTTTATGACTGATTTTCCCATTTCTGAATGACAGTACAATGCATGCTTCAGAATTTTATAAGCTTCGTAAATATATATATGTGTGTATGTATATATTTATACAAGTGAAATCTCTGTATGATTTCCTTAATCCAATAAAATTAACTTACAATGCACTTTGCTTTGTAAGTCTAATTTTGAAATTTGAGTAAATCTTCTGGTGTCTCCAAATCCAATTCACTCCCTTATTTACTTTGCCTTTTAGAAATATGGCTTTTAGTGGAAAAAATAGAGCTGTCCTGCAAATCTTGCAAATAAATCAACAACTTGTCATAGATTTTACATGCATGACAGATTTCCAGAGTCAAATTCTGTGGTAATAATGTCATCCTGAAAAGAACTGCAGCTGTCTATTTAGGTGTGTTCCATCTCTACTTGATAGGAATAATTACCTTCCACCCTCAGTAGGTAATTGCCTTTTGATTGAGGTCATCAGAGCAATCAAGACAGTGAGAGGTGGAAATCTTGAGTAGGATAAGAGACAAAGGGAAGAATCATGAACAGAAATTTAAAAGGAGAACAAGAAAGAAGAGGTTTAATTTGTTTCTAGTATTTTATTCTGTATTAATAATTTGAATCGTAGCAGTCATTAAAATCACCATAATATACAACCTAGGTTAATTGGTTTGATAGCTTTATTTTTTTGAAGTGGAACACCAAATTCTTTTAAGCATTTGATTAGGATCATTAACATATTCATACAAATGACAACTTACTCCCTAATTTAGTCTACAGATATTTGTTGCAAACACATCCTGTAAAAGGTACTGGACTAGATAGAGCTGGAAACAAAATAAGGACTATTTCTGTCCTAACAGAGTTAACATGATGATGATTGAAAAACAAAAGAAATTTATATTCTTTTAGATATACTTAAAGGAAAGAGAAATTGGAAGCAAAAGGAATGGAGAAGATTTTTATAAATAGGACAGTGAGGAAGAAATGTTTGATAAATTAACCATTTTCTTAAGTAAGTGAGACTGGTTCTGGGGGATGGGTTTGCATGCAGAGAAAACAGCAGCACTTTAAAGTGTTTAGAATGTCTAAAGAATTTGAGGATGTTGGCGTGGCTAAAAGTGTGAGCAAAGGATATGTGTTAGATATTCGCAGTTTCATGGGTGCATGCCCCTAAATTTCCAAGTTAGGACCTGCCAGTGTTGGGGAAACAGTGAAAAACAAAGCCTTCTTCCATCCCCAGAATCTTCTCCACAAAGATAGCAGAGAAAGAAAACGCTTTTATTATTGAGTGAGCATTGAACTAGAATGTGATGTTGCATCACAGATTATCAACTAAGTGATAGCAAAGATGGGAATCTAACCACTTACGTAGCCAATCAAATACAACTCATTATTCAGGCTTTCAAAACAAACAATAACTAGTCCTGCAGTACGAAGACTTGGTGGCACCTTTGTCACACATAGTTCATCCTAACTTTACCTAGTAATGCGAGTGACCATCTACATTAATACTTACTTTCTTGGCTTTTTTTTTTTTTTAAAAAATAACAAACTTCTATCTTTGTAGGTAGTTTTATGACTTGGAGCAGGGAACCCGCTGAAGTTCGGCGCCTACCCTCGCAAAGAAACTGGGAGATGAGGGCACTGTTTCCCGTGATATTTATATTTCAAGTAGATGTCTTCCAGGTCCTTGAGAAAGCCATTTCTAAGTCATAAAGCTGACAGAAGTCTTCTTTCTAAAAAGCTTCTGAAAAGATTCATATACATTTCAAAGAGACAGAGAAAACACTTATGTTTTCAAGTTTTCTAAGGTAAATGTTCTAACAAAGAGTGAAGAGAAGGAAGTCTCTTCCCCTATTTTCAGTAAGGGGAAGTAAGCCTCTTAGTTTTAATTGGCAAATATCAGTTAAAATGTCCCTACACAAGGAATACACGCATCTGTGCTTTTCAAACTTTAATGTGCATATGAATTGCCTTTTTAAATGATGATCTTTTAAAAAATGCAGATTCTCTTTTAGTGGCTGTGTGGTGGGTCCCGTCAGCATTCATAGCAAGCTCCTGGGTGATGCCACTGCTGCTGGTCAGAGGAACCAGAGTTCTTCAAAGAGGAACACACTTTGAGGGGCAAGGTTAGAGCTAAGAGAGGCATCAGGGAGGCAGTGACCAGGATCACGGTACGGGTAGAGAGGTAAGATCAGGTCACGTAGGGTCTCGTAGATTACTTAAAGGACTTTTGGGTTGAGTGAGATTGAATCCTTGGAGTATTTAAGCAGAAGAAAGACATGTTCTGGTATGGATTTGTAAAGGATTGATCTGGCTGCATCATGGAAAATAGACTGTAGGGTGACAACGACATAATAAAAAGACTGCTGCAGTCATCCCAGTGAGCGTGGGTTGTGTGCATTAATCCCAGTGAGCATGGCCTGTGGCTGGACCAAGGGGATGTGGAGGTGGAGAAGTGAAGTCTGAGTCTGGAGATGTGATGTGGGATAGGGGAGGGAGAAGGAAGCTGAGGATGCTCACAAGGATTTTGGTTTGAGAAGCTGAAAGAATGTTTGTGCCGTTTACTTCTGCCATGGAGAAAACATGAGCAGAGGGAGCAAATTTGGAGGAAAAAATCAAGAGATGCACCATGAGAAGGTGGGTATAGGATTTGTGGTCTTTTTATTTTGTCTCTAGGTACTATGAGATGCTCATGTACAGAAAAGAGTAACTAGGTAGAAAATCTAACCAGAGCTGGGACTCTGTTAGAGGGGAGAAGGAAGGAATATACTGAGAATACATGCAAAGGAGTGCTTATGCAAAGAGCTGTTATACCTAAGGTGGCTGAGGACAGAATGAGAGCAGAGGAGGGAGAGTGGGAGGGAGAGCAGAGAACTGCCAGGGTCAGTAGACTCGAGGTCTGTGATAGAATCAGGGTACTCGAATGAGTGAGCCAGGGAACAGAAGGTGGAGGTGGGAGAGGGAGGTGTGCAAAATTGCTATGATGAAGTGAATGAAGCTCTTGGTAATGACAGGATGCAGTATGTAACACCGAGTAGTTCCCTGAAGCATGGTAAGTAGCTAGATTATTAGCATAAAGAACTGAGGGGAAAGGTTATTGGAATGATTGCTGTCTTGATACTGATGTCACCAAAGCTGTCCAGATCCTGTGGGAGGGACGAGACAGTAGCTAGATGTTAAAACTTCAAAGAATAAAGGCAGTGACTCTAGGGGACTAAAAGATGAGGTAGTTTAGTGGGCAGTGTAGATGGCCTGATGACTGGCCTGACCTTCAGTCAAAACTGGGCTGCTTAGAGAGGATGGAAGGCTAAACTTCTGAAGCAGCAAAGAGGAACAAAGAGGATATTTGTGTCACCTCCCAGCCCCATGCTCTGCAGAGAGAACATGACCACTGAGAATGTAATAGAGAAAGCATGGTCCTGTGGGGAAAACCAGGTTTTATTTAGAATAAAAAGGTGAAGGGGATGTTAAGGAAAGATGTTGAAAATATAAGTCTTGCTAATAACTGATTTAAAAGACACAGAGTAATTGTAATTTTCCTTATAGTTTATTTGGTAAAATAGAAAGTGAATGTGTGTGTGCACAGGCATGCATGTTCATATGCACATTATACTTTGACTTTCAGATTCCGGATTTTAATTATATTGCTTGAGGTAAACCAGACTTTGTTCACATTTATGTTGCTGTGCTTAGTATTAAAGATATGCATTCTTTCTTTTGATTTAATACACGATTGGGATCCTTACATCAGTCTCTAATCTTGCCTGATAGGTATTCAATTAAAGCATTACTGAAGACATTGGGTCCAATACTTGACCTTCAATGAGTACAGTTATTAAATAGAATGACATAATAATACTGAGGGCGCTAAGAAGAGACTTCTCTAACTTGTGTATTTCTTAAGATTAGGAAATAGCATAATGTGAATTCAAATCATACAGGAGAGTTGACAGATTCTACCATGTGATTTATGGAATGGGTGGTTTCTTGAAGTAATTTCTAAAAAGGAGAGGATTGGAATTTTGAACATTGATTTTAAATCCTTATGCTTGATGGCACAGGGACGCTGTTGCTTTGGACTTGCCTGAAACAGATTGCGTTTTACTAACTGCAAACTGTTTTATAAGACTAAAACAACTGAAAGTCTGTTTCAGAAAGCAAGGAAGCAGATCAAATAAGAGTTGTCAGAAAATAATGCTATCCTTATTGCTCCAGTTTGTTATATATTCAGTGCTACAATGTACTCAATGCCATGGCTATCCTAAAGATTACAATTCCAAACCCAGGCATACACAATTCTCAGAGAAATGACAAATGATTTAATTTGTTTAATTCTTTAATTAGCTCAGTAAAGAAGGTAATGAATGAAGCACGGTTAGGGGTCTATGGTGCATTTGGCTCCACAGCTTCAATTCCCTCTCCAATGTTAGGAGAAAATTTGAAAAATACATTTTGATGGAATGTCAACATCCTATTTGTCATCCAGCATGTTTCTGATAAAACAGTAGGTAATAGTCATTCTTTTGGAAATGTTTTGCCATTTCTAAAATGGGTATACTCCATGCTTAAGTTAGTGTAGTAGTGCACTTCAGTCTAGACGGCTGAGGTTTGGAGGGTTTTGTTTTATGAAACCATGTACTACAGTATATTTTATACTGCAGGTAAAGCGAAATCATCTAAGTCATTTCCTCTGGTTCTATGAAACAGAAAGATGTATAGCTTTTAATTTTCTTTGCTGTCCTCAGAAGTCTTTACTATAATCGAAGTTTTCTCACACCGTTTGAATAAGGCAAGTTTATTTCAACATAGGACACAAGTTCTCGAATCAGAACAATTTTTAATACCTTCTTTCTACTGATAGAAACTCTTAAAATCTACTGGTAGTAACTGGAGAAAGTGATTTGCCTTGAACAATTGTATTTGTTTTTATTACTCATTTTCAGAAGCATGCTCCTATATAATAGTTGCCCCAGAATTTCTGTGGAAATAGTGTACATATTTAGAAAGCCCCTATGTATACTAGGCATGTTGTTTTGACAATTTGAGAAAAATTTCTTAATTAAAATGAACACTATTCTCAATTTCTCAGCAACGTCAGTAATCAGGAGTATTTGGTATACGTTACTTAAAAATTTAATCTCATGTTCAACTTCAGGATCACAGTTAATATATCTCTTAACAAAGAATATAATCTCAGTCATGCAGGCAGAGTACTTAAAGGGCTGATAGAACTTAAATCTAAATGAATTTATTGATGCAATTTGATTATAGATTTAGTATCAATGTCACCTTTTAAGTTTGAAATGATGCTTATAAAGAGAATATTTCAGTGTGATATTAGAAGTGCAAATGTAGTTTTCCTTTCGTTATATGAAAGGTAGGTTGACAATTCTCTTATGACATGAGTCAAAAAGACTTACTTCTTAAAAACAATATTCTTAATTACTGTTTTTGCACATACTCATTTTGCTTGGTTATTCTTGTTCATTGTGCCTCTGTGTTTACAGCAACCCCACGTAATTGTCATCTTTCTGTAGATGAGAGATACATTTGTTAAGATAGTGTGGATATGCCACTTTAATAAATGATCTCCAAATCTCAGTGATTTAAAAAAAACAAAAGTTTGTTTCTTGCTCGAGAAAGTTCTTCTGTGGTCTAGGTGACTCCTCATCTGTTGAGATAAGTCAGGAATTAAGTCTTCTGGGATTTTTGCGGTTTTACTATCTCAGTAAGGGCCCCCAACTATCAAGGACAGAGAAGAAAACAGTGCCCAGAGAGCTCACACTGAAACTCACACCCACTCCCTCTGTGCGTCAGCCTAGGAGTGGCACGTCTCTTCAGTTCACAGCATTTTGCCCACGCCTTGTCACATGGATCTGTTTAGCTGGAAATGAGGCTGGAAATGGAAGGGAAAATAAGTAAAGTTTGGTGAGTGCTGTCTACTCTGACAGTGGGGAGAACAGAGAGTCTCAGATCAGTGCAATACGTGTCTGTAGTGTACAACCAATAACATGCAGTACTTGGTGCCGAGGCCAGCTCTGTTAGCAAACCTACAGCATTTCTTGTGTATTGGTGTACCTTCCTTTATTGGGGAATAACATACATGGAGAAGCTTAAGCAGTCATTTATTCTCATGTTATAGCATGTCCCTAAGGGCAATGTAATGATATATGAGGATATGTATGGGGAAAGCCTAAATTAAATATTTCTCTCCATCAGAGAAACATTCTTAATTACAGTGCAAGATTTTATAGTTATTAGGAAAGATGGAATTTGACTTTAAAATGAGTCATCATTTGATCGAATTTGCGCAGACATTTCAGGGTTGAAGATGTTCTCCAAGGTCTTGGAATCCAACTAATGCCTGAGCTCCTTTCATAACACTGCTGCCAAAGGCCTTACTGTTCTAGTGGAGGAAGAAGAGATAATTTAGAGGCAGAGACACCTGATTTGAGTCCTGATTGACTGAAGTGGTGGCAGTGATGTTAATTACCACATATTGAGTGCTGAGTTGGGAACTGTGATAAGCACTTTATGAATATTACTTAAATTATTCATACAGAGAACATTGTGAGGTAGGTACTACAATTATCCCCATTTCACATTTGGGTAAATGGAGACCCGGAGAGACTATATTACTTGGTTGAGATTCACAATGAGATTGGTCAGAAACCACGGTCCTGGCTGCAACTATGCTTGATTGTCCTGACCACTGACTAGTTTCCTGGAGTCTTGCACAGCTTACTTATTTTTGAATCTTAGTCACTTCACAATATTTGTTCAGGATGCTATGCTAAGGTACAGTTTTCTCGTCTTGCAACTATTCTTTCACAGTGTTTGGTGTTCTTCCCCTGATTTGTGTTTATCATTGACAGATACTGCCTTGTTAGATTTAGTCCATCTGATCTGTTATCCAAAAACTTCACTGTCACCTCCAGATTGCTTCTGGCAGCACATCTCTACCTTATTTAATGAAAGCAATGATAATTTTTATGTATATCACATTATGTCTGTAAACTACTATCAAATTCAACATTTTATTATCTTACAGTAATTCTTAAAACGGTTCCATTGACCCTCACACTTTTTGTCCTCTCACTTCACTAGCCACCCTTCTTTTCTTTGCAAGATTTCTTTCACATACTCAACAACTTCTTGTACCTGAAGACTTCATCCTAGGTCACCTTCTTCTCTCTATCTGCAGCCTCTCCTCAGGGAAATTTTCTCTACTCCCAGGCTGTTAATTCTCTTGATACCCTGGAGACTTCCAAATTTGCTTCTGTACCACCAGTGTGTCCACTGAGCTTCATCTTCCCATATCCAACTTCTCATGCAACTTTGTCTTTTGGATGCCTAAGGTGAAGATGCCTAATTCTTCACACCAGTGTCCTGTTGCATGACTTTGATGTCTCTGATAGGAGCACGAAGGCTGCTGTCTTCCTATATAAAATGTCTGTATGGTCGTCTTTAGATTCTAGGACAACTCTGTAGTTTTATAGATCCCTTTTGTCAGCCAGGATGCAGATTTTGAGAGCTCTATGTATATATGTAGTCAGGTTTGTATTTTTCCTTAGAGTTATCAATTAAGTTTTTATGTTTAAAATAGTTTCTTTTAAAGGTAGGTTAGGGATGTATGTAATTGGGGGAAAAGAGTTATATGTTCTTAAGTGTATATGTACATAAGTGTATGTCAAGTTCTTATTATGTCTCTGTACTGGAGGTTCAAGTTTTTTTTACAAGTTCACTTTTCACCTACTCTATTCTTTGTGCAAAAGAAAAAAAAATGCATCTAGGAAAACATTGTTTTCTCTCATTTACACTGTCCAAAAGTGAAGCCTGAGTTTCACCTTAAAGGTTTCATTGTCTTTTAGTAGTGGTAATAGTAGTAGTAGTAGTAAATAATTGAAAACAAAAATTTTTAAAGGTTATATGGGCCCAAGGATCTAATACTTCACATGTCAAAGAGTACTCACTCAGACCATGCCAGAGAAATATTGATGATCTTCAATGACGGAAGTATGTAATTTCCTTGAAGTCACACAGCTGGCAAGGGCTGGTGTGGGAATTACATTTGGGTTTGTTGCTGTGTATCCCTAGGATGGCCTTCCTCTATATAATCACCCCAAATTTGATTTCAGACATTACTCTCTTACGTTTAGTAAATACGCATTTTATGGTAAAGTTAATTGTGGAAATTAATCCAAAGTAGTCTGGTTAAATTATATAAAATCAATTGTAACATCGATAGTATAAAATGCTTAAACATTATTTTTCATTTTATATAGCTTTTTCATTCTTTAGCTGATCATAAAATATATCCGAAGTAATGAATTTAAAAGTTTAAAAGCTCTGCATAAAATCATAAAACCTCCTAAATTTCCATGGCTATGAAGCATTCACTATTACAATGCTAGTGTATTTCCTATTTAATATTTTGTGTATTTTATAGACAAGATCGTGTTCAATATACAGTAGGGTATCCTGTTTTTGTGGCTTAGCATGAATATTTATATATCAGATAAACCATCATTTTCATACTACATTTAAACTAACAAAGATTTAGTCATGTTAGAAGATTAATAGTGAAATAAAAAGGATTTATTCTGGGTTCCCTTAAGATGCACTTCAATTTCACAAATTTTAATTGATTCAACAAACATTTAATGGGACATATGACAATACAGTCAAACCTCAGTATCTGTGAGGGATTGCTTCCAGGACCTACCGAGGGATATAAAAATCCGAGGGTGCTTAAGTCCCTTAAAATGGTGTAGTATTTGCATATAACATATGTACATATTCCCATATACTTTAAATCATCTCTAGATTACTTATAATACCTAATACAGTATAAATGCTATGTAAACAGTTGCCAGTGCATGGTAAATTCAAGTTTTGCTTTTTGGAACTTTTTGGATTTTTTTTTCAAATATTTTTGAGCCATGGTGATTGAATGCGTGGATGCAGAACCCATGGATATGGAGGGCCAGCTGTACTAAATAATACTTTATTTCATATTCCAGGAATTCTTTTGTAAAATGAAGATTTTTGATTAATAAGTCAGAGCATTTATTACTATTTACTATATAGTTTTGAGCTTAATATAAGGAAGTATAATATTATCTCCATTTTACCAATGAAGATACTAAAGTAAAAAGAGAATGTGTCACGTACTTAATGTCTCCCAGCCAGTAGTTGTTAGACAGGAATTGACCTCAGAACCTAGGATCCTATCCACACTGTTCTGTGTCCCCTAAAGGATCCTCAGGTATCTTCTCACCACCCTTTTGTTTTCCTTAGTTTCTAGTGTCTTCTTCCTTCTCTTTCTCCCTCTCTCTGTCCTCTCTCTCTCTCACGCACACACAAATACATAACTTTAAAAAATTATTTCACTTTTCAGTTTCTGAATACAGTATACATCATCATGTCAAAATATGTAAAAACATTTTCCTCCAAAGCCCTGATTCCTTGTCCTTTGGGGTCCCCTACTCAGTGTCATAGTTAATTACTCATTATTTTTGTGTATCAGTCCAGAATTATTTATGTATATATACATACATATGCTTCTGGCATTAGTTTGATAGCAAATCTGCATTACACATTAACTGTCATGTTTTCAGGGTTGTGTGAACTCTTATGCACAATGTCAAAATATAGTTTATGAGGGCTTTGATTGTATTGGAGCTCCACAGAACTGGTGATTAAGTAGTGAACAAAATAAACAATAAACAAATACATGTCATAAGTTAAATAATTTATGATTATAATAAGCACTATGGAACAAATAATGAACAGAATCTCGGATAGACAATGATACTGAAAATTCTGTATTTTAGAGTATTCAAAAGATGAGAAGGATTAGACATGTAAAATTGTGCATAAATAATGTCCAAGTGAGAGGAATGAGCTTGTTTAAGTCCAAAGATCAAAACAAACTTTGTGTACTTAAGGAACTAAAAGAAGACCAGCATGGCTGTAGCACAGACAATTGCAGGAGAGGAGAGATGAGACCAGAAGTCAGGTTAGAGCTAGTTCATGTAGATGTGTAAGGCACCATGTATACTGAGGATTTAGGGACTGGATATGCAACTTCAAAGTAATGTTAAGATAAAAATTTATGATCTCAGTTTTTAAATATACCTGTTAAAATGTGCCGAAGTTAACTTTTAGTAACATTGCATATTTGTATCTAAGCCTAGATATGTATATGTATACATTCAGGTATAGAAGATAAGAGACATTCATTTTGCCTTGTCCAACAATTAAGATTCTTTTATCAGTGTATACAAGAAAATACACTAGCACTTGGAGTAGAGTTTAAAATATGCACAAAGCATCTAGATAAATGCAGATGTGGGTAGAATAAAAAAAATAAAATATATAAAACAACACAGATAATTCAAATAAATTAGAAAAATAGCAAATGTTAAAGCATTAAAATGATTGAATACAGCAATGAATATATTAGATGTGTGTGTGTGTATTGTTATGCTGAGGATTTAATTCACTCCAAGACGTTTCCTTCAGTTAAAAAAATGTTTTCTTCACATTTTTCCCATAATTTTCAATAAATGAGGATAATTACATCCAGAAGTGATTCATCTTGATAAGTGCTCTTATAAATTACAGCAGCTAATTTTTAGTGAATTAGGTTTATTGGGACACTGCTGAGTTAAAAAGGGTATGTTTTTCTGTTGAAATTTTCTTATTAAGTTAATGACTTCTTGTGCAACTAAAGTGACAACTGAAATTATTATTAGCATTTAATATCTAAACTGTTTGGTGTGAACATAAAACATAATTTCTTGTTTTCTTGGTTTGGGTACCTATAATTGACAAACTTTGTTATTTATTTAAAAATGTTATTAAGAAAATATTTATATGCCAATATACCTAACATGAGTAGGCAACTTAGTTTTCCTAATCTACTGTGCTTTCTGCATAGATGTTCAGAATTGTCTCTTGGATGGCTAGTTAAATAGATGACTCACTAGCCAAGATGGATTGTTAAAACCTACAAAGGTAACGTTGTCATTATTTTTCTGCATGCTTTGTATTTGGCAAAGTGAGGTGAGGATCTTGGAAAGATTAGCAAAAGTAGAAAGAGCATGGAGGACTAAGTTTGGTAGAGGAAAGGGACCATGTATGTTCAGGCCTGAAAGTCACACTCCCTTGCCTAGAATTTAATTACATGATCAGTATACCTAATTGCAAAGGAGCCTGAGAAATGCAGTTAGCTCTGTTCTCAGTAAGAAGCAAAAAAACACAGGTTATGGTGAATCACTTGCAGCTTCTTCTACTATCTAGATAATATTATGGCAGAGCAATTAAGACAACATTTTGTATTTGGCAACTTATTCTAATGCTGAAGTCGTGTGGCCTTTGTGCTTTCTGTTTAGCAGTCAGTTTATAAGTGACCCTCTTGCTTTATCTCCCCAAAGGGCATCAAAATATTGAGAGTCATTTCTGTTAGGACAACTCAGTCTAGTTGCCTCTTCTTAACTTCTTTTAAACAATTATATGCGGAGGTTCTCTTCTGCTTTTTTAACCAGAACTTTATACAAACAACAAAAAAGCTCACACATCAAGCAAAGTTTCCTTTACCCTAACTTTCCTTCGAACTGTCTAACATGTATCAACTATGAAACTAATATGCTAAACTAAAACTAGCATTGTCTCTTGTTCTTTGCCCTGGACATGTGAATTATGTTCTGGAATGCCCCATACATAATTTCTTGAATATGAAATTGCCAAAATGTCAGCTTCTGTGGAAGAGGCAGCTTTAAAATAACATCTTTTTCCTTTTGTTACTGATGATTGGATTCAGGTAAGCCAAAGTAGCTCATCAGAACTTGACATAAAATATGATTTGAGCCATTTAGATTGTCTTCTCAAGAAATTAAATTTTGAATTTGGAGAGAATCAAACACTTAGATATCAGCAGAAGGTACCTTGACCATCTCACATCTTGGCTCAAAACTCTTTGAATTTTTATCATACACGTTGCAAGGAAAAGACTAAAATACTTAAAGTCATATTTAATGTCTTTGAAATCTGACCCCAAATATTCTTCCATCAATGTCCAGAACAAATGGACTAACAAATTGAGCTTTGGACTACCCTGCCTCCCTACTTTTCCCTTTGGGTGGAGTGGGAAGTTGATTTCAGGAAAATACTCTATGCTATGTCTCCATCATACCCTGAGTCAGCTGCTATTTCTGCTAGGATTATTCCCTGATCATCCTAAGTGAACTGCTTTTCTGCTTTTTTTGTTGATATTTTCATATTTTCCCTTGTATTGTAGTTATTTGTGTATGTGCCTTGCTAACCTTGTTTCATGGCAAATATTGGACTCATTTAGGGTCCCCACAGCTATGATGGTTTTTGTTTAAGTATACCCATGTCAATCAAGAGTCAGAATTTTTGTGGATATTATAGGGGCAGAGCTCAATGGGTCCTTTTTTCATTCTCTTTTATCTTAATCTCCATTATTTGATGTGATTCTGTTTGTCAGTGCGTGCTTGTGTGTATACGGGTGCATGTCTGTAACACCCAAGATAGACGCAAGACATTAACATCACTGTTTTGAATTTGTAAAATCTAAGCTTCCTTTCCTCTCATCTATCCCCACCCCTGTTGGTGGGGGGCAGGGGGACAGATAAAACAAACCCTGCATTTCAAGCATCAGTGGTAAAGGAAAAAGGAAGCAGAGGGAAGATAATTTAACCAGCAGTGATGAAAAATCTGTGTCCAGGGATCAAGTCTGTGAACCAAGTAATACAAATCATAACGCCTTGAGAATGGTTAGGGTTTGAGGCGGTGAAAGGGTGCCATTTTTGGGAAAGGGTTGATCCATGTGCCGGCATAATGGTTGATCAGTATTAGGTATGTTTCACTGCCTATATGTGAAGTTAAAGCCTCCCCAGTTTTTATTCTGTTATGATGTCTAGGACTGTGGCATTAATGTAGTTAAGTATTCAAAAACGGTTGAATAAACTGATAAAATAATTCACAAAAAATGTGTGAGCTTGAAAGTGTTCTCAAAGTAAAAAAAGAAAAATAGACAAAGGTCAAAGATGGAAGAAAGTAAGACAATGATTGAAGCCCCTACTGGCTTGTTGGATAAAAGAATGTCTGCATCTACTCATCAAAATGCTCACACAAGTGAAGACATGGAAATATTTCTTTGATCCTAGCAGAGGTGGATCTGAATACAAGTTATCCAAGAATGATTAGCTGCTGCCCTTTTTCTTTTTTATCTCAGTGTGTAATTGTGGTGAATTATTCAGAAAGATGTTGCACAGTCTCAAACAAATTATTCTTATTGATGCTTTATTATGCAAATATTTAAACATTGACTTTTTTTTTATAGTGGGTAGCCTGTGTACATTTTGATGGTATTTTGACAACACCTTTGCAGTAAGTGTCACAAGTCAGTTTTTGCTGACACTCAAAACCAGAACTCCAAGGAAAATGCAAATAGATGTGACTTCTCATTTGTAAGAGGCCTGAGAATTATGAATTTATAAATATTTAATAGGGATGGGTCAAACGGAAATTTGCTCTTCCCATTACACTTCACATCTCTTTACACATGTGGTGTATAGAGAGAAGCCTTCCTCAGTCAATGCTACATGGATTAAAAAAATTACAAACAAGGTAACATTAGGTGGCTTTCTAGGAAGTGAGTCATTGTCTGGTGACCTAAATATTGTACTCAGATACTTGTTTATGGATCATTAATTTTCTTCAGTCTGAAGCAGATAGGACGGTCAGTGACATTAAAGTTTATCCAACTTGAACATAAAAGAGAGTAACAATATAGAATCTTTTCTGTTTTGACTTTTAATAGCTTTATTGAAAACACTGTTTATTCAATATGGAGAATGTCCTGTAAAGTTATATCAAGTCAGAAGTTATCTCTTTGTCAGAAAACAGTATGGAAAATGAAGAAAATAATATAGGAACAGAATACACAGGCTTAAGTTATATTGTGAGGATTTATTAACAAGCACTTTTCAGAGTTATATAGGATGACACGTGGGAAAAAGTGAAGAGCTAAAATACCTAATTTGACCATGTTCACACTTTTTGTGCACTTGCTAGTAAGGAAAGAAAAAGTATGTGAAAACTAACATACTAACACACATTCTTCATCCATTATCTATCCTACGTTTCTGTTACAAGCAGATATAAAATTTACTGTTTACTTGTCTCCACGTTACTTTAGGAGAAGAGATTTAAGTGTGCCTGTCTAAACACATTACCTTATTCTACCTGTGTAAACTCTTCAACAGGCTGAATGTAGATTTACAGATCCATCCATCCACCAGTTGTTTTGTGTACATATATGTATCTATATACATATATATTGTTTTGTTTAATATTTATATTTGACAAATTAGGCTCATTAAGAACTCTTATTTAAATCTTTCAATTTGAGTTTCTATTTTATTGAATATTTAACCTAAAATATAGATGAACTTTACTTAAGATGAACTTACATCCAAGATTTAAAGAATACAGAAAAAGATATGTGAGCAGTTTGGGTCCTCTGAATAATTTTGATAAATTTCTTAGAAACTTAGAGTATCTTAAATTAAAGTGGGGTAAAATTCAGTATTACCCCTTCCAGAGGAGTGTGTGTATGTTTAAAGTTCAGGTTATATCTCTGAGATCTCTTCTAATATAATCTTCTAAATCATTTTGTTTTATACATGGTCAAATCTAGTCCCTCTTTTTTTCCAATAAATATTCATAAAGCAAGAGTATCACCACGTTGATATTGGGTGGTTGGCATAGATTTCTGTCATCTTATACATGTGTCTGAATCAATGTGATCAAAAACTTAATCAGAAAAGATTAATTAACTTGCTTTACAGTTTATGGCTTAGTTTTGCATATTATAGGATGATACTACTGTATACTATCTTTCCTTTATTTTGCTATTAAGAGTTCAATTTTCCTGCAGCTAATGAGGAAAGATGTTGCTCATAACATTAATGGCAGTAAGTTTATAATAAATACGACTTTGTATTTTCCTGGTAAATTTTGTGTTCATGGTGCCTGGAAGATAGTACTAGCTCAATAAAGGTTGATTTCCTTCACTTCGTAATAAATACATCCCGTCTGCCCAAAGGGTGGCTCAGGGTTCTTCACTTTATGTTACATCTTTAATTGCAAACATTTACTAAGCACTTAGTGCTGGGAATGTGTGTACATCTTAACATATTCATCTATATTTCCCAAATGTACATGATAATTTTGCTTTGATCCTCTGTATTACATCTGTTGTCCTCTCTCCTACTTTCAAATAATTAGAATGTTGCTGGATGAGCCAGGAGACACGTTAACTAAGGAAATGTGCAGAATTCTCCATTCTTCACCATTCAATCCTTTCTTTTCCCACTTTTAGAGGAAGTATTGTTACTTAGTTAAGATGCAGTTTGAGTAATTTTTCCTCTTTTGAATACACTTCCTTGGATTTGTAGAAGCCTTGTGTTCCCACTTCCTGGGACGGTACCCCATCCAGGTTTCCTCCCTTCCATTCACAAGGCTCCTATTCAGTTTCCTCTGCGGACTTCTCTTCTTCCCACATTTTAGCTATGGGCATTTCTGAAGGTGTACTTACTACTCTGCTCTGTGGCATTTATTCATAAAACCTCAGTTTTGGAGAATGTGCTGTTGATCACATTATTTAACTACTGTCTGCTTTCCTAGATCTCCCTGGATCTGGTCAAACGTTATTACCTATCTTCGTAAGGTATTTTTCACTTGGCTTTCTCAGTATCACCTCAATTTCAATATATTTACCACTGATTTCATTATAACTTTCACCCACAGATTTTCTCCTATTTTTTTCTGTTTCAGTCAGTGAAACTACCAGCTTGTATGCAATAAAGATTTAAAACTAACATTGAAATAATCTGAGTTTTATTATTCCCTTTCACTTTTACGTTCAGTCAGCCAATCTGGTCTATATACAATATGAATATCATTTGAAAAGTGCTTTGTTGAAGTAAGGTTTTATCAGGATGAATATAATTTATTATGTCTGAGTCTTCCTTTACATTTCTGTTTCTGTCACCAGAAGTGTCTTGCCTCTTAATTTGCTAGGCTACAGTCTCAACTCCTTCCATTGTTCAAATACAAGTCAATATAATGTAGGATCGTCTACTCTCTACAAATCTAATTGAGACTCATCCATCTCTTCAAAAATTACCAGTACCATCTCTACTCATCAGCCTGGCTTTCAAAAGCCAAATTTATCCAGGAAGTCTCCCTCTATTTTTCTGGAGTGCCCGTCTCTCTCTTTTGAATCTATTACAAATTTCCCTGTGTTTTAAAGCCAAGGGAAAGCCCCAGCCCTGCTTTCCCAGGCCCACTGTTGTTAATGCTCTGTTCTGTGCTCTGTAACAAAGGGATCGTGAACTTCGAGCCACACAGATACAGGGTTAGGCATCAGCATCATCATTTACTGACTCATTAGTTCTGGGCAGATTACTTCCACTCTGAACTTCAATATCTTCACTTATTAAAACGTAATGTTGGCATCTATCTCATAGGATTGTTGTAGGTATTAACGTCCATATATGTAAAAGAATATATGTTGCTTAATTCTGATATGAATAATTTGCTATGATTATTCTCTATCACACAGCTCGACATGAAATGTAATGCTTTCTTCTATGAATGTCATATTACATATTTATTAAGCACTTCTCAGCTGTTTGTCTCCTTGACTCTTTAAACTTAAAAAATTGTATCTTGGAATCCTCTTCTGTCTCTCTGAGTATTTTAGCATAATGCTGAAAACAAAAGGAAATACAACTTAAGTTGCCTGTGTTCAATTTTCTAGCTCACTGCTTAACATCCATATAACTTTGAGGAGATCACATAAATAAATCCCTGCTCCACAGTTTCTACATTTGTAAAACAAGAATAATGAACTTCCTAACTCAAGGGTTGTTGTGATTATGTTTACTTACAATCATCATGAGTAAAGCACTGATAAAATAGTGATTATGTGGGAATTGCAATGTAAGTATCAGCCCATCACAGAGGCAATCAGCATGAGCAACGTGAGTGAATTACTTTATAATAGTTTTATACATTTATTGAGAAAATAGTTTTATAATAATAAAGTCACATTTTAGATACTTTATGAAATTTGTAAAATGTATGGTTAAATGTATTAGAGCAGTGGTAAATATGCAAAGAATGACGAGCTGCCTTTGTTAGAAAAATATAACTGGAAAATGTCAGGCATAATCCTATAATGTATTACTAATAGAGACCCAAGAAATGATAAATAAATTTCTCTGTACATCACCTACAGAACAAGCAGGACTTTGTTTGGCTACATTAATAAACAAGACGTTTAGTTGACATAAACTGTGAGGGGCTAAAATATGTAAATGTGTTCTACTGCTAACAGCTGATGAATGCATCATGCATATGCACAATTTATCACAAGTTTTTGAAGGAACTTGTAGAGAAATAGTAAGAAAGAAAAGAGAAAGAAAGAAAGAAAGAAAGAAAGAAAGAAAGAAAGAAAGAAAGAGAGAGAGAAAGAAGGAAAGAAAGAGAGCAAGAAGGAAAGAAAGAGAGCAAGAAGGAAAGAAGGAAAGAAAGAGAAAAGAAAAACCATTTAGAGCCTAAAAACCTTTCAGTTTTATAAACATTATATCATTTATCTAGTTAAAGATAATCATCCTAAAATCTAATATAACTTCACTTTTTGTGACTAACAAGAGTGAGATTCTTCCTTAGGAACCTGCATTCTTTGGTTTCATGAAGTTCTGCACATGAAAGTTCCTAGGAACTTTTATACAGAAATTCCTCACTACCTAAAGTGAGCATGTCATTATACTAGTGGACACAAAAAGGAACAAAAAATTGCCAGTTCTTACAAGGAGCTTCCAGCTGCTCAGCAGACTTTTTAATGAGTTTTACAGTTTTCAGAATTATGTTGAACATTTGTAAATTTTCCTAACTGCACTGAAAGTTCATGGATAATGATCTTGAACATTAATTTTAATGCTGACTTAAATAGAAACCATTAGCTAAATAGGAATTATTGAATTTGGGTCTTCTTCTGCAATCGGTTTCCCAGAAAAAAAAGAAAATGTTAAAGAACTTTAATTGCTTCCTCAAAACTTATAATATTTGTATGGCTTGAAAATTAGTAACTATTAAAAATGCCCTTTGCAATATGATCAAATAATATTTGAGGGATTTGCTAAATTTCTGTGTAATTATTTCAGTTAGCCTTTCCTGTATAATGAATTACTACAACATTTAGCGGCTTAAAACAATAAATTATTATTTCTCACAATTCTTTGGATTAGTTTAAGTACTTCTGCAGTTCCCACATGGACTCATGCATGTGGTGTCTTCAGCTTTGTGGTCAGTTAAGGAGTGGCTTATCTGGGAAAGCTGGTCTGTCTGGGTCTGTCTCTCTCTCAAGGTGGCCACACCAGGCTTCCTCCTGAGGCAGCAGCAGCACTCCATAAGGCAATCTCCCAAGCATTTCTCCTGCCTGTACTGGTGTCATTTGGGCTCATGTCCAATTGCCCAGAGCAAGTCATGTGATCAGGCCCAGAGTCAGTGTAAATGAGGCTTACACAAGAATCTAGACCTATATCTTTTTTTTTTTTTTTTGCTGCAGACAAAGATATTGGCCAAATTTCAAGATTTTAAGATAAGAAATCTGTAAGGGATTCTGAGAATCATTAGTATTTTATTAATCAAATAGTTGATGCAGATAAAAAAATTGACCAAGGTTAAAAGTCCAGTTAGAGAGAGAGATAGATTTAATATTAGGTCAATTATATTATAATGGCTTCTAATTCAATACATTTTCCTATATATATATTTAAAGTTATTGTCAGAAATCATTAATTGTAGTACAATATTTCAAATAAATGTACAACCTCATGATAATGTATTTAAATCAGCTTGTAAAGTTTGTCAAGAGTATTCTAAAACACTTTTAGGGCTATTCCTTACTGCCCGGGGAAGAACAATTGCTCAAAAGAATTAGTCATGCTGCTTTGATTAACAAAGTGGAGATTTGCTTTAGAAATGTTCAAAATTGGAAGTAATAATTTTTTGTATATTTAACTACTAAAAATTATTGCTTTCTTTTTTAAGACTTTATATTTACTGCAGTTTTAGGTTCATAGCAAGATTAAGAAGAAGGTACAAAGATTTTCCATAGACACGCTGCCCTGACACACGCATCGGTTTCCCTGTGATCAACATGCCCCACCAGAGTGGTACATTTGTTATGACTGATGAACCTATATTGACACATCGCTGTCATTCAAAGTCCACGTTTGTATTAGAGATTGCATTTGGTGTTGTACATTATGAGGCTTTGGACAAATGTATGATGACATGTATCCATCATTAAAGATTATTTTCACAGTCCTAAAAATCCTCTGCACTCCACCCATTTATTCCTCCCTCCCACCCCCAATCTCTGGCAACCACAGAACTTTTTACTGTTTTCATAGCGTTTCCTTTTCCAGAATGTCACCTAGTTGGAATCGTATGGTACATAACACTTTCAGATCACCTTCTTTCACTTAGTAATAAGCATTTAATGTTTCTCCGTGTCTTTTAATGGCAGCTGTTGTCTTTTTGGTAATTAACTTCATTAATGTGTTTACTTTTGAGTAAAATTATTTATGAAAACCTTTTTATCTGATAGAGTGGGTGTAGAATTGCCTTTTAAAATATTATTTGATTTTAAAATGAATCCTATCATACAAACAAGTATTAGAAGATAAATCAAGATAAAATAACATTGTCAATATAAAGAAAACACTTGTATATTTAAAAAGTGTATGTAAAAAATACAATTTCAGATTATAAAGGGAGGGAGCCTAGGGTGGCAGAAAGAATGTCACTGCTAGAATCATAGCACTGAGAGTAAAATTCCCATTACTCACTTGCTGTATGTCCTTGAGCAAAATAACCTCTCTTATTTGTGACTGTACCCTTTCATAGACCCTGTATGTTGTACCCATGAAGTGCTTAGCACACCCTGAAATTTTACATTTAATTAGTTGATTCATTGTTAAATATCTCTGTTTCCTACTAGGTGGTAAGATCCCTGAGGATAGGAACCCTGACTAATTTGTTCCAAACTCTATTCTCAGCACCAGTATAAAATCAAGAACAGAGCAGGTGCTCAATAAATAATTGCACAATAAATTAACTAGGAAATAAATTAACTGAGAGTGAGTAATGAAGGCTAGTGATTCAAGATGAAGATTGTCCATTGGTTTGAATACCGATCGATTTCAGCATGAGGTATTAGCAGTTAACTCGTGTATTTTTAATTTAGCTCGACTGTCTCCAAATGTAGCATCCTGAGAAGTCTCTCCTTTTTTCTATCCTTATACCTGCTCCCATTCCAAGTGGTACTTGAGTAAATCATCAACACTGTTCATGAAAATGTAGATAATAACAACAATAAGAAGAATAGTTAATGACTCTTTACCCTGAGCCACTCTAGACATTTCATTTATATTTATTATCTAACTTACTCACTCAGTAACCCTCAAACACAATCTGCTTCTGACAGATTAAGAAACAGACAGACGGAAAATTAACTTTACCCACTTAGTCAATGACGTCTGAGTATATGCAATGTTGTAGACATTGTGTGTAATGTAGATAATGTTAAACATCACAGATAGCAGAAGGTAAGCCAGGGTTAAGTCCAAATCTCTTGATTCCATTGCTGTGTTGTTATACAGAAGTTCTTGTTCTATTATGTCCTAATGACAGTAGAAGCAAGTATTTCTAAGAGAAACTGTGTATTAAACTGAAGTGAAATGTAGACTGGTGTACAGAGACTTTTAGGGAGATAAAGGACTTTAAAAAACAATTATTCAATTTATTTGAACTAAAAGCAAAACAAAACAAACAAACCAGTTCACACATTTCTCTCACCCTACACCTGCCTTACAGCCACCAATCTGTTCTCTGTATCTTTGTGTTTGTTGTTGTTGTTTTAATATTCCACGTGTAAGAGAGATCATATGGTACAGAACATTTTTCTCTTTCTTTCTCTGTTTGATTTATTTCACTTAGCATAATGTCCTTGAAGTCCATCCATGTCATCACAAATTGCAACATTTCATTCTTTTTTTTATAGCTGAGTAGTATTCCTAATATATGTAGACCGTAATTTCTTTATCCTTTCATTTGTTGATAGACACTTTGCTGACATTTCCATATCTTGGCTATTGTAAATAATGCTGCAGTGAACATGGGGGTGCATATATATTTTCAAATTAGCGTTTTCATTGTCTTCAAATAAATACCCAGAGGTGGAATTGCTGAAGTATATGGTAGTTTTATCTTTAATTTTTTGGGAAACTTCCATATTGTTCTCCACAGTGTTGTACCAATTTACATTTCCATCAACAGCATATTTAAAAATAATAATGAGATTCAGTATGTCTTTGACACTCTGTAGTTACTTATGCATATTATTACATTAATACATACACATACAATCACACAAAACAAAACTCTAAATTTGGCTCTTCTGTTATTTGTGCTGTAGATACAGATGAGGATATTAATGATCAGAGAGTTTATGGAGCTGGTTGAAAGTCATAATGCTGGTAAGTGGAAGGGCCAAGACATTTTCAAGGCTGTTTATGCCCATCCCTAGTTTCCATGATACTAGGCACTGTGCTAAATTTTGTAGTTTAGATATCTCTAGGTAGAGACTAAATTATTAATCTTGTTGAAGAATAAACAATGCTTAAAAATTTGGCAGGATATGAAGTCTAATTTTAGATATGAAAATCATAGAATAAGACATTCAGGTAAGATGTCCTGTAGGTAGTCAGAATTACGAGATGATCCTAGGAGAGAAACCAAGGCAGATGATACAAAACTTGCAATGTTATACTTAGGATATAGGATATATCCTATACTTAGGATAGCTTTAATTTTTTCTTAACACATTATTGGACAGTGATTCTTGCAGAAAATCAGAGAATGAATATTTCTCACTGTCTGTCAAAAAGTATTATTGTTGGAAAGGTAGATGGATAGATAGACAGATGATCTCACATATTATAATCTTAAATTCTACAAACAGCTCATCCTAGCAGATTTTATTTCTCTATTTTTCAAAGAGAAAGCACAGTTCAGAAGTTTTAGGTGACCTGCCCAAGTCCACCCTGCTAGCAGGTGCCAGAGTTTGGATTCATGTACCATTCTACCGACCCCAGGCCCTGAGCTTCTTACACTGCCCTGCACTCTCCGTCCTCTGGCCATCTCTGTATCAGAATTGAAACAAGAGGCAAAGGTCACCTCCTTTAGTCTTACCTGGGAATGTGCTCGTGGAGTGATTGAGTTTTTTCCCACTCTGCACACATCTGTAAATGATCAGGAAAGTACTCTGAGTGTTGATTTTAGGGTTACAAATAAATTTTGATTAGTAGGCAAATTCTCGAATACAGAATCTGCAAATAAGGAGGATTGACTATATCTAGATAATAAGGGTTTTTCTGTCCTGAATGAACTTGATAGAGCAGAGCTAATAAGTGTGAAAAGAATATGACAGGGAAATCCTAAGTATGCACTAAGTTCAAACATAGTCTTAGACAGTTGTCTCTGTTTTCCCTACCCAGTCAGTAAGGTAGTATTAATTTATGAAACCAGTTGCTTGTAGGAAAAGAAGAAATTATACTCTTCCCAGTGACACCTGAGATCATAGCTTAAAAGCAAGGGAAATGATAAGAAAATGAAAAAGTAAGTTAATTACCATCTAATGTCAATGGCCTGAAACCATTCCTAATTGTTTCCACACCAGTATTTAAAATAAAACTGAATAAACTTAGAATAAAACTGAGCCAGAGTATAGCATTTAAACAAAATAAAGTAAATAAAGGTGATTCCGTGTTACATTATAACATATTGTAAGGTAGAATTCAGGTTAGCATGACACTAAGAAATTAAGGAGGGCCTAAAAATCTACAAATAATCCAGCAAAATATTTTAAATGTAAAATTCTTAGCCTATACAATGGTAAACAGTTCTATTTAGAAATTTATGTTAAGTAGATCCTCAAATCTCAAAAATTCCAATTAAATTCTATCAAATGGCAAATATGTTAGTGACTACTAAAAATCAGATTTTGTCATAGAGCAGGATTTTTCTTTTCTTAATTGAAATTATTTTGTATATTATGAAACATCATAATGGCATAATCATCTTGTTCTTATGTCTGAAGGACTAGGTGATAGATACAAGAAGGAAAATCAGGCTTGCGCTTGATGCAAGATATTCGTGAATAATATTATATTCACCTTTTAGATACAGTACCTAGATAAAAGCCTAACATAATGTAATACTCAATTTTTAAATTTGAACTTAGTTTTGATTCCATGATCTTCCTATGTTTTGATCATTCTGTGTAATAAATTTTGCAATTTGGATCACACATCACTTGTCATTAGACTGTTTCTGTATTACTTTAGAGAGTTATTCTATAAATGGCACCCTGCCAGACAAACAGAATCAATTTCCTTCAAATATGCAGTTTATTTATCTGCAGAATTTGCTTCAAAGTAAAAATTGCCATGAGCTAAAATTTCACAGTAAAGTTTTAATGCAATGAGATTATGCAATTCAAAATCGCTTAAATTTCAAATACTGAAAGCAAAGACCAGAGGCATTTATTAACTTAAGTAATTGATATGGCATAGATTAGAAAACCAGTTGTAAACTGTAAAATACTAATAAAGCTGAAATAATACAATTATTATTTTTGAAATTCACCCAAATAGGCAATGGCTGTCAGGACCAATACAAATTTGTCAACTCTCAGTCCAGAGTCCTTAGTCCTATGCCAGACTGAATCTTCTCTGCTAAAACAAACAAACAAACAAAACTTAAGTTTATACTGAAACAAGTTTTAAAGTAATTACAGATTATAGAACTTCCTCAGGTATTATGGTAGATTGTTGTAGTAATGGATCCCAATAAATCATGCTGATAGCAGTCACTGAAATGAATGATAATTAGGGGAAAATTAAAAAAAGAAAAAAAAGACTAGGAATAGAAATAATAAATTATTAGTGTTGACCTGAAACAAACAGATTGTTAGATATTTCTCCAGCAAAGATGGTTTATTCTCGACCAGCAGAGAATTACATTTAAGGGTCTGCAACCAGGGAGAGCCACATGCAAGTCCCCACAATTCAAGGGAGGGACAGATGCATTTATAGACAGGAAAAAGAAGTGGGGAGGGCTATACTAAATAAAGATTCCATGGCTTTTCACTGGCTGAGTCCTTGCCAGGAAAGAGGAGCTCTCTTCTTCCACCTGGGCTCTGCTGTCATTGCAGGCTGTGAGAACTCCCTGGTCTGGTCTCCCAATTGTAAGTGAGGTTTCTGGTTTTTAATTTTTTTTTTTTTACATTAAGCACATGTTTTACACCAAGTAGAGTTGCTAGAAAATATCCATATATTTCATAATGTAATTTATAAATCAATCCTGAAAGATAATTATTAATTTTCCTATTTTACAAAGAAAAATAAGAAATAACATGTAACGTTGCTGATACAATGAAGCTAAGTGTCAGGGCCTGGGTATGAAGTTGGGGTGCTGTGCTGTCAGTAAGTTTGTATAGCACTTCACAAATTCAAAACATTTTATCACTAATGTTTTTCCTTATTTGGATTAGAACATATAAAAATAGCAGCAAAAAGAAATTGTGGAACAATGTGGAAATGGAAAGCCTTTGAAAAAGACAGGAAACTCAGATAGAGACCTGAAGTAGTAATTGAGAAAATACTTGAAGCAGTTCTTTTAATTCATCATGAAATCACTTCTGTAAATTTCCAATGGTAGAGGCAATTTATTAAGATGTATATTTGATTCAAGGAATGGAATACTGAATCTTCATTACAAAATTCATTTTATCCAATGTCTTAAAAAATGAATAAACAAAAAGTAAAAACAAGTGAAAAAATCTAGTAACAGTACCTAATACAATTATAATCTAACCCAGATGCAAAAAAATCACAAAACTTGTGAGCAAAGGAAGAAACAGAAGATCTGAAGCAAAATGAAGCAATTAAATTTTGTAAATTATGTTTACTACCCAAAACCTGGAAAGAAGCTAAGTTGATGTCCTTAGGTTCCTTCTTTTATAGTGGAGCTTAATAGGAATGGCTGTGGGGAAGAAGTGAGAGAAATAGGGAGAGTGAGCAAAGAGAATGACTACCTCTGACATAAGTGAAGATTGCAGGGTTAGCAGTGAATTGAATAGACCTTCAGTGCTCCCACTGGGGAACGGGGTACACCTTCAAGTGGTGTGACTCCTAGGAACTTCTCAGAGGTAAGAAAGCCTAATTATTCTATTAAAGTTTATTTCTTCACTTGATTTAGTACCCTCACCTTTATTCAGGCTATAGAAAAATAGATAATATGAAATACCCAGCTCTAAAACTTAGCTTATAGGGCTATGATATATAGATAATACAAGAAATTACCCACAGAATACCTCCCAGAGCGATGTCTGAACACAGTTTCTGAGGATAGCATAATGAAAGGAAACTGTATCGAGCAGGCAAATATTTTGAGTTGAGAGAGGTGGACAAAAATAAAACTAGAATATAAAAAAATAAAGATTCCAGGCTTGGGGGAAAAAACAAACTGACAAAGGAAAGTTACCACAGTTGCTTTACTCTATACTGATAAAGTTAAAAATTAAAATATATGTGAGATATTGAAGAATAAAATTACAAGACTTCCATTTGGCACTGGTTGACTGACTACTCCGGAGGTTACTCTGAAACGAAACTGTACCTTGTGTAGTAAAACATATCTGCGCCCTGACAGGGAGGCCAGATTCTCTCCTCCCCTTCCCATAATACAAACAAAAACAGAGTTGGCATCATAGGAGAGAGTTGTAAGCATTAAGCAAACAGTGCCATTTTGTGTCTTTGATTGTTTTTTGAGGGCAAATATGCAGTACATAGAATCTACATCTTATCAAGTAAGCGATGGGTGGATTTGCTGAACTTGAGACACTTCAGGGTACACCAGTAACCTGGAAAGTGATCAAATGATGTCAAGATAACAGTATTCTTAGGCTCAGGCAGAAGGAAGTGCAAATCATTTAGAGTGAAAAAAAATAACTCCAAATTTGGCCCTAAAGTTTTTGCACAAATAAAGATAAAAAAAATATGACCTCAAAATCACAAAAGTTCCCTTGGCCCTCAAGAGAGCATACCACCAGGAATAATAGTTCTAAAGTCTTAGTTCCCAATCCAAAAGACATTGGAATAACTGAAATAGTATATAAAGCTTCCATTTCCAATAGGCAACTAAAAATAAAAGGTACTAATCTTGGAGGGAAGATGGTGTGAGTAATAAACATTTTTATTTTCCTGGAAAATATCCAGACTTTAAAGAAAAACATAATAAATAAATGGTTCCAAAAAGGGGGGAACAAACAAGTAAGGCTGGGGCAGAAACTGGGGAAATAATGAAGAGAGTGTGGTATTGCTGAAACCAAGGGGCAAATTCCAGGAGGGAAGGCAGGAATTCAAGAACACAGAGAGACCACTGGATTTAATACTGAAGTCAATTTAGCCTTCTTCTCCTCTCTGACTGACTTTCTGCAGACTCCTGTATGTGCCAATAAAAGCAGCCACAGAGGAAAAGATGGGGGTGTGGGAACATTGAATTTTCCTCTTCAAAATTATTGATAAGAGTAAAACATGAAAAATATGAAATATCCAAATAAATGCATTGTTTCAAGTCATTAGAGGAAATTTTGATGTTTTAGAAATCATTTTAGAAATCATATGCTTTACTTTGCAAACATATAATTTTTCTCTATTTATCTTATAGCTTCTTTCCAAGATCAGTAAATATGTATTTTTAATTCTCAAAGAATGGTTTTTGGCTCTGCCCACTGGTCATAGCCAGAGCAGTTGCCATGACGACCAAGGACTCTGTCAGCAGAACTCTTTGTTTTAGAAATCCATTTAATGCAGAAAATCAATTCTGTAGTTTCTAAGACCAACTTTCATTGAACTTCCCCATTACCTATTATTCTTCTTAACCTTTTCCCATTCAGATAATTTCTGGAAATCTTTTACTTCAAAACTCATGAAATGAAACCATTGTGTTAGGTGGAATGCAAACTTTTCTAAAACTAAAAAAAAAAATGACTATGAAAAATCAACTGAGAGTACCCTTTTAAGGATCATCAAACCACCTGCAAATAGGTGCTCCTCAGAGGAACCACAAGGTAGTTTTATGTGGTTCTTCTTGATGAAAAATGAAGAAAAAAAAATTGCAAGTCTATTATATTTGAATATAATGTCTGGAATAAGAAGGAATGTTAAATATCCAAAAGTGAAGTGCCTTTGAGACACTAAGGACACCTTGTAGAGAATTACTAGAGGATAAGTTATTCCCTTTTGCTCAGAGCTATCTAAATCCATCTCCAGGACTAAGCAGAAACCTTTCTGTCATGTTTCTAAGCAAGCAATTCAGGAGACAAAATGACAGTTTTAATTGAATATGGTGACAGAAGGGTTTATCTCAAAAAAAAAAAAAAAAGTAGATTTATCTGGCACTTACATTTTCTTACGCTGCCTTTCCAAATGGTTGTTCTTTTAGCATTTGAGATTGAAGACCTAAGTTTTGTTTAATCCCTACTGAGAGAAATAAAATTTCTCAGGGTGCTAAACCACATCAATGAATGAATCAATACACCTAATTATTAGGGTCTGGCAGTATTAAGTCAGAATTTCTTATTATTTTAAAGTTGAGAAAACTAGATTGTAGGACATGTTCTTAAAAACATTGCTAGACATTTAAATTTTAATATTTTAATAAATATAGTAATCAACTTATTTTATATATTCAAAAAATGTTTGCATATCTCTCATGTGTCAGGCAGTGTGACAGGTACCTTTAGTTAGATGGAAAAGAGGACAGGCAAGGCCCATGTTCAAATGGAACTTATATTCTAATCAATATGAGATAATAAATTTTCTGTAATTTACAAAGTTAATTGATATTAGTGGATAATTTTAACAGTGTGAGAGAATGAATGAATGCATGTGTATGTCAATATGTATACAGATAGTGGAAAATGCAGATGTGGTGAGACATAATAGGTACAGTATGCAAGAGTAACACAAGTGGTAGTAACCAACAGAGGCTAAAGGAGGACACTATTATGTTACCTGGGGTGATCAGAGGTGGTTTAAAAGAGAAGCAGGGTATGAAGTGTCTCTTTAAGAATGGTTATAATTTGAGAACTTGGAGAAAAAAGAACTGTATGAGGGAAAAACAGCAGAGAAATAAAAATTCATTACCTCTGTCCCCTAGTCTTACCATTAGGTGAAGGAGGCAAAAATTAAACAAGTCTACTAAAAATTTCATAAAAGTATGCACTTAATGTGTTTAAAATGAAATATTTTTATCAAAAGTTTAAAAATCTTCAAGAACTTCAAGAGATTATAAATATTGCTATTAGTAAATATGGCTAATGGAATTTAAATATGTTAGCAACTTTATAATCACTTATCTATTACAAAAAATACATGATCAAGCTTATCTAAAGATAAGATTCAGAAATTCCTTGAACTCAAATTTTCACTTAGTTGAATGTAACATTTGATTTTTTATTATTCTTTTGACTATCTTATCTTTGTTCTCAATAACTTTTCATTTAAATTTCTTACGACCATTAGACACTAAATGTTACTATTTATGAATTGAGAAATTATTAGCATGATAACCCAAATAGTTTGAATTGGGGGGTGGGTAACTTATTAGGCAGTGATGACTGCATTTGCAAGTGTAGGAACTGAATGAGAACATAATGTACTGTTAGAAGGAAATGTAAGAAGTCCTGTGTCATCTAAGTTAGAATATGTGAGACAGAGGTTGTTGAATAATACTGCTAGAGAGCTATTTGGAGACCAGAAGATGGTAAGTCTTCTAAGTCAAACTGTGGCATACAGATGCCCTCAGGACAGTGGTGAGCTACCAGTGGGTTTGTAACAGGGAAAGTATATCTGCTTTTTTTTTTTTTTTTTTTTTTGGTCTATTTGTTTTTAAGACCTTCTAGGGGCAATAAGGAAAATACATCAAAGTGAATATAAAGTAGCAGGGAGGTAACTTAGCAGGTGCTTGGGGTGATCAAGGAATAAATGATGATTTCTTAAAATGAGCTGATAGCAAAAGAGATGGAGGGAAACAATCAAATTTGAGAGATATTAAGGATATAAAATTGATCAAAATTGACAATTAACTGTAGCAGAGGAAAATGTATATGTGTCACTAAGTATTTTAGGGAAGTTACAATGAAACTTAAACTAGATTATGAAGTTGGGGGATGCACATGGAATAAATGGAAACTATTCCCTAGGTATTTGGAAACATTTTAAACTTTTTAAGCAATAAGAGTAATATGATAGAAATGGCATTTGGGAACATGAATATTATTGGAAAATGCAGTTAAAATTGAACTAAAAGAATATGTGATGAAGTGGGTATATTCTGAGTGGTACTAGCCTGAACTGTGGTAGATAAAGGGAATACAAAAGATAGTTTTGATTCGAGATGTGTCACAAAATAAAACATGAAATAATATGATTAATTCAACCTTTCAGTAATTTTTTTTCTATCTAAATTATGTGCTGGTCATTGTGTTCAGAAAGAGTAATAAATACAAAACAGTATGTACCCTAACTGAGTTTAAGGTCTAGTAGAGAAGGAATCGATGAAATGTATGTGTGTATTATTTATACTGATGATGTGTCTTAGGGAAGAATTATTAATAAAGGTTTTCATGAGAACTGATAAAAAGACAGAAGCAAGTATTTGGGGGAAGTGAGAAGAGCAATTAAGGAAGCTGATTGATGAAATATGTGGAATGAGATATAGGCTCAAAGTTTTCTTAAATCGTATTTTAAAAAAGAGTGTGGTAGTATTACTAGAAATAGGGAAATTTGAATTAGAGGGTTATTTTAAAGGGAAAAACAATCGAGCTTTTTGTTCTATGTGAAGTGATGTTAGTGCATCAGAATAGAAATACTCATTATATTGTTGCTTATGTGGGGCTAGAACTTAAAAATACAGAGTGTAGCTGTATTCCAAATTAAAAGATGTAGTGCAAAACCAGAATATGCAAATCTCAGGAGAAATATAAAAATTTTAATGTAAAGTGATGCAAATTACATAAAAATACATTTACAGTAAAATGCGTATTTTGTAGTAGAAAGCATATCTCCCGTGAATTTTTGGTAAGTATTGTTTCTTTGTATTCTTCAGACATTCTATTCTCCCTTCTACTCTTCTCAGGAAAGACGTACTTACTCTCTTCAAACATTGAAAATAGAAATATTTTTGTAAATAAACACATAATGAACATAAAGGCAAAGAATATTTTTATGAAGTCTAAATCAAGAGATTAGATAAAATACATTAAGTTTGAAATACTTAGGATGAAGAGATAAAAGGTAAAGTGAAAAATACCTATTTCTGGCCAAGAGGTAGTTACTGGCAGGATTTACTCTCCTAGTCTCTTATCTAAGAAAAGCTATACAAAAATATAAACCAGTGGTTTTCAGATGTTAGATATCAAGCAACGTAGGACATTGAATCTTAAAAAAAGGGAGACTGGAATTCTCATACTCTGTTAGTGGGACTGTAGAATAATACAAGTTTCTATTATGATCAGTGGGAAAATGAAAGACACACTACACTAGCAAGGGAAAAAGGGAGGGTTTTTCCCTTTCGTTTCTTTTTTTCACATTTGCAAAGTACTCCACAAGTTAGCCAAAAGTTTCAAGTAAAATTCTTTGGTTTTTTAACTGGCATGAATAAACATTATATTGATATCCTCTGGAAGAAACACTAGCTCACCCAGGTTTTCACTACTGTAGATGATTCTTACTGGTCCCAACTTGTATTGTGATCATCAGAGTATAAATATTTGAAGTATATTATTCTTCTTGAAGAAGAAGATTGTAATAACAACATTGCTACCCAGTGAAGAGAATATTAGAGTTGACATCTTCCAAGGAAACCCAGTAGTGTTGAATGTGCCAACCCCCTTGCTGTTACTTGAAACTTAACAGTTGTCACCTCCTGCCTGCTACTTCACTGATGAAACATTGATTTGGAGATTGGGACTGGAGGAGCACAATAGAAACTCCGACTAACAACTCTATTAGATTTGGAAAGTTTTGTTCCCATTTTCATGGAAACAGCTCTTTTAGTCTTCACAGACTATTGCAAGGAAAGCCCTTCAGCAGTCATCATGGCCAGAGATTCTTGGTGGGCCAGTTGGTGGGATCCATGGGTGATCCAACCAGCCTGCTTCTGGTGTCTGTGTGTGAGCCAACTACGGGGGACAGTGGACCAGCTATTCAGATCTGTGGACTGATAATTGAAAGCCTCTGCTCCTTTTCTAGTCCTTAATTATCTCCACACAATTTAACCATACCAGTTCCCTCAGTGGGAAGGACAAAAGCCAGGCTCTCAGGCAGCAACCCAAATGCCTGGGGAAGTCAGATGCTCACTTCACTCTCCCTTTCTCCCACAGTAGAATTTGCAGGCTGAGGGGATATCTCTTGGTGCTACACTGTACCAACTTAGGTGAGAGACATTGTGGGTCAAAAACTATCCTTATTCTTTTCAATGCTTCTTTTCTTGTTTCTTTGAGTCATTGTGCTTCTACAACTTTTCTTCTGGATTCCAGAACTCTTGTGAAGGTATTTTCCTCATTCCATGGTTATGAAATGGATGTTTCTGTGGAGACAAGAGCTAAAAGTTTCTATCCCACTATCTTGCTGACATCAGTACTCTCTTGTGTTCTTTTTGAATATTGATTTCCACCTATAGAATGTTGTTTTCTTTATTCTTGTTTATTATATCACAATTATACCCTTGTACGTTATATCAACATCTTCCAATGCTAGGCAGTCCCTGCCAGCATTAATTTCTAAATATTTGTCTCTTTTTGTCTTGGACATCTTTCTTAGATGACCAGATTTTACACAGAATATCTTAGATTGCTCCATCTTCTGAGCTGTCTAATCTTTCTGCACATGTTCTGTTTTTCCTCCAATTTTAGCCCCTTAGACATTTTCACTGTTGTATCCCTAGCGTCCGGCACTAGTGAACACTGAAATGCGTAGAATTTAAATGAATGTATTTAGGTTATTATGTGAGAAATATTTTAAAATGCAAAGCTTATGTTGTTATTCCACTGTGTAAAATATTTAAACAATTTAATCAGTCAGTGTTGCTTACAAATTTATTATGTTGGCATAAAAGTCTCCATGAGCTGGCTCTGGTTATTTTTCCAAGCTCCCCAATGATTTCCTCCTCTAAGTGTTGACAGCCTATCTCACCTCTTCTCCCCTTGAATGACTGTATTTGTTTTTCAAGTATTTCAGCTCAAATGCTTAGCTTCTTAACTCTTCCAACAGCTAATTATTTTCTCTGTGCCACAAGTATAATCTATAGCTAACTCAATTATAGCCGCAGTTCTCTATACTGACATTGTATCGTTGTAATTCTGTGTCTCCCCTGGAGTGATCATTTATATAGGGAAGAGATTCCATTTCCTTAAATCTTATGTGTTGAGAACACAAACAGTGCTCAATAAATGTTATGTGACTAAGTCAGGAATAACTGAATAAACTGATATATTGGTAAGGTTTTACATCCTTGAGATAATATTTTGAGTCAGAAATTCTAGATGATCACATGTAAGGGAAAATAAAAATTTGAAAGATTTTAAGGAGAATAAAAGCAATTTAAAAGTACTGCTAATTTCCATTTGAACTGAAAGTATAGTAAGATTTAATCTAAATATGAATTATAAAAATTATGTTATGAAATTTAATTCAAATTTGAATTATTACAGTACTCCTTTTCCTTTCCTTTAGATACTGAGCAGAATGATACAATAAAATGTGTTTACTATTAAGCACATAAGTAAGGAAGTTAACAAAAATGCCATTTTTAATGAAAAGTTTCATAGTTTCTCACAAGGTATACATTTATAAAACTGTGAAGAACAGTAAAGCAATTCTGTGTTGCTTGAATGATAAATAAATTCTAGCGAGTTTTTAAATGTTAGCTTCTCAATGATCAGTGTCATTTAAAATCTCTACCTATTGTGTAGTTCTATGATGACTCTTAACAGATATATGTAAATATAAGTTTTGGAAAACAGAGAAGTTACTTTATTTATTTTTAAATATAGTTTTTATATATATAAGGTATAAAACATGATGTTTTTATATACATAGCAAAAGATTATTGTAGCCAGGCTAATTAATATATCCATCTTCTCACTCTTACCTGCTTTTGTGGTTGGAGGACCTGAGATCTACTCTCTTATCAAATTTCCAGTATACAATGTGGTATTATTGACCATAGTCAATGGGTAAACTGTACTTAATTAAAATTAAACTTCTGGTTTGCAAAAAGGCGATGAGAAGAGAATGAGAAGACAAGCTACAGATGGAGAGAAAATTTTCAAAAGACATATCCTATAAAGGACTGTATCCAAAATATACAAAGAACTCTGAAAACTAAATAATAAGAAAATATACAACACAATTTTAAAATCAACAGAAGACCTGAACCTCACCAAAGATAAATAGATGACAAGTGAGCATATTAAAAAAATGTTCAGCATCTATATCATAAGGGAATTGCAAATTAAAACAACATAAGGTATCACTGTACAACTAAATGGCTCAGGTTTATAACACTGACTATACCAAATGCTGACAAGGATGTGGCCCAGCAGGAACCCTCATTCGTTGCTAGTGGAAATGCAAAACATTACTACCATTTTAGAAAACAGTGTAGCAGTTTCTTACAAGACTACACACCCTTTAACTATACAATCCAGTGACCATGCTCCTTGGTATCTGCTCAAATGAACTGAAAAGTTATGCTCACACAAAAACCTTCACACAAACACGTATAGCAGCTTTATTCATAGTTTTCAAAATTTGGAAGAAACCTGGATGCCCTCCAGTAAGTAGATGGATAAGTAAACTATGGTATATGTAGTTGAGCCAATCTTGAAAAACTACATGCTATATGATTCCAAATATATGATATTCTGAGAAAGGCATTGGATGATTGTAGGGATAAGGCAAATATTCACTCATAACTTAGGAAGCCAGGTGTCCCTGTAGAAGAGTTTATAAAACTCTTATGCTTTTGAAAGGGGGATGAAATTCTTTGCCAAATGTATCTTCATGAAGATTTCTTCTTCTTCCTTCATGCCCCTTTTCCTTTTTTAGGTTCCTAGTACACTCCCTCCCAATAGACATCACTAGGATCATCTCCAACCTTCAGAAAAACAAAATTGAATAACATGAAACAACAAGAATGTCTTAGTCTCTTTCTAACTAGGAGGTTCCTTAGCTCCTATGAGAATTTGCCTACTGCTTTTCCAAAAACTAGCTCCTTATATCAAAATACGTATGAGAAGGCAACTTTCTTAAGTTTAAAACAAATTCTGTTCTTCCATTCACCCATTAATCAAGAAGACGAACTCAAATGATATGAAAGAATTGAGAAGGTCTAGCTCATACTGGCTCCCTGTCCATCTCTTTCCGTCTACACTCAGAAGTAGTTGGAGGCCTCTAAATTTGCCTTGTTTTGTCTTGTCAGGCAGCCTGCTTTCTGGTCAGTACTTTATGAATATTGCTTTCTTCTAGCCTGTTTTCTTTCTCTTTTCTCTTACTGTTTCTGTCTCATTAAAAAAAAAAAAAAAGGAAAGATAGAAAGAAAAGAGTAGAATATGCATATAGTTTTTTAAAAGTACCAAAAGCAGTAATAAAAAGTCACTCTGTTATTGCCAAACCTCCCTTACAAGCATTTTTATTTCTAGAAGTAAACATATCTAAGTGTTTATTTTCTCTTCTTAGTTACCTCACTAATGGTGAATAGCATGCTTATGTCCCTATTTCTTGCATTAATTCTAGACATTATCTTGATTCTTAGCTATGAGACATGAAGCTATAAACCCCTTATCTTTTTTCCAATATCCTTTTACGAATGTGCTCTACAACTATTGTCCTCTTAATTCTCCACAGTGGTACTTGATTCTTCTCTATATAAACATGAAGATATTAGCATTGCTACTCTTGTATTTATCTGTACTCATCCCTCTTCTCAACTTTTGCAACTGTATCTTTAGATATCATCCAGGTTAAAACTGCCTATGTGTGCTCTGATAATATTCTTGTCGTCTGTGTGTTATATTATAGATTAATTCTAAAAGGTGAAAAACAAAAACAAGATTTACATAAACTTTATTTATTTATTTACTCAGTCATTTTACCATAGAGCAAGTAGTGGCTAAGATTTTATTTTTTTTCTATAGGTCCAATGTCCCTCTCCCTACCATTCTGTGTATAATATTTATAGTTTTTCCATCAAACGGCTTCCCTCTAAATTCCATGAATTATTATAATCATTACATATTTTACTTTGCTTCAGGTATGTTTTCTATAAATTTCTTATGTGTTATCTCCACACACACTTCCTCCAGATTATCTCATTGATTTTCTTTCTTATTTTTAATTGATAAATTTATAGCCTGTTTTCAGGATATCATTAGTATTTTCAGTGTATCATCATACTGTTTGCTGAAAAATAGCTCTTCCCACAATAATCAATATTTCTATTTTCACAAACAACTGGGCATTGAAGCTCTAGGAGGACGACTGGCAGAATGGTAGTGGAATACAGAGGTTATATATCTCCTGGGAAGTAAAGTAACTTCAAGTGCATTTCTATGGTTGGAGATTAGCAAAGAAAAAACTTGGTTTTAGGTCCCAGTAAGGATTATAATTTTCCATAGTTCAAGTTCAGGTTGTTAAAGGACCCACCAATCAGAGTCAAATGTCCTGTCTCTGTTCAGCGGAGCTTCATTAGGTGAATGTTTATGAGATGATCAAAATTACATGAATTTGCCCTCCCTCCTACTCTAGACCTGACAACTATATTTGACCTTCAGGATCACTGTGTTTGACCCTATATATGAAGGTATTTACCATTGACTGCTACAATGAACAGTTTCCAAAATTCAGTGGATTAACTAAATGAAACACTTCTTAAATATATTTTGTTATGTAACTGTCTGATGCTGGTGAAGGATCTCTCCTGGGAACCTGTCATCTAGTAATTCTGGACTTCAAGGTCCTTCTATTGTGTGATTTCGACATCTCAGATCCTTTACTTATAGTCATAAGGATGAAAGTTAGGTCCCTAGCCAAGGACCTTGCAGGGAATTTTAGGGAACAGGACAAAGCAGAGTACATCACTACCTTCCACATTCTATTTTCCAAAACTAGTCACAGGGTGCCAGTTTTTAATTACACAGAATTGTAGAAAATACAGTCTCTCTGTGTGCATTGCAAGGAGAAACATGATTGATGAGAATATATTCAGTCATGTTACCAAAACTTTTATGTTCTGGCTGTTGCTAAATGCCATGTCAGGATAGAGTGCTTCTCCTTGGAGAGGCAATAATAATTAACAAAAAAAAAAGTGTATGGAAACTGGTTGAAAAATATTGAAAAGCAAGAGAAAATGAACATTTTTATGAAGACTATAAGTCTAAAAGTGCTTTATTATAGAAAACAAACAAAAATGTTAGAATACTATTTGTAAATGTCAATAGAATACCATATGATACAGACTTTGTCAAACAGAGAGGAAGCTATAAAAAGCCTATTCTATGACTTACCAAAGATAAAAAATATTTTAGTTACTCTTTTTCTAAAAAAAAAAACAACAACAAATGCCACTGCTTTTCCTTTTTTCTTTCTTCTTTAATGCATTGGTACAATTGACTACTTTCTTTTAGGTTGGGTTTCTCTGAATTTAGAGATATGCCTCTTGGAGCATATAGGCACCAATCAAATAGCTATTCCTTGTATGCTGTGTGCTAAAATACAGGTAACTCAGCCAAAAAATAGGTTAAATGACGTTTAGGTGAGTTTTCATTACTCTGGAGAGTCATGTAACTGGATAAAAATCAGCCCTCAAATGCAATACAGCATTATTTATTCTGGTGTGTAAGCGTGTAAACATGACAAAGTGAAGCTGTTAAAACAATGAAATATTATCCCTCTAAAGATTTAGAACACAATTTAATATTACAGCATCTGGCTTACTCTTAAGAGTATCTGATTTTGTCATATATGTATTTTAACTTCTCATTCTCTCTAGTGGTTCCTGCCTTTAGGGAACCTCAGCGTTGCTTTAGTTACTAATGCTGACGCCTATGATTAATGGAGGCTCATCACCTGAGATTGTTTGCTCCCACTTGAAGTCCCTACAATATTACAGAGTCTATACATACTTGATGACATACTCTTTTAACACAGGGATACAACGAAGGTAACATGTATATGAGTTACGGAGCGAGACATCTATTCTGGCACATGGAGTCTCCCCAGAAGGTGAAACAACCACACAAGGAATTCAGGAAGATTCTGGTGTGGTCACATTTCCCCTGCAGGTCCTTAGCCAGAGAGAACCTAAAAACAAGGAAGACAGATGATTTAGTATGGTATGAGGGGACTGAAACAAGAGTCTTGCTATTACGTTTCCAAGTTTAACCTGCATTTAAATCTTTTATTATATGTGGACATATTCACTCCCAGAATTTAGACGCATTTCACTTCTTAGATTTCTCACTTGGAAATATAATAGGTTGCGCAGGAAGATAATTTTCTTTCAAAAGTATATTGGGAAATTATATTTAGTATTCTCATAACTTTTCAATTAGTGGTAAGTCATTCTGTGATGTTAATTAATCTTAAAATTATTATTAAAATTAGGTGCTAAATTTGACCAACATTTACAGATAAAGATCAACAGAAGTATAATTTAGATATCCAACATTTGGGCCTTAAGTTATTACATAAATTCTTAAAATAAGAGAAGTAAAAATAATCTATCTACAAGCAGAATGTTATTCTGAACACAGAGTGTATAGACAGTCATTTAGTAGAGAAACCAGTTCAATTTCTACTCACAGTTCTTGTATCTTCAAATTATACTTTCAGTGTACTCTTCTTCCTTTAGAACTATCATACAATTCAGAAAGAGATTTTTATCTTAGCCTGGGTTCCCCAGAAAGTGTAGTCTGAGAGAGAGTGCTTCGTTGCACTCTGTAGTGGCTGCTAACTGGTTGTTCCATCCCCCATAGAATTGAAGTGTCTGCTTCTCAGTTTAGATAGGGCTGCCTACTGAGTGGTGAGAAGAGTAGAAGAATTTATCCATAGTTTCCTGTCTCTCACCGATAAAAGTTTGGCTCCACTGGCTGGTAACATGTGACTAGCTCTAGGTTGTGCATACGTGAGCACCAAGCAGAGTCCCATGGGGCCATCCTTAGGGATTCCCCTGCGTAGGAGAGGAAGGTACAAGGCAAGACGCTGTGAAGTTGTCCCGCATGGAGCATGTGGACCCCACCCAGATCAAATCTGCACAGTGACAGCTCTCACAAACCACTGGTAAGCCCTGGGAGGTCTGAAGGGGTCAACGTGAAAGAGTCACGCATCCCAGCACCTCAGATACACTTCCCGCCCTTTTGTGTCTCCCTTTTGCTCTGCAGTACGGGGCCTCCGTAACTGTGAGAACAGTATATACCCTCATTTCTTTTTTGAGCGGACTAGGGAAGGGCAGAGGTAAATTTCAGTTATTCGTAGTCTCCCTCAGGGCGTTAGGTCACCTCAGTCTACAAAAGATTTAAGGAACAAGGATCACCGAAGCAAGCTATGCCTCTGCTGCTTCACCGGGTCTGTCCTGACATCTTTATCAATATCATTGTCTCTGTGTTCTACTGCCTTTCTAGATTCTCTCACCTTCCTCTAGTTCTTTGGCCAGTCTATACTTTACTAGTGGAGTGACCCCAGTCCTTTATTCTTGAGAGGTCTGAGCCTTTAGTTGCCCCGCCTTTACCAGGTCACGGTTGCTGCAGTTCCCACATCCAGGGCCATGGGGCCGGGAGTTACCCCAGTGAAGCCCCTGGGTTTCAGACATTCTCTTCCCTACTGGTACTGTCCTGTCTGCAGAGCTGCAAACCTAGCTCCTCATAGCAGTGTGGCCACTAGCTCACTCAGAAATTCATGTTCATACCTACTTCAGCAGTCTATTCTTTTCTGGCTACTTTTGATGATTAACATTATATATATATATATATATATTTTATATATATATAAAAGTTACATATATATGTGTATCTTTTGAAAAGATATGTGTCTAGTAGGTGATTAGTGCAACAACTATGATAGAGTCCATTTTTTTTTCAGTTTGACTTTTTGTTTATATTTTTAGTTACATAATTTAGATATATGAGTTGAGTCAAAATTATCTGGATGGTTAGATGCGTTTCTTCCTTTCAGAAGAAAAAAGTGTTTAAAAAATGTGATAGAATTCAAAGTTAGTTTAAGTCAGAGCAATGGTAATGATAACAGTTAATCTTAGTAAATGCTAGAGCTTTGTATAAAGTACTTTAATTTGGACCCATTCGATGCATTCAACCAAGAACCCTAGCAAGTGGCATTATTAGAATTTTTTTAATGGATGAGGTTATTGAATATCAATAATCTTTACCTTTTGTTATCATGAACAGCAATTCCAACCAATGCTGTCTAACTCCAGATCCACAGCTCTTAAAAATATATTATCTTAAGTTTATGCATTCAGTTAACAAATATTGACACCCTTAAGTGTTAGGGATACAGCAGTGCCTCAAAGTCTTATTCTAGTGAGACTCAGAATAAGCAAATTAATGTATAATATCAGTAAAAATAAGTGTTGAGAAGAAAATTAAGACAAGGTAAAGGGATAGATGATGACAAAGGAAGGGATTGGTGAATTCAGGGAAATTCCCTGTGAGAAAATAAAAGTTGAGTGAGTGTTTGGCCTATATATTTTTTAACAAATAGGAATATAAAGGTTTTACTTTTCTTACATATGCTCTGTACCTCTAGTTACTGTGATCATGCATCATAATACAATATTTAAATTTCTGTAAGATTTCAGTAAGATTCACTAAATATATTAAGCTTCAAAAACAATGTATACAGTCGTATTAAATTTTATACTGATTGTGATTTTGGTAGCTACAGATTGTTATAAATTTCCTAGCAGTCATTCATTACAGAAAAATGATATATTGCAAGAAATTATTTTCCTGAGAAATAAATTCTATGGAGGTGAGTACACATCCATTTAATTTTAGTGTAGCACCATTCTGAGACATTCAAGTCAGAGTTTTAGAATTCTCCCCTGGAATCATGAGACTCACTCTCTATCAAATTTAGAAGTAATCAACTCTATGTGGCAAACCAAGGATTAATGAAGTGCTTCTTAATCTTTAGAAGAATGTATGTGCTCAGTAGTTAAGGCTTAAGTCCGAAATAATGGAATTGCAGTACCCTTTCACTTTCCTGCCAGGTTATATCATGTAAATAGAGCTTAAATAGATTTAATCCTAAAATATATCCATTTTGTAACATATTTAATGGCAATGCTGAATCCTTTGAACTGTAGACCTTTTATCTTAATTGGAATAAATAATTGCTTTACAATATACTAACATTCTTTTAGATCTTGAGTTTAAAAGGTGTAGAAAATCTTGTTACTTTCTGGTAATGGGGTCCAAGAGGCTGATGTAACTTTAATAGCTTAAAGAAAAACACTTCATGTATTCTGGAGGGGGTGGGGAAGGTAGATGTGGAAAACAGAAGTTTTATACAAAAATTTTCCAGTCTGTGTATCTGAGAGAGTCTGTGGGGAGTAAGTTACCACAGATGACTGTGGTGAAGCCACAAAAGTCTTTTTATGATTGAACCAGTGAAGATTAACAGAGTAGATAGGCCTGTTCCCACTTCCATCACCAAGTAAAGATGTTACTTAATTTTCTGGTTCTTCTTATTTATCTTTTCTTCCCGTGATATTCATCTTGACATTAGGGACCTAGGGATTGTTAAGTAAACACATTTTTAAAAGTGAAAGAACAAATAATTGATCATTTTTTCATACGTTTAGAAAAACAAGCCTTTTGCTTGTATTTTATGTTATAATAAATTCTGATTAGTACACAGTTAAGCATCTTATAGTTTAAAATCTTATAGATGTAATAAAAATGCAAAATTATTGATTGATCCAGGTTCTTAGTATATTAGAAGTATCACATGTTTAAACATGATATATAGATATAATCCTTCTTATATAACTCATGACTTCATATATTTCATTTATTCTATAGATAAGCCATTAGCCATGTACCTATCTCGTAAGATATGATGCTTTCTGGAGTTAGCAAGTATCCTGTATGTCTTATTCACCCAGTAGGTCAGAGAGAGAGATATGATAGCCAGAATACAAAGACCATGTTATATTATGCTGTGAAGTTTGGATTTTGTCCTGAAGGCAATGAAGGACTTCCGCCATTAAAGAGTTAGTTCATTAATTCTTTAGAAAAGACCATCCTGACAGGAGAGTGTAGAATGATTGGGAAAAGGGTAGTATTAAATTTGGGGGAGCAATTGAGAGAATAATGTACACATCTAGGAAAGAATTAACAAAGGTTTGATCTATGGCAGTAAGAAGTGTGGAGGGAGACTTGAGAGGAGAGTAAGAAGACATACTCATAGGATTCGGTGACTAGATTGGAGGAATAAGAACAAAGGAGATTAGTTTTGTTAGCTTGAGTGAATCAGTAGACTAAATGCTCCATGCATTGACATGGGGAAGAGGAAGAGCAATGTGAAAGAGGTTAAGAGTTCTCCCTTAGCCCTGCTAGTTGGGAATGTCTGTAGTATATCCAAGTGTAAACATTTTGTGGACTACTTGATATATTAGACTACAAATAGGCTGAGATAGAGTTTGGTTGTCAGTGATTATTTATGTAAGGTTATTAAATCACAATAGGAATGTTCATGCAGCTATTTTTTGAGAGAAGAAAAGAAGACTAAGGTCAAACTCTGTGAAGGTTAACATTTAAGAGATTTGTAGCAGACGAACAATCCAAGAAAATGACTTTTAAGAGAGATAGGATGAAAGGTGGAATTTGATCTCCAATAAATCAAAGGAAGAAAATGTTTCTTTTCATCTTCTCATTCCTAATATTTAGTATTTTGCCTGATACATTAAAAAAAATTCCCATATGTCTTGAAAGAAGAAATCCAGCTTCAGCAGTCATGTGTTTCTCAATGGAGATTTCCTAAGAGTTATATGGGAACAGGAAGTAGATTATCATTTGTAAATACAGGGATAATTCTGCAGAGCAAACCAATGGCTAACTAGCAAGATGCTGAGCCTGTGAAATGCAAGCATGAAGCATGCTCCCTCCCTGTATGCCATCGTACAGATGCTCCAGATGAGATATTTGAATGATGGATGTGCAACAATCTCTGTGAAGTTGTTTGGAAAATGTCATAAATAACTGAGACCAGAGGCAGTGAAAACGTTCCCTCTTCATAAATAACTACAGATTTTGATGTATTTTCATTCTGTCTAAATTCAAAACATGAGCCCTAAATGTAGATTCTGATGATCATATTAAAACAAAAAAACAGAGAAGCAAAATATAATGATTAAATATATCATGTTTGTAGACTGAGAGACTAGAATTCAAGTATAGATACCAACAAGTCCTAATTGTTTGATTTTGCTTATTTTACCCTTATGGGGCTTGATTTATTCATCTACAAAATATGAATGTTAGTACTCTTTACATCACAGACTTGAGCAGTGAAAGAGAGTATTTGTAAAATGCCTTACACAGAGCATGGCACTCGAAAAAGAGTTATATAACTATATCCAATCTCTTGTAGTAACCTATAATGAAAAAGAATACAAAAATGAATATATGTGCATATATGTATGACTGAAACATTATGCTGTACACCAGAAATTGACACATTATAACCGACTATACTTCAATTAAAAAAAAACTCAAATATAACAATAATTAGAGACTCACTAGAGAAGATTATAATGATTCCAGTCAGAAAGAAATTAACTTAATGCTGGTCAGTTAATTTCTGTGGAAATTATCTTTTAATAAACATATACAGTTTCTTAAAAATAGATAAAATTAAGGAGAAATTAATATGTTGATAAAAATAGATTTAGAAAAACTGAATTAAGATATCTGGGAAAGATTGGTAAGAAGCCATTTGTGAAAAAAAATGCAAGGGAACACTGTCTTTGACGGAAGTGCTGGCTGTTAAGAGGAAAAATGATTTTAGTTGAAGCCAAGGAAAAAGCTAGTGAACACAAATAAAAAATTACCCCTTTTCTCCTTGGGTTTAGTAGTAGCGAAATACAGAAAGAGCTGAATCCTAGCTTTCCACGAGAAGGTAATAATGACATGAGCCAGGGAGAGAAAACAAAACAAGCTAATGCAGAAGGAGGGAACAAACAAATAAAACCCCAGAATATCCTAAAAGTATTGGAGTGACATGCATATAGCTCACCCAGTCTATACTCATGAGACTGTAAGCTTGGGAATAAACTTGACTAAATATTCATTGTTTGAATCAGAGATTTCTTTACACAGCTATAAAAAAGTGGGATACACCTGACAAGTTACAGCTACAGTGAAAAGAAGAGGAAAGTATATATTACTAAATGAAAATGGGAACATATTAGGCATATTCAAGTTTTGCAGCAAAAGCAAAAATAAAAACTCCTTTTTTAAAAAATTCTCTAGTGATAACTTCAGAAACTTACTTAGGAAACTTACTTAGGAAAGTTGGCAAAAAAAAAAAAAAAAAAGAAAAAGAAAAAAAATAAGTCCCTGCTTAGATTTCTGTTTGGGATATATTCCAAATGGTCCTAAAGACAATCAAACTCTATTCTTTTGACAAATTTTCCTAGAGTTGACTTTGACCAGAGATTTCATTTCCTGCATTACTAGCTACTGTGCATTGAGGTTCACGCTCTTGGCCATTTTATACTTGCTGCCATTGTAATATCTTTCTCATTGCCCAGTGCGTCCTTGAAGAGCCATGGTGGGTTTAGAGTTGAAACAACAGGTCACACTTTTCATATCCTTTTGCCATTTTTGTTGCTTTTCTGTAGTTCGTCTTAAAATTGTGCTTTCTAAACAGGATCAATTTTTATAATAAGGTATAATGTATAAAAATCATACTGCATTTTCTTTATATAGCTTAATAGCATCATTTCAGTTCAGAGCTGAGTCAGTGTGCCATGTATTGTTATAGTTTTCAGCCTCCTGTATCTGTGTATCTCTTCATTACCACAGCTAACTGTGGGCAAAGCATTTACTGTCTTGAGTCTGAGTTATTGTATTTGTTTCTTACCTAACTTTCCTCATTCTAATTCATTTTACTCACAGGGCATCTTTCTTAAGCAAGTCTCATGTTAACCTCTACCATCTTCCTTCTAACCAGCAGCAGTCTCCCCTTTTCACAGATTTTCTTTCGGAAGACCTCCACTTCACAGTATTCAGACATGAGATCTAAATACATGTGACTTCCTGCCAAAGACATAAAAGTAGGCTCTGATATTTTGAAGCCACCCATTGTAATTCATACCTCTCTCTCCAGTGATGGGTTTAAAATGAACACATAATGCAGTAGGAATGATGAGGCGTCAGAAGTTTTTTAGGACTTTGGGGGAATTTTTTTTTCTCCCCTTTAAGAGATAAAAGAAGAATGATTTCCCTTTCTGTGAACATTACTCTGAGAGTGTATGAGTTCTGAAACCAGTGCAGACATTTTTGTTATCAAGGGAACTAATTTTAGGATGAAACTGCATGTTGGAGTGAGTAAGGGCTAAGAGATGGGGCTTCAATTGTTAAAGCAGCTCCAGTGATGTCATAATTAAAGCCAGTCCCATGTCTGATGTTTGCATTCACAGAAGCCAATAAATTCCCTTGTTGACAAAGGAGTATTGACCTTCTGCCCTCTTTCCCTATCAAAAATATTTTGTCAGATAGAAGATACTTCAGTTAATAATATCACATCTAAAATTTTTCAATTCTTGTTTGAATTCTACTTCTACTAAGATAGTTAACACCCAATATTCCAAAATTTGAACTTGGACTGCTACCTAATAATTAAACCTAGTTAGTATCAATGTTGTCTTATATCAGATTCCTACATGAGTCATTGACAAAAAGTGTTTTTTATTCTAGCAGCTAATTAATCCCTGTTGAAAAAGTTAAAACAACTCAATTTTGATAGTTATTTGCCACATTTGTCATATTTCCTTTAGTTGAAAATGAGATTTTTTCCAGTTTTACTGAGATATAACTGATACATACCATTGTTTAAGTTTAGGGTGTACAACATAATGATTGATAGGCGTATATATCATGAAATGATTACCACAGTAGGTTTAGTTAATATTCATCACCTCATATAGCTATAATTTTTTAATGCAATCAGAACATTTAAGATTTATTCTCTTAGAAACTCTGAAATATATAATGTAGTATCATTAACTATAGTCACCATGCTGTAATTACTTCCCCAGAACTTATCTTATAATTGGAAGTTTGTACTTTTTATCTTCACCCATCTCCCCAGTCTCTATCCCCCACCCCCTCCAGCAACCATCAGTTGGTTCTCTGTAAGTTTGTTTGTTTTTTTAAAGTTTCCATATAAAAATGAGATCATGCAGTATTTGTCTTTCTCTTTATGACTTATTTTAATTAGTATAATGCCCTCAGGTTTCATCCATGCTGTCATCCATGTTACTTCTCTTTATGGCAGAATAATAGATATAGATATAAGTATAGATATATAACTATATATATATATACCACATTTCTTGCTCCATTTTTCAGAAACACTTGGGTGTTTTCAAGGCTTGGCTATTATAAATAATGCTGCAATAAATATGGAGGTGGAGATATCTCTTCAAGATAGTAATTATATTTTATTATTTTCAAATGTATACCCAAAAGTAGAATCACTGGATTATATGGTAATTCTCATTACAATTTTTTGAGGAACAACTATACTGTTTTCCTGCTGCACCACTTTAAATTCCCACCAACACTGTACAAGGTTTCCCTTTTCTCCACATCCTCATTAGCAATTGTTGTAACTTACCCCCTTTTTTTTTTTTCAATAATAGTCATTCTGACTGTTTAAGTAGTATCTCATTGTGGTTTTGGTTTGCATTTCTCTGATGATTAGTGATATTAAGAAACTTTTCATGTACCTGTTGGCCACCCATAAATCTTCTTTGGGAAAATGTCTGTTTGGTTCCTTTGCCCATTTTTTAAATTGAATTATTTGTTTTTTTTACCATTGATTTGTATGAGTTCCTATATATTTTAGATATTTAACCCTTTATCAGGTATGTTGTTTGCATATATTTTCTCTGTTTTCATAGGTTGACTTTTCATTTTGTTCATCATTTCTTCTGTCGTGCAGAAGCTTTTTAGTTTGATGTAAAGCCACTTTCATATTTGCTTTTGTTGCTTGTGCTTTATGTGTCATATCCAAAAATCATTTCCAGGACCAGTGTCAAGGGGCTTTTTCCCCCTGTGTCTTCTTCTAAAAATCAGTAGCATTCTACACAGAATAAATGATTTCAAAAACAGTAACATTTATAATAGTATCAAAAACAGAGCAATATTTATGAATTTTTAAAAAAATTTTGTTGAACTATAGTTGATTACAATATTCTGTTAGTTTCAAGTGTAGAGCAAAATGATTTACTTAAATATATATTATCTTCCATATAGATTATTGCAAGATATTAAATATAGTTCCCTGTGCTATATAGTAACTCCTTATTGGTTATCTATTTTACATATAATGATGTATGTTTATTAATCTCATACTTCCACTTTATCCCTCTCCCCCCTTTTCCCCTTTGGTAGACATAGATTTGTTTTCTATGTCTTTGAGTCTGTTTCTGTTTTGTAAATAAGTTCATTTGTATTATCTTTTAGATTCCACATATAAATGATATCATATACTATTTATTTGTCTTTCTCTGTCTTATTTCATTTTGTATGATATCTTCTAAGTTCATTCTCATTGCAGCAAATTCTTTCTTTTTTATGACTGAGTAGTATTCCATTGTGTGTGTGTGTGTGTGTGTGTGTGTGTGTGTGTGTGTGCGTGTGCATGTGTGCATGCGCATTTGTGTATCACTTCTTTAGCCATTGATTTGTTGATGGACACAGGTTGCTTCCATGTCTTGGCTATTATAAATAGTGCTGCTGTGAACATTGAGGTGCATTTACCTTTCAAATTAGAGTTTTCTTTTTTTCTGGATATATGCCCAGGAGAAAGATTGCTGAGTCATATGGTAATTCTACTTTTAGTTTTTGAAGGAACCTCCATACTGATTTCCATAGTGGCTGCACCAATTTACATTCCAACCAACAGTGTAGGAGGGTTCCCTTTTCTCCCCACACTTCCTAGCATTAATTATTTGTAGATATTTTAATGATGGCCATTCTGACTGGTGTGAAGTAAAAACCCACTGTAGTTTTGATCTGCATTTTTCTAATAATTAGCAGTGTTGAGCATCTTTTTATGTGCCTTTTGGCCATTTGTATGTCTTTTTTGGAGATATGTCTATTTAGGTCTTCTGCCTATTTTTTGAGTGGGTTTGTTTTCTTGATATTGAGTTGTATGAGCTGTTTGTGTATTGTGGAAATTAAGCCCATGTCAGTCACATCATTTCCAAATATTTTCTCCCAGTCTAATGGGTTGTCTTTTCATTTTGTTTATGGTTTCCTCTGCTCTGCAAAATCTTCTAAATTTGATTGGGTTCTATTTGTTTATTTTTGCTTATATTTCTTTTGCCTTGGGAGATGGACGTAAGATAATATTTCTACGATTTAATTGGGAGAAGATTTTGCCTGTCTTCTCGTCTAGGAGTTGTATAGTTTCAGGTCTTTCATTTAAGTCTGTAAGCCATTTTGAGTTTATTTTTGTGTATGATGTGAAGGAGTGTTTTGCTTTCATTGTATTACATGAAGCTGTGCCACATTACCATCACTACTTGCTGAACAGACTGTGTTTTCTCCATTTTATGTTCTTGCCTCCTTTGTCGAAGATTAATTGACCGTAGGTGTGTGGGTTTATTTCTGGTCTCTCTATTCTGTTCCATTGAACTGTCTGTTGTCTGTTTTTGTGCCAATAACTTGCTGTTTTGATTACTGTGGCTTTGTAGTATTGGCTGAAGTCTGGGAGACTTATGCCTCTAGCTTTGGTTTTTCCCTCAGTATTACTTTGACAATTCTGAGCCTTTAGTGATTCCATATAAATTTTAGGATTATTTGTTTAGTTCTTTAAAATATGTCATGTAATTTGATAGGGATTGCGCTAAATCTCTAGATTGCTTTGGCAAGGATGGCCATTTAACAATGTTGATTCTTCCAATCCAAAAGCATGGGATATCTTTCTGTTTCTTTGAATCATCTTGTATTTCCTTTATCAATGTTTCATAGTTCTCACCATATAGGTCTTTTACTTCCTTGGTTAGGTTTATTCTTAGGTATATTTTTTAAGGTGATTTTAAATGGGATTTTTTTTATTCTATCTGATATTTCATTGTTAGTATAAAGAAATGCAACATATTTCTGTATATTAGTCTTGTTTTCTGCTACCTTGCTGAATTCATTTATTAATTCTAATAGTTTTCGTGTGGAGTCTTTAGGGCTTTCTATGTAGAGTATCATGGCATCTGTATATAACGATAACTACCTCTTCCCTTCAATTCGGATATCTTTTATTTATTTTTCTTGTCTGTTTATTACAGCTAGGACTTCCAGTATTATTTTGCATAGAAGTGGTGAAAATGGGTATCCTTGTCTTTTTCCAGATTTTGGCTGGAAGCTTTTCACCATTTTGAGCATTATGTTGGTTGTGGGCTTGTCATAAATAGCTTTTATTTTATTGAGGTATATTTCCTCTGTACCCACTTTGGTGAGAGTTTTTATCATGAATGGAGGTTGCATTTTGTCAAATGCTTTTTCTTTGCCTATTGAGACGTTCATATGTTTTTTGTCTTTTATTTTGTTGATGTGGTGTTTCACACTGATAGATTTGTGTATGTTGAAACATCCTTGTGACTCTAGAATTAATCCAACTTGATCATGGCTTATGGTCCTTTTCATGTGTTGTTGGATTCTGTTTGCTAATATTTTGTTGAAAATTTTTGCATTGATACTCATCAAAGATTACTGGCCAGCAATTTTCTTTTTTGGTAGTATCTTTGTTTGGTTTTGGTATCAGGGTAATTAATGGTGGCTTCATAAAATGAAGCCACTTTTGGAAGACTCTGAGATAGACAGGTACAAGTGCTTCTTTGTAGGGTTAGTAGAATTTCCCAGTGAGACAGTGAAGCCATCTGGTCTTGGACTTTTGTTTTAAAGGAGTTTTTATTTGTTTGTTTGTTTTTAAACAGGTTCTATTTCAGTTGTAGTACCTGTCTGCTCAGATTATGTTTCTTCTTGATTCAGCTTTGGCAAGCTGTATGTTTCTAGAAACTTATCCATTTCTTCTAAGCATATAACTGTAATATTTTCTTGTATTTTTCATTTCTGTGGTAGTGATTTTTTTTTCTCATTTTTAATTTATTTTATTTATTTGAGTCCTCTCTATTTTCTTCATGTTAAGGCTGGCTACAGGTTTTTCAATTTTGTTTATCCTTTCAAAAACCAGCACTTGGTTTTACTGATTTTTTTTCTTTCTGTTTTATTTCTATTTCATTTATTTACTCTCTGATCTTTGTTATATCCTTCCTTTTGCTAGCTTTAGGTTTGTTTGTTCTTTTTTTTCTTTCTAATTATCTTAGGTGGTAAATTAGGTTGTTTACTTGAGATTTTTCTTGTTTTTTAAGGAAGATCTTTATTGCTATGAACTTCCCTTTTAGGACTGCTTTTGCTGCATCCCACTGATTTTGTATGGCTGTGTTTTCATTGTCCTTTGTCTTGCAGTACTTCAAGTATTATGTAGTATCAGTGCATGTCATTACCTATAATAGCAACATAGTATTCCATGGTATGTACTGCAAATTATTCATTATTTATTTAAGCTTATTTTTGCTATTTCCAGAGTTGTGTTTATGTAAACATAACATCAGTGAATATATTCCCATTTGCAAGTATCTTTTACACTTATGCTGTTCTATTTTTGTGTAGATTATTGAACTAAAATTGATTGTCAAAAGTATGTTCATTTAAATGTTGTAGATATTAATAAATTCTCACCAAAGTGTTGCATAAATTTGTGATTGTAACAAAGCCATATTTTAGTGTCTTTTTCTATATGCTAATCTCTGTTCCCGTAGGAAGAAAATTACTTGAGAGACTTTTGTGCACTATTAAAATGTTTTATATATGTGTTAGACATGCATATATATGTAATATATTCTTCATTGTGTGTGTGCATGTATTTTTGTGTGTATATATTATATACTATTCTCCCAAACTGTTTATATAATTGGAAGCGGAAGTTCCATCTTGAATCTGTTATTCAGAGGGAATCTGTTGCGAGCACTCAGTGACAAGTTTCTCCTTGGCAATTTACTTTTTGAGTAATGATTGTTCTCCTGCTTCTTCTTGAAATGAATGAGGTCCAGGTCAAGTCAATTATGAAGGGAGAAAACATTGAAATTAATGCAGATCTCTCAGAGTAGGTTTACATAACCCTAGATTTGTTTAAGTAACACTTAATTTATAGAATGCTTGAAATCTTAATTCCTCAGTGAGTCCTTTTCCAACTAAGTAAACCTGAAATGTAGATGCAGCCTTCAAGAAAGCAGCAACACTCTCTCCTGGCATCCAGCAAAATGCTGTGGATGCAGAATAACTGATTTGCATCTTCAACAGCAAGGAGCCCATTTCTAAATCAACAAGTTGTTCTCAATTGTATAGGCAGGTGAGAGATTTGCTGATTACCAAAGGGATCAGTGATTCAGTCATTCATTTGATCACCCACTCAGCAACCAATTTTAATGTGTTATTTCTAAGAGTATGCTGTCATTCTTCCTTTGACTTTGGGTATGTCTTTCAGGTTCTCAGAGGTAACACTCATCTATAAATGGAGACAAATGGTCCCTCTCTTGAAGTACTTGCAGTATTTAACTAGGAAACATGTATAAGACCTGATGAATAGGCATTTAGTAATTACTCTGTTCTCATCCTTTCCATCATTCATCATCGTTCATCAGTATAAATGATTATTCTGATAATCTGGTCATCAGCTAAGGATTCCTGGTTTAAAAGTATCCATAAGTACAATACTAATGTCTATTTTGAAATTACCCATGCATTGTTTAATACACAAACTGCATATGTGGCTACTTTTCCCCTCTTGTAACAATGTACTCCCTAAACACTTTAATTAACCTTACCTCTATATTTTCTCTGTATGCAGCAGGCGACTCAGTGATATTTTGTTGTCCATTGCTAACAACCAAGTTGGATGGTTTTCACAAGCAGTCCACGTTGCAGAGAGTAAAAATAGTACAGGCTGTACTAATTTTTAGTTTTGTTTCATTTTTATTTCTTGAGAACCTTGCTTTTTCAAATATTGCCATTTTCTTGTATCTTTAATGTCCTCTGAGTTATTTCTATTTAACAAAACACAATTCTGCTCTAGGTCCCTGACCTCCTCAAGCCATACACCCTCCTAGAGGTGAACAAAAAACATATATATGTCCTACTTTGTATCTGTACCTATATTTGCCAAAGGCACTTCAGACTCATTTGCCCTTTATTCAGCACATCATCTGCTTCCCAGAATGATTTCCTTGAACTTCAGTCTAAATTTCAGCAGATGACGCTGGAGTGCACTCTGTCAGCAAACATGGGAAATTGAGAGTCAACGTTGGGTTCCCTTTCCCTAATATTTTATATTGAAAAATGACTTAACATTGTCAGTTTCACGTTTGTTATTTATGGCGTCCCCTGTGTCTTTACTTTTAGCAATTTAAATCCTCTTTAATTTTTGCCTGGAATTTCATATACGGTTCTTGCCAGAGTTACGATGTCCATATTCCTTCATGATGTTTCCCCTGTGTAACTCTTCATCCTTCTTCTCTCATACCCTTCCGTTCCTCAATGTATTTTGTTATTCCGTGTCTACAATGTTTGCACACAGTGAGTATGAGAAAGAGGACAACCTGAACCCATCACCCCTTTGGATTGCCAGAAATTTCTGATTAAGTCTTATTCATTGCTACACAAGCATGAGTAAGTTTGTTCTCAGAAAAGACAATGATTTACTCAAGTAAAAGATTATTTTCTTATTCCCAGCCTCTGATAATTACTTTACCTGGCATATGTTAGATAACTAACAAATAGACAGATAAATAGATCCAGATATACCTATTACTATATATGCATATATATTTATGTATTTATAATATATGACATATAACATACATCTATCTTTTATGTAATGTATATCCTTTATGTACACTCTGTCTTATGATGGCAGGGAATTGTGCTTTAGTCATCCTTTAAAAATTGTTTTCTACATGGCATGATCCATTTTAGTTAGTAAGTGTTTATTAAATATGAACTGAATTGAGTTAAATTAGCTAAGAAATATGGTTCGAATTACAGTGTATTTGTAACAAAAATTTTAGCTTAATAGGATGACTTGTGTGTTTCTTTTCTGTATTCATTCTTTATGTGTTAATTGCTCTATTGGTAGTTTGACTTACAAGTTTTTCTTCATTCACATTCAGGTCAATGTGTTTGAAAGATAAATATGTAGTGAACAGGGCCTAAACAGGTTTAAAGTACTATTTTTATGGAAAAACCAGATTGTTGCCATAACTCAGTGATTTGCTAATGATCATAGTACTCATGGGTTTAGATAAGTTCTTTTCCTTTCTTGTGGACCAAAAGAAACTCAAAGATGGTTAAGCAATTTGGGACCCATTAGCAATTCAGTAGCCTGCTTTAATATTTCTACTCTTTTTGTTTTATATGGGCATCTATATTTTGAATACAACTTTGAATTTTAAGTAGATCAAATAAATTGTTAGGAAGGCATTCTTCAAACTCAAAATGAAATAGTCTCTGCTTTGTGGTGCCTTTCTTTGCCAACTCCATAAACTTAACCACTTGTTGCTAAGGGCTCCCTTGAATCGAGATTGAATTATAGTCCTTTGCCTTAGATGCTGTTTTTCCTTAACCGTGAATTCCTTGAGTGTAGAGAGCATAGTTCATTGCTCTCAAAATTTTAAGTAAAAAAGGAAAGAAGGAGAGAATGTAGGAAGCATGGAAGGAGGCAAATAAAATAGTGTCTGAATATTTTGTGGCCACTTAATAAATTCTTAGATCCTATTTCTTCCTTTACTGAATTCTGATTGGCTCTGTGTCTAGCAGGATACTATCCAGACTAATCTGATGTCCAGTGTTTTTTCTTTCTTTTCTCCCATTGTGTCACCCGTTTCCCTAAAGCAGCTCTGTGAATTAGCTGTTTGGAAAGAAGCATTTCATTTAATTCATTCACATTTAGAATTGAATAACTATTAAGCTGTTTTTATGTGATATCCATTAAGGATTTAATGTTTTTAAAAAAAGGCATGCTAAAACAGCGTGAATCTCTGTGTTTGTTCAGTCAAGCTAGTGTAACAAAATATTGTAGACTGAGTGGCTAATAAACAGCAAAAATTTATTGCTCAGAGTTCTGGAGTCTGGAAGTCCAAGATAAGAGTGCCAGCATGGTCCAGTTCTGGGCTGCAGGTTGCCGACTTCTCCTTGTATCCCCCAAAGGTGTGGAAGGGTCTGTTGAGTTTTGTGAGGTCTCTTTTTTAAAGACATTCATCCCAATATGAAGGTTCTGCCTTAATCACCTCCCAAAAGCCTCACCTCCTCACTTAGAGGGTTAGGATTTCGACATATGCATTGTGGGGCGGGGAACACAAACGTTCAGTGAAGCATACTAATCTCTAATTGTAGAAATTAGCTGTGTAATTTGGGGATATTAGGGCACTGATTATCAGTGCTTCTCACTAACCTGCTCTGATTAATATCTGCAGAACGGAGAAAGAGTATGCTGACTAATTTTAGAAGCTAGAATGATGTGGAGAGGATAGAGTTTTTGACAGCTTACGGGATTTTTTCAATATAACTTGAATAATTCACTGTGGTCATTTAGGCCCTCGGTCCAAGCAGTGATGTTAAAAAGCTGGGAGAGAGTTTCCTACACAGGATAAATCCAGCCTTTGGGAGATTTTGTGGTCCTCCTAGCTGCCTGTCTGTTTCTTTATAAATGCAAGACTTAGAAGCTGGCAGATAGCACAATTATTTGTTCCTCTCCTCCCTAAATTATTCAGACTTCCTTTGCTTTTTCAATAATATAAAGCCTTTATATTTCTTCAAGTCAGTGAAAATGCAGGCCTCATTACACTGCTGAAGGATCCACTTCTTTTCACCACTTAGAATTTTCTGAACCTAGTCAGCAAGGAGCCTGGTCATCGGTCCATAAATGAATGACACCCTCCAGGCTAAGGGCCAGCTAATTGCCAAGTCCGAATTCTGTGTGTGTTTACTAGTGTGTGTTCTTTTAACTTTTCAAAGTCATAGCGGATCAGGTACAGTGGCTTCTGCTTCCATGTTTGATCTGCTTGACTAAGCAGGAGGTAATCCCTCACCTTAGGCTACTGCATTATGCATTCTGGCTTGTTGCTCTGAGTATTTTTGACAGTTTTAACATTTCCAACTGGTGGTTGATCTTGGACTTTTTGATCCATGACTTAGTGGCGTGGCTTGCCCTCATGCTCACCATGCCTCGGTCAGCAAAGCAGACTGGGAGTCTTGTTCAGGATCTGAGCAAAGAATCAGAGATTACACAGAATAAATATCTCAATGTTTCTGATTGTGTTTAAAAAGGAAGAATGCTTCCTTAGGTGTAGTGGCACAGGCAGTTATTCTCCAATCTTGTAAGCATATTGTCTCCTTTTAAAATGTGTGTGCCACGCAGATTTTTAGACATAAATCTTCATCTGGTTGAAAAGAAGGCTGGTTTACACGGCTCTCTTGCAACCACCTTTCCAGGTACCACTGCCTCCAGCTTATTCTTAATATCTGTGTTGCTGTATGTTTTAGATGGATAATTTGTGTTTTATAATAGTCATTGAAAATGTAAGTAAATACGTAAAAGATGAAGCTGGTAAAAGCATAGGACAATTAAAAGTATTTTCTCATCAAGATTTCCTGTAATATACTTTATTTGTAAAAATATGAATTTTAATGTAGAGAATAAATGCAAATATAATTAGATAAACAATAGTTATAAATGACATTTTAAAGTTACTATCTGTTCACTTCATGATAGTAATTCTAGGAGTCTATTTGAAGAATATTAAAATATCAAGCAAAATTATTGGATATACATTACAGTGAAAATGACAAGAAAAAAATGCCCAAGCATGGAGTAATTGATAACACCATAGTGGAGGAATCTGAGGAAATATTCCATTTATTAATATTGTCTAAGGAAATGAAAACTGTTATTTATATTGAAAAGCAGGATCTAACATTCAACATAGGAAATGATGTAAATCAGTGTTATTCAAATGTTTTGATCACCTTCAGTAAGAAGCATTTTGTTCATATGACCCTCATATATACATAAATAAATATACAAATAAAAAAAGTTTCAAAGTAACAGTCATCCTACTACATATAATGTATACTGATACCTTTTTTCCTCAATTTTTTTTTTTAAATTTAAGTGACTAAAGGGATTTCTTTTTTTTATATATATATCTATTTTTTATTTTTGAGTTTTTTGGTGGTTGTTTTGGGCTAAGTTAATAGGTTTGTTTATTTATTTATTTATTTATTTATTTATTTTAATGGAGGTACTGGGCATTGAACCCAGGACCTCGTGCATGCTAAGCGTTCACTCTACCCACTGAGCTATACTCTCCCCCTTAAAGTGATTTCTTGACCAACAAATGAGTTGTGACATGTAGATAACCAGTGATCTAAACTATGTAGATAATATATTTTGAGATTATTCTAGAAGGAAATGCAACACCACATTAATATTTTTATATCTGAGCACTTGGATTTGGGATATTTTAATTTTTCATTATTCTGACCTGAATTTTTTAAAATATTGGCAATGACATGTTTTAATATTACAACCACGACTCATTTTATAGTTGTATTTTTTTATCAGGTGTAAATGTGTTTTACATTTCAAGTGTTTCCTTCCAACTTCCTTCCAGTTTTCAGTACAGTAGGGGCTAGGTCTTAAATCCCATAGTATTTTCTTGGACATAGGAAATTCAAGGTAATAGCGATCACATAAATGAATGAGTGGGTAGATATATGAATGGCTTATAGAATGTAACCCAGCTGTATTTTTGTGAGGTAAATTTTAGATTTTCTTCTTTTATTCAGCTTATACAAAGCAACACATATTCTACTGAAATGGAAGTTAATGTAGCCACATATAATGAAATTTTTATATTCAACACAAACTATTGTCCAAAATCTGTGTTCAGTGTTAAGACAGAGTAATGTTTTTTGAGCTAATGTAGAAAATGCCATATAGTTGTAGAAAAAACATAGCCATTGGCATCAAAGCAGAACAGTGTGAAATCCTGGCTGTGTGACAGCCTCAGTGTGTCATCGGGGGCTGCTGATCTCATTGAGCTTTTGCTTCCTTTGTTGTAAAATGAGAATAAGATGAGTTTCATAATCTTTTTGAATAATTAATTAAATTAATTCATGCAAAATACCTAGGTGCACGCATACCATGTATATTAAGTTCTTTTTTTTCCCTCTTCCCCAGGTATTTAGATATTTTTAAATATAAAAGCTGAAAAAATTCAGTTTTAAAATACATAAAATCGCATTTTTAATGCATATTTTTATGTCAACCCATGACTTAGGTTCAGCAATGCACAAAGTGAAATGTTTAATATAAACACATAAAGTGTAAAAATAAAATGGCAAAAAAAAAAAACCCTCAAAAAACACAATCTACTAGAAAAATATGTGGGAAACATTCACAGTTATAAGATGTGAGGTACAAAGTATTTTAGAACCCAAAGCAGAAATCTGAGTGTAAGTCATCGCATGGTATTTCAGTTACGACAAGTGAGCACTCATGTACATTTCAGAAGTTTTGGGTCACAGAAGTAGGAAGTGTTGCGTGAACTCAACCCTACATTCCCTATGAGCCTCATTTAAGAAGTAGGGCTATTTTTACTATTGTTTTTTGTTTGTTTATTTGTTCTTTTTCAGATTTTGCTAAGAAACTCTAAGAAATTCTGTGAATCAATGTCAAAGAGGTAGCATTTAATGAAATAATAAATTAAGATTAATACCGATGTCTATGCGCATTCAAGATAGAAGTGACAAATTGTGGCTTATATTCATTGAGAAGAGTTAAGGATATTGGTTAAACCAGCAAAAGGGAAAAAAAAGTGTTTTGAATTCATTTTAAAGCATAACTGATGAAAACAATTTTTAGATTCTGATAAAATAAAATATTGATTGAATTTTTGAAACCTCAAAAAGTGATAAGATAGCATCATGTCCCAGAAATTTTGACTGTAGCTTTTGTAATTGTTACAGGAAAACAGTCAAAAGACGTGAACAGAGATTACTCACTCACAAAAAGGAAATATATAGAGGAAACAAGTATGTTAAGTCTAGCCATCCAGGCTTATAAACAAACAACTGCAACAATGAGATAAATTTTTGACAGATTAAATTTAAAGTTTTCTCAAGCACAGGAAAAAAAGGGACTCTCACACTCTTGGTGAGAATGTAAATTGGTATAATCCTTCTGAGGGCAATTTAGAAATAGCCATCAAACTAAAATGCACCTATCTTTTGACCTAGACATTTCACTTATAAGATTACTGATACTTAAAGTATGTCTATGGTATTGTTAATGGAGAAGCTAACGGAGGTAATACAACAGTTACAGTATGAATTGCATGTGCTTCAGAAAAGTACATATATACACTCATGCATAATATGTGTGCATGTGTATATGTCTATATATGTAGTGAAACTTACTGGAAAGATAAACTAAACATTTTTGATAATGATTCCTTGTAATAAGTCGGTCTATGGAGGGTGGAACCAGCTGTGGTGACATTTCATTTTGTACCTCTTTAAAAACATGAACATCTGTTATTTTTATAGTAAAAATGTTTACATTTTTTATAATATCACATTTCAACCACAAATTATCATCACACAGACAAAGCAGAATAGAAACCAGGTAACTGAAGATAAAGGACATTTAGAAAGCTCTACCTATTTTAAAAGCACTTTTGGTTTAATTCTTCTGTTTATACATACTGTGGAGCAAATTATTTGGTGTATTTTTCATAAAAGAAGCAATGAGAAGAGATAACATGCTAAATGTGAGCCCAAAGTCAAAAATTTAACAGCAGTAAAAGTCTTGTGGTTTATAATGATTTTTGATAAAATATATGCAAAATTAGAATTGATATTCACAGCCTGAATGAATTTAGTTGAATTCTTTGAGAAAAATAGCCTTGTTTTCTTCAAACATTTTGAGCTCTGGGATTTAGAGGGGAAAAAGGCTCACTCAACTGACCAGGATGTTGTCTGTGTTTTCCACCATTGTATTTCTTACCTGTGTTGACATTCATATTTTATTTATAATAGGAAATCATTAACAGGTCATACAATTTACTTAGAGAAACCATGGATTTTATAAAATTCAAATGAAGAACATTTTGAAAAAATGTGAAAGCTTAACCTTAATCTGCCCTCCTGTAATCATATCGGGGATCAGTATTTCGCCATAAGTGTGTGCATTTTCTATATCTTATGATGTTTTATTAAAAAGATCTATAAACAAAGTATGGAACCTTAAAAGTAGCTGGTGATATAGTAAATATTATTTGTATCAATTGCCATCATCCTTATTTAAGATGCATAATTGGTAGCTACTTTAAAAGATGCAGTTTTAAACTGTATTGTAGATTATCATACATTTATCTTAAGCCAACACAAATTTATATCTATATATGTTTTTAAAAAAAAAACTCCAAGATTATATCTATACCCTTGCCAAACTGAACTTTTCTGGTCAGCTAGAATTTTCTGGTCACTTTCTCTGCAGCAGACAGTGGCTCACGTATTACTTATTGATTGTGGTGTAACCTGAGCAATTGCTATGTAATATGCTGTACCATAAGTGACAGGATAAAAAGATGGTATTAATTGTTAAGAAAATGGCTGATTTAGCAATGCATAAATGGTTAAGTCCAACTTGTATTCTTAAGTTAAAGTGAAGTATTGTCAACAGCAAGACATAACAGCAAAAACTTACTTTTTACCATTCTAATGGTCTATGTTCATATCGATGTTGTAAGCTATTGAATTTTTTCGAAGTAGCAAAGCCTATTTTATAGTGGTGAAAATTTTTCTTCTAATCTTGGGCAACTAAAATCAATATTTGACTCAAATTGTATGGTAAAAGAAGGTGAACTCCATACAGATACTCTAGTTCTGTGGTAAATGATATATTCTAGTCTTTTCAGTTTTGTGTCTTTTTGAAAAGTGGAATGGTCAACAAAATAAAGAATTAAAATGGCACACTCACATACATAAACACATCCACAAACACAAACACACAGATCTTCATCCAAATTGATAACATCAGGTCAATGACACCACTGAAACGGTGACTTGAAAATGTATTTGTCTTTACTGTTGATGTAGTTGATAGTGTAAGTTTTAAAACATGCTTTTTTTTTTTTAATAGAATTACTTAAACAGTTCCAGTTTTAACTCAGTCTTGGATTTAAGAAAATTCCTGGTAGGTGATTTTACTTCTTAATAAAATTGAATCCCACGTTCAAAATTTTTTGATATCAATAGAAGTAAGGACCTGTTTAATTTTTCCACTTATTTGCAATGCATGAAGTATTATTAATCTGTGAGATACCTATGTTAGATGATATTTTGTAGGGGATTTGTTTTAATCCCAACAAGTGAAACAATTATCAGTTTATACAATGAAAAATAAATTGGCACTAATTGTAATCAACATTAAGAGTATTTCTTTGATTATTTTAAATAATCTGATAAGTAGAAGAAAAGTGGGGTAGGAGCTAAATCTGTTTGAAATTCTCCTTCATGCTATTCACAGTGGTAAGTTCTCTGCAAATGCTATCTAAATTTATTCCTTATAACACCTATAGGCAGTTTTTAATCTCCATTTTAAAGATAAAGTAATCAAATTCAGGGAGGTTAAGTATAAAGTTAGAAATATGAGAGGTATCCCACACTCTTCTCTTCACTGCAAATACAATCATTCACCAAGCTCTATCAAATTTTTCTTCTCAGCATTTTTCCTTTTTCTATATCTCCTCTATTATTGTCTTTGACCTTAGTCACCTCTGTCTGCATCCCTGCAGTAGTCCCCAGAAATTGCAGGAGATCTTCTGCCTCTCTTTTCCTACAGTGTAAATCTAATCACATGAATCCTTTGCTTAATACCCTTCAGTGTGTCTCCATTTTTCATAGTCTGAAACTCTTGGCAAGCTCTGTAAGATTCTGTCTGGTCCCTGCTCATCACTCAAGGTTTATTTTCACAGCACTCTCATTCTGTTTCTCTACCAGACTCTTCCAGTCATCCCAAGATAATTGCAGTTTCGAAACTATTTTCTGCTGCTTTACATCTAAGTATTTTCTCACCTGTCTCCCTCTGACTTAAGCTCTCCAGCCCCTGGGTCCCAGTTTTCACCGAATTGTCTCCTGTAAGCTAGTGATAGCATCACTTTCTACGTGAAGCATTTTCTCACCGGTTATCCCTTGTCTCTGATCTCTCTTACACATCAATTGACAATTCCTATGACACAAATATTTCTGTTGAGGACACCTAAATTTGGGATGTTTTAACTAACATAATTTTCTCTGCTTATTAAACTGTGATTTCCCTGAGGGCAGGAACCAGGTTATATTTTGTATGCAACTCTGATAAACCACACATTTCTTGTGACATAAAAAGCAATTATTATTTTTGTTGTAAAGGAATATTGTTGGAGGAAAGAGTAGTACATCATATCACAGGGAAGACTGAATAGTCGCCAACAATCTAGAAGGGAATGGATTAGGAATCAATTGAGAGTTTCCCGGCAGTTATCAATTATGGTCGTTCGTTTAGAGTTTTGTAATTAATGTGACTCAGCTCTCATTGTTCCGTGTGTGTGTGTGTGTGTGTGTGTGTGTGTGTGTGTGTGTGTGTGTGTGTGTGTGTGTGTGTACTATAGGGTTAAAACTTCCAGTGGACTAAATCTGGTTTGCTTAAATTAAATCAGGCATGTACAACTGAACTAATAACCGTAACTTAGGTTAATGTAGCGAATGTGACTGAAAGGTGCCATTCACACCTGAGGGAGGTTTGCTGAGAGCCAGGCTACCACTTAATGTCTGTTAGAGCATTCAGGTATTTTTGCTGACTAGGTAGCGGTTAGCAGGAAAAAGAGCAGGCTCACAGATGTTTACCAGCAGAAAAATGGTAAATCCAGAAGTATTAAACCACTAAAGCATCTGAGACTTTAATAGCCACAACAGCTAGAGACAAATCATCAACAAGGTCTTCAGAATATTTTCAGAACTCCTTGACCCTAAGTTATGCATGTAATTGCAGTGGCTATAATTATGGAAAATGTTTACTTCCAAAGGCAAGTAGTAACAATAACGTAAATATTTTTCATTGCAATTACAATCTTCCTCCAGGGCTATATGGCAACAATGGATATATTAAGTATTTAGTCAAATATACTATGGGCTTTTGGTCTTCTTCCATTGTTTTTTCAATTAAAGTGAATGGCACTGGCTTCCATTTTGTTTATAATTGAGAAATACAAAGTTCTTGGTATCTTTTCTCTTCCTCCATGTCATATTTATTTTCTCACCCAGTCCTAATAATTATGGTATTTAATGTCTAAAAATTTCTGCTTTGCCCACCTCCACTGCAACACTTTACTTCAAATTACCATTACTTTTCATCTACAGCAGTGAACTAGCCTCCTAACTTATAAATTACTGGCTTAAATGCGTCCACTCTGCCAATCTCCTCCTTTTCAGATTTCTCTACATACCTCATTTAGAGGGAACTTATGAAAACACAAATTGAAGCATGTCCCTATCACACCTGAAGCCTTTCAGTGGTGTCCCATATCTCCTAGAATGAAAATAGAACCTCATACCTCAGTGCACCAGTACCCTATCTCCAGCTTCATCTAACGCCTGGCTCTACCAAGTCAAGCTGGTCTTGTGGTTTGCCCTTTGTACTTGGGCTCTCTCCTTATTGTAGGTGTTGTTCTCTGCATCTGGAATTCTTTTTCATCACTGTTTGACTTAATGAATCTCTACTCATCCTTATGTCTTCAGTTCAAGCTAATTTCCTTAGGGAATCCTTCCTTGATCTCTCTGCTTGGTCAAATCCTGATGCTATACTTATTCTAACTCACTACTCTCATTCTTAGTATCATGCAGCTCTCCCAAGAATGTGTCACAGAACCAGTTTTAATTTTTAAATGTGATGTTTGGATTAATATCTTTTTACTACACTATAAGGCCTTTGAAGGCAGGGGTGGGTGTGTGTGTGTGTGCATGTGTGTGTGCGCGCACGTGTGTGTGCATGTGTGTGTGTTTGTTTCTAAGGTGCTGACCACTTAGCAACAATAAGTACTTGTTGGATGCATTTATAAATGAACGACTATTCACTAAAATGTTATAGATCTCTGAATAGCAGGTTTTTACTTCATTTTTTATGGTCTCTGTATTTTATATGATTTATTTATTTTTATTTTTATTGAAGTATTATGATTTACTACCCAATTTTTTTAAATAAACAAAAATAAAGGAAAGGCTGTTTTTAAGAAGATTTAAATGTATCTTTTTTTTAAAATTATGTTCTCGTTTGTAAGATATATTCACAGTAATACTTCTACTTTTTATATCTATTAAATACAGGTATTGATTGATAAATCTGTTTTAATGTGGGCTTCATTCATGAGTAGATAAACTTCTGCTGATTTGACCAAATGAAAATACACATTTCCCATTCAGTGACTATTCCTAGAGTTTACATGGGAAAAAAAAAAGGCACTTCGTACTGTCAACAGAGTTGATGTGCCCTGATTCTCACCCTAACTATACTGCAAGTTTCTCTGTCAGAGATCATGCATTTAATACGTTTTACCCCCAAAGTACCAGAAGAATTCAAAACTGTAAGTAGGTAGTCAATAAATAATTTACTCTATTTTTCTTTCCACATTCATGCTCCCTTAGCTGCTGTAGATTATATATCTGCCATTTCTGCAGCAACCTTTTGTGCCAGTTCACTGAACCAGAATATTTAAATGTTTCCAGATAGCATTTATTTTATGCTTTCCCTGGCTTTTACAGCATGTGAAAATTCAATACAACCAGAAAAATATCTGGTGAATTGAAAATTAAGGCATTTATGTTAGATTCTCTTACAGAATATTTACATTTGGATTTATACAGAGATATTAAAATACCATAAATGTAAAGTCAGAACTCTAAACTTCCATGTAACTTAGAAGATATAAATACAGCAGAATAAATTAATACAACTAAATGTATTTGATCTCTTCTAGATAACCAGTTTTAATAAACTGTTATATCTCAATTCCCTTTCCTACCCACCCAACCCCTGTCAGTGGTGCTGAGTTGAACTCTCGTGCTCTCCGCACAATCAAAATGCTTACACAGAAGAGATAGAGAACTCCTTACTAGAATGATTGAGGAAAATAATATGGAGATGTTGGTTAAATATTTTATTAAAGCCAAATAAGTTACGTGAGTCTACCTCTAGCTTTCCTCCAGCGATTGAAGAAGCATTGAAGCAGTATTTGAAGTTTTCCACTCCTTCTCTGCATCAGTCACAATATCTGATACTGAGGAACCATTTGGTTCTGCAGCAGCAATTCTTAATTGATTGATTTTAAAAGAAGAAGAAAAGAGAGTGGGATCTCACTGATAAAGAGGTGGCATGAGGAAGAGACACGAATGAAGGCAGAGGTATGGATACATATACCCTCCTTCTTTTTCCCTCTTTTTCGGTACGTATTTAGAAATCAAAAGGAAGAAAAAATATTCACCTTGACAAAAATAAAGAATGTGTAACAACAACATGGAGATGTGGAGATAGCCTGAGTAGTTCAAAATGCCAGTTGGGGACCTTTGCTTGTACTGCTTTAAATCATCATCAAATAAATATTAATTAAGGCAGGATGCACTGAGAAGGTAAATAACTTATGACCAGAATAATAAATTTCAGTTGCAGAATTATATACAATTTATACAGCTCTTTCAAATGCATTATATCCTTTAAATCTCATCACAACTTAAGATTATGTGATTAAAATGTAGAAGAGCTAGAAATAGAGCTTAAATCTTGTAACCTAAGTCCAGTAAGCTTTCTAACTATGGGATGCTGAATCTTCTCTTCCTCTTCCTCCTTCTGACAACCACAGCATTTATATTTGGATATGATAGCATGAATCAAGCTGCAAAAAAGATATGGTTGAGGGTGGATGGCATCCTTCCTTCGAAGTCCACTTAGCTTCCAGACATTGGGCTTTCCACTAACCTGCTAATATGCGTCTCTAACTTTTAGGAGATTAGCTTTCTAAATGTTCTCACACCTGTCACAAGTCCTCATTTTAAGTTTGATACAGAATAATCTATGTGAAAACATTTGGTAAGCCCTGAAAATTTATGCAAATTTCAAGTGATTTATTTACATTTATCATTTTCCAAAAAATTAATGCAATACTAATTCCATTCAATAAGTAAAAAAATTCAAATGATGAATAAAAAGGTGAGCCATTGCTTCTTTTAGAGAAAAAATAATCAAGCTAGCAAAAACAGAGTGCCTTTCATTGATAAAGCTTGCCTTAAATTGGCTTGCTATTCCCCACGATCAGCGTAGTCTTCTGTCTTGCTCTTCACGTGCATCTGTTGCTCTTGTTGCTATAGATGGCCGTGGATGGTAATAGTCTTTCCTCACTTATGCAAGAAGAGCTCCAGCAAGAGTCAGTAATCAGTTTTCTCCTTGCATTTTCCTTTTTTTCCCTGGGACCTAACAGTTAATTTAGAACTAAATTCATTCCAGGATATTTCCCTACTAATTAGCTTGGGAAGAGTTTCCGTTACTAGGATAAGCAGTGTGCTCAACATGTAGAAACATTTGCTATCTCTTCACCTCTTTGAGTATGTTTCCTCTGTGAGTAGCCTCATGATACCTACCATAAGAGAATTTAGAATTTGGATGAAGAGAAGGAGGAGAAAACAGTCTTTCACGAGACTGTCAACTATGGGGCCACTGAGACCCAGGTCGCATCATGAGAAATCACCCTTGGGGAAACTAACACATAGTGTAGGAGTTTGTTTCTTGTTGTATCTTGATAATTAGAGGCAGCAGGCGGGGAGGTTATTAACACTGCAGAGAGAAATAATGCTTAAACAAAGGATGACTGTTCCCTGCAGTAGACTTAAATGTCTTAGACATGCTTGCACATAGGAAGCATCTGCATAGATGGTCATTGTCTTATTTTAAATAGAGCAACTCTGTTGTCTTAGGACTTTAATCACTGCTTAGGGTACTCAGCCCAACTCATATAAGCGTTCACGAAATTATATAAATAATTTTTGAATTAAATCTAATAGGGACATTTTGAATATACTCAAAACGCCATTTCCTGCTAAGTTATAGCTCTTATAATCATGGAATTAGCAGATATTTAAAGTGGATTATTTTTACCAAATTACTGAATCTTCATCATGAATTGAGGTTGCTACCCAGTCTGATTTGAAATATCAGAAAGTGGTTATTTTAATAACAAGACTGGAGATAAAATATTAAACATTGTCTTCAAATATGGTAAGGGCTTTTCTAGTATACCACTGGGACAACTAATAATATTCTAGAAAAGTTTTATTCCAATTTATATGAAGGGAGTTTGAAGAAGAAAATAAAAAGACACTTCTTGTAAGAAAGGGAATTCTCTAGAGAAATTTAGTTTAAAAATGTACATAATTTAAAAAATATAGGTGACTCATTTAACATTTTATAATACTATCACCCATCTTTTCAAATTCTTTGGGTTTTCTGCTTTTATTATAATCAAAAGATCATATGATTATTGTAGTAATGATGAAAAGGTTTTTTAAAGTTATACTTTCTAGCTGCTAGTTTTAGGGACATTCATATTTTAAGGACTAGCATATATCTTCCTTTGTTGACATTTTAAAAAAATACTTGAGTACTTATGTAATAGCATCTTAACTCCTCACCTTGTTGCTGCTCCCTGCCCCTTCTATGCCAGAGTTTATGTGCTATAAGAATCACCTTTCTGCATGAATCTGATTAAGTCACAGCCCCACGTAAGATCATTCAATGACCTCTTCCGCTTACACAGTAAGTTCTAATGAAGTCTAAGACACTCATTCATGATCTGGCCATAATCAAAACTTCTCTCCTTTTTTCTTTCACATTATGTTCCAGCAATACCAAATCATATGAAATTCATTCATACTTTCTTCTACATTCTTTCTTTATTCTTTCATACTTTCATTTTTTTCTCTTTTCGATATCTGAAATAATTTTCCCTCCTTTGCCTTGCAAAGTCTTTCTTGTTTTTCAAAGCCTCCGACATTGACACTCCTCCTTTCTGCATTACTATTCATGCACATTGGGCTTACTCAAATTATTGCTCTTATTATACAGTATTTGCACATATTGGTAAATTACTATCTACATTAAAAGTCTTTGAAAACAAATTGTCTGTTTATTTTTGCATCCCCGATGCCTAGCCAACAAGCTTCTTAGCATATATCTAGGAAGTATAGTTTTGCAAAAACAGGATAGGTGTGGAGTAAAATGAACTCAACAAATGTTGCATACTTTTTGTTGGATGCATGCTATGGTTTGTCAGGGTTTAGTCTGAATGTTAGACAGATAAAGGGCAATCATTAATTTGCAGATGGTCGAAGTTCCCTGAATAGCCTGGACTTCTGCCATAACCCCTTTTTCCCAGAGCCCTGTTCTGCCAAAGATGAAATTTGTTTTGCTAGAACTGAAAGAGATGACAAGAAATTTAGAAAAAAATTAAAGAAAATAAGGCAGTTACTGTCCCTTCTCAATAATTTCAATGTTAAAAATATTGAGTAAAAATAATTTTCTAAACCCTCCTTTAATAGCAGACAATTTATGATGCTACCTGCCATCACAACCAATTTCAACAGTGGAAAATGGTGAGCCACATCCTTTGATCCGCATGACCCCTGATTGTGCTTTAACCTGCTTGTCAGGGGTTATTTGGGGGACAGTTCCCTGACCAGGCTCCTAACAGTTCTGATTATCTAAGTTATTAATCAGGCCTCCTGAATGACAAATGAAAACTTACAAAGAAATAGTCTCATTTGAGTCATTCAGAGTATAGGGCAAGCATGAAAGGAACACTAATTGACATAACTCAGTCCTCATAAACATTATGTATAATAGATGTGCATTATGCCGTATTTTCCTGTGTGATTTTCCTCATTTATCATTAAAATGTTGATTTATAAGGGAGGCTTATGCCTTTTGCATCAGAAAGAATTTGTTTATCTGTTAGCAAAATGTTATAAACATTATAACAAAATGAAATTGAAAGAGAGAACCCTAATTGGTGAATCAGTAAATTAAGACCAAATAACGACTTTGTGGGTCAACTCATAATTTTTAAAAATCCTGAAAACAAAATAACTGAACCACTTTGACTTGGCTGTATACTTGAAACTAACACACAATTGTATATCAACTGTACTTCAATTAAAAAAAATAGGAAGTTGAATACACACACACAAAACCACAACTTGTTTAGGGAGACTTCCAAATGTTGCTATATCTTTAGAATTTTTGATAATTGTTAAATTATCTACTAAGTGCAACAGTCACTATTCTCAAGGATTTTTTTTTAATTGAGGTATAGTTAGTTTACAATATTGTGTCCATTTCTGGTGTACAACATGATGTTTCAGTCATACACTTACATACATATATTTGCTTTCATATTCTTTTTCATTATAGGTTACTGTAAGATATTGAATATAGTTCTCTGTGCTTATACAGTAGAAACTTGTTTATGGAAGTAGTTAGTATCTGAAAATCTCAAACTCCCAGTTTATCCCTCCCATCCTCTTTTCCCTACTGGTAACCATAAGTTTGTTTTCTATGTTTGTGAGTCTGTTTCTATTCTGTAAATAAGTTCAGTGGTGTCATTTTTTTATATTCCACATAGAAGTGATATAGGGTATTTTTCTTTCTCTTTCTGGCTTATTTCACTTCGTATGACTATCTCCAGATCCATGCATATTGTTGTAATTGGCGTTATTTCATTCTTTTTTAGGGCTGACTAGTATTCCGTATATACATACACACACACAAACACACACACGCACACACACACACACATATTTTCATTTATGTGTATATATATACCACAACATTTCTTCATCCAGTCATCTGTTGATGGACATTTAAGTTGCTTCCATGTCCTGGCTATTGTAAATAGTGCTGCTGTGAACATTGTGGGGGGTGCATGTATCTTTTTGAATTAGAGTTTCCTCTGGATATATGCCCAGGAATGGGACTACTGGATCATAGGGTAGGTCTCAAAGATCTAAAGGGTCTTTTAATGCTCATATGAAAGCATAATTAAATATACAAGGGTGCAATTGATACACCAAATACATGGTTCAAAAAGTAGTTGGGAGTTTTCAGTAAAATTCACTTGGACTATTTAAAGAATGAATAGACTTGTGTGAGTTGAAACAAATGAGATGCCAGAGGATATTCTTGAACTGGCATAAGGGGAACTAAGGTAAGAGCAACAAGATAAAAATGTTTGTGGTAACATCAAAGCCTGTTAGTGTGGAGTAGTGTCCACTTTAAGAGAGGAAAAGGAAGAATGTGGTTTTAGTAGCCAGGAAAAGAGCAAATGAGGTCAATGGAGACTTGAGTATAAATTTCTAATAAGAAACCACAATGACTGGCCTGTTTTTTTTTTTTTTCCTTATTCCCCTCCATCTCCCCAACAAATATATCCCTTAACTAGAATAGAAAGAGGGTGATTACTATTACTAATCTGATGCTCTGAAAGGCACGCACACACACTGGAATGAGGAAAACAAAAAGAATCAGTCTTCATTAATTAAAGGAGGCTACTTTTAAAAACAATTGCATTTTTATTTTTAAATTTTTTCTGTAAATAACATTTTTCCTTTGAGGTGAAAGTTCGTATCATTGGCTTTGAAAGTTAAACAAATTTACCTTTTGATTCTCTTTAAGCAACTAATGTAAGGCTACATTAGAGTTTGTCAGTCTACTGGTACTAAGTAGGGTTTCTGATTCTGCTATGCCCATAACTTGGTTTAATAATAAGAAACAAAAATGTATAGAAAAACAGAAATGTGATAAAAGAAGAATAAGAATAGATAATGTGGTTGCCTTCAAATGCTTCAAAATAGAGTTCTTCCCACTGACTTATGTGTCAGACTGTTGGGACCAAGACCTGCCAGCCGCTATGTGGTCTCCTTTGATACTTAGAACTGCCCAAAATATCTTATTCAATTCATTAGATGACTTCATTTCAGAAATCATGGTTTTTACTGAAATCTGAAAGCAAAGGAGTCCGGAACTGGCTTTTCAAAGAGATGAAATGGTTTATGCAAGAATAGCTCAAAAGGAATGCAGAGGTTTTTAGATTGCTTGTGACCTCAGAGACAGTGGTGCATGGATAGTTTGAATTTATATCTCCCTAGATTAGAGCTGGTAAACAAGCGAGAAACTTCAGCAGATTGTCTCAAGTCATGATCATCGATTCTCTGAGATATAATGATACTTTATTAAGGCACCTCAATGAATATTTATTGAGCACCTAGTATATACAGGGCATGGCATCTTATATGGTAAAGTGTAAATCTGCATTTACTGTTGTTTCTTCACAACAGATACCAATATATTTATCGTGGGTTCATTATCCCCATTCTAAAATGAGCTCGATGCTGCACGAATCCACAGCCTGTAAAATTCAGCCAACATACAGAGAAACACACTGCTGCTGCAATTTCTGTTTCTACGATCATGAAACTGCTCAGATGTCTTAGTCACAGAGAGAAACTCTTACACCCTTACACCACATCAGACAATTGGGTCTGATTAAACAAACAGGCTGTGCATTTGTAATTAAGCATGGGCTCGGAAAACACAAAGTACCCAATTACCTATGTGCTCATTGTAAGCCTGTTAACATGTCAAATGTCTCCTGAGATCTATTGCCCTTTTAACTAAGAGTAAAGCCGCCTCTCCCCGGGGAAGACTAGTATGTCTGAAATAGCTGATTGTTTGCTCTGGGGCTAAACGCCTCTCCTGCTCACTGGTTTACCTATTGACTGTACTTTAGTTTCTGACCGTTTTTCCCTGAGATTTCCCCCAAGGATTATAATTTATCTAACATTTATTCAGCAGAGCTGATGCCCCTCACCCTTTGGGTTTCCTGAGCGAATTCTGACTGACATTGTGTTCCTTTCCAGAAACTCCTAGAGTATATGCACAAGGGATATGAATGCTATCTCTGGTTTAAATATCCTGCCAATTCCTTTATGCACCTGCTATCTTAAAAATCAGTGACATTGTGTGCTTAAAGTATAGTCTTTAAAAAATATATATAATTAAATAGATTTATAATTTAAACATTATGAAATTAAAAAATGCATTTTGATAAGGTGCAAAAAATTTAACATAACAAAAGAATGTAAATTTAATGCCAAGACTTCCAGTCTGAACATGGTAGAGAAACATAGCAAGTTCTCTTTTTTCTACATATCATACAAAAGCAGCAAGGTAAATAGGAAAAGGACAAGGAAAACAATTTTCTGTATTCACGGAAATTTAAAGGCATATATCATTCACAGACTGGCCCACTAAGAGCAGGTCTGACACTCTCAATTCCTATGCAGGATGAAGGGCAACAGAAGCCTAGAAAGGGGAAGTGAACAGTGACCATATAGCTGCCCGGGAAATGCCCACAAAAATACACTTTTATGAAGGCATGACACACACCCAGAACTGGAAAATGACATAATTTGCATCAAACAAGATCTACAGGATAGCAAAGGAAGAAGGTGCCCCAAAGACCCACAAAAAATGACCAGATAGCCCAGAGGTACAGATTGCAGAAAAGGCAACAAAACATACACTACTCCGAGGAAGCTCCTACAAATAACCCAGTCAGGAAATCCAGCTCATTCTTTGATGAGCAATATAGAAGAAGTTAAAAAATCAATATAAAAATTACTAAAGGAAACTTTTTTCCTAGAATAATGATGCCATAAAGCAGAATATTCAAACCAAACATTTTACCACAGCCTAGAAAAGGTAAATAAACCATTGTTTCAATGAGGCATATCAAAAAATTTGAAATTCAAGAACTCAGGGGAAAGATGGTGAAGTTTATTAAAATGAACTTGTAGGCCTTAGTGTAGAAAAAAAATCAAAACAGTAAAAGAGAACAAGGTCAAACAGACAATGTGGAAAACACCATAATGACCCTGGAGTATAGAAGTAGAAAGGAAAAGGAAAAGAAAAAAAACTAAAATAGGATTAGAGAATGTTACACACATAAACAATAAGCAGAGAGGTTCAATATTTACATAATCGGGCTTTCCTATAAGAACAAAAAGAAAATACCTAAATATATTTAAAATGATTAGACATTTAATAAAAGCATTGTTTTTTTCTGAATTTTATGTTTATGATATTTGTCACATATTTAGCAATGTGTTGAGGTGTTTTTCTCTAACCATATAAATATTTACTTTGCACCTAATCATGGAGTCATAATTGTATATTCTTTTTCTAAAGAAGCTCTTGAAATTGTACAAGCCTCAGGTTTACCAACTCCTTGACTTGAACCTTTATAGTTTTACTCCCCACTCTTAAAATAATAGAAATACTGCAGGCATATTTATTCTACTCATCCTTTTGAAATCAATCTGTAATGAAACACTGTAGACCAGTGACAGTAGACCAGTGACAGTCTCATTTCACCTGGCAAAATAATTTTGTCACTTTAGCATGAAACCATGAAAGAAAGACCACATTTTATGGGAATGATTATGATTTTCTCTTGTTGATTCATGTAATGCAAAATATTTATTGAAGGCCTTCTGCATGATACAGCTTTAAACTAGGCAGCGTGTTAGAAAAGAGGAACCAGACTCGTTATGGCCCTGAAACTTACGGAATGCACACTCCGGTTGGAAGTTGGAAACAAAAGAATGATTACGTAGCTCTGATATTTGACTGGGGTCCACGCCGATCAGGATAAAAGTAGTTGATAATTACATACGCACTGGTAAAGAGGATTAGTAGCTGCAGTCTCAGGGCACTGCCTATTCCTTCCCTACCCCTTCACTATCCAGCCGCTGCAGGGTTAACACCAGGCACGCAATCAGGCCTCCAGTTCCAGTTGTTCTCCATCATTTTTGATTGATCAGTGGAAATGCCACACAGTTCCCCCCAAATCTTATCTCCTGGGCTCTGATTTTTTTACCCAAGGGAGGGAATGGAAGACAGATATCGCACCCCCCAGTCTCCTGCCTTGTTCCAAGGGAAGGCAGTGGGTCACCATTGGAGCAGCTTGGTGCCTGTCCGTCTAAAAGCTGACACTGCTCCACTCATACTTACACCAAAGCCAGCGAGGCGGGGGTGGGGTAACAAGACAGAGACCCCTGGTGGCTGGGGAGGACACTAGCACCCCAATGGCCGAAAGTCAGAGCTCATGTAGCCCCAACCATGTGGGCAGCCACTGCCAGCCAGAGTGTTCACCACTCCCTTCATTGCAGGGAAACTAGAATGTTAGCTTTCAGAGGGCCTGAGAGAGATCAGGAGAGCCGGGTGTCTGGTGTTAATGAGAGCGGCTGGAGCTCTAGGCAGCACTCTAAGGTCTGTGTGCGCTGAGAGTCCCCCAGGGTTTGCTTTAGAGGACATTAGACCTAGCAATGCTGAAAAGTCCCTCTTTTCCCATCTCTATTAATTTCTACCTTTTAATGCAACAAGTTTGTTAAATTCCATCAAATGCCTGCCTTTTTGGCCAAGAACAAAATAAGTTTGTAAATTTAAATTAGAGCTAACTGCTACACTCTACCTCACATATCTAGCCTGAAGGATTAGGTTGGTGAGGTGTTCCAATAAATGATTTTCATAACTTAGTCGATAATATACACATCAATTGTATACTTTTAAATGCCATATAGTATTATAAGGCTAAAAACAAATTAAATATAATTGCTGTTAATTTGGCAGTAGCTGAGAGGATTTAGTACCATGCATAGTATTGTTGATATAAAGGGAAATAAACTCTCTGCTGATTGATATTGTCACCTACTGACTGTAATTTTAATGGAATTTTTCAAAGATCTTTATATGATTCCTATGTTTAAATCATCGCTTAGAAAGGAACTTCACTTAGCTCATGATGGCTAGTTTAAACAGATCACAAACATTTTCTAAAAATCAGCAAATAATTTGGGCATTGTTAGAATAATTTGATGAACAATTTGTACTACAGATGATCACTTAGTAAATGGCAGTTTACAAATAAACACACACATTTACACATATATGCGTGAGTTTTTTAGAGAATGAGGAATATATTTGAATTTTTATTTATGTGTTAATTACATATTATTTTATATTACTATCCAAGTTATCACGTATTTGGAGTATCACCTCAGTGATCACATAATTAAATGTATGATACCAGTTTGGTATTATCATTCTACACGGGAAGAATACAGTTCTATGAACATATAATAAAGTAATCATTCCCATATCAGGGTGGTCTGGGAGGGTTCCCTGAGTAGTGACAATTTAAATACAATATAAAGATGAGTAGAAAAAAGAAGGCTAGGTCACTGGCGTGGAGTGAATAAAAGAAAGAACGGTTATTGTTGACACTTGGGAAGCAGCTGGGGGTCATACTATGTAGAACATCATAGGCCATAATGGTGAACACGGTCTGTATTAGTGCAGAAACTAATAAAATAACTCTAGGAGTTTGGTAATATGAATATATTTGAATTTTGAAGATACTACGCTGATTGTTCCGTGAACAACAAACTGGAGGGAGAAAGGTGGCAATATTCGAAGACCAGATATTAGGAACTTTCAGCAGTCCAGGCAAAAGAGAATGATAGATAAGAGTAAGCTATTATAATATCAATGGAATGATGGACTAATATGAGGATTTGTAAATATGTGGAGTGTAGAGGGTGACAGATAAGGAGATAGGATAGGCAAATTCAAGTTCAGTCTTAGCTCTTTTGAATTTGAGTTACTAATACTGAGTCACATGTTAATTCTATTTCCTCCTCTGTGGGTGCTATAGAAGAAAAAAAATGGGATCCTCAAAATATCATTGCCAAAAATCTACTCCAAATCCTATTACAGTCACCTAGAGAACTCCTCCCTCAGAGATTCTGATTCAGCGATGTAGAATGTCTTAAAAGTTCCCAGGCTAAATCTAACGTACAGCTAGAGTAAGAACAACTGATTTAGTGACAAGTGAGATTGAAGTGAACTAGGAAGTTGAAATAAAAATTAAATAGGCAGCAAATTATATATTTTGCAGGTTGGAGAAATATTGTAAAATCTTTGTAAAAATACTATTTTTCTCTCTCTGTCACCCCTCCTCTTCCTCCTCCTCCACCCCTTCTCCTCTTCCACCCCAGCCTCTCTAGATTATATTTAGTTTTCTTTTCGAATAAAAACCCTTCCAGATGTGAGAGACTGAATTAAATCCTGTGAGCGAAAAAGCATTTAGAATTGCTTTTAATTCACTAAAATTGTGCATCTTATTTGATTCCGCCTTCATTTTTTTTTTTTCTTTAGGGTGTAAAAGAGAAAAAGAATCAGTTAAATGAATTCTAATTAGGCCAGTTTTACTATACTTGTGGATGGTAGTTTATCAGTTAGTAAACCTTTAAAAATAGTATTATTGACCACATTCTAAGATTAGTTATAGATCAGACAGTATGTGGAAAACAGAGAAGTGTGTGTGTGTGTGTGTGACACAGAGACTGATAAAATCTAAAAGAATTATTTTATAGGTAAAAATTTAGGATGACTCTATAATGCCTTTTTTAACCTCAGAAGTTAAGTATTCAAAAGTAGCGTTATTCAGGTTAATGATGGCATTTATCAGTTAATTCTCTGTATTTTGGGGCATCATTTGAATACATAAAGTAGACTATCAGCCTTCAAATCATAAGCAACTCTTTATGCTGAAATTGGTAACCATGTATGGTTAACTTTAAACACCAATGCTCCTTTCAGCAAATATTTAGCAATTATAAAATTTGTAACAATAAATATATAAATAACAGTTATTCCATAACAACTAAAAATACCAAGCCCTGTCCTGAAAATGCTAAGAAGCATAAATCGCATTCTCAGCTTTCAGAAATTGTAAAAAAAAAAAAAAGAGAGAGAGAGAGAGACTGTATAAAGTATCATATGATTTGCAAATAGTAACAGTTTCACTTCTTCCCTTCCAATTTGGATACCTTTTATTTCCTTTTCTTGTCTGATTGCTATGACTAGGACTTCCAATACTATGTTAAAAAGAAGTGGCAAAAATGGGCATCCTTATCTTATTCCTGAACTTAGAGGAAAGGTTTTCAGCTTTTCACCACTGAGTATGATGTCAGTTTTAGGTTTATCATAAATGGCATTTATTGTGTTGATATACCTTCCCTCTGTACCCACTTTGATGAGAGTTTTTATCATGAATAGGTGTTGAATTTTGTTGATTGCTTTTTCTGAATCTGTTGAGATGATCATGTGATTTTTATTCTTCCTTTTGTTAATGTGGTGTATCACAATGATTGATTTGCAAATGTTGAATCATCCTTTCAACTTTGGAATAAATCCCACTTGAAATCAGTGTATAATCCTTTTTTATATTTGTTGTATTTGGTTTGCTAATATTTTGTTGATGATTACTGCATCTACATTAATCAGAGATATTGGCCTGTAGTTTTCTTTCTTTGTAGTGTCTTTCTCTGGTTTTGGTATCAGGGTAGTGATGGCTTCATATAATAAATTTGGGAGTATTCCAACAAAGCAGGGTGTTTTTATGAACAAGCAGTCCACTCTTATTTTTTTAATTGTCTAAGCCTTTTCATTCTCCTTATGTATTTATTTATTTATTTTATTGAAGTACCATCAGTTACAATGTGTCAGTTTCTGGTGTACAGCACAATGTCCCAGTCACACATAAATGTATGTATATTCATTTTCATATTCTTTTTTATTAAAGATTATTATAAGATAGTGAACATAGTTCCCTGTGCTATACAGCAGACTCTTTTTTAAAATCTATTTTTATGTATAATGCCTAACATTTGTAAATCTCAAACTCCCAAATTTATCCCTTTCCACCCCCTTTCCCAGCTAACTGTGAGATGGTTTACTATGTCTGCGAGCCTTTCTGTTTTGTAGATGAGTTCATAGTGTCCTTTTTTTTTTTTTTTTAAGATTCCACATATGAATGATATCATATAGTATTTTTCTTTCTCTTTCTTGCTTACTTCATTTAGCATGACCATCTCTAGGTCCATCCATGTTTCTGCAAATGGAATTATTTTATTCTTTTTTATGGCTAAGTACTACACGATTGTATAAATATACCAAAAGTTCTTTATCCAGTCATTTGTTAATGGACATTTAGGTTGTTTCCATGTCTTGGCTATTGTATATAGTGCTGCTATGAACACTGAGGTGCATGTATCTTTTCAAATTAGAGTTCCTTCCAGATATATACCCAGAAAGGGAATTACTGGGTCATATTGTAAGTCTAGTTTTAGTTTTTGAGGAATCTCTATACTGTTTTCCATAATGGCTGCACCGAACTACATTCCTACCAAGAGTGTAGGAGGGTTCCCTTTTTTCCACAGCCTCTCCAGCATTTATCATTCATGGACTTTTGAATGATGGGCATTTTGACTGGTGTGAGGTGATATCTCATTATAGTTTTGATTTGCATTTCTTTGATAATTACTGATATTGAACATTTTTTTCATGTGCCTATTGGCCATTTTATATCTTCATTGGAGAATTGCTTTTTTAGATCTTCTGCCCATTTTTGGATTGGGTTGTTTGATTTTTTGTGATTAAGTTGTATGAGCTGTTTGTATATTCTGGAAATTAAACCTTTGTCAATCATATCATTTGCAAATATTCCCTCCCATTCCATAGGTTGTTGTTTTGTTTTGCTTATGGTTTCCTTTGCTCTGCAAAAAGTTATAAGTTTAGTTAGGTCCCATTTGTTTATTTTTGTTCTTATTTCTATTGCCTGAGTAGACTGCCCTAGGAGAACATTGCTAAGATTTATGTCAGAGAATGTTTTACATATACTTTCTTCTAAGAGATTTATTATGTCTTGTCTTATGTTTAAGTCTTTAAGCCGTTTTGAGTTTATTTTTGTGTATGGAGTGAGGACGTGTTCTAACTTCATTGATTTACATGCTGCTGACCAGCTTTCCCAACACCAGTTGCTGAAGAGACTGTCTTTTCTCCATTGTATGTTCTTGACTCCTTTGTCGAAGATTGACCATAGGTCTGTGGGTTTATTTCTGGGCTCTGTATTCTGTTCCATTGAGCCATATGTCTGTTTTTATTCCAGTACTATGGTGTTTTGATTACTTTAGCTCTGCAGTATTGTCTGAAGTCTGGGAGGGTTATTCTTTGAGCTTCATTCTTTTTCTTCAATATTGCTTTGGCAATTCTGATTCTTTTGTGATTTGATATAAATTTTAGGATTGTTTGTTCTAGTTCTGTGAAGAACGTCCTGGGTAATTTGATAGGGATCATATTAAATCTGTACATCATTGCCTTGGGCAGTAAGGCTATTTTAACAATATTGATTCTTCCAATCCAAGAACATGGGCTATCTTTCTATTTCTTTAACTCATCTTTAATTTCCTTAATCAATGTTTTGTAGATCTCCATGTATAAGTCTTTCACCTCCTTGGTCAGATTTATTCCTAAGTATTTTACTTAGGATGCAATTTTAAAAGGGATTGTTTCTTTACTTTCTTTTCCTGGTAATTCATTACTAGTGTAAAGAAATGCAACTGATTTTTGTATTTTAATCTTGTGTCCTGTAACCTTGTCAAATTCTTTTATCAGCTCTAGTATTTTTGTGTGGATCCTTTAGGGTTTTCTATATATGATATCTTGTCATTTGCATATAGTGACAATTTTACCTCTTCTCTTCTAACTTGGATCCCATTTATTTCTTCTTCTTGCCTGGTTGCTGTGGCTAGGACTTCTAAGACTATGATGAATAGAAGTCGTGAGAGTGGGCATCCTTGTCTTTTTCCAGATTTTAGTGGGAAGTCTTTAAGTTTTTCACTGTTGGATAGTATGCTGGCTGTAGATTTATCATAAATAGCTTTTATTATGTTGAGATATGTTCCCTCTTCACCCACTTTGGTAAGAGTTTTTATCACAAATAGGTGTTTTCATTTTCTTTAAACTTAAGATGTAATCACTACCAGCACAATAACAAAATTTCAGTTAATAGCTATTGCCTACAGGGCTCATGTTGTCCTAGGTTTTCTGCTGATAAGCGGGATATGAGGTGTGTAACTAAGCATCTAAGAACTGTGCCCAGTATTCAGATTATACTTATGCGCTTAGAATACACTAACCCATGGGCATGATGCTACAGTGATGACACAGCCTTCTGGGAAATAGCAGAGGTAGCCTCAGGCAACAGGGAGGTAGGAGAATACCCTAATGTTTTGTCATTAATGGCCTAGAAGATTTCATGTTATGGTGTCTTGGGTTTTAAATTAAATGTCAAATACAATTTGCAGCTGAAAATGTGAAGTGTGGAACCGTCCTTAGAGACTCTGAGAACTCGGTCTTCTAATTGGTATCTGCTTAATACTGAGTAAAAATAGTTAAAGATCATTATTTGATGAATTGTCGCACCAGTCTGCAGAATGGTATGGATTTTTACTTTGAATCTTAGTAAATTCTTGAGACAGTATTTAAAATGTGCAGTGTTCAATGTAATATTAAATACAGTGGAGCTGATAAACTCTTCCCTTTGGGATCTTGCCACCATTTATGCCCTGATCTTTCTGACACTCAGCCTATAACATCAGAAAGTTGTGAAAGAAACTGAAGCATCACATATTCCATGTATAATAATTATTTTATTTTTTCTTGCTAACAAGGGTCTGTATTAATAATAGGACTAATAATAGGATTTCCAATCCACTTTAATATGTTAGCATTATATCTTTCTGAACTATCTGTATATTAGTGCTAATTATGAGGTACGTTTAAGTCTAAAAATGCAGACTTAAACACAGAGGCATCACTTTTACTGCCGGTTTTAATTAGAAACCTAAAGGAACATGTACAATTAAATATGCCCATAAAAATAATAGATACATTCCTATAATACTAGTCAATTTGTTGCACCATTAATATCATTCAGGGTGGCAGTTTTAAAAACGTATTGGAGTAATTCAAGTGGAAAATGGCTAAGAACAAAATTATCACCATTTAAACCACCATAACTGTTTCAGAATAGTGAGTGCTACTCTCAGTGACTGCAGCAATAGCTGTTTTGCTCTGCAGTCACATTGTAAAGTTAACTGTTTGCCTATTTCATTGTACCCCTTGTTCCTAAGAACAATTAATCTTGTTCTAGAAGTACACGACTTCAGAATAAAATTAATGTAACTTCAGAAAGTTATAGTTGCAAACATAATTTGTAAAGGAAATATTAATGTGTCTAAATTTTCCTGATGCCAAGGGAGTGATTTATTTACTTTCAGAAATATACTGTTTGATAAATCTCCCGCAGCAGGTAAATACAGGTTAACCCAAAAGAGTCCTTTTGGGATGTCCTGTGGGCCCTGGGGAAGGCCACACACCCTACAGCACAGGTTCCAGGCAGCTAACCTCACTGATAGACTGTCGGGATGAGGTGTACAGTCAGGAATCACTGTCCTCTTTCCCTTGAACCTCATCTGGGAATCAACTTTCCTCTCTTTCCTTTAACCCCAACTTTCTGAATATAATAAAGACAGACTTTCAAACGTGCTTTACTTTCAAAGCACTGTCACATACATAGTTTTATTTAATCTTGCCAATAATCTTATGTTCGGGTATGATGCCATTTTAGAGGTGAGAATGTCTCATGAATTTTCTAGCACCACATAAAGAGAATTAGGATATATGGTAGATTTACTCATTGATAAGTTAAACTTTATGCCAGGTCTAGTCTAAATAATCACCAATTCTAAAATTGAGAAATTTTAAATTAAGTTTTATCACAATGTTATAGTTTATTGCAAAGTGAAACAATTTTATGTTACTAGTTAAGATTAAATGTTATTATGAGACTGTTAATGATATACTTTTCTGTTAAACATCGTTTGGTAAAATTAAAAGAGCAATATTCTAAGACTATATATATCTCCTAAACTGAAACATTACATTTGAAATGTAATTAGAGACCAAGTGTTTATTTTCTCCCTTGTAGCCCCAGATCATGGTTGTATCCCGTATTGGTTTTGAGCTGTTTGCCCAAGTCCTCTTTAAACATTACTAACTGTTGACACTTAAGCCTTACATTGAAAAACAGCTAGATTAGGATCAATTAACACTTATTAAATGCTTATTATATTGCTAACTTTTTTCATTTATCTCATTTAAGTATTATGCACGTGTATGCAGTATCTATTATTACCAGTTACTGTCTTTCATTTATAGAAGCTAAATTTCAGAGTGGGTAAAAGTTTTGAACAGTATCACGCAACTAACTAGGCACAAACACGTGTCTGTTGTTGTAAAATGTCATGTTTTTTTTTTTATTACAAATGCCTCCTATGCTGTAGTCACTTTACAGAAAATATTAAAAACTTCCTAAAATCTTGTCGGAAATGTGCTTCAACATAAAAGAGTTGTTTGCATCATACATGTCTATCATTTTTCTCACTTACAGTCCTATTGTTCTAATCATTAACTAAGTTTATGAATTTAGTACAGCTGAGATGTGAATAACATGGGTTTGAACTGTGTAAGTCCACTTAAATGTTCATTTTTTTTTCAATAAATACTACAGTGCTACACAACCTGAAGTTGGTTGAGTCCACAGACACAAAACCGTGGATACAGATGGCAGATTATGGGACTTGACTATTTACAGATTTTGATGTATGTGTGGGTTCTGGATACCAAAGGATGACTCTACTTTGATCCAGTATTCTCATTTTCTAATATATCTTAAATCTTAGATGCTCTTTTTTGTAAAAGTGTTGAAGTAATTACACACAGTATATTCAAAGCTGGAGAATTTGCCTTGGTTACAGATTCTTCATTCTCCCAGTTCATCTGAGAAAAAGTGAGCCAGTCCCACAAGCACTCTCCTCCTCAGCATGCTTTATCTTTGACTGAGATGGCCTGCTTTGATGGATGTTAGGAAATAATAAGTTACAGAGACAGCATGTCTGTAGAATAAGAAGATTCTATATTAGGCAAATAAAGGAATAAGCACAGCACAGAGAAATGCTCTAGAACTAATGATGATTAAACATGTGTTGAATTGTCAAGACTCCAAAGAAAAAAAGAAAAACAAAGTTCATACAATGCATGTTTGACATTAAAATTTTGCTGTTATTTGCTTTGTTGACTATTTGATGATAAATATATCAGAAGTGATTTTTTATTGAGTGCTTAACTATATCAGACCCTTTTCTGGGTGCCTGGGAAGCAAGTACAGACAAAATACAGCTTATATCTTCAAGGTATACAAAAGTTTCAATCAGCAGACAAAAGCACAGTTACTAGACTGTTATAACATAGGTGAGACCTGGGATACAAACAAAGAGCAACAGAAGCACAACAAAGGGTTTGATTAAAGTGGAGGTCAAGGAAACATTTTTGAAAGATATGAGACTTGAAATATAGAGAAAAATAATCAACTAAGGAGATCTAAAGGAAGTTTAGTCATGGGAAAGGTCATAGACAAAGAAGAAACATAAAGCGTGGTAACTTGGATAGAGGCAAATGATGCTCAGTGGCAATAAGCAACCTTAATGGCGTGGCCGTGTCCATCTTGCTAACTATTAAATCAACACTGCCTAGCACAGAACCTTGGTGTATGACAGATGCTCAGGTGCTCAGGTAAGAATGAATGGAAATCTAGGACGTTTGTGGGAGATATGTAAAGCAAATCTAGAAGGACAGATTATAGCTGATTTGGAAGGATCCTGAAAAGCACATGAAGCAGGAGAAATTTCATTCTTTAGCCCAGAGAGTGCCAGTAAATGTACTGGAAAAAAAAATCAGTTTTGCTTTTAAGCAAAAGCAATGCCTATTTATGTGTAACTCTATGTCAGGATCCCCACCCCCACCTTCTTAGGCCTTTACCCCTCATCTGCTCACAGGTGCTTCCTGATCCCATCTAAAGAGTCCATGCTCTAGGGAAAACTCTGTCCCTAAACTGGAAGATCTAAGCAGTACATATCAAGAATGAACTGCTTGACCGAATTCCCTGATGTGCCCTGCACACATGCCTGCATGATCTAATGTGGAACTCCCACTGCCATTTTTACATAATATTTTATTGTATTTTACATTATAAAATTTTCTGCCTGCTAAATCATGAGTTCCTTGATGTATAGCTCATATCTTATTTGCATTTCTATACTAACATGTAGCACAGGACTATTAATAAGTAATAAATGTTTATTAAAGGGTGTCAGTTGGACCTTCCAGAAATGAGACACTTAAGAGACTGAATCAGAAATGCAAAGAGGAGTTAACATTTGGAAAGACAAAGAGGAAATGGAGCACCATGTATTAGGAAAGCCCTTGGACCACAAAGCAGCTCTGAAAAGAAAGGGAAGAGGAAGAAAGATTGAGTGGGGAGACCCTCAAATTGTGATCAGATATGATGAAGTCTCGGTTACGATTTCTTAGTATTAGCACTATTGAAATTTTGGCCCAGTAATTCTTTGTTGTGGAGGGCTGTTCTATGAAATTTATGATATTAACCGGCTTCCCTGTCCTTTACCACTACATGCCAACATATCTCCCCTGTTGCCACAGAAAGCCCACCAGATCCCCATGCAACTGACTGCCTCATGTGAGACATGTCTGATATGCCATATTTGGTCACTCCTATTTAAACTCTTCCAGGATTTGAAATCTTTATTCTGTGTTATAAATTCCAGGAATAGAATTCTTTCAATCTGGAATTTCCCTTGCAACTTTAACTAGTTTTCTTTCCCATGCAGTTACAACCTCAGCTTGATTCTACAGAATCGTATTTCTCAGCATTCAAAAGTTGAAGTATATAGTTCTTAGACTTTGGGAATAAAGTAAATCCTGCAATTGAGCAATACCAAAGGAACAGCAAGAATATATATGGCGTACCTTATATTTAGATCACTGCCCAGTTTTTACAATGGTTACCTATTTCTTGTACCTTCTATTTTTTGTAATATGCTTCTGGAAATTTTTCAAGGTATCTGTCAAGTGGGTCTTCCTGATGGATGGTCATGTTGACCATTGCACCTATTTGTGTGTCTAATATCAAATTCAGTTGTGCTCTGACTTTGCTAGATTTACATTCTTTATCTGCTATAACATTTCTCAGAGACCGGGAACATTTCAAAAATTGTATGAGCCAGTCACAATGGTCAAAAAAATATCAATGCAAAATGAGCCTATATAAATAATATATATTTACTGTTGCTTTAATATATACAATATAAAATAAATAAAGTGAATACAATTCAGATTTTTAAAATTTTCCAAAATATTCTGAATCATCACATTCTGAAATCATTAGCTATTAAAACATGTATAGTTGAACACATATAAATTCAATATGCTATTTATACAATGTAGAATTATGGTGGCAGATTATTATGTAGGTATTGTGCTAAGAATATAATCAAATTGTGATCTGCTTGTGGAAATGGGTTGGGGATTGGAAATATCAATAGCTTACTTTTTTAAGTATTGGAATGAGTTGCAAATAGATGGATAATATCAAGAACCTTGGCTTCATGAAGCCATATCTACTCTAATGTTGAGGGATAATGCATTTTAGATACTGGTCTTTAAGAAGCAGAGTTTATGTGAGTAAAGCAAACTGAAATAGGCACAAATCAGTTAGCTCACCAGTGAGCACACATTTAGTTCTCATAACGTACTTAGAGGGAGCGGCACAGTATAAAGAATATAAGAAAAGTTAGTATTTGCTGACTGTTGTATTAGCCAGGGTTTTTTAGAGAAATAGAACCAATAGGAAATATATATCTATATAGATATATCTATATAATTATATAGATACAGAGAAATTATAAGAAATTGGCTCACATTATGGAAGCTAAGAAATCTCAATTAGTAGCTAAAGAAAATGAAATAGTTCTAAATCTAACAAAACACATCATGATTTGTATGCTGAACATTCAAAGTGTGATGAAAGACATCAAAGAGATGTAATAACAGAAAAGATGTAACTTTTTCATTTATGGGAAGAATCAACAGTAAACATGTCGAATATCCCCAAATTGATCTATGGCAAGCCCTGCGTAATTCCTATCACAAGCCCTGACTGATTTTCTTGTAGATGTAGAAAGCGTGCTTCAAACTTTATATGGAAAGTCACAGGAGCTAGAAAGCTAAAACAACTTTAAAAAAGAATAAAGTGAGAATAATCACTCTTCCTTATATTAGGGCTTAATATATAGATACTCCTTTCAAGGCAGTGTGACAGAGGGATAGACACACAGGTCAGTAGAATGGAGACAGAATACAGAAACAGACCCACAAAAATATGCCAAGCTGATTTATGAAAATGGTTCAAAAGAAATTAATAGGGAAGTATAACCTTTTCAACAAATGGTGCTAGAGCCATTGGACATCCTTTGAGACTTAGGACTAGAGGAAGAGTCTTTAGACTTGACACCAAAAGCACAATCTGTAAAAGGAACAATCGATACATTGTACTTCATCAACATAGTTTTGGTCTATAAAAGGCCCTGTCATGAGGATGAAAAGACAAGCTGCAGACTAGAAGGAACATTTGCAAACTACATACCTGACAGAAGTCCTTCGTATAGCATATATAAAGAATTTTTAAAGTTCAACAGTAAAAATATAAATAACCTAGTTAGAGAATAAGAGATGCCCACAGATATTTCACTGAAGAGGATACATAGATGGAAAGTAAGCATATAAAAAAGTTGTTCAACCTCATTTACCCATTAAAGAAATTCAAATTAAAACCATGAATTATCACTGTGCACCGATTAGAACATCTGAAATAAAAATAACACCAAAATGTGTAAGAATGTAGAGAAATGGATCACTCAGCATTTTTGGTGAGAATTTAAAATGTATGACCATTCTGAAAAAAATAGTTTGTCATTAAAAAAAAAAAAAAACTGAAAATGGATTTAACGGATGACCCAGCAGTTGCAGTCTTGCTCACTTATCCAAGAGAAATTAAAAAGCTATTCTTACTTTAAAACCTTACAAAAATGTTGATAATAGTTTTATTTACAGTGTCCCAACACTGGAAGCAACCCAAATGTCCTTCAGTGAGTGAACAGCTAAACAAAATCTGATGAATCCATACCATGAATTACAACTCAGCAATGAAAAAGAATATATGCATAAGCTAGATGAACCTCAAGGGAAGTATGCTGAGTGATAAGCCAGTCTCAGATGGCTTCCTGCTCCATGACTCTATTTATATAAAAACACTTTTGAAATAATGTAATTATAGAGATGGAAATCAGATTTGTGGCTCTAGGGTTCAGGCTTCAAAGACAGTGAGACAGTAGAGGAAGTTATACAGAGTAGCAGGAAGAAGCCTTGTGGTGATGGGACAGTTCTGCATCTTGATTGAGGTAGTAGTTACATGACACTACAAATGTGATAAAATTACACAGAATTACACAAGCACACACTCCACACAGCACACATACACACACAGACGAGAGCATGTAATGTGACGGAATTTGAATAAGCTCTGTAGACTGTACCAATACCAGGTTCATGGTTTTTATACTGTTCTATAGCTGTAAAATGCTAACTAGCATTGGGAGAGGAAGGAAAATTTGCACAGGACACAGGACCTTCCTGTACCTTTTCTTTTTTGCAACTTCCTGTCAACCTGTAATTACTTCAATATAAGTAGTGGATAAAAATCTATTGTAGGGTACGATATGCTGCTTTCTTTAAGATTATGAAATCAAACTTTTCTCTTCCCTAATTTCTTCACTTCATTTATATGAGAATTCAATTTAAGGATATCTTCCCCAAACAAGAAAATGGTACCTTGTTGGCTAGTTAAAATGTAAACAGATGCAAACTATTATTATGCTTGAATGTGCAAAATATCAAGATTTAATAAATTTTAAGGATTTGGAATAGCCTAGAAGAGCTATAAATGTCTTAATTACAAACTGAGCCTAGCAACTTAATGAAAAAGTTACCATTACGTGACCTGATCTTACATTTTCCAGTTCTTTCAGTTACCAGATTATGATAATTCTTATTTACTCATTTTAATGAAAATGAAGCAAGGCCCTTCGGACCCCTGTCAGTCAGAGTGCTGTGCTAGGTGGTCTCTGAATCTCATAGTCCTGGCAAGTTCTAGGTACTTGTATAAATTCTCCCCTGAATTATCTGGTGATGAAGAATAAAATTAATGAAAGTGTATCTTGTCTTTGATAACTTACTTATATTTGCAACTCTGTGAACTGTATTAAATTCTTAATAAGAAATGGAAATTACGAATTTTCAAGGCCATTTAACTGATTGAGGGAAACAATGTGGGGAAACTATAATGCCCATTTTGGGTTTTTTAGGCTTTGTATCTGTGAGGCTTCAAAGGTCTTAACAAAATCAGGTAAACTGTCCCTGAGTTCAGGAAGGCTGGTGCCACCATGACTGCAGAAGCCAAGGCAGAGAGAGGCAGTGACTTTGCCCAGAATTTAGGTTTCTTCACTTTCCTTACTAGTCCCTATTGACTTGGTCATGTTGCTTCTCAGTAGTTACTGTGTAGGAAAAAAATCAGTAACAGTCATTTGGATTAAAGTTTGGGGATCTAAAAACATCCATTGCACTTCCCTGTAGTCTCTCTTTTTTATTCATTATTTCTTTATCAGCCCCCTGTCAGCAATATAGAAGACCACACTTACACATTCTTGTCATGCAGCAAGTAAAATTCCACCATGGAGCTACCTAATATTTTATAACAATGTTACATATTTATATGAGACATGTTCCCAAGTTTTTGCTTGTTTGTTTTTTGGGTTTAGTTTTTGTTTTTGGTTTTGGTTTTTTTTTTTGTCTTTTATCAGCCCTATTTTCCTTGTCTTTAGAGAATATGAATATTTCAGGCAAAAGGGTTTAATATGGAAATAAAGAACAAAGATGTATATGATTCCTGAGGGGACTGCTATTAGCTGTTTCAAACACTGCCTTGGAATTATCTGCAATTCCCAGTTTAACCGTGTGCCTATAACAAGACATTGTTTAAATGCAATTTAGCCCTGTGGTATCAACTGCCAGGTGATGATAATGATTTAAAATGCCAATTTTCTGAAGAGATACAGGTTAAATTTTAAGTAAATCATTAAAAATCCAATTTAACCGAAAGTAAGTGAGCCCAATGACTCTTATTTTAAATGTCTTCCAAAGATCCTTGTTTCCATATGTGAATAAATTAAAAGAAAATTAAATACCAGGATGAATAATGGTTCCATCCATCTTGCTAGAGACAATGACTTTAAAATCTTATTCAGACCACGTTGTTATATAAAGGAAACCATCAGGACTCCGTATCTTTTGGGTTCCCTCAGCATCTTCTTACATTGTCCTACCTGTCAAGCCATGGGACCTCCTTTTCAGAGACTAACTTTAATTCATCAAACAACAAATTTATACTCATCTTAAATCTTTACCACTTCCCACTGTTTGGTGATGAGGAATACGTACACCTGAAATTGTACATTTAAAACTCATCTGCACAGAATTTAATTCACTTACTTGCCCACGTGGAACAGGAAACACGAGCTCACGATTTGTTTTCCAGGATGGGATACAATAAGTCAGGTCTCCTTTTTTATTATTCACACATTTTGTCCTTCACTGAGACCCTGTTATTGCAAGAAACCAGGTTTCAAGTCACGAGTCATTCCACTCATTTTCAGAAGAACCTCTTCTAAAATACATAAAAATGTGTTCTCTTAAATTCTCCAATAACTGTGAATTTATAATACATTAACCCATTAGTAAAAAATGCTAGAGGCAACTTGCAGATAATACATAGCTCTCCAGACCAAGAATCAGAAGACAGGAGTGCTAATCCTGGTGCTGACATTGGATTATGGAGGTATTAGGCAAGCCCCATCACAATTTCACATCTGTTTGTCCAGTTTATAAAAACAGAGTGTCCTCTGTTCCTGTGACTTTGTATGATAAAATCAGATATTACTGGAAAGCACCTGAGAATTTTAGAAATCAAGTTATGTGATAGAAATAGTTTATATGTATTATAATGACATTTATGATAAAATCCAACCTCCTTTCTCAAACCAATGAATCATTCGAGATCTGGCCTTGTGTAACTCACAAATTTGGTTTCCTACTTCTTCCCCCCTGGGCATTTGTGTGTAGCCATTCTGGCCTTATCACTGCAGCCTGATAACCCCAGCACATTCTTAAATCAAGACTTTTGCACTGCCCTTAATTAAGCAGCTTAATAATTTATTTTAATCCTTCTTGTATATTTTGAAATAAGGAATTTTATGCTAAACGGTGAGTGCTGTCTTTCTTGGAAGATATCCAACACAAATTGGATTTGCAAATGAAAAAGTATTTCAGTTAGCTGGGCTCCAAGATTTTTGAGGTAGAGCAGTAGAAGATATGACAATACGTGACGTTTGAATGTAACTGTGAAGAGCCTCTAATGTTAGACTAAACAATTAAGGTTTCTACTTTATAGGACATGTAGAAAGGTGTGCATGTGCTAAATTCAGGGTAAGAGTTTTAAATATATACTTTTCCTTCATTACTACACAGTGGGAGGTGGTAAATATTTACACTGAATATAGATTTGTTTTCTGACAAATTTCTATTTTGTTAGCAATTTCGCTAGAAAATTTAACATAAGCATTTTATAAAATTTAAAATTAATATCTTACTCTCCTTCTGAATAGACATGATCTGTTGAACTATTTAACTTCAGTCACTCCTCTCCTGATTTTTATGCTACTATTTTCAAGCATTTTAATTTTCCTTGCCTTACTTTTTACCCCACAAGATATGACTGTCATTTGATTAAGACTGTCTTTTTTATGTATTCTTTTTTTCTAGTTGTATTGAAAAGTAACTGACATATATCACTGTATAATTTTAAGGCATACAGTATGATGGTTTGATTTACACATACTGCGAAGTGATTGCCACAATAGGTTCAGCTAACATCCATCATCTCACATAGATACTCTAAAAAGAGAAGAAAGAAGAAAAGAGATTCTCCCTGTGATGAGTACTTTTAGGATTAACTCTCTTAACAGCTTTCCTGTATATCCTACAACGGTGTTAACTGTAGTCATCGTGTTGTACATTACATCCCTGGTAGTTATCTGTCCTGTAACCAGAGATATTTTTCATTTTGACATATTCCTATAATTTCCCCTATCCCTACCCTGTGTCTCTGGTAATCACACATCTGATCTCTTTTTCTATGAGTTTGTTTGTTTTTGTTTGTTCGTTTTAGGGTCCACATACAAGTGAGATCATACAGTACTTGCCTTTCTCTGTCTAAATTATTTCACTTAGCATAATGCCTTCATGTTCCATTTGTGTTGTCACACATAATAAGATTCCCTCATTTTTATGACTGAATAATATTCATATATATGCGATATGTGTTGTGATATATATATTAGTTGTGTGACATTGAGATTTATCTGTCCATCTGCCTGCCTGCCTATCTATCTGTCTATCTGTATACAACTTCTTTATCCATTCACCTAACAATGGACATTTAGGTTGTTTCTATGTCTTAGCTATTACAAATAGTGCTGCAGTGACCATGGGGGTGCAAATATCTTTTCGAGTTAGTGTTTTTGTTTTCTTTGGATGTATCCCAGGCGCAGAATTACTGAATCATGTGGTAGTTCTAGTTTTAATTTTTTGAAGATCCTCCATATTGTTTTCCATAGTGGCTTTGCCAGTTTACAGTCCTACTACCAACAGTATACAAAGATTTCCTTTTCTCCACACCCATGCCAGCTTCTGTTATTTCTCGTCTTTAATGATGGTCATTCTAACAGGTCTGGGTGATATCTCACTGTGATTTTAATTTGCATTTCCCTAATGACTAGTAATGTGTACCTGTTGGCCTTTCATGTATCTTCTTTGGAAAAATGTCTATTCAGGTCCTTTGCCCATTTTTAATTGCTTTTTTTTTTTGAGTTGTATGAGTTTTTAAATGTTCTTTGGATTTAACCCCTTTTGAAATATATGGTTTGTAAATATTGTTTCCCATTCTGTAGGGAAGAATGAGAAAAATATTTTCACTTTGTTGAAGGTTTCTTTTAAAGGTGTACTGAGCCTTTTAGTTTGATGTAGCCCTACTTGTTGTTGTTGCTGTTGTTTTTTCATTTTGTTGCTTGTGCTTTAGGTGCCATATTCAAAAAATCATTACCGAGACACATGTAAGTCGATCTTTTCTTAAATATTCTCTCATACCATATTGTTTTCTCACAATTTTTTTTTCAGGCAGTATAGTGTGTTGTTTAAAGTCTCTGTACCTTGACTATCTAGATATAAATCTCACGTTACTCAATAGCTGTGTAATCTTAGAGAATTTACTTTAAAAAAGTTAAAAAAGTAAAAAAAAAGTTAAATATTATCAACAATATCCCTTACGCTGTATAGAACATCCCCATGGTTTATTTATTTTATAACTGGAGGTTTGTACCTCTCAGTCCCCTTCACCTGTTTCACCCACACTACAACCCTTGGCGATCACACGTTTGTTTTCTGTAGCTATGAGTGTGTTTCATTTTGGTTTGTTTGTTTGTTTTGTTTTTAGGTTCCACATAAGTGAGTTCCCATGGTATTTTTTTCACTGACTTATTTCACTTAGCATGACACCCTCTAAATTCATCGGTGTTGTTGCAAATGATAAGGTTTCATTTTTAATGACTGAAATATATATATATATATATATATATATATATAAATATATATATATGATGTGTCCATTGATGGACCCTTAGGATGCTTTCGTATCTTTAGTGTCATTAATAATGTTTCAATGAACATTGGGGTATATATATCTTTTAAAATTAGTTTTTTTGTTTTCTTCAGATACCTATCCAGAAGTATAATTGCTGGATATTATGGTAGTTCTGTTTTTAATTTTTTGAGGAATCCCATAATGTTTTCCATAGTTGTTGCACCAATTTACAGTCCCGCCAACAGTGCACAAGTGTGCCCTTTTTTTCCCACATCCTTGCCAACAGTTGTTATTTGTTTTCTTTTTGGTTACAGCCATTCTGACAGGAGTGAAATGATATCTTGCTGTCTTCTGAGTTAAATTTCCCTAATGATTAGCAATGTTGAGTGTCTTTTCATGTGCCTGTTGGCCATTTGTATGTCTTCTTTGGGAAAATAGCTAACTCAAAATGCATTAAAGACTTAAATGTAAGTCCTGAAACCATAAAACTCCTAAAGGAAAACATAGGCAATATGATCTTTGACACTCATTTCAACATTTTTTTTAAATTTTCCTCCTCAGACAAGGACAGCAAAACAAAAGTAAGCAGATAGACTACATTTCACTAAAGAACTTTTGAATACTGAAGGAAAGTATTAAAATGAAAAAGCCACCTACTGAATGGGAGAAGATATTTTCAAACAATATATCTAATTAATTAATATCTAAAATATAGAAATAACTCATTCAACACCTTAAAAACAAACAAAAAACCTGATTTAAAAGATAGGCAGATGACCCAAATAGACATTTTTCCAAACAAGACATCCAGATTGACAGTTCCTTCTTACTGACACATTGTCCCAATTTTTTTGGGATCCCATTCCTGCTATCTTTAAATCAAGTGAGAGTCTGATTTTCCTACTTTTATAATTAATGCTTCTTTTTTTCTCTGACTCTTTTTCATCTTTGTTGTTCAGAATTTTCACTATGATTTGCCTAGGAGTTCATTCTTCTTGGGTTTTCTGTTTTTTTTAAAATCCTAAAATTGATAAATTTCATCAGTTCTGGAAATTTTTAGGAATTACCTATCTCTTCACTTCTTGCTTTCTCCTATTCTTTTTCTCTTTCTGGAAATCTGAGAAGACACATAAGACATTCTTCTTAAATCTTCCATTCTCTTTCCCTCCCTTTCTTATTTTCCATCCATTTGTCTTTCTGGGCTTCATTCTAGATAATTTCTTACTCTCTGTTTCTTCTTTTTCATAATTCAAAATCCTTTATAATTAAAAATGGATCATCTACATTTGTTTTATGGTTTATTCAGAAAAGCCAAACATCTGACTTCTTTGCAGGTCAGATTCTGACCTATATTGTTTCATTTGGCTCTCATTTAGAGTGATTTGTTTTCCTGTGTATTTTGTGTATATTGATGATGAATTTTTCCTATGAGACTTATTTTTGTTTCCATTCAGTCTCATGGTTTAAGACTGGAATTTTTCTTCTACTGTTCTCTGGGTTAAGTATCTCTCTGGAGAGATATTTCTAGTTCACACTTACTATAATTTGAAGCCCTTTGGGATCCTAGAGATGTAGAGTTTCCTCTTTGAAGACCCACCTTATGTGAACCATCGGCTTGGTTTCTGGTCCCATTCTTTCAGAGAAACTATGAACACCAACCTGAAGGTCAATAGGATTTGGTAAATAGCTTAACGGTGAAAGTTAGCTTCATTTCTCAACTTGCTATGTTTATCCAGTTTTGACCTTCAATACGTATTTCCTTCTGAACTAGTTCACTGAAGCATATAAAATTAAAATTAAAAATATTTGTGTATATATTTTGTATTATTTTAAAGAGGAAGTTTTGTCATAGTTTCTACTTCTCAATTTACCAGAAAGAGAAATCTTCTGTCACCTGACCATGGAATGGTACTTGGCATCCTAACACAATACCAATCCTGTTAGAATTTACACAGAGACTGATGTCAGGCCCAGTGAGCCACAGTTCTGTCTTCACCCTGTGGTCAATCACCAAGTGACGGGAATCATGGAACGTTTCTGAAACCAGATTCAGAGTCATTGTCTTATTTTTTTAATTGTTCTGGTCCCTGTCTTTATTAAATCCACTATGTAGTATTAAATAATCTTGAGTCATTTTCTCTACTCTCATGTTTTAAATAAAATTGCATAGTTGACTTGAAGACTACTGCTGATCTTTCTTAAATTTTTGTTATACCCTTTTCCATAGGCAAGTTCTGTTGAGGCCAAAAGAAGTTCTTGGATTAAAAAAAGATGAGAAAAATATACCAGAACTATGATTAACTACACACTGTAGAAAACCACGTTAAAGAATAATGCCTCCAAGATATGTAAACACTGTGAGCTCAGTCTTCCCTCTACAACTCACAGCACTTTGGCCAGGACACAGAACTGTAATTTATTCTTTTGTGATTCACAATATCATAACTCACTCTGGTCATGTTTGAAAGTGAGAATTCTGTGTATCCACCTCCTGACACTGCTGCTTGGTCCTCAAAAGATATATGATAGCAAACATAACAAGCCCAACACACATTTATTTTCTTCCTGCTAGGTCTTCTGCTGCATTTTACTATCTGTTGTTTTATTCAGATACCCTGGACTTGAAAACTTCAAGGACATCTAGAATACAACTTCTCCTAGAGGGTTTTTTTTTTCTGTGAATTTCATCCTGTCCTTGCTCAGCCTTTAAAAGGCATCTTCCAAGCAGAAGTGCAGCTAGCTCCAGTCTTAGAAAAGAGTCATTGATCAGAATAAGAAAAAGAGACATTTAATCCTTACTCCTCTGACTAACATTTGCATCCAAGTCACTCATGTCGCAGCCCTGTCATGTGCTAATTGGAGCAGAACGCTTTTATTCAGCCTCTGCTGTCTTAATTTGCCAAGTAACAGACAGCATTTATTGTCTCTATAAATGACAATAGCTCAGAACTTTTTAGATGCTGATGATTGAGTAAGCTCATCTCTGGTTCATTCTCTGCCACTCCCCAAGTTGTATACTTACCAAGATTCCGTTGTGTTTGTGTCATCTGTTTATGGAGGTTGTACGGGTTGATGCAGTTAAGTAATTCAAATAAGCATTATGCAGATCAGTGACATATGATTGCGCCAAGAGTGGAAGCATTTGACTCTGACAAACAGAAAGGTAAAACACAAAACAAAAGTTAATTGTCTTGGACAAACTATAAAATGAGTGACTTAGGACGTGTAAAATTAGGTGTCCATGAGACAACTGTATAAAAATAATTTTAAAAGCCCTCAAGGATGCTGTCATCAGACAACTTCACATGTTCTTACACCACTTTTAAAGGAAATTAAAAATTGTATATGATGCATTACAGACAGGACTTATGTTGAAAAAGATTCATATGTTGTTGAGAATTTTTACCAGAATATTGATAATCAGAAAAAAATTTTATTCCTGCATAAGATAGGCCAAAGAATATAAAGTTAAATCATATTAATTAAATTTAAAGTATGTGTATAGACTTTTTAAAAGATTTTTTTTTTTTTACTAACTCAGTCCCAGCCCCAATTATGTCAGATAAGAGGGCTTCTATCTGATATAGCTTAAAAGTCAACCTTAAACTTACCCCAGTTCTGACTTTTACTAGCTGTGTGATCTTGGGCAAGGTATCTTCATCAATAAGAGATGTCAAGTTAATTAACATAGATTTTCTAGGTAAAGTGCATGATACAATGCCTCACATGTAGAATTTCATAAATGGTAGCTTTTGCTGGTATTATGGAAATTTAAGGGATAATGATTTTTTTCTTCTTGCATTATCCTGTGCCAAATAATTCACTTACTAGAGGCTCCAGTTTATTCAATAATTATTATTCAAAATATTAATGGAATACCTATTAAAACCAAGCAGGTTCTCTTCTAGACACTGGTTCTACAAAGATGAATAAGACAACAATTCTTGCTTTCATTAATACCACATTCCAATAGGAGAAAAAGGTAAATGAGAAATATATAAATAAATAGGATAATCTCAAGCACTGATAATTGCTAAGAAGAAAAGTAAGGCAGGGACAATGTAATGGAAACCAGTGACAGGGCTGACAGGAAGCAGAGGGGGTGACTGTTTTAAGGAGGATGATCAATAAATGTCCGAGGACCAGTGTGTTCAACGACTTAAAGCTATAGAGTCTGGAAAGAACTGATGGCAGAGGGGTCTAGGCAAAGGACACAATGAGTGCAACTTATATTTGGGAAACATCAAGAAGGTCAATGTGGTGGGAGTGGAGTCTACAGTGCTGAGAGATGAAATCAGAAAGGCAAGGACCAGATTAGATATGATCTTGAACACTATATAAGGAGTTTGGATTTATTTTAAGGATAATCCTCCTAAACAGGGAAAGGATGTAGCCTGATTTGTTTTAAAATATAATTCTGACTGCTGTGTGACTAGCCTGTAAGAAGCCAAACTGAAGGAAACCGTTGCTGTAGAACTGGAGGGAGAGATTGATAGGCATTAATAGAAAGCTCTCTCTCTCTCAGAATCTCCTTCTCTGCACACTGACTTACACACATCATTAACAAGGCTGTTTCCTGTATACAGCTTTAAGAAAAAAAAGCTAACTTGTATTCAGGGGGCAGCATACTATCACTTGATTTATTGTATGTGACATATGTGTAGCAATCCTATTTCAGACTCCAATTAAGGTGTGATGTTTTTAAGTAGTTGTCTATGCAATCAACTGAACAATGCATTTATTATTTATAATTTATGACTTAATACTAATATAATGATATACTTATTTTAGTTTACTTACAAGTATTTTCAATAATTCAGGGAAAAATACAAAGTAATGTGATGTCATTTCATAATTTTTATTTGAATATCTCAGGTGATAATAGGTATATATCCTACACATTGAAACAAGCTCTTTTAAAAACGTGAGTTCTAAGATATCCGATGTTTAGTATGCAACTTAATATTTATGACTTTTCAGTCTCTTGATGAATAACAGTTTAGTGTACAACTGTCAGTTTCCATTAAAGTATTTCTAAAATATGCACCCTAATATGCTTTAATAACATTTATTAGCTAATTATAATTTAACTTGGCATGTAGTAGGAATGTAATATACATCTGATTAATTATGTTATTTTATTACTTTGATATAGGAATTTTATTAAAATCATGGAATACTTATGTTTTCAAGAGAGGCATATAAAATTTACATATTTCAGAACCTAAAGATTATTTCATTTACTTTTTACTTGAGAGAAAGAGAGAGAGAGAGAATGAGAAGAAAGCAAGCAAGCAAAAAGAAAGAATGTAGTTAGGTATCATAAAAAGAACAGATTTGGAAGAACTATTACTTTTTGTGTTTATGCCCCAAGACCCAAGCATTCACATTTGAAAATGAACACACACACACGCACACGCGCACACACACAAAACCTCACATACACATGCAGGCTTTTTTCTATTTGAAGAAATTTTAATATAAAATGGATTATTTTAGTAATGAAGTTCACTGTACTATTTTTATTTGAAAACTGAAAGAATTGTGCCTGGAATATAAGGATTATTCCATAACAGCATGTTGAAAACATGAATACTGAGCCTAAATGTCATCTTATCAGAAATTATCTTCCATGAATCTCTGCAAAAATAGCCTTTATTCTCTGGTCACTCACTGTCCCTTTCACTCTGTGTTCATTTCTTCAGTGTGGATCACTCTCTGACGTCGACATATTTATTTGTGTGCTCACTGTTAGTCTTCCTGCACTGCCTCATCCAAAAGTAAGGTATTTATCTAAGCTCAATATCTTCTTGAATTTTTGCTAAAGATGCTTCTGTACTATTTTCAACTCCTCCCTTTCTTACGAATGTATTTCCCTTTTGAGCTCTATAGCTGCACTACACTTAGAGTGTCCTGCTTTTTTGGCTCATAGCCAGTGGTTGACTTCTGTACATGTGAGCATGTGCACACGTGTGTGTGTTTTCTCTTTGACATTCCCAGTGTACAGCATATAAATGCTCTGAAATCATTTGCCTTTGTTGATGAAGGAGATTTAAGCCAGGAAAAGTGGTTGTAAATAGAGAGAGAACGTACCAGTTTTCAGGGCGTGGACTGAGCAGAAGCTCATCAAAACAAGTTAAGCAAAACCGTATTAATGTCTCAGAACTCAGAATCTGAGAAAAACCAGTTTCATCAAGGAATAAGAAGTCACTACTTTCAATATGCAATTTTATGAATCATAAGTGTTGTTCTAGCAAATTTTAAGTCTCTAATTGTTATGTGTGATGTGCTGATTTTTCTTCTTTTCCTTTCTCGTAAAAAGCAGTGTATAAATAATAAAAATGTTTTAAACTATGTGAACAAAAAATACTGCAAACCATATCAGTAAAGAAAGAATGCTGAAAAAATCAAGTCATCAGCGGCTGCCGCCACCCCCCAGTGAAGACAAGCCTGCAGCCACTCACAGTGGTGCACCCTGAGGGGACTCAGAATAAGAAAGGACAGGATACTGGCCCTAAATAGCTAGGTGCTTGTCAAAGGAATGAATTCAATGGGCCCAAATGTTTGCTCCTTCCCATACATAGAAAAGTGCTAAATTCTTTCACTTGAGATGCCTGGTTTTCTTTAGTTAATAAGTAATCTTTTAATGTTCCAACTACCTGGTCTTTGTTGTAAAACTCCTGTGTATCCTGGCTCCTCCCCTGCCTCTTCGGAGCAGTCCCTCAGAGTGATCTGAGAGGCTGTCATCCAGGCTCGAAGGGGTTCGAGTCCTCAGCAATGTCCCCCAAATAAAACGTAACTCTCAACTTTTAGGCTGTGCATTTATTTCAGTAGACAATTATAAAAATTAGTGATAAGGTCAATTTTTCTGCTTCAAATAGTATTTATTTCTGATATTTATTTGAAAGAAAACAGAGATGATGAAAAGTATCTTTTCTGAAGAGGGTGTCGATGAATCAATCATTATTACCTCATTAACTTTTTTCCCTCAATTAGTGATTCCTGATCATGTAATTAAAGTAGATTTTCAAGGCTCAGAATTAAAAATATAAATAAAATGAAATAACGTTCAGGTAGAAGACTCACTAATAAGAGATTTTCCACTCTGGATATTGAGTTATGATACTGAGATATATTGAGTTATGACCTAACTAGGGGGAAAATGCTTATCTGCATTTTTAGATCTTCCCTAAAAGAGATAACCAGAATTTCTAAGTCTGTTGGGAGAAACCAGTTACAAAGAAGCAATTGTTATTTAAAAATTATCAATACACTGTACAGGTATTTCTCAATTTAATTGCTTTTGGCCAAGAAGGACACCAGAAACTGACACCTGAAAACCCAGAAGTTACTTGTCTACTACAGGAATTTCTAATGTACATTTGTCAAGTTTTTGCATATTAAGTTTCATGCTAGAATTTCATATTTTTTATGTTTATTGTATTTGTCAGGACAGATAAATGAATCAAAGGATATGAATGTGCTGTACTGGTTATTGTTATAAAAATGGCATTAGATAAAAAATGTTAAATATTTATGAAAATCCTTATTTCCCTTAGATTCTGGCTAGCAAAGGACTGAGAGAAATAACTCACCAAAGAAGGGAACTGTATAACACACAGAAAATCACAGGAGTTATAAACAAAGGCAATTGACATTAATAATTAAATGAGAAAAATTCCCTGTGGATGTTTAGATGAGTACAGATACCATGTGTAAAATCACTTGCTTAACTGATCACTAGTTATGTTCTAGACCAGAGGACTATATATTAATGTAACTGGTTCTTTTAGCCTGTTTTTCTGATCTAATAATTTGTCTAATATAATAAATATAGCTATTATACATTCCCTATGAGGAAAAATCATCCCCTTTAGAACCTGATGTTTTTAGTATCTGTCAGGGAGTATTCAAAATAAATAAATGTGATAGGGAAAGTTGATCACTTTTCCAAAGTTTTTGTGTTGGGCTTTAAATTAATTCTTCTGGAAATTTTATTATTGTCATCAATATGTTAATCTGACCTTTGCACTAAAAGTTATTTATCATTTTATTATGGGATTTTTTATTTAGTTTCTGTTTGTGTGCCTTTTTTATTTATCTTCTCTGTTTTGAAAACTCTTATCTGTCTCAACAGGGCATTTGTTAATGAAGAAACGTCAGAGCTGCTAAATACACCAGGACACGGCGATCCTAGTGACCAAGGATGGCTTCCTCTTGGAAACTTATGCTGTTTCTGTCAGTCACTGGATGTCTTTCAGGTAAAAAGCTTTTCTTTTGTATCAAATAACAAAAATAGATAAAGATCTTCATTCACTATATCCTCAGGTGTTCAATTAAATTTTAAATCAGTATTCAAACTTTTCCACAAAAGAAAGAGAAAACAATCCTTAAACCTTTGTTAACACTGCAGAAAGTCACATCTAATAAGGTACATAGAAAAATGCCATATAAGTATTTTATACTTCTATAAACGGGTAGGTAGATACATCTGTGAAAACATGAAAAAGTAAGTGAATATTTTCAGACACATTAAAAGTTAAATGAAAACTCTTGTCCATCATGATTATGGTTACTAAAAAAGAAATAAAGAGTCTTTAAATATTTTATCTTATTTTAGGTTCTTTCTGTGCAGTATTGTCATCTTCCCTGATGATCTGGTCCCCCTTTTATCTTCTCAATGTCACTCTCCTCTTGAAATCATAAACTAACTGAAGGGAATGGCAGTAGGTTTGCAAGATGAAATAAAGGATGCTCAGTTAAAACTGAATTTCAAATGAACAACAAATAATTATTTTAGTTCTAGAATGTTCCACACAATATTTTATTTCATTGTATCTAAAATTTAAATTTAACTGGTGTCCAGTGTATTTATTTACTAACCTGACAATGCTAGGTGAAGGGGGAGTGGTAGATTGCAATATCCCTCCAAAGTTTTATTTTCATGTACTTATCCCCCCAAATAGTCACTTTGAAGGAGGTAGGAGGTATTATACCACGGTTGTGGAAAGACAAAAGTACTCAGCCTGAGGTGGTGTCCACCATGGCTGGATTTGCAGCTCATAAGGGAATCTGGTTGCTGCTCTTTCCAGTGAAACAATGACGGTGAGTTTGGAGGTAAGTTGCTGTTTAAATCTTATAGACAAATCTGAAAGAAGTGAAAAACAAAGGACATTTCTCATTTTTAAATTGTCTACGTTTAATGTGAAGCATGTACACATATATATTTGTTATTTTTTTAAATACGAATTTATTTGCAGTAGGTACCTGTTTATATAAAACTGATTCGATTGTGAAAGGATCAGTTGTCAAGAAAAATTATTTTCCAAAACTTCCTGTCACTTTCACTTTGCTGTTTTAGCAAATGATTCTGGAAGGGCAGCCCTTATTATACTCTTGTTGCTTGGTGATACTTACATTCAATATTTACTATTTTATTCTTTGGTTTTCTCTGGCTATTGTCTTTATTTGTTTATGAGTATCACATTATAGGACCTATTCTGCACACTAACTTACTACAATTACAGAAAATGTGGGTAATTAAGCCATAAGTCATAATCACCTTTTATGTTGTTGCTACTCTCTGAACCAACAAAACTGATTGAAGAAATAAGAGAAGACTCAGATTGTATTTCCTCTTTGTTTTATTTATTCATTTTTTAATGGATGGGTTATCTTGAGTGCGCTTAACTAGGAAATCTAGAACTCTTATACAACCTTACGTTCAAAAACTGGCTATTCGGAGTAATGGAAGTTTGACAGCTTTCACAAGGATATACATCTTTATATTAAAAATGAACTCGTAATTAGAACAACAATTAGATACTATTATACATATCAGAATGGCTAAGATCCAGAAAAACAAAAAAGTAAAAACAATACCAATTGCTGTTGAGGATGCAGAAAACAAGAAAGTCTGTTCATTGCTGGCAGGGAGGCAAAATGGTGCAGCCACTTTGGAAGACCGTTTGGGCTAAACAGTCTTACCATCTGATCAAGCAGTTGGACTCTTAGATGTGTATTTTTTAAAATTTATGGGCACAGGAAACGCCTACACAAGGAAGTTTATAGGAGCTTGAATAATAATCACCAAAAACTGGAAATTACCAAGATGCTCTTCAATAAGTTAATAGATAAACTGTAGAAATTCCATATCAGGTAATACTAGGCAGTGATAAAAATAACTTAACTATCAAGTCATGTAAACACATGGATGAATACTATATGCATATTACTAAGTGAAAGAAGCCAGTCTGAATAGGTTACACACTGTATGGTTTTATTTATATGACCTTTGACTATAGAGAATGCACAGATCAGTGATTGCCAGGGGTTAGGGTCAGGGGCTGACCAGATGAGCGAAGGAGGAATAGGCATTTCTCAGGGGGTGCAACTACTCTGTACGATACTGTAATGGTGGGTGAGTAACATTATGCACTTAGCAAAACCAATAGAACTTTATAGCAAAAAGCAAACTTTAATGTACATACATTTTTAAAAATAATTTAGGAGGTTAGAGGATCCCAGAATGGAATGCAGAATGTAGCAAAGAATCTAACTGCATTACAAATATATGAAGCAACTTCCATTTTAGGGGAATGGAGGGGGAAAAGTACTGACCTAAGTAAACTTTGGAAATAAATCTGCAAGACTAAAGGCAAAAAAAAAGTAAATTGGCGCTGTACTCTAGTTATTAACATTCTTTCCCTCTGTTAGCAATTCTGAAACCCCTCTATGTAGAGTTGAACAGTTAAGTCAATGGATGGTGGATGGTGGGAGCCAGCTGCCTCACTATTGGAGTGGGAGGTTACAGATAAGCAAGAGAAGGCAAGAATGACCCATGTGGTAATGGGTTAGAGTTGGAGACTTCAGTATGAACTCATGTTTAGCTTAATATAGATACAGATGGTTACATATAAAAAGTATTTATAGATATGTATATATAGATGGCTAGGTGTACACACATATATTTTCTTTCTCTGTGGTCTGAGAAGGCCTACAAGCAATGTACTCCAGTAGAAACCAGCACACAAAGTGCCCAGATCTTGGTTTCTAATATCCCATATTGATATGAATAAGTGATTGAATACATAATCAAAAGAATAGGTAAATTTCCCATGTAGATGAATTTTAAATAATTTATGTAGATACTTTGGTCTCAGGAGATGAAATGTAACTACCTCTTCCATAAGTGTGGACCTCACGTAGTGACTTGTTTCTAAAAAGTACGGAATGGAAAAGGGGGATTTAAAAAAAAAACAAAGTAACTTTACAGTGGGGGAAACTGATAAGGACTAGTTCAGCCCAGTGATGAACAACGTCAACGTCAGCACTGAAAGCATTTACCTGAATATAACGTGGTGAGAAGGGCACTCACCTCTGTAGTCTTCCTTCCTAACATCTATGACTCTAACCTAATCACGAGAAAATTATCAGAAAGGTCCCAACTGAGGGGCGTTCTATGAAACACCTGGCCAGTAATCCTCAACATTTTCAAAGTCATCAAAAACTAGTAATATTGGAGAAATTATCACAGAGAGTGGAGGCTAAGGGGACATACCAGATAAATGTCAGGTATTAACCTGGATAAGAACCTGCAATAGAAAAATAATCCTGTAAAAAACAAGGAAATCTGAATAAAGTATGATCTTCCGTCAAAAATAAAATGTCAGTGTTGGCCCATTACTCATGAGAAATGTGCCATATTAATGTAAGATGTTAGTAATAGGAGAAACTGGTTGTGGGTTTATGGAAACAAAATGGACTTAGCATAATGTTCTAAATACTTCATGTGGACAAAATATGACTGGGACCTAAAATAAGACAGTAGTGAAGTACATCAACAAGAGATGAGAGATTCAAATGATTTTTGGCAATAAAATATATAAAATTTGGTAAATGATTAAATATTTTGTATTAGAGGGAATAGTCAGGATTCTCACTTTGCTTATGGAGTAAATGATGTTACCATTTACTTGGATATGGAATAAAGTGTCAGGGGGTATAATTTAGGGTGGGTAAATACTGAACTCACTAATGCACATGTTGAGCTTCACCTATCGGTGACACACTCAGATGGAAGTGTTTAAAGTTTAGGAAAGATGACTGAGCTTAAAGTAAATCTGGGCTTCATTATTGCATGGATGAATTTGAAGCTTTGGGAAGGAAAATAATCACCCAAGGATTATGTAGATAGTGATGAATCATAAGGCAAGGAAGAAATTCTGAGAAACACGTGCTTTTAAGGGGCAAGAGAAAATATAGATTGGAAAGAAAAGGTGACTTGTGGGTTGGGGGAACCTTGGGAAGCAGTGATAATGGAACAGCTTCAGAAAGGAAGTGGTCAACATGGCAATGCTGTAGGAAGGTTACATGAGATTAGTATTAAAGACTTTTCTTTTTAATGATAATGGTAATTTCCGTTAATGAAGTAGTAGAAACATCTGTCTTATGAGTGAGCTGTGAAATGATTAGCAGAGGAGGAAAATTAGACAATTACTATACATTTTGTTTTCTGAAAAGTTAGAGAAAGAAAAAGAGAAAAAAATGACAGGAAATTCGGGGAGGCGTGTGTATCTATACGTTTGTGGATGTGTGTTTTAAGGCTGGAGAAACTACTATTTATAGAAATTCAGTCCACCTAGTACATTAAAGACATGTCAGTTAGCTTTAATATTGCATTGCACTAATTAGTTTTAACTTCGTGACAAACCATCCTCAAATTTATTAGCTTAAATTAAACTAAAAAATGTTTTAAAAATATTATTTCTCACAATTCTGAGGCTCAGCTTGGTGATTCTTCCTGTCTGGGCAGGTTCAGCTGATCTCTGCAGTTTTCAAACCTCTCCCATGATGTTTGAAAGAATAAGATTGACAGTGTCATGTGGTCTCACTTGTGTTGCTGGTGATTGGCTCCTACTAGCAAAGGCAGTGGGAATGACCTGGTCGTGTCTCTGATCATCCAGTAGTCAAGCCCAGGCTCCTTCACGGGGCTGTGTTTGCCAGGTTCCCAGATCAGCAAGAGAAAGGGCAGACTGCTATTTGCAAGCATGTTTCAAGCCTCTGTGTCATATTTACTAATGTCTCCTTGACCAAAGCAAATCACAGAGGCCAAGACCAGATTCAAACAGTGGAAGAGCAGATGTGATCTCTTGAAGAGAGTGGCTGCAAAGCATATTGTAAAGAATATGCAATGTAATATTATTAACTCTAGCCACTATGCTGTACAGTGGATCTCTAGGAAGTGTGCATCTTGAATAATTGAAACTTTGTATCCTTTGATTAATACTTCCTCCTTCCCCCTCTCTCTCCAACTCCTGGCAATTACCATTCTACTCTGCTTCTATGAGTTTGACTATTTTAGATTCCTCATGTAAGTAGTATGCTTGAAAAAGTTTGCTAAAAGGATAAATCTTAAGTATTCTTACCACAAAATAATGATAATGATAATAATAATAATAATAATAATAATAATAATAATAATAATAATAATAATAATAATAATAATAATGGCAGGAGAAAACTTTTGGAGGTTATGGACACATTTAAGGCATAGGCTGCAGTGATGGTTTCATGGGTATATACTTATTCCAAACTCATCACGCTGTATACATTAAATATGTACAGCTTATTATATATCAATCATACCTTAATAAAGTTGTTTAAAGTGTGCATTAAAGCAATAAAAAATAGCCATGCCCATTTTTCAGCTCTGCCAGATATTTATTGATATCTATGAATGTTTTAATGCAAATAATAACAATCCTGTTTCGGTTAACAAGAAAAAAAAATGGACTTTCTTTGTATCTTTACTTCAGAAATAGTGACAGTGAGAAAACTGTGATATAACTTCATTAGCTGAGCTTAAAAAAAAACTTTAAAAATATGTGTAGGGATAGTTATTGGGAGGAGACAGTAAGGTTCAGGATTTATTCAAGCAGCTTGACTGACATCCCATGGTTCTTTGTAAATTGCTTTTCATTCAATCTCCATGTTGAAACAAATAAACAATAGTAAAAAAACTAAGGAGTTTAAATTATCCTGCTCTGTTACACAGAATAGCCTATCCAATGAATTTCTTAATCATTATACTCCTTTTGAAAAGTAGCTAGTAATTATTTTAATTTCTTTTTAAGTGTTCAACAATTGGGGAAAGCTATTATAATAATGTTTATTGCAAACAGATTTCTTTCTGTGAGATACTATAGAACAGCCTGATAAGACTCTAAGATTAGGGTAGATAATGCATGTAAAACATGTCATATACAAATATTAATTTCTAATATGTATTATTAGAACAGACTAGAAAGCAGCTATTATTAGGCTCATTAACATTCAATCTTTTAGTTGAAGATTTTTGACAAAGTGTTCTTTTTTCACTCCCCAGTACCAGCATATATTTTTCAGCATCACAAGTCTGTTCATACATTTTTATCAAAGTTATAGACTTAAAATCATATTAAATTAGATTTATTAAAACTGGATATATTTACATCTTTTCTAAACTAAAAAAAAAAAAAATTCCCTAACTGAAGTTATAAATCTTAGAATTAAAAATAATTTGGAGATTATGTGATCCAGCCCTGTGTACTTGGGCAAGTAAAATACTGTTTGTTCTCAATAGGGATGGGACCCGGGGAGGTTCTATCACGTGTCAAATGTCACACAGATGGTAACTAGTGGGGGAGCAATGAGAAGGCTGCCTCCTATAGCAATGCTTTCAACATACCAGGTAACATGAAAATGAGACAAAGGAGCAAATCCAGTTGCTCAGAGCTGCACTGACCTCCTTCCTACATGAGTACTTCTAGTTACTTTCTCCTCGATTACTTTCAGATGCTTTCGATATAAGCTGTACTGCTTTAAAAACAACCAAAACATGAGACTTTTTTTTCTGTACTTTGACCCCATTCTCCTCCATTGGGTTAAATCCATTTTATTGGAAAGGTGACAGTCTGTTGCTTCTGCCAAGAGGATGATATACTATTGAACAGACAATGTCTGTCATTGATAAGCTTATATAAATACTCTCCTTCTTACTGGCAGTGTGGTAAATAGCACAGAACTTTGTCACTGTCAGCTAGGGCTGCCTAAGAACTTTACAAGGAAAATGAAAACACAAGTGTTACTGAAAACAGGTGCCTGATAATATTAAGCCTGATGCAGCTGAGAAAGAGAAATGGATTATGGCTCCTCTGTGATCATTGTGAAATTATGTGTGTGCACATTGTATGGGTCCCCCAGGAAGTCATGATGATAACGGAGCCTACCTCGGTGCAGGAAACCAAGTTGACTCTTATCAGCTCCGCACTGGTGGTATTACACATATAATTAATCAGAATACAATTTAATTTCTCCTTGTCAGCAAGGTGGCAGGGTGGGAGAGTGTCACCTAAATTTAGAGAGTTTTATTTGTTATTTTTATCTTAAAGGCTAGGAAAATGTTAAAAGGTGTCTATAATTGTCAGCAACTCCTGGAGTGATATAAAGTTAAACCAACTAAAAAGAGCCAGATTCAGCCTCCCAGAGAAGTGAGACTAAAAATGTGTTCTCAGTGTTATGGCAATTAAAGAGAGAACTAATTTATTAGGTCAGTTAAATGTTTTTTTTTTTTACATAAAAATATATAAAAGATATTTTTCCACTTGAATTTTGGCTAAGGAGTAAGCAATATACATCAAATTGTGTTGTAATCTAGAAAGTGACATCGAAGTTATCTCATGCATCTTAAACTGAACTGGAATTATTTCCAACAATGATAAATACTTGCCAATAGAAAATTAATCATGTGCATTTGTTCTTTCTTTTATTTTAAAGTAATGCTCAAAGAATTTGTATCATAACAAGTGTCCACAAGAACATGTGAACGAATGTTCACAGTATTGTTTTTTAAGCAGAGATAAATGTATACCACAGTAATACTATGTGAAATATGTTTATTCATGGTGAAGATGTCTTATTGCTTAACATGAGCTTCTGGGGAGCTGCCCCTCTGCAGTAATTTGAGTAATTTGTCAGCAAGAAACAGCTACTTTTCTATATTTCGTTGGTTCAAATACAAGTCTATTCTGTCTGTAAAATGGAGAGATAGTTACATTCATTGGGTACCAAGGCAAGCTGGACATAGATGAGATGCAGAACAAATGCAGGGAAAAATTCTTGCTGCCCTTGACTTTAAATAGATTTTATCAGGTTTATCAGGACATAAATACTGAAAATATATCATGTGTAAAACAAACCCTATATAACTAGTGACAATGGAAAACTTTGAAACGATTTTATAATAAAAGTGATAAAAGAACTAAATGAATGAGAACTAAAGATTCAGTTGATGTTTAAGGTTATTTTTTGACCAGGGATCCAGGGGAGACTTCCTTATTTTGGCAAGTTCTTCTCTGAATTAATTAATGGATGCTTTTTATAAGCCAATGAGTAAACTATTCAGAACTTCAATATACAAATGGCTTAGAGGGGGCAGGCAAAAAAATTTTTGTAGTTGAGCTCTGGGTATGTATCCTAGTCATAATTTATAGAACAATTTGACCTGCCTATTTTATATCCAGATTAACAGTAATGACTTTCAATTGCAGATTATCTGCTATATTGGGGATATTGAGAACTGGTCTTTGTATATTGTCTCATAAGCAAGTATAATTATCCATAGTGTAAAGCAAGATACAAAGACTTTGCAAAAATAATCTTGTTTTTTCTTAATGCATCGTGTATAAGTATCATTTTCAGTATCCTGATATCTTGGTGAGATTATAATTTTCCATAGCAAGGAAGAATCATCATATGGTAAGTAAGCCAGAATCCCAGTCTCAAAAGACAGATTTTTTTTTAAAGGTTAATACTACTTACAACTGCTATCTTTAAATAGCTAAAGTTTGTTTTATATAAGCAGCTTACACTTATTCTAAAGAAATTGAAAGGGACAAACCAGTCAAAATACAGAAAAACGAGAGGTACAATTAATTTGTCTAAAACAGAAGATCATTCTAAGCAGCCAGTGTTGCTCAGTAGTAGAATCAACTGTATCTTAAGAGAGTTTGTCAGTGCTCTGTAAAGAAAGTTCGAGCATGAACTAAATGACCATTATGTAAAGATAATTTTAGCATCAAAGGGCTTGCTCAATCAAAAGATATAAATTTTTCCTTTAATTCTTAAATCTGTGATTCTGAAAGTTGGACTTTGAGGAATAGTTACAAGTTTTTTATTTTGTTTTTATCATATTTTTAATAAAAGAGGATGTTTAATAATAGAGGATTACCAAATGAGAGAATGGTGAACTGTAATAGGTAGAAGAACTGAGAATGATTTCTCAAAGAACTAAAAATAGACTTATCATATGATCCAGCATTCCCACTCCTTAGGCATATATCTGGGGGAAACTCAATTTGAAAAGATATATGCACCCCAGTGTTCATAGCAGCAATACCCAAGACATGGAAGCAACCTAAATGTCCATAGACAGATGACTGGATATGGAAGCAACCTAAATGTCCATAGACAGATGACTGGATAAAGAAGTTGCAGAATATTTATGCAATGGAATACTACTCAGCAATAAAAAAAGAATAAAATAATGTCATTTGCAGCAACATAGGTGGACCTAGAGATCATCATTCTAAGTGAAGAAAGCCAGAAAGAGAAAGAAAAATACCATATGATATCACTCATATGTGGAACCTAAAAAAAGAAAAAAGACACAAATGAACTTGTTTGCAAAGCAGAAACAGACTCACAGACATAGTAAACAGTCTTATGGTTACTGAGGGAAAGGGTGTGGAAAGGGATAAATTTGGGAGTTTGAGTTTGCAAAAGTTAGCCACTATATATAAAAATAGATTAAAAAAACAAAATAAATTTCTTCTGTATAGCACATGGAACTATATTCAATATCTTGTAATAATGAATAAGAATATGAAAATGAACATATGTATATGCATGACTGGGACATTGTGCTGTACACCAGAAATTGGTACATTGTAACTATACTTCAGTTTAAAAAAAAAAGAAAGAAAGAAGAAGAATGGAAACTGAGAATGGAAAGAATTGGTAGGAGGTTAGAAACAATATAGGGATACATCCAATGGAATTGACACTTATTGGACATAAGGGATAAAAGAGGAGAAAACAAAAGATCTTCATGTCTATTATTTTGAGCCAGCGTGTGGGATAAGAGTGGAGCCAGGAGTAGAAATAAAGATGAAAAAAGGAAATTAGTTTGAAATTAAAGATGGCAAACTATGATGGAATATTGAATTTAAGAAATAAACAATAGCTATTGTGAAATAAATGCAATGAATTGGGGGGAAATAATGCACCAGAATCTCATTATGGAGCATAAATTGGCAAGAACCTAATCTGTTTTGGATTCCATCCCAGGAGATATATTTTTACAGCAATAAAATAGACCTGATTGTAAAAAGTCTTTTCATGAACTCAAATGATTCCATTCTATGACACCATTCTGTTTGGTCAGAACCTCATTTTAAATAAAGTTTCCTATAAGCTTCCAGAAATGTTTCCTTTCTGAACGCAAAATTTAGTAGTATTTAGGGGAAGATAGCCTAGAATTTGGAGGACTGTGTACTAATTTAAACTTTGCCACAAATTTTGGGATTTTTTTTGGCAAGTTCTCATTTCTTTCTTTGTAACACAATGGCTTGTGCCACATTATTTTAAATATTCCTCCTTATGCTAATACTGTTTTCCAATCATCTCAGAAATTTTACTACAGCCTCAAAGTTGAGAACGATAGACACTGTGTGCCAATATTTGAAAGAATGTTGCTAGACACATCCATGTGTTATTTACTAGAAGATGACGAATATGGTCCTGCCTTAACAATCAATTAGAAATTTAAAGAAAGTTAAAAAAAAAGTTTAAAAAATCATCAGACTGTATAAAGCTGATGGAAGTGGAATGAGTTATCTTTCCCATCACTAAGGAGAAAGAAAGAAGATACTTTCCTCAAGCCAAGAGAGGAAGCTCCAGAGGAACTCACTGTGGCAGTGGGAGTGTCTGCAGTAAGAACAGCTTTGTCCCTCACTCCACCACTAAATACTTGCTAAGCTACAGATGCCCCTTACAAAGAAAACCATGGAACAGAACATGCTAGAAAAATCTTGGGAAAGCCTGACATGCTTTCCCTAAATTTTGAGGGTGGGTGATATGGTAGTGTGAGTATAGAAACTAAGTCCTGTTTCTCAAAGTCGTGAGGTTGATAAGAGCTACCCTTTAAGGCTGAATGAGATGAAAAGGTCACAGAGGATACACTAAGTTCTAGCATGTCAAAAGGCAAAGCTTATGAGCTTCCTGGGGGACAAAAGTGGATCCTGTGGAGGTGGCGAAGCTTGAGCCACCTTGATGGATTCTAGTCAACACCACGTGACAGGGAGAGATGACCTCAAAAAGAAAAGGAAGGTAGACTCCTAGGGGCTAGACCTGGGAAGGGAGTGATCAGCATAGGACGTCTGTCAGAGAATACATTGCCGTGGCCAGAAACTGGGCAGCATGATGGTTTATAGGAGCCTCTAAGGAACCATCATGTGTGAGCGGCCAGAGAATCAGCATTTTGGCATCTGACATGCCAATAGCCCTGGTGACCATATCACAACAGTGTCAGTCAACTAATATTTTTGGCTTTTATCTTTCCAACAGTATCTGAAAGATTTGTCAGAAGGGAGGACAGGGGAAAAAAAAAGAAACACCATTTTGCCAGGTCTCCTTGCTACAGGGCAAACCTAATCTGGAGAAAAGAGGGATGAGAAACTGAAGTTTTGGTCTCGGCAGGGCTGGATATGTTAGTATATTGAAAATGGGTCACAATTACCAAAGCATGCCTTGTTTTAACACCTTAAAACATATGGAAATCTGAGGACTCATTGAGAATGTGATTTAAGGCAGAGGAAGGATAATCTGGTGGGAGATGATTAAAGGCAGTAATTGGAGAAAAATAAAACTTTTCAGTCTCTATCAGTAGCCTTTCCTTGGTATTATTCTTTCAGTAAAAAACTATTGAGTGCTACTCTGAGTCAAGCAATGTCCTGGATGTTGCAGATAAACCAGAGGGAAAAAACACCCTACACATTCTTCGTTCACTGAGGTTCCAGACATTTGGACTGATGAACAAATCTTGAAGAACACTGAGGGAGGAGAAATGTCCAGGAGTCTCCATGGTATAGAACACACCTTATATTAATGATACTTTTATTACAGATCTTTCTGAGACCCTCTCCTGGCACATTTACTAAGTCACAACAAAAAACTGCAGGAAAAAAACAAGGCTTAAGTGAATGGTGAGGTACTGAATGTATTTGAATAGGTGAAAAGTGCATTAAAGCGGAAACAAATGCACTAGCATTTTGCACAGACAGCCGTAGCTCTGCCTGCTTGTATCTTTTGACACATTATAGAGATTCTTGCCCAGTTCCCTCCACTTCCCCCAAGCACTTATATGTTCCATAACCATATGGTCTAAATGGACTCTTCACATTTAGGAAAATAAATTGAGAGTGTATGACTTGCAGATCTACAAATGATTAATCTTAGTGTTTAGAGAAAGCTTGGAATCCAGAACAAATAGATGTTTTTACTAGATTAATGTGTAGAAGTTATGGCATTTATGTTTCTACTAGGCATTTTGCTGTAATTTATGTCAACACAGTAGTTTGTTATAGAATGTTATGATTTTCATTTAATTAAAAATATGAGTGCCAGAGAGCTTTTTCTCTTTTGAGAGACAATGTAAAAAAATCTATCCTTAGAGTAATAAATAAAATAGAAAAAAACCCAGAATGTTTAACATAGCCTATGTGGATATTGCATGATAATCACCATAGACATATATTCAAAACAAGTCAGACAATCTTTCAATCGTTGCTTCTAAAATACTTAAAGATGTTTGTTCCTTCTTGAACTCTTTCATAGTGATGAATCAATTCCCATAGATTTCCATTGTGTTTATTTATTATTGGCTATGAATAATAGCCATAATCATTAAATTAATACTGTGAGATAAGTCAAAACTATTTATCTGTATTGAGGGCTTTAGTAAGAAAGATGTGATTTCTATTGAGTCTATACTGACTTTCTCAAACTAATTTTTCAATTTAAAACTATTAGCTTTTAAATTTAGAATGTTTAAATTATCTAGCTTTGGTCTCTCTTTTGGAGGAAAACACATGTATGTTACCAGGTCATGCACTTCAGTCCTAAAATTGCCTTAATAGTCTCCTACTTAAAAAAAAAAAAATGCACCACTTCTCTCCTAGCTTGCTGTGCTTCAGTCACATTGTCCTTGATTACTGTTAGATCTTGGTACAGGTTTTCTCAAAGTGTGGGCCACAGCCTGCAGGATCTCAGAGACACTTCAGAGGTCCACAGTGTCAAAACTATTTTCATCATAAGATAAAGATGTTGGGGGCTTTTTTCACTGCCTTGATGTTTTCACTAATGGAGCAAAAGCAATGATGAGGAAACTGCTGGACCCATGACTCCAAAAAGGCAGTGACAGCAAACTGTATTAAATAAAATTTAAAGTCTAGTCTCACTCAATAATGTCCTTGATGTCCATGAATAATACTATTTTTATTAAATAGAACACTTGAATACCTTGTGTAATAGAAAGTATGCATTAAGTATGCCTACTGCATACAGAAGTACAGTGTTTGTCTCAGGGAAGAGGACTGTGCCTTTGTTCAGGATCGTGTGGCTGTCCAAATTGTGACACAAACTAGCCAGTGACTCCTTCACAGAACATCATTTTTACTTCAAAGAAAGACTGACAGACAGACTGTTATTCAAGCTTGTATACTTGGTAGATGTTTTCTTTCCGATGAACTAAGTAGGCTCTGCCACTTAGAGGGAGAAAACTGACAGAATTTTCTGCCAGCAACAAAATTCACTGCGGGTTTATTGTAGCTGTTTAAAAATATAATACATATGTATTTTAGTTACTCAGTTTTGATTTCCAGTATACTAAAAATGGAGATAATATATCTCACCTAAAGGAACATTTTTGAGAACATCAGTAATTTTTCAAATTGTTACGGATCCCTAAAAGCAAACGATTTGACAACTACTCTAACACAAAGTCGAAAGCATTGTAGACAATCAAAAATATCTGCTCATTAAAATGGGAGAAGTAAAGAGAGAGAAATGTGTTAGATCATGAAGATCATGTACAAAAAAGTCCTTGTGGTCCATGATAAAGCATTTGGCTGTCTCCCATATGAACTACTGATATATCAAGTGACTTGTTGGAATTTAAGATTTCTAAGATGAAGCAGGTGAATGACAGTGGCAAAGATAAGACATGGTAAAAAAAATTAGTCCATCGTTTTCTTCTTCCTCTGAATTCAGTCAGGTATCAAGTTAGTTTATTTCTTCTATTATAATATTGCACATCATTTACCCCATTCTTTCTATTTTTGTTTATTTCATTAAGTCCAGTTCCAAACCACCTCATGTGTAGTCTGCTCACTTCTGTCTGGTTCTGTGCCGTCAGTCCATTGTTCTTCCAACCTGTGCTAAAATCTGATGAATGGTTAACCACTTAAAGCCAGTCTTGGCTACATCATCATCAACAACCTTTAAACTCAATCAGATATAAAATGAACATTAGTGAGATGATAAATCTTAAACTTCTCAAAATAGAGGCCAAGGGCCCCAGAAAGCTCTCTGCATATACATTTGAGTCTTTCTCTAAATAAAAACTACTCCAATGAAAGCAGATTATTCATTTTCTCTTTAAATATGCTAGATCTATTTCAACCTTGGTACTTTTCTGTGTATCATGTTCTCTAGCCTAAAATATGTATAGTCCTTGCTTCATTATGTTATGGAGATTTAATGAGATAATCCTTATAAAGAAATCAGTACAATGCCTGGAATGTCAGTTACTTTTATTCTTACTACTAACATTACTAGTACAATGTAAGAACCTGGATGGCAGAGACTATGCCCTGTATCTTCGGAGTCTCCATCACATAGTGGATGTTTTTGCGTATAGTACATGTTCACAAAATACATGTGGTTGATAGTAATTACTACTCACATACTGACTTTCTTTAAAGTTTGGGGGAAGAGCCACTCATCTAAGAGATCTGCTCAACAAGGCATAAAGGTTTTTAAAAAGATATCAAAATGACGTATAATACTCAAATTCAGAGCACCATAAAGTACTAGACATGTAACTCTGTCCAGGAATAGTATATATCATCATCACCTAGGCAGAGAATCATCAGAAATAGTCTAGTAATCGGCAGTAGTCTCATTAATCGACTTTTTCTAGGTAAGTGAAGCTCAGTCGGAGTTCAGGTTAACAATTTTTGAACTGTATACCATATATTAAAAACTAGATAGTATCAAAACCAAGAAGGTTACACTGGCTCTTAAGAAATAGTTGCTCAGAACTGGAGGGGTTTGATAATTCTCCTGATACTGTACCTCTGACACTAGAGAGTGAAGCCAACTGTAGGTGATGTCTACTCTCTTCCACCCAGTGTATCCATGTGGAACAGATGTTGAAAACACATCTCCATTTGTTAACATCATAGAGAGGATGAACACTTTTTTTTGGAGTAAAATGTATATGCTGAGAACCTAAACAGGGGAATGGAGAAGGAAACTAGCTGAAAGAAACAGTATCTCCCATAATGGAGACAGAAATTCAATAGCATATTGAATGGGATATGGGGAGCTCATGCCCTGAAAAGAAGTACAGCCAGATTCAGTTACAGGGTCCCTGGGAGCAGAACCCACAGTTTGATGCCATTTGGCACCAGAGCTACTCTGTCTGCAGTCAGTCTAGGTAATAATGGATGTTATTCCTTTGGATGGTATGTTTCATCTCTTTTGAAATACAGCTCAGAGAATTTAAAATGTATGTGTGAAAGAGGGTGTATGTTCTCAAGTGGGAAGTCATTTGTAGGTGCTATAAAGATTTTACTAAAGGATAACTATAGAGGGAATAAAAAAAAATAACAATCAGTTTAAAAACTGGTAGCAGAATTCTCTCTCAACAAAATAAATGTCATTTTTTCGCAAAACACTTTGATGGACTATTTTGGTTTTCAAAAGAGTATGCCTAAAGCTTGGCCAAAATGGACCAAGCTAAGAGACAGAAAGAACCGAATGATTCTGCTTAATAAAGTAGGAGGCATTTTTAAAATTTTCAGATAGCCAGCTTAGAGAAGAAGCAGAGAGGAGCAACACAGCAAGAGGACAAGAACTGAAAGAAGAGATTTGTCCAGGGAGAAAGTCATAAGACTACTATCCCTTCTCCACTGTCAGCCCCAAGTCTATAGCTTAAGACTGTACCAAACGCAGTCACTATAAATGGTATTTTGCAGAAATCAACGCAAAAGTGCTGTATTCCATGTTTGTGTCATTTTAGGATGAAGGAAAGAATAATAACATGTACGGGGTAAAATTAGGAATTTGGGGGAACTAGAACTTTGGGAACAAATTGTAGTAAAGAGTCATTAACCTGCTAGTGAGCTCTCAGAGACATTGCAGGAAGCAGGTGGTGGAGGCAGGAGAATTTGAACTTTCCTCAGTTTGTGCCTTAGGTTTTTGAGCCAATTTATTTAACATATTAAAGAGAAAAGAACTTTTCTAAAGCTGGAGGACCTGTAGACACCCAGCAATTGACATCTATAGGCTAATGGCTGATCTCTGTTTAGGAAAATCTAGGATAATGAAAACCACATCAACATGACACAGTGAAACTAGTCTCAGTACAGAAGCATTTCTGCCTGTGTTGGGAGCTAAGTAATTGGATCAAGTTTCAGTAATGCGATTACACTTTTTTAGAATGAGTAATTGTCACAGTTGATGTTGTGGAAAAGTAATTAATTATGTGAAGTAATTATAGTTTTCTCTCAAGTATACTTAGGTTTGAATTTTTTTTCCTAAAGATTAAAAAAGCAATATTGTTTGTGTCTTGATGGGTAGTGTTCTATTTGGGGACAGAATTTCATAGTAGAACCGGATATTGACAGAATGTGGAACATGTCAGTGAAACTAAATCAGTGACAGGGCAAAATGTTAACATAAACGGTATCATTATCTTAGGAAATATCTTTGAAGGGGCAGCTTAAGATGAATATCTTTTTTCATAGAGGGAAATGCTTTATAAAATACTGTCTGCCTGAAAAACAGGATTGAAATAAACGAGACAGAGTCATACCACCTGTGATTTTGCAATTTCACAGGAAATTACCATGAATAAGATGCAGAAGTGCAATAATTGGGAAGTGTGTTAAACGTGCATATTTAAGTCTTTTGATTAATTTCAATGTACAATTTAGTAAGTTCTACCATGATCATTGAGTGGCATGTATTTAACATGCTAAACCACCAAACCCAGAAAAGAATTTTAAAAACTTCTTTAGAAGAAGGATCTGAAATAAAGCACATGTATATTTAGAATATTAAAACATTCATGTTGCCTTAAGGAAATATTGTAATGGAAAGTGAATCAGAGGTGATTGTGGCAATATGTTGTTTATAGTGAATTTCTCACACATTAATATATCTTAATAAATCATTGTATTTTAAAATTATTTGAAGAAAAATATTTGAGTGGAAAGAAATCAAATATACACTCTTTAATGTTAAATAATAATGATTAACTTTTAAGTTGATATTATCAGTCAAGTATATACCAAACAAATACCATGTTTCCAGCACTGGGATAGGAGCAGTGGGACGTGATGTTTGCAGAAATATAAAACAAGCTTCCTGTCCTCATAATATTAAAATATTATTGGGTGTGGCAGAAATTTAGTAAGCAGGACAATAAAGGTGAATAACACAAAACAAGCCATATGGGGTAAAGAGTCTAGGGCGCTTGGGATGAAAATGTCAGAGACAAGGATGAAAGAAGGCTAGGGAAGGGAAGAATAAGAAAATTACACAGAGGGCCAAAACTTGCTGACAAATGCCTAAAATAAGCCATTGCACAAACAGAGATACCAGTTTTTTAACACTTAAAAATTACTTAATATAATGGAGTAATTTTTAAGAAAGCATTATTAAAATAACCTGTAGAGATGAAGAAGGGAAGGTAGGTTTGGTTTAAATTTTGTAGATGGATATGAGAATAAGGGAAAAAGAGGAACTATGGATGACTCTTAAATTTTTGCCTTGAGTACCTGAGTATACTGATTTATTTTTACTGAATTTGTTTACTAAAATCGTGAAGACTGGGAGAGTATGAAACCTGGAAAAAAATCGAGAGCTCTCTTTGAAAGATCTTGTAAATGATGCTTTATACAGAGGTTGATAGGTGGTTGAATATATAAATCTGGAGTCTCAGGGAAGTCAGGGCTAGAGGTACAAAGTTCAAATAAAACCTAGAGATAAGGTTTTAAAAATGTGGGGGAATAGGCAGAGATGGAAACTCGTGAAGAAATAGCCAGTGAAGTAGGAAGGAAGCTGGGAGAGCATAAGTCAAAGACATGAAGAAAAGATAAGGATCTAAAAATGAGAAGGAGGTTGATACATCAAATGCTGTTCTCATGGCCAGACTGATGGAGACAGAGACGTGCCCACTAGGGCTTGATATCATGGAAAGAAGCCAGGCTGCAGTTGTCAGGAGAGTGAAGTGGAGGTAAGGATCTGGAGCTGATGGCTAGAGGCAATTCTGAGAAATTTTGAGTTGAAAGGCTGTTTAAAAAAAAAAATAGAAATTAAATATGTGCCAGGACATGAGGGAATGAAGGAGAATATGAAATTAAGGATTTTTTGCTTGTTTGTTTTGCTTTTTGTATTTTTTTTTAAAACTGAAGTAGAACAAGATCATATTTTTGTGTTAATGGGTATAATCCAGGGAAAAGGGGAATTGATAAAATGCAAAAGATAAAGTATAAGAGTATAGGAGTAAAATTCTTGATAAAGCAGAATAAGATCTAACACAATGATAGAAGAATTGGCATAAAGTAAAAACAGGACTGCTCTTAAATTGTAAAGGGAGTGAGAACAGAATACTAGTAGAATCACATGGCTTTGCAGATGATGTGGTGGTAGATATAATCACTTTTAATTGTGAATTGGGGCTGTAAATAAACTAGAAACCCAATGTGAAGAAAGAGCACATGAGCAATTTGTAGAGGCTGAAAAAATAAATATTCGCAGTAGTCAATTTAGAGATTGGGAAAACTGGAGGGTATAACTCAGTGGTAGAGTGCATGCCTAGCATGCATGAGGTCCTGGGTTCAATCCCCAGTAACTCCACTAAAAATAAATAATCCTAATTACATCCCATAAATTAAATAAATAGATAGATAGATAGATAGATAGATAGATAGATAGATAAAGAGTGGAAAAACCATACTATATAAATGTGTTTGTGTGTACATTTGAAGTTTAAGTTCCAGAATTTAAAAGGAAATTGATCAGTCTAGTTGTGTAGCTTTCTCTAGTATTTTCTAGCTAGGTGTTACATCTGTAGACAGATAAAACAATAGCAGCTGCTGGAATTAACTGGGGCTGGAAATCTGATGGACAAGTACTGTGCATTGGGAGTGAGGACCACAAGGGAAAGAAGGCCACTGAGACCACTTAGTTTATGCTGGGAAAAGAGAACAGTAAGGGAGAATGAGGGTATGCATACTGAAAATAGGTGGGTTTGATAAATTAGAGGCCAAAAATTCTTGAGCCAAGGGTTTTGGAGTGAAATCAGTTGGAAGTATAGGAGGTGCTGTTAGAAGGATGTTGCTTGGAATTGATGCTTTGGTGGGAATGCACTTACTAGGGATAACAAGGTATGAGGTATGACTGTGAAACCATGTTGCAGATTTAGTATGAAAGAATAGACGATATTTATCTCTTGGACATTTTTCCTGGTTGCAGCTAATTCTATTAGGATTTTGCCCTTATCCCTATTTCTTTCCTGATTTCTCTAATTTTCTTATCTTTAGCCAGAATAGTCTTTTGACTGTCTACCAAATAGACCAAATGTCATACACATTCACAAAGCTACCACTTGGAGCATTCCAGTCCTCTTCCCTCACTTGCACTTCTCCTATTTTGTTTTATCTATTCAATCCTTATTCATTCCTTAAGAACATTGACTCTATTCAGCTAAATCTTCTAATCCATCCAACCCAAAGCAAAATTACCCTCTTTTAAGGATGTTGAATATATAGCATGCATAATTCACTTCGCACAAGTCATGTACTCTCTTTCAAAATATCTTGTTTATCTTGATACATCATGGTGCTTTATTCAAAGCAGGCTAACTACTGAAACAACCACAGAATATCCCAATGGTTTGACCATATCATGTTTATTTTCCACCTGGGTTACCCGACCATCAGTGCTGTTGATGGTGGTTTATACGGGGGAAGTAGGGCATTCATGGGCCTAGGCTTCTTTTACCTAGTGGCTCAGGGCTCTGTGGTCTCCTAGAGTCTGGGAATCCTCCAGAGAATCCAGAGAATCTTGGTCATCTGATCCGGCCACCTAAAACACAGGATGAGAAAGCAAGGAAGGTTGTGTCCAAACCTGATTGTGTAGGTCATTTAAGTTACTATAAAGACTTCAGCTTTTACTCTGATTGAAATACAGTGCCACTGCAGGATTTTGCCAAAGAAAGGACACAGTTGCACTTCTGTTTTAAAAAGGAACTTTAGGAGTTAAGTGGGGAGCAGTAAGGGGGCTAATACAGAAGTCCAGGTAAGAATGATTGGACCAAGGTGGTAACAGATAACATGGTGGTAGTTTCTGGGTATATTTGAAAGTTATAGTCAACCACATGTCCCATGGTTTACGTGTACAGTGTGAGAGATAAAAAGGGAATCAAAAGTGAAAGGAATGCCCACACCTAGAATAGGGCAAGATAGGCCCTATTTAACAGATTAGTCCAAAAAAAGAAGTAAGTAATTTGTTTTTCCTATGAAGACTGGTTTTTATAACTAACTTAGGTGTCTTTCTGACTTTCCTGTATTAATGGGTAGTGTGTTCTCCTCCATTACAATTCTGAAACCTAAATGCTATTTTTTTAAGAGCATGAAGATTTTTGATCTTCTCTTGTAATATCCCCTTGATTCCTAGAATGCTCAAAGGATACATAATCCAAAAGCAGCTTTATGTCGCAGGCCAACAAGACGCATAAGACATCAAAATTGAATGTAAACCCTTGTCACTTGTATGAAAGGGACTGTCAGTTGTTTACTGATTTTTTAAGTGATTCTGTCACACCCTGGGGACCTCCATCAGTTGCAATTTCAACCTTTAACTGCCTTTATTAAAAAGCCCCTATCAGATGGCCACAAGGGCATGATATATCACAGCATTATTTCTTTCTCTTATCTCCGCTATCTGCATCATAGTAAAGAGTTGTATTGCTGTGGTTGCAGGAGCTGATTAATTCTGTATGAAGCAGGTTTACAAATAGAAAAGACTTTTAAAATATGGACAAAACAAAGTTAAAGTTTCAACATATATTTAGGTTGCTTTTACCTCCCTATCAACAAAATCCCACTATATAAAATCTTTTCATGTAGTATTGTTTTTTAACCTAATGTGTTCTTCTCCCTTATCTATATTTACAAAGGATCTGGACCCAAATATGCAATTTCTGCCAGATCCCCATGATTTGGATTATGTCCATACCTATTTTTGAGTGTTTTCCAGAATCTCTCTCTTATGTCCACCACAATGCCAAGATGAAGTCAATCACTGGAGTGTACAGCTAACTTAATATATGCCTTGGCCAGGGGCACATAAGGCAAAGTGCATCCTCTCATTTACATACACATATTGTGGGGTGATTAAGAATATGTCTCACAAACTTATGGCTACCAAAGGGGAAAGGGAGGGGAAGGATAACTTAAGAGCTTGGGATTAACAGATACCTACTACTATATACAAAATAAAGAGCAAAGACCTACTATGTAGCACAGGGAGCTGTATTCAATATCTTGTAATAACCTATAATGGAAAATAATCTAAAAAGAATATATATATGTATATATGTATACATAACTGAATCACTTTGCTGGACACCTGAAATTAACACAACATTGTAAATCAACTATACTTTAAATTTAAAAAAATTAAAACTTAGAAAAAATTTTGAGAAAGAATAGGTCTTTCTCCAGTGTTGGGGTGCTTTAACCAGAGTGTCCTGTAGAAGTATCTGACGATTATAATTACTACAGAGTCCTGATTGTTGATCTACCTCACAGTCTCTGTTTTTTATGCACACTATATCTAGTATCAGAGCATACTTTTTATTGGATTCAGTAGACAATTTTACTTTATTGTAAAGAAACATTTTAGTTTCAAACTTATATGACCTAGCCTTGTCCACCTTTCTAGCACCGTAGAAGGTAGAATTTATTTTGGTTGCTACCAGCTTTTGACTGGGAACAACTTTTCTGAGTGGAGTGCTTTGGATGGTAGCTTTTTTCATTAAGTGCACTAGTGTGAAAAGCTCCAGCTAATGCAGTCAAGTGAGGCTTTAACACTCTGCCCGTCTAAGGGATGTTGCTGATGTCTGGACAAAGCCTGCACTTAGAAGGTAGCCTTGGTCTGTTTCTTTGTGTTCAGATTCTTATGGAAGGTCATATCATGCAGTTGTTCTTCACCTGTGCACTGTTAAAGGCGGGCACTGTACTTTGGGAGTGGTAAAGGTTGACTATTGCAGTCCACCCACCAAATAATAGGATGTAGTGGGTATTCGGTTTGCCTTGGCCTATTCTATCAATATGAGCTCTTAACTTGGAATACAACTGTGAAAAGAAGTGCTTTAGTTACAAAGCAATAGGTGGCGTCAATTTTGACCAGGAAAAGCTGCAGGTGGTTAACAACGGCTTGTCACACTGCTGTTAATGGTAGCACTTTAGATCAGTGCAGCCCTGTAAGTGGCAACATTTAAAGTCCACACAACAATGGAAGAGGTGGTGCTTTCATCTCATTCAAAGAGACTCTGGTGGGTTATCTTCACTTTCCAGATGATTTTTGATAAGACCTATAGGTGATAATGTAGATTATTTCCATTACCATTTCTTATCAAGTCAAAGGACATTAATTTATTATTAAGTGAAAATATTTGTAGAGGTGTTGTCAGTATCAATGATTTCCTCACCTATGTGACTCACTCTTTGTTTTACAATAAGTAAATTCAGTATGAAAATAATCTAAATCTCTCAAACATGTCTCTTTTAAACAAGTATTAACTTAAAACATTAGTGAAAATAATAGAGTGCAATTTTGAAAAAGCAGTCCATAGAAGAGCGAACTGAGGTATATAACAGGACTCAGGAGCATATGATAAGCTACAGAGGGGATGTTAAATGCATAGATTATTAATATTTTCTCCAAAACCTTCTTCTAAATAAAGAATAACTAATAGCACAGAGGTTACATGCATGATGCTATGATTGTCAATTTCGACAGCCTTACTGAATTCCTTCTTTCTCTTCTAAGTATATACTACGCTGTATATACACTGCTAATTACAGATGACATTGTGGTTTTCAACAGTAATTTGTATCAGTGTGATGTATTACATCCATGAAAAGGGTTTTAAGTCTTTTAAAACCTTGCTGCTCAAAGTGTGGGTCCTGGCCCAGCCCCAGCAGTGTCACCTGGGAACTTGTTAGAAATGCAGAATTTTACCCCCACCTACTGACTGAAAATCTGCATTTTAACAAGATCCCCCTGACTCAGGTACACTCTGAAGTTTGAGAAGTATTGCTCTTAAAGACCTGGATAATCTTCAGGGTCTTGCCTTAATGAAGATTCTGTCCAGTGCCCAGGCATTACCATCAAAATCAGAGCTTTGGCCGACTGGGTCAAGGAAGCTGTTAATGAATTATGCCGAAGTCCTTGGTTTCACTTTTTGGAGCCACTTTAGGACTTCTCTAAAATTTCCAGAGATCATCCACTTTCTGACTGAGAAATGCTGCCTTGTACCAAAAAATAGGATTAGGATATCATTGGTTCAAGTAATCTGGAATCCTACCTGGAACTGAATTGAATCCTGGACTGTCCTACATTTAGACAATTTAAGAGGTCATCCTGGAAACTCTGAAAGACATAGAGATGTCTGTTCTCATAGATGTGTTGTGAACAAAAGATCCTAAAGAAGTTTGAAGCAAATCATCTTAAAGCAAAGAAAGATTTACTAATATGTCTTTATTTCATAATTAAAAGTAGCATGGGATACTTACTGGTATATCTAAAAATAATGGAGACAGGCATTAAATAAACATTCAGGGGGAAGAAAAGACTTATTCTGATTGGATTTTTAGTGTTAGTGGATAGCCAATTCTTTATTCAGAATTTCCTTGCTGGAATGCCAAAAGTTGGGTGATTATTTCCATGAATTTACAAAAAATAAAGTGCTTTTCTGCATTGGAGAAACACCATTTTATCAGTATAAAAGGACTTCTCTTTGACAAACGGTAAAACTAAGGATGTCCATCAGATAAAATGATTCAAAATTTTATAATCACAATTAATTACATTGGGTTGAAACAGTCATGTATATAAAACTAATATAATTGAAAAATGATTACATGTTCTGGTCTAAAACTGATTCTGTTATACATGAGAAGTTTTCTTCAATCAATTATTAGCAGAAAAAATAAATAGCACTTAGTCTTGAAAGACATTTTCTTCATATATTTCAATTTTCAGATAATATACATAGCTCTTTTTTACTTCAGCTGCATGATGCATTAGAGTTAAGAAATGATTTCTGCTCTAGAAGACTCTACTATTGTTATAAAAAGATATATTAAAAAATCTGTATAGGATGATTTATTTAAGTAACAAGAATAATTGAACATTTGCCATCAGATGTAAGCAAATATAAAACCTAGATTCTGTGAACTGTTCTTGGCTCTGAAGCCTTATTGTTCCCATATAACAAGTGACAGATTCTAATTAAGTCAGTTAAATTTGGCCTACCTCAGTAATATTTTCAGTCATTTCAGATTTGAATAATCTCATATAGAACAGAGATTTGGAAAATTCAACTGCTTCTAATCTTTCTTCTTCCTACTGCTGACTCTAAACTTGCGAAACACTTCAAGCTCACTCAAAAGGAGGGCAGTGATGGCAGCCTGTAGGGAGAAGAGTCTTTGTTTATGTTCAGCACTGTCTGAGGAAAACCAGAGATGATTTGATTAGTGTGTGTCAGTTACCTACTGGCAGTCAGTCGCTAACTGCCAGGGTCCTCAGCCAGTCTGTTCTCTGCTTGTATCCAGACGCTGCTTTTCAGGTTCTTGCTTCTCAGTTCAGGCAACATCTTATCCTGGCTTTTCCATGTGGTGCATTAAGTGTTCCTCGAGTGCCCAGTTGGCCACCCCCTCCACGGCTCCCCTTACCAGGAATTCTATGGAGAAATGACCAGCTTCTCTCCAGGTCTTCAGTGAGTGATCTGCCCCACAGATTTGTTGGGGATTTTTCACTTCTGGATGCCTTCCTAGGGCAGGGGAGAGGCAACCCAGCAAATATCCTAGCATCTTTCCTTAGTTCTCTGGGTCTCTGGCCGGGTGATTCCTTCCTGGGCTATGTCAGTGCTTCAACAATAGGAAACCCTCCTCGATGTCTTTCTTCTTGCTATTGTAATCTTCCATTTCTTTATGATATCCACCCACAGTTCTGAGTCGTTAGGATGTGTCTGGAGATTCTGTTGGTTACAAGAGCTCATGTAGGGAACATGATGCCAGTCTCCCTTACTTCCAGACTTCCCTGCATATTGTGGGAGATATGTTAAGAATCACAGTTTTAGACTCTCTAAATATTGCTCTCTAAAATTCTATCCACATCATTTCTATTCTGCAAGCCCTCTTCATACCTTATTGTGTATGCGTGGGTGCGTGCATGCGTGCGTGTGTGTGTGTGAGATCTTTTTGACTCTGATAACCTAGTGGAAGATTAAGGAAGTATGCCTTTTGGAAAGGTGCTTTAGAAAAATGTAGAATCCAAAATATAGCCCATTTTTTCTCAGGTGTGGGCTGATATCCAGCAATTCCCATTTAGCACTCAGGTGGGACAGGACAGTTGATAACCTAGGGGAGTAGGAAAGGACATGTCTAGATGACACTTCACATCATCACATTATATGAGATCATAAAATACTGCTAATATTACTGTAGAACTTTAAGACTTTCACAGTGGGGAACAATTCATATTTTAATGTACATGAAAACATCATTTTTACTGACAGCCAATGATATATTTCATTTTCATCCATGATAAATATTAAAGTAAAATTTCAAAATGCTGTAAAACTCAAAACTATATCTGTGATATGTATGCTTTTAAGAGTGTCCTTTATTAATCAAATGAGATGAGAAGAATTGGATGTGATTAAGTTACAAGAGGTAACATTTAAGAAAATTAAAATTATGAGTCACAGTTCTTCTTTAAGTCTATTTCTAAAATGCTGCAGATAGATGCTTGGTGGTTTTCAAAGCAGCAGAACATTATTTCCTCATAATACAGACTATGTATAAAATAAATGTCCCTAAATCTCAATTGTCATTTTGAGAATATTTTATATATATATAAAGTTGCCTACATTCTGGAGGCATTGAGAGAATTGGATTTCTTTCAGATAACCATAGTAACCCTCTTTATCATTTTACTGAATTGATTTTTTTAAATGCATCCACCTTTAATAGGTTGCATATCAACATGTGACTGTAGAAGAGAACAATTTTCTGACAGGTTTTAACATTGATTCACCCACATAAGCAATGCATTTTAATCCGTTACTGATTTGTCTATTATTTTACATGTTATATCTGTAAGATCATGTAACAAAAACCAAACATATCTGTTAAGTAGCATTTCAATTTGAGATCATTTTGGTGTTATTTCTGAATACAGTGTTTTGTCCTAAAGAATATTTCCATCTTTGGAAAAGTTTGAAAAGATCCTGGACTTTTGTTGCAGGGAAGTTTTTTTTTTTTTTTTTTTTTTTTTAATTGCTTATTTGGTTTCACTTCTAGCGATTGGTCTGTTCAAATGATCTACTTCTTCTTGCTTCAGTTTTGGTGAATGAAGACTGGGATGCTTTAAATTATCCCATAGGTCCTTTAGATCGTTTTCGTTAGTTTTCACTTACTTTCTGTCTGTTGTTCTGATTCGGTGACTTCTGTTCTCCTGTCTTCTGAGTCACTCATTTGTCCCTCTGCATTATCTGGTCTGCTTTTGACTGCCTTTAGCTTGGCTTTTATCTCAGCCATTGAGTTTTCTGTTTTTAATTGGCTCCTCTTCACAGTTTCAGTTTCCTTTTTATGGTATTCTGTCTCTATTCATAGTCTCTCTTATTTTCTTCAGTGCTTTTATCACCCCCTTTTGAAGTCATGATCTAGTAGACTGTCCAGGGCTGTTTCATTGCTCATTCTTTCAAGGGACTTCTCTTGTTTTTTTAGTTGGGAGTAGTTCCTCTGCTTCTTCATTTTACTATATCTCTCTGGCACTATGGATTATGGAGTATCAGTTATCTACTGTGTTCTTGAAGGGCTGGTTTGTTTGTTTGTTTGTTTGTTTTTAAAGAGAATGTGTTCCTCTGTAGACTGTGTGCCTCTAATAATTCTGTGGTAGGGCTGTTCTTAGTATGGATGGTTGCCATGTCTTTCTTCCTGTGTGTTGGCTGTTATGCCCTTGATTGGGGGTGCGGCCAGTGTTGTAATCAGAGTCTGCCCTGGTTGTTGAGCAGGGTCTCATTTTTGTTCTGTGATTGTCAGAGCCCTGACAGGAGCCAGGTCTGTTCCCCGGTTGTTGGAGTGGAGGCCTCCAGGCCCGTTTCTGAGCTTCTGCGCATGTAGGCAAGATGGGAGGTCTTCAGGTGCTCTTTGTTGATGCTGCCCTTGTCCCCACTTCAGCTGAAGGGATGTCAGTGCTCTGCTCTGGTCTCCCTCAAGTTCTCTGTTCTCAGGGTTACCAGTGCAGATCCACAGACTTCTGGGTCTCACATCTGGCTTGTGGTGCACTATTGGGTCAGTGCACTCTCCATCCCCATACTCTACTCCTGCAGTCTCCCCAGCTGTGCCAGGACTCCACTCCTTGTTCCTTTGTCTTAGAGGTGCAGGTCCATAAAGACACCTGTGGAGCGAATTGTTCCCCTCTGCCTGGGGTTCTAAACAAATCTTAGTCCCTCCTATAAAGTTGAGAAGCCCCTGAGTACAGATTCAGGTTTCATCCCCACTTCTGCCTGGGAGCTATGCACCAGCAAATATGGTGGCTATGCCTGAGCCCTGCCTCTTCTCATGAGCATGCGCCAGCAATGGTGCCAAGGGCCTGTGAAGACAGTGGCTATGGCATAACAGTGTTGCACCCCTCCCGACAACAGGCACCAGCAGTGTTGCTTTTTTGGGAGGGAGGGGGGACCCAAGCTATTCTGCTCTGTATTCACTGCCAGCCACAGCCCACAGCACACTCTAGCCCCCTGAGGCTGTCTCTGTGCAGTTGGTCCCAGCCCTCCATCCAGCTTGGGCAGCCAGTCTTGGCCCATCCAACCAGCTTATGTCTAGGGCTGGGGATCACAGGGACCCTTTGTGCCAGTGTCTCTCAGTTCTGTTGGCCAGGGAGCCGCTGTGCACTCCTCTGAGTCTCAGAGGTTCCCGCTCCATCCCTGCTGATCTCTCCGTTGGAGAGGGAGCATCCCAATGTGAGAACGCTGTTCCTCCTTTGTCGCTCCCTCCCCGTGGGACAGGTCCCACACTAATTTCCCTTCTCTTCTTCTTTTCTTTTCTCCTACCAGAATTAGTGACGAATTTTGTCTTTTGCAGAAGGTGGTGTTCTGTCAAAGCTCAGCAGGTGTTCTGAGTGGATGGGTAGGTCCGTGGATGTCTCTTTCGGTGTATTCTCGAGAGACGGTGAGTCATCCTGGCCACTCCTCTAGGGTTATTTTCTTAAGTCTCACCCTACAGTGAGACTAAGCCATCCCGTCTTCTCCCTGGAACTCTTCCCTTTACACCAGGACAGTGCCGAGCTTTCTCTGGGCCAGCCATCCGACAGCGGTGCCTGGGTATTTGTTTGTATGCAAACATCACACTTCACAGTTCAAAGTTAATTTGCTCGATGATAGGGAGCATGCCCTGTGTCTTTATAATCATATCACATTATAGACTAGCTTGTGTCTATAAAATTCTATTCCATTTTACATATATACTAATACATTTTTGGAATATCACATATAGAAGGATATGTATGTACTATATAATAACCATATTATGGAGATTTCATATTGACCAGAAGTACAAGTTCTCAAGAATCTAGTCATATGTATGAATTGTGTAGATAAATGAGATGTAGACCAGAGAATTATCATGAGGTAGAGATGAATTCTTATAAGAATGTATATTATGAATAGTAAATTTGAAAGACTGATTTTGTGTAGTCACCTCTAGTTTCTATTATGATTATTTACTCAATCTAGTGATATTAATTAGAAGAGAAATACATTTTTGTCAGAATATAGAAATAGATTTAATTGATAGAAATAAAATTTGTTAACTTACTGAATTCAAGGGAGCTATTTAAGGAGAAAGTGCAGTTCTTATGGTTTTGACCTCAAGAAGGAGGTGATCCAAGAGCCCAACAAGGTTCCAACAAAAGGAACAGAAGGGCCAATGGAGAGTGTATTGATGAGGAATAATTCCTGGTTACCCCAATTGAAAAATCTATCCATAAGTTAGTGATATTATAGTGAAGAGAAGACAGACATCTATGAATGGAGGAGAGAATCCTGGAATAAACACTCTCTCATAGCCCTCAGGAAGAACCATGCCGTCGACACTTTGGTTTCAGACCTCTAGTTTACAGAACAGTAAGACACTATATTTGTCGTGTGTAAGCCATCCAGTTTATAGTCCTTTGTTACAGTAGCCTGAGCAAGTAGGAGACTATATTTCTGTTGTGTAAGCCATCCGGTTTATAGGCTTTGTTACAGTGGCCCTAGCAAACGAAGCTTTCCATTTTCTTGTGCATATTGTATGCAGATTATTATGACAGGAACATTGTGCTTCTATGTGAGTTTTAAGTCTCAAGACAATAGCTATGAATATTCATTAAGTGGAGATCGTAGAACTGTAGGAGTATTACACTCTTGCAGTGGGAATGAGCATTGCTTTGTGACCTGTTAAAATTAGTTTCAATGCTGTTCTCCTCCCTCAGTGATAAAAACACAACTCTATTTCTTAAGCTTGTCCTTAACCTTTCTAGGCCAGTTTCATGTGATTATTCCCAAATGTCCACCTTTCTTCTGGAATTGACATTGGTGTGACAGATGATGCAAATAGCTTAGAATGGATTATTCTGAATCAATCAATGTATGAAAATCCAGGTAGAATTCAAATTGTCGTCCTCTTGCCCTTTGCTCATTCATACTTACAGTTATGTAAACTGGCCTGGGGTTATAATACTGATAGTTACCTTTAAGGCATTTATTCTTTGCAACTTTGAAGCCTTAGGCTTTTTCCTCCCCTAAAATGCTCAGCTATCTGTAAAGAAATGTGGGAGATTTGTTGAAAAACAAAGAGCACTGAAGCACAAGCAATAATGTAAAAGGAGTATGTAACAGCGATTTTTGTTTTTGTGGAAACATACATACTTTTAGATTAGAACTTAAAAAAAATGCTTCCACTTGGAAATGTTAAGTGCTTTCTGCATGAGAATTTAGTGCATAAATTTTAGTCAGTGCAATTAAAGTGTTTTAGTAAGAATTTTGGAATACCTTTGTGAAAGGAAATATATTGAACATACAACTCTGTATAGAAATGAATATTAAATGATATTATATGTTTCAGAAATACTAATTTCTGATGGGCTGTCCATCACCTCAGTATGTGTGTGACTGTAATGCCTCTACAATCCCAAATTTCCCATGTTTATTCTGTAGACATTTTGAATCTAGCTACCAGATTATTGTTAGTAACAAATTATACTCCAAAGTACTTAGTCCAGGACTGGGGATCATCAGACCACAATTCAGCCCTGGCTGGGGAAGTGCTGGGAGAAGGCTGTGCCAGAGAAAGGAGAGATAAGGAATTAGCAGAAATCCTGCTCATCTTGCACTTCACGATTAGATTACTTTGAAGGAAAATGTAAATGTCATATTCAAAGATCTACACCAAATGAGGCACCCCCCCAAAAAAAAGGTATATGAAGAAAACCACAGTTTATTGCTTATCTTCAGTAACATGACATATCACTAAAGATACACTATGTGTTAGATACGTATCACATGCCTCATGTCACATCATGTAATACTCACAGTCTTAGGAACGTCTGTATGTGACTTACCCATGCTCAAACCTTATAAAAAGCTGTTTGAACCAAATTCTGCCTAGCTTCAAAGCTCGTGTTTCTGTCATGCACCATGGTAATAGAAGGGAATCAAGTGACCAGCAATCTTCCAAATAGTAGGTAGTCAGGTCTAAAGAAGCATCTTGCTACAGATCTGGCCTGACAATGGGATATAAGTGCAGAAATCTTACAATGGGATCAGGTAAAGCAGTCTTTGGTTGTTGGTCCAGTGATTGTGGAACATTCCAGGTAGACTTTCTGTCACTGGTTTACCTGAAATGATACAAGATGAAGGATTTTGTATTTGAAAAAAGAACACACAGTACAAAGAAATAGGAATACATAGATTTAAAGAGATGAGTGGTAAGCATTTAGACTGCACGTCTGACTAAGAGCTTCTCATGATACCAGTGATATAGGTAGCGTCTGCACAGATCAGAAAGGCCCCACCTGTCTAGGCTATGTTTTCTTTCATAAGCTTATAGCTGGTGCTTACTATAATCATCATTGTATTCAGGGTATTGTGGAACATATGCAAGTTAAGGACCACCCAAGTACAAAGTTAGGACTTGATTGTTAGGGAAAGGGGAAGGAAATAAGAATTGGCTGATATTTCTCTCCTAGTTCTGGCTGATGCAGCATGTAAATTTTAGGGACAGATTTCCAAGGCCATCCACTGAAGAACTTTGGATTGTTGAAACAGCGTGTGTGTCACCACCTTTCAGGGCTACTGTAGAGATGCTGCTTACATTGGGTAGAAGATTATAGCTTTAAAACAGAAAGAAAAAAAAAAAAACAATGTTCATGCTCTGGCTTCACTGTTTACTACTTGTCATTCTTTAAGTTCTTTAAATTTACTGAGTGCCATTGTCCTTTTCTTGGGGTTATTGGACTGAGTAAGATGCTATGTTTAACAGTTCTTTGGCACCTAGCAGAATAGGAAATGGGTAATATCTTTAAAATCGCCATTTTCAGCACACAGTTTTACTCAGAATACGTTATTATTATTTTTTAACCAGAGTTGTTTACTAAGGAAAAAGACAGTGCCTAAGCCTGTCATCAGTTCTTTTAAAGTATGTCCCATAAATGAAGAAACAGGATATTCTGGATTATCTGAAACTGCACCTGTTTGTGTCTGTTACACCGAGGTAGTTACTGATAACTTTCCCTTTCTCTCTCAAAATACCTGGGTTTGAATAATAAAAGTATGTGGGTAACCTTACCATAGTGCATGATGTCAGGGTCTGAAATAATCCATGAGTCTGGCTTACTTTGCATTCCAGATGGGTATCTGTGCTACATAGATTGTCCAATCGGGGGAAAAAAAAAAAAGAAGAAGCAATAGATATTTTAGTTAAGGTTTATAAACTCATTTAATAGTTTATGTTAATATTAGCAAATGGAAGAACAAAAAAGTGTAGAGTTGTAGGTAGAATGCTTGTAGTGATATTGCCCATTTGTTGCATTCAATGTGGTAAGAACTGACCTTATCAAAATTCTTAAAAGCAGTCTTTTTCTTGATCAGTGCAAAAATAATCAGAAGACTAGATTTTAACAGGAGTTTTATAGACCCTAAAATACGGCCAGTAGGAAATCAGTAGGGCCTATGTCAGATTCTGAATTTGTCAGAGAAATATAAAAATGTAATTTTTATTTGTAAAAATATACTTTTATGGCTGAATAAATAGCAAACTAAGCATCATGATAAGTAATGTAAATTTTTATTTGGTGTTTTCTTAACTTTTTTTTTTAAATGTGGTTAAATGAACAACATGAAATTCACCAACTTAAGTGTAAAATTCAGTGGCATCAAGCAAACTCAGAATGCCATGCTACCATCACCACAATCCATCTCCAGATCTTTTCATCTTCTGCAACTGAAACTCTCCTTATTATTTTTAACAATAAAATATTTATCTTTATTGTTATACTTTGCATCAAAATGAAATTTAAATGAATAACTCAAGAAATAAAGTGTTTTAATTTCTCAACTCTGTGAAGTTGACCTAAGATGCTCAGTAAATGATTTTGTCTTTCAGTAGATTGAGTTTTATAGATTAAAAATATACATATTCTTTCAGGGTTTAAATACCTGTAATAGGTAAAATACTAAAATAAATCATAGTTAGATCAGCTAAGAGGCCAGAGAAATTTTAATGTGTAATTATTTTGCATTTGCACATAAATGTTCGTAATCCTTTGCAAATGCTGAAAGCAAATCTTTAGGATGATAAGGACTGAAAAGAATGTTTTAGCTTTAGAGCCGCACCACTTTTAAACATTAGGTCGTCCTCAAGGCGAAGTATCATCATCCCAACTCCTTGTGCTCATTGTTTATCCTGCCCATAAGGAGTTCTACGGTCTCTTTTATAGTTATTTCATAATCGTGTCTTTAACATTATTTCAACATACACATTTTAAAATATCTTAATAGTTTACAGCTAAACAAACAGTAAACATATATATTATTTGACAGTATACAATATTTAATATAATATTGCCCAAATCTTACACTCTTCTTTTGAAATTTCAGAAAGTGAGTGAAAAGTTAATGACTTCGCATGATTTGCAGGATTTTTAAAGCTCCCTTAGTCCCTTTGAGCTTTTGCCACAAAAGAAAGAAAAAAAAAAAGAAGTGAATAAATAAAGCTATGCTTAAAAGTAGTTAACTACACGCCTAGTTTTAAAGACTGATGGCCCAGCAGTTAGTACCAATAGAAATCCCAGGAAAGCCATATGTAGTATATCAAATTATGGGCATGGAAAAGCCAAGCAGTGGACAGCTGGCCTCTCAGCAGCATACAACCCCACGGTGCTTTTTATTCTGCAGACAGTCATAGGGAACACTCGAGAATCAGAAAGCATGTTCCCCAGCCTATGAGTTTATCAACTTAAAAAAAAAAAATTGTGAATCCTTTGAAGAGAACAGTAAGTGTACACTGATAACATAGAGAAATAAAAAAGCTTGATTAAAATTAGAAGATTGTAAGCATCTCACTACACTTAGAAATGTTTTTCTCTAAATTCTTCCTTTAAATTTTCTTCCAGTAAATTCAGTAAGCACTTGAATGCCTATTTGTGTAAGAAACTGTGCTAACTCACAGAGATACAAATGCCAGACTAGGCATGGTCTCTACCTTTAAAGAACAGAGTCTGTAGATAGAGATTAGACAGTTTAAAAGACATTTATTGCAATATATAAATGTATCAAACCAATAGGTTGTACACCTTAAACTTACACAATGTTATATATCCATTATATCTCAATTTTAAAAAGACATTTATCTATCATAGTGTAAGGGCTATAATAAGAGTAGGTACAGATTACTGTGAAGTATACACAGAATTGGAACCATTGCTCAGTCATGGCCAGTACTGAGAGACTACCCAAGAGAATTGCATTTAGGTTGAGGCCTGACAGCTTAAGTTAACCAGACAGAGCAAAAAATCAGCAGGCCCATCAGAGGCAACATGATGTGCAACAAGCCTGGAATCAAGAGATGGCTTAAATTCTACAGCCAAACAAAGAAGCAAATCCAGTATCCTTGACAGATTAAGAGAACTTTATTAAAAATTGTAAGCTATCTATGAAAGAAAAGGCATTACAAAGGGGGGACTATCTACATGTAAGTGTAGGAAAAAATGCAAAAATTATAAAAAAAAAGTCTCAAGTAATAAGGACATTGTTTTCCTTTTAAGAACAATGAATATCATAGATTCATACTAGGAAAGGAGGTATTGTGTGGTCAATAAATACTTGTTATTGAAAATTTGTTTCTAATTTGAGGAATAACACTTTTTGTACAGATCTACATTCTATTTAGAGGGTTTTGTTCAGGCAGGTCAGTATTTGTGCATTGGTTATATAAAAGGACAACATCATAATATTTATGATTTTAAATGTATCATTTCTTTATTAGTTATTCTTCTTAGAATAAACGAGTTATCCTGAAAATTATAAAAGTGGGTTAGTCAGACATGCAAAATCATCTTCCAATATGCTTATCATTGTCCACATCTGTCTACAGGAAATATTATAGAACATTTCTCAGTAAATATAGAATTGTACAACATGGTTCTATGGCATGATTTTCTCTAAGTGACTGGAAATACTGACAACATTTTCTCTCTAGGCTATCTGCTGCCCACTCAGCATTTGAATGTTATTATCTTCTGCTGTTTCTTAGATAGCTAACTGACTTCTGTAACATGATGGGTGAAACCTGATTCACTTTATCTGGAACACCTTAGAAGTGCACACAGTTGTGTGGCTCGCACCTAATTCAGTGTCCGCACTTCCACGAGGAATCTTTTTAAGAGTGTTCCCATTACACTTTTCTCTCCTATCAAGGCACTAATTGAACAAGCCTTATTACTTCTTTTGCCTAGTTCCTGAAAATGTGGAAATCCTACTTCATTTGCATAACTTTTCATTGGCATGTGGGATTCTGTAAGTTAAGTTAATAACTGTATATTTGCAACAGCAGGAGACTTTTTCCCCCTAATTTTGTGGATCATATATTCCAACCAGTTAAAATAAAATTTACAACACCCTGCTGTCTTAAATGTAAACGAGCTTGCAATCAATTTAGTTTAATGAAATTAAGGCCATACAATATGACTAGAGAGAAGAAGGCCTTTGGTTCTCTGCTGAATGCATAGTGGTAACAACTGTTCTGGTCTAAATAGATCAGGAGAAACATAGTTTCAGAACACTAAGAAAAGGTTTATTCTGTACTAATCAACAAAGTAGAAAATTCTAATTATCTTACCTGGGGAAGATTTAGAAATTACATTTTCACCTGATGCATTTTTAGGCACTTTGTAATGCCACACATACATTTGACTGAGCTGTGGGATAATATCAATCACTCTTTCAATGAAAGGATGCTGTAAGAATAGATGCTGACCCAACTTTGCAGAGCTTTGTTTTCAGCAGAATGCTCATTAGCAGAGATAGCAATCTAAATTTGATTGTGTTCTTAGATTTGGGAACAGGTGTTACAGTATTGATTATTCAGTGAAAAGGCCAGTTCCCTGGAAAGGTTATACACCTGACTTCTGCTAACTTGTTAATTGATTTTCCCCTCATGGTGTTCTGTTTCACCTTTCATTGAAAGACTAAGAAAACCAGATACCAGATGAACACACATGTATACACCCTAATGCTCTTTGTAAAAAAATGTTAACGGTTCTCCACTATGGTGAGGTCCAACCCAGTCCTACAGCTTTAACTCCCATTATTCTTTAAATTATCTCTGCCTCATCCAGTCAGAACTACTTGCCATCTCGTTAAACACTCCCTGTACTTTCCTGACTCCTTCCTCTAGGTTGGAATTACCTCTTTTGCTGTATGTATCAGTAAAATCTGTTCATCCTTTAAGATCCAGTTCAAATGTTACCTCCACTTGATCAAGCATTACGCAATAATTTCTCTCTAGCAAAGTGATCCCTTTTCTGAGTTACAGGTATTCTTGGTACCTATTTGCTGATTAAAGTTATATTAGAGTTCTTTCAGGGGCAAGTGACAAAAATCCCACTCAGAACAATTTATACAGCCAAGAAGAGGGGGGTGCTTGTTGGTCCCAGTAAGTGGGAAGTTTGATGAGTAACAAAGATTTTAGGCTCAACTGGATCCAAGGCTTCAAATTATATAGTTGAGATATATTCTCTCTTTATCTTTGATTTAGGTTTCCTTTTCTTTGCTTGGGGTTGACCCTCAGTCACTCTTGAATGTTTTTACATCACAGAATGGTATAATTAGAATGACACTTAAGGAAGATTATTTAGCACCAGTGTTTAAGAATATTTATAGGCTTTTGCCTTGTTCTTTCAGTTTGATGCAGATGAAATGCGTCTTCTTTCCATTTCTGTCTGCAAATCCTGTCTATCTTTCAAGTCCAGTGCAAATGTCATCTCCTGCAAGAAGTCTTCCCTTACCTTTCCAAACTAAAGTAATCACTCCTAGCAATTGCTTTGCTGGTTTTCTCTGTTTAATCTTTAAAATTTTAGGTATGTCATGGTATTTTATAGTACAAAAATATCACATTTGTGTTAAGGTAAAACATAAGTAATCTAAAACCTGAAACATTTACATCCTAAGAAACACTTAGAAAGTAGTAAGCTGTATTAAAATTTCAAGTTGAGAAAAATGTACATGTATTTAGAAAACTTCAATAATTCCACTAGCTCAAGAGGATAAGTAAAATGATGATCAGTAAAGCACTGTTTCTCTTCTGCATTGTCTGCAATCAGCTCAAGACCATCATACAGTGTGTTTCATGGCCTCCTTAGCATTGCAAAAAAGAACACTAGAAGGATATGTATCAGAATCCATTTTCCCCACCTGGCTCCAGGGCAGAATCTGCCAAGGAAATGCACTTGTGCAAGATACGGAAGGCAAAAAGAGAAGAGGTCAGTTGTAGGCAGACTTATGAGTACAAGACCATCTCCATAGAGCCTCTTACTTCCATGTTGCGAGCAGCAAAGTTGGTGGTGCTCACTGTCCTTGAGGTTGCTGAGATTTGGCACAGCTCCCTTGAATCACCAGAACCTAGAAGCTACATGCCCAGCCCTCCCGACATTTAAGAATGCTTGCATTTCCCTATTTTGAATCTTTCCAGTTTGGACTATCTAGAGTAGCTTTTGTTCTCTTGATGGAAACAACCATGCAACTTCTATTGTAAGAATAATTCCTATTGTATTAAAAGTTTACTAAGCAAGTAGAATACAACTATGGTGGTATCAGACTTGATTATGGTTATAAAATGGAAATATGTTTTATAAAGTGAGAAAAACAACAACACCGCATTTAAAAAATAAATCACAACAACAACAACAAATCACAGTTCCCGCTAAAAATGATAATGATTTAAAAAAAGCATCTCATGTTGCCAACCAAGAAATAGGATTTGATTGAAAATAAATTTATAAAAATATATATAGTTAGAAAGAGAGCTTATAGCAGTAGTGATTTTATTGCAAAGATATACTCAGAACTGGAAGATGGTGCCACTGACAGAGTTTATTTTCTTGAGAGTGCAGTTTAATTATTTTTAAAGATTAACTATTACTATTTGATTTTTAATTTTAATGATTAAATTTTATTTAATTTCACTGTCTATTTTTGACAATTCTTTATTAATTTTACTAACACATTAGAATTATAATATATGGTTAATATTTTAAGTTTGTGTAAGTGTATATTTTCCTTGTTTTTTAATGCACTTATACATTTTTGTATTTTAAATATATTAAGTGATTGTTGTTACTAATTTTTTTTTTATTTTAGGGCATATATCCCTGTTCTTATATGTTAATTTTTTGTAATATCTTAGTTTGGGTACTTCCAAAAGAATTCTTAGAGAAAATAATTTCAGTTTAAGTGGTTTATGTAATTTATTTGGGAGGTGATTACATATTTCCAGTAGGAGAAAGTACATGTAGGGCAGTATAGGAAGGTAGTGAGTAAATACGGGTGAAGAAAGTGTTACTTAGCAAGTTACCGCTGTGTGTACATGAGCATAATCTTACTGAGGAATTGTGGAAAAACACCTAGGAGGGAGATGGTCACATATCAACACCTGTCAGGCATTCAAGTCGTATTTAATGAAAACATAGCATTACTGTTTCTGGTACTTGCAAAATTATGCCACTATTTTAAAGTAAACTGGTTGCTATTCTTAAAATATTGATAGATGATTCAACCAGCGTCAATGGTTTGTGATACTATAAACTGGTCTTCAGGTTAGTCACAAGGTACCATGTACCAAATACAAATGTTACTAATTTAACCAAATGGAAATGGAAATCTGCATGAAAATTTGAATCTATCTACATACATTCCTTTGGACCAGAAATGGAAAAGCTAAATACTTCATACACATACACACACACACACACGGAGACAGAGAGCAAGAGAGAGAACATATCTACAACTATTACATATAACTGTTCAGAAATAATTCTTATAGGTAAGAACATATTTAGAGAGCTTACAAAGGTCATAGAGAAAGGTTAAAATACACTGGCATCAACTACTTCCATTTCTTTTTTCTGCCTTGTGAATGAAAGGGAATTGCATGTGAATAACGGCTTAGCCTGAAATTTTAGAATTAGAGATGTTTACAGAGGCTCAAACAAGTAAAAGCTGTGACCAGTAAATTTGTACACAATTTACTGTTAAAATAATTGAGATAGGCACTTGCTTGAGACAGCATTATTGGAAAAAAACTCATGGACTCAGCACATATTCAGAAGTACAAATTGAATACTAAAACAAACAAAAAGTCGACCTTAAAACTATTAACTGTTCCTGAAACTTGCCTTACTAAATAGTCTTAGAGTGAAAAATAAATGTTAGAACTATGCAAGAAAATACAGGCCTAGAAATGAAAAGAACATAATCCATTACTGTTAGGAAAGTAAATGGCCCCAACAGTAATCACTTTTTTTTTTTTTAAACCACAGAATCGTAGAAAATAGTAGTTAATGAACACAGCACAAAAGGTTGAATTAATAAAGGCATTTGGATAGTTGCTTATCTTGGGGAACTGAAGAAATAAATAATTTTGAACAATGTTATTTTACTAGCACGTTAAATGGGATTTTTCCTATTGTCCACACATGAGTTAGAGTCCCAAGGTTGAAAAATTTAAGAATAACATTGTTGTAAATTCTGAGAAAGCATGCATTGTTCAAGGAATTCACTCTTTTGGGTCAGATATCTCCCTAGGGTATGTTAAGAAGAGGCTTAAATGGTCCTATTACTGGTCTGTCATCTAAACATCCTTCTCCCCGGTGTACATAGTAACATTCATATGTCAATGGCATTAGCTAAGGGAGGAGTCATAAAAGTTCCAGATTTATGGGAAAAGTATGTTCAAATAAAGGGTGGTCTCACTAAAAGATTCATTTATAAGTTTTAGTCATGCCTGCAAGAAGGGAAGATTGTATCTCATTCTTGTTGTATCTGTGATTTTGCCACGAGTTTACTTGTCATCTCTGTAAATTTTTTTAATTTGAATTTTTAGAGAAGTAGACGTGACTGAACAGGGAGAGGGGTCTCTAATGAGGCAGCCTCGGCTTCCACCATTAGGCAGGTTAGGTGAACAGTCTGAAGGGACCAACACTTGAGCCACTGTGCAGGCCACTATCCAACAAGACTACATCTGGTTGAATGATCCAGCAGCAAGATTCCATGTAGTGAACTTTCAAGGGTTGGAGGTGAAAGGAGGTAAGTCAGAAGTAGTCAAAGCAAAGCTGAGTTCCTACCTTAGAGAACCAGTCATTGAAGAAACCCCAAGAGTCCCCTTTGAAGAAAGCACATGTGGATCCCCTACGAGATCCAGGAATTCTGTGCTTGCCTCATGGAAAGCGTCAACAGCTAGAGAGGGCTGTTAGCACTCATCAGGTGAAATGTAGTTATCTTTTTCCTTCTGCCTCTTTCCTGCATCCTTCCAGAGAATCTGAACCTTTACAGGATGGGCAGACGAGGGTAAAAGTGAAGACTTTCCTAGTCCTGTGATCTCAGGCCAAGGCTTAGCAGGCCCTGGCAGTTAGAAGACGATCATTACATTGGAAATGAGATTGAAGTTTACAACTTGAGCAGAGTTTTTATACTTAAAAATATTCAAGAAACTCAAGATGTCAAAGAACTTGTCAGAGAGATAGGTTAGGTGGAGGCAGTAATTAGAAGAAATGAATGAATAACTGACCACAGAATTTCCATCTTGTACCCTAATAAAGTCAGAATACCCAAGGAGCTGATTGTAGTCAGTAATCAAACTTCAATATATCACGTGAATGCTTAAAAATATCTCACCTGTAACAGTTTTCAGAACAATAGAACAGAGATATATCTAACAAAGCACTGTATCACTGGCTCAAGAAAAACACCCCAAACCTCTCCAGATCCCAAGGGGGCCCCACTGAGGTATCACTCAAGCTCTCTCCAATGGCCATGAATACCTCTTCTAAACTGTGGCGTGTGCATCCTCTCTTTTGTTGTCTGTAATAATGGCCTCTTTCTATTGTGACATCTTGGGTCACTTCCCTGAAGTGGTAAAAAAACAGTTTCCTCTTCCTGTGTGTCAGTTATGGGCCCCAAGGCACAGCTCTGTCAATTATGAGATGCTCATGTTGCCTCTAGTAATAAAGCATTTTTATTTGGCACATTTTCAATTCCTCTCTGCAAGTTGATAATAGATTCTTACTAATACCATGCCTTGTCCTGAGTGTATTATCTACACTAGTTTCACCTGTGAAATGTATTTCATCCTCACAACAACTTTTAGTGATAGATATTTATTATTCCCATTATTTTGAGAAAAAAAGAAACACCGAGAAGATAAGCAACTTTTGTAGGTTACACAGCTACTAAATAGCAGAAGTAGAATTTAAACCTGGGGGGACCTCCAATAAAGACCCTGTCACTGGCTCCCTGGGGCTAAGCCAAAACATGTCAGTCTCACCATGCTGCACATAAATTTGTTCTTTGCTCAGAACAGCACTAATTTGTCTGCAGAACAAGCATAGGCATCATACAATTCTCCTTTTTGGACAAGTTATTTTGTCATAATTCAAGATAATTTGTGTTCCTATGGATTCTTATCTCCAACTATCACTTATATATGTAATACTCTTTGGTTCTTTAAGCAGGTAACTCCCTGGCCAATTGACTTCCTTTAAGGTGGAGAGTAGAAAGCCTCCTGGGCTAAGTTTTGCAAAAGCTTTTTAAATCTTTAAAGGAAAAGGGGAGTTTGTTGGTGAGCTGTGGCAGGGTGTGTGAGAATCATTTAGACTGATGTTAGGGAGATAAATAATAATCTTTTTCAGACCTTTAAGCTGGGTGCTATGAAAGTATTCACCCTTAGATGGAATCCTCAACCACTAAGAGTCAAATGAACGCCAATTACTTTTTTTCCTACCTGGCATGACATTTCTTTGAATGCGATACTATAATGAGACTGGACTATGTGGGGCTGAGTTTATGCAAATTACGGTGATAGTTAATATCTTCTTTTTAGCTTAGATCGTTAAATTTCTCATCATATTGCCATTGATTGACTGTAATAGGATCACTGCTCAGTAGTTTTTACTCTATGTACCATGTGAGGGATAAGTGGTAGGTATCAGATGATTGTTAATGTTGAAATAGAATTGAACAAGTAAAGATTTGCAATCTTTTAAACTAGTATAGCCATCTTAGTACATTTATTTCTCCTTAAAATTGTGCTTGGCAGATTAAATACATTGAGCATTTTGGATGTCTGAATCTTGGTAAAACAAGGTTTTGAAGTACATATTTTCATTTCTTGCCAGTACCTAGGTTCATATTTTCAAATAAAGAAAAGAAAGCCTAGATTTATTTTTAATTTCATTTTAATTTGTTTGCACACACAAGGGCACAGAGAAAGGGAATAGTTATGTATCAAGTCATTACTCAGCTGGATAAGAACTAGGCAAGAAAATGAGTAATTAAAAATAGGTGATTTGTTGGGCTAGGAGGATATTTTTATTAAAAAGAAAACCCTCAATGTTGTTATTGGAGAATTAAAACAAAATGTCTAAGAGAAAAGCAAAAAGATGCAAACAAGAGTCTTTAACTCAGTAAGCTGATCAACAATTACAAATAAAATAAGGGCAGAGTCAACATCTGTAGGATCTGTTAAGACCTACAGCATCCTGGCCCTTAAGCAGGTCCAATTTTATTGCTCTCTGAGTTAAATCAATGCGACTGCAAAGGATTGTGATTTCCCTGGGCAACTTTGAGCACACATCCTGTTCAGAAATAGACATTTCTTACTTTTAAGACGTAATGTTACAAAAATTAAAATTCATAAAATTTTAAGTTATAGAGAAATAGAAGTAATTGAAAAATTTTAGTCATTTAATGAATGTCTGAAATAATTTTAAAGAGCTTTCTGAACCCTGCCACTGTGAGTGTTGGCTTAGACTTTTCTCTTTAACCACTGTCCACACATAAAAATTACTTTAAAGTTGGATAAAATATCAGATATGATGATTTTAAAATGCTGATTTTATAATATATAGGCATTTCTTTATATTAATAATAGAGGCATTCCAATGATTGTGGTAAAACTTGAAAAAAAATTAAAGAGGTATGAAGAATTTATAATCCATCTATTTTCAGGATGACAGAACTTCAAATTAACATGCATGGGTTACATTATAAACAAATAAAGCTTCTAGAGTAGTTATAAAAAAAAAAACACTGGATCTGATGAGTCAAAAAATATTTTGTTCAGATATTTGAGGCAATCTTTTATGTTATTCATGTATGATTTTATGACACATACTCACACACACATACACACATTTACATATAAATATATATATAATAAAAGCACATATTATGATTTTGATTTTGGGGTAGAACCTTAAAAAAAATACAAATGTAGTGTATAGGGGAATTTTTTTTCTCATTTTTATATTGATAAAAATCCATAGGAGGTATGCTCGTGAAAAATTAAAAAGGCAGGTAAATCTCACAAAATAAAATGGTAAACATATTAACAGGAAAAATAGGAAAATATACCTTGACTATGTAGACTACATCGAGAAGAGTTTCAGAATATTTGCTCTCTCTCCATTAACATGTGTCTTCAGCCAAACATTTTACATATCTGATCCTCAGGTTTTTTGTCCACAAAATGAAGTTGAGAAGTAGAGAACTCTTGAGTCCTTCGGCTAGCTAATTCTGTTATTGATTATTAAAACAACAACAACAACATTTTAATGTCTACTTCTTTAAAGCTTGATATGCACTTTATTTAAACTTTGCTTCAAAATAAAATCTATTTTTAAATTTAATGTGACATCTTTTTTATGTAAAATTTCTCAAGTATGTAATCTTACAAAGTGAATTGTTACAGAGAGATTAGTCTAGCATTAACAAGAATAAGATAGGTCTTTCATCTTATTGGAGAACATATATTTTCAAAGACAATAGTTTGTCCATCAGTGATGTTTGCCAGAACAACTGAATGGACAGAATTAGAACTGCCACCTGAGAGTCAAGAAATCTTATTTCTAACACCAACTCTTTCATTACCCATGTTGTGTCTCATATATCTTAATGCTTAAAATGAGGAGGTGTGATGATCTCTCAAAATACCATCCATCCATGTCTTATACTGTGGATTCTCTGTCATCAAAAAAAAGATATTTAATTACTAAAAACTACTCTCTCAAATTATAAAAATATTCACTAACAATTTTTGACTTATGTGCAAATTTTAAGAGATAATCATTATAATAACATGAGATGTATGTAAATATTTTGTTGATACAAATATTCAGTTAGGTACTGTGAAAATATATGATGGATTTCTCAATTTATTTCTTGGCACTTAGTATATTTCATTTCAGACACATATATGTTAAACGGATGACTGATTTTGATTAAATGTAAATTTGTAATATTTGGTATGAAATCTCTAATGTTCAGATTATTATCAGATAATAATGTTTTGATGGACATTTTCAAATGGGCTTTAGTTGAAATGGGTTGATAACATACACACCTCTACACTGTGGGAGATTGGAGAGGAATGATTATAATTCATACTTTCAATTTAAGACTGAAAAACACAAGCAATTTCAATGTCCATCAATAGGTATATTATTAAATAAATTATAGTATACTCAAATAATTAAAAATAAAGAAGATGGTTTTATACAGATAAAAATAATAATCACCAAAATATTTGGTTGTGTTGAAGACAAGTTTCAAAACATTGCGTTTTGCTTTTTGGATGTATGTATATATAATATTGCTGGTAAGATCCTTAAGAAAACTGCTAGCAGTGATTACTCCTGGTGAAGGAGAAACAGGACATCAAGTTGGCAGAGATATGAGGAAGACTTTGCAATGTCTACATTTTCTTTCTCTATTGTTTAATTTGTTTTAACCACAGGAATGTGGCATTAATTTCCTTGCTATGGTTTCATCAGTCTCTTGATTAATTAAGCTAGCTGTCTTTACACACACGCGTGCTCACACACACAGATACTCAGACACACACACCACCACCACTGTGCCTCAATCCTGGTTTCATACAATTAAGGTTTATGGTCACACGTGATAGAGAACATAAATTTTCTCCAGACAAAATTCTCATGTTTCTTAGTTACAATCAGATCTGCTGTTAACATTTAGCCATTTAATTCTATGTGTCTGAGTTGACACTTCACTTCAGCGATACGAGAGAGTAGCAAATCCCCACACCAGAGAGATACTCCTGGGTCTTGGTAATTTGTAGATAGACAGTAGAAACTTTATATCAAGTCCTTGACCAACCTCTTAATTATTTGCCATGTCAAAGATTCTTTAATGTTGTTTTTATTGCACCCTCGTGGACCATTTGCTAAAAAGCAATTTGCTGTTTTGGAGATAAATTAGCTTTATTACTTCCTGTTTGTGTACATTGAGAAGCACTGCAGACTGGCATTTTCCCCACTCCATCTCCGACCCTCGGCATCAATGCATCTATTAAATTGAAAAGTCTTTATTTTTCATGTCATAAAAAGGTAGAATTTGGGTTATTTCTCCTGGTTATATGCACAAAACATTTTTGCTAATTTATCCTGCAGAATTGTTGACTTTTGCTCCAGTAAAATTAATCATACAGAACCAGCAGGGGAGGAAACACACTGAGTGCTCTTCAGAATGGTGAAATAAAAGTTTAGCTTTCTTTTATGTATGTGGAAGATAAGAATTTGAGATTTAATACTCTGCTACTAAATATCCAGAGAGAAAGAGGCATGCGGAATTGATTTCACTTGATTTAAATAAGAAAAGAAGAAGGAATGAAAGAATATTCTTCTTACCTTAAATAACTTTGGTATGTTTTAGGAGCATATAAAGGAGCAACTCACTTAAGCGTAGGGTAAAATCAGCATGTCGAGTGATATCATTAGTAAAGGGTAGAATGGATTTTGTAAGTTTTCAGGGTACTAACAAACTGCTTGAATTAGTAAAGAAAAACTAAATCAGGGTAATAAAGGTTTTCAATAAAAGCACTTTTAATAATTACATAATTATAATGCCCTAAGGGCAGTAAAACGTATCTGTTTTTTACTACAGACTAGAAAAGCTGGTAATGTTCTATTCAAATTCATTTACTTTAATTCAGTTATATTTACTCCTTTATAATTAGTAATGTGACATCTCTAGGCAGTATTATCTGTTCTATCTGAAATACAAACTCAAATTTGATTGCATAAGTCATCCTCTTATGATCTTCATATGAGTATGTAATTTCATAATTTAGCACTTAGTCTAATGGGATAGAAAATATAAATATATCCATGTAATCTAATGTAGCTAAGTATATATTTATATTAAATAATTATAGTTATTATAACCATTAAATTTGCAATAATGCAGTAAATTTTTAGCTTTACTCCAACTGAACTGCAACTAGAGCTCTGTGATTACTTTTAGGGTAAACGTGTCATCTTTCCTGTGTCACGGCTAAAATCCAGTGTCGGAAGACTCTGCCAAGGTGGAGAGAGGATTTAGAATGACTCCAAAGGCATAGAAGTACACAGACATCCATGGATTGAATCTGCTTGGGGTTATTCTACTCTTGGCAACCCCCTCTCATTCTTGACTAGCCCCCAAAACTGATTTCTACTCTAGTACCTTAGGCATCTGGGCTTGACAACATCGGATAAATTTTCGTCTAGGAGAACAAAAGCCTTAATAAGTAACAATTGTTTAGCAAAAATGAAAACAAGCAAACAAAAAAACAAACTAGAAGTAGAGAATTCTTAAAAATTAGTTTTATATAAATATTTAAGATATTTATTTAACAATATTATTATTAACAGCTAAATTCAGAGGCTATGGGTTTAAAGGACACGGAACTGAATAATTCTTGATGTTCCTGCTAAAAATGCAGGGAAAGTCTCAGGGATCCTGCTGTGCCGTACTTAGCACTCAATTTTGATTCAAAAAGTTATTGTATCTTTAAGTTATTATTTTTCCCTGCATTCTGAAGGATTTGATTTAAACCATCACTAAAGTGCATACTCCTTAAGATATCTTCTAGGGACCACAAAAATGACCACCTTCTTTTGGTTCTGATAGTGAGTGTATTGCAAAAATAATTATTGTATTCTTTACCTGAGTCGAATGGAAATTTAACAGATTGCATGCTGAGAATTGTATTCATGTCCCAGGTAATTCAGAGGTTGTATGTATTTAGGACTATAAAAGAAGTATGAGTCAACTCTTTGTAGAATGGGGAACCCTCTCCAGTTTGAAACCTCCTGAAATCACTCTCCTCAAGTAAATAGCTACAGATTCTTAAAGAAAAAGAAGGGGGGAAAAGCCCTTCAATTTCCCAGCAACCATTTTTCAGGGTATAATGAATCTGACAAGAGTAGAATCCTATTCCTAGAATTGTCAGTTTTGCACATTTCATGAACACAAAGTGTTCTATTTAAAACCAGCACATATAGACTTTGTCCCTGCTTGTGTCTGCACTCTACAGTAATAGCATATTTAGAAATACTGTAATGTAGAAATCTCTCCATTAATTTTCAGGTCTGAAAAAGAGGCTTTTCTTGACAGGAAATGAACAGCAGGATTGTACTATACATTTAGTCAGAAACTGAAATTTACCCAGCATAATTTAGTCTTGCAAAACATATTTAGCAAGCAGCTTCCACAAGCAAGAGCATCTTCTAGGTACTTGCTACTGAAAGGTGAAGAAGACAGTCTCTCTTCCCACAAGAACTTGAGTCTGCTACAGGAGACAAAACGACACTAATAGCAAAACAAATACTACTCTGAAAAATAAATGCTCTAACAGAGATACACCCTCAGTGATATAAACCACAGAGGAAAAGCCCACTGCTTTCTACTGAATGGGAAGAGAGCAGTGACAGGGGATATTATAGAAAAGATTTCATTTAGAATAGGAGGTTCAGATCTTCTGAAATACTGTGAGGAAGAATGGGCAAAGGAAGCTAGTCATGAAGCATCTAAAATGCATACAGGCATGAGAGAGCGTGACCCATCTGGGAGACACGTGTTTCAGTGTAAGAGAAGCAGGGGGCATATATGGTGGCCATGGAGGCTACAGTCAGGCAGAAGAGGAAGGTGAGACCCAGATCAAGGAGAGATCATTGACATTGCTCGAGATTGGCATAAATGTCCTCTCAATCTGAATGTCAAAGAGCTTCAAGCAAAGATTTATATTTTGGAAAGTTAACCAGGTAATGAGGTACAAGATACATTGGAGGCTAGACTATAGGGAGTTGAAAGACAAGGAAGTGCTCTTAGAAGGTAGTATGCAGTGATTAAAGAAAGAGTTTTGAGGGCTAAGGTCGAAATTTGATTAGCATCTCTACTTAAAGGATAATTCGAAGATGATTATCCCCAAATATAAGTGAGAAGAAATGGCCCAGAAAGAAGGAAAATGATGAAAGTCAAGGGATAAAATAAATGTGAGAAGATATTCTATTCAGTGTAAATACCACTAAGAAGTCAAATTAAATAAAATTAGGACAGCATCATTGGATTTGATAATTATGAGAGCACTGATTATTGTTAGAGAAGTTTCAGTGGAAAGGTAGAGAAAGATGACTAAATGTAGTGGGCATGATGAGTGTTTTAAGTTTACTGCGCACACACGTAGAAGATACACAAAAATATTTTGTTTGCATTCTATTGTTGGTCTCATATTTAGTTCTGGGTTCTTTCTATCTAGTTGGCAGTGTGGATAGATTAGGCTTCCATAGCACTCCTGTTAGGCAGAAAGAGGTATTATTAATATTCAGTATGGTGACAACTGCAGAATTCACCCAAAAAAAGTAAACAGGTAAATATTTTCTATGTAAGTGTTGTAGAAGTACTCTGTATGCTTGAGAATGTGGGGTCAGGGGCTGGAGTGCATGGATTTATATCCAGTTTCTAACACCGGTGATACTGCTATGGACAAGCAATGTAGTCCCTCCTTGAGATTTCAGAAGTGATAAAGATCTTACTTAACTGAGGGGTTGGTGACATTTAAAACCATACATTGGTGATGGTGGTTATCATCATGGAATTCTAAGTTAAAGCCCATTCATTAGCAAATGCCATCTTGTGTTCCAGTGTTTTGGTCGGGGATTTGTTGTCATCAGTTGTTATCACCATTCACAGAATTCCCAGATTAAACTCCTCTAGAGAATCCTTTCAAACATTGTTCCCAACCCCAAGGACCCTCTGGGCAGTTTTAGTTGAATACATTAGTTTGCTAGGGTCACCATGACAAAGTATCACAGAGTTGGGTTGGGGGGCTTAAAAAACAGGAATTTAATTTCTCATGATTCTGGAGGCTGAAGTGTGAGATCAAGATGTCAACAGGGCTGATTTCTTCTGAGGCCTTTCTCCTTGGTTTATATACGGCTTTCTTCTTTTTCTTCCTCTGTACTTGTCAGTGTCCTTATCTCCTCTACTTACAAGGACACCAGTCTTTTGGATTAGGGCTCATCCTCATGACCACATTTCACTTAGTTATCTCTTGAAGACCCTACTTCTAAACACAGTCATGTTCTGAGGTACTAGGGGATAGGACTTCAACCTGAATTTGGGGAGACACAACTCAGTCCCTAACACTCGAGACCCATTTAGCAGATCAAATTTAACAAACTCCAAACTCTTCTCAAATCTCTCCTCCTGATAGCAACGTTCATCAAAGTCCATTTCCCAAATTTTGGAATATTTTTGATGAACTTTAATGTGTCTTGCACTCCTACATTTAATGAATTGCATGGCCTTGATTCTCTTGCCATACTGTTTCTCCTTGTCTTTACATCATCTTTAGGATGACGTCCACTTAATTCATGGAAGTTCTTGACACTTCTCACTTGGATTATTACACAGTCTCCTATCTGTTTTCTCTGTCTCTAGTTTCTCTTACTCAGCCTGATCTATACAGTGCTTCTCAGGTAAGTATCTTAAAGCCCCTCCTCCCTCTGTCAAAAACCTTCTAGTTTTTACTATATTCCTAGGGATGAGGAACTCTGGCAAGTCACTTCCCTGTCACTCCACCTTACATCTCCCCACAGTCAGCACTCACCAAGAGCCATGGTGGTCTGGGAGGAGAAGTGGGCAAGATAACAGCTCTCCTGGAAGGAACTGACTCCTCTCATTACTACTCCCCTCAAATGCCTGTTTGCCCCACCCTGCTGCCTAGCGGGATGAAGCCATGCAACTTGAAATCTTCATCTCTCACCACTGTAATAAAGGGAGAATTGGGGTATCACAATGCAATTAGGAAATAAATGGATAGAAGACAAAATATATAAATGTCTGTATACATTTGGGGAAAAAAATAAGAAGGTATTACTATTAATAATGGTTCCCAACTGCAAATGGAGAACAGGATATGAGTTTGGATATAAAAAGAAGGATACTTTTACTCTCACTTGTTATAATTTAAGTGTGGGGTTTTAAGAAACTTTTTTCATTTTTAATTTTCGATATTTTTCTAAAAAGTAAATATTTAAAATGTAGCTTACTTGTGTCAGTGTATAATGTGAAAATCATAGTTTTATGAGAATCCAGAGCAATAAACTCATCACAGAGATCACCGCATCCCAATTAAATGTTAGATTTGTTTGCCTTGTGCAAGTCATTTAAGTTATTTGAGGTCCACTTTCTTCTTTAAGACGAGAACAATACTGCCAAAATGTCACCATTATTTTAAGATTAGAGCTTAGATATTTTTAAACAGACTGAAAAGCATAGAGTAGGTGCCCAGTAACAGCAGAAGATAAAACTAGAAATCCTAATAATAGAAGCAGTGTAAACAGTTAGCCAAGTACTTGTTACTACTGTACTGCTCACCTTTCCACCTGCCAACTTCTGAGTCTAGGAACATTTTTGTTTCTGAAATGTAACTTCTGCAGGGAATCTGAATCCCAGGGATGTGGTAGCATTTTTAGTTTTACAAATTTATTTATCAGTTGTGTGTATAGCTATGAAGACAAAGAGGAGAAGGGGAATGTGTCCTTTAAATGACAACATCCCTAGGGAAAGTGACAAGCTCAAGGTTGGTAAATAAATTATGTTTATATATTTATATGCTCATGTCAGTTTTATTACTGTTTTCAAGCTGGCACTTGGGGTTTCACACCTTTCAGTTTATTATAGTCAATTTATACATAAAAGTATAAAACTCAGGAAAAAAGAATGTCCCAGGTGGTGGGCTAAAACAGTGTTTTGAAACAAGAAAAAGCTTTTGTCTGCTTTCTTTGACTGCTTTTCAATGGAAAATAAACAAAAAATTTAGAAGCCCTTTAACATGAATAAAATTCAATTAAAATTTATTTTTACTCTCTTAAATATGTTTCATCCTTTGAAAAGAACTAAACTAGGATGCTATATAAATAGAAAAGCATTTTCTATGTTCATAAATTCCTGAGTTAGGAAAACAGATGCACATGTGCTTATACAAATAAAACGCTTCATAATTCACCTAAGAACAAAAAAAGATGGGAATTCTATTTTTATTGTTAGCTATTTTTATATTTTTAGTACTGTAGCTATCTGGGGGATATGCATGGCCTAAACTAACTTCCCTACCATATACCAAAATACTCAGACATATTTTAATACAAGCACACAAAGAGATTGTTAACTAGAGGGTTTTTTTTTTCTTCTTTTCTATATTTGCTCTTCCAGATCACCTCTCCACTGTTGTCTGTCCTGTCCCATCTGTGTTCTGGGAGGCTTTGTCTTTGAACTGAGCCAATGGCCTTTCTTTTTTTTCCATATTCTGTTTGGGTTAAGACTGTTAGAGACTCATGTAGAAAATAGGAGAGAAAAAAACAAGTGAGATTAGAGTAGCAGTTCCCTGGTTTCCTCCCAGGCGGGTCTCTGGTGATTGTCTTCATTCTCGTACCAAAGGCCACAACCCCATCAGGCAGCTCCCTTCATGCAGCTGCCTCTTCCAGCACAGTGACCTGGTAGGTTAAATGGTAGGTGCCTCCCCACAGTTCCTTTCTGTAGAATATCGCAATATTGCTTTGATGATTTCCTGAACTCTGGTGACTCTTTGGCAAATTGTCCCATTATTTAAAAATAATAAAAAATCCATTAAAATGTAACTGTTAAGTGTCTTTTCTGATCCTGTCCAAACATTAACTGATACAGTTTACCATGGCAAAATTTTGAAAATCACTTAAACCACTGTCAATTGGATATGAATGGATAAAATATGCTAAAGTCACATGAATAATATAAAGCCATATGGAATACTCTATAGCATTAAAATGAATAAGGTCAATCAATGTAGACCATCATGGATGAATCACAGCCTCACAATGTGGAAGAAAACAAGTAAATTACGGAGTATTGTATAGAGCATGTTAGTATCTATAGAAGTTGAATAAACACAAGCATATTGATACCTCATGGCATTTAGGTGTATGTTATATGTCAGAAGTGACTTGGAAGAACACACATCAGTTAGTAATAGTAGATATTTTAGAAGGGGAATTGTAGGTGGTTAGTAAAGGTGAGTATGTGTCAATTTTACTTACAGAATTATATTAAAAAGTTATATACAGGGAAAGCTGAAACATAATTTAAAAATAGCAGTTTTTTTCTGTTGGTGAGAAAAGGATCATTTCTTACATTCTTTGTTGTTTTCGGTTTAAAAGTTCTCAAAAATAACATGTTTTGGATATGCTCACATCATATTGGCAAGAATATAAAAGCTACCTGATAATTTTGTAACTATTATTCATATTATTACTTTAAAATTAAGTATCATGTTAGTCTTTTCTGTACACTTCCTAACTTCTTGGCTTTACTCATACTTACATACTCATATTATGCATTCATATTATTCTTATATGCTTATTATTCAAAGCACATCATTTACCATTTACAGCTCTAGTTCTTATCTTTCTGTGTCCCTGGGCCAGCCTCTCTGCATTTCCTCTCCTTGGCCTTTTATGTAAGAGTTAAGAGTGCTCTTTTAGATCGTTTTTATTTTTAATTCATTTTTAATATTCGTTGTTGGTTATGTCTGTAAGAAAATCTCTTGTTCTCAAAGATTTGTTCTCTTTTATTTGCTTACCTTGACATTCCTGTAACTGTGTTTGTCTAATAAGATCAGAACCACAAGGATTCTTCCAAGTGACGGAGTGAGAGGCACTCACATATAAATTCAAGACTTGCTTTAGTCTTTTGTTCCTCTGCCTAACTTTTCCCATCTCTTTCTGGTAGAAAGTTCACTGACAGTGCCCTTGACTTTTAAGAAAAAGGTCTAGAATGAGTCACATTTTTTCTCTTACAATTCATACTCTCATTTGAATGTAATATACTAAAAATGAGTTGTTTAAAGACAAAGAGCACTGCCGTGTGTCCCAAGAATCTAGGATTGTGTCTAACATACGATGATGATTAAGTTAATATTGAAGAAATGAATACATGTTTAAATAAATGAATAGCACAAAATATTTTAGTGACTTTAAAGAGTTAAATTTTAAATATTTCTGGACATAAATGTTATGTTTGTCTACGCATACACTGGACAGACTCAGTAAGATAGGAATTTGCATGCTTGAGTTTGGAAAGTGCTCTTGAAAGCAGTGCCTGTAAGGAGTGAGGGAGGCACGAAAGGATTTTGCAATGTCGTAGCAGTTGCAACAGAGAACTCCGCTGATCCTAGAGAGACCTCCGGCTACTTAGATTTATCTTAAAGTAAGGGAAGGGACTGAATCTTGGAACTCCTGCATAAAGTAGTCATTGAGTGTGGGGTAGCCTGCATCCATCTATTCAGCCAAGAACAATTCCCAAACAACATAGAGCCAGTAAAGGAGTGCCCTAGTCCTGAAAGGTAGAGGAAAAGGTAAGGAGAAAAAGAGGGTAGTGAAGAACTTGATTTCAGAAAATGTGAAACCTTTTTCCAATAAATGGAGTGTGCAAACTATCAGGATGTAGCCATTAAACTTTTAATAATGCAGCTATTGAGATTTCTTAACAAATGCAGAGAAACAGACTATATACTGAGTGCTTGTACCAAAGTACTGAGTAGAACATAGGACCAAGAACTACTTGAACAGACAAGAGTTAAAAATATTAATGATATTATAGCTACAAGGAAAGCAACCTGTATCAGTCCACAACAACTGAATTCAAATTACTGAATTGCGAATTGGTTCCAGTCCTCCTGGGCCAGGTTCTCAAAGAGGAAAGGCTAATGGTCTTATCTCTGTTTGGGCAGTGGGGAGGGGACATTTAAAGGGGACAGCATGTCCTCGAATTCATGGCTGAGGAAACGGCAAGCAAGGCGTCTTGGGAAGTAGAAATGCAGACAATGAACCTGTAGCTCCTAGATCCATCAGCTGAGATCTGGGCTATGAAAGAGAAGCCTGCTAACAGGGAGATTTCTGGAGTCAGTGTCATTATCTCCAAAATCCCAGCCGTCATAGGGCCATATTTCCATCAGTATTTAAGCTGGGGAAATAACTGCTGCTAAGGGACACCAAACCTTAACTGAAACCAGGGCAGATTTGATTTGGAGGTCAGCTAGTTCGACAGGCTTTCCTCACTCCCCTTATCCCTCAACTACCCCTCCCCCCTCAACTACCCCTCCCCCAACTCAAGTCTTTATTAAATGCACAGTAACAACAACAGCTGACATTTATTACTTTGTTTGTCATTACGTACTATCTTTGAGAGAATGATCACCTCCTCCCTCATCCTGACTCTTTGGGTCAGTTGACGATTACCAATCACTGTACCTAGCTCCCTAATCACAGGGTTCAGCATGTGACCTTGTTTCTTTGGGCATAGTAATTGGGCCAGTGAAGGGCAAGAAACCCAGGTTAGAGTAATCAGAATCCTACTCTGGGATTTTTTGTTTTAAGTGAAACTGACGGGGAAGTTTTCATTCTGTTCAAAAGAATGGAAAGATGCCAGTCTTGAGTAGCTTCTAGTCATGTTCCTTGCTGTGCTGGAAAAAATTCCCATTTGATGTGTTTTCTGTAATTGTAAAGGATGGCGCTGACACAGAGAGACAAGACTCAGAGAGATAATGAGAGTCCACAGAGTATCCAAGTTTCTTGTCTCCACTATCCCCAAGTGACAGATTCTCCACTAGTATTCTGTAATTTTGCTACATGAGCCAATAAATTCCCTTGCCTTTTTGTCTTTTATTCTTAAACTGGTCCAAATTGGATTGCTGTCATTTGAAATAGAAAATTTCTTACAAACACTTAGTATGTTCCAAATGCTGGATTAAGCTTTTTGAATAGATTATCTCATGTAAAAATTCAAATAATCCTATAGGGGTGACAATTTATTATCCTCCATCATGCACTTTAGGAAACTGAAACAAGGATTTGGGAAATATTAATAATAGGGATCTAGAAAGAATAGTTATGTATACATATGTGTGTGAGTGAGTTCATTTGTCTATGTACAAGGTATGAACATACAGATATTTGATATAGGTAGATAAGTAGACAGATAAACAGGTAGGAATATAGAAATGTAAAGACGCAATATCTTATGGTGATTAGGAGCATGGATCTGTAACTGTATTACATGGGGTAGAATTCTGTTTCCAGCACTTGTAATTCTAGCAATGCTCTCGACTACTTTGGGTTCTAGTTTTCACATCCATAAATAAGGGTAATAACTGTACTCACTTTATAGAGTTACTGAGTATTAAATGAGTTAATACAATATATCATTTAGAACAATGAATGATATATGTGTATAAACATTCAATATAAATTTATATATATATAGCTTTAAAAGTATATATACATTTATATCAAATAGCAATGCATAAGGTACAAGTAATAGGTAGCGATTATACAGACGTGTTAATGTTAATGATAACTGTGATCATAATGATAGCCACCACTGCCTGAGTTCTTACTATGTGTCACTTGTCTGCTAAGCACAACTGGTATAACTTGTGACTGTGATCCACACAAACCATGTGTAGACGCCAGCTCTATGACCCTTTGAATGAAACTGGGTCTCTCTGGTGACAGAACATTTTTTTTTTAAATAACACTATATGTATGTAAACACAAATATTCATAGCTTAAGCAATTTTAATTAAAATAACATCAAAAAGAACTATATTAACTTTTTGAAACAATATCCGTGCTCTTATTACCCTTCTCTAGTTTTAAAAACAAATCATTTTCTCAATGTTTCAGAAATCTGTATCTCATACAATATAAGGGCATATTCTAAACGCAACAGATTTGCTCTTTAAAATGTTTTTGAATGATAGGTGTAACATTTCTATATACAAAAACATCAATCTTCACATATAAAACTACGTATAAACTCATGTGTTTGCCCCCAAACATGTGCCTATATCCCCACTGAATCTCTGAACACCCATTTCCAGAGAAAACTTTCTCCAGCACATAAAGGAAAAGAAGTTAATATTGTATTGTTCTTCCCTATCGCTCCCAGATGAAACGGGAATCACTGCTCATTTTGCCATGAGTTCCGGTTGAGAATTTCTGAGCTCATTTGAGAGGATTTTCTTTTTCTCTTTCTCTTTCTTTTTCTCTTTCTATTTCTCTTCTTCTTTCTCTCTCCCCCACTTCTCTCCCTCTCTTTCTCTTTTAGATCCCTAACAATTGACAAGGAATTTGTTTCTTTCTTAGATTGTACTTGGACTGCATTGTCATTGAGATCTGGGAAGAGTTCAAGAAGGTAGGGTCGGAAAAGGGTAGGGCCAGATTCTGCCCTGTATTGATGTGTATCTCATAATTTAAAAAATAATCTCAAGTCTAATAATTAGTGTGCTATAAATAATAGATTTTTCCTATCTATATTATTTCAGATAGAAAAAATGATATTAGTAACATTAGAATTTGGATTTAAAAACAATTTTTAATCACAGATGCTTATCAATATTGTGAAAAATTTTTGAAAATATATTACAAATATTACAAGAAAGCAATTAAAAGTAGCCATTTTTAACAGTTTTTCTTGTTAATCAATTTAACTAAATTTATTTCAACAAATATTTATTAAACATTCACTAACAACTGAGCAAAGCCCTCTAAGTTATAGATATACTAGAACATTTCCCTAGTTTGCTAAGATTATTACTCCAGTTTGTTCTCTTTTTTTTATAATATTAGAGGATAGAAACTAATGGAAATTATACAAAAGGATTTCTTTTAAAACACTTAACTTTCTTTCAGCTAATAATAAATGGATTTAAATTAAAGAAAAGAAAAATAAATAAATAAATTGATGGATAGTCATGCATTCTCAGATTCTTAAATGTAATATTCGGCTTTGCAATTTAAATTCATTCCAGAAAGTTTGTCCCAGAAACTTTGGCATTACAAACAATCAAAAAAATTACAACAACAGAAAAGATCTGAGATAAAACCATATGGATTCCTGAGATTTATACTACGCTGTGGTTTCGTAGGGTATGAAGTTTGCTAATGAAGGAATCAGTCAAATCTATAACCTATACCTTGATTGGATTAATATCACAAGGAGGGTTAAATAAGAGTTAATAAGGGTTAAACAACACCAGAACAAAAATTTGCAGAACAAGTCCAAGTCACTAGTGCAGTTGATTTGTTTTTGCAGAGTCCATTTCTCAGTATTGATTTTTGATCTAGGCAATACTTTGCCAGGAGCTGCAGTTATTTGCAGTTGAAAGCATTTGCTCTGTTTTGTTTATTTCGTTGGGCAGCTCATGTCTATGTACAGTCACTGCCTGAAAGAAAAATTGGAAAAGCATACCAAAACTGCAGGGGCTTAATAGCAAGGTAGATTAATACCTACTTTTTATCTGGAGTGATTACATCTACCTTAATATGCATATGCATTGAACTTGGTATCCCATTTTTATTATCAGTTGGATGTGGAAAGACTCATTGTATTCGTATTGACACTTCCTGTGTGTCTTCAGCAAGAGAGACAGCTGTCCTTACAGTAATGATTTTGCTATACTCTTATCCGAGGCAAGGATCAATCAAAAAGTAGCATGCAAAAAATCAAGGCAGTATTTTCCACATCTGTGTCAGAATATGCAGTGAATCTGCTCACACACAAGCTGAGTGGACTGTTCAATATGGTTGCTATTTAGGACATAAAGTTGTCATGCACTTGTTTGCTTATGTATCTGTCTTCTCCAATGTACTGAGAGTTCTTTGAAACAAAATAATTGTACTTTATTTATTTCTGTAATTATCCATCAGGTATATTTTCTGTTGCATAAAAGATAATCAGAATACATTTGTTGAATAAATGAATGAGCCAATGAAAAGCATTAACATTTCCATTGAACTAATAAGTAATGACAAAAAGAATAAAAGAACATGTAAAAAAGTCTTGAAGCCTTTTTGTCAGTGTCAATTACCTTACCAAAAAACCTTCCTCATACAGATAGTTTCCTATCTTTTCATAAAATTATTTTCCAAAGTACTTCTATTAATTTAAACCTACTAAAATATTCTGGATATATATTTATTAAATCATTTAGTTTCTTCCTGATAAATTAATGAACATCCCTCTGGGATTCCGAAACAGGAGAAACATGAATGAGGTAGAATTGTTATTGGCAGAAAATTCAGAATATATGAATATATTGACTAGGTGTTATAAATATATCAGTACGGCAACTTTATTTCCCCTAGAATCAACTTCAAGTGTTTTACAAATAAAAATAGAATTATATGAATAATGAACAAATACTGAAAGAAAAATATTAATTTTTGAACTGTGGAACTACCCAAACTGCAGTATGTGTTAATAGATTTACTTTGGTCTCATATTTGTAGCTAGAACATTGCAAGATATTTATTGCTTAAAATAGAAAAAATGAAAAAATGCAAAGCTATGAGTCAAATATTTTACCTCCATGAGGAAAGGAATTTATCATCTTTGAAAAAGGGCTCACTCAAAAATGCAATTCTTAATGGAAAATTAAGTTGTTTTTTTTTTTCCTATAGTGTAAATAGAGAGATTTTGCAGAACAGTCTGGAGATTTAATTCATTTCATTCTGTTACTCAAAGTTATCTAAAGTGTTGCCAATATTTTATGTTGGTTATCATTGCTTGATCACAGGATTTTGTTTTCAACCATTTTACAAGTGTGTATTCCTTATGGCAAACCTATGCTATTTTTCATTCCTGTAAGAGTGATTTCTGGAACACATAGGTGTAGATCAGGATCCCTTTCTGTATCAGAAAGAGTTATAATCTACCTGAAATACATTTTTTCCTTGCATTAGGAGCATGCCAAGAATATAAAAAGTATTCTTTATTAACTGATGAGTTATATGCCCATCTGAAAAATGAAAGCAATTTTTATAATAAAGTTTTTGGTGTGGTACATTTTTACTCAAGTTAAAACTATTACAGAGCCACAAGTTTAAATATCATGATATCAATGAATTAATTTACAGTGAAAAATGTAGCTATCAATTAGGCTAGTCATATTCAGGGTCACTGTTACCTTTCCTTCTCAGCAAACCTACTGGGAAGTGAAATATTGTTCAGAAGGATATTTAGTAAGTTTGAACTTTGAGCAAGTAGATCTAGTTCTTTCATCTGAATAGTTGATTTGATCAAAATAAGGTAATATAATGCATCCATCTCTATTATGCTAACATCTGTGTTGCATGAATGAGACCCAGGCTTTCATGGGCCAGTCTAGTTTCCCCAAATAGCACTGTAAGAAGACTACCAAAATATTTGTTCTAATTATATATTATGTAGACTGCTCATTTTCCTTCAAGTTATTCTTTCCTTAGATAAAAGTCAAAGCAACTTTCTGGGATAATTTTTCTTTCTTTCTTGGCTATAAGTATCCTTTTAGTTACTCTTCTCTGAATTTATCCCATCTCTCCTTACCTGGATTTTGGATGGCAATCTCTTAGGTGATCCTTCCACTGGAAATGAGACAATTCTTGTTAGTGTTTAAAAATTCTGAAATTAAATTATCTGGGATCTTAGACAAAATAGGGTTAATAAAACAATCTATTTAAGGAGACTATGTCTAGGACACAGAAAGTGCTCAAAAGTTTTATGTACTTTTTTTCACACCTGTGAATATAGAGATAACATGGATTTGGGAATCAAATAGATATTTCATTCATTTAGCCAGTATTTGACTCATAGCTTTGCTTTTTTTCATTTTTTCTATTTTAAGCAATAAGTATATTACAATCTTCTAGCTATAAATATGAGAAACCTGGATGCCATAAGCAAATTATCACAAATTCAGTAATTTTTGTAAGATAGCTTCTTAGATTATTGTATTAATTACTCATAGTAATTATATAATTCAGAAAAAGGAAAGAAGTTGAGAAGTTAAAATATGGAGAGTGAAAAGGATGACGTGATTTTAAAAAGAACAATATCTCTGCTAAAACCAGTTCACCCTGGAAACTCTGATAGAAATTCTAAGCTGTAGGCAATTTGATCCAAAGCACATTTAAATTTAATATCGTAGAACAAGCTCTTTTCATGCCCCTAGTAAGAATTGAAGTGACAGGTATAAAGTGTTTCAGCTATTAGACTTTCATGAATGATATTCCAGATTGCAAAATATTGTGTGTTTTATTTTGATCAGATTTGTGTTTCAATTTTTAGAGAAGACTTGTTTCCAAAACCATTCTGGTTAAAATAAAATGAAGTGTTTTATAAATTAAATTTTAAAAATTAAAACCGAGTTACTTCTCTATCATGCTCTTATCAGAGCTGCTTCTATTTTTTAACCCCATCTACTCTGTAAATTATACATACAACTTTTTTTAGATGACAGTCAACTATAAAATAACTTAAAAATTCTCATCTCAAGGTATCTTTTTTCTACTTCCCCATAAACCTGAGACAGTGACAAGAATTACAAAACATGGGTTAGATTGTAGTTAAGAATCTGAAAAAAAGCTTTGAATTGGAAATGAGTAAGATTCACTGATTGTATTACTTTTCTTTGCTGCATAACAAATTACTAAAAACTTTGCAGCTGAAGATAACACAAATGTATTACCTCCCAGTTTCTGTTGATACAAAATCCAACCACAGGTTAGTTGTTTCCTCTGCTCAGAGTCTCATCAGACTGAAGTTAACATGTTGGCAGGGACTGCAGTATCATTTCTCACCTGAAACGTGGGTTCCTCTTCCATGGCCACTTAGGTTGTTGGCAGAATTCAGGTCCCTGCGGTTGTAGGACTGTGGTCTCCCTTTTCTTGCTGAGTGTCTCTCATCTCCTAGAGGCCGCCCTCTGGTCCTACCCACAGACCCTCTGACAACTTAACAGCTTAGTTCCTCAAAGCCAGAGGCTACGGTAGAGCCTTATACAATGTAAAATAATCACAGGAGTGACTAAATTTCCCACCACTTTTTTCATTTAACATGATCTTATCAAGAGAGTGGCATCTCATCATATTAACAGGTCTTGCCCACATTTTGAAAGCAGAGGGCACATACACCAGGGAGTGGGATTCTCTGATTCTACCTGAGAAATTTGCCTACCATAGTGACTTATTGCAAGTGTACATACAGTCACTTACCCTCAATTATAAATTTTAAGAACTCTAAAAAATGACATTTTCTAACTCATTTGATGACAGTATCTGAGCAGAACTGAGAGCAAATAGAATGTATTTAATCCATTTAGTACAAATATGCATGTGTGTTCCCAAAATATTAATATGCCTGAGTATAAGTGTACTCTGTATATACAATAAAACAAATATATATTTTTATGTGTATTATGCAACTCCCCATGAGGGTTGTTCATTAATATACCAACTACGTTCGGTATTACCTTTCTAAAATCTAAAAAAATCCCAAGTACTGAAACACATTGGCCCCCAAGGGTTTCAGATAAGAAAACTTTAGATTTGGACCAAATGTATTAAATCTCTGACAAGGAGCTCATTGACAAAGGGATTATTTCAAAGATATAAACCTTCGGATAAGCTCAACATTTGCTGAATTAAATGAACTTCAGCAGGATAAGGATAAGAAAAAGCAAAGAAGAAACCACTATTGTTTCTTTATATTTCAACTCTGAATTCACTGGTTCCAATTTCACTGAAAGCACCTTTGAAAAACAGGGCAGTATCAACAGATAGGGATGTAGATTACATAAAAGGTGAAGGAAAAGATTGCTTTTACTGATTTGTTCAAGTTATTCAACAAATGACCTCATAAGAGGAAAGATTATATTTGTACTACTAAACTGTAGAACAAAGGAGAATTATCTCTTTTATTTTAAAATCTATAGTATGTTAAAATCAAGACCTTTTTTTTTTTTTTTAATAAGTGTGTTTATCTCATTCTTTAGCCTGAGGCAACATATCTGGCTCTCAGGGCAAAACTTGTTTCACTTAAGAGGCTAATTTATCCATCCAGATTTTGAGTCAATTAATAAAAAATTTATAGGCTATAGCTTTCCCCTTTCTCCCAGATTTCAATCTTAAATCAGTAAGCAGTTGTATTTACTGAAGGAATTACCATATTTTAAAGGAACAAACGTATAGCTGCTTGTTGACAATTGCTAGGAAAACAAAAATCCTCAATTTGTACCTATCAACATTGAATATATAATATGAGAAAGAAAAAAAAGGCTTATAGACAAGAGAGAAATGTAAATTGGACTGCCACCACATTCTCTCTCCTCTGAAATGTATTCTAATTTACATGTAATATATGTGAATTTACAAGCAACACCGTAACACGTACTTGAAAGCAATGCTTGAGTTAATTAAATAAGCTCCTAGGAGAACACACATCTCATTAGTTCTTTGCTATAGTCAGGTTGGACTTTGAGAATTTAATTCAGGATATTTGATTCCTCATAATGAGCAGAGTGATCTTACAGAAGCTGTTTTTGTTTTTTTTTTTAATGTCATTCATTGGATTGTTAAGCAGCTTTTAAACTGCTAGTTAAAATGATATATCCCTCATTGTCTAAATAGTGCCAAAGCAGTCAATCAAGCGAGTTAAATCAAACTACTGTTATTTCCATTTAAAAAAAAAAAAACTAATAAATTCATCAGATTAAGCAAAAAACAAAACAAAAGGCAGTTAATGGATTTTTTTCACCCTTCAATAGCCATATAAATACTTTGCTGTCATATAAACAAAGCAGGTGAAGGCTCAAAAGGGAAGTTATCAGAGCTGGGACTTTGCTTTTCAAACAACCATCCCGACTCATCTAAAGAGTGAATTCTGACTCATTACTAGGTGTTTCAGAAAGCACTCAGTCTGGTGGAAAATATAGCTCCTTAGTGTTTTCATTTTAAAATAGCATGTGTCTGCAGATACTAATGTATTAGCATCGTTTTGTTTATGAAGCTAAAGTGTATGGTAGACAAAATCTGAGTAGTGGTAGAATTGTGAGATTGTTAGCTTTCCCTTCCTAAGAAAGCAGCTTGGTAAGGAATCCATCAGATTTTAACATTAACTATTGGCATTTTGCAGAACTAGCATGGGTGGAATTGGGTAAAGGGGGAGTTCTATCTAGGGTTTCTGTTAATGTAAGAGACAGGATTGGGCATTTAGAGGAACCAATGATAGATGACATGGTGCTGCAGGCATGTATTAAAATATTTCAGGTTTCAGTTGGATCAGATTTTCTGTTATTTACTGGTGAAGCTGCTGTGTTTGATAGGGAAAAATGAAGATCTGAGTTTTATAATTAAACTAATTATTGTATAAGCAAATTCCCTACTTAAAATGATGTTGATGAAGGATTGAAAATTGACCATTAATAGCATTTTCTGCAATGCTCGTTTGGACTAGAAGGAAATTAATTGTACGAAATAAATCTTGGAAGCTGACTTGCATTTAAAAAATCCCAAGCATTTATTTACAGGCTTTAAGCAGACTTTATTGCTTAAAAATTAAATATGTAGACTCACGGGTAGGTCTCTTCCCCCTGGGAAAAAACTCTTGCACACACCCTTCCAGGCTGGCTGTCCATCCCCTCGAGATCCCAGGCTCATACTCTTTTTATGAAGGTCTGAATCCTTTTGGAAGCAAGCAGCTATAGTGTCAATTAATCACTCCCTTAAACTGATATTGGGAACTGTACTTTTAACTTGGCTGAATTATCAGTATTTCTTCACCCATTTATATATATACACACACACACATATATATGTATAGAGTTATTGTGGTTCCTCTGCATAGCCAAATTGGGTAAAAAACACAAATTTATTTGGAGTCATTAATAAACTTATTCCTGTTCTCCACCCTACCCTTTTATTTTGCTTTAAACTCTTCATAATTTGAAAGTGAAATGTGAATTATGAAAAAAAGATAGATAAAAGCAAGTGTGTCTGGTTAAGCTTTTGGGATATTAATTTGCTTTTTTTTTTTTTTTTTTTTTACTATCTCCGGCTTTCAATTCCAAATAGGTAGCTAGACTTTTGTATTTCCTTCCCTCAGGAAATTTTATACAACACAAAGTAAAAACATGCTGAAAGACAGAAGTTCCACCTGTCTGCAAACTTAAGGTCATTGAAAAGATGATGTAAAGTGTCAGATGTAAGAGTAACACTGGATGATTTCCTTAAAAGCAGTGCTTGAGAAGAGAAGGATTCTTGGGGGTTGGAAAGAGTGAACGTTTAGCAAGTTGCTTAATTGGCCAGAGACCATGCCTTGGTCCATGGACTGCAAGAGTGAGCTGATAAAATCTCACAGAGTGCAAGTTGTCCAGGATACCCATGTAAGCTAGATCCTCTGCTCAGAGATTCTCAGCCTCAGCGGAGATGCCCATGTTCCACAGGAGACATGAGAGACTGGAAGCCAAGAGAAACATGATTCAAGGCACCACAGAAACAGGAGTTCAGCAATGACTGCAATGCACTGGAGAGCAAAAGCTCTTTCTTCCTTAGGTTTTCAGCACCTTGTAAGCCTCTCTGGCACTGCACAGGTCTTCTAAACTACCAAATACAGGAGTTTTCTACCATCTCAGTAGAATAGGGATTTAGCATCTTATTTTATTTAAAGACAAGTTTTGGTTTTATTTTATTATTATTATTATTATTATTATTATTATTATTATTATTATTATTATTATTATTAATTATTATTATTAATTGAAGTATAGTCAGTTTGTTACCAGGAGGAAGGAAATAAGAATTAGCTCAGTTCTCAGTCACCCAAAAAAAATGAATTTTTAGCAAGAGACAGAAAGTGTGATATAAACAAGATTTTATTAGCAAAGTAAAAAGGTAGTAAAGTATAGTACAGTCCCAAGAATTGGGAGCAGGCCAATCCAAGAGAGGAAACAATGGCTCCGCTTCTTTGTATTTCCTATTTTTATATCCTGGCTTAGGGCGTGTTTTCGTGATTGATTGATTGATTCACTGCTCAGGTTCTTTGAGTGCTCAGGCTGACTGACAGCTCATGTTCCTTGTGCTCAGGCACGCCCGTCCCTTTTGTGCAGGTTCTTACCCATGATGCACACAGAGGAACCTACTGGACGGGGCTCAAACTGCAATGCTCATTACATTATAATGAGCACTGGGTCATGTTAAGCCGGGTCCTTCTCTCTACTGTGCAGCTGCAGCATTTGATCCTAGCCAGCTTCTTTGCTGGCCTTCATTTAGAGAAAGTAAACGTTTTTGGAGCCTCTTATCCTGAGTGCAGGCGTACTGTTATTTTCTGGGTTACTCCTTTGTTCTTCCTCTTGCCCTGCCCGGTGCTCATTTCTATCTAACTGCCTAACAAGTTTACAATGTTGTGTCATTTTCTGGTGTACAGCATAATGTTTCAGTCATCCATATACATATGTATTCCTTTCCATATTCTTTTTCATTATAGGTTACTATAAGACATTGAATATAGTTCCCTGTGCTATACAGCAGAAACATGTTATCTGTTTTATATACAGCAGTTAGTATCTGCAAATCTTGAACTCCTAATTTATCCCTTTCCATCACCTGTCTCCCCTGGTTACCGTAAGTTCATTTTCCATGTCTGCGAGTCTGTTGCTGTTTTGTAAATAAGTTCATTTGAGTAAAAGCAGTCTTCTAAGGACGATGCTTCTTGCACAGTTATCTTTGTGGCCTGGAAAACATACTTCCTCAAAAAAAAAGTCAAAGGTCAAAAAAAGAAACACCGTCAAAGAAATATATAATAAATACATAAAGCTTGATGAAAAACCAGAAGCCTCCAATAAGCAAAATCCATTCAGAAAGCCGCACCAAACTTTTATTGTAAATTGTTAATTCATATATATATATATATACCCTCACTATGAGAATTACTGAGGGGAGAGGATATTCTAAAGGAAGAATCTTTCCAGAAATGTTGAAAAACATCATTAATATCACCAAAATCACATAACAGGTTTAATAAATGCTATAACATACCTATAAAAATACATACCTCTATCTACTTTGGGGATTTAGGTTTTTTGTTTTTTTTTTAATATCCAGTTCATAGATGACCTAGGGAGTGGAAGTAAGCCTCATAGACAAAGCCTACGTGGGATCCACTGAACCAGTCTTGATGGTATCCGTGACTGCTCTACCAAATGTGACAAAAATTCCTTATCATTGTAACCTGAAAATGAGTTTCACCCCACTGCTTAACACAACCCAGTAATGACAGTTTCTTTTAGAAAATATTTTTAACTTTCTTGTGTTTTTCATAGGATTTTTTTTTAAACCATGAATTCTCTTAAAAAGAGACCTAGAAGAGTTTCTAGGTACTTGACAAGTTGCGTGGCTGTGCTGTCAATTATGACATCTTATAATGAATGGTAATACAGATGAAACATCTGTTTGATCATTCTCTGACTACATCTGTTCTGTCACACTTGACACGTTGAGCAGGAGTACATGAAAAATTCGAGGAAAATTTGTAAATGTGAGTGCTAGATCTCTGATTTGAAGGTTGAAATGAGTTAAAATAACTAGACCCTTTCAGAATGTATTATAAAAGCACCGGATCCTCAGTTGGCCTTGTTTCAGCACTCAGACCCTTTCAGTAATGAATCCTTTCTTTGTAAATGCACTATATACTTTTAAAACAATGCCAAGATATAAATTACCACAATTTATTATTAAAGAAATTTTAATCAAAAATTTGCACCACTTTTTTAAGTGCTGGGATATAGCCTCAGCTCTTGTGGAATTTATATACTTAAATATGAATGTGCAAACACAGAACAAAAATAAACACAGCAAATAACAAATAAATACCACAAGTTGTGATAAGTAATCTGAAGAAGAACAAAGCCAGATAAGGAGATGAGGAGGGAGGAGTGTGCTAAATTGTATAGAGTGATCAGAGCTCTATGTTAGCTCCTGCAGAACTTTTAAAAGACTGATAACGCAAAGTGATACCAAGTCCACTGTCATACAGAACAATGGGATGGAGTCAGAGCCAAAAGTCTGATTTGGATGGAGGAATATTTTGTATGGACTCTCTGGGTCAGATTGAACTTAAATTTTACATTCCGAGTTGATCTTAATGCCTCAGGAAAACAGAGTTGCTATTTTCAACAAGCTGTTGAAGCTAGAAAGTTTATAATACATTATTTACTCATGCCTTACTTTAGAAATTCAGATTATTTACTGCTTCTGAAAATAAATACAGTGAATGCCATTTGCCTGTTGAGAATCCTCTCTCTTAGGGTCAGTCTCATGCTGCACATTATCTACATGGTTCCAGCACAAACGTCTTTGTTTTATTTTGCTCCTACTCCTAGTCATAATCGACCCAGGGATGGGCATCTCACCCACGCGGGCCGGATAGACTCACTCATGGGATTTTTCAAAGTTGGGAATGGAATGTATTTTAGTCGTCAGCAGTCATTTTCCTGCCGTTTGGTTATTTCTGAAAAGCAGAGTCAGTCTGAGTGAGAGAGAAGGAAAAAAACAGAGAGAGAAAGAGAGAAAATTAATGAAAGGATGAGAGTCACAAGAAGTGTAAAGTGTGCTCTGGTGGCATTTGAGTCCCTGGCTCCAGTTGTGCCTGAGGCCAGATGTGCTCCTGTCTTTGTATACTATGAGACGCACTAGTAAACACAACAATTTTTTTTTTTTTTTTGCTTAAACTAGTTTAATTAGATTTGGTATCTGCAAGCAATATCCTAACTCATATAAAGAGGCTGCATCACTATATTAATCAGTGTTCTTCAGAGAAACAGAACAAATAGGATGTATATACATATTTCTGCCTCTCTTTGTGACTAATACATACGTCTCTCTCTCTTTCAGTCTCTCTCTCTCTTTCTCTCTATTTATTTTAAGGAATTGGCTCACATGATTATATAGACTGGCAATTCCAAAATCTGCAGGGTAGGCCTGCACGCTGAAGACCCAGGGGGCAGTTGGCACTACATCTAGAGTCTGAAGACAGTCGGGAGGCAGAATTCCCTCTTCCTCTTGGGACCTTAGTCTGTTTTCTCTTAATGCCTTGGGCTGATTTGATGAAGCTCACATATTATCGACGGTAATCAACTTTAGTCAGAGTCTACCAATTTATGGTTAATCTCCTCTAAAAAATACCTTCACGACATCCAGACATGGGTTTGACCAATTATCTTGTTACCATGTCTTGACCAAGTTGACACATAAAATTAATCATCACAATCACCAAATCCAGTAAATATGAGACTTCGCTGTAATTCGATTAAATAAAAAAATTATGACCCACACATGTATGGGCAGCTGAGTTTTTACAAAGGTGCAAAGGCAATTCAGTGGAGGAAGGAATGTTTTTCCAACAAACTGTGCTGAAACAATTAGATTTTCATATGCAAAATATGAACTTGATCTGTACTTCATTCAATTTACAAAGATTCACTCAAGATATATCATAGCTATATATTAAACCTTTAGGTTTCAGTTTTAACTAAAAACCTTTTGGAAGAAAAAATAAGAGAAAACATTTATGAATTTGGGTTAGTCAAAGAGTTCTTTTTAAATATAACACCAAAGCAGTGGATGCTAATTTGCATAATTTGCTTTGCTATGTTCTAACAAAAACCATAGAAAATCCAGGACTAAAAAATTTTGAGTTGACCAGGAGTTAAGAAAGTGAGAAAGTGTGTATAAACTCAAGGAAAAGAGGCTGAGCCTATTTCAAGAGTAATAAGCATGGTGCGGGAGAGAACAGACTAACAGGAGGGGGAGACAGAACATTTTGGGGGAAAATGTGCATTAATGAAATTATAGGGATAGCAGGATCCTCAAAGACAAATTTTGACTTGATTAACTGAACTTTGAAAGTACAAAGTGTCTTTTAACATAACCGTATAAAACAAAACCCTAGCTAGATAGTGGATTACTTTTATTGCCTTTTGTACAATCCTTTTGCTTTCTGATCATTCTGTTTGGTGGTTGGGAGTAAAGGCTTCACCTTATAAGAGGGAGCAAAACCATCAAATTCGTGACTTTTAATACTCTCGAAAAGTATTGTCCAGGCCCAAAATAGGATGCTGATTGAAGATGCAAAAGGGCATACATTCAGTCTATTCTTGTTCAATTTTAGCTGGACAGTAAGGCAGAGACAGTTAGAAATGAACAAGAGACATACATTTCCTCACAGGTGGGTTTGGATCCTGAGCTGGACGCTGCTTCCTTTGCTTTCCTACTGCTTCTGGGAAAAGGGAAGCATAGTGAATCCTTCTCATGTTTGGGAAAAAACTAAGAGTAGAGTAAAAGCATTAAGCCTCGTAATAAGTTCATGCTGCCACAATAGCACAGAAAGAAGGCTGTTGACAGTCCTATAACTCCATGCCCTTGGTGGGGTTTGGAGGGAGAGAAGATTTAGTGGCATGGATGCATCATCAGAGGAAATTCAGGCCTTGGATCATAGCATTAAACTAAAAAGACGGTGTAGAAAGGTACCAACAAACTCGGCAGAAGTAGAGATCAGACTGAGAAGTGGTCCTTCTCCCTTAGGTTAGCATCGGCTAACCTTAACTTAGGTTAGCATTGGCTCCAGAAAGAAGAGAGAGCTTAAAAAAAAATCCTGAATGTGACTTTGTATTAAAGTTCTAGGGCTATTAAGATTCAACTTCATTATGATTAATATAGGCATCTCTTTAATTGTTTAAAATTAGTTTTTTATTTGAAAATATGTATTTAATTCGATTTTTACATTGATATCTCTTTGAATGACTACCAAATAATTCTAATAATCAAATTATTATTATTTAATAATCATTAGAAAAATAATAACTGTTATTCTAGAATTAAATTTTGTGGTGCTACTAGAATGTGAAATAATTGGAGAAATGTGAAACAATTCTCCAGAAATTATAAATTCTATTCTTCTGTAAGTGTAATGTATTTTACTCTTAAATCATGGTTTCCTTTTTAAAAATGAATGGTCAGCAGTATATCATTTTTAATTGTATGAATTTTATTTTTGATATTTTAGTATATGCACTTCTGTTTTCTCTGTAATTGTCGGCAACTTCTCTTACTTTGTTGTGCTTTTTATCTTAAAGTATATTTTAGTAAATAATCAGCTTTTCTGGCACCACTTTCATTTTTCAAAGTTCTCTATATTTAGATGGTGTTTATAAATTTTGATCTTGTGAAAATTAGTTTTTAATAAAAATTGCTTATTTGTTTTTACACATGCCAGTGGGTAATGTCAAGCTTAGTGCAGTATCTATGTCAAATCAAATTCCATCTGTTCGTTGTATCCTGGTGCTAGGCATGGCGCCCGACCCAGAGTGGGTACCCAAGAAGTGTGACTTAAAATCAGTAAAACTAAAAGTTATTAAAATATGGGCTATTGAGTTTCATAATTATAATTTCTCTGTTATTGTTTATAATGGCAAATGCCTGATAGGATAGCCCTTGGCAGTTCCCACTATGTAACTTTTCCACTGACCTGAACTTTGTTTCACCCAGAATCCACACAGCGTCCCAGCCATTCCTAGTTGAACGGTATGGCCTTCTTAGATGAAGCCGGTTTACCATCCTTGCCCTAAAGGGAAGGGGCAGTAAAGAGACTGCTAGTAGCACAAAACTAGAGACAGCATCCTGATGCAGAGTAAGAGGGTGACTGAAGAGGAAGGGGGGAAACGCTAGCATGTATTCTTCTCCAACATGCTTCCCTAAGACAGCAAAGCCTGGTGAAGAGCGAAGCACATTAGTGCAGTATTACCCTCAGTCCCAGAGCAGGAGTGCCTGTATCCGTCGCATCCACCAGAGGGGAAGAGGTTCTGACCAGCACCTGTGGGGAAGGGTAGACAGCTGGTGGACACTGTGACAGGGCCAGATCTTAAGCCACACAAGGGTGGTGCTAAAATCAGGGGATTCTGGAAGGTGGTTTCTTGTCATACTGCAGATAGGATGTGCACTAGAAAAACACTACTGTATCAGTTCTCATTACCACAGTTATTGTACTCTCAGACTGTTATATATAACTTTTAACTACCTTACAGGGTGGCATTATTTAAGATAAAAACATAAGATCGAAGTAAATTATTTCGCCTAATTTCATGTTGCGTGACTCATCATCAACTTTAAGATGCTCCAGCTGAGGGGAAAAAGTTAATTTTTCTTTCACCATACAGATTACAATTTTAGAATGTACATTTTCTATTTTTGTGGAATTTGATGCATATATTAGTATTTATTGATTTGTATGATTATGTATTTAAAGAGTACATATTGAACATCACTATTATTTTGTCTGGTTTAACAGAGCATCTCAGTTCTGCCAACTTCTACATTTATAATTTTCTTTCTATCATGACCTGGTTTGAAAATGCTTTCTTAGTCAGTGAAAAGAGACGTGGGAGAGCATTCACTTATGCTGGAATTGAGGAAAATAAGACTAGAGTGAATTTAAGGTGAGGAAAGTTAGAAGAGATTGAGTCCTGGCATGGAGATCAGAAGATTAACTGTAGTCCTGTCACTGCTCACGTAAATTACCATAGTCAACTTAATTTTTCACAACCTTGCTATTTCTTTTTTTCTAACTGAATAGATCTTAGGCTAAGTTAGCAATTCTTGAGTTTTTTTCCCCTCCCCTGTCTGTAACTTACAATGTCAGATGACATTCATAATAAGCATGGTGGACTTCATGGGACAAGGAAACTATATGCATGTAGAAAGGTGAATGAGAGTAAAAATGATGTAAGAATAACCCTGTTTGATTTATATTTTTAAAGTGCCAGTAATTGACAGACTTACTGTATTTTTAATAAAGACCTACAACTAATTCATACTTTTATGATTTAGTTCCACTGGAATATCTGATCCCTACCTCCTTACAAAATATTTGAGCCTAAACCATGCCTTTAAAGTAGTCCCAAGAACTAGTGGCGTAATAAATGTCATAGCCTTCCTCAGCACCCTGTTCATGTATATAATGCATACCTTATAAGCAATAATGAAATATTGCTTAATTCAGTGGAAGTTTGGGGAATTTCACAACTAAAGTCTATTTATGCTGCTTTGAAAATTTAAGAAATTTTAAAACCACATTCTTTTAAATTCTTTAAATTCATCCCTGTGAGGATAGATGTATCATTTTATGCTTCCATGTGTGTGAAAATTAAACTTCTTAAATACTATTTAATAAATGTCTCCAACCCTTATTCTGGTATTATAGTTGCCAATTTAAAAAACTCCTCTGAGTGAGGTATCAAATATTTCCTTCGATCCCGTTGCCCTCTACTTATGTATTAAGTTAATGTGAATGATTCTAAGTATGGAGTCTCCTTATTGCAAATTCCAGTGTAACCCAACAGAGTAAGGTAAGTAACACCTTTTGAGGCTGCTGCAACAGAGTCATGACAGGGTACAAATTTTCAATTTCTATTCTGATCTTTAAAGAAGTATCTGTGGAAAAATTCTGACTCTTTACTCTCCCTGAAAAACTGGGAGGTATCCATTTCTCTCCATTCCTAGATCAGGCCACCGACATTTCTCACCTTGATTACCTTAAAGAAATGATGTCTCAACACCAGCCTGATTACACACCTAATCTGACATCCACGCTGCAGCCAGAGAATCTGACTGAAGACACATGAGCTTTCACTGTATAAAAGGCTTGAAGAGTTGTAGGATAATGACCGACTTACTAGCATCTAACAGTCCTTCCTCATCTAGATTCTGTCCGTCTCTGTATCCCTGTGACTCTCACCTCCTTTCCTTCAACCACAGCCAGACTGAGTCAGGAGGCTCCCACCAGCACATCACATGCTCTCAGGCTTCTGCGGTCCTGGGAGCAGGCGGCAGTGCAGAGCAGTAAAGAAAACATTCTCTGAATCTGGACTATATGTGAACCCTGGTTGTGCCACTCTCCAGCTGGGCCACTTGAGCAAGTTTTGATCTGTCTATGCCTCTTGTTTCTTTCTCCCTGGAATGGTAACTGAATAGTATTTACTCGATAGTTCCTGCATGCAAAGCACATGGAATCCTGCCTGGCATACGTGACCACTATGTAATCATTTGTGTTACTGTTTCCCTCATTCTGAAACACTCCTCCCCTCTCCACTGTATGGCTTTAACCCTACGATGCTTCCTTTAACTCTCATCCTAAATGTCTTCTTGCTTTGCTCTTTTTTTTTTTTTTTCTTGGAGGAGGGCAGCTCCCCATCTAGATTAAGAATTCCTTTTTTTTTTTTTTTTTTTTACCGCGTATCTACCTCCATTTATCATATTGTATGGCAGGGCACATTTCTGTTTCCTTGCCAATCCTAACAAGTTGCAAATGTGTGATCACAGAGACTGTGTTCATCTTGCTCATAGTGCTAATTCCAATGCCCAGCATAGTGCCTGACATGCATGACAGATGATAAATATCTGTGGCTAAACAAATAGTTTATAGTTTCATTAACAACAATTGTTGAACTTTAAAAAACACTGTGAGCATCTATAGAAGCACTCATATACAACTGCACCAGTAAAGAAACATTAGTGAATGAATATGTGTGTGTATGTGTGTGTGTGTGTGTGTATCTGCTAGTGGAGCAAACATATATTGTGTCATTGTTAAAATATCCAAGGTCACCTCATATGTACAAGCAAGAATTAGGAAAGATTTTAAAGTAATGTTTTTAAAGTCCAAGCAAACAGAAGTGAAAACTCTCACTGTGTGAAAGACTTATACACAGTCCTGAATTCTCATGTTATTGGAAACATAAAAAATGCTGTCAGGAAGGTAACTTGCTGAAAATATGATTTATCTATTATGTAGCTTTTGTCTCATCTCTGAGGTGTTCCACAGAGTTCTAGCAGATCAATCTATTAAATATTTTTGGGCTAAAAATAAAAATTAGAGCATTTCATATGCTTATTGGCAATAGTAATATATTAGGGTGGAAAAGAAACTAAGTTTAGAAGCATAATATTGTCCCTCCAAGTTAAAGAAATATGTGTGTGTGTTTGCAGTCATGTATACACTCAAATAGACACACAACACCTGGTTTATGGTGAACTCTCGATCTTTGAAGGTGTACACATAAAAAATACTAATTTCATTGTACCGTGTTCCAGATACGCTGTCACAAGTCCTTTTCTCTCTGATCAGCAATACTCTGACAATGTAATCAGATTCCTTAACTCTTGTAATTTATTCTTATTCTAACAGTCCCTTTCTGATTCTAATGATTGAGTGTTTATTTTAAAACTTTAATCTCGAATCTGATTCAAAACTTCACCCTGTCCCCACTCAAGCCCCTATGATACGTGGCTGTGGTCTGCACTTCACTCAAACTTCTTTCTCTCTGTCCTTTTTATTTGTGCTGCTTCTTCTGGTCTTAGGACAGAGAGGAAGGAAAAGGAAGAAACAAGTGTTCCCATCCATAACTGCCATTGTTTAGGCTTGACTTGCTGATCTAGCTCAGTGTCTTGTCTGTGAGCTCATCACAAATGAGTGCCTGCTGCGGTGTGATGACAGGGCTCTCCAGACTTCTTGCATGGGTGTTAGCAGTTTAGAAGCTTGTCCCCCAGAGAGGGGCTGCAATCTTCATTCCTCTGATATGCACCCCAGGCATGAGCAGTCCGAGCAAAGCCTCACTCACAATCTCACCTACGTGCCACAAGCCACAGAGCATTCCTGGGATCCATCTTAAATTAGGAGCTGAGAATCTCCAGCAGAATATCCCTGGACACTTGCAACCTGGCCGACCCTGCCATGCCATCTCTCCCCAGTTCTTTCTTGCCTTTTCCAGTACTTTCACCAAAAAAGAATCATCAGGTCCTTTGACTAAGCAAACTTCATTAGGAAAATGACATTGTAGCTGCTTCTTGGAGTTTGTGCAGTGTGTACTGTTCTCTTGTGGCTCCAGTCCCTTTGCTTTGTGGAGGAGAAACCATCCTAAAAACAAACGGGAAGGAATAACTTTGTTTCACAAATGCTGTACTTTACAAAATTGCTGTTTCCTTCTTCTTGTCCTTCTTGTAAATGGACCTACTAGATGTTGGTGTGAGTGGCCTCGGGGGCCCGGGGCTTTATGCTGGGGCTCGTTTTCTGAGGTTAGGATTCTTAGGAAGCCCTTCAGGGTCTTGGTTGATCCCAGCTAGGAGTGGCTCCCTGAGCACAGAATCTGAGAACATTTGAAGTCCCTTATCCTCAGCTTATAGCTTTAGCTGCAGTTTTAGAATAACAGCAAGGATCCCACTCAACAGCTTCCTGTGTTTTCCTCTGTGACTACAGCTGTCTACTTCAGATATGATGAACACTTCACAAGCTTTCCAGGGACAGCTCCATTGAAAAGCCTGAAGGTCTTATTTCATGGACAGTGTAACGTAATGATTGGACACACAGACGTTGGAGCAGGTGGCTTCCTTGGCAGGTTCCACCAAACTATAATCCTTTGTAAAAGAAAGATAATCATAATAGTGATTGCACTGACTTCTGCTAACAAGTTATATAAAGCCCTAAGAATAGTGTCTGATGCTGTATAAGCTCTAAATTGATGTGCTGAAAATTATAATTAATAATAAAAAATATCTAGAGAGTTCTTTACATTTTCAGAGTATTTTCTCATTTATCATTTAATCTTGCACAAACTTTTGTTGCAAGAAATCAAATGCAATTATTTCTATTCTGCAAGGAGCTGAGATGATACACTTAAAGTTCCACAACTAGTATTTGGCAGGGTTGCAATTTAGTACTTGGGGGCTACGTAAGTTCTTCAATTTTTCTTCTTTTTTTTTTTTTTTTTTAGTACAACTTTAATTTTTAAGTCTTTTTCCATTTGGACTAATGTGTTTCTATTTTTTATTGGCAGTTGCTTGTTTTTTTAACTCTTCTATCTGAATCTCTGAATACCTGAAACTCTTAACCAAGGATCCAGCGTATAACACTCAGTGATTACTTATCATTCATATTATTGTGATTTATAATTACTATTTATTGCCTCATTCCCATGCTAGACCATGAAGTCTTACACAACAGCTACTCTGTCTTAGTCAGAGTTGCACCACTAGTGCTCACAGTATGGTAAAAACTTAACAGATAGTCATTAAATTAAATAACATATTACTAATTCTATTAATATGAAAAAATCATAATGTCAAAACAAAAAAGACCAAGTATCGCAAGAGAACAATAGAAAAGGTAAAAATTCAGAAGCTGCCTGGTGCTGAACAGCTAAAACTCATGCAGGAATAAATATATGTTTTTTGTCAAGTTACAGGATTTTTCCAAGAAATATATTTCTGTCTCTGGCCCTTCCCCAGATCACTGCAGTTGGTGTATGCTGTGTTGGCACGTGTGAAGAGCCGGCTGCAATAAAATTCAAGGGCTTCTGCCTATAAAATTTTATATACTGCAGACTTTGAATCTGCATCACTTTGCAGAAGCAATATATTTTTTTTCCCATAACTTGGTGGTTGTTAAGGAAAAAGAACTTAAGAAAAAAATTAGTAAGTTCTTGAACTTGCCATTGTGAAAAATTAATCTAGAAACCAATGTCTTAAACACAAATCATTAGATAGGAAAAAAAATTATTACTTAAATAAAAGTGCTATAAATTAAGGAGTTCTGCAGTATATAAAGTCTTATGGCCATGGAATCTTGTTGTATGCTAATCACACTGCTTAAAGGCCTTCATTCACATGCAAGAGTGGTGCTAGTTTTTTAAAATATGTTATGTGACATGTTTGACTACACTTTTAGAAGCTTAAACTCATTATCAAGCTGAGAATGTGTTTAGATTTGTTTCCTGGCCATTGTTTTTCATTTTTTAATAAATTCAAATGTAAAAACCAGTAGAACAAGTTTTTGTGAAAAAAAGAGTATGTTTTATAATGCTGCACAACAATAAATTCATACTAAGCCACCTGGATTATTAGGCAAAGAAGTGCTTATTGAATTCCAAAATCATTTATGTTTAATTGACCATTTCTCAGAGAGGGGAGAAAAAAGTGTCTTACTTTCTTTAAGCATCTCTTCTGTTCAAGCTTAGCTTAGAGGCTTGAAGCCACAATGGTAAGAATAGTGAAGTGAGTCTCTTTACATGTTTATGGGAGCAGTTTTTACAGCAAGCATCTGAGATCATATTTGCTGCTGCAAAACATCAGCTCAGTGAATGTCTTTCTGATCCAAAGGGCAAGTATATGACTAACAGTGGGACACCTTCTACCATCTGAGCAGTTTTGAGAACATGGAATTCCAAAACAACCAGTCAACAGAGTTTATTTTTATTTATTTCATGACTTATTTTTCTGGTGGGGGGAGGCACTTGTCAGCATGTAATGCCGTACTGTTGGGGGTTGACAGGTTCTTGTCTTGTCACAGAAATAATTCAGAGACAAGACGTGGAAGTTAAGAAAGCAAAGCAAGGATTTATTAAGGGATAGACAGTACGCTCTCAAGGAAAGAGCAGACAGACCCAGGTGGGTGGCTGTTCCGTTTCCTTGGCAAGCTGGTTATATGAGTGTAAAAATGAATGGGCCGAATATTCGTTGGTAGGGAGGGGTTTTGGATTGTCTTTTCTGATCATCATCCCAGCTCCAGCTTCCCAGGCGGGGGGATGGATTTTTCATCCTTATTTAGTCTTGATTGGGAAGTTGGATGAGGTCATAATGATTGAAGGGTTACATTCAGATGGTGAGGATTCCTGTCCTGTCCCATCCTTTTGATTCCAGGACACTTATCAACCCAGAAGGTATGGTTTTGTATCAGTCCAGAGGATCTTGTTTTTCTTGGTCTGTCCAAGGACCCCCGTTGTTCACAAGATGTATGGTTTTCTGCCATTTGCCCATGTCCCCCTTTCTCTGCTCATATCTAGCTACCAGCCTGCTCTAACAATACTGCTCTAGTTACTTTTACAATAAGGCTATCTTAATTCCATTTCTTTCTTGTTCTGAATCTATTATAGAGAAATTTACCTAACAAAGAGATCTCAAGATCATCTTAAAATCTAGATTACATTTCTTAAAAATAGATTCCCTTACTTGTTAAGAACTATCTTAATTTATTCCTCATATGGGATGGGTTCAGTGACTTAGTCATAAATGTTTGTGTGTGTACATGTGTGTGTATGTATAAGCATTGTTGTAGTGATTCTTATTTGTTGGCTTTTTCTGAAAAGGCACTTATTGTTATCTGTGTGTTGAACTTGCGATTACCAAAAGTTTACATTTGGGCAAAAATGTATCACATTGTTTTTGGTGTATTATATGTTTCACAAACATATCAAACACTCTCTTTTCTTTTCTTGTTTTGCCCTTATTATTACTGAAACATGGATTTTCCTTATCCCTCTCCCATACCCAGACTTCCAACTACTGTCTTTCTGCTGAAGTACTTTCTTTCTCCTTCATGCTGTCACAGCCCTCTGTCTTCATATGTTTTTTGGTGGTTACATTTTCTTATTTCTATTAATATTATTTGGGTACATTTGTCCACCTCCCACAGAAGTACACAGTATACAAATAATTGCTGGATAAATTATATCACTGGCATACATGTTTAAATATATTCAAGTCTGATTGATTTTCTTATTATTCAATTGATTTTTGAATCTATCTTTTCTAAAAAAAACTTAACTACCACAGTTATCCAGTAAATGAGCTTTTCACAAATGGTGAAGTTAACACATAGGCTGAAAAACATTAGGTAAAAACTGACAAAGGATTATGGAATCTAGACATGGGGGTGACTCTTATATTTGGCTGAACAAAGAGTCATTGCAACAGGTATTTCAAAAATACCTGTACCTTAATGATGACCACCTAAATTCACTCTCTCAAACATCTTTTCCCCTAAACCATGAAGTCAACGATAATTGTAAAGAAAACCATGTAAGATCAGCCATAACAGCATTTCTAAGAGACGGAAAATACCATGAAGCTCAAATTACCCATGAACAGAGAAGTAAGTATGAACTCCCATCAGTGCTTTGACTAGAGGTCTAGTGAACATTGCAAGTCTGTGGGTGTGGAGAGTGGAAAAGAGAGTTTAAAAGACTCCATGAAAAGAAGGAAAGGGTGGTAAAGGATTTAGAGTACAGAGAAAATTATCCCTAGAAAGATGAAGTCCAACAGTAAGGACTAAATTACTGAACAGAGTTCTGGGGCATGGCGGCTCACAGCATCAACTGCAAGATAGAAATAAGAAATAAGTTACCAGGAGCCCAGAGGAGAAGAAAGACAAATGAAAATTTAACATGAGTAATTGAAGAAAAACATGTAAACAACCAGGAGAATGAAATTGAGATCTGTAACCTTTTGGTCTATATCCCTTATCACTTACTCTCTCTCTGACTACTTTATTTTTATCTCATTCTCTCTCTCTCTCTCTCTCTCTCTATATATATATGTATATCAATATATGTATATATGAATATATGTGTATATATATTCCCCAAACAGGATGATAATGAAACAGAACTAATTATATTTACGCATGATTTAGCAAGTCTTTGCCCAATTAAAAAAATGACTGAGCTCTATTATTGTGTTCCTGAGCTGCAACAGTTAACTCCAAGACATATCTTATTTAAAACTATTAATCTTTAAAGATAGAGAAAAATACTTTAGAGTTTCTAAGAAAAAAGATCAAATTACTTCGAATTACTTGTAATAGTTGGGAATTGTAGCCTGCTCTTGACTTCTGAAGAGCAGTATACAAAGCAAGGAAACAATGGAGCAGCAGTTTCAAGAAACTGAAGAAAAGAAACTGTGAGTCAAGAATTTTATGTCGAGGCAAACTTTTCTTCTTCAAGGATCAAGAGTATAGAAAAATCACCATGCAAGAACCCAGGGAACACTATACACACAAGCTGTTTCTGCAGAGTCTATTATATGATTAGCTTCATCCAGTAAAATATAACTGGAAAAATGTCAACAAGAGAACTGCTGATGAGCATTAATATATTTAATTCTAAAAATAAGTCTAAAACAAGGGGGAAGATATGAGTGGATAAATACTATGCAAATTTTATATGCTCTGGCAAAACAGAAAGTATTCAACTGTAAAATGAAAGGGGAAGGGAGAGAGAAAAGTGAAAATAGAATGAGACAATTAAATGTTGTGTAGCTAATAGATGTGAGTTAAATGATACCACCTAAAAATGAAAATCAGGTCGTAAAATGCCAAATAAGGGAGAAAGAGCAGAGGCAGGGATTTATGGGTTATGAGATATAAATACAAAGATAATAAATGAGTCAAACAGCCTAATTTTCCTAAACACCAAAAGAAATTTTAAAAAAGAAAACAAGACACAATAAATTGAGGAAACGCAGTGAGTAAAATACAATGCACATAGTAACTGTACCAAAAATGACAGAGTTAAACCCAAACATATCACTCAAATCAATAAATGTGGCTAGGGTTAACTCATCTTTTAAAATAAAAAGATTTTCAAGTTGGCTTATAAAGAAAAATCCAAATCTATGCTATATACAGGAAACACATTTAAAAGCACAGTCATTTCAAAAAGCTTAAAATAACTGAATGGCAAAAATGTATCCAGCAAATGGAAACAACAGGAGAGAAATCTTAATGTGAGACAAAGTAGAATTCAGGCCAAAAAGCATTAAAGGAGACACAGAATACCATTTTATATTGCTAATAGATACAGTTAATAAATACATACAAACATTATGAGTATCTATGCACCAAATAATACAACAACCACACACATAGACTAGAAACTGTAGGTGATACAAGAAGATATAAATAGAAAAACAATATCAATAATGTCTACTTTCCTGTTGAATTGTCTGTCTTATTGATTTGGAAGTGTTTGTTATATATGTATATATAAGATATAATTCCTTTGCCAATGTCATGGATTGCAAATATCATTCACGTGACTAGTCATATATATATTTGACTATGTGACTTGTATCTTCACTGTCCTAGTAGTGTAAAGATCTTAATGTTATTGCAGTCCAATATATTTCTTTTTTATTGTTAGTGCTTCTGTATTATGTTTTAGGAATATTTCCTTACCACATTTAAGGCAGATATTTTTATATATTTGGAAACGTTGTAGCTTTTAAAAAACCTTTCACTTTCTGATTACCTTTCCATCCTACATTATGTGTGTTGTGAGGTGGGAGTCAAGTTTTATTTTTCCATATGGATATGAATCTGATTCAGTAGAACTTCTTGAAAAGATTGTACTTTTCCTACTACCCTGCATTGCTTTTTTTGATATATAAGGTGCACATATATGTGAAAATCCACTTATGGATTCTTTATTTTATTCCATTGGTTTATTTGTGTATCCTTGGGTCAGTATCATACTGCCTTAGTTACTGTAACTTTTAGTAAGTCATGATACCAGGTAACCATGTTCTTTTTCAAGTTAATCTTGGCTAATATGGGCAATTTGCATTTTCATATACATTTTAGAAGTTTGTCAATTTTTACCAAAAATATCATACGAAATTTTGATTGGTGGTGCATTAAGTCAGTTCAACAATTTGGAAGAGAATTGGCAGTTTCAAAGTGGTGTAATACCCTTCCTGTTATTTATTTAGATCCTGTAGGATCTATATTGATGTTCACATGTAGGTTCCTGATATTAGTATTTTATAGTTTCTCTCTCTCTTGTTTTTCTTAGTGATTTTTGCCAATTTTATTAATTGTGCTAAGAATCAACTTTTTGCTTTACTAATCTTCCTATTATGCATTTGATTTTAATATTATTACTTCCTAGTCTTATTTTTATTATTTCATTCAATTTCTAGCTTATTCTTCTTTTCTAATTTAAATGTCTCTTTAATAATTGATTTTTAGACTTTCTTCTTTCCTAATTTTAGACTTTCTTCTTTCCTGATTTAAATTTTCTTTAAAATATGGTTTTAACAGCAATTTTTCTGTAGCATTTTCATTATCATTTAGTTTAACAATTTTTTCTAGTTTCCATTATGATTTTTTTTCCTTTGACCCTTGGGTTATTTAGAAGTATATTGCTGATTTTCTAAGTAATTGGGAATTTTTTATTTAGCTTTCTTCTGTTACTGTAGGGCTTTTATTCACTATTTTCTGAGACATATAATATTTTAATCCTTCATCACTGAGTATATGAAATTTTAGTTGGTATTTCATACATATGAACATAATATGTACTCTACAGTTGCTGATACAATCTTCCATATACTTCACTTAGGTAATATTTTAAAGTGCTATGTGTGTCTTCTATATCTCTTCTGCTTTTATTTATTTGTTCCTGTTCCCTTGCTCTATCAAGTAAAAGATAAAGTGTTTAAATATATTCCACTATTTTTCTTTATTCATCTATTTCTATTATTTTTTTCTTTATATACTTGAGAATATATTATCAAACACTAGAGTTATTACATGTTTTTATTTAATGACTGTTTCATGGCAGGTCCCTATTTATCTCTGAGAATTGTTCCAACTTGAAATTTACTTTCTGATGTTAGTAACTTTCTTTGTTTAGTGTTGATACTGTGTACATTCCATTCCATTCTTTCATTTCCAAGCTTTCTGTATTATTCCATTTAGATGTCTGTCTTATAAGTTGTGTTTTGTTTTTTGAGGCTAACAGTCTTTGTCTTTTTTTTTCCTGGTCAGTGTAAGTCCAAAAATATTTAAGTTTTAATTGACTGTTTTTCTGTTTTACTGTTTGTCCCTCTCCGGTATATTTATTTTCTGACTCTTTATTTTAATACTTTTGAAGTATTTTTTATCATTCCGTATTTTCCCATGTCATAGTTACTATGCATTGTTTTACTATTATTTTAAGGATAGTCTAGAGCTTAAAACATGCATCCTTGACTTGTTAAAGCCAAATAAGATTTAGTACTGTTACCCCATCCCAAACAATGTGAAAACTTTAGAACAGTTTCTCTTCACTTACTCCACCTGTGTGTGTGTGAGTGTGTGTATATATAAAACATCATTCCAATATATTTCATTCTATAAATCTCTTTTAATCAAGTGACATTGTTATTATTGTTTCATACAGTAATTATTTACATAGATTTGCCCATTTATTTATCTTATAACTCTTTATTTCTCCCTGCACCTCAGATTTCTTTTAGGATCATTTTCATTCTGTCTGAAGAAATTTCTCTAGTATTTTTTTTATGGGCCTACTGGGATTTATTTAGTTTATCTTAGTTTCTGTTTGTCTAAAATATCTTTGTCTTGATTTATTTCATTTTTGAAATATATGTGTATATGAATATAATTTTTTTTTCTGGGAGAGAATTTCTCTGAGTTTCTTATTGTTTCCCTTTGTTTTCTATCGTGATACTTGGATATACTTCTTGAACTTGCTCTTCAAAGCTAATAACAAACTAACATATTCTCCTTTTGAAACAACTACAGAATTTTTCAGTTAGAAAATTGTTTTTCTAGCCCAAAGGTCCTTTGAAAATTCTGTTTATAAAATACTTTTCAAACTATCCTTTACCTCTCATGTGCACTCACTGTAATATATAATATAACTAATTTCCTTCTGAACTCAGAAGGGTCATTACTGTTTTATTGGCTCTCTGGGCTCTGATGTGTGTTCTTGGGAACTCTAGGTGTCAGCAGACCCACAGTTGAAGGGAACATGCAAGCTCTCTTCCTTTGATCAGTAAAATCAGTAATGGATAGTGTGAGGGTTGCTGCTTTCCTACCTAAAAATCTTAGACTCTCCCAGCTCAGAAAACTGGAGGGCTCAACTCATTGGTTCAGAGCCTTCTTGGTAGCCTGGGACTAATATTAACCCTCATCTCATCCAGGCAACCTCTTCCAGGATCCTGATGCCACAGCTCAGACACTGGTCCTGCCTTCCTCAACCCAGAGGTGAATAATCCTCACACCAATTATTTCTGCCCAGACTCCCACAGAACTCAAGTCCTCAGAAATCATTTTACTCAGGAGAAGTAAAGGGACTGGCATGTTTAGTCCATATGAAGAACTGTGCTAAGGTCATAACTTCCTAGACTCTTTCACAGTTATTTACATAAAAAGAACTTGCTGGTCAATGTACGTGCATCTACAATTCAAATTCTGCACTTTTTTTTTTGTACACCTTTATGAGTTGGGTACCACAAATGACCTTCCCAGATGGGAAAATGCACCTAAGAACTCCTCGACTCATAGATACTAAGTGTTGTATTGGCAAGGTCAATAAGATACCATTCAGTGTATGGGAACTGTAATTTAGTAAGTAATTAGATGCCTGATAATACACTATTCTTTGTAAAAACAATGAAAATAAAATTTTGAGGTGTTTTCTGGATAGTTAAGTTAGCTACTCACCAATTTTGTGTCATAGTTCTCATCTTAGGGTACACCTTAAAGGCCAAGACCAGAAGGCACACATTAAATTTTTAAATTGCTCACTTAGCCATACTTTTTGGGCTGTAGCTTATTCTAAATGCTCAAGTTACCTAGTAGTTACTTCACGGTATTCTTTCATGGTCTATGAAAGTGAATACCACATTTAGGTAGCACAGTGGTAACTGATACCACCAGAGACGCAGATTATAGGGAACATAAGATTCTGCTGCCTTTTTGTATGTGTGCATTTCTCATAAAAATAGATTTAGTTACTTGCAAAAAGTCTTAATAATATGTTTTCTTATAATATATTCTATTTCAACAAAAGTAAAAGCAGAATCAGGTGCTGGTCCTGTCCTGTGACACAGTTATACTCCTAGTATTGTTTGCATCAATCCTTATGCTTGTGTTTAATATTCAGAAGTACAGCTTTAGTCAGCAGCCTTCTGAAATATAGCTTTGAATAATCCTCTTGCTCGTTGGGTTCTTTTCAGGATTTCCAGGAGCTATAAGATGAATTTTAAATGATACTTTGATTGGTTATTAAACTGCTCATTTGTTTTATAAATCAGTAGTGGATTCAGGTTGTAATATATTCACCATGGTTATTCTTACCTTAATTGAAGAATCCATAATTTATATGGCTATGTAAAAGAAAACAGAAAAGTTGTAATATACAATAAATCAAAATAACAGAAAAATGTAGTAGAAATTTATTTTGAAAAAAAATTCCTAGATGATTTCAAATCAATTAAAGAGTACAAAATTTTTGAATACGAATTATTTACAAAGTGTTGTAACAGATGAGATACGGATAAATAACATAGTGTAGTCAGTCATGCAAGCTAATATATGTAATAGGTAGAAAGATAAAAATTCTAAATAGGCAGTTAATGTTTCCATCCTCAAATAATTTTGGAAAACATGATTTTTTTTGGCAACTCAAAAAACACATGAAATTGTTAAAGGTTCTTATAGTAAGGAAAATCTGTTACCTTATTTAACTCTGAACTTCGCTGATCGTAGATAGAACCCTCATCACACCTTTTTTTTTTTTTATTCCGGAACATCTACTAATTCCCTTGGAAAACTAAATTTTTGTGAAACATTTAGTTGGGGAATTATTATAACCAGGAGAAGTAATTAAATTAAATAAATCCTGATGGTGGGGACCATGACAGTATCACAGATTTGGTGGTTTTGTGCATGGAAGAATTAGAAAGAAATTTCAAAGGTAAATCTATAAATAAGAACTACATATAAAAATATTGAGACAATAAATGTTTCAAGGTTTAATAATCACATAAGCAAGCACTTGAAGCAATGTTTCTGAAATAAGGGATAAATATGTACTTCTAGCTATTTTTGAAAAGTATTACAGTTATCAGACAAAACATTATTGATGTATGTGTATGTGTTTGTGTGTACACAGCACTGAAAACATAAATAGATGTGTAAGACTTATTTTTTATGTGAAAGAGGGAATAGCCTGTAACTATTGTTGCTACATGGAAAATAGCTGAATTATTTCCATTTTAAGAAAATTATGATAAAGACATTACAAGGTTAAATTGGATCATTTATTTATTTACTCAACACATTTATTTAGTGTGTATATATTTATACACACTATATATATATATATATATATATATATATATATATATATATATATATATTTACTTGAGATATATATATGTCTCAAGTAAAGTCTGAGGGTTAGAGATACCTAAGTGAGCCAAAATAAAAAATTCCTCCCTGCATGGAGCTGAGAGTTCAGTGTATCTTTTAATTAAGTAATTATAGAAATAAATGTAAAGTTACAGTACGTGGTTCAAAAGGTACAGTCTTTGATAATTGTGTTTAAGAGGAAGAGAAGTTTGGGTTAAGGCTGAAAGGTGAGCAGGATTTGACAAGGTGAAGGTTATGAGATGAAGCATGCCGGCAGATGACACAAAGACCTAGTGGAGGAGGTATTCAAGGTTGGAATAAAGACCAGTGGGGCTGGGGCAACAGAGGGGATGGAAAACTTGGAGTCTCTGTGCAGATAATGCCCAAATTAGTAATTGACAAGAAACGGATTTTATTTCTTAAATATAAATACCATAATGTTAATACGATTTTGATAGACTAGATTGTTCCTTTGATGTAAACAACTATGACACATATGCTTTCAAAATTAAGAGTATTTGACAACATGAAAGTTCAGTTTAGCTGAACAAATATTTCTTGAAGTCAAGTTCTAAAGGTAGGAAAATGAATACGATACAATCGCTGTTGCTGGAGGAGACTGAAACATAAATATCTGTGCCTAAGATCCCTCAAAGTTTTTCTGAGTGAGATGACACCTGAGCTGACACATGATGGATAAACAGGCAGGAGTTAAATCTGGAATAAGAAGAGTGATCAAGATAGAAGAAGCTGCATAAGCAGACATGGGAGGCGTGAGAAAATGATCTTGCCAAGAGCCCAAAGTAGTTCAGTGTTACTGGAATGTAAAAGGTCAGAAGGGAAGAAAAGGGAGAGGGTGCTACGGGAAAAAAGCAAAGTATTATATCACAGTAAGTCTTTATGAAAACCATTTTATGGACTTGGATTTTACAGGTCAAAGATTGGCGAATTATGACCAGAATACCTAATTTTGGCTCACTGCCATTATTTAGTAAATAAAGTTTTATTGGAACACAGCCAGTCCATTTGCTTAGTGTTTTCACACTTCAACAACATTACTGAGGAGTATGTTACAGAGACTGTATGGCCGACAAAGGCACAAATTATTATCTAACCTTTTACAGAAAAAGTTTGCCAACCCTTTCTATAGATAATGAGTCATACACAGTTTTCAAGCATGAAAGTTTCACCTTCATTTTATTTTAATTGAAATACATACGTGCCATTTTTTGAGTCCCTAGTACATGCCAGGCACCAGACTAGATGATTTACACATACTCATCGTATCTCAAAATGCCTTCCTAGGTGAACATTAAAGTCTCCGGTTTTATTGATTTGAATATGGAGATCTAGGAAGGTTAACTTGCTAAGGTGCAATAATTTTGACATTTTAGAATTGGATTTAAACCCTTTCTAACTCAAAAACGTATTTGTTCCCACAGTCTGGCAGCAGAGGAGAAAAATGAAGACAAGAAGTCCATGAGGTCTGGTTGTGAGAAATCTGTCGTAGGAATCTCACCAAGCCAGTGTCTGGATAGGAATTAGGTGGAAAGATGACAGAAATACATTCAAAAGTTTAGTGTGAGAAATGGGCAGAACTTCTGCACTGAATTATTGCAAGACTGGGTGGAATGAGTAAGGGAAAAGGAGGAGTTGGAAATAACCTTTGGTTTTCTGGTTTCAGTAGTTGGAAGGATGATGGATTCATTTATAGAGCTGGATAACTCAGGAAAGAAAGCAGATCCATAGGAGAGGTAGGAATAATAAATGATGTTTACACAGTGCGTATAATTTCCAGTGCCTAAAACAGATTCAGTGAGGGACACAGGCTGCTGACTAAGAGGCTAAATCTGGGAAGAGACACAGGACAGGTGCTGGACACCCATTTGGTTTTAGCGATGAGTAAATAAGTAGCAGAAGTTTCCTTTTATAAAATTTTATGAACTTTTATGAAATATATATTCTATATACATTTTAAAATCCATCAGGTTTAGAGTACTTTAGAAAAGCATTATGCTGTTTAAGAGCACGGTAGAAGCAGTCTGCCTGAGCTCAAATCTTGTCTCTACTAATTCTTGTAAGAGTGTATAATTTATTTCATTTCATATGCTTCTGTTTCATCTTCCCTCAAATATCTATTAGTAACAATACTTACAGGAATACTGTGGGGATTAAATGAATTAATACATGAAAAGATTTTTAAATAGTGCTTTTAGATGATAAGCACCATATAGGTGTTAGCATCTATTATATTGTTTATATTTTTTAAGTCTTAACATTTAGCATTTAAATAGGATTTTTCTACATAATTTTCTCCTACTGAATACACTGATGTTTATTCTAAAGTGGAAAAAGATGATTATGAGGCTAGAAAGAAGCTAACCCGAATCCAAGATTTCCTACATACGTCTAGATTAATCTGTGCTTCTAATATTTAAAAAATTAAAGTTCAGGGAACCTTTTTTAAAAACCTAAAATCACATATTACAGTTTGAGAGATTTTATTATGTTTTATGTCTAGAGTGAAAAAACTTATTTTACAGCATGTATGTTTCAAATTTATTCTCAAATTTTATACATTGAGCTTTTTTGTAAGATTTCAAGATTTCTTCTTGGATGAAAATGAAACCTGCCTGTAGTTGCTAAAGTCAATAAATGATAATATTCTTAAGTTTTCTCACCTGCAAAGTGGAATCCTTATAAAAGATGGAAACACTGCAGGTGATATACTCAGCACAGTATCAGACAAATAAATGGTCTACTCTTAAAATCTCTCCTTTTAAAGAGTGTATACACTTACTTTACCTAAATGGAAAGTTCAAATAAATTTACTGAGTTAGATGTGGGGGATCCAGTTGAAAACCAAAACACCTTGCTAACCACTCCTTGTAGAGTTCCACGCCCATTCTGTAAAGAACCAGCCATTGTCTTCTCTTTCTCTTATCCTGGTGGCCTTTTGACAGCTTTTCTACCAATTCAGCTCCTCCATTTCTGTTGTTTACGTAATAGTTCCCTTTGGCTCAGGTGTCGCAGCATTCCACAATTGCTTTATAACACTTAGGAACTGCACTTCATTCCAAACTGAAAGCATTCCCAACCCTAACATAGGCTGCCACAGATTGGTTAAATGAAGGAAAGAAGGAAGGGATATACACATATATGAATAAAAGATTTTTCTACTTACTACGAACTTGATTATCTTCTTGGTCTCCATGCTTCTGAAAGTATAGTCATGAAAAAATGCAACACTACTAAATTCTTTTATTATATTTCTTAAAAAATATAATGTTTTAGTAGAGCAAGCAGTCCTTGAGACTGAATGTTAAAGACAGTGGTGTGGGAAGCAAAATGAGTAACCTCTCAAACAAGAATGTGGGGTAACGCCCATTCAAAATTGTATCTACTATCTATTACTACTACTATTGGTATGTGAAAGTGATTTTGCTGATCTGGAGTATAAAATGCAAAATTTATGAAACATAAACACATTAAGTAAAATCAAAGAGATCAGCATATTATTTACTGAAAATTCTAGTCAAGGCAGAATATTTACAAAATTAAGTTTTAGACAATGCAAGGTTATGTGAACTTACGTGTGATTTTTGTTTTTGTCTCATTTTTATTGCACTTAGCTATAAAAGTTAGATAAAAAGATTAGAATGGTTGATTGAAATATCAAATAGTTTTGAAGGCTTTTTCTGTTTTCTTCTTATGCTTAATGTAGCAATTGGTGGCTGAGCAATAGTGAAAGATGTTTAATAATGTAGAAGTAATAGGTAGATGAATTTTATTCTAAGTGAAATGGTTACTGTCTTGGTTCTATCTACACAAGAAGTTGAATACCAATTATCTGCCATTTTTTAGGTTATATTGAGGTAGACTTTGCTAAAGACAAAGATGGTTCAAGGGTAAGCATTTAAAAGATTTTATTTAGTTTTAATTGAATTATAGTTGATTTACAATATTATATTAGTTTCAGGTGTGCCACATAATGATTCAATATTTTTATAAATTATTTCCCTTGAAAATTATTATAAAATATTAGCTACATTCTCTGTGCTGTACAATATATCCTTGTAGCTTATTTATTTTATATATAGTAGTTTGTATCTCTTAATCACATACTCCTATCTCACCACTCCCTACTTCTCTCTCTTCCCACTAGTAACCATTAGTTTGTTCTTTAAATCTGTGATCCTGTTTGTGTATTATTATATTTATTCATTTTTTTATTTTTTAGATTCCATGTATATGTGATAACATATAGCATTTTTCTTTCTCTTTCTGACTTATTTCATTAAGCATAATACCCTCCAGCACTATCTATATTGTTGCAAATGGCAGAATTTCATCCATTTTTATGACCAAGAAATATTCCATATGTACACATACACACACACACACACACACCACATTTTTTGGTGATACATACAATTTTATTTAGCCACAAACATTATTTTTATACTTTAAAATGAACATAATTATTAACATGACACAGTTCTTACTGTGTAGCTTATAAAAATAATGAGCAAAAGTACATAAACTTTAAATTATACTTGTAATCAATGTTACATTATTCTATCTTATGTAGAAGAAATCTAGGTATCTTAGAATTATCTGTTAATTAGCTCAATTTTATATTTTAAAAGACTTTAATTCATCTAAATATGTTAGAAAACTATGTCTAAACTGTTTCAATATAAAATATAATTACTGTTGATATAAAAATTTATCAGATAATGACTCAATTTAGTTGAATACAAATACACACTGTTCAAAACTTTAAAGAAATCATCAGGAGTGAGGTTAATGCATTTGGTTTGTAAACTTGTATAAATTTTGGAGACTCATATATTTGTCTTGAGAAAACAAACTCAGGTAAAATAAAACACACTGCTATATTATACTTAACACTAATAAATCAGAGAAAACACATAGCTAGTTTTTCTTGAACTGTGATTTCCCTAAATTTACTGTAATTATGTGAGTTTGGATCCCGAAAATGCTTCTGAGCTAACAATTTATGTAAGATGAATTTTTTTCAGGTCTAGTACATTGAAGTAACAGAAATTCAATGTTTTGTTCTTTTATTGAAGTATAGTTGATTTACAGTATTGTGTTAATTTCGAGTGTACAGCAAAATGATTCAGTTATTTTTTCAGATTCCATTTTCAGTATTACAAGATATTAAGTGTAATTCCCTTGCTAATAATACTCCTCTAATTTCTATACTCCTAGTTTGTCTCTCACTCCTTCCCTCTCCCCTTTGGTAACCATATTTGTTTTCTATGTCAGTGTATTTCTGTTTTGTATATAGATAATTTGCATTATTTTTAGATTCTACATATAAGTTATAGCATACAATATGTGTCTTTCTCTGTCTGACATTTCACTAAGCATAATACTCCCTGAGGTCCATCTACATTGTTGCAAATGGCAGAGCATCATTCCTTTTGATGGCTGAGTAATATTTCATTGTGCATGTATGTACCACATTTCCTTAAGCCAGTCAGCTGTTTCTGGACCCTTGGATTGCTTCCATGTCTTAGCTATTGTAAATAGTACTGCTATGAAGATTGGGATGCATGTATCTGTTTGAATTAGAATTTTCATCTTTTCAGAATATATATACCCAGGAGTGGGATTGCTAGATTATATGTAGCTCTCTTTTTTTTTTTTTTTTTTTTTTTTTAGTTTTCTAAGGAAATGACATACTGGTTTCCATAATGGCTGTACCAATTTACATTCCTACCAACAATGTATGAGGATGCCCTTTTCTCCACTCCCCCTGCAGCATTTACTATTTGTAGCCTTTTTGGTGATAGCTGTTCTGACCAACGTGAGGTGGTACCTCATAGGAGTTTTATGGTTTTGATTTGCGTTTCTCTAATAATTAGTGGTGTTGAGCATATTTTCATATGCCTGTTGGCCATCTGTATTTGGCTGTTTGGGAGTCTTTTGTGCTTCCATATAAATCTCACAATCAGTTGTTCTAGTTCTGTGAAAAATGTCATAGGTATTTTGATACAGATTACATTAAATCTGTAGATTGCTTTGAGTAGTATGGCCCCATTTTAACAATATTAATTCTCCTAATCCAAGAACATGGTATATCTTTCCATTTTATATGTCCTCTTCAATTTATTTCTTCAGTGATTTATATTTTTTAGAGTATAGGTCTTTTCACCTCCTTGTTTTAGTTTATGCCTAGGTATTTTATTTCTTTTTGATGTTATTTTAAATGGGATTGTTTACTTGCTTTCTGTTTCTGATAGTTTATTATTAGTGCACTGAAAATCAACAGATTTCTGTTTATTATTCTTGTATCCTACAACTTTACTGAATTCATTTGTTAGTTCTAATAGTTTTTGGTGGAGACTTTAGAGTTTTCTATGTATAGTGTCATGTCATCTGCAAATAGTGACAGTTTTGCTTCTTCCCATTCAATTTTTATTTATTTTTCTTCTCTGATTGCTGTGGCATGGACTTCCAATACTGTGTTAAATAGAAGTGGCAAGTCTGGTGATCCTTATCTTGTTCCTGATTTCAGAGGAAAAGCTTTCAGCTTTTCACCATTGAGTATGATGATACTTTTCGGTTTGTCATAAATCGCCTTTATTATGATGAGATATGTTCGCTCTATACCAACTTTGATCAGAGTTTTATCATGACTGGATGCTGAAATTTGTCAAAAATTTTTATGCATCCATTGATATACTCATGTGATTTTTATCCTTCCTTTTATTAGTATGGTATGTCACGCTGATTGATTCGTGACTACTAAACCATCCTTGCATTCCTGGAATAAATCTAACTTGATCATGGTGTATGATCATTTTTATATATTATTGAATTCAGTATGCTGATATTTTGTTGAAGTTTTTGCATCTATAGCCATTAGAGATTTTGGTATATAATTTTTTCTTTTTTGTAGTGTCTTTATCCACTTTTTGGTATCAGGGTGATTGTGGCCTTATAGAATGAATTTGGGAGTGTTCTGTACTCTTCAGTTTAGAAGAGTTTGGGAAGGACAAGTATTAACTTTTATTTGTTTGGTAGAATTCCCACATGAAGCCATCAGGTTCTGGATAGTTTTGTTTGCTGGAATTTTTTTTTTTTTTTAACTACAAATTCAATTTCACTACCTGTGGTTGGTATTTTCAGGTTGTCTACCTTTTCCTGATTCAGTCTTGGAAGATTGCATCTTTCTAGAAATTTATACATTTCTTCTAGGTTGTCAAATTTGTTGGTACATAAATGTTCATAATATTCTCATGATTTTTATATCTCTGTGATATGAACTGTAGTATCTTCTCCTTCATTTCTTATTTTATTCCTTCGGGTCCTCTCTATTTTTTCTTAATGAGCCTGGCTAAAGGCTTATCAATTTTGCTTGTCTTTTCAGAATATTGGCTCTTGGTTTCATTGATCTTTTCTTTTCTTTTCTTTTCTTTGATCTATTTGATCTGTTTCCTTTCTGATCCTTATTATATCCTTGTGTGATTTACATTATTCTATCTTCCAGATAACTTACGTGTTCTTTATCACCTTGTCCATTGTTACCTTTTGTATGTTTTTAATTTCAGTATCTCTAGGTCTGACTGATTCTTTTATATATTTTCTAATTCCTTATTAAAATGCTCATTGTATTCATTTATTCTTTCCCCTAGTTTAGCATTCTTTTAACTAATGCTGTTAATTCTTTATCTGGTAAATTATTTATCTCAGTGTCATTTTTTTTCCACCTTTTTTCCTTGTTCTTTCATGTCCAGCAGATACTTCTGTCTTCTCATTTTGCTTAACTTTTTCAGTCTCTATGAAATTAGGAAGAACAGTTACTTATTGCTGTCTTGAGTGGTATCCTTGTGTAGGTGCATCCCTATACAGTCTGTGTGCATCCAGTAGCTTTGGTAAGAGAACTGGATCTGATGTGCACAGGAGTCACACCTTCCCCCAGTAGGTCCTGGCAGCTGTCACCTTGCTGGGAGGTGGGGCTGGAGATGGAGTGGCTATAAGCAGAGCCAGGTGTGATACAGGGCTTCTTTTATGCTCAGTGGCTGACATCACCCTATCAGGGATGGGGTTGGGTCCTAAAGTGCTGGAGCAGAAACCCTGAGGTTCAGGTTTGAGCTGGTTACATTCCTTCTAAGTGTATGCCCTCCCCATTCCCAGCATCACCCAAAAAGGAGCAGTACTGGATTTAGAGGGACTGGAGTGGGCACCTGGGCTGGGCCGGGCCCAGGTGCAAGCTCAGTGGTCCCAGAATACCAGTTAGACTTTCTGACTGTTCTTGATCATCTGCTTCTGAGAGCGCCAGCAACTGCTGCCTTGTCTCAGTTATATGTGCATAGTATCGGTCCGAGTTGGTTCTGTCCCTTACAACTGTGCATTCTTCTTGGCCGTGGCAGCCTTCACCGTAGGGCTGCAATGAAGAGCAACAGGGGCTGGAGTAGGCACTGGGGCCACTTGAGGAACTGGCCAGAGTCCAGGCAGTCTCAGTCTGCTTCCTCTGCCTTGTTCGGGAGCAAGCAAGCATGTGCATGCTCTTCACAAGTGGAGTCCTAGTTTCTGAGAGCCCTGCTGCCAGTCCCCAGTGGTCTTCAAGCCAGCTAAGGTTTCCGGGTGTCAGAACCCGGGGCTGGGCTGCCCAATATGCAGTTTGAGCTGCTCACTCCCCAGGGAGGATCTGAGCCTAAGTACCCCCTCCTTCTGTGCCCCCTCCTAGGGATGTAAGTCACAATGTGGCCATTTCTCTTCCCTTTCTGCTCGACTTTTTGTGGATCTGTCTCACAGCCTTGGTTGTGTAAGAATCTTTCTGCCAGTCTCCAGTTTGTTTTCAGTGAGAATTACTCCACATGTAGATGTACTGTTTCTGTGTTTGCAGTGGAGGGGGACATGGGCTCATTCATCATCCTCCTGCTCCATCACCTTGAACTCTCTCAAAAAGGTTTTCTAATCCTCCCTTTGGCTACCCTAAAGCATTGTGTATATGGTGTTTTTTAGCTTCCACAGGATGGTGAAGGGAGGAGAGCATAGATAGAGTGGTTCCTGGGCCGGCAACTAATAGCAAGTTTGATGACACCAAAATTAAAACTGAGTAAGCTGTGGATTATTTTAGCTTATCACTTTAAAATACATATTTCACACATTTATTTTGTTTACTCTACAATCATTTGTAAATGCCATACCTCTGCACTCAGTCAATCAAGGGCATATAGGAATCAAAAGTCCTGCTCTACTCCAGTAGGTAAACAGAACATAAATATAAAAGCCAATCAAACATAGACACAAATAATGCAAAGGAATTTCAGGAGTGAATAAAGAATAGAGCAGGGAACAAAGTAGAATGAGTAAAACCTGAGAAGTCACTTCACACAGCTGAGTTTTGAGGCAAAAATTACAGTCATTTTTGAATATTATAGTTAGAGATCATTGATATGGGAACCTAATTTTCAAAAGATATTAGAAAATAAGCAGCTCTTCTAGAGTAAGCAAAACAGAATTAATTAATTTTGGAACATTGGCTCATTCTCAATATCCAACTGTTTTCAAGGTGGTACGCATACTAGAAATTTTTAATGAAAGTAAAAATGATTTTATGTATGAAGAATAAAGCATTCCACACTCAAATTCATATTATAAATCTGTATGTAGTACATGATCTATTCTGCTTAAAATGTGCATACATAGATCTTGGACATCTTTAAAATACAGTATGGTTACCTACAAAGGAAAGAAATAGAATATGTTTAATTTTCAGTTCTGTTTTTATCCTTTTTATAATAAATGTATATTACTTTGAACAAAGAAAAATGTTTTAAAATTTACTTTACTGTCTGTAATTGTTCTCTAAATATTATAAACAGAATTTGCTAAACATAAAGTAACTATGAAGAGGATTAACAGATTCTGTTGCCTTTGTCTTTTCTTTTTGACTTGGCTTTTGAAATTGCTTTGTACGTATTGTGCTATTTCACCCCTAATTTCTTCATACACCTATGTCTGATTCTACTGTTTAAAAGCATTCCAGAGTTGCTTGGTACAAACTAATTTGCAGTATGAACAAAGTCACTTTCCTGACTTATTTGCTGTATTTTTTTTTTTTTTGGTGAGTTTTGGTTTTCAGCAATAGAGATACAGTTATTAATAACACAGAAAATAGAATGCTCTTATTAACTCCTTAGTTTATGAAAGTACACAAAATTGTGATATTTTCAAGGACAAGTATTATGAGAATGCAGGTTGAAGAAGCCTAATTATCCATTTTTATCCTCAAAAGTTATTTGCAGTCCCAATTCACTTTAAAAGCTGCTACTACTATCAAACCACATGTTTGTTTGATCTGTTAACATTCCTGTTAATTCATTAATTGTCCAGAAGATCTAGATGTTTTTCTTATTCAAGTGCTGAAACATTGCCTTGAAAAGCTGTTTGCTAAGTCTAAAAGTAGGCACCATCTGTATAGGAAAGAAGAAATATCCTTGTTCATTTTTGTTTCTATGATGACCCCTGGAAATGAGGTTGAATATGCGAAGTATGTAAGTAGGAAGTGTGCCATAATTTTTTTCCTTTTAATATAAAGAAACTTTGATACAATGTAGCAATTTGTAAATATCACTTAAAGAGATGAAGAATCCTTTAAAAGGACACAGGAAGAAATTTTCTCCTGTACACTAAATGAAAACGTCTACTTCAAGCAGCAGGCCTATAACTCATTTTAAAACCCTTTAAAATGTTAATGATTTTACATTTTCTGATTTTTATTTGTTTTTTTACATTTTAATTTACTCACTCATTTTATATGAAACCACATAGTTTATGTCAAAGGAATCAGTTTGCTTAAGTTTTCTGACCAAGACTAAATAAGTAAATTATAATGATACAAATTATATTTATTTACAGGACAATTTTTAAGTTTCTTTCAGTGCTTACATGGACTAACGTGATTACACATTCCTCTCAAATCATCTTTTTCTTGGTACCATTTTCATTGTGGGTAAATGTTCCTGTGCAGAGTGCTATTGTATAATAAATATACTTGTCATTTGTTGAGTGCTTAAGGTCAACTAAGTACTGAATAAAATTCTTCACATTTAATCTTTATAATAATCATATAAGGCTGGCATTATTTCTGCTTTGAAGATGAGAAGATCTGAGGTACAGTGCTTAAGATACCAAAATTGACACAGCTACAAAATGGTCGTCATAATTAAAATTCAGGTTTATTTGATTCCAAAAACCACATTCACTTTGAATCATATATTACACTAATTCTATATACTGCTTACATGGATAGGACTTCAATATATAGAGGTATTGTTCATTAATTAATTTGACCATTTATTTAACACAGTTATCACTCATTTTAGTAACTCTACTGAAACACTTTCACTGTAATTAGATTAAAGCAATTTTGAGATTTTTATTATGAGAAATGATCATGTATAATAGTATCCATATATAGGACTGTAACTGGAGTGAGAATAGAAATAATACTGAATAAGTTGTCATGAACACATTAGGGACAGTAGTGAGCTGCTGAAAAATGCTTATATGTGAAACAATATAAAAAGTAGAATTTGGGAGATGAAAATTAGAAGACAGGGTGGCTTTTGTTTTTTCCTAGCATATGAAAAAGTGACTTTGATGAGTAAACCTAAGTCATATCCTGTATAAGTCAGCATAGTATAGCTTCTGGATGAAGGTGACAAATGGAACAAATTGAGGCACCTTGTTATCTGTCAAGATAAAAACATATAATGAGAACAAGAAAAGGTTTTGTCCTTTTTTAAGTATCAAATGTTGATCAGAAAAGATTCTCAACATACTAAGTATGGTATAAAACAGAAAAAGAACCACATTTTATCTCAAATTCCAATTAGTAAGGAGATGTTTTCTGCATACCTACTATATTTAAAATATTAAATACTACCATTATATTTCATTTATATTATCTACATATTCTTGTAAGGCTATGCCACTGTCTGAAATTCATGCTACTTCTGAAAATGAAATACATCTGGTTTGAAATATACAAAAAGGAGGCATAAACAATTAAAAATGCAAAAGTTATCCCCATGAGAAGACTCCTCTCTTTACCATTAGTAACTCAGTCTTTCTCAGAGGATAACCTAATTATTTCTTTTAAAATGTGTATATTTTGCTTAGGAATTCTTGAATTTAGGGAGTTTCTATTTTTCCATGAATGATTTCCAAATAATGTAGTTAATTTTAATAAGATTTGATTCAGTTTAGGCATGATTCTGCTTTGGACAATATGTTTGGTTTATTTGATGAAAAGACAGTGAATCAATCACAAAAAGTGAGCTGTAGCCTCAAACACCCCAGGTTCCATTAACTATCCATTTTAGAGTTATTACATAACAATGTGTATGAATCTGATTTGAACACATTTATATTATTATTCTGTCTTTCTTCTTAGAATTCTATGCTTCGTTATCAGTTAAATAAAAGAGTAGTTCCTGTATCTGTGCTTCAAAATTGCAGTGGTTCCCTCTAGTTCTGGTGCCCTAGAATGGGGTCAGTGATCCAGATATGATCTAAGAAGAGTTGTTGAAAGTTTTTGAATTCTAATCATAGCCAGTCTTAGCTTTCACCATTACCAACTGAGGATTCCTGAAATTTTTATTCTTTCATCCTTTGGAAGCAACTCTGTACTTCTGATCAGTCCAATGATACAACTTCAGAGGTAGTTGCTTAATGTGTGTATTTAAATTCCTATCATCTTGAATATATTTATTATATAGTTGGTAGATTATAAGAATCTTAATCACTTAAACAAGCCTGTGACCCCATTTATTGACTTTAGGTAAGTTTGCTTGTTCTAGAACATCTCATTTCCCTTGATAAACAGACACCTGGACAAAAAGGAATGCAATTATATGTGGATTCATAAATTAGAATGCTTAGAGGTTGGAAAAAGGAGGACGTATATAGGGCAAAGGAAGGAGTGTAGTTTGGCTGGAAAACAGAATTCAGAGAGATGAGTTTGAAAATCTAGCTTTTTAAATACAGTAATAGAACTGCCAAAGTAGGGAAAAGTGCTTTGAAATCTCAGCCAAATTCTGCCTTTGTGAGGGTGGAGAGGGATGTCATCAAACCTTTTCGAAAGAAGACTTTTGAGGGAAACATATTAATTATTCTTTGAATAATTAGTAATTGAGCTCTGTTGGATGTAGGGATTAAAATAAAGCAGGTTCAAGAAAATGGCCATTCACTTTATTACTAGTTAGCTAGAACTGCTTCAAATTTAGGAGAATAGATGTAAAAGGATGAACAAATTTGGTAGGAGACATTAGACTGGGTTTTACAATGCATACAGGAAATTCATCCTACACAAAGCATATGTGATCATCCAGGACTGTGTATAATGAAAAAAAAAAAAAGGTAAGAAGATCAAGAAAGAAAATAGGAATAACAATATTTAAGAAATAAGTTAAAATAATGCCAATTATAATAATAGAGTTTACCTTTGCGTATGTATGTTATGTAGAACTTTATAAAAGGCATGCTGTTGTAACTTGATCTAACATCTAAGCAATTACTTTTATTAAAATATTTTCCATACCACATGACACATGTAGTGGTCTTCACTTGTGCATTTATTTTAATTCATTCAAAATGGAGGGGAGGAGGGTATAGCTCAATGGTAGAGTATGTGCTTAGCATGCGTGAGGACATGGGTTCAATCTCCAGTACCTCTGTAATAAAAGATAAATAAATTAATGAATAAATAAACAAACCTAATTACCTCCTCCCCAAATTAAAAGACTAAATGAAATAATATTTAATTATTATCACTTAATAAGAATTAAAAACTAATAGATGGTGACTGAGTAGCTTTCTTCCTCTTTTATTTGTCAGGTATAACAGTGTTTGGAAATACCATGGAAAACTATCCATTATTTAAAGGAGTAAATCACTGTGTCAATCCATTTTTGCCAAATAACCACCAAAAAATCTTTTAATTATTAATTAAACCTCTTGATTTAAAATTCTTATTCCCTAAATTTGTATGTTGAGGCAGAAACTTTTTCTTCCCTAAGTAAAATTCTGCTCTGAATAATATGCATAAGGGAGCTTCAAAAAAATTTTATGTGATCTATCTATCTATCATCTGTCTGTCTATCTATCTATCTTTTTATCTATCTGTCATTCATCTTCCTCTCTAGCTACATTTTAAAAAAAACAAACTTCCTCTCTCTGGAAGACTTTTAAATTCTATTTAAGTGACCTGTTTAATGACCTGAGGAAAGAAGAGTTCTTCTTGTCATATTAGAATATTGATTTATTTGTTTGTTTGTTTAACTATGAGGACACAGCATTAACTATGCAAACTCTAGCATAATCAAAGTTGCTTATCACCCACTAGATGTAATCATGTGCTATATATCTCAATTAATCTTGCAGGCTGTGGCTAATCACATTCCCAGCAGGCAGGATCACACAACTCATAGGGCCAGGATTATTAAAATCCATATTTCACATTAACAGCCATGTGGATGAGATTAGTTCCTAAGTACTAATGCACCTGCTATAAATTCCTCCCTCCTGTTATCTTCTGAAATACTGCTCTGTTAGAAGATGAAAAGTACATGATGTGCATTCAGAGCCAGCTTACAGTCATTTTTTTTCACCCCTCACTGATTTTAAATGCACTGTAGAACATAAAGGTATTTAAGCCTCCTATGTGAAATGTGATAAAGGCCAGTGATCAACTTGTTGTTGTTGTTGTTGTTTTTCATAAAACATAAATATTTTCACTTTAGCTTATTGCCCTAAATTAACCTAAACACAAATAATCATTAAGGATTACAACTTTTAAAAAATGATGGCTCATTTGAGTACCTAAATTAATTTTCCTTATTAAAAATTAAATATTCCTGAATAACCCACATATTTATTTGTACATGGATTCCAAATTGGAATGAAGTGCGCTAGAGTGAAGAACTAAAAACCGGAATGCCCAGGTCTTAGCCTTGGCTCTGTTAGTAAGTGAATAAGAGAGCCTGTCACTGACTCTCTCTGATTTTCTTAGGACTGGTATAAAATTTACATTTGGATCTGTTGTCTCCTTCAATCTGAAAATTAATCACTTGGAAGAAAATTAAGAATCAAGCTCCATCTTTATTAATCTGAGTTTGAAATATGACTATGTGAGAAATACCAGGAAGCATTTATTCTCCTTGTTAAAACTTGTAGTGTCTCCCATCATTTCTCAGCAATTTTATCTAAAATATTCTGTATTACAGTACCAAGTTGGTGAAAATTAAAGAAAGTTTTAGAAATGTCCTCATTTGGGCCAAAATGTGCGACTTATTATTTTTGCCATTACTAATAAAAGAGTGGCATATATAAGTACTTTAAAAGATATAAAGCACTTCTGCAAGCCCTTTTTATGAGAATCTTTGAAATATATGTCCTATGTAGGTCTAGAGCTATTATTAATATACTTGGTTTGGCACCAAATCTTTCTGTACCTTTTTTTAAAAAGAACTTTAAATATGAAAGAGAGCAACCTTCAGAGGGCAACTTTAAAAGCTAGAGAATAAATTATGACCTAGACCACTGTCCTTGATGAATAACTATAGAGACGACGTTCCCTGGCTTGGTGTAAAACTCAGATTTTCTCCTATGTGAAAAACAGAGGAAAATATTACAGCTATGAAAAATGGATACTGCTGTGCAACCTAAATTCTTAGTCCTTTTAAGAAAATAGATGTAAATTCTTGCTGTTGAGTTCTTATAGTTTTCACATGCACATACACAGAGAGGTCTTAAACAATTTTACTTTTTTAATAATTGACATTTGCATGACACATTCAAACATATTCATGCCACTTAGTAATGCAACAGTCAGTCAATCAACACTAAACTAGAAGATTAAAAGACCACAGTCAATAGAAATATAAAAGATGACAGATGCATTAAACTTTCCCTGCTGTGCATATTGTTTATAATAAGATGCTTTCAAAATTCTAATTAGATATCAGAGGAAAAACAAATCTCTGATTTGTTATAGCTTAAGCCTTTCCAAACAATCAAACATAACCAAACATTACATTATCCTTCTTCATTTATCTTCTAAATTTGTTTTTCTTTCTCACTCTTTGGTGAATGCATCTATTATTGAAGGTAAAGAAAGGTGTCATAGCCTCCCTTCTACCAGCGTCACCACCATTCTTGCTATCAGTGGGGCTGAAAAACTGGGGTCATATTGACTAATTCCTCTATTTTCCTTTACTCAAAGAGTCACAAGTGCTGTCAAACCTGGGTTGTCTTCTCAATTTTCTACTCCCCCATTTTCTTTCTACTATTCCTGTCTGTTCCACACAGTTTAAAATTTACTCTTGGTTAGAATATGTGAAAATCTCCTGCTTATCCTTCTGTTTCCATTCCTCCCGCATTCAAATCACACACCTTACACCTCTATTGGTAATGTTTTTCAAATACAGAACTATTTATGCCATTTTCTCTCCCTTAAAAGCTTTCAGTATTTCTAAATGTTTCCAAAAATAAGACACAAATTGCTTATTTAGCTAATCGTAATAAGCCACACCATCCTCTTCTTTCTGACATAAGGTTGGTGTAGTAAGTGTAACATTTTTGCACAAGGAATTATTTTACATATATTGTACTGATCTTTTTCTGTCTTGGATGTTCAATTTCCCTAGATTCTTTTACCTGAATTGGCTATTCATCAAACTCCCTTAAGATGTCTTAAACATACAGAACGTCAAGGTGTTGTCTGGGAATCTGGTTTTTAAAATTATCTGAAGAAATTCTGATGTAGCTGCTATGGCATTCAGGAATTACAAACCTAGATCATCTTATGCCTTTTTGCAAGCCGTATCTATTCTTCCTAACCTAGAATAATCACTTCTTCCTCCAAGAAGTCCTTTCAGATCCCATAGAATTTAAGGGTGGATCAACAAATTGCTTCTATGGTTAAAGACTGTCAGATCTAAGATCGAAATTCCAGTTCATCTGACTTCATAACCCATCACCTTATTGTGACTGTACATTATCCCTCTGTGCCCAGAAATTGGTTTACAACCCAGAATTAGTGTCTGGACCAAGTGGTAATGAAAGTGATACCAAATTCTGGTTCAGCTGCTCACCACTCAAAAGCTAATACTTGAGAGGCAAATGTTGATAGAGAAGAATGTTGCTTTAGTGAGGAAGCTAGTAACCTGGGGAGAAGGCAGATTCATATCTCAGAGTGAACTCTGAACATTCTGCTTGGCCATAGAAGTGTTTTAAAGGGACAAGGGGGAAGTGATACCAAATCACTCAGTTAATCATTGAGGTTAGGGATCCAATTCTTCACCATCTCCCACTGTATGCTTGTCGACTCCTGGTCAACTTGCTTAGATGCCATCTTGTTCACAAAGGTTGTTCATGAGATTACTGAAGGGAAAGCTAGAGAAAACATCCAGTCATCTATTAATTACTTATACTTATTTCTACTTATTTAATCTAAGAAAAGAATCAACAGGCTAGGTGAAACATTGTGTGATCAAAAGATTTGAAAGATGTGCTTGGGTTCAGATGTCAGTTAAGTATGGAGGCATCTGGTGTAAAGGTTAAGTTAAAATATAGCTTTGCTAGAGTGACAAGACAGAAGGGCCTTCTACAGAGACCAGCTTCCTACAAAGAGCTGTTTCCTGCAAAGAGCTGCTTGCAAATCCCCATTGTCAGACATCCTTCCATTTCCATGGGATTATGGATGAAGTTCCATCTTCTGTAAGTTTTTCACAGTGACATAGGGCGCCATATTCTTACAGGAAGATGTTGATGTGGTTCTGTAGTATCTCTTTGCTTACAATTTTAGTTGCCTGCTTGCATCTATGGGCAGAGCAAGCTTCAATTATTTTGATGCCCACAAAGATATAGATTATTATGAGCAATAGTGTTAATCCCATTCTCTTGAGGACGGTTCTTGGAATTATGCTAGTTATAGATTTATTACTGCTCAAGATGGAGCAGCTTTTGTCACAGCTACAGTCTGGTCATCATGCAGGTAGCTTTTTCCCTCAGATGGCAGTTACAGTATCCACAAAATGACTGAGGAATGTGCATCAGACACTGAAAGATTCTGTGACTCTATTGTCCTAGCCTCTGATTGATTGAGCCTCCTCTTTTGTGATTCAGGCGAGGCCTGGAAAACTTCAGCTTTTCTACAAAGAAGAGGTAGGGGACATGGTGGGACCTTTATAATTAGGAGAGTCCACAGGGTTGTGGTTGGTTTCAATGAGATAGCCCCCTAGAGGCTCTGGAATTTCCATCTTCTCTTTGACCTCTCAAGCTTTGCAACTTAGTCTAAAAAGTTTTGCTTCTTAAACGTTTTTTAGTGTTCCTTATTATCCTCCTCTTATTATTCTACTTCATTTTTCTTTAACTCCTCCCTATATTCAAAATCTAATTCAGAAAATAGAATTACTTGTTTGTAAATTACTCTTGTCAGTTGTTTTCTGTAATCCCATGCCTTTAAATTTCAGAAAAACTACAGAAATTCAGTATCAATGATTTCAAGTATTGATGTTTTTTAAGCTTTTATGGGAGAAAATGTACAAATGATTTGTAATATCATAGAGAGCATGTCAACTGAGATTTTTGATTAATACATCAGGCTCATTTATCTGGAGGTATTTTAAATAAAAGGTGATTAAGATTTCATAGGATAAGCTCCATGCACCTGGATTTGATTCCCATCTAGCCAGACAATTTATTATCAGGATATACTTGGATAAATTACTTAATCTCTCTCAGCCAAGTAGCTTCATCTGTGAATGTAAATGATATCTACTTTGACAATATATGTGAAGTATCTTTTACAATAAAAGATTCTTTAAAATTATAGTTATTACAGCTTAGATGAGAGAGGAAATAAAGCTCAGGTTGTGCTCTTCATAGTTGCAATGATTTAAATGTAGTAAGTTTTCATGAGCCTGTGGCAGAGCAAATCCAAACCCTGACCTCAATGCCACAGTGTCCCTCGCATGACAGAAAGGGTGCTGGACTTCGGAGGGATTGCGGTTGAAATCAGGTCTGCCATTTTCAGCTATTGTTACCGAAATAGATTCTCTTTATTTTTCTAGGTTTCATGTATTTTTTTTTAATCTGCAAACTAATGATAATATATCCTCACAGAGTTGTTGCCCAAATTGTAAAATATTTTAATTAAAACAGGACAATTACAAATTAATAGGTTTTTTACTAAGCAAATAATATATATTTTTTTAAGTTTGGAGCAAATCTTAATGGAAATATGAAAAGAACTGAAAAAGGTGCTCTATACATTACTGAATTTGGATCAGTTGGATTTTTATTAAGGAAAGGATACTGAAGTGAATTCATGTCTTTTGGGAGGTTTTGCTGGAGAAAGGGATTACAGTAGAGTCCTTAGGTGTGGAGTTGTGTATTATAGAAAAGTCTACCAAAGGTTTATTACAGAGAGGTTTCCTTGATGTTTATTTTACATCAGTGACAAAAGTACAATTGAGATTTCGGTATTTGCCGTATCTCGTTTTCCTTCCTCTTTCAGAAATGTTTGCTTTTACGTTTTAATTTTATTGCACTACTAGTATTTTGCTATTGCTCTAAAAACATAGAAATGTACATTCTAGGCAGAGCTTGGTGATTTTATCTCTGGCTCACTCATAAATTTCATTTGTACTTCCCTGGCTGACACTCTTCCACCTACGGTTAGGGCACTTTCTGTACTCCCATCCTAGGGCCACCACTACTGTTGGCTTTGTCATCATCACTGCCCAGCATCCCTACTCTGTGACAAGGATTCCATGTGTACTCCTACACAGAGCCACGCCCTATTCATTCATGAATTGTTCCTACTCTAGTAGACAAGATGCCAGCAAACAAACCTTCCTACTCACATGTCTTTATTCATTCTCATACAACTCCACAACCACGCTTCTATAACAGAGAGGAAGAAAGAGAGAGAAAGGGGAAGCTGGTGGTGGTGGTGAATCTGTGTTGGAGAGGAAAGCAGGATGCTGAGAAAAATAGTGCATCATCTGTGTAAGGGGGCATAGCCCCTGTCCCGACCCCCTGTTCTAGATATGTGTGTGTATCTGGGCAGTTAACAACTGCCTACATCCCAAGTGTGACACTTTTTCCTAGAGAAGCAATCTCACACTCTGGAAAATAAAATGATGCTAAAACAAGTTCACTATTAAAGGATTAAGAGTATATCCCCAAATTAGCAAAGTATTTGGGTCTTAAAGGAAGAATAGGTGTGCTCAACAAAGGACCAGAGAGGGAAAAGCAGGGATTAATAATTTTGAAAAGTGAAAAATCCTTTAAAAGTATATTTTGTTTATAAATTAACTCTAAGACATTTGGAACACAACCAAAAGATAAGTGGAAATTTAGGTTTGTTATATATGATACAGGATGTTGAGTTAAATTTGAACTTTTGATAAAAGATATTTGTGTGTGTGTGTGTGTGTGTTTAGTTAATATGTCCCATGTAGTTTATGTGACATACTTAAATGAAGGACTCCTTCTTCTGTTAAATCTGGCAGTCCCACTTGGATAGATCCTATATATTAACTTCCAAAATTCCCAATGGGTTCTTAGAAACCTATTCTTCAGTTGTTTTTCCATTCTATAAATAAGACTTGATTTTTAAAAAATGACCTTGAAATATACTTTTGTGTGAAATAAAGGTAATGACCAAAGTAATCCATGAAGATAAGTGATAATGATAAATCTCTTGTTTATATAATTCCTATAGTATGTTCTTTAAAAAAAAAAATAGCAACACATTCATGAGGTGAAGATTACTTTGGTGGTTCAGTCCCAGCTATAACTCCTAACACATTTACTTTTTCTTAGAATTCAGCAGAAGTATAATAAAATAATTTGTTTCATGTGATATTCATTACAGAGTAAATATTCTTAACTCTCTTATTCAAGAGACTTTTTTTTTGAACCCATCCTTCAAGTAAACATTGAGCTGGAGTAAACTGCAGAAAAAATTGTTGGAGCAGAAATTTCTTTCTGTATCATAAACGTGTATGTCCACAGATAGAAATATGGAATTCAGTGTACTAACTATTAAGACTTCATCTCTTTCATTCAAGGGCATAAACTACACAGTTCCAGAACTAAGAAAACAATTCAAATACTTGTACTTCAGGTTTGAATATAGCCAAATCCAGGGCGTATTATTGCAGAATGTAAACAATCCATTATCTCCCTTCATTTAGAGAATGCATTACTGAAAAAACAATTCTTGCTGTCTCTGTACATTACAAAGGAACAAAAGCTGAGGAATTGAATTATCTGCACAGCAGAGCAAAAAACAGCTGTCCTGTGCTTGATATGAGTCAAATATTTTTAATAAAATACTTACATTTTGTGAGCAGAATTAGGACCACACATGACATTAAAATTTCCCCTGGACACAGAATAACTTGTATTACAGCTGACCCGGAACTCTCTGGGGACACTTTTTTTCATCCTAAGAGCTTAAGAATTAGGCATTATATCACCTATGTAAAAATAATAGTTGTACTTTTGGACTTCAGATATAATCCTAATATTAATATTATACAGTAAATAAAATCTGTTTTAATATAGTTACACAAAAATGACCATATCCATTATGAAGCCCTTGGTAGCAGGAGCTCTGTTGTATTTTCCGAAAGGGAAAATGTTACATTTCATCGTGGATTCTTTTTGTGTTCTCCAGATTACCTGTGTATGCTCACTCCAGAAGAAAAAACAGACAGCATTTCAACTAGCATAGCATGAATTTGAGTTTTAATTGTTACTGGTAGCTTATAGTGGAAAATTGTTTCCTTAACATTTAGAATATTGAGCAGGACCATTTCACAATCCTGCTCTACTTTGAAAAACGGAATGTATGCAGTGAAGGAAAGTGACCATTTAGCTTTCTGATTTTCTAGAAAGGGAAAAAGAATTAACACTAAGTCTCCCAAGTATTCTGTGCATAATGTCTGCTGCTTATACACATTCTCTCATTTACTCGAAGAAGAATATCCCTGTTTTAAAGAGATGCATTGTCATCCCCCTTTATAGGCAATGACACGGAGGCTTGAGGGGTTAGAGCACATAGTCCAGGTCACATCAAAAGAAAACTGACATTGAGGTCAAGAGCCAAGCACGGTTTAATTCACAGATTTCTTGTTATGTTCACACTATTCTGCGTAACAGCTGAGTGATTACCATTTGTTTGATGAAAATATAATTATACGTATTATCAATGTATCTAACCATTCAGTCTGGTTAAGCTATGCCCACGTGGAGAGCTGCCTTCAAGGTGCCTCACTCTTCAGGAATATTTCTGTAACAAGAGGCACTCTTATTAAGAGCAAGGGTAGCAGGATGTGAACGCTTACATTTGAATCCAGGCTCTGCCATTAGTTCATTTTTTTATGTCTTGGTTTTCCCATCTGCAAAATGGAGATAATAATCGTACCTAACTTTGTTTAGGCATGAACTGAGATACCGGAAAGCTCTCAGAATGACTCTTGGGATACGGTGAATGTCCAGTAAATATTAGCTAAGTGATGTGCATAGGAATTTTATTTTGTAACAGCAGAGAGGAAGAAAGAACTTTGAGGAGAGGAGACTGAATAGAACAGAAGAGAATAGTCCCTGGGATTTAGTGATCACAAGCAAAGTCTAGCAGTTGGAAAAGCATTTTTTGTTTCATTTTATTTTTTGAGAGACTTTACATAAAACCAGCAGGAGAACCTCTCTATATCCACCTGACAGAGGCAAAGATAAGGCCATCCTTGCCACCACTACATAAGCCTAGAACCTTCCAAGACTATACAGATTGACAGCTTGAGGGCACCAAGAGATAGGATAGTCAGGGGCTTTTTTTTGAAAGTGGCAATGGTGAGATGCCTTCAACATTTGAGCAGGCCATGAGCATTGTCCGGCGGGGCCAGAGCAAGAGCAGAAGAACAGGGTGGACCCCAAAATCTGGTTTATGTCTGTACAGTTTCAAGACCCTCATTGCATTCTCCCCAAAATACCTGAAGTGACTTTGACAGAAAGAGTACATGAACAGAAGGCAAGAGCAAGTATTTTGGATTATCAATTCTAACTTGGTATAAAGTTGTATCTTCAGACTACGAAGTTTTTTAAACCATTTGAAAGATTTTAATATTTATGATACCTGCATATATATATATATATATATATATATATATATATATATATATATATATATATTTGTAGAAGTGATACACTTGGAATCACGATCTCTTTATTCTTCATATCCATGACTTATCCCTATAATAAAATCGATGTTTAATGTGTTAGGAAATTGGAACTTTGTCAAGCAAAGATAACATTTACATGACAGAACCATTGATTATCACAAATTATTTTGTTGTTGGAAATAAAAAGAAAAAAATTCTTTAGCAGAAATATAGAAATTTACTTCCCAAATAATCATATTATTGGTAACCACACATGTCTTCAGTTCATCTAATTTCAGAGAAACACACTGCTTTGAAGATTTTCATTAGAAAAATGGCTCTGAAAAGCTATGTCAGCATTTACACTCTGTATCTAAGCATTTAGTATTATATTGCAATCACTCAAATTTCATATTTTTTTTCTTTTGTCTTTCAACTGGAAACTCTCTTGGTCAACAACTATTTTCTTTTATCCTTTGTGAGCCTGTAACAGTCCCTAGTGGAGCAGTATGCCCATAAAAGTAATTTTAAGGTATTTTTAACTGCTTGAGACACTATCCAATTTTCTGTCTTTTTTTTTTTTTTAATTTTTCTTGGCAGGGGAGGTAATTAGGTATTTATTTATTTATTTATCTTTAATAGAGGTCCTGGGGATTGAACCCAAGATCTTGTGCATGCTAGGCACACACTCTACCACTGAGCTATACCCTTTCCTCATCCTCTTCTTACTAAGACTACAGGAGCATTTTAAACTGGCTTCTCTCTAAATGTCTCTTACAGCTTCCATGATATTCCAGCTTCTCTTCATTTCCTATTCCTCAGCCATTCCTCCTCAGTATCTGGAGTGAGCTCATCTTCTGTCTGCAGCTCATCTTCTCTGATGCTGGCACTTTCCACCTGTCTTTCCAAGTGCTCACATGCATGTCCTATAGGCCACTTAACCCTCAACACGTCCAGCTGAACTCATCAGCTTCAACCACTTCCCTCTTCCTCTTTATGTATTCTCTATTTCAAACTACATGCAGCCCCTACAGCTTGTAATAAAGCTCCCTCCTTCAGTGTTCCCAGAATTAATACTGCAAACCAAATCTTGTATAGGCTAGGGGCTATTTAGGGGCTATGTTTTAAATAGTTCTTGTCTCCTAACTCTAAAGGAAGGATCTATTCCAAGAACATGTTAGTAGAATGACTAAAACTGTATTTTGTGTTTTGGATATTCATTCATTTAATAATTTTTAAAAAAGAAAATATTTTATTTTTAAGAATTGTTCTAAATACAATGTGCATTGGAGAAAATAGAAAAAATGTTTAAGATGTGGTTACACACTCAAGAAGCACAACAGGGGAGCAGCTGAGTGAATCAACTATGCTTTCATTTTTGTAGGCTTTGTTTTTTTTTTTAGTAGCATTGGCAAATTAAAGTGGGCATTCCTTCTTCCAATTGTTTTTCCCTTTGCTTATTACCCTGTAGAATTGGAACCCACACGTTGTACATCTATATTTGTTGTTTTTAGATAGCTTGCCAGTTATTTTTCTGTCCTTTTGTAATAACACTTGCAAGCCTGTACTACTTGTAGTTTTGTTTTTTAACCTTTCCATTTCTGTTGAACTTTCAAGAGTAAATCCAAGGTTGTTACTCTTCTGAATATAGAAGACTACGAGAAAGGCTGAGACATAGTATAGATTAATAATAATTGCACATGCATTGTTTACTTCTAACTATTTAAAATGTCATAATACATTTGACTATAAAGAGCTGTACCTGTTTATAAACAAAATATAGAAGAGTTATTGCTAGGAATTATGAGTATTCACTACCAATACAATGCTTTTAAGAGCATGAAAAATGGTATAGAAAAAATTAAGAATACGCTTTTCCATTATGTCTTTTCAATGAGGAGGAGAGTTATGTGGGCTTTTTTTTAATGTTTGTCTTTTTTTTATTTTTATTTTTAATTAAATAGGTGTTCTGAATTAAACTTTTTTTAATCAACACTGTTGAGCAGCATTTCTTCAATTAAATGCAGATAAATCAGAGGTAACATATGGATATATCTGGTTCTAAAAATGAATGATAGCAGGATGATAGAAAAATGTGAAAATCCAACTATTCTTCATATTCATATATGGGAACAATAGTCATAATTTACATGGATTATAAGTACGTTAAATATTATACTGACCAAATTGCTTCTGGGAAATATTCAAAATGATCTTGAAATCTGAACACCTTATTCAAAGAAGATTTTCATTGGGGAACGTGGTTTGAGTTGCATGAATCCAATTCAGCCATGACAACACTAAGGGCTACCCTAGGACCTTTTCCACTTTGTTCTGCTATCCCTCATTGCTGAGTCCCACCCTCATTTTTTTCCTGCACTTTATTAATTTTTCTCTTTATGAAGTGCCAAACTTTTGCTGAAGAGTATTGTTTAACTTTTAGTAGACTTCCATTTGATCATGCCAACAAATCATGTTCAGGAGTGATCATACATCTTCAGGAATTCTTTTATTTATTTCTGTTAAGGACCTCGTTCTTCATGATTGATCTTCTAAGCCTTTTCCGTTGTCTTCTATATTGTATCAATTATTCAAATATTCAGTCAATAAATATTTGTTAGTCACTCACAACGTGGCAGGCACTGTTAGGTACAATGGGGGAAAAAAGCAAAACAGAAATGAACTTTCTGATAAGCTGATTTGTTCATAATATATATTGTTAGTTTCTAAATCTGTCTTAATATCAGTATAAACAGATCCTGTTCTCAGAGATTCTGATCTGGGAGTGGATCTAGGATGTTTAGAAGATTCCCTTAGTAATTCTGACGTACAGCCAGTTTCAGAACCAAATGTAAATGAGTAGAATATGTTTGAAACTTGGGAGAGAAATTTGGTCATTGTCAGCGTGGAGATGTTTCTTGTAGCTGTACTAATGTGTAAGGCTGAGAGAAAGAGAAAGTACAAAGAGGAAAAAGACTAAGACAGAAGCTTGGCACACATCTCTGGACTGGTCAGAGTCTTGAGAAGAATAAAACACGAGGGTGGTAATCTGTAGCGTCAAATGCTCTAAAGAGTTAGCAAGGTGAATAAAAATAATTTAGTCATTCACTGAGATCTTATTATGTACCAAACACTGTGCTGTCACAAACATTAGCATGTTTAATGCTACAATAGCTATGTTGGGAAATACTGTTCATATGCATTAAGTACCTTGCTCAAGGTCCTACAATAGTAAGGCCAGGAGTCAGCCCTCTTTCTGCTACACTATCCATGTATGGGTTGTTTGAGCATCATTATCCTCAAGAATTTCACCCCTAATAGAAATAAGTAGCTTTTATACTCAAAGAAGAAATGATTGATAGAATGAAGTTACAAAGAAGAGAGTACAATGGGATTAAGATCACAATAGAGCCTCTTACTTAAAAGGTCACTTAAATAAGTGTCATTTAAATAAGTCACTTAAACTTACAAGCTAGTGTGAAGATATGTTGAAAATGTTTGTAAAAATGCAGTTGTAGGGGTAAAATATTTACAAATGTAAAATATGCTTCTTATAAGGTAACCAAAGAAGAAAAGAGAAAGTATGAAGATGAAGCAAGATTTTGAGGCAAAGGATTAGAAGTTTAAGGAAATTCAGGTCAACCTTTTAAAGTATGAGAAAGAATATAAGTGCTGAGAGGTAAGAAACAGGCTTTGCCAGAGAATTCCAGGTATTCTTGGTGAGACTCTGTCCTTCATTGTACCTACAACTCTTACTCTCGTTCCTACCCTCACACGAGTATTATGCATTTGGGGTCTAGCAAGATTTCCAATCATCCATCATCCTTGCATTTTGACTCCCATAGGGACTTGTACACCTATTTATTTAATTCTGTTTGTCTCCTATCCACACTCATGAAACCCTTTAATTTCTGAAACTCAGAGTCAGCAGCAAACCCCAATATCCTTGACTTCTTCTCTCAACACTCTTCCCTCAAGCTTTGTGCTGTAGCTGAAATCTCGTCCTCTCCCGAGGACACGTTTTCCCCTGCAGCTCTGAATCTTTTTAGCACCATCATCATCATAATTATTAAGCATTTCTGTCACTCTCTAAGTGAGGCAGCCCACAAGGTTCTGTCATGGAGATGAAAGAAGTGTCCTTGTGACTTCTCTTTGCTGCTTTCAGATTATCCCCCCTTCTCACTCTCTAGGAAAACAAAGCAAAACAAATAAATAAATAAAAGCTTTGACTGTCATGACATCAGACAGCATACTATCCATTACTCACTGCAGTCAACTTCCAACTCCTGATGTATTCCCCTTGATACCTTAAAGATTTAAGTTCCTGGCTCACTGTTTTGTTTTTATTTTTTTATTTCCAACCATACTCTTGTGATAATTCTTAGTAATTTCAATATTTGCATAATGATATCTAACCTTATAAGTTCCTTGTTTTCTCTTTTAATCATCTCATCCACAAGATTTCCTCAGATACCCATTCCCATTGTCATAACCTAGATGATGTCCTTACCAATAACCTTAATCAACTTTCTAAACACACTCTCCCATTGTTTTCCAAATCATACACTCTACTGTTTCAATGCCAAGTCTTTTGACTTCATTGGAATCTACAATCCCTTGTTCCTACCACCTTTTTCACTGTCCATCACTAATGCTGTCCCTTACTTGCTTCCTTATCTAGGAATGTCAGGACCTTCATGGTCCCTTGAATATGTCTTAACTTCCTTCCCATTGTCTCCCTTTATTATAGACCCCACCCTGGAAAAAATTCCACAGTGGCTAAAACCATCTCTTATCTACTCCATGCTTCTTACTGGATAGATGAATACGACTGGAGGCAAAAGTAAAAGCATGCTGCCTGGTCTCACTTTAAATGTAAGACCCCAACCTCATGTGGCTCTTTGGTGCTTCCAGGAAAGCACACTGTAGTCCCCTAGTCATTTCCTTCTCCCATTCTCCTAGATAATCGTTTCATACCTTCTTATCTTCAATTCAGCCTCCCTACTCCTCTGTCACCATCCTCACTCACAGCTTCCTATTTCTCCGATAAAATGAAAACGACAACGAACCTGTCTCCAAGCTTCCACCACCAAACCTGGATCCTGCATTTGTGCCTTAGCACTTACCCCCATCTAATGCTACACATTCTTCTTATGCATTTTGTTTATTGTATATTTTTTGTCCCTCTGCTGCCGTTATAAATTCCAAGTGGGCAAGATTTTTGTCTCCTTTATTTATCATTGTGCCTGTAGTATCTGCATTAATGCTTGGCAAAGGAAGGATGCAATAAATATTGTGTAGGTGTGTGTATACATGGAAAATTAATTTTCCCTCTGTCATTCTAGGTTCTTGATTGAGATCCTCCTATATAAAAAGACAGATTAATAGGAGAAAAGCAAATAGAAGTTTAATAGCATGCATATCTCCTGTGTACATGGAGATATCCAGGAAAACTGAGTAACTCTCTGAAATGGCCCAAGCTAGCCACCAACTTAAATATCATCTGCAGCTAAAGACCAGAGAAAGATATTGGGGTTGAGGGGTGGGAAAAATCCAGTTATGGAAGGTTATAGGAAAAGCACAATAAACAAGGATATAGTTGTTATGCAGATTTGAGTCTGTGCCTTCTCCACTGATCAGAATTTCTAGAGATTTGGGGAACCTCTTCTTCCTGGTACAAAGAGGGAGACACCCTTACAAAAGGAGATTGCCTTTATAAATGCAGATTTCTCTTACAAAAGGATAACGTCTACTCGGTTTTCAGAGCTTCTCTAGTGTCTGCTTTTTCTTAAAAATCATCAGCCTAAAATGATCCTTAATGCCAAAGAAGCATATTTGGGGTGACAAATTCTGCTCCCTTTCATATTACATACACACACACGTTTCATTTAGATAATTGTATGAGGTAGGTCTTCTAATCTCCCTTTTAGACATGATGAAACTGAGATTCAGACAGTTCAAGTGACTTTCTAAGGCTCACTGATCATCTAGTGGTGGAGCCAGAGTTCCAGCCCGTGTCATTCTAAACCCAGAGCTAAATTTGTGCCAACTTAAATCCAAAATACTGTTCTAATAGTCTGAATCCTTGATGTTCAGGCCCCAGAATGTCTTCCCAGGTTATCTCATTCCCACCTTCTTGCACACACCTTAGACTCATCAGTCAGACTGGAAACGTTGGGCCGGCCCAGCCATTCATGTGGAGAGGTGTCTCTTCCAGCATCTAGAAGGTGCTCTGCCTTCTGCCTGTCAAAATTGTACTTGTTCTTCAGGACCAATGTAAAGTACTCTCTCTCTTTCTCTCTTTCAAATTCTCCTTAACTGGATTTTCTCTTCCTTCTCTTTAACTCTCAACAGTGTCGCCATCAGTCTTAGAGCACTTATTTAAGGTACAAAGCAGTGGAAGATATCCGTCTTACCTGTGTTTCAAGTTCCTGCAGGCACCCTAGCAGATCAGCCTACAGTGATTTTTCTGTTTTCTGTACAACAACATCACTGGATGCTTTTCACCTGATAATTATAATTAACACTCTTTGAACACTTACCATCAAATACTGTTCCAAGCCAATTTCATGTGTTAATTAATTCACTCCTTGCGATTCTGTGACAAAGTTACTGTCATTGTCCCCAGTTTTCAAATTGGAAAGTGAGGTACGGAGAACTTCGACAGTAAGTTACTCATCTGGGAATATGAGGTCAAAGTTTCATAACTAGCGGTTATTTGAGCTGGGATTTGAATCTAGGCAACCTGGCGCATAGGACTTATACTTTTTTAACCATGAGAAGATACTATTTTTCGGTTAGTGATTGATAAATTCACCGTAAATATTGGTTGAATCCAAAAGGCTAAATAACAGTATCTTAAAAATGTATGAAAACATGAGGGTACTAAAGGAATGGGTATCCTCTTGTGATATCTGGGTTTTGATGACAAAAGTAGGTCATTGTGGTTACAAGCTTTATATATGTTCCTATTAGGAGAGATCATAAAGGGCTCATTAAGGCTAATTGTATTGAATTAAGATAGCATTTGCATTGTATATCAAGTGATAAAAGGTTGCATGTACCAGGCAAGCTAAGTTTTTTAAACTATGCTTCTAATATTAAGTAGAAGCGTTGGTCATGTAGAAATAAACTGGAAGTGTATGTGTATTGTAGAGTCTCAAGTTTGTCCAGCAAAGGGAGGAAGCACCTGAAATTTTAGTTGCATAATTGCCTGTGTAAATTGATGTAAAGCTTGCCTTTCACAGTCTTCCCTCATCCTGAGTGGCCTCAGGAAATAGTGTTGCCATTATTGGAGAGGAAATTTTCCTCTACTGTTCTAGGTTCTACTAGCTGGTCTAAAGATTAAATTGATAATGAGACAGATGAACAGGAGAAAATCAAACAAAAGTTTAATAATATGTGTACATGGGAGAGACCCAGGAAAACTGAGTAACTTCCCCAAGTGACGGAAGACCTCATCTTAAATACAATACTCAGCTAAAATGACAAAAAAGGATGTTGGGGGTAGTGGTTTGGGACGTATAAATTGTATTGAAACTTTTTTCTTATACAGTTAGCCCTTAAACAACACGGATTTGAATTGTGTGGGTCCACTTATATGCAAATTTTTTTCTATACTAAATAATACAGTACTACACAATTCATGGTTGGATCTGTGGATGTGGAAGAAGCACAGATGCTGAAGAACAGTGTGTTCTCTAAGCACCAACTCTTGAGTTATAAGTGAAGTTTCCCTGTTTGGAGGATCTGGTCTGTCCCCCTTCCCCACTTTGTTCAAGGATCAACCATAATCTGTGGACTGTGTTATCTTTACCTCAGTGTTGTTTTATCTTTTATTTGTAGAGTCTGAATTTAGTGCCTGAAATAGAGTTTTATATACACAGAAAGTATAACAAATTTTCTTCAGCAAGAAATAGAACTGTTCCCTCAAAAATCACTCTGAAATATTAACTTGAAGTTAATTCTTTATGTAATAGTATCACTGACACTTAATGCTTACTTTACTTCAGGCAATATTCTAAACATTTTAATATATCAATTATTTAATCCTCAGGATTTCTAAAATACAGGAAAAATGACTGTCTCCATTTTACAGATGGCAGTACTAAGATAGACAAATTTAGTTAATTGTTCAGTATCATACAGTTAGTGAGTGGAGAAGCCAAGATTTTCATACAGGTGTCAACTGAAATAAATGCACAGCCTAACAGTTGAAAGTTACATTTTATTTGGCGGGAGGACTCGAGCTGGGATGACAGCTTCTCAGATGGCTCTGAGGGACTGCTCTGAAGAGGTAGGGGAGCAGCGAGGACATACAGGAGATTTACAGCAAAGTCCAGGTAGTAGGAGCAATAGAAGATTACTTGTTATCTTATGAAAACCAGGCATCTCAAGTTAAAGAATTTAGTGCTTTTCTATGTATGGGAGGAAGCAAACATTAGGGCTCATTGAATTCATTCCTTTGACCAGCACCTAGCTACCCAGGGCCAGTATCCTGTCCTTTCTTATTCTGAATCCCCTCAGGGTGCACCACTGTGAGTGGCTGCAGAGGCCGGGCTGCAGGCTTGTCTTCACTGGGGGGTGAGGACAGCTGCTGATGACTTGATGGTTTCAACATTCTTTGTTTACTGATATGGTTTGCAGTATTTTTCATTCACACAGCCTATTACTTTAGACGTTTTTGAAGGCCACTAAACAACACGTGTGACCGTGATGCAATACCACCACTGTCCCCAGTCTTAAGTTACTTTTTCTGTAAGCAAATAGGGTTGAGGTGGGGTGGCGGGAGCCAGAGAGATAACTGGGCATGGCTTTCTTGACAAAAGAGGTGCTATTTTTGGCCTAAGCTATTTTGTGACCTAACCTTGGCCCCAATATTAGCCCTTGAACAGGTCTCAGTACTAATGATCTTAAGAGAACAAAAAACAAACTGTTATCAAGCAAGGGAAGCAACAATAGCAGAGATAACAGATAAATTGTAAAATCTCCCAGGTCTGTTTCAATGGTAAAGACTAGCCTGAAGCTCTTTCTTGAGCTCTTTTGCAGAATTCAACCCCCTCGCCCCAGGTGATCAATCACCAGATCAACCAGAACCTAAGGGATGCTGATCGTAACCTTTTCTGACCCTCATGACATCAATCAACCAAGCTTGAACTTGCTCAACCTCCCAGGTCCTTTCATGAATATACACTTACCCTTAGCTTAAAACTGCCCCAGTTTTGCTATTCAGGGAAACGTTGCTTTGGGAAAGATCCCCAGTTCTTCTCATTTGCTGCAAGTAATGAATCCTTCCTTCTCCTGATCTGATCTTCTGCTTGGTTCTGTCTTTTGGCTGGACACTCATCAAGAAGTGAACCTACTTTTTTGGATAACATTTCCACTAAATCAAAATACATATTTGTGGCAAAAACTCTGAATTATAATGTATATTTAAAGGCAGCAGGAACAATAAAATTTTGTATGGGGAAACAACCTTGAAAAGATTTTACATCAAGAAACAGGCACTATCTTGATCTGTTCTCAGTTTTACCAACTCAACATTTGCTGCTATCGTGTGTTATTAGAATATTGTCGTGTAAATAAACAATAGTAACTCCAATTCAAACTTCTAAAAGCTCTTTTGCTTTTATGTCAATATAGTGGATGGCAAAAACCCGATACAGTTGTTTTTTCATTTGTTTCAGTGCTAGGTGCATCTGAATGTTCCCACAAACTAAATTTTCTCATTTTCAGGTTGAATTTAAATTTATTTCTCCCTTAAAAGAAAGAATTCAATTAAGATACATTATTTATTTTTCAAACCTCCCACCAAAAAAAAAAAAAAAAAAAAAAGGAAAAAAATAAAATATATATTGGGTTCATTTGGGTTCATTGATAGTGACTGAGGATACTAAATGATGCCAGCTACATAAGTGAGTTAATATAAAATACAACCCTGTAGTGAAGAAAAATTCCCCACCCCAAAATGTCTCTTTGAAATGTGGATTATTTCAAGCTGAAAACAAATAAAGCCCAGAAGACTCAGGAAGAAACTGACTTTCCCCCTGCCTGCCTAAAAGAATGTAGAGAGAGAACCCATTCCAGGAAAGGAGCTATCACCATAGATGCTATAGTATGAATGGGTGTTGTAAACAGGGAGGGACCTTGTAGAGTAAATGTTCTTTGTTAAAATTCCTCTTTGTGTCCAGTGGTCTCTACGGAGTGGAGCAAACGTTTGTTTACCAAACAGTTGCTTTTCTGTCTCTTTGTGAATTGCCTCCCTTCCCTTTGAAGTCCCAAACCACTATGCCCAAAGTTCCCTTTTGTCATTAGCTAAAGATAGTTTTTAAAGTGAGGTCTTTGGCCATTTTAGAAAATTACTCGGTTTTCCTGGGTCCCTTCCATGTATACGTGTTATTAAACTTTTTTTTTTCTCCTGTTAATCTGACTCATGTCAATTTAATTCTTAAACCAGCCAGTAGAATCTAGAAGGTTAGAGGAAAATTTCTCTCTCCCTGACAACACCATAGAGCTATTTTGAAATGATATCAAATTTAGACCACTTGTGGTTTTTCCATTTAAAATAAAATATTAGTATCTGTCTTTCTCTGTCTTATTTCACTAACCACAATATACTCTAGGTCCATCCATTTTGCTGCACATGGCAAATTTTCTATTTTTTATGGCTCAATAATATTCCATCTTCTTTATCATACTGTATGATATCACTTAGATATGAAATCTAAAAGATAATACAAACAAATGTACATAGCAGAGCAGAAAAAGGCTCACAGATACAGAGAACTAACTAGTGTCACCGGTGGGGAGAAGGGAGGAAGGAGGAGCATGGTAGGGAAATCGAATTAAGAGATGCAAAGTATTATGTATAAAATAGATAAACAATAAGGATATATTACATACAACAGGGGATTATAACTTATCTAGTAATAACTTTTAATGCAGTACAATCTGTAAAAATACTGAATCACTCTGCTGTAAAACTGAAACTAATACAATATTGTAAATCAACTATACTTCAAAGAAAGAAAAAGGTTTTGAGATATCTCTGGAGAAAATAAAGATATTAGATAATTGATCCAAATAATAAGCAGTATTAATTTTTAGACGCAAAATTTTAAAATAAAGCTGAATTTATGTTTAAAAGGTAAATAAAATAAAATATTAGCTGATGTCTATGTTCTATTTACTACTTGTCTAGCACAGCTCTAAGTATGTATTATGTTTATTAACTTATTTAATCTCTACAATCACCCATCATTACCTGTATTTTACCTGCATATGAAAAAACTGAGTCACAGGGGTTTCAAGTCATCTGCCCAAGGTATCAGACTCAACCAGTTTGATTATTTAACTGCTGTGGTAACCTCTAACAATTAACTAAATCAATCCTTGTATTCATCCAAGATCAATACAATTAGAAGTGAAGAATTTAAGAACTTTGCCTCCTATAGATTAGAGCCAGTGGGGAAAAGAAAGATTTTTTTAAAGGAGTATATTTTCAAATACATGGGTTAATATGTAGTTTTCAATACATGTTAAGAAATGCACAGGAGATTCTGATCTTATATGAAATAGAGACAGAAGCAAAGACAGAGAGAGAGATAGAGAAATATAAAAATTTTTCCCATAACTAGCAAAGAAATTAAAGCCTTTGGCCAGATGGTGTGTTAATGGAACTCCAAAACTGAATAATAAACTAAAGGCTATAAGAAACATTAATTAAGGTAATTTTATAAGAGTCATTAAAATTATCTTTAAACAAGATGATGGCTCTGAACAGGAAGAGTCAGCAAGTTGGTATTTTGAAATGTTTTTTCAATGGTTCCTAAGATAAAATCCTTACTGAGTTTAATTCCTGAGCACAAATATAATATTATAATATATTTATGCATACATGTTATAACTCAAGGTATTATAAACAGTTAATAGTTAAACAAGGCATATTACAATTTTTAAGAGTTTATTTGCTCAAAAATCAATTCGAATTGGGCAGCATCCAATCTAGCAGCTAGATAGGAACTCCAAGGAGCTATAGAAACTGAAAGATTTCTATAGGCAGAAAAAAGTGGGAAAAAGAAAAAACAAAGTAACTTTCCTTTAGAAGATGTCCGGGGCCTATCAGATTATCTGACTAGTGCTGCTCAGGGGATTCCTGATTGACTGGTTTAAGATTCTATTTCTGAGAGAGTAAAACTGTAAGTAGGTTAAATCAAAATTTGGTGACATGAAGCTTAGCATGTGCACCTCCATTTAGGGCCTGTTGTCTTATTTTTTTAACATTACAAATAGTATATGCAGTATTTCTGAGTGATTTAAGGGCTTTTTAAGGATGAATTTTAACTAAGGTTTTTAGATTAAACCCCAAGTCCTGTAAATACTGCAACTCTAGTAAAACTGAGGTTAATTAATCAAGTGTACTGTATTCTGAGTGTTACCAAACTCAGGTTTGGCTGCTTGCTGCTTGAAAGCCAATACTTGAGAGACAGGTACTAGAAGGAACGGACAATTTGCTTTATTCAGAAGGTAGCCACATGGGGAGAAGGCAGACTCATGTCCCAGAGTGAACTCTGAAGATTCTGCTTGGCCATGAAAAGTTTTAAAGGGAAAAAGGGGAAGTAAGATCAGATAATTATTGAAGTAGGGGGTCAGATTCTTCACCATCTCCCACTGTGTGCAGACTTGTCAAATCCTGGTGATCTTTCTTTAGATGCTCTCTGGTTCACACAGTTTGCTCACAAGATCACTGAAGGGGAAGCTGGGAAAAAGATCCAGTCATGTGTTAATTACTTACTATGTATTTCTACTTCTTTATTCTAAGAAAAGAATCACAGGCTAGGCGAGGCATTGTGTGATCTAAAGATTTGAAAGGTGTACTTGGGCCAGAGGTCAGTTAAGCATGGAGACACCTGGTGTAAAGGTTAAGTTAAAATATAGCTTTGCTGGAGTGACAAGACAGAAGGGCCTTCCTCAGAGACCTGCTTCCTGCAAAAAGCTATTTCCTGCAAAGAGCTGCTTACAAATCCCCATTGTCAGACATCCTTCTGTTTCCATAGGATTATGGGTGAAGTTCCATCTTCTGTAAGTTCTTCATGCTGACATAGGGCGCCATATTCTTAGAGCGGAAGATGTTGACGTGGGTATCTTAGTATCTCTTTGCTGACAATTTTAGTTGCCTATATATATATATATATATATATATATATATATATATATAGGCAGAGCAAGTTATAATTATTTTGATGCCCATAAAGATATAGATTATTATGAGCAATAACGTGAATCTCATTTTCTTAAGGCCAGTTCTTGGCATTGTGCTAGAAATAGGTTTATCACTGCTCCAGATGGGGCAGCTTATGTCACGGCTGCAGTCTGGTCAGTGTGCTGGTAGCTTTTCCTACGCTGGGGGCAGTTATAGTGTCTGTCACACAACTCAGGAATGTGCATCAGACACTGAAAGATTCTGTGGCTCTGTGTCCTCATTATTAACTGATTGAGCCCACTCTTTTGTGACCCATGGGAGGCCTGGGCGGCTTCAGCCTTTCTACAAACAAGAGGCAGGGGACATGGAGAGGCCTTTGTACTTGGGAGGGCCCTGCAGGATTCTGCTTGATTTCAAGTGGGTCATTAAACCAGTAGCAAGGACAAGAGCACTTTTTGTTTGTTTGTTTTAATAGTTATGGATTATAATACAGAAATCTAATTGATGCTCCTTAATTTGCCAGGGTCTATCTTACGAAAAGGAGGGTTTTTTGGTTTGGTTTGGTTTTAGAAAGAAATAGATTATATCTGCTTTCAAGGGCCTTGTTTTCCCTTCGATAGCAGCCTCATAGTGATGCATAGCAAATATGTGAGGACAGGAAGTTGTATAGGTGGCTTGAGATCTTCAAATCATGACCCCAGGAAGGGTAGAGGAGAGAGTTAATCCTGAAAGAGGGTGAGTAGTGACCATGAGTCACTGAGATCAGAGTGGATGTGATTGTTCTTGGATGTAAGCTCTGACTGAGGCGAGAAAGGAAGTTTGATGTCTGAGGAGTTGGAAAGCTGTCGGTAATCAAGGTCTACCAGGCAGGAGAGGACAGAAAGAAACACGGTAATAATACACGGGATCCAAAAGTAAAAGTAACTGGAGGATACAGGCTAAGTGGCATCCAGTGCCATGACATAAGGAGCAACATAACTTTTCATCTGAAGGAGCATGAAGTCTTGAGCCACACCTCTGGATCTTCAGTAGGATGACTTCAGCATTATGTGGAGCACCTCCTCTGATGAGCTAAACAAGGGGGATTCAGTGGTGAATAAGCATGTTCCTACTCCTCAAAAGACCACCACTGCAGTGGGCAGACACTTTCATAGCTTTACATAAAATATATATGAAAGGACGACAAATATGTAAATGTTCATGTCGGTGTTAATGAGGGTGAGATTAATTCCAACTAAGGTGAATAGATGGGAGAGGCTTCAGAGGGGACACTGAGACTGGGCAGGGAGGAGAATTCAATGTTAACCACTAAACTAACATTTACCATATTGTGTGGAAATAGTATATCTATCTGTATAACTCTTCGCTCAAGCTCTTAGGAACTAGAAAACAAAGACCTTACGTTGCCTCCATGTTCCGCCTACACCTAGCACACACCCACAATCCAGTGACTGGCTTCTAGTAGGTTTTCAGTAACTATTAATAGAACGGAATTAAATAAATAGTAGCTAGCTGCTGTGTTCTCTTTCTCAGAAGCACACAGACTTCTGCTTGAACTGGCTTCTGATTACAGCAGAGGGCGGCTGGATTCCCCAGGAGAAAAGAGTGTATACTAAGCAGCAACATTCAACCTTAAATGAAAGCATCACTTTTACTTGACTGGTTTGGTTGTACAAAGAGGATACACAAACAGTCCTGTTTTTATCCCTTAAATCACAATCTGTTAAGGACTCTACTGGATGAAAGCCATCCATGATCTGGCCCTGGCCTATACCTTCAGTTCACCACTCCCTGGTTTCCCCTTTTTGCTTCAGTAATACAAAACCACTCCTGGAAGCGCATCACTTTTCCATGCCTCTCAGGACTGCCGGAGTTGTCTGCTACTGAACTAGGCAGACGTTCACAAAAGCATTCATGTAAGTGTTTATAGTATAGAACCATATTTATGTTTATGTTTAGTGTATTGGGGTCTCTAACATATCACCTACTTATTTTGGAAGGATAAATAAATGGCCATATTAATTATTATTGTTTAATCGTAATTTGTTCTTCATTGCCAAATGAGTATTGAATCATATCTTCAAAATTGATGCACTTCTAAGCAAACAGCAGAAGAAAAATCAACTATACAGAACTAAATCTGAGCATTCTAAAATAGAATTGGGATTTTTATCTTCAGTTACAATTCTTATTTCACCCTGGGAGAAAATCCTATTAGTTAACTCTCTTTCTCATGCAGCTGGAAGTCAGGTTCCTAAATCTTGATTTTTAGGATGGCTTCAATCAATGATGTAGTCATCAGAATGCAGATACTTCGCCCTGGCTTTAAGTCCTCCTCTTGGGACCTCAAAGTTCCATGGAGGTGGGGAATGTGGTAGTGCTATATCTGAAAGAACTTTTTTAATCTAAAGAGTTGATTGAAGTTGTTTTATTAAAAATGGACATATTCATTTCTGCTATTACTACAATCCTCACTACCTAACCCAAATTTAATTCACAAGTTAAGTTTGACCATAGATGAAGTCTTCCTTTCCAAGAAACCTTTGCTAGCCCCCCAGGCTAGAAAGGACACTCCCTGTCCCACTGTGTTCCCTTAGCATCCTTGGAGCCTCTTAGAGGCCGGGCCACAAATTTCCACCAAGTCACTTCCACCACATTCTATTGGTTAAGTCCCGCATAAGACCAGATTCAACAAGAGGAGAAATAAACACGTTTTGGAAAAAGACTAGAACATATGGTACAGCAATGGGAGGAATGGTTGGTGCCCGTCATTAGATGTGATCTATACGAATTCCCATTTGAGATTTGAGATCATAATTTAAAGTCAGCATAGTTTTTGTAATTTTACTTTCTATAATTTTTACTTTTTAGAATACAGGCATGGAACAGAATATAAGCATGGAGCAAACAAGTAGTTAAATTCACCCGTCATTTGCGTTTTATCAGGCAAAGAAAAAAAAGAAAAGATGTGGCAGGAAAAGATTTGAAGGTATCCACGAGGAAGTTGTTATAGCAAACAAAAAGCTAAGAAAAGAAATGCGGAGGAGAGTGGATAATGGAAAACTGCATTTAAGGACCTTTTGAGGTTAAGGAATTATTGGGATGAAAGTAATGGAGCACGTGAGGTGGAATGGTATTGAGGATGATCAGAGGGCAGATATAAAGAAGTGCACAGTGATTGACAATGATCAGAAAAATAAATAAGAAATCAAGACAGTGTAATAACCAAATACATAGTACAAATTTTGAAGTAAGCCTTAATTTCAGAGCAAAGAGAGCGGTTGTGGGAAGCTGAACTGGAATGGAAAGGTTCCATGCAGAGGTGAGAACTGAGCTGAATCTAGGAGATAGGCAAGAATCAGCTACAGAGGGGTGCAGGACTTGGTCGCCCTTGCGCTAAAGTGATTAAAAATTAAGGGTACATCAGGCTTTCACACTGTCAGGAAGGGAGTTTACAACTTGATCCTTGGAAAGTGGGAGTCACTGAAAACATAATTTAGTAAGAAAAGGATATGATGAAAATAACAATTTAGGAAGATTATTCTGACATGAGGAATACTGTGCAAGATTGACTTTAGTGGGACTGAGAGAAAAGAGAGCAGTTAAGGAGCTAGAGCAATAACACATTGCAGTGAAGCACTTTTTATCATGTTAGATTTGGAGAATTAAAAGTTTGCTGTATTACTGATATATTTGATTGGGCATAAAAATGAGAGGTGAGAGCTCTCAAGAATTTATTAAACATGATAAAAAGCACATGGTCTGCAGATGGTCCTGTCACAGTGACAGGCCTCACCAGGGCCATTTCCTGTGGACACTTATGGTGGTTTGACCATGTTTTACTGATGCTGACATTTCCCCCACAGAGACCTAGAATGACCTTATAAATGGCTTAGAAGCCAGTTGAGGAAAAATCAAAATGTAACTTGAAGAGTCTACAGAAATAGAATAAAGAAGGTGTCTGTAGCAATAAATGGGCCCATTTCAGCCGTGTTGTCTTGGCAATCTCTGTGCAAACTGGAGAAACAATGGCATTGTCTCCAAAACGCCTATTTACAAAAATGCATGGTGCACCAGATTCCTAATTTGCTTTAAAAAAAGAGACTTCTAAAAGGAATTGATTTTGTTTTTCCTGAATTAGTGGCTTCCGATGGTTCCCAGCCAAGGAGGACGTGTCCCTACTCACATTGTTTATTATTATACTGATTTCTTGCCTGTTTCCTACTGGGAATCAATCATCCTTAATTCTGCATTCACTTAGAAAAACTATGGTCTCTTTAAAAGTTTTCTAATCTTTTATGTTATGATATAAAAAGAATGAAGCTTTCAACAACAGGGATCCATTCATTCATTCAATGTATATTCACTGGCACTTACTGTGCATTAGATTTTGTTAAAAGACCTTGACTTCATAGAGCTTGCTTATCTGAGATGTATGAAGTTAACAAATTGTCCCCTGAAAAAGCTATTTCAGTAGAGGGTTATAGCAGAAATCTCCTCCTTACTTACAGCTTTTGTAAGAGAGAAGGCTGCTAGGCAGAGCCAAACAGAGTTAACACCCAGAGGCAGTGTAACAGCACGCTGGAGCTGTAGAGGGCAACTTATCTTTGTCTAATGGGGTGGCGTGGGCTGGGTTTCCCAGACTTCCTGAGGGCTGGCTAATTTGAATATTTTCAGCTAGGACATAGAAGCGATTTCTAATTGTGCGGTACCTGCCCCTGGGACAATTAGGGCTGGCACATAGTAGCCCAGGGTATACCAGTCTGCTAAGGGTACGGATCGGGAAGTGAGCTTGATCAGCTACACAGGAAGAGGAACTGATGAGTCTCTAGCCAGGACCTGAAAACTAGGTCAAGATAGCATTAAAAATACATATATATTTATATAAAAAACGTGGCTGTATCTAATGTGTTTGATCAGGTGTATGTAAGATACTGATTACTTTCATCTGAGATCTTGTGGGGGTAACTTTATTACTTGTTTCAAGCTCAGGGAAATGCACTGGTTAGCCATGTGTACACCATCATGGTCATAATTCTTGGGATGTGAGAACAATACTAAAGAGAGACACTGTCATCAATGACTACCAAGTATTTTGATTTTCTTATATACACTGTGCTAGTATGTGTGTATGTGTGTGTGTGTGTATATATATGTATGTATGTATTTTTATTTAATTATTTAATCCTTAAAATAATCACTTTGTGTAGAGACTGTTTCTACCTAGATTTTCGAAGCTGTGCTTAGCAAAGAAAGAAGTGGTGAGTTAGAAATGAAACTGTACAGCACAGGAAACTGTATTCAATAACTTGTTGTAACCTATAATGAAAAAGGATATGAAAACAAATATATGTATGTATATGTATTACTGAACTATTATGCTGTACACCAGAAATTGATGCATTATAAACTGACTATACTTCAATTTTTAAAAATTAAAAAAAAAAAAAAGAAATGAAGCTAAGAGAGGAACATAGGTGACAAGTGGCACCTCGGGCTTTGGACTCTGTCTCAGGGGCAACAGAGAGAGGTTTAGGCATGTGGAAGAAGTTTAAGCAACAAGATATGCATGGTTTTGTTCAAAACATGTCGAAACTGGCCTTCTATTGTCATGAGGCAAATTATTAGAACCCTCTCTCGCCTACGACATTTTGTACCCATATGAGAATAAATAATAAATTGTGTGTGCGTGAGTGTGTAAGGAACTGGCTGCTTTATGGAGTTTAGGTATAATAAAAATGGATGAGAGACTAAGCGCGCAAACATTTTTAGTCTTCTGGAGCCTGTTAAATTTCTTTTTTAATTTTAGCATTTTTTTCTGTGTTAATTCACTCTCATTTAGATTTTGCTGTTGTTACAGTGATTCCCCATACATTTTGCTAACCGCTCTTCTTGCATTTACATAGTTGTTACCCCTCCATTGACTCTAAAAGTTCATTTATAAGAGTATAAATTCGGAAGTTCACATAATTAACCTAAAGCTTAAAAGATACCCCTCTTGGAAATCACATGCAGTGCCTTTATCAAAATGTTTCACTGTCATGAAGTAGTGACAATAATTGTGATACAATTATCAAACGTACACACACACAAACATATATATTAGATAAAGTTTAGTTTTTACTTTGAAGAAATACATAATAAGGAAGGTGTGGACAGTAACAAACTTTCACTTCAAAACAGACTGCATCTGGGGGGAGTCTTTTACACTGTGGATTTACATTTACTCTATCTTAAAGCTCCGGCAAATATAGCCTGGAAGACATAGAAATTCTTTCATTTTGAATGAATAAGCAAAAATTGCTCTGAAAGATGCTGGGATTCCCATTTGTCCTGAGTGCATTTTATTACAGAGGAATGGAAAGGTGGCTGGACTGCTCAGCAGCGCCCCCTGACAGAGAGAACAGCATCAAATGTCCAGCCTGCATCTGTTTACCAAGTCAGGATTGCATGATTTTGTCTTCATTGTTGCTTCTGTGCAAAGAGATTTTTGTAGGAATGCCTCAGTTTTAGCATAGAGGGCGGTACACAGTAATTACCCAAAACATCTAGGTAAACTCAACTGAAGTATTAAGCCTAAGCAGGGAGCTTTCTTTTTAAAACTTCAGCTGGCTTAAGTGGCTGTGTGTTAAATGTGACCATGACCTTGATGTATTTTTTGTAGGTCAAAATATATTGATCTTTATATTTTAGGCAATGCTGTTTCCCTTACTAATTTAACCTCACTTGGTGATACTCTCCATTTCCTACTATTATAAAATACTATGAGATTATTTCAAAAGTTTGAAGATAATATAAATTTCATGACCTTAAGAGAGAATAATTCCAATCATAAAGCAAAAGTGTTTTTCAAAGAACAGGAAAGGAAAGGGTTTTGTTTAGTTTTCTGTTCTTCTTTAGGTTTATAAATATGAAATACAAGAACTGAAGTTTTTACTTCTTTAAAGGGGTATAGGAATAAAAGATAAAGGGTACTAAAAAAGCAAGAAAATTTAATAGAATCTAAACCCTAGAGTAGTTATGTTGAAAGAACTTACCCATTGCTAACATCTGAATGTTTGTGTCCCACCTCAATTCATATGTTGAAATCCTGATGTGCGAGAGGGTCTTGGGAGGTGAGGCCTCAGGGGAGGTGATGAGTGGGATTAGTGCCTTTATAAAAGAGACACCAGAGAGTTATCCTGCCCCTTCTGTCAAGTGAGGCTACAGGGAGAAATTTGCAGTCGGGAAGAGGGCCCTGAGCTCAGATTTCCAGCCTCCGGAACTGTGAGAGAGAAATTTCTGTTGTTTAAAGCCGCCCTGTCTGCGGCATTTTGTTAGAGCAGCCCGAACAGACTGAGGCACTCATCTCACCAATCGCATTGTGTGCATGTTCAATAGAAGATGAACTTACTTGTTAAGGCTTCAATGTTGTAGTCTCCTTGGGAGTGTATCTTATACATGAGATTAATTTCGTATTTTGAGAAAGATGAAAAGAACAGGAATGGAGCTGTCCATTTTCGAAGTGAAAGAGAAGAAAGAAGCTGGAGGGCATATTTGTGCCAGGGTCCCTCTGGCACCTCGGGAACTTGAGAGGAATTAGGAGGCGGCTCCCTTCCCTCCCAGCGCTTGCAGTCCTGGCTTGACGAGCTGACAGGGGCTGGGCTTCAGCCCCTGCTCTACCCTCAGCAGACATCACGTGCAGTGCACGACCCGTCCCACTGAAGCGGCAGCAAATGTGTGCTGGAAATGTGCCCAGCACTATAGTGAGTTCGGCCCGCTTTTAAGTGAAGCAATCTGAATGTCTAGTATTAGTAATGCTTACTCTCCCCCAACTCTCCCTCCAAAGAACCCATCAAACCTGGAGTGGCCTGCCTGCCTTGCTGAAACCGTAAGCATGCTGTCAAACCCGATTCTCGGCTGTTCTCCGCTTACCTGCAACACTTTTATTTCATGTCTTCTATTTTTCACCTGTTCCAACTCTATCTATTTTATTTCAGCTTGAATTCCACATTTGCTAAAAGGATTTTAGCCTTGGGTATTATCTTTGTTTATGGAATTCTGAGAGAGTATTATTGCCTGGAATATTTTATGTGTGTTAACATTACTGTTTATTTGACTTACTAATGTATCTTCCACCTTCTTTCACAAGGATTTGAAGTGGTTTAAAGTTTAACAAGTTAAAAATTCATAGGATTGGGGAAATGTGACTAGAAGAGTATATTAGGGCACTCCAGAGAAACAAACCTAATAGGTTTTATATATATGTATGTATGTATGTTACAGCATATATATATGGTCACACACACACACACATGTGTATATATATATATATATATATAGAGAGAGAGAGAGAGAGAGAGAGAGAGAGAGAGAGATTTATTTTAGGGAATTGTCTCGTGGTCTCATGTGATTGTGGGGACTGGCAAATCCAAAATTTGTAGGTAAGGGGAACAGGCTGAAAATACAAGCAAGAGTTGATATTGCAGTCTGGAGTCTGAATTCCACAGGGCAGCAAGCTGGAAACAGGCACAGTTTCTATGTTTCAGTCTTTTGGAGAATTCCTTTTCTTCAGGAAACCTCAATCTTTTCTGGTCTTTGACTAACTGGATGAGGCACATATACTTTGTGTAAGGTAACACTCACTGTAATAAAATCATCAAGCAATAATATCATGTGAAATAGTGTAAATTAACTCTGAAATTCCAATTAGACCAACAATTAGAATAATTCTTTATTTATCAGAGAAGCTTATGTAAACCACTAATTTCAGTATGTTGAAAGTTAGCATTAAATGGTCAGAATAACCTCTCTTTTTCTGCATAACTCTAGTATTGTATTTTGTCCAAATCACTTGCTGATTTTTTTTTCCTTTTTGTGTTATTGAATACTGGGATTCTCTATATTATGAAAACCTCCTCTGTTTCTTTATTCACCTAGTGTGTCAAAGCATGCCTGAAACTTACAGGGGATATTTCTGCTTTCCCAGAGTTTATTGTAGAAAAAGCAAGTTCGCATGCAGTTTTCTAACTATTTAGGATGTCATCTCACTGACACATGTAAACAAATATTCTTACACTTTTACCAAGTATCTGAACAGCCACTTACCTTATGCAGTGTGAACACTAAGAGGCAAATTTGCCCTAAACCGAATCTACCAGGAGATTTCATTTCTTAGATTTAATTCATAGCTTAAAAATAAGCTCTTCAAAAGGTTTCTACTTTTTGCCCTACTCAATTTAGAAAGTTTTATTAAATGCAAATTCCACAGGTTTTATCTACTTTAAGGCAGGTTAAGTATTTTCTTTCTGTTACACTTATCATATTGTATTCTGCTGCTTTGTGACCGTCTGGTATTATAAACTTTTATGTATTCCATTGAATGAATTTTGCAAAAATAGGCCTGGTAAGGCTGAACCATTTTATCTGTTTATGACTCCTCCATCCTCTCCTCCACTGAGGGTGCAGCATTTTACTAACCAGGAGGAAAACAGCCTACTTTCATGGTTTACAAGTAATGAAAATAATACTTTCAATAGCAAAAATGAAGGTCTATAAAAAGAAAAGAAAAAGAAAATGTAACTATGAAATATTGTGGGAGACAATATCAAGATTAGTCATTTAATTAGAACATAACACAAGCTTGGTATTCAGCAAGAACTCCACAGTTGTTCAAAGTAGAACAAAGTGTAAAGACAGGATGGTGAATCTAAGTCCCAGCTCAGCCCCTTGTGAACTGGATGACTTTGGCTAAGTCATTCTAAATGTACTGAGTCTTTTTTTTTTCTCCCTTAAAACGTCAAAATAAGGATGCTTATCCCATAGCGTGATTGGCAATTACGCAGTTATCTTGTAAATCTGAGGTATATCAGATTATACTTATTTAACATGTAAGTCTCTCCTGACAGTATAAAACAGTATATATAAGACTGGGATGTGAAGCAAGAAACGTTGGTTCAATAACTAATAATTCTCTCTATTTTGTCAACTCAGTATTTTTGGACGACAGCTTTAAATGGGGTTGTGGGAGGAGGGAAGATACCTCCTAGGTATTTTCTAGCTGTAAAACGCTTTAATATTGTTATTTATAGCTTTATTTTAAATAGCCAAGCAGGTATTTTTCTATTTGTTTTATAGCTCAATAGACTATAAATTCAAGAAAGTATTAGTGACTTACGCAAGATCTCATAGCAAGTCAGCAGCTGTGTTGAGATAAAAAATTTAGACTAGAGCTAAAATCTGTCACTTTTGCTAGTGTTCCTTCTTCGGAAATTCTCTGCCTTGATAACACTTCTAGTTACTATAATTTGATTCTGTTCATGTAAAGTATTATGGGAAATATTGATATATTGGGCACATTCCTGTTCAGTGTCTCAGACTCTGTGCTAATGAACTGTTAACATCAGAAGCACAGCCATAACTTCTGCCTTCAGGAAACTTGGTCTCACAGAGGACCCACATGCTGCCATTTTTAAACTAGGTTGTGTGGCTAAATTCGGTAAAGTGCAAAGTGCTTTGTGTAATTAGAATTAGACAGCTACCTTCAACATTTGCTATGAGGCATCTCAAAGGGAAGGATAGGAAAAATTCATTGCTTTGCTTATTACTAGTATGGTGAGAAAAGACAGATCATTTTGAAAGAACACTGAAGAATCCCAATTATAACAGGAATTTGTACATTAAATGTGACATTTTAAAACTCTTTGCCTGATTATGTATGCATACATAACAAATATAAATCATCTTCATACACATTTTTTCTTTAATCTTTATGACAAACCTGCAGGATGGATTTATCCTAGTATTACAAACAATGAATCTAATGTTCGGATATTAGGGTGTATAGTTTTGCTATTTGTCTTCCTCATTAAGTTGTAAGTTCTTGGGAGAGAAGAGGGAAACAACTCGTTTATCTTGCATGATGTGTCCCATGAAAGCCGTGTGTACCTAAGCAAGTTACTTAACCTCTCTGACCTTAGTGTACTTGTATAAAGCAGAATTATGTAAAGAACGTATAAAGTCCTGGTAGGGCTATTAGTTATGCAGTGGATGCTGCCCCTATGTTGAACACCATTCTACATGGGAGACAGTCCATGAATAGGCTCTTAGTAACTGTGGGGGAGGGACTCCATCCCGCAGTGTTCTGCACAGGGGCTTCAAAACAACTGGTTACTTAGCAGCTCTTAAAAAAGTCAGATTCATTTATTAGTTATTTGTAAAATCATAAATTAAGGTGTAGATCACTTACAGATGACAGGATAAATTATTTTAATAACTCAATGAAAGCTTAAAAGATTCTTGCCTAAATCCAGGTAAGTATTAAAGCCTTCCACTTCAATAAATATTTGCTTATAATATAATTTTTCTCATTCTGTTTCTCAAACACATCCAGCACAGTGATAAAGAAATGGTGAATGATGAATAGAACTTAAGCTAAAACACACAAATGAGAACTCTTTTTATCCTGACTTTCGTACCTTGGTCAAACCTAGCATGTGATATGAAAGCTTCCAACTCTAAAAAAGAAAAATCCGTATGTTACAACACAGGGGTAAAATGCACAACACTTTCACAGACCTTTGAGTTGATAAAAGCAGTATCTGATCCCCAGGGTAGTGCCTACAGACCAGAACATTTGGGCTCATTTAACGACCATTTGAAACCAAAGTGACCCACTGTCAGTTCTGCTGCCTGTATCCAACTGTCCTCTTTTTCGCAGAGGAGAGTCAAGCATTAATCTCTCTTCAAAACAAAGTTGCTCTGATTTACAAAGATTATAAATCTCTGACAAACAAAACCAACAGATTAAGAGAGCAACACGTTTCTTACGGAGGTAGGGCACATAGTGGGTAATGTTCTCTATACACAGTGTTTGAGTTGCTCATAACATGTATTATTTTGATATGGGGGTGCTAACCTTGCATTCAGAAAGGCTGAGACTTTTTAAGCACAAAATGAATAAAGCAAATACTGTCCCTCAATGTGGAGAATAGTTGACGTAACTGCCATGCAAAAGCTATGGTTTAAGACCTAAATTCCAAAAGGTTAAGGGAGACCTTATTTTTAGCTCTCTATGCCTCTGTTTCCCTTACTATTCAATTTCACAATTACAGGGATCAATCCTTTCAAGTTGCTGACTGATCACTATCATTGATCTTGTACACAGAAGGTAGGAAAAACTACACATAAGTCTTGCTCAGCATTTCAGCGAATTTCCTTCATTAAGTGTTTATATTGGCAGATCTAAAATGTATGTTCTTGGTTTGGAAACGGTTCCCTGACGGGCATAGACTGCTGGACATCCCTCTGCTCACTCTTATAAATTTCTTAATTAGGACAGTAGTGAAACAGAAGTGAGGAAAAGAAGGCACAACCTTCTAAATGCTAGAGGAAGAAACAAAAATAAAACTTAACTAGGATCGATGTAAACTGACTCTAAACTTCTGTAACCCTCCCAGAAGTGTCAGCAAACATTTTTATCCCAAATTTTTAATCTTTTTTTTTTTTTCTTTTCTAAAGCCTCAATAATCTGTTTTCTATGGACCTTCTTACAAGGGTATATTGGTGTTCTTAGCGTGAATTGAGACCCTTTGGCTAAGGATGGAAAATCGTACTGCCGTGCTTAGAGAAGTAGTTCTGCTTTGCTGACCGGTTGCTGTTGGATTAGTTAAGGCTTTCTGAAGGGCAGTCAGTGCACACGTTTCAAATGTTTTCTAGATCCCCTTGTGCCAAACACAGTCAAACTTCCTTCTAGCGTGCCATGAAGACATTGAATTCAATTCAATACATATTTATTGAAGATGTTCAGTATTTTGTTAGGCACAGGGAGAACAAATGAAAGTTACATGAACACTGCTTTTAAGCATTTATACACTGACAAGGAAGACAGTCATAGAACCAAGTATAATCAAGAGTGAGAAGTGAAGGTATAGGACCACACCAAAGTTACAGAGGAAGGTGAGGAGAAGCAGTGATGAAGTCTTCCACTGGTCGAGGTGAGAAAGATTATCAAGGGCGTTGTCAGAAAAGCAACACAAGACGAATTTTGAAAGGTTAAGAAGTCTTGCTTTTTCTTGAATCAAAAGTGACCACTGCCTGGTCAACGTTTCCTAGAAATATTTAAGTTTTAATTTAAATGAACAACTATGGCTTAATCTTGGAAACTTTCTTCAAGAGGAGTAACTCTGACCCCATCCTGCTTTTGGCCTTGCTACTTCTTTTCATGATTTACGACTCACACTTTCTCTGCACAGCTGACAGCCAACGTTTGCTATTTGCTACATTCTGTCAAGGTTTTGGTGAAGGCTTCTGTACTAAACTGGAACATTTTATCTTATTGTCTCATTCTCACTTTTTTCGTCCTTTAATGCTGTCTCAGAATTAACAGGTTTTATTCTTCTATGCTTCATGAACTTCACTTATTATTTCATAGAAAACTATTTTACCCCATTAAGTTTCAGTTTCCTCATCCCTAATAGGGCAGCAGCAGCACCTACTCAAAGGGTCCTTGGGAGGATTAAGTTAGTTACTATGTGGTGAGTACTTAGAACAGGGCAAGACACATCGTACACACTCAATAAAAATTAGCTGGTATTAAAATACCCAAGAAGAACACCTGAGACCCCTGTGGCCCGATCTTATCTTTTCAGATAAATTTTCTGTTTCTCTCCCGAGAATGCTCCCAGCTTGAAGCTAGATCTTTTTAAATGTAGTAAACATTTTGAAAGAATATAAAAGGCTGTTTGGACCAGACAGCACTCTTTCAAATCAAACAGAGCTTTCTTAATTATGGGTCAAAAGGTCAATCAGCTTTATATTTCCAACTATATTTTTATATCTAAAGCAAGTACGTTTTAATTGTGTATTATATTATGATGGTTTCCAGTAGGAATCCTTGGGAGACAGCTTAGATGCTGCCGCCACACCCAGTCTCCCTCACAGCTGAGTGTAGCCATATAACTGTGCTCTGGCTAATAGGATTTGAATATCACTGCTAGTTCTTGACGTTAAAACCACAGAGTGTTGACTTTCTCCTTCCCACTGGCTGGGAGATGTTGAAACTTGACCACCTGCTGTGGATACACAAGTGAAAGTCAAAAGTCAAGGGCAGTACACCCAATTAGACTCAAAAAGCTTGCTCACTTTTGGATGGATACATGATTAAAAAAACAAAAAGCTTTAATTCTGGCATCACAAGTATAGTGGGTTAGCTTGTGCTCAGAGAAATGCAAATCTCTTTCAATTTGCCTAGAAATAGTTTGATCTCCATAGTAATTGTAAATCTACATTGCAGTTATATATTTTGAGATATTTTCCTCCTTATACTAATATTCTGAGTCTCTTCACTACAAAATATTTGGAGTTTTTAATGTAATGTTTAATATTGATTCTACTTCTAAATAAGAAATGGTTCTTTGAAATTGGGGTAAGAGAATTTCAGTGGTTACAATTTTTATACCTGAACTATGATTTCTGTTTCACTATACAGCACAAACCTATCACCAGCCACTGTTGCAATATTATAATTCTGTCAGATTGATATGTAGGATCCAGGAACCATGTGACTGAAGTTTGACAGACTTGAAGGTGTTCTGTTCTATCACTCTTACCTCTCCTATCAATGAAAACACAATTGATAATATATTAAATTATGTTTTCCCCCAAAGAAAGACTCCTTATTGCCAAAATGTAACTAAATAGTCCATATAAGCTATTCCATAAGAGACAGAAGAAATAGAAGTATCACTTGTGATAGGGAAATTAACTTTGAGCATTTATGCTCATCACAGGAACAATATCTTTCTAAACATAATCTCTGAGAAAATTCCCTCTTAAAACATCAGAGATAAGGTACAATTTATATTCACACTTCTTCAACACAGTAAAATCTTTTGTGAGCATTCTCTAGCCTAGAGCATCTGTTTCTGCTTCTAGAAAGGTGGTTAGCAAGCTAAACTGAACTATTTGCTATCAAAGTTTGCATTAAGGCTGGCCTAGACAAAATTCAATTTGGCCTTTCAATCAATTAACTAACTTAACTATTAACCTCCCCTCTTACAAGAAGTGAGTTAAAGTGAGATGTTTGTCTCTCACAATTAAAGGTTGTGTAGGACAAGGTGATAGTTTTCTTCATCAATTTGTCATTTTTCCCCCAAAGGAAATGTGCATTTAAATGGGAAATATAAGATATGTCAAATTTAATATATTAACTTTTGGACTTTTCAAAAATTTTGCATTTTCACCCTAACAGGAATTTACCCAGCACTCTCTTTGTAAGTTGGGTGATAAAACCTTTTTTGTACAACCTTATTTAGAGTCTCTTCACCCCCACATTCTTACAGCAGTATATTAATATATGACTGTCTAAACACTTTCTGATCTACATAATAATATAGGCTGCATTTCAATTACTTGCAAAAATATTTTTGATATAGTTTTTTTTTTTTTGTAATTTTATTATACCTAGCAAAAAAAAAGTTAAAATGTTTATACTGGCATAATTTTTTTTTTACATTTTTCTCATATAAGCAAAATACAGTTACCATATACATACAATTGCCCCTTCCTTGCCCACAGTAATAAATTAAGATTTTCCATTCTACATATTTGAAGGTGATCCTGCTGACAATTCTTTCTTTCTTTTTTTTTTTTTTGGAGTACAGTCACTTACACTGTGTCAATTTCTGGTGTATAACACAATGTCCCAGTCATGCACATATATACACATATTAATTTTCAAATTCTTTTTCATTAAAGGTTATTACAAGATACTGAATAAAGTTCCCTGTGCTATACAGAAGAAACCTTTTTTTCTATCTTTAGGTACAGTGCCTAGTGTTTGCAAATCTGACACTCCCAAATTTTATCTTGACCCCCTTTCCTCCATAACCATAAGATTGTTTACTATGTCTGCAAGTCTATTTCTGTTTTGTAGATGAGTCCATACTATCCTTTCTTTTCTTTTTATATTCCATATATGAGTGATATCATATGGCATTTTTCTTTCTTTTTCTGGCTTATTTCACTTAGAATGACAATATCCATGTCCATTCCTGTTGTTGCAAATGGCATTATTTTATTCTTTTTTATGGCTGAGTAGGATTCAATTGTATAAGTGTGCCACAGCTTCTTTATCCAATCACCTGTTGATGGACATTTAGGTTGTATCCATGTCTTGGCTATTGTACATAGTGCTGCTATGAACATTGAGGTGTATGTATCTTTGCAAGTTAAAGTTCCTTCTGGATATATACCCAGAAGTGGGATCGCTGGATCACATGGTAAGTCTATTTTTAGTTTTTAGAGGAATCTCCATACTGTTGTCCATAATGGCTGCACCAAACTACATTCCCACCAGCAGTGTAGGAGGGTTTCTTTTATCCACACCCTCTCCAGCATTTATTGTTTGTGGACTTCTGAATGATGACCATTCTGACTGGTGTGAGGTGATACCTCATTGTAGTTCTTATTTACATTTCTCTGATAATTAGTGATATTGAGCATTTTTTCATGTGCTTATTGGCCATTTTATGTCTTCATTGGACAATTGCTTGTTTAGGTCTTCTGACCACTTTTGGATTGGGTTGATTGTTTTTTTCTTATTAAGCTGTATGAGCTGTTTATGTATTCTGGAAATTAAGCCTTTGTCAGTCTCATTATTTGCAAATACTTTCTTCCGTTTTGTAGGTTGTAGTTTTGTTTTGCTTACGGTTTCCTTTGCTGTGCAAAAGCTTAAGAGTTTAATTAGGTCCCATTTCTTAATTTTTGCTTTTATTTCTATTGCCTGGGTAGACTGCCCTAGAAGAACACTGCTAAGATTTATGTCTGCAAGTGTTTTTCCTATGTTTTTTTCTAAGATTTATAGTGTCTTATCTTATGCTTAAGTCTTTAAGCCATTTTGAGTTTATTTTTGTATATGGTGTGAGGGATTGTTCTAACTTCATTGATTTACATGTTCCTATGCAGTTTTCCTAACACCACTTGCTGAAGAGACTGTCTTTCTCCATTGTATATTCTTGCCTCCTTTGTTGAAGATTAGTTGACCATAGGTCTGTGGGTTCATTTCTGGGCTCTCTGTTCTATTGCATTGATCCATATGTCTGTTTTTATGCCACCACCATTCTGTGTGATTGCTCTGCAGTGTTGTCTGAAGTCTGGGAGGGTTATTCTTCCAACTTCATTCTTTTTCTTCACTACTGCTTTGGCTATTCTGGGTCTTTTGTGATTTCATATAAAGTTTAAAATTGTTCTAGGTGTGTGAAAACTGTCATGGGTAATTTGAATTAAATCTGTAGATTCCTTTGGGCAGAATGTCCATTTTAACAATATTGATTCTTCCAATCCAACAGCACGGGCTATCTTTTGACTTATTGAAGTTATCTTTAATTTCCTTAATGAGTGTTTTGTAGTTCTACATGTATAAGTCTTCCATCTCCTTGGTCAGATTTATTCTTAGTATTTTACTGTTTTGGATGCAATTTTAAAAGGGATTGTTTCTTTACTTTCTTTTCCTGCTAATTCATTGTTAGTGTAAAGAAATGCAACCAATTTTTGTTTGCCACTCTTGTATCCTGTTACCTTGCTGAATTCTTTTATCAGATCTAGTAGTTCTTGTGTTGAGCTTTTAGGGATTTTTATATACAGTATCATGTCATCCACATAGAGTGAAAATGTTACGTCTTCTCTTCATATTTGGATCCCTTTTATTTCTTTTTCTTGCCCAGTTGCTGTGGCTAGGACTTCCAAGACTGTTGAATAGACATGGTGAGGGTGGGCATCCTTGTCTTGTTCCAGATTTTAGTGGGAAGGCTTTCAGTTTTTCACCGTTGAGTATTATGCTGGCTGTGTGTTTATCATAAATAGCTTTTATTATGTTGGGATATGTTCCTCTGTACCCACTTTGGTAAGAGTTTTTGTCATAAATGGTGTTGAATTTTATTAAATGCTTTTTCTGCATCTGTTGAGATAATCATGTGGTTTTTGTCCTTTCTCTTGTTGATGTGGTGTACCACATTGATTGCTTTGCTTATGTTGAGCCATCCTTGTGTCCCTGGGATGAATCCAATTTGAGCATGGTGTGATCTTTTTAATGTGCTATTGGATTTGTTTGCTAATATTTTGTTGAGGATTTTTGCATCTATATTCATCTGTGATATGGGCCTATAATTTTCTTTTTTGGTAGTGTCTTTGTCTGGCTTTGATATCAGTGTGATGGTGGCTTCATAGAATGAGCTTGGGAGTACTCTCTCTTTTTCAGTTTTTTAGAAGAGTTTGAAAAAGATTGTTATGAGTTCTTTGTATGTTTGATAGAATTCCCCAGTGAAGCCTTCTGATCCTGGACTTTAGTTTGTAGGGAAGTTTTTTTTTATTCCTGATTCTGTTTAATTTCTGGTGATCAATCTGTTCAGTTGGTCTGTTTCTTCTTGATTCAGTCTTGGTGGACTGTATGTTTCCAAAAACTTATCTGTTTCTTCTAGGTTGTCCGATTTGTTTCTATATAGTTGTTCATAGTATTCTCTTTTGATTTTTGTGTCTTTCTGTGAAATTGGTTTTAATTTCTCCATTTTCCTTTCTTATTTTGTTTATTTGTGTTCTCTCTCTGTTCTTCTTGGTAAGCCTGGCTAGAGGTTTGTCAATTTTGTTTACAAAATTTAAAAAAAAATTTAAAAAGCTCTTGGTTTGATTAAATTTTTCTATTGTTTTTTAAAATCTTTATTTTATTTCCTGCCTAATCTTTATTATTTCCTTCCTCCTGCTAACTTTAGGTTTTGTTTGCTCTTCTTTTTTTAATTCTTTTAGGTGATTGGTTAGGTTGTTTACTTGAGATTGTTCTTATTTTTTGAGGAAGGCCTGTATTGCTATGAACTTCTCTCTTAGGACTACGTTTGCAGCATCCCACATATTTTGTGTGGTTTTGTTTTCATTGTCATTTGTTTCAGCTTTTTTTTTTTTTTTTTTTTTGGATATAATCATTGACCTATGGGTTTTTCAGTTACATGTTGTTTAATCTCCATGCTGTCTTTTTTATCTCCATGCTGTCTTCTTTTTCTCCTGTGTTTATCTGTGGTTGATTTCTAGTTTCACAGCACTGCAGTCAGAAAAGATGCTTGAAATAATCTCTGTCCTCTGAAAATTGTTGAAGCTTCTTTTGTGCTTGAGTACATGATCTACCTTAGAGAATGTTCCATGCAACTTGAAAAGAATGTATATTCTGTTTTGGTGGGATGGGATGTCCTAAATATATCAACCAAGTCCAAATGTTCTATTGTGTCATTTAGTATCAGTTGCCTTATTGATTTTCTCTGGAAGCTATGTCCAGTGATGTTAATGGGGTGTTAAACTCTCCTACTATGATTGTATTCCCATACAATTTACGTCTGTTAGTATTTACTCTATGTATTTAGGTGCGCCTATAGTGGTGCATGTATGTTAACAAGTGTAACATACTCCTCTTGTATTGCCCCCTTAATCATTAGATAGTACCCTTCTTTATATTTCTTTATGGACTTTGTTTTAAAGTCCATTTTGTCTGAAATCAGTGTTGCTACTCCTGCTTTCTTGTCATTTCCATTTACATGAAATATCTCTTTCCAGACTCTCACTTTCAGTCTATGTATGTCCTTCTCCCTAAAGTGGGTCTGTTGTATGCAGCATATTGTAGGTTCTTATTTTATTATCCAATCTTCCACACTGTGTCTTTTGATTGCAGCATTATTCCTTTGACATTTGTGGTAATTATTGATAGATATGTGTTTATAGCCATTTTGAACTTAGTTTACCAGTTGATTTGCTATTTCCTCTTTGTTTCTTTCTTTTCATTTTTGTTTTTGTGGTTTGATAATTTTCTTTTGTATTATAGTGGTTTCTTTTTGGCTTTTGTGGCTCTATTACATGCTTTTGGTTTATGCTTACTCTGTTTTTCAAGTATATTAATTCATTACTGTATCTGTTAACATTAAACTAGTAGTCATATAAGCTGAAACACATCCTAAAAAGAATGAAAAAAAGAAACAAATCTATATTTTCTTGCTCCCCCTCCCACCTTTAATGATTTTGATGTCCTCTTTTACATTTTCATGTTTATTCTATTGCAGTTCATTGTAGTTATCACATTTCCAATTTCAGTTTTCTCCTTTTATAGTGCCCTGCTTCTTTTCTATTTAGAGTAGACCTTTCAATATTTCTTTCAGCATAGGTTTAGTATTACTGAATTCTTTTAGTTTTTTGCTTGTCTGTGAAATTCTTTATCTCTACAACACAAAACACAGGAAGAAATCTTTGTTTATTTCTAATACATTTTTAATTTTAACCACTCCTTAAGAAAAATAATTCAGACTTCTGATGCTTCAAACTACACATTAATTTAGAACTGATCCTATGTGTTAGCATTTTTCAAATTTTTGAAAAATGATTTGAGGGAAAAAGGAGACGCAATTACAAGCGTGTTTTTCCTTTCACTACTGCACTTTCATATTAATTATGTATTCGAATTCATCCACAATGTCTGGAACCTTCTGGATATGCCATCTGGATATTTCATTCAAATCAGTCATTGTCACTTACCTGTGGGAAAATGTCTTAATATATTTGACCCAGTTTTCTTCTCTGCAGAATGGCATCAACACCCATCTTGCAAATTTGCTATATGGATTGCATGAAATAATTTATATGTAAATCACTCCTACATAAATAGATCCAATAAATGTTAATTTCCTCAGTTTTCTAACCCTCAGTTCTGTTTGTCCACACAAACAGTATGAAATCAAATCCTAATATGCTGAAAACACTTCAAGATCTGGTCTTGTTTTTTTCTCAAGACTCATTGCATAGCTTCTCTCAACAGTGCCTTTTAAGCCTACCAACCTGAGCTATGGATAACTCCTAAATGCTCACAAATCTTTCACCCCTGTGCGTTTTCTCACAAACACTCTTTCCTCTTCCTCAAAATTCTTATCCTGTCTTCTGTTCTTTCTCTATGGTACTATCTACTGCTAGTCATTCAATAATCAATTCAATGTCACTTCTCCCAGAAGCCTTGGCACCCTCCTGTTTTGATCTAAATATTCATCTCTGTATACAGCACTCTCTCCTAGTTTATCATTAAACTTAACAACATTCTATAGATATGATCTGTTCACTCATTTGTTTCTCTCACTGGTCTGAGAGCATTTTGAAGAAGGAAACATTTTCATCATCTTTATGTACCCAATACTGAATGTACTGCCTGACCCAATATAAGAATTCAAAAATTATTTGGTAAAGAAGTATATTTCTTATTAAAGCTACAATTAATTTATCTAAGGATGCTTGCTACTTTATGTTAGTCTGCCTTTTAAATAAACTGTAAGTTCCATGTGATTATGATCATATAATATTTCTGTGTTGTTCATATAACCTAGTATAATATGTTACATGATAAATAACTATTGATTGGTTCTTCACAAACACTGAAAAATATATTTATATAGAGAAAAAGACAAGGATAGTTCTCTTGAAGTGGTGTAAAGTACTGTATAGTGTATTGTCATCAAAATCGACCCTGAGGACACTGTATTTCCACTTACCACTCACAAAGTCACCTGAATCCTGAGAAGTACACTGTTAGCAAGGCTGAAGGGACGGTGATTACATTTTAACATCAAAGCAATAGTGTGACACTTACAGAATTCTCCATATGTTTTGATAAAGATTTGTATTTCTTTTCTACTCTACCAGTAAAGTATTCATAATAGAAAGAAGCTTCTGTGATCTTTTATAGCAAGAATAATTATAAAAACAGTAACAGTTGATATTTTAGAGCCTTATATGTGTCAGATACTTATTTCACAATTTGCAGATACCATTTTTAAACCTTACAACATCCTGACGAAGTAGGTATTACCATCATTTTATGTATAAAGAGACTGATATGTAATCAGAAAAATGAAATAACTTGTCTTAGATTATAGCTAATAGTAGAGCCAGAACTTAAATTTCCTCAGTTGGGCTGTATCCAAAGGTTATGTATTATATATACATATTTTTTTTAACTGAATTGAATAGTATAGCCCCCAAATTCATGACCTTGTTGGGAATCTCAGAATGTAACTTTGTTTGAAAATACATCTATGAAAACAAATATATGTATGTATATGCAAGACTGGGACATTGTGCTGTACACTAGAAATTGACTCTGTAATTAACTGTACTTAGAAGGAAAGAAAGGAAGAGAGAGAGAGAGAGAAAGGAAGGGAGGAAGGAAGGGAGGAAGGAAGGAAGGAAGGAAGAAAGAAAGAAAGAAAGAGAAAGAAAGAAAGAAAGAAAGAAAGAAAGAAAGAAAGAAAGAAAGAAAGAAAGAAAGAAAGAAAGAAAGAAAGAGAAAGAAAGGAAGGAAGGAAGGAAGGGAGAAAGGAAAGAAGAAAGAAAGAAAGAAAGAAAGAAAGAAAGAAAGAAAGAAAGAAAGAAAGAAAGAAAGAAAGAAAGAAAGGAAGGAAGGAAGGAAGGAAGGAAGGAAGGAAGGAAGGAAGGAAGGAAGGAAGGAAAGAAGGAAGGAAGGAAGGAAGGAAGAAAGAAAATAGATCTTTGCAGGTGTTTTCATGTTAAAATGACACTTACCTGGAGTGAGCTTTCCTCCAATACGACTGGTCTCCTTATAAGAAGAGAAAACAGACAGTGAGACACAGGAAGAACTCTATGTAAAGACGGAGGAAGAGATTTGGGTGATGTGTCTGCAAACCAAGGAATATCAAGGATTGTCTTCAACACCAGAAGCTAAGAGAAAGTCCTGGGACAGATTCTGTCCTAGAGCCTTCAGAGGGAATGTGGCCCTGGTGACATCCTGACTGGGGACAATTTATGCTCTACAGTTTGTAGTAATTTGCTACCATAGCCCTATGAAATTCATATACAATGTGATACGTAATACAGAACAACGTTGCTGCCATAAACTTTGGTATTAGCAGATGTTATGTCAGTCGTATGCATCACAGAAAAAAATCTACTGCTTTCTGTTTTACTTTTGGCTATGTTAAGTCTTAGAATTGCTAGAGTTATTATTTCTTCTTTTAACATAATACCTAGCTTAGATAATTTGAAACATCTCTTTCATCAGTTACAATTTTATAATGGATGATTCAAGTATCATTTCTTTCTTATATAAAAATATACTTGAAGGAGTTAATGGAAGTACTCCTGTAAGATCTATAGAACTGTAGGTTTAAATACCTTAAGAATGGGTGACAATACTGAAATTTACCTAAGCTGCTGTGTAAATGTTCAAAAGTCTTAACCACAGCAAGTCTGGTGAACAGACCATTCTTTGTGTGTTTATTTAATGGGACAACTCTGATCTCAGCAGAGAGAAATATCTTCAGCTCACTCATTTTGCTTCGATTTGTGACAAGATGCAATCTGCCTTTCCTGAAGCTTCTTCTTACCTTAATAGTCTTTGGTATTTGTATTGGCAGGAAAATAATAGAAAGCTTTCTGTGAAAAGGCTATGCTAATCTAGGCAAATAATACAAAACTAACGTGCCTGTCTGTGTGGCCTTCAATCATATGCTTAGAAGGGACCTATAAAAAAGGGAGGGAGAGATCTTACTTTTAAAAAGGCCCAGCAATCAAATATAATTACTCTACTAACCTCCATTTCACAACATACCTTAACAGGTCCCATTCTGTGCTTCTTAGAACCAACACTTCATCATTGAGAAAAACATTCAGGAAAATTAATGGGACATTCTGATTTTATTCATAATATTCTTGTCTTTCACAGTTTAATAATGACAGCCTGAAAAATTAATGGTCTCTTAGACCATGGACTTTCTTTATCCAGGCTGTTCTTCTTAGTCAACTTTTTCTTTTAATTGAACTATAGTCAGTTTACAATGTTGTGTCAGTTTCTGGTGTACAGCACAATTTTTCAGTCATACATGAATATACATATACTCATTTTCATATTCTTTTTCACCATAAGCTACTATAAGATTTTGAATATGTTCCCCTGTGCTATACAGTATAAAAGTGTTTACCTGTTTTATATATAATTTAGTCAACTTTTATACCTTATAGTTTGTTGCATGCTAGGATCTAACAATGTATTAACATGAGGGAGGGATGTTTGTTTTCATTGTGTTTTTCTAACATACAACAGAATCTTGAAAAACTCAATATTGAATGTTTTTGTATGTCCTTGAGTTGTTAGCTTTTATTTATATTATTACACTTTCTGATAACTTGTGATGTCAAAATGCGTGGAACCAAAAAAAAAAAAGACACAAATGAACTTATTTATAAAACAGAAAGAGACACACAGACATAGAAAACAAACTTATGGTTACCGGGGGCAGGGGAGAAGGGGTGAGAAAGGATAAATTGGGAGTTTGAGATTTGCAGATACTAACTAATAGATATAAAATAGATAAACAACAAGTTTCTTCTGTATAGCACAAGAAACTATATTCAATATCTTGTAGTAACCTATAGTGAAAAAGAATTTGAAAATGAATATGTATATGTATGACTGAACCATTATGCTGTACACCAGAAATTGACACAAAATTGTAAACTGACTATACTACAATTAAAAAAAAAAATTTAAACTGCCGTGTGAAAAATACACTTCCCAAGGTGTTAAGAGTTGGAAGACAGTTTAGAAATAATCTCATAACATTCTCTCAGGATGTCTAATCCATGTACCAGCTACTATAATGCAGCTAGAATAGTGTGGAAAAATATGAAAAATGCTGGCAATAGAATGAGAAGACAAGCCACAGACTGGGAGAAAATCTTTGCAAAAATGTATCTGATAAATATTTGTTATCCATAATACACAAAAAACTCTTAAAAGTCAAAAATAAGAAAACAAACAATCCAATTAAAAATGAACAAAAGACCTGAACAGATACCTCACCAAAGAAGATAAAAAGATGGCAAACAAGTATATGAAAATACAGTCAAAATTATATGCCATTAGTATATTGTAAATTAAACAGTGAGATACCATTATTCATCTATTAGAATGGTAAAAATTCAGAACACTGACAACACCAACTGCTGACTAGGCTGTGGAGCAGCAGGAACTCTCATTCACTGCTGGGGGGAATGCAAAATGGTACAGCCACTTTGGAATACAGTTTTGCACTTTTGCATGAAACTAAACATACTGATAATATGTGATCTACTAAATGCAAGCCTTGGCATTTACCCAAACAGATTGAAAACTTGTATAGGGACAAAACACAACAACCTGTATAGGAATGTTTACAGAAGCTTTATTCGTGAGTGTCACACTGTGGAAGCAACCAAGATGTTCTTCAGTAGGTGAATGGGCAAATAAACTGTAGATTCAGACAACAGAATATGATTCAGTGATAAAAAGAAGTGAACTATCAAGCCATGGAAAGATATAGAGGACACATAAATGCACATTACCAATGGAAGCAATAATCTTACAAGTCTCCATACTATATGATTCCAACTATGTAATCTTCTGGAAAAGGCAAAATTATGGAGGTGGTAAAAGGATCAGTGGTTGCCAGTGGTTGGGAAGAAGGAGGGATGAATAAGCAGTACACCTAGGATTTTTAGGACAGTGAAGCTGTTCCGTATGATACTGTAATAGTGGATATGTATCATTCTACATTTGTCAAAACCCAGGGAATGTAAAACACCAAGAGTCAAAATCCTAATGTAAACTACAGACTTCAGGTAATAATAGTGTGCAGATGTCGGTTCCTTGATGGAAACAAATATACCACCTGGCATAGGATAATTTTCATTGTATCGTATTAACCACAACCTGACACAAAGCATCTAGTGTATATCACTGCATATATGATTCTTCCTCTGTTTCTAATTTAGTTTCAAAAGAGAAAACAAAAAGTTCCTGAATGGTCTGGTTTTTTTTGTGCAGTGCTTACCTACTGTCTCAATTAATTCATGAATTCATGAATAAGGTGGACTCTAAATAAGCATTGATGAATTATAAATGGTTCATACCCACAGGTAACTTTCTTGTAGTACAAGATATTATATAAATGAAAATAATTATGATCTGGATAAAAAGTGATAAATACAGTAAGAATTATATAGACAAAGTATTAAGGGTGTTCAAAGATGACCATACTTTTAAGTATATGGCTCAAATAAAGTTTATGGTAAAGAGTTCATATAAATTAGTCAATGGCGATAACAATGAATTTCTTCCCTCATTTCCTCATTCATTCATTTATTCAGTGATTTGGAAAAGAAACCATTTTAGAGATGGGGTTTCCAAACTGGAGTGACTGTACACAAACATTTTCCAAATGGCAGGCAGATGAAAATTTTGAAAGACAACAATTGTTCAGATCTTTATATTCCTTATGAACTTTATCCTAAGATTGATCTTCTTGTGATCACTTCTGATGTGGAAGCCTCGTGCATGGTCTCCCTGTCACAGTCTCCTATGTGGCCCTTCATCAAAGATAAAGACCATCTTTAGACCATCCTTGACCTTACAGAAAAGATGCAAAGGCCAAGGTTGAAAAACTTACCTGAAGCACTAAAGAAAAGGACAAGACTCTAACACATCTACATTTGTAAATCACTTCCTTTTTCAACTTTTTCTTTTAAAATAAAATTAAAGGATTATCAGATGAGTCTTTTGCTGATAAATTAATAAAAATTATTTTGATGATAAATAACTGTGCTTCTCTAATATAACTTAGAAAGGGTTCATAATATTATGTAATATTATTAAAATTATATTCCTGTCTGCTTAATACGTGAACAAGTTTTTAATAAGTCAAAAATAAAAAAGCCACATCCATCTCATTAAGACACATTTCCAATAACATTTTGTTTTATTTAAACATATTTCTTATGTATTCATTTTGTCTTACCAGCTATGTATAAATAGTAAGTATAATGATAACTCAATCCAGAGGAAAGGATTTTTTCATTCTAAGTCTTATGATTGGAAATTTTTTAAATCTTGGTTTATAAAAGACATTTTGTACAGAGACATATTATAGGATAGTCTAAAAGATTTTCAAGTATGCCAAACTTAAATAACAAAAGATTATGGTGTTCTTACAATGCTGAAGAGTCATTGTCTAGGCTAGAGCTATCCAACAGAAGTACAATATGTCAATGTAATTTTACATTTTCTTGTAGTCAACCATATTAAAAAACTAAAGAGGAAACATGAAATCAATTTTAATAAAATATCCATTTATTTCATGTAAATATTCAAAATATCTTATTAAAACCAGTAATCAATATAAAATATGTCTTTGAAATCTTGTGTGTATGTTACATTTCTAGACCATCGTGAACTGGATCGGCCATATTTCAGATGCCCAATGGGCACATGTGGGTAGTGACTCCGGTACTGAACAGCTCAGGTATAGGCCATTGTTTCCTCAGTTTTACTCATACACCTGCCACTGCTATAATTTTCCATATCTCTGTATTATAATTTATTACATTTTCTGATTTTTGACATTTTCACATATTAATTTAGTATACTGATAGTATTTTTCTCTGATTTACTTAAATTTATTTATGTTAATTTTAAAATATGTATCTTTTTTCATTTGTTATAGACAATAACCATAAGACAAATACAATTTAAAATATTACATTTCATTTCACTTATATGTAGAATCTAAAAAATAAAACAAACAAATGAATATAACAAAAGAGAAACAGGATCATAGAGACAGAGAACAAACTAATGTTTACCAGTGAGGAGAGGGGTGAGGGGAGGGGTAAGATAAGGACAGGAGATTCAGAGTATAAATTACTAGGCATAAGATAAATAAGATACAAGGATATAAAATACAGCATACGGAAAATAAGTAGTACATTATAATAACTTTAAATGGTGTGAAATCTATAAAAACATTGAATCACTATGGTGTACACCTGAAACTAATACAACGTTGTAAATCAAATCCAGTTTAATTTAAAAAATGTTACATTTTAGATAGATAGTTTTGCCTAACAAACTGAGACTGAGGCCAGCTTCTCTGGTGGAAAGACTGAGGAACAATGGCTTAAAGGATATAAAATACGAGAAAATCATCATTTTTCTTTAAAGTCATCAGGATTACAGAGGGAAAGAACAAACTTCTCACCACAGCCTTTACTCCCAAGTCCCTGCACCACCTGAAGTCATCCCGATGCCACCCTGAGAGTGAACCACTGGGGACATAGGGACCGTAGGATAAAACTATATTTTATAATTTATTTAGGCTAATCTATAGTTTACATACTCTAATTAGATTTTATAGAAAGGATTAAAATCTCTGAATATTTTAATTCTGTGATTTTGTACATTTCTGTGAGTCAGTGAGCTTTATCATATTTTATTGGGCTACCAGGATTAAGTGACTTTTTAGCCTCTCCGGTTATCTGAGGTACTGTGACAAAGAGAGGAGCTAAAGATTCTGGAATTTTTACTGTCAGTAATACCTATAGAAGAGACTGTGACTTTTTAAAAAGTTGATGACATATGAGTCATAGAAAAGCCTCAAGAAAGATATGGAATAAGAGATTTTGAAAATGACTCATCTCTGCTTATCTGTAGGTGATCAGATGTCAAGGACATAGACTTGTGTTCTTTCTGGTTACATTAAATGACAGTAGCCCAGAGCCAAATACCACATAATATTAAGATAAAATAGTTAAAGTACATTTATATCTGTCAAAAAATAACCGTTAGGCTTCTAGGTTTTTATTACTCTGAATAATTTTACTAGCATCTTTAATATCATCTGTGATTAGAGAACATGACTATTTCCCCTGGGAATCAAACACAGTTGCAAATAATACATAGTACTTCTCAGTGACAACGTATTATTTTATTATGATTTACCTGTTAGATAAATATATTTGTGGAAATGTATAACTTTGTAGATTTATGTCAGATGATAAATAATTATTTTATTAAAGCTAGAGGCAGTTGCATAAGATCCTTCAGGAAAATGGCTTCAACAGAATGCAAATGTATTTATGTCCAAAATAGCAGGTCTCCAATATACCTAGCACAGAAAAGACCTTCCAAAAATATATTTTGAAAGAACAATTTCATTCCCATTAGTAGGCCTTTCAAATTAAATGCTTATAATGTAATAAGGAAAAAACCAAAAGATTATTTTTCTGAAGTCAAATAAATGCAGAGATGAATTGTATGAGATGATAAAAATAGTGCTGTGTGTCTGGAAGAAATATGGATAACTCTATTCTATTTTCCACTCTCCTGCAATTAAATCAGATCATTTCATATTTTAAAATAAAATACAGGTTTTAAAGACTACACCTCTTGCCAAAGAGGATGCAGTTTTTGTTACTTTAAGAGCTGAGACCACACTACCTGTCAGACTTTACCCCATATTGCCTTAAGTCTTTTGTCAGTGCCTTCATAACTGCTACGTAACTGCTTTCTTCATTGTTTCCTTGTCAGATATATCTGCTGAATTGGGTTTAACATACTGTAAAGCAGATTTTCTTGATGTCCAAGTTCTGCCACTAGTAACTGAGGTGTCTTTAAAACCTGCATCAGTTCAATTCTTTCTGTATTTGGAGGAAGACTCAGCTGTACTCAAGAGCATCTCAGTATCCTAAAAAACCAACCAACCGACCAACCCACTGTAAGCTCTTCTGGCCTATCCCAGATTCCAGACATTTCTGTTCTAGAAGAGAAATTGTGTTTTGAGCATCCTTTTCTTCCTTTAGATACTGGCTTATCGCATAATGTCCTCATGTGGTCCTGGAAGTTTTCAGTGCTTGCCATTCTCTGAATCCTTCCCCACCTTCTTCTGCTGTTTAGCCAAATGTAGCGGTTCTCTGGGAACATTTCATGAGGATCTTGTGCTAGGTGACAATGTGTATCTCTGTCTTTGGCTCTACCTCTATCTCTGTCTCTCATCAGTCTGTACCTGTCTCTATCTATCTAGTTACACACATACATGTGAGTATATAATACACATTAACTATATAAAATTGTATTTAAAAATGCTGGTAGACAAAAAAAGGAAGTAAAAATCACCTGCAATACTAAAACCAAGTGATAATCATTAAATCAGAAAGAGATGGAAAGAGAATAGAAAGGTGGTGGGACAAGAATTTGCTTTGTTGTGTACGAATCACATATGCTGAGACAACTTAAAGTCCAAAAAATCCTTAAGGAAAAAGCTAATGCCCATACAGTATGGATTGTGGTGAGTTAAATATCTGAAGATCTGTGAGTTCACATACAGTCTAAGTAATTAAAATTTATTTTCCTATAGCTAACGTATATTGTAAGATTTAATGCTTAAAATGTCCAAGTTTAAGATTCAAATAATTATATTTCTTTGGAAATGCTTTCTTCTCTTACCATTCGTTACCAGAAATTTTAAGTTTATAAGGAAAAAACCCAGATCAGAGAATGTGCCGTTTAAAATTTAGAAATCTTTGTTCTCTCTGGCTTATGGTCCGTTTCGTTTGTTTCTAATGACCTGGATCTAAATTGTCTCTAACCTTCTCTTTATCTTGCTGAGAAGGGCAATGACATCACAGCTATTAAAGTCTAAATGACTTCTTATTAAAGACTGTTTCCATTTTTATAACAAATAAAATCAAATAAATAATTTTTGTTCCAACAGAATACTGCCCCCCCCCCCTTTTAGTTTCGAATATTTTCAAACCTACAAGAAGGTAAAATGAACACTTATATAAATACCCACTTAGATCAAGGGTCTGCAAAATACAGCTCCATGGACAATTTCAGCTTGTTACCTGTTTTTTGTAAATAAAAAAATAAGAACAAAACAGTGTGCATTCATTAGTATATTATCTGTGGCTGTTTTGGCACTACAACGGCAGCTTTAAAGTAGACCACAGAGCCTAAAATATTTGCTATCTGAGATTTTAGAGAAAAAGTTTGCAACCTCTGATTTAGATTCACTGGTTATTAACATTTTGCTCCATTTGCTTTGCCTTTCTGTATACATAGATAGACACATACATACACACATAGATACATTTTTTCTAAGCCACTTGAAAGTAAGTGGCTGATGTTATGGCACTTCCACATGTGGATCCTAAGAGCAAGGGCAATCTCCTATAAGATCGTAACATTGGAATTCTCAAGATATTTAACAGTGGTACGATAATTTATATAATATTCAATCCATACTCAGATATCACCATTTGTGCCTATTCGGCATTCAAAGATCCTACTGTACTTTGGTATCAGCTCTTGAGATTCCTTTATTCTATAGCACCTTCTGATTTATCTTTCATGACGTTCACATTTTTACAAAGTCCAAACAATTGTCCTATGTCTCATGATTTTGATTTGTATGATGGTTTCCTCTTGAATATATTAAATATTTTGGTAAAAAAAAAGTTACACAGGCAATAATGCATACTTCCCATTTCATCATACAAAAGGGCTTATGATGTCAGTTTGTCCTATTACTGGCGAGTATGACTTACTCGGATAAAATGGGATTTGCTAGACATCCATTCTAAAGACATATTTTTTCTTTGTTGTTGATAAGTAATGTGCAGAGTGATATGTTGAAACTATATGAATATACCCCTTCATCACAATTTTATGTCATGGTTTTAGCATCAATTGATGATATTTTCCTGAATAAATTATTACATCAGAAAACACAGAATGAAAATTTTCTAATTCAATACCTCCTTCTACACTTAACAGCCTTGCATTCTTCTGTAAAAATAGAAGTGTTTAATATTTTAAAATGTTATTATAGATTCATGGAGTTTTATTTATTCATGTGAAATTATACATTACTTCCTATATGTTTTTTAATAGTTACAGAACGTATTTCCTTTCAATGAGGACTTTAAGATATAATCTCTTAGCAACTTTCAAATATGCAATACAGTATTATTAAAGGTTGTCACTGTGATGTGCCTTACATCCCATGACTAATGACGTTTGTATCTTTTGAACCCTTTCACACATTTCACCCACTCCCACCCATGGCAACAACCAACTTGTTTTCTGTACCCATGAGCTTGGTTTTAGTTGTTTTAAATTCCACATGTAAGTGGTATCACACTGTACTTGTCTTTCTCCATCTGACTTATTTCACTTAGCGCAATGCCCTCACGTTCCACCCATGTTGTCACAGATGGCATGATTTAATTATTTTGTGAAGCTTAATAGTTAATTTTATTGTTTAGAGTGTGTGTGTGTATGTAAAACATCTCTTTTTCCATTTATCCATCAGTGAACACTTAGGTTGTTTCCAAATATTTGCCGTTATGAGCATATATCTTTTCAAACTAGTATTTTCTCTTTTTTGAATAAATACCTAGAGGTGGAGTAGCTGGATCATATGGTAGCTCTATTTTTAACTTTTTCAGGAACTTTCGTACTGTTTTCCATTGCGGCGATACTAATTTATGTTCCCGTCAATAGTGCACAAGGGCTCCCTTTTTTCCATGTCCTCACCAACGCTTGTTATTTCCTATCTTTTTGATAATAGCTATTCTGATATCTCATTGTGGTTTTGATTTGCATTTCCCTGATGATTATTGATGCTGAGCATCCTTCAAGTCCCTGATGGCCATATGTATATCTTTGAAAAAAAATACCTATTCAGATCTTCTATCCATTTTTTAATCAAATTGTCTGACTTTTGGTATTGAGTTACATGAGTTCTTTCTATATTTTGGGTATTAACTCCTTATCAGATATATGATTTGCAAGTATTTTCCCCATTCAGTAGACTTCCTTTTCACTTTTATCAGTGGTTTCTCTTGCTGTGCATAAGCTTTTTAGTTTATGTGCTTCCATTTGTTAATTTTTACTTTTCTTGCATTTATTTTTGGGATCAAATGCAAAGAGTCATCACCAAGACTAATGTCAGTGATCTTATTGCTCATGTTTTCTTCTAGGATTTCAATGGTTTCAAGTCTTGTGTTCAAGTCTTTGACCCATTTTGGCTTAATTTTTGTGTATGGTGTAAGATAGCCATCCAGTTTCATTCTTTTACATGTGGCTGTCTATCCAGTTTTCCCATCACCATTTATTGAAGAGATTATGCTTTACTCATTGAAAGTTCTTGGCTCCTTTGCAGTAATTAGTTGACCATGTATGTGTGGGGTTTTTTATGGGCTCTCTATTCTGTCCCACTGATCCATGTGTCTGTTTTTATTTCAGTATCATACTAGGGGTTTTTTTGATAGTTATATTGTGCCAAACTGGTTATTTGAAACTTCTTCAAACTGGCAGTTTTGTTCATTTGTCTTCTTTACTCATTCATTATTTCTCTGAATTCTGTGACAACAAAGTACTCTATTTTAAAGTCCTTATGTGTTAACTCCAATAACTAGATCTACATTAGGTTTGCTTTTATTGTCTATTTTATCTCTTGATCGAGGATCACATTTTCCTTTTTCTTCACATGCCTCATAATTTTTATTGTATCCAACAGAAGATGCTGAGATTGATTTTATTTTCCCCAAGAATGTTACTTTCTTTCCTCTCTGTTAAGCAGATAGTGTGATTTTCATGAAAAAATCACCCTTGGACACTTTGAGAAACATTGTTCTGCTGCATTAAATGGCTCATTTTTTTTCTTTCAACATAAACATTATTTTAGTCATTGAGGATACAAAGATAGCTGACTATTGACCTTCATCAGCTCAAGGTTAATAAAGTATAGCCAACCAACCACATCAGCTATTGTAATGCAGTGCGATACAGGTTAAGCCTAGGATTTAGGTAAGTATATGTTGATTTTGCTTGTTTGTTTGTTATGTTTGTGCTGTTTTGTTTTATTTACCAGAGGAAATGATACTTAACCATCATGAAACAGTTCTCTAAATATTTGTTATTTATGCTAAAATGGACTCTCATGGCTTTGCTCCTGACATATTCTTTTAAGAATCCCCATTGCCTTCCAGGATTGATTCAGCTCATCTGGCTGATTTATAGTGTGTATCCTTCCTATTCCACTGATGCAGAAGCTACACTAGGTCAAAGAAAACAGCTTAGCTTAGAAAAGGATAACTATCCTCCTAACCTAGTCCAAAGATACTCTATAAAGATACTTTTGAAGATGAACTTGTTTTGCTAAAGAAGTTGATCATTTTTTTTTTCATTTCAACATGTCGTAACACATTTTAAATAATAGATTGCCACTGAAGTTGAACAGGGAGTTCTATTCCCCAATCTCTAAACTTGTAAAATTTAATAACAGTTTAATAAGAAGGAGTAAGGAGGAAAAGGGCAATGAACTCCATCACCACCTGTGACACACATACAAGACCCAGGGAGGCAGGAAGCCAGATGGGAGTGCCAAGTCTATAGTCTTAAATAACTCAGTCTTTGTTTCATTGGTTTGATGTGTTGTCTTAGGATTTTAGAATGTGTTTTGTATTTATAAAAAAAACAGATAACCTAAGGGAAACCACTCTAGTCAATCAATCTGAATTTTAATTTGAATTCAAGGAGGGTTTAGATATTTGTCAAAGATGACATGAGTTTTGAAGGTTAAAAGACCTCATTGTAAAGGAAAATCCTAGACATTCATAACTGAACACCACTTCAAATCTCTAAAGAAATCATCTCTTTTTTTATAGAGGTCTTAAAGTTATTGATTAGAACATTTCCATTTAGAGTTTAGTTGCATAACTCGAATATGATAAGCTTTAAGCTTTTGCAGATAAAATCGTCTCTGTACAGTTTTTCATTTATGGATTTATTAGAAGTTGTTAGAAATCCCTTCCTGGGCATTATCAAAGTCTTTGGCTTTTAAGTTCATTTACACCGTACACCTCTGTGTATTTTAATACTACTCTAGGGTATTTTAGAACAAATTAATTTTTGAGGAATTATTATTGAAATGATATCCAAGATCACTTAACCTTACACATTAAAATAAATAGCCATTTTCATGTACGATTTTATTGACTTTATATGATCAAAAAACTGTCAATTTTTTTTACACTGATAATTATAGTTTTAGAATTTTTCTCACCAGAACAAATATCGTATATATCAACATTTAAAGTTGATATCTGATTATGATTTTCCTTTAAGATCCGTCAATTGAGTACTTGAAATCCTTCTGTGGGGCTGAATTCAAGCTCCCTAACGTGATGTAAAAGATCCTTTATGATCTAGACCTTGTCTTCTTGTGGCTCTTAAATCAACACCCTTTCTTATATTACAAAAACTTGCAAACCACTCATAGTACCTAGTAAGTATTGTAAGTTTTCATGACCATATAAGCAATTATTCCATTGAATAGAATAAGGTTTCCACTCTTTGCATTGTAAAGTTTCATTTCTCTTTCAAACCCCAGCTCCAGTTTTTCCTTCACTAAGACTTATGGCTTATGGCCACCAATTTTAATCTTGTTTTCAAGTATGTTGCCTCTTATTTTCTATTATAGCATCTTTTTTTCCCCACCAGATTTTAATGACCTGAAATTCTGAGTCATTCCTAGAATATTATGAGCTTCTAAGGAACAGACCATGTGTTAATTACCTCTACCCAGTACACAGCATACGCTTACCAAATATTTGTTTATTTATGATAAATCTTCACATACTCAACATGATGGGGAAAAAAAGCAAGGCATTTAGGGATTTTTTAATGGTTAGCTTTAAAGAACTCTGAGCTCTTTTCTGACGTTAAAACTACATTTAGTTTGCCCAAAAAAAGGTAATGGATCTAATTTCTCTTCTTTTTGTTTCTAAAAAAAAAAGAAAAGAAAAGAAATCTTAGTGATCGAGGCCAAAATCTTCAGCAAATTGGTAATAGAAGCAGAAAATTTTGTTCTGTGTTACAGTACTTATTTAAAAACAGAATACCGTGTATCCCTCCATGAGAGCTGTGAAGCCTTAACTGTCGCGCAAACTGTCCCAGAAGGAGCCTGGATAGGCAGTCCTTGGTGATCGTCATGTCTGCCGCATTGTTCTCTGCATTCACTTCTTTGCTTCACTCTTCCCTCTAACTTCATGTGTTTTGTAATGCCATCCCTTTCTATAAAGGAGCAGGATTTCAGTTCCACAAGGAACATGAGTCTGTGCTGGCTACCCAGAATAAATCTGCTTTCCAGATAGAGGTTTTTCTACTACATTAAAGCCATTCTAATCAAATATAAAATAAGGAAAATAACTTTAAAAAATGTCAATAACCCAAGTATCTTTTTTTTTTTTTTTTTTTGTGGTTTGGCTGCCTCTTAAAGACATTTTATTTGGGGATATATTTTAAAACCACTTTAGCTTAGATTGTGTCTATGGACCTGAAATAAATTGATCATACTTTGGCAGAGCCATCAGAAAGAACCTGTGGCCAATCCCTTAAGTCTCTGCAGATGCTCTGTAGCTAAGGCAATCCAAACTGATCATTATTGTGGCCACACTGAGTGGTTTTACTGTGCCACTGGCGTGATGTTTGGCTGTAAAAAGACTTGCCCTTGAGTGATAAAATTTTTGTATTTTCTGCTAGCATAGTCTTCCATTTCCAATGACATTAGGAAGTAAAACATCTTGCTTTTTTAATATGGCCATTTTCAGTTATGATTTTTTTATTGTCCTTTAAAAATAAAAAGCAATGCAGAATGATATAAAATCTCTGAGATGCAGATTTCCTGGGAATGAATTGCTGGGTTGATTAAATATCTGTTGGTCGGACTATTTGGAACGACTCTTCATGTCATTTTGGAAATAAAGATAGGTTAGTATCTAATGTAACTGAAGGAACATGGAAGAATATACTGATTAATATTTTATCTATAGTTTTTAATCAAACAAAAATAACTTAAAAACATAGCTGAATCCTTTAAGAGAAAGAAACAGGAATAGTTATTTGTAAAATAATTTTAAGCATTATTTTAAAAATTATTATAAATTATTATATTGGATGCACTCATAGTTTTTAAGAGTAGTTTCCTTTGATCATATACATAATAGATAGATAGATAGAGATAGATATAGTTAGATTTATATATGTATGTATATCATATTTGTGTGTGTTTTACAAGTAGAATCTTGAATTGTTGCTTTGAATTATCGTAATTTATAATACCAAGCATTAATCTATTTTAAATGAAGTTTCACAGGAAGAATGCTCTTGATTGTTTCTCAGTTACTTTTTTTCCCTTTTGGCATTCCATTTATAAAAATATCAAGAAAAAAGGAATGAAAAAAATTCTTTAAAATCCTAAATAAAAATGCAAGTAAGATATTAGAATATGTAGTGAGTCATTTACATCTGTTTATACTTGGAGTAATTTGGAGAAAAATTAATAGTTCCCTTAGTTATACCTTTTCATAGAATTTGTATTTTTATTGCTAATTTGGCATTCTAGGTAGAAATAAAACTTTGCTCTTGAAATAATTTTCATTTTCATTAATTACCCATCTGGTGATTTATTCAATGCATATTATCGAGTAAACACTCTGTGCCAAGCATTGGTAGAATAATAAGAGGATTCTCACCTCATAAAAACCACAATTCAGTAGAGCCCCAGAGCACGTCCATAGCTATAGAAGCTAAAAGAGACGTGTGTACGGCCACAGAGGAAGAAGAAACCAACTTTCCCACGACAGAATTGTCATGGAAAGCTTTTCTGTAGGTAGTGGTATTTAAGTGTTAATTAAGTCAATTTCAAAATTAATGCCCAATTTTCACAAGCGACTTACAGTACAAAATTCTCCCTAGAATCGTTCTTGTCTCTGTTGTCAAATGTGTGTTAATTCTCTCATGGCCATTTTTGGGGAGAAGAAAGTAGCTAGTAATAATTTTTATACAATTCATACTGAGATTAAAAGATATACTAATATTGTTATTTAAAAGTAAAATGTTATTCTCAGTGTCCTTTCCTTTTCTCTCTCCTCTTTTCCCTCTATGACCCCAATTTCTTCACTATGATAATCCACAAAAAGTATTTGTTCATAAAATTTTACACTCAAGTTGTAATGGCCAAGTGGGCTTGGATGAATAGACAGCAGTGTCCTCTGCTGGACAAAAGCCCATTAATACATGAGGCAATTTTTTTTTCTTTCCAGAGGAAGACGAAGATTGTATATCTTATTATAAGAAACTCAATGGCCAATTAAAAGTCAGAAGAGTCTGCTAAAAATAGTATCTTACAGCTTTCACTTGACATATTTACAACTATTGGACCTGCTTTCAGTGTCTACTTAAGGTATTGAACATAGTTGATCTCTGATCTGGAAATGAGGTGTAAGCAAACTTCCTGCTTTCTCTAGGAAATTGTATTCTTTTGGAAAAGTGTCCATTTCTAATTAAAATATTATATTCAGTTTTTAAAATTTTACTTAATTTTAGAATGTTCTTCTGTGGAACAAGTGCCATTCTACTTCCCAGGTAGCCAAATTTTGATGATTGTAATTACAACTTTAAAGGTGTTAAATTGAGCGGATTTTTAATCACAGTAAATATTACATTCACTGCAGTATTTATGCTTTTGACAATTCTACATTCAAGAAAGGTAAGGTTTGCAGTAAGGCAAGACTGTATTTTGAAGTTCATCATGTTGTTTAAATAGCACATTTACATATTGCCATGGTTATTTACATTTTTGCACATAGTTAGAAATGGTTTGCATCTCTCTTTCCCAGAAATAAAAGCCCAGTTGGGGAGGGTATAGCTCAGTGGTAAAGTGTGTGCTTAGCATGCACGAGGTCAGAGGTTCAATCTCCAGTACCTCCGTTAAAAAATAAATAAATAAAAACATAATAATAAAAAAAAAAGAAATAAAAGCCCTGTTCTCACTCTTTTTTTTAACCTTTAACCATGAAACCTAATACTAAATGAACTAGTCTGACAAATGAATTGTGATTATATAAATGCAAAATGAGAAAATAAATGATGCCACAACAAGATCTCAATTTCATAAATGACATACTTGAAATGTGTAGTTTTCCACTGAACTTTTCCACTTCTAAAAATGACTTCTTAGAGATTAGATGACAATTTTTCTTTGCAAGTTCAATCAAAAAGTGTTAATTCTCAAGAGAAAATTTTAAAAAATTGTTCTTGACAGTTTTGTTCTACTAGAGTAATAAATGTGTGGTTACCAAAGGTATGTTTCTAAATTGAGAACTCCAAATGTCTCTTCTTTGAATGCTAAGGAAACCTCAGGTGTAGCACAGTTGATTTTTACTGCCAAAACAGTTCAAGTTCAGTAACAATAGCAATGCTAATTATATCATCTCACATTTGTATGACATTTTATAGTTCACAGATTGCTTTCACATACATATGTACATGTATACATAATCACTCCTACACAGTTGTTATACAGATTATATATAATAATACATGTGAAAGCAATTTGTTAACTGACAACGCCATCAAATATAGGGAAGAAACAGTACTTGGGTTTTCTCTGATATTGTTGAGCAGCCCTAATAAATTACCCTTATACCAGCTCTATCCCTAGTATCTTAAATTACATACCCATATATGGCTTTATTGTTTAATTTAGCTTGAATTGTATTTTTTTCTTCCTTGAAAACCAAAACATCTTGCCAAAAGCAGTGTTCAAATCCTGGGTAATTGTTGGATCAGCCTCACACTCTGTTAGAATAATTTCCTTCCTAAAGCTATTGAAATCAAATGTGAGAACCATTATCAATGATGGATTCCTAGAAGCAGTTTTTGAATATGCACTGAATGAATGCACCTTAGATGTTTTCAGATTCGTTTAGCTGAGCCTATTAAATATTGAGAAATGTTATTATCTTGCCAACTTGAGTAATGATTAGGTATATGTCTATGACTGTTTTAGTCCAAAACCACAGTTAAATGAACTTTTTTTTTTACTATTCTGTATGCTGAAGTAAACTTATATTTATGACTGTCTACAGAATCCTCTTTTCCATTGTATTCTTTTAAAAAACTAATACACATTCGATTAAATGAATAAAAACTTATATGCCTATACTCTGGGAGTGGCTTGATCTTATATCCCCCATGAAATTGTGGAGACAAATAACTACTTTCTTGAATGCTATGTGAGTAAGTTGATCTCCTCTTCTTATCCATGGTTACTGTGATTATATGTCAGAAAGAGGCAGCCAAATCAAAGTTCACTAGAGTTTAAGGGCTTAACTGAGAAAACCTGTTTTTTCTTGTGATGCTCTCTGAGAACTTCTCTGAGGGAAAGTAATAAATTAAAAAATAATTAAATAGAGTACTATAATTAGAATTATTATTTTCGTGTGGAGTTGAAGAACAGTGAGTTCAATAGCAACTAGGTTAATATGTTTTACTATTTTTTGAACTTTATTGAAATTAATCTCAATGGTTTTAATTCTCTATTTGACAAATGTATAAAGAGGTTTGGAAATTAATTTTATAATTTGTTTGTCTCAGCATCAAATCATTCTGCACAGGTATATATGTCATTTTTCTCAATATCCAGTTGAACAGGAGAGACTCCAAAACAAAACTACATTTAAGAGGAGATAAAAATACCTATCACCTTCTAATCACCAAGTACAACTTCTTAAAGTGTTTCTTTAATCTATAGTCATTTTGATATTGCGTTGTGAGTACTTTAAATCTGTAAACATATACACATGAAGAAAAAAAGTTTTGTTTCTGTAAACTATTTTTGTATTTTTTAATCTGCAGACTTTAGGCCAAAAGAAAAATAAAACAAATGGGTGTACCACTCAGAGCAAAGTATTTGTCCATTTTCTCTATAATTTAGGCTGAATTTAGATGTGACAAAAAGAATTTTGGATCAATTTCAGTTAAAGCAGTTGTAAACTAAACTGTCTCATGAATACAACACTAGGACTTCCAAATTCTTCTTCTTCTGGAGCCAGATAAACTGGCAGTCATTCTTCGGTCACATTTACTTAGAATGTGTGATTCAAAATCTGATTCAAAGTTAACATTCAGTAAGAGTGGTAAATTCCCAACTTGCTTTAGAATAATAGTAGTGATAGCCGAGGTTTATTGTCTGCTTTCTGTGTACCAAGTATTATTTCTGGTTCAAGTGCTTTATATGCATTATTTCTTGACTTTGTGAAGCAACTTTATAAAGAATAGGGTTATAATTGTCTACCGTGGAGATGATGAAACTGAGACATAGAGAGGATAAGTTACTTAACAAAAATCTTTTTTTTTAACACCTTTATTGTGGTATGATTCTTGTACAGTAAACTACACATATTCCAGGTGTACAATTTGATGAATTTTGATAGATGTATATACCAATGAAACCACCACAATCAAGATAGCTAGCATCTAACCAAAAATCTTATAGCTATGTGTAAATCTAGTTTATTATTCAGAGGAAGTTCTTACTACATCAATATGTGGCCAAGAACAAAAATCCCTGCACATGGCAAAAAAAGCAAACTACGCAGAACTGTAGCCTTGCTGAGGCCCTGCAATGCACCACATCCCCTTTATCTGCTGCTCTGAAGCACCAGGCAACTCAGCTGCCACCCTTTCATGCAGGACCTTAACTACATCCTAGAACATGTTTTCAAGGCACATTGATCCTTCCCTCCCCACATTCAAATTGCCCACTTTATTGACGTATATGTGTAGGGGGAGAGAGGGTGATTGTTCAAGATAGTAGAGTCTGGATATAGATATTACAGGAGTTGCCAGGATCCTTAAACTTAAAAATGTTTTGCTAATGTTGTCTCTTCTCTTATCTTGCTGGTAAACTACTGGTACTTTCTTTAACTGCTGTCTTCAGGTCCTCCTTCTTATAGTTTTGGTTTCTTTTGGGGGGATTAATTACACCTTAAGAATTCAGTCTTCTTTTCTTTTGACAGAATAAGTATTACTAGCACTTTATACATCAGGAAACATATGAGCAAAGCCGTGCTAATATGCAACTATCAATGCTGAGGATGTTCACCGTGACAGAAGAAAATGTTTAGTAATAATAAAAGATTTTATCAAGTGAGGATAATTAGAATTGAGCTTAGACGAAATGTTGAATTTACTTGAGTGGAAGGGAAAGACATTATAAAGACATTTTAAATGAGAAATGTATGAATAAGGATGGGTTGGACATAAATTGGTGTGTCTGATCTTAAGACTGGGACTCTCAACTTAGCAAAATACTCAAACGGGCAGCAAGACTGAACCCACACCAGTGGAAGGTCTTCAAATGTAGCCTAAGGAGCTTACTACAAGGATTAGTTCTGATATTTAATGAGGGATCTTACAGTTTTAAGAAAAGTTGTGCTTCTATTTCATAGTGCGTCTGATTTTATTATAATATAAAAGTAATACTTTATATTTAGTAAACATCTGTGGTAAAATCTTTGAGTAAAATCGATGCCCTCTGATTGTGGGTTTCATTTGTTGTTTGTTTTTATGGAATAGAGGCGCACACTATGCTATGTTGTTAATACTTGGCTTTAAAAATTCTAACTTCAAGGAAACTGTGCTAAGGACATGGTAAGAAAATATGAGAGAATCTTTGGTGAATAAGATGAATTTAACGTATAGATGACCTTGAATATTAGGCTTAGGAAGGGGAGCCATTGAAAACACATATAGCACCTTAGGAAATTTGAATACATAGTATTTCAGATGTCCATCAAGTCTTAAATTATTAATAGACGCTTAATCAGCCATACTAAGCATCTTTGTATTTTCTCTACTTCTGCAATTTCAAAATCTCGTCTTAGTCAAGGATAAGTGCATCGTCTTAAGAAGACACTTCAGTTTATATCATACTTTTTAACTGTCCAGTAGTACTCAGGGGTAAAATATATTGTAAACTGCCTGAGGACATGGGCCATGTCTTTTCATTGTCCCCAACACAAAGTTTCACGTACATTTAGTGTTCAATGGGTGTATCTTTTTAATGAATATTTGCTTTGAGATGTACTTAGATAATGGAGTAAAAGATTACATGGTGCTTCGTTTTTGAAAATTACTATTATTTCACACATATTTGACTCAATGAACCACTTGTTTGAAGAAGCAATTGTAATATTTGTATATTAATAGAAGCTTTTTAAGATGGATAAATGGTAAATCCTCCCATACCAGGTGAAATATTGAAGTCAGCATCACTTGTAATGAGTATCCTCTTTAACCCCTTCTCATTTTTGGGGTTTTTTTTTATCATTTCTTCTGCCCTGCCTTGTATTATAGTGAATGCACATAACATGTTTATCCTCTCCTGGCCCCATCTGCATGCTCATGCAACCACATTACATTGGAACACTTAACAGAGCTTCTGGCACTTAGCAAATACTAAATAAAATTTCATGTTTTGGTGGAATCAAGATACTTTCAACATCCAAGAATATTACATATTTTAAACAAGGGTTTGAAACTACTAAGTAATTAGGTATTTTTGTGTGCCCTAGGGTCCTATAAAAATCTGATGAAAGCTGTGGACCCTGATAGCTTCATCTCTCTTCAAAAGCATGTATGCATAATATTTGACAGATGATTTGAGGGCATTCAGAATCCCTGAAAGTCACCAATCGATCCAGGTTAAGAACTTTTATATAGTTTATGTCCGAATGCTGAAAAATTTGGAAATAAACTGTATACTAATTGATAGAGAAATACTTATTTAAATAACTTATCACCTTTCTAATTATGGTTTTCTCCTTTCTATAGTGTCATGCTTCTTTTCTATTTAGAGTGTAACTTTCGATACTTCTTTTGGCATAGGTTTAGTATTGCTGAATTCTTTTAGTTTTTGCTTGTCTGTGAAATTCTTTACCTCTCTTTCTATTCTGAAGGATAGCCTTGCTGGATAGAGTATCCTAGGTTGCAGCTTTTTCTCATTCAGAACTTTGAATATATCTTGCCACTCCCTTCTGGTCTGCCGTGTTTGTTGAGAAATCAGCTGAAAGCCTTATGTGGGTTCCTTCATAACTAACTCTTTGTTTTTCTCTTGCTTTCTTTAGAATCATTTCTTTATCTTTAACCTTGATCATCTTAATTTTACTAGGTCTTGGTGTATGTCTATTTGGGTTCTTCTTGTTTGGGACCCTCTGTACTTCCTGTACATGGGTATCTGACTCCTTCTTTAGGTTTGAGAAGTTTTCAGTCATGATTTCTTCAAATACCTGTTCAATCACCTTTGTTCTCCTTCTGGGACCACTATTATGAGAGGTTGGAACACTTTATGTTATTCCATAGTTCCCTTACATTGCTTTCACTGGTTTTTATCTGCTTTTCTGTCTGCTGTTCTGATGGGGTGACTTCTGTTATCCTGTCTTCTAAATCACTTATTCATTCCTCTGCATTGTCTAGTCTGCTTTTGACTACCTTTAACTTGGCTCTTATCTCAGACATTGAGTTTTCTGTTTTTAATTGGCTCCTTTTTTTAATTCCTATTTCCTTTTTAAAGTATTCCCTTTCTCTCTTTCTAGTCTCTCTTAGTTACTTCAGTGCTTTTATCACCCCTGTTCTGAGGTCATAATCTAGTCAAATATCAAGGTCTATTTCATTGATTGTTCTTTCAGGGGACTTCTCTTGTTCTTTTAATTGAGAGTAGTTCCTCTGCTTCTTAATTTTACTTACATCTCTCTGGCAGTGTGGATTATGGAGTATCAGTTGTCTACTGTGGTCTTGAAAGGCTGTTTTACTTTTTATTAAAAAAAAAAAAAAAGAGGATGCATTCCTGTGTAGATTGTGTGCCTCTAATAATTTTGTCGTGAGGTCTGTTTTTAGTCTGGATGGTTGCCACTACTTTCTTCTGTGTGTGTGTTGGCTGTTACCCATTTGATTGTGGGTGTGGTTGGTGGTGTGGTGGTCAGAGCCTGCCCTGGTTGTTGAGTGGGGCCTCCTTTTTGTTCTGTGGTTGTCACAGCCCTGACAGGGTCCGATTCTGTTCCCCTTATGTTGGAATGGAGGCCTCCAGACCCATTTCTGAGCTGTGGTGTGTGGTAGGCAGGGTTGGAGCTCTAAAGTACTTTTTGTTGACTCTGCCCTTGTCCTTGCTTGAGCCGTGGGAATATCAGTTCGCTGCTCTGGTCTCCTCCAGATTCTCTGCCCTCAAAGCTGCTAGTGCAGTTCCACTCACTTCTGGGTTGCACACCTGAATTGTGACACACTCTTGGGTCAGCGCTGTCCCCAAATGCTGCTTCTGCAGTCGCCCTCGCTGTGCGAATTCCACTTATTGGTCTTAGAGGCCTGTGCTGGCAGGGCCCCAGCCCTGCAGTGATTGTGTGGTTGAGCTACAGGGTCAGCGCTGTCCCCAGTGCCATGTCTGTGCATAGTAGGTGGACTCGCAGAAAATGTCTGCACTGAATCTGGGGGACACCAGAGCCCTCGCCCCCGCTGCATGCCGGAATTCTGCTTCTTGCTCATTTGTCTCAGTGGCGCAGGTCCTCAAAGGCACACACATAGCAAATGGCCTCCTCTGCCTGCGGCTATAAACAAATCTCAGTCCAGCCTATGAAGTTGTGGGTCACCCAGGTATCAATTCAGATTTCAACCCCACCTCCGCCTGGGAGCTGCACACCAGCATATGGTGCTGCAGGCCTGTGGAGACAAAGGCTAAGTCCCAGCCATGTTGCACCCCTCCTCTCACACACAGCAGCAGTGTTGCTTTCTTTTTATTTTCTATTTTTGTTATGAGGGGACCAGGCTATTCTGTTCTGTGTACACTCCCACTCCCAGCCGCAGCGCACAGCACACTGCAGTCCCCTGAGGCTGCCTCTGTGCAGTTGGCCCCAGCCCTCTGTCCAGCTAGGACAGCCAGTCCCAGCCCACCCCAGCTGGCTGGCTTTTAGGGCTGGGGGTCACAGGACCCTTTGTGCCCATTTCTCTTAGTTCTGTCGGCCTAGGGCTGCTGTGCACAGATCCGAGCCTCGGAGGTCCCCCCTCTGTCCCCCGCTGACCCCTCCGTTGGAGAGGGGTAGTCCCAGCTAGTCCCAGCTAAGAGCTAGTCCTCCTTTGCCGCTCCCTCCCCATGGGACAGGGCCTACACTAGTTTCCTTTTTCTCCTTTTTTTTTTCTCTCCTACAAGATTTGTGACGAATTTTGTCTTTTGCAGAAGGTGATGTTCTGTCAAATTTCAGCAGGTGTTCTGAGTGAATGGGTGGGTCCGTGGACGTCTCTCCTGGTGTATTTGTGGGAGACGGTGAGCTGAGAGCATCCTTCTACTCTGTCATTTTGGCTGCTCCCTCCCATAAATATTTTAAGTGTTGTGGAATGGTAGTAGTTTTTCATTTACTTCTAAAAAATCAATATTAATATTGATTTTAAGATGATCATTGAAATCAAGGAAGAAATGAACGAGGTAAGAAGAATGAGGCATAGAGTAAAAATGTGCATAAATACATCTTTAAAAAAGGGGAAAATGTGTTTCATTGAATAAAACAATCAGTTTGTTTATTCCTTTACAGATACAGTGACCATGAATTTAGGATCAGTTCAAGATTCCATAAATTACATTATTATATTTATTTTCCACTTTAACAATGTTTTTATTTCATCATATGAGATAAATTTTTATAAAAATTTCACTTTTGAGTTAAATGTTAAACTTGGATTTTTAGCAGTGAGATTATATTTGAGTTATGACCTCAGGCTTTAGTTCCAAACAGAAAGTAGTTTCTACCAGGAAGAAAAAAAATGACCAAGGAATGATTCAATATTACATTGTGTCATAAAGTTGACCATTCTAATCAAGGAATTGTAATTGCTAATAAGCTTAATGAAATGTAGAACAGAAATGTTTTACACTTAGCAATTCCATTTTCTTTTAGAGAAGGAAAATATGTTACCATGTATAAGAATCAAGATGATGCAGATAAACATGATTTGTCTTCACTAACTTTGACCAGAGCCAGTAGAAAAACAAATCAAATAAGATATGCAGATATACCTATAATTAAGCATTTGATACATAACCCAAATTTTCACTCATGATCTCGTCCTATATAACTTAAATCCCTAAAGAACTTATCTCCAACCTTTGCCAGAATATGGAGCTAACTGAGCACATGCAACTCTGATTAGTTTAATGTATCTTCTTTCCTCATAATACCATTATAATGATGGTGTCTGAATTATACAGCCTTTACTGAAATCTTAACGTAACTTGGTTAAACTCCCTCTGTGTTTTAGGCTCATCTCACTTCCATGGTTAAAAGAATGCAAAACGTCCGATAACTGTGCCTTGATTTATCTGCTAGATCTCTCTTCCACTTCTTATGCTCTGTCTCTTTCTGTGTCTCCCTGATGCGGAAAGTTTGTACAGTTTCCCCTGAATCAACTTGTTTTCAGTTCTCTTAACCTCGCTATCTTTCACTCTGAATTTCTCCTTTAAGGAATACTGTCTGCTCACTAAGTTTTACTGCTTTTTATTATTGTAAATAAAGCTGCTCTTTAACAATGTGTAGCCATAAACTCATAAGACTATAGAGGCCACTTCAAAAATAGGAGCTTAAAAACTGTTTTTGGTAGTAAAAGCCAGTATCCATAATAGAAGTGAGTACTTTAAAGGACAGGACTTGTTTGGATATATAAATTCTTATACAGCTGCAGGACTCTCTCTTTAATTAATTGTAGAACTCACGAGCAAATTATCTTTTTATACTATTTTTTTTTTTTGTAATGAGCTATTATAAGAAATCAAACATTCTTTTGGCTTTTAGGTTTCTGTTCTATTCAACAATACTTTTTTGGAACTGACCATGTACAAAGAACTGTGTTGGGCCCTGTGAGGGGGTTAATTCAACTTTTTACATGATTGCAGCAGATGAGAACTCTTACTATTTATGCAGATTCTGCTAAGGGCTCCCGTGAGAAAATGCATATAATAATTATCACTAGGCAATGTAGTTGTTAAAAATTTTATTCAACCACCTCTTTGCCAGATTAAATTTCTCCTCAATAAAAGTAGAAAATAATTCAATTATATCACGTGCATGTTTTTAATCTTTTAGTTCTCAAAAACCTATTTGAGATATTAAGGGAGCTCAATTTCAGATTTCATCAGCAGAGATCTTTGAGTAGTATATATTAGATGACTTTCTGACCAAAATTTTCAATTAAAAGGCCCCCAAAATGTAGTGGTTTAATGTTTTCTTTTTAAACTTTTTCTTTAATATTATTATATAAAATCTAACACCACCACCCCCAAAACAGTGCTAATTAAGCTGAAATTTTTCTGGCCTAAGAAAGCAAAAATAATGATAAGAAACAGTTCCACATACATTGAAGAGTTAGGAGATACATATTGCACTGACTTTAATTTCAAGTTGTTGTCGTAGTAGTATATTTAGTAATAAACTAAAAATAAAGATGATAAAAATCTATGATCAATAAAAAGAATGATCATGATACAATTTGTAAACTTCCTTTTTTGTATATTTATTAATAAAATAAAAATAAATAAAGATGATAAAAATCTATGATCAATAAAAAGAATGATCATGATACAATTTGTAAACTTCCTTTTTTGTATCAGATGATAGACTTGATAATGCATACGTAGTATCACAATCTTCAGGACAACCATTGTGAAGTAATTGATATTATCCTGATTTCACAGAGAGTGAAACTATTTTGCTGCTCTTCAAAAACACATTCTAAAATTATACCTAACGTATCAATTATCCCAATTCTGTGGGTTCACCTAAACATTAATATTACATTGGCATGTATTTTTAAGGTAAAAAAATCTTAGCATACACTTCGATGTTGTCATAGATTTAATTTCATATTTATAATCTCATAACTACATGCAAAGTATAGTTTCAGAAGAACAAGTATCTTTACATCAACTCTAAATGTTTATTTAATATAGATACAATCTCAATGTAGGAGTATTAAAATATTTTATAAGCATATAATAAAAAATAAATGCATATATTAAATGTTTTATTCCATCTTTGAATCGGAATTATGTTTTAAAAACTAAAATAAAATGCTTTATGAACCTTTAGTTCTATAAATAACAGTGACTAGTTATATATAAATGGAATATTCCCCAAATTACACCTTAATAAAATATTCAGTGCTTCATGATTAACACATAACAGCATTTAGGGAACTGGCAAGTACAAAGGCTGAAAAAGAAACATGACCTAATTCATTTGAGAAACTGTAGGTAATTTGTTAGTGATTGGGTAAAATTTGAGAAAAGGAAGACAGGAAAGAGAAGATATGAATTTGGACATATAGGTAAGAAGGGCCTTGTCTCTCAGACGAAAAAGAGGCGTTGCCTTTAAGGTTTAAAAGTAGGCTTTGCCTTGGGCAGGCGTGTACCATGATCAGACTTCTATGTTAGAGATACTACTTTTGTGGAATTGTGGAGCTGGAAGGATCTGGGGGAAATTTAGGAGAAAAGAGTCCACTAAAACGGTGCTTATGGGTAGGGAGAATGTAGAACTTGGAAAGTATGGAGATTAAGTTAAAGTTGCAAATATCTGTGGAACACCCAGGAGGAGAACTCCCCCATGCAATTAGATACAAAGATCTGAAGGCTAGAGGAGCGATCTGAGCTGTTTTTACAGAAAACCGAAACAGTTGAGCCCATATGTGTGAATCCCTTATTTGTAAAGAGAACAACAAGCCAGAGCTATTGTTTGGCATCAGGAAGGCAAACTAACTTGTTAATTTAATGAATTTTCACTTTTCAGCTAGTTGTTTTGGCGGCTTGTAGACACAGCCTTGCAATCACTGCTCGTTAGGGTATTGGAACTATAGCTCCCTGCTTCCCAGGGAAGCTGTGTGATTTCATAAACCATGGTAACTGAAGAATGAACACTTTCAATATGATATAATTAAACATTATGGGAAAGAACGGATTAGGGTTTTTTGTGACATTTGGCTAAACATGCTAGCTAGCAAAAATACACAAATGAAGGTCACATTTGCAATTATTATAAGTGTCTACATTTTAATTAGGTAGCTGATAAATGTCACTGAGCCTTAGCCACTGACCAACTGTCATTTAAAAAAAGAGAGAGAGAGAAAGAAAAATGTCACCCCAAACGTCAGAATTTTTTGCATTGTCATGAAATTAAAACTTGTAGCCATAACTGTGTTCAGCACTAACGTGTTAAATGGGCTTAGTGACAATCTCAAATAAAATTTAAAGAAGAAATATTTTGATGGCATGTAAGGTACCACTAATAATATGAAGTTTTAAAACATTATTTTGTAAAGCAGGTTTGCCTTTACTATAAAACCACATGGGGCCACACAAGTCTTGAAAGGTTCTTCTTAGTGCAATTTAAATAGCTTTTTTTTTGCCAGGGGATTTGCTCTAATTTTTTTTTTTTTTTTTTTTTTTTTTTTAGTTAATTTGGATGAAATAGTCACTGACTTTCTCCATCCCATGACGAATCAACCCTTTTTATCTCAGGCAATTTTGTACCTGACATAAGAATAAAAGAAATAAAATAATATATAATTGATGTCACCTTTTAGATATTCTAAAAATATTTTGAACTTTACAATAGTACTTAAAGTTCTTTGTCCCTTTTTTCTGAAGAAAAAATAGTAAGTAAAATTTGCATCATCTTATGCTAATATGAAATTCCTTTTAAATTAGCATTTGAAAATGACACAGAGAAAATTAGATATATGTGTTGCTTTTAGGGTCAAGCTCATATTTCTAAATCTAGATTCTCAAAATGGTCACAAGTAAATTCAAAAGGCAAAAGCAAGGAGAACTGTAAAGAAAATGATCAATAAATTCACCTACATAAAAATGTCAATTGATTTCTATAGCACACTCTTGTCAAATTAATATGAACACTACAGCAGATGGAATCATGGTGATCATAGTATACAGAACACTTTTAAGAATCAAAAAAAAAAAAAGAAAGAAATCACAACTCAATAGGAAAAAAAGGGAAACTATTTTATGTATCATTCAATGAGGAAATATGTACATATCAAAAATGAAGTGTATGACCAATAATCAAAATGCAAATTCAGGAAATGGTGGAACAGAATTTTCCACTATCATTTTTAAAAGGATAATTAATGTTGCAATTGTCTAATAAAATTGAATAAAAGTATAATGAAATGCTAAAAATTATTGCTGTCTCATGATGCTAGCAGGAGTATAATTAAATCAAAACACCTAGAAAAAAATCCTAACTAGAACTATTTTCATATTCAGAAATTCCACTTCTATGATATTCTTTTAAGGAAATGATTTAGTCACACAAAGATTTATGTACAAAGATATTCCTGCAGCATTATACAGATATCCCCTGCTTTGAGAAAGTTCGCTTTATACCACTTTACTTTTACAAAAGACCCACATTAGTACTTGTTTTCACTAACAGAAGAAAAATCCAAAGAAGGTTTTCACTTTTGCAAAAAATGGCAGAAGGGAAAAATAGTGTTCCACGTTTATTTGCAGTGAGCCTAGCTGTTATAGAGGCAGAGTAGCACCCAGAACATCGAGAGTGGCACCGCCAAGCTCCTTCCCTGAGAACTGCGCTCAGCATCGCGGCATCAGGCCGCTGTAACTTTGAACTGTGTCTATGAGCATCTGTGCTGTATCTCAGTTTGTTTTATGTATCCGTTAGCAAGATGTGTCCTAAGGTAACTGCTTCTTCACGCTATACCATTTCAGCTTATGAAAGGTCTCAGAGGAATGCTCTACTTCCCAATAGCAGAGAAAACCTGTAAATGACAGATAAATTAATCCAATCATGGGGACGTAGTTAATAAATGAAAGCAAAACACATCATTGGAATGTTTTGTAAGCAATAAAATGCTTTTGAAGAGCATTTGTAACAGGATTAAAAAATCATAATATTAAATAAAAAATAGATGTGTCTATAAACTGATCCCAGTTTCCTTCAAACAAAACAAAAAATATGTGTGTGTCTCTGTTGGCATATCTATCTATAACTCAAATGAGAAAACATCAGTTTGTTTTTGCACAAGGTATTTTGATTCTCCAGTGAGCATATGTTACTTTTATAATCAGAAAGCTTAAAATTAGATTTCATGAGAAACTTAAGTTACCACTTCTCCTTTGAATCTGTACCCCATAACTTATTCCATAAGGAAAGTGATTAAGAGAAGAACCCCTCTGACCCTGAAGGCAATACCAGAAGAATAAATGGTGTTGCGAAACCAAAAGGAATGAACACAGGTTTAAAAGGTACCAGGTGCCTATTCCTTGGAAATTTAATTCAAATGTAAGTAAGACTTTGGAGTTGGAAATGAATAGAGTTTGTGATATGTAAGTACCTGAGAAATAGCAGTTCCACAGCTGGGAGTTGCTTTCTGGAAATAGAGTTTGTTAGATATTGTGTAAGTGCCACAGATGAGGCAGATGTGGAGACACTGAAAGGTGAGGGTGACATTCTGAATCTAGCTGCAATGTTTTAGCTGGCTCGATGTCTTTATCATTATTTAACTCAGTAACTGGACCAAATGAGCTGTCAGTAGGCTAGAATACCACAACCACAGCAGATGAGTGAACTTAAGTGATTCTTCTGTTAAATGAAAATTCACATAACTTTGCTAAAATGTCATTGAGAAATTATCTTTTGAGCTCTTCTTTGAAGAAATTGCTGTTAGTTGTACAGTTTCCAGATATTCCAGTATGTGCCTCACTAGCGTATGGTTATTGGGGTCAAAGCTGTGGGACTGCCCTTGAAGAAACATTGCCTTATAATGAGGTCATCTGGGGACTTCAAAAACTAACTCCCCTTGAAGTGATGTCCAGAAGTTTTTTCATGCATTAAGTAGTAAAATTAAAGTCATGAACAAAGTTCCAAAATGCTTATTTTCCATTTGTGAGGTATGCTCAAACATCAGTTCAAGTTCCGTGTCTAATGCCAAGCCCATTTTGATTGGTATCAGCTGGGTCTTCCTAAGGTGTTCCCACGCAAGCTACATTGAACAGTAATTCTATTATGCACCCATTTCACTCTTCTTTTTTTTTTTAACATTTTTTTATTAAGTTATAATAATTTTACAATGTTGTGTCAAATTCCAGTGTAGAGCACAATTTTTCAGTTATACATGAACATATATATATATTCATTGTCACGTTTTTTTCTCTGTGAGCTACCATAAGATCTTGTATATATTTCCCTGTGCTATACAGTATAATCTTGTTTATCTATTCTACATTTTGAAATCCCAGTCTATCCCTTTCCACTCCCCTCACTCTCCTTTTTAATATTGTGGTTTGTGGCTTGGACATCACAGTGAAACTGTGATCACTGGAAAGGCAGTAAGGAACAGCTAAAGAAGACAAACATGGGGATGTCTTTAATGGTAAAATACAAGGAAATTGATTTGCTCAGAGCAGTTGCACAAAGTAGGGGCTGGTCCAGTGGGATGTTTCCTTGGACCCTACCATCTTCCTTAGAGAGACACATATCTACCCAAGATAGTGCCTGTGTGGTATGAGGATTCCTGGCCTGAGAGAAACTTTTATTTTCTTAATGAGGGAGGGTGACATTGTGCCCTTTTATTGCTATATGGCTTCTAGCCTTTGCAAGCATAAAAATCACTTCCCACACATCCCCTAAACCCTGTAACAACTTGTACTCAAAAACTGTGGCTGTGCTTTTTATCTGAGTGGCTACCAGTGTCAGACTAGTTTTATTCAAATTATAAACTGGTTTCCCTGAAGTTTGCATTATTCTTCTCTTAGTTTGTAAGAACTCTCTGAAGGCAAAGATTACGTTTTCTTGCTGTTTTGTATTTCCATAGTTACATTTCAATTTGAGATACAGAATAAATGCTAAATCACACATTGCGTTATGTGTGCCTGTGTAGCCTTACAATTCAAGATTATTCTCAGCGCTCTAAAATCCCACTCATGTAATTGGCCATCTTGAATTGCATCACTAAATCTACAATAGACTGAGTGTACTCATATCTTAAAGATTCTAGGATTTAAACCGCATCATAAGAAATACTGGACATAATGAAGCATACATGTTTATTTTTATATCACTGCATATAAAGACATAAGATTCACACAGAATATTTTTGTAAAACTGGGAAGGGAAGACATTTTGTTTAACTGTTTTTAAAGTGTAGTCTTTACTGCTAACTAATTTCAGCTTTATTTGATTTGTTATTAAATACTATCTGATCTGTCTTAAATACCCAGAGAATAGGAAGGAAAAGCTAATGTAATCATTACAGAGTTAAAAGTTTACCGAAACCTTTACCCAAAACAAAAGCGAATTCTTTAATCACTAAATTAATCTGGTTGTATTTCATAACTATCTCTCTTACTAATTTGCTCAGTGATCAGAAAAGAGTATTCGTATTATGAAAGAAATGTCAACTTAATGCAATCACACATTATGCTTCTGGTAATTTAAAGACATATCATCTAAATACTATAGTTTTACAAACTTAACAATAGTGAGAAAAATATACAAAACAAAAAGACTGTAAGAAGCTTTTTTTTTTTTTCCAAAAAAGGCATATATTATACCTAGATTAAGGTATAATAACTTTCATGGTCTATCTGTGCTTAAAATTGAGCATTAAAATGTAGAAAACAAGATCAAGTTCTCCAAATCTTAAATTATGATTTCAAATAAAGCCTAGTGTACCTAAAAAAGAGTAGTAGAAATAATTTAGAGCTGTGTTTCTTTTTACCCTGTAAGTATGTCTATTTTTAAGTCTTTTGTAAAAAGCACTAGAAATGCAGTTCTGTTAAAATTGTTCCTTGTATCCAAGAACTACAGTTTAGATGCCTAACTTGATGCTTTAAAAATGGTAAATTTCATCCTTTGTACAGCCTTTCTTGCTCCTGCAGCTAAAACATTATAAAGTTTACACATAACACATTTCTTGAAGAAAGTGCTGAACTGAGACATAGAATACCTCCGACTCGAGCTCTTTGAAACTCTCCTCTGCCATCGATGCAGACAACCAAATGGAAATGATGCACCTTATTTATAAATTATTAACCATTTCTAAATATGCTTCACACGACTGGCTTCACTGAGGTGTTACATCCATCCTTGCAAGCTTCATAAAACAGTAGCAGGCTAAAGCTGCACAGTTAACATTAATTCTCATCAAAGAGAGGACAGCCTTAGCAATTACCCTGAAAAAGGTCAGATATCAAATTTCTTAATGCTGACTTTGATGCCAAATTGAGTCACACTGCGGGTTTGGATATTGTATGACTTCTACTTTTTCTGTACACTGTGTCATCAATATTCGGTGCCACTCTTTGCTCTTCTGACTTATGAGCCAGTGATTAAGCATTAATATTCCTCAGGGCATCACATATCAGCTGGTGCTATAGTTTATTTATTTTTTTTATATAGAAGCTCAAATGAATATTTAAAATCAAACTAGAACTATAGGCTATAAATGAATTTGTATCAAGACCTGTCATTTCATAAATTTTTGGTATTGCTTACTCTTCTTTAGATGTAATAATTAAGAGCACTGTATGGATAATTGACAGAAAAGATTTAAATACAGACTCCAATAGTGATGTTCTAGTTTTGTTATTAATGTTTTAAGGGCTTTAAGTTCCTCATGCACATGTTTTTCACACTTAGGAACAAAGATAGAATTCTGAAGTTTGCTTGATACTAGAAAATGCAGCAAATTTTAAATATACTAAAGGGTTAAATATTTTTAAATGTATCCTTTATTGTATCGACATTTTTATCTTTATTTATTCACAAATATTATCATAAGAACTTCTGGTCCTTCTATCATTTCTTGAATATTATTTATATTCAATAACAATGCTATACTCATAAAGTGACCTTTTAAGTAATGAAAAACAATGCTATTAATTCCAAGACTGAAGTGGTGGCAATGTCATTCTGACTTAATAGACTACAATTTTATTAAATAATATAAGTTCAGCTGTCCCAGGTCATTTGATTAGGAAATATTTAATGAAGGCATTAATATTTACTCCTACCCAACCTCCAGCTGGAATTTCATGGTGTGAGAGCACCAGGTTAATTGAGTTTTATCTCAAAATCTCTAGACCACTTTAGAAATAACTGTAATTCACATTCCCTAAGGTCTGATGTATGAGAAGTGGGAACATAGAAGAAGAAATGATTAACACATAACTAGATTTTACTGACATCTTCAGTGTAGATATTCATTTAAAGTTTGAGCAACTAATGAGGATTTCTCTGGCAAGAAATTATGAGTCACTTTTCCTTCCAAACCCTGGACAGGAATATGGATAAAAGATGGATAGGTCTTTCTTTGTCCAGTAGAAACACAAGAATACATAGGCATTGAGTTTTCTGTAGATCTATGCTTTCCATCAGTGGCCAGAGTTTTTTCTTAGAAACTTACTTGTGGAAATACACCTGTCAGGATAACAGAAGTCTAACTTCCCCTTCCACCTTCTGCTTTTTTAATTCCTCAGAGTAAAATGAGTATTGAAATTTGATATTTATATTTTCATCTTGTAACCCGATCAAACCTGGAAGGAGTAAGTCCAATATTCAATTCTGTCCACCAGATGGGAATGTAGATTGGAGCAGTCACTATGAAACATTAAATTGAAACGATATATGCGCCCTTATGTTTACTGCAGCATTATTTACAATAGCTGAGATATGGAAGTAACCTAAGTGCCCATCAATAGATGAATGGATAAAGAAGATATGATATATATATATATATATATATATATATATATATATATATATATATATATATATATATATATATGACTATTACCCAGCTGTAAAAAAGAACGAAATCTGCCATATGTCACAACATGAATGGACCTAGAGGGTGTCAAGCTAAGTGAAATAAGTCCGACAGAGAAAGACAGATACTGTATGATTTCACTTATATATGGAATCTAAAAAACAAACAAACAAAATAAGAGCAAACACAACCGAATAAGAACAGACAAAGAAAAATTAACAAGGGAAATGAAGGTAGCCAGTTAAATAGGAAAAACATGAGATTGTAGTCCTGGGATCACATGAAGAAAACGTTTAAAGAACAAAGGAACAGTTAGTCAGCTAATAAGTCTAGTAGAGTGATAACTGACCTTTAGATTTAGCAGTGACTTGGTCATTGTTAACTTTGAAGAGAGTCATTGTGGCGGAGTGGTTTAGGCAAGGCTGCTTAGAATAGGCTCACAGGAGAATGGGAGGAGAGGAATTGAACACAATGACCATCCAGGGCTCTTTTCAAGAAGTCTTGCTGTAAAGGAAAATAGGTAGAAGGAAATGGCAAGGTCAAAGGGGCTGTTTTTCAGGTTAGAGGAATTTCTGTGGAGGTATGGAAGTGATCTCACAGGGAGACGATGTTGAAGGGGAGACAAAGGATTTTCTAGAACAATATCCTTCAGCAGTTAAGATGGGATGGAACAGAATTCAGTGCATACAAGTGGCCTTTAATAGATGCACAGACAGTTCATTCATAGCATATTATTGAACACGAGGCAGAGTATATGAGAGTACATACAGGTGGCAGGAGCATGTGAGGGACCCTTTCTTCTGATTGCTTCTGCTTTCACAATGAAATAGGGAGCACCATCATCAGAAAGTCCAAGAAGGTGTGGAGCTGGAGGACAGAGGGTAAGATGTAAATATAAAAGCCCTATGATTGAAGCACCATTTTTCCATTTATTTAATATGTCTATTTTTTAGAGCTGAGGATCCCCAGAACTGGGATTGCAGAGTAAGAAAATTAGAGTGTCCGAAAGAAAAAAAAAAGGGGCTGGGACACTAGAAGGGCATCAGGTAGAAGAATTAAAAATGCCCCTGAAAGGAGATGTCACTGAATTAATAGTTGCACTCAGGCCAGAAGATGAATGGAGTCCACAGGCTCAGGCCAAGGTCCCTTTATGTCTGATGCAACGGAAGTGGCAGCACAGGGGCTCCAGGCTTGACCCCGTGACTCTGACTCCACCGCACATTCACCATGCATTGTACGCGGAGCAACAGGACAGCTGTGGTACTGCTGGGCCTCTCCTCTGCAGGCGCAGCTTCTCCCCACTCGTCTTTGACACTGTCAGCTGCTTCCTCATCTGTTTTGAAAGACTCTTTCCTCCCCTTCAGTGACATCCCACTTTTCTGCGTTTCCTCTTTCTTTTCCAGGTTCCAGTACCTTCCCTTTTGTTTGAAATGCTGGCGCTCCTCAGATTTCCATTTGTAACACTCTATATCTCATTTTACCTGTTTCCTTGACAAACTCATCAATTCTCATAGTTTTTATAACCACCTCCTTGGCTACCATTGAATAATCTCTCTTGGGCCCTTATGTTTAAAGAAACTGATAATCCGCGTGAATGCCCTGGAAGCACCCCTAGCTCTCTGCCTGCCCCAAACTGAGTTATGGAGCTTTCTCCTAGAGCACATGCCTTTTCCTGCATTCACATTCCAATGCCAGCAGCACAGACCATCCCCAGTCTCTTACTTTCCCTTCTTTGCCTCCATTTCAATCAGTCAACAATTTTATTGATTTTATTCCCATATAGATGGTCACCTCCTCACTCCTGACCACTCTTTGTCTTTATTACAGCTTTAGACTCTTCAGTAGTCTTTTTTCCTTTTGTTTTGGTCCAAATGGCACTTCAGCCAGTGTGATCGTTCTGAAACTTACATGGCTGTCATTTCAAAGTCATACCATTTAGCATGACATGTTGAGCGTTTCACCAGTGGTCCCTTGATTGCTTATCCAGCCTCACCTCTTCTCTCACCTGTCTCCCTCACTCTGAGCTCCAGACTGTTTCCATCTACCAAGTATGACATGCCGCCTTTCCTTTCCAAGTCTTCATATACTTTCTTCTCTTTGTCTGGAATATCTTCCTTTCCTGCACAGTTTTGCTGAGTTAATCACTAATGGGCTTTTAGGACTCAGATTAGATAGAATTTCATCTGGAAAATCATTTTCTGATGGCCCTAAGCTGAATGAGAGGATTCTCCAGCAGTGGAAGGGAGCCCATAGGCCTTCAAATTTACTTTTCTGTCACACTGAATTAAAGTTGCACACATAGTGATCTTTCTTCTCCACTAGGTCATAAACTCCTTGTAGGCTGATGCAATACAGTTTTACCTTAGAATCCACAGGGGAATGGTTCCAGGACCCCCTGTGGATACCAAGATCCAAGAATGCTCAAGTCGTTTATATAAAACAGCTTAGTGTCTGCATGTAATCAACACACATTATCCTAAATACTTTAAATCATCTCTAGACTTGTAATACTGAATACAATGTAAATGCTGTGTAAATAGTTGCTATGTAACTAGTTGCTGGCATGCAACAAATTCAGGTTTTGCTTTCTGGAAATTTTTTCCCAAATATTTCTGATTTGTGGTTGGTTGAATCTGCAGATGCAAAACCTGCAGATATGGGGGGCTGACTATATCCCTAGCATTTATCCCTTACTATGTTCTCATTACATGCTTTTTGAATACATGAGTGAATGAATAAATTGTCAGATTTCTAGTAATAGCTTTGGATTCACTTTAATTGATGAAAAAATCATATCCACTGCAACAGAAGCAGCTGATTACATAACAAATGAAGTCCTGTTGTGAAGCATGCAGCCAAATTAGGATTTGGCTCATCTCTATTTACATGGCGTGCCATAAACCAATTTTTGTACCACTTGGACTGTATGTATTTTGTTTAAATATATATATGTATGTATGTTTTATAAGCATGATGATGATCCTGGCTTTTTTGAGCCTCATTATGACCCTCCCAGTTTTCCATTAATTACCCTTCTCTAGCTTTAAGAACTATAAACCACATTCTCATTCTCCATTTTAATTTTTAACACTAGCAGGGAACAGTTCTTTTTTTTTTTTTTTTTTCTTTTTATATATGAGCAAGGTAGGCAGCTAAAACACAGAGCAACAGACTGCACTGAGAAATGAATAGGTTTAGAAACTACAATTACAAACTACCTTAAAGGAAAACACATTCTCTTTTCATTACCACACACCTCTAGGTGTCAAAACTTGCATTTAATTTCAGGTTTTAAGGGAGATTTTATGTCTACCCATAATCTGTTCTCATATACTTTGCCCAAGAGAGCTTAGCTATTTTCAGCTAAAATTGATCCACCTTTACCAGACTTGTGGTTGAACACAAAAATGAAAGGACATGAATCTCTTAACAGCCCCTGATGGGCTTAGACTACACATATCATGCTCATTTTAAAGGTGGAGTACATCTAAAAATATGCCTTTTTGAGTTTCAGAGAAATTACATTTACAATTTCACAAAACAGAAAATGTTCAATTTAATTTGATGCTTAACACCTGAAGTATTATTTTCAAATCACAGAAATGCTTCATGTATTCCAAAATACCTCTGTGACACAGGATAATGATTCTAAATAATCTTAATTGTGAGGAAACTTACTCACAAATATAAATTATTTTTATCCAATATTGAATTAACATCCATTAAGTTGATTTCGAATCAAATACCATGAACAAAAATATCTGACTCCTAAAAGTATTTCCAAGTTCAATAAGTTGTCAAATTCAGTTGACATTGGACATAGGAAAAATTCAAATTCCTAATTGGTTTTTAGAATTTATCATAATTAGTTTGTATTTTTCAACATTTAATCTATATGCCAAACTGACTTCCCTGTGGTTATAAAGGACTTTGTACAATCTGCTTTAGACACTGTGCGTATCTTTTCTAATAAAAGATCTTGGGAATTAAAATAAAATATGGGCAATATATTTCTGAATAATCAATAAAAGTAGGAATTTTCAAAATACTATTTCTACTTGATAATGTAATTATATAAATTATATGTATAAAAGGTACAAATCAAATTCATCCAGTTGTTTTTTTAATATTCCATAGTGAATTTGATCCTACTACATGATAAAATTTAAGTGATGGAGATCCAATCTATATTTGTAGAGTGTAATTGATAATGCTGTTTTCCCCTTTTTCTTATTTTTAAATAATAAAGAAGGAACTGATTTAAAGTATGTAAATGGATATTTTAATATCAAGGCAAGCAAAAAAGTTAATTCCTATATATTCCTTACAAAGAAAAGAATTAAAAGTTGAGTAGATTCCTTTTTTGCTTCCCTCCTTCCTTTTTCCTTTTTTCCTTCTCCTTTTCTGTTCTCTCCTCCTTCATGCCTTTTTTTCTTTCTTTCTTGCAGAACTCCAACTTTATAACTAGTAGAATTTTCAGAAAATATTTTAAAATATATATATAGAATATTATTTTTTTCCACTCCCACTGTCATTTTCACTTGGTTTCATCTCCAAAGGAGATTTTCAACAATGTCTTCAGAAGAAAAATTTCCATTAAAAGTGAGTCTCCTCAGAACTCACCTTATATATATATATATATAATTTTTTTTTTTTACAGAATATTCTGGAGCTCTTCCTGGTCTCTCTACTCCATATGCTGCTTTGCTAAGAATTAAGAAAAGTTCATTGTCATCCCTCTACGGTTCAAAGACTAGACCACGACACAGCAGTCCTTCATTAGGAACACTGAGTGTTTCTTCACCGAGCTGGAGAGGGGCAGCTCAACATTATTATTCCCCCATCAACCTTTATCATTCCTCAGATGCCTTCAAACAAGATGGTAAGTATTAAAGGAAAATTGTACCTATTGGAGTTAAACAGGTAAGGAAGACTTTATTCAAGACCATTGCAATAGGAGTTAAGCTTATTGCAATCAAGGAAAGAGGTTAGACTCATGCCTCTGAAATAGAAAGTGGATTTTAGGATTTGGAAATGTGGAGAATATTAAGGAAGAGTTAGGCCATCTGTATTTACTAATTGGTGCTTACTGAAGTTAGGATCTTACCATTCTACAGAGACTGGGAAATAGGGACCCTCTCTTTCTTGATGATTACATTTCAAAAAAAAAAAAAAAGACACCCATGTTTTTGAAAAAGATATTCTTGAGTTTTAAAACTGGCAAGAGACTGGGTGAAGATTAATGTCTCACAGATGCAAAGAAGGAATTTATAACTGCAGGCTTTCTAAAGTAAATACTCTAAGAAAATGTGGGGTAGGGACCATAGTCAAGAGGAAACGTGTCAAAAGTTTAGTGAACCTGAGAAAAATGTTAAGGCCATCTTGATCATAAGTTAGTCTTATGTTGCACACATCTTTAAAAAATTTTTTAAGGATTTAATTGTACCTGATTACAATTCTGATTTATGATTAAGACTAAATTCATACATCAGAAGAAAAAATATAAAATTTCTGAAGGATAATTTAACAATGAGTTTCAAGAGCCTCAAAATTGTCATATCTTTCAATCTCATATTTTATTTTTAGAAATGTGTTTTGCATAAGGAAATAAACAATGCACACTTAGCTTTATTTATGAGTGGAAAATAAGAAGTAATCTAAATGTCCAACACTATCAGTTAAATTAAGGACTACTCTGCAGCTATTAACCTTATGGTTTGAGTATTTTCTAAATGTTCTCTAACTTTGTCATTTTTGGATCAACAAAACAATACAAGGTTAGTTAACAGAGAGGAGCGCTAGTGCTCGATTATTACCGGACTCTGTCCCAGTCTCCTTTGGAACATGTATATCAATAATATTATCAATAAATATGTGAAATGTGTAAATATTCTTTCTATCTTCTTTGGAAATGGAAACTCAGGGGCAGATAAGTACCTTTGACAAGGTCACACTTCTAATAGTAGTTCAGCAAATTTCACTCACACGTCTACTAAGTTTAAGTCCAGTTCACTGTGGGCTACATTTCAGTTATGACTGATAAAGGACAAGGCATATCAAATTTTGCAAGAACTAAACTAGTTGGGAAAATCCTAAAAATGTCTAATTAGGCTGTGGTACCAAGTACAGGCAAACTCATGTCTCATCATTATGCCAGTTGTTGACATGTGGAGCATCATTTTATAGTGTTGGCATTTAAATTGTATATAAGCATAGTGTCAGTGCCTTAAAATGTTTCATTTTTCAAAGTATTTACAAGTTTTTAAAATTTCATAATGTGTTCTGTGAAAGAAAATATCAGGAGGATGAGAAGGCAAGCCACAGCCTAGAGGAAAATATTTGCAAGAGGCACATCTGATAAATAAGTGTTATCCAACGTATACAAAGTACTCTTAAAAATCAACGTAAGCAATTAAACCACCTGAGTTTAAAATGGCCGAAAGACCTTAACAGATGCCTCGCCAAAGAAAATAAACAGATGGTAAATCATTATGTGAAAAGATACACCACATCATATGTATGTCATCATGGAAATGCAAATTAAAACAATAAGATGCCACTACACACTTAGGAGAATGGCCAAAATCCAGAAATTGAAAGTATCAGATGCTGTTAAGGATACGGGGCCACAGGAACTCTTGTAGCTTGCTAATGGAATACAAAATGGTACAGCCCCTTTGGACAACAGTCTGGCAGTTTCTTGTAAAACTAAACGTTCTCTTACCAATAGCACTCTTTGGTTTTATCCAAAGGAGTTGAAAAACTTATGCCCACATAAAAATCTGCAAACTGATGTTTATAGCTGCTTTATTCATCATTGCCAAATCCTGGAAGCAACCAAGATGTCCTTCAGTAGGTGAATGGATAAATGAATGGTGGTACATCCAGACAATGGAACATTATTCACTGCTAAAAATAAATAAGCTATCAAGCCATGAAAAGACATGTGGGAAAGTTAAATGCATATTTCTAAGTGAAAGAAGCCAATCTGAAAAGGCTACATGCTTTTCAGACTCTACATACAAATGGTATGATTCAGTGATGTGACATCCTGGAAAGAAACACAGCCATGGAGACAGTGAAAAGGTTGGTGGTTACCAGGAGTTGGGGGTAGGGGAAGAGATGATAAACAGAGCACAGGAGGATTTTTAGGGCAGTGAAAATACTCTGAGTGATATCGTAATGATGGATATTCATTTGTCCTAATCTATAGAATGTACAACACCAAGGGTGAACCCTAACATAAACTATGACCATTGGTGATTATGATGTGTTAGTGTAGGTTCATCTTTGGTAAAAATGTACCATTGTGGTGAGTGATGTTGATAATGGGAGAGGTATGCATGTGTGCAGGTGGGAGGTATATGAGAAATCTCTACTGTCCTCTCAATTTTGCTGTGAACCTAGAACTGATCTAAAAAATAAATTGTTTTTTTAAAAAAATCCATTACATTAACTCTGATGTCATATTCATCAGGCAGAGATTTGTTAGGATTTGTGGCCTTTGGGAATCATTTATTATTTTATGAGATGGCACCAAGTTAGAATACATTAAGTGATCAGAACTATGAGATAACTCTTGTAGTTGATATAATTTGGTACCAGCCAGTGTTCTATTCTTTTGTTCTCCTGATTCAAATATAAGTTAATGTGGCTCACAGTGATACATAAAATACAGTTAGGAAATATGAATTAAAACACATGAAAATGATGAAAACAGCAACTTTTAGGACATATAATGGAGCCAGGCTTAAGACTAATTCGAAGTGTCTACTGTAAAAGCCTATATACCTGTCATAGGTCAGTTCCATTTGGGGTAATTAGTTAAGGAAAAAGAAATTCTGGTCAGTTACACGTTTCCCACTGTTTTGAGGATTGAAATGAAATGGTTACTCAGTAGAAACACAGCTATTTCTGACACTAAGATCAGACAAATTTTTCTGGAGGGTCCTCATTACCAGTTTATTACTTGATGTAATGGCCAGTAACCTGAACAGTATTCGTATTGTGTACATAACTTTGAATTTCATGTACTTCAATAAAGGCAGATGAAACCTGACCATCAATGACAAAATTAGAAGTAATTATCTAAAACTGTGCTCCTTCTTTAATCTTTAGTGTACGTATAATCACTTGAGAATCTTGTTAAAATGCATCCCCTTTCAATAGACCAGGAGTAGGACCAGATAATTTACATTTATAAAAAACTTCCAGGTGATGCTTCTGCTGTTGGTCTGTGGACCATACTTAAAGTGGCAAGGCTTCAGGCTGGCAACCAGTTTAATATAATCCAAGTCCTCTGCTACTCTAGTTTAATCCATATTTAGAGTATCAGGGAGAACGGATAGTCTGAGTATTTTCCAAGGAATCTTCCCTGAGTGTTGTTTTCTCATCAGAGCATTTGATAGACCTTGGCTAGATGTGACTTCGAGTTTGTTCTCTCTGACAAGAGCCTGACATATGGCTTTTATCAGGTAATTCCCTTTAGCCTTAATAGAGAATAAAGCTGGGGTTGACATGCTCTTGTGAAAAATGAGAAAACTAACAGAGCCTGAATAGAAAGTCATCCCACTCCTGCTCATAGTTAAGCCTAGAAGTCCCCCAGGTAGAGCTAAGATTTTTCTAAGAAACATAAAACTGTAGTTTGCAGAGCAATTTGGGAAAGTAATTCCACTCTTGTATCTACAACCTGGAGAAACTGTCCCTCACATACACAAGAAATATAGAAGTATGTTCACTGCAACATAGGCTTAATAGTAAAAAACTGGAAACAACTCAGATGTCCATCAGAAGGGGAATGTGAACATGAATTGTATTTTTCATTGGAAAATTAAAATTTTTGAAATGAATCGACCATATCTTTATGAAACAAAATGGATATAAAATATGGTGGTTAGTAGACATGGAAATTTACAGAATATCACATATAATAAGATATCATTTATGTAAAAAAGTAAAAATCAAAATTATATATATATGTATAATTCAATTTTTAAAACATAACTTGGTATAGCAAGTGACTATAGTTCTTACCTCTCAGGACGAAGGGAGAATGAGAGCAGGGAAGTGGTACAAGGAAAGGGAAGAGAGATGACCTCAGCTGTGTGATATTTTATTTATTAAAATATAAAATATGTTTTTTAATTTTTTATTGAAGTGTAGCTGATTTACAATGTTAGTTTCGGGTGTACAGCAAAGTGATTCAGTTTTACATATACATACTTTTTTTTTTCTTTTCAGATTCTTTCCCATTATATGTTATTACAAGGAATTGAATATAGTTCCCTGTGCTATACAGTAGATCCTTGTGTTTATCTATCTTTACATATTAATGTGTATCTATTAATCCCCAATCCATAATTTTCCATACCTGCCCTTTCCCCTTTGATAACCATAGCTTGTTTTCTATCTCTGTGAGTCTGTTTTTGGTTTGTAAATAGAATGTGTATCTTTCTTCTTAGATTCCACATATAAGTGATATCATATGATATTTGTCTTTCTCTGTCTGACTTACTTCACTTAATATGATAATCTCTAGGCCCATCCATGTTGCTGCAAATAGCATTACTTCATTCTTTTTATGGCTGAGTAATATTCCATTGTATATATACACCAAAAATAAATAAATAAAATATAAAATATGAAACTAATATGATGACACCTATACTAGGTAGACTATAAAATGAGTCACTGTGATTTCCACCTGCTGGTATTTACAGTGTAATTCCTTCTCCACTGTGGGCTGAAGCTAGTAACCTGCTAACATAGAACAGATTATGTCAAAAGTCGTGGAATATGACTTTCAACATTGGGTTACAAAAGACTCTGTCTTTCAACTGACTTCCATTCCAAAGAAGAATGATTAATCAGGACCCGAATAAACAAATAGTGACTGACTATAGGGATTGGCTGCCTAAAAAAGAATACCAACCTGTTAAATTAATCACAAAATAACACAGGAAAATAAAATACATGAAACTTATAAAGAAAAACTTAAAGTCATGATATTGTAAGAAGAAGAGAAGATATGCTCTGTAGAAAATATAGAAGACATGAAGATATGAGCAAAATGGAGGAAACTTATATATTTATTATCTCCTAGTCTCTGTGGGTCAGGAAGCCTGATGTGGTTTAACTTGTCCTCTGGCTCTGTGTCTTTCACAAGGTAGGGCTACAGTCTCATCTCAAGGGTCAAACAGGTGCAGATCCACTTGTACGCTCACTTACCTCACATGATTGTCAGGATTCAGTTGCTGAGGGTTGTTGGACTGAGTGCCTCACCTACTCATTGACTGTTGACCAGAGGCCATTCTTAGTGGGTCTCACCACAGGTTGCTGACAACATGGTAGCTGATCTCCAACAGCAGGAGCAAGGCAGAGCAAGAGAAGGCAAACAAGATGGCTTTAAGTAAAGTACAACAGTCAGTGACACTTGATTGAGGTGAGGAAGCATGGACAGGGAAATAAAATTTTTTGAGCTAGACTCAAAAAGGGAAGAAGAGAAATGTAGAGTACCTGGAAGAAGGAATGTTGCTCATTGGAGTTGGGGACTCAGATAAATCCTCAGAAACTGTTTGAGCCTTGAGCCTTTGTTGATAAATTGTTCTGAAGGACCAAATACAAAATTTAAATGATCTTTCATGGAATACAAATTCCCTCTAGGAGGGAAAAAAGAAGTATTTCACTTGGATGATACACTGCTATATATATCAGGTAACTCCAGCTTTTCTGTCTGCAAGTGAGACCATCTTTTAATAAAAGCCTTACTGTTTCATGGCTATTCATGGAAACTGTATGATTTTACTGTTCTATTGTATTCTTAATTTTTAGAGCTACTGTTATTGTTTTCTGTTAGTATGATTTTTCTCTCTAATTTAACTATAGGCCATTCAAGTAAAGACCATCTTTGTACCCTCCTCTTTTTTCTCTCTCAGCAAGTAGAGCAGTCTAAGCTTACTAGGAGCTTAACAAATATCATTTAATAGAGAGACATCTACTTGAGGAATTTAAAATCTGAATTTAGGTTGAATTTCTACACCACAATAGAGTATCTGCCTGAAGGTTTTTAAACTAAACTGTGTATTTTGCATTACTAATGAAAAGGAGGGAAAAACAATGTCTTCCCTCTGCTGACAAAGTGGCCTAGTGGTTTGGCATCTTCTGAATGTCACATGGCGCTGGTACAATTTGGTAATTCTCATAAGCGATAGCATCTCTGAATCTGACCTTTCTTTATAACTACATTAAAAAATGACGAAAAAATCTATTAGACTCTCGATTTACATTATGTGCACAACATAATACTGCTGCCCATAAAACATTCATCCCAATGCTTTTTAATAAATAATGCTCTTCAATTCTTAGGAATCCTTGAAAGTTTTGTAATGACAGTTTACACTTGTTTAACTTTTATAAAGAAACTCAATTTCAGTGTTCAAAGGCAACTTAGAATTAAAGGAAGGTTTGAATATTTTCTTTAAGAATTCACCTTATATGCTCACATGGTGTGAAATATTCTTCACACATTGTAATTGTGAATGTCATCATAAAATGCAGTTTCTAATTAAACATTTCAAAATTTCTGGAAATGATCACATAAAATTTATTAATAATCATTAAAAGTGCATTCCTTTTAATTGTATTGGACTTGATAGGCTGACATTTCCTCTAGATGATATTACCAATACACTCAGTTCATATTACGTGAATAAACTAGACAAGGCCATTAATTAGAGGTAACCAGCAGGTGCAGAGCATTGGTGTCTGGCATTAGACCTAATCTTGGAGAAAAATGAGCACAGAAGTCATTGTTTAAAAAATAATTTAAGTGTGAAAAGCAAGGTTAGAATCTAGAGAGGCATGATAATGTCTGGTCAGGAAACAATTGAAAATTTAATGATCAAATGCCAGGAAGCAAGGTTTCCCTAGGGAACCTAGCTGTAGAAATCTCTGATAAGGTGATACTTAACACTTTTTGGCAGAAAGAAAGTATCTAGGTAGCCTATCAATAAATGGCAGGAATTTCAAAAGGAGTTAGAAAAGATGAGATAGCAGCTTGATCCAAGACAGGACTCTACAAGGGAAACTATTGTCTCCATAAACAGAGTAGCATACCATTGCTTCAAGAAGCTCCCCTAGGAGAAGGGTAGATGGACCCCAGAGTCATCATTTTGCAGTAAAACTCTGTCCCTCTATTCAGACATCTCTCATGAAAGACTGTTGCCAACATCATGCTAACTTTTGGCTCTGCTTTGTTGCCCTAGTTTGATTCTAACAAGGGGTGGCAGCTCCACTTCTGAGGTGTTCCAAAAAGTTGTGGAATAGTTTTGATTGTCTTAGTGATTCTAGGAAGTTATTTTAATTTAGAGAGTAAAGACCAGGAATGCTAAATGACCTGTAATGATAATGCACAGAACTCTTAAATATCCTTCCAGACATTCATATGAGTGAAAATTCTCTACAATTTTCTCAAGCAAGAATCTAACTCTGTATTATACACAAGGTATTTTTGATATATAATGGATATGTCAATGCAAAACAAGTGTAAATTACCATAAGATTATATTTAGTTCCGTTAATGATTTTAACAGAACTTGCTGACCAGTTAGAAAATTACATCACCTGACACCAATAGCCCTCACAAAATTTGATTCATCAATCTTATGCTTGGATCAGTTTGCATTTGCAGCTGTTACATTCATGGGGATTTTATGAACAAAAACAAGCTGCTTTGTTAAGATTACTTCTTTCCGTCTTCTATTATAATTGTTCATGAGAATTTACATATTGAGTTAAATACTGTTTTATATTACTTCTATTTTATTGGATCCTTTCATTAATTTAAAAAAAAATGCATATAGGTAAATTAGAATATCCATTAATTTAAGAATCAGAAGAGGAAAATTGTAAAATATTTGTTACTAAAGGAATTTGAGAACCACTAGCCTGAAGACAGAGGTACAGCACTTTTCCCTCAATTCCATATTCCTCTTCTAGACTTACTGAGATCAGAAGGAATGCATTTGCTTCTAAGGCTCAACGATGACAAAAGGGGAAAAGCAAATATATATATATATGGTTTATGAGAATAATTTAAGTATCTCCAACTTATTTAACTCTATATAATTGCTCCCAAACCTAGCCCCTGGCTTCCCTCCAAGTGAAGACCATCTTGCCCAAATAATTTGGATGGTCCCACAGCATATCTTATTTTCCTCAAAAAATGTAAGAGAAAGCCATTCAGAAAAATTCAGGAGTTAGTTTTTTCATGTATCTTTTCCACATTTTAGTTAACCATCTGAAGAACTATTGCTACCATGAGTGCAAACCCACTGAGAGGAAACCATGCTTCCCTCAGAGAAGACTGTCAGCTAACCAGGTGACTGAGCCTTAACCTGTGGTGTGCTTGCCCTGCAGAGCACAAGATCAATACCCTACAACCCGAAACTGGTTCCCATGCAGAGGCTAATAATGCTACGCATTTACTGATAGAGTATGAAAAGATTTATTATTTCCATCATGAAGCACTCTGATGAGAGCATTATAGACTGGTCTGAAAAATGTCTTGAGCAAGGAGTGGGAAGGAATGGGCTGCATTGGTTTTTGTTGTGGTTGGGGAGTAGGGCTGGAGTAAGAGTTCCTGTGTGGTCTTGGGTTTGTGTGTTGTGAAGTTTCCCATGGAGTCAAGGGCACGGTGCGTTATCAGCTTTCCCTGAGATGCGACAAGATGGGAAAAGTGACTGAGAAGGCTTGAAAGTGATCAGTAGTCAAAGATCAAAAATGGAGTCAGAATTGATTACATGACTATGCAGGAAAAGTTAACCATGTGAAAATACAAAATAAGAACCACAGCTTCCATGTAATGTAAGTGTCTAAATAATAGCACTAGGCCTTATTGAAAGGTAGACAAATTAAGATTTAGAAATAGGGACATAGGATGAACCCACATTTTCAGAATTTGGACACTTGAGGAAAGACTGGAGCTCAAGGATTAAGTAGAAAACCAGTTATACAAACTGGAGCAGTAAAACTGATATAAGGCTGAATGATTGAATTTCTTCTGTCATAGGTCCTTAGCCTGAGAACAAGAAATAGTAATCCGAAGTCCTGAACTAGGGAAGAAGAATACAAGCAGGGCTCTATAATCTAATGATGTATACTTCAGTGTGCATTGCTTCCTAATCAAATTATATATTCATTGAAAGCTTTAGAATTATTTTGCTTTTAAATATAATATTAATCAAGGCAAGGTTATTCTGGATGTGATAACAAACAACTTGACATGTTAAATGTTTCTTTTCTATTCATGTCACATTCCACTCGGTTGTTCAATGAATGGATCTCCGTGTGGAGAGTTTGGGAACCATATGATATCTTTGATGCTATAGGGCTTCACTGGCATCTCCTACTCCTTTACCTTCAACTAACTGACAAATGAAAAGAGAGAAGTAGAGGAACATGAATAATTTTGTGACTAGTCCTGGATTTCACATTTAACATTTCAGTCCAGAAGCAAGTCACATTGGAGTTTCAGTCCTATCCTAAGTAAGGTTAAGAAAGTGTTCCAATGTTCCTAAGAAGAATAAATGGGATTAATAAGCATGTAGCCAGTCCCCGTCACACATGAATAGACAAAACCTATCCAATTTAATTGTGGGCTAATGGTGACATAAAGGTTTGCTGTAGATGATCATTTTGACATTGAGTATAAGCAGACCCTTAAGATATACTTCTTCGTTTATTAATTAATTGTGGACAGAATGATTCGGGGCCAGTTCTGTTGATTATATTAAAATAGGTTTGTTTTTAATAAATTAAAATTTAAAATTTAAAAAATTCATTTGATTAATTTCGTATTCTCCATAATATTCTATCAAGGGAACGTAAGAGTCTTAATAGTCTCTATATTCTAATCTTAATGTTAATTGCTATAAATTAAGCAAGTTATTATTGATGTTCTTATCAATTCAGTAGTAGTAGTCTTGAGTGATGAGTATTTATTTTAGAGCAGACTTGAATAATAAGATGTCCCCATCTAGGACACAAGCTTATGTTTCTTATTTTAAGACATACTTTTTTTTTGAGAATCTAAACAATAAAACAGTAATTTGTTAAGACTTTATGCATTACTAGAAGTGGTCAAGGTAAGACTGGATAATCATCACAGAGATTATTAGAATGGAAACATCCTAACAACACAAAAAAAAAAAAAAAAGAAAAAGGAAAAAAAAGAAAGAAAGAAAAAGGAAAGAAAAATAAGGTCTTGACCTGCAAATTGTACAAAATGTCTAGCACTAGGACATATCCAGCAAAATTCCTGAAATTTAAGAATAAAGAAAGAGTCCCATAATTTTCTCTAGTTATTTATTTATCAAATCATTTATTTTCCTTTTTTTTAAATACAAATTTTAAGTAACAGCAATGTAATTAGTATAGAATAACACATTTCTGTTTTTTCATGTAGTATTTTTTTTGCTGTAGCTTAAGAAAAGGGACCTCACATAGACTGGACTCAAAGGAAGTACTTGTCAGTACCTGGTTATTGTGAGTGCTCAGTTTTATGGGAAGAATGCTTAGAATACCATGTTTTCTTTCTCCAAAAGAAAATGCTCATATAGAACTTTTAAAGAAAGGAAGTCAATTATTCTCAGCTCATTATTCTAAATATGGAGGTGCACACCTTTTTGAGTAATAGTATTTTTAAGCTTGAGTTTCTTGGGACATTTATTCTTGCATATTTTTCCTGATAGTTTCTTGTGGTTATCCACAGAGGATGTAAACCCCCAACTGTTTAGTACAGACATTGGGAATATGTCTTCTCTAAAATCTTTCCTCTTCATTTTTCTAAGGCAGTGGTTTTAGGGTGCTCTTGAACCCAAGGGACATTTAACAATGTCTGGAGAGATTTTCGATGATCACACTTTGGGGAGATGTGCTACTGGAATCCAGTAGGTAGAGGCCAGGGATGATGTTAATTTACAATGCACAGAAAGTTCTCACAAGGAAGAATAGCTCAAAATGTCATTGTGCCAAGGTCGAAAATCTTGATCTAAGGTTATTACATAAATTTATGATTAACAAAAAAAGAAAAAGTTCTACTTTTTTCCTGAGTCCACAATTCAAGGTGCTATTGAGGTTAAGTATGCATTGAATTCTGTACCTTCATAGTCCACTGCAGGCTAATGTGATTTATACTGCCCCCAGCACACTTACTCATCATTTCTCCAGCAAGCTGTGGAGTCCAAACTGACATTTGAGGCCCATTTTTATTTCTATTTTTCCATAAAATGCTCATGAGTTTAAAATTATCTTTACCATAGAATCTGAGTGTTAACTAATTAAATGAGATAGAATCTGGCAGACACAATAAGTTTAAGTGCTCTTCTTCCCTGCCCTACTTTTTATGTCTCTTCTCTTCTGATTTCTGTATTTACTTTACCTACTGGTAAACATTTAATTATGGACAGTTCTGACATTTTTATTCAGTTACTTGCCTTTTCTTTTTTTTTGAGGACATGTCTCATTTATTCCATGAGAACGTGTTTATTTGCATTACATCATTTTCCCCTTACACACCAACATCGTTAAGCATTAAATAGTGCTTGATTGAATAATTGAAGAAAGGAACAGATGAAGAATGCATGAGGATCAACATTGTCACATTTGTAGTACCCTAGTTGTAACACAATATTAATTCAAGACTTCTCCTTTGTTGTATATTGTTGTCAACATTCTAAGAATTTTATAAACTGTTGGGTTTATTAAAATAATGTTTTATTTAATGTTATTGTCCTTGGCTCTCTTTTAGGTGAATTCGAAGATATATATTTTAAAATGTACAATACCAGTGTTTGAGATGTGCATTTTTTTTTCATTTTATGCATCATATTTTAAAGGCAGTCTTGGTCTAGTACAGAAAGAAATTCTATTTGGGTCTCTGCAATTTACTAAGACAATATAATTTGCTAGCTATGGCTGTTGAGTGCAAGGAAAGAGCAAGAATTCCTAATAGGAACATAATAGAAAAAAAGGTCTTGATGTTTCTAGAAGTTTTAAAGTGTGTCCTTTTGGTCCTTACAGAAAGTGTGGACTATGGGCCAGTGTTTGTGCAGGAACCAGATGATATAATTTTCCCGACTGATTCTGATGAAAAGAAAGTAGCACTGAACTGTGAAGCTCGTGGCAACCCAGCTCCCAATTACAGGTAGAAATTCATTAGTAATCGTTTTTCTTGAGTCTTAAAAATGCCTTTCAATGAGATTCTGACACTCCCAAGGAGTATTATAAAGTCTCATATAATTTTTACATATTTGTCTTCTGATTTTTCATAAGATGGCTTCGAAATGGAACAGAAATAGATTTGGAAAGTGATTATCGCTACAGTTTGATAGACGGGACCTTCATTATAAGCAATCCAAGTGAAGCAAAGGATTCTGGTCATTACCAGTGTTTAGCAGCCAACACGTTTGGAAGTATTCTCAGTAGAGAAGCCATACTTCAGTTTGCCTGTAAGTAAAATACTGCTTTTTCCACATATACATGTTTAGTGTGTATACATGTAACTTTAAAGTTTAGCTAGGCAACAGCTTAAGACCTCAAATTTTAAAATAGTGGTATAAATTTGGTAAGGATTAGAACTATGCAAAAAGTGTGTTTCTTCCTGAGATATCTTGAAATTTTCCAAAATGTTTGCCCTCTTCAAATAAATTGTAGTCTGAGAGGTTAAAAATTCTATTCATAAAAGCAGATAAAGTTTTAGAATTTAAATATCCTTTGAAATCTAGTAAAAAATAGATTTTAATTCTTTCTGTCTGCTTTTTAAAATATCTGCTTAGATGATTTTTTCTTCTACTGCCTATTATAGTCACTATTTGCTATAAATTATTCTGGACATAAGATAACATATTCTAAAAATTCTGTTTTTAGTCAGGTAACCAAAGAAATGCCTCTGACATGCTAATATTTCAAATTCTGACTATAACTGCCTTCCAAGGTGTCCCAATTTTTTTAATTAGAAAAAAGATATCACATGTAATTACACATATATTAGAATATATATATATTTTTTAAAATAGATCATTTATCTAATTAACTAAATGCATAGATTTCTTAAAACTCTAGAAATTATTTCATTTATGATGAGTTCTTACACCAAATTGGGGAAAGTCTACTGGGTGAAAAAAAGCTTTGGGTTATTTCTTAATAAGTCATCCTACTTGAATTTAAATTCTTGAGGATTATAATCTCTGAAAAATAGAGAGGCTGGCCAGGGATCTTTGTGTTAATAATTCATATGTAACTATATGACTCTAATGGCTACCTAATTTATCACAAAATGATTTTAAGTTAAAATTATACACTGAAGAATGGAATAATTGATATTTCTCTGTATTATCTTCTTCACATATTATGTCTAATTAACCCAGAACCCAGACACTGTATTATAGGAGTGTGAAGGAGAAAAGGAAAGAATAAAGGAATGATAATGGATCAGTTTGGAGAACATTGAGCTAAGTCCTAGAAAAATCAAAATATTATCTTTTAAACTGTAATTGGCCAAGTTCAGATAGGTACTTACATACACCAAATATATCAAGATACGCTAAATATGCTCCTTTTATTTTAGAAAATATTATGTGGTGTATGACACAACCCAACACTATTCAGCATATGTATTTAAAAAGTACCCTACTAAACAAAATAAGCAACCTCTTCGTCTCTCCTCTATTCAACAGAGCAATCTTTTCAAGACAGGTACAGCAAATCCAGAGCGCTTGATATACACATATTAGTGGCTTACGCCTTTCTCTTTGGTCTGCGCTCTCTGATACAGGTACACCAATTCTCCATAGCTTGCATATCAATTGTTTTTCTCCCAAATCAGCAGCAGTGGCAAAATATGCAAAGTTTCTTGCTTGTTTCAGAGCAGAAATCAACTTGCTGGCAGATCCTAGACATCTATATATACAACTGTGTCTTTCTAGGATTTTTGCAAAGACCAGTCATAGCTCTCAAATGCTCAACCCCACCTGCAGGGGGCGCCCTGGCACCAGCATTTGCAGTGCAGTGACTAGGCAAGGAAGGCTCTGTCTCTTGACCCATCGACCTACCTGCCTATCTTAGCTATTCAGTATCAAGCAGTCCTGAAATTAGTTTAGAGCAAAATTTGCTTTATTTTTAACTTAAACATATGGGTAGACATACATATGCCATCATTAGTAGCATTTTATTATTCTGCCTCTCCCCAGTCCCACCCCCAATGACTCAATTTGGTGTTCTGGATGCCATGCACGTATGCCTAAGAGCCCATAAGGTGCCTGGTTGAAGTAGGGCTTATGTAGGGCTCCTTCTGCCTCAAAATTAATGCCCCACCTAGATTCCATTTTATCTATGTTGATGATACAAAATTAAGTTTGTTAGGCTTAGTTCTGTCTTTCTGCCAGGTGATCTTTGGTAAAAACAAAAAAATGCAACCATAGGTGATAGAAAGGATGAAAGCTCAATCAGCTTGCCTTCTAGTATACCTGGATATGAGCAAGGGTGCTGTCGGGTTCCAGGAGTTAAGCTAGTTTTGTGATTAGAGGGAGAAAAAGAGGTAGGAGGTTGGGGAAAAAAAAGAACTGAAAGGAAGTGAGAGGATACAAATGTGAAGTAAGATTAAAAACTTGGTGGCAACTTTCCTTTACATCATGATTTTTTTATGACCAACCTCATAGATAGTGAACTCACTCACTTGTTGTCAATAGGTTGTTTAATACACAAAGGGCTTTTGTGGGTTGAGGAACTCTGATTACTTTCTATTCATTTTAAGGCTAAAATTATTAATCCTTTTATATACATCAAATGACTATTTATATAAAAATATAAATATTTATTACACAACTAATATTTCAAACTAATATATTGAGTAAATTTAGATAATTATTAAAACCTACTTAATTAAATTAAATATTTAAATCTAACAAAAGCCTATTAAATGTTTTAAATGTCATACAATTAGACAAAATTTACAAGTTATCAAAATGATTACAATTTGTAATAATTTTATTATATAAATATTTGTACTTTTTATACCTTAATTTAATCATCTATTATCCAATAATTTTATCAGCTATGGTTTTCTATACTATATAGTGCTGTTGTGATCATCTAAATTGATCTTGTAAATAAATCAAATTGAAGGGAGGATCATATTACCCAATCCAGAGTAGTTTTTGAGTTATCAACCAATTGAATTTTGGTTGCTCCTTTCGAAGTGAGACTTAACGGCCTTGGTCTCTTTTAAATTTGAAGATTACTTTTGTTATACCAATAACACTTTAAATCTATAGCTTTTGAAGTATGACATATTTACCTAAAATGATGTGGTTTTAAGACTAAGTGGGCAGGGTTAAATAACCATTGGATAGGTCTTCTCTATATTCACAGAAAAAAGTACTAATCTGTATTTTCTAAATAGGTACATATTTAAATGAAGAATCAAGATATTCATATACTAACAATCTCATATTTATGAAAGATAAAAAAATTTAAATATATCCTGTTAGAATCATCCTTTTGCATGAAAATTCCATGTCTATTATATACACACACACATTAAACTTTCTGATTTTAAATATCATTAGAGTTGCATGATTTGGCAGATTATATTGTAATCTTTCAAAAATGTCTTTATCTGTTTACTTTGTCAACCACCATTTTATAATCAGTATATTAATACATATGTGTAAAGCAAAAATACATTTTAGAAAAAAAAGAACTATATGATTATTCTGCATTTCTTCTGCTTATTCAAATTTAGTCAATAAACCACTTGCTTAATTTTCCATATGGAAGTCTAAGTGTTTAAGGAACATTAGGTCTCTTTCTTGATCTGGAATTTGGGGATTTATAGTAATTTTGTATGTAATTATTTTTTATTCTTACCACATTTTCTCTTTTAAATATACCTTTTCTCTTAATTTTTATAATTTATTGGATAATCTCCAGTTAGGAACTGGAAAGCTAAAATTTCTAAATAAAGTTGCTGCAGGATAAAGATGACTTTGACTATTATCAAAAGCTGTAAAAATCATCATAGATCTTGACTTTTGAAGAGACTGATGGTAAGAAAATGAGTGTCTGTCAGCACCTTTACCTGATGGAGTAGCAGTAATAAAAGATACATCTAATGTGTGGCAAAATTAAGTAAGTGTAAAACAAATTTATTTTCTCTAAAATTTTGTTCCTATTCACTTGTCACTCAACATATCAACAAATACAAAATAGCAAATGTACTGTATAATAGCAAATCTATACTTATTTTAATTTACCTAATATATTTGACTCAACCTCATTTCAAAGGTGATTTATTTGACTTGCTATATAAAATCATATCTCATAAAAGCTAAATATTTAAATAAGTAAATACAGCACCAGGGAAAAAGTACTTTTTATCATGAGAGGTCAAGATAGTGTAAGCCATAACGTCTCACAATTATTGTGGTCAAGACAAATATTTCCTTGGGACTCCCAGTGGTCAGAGCAAAATGAGCAATACAAACATTTAAAGGATTCTAATTGCCCCGAAGTTCCTCAAGGGAAGGAAATCTTTTCTTGACATTTAATTCTCATAGAAATTTCTCATTTGAGGCTTTATATAGAGATTTTTAACATCCCTACGTGAATGCAATAGCAAGTTTCATTAGCCTGACATAAAACCAAGCCAATTATTAAAATGTGACTAGAATTTAGTCATGAAGCTAGTCACTTCATTCATTTATAAATCTTTTTTTTTTAATTTTTATTTGAGCAGCTAATAGCTTTGAGCAGCTGCTGCTCCTTCTAACCCACCCCTCACATGTCTAAGTGTCTACTACCCTTGAGAATCTTTCATGTTAAGTTCTCCCTAAATGAATATTTATAAACATGTCTCCACTTAGTTAATGTTAATAATGTACTTTAGCATTAATAAATATATATCTCATAAGGGTAGAGTAAAAATTAATGAGGTGGAGAAGTCATGTCTGTGAACTGCTTTTTAAGCTCGGAAAGAAAGACATAAATAAACACAAAGTTGAAGTATTACTGCTAGTGATGATTGTTACTGGTTATCAATAAGATTATTTTTGACAAAGTATATTTTATTCCTGTAGCTTATGTTCATCATGAGGATAATTTCCTCACCTAGTAGAGTGATTTTTCTTCAGTGACAAGCAAGAATACACCATATAAAACTCTGTCACTCTATTAGCTTGTTACCATGTTGATGAGAATTTGGAATTGATAATGTGACACTGTACACTTCTCAGACCTCCTTCAGGAATCCCAGGCTCATAACAGTCTCTCAAAAGTTTGGATTTTTAGAAATAATTCATACCAGCACGTCAAACATAAAATGAATCAAGAATAAAATCTCCTCATGCTGTCTCTTGCTTCAGAAATATCTTTATATGCCATCCAGTAAATTGATAGTTCATATCTAAATTCAAACATATTGCTTTTCAGGGCATTTATGTGATTTAGATCCCGAATATTCCATTAGTTTTCCTTGAAGCAGTTGATTAAAATAACCCCCTTAACTTTTTCAGAGATTATATGATTTGTATAGACTTTGTATTTGAGCCCTTTAATTTAACCTTTCATTTTCATATAAAACTCAAAAATTACTTCTCTAGCTTTTTCTTAATTTTTTCTCCTAAAATAAAATTGACCTTAGACTTTAAAGCCATATTTTACTAGCATTTAATAGCTAATGAAATTATTTGAATAATTGCTAACTCTACAATATATTCAAAACTTTATCCCATTAGTCTATGAGGTTTTGTCTGTAATAACTTTATTAAATCATTTGAATACTAATCTGAATAATTCACAATGGCATGGATGATTTTACTAGTTGTAAAATTATCTGGTTTTATTACAAAATAAATTAATGTTAGTTCATAATTCTGTCTTCTGTAAGCAAAGCGACATTGTTTTTCTTTTGTAAAATCATTACTCCAAGAATATGGTTTAAGTTTTCCTTTAAAAAGACAATTATTCTGATCATAAGAGATTTAGTAACTGTGAGTGTGGGAGTTTGGAATTTGCAGAAACCAACTACTATGTATAAAATAGATAAACAGCAAATTTCTACTGTATAGCACAGGGAACTATATCCAATACCTTGTAATAGCTTATAATGAAAAAGAATATAAAAAGGGTATATAATACATATAAATGAATCACTATGCTGTACACCAGAAATCACACATTGTAAACTGACTATACCTCAATTAAAAAAAAAAAAAAAAGATAATGTTGTAAATAGTATGTGGAACTGGAAAAAAAAAAGAGTTTAGACCCTCACACCTTGGCCTAGAAAGTTTAAATAAAGGACCCTAGATCCAGCCAGGCAATGATAAAATCCTATACGTTTGTGATTCTTTCAACACTAATTCTCGTTCCGTATCCTCTAGAACCTTGATTTTTTTTTGAATAAAATAAAACTATTCTCTCAAGAGAAGTAAAAACTACTTTACTATTGCCGTAACTTTGTAACAGCCAATGGAAGGATCACATGGCATAAGGTTTAGCTGTATTTTTCCCATTCCAAAGACTAAAGAGAAGAGAAATGAGGGTAGTCCCTAATAGAGACCAAGTAATTAGCTGTGTGCTGCTCAGACGGGCCTCAGCTCCTGTGAATTCGTCACCCCAGTTTATATGTGAGCTTTCTGCAGTGTTTTTGTTTCTTTGTTTTATTTTTTGTTTTTGTTTTTAGTCAGAATTTAGTATTTTGGGAAAATTATGGGACTGCATGTTGGTTTCTCATTATAAATCTTAACTGGTCTAATCATGTATCTGAAACAGGAGCCTTTTTTTTTTTTTTGGTAGGAAACATCTGGTTGACAACTCAGAGCTTAAAATATATATATATATACATATATATATATATATATATATTTTATATATGCACACACACACGCACGCACGCACGCACACACGCGTGCACACATATATAAAAACATTCCTGCCCCCTCGCCCATGAGTAGCCCAGGCAGCTCCCTCCTGCAGGGGGTGGGAGAGGGCTATGGGGCAGAGCCTGTTTTCTTATAGACACTCGCCCTCCTCTCAGCACATGTTCCCTGCCTCCAGTTTCAAAGTAGGGGTTCAGGCAGCAAGCCTCTCTAGGAAGAAAAGGATCTTACCCAAACTTCCACCTCCCCTTGGGTTGGGCTGTAGATGTAGGGGGCCTTACTGCCCCCCTCATTCCTTTCCAAGTCCGTTGTCCATGCCAGAACCACAAGTGCAAAAACGGGGTGGGCTGGGCTGGTCCAGTGGTGGCTCAGTCTGATGGCTGCACCCCCTGGATGATGTCTCAGAGGCCACAAGGTTCTGGCCTGGGCTCCTGAGGTGTCTCCCCTACCATATTTTGTGAAACAGGAGCCTCTTCAACTTATTGCAGTAGAGTCTTGTTCAACTTTAAATGATGCTGCATGAGTCTGTGTTGGATGCTCAGATTATAACACGATAGGCATCTTTCAGAATTTTGTTTAGGGTATCCTCACACGTTGGCCATTTAGCTTAGTTTTTGGTAAGACTGCACATCTGAGTCATGTTTATTGTGCTTACAGTCTACGTTTAGACTAAACTGGGACCAGGATGACTTCTTTATGCCAGGGTTATATTCTGTACATTCTGCTGTGGGACTTAAGGAGAAAGCACAGAGTTTGTTGGGGTGTTGGTAACCACTTATAAGCCATTAGGCCTGTCTCTGTGGATGTGGATGCATTTATTTATTTATTTACCTTTCTTTTAAATGATTTTTAAAATGTCACTTATTTTCTAATTTAAGGTATATTTGACATATAATATTATATTAGTTGCAAGTATCCAATATAATGATTCAAAAGCCGTACGTGTTGTAGACTTACTGATCACCACAATAAATCTAGTTAACATCTGTTACCTTTCATAGTTGCAAATAATCTTTTTTATGTGATAAGAATCTTTAAGATCTACTCTCTTATCACTTTAAAAAACTCCATACAGTATTTTTTAACTATAGTCAACATGCTGCACATTACAAGCCCATGACCTAGTTATTTTGTAACTAGAAGGTTTTACCTTTTGAACCCCTTTACCCATTTCACCCACCCTTCTGCCTTCTGCCTCTGGCTACCACCAATCTGTTCTCTGGATCTGTGAGTTTGGTTTTTGTTATTGTTGTTTTCAATTCCACATGTAAGTGGTATAACAAGATATTTATCTTTCCTTGTCTGTTTTATCTCACTTAGCACAATGCCCTCAAGTTTCATCCATGTTGTCAAACACAGCAAGATTTCATTCATTTTTATGGCTGAGTAATATTCCATTGTATACATATCACATTTTCTTTATTTTTTCATCCATCAATGGACACTTAGATTATTTCCACATCTTGACTACTGTAAGTAACGCTGCAGTGAACACAGGGTTGCATACATTTTTTTTGAGTTAGTGTTTTCATTTTCTTCAGATAAATACCAGAAGTGAAATTGCTGGATCAATGGTAGTTCTATTTTTAATTTTTTGAGGGAACTCCATACTATTTTCCATAATGACTACACCGATTTACATTCCCACCAGCATGGCACAAGTGTTCCCTTTTCTCTGTATCCTTGCCAGTACTTGTTCTTAGTTCTTATCTTTTTGATAACATATCTCATGGTGATTTTGATTGGCATTTCCCTGATTGTTAGTGATAATGAGCATCCTTTTATGTGTCTGATAGCCATCTGTATGTCTTTGAGAAAATGTTTATTCAGATCTGCCCATTTTTCAGTTGGATTGTTGGTTTATTTTGCTATTGAGTTTTATGGGTTCTTTTTATATTTTGAATATTAACCCCTTATCAGGTATATGATTTGCAAATATTTCCCCCCATTCAGTAGGTTGTCTTTTGATTGTTTACTTTGCCGTGCAGAAGGGTTTTTTCGTTTTGCTTTGTTTTTGTTTTTGTTTTTGTTTTTTATTTTGATGTAATCTTACTCTTTACTTTTGTCTTTGCTGCTTTTGCTTTTGGTGTCAGATTCAAAAAAATCATGATGTCAGGAAGCTTACTCACTACATTTTCTTCTAGAAGGTTTATGGTTTCAGGTCTTACATTCAAGTCTATAATCCATTTGAGTTAATTTTTGTGTATGGTACATGGTAGCAGTCCAGTTTTATTTTTTTCATGTAGCTGTCCAGTTTTCCAAATACCATTTATTGCTTTCCCCATTTATATTCTTGGCTCTTTTGTCATAAATGAATTGACCATATATGTGTGGGTTTATTTCTGGGCTCCTTATTGCATTCCATTGATCTGTGTGTCTGTTTTTATGCTGACATGGTTGTGTTTAGATAAAAAGTTACTATTATTTATCTTCCTCACTTTTCCTCCTACCCAAGGAACACTAATCTGATCAGCCTGTCCTTAAAACTAAAGTCTTCTAGCCCATTCCAGAAGAAAGTGCAAACTCCTACAAATGACACAAGACCATTTATTGTTTAGATTGCTTCCTTTTCCAGCTTTCTCTCTTAAGACTCAGGCTATACTGAACTATATACAATCCTCAAAACATTTTATTATTGTTTATGATATCATTTCTTTACTTGTGATGTTCTCCCTGCCTGCTGGGCTGTTGTCCAACAATCAACCTCTCTCTCTCTCTCTCTCTCTCTCTCTCTCTCTCGCTCTCTCTCTTTCATGTGTTTCTTATTATATTTGTTTCTTGTTGTATTGCATTGTAACTATTTCTAAAGGCATCTTTGGTTCACAAAAGCCATTCTAAGCTTGAGTACCCCATTGACTCTACAGGACTGTGAATTCACTGAGGGCAGATTTCGTGCCTCATTCATTTTTTTTTAGTTTAATACCCAACTGCTAACATGCAATATCATGGTCAACACTCAGAGAATGTTTGCAGACTGAGTAAAGGAATGAATGAATACCCTGCAGCACTAAAGTGGCCACTACCTTCAAAAACTACCCTCAAAAAAAATCCCTTTTCTGAGACCTATAAGAATTATTCCTTAGGAGATACATGTACATTTTCTCAACAATTGCAATAAAGAATCAAAATAAATAAGACAATTTATGCAGAAACACTTTATAAATTATAAATGTCCACATAGATAGTACTTAAGGAGATTATTACTAAATTTAGAATGTATATTAATACCTTTCAGGGTGTTAATGGATATAATTAATATTAATATCAAAACAGGTATTGATATCCATTTTAAAGTTAGTAATAATATCATTATATATTATTTTGCATACTACTGGTGATATATTTTATATTATAATAGATATCTAAGGCAAACTAAAGTATCCCAAGGAAATATGGAAAAGTTACTTTTTAAATGTAATTTCAGATATGTCCCTGACTGCAGACAGAAGAAAACTCTCTGACTTTCTTTTCTAAATATGATTCTAGAATTTTAGCGACATCTCTGTGTTGATCCTGGAAGCAATGGAAGTTTCCTGCTCATTTCATAGCCTTACTGAGTTGTAAACACAAGGTCAAGAAATAGTGATAGAATTTTTCAACCTAAGCAACAAACTTTGCTTTTAAGTTCTTTGAGAATGTATGTGCAAATGTTATTCTATTTCAGTTGTCAACACTTAAGGTGTCTACCCAGTGCCACTGCTATTACTCATGTCAAAAGAGCTAGAAATAGTAGTTTACCCTTTCAGTCAATTTTTGAAAGTTTTTCATTCCACCCTAAGGGAAAAAAAAGTACTTACCCCCCAACTCTTAACAGGGAGATGAGTTTAAAGAATTATCTTCTCTAAGTATTTCATAGGAAATTAAATAGCATTTTAATAAGAATCACATCTGTCACCACAAAATATCCAAAAATATGTCTATAAATTGTCAGTAAAGAACATCAAATGAGGTCATTAATGTTCATTGTTTTCATAAACATAGTCAATCATCCACCAAAGAAATCACAACTGTAACAGACATTTAAATAATAATTCATGAAATTTCAGAAACAGTCATTAAATTTACAAAATAAATAATGTAATTGCTGGGATGGAACTAGCATGTTTATTAAATAAAATTTCTGAGTCCCTGTGCACCAAAATGCAAGCAGGTCTAGAAAGCTTGACTTACAATGATCATTTTTAATTCCACTCTGAGAACTAAATAACTGAATAAGTCGTCAAAATTTTACTGGCCTTGATTTTTTTTTTAAACACTGTTAATAGATAAATAGGATTACATCTTTTCCTGTAGAGAATATTTTGTAACAGTGTTTTTATTCATTTAATTTTGTGAAATTTTGTATTTTAGAAAATTTTTTCCAAAGCTATTTCTTAAAATGTTCTCTGTTTTTGATATTAAGTGGATTCACCCACTTTTAGAGATTAAAAGATCAAGGCTATATTTGCTCATAAAATAAATAATATAATGAAAGTAACTATATTTATCAACTTGAATAATTTAAATGTTAGAAATTTATATAGTATTTATATCTAATTATATAAACATTAACAGTATTTAATGACAATGCTAATAATAATTGATAAGATTTATTGATTATTATGGGCCAGACCCTGGGCTAAGCATCTTGCATATACTGTCATATTCAATGGCAAACAAAAATCCCATAAGATAAGCAGTATCCACATTTAAACATATTAGAAATTAGGAAACTGAAGGAGGTAATTCACTTGCTAAGGGAACATAGTTAATAAGAGATGAAACTGAAATTCAAGTCTTGTTTTATCTGACTCTAGACCCAGACTCTGAATAAAATAAAAGGAATACCATTCCCCTAATGTTTGTAGACTTTCGCATGTGACGCCTCATTCAGTCGCCTGAACGATACTGAGGTTATGCTGAGTGGTCTCATGATCTCTGATTTTGAGATCAGAAAATTGAAATGATAAAGGTCACACATCCTACTTGGATCCACACAGCTCCAATTAAAGAGGAACTTAATACATGTGATACAATTATGTGCTTCTGCACATTTGTGTCATCTTTGCTCTTAATTTATACTTCATTGTATTCACACAAGGTCACTCTTTGGTTTGTTTCATCCTAAGGGCTTACTTATTCACATGGATTATTCCAAAACAATGCCACACCGAGAGCGTGCATACCAACTGCTTTGACTCTAATGCTGTTGTTTCTAATAAACCAAGTGAGGTATAGTTTTATATAGAGGACTTCGCATTGATTTTTATTAATGTGCGGGCGAAACTGAAATAGCCCTAATTATAAGAGAAGTAAAAGCAATTTGTACTCACACAATTCTACTGTCTATATCATCTGGTGGCACTTGATCAGAAGATGCACGGAGACCGTGGAGAGCTCAGTACTGTGGTCAACCAGGGCGTTATCTTCGAAAATAAGCTCAATTCTGCCTGTTGGAATCGCACGCACCTTACAAAACTTAGCCTTAGAAATCAGGAATATACAGATATCCTACTTTAGTTCAAACTGTTTTCTAGCACCTAAAACATAAAGCGACTGCTACTATTGTGGACTTAAAGTAAAATCAGTTGAATAAGGAGCAGCACTAAGAACTGTTTTTCTACCTGCAAAATAAATGTTTTGGAAGCAAGCTTTAACTGCAGTCCAAATTTTACGATTTGAGTTTCCATATTTTAGAATTAGTAGTAATATAAACTCTATAATATAATATAACTACATACAGTGTATTTTTCCTCCACGTAGTCTGGCTGACATTGTACCTATGGATAAAGCTAAATGAGTACTTAAATATAAAGCATAAAAATTAACTGTCAACCTAATCTTGTTTACCTCTACAACCCTGGCACCTCAGTGTCATTTTGAATAATGAGGTTTTCTTCAGTCTTACCAAATATAGTTCAGCATAACTAGCTAAGGACAAATGAGATATTTCAATCCATACATTTTTACATGGTCTTTTTGAACTAGAAATATTTGTCCTTGCCCAGGGTCCATTGAAACTCCTCTGCCACAAAATGATACCCTTCACTTTTGCTTATAACAGATGTTGCTTTTTTCCCCTGGCCTCTGCCATGGAGACAAATTATCATCTTCCTGTAAAACTACAAAATAGAATTGCTTTTCTTTATTCATAGATTTCTCCAGACTTTGTAGGCCTATCTCATTCTCAAAATTTATAACCTTGCACAGAGAGAAAAAAAGAACAAAAAAGCTCATGCACATTTAGCACAACCCTCTATTAAAATTTAACTTTCCTAATCATACTTCTCTTAAAATGAAATTTATATTTCATTTTTTAGTTTAGAAATAATTATTGATTAATTATTAATCATATATAACTAGTAAATGAGTCACTAGTGACAGTGACAGAAAAAACACAAGGACAGACATGATTCAAATGATTAGCCTTAAAAGGATTTTAAAGAAAGGCAGCACACTGGACATTCTTCTCTTAATATAATAACTCATTAGAGGGATTTCCACCTCCTAAGACGTCATTTAACAAATGAGCAGGTTTTTCTCAACAGCATGATAAAGGCATGTAACCTGGTTATTCAGTTTACTTTAATGATGATAAATACTAAATGTTGACGTGCAGATACGTGTTTTTGATTAAGAAGTGGCTTTGCTCACACTAAAAAGAGTGGATACTCATCAAGGCCATAAACTTGTACTACTTTATTGTAAAATATTAATCCTAATAAAAATTAAGAATCAATATTAGCATAAGAAGGACAACTGAGGGTTAGGTCAGCTGTGGGTCCATTGTTCCGTTTGAGATATACCCATCCTTTGTGACCACTCTCCTAGTGAAGGATAAGGTAGAAAATAGGTTAGCTGCTTTTTCTTTCTTCAAAGTGGAGCCTTATACAACAGAGAGATGAAATAAAGCCAATGCTTTGCTCTCCTGAGAAGGACGAAGTCAATGAGAGCAGTTGCAGAATGGAAGGTAGAGAAACTGAGGAGTAGACTCATGGAAGACGGTGGAGGAGAGATTTCCAAGGGTTTGCTAACCACATCAAATTCAGTTGAGTTATTTGCAGGCGATATGGACAAAGAAACTGCATCTGTCCTTTAAGTAAACACTGGAGGAATGAGGGAGAAGTTAGTATGCTTGCTGTCAAGAAGTGTGCACATGGTAAGAAATTGGAAGCAAACATATGCTTCTTAAAAAGTTAGGCAGTGGATGGATAGTGGAGTTTATGATGATGAGTTAAGGGAGCAGGAAGGCGCACGTAGTAACTCCGGCATTCTATTGAAAAAAAAATTTGAAATGGCTTTTACTCCTCAATAGTAAAATTCATGGGTGTTCTAGCTTCATCTTTCTCTTCCTTTTACACTCAGTTAATTTTTAACAACATCAAAGTTTCATGACCGTATCTAAATTGAGCATGTATTCATGAAACAGGCTTTCAATGTCAGCTTTGTACAGAAGATAGGTCCTTCCTTGAATTATACCCATGTGCCAGTACCAAAATTTACAAAAAATTTACCTTCATCCTATTTGAGGCTTACTAAAAATTTCAGATCACTGAAAATTACATCTTTGCAGAGAGAGCCACAGTAGAAATATGGGCTGTGATTTGATTTACCCACTGCCTGACGGTGTCACTTACAGCTGCCCTCGCAGTTCTTTGGATATGATGCTCAGATATCTTAATACCACTTCATCCCTGGCTCAACATTTCACGTATATGTGCCTCATCAGTTTGAGATGATCATTCTCCCTGAGAGGTCATTCCTCCCTGGTACCTGATATCTTATTCAGTATCCGTTTTCTTTGTTTCTGTCCCTATTCCTGTTTTTCTCTATGTATAGGTATTCCCAAGGTTTGAAGCAAGTTTCCCTGGCTCTCTCTCACTCTCCCCATTATTGTCATAAACTGTCTCAGACTCTGTCTCATTTTCAGCTATTATCCTTATGCAGGACAAATTCATGTGTCCTAAATCCGTGTCTTTATTTCTGACTTTATTTTTAATATCTAGCAATATCACTTGTGGAATATCTCATTCAGCACCAAATTCTAATTCATCTTCTTTCCATAAAAATCTGCCAGACTCTGAATTTCTCTTTTGTAAATTTTACCAGTGATGCCAAACTAGAAACCTTGAGATCATCAGATTGCCCCTCTTCATTATCTTTCATTACTCCTTCATATCCAGTCAATTTCCAAATAAGAGTCATGCATTCATCCTTTTCTTATCAAAATGCAACCACCCTAATTGAAGTCTTTAATGTTCCTTTTACCCGGACACTTGTGATAGCTTTTCCCGAATGGTTTCATCATCTCCGTCCTCTCAAATCACCCCTTGTGTTCCTACCTCCATTCTTATCAAGACTATCCTCTGCTACTACCATCATGTTCCACTGAGTACTAAAATAAAAATTAAAGACCATCACATCTGCACTCAACGCTTCATTCTAGACATCATCCCTCCCACCCTGGCTGCACATTTATTATATTATGGCAAGGAGTCTATAATATTCCTTCTCTCTGCTTTGTGCAGACACGCTGACCTGGGGCACCTTCTCGTCTCTATAGCTATTGACAGTTCACCTCTCCTTCAAGTTACAAACCACATGCTAGAGTTTCCATGAAGTTTTCCCTGATTCTTTCCCAGAATGCTGTGACCTCTTTGTGTGACAAATTCTTTGTCCTCTGTTTATGTGACTTGAAGTCCAAAAATCTGGGTTCAAATGTAAGCTCCTAGAAGAAAAACTGGGGGCAAGTTAAACATTGTTTTTCCTTATGTAAAGTAGGAGTAATATTAGTATCACTCTCACAGGAGATCCACGGGGAAAGGTGTGAGCTTGCTTCTTGATGTTCATGAGGTCAAGGACCTTTTTCCCTCACTATTATACCTGAAGTACCTTTAACAGTGCCTGGCACATATTGTTAAATGTATGATCTGTAAAATAGCATAAAAATATTAATATTTCTGAGCTTAAGTGTATTACTGTTATTTATATTCATGTTTCCTTTACTAGAGAAGGAAATCTTTCTACTAAATATTTATCGAACACTCACAGTGAAATAGATTTTATCCTGGCTTGATCAGTATCCTGTTTTATGCCTTCTCTCTGGGCCCCTGGTCCTGTACTCTCCTCCAGCATGTTTTGGCACATAATACTCCATCCTTAGCCCTCTTCTCACCTCGTTCTGTGCACTCTCCTCAGATGATACCATTACTCTTGGTTCCCACCTGGTATGATGCTCCAGCCTTTGTGGCTTTGATGCCACAAAGCCACCTGCGTCATTCGGGTCTTGTTATCTCTGCTGCCTGGAAAGCTCAGCCCCTGGATCCTCCCAGGTCTCCCTCTTTCTAATCCCTGGTGTTATTTTCCTCAACGAGGCTTACACTGGACTCTCTAATTAATTTTTAAAATTTACGTGCTTTCCATTACAACATTAGTATGTCATAATGAAACTCTTTGCCTCAGAGTTTCCAGGAATTGCAGATCACATCAACACGTTAGCAAAATAATGAAAAAAGGCAATGAAATTTCTTCAGTGTTTATAAGGATTCACTTGGGAAAGTGTACACTCTTTTCTTGAGGCAATTTCATACAATTATTGTTTGTCTCCACTAAGAGACATAAATGCTTCAAATATTGTGATAATATTTGTGAACCCTTAAGAATAAATACAAACACTGGCATATAATAAACATGCATTACATTAATAGTAGGATACCACTTACAGGAAGAGGAATCAATTGCCTCTACCTTGATTTTTATAACAGACATTAACTAAACGACAATTTTGTGCCAAGTGTTGTAGTGCACATCTCCCACCTCTGTCTGTCTAGAGAACTTTTACTTATCCAAGTTTTCTTCAAACACCCCCTTTACTTTTTCACATCCTCTCTGTATCCTCTTCCCCTCTGTACTTCAATAGGGTGTTATACCTCGCTGTATTGTTGCAATTTTCATGTAATTATATATTTTCACTATAAAAATGTAAATACCTAAAAGATTGAGACAAAAATCTTTGAATGCTTAAGAATAAAAAATTGCCACTGGGACCTAATAAATATATATTGGATTAACAAAAGGATACAAGATACTGGAGGAAGAATTCAAATAACGTCTATATATTTGTGAGAGATACATAGTATGAAAATTATAATAATATAGTCCCTTATCAAATTATTTTATTTTACCAGGAGAAAATGTTTATGTCCTATAAGTTTATAATAATGTTTATGCCTCAAAATGAATATAATCTGATATAAAATAATTGAGAAGTGATTTATGAATACAATTTCATATAAGGAATTGAGAAAATATAAATTTTAAGTGATCTGAATAATGATTTACAGTGAAGCAGAAACATTAGAATTTTTAGCTAAAAGTAGCTAAGATAAATTACATTTATCTCATAATTACCAAAAACTTTCCTTCTAAAATATAGATAATAATTGTTATTTGCCTAAGCCACCTGGAAGTCTTTTACAGCCCATTAATTAATAGCAATATGTGATTTGTTTAGTTTATTGCATTTTCCACAACTCATTAAATCTGGTCTTATGTGTAGTTGTAGTCTGCCTTGGTTTCACTTGTTTTAATTATTTCTTGGTGATTTAAGACAATAGCCATATGGATTCAAGTTTTGCTTTTTCTTTTCTCGCACCACACCCTTATGGAACTGTTGCTGTTCTTATTTATATATTTATTAAAATGCAATTGTTTTTCATGAAAATTTGCTACTGGCTTTTATATTATATTGTCATAGTTCAGTAGTTTCACACATTAGCAGCATCCAGGAATATGTGAGGGTGGGTACTCTAGCTTCGAGAATGTTCTGACAATATAATTTGTAATAAAAAGCAACATGATCTCACAGACTATTTGGGTGGTTTCCAAGTGGCTGGTTAGGAGCGGTCATGCTCTGAAGTACACTCCTGAGTATAGAAAACCAGTAAACTCTTCTTTTTTCAGTCACCCAAAGAATTTAGGGACTGACACGGCTCAACAATTTCCTTTGCACATTTTGTAAGGGTACAGTAGTAGTGGCTCCTTCTCTTGGGTTATTAGTGTTTGTTCCAGTTAAAATAAGAGCTTACTTTTATTAATTACCTGTATTGTGCCAGGAACATTATTAGGTCCTTAATATATAGAATTTTAATTCTCAGGATGACCCTGCAGGAAAGCTGTTTTTATTATAGTTTGCTACTGATAAAGCTGAGGCTCAAAGAAGTCCAGGTTCTTTTTCATGGTGTTTAAAGGCTTCTCCAAACTCAGGATACCTGCCCTTCCTGGTGAATTCAAGTTTGTTGGACTCTTGGCACTGATACATGCATCTTGTGCCTCCTAACCCCTCGACATCCACATCAGGGCTGAAGTCCAAGAACTAGTACTAAAATGAGTCGAGTAATTTTCCACTGCTCTGTGAATCTGAGTCAGGACTATGAAGTTCCTGCTGTGGCCATTTGTAGGGGGTCTTACAAGGAGTGGGGACCTACTGGGTTCAGCGCATGGGTATTAAGGCCAGGTCATGTTTCAGCTGCTTGAGCTTCCCTCTCCTGTGGACATGTCTCTTCCCCAGGAGGCACATAGTATTTATCAACCCCTACCGCAGCTTCCTGTAGCATCCAGGTAAAGGAATATGGTTACTTTGGGGAGACAGAGGTTCACAGGACACTGGGAATTGTGCAAATTTGGGGAGATTTTTACAATTTTAGGTGTGTTAAAACTACATGAGGCAGTGCAATTGCCAGATAGGATATATTGAAAAAAGCTTCCATCCCAAAGGTCATAGAGGTACTTGGAGTATACCTGGGACTGCAGCCCAGATCTGGGTGACTCCAGAGCTTGTGTTCTTTCAGCTAATTCTCTCTTTAAAAACATGTTTTAAACATCTTACATCTTACAGTCAGGATCACTATTTCTAGGTCCAAGAGCTATAAAAAGAGAATGTTCTCTTGTCTTTCCCACCCTTAATACTCATTTGCTTTTATCATGGTGAGGAAGCAGCAGAAGGGTGGAGTTTTAAATAAATATGCATTTATTGAGCACGTATTATGTGCCAGCACCGTATTGGTTGCTGTTATGGAGAACTGTTGTATTGGGGTTTGTTGGCTTGTTTGTTTTCACTGCTGTGGCAAATGACCACAAATTTAGTGGTTTAAACAGCACATATTCATTATCTTTCAGTTCTATGGGATAATTCAACACAGGTCTCAAAGATGATTTCAAATCAGTGCACAGGGCTGGAAAGTGCAGTTAATATGTGGTTTGCAGGAAAACAATGAAACAGCCTAAAAAAGATGAGTAGAAAGTGGTCATCACACAAAGTGACAAGCGGCGCAGTGTGAAATGGGGGAAGAGATCAGCTGTCCTGGGGCATGTGGTTGTGCTGAGGAGTCAGGAAGATGAGTATTTATAGGAAAAACGAGAGGGGTTTTGGCTGTTCTGAAATCTCTTGATTACTCACTTGAACAGATAAACAAGAGTGGATGCCTGTCATTTTTAAATAGGTGAGAGGTATGATGAAATCATATTTAAGGGACAGTAGTCTGAGGAGTATGAAGGATGATCAGGAAAGAAGAGTGGAATAAAAAAAAAAAGACCAAGAAGCAATTGCAGTGATTTCAACACCAAATGATGTGGGACCCTAGAGCAAGGATCCAGTGACCAATAATCTCCCTACAGAAGCTTCTCATTGAGCAAGACTTATTTTATTCATCAATACAGCATCTCAGACTTAGTATTTTGAAAATTTATTTTATCAAATAAAACTTTAAGCTTCAGGGAAATTTTAAGAGGTTAACTTTCTCTATACCATTTTCTAGGTGCAGGCCTATAAATATTTACCAAGTATTTCACATACATTTTCATATCTGGACCTGTGAATTCAGTGAAGCACATTGTATCATACAGGTTATATACTGTGAAGACTGAAACTGAGAAATTGAGATTTGTCAAAATCCAGTGATGATTTCAATCCTGACTTATTGCAAAGACCTGGTCCTTTCTTCTATAGATGCTGGTTGGTAGATAAATATAAATTTAAAAAAATTAAATTTTAGTATATCTTACATGAAAGAGATCCTAAGTTTTATTTCTTATGAAATTGGTATAATCTTAAACTTTGATTCTTTATATAAGAACTTTAGCAAGCATAAAAATTACCTCTTCAACCATCTACTTCCTAAATCTCTTTTCCATCTGCCAAAATTGCTATCTTATTCCCTTCCTTAGAACAGCAACATTCATTATAAATACACAGCTGAAATCTACTCATTTCTTCAAACACCAGAAAACAGGACCAGCAGCTGCAACTTCCTGACAGTGCAAAACGTGCAGAATTGATAACATATAACCAATTGATCTGCATAGAGCAGAGCAGAGGTTAGACTATGACTCGATTTTCATAGACTTTATCTCTATTCCGTTTGCTTCTGCATTTAAGTTATTAAATGCAGATCTACGTGGCAAAGATGATTAGAAAAGGGTAACTACTCCCTTAGGGATCTATTTTAAAATGTCACAATTAAAATTTTGCAGAAAGTTTCAGGTAATTTCAGCCTCCTGGCTGATGCAAAATATTGAGAAGCACTTTTAGCTTCAGGATGTCACCCGGGAATGGAAATGCTGATTTACCCTTGCCCCCTGCCATGCCACCTAATTGGAAGGCACCACTCTCAGTGGTAGACACACTAATACGTGATTTTGCCAGTGGAACTGGGAATAGCATGATAAATGGCTTGGTGATTGGGGATATATGCTGTGCCTATACCTGGAGGGAGGAAAATGTTTAATTGCTCTCTAAATAAATTTGATTGCGCAAATGTAGCAAGAAGTGGAGAGGTGGCCTTTTTTTTCCAACGGTTGGTGAAAGAGTAATCATTCAACCTCCAAGTTCATAATTCAAGTGTAAGAGGTAACCTTGGCCAAGGAAAAGGCACTGATTTCCAAGGCATCACAGTCACCTTCCTCTTCCATTCCTTACGCCTCCCCCCGCCCAGCCAAAAACCTTCAATATGCATTTGACAATAGTGATGGAATCTAAACAATAGATAGGAAATCTTCTTTTAGAGGAGGCTGCTTTGGGATATTATTAATGTAATTTGTATACTTTAAATGTTAACTAGACATGATAAAATATGGCTAAACCGATAAAAGAATAGAATTTATACATATTGGCAAAACCAGAAATATATTTATTGTTACTGTGTAAGCAATCAAACTAATACTTTTAATCATCAGGTTTAGTAAGACATACATATGCTACCATCAAGTGTTTAGACATAGATCTCTGGGTCAGAAAATTGCATTTACATTTCAAATGGGAATTTTTCTCCTAGGTTTTTTTTTTTGTTTTGTTTTGTTTTGTTTTGTTTTTGATAATTAGACAAATGGAAAGCTCCTTTCAGGGGAAAAAAAAAAAGATGATTCCACCAAACTCATCACATTTCCTTTCACTATAAATATGGAAACAGGAATGACTTACATGTTAACCTCATATACCTTTAAAAGAAATTCAATTTATTTTGCTGGTTTTTTTTTTTTTTTTTGAGGCGGGAGTTAATTAGGCTGGTTGGTTGGTTTGTTTCTTTGTTTATTTATTTTAAATGAAGGTACTGGGGATTATATCCAGGACCTCATACATACTAGGGGCATTCTACCCCTGAGCTATGCAATCCCACAAAAAGTTCAATTATTTTATTATATTTAACAAGGTTAATATGGTTTCTCAAACTTTTCAGTGTCATAGTAATAGCATGTAAGTTGGAAATGAATATAGTTGAAATGATTATTTAAGTTCTTAATGGCCAACTGCATTCTTCCTTTCAGGACTGACCTAACTCTAGTTAGAACTAGCCTAGATTACCTTTAAAACATAGGAACACAGGATATAATGTCTAATTTCTTTGTAAGTAGCAATTTACTAACATAAGATGAAAGCAATATTAAAATTACTGAGTATCAGAAACTACCAAAGAATTTTAAAATTATATTCCATGAATATTGACCCCTTGAGAGCAGAACTAAAGAGAATATAATCTCTAAACATTAAATAATAGGATCAAGTTCTTAAATAAAATATTAGTACAGAGGAGAATTGTTTTCAGTTCACAGAACACTGTTAACCTACTGCATTTGTAACTGGAAGAGATTTTAAAAATCAGAGCTCTTCAATTCCTTAATGAGCAGTGTAGACTGGTTAAAGTACAGACCCTGGTTAATAAAATCATTATTCAGATGATCTTAACATTAGCCAGCTTGGATCTGGATTGCTTACATTACAAATAATTGCTGGTCTTAACTGCTATTTGCTTAGAAAAAAGGATTTCCTTCTTTCAAAACTGATCATCAACCTGGAGTTAAGAGATGGAGATTGGATCTCAATGATAACACAGAGCTGTTTCTCTTACAGCTACAACTATCCAGCATGCGTTTAGTGTCAAGCACTAGGAAACACGCTTTATACACATTTATGGTCTAGAAAACAAACAAGCAAAGTATACATAAAGTTAAAGGAAGACGAAATATGAGTAAAAAGTTTGTGGAATTTTTTTGGTTTTTTCTGGGACAGCTTTTGCTTTTCCTACCAACGGGGGAAAAAAAAAGCCAGAAAAGAATTCCAGTTGATTTTCATGTCAAGAGATCTATATCTACACACCTGATGTTTACTTCTGACTAAACCTAGTGATTGAAATTATTAGTTTCCTTGGCTTATACAGTAACACAAGTGATACATTTCTGATCTTGCTATGATGTATAAATGCTACGGTTTGTATACTTAAATATAAATATAGCACTACTCTGAGAGATGTCATAATAATATAATTAAATTATTTAATGTGTGATTTAATGAACTAATGAAAGGTGCATAGTACTTAGAAATACACTTGAAACTATGGTTACACAAAGTAACATAAAACAATATTTTAAAGGACACACTTGTGAGTACTAATCTTTTTTTATTTTTCATTATCCTGTCATCTGCACACTCACAAAAGCAGTAATAGTTTCTTTTAAAATACATCAAACAAAGTATTTTGTTGTATCCAAAACCTCCACCCATCTGTATAGTAAGTGATTTAATTATTTACTAATAAAACCAACTGATAGACAAATACATTATGGAATGAAAAAATAGCTTGAAACTTAGCTTTTGTTTCTCGACTTTAATGTGAATATGTTTGGTGACTGAGTTCATCCATCTGAGTTATCTTTCATTCCCAATAGAACTATTACAGTATGTGTTGATTTATAAATTTCTATTCTGATTCCAAAGGTACAACACGTAATGAAAACACATAAAACAAAAAGAGCCATAACCTGTAACATCAAACTATTGCAGACCTATTTGTAAGGAAGTTTCTTGCCCCATGCCCTAAAGACAGCTGTGTCCACTAAAGAAGTGTAAGTAAAACATATCACGATTGAAGATACGGTAGAGAATAAAAAGAAAATCCCCATCCTTAAGCTCTCTGAGGATGAGGTCTGTAAACTATTATCAGTAGATTTCATTTTGTGAAAGATTCAAGGTGATTCATAGGGGCTGGTGGGCTTTCTGTGGAATCATGATTTTTAGTTACAGATAATCTTCCACTAATAAGCAAGCTGGGTATTGAACAAATATATATCCAAGGCAGTGTTCAGTGCATAGGTAACATGTACCAGTTGCTCAAAACATTCAACTTAAAGTACTATCTCTATTTTTATGTCTTATCATATGGCCTTTACTAGCAATCCTAATATTCTGCCCGTTTTTAAGTTATTGCATATTTGAGATTAAACATTTCATAAAACACCTAAAAAAGGAGAGTTAATTGCAAATAACAAACAACATACCAAGGAATAAGATAGCCTTGCTTAATAGCAGGTTTGAGTAATAGGCTAAGTAAAGTTGATGTTTTATTTAATTTTTTAACCTATAAAATAAATTATAGGCACAAAACACAACAAAGAACTTTATACTTAATAAATTATTTTAAAGTGAATGCCCTTGTAACTACCACCCAGAACAAGAACTAGAACTTTGTCAGTGATTCCAGAAGCCATTTCTCATCTCAATTTCAAACCTTTCATTCTACATATAAATAACCATTATTGTGAGTTTAAATGGTTAATTCCTTGGGTTAATTTTATCATCTATGTGTTTATCTTTATAGTTTGGTTTTGCACATCTTTAAAAATGTGTATTTTCAGTTGTCCTTTCATCCCTTTCCTTTCCTCACAACTCATCTGCTGAAAAATCTAGGTCATTTGACCTGTAGAGTTTCCCACGGTCTAGAATTGTCTGATTGCATGATCACAATGCATTTCAACATGTTACTGGATCTTTTGTATTTCCCACAAATTGGCAGCTCATTCCAGAGGCTTGATCAGATTCAGGTTTGAGCCCTTTGATGATCGCAGTGCATTCTTTCCTCAGGAGGTAGACAATGTTTGGTTGCCTTCCTTTTTGTGATGTTAGTAGTTTCTTGATGAATGGTGTGTCTATACCCATTACTACATTAAATTTGCAAAATGATGATATTCTAAATCTATCATTTATTTTCATTTGTTAGTTGGAATGCTTTAATAAAGAGACACTTCTTCCTTCCCTGCTATTAGGTTACCGAGTGTTAGAATTCATAGACAAGGCAGGAAAAATACTTAATTCTTTGCCTTTTTTAATTGCCAAATTCCAACTTAACAAATTTGTTCTCTCATTCTTTGAATATAAACAATTTTTGATAACAATGAATTTTATGAATTTAAATATATTGATGTAGTTCAACCACTTGCAATTATTATCTTTTTTGAAGCTCAAATTTCCCTGTTTTGATGAGTGGCATTCCTTTCAGGTTGACTGCTGGAGTCTTTCACTACACCCCTAATTGTGACCATCTGGTATGACAAACCCCAGATTTAGAATTGGTCGTTTTTCCTAGAAGCTCTGATTTCTCTTTCTGGAAGTGATATATCAAGAACACAGTCAGGTTACTAGAAGTGCTCATTGCCACAGTGTTAGTAAGCATGAAATACCTCAGAAGTGGATAATACTGATATTTACAATCCAGATCCAAGTATGGTGCTTTTTACTTAGTCTTTCTGAATAGCATCTGTTATTTCCTTTCTTCCATGTTGAGAATCCCAGTTCTAACTGCTACTGGGATAACAGAATTAGAAACATTTCTAATTATTCCTTTATTCATCTTATATTATCCACATGAGCTTCAGAATAACAATGCTATTACCACTCAAAAATAATTACTGAGAATAATTTTTCTTTTCATATGTTGGTTTTATTTTGATTTAATTCATGCATTTGTTTGTATCTAGATTTATTCGTATATTGAAAGTTGATTATCAGAGAACTTTCTGCATTAGAAGTGGAGCAAAGCAGCCATTAAACTATTGATTTTCTTCTATTTGATTTTTATGTGCCTCTTTTATTACCACTAATAAAAAGATCATAAATTTTCCTATAGCAATAAGGGATTAAAAACTATAAAATGTGGCTGAGATTTGTGTATTTCTAGTTTTAACTGCACTATATTCTTATAATATTGCCCCTGCCAAGTTACAGCTTCCTCAGATATGTGTACTTCTCTGATCTCTTGCATTATTTGATATATTCCCAAAACATACTATATCTAGTACTCAACACATTTGTAATCATTCATTCTGAGGTGTCTCTCTAAAAGATCTTTCTTGAGTATATACCTGACAGAGTAGACACTCACTACACATTTGTTAAATGAATTACTGAATGAATAAGTAAAGCAGCCTCCTCATGTTTTAAATAAATGTTAAAATATGAGCTTAGGTCTATATTTAACAAGCTCTATTATGCAAAGACTTTTGTATAGTTCTATATACAATTATACAATATTTGCAAAATGATTTTTCACCTTAGACAAAAAATAAAGTTTAACATATTTTTATTTGATTTTATTTGATTTCTGTTAACACCTTTCACCCCTCCAGGCTGGACATTGATAATGCAATATCCTGACAAAGTTATGAATAGTGAAAGATTCCGTATTATCCTTCATTGAAAGAAAGCTAATAAGTTTTGACATCCTTCTCTGGTTTTAATGCACATAGTTGCTTTTAGCCTGTCCTATACCTTTACCTGAGCTGATGATCCTTGTGCCATGCAGCCAACCTGCATGAAAATTGCCCTGACCTCTAATTTATTCAGGACCTGCATCTGGAACCCTGTCACTTCAGCATATTCTGCACTGATCTATCATTATTTAGTGTTCCCAGTTCCTGATCTGTTGCTCTGTCTCCTAACTATATCTTTATTCTCAACCCTGATATGTGATAATTAGTTTTGCTCTGATCCTGACTCTTGGTTCTCAGTAATTGTGCTCAGTCCAGACTGTGTGGTTCTCTGCTCTGCTCTAGGCAACACATGAGCCCTACTCAACTTCCTCCTCCAGATTCAACCATGTGATACATAAGGCTGGAGTCTTAGTTGCATTAAGGAGTGTAATGGGGAAATGGTCTAAGTACATAAACATTTAAACTGTACTGTATAGTAAACATGAGGCATTCAAACTTTTTGGTCCAGATAAATAATTGATCCTCCTTGAGAGACTGCAGTAAAAGAATTAAGAATAAAATATTTTATGCATGTAGCATCTTATAACTTAGCAAACCTTCTAATATAAATTATTTCAGTGTCCCTGAAACATGTAATAACCCTGAACAGGGAATATTATTCAGTTTTATATTCAGTTAATGAGGCTCAGAAACATTCAGTAATTTTCCAAGGTGGCACAGAATTTAAGCGAAATAACGTGATTGAAACTTATCACCTTATTCCTATACCAGGCAATAACTTTCATTCCTTCATCACCAACTGTATAACAGTGAACAAACTTCTTCACTTTTATGTGCCTCAGTTTCTTTCATTCTGTTAAATGATTTTCTTTGTTAAAGTGAGTTAACTATGTAAATTGCTTTGAACTCCTAGGGAAAAAAAGAGCTGTAGGAGTGACAATTAGATACCATGGTATTATAGATGTTTTTAAATGGAGTTGAAAGGTTCATGGAATAAAATTCTTCCCATATTTTCATTAATATGGATTTTTTAATACTCTTTGGAAGTTAACCTGAAAAGTGTTTTCATTCTTTTGTAACTAAAAAGAAACTTCATTCTCATTAACTCTGAAATTCCTTGTAACAGAAAATGCTCAAGTTTCATGAAACCTTAAAGGATAGGCAATCGTTTCAATAGATAATTTTGCCAGTGGACAATGGAATGACTCAGACAGACCTCACTGAAAATAAAAATCTAGTCTTTCAAAGCCTCTGAAAATGTTGTTTCTGAATTCAGGTCCACTGGATCAACAGTCATGTGCCCAGATGGAAACTTGGCACAGTTCTGCTCCTTTACGCTGCCTTTTGAACTTAATAAAACCAAGTTCTCTGCTCTAAAAAGATAGACAAATTCAATTCTGTGAATTCAGCAGCATTTAAGAAAATCTAAACAGAAATTAATTTTCTATTTACATTTCTAATCAACAGTTCAGAATGAGTCAATTTTATGTTTATCTTTTAAGAATCCTTAATTATTTAAAAGGGTAGATAGTGTTATTTTACCAACATAGAGAAAGAGGGCATTTTTCACATAGCAGAGTCTTGCTTAATTGCCTAAAATTGTGTGCATTAGGAGTGTACAGCACTGTTATACATGCAGCATTACACCGTGTGGTATCTGCATTTGTAGTTCAGACTTTTAATCCACCCATTTATTAAACTCTCATCTCAGAACTATTAAATCTGTTCATATTACCTATTGGTTTTATAAATAATGTGCGCCTTTTCCATGTCAGTAAAATATGAATTTATTTCACCATTTGCCGTCAAGAGTCTTGAGAATATGCACAAAATTGTCATCTTCCATTTTATTTCTTTGAAGTGTAGCCTTCTGTGACACTGCATGGTAATGAACTTCATATTAAGCAGTCTACTTCAATGCAGTCTACCTTAATAATTACTTACTAAGAAGTTCCAAAAGTTCCACAAGTTCCACACCAGTTATTTCCTGTTAAATAAGTAGCATACATTATACATTGCACCAAAATATTATGGCATTTAGAATCACAGAACGGAGAGGGTCTTTGAGATTATTTCTTCCAACTCCCTATTTTAGAGGTAAACAAACTTACATCCAAAAAAATTAAGTCTTTTCTAAGATGACAGAACTGACTGGCGAGAGCTCTGAGATTAGAGTCCAGTCCCCTGGCTCCTCTTCGTGTCTGTTTTCTGCTTTTCTCTTACACGGCTTCTCCTCTGTGTGTTATTGTAAAAGACAAATGAGCTGATTCTACTCTGATTAAAAGAAGGCTATTAATGACCTGGGGGAAAAGAACCAACAGCAGAGATGAATTATTACTACACAACTTAGAATATTTCAAATTCTAAGCACCAATGCCAGCTAGTGATGACTTACATACAGAAACCGACAGGATGCATTGAAAAATAACAAGGGAAACATGATCCAAAACCCCCAGCACCCTCAAAGAAAGACTGTTCTGCCCCAAACCAGAGTTCTGGTTGTGATTGTTTGAGATAACACTTCCGGAGAGTATCAGCAGTGATGACCGCTGCTAAAGCAGTGGGGAAAAGCAGGGATCTAGCTAAATGGACGAGCAAGGAAGACTTCGTAGAAGAAAGGTTTTTAAAAAATTGTGTGAAAGTTCTTCTGCCCCGTCATTATAAAATTCAATTTTCCCTGGTACTGATGAAATATGTCACCAGACTAGATAGTACACATTGGTAGCTTTTAGGGGATGTTGGGAGTTTTGAAATTGAACAGGACAGATAAACACAGATGGAATCTGACACCATCCAGAGACTTATAGATTTTGCAGACTATGAAACATCTATCAGTGTTATTTCCACACCAGACTTGGCAAGAACTGTTTTTTATTTATTTTTTTAACTCATGGCTTCATGTTCTAAGTAAAAATATATATGTATATGTTACTAGCTACCATTTACTGAGTTTGTGTGCTAGCCACATGTTAAATGTTATGAACTCATCATTCCATGTAGTGCTCATGCCAACTTTACTTGGGCTGCTAGGAGTTATATATGAGAGTGAATTACCTACATGAGAGAGTTTCAGAAACTGGATCCAGATCTAGGAAGTGCAGGAACTGGGGTTTGCTACTCGGCGCATTTGGCGGAAGTCCATGCTCTGATCTAGTCTACGGTGCTGTAGATGACGGGAGCGACCACTGGTAGCTGCTCACTCATTTTCAGCAGATGCGATATTTATTTGCTTAACCATCTGAACTTCTTAAGGATAAAAAGTGATCAGAACCAACACTAATTGCACTAAGTGAGAGCTTTCAGTATGATGTAGGTTTCCTCCTGGCCAGCCAGTTTTCCCATTCTTCTTTTCATTGTTCTTAAATTCAGATTCATGTCTGGTTGAACGAGTAAATTGTACTTGGTTATATATTCTGTTTCCCCACATATGCATCACATGTGTTTATTAATATCTCAAATATGATCAGTGAAGTCATTGGATATTTTTTCAATCCATGGAAATATATTACCTTAGAATATAAACAGAGACAGCGTTAAGAGGGTCATTGCTCTATTGGCTCGCTTAACCTCTAAGAGTAAGTTAAAAATAATTTACAAAGATGTATGCAGTTACGAGTTGCTTCTGAACTAATACTCATGGAATGAAAAAAATCAGTGTAAATACTAAGAAGAATCACTCTCTTCCAGTCCGTTCATATTCATGGCCAATAAAATAGGAACAGCACATCAACAAAACCCCCCAAGACTGGCCCCATAAGTGAGCTAACATCAATTAAAATTAGATTCAAAGTTTTTTTGAGAGTTGATGAAATCCTTACTTCATGCCAGAAGCATGTCTGAAGAGAATAATATTTTAGCTGTTTGCTCAGTTTTATAAAAATACTTCAAATTAAGTCGTAAAAATTAGACAGCAACATCTTGTGTGCTACTGTGAATTGATTTTGACTTTTGCCAAATGTTGTTCTCTGGTCCTGAGAAAATGATCAATTGTTTAAATCACTTTCTCAGTCAAAAATTCCAAGGACATTATCATACAATATTAGAAATGATAGAATTGTCAGCTCTGTTTAAATATGGAACATGTTATTTCAGAGATAGAAAAAAATTATTTCAGCCATCTATTTGTGAGGGAACACAGGGAAACCTTATGACTTTTTTAATACTAAAAGAGAAAAGTGTCACTCTGAAACAAAACTTATAAGGTACATCTTAAACTCGTTATGCTTCATTAGAACTTATTGAGTGAGAAAATTAAGGCCAACACTGAAGATATTAGTTGACACTAAGAATTGCAAGCTAGTTTTAATTAAAACCGGCAGTAATTATTTAGCACACATCTGTGACTTACTGGATATTCTGACAGATTGTGCAGCAGCAGGAATATGGCCATGTTCTTGGAACTGTAGGTATGAATCTTGAGAGCTCCTTTGTGCTGAATGCCATTTAGAAACAAAAATTGCTGGAAGACACGGATTTGATCTCTAGACTACAGACACTGTAAAACAGGAATTTTAAAAATTTCAACAGTTGCATTATAGTGATTACTCACAACCAAATTCCTGCTCCAAACTTTAAAAAATTATAGCCAGAAAGGAGAATGTTTTTAGGTCTTTATGAAAGGATTTACATGGGTTATTTACAGTTTTTCATGGAAGAGCTCATGGTGCATCTCCCAGGGAAAGTCACTTTGATGCTTACATTAGTTATGCTTTTTTGAAATTCATTGAAATCCATTATTATAAATTACAGCATCATTGTTCTCCTATCAATAGTGCACATTATGTCAAAAAGGATTTAAGTGCTTTAAAAAAAAAAAAGCTTGAGTCCTCAGGTAGGGTATGCTGGTTACAGTGTCATTATTTTTAAAAGAAAATAAGGGGGAAAGCTGGCGCAGTAAGTGGTGTGTATAAACTAAAGCTGCCCTGAGGCAATGATTCTTTCCTAGTACAGAAGCTGCTGGTGCTAGGTTTTCGGTCATTACTATGATTTGTAGCAAAGGCAGCTCCCCCTCCAGCGCGTACTGCAGAGTCTGCAGTTCGTTCAGCAGGCTGCTCTGGGAGTGATGCGCTGCTCTGTCTGGTGACGCTTCTCAGCTCCCCGGTGAAGGTCCTCCTATCTCATCTTGCTCATCACCGTACGTCACCGCCCTGGTTACTGCTGGTGATCAGGCGCAGCACTGGGTTCATCGCCACTCTGCTGAGCCTGAATGGGGCAACAGAACTCTGACAAACGGGCTCATTTAGTACAGTTGAGCACCGGAATTGTAGACGGGCATGCAACCTGATGTAAAGCCATCAGAAATGACTCAGCTTATTTTAACGAAGATGATTTAGGGACTGTGAAGGCCCTGAACAAAATGTTAACAGTGTCCACTACTGAAGATAATTTTAACTGCAAAGTGTCTTCATATATAGATCACACCCTTAATGGGTGTGCAGTTTAGATAAGCGTTTTCATCTAAATCGCAGTTTAGATAAGAGCTTTCACCAGTAAGTGCTCTAGACACTCCTGAGAAGCTCTCACATTAAAAGACACTGTGCTCTTCATGACGTATGATTAATGCTGGGCCTGCATAAAGTGGGCTAAATCTCTAAGGGCACGTTCCCTCTGAGCTACTCACCCCCCTGTGAAAGAAAGGAGGGAGAAAGACTTAGCTAAAAACCAAGAGTCGAGCTGTGAGCACTAAGCAAGCAGTAACAGAGATTCGGCTTGAAGGTAAATGCTACAATCAACACATTCAAAACTAGTAATGTGTGCATAACTACGGCCCAGCAGCAAGACTTTCTGAATAAATCTGAAAAGAAAAAAAAAGAGAGAGAGAGAGAGAGAAGAATGAGCAGCCTGTAACTTACTCATTCCTGTGTAAGGAGATCCTGAGAGAAGTGACTGACCCCGGACACAGCTTCTTTGTAAACATGCTTATGGCGTTTACTGACAGATGATGGAGAGTCCCTATCAAAAACAAACAAACAAAACAAAAACATGTCTGATCAGTTAGGATATACCTGGCCTTTCTAGGTTGCTTATGGTAAATGAACCTTGAATGGATGTAATTACGAAGTCTGACTGGCTGGAGAATGAGAAAAGTTAGTATTTTCCCACAGTGTCACTGAACAGAAAACCTAGGAATCCCCACAATGAATCAGCTTCCTTTAAGAGCAGTGCTTACACATACTTTTCAGACTCACAATCTGTTAATCAGAAACCAAACGTGTCTTATTGCAGAAAAAAAGATAATATTAATTGGAAACTGTGTCTGATGCACTCATACTTTTCCAGAAGGGGATGCTAATTCTCGGCAGGATATTGCTCGTATCATTTGAGTACTCGGCAATGGTTGGTATTGGGTAATATCTACAATTCAGATGTTTCTGCTTTGAGCCTTTGCGGTAAAACAAGTTGGAAGCAAGGCTGAAATGACCCCAAGACTGGAACACCCCTCGGCTCAGAGTAGAAGCAAATGGAAGTTCTCCCTGGAGGAAAGCATCAAGCATCCTGAATACAGGCCTCCCGATTCCCAAAGTGAACGGGAAGCAGCTGAACTAACAACCAAGCATCACCGGCCACAGAGGCGACTTACAATGAGTAAAAGGTCAAGGCTGAAAAATACCAGATTTCTACCCTTAAAACTTAAAATAATACAGATTATTTCAGACCCAGAATATAAAATAACTATGTATTTAAATATTTAAAGAAAATGATACTATAATAAAAAAAATAAACAAGAATCCATACACTCTCCAGATTGACCAGATTTGAAAAAGAACCAAATATAACTTTTTAAATGAAATGTATTAAGTGAATTGATTAAAGCAGAATTGCCACTGAAGACGTAGAAGAGAATATAAATAAAAAGTAATGAGCTATCAAGTCATGGAAAGACATGGCACAACCTTAAATGCATATTATTAAGTGAAAGGAACCAATGTGAAAAGGGTACATACTGTATAATTCCAACATTAGGACAAACGATTTTTTTCCATCTGGAAGAAGGCAAAACTATGAAATGTTTGCTGAACGAAAAGGAGCAGGAATAAGCAGAGCACAGAGAATTTTCAGGGCAGTGAAAATATTCTGTAGGAAATTATAAGTGGATATATGTCATTATGTATTTGTCCAGACATATAGACTGTTTAACACCAAGAGTGTATCCTAATGTAAACTATAGACTTTGAGCGATTATGGTATGTCGATGTAGATTAATCTGTGGTAAAAAAAAAAAAAAGAAAAAAAGAAACAACAACAACAACAAAAAACCCTACTATTCTGTGGGTGACTGAGGTTGAAAATGGGGGAGGCTTTGCATGAGTTGGGGCAGGGTATATGGGAAATCTCTGTACCTTCCTCCCAATTGTATTGCAAACTTAAAACTGCTCTATAAAAAATTAACTCTTTAAAATTAAAAAAGAAAGATATAACTCAAGTCTAATACAGAATTAAAAACCAGAAGATGTCAGGAACTAATTTGTTAACAAAATTGAAAACTGGTTTAAATTTCTAGAAAAATAAAACTTTCCGAAGCTGACTAAGGGGAAATAAAGTCATAAGTACAATTATGAACATTAAAAATTAATCGTTACTTTAAAAATGACCCTGCAAAGAAAATATAAAGCCATTATGATTGTAAGTCAGTTCTACCAAATTTGCAAAGAAAGGATCACTAGGAAAATGAGTACCCATATTAAAAAATTAAAAATGTTCACTTATAAAAAAATAAACCCTGATACATTTAAGAACTAAATGTAGAAGTCAAAAGTATAAAAACTTTTTAGAAAATACATAGAGAAATATCTTTATGACCTTTAACTAAAACCTAAACTAATATCTCTCACTTTAAAAAACTGGTATATTTAACTGCATTAAAATTTAAAACTTCTGTTATTCAAAATTTAACATAAAAAAACTGTAAATCCAAACCAAAAGCTGAGAAAATACATTTGAACATAAATGACTGATAAATGATTAGTAATAAGAATGTATAAAATGCTTGTACAATTAATATATAAGTATGTACACACATTTTATGAAATACATAAAATAATAAATAAATACTAATCGGTATTGCCCTAAGAGGAAATACATATAGTTAAAAATATGTAAAGATGTTCAAAATTGTTAATAATTTAGGAGATTCAAATTAAGTCCATATTGCATGCTACTTTATGCCCTTTATGCCCAAAAACTTATCAGAAACTTAGAAATCTCCTAGTATAAAATATTGGAGTAGTCTGGGTTATTGAGAACTTTCATAAAACCATTGGTAACATCATTTAGTAAAATAGTTTAATATTATGTTGTAAGTTTGTACGTTTGAAAACCCTGCAATCCAGGAATTTATTCCTCAAGATATGCTTCAAAGAATATCTAAATCTTATATATGAGGATCATGTAAAAGAAAGTTCAAAGCAGCATTGCTTGCATTCACCACGACAACACAAAACTAGCAATGGCAAAGATGCCCATCAACAGGGGAAGTATAGTGTATTCAGAAAATGGAGTATCTGGCATGATGAAAATTAGTGAACTCGGATACATGCGACCATATGAATGAACCATACAAAATGCTGAGTGCAAGCAAGTTGCAGCTGGCTTTTTATATCCTTTCTATAAAATTCAAAATTAAATAATATATCTCATGCTGAGCATGTGTCAGGAAGATTGTTAAAGGAAAGAATGATAAGGACAAAATTTAAAATATTTGTTATGATGGAGTCAGTAATAGTACAAAGGGGTAGAAGGGAAAACTAAGAAAGTCCAGCCATAACAGTAACGTTCTGTTTCTTAAATTTAGTAGTTGGTTATGGGTGTTCATTTAGTTTTTTTATAGATCATAGTTACGATATATATATATATCGTATTTATAGATATATAAATTTTATTATACCAAATGTAACAAATGTGTGATTAAAACACCAAATATTTTCTTTCTTTTGCCATTTGTATGAATTGGACATACATCTCCACATTCTCTCACCCATCCTATTTTTACCAGGGCAGCCGATAACATACCTGCTGGGGCTCCCACCATGGTTCTGACTAATGCTGTGGTCTCTGCTAATGGGACCAGAGAAGACTGGCAGAAATGGACATTCTCAAAATGTGAACTGCGATTTATAAAACCTTTAAAACTGTTATTCTGACAGTGAGAACAGTACATAGTGATTAAGTGAGTGCTACATAGTGATTAAGTGACTGTTGTATATGATTAAGAGCATGGACAAGAGTTCAGTGAATTTGATTGGATCCCAGCTCTCTAACTTACCAGCTGAGCATCCTAGGAAATATTTATTTTCTTAAGTCTCAGTTTTCTCCTCTTTAAAATGAGGTTCACGATAGCTCCTAGCTCACAGGGCTACTCTTTCGACTAGAGGAAATAATGCATATAAAGCATGGAGCACAGTGCCTGGCACACACTCACGCTCCGTAGATGTCGACTGTCATTGTCATCATTCCATGCATCGATCTATCATCTGAGACGAGATAGATGCTTGCTCTTCTATTTTCCTGAATTGCTAGGGGGAAGGAATGCACAGCTGGAATGTTTTCATTTTTCTTTTCAATTAACACTACTTGACAAGGTTGCAATTTTGATGTTTCTGTAACAATATGTTAACTTAGATGCCTCAAAAGAGCCCAGAGACTCAGATGTTAGAAAAGATTGACAGTCAGCTGACAACAGCAGGCTGCCTAATCAGCCCATGGCACTGGTGACAACATGGCAGGGCACCATCAAGGAAACATCTGGGGCATCATGAAAGAGAGCTACAATAGGCTGATTTTTATTCCTAAGATCAAAGAGCCTGAAGCTGAATCACATTTGTTAGGCTTTGATTCATTCTTAGCTGTGAGCTGTCAGCAACAGGCAACATCCCAGGAAAGAAAAACTTGGGGAGAGAACAGAGAGATAAAAGGAAGAAATACCTAAAAAGACATTATCTCTAGGACTCCTGAAAACCAAAATGTGCGGAGGTGAGAAATTATGGTGTAGTTGAGTTTGTGTCTGCTCTGGAGTCAGAGGGACCCGAGTTTGAACCCTGCCTCCATCACACATTAGCTTTGTGACCCATGGAAAGTTTTTTAATGTCTCTGTGTCTACATTGTGTCATTTACTTAATCAGTGAGGGTGCTTACTTACATTTTGGCGCCATTGAGAAGACAGTTTATGAAAAAGCTCAAAACAGTCATTGGCAAAAACAAACATTGACTATATTTAGATATTATTACCATCACCCTTGTGATTATCATCATGTTCAGTCAACATCAACTGATTTCTGTAGAATTTTATAAGAATAGAAAGCAGGAAAGATAAAATGTGTTGTCCAGCAAAGTTCCTTTCTTATATAATAACTTTAGAGAATAAGTGGATATTGTTTGACATGTCATTGAATATAAACATACTGGCATTGATATCACCTGCATACATTAAATTCTCTAAAAGAACAAAGCTTGGATGATGCCAGCATGGGCTCCTGTCATATTCTGATTCTTTTCTCAAAGATAGACAGTTAGATGGGTAGATATTTGATAATTATGAGAAAGAAAATATACAGTAAGCAGTAAAATATTGACACAGAAAATTTGAAACTCTCAACTTGAAAACATGTTTACTTTCCTATCTACCATAAAAAAGGTCCATTAGGCTCAAAACATGGTTTGATATGTTGGCAAATTTCACTAGACATTTTATACTTCCACCATAGTACTGAGATTAGCATTTTACACCAAAAAATAATACTTCATTTTAAACATATTTTTTCAAATCACAATTTATATACTAATGCATTCATCTTTACCTTTATAAATCTTTTCCATGGCCAAGTACAAAGACTACGATTAAAGACCACAATTACGTGGTCACATTTAAGTTTTCTCATAAACTTAACATTTCACTTACGTTGTAGCATCATAATTGAACAAATAATTAGTAATCACCTATTATGTGCAGGGAATCAGAAAAATATAGTCTCTTTCTTACCTCAAAGTAAAGTATATTTGACATGAAAAATTGAATATAGAAATAAAAAGGCAGTGTAAGTGCAAGAAAGTAAGAAAGTGATCAAAAACAAAAAATCCACAATGATGGTGCATCTCAACAGGGTACAAAATCCAATTGAATGATCTACCAATTGCAAAACAAGAATACTCTGAGCAACAAAATAAGGTAGTAATGGGTAGTAAAGTATAAAAATGGTAGTAAAGTATAAAATAAATAGCTATACATCCATATTGATCTATGTGTGTATATATGTATATATATATAAACTTCATGGCGTAAATTACTACGTGGTGAAAAACGGACACATCTCCCATGCAGAATTCCAAGTATTTTATGATGATATTCACCCTCACAGAGGTGGCGCGTGACTGCAACTGCTTAATTGTGGGCTGTCCTTAGTGACTTACTTTCAAAGAGTACAGTGTGGAAAGGAGAGCTAAAAGGAGTAACTTTACAGAGAAGTCTGGCAAACACTACCTCGATCAGGAGGCTCACGGCAGCGTCAGCAGAGGTTAAGTCCAAGTGACATGTATAATTAACATGCTGAGATCAGAATGGCACTTTAGCTTTGCAGTCTTCCTCCTTGAAACCCATAACCCCAGTCTAATCATGAGAAAAAAAGTCAGATAAATATCAATTGAGGGACTTCTTAAAATACCTGACCAGTGCTCCTCAAAACTGTCAAGGTCATCAAAAACAAGGAAAATCTGAGAAACTCAGCCAAGAGGAGCATTGGGAGACGTGATAACAATGCAGTGCAGTGTCCTGGATGGAATCTTGGAACAGAAGAAGTACATTAGGTCTAAAAGAAATCTGAAAAAAATTACAGGTTTTGATAAAGAATAGTAACATCTAAATATTGGTTCATCAATGGTGAGATGCAGACCACACCTATGTGAGATATTAAACAGAGAGGAAGCTGGGTGTGGAATACATGGGACTTCTCTTTAATAGCTTCTCAGCTTTCTATATATCTCAAACTGTTTTAAAGTGAAAAGTATATTCAAAAGACAATTCAAGTAATAAATACAGGGTATGAGCATGAAGTGCCATATTCAGAGGAAGAGCAGTCTTTTCAGCTGACAATCTTGGCAAAAGTTACTGGCGCTCTTGAAGATTGGGCTCAACTTTTGAAGATGAAAATTAACCACTTTGCTGGGATTGGCATGTTAACATCTGAACTCCTGAATATCAAAAGTCCTTTAAGTCCAGTTCTTTCGTGGTAGCATCTCCAGTATGAGCAAGGAATGCCGAGGTACCACATTCTGCCCTACACTGTAGTCAAGACACCGTTATGAAAAACATGGCATTTCTATAAAATTGCTATAATATTGCAACCTAAAACTTAAGTGAATCTGCAAATAAAAGCTAGACAGTTTGGACTGGATGCAGAAAGATGCTGAAATTTGTTACCTCTTCCCTTATTGAATCTTAAGGAAAATTAGTAACAATTTATTTTCTGTGCTTTTTGATGGCATCGAATGCATACCTTTATTTAAAAAACATTTATTGAGGACCTACTATATGGCAGACAGGGTTGTAGACACAGAGAACACGATGATAACTAGGGAATGGCAGTGTCCACAAGCTAGTGCAACAGTGTTGTCTGCGTAGCATTACAGTAAAGACACAATGAGTCCTGGACAAGGACATCAGGTTCTTTGTGGTTCATAACTGATAATAAAATTAGCAACAGTCTTTCCATTCCTTCCCATCGAACTAGCCAACATCACATTGCTTTTACATATCTCTCTATATATGTTGTGTGTATATAGACCATATATATATATATATATGTATATATAAATATTTTTTAATTTACTTGGCTAAAGCAGCTAATCCATTAAAAATGTCTGGCCTTATATAGTTTGAACATTTGGGACTGGGGAACAAGAGAGAGAACGCTTCTCTTTGTTTTCTGGTGTTTGTGCAGCTGTTGCCAGTGCCTTGCCAGGGATTTTTCCAGGAGGGGGCTGCTGGTATCTTTCACGCCAGCCCTGGCATTCTTTTATTAAGCCAGATGAAAACTAAATTACCTCTGCCTGCTGCTGTTGCTATAGTGACTGCTGTACCTACCAGTTTCCACCCACCACCTATTAGGTGGTGAAGGTTTTCCTGGAGTCCACGTTTAGTCTTTGTGGTAGCATATTTCACATTTCAAATAGATGCTTCATTCATCGGTAAATTTTTCAATGTTTACGAGCAAGGTGATCTTTCTTATCTTCAGTTTCAAAGAAACACAATTTTAGACTCAGCAACATCAGAGTTTAATTTCAATGTCATTAATCTCCGATCTAGAGGCCTATAAAGGTGCCAAAGACATGAATGTGATATGAACAGCTTTGGCTATCCAAAACCTAGAGCAACAACTAGGGAGTTAAATTTTACAGGTTGTTTTCTTGACAAGCTTTCTTTGTATTTACCACCTGCAAAAATGTAGCTAAAATTGAAAAAAGAGAGAAAATTCCCAGTGTATTATGACAGGTACTGGCAGCAAGAAAAAGCAGGAGTTCGCAGCAGTTGGATCAATAACTCTTGAAAATTAAACACTTATAAACAGACACAAATGTTGAAAGTGACTGTTCGCTAACTATTCCCTGAAAAGTCTTTCTCACATTGCTAGTAAATACCCATGATTCTGCAGAAAAACACAAATGCTAGCTATAACTTTAATGTTATAATAATCTGAAAACCTAATGTCAAAGTGTAGAGTAACTTACAGGAAATTTAAGCAATGTGGTATTGGATTTAGGAATACCTAAATTTAACATCATAAAACTAAGTAATCTTTCTCATTGAAATCGAGAGAGAGAGACATGCCGTCCTTTTTCCATGGCATAATGTCACTATGTCGGTGCTGCTGTCCAAAACCATTTTCTCTGCATACTGTAAGAGGTTACAATAATTTGTAGACAGCATCTTCCATAAATGTGTAGGGTAGAAAACAGAAGGAGGCCTCAAGGAGATACAGTGCATCTGAATTATACAATCCTAATGGATAAAGTGGTTATGGTGGGATATAAAAATATTAAGACCCTTGATAACATTGGATATTAAGAATTGTCATTTTTGCTCCTCCAAATCATTTCAATGTCAGAACTAGGCCAAGATAAGAGACTTCACCTTAATCCAACAGAGCTACCCTAGATGAATGCCTGCTAGACCTGGGAGCTGGGAAAAATCGACTTGCCCTGTAGTAACTAACCTAAGAAGGAGATTGCTCTTCACAGTGACATGAAAAATTAATGTATCCTGTCTGCTGGCAAATATCAAGTGTGGAGTATTTCTTCAAGAAAGAACAGAGAATTGAAAGCATGAACAATATAAGCTCTATAAGAAAAGAACTATCAAACAAAGGAAAGATAAAATGAATCTGAATTATCCGAAGAGGAAAGAAAGAAAAGTGACTACTAAAACCAAGACACATTTGGCTTAATAAAATGGTTTAGCAGTCACAGTCAAATGCCGGAACATGCCATCTATGAAAAGGGGAAAAAGTATGAGAAGTCAACAGACGGAATTAAAGGTACAGACTGAAAAGAAGGAAGAAGAAACGAAAATGAAGAGAGAAACAAGTTAAGAAGAGAGAGTTAAACTAAGAACCAAAGAAATCAAAACTGAAACTGAAGCAATTATCAAAGACAAATTGAGATGAACTTAATTTGCTAAAAGAGCTGAATGAATCAATCACACTGAGTTCACCATAGTCTGTGTTAAATAATGAATAAGGATCTATTATTTGACATACAGTGGCAATTTTAATGACAATGAAGAAGAAAATATTTTATAACTATTTCTTTTAAAAATTGAAAAAAAATCCAGTTGACCCCAGTCTTCTCTTTTGTGCACTAAATGCTAAATGAAATGTCCAAGTTTTCGAGGACATTGTAACCAAACAGATATAAATCAGAGAAGCTGATTTTCACATCTGGACATGACAAAAAAGTATCACAGTTGTGAAAAGTTCTGAGAAGATTTACCACATGCATGCACTTGAAGATCAAAAGAAGAATTACACTTTAAAATTCAATAGTGTTGGAAGTTTTGCTGTGAAAAGCTAGGTATCTCTCATTAAAGCTAGTTAATCATAAAACTTACTTTAGGGGAAGAACAATGCCAAAAATGTCGAAAGTAGAGACATCTAATACTATAAGCCATAATAACTTAATAAAAAGTTTTGACTCTAAACCAGATTGTATTAGTAATGTCAGAAAAAGGAAATAAGCAGTAATGATTAAAAAGCCTACTAAGTTTCTCATTTTGAATAGATTTTAAAGTTGTCACACCATTCTCTATAAATAAAAACGCAATTCTATTTTCTTTTGAAAAACATGAGGAAATTTTTAAAAGAATATAAATGGATAAGAAAGCTAGCCAGGTAGATATAACTATATATGTATATGTATGTATTATATTATAACAAAGTTAAGACAAAGAAAATACATTCTATATTAAAGGGAACAGAAGAAAGGAATCAATACGAAGGCTTAAAAACAGAAGTCACACATAAAATGACAAATAAGATTAGACATATCAGCTATGACAATAAATAAATGCAAATACATTAAATTACCATATTAAAATTCAAAGAATATCAGATTATTAAAATTTTCCATGTATATGAAATTTATATCTCTAGTTACACATACACACAAATGCAAACAGATTATATATAAAAGAATACACAAAATGTGTTCCAACAGCAAAAATACAACAGAAATGATTAATAGTAATGTTAGATAAAGTACAAACAAAAGGATAAACATTTGTTGGGTCCTCACCATGTGCTAGGTTTTCTTTTAGATACTGGGCTTACAGCACTAAATAACACAGACTTGGTACTTGCCCTCGTGAAGCTTATTGAAGGGAGCCAAACAACTTTATCATATATCTTCAAGTCTATTGTTTTTCTAGGAATCCAAGAATGAATTAACATTGGGAAATCTACTTAATATAACATAGAAATAGACAATTTCCCATCGTGTAACTTAATAGCAATTTTAAAATTCTACCAAATTCACTGCAATATGTGAAATAAGAAAAATATAAGACGTAATGCTGTTTAAAAGTGACAAAAGTAAACAATATTTGGAAATATGTTTTTATGGCTGGAAAATTCAGAATGATCAGAATAAAGATAAAACTTATAAGACTGAATATAGTAGCTAGGCAGGAATTATAAACGAAAAAGAAATGATTGTCACCACACAAAGAAAATATATAATTCTTAGGAATATTTCCCCCCCAAAAATTAAAAAAATAAAAATAAAAACAATGAATGTTATTTAAAAGGCAAATTCAGTATTCTCATTAAAATAACCTCAGTGCCTATAAATGCGTGGAAGATAGTAGACATTTAATTTATACTTGTTGAAAGGAAGAGTGATTGATTGAATAAATAAATGAGCTCCTTGAAGCAAGGACCACATGTTACTGATCTTACATTCTCAGCAAACTAGAATAGTTCCTTAAACATAGTAGATATTCAATTAAAGTTTATCAAATTAATTAAAAGTTCATAATATTAGTAAACAAATTAGTCTCCAGGGATTTCCATTTGTATCTTATTACCCTTTTTTTAATCACTCTATTCTGCTAGCCTCTCATATCCCCAAAATTTTATGTCACTATCATTATGGTTAAAGTATCTCTGTGGTGATTAAGAATGTGGGCTCTGGAATCAGATGTTCCACTTGGAACTCCATATCTGCTTCTTATTAGCTGTGTGATACTGGACAACTGCATATAATTTCTCTGAGCCCCAAGTCCTCATTACATAAATAAACAAAAATTTAGAGTAATAAGAGTACCTAACTAACAGGGTATTTTTGAAAGAATCAAATGAAGAAAAATATGTAAAGCCCTTACTATAGTGATTAACAAGTAGTAAGTGTCAGTAAATATCAGCTATCATCATCGTCACCAACATCATCATCGCCATTTTTATTATCTTGCTTCCATTCTTCATATCTTTTAAAGATTTGGTTTGAGATGCCATTTGAATTATAAGCTGCTAAGATTATCAAAATATTTCCAAGAACTTTTATTGGGCATGTCTTTTGTATTGAGGAATGTAGAATGACTTACATTTGCCTAAATTTAAAATCAGCTCACCAGTCAAGGTTTATTCATTCAACAGTAATTATTAAGTACTAACGCAGTGCCTGACACACAGTAGGCATGCAATGGCTATTTATTTAATGAAGGAAAATGAATGAATGAAAAAACCTGAAGCACTATTTAGTAAATGTGGTGCTAGATTCCAAATATAGGCTGAATATGCTGTCTCTTCATAGAAAATAATAATAGCTAACATTATTGAAAATTATAAGCTAAGGCCTCCTGCTGGATGAATTGCAAGCACTGTGCCCCTGATAATACTTTTGTAGTATTATTATTCCTATTGGGCAGGTAAGGAAACTGAAGCTTAAAGAAGCTTGTCCGACATGACATGGGCAATGAGTGGAAGACACAGAATTCAAATCCATGCCTTTCTGATTCTTGAGGCCAAGGTCTCCTGCTATGCAAATAACCTGCTCCTCCAAATGACCTGAGCAGGCTATATAGAAAAGTCATTGACCTTCTAGCCGTGGAACATCATCTGTTAAGTCTTCCTGTCCCCCCTAATTTCAGCGGGCTGGACCAGGGGTCAACAAATCATGGCCCACAGGCTAAATCTTTGATTTTATAGAGCCCACAAGCGAAGGATTTATTTTTACATTTTTCAGTGGTTAAAAAATTCAAAACAATAATATTTTGTGACATGAGAATTATAGGACAGTACCTATATAATATGCTCAGTTTTGCCTTTTGGCCTGCAAAGCCTCAAATATTTACTGTCTGACCCTTTAGAGAAAATGTCTGTGAGTCATGAACTAGATTACGTGGGATGCCTTTCGGCAATGTGAGCAATGCATATGCCATAGCAATTTATAGAAAAATGTACCAAGAGCAAGTAGACAGATCAGCCCTGCAAGATTTCTGGGAACTATTTCCTTGCACTTCAATGCAAAAGAGCTAGAGCAGCTATGAAACAGAAACAAAAATCACAAGAATACTGGTGTATTAATTGATGCTTAATGTAAAAACCGATTTTGTTATCTACAGAATTTCTTCATATAATTGATGGAGATCTCCACACAAAAATAAAGTGTTTTCAATAAATTATTTAAATGTGTATTCTGCAAAAAAAAACAAACCCTATTCTGTAGTTTCATGGAAATAAATCATATAGGAAGAGAACAGTGCTTGACATTTACAGAGGTCAATTTGTACCGACTGCCTTTTAACCTGTACATCATTTATTCATTCTTTCATTCAGCCAATAATTTTTGAATACCAAGCACTGTGCTCAGCATAGGTGATACAAAGTAAATGACCTGGTTTCTGACCTGAAACAACTTGCTAGATTTTTTTACCTTTGACGTGATATACAGTATGTGAGTTGCTGCACACAGTAAAATGAACCCTCCCTAAAATTTGAGTATTGTCCCAAACCACTTTACATATTAGTCCAGCCTAAACAAAGATCAGAAACTTAAAATTACTGGGAGAGCTGAACGGTACAAAAGAAAAAATAAACAACCTGCTACAAGGTCAGAGGAGATTTACGCTAAGGCAAGGCATGAGATTTTTAACAAAGATCAAAAGTAATTTGAAAATTGATGACTAGTCAGCTGAGTTATGAAATAAAGTAGTTCTCTACGATTTTTTAAATTAAACAGGAAGTAAATTATTTAGATAGAACCGCTGAGGTTATAACTTGTAAAAAAAAATGCAAATCTGTGGTACTTGATTTAACTCTACAACAGCAAATGAGCTAAGGGAATCAAGAAAGCAAGCAATTTACATCCTAAAGCATTTGCTCTGGGGACCTGGACTGTTCTAAGTGCTCTGCAAATAGGAACAGCAGTTGAAAACAAATTTGACAGAGCAAAACACTACAACACACACATTAGTTAATTATGGAAAGCACTGGTATAACCAAAGCAAAATTCTAAAGACGCCAATACAGATGTTCTCTTGAAACTTAGGACTGGGTTGGATTTGGGAAGGGAAAACCTATTGCTTGGCTAAAATGATGACTTCTCAGATTTTTAAGTATCATTTTATACTTAGAGTCAAAAATGGTTTAAAAAATCTACTCTACTCAGTTAATTATATTTTTTTCAGTAGATATATGAAAAAGAAATAATTGTGTTGTCCTGAGGACATTCTAAGTGGGAGCTTTCGGAGCTAAAAATTGCCTTGGTGGAGTGGAGAGATATACAACAGAAGGCAGTTTTTCTATAAAAACATGGTAAGGTGCCAGAAAGTCCTGATATTAATAGAAATAACTTAGATGTTTAAAATCAAAGTCACCCTGAGTTCACACAAAGTAGAAGAACAGACATTTCTGTAAAACTTAACTTCTGCTACAGTTCTTCAAACTACATAGAACCATTTTGTGGTTTGGAGATGTTAACAGTCTAGTCTTCTCCACATTATACAAATGAGGGAGGAAATCATGATGTCTAGGGACTATCATCTACCAAAAACTTTAGAAGAACTCTTATTATTAGTATCTCCTATATAACAAAGACTGGAGCTGCATATGTATACATTAAACGTGCATTTACTTTATTCTAAAACACATGTAGTCTGTTACATGTCAGAACACTATATAAAAAGCTTTCACATATAACTCATTGTGACTTGAATATAAAGTCTCCTAATGTATGATTTGGAAGATAAGTATAGCACATTTTATCAGTTTTAATAGGAGAGTGTTCCTTTCAGCAACTTTTTTCTATGTTTATTTTTCTTAAATCAATTGTCATAAAATTAAAGAAAAATGCAGCCTTGTAAATAAATGGTGTACATTTTTGTGTTGATAACAATGTTTTATTAAGCCAGTTAAAATCAATTATCAAAATATAAATACAGAATACAAAAAGCATTTCATTTGCTATTCAGTGTGATGATGGGTACTTGTTAGGCATATGTTTTCATCTTTGTTTTTTACTATCTATATTCATTTCATAAATATGTTTACATATTGAAATAAGTTCCGAATAATAGGTAATATATAATTACTTACATATGAAAAATGGGTTCTGGGTGATAGCTTCAAGTTAGACTCATAGTCAGTAATTAACTCATGGAGTGTTTAGCATCACAGAGGTAAGCTGTTCCCCTTCAGGATGAACCTTACTACACAAGTGTTTCCATTAGTCTGCACAGTGTTTATTAAAACGGATACAAATGCCTTCATGTGAGACATACTCTCTCCATTTTATCTAGTTCCGACCATGATTGTTATCTTTTTCCTTCCAGTTTTATTATAATTGACATATGGCATGTTTTCTTGATTTATAATTTATTTGATTTTATTGATACATATATTTATTTTTTATTTTATTGACATATAATTGACATATGGCACGTTTAAGTTCAAGGTGTACAGCATAATGCTTTGTGCTTTGACTTACATCATGAAATGATTATCACAAGTTTGATGAACAATCGTCAGCTCATATAGATATAAAATTAAAGAAATAAAAAAGGATTTTCCTCAGAATGAGAACTCTTAGGATTTATTCTCAACAACTTTTCGTATATAACATGTAGAGAGCAGTGTTAATTAAATTTACCATGCTATACATTACATCCCTAGTAGTTATTTAGCTTAAAAGTGGGAGTTTGTACCTTTTGACTGCCTTCATCCTATTCCCCCTCCCCTTACCCCAGCCTCTAGTAACCACAAACCTGATCTTCTATTTATGAGTTTATTTGTTTTTGAAGTATAATTTATGTGCAGCATTATGTTAGTTCTTGGTACACAGCATAGTTATTGATATTTCTATATTTTTAAAAATGATCACAATGATTAGTCCACTTGTGATATGTCACCAAAGATATTAAAAGAAATTGCATGGTTTTTGGCTTTTCACCACACTGTACACTTCATACCTGTGATGCATTTATTTTGTAACTGAAAATTTGTACCTTTAAATAAATGTCATTTATTCCTTCCCTCCTCCCTGACCCCTTCACCACTGGCAACCACCTGTTTGTTCTCTGCTTCTAGACTCTTCTGTTTAGTTAGCCTTGTTTTTCTGTTTTGCTTTTAGAGTCCACATGTAAGTGAAATCATACAGTATTTGTTCTCTCTGAGTTAATTTACTTAGCATAATACCCTCTAGGCCCATTCATGTTTCACAAATTCCATTCTTGCTTTATGGATGAGAATTATTCCTGTGTGTGTGTGTGTGTGTGTGTGTGTGTGTGTGTGTGTGTGTGTGTGTGTGTGTGTGTGTGACGTCTTCCTTATCCATTCATTTACTGATGGGCACTTGGGTTGCTTCCTTCCGTATCTTGACTGTTGTAAATAATACTGCAATGAACTAGGGGTTTTCTTTGGACATGTTTTCTTTGGTTAAATGCCTAGGAGTGGATTTGCTGGATAATATCGTACTTACATTTTTAAATTTTTTTCAAGAGTCTCCATACTGTTTTCCATAGTGGCTGCACCAATTCAAATTCCCACCAATAGTGCATTATCCAACACTGCTTATTTGATATATTTTTGACAATAGACATTCAGACAGATGTAAGGTAATATCTCATTATCGTTTTGGTTTGTATTTCCCTGATGATTAGTGATGTAGAACATCTTTTAATGTGCTATTTCGCCATCTGTTGCCAAAGTTTTTCTGCGTCTGTTGAAATGATCATGTGATTTTTATTCTCCAATTTGTTGCCGTAGTGTATAACATTGACTGATTTGAGGATATTGAAAGATCCTTGCATTCCTGGGATAAAACCCACTTGATCATGATGTATATGCGTTTATGATTATTTTAAGATGCTCTTAAGTTCAAACAAATTTTTTTAAAACCTTGCTTTTTTAGTTCTCTACCCACTCTGCTGGTTTTGACATATTTGACATCTTTTTTGTTTTTTGTATCCCTTAACTGCTTACTGTAGATAAAGATTATCTTAGTCTTTTCTCCTTTAACCTCAAACTAGCTTTATACTTGGTTGATTTACTACCTTTACCAGGAAGATTTTTCCTGTTGTAATTTTTGTGTTTCTCCTTGTGGCCTTTTTTCACTTAGGGAAGCGTCTTTAACCCTTCTTTAAAGCTGGTGTGGTGGTGGTGAACTCTTTGAGCCTTTGCTTGTCTGTAAAGCTTCTGATTTCTTTACCAAATCTGAATGAAAGCATTTGCCAGGTAGAGCTTTCTTGGTTATAGGTTATCTTTTATCATTTCAAATATATTGTGCAACTCCCTTCTGGCCTGCAGGATTTCTGCCGAAAAGTCAGCTGACAGCTTTACGGGAGACTGCTTGTTCATAATTTGTTGCTTTTCTCTTGCTTTTAAAAATAGTTTCTCTTTCTCTTTAATTTTTGCCATTTAAATTATAGTGTGTCTTGGTTTATTCCTTTTCAGTTGGATCCAGTTTGGGACTCTCTGTACTTCCCGGATCCGGGTATCTGTGCCCTTTCCCATGTTAGAGAAGTTTTCAGCTATTATGTCTTCAAATGTCTTCTCTGCCCATTTCTCTCTTCTCCTTCCGGGACCCCTGTAATGTGGATGTTGATAGGCTTGGTGTTGCCCCAGTGTCTCTTAAACTGTCCGCATTTCTTTTTATTCTTTTTTTCCCCCTCTGTCCAGCTCAGTGACTTGTACTACTCTGTCTTCCAGCCCACTGATCTGTTTATCTGTATCATCTGATTTACTGTTGATTCCTTCTAGCATACTTTTTACTTTAATTTACTATACTTTTAAATCTCTGGTCTATCTTTATGTTTTCTGACTCTTTGTTAAGAATTTCTAACTTCTCACTCTGTTCAGCAAATCCTCTGAGTCCTCTGAACACCTTTATGATCGTTACCTTGAACTCTTATCAGGCAGATTGCTTTTCTCTACTTCATGTAATTCTTTTTCTGGGGCTTGTCCTCTTCCAAATTTTGAACATGCTCTTCTGTCACCTCATTTTGCCTAATCTGCCGTTTCTATTTCTTTGTATTTGGGAGGTTGTTTATATTACCTGACCTTGAAAAAGTAGCCTTTTGCAGGAGACATCGGTGCTTCCCGGCAGCTCATTCCATTCTGGTCACCAGAGCTCTGGGGGTGCCTCTAATGTAGGCTGTCTGGGTCCTTCTGTTGCGATGGTCTGACAATGTAAGCGGTCTGGTGGGCCCGGCTGGCCGGTGGTCTAGTTGGTTGCCAGGCCTTGGCTGTGGAGGCTGCCAGTCGCTGGTGTGCAGGGCTGAGGTAATCGCGGTGTAAGTCTTAGCTATACCATGTCTCTGACCTCTTACCTGTCTTGTTGTTTTCTTCTCTAAATCTTTATTTGTAAAAGATCTTTTCTGCAATTCTTCTGGTCTTTCTCATCAATGGTTGCTCTGTAATAGTTGTAATTTTGGTATGTCTGTGGTTAGAAGTGAGTTCAGGGTCTTCGTACTCTGCCATCTTGGCCACTCCCCCTCCATGATTGTCATCTTATACTTTCAACTGCAGGGGCATTCATGTTTATTTCCTTTAAGTGACCAAAATCCCTGATTTATAGATGAAGAAGCAAACACAGGGAAGTTAAACTGTTGCTGCTAATTGCATAGTTACATAGTAGAAGAGCTAGGTTTAGAATTAATGTCTCACGAGTCTCACCACAGTGTTTTTATAACCTGAATAATAGTAAGTTATAATTGCTTTCATTTGTTGTGTTGGGCCATGTGTTGTACTAATTTCTGTATATACACTGTTATATTTAAGTCTTACAGAAATTTTATGAGGTAGGTTTTTTAATCTTCGTTTCGCAAGTAAGGAAGCTGAGCTGTGAGCAGTGAAATAGCCTTTCCGAATTAGGCTCCACTCAGCTGCCTCTTTTACTTAATAAGTGTTATCTCTTCTTTTAATTTGTATAACTTTGTAGATTGTCCCCAAATACTAGAATTTGAGAATATTTTATTCTATAGCTCCAAGTATTTAGGAAAAATAAAAGCATATTTAGGTTTATAATTAGAAGTGGATGAGATACATCTCTGAAGTTACTAGAGGGGTATATCTTGATCAAGGGCTCATTACTGGCCAGTTGTATGAGTAAGATATTTTTATATCTCAGGAATTTTTCACAGTAATCTTATAACATATAAATAATTAATTATCCCATCTTGCCTGGGATGTAAAGCATAGTGAAGTAAAATAATTTGCCCAAGATGGTTATTAATAAACAGTAATAGTAGAATCTGAACCAAGTATTGAAGGTTTTACCTTCAAAACCCTTATTTTTATAGCAATCTTTTAAGATTCTACCCTAGAGGGAGAGTATTCCAGGCAGAGAGACCAGCCAGGGCAAGGGCCTAGGAATATTGCAGTGAACATAGCCAACAAAAACCCCTACTCTCATAGACTTTACATCCTATCTGTCAGGGATACAATAGACAAAACAAATAAATAGTTTGTTGGCAGATAAGTGATAAATTTAAAAGGTTAATTAGGGAAAGGGAGTAAGGGATTTGTAGAGGGTGATGGGGTCACACTTTTGGAGGAGATAGCCTGGAAAGATCTCTCCAGCAGGTCACATTGAAATAAAGACCTAAGGAGGGAAAGATGGCAGTCATTATTATATCTGGGGCAAAAGTGTTCTAGTTGAAGGAAGCAACAAGTACAAAAGCCCTGAGGCAGAATAACACTTGGTATATTTGATAAAAGCAAGGAAGCTAGTGTGCTAGAATGGAGGGAGGGAGGATGTATGTAGTAGTAAGAGATGACATTAAAGAGGGAACAAAGTAGGGTCTATAGGCCATTGTAAGTAGTTTGACTTTTCCTCTGAGTAGATAGAAAGCCATTTAGGACATTTGATCTAGATTTATTTTTAAAGAACCAACTCCAGCTACTATGCTAAGAATAAATTGAAAGAGAGCAGAGGCAGAAGCAGAGAGACCAGTAGGGTGTTATCACAACAACTGAGATGAGAGATGCCTGGATGGAAGCTGTAGAGGAAGTTAGATGTTGTTAGATTCTGGATATATTTTGAAATCCTATCAGTAGGACTTGCTCATGAATTTTATGTGGGGTGTGAGAAACATATTAGAATTACAAGTTATTTTTGTATTGTATCTTAATAACTGGAAGAATGGAATGATTATTTACTCTGTTGGGAAATATTATGGCAATGATAGGTTGGCAGGTGAAAATGGAAGTCCCAATAGGATATGTTATGTTTGCAGTTCCTATTAAACATTTGAATGGAAATGTCAAATAAACTCTGTCCGTGTGTGTGTGTGTGTGTGTGTGTGTGTGTGTGTGTGTGTGTGTGTGTGTGTTGCTATTCAAGGGAAGTGTCCAGGCAGGAATAAATTTGGTAATTCTTTGGTTTATACATGATTTTTTATTTTTGCTTACTTTAAAAATGTTTTATTGAAGTGTAGTTGATTTACAAGGTTAGTTTCAGATGTATGCACATGATTTTTAAATACAAGGACTAGATAAGATAACCTTGGGAATCTCAGTGTGGAGTGAGAAAAATAAAAGGCCCAAGGAGGGGCCATGAAATGTTTGGATATCGGAAAGATGAGGAGGAATAAGCTAATGAAAGGAAAGAGAGGGTGCAGTGAAGGAGGAGAAATTCAAGTGAAGAAATTGTTTTCATACAAAAAGAGTGTGAGCAACTCTATCAAATACTGATTATAGGTCAGGTAGATGAGAACTGAACAATTGATCAATAAATTGAATGATGTGGAGGTCATTGGTTACTTTTACAGTAATATTTTGGACAATGGTAGAGAAACAGCCTGATCTGAGAAGCTTAAAGGAGAATGAGAGTTTTTTGTAGAGGAGAGGAACAAAATGTATTGGTACCTAGAGGGGAAAACGGGGTCAGAGAGGTACATTTTTTTCCTCCCTCCTTTTTTTTTAAACTTTGGAGAAATACCAGCATTTTTGAATGCTACTGATGATACAGGAAGGAGAAATGGGTCTTCAGTTGGATCACAGATAATATACTTATTGTAAGAAGATGGGAGACAATGTAGGTACACATACACAGCTAGCCATTGTGATAGTGGGGCTTCCCTGGGACTCACACTTGATGAGATGGAGTTTAGTGCAGATGATAGTTTTAAGAAGTGCCCTTGGAATCACCCACTGGAAGGGAGGGGGAAGGAGCAGATGTGGGAGGAGAATAATTTGAGCTGTGATACAGGCCCAACAACAGCCCCAGCTGACACCATGGAGGGTGTTGAAAGCTACAATGGCTTGTCAAGGTTGTCAGGAGTTGGGCCAAGGTGGTCAGGTCATTATACCCTCTCATTAAACAACTGTTGGCTCGGTGCCACCTGAGGTAGGGCTGTAACCTGGGATGAGCTGATTCTCTGTGGTGAAGTCAGTTCCTGAAGGGGCTAACAGCTGAAAACTGTCTGTCACTAGAACTCCCAACAGTTGGGACAAGTTGTTTCTGTGGTTTTCAGTCAAGGTACCATTCAACAATCACATATTTATTTAAAAGACTATTTAGAATCGTGCTTGTTGTAGAATATTTTATGGAAGCCTTTACATGCAAACAAATGGCTATGTATTGAAAAATGCTCATTTAATTTTCTCTGTATGTATGAATTATTTCTTCATTCTTCACTACTTTTCTCATTTCTATGTCTTTCATCTGTCAGAAGGTGATTTTAATATGACTTGCTTATGAAGATTATTTCTAAATTTCTAAAACCAACTTGGTCTAACTTCCAAATGCTGAATTGCTTTTTTCCTAATACACTTTTTTAATGTATTAGGAAAAGATACAAAAACAACCACATTGAGTTTGATTTGCCAACTCACTACTTATTAACTGTATACCATAGTCAGGTTTTTATTTGCTTTTCATATACATTTAGTAATCTTTAAAACAGAGAAATTAATATTTAAACTTCAGGAAACTTGGCATAGAGTAGGTATGCTAGTAGCTAGTGTAATTATTATTCATTCAATCTTTATTTCCCTTTTTTTTAAAACATTTTACAATGTCAAAGATAGTTTCTGAATGCAGTCTGACCAATTTTTATTACAGGGTATTTACATAGGACACACACACAAAATAGGACAATAACCTGAATGATATTGATGATAATAACATGAACAGCAGGAAAAACAAATTAACTTGATAAAAGACTTCAATACTTAAACCCTTTACAGATGAGGCAGCAAATACTGAGGGAATATTAGAAAACTTGTCAGTTATTTTTATAGAAATCATGGACATTAAAGCCATGAGGTCCTTCAGAAAGAACAGTCATCTTAGTTCCTCAGTCTTACAGTCTTCCATATGAATCTCAGATCCAAACATTAATAAAAGTCCTGAATTTTAGAGTCATATTAAAATTTTTATTTTTATTCATGTTTTCCCCTTAAAGATCAAAAATAGAACATAGGAACAGATTTTTTACCTTCTGTAAGTGACAATAAAATAATCAAAACCTCATTCATGAAAGTTCTTTTTTTTTAATGTCTCTCCTTGATATATGCAATGTTTAATCTATGAAAATAATGTGATAAACACTCACACTAAGTTCTCTGATGAGTGGCTACAAACTGCTTTCTGTTCACAATGAGATCAAAACAGCCAGCTGTATTTTTATTCATACTGTTCTCTATAGTTGCCATCCCCACTCCAACCAAGAATTTTTTCACATCAATTTGGCCTCAGATAAAGCAGAACCTTGTCTGACACAAGGACTACTTTTACATTAAAATCCTTTGTGGTTTTATGTTTTTTTCCTAGGAGGAAGAATTTAAACAAGTAAAGTACACTCTCTGTGAAAGTTTAGGCTTCTCTTTAGTGTTTCTCAGTATGTCATTATGAAACAAAAGGATCTATTCACAGTTGAAAAAAATCCATTTATCTTTGCACTGGTGATGCCATAGCTTCTAGGAAATAATGACACAGAAACAATTCCATGAGGGAATGTTGACTTGGATCTGTATTAACGGATTATACGAAATAAAGCAATTATAGCTGAGTGTTATCTTTTGGGTCATTGTGATCTCAAAACACAATTCAGGTCATAATTATTATATAATATTCTTTTGTTTTTTGTGTCTAATTTCTAGGCCATGCCCATACTTCAATTTATCAGAAATAGGCATTAATTTAGGACTGTTTTCTATTAAAATTTTCTTCTAAATACAGTAGTAGGTTGATTTGAAATGTCATAATAAGCACAATATAAATTTGTATTAAATGTATTGGAAGCTATATATATGCTTTTCAGAAACGTTTAAGAAATTCAGTGAAAATAAATTGATACCCAAATAGCCTTCCAGATTTATAAATTCAATGAGGATGAAAAGAGGAAAGCAAAACCATATAATCTCTGAAGAGATACTACAGCCCCAGTGCAACTACTGCCTCACTGTGTGTTTCCTGTGCTGTTTTTAGGAGTCAAAGGAAGTCAAATGAGAAATATCACCATGCTTTGTTTTCCATATTGAGATTATATGTTGGAAAAAGGGCAGTTTCTATCCCTAAGGGTCAATGCATATGAATTAAAGCCATGAGTTGTACACATTTGAAATTGAATGAACTTGATTTAATAAAATTAGAAGTTAGTGTGTATGTTTTCAAATCACCAGAAAAACAGTAAAACTAAAATAATTCTTTCTTCTTCCCACTTGGTGAAGTACTTAACTATTTACAGTGAAACAGAATTATTTGGAAAATCCTAAACACTTTCTTCAATAATGAATACCTCTCTGACTATTTATTTATTTGGCATTATGCCTTTACCGTTTATTAGTCCTTCATGATTTTGAATGTATTCTAAAAGGTTTGATTGGAAATTCAGCAAATAAGTAAACTGTAACCCATCTCACAAAAAAGTAAGCAATAGGGCCCCTCTTAGAATATTAAAGTTAATGAGTTATCTCCTTCCAACCATTCAGTATATTTTCTTAACTGCTTACTTTCATCATTTGCCTGATTAATAAACATTAAATTTGAGTGTCTACACTGTATTACTATGAAGCATACTATTTTAGCATGAAATAATGAAGTTAAAAAAAAATCCTCTCCTATGATTGGTAAATAGTGAAAGGAAATGCAGAACATTTTCAAGAATCATTTCTCACCATAGGGACATGATTTCACAAACTGAAACTTCTGGAACAATGTTTATTTATAAAAATATTGAACTTCTATTTCCAAGAAACTATTCTAAAAATTATGTCTTTAGTCAACCTAGTCCAAGAAAAAGGCAAAGTTCATATACACAAAGGTGTGAGTAGATAAAAAATAGTAACAGAAATACAAATAGTACACATCATTCTTAGGCCACTTTATTTTTAGGAGTATTTTCAAATTGTGCAAATGCAGTATAGTTTAAGGGAAGGCAGTCGAATCCCAATCAATGCAACAGTCCTACATACGTATAAGTGCATGTTTGACAGCTATAATGCTTCTCGGGTAATCAAAATGGATGAGTGTAATTAATTTGTACATACCATTTCAGGTTTCTATAAATGAAAGGAACATGACTTTTTCACTCATAAACATTATATAAAAGAACCCCTTATATCTTCATCATATTTTGTTAGACTACCACAGGTCTCTCTAATTTGGCAAATTCATGCTTGGTTTTACACACCATTCTTAGCATGAGACCTAATGAGGCAGCAGGTGGACACCAGGCACCCCTAACCACTTCTGTTTCTCTTCTTGTTATGTATGAATGGGTTTGGTTGGTAGTAGAAAAATTAATATGTAGGAACTATTATAAAAAATAAGAAACTATTTAGTGTGTTATAAATGTATTATTTGATTTCTTCCTCCACTGGCAAGTTGTATGCACTATTACATAAAAATTTGGAAGGTGCATATAATCTGAAAATCATGGTATTTAAAATTGGATGTTATGGATTTATTATTAAGGCCCTCCTGTCACTACTTAACAAACAAAAAGAAACCGTGTCTGGATAATGGTAGAAAAGTAAGTATGAGTTACAAAAGTTGTAATTCTTTAAGCTCCTTTTTGACTTGCATCTAAATTCTGTGTTGTGTTGACAGATCTGGGAAATTTCAGTGGCCGGACCAGAAGTGCAGTCTCTGTGAGGGAAGGCCAGGGTGTTGTTCTGATGTGCTCTCCTCCGCCTCATTCACCAGGTACAGTCGGATCCCATTCTATATTGCTTCTGCTCTCTTTTACTATGTGCTCATTCTTTTTTTTAAATTGAAGTATAGTCAGTTACAATTTGTCAGTTTCTGGTATACAGCACAATGTCCCAGTCATGCATAGGTATACATATATTTGTTTTCATATTGTTTTTTCATTAAAGTTTATTATAAGATATTGAATATAGTTCCCTGTGCTAAACAGACGAAATTTGTTTTTTTAATCTATTTTTATATGTAGTGGCTAACATTTGCAAATCTCAAAGTCCCAAATTTATCCCTTCCCACCCTCTTTCCCCTAGTAACCGTAACATTGTCTACTATGTCTGCGAGTCTGTTTCTATTTTATAGATGAGTTCATTAGTGTCCTCTTTTTTTCTTTTCTTTTTTAATTTGGAGTCCACATATGAGTGATATTATATGATATTTTATATGCTCATTCTTTTAGACTGGGTATTGACTGGGGAGCATTCAGGTGAAATGTGCACAGTTTTCTGGAAGTGTACCAGAGTACCACATGAGTAATTAAAGATCATATACTCTAAATGTCATCAGACAGGAGACTGAGCTTCTCTGATAAGATTGCTTTATTGCCTTTCTTACCGTTGGCTCTCTGGTTGTCGCTGCCTGCCACCAGTGAGGAATATATTGCCCAGAGCACAAGGATAGTGATAATCTAAGAGAGCAGAAAACTTTTCAAAATTATTTGGACTGTCAGAGTTGAGTTAACTGAATTCCAATGTGCATCTTGTTTCAGAAGATAAGCTGGAAACTGGGTTGTTTATGGTGGTGTTTGTCACACTGGAACAGAAACAGCTAAGAAATATTTTTTTTGAATTTTAAATAAAACCGTAATTTATTTGTTATTTTCTGGCTACTTGAGCTCTTGTTTGTAAAAGTCATGGTAATGGATAAGTACTTCATGGGGTTTGGAGGAACAGAATCATAAACTGTGCTCAGATTAATTATATTCCCTTTTGCCAACGCACAGCTAGTTAGACCCATTTTGTTAAGTCCTAGAGTGTGAGATGAGTAACTCTTTGTACCTCAGCATTGTTTTCCTATAATACAGTTTAAGAAAGGCCAGCATCAATTAGAGAGAGAGAGAATCAAATGTCCATTTCTGTCTGAGAAGCAATGAGGACCTTAAAGTTAAATGGAAACAGAATCCAGGACCCTTGTACCTCAATCAGTTTTTCCTCTTTGTTTAGTGTAAAAGCTATACTCATTTCTAGGTTGTATTATTAGTGTAGTTTTGGGGCCCAATTCTGTTCTACCATTGATAGTTCTCATCATAAATTACAGTAAGACCTCAATCAATTTTTTTAAAGCTTCTCATATTTATCTGACCCTCCTAACTTTTTTTTTTTCAATTGAAAAAAAGTAAATTATGTTTCCACAGGAAAATATTTTTGAAAACATTTTGTTTGGAAACCCAGATAATAATCACTATGAGGAATAATTTGTGTTGCAGCAATCTAATTCTGATGTCAATACAGTCACTCCAGACCTATCGTGAGCAGTTGGTGAACTTTGCAGTAAACATATCTAGTCTTACCTGACTATGTTTTACCTTTTTTTAGAATGAATTTTAGTAGGTTTAGGAGAATCTTATGGATTTAACACATGTTATATCCAATATCGGGTAATTAGTCAGATATAGTTTGAAGAGAAGTATTAGATAAATAAGTGTTAGAGACAAAACGCAAAGGGGAGACAGAGGAAGGGGAGGAGGAGAGATAGGAGGGAAGTGGGGAGGGAGGGAGGGGAGGGGAAGGGGGAGGGAGGTGGGAGAGGGGAGGAGGAGGAGGAGGAGAAAGAGGATGAGAAAGGAACAGGCTCTAGAGAGGATGAAAGTGTCCATCACCAGATTCACAGGGGTTAACAATAAGCAGTGGCCTCTGGGAAAAAAGCAAGATTTTCCTCAAATACAATCTGTAATTCAAGGTTGTTGAAATATTGGTTAAAAAAATGAAATAGGAGAGGTTGGTATAAGAAGCAGAACTGTAAGATTACTCAGAGACAAATTAGCCAATTGGCAGGAAAAAAAAAACTATATACAAAATGTTTCTAATGAGAAAAAATAGTATAATGAGTTGCATACATGATAAACATAAGATATGACTATGTATTAATAATTGATTACATAAATAAAAATTTGATCTCTGAGGTCAACAAGAATAAAGTTAGATGACTGCTATTGTATATATGTCATAAGGAATATTAAACTGATTATATCGTTTAAAATTGTAGGAGAGGTTCTATTCTAGCGTTAATGCTAAATGATTCGAGGAATCCTTTAACCTAATTGAACTCTACAAGCCACTGATCCTAGCTCCTTTTCCCCACTCTTCCCCTCCTTTGATTCTCACTTCTCTCCTTCATTCATTATCATTTTCTTCCATATAGTCTTACGTTCTTCATCCTTTTTTGGCTTCCTCACAATGACTTGACAGTTGGCAAAACTCTAATCTTGATGTAAATTCATTTTTCAGCCTACTGCTCACCTGAAACTACTCAGCTTAATATGACTGTAAAAAAAGAGAGAGAAAGAGAGTCATGCAGACTAATATAAATTTAAAATCAAAACTATGAATTTCAAGTGCATTTTTATGCTGACCGGAAATTAAGGCAAAAAACAAAATTGAGTCCTATTATTGTGATTTTTGTCAGGCCTTCAATTTTTCTCCCCTTCTCACTCTCAGCTAATAACCATTTTCATTGTGAAAAGGAAGGCAATTAGAAGAATCCTTCCACAGGCCTTCATCACCAAGTCACAGACTTGTTAACCTCCATTGTCACTCTCCAACTTCTCTTTTGTAGTATAGATGCACGGCTGTGCTTCTAAGGCCAATCCCTCACCATGTGCACTGTAATTCATCCTTCTTTATCTATTTAAAGAAATTGCTTTAGTAATTCTCTTTTCTCTCTTCTACATCTTTACCAGAGGTTGTTTATTCTCTTGTGGATTATTCCCAACAGCTTGCAACCAGTAGTGTCCCCTTCTCCACCTAAAAACAAAACAAAGCAAAGGAATCCTCTCTTGACTTACGTCCTTTTCCAGCTGCTACCTCATTTTTCTGCTCTTCTCCACAGCAAGACGCATCAAAAGCTTGGTCTGTACATACGCCATCCAATTCAACTCCCCCAATGGTGTCTGTCTGTCTCTTTCTGTCTCTCTGCCTCCTTTCTGTCTCTTCCTCTTGTTAACTGATTTACTGAGATCCAACTTTTATCCCAGAAAATTCACCTATTTTAAGTGTACAATTCTATGAGTTTTATATATATAGTTGTGCTACTATAACCAAAATCCAGTTTTGGCCACTTCCATTATTTCACAAAGACGCTTCCACCCATGTCCCCATGCAATCACTGATCTACTTTCTATCTCTACATTTCTGCTTTTTCTGAAAATTTTATTTTAGTGGAATCATACAATATGCCGTCTATGTGTGTATATGTGGGTGTGTGCCTGTGTGCATTTAACTTCTTGTATTTAGCTTAATATGTCTAAGGCTCATCCATTTTGTAGCATTTGTCAGTAGTTAGTTACCTTATTTCACTGAAGAGTATCTCATTTTATGGACACACCCGCTTCTGTTTACCCATTCCTCAGTTGATGGATAATTGGATTATTTTCAGTCCTCAAGTTGGTAGCTCCTTCCTTTATAAAATACTTCCTTGCAGGATTGCACACACTTGTTTTCCTCTAACCTTACTTCCCAATCCCCCTGCTGATTTTGCCCATCTCCTCAAGTTCTTTAATATTGCAGTCCCCCATGTAAGTGTCAGTCTTTCAACTTCTTTCCTTAATATGCCCTCATTCCCTTAGATTTCACCTCAAAATAAATTTTAAATCCTGACATCTCCTACATAGATTTCTCCAACCAAGAATCTGGCCTGTATATCTGACAACCAATTTGACGTTTCCACTTGGGTGACTAATTGGCACCTCAAGCTTGACCATGACTAAAGCCGAAGTCCTGGTTATATCTTCCCCAAATCTGCTGTCTTTTCCACCTCAATTAATGGCAACTCTGTTCCTTACAATTCATCAGCCTTAGAGTCATTCTTAACCTCTCACTTTTTCTCACGCCCCACATAGAAACCATCAGCAATTTTATTGGCTTTACTTGAAATTTTATCCAAAAACTGACCATTACTCACACCCTCCACTGCTAGTTCTCTAGTAGAAACTACCATCCTATTTTACCTGGGTTATTACAGTAGCCTCTTAACTAATCTTGCTTATTTTTTGCCTTTACCTTTTTTCAATCTGTTCTCAACATAGTAGCCAGAGTGATTCTCTAAAACTAATGTGTCATGTCAACCTTCTGCCCAGAACTTTCTAAAAACTCCCCATCTGCCAAAGACTGAATTGAGTTACCCCAAAATTCATATGAAGCCCCAATTCCCAGTGTGTTGGTATATGGAGATGGGTCCTTTGGGAAGTAACTAGGTGTATAGAAGGCCCCGACAGTAGGGCTCTCATAATAGGATTAGTGCCCTTATGGGAAGAGACACCAGAGAGCTCTCTCTCCCCAGTGTGAGAATATAGTGAGAAGGTGGCCATCTGACAGTCAGGAAGACGTTCTCACCAGAAGCAGACTGAGCTGGCACCCTGATCTAAGACTTCCATCCCCCAGTGTTGTGAGAAGTGAATTTTTGTGTGTAAGCCCCCCAGGCAGACGAACACACCGTTTCATTTGGAGTCAAAGCCCAAGTCCTTTCAGTGGCTTGGAGAGTCCCCACCGTTGGGCTCCACATAACCTCTCCGACCTCATCTGCTCCTCTCCCTCCTGCTTTCTTCTGTGTAGCCTCATTGGTCTCCCTGATGTTCCACACGTCACTAGTCATGGTCTTGCCTCGAGTCTTTGCAGCTGCTCTTCCCTGTGCCCCATCCCTCTTACGCTGGGTGTGTGAGTGGCGTGCCCATCACATTCATGTCTTCCTTCAAATCTCCCATTCATAGTGAAACCTTTCCTGATTTTCTTCTTTTGATATGCACCCTCACAATTCCTTTCCTCTTCCTCTGCTTTCTTTTCCTCTATAATATTCATCGCTTTCCATGGACTGTACAAATTTATTTACTTGTTTATTCACTGTTTATCTCCTTGAATTAGAAGGTAAATTCCATGAGAACAAAATTTTCATAGCTTTGGTTCAGTGTTGAGCTCCATGCCTAGAACAGTGCCTGGCACAGGGGAAGAGCTCCAAAAATATCTACTGAATGAATACATGCATAATACTCATAAATAAACAAAGTTAGCCAAGGTTTTTAGCCCATATATAAGTGTCAGAAACTTTGAAAAACAAATCATAAACAAGAACAAGGAAAAATAGATCAGCTATGTTGTAAGAAAACTTTTCTTACCATTTACCTTTTTCTAATAATGATGTTATGAATTATAGAATAGACAAATGAAATATGAGTCACATCATCAATATGGAAGAATAAAATATAACATTTTATACTTTTGTAAAAACAACCAACTGAAATCTGAATGAGTGGATTAATTTGTTGGGATCACAGTCATAATGAGAAATAGTGAGTTATAGTGCCTTGCTTGATCAATTCAAAGGAGAACTTTGAAAATGTCTTGGGGAAGTCAAGTCACAAATTCTTGCTGATGAGGCTGGGTAAGTGTAGCAAGAATAAGCCAGGGCTACTTGGGGAGAGAGGTCTTGGGTTTGAGTTCCTGCTCTGGCACATGAGCTACGTCCTCAGCCATTGCCTTCATTTAGGGGGGATTAGCGTGTGCACCTGAAGTGAGTAAATAACCTGATGCAAACCAGAAATCTCAGACCCACAATTCTGTCACATGTAGATCATCACAACATACCTGGCTAACTGATGCTTGATTGTTTTTTGTTTCCCACTCTTATTTTAATTCTCTCTTTCAAATTATAATTAGTTTATTATTTTGTTTAGTCAGAATTTTGCTATGTGAAGTAAAGTGTTGGAAGTAAAAGTTTACCATTATTTTTATCTCCCCTAGTAGATTGCATGTTCCTTAAGAGTGCTAAACTTGCTACATCCTTTTATATCTGCAAAATTTAGCACAGTGTCTGACACTTAGTAGGCATTCATTACAGACATGTTACATAGCTGAAAAATTGTGCTGTTTCTAATAGGAGTTTTGCAGGGCTTTAGACAGTCGCCGTCACCTCCTGCTATTAGTTTATCATAACCAGCTGATCTTTATGACAGATATTTGGGTCACCTAATATCACATTCAAATATTATTATTTCAGAGTATAGCAGCTGCCATGATTCAGTGGTAACCATGTGAAATTATAAATAGTTTATACATCAGAGAAGATTAAATAATATTCAGAAATAGCCCAAAGATCCATTTTCTCATTACCTCAAACGGATGTACGATGCATTTTTTTTCCCTGTGAATAAACGCTGAAGCTAGAATTGACTTATTTGCTAAATTTCCCTGTTTACTTCCCAAGAGACCAATATGAATTCCTGTCAGTAAAGTCTGTGAATAAAAACATCTTGATTGGATGGTGAAATAGTTACTCATCTACGAGGAAAGAGATGTATCTTTCTAGACTTAAACACATCTGCTCAAAATGATTTTGGTTGCCAAAATACATGTCTGTCAGTTTAGTAAGTTTGAAATTCAGGGCTATACTGTAAGGAAAAGCTCTGTGAAAATGTAGAAATAAGCCTCATAAAACCTGTAACCAAATACAGAATTACTTTATGGTTTAGAAGTTACCACCATCGATACTTTTAAATAAAAACATCAGTAACTACTATTTTACCTTAAATGTGTTTTGGTCCTATTATGTGCAGAAGCATTATCTCAGAAACTTACATCAAAGTGCAACTTAAAGCTTCTTATACAAAATATTAAGCTGTAGTTAAAAAAAATACAAATATAACACTTTACATTATAACAATAATATTTTCACAATTACTATTCCCTGTAATCTTTGCAAAATATGAGAACTAGAGATTATTTGTCATCCCTGTTGCATTGATGAGGAATCTAAACTTCAGAAAGATTAAGTGAAACACCAGAGATCTCTTCCTTGGTAAATGATGGAACCAGGGTTTTGATCTTTGATATAATTTATGCCATATAATGTGCATTTTGGATAAAGCTATACTAAAACCTTTATACCATGAATACTGTCAACTGAAATAAATGCACAGCCAAAAGTTGAGAGTTATGTTTTATTTGGCGGACAGTGCTGAGGACTCGAACCCCTTCGAGCCCGGAATGACAGCCTCTCAGATGGCTCTGAGGGACTGCTCCGAAGAGATAGGGGAGGAGCCAGGATATACAGGAGTTTTCAACAAAGACCAGGTAGTTGGAACATTAAAAGATTACTTGTTAACTAAAGAAAACCAGACATCTCAAGTTAAAGAATTTAGTGCTTTTCTTTGTATGAGAGGAAGCAAACATTCGGGCTCACTGAATTCATTCCTTTGACAAGCACCTAGCTACCTAGGCTTTTCTTATTCTGTCTTTTCTTATTCTGAGCCCGCTCAGAGGGCACCACTGTGAGTGGCTGCAGAGGCCGGGCTGCAGGCTTGTCTTCACTGCGGGTGGCGGCAGCCGCTGATGACTTGATGGTTTCAGTGTTCTTTGTTTACTGATGTGGTTTGCAGTATTTTTCATTCACAATACAAACAATCCCTTTTTTAACAATGAAATTATCAGCCTCTCAAGAATAATGCTAATTTTTCATATCAAATATTATACTTACCTTTCATTCAACAAATGTTTATTGAGTGCCTGTTATCTTTTATCTAGTGACTTTAGTCTGTTTATATTTATTTCTATCATCTTATTTTGTACTAGTTACTTTGCTTTTTCTATGATTAATTTGCCCTCATTTTGTTTTTGCTGTCTTTTGTTTTTCATTAATGGAGGATTTTTAAATGCATTTTTCTTCTTCTTGTTGAACCAACATTTTTAAAGAATGAAAGTTATTTGGTAGAGGGACGTTTTAAGAAAGTGTTGAGGGTTGGAGTTAGGATGTCAAAGGCATAATGCATAGAGGAATAACAAAAATACACATCTCTGAGACTGGATCTGGTTAAAGTGAGCCAAGAAGACTATAGGGTGAGTGGTCATCATGGTAGTGGAGAGGTCACTGCATCGATGGCTTGCTGCATTTGGTGATACTGGTGTCCTTCATCTTTACCTGTTCTGACTTGGAGCAAAACTTTAACTTGCTGTTCACTTTTCTCTTCCAAGGAAGATATTCTCTTGTGAGACTCTAATGCCTTGCATAGACAATCTAGGATTTCTTGGACCTCATTCTTGTAAATTTCTTTACCCTAAGGCAGGTTCTGTAACCAGGGCTTCCCACCCAATGTCTTGAGAGGCAATTGTAGCAAGACTTGTGTCCACATTTAGCTGCAAGGAGTTGGTTCAAACAGTGTAAACAGACAGAACACAGTAGCTCTTCCATAAGATGTGGTAGATCTGAGGCAGCCACTGTCCCCATCAAGAAGTTATCTGGGACTCTAATTCCTCTACCCTAGACCTATATCAGAATATTATTCTCCATCCACTTTCCAGCTGGAAACTCTTGTTTCCCATCCACCTTCAGTGCTTTATTTGACTGGATCCTTACATAACCAGTAAACCTGTTTTAGGTCACAGTTGTAAACCCCTTGAGTTTAATATTTTCAACTCATTCAGTCCTTAAATTCTCATATAAGATGTAGGTTGTCAAAGGTCTGGAAGGCACTCTCAACCACCAGCTTTGGTAACTCTTTAAATGCATTTTTCCTTCTACTCATTTCAAAGTTATATTTTTCATTTCTGTTATTTTTAGAAATTGTATGTGAAATCTTAGTATGCCTACTTAAAATCACTCTGATCACTTTGAATATGGTTGCTTTGGTGATTAATTGATCCATTTGTTCATTCATTAGTCAAAGAGATTTTGAGCAAGAAAAGGAACTCAAGTTCATGGCTGAGAAATAAAATTGGTTTAGGACAGAATTAAGAGTAGTTGAGTTGTGAATATATCAAGTGTTTAGGTACCTAGAGATATGACAGAAAACTTCATGTATATGTCTGAAGTCTAGGAAAAGAATCTGGGCGGAAGACTGTAATTTTAGGCATAATCAGCGTAGTTATCTCAGGATTGATTATGAGATTGATCGGGATCTCTCAGGGAGAGTGTTTACAGTGTGAACATCACGATTTCTCTTTCTGCAGTAAACGCTGTGGGGGAAAAAACAATAAAACAAGCAAACAAACAAAAAACAGTTTTTCTGTTTCTATGATACCAACCAGTTTAAATAGCTGCCAAATACTGAGAGGAATTTGCACATTTATGTGGCACAGTTTAAACAGATCAAAATTACACTGAAATAAAAAATATCTACAGTTCACTTTTTTATTTTTAACCTTCAAATGTTTGTAAGGACTTCTTTCACTTAACATGTTTTTGAGATCTACACATGTTACTGAGTTAGTAGCTAGTATCTTTAATTGCTAAACAGTATCCTTTTGTCTGATGGACCATAGTTTGTTTATCCATTCACCAGCTAATGATGATGACTCTTGTCAAATTTAGCCTATTATGAAGAAATCTTCTATGAGCACTGGGTATAGATCTCTGAGTGAATATATGATCTTGTATGATAGTTAAAGCATTTTTATATTATAGGTACACACATAGTCTTCATTTTCTCCATGAATGTAAGTTGCTTTTAGCATCCGTGCAGCTATAGGAAAATCCTGTCCCTACTATTGTTATGTTGCTATCATTCTGTTTGAAAATTTGCTTCCTTTTGGAATGACATACATTTTCCTATTCTGTAAATATGGAGTCTTTATAACACACATACTTTCTTTTAGAGTTAAGATTCCTTTCAATTTCTGTTTAAACAAACAAAAACAAACAGAGAACTAATGCTGATGCCCTTGAAGTGATTATATAAATAACAGTGGTTATATTTCTTTTCTTTTTCTTTATTTTTTTTTTGAAGGATCTTTTTTGTAACCCACAGAGTTTAGCTGTACCTGCATCTGCAGTCTACAGACAGAATCATTTGAAATTTTAACCAGCTGCACATATTTACTGGCAGTTTAAATACCAACTGACAATTGGTAAAAATCCCAATGTATATTAGAGGACCATGCACACATGATATAAGCCCTCAGAATATAGTTGTTATATGTTTCCCATAAAAACACTGTCCAAATTATCATGTCCACTTTTCTATCCACCTCCATTCCTTTCAAAGAAGTAGAAGAAATAATGGTTCAGACAAAACTGACAATAATCTATGATGAAATTGAAAAATAAACTAGGGCTGTACACTATAAAGGTTATTAATCCTTAAAAAGTACAAATGTTGCAAAAGTGACGATAACAAGAAAGGAGAAATGGTATCTCTAATCCATACTTATCTTCACATATGTGTATATTTACATCTATATCAGTAACTTTATATTTATGAGATATAAGGAGATTAATAAATCAATAACATCCTGACAGTCTTCAGATTTTATAAAAATATGTCTTAGAAGTACTGTACTGAAACTAGCCTTTACAACCGGGATTCCACAAGGGAATTAAACCCGACAGAAGATGATTTGAATGATTGTATTCTCAATTCTTCCAAAGATGGTTCATAGCTAGTGTTATTATTCTAAGTGAATAGGAAAGAAGTTATTTCAGTATATCCAATCCATGCCCTAGGGCATTAGAGATTAGATTGTTTTTAATAAGCAATATACTGGAAATATCATTGTTTGTCAAAATTATTTACTCTCCAATTTTATTTCAATGGCTGCACAGTATTCTAGAAAAATAATGTGATTTACTTAACCTCCACCCTGATGTTCAGTATTTCAGCTTATTATTTATGCGTATTGGAAGTAGCATTGCCATGAACTTTTATAGATATCTGTGTATGTTCTAAATTACTTCTTTATACTAAATTCCTAGAGATGGAATTTCCTTCTGAAAGAACCAGCTGTAAGGTTGTTGATAAGTATTAGCAAATGTCCTCCAAAAATAGTGCAGCGATGTAAATTGGCTTCATCTGGTCATCTGTGCGCTAGCTGTAAAGCTCTCTTCGTAGTCCACTTGAGCTCTATTTAGTATTACCCTTTGCCAAACCCCTGAACTTCAAATTGTTGGACTTGGTTAGACTTCTGTAGAGGAGGTTGTGTGTGGAGCACAGAGAACAGCTATGTTCCCTGGCCCCTCTTTCATTCCGCCCGGCTGGAACCAGTTCTCTCCTACTTTTGTAAAGGCATTCATTGCCTTTCCCTCACATGTGTTCTGACTGCCTTTCTCTAGTTTCATTTTGTCCTTGTATCAGGAATAAAGATTTTTATTCCTCCATCAAACCCATTTCAAGAAAGATACTTAACAGAGTAGAAAGAGGTCCAACTTCACAGCTCCAGTCTCTCTTCAGTGTTCAGATGGCATAGTCATTATTTTTACCTCCTGCTGAAGGCATTTGCAGAGGTTAAAAAAAAAAATCCCTTTACCAAGAATGAGAAGTAGCAGGAGGTGCAGAAATAAACATCCTCCTGCCCATTGGCTGATTCACTTAAAATACAATTAGCATGTTGCCTAAGCAAACACCTAGTTCATTTCAGTTTGGTAAAGTTCTAAGACCATATGTAGTTTTCTTTTATTTTTTTCCCTTCCCTTCAGAGAGTAATAGGACCTAGGCAAGCATTATCTAATTAATCCTTTGAATGGCTTCACCTTTTTCTTTTCCTTTCTTCAGAAGGACACTGCCTGCTGTTAAGTGCTTAGCTGCAAGTAGCATTTTTGGACTGGATGAGAAGAAATCCAGACTCTCCCAAGAAAGAGTGAAAGGGTCATGTGTGAACCTTATTAAAAAGTCCGAACAATATCAAATCTCATAGCCTTATGTCTCTCCAGCCCGCTGGACTGTTGGCGTCCTAGCGCGGGTCAGGGCGTACGGAGGAAACAGCTTTTGCAGATCAGGCAGCCAGATGTGACTAAGGAAATGAGGAAAGAGACATTTCAAGCACACTTTCACTCTCTCACCGTGTAAATAACCAGAACAGCCTTGGCTGGAATGGAAGTCCGTTGTCTTAAGTGTGGGGTTCTCCTTAAGCACTAAGCACGTGTTAGGCAGGGAAGTGTTGTAGACCCCTATTCCTTCATCAAAAACAAACGAAACAATATTTATAGGATTCTTACAACATAAGAGGCACAGGGCTAAGCTCATGCATGGATTAGTCAAATTAATACAATATGTATAAAAATACGTCTTTTTATTATTATTTTATTTTGTAAATGAATACACCAACGAGAAAAGGAAAAGCAGAGAATTATTTAGCCAGTACAGTGATTTTTTCTAAATGTATTTGTGTATTTAAGATAGACTTTTCAAAACAAATTTTAGCATCTTGTTAAGAATTCCCTTAGACCCATAAAAATATAATAAGCAATATGACTCTAATTAGAACATGCCCATATGTGACGGGGAGAAGACAAGTCAGCTGCTAAGAGCTGCAGTCCCAAGATTGCTTTGCAAAGCCAGTCTGGAGGCTAGCAATATAAGTGCTTTCTCTTAGATGCTGCTCTTACGTATTGCAAAGAGGTACTAAGCTAACAAGCCTTGGAAACGAGTGCCGTTAGACATGGCGGATCATTCATTGGAACCATTCTTCCCCTTGGGGAGAATGAAAAGTCTGGAGAGAGAGGACTGGCTGACCTCGTCCAATTAACACAGTACAGATGCAGGCAGAATGGCCAGCAGTGACAGGGCTGTGCTTCAGGGACGCGTGTTCCCGGGCTGTGGTCCAGGTTATGTCAACAAGGATCATTCTGGGTGCCATTTCAATGGCTCACTATTGGACACAAGAGAAAGACAGAAAGGGAAAAGATAAAGAAAAACTATGGGCATTTTTTTTTTTTAATGCACTTGAGAACTTTGCCTTTCCCTTAGGAAATGAGCTCTTCTGAGCTTGTGTGCAGCTACAGCCTAAAGCTTGACAAACAGGTCAGGAAGATGGGAAAACACTGTAATAGCAGCACTGCTTTTCCAGTGGAAACTGATGCTCCTCAATGCTACAGTGCTTCAGTCTGACGTTTAACTAATAGAACGTCTTTAATCTACAAACTGAACCAGGCAGCAGTAAATGGTAGAGGTTCAGCCTGCCCTGAAAATATACACCCTTCATTTTATATCTTTCCTTGTGTTAAGAAAAGAAAATGAAAATTTCCAAAAACCTATTGTTAAAGATACAGAATTTTGTTTTCTGTTTTTTTGGGTAATGCTAGTATCATGCAGTTGGGCTCTAAAGCTTTTAAAATAATTGTTGTCTCTTTTCTAAGAATGTATTCAAAAGAAATCAGCAAAGAACTCAGATCTTGAATGATTTTGTGATGCAGGGAGTGTGATTGTGCTAATATAGTTTCTGTGCTAATAGCTGGAGCTTCCAAAACTGCTGTAACATAGGCCAAGGGACACCCTGGGTTAAGGAAGACATCACAGTTTCAGTCACTTCCTAAGATTGTCTCTGCAACTACACCTCTTTCTCTGTTTTGCACAGAACCCCCCCCCCAAAAAAAAAAACACTTAACTTAATTGATCCTCAGTTTCAATTCTATAAAACTGAGATAACCAATCACATTATTACAAATAACAGAGAATGCCTAGCAAAATATCTGGCTCATAGTAAGTGCTTAATATATTTACAGGTACTAAAACACTTCCTATGTGACATATAAGGAAAAAAATTCATTCTTTGGAGCAGTCAGATCAGGTATCTCCATGGGGAATCAAGGCATATGATTGGAAGTGAAAGAAGCTAATCATAGCCCTGAGTTATTTTAAGCCAAGCCAGATGGGAAAAAAATAAGTTATTAACTCAAAGAGTTAGGATAATCTTGGAATTTTTGTCTTCATATTATAGATTTGTCCTGTCTCAGAAATCTTTAGCTAAAAGGTATTCTGAATTAATAGCATAATTTCATTTAGTAAATGTTTTCCAGGCACCAGCCATGAAGCTATGTCCTTGGCTTAAGTTACTTCTGTTTAATCTTTAAAAAATAATATGAAGGAATTCAAACCTCCATTTTCAAAACAAAACAACAAAGACTGAGGAACTCGGTCACTGAGGATTCAGTGACTTGCCCAAGGTTGCATAGAGAAAGTGGTGAAGGCAAGGCTTAAATGATTAAACGGTAGAAATCCAGCTGAAAGAAATGATTTGTCTTGTATCTGAGTTAGTGTGTATGGGATCTGACTCACTGGAGACTGTGAGTTCTTAGGATTTGTTATCCTTGGTAAACACTGACTTTTGTGTGGCTTTGCCTTGAGTAGACCACTTTCAGTTGAACTGATTTACCAACCATTCAGAATTTCTACAGTAATTACTAGATTCTAAAAAATGTAAAAAATGTGGACTCTTATAAGTCATGCCAATAAAATGCCTTAAAACAGTGATTTAATAATCTGAAATTTTCTGTAACCATATAAGAAACCAATTCCTTTCTTCTCTATTTAGCTCAGACCTCAAGTACCTTAACTACTCATGCAGATTGTTTCCTCCTTTTGTATTGTCTACTATAAATTTGCATTTTATTTCCATGATCTTGCATTCATTATATGGGCTTCATTTTTAATACAACCAACTAAGTTCTAGAAATACATATTTCATCATTTTTTAGATGTGGGGAGAAAGTAACCTCAAACGACTGAGTAAAAAGAAGTAAATTAAATGCATTGTTTCAGGTTTCACACACAATTTACAGGTCTGTATGTTTGCAAGGTAAATTACTATGCAGAATCAAATAACTAGAAAGCCTTCTTTTACATCCTTACACATTTTACATAAGGAAGAGAAAAATGACAATCTGATAGTGTCCATATTGTGTCATTGTGTCAGTATATAGTCAACCCTGTCTTTGACATCTTTTTTCAATTATTTGGACAATTCATAGGGAAAAGTAGCCTAGATGATTATAAAAATATTAAGATGCATTTTGATTCATTCAATCAAAAGTAAGCAATGTTACTTATAGTTCTGTGCTATGAATATGATTGGTTCCTACTTCTAATTCAGTTCAGGAAACTGTATTGATTACCTATTCTGTAGATGCATGTTGTAGAACTAAAATTATGAAGGAACTACAGTACTCTGCCCTTAAAAGTAAAATGAAAACTGAAATTAAAGCAGTTTCATGAGATGAATGAAAGCTAGCTTTTATTTATCTATCTATTTATCAAATGAAGTAGAAAGAAATATAAAAATTGCCAAATAGCTCAAACGGTTGGTTGGTTAACCAGAATGCATCACGTCTAGATTAATCCTGATAAGAGGTTTTCAGACAGGGGTGACCTCCCTCACAAAGGACATTTGGCAGTGTCTGGGGGCATTTTTGAGTGTCATTACTGGAGTGGAGGTGGGTGAGGGGAGGGACCAGATGCTCTTGGCATCTAGTGGGTAGAGGGCAGAGGCCAGAGACGCTAATAAACATCATGTGAAGCGTGGGTCATCTCTTACAGCAGTTATCTGGCCTCAAATGTCAGCAGTGCCGAGATTCAGAAACCTTAATCTAGATAACAGAAAGCTTACTGCATTAAGATGGTATTTTATGTCCGTGGTAAGTTTATACAACTTGCACTCTTTAGTTTTTAGATCCTCAAAATATTAGTATTACTGGAGAGTCCTCGCTCTTGGAAACAAAGATACTGAATAAACTAATAAACTACTATTTGACAAAAGCAAAATTGGAAAAGAAAGCCAAAGGAGATGGGCAAAGATGCGTGTGGTATTTCAAAGTTATTAAAGAGGGAATGGCGCCATAGAGGCCAGCACCCTAGTGTCTTCATAGAGATACTATGACACTGTCCAATCATAAATATTCATTTAGGCATGGTATTACAACAGTGTCATCATTATTAGGATCTCCTTGGTCACCTTCCATATATGCATTTTAATTTCCCCCCTGATGCAATCATGGATGGAAATAGTGATGTAAGACAGTGTTTGTCCACTTATAAAGCATAGCTATCATGCTGTGCTTTAAAATTGTAACAGTTGTATCTGAGGACTTCATTAAAGAGTTAATAAAATCAATGCAGTGTTGTTGTCATTCTACAGCAAAGATCCACCACTGGAAAGTATGTGCTTTTTCCCCAGATAGATTAAAACATTCATTTTGATGGCACTTCTTTGTAGTTAAAGTAAAAGCTCAGGCTGAGTTAAAAGTAATAATGCAAAAACTGTACAAAGAGGTTAAAATCCCAAAATGTTGGTCTGGTAGCAAAAGAACTGATGAAAAAAAAAAAAAAAAGAAAAAACAAGGATGACATGGTTTTTATTAACAAGTCTTCACCACAAACTTGGAATCAGTAGTCTCAAATTAAATAAACAAGATAAAAGAAATACAACAGAACTGTGCTTACAGGTTCTCCTAAGTCATCATTTTAAAAAAAATTTGTTTCATTTATTTTCTATTCCACTTCCAACACTTGTGAAAACAATTAACAATCACATTGTTACTTCTATACATTTTATTTAGTTTATACCAACCTAACTGGCCCTATAAAATCCAGCCAAATGGTTGGAATATTGGCATTTATTCAAGTCTCATGTCCTTATTAACAACATGGCTACGTATCTAATAAAATACCTACGTTCCCAGGGGTTCTGGAAAATTTCCTCATAAATCATTTTAATATTTTATTTATTATTTTATAAAGGGGAAAACTCTACTCAATAACTTAGTTTCCAAGATATTTATGTTATGATACTAGTAGGAAACATTTTCACTATTGTGTTCATTCTCTATTCATTCGATAACTACTTAATGTGTTCCTGCCACTTTTCACAATACTGAGGGGTCTGATGATGAACAAACTAGGTAAGGTTCGCTCCCTAAGAAAACTCACATTGTGGTGCAGAAGACAATCAGTTAGAAGCATACATATGAAGGAGAGGGAGAGAGAGAGTGAGTATTGACAGGGCTGGTTTAAGGGAGTTGGTCATGGGGGACCTCCCAGAGGGAGCCATTTGAACAGAGACCTGAAAGAAGTTAAGTAGTGACCCACACAAGTATCTGGAGAAAGAATGTTTCAAGCTAAGGTAAAAATTAAAGTGCATATCTTCATTGAAAATTAACAGCAAGAAAGCCAGTGTGGCTCGAGTGAATTGAAGAAAGAAAAGACAGTGTTACAGTTAAAGAGATATCCAGATGTAAAATCACGTAGGGCCTTATAGGATTTGTAAAACTAAGAAAACTCCTTATTTTGCTAATGATGAAACAACAAAATACTGCATTTGTCATCAGAAAGGGATTCATAAACAGCTCCCTAGACCCTAAAGTGTGTTGGACACTATTTTAGACAATTGGAGCAATGATATGCAAGAATACTTAGGTGCAACTCAGGATATCCCAGCTGTATTTAGTGGCAATATGACATTCTTTTTCAAGTATCTAAATGTAAATTAATTTATATAATTGTATTTTTAAAATCTGACTCTACATTTGTTCAATAAGCACATGACCCAGCTCCTGCTCTATGATGAGTATATAATCCGATAGGGAAGATGATATATACACATAGAACAGAGAACAATAAGAAAGCACAGTCAGTACCAGTCCAAGAGGAGTTTGTTGTGTGGATGATGAGCAGGGAGTTGGGAGGCCACATCATTTATTTAATAATCCAAATTAGAACATTTTTGAGGGTGAAAGGGGAGACTACTAATAATCTTGCTGAGGAAAATGGTGTAAATTGTCACTATTCCAAGCAGATCAGGGCACAAGTGAATGATATAGCCATGGTATTTCAGGAAGGAAGAGTTCAAAGAACTCCTGATGCCTCCTTCCATAAAATAGCTCCTGCACTTGGCTTGAGTCTAGGCATGTGTCTGGGCAGAAGGAAAGAAAGAATGCATTCTACTCCAGGGAAGTAAGTTATAAGACACATATTGATTTGAGAAGCACTCTATCTAAGATGAAGCACTGATGATTGTGAAGAGTGGAAGATAATATTGGATGGTTTAAGAAAGAGATGTGTTGAGGTTTAAAGCGGACCAGACTATAGTAGATTTATAATCCATGAAAAAAAATCTCACGCAAGAGACTTACTTAAGGTCTACTGGTAGGCATGTGACATGAATAAAGTACTCCTAAGTTCCAACTTGATATTAGATGGGAATATTATGGAGCAACATATAGCATAAAATGTACAGATATTTTAATTCTGCGTAATCTCTATGTCATTGCATGACAAATTGGAATAAGAAGAGTGTATGGGTATGTTAGTGACATGCAAAGTCAAACCCCTCTTTTATGCATACATGCATTTTTAAGTAAGCGACAATGTTTTATGAGGTTTTCAGTGACTGCTAGATTGATTTGGCCAAGATGGTAAATATAGCAATAAATATATACATGCATATATATGTGTGTGTGTGTGTCTGTGTGTGTTAGCGTTTTAGATAATAACGATAACTTATGAACACTTAATATAGTCTTAAAATTATGCTTATTTTAAAACTTTTCCCCCAAATCCTAAGAGCAAGGTGTTGCTTTGATTATTTTACAGATGAACAAACAGAGCCAAAGAAGTCAGGTAATTCACTGAGGACTGCATAGCTGCTAGGTGCAAAGATTCAAACACATTCTTTGCATTGGTATAAAGTCCATAATTTTGTCCATGATGCCACGTTTCCTTACACCTATACACGTGCTCACCAAGTTGAGTTCCACGTGGCTCAGTTCTTGGCACAAAGTTCCCGACTGAAATAGGAAGCTGGGTACTTAGTACGCATCTCATTCACTCTACTGTGATAGGATTCATGCTAGTATCACTGGTGTTTTAAGCATTTTCTTCCACCTAGAATAAGAGATAAGTACTAACATTTATTAATATATATATAAATAAATCTTCCTGCTTATTCTCTGATATGATGTATCCTTATATTTCCTGATTTTCATTTAAGCAGTTTCTGTGCAGTTGTTTTCGTTAGGTGATCCCTGTGTCAGACTCCCTCGGTCTCACCTTTAGTGTTCAGCTCCTGAATCAGTGGTTTCTGAGTAAATTTATCCATCTAACAACTGGTTTGTTTGAAATTTGCAGTAATCCGTTACAGACATACAGTTTTCCTGTTTCTAAAACTATACTGTTTAACCCTCCTGGCTTCCAAGAAAATTATAGTGTTTTTATTTTAGATACTGTAGTTCCTAGTAGTTTTGTGGTTTTAGAAAAAGCGTGAGACAATCACCAGAAACATTCATTAACCAGCAAACTAGGAACAGAGACTCATGAGGAAAAGTACACAGAGCTCACACTTGTAGTGACTACTCAGAACACATCTAAGTAATTGATACTCACCAGAGAAGTCTGAGTAAGTTTAGTTTTTGAGAAGCAAATTCATTCTTTATCCAGAAATTATAAAAAGTGTTACAAATTAAAGAGTTACAGGAACTGACCAAAGAATAGCCAGCTTAAAAAGCTGAAGTATGGAAAACTTACGGGCAAATACAAAAATGAACAATGGGAAATAGTTTTCAAAAATTGACTCGGGGAGAATAAAAATGTTTTTTCCATTCAAACCTTCTGTTTTCATAGTATATACATGCCACATATCTCTGAATATCTGAAGCTCATATTTCACATGAATCTTAGGCTCAAAATAATGGCCACTCTTAATTACTGTAAATATATCCATTTTAAAGGCGTATTTCTTATTTCTTAATATGTACTTTAATTGCTAAAAAATCATTATTAATAATTACTGGACTTTACCATAATGTCCAGTTCACAAATATATTTTGATAACAATTTGAGGAGATTAAAATTTGAAGGAAACATACAAACACAATTATAAAAAATCAAAACCCATCTGATTTTTGTAGAAAAATCCCTTATGGAATTAGGAAAAAAGCAAATTCTAAATAGTTCTTATACCATTTATATTATTAGTATAACTCATACCAACTTTTCTATTTTTTCAAAGAAATCAACTAAAAAAAGTTCCAGCCAAAGTTTTATGCTATGTGAATTTATATGAATAGGAATTTGAAGATTTATTACAGTAATTATGTACCAACAGATATAAATATGTATTTTATGACTAGGAGTTTCTTTCTGAAGCAGGTGAACCATAGGGACAAATCCTTGGAGCAGAAAATAAAACATTTCAGAGCCTCTTGATAAATAGACAATATCGACTATTTCTATACGATGCATGGCAATGTGACAAATAAATTACCTTCATTAAAGATTTGCATGAAGGATTAATGAACATTAGTTAAGCCGTAAAAGCACAAAGAACGTTTATGAAAAATTATATTGAGTGGAAGAAGTTGAGCAGCAGAGAATCTCGTTATAATAATTAATCGTATCTAAAGATTCTCTACTGCACCTATATGATAAATGTAACCCAAAGACACCAAAGTTCCACACTTAACATGCAAAACTTAGGCAAGTCACAACTCTAAAGGATTTTGAGGAATAATTTATTAAACTCATATTTGTTTCTGCTGATGTTTATCCTACTATAAATCTTCAAATTTACAACATAAAATTTGCATAGCATGAAATTAAAAGAAGTAAAAATATCTCTTAAAAATTCACTGTCAGTAAAAAATGTTGAGTGTTTTGAATATTTTGAATGTTTTGAGTTTTTTGAAAAATGTTGAGTGTTTTGAACCATATGAGTTTTCTTTTGTTTTCAATGCATAGAGTTAAATTAAATTTTATTTATTTTATTTATATACAAATGACAAATACATTTTGGATAAAAGACATCTTACAAATAAAACATGGAAAAATTAGTAAACTGTATTATACTATCCAAGATTTCCATTTTCTTCCCTTTGGAATATTGCCCAAAAATAATGCTTTCTACTCATCAGGCACTGCCATCTTGTGGACTCCTGTTGGTTCCAGGGAATATTGGATTATTCATGTATGGATTTTTGGTTGTTGTTGTTAAATATTTGGAAAACTCTAAGTCCTAATGTAAGAGGAGGGCAGGAATAAGTATCCATGTTGGCAACCGTGCAGTCATACTGCTTTTATCCCTATGAACACCTGCATTTTATGGTAGGTTTCTATGCTAGCAGGACACATCCTTAACACTTTACAGCTAAGGCTCTGTGACCACAGTTTAATTAGATCATGACTCAGTGGTTAATAGGAATATCTGGCAAACTGCTATTGTCCAGTGAGTGGGGCTTAGACACTGCTCTGATTACTTGCTATTTGAAGCGTCAAAGTTTTAACTGACAAAATTAGACCCCACAACATACATAACTTTCGAATAAATACTTGAAACAACTATTAATGTTTTTCTTTTTTCATATGAAGATCTGTGCTCAGTAAGATTTCTTGGTCAAGTTTTTGATCGTTGTATCTTAGTTCCCTTATTCATAAAGTGGGGTTACTTATCCCTGTGAGGATTTAATAAATTGATATACCTAGAACGCACTGTCTGGAACACACTAAGTGCTATGGAGGTTTACTAGATCCTACTGTACTGGTGCCACGTCCAGATCTCTCTTATCTAGTTAAGGCATCCATCTGGCAGCTGTGCCTTTTCCCAAGAATTGCCCTTACCTAGGAAATTGTGGTCCCTGCCCTCATTGCACCTCACTTCCCCAGCTGGCAGCCAATAACCTACTGATGCTGGGGAGGAGAGTTTAAAAGACTGATTCTCTTTACCTTCTGTTGACTCACTCACCAAGTCTACAGTGAAATTTGTATTCCACAACCCTAAGTGGGATTAATCTTAAAACTAATCTCTGGCAGGGACCATGTCTTTGCTTAGCTTTTTTTCACCCTTACTCAATCCTGCTTCTCTTAATTCCTTCTCCTGGGAACAGTCTATCAATAAATCACATTCGAAGGAATCCCCTACTCAGACTTCATTTCTAGGAAACTGATCTGAGACCATAAATGTTCACTGATACTGTTGTTATCGTGAAACTGTCTGATGTCCTGATTTGATGAGGATGAACTTTTAGATTACCTCGGGCATATCTAATGGATGAACTAGACAGTCTTCCGGTTATTCTCCAGGCATCTTTTCTTTCAGCTAAGCTCTTCATAATTTTGATAAGCACAGCAAGGTCATATTTCTTGGCAAGGTCCTAGGACACATATATTCTGTTTGTAATCAAGGGCTGCAATCTCCGGGCTGTAACAATGAACTGTTGGAAGCGTAGAGTGAATGCTTTTTAAGGCCAAGTTCAAAGCCTCAGTTGAACTTGTGCTACAAATTATCACACCCTGTTGAGTAAATGCTGGTCTCTGACCTGATGGAGTTTGCAGTTCAATAAAAATAATTTTAAAACCCTTTAGTGAAGCAAGAATTTTAGGTCACATTTTGAAAAGAGTTAGCAATGACCTTTATATCTAGACACAAGGGCTGCTGGGATTGAAAAAAAAAAAAGAAAAAAAAAGACCTCTATAGTGCAAAGTATTCCACAGAGAAAACAAAAAAACCTACTGTCATCCAGTTGGTATAATCACCTGAACTCTGGAACTTGGAATTCACTCACCCAAAGTCGTTTGAGTTGTGGATCATGAGAGAATGCCAGTTTACTACTCTTTCTATTATAAATATTCTTTTCTTTATCTTATATTTTGCTAAAGGTGTTTTGAATTATATGCACATAAAATTTTATTTTGTCTTGGTGACATATTATAATTTTTAAGCAGAGCTCTTGTTTCTGACTCTAGGTAACAAACAGAATGAAAATACATGTCTCAAAAACTTATAAAAAGAAGAATTAGTACTTTGTTTTGTAAAACCAAGATAACTGAAATTTAATGTAATAATACAGCTTGCCTTTGTATTAAGGTAATTCAATTTTTAAAACATAGGACAAATGTTCTCTCTTGCATTCTTCACGACATCATTAAAAATATCTTTGCTCTCTCTGAGCTAAGCAAGTGTCAGTTAGACAGTTTTATTCTGTTGTTACTCTCAGAATCCTTGCCTCTGTCTGTTTTATAGGTGAAATTTTTGACACTTTTAGAAATTGTATAAGGTTGAAGTTGAATCTGCATTGCACCAAAAATTAATACATTATACTAGGTCGTTGTCCTGAGCCAATCGCTACCCTTACTGAGCAGTTTCTGCATTTTGAACAGTCTCATCTAAGTGGCTTATGTAATCTTCAATACAATCATATCATAGATATGACTGTCCCATTTTATGGCTATTGAAATTGAGGTTCAGCAAGATTAGAATATAATAATTTAAAAAGTATAATATACTTAAAAAATACAGCTTAGAGTGAGTCAGACAAATTGGAATTTTTCCCCTGACACTTATGAGTTGTCATTTTCCATGTTTCACCCGTTTGAGCCTCAGATGTGTGATGCTGAAGACGACTATGACGATGGTAACTACGTCTGGTTCTGTAGTACTAACCTTATATGTTTAACCTACAATTTCCTCTCTTTACTGCATTTTATGGATGAGAAGACTAAGTTAAATAGTCTGCCCCAAGGTACATAGTTGGTAGATCACGCAGCCGTCTCTGGAACTCTGGTCTTTGTGATTCCAAAGTCCATGGACTTATTCACTCAAAATATTACCTTCTAACCTCTGTGTATGTATGTGCCTGGGAGAACTAAGCGGGGAAATGTGTGAAGTGTGTGACTTCAAGTTAATACCTTAAACACTGCTTTGCATATAAATAGATATCACTACTTACTTGTTGATACTGCCAGTGGTTTTGATCTCAGTCTCCATCCTAAAACTAGCAGCCGAAATAATATTTATATATGATCCACTTAATAACTTGATCTGCCAAGTCAGCTACCTCAACAGGGTCAGTGACATGTTCAAGCAGAAGCGAAACGACGGACCACCCATGGAGGCTGTTAACCAGAGAGGGAGGTTGGACCACCTTAAAATTTAATGCCCCTTCAACCTCTGTCTTATTTATATAGTAGACTAAATCATGAGAATACTTCATAGTAAATTTGTACACATGACCCTTTCTCTTTTAGTCATTGACAGTACGTTCCAGACTCTTCAAACTACCTACATTATTTTTCAGTGTCTGTTTTTAGTTCAACTGCAAACATAAGCTTTGATTCATATTCTCAGAGCCAAAATAAATCTGCACAGATCTTAGAAAATTTGCAATGAGAAGTTTAAAAATGTAAAAAAGAAATCTGCTCTTATTCTTAACATTTAGAATGATTTATAAAAATACATATATAGATTTTTAAATTTTAACTATTCATTTATTCATCAAACATTTATTGAGCAACTACATACCAGACATCCTAAAGGTATAGTGGTGAAGAAAGTAGATTTATCTCTCTACCCTGCCACAAGTACTTGATTTGGCTGCTTTCTATCACAATGAAGGTATAAATCAACAATGTAAAAAAAAAAATCCTGCCTTCTAATTTCAGGTTGTATTCCCTTATACTCAGTAGTAATGGCTATTTATGGGACAATTCTCTATAATTTCCTCCATAATGTCATTAATTCCAAAACTCAAAATGGTAACTAGCATCACCTAAAAACTTTCTATAAACAAAGTTGTCTCAGTGCCCATTTTTAAAGCTGTACTGTTTCGGCCAGTAACTTACTAATTTCTACTCTTCAAGTATCTTCATATCAATTAATTCATCAAAACAGGAGGTAAAGGAGTCATAACAGATAATGCAATTGTAGAAACAAAAACTATTACAAGTAAATTAGTAAACATTAAAATGCTTATGACATACACTCTACTAAACAGCACCCAGTAAAAACCAGTGCAAAAATATATCAAACTATGAGTACAAAACAAACTATTAAACAAAATAAAAAGTTATGCTTGTACAATAAAGAGCAAATTATAATTATAGTTATTTGACAGATACAATATTAAATCTCATATTACAAGAATAACCAGAAAAAGATAAGACCAGGGATTTTAATAAATACAGTCCATCAACTGAGAATTTTACTATAAACCATAATTGAGCATATAATAAAAATAGAGGCCCTTCTGAGTTTTAGGTCTTTCTTTTTATAGCTGACAGAGATAAAGAAACTAAGCTCCCTAGGAGAGTTACATTATTAATTGGGAAGTGAACAAATCGATTGCTGTATCTGTTGTGTTCTCTCCAGATCTTTTGACCCAAAGCTTCTGATGTGTACACACATTATTAGCAAGGAGAATGGTTATTTTGTTATTTTCTTATTTGTAGTTATATTAAAGACTGTTGAAATTAATTGCATATTACACATTGAAATCGTTTTCAAGGACTTCAGAGAGTTCAGTATGTAGTGTCCTTCCCTTTTCTCACACTTTTTAAAAAAATCAGTGGCACTGCAGTTTTGAGAAGTGAACATCATTGGCCATATGAGTACCTCTGTTTTTATACCCTGTAGATGTGGAAATATATCATTTAAGTAATCATCTTATTTGTCAGGGTAGCAAAGGGAAGATAGTCTGTTTTGTGACACTGAATCAATTAATTACAGCAAATCTGCAGTGCATAAAGCCACAAAACCCAGACATTTACAGAAGACAACAGACAGACAGAAACAACCTAGAAACTTCCCCCAAATTTAGGAATGATAAGTAAAATAAAGCTCAGTATACAATAAGCTCACAGGAAAGAAAAAAATATCTCAGGTATCAGAAACAAACAAGAACTAAAGTCCAGGACTGAAAGCCTAACTGAAGTCTAGGAACAGTGTTAGTCCTGAGGAAATCTTGGCAGAAAGGTAGATTGCTTGTATGTCATGTAAACAGACCCTAACGTCTAGGGACTTGAAGATGAACATTCACGCTGGTATAAAGGACAAGTCTTTGAGTCTTGGGAAGAGGGCACCAATCCAGGCCCTTCATGGGCTATGCCCTTAGTGAGCAGCAATCACTGACCCAGGGAGAAAGATAAAAAATCTCTGATAAGAAACCAAAACTTCAAGCCCACCCTGTACATGGGTTTGTAGGCCAAATGTATATTACCACGTAGTATAAAAAATGTACTAGAGAAATTTAACACAAAAATGGATCCTAAGCAGATATGTCCCAAGTGGGGCTTTTGATAAAAACTAACACAAAAGTGTTTTTGAGAAAGACTCTCACAACCTGGGATGCACAGGATATCTCAAAAAGTCACCATGGTCTGCTAAAATAACAAGTACTCACTGAAGAATTTTATCAGGAACTTCTAAAACATTTTTAATTGTCTTGGCTAAACATACCGTTAAAAAAGAAACTTAGGAGAGTGGGAAAATCACACCTGACCAGCTAGTCTCAATATGCTTCTGAAATGAATAATACCATTAAAAACTTAATGCTTAATATATCAGTTTATATTAAAATATTTTAAGGGCCAAGCAAAATTGATATGAAGCAAAGTGGTATATGAGACTAAAGACTATGACCCCAAAGCCAACCGTGGTTTGCTACCTTCCTGAATCATTTTATAATCTTCAGAATCTGACATACTGAAAATCTAGTTAATGCTTGTTTTTTGTGATAGTAAAGTTTGAAAAGAATTTTAAATAATCACTCTTAGAGAATGAAAAAAACATATAGGAGAAAGTAAGCAGTGATTTTTAAAAGAGATTTAGCCCAGTTCAGTATATTCATTTTTTGGCAGAGGCAGAAAATCCAATCCAGACTCACAGTGTCAGCTTTTCTATTGTTTGCCATTTCTACTTTTTAGCTTTCTTAGTATAATGAAATGCTTTGCTGTGTAAAACTGAAAACTTATTCTAAAAACTAAGCATTCTTGAACCCCAAATACACATTTACCTGTAAAATTTGAGAAAATGCCATTTTTGTGTAAATCTTATTTTCCTATTCTAGAAATGTTTTATGAAACATTGATTCAACAAATACTATCCAGACAACAAAAATAATATTTCAATTAATGATAGTCTTCATTTAATTGTTCACTGTGTTCTTTTCCCCAAAATTTCTAGTACTACAAATCAAAAATTGAGATAACCTCAGCAAACTAAAGTAAACTGCAAAAATATCACAATGTCTGTGAGTGATGCGTGAGCAACAAATGAAACTCTCAATATAATAATTAGAAGAACTCATATTTTTAATTTGGGAAGTCCTTGAATTTAGTGTCTAGTAGAGCAGTGTGGGAGGAGAATGAAGAAGTATTTCAACTGTGCTCTGTGGGTCTTCTTTGAGTAAAGCTGCATGGATATTATTAATAACTTCTTAAGGAAATATCAAGTGGACTAAGGACTACCAAGAGAGTAACTGTAGCTATAAGAAAGTTCCCTCTGGAAAACCTTTTGTTAAAAGAGTTGTAAGTTTTTGACATTGTTTATGTGTGCTGTAATTATAAGCCAGTGTAATATAACATTTCAAAATTCTCAGGCAGCTACTAGAACTCAAACATATGCCTCAGAAGTAGTAAATATCGGCTAAGTCTTGCTTAGAATCAACACTCAACTCATCATTGAAGTTTTCTATGGAAAACAGATCAAATAGTATTTAAGCACTCATAATTCTTTTAGATCTCTACTCTTTATTGTTTTTCTTATATTTAAATGGAACATGTAGAAGGAGCTCCTCACCTAATAATTTTGGGGGGCTGGGGATAACAGAAATGTTATTTTTATTTTTATATTTTTATCTTTATCTTTTATTTATATGTATTATAATATTTATTTTCATATGTTATAAATATTCATTTTGAATTAAATTCTTGGTTATATTGTCTTATTTGAAAACTTACGAAGTAATATAATTCTGTTTCCGTTTTTGAATGAGAAAACTGAACCGCAAATAGTTAAATACTTGTTCAACTTAAACCATCATGAGCAGCCACGTCAGGAAGCTACGCAGACTCTGGAAGTCCCAGCGAACTGAATTAAATGAAGAAAATGTGGTGGGGAAGGGGGATTTCTGGATAGAAGAAATGCCATTTTTAATGTTCATCAATTGATTATGTAGGATACCCCTGCCTAAGATAATCTCTGTGAAAGTGTTTCTGATCCTTCTCACTAGACAGCCTATGGCACCATCTTTCTGAAACATATATTCATGAAAATCCAATTAACTAATACTATCAATTTACTTTTACTGGACACAATATGTTGGATGTGAATTCAGTTAAGATAAAAAAATTAAATAGTCATAGTAGTAGATGGAGGAGGGTTCTGTTTCAAGTTAATTGATCCATATATAAAGGTTTTAAATTAGTTACATTGACTTTCAGTATAGATGAATAATCTTTCATCCCTGCTTAAGTATCCAAAAAAGCTGACTGAACACCAGGTTCCCCATTGGAAACAGTGCAGGGCCAGGGTGATAAATATACTTTTAACTACCGTGATAGGTAGGCAGGTAGATAGGTAGATGGAAAAAAAGAAAGAGAGAGAAAGAGAGAAGGGGGGAGGGGATGAATGGAGGGAGGGAGGAAGGAAGAAAGAGAAAAAGAGAAGAAAGGCATAGAACAGGGCTTCCAAGCCTCACTGTAGGTTAGAATCACGTTTGAGCTTTTTAAAAATTCAAGCAACTTGTGTTCCTAAACAAATAACTCTGAGGAAAGGGGACCTTGGAATCTGCTGTTTCAACCACAGCATGGTAACCCTAATGCCTATTGAGATTTTAACAATTAACTCAGTTGCAATCGGTTTTGATTTTCACTCATCTATTGAAGTTGCCATTCAGTGATATCCCAAAGGTCAATCTTAAGTAACATTTCCTTTTATTACATTTATAAATATTCCCAGTAAGGCCTTTTGCCTTATTTGGCATTATGTAACCTTCTTGAAATTGTTACGGTATCTGTGACGCTGCATTTCATTTATTCCCCTTGAATCTTTCCAACAGTTTTCTCTCTCACCTTTCGAACATTTTCTTACCTTTTATTTAGATGCTTATGCTTTCCAGAGACCTGTCTTCTCACCATGTGTATTTTCATTTATGTACGTGATTCAGTTACTCCAATATACTGATAACTACCAAATTTAACTTTCACCACAGATTTCCTTTCATGGACCTCAAACACATATTTACCAACTGCTGGAACTATTTACCTGGATTTGCCTCAAACTCAAAATGTCCTGAAAGTGAACCAGTGATCATGCTCCTTAAACCAGTTTGAACTCAATTTATTTTCATCCTGAATTTCAGGTGCCATCCTCTTCCCCATCATTCAAGGGAGATAGGAAAATGTTCCTGGACTGTTGGTTCCTTCATTGTCTTACTTCCTATATATTTCTTTGACCAATATCCTTGTTCTCGTTGTTATGATTATGGCTCTGATTTGGATTTCTTCAGCTCTTTTTGCATTGTGCAATATTGTCCTATTGTTCCCTCCTGAAATCTTGTGCTTACTTAAATCTGACCTTTGCAGAATCACCAGAATAATCTACTAACGTACATACTTATGTCAGCCCTCTGCTGGAAAACACCCAGGATGGAGCACAGGCTCCTTAACACAACACACACACCATGTTAACCTGTGGGTAGCAACTTGGGTTTATCACCAGTCTCTCCAAACTCTTCTCTTCCTACTCCCTTTCTTGCAATTTTTACTCCAGTAACACAAAAGCCTGGTGACCTATTCATATCATCCAGTTCCTTCTGCATAGCATTCCTCATTTGTCTCCTCTGACTGGAACCACTTCAGCACCCTTTATATTATTCAGATGACTAGCCCCAACTGATCTTTTAAGGCTCCTAAATTTCTAACACCAACACAGATGTCTCCCTTGGTCTCCATATTTGAATGTACGACTACCTTCTCAATTTCCCTAATTGATTACCAGATAGCATGTCCAATTTATTCTGTATGAATTAAGCTCCTGGTTTTACTCCACCTGTATCTCCAATGAACTGGCCTTTCTCTAGTCTTCCCATCCCAGTAAAGGCAAATATATTCTTCTAGTTGCTCAGTTACTCAGGCCCAAAACCTGACTCCTTTATTCTTCATTGTTCCCTTCTTGCATTTCATAACCAACCCCTCAGCAATTCCGGTCAACTCTACTATCACGTTTGCACTAAGCCAGTCACTTCTCACCACTTCACCACTAACTACTGTTCTAGTGCAAATCATTTATATTTCATGGCGATTTTGAAAATAGTCTCTTAGGCTAGTAGACATCATTCCTCCTGCTTCCCCTTCCCCTGGTCCCTGCTTTGTCCTCAGACTGTCTTGTCCCTCCCCAGCAGTTAGAGAGAGTTTTAAAGTACAGATTCACACGTCCTTCTCACCCCTGCTGGGCTCTCGCATTCTTTACATGCTTTGGTTCTTCACAGTACTTACTACCTCCGGACAAACACTTACCTGTTTGTGCATTCTTGTTCTTTCCACTGTAATGACAGTTCCATGAGAACACTGACTTTTTTTTTTTTCACTTAGGCCATTTCTGGCCTATCATGACCCTCAACTAATATTTGTTGAACAAATGAGTAAATGAATGTAGCTCAGGTGTCTCTAAGCCAAAGAAGTTTTTGCTGATCGACATGATTGCTTAAGAACCCTTCCCCTCTGTCTTCTTCACAACAGGGTATACATCTCCATTTCCTTATTCAACATGGTTTCATAGGTTTGGGTAAATCTCTCCCATTAGACTGATCTTTGAGAATGGGGAACTGTCTCTCTTGTCTTTTTAATTTCATTGCTATCATGGTGCCAATCATCTAATACACATTCAACACACATTGGAATTGAATGAATGAACAAATGGATGGATGAATGAATAAAAGCTAAGTTTCCTTAAGTAATATTTCAGATCTTCCTGTAATCATTAAGAGCAACAGTACTTAAACAGAAAATACAAAATTATATAGATATCTGGATCAAATATGTATGATCTTGCAATATTTCTAACACTTAGTAAAGGCTTTGTTGTTTGAGCTTAACTGTTAGTAAAATAATCTATGTCTTTCAACAATTGAATTTTGTGTATTTTCAGAGATCGTCTATAGCTGGGTATTTAATGAGTTCCCTTCCTTTGTGGTGGAAGACAGCCGGCGGTTCATTTCCCAGGAGACAGGCAACCTTTATATTTCTAAAGTCCAAACATCAGATGTTGGCAGCTATATTTGTCTGGTGAAAAACACAGTGACGAATGCTCGAGTACTTAGTCCTCCAACACCACTCACTCTGCGTAACGATGGTAAGTTGCATGGCCTGATTAAAATGGTCAGCCACCTGAAATGTGAAAAATTAAGAGGTATTAGTGAGTATAATCTGCAAAAATACTGAGTCACTATGCTATGGGCCTGAAACTAACACAATATTATAAATCAAGTATACTTCAGTAAAAAGAGACTTTAAAACAGATGTATATGGGGAGAGGGTATAGCTCCGTGGTAGAGTGCATGTTTAGCATGCAGAGGGTCCTGGGTTCAATCTCCAGTAACTCCACTAAAAAAAAAGTATGTATTAGTGTTTTCCAAACACTTAAACCTAGCACAGATAAAATAAAAAGGCACTCACCGTATTTAGAAGCTACACTTTTAGTCTAAGATTATGCGTACCTTAGAATAAAATTTTGACAGGAAAATGATGATCTATGGATGAGAAATATTAATCATAACACTATCCTAATGCCAAAAACAGTGAGGGATTCTGAAAAGATGAACTGTAATAAAGCCGCCACGTTCTTTTCTTTGCCCTTTAATGCCTCCATATAGCATATGTGTATGAATTGCAAGCATTTTACACGTTCACTTTTGATCACGTTTTTATTTTAGCCACCTTCAAATTGAATGTTCAGCTTGTAATACTTCATGGTATAGTTACAATTGTTATTGTTACTTTTCCAATAAGAGGAGCTGTTGGAACTTTAACTTTTAAGTGCAATTCAGGCAGAAATGATGATTCTATAATTATAGGTATTGCCTTCTATCCAAAGTATCTTCAAATTTAAACACCTTATTTGTAGTTATAGACATCTACAGTTTAGCATTGCATTCAAGAAGTCAAGTGCTATATTACAGTTGATATATGATATGTGGCTTGCTCCGTCATGCAATAAAAAGATCTGTGAAGGTATTATTGAGAAGTGAGCTGGAGAATCCTGATGGATTGTGAAGCTTAAAGAATAATCTGTTTCAACACTACTCTTTTATATGCTTAGTTTTAGAATATATGCTGCAGTAATGTAAGCCCAGAGTTTATATATATATATTATATATTTTATATATATAATATATATTATATATTATATATGTATTATATATATATAAAATAATCCCATCAAGTAGAGAGTGTAAATGAAATGCCTATTTTAGAGATGAGGAAGCCAATGTTAAGGAGATGAAGGGACCTGCCAAAGGTCACACAGCTGGGCAATGGCATGGAGGACCAGATGGGAAATAAGAATGGAAATTGGGACACCAATTTAGAGGCTATTGAAACTACCCAGCTAAGAGATGAGAAAGTACAGAATAAAAGCAGTGGTAATAGCATTGGAGAGTAAAAACATGCCTGGGATATTGAGAAGGTAGAGTTATCAGCATGTGATCATTAATTACACATGGGACTCTGGAGTAGGAGGAAGCTTTCACATTGTTTGTCGAGTGGGTGACGATTCTTTTTATGAAAAGAGGGCAGATGAGGTAATAGACTGAGGAGCTGGTGAATGTGAGACATTCAGTTTTGGATATGATGAGATAAGATGTCCATAGGAAATCTATGTGGAAATACACAGTAGGTATACTGGTATATATTCCTAATATGCACAAGACGGGGCTGGGTTAGAGAAAGAGATTTAAGAGTCATCATCGTTTATTCTATCACTGTAGTTAAAGCTATGATTGTGTATATATTATGCCAACTTCAGATTATATAAGAATGCCTCTAGGGTGAAAAGAAAAAAGGAAAATCGATATGCATTTTTAAAACTTACCTAGTTAATAGCTTAGAATTGAGATGATTCTCTGTAAGCCATCTCCATAAAGTTCCTGAGTATTTTTTCCATTAATTTGTTTAGAATGTGAAGCATCTTTGTTTTAAAATTGTAACATTTTGCTGACTAACCAGTAACTAGTTCCATTTATACTATCCATTTATGTAATAATGCTGTACATTTGGATACTGCCTGAGGTTGAGGAGGTTCTTCTGCCTTCTTTACATACAAAAGACCCAAACATTACATTGACCATCACAAGGGAGAGTAGCACATGTAAAAAAACAGAATCCAAAAATTGATACCACCTTCACTAGTGATTTAAAAGCTTTGATATCAAGGTGATGGTGGCTTCATAAATATCACCTTGATACCACAACCAGACAAAGACACTACCGAAAAAGAAAATTACAGGCCAGTATCATTGACAAACATAAATGCAAAAATCCTCAACAAAATATTAACAAACAGAATCCAACAGCACATAAAAAAGATCGTACACCATGATCGAGTTGGATTCATCCCAGGGACACAAGGATGGTTCAACATATACAAACCAATCAATGTGATACACCACATCAACAAAAGAAAGGACAAAAATCACATGATCATCTCAACAGATGCAGGAAAAGTATTTGATGAAATTCAGCACCCATTTATGATAAAAACTCTTACCAAAGTGGGTATAGCGGGAACATAGCCCAACATAATAAAAGCTATTTATGATAAATCCACAGCCAGCATCGTACTCAGTGGTGAAAAACTGAAAACCTTCCCACTAAAATCTGAGACAAGACAGGGCTGCCCACTCTCACCACTTCTATTCTACATAGTCTTGGAAGTCCTGGCCACAGCAGTCAGGCAAGAGAACGAAATAAAAGGGATCCAAATAGGGAGAGAAGAGGTAAAATTGTCACTATATGCAGATGACATACTACATATAGAAAACCCTAGAAGCTCCACGCAAAAACTACTAGAGCTGATAAAAGAATTCAGAAAGGTAGCAGGATACAAGATTAACAAAAAAAAAAAAATCAGTTGCATTTCTTTACACTAACAATAAATTGGCAGGAAAAGAAAGTAAAGAAACAATCCCTTTTAAAATTGCATCCAAAACTATAAAATACTTAGGAATAAATCCAACCAAGGAGGTGAAAGACTTATACATGGATAACTACAAGACATTCAATAAGGAAATTGAAGATGACTTAAAGAAATGGAAAGATATCCCATGCTCTTGGACTGGAAGAATCAATATTGTTAAAATGGCTGTAGTGTCCAAGGCAATCTACAGATTTAATGTGATCCCTTTCAAATTGTCCAGGACATATTTCACAGAACTAGAACAAATCATATTAAAAATTATATGGAATCACAAAAGACCCAGAATTGCCAAAGCAACATTGAAGAAAAAGAACAAAGCTGGAGGAATAACCTTCCCAGACTTCAGACAATACTACAGAGCTACAGTAGCCAAAACAATGTGGTTTTGGCATAAAAACAGACATATGGATCAATGGAACAGAACAGAGAGCCCAGAAATAAACCCACACACTTATGGTCTGTTAATCTTTGACAAAGGACGCAAGAATATACAATGGAGAAAAGACATTCTCTTCAGCAAGTGGTGTGGGGAAAAATGGACATCAGTATGTGAATCAATGAAGTTAGAACACTCCCTCACACTATACACAAAAATAAACTTAAAATGGCTTTAAGACTTAAATATAAGACAAGACACAATAAATCTCCCAGAAGAAAACATTGGCAAAACACTCGCTGACATAAATAAATCTCAGCAATGTCCTCCAGGGCAGTCTACCCAGGCAATAGAAATAAGAGCAAAAGTTAACAAATGGGACCTAATTAAACTTATAAGCTTTTGCACAGCAAAGGAAATCATAAGCAAAACAAAATGACAACCTACAGAATGAGAGAAAATATTTGCAAATGATACGACTGACAAAGGCTTAATTTCCAAAATATATAAACAGCTCCTACAACTTAATAACATAAAAAACACAAACAATCCAATCCAAAAATGGGCAGAAGACCTAAAAAAGCAATTCTCCAATGAAGACATACAAATGGCCAATAGGCACATGAAAAAATGCTCAATATCACTAATTATCAGAGAAATGCAAGTCAAAACTACAATGAGGTATCACCTCATACCAGTCAGAGTGACCATCGTTTAGAAGTCCACAGACAATAGATGCTGGAGAGGGTGTGGAGAAAAGGGAACCCTCCTACACTGCTGGTGGGAATGTAGTTTGGTGCAGCCATTATGAAAAACAGAATGGAGGCTCCTCAAAAAATTAAAAATAGACTTACCATATGATCCAGCAATTCCACTTCTGGACATATATCCAGAGGGAACCCTAATTCAAAAAGATACATGCACCCCAATGTTCATAGCAGCACTATATACAATAGCCAAGACATGGAAGCAGCCTAAATGTCCATTGACAGATGACTGAATAAAGACACTGTGGTATATTTATACAATGTAATACTACTCAGCCATTAAAAAAAATAAAATAATGCCATTTGCAGTAACATGGATAGACCTAGAGATCGTCATTCTAAGTGTAGTAAGCCAGAAAGAGAAAGAAAAATACCATATATCACTCATATGTGGAATCTAAAAAAAAAAAGAAAAAGAAAAAAGGACACTATGACCTCATCTATGAAACAAATAGATTCACAGACATAGTAAACAATTATGGTTACTAGGGAAAAGGGGTGGGAAGGGATAAATTTGGGAGTTTGAGATTTGCAAATGTTAGCTATTGTGTATAAAAATAGATTTAAAAAAACAAATTTCTTCTTTATAGCACAGGGAACTATGTTCAATATCTTGTAATAACCTTTATGAAAAAGAATATGAAAATGATATATGTATGTATATGCATGACTGGGACATTGTGCTGTCACAAGAAATTGACACATTATAACCAACTGTACTTCAACTGAAAAAAAAAGATTTGTGAGAGAAGTTTAAAAATTCACATTTCTTCTTTCTGTATATATCTAAGGTGGTTGTTTTCTTGGTGATTGTTTGTCTATTAATATCTCCTTTTTTTCATAGTAATGGTCACTTATCAAAGGACTCTCATAAGTACTGATAAGAGGGGAAAAAAAAACTCACTTACCTCCCTATCATCCAATTCCACTCCCTAAAGCCAACTTTTTAACTTTTCCTATTTTTTCTTATGAGGTTCTCTTTTAATGCTAGGAATTATCTAGGCTCCTTGTTTAATCATGTTCAGAATATACCTGTTGAGTCCCTCCTATGGTTTACCTATGTTTCTTCTCTCTTCCCCTATTTTATATTTATATAATAGTTTCCTGTTTTTTTACTTTTTAACCTTGATGGCGCACTTAAATCTTTACTGCTCTCTTGACTGTTAAAAATAGTCGTTGACTTCCTATGATATAAAATGAAGATATTTTTATTCCTACGTTTTCCTTTACATTTCCTGCACTACTTTAATGTCCTTCTTTCATCTGCCACCTTTACTCTGACATTCTCTCCTGCAAATGCAACCAAGTGTTCTAAAATTTCCCATAGACTAACTGTAAAAGCTGAAAATCAACAGGTGTTTACAAATTATTACTGTGTAATTACTATTCAGTATCATACTGTTTCAGATCTTTAATCTATTTGTAGTTCTGTATGCTGTACTAGATGTGTTCTTCATGGGTGAAACTTTAAATTGATTATAACAAGGAAAATAATATTGTGATACACTTTCGATGTAATTTCACTTAAAATTTTGCTCTACAAATGCAATTCATACTTTCAACAATAGGGTTGAAATATGAACACGAGTCGTCACAATGCGAATGATAAATGAAACCACAGCGTGGTTAAGAAAGCCCATGAAATGAGTATGAAAAAAAGAGAAGCGAGCTCAGAACCAAGCCTTGAGTCATCCAAGTTGCATTGGAAAGATAAAGAATGAAAACCCTACAAAAGATAACTATACTTCGGTTTTTTTAAAAAGGAAAAAAAAAAAAAAACATAATGAGAAGGAGAAGACAATAGGAAAAACAATAGTGTCCTGTCAAGGAAGCCAAGAGAAATGAGTATTTCAGCAAGGAGAAGTGGGCACGCAGCTCAAGATGGTGGACTGGGTGCCCATATTAGTCGCCTGTCTCCCTTCCCAGACCCTGGAAGAAGAAATGCGTATCATCAATGGGAAGGAGCGGAAGCATGTCACTAACAAATGAGATCTTTTGATATATTTCTGCAAGAAGAAGGAAGGATGTGAGTTTAAGAATTAAACAGGTGGAGCAACTAAAACCTAGAATAAAGTTTCAGGGCTATAAAGAAGGGGCTAAAAACCGTGTGCAGAATGGAACTCTGAAAAAGCTCTCAAATCGAAGTTAGCTAAGGATGGGCCTGCCAAATGGGGCCACACAAAGGGGACTGAAGGTGTGCGTGTGTTGAACGGAGGCGTCAGTGACATAATAGAATCCATTCTCTTCTCTGTCCCTACACACAGAAAGACCAGAGGGCTCGCCTCTTAACGTGAGTGAACTTTCCAGGGGAAGCTAACGTTCTTAATGTGAGTATTGCCACCCAATGCAAAATCGTCTCATTCTAGCACGGGGCTGTCTACAGCTTGACAGCCAGTTCCTTACCCTCACCTCAAAGCCGAGCTGACTGTGAACCCACCTCTCCCAGCCACCCCCACCCCCACCTCAGAAGGGAACTAACTCCACAGACAGGGAAACACTCAACATTCAATCTTCCCACACTTAACATTTATATGCAATGCTAAATTCACAGTTTCTATTAAAAATTAACTAGGTTACTGAATGGTTACAGAATTCGTAAAAGGATGATATGTAAAAAACTGGAAAATTTTAATATCATTTCAAAAAGGCATAGATTAGACTAGAATTGCTTTTAATTCAAAACATATTTATATTACTGTCTGATCTCTCTTCAAACAAATAATTGGAAAGTATGTTCAGAAGAAGGACGTATTCTTGAATGTTTTCCCAAGTAGGTGGCATATATGAAACACTTAGTCTGAAAACAAAAATAGACTATGATTGTGGATGAATCCATTTTTTGCAACACAGTCAGCTGCGATTCCTGCTGGGTTTTACAGACCTCTCAGTGCAGAGACACGCATTATAATGGATATTTCTGCAGACGTGGCAAACACCTCTGCAGGGGTTTGAATATAAAAATTACGTTTATTCTGCTGTGACCATAGAGTTAGCTATAAAAATCATTTCAGAACATTGTGTTTCTGTACTTCTCTGAAAAAAAAAAGTAGACCTTTCTAAAAATAATAGATGCTATGTACATAAGCAAATGATTTCCCTGCAAGTACAAATACAATTTCACTTTATAAGCTATTGTAGGATGAATTGTCTTACTTGGGTTGTCCTAAAGCAAATCTTGAAACAAAATTTGCTTGAAGGTGGTTTATTTGAAATGTATGCCAGAGAGCGGGATGGTGGGATGGGGTGGGGTTGAGGAATGAAGTAGTGGAAAGGGCGGTTACATTATGGAAACGACCACTTGTATAGGCAGCTGGAGCTTGACCCCACAGGACCAGAGCCTTATGAAGTGCACTCAGAATAATCTTCTTGGCTGACCTATCAATGGGCTTCCATCTCTCATTCCCTGAGGGTGACTCCACAGGCAGTTAACTCTGTACATTTGCAGGATGCCTTCAAGTTGCAGCTGTGTGAAATTGGTTGCACCTCCACAGACCTGGTTGCAGTAGCTGTTGTGGGAGTAAAAATTCTGGCCAAGATCATTGGAGCACACAAGAGGTGTCCAAAACGTAGATGGGGGAGCTTTAGAAGATGGAAAGTACATGAGTGACATGATCAGATTTTCCTCTGCTGGCTCTATGGAAAATTATCCTCACACATTTACAATGTTTATTGCATACCTACTGTGTGTCAGGTAGTTTGCTTGGTGGTGGGGATATGATGGAGGGCAAAACAAATCCAATAATTGTCCCTATGTAATTCACAGTATAATACAAGGGAAGATATTAGCCTAAATACTGAAAGTAACCGTACATCTTAGGACCTGCCTGTCCTCATTCAGTGTCCCATGGAGCCGATTTCACATAGCATTGCGTTAAAAACAAAACAAACAAATCTAGCTCTGAAAGCCTTTATAAGTAACACAGATTTCTACTAATGGTTTGGAAGATGGTGAACGAGGAGCTGGCAGTCTGCATGCCAGAAAAATTGACTAAACCCCAACCTTTAACCACGTCTCCCTTTTGCCAAGCGTTTGTCCCTACACCTGCCAAATCCCTCCCGCGACACACTTCAGACTCCACCCCCCCCGCCCCCGCCCCACAACACTTATCTCTCCTCTTCCTTCAGGGTCTCACCGTCTCTGTCTTAGGTATGGCAAATTCATACTTTAATTCCTCCTCTTGTTTGCGTTCTCAGTCGAAGTCTGAAGATTTTTTTAGCTTATTTTATTTTGATTTACTCAATACACAACTCATCCGTTGTGAAGCATTGTTCTAAAAACTTTGCAAGTACGAAAGTGAGAGGGTGGAAAATATATACAAGCAGACATTAACTAAAAACAGAAGAGAAGTTTAAATTATGCTATTAATATTGGACAAGATACTTCATGCATTTCTAGGGATAGAAAGGATGATCACGTTCAGGAAGATAGAGCGAAGCATCTTCCCACAGTCCCCGCCATTTACATACAGCACCAGACTCCTCACTCCAGATTCTCTTTACAAGACCTCCCACTCTCTCAAACCCTCCCCTAGGTCTCCAGTGGTTCCAAAGCGATACAGCGAGGATAATCAAGAAAAGACAAGGAAAGGAAAGGAAAAGAAAAGAAAAGAAGGAACAGTCTCTGGGTCCTTTTGCCATCCCTGGAGTTGGCTAGTGCAGGAGATAGAAAAAGAATTGAGGAAGTAGCTTGAGAAAGTGAGTGGGAGTAAATTCACAACGCATGCGGATGACGGGCCTTTGTTAGAGAATTCATCAGTTGTCACACTGGGGAGAAGAGTAAAAAGACTGTAGATGCAGGTAATCTACTATATGCTGGTAGGAAGTCTGATGGCATTTTTTTTTAAATGAACTGCAGGCAAAGTCATGAGCTAAGAATGTATGTGCACACAACAGGTTTATTTTTAAAGCAAGAATTGTGTCAACAAGGAAATTTTGCATCTACTTACATAATTTATGAATCGACCCATTAATTCACTACTGAATAGGGCAGGTCCTAAAAGCAATGGAAAATGTTTTTAAATGTCTTACCCTTGAGATCTGTGAGACCCAGAATAATGGTCCCCAAGATGTTCACATCCTAGTTCCTGGAAACTTTGAATATTACCTTATATGGTAAAGGGCTTTTGCAGATGTGATTAAGGATCTTGGTATTGGGGACATTACACTGGGTTAGCCTGGATTACTCTGGCTGATAGGGGTCAGACCTAAATGTAGTTGCAAATGTCCTGAGAAGAAGGAGGCAGGGGATATTTGACTACTAATCTCTATGGAGGTAGACCTTTGTATGCATTTTGGAGATGGAGGAGGGGGCCATGAGCTAAGGAGAGCAAGGAATGCGGCTCCAGAAGCTGGAAATGGCATAGAAGGGATTTCCTCAAAAGTCTCCAGGGGGAGGGTGGCCCTGCCCTCCAGGGAGGACACCTTGACTTAGGCCAAATGAAACGGATTTTGAACTTTCGACCTCCAGGGTTGTAAGAGAAGAAAACTGTGTCATCTTAAACTACGGGATTTGTAATATTTTGTTACAGCAAACACAGAAAACTAATACAACGACCAAACAGAAATCTGAAGCAATTTTTTTTTTTTCTTATTTATCCCGTGGAATATTCGAAGATATTCTAGCAGTGTGTTGGAGCTGGCTTGTTCCTGCTTGCATGAGTTGATTGTGTGCCTCTCTTCACTTCTTGGTAGCTTGAAATTAGCCATGATGGGACTATGTACTACATGAAAAGCAGCTAAGGTACACATCAAAGTTCTTACCCCTCTCCAGCCCCAGAAAACAGGCTGTTAACAGCATCCTGCTGGTCGTTCAGCACCGAAGATCACAATCATTGAATCAGAACTAACAACCTTTGATGGAACAAATATCAGTTCAAATGTATCCCTGTTCCACCCCAGTCCTCTCTGTTCAGACAGAATGGATCCTTTGTCATCCTTGCTTTTGGAAGCCCGAATTGATTTTGGCACTCAAACAGTGAGACCCAGCAAAGCCACTCTTATTTCCTGACCAGTCTGTTTATCACAAAGAAATATGGCAACTGGAATGGCCTTCGGTATTCTTGTCTTTGCCCTTTTATCCTCTAAATTCTGTATTAGGTATCGAATATCTTACCCTAAAACCATATTTTTTCTTCTTCTAATCTTTGTTTAGAATTTTCAATGTATGGATAGTTCCAAGGGAACTTGGAAAGCTTGTGGCAAGAACACTCCTACTGGAGTACATTTGTCTAAGTGAAGGAAGCTGAAGTTAAGGCTTTATGTCAAATTCTGCAGGAATATAGAAACTTACTTGGCTTTTATTGATCTTTTATTTATTTTGCTCTGTGCCTCTCTGGAAAGCTTATCATCTTGGTACGATATGTGTTAAGTAAAAACATGAAGAAATCATTGGATGATTTCTGAAGAAAATGAATACTTTGCTCATATGTCCTTGACAATCAGTCATCCCATACAATTTAATTTTTCTTCAGCAGACTTATAAAAAACAATTTGAACTTCTATCTATGGAAATAAGAATTTTTGTCAAGAAAAACATACATCACTTTATTAACTCCCTTAATATGTCTTAGGAACTTTGAAGACTTATTTAATAAGTGCTTACAAACAGTGAGATAATTTTGCTAAATATGTATCTAACTTAGGTTTTTTTTCTGGTTTCCTCCATGAAAACTTGTTATTGTAATTCAGGAAGTAGAATCCCAAAGGGATGTACACTTTTGATAACTGGCATTGTAATGATGAATGTATCATTCTTAATATAAGAAAACAGTGTGAAATTTGAATTTTTTTTTAAAGAGTGGAAACTGTATATTCAGTCATTTTGGTCTGACTTCCTTTTCTATTATCAGATTAGTTTACACTCACTGTCTCCATGGCTGTAATTCCTCTCTGCATTTAATGATCTGCAGTCTGGCAGTGAGCCTTACCACCTCACTCACAGGGAGGTCTAAAAATCAGTCAAGTATCTGTTCATCAAATACATCAGCTTTTTCTCAGCCTGCATCATTCTTGACCTCTTAGCCATCTCTGTTTAAACCTGAAAATATCTTCTTTTTTTTTATTTACCTGTCTATCAACTCTCCCAAACAGGTTTATCTGTACCTTTCACCGTCACTCCTCAATCTACCCCCTAAATCAGTCACTCCATTTACTTATCCCTCTGTATGTGTGCATTCGCCTGTTTGTCTTGGCAGTTTTCCTGAAAGGATTTAAGGAGGCTTAGTGTTCTAAATGTAGGTGTTCCTCCAGGATTCTGGGCCCCATCTGTATTTCTCAAAATTTGTCTTTAGTGTCTCTTCTATTTCTGTTTTCAATTTTGAATCTTCCACAAACTAACTTCTCCTGCTGATACCTGTTGTTAGTGAGGTCAGCTTTCTCCTAAACATTTAATACAGATATTTCTAGATCAACTAGAATCTTTCTAATCTCATGATCACATACATATTCCATAGGTTTGCCATTCCTGTGAATTCTACATCTGCATTTTCATTCTCATCCGTCCTTTTTTTTTCACTTCTAATTAAAACGCTCTTTGCCTCTTGCCCAGATATGTGGTTTTTAACTGTCTTTGTCTACAATTGACATACGGTGTATTCCTACCCAAAATTCACTTTCAAGATCATTGCTACATTCTGGCTTGTAGAAGACAAGAGAGCTGTAGGTACAAAGCCAGGGAACTATAGCACCATCTCCTTTACCAACAGTCAAGGAAGCTAACAGAAAGCAAGCTCATGCAAGTAACATCATCACAGAGATTTAAACTAGAATCCATTTTGATTAATCTTGTTTAAAGTAAGTTGGTCACAAAGTTGGGTTTCATTTACCACCTACTTTATCTTTGGACAAAAGACAACCTGTCTGTGCTTCAATTTATTCATCTGAACAAGGGAACAGCATGGGTACTTGTCCCAGGGTTATTATCAGGATTAAATACATGAATAAATAAATGCAAAACAATTAGAACAAAGCCTGTTACATAGCAGGTTCTAGTAAAATTTAGCTATCCGCAGAGCATTTACGGCACAGTTGCCACTGCATTTCACAAGTGTGTGGGTGGTTGCACTTAGGAACTACTTTTCTGGACTGTTCTATCACTGCAGTGCTTGACTTTGCTGCTGCTGTTTCTTGTGTAAATTCAAACTCCTCTGTCTAAAATTGCAGTTTTAACACAGGATGAGGTGAATAGCATTGGACGAAGGTTTATTCCATCACTTGTCTTCGGTCATTCTCCTGTCAAAATCAGCTCTTGAATCTTCTGACTCAATTCCTTTTCTTCCTGTTCTCTCTTTTGAGATGCCCTCTTAATTCCTCGCTCTGTCTGCAAGTGTTTGAATGACTTGCCCCAAATCACACGGTTGGTTACTATAAACAGCAATAAAAATCTACCATATAATAAGTATAGTCTGGATTTTATTCTAAAAGCATTTCCTTATGTTTGCCCATATTGAAATCCATCTGCCACTTTCCTGATGCCCACCCACAACCTTATAATATGGTCATGCAAATTATATTTGCCAGTTTGACATTTCACTACTCAGGTGATCACAGTGTCATATGAAATTTGGATTTTATTGTTCTCATATTAAGGTATTTCCCATATTAAAATAATTTACAAAACAATCAGCAAACCCCAGCCCCAACCCCACCCAAGAAGACTGTTCTATTTTGCCAACATGCTGCTTCCCACACCTAAGGTGTTTCACTAGGCACAGAAAGCATTATTCCGTCACATTATTTCTATTTGCTGTTTGTTTGTTTGTTTGATTTAAAATAATATTAATGATAAAATCATCAAAAAGCTCTTGGAAATCTATAAAATTACATCTAATAAGCAAGCATTTAGTAGTGTGATCTTTACACACGTGCGTGAGAATAAACTAGGGTGCTTGTAAAAAAGGAAATATTGGGCCATACTCAAGATTTACCCAATAAAAATTTCTAGAGTGGTCAGGAATGTTGTAAGGTGAACAAATGATCAGTACCCACTTCTTTGTGGAGGCACAGGGATTGTCTCTGCTCCCATCCCTCCCCGAAGGATCCCAGTAGCCCTCTCCCAACTGAAACTACAGGGAATAATTAAACCCAAATTATCTCTCATCTAAGGCACAAGAGTACTTCTTCTCCCAGGTCCAGTGAGTCATCAGGCTGTCCCAGAACCACACTCAGCTTGCAGGCTGTGCAGTGTCTTTAAGAATGAAGGCTGCATCCTTCAGGAAATTTCTAAAGAAGAATTAAGTTCTAGACCTGTTCTTTCCCTGGGAGGTCTCAGGAGAACCTGTGTCTTCAGACGCACTGCCTGGACTCCGTTAGCTGGGTCATTCTATTCCTGCTGTTCCTTCAGAGAGAGAATTGGAAAAAAGAAGTCATTTAAGATCTGCCTGCAAAGTGTCCTCATCTTATAAACCTTAGGAACCTGCATTTTCCATATCACTTTCCAGATATTTCATATATTAATTACAGTTGAAAACCACTGCACTAAACATTACTTACTTGCTTAGTATATGCATTTTTTTAATGTTACAGACCTCTTCATATTTCTTAAGTTCTTCTTTATACCAGACAAGATTTCCAAACAAAAAGTGGATGAAAAACGATACAAAATCGTACTGGGGAGAATCTTGGTAAAAATTCGGGTTCCTGGGCCTTTCCCTTAGACACTCTGATTCAGTAGGCCTGAAGTGGAGATTGGAGATATTTGTTTTTGACTGTGTCACTAGAAATTTTTGTGGTCAGTCAGATAAGGGAATGTCTGACATTTTATTTTATTTCAATAAGCAACTGTGACTTTATAGTGATTGTCAGTCATGGTAGTTTTGCAGTTGGTTGATTGCACCTGCAATAATGTAAAATGTATTTAATTCAGTGTTGCTATGTCCAAACTCGTTCTGCCCCGAGGTCTTGGGGCAAGGAATAACGACTTTATTCAGACAGCCGCCAGACCAAGAAGATGGCAGACTAATGTCCTGGAGAACCATCTTCCCCAAGTCAGAATTTAGGCTCCTTTTATACTAAAAAGGGGAAGAGGTGTGTTTGTTGCAAACTTCTTGGTGTTGGAATCCTTCGTTCTTGCAGCTGTCCAAGTGGGTCAGGTCATGGTGTCCCTGTAAACCTCCAGCAAAACAAATGCTATTGTTTCTTGTGAAACTTTTTATCTTTATGTGAATGCAAAAGTGTTAATACCTTTTTAAAGGTCAGAGCCTTGAGAACAGGCTCTCCTGTCTATTTCAGGCTCTAGGCAGCATTCTTTCACAAAAGGTGCAGAACCAGCCCAGGGAACAGACAGTTAACTCCAGAGGAGCAGATTTAATACGGAGTCAGATTTGTTCTTTCCTATCACAATAGTTTTAGATCACCTTTAAGGTAATTAGTGAAATTTAGATTAATATGCTGTTTGGGGGAAGTGTCCTCATAATTGAGCTGTCGTAGGTCTTTTCACTTTATTTCTATTATTAATAAGATGCCCACTTTCCTTTGGTTGCCAGTTCTCCTTTCCTAGTCTTGCACTGCTCATCTTAATATTATCTATCTAATTTTTCTCTGAGCATCAAATAAGGTATTTAAAAATAACCTTAAGTCTCCCTATGAATCATTTAAAATGATTTCCTTCCTTTTTTTTTTTTTGTCTCCTGAACTGATTCTCACATTTTATCTCAGTTAATTTGTCTAAAATTGAGTAATTCTTTGGTAGCTATTTTAAGGTTTCCCTTATCCTTGAAGGTTATTGAATTTATAGCCTTATTTATATCTTTCTTTATTGAATTATATTCTTATTTTGTGATCACTTTTATTATCCAGTGCTAAAAATCACATCTAGGATACTGAGTGTTCTAAAACTACTTCTTCTGGAAACTCATTTGTAATATTTAGAAGTGTTCCTGCCACAGTTCACCCCAATGAGATATTTTGAAAATTTACCATAAAATAACAAGAATGATTTTTTAAACAAATGTACTGAAACTCATATATTCAAATAGGTGTTATGTTCTTCAAAGTAGACATATGGGAACCAATCTACTTATGCCAGTATAATCTTGCCATTATTCAGAGTGTTTTAAAACTGAATGATTCATCTCGCTACTTTATAACCCTTGTCTTTCAGTGCTGTGGAGGGGAGATAGCAGTTGCATACGTGGAAGGCTTGAAAATGATTAATGTTCCTTCTGTGCAACAGACACTGTGCTGAAGGTGTTCCACATATGTTCTCATTTAGTCTTTACAACCAAACAGCCTTTGAGTTTATCTTTCTTTGACAGTTAAAGAATCTAACACATGGGTAACAGATACTCTTAACCTATGTTTGCATGATTCTAAAGAGCATACTGCTAAATGTTATACTTTATTACCAGCTGGTTAAGGGACTCACCCAAGGTCATAGAGTTTTTGTTTTTGTTTTTTTTCCCATTGTATCAAAATGCCTCTCTTATGATATCAGTGCCAAAGTGGGGTCTTGGATTAATTTATAAATCTTACCTAAAATCAAATTTAAAAGGTTTGTATGATTAGAGGTGATTCTCAGCTCACCTATCATAGAAGTAATATTTGCTTCTTTCCAGTTTCATCCCTATAGATGTTATGAGCAGTTTTTTCTCAGTTCATCAAGAAAGAGAGAATTCATCAACTTTATAAAATTAGATAGAATGTAAGGAGTGACCCATTTAAGTAAAATTGGGGTTATGCTCATCTTTGGGAATGACAGGACTCATCTATGGAGAATGTAAGGTTGCCTGCTATATTGTGTGTTAATTATCTGTCAGACTGTCAAGAGAATACATAGCCTAATTTGCTTAATAATTAGTGGGGTCTACTTAATATTATAGCACACTTTTTTCTTTAAAGGTAGGCTTTCTTTTACAATGTCAGAGTGTTTAAAAAATATACCTGTAAAAAGAAAGAAAAGAAAGAATGTACCAAATCTAGGAGCCTAAAGAATATTTGTATCACTCACCGGTTTAATAAATAAATTAAATCCAAAATAACAGAAAGAGTTTGCTGTCATCCCGACATCGTGGTGATCAAGTACTTGTAATATAAATCTTACAGATCATCAACTTGAGAATGATTCATATGCACAAATAGCTGCCTTACCACAAGTTGGTCACTGCCACAGGCCCTTCTGATTTTAGTTTTGTTTAAACAAGAGACATCTCATCAAGAAGCTTGGAGAAAATCTGAAATTCAAAAGTGAGTGAAAGCAGAAAACAAATTAAAAAAAAAAAAAAAACCAGTAGAAACAATTTAGAGGCTCTAACTTCAGAAATGGATTCTCAGACAGATCTGGCCAAATGCAGCAGACCTGGTGTCTACATCGTCTTTCTACCCTGTGGCATATACTTACACCCCTTAAGCTGATTCCACTAATTAAACAGTCATTGAAGTGAATACACGTTATGCTTTAAAATATGTGATGCCACAGACAGAATCAGAGATCAGGGCTTTTTACTTGAGTATTTGTTGGTTAAATCATACCATTTTGCCTTTAACATCCTCCTGAGATAACCCCTCAAAAAGAAAGGAGTATGGGTTCTATGGGAAGAGAGCTGGATAGGATGTGAAGGTTAATAGGAGGGATTTGGGGCATCATTTAAAAAATGAGGTCAGACAAAGAGCTGTTGAAGCAGACTTAATTAAGTTGTAATCCCAGTTCTGCCTTATTTTAACTACGTGACCTTCCCTTTTTAAACCTTCGTTTCTTGATTCATACAATAGCCTTGAGACTGTTGTAAAGATTAGAATAATCATTTATGTAGAGAACCTCGCACAGTTCACAGGTTTCTTGGTGCTAAGGATTCAAGAAGAACAACACACCCTCTGAACTTCAAAGAACTCCTGGTCTAATAGGAAAGATAGACAAGGTGACGGTTCTGTTAAAAGAGATCATATTACAATGTGCGAAACAGAAAAATAAAGAGGCATGACAGGTGAGAGGCACAAAGAGGACGGGCACCGATTCCTCGGGGCTATCCAGAGCATTTGCAGAGTGGAGTTGACATTTGAGTGCAGTGTTGACAAAGAAAAGGAGTTTGTCAATTGCCCCAATTCTGCCCTGGCATTATAGAGGGGAAAACATACCCAAAGAAACTAGGGAAGAAAGGTAAATAAAAGGAACTGGAATATGAAAACAATGTATTTTTCAATTTCTTGTCTGAGGCTGGCTCTGCCTGTACGAGGAAGCATGAGTAGGGAGGAATGAGAATTTATTTTCTCAGGTCATGGAGATCGTGATCTAAATTTATTTAGATGACGTGTAATGAACTAGGTAGTACTTTGTGAGTTAAATAGCAACCAAACCATTACAAATTTCTCTGGAAAAATATCTTTGTCTCTGAAGCGCTGATTTGTGGCAGAACACATGGAATATAATTTGTTCGTTACTGAGCATTATGGAAAAGAGCGTAGACTCTGGAGCTAGACTTCCTGAATTCAAAACCTGACTGTAGCATTTAATAGCTGTGACTTTGGACAATTTTTCAACCTTTCTAATGCAGCTTCCTCAGAGGTAAAAAGAGTGTAATTATTAGATCAATTCAAAGGGCTGGAAGAGCTGATACTCCTAAAGGACTTACAGAAGTGCTGGGTATACAGCAAAGCCATGTGAGGACTGGATAGTATTTTCGTTACTATATTATCATACTTTTGAACAGTAATTAGTGCATGATCTGAAATGTCTTACTGGGCCTCTAATTGTAATTTTTAGTTTTAATTTATCTCTACAAATTTAGAAATCTTATGAAAAGGCAACAAAATTCTTTCACAAATCCAATTACCAGCAATATAAAAAAATACAGTTAGCAGTAAAAATCAAGCCCTTACGGATCAGAATTGCATCTGTCATTAAATTGCTTACTTCTCCAAACCTTGATTTTACTAAATCTACTAAAGCCTGTGGAACAAGCAGATATATCAAGCTAGGATAAAGTGATTTGTAACTTTATTTATTTTTTTTAAAGCGATTTCCAAACACTTTAATCATTAGAAAGTCAAAATTTGTGTAGCTAGTGTGTTTGTAGTGAACACTTAGCTATAGGTACAGTCCTGCTTCTGGTTCTTTTCCTTTCTTTTTTTTTTTTTTTTTTTTGTATATATATATATATATATTTTTTGTATATATATGTATTTTCTTCTTTAATTGAAATGTAGTCAGTTTACAATGTTGTGTCAGTTTCTGGTGCACAGCATAATGCTTCAGTCATACATGAACATACATATATTCGTTTTCATATTCTTTTTCACCATAAGTTACTATAAGACATTGAATATAGTTCCTTGTGCTGTGCAGTATGAACTTGCTTCTCTATTTTATATATATTAGTACCTGTAAATCTTGAACTCTCAATTTTTCCCTTCCCAGCCCCTACCCCCTCTCCTTGTAACCATAAGTTTGTTTTCTATGTCTGTAAGTCTGTTTCTGTTTTGTAAATAAGTTCATTGATAAAAGAATTCAGCAAGGTAAGAGTATACAAGATTAATATACAGAAATCAGTGGCATTTCTGTACAGTTTCAATGAAATATCAGAAAAGGAAAGCAAAGAAACAATCTGTTTTAAAATTGCATCGAAAAAAATAAAATATTTAGGAATAAATCTGACCAAAGAAGTGGTTCTCTTCTGAAAGCACTTCTTCCTGCCCAAACAGAACTAGAACAGTTTGCAAAGGAGTCCCCATTTCCCCTGAGACTCCTCCTCTGACTCACTCCCTTCTTTTCCAAAGGTAGAAAAGGTGTATCTTTTACAGCCTATTGAATACCAGTTTCTAGTTGCTGTTACTTTTTAATGTAAATAGTTATAGTCAATAATTATGCTTATTGGTGGTCACATTATTTTGGTCCTCTATCTTGGCTTAATACTGGATAACATGTTTAACACAAAAGGATAACAATGTTAATGTTGTTTGACTGTTGTGTGTTATTGAGTCAAGTAGATTATTTTGTGATAAGAAAGGTGTGAAAACTCAAAAAATTGTGATTTTTTTCATCATCATTAACAGGCTTAAGATAGAATCTCCTTTCATCAATGCTAAAGACCTAAGATAAATGTCTTTAGCAAACAAAGAATAAACAGAACTACAACATAGTAATGCTTTAATCCATTTTTAAATATTATCTTTTTTGTCATATACACATATATACATTGATATAGAATCAAAAACAAGTAAACTCAATTTTTCTTCCTAAATGATACTGAAATCTGAAATTACCTGTGAGGATTTGGGGGAAATTCTGGAAGCTCTATGATATTTTTCCAGTCCTGATAAATGACAAATTCTGGAAAGAATTTGAAGATTAGTTGTCATTCTATGCCTGTATGGATAGTTGGTGCTCAAAAACCAACCCAGATCACTCAGCTTGTAGGAGACAAGGACTATCCATGTACATGGACCATGGTCCAAACCTCTTGTATGACCCCAAACTAAGCGTAAGACACAGCTGTAGCCACCAACAAATTATCTGTCTCATTCCAGAGAAATAAGACCTGCAAACACGAAATATTAAATGAACTATGACTAAGTAAAGTTGGAAGTGCAAATAGTTTATTTATTTTAAGTATCTTTATATAATCTTGAATGCTTTAAGAATTTTTAGGTTGGATCCATCATTCTGGTTTACTGTGGTAATAGAAGGTATTCTTGAGGAAAAGAAATTTAATCCAGTCTTGTTAATGCAGAATATTTGCATGTTTATATGGGTTAATATCCTAGTGTAGCAAATGGATTAATGTGTTGTTTCTGAGGCACTCTAACCAGAACAGTGGACTTAATGGTCACATGGTAACTAAGATTGAACATTTAGCTTTGGCCCAGATTTCTAGGGCTTCACATGCCAAAATAAGGACTTTGAGTTTTACCAATAAAGCAGTGGGAAATTACTGATTTTTTTAAGAAAGGAAAATAAATGATGATAATGCTATTTTACAAAGATAAAACTGTGGTCATTGTGTTGTGGGAGGATGGGTTCTTGCCTTGTGCAGGAAAGAATTCAAGAGCAAGGCATAGTAAATAGAAAGCAAGTTTATGTAGAGAGATACATACTTCACAAGAGTGGGGTCTGTCTCACTCAAAGGGAAAATGGAAAAAGGCTTATGAGATACACACTCCACAGGCAGAATGTGGGCCATCTCGGAAAGGTGAGAGGGAGAGAAGCCGAGAGCTGTAGGGTGTTTAGTTTAAAGTAAAAGGAGATACACGCTCCATAGACAGTGCAGGCCATCTCAGAAGGCAACTGAGAGAGTGACCACGAGGTGCGGAGCTCTTAGGTCTTGTGGGTTTGGTAATTCCATATGCTAATGAGTAGGAGGATTATTCTAACTACTTTGGGAAAGGGGCAAGGATTTCCAGGAAACACCCCACCACCACCACCTACTTTTTGACCTTTTATGGTCAGCCTAGGAACTGTCATGGCGCCTGCAGGTGTGCCTGAGGTTCAAGGTCTACTGGAAGTCTAGTCTTCCACCATCTTGGTTCTAACCAGTTTGTCCTGTCCTCAATTGCTGTGTTATTCCTTCACTGATTGTGCCCTGTCCCCTTTCCTCCCACTTCAGTTATACAGAATAGATTGGATGGAGAAGACTGCACAGTCCAGGGCCAAGAATGATAGTGATCAAGGTCAAGGTAGTGAAGGTTTGAATAAAATTATGTCTGTGGGAAGAAGCAGAAAGAGATGTGTACAAGAAATACTAGAAAGAATGTTATGAAACTCCTTGGATTGCTCTGAAACACTCAAACTTCAAGTGAAAAGTAAATAAAATGTTTATCAGAAACAATCCAAGATAGTAGCTCAGAACTTTAATAGGAAAATGAAATCAAATATTTAATAAGAGAAACTTAAGGACCATGGAATCCATGCTGACCTAAAGAGTGACATGTAACCAGATAGAAATTAATCAATTTATGTCCAAACACTGCAGGTAACACTGTTTCGTCATTGCTAGAAACCACAATGCAGTGAGGATATAGAGAAGTAGACAAGGTATGCATGAAAATAATGGCTTACATTGTGTACTGTGAAAACAAAGAATAGAGTGAAATTAATTCTTCTAAAGATGGGGAGTTTAAATTTGAGTGTGATTTTGAAAGCTGAATGGTAGTTTATTAATAGAGGGAAAGGTTAAAAGAATTATAGAGAGGGTCAAAATCATGTGGTCATAAAGTAGCATGGTTAGTTTGGGAAGTGGAGAAAGGCACTGTTTGGCTGCAGTGTGAGATTTGTGAGGGAAGGAGACACTAAATATAAGACTATCAGAGAGATAAGGTCTAGATTATGAAAGGCTTTGAATGTGGTGCTATGAGGTTCCGACTTTATTTTTAAAGCATTATTGGGTAAACAGAGTCTTTTCAACAGAGAATTGGCATAAAAAGTTTTTGTTGTTATTTTTGTTGTTTGTTGTTCTTTTGTGATTTAGTTGCTTGCTTGCTTTTAGGACAATAACTCTAGTAGTAGGAAAGACAGACTAACAGATTCAAATGTTGATGTGCGGTCTTGAATGGCTTTTTTAGAGAAAAGAATGGATCGACAGTGCCACAGCTCTACTCTTCTATTGACTGATGAAAGTCAAATGACTATGACAGAGGAGAACCCAGATTTCTTTTCCACAAACAGAAAGAGTGAGGACTCAAAACAGCTATATCAAAAGATGAGTTTGCTTATAATTACCTGAGAGTTCAAAGAACCAGTTACAAAGACCTCAGAAAGAAAGATAGACTAAAAGAGAATTAGGAGTAGGATTGGGCTACATAAGAGAGTTCAGATTTAATGATGATGGTTTTGACCAGTAAGATAATTGGAATAGCTGTACACAAATAACTGTAATGTAAGACAGAACATAATGAGTCTCATAAGAAATAAAATGCCACAGGAATCCAGAAGTAGCGGACAAGATTTCTTGCTGAAGGAATCACAGAAATTTTCTGGGTTTGGTCAATGACCGAAAAGGGGGCTGTTTTCCCCTCCTCTTCCTCATTCTCTTCTTCTTCTATTGATGAGATACAATTTGAAATGAAGCTTATTGATAAACTCAGTTTTAGTGTGCCTGGGATGATATGAATGTATTTTTAGATAAGGATCAACAGCATTTTAGATAAGGACCAACAGTGTGAAGGCTTAACATCAGTTAGGGATGAATTATACTTTGAAAACAGCAAGCATTTCTGTTACATAAAATATTGGATGCATGGGGAAAAGAGTGAGAGTAAAGTTGTAAAGATAATTTAGGACTAGAACATCATGAGCATCAGGGTAGTCTGTGAATGGAAAACTACGAAACGTAGACATAAATAAAGAGAAAGGATTCACGACATGCTTTTCAGCAGCTGCAGTCAACTCTGTTGCAGTAATCTCTCCTCCTCCTAGCTCAGTCTTCCTCATCTACAGAAGGTGTTATATTCTGTCTTGGTGACATCTGTATTTACATCAGCGTCCTTTTCGGTGTCCTGACCCCTTGGTGTCTTGACCTGCTTGCTTCCCATGAACTTGTACTCCATCCCATCTTAGCCTCTCAGTACAAAGGTAAATAGCCTGAATTTTGCCATCACCAATCATTCTGCCTTCATCAAAATCTCATTATGAAGTAAACAGCTCTCTGCCCACAACCTCCTTTCTGTCCAAATGATTCTGTTTCGCACTTTCTACTCAAGCACTTCTTCAACCCCTCAGGCTTTCCAGTCCTTTGATTAATCCACTGTCTCACTGTCATCACGTCCTCATGGCCTCCAGTGCCTTCCCTCTCTAGTTCAGATTACAGTCACCTATTATAAACATTCTTCTCTGTAAACTCCTAACTCTGTATCTCCCTGATCTATCATATTCTACTCACTTGGCCGATGTCTAATCCCAAACTCACATTTTGTTCCATTGACTTTGTGGTTCTATCTATGCAGCAGATTGTGGGTATAAAAATACAGAGATAACTTTGAGCACAGGTTTTGCTTTAAATTTATGATGTTATGCATTTTTCCAGTAGTAAATATAACATGTATTACCTGTGTCTGTATCCATTTAGGCTACCTTACCTCTTCTTATGATTGATGAACTGTTCCTGGCAGTTCTGTGCCCTGGATCCCATGCCCTCTTAACCTAATGCAAGGAGATCCCTTCTTCAGTTATCCCCTCTCTCTCATAAGCATCACTTGTGTCGTCCATACTGAATCATTCTCAGCAGTAAACATATTGGAGTATTTACTGTCTTAAAAGCAACGCTTTCTTGATTCAACACCCCGTCCGGTTTTCTTTGCTCAACTTTATAGCAAGACTTCTTCCAAGATCTGTACAAACTCTATCTCAAATATCTCTTCTATTTTCCCTTGTATCTAGTCCTATGAGGCTTTAATGACCGCCACTCATTTCACCAAGGATTTTCACGATTGCCAAAGCCAATGAGCTGAATGAAAGGGAATCCAAATTAAAGCAGTGACAATCAGAATGGACAGAAAGGGATGGATGGGAAAGAAGTCATAAAACCCAATTAACAGAACGTGGCAATTGATTGATTATGGAGAAGTTGAGATGTTTTATTGGCTCACAAAATATTTTTTGATCTAATATCATATTGCAATAATTTGAAACTAAATATAGATTTTGTAATTCAAGATTTGAACATTACATTCAAGTTTCCTCAAAATCAAGAAAAAATGGAAGCATTGAAATACTTAAAAATAAAATATTCTCAGCTTTGATGTCATCAGTCACACATCTTCCACATAGTTGACGACAAGTAGATTAATTAGTTCAGTTATCAGATTTGTTTTAGCCCTGACTTTGTATCAGGCAGGGTTTGAAGATACAAAAGGAACAAAACAGTGTAGTCCCAGCCCTGAGTTGGGTGGGGAGGGCCAAGGGGTAGAGAGTAAGGAAGGACTTTACTGAGAAAGTAATATTTAAGTAAACTTAGTTGTCTGCAAAATTGGAAGTGACTAAATGAATTCTGCTTTGCAAACAGCAGAAACTCTTCCTGGGGAGCAACATAGAATAATGAGGTTAAGTTGGCTTCAGAATGAATATAGTACTAAATTTGAACCCTTTACCTGACATTTAATAGCTCCGAGATATTGAGCAAGTTACTTTAATGTATTCAATACTCAGTTTTTTCTGATTTAAAATGAGATAATCGTATCTACCTTGTTGTGCTTGAAAGATTTAAATGCAATTTAGTTGCATGCACTTAACACAGCATCCGGCTTATAGCAGGCGTTCCGCCAATGTTTATTCTCTCTCTCTCTATCTAGAGTCTTTAACGCACATAAAGCCCTGTGATGAGGCTGTGATGATGGACATTCCTCCTTCTGGAAATATGTATCTTTTGAACCATATCATCCATAGAGTCTTTGAAATCAGTAAGCGTTTATGAAATAAAATATGTGGTGAATTGTTTACAGAGCAAATCAGAGCCTGGTATGTTTAGCATCTCCAACGTGAGTGCTGACAGAGGGAGCGCTGGCGCTCTCAGCAACACGACTGAAGTGAGAAAACAATCTGTGCAGATGAAAGCTTAAAAATAAACTTTTAACAATAGTTTAAAACAACCCTTTTGTCACATCTTTCTCCCAGAGTCATGCAGCTGATCAGCTGAGCCGGCAGAACTAATCCCCCCCAGGGTATTTTAAGTCCCTCGGCTTCTTGGTGATTACTGTATGAGTAGGTAGACAGCTATGGGTAGGAAACTTTCTGGAAGGGACAAGCTTTCTAAAGAGTATTAAAAATTTAGATATAAAAGGCAGCGTGGGTGAGCGTTCTAGGAAGTTGCAAGGAAGAGAAGTACACTCAAGTGAACTTAAATGGGAGACTTTGATTTTCAGGAAACATTCAATGATAAGAGAAAGGAGATAGTAGAGACCCAAGGTCTGGGTCTGTAATATGGCTTGACTCGGGAATGTGACTGGAAAGGAGCTGAATCCAGATAATTTTAGGAATCTTAGCAAGAGGAGTGTATGACAGTCTCCTTTCTCTCTTCCCCCTGGAAGTGATGCAGCTGTTAGACTCAGTGTTTCTACTCTCCATTGGCCTAGTTTTACCCTCCAGTTTGAGTGTGTCCCCCCTGCCTTCTAGATGGTGTGTGTGTAGAAACTGCTTCCTCCTAACTGAAGTTTGCCTTGTCTCCCCTTTGTCTTATTTTTATCTCACTGCACACTTTTAGTTTCTTGTAGAAAGGACTGGAGCTACAACAATTTAGGATTAATGTGTTTAATGCAGTGAGGAAAAGCCATCATACGTCTGAGGCATTTTACTTTCTTTTTTAAATGGTAGATTCTGGTAGAAATATTCAAATGAATTGTATAGAAATACAGTTTTTAATTAAATCACAATTGAAAAAAACCAACTCTAATTAAGATAGAAGATTTCCACAGAATTGTTTAGAGATCTTCAAAGCATTTAATTATTGGATTGAGCATTAATCTGCCATTTGGAACCATTGTATTTTTATTTTTAATTTTCTTTTGAGTCAGTGTAGTTCTTTACCCATTATTACTGGGTCTAGTTAAAGGAAGGTTGACTTTCAAAGAAGGGTCCTTGGCTGTAGAAATGAGGACCCTAGTTTATTCAATAGCTGATTTGTTATTTCACTTACAAAGGTCTTGGTAATATCTCATAAAAATCAAAGCACTGAAAATTAGCAGGTATCAAATTTTTCACTCTCTTTTTTAGTGTTCAAAAGACAAACACATAGACACACAGACACACAGACGCACTTCACAAAGTCATAGAAAACTTGAGCAAAAAAAAATTAACCATAAGTTTTTATAATGGATTTATCATAAAGCCATATATATATATATATATGTATGTATGTATTTGGCATGTAGGTATATTTACAGAGAAGTTTTTGTAGCTTTATTTGTGAGTAGAAATTCATAAAAATAAGAAAAATACTTTTTTGAAAAAGGAAAACCTTTTCAACATACTTCTTGTTCAAAGTAACCAAATTTTTCAAGTTTTCTCTTTCTAGTCTATTATTTTAATGCTAGGGAGCTTACATGTTTTTTCAGAAAAATATGTATATAGTTGATTTCTTTAGACTTTACTTTTATAAGTTCTTTTCCAAGTTACTGATGCACAGAGAATGAGCTCTCAGATGGTGGTGGGAGAGATGGACAGACTTCCCTAAATCACTGTGGCACAGACAGCAGAGCAAAATGTCGTAAAATGTAGTAATCAGAGGAAATTAGTTACAGTGTGAGGGAACCTTTTAATCGATTTATTCTTGGTGGTTGGGAAGGGAAAAAAATCTATGCCTGATTTTTTTCTCTGATTCTATTTCTCTGATTTTCAGAACATATATAATAGTGAAGAAAGACATATTCTCCCAATAATAACCTCTCTGGTTCTTCTCAGTCTCCTTAGATAAATAGTGCTTGTACTGGGGCATGTATTTGAAGATAGCACAAGTCATTTATTTCCTTTTGTCAAAAGATCCTTCAATCCTTTTGTTTATATAACAATGAGTCACCTCCAGAAACTATGATTCAGGGTGATACACACTTTTTGAGGTGAGAAAACAATATGTTATCTATCTATCTAGGCTTGTGAAATTGTTACTGAGGGGCTCATCAGGGAATTGAAAAGAAGCCATCTGGACACTTTCTTAAGTGATTAAAATTTTCACAGGTTATAACTTTTAACTTATTTGAATACAGTAAGTAAAAACGATCTGTTTATGTGCAACATTTATTCCCTAACACACCAGTGGTAGACTTCTAAACCCACAATAACAGATAGAATTCTCATTATACCTGAGAAAACAGATCCACAGAGGTTCTGTCATTGCCTCAATGTTTCAGCAGAGCCAGAGATGGAGTTGGGATTTGCATCATTTATCTACGAATCACAGGTTGATATTTGATATGTCCTGAAGGCATGAGTATAGTTTTGTGACATAGCACAGTATCTGGTAGGCATAATGGGAACTATTTAGTCATTTCCTTCCTCTCCTCACTCATTTTTATCATCATTCTTATCATCGTCATCATCACCATCATCATTATTATTTCTCGTTACTACTTATTTGGGCTTTCATTTCTTTATCAGGAGACTTACGTAGCACAATAACTATATATTTATATTCAGATTCCTAAAGACAGTAAAAAAAAAATTACAAGTGAAACAACAATTGAAATTCAAGTACTATCAAGCAAAATAATGTAAGGAACTCTAATATCACAAATATTTCCGGTGAGATAAAAGAAAATCCCCAAGACATTTTACTGAGTAATTTCAACACATTTAAATTTACAAACCATATAATGTGAAAACTACAGTTTAGTTCATAGGGCCTTCATTTTGATGCATATCCTACGTGAATCTTCATTATGCTTGCCGTATTCAATTTACCAATAAGTAATAACTGATTATAATGAGTATGTATAATGTTAACTCCACGTGCTATATCTAAATAAAATCAGGTGCCTATTGATTGTTGAAGCTATTTTTCCAGCAGCATGTGCAAGTAAATTTATAAACCCACTGATGAAGCGTCTTAATAGATGAATAATAAAATATAACATTTGTAGATATTATTTATCATCTAGCTCCTATTTATATTTGAAATTTCTCTTTGACTGCTTCTTCATACTCAATGCAGCAAAATTGAATCTTCTGCTAAGATTCCAGACAGAATCTCAAGCCCCTGTGTTTGCTAACTGTCTCTTCCATATGAGTCACTAAACCTCCACCAGCACATCTTCAAATCCAGTCCCACTGTCACAATCCACTTAAGGCAGTTCCCTCATTTCTTCTCAGTTTTCCTAGTCAATAACCTCTCCTTTCTCTCAGCTTCCATAGTACTTTATCTGTGCTTTTCTAATTTCATTTATCCTCTTTTACTTGGATAGATACAGATATTAGAATTAATATTTTCTACTAAAAGGTTCAATGGTTTAAAATAGAACAAATGTCATATATTGATTTGTCTTGGCCCTACCCCACCACCACTCCTTCTTGTCCTTTGCCTAATCTGGAGAGTGCTAGACCCAGAATCCAGAAGAGCTATGGAGTAGAACCTGACATAGGGTCACCGCTGGTTACGCTGAGCCCGGCGAGGTATCACTCAGAACTGTCTCTGGCTGCAACTGAGAAACCAAACTTGAAATAACAAACAAATAGGAAATTCATTTCATTTAACTGAGAGAAGTTCAAGAAACTAAATCCCACGTGGAACCAACATTCTGCCTATACTTTTTTCATCTTTATCTGCATTGGCTTAATTCTATCTAAATTGGCTTAACTCTTTTCAATGGCAGATTATCTCCTTCCACTAGTGGAAGCACCAGTGGCTCTCAGATTTGCAGGCTCTTTTTTTTTTTTTCTTTTTTTGCCACAAGGGAGGAACTGAGACTTAGACTCCTGGTACCTAGTTCAAAAGTGCCAACCTCAGCTGCCCATCCATGAATCATACAACGTGTCTACGGCAATGAGGTAATCTAATTAGCCAAGTTGGGATCAGATGCCCATAACAAGTTAATAACCACAGCAGAACCTATAGGAAGATAGTGGGTACCATTCAACTCTCATGGTTAAGAAGATGGAAGAAGTTTTTCCCCCCAAAAGCACCGATTTGCAGATACTAACTACTATATATAAAATAGATAAACAAAAGTTTATACTGTATAACACAGGAAACTATAGTCAATATCTTGTAGCAACCTATAATGAAAAAGAATATGAAAACAAATTTATGTATGCATATGTATGACTAAACTATTATGCTGGACACCAGAAATTGACACAACATTGTAAACTGACTATATGTCAATGAAAAAAAAAATTTTAAAAGCACTGGGAAGATAGCTGCTATTGTTAGAAGACAAGAAACAGTTTTTGAGTAAAACTGGCAGATACTGAAGACAAAAATGTAAATGTTCTTATATGAACATAAGAAAATGACCAGCCAAACGTTTTTAACTCATTAGCTAAACCAAGTTTTTAAGGTTTATTGGACATGAATTCTTGACCCTAGATGTGAGTATTACTATGAGTGTCAGATGGAAATGTCATTTGAAGTATTTAACAACTGCTATCACTTAGATGCTGACTAATCAGAATTGATCTCTAGACAGTCAGAATAAAACCCAGTTTTGATGTGTGTACCAGTACATAAAAGTTAAATATAATTTGCTTTACTGTTAAGGCAAGCCATCCTAACAATCATCAGTGAGAAGTAACATGATAAATGTCAGACCAGGGTATGTCCTGCTTTGAATATCTTTAATGTACGTAAAGTCACCTAAAGAAACAATTCAAATATACAGTGTGTAGCCCCATTTTCAAAGATTACATATCACCGGTCTTGGAGTTGAACCCTGTACCCTGAAAGTTTAGTAAGTTATCCAGATAATGCGGAGATCATTGGCTCTGTGTTCTGCAATGCACTGGGAGAAACACTGCTCTAAGTCGCATTCCACTTAGGGAAAAGCACCCTAGCTCTTTGTAAGTAATTGAAATAAATAAGAAAATCAACAGCCATGAACACTTAGGAGAGGAGAGTAACGTGCTCTCAGCTGCAAGACTTCTGTTTATTAGGATTTAGAGTAATTTGAGGTCATCTTCTACTGGCATGTAATCCCAAAGTAGGGCAGTCAACTAAGCCAGAAGGTTCAGGTGTGCGGAAGGAGATGAAGACACAATGCAGTGTCTCTTGAACATACTTAGCTTAATATCAGGAGCTATCAAAAAATAAAGGAGCTGCCTTGACTGAAGAGATAAGCCTATTTTGATCTCTAACTATGTGTCTTACAGGACTGTTTCCCTTTCCTTTCATCATCAAACTCTACTTTACAAAAGAAATTATAAGCATAACTGCATGTGACTTGAGATGTTAAAAATTACAAATGAAATAAACCAGATTTCCATGGCAAACCATTAATGATTGATGTACTACATGTGATATGCCTGGACTCTAATACTCTGTGATTGAAGTTCCTCAAAAGAGTGATGTCAAGGAATTGCTAATTATCAGAGAAATGCAAATCAAAACTACAGTGAGGTATAACCTCACATCAGTAAAAGAATGGCCATCATTCAAAAGTCCACAAATGGTAAATGCTGGAGAGGCTGTGAAAAAAAGAGAACCCTCCTACGCTGATGATAGGAATGCAGTTTGGTTCAACCATTATGGAAAACAGTATGGAGATGCCTCCAAAGACTTATCATATGATCCAGCAATCCCACTCCTGGGCATATATCCAGAGGGAAATTTAAGTCAAAAAAAATACATTCACCCCAATGTTCATAGCAATAGTATTTACAATAGCCAAGACAGGGAAATAACCAAATGCCCATTGACAGATGACTGGATAAAGAAGCTGTGGTATATTTATACAACTGAATACTACTCGGCCATAAAAAATAATAAAATAATGCCATTTGCAGCAACATGGATTGACCTGGAGATTGCCATTGTAAGTAAAGTAAGCCAGAAAGAGAAAAAAATACTGTATGATATCACTTATATGTAGAATCTTAAAAAAAAAAAAAAAGACAAATGAACATACTTACAAAAGAGAAACAGACTCAAAGACATAGAAAACAAACTTATGGTTACCAGTGGGGGAAGGGGGGGAAGGGATAAATTGGGAGTTAGAGATTTGCAGATACTAACTAATATACATAAAATAGATAAACAACAAGTTTATACTGTATAGCACAGGGAACTATATTCAATATCTTACAGTAACCTATAATAGAAAAGAATATGAGTATGAAATTATGTATATATATGTATGACTGAAGCATTGTGCCGTACACCAGAAATTGACACAACATTGTAAACTGACTAGACTTCAAAAAAATAAATGAAGGAAGGAATAGATAAATAAATTACTATTCTCACAATCCCCTCAAATGCACACAGTACGTTTGATATACCTCATTCAGGGCATCATCGCCTCCTATTTTAGATTACAATTATTTTCATATAATTGGAAGCTCTTCTCCCATCCTTGAGTAAATGTTTCTTTTTTGAAGAATATGTTTGTTGAGTGCTTGAGAGAACTGTCCATGGCTGGTATATCTTTGTCACTCCCACAATGCCTGGCAAAATGCTTGCATATTATAGATATTCAATACATATATGTTGACTTAATAAATAAGTATTCGTTTATCTGACAATGACAAAGAAAGTTCTAAGACCTCTAGCTATTTAAAAAAATCAACGCAATTATTTACCATGGGACAGACAGGTTCATAGTTATTTCTCTCCTCTGGAATGTAATCGGTAGCTAAACTACCAGTGTTGATTAACTTTCAGTAATTATTATTTTCAGTGGTATTGAACATCCATGCAATCCAATCCTTAAGGGAAGATCAGGATTTCATCCTAATGATTGAGTCCAAGTGTATGTCTTACTTCAATGCATCAGAAATTTAGCAGTCATCAAATAAACATTAATAACACAGTGCTTTTCAATGTAACAACTCCAGGATGGAAAGAAATAGTGACGGTCATTTTATGTTTAAAGACTATTTTCTATTTCCCAGGTGTGATGGGAGAATATGAGCCGAAAATTGAGGTCCATTTTCCTCTCACGGTTACAGCTGCTAAGGGAGCAACTGTTAAGATGGAGTGCTTTGCACTTGGCAAGTAAGTACATATTCTTCTATAATTAGACACAATTGTTTATGAAGATGTGGTGTTTTATTTTTGGATCACTTATTTTACTAGGATTTATTTTCCTTGAATGAAACCTTGAGGCTTCTTGGTGGCTATTCATTTTTTAAAAGAAGGGCAAATGGGAATTGACAGAGTAATCAGTTATAACTATCTTTCTAGTCACGTCTATGAACAATAATGTATGTAGGTTTGCTATTTTGACATAAAGGAACAATTCCTTAAATAAAAAACAGCTTTACATCTCTTAGCTTACTTGTCTTAAAATTTCAATATCACTTAAAAATTTTATTCAGCAATGATGTAAATAAAAAGAGAAAAAGGTGCTATTCTCTCCTAAATTCTGATAAGATATGAGAGTATAAAAATCATAAAGATAATAGTTATAGTGAGCCAATTGATAACTTCAGTATCTCTGATGATAATGATAACATGGTAACACCAGCTGTCAATATATACAACACGTAATCGTTCCCCAAATCAGAAAGATGATTTAGTTCACACGTGAGTGCCTACTATGCTTAATGATTCTATTTCTGAAGGTTTAAATCTCACGATATATAATCACTTGTCAATTATGTTTACAATATGAGTATTCGGCATAGAAACAAGAGTGAGATTTTGATTATATTTGATTAGAGTATTATGATTTATTTTCAACAGAGTGTTGTTTTCTTTTTTTAGGGTGATAAGACCTCAGAATCCTTTCTAGACTCTATAATTATAATTTGCATAAATGCATCTCTAACACAGTTACTAATCATTCAACTTCAGTCGTGAGCTCATCCCCCAGCATAACTATAAAGTACTTGGAGATAAAACATGTTCTATAAAGGTGTTTAAAGTAGGTTTAGCTTATGGGTCAAAAAATATTAGTAAGTATAAAAAAAATTCAGCTAGTAAGGAGGGGTTTAGGGCACAACAATGGTAAACACCATGCTTTCTACTGATATTAAGATTGCTTGAAATAACATATTGCAATTCTATTTAAATCTAAGTAGGAGCAGGATCATAATAGACTGAAAACAAAATAAACAGCTGTGTGGTCCATCAGAAGTGTTGGGTGGTCCAGCAAAAGGTGCCTATAAGTAGAAATATATTTCAGGAACTTAAAATTCATCCAGGAGTCATTTGGCAGATGTCTAAGGAAGATTTCTAAACCCAAACATATTAGCTAAGTGCTCAAGATTAAGTAATATCTTAAAAGTCATGGTTTTCACCATTTACTCATGTTGTGGTGTCACATATGCCTGAAAAGGTCCCAGGTAAACAGCTCAATTCTGATAAATACAAAAATAATTATTTTGCCTTGATGTCAAAGGTTTTAGTATATCCTATAGTTAAATAATTCTTAAATGTCAGAATTTGCACTAAAGCCACAAACAGAAGGAGGTCATCTTATAAAACAAATTAGAGAACTAGATTTATGGAGAAAAAAACAATACAGGATATTTCCCCAGGCAGGCTTATTTAATAAGTTTGATGTGTTTGCTTTTGGAAGTCTTGTAATATGCTTAGTAAATTGATCCCTAAAGTCTCTTTCATTTTAGGTAAGACCTAACTGCCAAATTAAGTTATTTTAATACTTTATTTTCTTCAATTTCTTCACTCCTTCTTTGCTACTCCCTCTCTGCCCCCCAATAAGTGAATTAATGAATGAATGAATGAATAAGTAAATAAAGTAAATAAGTAAATAAGTAAGTAAGTAAGTAAGTAAATAAATAAATAAGTAAATAAATAAATAAATAAAATAAGGCACAAAGCTGTCAAGAAGGTCTATGTTGCCCATTTAATACTTTTTTATGTGAAGTGTCACATTATGGGGGCAAAAAAAAACATGATATGAAAATATGTATCTCTACCTGAAGAGTAACCTTCCATCTGATGAAAGTAAAGATCAAAGAAATAACATCCTTACACGTGTCAATTCCTTTACAGCACATTATCATGTACAATAGATCATCACTGCATCCCAACATGATCACAGCAGCTTCACATTAATACCTGATCATCTGCTTCGATCCCACAGCTCACCTGAGCTGCTTCCCACTTTAACAAGTACACGATTCTCTGGTCGACCTTTGTTTGTCCAAGAACTTCAGTATCTGTATCAATCAGGACCTTGCCACTCAAGCTGATTTGTTCTGTCTGTCTGTCCACAGAGAGTGTGTTAACCACGTGGTCCTTGTAGAATATTATAACCAGATTCTGACACAGAGCATATCAAGCTCTTTTCTGTCTTATGGCCTTTGCACCTGGACCTCCATCGGGACCACCCTTCCTGCTCTTCCCATACTGGCTCCCACTTATCCTCTGGTCTCCACTTAAATATCACCTGCTGAAGAGGTCATCTGTCATACTTTGTCTAACTTTGTCACACCCATTACTCTCTATCTAAATACTTGTGTTTTCTTTTTTTCTTCATAACCCTTAATACATTTTAAATTACTTACATGAGTGTTTCTCTGCTTAAAAAAAAAATATTTCTATCAGTCAGGAATCCAGCCAGAAAGAGGACCCAACCCTCATGGCTCAGAAGAGTTTAGTAAAGGCACAAGCTGAAGATCTCTGAGCAGAGTTAAGAAAACCAAGAAAAGAAACTGAGGTGTTTGTAGACTAGTGACAGCAGAAAGTCATGCTCACCCTTCAGCTGAAATGAATAAGGGGGAGAAGATAGTGTCCCCAGAACCATGGGGAGCTGGAGATACGGTAATTGGCCAGGGGGCCACTCAACAGGAACCGCAGCCTTGAAGAGACACATTAAAAGAACACAGCTGAAGAAAGGGACAGGCAGTTCATATTCTGACCCCTTTAACCTTATGCCCTCTGACCTACTCTGGTGATTCTTATGGTTGAAGGCCACGAGAAGCCGGTTTGCTCGCCCAGAGCAGTTGGCAGTACAGAAAGCAAGGCAGAGAGTCTGGGGGAAGAGGAGGATGACAGGATAACCATCACGTCACCATCATTAGGTTTTAAGCCCCATGAGGTCAGGAGTCATGACTGCAGTCTTCACTCTTCATTTGTATATTCCTAGTGCCTCCCACAGTGCCAGGAGCATAAACAGCACTAAGGAATGAATTAACTCAGAAAATACTGTCCGCTTAATCCAATCAACTCTTTATTACTAACTTTTTTATGTTTAAAGGCTTTTGGCTAACTTGTTTCCTAAACAAATCCACCTACATCCACTCCACACCCCTATCTCTTGTCCTCCCATCTTTACCTATTTAGTCCAAATTCACTCTGTATTCTTGTCCTCACCTTTCCCTGTCTATTCTGTCTCACTCCATCAACCTCTGTCTCTCTTTCTCTCTCTCTTAGATCTACAATTTCTCCTTCTCTTTGGTTTTACTCTCAAAGCTGATTATTATGTCCAAGTCATATTTACTATTTATTGAAAACAATCCTCAAAAGGTCTCTTTGTCCACTGACTCTTAGTGTTTGACTGTCTGTTTGTTTCTTTTGAGAGGTTAAGTGAGGTCAATAGGAGAGATTTAATATATTTAAATACTGAGGCAAAGGACAGAGTGAGAAATACACATCACAGAGAAAGATACTTAATGCAATAATAGGTTGAAGGAAAATCAAGACCATAAGCACAAAATTTTGCTGTTTCCACCTTTGCCTCCTCCCAGTCTCACTGGGGCAGTTCAGATTTCCAACTAGAAATCACCATGTTTTATCATTTTATTCACTGAATCAAATGCCTTTCTAAATGCACTTCTTCTCTCAAGGAAAATGATTTATTCATTAATGCCAAGGAGCCATTAAACAAGAGGCGGACTTTGAGTAGCTCGTCTCGAAAATGAAAATTGGCTAAAGTATCTTGAAAGAACCTAGAACTGAATACAAGTCTTGAGATTTCGAGAATCAAACATGTGTCAGGAAGGGACCTAGCTTCTAGGAATTTTCAGAGTCCCTGTTCTCATAGAGATGCCATTCCACCTCCATGAACTTAACTGGATCCAGCAGCACATGCCCTGACCCAGGTGCCCTCCCACGGTCAGTCTGTAGCTCTGGAGAGATTACTGAGAGGAAACAACAGTAAGAGCAGAGTCTCTTCCTCCTGGATTTTCTGTGACATGATCTCATGAAACTTCGATAGGCCAAAGTGGGAAACGTATTTGACTGTTGAAGACTTCTTCTTTCAAAGCATGTCAGAATGCTGTTCCACTGATCACAACTTTATTTTTACTCCTCTTGAAAAGTACATTTACCTCCATATAACTTGTCCCTAAGAATTTTCAGTTCTTGTAACTTAGAGGATGTAAATTAACGCAGCCCAAGTTTCACAGATAAACACCCACATAGAAAGACACACACACACACACACACACACACACACACACATAGATACTTTTTCTATATTCTTAAAGGAAAATAGCAGAAGGCAAATGATTTGAGGTTTCTGAATTTTACTATCTCTTAATATCACACAAGTTCACCAACCTGCCTAATTTGAAGTTAAGTAAAAAGTCAACAGGAAAGCTATAAACTGCACATTTTCTCCCAAAGAAATTCTACTTAAATCTGAATTTAGAAAAAAATCAAATGGTTTCTCTATAGGCCGCAGCAGCAGAAGGCAGCAGGAGTGTGCTGGTTACACTCCTAGAAATTTCTCTGCAAATGGAATTACACAACACCGAGTACAGAGAGAATGCACGGGGTGACTGGGACACGCTATGCTTCGTGTCGGTCAATTCCGCAAAGCTACTGTTTCCCCAGAAAAATGGGAACTGCTTAAAGAGGCACCATAGGGAAACAACGGTGTGTAAAAGCTTGGGAAATACAGCAAAGTGTAAAAAAAGGGAGGTGGATTAATTACTTTGGAAAGAAAAAGCTGTTTTAGACATATGGAAGGTTATTATCAAGAGATCGCTCACAAGCTGTTCTCCATTTTCAACCAAGTAGGGGAAGGGGCGGAATTCCACCAGTGGAGATTAAACTGGTGGAATTAGATTGGGTATAGTGTAGAAGTTCTTAACAAAAAAAAGTTGCTAGAGGGAAAATGGGTTATCAGCTGAGGCAGAAGAAGCTCTTTCCCCACACAGCTGTAAGGACATAATAATATCTGTTTGTCTTCTGATAATTTAGATGTAATGTTTCCTGAAAGGAGAGAAATGGTCTGGGTCAGGGTTGAAGATGAGTGTGTTAAACATTCTCTTTTGCTGACCGTTCATCCACCCACTGGGGCTGGATATTAGGTGTCAAAGGCTAGAGTCAAGCAGACTTAATTAGCTGCCTTTTGGCAACTACATTATTACATAACATTCTAACATGCTTGGTTGGTGGCATATGCAGGAAATAGAAATGAAGAGTGTTGCCTTTTCTCGCTCAGCATTCAGCCCAGTGACTTTAGTTGGGGAGAAGAGGTGTCTTGGATATTTCCCAGGTCGGCTTTTAAACACTGGGCACAGTACTCTGGAAGGGAAATGAGAGATCAGAGGTCAAAGGACAGTGCAGGCAAGGACTTTCTTAAGACCCTAATAATATTTCAGTTGAATGATTCTCTCTAAATGTGGCACATAATTGACAGCTGGTGATATTTTCAACTGGTCGTGCTCAGTGTTTCAGTCTAGTCTACATGCATTGTAAATAAGATCACACAGAATAAAATCAGAACTTTCAAGTTTGGAGAGTCAGTAACTGCAGGAAGTAGCTACCATCACTAGGGCTGAGGGGAAAAAAAAAGGAGGAGTTGGAATAATTAAAAATTAGAAATTCGTAGGTACCCCTCTGCAACCCATACCTCCAAGAAGCATGCACTGACTGGCTGGTGGGGTTTTCTGAGGTGAGATGTGATGCAGCTTGAGCTACAAGTATTGGAAAAACTCAAACTACAATCCTTTGCTGCTTTGGGAAGAATGCTGAGATGCATTCACAGGGATCTCAAGCAGACGGACAGCGGCAAGGCAAAGCCCGTGTCCCCTCTCCCTCCTCCAGCCTTGCAGCCTCCTTCCAGCACCCACTCTCCGCAGTGTAGAAACCCGGTTTTCAGGGTCCCAGCCCTTCCATCACAAAGCAGAGGAAGAAGGGTGAAGCTAGGAGAGGATCATTTAATAACTAGTACAAGTGCCGCTTTACATTTTCAGACTCATCTTTTTTTTTAATTTTGTTGTTTAATTGAAGCATAATCAGTTTACAATGTGTCAGTTTCTGGTGTACAGCATAATGCTTCAGTCATACATATACAGACATATATTCCTTTTCATATTCTTTTTCATTATAGGTTACTGCAAGATATTGAATATAGTTCCCTGTGCTTACAGTAGAAATTGGTTGTATTCAAAATCATCTTTTAATCAGCCATGTATATTCCTTCCTGTACCTTATCCCCATTCAATTTCCTGTTTCCGTGGTCCTGCAGTTCAGTCTAAAATATCTTGCCCTCACAATCCTGTTCAGTCTTCAAGGTTTAGGTCAAATGCCACTGCTCTGTTAAATCCAGCCTGCTTTACTTGAGATCCAGTGTCTTTTTTTTTGAACCATATGAGCATCCACATTTCACATTAGCCTGCCCCCTGGGCCAGCTGAGGTATCTGTCTACTGTGCTAGATTTGTGGATTCTTTTATGCAGCAAGCGTTGAATATGTTTACTGAATTGAATTCAGGTATGAGAACTGTGGTCAGTCATTTGTAACAGGAGGTACATTATTGCCTTGGTTTGGTCAGACGGAAGTCTCCGGATGCCTTTCACATGTCTTGGCCCTGAAAATTCAGACTACATTGCATTAGCTACAGTTTTCTGGCAGGTTTCATTTCGCCATAAGACCTTTTGTCGACCCCAGAAAGATCACTAGATATGTCACAGCCACCAACAACAAAGAAGTAAAATTTGGTCACTGATGCTTAAATGACCCTTGACGCAAGGGCAAACTTGGGGTTATTCTGTAATAAAAAAGCCATATGCTATCAAGCAACATCGGTTTATCTACTATGACAATCCTGCAAGCTAATAGTGTTACAGGCAGATTTTTTTCCTTTACTTTGCATGTTCCTTATCTTGCTTTTGCAGCCATTAACACACAATCACATCAGCTGGGCTCAAAAGGCCTTGAACCAGTTACTGTAATAATTATGTGAATGACCTTTCCAGACTCATCTGAAACCTGGTGGTGAGGTGGGAGGGAAGAGCACATTCAATTTCCTGCCCTTTTTAGTTCCTGCTTATCACTCTTTTAGATAGCATTTACAAATCACCTTTGGTTACACTCCGTCAAATGCCGACTTGAGAACTAGGACATTAAATTACTTTTTTCCTCTTTTTATATGTTTATTGCAAATAAGAAAGCACCAATTATCAATTCATAAAGTCATTTTTGCTGTAATTTGTATTTCCTTTTCCTCGGTCCTTAGCCAAACTGTCTCAAATGGCCACTCTTGTGGCCCATTATAACTGTGAGAATGACAAATATTCCTTTGGGACTTCCCACAGTCTGCAGCTGACAAACGTCCCTCAAAGAACCTGCTCTTTAGTTACAGATTGATAATTTATTAATACTGTTTATTTGGAACCACCAGTCACTGAGGGCTGAAGGAATTAAAAATAAATTGGCGTCGTGTGGTGTTGGTCTATCAAACCAAAATAAAATCACTTTATAGTTAGATTGACAGAAGATCTGCAGATAGGAGTTAGTCACTGACTCTAGGAATCAATGAATGTTAGGTGTCACAGGAAAAGTACATTACGGAGTCAGGGAAATCACCTTTGTGAGCTATGAGTGGCTTCAGTATTGTTGAAACCAAGGATGCATCCTCATTTCATTCAAGAGGTGGGTGCTGAAAGAACCTTAAAGATCCTGTTATCAGTTTGTAGATGGGAAACTGAAACTCTGCACCAAGGGTTAGACCAAGCCATGTGGGCATGCTGGCCAGGCTGGTGGTCTGATGCTTCTTCATCTAATGCTCTGTATATTTTCGGCATTCTCTGTAGTGCCAACGATGGAAGGGAATGTTTTATTTACTTATTTACTTTTACACTCAAAGGTGTTATCTATTTCTAGGGACACAGGACCAATATATTATGCACATTTGGAGTCACAGTTAACTGGCATCATATTTCTAACTTTTCCAGAGCTGCCTTAGGACCACTTAATCTGCCTCACCAGAGAAACTGCATACCTGCATGAGGCCTTAAAGCTAGCGCGCTAGAGAGGCTGAACCAGGTCTTCTGATTCTAAAACTAACGATCTTCTTAACTTACCGTACCACTTTTCAGTTGCTAAGAGGACTTCCCATTTTTTATCATGGCAGATATTTTTCTGGATGCATTTTAGCGTCTCAGTGATTAGGAATATTAGTACAGAGGACAAGTCACCAAAGGCATAAAGCAACAGATAATCCCAAAATGACTGAGCTTTTTACTCAGATTAATTTAGACTCATCCCATAGCTTTATTTTGGGTGAATCTCCCTGAAGTTTCATAGATCACTCTTCCACTGATGTTGGTGGAGGGAGCAGACTGGCTGTTAACATTCATAGAGAAGATAGAAGGAATTAGTATAACTCTCAGGAGTTTTAAAATTGTTTCCCACACCCTCCCCGCCCCAAAAAATTCACTGGGTACATAATCTTAATACCTGAGTGAGCCTCTGGTAGAGCAAAAATAGAAGAAATTTTAACCAAAAATTGTCTAAAATTTCAGTGTACTTGAAACTAAGCTTCTACTTAGTCCTGGATGGTTACCATCTCTTACTTAAATTCTAACCACTTCTCTGACATGTGTTCTCCATGTACTAAAAACAGGAATGAATTTTGGCAAATTCTTTATCTAACCTCAGTTTCCTTACTTTGACCTCTTCCAGTCTTGGATTTCTTCAAATTTTGTGTAATCAATCATCCACAAGTTCCCAAAAAGTATTCTACTAGAAATTTAAATTTTATCCCCAGTGGTTATCTTTCCTTAATGGTGATTTAATATGCATATTACTACTTTAATGTTTATTTAACATCCAAGGTGCTGGACTCTCTTTATTTGAGGTCTCCTTCTGGCTATGTTTGATGGTAGCGTTTAATTTTTAAAGCTGTCACATTACACAAACTCTTAAAAGTGGCATGCTTCTTACTGACTCATTGTACTATGAATAAAGCCTACTTGAAATATGTTTATTCTTGTCATATCAGACTGTTTGAGCTAGATAAAGGAACTTAGAATGTGAAGATGTTTTCATATACAGTTTTTAAGATGATTTGATTCTGAATTGGTAATTTAGATACCAAGCACTGGTAAAATACAGGTATTAGTATTTCATGCATTTAAAAATGTAGCATTTTTTGTTTCAGTAGCTCTGAAAATTTGGATACGTTATGATCAATATGACTCACTAATACAGTGCCTCCCCTGACCCCTCTTTCTCCCTAACTCTAATTGCCAGGTAGCCTTTCTCAAACCCCGGGCGTCATCATTGACCACCCTTGAACCTTCTCCAATCTGTCAGCCATTTAAAACTCCCTCAAGTCCAATTCTTTTCTGTTCTCTCTGTCACAACCATGGTTAAAGGCTATTTCTGTTGAACCAGTTTGGTTCTTTTATGTCTGCTGCAAATAAACCTATAACTATCCTATAAAAAGAAATCACCACACTGAAGTTCCACCAGCTTTGGGAATTTCTCCAACTGTTGCTGTCCGTCAGTTCCGCTGCATACACTTTATCCGTTCTGTTTCCTACAGTTCCTAGAGCTTTACTCCTGGCTTTCATAACTCCCCATTCCAGGGGTCCAGGCTGGATTCTTAGAACTTCCACTCAAATAAAGCTCCCATCCCACCCTTCATCTACCTACAGAAGGAGTTTTTACTGTCACTGGAGGTGACCACCACAACTGTCATTCAAAGTATAAACTCACATCTTTCACTCTTCCTTCCTTTTTATCTTTATCTGTTTAATCGACATAAATGTCTCTTAAATTCATTCCCACTTAGTTGGTGCAAAGTGAGCATTCACTGATTGAATTAAATCATTTATTAATACAACTGTTATTTATATATGCTCAAAGGGAATCAAGAATAAACTAATATATCAAAGTACTCTCAGCCTGAGAGCGTATATGCATAGGTATTCAGATTGTAAAATGAGAAGCAGAGCGGTTCTGTTAGGCTTCACCTCATAGGATGGCTTTGCCTGGGTGGAGTCTCACGCAGTAGTATCCATCCCTGTCTGTACAAGTGTCAGAAAATACATGGGTTCTAGCATGATTGAGTTGCCCTACCAAAGTCACCCTGATAAATCAGAAAAGTCTATGATCATTTGCTACTAACCAGGACTGGCTGTATATAGGAACAAATAATGCCCTTAGTAGAGATAGGAATAATTATTAAGGTGGTGGCCTCTAAGCACAGGGTTAGAACAAAGAGAATGGACTTCCCTATGCGCTGTAACCACCAAGGTCATTGCAAGCTGATGGATTGCCCTAAGATTAAAAACATCTCTTCTTTGGGTAGTGTTACAGAAAAATAACTTTATTTATTTATTATTATCATCATCATTATCATTATTGTTGTTCATTTCTACTTTTCCAGTATGATTTCTCACTTACAAAAATAATGCAAAGGTTTTACAATACAAAAGCTTTTAGTATTAACCTGCTGACTATGTATGACAATTTCCCAAACACAGTTTCCATTTTATACATTACATATTTAAGTTGGCGGTTTGCTTTAGGTTTTAAGGTGGTGCTTTAGGCTTAACAGTCATATATTAAGAAATAATATTCCAGGGTCTTGTTTCAAAAATATTTTGATGAATACCTAGCGCATCAGTTCTAGTATGTGTCTTATTTTTCGCAGTTCAGGATTTAACCTCAGATTCAGAGGATGCCTCATATCTCTATGTCTGTAGTTTTTGTCAGTTATTTGATAGAGAAAAAAACGTTTCCCTTATATCTCCGATGCCAGTGACACCCAGGACACTGAAGACCACATACAAAGTTTATTTACTCACACTCACGTTCTTACCAAATGAGTAACCAGAGACGTAATTCCATCTTTGTCTTTGGAATATCTCTTTCAGGGCATCGTAAGACTTGGAAACAGGTGCCATTGGGATGAGGTGGGAAGGGTGAATCACAGGGAAAACGCTGTCAGTTGAATTGTATTTTTCAAAACCATGTCCTGTGTCTTTATCATACAGGCAGCATTACCTAAGCTTTTATTCATCCTTGCAATCATATTTATTATAAAAAATTTACTGTGAAGTTGAAACATCACAACTTCATATTCTTCACTTTTATGTTGCACATATAATAGTGCTTTTAAAATATGCAATTAAATAAAATGTATCTGCTTGCACAATGTATAATCAAAGAGGTTCTGAATTGTCTTCCAGCTCATGCATTATTGCCTTAGATAATTTTTGATTCTCCATTATCTAAGCATTTTCTGTTTCATATGGCAGTGGCGTAGAGGATTTTGTTCTTTTTTGGTTTGATACTTTTTCACTCATTGTCCCTGGCTGTGTGCTTGGTCCTAGATGGTAGAGTCACATGTACATGGTAGCATTTGCTACAGTTAAGCAATTTGTATTGCCTATACCAGTGAAGCATGTAAGTGTGTGTATATATGGATGTGTATGAGAATAAATGGTTAAATCCACAGAAAGAACATCTCAAGAAAAAAAATGTTAAGAAAACTAAGCATCTGCCATCAGATCTTTATTCTTTTTTATTTGCAATGTAACAGCCCCTACCTTCTGTTCTTGTAACTTTTTCTGTTGGTAGCTGTATGGTGCAGAATAGTTTTCATGTCAGATCTCTATAACAATATTTTTTAGTCTGAAGAATAATTTTAGCTGATAGCCAATGGATACAAAAATGATACTCAGTGGGGACATGTGTCAGCTGCTGTTTCATCATAGAAAAGCAAATGATAAGTACTTTTGGTCCCTTCTATCTCCTACTTTTCTTTTGGGGATCGAATCAATCTGGTTAGAACTTTTAGAATGTCTTATTTATGGCCATTTTTCTCAAAGGAGGGTACATTATGAAATCAGGTCACTTGTTTTATACATCCCTACAGAGGAATGTAGCCCTCTCAACATTTCTGAAAGAAGAGTACACCTCAGGGCTTCCTACACAGAAATACAGGCGAAGAACATCTTCCTGTCTCCACCTTCATGTAATCGCATTGCATGTAGCCACATTCCACTGAGAGAAAGCATGGATATAATATCCTCCAAAGCACACATTTTTTTTTAAATTACATCTTTAAAATCCTGATATATATTACAATAGATGATGTGTCATAGTTTAATTGGCAATGTTTTCTTCCTGAGTCATTCTTAAAATAATGGTGTGTCTTACATTCAGAGGAGTCTTGGATGTGATGAGTTGGAGTAATTAAGGCAACAGTGGCACCTGTTAAATCTGAGCTTAGTGATCAAGTCAGCTGGAACCTGAGTGATGGCATATTCTTCCTCTATGTATACGCAGTTTAATTTTAAAAGCCTGAGTTAATTTACAAAATATCTCCCCTGTAGCATCGGAAAGCTATTAGGAAAGTGGTTGTTAACTGCATATTTTTATCTTTACTAAGTCAACAGCAGTTACTTTAGCATCAGCAGTCTCAGTTACTTCCAATCGTGTCATCTGCTGGATTCCACACACAAACACCTTTTAAAAAAGAGGAGACTGAACATAAAGGAAGCTAGTCTAGGAGACTCTCTCCTCCCATTGCTTCATCATTTCTTGAGTCTCTGATTTTTATCGACTCTATGTCGCAAGTAACGGAAAATAGAAGAATCATAAAGAGTGATACCTAAAGAGATGATACATAAGATGGTGAACCCCATTAGGTTCTTGTGTTATTTTCATTTTGGGATTAAAGGAGTATAATGGGAAGAATTAATATTCTAATACATTTTCAGTGACTTAAATGTGTAGGAAAAAAATCTGTTAAGTCCGACTTCCAATTAGGTAAACTAGCTGTACTGCTGAAGCATTTCTTCAGGTAGCTTCTTAAAAGCTTTATTGAAGGATCACTGGCATGCAAGAAAATGTTTAAAGTATGCAGTGTGATACATTTTAACCTATGTGTACATTCATGAAACTATCACATAGCCATGTAATGAACATATCTAGAACCCATAAACATTTCTGCATGTAAAAGTGTAATCTTTCCCTGCTTTCCATCCATGCATTCCCAACCTCATACAGCTACTGATCTGATCTCTGTTAGTCACCTTAGATTAGTTTGCATTTTTCTAGAGTCCTATATAACCAACATTATGCAATATGCAATTTTTTATTGCTTGACTTTTATCACTCAGAACACAAACATACCTCATTTTATTGTATTACATTCCAGAGATACTGTGGTTTTTAGAGATTGAAGGTTTGTGGGCAGCCCTGCATTGAACAAGTCTATTAGCGCCATTTTCCCAACATTTGCTCACTCCATGTTTCTGTGTCATTTTGGTTATCATTATAATATTTAAAACTTTTATTATTATTGTAGATATTATTGTGTTTGTTATAGTGGTCTGTGATCAGTGATTTTTTTTTTTGAGTATAGTCAGTTACAGTGTGTCAAAAAAAAACCCCAAATTTCTTCTGTGATCAGTGATCTTTGGTGATAGTATTGCAAAAAGTTTAAAACTCACTGAAGGCTCAGATGGTAGCTTTTTTAGCAATAAAGTATTGTTAAATTAAAGTTTGTACTTTTTTTTTAGGAATAATGCTGCTGCACACTTAATAAACTAAAGTATAATGTATACATTATGTGCACTGGGGAACCAAAAATTTTGTATAACTTGCTTTATTGTGATATTTGCTTTATTGTGATAATCTGGAATTAAACTCATAATATCTCTGAGGTATGGCTGTAATTATCTTGAGATTCATATAAATAGTTGGGTGTATCAATAATTCCTTTCTTCATATTACTAAGCAATATTCCACGTAAGGGCTGTATCACAATGTGTTCACTTGTTGGTGAACATTTGGGTTGCTTCTAGGTTTCAGCTATTCCCAATAAAACTTCTCTGAACATTTGTTTACAAGTCTTTATGTGCACCTAAGCCTTTATTTTTTCCCTAAATTACATGTTAAGGATTTCATCTGGGCTTTTGAGCATATGTAACACAGTTAACAGTGACTGTTTTAATGTTCTTGTCCACTAATTCCATCATATATGTCTTTTGTGTTTCAGTTTCAGTTGATTGATTTTTCCTCCTCATGAGTTATGTTTTCCTGGTCCTTTGCACACCTGTCAATTTTTCATTTGATGTCAGATATTTGAGTTTTACATTGTTGGATGTTAGGTATTTTTGTATTCTTGACCTGTATTCAGAGATGTGGTTAAGTTACTTGGAAACAATTTGATCCTTTCAGATCTTACTTTTTTGCTTTTTTAGATAAGACCTGAGCACCATTTAGTTGAGGGTTAATTTTTCCCCACCACTAAGGTAATACTTTTCTTAGTACTCTAGTCAGACTCCTGATTTTTAAGATTCTCCACTTTTCTTCTAATCCATTCAGAATGTCCTTTCCCATCTTTAAGTATTCTTCTCAAATGCATATGCTGGTTCATACTGCACAGAATACTCGAAGGGAATCTTCTGTAGATTTGTAACATTCTAGGCACCTTTCCTTTATTGAGTACTGTGAACTCCAGCTCCCTTAACTTTCCCCAACTCTCACATCTGGCTCCTGCACTCAGGAAGGCAGCTGAGCTTTGCCTGGGTCTCTCCTACCTCGGGAACTTTGTCCAGGGAGCAGGCAGAGGCAGCTGTATGGCTCAACATGCTTATTTAACTTATTTCAGGGATCATAGTCCTTCACAGCCTGATGTCCAAAATTTTGAGATCTATTTTGTCTAATTTTCAGCTGTTTTCTCCACCTTAATTTTTAGTTATTAGGTAAGAAGTAAATGAAAGGTCAAAAGTAAAGATACCCTAACCATCTTTATCTAACCAAGAAGGCATAAATAAAGCAGTCCCCATGTGGGATATAGTATAATTTACCTGCCTTTATTAGAAAAAAATATTGCATAAATTCTGGCAATAGAAAGACAATAAGATGGTTCTTTGACCTGGTCTTTCCTCAGAAAGAGTTTGAAATAGGAGAAGCCAAAAGCAAAGGTAATTTCCTGATTTAGTCCTGTAATAGTCAAAAAGAAATCTGCCGGATTAAATTCACAGAAACCTATAACGTTTTTAAATTTTAATAAAGTATATTTTTAGTGACAAGTAACAAGACAAGAACAAAAGCTTGGTAGCTTGAGATACAAAATTTCAAATGTCAGCTATCATTTACCAGCTAGATGACATGAGATAAGTTACCTTCTAGATCCAATCTCATATTCAAAATCTGTACAGTAGGAATAACAATACGTATTTCACAAAATTTTAGAATTTCACTGAGAGATTCAAGAATAAAGGCCTGTGAATTACACATTAATTCCCTCTTTCGCCCTAGTTCTCCGGAATATTTGTGGAACATCGTTTATCTTGTGAAACGTTTGCTTAATGCTCTGATGTTCTGCTTCTTTCTGAAATACCCTGTAAGACACAGCCCATTGCTCAAGCGTTTCCTAAACTAGGAATGCTAACATTCTGTAAACCTCTCACTCTCTGGTCCCATTCAGCTTTTCATGGTTTCAAATGAAAATAGATCATAGAAAATCCACTTTCTGGCTTTCTACTTAAAATATACATTGACATGTGTCATAGTAATCTAAAAAATCTCTGAACCTATAAAGCATTTCTATAGATAAGAAATATTGGAAAGTTTTTTGTGAGTTTTATCTTTCCCAAACATTCTTCCGGGTCAAAACCCTTCTTTTTTCCCCATGAGCTTAAAGACTATTTTTTTAGAGCTGATTTTACATGCTAAGTGACATTTTACTCTAACTGCTGTTAATATTTAAAATATTTTATATGATTATTTTAGCATCGAATTTGACATACTGATCTTAGAGGATGCAAAGAGGCCACAAAAGTTGCAAAACGTAAATATCAAGAGTCCAGTAAAAACTACATACATATTTGATAAATACTGCTCCACTATTAGTTTTAACGGTTTAATAACGATTGCTATTAAATCTGCTGTAAAATATGATCTGGATGTAGAAAAAAATGATGAAGCAAAATAGCTGGAGTCATGTTTGGTTTTAATTGCAATATGGGCTAGAATCTCCTCTGCTTAAAAAGGTCCTCGGTGACTTTAAAGTCTGTAGATAATACAATTATAAAAAATGCAAGTGCAATGCAGATAAAAATGCAACTCAAGGAAAATGACACTGAAAGGCACATTTGAAGCTCTGTTCCTCTCTAGCTGAGAGAGACTATGGTGTAACCTCCTTATGTGATGTGATTAATATGCTATTTGTGTCCTTTGACTTTTTGGGCTATTTTTAGTTTAGAAAATGTCTTTAATAAATAATGTAAATTTTAAGCATGTAAGACTTGGGAATAAATCTTCACAGCCTTTTTATTCTATCTTTACAAAATAATACTGTCTGTTAATAAATTGTTCAGTATGTGCTAATGTCCTCTAGAATCTTAAGGCTTGTTCTGTACTTTACTTGAATGGAAACTCATTCAGAATGTTGTGCTCCAGAAACTGAGTATATGTTAAACTCACAAACTTCTAGGCTGTAGTTGGAACTATAGTGTGCTATGCTTTGCTCTCAAGGTGTAGATAAGGATAGGAAGAAATAGAATTAATTTTTACCAGTACAATCAAATTGTTACGTTTGGTGTACTTTTGCACTAACCATCTAATGGTAAAAAAAATGTGACTGTAGTAGATAAAGAACAGAATTTACTATCTTAAAATTAGATGAAAGCTGTAGCCTTTTCATTAGTGTGGTACCTCACTAGCATGGCATCTTAACCACCTGAGAGATTAGGCTGTGCCATAGATGTATGTAATCTGCTGTGTACAGATGCTACAAAGATGCCACATAGCCTGTCCATTTCTCTCCATCTCTTCTTACTGGATACCCTAAAGAGCCCAAGGAGTCATGTCCATGAATATGTTATATTGAACGTGTATAAGAATAATGGCTCCAGAGCTATCTTTTTTTTTTTTCTAGCTGGAGGATTATTTAATATCTTTGTCAGTTTACTTACCTGTGAAACAGAGAAAATAAAGCATACTTCTTAAACTTCTTAGATACTTTTAATTTATGTACCAAATAAAACTCTGACAACAAAGTAAAAGCTCGATTAATAATAGCTAGATGGTGTTATAGTCTGGGAATCATAGATGAGTCAAGAGTCAGGAAAGCCACACTTCCCAAATGCAGTCTTTTCACAAGTGAAGGCTTAGACAGACATTAATAACTGCAAGAGTCTCCCATGAAATCAGAGCTGGGTCGAGAATCCTCGTCTCAGTACCATTTACCAGCTGTGCTTCCCACTGAATAGTGTACAGACCTAGCTTTACATAAAACTCTGGTGGCTTCTAGCAGCAACTTTAAAGTGTCTCTAACCTATTGATGAAAAGATACGCAGGAGAAGAGAGAAAGTTTTACATTCCTCCTCCTTTACTGGCAGAATTCTACAGTCAAACATGAACATGTGAACTGTGCACTTCAATGTCATAGAAGTTCGGATGCACCTAACCATATACTCAGTTCAACTAGAAACAATGTTTTAGAAACCTGGGGGATGGAGGGAGTGATGAGAGATAAACCTTTATTTTGATATGTTTGCCCCATGAAGATTCTGAGAGGGCATTCTGAAAATGTCACTATGGTAATATCAGATACAGCAAATCAGATTATCTATTTGAATGTTCTAAATGCTATTTTTTTTCTGCTATGATATTTAGTTGTATTACTGTGGATTTCGTTTTATTATATTAAGGAATTATATTTTAATTTACTATGGACTATTTTCAGTATCATCATCAACTTAAGTTTTATCCTTTAATGCTAGTCAAAACAGGAGGTGACACAAAATGGTAGGGTTATAAATAAACATAACTTGAAATGTTCCAGAAAGAAAAGGTATAGTTTCTTATAATGGTATACATTTAATTAGCCAAGGAAATATATTGAGTAGCTTCAGGTTTCCTCTTAGTAAGCAGTGTACTACTTGGAATACCCATTACTCTGGGAATCTTACACAAGGATAACTCTAATACTGTGGGTCTCTCATGATTATTTATTTATCAAAAATGAAAGTTTAAAGAATATTAAGAAAGGACTGTCTGCCAGTTTGTTATGCCAGTACTCTTGCACTGAAATAGAATTCCTGCATAAATTTGTCATGAAAACTTATGATGACATTAATTTGTTTCTGAATGTTGTTTTTAAATACTTGAGTCTGTTATTCCTGCCCACGTATATGGGGAAGAAGTTTACAAGCATCTTTACTAAAGGAGAAATGTGTTTTTATATGATCCCTACATAGATAGTCCTTGAGTATAAGAATAGGTAAAATCAATATAAAAGAATGACATTTCTTTCTCACTTTAATCTACAAGCATGAATTTTTAATGGCTGAATATTTTTGGTCGGCTTTCAGCTTCAATTTCATTATTTTGATAGCAGAATGCAGTTCTTAAAATTTCATCTAAACTTTTGTTTTAATAAAATGTCTGTTGCTGTGCAATCTTTTTAAAAAGCTATATACTTTAATAGAACTCAGTGCAGATGAAAACAGGATGAACATTAAATAGGAATTAACATGCAGAGCAGATGATCACAAACTTTGTGGTCCTTCTGTACAGCAGACCCTTTTCCCATGTAAATTTTGATCCAACATATCCACTTTCTACAACGCATATACAGAGTTTTTAAGGCAATGCATTATAATATAAATCCAGACAAGCAGACTTTGCAATGTTCTAAACTATAAGCATCAAATTTGGGAGGGATACTAGGAAACAATTCAGCTTTTCTGGCCGAAACTAGAAAATTACAGTAGAAGGTGAGAGCAAGGTAGAGAGTGTAAAATAAGACAGAATGTTTATTGTTCATGTATAAATCCATTTGTGCAAATATGCTGCATCTGAAATAGTAAAATTAATTATAACACTTTCTGACTATGACTTCCCATCTTTACAGATATGTTACTACATTATTTGCAACCCCATTCAGTCTTGAACCACATCAAAATTACCTTATCCATGGTGTCTAATGTCTTCTTTTTTATCAGGACCTCTGTCTTCATCTCTTTCCTTTTATGAACTAGAGCATATGGTCCACTGCTTTGGTCACTCTGTCTCATATCAAGTTCCTTGCCACATGTTCTTTCATTATACCAACTCTTCTGTTCCTCACCGTATCTAATCCTCCAAGGTCTGTGTGCCTCTTCTCAAGCTGCCTAGCACTACTGAAGAAAGCAGAGAATTCTCTAAAATGGTCCTATTCTAATGGGATTGTCCCTAACCTTACTTTGGCTCTTGATGTTGCTATTAGCCTGGTTATGTCTTCATAGTGGCAAAGATGTTCAGTATCACTAATCAGCAGGGAAATATGAATGAAAAATACCATTAGATATCACCTTATACTTGTTAGGGTGGCTATTATCAAAAAAAAATCAAAAGATGACAAGTGTTGGTAAGAATGTGGAAAAACTCTTATACCTTGATGGTGGGAATATAAAATGGTACCACCACTATTACAAATATTATGGAGTTTCCTCAGAAAATTGAAAATATAACTACCATATAATCCAGTTGTCCTACTTTTCAGTATTTATCCAGAAGAAATGAAATTAGGATCTTGAAGAGATTTTTGCACTTCCATATTCATTGCTGCATTATTTATAGAAACCAAGATTTGCAAATTATCTAATGTGCATTGATAGATGAATGCATGAAGAAAATGTTACATATATATAATGGAATATTATTCAGCCTTAAAAAAATAAGGAAATCCTGTCATATGGATGAATTTTGAGAACATTACACTAAGTAAAAAAGCCAGTCAGAAAATGACAAATGCTGCATGATACCACTTACATGAGATATAAAATAGTCAAACACATAGAAGCAGAGAGTAGGATGATGGTCACCAGGGGCTGTGGGGAGAGAAAAATAGGGAGTTGTTATTCAATATGATAAAGTCTCATTTATACAGGATTTATTAAGTTCTAGATCTTCTGTACAATGTTGTGCTGATAGTTTAATGTAACTTATTGAACACTGAAAAATTTGAGACTAGGTCTCATGTTAAGTGTTCTTACCACAGTATGAGGAAAGGAAGGAAGGAATTCAATGAGTTGATAAATACAAAGTGCTTAGAACAATGGCTCATATTAATAGCCCAATTAATATTCTCTTGTTATCCAGTTATATAAGCCACAAACCCACTAATATTGCAACCTCCTTTTTTCTCATTCAGACTGCACCTAATGTCAAGTCCTGCTGTTTCTACCTCTTAAACATCTTAAATACCCATTTCTTATTTCTACTCCATTACCTTTGTCTAGACCAGAGTCATCTATCATATAGATTTTTCATCGGCCCCTTAATTTTTCTCCTGATCTCTAATTTTACTTATTTTCAAAGCATTCTACTTGCTGCATCCTAAACCAAGGGTTGGCAAACTGTGGATCATGACTGATCACCTTTCTTCATAAAGTTTTATTGGAGCACAGCCATACCCATTCATTTATGTTCATTTCTGTGTCTGTTTTCTCACTACAATGGCAAGGTTGAGTATTTACAACAGAGACCATCTGGTTTGCAAGCTTAAAATGTTTACTGTCTCTCACTTTAAAAAAATGTTTGCAGAGCCTTGTCCTAAACTCAAATATGAGCATCACACTTCTGCTTAAAGTATTTCAAAGATTTTCAGTAACTATTAGGAAAAGTCCAGGCTTTTGGAAGTTGTTTTTAAGGTATTTCATACTCACTCTGCCCACCTCTCCAGCCTTGTCTCTAGCCATTGACAGCCAAGCACCAACCCTTCTCTTATGAGGCAACCCATGCTGTTAACTCTTCCTGAAGATCTTTGTCTCTGCCTAGATAACTGCTACCTGTTCTTCAAGTCGGAACTTAATATTTCTTGCTTAAGAAAACATTCTCCACTGCCCCTCATACTCCATTGGGTACTCCTATCTCTACTTCCTCAAAATCATGCCTATTATTCCTTAAAGTCATTACCTCACTAATTGTATGAAAGTTCCATGTCCACCATGTTTATCATTATAACCCCCGTATCTATTATAAAATCCATTACCAAATATTACATAGTAGATGCACCATACGTAATTTTTAGCAAATGAATGAACATAGCATTATTCCAGAAAGTTCCTTCAGCTATCTTCAAACCTAGTGCTGTTGTTCCTTGGCAAAAACGATTTGACATGTGATTCTTCTGAGTTCGCCTTGTTTGACTGGATTCAAGAGTCTCCTCTGATTTGGAGGATAAGAAGCACCCAGGAAGAACATTTGGAAAAGGAAGGCAACCAATTGCCAATATTTGAGACATGGGCTGACCTCAGAACTGACTGCTTTCACTGTTATATTACTTTCTCTAAATGGAAAGAAAAATTAATATGCTTTATAAAACAATGATAAAAACATCCAGGTCATGCCAGGTTGTAATCTCAATTTTTTTTTACCCAAACTTGATTATTTGCCTAAGATAATTAAAAGTGATTGGGCATATTCCAAACTGTGACTCTTAGTTCCTAAGCAGAAATATCAGTATCATGGGAAAGCTATGAGTCAGACATTAGTCAAGAATCAGAAAGCAGACAGATCTACAGCTTATACTTAAATTAGAGGCAATTCATTTCTTCTCCCTAAATGCTAGTTAGTCCAATTGGTGGTGGCTGTGACAGTGTTTTTTTTGCCTCAAAGGTGAAACTCTCTCAAAGATCTAGGCATGATGCTTAGGATCCCTGAAAGTTTCCAAACTTTTACAAGGAAAACTTCTGCCTTCAAAAATTTTGCGTATTATATAGCTAGTAGTGATCACCTACATTAGCAGCAGAGTTTTATCCTTTTTTTTTTTTTTTGAGATACAAGATCATAAAAGAAAAAAATACCTTTGGTTCAATAGCTTTTTTTATGGTGGCTTTTTATATGCTTTCTTAGAGAAAAGTTATAAAACTTCTTTCCGTTTCTGTCAAAGATATACAGTGTTTCCTTCTTTTTTGTGCACATCACAAAGGAGCCATAACTGTGTATATTTTCACATCAGATGTAAAATTCATATGTCACTTGTGACTTATGCAAAGAAAATAGGAAGCTCCATTAGACAGACCTACAATTTGTCCATGAACAGTGATTTGCAGCTGGGGAGTACTTTCCTTTGAAATCATTAAATCTTTACAGCTAAGTACTCCTCGTACCTTGACAGATTCTACATATTACCTTATCGTATGTATGAAAAAGATCTTTAAAAAATACCTTAATGACTTCAACAACGGCGAAAGTTCATCCAACACTTTCCTTACTTTCTAGAACTACGTTTGGAAGCACTTTTTATCCTGTCACTTTGACAGCGCGTAACAAAAAGCTTCTGTCAGAATTTCAATGTGGCTTCATAGTCTTTTACTGTTGTTAGCAGAGATATTTTTGAGCCAAATGGATAGTGTTTCGTCAGTACAACATGAGCAAGAAAAAGCTCCTTTATCTTCTTTAAGTTGCATTGCTTATTCTACATGAAAATCAAATGTATAGCTAAACAGATATAATTTCAACAGTCTGAAATAGGGGGAAATACAACCATCTCTGCCATACCTTCAAAGCTGATATTTCTAATCATCCTTTTAGTGCAACTAAAACCGGTCCTCTTTTTAAGCAACAACCCCATTTCAGGTTATTATTGAAAATAATTTTTGAATAATATCATAATATTAAGTAGATTTGAATTTTACCATTGTCCCAGATATTTTTTTTTAATTCCATGTCCCTACAAAAAAAAAAAATGGATGAATCCTCCTGGATTATAAATAAGTCATTTGAAAACAGCCAAAATTATCTGATTTCCCCTAAGGTGTCATGGACAATATAAGTGAATATGGGCTGTCCAAAATGCCTGTAAAAAGTTAGCACTGTGGTAGGCTCAGGACCACTACTTCGTTTAGTAATAGTTTGTGTGTACAGCATACAGAATCTTTCCACACAGAAATCATTGCATACAGAGATCTTTTCAAATAAGTCTTCAGCCACTCCATCCATGCTTTTCAGAATTTTTATATTCCAAAGCTTCTAACAACTTAGAGGCAAAATTTTTAGAATGCTAATCTTGAAAACACAAGAGAAAAAAATGGAAGTAAACAGCATTAAAACTTTCAAAATTTGAATATATCTTTGTTTTTGAAGGGAAAATATGCACATTTCACAAATTTGCCAGTGCCTTCCTGCACACTTCCTGCAATGTAACATACGATGTTCCATCAATCTGATATGCTATCTCCTGCTTCTCTGTGTTTATGCCCGTAGATTCCACTGCCAACAACATATTTTTGCTGCCTGGGTGAATTTCCCTAAGCTTCAGGGCTCATCTCAATTTCATCTCTTCTGGGCTGCATTCCCTCACCTCCCAGTCTAACATAAACGGTCTTCTTGACTGTTTCTCTTTGCACCATCTCCTTTTGTATTTGAATCATTTAGTTCATTGTTTTGGTCTTTCTAATTAAGTCATAAATTCCATAATACATTTTATCATTTATTGTATTGATCTTCCTTTCTAATATAGATCTGGCATATAGTGAGGACTCAGAAAAATATTGAAGGAGTTAATGAACATAATTGAAATCTTGAAACTGCTCACCCTGCCTCTTGACCGTAATCACTCTTAAGTTCTCTGTTTTTTCCTTGTTAGTTCTTCTTACTTCTTATGCCATCAAAGTGCAACCTTGTCTCTCTGCTACCGGAAGTGACTTCTCATGACCCCTGCGACCTCGTGTCCTGAGTCTGCTCACCCCTGTCCCACAGTCTTGCCTTCCATCTCACGGTTTTTTTTTTCTGTTTATGCTGGGTTCCTGTCCCTGGGAGACGGAATGAAGTGATGCATAGAAATTAAGACCTTGTTACAGGTAAATAAATAAAGTAGCGAACATGATTCAAACAGGAGTCAGAAAGTCAATGGATAGGCCATTTAAAATTAAGACCTTAAAAATTTAGGAAAGTGGAGAATGACAATTTTAACTGTGGTCATTACTGTTTGAGGTAGTGTGTTTTTAGTTAAATAATTCAGGGTCAATTATAATTCCATTTAGTGATTCCCAAAACACAAGCTAAGGTAGAGATGATGTAAAGGTTAGAGACAGAAGGAAAAGATGTTATGCAAAATAAGTGTTCAGTTGAGTAATTTTGTATATTATTGGGGGAAAATATAGAAATCTAGATGTAAGAAAATAATATCAAGAAGGGATTATTCTTATCCAAAATAACTAAGCTTTCTTTCAATGGTACTTCTCCACTTTATTAGACTCGTTATGTGTAGATTAATTAGTTAGTAGTAAATGTAAGGATGAAGAAACTTAATGTAAAGTGTCAGAAATCAATTGTCCTCCAAGAATGAATTGAAAACCAATATTACTATATGTTAGTGGGAAAAATATGAATGACTACATATATTATTTTAGATATACATTTATTATTTTAAAACAGACCTGTACTAGAAATGCCATCACATAAGCAAATAGTGATTATAGAACCTGATGATGATAAAATGAATATAAAAAGAAAATTGGGTGTTTAAGGTTTATTTATCCATCAAAATTTACATTTGGAAAAAGATGACAATTATGTCTGAAAATACATGAGTGAGAAATAAAAACATCAAACACTTTTGGCCTATACATTTTAATATATAATTAATACAAAAGAAGTCTTGAGAACTGAGCAACAAACTTAAGGACCAAAATAGTGCCAAGAGTATCAGTAACCTTGCAGTCATTGTGTGGTCTTCACCAATCTCACCTGCCTTTCCTCATGAAGAACCAACAACCTGAAGTATTTGTTTTTCATCCTTGTGATTTCCTCTAACAAAACTATCTTATGACACATGGATATGTCTAAAAAATTGTTCTTTATTTTTTCTTGATTTTAAAGTATTACTAAATTTGGTGTTATTGAAAACAGTATGGAGATTCCTCAAAAGACTAAAAATGAACTTACCATATGATCCAGCAATCCCACTGCTGGGCATATATCCAGAAGGAACCTGCATTCAAAAAGATACATGCACCCCAATGTTCATAGCAGCACTGTTTACAATAGCCAAGACATGGAAACAACCTAAATGTCCATTGACAGATGACTGGATAAAGAAGCTGTGGTATATTTATGTAATGGAATACTACTCGGCCATAAAAAATAATAAATTAATGCCATTTGCAGCAACATGAATGGACCTGGAGATTGTCATTCTAAGTGAAGTAAGCCAGAAGAGAAAAAAAAAAAACACCGTATAATATTACTTATACGTGGGATCTAAAAAAAACCGAACTTATTTACAAAACAGAAACAGATTCACAGACATAGAAAACAAACTTATGGTAACCAAAGGGGAAGGGGTGGGAAGGGATAAATTGGGAGTTCAAGATTTGCAGAACCTAACTAATATATATAATAGATAAACAACAAGATTATACTATATAGCACAGGGAACTATATTCAATATCCTGCAGTAACTTATGGTGAATATACTTCAATAAAATATATATACACAAAAAAGTATAGCTAAATTCATATTAGAACATACATAGCCCTTTGTGACTAACTTTTGTTCCCTCAGCCTTTGTTGAGGTTAGTTGTAGTTTATTTACTTTTTTTAATAAATAGAAAACTAATGTGCCTCATTCCTGCCTTCTGCCTGGAAGCATGTACCACAAACTGACTTAGGGAGTAGGAGTTCAGGAAGATCACAACAATCTCAGTGAGCAGAAAAGGTAGAGAAATAGCAGAGAGAGAAATGAAAGACTATCTGAATCACTGAGGAGGTATACCATGTTTATGGAGTACAAGACTCAGTAGTATTCCGATGCCAGTTCTCCCCCAGTACAAATATTAATTCAACATAATCCAGTCAAAATCCACGGAAACCTAAATCAGCAAGCTGCTTTTAAAACTTACATTAAAATTCAAAGAACACAGACTAGCCCAAACAATTTGGTAGAGAAAATGAACATAAAATCGCTGCTCTCCATCCAGAGCCTGCTTGGAGAACCCAGCGTCGACAGCCACACACATGTGGCAGAGCTCTGGAAAAACCACATGGCCTTTAAGAAGCGCCTGCAAGAAAGCTGCTCAAAGCAGGTCTCCCCACAAGAGCCCTGACCCGGGCTGTCCAGCTCTTTCCTTGTGTCATCTTATTTTTTTCCTTAGATGGTCTGTCCTTTCCTTGATTTCTGTGTAGGACTCTGTATGTTGCCTCATCGCATTTTTGTTTTATTTCTGCTTTTTAGATTAAGTGGTTAAGCCCTTGTGATGAATATATTAAATAAGTATATTTTGCATTTTTTTTACTAAAAAAGGTGGCTGAATAAGAACAATTATTATCAATTGGAACCACAAATTCCAAAGTCAACTTCTGTTATTGAAAGACAAGTCAAAAATGAAATCTAACTGTTTAAGAGAAATCAGATCAAAACAAAGTGACACACCATGCACTCATACAAGAAAAAGAAAGAAATAAGCAAAAATAGGATAAAAGATTATTTAAAGTAAAATTACCACTAAATTAACAACTGGAACATTTTAGTCTGATAAATATAATTAAAACTCTAAAATTGTATTATTTTCATGAACATGTATTTGCAGAGAAAATGCAATCAAAATATAATATATATATTTTTTTAAATATGAGAAGATACTAGCAGTGATGGTAATAGGAAATTTAACACACCTCTTTCAGTGTGACAGATCAATTAGGACAAAAATGAAAAGGGTATGGAACAGTAGTTTTCTACTATGTATTGTGGCTTGGAGGCATAAGCAGGTAAATTCTAGAACCTTTCATTCCTACTTCAAGTAGACTAGCTTTGCTTTTGGTAGTTTTCCATTATCTGGGTTTTTTTATCTTTTTTAGTTACAGATGATCCACAGATTTGATTCAGCAAAAATTAAATTGCTTTAAGATTTTGAAAAACACTAAAATAAAATTTGAATTGCACAATTAACAAAAGCTATCTAAAAGCTAACTTTAAAACTTTTATCAAAAATAAAATAGACCTTTTTTCCCAATGGACATAAAACTAACAATAATTCATTCTATATTTAGCTAAAAGGTTGATTTAATAAGTTCCAAAAAGCAGAAACTGTATAATTCACTATTTCTGCATATGAAAATATATGGCATGTAGGTACCTCTTATAGCAGAGGAAAAGATCTTATACTTTTATTATTAACCATAAACAATAATTGTATTGCTCATCCAGCTAAACAGGTTTGAGTACAATTATAAATATAGTAATCGAGAAAGAAGAATAAGTAAATAAAAAAACAAATTCATAAATTAAAACACAGAAATAGTTAAAAATTCAAAATGCTTATTTTAAAAACCAATGCTATCAGAAGCAGTGAAGGAAATATGGACATAACTTCGATTTACAAAAGAATTTTACAAACAAAAATTCAGAAACTACAGATTTTTTTCTCCCAAAAATGTTTATAAAATTGAATCACAGTTGCCATCATAAACTAGCAATACACTGAAGAAGAATTTTGCTGTAAAAGTCATAATGGCTTTCATACACAAAGAACTGTAAGAAATTAAACAATGCCAGCAGGCAAATAGAAAAATGAAAGAAAAACTTGAAAAAGAACACAAGCAAATAATTCACAGAAAAGCAGATGCAAATTGCCAATGTAATTATGAAAAGATGTTCAACTTTCTTACAGTTCAGAGAAATATTAATGATATGCCATTTTTTACCTTTCAATACTGACAGAAATTAAACAGATTGATCACATAGCATGGTGGGCCAGGATATGGGAAAACAGTCTCATGTATTACTGATCAGAGTTGAAACTGCTACTGTATTATTGAAAAACAATCTGGCAATACTTATTAAAATGAAAAATGTGTGTGCCCTTTGATCTATCAATTCTACTTTGTGAATGCCGGCTGTGGAAATAAAAGCAATAGGATATGATATATGTACAAAGTTGTTTAGAGCAATATTGTTCCTTAGTGGCAAAAAAAAAAAAAAAAAAAGGAGGAAAATAAACTGGGATTACACTGAATGTCTAACCATAGGGATGGTTGATTAAATTCTGATATATCTATACAATGGAACAACATGCAGCTATTGACCAGAATAAGTCAGGAGATGATCTTGGATCTGATCTTTTATTAATAAAATAACTAATTATATGTGTTTATAAATGCATCATAGAGACAGGGTGGGAAATTACTTGCAAACTATATTGCTTTTGGCAGAAAGAAGATATTTGAAGGGGTGGAGCCAAAAAGAGTTCTTAATTCATTTATTTTATGACTCTTTTGTTCAATTCCTTACAATAAGCATATATTACTTTTGCCATTTAAACAATTTTACAAAGTTAAAAAAAACCATGTAACATATGTATGTATAAGTTTAGTCTCTGACTTGCTTTCCTGAAATATGAAAGAAAAGGAAACTATCTTCCTTGTAATCTAACTGCTTGCCAGACAATCCACATGGAAAAAGAAGTATATCAACCAGCACATGGTCCTTAATTATGATTACACTTTATTGCACTCAGCCTATTAAGTGCTTAAATTACCAGATAACAGAATCTATGTTCCTAATAGTGGGAAGTGTATTAATGGTATCTTTGCTCCTTGTTGTAGCCCAGTTCCAACAATCACGTGGATGAAGGTTAATGGTTATATTCCTGGTAAGGCACGTCTGCGTAAATCTCAGGCAGTACTGGAAATACCCAACGTGCAGCTGGATGATGCAGGCATATATGAGTGCAAAGCTGAAAACACACGTGGAAAAAATTCCTTTCGTGGACAATTACAAGTATACAGTAAGTGTTCTCAGCCAAGCTTGATGCTCTAGTCCCAAGCATCAAACTGAAACTGCAAATTAACTTGAACTAACTGTTATTTGTTAGGTGCAAAAAAAAAAAGTAATAATTTATAATCATGATTCTTTTGCATAGTAAAGCATCAGGCAAAATTACACTACACACAGAAATTATTCAAATTAAAAATGAATGGGGAATTATCAGGTTCTTTGTATAGCACAGAGAATTAATAACCTTAAAAATGAGGTATTTTCCCAGCACCAAAGCCATCGTCTGATAACTTAGAAATCTTGTAACCTTTATTAACTTATTCTTGCCCTTGGCCTGAATCAGGAGTCACAATTTATTGCCCTTGAACCAAATCCTACCCAGTTGCCTTTTTTTTCTTTTTTGTAGATAGAAATGTATTTGAACACACAGCCACATTCCTTTGTATACATATTGCCTCTGTCAGCTTTGCAGTGTTAAAGGAGAATTAAGTAGTTGAGAAAGAGATCAGCTGACTTGCAAAGCCTCAATATTTGCTATCTCATTCTTTACAGAAAAACTTTATTGCCCTAATCTAAATTAATGCATCTGTATGATAAATGACCTTTGCAGCCTATGTTTATAGTGTCCAGAAATTCCAAAGAGTCAACCAAGTTTTGTGTAAGAATTGGGAAAATCTATTTCAAAAATCTATAATCTCATTTTTACCTCTATGAATCACAAATTGGACTTTTCATATTTATTACTTTTCATATTTGCTTTTATAATGTACATTATAAAGGATAAGTTATAGTATTCTTATTTCCCAGATGAGGACACTAAAAAGCAGAGGAAAATGATAACCCAGAGCACTGATACAAGCAAATACAGATGCTTCCAATATGAAATTAAACAGATTGAATCCACCAGCAACTGTAACTGTGTTTCAATATCAGTTCTCCTGAAGAAGTCAGTGTCCTTCACAGGGACTCTAAAGAGTATTCTGAAATATTAATATCTTAATTCAAACTGTTTTTCTTTTCTTACTTGTAACAACTCCTTTAGGAATTCAGCATGCCAGCCAAATTGACTATGCCATGCACATTTTGTTTATTCACTCATTGACTCAACTAATGTTTATTAAGTGCCTATTACTGCACTACATGGTGGCAATAGAGATTTGAAGGAGCTCTTGGTCCACTAGATTAGATGAAAAATAAACCCCACGTAGGACAGAGCATGCTATCTACTGTGATAAAAGCATATGCAAAGTTTATGGGAGCAGATTCTACTGCATTCTACTGGGATGATTCAAAGAAAGCATTCCAGAGAATTTGTACCTTAAAGGCTATCCCACCTACCAGCGCTCTGGCAGTTAGCTGACTCAGACCTATCCCCTGCCATCAGCAGACTGGCACCAGTCCCAGGACCTCCAGGGCCACACAACCAGCTACCCCAGTACATAGCCCCACCAACCAAAGGGTCAGTGCCAGCCCTGGGCCACCAAGCCATGCAGCCAGCCACTGTTATGACAAGCAGGCCAGCAGCCACTGTTATGACACACGGCCTGGCAGCAAACAAGCCAGAAATAAATGAAATAGAGACTAAAAATATACAAAAGATTAATGAAACTAAGCTAGTACTTTGCAAAGACAAGCAAAATTGATCAACATTTAGACAACTCATAAAGAAAAAGAGAGAGAGGGTCCATATAAATAAAATCAGAAAAGAAAGAGGGGAAGTTATAGCCAACTCCACAGAAATTCAAGAGATTATAGAAGATTACTATCAACAATTATATGTCAATAAAATGGACAATGTAGAAGAAATGGATAAATTTCTGGAACTGTACAATCTCCCAAGAATGAATCAGGAAGAAACAGAAAATATGAACAGACCAATTACCAGTAATGAAATTGAATCAGTAATTGGGAAAAAAAAGAATCTCCCAGCAAAAAAAAAAATCCAGTACCAGATGGCCTCACAGGTGAAATCTACCAAAAATTTAAAGAAAGTTAACATCTGTCATTTTCAAATGATTCAGAAATTTTCAGAGGAAAGAATACTTCTAAACGCCTTCTACAAGGTCAGCATCACCCTGAGACCAAAACCAAAGATATCTCACACACACACACACACACACACACACAGAGATTACAGGCCAACATCACTGATAAACATAGAAACATAAATCCTCAACAAAATATGGGCAAATTGATATCAACAGTACATTAAAAGGACCATACACCATGATCAGGTGGGACTTATCCCAGAAATGTGAGGATAGTTCAACATTCACAAATCGATCAATGTGATATACCACCTTAAACACTGAAGAGTAAGAATCATATGATAATTTCAATAGATGCAGAAACAGCTTTAAACAAAATTCAAGATCGATTTATGATGGAAACTCAACAAAGAACATACCTCAACATGATAAAGGCCGTATATGACAACCTCACAGCTATCATCATACTTAATGGGAAAAGCCAAAAGAATCTCCTCTAAGATCAGAAGCAGGACAAGGATGCCCACTCGTGCCATTTTTATCCAACATAGTATTGGAAGTCCTAGCCACATTACTCAGACAAGAAAAAGGAATTAAAGGAATTCAGATTGGAAAAGAAGAAGTAAAACTCTTTGCAAATGATAGGATACATTTTAGAGAAAATTCTAAAGACACCACTGCAAAACTATTCAAACTCATCAATGAATTCAGTAGTTTCAAGACACAAAATTAATATACAGAAATCTTTGCATTTCTATACACTAACAGCAAACTATCAGACAGAAAAATTAAGAAAACAGTCCCATTTACAACTGCATCAAAAAGAATAAAATACTTAGGAATAAATCTAACTAAGGAGGCAAAAGACCCATACTTTGAATAATATGACACTGATGAAAGAAATTGAACACAACAAAAACAGTTGGAAAGATATACCATGCTCATAGATTGAAAGAATTAATAATGTTAAAATGCGCTTACTTCCCAAGACAACCTACGGATTTAATGTAATCCCTATTAAAATACCAAAGGCATTTTTCACAGAACTAAAAAAAATAATTCTTAAGTTTGTATGGAAATACAGAAGACGCCAAATAGCAAAAGAGTCTTGAGAAAGAAGAACCAAGCTGACAGTATCATGATCCTTGATTTCAAACTGTATTACAAAGCTACAGTAATCAGAACAGTGTGGTACTGGCACAGAAACAGAGACCTCGATCAGTGGAATCACCCCAGAAGTGAACCCCACGTGTATATGTTCAATTAATCTGTGACAAAGGAGGCAAAAATATACAATGAGGAAAAGATGGCCTTTTCAATAAAAGGTATTGGGAAAACTGGATAGCTACATGCAAAAGAATCCAACTGGACTACATTCTCATGCCATATACAAAAATAATCTCAAAATGAATTAAAGACCTAAATGTAAGACCTGAAACCATAAGATGCCTAGAAGAAAGCTTAGGCAGTGTGCTCTTTGATATCAGGCTTAGCAATATCTTTTGGATATGTCTCCTCAGGCGAGCAAAACAAAAGCGAAAATTAGAAAATGGGACTAAGTCAAACTAAAAAGGCTTTGCCCAGCAAAGGGGACTATCAACAAAACAAAAAGGTTGCCTACTGAATAGAAGATATTTGCAAATGATAAATCTGTAAGGAGTTAAAATCCAAAATATACAAAGAACTCATACAGCTCAACATAAAAAACAAAACAAAGCAAAACAGTTAAAAAAATGGGCAGAAGACCTGAATATATGTTTTGCCAAAGAAGACAGGCATACGGCCAACAGGTCTGTAAAAAGATGTTCAACATCTCTAGTCATCAGGGAAATGCAAATCAAAACCACAGTGAGACATCCCCTCAGATCTGTTAGAATGGCTATTATCAAACAACAAATAATTATTGGTGAAGATGGGAAGGGACCCTCGTGAACTGTTGTTGGGAATATAAATTGGTGCAGCCACTATGGAAAATAGTACGGAGGTTCCTCAGAAAATTAAAAATAGAACTACCATATGATTCAACAATTCCACTCCTGGGTATTTATGTAAAGAAATGAAAACAGTAATTTGAAATGAAATATATACTCCTATGTTTATCGCAGGATTATTTACAATAGCCAAGATATGGAAGCAACCTAAGTGCCCATCTATAGATTAATGGATAAAGATGTGGTAGATAGATAGATAGACAGACAGACAGACAGACAGGAATAGTACTCAGCTTCAAAAAAAAGTGAAATCTTTCCATCTATGACAACATGGGTGGACCTAGAGAGTATTATGCTAAGAGAAATAAGTCAGAGAAAAACAAGTATGATATGATTTCACTTATATGTGGAATTAAAAAAAAAAAGAAATGAACACACATAACAAACCAGAAACAGAACCTCAGGTATGGAGAACAAACAGGTGATTGCCAGAAGAGAGGGATGGAAAGATGAAAGAAATAGGTGAGGGTGATTAAGAGGTAAAAACTTTAAAATCTGCCAATGGAGAAAAGACACTTTAACTGTATCTTCTAGATTTTATACAATTATATTATCTCTTTTGTGATAAAGAAATTTTTCTATGTTGTAATTTTGAAAGCTTTTATATACATATATATATACACACACACACACACATATATACTAGAATGCTACTAAGTTTAAAACAATTTTACCTCAAATGAAATTTGAATTTACAATTTATGTTTCCAAAGCTATTCAGGCTCTATTAAGAAAGAAAAAGTAGAGCAGTTTTTCAGTAACGGACAGACATGCTGTATGACTTCAGCCTGTGCTAATGCTGTCTCAATGCTTAGAAGAAGCAGTGCATCTAAACCTTCTCACTAAACAAGTTCTCGTCTCTCCATGAGGAAATCTAGCCACTAACTATACAGTGGGTAAATCAACAAGATATAACTTCACTAGAAAGTGTTTTAAATTGTCAAAATGTCATCGTTATATATATTTTTACACAGGAAATAGAGTTATGTGCGTAGTGCAATGCTGTTTCTTCCAAATACCTATAGTTACATGAATAGATTAAAAAATTTAATGCATATGAATTTGTGAATATTCCGTATGAAGTTTGAAGTTGGTGAAGTGTTTGAGAAATGAAATCCCCCTTCTTTAATGCTTAAACTCTTACAGCATACCCACACTGGGTAGAAAAACTGAACGATACTCAGTTAGACAGCGGGAGCCCTCTCCGATGGGAATGTAAGGCTACTGGAAAACCCAGACCCACCTACCGCTGGCTGAAGAACGGAGTACCCTTCTTGCTCCAGGTGCTGTTGGTAACCGTTAACCTGTTCTGGTGTAATTTCAGCAGGACTTCACACAGGACAAGCTGTCTTCCTTTGGTCTTATTGAAGGCCATTTCTTCCTTATCCCTTGTAATATATTTGAAATGAGAAAAGTAACAGATATATAAGCAGAATTTTCCTTTTATTTTAATTATCTCATTACTTTTTTGAGTAATACATTGTTTCTTTAAATTTTATTCGATCCTATAAGTTCATAGGAAAATGTCACTGATTATCACAGACTCATTGCCATTTCTAGCAGACTTTTAGGTGTCCCATAGCTTACTGCTGTCCCTTTGCAGATGATGAAATTATCTCCAAGAAGTAAAGTGATTTTCCTAAGATCACATATCTAGTAAAAGATGAAACTGGAAGAGAATCGTAGGCTACCATGTCCCGGGCAGGTTCCTTCCATGACATCCTGCTACACATAGACTTAAATTCCTTTTTAGTAAATCTATCGCATATTTTTAAAACAACTTAATGTTTACTGGACTTGAAAATAAATCAATTACCGATGACTAACAGAATAGTTGTTATAATTTCAGCTCTTTCCCTTGTTGTGACCTTTCCAGGAAGGACGGCAGAGAGGGAATAGTTCACTATTCTTGGACAAAATGGAGGGAAAGTGTATAAAGTTGAAATTCCAAACACAGTTTCTGCCCAGGTCCCACCATTATCAAAGACCTCTTGTCCCTCATTTTTCTCTTTGGGCCTTGGTTTGCTCTTTTGTAAAATGAAGAGATTGGATCAGATCAGCCCCACAGCATCAACATTCCCTCATTCTAAAACCAGTCAGGCCAAAACAAAACACAACTGCACAAAAAGACAGACACAGATAAAAAGAAGAATAGAGCTGTTAACGAAAATTGAGAGGGAGAGAGTGGGAATCCTGAGACATTGGTTCGTTGCCTCCTTCTCTTACTTCTCCTAGGCTCCCAGGTAAACCTTGAGAAGGGACTGGGCTGGTTATGTGTTCTACTCCCACCATCCAAGGAAAGTGAATTCTACTGGCAGAGAATAGTCTGCTAAGTGAGTGGGTTTACTTTAAAAATGATGTCAAGTTACTTGGCATCTCTGTTGATAGATCCAAGCACTGCTCACTAAAATTAAAAGAATGATTTGCTTGTCATTAAGTAGATAAGATACCTGGTTGTTTAACAATATTTTAAACTGAATATTTGTTTTTAAAATGTGCTCTAGGCCTCAGTTTACCTCATTTATGTACTCTCAGTATTCTGCCTTCTGTATTATTTCACCTGACAATGAAGTTTATATTTTCTGACCAATAATTTTATACAGACTTCAGTTGCTGGCCAGTTCTTTATTTCTGTTACTGTGTTGGGAACTTGGAAAAGGCAAACTTCTGACCAGATCAATATAGTAAGAGGATTCTTGTTATAACCTTGATCTCATTTGTCTACAGTCTCCGTCCTTTCCTACCATTTGAACTCTTGCTTCTCCTTTACTAATTCAAATAAAAACATTCAAATGTACTGATTGTAGTTCAAACGCTTAACTAGTCAACCCAACAGAAGCAGCTCAATTTACAAACATAACCAAAAGTAAAACTCATAAGAATAACTACAGGAAAAATACAGTTGTAATTCCTTTTATGACCAAGAAATAGTCATATTTTCATGAGACATGGATAATCAACAGAAAATTTGTGTTGCTAAGTTGTCAAATCATATTCAACTGCATTAATTGAAGGCCTTTTTTTTTTTGTCTGAGTCTAGGAGAGAGTAACTGCAAAATCTGTATGATTTGTTCATTTTCTATATCTGTATTTTTTATTCCATTACAGAGTAGGGTGGAGATGGTCAATGGAGTATTGATGATCCATAATGTGAATCAGTCAGATGCTGGAATGTATCAGTGTTTGGCTGAAAATAAATATGGAGCCATTTACGCCAGCGCTGAGCTGAAGATTCTAGGTATGCAATTTTTAAGCAAATAAATAGGAAAAAAGTGTTGCTTCTTTTCATGCTCTAATTCTTACTATACGGAAGGTTTATGATGTGATTGTAAAAACCAATTTTTTAGCTTGAAAGGAAATATTACGTCTTGCTGATATGTATTTTCTAAGGTTTAAGAGAAAAGTTTACATTCTGTACATTGTCCCATAACTTTTTTATGAAATTTTCTTTAACTTTAGTTTTAATATTAACAGGTTTACACAGTATGTCTTTTCTATGGCATTAAAAAGAATATAAGAAATGTATGTTAGTTTTCAAGGAAGAATGCCTTTAGGGGTGAGTGATCAGAATGTAGGTTTCTTCCTGCTCTCATAGCAATGCTTAACATTTTCCCAAGCCCCTCCTACCTGCCATTGGTGCGTGGCTCCTGCAAGGCAAGACTTCCAAGGAAAGCACCCTCTCATAAAGGGGCATCAACTGTTATCCTTACAGGTTGATAAAAGCCCTCCTGAGGCCAGGCCCAGCAGCCTTCTAGGGTTACAACCCTGGTGAGAAAACGTGCCAGACTCCAGCACCACTTCACTATTTACTACAGAAAAGTTCAATACAGGCAATAGGCTACCCAGATTGCGCATATTTAGGTCACTGGAATGGATTTTACTTTTTTCCACTCTGAGGATTTTCTAACCGTTGGCTCTGGGGTGATTATAATACAAGAAAGACTTAAAAGATCTTAACACACCAGCTCTGAAAAGTAGGCAGGAGCCTAAGTGTGCTTTGTACTTTCCACTTACCCAAAGGATAATACTAACAGAGGCACCCAAGATTTTAGGAATCTGGAGATTCACCATTCACATATCAGCTATATATCATACACCATAAATCAACTTGTTGAATTATGAATGTTTGCATTTGAAATTTCTTCACATTGCAACAAATCCATCCAAAATAGATACAGGAGTCCATGTTTCAATCTCTCACATCCTAACTGATCAAATATTAATGTACTTTATTCTCAGCTCACACTCCAACATTTCTGATTTTAAAAGCTGATTCAGCCTTCACCTAGTTAATGGTTTACCCAGAAACACTCTCAAATGTGTCTTTTTCTCATTCACTAAACATATTTCCAAAATTACCTTTTACGAGGCAACCAAAAACGTTCCCTGCAGTCTTCCTGTAAATTCCTTCACTTTTCTTTCAATTTTTTAACCCACTCAGTAGCATACATACTGTTTTATGTTGCACATATACCGTGTAATGTTGTGCCATGCATTACACTGCTATATGATGGACATAAAACACTATGAAATATTCATGAAATTGTTGAATTGGTGTAAGTAAATGTCTCAGGTACAGTACACTGTGTACATATCTTCTAGGTTCTGTTTTAGAGTCAAAAGTATCTTTTTTTTTTTTATTTGTTTTGGTCTCTGAGTCATGTGCTTAAAGGCCCAGCATTCTCAATTACAGCCACCCACTGGAATTACCCTGGAAGTTTTAATTAAGTGTCTTAATAAAAATCTAGTAAAAACAATATTAACGTTAATGAATGATCAGGCCTAGTGAATAACTGTGAACAATGAAATAAAATTTTAATTGAAATTTAAATAATTCAGTTTCTTAAAAATGTCTTTTTCTTTGAAAACTACATTTAATTTTGTATAATGTTAAAATAAAATATGCATTAGTTAGAAAATGGATGACACAGGATTGACTTCTCCACAGGTAACCTCTGTTTTTCCAAAGGAAGCTCAAAATAGACTTCTGTGTTCAACCCCTTCACCTTTTGCCCAAGGAGCTCATTAATCTTTCATAATTAAAGTTAATAATCATAATGAAAGCGTGTCATTCTTTGAAATAACCTTTGTCTGTGGGCCCCACAATTGTATGGAACCATCACCTGCTAAGAGAAAGAACAGCCAAAGATATCTATGAATTAATAAATTGTAAGTTAGTGCCATTTATATATGCAGATTATCCTGTGATTTTGTTAGAAATGTGTCCAAAAGATAAAGTTGCAAAATCTTGATGAATCATCCGTTAGAGATTATTGTCATTGCTTCTGGTAGAGCTAACATTTTCTTTCTCGTAGCTTCAGCTCCCACTTTTGCACTGAATCAACTGAAGAGAACAATAATTGTTACCAAAGGCCAAGAAGTCATCATAGAGTGCAAACCCCAGGGCTCTCCAAAACCAACCGTCTCTTGGAAGAAGGGGGACAAAACCGTCAGAGAGAATAAAAGGTTAGAAGTCTGTTTCATAGTTCAAACTCTTAACATCAGACTGTTTTGAAGTTGCAGGTGAAACACACAAAGTATACAAGAAAGGGTCTTGCCGTAATTGTGAGACATATTTCATGAACTGATTAAACTACGGTTTTCTCTACATAGTGATTTAAAAAAGGATCAAGTGACTAAAAGAGGAAAAAAAAGTTGTGTCTAATATAGCCAGACTTCTTTGCTTCTGTGGTATTTCAGCACCAATTGGGAATTTCACCAGGTTATGAAGAAAACAAACACTTTTATTAAGTTAGTTATTTTGGGTTTTCATTTTGGGTCTGCAGATTTTGAGGATCCACAGGTTACCTACGATAATTTTTAGAGGTTGGGTTCTCATTTCAATGTTAATATTAAAAATAATATAAACATATTCTGGGTCTTCTGGATAATCACTTTATGACAGAATACACAAGGGAAATTTGTGCCCAAGTTCGCCTTTTCTGTTTTCAGTCATACTGATGCAAAATATTACAGAATTATTTAAACTGCCCCAGGCAAGTGTGCAGAGGACTATTCAACATGTAAAGATTTGTCTTTGGTATGTAAAGCCAAAGGATATCACAGAGCATAAATGGCAGAAAATGATGAGATAATCAAATAATTGCATGACAGTCTGTATCTGCCAAATTTGGAAGTCCCATACTTTACCTTTCATTACCATATGGTGCTGCAAATGGTGATTTAACTTTGAAAAAATATTATCCTCCATTATGTTCAAATAATACTGCAGATGTTCTAGAGTTTTGTTTTTCATTTGGTCTATAAAGATGAGGGGTTTATACTTTTTTATGTTTGTTCAGATCTCAGTAATCACATAACTAAAATAAATTAAATCAACATTAGGAGTTTATTTGAATAATTCTTTAAGTAATTTTGGAACATTTTGAAATATTTAAAAAATTTCTATAGAATATAGGTATATATGTTTTTTCTCATTCAAGTCTGAGAACTACTGATTTCATTTGCCTACCTCTCATAAAATAATTTATGAAATAATTGGATTCCATTCAGGCCAGAGGATCTATGCTGCCTGGAAAAAGTGGTCACCTAGGATTGACATGGGTCATAATAGAATCTTATTTTGATAAAAATTTCTCTTCCTTAGGGAGGGTAGGGTTAGGGAGCAGATCACACACTGTGAGATCAGTATTGCATGTGGTTGAATTGCGTATGGTTCAACTGAATTTTTTTGGATTGTTTATCACAAATATAAAAAAAAAAACCTGACACAAAACTTTAATTAAAGCAGAAGAAAATTAATTTGTTGTATACTAGTTAACAATATTTAATTTACACTGTTTGGTTATCATTTTTTCCAAATGTATTAAAATTTTCATTTCATCAAAGTACACATGCCATACTAGTGCAGGCCATTCCCTGTGAAAGGCATTACTTGGTTTTGTGCCTGCGGATGGCATGTGTGCTCTTTCTTATTTATTTCATTTCATCATAGATTGTTTCTCATCAACTATTCATAGACATCCCATTGAGTTTAAAAAGTGTGGCAAAAGAAGTATTGATTGAGGAACAGGATGATGAGTTTTCTGTTACAACTAATGTAAGCATAATAAACTTTTTTCTTTTCTAGAAGTTGAAAAGTATAATTTGTGAATTTTCCATTTTTCTTGTTCCCCTTTCTCTTCACTGCTAACCCCTTGGGTTAGTGAGACAAATACAATGGCTTCAAACCCAAATCACTCAATTTTTCAAGATGTCAATGCTTCTGGTCAAAGTGCTATTTAGGAAGAAGGCCAAAAGGTGTTTTATTTATTAAGTAAAAGCAAGACTTGGACACAGTTACCTAGCATTTTGTTACCCTGAACTATATATGTTTAGGTCTCTAAAGTGATTTAATTTAATAATGAGGACTCAAAATATAGTGCATTTTTACTCTTAATAATTGACAGGCACTCTTGCAAAATATTATTTTTAGTGATATACGATTTATTACTATATTGGACAGCCCTATATTTCATGAAGAATACAATCTAGTTGGAGATAAAAATATAAATATTTAAATCTTAAAATAGAGGCTAGTATTTAAAATAACAATAGAAAGAATTCTACCAAGTAGTATAAGACACATAGATATTTGGAAAACTGTACATTTAAAAAATATGAGTGGAAACTTGGAACTTAACATTTCCAATGTATATATTACATATTCTTTAAAATAGTATTTCAGTTATATATGACAGCTTATTTTCTTACGCATATTTTAGATCACTTGTCTCTGTTACAAAGCACCTCAACCATTTGTAAGAGCTGTAAATACAAATTTAAGTGGAAAGAGAGGTGTTAAAAAAACTGTTAAGGCTTTGGAAATTTGGGTCAAGTATATTTCACATTGGGGCTACAGTATCTAATCATGGTTTATTTTTTTGTAGTATAAGCATATTCACCAGTCATGTGATCTGCATCAAATATGTTCCCCACTCATCCAACCTAAAACTGGAAATAATTTTAAATGAATTAGTCTTATCCTTCATTCAAGATTTTCACAGTCATTTGGGGTACCCTCCAAATTAAAGACTGAAACTGCAAATGACAGTTTCCTATGTGGGCAAGTAAAGACTAGTATTACATTGGGGAAAAGATGTTAAAGTAATAATGTTCTATAAGGAAACATTTAAATGTGAAAACATAACCAGTTTCAAAGCATAAAATTGTGTCCAGAGCATTAGCATAAAAATGTAATAAAAGATTTTAATTGCAGGGGAAAAAATGTCACCTAATCATGTGAAAATATGTCAGAAACTCAAAAAGGTAAATTGGAATGTAGCCCTAACTGCAATTTAACTCTAAACTGTGAATGCAGTAACAACCAGAGGTTAAGATTCAATCATTTGTTTTATCACTAGAGTGCCAAACAATTCATTAATTTACCCTTTTCTGCCAGACTTTGGTGGAATCCTCCAAAATTCAATTTCATTTTTTTGAGGTGGGGGGAGGAATTCTTCAAAACACAGCTTTTTTATACTTACCTGTTTTGCTAAAGAAATACATAAATCATTATCCTAAAGTTTAAAACTCAGTAAAGAATAACTAGAACATAATATGACTTCCAGAAGAAATACGATTAACAGATAAGTTGCCGCTCATATATTACAAAATATTTCATTCATTTGACCCTAAATGATACATGTAAAGTATATAAGAAAATGGATTATATTAGCGTTTGTGAATTGTTTGTAGTCATCTGTTGCTTATATTACAGAATGAGTTGTTTATATCAGAAAATGATCGATATGCATGGCTGCTTAAAGAGTAAATCATATTATTACTGATAACGATGATGGCTGCTTCTAAGTCTGTAGCACTTATCCTTTACAGAGCACTATAACATTGTGAGTAACGATAGAATCCAGTGTGTAAAACAGGAAGGCTCTGAGGTTTCAACACGTTACTTAATTTCCTTACTTATAAAATGGGCATCTAAAAGAATAACCTCGTTGGGTTGTGAGAAATAAATGAAAGTTTGTGTGTAAAGTACATTGGCTGGTGGATGGTATTTAGTAAGTGACCAGTGAGTGTTACCGTGCTGACGAGGCTGTGCTCCTGCTGTCGATGGTCGTGGTGGTGGCCATGATGATGGTATCATTTGAACCTCGGAATCTTTGAACACTGGCATCAGTTTTTGTTATCAGTAGTTCCAGAAACTTTAACACTGCCTTATTCTTTCTCCAGTAATTAACGGAAAGGTACCTGAATTAAGTTATTGTCTGGGATTAAAGGAGTCTTCTAGGCCTTCCATGTGATACATTTGTTTATCTGTGTCCTGAAATTGACATTCTCAGTCCATCAGACCCCAAACCTCCACTTCTTGGCATCTGTTCTTAGTGTGGCCACTCTCACCAAACTAACCCACTCCTCGTTCAGTATTGCTGGGATAGTTTCTGTACTAGCAGGCTGAATGGCTGGTTGTTCCATGATCAGTAATACAGGCCGTGTGAATATACGCAGAGGTGATATACACAGGGAGTTACATGCTGCTGTCCAGTTTTCCCAACACCATTTGCTGAAGAGACTGTCTTTATTCCATTGTATATTCTTGCCTCCTTTGTCGAAGATTAGTTGACCAAAAGTTTGTAGGTTCATTTCTGGGCTTTCTATTCTGTTCCATTTGTCCGTATGTCTGTTTTTGTACCAATACCATGCTGTCTTGACGACTGTAGCTCTATAGTATTGTCTGACGTCTGGGAGAGTTATTCCTCCAGCCTGTTTCCTTTTTTTCAGTAATGCTGTGGCAATTCTAGGTCTTTGATGGTTCCATATAAATTTTATGATTTGTTCTAGTTCTGTGAAATATGTGCTGGGTAATTTGATAGGGATTGCATTAAATCTGTAGATTGCCTTGGGCAGTGTGACCGTTGTAACAATATTGATTCTTCCAATCCAGGAGCATGGGAATGGAAATAGAGAAGAAGACTTTTCAAGATGTTTAAACTATATTTATTTTTTATTTTTCTTTTAAGGATTTTCCAGGTTTTACCCCAGTGCTTTTAAAGATCACCAGCATATATCCACTTAACTTACTTTATCAATCATGCCCAATTTCATACTAAAACGAATATGCTCCAGGAGTACTAACACATGAAACAGTCCAAGGGGATTTTCTCCTCTCGTATTTATACTTTCATTCAGAATGTTCTGCTCATCAAACTTATATTAGATTTTCACTTCAGCTCATTATTTCTATTACTTGGCCATTAACTTCTGTTAAAAATATAATCACCCAGAGGCACTCCAGCAGTGCACAAATATTAAGTCTTCATTATTCCATATTCATTTCCTGTACTTTTTGTGGACAAAGACAGTCTTGGTTGAAATGAAGGATACATAGTTTTTGATAAAGGCACAGTTTATTTGTTTCCTTTCCATCTGCATTGTTGTATAAACTGCTATGAAAATGCATACAATATGCCATATATGTTTTTAAAAATTTGCACAATTATTGAAATAAGTACCAAGTTTCATTTCTAGACCGGGGTGGGGGTACCAGTTACAGAGATAATGAACTATAATTCACATGGATGCCAAAGAAATCCTGCATCCCAAAATATAAAAAGAATCCTATGGAGGGGCAGTATTATAGCATCATTTTTCTTTTATGGGACTATAATCTAAGCAAAGACTTGTCCAAAATCCTCTGTAATAATCCTCTGCTCACCAAAGGAGCTTCAGAACAGCGAAGTTTCCAACTTACTCGTTTAGCACGCACAGAAAATTGCACTTGAAGTGCCCATTAGTTGACTTCTAGTGGGAATTCATGTTGTGTTTATTGGGCAACAGTGATCAGGCTCACATACTGACTCACAGACACATGGAAAAATATGTTCTTAGTGCAGGCCCTGAAGGACATGGTTACTGAGGGGAAAACGGGGTCTTCTTACTCTAAGGAAGAAGAGGAATTCATGGGTATAATTAGGGCCTTGTTTCTGTCCCATTGTTTCCATCTACATGCTGTGTCTGCTAATGAACAAGCTGTCTTGTCGTTTCCTCTGTGACAATGTCTTTTACATATTAAGAACATAAAACAACAGAGACCCTAGGTATCTTGTTTTTTTCAGGGTCTAAGAAGTTGCAGAATGAGGGAAAATGAGCGTTCATATATCAAGAATAGATCAGTTGGCTTCCTTTGTAAATTAAAACCTATTCTTTCCAAGGAAATAAAATAATCAAAATAATATTGTTTATCTAAGGGAAGAGAAGGCTGATAGCTGACTCCATAAGATTTAATACTTGTGAATCGCTCACAGTGTGCACTGTGTTGTCACTCAGGGATGGTAACTTGCTGTTCTGTAGGGCCACCAAGCCTAGGGGGAGGAGGCGGAAACAGCCTTACATACATTGTGGTGGGGTTAGGACGCTGACTTCTTGGTTTCAAAAGCTAACTTAGTTGCCCAAGGCTCTGCCTGATTAGCCTTCTCTTTAAAATATTAGCAAAACACTAAAGAGGAAGAAAAAAAAAAAAAAGGCAAAGCCGTAGGAGCTTTGGAAATTAGCAAACATTAGGTGAACAAATTTGAGGCCTCTAGGAGGAATCAGGCCTTCAAGTAAACATTGGCTCAGGTAAGAAATGATCAACGACTGCTCAAGCCAGGACCCCTGAAACTACAACTAGATCGAGATAGGAAGCCAGCGGGGAATCCTCCCCTAGCCTCTACTTTATGCCCACAACATATTAAATTCAGAAATTGAACCTCACTACGGTGTTTGGCTGGACCCCCCGTCCTGCACGGAAGCCACCCTGTAGGGTGGCAAGATGTCACTCTCCCGACTCCACCCCAACGACTCCAGTCCAGAATAATTTGGGGAAACATGAACCCAGCAGTGGGATGGGAAGAGACATAAATCTGAGGGTTGGAAGTGATTCATACATAAACAATTTCAGTAAACAGTGATACGGAGGAAAATAGTGAAACCCATGAATTCTTAAAATTAGAAGGAATACAGACCAATAAATTGAAAAATTCAAATTAAAAATTTGAAATAAATTTTCCAGCAGTCAGTTTACCTGGAAACTGGAAACTCATCCGGATGAGAATCAGCAAACACCTTGCCTCCGTCTGGTTGAGCTGCCTTAGAGCCCTGGTGTGTGCCCTAGACATTTGACTTGATCTTGGGCAGCTGACTGGTGGCAAGATTAATGTTTGAGGAAGGGACTCGGGCACTGATAGAAGCTGTGAAGGGAGCCAAGGGAAACTAAGAACATTACTGACAAAACCAGGCCTGTGAACACAGGAGCGCAAAAGCGTGTAAAGCACAGAGGTCTATAAAGCGTAAAGGCTAAATAATAGTCCTAGATATGGGAACCAGATGTCAAAACAAACAAATGTAAAAAGCATAGCTGACAAGAATAGATACAAGATAAGTACAAACAATTTTATACCTATATTTACCTGTGTATCTATCTATGTATTCATCTATCTGTCTATCTATACATATATATATAGTGAGGCTTCCAAATTGTTCACAAATTATTTCTAAGAGTTGGATTATGGATAAATTTAATTTTATGCTTTCCTGTATTTTGCCAATAGTGTATAATTATTATATACTTTGTTTCTAATTTATATACTAGTAAGGAAATTTGAATTATACACTAAAATTTGTTCCGTTTCTCCCTATGTGCCAGTTCACAACCCTCTGATTTAGATATTGTTGTCTCTGATACACAAGATTTGAAATGTAAACTCAGAGGGATTAACTGACGTGTTCACGGCCATCCATCACAAAGCTGAGCTTTAAAACTAAGTCTGGTGCTAGTCAATGGTTCTACGATAATCTTAGCAATTAGGTTGTCTAATGGTGATGTTGCATGCCAGTCTACGTGGAGAATAGTGATGGAATTCCTTCTCAGCGTCCATGGTGTTTCTGATAAAGATTCAGCTTCCCTGTCTGTACTCAAAACTGCACGACCAACGTCATAGACAGTTTCCACACACACAGACACACACTGTCACACACACACACACACACTCTGTCACAAATATTCAGAAAATCGTCCCAATAAAAAACTAAATTTAAATCTAGCTTTCCTTCAAATAAAAGTCATGGAGCCAGACTGAAGATTAAGAGACACGGTGGTCAGTATTTCATCTTGCCTTCCTCTCTCTCTTTCTCTGCCTTACTTCATGGTAAGCTAGACCACATAGGAAGCGATTGACAGTCCAACTATAAGAAATATTTTTTGCTTTTTGTTTTCAGTGACACACTGATCAATTTATCAAATGTTATAGATAAAATAACTCTAAAGGTACCATTATCATGATGCTTCTGGGCTGTGCTTTGATATTTTTCCCATTTTTAGATTTCCTCTGTGCTGAGGGATACCCAGTGCTTCTGAACTTGGTCTTCCTCCGACAGTGAATAACCCCAAATAGTTCAAATTTTTTGAGTAAACAGTGTGCTCACATGGTGACAAACAGTTGAATGGGAATGGAAAAACAACAGATTTCTCACATTTTCAAATGATTCCATTTTCAACAGTATGTTTAGATAGTATAACAATGGTCACAGATCTTCAAATTAATGGCATCCATTTAAACACAGAAGACACGCATGTAAAAAAAGCCTCAAATTATTTGTTCCTAATAACTCCCAAATTTAAGGCCACAGAAACTCTAAAGGTTTCTCCTCAAAGGTCTCAAACTTTTTTTCCTGATCTCACCTCCTGATTTAGTTTGTCTCATTTCCACTCTTTTTTGATTGTTAAATATTTTTTAAAAAAAACATGCCTCAGTTCCCAAGGGGAGGACTGAGGGAGTCAGTTAATCTAAGCTGTAAATGACAACAAAATAATTCTGGCTCTGTTGTGCTATGAACACCTCTAGTTTGAGGCTTTATGTCTCTAGCTAATTACCGGTTTAGCAAGTAGTTGATAAATTCTACTTCTAACTATGGTTCATTTACCCCAGTTACTATAAATTGTTGCACAAGTTGCCTGGTTATACTCTCTACACAGGCACAACTTGAACAAATCATTAATTGCTTAAAGGCTTTTCTTTTCCAAAAGCCCCCCAGACTACAACTTTCAGCTTAATTTGTCCTTAATACAAACAACATCCAAAGTGCTTGGGGACTCAGGCATCTAAGTACATGCTGCTGACATCCTGCCACCTCCCCTAGTGACTCTTCAGTGAATGTAAAAGTGAGGAGAGAAGATTCTCAGGCTGTTTAGAAAAAAAAAAAGTATTTGATGATGGGCATTTTTAGCTTCCTCTGAGAGTTAATAGTCACTTCTTTTCAGTTTTTGCATAAATCATGATCTGATTTAACTATGGTTGATTTGTAATGGGAATTAGTGGGCTGGTTACAAATTAGGCCATAGACACAATAACCTTGACAACAAGGAAAAGCAACCTGCAGATTATTTCCATAAAAGAAACAGAAGCTCATGTTATCATGAGCATGTTTACTTATATTTGCTGAAATAACAGAGTTATTTATGAGAGAGAGAGAGAGAAAAAAAAAAGTGTAAGATGATCACTATCTTCTTAATTATTTTTAGAGGTTTCAGGCTACCAATTTATTTTTGTTTTTCTCTATTTTCAGTTGTACCTCCACTTCTTCTTTTCCCTAATGCCATATCACCTAGACCCTGTTCTATTTAATTCAGTTTGTTTTAGTGAAAAGTAAGCTATGTTCAACATATATTGAACGTGAGACACTATGCAGGTTCATACAATAACAAGAGAGAATCCCAGCCTCAAAGTGGCACCTGTTTAATGGGCAATAAAATTAATATATAGATAACTATAACTCAAAATACTTAAGGTAATAATAGCCTAGGATTATCAACACAAGAATTTTAATAGATATTATTTAGGTATTATTAACAGGATAATTAAGATAGAAATAAAAATAACTACCTTTTGTTGAGAACTGGCTCTTTTATATATGCATTACTTTATTTCAATCCTCGAAATAAGATAATACTATAAGGAAGATATAATCATCATCATTTTAAATAAGGTGACTGAGTCACAGAGAGATTGCCTAAGGCCACAGACAAAGCAAGTTATAGTCAGAAATAGAGTACAATCCTCCTTGGATTCAAACCAATTCTCGGTTTATTCCATCGTATAAAAAACTTTTGAGAGCTAAAAAGAGGAGTAAATATAATATGGATGGAAGAGAAGGGAAAAATTCTGGGATGAACTGCTGTTTGAAATAGTCCTTAAGTAGGATTTTGACACATAGAAATAAAATTTTAAAGTAAAATTTTAAAAACAGAGGGAGGGAATCCTCACATCTTATCTTTGAATCTCATCTTTTTTTTTTTTTAATGCCCAGGAGTGGGATTGCTGGATCATAGAATCCTATCTTTAAAAAGAGAATTGACAATGGATTCATTTATTTTGTTCTTAATTTATCACCTATCATTTATTTACACTCTGTGCTCAGACAGTCAATCCTTTCATACCACAGAAATAAAATCTTTTGAACTGCTCGAGGTGGTTTTAACTCACCAGCTACCCACATAATCCACCCTACTTGATCTAGCCTGTACTCTCAGTAGCTTCTGACCTGGCCTCTCTTTACCTACCTTTGTCCCCATAAGAGCATTCTCCATCCAGCAACCAGAGTTTTCTTTTAAAACGTAACTTCTATCATGTCCGTTTACTTTTTGAAACTTTCCAGTGTTTCCTTCCTCTATGTGGAATAAAATGAAAACTTCATACCATGTCACGTGAGACCCCATATGAACTGACTGCTGCTTCCTTTCTCCTCATCTCATCACTTCCCTTCCTCTTGCTCAAAAAGGTCCAGCCCCACGGTCCTTCTTTCTGGTCTGTGCACGTCCAAGACTCGTTCCTGCCTCAGGGCAAGGCACCTCCTGTTTTCTCAGTTTGAAACACTGTTGCCCCAGAGTGTAGTGCTGTCTCTCCTCTTGGTTATCTAGCTCTTGGGTTGAAGGTTACCTTCTGGGGGGCATTCTTCACCGTCTGTCTATAAGAGAACCTCCATCTCATTTTCCCTCCCCCGTTACCTCACCTTGTGTTCTTTAAATCACTTACCACACTCTGAAATGTTCTTCTTGTGTATTTTTTATTTACTCAGTTGCTATCTGCCTCCCTCCCTAGAATAGAATCTCTGGGAGGCAAAGGCTGTTTGTCTTTTCTTTCATAACCCCGGAGTCTAGAATAGTGCTCTGCACACTGTGGAAGCTAATAAATACTTTAAAATAAATCTGTGGGAACAGCACATGTGCCCAAATCCTCTGCAGATCTCACCTTTTATGTCTTCGTGACTCAGCCTCCCAGATGTGAGTGAAGATGGTAATCGTTCAAGCTAAATTACGAAGGATATTACAGGGGTTCGAGGAGACAGCGTCACAGACAACTCTGAATGTCTTGGATGAAAGATGTTCTGATAAAGGAAGTGGTTGTATTATGACTACTCTCGCTTTACTCGCGTAAAGATCTGAGGCTTCTCTCTTACACGGTAAAATGAAAATAGTGTGGAATTAAATTAGAAAATTGTAAGAAAGGTCAGTTCCCTTTGTTTACTTTAATTGAAGAAAATTAACTGAATGGAGTTGGATTTCCAAGATAGCTTCTTTCACGCTAGTTTAAGAAGTGGTTGACTGTGGTCAACCCAGTTTTCCGGACTGTCTCTGAATTAGAAGCAGCAGCCGTGAGGCGTGAGCTTTCTCGTCTCTACCTCATTTACCCAGTGAAGCATCTGCAAAGCCTCTGTGGGTGGTTTAAATGCTAATATTCAGAAAAGCAGTTTCGAAAGCAAACACCCAGCTGTATTTAAGGCCTACATTTTCCTGGTGAATGTGTCCCCAGGGGTGTACCTTTCTGGTGCCCAGACTTTTGAGCACCATCCATATTAAGCACAAATCAGAACACTTTTCACAAACCACTTAAGGCTGTTTAAAACCCGCAAGTAAATCATTTTAACTAAACCCTGTGATACAGCTTTGCTCTCCAAACTGTCCCTATCTGGTTTTAAACACTATTATAAAATTGTTTTAAAAATTTAGAAGGTGGCATACCACATTAGAGCTGTTATATCTATATAAATCATGTGTGTGGAATAGGACTGTGTTTTTTCCCCCCATGCTGAGATCAACGCTTAAAATTTTATGTCATCGTCGTCTGTGTGTGTGGGTGTGTGTGTGCTGGGAGGAGGGGACAGGGGGCCAGTATGCAGGCATGCACCTGTGCATCGGATTTTAATGCAGGGATTTCCGACTCTCTTTCTCTTGAAGTTGGTTAAGGGCCCTGATGTTTAAAATAAAACAAAAACAAGATGTGTTCCTTAAGGTACAGGCTGTCAGTGGCATTGTGACCCCCACTCATGCTGGCTTCTTCCATCAAGCAGAGTTCTTGGGGGACCCAGGTGTGCTCGAAGGAAGAAGCTCAGGTCCATCCTCCTGTCTCATTTTATGGGTCATTTACGTGCACGTGAGCCCCTTCAGCTGGGATATGCAGTACGTGCCTCCTCTCACCCAGTGGCCGTCTTTGAGTTGAGTCCCACATGTTTTGGGGCACCAGAGGGTTTACCCAAAGCCCAAGATGATTTGTAGGAAGACAGGAATGACTCTCTCCTTGCCCAGGAATGACCGTCCTAGCTGCTGGATGTCCCATGTCCCCTCAGGTTTTTGGACTAGAGCTTGGGTTTGTTGATCATTTCTGTAAGCTGCAGGTTTTTAAGCACACATCTCTCTTTAAAATACGCCTTTTCTGAAAGTAGAGATAATAAAATAAGCCTGGGTTTTCTAATTCTCTCTACCATCTGGACAACCATCACTTGAGTTTGGGGGCACAGTTATGATCTCATGATCATTGCTCAACAATTTTTTCCCAAAGTGGTTCAGTCATAGAAATCATACATGAACCTTAGAAGGAACACAGATGAATAGACCATTTCCCCTGGAAATTCTGATGCAGCAGAACTGGGGTGAGATGAGTCTCCACGAGCTAGAGATTTTATTAGGACACAAGCGATTTTCACGAGCAGACAGGTTTGCAAAACACAGCTGTTCGGGGTGAGCATCTCCCCGTGAACAGTTGAGCCGGACAGAGTTTTTCTCTCCTGGTCTGTATCAGTTAGCTCCACTTATGCAATTTGGTCGTAACTTGTCTCTGGTCCTTTTGTTTACATGAAATCAAACATACTTAGGTTTTCTCAAATAATGAATACTAATTGTATGGTTACATCTAGCTATGAGAGAGAGGTAGTAATATCTCAAGTGAAAAGGAAAAAAAAAAAAAAACAGGTAGGGAAGGCAGGTCTTCAAGAGACTAAACTGAACAGGTGTCCTGGATAAAGCAGACCGGAAATGTCATCAGCTATGGTCCATGGTCCTAACTCTAGTGTGCTCCCATTTTTTTTTTAAATTGGAGTATAGTTGATTTACAATGTTGTGTTAGTTTCTGGTGTACAGCATAGCAATTCAGTGATGTGTATATATATATATATATGTGTGTGTGTGTGTGTGTTTATATACACACATACACATATACTCTTTTTCATATTCTTTTTCATTATGAGTTATTGCAAATTATTGAATATAGTTCCTTGTGCTATACAGTAGGACCTTGTTCATATATTCTGTATATAATAGTTTGTATCTGCAAATCCAAAGCTCCTAATTTATCCCTCCTCATCCCCTTTCCCTCTGGTAACCATAAGTTTGTTTTCTATGTCTGTGAGTCTGTTTCTGTTTTGTGAATAAGTTCTTTGGTGTCCTGTTTTTAGATTCCACATGTAAGTGATATCATGTGTTATTTTTCTTTCTCTGTCTGACTTACTTCACTTAGTATGATGATCTCTGGGTCCATCCACATTCCTGCAGAGTGCATTATTTCATTCTTTTTTATGGCTGAGTAGTATTCCACTGCATGTATACCACACCTTCTTTATCCAGTCATCTGTCAGTGGACACTAAGGTTGTTTCCATGTCTTGGCTATTGCAAATAGTGCTGCTATGAACATTGGGGTGCATATATCTTTTTGAATTAGTTTTCTCCAGATATATGACCAGGAGTGGGATTGCTAGATCATATGGAGAGTCTATTTTTAGTTTTTTAAGGAATTGCCATACTGTTTTCCATAGTGGTTGCACCAAATTACATTCCTACAAACAGGTTTCCTTTTCTCCGCACCCTCTCTAGAATTTATTGTTTGTGGACTTTCATATGATGGCTATTCTGACTGGTGTGAGGTGACACTTCATTGTAGTTCTGATTTGCATTTCTCTGATAATTAGTGATACTGAGCATCTTTTCATGTGCCTATTGGCTATCTGCATGTCTTTACTGGAGAAATGTCTATTTAGATCTTGTGCCATTTTTTAATTGGCTCCTATGTTGACTGGAACCTTTCTCTTTTTTCCACTTCTGCATCTCATTGTGTGTCTTCTTGCTTCTTCTCCTGACCCCGATTGGATCACTACTCACATTTTACTCTGAGTCGAACTGAGAACATGACGTTTATCCGACCTATCTGCCCCTCTCGTATCTGTAGTATAAATAATCATTTAACTGAAAGTGGTATTTTAAAATATCTCTTAGCTTTCTCATTATCCTTGATTTGTAAGGAATCAATCTATTTTTAAGCCCTTTAAAATTTAAATTTAGTTTTATGAAATGTTTAAATTGTAGCTATTCTCCTAATCACTGGAGTAAAGACTCATAAAGTGTTGGGTGGAAGGAGAGGAGATATGGAGTTCCAGGTTCTGATGCACCTCTCTGCTGAGTGATGTCCCTCACCTATTTATCTGTTCTATGTGTAGTAGTTTGTATCTACTAATCCCAAACTCCCATGGTTCACACCAAAGAGAGATAGAAAGAGAGAGAGAGATGGAGGGAGAGGGACAAGGAAAAACTGTTTATCATTTGGTTTCATATTTGTTTGACAACATATTTTTTGCTCACCTTGCATAAATAGAAACACTCGTGTATGTTAACACTTATATTTAGAAACCACTTTTGTTTAAACTCCTTTTGGCAACTATATTTAAAAATAAGTCATCAAGCTAAACAAATACAAAACAACTTTCATTTCAGTGATCTGAGTGTTTTAGCAAAGCATCCATATTGTAGCATGATTTTTCCACATTGCTTATTAGATAAGGATGTTCCATAAAGAACCAATAAGCTCAGAGGATATGACGTAAAAAGCAGGATTCCAACATAGAGAAGGGATATATACTATCAAAGGTTTCTTTCTGAAATTACTAATTTACATGGAATTTCCAACAAAAACCCAGAATGTGTTTTGGGATAGAAGCCCATAGAAATCTCACTACAATTTTTATTTATTAAGTATTTGTAATGTGTTTTGGACCATCTAGTGCACACCCCTATTTAGTTTCTTGGTGTCTAGAAGTGCATGACTAAAGACAACATCACACACATCACAGTTGATATGCAAATCACATTAGACACGCAAATATATCTGCAATGTGCATGGATTCATTCTCTAGAGGTAATTTCAAATTTGTTGCTCTTTTTTAAAAACTCATCTTAAGAGGCTTTATTTAATCTTTACAGAATAAGATGATATTTGAAATAGTCTGACGAATGTGATATTTTTCAGCACGCATTCTCCCCAATCAATAAATTTAGTCTCAGGTTTAGGCTCAGAGCAGGTTTACATGTAAGCATTTGTTGTTTGAACCTACCAGCCTGTATTTCTGATGGCTTCTCAAGCCCATGAGAGAAAAGAATCACAGAAAATGCTTCCATTGGTTTTTGTCCCCATGCGTACCTTTGATGATATATTTAAGCATTTCATCAGATGATACGTCTCAACAAATTTTTAGCGAAGAGCTGTTGTCAGTGTTTTTGTGTCCGGTCATAAGAACTGTTTTAAACTCCCGTCAGAATGCTCCGCATTCAGCGGGAACCAGGATGTGAGGCAGAGATCATGGGATTAATTATTGGCAGACAGGGCTGGCTTCACGGGCATTCCGCTGTGCGGCTTCACCGGGCACCATACTTAGAAGGGTTCCATGCTTAGTTTAGTGTTTTGCTATCACCAAATCAAAATTCTTAGTAATTTTTTGAACAATGGGCCTCATGTTTTTATTTTGCACTGGGTGGCTCGTCCAGTCACTAGACTATTTACTTGCTGCATGGTCCCAAGCAAGTTGTTTAATCTTCGTAAGCCTCATTTTCTGCGTTTATAAGGAGGAGAGGCTAATTATACCTATTCTACCGTTTTTGCAAGAATTAAAGGATATGATGCTCTCAGTATGTTTACTATAGCACGTGACTCACATTCAGTACTGATCGCTCACAGGCTGACTGGTGTACACCTCCACTCTGGAGTGGTCCTTTCGCCTGGAGCCCTTGACATTGTCTCATGTGTAGACATCTCCCATGTACCATCCCTTGGAAGCTGGCCTCCCTCCTACCTGGAGCTCGTCAGAATTCCTACCATTCTTCTACCATCTACAGGCTTGAAATAATAGTCCTCTGACTGATTGTTCCCCTAAGCCTTATTAATCACCCAAAACCTACAAGTCCCAACTACCGTATCTCTGTTGGATGATCTCAGCCTACTGACGTAAATCCGGTTTCATCTACACTAAAATGCAGGCTACATATCCTACCATGAAAATTAATCTGCCTAGAAAGTCATTTTCTATCAGTATATTCGTCTGCTCTAAAACTTTTACCAGCCTCCCAAAGCAAAAATTTCCTCTTTCCATGTGCCTCTTTCTTGTCATGCAACTACATGGAGAGAGAAGGCAGGCTGTAAATATAAGTTCCATGCTTATTTGAAAGCAAAGTGAAAAACTGCGCAGTTGATGGGGAAGGTGTCTTCCAGCTGCTGAAGTAAACGGCAGCCAGGAAAAGAGCAGAGCGTCCAGGGTGCTGTTTCCCCGGCACAAAAACCCAGCTTTCCTCAAGCCTCTGCTCTTCACCTAATTTGACTTTCAACACCAGGCTGCATTCTTTAAGGAAATAGGAGTCAACAAATTTTAGCTGAAAAAAAAAAAGCACGGTAGATTATTTTTCCTTCACCATTGAGATACTACAGAAATGCACTTATCCCTAAGCCAGTCTGTGGCAGAAAACGCCTGTGTAACTCTAGTAACCTCAGTGCCTTCCCTAGTGTATGGGAGCAGGTGTTCTTCAAGACAGAAGGAATCTTAGATATCATCCAATCCAACTTCCTCAGTTTACAGATCATAAAAGTGAAGATAATTTGCCCAAATTCATGAACCTGCCTTTCCTAAATTTCAGCCAAATATCCTTCCCAAAATGCCCTACTGCCCTTGTATAGATGAGAATCAGGTTTATTTTCCATGAGAATGAAGGAGGTTAGTGTTAAAAAGAAGAGGGGTTTTTTCTTTGGCTGCAGAGGGTCTTTGTGCCTGTGTGGAGGAGTGTTTGTGAAAATGAAAAAAAGGAACCACACAGAATAAAAAAAGTTATTCCCAGCAATTGACTGAAAGGAGAAGAAATCATAAAAAGCTTGAACGACAGGCAGATGAATAGTGTGATGAGATAAATACAATTTTGGTGTTATTGAGATCAAAAGGAGGAGGAAAGTGTAGGGAATGAAAGATGTCTAGATTTACATCCATTTGGAAATCATTTAGAAACCCTGAGATGAAAAGTTCTGTAGAAATAATAAATGTGGCATTACTCAAATTTTTAGGAACTGAGAGATTTATGCATTGTCACAAGATGATATTAAAAACACCTATTCATTTTTCATGTAATGAGACAGAATATACATTCTATATTGGAGGCAAATTATGCCCAGTTATTTCCATGTATTTTTCTTCAATAGCAGGTCAATTGAAATTGTGAGTGAATGCCTAAGGGCAGAGTTGAACACTATAAAAGAAATTTACCTGGGGGAGCATTTAAAAAAAAATCTTCCATTTGACGCATTGTCAGAATTACCAACATTCTATCAGATGAGCTAGTGCATAGGTTAGTTAGCTCTTTGGGCTTAAAGTCGTCTTCTATGCATGGACTTCATGTGCTCTTTCTGGCCCATTTGCATTAGTGTTTATTTAAGTGTGGAGAGACTATTGCAGCATTTAAAGCTTGAGCCCAATTACCCAGGGACATCTCAGCATGAATTACAGCTGTTATAAGAGATTATGTGTCATCAGACTATGAAGTGACTGTGAGAGTATTCATCCTTTATTATATTCGAAGATGGCATCCAGAGTAGTGATGGCTTGTATTGTGTGGTTACAAATACATGTCACTGCCCCTGACTCTTGCTATACTTACAAAATGTGGATAGTATTTGGATCCCAAGGATGTGATCTTTTCAGATAAGGGAATCCTCCTCTGACTAGGATTCCTGTATTGCCAACAGCTTGTTGAGTTGAGTTGGGTTGGGGTGGGTTGGGTTGGGTTGGTCTGTTTCTTTGTGTTTTCGAGTTACTCTATTAATTAAGAAACATTAGTCCCAACCCTGGTCCTTACAATTCCCTGTGCTGGAATATAACCCATTTCAAATAAGGTTAGTTTACCTTGGCACCTCCTTTAGCTTGAATTTGGAAGTCCTCTTTTTGACCTGTCTGTTGCTGTGCAACAAACTGCACCAAAACACAACGGGCTCAAATGATAACCGTTTATTATTCCTCAGCAGTTTTTGGGGGGGTCAAGTCGACTGGTTATTTTGCTGAGCTCTCTCATTTGTCTGTACTTAGCTGCACGTGGGTCAGAAGTGTTGCCGAACTTGGCTGGTTTCTTACACATTTCTCATCACATCTGTCACATCTGTCTGGCACAACTAGACTGACTTAACTGGCCCACATACCCTGCTGTTTTCTAGCAGATTGTCTAGGCTTATTTGCCCAATGGTGGGCAGAGTTCCAAGAGAATGAATGGAAATCATGCAGGGTTTGTTAAAGCCTCCGAACAGATTCAGCATCCTGTTGTTCGAAGCAAGTCATAGAACCAGTCCAGATACAGAGCGGTGAGTAGATGGTGGGAGGGACTACAGAGTCTCATTGCAAAAGGGAATGGCTAGAGAGAGGGGAATATTTGCAGCCAGTTTTGTAAACAATGTATCACACACCTAGAAGAAAATGTATTTTAATTCATTTGATTAGAGCTAAAACAAAACAAGCAAGAAACCAGTGAGTTCTTCCCAAGGTCAAGTGACTGTGACAAGTTGATGGCAGAGTTAAGGTGACTAACCATCCTAGTTTGCCCAGAACTATGCCAGGTATAGAACTGAAAACCCCACATCCCAGACAAATGGGGATGACTGGACACCCTAGACAAAGACTAGCATTTTCTGACTCCTACTCCAGGGTTTTTTCAGCACACTAAAATAGGCCTTGTGGTCACATAGCCACTGGGTGTAAGTGACCTAGGTTCCTAGCACAAGAGCAGCCTGTCCTACTTCCTGCATCCTCCACTCCCATATGTGCTCATGTTTGACGAGTTGGTTCACTGGTATACCTGCCTTGTTGCAAAAGTGTTTAAGCCATCTTACAAAGCGGTGTATCACCAGGTGATAACTACACAAGCTGGCACTGTCTTTCTACAAATATTCCATGTCCTTTCATTTTCTGAATGTTTATTCTTTTTGGTTTGTGTTTATACTCTCTCTCTCTTCCTAGAATGGCCTTCGCTTTTTTTCTCTCTCTGCTAAAATCATTCAGTTTACAGTTCCCACTGATCTTCTCTGTGATGTCTCCCCCTACCTGAAGAATTAATCACTGCCTCATCTGTGCTCCCAGGATGCTTGGCCCATATTTTGTTCACAGCACTTATCACACTGTTTCTACCAAGTTATGTGATTATCTCACTTTATTGGGTTTTTCGCCTTTTAGCTCCTTTATGTAAAATAGCCCTCCACATCCAGGAGGCACTCAGTAATTCCGTTTCTTGTTGTTTTTGTTGAAGAAATAAATGAACCAACTGTTTTCTTGGGGCTTAATGCAACGTGAGGATTTTCTCTTCTGTCACTAAAAAGTCCTCAATTGTTTTTGCTTTTTTTTTTTTTTGGCTCCAATATGTATTTTATACATTTTTATCTTTTATCTCAATGTAAATTCTGCCCCACACAACCCAGCTCCCCCTTCCAATTTGCTGATTTTTAATTGGCTGCAGTTTCCAAAGCTGGGGAACTAGTTCCAATAATATCGTTTCTAACCCATTAAAATATAAATTCTGCATTGAGATCTGAAGTGCTTCTGCTTAAGGTCCTGTGGTTTTGTGTTTGCACTTTGTAATACCTTTTCTGGCTTAATGTCCCCACAATGTTCAGAAAAATACTGAGCACTCAATAGGACTAAGAAGAGTTAGGGCTCTTCCCTCTGGGAGGCTTCCCCTGGCCAAGCCCATCCTTGTCAGTTGGTGCTCGACACACGTCCATATTTTTATATTATCATCAAATGCTTAATTATTTATCTTCTTCTCCAGCATTCTGTAAGGTCTTTGAGGCTAGCATTTGTAGGTGGCTCATGGTAGATGCCCAACCAAACTTTATTTACTTCGTGAATTAGTTAATCAAATTAATGAGCCAAGCCAAAAATACAGTTTCACAGGAAGATAGTATACAAAGAAAAAGAATAATTCAGACTCTCTCTTGGCTTGTGTTACTTGTGTAATAGCTTTTTCATACTCAGAACAGGCTGTGTCTTCCTTAGAACCTGGCAGGTGAGAAGAGGAGAAATCCAGCTTGTTAATCTCTAACTTGCTTCACTTCAATTTGCAACTTCAATTTTGATATCTTCCTAGAGGAGATGAGTCTAAATTAAGAGTAGGATGGATTCCTCACCTTGCTCGCATCAACACTGATAAGACATCTTCAAGTCATCAAACAGATGTCTTGGCAGTTGTGGGACTTCAGCCAGTCCTGGAATGAAAGGTAGGAATTGGTTTGGCAGAAGAAAAGGAGAAGACATTTCAGATAGAGGAAATAAAATAATCTAAATGCATGAAATGGAAACAACACATGGTGTTTCTGTAATAGTGAAAATGGATAGAATTGCACATGAATAGAATATAGAATAGTAACACATAGGTTTGAATAGCCCTGATGATTAAAGTAAGATGGGATATGTACACTTGACATATGGGTAGAAGAGGTGCATGCAAAGTAACATTTGTGAAAGATTAGTGGAAAACATCAGTGACAGAAAAATACCCTGGGTTAAACAAACATAGTATTCCAGCAGTGAGAATAGAGGGGAAGTCATACGCTCAAGAAGGATGCAACAAACGTGAATTTATATTTCTGAAGGAAGGAACAATCAGTCCACTTTTCTAACCTCGTCTCTCACCACTGAGCCACATCACTTTTATGTTTCAATGATCAGAATTTCTCATGCTTGCCAAATTTATTGCATCCCTTTGGATTACATTGCCTTTGCTCATGTGGGTCCCTCTGTTTGATCCTTCCTTGCTTTTTCTGAGAAATTCCTACTTAACCTTCTTGATCCATTCTCTTGGCCTTCTCCAAGCTGCTAAAAGGACCATCACTGTATCTCATTCATTTTTTTTTTAATAACTAGAACCAAATATAATGACTGCTATTCACCTCCTGCCTGCAAATAAATACACAAATACATACATATATACGTACCTAAATAAAATGGTGATGATGAAAAAGAAAGTGAGTTAAGTGCGTGAATCCCACTCTTCACAGAGGCAACACAACTGGGAGAGGCTGCTGTTTCGATTGGTGGTGTGATGACTCATTTGTGATCTGCTGGAGACAGGTGGGAGCAAGAAATCCATCTTGAAGGATTCCAAACAGAATCTCCAGTTAGAGGCTGAGAGACTTGAACACAGTTGACCCAGATACACAGAGATGCACATAGACTATAAAGCAGAACTTGGAGAAATGCTTACATTTTTTGGAAAGGATGAAAAATGAAGAAACAGAGGCTGTGGGAAAAGAGAGGTGGGGGAAAAGTCCTGAAAAGGTAGTTTGCAGAAGTCAAAGTAAAAGAATTTCAAGAAGAGAGGTAAAACAGTGTCAACTGTAGGAAAGAGGTCAATGCCTGAAGAGAAGATTAATTTAGGATTCATCAAGCATCTGATCACTGATAGGAAATAGTTAAAAGAACGGTTTTTGGAAAAAATATTACTAAAATGTATGGTTTTTTTTTTTTTTCTTTTTAGGTTTGTTTTTTTTTTTTTTAGGGGGAGGTAATTAGGTTTTTTTGTTTGTTTGTTTTTTAGAGGAGGTACTGGGGATTGAACCCAGGTCCCTGTGCATGTTACACATGCTCTCTACCCTCCCCCTAAAATGCATGTTTTATCATGTATTTTATTCATCTGAGGTGATAAAAAATATGTACTCAGAAAAGGAGAAATTTTTAACTGGTGGTAGTGATCTTTGGTCATACACTATGATTTTCCTCCCTTCTGTGTTACCAGCAAGCTCAACATTAACACCAGATGCAATTAACTAGGAGACACGGATTCTATCTCTAACTAGCTGTGTGACGTTGGACAAAACGTAGAGCAATCAGATCTCTAAAGGTCATTTTATTCTCATCCAGTATAAGAGTTTCCCTACAATATCCTTGACGGTTAGTTAGTTTCACCTTTCTAGATGCCGCCCCCTTGTCTCTAAAATAATGCACTCAGACTTCCAGTTACTTCTGATTAAGTGAACTAGAAGATAAAGTCAGTAAGTCAGGTGCCTTCAACTCAAATTCAGCATATATGCTGTATAAATTCTAATCCACATCTTACTTTTAAAGTGAAATATTTTTTAAATGTTAATAAATACTTAAAATCAGTAAGTAAAGAGTAATTAGCATGGGTATCTTCTTATTGCCCTTTAGATTTTACTTAAACTTAAGAGAAAGTTCTGTTGAAAGGTATTAATACTTGTATTGACACTTCAGCAGCTCCAGATGAGTCTTTGCCAGTTTTTCTCCTGATTCTAGCATTTTGCCTAATTTTGATTTCACGCATCGGTAAATTCTGAACAATCCGTGTCTTGAAGTGCATCATGTACTAATTTTGCTCTGACAACCTTGTAATGGGAATGTGAACACTTATTACATTTTTCTTGTTAAACTAGGAAAAAAAATCTTGCAAGTGTTTACAGCTCTCTACCCTTGCCTCACTGAGATGAAGTTTGATGTAGCTATTTCCTGTTGCTTTGAAATCTCATTTTTAATAACACTGTTCCACACTGGGCACTGCATGTTTCATCTGTGAACTCACTCACCTTTGGAAGCAGTAGCCATAATCCTATAAAAATCCTGTTTTGCTCCAGTCAGTGAGAGGTTGGAAAGTAGAGTCTGTTTTAATTATTACACTCTACCTAGCCTTGCTTGCAGGTGCTATAAAGGACCTGGAAGCGATGGTTATATCACTCTCTTAAGTTTGAGGGAAATTTCTTCTAAAAACTAAAAAGGTGTCTGTGCCACGTGGAGACCTTGAATCACACTTAGCAACTTCTATAGGCTAATGATGAGTTTTTTCCAATATACCCACAAAAGGTTACAGAGATCTTTGACTGATAGCAGATGAATATAAAGATTGAAATCAGGAAGTAAGTAGAAGTAAAGGAAACTCTTTTAGAAGTCCCAGAATTGGTTTTCTATTTTATTCTATTTTGTCAAACAGAATTGGAAATCATCAAATAATCTGCTTCTCACACATAACTTTGAAACAAAGGAAACAAAACTCTCAGACACAAGGTAGAAAATGTCATGTTTAAAAAGAATAGTTTTCAAACATTATAGTCCAGTCAGATAGAGGAGCAAGAAGTTCCAGAACGAAGAGTCACATATAACAGCTTTCGTTGAGTTCTTGCTAGAAACCAAGTATTGTACCAAATACTTTCCGTATATCATCTCATTTAATCCTGACCTCAAGGAGGAAAGTTGGGAATGGTTCCATCAAATTTTAGACATGGATATGGAGATGAAGTTGCAAACTTGAAACTAAATAAAAAGACTAGTTTTTGGCAAAACTCAAATTCCATGCTAGGTTGCCTGAAAAGCCTGCACACTTTAGAGAACATCCGGTAGCTTTGTCTGAGTAGGAATTCACCAGACTGACAAAGGAGAGGATGCATGTCAGTCAAAAACCAGAACGTAAGTTGCAAAGGTGCAGAAGATTGATGGAGGCTGCAGGGCAGGGTATGATGCGGAAAATTTGGGGTGAGGAGATCTGAGGGTTGAGAGATGGACAGGAACCTGATTTGAGTGTACTTACGTTACCAAAGGCAAGTTCGTGTGTCCGACACACCATGACGCCAAACTGAAATGTCAGAGTTTAGAGCAGAGAAAAGTTTATCACAGGGCCAAGCAAGGAGGACAGGGCGGCTCATGCCCAAGAAAACTCAGAACTACCCGAGGGTTTCAGTGGAGCATATTTAAAGGCCAGGTGAGGGAGGGGGGTCGCAGGGTACATGATCAGCTCATGCACAATTCTCTGATTGGTTGATGTGGAGGTAACAGGGCGGTCAACCCCATCAACCCCTAGGGGCCAGGAGTTCTGGGAGCCATGTGCTCTCCATCTCAAGTAGTTAATTTCTTCCCTTTGGTGGCATCTGAAAAACTCAGGAACTATACATGATACACTATTATGTGGGTACTTCAGAGAGGAGCTGCAGCAGAGGATATGGGGAGGGGTCTGTCCTGGGAAAGCCCCACAGGGTCCTGCTCAGTTACACTCAGATATTATGCTAAAGAGTTTGGTCTTTCTTTTCATGGCTAAGGTAAAACCTGGAAAATATCTACCCTAAATATATAGGAAGTTTACACAAACTGAAAAAGAAAAACACGAATGCTTTTGGTATTCAAAAGAAAAGAAATTTAAAAATTATGAATGCACCTAAAAACAAGTCACTTCCTCATTACTGTTCAGGAAAAAAATAGATACCAGTTTACATTTATCAAATTAGCAAAAAATTTGTAAATCTTAATGCTTAGTTGCTGGTGAGAATGGCATTGAGATAGGCCCGTTCATCTTGTTAGTGGGAAATTACATAGTTAAAACACTGCTCGAATTGGCAATATGTGTCTATGTGTGTCTCAATAATTTTACTTCTAGGACTTTATTCGTGAGAGCACAAATCAGGATGTATTTCAATAATGTTTACTGAACTATTATTTATTATAGGAAAAAATGGAGCAACCTGATATCAAGAATAGGGAGATGATTAAAGTTAGGTGATTATTCAGCCATTAAACTCATATTGTTTTTAGGAAAAAATTAAATAAACAACATTTAAAAATCAGAACATTTCTGCATAAAATTTAAGATTTCCAGGGGTTTTTTTGCTTTTGTTTTGTTTTGTTTGAACGGTTACAAGATCCAGCATGGCCACAGTTGGCAGATCTGAGTAGTGGCTTTTTTCTTTCAATAGCTCATGAGCTCCCAGTTCACCAAAAACTTTTCGACTCCCGGTTGTCTCAAACACAATTAGATCTGATAGTTTCACCTTTTTTCCCGATTCACCTGGCCTCATAGGAATTTCTTTGTAATGTAAGTTTATATGAGAGAAGCAGAATTAAAAGCTATATATATATCATTTCAGATGCATATGAACAATAGCAACATATTTAGGGGAGTGATTTCTAGGTGAAGATACAGTTGACTTTAGATAGACACGTTAGATGGTAGGTAGATAGGTAGGTAGGCAGATAGCATTACTTTTTTTTTTTTTTCTAATTAAGAGATCTATGGTATCCTTCTACAAACGTGCCGTATGTTCCTCTAGCCTTTCTGTCTTACAGCATATCTTCTTCACTATACTTGCATCCTAGAATCTTTGTGATATATTTAATATAAACTAGAAGCAGATGTGCTACTGACACAGCCAGTAAGGAGCAGAGAGGATGCACGCTGCTGTCCCCCAGTAATAAAAGCAGGGCTGTGAAGAGTTAGCCTGGATGTAACCTGGTCTTTGTATCCTGCACGAATTTAGGCAGATACCATTCTCACAACAACTGGAAAGACAGGTTTTATAATATCTATTTTGCAGTAAAGGAGATTAACACTCAAAGGTTAGTTTATCCGAAGGGGTTACTTAAGGCAAAAGGGTTTCATAAGCTTTCCCAGGGTTACTCTGCTGCTAAAGGGGGAGACAGGACTGGAACTCAGGAAGTATTGGACTTCAGCGTCCGGCTGCCTTTATCACATCCCTATCATGAGGAAGTCCAGGCAGCAGAATACGTAGCTTTTAGCAGTGGTTCTAGAAGACGTGCATGAGCTGAGTCCGTAAGCAGAGGACATGTTGCCTCTGTACGGACAGAGACACAGTGCTTCATTTGTAAGCAAGAGGCAAATGCTGACCTTGCTGAGATTTACAGCAAATCAAAGAATCCTTCAGATGCCTGTCTTCTGGAACACCTTGTATACCACATAGCAACAGAGCTCAAAGAGTCATCTCGTTATATGCATCTCTTCAAGTATGCCCACAAAATCAGAAGAGTTTAGGGGTACAAACCTTTCCCAGAAAGCAAAGAATCGTAATATAAAACGGCCACAAACAAGACCCTTTACCTGCTGAATCACCTCTTGTTGAGTCTGCCTGTCATGAGCGTCCACCTCATCCTCCACCTGGCCTCCTTCCTTCTTCTTCCTTCTTTTCCCTAATTTTTTTAATGTTTTCTTTTTTTTAAATTGATGTACATTATATTAAAGGTGCACAACATAATAACTCCATATGTGTGTACATTGCAAAATGACCACCGCAATAAATCTAGTTAACATCGATCACCATACAGAGTGACAATTTTTTTCTTATGATGAGGCCTTTTAAGATCTCCTCCCTTATCAACTTTCAAATATTTACTACAATATTATTAACTATAGTCACCATGCTGTACATTCCACCTCATGGATTACTTATTTTATATATATATTATATATATATATATTTTTTATATATAAAAATACATATATTATATATGTATTTATATATATCTATACATGTATATGTATAGATATTATATATGTAGTGTGTGTGTGTGTGTGTGTGTGTGTATGCACACACACACACTACATCTTCTTTATCCATTCATCCACTGATGGAAACAAGTTGTTTCCATATCTTGGCTATTATAAATGATGTTGCAGTGAACATGGGAGTGCATTTATCTTTTTGAATTAGTGTTTTCATTTTCTTCAGATTAATACTCAGAAGTGGAGTTGCTGGATCACATAGTAGTTCTGCTTTTAATTTTGGGGGAAAGCTCCACACTGTTTTCCACAGGCGCTGCATATGCCACAGGCGCTGCATGAATTTACATTCCCAGGGCCCCCTTTTTTCCCCACATTCTCACCAATACTTGCTGTTTTTCGTCTTTTTGATAACAGTCAGTATAACAGGTGTGGGGTGATAGCTCACTGTGGTTTGGATAAGCATTTCCCTGGTGATTAGTGATGCTGAGCATCTTTTCATGTATCGTAGGCCATCTGTATATCTTCTTTGGAAAAAAATGTCTTTTCTGTCCTTTGCCTATTTTTTTATTGGATTGTTTGGGTTTTTACTAAGAGCTGTATGATTTTTAAAATTAATCCCTTATCAGATACATGATTTACAAATATTTTCTCCCTTTCAGTAGGTTGTCTTTTCATTTTGTTCGTGAGCTCCTTAACTGTGCAAGCTCTTTAGTTTCATGTAGTCCCACTTGTTTAATTTTGCTTTGTTGCCTTTGCTTTTGGAGATTTCCTCTTTTTTCCTCCTTTCCACTGTACTCTTCCACCAGGTCCCATCCTTTCAGACCTCTCAGCCCCTCAGCTGGTTCCAATTCAAGACAGAAATCCCCATAGCCAGGTCTTTGTTTCCAGACAATGCCCAAGGATCCATACAACAGCAGGTCCTTATGCTTAAAGGCAAATCTTTAAGACATGCAAATTCTTCCAAAGGAAACATCTCTATGTCTAAACAATGCTTTTTCTCACAACATTGCCCTCTTTTTCGAGAATTTTAATGTTCAAGTCGGCTAACAAAGCGTATTATTTAATGCAACAGTAGCTACATCAGAGGTTAGCCCTCAAGTCACAAGACTTGCCGAAATGAACATAGCAGCAGCTTATATAAAGTTCACACCAGTGTTACTGATCAGAAGGCAGCTCTTCTGCAAATGGTGATTCAGGGACTCAGACCTCTTGCAAATTGTGCCACTGCCATCCTTACATCAAGCCATAAGAAAGAAGATGGCATGGGATGTTTGAATAAACCACACCTGGAATGCAGCTGTCACATCTCACAGGCCTCTGGCCACACCTACCTGCCAGGAAATCAGAGGATAAGCGCCACCAAGTGGCTCCACGTTGTATAAAACATATTATTGGTCAGAACGTCATCTAACTGGGTATCCAGGGAAAAAAGGGGAGAGGCTTCATTAAAGAGATAGCTAGACTGTGCAATACACAATTTTGTCTCTTTCAAAAGCCTTACCAAGACTCTCTTTCCTCAGGTTTGGGATATTTTATAAGGGCAGAAGGGAGGGGAATAGGGAGAAGAGGGGAAGAAAGAGATGAAGAAAGCTCATCAGTATTGAAATTCAATGGCACATACACTAGAATCCCTTCATACATTAAATCTGCAGTTTAAATTGTACATTGTTTCGGCAAAACCATCATACAACATAGTAAAGGGAGTCCATTATTGCCTTGAGAATGTAAGAATAAAATGTATTTGTTTGGATGACGATACAACTATGTAGAATTGACAATAGATATTTGTCTGTTTGCCTAAGAAATCACCTTAAATTGTCTCGGGACAAGACAGTTTCTTGGGACAAGAGGAGGAAATAATAATGGCCTCCGTCTCTCTAAGAGAGAAGACCATAAGGTGATGTGGTATTTATGTAAAACGGTGCCCTCACCCGAACAACATGAAATCAAAATAGCTGACTGCAGTCAGAGGCATCTGAGAAACTCTGCTTCACATCTTACTTTCAAGGGAGTTCTCTGAGCACTGCTGGAGGTCAAGCAACTCTGAAAGCAATCTAATATTTTGGCAGTTGAAGGACATACTAACTCCATCATACCTATTTATGCCTAAGTCTAAGAGTTCAAAAAAATAAATAAATTCACCTAGATTTAGTAGATTTGGAAAGTGGCTTTAGTGGATTTGGATTTAGCATTTTCTGAACATAGCTTAGACATTAATAAAGTAGACTAATAATAAACTTAGACTAATAAAAGTATCCCCAAGACCACTTTTCTCTCACTCCTGCTGTGCTTACACACTTGTCAGTAAATTAGGGTTTTATTTCCTTCATGCCAGGTATCCTGCAGCTTTTAAGGAAAATAAAGGCCCCTGGTGTAAGATACAAGAGTTTCTCACAGAGAGTAGATAAATCCTTATTTATTAAAAATAATTTCTTTCTTAGCATGAGGTCAATATCTTAATGAAAAAATTTCATGCTATAAACAATATTAAAATGTACTAATTATGACAATTCCAGCAAACCCGAGTGCCCTGGATTATAGAATAAAAGGCTTGTTTCCAGATGCTGTAACTATAGTTTTATCCTTTTTTACTTAAACATTTTGGTAGTTCCTAAAATCAGGCCAAATTACAATAAAATTAAATGTTTGAGAACCATATTGACAACCAATTCTGAGAACTGAATTCCAGGCTAACTAAAGCAAACAAACAAGAAAATCACTTTATTATACAGATGGGTTGAAATGTGACACTATCATCAGATAGTTGATAATTGTACTTCTTTTCCCATTACCACATATTTATCAATTAAATTCTTATGAAAAACTTTTGTATAAAACTATAGTTTATAAAATTAAAGTCTTCATTCCTGAAGACCTAATTACCTATCTATCTACATATATATTAACATATAAGCATAAGTACATATGTATCATATATTTGTGTATATGCTTTTAATATCAAATTATTCCAAAAAGGTAATATTACATAGTTTATAGAAGCAGAGTTTGTTTTGCGTGGAACCTGGAATGCTGAGCAGGATTTACCTAAACAGAGAACAATGGGGAGACCCTTACTTGTTAAGAAAAGGCCTAAGTAAAGTTAGTAAAGGGCATTCTGAGCATATTGGCTTGACTATTGTAGAAGATTTGTGTAGACATAAAGGAGTGAAAAGATTAGGAAAAAAAGATTGAGGTCACACTAGGGGGAACCCTGTGGGCCAGACTGAGAACTGCATTTCATCTTACAGAGAATACGGAGCTATTTCCAGCAATGTCTAACATATTACTGAGCTTGAATATAAGTCAAAGGGACGAGTGTTGTATAGCAAAAGAATACATGAAATACACTAGACAGCTGGTTTTAGGAGGACATCACCAAGTAGCCATGTGTGGGGTAGACAGAAGTGGAGAGAGATTGGAGGAAGAAAGCTGATGCACTAATCAGGTGGTGGGGGCAAGGTAGTTGGCAGGAAGAATGGAAAGACAAGGTCAAATGGGAGAGACTTGTATATTTCTCACAAAGTTCCAATGAAAGTAAATCTATGTATTTTTTTCAACTTTTTATATGTTCAGTGTTTCTCTTAGTTATATCAAGATCCTGTAAGAAAAAACAAAAACAAACAAACAAACAAAAAACCAAAAAAAAACAAGCAGCCTGGTACAAAAGTTAAACTTTGAGACAGTTTCTCCTGAGTCCCTATTGTATGGTCTCATATGTGTTCTCCTCGACTCCTCTGTTACATATTCCCATAAAACCTGGTATTTCTCTTTTGTAGCATGTATGGCCATTTTGATTATGTTTTATGTTTCGCTGGATGAGAAGTGGTTAACTTCACAACTAGTCTATGAACTCCGTAAGTGTGTAGACAGCATATATATTCCCACTGTTGTATGCACCACATTAAAGTTCAGTCATTTTTAACTGGTGGTCTGTTGCAATTTGGAGGATCAGAGTCATTTGGCAGCAGATCAGCTCTGTGTTTCTTGAACAAATTTATCATAAGCAGAACTGGCTCTAGAAAAAATAAAAAATAAAGGCAAAATCATTGTGGGAAAGACTTCTTCGCCTTTTGTAATGCTATTCCAACTCCCAGGTCTGAGTTCTCATCCCCAGCACCCAGCATTTTCATGCCACTAAGGTCTTCTCTCGTTACTAAAGAAAAGCCTCTACAATTAAATCACACAAAATATTAGTGTTACTTGCCTTTTAAAGGTCCCCAAAGAAGACAACAGATGACTAGAGGATGGTAGCGGGGCTGTGCCTGAGGCAGGCACTTCTGAGGCCCACCCAAGAAGCTACTAATTCCAATTATGTCATAGAGCCATATTCCTGGCCATTTTCTCACCCACCATTTTTTTTTTCTTTCTGATAACAAAATAAAAATTACTAACTAACTTTACCTCAGTAATTCTTTGTAAATATGAAAGAGAAAAAAAACGGTCTGTTTTTCAACTTCTATTTCAGGTAGCTTTTACTGCTTAAATGAGCATTCAGAATGAAAGGCAAAAAACACCAAGAGCACAATTTACCGATGCAGGGTGTACGAAAAAATATGATAAAGATCTGCTTTATTTATCTTTATGGTGGGATCTAAGGAATTCATCTTACGTTTGGCTTCAGCTTTGCAGTCGGCTCATTCATTTCCATATTCTAGCTGTCTATTCACGAAGACAGAACGTAAGCAGAACAGATTTTTCTCTGTTACTCCAGACATCTAAGAAAGAACGCTGAGATTTCAGCATTTAAGTAGATTCTGTGAAGATGATCAGTTTACACAGGATCATTACCTGAACAAAAACAACCCTGAAAATAAATGCGGCATTTTAAGTGCAATTATAAGGAATTCTACCCAGATTGAGATTTTTCAATAATACAGGATCACTCTTTTTCCTGGTACATGCTTAAACTGTTTTCTGAATGTTTAAAACACAAAATGTATTCCAGTTCATAATAAGAATGTGAGCTTAGGTATGAGTTTTCCCACTAGGTATTATAAAAAGGCATTAGAGAAAGAAAAAACACAGAACAATCTATTTATAAACCATAAAATGTACAACAAAATAGTCTTAATCTAATTTGCAATCCATACCAGAGATTGTAATTTTCTAAAGCAGGAGACAAATGACTTATATTAGTTTATAAATAGTACCTTGCAGGGCTCTGTATTTAGTTAAATGTCCAGCGATAAATCTGATTGGCATCAGAGATGGATAGATGGCATAGGGTCAGGGGATCCATTCACCACAGTGATAGTGAAATGTGGGACTGATGTCGCTTCAGTCTGGGGTGTTTTATTTGAAAAAGCTCAGTCTCTGGTAGCATCAGCGATGCCATTTTATTATCGTTCAGCATTTGTGCAGATGCTCCTGAAAGTGTCGCAGCCCACTGAGTATTGGATTAAAGAGAGGGTTTCAGGCTATATCTTTCACTAGAATATGGCTCTTCCCAAAGTGTCAGCATGAAAAATGAAAAGCCAAAGTAACCCTAAATTTCTCTGCAACAGAGCACAGCTGTATAGATGTACCAAGGGAGAGAGAGAGAAGTATGTTAGATTCAAATGTGAGACCTGTCAATAGCAAGACTGGTTATGAAGGACGCCCACGGTCATTTGGGGGGGGGGGGAAGGTTAAATCTTTCTCCACTTAAATGACTTCTGTCAGATCATTTAGATACTCTTTTAAAATCTAGTACCATCTTTAGTTTCAGTTAAATTATTCAGCTAGCAGTTCACTTTAGAAAGTGATAAAATTGCAAGGACACAGAGACCAAATGAAACAGACGAATGAGGCAACATTTCAAAAAGACGGGACAGAAAGGATGAAGGCATGTATCAGCCACCCGAGTTATCCTGTGACCCAGAGGCATGGCAGAGAGCGATGCTTGTCCCTAAAACAGCCTTCAGAATGAAAGATGCATTCCTAGTCGGAGAGAGTTTACCGTCCCTAACCTCCTTCTATTAGTCAGTATCTCCCTAAAACAATAATATTTCTGTTTACCTCCGGCAATGTTATTTTATTATCTTTTTCTTTCTTGCATTGTCCTTTATTTCTGAACTAAGTCGTTTCTTACCTTATCTCTTTCTTTCAATTTCTCGTCCAAAGTGGTACAGAAAAATATCACCTAAAATACTGCACCTCCCCCTGAGGTAGTCGTGCTGGGTGTTCATAAATATTCTGCCTGCCCTCAGCACACGATGGGACTGCACCTCCCTGCTGACTTGAAATTAGGTATGGCCCTGTGACTTGCTTTGGCCAATGAAATGTGGGTGGAAGGTGCTATGTCATCTCTGGAAAGGAGCTTTAATAGCCAGAGACCGTTTTGCCTGGTTCTCATTCCCTCTGCTACCAAAACAGACAGGAGCTGCTCCAACACCCAAGATCATGAGGTTGGAGACAAAGAAGAACAGAGCCCCCAGATGACCTTCGATGGACATGTTCAGGAGTGATGGGGGAAAGGCCTTGAGTGCTTCTTAGATACTGAGATTTAGAGTTTGTTACTGCAACCTGGTGTGCATCATTGATGATAAACACACTGATGTAATGAAAAGCAAAGAAATTCTATTTTAAAATATGAATTGATGGTCTCTATTTCCAGACATCACAAATACAAGCATCCCTGCACTGTCTTAGTTCCTTCTAAATTAGAACTGAACATCTTTGATATGTGCTTAGAGATATGTTAGAATATTGGTTACAGTTGACTCCTTTGTATGGCATTGTGGAACTTTGGCAATCATATTTTCATTCCTCATAGCTAGGGCAATAAAAACATGAGAGGACTGAAAACAGGTGGAACACATCTTTCTTTATATGAAACCATTCGACTCACTTCAAGATTGATCAAACTACACCATTAAGTCTAAAAAGAAAGAACAAGTAAAAGTTTCCAGTGTATCGTTATGGCATAATTTTAAGCTGAATGCAAAATAACATAATGAAGGGAGAAAGGAGTTCCTTTATGACACAGGAAACTCACTAACACCTTCCCTTAACGATTCTCTGACTGAGAAATTAAGAGTAGCACCGTGCTTGTGATACATATATCTCAGAAGGACAGCAAAACCGAAACAGCAGTGTAACACAACTTTTTGATTACCGCCATGTTAGTCATGAAAAAAAAAAAACATATTCTCTATTTAACCTGATTTGAATCATTTATTATTAAAGTCAAATCTCATCCTCTCTCCAGTGCTATCCAATAAATCGTTCTGTGTTCAGAGCGGAGGCTGTGTGTGTGTGCTGCTCAGTACAGAGCACTTGGAATGTGGCTGAGTGCCACTGAGGAACTGACTGTTCAGTTTTATTTATATTTAAGTTAAATTTAAATTTTTTAATTGAGTTATAGTCAGTTTACAGTGTTGTGTCAAATTCCAGTGTAGAGCACAGTTTTTCAGTCATAGATGAACATACATGTATTCATTGTCACATTTTTTTTCGCTGTGAGCTACCACAAGATCTTGTGTATATTTCCCTGTGCTATACAGTATAATCTTGTTTATCTATTCTACATATGCCTGTCAGTATCTACAAATTTCAAACTCCCAGTCTGTCCCTTCCCACCCCCCTTCCCCCTTGGCAACCACAAGTTTGTATTCTATGTCTATGAGTCCATTTCTGTTTTGTATTTATGTTTTGTTGTTGTTTTTTTTTTTTTTAGATTCCACATATGAGTGATTTCATATGGCATTTTTCTTTCTCTTTCTGGCTTACTTCACTTAGAATGATATTCTCCAGGGACATCCATGTTGCTGCAAATGGGTTTACATTGTTGTTTTTTATGGCTGAATAGTTAAATTTATATTTTGTTAAATTTAAATAGCCTATGTAGCTGTTGGCTACCATATCAAACAGTGCAGCCTGTACCTCAGGTTACAAATATAACCTGAGACTAGGATTGAGTCTTCAAGGTCACAAATAAATTTTGGAAGGGACCAACACCAGACTCTTAACATGCACAGCCTCAGCGCTTCCATAAAGGTTACTAAAGGCGATGAGGTGGCTCAGTGAAAGGAAATTTTGCCATGGAAAATTGTTATATCACAAACAACAATACTAAATCTCTTTTGCCTTCTGAAATTGTTTTGGGTTCAGAATTTAATCTGTAAACATAATTTTTTCCCACTCCTGTCTAATCCGAATAGACCCTGTTCTTTTCAGACAAAAAATTCCTACAGTTTTTTGCAAATCTAACGTCACTATAAATGACTCAAATTACTTTTACTTCAAATAAAAATTGTATCCATTCCCCAGGTTTTGCTTCTATGCAAGTTCAAAGGTCTCCATTTATGTGAAATTTGGGAGATTTAAGGTTTTTCATTTTTAGCATATGTACAGCCCTGTGTCATCACCAAATGAACATCACATAGATTTCTGAAACTTACCATTGCTGTCACTCTCAAATTTGCAAGCAGAACCAACTGAGGCACGGTAACTACCCACCTGCCCTGCAGTCAATCTTGGATCTATATATTCTTCGTTTAGAACTGCCGTCCATGTAATTGTCTACCCTATTCTTCCAATAAAAGGTTAGAGGAGAAGTAAGAGTGATCTTTGGCTGTACATCTAAGGGTTTATATTTCATCAATTTAAAGCAAATTGCTCGTTCATGGTCCATGATATCAGAACAAAAATAGACACTGTTATATTTGGGAGACAACACCAAAATTTGATTGAAAACATAGAATTCATATCAAACCTTTCTTCTTGATTAAGATCATTGTTGTGGGTATACACAAGGAAAGATGCTGGCAATTCAGAATCATTAATTCAAGACCTGCAAGCTGTAATTGATCTGGCACTGACACACATTTGCTGACACTGGTTCAATTTTCTTTATTTGTATTTGGATCATATTCCAAAGTGTCAGCTTCCTTAGTTAGTCAAAATACTTTGTGACAGGGAGAGCTTTTACATATTTTCCTTAATCTTCATCTTAAATAACTTGGTGTTTTAAAAATCCTATCATACGTTAAATGTTTATTTCATCTCCTTTCTACAGAATTTTGATTTGATAGGTTCTCACATTAACTAGAAACTGTCAGTGGCTCCCTTGCTGCTCACTGTTTTTAAACCTCTTAATGTAATGTGTGGGAAGTTCTTCAGACCTGGGACCAACCTTGTCAACTGCCTCTTACATAGCAGTTCCTTCCTTCTGCCCAGAATTGACTTGTCAGTTCTCGACAATTTTTCTGCTCCAACTAATCAGAGGACTATGCCTCTTTCCCCCAATGGCAAATTTCCTCTCATCTTTCAAGACTAAGTTCATAAGTCATCTCAGTCATTCATTCAACAAACAGGTAATAAATACCTGCCCTGTGCCAGGCACTGTGCCCAGTGCCTTATAAATCAATTCCCTGAATCCCCACAACCGCTCTGTGAAGTAAATGCTAATGTTATTGTGATGTCACAAACGAAGGCAGGTGAGGACTCCCCGCCCTCTGTCCCACGTTCCCAGGCCCCCACCCACTCCCCCCACCAGACTGACTGGTTGGGGACGCTCCGTGGATGCTGCGTCTCCATCACTGGACAGCGCGTACGTCATCAGCCTCCACGACCAGTGGTTCCTCTGGGACTCCCTGGCCACCTGTGGTCAAATCGCAGAGCGGAACCAAGTGAATCCCAGAGACTGAAATAGACTTGGAGTAAGAAAGGCAGTTGTGCTCAGTGGGGCACGGTCTGTTTTCATCCTGAAAATCCCAGTTGAAGTTGAGGTCAGCTCATTAGCAAAATGGCTTTGCTGACTGCCATCTTTTCCTGTGCAGTAACTACACGCTGTCTTGCCTTTTCATTCCGATCAAATGTTAGAGCTAATTAACAAGTAAGATATTATTCGTATTCTGCTCGCATCATAATAAGTGGCAGAAAGCATTTATTGAGTGACTACTATGTGTATAAGAGCACCAGCAATTACATGTATATACACATACGTAACTTGATTGAGTAACAAAAAATCAGAAGTCTTCAAAGAGCACTGTTGTGAGAGGAGAAATTGAGAAGTATGTTTTGAGACATTATTTCTGGACTGATGTGGCAGACCTAACAAATAGTGATGTCCAGCAGATATAAATGTAACAGGAGGATGGGGACTGCAGAAATAGGATACTTTGGGTTTTTTTTTACCTCCAAAATGCCAAGAAACTGTAAAAAGTCACCATTATAACCATTACTGTTTTTGTAAAATATCAATATTTTTAAATTATAATATGATTTTTAAATCATATAATTGTAGTAGAACTTGAGAGATTGTTCTCTTTCTTTATACATAAGTTAAAACTGTTATTTAAGTGAAAAACCAGACACTTTTAAGATAACATCATACACAACCTTTGTTTTCGAAACTCAGAGGCCAAAACATCTACTCATACGTCGGTCTGTGAGGTTTGGATGGAGAAAACTCTGATCCCCCATTCACATTTTACCTCAAGCCATCCATATGAAAAATTCAGGCCAACGGCCGCAAGAGAAATGGGAAGAATGCGTGGGATATCTGTCTGAAGCCATTAACACTTTTGAAAAAGAACCACCTCTGCTTACTGTCCACTCTTCTAGTGCCCAAGACAGTCCCTCAGCCCTCCTGGCATCTCGCCCACGCCTGACTCCAGGCATGGTTGGTTCTCCCATCAGAAGCTCACGCATGGGATCCGTCAGTCCCAGCGAGCCGAGGAAACTGTGAGCGCGTCAGTCCCCCGACTGCTGGGTCAGCAGAAGTCATCTATAATTCACTCAACCGACCGCAGTTTTATGAAAAAGAGAAAGCACATTCTACGTTTTACCTTGCTGGGAGAGAAACTGAAGTTATTAGCGAACCATTTAAACGAAAAGGAGTCACTCCTGTATTTTTGATTCCTAACTTGGAAAACATCCTGTGAAGCCTGAGAAATTCCCTGCCAAATAAAAAATAAGTTTAGTTGTTATAAATTGGATTTACATAATATATTCAGATATAAGTGGCTACTAGCTTGAATACTATAGTGAATTAAAAAAAAATTTGTTATGAACGTGGTTACCTGAGAAAGAAGAGACTAAATCCATTTCCCCTCCCCACCACCCCCACATGGGAATGAACAGAAACAGCTTCTGAGAGCCAAGCAGAAAGTATAATTGCCTATTACAAACTTACATTTCTCTGCATAATAGTGAAATGATATCTATATTTTTATTATTCTTATTCTATTATTCTTGATGAATATCAGGTTTGGAAGACAAGTCCTTTATCATTTTATATGTGGATTTTGCATATTTCTTCTGGCGAGTTTGAATGGCTGATAGAAAGTAAAATGTAAGATTTAAAGGAACTTTAAAGAGAAAGATTTGGCATAGAGCAAAGCGAATGAAATACTGGATAACAGCCTTCAAGAAGCTCTTTTGGGATAATAAAGCAAATTGAATTGGCTGCCTTGAAAGCACATCACAGATGGCAGGTGAGGAAATTCTCAGCTTCCTCAATTTTTTCCAGCCAGTAAATGTGTTCATCAAAGGCACACGGTCAGCACTACTTGTTTGGCGGGGCTTGTATTCAGCAATAAAAAAAAAGATATGGGAGGATTCTGAGATCAGCACATGCATGTTTCCTCCTGGCAGAGGAACTGCTGTCTTTTTTCTCCTGAAGAGATTTTAGGCAAGAACGTCGTGTGTCTGTTAGACTCACTACACACCAATGCCTGAAGCATTTTGGGGTGCGCTTCCAGGACCTGGGTTCTCTCGATGCAGCCTGGGCCCGATTTGCTTTGTGACCTTGAGAAAGTCAATTCCACGAAACTCCACTACTTGTCCTGCAGAATGAAGGAGATAAAGAATGCTCTTTCCAGTGGCCACGTGTTATGATTCTACCCTTTTATTTATGTCATCGAATTCTGCTGTGAGAAGAGAAGTGCCAGCACACCTGATACTATCTGTTATAAAGCAGTGTTCCTGAGAGGATAACATGAGATAGTAGGTCTAAACTGTCTAGCCCCTAGCATGTGTTAGCAAACATCAATCCCTTCGCCCCAGGGTCACTTCCAGTATCTCACTCTAGTAAAATCTCCTCTACCATCTGGAAATCTCTGTGCTGGGTCTGACAGCGGCCACTGTGATTACTAGGGTTGAGATAACAGAATTGAAGAGTATCAGAGTCTAAAATTATTATTGAAAACTCAGTTCACTAACTTCTGCAGGACTTTTTTTTTTTAAAGAATGGCATTCTATTTCAACATACTAAGTGTTATGTTGCATTTATACTTAACACAACATCTATTAGTTTTTCAATAAGTGAATATTGCTCGCTTGGACAAGTGGATGAATGAGTCACTTGAATAGAGTGTCTCTCCACTCAAGCATTAATAGATAATGTATCTCAGGCTGTGTTTCATTAGCCTACATACAAGAACCCAACTCTGTGATATTGATTTGGGCTGTGTAACAGAATCTTATTGTAGATTCAGTATGAACTGAGAAAATGTATCTGCCTTATTGAACCTCAGAGTTTTCTCCCCTCATCCACGTAATGGGCATAAGAATACCTCATTTACAGAGGTTTGTTAAGACTGAAGATAATATCTAACATGTCAAAGCTATGACATGAAATAATATGGTAGCTACCTTTAATTTTGTATTACTTTTGAGGATATTATGTGCCTTTCAAAATAACGACTTCAGATTCACCTGTGTAATATTATTCCTGAATGTAGGCTCCAGGGTGATTACGGGACACCCCCTCACTACCATTAGACTAGTGGAATGAAAGCTGCTGACCTCCACTCTGATTCTGAATTTCTTGTGTTCAACATAGAACAAAGACGGGAAGGACCGTAAAAGCTAGTGTAAAGGCAGTACTGCTTACTAGACTTTAGTCTTTTTTTTTAAGCCATGCCTGTCTGCTATTATTTGGTGATAGACAAAAGGGAATGTCATTGATATAAAATGCAAATGATGCTTTGAATCAATAATAAATTGCTGGGTACAAACTATTCAGTAACAGGCAGTTGGTTTGAAACCAGGCAGCATTTTCGACTTATCTATTGTCTTCAGCTGTGCTGAGTTAATGAGGATCTGTAATTGCTTTGAATTTTAACTAATACATCTTTTTCATTTGGAAACTGATTTCATTTTAGTGGCATATTTTATGGTTTGCAAAATTACCTAACCATACAGAGGTTGACAGAATTGACCATAATCAAAGGCTTTGGAATACAATAAGCCACTTTAATAGGCAGAATGGGTAGTCTTTTCAAGAGTATCTATCTGGTCTTTAAATGTTTCTTCTGTATAATTGTTAAGAACTTCTATTTTAAAATTGTGGAATGAACACGGAAATAGCTTTTAGTAACTAAAAAGCATTATTCACATATGCTATTTGTATTTCAATTTACATTGTTTACCCAGAATAAAGTTGAAAACCTTTGGCTAGCAATTTCAATTTCTATTTCATAAACCGTGGACATTTTCTACGTTAACCATACCAAAGCATGAGCTTTTAGTCTACCTTTGAAAAGACTGGTTCAAAAAAAAATTGTTTCTAGATCGTCTCTGGATTTCACTCACCAGGTAACATCTATGCCCACAGAAGGATCTCTTGTGAAAAACAAGAAGCACAAGAACACTCTCTAAAGAGTTTATTCTAAACTGCTGTTTGGCTTGGTTAGAACTATCCAGTAGCATAAACAAAGTATTGCTCTATTCTCAGCTGCAAACAGGTTAAGTTAGAAACACATATTACTGTGGAAAAGAAAATAGATTGATTTGTCCACGGTGTTCATTTACATTACTCCTTGGGGGTCCGTAAGAAGCAAACGATATGCAAGCAGCTGCAAGATTATTGTTATGCTCATGTTGCAATTTGGTGATTGCTATTTACATGTAAATTACTACTTGGAAAAGTACAACTTCTTTTCACCGGTAACCACACAACAAGAGTTCTTCCTAAGCTGTCCAAGATCGATTACTCAAAAATGCTTCCTAAAGGAATCATTCTTCAGAGTATTTTTCATTTCTGCATTTTCTAACAAAACTGATTTTGGAAAGAATAAAATAAAAGAGAGCAACCTCACCCTGATTCTGTGACAGTGTCTATGTAATGAACAATTTTAGAAGAATATGTGGAAGAACACATAAGAGTATATTTCTTGCTGTGAGGACTGATTCTGCAGAATGGGAAGGAAAGGAAAACCATGAAGCTAAAGATGCTTAAAGACAGATGAGAAGAGATCAAAGATAAAATTGATGTATCTCCAGATCTTTTCTCTGGGTCAGGCTAGATGAAATCCTTCCACACTCTTAATGTCTTAAAGCCTAAAGATTTTCAGGAGAGTAACAATCATTAAACTGCCATGAATTGGGCAAATAAAAATTTTTTTAATTTCTGCATGTTAGTGTCAGTGAACACTTTGATGCTTTTTTTTTAATAAAATGAAAGTTATTTTATTTGAAGATATAAACATTGATATATTTACAACCTAAGCATACTCTATATTCAGTCTTGTATGTTTTGCATCTAACATATCAAGGGTCATTTTCCATATTAATGTATGTAACCACCGCAAAATGTTAATAACTATATAGTATCTCTTTTCATTTCCATACTATTGCTTCTTTAACCAGTCCTTTGTTGTAAACCAGTCTCTGTTGTATATTTTTTCATTCTTCACTATCTAGGCCTTTTGAAGATGGAAATACTTAGGCATTCATCTCTCCTGACTTGTCCAAGTACTCTCTTAGAATTGGAGCTTCTGCATCAAACAATATGTGTGTGATTGAGGATTTTTATACATGTTAACAAGTTGCTCTACAGGGAAGTGGATCAAATTTATACCACCATGATAAGTGTAAGACTATAAGTTCGTTGCTTTGATTCCACTGAAACTGATGAAAGTGTGAGAAGTCTACTTGGTGACTTTTTCTTCCTTCAATTCCATGTTTCAGAAAATTTTAGTCAACCCAAAGGAGTTCAAGCTGGATTAGTGTAGTCGAGAAAAAGGGAGAAATGGAAGATACATGATTCCACAGAAAAATCATAACCCATTTAATCCAGGGATCAGTCTGGCTTTACAATACTGGAATATCTATGATTCTAAATCATAGACCTGGGGGAAGAGAAATCAGAATTTAAGAACACTTGACATAATGTGAAAACAAGGCTTATTTTCAAGTACATTGTATAGATTTGGTAGATTTGACTGATTTGTTGTTTGGATGTGGGGTGGTGGAGAAATTAAGTGCATTATTCAAAAATGTAAACTTGAAAATATAAGAAGGAATATATATGTATACATATATAACTGAATCACCATGCTGTTAAAAAAAAAAAAACCAAAAATATAAACTTGATTTCAAGGTGATAATTTAAGAACCAAAACATTATTTATATAACTCGCTTACCAGAAGTATATCCCTACATTTTTTGGTTCTTACACTCATATTTTTTTGCATTTTAGCATTTCCAAAATGGAATTTTTCTCTCCTACCTCTCTTACTCTCCACCCTCTGTGAGAAAATATGGTATTTGCTTAAAACAGACTGCTGTTGCTTCAAGAAGCTCTTCTCCTGACACACCCAGGTCCAGTGTTAGATGAGGAATGAGTTAGGCAGAGCTAAGTTACAACTTGTGGTTTTTTCCTTTCCCTTCCCTTCTTCACCCATTTGTCCACCTTCCTCAGTCTCTTAGTTGTTACTCTACTTAATCCACAACCCACTTAATACAATCTAGGATAACCAAGGGTTCACTGTGGTATTTGTGAATAACTTTTTTTTTAATTGAAGTATAGTCAGTTTACAATGTGTCAGTTTCTGGTGTACAGCATAATGTTTCAGTTATACATATACATACGTATACTCATTTTCATATTCTTTTTCATTATATTACTAAAGATATTGAATATAGTTTCCTGTGCTGTACAGAAGAAATGTATTGTTTGTATATTTTATATATAGTAGTTAATATTTGCAAATCTCAAAATCCCAATTTATCCTATCCCATCCTCTTTCCCCTCTGGTAACCATAACTTTGTTTTCTATGTCTATGAGTCTGTTTCTGTTTTGTAAATAAGTTCATTTGTGTCTTCTTTTTTCTTTTTTTAGATTCCACATATGAGTGATATTATATGGTATTTTTCTTTCTCTTTCTAACTTAACTTCACTCAGAATGACCATCTCCAGATCCATCCATGTTGCTGCAAATGGCATTAATTTATTCTTTTTCATGGTTAAGTAGTATTCCATTGTATAAATATGCCACAACTTCTTTATCCAGTCAGTCATCTGTCGATGGACATTTGAGCTGTTTCCATGTCTTGGCTATTGTATGTAGTGCTGCTATGAAAATTGGGGTGCATGTATCTTATCAAATTACAGTTCCCTCCGGTTATATGCCCTGCTGTGGGATTGCTGGATCACATAGTAAGTCTTTTTTTAGTTTTTTCAGGAATCTCCATACTGTTTTCCATAATGACTACACCAAACTACATTCCCACAGTGTAGGAGGGTTCCCTTTTCTCCACAGCCTCTCCAGCATTTATTGTTTACGAAGTTTTGAATGATGGCCATTCTGACTGGTGTGAGGTGATACCTCATTGTAGTTCTGCTTTGCATTTCTCTGATAATTAGTGATATTGAGCATTTTTTCACGTGCCTATTGGTCATTTGTTACGTCTTCATTGGAGATATGCTTGCTTAGGTCTTCTGCCCATTTTTGTATTGAGTTGTTTGGTTTTTTGTTATTAAGTTGTATGAGCTGTTTATATAGTCTAGAAATTAAGCCTTTGTCAGTTGCATCATTTGCAAATATTTTCTCCCATTTTGTAGGTTGTCGTTTTGTTTTGTTTATGGTTTCCTTTGCTGTGCAAAAGATTATAAGTTTAATTAGGTGAATAACTTTTATGAGACCCATTCCTTTATCAGTTTCTAGCATAACTGAAGACTTAAAGTAGAAGCTCCAACTCTTGCCCTGGTTGTTTTTTACCTGAGAATGTACTCATCTTTGCTTCCATGTTTCAGAATCCTGACAGAACTATCTGGCTTTAAAGTTTGTGCAATAGTATGAATAAATCAGTCCATCACAATTTCTTCCCTTTAAACATGAAATGTTTTTGCCACTAGGTTTTTCTGTTCTTATTGGATGAAAATCAGCAACTTCTCTTTACATCTATATGTACTGAACCTTAATATATCATGCAGAGAGAGAAATCAAATTCATAAATAATACATCTTAACCTCCTAGGTGGAATAAATATGAATATAGTGACTTGTCATGCTGGTCACAAATACAATGTAATGTAAACACTTTAGTGTCAAACACTCTTGATGCCATTTAACTGATTAAAATGCCAATAGTCTTAAATACTGAAATTAATCACCGTTACTAATTTTAAAATTATTCCCTGAATTTTTTAATTTACCATTGAGTCAAATTCCTAAGGCAAATGGAAATAGTTTTTGTATCCGAATCTAGAATGGGTGATGGAAACAAATTATGTGACTCAAGATGTTTAGAGGGACAGTAACGATACTAGTCAGAGAAAGCTGTCCATTTCTCAAGGTATTAATACACAAAGGTAATAGCAATGAGTGATTGAAATGCAATTTAAAAAGATTCAATGGATTGTAAACTGATTAGAAAAGTGTCTCTAAATAAAATTGAGTTAATCAATATTTATTAGCACCCCCTAGGATAAAGGTAGTTTTTAAATTATTTGCTATGATGCCACATGACAGAAAAAACGAAAGTCTGGAAATTGCTAAGTTATCACCAGCTTAATCCAATCAACAGTGAAAAGCTATCAAGTAATAAAGAAGAATGTCTCTAGGCTTATAAACTGCTGTGGTCTGAATGTTTGTGTCCCCCCAGAATGTGTATGTTGAAAACCTGATGCCCAAGGTAATGCTATTAGGAGACGGGGCGTTTGGGAGGTGATTAGGTCACAAGGGTGGAGTGCCGTTGAATAGGATGAGTGTCCTTATCAGAGAGGCCCCAGAGAGCTCCTGAGCCCTCTTTCTATTATGTGAGGACACAGGGAGAATTCTGCTACCCAGGGCCATTTCATGACCACGTTGGCACCCTGATCTTGGACTATCAGCCTCCAGAACTCTCAGAAATATATTTCTGTTGTTTATAAGCCACCCAGTGTTTGTTATAGCCACAAATATTTTGTTAGAGCAGCCCAAGTGGACTAAGACATAATCCCCAAATTCATTCCCTTCTTTATAATAATACCAACACGTATTGAGAGTCATGCACCAGGTACTATGCTGTGCAATATCTTGTTTGATACTCTCAGGAATCTTCTGAGATCAATGCTATTATTGACCCCATATTGAAGATCAAAAAACTGATGCTCAGAATTGTTAAAATAGCTTAAGATCACTCGCCTGAAGCAAGCGATAGAGGTAGGATTCGAGCCGAGATTTTTCTGGCTCTTAAGCCCATACCCTCGAAAATTGGACACATAAATGTTGGTAAACGTAGAATTAACATCCCTTTTCCTGCTATATTCAAAATATACATTTTTTTCTGTAGTTAAGAGCCATCTTACATAAACTAAATAACAAGGGCAAAGGCTTGCAAATATGTGTCAAGAAAATTATTATAGATCCTGGCAGAAAAGTCAGAGAACAGAGAAAGGTAAACAGCATGAAATGAAAGGTACAAAAGAAAGTAAAGATGAGCGGGAGGAGGAAGCCACTGGGGAAATCTTTAAAGAGATATCTGGTAAGAGCCAATTCACAAAGACTCCTGGCTCTGAGCCCTGGGAGGAAGAGCAGCTGATCTGGGTGCATCACACGTTGGTACAGTATATTATATTGTGACTTCGTCTGAATGCAGCGATAGTACTGGTAATACTAATCAGAGAGGAACTGTAATCCTGACTCTTCGAGAGTAAGATCAAATAAATAGTAATAAAATAAATAGTACTGAAATAAGTGGTGCTAAATTTGAAAATGTGATTAAAACTGAGATCATGTAAAGAAACCCACGAGGATAAGACCCAGACTAGAGATGTGTCAGGGGTAAGAAAGACACTACATACCAATAAGCTACTCACTTGAATATGGTTTATAATCCAAGGTTCTTCCCATGCTACTAAAGTAACTCTCGTCCTGTAAACCAGTGGTTCTCAAACTTTAGTGTGCATAGGACTCACTTGGATGACTTGTTAAAATACAGATTTCTGGGCCCTGCTCCCAACATTTCCGCTTCTATAAATCTGGGATGGAGCCCAAGAATTTGCATTTCTAAGAGGTTTCTAAATGATTACAGATGCTGCTAGCCTGGGAAACTACTGCTCTAAACAGCGGGTTAAGTATTGCTACTGCTGAGCATTGAAGACAAGACTTGATAGAGAATTCCTTGGAAAGTGTTGTGCTCCACCCACCTCATCTACGCAGACTTCCCTTTCAGACGTTACAGTGGCAATAACAGTCCTACCTTGCAAAGAGTCATAACTTCCTGCTTGGCAGTCCTCTGGTTTTCATCATAGTTTGCTATGTTATTTTGCTTGGAAGATAAAATTGCCCTTCTTATATGAGGGGTTAATCATTTAGTTGAATAGTGAGACAGATTTGTGTTGGTGGTGGCAGAATTTTCACTCCCTGGACGTTATTAAGATCAAGATAAATATTTGACACAGCATTGTAAAATGACTGTAACTCAGTAGAAAAATGTTAAAAAAAAAAAGATAAATAACTATTTTTCTGAAATGTATTACCTGAAATCTACCTGAGTCATGGAAGGAGAAAGCTAGATGAATCTTAATGATTCAGAAGTAGACTTTACCAGGGTAGGAGTAATGGCCACCCTCAGACCTAGGCTCTCTTCTCTTATATTGTCTCTGCAAGTGATCTCTGTTCCATCAATTATAATCTATGCATCAGTCACTCAAAATTTGCATCCCCAGTGGAAACATCCCCTCTGAGCTCCAGATGTCCAACTGCCTGTTTAACATCTCCTCTTGGCTGTCTGTATCACTTTAGCAAACCCAAATCTGAACTCGTAATCTCCACTTCACTCCTAAACTGACTCTTCTGTTCTTGCTATATTCATAAACAAAACACCATATTTATATAAGCCTACACCAGAAACTTGAAAGTTATCTTTTATAGCTTCATCTTTATATTCTACTGCATCTAATCCATTAGTAACTCCTGTTTGTTCTATTTCCTATAGATCTTTCATGATTGTGGTAAGCAGGAAAGTGGTCCCCCAATGATAACTGGGTTCTAAGCCCTTGACTCTGTGGGTACGTTACCTCACATGGCAAAGGACTGCAGATGGGAAGGGGATTGCTAGCCAGTGCATCTTAGATTAGGGAAAGTTTCCTTAAATTATCCCTGTGGGCCCAATACAATCACAAATATCCTCAAAAGTAGAAGAGATATTTATCATAGCCAAGACATGGAAGCAACCTAAGTATCCATCAACACATGAGTGGCTAAAGAAGGTGTGGTGCATATATATATATATATATATATATATATATATATATATATATATATATATATATATATATATATATGCAATGTGATATTATGCAGCTATAAGAAAGAATGAAATATTACCATTTGCAGCAACATGGATGGACCTAGAGATTATCATATAAGTGAAGTAAGTCAGACAAAGACAAGTATTATATGATTATATGATTTCACTTATATGGGGAATCTAAAAAATAATACAAATTAATACAAATACAAAATAGAAACAGACTTACAGACATAGAAAAAAACTTATAGTTACCAAAAGACAAAGAGGAAAAAGGGTTGAATTAGGAGTATGGGATTAACAGATAAACACTACTACTGTATATAAAATAGATAAGCAACAAGGATTTACAGTATAGCACAGGGAGCAACATTTGATATCTTGTAATAATCTATAATGGAAAATTATCTGAAATATATATGTGTAACTGAATCATTTTACTGTACACCTGAAACTAACACAATATTGTAAATCAACTGTATTTCAATTAAAAAATAGTGTGATAGGCAGAATAGAAGAGTTAAAGGATACAGAAGAAAGGCACAGAGAGAGAAAACTTTGCTAGTTTCTCTAATTATCCATTATACCACTTGCTACAATTTGAATTAATATTTGTGTAACAGTTTGTTCAAGACTTACGTTTTCCCAGAAAGTCTATAAGCACCAGGGAATCTGAGACCAGGAAATATGTCTTCTTTGCTTGTTACTATATCTTAGTAACTTGCACAGTACCTGGGATAAATAGGTTCTCAGAAAATATCTATGAATGAGCAAAATCTCAACAAATATATGTGTGTAGGATGGAGTTGCACAATATACTGAGGGACAGTCATGGCATTATAAAGTGGCTGTGCCCCTGTTGGGTGGCCTCTCTTCTATTCACAGTTGGAAATTTAACAGAAGCTTTCAAGGTGTATTTTCAATGTAGATTTGTCTTAATCCTGACCAACAGTTCCAATCCATGAGAGTCATTTGCCATTCTACAACCATTTTTCTATGATTCCGTTTTTACACTTATGCACAGGCGCTCATCAAATCAAAATTCCTTTGAAGACTGAGCAAATTGCAATCACCAATAAAACTTGCAGTTGCTTAGAAGTGTTGCTGAGGCCCATTTTCATCAGGCCTTCCAAAGAGTGACGTGAATATATAGCTCTCTGAGCATGAATATCTTTTGACTTTCTTGGGAGCTACAGAAGTTCTTTTGGCCTCTCTATAGGCATTTAAATTTACCAGTGGAAAGAAACGTTCCCCACAAATAAACAAAGACTACGAAGTTGCAAGTCAAAGATTATTGCATTACTGAAGAAAATACCATAGTTCAAATCTACACCTTTTCTCGTAATCACATATACCACCTCCATTTAGAATGTGACAAAGAGAATCCGATAGTGCACCTTTGAAAGTTACTAATCACTAACACCTGATTAGTACAACGTTCCAAAACAAGAATCTAGAATGAAAATCATGATTTGGAAATATATTCTAATTTTCACAGATATTGTCCCATTGGTTCAGAGTAGGGCCAAGGATAAAGAATTTCTTCTTGAGGTGGGGAGCGGCAGGGACGGAGTACCACACACACAACACGTAACACATATCCAAACCAAACCCACACTTTCTGATTGGCATTTGCATTTTCCTTAAAGAGGACGATTAAAAATAAAGCTTTTTTCCCCCAGTGGAAATGGAATACTACTCAGCCATAATAAGATGAAATCTTGCCATTTGTGAAAACATAGAAGGACTTTGAGGGTATTATGCAAAGTGAGTAAGTCAAATGGGAAAAGACAAACACTATATGATGTCACTTATACGTGGAATTTTAAAAAGAAAAAATAAAGGAATAAACAAAACAAAAACAAATGAATGCAAAGAACATATTAGTGTTACCAGAGGGGAAGTGGGGGTGGGGAGAGGGCAAAATACATAAAGGGATGAACTGTTTGATGACCAGTTGAAGCTCAGCTGCTGTTGGTGAGCACGTGTAGTGCATACAGAAGTTGAACCATAATGTTGTACACATGGAACTTATATAATGTTTCAAACTAATGTTACCTCAATTAAAACACTAAAAATTAAACATAAAGCTTAAAGTGCAAAGACTTTTGAGTCATAGCCATTCAAAAGATTGTATTGTATGTTTCATCCATTTTGTTCGCTCATTCAAGACATTTTTTGAGTGGTAATCACACGCTAGACACCGTGGAATGTGCTAGAGATGCAGATGCAGACACAACAGAATCCCTGCCCTCATGTACCTTTTAATAAAACTATAACAGAACAGAATAAAATTTAATATATGGATAGTGCCAAGAACAGGAGCAGGAACATTTCAGGCAAAGGGAACATAAGTGTATGTGAGCAGTGATGTGGGAAAGAGTTAGGCATGGGGAGCAAGGGTCAAAGTATCCAGTATCAAAAGAAGGAACAACCAAGGTCTTATGAAGCAGGGCTGTGCAGGGCACGTGTGGCTGGGTGAACTAAGGTGCTTCTAGAACTGTGCTGGAGGACACACAGAGTCACCTGTTTGGGCAGACTTTTTGTAAGCTTTTTAATTGCTGAAGAGGTATCATTGTGAAGGAGGGGGGTTCCAAGCAGAGGGACTAACATGTACACAAGCAGTCAGTTTAGAGGTATGATAATAAATCATAAGAGATTCATTTCTGAGACAAGACCTTGAGACAGGAAGAAAACTGACTATCTGAAGGTATTGAAGAAAGGAAAAGCCAAATTTTACATAGTAAATTTGGCCTCCATCAATGTTCCTAAGTTGAGTTCTGGTTGACATCACTTAACAGCTTCACCAATTAGACTGAGAGCTCTTTGAGGTTCAGGATCAGTGCTTATTCAGCTTTCTAGCAAGTCTGTAACCATGAGTTGTTTACCTACCTCCTGGACCTGTTTCTTCACCTTTAAGAACAGCACCCACTGCTATGCTCTGAATGTGTCCCCTAAAAATTCATATTTTGAGTATGATTATACCCTATAATCTCTGTGCTTTCACTGAAGTTCTTTGAGTTCCTATATTTTCCTCATCCTCCTCCAAGTTTAGGTGAATTGTAAAGTTAAGTTTATGGTTATGAAATAAAAACTAAACAAAATTCGTATTTTGAAACCTAATGCCCAAAGTGCCAGTATTGGGAGGTGGACCGTCTGGGAGGTGATTAAGTCGTGATGGCGGAGCCCCCATGAATGGGATTAATGCCCTTGGGAAAGACGAGCGCACCCCTGCTGCCGTGTAAGGGTACAGGAAGTCAGCAGCCTGCAGCCTGGAAGATGGTCCTTACTAGAACCTGACCGTGATGGCATCTTGATCTAAGAATTCTAACCTCCAGAATTGTGAGCAATAAAATTCTGTTGTTGATAAGCCATTCAGTCTACAATATTTTGTTATAGCAGCCCAAATGGATCAAGGCACTCACTTAATAGAATTACTGTTGGAATTACATAAAAAGTGGTGCTGGATATAGTGCATCTCTATATAGAGCCTGCCTGGCACATATTAAAAGCACAACATGTGGTAGGTACTAGAGGTGGGGGGGGGAGTTAATAGTGGGAGCAGTTGAGAAGTAAATGTACTAGTAGTTGAGGAAATAGAATTAGCGACTCTTGCCTATTTAACGCTTTCTCTGAAATTTTAGAGTTTTTAAAGTATATTTTTTGACATTCATGGCTTATTTTTAAATAGAAATTTCATAGATTGGTCCATTATGCACATTCTTAAAATAAACTTGCTAGTGAAGGCATTTTAGCAATTTGGATGAATCATATATATCTTTTGAGAAAACCATGCAACATTATGCCTAAGTTTTGAATAACTAAGCAATAAAATTCCCAAACATTTCATATGCACTTTTTACAACTGAAACCAAGTCATGCCCTATTGTTAATGCACCAAAAGATTCTAATATTGAATAAGGAGGACTATTTTTCGAAGAAAGTGATTTCCTTGAAAACAACCTACCTGCCTTGATAAATCTAATATTTACAAATACCCAAATGCTTACCTTAAATATGAAGGAAAACTACTAATTTTTATTTATGCTTTGCAAATACAGAAGCAACTCATATTTTCTTATTTTTAGTATTAATTTCTATATAGGTTATTATAGACTTTAATTATGTACTATAAATTATTTAATCACCTTTATGAAATAGTAGAAGTGCATTTTATTATTAGTTTTAATTATATTATAAAATGGACAACATAAATGAAAGATACTGGAAGATCTTTAGTAATTTTCTCAATGATGGCCACATAGATTACAAGAAATTATACAGACTGAAGTTCATGTGCAGCATTTGCAGTAAGCTTAATGATGAATAGCAACTTACATATGCAGTTAATGGCCATTTCAACCCCGGCCACCCTTCACACAGGCTGTCTGCTTTTAGATATTCCCCACACAAAATGTACTGTCACCAACAGATACGGAAAGAATTGCCAATATCAGAGGATTAACTGTTTCATTTAGGAGGTCCAGCTGGCTAATGGGATTCACTTTGGTTTGTTGTCAGACTCAGCCTAGCATGTTTAATTTTTCTTCCCTTGGAAGTATAGTTTTTCATAGAGACGCTGTTCACATAATGCCAATGAAAATGGTACAATGGGAAGTTGAAAAATCCAAACTCCCTGTTTATCTCTAACAACAGAGACAACTGCAAGGAGGATATAACCATACTTTTGCATAGAGAGTATATTTATAAGGGCTTATTGGACCCAGGATGGATGATTTGACCATGATGCAATTCACTGAGAACTGCTTAAAGTTATAAATGTGGTCACAATGCCTCTCCTTCCTTCATTCCCTCAGTACATATTTATTAAGCTACTCTGTTCTCAGCAGCAATGAGCTCGTCCCCTTTAACCATGTAATCTGGGAGGAGAGAGACGATTTGGCCCTCCGTTAGTGATATTAGTTCCACTGGGAGGTTACCAAGGGCATGTAATCAGCTATTTGCTGGTAACTGGAGTTAAAAACTGAACAATACAATTTTGTATCTAATTTCAAAGATGGTTCTCCCCCAAATTCAATTTATAATGTCATTTGATTTCGATTATTTTTTAATGATACCAAAGATGGATTCCTGATGGGAGTACCACCAAAGCAAAAGTTGGTGCAGAGGGTGAAATGTCAGAAAATAGCAGGCTTGCCAGGATGGAAATCAGAAAAGCTAAATAGAAAAGTGAGATAAAAACTGCTAAAGATACAAATAATAGATATTTTTAAGCTCTCTAAATATATCAGCAGAAGAGATAAAGGAAATGTGTCTTTTCACAGTTGATAGAAAAGAAGAGCTCATAGCTGCGCCCAACAATTCAATTACTACAAAACTGAATTTACCAAGCGTGACTTTTCCTTTTAAACTCAGTTTTTACCAAAATAAATGAAATAGGAACTTGGAAGGGCAGGCTACCAGCCTTCCATAATCTGTTTAGAGAATCTCCTTTTCTTCTGTGTTCCCCTTTAAAAGGTGGTATTCCCTGATAAAATTCAGCCTCTGCTTCTTATTGGCTGTTTGTCCTTGAGCAAATTAACTTTTCCAAGCCTCAACTTCACAAATTATGAAGTGGGTGATGGGGATTTAAATGAGGTAGTGATTATTAAGTGCCTATGCCAGTGTCTGACAGATGGCTAATGTCTAAAAAATGATAAATTATAGTTGCATTATTTTATTAAAAGTATCTGTTTATTAGTCAATTGACTTCACTGGACTAGATAATCCTATAAGTCAAAGGTCATCTGTTATTCATCTTTGTATCTTTATCATGTACCTAAATGCATTGAAGCTACTCATAAAATGTTTGTGCAACAAAACAGCACATTCTGATCATCCATCAGCCTGAAATGCCTTTACCAACACTTGCTTATTTGCCTAACTTTGACTTAACTTTCAAGATCCAGCTTAAATAATTTTTCCCCAGGAAAGCTTTCCCCTGGCCTCTTGTCCACCCTACCCAACACAAGCAAAGTGAGTTACCTCTCTCACTGTACTTCAATAGTATTTTATTGTTTTCTACACTACTCCAAATGTGAGGAAATTGCAGTTATTTGTTTCTGTTGCCCCTCCAACCTACTCATCTCTTTATAGTTAGTAGTTACACGATGTCTAGCACAGAAGGAATTCTCCATCTCTATTAGCTTAATTAATTATTCATTGATTCATTGATTCATTTTTTAGTATTTATTGTAAAAAGTATTTACTGTATTTTCTCTCGGGATAATGAAGACATAAAGAGACAACATGGTTCAAATTGTGATGAATACCACTTGAATATTTATGTTTCCATGTTGAGTATAAGTTCTCATGTTATGTTGGCTAGGAGAGATTGAAAAAAAGAATTACATTTAAATCTCCCAGATAAAACACATGTGCTTCTTATCCAAAAGTTGTGAAGATGAAACTTGATCATTTTTCGAAGTCCCTTCCATTGCTAATCTTCTTTATTACACAAGCAAAATATTTATTAAACATCTACTATTTATTCAGCATAGGCAAGTATGGTTCTTTATATTAAAGAAAGAATAATCTCGCCATGAATCTTGCCCTTCCTGCTGCTTTCTAACACTGGTTACAACTTCACTGGGCTCTTTCCTGACTAATAATTATGGCTATTATCACACTTTCAGTTGCTGATATTATTTTATAATTTTTTTCATCTCCCACTTGAGTTTATGATCTCTTGTTCCCATTTGGTTTCAGTCACAACCTACAGGCTGGTTCTAAATGATGGTCCATCATCCACTTCATTAGGTACATCTCTGCCATTCTCTGAGTTAGGTCTAGCCTCATCCCTGCTCCTAATTTATTGAATATTGGTACATGGGATTATTTGTCTCCATTATCTGGGATTTCAGTGTATGTTCAGGGCATATAAAAATGATCTTCTTCATCAGTAGATCATTCAGTATTGTCTAAACTTTAGAATAGCCTTGTGTTGAATTAGGAAAATAGATGTGGCTAAGTCATCCATAGCTCAATAAAGATCAGATTAAACCCAAGATTGTCAAAGCGAATGTACCAAATAACAAACCACCGTGATAATATTGGCCTTGAGAATTTGATACCTTGCCCTTGAATATGGTATTCAAGACCTGCCACTTCAATTCCTCTATTCAATATAGATGGAAATAAAGTTTCTTCATCTATCACTCCTTATGACAGTGTCGTTTCCCCATCTTTTTAAAAGCTCACATATTCATCTGTATTTGGTCTTAGAGCCTGCAAAACTCTGATTTATGCCAGTTCTTTTGCTTTTCTCTTAATTTACTTTGAAAAAATAGAATGAACTTTGTTCTACTTTGTCGAGGTTTATATATTCAATTCTAGAAGGAAAAAAAGTAATTTATGTGTGCAGTCTTCTTTTTTTTTCTGTCATTTTTATGATTGTCAGTAATCAATCTAAAGATAAATTATACCCAAAAATAACATATAAATTAATACTTTTTTACTGCCCAATCACTGGTATGTTTTCAGCTCCTTTAAAGCTCCTTCTAAACACAGCTAAAGGATGGTCACTTGTTCAAACAAACAAAATGTATACATTTTACAACAAAGAAGGGTTTATGTCAACACCTTTCAGTTATAAAGGGCATAAAATAAACATGCGTCTGGTTTATAAACTTAAAAAAATTGAGCAACACAGAAGAAACCAAACAATTGGGACAAAGAGAGAAATAAATGTTTTCATCTTTCCATTCTTATTTAGGTTTCATACCAAAAAGGGCCTATGGTGATGTGACCTCCATGTCTGTACCTGCAAGAAAAAGTGAAGAAATTATAAATAAATCCAGATTTTTCATCGTATTAGTGTTTTTACCAGTATACTTTTTAAATATGTAAATGTAGATACGTGTATATTATATACTTTAAGTAAAGTGTATATTCCAGGTGCATTGACATAAAAATATACGGCACATAAAAGATTTGGAGTGTTGGAACTTCATATTTTACTAAAGATTTCCCTGTTCTCTGTTTTGCTTTTGTATACAAGCACACTTCATTTTATTGCTCTTGGCTTAATTTGCACTTTGCAGAAATTGCATGTTTTACAAATTGAAGATTTGTGGCAACCTTCCACACAAGTGGAAAGACTTCCATGCAAGTCTTTCAGCATCATTTTTCCAACAGCATTTGCTCACCTTGTGTCTCTGTGTCACATTTTGGTAATTCTCTCAATATTTCAAACTTTTTCATTATTATATCTGTTATGGTGATCTGAGGTCAGTGATCTTTAATGTTACTATTGTAATTGTTTTGGGGGACCAGGAACCACACCCAAATAAGATGGCAAACTTAATTGATAAATGTGCTGCGTGTTCTGACTGCTCTACTGACCCGCCTTTCCTCTGTCTCCCTCCCTTTCCTTGGGCCCCTCTATTCCCTGAGATAAAATAATATTGAAATCAGGCCAATCAGTAACCCCACAATGGCTTCTAAGTGTTCAAGTGAAAGGAAGAAGTTGCACATTTTTCCCTTTAAATCAAAAGCTAGAAATGATGAAGCGTAGCAAGGAAGGCATGTCAAGTCAAGATGGGCTGAAAGCTGGGCATATTGTGCCAAACAGTTAGCCAAGATGTAAATGCAAAGGAAAAGTTCTTCAAAAAATTAAAAGTGAATACACGAGTCATAAGAAAGTGAAACAGCCTTATTACTGAAATGGAGAAAATTCCAGTGGTCTAGACAGATCAAACCAACCGCAACATTGCCTCGAGCCAAAGCCTAATCCTTGAGCAAAACCCAAACTCTCTTGAATTCTATGAAGGCTGAGAGAGGTGAGAAGCTGCAGAAGAAAAGTTTGAACTCGCAGAGGTTGGTTCATGAGGTTTGAGGAAAGAAGCCGTCTCCATAATGTAAAAGTGCAAGGTGAGGCAGCAAGTGCTGATGGAGAAGCTGCAGCAAGTTTTCTGGAAGATCCAGCGCAGATGATTAATAAAAATGGCTCCAACAGACAACTGATTTTCAATGTAGATGAAATAGCCTTCTATTGGAAGATGTCATCTAGGACTTGTACAGCTAGAGAGGAAAAGTCAGTGCCTGGCTTCAAAGCTTCAGAGGACAGGCTGATTCTCTTGTTAGGGTCTGATGGAACTGATGATTCAGGTAAAGCCAGTGCTCATTTCTGAAAATCCTGGGGCCCTTAAGAACTACGCAAAATCTACTCTGCCTCTGCTCTGGAAGTGGAAGACACGGCCTGGGTGACAGCACACCTGTTTACAACATATTTTACTGAATCGTGTAAGTGCATTGTTGAGACCTACTGCTCAGAAAAAAGATTCCTTTCGTGGTATCACTGCTCATGGACAAGGCACCTGGTCAACCAAGAGCTCTGACAGAGATGTGTCAGGAGATGCTGGCTATTTTCGTGTCTGTTAACACAGCATCCATTCTGCCCCCCATGGATCAAGGGGTAATATCAACTTTCAAGACTTATTCTTTAAAAAATACATTTCATAAAGCTATAACAGTCATAGATGGATCTGAGCAAGTATCATAAATTGAATACCTTCTGGAAAGATTTCCCTTTCTCGATTACTTTATGAATATGTGTGATTTGTGAGACAAGTCAAAATATCAGCATTGATAGGTGTTTGGAAGCAGTGGATTTTAGTTCCCATGGATGACTTTGAGGGGTTCAAGCCTTCAGTGGAGGAAGTAACTATAGGTGTGGTGGAAAAAGCCAGAGAACTGGTTTAGAAGTGGAACCTGAAGATGTCACGGAATTGCTTCCATTTCATGATAAGGCTTTAATGGAGGAGAAGCTCCTTCTCATAAATGAGCAACGAAAGTGATTTCTTCACATGGAATTTACTCCTGATGAAGATGCTGTGGAGATTGTTGAAATGGTAACAAAGGATTTAGAATATAACATAAACTTAGTTAATACAGCAGTGACTGAGTTTGAGAGGATCGACTCTAATTTTGAAAGAAGTTCTACAGTGGGTAATCAGACAGCACTGCCTTCTACCAAGAAATCATTCATGAAAAAAAGGAGGCAATCAATGTGGCAAATTTCACTGCTGTCTTATTTTCAGAAATTTCAAAAAAAGGTTATGATAGGATTACATAAAATCGTGTGTGTGAAACTTCTGAAAATTGTAAAGCACCATGGAATTTAAAGGATATTTCATTCAGTGTTTTTCTTTAATTAAAAAAAAAAAAGAATTTGCCACAGCCAACCCTCAGCAATCACCACCATGAACAGTCAGCAGCCATCTGTTTCAAGGCAAGATATTCCACCAGCCAAAAGATTACAGCTTGCTAAAGACTCAGCATGTTTTTAGAAATAAAGTAGTTTTAAATTAATGTGTGTACATTGTTTCTCAGATATACTGCTATTAAACACTTAATAGACTACAGTAGAGTGTAAAAATAACTTTTGTATGTACTGGGAAATCAAAATAAATTTATGCAGCCCACTTCCTTGTGATATTCTCCTTAGTGTGTAGCTGTCTGTAACTGAACCCACAATAAGTATGTCTGTACAGAGCACCATCTCAACTGACACATGTATAACAGGGAAGTTATATAAAATAGAAATTCAATCTCTATTTAAATATTCAGGCTACTATACCTGTATGGGAAGCTTATATTGTGAAGCTTGTAAATACTGGAACTTTCATGGGGAAGAGAGCAAAAAATTATATGATAAATACATTTTCATCTGAAGTATCCAGATGTTAATCAAAAGATGATTTTTTTTTTCTGGATAACTATCTCAATTTATCTACTTGATGTTTTTGAAATAAAATCTTACTCATTGAAAAAATATATTTATATGAATGAAGTGTCCTGGCATAGAAATCAGCAACCTAGAATCTAGTCACTTACTGGGAACTTGGGTAAGTCACTTTATCACTTTAGAATTAACAGAACTTGGCTAATAAACTGGATAATGGAAAGTAAGGTTGAGGGGGAGAGAGTCGTGCAGGTTCACATTGGATTGGGGTGCCATTTACTAAGGTTAAAATAGAAAAAAGAATAAAATAAGAGAAACAAGAAAAAGAACAGGATAGGAAGAGTTTGATTTATGGGTGCCTTTGGAATAGCCACTTGTAAAAATCCTGCAGGCAATTGGGTATATAGGTCTAAGGAAAAGGTGTTGCTGATGATAAACATTTTAGAGTTATTATTCATTCATTCAGTATTTATGGAGTGCTCCCTGTCAGACAGGGACTTTCCTCAATGCTGGGAAGTCAGCAGTGAACAAAGCAAAGGCCTTGTATCAGATAATTTATATTTTATTGGAGCAATCCATACAAATTTTTTGAAGTATGAAATTTGTCAGATTGTGTGAATATAATGGAGAAAAAATAAAGCAAGGTGAATGAAATAACAAGTACCAGAAAGAAGGGTAAAAGATTTCTAATTCATATGATGTGATTATAAAAGCTCTAATGTTTGGTAAGTGCCAGAGAGGTTAGTGTGACGGATGTTGAGGAGGTGTGATGGGAGGTGTGATTACAGCGATAGTAAGAGGCTAGAATATAGAGGGTCTTAGCGGCCTAGGAAATACTTTAGTTGTCACTCTGAGTGAGATTAGAAGCTGTTGGAGAGGTTGAGGGGGGAAGCATGATCTGGCTAATTTCCTAAAGGATTGTTATGACTTCTGTGTAAAGAATGAGCAGCTGCAGAGTGTAATGGCAGAAGCAAGGAGATAGATTAGGATGGGTGGTTTGGAAAAGAGCGTTTGGCAGTAGAGGTAGTGAGAGGTGGCATGACTCTCAATGTGTTTTGAAGATAGAAAGGACAGGATTTTCTAGCTGACATACGAGATGGGAATAGAGATGGAATAGGACCAGAGATTTGGAGTCATCAACATGTAAATTGTAATTAAAGCCATGAAACTGGATTAGCTCATCAAGTGTTGGTGGGAAGGAGTTTGTAGAAGTAGGGCACTTCAATATTTAGGGGTAAAGAAAGAATCAGAAAAAGAAACTAATTAGGCACACTTAAGTTGGAAGAAAAGAAAATATTTAAAAGAAAATGGTCCCTTGTGTCAATGATGCTAGGTAGGTAAATTAAAATGAGACAGTGACTTGACTATAAAACTTTAGTAACATGTAATTCAATGGTAACTTGTTTTGCTAATGGCTTTATAACCACAGCAAATTAGTACAGAGCAGTTATATTAAGTGTCAGAGACAAAAGTATGATTAGTTTCAGAAAAGAAAGGAGAAATTTTAGAGAAAGCAAGTACAGATCTTCCTTGGTTTACAGTCGAGTTACATCCCAATAAAACCATAGTAAGTTGAAAATACCGTAAGTCAGAAACACTTTTAATGCACCTAACCTACCAAACCCCATAGCTTAGCTTAGCCTCCCTTAACTGTGCTCAGAAGTGCAATAATTATCCTCACGGGTATTAAAATTGTGAGATGCAAGATAGGAGTAGTGTTTGAAAATCAGACAAGCTAGGAGCTAAAATTTTCAAGAAACAAAAGTGAAGGGCAGAGGCTCTGCTAAAGAACTTTAAAATAAAGGGTCAATGGACGCATGGTCTTTTTACCAAGTCCAGGCTTGTCCCCACTCACCCCATGACAGGCCAATAAATTGAGAGACAAGGCAAGAGAGATGGTTGGAGCAAGGAATAGCGACTTCATTTGGAAAGTTGCTTACTCTGTCCAAATAGGGCAGCTTTATCTGGACTGAGAAAATGGTGGACTAGTGTCCCAAAGAACCACCTTACCTGGGTTTGTATGCTAGTTTCTCTTATAGAACAAAAAGGGAGAGGGTAGGAAGTAAAGTAAAAAAGGTGTTAAGTTGTTGCAAACATTTCCTGCTTCTGGCCAGACTCCAGAGCGAATGTGTTCATTTCTTTTTTCCTGCAGCCATTCACAAGTAGGCCTGGTTAGGATGTTTCCCATGAGCAAAGCAACGGTATTTTAGCTTAACATTCAGGCACAAGAGGCAGGGTTCCTGGAGATGGGCCATTATATGTACTTTAAGCCGTAGGCCAATGTCCCTTTAGTGATTAACTTGTAGCAAAAGTAATAGAACACAAAGGTTACAGTAAAAGAGACAGACCCAATATGGAGTCAGGTTTGTTCTTTCCTATTACAGTTCCCCACTGTCAATGATCTATTCCACAATCCTGTGGGGAAAGGGGCAAAGGACCCTCTCTCTGCATCCCGCCGAATGGGGGTGATGAAGAGGTGATCATGGAATGGAGCTGGTCAGCCTTGGACAGGGTAGATATTCTTAGAATCTTTAGTCAGTAGTACAATCCTCTTTCCTCTTTATCTACAACTATTTGAACCTGAGCCGTAGCACTTTGTTGACTAATTTGTAATTTAATTTGGTATTTTTGTTCCAGTTCCCAATACATATCTATTAATTTTAACTTCCCGACTGTGCTGTAATTACACTAGATTCCTGTGCTATTTATTTGGACAAGATTAAACAAATAGGTTGACTCTTCTTCAGATACAATGAAATTATAATCTCAATACTTATCTTTTTTTGAAGAGCAACCTTAAGCCTCCTGAGAATTCATAAACCCACTGCTCTCCAGGTTACTCAGGAGTTGGGGCATTTGATGACAGTGGTTCTGCTTTAATCTGAGTGTGATGAATCCATGGCTTTACCCCAACTAACTTGAAAGAGGAGTGCGTGCTAAGGAATACCAGGTGTGGTCCTGTCCACCTTGTAGTCAGCTGTTGTTCAAGCTTTTGTTCTGTCCAAGTTTTAAGGAGGATTTGGTCTCCGAGTCAGAAAGGACTGTAAGGCCACTTCAGTTGGATCGGCAGACTTCTTGGATGTAAACGCATGAACAGAGGTTAGTATAATGACTAAAGTTTTAACGTAATTGACAACTGTTAGGTCTTTTAGAGCATTGATAGATTTTCCTGCCAGAGCAGACACCTCGAATCGCCTACCACACAATATTTCAAAGGGGCTTAATTTAAGTCTACATCTGGGAGCCACTCTGATTCACAGCAGGGCAACTGGCAAGACCTTATCCCAAGTTAAATTAGTTTCTTGACATATGTTAGCAATGCTCCTTTTTAATGTATGAGTCATTTTCTTAGGTTTTCCTATTGATTGTGGTCTCCAGGATGAGTGTAGTTTCCAATTAATTTGCAATGCCTTAGACATTTGTTAGGTTATACTAAGACAAAAGCAGGCCGTTAGCACTTTGTTGGGTGTTAAGCAGTCCAAACGGGGGGATAATTTCCTTAAGGGGGGCTTTAACCACTTCAGAGCCTTTTTTTTTTTTTTTTCTGTCTGGGTTGGATATGCTTCTACTCATCCTGAAAGTTATCCACAAACACTAGCAGATACCTGAAATTTCCTGTAGCTCGAGGCATTTGAATGGAGTCTGTTTGTCAGTCCTCAGTGCTGCAGGTTCCTATGTGTTGAGTCCCCGTGTCGGGAGGTCTACCAGCAGTCTTTTGGTAATTTTTAGCACAAGTCATGCAAACCTCAGTGACTTGCTGGATGGTCTTTTGTAGGTTAGGCCCCATTGTAGGCTTGAATCCATTGTAAGGAGGCATCTCTCCCGTAATGGGTATTTTGCAGTTGTCCACGTACTGGAGTAAAAGTCCTTCATCCAGTAGTGTTGCTAAGGCTCCTAACCAATATTTTCCTAAACTAGGTGGGGGAATTCTTAAATCCTTGAGGCAGGACTGTCCAAAAATACTGTTGGACCACCTGTATTTCTAGATCCTGCCATTCAAAAGCAAAAGCAAATAGCTATGGATTCTTCTGCAATGGACATGCAGAAAAAAAAAATCTTTCAAGTCCAAAACAGAACCAGCTGTATTCTGGAGTAGTTGCATTTTGCATCTTCTTTCTTCTGTCATTTTTCTCTGCTGTTGAATACCTTAAAAGCAATGTCTACCAACTAAGAAGGATTCATTCCAAATACACCATCTAATTTTTGCAAGTTTCTCTTGGTATCTGGGGCACTTTGTCCATTTTTCAGGAGCTTTGGGATCTGTATCAGTCTAACATCTGTAGACCTGACATTCTTTCAAAATATGCAGAAGGATCTTCATTTGGTTTTGGCTGAATTTCTTAAATTTTGTTCAGATTCTTTTGCTGCCCATGAAGGGTGGTGGGTCATCCACAGGAACTGAACAGTCTGCATTTTGGCCCTCTATGGGATAATGACATGCTGGAAATTGCCCTGCCCTGGGAGTGGATCCTGGTCCAAAGTGGGTGCTCTGTCTGATCTTAGATGATGATACTAGACCTGGTCCCTGTGTTCTGGGAACTAACACAGGGTTTTCTAATCGATCCTTATAAGGAGGGAGGACCAGTTCAACAACTTCCTGGGCCCCCGTGTTGGGAATTGGGTCTGGCAGTGGAAGGGGGAGATATACTGGCATAGTGGCTGGAGTGGCTGGATTAGCTGGGACAGTTAGCTCAGCTGGAGGAGTTAAGGTTTGAAGCAATGAGATCCTCCCTCTTGTAGCCTTCCTTTTCTTATTTTCCCTGCTGTAATACGCTGATGCTTGCACGCAGGGGATTTAATCATTCTTCCTCACTTCTTCACAGAATAGCTCTAATTGCAGCATTGTATAGAGCCATTCAAAGGCCACCATAAAACTATAAATAGCGACTGATCCTCACAAAACATTGAAAGGATGACTTTTTGACTGGCATCAAATAACCAGGCTGAATCCTGGGCTAGCGCTTTTGATGATTCTATGAACTAAGTGGAACCTTTCTCATCTCTCTGAGAGTATCCCACTTTTGGACAAGAACTCTATTCTTTTCCTCCACTTGACATCACTAAAAGTTTTAAACATCACAAAATTGATTTGGCTGTAAATAGAGAAAGAATACCAAAATAAAATGAAACAGAAAACCTAAAAGCCCTAAATAAACCCTAAAGGTTGGCCTCGGGGTTTTACACAACACAAGAACCATCAATTCAACACCCATGCAGTGTGACTCCTTGGAGACTGCAAACAGTGTAATTAACAAAGCAAGGGTGACAAAACCTGGCACACAGGGTCCCAAGAAAGCCCTGCACAAACCCCTTGTGGAGATCCTAACAGGTACTGTGGCCATACATTGTTACAATAAAATATTATCTTTCTTCTAGTCATGGGTTCATAGCTGTAATCAGACCACTTATCCAAAATGCAGCCCAGAGGACTTTCTTTAGGATTAGTTGAAACATTCTCCAATTCTTAAAGACAGAAACTCAAAACAAAACACAAATGGTGACAAACGCTAGCATAGAAAGACACAAACGAATGATTTCACAAATTGGGTAAAAGTCCAGCAACTACTTCCTCTTTCCAACAGGGTACCCTGCTCAAATGTAAAACAAATTGGCTCATTCTGGAGAAAAAGCCCCAAATGGAGAGGAATGAAGTTTCCAGCTGTACACACTGGTGCGACTTACCTACTGTACTGAGGCCCCCGGCTCCCAGGTGTCAATTTCTTGCTCCGAGCACTGGAGCAGCCAGTGCTGCTTCAGGGAGTTTTTAAAGGAAGATCCTAAAGAAAAGTGATCCCGGCAGCTGCTAGGGACTTACCCCCAGATTCCCCAACTGGGGCCAGCTGGCCACCAGCAGCAGAGTCTTGGCTGGCTCGCCAAAATTTATTATGGATTCCAAGCTCATACTGTTCACCACAGGACAAGCCAGTGAACTGAGAGATGAGTTGTTGGGACAGAGAATAGCAACTTTATTTGGAAAGCCAGAAGACTGAGAAGATGGTTCTTTGTGACACTAGTCCACCATCTTGTCAATCTGCTGCCTTTCTGAATAAAGTCACTATTCCTTGTCCCAACAACTGGTCTCTGAATTTATGGGCCTGTTGTGCAGTGAGCAGTACAGCTTGGACTTGATAATGGCCTGGTGACGTAAATATCAAAGTTGGGTGTTCTAGTGAGCAGAAGGTGTGATATTCTGGAAAGGGCAGTGAGAAGCCTGGAAGTTCCCTACCCCATACCCACCATCCCTGTGACATGAGTAAGGATGTAGAGTGATGATCAGAAGGCTGCAGGGACAGCCATGTCAAGAGGGGAGAACCACTGGAGCAAAATGGTGAAGGAGAAATTGAGAGAAAGATGGAAGATAAAGGACAGAGTGCTGATCATTTCCATGGGGCACATGTAAGGTTTTTAGAAATTGGAGAGAGGTGGAATTGGGGGTCTAATCCCACCCGAGGATTAGAGTCTGGGGAATAAGGGAGGACTTGGGAGCTTTGGGATTATTGCAGTGACCAAAAGAGCAAGGAAAGAGGGCAAAATCAGATAAGCCTAATCCTGAGGAATCCAAGGCAGAAAGTAGTGGCAAGACTGCCTACCTTTGAGAGCAGGACGGGGTGGGGTGGCTTTGCTGAATTACACAGAGATCTGCAGGTCCTTCTGGACCTCGCTTCACGGCCAGCTGAGGGGCACCTCTACTGTGAGCCTAGGGATGTTCTTTTGACCTCTGTTAATAGTGGCTAGCATTTAGGGAGCTACATTTAGCATCATCTCAAGGATAAGATAACTGCTTTCCTCTATCTATCCCTTAAAAGCATTTTGTCCTAATCGTGCACCTGTCATCTCAGAGTGAAACATCTTGAGAACAAGCAGTATCTATTGATTTTGTATCCCCATTTCTTATCAAGTGCCTGGCACAGAGTACCTTCTAAACTAGTATTTATTATACAATAGCATAAGAAAGGGCAACCTGACAGGTTTATTCAAATGATTTAATTAGATAGTATATGTGTTATTTACGAAGTAAAAATTGTTATATATGTACACTGTAATATTTTGTGTGAGTGATCCCACCCTAGTTTTATGTTTCTCCTAGCTATATTTAAAAACGTGTCTAACATTGAAGCATGTTTCCTTGACAACATCTGTAAGGAAGCATCACACGCCTTCCACTTATTATCTGAGTGTTAAATGTTTGAAGAGTATTCTGATTGTTGAAGCTGGTTGAAGCCTGAAAACTCTAAACGCCAGTCCCTGAGCAGAAGACAGGGTCTTCCTTCCAGCCAACTTTAACCACTGGCAAACATGAACTAAAAACAGAAAAATGAAATTCATAAGGCAAAGTCTAGTCGTGCAAGGAAAGAGAACAGTTCTCATTTTCTCTTGGATCAGACGTTAAATACTCCATCTGTGTAGGTCTGCTGTCACTCCTGGACAGAGTGACCGTGTGCAGCTGGATCAGTCTAGGAATGAGACCTCTCTGACCCCAAGAGAAGATGAGGGTGATGTCTTTGAAACCCAGAATTCAAACTATATTCTTCTACATAGATTGTTGGGGATCAGGCACCCACCCTTTTAATGTATTTCCTTTTAAAAAAATTAAAAATGAAGACACTTGAGGCTCTCACTAATAGGATGCAAATAATTTAGGGAAGTCATATTTGTTCATGCATAGATAGAGCTTTCAAGGGGAAGGGACTCAGTGAATCCAGGATGGAGCTAGCAAGGGACATCAGAAGGGAAAAATCAGATGGTGTTTATTTCTCTTCAAGGCATAATCTCAACGTGTAAATAGTCCAAAGGCTTTTATTATGAAGCTGATTTCTATTTTTGTACTTATCTTATATATTTATTGTTTCATCCTTCTAAGAAAGGTGGCATTTCATTATCTCATTGTCTCTAATGATTCTCCATAAACAATTTCTATTAGAGTTTATAAACAACATATATTTAAATGGCCAATTCAGGTTCAATCATGAGTCAATTCAGAATTTTATCACAAATCATTTTAGTATCTGCTTAGCTCAGTGTTTCATAAACCTATTCCTCAGAATATTAACGTATGATCTGAAAAAAACAAGTAAATTTTGTGGCTCAACAACTTTAAAACACTGAATTAAACAGATTTCATACCAGAACTTCTTGGAGCATTTAAGATAGACATTTGCTCTTTGACTCTCAAATGAGATGTAGCATGAATTTCTAATACTTATTTAATCTGAGAAGCTCATTTTTTTGGAATACATGTTAACAATGTAGATGTCATTCACAAAATACAATTGGGAAATGTTAATCTAGGTGGTTGTGTAATATTTTTTTCTGTATCTTATTAAAGTGAGGGATTATAAAGGTACATTACTCTTGTATTTCATAGCAAAGCCCTCAACTTGATTATGGTATTTAAAAACTTGCTTATTCTGCAGAACTCAATTTCTAGAAATATCTATCTAATTATCTATCTATCTACCTTTCTTTCTTTCTTCCTTTCTTCCTTCCTTCCTTCCCTCCCTCCCTCCGTTCTTTCTTTCTTTTTCTTTCTCTCTTTTTCTCTCTCTTTCTTTCTCCCTTTCTTTTTCTTTCTTCCTTCCTTTTTCTTTCTTTCTTTCCTTCTTTCTTTCTTTCTTTCTTCTATCCCTGTTTATCTATCTATCTATCTATCTATCTATCTATCTATCTATCTATCTGTCTATCCATCTATCTATCTGAAAGTGGTCCATACCTTTTCCTTTCATGCTATCTCTGTCAAGTCTGGGTGTCCAGGTTATGCTGTCAACTTCACATAATGAATTGGAGACACTTCCATTGGAGACACTTCCTTTGGAGACATCATTTTTTAATTCTATTTTCTCACTCAGTCTTTTGACTCAGCAAACTCCTGGGCAAGTAATAACCTCCTGATTGTCCCATTGTTGACATATGTAAGATGGAGGTAATAGTATTTACTTCATAGAGTTCTTGTGAAGAATAAATGAAAGTGTGCATGTAAAGCACCTAGCAAATAAACTGGCCCTTAATGCCAAATAAATACTAGCTATTGCCATTGTTATCATTCAGGACAATGAGGCTATTTGTGTCCCAATCACCAATCACATATGTCCGCATGGGAAAAAGTCATGTTTTGGCGCACACTGAGGTGGCGTGTTCAGACCTCTGGCCCCTTTGCTGTTGGGTTTCAGATTCTGAAGAGCAGCTCTTATCCTGGGAGGTGTTGTGTGACACATGGCAGCATGTGTTTGTATTTAGATGGAAAGCATGACTTGACAGGAGCCTCCTGGGACTCACTGCCTAATAGGTTTTCTTAATGACCAGTCAATTAAGAACTTGTATTTGCAAAGTGCTTTGCCATCACTGTTTTTCTTTCAATTCTCTGAGCCATTGCTATCATCTTACTGAGGAAACAGAGATACAGGAAGGCTTATTGACTTGCTTCTGGCCATCAGGTGTGAAATTTCAGGCAGTCTTGGAATTCAAGTCTCAAGAATCCTGCCATTCTAAACAGACAGGGTTTGGCTCTCTCAATAGACACACTCTAGAAAAAGAGACTGAATGTGGCCTGATCACCAACTGGGAAAGGCTCTAAGGGCTTTGGTCTGCACAACTGTTCTGCAGTTGTCCTCAAATCACTCAATTAATAACCTTCCTCTAACAATCATGATTTGTTCATTAAATTATTGGCCAGTATCAGAAGCAGACACCATGGAGAAGAAGGGTTTTATATCATTATATAGATATTCCAGCACAAGCATCGTAAGACCTAATCTTTAAGTAAAAAAGAAAGAAATGTCCTTTAACTTCTCTGTGAACATAGTAAATACAGTGGTACGGATAGAAACATACACATTTTATAGCCCATAAAAGGAACTTTGGTTTCTTATAAAAGAAATATCTAATAATAATGTTTATAGGTTTAAAATTTGGGACTAGGTTAACAGTGACTATTACAATATTCTCATATAAATACCCTTCATTAAATACTGGAAGAAAATAGCCCAAAATGTAGGCAACGATTATATCTGAATGGGGAATTATATAAGATCTTTATTTTCTTCTATGTACATTTTAATTTCCATATATATCATACTGAATATACATTACTTCCAAATTTGGTAAGCAGGAATACACATATATTTCTTAAGTATTCTTTATGTGTCATCTATTTTTTTTATTCTAAGGAGGACAGAATCTGTAATTACGGAAAGACAGCTTCTCTTGGGAAATACCGCTCATTATTCTAAGCTTTGTCCTCTACTCTGTATTTCAGCTTTGTAGGGACAACATAAGTTTTATCTCAGTCTGCTACAGATTTCACAGTTCAAAAATAAACAAGTCACAGAATATGTAATTACTACCTCAGTAAGTAGATCATTTTCAATATTAAAAACACCATGATACAGTTAGAAAGAGTCTCTGGCCATTTTATGTACAAGACAAATTCATTTTTTCTAATATACTTTTACCTTTATGCCAAAATGAAGGGGTGTAAATGACTAGGCAATTTGAGTTTTAAGTGTTATGGACAACATATGAAAATATATTCACAGAAATTTATCAAATATTAGCTCTGTACAACGTGCTACACTAAGCAATGTGCCAAATAAAATATAAAATTCAGTCTCCATCCTCACCATTGCCAATAACTAGGTCTTCCTCATCTTCTATCAGGCTATTTCAATAACTTCTTAAATGATCCCTCTGCTAGAATATTGCTGTATTTAAAATGCAAATATGATCATGCCTCTCTAAAAGTCTTCTCATCTCTCCTTCCCTACGGGATAAAATCCAAACTCTTCAGCATGACAAACAAGATCCTGTCTGATCTGTCCCATCTTTTCATCTTCATTTGCCAGCCCATATCCAAATTAGCTCTGGAGTAGGGCAGGGCTGTTTGAGTGCCTAGTACCTATTTCTCAATTGTTTAAAACCTAGAGGGAAGGAGGTATGTGTTTGGTACCCTCAAAATCATTGCATGTTTTAAACAATTTCTTATAAATAAAACCTTTCGAAATTATAATTTTTTAAAACCTTTATTTCCTTTTCTCCCTTTTATGGAAAGAGCCGCTTCTTGTAATTTTTTAACTCATTCAAAGGCTCTGGCATTTCTGTTTTTAACAATATCTTATCCATATAGTCATGATTTTTTTAAAGTTTTAACTCTTGTTCCTTTGTTTTGAATAAAGCTCTGCACACTATATCCTTGTAACTTTCAGAGACCTGCCTGGGTTCTAATTCAAACAGTGCAACTTGGTTGTTTGGTCTTGTACATGCCATTTAATGTCTTTAGCTCCCAAATCATCATCTATAAATGGGGTAGAAAATACAGTGCGTTAAGAGATGCTCTAAGGGCTCATCAACACGGCCTCATTGAATCCTCTGCTGGATGCAATTTGTACTTTAACTGATGCTTCAATCTGAAAGACAAAGCAATAACCCCTTTCGCTTTTAGCTGCCTTTTCAGACTTTAACTAATATATCCCTTTTAAGGAGGATGCAGGGCACTGACTGATAAAAGCAAAGTTTGCAACTACCAAACAGGAGTGACTGAGGTCAGCTAACTCCGTTTGATAGTGTATGAGTCATTTTTGACTGTTTGCCTCTTGGTGGACTGGCCTGACCTTAAATTGACCTTTTTCTATAGGCTGTAATATATTCAATTGAGAAAATACTCTTTCTGTGGGTGCTAAGTTACCTGATAAGCTTAAAGTACATTCTGCTACATGGAAGAGGCCACTACACCAAGAGGCAAAAGCAAGGACTGATGGTTGATTGGACTTAACCCCAAATGGGGTCTGCTTACAGGGTATAATAAAATGAGAAAGGAACAAGGGTGTGTTGACAAAAAAAGTGATTGTAATGACTGAGCATAAAGCTAAAGTTGAGCGAGGAAGAATGTGAGGCAATAAGGGTGACAGAGATGGTGAGAAGGTGGTGGGATTAATGTATCGTAGATACCTGTGCATTGATGTAGGAATTTTCAAGGGATGGTGCTGTAAGGATAAGAAACAGTGCTCAGAGGGTTGTTTGCTTGAAATTGAGATTATGGGGACCAGTAGCTGCTAGAGGGTTACCATAATGAAGATTTTGAGCCCACAGTGCAAGCCATCTTATGAGCACCCCTTTTCAGAATTCTGCTTAAACGAGATTTATTCCTCAGTGGGCCAGCTACCTGGTACAATAATTGCACAATTCTAAATAATTCCTTTACATTAATTTAGGCAGATGTTACCAACTTAGTTGCTTCACTTTTATTTTCACACCAGGTCCTTAAATCTGTCCCAGCCATGCCTGCTTCCCAGATTTTATTAAATAGTCTCAGGCAATTTAGATACAAATGCTTTTCCATGACTCAAAGCAAATGAGTTTTTTTTCTTTTTTCAGAAAAGATTGACTACTGCTTTCTTTTTCATAACTAAAGTATTTTGAAATGTCTTCAGCCTCATTATAATAGGTTTAGGTGTCTCTTCGCTTCCTGAGTATAATGTCTTTATTCCTATATGAAAAGTGCTTGGCAGGTGGTTAAAGCCAGTCCTCTGGCCTTGCTCTGTTTCATACCTTTCAGTCGGAATTCTCTCCTGATGGAATTCTCTCCTGATGCCGTCTGCGAGTTTTTCTGAAATTCTTAACCCTTCACAATATGCCTTTGACCACATCTCCTTTAGCCACAGTTTTATTCCTGGAGGAAATGAGCAATCTTTAGCCTTGACCCTCTAAGTGGAATCACCAATCAGGCTTCTTCCCGCTCTGACCTGGCTGTGACGGGGCCACCAGCCTGAATGACTGTGACTTCTAGAACAGCTCATTTGTCTCCTTCTCCTCCTTAACCCCAAAGGTTTCTTTTCACTTGATGCTGATGTTTTTAGGTTAATCTCATGCAACAAGGCTCAGTGCGTTGTGTGAAGTTACAAGGTAGCATTGTCACAAGCAGAGATACAGATGCCTTAAGGCGACCTGCTTAAAGCTGGAAGGCTAATTACTGGCAGAGCCAGACCTACAATTTGGGGCTCCTGACTCCCTGTTCCAAGCATTTTTTAAAATTTATTTACTGCCAAAAAACAAAGCAAACAACAAATAACCCCCCTCACACATACATACACACGTACACAAACCCAGTAAATAAAAAGCACTTGTCCACAGGGACAGAGAAGTGACCCTAATGTCACTGTGCTCCCGACGAAGGCTGACCAATCACTAATGAAGGTGCCCAGTGTAGGATCGATATGTATCTATTGATTGAAAAGAATTGATTCATCATTCCCTGTAATGTTGCCTCAGTGAAAACTGCATTTTTAGTGCCTTCTCCTAAATGCATCTGAAAATCTTCAGTACTTGTAAATACCTCCCAGAAGGTTTTGCACTGCTTTTAATTAATGTTCACTTATTACTATTGCCATTATTTATTAATGACTATTTTAAATAATATGCATACAGAGTAGTATGATTACTCTGGACACAGAGTGTCATCTATCATATAAAACCCTTCAAAGTAAGTTGCACTATTCTTGTATTAACAATGAGGAAACTGGGGTTCAGAAAGTTAAGTAATCTGCCAAAGGTCAAGTGGAGACTAAGGATTTATTACATCTTCTTGCGTGTCCACACCCTTCCCAAAGAATGAGACTGCTATCATGAAGAAGACGTGGGATTGTTTTTGTCCATAAAATATTAATTTTTAATGGCTTAGCACAAAAAAATTCTAATAAAAATGAGCACAAAAAGAAGTAACAAAAATGTAATTTTCCATCCCATCTGATTTATGAGAAACTAATAAAAGGCCAGAGCAACCGAGCAAACCTTCTAAAATTAGAATCCAACTAGATTTCAAGTAATCAAACTCTAATCAGCAGAATTGTTTACATGATATTTGTTTCACTTTGGGTTTGTCTCAGGATTTCAGCGTTAACATCATTAGATAGTACCTGTGAGAGATCAGTTAATAATTAATCATTTTCTCAGAATTGCAAACTAAGTTAAATATTACTTATGATCTCCTGGATAATAACTTGTTATTTTCCTGGATTATAAGTGCTTCAAAAATATTCACTTGTAAACAGACGTTTATGTAACATCTTTGATAATAATGCATTCATTTTAAATTTTCAAAATTCCATTTACTTAATCAAATGCAAGGAAATGTTGCTATTTATTATCTTACCCCCAAATTGGTCAAAATATATGACAAATAATAAATCAGATTTAATTGCTTTGATCCACCTTCTAGTCACTATTTAAAAGAGATGATAGAGATTTCCAAACACTGTGGAGAATTATAAAAGCAAAGGGACTCTACTGTCAATCAAATGATATGAATTCTAGCCTTTCTTCCTCAACCAATAAATACATCAGTTTTCCACCTGAGAAATGGGCACACAATTTTGGCGAGTGTTAAAAAGTCTTTACTGAGGACAAACTATGACAAAATGTTTTATCTGGTATTAGTGGTCACTGGATTTTCTAGCATCAAAATATTTAAATATTTTTAAAATTCTAACCAATAATTTGATAATGACATGTAAATTATATTAGTTTATGCTAACTGTTAGTCAAATATGGAAAAAGAGTAGCAAGCAATAAGTATTATTTCTAGTACATGTAGGTTTAAAATCTGTCAAATACATATCTACTTAAAATTGAAATGTTTATCTGCCACTGACCTAAGCACTAGTTAGCAAGTTGATTATATTTTAAAATAACAATTTTACTATACTTGTTAAATAAATCCTATCACATGTGTCTTAATAGGCATATTAGTTGAAGGAGGATTAAAAAATTAAGTCCTCATAATGACATATTGCTGGTATAATATAGTATAAAGATTGAATGATTAAAAGAGCAAAACTCTCATTATTTATGTATTATATTTTCACGTATACTGAAAACCAGAGAGCATATAGATAGATTTCCAGAAATAAGAGAATTTAGCGTGGTTGTAGTTTTATATAATAATGAAAGTGAATAGTTGCAAAATTGAAATGTTTTAAAGGGATACCATATAGTATAGAATAAAAAAATCTTGAACCTAGGATTATATATAATTAAAATGGGCAAGACTTTACTGAAGGAAAATAACATTTTTTCCCAAAGGCAATAAAGAAGTTCCAAATAGATGTAATATACCATGTTCATGAATTTAAAAACTCAGTGTGTAGAGATAACAGTCCTGATCAGTATCTCAATAGTACTTTAACATCGGTCACAGAGTTTTGCTTTTGCTTTTGTGGCACTTGACAAGCAAATTCCAAAAATTATATGAAAGTACAGAGTCAAGAATGGTAAAGATTCACATAAAAAGGACAAGGTGAAAAACTTGCTTTGTAAATACGATGGCAACTACAACACATTCTTACTCCTACAAGGTTATAGAATTTAGATAACAAAACATGATACAAATTAGCTTATAGACAAAAGAAACAGAATAGAGAAACTAAAACACATCCATATGTTTATGGATACTTTTAAGGCATTAAAATGACATTGCAAATCAGTGAAAAATTGAAAACCTATGTGAAAAAGATGAAAATTTTACTGCTACCTCACATCATATTCAAAAATATATTCAGATGGATTAAAGCCCTAAATATATAAAATTTTAGAAAATAATATAGGAGAATATCTTCTTGACCTTAGAGTAGATACAAATTTCTTCAAAAAAAAAAAAAAGAAAGAAAAAGATAAATAGGTGGGGGAAGCAACCATTGAGGAAGATTGATTTTTTTTTAATTTATATTAAAATTTTGAAATTTTGTTCTTTAGAATATACCCTAAGGAGAATGTTAAGACAAATCTTAGAGTGGGACAAGATAGATATTTCAAACACACAACTAAAAAAGATCTAGAATCCGTCCTTAATATGAAACAAACAAAAAACAAAATAAAACAATATGAAAACGAAGTAGAAAAATTGGAAAAAAGTCCTGAACAGGCTTTTCACAAAAGAGGAACTCCAACAGGAAAAAGTGCTAAATATCATTAATATCAGGAAAATGCAAACCTATTTTTAAAAAAGGCATAGTATGATATCCTTACACATCCTCTAAACTGGGGAAAAAATGTTCTGATAACTTTATATTACCAGTTATATTGGGGGAAAAGGAAATCTTATATTACTGAAGAGATAATTGCATATTCGCACATAATTGCATATTCTCACAACCACTCTTAAAATAAATTTGGTATTATGTAGCAAGGAGGTGTATAGCTAAGAATTTTGCCATTCTACTCCTCTGTAAATACCTAGCTAATCTCTTACGTATGTGCAGCAGCACTGTTCGTAATAGAGAAAACTGAAAATGACCCAAGTGTCTATCAAGAATGAAATAATAAATTACAGTATATCCAGGTAGTGAAATGTCACTCAACAGTGTAAATTGATGGACTACAGCTGCCTCCTACAATATAGATGAATCACAGAATTACATGTTAACGAAAAAGAGCAAGGCACAAAAAATTATATTGTGTGATTCTATGAAATTTAAAAATGGACAAACTAAACCATACTGTTGGAGAATGCATAAGTAGATGTTAAAACGAAAAGAAAAGCCAGAGAATGATCATCACCAAAGTCAAAATGGTGGGTAGGTTTGTGCTCACGGTGGGCAGTGCAGTGGGGTTTCGGAAGTACTGTCAGTACACTAGCTCCTGACCTGAATCATAGTTACATCAGCGTTCACCTAATCATTTTTCTTTAAAGTATACACAAATGGCTTATGCACCTTTCTTTTTGCCATAATATAACTAAAGTTTTACTTATTATTTAAAATAATCTGCCTTTCACCTAAAGCACTCTATTATTACTAAATCACCCAGGTTATAAACTGCCCATATATGTGTGGCTTTTTACACTTCTACTGCTATTTAGCTTTTTTTCCCCTTTAACTTATTTTTTTATTGCAGAAGAAACCCACGTGACAAAGGTCATTCGGTTTCCTTTCTAAAGATAATGCGTTGACAGCATAGCACATACCAGTTATTGCTTATTTCAGTGAACTTGCTGAATATCTGTAGTATTTCTTGGGTTCAAAAGAACTCTCAGATAAATGTAATCTGCAGTGATAGGCAGATGCACGGGGCACTGTTACTTCAGGCAGGGTTCTTTAAGTACTCTGACATGCACTCACTTTATCACAACATGCGTATTCCTAAGAGATAAAGAAAGTTGATGGCTTAAGACTTCCAGTAGAAATGAATTTTTTTTTGAGCATTAAGTGGGGGCTTAGGAGTGGGAGAGAAAAAATTTAGGTTTATCATCCATCACCCCCTAAGAAGGACAGTCGCAAAAGTGCGCATCCAAGCTGTGACAGAAACAAATCAGAGAAATAAAGGGTCCAAACATGCTATTCCATTTACTGTCAGCTAAAGGAACTAATGCCTTTTTTATCCCTAGTATCAGCGGTAATAAGATCTTTGAATATAATGCATGTTTCTTGGTAACTGCCTTTTTTTCTCCAGTTGCTAAGTAAGATTTCACCTTTCATCAGAAAAGAAAGATAGATGGTAGTTAACCTGCATTGAAAGTCAGAGTACCAGATAACTCAGTTTCTTTCTAGAATGCTAAATGAGTTTTTATTCTCTCTCAAAGCAGCCAAGGGATTATAAATAAGACACCAGTTCATTATTGTCTTCATGCCTCCTACAGCTTTAGAAATGTGCTGGTGTTTAAAAACATTATTTATAAAGCATTTGACAGAAAATATCTTCCAAAAGTTCTCTACTAAGTTTGGTTATTTTGACAAGTTGAAAACAAAACAAAAAACAGATTTCTAGCTTAGAGTTTATCTAGACACATCCTTTGTTAAAGTTAATTTGAAGAATCTTAAATCAAGATTGAGACAAAAGGTCAGCAGAATCAAGATGGCAGAATAGAAGGACAGGGAGCCCACCTCCTCCCACAGATACATCAAAAATATACCTGCATGTGGAACAGTTCTCACAGAACACCTGCTGAATGCTGGACGATCTCATAGAACTAGAATTGCAAGAAAGATCACCACATAACTGGGCGGGATGAAAGAAAACAAAAAGGAGTCAGGACCGGACCTGAGCCCCTGGGAGGGAGCTGTGAAAGGGGAAAGTTTCTCTCACCCCCGGAAGCCCCTTCACTGGCAGGGAGGTCAGCTGGGGCAGAAACGGAGCTTCAGGGGCCCCGAGGAAAGGCAGCAGCTGGTTTGCTGAAGGCAGAACAGAGAAATACCAGCACGGAGGGTCCCTGACACCTCACTGCATCCCTGAGCCTGAAATGTGCCTCTGCTGGTGCATGCAGGGGCTGGGTGCTGAAACTCAGGCTTCAGAGGAGAGACCTGGGAAGAGCACTGGGGTCGGCTTCACAGAGACTGCCTGAAGGGGCTGGAGCATGGTCTGGGCTGGCACTGGGGGTGTGCACAGGAAGGAGACTGGGGCTGCCTTTGAAACCCCATAATTAACCTGCATGCAGCCTCATTCTCAAGAGTGTTCACAGCAGGAGTGGCTCCACCTCCAGGAGCTCCGGGAGGTTTCCCACACATGGAGGTGGGGCTGAAACCCAAGCCAATCTCCAGGGGCCACAGTGAATTCAGAAGCAGGGCTGAAAGCTGAGTGTCCCAGCAGCTGTGTGATATGCAGGTTTACTCAGTGCCTGCAGGACATCTGAGCGGATTGCCTCCCGTGGCTGGGCGGTCTGGCTGCAGACTGCAGACTGCAGAACGAGGCTCGCAGAGGCAGGGCCGGGGCTGGGCTGACTCAGCGGCTCCCCCGGTGGGTCCAGGGTGCAGCTAAGGCAGCCCTGGTGCCTGTTCTCAGCACTTCTTAGCCAGTGGATCTGTGCTGGTGGCTTTGTGAGCACAGTTCCTGAGGGACACCCCAGTCAATTTCCTGGATTCCTATGGTTGGCATGGGGCTGAGGGCAGTGTCAAAACAGTGTGCTTTGTGAGCCTACACAATGAGAAACAAGCAACGCCACAGTCTACCAGATGCTAAGTTCAAAAAGAATGAAAATACCGAAGGAATTAAGAAAGGCTATTGACTGAAATGCAGATTACTGTAAAAAGGAACTAGAAACTATAGAAGAGCCAATTAAAATTAGAAAATTCATTTGCCAAAAACAAAAGCTGAGCTAAAGGCAATAAATAGCAAACTGGATAATTCAGAAGAAGGAATAAGTGATCTGGAACATGGAGCAGTGGAAGTCACTCAATCAGAACAGCAGATAGAAAAACAAAAGAAAAAACGAAAGCAATACACAAGGCCTATGGGATCATATAAAACATTCAAATCTACACATAATAGGGATCCCAGAAGAAGAAGAAGAAGAAAGAGAAAAGTAGATCAAAAATGCGTTTGAAGAAATTATGGCTGAAAACTTCTCACACCTAAAGAAGGAAACAGATATCCAGGTACAGGAAGCATAGAGGGTCCCAAACAAGATGAACCCAAACAGACCCATACCAAGACACATTATAATTAAAACAGCAAAAATTAAAGATGAAGAGAGGATTGTAAAGGCACCAAGAGAAAAATAGAGTTAATTACAAGGCAACTGCCAAAAGACTATCAGCTGATTTCTCTACAGAAAATATCGCAGTCCAGGAGGGCATACAAGATATATTCAAAGTCCTGAAAGGGAAAAACCTACAACTTAGCATATCTACCCAGGAAGATGATCATTTAGAATAGAAGGAGAGATCAAGAATTTCTCAGCAAGCAAAAGCTAAAAGAATACAGCAATACTAAACCTATCCTAAAAGAAATATTTAAAGCCCTTCCTTAAATAGAAAAGAAACAAGGATCTATAGGAAAGAGAAAATTATAATTGGAAAGTAAGTCACTTAAATAAGACAGTACACAGGTTAAAAAAAAAAGTTTGTGTGTAAGTGATGATAACTACAACGAACAGAAACAGGATAAAAATGAAGATGTAAAAGAGGACATCAGAATCATAAAATATGGGGGAGGAGATAAATAAAATGTACATTTTCTTTAGAATGTGTTTGAACCAAATGAATCCCAGTGTAAAGCAAGTAGACATAGTAATGGATTAACATACCTGAAAAACAGCTGAGCACAAAACAAAAACATACAATAGACTCACAAAACCAAAAAGAAAAGAACACAAGCATAATACAAAAGAAAACTATCAAACCAAAAAAGGAAAACACAAAAAGCAAAAGACAGGAAGAAGAAATACAAATAAACTGAAAAACAAGACTTAAAATGGCAATAAATACATATCTATCAATAATTACCTGAAATGTCAATGGATTAAATACTCCAATCAAGAGATGTAGAGTGGCAGATTGTATAAAAACAAAACAAACAAACAAACAAAAACAATAAACAATAAAAAAAGAGTCTACAATTTGCTGCCTACAAGAAACTTACCTTAGGGTGAAGGACACACAGAGACTGAAAGTGAGGGGATGGAAAAAGATAGTTCATGCAAATTGGAAGGAGAAGAAAGCAGGGGTAGCAATACTTATATCAGACAATATAGACATAAAACAAAGGCCATAAAGAAAGATAAAGAAGGACACTCTATAATGAAAACAGGAACAATGGAATATTACTCAGCCACAGAAAAGAATGAAATAATGGACATTTGCATCAACAATGGATGGACCTAGAGATTATCATACTAAGTGAAGTAAGAGAGAAAAGTAAGGCAAATAGTATATCACTTATATGTGAAATCTAAAATATGACACAAATAAATTTATGTGCAAAACAGAAACAGATTCAGACATAGAAAGCAATCTTATAGTTACCAAGAGGGAAAGGTGTTGGTGGAGGGATAAAATAGGAGTTTGGGATTAGCAGATATAAACTACTATATATACAATAGATAAACAATAATCCTATCCTACTGTGTAACACAGGGAACAATATTCAATACCCTGTAAATCATAATGAAAAAATATTAAAAAGAATACATATATATGTGTGCATAACTGAATCACTACTGTATACCAGACACTAACACAACAGTGTAAATCAACTATACTTCAGTAAAAAAATTAACAAAAATAAATAAAATTTTAAAAAGAAGAAAAAAGATTGAGACAATAACTAATAAAAATAAGGAGCTAGGATACAAACCAGGTTTCACAAAAATTACCTATTTTTTAATATTTATAATTGTTTATATTGTTTATATATGTAATTTTTTTATATTTTATATTGTGTCAGTTCAGAGCACTCTCAGTGAAATGTTTGTGGTTTAAATAAGTGTCTTACACAATGAAGCAATGTATTTCAGATACAGATGATCTGGATGGATAAACATATAGATAGGTATGAAAATATTTCTTAGAGAAAGAGTTCCTCCAGACATCGTTACTACTAACATCAACAAATACAGTATACAGCTTCCTGCATTATTGCTTTAAATTAACTTTAAATTCCAGAGGTCCTGAAATCAGTCCCTGGCCTATTGCTTACCCTACATTTCTTATTTTTCCAGGCCTTGTTTCCTTATCCAAGTTAATTTACTTATCCTGTAACCAAAGCACATTGTCTCCAGCTCACTGATTATTTCACTTCCTCTGATTTAATCTTCTCTGCTTGGAATAGTTTGCCTCCCCAGTACCGTCTATTATTCCGAAGAGTATTTCCAAGTGAAAATAGCCATAATAATTATAATTTATTATTATGCACCAGGCACTGCAAAAAGCATTTCATATGCTTTATGTCATTTATTCCTCATAATGAAGTGAGAATTGTTATAATTATTCTTTTTTACATAAGAAACAACTGAGGCTTCAAGAAGTTGTGGAAGACACCCAAGGTCAAAATGCTGTCTAACTAAAGTCTACATTCCTAACCAAGAGGCTAAGTTTGGAAGATGCTTTAGGGCTAGAACTAGCCTGCTTCTATTATCCTGCTCTTGTGAATTGCTGTGCCCATTGCTATGATTATTTGTAGATCCTTATTCAATTTTATTTTTTTTTCAGATTATCTTCCATTATAGGTTATTACAAGATATTGAATATAGTTCCCTGTGCTATACAGTAAATCCTTGTTGCTTATCTACTTTATGTATAGTAGTTTGTCTCTATTAATCCCATACTCCAAAGTACTCCTAATTTATCCTTCCCCCTCTCCCTTTCCTCTTTGGTAATCATAAGTTTGTTTTTCATGGCTGTGAGTCTATTTCTGTTTTGTAAATAAATTCACTTGTATTTTTTTTAGATTCCACGTATAAGTAATACCATATATTTGCCTTTCTCTGTCTGACTTATCTCACTATGCATAATATTCTCTAGGTCCACCCATGTTGCTGCAAATGGCAATATTTCACTCTTTTTATGGCTGAGTAATATTCCTTATTCAATTGAGAGATTACGTTAGTAAGGTACTCCATGTCTAACACTTGGCATTGATGACAAACACAATCAAAGCTAGAAATCTGCTTCTGAAAGGAACATAATGAGCAAAAGGTTAGGACAAAGTATCTATTAATAATAACTTTAATGTGATTCTGCATTTCTCAGTTCTTTGACTATTACTTTGTCTTTCAATTACTTTTTGCTGTATCTTTGCTGTACATTAAAATACAATCTTATTAAAAGTGCCAGCTATATCTTTTTTATTCTGTATACCAACCCTCATATCACACTGGGCCCATGAATAAATTGAAAAAATCCATATTTTAATACCTAGATAAAATTTTTTAAAAATAGGGAGCATAGTATAGATGAGAAATCACACAGAGGTCCCAAAATAACTATCAAGAATATCCATTTCCCTCTCTTATTTTATGTAGTTTATGATACCATAAATTATAAATCATGGAAAAGTGATGGTACTTTTGATAAAAATAAAATTAACTGGACAATGTAATTTTTGTCTAAATGTATCAGAAATATAACAGGTAACAGTGTCAAAAGCATCATATTTAGCCACAAGATTCTGGGGTGTTTTGAATCATCTAATCACTTGCCTGCACAAGTCATTTAATTTTTCCAACTAATTTGTAAAGGGATCTGGTAATTTCTAATATACCACATTTTTAAGAATCAAATGAAATTTGCATGAAATTGTCATAAAAATCACAAAATATTGTATAAATGTGCATTTTTATTTTCTAATTTTTCAAAGAATTCACAAACAATCTCAGCTTCTAGTTGGTTTCAACCAAGGAGTAGTCTACTAAAAGCTGAACAGTAGGAAGATGAATGGGAGATGGGGTAAAGGATGAACTGATGAGGGTCAGTGATGAGGTTGGTGGCAGCAAGTTTAGAAGAAATTTAAAGTGGCAGTGTGAGCCAAATGAAAATGCTGCATACTATATGATTCCAACTGCATGATGTTCTGGAAAAGGCAAAACGATGGAGATGGTAAAAAGTTGAGTGGTCGCTAGAGATTAGGGGAGAGGAAGGGATGCACAGGCAGAACACAGGATTTTTAGGGCAGTAAAACTACTCTGTGCACTGCTGCAGAGGAGGATCATGTGATTACACATGTATCAAAATCCATAGAATGCACAGCACCCAGAGTGAACCCTGGTGTAAACTACGGACTTTGAGTGATAATGATGTGTCAGTGTAGGTTCATTAATTATAACAAATTTACCACTCTGCTGTGGGATGTTGACAGTGGGGGAAGATGGTATGTGTAGGAAACTCTCTGTGCTTTCCACTCACTTTTTCTTTGAACCTAAAACTCTCTAAAAATAAAGTTTATTAATTTTTTAACAAAAGGCAATGTGGAAAACACCGTGAGACTCAGATTCTCATCTCACAGAAAAAGATAATTACTGTTATAAAGAATCTGGTGGAAGTACACCAAAATAAGAGCCAAAGATCTTGGTGCCGGTTCTGCCTCCACTGTATTTATCAGCCTCCTATAACTTGGCATCTCATCTGTCATGCAGCCACAACTCCCCAGAACCTAGACTGGTGTCTGGTACCTAGGATGGACTCAATAAATATTTTTGAATGAATGAATGAATGAGTACATGAATGGACCATACTTCCCTCATAGGGTTGATGAATCAAATGAGATAATGTATCAAAAAGTGCTTTGTGAGCCATAAAGAAATAGCTATATGCAAATACTACTAACTAACAGGAAGTCCATTTTTAGGCTTATTGTTAAGAAAGTTTCAACAAAGCTTTTCAACAGTTAAATGAGTTACTTTCAAACTGCTGAACTCCCTGTCCCTTAAAGTATTTAAACATTGAAATATAATGACCCTTTATCAGATAAGCACTAAAAGTAACTCCCACCGTGAGTACCAGAATGAATGCATAAAGTCCCACACAATTTTAAGATTCTGTAATTCCTTCATGAATAATAGCCAACATTTACAGAATGCTTATTGTGTGTTGGGCCTGGTGCTAATCAATCTGCATTCCCTCTCAATCCTTAAGGCAGTCCTTTGAGATAGATAATGCTATTGTATCCGCAAAACAGAGGCTCAAAAAAGTTAAAGAACTTGTCCGCATCACAAGCTAGGAAGTTACAAGGGAAGGATTTAAACCCACATTTATCCAACTCCTAAGCCTTCATTTGAAAGTCTTTATCACTGCAGTACACTGTCTCGTGAAAGTATCAATGTCTCTTTGACTCATTAATTAAATCTTTGTTCCAGTTTTCTTGCTAAGTGACTACTGGTAGCTGTTGGGTGATTCAAGTCTATTTCATGATTCTTACCAAATCAAAAGTAGCATTTCTGACTTCATTAATTCCTTTAGCCAAAAAAATAGTATAGGATGCAGGAAAAGAAGCAAAAAAAAAATTTTTTTTTTGAGTTAAAAAAAAAAAGACTAACTTTTTTGAAAAGGTGTCACCAGCACAATATTCCAGCAGTACTGCTGAAGATGATGAAACCAATTGGAGATTCAGGCTTCATCTGACCAGACATCGTTATAAACCTTACAATAATATATTTTTTTGTAAGTGATTTGCTACCCTAGGCATATGAAAATGTTTCATGTAAAAAAAAAAGAAGAAAATACTTCATGTAAACATCTAATTACCAATCCTAAATTTTAAAGAAGCACATTCCATTAGAAGGCACTTTGTGCTTCGGATAATATGAACATAGTTCTGCCACTCATTTCATATTGTTTAAGGTAGTGTTGTCCATCCTAACTGTATGTGGCCTCCATATAAGGAGTTGATTCTAACTTAGGCTAGTACTCATTGACTCTTGGTAATTATGTCAAGAACCGCCCCCACTTTTTTTTTAATTAACCCACATTCACCTAAAGACTCATATAAGCAAAAATATAAGAATATTTTAAGTTTCCTTTCTAAAGGGGAACTCTAAGAACTCATTTGCATTGAATCTGTAACCATATCTAATCCAGAACAGGCAATAAAGAAGGGTAGTTACTAGCTTTGTGCCAATGACCTGCATTTGTGTACACCTGCCTAATCATATCTAGAAAAAGCAGCTTGCACAATGGATTCCATAGTTGGTCAGGTATCTAAATCATAAGCAAAGATCTTCCTGTCTGGGTTTCTTGAATGGGTTCTTTCAGTTGTAGAATTTTATAATGTTTAGAACTGCAAGAGACGTTACAAACCACTTAGACTAACTCCCTCATTTTATAGGTGAAAAAAAATTGCCTCTAAGTGAAATGACTTATTTAGTGGCACATTATCAGTGGGGCAGGAGAAGACTTAGACCTCAAGTGTCTCAATTCCAACTTTTCTTCTGATTCCATGATTCATAGAGGAGTTCGTAACTGTGCTGCAATATAAATTCCTATCATTTTCAGCTTTTTACAGTGGCATTGCCTGCCCAACTTCCAACCCCCGCCTCCAAGTTGCAATTAAAACAGTACAGATATTCATCAGAATGAATCAGATGAATCAAGAGAAAGTAGTATTAACTTAATAATGTATTTTTATAATATATAAAATATATTTTAAATATATTTTAAATATAATGTATTTAATCTTCTTTTATTGTGTTCTTAGTATGTGATTGAGACACATCTCATGTGTACGAGACAGCAGACGTTATTTAAAAGCAAGTCTTTAAGTTTTCAGTGTTTTTTAAACCTCATTTTAATTGTAGCAGAAAAAAAATGAAATGACCGATACGATACATTTAAAGGAAGACAAAGTAGAAGATACTTTCTTAAGAATACTCATTCATGCGTTTATTTATTCACTCAACAGACACTTTGTTGGCACTTAATCTGAGCCAGTCCCCATGTGAGACATGATGGATACAATAATGGACACAAATAGACTTGAAACTGTGTTCATGGAACTTACAATGAGGAAGCAGGCCTCAAAGAATTGTCACACTAATTAATCAATAATAACAAATTGGGTTAAGGAATTGACTTTTCTTTCTGAAGGATAGAAATCTGATCCTATGCGTGTGTGTAACAAAAGAAACAGACAAGGCTGGGAGTAGTCAGGGAGGGCTTCTCAAAGGAGGTGATACTTAAACTGAGAACCAAAGAATAGTTATCAGTTAGCCAGAAAAAGAAAAGGTAGTGAGAGTGGAGTGAGGGAGCATTCTAGACCCAAAGCCTTGTTGCTGGCATTTATGCTGCATTTTTCCATTCAAGGAACAGAGACCTGTCCGTCCACTGAGAACTTTGTATATGAAAAATTGATTTTGTCTCATCTGTAGAGAATGAAGCATAAAATATGGATCATGCTAAACAAATATTAAGTGAATGAAAGAATGAAAAGCAGTTGTTAGCATAAGATTATGAAATTCATTTAGCACCTGAGTTTTCTCTGGGTCCAGAGGTAACAAGATTGCCATAAAAATAGCAAGAAAAACTGAATTGCCTTGTTTAAAGATGCCAAAGGTAATGATATGCTTTTGAATAACCATCCTCCAAGTAAAACACCTGATCAGGACTATGAATTTTTTAAAAAATGATTCATAATATTTTAAACAATTTTATGATATTATATAACATTATTAGTTTTAAATCCATGAATGACCCCAATTTTGTCCCCCAGCTAAAGTGAATACTATTTAAGTAATTAGACCTGCATTCAAAACTCAAAATATTGTCACTGAAAGCAAAATGTACTTTTTCTTTTTCTTCCATAGTAGGTGAGATTTAAAATGTCTAGCTAGTCTACTTAAATTTTCCCGTCAGTGTAAATGTCTACCACTCTTATCTTTTCCTGGTGCCCATCACTCACCCTGGCCTTCTCTCTGGCCCTACGCCCCAACTCATTGTAGTCTCAGGGCCTTTGTACCCGTGATTCCCTCTGACAGGAGTATTCGCCTGGATTCTGAATGGCCTGGCTGCTTCCCTCTTATCATTTAGATCTCAGTTTAATGTTACTATATAAAAAGACCTTCCCAAGAGAATATGATTCAGGTAAGAGAATATGACACAAGATCTGGCCTATAATAGACACTTCTCAAATAATAACTATTTTTTTTTTACAGTTTTAATTATTTGCTTATTATTTATTTATTTATTTTTATTGAAGTATAGTCAGCTTGCAGAGTTGTGTTAATTTCTGGTGTACAGCACAGTCATTCAGTTATACGTAAATATATATATTTCTTTTCATATTCTTTTTCCTTATAGGCTATGACAAAGTATGACAAGGTATAGTTCCCTGTGCTATACAGTAGGACCTTGTTGTTTATCTGTTTTATATATAGTAGCAGGTATCTGCAAACCTCAAATTCCCAATTTATCCCTCCACACCTCCTTTTCCCCTCTGGTAACCACAAGTTTGTTTTCTATGTCTGTGAGTCTGTTTCTGTTCTGTAAATAAGTTCATTTGTGTCATTTTTTGTTTGTTTCCACATATAAGTGATATGGTATTTTTCTTTTTCTTTCTCACTTACTTCACTCAGAATGACAATCTCCATGTCCATCCATGTTGCTGCAAATGGCATTATTTTGTCATTTTTATGGCTGAATAGTATTCCATTATATAAATATACCACGACGTCTTTATCCATTCATCTGTGAATGAACATTTAGGTTGCTTACATTTCTTGACTATTGTAAATAGTACTGCTAAGAACACTGGGGTGCATGTATCTTTTCAAATTAGAGTTTCCTCCAGATACGTGCCCAGGAGTGGGATTGCTGGATCATATGGTAATACCAACTGAATACCTTCTATTATTCTCAGGATAGTGATAGCTACTTTATACATTGCTAGTTCTTGCTACTACCATATAGATATTAGCATCCCTGATTTTACAAATAGATTATTCAGAGAGAGTAAATTGCTTGCCCAAAGTCACTCAGCCCTTAAGTGTCAGAATCCGATTGTCTAAAATTAAAAAAAAAAAAAAACTGCATGTGATTTTGTACCACATACATTTTGATTAAAATAAGTCAAATGCATAATTGATGCAGTTATACTGGATTTACGTCAAAATGATTAAGACGGTTAGACTAATGTGGGTTTTGATTGTCCAGTAGCTTCACATTCTCCAAACCTTTTTATCTGTGACATTGCTTAAGCCCTAAACTCCACTGAAATTTTAACTTATGCTTGATTTCCTCATATTCTTCAGTCAAAACTGGCTTAAAATTTCTCACATACTGATAGTTATTCCCTACCTCCTCAATTAGTCTTGTTAATAGCCAGGCTGTTTCACATAGGGGGAAAAGGGATCAGTGCATATCTCAGGGCACTGAGCCATGTTTCATATTCTTCTACGTCATCCCCAGAGGAGGGCAGCATCCTGAGTGCCTATGGCTGGGTGCAGATTGGAGGTCAGAAACTGGGAAGCTGTCTTGTTCTGAGAAGGATCTTGGTGAGAAGAAAACTTCAAGACAGTTCAAAAAAATAAATAAAGCAAAAAATCAGACATTCTCTGGATTTGGGTGCTAACTGTAACATAGAAAAAAAAAAATCACTAAACGTTAGCCTGAGACAAAAATTCTGGACTTATGAGTAAATGGGTGAAAAATATCTTAGAAACTTAGTCCACTATATATAAAATAGATAAAAAAAACAAGTTTCTTTTGTATAGCACAGGGAACTATATTCAATATCTTGTAGTAACCTTTAATGAAAAAGAATATGAAAAGAAACATGAATGTATATGTATGACTGAAACATTATGCTGCACACCAGAAATTGACACAACATTGTAAACTGACTACACTTCAATTTTTAAAAAATGGAAAAAAAGACAAAAAAAAGTAAAAAAAAAAAAAAGGAAGAAATTTAGTCCACAGTCTTCATTTTATAGATGAGAGAAATAAGATATAGATTTAAAGTACAGGTCAGCTTACAAGTGAAGGCAGAAGAGGGGTTTTGTGCCGTCTACTGTTGTTTACCTTACCCGACACCACCATACATCAAAATCAGTTAACTGATGTTGGTTTGTTCTGTTCAAAAAGTAACTTGAGCTGAGGATTGGAAGAGCTGCTCTCCCAGAGAGAACTAATAAAAAAACATAATAAAGTGCATTCTTTTAATATTAAAGAGCTTAGCCATGGTCAAGCTTCCTAATTAGGTCAGTATAATTTAAAATGGACTAAAAAACCATCCCGGGTGGGGATGTCAAAAATTCATAATTTTACCCTGAATGCTATCTTAGTGACCTTAGAGGTTTCAGAAGAGCAATAATTTATTTCTGCTTCCTAAGAGATCTAGATATTTATACAGGCAGCAGACTAAAAAGAAAATGCAAAAACTCACACAAATTCCAGGAGTAATAAAGATTGCGAGTTTTTATAAATACTTGTCCTTTTCCTTCATCTGCATTAAGATATGCTGACAGGTTTCATGTCCAAGTTAACATGAAATAACAGAGTACTCAGTTCAGAACAACTACAAGATAAATGATTCAATGCCAGCTCAACTATGGTTTTTACTAAAAAGTTCTCAGTTTGGGGCCATATACGATTCCACAGGATCTTCCAGCTTTAGAAATATCTCAGTGGAAAAGTTTAGAATCCAGTGCAATCACTCTGAAAGCATTTACCTAGACTTACTGTGTTTGGTTTTAATTTCTCTCTCTTTGTAAGATCAATTTCTCATTAGTGCTAAGCCCAGTGCTTCCAGGGGAAAATAAAAAAATGCATTGAGTTGAGATAGGTTTTTACCAAACTATTCAAGAGCCTATAAGGAAGAAATAACTTTAATATAAAATAGAAAAAAATGTTATAAATACACAGGTTTAATCTAGTTAATAGTGATTCAAAGTATGGTTCAAAGAAAGAATAGCCACTAAGATTTTAGTAGCTTTCTATTGTCAGTAAGGAAAGACTGACACGGTCATGCTAATACACACACCATGGTACTATGAAGTGTACCTCAACCTGTGAAAATAATTTAAAAAAAAATTATCAGTGAAAATGAATCCTAGCAAACGAAGTTAACTCAAAATGCCTTCTGCTGTCTCCTTCTAAGATTTTACTCCTTGCCTCCTCACTGCAGTTGGAAAACAACATGGACCCTCATGGAAAAAAGATGGTCAGAGAAATTAACATACACTAAACATGGTAGTTAACCAGATACGATGATGAGGGATTTGAGCGCTGATTTATTGGCCACTTATTGTGTCATTACGATACTTGTTCCTCAGGTAGTTTTCAGCCTAGGAAAAATATTTGTAGCATAATTTTCTGAAATCTGGGATACTAAACAATGTATTACACGTATAAAAGGACAGAAGAAGACTATATGGATAAGAAGATAATAATTCAAGATCGGGGAACATCACTCAGGTGTGATTTGAGCAACAGCCAGGAGTTAGAGAATGATAAGAGTCTACCAGAGAGATGAGGCGGGGAAGCAGGAAAAATTCCCGTCTGGATAGAGGAAAACTATTTGCAAAGACTCAAGATCGTGAGAAAACATACACTCTTCACAGAATGACAAGTGGCTCATTATGAGTAGAAAGTAGGATGGGTGTAGAAGTGAGAAGGTAGTTAGGAGTTTGAGATGAGGTCAGAAAACCAGAGCGAGACTAAGATTATGAACCATATCATACATGATGCCAAAGGGCTTGGGATTCTGTCCCGAATGCAGTGTGGAGACTTGGATGGACATGAAGTCGGTGGTAACAGGACCATACACCACGCTCTGACCAACGTGTTGAAATAGGAAGTGGCCTGACACTGAAGGCAGAGGTCGCAAAATTGCAAAAACCTAGATGAATTTTGATGAGAGCTTCAAATAAGGTTGTAGCAGTAAGAGAAAGGAGTACTTTTACGTTAAGCCTGAAACTCAAAGCTGAGAACAAAGCTGCACTGAGCACCCAATATCCTGAAGAGGCAACTGAAAACTTAGGAACCAGGTGGTTCATCCAGAGCACGGGTGGCTGAACCCGCTCTGCTTGCCTAAACATCACCCCAACATAGTGTTACCTCCCCATCCACACCCCTCTCCGCCCGTCACTTCTGTGTGTGCAGGAGAATGTTGGCCACAGGGGAAGGTGTTCTTTGCAGGCCTTGGCTTAATGGGGATTGTGAGATTTATTTTCCTTACCCTTCCCACCCTACTGCGACACACGGAAGGAAGAGAAAAGGTGTAAAGGGACACCGATCTCCACTCTCCTTGAAGCCACAGGGTCCCGGGTTCAAGTCACTGGTCAGGGCTGAGCTGAGGGGCGGGAAGAGAGGAGCAGGGAAGTCTGAGATAAATGTTCCCTTTGTGACAACTGAAAGTTATCTAGAAGCTGTGAGACCTTCTTGGATGTTCGAAGCAAGTGGAAAAACGGCTTAGACAGAACATGGTTATTAGGCAGTGGTTAGAAAAGGTAAAACCAATTCATGTTGGTTACCCGCTGCATTTAGACTCTCCAATAAGCCAAAATCAAGAGAATAGATGTAAGAGATATTTTAAATATGCAATAGATCTGGCTTGACCAATTTATGATGATGCAAAAGGAAAAGTAAACGATGACTTCTGAATCAATAGTCTGAATTTTGCCCTGAGCTTCCAAAAAGAAATACTCTAGGCTTTCTGTCTTTGAGCACAGTTGCATCACCTATAAAATGATTGTATGGTAGTTCTTAACCTTGTTTTCATCACAGATTCCCTTGAGAATCTGGGGAACGTTACATAATGTCTCCACAAAAATAAGTACATGCACATTCAGAATTTTCCATACAAATTCATGTAAAATAGGAAACATTGGAACTAGAAGTCAAGTTGAGGGAAAGGGTTGAGTGTAGTTCAGTCTATGTTGTTTGAGCTGTCTGTAACAAATCCTTGCAGAGATATCCTTTAGAAAGAGGACAAGTGTGTGTGTGTGTGTGTGTGTGTGTTTTAATTACTATTTATTTTAATGGCAAACACCTCCTGATAGTCAGCTCTGACAGAGAGGCTGCCTCCACCTCACCCTTTCTTCAGAGCCTGGATGTTCTGAAATCACTCGGTGGCTCAGCACAGAAGGTTCTGTCGTTTTTTCAGGCTGCCTGCAGTGACGCTCAGAGCCAGGAATGAGGCCTGTTAATTACAGTAACGTCTGCACTTAAGCTTTCTCTCTTGCTCTGCAAAGGCTGCCATACACGTCTTTCTGTGTCAGCTCACTTCTTCCTTCCAGCTAAACTGCATCTAAAGGGAAGAGCATGGGGACAGCACGGCCCTCCTGAGTGCGTATTGCCCTGAGCTTTTTAAACATCTTACTGATCAAGTCCCGGAGTGTGAATTTCTCTCTTTTTTCATCGTCTGTAGGAAACATGTGTCTTCTCTTGTTACCCTTGAGTCTTTGCTTCTGTCAGTTTCTATTGTAGGTCAAAGCTTCTATTAAGCGTATGATCTTATGCAAAACTTTCTTCTGATGTTTACTTCGGGTCAATGTATAGCGGCTGCAAGTGCAGTATAAATTTTGGAATCCAGCAGGGCTACTGTGACATCTTGATAGTTACTTCGTCCTCTGTGCCTCATTTTCTTCCTTTTCCTTTATCAAATGAATGTAAAAATATATCCTGGAGTCTTTGTAAGAATTAAAATGCATTAAAAGAGCTTTTTATAGGGTCTGGCAAACAGTAGGGGCATGATAAATATCATCAAAACAAACTATGTGCCATTTTACTTTTTTGCACAGGGATTTTCAGTGCTCTGGACATCAATTTCTCCATCTATCAGATGAATCAGTTAAAGTATATCCAGTTTATTTCTGTCCCCATTTATTGAGTTGGAGTTTATGAACTATTGTAGAGTTTATAAAGAGACAAAGTAAAAGAGGTTATGAGTCAGCAAGATACTGACCAGCAAACAAGTATACAAAAGAGCCTGGCTGAAGTCAAGGCACTGCCACTTGCTGAATAGCCTTGAATAAAGCAATAGACGATGAGGAAGCATAGTTTTCTCATTCATAAATGAAGCCAGCAATACTCAACTCACATAACGGTTAGAAGCCTTCTGTGAAATAAGGTGTGGAAGGTTAGCATTATGCCTGACACATTAAAAAGTGATCAGTCAATGTTTGTTATTAGCAGAACCCATTTTAAGACCTTTATAGGTCCGAGGCTCTCTTACAAAGTTTGCATCCCAGATTTTATCAGAAATAATAAATGTGCCTACATCTCACATAAAATGTGCATTTTGTTATAGAATATTTCAAAATATTTTTAGGAGTGTATCATTGAAAGTGTTACTGTAATAGTACAATTTTATTATAATGTTAGGATGCTAACTCTTTGTCATGTATCAGTGGGAGAGATAAGTTGGGGCTGACTAATTGTTACAATATTCCACTGTATTATTTTCAACACTGGAGTTGTTTTAGATTGTTTGAACCAATAATTTGTTTCAGGTCTCAAGTCTTTATGTAGGGCCCTTGAAAATGCTGAAGCTGCAGCGCTCAACGGATGAAACACACAAGCTCTCGTGTACTAAGGGAAAATGTGACAACTGCTATTTTGCTTCTGAGGAAGCAAACACAAGGCAGGAGTAATCCTCACTAAAGAGAATTAAGGAGGGGTTCAGGTAGATGGCATCTTTCAGCAGTGATAAATAGGTGGGAGTCTAACCACTGAAGGGTGTATGGTCTTATACAACTAGTGCAAAGTCTCCAGGTAGAGGTTTGAACAATTCAGAGATGTGCAAGAGATCCACGGGGGGATGGCAGGAGGAAAAGGAGAAAATGGGATAACATGTTTGTTTTACTTATAATTATGATTTCTAATTATTATCTGTTTACAGTGATCTTAGTATTATTAGTGTAGCACCCTCTGTGTGTGTGATGCATATATAATTCACAAATGAAAATAAACACATATTGAAAATGCATTACGATTTGGAGACCTGAGGTGGGAGATCAGGGCTGACGGAAGTCGTGACGATTTGGTGCAGACTTTCGGCTGTTCTATTAAGGAGGAACTATGTTTCTCTGTAGGCTATAGGCAGCCATGAAAATTTCACACAAAAGAGTGAGCTGTAATCTAGGAAGTTAAATCCAGAGGCAATGTGCAATTTGAACAAAAGGAGTGAAAGACTAGAGTTCAAAAAAGAAATCAGAAAAAAAAAAATCAACAGGCTTATCAGTAAATTATTTTACCTATCTCTCTCCCAAACCAGGAGAAGACTTACTAAAATTCAGCCCTCGAGTGAGATGCCATCTCGTCTGAGGTGCCTGCCCTAATCGCGCTCACATCCGCCAGGTTGGTGAGCTGCCCCTCCAGACTCTCCAAATAGTTTCCTGAGCTTATTCCTTCCCCGAATGTGACACACAGAATGTGAATTTCTTGCTTATTTGTCTGACGTTTCCTCCATTACTTGCAATTCCTAAGGGTAGGAACTGGGACGTATTCATCACTGTATCCCAGATACGTTCTGCAGTGCCTGGAATACAGAAGCTACTCAGTAAGTTGCTGATGAATCTGAGACACTTCACTGTCTCCCTTGCTTCCAGCCATTCAGCAGCCTAATTCCTGCCTCTTCAGGTCTCAGCTTAGATAACACTTTCTCCAGAAAAGCGTGTCTCCATTCGCACAATCTCCTTTAATTATAATTGCATGTATAATTGTTCTTCCTATTAAGAGGATGGTTATTTCATTTGTCAAATCGGGGAAACAAGGTAAAGGTAGAGTTTTAAGTTCCTTCAGCATTAAAACTTGAATAGCCAGACTGTTCGGGGGAATATGCAAGAGGTCCTGTAGCATGAAGGTGATGACCCACACACTCAACCCAGATGACCTCTAACTAGCTTCTTAGCTCCGGGGCGAGGAAAGCCTCTGCAGAGATGCTCTCTTTCAAACCTGGGTTCTCTCCCCTGATCTGATTCGTAGCTACATCCTCAACCCTAGATTTGATGTAAAAAATCTATACGGTTCTCATTTCAAAGGAAGTATGTCCTGTTCAGAGAAAGTAAGTAGAGTCAAAAGCAAAGGGTACCGGTATCTGTGTCAGCTCCCGTGGTCCCACAGCCCCGGGTCAGCGTGATGCAGCGGCACTCTCTCTCGCCCAGTCCGCCTTTCACCGCGAGGAGGGCGGTACCTCTTCTTTCTGCTGTTCATGACTGGCTGCCAGCAGCACAGGGGCCATCATGCTTCTCCGGATGTCATTAGCTACCTTTCCTAAAGGCAAAATCACTGTTTTGATCTGTTGTTAGATCTCTTCTCTGTTTTATAAACATATCATCCTCACTTCTGATTTGTCCTCCTTTACTCATTTTGTTCCTTTTTTTTTCTAAAAAGCTTTCTTCTACCTATCCATTTTTTTTCAGATCCATAGCAAATCTTGTCCACTTGTTGCTGAATTCTTTCAAGTTTTATTGGTCTTCTTTTCTGAGCTGCCCAATAATCGTAGCCTGGTATATAATTTTGTCGCTCTGCAGTCCTTGTGTGAACAATTCAACTGTTAGAACTTTATGGACAGAGGTTGTCTCTTAAAATTTCCTTTACATCTTCTGTCATGTCTGGCATGACACAAGAAGTACAATAATCTTCAGCCCTACTGAGCAGACATTTCTGGTTTTAATGCTAGGCACGTGGTATGATTGTGCTTTCTTCACTTGAGACCATGCGCCTTTCTTTGGCCAATGAAATGTCGGAGTAGAAGTGCTGTGTGCCGCTTCCACGCAGCAACTGCAAAAGCCACAGTGTAGTTTGTCATATCCCTTTTTTTTTTTTTTTTTCCTATCTTGGTAACTGGGAAACCACTTCAGCCTGGATCCCAGAATGAAGGTTAATATATTGAAGAGCACTCCAGCTGACTCTCAATGGATGGCATCTGAAAGATGTCAGTTGCTCTTGGTACTTGGGAGAGCCAACTACCAATGTGATAACATAGGATCATAAACCTCAGATATTGGGCCAGATGAGTGAAAAAGCAATCAGAGAGAGCAGAGGAGACTTATATGGAACAGATGTGCACCTTCACTCTTGCCATGAGCAGAATCTTCCTCTTCTGTGGTACTTGCAAGAGTACGGATGCACAAAAGTCTTACATAACCATTAGTCCAAACCAAGTTAAACTGTCGTATTTGTAGGATAAAAATAGCCAAATATTGGAAATTTCATATAGTGCAAATAAACAGAAGTAGGACCAGGAGAAGAAAATAAGAAAGCTATAAGAAGAAATATGGCATCTTTGAATGAGCTATTGAATTTTATAGTATCTTATAAGAAAACCTGAATTTGCCTGAATATACCCAAGAGAGCTGGTAATATGCTAGAATTAATTTTTTACTATTGGACTAAATATTTTATCCATGACTAAGTCAAAACTAAAGAATCAAAAGCCATGAAAAACGGAAGTTTCTCATAGCCTTCAAATAAAGATCAGGTATTTTCCACAGTATACGAGGTCCTGCGTGATCTTGCTGTCTACCTCTCCAGCCTCACCCTGGGCCACTCCCCACTCCCCCTTTCCATCTGCCATCACACTTGGCCATTTGGTTCTTCTCGGTTTTGTGGTCTTTCCCATCTCAAGGCCTTTGCAAGTGCTGGTCCCTCTGCTTTCCCACACTCCGCCCAGTTGGCTCTCTCTCATCCCTCAGCTCTCAGCTCTCAGCTCAACGCTTTCCTCAGAATAGACTCCCCAAACACCCTAAATAGTTAAGATTTTCATAGTAAGAACTTTCCCTGGCACTCTCTACTTTTTCTTCTCTAAAATTTGTCATAAATTTTATGTAAAGTTTTGAGTAAATTTTCAATTCTGTCTACACACACCACAAAAGTGCAATAATTTGCATATATCACCAAGTTAACACTTTTGAAAAGCTAGTTAGATATAATTATGATAGTTTTCCATGTAAGGAAAGAGGTTAAGTAATGTCAGGATCACACACGTGGTCGTCAAGGCAGTGATTTGAACTCAACCCTCTCTGACTTTAAAGCACATGGTTCTAATTAACAATTAATTATTCTATGACATGATATCCACTATGATATGTACTAGAAAGAAATCCAGTCTGAAGGTCAGAGCATGGCAGCAGGTAAATGGGTAGTACTCCCAGATTAGTCGTCCACTTGGAAGGATCTAACCTAGGTTTTGTGGTGTCTGACAGGCAAGCCACACACAGAAATGGAGCATCCAGAAAATGGTCCTGAAATTTGGAGATCAGGACAGGCACCAAGCAGTTAGCAAGAAATTCCTGCAAGAGAGGCATAAGCACAATGGTAGATTGTGGTACTGGGCGGGTTAACAAGGCAGAGATCCAGTGATTAAGTGCAAGATGAAAACCAAAGCATTGCTCCAGGTCTAGGCAGAAACTCAAGGAAAAGTTTAGAGCCCAGAATATAGTAAGCATGCCCTGATACTGAATGTTAGAATTCTGGTTTGCATTTGTAAAATTTCTCCCTACCCACAACAGACTTCCACCTTACCTCTCCCTTACCATCCTACTCCAAGTTCAAGGATGTCTCAGCAGAATTAATATCCAGATCTGAAGATTCCAAATGTAGAAGAAACATAGTAATAGCATAGGAGAGAAGACAGATAAAGAGGCTGGAAATTGCAAAGAAATATTAATTCAGTATTCAGTTACCTAAGTAATTATGTTTGCAATAGCCAGACATGAGAATGTAAATCACATTTATTGTGTATTCAATTTTTCCTTTCCTAAGTTAGAAAAAAAGAGCCTATCTGATAAGGATTTGCAGTTTGAATCAGGAGACAGGCTGTTGGTTAAATGACACTGCCACTTGACAGATGAAAAGCATCATAGGATTCAAAATTCTTCACCCTCCAAGTGGATTGGTGGCCTAAAGTACAGGAGTGTTCATAAACTGTCTTTAAAAGGAGAATATAATATATTGCCTCCTGTCAGTGAGAAAGGACTTATCTTAAATCAAGAGCTGAAATACTCCCAGTATCTAAGATACGTTCATTTCTTTAAAGGAAGTGAATTTTTAAGCCAAACTTCTCACCGGCTAGATAGGAATTTATACCAATCAGTAAACTCCAGACATTTTTAAGATATTAACAGTCTGCACAAATTGTAGTAGTTTAGCTAGAGTTCAACCAAGTTTGACATTCTCACAAGAGAATATATATATATATATATATATATATATTTCAAATATATCTTTTTTGTAGCATGTGTATCTTCAGGATTGAAATGGAATAAATACATTATGTTCCATACTTATAGAAACTGAACACTATCTAAATAACGAACAGAATTTTTTTTGACCATCTTGGATGGTCTATACGACTTTATAGAGAACACTGTGTTTTCCAAATGTATCATTAGTGTCCCTCCTACAGGTAAATTACAGTCCAATTCTGTTTCTAGTTTGGCTTGCTTCTAACTTTGTCTCCCTTCTCACGCACTGTAAGTCAAATTTGATCCATATTGAGAACAGTGTGATGTTTTAAACTGATCTCTTTATTGATGACAATGTGTAAGTACAACTTCATAAGCAACACGCAGTAGCCTAGGATCTAATCCAGTTGTTAGAAGGTCATTGCCGTCAAAAATCATCAGTTCTGGGCTGACTGACAACATGAATACACATTTTGAAGTAACATACAGGATGTTGACAAACAGATTTAGTCACTACTCTTTTTTTTAATTTTATTTTATTGAGTTAGAGTCAGTTTACAATGTTGTGTCAATTACCAGCGTAGAGCACACTTTTTCAGTTGTACATGAACATATATATATTCATTGTCACATTCTTTTTCACCATGAGCTACCACAAGGTCTTGTATATATTTCCCTGTGCTATACAGTAAAATCTTGTTTATCTGTTCTATATATACCTGTCAGTATCTACAAATTTTGAATTCCTAGTCTGTACCTTCCCACCTCCCTCCCCCCGGCAACCACAAGTTTATATTCTATGTCTATGAGTCTGTTTCTGTTTTGTATTTACATTTGTCTTTTTCTTTTCTTTTCTTTTCTTTTCTTTTCTTTTCTTTTCTTTTCTTTTCTTTTCATTACTCTTGTACCTTAAATTGTTTAATACAATCATGTTGCCACAGAAAAACTATCCTTTTCAGGAATAGGAGGATCCAGTTCTAGGATTTTAAGTTCAGTGGGTTCACTGGTTTTCCACCAAAAGCAGCACAGACTGTGAAATCATCCTTCCTAAAAGAAGTCAGTCTAAATTCTCGTGTCGTATCAAATAAAACCACAACAGCTATTTCTATCATGTCTCACATTGCTTCAGTAGGTTAACACACTGGTGAAATAATGGGTTATATTTCAGGAGCAAAAGAGGGAGAAAAGGACAAAACTTCTAATTAAATTTGAAATCCATACATTTCTGGAGCAATGAATACACAGGAGAATATGGTAATCCTGAATGTCAAGCTCATTTTCACTAAACTTCTAAAAAATTTTAATTATGCTTTAATTGTTCACCTTTTTGTAAGACTCAAGGTCCACTTTTAAGAAACGTCTCGAAAGAAACCAAATGCAAACTCAGATATCACGTTTCAATGCTTAAAAAGTGCACTGTGAGCAGCCGGGGTTTCAGGTGTCAGGTGACATTTTCTCGCCCTTGCTGCACGGGCTGCGCTGCAGAGAAACCGCCATAAATCATCTCGAGGCTGTATACAATTAATTTCACGTTCTGGACTTGTCCTCCTCTGTGTTTTTATGCTGTTTCTTTTTATATGTGATTTTTGAGGTCACTCTTGGTTTGAGGTGAAATACCCAAGCTTAATATTAAAATATCGCTGGGTGATATTTTAGTGTAAGTTTTCATAACCAAATTCAGGGTCACCTTTTTTTCCCCACAAGTTTTAAAATTAACTGTCATAAAAGTGTCAAAAGAAAAATAACCTGTACCTCCCTAACCCTTTTAAATATAAGAAGACATTAAATGGGTTTATTGCAGAATTTCTTGAAGGGCAAAATATTTCTACTATTACTGCATATTTTCACAGTGATCTTTTATTGTATTTATTATTACCTTGGAAGTGGTTTCTGATTTCATCAGAGTTTCTTACCACTTAGCTGATTTGCAATAAAACAGGAAAAAAAAAACCTTTTTAATAATTTTCAGACTAGCTATTCTTCCAGACGGGAGTCTGCGGATCCTAAATGCTTCTAAAACAGATGAGGGAAAGTACGTTTGCCGAGGGGAAAATGTCTTTGGTTCTGCTGAAATCGTAGCTTCAGTATCTGTGAAAGGTAAGAACATGTGACTAAGTGTTTTATAAGCATAGTTTCATGGCCTTATCAGAAGGTGGATGTATACAATGTGCACTTACGTGTGTTTGCACGTACGTGTGTGCATGCTCCTGTTGATAAATTACATCGTAAACGTTAGAACTACACAGTCAAATGGTCCCTTTCCATTACTTAGGGGACCATGAAGAAAGGAACACCTTGTTGGTAGAAATTTGAATATTCTGCTCTGAACAAACTATGTAAGAGGATAAAGAAAGTTTTCTTAAGTTTTCATCTGTGTCTTAAAATTTTAAAGTATGCCAACAGTATAAAATATTTTCCTGTACCAAGATTAATTTTAGCACCAATCAGCCGTATTACTTTGTTACCACTTCAACGGGGGATTTGGGGCAAAAGGAGTAGCAGAAAGAGGACATGAACATGTGACGTTGGAATAAACATCAGATGAGCGGATACCAGAGCTGCCCTTTGATGTCTACATCGATGGAATTTTTAATATACTGTCCCTTTTAGTATTATAAATATTGCTGCTTAAATGTTCCTGTTACTTTCTAGTTCTAAAGTGAACTCAATTCCAAGTCTGGAACCTTCTTTTGAGACTACGTGTCGTTGTTTAGTATTAAGAAACTCTCATATCTCAGGCAGTCTCTTCAATTGACAAATGAATATTTTTCACAACTGAAGTGTACCATTGATTAATTTTTGCATGCGTGCATGTAGTATATAATGAATCATGCTTTGGCCACAAAATAGAGAAATGTTATCTTTTCTCTTTTTTTTAGATATAGAACTATAACTAAAATAGTCGGTGCTCTGATATTTTAGAAAAGAGGCAAACATCCACTGAAGGAAGGAACATGATTTTAAAAACGTCTTCTCTTAAAGCATACATCACGGGAATCCAATTCAGCCTTCCAGCCCGGGTCTCATTCCTTATGTGTGTTTAACAATCTTTTTCATAATCAGGCAATGCTGGATGCACAGACTTAAAAAAAAAATAATGGCAAAACGTTTTCTGATAATCACGAGTTAAATGAAATACTTAGTTATTCAGAGCATTCCATTTCTCACAAAGTTTAAACTGCAGTGTGCTGTGATCATTCGTCTTCTCTGATAAAGCCAGAATTCAAAATGCCACACAAAATATCTGACTCCCAGAATGTTAATATTTACACTGGCACTCCTTCCTGATACTGCTCTTCCCTCTCAAAGACTTCTCAGAAGGATGCTGCGTATTAAAGGATCTTATCAGTGGCTAACAATGGTGCTTCATCAGACCATGCTATTGCTGACAATAGAGCTGGATAAGGTACATTAGGCTAATTTTTAATCATTTGTGTCAGTCTTCTTGAAGTATCTACAATCAGGAATCTAATTAGGAAAAAGGACAAAATCAAAACCCTGTTTCCATCACCTCCCTACTTTATTTTAAAAAAATCACATTGCAGTTTTTTGATCATTAGCTTAAATACCCCTTAGGTGTGCAGTTGGTATTAGTTGTGATTGTTTTAAAGGTGCTCTCAGCCCAGTAAAAATGGATCTATTGTTTTTTTTAAATGTAACTGAATCATTAAGTGGTTAACAGAAACGTTTTATTTTTTTTTCCTCAAAAAAACATTTCTACTAAATATTTTGCCTTTCTTTGGATCTCATTTAAAACATCCACAATCTATCAAAAGTGGTATTTCAGAATCAGCCAGAGATACCTCTGCTGCTCTGCTGTTTATAAGAAGGTTTCCTAAATTGTAAAGCAAATACAAACTGATATAGTAGTAGTAATGTATTTTTATCTCTGTCAAGATAGTATTTTGAGAGGAGATGCTTCCTATAACCTTTAAAGAAGTGAACTCACTTGAATTATTCCTCCTTAGATGCGAAGCCTTTTTTGTTGTAAAAATCCTTTCATTTACACTCGATGATCCTTGAAGGTGGGCAAGGAGGCTACGGTTTCTTTCTTCTAATATTCCTCCTCCAGAATGCCACAGGCTGGATGCACAGACTTAAAAAAAAAATAATGGCAAAAATGTTTTCTGATAATCACGAGTTAAATGGAATATTTCGTTAATCGGAACATTCCAATTCTCACCAAGTTTAAACCGCAGTGCTCTGTGATCATCTGTCTTCTCTGATAAAGCCGGAATTCAGAACGCCGCATGCAATATCTGACTTTCTAGTTATATGGTTGTTCCTCTTGTTTATCCAAACTGACTTCTTAATAGGAACAGGGACTTTTCAATCATCAGTCCCCTACAAATGCAGAATAAAATGCCCTACCATACAAAAAGCTAATACTTCAATTAATAAGAATTTACTGAAAGATACGTATCTGGAGCAACTATGTTACATACATTCCTCGTTTAAGTTTTTCTCTATAATTTAAAGTACAGAATGCAGGGAAATACTGCGTGTTATGTTAATTAATGTGTTTTTATTTCTCTAGAACCTACAAGAATAGAGCTTACTCCTAAAAGGACAGAGTTAACCGTGGGAGAAAGCATCGTCCTTAATTGCAAAGCAATTCACGATGCTAGTTTGGATGTCACTTTCCACTGGACACTGAAAGGACAACCTATCGATTTCGAGAAGGAAGGTGGACACTTTGAAAGCATCAGGGCCGTAAGTTAACACAATTTTATTTTTTGTGTCAAAATAATTTTAGCAATGTAAACTCAGATGTAGAAACTTTCTTGTCTATGAAATGCTGAGGAAAAAATCAGAAAGAAATCAATTTGATTCAAGCAATAACTTTCTTTCATTATTTTATACTATATCAAACTGAAAGAAATACTTATTGTAAAACCCCTAGTAAGAAATCAGGAATACTTCATCATGCAAATCAGTTTTTTGGGTTTTTTTTGTCACTTTTATTTGTTTGATTAAGACTGTCGGTATTTACACCTTAGTTCTCAAAAGCAATGTGGCTACATAAATTGGTTAGTGTTACTTGAAGCATTCTTAATAATTATGATACAATAAATAAATGAAGTAAGTGTGTCTGTTGTACTCCTGAGGCAATAGGAATTTTGGGAGATTCTTTATAATCTCTCACAGGCCATAAAGTTTAAACATGCAATCCAAAGTCAGAAATGCACATGAACCTTAGATAAACATTCACAGACGTGCTCATTTCTCACTGCTAAATCTTCCTTGCAGTATCTTCTTTTATGTTATATATCTATATGGCAATCAACTAAACGTAGTAAGAAATCTTTTGAACCAAATCCTATAGGACGATCGCAGTGTCTTAATTTAATAGAGAAGTGCGGGGAAAAAAAGAAAGACATTTCTCCCTCACTGATTTGTTTAAGACATAAAAGAGTAACTTAATGACAGAGGGAGAGAAAGATGGGTGGAACTAGGGTGACAAAGAGATTTTGGCTGCAACATCCCTTCTATATTGGTTAAAGAGATGGCTCCAAATACAATTTATGCCTACAAATCCAACTTAAAATGCTGCCACATACGTGTTAATATCACTGTATTCTTCACTAAACAATTTGAGAAGCACTGGAAAACCACAGCTATAGTGAACTGAAACATATAAAACTCAGTTTGGATTGAATTTTATTTTAAAAGTAGTATGATACAATGGAAAAAGTCCTAGACCCAGAGTCAGGAGTTTTCTGGATCAAGCCCCAGCTCAGTCCTTAATTAACTTGCCTAGACACTGCTCTCATAGAGAAGTAAAGTAAAGGAGTTGGACCAGATAATTTCCAAGAACCCTTTTCAATCTAGAATTTGATAAATTTACATTAGTAGAAGATTAAAGATGAACTCTCTTTGTTGTAGTTGCCAATGTAACCAAAATTAAACATTTTCTTTTAAATGATTCCTTTCATCCTGATTTACTTTGCAATTAATGAGAGAGACTATATAAATAAGAAACAATTACCAACTGCATTTGCATTGTTCCAATCTCATTACATAAATTAGTTTTAATTATTAATGATTATGTTATACACAAAATATTTAGAGCATGTTTCATTAAATTCATTTGCTTCTAATTTGTGATTTTCCTTTTTTCTTTACCTGGAATTGATCATTCCTTCAAGATTGTGAACAAATTTTACTCTATGAATGTCATAAAACAAAACCAGAAAAATATGATGCAAAACTATTACATTTGAAAACAGAAAAAAAATACCCTCAAAAATATATCTTCTTGCTGTACACCAGAAATGAACACAACATTGTAAATTGACTATGCCTCAATAAAAATTGTTATAAATATGCTATTAGAGACCAATAAAATATTGGCATGAGAGACTATTTCAAATTGAGGTCATGTGTCTTCCCCTACTCCTTCTTTTTCATAATAAAAGAATCCTGTTTTCATAATTATTCAAGGCATACACTCAGAAGAATCAGAAAATATTGTGAAATCACTCTTAACCAACAGACTCAGAGGCATTAAAATATATATATATATAGATCTTCCTAGTCTAATCTGTAAACATTTATTTTAAGTGATCAGATATATAAAGTAAAAATATGTCAAAGATAAACTTTGGTTTTTCTTCAAAGTAGCAGACCCCCTCTTTATTTTAAAATACCAGTAAAGAAATGAATGGCCCCAGTAAAAAGTTTATGGACACTTGTTTTTGTCTCTTAGACATCACCACTTTAGTTTCACGTCTTTCACTTGTATCAATAAATACCTTTAACCCTTTCTATAAGGTTGGCAGTTAATACCTGTCATATCTTTCCTTACACATATGATGTTCTTGCACTTGAGATGTTCAAAACTGACTCCTTACTCCATGCAAACCCATTTTGCTACAAGTCATTATAAATTAGTCTCTGTAGACAGTGTTAATAAACTATAGAATAGAAGAATAAATCAAATTATTATACTGATAAATGAGAAAAATATTTAGCTTTAAGGTAATTAGGATTTATCACTTCAGTATATTTAGAATAGTTAATAGAAATATGTATGTGTTTTTAAATATTTGGAAACTACAAAACTGAAAAATATAAAAGAAATTGTCTACTCCCTTTTCCCCAATCACTTCAAACATTGACTGGGTCCTGGCTGGCTTCAAGGAGAGAATTCTCTCTTCAGTTCTCTCACTGGAGAGAATACCATTTTGTGACTTTGAAAAGTCAGAGAGAAAAAAGAAAAACATTGTGTCCTCATCCTGTCTTTCTCCTTGTGAAACACTACATCCGAGAAATAACGTGTTTTAGAATGTGTTTAGAAGAGGGTAGAATGTGTTTAGAAAAGGGTAGAAAGTGTTAGAAAGAAAGGAGGCCTGGGAGGGCCTCTGGACTTGTGGATCCCTTCTGTCTGAGAGGCCAAGTGAAGACTCTGGGAACTAGAGGGGCAGGCCAGGGCTCAGAAGAGAGCTTCGTCAGTTGATCTGTGGCTTGCTTTGAATTTCAAAGGAGAGCCATTGAAGTGACCTTAGAGGTCTAGTCTGGCCAAGAAGAATAAGAAGCCAAATGGGATATGGGACTTAAGCAAGAACAGAGTGTGCCTTTGGCGCGCTCTCTAGATTATCTGCCCCATGCCACTAACCCACCAGTGGGTGACTGAATGAGGGGGAATAAGAGGAGGAAGGGGGGTATACTTTTTAAGCACATTAACACTGCGTCGTGTCAAATGAGTCAAACAAATCTCCGGAAAAATCAAAAAGATATCAGTGGTGTTAATGTTTTCCATCTTGTAATGCCAAAATACAGCTTCGTGAAGTTCTCAACTTCTCAGCTAGTTGTACTTATGTCTTTTATACACAGCTATTGGCTTGTAGATAAAGCTCTAGGCACATTTTTATGTGTAGCTTTTATAACATCTATAGACAAGGTACATTTATGTTTTAAATACAATAGTGCTTCTGGACTGCATTTCAAGACAGTGAATAAATAAACATATAATCACATTGGGTTAAAAAAATAATAGCTATTACTTTGAAATCTGTAATAAAAGGCTTTCTATTTCTCTTACCCTCTTTCCTTAGGCCATGTTTTACAAACCCAGCAATTTAACTGATTTTTCGAGTGAATCCATTACTGATGCCATTGTTTAAAGGGTCCAAAGAATCAATTAGTCTGTAAACATTTGATCCAATTCACCCAAATCACTTTTTTGGCAATGATATGAATTAACTGAAGGTGGCAAATTAATGAGGCTCTATTCTTAAGACTTTAATTTCGATTCAGTTTTACAAGCTATGTGCTGTGGGGGTCCCAGGTAAAACCCTGAGAGAGCACAATTTAAGGGGAGAGACAGCAGAGTCGGCTAGGGATCTGCTATCACAGTGCTGTCACCAGAGAACTCTGTGCCTGTGGCTGGCCATAAGGAGGATTTGGTATTTGAACTGGACCTAGATTTGGTAGGATTTTGTCCGGTGGTTAGGAGAAGAAACTACATTTCAGACAGAGTGACCAGACGAAGCAGTGACAGAAAGGCAGAGGGTTTAGAGCACGTCTCAGGAACAGTGAGGAACCCCTGGCCCTGCCAGCGTAGTGAGGACACAAAAGTAGACACCCGATTAGTCAATATTTGTGGAATACATTGAAAGGAGAGCAGCAGAGGCCTCATTGTAAAAGGCACTGATTTCCAGGTCGTGGAATTTGGGTTGCAGCAGCAGGGGGCTGTGTGACTCAGATTTGTTTTTTAGGAAGATAATTCTGACAGCTTTGTGGAGCAGGGGTTGAACAGCGTGCAAATTTCTAATTCATTCCAGCCAGGTTAAGCAGAGGTTACACTATAAGCTTCGGCCTTAAACAAATCACTCTGTTATCAGATAAAACACTTACAGCTGTGCTTTGACACAGTTGTTTACGCTGGTCAGAACTCTTTGAGAAGCTCTGAATACCTTCAGGGTGTCTGAACAGCACCCGAGGGGGGCCATGTAGCCCTAAAGCCAAAGTCTTAATGGAGGACTGTGATGGGTCATTGTTTTTCAGATAGTGGAATCCCTAGTTACTCCTTCAGGATATAAACTGGTTTTAATCCTTACAATACCTAAAGATCAGTTACACTAAACATCACAGAAGTTCGTAATTTGCTTCTTTTGGGCAAAGAAAAAAAAAAAATCAAACAATGAGCTAAAGAGGAACTGCCCTTTCCATTGTGAGCTCTCCAAACATGCTAAAATCCAACTAATGCATGACCAAGTCGAAGGGTCCTTCATACTAACTCAATCCTCTGGTTATAACAAAACACTCAGGAAAGCAAAACAGGGATATTTGACCCCATTTTTTAATGAGGAAACTGAAGTGTAAGACTTTCCCAGGCCACATGACTACTAAATTGGGTTAACAATATTAAATATAGTGTGATTTTTAAACTGTTATGTTGATTCTCCTTTGTAAAGCTTAGCCTCTCCACATTCATTGACCCTTATGTGTCCAGCCTTTGTCTATAAACTGTGGGAAATAAAAATAAAGGAAAGATTTGGTTCTGATCTTTAGTAAATATAAAGATGAATTAGAACATAAATAAATTTGGAAAAATATGACCATAAGAAAAATTTTATAGTAATTTTTAATTACAGCCAACTATTGTTGGAAGCCAGAAAAGAAAGAGATCAACGTGAATTTTTGTCATTGAGGAAAAAAGCAAGGAGAAAAATTAATTTAGCACCTACTATATGCCAAGAATTCAGCTAATATATATATATATATATATATATATAAACATAATAATTCATCAATGCCTTATAACAATTATATAAAGAAATGTTATTTGAGGAGAAGGTGCTTCCTGAACTAGACCTCAAAGGATGGGTATCATTAGGGTAGGAAAAGAGGAAAGAGAAAGACCCCTTAAGATGGGGAAATGTATTAAGACATTAATCTCTCAGGGTTCTGAGGGATCTTGGAGATTGAGTTTGTCTTAGGTTGAAACATAAATCTTCTATTGGTGTCATCAGTGTGGGCTGTAATCCTATTAGTAATGAGGAACTCACTCCTCTGAAGAAGTCCATTCCATTACCAGCTGTTACTGAGTCCAAGCTTGTACTGCTTGCTGTACAACAGGCCAGTAGATAGAGAGACGGGGCACTGGGGCAAGGAATAGCGCCTTTATTCAGAAAGCCAGCAGACTGAGAAGATGGGAGACTAGGGTCCCAAAGAACCATCTCACCTGAGTTAGAATTGAGGCTTCTTTTATACTAAAAGGGTAGGGGGTGTGGCTGGTTGTTGCAGACCTCGTGGTACAGGAATCCTTTGTCCTTGCAGTAAGTCTGGTCACAATGTTCCTGTAAGCCTCCAGAAAGACAAAGGTTATTCTCTGTTCTGCATTTTTTACCTCTATATGAATGGAAAAGTGTTATACCTTTAAATGTCAGAGCTTTGAGAATGGGCTATCATGCATATGTACTTCAGGCAACATCCTTTTACAAAGGTGAAGAGCCAGCATGACTCAGCACAGGCCACAGAGCCCAAGGGTCAGAGCCCAAGGAGTAGATCCAAGATGGAGTCAGCTTTGTTCTTCTCTGTTACACAATCAGATCTGAATGTCAGAAAGTTGGACAGTAGGAGTAATTATGATCATCTGTATACCAAGCATAGGAATCGTAAGGGAACATGCCTGATTCATATCTTTGGTTTCTGTGGAGTAGTAAGTAGATTGAAAGGGACCAGAATATAAACTCCTTAATACCTTAAGGATTTTACATTAGCTGAATAGTCCTAGTTTATGTCAGTCTTCTTATTATGGTTACTTCCATTCCTAGTTTATCTTTTTAAGAAGTAACATCTACTAAGAAGTAAAAGTCTCAGAACAGAAGACAGTAAGTGCTCAACTGGCACAATTCTCTTTCCTGATGGATAAATGTTAATGTTGTAAAAATGAAGGCAATCACTGGACATGCTGCCAGGGTTTACTAAGGCACAAAGCTCTGAGGACCTTGAGAGCGTTCGCTGCATCTTATTTTTTCATCAATGTCTTGGAGGCACTTCATAACTAATCAGAAAATGTACGAAAGGGCAGAGGATAAATAGCTCTGCCCAAGGCGCACGTTCTCCTTGGCCCATTCTGCTTACAAGTAATGTTCGTGCTTCCAAGTAGTCTGGCCTCCTGGACACTGAGCCCTCCTCCTCCCTGCTTGGAAAGGGGCTTGACCACCCTCATACTCAGTTTCTTGCCTCCTGGATCTTTGTCTTGTTCTGAATCCTGGTAATTCACCAATTGTCCATTCTCCGCTGTAATCTTTTGATTGCCACGTATTTACTTTATAACAGTCCTCCCCTAGTCTTTCCCCTAATTTAACAAATCATTTTGTCATTTTAATAGGACAGAATAGTAGAGCAACCACCAACCAAAGCTTGAGGACTAAAAAGCAGAAAGGTTACACTCACTCAAAGACCTTAGAATTTTCAGATCATTCCAGGAAAGTGTCCCACATCCGTTCTCCCTGCTTGTCTGTGTCAGAGAACATGCTTCCATCTCAGAGTTATAGTAGTTCTTAACGGCAAAAGAAGAACGCCAATTTTTTAAAGTAAGTGCATGTTTCATTTAGCCCCATGAGCATGACAAAGCAAGCCATTAAAATTCGTGATTCCATAACATTTTGTGCATTTGTGAAATAAAGTAAACTATAGGGTCCCTAGAAGCAGAGGCTAATTGCCGTTTTATTTTTTATCACTTTGTACTGTGGAAGTCTATATAACAGCCACTCTGTCAATATTTGTTGAATAAAAGTAAAAACTTGATTTAAAACATTTTCTCAGCTTAGCCAACTACTGCATTTCAGAGGTTTTAATACAATTAAGTAATGCATATAATTCTACTAAAACCTTTTACTGAAACAGCATAGTTTATTCTCTTGTTTTTTTTTCCTTTATACACAGAATTGGACATTCACTTTAGTGCAGCTTGGAACTGAATATTATTATCTCTCTATTATTGAGAGATCCTAATTCCTAGGGTTTTCATCTGAATAATCTGTGGGCCACAGTACCGTCAGGAGCACAGCTGGAGACTAGAAACACCACATTGATTATCCTCCTCCATTCTTCCTCTCATTTGCCGATGGTCACACAAAACAAAATTAAAGTGTGCCTCTTCACTTTTTGTAGTTTGTCAAATGTGGTAAAATCAGGTAATGCCACGTAGGTTATCACATATAAAAAGACAGTTGTAGCTGCCTGAGTCACTGGTTTCACTTTGTTAATTTAAATGTAGTCCATCAAAGCAAACCTTCTCGGTCTGGTATTTTGGTGAGGATATAGAGTATTTTTGTTCATTTAGAGGCTCCATTTTTGATAGCCATTTTATCTGTATGACATATTTACATAACATTATGGGCAATTTGAAAAGTTACCCGTTTCTGTGTGATGTGCAGAACTTTTTGTTATTTTGGGGGGAAGGGAGAGAGAAAAATAAAGCTTCTTGATAAAGGCAATTTTAGTGTTGGCCATGCTGAGAAAATTCAGATCGATAGCCTGTGTTCTGTGATCGCTGAGAGGATAAAAGTGCCATACTTCCCAGAGATTGTCATCAGAGGCAGCTGAGATGTCTCCGGTTATTGGATTGGGAAAAGTGGGGACTGGGAAATAGAAAACACTTCTTACCTCCTTATATAATTTGCTTTCCTAGATTATAAACTCCAAATATTAAATATGCTTTTAGCTCGCTAACTCTAGTAATTATAAGTGCTGATGAGTTTCTAACTTCATTTTTTTTTCCTTTTGGAAGTTTTGTTTTTATCCAAAATTATTTCTCCATTTCATGAATATATTAACTGAGAATGGATTTCTATAATAGTATATTCTTCTTGAGTTGGTTATTTTTAATCCAATCAAAGGAGGAATTTAATCTGAAATGAAGTGCTTATGTCTTTGGGAATAAGACCATTGGTAGGTAGGTTTTGTCAACCATTGTTACTGTTTTTACCTTTGACCATGAAGCCTGTCTGATTTATTTCAGTGATGCTTATTAAACAAAACTCCTACCTCATTCTAAGTGATTTTCAGCAGTGAACTACTTACTTAGACGACTTAGTCATTCTAATATGCACAATAAACCTCTAATATAAATTTTCATACAAAATAAACCTCCAAATATTTTGAGTTTTAGTTCAGAATTTCCATTGTATTTATTCATTATGACTCCAAATTTCTATTAATTATCCTATAATTGTACATTGAAGAATAATCAGTGGATCTTGACTCTAGAACTACTTCCCCATCCCAGTCTGACAGTCTTATTTTTATGAGAATCTTTATAAATTATATATGTACTAAACAGTTTAGAAGGAATAAATGAATTACTAGATAAAGTATCAAATGTTCAAGTCAAGTTACTGAAATGGATGCCTAAATTACCTTCAGAATCTAATAATTATCTTTTCTCAGTGCTCCAGTTTTGCATATAATCAGTGTTTGCTTTAATTTATTTCTTAGGAGGTTGTTATTAAAATTTTGATAATTAAAAAAATATACCTTGATCTCCCTGTTGTTGCCTTGTACTCCTCTCGCATTCATTATTCATATTGATTCACGAGCCTGTTTAAATGAATTGACTTAGGAAAGATAACTGTATCAGTTTAAGTGAGGATACCAGAGGCCACTGGAGTAGAAGCCGTGGAGTGTTGCCCAGATTGTCCTTTCAGGACTGAGGCGCTTCTTCCCTCAGCCACGGCAAGTACTGGCAGCTGATGGTTCTCAGCTGAATCCCTCTGTGGGAATGGCCGTCAGCCAAGGACAGTCGTCTGGCCCAAGTTATGCCCCAGCCTCAACTGTAACCAAGAGTAAGGGTGACGAACGCATAGGGATGGTTCTGAAGGCTGAGTCCCCTGCTGCAAAATGACACAATTCTGAAGGGTCACCCCAGCTGCAGAGTTCCCTGTGGGATAAGCTGAGGCCTTTGTTGTGACGGCATCAGAGTTAAACATCCCCTCTACTCAACTCTGCTTTCTTTGTCTTCCTCCTCAATGCCGATCCCAAAGGCATTCCCTAAGAGAGTCTCCATTTCAGAATCTGTTTCTCTGAAACTCTGACCTAAGACAGCCATAATGGCAAATGGCATCACTGAGAAAGCACCAGAAGCAGGTATGAGTAATGATAAAAAGTGACAATGATAGTTCTCATCCATTAAATGCCTGCTAAATAGCTTGCAACGTGATAAATTTTTCAAGTGTAATTCCTTTAACTGCCCGTAAATATCCTATTATGTAGGAATTGGTTTTGTCTTCATTTGGGGGCTTTGTTTTTGACAGAAAAAGAAACAAATTCAGAAAGATAAGCAACTTTTTTTCAAATTTAAGCAACTGTTGTACAGGAGAGTTATTATTCAAACCAATTCTGCAGTCCAATACAACACTATGCCCCAATGTATTTTAACAAACCCATAGAATATCTATAACTGTTTGGAGAGATAACATTTAAAATTTTCTTCTTTCTCAATAAGTGTAATGTTAAATTATATCATCTTGTGAATAAGGTAGATAAATATCTTTTATCCGTTTTAGAATTTGTGGCTCAATTATTCTCATGGCTGATAAGATTTTATCCATTCATCTAAAGTCATTCACTCCTACAAAGTTTATGACTTTGTGGTGACATTTACACTATGCAAGTACTTTTTTCTAGTGTTTGTAAACTTTACTATCATAAGAAATCTCCTGTCCCTTTCCCAAAAATATTCAAAGGCAACCCTACAAATCTTCAATGTATAGATAATCATTTTGGAATACATTTGAACTGTTTTATTATCTGATTAAGACCTAGGCTAAAACATACAAATAGAATTTCACATCATGAAGAGAACTTTTGCCCTTCCTCGCTCATATTTATGATTTGATTTGATTCCCATGACACTGTGAGTCAGGCAAATTATATAAATGAAGAAACTGAGCCCCAGGAAGGAAGAGGGGTGAAGGGCCTCACTGCTGCTATCCGGAGCACGACAGGCACATTTATGGGAGAGCTACCACTATCATTTTAGTTTCTTGAGCTTAAAAGACCATTGCCATGAATGATATTCCAGATCTGGTTTCATGAACCAAGATATGAAGAACTGAAACTAGCTATCATTCTTCACTGTGGTATTTTAAAAACTGAAGGCAGAAAGAGATTGTGTTTTTTCTCTGCAATCTCATCTCTTTAGCTGGACAGCTCAGCCCATTTTAACCATAGTTACTTGATCGCTATTAAAACTTTTTTTTTTAGACTCTTAAAAATTTTTATTTTCCTTCCAGTTTTATTAAGGTATAACTGACATACAATATTATATTAGTTGTAGGTGTACAACGTGATGATTTGATATGTGTATGTACTATAAAATTATTAACACAGTAAATTTGGCTCACTTCCATCATTTCATATAGTTACTATTTTATTTTTGTGATAAAAATTTTTAAGATTTGCTCTCTTACCAACTTTCAAATACATGATACAGTAGGCTTCATTACCATCATCCTGCTGTACATTATAGTCCCAGAACGTACTTATCTTATTCCTGGAAGTTTACATATTTTAACCCCCTTCTTTTATTCTTTTTACTTTGACCATATTTCTTTTCTCCATCTAATCATTCAATCAATAAATACTCATCTAGAACTTATTTTGTGCCAGAGATTTTGCTAGGGAATAAAATCTATAGTCTAGTGAAGAAGATACACATTCATTACACAACAGGTCAAACACATAATAATAATAAAATCATAAACTCATGGAGAATAAACTGTAATTATCAAAATAATATGTTCTGTAAGATCAAATCACCAAATTGTTTTTTAAAACATCCTCCCATAAAAGTAACTGAGAGTAAATTGAAAAACATCTCAAAATATCCTACTACATTTGCCTTTGCCTCTTCAGATGGTCTGTGGGTGTGTTTTCCCATTAATTAGAGCTCACTCTTCTGGCTGGTGTAATTGTCTCATTTTAGAATGTGAGAACCCCTTTTCATCAACTTCCCTTTTTAGTCTTTTGATGATTCTCTCGAAATGAATTGCAATGTGTGACATTGCTTCTGCTGCTCAAGTTCAGACCAAGAGCATAGAGCGTAAAGGTCTCAGCCATTCTTCTGAAGAAAATATTCAGTTTCCACAATTGAGACATTTTAAATCATATCTGTTCTTACTATGTTCCTTACAGAATGGTTGGTTTCACGTGAGTTTTTAGCCACCAAAATCCAGTTTTGAAGTGAGATAGCTGGTAAGGCTTCAGATGCTTCCCTTTGCCTCAACCCTAGGACTCACGGTGCTTCTGTTGCACCTTTCCCATCCCTCCACCAGAGCAGGTCCCATATTCTATTGTAAATATTGCTTGATTCTTTTCCTTCTAGACTTTACATTTCCAGAAGTTAGGAACATGTTCATTTTCTGAATTCACATGGTATCTGGTGCCAATTAAAGACTAAATAAATATTTGTAGAGTTGCTAAAGGAATCAGTGAGGGTAGGAGTGTATGCACTCAAAACTAGCCATTTAGAGTAGGCCACTTAGAAACAAATGTTGGCTGTAATATGTAAATAGCATTTTAAATTCTTTGTTACCCAAGAAAAGTTTCTAACTTCTATAATAATCATTGAAAATGCCAGTGATCAAATTTATTCATTTTGCTTCACTTAAACATTTAAATATTTTTGATATTGGGCAAAAAGGAATTGTTTTCTCTGGAAGTAATCATCACAGGAGTTCTTAATAAAAAAGAAATATAGAGTGGATTCTGGTTATCCTGTTGAAGCAATGCTAATATGTTTTATAGGGTTTTATTTTGTTATTTTAAAAAGAATGCCATCCATGTTATCTGTGTATCCAGGGGATATAATTTAACCTGCAGAGTGATGAAATGCACAGTATAATAAGACCCTCAATACTAGAGTTTTTACTTTGCAGGAATAATATATAATAGAAGACTATTCTTTTATTTTCTGAAAGCCTTGGCAAATAAAAGGCCGTCCTTATTATCTAACACCATGTAAGGTTTAGGATTTTGATAAGCAAACATGGTTCATTATTTTATTTTGAAATACTACGGATATGTAAGTATTGTTTTAGACTGACTCCTGTATTATTTCTCACAGTAATTGTCAAGGAGCTGGGCATTTGAAAGGCCATTATTTTCAAGACATCTTTGAAATTCTACCTTTATTTCACAATTTCTCTTTCTGCATCTGTTTTGTATTAAGTTCTAAAGGGTGCCTAAGTGTTATGATATGTTTAGCTTTTAGCTTTTCAGAATCCTCTAGTTTCTCTCATGGACTATTTTTATCATATTACAATATAAAAGTGAACTTCAGGAGTCTAGAATTCATAACTCAGTAGGTTGTCTCTCAAAGATGTTTCCTTTCTGGGAAAAGGAGAAAGAGGAAATTTTAGAAATAACTATTGGACTATTATCATCCACTTCCTTTCTTCACCTGATACCCCTTATATAAGGGAAGTGGAAAGGATCAAATTAGAGAGTTTGGAAAGCATGACATCATGATTTTTAAGGAATAACTGATGTTTTTATAGAATATGTGTCAGTGTACAGTAGATGATCTGAATTTATCTCAGTTCTACAAAGATTTACTGAGCATTTATATACTAGGCACCTGTCCAGGAACTGAGAATTCTGTAGCAATTAATAACAGACATTCTATGGGAGGTGTATGACTGCAACTGAGACAGAGCACTGCCTTTGAGGAGCTTAGAGTCTTACAGAGGAGCAGACATATAAACCAATATGTGGAGAGAGCAGTGTAAGAAATATGTTCGAGGAGCTTGGTCCAAGTTACACATCATCCAAACTGGAAACAGAGCAGATTTCCTAAACCAAATAAGACCCAAGCCTATTCTTCGAGGAGAAAAAGAGTATTGCAGGCAAAGCAGGGAGAAGAAACAAAGAGGGAAAGACTTTCCAGGTAGAGACTATGAGGAAAACAGGAAAGACAAAAGTCTACCCAATTCCATTAAGAAGTGGTGATCTTACAGTTAAAGTAAACCTCATCTAGTATATTGCTATAGTCCTTCTCTTTCAAAGAAAGCTTCTCATATCATCAGTGAAAGTTACACAAATGGCCATGGTTATTCTTGGTTCCAATTATAGCATGTTACATATTCTTAGCAAAAGTAAAGCTGCCAGATATTTCCAAATTAAATCCAGAGATAAATTGTTGCTTAGCATAAGTATATGTGTTTTACATAAATTTACATGTTGCTTGAAGCTTTCTGTGGGGTATATAAAAAAGAAATTAATGATTACAGTGTTAAGATTCAATATTCAGGGTCATCGAGATAAATCCCTGAGAAGCACCATGTGATTTTTTTCAGGAGACTTCTTATTCTTTTAGAAGCAGCTCTAAGAATTTAATGCAGCTTAAAAAAAAAGCAGGGGCTAAAATCAAAATTTCTACTTTCTTTCACATTTATTCCTTGACTACATTATATATTTTTGAAAACAAGAATCATCCTTATTTTGCTAACGATTGCCAGTACCTGGCATCATGTCTAGTGAATTACTTGCTAAATTAGTTATTATATAAATAAATACAATTTTACAGTTTTCCATATAGTCACTTTCTGAATTTCTTTGCCCATCTGCTAAACTACCACACCAAAAAAAAAAAGAAAGAGAGAAAGAAAGAAATACACCAATATCAGGAAAAATTTTAATACATTTATTCACTTTACAAAAGCTTAATGATTACCTGTAATATATATATAGCAAAATTTCAGGGAAGAAACCATATGGTCGAGTAAAACATGATCTCTCCCTTCTAGAAATCTGAATCTAGACAGTTGAACAACTACTGAATGTGATCAATGTTGTCAGTATTGAGACATTATACTGTTGAGAAAAATAAACTCTGGAGGAGAAACTTGAATTGTTGACCCAGTATGTCACTGGCAGAAATACTTGTTCATAAGAATTAATGTTCAGTTGAATTCAACTAAGATTATTACTAAAGGTTTATCAATCAACTAGTATAAGGCAAGGTAATAAAAAACCTTTCTGAGAATTTTTAAATTACCCTAAAATCAAACCATTTTTCATCATATACCTTACACCTCTATAAAACCAAAATAATGTTTTAGTTTTACAAAAAATTTTAAGCAAAATTAGCTAAAATAATTTAGAACACATTAATTGTGAAGCTACAACACTGTACTCAACAGTCCAAGAATTTCATAAGAAGCCAAACTAAAACTATAAAATACTGTATTTTATCCCTTTTAACTGCTGATAGCATATGAATACATGTGGCATATTGACAAAATTTGTTTTAAGGTACTCATTAGGTATAGCGGTAGTATTTCCTAAAAGCATTTCTGAAACCTGAATGCTAATTACCAGTATCCACCACTTAAGAAGTAAGAAATACTGGAGGGCCTTTGGCTTTCCCTGAAGTAAGGGACCTGTGACGCGCTTTGTTTACTGTGCCCATCACAACAGTAATTATTCTGAACAGTCTACTGCAATGTCGCTGGTGTTGAAAATAACTTTAGCTAGAGTGAGAGATGCAAGCATTTCAGCAAGAATGCTTTTCATTTGCCTTTAAGAATAATCAGGCAGAAGAGATTAAGGATCATTTTTTCTTAGCTAACTGTTTTTGGGTTTTGCCCACATTGCTGTTTCTAACCACATTTAATCTTAGACCAAAATTGAATAACTATAAGAAAAGATATGAATACCAAACTATGAATAATTATAGGAAAGGAATTAAGCAGTAATTATTCTAACTACATAGAGGTGACCATTAACCAAACATAGTCTATATAAGTTAGTTTTTGGTGCAAAGCAAACCACCCCAAAACTTAGTGGTTTCAAACCATCATCTATTTAGCTAGTGATTCCGGGGTGATAGTTTGGGCTGGACTTAGCCGGAGTTCAGCTGCTGGTCTTGGAAAGACTCACTCATGCATTTGCAGTCAGCTGCCGGCCAACTTCAAGGCACTAATGTTGGGGATCAGCTGGCTCTTGGCTGGGACTCCAGGGGCAAATGGGCCAGGTGTTTCTCATCATCCACCAGGCTAGCCCAGACCTGTTCACATGGAAATCTCAGGGTTCCAAGATCCAAAAACAAAAGTGTCATGATCCCCTAGGCCTAGGCTCAGAATTTGCTCAGTGTCACTTCTGTCACACTGTATTAGTGGAAACAAGTCCTAAGGCCATACCAGATTCAAAGAGTGGGGAGACGTCCCATAGGGAGGAACTGCAAAGTGGTGTCTCCATTTTTGCAATCTACCTCCATCTGCTCCCTGGCCACAGTTTTTTACATTTCTCTACTTTGCAACCCTCACCCCGGGACCCACAAAAATCTCATTCAATTATAGTTCTGATTTCTGTTTTAGTTAGCTTTTGCTGCAAAGCAAACTCTACAGAATTTATGATCCAATTCTGTGGGTCAGTCGTTTGAGCTGGACTCCGTTGTTTTACCTGCTGGTCTCAATTAGGCTCCTTAATGCATCTGCCATCAGCTTTCAGGTCAACTGGGGCAGCAGCAAGGACGCTTGTCCATGCTCTCAGTGGTCTCTCACCCTACAGCAGGCTCGCCCAGGCCATGTCGCGTGGTTGTTCCAAAGCAGCAATCTCCAATACACACACACACACACACACACACGCACGCATTGCAAGCGCCTGTTCCATGTTTGCTAATGTCTCACTGGCCAGTGCAATTCACTTCATGAGGCACAGTGAGTGTGGGAGGGGGTTCCCCAAGCGTATGAATCCAGGAAGGCATGAGAAACTTTGGGGCCATTACTGCAACAATCTATTACACAGCCTAAAACACTTAATTATCAGTGCCAAACGATCCTTACCCTCAGTTATGGTATTATTTTTAAGATTAAACTAAAAGCTAGATTATACATGTGGTGCTAAATAAGCAGGGGAGAAGGAGTAGTTTTGAAGATAATCATTTGCACAACACCGCAACTCAGCACGTGGGGTCCCTAGCAACACAAACCAGGTCAACTGCTCTGACTAAATTAACCACTCTCTATCTAAACAGACCCTTTTATTGAATGAAGTCAGTTGAGGCACTTGATCTGGTTATTTTTTCATTTTGTTTGGCTCATGTTCTCTTTTTTTCAAATGTTAGGACATTTTAATCACTTCACTTGGTAATAGAAAATTGGCAGCCGTTATAAAGAAAAAAATTAACAGAGAAACATGAATTTTAATTAAAAATAAATGAATTAATGAATAATTCAGAAAAATAGCATATTCTGAAGACAATTATCATATTTGCTACCTTATCTATCCTAACATAATCCATGTTAAATGTCTCTTCCATATATCGATTCTAATGACTCCTGTGCTTTAACTATATTTGATCAGAACCAAAGCAGATATACTTATTAATAAACTGTTGATCAGAGTTTGTGGATATATCTAAAGCAAACATGAAATATACTGAATATTCCATACCCAAAATGAACTCATAGGTTCTTTCAACCAGCACGGGCCAGTTGTTTTTCATTAATGAATGGTGGTATCATTGTGTTAGCATTGATTTTGCTGCCGCTTAAGCTGTTGGAGAGCATAGACACATTTATGAAGCTGTTCATGATCTAGAATTAAATTAAGAGTTTATTACATAAAGCTGTGGTAATAGTAGACTAACCTAAGGACAAAGGTAGAGATGAAAAATTAGTCGAAATTCATATTTTCAACTTCTATATTCAATAATTCTGTTTCCTGTGAAACTTATATTTATTACTATGCTTATAACTGTGGTTTTAAGGTACAATAAAGGAATACAGATTGTAGGATTCCTCAAGTAAATATTAGACTTGAGAATTCAAAAGATTTTAGGAGCTTCCAAATGACATTCAAAGACAAAAACAAAGATGACTAAGCTTTATTGATTAAAGACATGCAAACTAGACAAAGTTTATAATGAGTATAGTTCACATTAGGCATTTTTGTTGAACTCCTTGGACTCAAAGATGAAGATTTCACCTGTGATTACAATGGTAGAAAATTAATTTTCCATGAGGTTGATTTTTAGCTGGTAACACCAAAGAGTACCATCAAAGTCCTTCAGGAAACCTTCCAAGAAAGTCTTACCTACTCATGATTATAATGCCAATATATGAAATCAAAAGGTACCAAGAAATCATCTCAACTATAGGCCTTAATATACCAAAAGATAATTAAAAATTCAAATTGTATATGGGTCTGCATAGAAACTCTATGTGTAGCCAAGATAAATTTAAAGAAATATAATGGAATATTTCTACATCATTGATACATAATACAGTCTGCTTGACTAAGCCTAAAATAAAAACTAAGTCTATGAGCTTGTAACATCCTAGTGACATCAAGTTCTAGTTAAATCTGAAGATCTGAAAAAGCTGTTATAAAATGTCATCTTCTACTCATCGTTGAGGTCTCGTCTAGCATCATAAGCTTTACATTTACTATGTCATCAGTGCTACTCACCAGTAGTTCTTAATGTTAAAACAAATAATATGTTTTGAGGTCTGGAATGCACTTGCCTGCATTTACTAAATTGTCCTGGATTGGGCAGACATGGAGAATAGATATTGGCAAGAGAACATTGGAGCAGGTGCCCCAAGATTAACTAAAATATGACCTTTGCAAAGAGAGTTTAAAAGAATATATGAAGAACAATATATTACATGATGACTAAGAGAATGCAGCTGCAGGTTGCTAGCATACAACTATAGTGCTGGATCAGACTGAAAATCAGCAAAAGGAAATATGAAGACTCGTCGTTAACAGACGCCTTGAGGAGACCATACGTCAGAGATGCAGAATCATAAAGAGACTAAGTTCTAAAAGACCATCTGTAGCTAGAAATGCAATCTCCCCTTGTGGAGGAAGAGGTACTTAGCAGCAGCATGGATCGTTTTAGCCACGTAAGCTGATTAGTTCATAGTATCAGCAGGTGATGATAAACACTTTGATGCTTCTCCATAGTAACCATATCGTTCAGCTCTACATCAAAGTCAGTTTTTCATCTTTTCACTATGATGAAGGTAGATTTTTTTTCTCCTTATATAAATAACACAAGCTTACTGTAGATCATTTGAACATACTAAAACTAGAAGGAAGAGAATGAAAATCCCTTGGAATCCTGCTACCTTAAAATAATTACTGTGCATCTTTGTAATCATGCTTTCCTGCATCTCTTCAAGCATACATAGACACACATGATGCACATGTGAGATCATATCATGCATGCTGCTTTTATTGGGATGACCTTCCCCTACCTTCTTCCTCCCCATGAAAGCATTTACCATACCTAGTTAAGCTGGTTAATGTTCTGTATACAACCTTCTATATTTCCTTTTGTCCTACTGTAATCCTAGGCAGATTTCCATATGTGGAAGGATATTTTTGTGATTATTTTCTAAATTGAAACACACTTTACATACATTTTTGCATCTCCTTATTATCTTAAAAATTCTTCCATGTCACATGATGTATCTCTAATCCATTCTTTTTAATGGGTACATAATAGGTATATGACTATACCTCAACTTATTTATCCTTTGCCCTTTGTATTAACTTTGTTCCTGTTTCGAGGGATCAGTAAACAGTACTACAGAAAGCATCTCTCAAGATCTGCATCCTTGGGTATTAATAATTTCCTTTCCATGGAATAGATTCCCAGGAATAAATTGCAGGATAAAAGAATAAAACTATTTTTTTAATTTAAATAGATGCTGCTAGGTTTTTTTTTCAGGAATGATACAATGTCAAAGCGCACTACAGAGCGATTTGATCATATGATCAAAGACGACTAGATCTGGTGGGGAGAGAGAGTCAAGGGTTTTGGGAGGTGGACCCACCTTTGTCCCTGCTTAGCTGCATAACCTTGGATGAGTCATGTCACGTCTCCGAGCCCTCATCTTCAAAGTGAAGAGGTTAGAGTAGATGATTCCTACTGTTCCCAACTAATTCTGAAATTCTGTGATTTTTTAAGTGTTACAGTCAAAGACTAAAACCCTCAGATATGGCTTCCAATAACAGTGAAATCATTCTAAAAAATTCTAGTGAACATTAAGTATTTCTTCAGGAGGGGGCATTTATAGGTAGCCCCCAAATCATATTTTTCTTTGTTAGACATTGCATACATGCTTGATTTATGGAAGATATTTCAGTCTCATGCTGTCCTCACAATTGGAAAGTTCTTCATTCAGAAGGGGTTCCAAATTGAAAAATTAATCTCCGATCAGAATTCTCTTCCCTATGGCCGAAAATATATTTGTATATATAATATCTTGATAAATGATAAAAAGTTTTCCTAAAGCTAAATAAAAAGTTCCTCTAAAAGCAATAATAATTTTATAAACAGGAACAATGTCTTTTTTCTGGGTAAAAGACAGCATCCCTTAACTTATATAAACAGCACATGCATAACAAAAAATATCCACATATAGTGAAAAATTTAAGCCCTATCAATATGAAATCTTAGGATGGAATATATGTGCGTATATAATCATTGATGTTGCAGTCAATTCAAAGATGTGCAGCTTTGAAAGAGTCTTGCAAATGCTCCTTGAAATATCAGAAGCACTATCAGAAGAGTGAGGGGAAGTAATAGAATATGGCCTCTTTGATAATTATTCAATCTCTCAGTAAACTGATTTTTGTACATTAAATAATTGGTGGATTCTCTTTCATAAAATTGCAAAGCCTTGTCATTAAAAATGAGTTTTCTGTGTCAGAGTGTCTCGATTCACTTTCAAAATGTCAGCTGAATGTGACTGCAGTCCTTGACCTTGAACTTTTCATGGTTGGCTTCTGATTGACACATTTATTCAATTTGACCTTTCCTTTTAACTGAACTGTTCTTCTTCTGATTGAGTCTTCATTGGAAGATTGCTGTTGTAGCCCACAATCTAAGCAGTAGTTTGAATCGTTTGTCTTTTCTGACATTGATGTGTTTGAATTCCCTAAATTCTAAGTATTTTGGATGGTGATGAGAATCTTCGTGACTGTGAAAGACAGTGCTTAAATGGATGCTGTGACCCAAATTTTCTTCTTTTGCAGTGGGCTACTCTTTCACTCAGAAACTTGTTTCTAAGCATTAATAACTGTCAAGTTAGACCTAGCCAAGGAATACTCAGTGTTTGGTAGTAAAGCACATAGTCGCAGTAATACAGATACTTGTTGAAGATTGCACTTGTTAAAATATTTACTGATATCACAAATAAAATGTGAATACCTGAAAAACTTGAATTTTGAGAAGAAACTTGAAACAGCTAGATATTTAACTGGAAAATTCATTTTTAGAAATTCTTATATAAAATTAACTATTCCACGTAGAATATTATGTTTTTGCAAAAAGATTGGACATAAAAGTTATTCCACCATTCTTGCTCATTTTTTTTTCTTTTGAAATGTCTGTTAACACACTTTTTCCACAGCAAACCATATTCTTTCATATATCTAAAGAGTCTTCTATGTGCCAGACACATAGAATATCATCTTTACTTGTAAGAATGAAGTGCAAATATGGTTGATACCCACAAGATTGAAATATAGTTTAAAATGCCTTTAGGTGATATTTACCCAGTGGATACAAAGGCCTTCTCTTTTTTCCAGTCCTTTTGTAGTTCAAGAAGATGAAATGAAAAATAGTTAATTTTTCTCAGCAAGTTCTGGATTGGAAATACTTCCTCTAAATTCTTCCTGAAAATGAAGGTCGGTTTTTAGCTCCTGTCACTCATCTCATACAGCATCACAGACAACCAAGAGAAGCCACTCAGTAGTCAGCACTTTCAACACTTTTATTCTCCCTATAAATCTCCTCAATCGGATCAGCACATTCATTAGGAACCCTTTCCATCTTCCACGTAACTGCAGACATGAGTTTTGCTCATTTATTTGCCGGTTTATTACTCAGTACCCTTTCTGAAGAGTCCATTATCAATTTCTTTGAGTCCCTCCCTATCTTGGACTGAGGGTCTGGTTGCTATGGAAAAAAATACACTTTATATTCTGTAGTAAATACAGGATCTTATAGCCACACACTTGGGATCTTTCCCCTGGGAACATGCTTTATTTGGTAGCACCCTGGACTTGATGTTTTCCAAAGCCGTTACTCTACTAGTCTGTTACCACTTGGCAAGGAAATCTAGAGTTGGTTTTGTTTTTAATCTGAAGTCCTCGAGATTTCCTCTCTATTCTGCTTGAAAAATGAGCGATTCTGTCTTTTCAGTTCATCTCTCGGTATTCAGACTTCATCATACGTGGCAAGAAGAAATCTGTTGGTACTTTCTGTTTTCTTCCTGAAAATCTCCTTAGGCAAATTCAGTTTGTCCACTGTGGATAATGTGTTGTTCACGCTATCTTAGGTGGCAGTATCGCCACATTTTCCAACAGTATGGAAAGGGGCCCCTTTTCTCCAGTCTCAGGAACAGTTTCCTCCCTGCTCTTCACTCTCTCATCAGTGATCTCCTCGAGAGCCTCCCAGCTCTCAGGAGTACTGTCCTCATGGTCCTCCCCAGCCTCTGTCCTAGAACCTAGAACCTCAAAGCCAATGCCATGTGTTTAGACGTTAGTTACAGCAGCCTTCTACGTCCAGGCACCTAACTATTTTATGGTGGTTTACTGTTGCGCCCCAAGTCACCCCAAAGCTTAGTGGTGTAAAGGACAACCATGATGCTCAGCTCACGATTTTGTGAGTCAGGAAATGAGGCAGATAACACCAGGGATGGCTTGAATCTGTTCCACAGTGGCTGAGCCTTCCGCCAAGGTAGCCAAATGGCTCGCGATTGCTTGGAGCCTCAGTTCTGGCTGTTAGATGGATTCCACGGTTTTTGTTGTTCTTCTGCCCGGTTTAGAAGGCTCAGGATGGTTTCTTTACTCACAAGCCTGGTGGCTGGGCTAGAATAGTTAAAAAACTGGGCACATCTGGACTTCTCTCTTTCTCCATGTCTTATCTCTACACAAATAAATTGACCTTTGTTTATAGAGATGACAGACCCAAGATAGTCCAACTTTTTAAATGGCAGCTGACTTTTCCAGAACAAATTAAGTCTAGGAAGTCTAGAAAGAAGTTTTAGGTCTTCTTATGATCTAGCCACAGAATTTTCAAGACATCATGTCTGCCATATTCTACTAGTCAAAAAATTACCAAGGCCAGTCCAGATTTAAGGAGTAGGAATTAGACTTGTTAATAGGTTGTTAGGGTGTTTTTTTGGTTTTTTTGTTTTTTGTTTTGAGTCTCGAACAGTATCAGCTGCATTGCAGCCTTGATTTATTTTGAAAAGGAAGAATTATTTTCAATAGAACAAATAGCAAAGTGGGTGTGGACATCCTTAGTCTATCACAGTGAAAAAAGTCCAAATCCTACTAGCCTAATGGTCTACCAGATTCTTTGAGCAACATTACACGCAAGTAGTATCACCATAAAGCACAGCAACCAATGGGGTGTGAAACCCCCGCCTGAGGAATCCTCACTATAGTGTAATGTCATGTGTGGCCATAATAACACAGGGTATGTTTCACTGGTGGCTCTCGGGACAGATTTTAAATACTTCCTAGTACGTTGTTTAGTCACCTTGTTGGAAGGAGGAAGAGATGACTAATAGGAAAGAATAAACGCTAGCAGGGCAGAAGTTACGAGAATCTGAAGATGCAAAATTTAATTTATATGAGGCAGTAAAGTTCCATTCCAGTTGTTGGAAGGTATTGTACTGTAGAGAGTTATTGGCGATCCAAAGACAGGGATAGAATCAATGCCTCAGCAAGAGTAAAGGGGCAGGTGCAAATGGGTTAGTTACCAGTGACAGGGAAAGGAGAGAAACAGACGCAGTAGGTTAGAGCAGGTAGAGGTCTTCTAGTTTTAGCATTAGCTGTCCTCTTTCCCCCATGATGCCAGAGACCCAGGGTGATAAACTGCTTGGACCTAAGAGTCCTGAGTAAAATAGAGGCACTCAAATGATCTGGCTTCATTCCAGAGCCATTCTTAGAGTTCCATGCAAAATCAATGAAACTCAGAGCAGTCTACTACGTTCCCAAGACTTTGGGACGTTATGACAGTACCAGATCAATACTGGATCTAACTGATGAGTGAGGTGAGAGCTACTATATGCTGCCTTACTGGGCTTCGTGATTTTGGGGAAGAAATAGAAATCCTTCAGACAGATGTCTCAGCACCTTTCCCATAGCCAGGATGGGGCTAAACTTGTGTGTAGACACTGACGATTCTGCAATGTAGGAACAAGCAGCAGAATAAAACGCAGTTCATCCTGGAAGCCTTTATATGATGGGGTAACAAGATAGTGTTAACCTTCAAAGATAAATTGAAAATAATGACAATACTAGAAAAGAGAGAACAGATACATTGATATATCAGTAAAATATTGCTCCATCGAAATCATGCTCTTAAGTTAGGAAGTCACATTTGGAAAATTCTTCCTCTACAGCGGTGTCCCTAATAACGACACGTCGCTAAAAGAAAACAGGTCAGTTGTGGGTCACACGGAAAATTCTCTCAGGGATGGGTCAGCAGTCACAGAAAAGGTGAATGATGGCCTGAGAAAATGAGGCTGATGGGCCTCGTGTGTTAACAGAAAGGTGATTCTGGCGTTTCAAAGGAAGGTGCAGCATTTCACGCCTAGATGTGGTTGATAAAAAACAGACAAAAAACCGTGAGCTCTCAGAATCATTCTATGGTTTACCTGCGAATTATTTTCTAATAATAGTTTTGTGGTTTCTGCCGTATAATGAAGCCATCTTATTGTGATGCTCTTGCCCAGTTTTGCTCTAACTCGTACAAGTGAGTCAAATTACTTACCGGGTTAAGTGGAACAAGGATTGGTTTCCTAGGCACAATAGCACGGAACGGAAAGGACGCCGGACTGGGGGTCAGGTGCCCCAGGCTCCACTTCTGCCTCCACGCTTGGCTTGTCCTCGACAAGCCACCTGCACTCTTCAGCCCTCAGTTTTCCCAACTGCTGTAGGAATTGGTTGAGCTGGATGATTTGCTATTTTTCCTTCCATGCTGAAGTCAGTTTTTCTGGCAATTATCTTTTTGTTCCCTTATCTATCTTTAACACACCACATTGTATTACAGCTAGTTGTCTGTCCCTCACATTGCATTGTGAGTTTCTCAAAGGCATTATTTATCTTTTATTCTTGGAGCATGTGCAGATCAGGTATGACAGATTTTATCTCTTGTACCAACTCAGTCAGCTGAAGCACTCTGTTGAGAAAAATCCATAGGTTGGGTCAAGGCTCAGACATACTTCTTATCAGCAAAGGACAAGGACATAGCCTCCAAGGGTCCAAGTATTTTCAACTTCCTGTTTAGACAAAATAGACACTCTAACAAATGATTGCTACTTGAATGAATGAACAGTTTTATAACTGTGCGTGTGCTGTGAGCTCTCATAAAATAAAATGTGTAGCTATTGCAGTATTATTCTAGAACTTTCCTGGAGGCAATGCCATTACTAGCTGTTTACAAAGCACAAGCTAATGCATGAGTGAACAAAATTTTTTCTTACTAGTTCTATCACCTTTATGTAACATCAGTGAGAGGTAATTTAAAAAGCATAAACTTAGTGAAAGGCAGTAATATCATTCCATTACTAGATAATGGTGTCATTTACTTTTAGGGAAAAACATTTATTGCCTGCCAGAATTGTTAACATCTTTTTACCTACCAGTGTTGCCTCATTGAGCCAATCTATGGACTAGGTGCTGTTCAGATTATAAAATATTATTACTGAAGAGATTCCATGAGAAGGTTGATCTGTCATACAAACACTAGAAAGGATTTTCTAATAATATTACTCATGTGAATTTAAGTGTCACTCTTGCCTAGAATTAATTCTCTTACAGAAAACTGATCTGCTGCGGCACTTAAAAAACTGCCAACTTCAAAGCGAAGCTGAGAATCCCTCTATGGTCCCTTCCAGCTCTAGGACTGTTAAGTTTAGAGGGAGTTCCCATCTCCATCCTTCAAACTATAAGATGCTGTCTCCCTGTTTGTCACCAACATACCAAGTGTAAAGTTAACAGACTGAAGCTGACAGTGGTGTGTCAGTGAGTTTTGTGCTTGCATTGGAGATGCAAGAAAAAAATAAAAAGACTATCTGGATGGATTAACACATAAATACACTAATGTCTGGGCAGACTCACAAATATTCAGCACAAAAGACAAAGTTTATTGCTGTGTTTTTTTATATAAGCCTTAAGAAGACGTAATTTGTCTATCCCTATGTTTTCATGCCAACACGCATTAAGAAAAAGACTGCTAGTCAATAAAAAATAAAACAGAAGGTATAAATATTAAGGTAGGAAAGGATAGGCATTTTACAGTTTTCAAGAGATGTATGCCAGCTTTTCAATATTTACTCCAAAGAGTATTGCCTAGAATATACACATGTGTTCTAAGAGATCGCTGGCAATAGCAGTGTGGACTGGGTTCAGCAGGACCAACTTCATGGTTGTGCCATCTGTGTAGTCACCCAGGGCCCCGCACTGAGAAGGATCTGGTGCTTGGTGTAATGCTTGTCTGCCACCATTTTGAAATTCTTAATCATTTTTGGATAAGGGGCCCCCTATTTTCATTTTACACTAAGATCCACAAATTATATAGCCATTTCTCGTGGTCAGTTAAGCCCTTCTGGAAGAAATAAGACTTGAACAAGGGCTTTAACATGGGAGACGGAACTTGCAGACTTTGGCACGTCACTGGGAAATCACTTGAAGAAAGGTGCAGAGGATACGTTTTCCACGAGAGTGAGAGACAAGATAGTTTACGTCCAGTCGCAAATGCTAAGAAAGATGTTGGACCGTCTTGTAGGCAACAGGTGAATATAGCCAGTGAAGTTGTTTGAAATTGTAAATTAAATCAGCTTTAAAGAAGGACTAACCTAGTAATGGCAAGTCATATGGGTAAAAGTGAGACACAGAGAGGACACGCCACAGAGGATATAAACAGTTGGTTTGAAAGCTACTGTCAAAAACCTAAATGTAAGAGTCACTGCTCACAGAATGATTGCTAAAACTATATGAAGCACACGGAAAGAGAAAATATTTTCTCTGAATCTGGCGCATGCATTGTGCTATCAGATAACACACCCATCTCTTTCCTTCATGTCTCTTCCAAGCCTAGATGCAAATATAAGGGGAGATACTCCACATTCTCTTCCTGTATTTTTTCTATCAAAGCTGGATTAGAGTAAACACTCCTGATGTGTGCAGTCTCTATGTGTGTACCCAAAGCCCTCCTTAACACACAGAAATAAATATCTGTTGAATGAATTGGTGATAATTACATAAACAATAAAAGAACTATGAGTCCAAATATTCAGTAATCATTTAAGACAAACTTCGGCAAGAGTAGGATGGAGTTACGAATTTAATTCGAGAAAGCATAAGGCTGATAAATGGTTCGACCTTATCTATTTCATGCCTATTTTAACCTAGAAGCACTAGATTAACATAGAAATGACGCAGTAGGCACTTAGAGCTTGTCTTAGTCCCTTCAGGCTACTGTAACAGACACCATAGCCTGAGGGGCTTATACGCAACAGAAAATTTATTTCTTGTAGTTTTGGAAGCTGGGAAGTCTGAGATGCAGGCACTAGCAGGTTTGATGTCCGGGGAGGGAGGGCCAGCTTCCTGACTGATAGATGGGCATCTGTTCACCATGGTCCTCCCACAGCACACGCGGAAGGGGTGAGAGCGCTCTCCGAGGGCTCTGTTGTAAAGGCACTAATACCATTCAGGAGGGCTTCACCCACGTTCACGCTCAGTTACCTCCCGAACACCTCGCTTTCAAACACCATCACACTGGAGATTAGATTTCAATATATGAATTTGAGGGGGGACACAAACATTCTGTCTTTAATGGAGTCCTTCTGTCTGGCTACTTATGTTAATCTTAGATAAAGGCATTACCCATTCACCTCACCCCTAGGGAAGAGAGTCAATATGCATACGATCAAAATAAATACATGTATATACACATAGGATCAGGTAAGAGATCTCTTTCAAGAATCAGCGTGCAAATACACCACCTAAGCCTGGCGTCCACTGACAAGTTAAATATCACAGCCCCTAGTCCTGCACATCTGCTTGAGAAAAGAGAAACAGTAATGTGATAGGCATGGCATTTTGTCGTCCATTCGGTATTTTTTATAAATTCACTATTGTTATCTATAAAGCAAGTTCATTATACTAAAATTTAATTGTGATTGATCCTGTAATTTTTTTTTGCTTTGAGCACCTTCCTAATGCCTAACCTTCATTTTAACCGAGATGGTGGACAGATCCCATAAATGTGTGACTTTGTGCTTCTAATACTAAATGATCCAGTTTCGATACCTAGCCATCCCGAGTTCGTCAGTGAGTTATCATCTCCTTTTTCCTCTTTAATCTATGTCACCAAGAAAAACTCTTTCTGCATTTTTCTTAGTACTTAACTATATGCTATTAGAATATGTGCTGGAAGTAAACACCAAGGTCCCAGTGATGGGGTGTTAGAGCCGTATTTACCTACTTTTAGTCTTCAGTGCATCTTTGGATGCATTTCACATTTTGCCCTAATAGGCAGGAATGTTTTTGTCAAATAGTATTTTGTCTAGTATTTTCTTCACTGGTAGCCGCTAAAATTTTGATTTCAGATAATATGTCCAATTATTTAAGCATGTGAGTTAGTATTAACAACTTTCTTAAAAAATATATGAAAATCCACATCATCATAAATGTCAATCCCATTATATAAAGCTTTAAGGAAAAAATTGTAAAAGGAAGAATAATGTATATGTATGTTGTTTCCTTATCGTGGTAGGGCATTTTAAGCAAATTATCCTCTAGGAAAAAGAAATATTGTTACCAGGAAAATATTTTAACCATCCGAGTTTTATGTCAATAACATTAATCATAACTAATAGTCCATGTTGTAGCTGATATCCAGTGTTTTATGTTAGAAGAGACTTTTTTTTAATTGCCTCTCATAGAATGCATATACCATATTACTTTGCTTTATGAAGAGGCATTCCTTTCTGTGTCTGTTTGCCAGGGGCTGGGGGCGCTGGAAGTGCCTTAGGTGAGCCGATTGACACTGAGAAAGTTAAATAAACCCTAAATGAGGGCACAAAAACTGCCGTACCCCGCAGGTTTCTGGCTGGGTCAATCAGCATGAAGCCACTATTTATATGAACAGTCAAGTTATGTTGTTCAGACAGTTCGTTCCCCAAGCTTTCTCAGAATGCTTACTATGTGCACAGCATTCTGCTAAATCCTGCTGAAAAAATGCTTTACAAGTACTTCACATTTTTGAAGCATCTCCCAATATTTCACATGTGAACATCATTTTGCTTGATTTCCCTCAATAGTCCTGAGAGAGACAATATGGCCATTATTATGCCAATAAATTGCTTTTCCCAGTGTCACAAGGCTCAAGGTGAACTCAGGCTAGATTCCAGGTCTTCTTATTCTGAATGCAGTGGTTTTCTGTAAGAAAGGAGGAATAACATAGATCTAAAATAAAGCTGAGCCCTTACCAGGAAACTCGTTATAGCTATGGAAAACGCTGATAGCCACTTCGTGGAAGGAGTGAATACCAATTAAAGAAATATTCCTCTTGGCTAAGAATGCAATTATAGTGCCCTTTTACAGATAACATTTATCAAGCATTTACTACGTGCCAGACACACTGCTATGGGCTTTGCTTTTGTTATCACATTGAAGCTGTAAGAGAGGCTCTGAGCGATAGAGTCATTTCCCCAAGTTCAAAATTTAATAAGTGGAACACAGGGGTTCACACGATTCTGTGTCATTCCGAAACCTGAATATACTCCTTCAGTACCATTCTCTACTCGTAGCCGTAGCCTTTTCGTATTTCCCTTCCTCATTTCTTTAGGAGAAAAAGGAGGCAGAGGAGGAGGTACTGCTGGGCAGGAAGAAGGAAGAAAACAAGCCATCCAGGCCTTCATTAGTTCACCCAATGACCACCAGCTGCCCTGGTGCCCAGCCCGGCCCTGGGAATGCCCGGAGAGGACCTGGGGGGTGACTTCCAAGAATGCCGAGTGCTAGTTCAGAGACATGAGCAAAGTCCTAATGAAGCGAAACTGAACAGCGGCAGAGCTAACGCAGCCAGGCTTTACAAAGAGAAGGCATTTGAGCTGTGTCTAAAGGTGTCTTCCGCAGAGTCATGGGAAGTATTCCCAGGTATGAAGAAACGTGAGGTCAGGGTTACAGAGACACGGGATTCGGCCGCAGCAGGTGGACTCAGGCTCTGAGGAGCCTTCTGTTGAAATAGGGAGACTGGACTTCACCCTCTAGGCAGCGAGAGTCAATAGACACATTGAACAGCAAGTTAAATGTGCTTCCATCTTTAGGAAGTCTTAACTAGGAGTCTTATGCTGAATGAGGGGGACATTTAGTCAAAGAGAAAGCCAATAAAGGACTGAGCTTGAATGGAGGGATGACATTTCCGGTATTACTTCCGAGTCATAAATAAAAGGTACAATAATCTAGCAACGAAAGACTAGTAACCAAGAGATGTGAATGACTTAGCTCTGTTGCTGCTCTCACAGCGAGTGAACATACAGCCTCTTAAAGAGCGTTCGTTGATTCATCCACTCAACGACTGTGTATAGGACACCCACTCTGTGGCACGCACTGTGCTAGGTGACAGTGCTTGGAGCGTTGTGTCAAGCACTGGTTGTAGCAAAGTTCTTTGGAAGCAACATGTAATGCAATTTGTTCGTGGAGCCAAAAAAAGCAGCAAATAAAAGGCAGGATATAAAGCAAGTGTCAAAGAAAACAAGAAAAGAGAGAGTAATTCCTAAGAGAGAAAAAAGTGAAAATGAGGTTTAAGCTTAAGAAAGCAAACATCTGCTATAAGTAACCATTTCATTAAAAGTGCACTAAATTGTGGAAGTTCTCTCTCAGGAACTGCGTACCGTGGGCTGAGATTAAGGATAATGGGCTCCCACATGAATTCTTCTCATTACTGCTCTTGAAAGATCGGTAAATCTCTGAAAGGGTAATTTAGGTTTAGTGTTCACAATTCATTCATTTTACTTTTAATCTTCCCTGTTTAGAATTGTAAAAATATAATGCAGATATAATCCAAAAGAGAAGGAATGGGCCCCAAATGAGACCATTTCAGCTCCTCAAATAGTCTTGGCATTAACCGATACGCAGTAGCAGACTTTATTCCTATTAGATGGTGTTGGACCTTTTGCGAGTTCACAGAGCACTGCGCATTATTAATTGCAGGACCCAAGTAAAGGAACCACATGGAAAAGATAATGTATACTTCACTGTCCTGAATTCCTTGGACCTTTGTGTGATTTTTCAGTGAAGTCTCCTCTTAATCCCATTAAGTTTTTCTTTCACTATAATTCAACAAAAAGGACAACGGTTTTAAGACTTGTCCAGGACAAAAAGGAATCACTTATTTGGGAAGAAAAGGGCCTGGAAAATAAGACAATCAATGATTTAATCACAGAAGTGTGATTTTGCAATTTTTTTTTTTCAAAAATGTAAGTCTGAAAAATGACTTAAAATCATTACTTTTTCTGCTGTTAAACTACCACCAATCACTTTGTGAAACTGAAATACAAGAAAATTTAAAAAACAACAAAATAAACCAAAAAACTCCAAGGGCCATCTTTCAGAAGCGCTACTTCTGGAACTAATAAAGTCATCTAACTTTCTGGGCCTCTCTTGGGCTTTTCCATTAAACAGAGGTCTCATACTGGGCCCATAGTGTGCACATTGATTCTTGTTTAATTTAATTGAGTCCCCTGTCAGGAGAGCATCTTAGAAATCCATGGGGAAAAGGAGATTTTCATACCTGAGATGGACCTGTAGTATATAAAGTAGTAAATATATTGAACTCATTTATATTATGTAGATTTGAAACTGAATTATAGTTTATGATGTTTACACTTTGCTTTTGTTTCCCCATATTAAATCAAAAAGATTTTAAGTGTAAATTTCCTTTTTGGATGTAAAAGAAGTGAGCACTTAGTCTACTACAGATGAGAAAATAAAATTTGAGAGCAACAATTTTACCGAAGGAATTAGCAGAGGGGGACAATCACTGGATAAATATCACATTCCTTGTAGTAATTGTTATGACATTTTAATGCATTCTCACCAAGAAGCATTCCCTTGTAAATGACTGAACTGGACCATGTCTTAACAATTATTTCATGAGAGAAAAACCTCAATACCCTTAGAAGTTCCTATCATAAGACTAATAGGAAGGAAAAAAAAAAAAAACCCACACAAATGAAACACCAGAAAGAAATGACCTCAAACGTAGTATACAGTTAAGTGATTCAAAGAAACACACATCATTTGAGAGGCTAAAAACTTGCAATAACTTCTCACCCTTTTTATGAATGCTAAAGAAAAAAAAAAGAATCCAAAGGATTTATAGAAATTCTCCCTTTCATGATCTTTATATAGTCCATTGTTCTATTTCAAAATAAAAGTGAACAACTAAACTCTTAAAGACTCATCAGGACACTGTCCTCTAAGGACAAATACATGATTTTTTAAAGATACTTCATCCATTCCATCAAAAAAATTAAAAGATCTCTAACCTGGGGTGCTTCTCTATGGCTTGCATTAAACATTGTTTCATGTGCCTAACTATACTGTTGGAGCGAAGTGTTGAGTTCTTTGAAGATGTCATTTCAAGCTGCATGCATGTACTCTCATTCCAGTGAATTGTTTTTGATTGCAACGTGGAAACTGAAGAGCATATTGAGAGTTTTGCTATGTCATTATCTGGAAAAAAGTACCTCATGAGTTGTTGTAAATATCAGGTCTTTACACATTCGTGAAAAAGGAAGTCTGTCCTTCCTGATACGGTAAATGGGAGGCAAGCTTGAGTGATGAAAAGTTGTACCAGTCATTCTAACATGTAGGATCGTCACTGATCCCATGAACTGAAACATCTAAAAGATACTCTCCCTGGTGTTAAACGGATCTCCTTAACTATGGGTGTTCTTCAACTGTGTTCTAACCACTGGGCTCCTAGGGACGATCAGGTGATTTGAGCCTCCTTTGTGTTTGCAATTGGAATGATTAAGCATTCAGAGATTCAGGCCGACCCTACTCCTGATGGCGGTGGTTATGGAAGGAATAAATCTCTGTTAAGTAAAGACACACTGGGACCAGCAATCTTTTACCCAAGCACTACCTCATTCTGTGGTCCACAGTGTACCTACAAAAGGAGCCATTCATACAGCCACGCAAGATAGCCTTTTGACTACTGTCACCTCATAATTCATTTCCACCAGCTGTTATTCCTTTTAATACTGTTTTCTTGCCACAAAAAATAGACCTGTCTCTGAATAGCAAAGCAATACTTTTTGCTCACAGATTATTTTCCCTATACTTTTAAAGATATGAATTTGTGCATATTTAAATATTTCTTAAATATTGTAGCTGCTAAATCATTATATGCGATATTAAATGTTCAAACCCTTTGTTAGCAATTGTGGAAAACATAGCTTCCGTGTGTTCCTCAAAGAAGGGCATGTTTGATTTCTGAATTGTTGTCATATAAATTGTAAGGCCACAAATGGGCCCTTTGACTGATTATGCAAAGTTCCCCTTAAACCACCTTGAACTAGGCAGATTTGCAACATTTTAAACTGGCACTTCATCCCTCTTTCAGCAAGCATCCTCTGCAGATTTAATGATCAGGAACATCCTTCTGATGCATGCTGGGAGATATGGCTGCAGGGTACAGACCACAGCAGACAGTGTGTCAGATGAGGCAGAACTTCTTGTTAGGGGTGAGTATGCTAATAGTGCAGTCTGAAGACATGATCACCATAAATTATCATACAAAGGAATTTGAATGCATGGACTTTGAGCACATCAGTACTGTGCATTTTACTTTCGATTTTACAGTATATGTCATTTTTGCCTAACCTTTTGCCTTTGAAACGATTACATGGAAAACTGCTCCTTAGAAACAGCCAAACCCTACAGAATCCAACCTCAGGGTCCAAAACACCTTTAGTAACCAGTGGTCACTAGGCATTTAACCAACTTACTGCCAAACAGAAATTTTGAACAGTTTGAGTCACAAGGACACTGGGACTCAACGAGACAAAATGTATTTGTGTGCATATATGTGTGTGTTTCAGATGCAAAGCTAGTGGCACCCGTAGGCATTTTATTTTCCTCCACTAAGTTCTAAGTTCTGCTTCCCAAAACAGGAAAACTGCATGCCTAATATGGTGGCATTTGCAACTGTTAAGTGACAGGGATTTTTTGAAACTCTGAAAATGTCAACACACAGCCTCTCTGTGTGGAAATGACGGCTAAGTGGTTTCCCACTAGGAACCGGGCTGCTAAGTTCTGCAACCCTAAAAAGCTACATCTTATTTGAATTAAGTAAGTGACTACAATGCTAGTTTCCTTTAGCACATTATTTATTCCTCAATATGGGAAATGCAACTCCTAGCATAGATTTTTTCTTCCTTCTTTCCTTCCCTTCTACTTTACCTCTTTCTCTTTTCTTTTTTTCCTTTTTTCTTTCTTTCTTTTCCCTTGGTTTTTTTATCCAACTACAGCTACAACATACCTGCAGAAATTTTCACAAATCATAGGTATCTGGACGTACAACTCAAAATCACAACGTGAACACACCATGAAATTACCACTTAAGACATGAACTAGAACACTACCAGAACCCCACCTCTCCCTGTTTGAGCTTTAACAGTTGCATTCTGAATGGTGTCAATATTGCATGCTGAGACCCCTTGCATGAGCTCTGCAAATAAGAATTTCACAATTCCTAGCAAGAACTTTTATCTCAGGTTCACTTGTCTTATCCACTTGGAGTGTTTTCCAATTATAATTTTTAAGAATTCGTTAATGCTATAAAGAGCTTGAGCAGGAAATATAAGGGCTGTAGTAAGCGTCTTCATTTCTTTGTTCTAGTTGTGTGTATCACCCACAGTTTACTCATTTGGGGTCGTGCATTGCCACGGGTCCACGTAAAATGTTGTTTTGAAACACGTGTGTATCTGGGTGACTGGCAGCTTGTTCATTGTGTGTGTGTGTTTGTTTCTATTCAGAAGGTTATTTGAACTTTTCTCCCAATTGATACCCAGAATGTGTATCTGTACTGCCCTGTTATAAAACATCCAGTTTTTAAAGTGCTCATCCTCTCATGATATTTCATTTAGTGCAAAATTTTCCTTTATGCCTTTCAAAGTTACAAGGCTTATGGAACTGCACACTCCACACTGCAGTCAAAATTTGTAGAAAATTGCTTTCTTCTTCTGCTTTAGATTATGTGTATTTATTGTGTAGCACTTGCCTAGTAATTTAGAACGATGCTCCTCAAATTGGAGCTTTCAAAATGAATAACACAATTTAGAGGCTGGTAACAAGAAACCAGGTATTTTTACAGGGCTGCGAGGGGCATACATAACTGGCAAACTATCATTCTGCTTTGTGAGTAAAATTAAACTCAACAGGGTTTAGAACATGATTCAGGCTTGGCTTTTTTGTGTTCTGCTCCTTTAGCCCTTGGCTTTATGCCTAGGAAATGATAAAATGCATAAATTTGGAATTACACTCATTAACGATTTCAAACAGGTTCCTATTGTCTGAATATTCATGTAACATTCAGCTCGAGCTTTCATCTGAAGTGAGTTTGAGCAAGTCACCAATCTTCTATTATATATTTGCATTATTTTTCTAAAATTAGTAAAACTAGCTTGCCTCTTCTGCCTGGTTGGTCTTAGATTTAAAAACTGAACTAAGTGTACTGGTTCTTTTTTATTTTTACTGTTTTTTGGCTTTTTTTTTGTAAGTTAACAGTTCCTGGCAATTGATGGAACTTGGTTACTTGAATATTACTGTTTTAATGTTGGATTTGAAATAAAACTCAAAATAGTTTTACCCCCAATTTTTTCCCTCACTCCTAAATTTGTTGGTTTGTAAACTCAGGGCATTCTAAAAGAACAGGCCACAGGACCAAAGCTGCGCATTCTAGATGAAATTTCTATCTAATAATGGCTACAATTCCAGCAGCAGAATCCTTCAAGTACAATTATTTGAGTGCGTCATAAACATGGGAACAGTCGAGACAATTTCATTATACTTCTTATAGGATGCCATCATTGGATTGCCTCAGCAGTTCACTTTGCTCAATCCTGAGAATGAGGAACATTCTTGGGTGGCTACGAATATGTTTTTATAACTGTAATTCTATTTCAGTGGAGATTCAGGGGGCTAAAAATCTATATTCTCCTAGATCAATCTGGGAGATCATCTCTTTGCCCATTAGAGATCGTCTATGAAATTCTTCCTTGCATCTCACCAAATCCTACAACTCTTCACCTGATGCCACAAGCACCCTAAATTGGAGCTCGTGTACGTGGCCCCAAGATCTCTTCATTGCCTGTTTAGAATCTGAGTGTTCCTGACTAGTGATGTCCCTACTTCTCTTCCTGCTCAGCTGCTTTAAAGCTATCTTTCCCCCAGATGCTAGTTTCCACCGTTGCTTTATTTTGCTTGTGAATGTCAATGCTATTATTCACCTCTATTCCACCACTATTATCATCCTCCAAAAGTTGAATTTTCCCATAAATAATCATCTGAAGCATAAAATTGCTTGCTTGCTCTCACACATTTAATATTCAGTGAACCAGCCTTGTAACAGCACCATGCATAATTTGGAAGCCATAATAGAAGTAACGAACATGTTAAAATAAGTTATTTTGCTGGAATATAAAAAGAAATTAAAGCCACACCTGGACATCTGTGCACAATTTAAGTCACTTGCCCAAGTGTGATGCAGCAACAGTAGAGAAAGCTAAGTCTAGGCAATGCTGTTGGGAACCTCTTCAAAGATGGATAGAACCATATTACATGCTCCAGGGTAACGGAGATAGGCCATTATGTGATAACTTCACTGAGGGGGGTACACAATTTGAAAAGAACTGATACTCCCAAGCAATACTAGAGGTGATAAAACATAATATGGATGACTATAGAAAAGGAATGTTAGTTTTTTGTTGTTTTATTTTACAAAGCTGACTGTCGTAAATACGCTTCCCAAAGAGAATATAAGGGTAGGAAACCATTATGGTTTAAAGGCTAAAATGTGTTCAGCTATGCTAACTGGGAACCAGAGCATGAGATCTGTCTATTCTGCCTAGAGACAGAAGAAACAATACAAAATTCACTTCTTCTTGCAAGTTCTTTAATTCACCTTACTCTGTTTATTAATGCAAAACAATAGATCAAGAAACTCTTGGGAGAGTCAAAGAAGAATCAATAATCTCTTGGTTCCTTCTGAAAACACAACCTGTAGACCCTTCCTTCCCCAAGCTTGGACAAGTTTTTATTTCTTGAATTATAACTTTCAAGATGAATCTGATGTGTATTAAATTGAATTTGAGAAGAAAGAGTCCACCTCAGGGTGTAACTTGTTGAAAAATATCTAACTGCTTTTAACTATCCATCCTTCCTTCCACCCATCACTTCTTGTCCAACCTGGAGTTCAACCTGTCTTTCAGTCTTACTTACTTTAAACTCTCTATCAATTCAATTCCACTGATTCATTACAATAAATTTTTTCCCTTGAATATTGTACCTTTAATCTCTCCTAATCAACCTTGTCACATTTCACTGCAAAAGTAAAATTATTAAAATCTGACTGTTTGTCAATTAAATAAGTCAACAATTATTTGTGGATAATTTGCTATTAATTTATTCACTCACTCCTTCATCCGGTACCTGCTCTGTATCAGGCACTGAGCTGGGCCCTTGGAATGGAAAGATGAATTCTCCCGGGTACTCCATGCTCTCAGCCTTCGTGTGGCTCTGTGTTCACTTGTCCACTGGTGGGAGAGGCATCTTTGAGAATGGGATGAAAAACATCGAAAGAGAAAGCTCCCTGGATAACTTACAGTCTTTTAGGGGAAATAATGAAATGCTAGGAAAAGACAAAGGCATAGCTATAGAACTGGCTAAATAATTTGGGGGGCCTAGTGCAAAATAAAACTGTAAAGCCCCTTGTTTGAAACTTGATACGAATTTCAAGACGGTGAAACCAAAGCATTAATCCAAATATGGTGACCTTCTAAGAAAGGGACCCTGTGTGACCGCACAAGTAACGCCCATGAAGCCAGCCCAGCACAGCTGTTAAATTACGTATAAATCTACAGAAACAAAAGGACTTTAGCAAAAGGATGAGATCGATTATAACAAAGTTGCCTAAATCTGTTTTTTCATCTATAAGATTAGCAGAAAATTAGTCTATTAAGGCCTCTTCAGAGGTTTCATTGGCTTTTTACACAAAAGATCTTTTCGTTCTACTTCAAGAGCCTTATGTCTTGAAAGATTTTGTTTGTGTTGAAGTAATCATTAATTCATATTCCAATTTTAATTTTTCCCCAAAATCTTTCATCATGGAGTAGCTGGTGTTACCAAACTAGGTGATTTAACTCCAGCCAAAAGCAAAAGAGACTTCACATTTTAGTCAATTGTGAAGCTTTGTCTGTTTTGTTTTGTTTTGTTTTGTTTTGTTTTCAAATAGTCGAAAGTAACCAAAAGATACCAGTTACCTCCTGATGGAAACCAATTTGGAATCTTTGATTAAACACTCTCCAAATTCTCTCCAAGCTATAATTTTCAGTAATTCTCACCAGCAAGAAAGGAAATTTTGAGAATTTTTCCCCTTTTGCCCTTGGAAGGATACAAGTACATATTATCACTTTTCCTAGTACAAAGGGAAACTCAAGCTCAGTGAAAACCTTGAACATATTTCTAATACATGCAGATTTGAGAATTAAGCAATATAAATGTGTTCTATCTTTGTCCCTCTCAAAGTACTTACCTTTGGGAACCATGTAGATTCCAAATTGATAGAAATGTCTATCTTTAGGATCTGGCCACTTCTTAAAAGTTTCAAGCTTTCAAATGCACAAGTGTTTAGCATAATTATCTTTCAGAAGATAGAGTTGGCATGGTTTTTCTTTTCCACCACTGAACTAATATGAAATGACATACTTGGAGGTTGCACAAGCCTTCATAGGGTGGAGTAATGTCAGACGCAAAAGAGTCTCTAGTGAAAAAGAAAAACAGCAAGTAGCCACAAAAAGCAGAGCTGGGTTTGACATTATGCTGGTATTTGAGGATCAAAAAGACAATGACAAATATTTTCAGTGTATTTTTAATGTTAATTAATATCAATAGTAAACAAATTTACAAATAATTCATGTTTTAGAACAGAAAAGAAAGTATTGTTAATATATTTGCTTTTCTAATATTTAAAAATTCTTTAAAATAGAGATATAAAATGATAAAATGTCCTCACCTTGAAGAAAACCTAATCTCATTCATGCAGTGTCTTATTAGACTATCTTCCATCATTGTAGAAATTTTAGATCACTACTACCTACCACCAGTATTGATTAAGACTTTTTAAATAACTTATACCAATCATTTGGATTTCTAGCTTAGACACTTTCTTCATTAATTCATTTGATTGACATATATAAAATTTCTCTGGGACCCTGCACAGCAGTTTAGTTTCTTTTCTCTTGTACTTTTCATATGGTTGCTTGCTAACCTGTGAAACTTTTTAGCAACTGACTAAAAAGTAATATTTTTGGTCAATTATGTGTTTGGATTTCCCGCACCACAATTATTTTGGTTCATTGAAGTCATAGTCGACTGAAATGACTTCAGTGACCAAAATGACTGAAACAGTTACATATAAATGAACAAATGAATTGTCATTATATACAGACGACCAGTTGGTGGAGACTAAATGTCTTGTGTTTATCCATTCAACAAATATTGAGTGCTTGCTGAAAGCCACGTTCTTTTTTAGGCACTAATATTTTATTCAGTTAACTTAGACTTTCTGGGGAGCATTTTGCTATTTTGAAATATGTCCTCTGATGTCATTCTTCCATTTAAAAGAATCTAATCAGCTGAGTTTTATATCACACATATTTTTGAGTCACAAATCGTAAGGTGATCACATTTCACTATGTATTTTGTTCCACAGACCTAACTTGTTCTTCTTACGTATCCATCCTGATATAAAAATGACGTTTACTATTACTTCCCATTTATGTAAACTTGTTGAAGTAAGTTCTTGGTGTGCAAGGTTATGTTTGAAATGCTGATTTCATCTGTTGTTTACCGAGTACCTACCATACGCTAGGACAGTTCTAGTGTGTAAGAGGGAGAAGTGGTGAGACAGGACTGGACATCAGTGCCTTCTGATGCCATGGGAAAGAACTGAACTTGTATCTCCATCAAAGGACCAGAGCAGGCAAGGGACGTGAGGAGATACGCACTTTAAGAGGAACATTCTGAAAACTGCAGAGGATGTTTCAGAGGAGAGTACAACTAAATGGGAGACCATAGTAGTAATCTTGACAAGAAAGAAAAAGGGTCTGAAAAAAGGCAATGAAAAGGAACGTACAGATTCAAAAGATGAGGAGGGAGAATCTACAGCACTTTGTGGCTCACTGGCTGTGAAAAATGAGAAGGAGGAGGCAAGGATGAGTGCCAGGTGTAATGCTTAATTGAGTGGTCAATGGGAGGGAGGCCATACATTCTGGTTAGACCAAGACAGTTCCAAGATACACTTGGAGTGCCAGAGTAATTATTAATGAGGCCCTTTCTCTCTCAAAATTGTCCTGTCTTAGATGATAAATTATGTGGCCATCTTAATGAAGAATGATCATGCTTTTCATGCAATCTTGAAGATAAAGAAAGAAGCAAGGGGGTCAAGGAAGAGCATTTCAGATGAGGGTCTCCAGAGAGAAAAACTCAGTACACAAATAGTTTTATAACTGTGGCACTCAGGAGAGAAAACGCTCAAGCTGAGATGTAGATTTGAGAATGATCAGATGGGAATGAAATTACGGAGACAGTGTGTGATGAATCAGAAGGGGAAAAAGTTCATGATAGAACCTTCAGAAACACTAATGTTGAAGAGGAGGAGGAATCTGCAAAGAAGACTGGGAAGTAGCTGCCAGACACAGGGAGCAGCTAAGAGGAAAGTCAAAGAAACCAAGCCATAGGGACAAGAAAAGAGGATTTCAGGAAGGAGGAAATAGCAACACTGTCAAATGCAATTAAAACAGGAACCTATAGACACCGCTGGTTTGAGCAGTTTGAAATACATCAAAGACATTGGCAAGGGGAAATTCAGTGGAATGATGGGTGTAATAACCAAATCACAGTAGGTAAAGAGAGGTAAGGGGTAATCTATGAAAAGTCGTGCAATATCTTAAGGAAAGCATGGACTTTGAAGTCAAACAGACCTTTTCACAGCCCCACAAGCTCTTGCTGGTTGTGAGACTTTGGGCAGGTTGCTTAACTCCAGCCCTTGCTCACTCTCCACTCATTCATTCAATACTTAGTCATCAAACATTTATAGAGCACACAATATGCAAGGCACTGTGCTAAGAACCAGCTAACCATGAACAACTTATGTCCCTAACTTGAAAGAACACATCTATTTACAGTGTAATATAAGGAGTGCTATTACAGATATATGAATGGCACATTTTGCTTTCTGATCATAATCTCCATTAATAATAATAAAAACAGCTAACATTTGTTAAGTGTTTCCTATATGCCAAGTAGTGTGCTAAAGGCTCTGTATGAATTATTTCATTTTATCCATTTAGAGAGTCATATAAAAACAATATGAGAGGGATACCATTTTTAGTTCCAATTTGCAATAAGGAAAGTAAGGTTCAGAGAGGTTTAGGATTTGTCAAATATCTCCCTAATAATTGGAGGAGTAGAGAGCAGAGTTCAGGCAGACTGACTTCAAAGCAAGTATTTTATATTCCTATACTGCTTCCATCATCAATTGCCAGATTGTTTCCATGTTATTTATCACTATATCCCCTGGACATACTTAGTTCTTGACACATTTTAGTTCTTGAAAAATAGTAATAAATACTTGTGGAAGGAAGGAGGGAAGAAAGAAAAGGGAAGGACAGGGAAGAGAGGAAGGAAGGGAGGAAGGAAAGGAAGGAAAAAAAAAGAAATGGGGAAAAAAAGAAAAAGAAGGAAATGGGGAAAGAAAGAAAGAGAAAAGACAGAGTCTTTTGAGAAACCAGGGAATGAAGTAAGAAGCTCTGCCAAGAGTCACAGAATTTTTATCAAGGAGCTGATGTATCAGCTGGTTTAAAGGGCACGTAGTCACTTGCTAAGCTGAGAAGGAGAACAGACAATACTCTACATCAGCTTGAGAGTACATCACATTTTCACTCTCCTCTGCCGCCAAGGATAGGCGTCACGCTCTCCAGTCCTCTGAAGTACCTAATCTTGGACCCCATGGCAAGGTGACCCAGCCTGATTGACATCACTGATCACCACCTTCTACCTTACACCTTGGCTACATGGCCACTAGCCTACCGACAAGTCTGCACTTCTTCTGACCCCCTGTCTTGTCAATCATCCAAAACATCAAATTCTCATGGCTCTTTTCTCAGGACATCTTCTGAGGCTTCTTATCCAAACACTCTCGGTTTTGACAGAAAGAAATCGCTTCTGGACAAAATGCTCCTGGGAATATTAAGCACCAATAAACAATAGACCCCTTTTTGCATGATCTCTCCTCATTCTCTCATTTTAAGGTTTCTTCCAATTGCCCCACTTACGAGGCAAGGACAAGATTCCCAGTTGCTTTAAATAGTGACTGACCTTCATTCCAGTTGCTGCTGCTGTTCTGTCAAAGCTTCGATATCCATCATTTCTCACCTTCTTACGGGTGAATTATGCCAAGAGTCATGGAAACAAAACAACACAAAACAAACAGATAAAAAAAAATGATGTTCTGAAGGGCATTCTTAAACTCACTAATAGTACTTAGGTAAAATGTCAGAAGTATATTTTATCTGTCTGTTCGTTTGTTTGTTTGAGTTGTTTGGAAACATCATTCTACTGCTCGCTTTCATATACTTTGTATGGACATAGCCTAACCCAACCACCAGTCCTTTCTAAAACCTGAGCTTTTATTTGCCTGAGTATATCTTGTTTTCTGTGATTGTTACCTACATTGTTTTAGCATGTCTTTTGAGTACTGGGCAGTAATTTGTTTTCATGTGAAACCTAGAGTGCACAGTCTTGTAGGGCATATATATACTATGTGGCCCTTTTTTGATAACCCAAATGTGGAACCCAAGTTCCAACCAAAAGTTCTGCTGAATGTCAACCCAATGACTGGTCACGTCTCCAAGGAAGACAATAGAAAATCGGTAAGTTCATTTTAGTGTATATCTCAAAATCTTGTTTTATTTCAACCTGTGTTTCAAAATACTCAATTCTTAATTATTTTCTTGATTTTGTGTAACACAATACAACCTGTAGCCTGGTCTCTGAATGATGCTTCATTTAAACAACACAAAATCCTTGCAGACTGAACAGAGAGAGAGCTAACATTGATCGGAAGAAACTTCTGCCGACTTTTACTGCAGATTGGATTTTGTCCTCCCAAACACCTGGCAAAGGTAATGTCTCCATTTCACTACTCCTTAATTTAGAATTACAAAGGGAATTAGCTCTCTAATGAGTTAGAGCAAGTGAAGTGAACGAGTAGGGAGGAAAACTGAACACTAGATGATGTCTGTTAATGCCAAGGAAAAAAAAAGAGCAAGTGACTCGTTCTTGGTAAACAATCTTTCAAATAGATGTCTCTCTTTATTTTTTGAAACTGAAGTGTGTGAAGTGTATTGCTTGGTATGTATGAGAAAATCTAATTTGATACAGTATATATAAAAATTGGCACTCGTGGGTACGTGGGTCTCTATGTTATCGACTGAGTACACCAGTAGATTTTACCTTTGGACACTCTTGGAACATTGCTGAAGTACCTAAAAACTGAGAAGGAAAGGAAAAATTAGTTCCTATCTTTGTAAAAACAGTTCATTAAAATAGTGGATAACCTCTACATGATTCAAAGTGGGCAGGTAATGAAAAGCCGAGCTATAAAAGTGACAGCTGACAGGTTAATTGTTAGGGTGTAAGAAAATAAAATTGCATAAAGTCAAGGTGTGCAAAAAGTAATGGAGAAAGATCTGCTCTATTTGTGCTGCGTTTGGAAAAGCAAGCTCTTTAGGCAGCTGAAGTGCTTAGCCCTGGACCAGGTTTACAGCTGGTGCCCAGTAAGTGTCAGTTGAATCAAGTAGCCCGATTTAAGAATGACTCAAATTGTTTAAAATGGCTGTGATAGTAGACAGTTTACTCAGCCCATACAATGTAGCATCATAAAAATAACCCAGGCCAGGATTTGAATCTCACTCTGACACTTGCCTGTAAACTATAACCACAGGCAAGTCATTTTACCTCTTATGGACTCTTCATTTGTGAAACGGGGATATAATATCTAGTTAGCAGATTTAATAGGAAAATAAAACGAGATTTGAAACGGTAGAATGCTTCTCAGTAAACGCTAGATATTATTGTTGATATCCTCAACCAGAGAAAGAATTTCCGTTTCCCTAATCTTTAAGATTAAGGAGATAAATCATTGTTCCTCATGGTACATATAAGTGGAAAATGGTCTACATTTATCCAACAGGCGCTCCTATCAGATTATCTACTGACTGAAATATTCAATAATTTTATGATTGCGATGTCTATCTTGTTCAGTTACAACTTGATAATACGTTCTAAAGGTAATTGGGAGCGTTTTGGCTATCTCTCCTTCTTCGGGGTCAGACTGGCATTTTGATAGGCTTGGCGTAATTGTGTTCGCTGCAGGTTTACTGTCACTACTATACACTGTGAAACACCACTAGGGCCATCTCAGTATATAGTCAGTTAAGTGAGTCAATGAAACCTTGCCTCACTTTCCAGAAGGGGCTTGCTTATATTAATGTGTATTTATTTGCATTGTATTTATTTGCACTGTGGCAATCTCCATCCTTGAGCAAGCTGCAGTAGCTGCCTTAGTGTACAAGAGAATTTTCCACATGTGAAATAAACCCTGAAGGGCTTGACGTTAAGTTATACAAAGTCACCAAGAGTGAAAAGAAAAAAGTGAAATACACAAATTGTATTTCATTCTAGAAAAGATGTGGAAATGAGGCTGTAATGGAGAGGTCATAATTCTAAGAGTACTGTTCTCGTATCAGTGACAGTCATTACTATCTGTGTAGCTCAAAGTCACCAGCTTGATAACACATAAAATGAGCACCAAATATATGTCATGAAAGTTATTTAAATCACAGTGTTCAATATTTCTAAAACAGAAATGTGCGTTCTATGAATGTTTACATGGGACTTCGCCATGTCTTTAGTTTAGATGGCAATGAAGCAATGCAAAAATTAAAATTACGAGTAGAAAGCCTTTATAACCACCACCAAGGACACTAAAGGACTTGGAAGTATTTGGGAAATAAATGTTTTGATTTTTTAAAAAATTAAAAAGAAATAGTATGAATGGTTTTTCAAGTCCCTCTGGAATTATGTCAGAATTTTAAACATTCCGGGTCAAAATTTCAAGCAAAGGGATTTTTTCCCAAAGCCAAATAAGTTAATCATCTATACCACATTGTCGGCTTTCTCATCTGTCAGCATTCTGATTTGGTTAATTTTAGTGTACATTAATCACAGAAAACTGTGGCATGAAACGAGTCTGTTTGAATTATATGTTTTGTTCAGGAGGTTATTAGCTCATGTAATTATTTCTTTTGTGCCAACTCCAGAAATAGGACTGTTATTAGTAAACTTCATCTGAAATACCTAATCACTGCTTCAGAGACATTTCATCACCTGATTTGTATGTATCAGTAAATCAAAGCTCACATATTTGTCTCACAACCTCAGTTCACAGAATGTTAAGTCAAGCTAATAAGAAGCATCGATCATACCAACTGAATGAGATAGTCTGCATTACAGACACTCTCCCTGTAAACCATCCATTATTTAGAACATCTGTTACAAATTATCCAGCCCCCAGGACTGCTCTGTTTAAGTGCTTCTGCACAAGCCCACTGTCTCCGTTTCTCCAAATGAGTTAGATGGTGGCACAGGGATTGTACCAAGTTCACTGTCACCATATGACAGCAGCCCTTTTTCAGTCTGTGCCAAGCTTTAATGGTACATTGCATCATGATGAATGTCTTCTTACAGTTGTAGAGTAAAAATCCTCAAGAGTGTAAGCCAGCAGCCATCAAGAAACCACTAAGACAGTTCTTTCTCCGTTATGTCTCGGCCATTGCCCAATAAGTTAAGCACTTAGGAAGTAATACTTATCCTTTTTAAGTCCTAAGGGGACTACTGATTTGCTCAGTTTGTTAAAATATGAAATGAATGACCCCAGGTGCATGTTTGTCAACTCTTGTTCACTTCCATGATTGTCAAACGCATCCCTAGTCTCAAATACATATCTTGTAGAACATGTTGTTGGTATCAAGGAAAATCATGAAAGAAAACCTAAATACAAACCACCCTCCATATCAACGGGTCCTTCATCCACAGAGTCAACCAACAGTGGATAGAAAATATTTGGGAAAAAAAATTCCAGAAAGTTTCAAAAAGCAAAACTTGAATTTTTCATGCAGGCAATTATTTACATCGAATTTACATGTCATTTACAAGTATTTGCATAGCATTTACACTGTATTAGGTATTATAATTAATCTAGAGATGATATAAAGTATACAAGAGGATGTGTGTAGATTATATGCGAGTCTTATGCCTTTTTGCATAAGGGACTTGAGCAGCCCCAGATTTGGGTATCTGAGAGGGTCCTGGAACCAATCCCTGGTAGATACTGGGGAACAACTATAAATGAGAACAGATGCAAAATTAAACTTCAGAAAAAAACATATTAAAGGACATCTGCTACTTACACTTTACCCCATAGTATTGTCAAGGGTGCACCTGTCTTAAAAAGAATGGCTTTACAATTGTGTTTGCCCTGCCCTAATGTGTCTCTGGAAATAATAACTCCAAATTTACATTTGGAATATTTGGGAAAATAAGTCAGAGGGATATCTATAAATTATTCCTAAATGAATAGTGAGAATGAACACATTTAAAAGTCCATATAGTCATGCATTAGTTTTTGGCTTTAATTTGCATTGCAGAGTTATAATGAGTCATACACAATAAACCCAATATTGGATTTATAGAAAGCTTTGCAGAAGCGTGATACCTTGCATATTTTAACACCCCATATGCTATTTTCCTACAGGATTTCTTCACCTCATCTGTTCTTAGAATTTGTATAATACTAGCTTACAAAGTTAATTTCAGGATAGTGTCTGGGTTGCTTGAGCTTTTAAATAAACAAATTGATTATTTTTTAATTATTCTTGTCAGTTTGCGCAGTAGACCCTCAAATATCTATTTTCCATTTCAGAAAGATCACCTTCGATGGATGGAGAGTATTACTTATATATTGGAATATATGCAGTGTGTACAACTTGAACTCATGTAATACTTTATTAAATATTTATGCTTGCCTAACTACCTGGAATTGTTGGTTAATTCACCTTTCCCCTGAAGTTTGTGATAATTGATCAAGAAGTGTTTGTATTTTTCTAAGAAAGAACACAATAATTCTTTAAATAAATATTTTAAACATAGTGATAGAGTCTCACATTGGTAATTAAATGTTTCAGCTCAAAATGGCACAAGTCATTTTAGCTCCCAACTCACAAGGAGTCAAAATTCCAGCGACAACCTGGTGTTCGCAAATTGAACTAACTAGGATAAATGTCATGAAATTCCAATTTTATAAGACTGATAATGTGGTGTAATTTTTGGTTTTGCTTACATTAGAAATAGAAAAATCATCACACTGTCGGTAAGAGCATCCTCAGAGCACCCAATGTCCACCGTCTTGGAAACTACACTGACAACTTCTGCTAAGCAACACAGTACAGTAAAACAGCATTGGAAAAGGGATTCACTATCATCACAGTTTACATTTGTTATCAAAACCGTTTTGCTCATACATTTTAAGTAATTAAAATAGATTTTCCCCCCAAACCTTTCACCATCCCCTGAGGGTTTCCATCACACCTTTGCTCTATGATTTTAACAGCTTCTTTCCTTTGAGTTTTCTTGTGTGTTATCCAGCTGACTCCCCATCACACTCAGAACAAAATCCAAATTCATGACCATTGTCTTCAAATCCCTTTATCATCTGGCACCTGCTGACCTTTCCAACATTGTCATCCTCCTCTAACCTCTTCCTTGGCTTTGCTCCAGTGACACCAGAATTCCTTCTATTCCACAAATACGCCAAACTCATGACAATTAGGCTTTTTTAAAATTGATGTTGTCTACCTGGAAAACTCTGCCTATAATATTCACGTGGCTGACTAGCTCCTTCTTAGCATTTATTTCTCAACTCCCAGTCTGTTGTTTCCTGCTTCTCCTCCACTTGGTTTTTACCCCACTTAATTTTCTTCGTTGCATTTATTAGTTTCTGAAATGATCTCATTCATTTGTTCAATTGCTTCTCCTCCCTACAGCGTAAAGCATATAAGGGCAATTACCTTGTTTATCTTGTTCACTGTTGAATCCCCAGAGCCTAGCACACAGTATATATTTCCTCAATATTATTGAACAAATTATTAAATGTATGAATGAGTGAATATGTAATCCTTTTCCCTAAAGAGAATAATTACATTTTAAAAATCACATAAACAGGGAAGAATGTTCAATATATGGAGTAGTAACTGACTAAACAATAATCATAAGCATGTAATATTAAAGATATTAACATGTCATATAATATGTTAATAAGCAGAAAAACAAACCCAGTGAAACGGGAGGTGGTGTAGTTCTTGTTTTTGCTTGCAATCGAAGTAGAAAAGTCATCATCTTCTCAGGCAGATTGCAAGAGACATACGCAAAGCATCCTCAGAGCATTTGGGAATGGTGTAGTGGGAAAAGATTTTCAGAAGTATCCTGTGGCTGCAGTCACAAAATAGTTATTTGAAATTTGGTGCTTCCATCTCTATAAGTCACTCAGCATTTTTTAAATGACTCTCACCTTCCACTCCACCCTATTCTTGGCACCATACACACACGTACAGTCATTCCCACAGGAAATGTTAATCTAAATATTAAAAACTAAGTGCAAATAACAAAGAATGATTCATCTGCTTACCTGGCAACCTGGAGTACTGGAGAAACTGTGGGTTTGGTTCCAGACCACCACAAAAAAAAGCCAATATTACAAGAAAAAGAGTCACAAATTTTTTTGGATTCCCAGTGTATATAAAATTTATGCTTACACCGTACTGTAGTCTCTTAAGTGTGCATTAAGCCTAAAAAACAATGTACATACATTAATTAATACTTTATTGCTAAAAAATGCTAACCATCATTTGACCCTTCCGTGAGTCACGGCAGTAACATCAGAAATCACAGATCACAGGTCGTCATAACAAATATAATAATAGTGAATATTGTTCACTATTATTGTAATCGTGCAAGAACCACCAAAACGTGACACAAACATGAAGTGAGCAAATGCTGTTGGAAAAATGGTGCTAGTAAACTCGCTAGATGCAGGGTTGCCACAAACCTTCAATTTGTTAAAAACACAGTATCTGTGAGGTGCAATAAAATGAGGTTTAACTGCATATGGAAAGAAATTAAATAGGAATGTTAAAGAAAAGGTGTATGTGCCCATTGAGATTCTATGTCACAAGGGGATTTTTTCTGAGCTGTCAATTGATAATGTCAGCCCCCTGAGGGCCAGGACCTTGTTATCTCCCCCTATTTGCAGCTGGAAGGGCCTAACTTGTGCCCTGGAGGCTCTTCTCTGTATATTTGGATCTATAACTTGGGACAGGAAACCCCTGACAGTAGGTTTAATCTATGGCCGTAGGTGCCTCCCATGTTTATTGTCTCCCTCTGAGTTTCACTTGGACTCACTTAACTTGTAAGGTCACCAGCTTTACCTAATTCGATTCCTACCTGAAATCCTTGACTTCCTTGATATCCATCATGCCAACTTTTAAACTCAACTACCTGTTTCTGGTTGTGCACAAACACAGGGCATAAAGAACCTAATAGAACAATGTTGACTCAGACGCTGTAAAATCGCGTTTTTCATTTCGTGTGAGTTCTCAATGTTGTTCAGTGATACTGCTGTTCAGAGTCCCCGTCTCACTGTTCACAGTGACTGTCCCTGCCCTTTTCAACTCTCTTCAGGCTCCAAACTACCGTCTTCCCGCTGCTGCACTTCAGTGTTCTCATCAGAATCATTTCAATGAAACTAAATTGTACTCAATTGGAAAGAAAACTTCTCAGACCCTCCTCCAGATTTCACCTTTATTGTACTATTATTCTCCCAATTTATTTAGCATGAAATTCTGGAATAATATTTCATTCCCACTCTTGACTCTTCCTTTATAAAATCTAATGTGTTGGTCCACCTCCCATTTTAAAGTATTTACTGGTCTCCATTACCTACATAACAATGTTCAAACTCACTGTCCCGGAATTCAAGGTCTTCCCTCAACCTGCTTTTTCCCCACATAAATTCCTACTAGTCTGATCAAATTTAAACCCTCTCTTGAAAAAAGCCTTGAATTTCCCAGTCTTTTGGCATATTTGTTTACTTAGTCCCTTTGCCACACACACACACAGACACACACACACACACAAGTCACCTGACTTATCTTTAAATACTAGCCCAGAGGAACTGTTTTCTTGGAATATTCACTGAAAAACCCATCCTTCCAGCTTCAGTATCTAAAGAACTCTCCATATCCTAGATACACGAAAGTGAATTCCTAAGTCACTTGGCTGGAAGACAGCAAGGTCTGTGTGAGATCGTGGGTCAACCTCCATCAGGTCTTGTTTTTTTTTTTCCTTAATGAATGTAATAATGAAAAAAAAACATAGAATATTTAATCGTGGATTTGTAAAGCAGGATTTTCCAATTTTACTCTAAAAGTCTTTCTCTAATTTTCAATACTTTGTTGAATTTTACTGTCATTGGACTTCATTGATTACAACAGCACATCTTTAATATGTCCCAAGTCTCTGTCCAAAAGTGATTATTCGATTATCCCATAGGTAAGATTTTTAAGCCACTACAGTAATTTCCGTATATTATGTGTTTGCCTGTCTGACTGTGGGCTGCTAGTTGGCCAGCTGTTTTTTCAGTTTTCCCCATTGACTTGTCCTTTCTCAATTCCAAGAGGTATATTTGGAGTAATTAGATATTGTTGGAAATCCTCTTTTCAAGTTTATGCTAATATAACCAGTCTTAGCATAGATAAGGAATCATTCCTGTTTTAATCTTTATAAAACAAAGGAGTTCTCAGTTACCTTTCGTATCTTAGGATGAGTCCAGTTGCAAGTAATTTAAAGCCAAACTCAAATTGGCCTAAACAATAAGGACATTTGTAAGCTCTCTTGACAGGAAGCTAAAACAGATTTTTTTCATTGGTTGATCCAGTGTCTCAAGTATTTTTCAAGGACCTAGGTTGGTTCCATCTCTCTAGTTTATCCTCGACAATGCTGGTGTTACTCTCAAGTTCATTGTAATCAAGGGCAAACTGCCAAGAATAAAAGAGGCTGAATGCTTCCATGTTCACAGACAACAGAAGAAAGAACTAGCATAGCTCTACAGATGTCTATCTGTTCATCTGGCTTTGCCAGTGTAGACCACCTGATTATTCCTGAGCAAGCACCTATCGTAAGAAGATTGTTATGAATTGATTGGCTTAGACCCAGTTTCCTGAACCAATCACTAGTAGGGACAAGTGAGATTGCCAAGATGGGCATAGACTAATCAGGGCTACCCACGTAATGAGGGGTAAATTCCTAAATTCTTATCTCCAAATCCATTTTCAATCAATAAGAAATTATTTGCCCCTGTTCATAATAAATTTTAAGCTTCTGAAATCTACATTTTCTGTCTGTTGAATTATGTGAAATAGTGTTGTTTAGTAATGACTAGCATAGAGTTAAAACTCAGATAGACATGCAATTAAAAATCAGAATTGAACCCCAGGTCCACTATTGGAATATTACATCCCCTTGGGTGAGTCATTTGCACTTTCTGAGACTCAGTCTTCTCATTAGTGGGAAAGGAGATGTCAATATCAGATTTGCTGTAAAGATTAGAGAAAAAAATACATAACATTTAGTACATTACCTTCTACCTGATAGGTGCACATTAAATCATTATCATTTCAGCATCATTTTAAACCTATTGCGTTATAAACTCCATGAAGATAGAGATTGTTTGTTGAATCTGCAAATAATTGTACATTTTTTTCTTTTTCAAATCATTTTCAAATCAGTTCTTATTTATTTTGATAAATCAAATGTGGAGCATAGGTTCTCATTTTTACTGGTAAAAAAAAAGAAGCATTGTGAGATCATATGACATTGTCAAAGTTATGGAGTTAGTTAAAAGCATAACCAGTGTGGCTATTTACAAAGTATGTTTACATACATTACCCTATGTAGCCCTCATAATAGTGACATACTATTGCTTCTTATCACCCCCTTTTTTTAAATGTAAGGAAACTGAAAATCAACAAGGTTCAGAAACTTGAGTAAATCTCTTACATAAAGGAGTCAGAACTGCAATTAAATTCCTCTGACTCTTTTATCCAAATCTCTTTTCTTTAGATCAGTTTTTCTTGAAATACAGGATGTATAAAAATTCCTAGCCATCTTGTACAAAATACAATGCTGAGACTCTAGTCACAGAAATTGAAATTTAGAAGCTATTGAGTATAGTCCAGGAATCTACAATTTTTTTTCACAAAAATACCAGAGATTTTGTTGCTCATCAGAATCTGAAAGGCCATAAGCGTATTTGTTGTTGTTGTCATTTAGAAACCATGATCAGTTGGGCATCTAATTAAAAGAATTTAGCAAAGATGAGAACATAATTAGAATCCTATTTTTTAATATATAGTAGGAGACTTTTTTCAGGATAGCACTATGATTTTGTCAAGATATATTATCCTTTTTCATATCTTGATTGATCAGAAGTGAAAATGTGTAAATAAAATGACCCAACAACTATGTTAGCCTGTTGAGTTAATGAAAATTATATTCATTCATTTATTACAAATCTGTGTTGAAAACACACTAAGTTCCAAGCACTGAACTAGGCAGTGCGGATACAATCGTGAGCAAATCACAGGCACAATATTGGCCTTCCTGTACCTGAAACCCAAAGAGGAAACCTACCCTTAATAAAAGAGTTACACAAACAAGTATAAAACTTCAACTGTGAAAGTTTCAGCTATGAATGAGAGGTACGTGGTGCTGTATGAATGTATATAATCCAGTGATTTTTACCTCGGCAGCAAGCCAAAGAAGTTTCCTCCAAAGCAGTGAAACTTGAGCAGAGACTTGAAATTCGAAGCCTAAACAGGTGTTAAGTAGGCAAAGTGAGGAGAGAGAAGAATTTCGTGCTAAGGAACAGGTCACATAGCTAATTATGATGATGATTGATATAGATAGATAGATAATAAGAATAATAATAAATATAATGATGCTAATGATGATATATGGATGGATAGATACAATAAATGGTGAGCTTTACCAAATTAATTGAAAGCAAAACTGCTCTTGAAAAATAATTAGAACTGTTTACCTCTCATTTCCATTCTTAACTACCCCTGGCTAAAAAAAAGTTAATTATTATTATGGGATTGAGAGCAGTAGGAAAGGGTCACCTAAATTAGGTAGATAAATAGTAAAGAAATTTAAGAACACCCTCTGGACTTCATGAGGAAAACAATGATGCTAAGAAAGTATCTGAGAAGGAGGCAAAGAAAGATGCAATGCTGTATAAAGTTGGACTTTGACAGCTCAATATGTCAAAGTATTCCAGGAGACATTATCTTGCATAAAAATATACTATCAATAACATCCTCCATAAGGGTGTATCATAAATCTCCATAGTTCTATCCAAAATATGAAGACCTCAGCAACCAGCTACTGCTAGGTATTAATCTGCGATGTACTGCAGCATATCTACTCACATTATTCACTGTTTCTTTTTAATGAAAGTTTTATTGTATATATATATATATATATATATATATAGGCTTTTGAATTGGGTCTACACAAGATGGTCCTTTGTCCTGGATGGTTCATTACACATAATTAAACAACATGATAAAAATTAAAAGTACTCTTTGCAGCCTGAGTTATTGAGTTTATTTCTCCGCATTAATCGAATCTTTCAGACAGTAGCTAAGTCTCTTCTCTCGGTATTAGAAGGTCAAGTTCGTGACTTTGCTTTCATGATTGCCATACTCTCTTGCCTTTCTTCTGCTGCATGTGCCTGTATGTGTTTAGAAGTAAGAAGTGTCTGTCCCCAAGCAATATTTATGAGCTTGAACATGGAACCAATTTAAGATACCTTGGTATATCTGGTATCAAATTTTTCGTTTTAGTTTAAATCATTTAAAGCCAAGAACTGTTTAATGTTTTGAATCCCAATAAGTTTAATATTTCACTTAAAACTTCTACATGAGAAAAATAGAAAGTCCACCAAATCAAACAGAAATGGAAAAAAAAATAGTAGATTTATTTTTTACAAAATAGGTTATTAAAAAAAATAATGCATACCAATAGAGTTGAATCAGTAGGTGTCATAATCAGGCACAGAAGTGATGCTTACCCAGAAGAGAAAGCCAGAAAAGTTGCTCACTATGGGAAGTCAGTCTTAGTGTTAGGAAGATGTTTTAAAGAACTCTTCCTCAAAAAGGGCTGGACAGTCATACCACAACTTTAAAGCTTGGCCCATCAGTTCTTGTCTACGGACAATAATTTCACAGGAAGTCAGTACACAACTTTCTGTTTGTTACCATGTTAATTTGTCATCATTTGCTTTAAACAGGAAATACTCCTCCACTGGTTGTCTAGACTAAAGCCAACACTTGCTTCCACTCATTTTCCTTCTAAAAGATCTCTTTTTTTGAGGAGGAGTTTCTCAGTCTCAAGTTTTCCTTCTTCATCTAAAAAATAATATGGTTGAACTGGTGGCCCTGGTTAATGTAACCCTTCCAAGGCTCCGTAACATTGTTTGACTATTACATGAAGTCTTAAGTCCTTGTTTCCTGTCACCAGCATAAAAAGAACAACTTTAGAGATTACAAGGAAATATATATTTTATTTTTCAACTTTAAAAGTCAATGACTTCTCAAGAGAAGAAACTTTTCTAGCAGAACGTTAGGTCAACAGAAGGAGTTGATCTGATAGCAGTCTAATGGCAATCCTGGGGAGCCCTTGATTGAGACAGATTGAATGCATTAGAACAGAGCTTCGGTTAAGGGCACTTGTGGTTTGTCATTTGCTCAGCAGTCCTTACCATGAAGAAATAGACTGTGTCCATTTACCTAAATGGTCTACTTTCAAATCAAATATTTATTTTAGTGAGCCTGCATGAATGCGGTCATGGGGGCGGGGAGGAGGGGGACTTTCCAGATTTCTGCCATCTGATGCTGAATCATTACAGCTAAGTATAAAATTAATAAGATTTCTGCTAAATGAGTGGCATCTGTGTAATATTCAGACACTAGCTACTGCCACACATTTGTCATCTCTGAGATAGTATCTCTATTTTCAGAGATGTCTTGTGTGAATTAGCTATAAAAGTCTTTGAAAAGAAAATTTACTCCCTGATTTTTTCTTAAATTAAAAAATGCTGAAAATATGACCATCATTAACAGGCTTTTGACTGTATGAATATAATATTAATGTAATTAAATAAAATATACAGAAAATAATTGATTGCATCCAGCATTCAGTATATAATGTCTAAAAAAAAATTCTCTGTAAATAGAGCATTTAAATCAGTAAATCAATACTAATAGCCATAAACTCATTTTCGCTTCTATTATGGTTTAAAATTGCATTTGCTCTGTTTTAAAAGGTTAATTGTGTCACTAATTTTTAGAATATTTACAATAATACATTTATAACAATCTTTCAGCCTTACAAGGATTTAGAAAAATTATCTGTCCATAGACTTTAATACTCCAAGTTTCTAATAATGATGAGCTTTGTTATTAAATCATATGAAAAGGTTTATTTTCTTCATTCATGGAGTTAGTCTGTCATTTTTACTACCAACCCACTCTATTTTAAACTTAACTGAAAAAAAAAAACTTGTTAACTCAGATATATTTTGATTTAACAAAAAAAGAGGTTGTCATATTAGATCTTTTTCTTATTGGATAATTATTTTTAAATATTCTTTAAGCTTGTTAATTATTATACAACATTTCAAATTTAAAACATAATCCTTTGGTCTTTCCATATCGCTTCTTCTGTCCTCTCCCTCCTCCCTTTCATCTCTTGTACAAAGGTTTATTGAGGGTCTGATATATGCCAATTACCATGTTGAATATTCAGACAGGTGGAAATTACAGAAAAAATAATTAAAGCCAATGTAACATGCTATATTGAGATGTACAGTGTACTATTGTGTAACATTATCATTGCCTGGCATTTGTTGTCTGTAAAAGATCTGTCTCTGCCACTGGATTTTAAATACATCTGGGGGCTGGGACCCTATTTTATCCTCCTATAAATTGTTTCCCTCACCATTCTCCCACCACCACCACGGTGCTTTCCACACACATACTAGGCATTCAGCAAATGTTTAGTTAAATAGAATAAACCTAAAATAGTGCATACATATCACAGTATGGAAGCTTTCTATAAAGTAATGACTTAAAAATAATTTTAGAAGTAATGCAAGCTTATTGTACAGAACTGGAAATTCCAAACAAGTATAAAGGATAAAATTTAAATCATTTATATCCTCAGCTCCAAGCAATAATCACCATTTATGCTTTAATGCATTTCTTTCCAGTCTCTCTTATACACATTTGGCAAATTACTATTTATACATTTATATTTAAGAATAAATTTGCATTCCACTTAGTATATTGTGAACATTTCCCATATCATTAAATACTGTTAGATATTAGGCAGTTTAATGGCTAATATTTTATTATAAGATTTTATGATTTAAACATTATGTGATTATTGGACAATTAGTTATTTACAATGGTTGTAACTGTAAATAATTGCACAGTTGCAATCAGTATACTGGGTACATAAATCTTGTTCACTGTCACTGATTATTTTGCTAAGGACTGTATTTGGAAAACAGCCATATATAAAGAAAACTACTTGGAGATTTATTAATTATGTTCTAAACTCCATTTTTTGTTTGAGCTGAAGTATTTTTTTAAAAAATACCTAGAGTAATTATTGCCTATTATTAAAAGAAATACACCTTTCTTAAGAGAACTAATTTAAACATTTTAGTAGAGATTTTTAATACTCAGAAAGGCAAATTATTTTGTTGAAGTTAACAAATAATTATTTTCCACAATACATTTATCATGCCTCTCATGTAGGTGGTTGTTAATGCTCTTCAAAGAGGTGAATAAGTCGAATGGATGAAATGGAACAGAATAAATGAAACAATATGGAAGAACTTAATGAATGAGTTATGTTGGTAATTATTCCTATTTGAATATGATAGCTAAATTTCAAGTATTTTTTTCAAAGAACCTTAAGTATCTCCTGAAAAATTCCCTACCTATCAACAAATGCTCAAATCAAACTGTTTTAAAGTCTGTTCCAACTATCTGCTATGTCCCCAAAATTAGTGACTTAAAACATCTGTCTATTACTTGTTCTCGTGATAGGCATAGCCATGTTCTTACCTGGGATTTCTTATGCACATGAGTCCAATGGTGGCTAAGCTGGAGCCACTCAAAGACTTCATAAACTTACTACATGATCTAGCAATCCCACCCCTGGGCATATATCTGGAAGGAACTCTAATTCGAAAAGATACATGCACCTCAGTGTTCATAGCAGCACTTTATACAATAGCCAAGACATGGAAGCAACCTAAATGTCTATTGACGGATGACTGGATAAAGAAGATGTGGTATATTTATACAATGGAATACTACTCAGCCATAAAAAAGAATAAAATAATGCCATTCACAGCAACATGGATGGACCTAGAGATGGTCGTTCTAAGTGAAGTAAGCCAGAAAGAGAAAGAAAAATATCATATGATATCACTCATATGTGGAATCAAAAAAAAAAAAAAAAGAAAAGAAAAGAAAGAAAAAGAGGACACTAATGAGCTCACTTATAAAACAGAAACAGACTCACAGACATAGTAAACAATCTTATGGTTACTTGGAGAAAGGAAGCGGGAAGGGATAAATTTGGCAGTTTAAGACTTGCAAATGTTAGCCACTATATATAAATACAGATTAAAAAATTAAATTTCTTCTGTATAGCACAGGGAACTGTATTTAATATCTTATAATAACTTTTAATGAAAAAGAGTATGAAAATGAATATATGTGTGTATATGCATGACTGGGACATTGTCCTGTGCGCCAGAAATTGACACATCGTAACTGACTCTACTTCAACAAAAAAATAAAATAAAATAATTTTAAAAAATTTTTTAAAGAAACCATTGCAAAAAGAAAAAAAAGGATTTTGTGTCTGGTGACTGGGCTGAGATGTCTAGAATAGCTGAGAGCAAGTTGGATCTCCTTCTTTCCAAATGGAGAGCTGGAACTCCCTCACAGTATGGTAGCCTCAGTTTAACAAGACTTCTAACTAGGCAGCTGGATTTTTCCATAAGCATTCCAGGAGACATGGGATGAAGCCGCAAAACTTCTTATAACTTTTCAAATGTCGTGCTGTGTCACTTCTACCATTGTCGTTTGGGTCAAATATAGGCATACTTCATTTTACTGCACTTAGCAGATACTGCATTTTTACCAGTTGAAGGTTTGTGGCAACCCTGCATCAAAGAATTCTATCAGCATCATTTTTCCAGCAGCCTTGGCTCACTTCCTGTTTCTGTGTCACATTTTGGTAATTCTTGCAATATTTTAATCTTTTTCATTATTATTGTACTTGTTTGGTGCTCTGTGATCAGTGATCTCTGATGCTACTGTTGCAATGGTTTTGGGATGCTATGAACCACACTCATATAAGAAGGCGAATTTAATTGATAAATTTTGTGTGTGTTCTGATTACTCCACTGACCATCTGTCGCCCTATATCTCTCCTTCTCCTTGGGCCTTCCAGCTCTCTGAAACATGAAAATACTGAAATTGGGCCAATTAATTACCCTACAATGGCCTCCAAATGTTCAAGTTAAAGAAAGAGTCGCGTGTCTCTCACTCTAAATTAAAAGCTAGAAATGATTAAGCGTAGTGAGGGGGGCAAGTCAAAAGCTGAGATAAGCTGAAAGCTATGCCTTTTGCACCAGTTAGCCAAGTTTTGAATGCAAAGGAAAAGTTCTTGAAGAAAACTAATAGTGCTCCTCTAGTGAATATAAGAATGATAAGAAAGCATAACAGCCTTATTGCTGATATGAATAAAGTGTTAGGTCTGGATGGAAGATCAAACCAGCCACAATATTCCCTTGAGCCAAAACCTAATCCAGCACGAAGCCCCAACTCTCTTCAATTTAATGAAGGCTGAGCTGAGAAAGCTGCAGAAGAAAAGTTTGAAGTCAAACAAGATTGATTCATGAAGTTTAAGGAAAGAAGCTGTCCCCTTGACATAAAATTACAAAGTGAAGCATTGAGTGCTTATGTAGAAGCTGCAGCAGGTTATCCAGAAGCTCTGGCTGAGATAACTAATGAAGGTCCTACACTAAACAGCAGATTTTCAATGTAGATGAAACAGTCTTGTACTGGAATAAGATACAATCTAAGACTTTCATACCAAGAGAAGAGAAGTCAATGTTGGCTTCTAAGCTAAAAGACAAGCTGACTCTCTTGTTAGGGGCTAAGGAAGCTGGTGGCTTTCAGTGGGAGCCAGTGTTCATTTACCATTCCCCAAATTGTAGAGCCCTGAAGAATTATGCTAAATATACTCTGCTTGTGCTGTACAAATGGAACAAAAAAGCCTCGATGGAAGCACATCTGTTTACAACATGGTTTGCTGAGTATTTTAAGCCCAGTATTGAGACCTACTGCTCCAAAAAAAAAAAAAAAAAAATCCATTCAAAGTATCACTGCTCATTGACAATGCACCTGGTCACCTGAAAGCTCAGATGGAGATGTACAACAAGGTTCACATTGTTTTCACGCCTGCTACCACAGCATCCATTCTTCCACCCATGGATCAACGAGTAATTTTGACTTTAAAGGCTTGTTATTTCAGAAATACATTTCATAAGGCTATAGCTGCCATGGTGATTCCTCCGATGGAGCTGGGTAAAGTAAATTGAAAGCCTGGAAAGGGTTCACCATTCTAGATGCCTTTAGGACATTTGTGATTCACGGAAATAAGTCAAAATATCAACATTATAGGAATTTAGAAGTTGATTCCAACTTTCATGGATGACTCTGAGGGATTCAAGACTTCAGTGGAGGAAGATGTAGTGGAAATAGCAGAACTAAAAGTAGAAGTGTGGGTTGTGGGTGTGGCCGAAGTCCTGTCTTCTCAGGATAACAACATTAACAAGTGAAGAGCTGCTTCTTATGGATGAGCGAAGAAAATGGTTTCTTGACACAGAATCTACTCTCGGTGAAACTGCTGTGAAGACTGTTGAAATGACAACAAAGGATTGAGAATATTACATAAACTTAGTTTACAAAGCAGTGCCAGGTATTAAGAGAACTGACTCTAATTTTGAAAGAAATTCTGCTGTGGGTAAAATACTATCCATCAGCATTGCATGTTACAGAGAAATCATTCGTGAAAGGAAGAGTCAATCAGTGCAGCACACTTCACTGTTGTCTTATTTTAAGAAACTGACACAGTCAACTCAACCTTCAGTAACGACCACTTCGATCAGTTGGCAGAAATCAACATTGAGGCAAAACCCTCCACCAGCCAAAAGATTATGACTCATTGAAGGCTCAGATGCTGGTTAGCACTCTTTAGCAATAAAATATTTTAAATTAAGGTGTGTACATTGTTTTTAGACATAATGTTATTGCACACTTGGTAGACTGTAGTGTAATGTAAACATAACTTTTGCATGCACTTGGAAACCAAAAAAATTTGTGTGACTCGGTTTATTGCAGTATTCGTTTTATCATGGTGGCCTAGAACCAAACCCTCAATATGTCAATAGAGTACGCCTGTAGGCCAGCCCAAATGCAAGAGTGGGAGAAAATAGTCTCCAACTTTCAAGGAGGAATGACCTGCACGTACAGAGAAGAAAGAAATGATGGTGGCTATCTCATACACAGACTACAGCAAAGTCCTAAATACTGCCTTCAAATGTCATCTCTACCTCTACCGCGTAATTTAAATATGCCGTGCCCTGAAACACCCATCCTCCTCTTTCTTTAATTCCTTCAATGGAAACTACTCCTTAGATTTAACAGTGAAAGGAAGAAGGATCTCCATGCATCTTGATTCCTTGATCAAATCAGGACATAATGGAATCTCAAAGAGATTCTTTGGTCAATTAATAATAAATAAACAACTTTATAATATGTTAGGTGTTACACTAGGCAGTGGGTGTCAGAGATCTGAACTCAAGTCTCAGCTGTGCCACTCACTAGCAGAGGCCCTTGGGCAAATAACCTCTCCTCACTAGAACAGATGCTCTGACACCTACTGCCGAGTGTGTCACCTAACGTCCAACAAGGTTATTGACTAAGTAACTTATTGATTATTAAATGACCAAAGAATCTCTTTGAGATTCCATTACATCCTCTATGAAATAAGGATTCTAACACCCATCTCACAGTGACATAGAACCAAGGGAACATGTTAATGTTTGAAAGATACTTAATGCCGTGACTTCATACAATACAATGCGCGTATGGTAGCTATTGGTGTTATTTTTACAGTTAATATTTTTATCCGTGTTATATTATTGCCATTATGGTCACTCCTCTGTATCCATATTACTGCAGTCTACCAGGTTGTTCGGCATCTTCAGCCCCTGGGTCTCATTTATTTTCCACACCTCATCCTTAGCTACAGTGGTAATGCTCTGAACACTCATATTGGTGACCCATCAAATGTTCTTCCATAAGTCCTTGACCTAATAATTACGTTGTCCACTTCTACAGATAAACACAAACTCTCATCAAAAGTTCCCTTCATTTAATCACAAATTCTACAATTTTCTCCTCACAATACAATTTCTTATTTCTATCTTCTCCTCGTAATAACCCGATTTCCTTGACTCCGTTCTTTTACTCTCGTCTGCCAGCACCATCCTGGCCTCACTTGACTCCCCAGTCCACCGTGAGGCCCTGGTCATTCACACCATTGGCATCTTTGATAAGTCATACTGAACTCATAAGCTAAACCTGAATGAGCCCAATTAACCACTTTCTCTGGCCCTGCTTCCGGCTTTCTAGCCTAACCTGCTGTGTTGGTCAGTTCCACTTCAGACTCGGACTCCTGTACTATTCCAGAATGTTTGTATTTCCCTCTTTCACACGGGCTTATCCAGACATTTCCCACTGTCCTCTAGATCCCAGTCCCATTCTCACCCAGTCACCTTTACTTCTGTTCTTCTTTAGTGAAAAAAATGAGAACCTTCCCAAATGAGCTCTCCCAGCTTCCCTTCTCACCATCTCAAAAGCCTCTCTCTCTCCTCGTCGTTTCTTCCTTCATTTCACTCAGAGAAAAAAAATCGCCACCTCTCGTGGTTCTCCTCCACACTTCCTCCCCCAGTCCCAATCTTCTGCCACCTTCCTGAAGGAACAGTCCTTGTCCTTTACATCTTTGGTCTCTGCTGTCCGCTGCTGGTTCTTCTCACCCTTGATAAAAATGCTCACTTCTCATTTCCTAAAGTCATCATTTGTTTGGCGATGCTTCCTTCTTGAAATTCTCTACTCAGAGGTCTTTACTAACTGCCCCCATGCCTTTAGCGCTTCGCCATTACTCAGCTTCTGGCAGTCTAGGTCAGTCCTTACTGCTCAGACTTCATAATCACGAAATCCAGAGAGCAACTTGCTGCGTGAGGACGAATTGAATAACTAATTTAAAAACTTATAGTATTTAAGCGTGAGAATTTTTTTTCATTGAAAATAAAAGCATCCTTACAACTTGAATTGTCCATATTGGGGAATAGAAGAATGTTAATAATAAAACTGACATTGTTTTTTAGCCACTAAAATGTAAACACTCTACATGTTTTTTCAATGATATTAGAAGTCACTATTTTAGAAGTAATAATACAAAGGTGTATCTCTCCTCACATCAGATCATGGTTGTTTCTTGAAACTAGAGTCTACATGCACAAAGATTGATAATCACTGTTCTATACTAATTTTTTATGATCAAAAGGAGAATAATCTTCACCACCCTCTCACCCCTATCATAAATCATCATCATCATCATCATCATCATCATCATCATTATCGAATCACACCTTCCTTTTAACTTCCCACAACATTTTCCCATGCCTCACTTCTAGAATCCACCCATCCTTGGTCTGAACTCTCATTATTTCAGAGACTTCATTTCTCCCCCATTGGAGTTGAAGCTACTTGATAGGCACATGGCAATATTGGTACATTGTAGGTTTCCTGAACTGGAGAATTAGGTCCACACACCTGTAGCTTTGTTGTAATGATGGGACTGTTTCTGTTCCTGACAGCAGTGCCTGTCACTCTCTGCTGCTGTCTCTTTAAGCTGTGATGGATTTCAAGTCATAATGATACTGGCATTCAAATCCTTGTGTTCGTTTCTAATTATTTTTTCCTTTTCTATAAAAATGGTAGTTGCCTCTAAGCACAAAGTATTAGGGAGAAAAACCTAAGCTATAATTAAGTTACTCCTAGAAATCATGGAAACCTGCTTGCATCCTGTCTCTTTTTTACTGTCAAATGTCCATTAGGGAATATGTATTTCATTAAGATAATTACATAGTGTGACGGGGTCTTAATTGGAAATAGTTTCTCGTGGCTCCACATCATGGCTTGTCCTTAACTTTATCCATCCCGTTTTGCCTCTAGGTCCCCCAGGCCCACCAGGGGTAGTGATCGTTGAGGAAATCACCGAGAGCACAGCCACACTGTCCTGGAGTCCAGCCGCAGACAACCACAGCCCAGTCTCCTCCTACAACCTGCAGGCTCGCAGCCCCTTCTCCCTGGGCTGGCAAACAGTCAAAACAGGTGAGAGGCTCGAAGGCAACGCCAGACACAACCAGAGTCGCTTCCTATGTCATGAGCTGTATTTGCTAACAATCTCAGTAGGATTATTTTGGATTCTGGAAATTTTGTTATTTATTACAATATTAAGCATTGTTTACTTCTTTTTATAAAGCCACTTTGCTTTCTTCTCTTCTCATTTCCCGAGGAAGGACCACATCATTTATGCGTGTTTATTTATTTTTTAAAATAACTTTAGACTCGTAACAGTTGCAAAACTAGTACAAAGATTTCGTGTGCATCCATCCCTCAGCTTCCCCAAATGACAACATTTTACATAACAATGGTACAATGATCAACTCGGGAAACTGACATCAATACAATGCTATAAACCACGGACCATATTTAAACTTCACCAGTTTTTATATTCAACTTTATACGCAATTTATATGCAATTTTTTACATAAAATTTTTAAATTCTATGCAATTTTATTCTGTAGATTCAAATAGCCACCAAGACAATCAGACACAGACTTGCTCCATTACTCCAGTACCTTGTCCCTTTGTAGTCACGTATCTGTTTTATTTATAAAAAGAAAAGTCTAACATAAAATTACATTATTTAGAACAAGGAAGCATTTCAATGCTTACTTCTCAGATGTTTGCATTATAGTTGCCTTATGTTAAAAATCATTTTCTTCCTGGATGTTTTTCTTTTCACGTTACAACTAAACTTCCCTTTTCTCTCCAAATGTGGCTGTCTGCAGGGATATGTGAAGTTGCACTCACCTGATAGTCATTACTTATTTAACATGTTGGTATTAGAAAAACGTACAATATCTATGAATGTAATCTTCAGAAGCAGTTGTCCATACTGAGTAGGGATTTGTGATTTTGTTTTATTTTCTATCTAAATTTAAAATTGATTTACCTGCATGGAAATGCAATATAGAATCAGTAAAATATCTGAGTGCAGTAACCATAAAACTCAATTAATCTGAATGTTACAGGAGTAAAGTGGACTACTGCATTACTTAATAAATTGGAACAGAAACTTATTTTTGTATAAAAATTTATATTTGGTGGAGAGAAAGTATATTCATCTGCCTGCAAATTATTAAGGGTTTTCCTGATATTAAGATCCTATATTAACATATAGAATTAAGTTTGATTAATCATTATAGTGTACTGTACATGTGTAAATATTTATTTTATAATATATATAATTGGTATTTATTCCTAGCTCCATTTTAACCCTGTAGACACAAGAAATTAGGGGAATCCCTATGTTTGGTAGATAATTTTGGAAAGGACACAAATTCAAACCACATGAACAGGTTTACATGGGAGTTCTTGTAATCTCCATTTAGGGGATGCTCCCATCTCATCCTTAGTGCCAGAGCACAAACCTTTTGCTCTGGAGCCAAGAGACGGATTCACCTTCAGAGCTGGTGTTGTGCACCAGCAAACTCAGTCTCCTGCCTGTGGCTGTGCTTCCTGCCCATCTTACCCCCCTGCCCACACTGCCTGCTTCCTGGGAAGATCCCCTTATGGGCACATTGTGATACATACCTATGTTTCCTTGCTCGTCCCATACCCACGTTCTTGTGTTTCTGACCTTAACAGATGACATGGCAGTCCAGGACATCTACTCTTCCTCCCATAGCTTCCGGGTTACTCTCATCCCCTGACTTCTCACATGCCTTGGTTCTCCTGTTTCTGCTTTTTGTTGTTAGATAGGTAAGTAGGTAGATAGACAGACAGACAGACAGACAGATATATACACACACACACACACATAAATATATAAACTGTAAAAATTTTTGGCATAAGCTATGGAAAAATGAAAAAGCAATACGTGTGTGTGTGTGTGTGTGTGTGTGTGTGTGTGTGTGTATGTGTTTTATGTATAGAGGGCTTAGGTGTTTGGACCAAATGTTATTTTGGTGGTTTGTTTATTTGCTTTAGAAGTCCCTAATATAAAGTTGCATTCTTATCTTTCTAATATAGTTTGAATGCTGGAAACATTTCTGAGTAGAGAGTTCTTTTTCAATTCAGTTCAGCAAGTATTTATAAAAATCTATGGTGGTACTGTATTTATAAAGTAAATGTATATTTTTCAGAAATATATTTCTATAAATGATCAGTTTTATTTGCCCTTGATAGTAATAGAGCACAAGCAAGCTGTCTCCTCACCTAAAGTGGTCACACATTTCTCTAAAACTCAGCATCTCTCACAGCTACTGATGGAGGCATGCCGCCCTCCAGGGAAGCCCTCCAAGGAACAGTTCTCAGCTTTCATGTGCTCTAAAGTATCTGTTTTAAATGCTGCCTGAGTTTTGCCCCCAGCTCAGACTGATCACTTCTTTCATGTCTGTGATGGGGAAAGAAGTCTCTCTGGAGCTGCACCATCTCCACTGGAGCAATGGGTCTTTGTATTCATAGTTGCTCTCTCATCTAAATCAATTTCAGTAGAGATACATGCTAATGCAGAAGTAAATGTTAGAACAACAACAACAAAAAGATCTGGATCTGCAGGTGGAACTCCCTGATCACGATAATGCAATCCACAAGCTAGTGTTTTAAAAGCTCTTCAGATTCCTTTATACACCAACATGAGTACGAAGAATAGCGAGTTCTTCATTTTTGACAAATGAAATAATGAATTGCATATGGACCATCTAGATGAGCACATCTGGAATTAACTTATCAATACTGCCTATATTATTGAGCAGTATTAGCTGACCTAGTTTTTTTTTTTTTTTATTATGTCTACTTAGGAATACCAAATCACTTACAATCATAGACTTGACTGGCCATTGTTTACTCAATTCAAATTTGTTTCTTAACTCTTCTCCAGTCAGTGCTATATCTGCTATTTGTGGATATGTTTTCCACTGACTAATTGGTTGATTAAATTTATCAACTAAACATTTATTTATTTACTTTAATTTTTGGATGCAATTCTTTTAGTAGGAAAAGCATTGTAACAAGTTTCTCTCCCTGAATCAATATAGAGTCATCCGCACTTTTTAGTCGCTGTATGTTCTCTCTGAAACAGAATGTCTTCTTTGAAACCAATTTGTCCCCAGAGTTCCAGAGAGACTATCTTCATAGAAAGATAGCTGCAAGGCTTTAAAAATACTTACTTTGGTTACGGTCTCCATTATCTTTAATCTCCACAACATTGCATTTGAAATCAAAATCCTAATTTTATAAAAAATGTTTCTAATCTATTCCATATTGTATGTTATTGCATCAAAAATATTAATACTTTCAATTCATGCTTTTTTTTTTACAATTTTTTATAGTCCTTATAAGTAGGAATGAATTTAGAATTTCTAAATCTGTTTTTTTTTTCTCTTTTTAAAGAGGAATTAGAAGTATAGTGGAGACAATATGGAATGAGCGGGGGAATCTAAAACCTATAGTTATGGTAAGGGAACATAAATATCTATAGCCTTGGGAGGAATTTAAAACTTTATATTAATTTTGTTTTTTAGCCAAATTCTGAAATAATTATATCAAGATTAAAATAGAAATTAACTCTTGATCACATCTGGAGATTTGAATTCCCCTTTCATTCATTCAACAAAAATATATTGAGCACTTTCCAGATAGTGATCTAGGCACCTCGGATATATGAGTGAACAAAATGAAACAAAAAATGCCTACCCTTGTGGAGATTATATCCATATGGATGAGGACAAACAATAAACAGACAACATAATAAACATGGAAGTTATATGATATCTTAGAAGTTAATGAATAAAAAATAAATATTATATTGTAAGGCGGGTCAGAAGTACTATGGGAGAGGTGGTATATTAGTCTACTTGGGCTGTCATAACAAAACATTATAACTAGGTGGTTTAAACAACAAAAATTTGTTTTCTCTCAGTTCTGGAGACTGAGAACCCCAAGATCTAGGTGTCATCACAATATATGCAGAAAAGTTTTTGACAAAATTCAATATCCATTTATGATAAAAACTGTCAACAAAGTAGGTATAGAAGAAATATGTCTCAACGTAATAACGGCCATAGACGACAAGCTGACAGCTAACATCATATTCAATGGTGAAGAGCTGAAAGCATTTCCTCAAAGATCAGGAACAAGACAAGGGTGTCTACTCTTCCCATCTTTATTCAGCCTAGTACTGGAAGTCCTAGCCATTGCAATCAGACAAGAAAAGAAATAAATAAAAGGAATTCAGACTGGAAAGGAAGAAGTAAAGCTCACTGTTTACAGATGATATGATACTAAATATAGAAAATTTTAAAGACATCACCAAAGACTGTTAGAGCCTATAAATGATTTCACTAAATTTGTAAGATAGAAAAGTAATACATAAAACCTTCTTGCATCTCTTTACACTAACAATGAACTATCAATAAAAGAAATTAAGAGGACAATCCCATCTAAAAATGTGTCAAAAGAATAACATACCTAGAGATAAACCTAACCAAGGAGGTAAAAGATATGAAGGAAAAAATGGAAAGCAATGCAAACAAATTGATATATACTATGCTCATGGATTGAAGGAATTAATATTGTTAAAATGATCATACTACCTAAGGCAATCTACAGATTCAGTGCAACCCCTATCAAAATTCCAATGGCATTTTCCACAGAACTAGAACAGATAATTCTAAAATGTGTGCAGTAACACAAAACACCTCAAATAGCCAAAGCAATCTCAAGAAAGAAACACAAAGCTGCAGGTATCACACTCCTTGATTTCAAACTGTACTACAAAGCTACAGTGTTAAAATAGATTGTTACTGACACAAAAAACAGACACATAAATAAACGTAACAGATAATGAGAGCTCGGAAATAAACCCACACATACGATCTATGACAAAGGATGCAAGAATATGAAGTGGGAAAAAGACAGCCTTTCAATAAATAGTGCTGAAAATACTGGACAGCTACACGCCAAAGAATCAAAGTGTACCATTTTCTTACACCGTATACAAAAATAAACTAAAAATGGATTAAAATCTTAAATGTAAGACCTGAAACCACAAAATTTCTAGAAGAAAATATAGCATACTCTTTGAAGTCAATCTTAGCAATATTTTTATAAATCTGTCTCCTCAACCAAGGGCAACAAAAGCAAAAATTAACAAATAGGACTGCATCAAACTAAAAAGTTTTTGCATAGCAAAGGAAACTAACTATCAACAAAACAGAAAGTAGTCTACTCAATGGGAGAAGATATTGGCAAATTATGTATCTGACAATGGGTTCATATCCAAAATATATGAAGAACTCATACCACTCAATGTCAAAAAATCAGACAACCTGATTAAAAAATGGGCAGAGAAACTGTATAGACATTTTTCCGAAGAAGACATAGAGATGACCAACAGGCACAGGGAAAGGTGCTCAGCATCACTAATCATCAGGGAAATGCAAATCAAAACCACAGTGAGATATGACCTTACACCCATCAGAATGGCTATTATCAAAAAGACAACAAATAAATGTTGGTGAGCAACTGGAGAAACGGAAACCACTGTGCACTCTGGGTAGGAATGTAAATTGGGAGAGCCACTATGGAGAATAGTAATAGCTTCCTCAAAAAAATGAAAAATGGAACTACTGTACAATCCAGAAATCTCACTTTTAGGTATTTATGCAAATGAAACAAAAACATTAATTCAAGAAGATATATTATGCACTCCAGTGTTTATTGCAGCATTATTTACAATGGCCAAGATATGGAAGCAACTTAAGAGTCCATTGATAGATAAATGGATTAAAAATGGTATTTATATAAACAATAGAATATTCCTTAGCCATAATAAAAATGAAATCTTGTCATTTGACACAACATAGATGAATTTAGAAGGTCTTATGCTCTGAAATGAAATGAAATAATCAGAGAAAGACAAATTCTGCATGATCTCACTTATATGTGGATTTCAAAAACAAACAAACAAAAGAAAGTGAAAACAGCCTCATAGAATAGACAAGTGGTTGTCAGAAGTTTGGTGCTGGGAATGTGAAATAGTGAAGGAGATTAAGAGGTACAAACCTCCAGTTACATAATAAATCAGTTACAAGGATGTGATAAACAGCACTAGAATATTGTAAACAATATTGTAATATCTTTGTTTGGGGACAGATGATTACTAGACTTACAGTGGCGATCAGTTCATAATGAATGCAAATGTTGAATCATTATTAGCGTACCTAAAACTATATTTTGTAATATTGTTCATCAACTATATTTTCATTAAAATTTTTTAAACGTTTTAAAAATTGCAACCTGCCTGCTATGGACTGAAATGTGTCTCCCCCAAATTAATATGATGAAACCCTAACCATCCGTTTGACTATATTTGGAGATGGGGCCTCTAAGGATATCAAGTGGGCAATTGGATATACGAGGCTGGAGTTTAAGAGTGAGGTTTAGAATAAAGATATAAATTGGGAAACTATTGGCATATAAATTGCATTTTAAACCACCAGACTGCAGTGTGATCTTCAAGGATAGAAGCGTAAAATAGAGAGGAGAGGAGGATGAAATTTGAGCCCTCAAGCTTTCCAATAAAAGAATTTGTGGAAAGGAGGAGCCATCCAAAGATAAGAGGGGAAACAACCATTCAGTTCAAAGGAAAACCAAGACAATGTGATATCCTGGCAGATAAAAGAATAAAATCTACCGAGGAAGAGAAAGTAATCGCCTGTGTCAAATGCTCCTGACATGGCAAGTATGATGAGGAATGATCACTGATTTAAGTCGCACAGAAGTCACTAGTGATGGTGACATTAACAGTTTCAGTAAAATAGCAAGAACTAAAGTCTCATAAGAATTGATTCAGGAGAAAATGGGAGAAAAGTTAATACGGCCAACTCTTTTAAGAAGTCTTGCTGTAAAGGGAAGTGGAGAAGTCAACATCCTTAATCCACGACCAAGGAGGCATAATTTGCTTATGGGTTGGAGTGGGGCAGGAGAAAAAGAAAGAAATCTAGAATGTCCCCCAAATTTTGGATACAGCAATTGTCATTCCCTGAAAAAGGAACCCTGCAGAAGTAGGTGGGGGAAAGGAAGGCCAAGAACTCGACCCAAATAGAAATATTTAATAGGCCATAGGACACATGATTCTGGAGTTTAGGGGACAAGTTCAGGGCTGAAAATATTGCAGTCATCAATTTACAAAGGCTATTTAAAACCATGAGACCAGATTAGCTCACCATGGAGTGAAAAAAACGGGAGTTAATAGAACCAGGGTGCATCTGAAAGACAGAAAGAAACTAGCAATGGAGACTGATAAGGCATAACCAGGGAGAACAAGATCAGAAGTTTTGAAAAGTATTTCAAAGAGGAGAGAATGATCAACTGTGTCAAAGCACAATGCTAGGCCACGTCAGACAAGGATCAGAGACCTGACCACAGGGTTTTAGCAATAGACACCACTGTCATCTTGACAGGAGCAGTTGTGGTGGAATGATGGAGTTAAGAGCCTATTGGATTAGATTCAAGAGAGAATGGAAAGAAAATAATTGGAGACAGCAAATAAAGGCACAAATAGTTCTCAAGAAGTTATGCTATCAAGGAAACAGAAACACAATCTACAATGTGTCAATTTCTGGTATATGGCATAATGTTTCAGTTATGCATAGACATACATATATTCATTTTCATGTCCTTTTTCATTATAGGTTATTACAAGATATTTAATATAGTTTCCTGTGCTATATACAGAAGAAATTTTCTGTTTATCTGTTCATATATAAAATTTAATATTTGCAAAACATAGAAACTAGGTGAAGGCTGGAAGGAGAGGAAATTTTGAGACTTTTGTTTCATTTTTAAGTGGGAAAATGACCTGCATGCTTGTATTAGAGATATTTGAGGAGGAGGCAGGGAGGAGAGACATGGAACTGAGAGAGACTGGCTACTGTTCGCTAAGCATCTGAGGAGGGCCACTCCTCGAGAGGCACAAGGCTGTCTCAGGGGATTCAGGTCTCTATTGGAGTAAAAAGTTGGAAGAATGTTCAGAAAGAAGAGTGAGTAAATGGGAATTTTGCTAATGATGGATTATGAATTCCAAAGGCCATAGTGAAAGGATTTCAAACAGTAGGAGAGAATGGGAACTAAGCCAGAAAAAGGAAATGTGCAGAATTCTATGGGGATTAGAATAAAAGGGATGAGGGATGACTGAGATGTTTGGAGCTGCTTGAAGTAACTGATATAAACAGAAAGCAATGAAACAGTAAGTCCTGATGGGCCCAAGGCAGGTACTAGTGATCCAGTGGATGGCAGGGTCTAGGGAGGGCTGGGGGTCCCACCTTTACATCTGGCAAACACAGCTCATCATTCCACCAAGCTGTGGACTGAACAGCAGCCTTTACCCCTCCCTCCTAGACTCCAAGGATGTTGCTTATTTGCCATTTCAGCCAAAGACTTATTTCCATGTCTTCATTGCTTAAAAAAGTCAGCTCTGTCGGGCTGAGCTTTGTCTGGCTGCCCACACTGACAATGCTCTGATCATTCACCTTTCATGGAGCTGATTATGTGGTAATATTCTCGTTACATTTCAAAAGGGATTTTCACGGGGAAGCCATGATGCATTTAGCTCTACCTTGTCATAGTGAAAGTGCACTGAGTCATCAAACCAAGAGCCTCCACCCACCGCTGGCCTGATACGTTTAAAAGAAATCCAGGGCTGATATAAATCCAGAGGACATTTGCACTTCTTAAGAGAGGTCCTCCACTTTCCCCATTTTTACCCCTGTCACAAGTGTTCTTCCAGAAATATTTCTGAGACAGCAGACATGAGTGAACAAGGAAAAGAGTTCCAAACAGAGCATAAACACTATATAAAAAATACTTTACTACATGGTAGTTATATTGACACATAATTTGATGTTTTAATAAAATCTAAATGTAGTACAAAAGTCACTGCAAGGAGAGTTCAGAGCTCTCCCTTTGAAATCACAAACTGGAGGTTTTTAATTAGAGAAGTGTATGCTTAACCTGCTGCTTGGAACTGCCAAGTGGCTACTCATGTTGCCCAGACTGGGAGAGGCAAACTGCTTGAGAAATTTCCCTAGAAATATGAGAACTATTTGCTAAAATTAGAAGATGAGTTGGCCTCTTATCTGGGGCTGAGGGGTTGACCAAATGATTTTTAGTGTAGTTAATGGCAAGTTATGTTATGTCAGTCTACGTGGAAAGATGAAAGAATTCAAACTACAACCAACTTTGACACGTGCAAGTCTTCTGAAGATTGATTTTCATTTTACTGAGACCAGAGGTGACACAATGGCCCCACGTCACAAAGAATTGTGCTGATTCCGTCGGTGCCTGTGAGATCTTTGACCACAGTTGGTAAGCATTTCCAGTCCTCCTACTGACATGAAATCTCCTTCCTCTCTGTAGTCCCAGAAATCATAACAGGGGACATGGAATCAGCCATGGCAGTGGACCTGAACCCCTGGGTGGAATACGAGTTTAGAGTGGTGGCCACCAATCCAATTGGGACTGGGGACCCAAGCACCCCATCGCGAATGATTCGCACGAATGAAGCAGGTAAGAATCCTGGGGAGCCAGAATGCTGTTTGGTATGCGCCTGATCACTCTGAAAGCAAGCTGAATTGACCATAATTGCTTACTTTAGTATAATATTCCCTGATTCATTTACCTATACATCATAAAATCATTTCTTTTGAAATAATTATTTCAGTTTATTTGTTTTCAGATCTTTTTCTTCTTGTTTCTACGAATACAGGTGTGTACTTGCTTCAATTTTCCTCCCTGCCCTTGCACCATCTTCGAGTTACCATGAAATTGAAGCAGTTAGTTTCTTTCTAATTATGTACTCATTCAATATAGCAGATCCATAAAATTCAGAACAGACTGTCTCACCCTCTTTTTCTCCAGTGATAATGGTTACCTCTAGTTACAGTGCATTTTCCTAAGTCTTTGTGTTGTCCTTCACCGTCTGACCTGGTATGAATTACACTTTGCAAAGACAAACATAGGTAATTAGGCGTACTCACTTATAGAGGACTTACTAGGGATTGAACCCAGGACCTCATGCATACTAAGCACACACTCTACCACTTGAGCTATACCTCTCTCCACCCCTCTGCCCTGACAAACAAAGTCCTGACTTTACCTATTGCCTTCTTGATGTCTGTGTAAAGTAAATACCCATCTGCTTCCTAACTGGGAAAAGAACAGCATTCTTCTGGCCTTTCAGAATGAAGTCTCTCTGGTAAAATGTTTCTAAAGACCGCAGAAGGAAAATTAACAGCTTTATTCAAACACAAATTTTAAGACATCTTGTCTATCACCCGGAAGAAGCAGAAAAAAGAAAAATTGTTAGTAGAGCTTTAATTATTTTGGATAAAGTCTTATTGATCTCTCTCTTTTATATTCCTATAAAATTGTATATAAAAAGTGTCTGGTAGGGTACTCGCTTAGGCAAACACAAACATCAATAGTGTTGATGAGAACAGTCGAAACAACAGAGAAATGGAGAAGGGTTAGACTGCAGACACAAGGAGGGCAAAAGCAAAGTGTAACGTCTTTACACTCAGTGACAACGTACGAATCTCATGATTATCACAGCACAAGTGCACTAAGAGTGAGAACGTGGTCTTATTTGTTCACTGTTCTGTTTTCAACACCTAGAACAACGTCTGACATTCGTGCCTCCTATGTTTTTGTTGAAAGACTAAAAAGGAATATCCCTTTTCTTTCTTTTATCTGCTGCTACCCACACCAGGACTCAGGTCAGAGACACACACACACAGAAGACTAAGACTGAACTGTGTCCGTTTTGTACCACGGTGGTAGAATAGGACCAAAAATGTGATTTGTGACGTCTTAGAAATTGAACGAAGCTCTTAATAATTAAAATAGACTATCAAAAGAGTTGATTCTTTCTCTAAAACACACTCAGTCTGGAGAAACACACTTTTTCTCTTAAAAAGAGAAAGAAAGAAAAGAAACCTGAATGGTCAACTTATTACATAAAGTACGAATAACCATAAGAAACAAGTTCCAATTCTGTTCATATAAAAATAAAGCGACCAAGGAAATAAAAGATAGAGTGGCCTATATATATGTTGGAAAAGATTCATTCACAGAAAATCCAACTTTTCTGCTTTTGTGATTTGCCTATTACAAGTTGTTTTTTATGTTTTTCTGCTACTTTTCAATACCCTGAATTTTAAATTGAACATTAATTGCCCGGTTGGATTTGCATGCGTTCGTAAAATCAGCCATGCTTTCCCTGTGTACAGGTGTTCATTAATTAAGAGCATAACAGACTTGTTGTTCCTCATTTTATAAACTCGCTGTGCAGATATTGAAATGACTGCCAATATTAGTACTTATGCTCGCGTATTTTCTAAAAAGCACTGCCTTACTTTGCATATTGTTAATTGTGTTTAAACAAAGGCAAAGATTACTGCCTAATTCAGATGCTCTCCATAAATATTCATTTTGAAAATAAATAATCCGTTTGGGATGAATGATCCTTTTAGAATTTCTATAGTATAAATCTCCTTGTGCTATGAAAAAATCCTTTAGCAAACTCACGTTCACTTTTCAAGCTAAATTGTGTTCCGATGATGCATTTTGAAAGCCTCGTCCTTAGTCTATTTCTGCAGTTACCTCAATCATATAGCGCCTCTCTCTCCATTTTATCAAGAGTTCTATACACATGATGTACTATAGTCCATTTAAATCTTATGGAAGAGAAGAGAAATGGTATGAAAAATGCATGAAATACTCTTTTTTGAAAGTGAGTTGAGGAAGCCTACTTTATGCTGCTTGTGCTTGGGTACCACACAGGGCTGAGCTACTAATGGTGTTGAACCAAGTGTTGAGTTTTGTGCTTGTTCCATCAGACAGCATGGATTAAAAGGGACACCAATATCCTGAGACATCCTCTCAAGTGACACAGTCTGCCTCTATTAAGAACATGTCCTGTATTTTAAAGATGATGCTGTTCTAATGGACAAAGTAATCTTCGAAAATCAGTGGAGTTGCTTTGAAAAGAGAAAAGATCTCACATGCGGGATATTGAGTTGAAAGTTTTATGTCCCTTTAAAATTCTCCTCTTTACGAGAATCTTCTAAATCCCAAAGCAGCGTTAGCAAAGCATTTTTACCTTGGAATGGTTTCTTGCCCACATGTGCCCCCCAGAAAGTTAAATTTTCTTTGCAATTTCCTCTAGAGAGTGTATTTTCAATTTTACGGTCATCAAAATACTCCTAGTAGCCAATAAATATAAGATAAACTGGTTCAGTCTGACATTATGAATAGGATGTCAAAATAGTGATACAAACATAGGTTTTCCCCCCCTATCCAGAAGGAAAGCACTCCTCTGAAAACTATTGTAAGCCAAAAATGGCATAAACTGAAGAACCGTTTTCTGTTTTTCACCTTTTTTCATAAAAGTGAACATCCTCCTTGGATTTTTGTTGATCAGCAGAAACAGGCACTAATGTAGGTCTTTTGTAAAAGCAAAGTGGTGTCGAGTAAACTTTTGAAAAGTAAGAGATATTTGTATGTTTTTTTACTTTAATGTACATTTATATTTAATTATTTATAATACAGTTTTCTTACAAGTTTTAATTAGCTCATTAGATAGATAGATATAACTCTGTGTTTAATTTTGGAAATATGTGACTATCATCAAACCAGTATATATATTTGGATTGAGTAGTGGAAATGCTTTCCCTGCCATTTAAAAAGATGACACCCAAGAGAAAAAAAAATCACAGTTTTAGGAAACGGTAGAAATAGAAAAATATGAAAATATGAATTTAGCAAGAGCAGTTTTCTCAATTAATTGAACTTTAATATTCTATAAGTTACATATTTATAACACTAATTGTTGAAAGCTCAATGAGGATACAAGATAGAGTTAATTATGTAACCTGTAATTTAGAGAGGATTAGCATTTTTCTTTGTAGTTTAAAATGTCTATTATTATCAAAGCTCTTGATAGAAATCTCAATATTTGCAGTTTCTTTTTTTTTCTTTATTTCAAATTATGATGAATTAGATAGATAGAATGATAGATAGATAGATAGATAGGTAGATAGATAGATAGATAGATAGATAGATAGATAGATAGATAGATAAACGAAGGTTCTACCTAGCAGCTGTAATTAAGAGTTTGAGGTTCGGAGTTCGGTAAATCTGGAGTAATGTTCTCTGCCACTTACTAGCAGTGAACGTAGGTAAGGTCTATGCATTGTTCAAGGCTCAATTTTCTCACTTATATAATGGAGATAATATCACAACATACTCCTTTGGATTATTGGATGAAATAAGATAATGCAGGTAAAGAGCTCAGCAGACTGCCTGGCACATAATAAATGTTTAATATTAGCCATTTAATATTATTAGCATCATCTTGAATTTAAATGAGATACTACTTCATTAAATAGACATTTAAACAATAGTAATCATGTGTACATTGTTTTTTTCATATTGAGGAAACATTTTCAGGTTAAATATATGTTTGTTGATATAGTCAGAGCCATCCCATCTCTTTGCTGCTCCGAGACCCTGTCCTGCTGAGAGGTCTCCACGGCAGACTGTGTGCCGTCCAGCCCGGCCACTCAACCAGCCTGCCCGGCTGGGGAGTCAAGGGAGCCCTTCAGAGTGGGGCGCCCAGTGCAGAGCACGCCTCTTCTCTCCATCCCCCTCCCACCTCCGTGTCTGGCCTTTCATGCTGGTTTCCAGTCCAGCCAGGTCTCACCCATAAGTGGATCCTGGTATTGTCCCAACGTGTAGCCATTTCTTTGGCTCTTATAACACAGATGAGACAAAAGGAGCAGAGAAAAAGAAGTGGCAAATGAAAGCCCTTGCTTTAAAAATGTGTTCTTCATTCAAATAGCTTCCCAGTTTCTGAGTACATGGTATTCTGTCCTGCCATTCTCTTTGGACTCTGAAATGATAAATGCCACCTACATATTTCTGGCCACACATGGAAAAAAATTTTTTTCTACATTCAAGAGATTAATGCTCAACCAGATAAGTATGATTATCAAGTAAAGAATCAGATGAAAATCTTTCCTAGCTTTAGCGCTTTCTGTACCATATTATGTTACAGGAATGTAACCAGTTTACTAAACACACTGAACTCCACAGAGTTTCAACATAAAATAGTTGTATTCCTCTCCAGCTTCCGCCCTAACTATATCCAAGGCTCTCTTAGGTACTAGGGCAATCTGACTTTAAGGTATTAAAAAAAATTCATTTTAATTTAATAAAACCTTTAATCTCATATCCAATTCCATGCTTCTGTTCCTCCATCCCAGCCCAGGCAGGACCTGAGGGTTAGTGTTTGTCTTTTCTTTCTTCTTTCTCCTTCCTCCCTCACCTTCCAACTGCTGCCCCGGGCACTTTCCAGGTCAGAAAAGAAGAAAATGAAAAACAACTTCAGGTGTTGCAATTTGTGGTTTTCGTGGAAATGTGGAGCGCTCCACGAGATGGCCTTTGTCCACACCTGCTTCTTTCTCTTGTGGGCTACACTGGGTTGTTGGAGACGTCCCTGTCTCCTGGCAGGCAGGTTTATGGTCTGTGATCGCAGCAAGGCCTGTGCAAACCCACTTTCCATAGTGTCTGCTTTGCCCACAGTAATCGTTTCACATTTCTGACCTGCCAGACTCTAGAGGTACAGTATGTTGTCAAGAACTATTTTGGTCTCTGCTCTACTGCCTAATGTGGGACTGGGCCATCTTACAAAATTCTGACACTCAACTGTATCCAGTTAGGATGTGAGAGGCAAGCATCTATACTCTCTACAGCTCTGGTGTCCGTTCTTTTCTCATGTAGCCCGAGGGGGAAATGACACTCCCACTTTCCTTGTAGTGACAGCTGAGGCTGGAGGGAGATGCCACAGCACCCCCATCTGCTAAGCTGGCAACCTTCCTCCAAAAATTTCCTTGAGCTAAAACCCTGAGTGTGTGTGTGTGTGTGTGTGTGTGTGTTTGTGTGTGTGTGCTGGAGAAGGGTGATGGAAAAAAGGTCATAAAATTGTGTCTTTTTCCTGTTTCCTAGCAATTCTGTGGTTTTGTCTAGCCAACCTCACTTTAGCATCCAAAGTTACGCATTACTCATCCCAAGTCCAGAAAAGACTCATTTAATTTCCTAACACAACTTCTTTCACTGCGCTGTATCTTGCTGCTTCTGAAAGTAGCGTATTTGTATCTTCACAGTTCTTGTCCATGATAATTACTAGAGAAAGTTCACTGAGTTCAGAAGTTACGGAACGAACACAATAAAATACTGTCATGAGATGGGACTGAATTAGTTCTCTTGGAGGCATGTGGTTTAGCCTTGTAAATGACATTTAATGGGGCTTTGAAGGCCAGACCAAAGGGGACGCAGGTGGAATTATATAAAGGGGGCAATTAAAAAAATCTATATACTATTGTCAGGCACTGGTGTGTGCGGAGAAAAGGCATAAAGCTGTGGGGCTTTGAAGGTCCCTCCAGTGTATGTTTCTAAAAAGAAATATGGTGTAAAAAACAAAGAATTCAGCTGAAATAATTGGGGAAATCTAAAAGAAAATAGTTTTAAATTAACATCATAGCTTTCTTCAACCCAATGAGTAATTTAATTATATTAAATAAAAGAAATGGTTCTTAGTAACATTAAGAGAGGACGGAAATCATAGCAAGCAACAGACCTCTAAGACCAAATCTCAAAATTTCGGGGAGAAAAAGAGGTAACAGTGTGGCTTCTACAGCAGACTTTTTAAGTCGTGAAACCAGTTTGATCTAGGAAAGTGTTTTCTACAAAATATATTCAAGAAATAGGTCTTCAGTTTCAGAAGCACTTTGCAAATAGAAGTGGTAATTTTAACAAATGTCTTCCTAAAAGAAAGACGTGCCCGTTCGGCATGTCTCTTTCTGATTAAGCCAAGGTGGTGAGAGAGCAGTAGGAGGACTTGAGCCTGAAAGACAAAAGGGCGATGAGAGGTTTTAAGCCAGGAGTAAATGTGGGACACTCAAGTTAGACTTTTCCTGTCTTCCTAGTCCCTGTGATACCGCACGCCAGCCATAAATCACGAACCATGTTCCAAGCCCTATGCTAAGTAAGCACTTGCCCTTCATTAAATAATTTCATTCACATATCAACCCTCTAAAGCACGGAGTGTTTATCCGAATCTTACAGACAAGAAAGCAGAATAAGAGAGGTTTAAACCTTGCGCAAGGTCACCTAGTAAGTAAGGGGCAGAGCCAGAATTACCATCTTACACCAAAGGTGGTGACTCCCAGGTCACCCCTCCCCCACCTCCCTTCTTCCTCTTGCCTGTCCCGTCTCTTCATTTTATCACACATTCCAAAAAATCTCACTCAAAGATGATTTTACCTACCCTCTGCTTCTACTTCCTTGTGGAATACATGAAGTTCAGAGAAAATGAGTTGAGGTAAACACCATTTATCGTATATAATCACCTCCTATGTCCCTGACTGTTCCCATTTATGAGAAGATCTATGAATCAGAGAAGATCTATGAATCAGAGAAATCTTGCATTCCCTAAAATATCCTAGCCACAAGATTTGTGAATCAAAAATAATCTATTGCAGAGATTTTGAAATTAAAACAAGCTGAGCCAAAACTAAAAGAATGATTCCCATGAAGCTATCAAAACAGTATTATCCCGATTTCCAAAAGGGTGAGCTGTTTCAAGATCCCATGTGTATAGTTTCATACTGAACTTAGTGTTTATCGTAGAAGATTTTGCCACTTTTTCTTTTTGAAATCTAAGTAGATAATAACATTAGGTAATATTTATAAATTGCAGTTCCTGACACTGTGATAAATAATTGTAAAAATAACCTTAGTAACATATAATGGAAAAGAATTTGAAAAGAAAATACATGCATTATTTGAACTCACTAGGAAATGAGACTGATATTTTTTTTTTAATTTAGGAAAATCTTTCAATTTAACTCTTTCTGTAAAGTGAGCTTAAATGATAATCAGTGAACTGATGTATTTGTATGTTACATACTTCAGTTCAGGTAGGAAAAAAATGTTTGTATGTTTTTGAAATTTCCCTCTTGACTCCCACCTTTACAGTATAAACAATCTCCATTTCTTCCTTCCTGCCTTCTGTACCTTTCTTTCCAAACCAGTCGCTGGATTATGCTCCTAAGTTAGGTGGCCTCTCCCAAGCCTCTAACAAAGCTGTATTATTTAACGAGCCGTGTAAACATCTACTGTAATCTATATGGGAAACTTTTCAGGGAGAAAAGGGGGAATGGTAAATGATTTCATCCTGTCTTCTTTTGTTTAGTTGAGTGCTAATTAAAGCGTGTTATTAATGTGATTGACTTTGTTCAGACTATTACACTTAGAGTTCTTTGCGACTCAAGCGTAAAATCATGCATGTTTAAAATAAGGTAGTACACTATATTTTGTTCGCTCTGAGCATTTACTACCCAATGTATAAGATAAAAGAGACAAAAATCTACATTTCAATATGTCAGATAAGGCACTAAAACAGCAAGGCATTTACAGAGCATGGGAAAAGTATTAATCACGTTGTTCATTCATGCAAGAGCATTATTCAAAAAGATATTCAGAAGAATCAGAGTTTAACCCATTAACCATGCACGTATACTTGCTTTTCTCAGCTAATAAGCTCATGACATTTATCAGTAGCCAATGATGGGAGAAAAGCATCTAGCTGCTTAATTCTAAATCAGATTTTCATCAATTGTATTGAAAACATATGTGGTTTTAAGTAAATATGTATTTCTGTGAACTCAATGAAAGCATTTATTACATGTTTGATCATATTAATTTTATGCTTCTAACAAGAATTATAAAACTTTTACAACAGAAGGGCTCTGAAAGATTAAGTCAAATCTCTACATATCATGAATATGTTGTTTTGTAAATAAAAGGATGTAATTAAAATCGGTGGACTCCGAAGTGTTGACTGCAGAGATGCTAATTGTGTGCTACCAACTTAAAAAGGAAATGAATGAGTATGGGTTTCACTGATCATCTGCATGTAATTAGGAAATTTAAGCCAATTAGGATTAGAGTACCCATCTCAAACAGTGTGATCCTGACAACAAAACACAATGCCTGAGTTGCATCTATTAAAGCTTTAGGTTTTCTCTTTTGGTGGTTTTTCTAGCTTTATTGAGACATAATTAACATATAACATTGTATTAGTTTAAGGTGTACAGCATAACGATGGGTTATATTTATGTACTGCAAAATGATTACCACAATTAGCTTAGTTAACATCTATCACCTCACACAGTTGCATCTTTTTCCTTGTGATGAGAACTTTTAATATTTGCTCTTTAAGCAACTTTCAAATATACGACACCAATATTGTTAACTATAATCACCATGCAGCATGTTATATTTCCAGGACTTCTTTATCTTATATCTGGAAGTTTGTACCTTTTGACCAGCTTTACCCATTTCTCCACCCCCCACCTCTGGCAATAACCAATCTGTTATCCATTCCTACCAGGTTTTTTTTAGATTCCACATATAAGTGAGATTATACAGTATTCGTCTTTCCCTGTCCAACTCATTTCATTTAGTTTAATGCCCTCGATGTCCATCCATGTTGTCTCAAATGGCAGGTTTCCCTTCTTTTTATGGCTGAATAATATTCCCTTGTGTATCTACACTACATTTTCTTTATATATTCAACAATCTGTGGGCACTTAGGTTATTTCCATGTCTTTAAAGCCTTAAGTTTTCTGTTAGTATTTCCTATTATATCTAGTAAGCCTTCTTTAAAAAGAATAATAAATGCTTATACACATATACTGTTAAAAAACAATAAACTATAATGCCTCTTTTTGTGTCATTTATTACACATTAAAATTGGAAGATCTTATTTCTTTACATTAAGTTGAATATGGGCTATCTTACCTTAGAAAGAAATTATTAGCAGTAGGAAGACTTCAAAGACTGATTTCAAATAATAAAATAAATTTTACAGAATCTAGCTCATATATGGACACATTGATGTAGAAATTACCCACACAGAAACAAATTAAATTTTACTCTCTTGGTTCCTCAAAGCGGATATTTTTAGCACATTTTTTCATTAGTTTCTTTTTAATTTTTTTATTCAAAAAGTTAACACTTTTAAAAAAAATTTAAATACGTTTTCTAAAAAAATGGAAGCATTAAAAGACAATAGAACGATATGACCAAAGATCCAGGCAGAAGCTTTGACATCAAATCGTCACTTGTATTTCATTCTGCTCATACTTGTTAAATGAGCCTCAAGAGCTGCTCCCTGGAGAGCCTACAGCCTACTCTCGAACTCCAAGCTAGAGGTTCCAAGCATCCTTTTTATAGATGATGCTTGAGGGCTGAAAAAAATGGAAACGTCGTCAGTGCCTAGTCTTCCCACAAAATCCATGGTCATAGGGATTTTCATAGTATCTTCAAAGGAAAATATTCAAAATCCTAAATTTAGGGTATAAATTTAGTAATTCCAATCTAATAGGTGAAGCAGGTGGCTCTGGTAAATATTACTCAGAATATTATTTAACTGTTAATTGCCAGAGATGAATGTGAAGCATATGTGTGCATGAATGCACTTTTTTTTTTTTTTTTACAAACATTGGTACTGAAAGAAGCTATAATGGCATCATCTCAACAAATTAACTTGCTTCCACTATTCATTTGACCATGCATCGATGGTCAGGGTATTCAGAACTCTGAGATTAGCCACTGAAGATACATCTGGAATGATGTATCCCTGCTCTTTTACATATAGAGTTAGACCAGCTCCTCCCCTAGGTGCCTTATCCATATCCTACACCAGAAAATGAATTCAGAAATACCGCTATATACCAGTAGTCTTGAGACGCGGTGTCACGGCACACTGAGACATCATTTATATGTCACTGATATGATAGGTAGTTACAATTAGGAATAACTTACAATTGTTAATAAAAAACTCAAGTTCAACCCGCTTGCTTTTCATATAAATTAGAGCACATTCCCAGTTACTGTTCTAAGACCATCGTTTTTCTTAGTTGAACTTCTTGTGATTTCTTGACTGAGAGACAAGAGGGTATCCAGTTCCACGTAACTCTAAGGGAATCATGAGATTGAACGCCACATGTAAATAGTCTTTAGCATGTCTGTAACCAAGAAAGAAGAAAGATTGATAGCTGCTTCTTTGTACATCCTTCTACATGTGAATGAGCAAGACAAGAACTCATGTCATGGAGAAAATTGCCAAGAAGTGAAATGTGCACCCTGGTGAATAAAGTTCACATATTTCAACAGAACCAATGATACTGTTCTCTCCCACCTTCGTGGTCCAAGGAGAATTTTTTCCCTCTTTCCAGTAGCATATAAATCTCACATCAGTTTTTCTGGTATGTAAAATGCTCTGTGAACATCCACCAGTAATTAATAGCCTTTCGTCCACGTAGGTAATATATGGGAGTGAATTTACTGTTTATGGGTATATCAACACCATTTAAAAACTATGCTGAGCTATAAAGGCAACGCTGAAGTGTAAAATTGCTAATGCAGGCTCATAGCCTGGAAAATGATTTCTTTTAATAGTTTTCTTCATTTAACAGTTCTTCATTTGAAAATGTTCCCTTTCAACTGCAGATGTTGTGGTTTTGTGCAGTGAAGAGGAAATTTATTCCTTTGACACATTTATTCTTTTAATAGTTATCCATTCGAAAGAGTTTCACCGGATACCTATATATTTGGGAGTTTGCAGAGAGATCCATTCCTAATAAGTTTTTAAATATATATATATATCTTTATTTATTTGAACGGGTTCTCACTCCATGGAGCTGTGGCTAGGATTTCTTTCAACTGGAGCTTCCGGGGGCTCTGGTAAAGCAGTAAGTCAACCTGTGGACTTCCCAGGGTCTTTGCCAGCCTGGAGACCACAGAAAGTTCACATCGTTAGAAAGGACAAAATGTGTGGGATGAGAAGCTTAACTAACCATTAGTAGATGTCCTTAGCTAGAGTGTTAATTATGATTTAGACCTTACTAACCATAGAGCATTTATAAGAGGACTAGTCTGGGGATGCAGGATGTGGCCATGAAAAATGAATGTCAAACTCTCACAGAGATTTGAAAGCAGGGTTTTGTTTTAATATTGAGTAAGACCACACTAACTTCAGACAAATTATGATTTGTTTCTTTTGGGATGTTATCCAAGCAGAGGAGGGTTACGATACATTCTTATTGTAGGAATGCTTAAATTACACATCCGTGTATTGATTGTCCTCACTCTTGGCCCATGTTTAACCACAGTTCCAAAGACAGCACCCACCAACGTAAGTGGACGAAGTGGGAGAAGACACGAGTTAGTCATCGCCTGGGAGGTAAGAAAGCCTACTCAGATGTCAGAACTTGTGCAGTTCTTAGAAAATAAAGGTACACATAGCGTATCTGTGCTTGGTACAGAGTAAATAAATAATTTCTATTCAAACGAGGTTAAGAAACATCTTGAGCATACGTTACTCACATCAATATTCCCAACATGAATCTTTCTTGTTTTCAAACCAAGTCTAAAGCATGCCTTTCTTATAGGTGGTCTTAAGATAAAATTTGAATAATTAAAACACATCCTCTCACAAATTACTTTAGATGTCTGTCTGGCTTAGTTGGATATTAACTACTTCACAATTGAGTAGCGACCTTGACTGTTTTGGAGGCTAAAACCATTGAGGTTTCTGTGGAGTCGTGCCTGGGTTTTCTCATTTATCCCGTACGACAATCTTGTTAGTGGGGGTGATTTTCTTTGCTTTACAAATATTGAAACTGATGCACAGTTTGAGTACCTCCCTGAGAAGCAGCAGAATTGGGACTTGGATTACAAAACTCCTGCTCTTTAATGTCCCTCACCACATGACCACCGGGAATGGGAGAGGTAAAGCTATTTTCCATGAAGCCACTTTCCTTCTTTGATGCTAAATTACTTTATTATCAAATATGGCTATGTGGCTCACAGAACAATGCCTTAGAATATGGAAATGGAAATTCTATTGGAGAAAACTGAATAAACTCCTGACCATCGCTAAGAATAGTGCTAGAATGTACAAAAATGTACAGAAAAACTTCTTTCTCCAATAAGAAATCTTCTGTGAGCACATCCTCTGTCTTGCTCTTCCGTTCATTCTCTCTGATTTCTGCAGAGGTGCTAACTTCCCAATCCCTGACCTTCACTGAGATCAAATCTCTCTAAATGGAATGCCTTCCCTGTCAGTTTTGTGTCTTCGTCAACTCAGGCTGCTGTAACAAAAATGCTATAGACTGGGTGGCTTGTAAACAACAGAAATGTTTTTCTTACGGTTCTGGAGGCTGGAAGTCTAAAACCAAGACATTGGCAGCTTCGGGCCTGGTGATGGCCTGCTTGCTGGTTCACAGAGGACCATCTTCTCACTGCGTCCTCACATGGCAGGGGTGAGAGAGCTCTCCAGAGTCTCTCTTATAAGGACACTGATCTCATTCATGAGAGCTCCACCCAAATTACCAGATCACCTTCTAAAACTCCATGTCTTAATATCACCACATTGAGGGTTCAGAATTCATCACATGAATTTGGTGGGGGGGTATAAACATTCAGTCTGTAGTTCTTTGATAGAATAGGCTTTTGTCTCTTTTCCTCCACTCAAATGCACAGTTTCTCCTCAAATCAAAATTCAAAATAAAAATCAACAAATGTTTATTGGGTATCTAGTATTTGTCAAGCATTGCGTTAGGCAATGGCTGGTAACGGCGCCATTGACTAGCTAGTTAATCACAATGACTATTGTCTGTGGTGTGCAATTGATGTCTGTTTAACAGATTTTAATGCAAGCCATAGAATACAAGAAGTTTCTTGAAAAAACACTATATTCTAATTTTTTCGTAAGTTAGTACAGCACAAAAGTAATTGAGAAAAACACTAGAAGAAAGGTCTTACTTTAATTTCTCCTAGGTTTTCTATGCAAAGAGCCCTGCAGAGCATTACCAGTGACAAGATCTTCCCGACCACCAGACCATATGACAGTTCTCTGCTACGTGTTAAATTCTAGCACGGAATCACAGGACCTTTGTTTCATATACGTGACTAATTGGAGCAAATTCGTTTCACTTCAAGAGTTTTCAGTACTCTTGATACTCTCCTTAAATACCAACTGATACCATTTTTTTTTAATCTTTTACCTTTAAAGTCTTTTAAATTTTCAATGACTGCCAGTGACCATGCTATGTTGGCTTCCAGTGTATTACAAAGATTACTCTAGTTATCTATAATTTTTTGAAAGATTGGAAGAAGTAGGGGGTTTTGATCAGTTATTTTGTTGATAATTAATTGCATTTTTCTTCTCTAGCCAGTATCTGAAGAGTTTCAGAATGGGGAAGGCTTTGGCTATATTGTGGCTTTCAGGCCCAATGGAACACGTGGCTGGAAGGAAAAGATGGTGACATCCTCTGAAGCTTCAAAATTCATTTACCGAGACGAAAGTGTCCCTCCTCTGACTCCCTTTGAAGTGAAGGTTGGCGTTTATAACAATAAAGGGGATGGACCCTTCAGTCAAATTGTGGTCATATGTTCAGCTGAAGGAGGTCAGTTTTTTTCATCCTTATTATTTTTATTTAATGTTTTAATACTTCATTTTGGTATGTGAATGAGATATTATTGTACATATTTAAGAAAATACATGTACACCAAAAGGGATAACAAAACTTACCCGTAGTCCCCACTATACTTTTTAGATATTTTTTTCTGAAATTTTTTTCCAAATAAATTTTATTGAAAAAATAATTATTCATCCCATAGACTTTGCTTTCTGTTCTTCACTCCCTGATGATATATGGCAAACATCTTCCCACCATAAATAACAATCTTAGTAATGCTTATAGTGTAGTCTATTCTCTGGATGGATGGACATTTAACCATTCTTCTCTGGTTTGAAATTTAGACCATTTTCTATTTTAACCCACTAAATTTAAATTTAGTGGATTAAAATAAAGACTGCATTTATGTGACTAATAAATAAAGACTGCATTTATGCGACCAATAAATATTTATTTCTTACCTTATACATAAAACATTGTACTGATAAGGAAATATCAGACAGGATTTTTTGTTGGCAACTTTTCACACATGATATAATTAAATCCTCATGACAGTCTTGTCTAATAGGCATCATTATCTCCATTGTAGAGAAAGAGATACTGAAGTTCAGAAAAGTTAAGGAACTTGCTAAAAAAAAAAAGTTACATAGCTTGTCACTGAGAATTAAACTCAGGTCTGCATAATCATTAAATCCATGATTTGTCTATAGCAAGCTGCCCTCATATGCATAACCTCATTGAATTCTCATATAAAACTCCTAGGTGGGCAGGACCTAGGCAGTATGCCCATTTTACAGATCAGCAAACTGTCAAACTGTGACAGTTCACGGTTTATAGTCACATGTGGTAGTGCTGAACTGCAAACTCAGCTGCTTACCTCAGAAGCCTTGATTCTTTCAAGTTTTAATACAAAAATATAATTTTCTGAATAAGAGAAAACCTAATAGTTCTAACTCCCTACAATTAGCTTTTTCTGTATAGACCTTCTATTCAAGTGCAGAATTTCATTTGGTCCTGCAAGTAAATACAGTGCCTTACAGTAGCTAAATTTGACAGGTGACTGAGCTAATGTTCCACCACAGGCAGTACAAATTTGACCTTCCAAATAATTATTGTTTACATCAACTGACCCTTTTACTTCCTCTGTGCCCATGTGTGTGGCTTGAATAGCCCAAGAGAATTATTCATCTTTGGGCACTGGGAGTTCTTGGGGGGAAATAAATAAGTCCATCTGAATATTGAAGTACAAAGGCAGTGTCTGATTTATGGAAGATGCAGTTTCTCAGTACAAGCTGCCTTGTGTTTTATGACGAGCCGAACTCTGAAGCAGAGGTAGAATGTTTACCTCAGCACAGGAATGACCAGGAAAGTGAAGAATCGAGTAGTAAGAAGGAATCATAGGTGTTCTAATGAAATATTCATGAACTTAGCATCTCAAGTTTCTGATGTGTTTTCAGATAGTATAGCCAGTGTCCATATTAATTATATTAACTCTTCCAACCAAGTATGAGACAGGCATCTTAAGCCACAATCTACTCTTCAGGAAACTGAGGCTCAGAGAAAAGCTAAGTAACATGTTTAAATGCGTACCAGTAAATGACAGAGCTGTGAAAGCAACTGGAGTCAGTGGCAGAGTTGGGACTTAGACCCAAGTCTGTACGACCCCAAAGCTAATGCTTTAAACCATTACCCTATACCGCCTTACCAGGAACATTTATAATAATATTATTTTGCGACTGTATCATATTATTATACACAATAATAATATTTTGTATCATTTGTTACTCTGAAATCTGTTCTGCAGTATACATTTTATTCAGGAATTGCACATTCTTGTTGTTTTAATTTATTTAACCTAATTATCAAGCATATGGCCCCAAAGGTCACATGAGATGAACTGAAGACGTTTGTGAACGTGCTTTGTATGGTTAACACCCGTGCTGCCCTCAGGAAATCCAGATTTGTACATTTCTTGTCAACCTTGGCTTTGAAATTAAAGTATAGCAAGCACCACCAGTTGTTAATACTGTTTCCTTAAACTTGAAATGGCTTGCCTTTAGAGATTTTGCTTTCAAGCCACATAGGAAATATGCATATTTTCTTTCAAAGACACTGAGTTCGTTGGTGTAATATATCTCATAGTAACACTTCATTTATTTTGGTGGACTGAAATATGAAAGATACCAAGGAAATTAAATCCGGATAGAGTCTGCCTTAGTTCTGACAACAAAATTCAAACATATATTTAGCATTTGCTCACGAATTAAATTTACTAATTTGGAACCTCATGTGTAAATATGAGTAAAGTTTTATTAAATTGTTTCAGGCCGATAGGGCAGGACAATGGAAGGGAGAGAGCATTTGCCTGGAGTGCACAGAGCTTGGGTTCCAAGCTCACATTGACTGTCCAGTCTGGGGCATTTTTTTCACGTGTCTGAGCCTTACCTCCCTCCACTTTACAAAAGAAAGCCTAGAACTCGAACATCTCAGGAAGTCATTGCAAATGTAAAACTGAAATTTTGACAATCTATTCTGCATTCTGAAATATTCTTTTACATTTTAATTGTCCCAGAGTAGGCAGTAATAATAGATCAACTTTTGCTGTACACTAAAAAGAGGGAAATCCACCTCCTTTTCAGTCACTTGGCAAACTACTTTACTTGAAAAGCAATGAACATTTTCAAGTTTGAATCATTTTTTTTAAAAAAATTCAAAACCTGTAATAAACTGATGAGATAATGTATTCATGCAGGTTCCTGTCCTTTGTGTCTGTGGACGGTCACACACATCCACAGTGTGTCTTTGTCACCATACTCTTGTCCAAAGCCCAACTGATCCAGACTCTGTTTCCCTGTAAGATAAATTGTTTCTTTGTTCTTCCGTTAACCTACTTCCCCTGTTTATCACCTCAAACTCCCTCCGTATTCCTAGATAAAGTAAAAAACGAGAGCAGCGGGGCAGGCTTCCGATCCCCATTTACGGGCATAGTTCCTCCTCTTCATATCATGATGTGGCTACGCACCCAGAGTGCCATGGAGAAGCCATCTTTTCACGGCTGACACCGAGCCATGAAGGGCAACGTGTGGGCTGCCGTATCAAACACAGCCACCAGAATTCATGTTGTTTGGAGGGAAGCACGGACCCCATGGGCTTCGAGGCACACCTTACAGCATTAGTTCTCCCATTTCCCACTCCCCGCTGGGACATCAACGGTGGAGGACACCCACATCCAGAACGCACTCCCAGAAGCACCTGTGTGCAATCCTTATGCTCTCCATCTTTTTCTTTCCCTCTCAAAGAGCCTGTTGGAATGCGAGTGAGAAGTACATGATTGTAGGGAAAATCTTGAATGTGATCTGTTATAGAAGGATTCATAATTGATAAATAGAGATACTTAGTCAATCACTTGGGAAGTGACCTTGACTTCTGCCACTCTGAGGCTGACCGTTGCCCTAAAGTACTGCCAGAAAAACTCCAAATGGTTTTTCTGCTAGTACCTTCGAGACGTTGAACCCTTTCAAGATTTCCACAACAGAAGTAACCCTGAAAGGCTCCGTCAGTGAAAAGCAGCATCTCTCATAAACCTGGGAGGAAAGAGATCTGCCTGCCATGGCTCCCATGCCCCCTGCACATATATCAATTATCTATACTCTGAACCAGGCAAGAACGACATGCATTCTAACTCTGATTTGACTTCAGATCTCTAGGGTATGGTGTAATCCCAAGCAATACCCTCATTCTGGAAACAGTTCTATTTTTTTATTGAAGTATAGTCTGTTTACAATGTTATGTAAATTTCTGGTGTACTCATACTGATTCAATATATATGTGTAGATATATATATATTTCTTCTCATATTCTTTTTCATTATAGGCCATTACCAGGTATTGAATATAGTTCCCTGTGCTATGCAGTAGGACCTTGTTATTTATCTATTTTATATATGGTAGTTAGTATCTGCAAATCCCAAACTCCCAATTTATCCCTTGCCCCCTTTCCCCCATTAACCGTAAGTTTATTTTCTATGTCTGTGAGTCTGTTTCTATTTTGTAAACAAGTTCATTTGTGTTATGTTTTAGAAAATTGCAAAGTTCCAACATAAGTGATTTTAAAGTGCATGATGTAAGTGACAAAAAGTAATTTTTTTTTCCAACATGAAAAATCAAATTGGTTTTCACTTCTACATTTCTAGAAACACTTATTAGTTAAAGCTACATCCATTTTCCACTGAGTTCTTGTTACTATGGCTTTGGAAAGGGAAAGAATCTGAGCATTCAGTTACAGCTACTAGAAAAACAGAGGGAAATTAAATATATATCATATATAATATAGGTTATGAGCAGGTTGAAAGATTTGTTTATATGTGATGTGCTTTAGCCTTTTCTAGTTTCTTTTTTTTTACTTTTTCTTTATGTAAAAAGTATGCTGCTTTTATTTTTATCAAAACCAAAAAGCTCCTCCTTGTTTGCAAAAAACAACACGCAGTTATCCTCCTGCAAACAGAGCTACACAGCTCATATTGAAACCCGACTTCATGAGGTGTCATTCTCCAGATAAGTCCTGAGCTAAAACTGAGCTCAGTGGGATTTATGTGGACTTGAAAATTAATAAATTGGCATATTAGCTGTAAAATACAAGGAATAATTTCCTGTCGTAGCCAGATGATCCATTTGGATTAGAGCCTGTAAAAGTTCAACTACAGCTGTCCTCACTGAATTTTTAAATAATGAAACCATAACCCTTCTCCCAGGGAGTGTGTTAAGCTCTCCGCTGATTAATGCTGTTGCCCACCCCTCCCGGGAAGTCAGACGTATGATCAATATCACAGGCACATCCCCCCATATTACTTGGAGAACTCCAGCTGCTAGGTCACTTCACACAAATGTATCATCTAAATTCATGAACATGGTAATGCTGCACAAAATTTTTAATATAACAGAAACTGAATCCTATCAGTCAACCTGTCCACTTCAAAAACCCCAAGATTGTAGCGAAGGCGTTAGCCATGGCCTAATTAGTATCATCATACATGAAAGAAAAGAAAAGAAATCACTTTAAATCTTTGAATCTATTAGACATAAGGCTGGTATAAATGTCAGAAATAAGTCCTTGGGTTTCCATCCTATTGCCTGAGTGTACCGGACAGAGGTGAGAGTGGCAGGAAGCGTCCCGTGATTTATGGGAGAGTTTTAGAGACGCTGGGACATGACAGGATCATGGGGTCAGAGCAGCTGTAGTTCAAAATTACCCAAAATTCCATGAAACGGGAAGAAAAGGAGTTGACAGTAAGCCCGTGTGAGGGTTACATAGGAGATGATGGGGGTTTAGCTGGTTTCTGGCAAGACTTAGAGAGACTAAGTGGGGATTCCAACATCAATACTCTTTTTTATTATTATTATTGAAATATGGTCAGTTTACAATGTTGTGTGAGTGTCTGGTGTCCAGGATAATGGTTCAGTCATACACACACAGACATATGTTCCTTTTCATATTCTTTTTCATTATAGCTTCCTACAAGTTATTGAATGTAGTTCCCTGTGCTGTGCAGTAGAAACATCAATCCTCCTAGGAGAGGTTAGGTGTGGTGGGCAAGGAGAAAGAGTAGTAGCAAAGGGAAAAACACCAGGTGTGTAAACACAGACGTGTGCTCAGAAGCAGAACGGTGTCCAGAAAACAGTGTTCTCACCCCGTGCCCCCTGACCCTGAGGAGCACTCCCATCTCTGCTCCCTGACCTTAGAGAGCAACCTCTGACCTCCTGACCTCTAACCCTAGCCTGTATGCTGGTTACTGACCTCTGGCCCTGAGAAGCACCTCACCCCCCAGCCTCTGACACGTCTAGGACAGAGCATCCCTGGATTCTGTGCCAGGCTGGAAGTATTGCCTGTTCATCGTTCCATCCCAAGCTGACCTCCTCTCCTTGAGCTTCCGCCAGTATCTGCTCCTCTGTCCCCTGGGGTGGGGTGAAGTGAAGTGAGCTTCGTGCCAACAAAGGGGCAGGAGGCTGGGCTGGAAGAACTCTCTCCCGCCATGTGCTCTGACCTGACTATCTTGTTCAAATCCTCCCTCCACCCTCCAGTAGCTGTGTGACTTTGGGGAAGTTTTTTCAGCTATCTGCTCCTCAATTTCCTCATCTGAAAAATGGTAATAATGAAGGGAGGGTTGTTGGGAGGATTAATTAATACATATGAAGAATTTTGAATAAGGCTTAGCACACAGCAAATCCTCAATAAATGGCAGTTCTTATGATTACCTTTGGTTATTCCCCCCTCATCTATTCTGTTTGTTATTTTTTGTCTGTTCATTTTTAATCTTCTTCCATCCATTCACGTATCAATTATTTGGAAGCAACTGGGCAGCAAGAGAATGAACTATATATTTTCCCTGTAAAATCTCTTCTGTGCCCCAAAAACTGACCCTAAGAGATAGAGGATGAGCCAGCTGCTTCCTTGGTGCTGATCTCAAACCAACAGAGAGAGAGCACATGAGACCTCTGTTTATATGTCACCTTTTTCATCTGCAAAATGAAGGCATGGATTTGAAACACTGCAGTTAAGAAATAGAAATGAGTGAAATAGTCCCAGTGTAGACCATAGGGAGTGACAGAGAATCCAGCAAACATCAGAGAATACGCCCAGACTAAAGGGATCAACTGCCAGTTCTCATCTACCAACACCCAAGGATTCAGACTTCGTATGGCCCTTCCCCTCCCCGCCTAAAGAAGCCATAAATCCTTATTTTTACATGAAGTGCTGGAATTAATTTAAAACATTATTGGGGCAAACAAAATATGACTGAAGACTCATTGACCATCCACGTGTGACCTTTGATCTAAGTGAATTTCTTAAAATCTTTCTGGTTGTGACTTTCCATCATTCGGTTACAGTGGGATGTCCAGACAGAGCAGCTAGTTCCAAACCAAAGCAGACTGTCTATGCCAATCAGTTACTCTTGCCTACAGGCAAACTTTGATCCACGTGAAAATGTTCACTTTACTATCAAGTAAACTAAGTGAGGTTATTTTTTTGCATGCTGAAAAGTCCAATTCAGGTCAGCATAGATCTACTTTTGATATAATTTACATCTAGAAGGTGAAACAAAAAATGACTCTTCAGTTTTTGTTTCCTTTACTCTCATTCAATTAGAAACACCAATTATATTTAGCTCCCAAGAGTGCAACTGTGAAATGTCTTGGGTCTGACTCTGGTTTAAAAGTCTTAGAGCTTTTAAATAGAAATCAGGGTGCTGGTTTGAGAAATAATTTTCTGAATATTTTTATTTTTACTTTTTAAATTTCTTTTATTCTATTTAAAAAGTACTTAAACTTGTGTAGCACTACATTGAGAGAGAAATGTCTTTCTCTAGAGGTAAAGAGAGCTAGAAAGACTGTCACCCCCACCACATATTTTGTGCTTCTGAAATTATTTATCCCCCTACAGCCTTCTTTGATGAAGCTGTAATTGCCTCAATAATTAAAAAAAAAAGTTGAAAGAAAGCATTTGGCACACAAATCTCAGCAAAGCATTAATTTAGGCAAAACTACTTCCAAATTGCAAGTGATACTTTCTTTAAAATAAATCATATCCTAAATCCCAGCAGACTGTACACACCTTAAGAACATCAGCTTTTCCTCTCAGTTACTTGCAAAATCAAGAATTTTAATTCCTATTAAGTAGCAATGAAAAAAATATTTTTGTTGCCAGTCTGCTGATCAGAATTATAGAGCGAAAGAGAAGTTTTTTTTTCCCAGAATTTGGCTTTAAATCAGGTAGATGAAAATGGGATGGGAGAAACCACTAAGCAGAAGGAAAAAATAAAGTGTTTTCAAAAGGTGACAGAACGAGAAATTACAACTTACACCGTGGCAGAAATTAATGTCAGCTTCTGTGTAAGGATTAATGTGAATTTACCAAAGCACTTCAAATTAACACAATTATAGCATATAATTACAATGAAAGTTTTACCAAAAGAATAATCATTGCTTGAAACAAACATGTACCTCTGAAAAAGTCTTCTATGGGCTTCTTCTACAGTAGCAAAGGTAGATGTTTTGGGCTAATATTTTTCAATTAATAATATTCAAAGGCTCCCAGGAAGATATGTGTCTACCTTCCATTAGAAAAGGTGACATTCCAGAAAATGGCTATAATTCCCTCAATATTTCTAAGACTTTAAAAAATGTTATTTAGAATTCTGTCTTAGCCATATGGTTCCCCAAATCTTAAAAAAATGCATATATGTATTTTTTTTTCAGCAGATTCATCTGAACTCTTACCAGGGGTTAGAATCAAAATTCTCTACGATTTTTATGGGGCAGGATTTTTTTTTTTAAACAGACTTTGTACAGACTGGTTGAACTAACGTGCGGCCTTTATTCTGCCATTTCATTTAACGTGTGTTTGCGACACAGTATTTATGATTCAGCAGTGTCAAAGCTAAAAATATTTTGTTCCTCGTGGAGAGTACAACCTCAAATAAAGTGCACCTCTTGATGGATGCCAGTCAGACATGGTGTATTTGGGGGAAAAAAAAAAACAGTGAGAAAGGTCACTGAGCATAGGAACAAATGAAAAGGTGGTTTTGAGCAGCAGCACCCAGACCTTCGGGGACTTTCCTTTTCAGTCCACACACCTGCCTTAAAAGTCAAGGCATGCCTTTTAAATATCATGACTCATAACGCATTCCTTACACAATCATGGAAATGTAGCTTTGTGGTTGGAACAACAACAAAGGAATCTAATGAAATTTAGATTCTGTTTGTGACTGCACAGGGTAAAAAAAAAATGAAATAAAATAAGCGATATTTTTGAGTGAATAATTTAAGTGCCAAGCTCTGTGCCAAATAATTTATACATATTATTCCAATTAAAACTAACTTTAAAAATCCAGGGACTAAGTACTTTCAATTTGCCTAAATGACAGCTGATGGGACTGGGGCTTAGCAAAAGGTAAAGAAACTCGCCTGAAGGTGAATAATTTTTGGAAAGCAAAAATCAGCCACCACAGTGACAACAACATAGCCACGCCTGGCTCATAGTCCGTTCTTTTGATCGTTATTCTAGAAGGGCAGACAATTTAAGTTAGACAATTTAACTTCTCCAGAAATCCAAGTTAATCCAAGGATAAAGATATTCTTTGCTTGTCTTGCTGGATTTGTTATTGGTCATTGGTAAGGTACTGATGAGACTTGACCCAAGTGAACAAATCCGCAAAATCGTCTTTTTAGCTTGTGTTCTTCATAACCACCACAGCGCTTCATTTCAGAAATGAGGCAGAAAGGAGTAGCACCTGACATATTCAGGTGCAATGCTTTGGCAGATGAAACGTGTTACCATCGTGGTTTATTATTTCCATTTTCCTTCATACAGAACCCACTGCCGCTCCCACAGATGTCAAGGCTACAAGTGTGTCTGTGTCAGAGATCCTTGTTGCATGGAAACATATTAAAGAGAGTCTGGGAAGGCCACAGGGATTTGAGGTATGAAAAGAATTATTGACAATAAGCCTTGTTATTTCTGCTGACACTGTAATCTCTTGAAGAGATGGTTTGGTGACACTTCAGTAGAACTTAGCCCTTTGAAATGTTGCTCGATGGCAAAGAAAACAAGAAATGCACTATGTTACTGACACATGTTATGCTGCTCATTGGCTGGTTTACTTTTCAACACAGTCGTTGCCATAGCACCATGCAAAGATTTTTTAAAATAGAGATGAAATGGACCTTTAGATATAAATCAGGAGCTTACAAGTGGGTATTTACTGGTATCCAGTGCATTGGGGGTTAGAAGTGTTTTTGTGTATTTCTCTCTAATAATTTAAAGTATAAAACAAGTTTTCCTACTGTACTGTTCTTACCTCCTATACTAACTTCTCAAACTTGCTTGGAACTTAGTGATCTGTACTTATTACTCAAATGACTTTTTTATACCTCAAATTTTGCTATTTTTAAACATACTTATAATGGTGAACATGTTACAACAACTCGTTGACTTTGGTACAATCTCTTAGCCTCCACACGGACTGCAGGACTATGAGCAGTCTGTGAACTCGAATATTGCACAAAAACAGGGTCCCTCCTTCTCATACTCTTGTTTTTGCCTTTGCCAGTCAAGGACAGGATGAGGGAGGGGGTGACTTATCAAATACAAAAAAGAATTAGCGTCCAACCCAAGATCTTAAACTTTTTAATGCTTTCTTTTACTCTGTTTCAATTCCCACTAAGAGAAAAGTCATCTTGATTTTTGAACAATGATCAAGTGTAGGACTTGTATATGAACATAGTTTCTGGGCTGTAAACACATTCCTTTATTTTATTTGAACTTTCAAAATAATGCCTGGGAACCATCTGATTAATATACAGCTAGCATTAGATAAAGATTATTGTGATTAAGAATTTATACAATCTTTCCACGAGTTAAAGCAAAGGTCATTCATAGAAAACCATTACCTCTACAACACCATGGATTTTTTCTGCAGTCTTGCTTTAGTTCATTATTTGGTGGTAATTCAATACATATCAACATGATTGCATGTTTGCTTTATTACAAATTTCTTGTCCCTATCCGTGCTGCATGGACCATGTCTGTTCACCGGTGGATCTCAGAACTAGTCGTACTTGGCTCATGACAACTACAATAAATACTCATTGAATGAGTGGGGATCTGTGCTTCCCAGTCAGCCCCTTTGGCTACCCCTGTAGAAGACACTGGGGTAACCAGCCCAGCTCCTCTTCACTGGGTCAGGGTACCATCCCCCAGGGGCTGTGAGTGTTGGCTGTTAATGGTTCTCAGCTTCCCCTCTGGAGAACTGCCTTCCACTAAGGGGCGCTGTCTTACCTGAAAAGTACCTCCTGGACAATCAAGCAACCCACGGCCAATGGCGGGCTGACAGTGACTGACACTGACCTTGCCTTAAGGAGGAAACAACTTCATGGTACAGTTTACCATCCAGAGCCTTTGTCCTGTACTTCAGGCCAAGACTAGATTACCTGGGACCATGCTCTTGCTCAGTTCCTTCTCCTCCCCCTCCTCCCTTCCTCATAGATTTACCTGCACGCATTTTCACAATAAATCCCATCATTCCAGTCCGTGTCTCAAGCTCCACTTCGAAGGAGCCCAGCTTAAAACAACTACACCTGTATAGATCCACCTAGATGGTTGAATCAGAACATCTGGTGTGTATACTTTTAGAAAGCCGTGAGGTGTATCCTGGTGTACAGAAGAGTGAGGATCCAGGCTTCTCCGTCTCCACGTGATGCTCCTCTCACACAGCCAGTCATTTTCAACCTTTTTCCTCCCTGATCTAACAGCATGACATTCATATTCCCACCATGATTCACCTGTAATGACAGCTTTCTGTGAGGTCCTAGAGAGATCACGTGAGATTTAGATTTGTACACAATTCTTCTCTTCCTAAATATAAGTCATCATCATTCATTCAACAAATATTTATAGGAGGCCTGCTAAGTACCAGACACTGAGCTAGGTGCTAGGGATAAAACAGTGAGCAAAAGGAAGTCCCTGTCATAGTAGGAAAGGCAAACAGTAAATAAGCCAACAAATAAATGTGTGATGTAATTTTGACTGAATGATAAATGCTGTGCAGAAAAACAGAACTGCACAAGAAGGTAAACTGACGGTCTGCTGTTTATAGAGTTTGAGGGGTCACCCCTTCTGAGACTGTGATATTTAACATGACCAAATGAGAGAAGGACAGAGGCAGAGAGAACAGCAAACTCAAGGGCTTTGACATAAGAGTGTGCTGGCCTTGTTCAAGGATGGGAGTGATTTTGGTGAGACAGCAAGGAACAACAGGGGGAGTGGTAACAAGATGATGGAAAAATCACCGAGCCAAAAACCAGGTTATATGGGGTTGTGTGAACCACAAAAAGGGGGTTTGGGTTTTATCCTAAGTATAAGGGAAAACCATTAAAGGATTATGAACAGAGAGTCAAGTCACAATCTGGCATATTTTAAAAGCGTCTCTTGGTCTAGAGGGTGAAGAATAGACTCTAGAGAGGACCTGAGGAGGAGCAGTGGAGAGACAGTCCTTCCAACCTCGGGGACAATGAGGTTGCTTTCAACCAGAAAGTAGCAGTGGAATTGACACAAAGTGGACCTTTTAAGACAGAGTTGGAGCAGAAGCATGACAGCATGTGACTATGAATTAGATGTGGACTATGGAAAAAGAGAGGATTCAAAGGTAATCCCAGAGCTTCTTGACCCAAGAAACTGGCTGACTGACAAATCATTCACCTACAATAAGGAACTCATGGAGAAGAACACGTTTTAGAGGAAAAAAATCAAAGATTCTGGTTTAGATGTGTTAAATTTTATGAGCCCTTTTATTTCCAAAAAGAGTTGTCAAGTGAGTCTTGTTTTAAGGGAAAGGTTAGAGATAGAGCTATAACTCTGAGGAGTCATCAGTGTATAAACGGTTTCTATGCATGTGCTGGCTGAGATCACTGAGTGTTGGTAAAGACGTCTGAGAATTGAGCCCGACGGCACCTCACCACTTGGTACTCAAGAAAGGAAGAGGATGTGGCCAAAGAAACTGCAGAAGATGCTGAAGAAGTTCAGAAGTCAAGAGAAGAGTTTTAAGATGGAGTGTTCTACTGAGTCAAATAAATGCTGCTAGGAAATTCAGAAAAACGAGACCTGAGATTGCCCAATGAATCTGACAACACAGAAGCCCTGCTGACCACGGTGAGAAGGGTTCCACTGAAGGCTGGTGATCAAGGTTTGAGTAAAGGTAGATTTATTTAGAGAGATACGTACTGCGTAGAGTGTAGGCTGTTTCAAAAGGCAAGAGAAAGGCCACGAAGTGTGGAGGTTGGATGCTCAGGTTAAAGCAAAAGAAGATACACACTCCATAGACAGAGTGTGGGCCATCTCCAAAGAGGAGGGAGTGAGGGAGACAGCCTTGAGGCCATGGTGTTGCCAGTTTTTATGGGCTGGGTAGCTTCCCGCCTACAAGTGGGAGGACCATTCCAGCTACCCTGGGGAAGGGGCTGGGATTCCCAGGAATTGGGCCACCGCCCACTCTTTGACCTTTTGTGGTCAGCCTTGGGACTGTCATGGCGCCTGTGGGCATGTTACTTATCATGCTAATATGTTACAGTGAGCATATTGTAGCTTAAGGTCTGCTAGAAGTCAAACCTCCCACCATCTTTATCCTCAAGGCCAACTGGGAGTTGAATCTTCCACCATTTTGGTGTTAATTGCTGTCATTCCTTGAATGGCTGTGCCCTGCCCCTTTCCCTCCTGTCTCATTTCCCCCCTCAGAGATTTTACTCCCGTAATCTTATGGGGGTGCAAGGTTTGCCTAGAGATCAAGATCACTCAAGAGTGACACTTGAAAGTGTCAGAGCACAAAGTTTTTGCTAAAGCTACTTCATTCAAAATGACAAATTATCACAAGCAAAAATGGAGTATCCTTAAGGATATAAGTTAACAGGGATTAATCAAATTCTGTAGCAATCATCATAATGACTGCATTTTTTTAATTAAAATAAATCAACACAAAATTTGACAACTATTTTTACACATAGAAACAACACAGAATCCATGGGCACAGTAACACATATACTATTTTTAGTGCATTATAGATTGTGGTTTTAAAAAAGATGGCATCTTGTTACCAAAAAAAAAAAAAAATCAGTATCTTGTTAACAGAAAAGTCAAATGTATGCTTTCTTATAATCAGAAAATAATTAAAACTTTATATAATTCAGTGACCAAATATGATTTTAACTTATTTTAAGTAAAATATAGTCAGCAAAGACAATTTTTAATTTATACTATCTCATAATTATTGTATAGTTGCATACAGGTTTTAAAAAAATGTGATAGAAGTAAAATTTATCAGCGTCACTCTCACCCTCTCTTTTTTGCACTGTCCCTTTAAGAAAAGCCCTGCCTCTGCCCTTCACCTTACCCACCTCGGAACTTCCTGCAATCCTTGTCTCATTTTTCCTTTAGTGAAAGATCTCCCCAACTACATATTTATAAAATGTCATAACTCCCTAAAGCTTAATATTTCATCTCATCACCATCTCTCTCCTCCATTCTATCCCAACATAGTTGTATTTACTAATAGTGGAATTCTGAGCATGGTGACAAACATTTTTTTGTCACTGAAGCCAATGAGACTGGTTTTGAATTTTATGTACTGATCACAGCAGTCCTACGAGTCATTTTTCTAGCCATAAGTGCAGCTTTACCTGCATTGTTGAAAGTAGTTAGTTACTATAAAAGCACTAACGGTGTGCCATTTTGAAAATAGAGGAGACAGTGTTTTTGGCCACGTTTCTTGTTTTTCCTGAATTGAAGTGTGTGAATAAGATAGAAAAGGTCCTGCTCTTATGAATACTGCATCCTAAGGGGAGAAAATAAATAGATAAATAAATAACATAAGTAAATAAATAGATACATATTAAGTGAGAAAAATAAACTTAGATAACAATATATATAAAAGTGCAAAAGGAGAGCAGACCTGGTTCATTTAAGGGATAGAAGGAATTAGAGCAACAAGACCTTGCTGAGCAGTGGTGTGAGTGGAATTTAAAGGAGTCAGAGAGTGAGGTGGGCAGACACAAGATTATACAGGGACACAGAGATTACGAGAAGAGTTTGTATTTTATTTCAAATGCAGTGGAAAGCCATTGGGGTAATTTTAGGAGGAGATTGACAATGTCTGATTTACATTTAAAAAAAAAAATCACTCTGGTTGCTCTGTGCAGAATGAAAGGGGATGAGGAGAAAGGTCAGGAGTAGAAGTTAGGAGGTTATTGCAATAATCTATGCAAGAAATGCTGATAATTTAGACTAAGTTCACAACAATGGAGTAGGAGAAAAGTGGACGTATTTTAGAGGCAGATCTGGCAGGATTTGCTGACTGATCAGATGTGGGGGTAACAAAAATGATGATTCCTACATCAGGAGCTTGGTCAAATGGATGAATAGTGATGTTTACCAAAATAATAATAATAAGTAATAATAATAATAATAATAATAATAATAATAATAATAATAATAATACAGGTGATATTTAAAGCCATTCTACTACAGGTAAGCACTTAAGGACAAATTTACAGAAGCTAGAAGAGGAAAGGAGAGGCTCAGAGGAGGAACGAAGGGGGAGATAAACTGTGTCCAGGCACACTCAGCATTTAGAAGTTTAGCTGAAGAACAGGAATCAGCAAGGAGAGTAGAAAGAAGAAAGTTTGGTGGGAAAACCAGATATGAGAGGTATCAAAGAAACTAAAAGAGTGAATCAAAAAGATGAAAAAGGTCAGCTGTGTTTAAACCTGCTAAGAGAGCAAGTGAAATCAAAGCAGAAAATTGTCTGTTGGGTTTAGAGACCACTGGGGATCTTCAGGAAATTTTCATGATAAAATAAGTGATAAGTATCCCTTGTGTTACCAATTTAGCTACTGCAGGTTGTAGACATCAAACACCCTTAAGAATGCTACTGCTATCTAAATAATGATTAGTGGCAACAATCTGGGAAGAGAGAACTCAATTCAGAACTCTCAGACCAGCAACACCTTTATTATCTGTTGTGGAGTCATCTAAACCCCTTGCCAGGATACCAAGGTGTTCTGACATACGTTAGAATCATAACTCTCCAATGCTGTTATCAGAAACAATTGAGTCAGACTCAACATCTGAAGATGTTTTTGCACCAGGCAATGATTAGAAGAGCATCTAGCCACTGCAGACAAGTACTTCAGCCTCAGACAAAAGCAGTTAAAAAGAAGTCAGGATGAGACTTTTGTATGGGACACTTCCCTTAATACACCAGGAATAGTAGAGGAGGTAAATGAGAAGAAGAAATCATTTCTGAAGCCATGTGCACACGTCGATTTCCTTCTGGGCGATAGCTCCTGTCAAATACATACTCAGCTGCCATTTTGATATTGACGCACTGCGTCCCTAGAATTCATGGCGCGGTATTAAACTCTGATAACACCTCAGTGCACTCTCCCTGATAAATAATCAAACTGGAGCCTGTGCATGGTTCACCTGACTCTGCAACTTTTGTATTTTCTCTTCCTCTAATCTTGGGAGGCTACCCTCAAGCAAGGGTCGTTTAGAGGGAGATGGACAGCAGCAAGCAAACCAAGTCCTTCAGGCTCTTACCGCCTCACCTGACCTCCACCCCCTTCCACGCCCCCGTCACTGCGCTCTCCTTGCTCTGTCCCCACGCTGCTCCTGTACTGACTCCCAGGTCTGACTGTGGCCTGGACGGGCAGTCAAATTCGGGTCTTGTTTGTCCCTGATCTGATTTTCTGTGTGTTTCATCGGAATCTCATTTACCATGTGTTATTCATTCATTTACTCATCCACATGGTATTTACAGAGCCTGCTACGCTCTGGTGCAGTGTGTGGGCAAAACAGTGTGTGAAACAGACAGAGTCCCTCCTGATGAAGTCCACAGTCCAGCAAAGGAGACTGTTTTCCAGTCTCTTCCTTTGGTTTTTTAGGTTTTGGTAGGTCCTGGTAGCTCCTTTTGGTTGATGTCTTGGTCTTGACCTTCTTTTTCCCCTGATGTAGCCAGACCAATGGGGCAGCAGTGAGGATCTCAGGAGGAGGCATTCCCTGATACCATCTGTCAGTTATCTACTTACAATTGGCATTTTTGTCCTTTACAAGGAAGCCTCCATCACATCCTAATTGGTTTAAGAATTAATAAACATTTTGACTTAAACTATGTTCATCTGCAATTAACTTGGTACTTTCAAATATACTAATCAATTCAAATCAAGCTAATTTTTGTTATTAAATGGACTTAGTGTTCTTTCTAATAGAATGGTCAAGGCAATCGATATGGTCGAAATAGTTATGGATAAAGTCAGAATGATGAAAGCTCCTAGCCCTCCAGAAAATAAAATGACTTTATAGTAAGGGGCTTCGGGGCATTTTAGTAATATCATTCCTTTTAATTTCTAAGTGGGTCCACCCATGGGTGTTTCTAAATGTCACAATTAGGCTGGATTTGAACTCTGCTATGAAAAGAAAGAAGGTGTTCTTTTCAACAAGCTTTTAAGACTGCCTTCTACAACTCTAATACTACCTCCCAAGAATGACCATCTGAGGAAATAAAGAATATGAAATCACAAACATAAACACTAATCAAACTAATTGTATTTTATGAATATTTGAACAAATTTTGTTGACATTCTCTAAAAGCTATGCATTTGAGAATTTTGATTTATCTACATGGATTAGCTTGAGATTTCATGGCTACAGAAACTATATGTAGAAAGCATTGAGATTGAGATATGTGAAATTTCTAGCTTATGACATGCAGCATGATTGAAAATTGGAAATGAGCTATATTTATTGAACGATTTTGATTCATGAATTACCATGACTGCCCCATCTGGCTTGCCATCCCTGTCATTGGCCCATGCAAGTAAATTATTAGATTCAGCTTTGAATTTATGAACCCACCAGCATTAAATGCCCTATGAATGGTAATTCCTGAATCTGAGAGCAGAGCCTCTCAAGCTTTTCTGAGAAAGCCAGGATTTTTATGTGCATAAAAAATCAGAGCAGCTGCCAGTCCAGCAAGAAGGAAGACTAAAAGATAGGGCCAAACTCTATCATCTTCTCTATGATTTTTCCCAAATTGGGAGGAATGGCAAAGGTAATTGTGTGATCACGGAATGTTGATTAATTTCTGTTATTCCTTCACTCAAGTATTTATTAAAATCACCCAATGTGCTAGGCAGTGGAAATGCGAAAATTAATAGATCTGGTCCCTGCTCTCAAAAAGATCACAATCTACCATTGAGGGATATTGATGGGAAATTTAAGTAAACCAAAGGGAGAGAGGAAGACAGGGGAACAATCCAATTCTTGTGTCCGTCATCACCCAGGATTCCTCACCATCCTGATCCTCTGAAGAAACGCTAGTGAGAATAAACCCATGCGAGTGCCCTCCAAGGGCGTGAGCACACGCTTCTGTCCCCAAATGTCCCCAGTTTTCCTACATAAAATAATAAATCAATTATAAACTTTTTACTTACTACACAAAATAGAAAGGAATTTTTTAGTCTTATTTTAATATTATGTTGTATATTCTGCTTGTGAAAACAAAATCCCCCATGATTGTCAAGTTCATGGTGTTTGTATTTGCTGTGGCCTCTTTGTTAGAGTATTGTTAACTGTGTTTTTTTGAATGGCTGGGTTGTATTTTTATAGCCGGGGGACAAGTACACAGTGTCCCAGTTCTAACTCCTAACTTTTTCATGCTTATTATTAAGAAGAACAAAAGACAGAATAACTTGTCCAATTTTACAATTCTCAGTAAAAGACACCGCTAGAGATTCCGTTTTCCTGGGCTATGCTTGAGACTTGCATGCATTTATTTTGGAACTTCCAGAGGATATGTAACTCAGAAGTTCATTTCAGACATGTCACTAAAGCCATTTCCACTTATTGATTGCACTAAAAAGACACCAATTGTGCTTCGCGCTATAAAAGAAGTTGTAGTGGGGATTTCTTAAGGGAAGAAGGAAAGAGATTGTTGTTGCTTTTTATTTTATGAGCTGACTCTAATCATCAGAGCAGGAGGCCAAAAAATAAATAAATAAAGGTCCTTACTGCTGTCTGACAATAATTCATACTGGGCAGATTGCATTTAATTTGTACAGCAGGGGGTGGGAGGGTATATACGCGAGTGGGAAATGGAATTTCAATATAAATTAAAGGGGGAAGAGAAGCCGAAATGAAACCAGTCACCAAAAGGCTAAAACAAAGGCTGTTTTATTTTCCATATGGTGTGCGGGTAGCAGCTGTTTTACAGATTTTCTGGCTTTTTATTATGACTATATAAAAATAAGTATATAAAAAACTAAACAGTGGGAAAAAATTACTCCTGCCCTTCCTTTTCTGAAATTCTGCGGACTCTGAAAAAAATCAAATAGCTTTCATGTCTCTATCATTAGATTTGCATCTTGGGTTATTTTCATAAACCGGGAGGCTAACTAAAGCTATTTATGTTTTTCAAAACTCAGCAGATCAAAAGGAAATGGAAGAAATAGCAGTTCAGTTGCTTAACTTGTTTCTTCCCCTGTCCTCCTGGAAGGCAACCCTGTCAAGTTATTTTAGAAAGTAATGGATAACTCAGTTTATATTGTGTTTCGGTTTCATTTGCTTCTAGACACATTGCTTCGTGGAGAAAATTTTTCAAATTTTCTTCTACTAAAACTTTTAGAAACCATTTTATTTTCAGGAATATTAAAATATATACCTGGATGTGTTGTTTTATCCACAGAAAGAACCAAAAGGGTATGGAAGATCTCTTTTATTATATTCAGAAAGAAGTATTTCCTATTTTTTCACTCCTTAATACAAATGTGAATTTACTGTCTGGCCTCTAAAGAGAGTTTGTTTCTCATTCCTACCCCCAGCCCTCCTGAGCTCATCATATGTCCATCCACAGTCTCACTCTCTATTGCATAACACACCTTTGTACACATACAGCATCCATGCAAAAAATAAAATAGCAAATGTAGACATCAACCTATCTAATTTTAGAAAAACCTGGAACATTTTTGTTGACATTCTCTTGGAATGACTCATACGAGAATTACCAAATTGCAACAAAATCTTCCTTTTGGGGGCTTGATTTGTATCTCAAGCATCTGACAACATACTTGTGGCATAGAGGTCTTAAGTCAATGAGTGTTGAACAGATAGATACAGACATGGGCTACCTTATGATACTAAGAAGTGGAGAAATAGTATAAAGTGTTTGAACACACCCCAGAAGGAAGCTTTGCAAAAGACCTACTTTCGTTATAAAGATGCCAATGACTAATTGACTAATTGTTGATTATAAAATGGCTGAGACTTTATTTTCAAAAGACAAGACTTAAAAAAAAAATCTGCATACAGAAAAGTGCACAAACCATAAATATACAGCTCAGTGAATCCCCAGGAAGCGAACATACTTGTGGAACCACAATCCAGGTCATGAAACAAAACATTATTAAAAACGAGAGACTCATCTTGTGTCTCCTGCAGTCACTATCCATATTTACACCCTACCCTCCCCCCCAAAAAAACAGTATCCTGACTTCTGATTGGCTTCACTAATTTTTGGAATCACATGGAGCTTTTTAACCTTGTATTTTTCACTCAACATCATTATATTGGTGAGATTCTTCCATAATGTTACATGCTTTCTCCTAAACTCCTTTATAAATATCCCACAATTTTATTTATCATCCTTTCATTGATGAACATTAGGGTTGTTTTACAGTTTGGGTCTGTTATGAAGAGAGCTGGCTATACAGAACAATTTTGGCAGAATTATCCACTTGCAATATTAGGTCTCCTAATCCATGATCATTGCACATCCCTCTTCTTTTTAGGTCTTCTTTGATCTTTGTCCAGGCTGGTCTTGAAAATCTTTTCTTAAATTTATCTCTATTTTTTTTTTATTCTAATATAACTGCAATCTTTGACTTTTATTTGTGTTTTTTCTTTAACTTTGCATTGTGAAATATTTAAATGTGTGAAATATACAGAAGAGTATAGTAAATTTCTATTCAACACTTGCCTTCAACAGTTATGAATTAATGAGTAATCCGTTTTATTTATAACTCCACTTAATCAATCTTAGTATTATTTTGAAGCAAACCTCAGCCATTATATCATTTCACTCAACATATTTCATTATAAATCTCTAAAATATATGCTTTTTTAAAAATTGCCACTTTTCTGCATCCTCAAGGCATGCAGGTTGGACAATGCACTCAGTTTAAAAAACAGGAAACTCAAAAATCCTACCCAATGCAGCCCTTTTAAGGGTACATTTCTCTTGGTCACTGCCTACATTTTTACCAGATCCCCCAGTGTTTCTCCCTGGGCAAGAATAGTTTATCATTTAGCAAAGAATCTGGAAAGGTTTTACTGGGATTTTGGGTCTTGTGACTTCTGCAGTTCTCTTACTTTGTGAATTTCCTTCTTAGGTTTCCAACTGTTCTTTCTTGCACTAAACTCCGTGTTTGCTACCCCAGCCTCCTGGCACCATGGTAGTATTTTCCAACAAAACCCCCACAAACGTACCTGTCACAGTTTTGGCTTGTCCAGAGTAAACTCCTCTCCAGCTTCTCTCTGCTTTTGGATACTTGCAAGGATTTTTTTTTTTTTTTTAATTCTCATCATAGGCAGGATTTGCATGACCCCGTCAGAAAGCCACCATTTCTATCGTTGTCTTTTTAATAACTGTGAGATCTGAGGCATTATTTTCTTTCCATGAATAATCTGTATGTTTTCTCCCTCTCCAGCTCTCTCTTTGATTACTCTTGCTCAAAAAAAATTCACAAAATTTAGGTCTTTTCAAAGCATTAACTTTGGCTCTATTCCAGTATTTTGTTTTTCAATTCATTAAGAACTCTCATCTTTATTATGCCCTTCTTTCTAGTTTGTTTGGATTTAAAATATACTGTTCTTTTTCAAACTCCTTAAGATGGGTGTACCACTGATTTTCAGCTTTTTGTCTCTTCTAGTATACACATTTAAAACTCTCCATCTCCCAAACTCTGCATTCCTATCCCCTTATATAGGGTAAACCATATAACATGCTTAAGTACATAATAATTTTTAAAAATTGATATTCTTCTACCTAAAAGGATTAACTTTCATATTAAAACTTGTATTCTTTCATTTCACTGGTATGTATTAAGAGACTATTATGTTTACAGCTCATCTAACGAAACATATTGAAGTACATTAGTTATAACAGAATACTTCCAGAATTTTTTTTCTATTCAATGTGCTGTATTTTAAAACATCTGAGTAAATAAAATGAAGAAGGGAAGGGAACTAACATTTGTAAAAGACCTGCACTGAACTACATGTATTAAGAAGAAATTCAGTTACATTTATAGCCAATTTTTTCTGTATATTTTTAGATAGTAGTGACAGTTTAGAAGAAAAACAAATACAATGTATTCAATAAATTATATCCATTATTATGCTCCTGCTGCATTTTAAACGTCCTCAGCTCATATCCTCTAATCACTGTTGAACTGCTTCATAAATATTCAAAAGTTTAACTAAGCATTGTTTATTTATCTTATTTGATTCATTAAATTGCATCCTTTATAGTAAGATTACCTCTGGGCACAAAGCAGCTAATATGCACGCAGTCTAACAATACTGACTGCCAGCGTGTCTCAGAGTATTGATTGTGAATAGACAATTTAATAACTATACCTAGTGTGACGCTCCGGAGATTAGGAAACTGGAGGTCAGCTCAACTGAAACAAGCAGAGACTCTTCCTGACCGAAACGAATTCATCATCCATGCGGAGTGTGCTCCCTAAAAATAGGATTTTGAAGTCTCAATAACAGCCCATAGCTGAACTTAGGTGTTACATAAGAGGAATATAAAAAGTGATTTAAGCGTTATTAGGGAAAAGGATCACAGTGTTTCAAAATTTCTAGTGAAGAATCACTAGAGAAAGCAGGCTACTCGTGGAGTGTCTGCCTTCCAGCCCTCAGTTTACATTAGTCTCAACTTGTGAATTTAAGAATGGCAATTAATTGAATAGAAACATATAAAAACCAACTTTTCTTAACTTGCCTTAAAGTAACAACGAAACCACGAGCAAAGAGAGGATCCTTTTTGCAGTCACAATGAGGGGTATGAAATAAAAGTTTTGGTGGTATTTTTGAAAGTTTTCTTTCCTTTCATCTTTGCGCAGTGACCTATCTTCAAAATCCCATTTTCTGGGTTCAAGCAAACAAGGAAATAGCCTCTGGCCTCTTTCTCTTTTATCTTTTTCTTCGATGAAACAAACTGCAGTCACGAACATGAAGTTTTGTCTTTCACCTCAGGTGTAGGAAGATGTTTTTGTGTTGCTTGGAGAATTTGAGTGGAAGCTTGTCCTGACACCATATAATTTTGTTCCACCTCACAGCATCAGCCACCAGTCTGGGAGATATGGTCTAGGGCTGGAGGTCTCCCCACCTGAATAGACCTTCCATTCCTTTTTAGAACACCATTAAAAATCCATTAGGTAAATTCCAAGGATGATTAAGCAGAAAAAAAAATTTTTTTAAGGAAATAAGTGAAAAAAAAAGTTTTTGAAATAAGGAAACAAATGATAAGGTTCAGTATGAATTCCTTCTTCTGTAAGATATTTTCTTGTAAATCAGAAGAAAAATTTTAAACAGATGATTCTAGATATCCATGAGAAAAAAGAGAATATTTCTTCTATATATATTTAAAGAGCCATCCAGGACACAAAGAGAATGCAACAAAATCAAAACCAAAGTCACTAAAATATAATATTCATTAAGAACAATAAAATCCAAATTGGATAATACTAAACATTTGAGCCAGTGCCTTAGAGTATAAACTTGACACATAATCCCAAAATGCAAAGTAAATGAAATTTTATTATAAAGTGAGCAAGAAGATGGCAGACACGAAGGACAAAAGAGATTTGGTCCATAAACAATAGATTTTTGTCAAGAAGACAAAATACATGGTGCAAAGTCAACCATGACAACAGCAACAGCAGAAAATCCAAAGGAAACAATAATCCAAAAACAAAGTAACTGAAAAACATCCCTGCCTTAAACTAGAGAACTCCCACAGAGTTTCAGGAACCGTTAAAGTCTTGACAACTCCTTCTTTGTCACACTTACAGTTAATCTATCACCAAAGTCCGCTGGTTTTATCATCTAAATATTTCTTGACTCCATACCCATCTCCGTGTCCAGGGCAGTAACCCCAATCCAGGCTCTCCTCATTTCCTGGCTAGACTCAGGCATCACCTCCTAATGGCTCTCCTGTTACAACTCTAGCCCGTTTCCAATCTGTCTTCATACTGCAATCATTTATTCACTAAGACATACCATACTGTGCCCTCTGATGCCAACATAAAGCAAACAATTAAACAGATTAATTAGGATAGTTTCACATGGTGATAATTACAAGCAATAATAATATGAATAAACTCAGAATAATATAAAAGAGAGTGACTAAGGGAAGGATGGTTTCTTTAAGGAAGTGGCCAAAGGACGCTTCTGAGTTTAGCTGAAACTTGGATGAAAAGGAGATAGCCATTTGGAGAAAGAGTTGTAAAAAGAGCTTCCGAGCAGAAGTCACCAAACAGTTCAAAGGCTCTAAACAGGGAGTGCGACTGAATTTTTGAGACCAGTTTTGCTGGCAGGTGGTCAACAAAGTGAGGAGAGAGGTAAGGTGAGGTTGGCGGAGTACCCGTATTGGGTAGGACCTTGTAAACCATGATGAGGAGTTTGGCAGTTATTCTAAATGCAGTATGGAGAGTTTTTTGGCAAAGGAGTGACCTAATTTATATACTTCAGAAAAGAAAAAAAAAAAACTTTTTTCTGCTGTGTGTATCTTTTCAAAACACAAATTTGATGTCACACACATATCTCACTCTCATCCCTGCTGAAAAATCCTTGAATGTGTGGGAATTTCTCCTAACTCCTTAACTCAGCCAACCACAGGATCAGGCTCCGTCCTTTGCCTCTAGGATCAAACTGAGCCACACTCACCCTCAACTTCCACGTGAGCCTAACTGGACTTTTTCCATGTCCACATGCTCTCCGTTCACCTCTCCACACGGCACATACTACTCCTCTGCCTTCTCTTTGCCTGCCTCCCACTCCTCCTTCCAACAAAGCTCAACTGCCTGTCTTGGTGAGGGCTTCCCCGACCAGCCTCTCTCCGCTGGGTCTTATCGCACATGGTAGACCTCTAGCAATAGGTAGCTTGTCAGAACTACAATTTTACATTTGGTTATTCATTCAATAGCTATCTTGGCTGTTATGTTTTTCAATTAATAACCTTTTTTTTTTTAAGAGCAGTTTGGAATCCACAGCAATATTGAGCAGACAATAGGGTTCCCACACACCCACTGTCCCCACACACTTACCCACCTCCTCCGCCACCCACATCCTCCACCAGCATGCTGCGTTTGTTATAATCGATAAACCTACCATCAGAGTGTTGTACAGAATAGTTTTACTGCCCTAAAACTCCTCTGTGTTCTATGTATGCTATGTCTTTTTTGACTCACTATTAGTCCTCAGTTGCCTGGAGGAACAGTACTTGGTAAATAATACATATTCAAAAAAATTTTCTGAATGAATAGTTAAATTAATAATTTTTAGGAACTCAGAGTCTGGTAAAATATTTACACTTCAATGTGCATTTTGATTATTAAAAAAATCCTGCCCTTACCAGAAGAAAGAATAAGTTACTTTCAATGGTGCAACAATCGAACTTCTATTTTGCAACATTCAGTAACAGCAGAAAACAGAGCTGTGTTTATTAAATTCAGGGAGCACAATATTGAATGAGCTGATCACTGAGTGCAATTTACAATATAAAAATAAGTGAATACAGGAGCTAAGAGTTATATTTTTTTTAATGTAACAGGTAACAAGAATCAGATAGGAGAAGATAAACTACTAGGAAGAATTCTTCAATGATTTTATGTACCACTGAATGAAGATTGAGAAGTAGGGGAAAGTTCACCACTCATCCAGTAACCGTTGACTGCCTATGGCAGCCAATCATGGGTTTTAGATCCTGTAACTTCACATAAGGGAATTGGATTGTGTGTGACGTGACTGTCTTAGAGTCATCACATCAGAAATACATGATCTTCATAGTTAAAATTACCAATCTCCTAGAAAATCAACTTTGGAAAAAAATGGGTCATCTACTAAGAAGAGCCATCATGTAGATTTAGGTTCAAATCTACACTCTTACAGGTATTGACTCACTCAGAATTCATGCTTCCTGCCTGCCACTAATAATATCACTCATTATACTTTTAAATAGAAATAATTTCGAGGAACAAAGTCCGAAAATCAAAACAATACAAAGGACAGAAAAAAAGGAAAGTAGCAGAGTTACAAATAACAAAAAATCAGAAACATTAAAACATCAAGAAACAGAATCATTTGAGTCCATCCATCATCCTGAGTGACAATAGGGGAGCTGTCTAAAAATGATTCATAAGAGCTAGGTAAGTGGTATTTTTCCTGTTTTATAAACAAGGGTATAGAGCTTCAGTGGTTAGGTAACTTGCTCCAGTATATGCAGCTTACAGATATCAAAAATAAGATTAAAATATTGGCCTTCTGGATCCAAAACCATGATGCACCTAGAGCTTGCAACAGTATGCTGTGTCTCTTAGATTTATACAATTTTGTTGGAAATGAAAATTAGTAAAAACTTTTTGAAAACCAATGTGGCATTTTTGTGTCAAAAAGCATAAAAATTTTAATAATTGTGGACCCCACAATCTCCTGTCTGGGATTCTATTCTGGAGAATTAATCCAGCGTATGGAAAACAATACGCATGAACATATTCAAGGTAACATTTTAATTAAAAAAGTGAAAGTTGGAAGCTACCCAAATGTTCCACAATAATATTTAGTACACAAAGCACCTGATAGACTGTTACTGTTAAAACTGGGAATATGCTTATATGTAATTATAATGTTACAGGGAAAAATTAGCACATAAAATTACAGGGACATAATTATATTAAATATATATAATAAGAAATGCAGGAAGGAATAGACACACACACAAAATCCCAATTGTGTGAAGATGACAAAGTAGCTGGTCATCTACGCTTTCAGTTTCAGATATTTGTATCTTTTAAAATGTTTTTAACCTCATTTCAAGCGATCTCATATAGGGTTCAAAGCTTATGGGTTGATGAAATCTATCATCAAGATAGAATGGAATCATGGGAAAATAAATTGAACGAAGAGAAAATTTCGACTTTAAAAGGTGTTACCGCCATTCTAAGTTAAGAATCACTAATTAAGCACAATGTTAAACTCCAAATATTTTTTTCTGTTTTTCTGCTTTACCCTCTTCCCCATAAAAGAAGAAAATAAATAAGTATTATTTCGCTGTGAAAATAGTTAACTCCTGTTCTTTTTTTTTTTTTTAACATGCTAGAAAGAGAAAAAAAGGTGTGGATTTTTTAAATTTCCCACTAGGTTTAGCTGGTGTGGCTAAAATCTGTATTTTCTCACAATCGGTTACTTAGGAAACATTTTCTTTTACTTGGGGTGTTTACTTTTGTGGTGATTAATCAGAAAATTAAACATTCAATATTTAGAAGTGCAGAATTTGTATTGAAATCTGTATTTGCATCAAACTTTGTTGAACTTAATCACATTCAACTCCTTCAAATATATATTTAATTAACTTAAAATAACCTCACCAATTAAAGGAAATTGAAACATAATTGGCAATCAGACATATCACTGGAAAGGAAAGATAACATGTTTGTTCATCCAACAATGTCTCAGCCAATTTTGTAGTCTGAAAATAACTTAGATTTCTTCAGTTAAAAATACACTCAGAGCACAGACAAGATAAGTTAGTTCTCGGAATTGAGAATAATGGGGCATACATAATATAAAAGGCAGAGTGAGAGGACTTTAGCTCAGTCAAACAAGTTTCTGAAGTTCAGTCACTCCGCTGCATGCCAGTTCAAATCTGTGAAGAGACAGGGAAGAGAAATAAGAATTTGATTATCTCATTAACCTTTAAAATATATATATATATATATATATATATATATATATATATACACACACACACACACACACACACACATTAGAGATCAGTGTAGGTGTATCAGGCAGGGTGTACTAAAGTACTAAATTACTAAATTAGAACTAAATTGCTCTAACTAGTTTAAGTAAGAAGTGTTTTATTATAGGTATTAATGGTTTACAAAATTATTGAGTTAACAGATGCCAAGGTGATCTTTTAAGAATGACTCTTAAAGCAAACCACAGGACCAAGCCACAGAGGAAGACACTGATGTCCTCTAAAAAAAAGGAAGTCTCCCACCGCATCCCACACTCCACTGTGTGGGCTGGAAGCTGCCATGATCAGGATGGTGCCACGTTCAGGAAGCTTCTGTGATCTGGAGGCCCTGTGCTACAGCTTCCAGTTTCAGAATCACCCCCGTGCTTGCTGTAAATCCCTTGCACCGACAAAATGGTCATCTTGTGCCTTGCTTCTTGACTCCTATGAAGCTAATGGTTAGACAGTGAGAAGTTCATTAATGCCACGGTCACGGGCTGGACAGGGGAGAAAAAATAATAACCCCATTGCTCTGCTTGTAGGCAAAAAAAGCAGAATCGGTGGGCGTTCAACTTCTATCTCATTTTTACTTTCAAATATCAGGCATGTGACTCTGCCCATATTCAGAGCTCCAAGTACAAGGGGGTCTTGGAAATATGGTTTCATCTTTCCATCTTCTTCAGTACAGGAGGATGCACTAGGATGAGGGTGAAATGGACGCTGAACACTAATGTACCATATCCCTTCAGTTACTTCCATTCATGCACATCCTTCTCCCCATTCAACAGCTGCCTGAAAGCAACAATTAGCAATGACAGTGCTCCCTACTGACACTGCACAGATGTCTCTTACACAGATGAAAATGTCATCACCGTCTCAGAGCCAAGGGACGGTCCATCAGGCGGTCTGTCCATCTGAGAGTGAAGGTTTATTCCTCAGCTAATGAATGACATTAGAAAGTTGCCTACCCACAACACACTCTTTATACAATATCAGAAGAAAGGAAGGGGCCCAAATTATTTAATATTTATACACAAAACAGTACAAGGAAGAAAATATGGCCATTACTGTCTTCATTTCATAAGGCTGCAGTTACAATTTGCAATTTCCTTCCTCTTTGACCCATTTCTTATTCCCTTTGCCTTTGGCCAGCATCTAGGCCGGTAGAGACCTTTTAATATGGTGTGGTGATGACTCAAATGTGTTTTTCTGAGAGATTAGAATCTGTAACAACTTATTATGGCCCCAAGGAAATGGTCCTTCTAGACATGTTACAGAGTATCTCCAGTTCCAAACAAAGTCCTCGCTGCCCGAAGTCTGCAGTGTCAACCTTAGCTGAAAAAGAATCTGGAAAAGGTGATGTTTGGCTTTCTCGCCTATAGAGCAGACAAAGCCCTTGAAGGGGAGTGAAATGGTTGCGTGACCCACTTATTCACCACAGTAACTAACTGGAGAAAGAAGAATGACTCTTTGATGACTCTCCCCACCGTAAATCAGTAGGGGGAAAAACGACTCTTTGATGTCTTTATGCGTGGTTAACTTCTAGTGTCTGGACAGGGTTAAGCTTTAGGTGCCTAGAGATAATGACTGAATCTCATAAAGGGATCAAGTTTGGTTTGAGGCCAGCCACCAAGAGCGCATCACCAGGAAAGGTCGTCTCGATGCATGAACTGTGCTTTGACAAAGAGCTGTGCCTTTCTGTCTCCCCTCTAACCTAGCAATGCTATGTCTCCGCATTTCAACCACTCCAAATGATCGTGAGTGTTCTTGATACCACCTCTTCTCGATTAAACCCATCCAGCTGCGTGATTCACCTTCACGGGGGCCCAGGAGGAAATACTGCTCTTGCCCCTTTCTCAAATAATTCATTAAAAGCGCCATAGCTTTGAATGGGAAATGGTTCTGATGACCTAAGAGAGAAGGGCACTCCTTCCATTTCTTTGGCTGATTCTTCCTTAAGGTTCTTGTAGCTACCAGGCTGCAAGGTGGCCCTTCTCCTGCTCTCGCTGAGTCCTGCTGAGGTGCTGCGGTGCACACAGACCATTCGCGCAGTGGCTGAGACCGTAATTTTGGGCCTCATCAGTAAGACCTGCTAACTGGATGATGCAGGAGGAGTGATTTTCCCAGGGAGGGGTTTGAGAAACATCCAAAAGAGGGGCAAAAATGTTCCAGCAATCATAAGCACAAGGGAAGCTTCAAAATTAATCTGTCCTGCGATAATTTTTTGACAGATCGGTTATCGGAAAGACATGGAACAAGAAGATGCAGCGGAGACCGTCAAAACTAGGGGGAACGAGTCGTCCGTCATCCTGACGGGATTGGAAGGAAACACGTTGTACCACCTCACAGTGAGGGCTTATAACGGAGCTGGATATGGGCCGCCCAGCAGCGAAGTGAGTGCAACCACCAAGAAATCCCGTAAGTGACCTGGGCTTTTTGTTTGTTTCAGACAAAAGGGAAACATCTTTTAAGATCTCTGAAAGCCACACGAGGTACATAAAAAGCGGCATAGGAGAGGAGTTCTGATGCACAGGCCTGCTTCAGTGCTTAGATCTGAATTCCAAAACTGGCTCAGAAAATTTTGCATTCACGGTAGATAAAGGCTATCTTCCTGTGAAACGGGCTAAGCGATTTTGACATAGAAGGGAGATAAAAGGCTTCAGGTTCAAAAGCTCAGCAGAGTAGCTGTTAAAACGACTCTCCTGGAGCAAAACCCTCCTTGTCTGACTGTACCTGGAAGGGAAACACTTAACACAAGGGAAGCCGGAAATGCCCACGAGGATTTAAGTGAACGAGTGTGTTTAAGACTCCTTGTCCACTCACAGTGGCTTTTGTTTTGCAGCCCCTAGCCAAGCCCCTAACAACCTCAGGTGGGAGCAGCAAGGCTCTCAGCTTGCTCTGGGCTGGGAACCCGTCAGACCACTAGCCAACGAGTCTGAAGTCATGGGCTACAAGGTCAGTGTGTCTTCACTCTCTTGGGTAGATGCTGATCCCGAGCATTGTTACCGCGAGGCTGTGCAGTTAAAAAGACATAAAGAGACCTGTTCACATACTTGGTTTTTTCGCAATCGTTTTTCCACCTCTATCTTAGAAGGGGACTTCCTGCCTTGGGGAAGCCAAGGCAATCAAAATCAGTTTCAGCTTCACAAGGTGCCGGAGGGGAATGGGTAGGAAAGACAACTACAGTTCGAACACAGGGTGAAGGTGGCTCCCTGAAGCAGTGTTGGGACAAGCAGAACCAAGGCAGACAGTCCTGGCAGTCCCTCCCCACAGACTGGCTGTCCTGGCAGATGGAAACGACGGAAACACTTAGTGTGAGTACAGAGACTTTCCATTAGCAAAGAAACACAGGAAGCAAAAAGAATACTAGGATGAGCACAGGGGACAGAAGAGAGACCCCAGGGAGAGACAGCAGGCTCCCAGAGAGACACCGCGCTTCACATATGGTCACTCCGCTGTGTGCCAGCCAGAGATCTGGAAATGCAAAATCAGACAGTTACTGTTTTTGAAAAACAACTTTCATCTCTGATTTTAAAAATATATGTGATCTATGCATTGAATTGGCTGAATTTCAAATGCTTCTTCCATACCATCCGATTCTATTTCTCGTCTTAAACTCCATACAGAACCATTAGTCGAATCTTTTTTATAGCCAAATTTTTTAAGATTTCAATGATAATCTTTAGACTGAAAAACATCAGTTCATTGGCTGTTTAATTATCAGAGAGGGTAACACAACACTTTGTAAAGTGCTAAACTTCTGAAGCTCAAAACTGAAGAGGTTATAAATGAAGTATTTTTTTAATGTAAATAATTGCCATCAAGAATACCTTAAAGCATAGACCAGAGCACTTTGTGTAGGCTGTAATCAGTGTAGATCACAGATACCCCCACACTTAAACACTCAAATCTGTGTCCTAACCCTTGGGGATATTGAATTTGACCTTCTGGGGGAGGACAGTTGAGCCATTTTCTGCACCCTTTCCTCAGTCCTCTTCTTTCCGTTCCCTTCCCCTTGTCCTCACAACTTGGACTCTAAGGCAAATAAATAGATCCTTCAATGATTAAAGGTAGAAGTCTGGCGAGAAATGGTGACCGACCACCCAAGAACCAATCTAACATCATTAGAACCCTAGCAAACGATCTCCCAAACTGGAAAGGTGAACAGATACGAGGCAGAGCTAGGTGAAAGTGTATGGCCACCCAGAAGAGCCACTGGGCTTTAGGCACCTGTCAGGTGAGAAGGGAAGGTACCCCACGAGCTGGAGGATGCTTGAGGCTGGGCATGGGTCCCCAGGTGGGATGACCCTCCTCTTTGCTCACAGCTTCCCCTTCTGTCTCTGTCACTGCTCTCCCTTTATATGTGCCTGTCTCCCCAACCAGACTATACGTGATTGAAGACCAGACTTCTCTGTCTTACCCTCTTATCCCCAACACTTCTGGAGTGGGTGAATAAATTAATTAATTAATTTTGACCCAACTAGAGGTATTTTAAGCAACTGCTCATAAGTGTATGTTATCAGCTGTGTGTTTTTTCTAGCACCACCTTCCCCTTTGTTGTGATGTAGTGGGGAAAAAACACTGGCTTCTGTGTCAGACGGACTTAAGCTGGGTAGTCTTGAGCTGGTTGCTTAACCTCAAAGAGTTTCATTTGAACTTCAGAATTGGTAAAAATAATAATAATAACACATGATACAGGATTCCTTTAAGGATTAAATAAGATCATTTGTAGAAAAGGCTTAGCAGATGGAAAGCGCTCCCTGAAAAATAACCGCCATTGTTCTTATTGTTGTTATTGGAGAAGATAACCTGGTTAGGTGGGATTTTTTAATATTTTAAAGAGAAATTGATCTTTAAAAGCTGCCGTCTAGTTGTGTCTCAGTGAAGACTGCACACGCCATCTCGGAAGACCTTGTTGCTGGGGGAAGAATCACTAACATGGTCCATCTTAGTTGTATAAATAATGCCAAGTAGACACATATTGACAGAGGATTTTTTTTCTTTTATTTCCTTGAAATGGTTGCACTTCCTGAGAAGGAAAAGCTGGTTCTTAAGAAGGGGCTCTGCTGATAACAAATGGAGTGAGACCGCAAAGCCTGTTCTTTTGCTGATAAACGTTGTTAGAACTTCTGATGGACGGGCTAGTCCCTCATAAGGGACCTACTGGCAGGAATGACACAGAGGGCCCCGTGCGGGAAAGGGGACTTTAGACAGATGACTGAGGCTTAACACGGAGGCTGGTTTCTCCTGGGAAGGTCTGCTTTTCACAGGGCCAGTGACTAGGCTTGAAAGCTCCTGCTGACGCAGACCCAGTAGGACAGGAGTGTCATTAGAAACAGTAGCTGTGAACATACACTACAGAGCTGGAGCTCAGAGGGCACAAGCTTGGAGCCCCCTTCTCTGAGCGTGACTTGGAGGAGACCTACTTCAGCCAAGAAAGGACAGGATCTTCACTGCAAGAAAGAGATGTGCCGTCTGGAGGGAGGGGCACACAAACAGAGTGGCCAGGGCTGAGCATGACACTCCGAAGGAGAAGACCTCTTTGATTCCTCCTACCTCCCAAAAAACAGCTGCCAGACCAAGAGTGAGCCATGTCTTCTCAAGCATAGTAGTGTATGGCAGTCAGAAGATTAACCAAAGTAGGGACATGTCGACACACTCATCTGTTCTCTTCCCATGAGGTAATCTGAGGTAGGCTGGACCCACTGAGACCCAATTTGCTTCTTGGGATTCTTGGAAAATTTGCCATGGAGGACCTCCCGCTAATCGGGGCAAGGGAGCGCTTCTACGGTTACCTGCCATTATCAAAAAAAGAAGTAAATTTATTTTCACTATTTGTCTTTGACAAGTTAGTTTACTTTTACAAGCAAAAGGGATTTTCTAGAAATATACAGGGTATGTAAGACTGAGAGTGGAAACCAGGAGTCAATCCCTGAGGTTTAAAATACAGGCATTGTGTATTTTATCTTTCACATCAAGTCCAGTGTAAGGTGGATGAATTCAGAAAAATCTTCATCTAGAAATTTTCCAGTTTAAATGACTGAAAAGTGATAAATATGGAGAAAAGTAGATTTTGTTCCTTGGCCCATAAATAATCTACTAAACTCTTCCTTTTTATGGTTAAGATATTATCTACAGGATTCAATTTATTCTCAAAAATAAACCACAAAAGTAACAGAAGCTAATAAGATAAAACAGCAGAATTTGGAATTAGACCAATCCATTTTTCTAAGAAAGACAATTTTCTTTAAGCCTCAAGACAGCTACCATCACAACTGCTAATCTATAAATGTCCAGATTCTCAAAGTCCTCCCTGGCCTCCTTACTGTCAATAAGGATTTCTGACATGTCTTGATAACTCCTTAACCTTCTCATATTTCTCATTTGCATTCATCTTTTCTAAGGCAGGATTTTTAAATGAGTGAAGATTCTCTAAATCATCTAAGACTAATCATTAATTTAATGTATCTTTTCACTTTGTATCCCTCCTTACTGGCTCACAGCACTTCATCTCCCTGGATGGACTGGTAAAAGCCACATTTAATCTCAGACTCCTTTTGCTACCATTAACTGATCATTTCTTGATTTTACCTTTTGTTCCCAAATCTCAACTGATCCACAAATTTTTCCTCACCTCTGGATTTTACGGCAACATTAGACATGCATTACTGGCTGCATTTTTCTTTGTCATAAGAATTGTAATTTATTGAACCACAATAACAATGTCCTCTAAAATAGTCACTCCCCTGCCAACCCTCACCAATTTACATACTTTTTCGTTGCCATAAATTTGCTTTCTAATTACCTCATGTCGATGAACAGAATCCTAATTCATTATGCTGCTACTGTCAAAATGAGGAGCATAAATTCTGATACAGTTGTCATTTTTTTAAAGCCAAAAGAATCTGCTGTAGGCATCCTTTGAGAAGTTTTCCCAATGCCCCGAATCTTGACTAAGCATCCACTCTGAACATGGCTATAGCATCAAATACGTTCCCTGTCACGGTGCACATTACATTGCATCGCATTGTTTATCTGTCTCCACTATTAGACTGTAAGTATCACGAGGGCAGGAACCATGTGGTCTTAGTCTCTGATGAATCTCCGGTACATGGCCCTGTGCCTGACCCCTGTGAGGTGTCCAGTAAAATGTTTGAGAATGCCCTCATCACTTGGCAACCACGTTGAAACTATAGCATCCTTCACTATCAGGATTTCCGTAGACAAAAACTATTGCACATATCACATACTTTTACAGAGACGTTACTTCTCTCCCAAGACCTTGAAGTGAATGCAAACGCGTGAAAGATAGAGACAGTGAAACAGAGGGAGCCTGCATTACCAGAACGCAGAAGGGAGGTTCAAGTACAGGCAGGCTTCAATATAGAAAAAAAAACTGCTTTGTAAAAGCTTTTTTTTTTTTTCTTGTATGTCAGTTAGTGCAAGTGCAAAACACATTTTTAATAAGAGAAACGTCTTCTAAGGGTCTGTCCCAAGGCAGCTCATCGTTTGCAATGCAAATGAAATGCTGGCACTGACACTGAGCAACAATCACCACAGAAGCAGCTTTCTCTCATTCAGCTTGCCAAGCGCCGGGCCCTGTGCCGCGTGTTTCACGTGCATTTTCCTAACAGAAGCATGAAATAGGTGTGTTTATCTCTAGCACACAGTCCAGGCACTTGAGACAGAAAGGTTAGTAACTGGCTCCGGTTTGCTCAGACAGGAATGTGTAGGAGATGGGGTTTTGGTTTTGTTTTGTTTTGTTTTGTTTTGCCGGAGACTGTGTGACTGCAAAGCCATGGTTCTCTCCATTCTGCAGAGCAATCATAATACTAACAATTATTGTTCTTAAAAAGAAAGCATAAAGACAATGAAACTGAATAAAAACACACTTAAAATCTTAACTGTTGCTACTTGACTATTATACACACACAAAAAAATTTCTTGGGGACAAATGAGTAGAAACAGTGTCATACAGAGAAACTCTTCTGAGCTGATCACCCGAATACTTACTTTCTAACACGATTTCCCCATAATTAGCCATATTATCCTGTAAAGAGCCTGTACCCTCTACAACTTTAGTTTTCTGACCTATAAACTGGATAATTCTGTGTTCTAATCTGTAGTTTCGGAACTCTGTTTGCCATGAATACGTGTTCAATTCCAGTACCATGACCAGATGTCAAAAAAGCCTTAACTTTGCTGCCGGCGTCTCCAAATGCCAATTCACCAGAAAGCAAATGCAAAAGGAAAAATAATATAATTTGAACTTTTCAGCCGTCCACATTGTTAAGGATTTATTATGGACGTATTAAACAAATTTTCTTTTTACTCCTTTCAAACAGTTTGAAGATGACAGCTTTGAAAACTCCCTCAGGATAATATTCATTTCAATAACCAGGAAGAACAGACTTTCAGAGATCAGCCCCCTCACTACCTACTTCGCCAGCTTCAGTTTCTCACTACTGCCAGACGTCTGCCCTCCATTCCACACCCTAATGCTCTGCTTTCTTAATGCTTAGATGTATTTTTTTTAATCTTCTCTTATCTCTTCCTAGAATCCTTCTCCCCGCTTTCTTCAACTGGTGAACTCAACTTATCTTTAAATACTTGGCTCTGCATCCCCTTCTCCTAAAAGCCTTCCCTAAACCACCAGCTGGGTTTAAACCCTCTCTTGTGCATGTCCACAGCACCTGATGTATACTTCCAGTGCTGCGTGTAACACCTACATCACATCTGCTTACATATCTGTCTAAACTGTAAGCGCCCCGTGCTTAGCTCAGAACGTGACGTCCAGAAGGCAGTCAGTGAACATTTGGAATCCTTGACCGAAGAGCAAATGTTTAGACGTCTGTTATTATTCCCAGGTTTTTTACAGGCAAGAGGGCCACAGCAACAGTCAAGTTATTGAAACGCAGAAACCTCAGGCGGTAGTGCCGCTCCCGGAAGCTGGCGTCTACATCATTGAAGTCCGAGCATACGGTGAAGGAGGGGATGGGACAGCCAGCTCCCAAATCAGGGTCCCGTCATATTCAGGTACGTTTGGACCTAACAGACTTAATTTGATAACCACTCACAATGTTAAGACGGTATAAAAGGCATCAGAATTAATATGCTGGATCGCAGGGTTCAGAGAGTTTGAAGGTTCTCTGTTGTCTGATTGCTAAATCATCCTCCAACTATTATAAACCAAGGCAGCCTGCCCACAGTTGTAGAATTTCTACAAGTCTAGAAAAGAATGAACGTTTTCACCAAAATATCTTTATTTGTGAAATTCCTCTGACCATCTTGATCTCAGGCAGTGCCTTGCTGGCCATTTGGGCTTTGCAGTGTTGCTCTCAAACCAGTCTTGCACTAGGTTAACATACCTGCTTCTCTGCTGTCGTGATTGCCTTTATCATTAGGTAAGGGAAGCTAGGGACAAAGAATTTTTAAATTAAAATCTGATTATGTTGACTGATAGCAAAATAAATTATGAATTTCACTGAGCATCACTGTTCTGGATTTTTTCCCCTTTTTTCCAGCTTTATTGAAATATAATTGAGATACAATATTGTACAAATTTAAGGTGTACAATGGTTGATTTGATATACTTACGTATTGCAAAATTGTACACCAGAGCATTAGCTAATATAGCTGATATCTCCATCACATCACATAACTGCCATTTCTTTTTTTTGTGATGAGAACATTTAAGATCTACATTCTTAGCAACTTTCAAGTATATACGACAGTATTATTAAGTATAATCATTATGCTGTATATTAATCCTCAGAACTTATTTGAGCATCATTGCTATTATTAGCAATATTAATAATTTCTAGCTTTTAATGAGCCCTTACTATATGTCAGGCGTGGTCATAAGTGCTCTACATACATCATCTTATTTAATCTTCGTAACAATCGTATGACGTAGGTGGCATTATTCCTGTTTTACAGAGAAAAATTAAGTCACTCGCCTAAGATCACACTGTTACCAAGTGGAAGAACCAGGATTCAAACCTACTGCGATCATTATTACACTATCAAGGGAAAACTGATTAGAGAAAGGGAGATTTTACAAATAAGGAGGAAAGTAACCACATCAGTGAGGCAATCAAAAAAGAAAGCAAAAGATTTTATTAAATATGCAAATCTCCCATTGAGACAATATTAGGTGATTTTTGGTAAAGCCTTGTATAAACATGTTTAATGTACATTTAATTATTGGGTAATTATAAGCATTATTTATAGAGCAATCATCCTCTAATGGGAAGTATCTGATAATATTCGTAGGACTCTGAATGTGGCTTTATTATATTCACTGCATTGCTCAACTTAGTTAAGACCAGAGGCATTTCTTATGAATTTTAGTGATGCCATAAAATGAGATAGAAGGAAAAGCTAGTGGAGAAAATAATAAGACAGACTGTAACTTTGAGGAACAGATATTGACATAATACATGGTAAGTAAATTCTTGCATAAAAATACAAGACAAGATAAAACACATTACTGGGACAATCGATAAAATATGAATAATGTCTATAGATTAGATAATATTATATCAACAATAATTTCCTGTTTTTAAAAATTGTGCTGTGGTATATAAGAAAGTATCTTATTTTGGGGAACTGAATATTAACGTATTTACGGGTAAAAGCACATCATGTCTGCAACTGATTTAAATGGTTCAGGAAAATTGTATCTATAGAAAGAATAATAGAGCAAGAAGATAAAACATAAACATTTAAGGAATCTGACTGAATTCTTTGTTTTATTCTTACAATGTATTCATGTATCTAAAATTATTTCAAAATGGAAATTTGAAAATAAAAATCGTAAGTAAGATACAGAACATCTGACTTCTTCAGAAATCCAGGTGAAAAGACCTGAGAATTTAAATCCATCGGGGCCACACAAAAACTTAACACACTGTATGATTCATTTATACAATTATAGTGTCGAGAGCAAGAAAGCTAATAATGTCTGCATTGTTCACATGTTCACAATTGAAATGTTCAGATTTTCAAGAGGACATTGAAGGATTAAAGATTATTTCTGAAAAGTGAAAAAGATGATGGCTGTCTTTGCTCGATTCGTAAGTCTCAAGTTTCTAATAACCACAATACCAGGAGCATTTGCTGAACTCTGGTCATGTTCTCGGCATTATGCTCAGTGTTTTCCAGACACTGTTTTTATCTTATCCTCTTAGCAAACTTATGAGTGAAGTATTTTATTATTCCCTGCTTCTCCAGGGTTCCTTTCAGCTCTACCACAATCAGATTCTAAAGTCTGGATAATATCAGCCCCCCAGCTTGAAAGTACTTATAATCACCTTGATCCTCCCATTTATATATTAATTAATTTGTAACTTCCATTCCATAAAAAAAATTGTCAACTTTTATGTTTTAGTTAATAACACTTTGGCCAGTTCAAGCCATTTCCTGAGTTTTAATAAAGAGAAATCTCCTGGCATCATTTATCTTAGACCCACAAAACAGGAGCAGTGATTGGTTTCATTCTTATCTTTTTCCAAAAACCAAAAGCCTAAGGAGTTGAATGACCTGCTCAAGGGAACTAGCTAGTTAGTTTCATATCTGGGCTAGGACTCAGTTCAGTGTTTGTTGGTGTTTGTGTTTTGTTTGGTCTTGCTATGCAGAACGAGCATGTTTGCTTTGCTGAGTCTACATGGGATTTGAGAGATAGACCCTACTTAGCATTCTGAAAGGGCGATTTTTTTTTTTTTTTTTTTTTGGTAAAAGTGTCATGTAAGGTGATTTAACAAGGATGCAGCCACTCTCAAAGAAACAGAAAGAACGTTTTCACAGTTCTTATTTATGAAACATGCACAGACCACTCCAGTGAGGCTCCGTCATCACGCCCTTCTTACAGCTCACGTGTGGCCGTGCACTTCACAATGACCCCGTTTTGTACAAGCTGAAATACATGTAGCATTCTCCAATATGTTGATTAACAGGTTTTTATTAGTGCCTTGGCTATAAACAAATTTGCAAAGGAAAGATTTGCTGCTCTGAGTGTGTGTGTGTGTAGTTTACCAAGCAAAAGATCCTTCAGCTCTTAAATAACCATCTGGAAAATAAATGTAGACTCTATCCTGTAACAAAATCACACCCAGAATCCTGTTACACCCAATCTGGCCAGAGAGGATAACCTGAGAGAAAGATGATTCTAAGAATTGGCTGGTACATTTTACTATTATTCTATCATTATGGTTTTATTCGAGGCCAATGATTGTTTTAAGACAGATGACATGTAAGAGCATTTCTTTCCACTAATCCCCTAGCTCCATGACTTTAACCAAGTTCTGTAATCTTTCTAAACTTCAGTCCTATCTGCAATACAGGGATAAATAGGAGCACTTACTGCATGGAAATGTTGTGAGGATCGAATAAAATCATATGTACAAAGGGCTTAGTGCAGTGCATGGTATACAGTAAGCATTCATTAAATGCCAATCATGATGATGACCCTTCAGAAGACTTCCGGCTTGAAAAACCGCTCCTCAAGTTAGATCTCAGGGTGGTTCTTAGTTTGTGACTTTATGGTGCTATCAAAACTACTTCAGAGTAATCCATTCGAATCAATGAGTTTAATCAGGTGGTTACCCTATATATTAAAAGCATACAATGCTTTTGTCTCAAGAAGGAAAAACTTCTTCTGGGTGGAGGTGAGAGTAATGAAAGATGCCTCTTCTTTGCCATGTTTGGCATGAGAATCTAGAATTTATTTAAGCCTGCTCAATTGAAACAGTCAAATCAACCAAAGATCCGTATGGAAATTAAATAATATTTTATTATTAAATTTTAAACTTTACTTAAATAATTAAATTATGAATTCTTTTACCACAAACTTTGGCTAATATTTTTTTGCTCCATTTCCTGAACTATGCACTACAGATATTATTTTATTTTCATAACTGGAATTTGGATGTTTTCCATCAGTGCATCATTATTGAAAACTATGCCGAATCTCCTGATTAGACGTATTTGTTCAGTGTGACACAGCCTTTTCAGCACAGTATTCCATGTACACTTCTGCCCTCCAGATACTGTTTAGGAATCCCAGACAGCATCTTGTTTCATGAGCGTGGAAAGCTTTCATCTGAAACAGGGTTAATGGTGGATTCATTTGTCTTAACATGCCTAAAAAGAACTCTTTCCTAACTTAGGCAAAACCCAAGTAATTTTGTGCCTCTAACGCTTCTCTTTTTCACAGGTGGGAAAGTCACTAGTGCTCAGTCAACCCTGCACAGTCTCTCCCCGTCCTCATCGTCAGCAACGTTGCTTTTGGCACTGATGATTCCTTCGGCCTCCTGGTGAACACAGCAGATTTCCTTTGCTTTGCTTTGCTTTAGCTTGATAACAACAGTCTGCAGAAGGTAGCGGAAGTGAGACCCAGGACCCTGAAATAAGCGTTAAAACCTTGAAATGACACATGGTGCCCTTATCAGAGGTTGGAGGGACAATTGCTTATCCATCCAGTTTCTCTTTGGTTTTTTTAAGTGGAGACGACAGTTCTTGGTCGAATAAAATTATGCAGGTTGTATGTAATGCTTTTTTTGTAAGCAACGGTAATTTCTGTCAAATGTATTCTTTACTTTTTCAGTATGTTGGAATTGGACTTTCTATCCGATGACCCTGAGTGTGTGCCATCCATTTGTTAAGCAAGAGGTCTCTAGCAGATCTGTTTCAAACACAAAGTACAAAACTGAGAATGAAAAATTTGCTCAAGACGCCGAGTCTAGTGTGTTTCATTTTTCCTTTGACTGACTCTTCCAATTGACAGACCAGCAGGAGATATGAAAAAACACTCGAATTGTGTGGCCCACTGCAGGATAAGTACACAAAAAGTTTATCAAAAAATATTGTATGATTGTATAGTGAAATAGCAAAATTTGCCAGTAGGCTATTCTGTATGCACCCCTAGAGCAAGTTATTAGGGTAGGGAATAAGCCATTTACAGTAGTGCAAGGCAAACAGAAGGCGAGTCCAAATGAATTGAAATGCTATTGTTTTTCATCAGGTACTATGTCACCTAGCTGCAAATATAGTAAATGTTTATTTTTAACAACAAAAGATAATTTAAAGCCACAAAAAAAATATGACCGCTAAAAACTGCAGACACTGACATGCTGCCAAGGGTGCTAACTTGAAAATAAAGTGAATACGGGACAGAGCTTTCCCATTTCCCCACCTACTGTCAAAACAGGAGTTGAATTAGGCCCAAGGTTTTCTTCTAATTGGAAATAATTTTACAGACAATGCAGATTTGTTCTGCAAGTGATTATGCATACATATAGTCCGTGGATTAAAATGCTCAAGCATAACAAATTTTGATTTTTTTTAGACATTTCCATGAATCACAGGCCATTCATAAAATCTTAGCAACTAGTAAAATAAAGAGGATCTCTTGGATACATTGATTTTTTTTTAATTAAGCTGCTTGTGGGAACGTGGCCTCAGCACAGGGGCTCAGCTAGTCCAGTCAGCCATACACTGCTTGGGAGGTAATATTGATTGACTATTTTGAGGAGTCAACTGGAACCCAAGTGATCCTAGATGGTCGTTGGAAAGGGGGGTGAAAGTTTCCTGTGTGATGATAGTGTACAGAAGTTCTCATGAGAATGTGCCAGAGTTCACATTACACCCAAGATGCCTGAATGGACGGTTATTACAAACTCATAAGCCAATAAAGAGCCTGGAGAAACTATCATTTTATAGGTGTTGTTAATATGTGAATAAAAAGTAGATTCTTTTCTTTTCCTTTATAAAATCTAAATCTTTAACAGCAAGCAAAATGAAGCAATATTGAGCTCAAACTGCTGGCTCTAGTGGTTAATCCTTGTAGAGTCAGAAGAGAGACTGGAGTTTCTGTTCTGAGCATCCTAAAAGATGGGCTTCAGAGACACAGGACAACTGTTTGTGTTGATTGCTCATTCTCTTTTGGGGGCATTATGCCCAAGACACCTCTAAACAAAGAAGAAGTGATTTAAAAGACTATTTTAGTTAACAGCTTATTGCAGCAAGTTACCACAGCTGGTGAATATTGAACCTGAGAATAATAACAACCTAGTGGCCTTCCTTAAGCACTTCCTGTGGAGTGGGAGAGGCTGGACTTTGCACACAGAGGGAGGCTAACTGTTTAGCAGGCAAAATATGAGATCTCCCAAGTATGGTACAGATTGCAGAAGCAAACTGTGCACCTGAAAAAAAAGATGCAGCGAGAATACTAAAGGATGGGCAATAATTATTACTTCATATTTAATGAATCAAACCATTTGCTTCACTTTCCCATGGTGTTTCATACTAGACTTAGTAGACTTTAAGAATTGAGTTATTACTAAAACTTATAAAAACAAAGCCCAAGAAAATATAATGCCAGTATATGGCAAATTCAAATTAGCCAACATTTCCAACTACTTGATGGATGATGTATATTTGACAGAATATTTAATTATAGAATGTCTGATGTTGCATTCTTATAGGAATCAGCGATATGGGATGGTTTTATGCAACGTGCAGAGGATATGCATTTTGCATCATAAACCTAGGTTTTCGATGTTTATGTACTTACGTTACACACTTGTTACTTTGTAGAAAACAGAGCAGCATCCCTTATCAAAGTGCATTGTACTGAGTGAGCTCTTTCTGGGATGGAATAGTAACCTCACAGTCTTAAATCACTAAAGAGGCTGTATTTTTGTATGATGTTAGTTGAACTATGAAGAAAAAAAAGACTCCTCGTAATTAAAAAAAATCATGAAAGTGAATGTTTTGCATACCCAAATGAAGGTACTGTGGACCCCGTGTCAAACCGTTAAATATATTGTATACAATCTGTATATATACTATATAAAATGGTATATACCCTGTGGAAGGCACAGTCAGATAATGGTTCTGTGTACTGTTCTTGTAACATTAGATCTTTTTAATAAATAATTCTCTTTTTATTGACTTTTATCTTCTCTCCTGTCAACTACCTGAATAACACGATTTATTTTATGCAGACCACAATATGCTCAATATTTTGGGAGTGTTTTTGTGCTGAAAATATAATTACGTTAGGACTCTACACGTTGCTATGATTTCAGGTTCAAAAATCTTCATAGAGATCCGTGGTACTTCCAACCGGAAAACTGGAAGCTGTGTGAAAGGCTAAACCAAGCAAAGAAGCAAGTACAAATGAGATAAATTCAGAGTTAAATTCATGGTTTACTTCTTCTCAGGAAGAAGACATCACTAAATGTGTTTTGTAAAGAGTTAGTTCAAAACATACTTCTGCTTTTTGGGGGAATAGTATATCCCAATCTATACCAGGTACAACTCACACAGACAGAGTTTCTGTGCTCACTCTTTTGTGCTCCCTGAACACCATGTATATGTCTCTGTTGCACCAGCAGTCGTGTGATGTTATAATGATTTGTGTATAAATGTTTCTTCTCCACTATCTAGGTTATGAGATACTCCAAGGGAGACGATATTATATTCTCTCACCAGTGCCTAGCATAATACCTAGCGCATATCAAGTGAGCAATTGATTGGATTTAATTTAATGCTGGACTTGAGAATTTCCTTTAGAACAGGTTTCTGAAAACCTGGGTGATCATCCAAATCACCCGGGAACCCAAATGTTCTGATTCAGTAGGTTAGAGACAAGGGAAATCTTATTTTCAAAATCCTCTCAAACACAACCTGATACAACTCTATTAAAGGGAATTTGATAATAACTAGTAAAATTTACATGGATTTGTCCTTTGACCTGGCAATCCCATGTCTAGGGACCTATTCCTAAGATAGACTACAAAAAGTATGCAAATATAGGTGAATAAACAAGGTGCGGAATGGTAAATATATGTTCCCTTTGTGTAAGAAGTGAGAAAATACAAACATAATCACCGGTATTCTCTAAAAGAAATAATGAAAAAATAAACTAAAAAAAATTGTTACCTATTGAAGAAGGAGAGAATGGGATATGGAAACAAATATTCAAGCAAGCTCTTTCTCAATGTACTTATTTCAGTTTTCAGTTTGGAACTACATACATATTTTACATTCATTTAAAAATCAAAAACCTCCTAGAAAAGAACATAGGCAAAACATTTCTCTAGTATAAATCATAGTAATGTTCCCCTAGTGAAGTTTACCATGGCAAAAGAAATAAAAGCAAAAATAAACAATGGGACCTAATTAAATTGAAAAGCCTTTGCACAGCAAAGGAAACCATTGACAAAAAGGAAAGACAAACTACTGATTAGGAGTAAATATTTGTAAATGATGTGACCAATGACAAGTTAATATCTAAAATGTATAAACATCTCATACAACTCAATATCAAAAAAAAAAAAAAAAAAAGAATTCAATCAGAAAATGGGCAGAAGTTATGAATAGACATTTTTCCAAAGAAGACATGCAGATGACTATCAGACACATGAAAAGTGTACAACCTTGCTAATTATTAGAGAAAAGCAAATCAAAAGCACAATGAGATATTACCTCATACCTGTCACAATGGCTATCACTAAAAATTCTAAAATACAACCAATGTTGGCAACGATGTAAAGAAAAGGGAACTCTTGTATACTGTTGGTGGAAATGTACATTGGTTCAGCCACTACGGAGAAGAATATAGAAGATCCTCAAAAAACTGAAAATAAAATCACCATATGATCCAGTAATTCCACTCCTGGGTATAGTATATAACAGGCAAAAACAAAAACACTAATTCAAAAAGATACATGCACCCTAATGTTCACAGCAGCACTATTTACAATAATCAAGATATGGAAACAACTCAAGTGTCCATCAACAGACAAATGGATAAAGAAGATGTGATGTGCAGATACATGTATCACATATACACATACATGTATATATAGGAACATTACTCAGTCATAAAAATAAATGAAATTCTGTCATTTGCATCAGTGTGCATAAACCTAGACAATACTATGCTTAGTGAAATAAGGCAAACAGAGAAAGATAAATACTGTATGATATCACTTATATGTGAAATCTAAAAAAATAATACAAATGAATGTACATAGCAAGACAGAAATAGGTTCATAGATATAGAAAACAAACTAGTGGTTACCAGTCAGGAGAGGGAAGTAGGGAGGGGTAAGACAGATGTAAGGGATTAAGAGTTACAAATTCATATGTATAAAATAGATAAACTTGCACATGTTTTACAGCATAGGGAATTATAACCATCATTTTGTAATAACTTTTAGTGGAGTATAATCCAAAAATACTGAATCATTATTCTGTATACCTGAAACTAATATAAATTGCAAATCAACTATACTTCAATAAAAATAAAAATAAAATAGAGACCAGAAAAACATGAGAAAAGATCAATGAAACTAAAAGCTATGTTTTAAAAAAATTTAAACAAAATTGACAAATATTTAGGTAGACCAAGAAAAAAAAAGGAGAAGACTCAAATAAATACAATCAGAAATGAAGGAGGAAACATTATAACTGATAACAACAGAAATACAAAGAATTACATAGGAGACTACTATGAACAATTATACACCAACAAATTGTATAATCAAGAAAAAAAAAATGGGTAAATTCCCAGAAACATACAACCAATCAAGACTGAAATTATGAAGAAATGGGAAATCTTGAAATTTTATTCCATTCAAGAAATGGAGTAGACCAGTGATGAGTAAGGAGATCGAATCACTAATTAGAAATCTCATAAAAAAGAAAAGCCCAGGACCAGATAGTTTCACTGGTAAATTTTGTCAAACATTTAAATAAGAATTAATACCAATCCTGTTGAAAATTAAGGGAAGGAAACACTCCCAAATTCATTTTGTGAAGCCAACGTTGCTCTGAAACAAAAGCCAGATAAGGACACTATGAAAAAAAAAAAAAAAAGAAAACTGCAGGCTAAACCCTGATGAATATAGATGCAAAATCTCTCAACAAAATTGTACCAAACCAAATTCAATAGAACATTAAGGAAATCATACACCATGATCAAGTGGGATTTATCCCTGGGATGCAAGAATGGTTCAACATATGCAAATCAGTAACCACATTAATTTAATAAAAGTTAAAAACCATATAGTCAATCATCATTCCAAGTGAAATAAGCCAAAAAGAGAAAGAAAAATACATATGGCATCATTCATACGTGGAATCTAAAAAAAAAGGACACTATGAACTCATCTACAAAACAGAGATATATATAAAAATAGATCTTAAAAAATTTCTTCTGTATAGCACAGGGAACTATGTTTAATATCTTGTAATAACCTTTAATGAAAAAAAATGAAAATGAATTATGTATGCATATGCATGACTGGGACACGGTGCTGTACACCAGAAATTGACACATTGTAACAGACGGTACTTCAATAAAAAATAAAAATTAAAAAAAAATATATAGTCATATCAATAGATGCATAAAACACGCTTGACAAAATACAACCTCCCTTCAGGATAAAAATGCTCAATAAATTGGCTACAGAAGGAACACATCTCACTATGTAAAAGGCCATATAAGAAAATTCCACAGGTAGCATCATACTCAATTGTCAAAATACAAAGGTGCTCATTCTCACCATTCTTACTTAGCACAGTACTGGGAGTCTTAGCAAGAGTAATCAAGAAAAAAGAAAGAAAAGGCACTGAATTTGGAAATGAAGAAATAAAATCAGCTTTAATGGCAGATGATATGATCTTGTATATAGAGAATCCTAAAGGCTCCACACACACACACACACACACACAATCCCTCTTAGAACTAATCAATGAATTCAGTAAAGATGCAGGATACAAAATCAATATACAGTGATCAGTTCTGTTTCTATACACTAAGAACATATTATCTGAAAATGAAACAAAACAGTTTCATTTACAATGGCATCAAAACCAATAAAATACTTAGGAATAAATTTAACCAAGGAGGTGAAAGATCTGTACACTGAAAACGATAAGATTATGATGAAAGATAGTGAAGAAGACACAAATAAATGAAAAATTTTCCTTTGTCTAGAGGTAGGAAGAACGAATATTGTTTAAGTATCTGTACTACCCAAAGCCATTTATAAATTCAATGCAATCCCTATCAAATTTCCAAGGGCATTTTTCACAGAACAGAAAAAAATAATTCTAAAATTTGTATGGAACCACAAAATACCCTGAATAACTAAGCAATTTTCAGAAAGAAAAACAAGGACAGAGGCATCACAATTCCTAATTTCAGGCTGTACTCCAAAGCTATAGTATGTTCAAAACCGTGTGGTACTGCATAAAAATAGAGACATAGACAAATGGAACAGAATCCAGAGCCCAGAAATAAACCTTTGCATATGCGGTAAACTAATATTTGACAAAGGAGATAAGAATACACAATGTGGAATGTATAGTTCCTTCAAAAAATGGTGCTGGGAAAACCAGATAATCACATGCAGAAGAATGAAATTGGACTGCTGTCGTATATCACTTCCAAAAATTAACTTAAAATGGGTCAAAGACTTAAACGTGACTTGAAACCATAAAATTCCTAGAAGCCTTAGAGGAAAATCTCTTTGACATTGACCTTTACAACAACATTTTGGATATAACAACAAAAGTGCAAGCAACAAAAACAAAAATAAACAAGTGGGACTGTATCAAACTAAAAAGCTTCTGCACAACAAAAGAAACGACCGACAAGATAAAAACGCAATTTACAGAACAGGAAAAAACATTTACAAAGCATCTATCAGCTAAAGAGTTAAGATTCAAAATGCATAAGGAATTCGTGCAATTCAATAACAAAAGAACAAACAATCCAATTTAAAAATGACAGAGGACCTGAATAGACATTTTTCCAAAGAAGACCTACAAATGGCCAACAGGTACAAGAGAAGATGCTCAACATCACTGATTATCGGGGAAATGCAAATCAAAACCACAATGAGAAATATTCTTATACATGTTGGAATGACTATCTTCAAAAAGCCAAGAGATAACAAGTGTTGTGGATGTGGAGAAAAGAGACCCCTTGTACATTGTTGGTAGAAATGGAAATTGGTATAGCCACTATGAAAAAAAGTATGGAGTTTTCCTCAAAAAAGTAAAAGTAGGCACAGAGAACTTATTCAGCATTTTGTAGTAACTTATGGTTAAAAAGAATATGAAAATGAATTATATGTATGTTCCAATATGACTGAAGTATTCTGCTGTACACCAGAAATTGACACAACATTGTAAACTGACTATATACTTCAATAAAGATATATTGTAAAAAAATAAAAGTAGAAGTAACATATGATCCAGCAACCTCACTTTCTGGGTACATATCTAATGGAAATTAAAGCAGTATTGTTAGAGCAGGCAGATAGCTAGAAATGAATGGAGAAAGGGGGACACAGACCAAATGGCAGGAATTGGGCAGAAAGGAGGGGACAAGCCAACTGCAGGAAACCACACATCATGTAAGCACCAGGGGTCCCTGGCAGAGAAGGAAAAGCAGGGACCTTTGGGCTGATAAGGGATCACAGCTTTTGGGGAGATGAGTGGCCTGGAGATGAACAAAGAAAGGTGAGAAAAGGCAGGAGTTTCCAGTGTCCGAATGTAACCTTTTGCTCATTATGCCCTCATTTCAATAAAGTTAGCCTTGCAGATTAGAAGTACCCAGCATGCACTTCCAATCCAGACTAAATAAGGACAAAAATCCCTCCTTCCTTTGGGAAGGTGGAGTTGGGATGATCATCAGGGAATATGACCCCAAACCCTTCCCTCCCCAATGAATATTCCAACCATACATTTTTACACCCTATGTAACCAACTTGCCAAAGAAACTCAGGGCAGCCGCTCACCTGAGCCTGCTCACTCTCCCCTTGAGAGCGTACTATCCATCCTTTAATAAATCCTCACTTTACTTTTTTTAACCACTACATCTTGTCTCTGAATTCTTTCTCGGACGGGACAAGAACCTGGAAAACCAGTTGCATCCACCAGCAACAGTATCTCAAAGAGATATCTACACTCTTATGTTCTTTGCAGTATTATTTGCAAGAGCCAAGACTGATGCATGAATGGATAACAGAGATGTTATATGTATATATATTACAATACACAATATACACACATATATATATACAATGAAACATTATTCAGCCATGAGAAAGAAGGAAATTCAATCATGTTTTGTTTGGATTTTTTTTTTTGGACAATATGGATGAAACTTAAGAGCATTATACTGGGGGAAATAAGTCAGACAGAGAAAGATAAATGTATAATATCACATATATGTGATATCTATAAAAAACTGAACTCAGGAGCAGAGAATAGAATGGTGGATGCCAGGGGGAGCAGGATAGGAGAAAGGGGGAGATACTGGTCAAAAGGAAAAAACTTCCTGTTACAAGATGAACAAGTTTGGCAGAGCTAACATACAGCGTGATAACTCTACCTAGTAACATGTATTGTGTACTTGAAAGTTGTTGAAAGAGTATGTCTTAAATGTTCTTACCATGAAACAAAGGGTAATTATGTGGATTGTTGAAGATGTTAACTAACCCTACTGTGGTAATCATTTTATAATATATGTGTGTACCAAACCATCACACTGTACACCTTAAACTTACACAATGTTATATGTCAATTACATCTCAATAAAACTGGAATAATAATAATAATAATTAATAAAGTTAAAATTCTTTTCATCTTCAGTTGAGGCCTTCTGTAAATGACAAATCTGTATTTCAAGAAGGTTATCACTGTCTTCTGCTCTCTTCTTCTGACCCAAGGTTTCACTCCCTTCCCTTCCCATTCATTATAATCTAAGCTTCTAACCCTAACAGATTCAAAGAGGTGGGATCAGGAAAGAAAAATTAGGAGATCAAGAAAACTTCTTACTTAACTAGAACTAATGTAATATGAACTTCCTGCCCTCTGAGCTTAGCGGGTGTTTAAAGCTAATTTTTTTATCTCATTGATGGCTCCATAGTTCTGCATCAGGCATATTTCTGTGTTGTGGGAAATATATTTTCTTCTGGCTGGACTGTTCCCCTTCAGTCCCATTATTACTCACAGAAATGCTGTTGAGTAGAATTTAAAACAGATTAAGGTCTATATCTGGTCTATATCTGGTCCTTGTGAAACACACAAATCCTTTACCTGATTGAACTCTGCCTGCATACACCCAACCCAATACAGTGAGCTTAACTTGAGAATCAGCAGCCCAGCTCCCAGCCCTTTAAATTTCTTAGAAGGGAGTTTAAAAAAAAAAAAAAAAAACCCAAAAAACAAACAAAAAAAAACTTTACCATTTCACTCATTTCTGCAGGCATCCTGTGTTAAAAATCTCTGAATGGTCTCATTGAAATGCACTCATTAGATAGTTGGAGGTAGGGCATTCATAGCCATATTCTCCTCAAAAATCTGCATAAGTCTTCCATTTGCCTCAGTCAAATTTACACTCTTAATATAGATAATGTATTTTAGAATCACATAACTACTTTTGGCGATCTATTTTGAAATACCTAAAAATGTTCTGTCTTCCAACTTCCTTTGCTATCTGATGGCTGTTGCCTTAAAGTCTCAGCCAAAACATGCCTTTTAACATCCTGTTATAAAGGGTTTGAGAAAAGGAGTGAAACAGTCAGAGTTATGCTTCCAAGGAGTTACTCTGGTTGCTCTGCTAAAACCTAGACTGCAGATGGTAGAGGCAAATGTGGACGCACAGAAAAAGCCATTAGAGTAGTCCAAGGGAGAAACAAGGGGGACACAGATAGAGCTGTAAAAAGGAGCTACCTGCCAGATACATTGCCCAGGTAGAATCAAGCATGCTTACAAATCACATGAAAAGTGTGATGAAAAGAGAGAATTCAAGGGTAACAACGTTAAGTTTGAAATGACTATTAAATATCCAGGTGGGAATCTCAAAGGGGCATTTGAATATATAAGCCTAGTGCTCAAGAGAGGTCTCGACACCAGGGCTAAAACTATGTATCAATGCATCACCAACGCTTAGGAGATATTAAAAACTAAGGGACAAGTAGGATTACCTTGAGATTGGGTGTAGCCAGGGGAGAGAAGAGAGCCAAGAATTTGGTAGTATTCAGGCACTTCAGAATTCAGACGCTGGGAGGATGGGGAGGAACTGGCAAATAACACTTAGAGGGGATGACCACTCAGCCAGGTCCCAAGGGCTCTGAAAGGGGAGACAAAATATTAAGGGAGGGTCACTAGGTGACATGGTGAAAGGCGTAACCTCCCATTTTCAGAGAATAAAAACTCAAGAATTTCAAATTGAGGGAGGCAGCACATACAATAGCTGCTTGAAAGCACATTGTTTCATGTCCTGCAAGACAGCATCTCGTACTCCCAGGGTGTCTTCTCATCAGTGATGCTTTAGCTGTGACCATCAGGATCAATCTATCCTTTTAGAAAGCCAGTAGGAAATTCCTTACTGCTTTGTCAGTTAGTGAATATCAGTGTTCTCCTATTATTGAAAGAGTAACCATGTGTCCCTGAGTCAGTACTAAGAGACAGTTCTCATTAAAAATAAATTAAATTAAAAGAAAAAGAGGTAAATACTTTCAGTTACTTTGGAAACAGAAAGAAGAAAATACATAATTTTGCTTTCATCTGTTTATAAAGAACAACATCTGATGGACAAAGGTGTTCAGATTAAGCCTTGACATACTCCCCAATTAACTCTCACAGTGCTTTCAAAAGATGGACTTTGACTTTGTCCTTTTAATGAACAAATCCAATCAGGCCACCAGTTAGGGAAAATGGAAAAGGGACATGGTGCAGAATGATAAGTAAGTAATCGTGGAGGGAAATTGCAAAGCACACCTCTGCAGAAGCTGTTTTTTATTCAGTTTCACAACTGGATCTTCTAATGAATTGATACCAGCTTTTCTTTGTCCTATGACAAGATTCCAGCTCAAACTGTCAGGAGAAAATCCATCACGTTGGAATACTATCACCTCTCAGGTGAGTCCATAGAATCAGATTCACAAGCAAGTAAGTGTCTGTTGTTTACCTCTATTTGATGGGAAGCTGAGGCATCACCCACCTATATAAACATGAATGTCTGTGTGAAACGGCCTTTGGTTCATCTGAGATGCCCTTGAAGCCTAATGCTGAGCAAATAGAAGCTGAGTAATCGCACCTTTGTTCAAGCCAACAAAAGAATACGCTTTATAGAATCAGAGGGTCAAACATGGATCACTGGAATGGGACATTGGACCATATCTTCTAACCTTTGTAAGATCTGCCCACTAAAATAAAATCACACAACGTGAGAGTTCTGGGTTAAGTTTTATTTGGGGAAAAATAAGGACTATAACCTGGAAAACAGCATCCCAGAAAACTCTGAGAAACTGTTCCAAATCGGCAGGGGGAAAACTCAGTATTATATATGATTTCAGCGAAGGGCGGACATGCAGTCAAGCACACATGGAGGCAGAGGCTGGCTGCTAGTCACGACACTGTTAATGATTTCAGTGCTTTTCTAGATATGAGGAGACACAAGAATTTGGGCAGATAAAGTCTTCTCTTGAAAATACCTAGCTATCTGAAGGCCTGTTCCACCAGTCTTCCCAGAGCACAGAGTGCCTCATTCCTGATCTCCACCCTGAACTCCTTTCAGGGTGTGTTGGAGGTCAGCGGCTGCAGCGGCTCCAGCGGCTCCTGATTTAATCCAAGCAGAGGCAGATGGCAAGTGCCAACGTGATCCAATCCTTGTAGAGGCAGATGGCAAGTGCCAATTTTTAGTTGGCAGATTTTAATGCAAACATTTCCCTCAATCCTGCTAGAGTAAAAACCCAATTGTTTACATATAAGTCTTGAGGTAGCTGATTCCTATATAATAACTAGGGAAATTCGCCTGACAAACTCCTCAGCATCTCTCAATCACTAGTTCACACGTGAACTTCTCCATGAACTTGTTTAGTTCTCCACTGCGCGTCCCTCCCTTCTCTGCTTGTGCAGATTCACAGCGCTTTGATGGCGCCTGTTCAATGATCACCCACTTACAAGTCTACTGCTCACAATCTGTAAACTTCATCATTATTCCCAGAGCACAGGTTAGTCCTGCAACATAATGGGTCTCCCTAATCATCTCTGGAACGAGTAACTGGATGAACCCAGCCAGGCGATGAGGTATGAAGAATCACGCTGTGCAGGCTGCATTTAGTTCAGAGCCCCTGGTTAAGTCTTCAAACCATTTTGCTGAATAAACTTCCAGGGAAGCCCACGACCTTGTGCTGCCCCTACGACAGCGGATGCTGTTGGTTTCCTTCCCTGAACATTTTTACGACTTGATGGACACACACTCACACACCCCGCAAGCCCAACCTCAGATGCTATGAATGTTGGCTGAAAAGAACTCACTAATATCTTCACCATAGGGGTAATACCTCCCTCCACTCAACACTGCAAACCAGCTTATTGCCAGAGACAAAGGGAAAGCAAGGGGACACAAAGGACCAGCTCTCTGTACTCAAGGTGGGAGAGACTCTGTGGCACCCAGGGCATGAGACAGAAGCCAGTCTCCAGATAAGACCAAGTTTTTGCTTGGTTTCTCCTTCTCCAAACCTGTTTCGCTCACTTCCCTCCTCCTTTAGTGAATCACTTGAACAAGGATCTCCATCTCAGGTCCTACTTCGGGGTCATTTGACCCAACAAAGTCGGTATTGGAAGTGATTCTGAGAAGCAGGCTCTGTGACCAGGATTCTGGAGTGGCTCCGTCGCTGGCTGGATGGCGGTGAGGGCCTCTCAGTGGTGGTAGACATTGCATTCCCAGTTCATGGCCTGCTCTACAGGCGCACCTACTAAAGATGTCATCTTTTCTGAACTTGGAAGGGATGTGGGCAACAGAGAAGCACCAGCTGATACGATGTCTTGGGTTCAAGGAGTCAGGGAGAAACCACAACCACGAAGACTGTGAAATTTGGTGGCCGTTCTAAAGTGCCACCAACTCACTGAACAGAGAGACTACAGCAGGTTCAAACCTATTAACCAACAATTTAAATCAAAGCGTGAGAGTCAGAGGGCAGCATTTAAACAGAGGCTCGTCTCCTGCAACCAGAGACCAGACATAGAAATCAATTACAGGACGTAACTGGAAGAGAGTCAGGGCTTCAGAGAAAGCTGGGGTCTCAAACCAGGCAAGTCTCTCATGCCAAAGCAAGAGCCTTGACGGGGAAGGAACAGGATCTGAAAACCTGAGAGGGGTACGTCTGGATATATGAAAAGCATGCCACCTACCAGCACCAAAACAGGGTTATCTTAATAATCAAATCTCAGGATCTATGGAAATTATTTAACTATGTTTGGGACATGAGAGGCATTTGAAATATGGCTGGTAGTATTTTTTACTTAGACAAATAAGATCCGGTTTCCTTTAAAATTTTTCTTTTGGGCAGAAGTAATTTGGAAAAATGACACAAGATGTGGGGCTGTCATCTTAATCTAAAAATTTTCAGCGAGATGTCTTTATGCTACACTGACCAATACAGTAGACTGGAACCACATCTGGTTAAGGAAGTTTGAATTAGAGCTAATTAAAAATCCAATAAAAATGTTAAGGTCAGTTGCTCAATTGCACTAGCTACATCTCCCCTCCTCACTCCATAGCCACCTGTGGCTGCTCCAGTGGGTGGCACAGACGGAGGATGTTTCCATCATCCCAGAAAGCTCCATCAGACACACCGCTCCCAATTATGCAGACTTCGCAAGGTGAAACAGTGTTCCCCTTTGAGAGTGATTTATCCGTACAGTGGCCAACAGCATTTATGCCTGCGTGGGGGCGGTGTGGACCTTAATGGTGTTGGCTTCCAATTCCTCACTGCCTGAAATGTAAAGGAAACAGTCCTTTCACAACTTTGATCTTGTTGAATGTGACGAGACGTGTCAGTCGACGCAGTTAGCATCAGTAATGAGTATCAGTTACCAGATCTCTAAAGTCATTAAAAAACATTTACATTATATTGAGTCTGCTAAGCTCCCCTGAGAGTTTCCCTAATTATAGCAATGCTGTTCTTCAGCTACAATTTGAATATAGTGACAATGCAGAGGCCAGCTTGATTGTTTTTCATGTACTTTGTAATGTCATATTAATCCTTTTCCCATTTAATACTGCCTACCATTCATTCTGAATTCTGCCAGTAACCTCCCATGTATACTTTGCAGTCCTTACACCATTTACGGATGATCACATTCCTTCTGCATAAGTGGTCTTATCTCAGATTTAATTGCATCAAGAATAATATCTGCCTTTTCTGTTTCTTTTGCCTTTATTCACAGTGTCTTGAACAGTTGATGTGTAACTGTTATTACTGGTTGGAGGATGGACTCATTTCACGACCAATCAGGCTCTGTGGTTGGCAATATTATAAACCACAGAAGAAATGCAAAACTGTGCATCTTTTATGTTGGAAGATGATAATGCTAATCCTATCTCTATTCTTTCCTCTAATCCAGTCTAGTTTTAAGAGCTGTTCTGCATAATCATTATTAATTGCACAAACTTACATGAAACAGCTATACTGTAATGTTAGTAGGGTAATTATATTCAAAATTCCAAAATTAGAACTTTTTCTAAAAATTACTGGATGCCAAGTTTGCCATTTGACCAGATTTTTCACGTTGGCAGTTATTTTGGTGTATCTTATGCAGGGACACAGCACATAGTCGGTGTGATCTTTGCCTTTGGTCAGTGATAGGTCACAGATAAAGACTAATCCGGAGGGTAAATATCACAAATGTACATGTGGCAAATCAGTTAGAAAATTCAAACACCACCCCTAAAAGGCAAAAAATTAGATGAAATAGAAACAAATTAAATGTTCATTCTCATTGTGGCTTGTTTTGATGGGTGGGGAACAGCCATGCAAAATCTCAAAAACAAGCCAAACAGGAACTGAATAACTTTATACGCAACTCTCTCCAAACCCACAAGATGGAGACAAATATAGCTTTAACCAAGAGACTTGACCTGTTGGGTTAAGTAATAATTGTCTGCATGGTGTGATTTAACAGCTCCTGATCCGTCAGGCCAGGCTAGGTTTTGCTGCAGTAGTAAGTAACCCAATAATCTTAGTGGCTTATACCCAGTTTCATCTCTGGTCAAGGTGCATGTCCACCAGCGGTCAGCCACTACTCTGTTCTACATCATCTTCATTCCAGGACCCAAGCTTATAAAGCAGCCTCTGTCTTGAATATCGCTTGTCCCAGTGGCAGAGGGAAGAAAGACTTGGAAAACCACACACAGGCTTTTAAAGGGTAAGTGGGTAACACATGCCACTTCCACCACACTTCGTTGTCAGCACCAGTCTTGTGCTCACTCCTAAGTTTAGCAGGACAGAGAGGTATAAAACCCCTTCAAGGAGATGCCAACAGGGAGCAAAAACAAACTAATGTTTACAGTACTACAAGGTACCGCAACTCCCAAGTAGCCAACTTATTCCAAAATGGCAGACGCATCCCTTACCGCTCACCCGATTGTTTCCATCTCATCATATTATCCTTAGCTGATTCCCATCAAAGTTTAAATATGCTACTTCTCAGGCACTGATTCTGAAGAGAAATTGCACTTTTCCAGCTGTTCTGCAACAGAGCTTTCCAATCCAGTTTGCCAATCACAAAGCTGATGTTTTAATTTGTTCTTAACTCCCACGTCTATTTCCTGTTTCTTACATGGACCAGAAGTTGGGAGGGAGAGGACAGTGACTGAGAGCCCGAGGTCCGACCTCTCCGTGACAGTTTCATTCATCACGCCTTCCGATCAGAGAAAGCTTTTCTCTTGAAAGGGAAGGCAGCTACAAAGAAAGGATTTCACACACTTTATCCCATTTAATCCTCATAGGATCCCTGTCCAGTATTATTATTGTCATTTAACAGGTGGTGAAACGAAGACTCAGATAACCTAAATCAATTACTCGGAGCAGGGATTTAAACCTTTGCCCTGTCAGCCACCTCACCTTGTCCATTTTCTTTCGTGTCAAAAGTGTAAGCGTCTTTAAGGCCCAGATCTGATGTCATAGTCTCATGGAAACCTGCCTCCTTGTCTGTCTTCCGGGCTGGGTTAGCACCATCCCTCCCACCATTGTGTGATTATCTCCCCACCAAACTTGGAGCTTCTTTAAGGTAAGTAAGTTCTTACTTACCTTTGTATCTTCAAGGCCTAACCCAGTGCCTGTCATGGGACTCACCATTAATATTAATTTAATAAAATAAAAAATAAATGAGTAAACTGTGCATATAGTTTCAAGCTTGGCCAAAAAAAAAAAAAAAAAAAAAAAAAACCTCAAATCAATGCATTAAATCAGATAGGGTACAAATACAGTAAACCTAGACTGCTCTAAAGAGTTGAAAGATGGCTAACTGGAGACCAGTCGGCCTGGATCTTACTCACAAAGAAGAAAAAAGAGAGAGCACAAATAAGCAAAATAAGAAAGGAAAATGGAGAAATTACAAAAAAAAAAAAAAACATAGAAATACAGAATATCATACGTGAATATTATGAAAAACTATATGGCACCAAACTGGATAACCTAGAGGAGATGGACAAGTTTCTGGAAACATCCAGTCCACCAAGACTGAACCAAGAAGAAACTGACCACCTGAACAAACCAATCACTAGAAGTGAAATCAAATTAGCAATAAAAAAACCTCCCTACAAATAAAAGTCCAGGACCAGACGGCTTCCCCGGGGAATTCTACCAAACATACAAAGAAGAACTCATACCAGTCCTTCTGAAACTCTTCCAGACGATTGAAAAGGAGGGGATACTCCCAAACTCATTCTATGAAGCTACCTTCACCCTGAGGTCTTTTTCCCTTTTAAAAACAGCTTTCTTGAGATGTAATTCACATCCCACACCATTCACCCATATAATATGTTTAAGTCAGTAGTTTTTAGTATATCCACAGAGTTGTGCAGTCATTACCACAAACAATTCTAGAACATTATCATCACCTCCAAAAGAAACCCCATACCCATTAACAGTCACTGTATTTCCCCCCAAGACCCCCAGCCCTAGGCAACCACTAATCTGCTTTCTGTCTCTATAGATTTGCCTATTCTGGACATTTTATATAAATGGATTCAAGCAATATTTGTCCTTTGGGACTGGCTTTTTTCACTTAGCATAATGTTTTCAAAGTTCATATATGTGGTATTGGATATCAGTACTTCGTTCCTTTTTATGGCCAAGTAATATTCCATTGTATGGATAGACCATATTTTACCTGTTCTTCTGATTATGAGCATTTGCGTTGTTTTCACTTTGGGGCTATTATGAATAAGGCTGCTCTGAACATTTGTCTACTCTGGTCACTGTGAGAGATGTCAGTGCCGTGGAAGAAAGGTGGGGCTCTGGGGCTGGTGTTTTTTCTCTTGCTGCCTCTTCGCCCCTCGGCTTCTGGAGATGAGAACCCCATCCCCCACAACCATAGTTTCTTGAAGCTTCTGGAGAAATGTTTCTCTTAGAGGCTTGGGGCCCCTCCTGCTTCTGGTTCTGTCAGTCAACCTCTGCGCCTTGCTCTGGGCAGAGGGACGTGAAAATGGGAAGGCCACTGCTCTGCCTCTTTCCCCGCCATCAGCTCGGGAATGCCAGGTTTCCAGTGTGACTTCCACAGCAACTCCCATGTGGAACTCAAATTCTTTTTTTTTTTTTAATTTTGTTAACATCTTTATTGTGGTATAATTCCTACACAGTAAATCACATGTGTTTCAGATGTACAATTTGATGAATTTTGTTAGATGCATACACATGTGGAACCAGCACCACAGTCAAGACAGCTAACATTTCCATCACTCCCCAAGTGTGCAAATTCCAAACTCCCAATTTACCCCTTCCCACCCCCTTTACCCCTTGGCAACCATAAGTTTGTCCTCTATGCCTCACATTCTTGACCTCGACGTTGCTGTGCTGATTTGATACTTTGCCACAGCTGCCTCTGGATTCTGCTTTGACTTTGGATCCTAGGCTCCAGCATGCTGCAGAAGCTTCTTATTTCCTCTCCATCCACACCCAGCATCCAACACAATTTACCCCCTCTTCTCAGTTTTAATCATTTCCCATTGTCATTGGCAGCTGGAGGTGCCTCACCTCCCGAGGCTTCCTAATACGACAGACAAAACGCTGCAAATAACAATATCCAGTGATAGGAGAAATTAAGTTTTTGCAAAATTCAATTATCTTCAACAACTTCTCCATGCTGACGTACATCCCTTACACCTAGTCTTAAAAGAGGAAAAGGGGTCTTAAATTTCTCCTTAATTTTTAGAGGACTAAGTCACACATTTGGAGGAAGAGAACGGAGCATCCCTTAACAAGGCAGTGACTGTACAGCTTACGGTAATTTTGGAGAAAGAACTAGCTGGAGACTCGCTGGGAAGTCACAGATGGGCTCTGCGAGAGCTTGATTCGCTTTAACATCCTCTCGTGTAGCTGTCTCCACTGGCTTCAAAAAGACAGTTGTTGGAAATGTAGTTTATGATTCAACTAAAAGCATTCACTGAAGCATATGTTTCTTGGTTGTTAATAGTTATTTCAGGGGGAAAAAAAAGATGCGTGTATTCATTCTTAAAATACTTTACATTCGATTGTGGTTGTAATTTTTGACGGCACAATCCATTCGATGGAAAAACAAGACAGACAGCAAAGATGTCTGTGATTTTTACGGCTTCCTGTTTATTCACCAGGCTCTCCGTTTCTTTTCGCCTACACAGTTACCAAGGGGAATTACGGCTTCTGCTCAATCTGGCATGCAGAAATAACTTCTTCAAATAGGTTTTGCTTTGTGATACTGAAAATGCAGCACTGGTGTAACTTTTTAATCAAAACTTATTTCCAAAGTCATTTTAAAGCACAAATTAAACCAGTCTAGATAATGGGCCAATTTTAACATTAGATTGTCTTTCAGAGACCCAGTGAAATGAAAGGGAAGGCTGACTCTTAGCCCTTAAAACCTCATTGGTTAAATGAAAGAGGATCAGACAGTGGGGAGGTGAACGTAGTGTCTCACAGCAGGCTGAGTTAGGGGATTCTGTCCTTAGAGCTTCCAACCCAATTTTTAAAAATCAATTTGAAGTAAATTCCATGTCAGAGACTTGGGAAACCTACCGATACTCATTAAAAACCACTTCCTAAGAAGAACAGGGTGAGAATTTGGTTTAGCTCTTTAAATAAAGAACTTGAACCTTTGCGGGGAAAGCCAAAAAATGACTTTTAGTTTCCGAAACCAGCTTTATTGAGACCTGCTGAGTTGATTTCTACTTGCTGATGAGGTGTCAGGCTTTAAAAGCTCCTAAGTGGTCAAGGTGAGTGCCTACATTTATCTCAATTCCAGGCACATGCTCAGCTTCCCATTCTGTGTATTAAGGAAAAAAAAAAAAAAATCTCCCTGAGCTTAAAGCGCACAATGACAACAGCTCTGGCTTTGCCACCGAGCTGAACCGTGGAGCAGAATCCTATGTGCTAAGGGCTAAACCCACCCTAAGGTGATGACTCTTAGTTCAGACTGAATTCACTTAGACCAGTTTCCTTTTCATCGTTCAACTATTTTGAAGGGAGTCCTACAGCCACCAAGGGAAGAAGCAGCCTTCAGTATAATTCACAGAGGAAATGCCCTTGTTTGTTAAGACAAAAAAATTGAGCAGAATTAGAAGGAACCTCCAGCGTAACACCCCATCTCTCGCTTGGCATCCCCACCACATCTCGGGCAAAGGGATTTTGTTATTCCTAAAGCGTGCCATACAAATTGATATCACACTGCTCCTGGAGTGGGTCACATGACAACTTGCTGTTGTGAAGGTATTAAGCAAAACTTGCATAAAATAAAAGACCAAGGAATACCCCGTGGCTATTGTTGTAATAGGCACCCGACCTCCAAGCAGCTCTGGCGTAGTAATATCCAGCCCATATGAGCTATTTAAAGCCCACTAGAATCCCCCAGTATGCTGGGCACCTCACTGTATCCAAGAATTCCTGCCCTGTAGAATTTGTGTAGCCATGGAATACAGACGAACGTGGCTTTCTCCGTAACTTAAGTCATAAAAGACAAAGTAAACATAGCCACCACAGGTCGCCAACATCAAGAAATATGTATACAAATGTTTGACATATCAAAGGAAATAATCCCCTCAAACCCTCTGTGGAGTCAGGTAAAGTAATAGGAACCAAAAAGGGTCATTGTGACATACATACACGCAGCCTGGCTACACGCATACATGTACACGTGCCGCTCCCCCCTCCTAAAACATGGCTAATGTGTACGATGTCCCAGCTATCTTAGTAAGAGTTCTTGATTACCTCTTACAATGCTCTCATCAACACGGCACAGTATGTACTTATGTTATTTCACAAATGAAGAAGTTGCGTGATTTCCTCCAAACCACGTGGCTAGAAAGTGATAAAACCCAGACCAGCCCTTCATCTTCTGATTTCAGAACTTGTGCTCTCTCCCCTGTATCGTATGAATTAGGACAGGATATCCCACTTAATTAAAATGAGCCATTTATGGGTCAGCAGTTTTCCAAGGATTTCGAAAAACATACGTAAGAATGAAACCTGTAATAACTGAAAATACAGCCTCTGTGATGATCCGGCTCTCTGGGGGCTCAGTGTTTCATTTGGAATAGGGCTTGAACTGCTGGAGTCCTGTCGAGGTAGAGCGGGCAGAACACCTGACCAAACACATGCCAGCCCAGGACATCCCCCTGGTAATTCAAACGCATTTTTCATTTCAAACAAAATCCAGATGCCCACATTTATGTTTTACTGGCAGGAAAATTCAGAGAGGGTCGTGAGTCCATTTATTCAAATGCCTCCATGACTCAAATGCTGGGCAAATAGAAATGGGAGCACCTTGAAGCTGAGGACTTTGTCGTATTTTTCCTTTTTCCCTTATGTCTAGCACAGTCCCAGCATATAAAGATGCTAAATGAGTATTCTTTGGATGCGTGAATGTGGAATCAGTAATGTAGTGTCCTAGGTGGAGCCTCGTGAGAGTCTGCACGTGGACAAACAGCATTCATATGCAAAGGAAGCTCTGTATCTCCCGGGTCTAGAACATAATTAAAGCTTATTGTAAAATTAATAGCAAACATTTATATAATGTGTTGCATCTGCCAGGCACTGTTTTAAGCCTTTTCAATGTATCTATTCATTGACTCCTCAAAACAATCTTATAAAGTATATATGTTAATTATGTGTATAGTTTAATATACATCACTCTTCTTTCTTCTCCTGGATATTCTCCTGCTTAAAAGAAGAGATTAGATCTTAATTATCTTGTAACTCAAGGCTTTACCATACTGCTTGGCACAGAGTATATGTCGGGTGAGGAAATAAATTTTTGAGTAAATGGCTTTTCGCTGCGAAGCAGGCACATTGCAAAGACCAAGCCACAGCCATCAGTGCCTTTCACACTATGCCTAGGAGAAGACTGTTGTTCGAATTACAGTTACTACTACAACATTCGTACTTATTTCCGCAACCCTACAACTCATTCAAGGACTGAGCCGTATAAAATTGCTCCTTAACCGACCATACTGGCAAGCCCTGTGGGTGTGTACTCCACACACTACAGGATCAAAAGCATATCTACCTGTAAGACATGCAGCTTTTACTTTCATAGGGTAAGACTAGAGTTGATGTGTAGTTAATGCTAAGCCAATAAAACGGGGGCCAAGCTGAAATCCTTAGGCACGCCAGAAAGTCAGAAAGTTGGGAGATTCCACCGATCTTGGGCACATGGCCAGAGTTGGTTACTGGGAAGATAAATGAACATACGTCAGTGTTTGAGTCGACAAGTATTAAAGAGACAAAATCTCTGGGACTCTTTGAAATCAAAACTGAAGGAATGCAATCCAGTGATGGGACCATGAGATTAAAAGTGAGTCAACTTGGAAAGCTTCTCTAGGCAGGAGGATCTGTGCCAGCTGCCAGTGGTAGGAGGAGGCCAGCTGGATGCAGAGAGACATCGAGTAAAAAGCTGTAACAGAGGGACCATAGATGTGATGAGAGGGATACAGAACGGACAAATGGAAGAAGGAAAATCAGGATTTAGTGAATGAAGGGAAATGAACGGCAAAAGGCAAATGGAGAATGAAGGACAATCCAGTGAAATGCCAGGAATTTCAAATCTCTGTGATGGGGAGAGCCGGCAAAAATAGGAAACTCTGGGGAAAAAAATCCTAGTTTAGGGAAAAGATGAGAAGCCACTATAGAATGGTACTGAATGAGAGATGATCTATTCAAAAGCACAAGGAGCAAGAGATCAGAAAGCCCAGCATTCTCCCTTGAAGTCCACGAGAAAATGGGGATATTTAATGCCATCTAAGAAAAGGGAAGGGAAACTTCAAAGAATTTCTCAATTGTCAGATGAATGGTTTGGCATCAATACATTTTTGAATTGTCCAGATGATGGCATGAGTATTTTTGCTATAAAGGAAATTGGTGGACTCTGTCAAACTTGACCACCCTGATCTACTCCGCCTCACCTCTAACTGAGTGTAAACATCCTGCGGTCAATGACTTTCTGTTCTCCATTATATCCCTAGCATACAGACTGTCGCCTGCCATAAGCAGAAGCAAGAAAAGGCAAGATGGGGAGGGATGGAAGCCAGGGAGGGGAGGTGGGAGACAAGGAGGGAGCGAGAACTATAAAATGCTACAGATTTGCAGCAGACTATAAAATGGAAAAAATAAAAATTGCTTCTTCAAAGTTTTGGTTTAAAGATCTCTTTATACAATAAAAAGTATCTCTGGCAACAGCACACAAAAGATAAAATAACACTGACTGATTCAGAGACAGAAACTCATTTGTTTTCTATACTTTTTCTCACCCAGACCCACAATACCCCCAGAGGTCTGCTGCTGAGAACTGACAAGGTGAGAAATAACGCTCAGGCACTTAAACCACTTAGAAGCACCTCACTTATTTCCTTTTTCCTCATACAACACATACACGCACAAACACTAATTCTGAACACATTTCATCCCTCAGCTATTTCATCGTACAATGGGGACAACTTAAGGGGACTTAAAGGTGAAAAATGAATTTTATACTATCATAAAAAGTTAAAGTCAGCCCATCCATGGCTAAGGTGATACAACTGAAGGTAGTAAATATTCTTTTTATTAATCTGTTTAAATGATCTGGAGAGGAAATTGCCCCACAATAATCTTCCCTTTGTTCATTGGATTTTATGATTGCTTCTTTTAGCCACTAGTCATTAAAGTAAATACAGAACCTATCTCATCTTCTACCCCGAGGAAAGTTGTATAATATGAGGACAAAGGGTTATAGAAAACAGAAGTTCTACTTTTATCTAAAAACTCTGAAAAATTCAAGGTCCAAACGCCATTTTTTAATGAAATGTTTAAAACTCAGTTTCAGCTAATATCCTTTTGTTAAATGAAGGCTATGTTCACAGTTTTGAAAACGTACTAAAATTTGCTGCATTGAAACCTTCCTTTTCCAGGATGTAGCAACCCAGGATCTTCAATATTACAGGGAATTTTGTTCACTCCCAACATTCATCCTAAAGAAAAAGCACAGAGAAAGAAACGAGCTACTCCAAATCTTGGTGACCAGGGCCCTTCCTTGAAGAATAGGAGACTAGCAAAGGGATTTTGAAGAATGCAACAAAGAGAGGTCCTAAGATGAAAACTATTCTGCAGGCATAGGGAACAATGCACTGAGACCAGAGAACTGAGGGCTTGTTTCAGAGGGAAAGAGCAATCGGAACTGATCAAGGATTCAAAGCAATGAGTTTGTGGGAAAATATACAGAGAAGCTCTGGGAAAGTATGAGAAGAATTAGTGATAAGTATAAAGAAAACTATGCAAAGGGATAAGGGAGAGAACTATTACTGCCTTCAGGGAAAGCAAACATAACCATAGTGCACTGTAACACTCAACTGTGAGTTGCATTTGCATGAGCATAAAGACTTAAAAGCTGATTCCTAATTTAACCAATAATTGTAACAAAACCATATTAGAAAACAAATTTTCATCCCCCCCCCAACAGAAAATCAATAGATAATGTGGAGAATTGATGATCAAAAGACAAATACCCACAGGCACTAAATCCTGAGGCTAACATACGGGAAAGACTTCTTAAGTGAAAAAAAAAAATGAAAGGAGAAATGCATATTGGGAGGTAGGTGTGAGCAAAATAACGGTGGTGGGAATTTGCAAGGCATGCTAGGGAACTGTGGGAAGGGAGGCAATCATTCTGTGGACTGTCTTGCGGGCGAGAATAAAGAGTTGGAAGATTTCCTTTTAGGCCCTAGAGAACCACTGGAAGCTTGAAGGAATAACATGATGAAGCTGATGTTTTTCAGACTCTGAATCTGACCTCAGTATGTTAAATGGTTTGGAAAGGAGAGAAACGAAAAGTTGAAACATTATTTTGAAGCTACGGAAATAGTCCAAGTAGTTGATGGACAATATAGGCCTGTCCCCACATGATACATAGAGTTAGAGAAGCTTGAGATTTGAAATATTACAATTTTATAAACAATATAAAATAATCAACAGTGGAGAATTTCTTGGTGGAGGATTTGATACACTGCAACAAGTTAACAGTTAGTGAGTAATATGCTGGTAACATCCCCTGATCGTCAGTTAACGTTACCCTGTTAAAGGAAGAATTATGTTTGATAGATTTCACACCTTAAATAAGAAAAGGTTATAGTAATTGTTGTCATTGTTACAGCAAAGGGTTTACAGCATATACCACCCACCAGGCAGTGTTCTAGGCTTTTTATATAAAGAGATGAATCCCTTAATAACACTATATGGTAGGTAGTACATTTATCCTCATCTTGCAGGAAGGTAAGTTATGCAAGAGTTAACCAACTAACCCAAAGTATAATAACCAATAAGTGTTGAAGGTGAGACTTGGAGTCAGGCAGGCTATTGCCAAAAGCTCAAGCTCCTGGCCACTACACTAGGTTGCCTCTAAATCAAATAAATGAAAAATAAAAGTCAAAATATTTCTCTTGGCCTCCAGGTCATCAATGTTTTCATATAAGAAAAAAATCATGAACATGTGGAGACTCACACTCAGCGAGCCTTATTTTCCCTCCTCTGTGAAATGGCAAAAATAGTAACCGAGTCACTGAGGAGTTTTTGTTAGCATTATGGTAGATGGAGGGAAGTAATAGCCCCAAGTCTTTGCATGTTTTTGTACCCGTGACTTCCCACTCTGACTCTGGGCTTGGTCATGTGTTACGGGTAGAATTGTGTCCTCCCGGAAAACATTCATGTGTTAAAACCCCAGTATATCAGAATGTAACTGTATTTGGAGGTAGGGCCTTAAAAGAGGTGATTAAGGTAAATGAGGTTGTTAGAATGGGCCGTATCCAATCAAACTGGTGTCCTTAGGAGAAGAGGAAATTTGGACGCACAGAGAGACACCAGAAATGCAAATGGAGACAGGAAAGACCATTGAGGACACGGTGAGAAGGCGGCTGTCTGCAAGCTAATATGAGAGGTCGCAGGAGAAGCCAAACCTGCCGACACCTCGACCTGGGACTTCAAGCATCCAGAACTGTGAGAAAATTAGTGTCTGTTTCTTAAGCTACCCAGTCAGTGGTGTTTTGTCGTGGCAGCCCTAGCAAAATAAGACACTGTGTAACTTGCTTTGACAAATAGGATGTTAATGCATGTGACCCAGACAGAAACTGGAAAAGCACTTGTGTCTTTCTACCTCCTCTTCTTCCTATTCTTTGCCATCATCCTAAAAACGCACTCAGTACATTCCAGAAGAATGAAAAACAAATGGAACAGAGCTGAGGTACCATAGATAAATCCATCCTAGGTCATCCAATAGCTAGTCAACTCCCAGATAGATGACCAAGATCAATCAATGTGATACTGTGCTGAGTCCAGCCAAAAGCACCAACCAATAGACCTGTGACCTAAATATTTGATTACTGGTTTAAACCACTGTTTTGAGGGGAATGTGTTATGCAGCATTATTACCAAAATAGATAACTGATACAAACATCAAATAGAACAAACAGTCACGTGGTATGCAGTAGCAGCTTATTTAATTTAATTCAGCTTTTACGGATCTATGTTTTAAAAGAGGCTGAAGTGAACTGATAAATCTTATGCCAATTAACCCACATCACATGTGTAGCTAAAGCTACACAGAAGTAATAAACTAAAGCATTCATGTCAAATATAAGAAAATTAACAAGAATATAAGATTTTATTCTTTTAAAGGATGTACATGTCCATTCAAATTATTTTAAATGTTAACAAGCCTCATTTCCCTTATGTGATTAGTCAAAAAATTTACAATTACCTGTAGGTTCATTAAATAAATCAATCCTTTAATTCTTTCAAATTAGTTATCATTAGTACAGATGATTGTTATGGCCATAGTAAATAAAGCTATTATCAACTGCCAGCCATGCTTCTCTCAAAGAAAGATTTTGTTTCCATTGTTTGAAAAGAAAGACTCAAAAAAACACATTGGCTTGGTTTGAGAAGAAATGAGAAGTGATTATTGAAATCAGCTCTTTCTTTAGATGTGAGGTAAAAGAAAGCTGCTGTGAGGAGTGACATGTGAGCTGACACTGGTCAGGAGCTAGGTTATTGCCAAGAGTTAAGGGAAAGCATTCCAAACAGGGGGAACTTCGGGCACAAAGGCTCTAAGTCAGGAACAAGCGTGGTATATTTGAGAGGAAAAAAATAGCAGTGTGAGCTGTGATAACCATGGCAGGAGATGAGATCAAAAAGTTAAGTAGGATTTAGATCATGTAGGGTCGTGTAGACTGTAGAAAGATCTGAATTTGATTCTAGGTGTAATTGGAAGCCTTTAATAAGATTTATTTCTAAGATACTTGAATGTTCTAGTGCTCTGTAGTGCCATAATTTCTGTGACTTTTTAAGGAGCCCAGGTCCAAGGGAAGTCAAAGTGTTTCACTCTATTTTCTAATCACTTTGATCGTGATTTAGCATTTCTAGTTAGCTACAGCATTTGCAGTTAGACTAAATAGTGTCAGCCTGAAATTATCTGTCATTGGATTAAAACTCTGAGAAGAAGGGTAACTTCTGAGCATAAAGTGAAAGTTATTTTTCAATTTCTTCAGAACCTCCCTTAGCCAAAGGTATAAAATGCCATGCCTAACAAAGATCTATCTCAACAGTTTTCTCTCTCTCTCCTTAAATCTAATGATAAAAAATGGGGAAAAAAAATAGTAACTTTTTCAGAATACTCATACATGAGAAAACCATTCCATATAAGGTGATTACATTCCAATCTTGAATAACATTAAAGCATTAAAATATGCTGAAGTTCCACAAATCTGTTTTGAAAGATTGAAAACTTGACATTGAAAACTCTTGAGCTTCAGATCCACACCCATATTTCCATGTCTAAGTATGTAGGTCTGGCCCTCAACTACCTCAAACTCTATACCTTGAAAACTATTTTTCCCACCAAACTTTCCCTTTCTCTTACCTTCCTTATCTCATCTGATGACTTTGTTATCTAGTCAGTTGGTTTTTTTTTAATGGATGGACTGGGGGTTGATCCTAGGACCTCGTATGTGCTAAGCATGTTCTCTACCTACCCCCTACCCCTCCCCTGTTAAGGAACAGAACTCTGAGTCTTTCTAAACCAACTCAGCATTACCAACAACCTTCAGTACTCCAAAAATATTCAGATTTCTTCACATTGATACCATGACCCCTGGTAGGTCTCCTCCATGAAATAGGATCCCCTTCCTTTCTTGCAGGGGAACGCCTACCTATGCTTAAGGGTCAACCTCAAATTCTCCTCTTCTCTAACATAGGAATCCTGGGGGTAGCACCAGGAGTCAATTACTCAAAATATGCCTGGTGCTTTTCCCCCTTTTTCCTTTTTTTCCCCCTAGTTTTCTTTGAAACTAGTTAACAGATAAACAGAAAAAATAATATTTTCTTCGCCTTTTTAGAAGTTCACACTCAATTCTTGTAATTTTTACAAGTTTCTATAAAGTTTTAAATTTCTGCCTTCCACATCAGAAGATGAACTTCCTAAGATTCTGCCTAATTCATCCTTAAATGAACCCAATATATCAAGTAATAATGGGTAAATATTAAATGGTGACTAGTTTCCTGTTAACCATTTCTTACCATCCCTTTGTCTTTCTGGAAGAAATAGCTCAATTTTTTTCCTTAGTGTTTTCAACTGTCATTTGTTTAGAAGAATATTCAGATAGGAAATACAGCTTAGGGAAGGTAGCAAGAGATGTGGCCAGAGTAACAGGCAGTGGGGAAGGTCTTGTACACCATCACAAGGGGTTTGGTCACTAGTCTAGAAAGCCAGTGGAGGCTTTTATTCAAGAGAGTTACATGGTCTGATTGATATTTTTTTAAAAAAGGGCTCTACTGTATGGAAATTGGATTTTAAAAAGCCTCTACCAGTTAGAAGTCTATTGCAATAGTCCAGGCAATGATAAATGATAGCAGTAGCAGTGGAAAGAAGGAGATGTAAACAAATTGTACATATTTTGTTGGTGTAACAGATATGTAGGTGAGGAAAGGGGGACATCAAACATCTTTACTACCAGGTTTTTTTCTTGATCAACTAAGTGAAGAGTGATACCATTTACTCAAGAGGGAAAGAGAGGGTGAGGGATCGTTTCAGAATAAAATTAAAAAACTGCATTTATACACATTAAGTTGAAAATACCGAGTAAAAATCCAAGCCCAGAGCTCAGGGTGAGGTTAAGGCTAAAGAGACACACTTGGAATGATTAGCAGTTGGACAGGGTTAAATCTATTGCTTTGGATGGAATTTCCCAGGGAGAAAGTCAGATGGAGAAGGGAGTGGATGGAAGACTCGGCAACAAACTCTGGAGTCCTCGCATATTTAGACATAGGATAAAGGCGACAACAACAACTAAGGAGGAGGGAACAGCGAAAGAGGCAGAAAACCGGGGGAAATCAGTATAATCCCAGCACACTGTTAGCGCTACCGCGCGCAGCACTGACACAGCCCTGACCATGTAAATCTCACTGTTTTCAACATTTAGAATCAACCACTAGAATACTTTAGCTATGGTTACAAAGCAAAATGTATAGCTTATTAGTCTTGAAAATCTAAATGTAGAATTACAGCAAACAGAAAGTGGGAGATGGTCAGGAAAAGGAGAGAAACACGTGAAGATGCGAAAATCGTCATTTACAAAGTGGAGAGAAATGAAATCGTGCTGAAACAGAACATGCAAGCTCTTTGGAAAGGTTGCTGTGACTAGAGAACTGTAACTGAAAAAAATTGAATACCCTCCCAGTGGACATAGAAGGGGCAGGTAAGGAGCAGGGGTCCGTTACTTCTCAGTTTCAATCCTTCCATATTATTTGATTTTTTAATCATATGCAGGTTTTACTTTGATGTAAGTAAAAATTTTAATTTAAATAGTGATTCCAGAAACTCAGTGGCAGATGTGTGATGGGGGGAGGAATAAAATTAAATTAAATTTATGAGGCTATGAGATTCTGACCCAGAAATTCTACTTGTGTAATATTCCCTAAAGAAACATTCAGAAATGAGGACAAAGATTTATGTTCAGAAATGTTTGCTGGAGTATTAATTATGATAGTAAAAAGTTGGAAACCACCTACATAATAAATATTTGGAGATGATTTAAATAAATTATAGTTTGCCCATACAATAGAATAGTAAGTAGCCTCTAAATCATATTTGAGATTATTGGGGAGCTTATGTAACATTCATATCACATTATTATTCTAAGTAAAAATACAGGATTAAAAAACTGTGTGTGCACATGTGTGTACACACACACACACATGTGCATGGAATTGGATACCCAACAAAATATATGGTTCAAGAACAAGAGCCCACGTTTCTGTACAAAACTGAGAATTTACTACCAACAGATTCTCTCTAAAAAACTTTTTAAATGTGTACTTCTAAAAGAGAAAATGTAATTCTAAAATGGAGGTCTAAGATAGAAAAGCAATGATGAAGAATGAAAATGTTAAAATATGTGGACACACCTAAGTGAACACTGGTGGTGGGCTTTAAAACAATAGAACTAAAAATCTCAGCAGGGAAAATGTACAATTTGGGAGAAAAAGAACGGTTACAATGTTCTAGTCCTTTTGAGAAGAAGGTAAAATTATTAGACATTTTAATATACGCATACTAAAATGTCTAAGCTAACTGATGGAGCAATATACACAATATATAGCTTCCAAAATAGCTTAGAAAAATATGGGATAAGGAAGAAACAACTACTTGATTTTTTAAAAAGTCAAGAAAAGAAGAAAAAAGCAGAAAATCAGAAGAAAAAAAACCGGAACCGAATGCAAAGTACAAAATAAAATGGTAAAAGTTAATAAAAATATATCAAGAATCATAATAAAAATAAATATACTAGACTTTAGAGTTAAAAGGCAAAATCGTGAGACTGGGTATGTTTAAACTCTAGCTAAAACCTGTCTACAAGAAACAAATCATGAGACTGACTTGAATCCCTGGACCTTAGCATCAACTAAGACCCTATATCCAACAGCTCTCACAATGATTTCCCTTTCCCCACAACAGTTCCCTAAGATGACTAGAACCCTTTAGGAGAGACTGGAGAATCACAACTATACACACTTGCCATGATGCTGCAGGGTCTTTCTTCATGGGATGCGATCACTCACTTACTCTGAGATTCTGAGTGTTAAAACTGGCTCGTGTCAGGAAGTGCTCGAGGAGTCATGACTCACCGTTGGGAAGGCTGACCTCAGCTGTCTATTCGTCCCTTCTTGGTCTCTCTTGATGGTCTACGTGAAGCAGTGCTCTTGTTGGTTGCATATCTATCTTGCCTCCAGGAAAACCATGTTCTCTGTCATCTTCATATACCCCTTGAGTCAGGACCCCCTGCCTCTCATTCTAACCTTGCTGCCCTTTGTGGTAATTAGGCCCCCCTTGGTTATGAAAATGAAGTGTTGCCACCCGTCCTCTGCCGATCCAAGGTCCTATCATCTCCCTCGTTGCAAAGGAGTCTTCTGCTAGAGTGGCATCTCCTATGACATGGTCCACTCCTGAGCCTTCCAACAAGGCTCATTCCTCGTTAAGCCTCCTTGAATGTCACTAGCACATTCCTTATCACCTTGGGAAGTGGAGGGGACTTTGGGCCCTCCCGAGGAAAGCGGTCAGCTAGTGAGCCCAACTGAGCGTGCCCATTGCTCTGAGCATTTTGATGGCTTCCTCCACAATTATCCACGGCAGTTCTGGCATCTCTATTTCATTTATGAGAATTACTCTGCCTGAACATTGAAGAGCCATCTGGGCAACAGGCTAAAGCGATCACCCAGGCCCAAGCCAGGGTGTTAAATCCAGTGTTACAGCCGAGTGCCTCTTTGCTGACCTCCTCCCCTTGGCCAGCTCTACATTCTGCCCCAGTGATCCAGCACCCCCAGGATTAACTCCTTATTCATACCAGTTTATGTTAACCAGGTACTGTAGCCCGTTTGACGTGTAATCTCTCTCCTGTAGCAGCCCTAGTACTTACCTGGTTAGTAAGTGCTAAGAGTTGGCATTATTGGTGCCAAACTAGCTTTTTTAAAAAATAAAATATACTAGATTTCACTAGAATAAAATAAATTAGAAAAGAAAATAATCAGATTGTGTTGCAAGAAAGAAGGATTATTACTGTTTCATTAAGGTTTTGTTTTAGTTACATGTATGCATATATTTGAGGTATGGATGTGTGTGTGTGTGTGTGTGTGTATTTATACTAAGTCAGTATGCAAATTGTGTGTTTGAAGGAATAGGAAGGTTAAAAGTGGAGGGAAATGGGATAAAACCTTCGCAAAACCCATAAATTTCAGCCGAAGAATTGATATTCAAAATATACAAAGAATGCTTAAATTTAACAGCAAGAAAACAAACAACTCAATTTAAAATGGGCAAAAGATCTGAAAAGACACCTCGCCGAAGAAGATATACAGACAGCAAATAAGCGTATAAAAAAGGCACTTAAAATCATACATCATTAGGAAATTTGAACTGAAACAACGAGATACCACTATACACCTACTAGAAGAGCCAAAATCCAGAACACTGACAACACCAAATGTTGGTGAAGATAAAGAGCCACGGGAACTCTTGTTCGTTGCTGGTGGGAATGCAAAATGGAACAGCCACTTTGGAAGACGGTATGGCAGTTTCTTACAAAACTAAACATAAGCTTATAATACGATCGAGCAATTATACTCCTTGGTATTTATCCAAATGAATTGAAAACTTATACTCACACAAAAACCTGTGCATGAATGTTTACAGCAATTTTATTTAGAATTGCCAAAACCTAGAGGCAACCAAGAAGTCCTTCTAGAAGGAAATGTATAAAAGAATGGTAGTGCAAACATACACTGGAGTATTATGTGGTTGATAAAAGGGAATGAGCCATTAAGCCACCAAAAGACATGCAAAAACTTTAAATCATATTTCTAAGTGAAAGAAGCCAATCTAAAAAAGGCTATGCACTGTATGAATCCAACTCTATGACATTCTAGAAAAGGTAAAAATATGGAGACAGTAAAAATATCAGTGGTTTACAGGGGTTGTGGGGAGAATGATCACAGGGGATTTTTAGGGCAATGAAACTATTACTTGATATAACACTGTAATGGTGGACACATGTCATTAAACATTCGTCACCCATAGACTATACAATACAAAGAGTGGACACTAATGTAAACTATAGAATTTAGTTAATAATAATGTATCACTATTGTCTCATCATTGTATCAAATGTACCACATTAATGCAGGATATTAAAAATGGGGAAAATTAGGAGTGGATAAGGGGTATATGGGAGCTCTCTGTATTTGTAGCTCAGTTTCTTCTGTTAACCAAAATCTGCTCAAAAAATGAATCAAGCCTATTAATTGTTTTTAAAGTAGAGGTAAATGTGATGAAGAAAGAGATTACTGTTAATTTATAAGAAACTTGATAAGCTATTGTAATGGCCATCTATTTCTGTGTAACCAACCCCTCTAAACTTGATGGCTTGAAATCAGAGTCATTTCATGATGTTCGCAATCTGTGAGTTCCAAAATGTGCAAGGCTCAGCTGGTTGATTCTCCTGTTCCAAGTGGTGTTGCATGAGGTCACTTGGTGACATTCAGCTGGTAGCTGGGCTGGATTAGAGAATCCAAGGCCACTCCTTTCATGGGAAGGAATGGAAAACAAGGTTCTGTCGCCCCCTCTTGGTTGTTTCAGAGTTTTCCCACATACTGTCCACAGCAGGATTGTTTAACTTCAGCAGCTCACATTCTAAGAATGAGTGCTCCAAGAGACAAGAGGTAGAAACTGTCCATCTCTTAGGGCCTGGGGCTATTAACTGGCAAAGCACCACCTCTGCCATCTCTTTTTGCCACACCAGTTATGAATTCTGCACAGATTCCAGAGGAGGAGACATAGACCGCCCCCCCCCAACACTGCCCACCTTTCAATAGAGAAATGCCAAATCTTCTGTGGCCATCATAGATCTATCACAGACATTCTATGGAATTTGAATATTGTCCTGTAGTAAATGGGAGCCACTGAAAGATGTTAATCTAGGGAAAGATGTGTTAGAATCAGCTGTGGCAATGTGAAACAAGATTTGAGGGACAGAGAAACAGAGGAAGGAATCCCAGTCACTCATTTTCACTGAATTTTTACTTTGTATTTTTAAGTGGCTTCTTCCAGTGGGTGGTGGGGAGAGGGGGGAATTTGAAGCCCACTTTATTGGTTAAATTCTAAGTGTGATTATTTATGGCTTCTATGATATTAATGTATTAATGTAATTTCAGTTGGTAAACTTCCAAGTGTGTTGGGGTTTTGTCTCTCTAATTAGACTATAAGCTCCTTGAAACACATGTTGTATAAATCTAGGTATTTTGTAAATGCTCAGAAAATATTTATTTATTTATTTATTTATTTATTTACATTTTTTAATTGAGTTATAGTCATTTTACAATGTTGTGACAAATTCCAGTGTAGAGCACAATTTTTCAGTTATACATGAACATACATATATTCATTGTCACATTTTTTTTTCACTGTGAGCTACCACAAGATCTTGTATATATTTCCCTGTGCTATACAGTATAATCTTGTTTATCTATTCTGTACATGCCTGTCAGTTTCTACAAATTTTGAACTCCCAGCCTGTCCCTTCCCACCCCTGCCCCCTTGGCAACCACAAGTTTGTATCCTATGCATATGAGTCTGTTTCTGTTTTGTATTTATGTTCATTTTTTTTTAGATTCCAAATATGAGTGATCTCATATGGAAGAAAAACAAATGATCAATAGGTACATGAAAAAATGCTCAATATCACTAATTATCAGAGAAAAGCAAATCAAAACTACAGTGAGGTATCACCTCACACCAGCCAGAATGGCTGTCATTCAAAAGTCCACAAATGACAAAAGCTGGAGAGGCTGTGGAGAAAAGGGAACCCTCCTTCACTGCTGGTGGGGATGCAGTTTGATGCAGCCACTGTGGAAAACAGAATGGAGATTCCTCAAAAGACTGGGAATAGACCTACCGTATGACCCAGTAATCCCACTCCTGGGCATATATCCAGAAGGAACCCTACTTCAAAAAGACACCTGCACCCCAATGTTCAAGGCAGCACTATTTACAGTAGCCAAGACATGGAAACAGCCTAAACGTCCATCAACAGATGGCTGGACAAAAAAGAAGTGATATATTTATACAATGGAATACTACCCAGCCATTAAAAATGACAACATAACGCCATTTGCAGCAACATGGATGATCCTGGAGAATGTCATTCTAAGTGAAGTAAGCCAGAAAGAGAAAGAAAAATACCATGTGAGATTGCTCACATGCAGAAAATATTTATTGATTGGCAGATTAAAGAAGGCAAATCACATAGAACTCCTCTTCAGTCAACAAATATTTATTGAGCTTTTGATATGTGCTAGACACTGTTCTTTCTATTATTATATTACAATAGAATGAGGTATAATATTGTGTAAGTTTAAGGTACACAACATGATGATCTAATACACTTACATATTGCAAAATGATTACCATTGTACCATTAGCTAACACCTCCATCACTTCATGCAATTATAATTTCTTTGTTGATGAGAACATTTAATACCTACCTTCCAGCAACCTTCAAACATATAATACACTGTTGTTAACTATAATCACCATGCTGTACATAGAATCCCCCAAACTTATTAATCTTATAATTGGAAGTTTGACCAACATCTCCCTACGTGTATATCAAGTTTTCCTAGTATGATTTATTAAAAATACTATCCATTCTCCATTGAGTAATTGATCATATATGTGATCAATTTTGTGCCATGCTCTTAATTTTGTTCTGTTCATCCATCTCTATTTTCATGCCAGTACCATATTGTTTTGAATACTACTATTTTATTGTGTAGTTTGAAATCAGGAAGTTTAATGCATCTGGCTTCTTTGTTCTTGTTTCAGCAAATTGCTTTGGCTATTTGTGGTCTTTTGTGATACCATGCAAATTTTAGGATTGTTTTTTTCTATTTCTGTGAAAAATGCTGCTGGAATTTTGATAGGGATTACACTGAATCTATAGATGGCTTTGGGTAGTATGGACATTTTAACAATATCCATTCTTATAATCCATGAACACAGGTATTTTTCCATTTATTAACATCCTCTTCCATTTCTTTCAACAATGCTCTATAGTTGTCAGTGTACAGGTCTTTCTCTTTCTTGGTTAAATTTATTCCTAAGTATTTTATTGTTTTGATGCTATTGTGAATGGGCTTGTTTTATTTCTTCTTCAGATATGTCATTATTAGTGTATAGAAATGCTACTGATTTCTATATGTTGCTTTTGTGCCCTGCAACTTTACTGAATTTGTTGATTAGTTCTAACAGTTTTTTGGTGGAGTCTTTAGGATTTTCTATATATAAAATTATAGCACCTGCCAACACAGACAGTTTTACTTCTTCTTTTCCAATTTGAACGTCCTTTTTTTTTTTTCCAAATTGTTCTGACTGGGACTCCGAGTACTATGTTGATTAGGAGTGTAACAGTGAGCAGTTTTGTCCTGTTGCTGATCTTAGAGGAAAATCTTTCAACCTTTTACTGATGAATATGATGTTAGCTGTGGACTTGTTTTATATAGCTTTTATTATATTGAGGTACATTCCTTCTACACCTAATTTATGGAAGCTTTTATCTTAAAATGAGATTGTATTTTGTCAAATTCCTTTTGTGCATCTTTTGAACTAATCTTATGATTTTAATCTTTCATTCTATTAATATGAAATATCACCTTTATTAATTTGCATATTTTGGTTTGGGTTTTTTTTCATTTTTCTAAATTGAAGTATAATTGATCTATAATGTCATGTTAGTTTCTGGTGTACAGCATAGTGATTCAGTTATACATATTTGTATATATTCTTTTTCATATTCATTTTTATTATAGGTTTCTATAATATACAAGACATTTTATTATAGGTTACTATAATATACAAGACATACAAAAAAATATATATATATATATGCCATTGAATATAGTTCCCTGTGCTAAACAGTTGGACCTTGTTGTTTATCTTTTCTGTATGTAGTACTTTGTATCTGCCAATCCCAAACTCCCAATTTATCCCTCCCTTCCCCCATCTCCCCCAGTAACCGTAAGTTTGTTTTCTATTCCTGTGAATCTCTTTCTATTTGTAAATAAATTCATTTATGTCATTTTGTTAGATTCCACATATAAGTGATATATATTTGTCTTTCTCTCACTGACTTTCTTCACTTAGTATGATAATCTCTAGGTCCATCCATGTTGCTGCAAATAGCATTATTTTATTCTTTTTTATGGCTGAGTAGTATTCCATTGTATATATATACCACAACTTCTTTATCCAGTCATCTGTCAATGGACATTTAGGTTATTTCCATGTCTAGGCTATTATAAATAGTGCTGCTGTCGGGTGCATGTCTTTTCAAATTAGAGTTTTCCTCCAGATATATGCCCAGGGGTAGGATTGCTGGATCATTTAGTAACTCTATTTTTAGCTTTTTATGGAATCTTCATACTGTTCTTCATAGTAGATTTTCATATTTGGAATCATCCTTGCATCTCAATGATACATTCTACTTGATCATGATAGGTAATTCTTTCATTGTGTTATTGAATTCAGTTTGTTAGTATTTTGTTGAGAATTTTTTCATCTGCATTCATCAGGGATACTGGCCTGCAATTTTCTTTTTTTGTAGTGTCCTTATTTGACTTTGGTATCAGGGTAATGCTGGCCTCATAAAATAGGTTTCCAGTGTTCCCTTTTCTTCAGCTTTTTGGAACTGACTTTAATTCTTCTGAGATGTTGGGTATAATTCACCAGTGAAAGCATCTGGTGCTCAGCTTTTCTCTTTTGGGAGGAGTTTGGTTACTGATTCCATCTCCTTACTGAGTATTTGGTGTTTAGATTTTCTATTTCTCCCTTATTCAGTCTTAGTAGATTGGATGTTTCTAGGAATTTATCCATTTCCTCTAGGTTAACCAATTTGTTGGCACACAACTACTCATAGTAGGTCTCTTCTGACCCTTTATAGTTCTGTGGTATCGACTATAATGGTTCCTCATTCATTTCTGATTTTAATTAGTCATTTCTCTTTTTTCTCAGTCTACCAAATATTTATCAATTTTGTTTAGCTTTTTTTAAAAAAAACTGCTCTGAGTTTCATTAATTTTTTCTGTTGTTTTTTAATCTCTATTTCATCTATTTCAGCTTTTTGTTATTTCATTCCTTTCCTAAACGTGGGTGAGTTTGTTCATTTTTTTTCCTAATTCTTTGAGGTGTAAAGTTAGGTTGTTTGTCTCAGATCTTTCTTTTTTCTTAATGTAAGCTTTTATAGTTGTAAACTTCCCTCTTAGAACTTCTTCTATGGCATCCAGAGGTCTCATATATTGCATTTCCATTTTCATTTGTTTCAAGATTTTTCAAATTTCTTTTTTGATTTCTTCTTTAACCCATTGCTTGTTGAGGAGTATGTTGCTTAATTTCTACATATTTGTAAATTTTTCAACCTTTTTTTTCCTTTTATTGTTTCTAATTTTATACCATTGTGGTCAGAAAAGACCAGGCACTGTTTTTTTATGCTTAAAATACATCAGTGAATAAAACAATAAGGCCTCCCTTAGACAAACATTTTAAGTCTACAAAACTCATAATGGAGCTGGGGATTGCCTGAGAGCATTCAGCCTAGAGAATCTGTAATTCTTTCCCACGGCTCTCATTTGAGTGCTAGTTCCATAAAACTTCAAAAATTTTCTTTTCTGTAAACTGCAAGTGACCTTGGAGGCAGAAATTGCTTTGTCTGTGTCAACAGACAATTATTTCACTCAACACTACAGGGTCTATAAGTCAACGAAGACGATCAAGTAGCAGTAGGGTATCCATCTAAAAAGAGAATCTTGTCCTTGCAAGCATTTCTTCATTTGAATGCACAGCTGCAACTACTATTATGGTAGCAAAATCCTAATTGCACTCAATCAGCAACAAGGATATTTCCATTTATAGCTTGTCCAGGGTCATTTATTTTTGCTGCTATACAACCTGTGTAAGTATCAAAAAACAAAGAAAGAAAATGTTTCTAAGTCTTTGGATATACACACATTCTAAATAAAAGTTGGATATCGTGATCCAATGAACTACATCATCGGATTTTAAGAGAGAGAGAGAGGTTATCAGCAGTATAAAGGTCACAGATACAAAAGGTTTTCTCTGAGGATCAAAATCAGACATTCAAAACCATATTAGACTACAATCCATTTTGTTTTTCTTCTGCATGTTAAGCCATATTTAGAAAAAGTACGCTAGTAAGCGTAGCATTGGAGAAGCAGCTCTCGTAAATTTATTCAGATCATATTTTGTAATAAATTAACCAGTCTTAAAAACTGAGGAAAGTATATAAAGTACATATCTAGATATTGTCAATATTGTTTGTTTTCTTTCTCTTGTATTTTAATTCAACCTGTATTTATTGAATATCTACCATGTATATGCCAAGCACTGTGCTAGGGACTGAAAATAAACAACCAAGGAAACAGTGTTCCTGTCCCATTAATATTCACAATATTGGGGAAGAGATACATAAATAGAAAGTTTTATTTATATCTTTGTGCTTCCCTAAGACATTAAATTTTTAACGGCAAGAGTACCGAGAAATTGAAACTTTCACGTATTGCTGATGGGAATATGAATTGATTGAGATAACTTTTTTTTAGAGTGTATTTTTGTAATACTTATCAAAAGCCTTCAATATATGCTTAGTCAAGCAATTCTATTCCTGGGAACTTATCCTGAAAAAATCATCATCAAGATGCACAAAGATTTATCTGAAAGAAATATCATTACACAATTTTTATAATATTAAGATTGGCAACTACTAAAAAGGCAACAATGAAGAATTTGGTCAAATTATTTGCAACTTATGATGAAATAGTGCATGGCCACTTAAAATAATGTTATTGATGATACGAGAAAAAGTCAGCTATGCTGTCAAAGTGTTTTTATTGTCCCTTAGACTACAAAGCAACATGTGCAGAATAAGGCTATTTTTGCTAAAAACAATTTTATAATGTGGTGGGATAAACTGGCGAGAACCACCCTTCATTGTCCCCATCAGTGGGAGGCCAAGAATCAGAATAATTGATTCATAGTTGGCACCATTCTTCCTGGCACCAAAAAGAATAGCCATTGACAACCAACGTGGTTGTTCTTGTGATTCAGCCAAGTCTCAGGTCTGGCAAAGAAGGGCAAAATGCTTCTCAGCATAATAATGGGGCGGTCTGTTGTTGACAAAGAACAAAACACAAAAACCCAAGCTGGTGGGAAAACATCTTTTCCCCACCAGACAAGCCTGCATTTTCTCAGAGGAAAATTAATGCCGTCTTTGTGAGAAGCATGTCCTCTACAGGTGATTTGACTAAGAGAACACGCTTTCAAAGGTGAAGAGGCTGAATCAGTATTATGATCCTGGCATTACTCTTCTTCATAGGAGAGAGACCGGTGCCCTCTGTCACCTGCTAAGTTTAGTGCACAAGCTATGGTCTACAGGCCAAATCTAGTCCACCTACTGTTTTTATGAGACTCACAAGCTAAAAATTGTTTTTACATTTTTAAATTGTTGAAAAAAATTTTTAATGTCATGGGACATGAAAATTACATGAAATTCAGATGTCAGTGTCCCTAAAGTTTTATTGGAACACAGCTGTAGTCTTCTACTTACGTATTATCTGTGGCTACTTCCTGCTATGTCAGCAGAGTTGAGTAGAGTTGCAGCTAAGACCGTATGGCTCACAATGCCTAAAATATCTACCGTTAGGTCCTTTTTAAAAAATATTTGCAGACCTTGGTCTAGTGGAGAGAGATCTTCAGTGTGCTTCTCAGCAAAGCCCGGGTCGTACTCAAGTTTGCAGTATCTTCCGTGAGGACATGTGCAGTTTTCCAAGAAAAGGAGTTGCATTACAGGTTGCCATGACCTGAGGTACTCCCTCCTTTCTCTGAAGGATGCCAAGAAGCCTCTGGTTGCTGGTCACAGCAAAAATTACTATGTGTGGCAGCAAAGATTCTCTCTTTCAGGAATGAAAATATGAGGGACTCTGTTGCACTCAGGTTAGATATAAATGTAACACAAGCATTGATATCCATCCCTACCCCCACTTCCCATTTCAAGAGTCAGCTCCCTCTAAAATACTCCGAAAAGGGAAGCTTCCCTTAAGTCTTTCCCGAAGTGTCCACTCAGAAGCTCCTCTGGGGCAGAATTTCTCCTGGCTCGACCATGGACCACCACCCAGCTACCACGGCTCTCCATCTGGAACTCTGGGACCCTGACCCTTATTTGGACGCCACTCCCTCTCTGCAAGTGCTGGCTGGAGGTCAGTGTGTAGCCCTCTGCCCTCTCACTCTCTGCAAAACCATGAGGCTAAGCCTATAAAGATATAAAGTATTTTCTATTCTTAATTAGTTTTTTGCTTCTTTCCCAAGTATTTCCTTCATCTAAACTTTCTCCTGCGAAGTTCCTTCTACCTTCCAAGAAACTTCATTCCTTGCAAACAAGGATTGACCTTGCTCTAGGATGTAGCCCCTGTCCCCTGCCTTTCCACCCATACAGAACACTTCCCTATGTCTTTTTAATGCAGTTTGTACTAATGTGGGGATGGTGGAGGGCCTTCCAACAGGAATGCTGATGATGACCGTGACATCTCAGGTCATGTAGAATGGTAGGTACCTTTGGAACTCCAAGTCTCAAATCAAATCATAAGCCTTCTGTTATGGACTGAATGTTTGTGTCCCTCTAAAACCCATATGTTAAAGCCCAAATCCCCCCCAAATCCCCAGTGTGATGGTATTTGGAGGCTAGGCCTTTGGGAGGTAATTAGCTTTAGATGAGATCATGAGAGTGAGGCCACCAGAATGGGATTAGTGTCCTTGTAAGAAAAGAAGGACCAGCGGTCTCGCTGTCTCTCCACCACGTGAAGACACAGGGAGCAGGTGGCTAACTGTAACCCATGAAAAGAGCTCTTGCCAGCAAATGAATCAGCTTGCACCTTGACCTTGGACTTCCAGCCTCCAGAACTATAAGAAATAAATGTCTGTTGCTTATAAGCCACCCAGTCCACGGTATTTTGTTATGGCAGCTCAAGCTAAGATACCCTCCAAATCAGGTCACATTCTCAAGCTCTCAGTTAGTGAACTGCATGTGAACCTGTTTAATCTGCCCAGTTTTTTCTAGTGGGTAACTATTGGACCAAGCACCCCAAACCCACACATAAGCCCACACACACCCCCACATGCACACAAACCATCCACCTGCACATATTTAGCACACAGATGTCCCAAGACTTGCCAAAAACTGTAAAATATTTATAAAAGTTGTTTGCATCGCTGTAATGTAACCCCCTTCTCCATCCCTTCTATCAGAGCTTTATTAATGTCTAGATTGCTCATGAATACTTGGGATCAATGAATTCTTTTGTGGAAGGCCCAAAGAGGCATGACTTTCACATGTGGATCAATATGGAGCAGTAAATATTATGCATTTACTTAACCAGAAGGCTGTTTAGCCAAAAAAACAACAATATTAGGCCTCTGGATGTTTGCAGAAATTTCGAGCCTTCCGGCTTTAGGCTAATATTAATTGCAGAATAAGAATCCAAACCGACTGTAAGTAGATCTCTGTTGGCCAAGGAGATATTAATTACAACTTTCACAAATAAATTTTAGTATGAAACAGTTAGGATGCTTTAGCTGTGTTATGGCCTGAATGTTTTTGTCTTCCCAAAATCCTAATGTTGAAGCCCCAACCCCCAGTGTGATGATATTGGGAGATGGGGCCTTTGGGAAGTAATTAGGTTTAGCTGAGGGCATGAGAATGGAGCTTCCATGATGAGATTAGTACCCTTATAAAAAGATCTCTCTTCCCCCTCTGTCTTCCCTTCTGTGAACACGCTGACGAAAAGCCATGCGAGCGCACAGTGGGAAGGTGGTTTGGGAAAGCTAAAAAGAAGGCCCTCATCAGAACCCAACCTTGCTGGCACCAGATCTCAGGCTTCCAATCTCCAGAACTGTGAGAAAATAAACATCTACTGATTAAGCCACCTGGTCTAAGTATATCATTCTTGCATTCTAAGGAGAGTAAGACAGAAACTAGAAGTGAGAAGTGGGGTGGTGCTGTAACAAACAGACACCTAGAAAAACAGAAGTGGCTTTAGAACTGGGTAATGGGTAGAGGTTGGAAGAATTTTGAGAGACACCCTAGAAGAACTAGAGATTGCTGTGAAAGGTCTGCTAAAGGTGATTCTGGTGAGAGCTCAGAAAGAAAAGAGAAGAACTCCAGAGAAAGCTCCCATCTTCTTATGGAATACATAAACAACCATGAACAAAACGTGGGGACAGACATGGAGAGTGAAAGCCATTCTGGAAAAGTCTTGGACAGAAACGGGGAACATCTTACTCAACAGCGAAGGAAAGGCAAGCCTGTTACAAAGTGCCCAACAACTTGGCTGCGTTGTGTTCACGTTCTAGTGCCTTGCGGGAGGCAGAACTTTTGAGCGATGAAATTAGATGCTTAGCTGAGGTGGTTTCAAGCAAAGCGCTGAAGGAGTAGCTTGTTTCCTCCTGACTGCTTCCAGTAAAATGTAAGAAAGAAAGAAATTTAATAAGGAAACGTTCAGCAAAAAGGAACCAGAACTTAAAGATTCGGAAAATTCTCAGACTATCCATATTGCAGAGAACACCAAGAGTGTGGCTGATCAGCCATTTGACAGAAAGTCTCATGTAGGTATGAACCACAGACCTAGCCAGCCACTCTGGCCGAAGCACTGCCAGTTTAAACTGAAAGGAATGTAAACAGGACAAAATGAAGTATCCTAGTCAGACTGGGCTGCTAGGACAGAATAGCACAGACTGGATGTTTTAAAAACAACTCAGATTTATTTTTTATAATTCTGGAGGCTGGGAAGTCCAAGATCAAGTGACTGGCAAATTCAGCGTCTGGTGAGTGTTCACTTCCTGGTCCACAGACAGCTGTCTTTTCACGATCACCTCACCTGGCAGAAGGGGTGAGGGAGCTCTCTGTGGGGTCTCTTTTACAAGGACACTAATCTCATCATGATGGCTCCACCATCAAGACCCGATTACCTCCCAGAGGCCCCGCCTCCAAGTCCCATCACATCGGGGGTTAGGTTTCAATATATAATTTTAGGGGGACACAAATACTTAGTTTACAGCATGAAGGAGAGCTGTCAGACTTCTCAGATCCTACAGGACTGAATCACAGAGCAGTTCAGCTGCAAACATGCACTATTCTTCAAAACAAGGGATGGAACCCCAAGAGCAACCCCAAAGTTATCAGGACCCTTTCCTGCATTTCTAAGGGTAGAGACATCATATCAATTTCAGCAGGCCAGGACGCAGCCACCCTGGAGGCTTGACCCCAGCCCAGCAGAGTCCTGGAGGCGTGACTCCCACCAGACAGAGATGCAGGAGCAGGACTGCCACCCCAGTGGGCCCCTAAGGCAGAGCATTGAACCGAAGAGGACTGTTCTCCAGCCTTAAGATCTAATGGTATTTGTGAGGGAGGGTATAGCTCTGTGATAGAGTTCAGGTTTAGCAGGCACAAGGTCCTGGGTTCCAGCCCCAGCACCTCCATTAAAAAAAAAAAAAAAGGTTTTAATAAATAAACATAATTATCTCCCCTCTGAAAAAAAAATTTTATAAAGTAAAAAAAAAAATCAAATGGTATCTAATTGCTAGGCTTTAGACTTCTTGAGAACTCTCAGCCCTTTTTTCCTTCTGATTTCTCCCTTTTGAGATGATAATGTCTATCCTACCCCTGTCCTACCATTGTATTTTGGAAGTGCGTTACTTGCCTGGTTTCCTGGTTTATGGCTGGAGGCTGGAGAGGAATTTTCCCTCAGGACGAATCATCCCTGAGTCTCACTCGGATCTGATTTAGAGATACAGGCAGCCCTCTGCATCCACGGGTTCTATCTTCATAGATTTAACCAACTGCAGATCAAAAATATTCAAAAAATTTTTCAGAAAAATTCAAAAAAGCAAAACTTCAATTTACTGTGTGCCGGCAACTATTTACATATCATTTACACTGTATTTACAACTATTTACATGGCATTTACATTGTATTAGATATTATAAGTAATTTAGAGATCATTTAAAGTATGCACGTAGGCTATATGCAAATCTTACACCATTTTATATAAGGGACTTGAGCATCCATGGATTTTAGTATTCGGTGGGGTGGGGGTCCTGGAACCAATCCCCCATGGATACCAAGGGACTAATGTACTTAGATGACATTTGGACTTTGAACTTCAGACTTCAGAGTTGATGCTGGAACAAGTTGAGACTTTTAGAGCTGTTGAGATGGAATGAATATACTTTGCATGTGAGAAGGACATGAGTTTGGGGGGACCAGGACAGGATGTAAAAGAAATGAACATGTGCCTACAAATTTATATGTTAAGACCCATCCTCTAATGTGATGCTGTTAATAGTGACACCTTTGGTGGGTAATCAGGTTTAGATAAAATCATATAGAATGCATTCCCTGTGATGGGATTAGTGTCCTTACAAGATGAGAAAGACACCAGAGCTTCTCCAACCATGTGAGGATACCTTAAGAAGGCAGCCATCCACAAGCCAGAAAGAGGGCCCTCTGTCTAAAAATCTAAATCTGCCAGCATCTTGATCTTGGATTTTCCAGCCTCCAGAACTGTGAGAAATAACTCTGTTATTTAAACCACCCAGTCTATGGTGTTTTGTTACAGCAGCCCAAGCTAAGACAGGCTGCAGATAGTATGAAGTACAACCTCAAGCTGGTTGAAACAATTAAGATATTTATTATCTATTGATTAATGGAAGCCCAGAGGTATGGGTGCTGTTTGTCTAGTTCAATCAGATTAATTCTGTCGTCAAGGATCCACGTTCTTTCTGTCCCTCTACTCAACCATCTTCAGCATCATCTTTCTCCTAAGATTTACTGCCCATGATTCCCAGTTGGTCATCTTTGGCCATTGAAACTCCATGTTTTCTTGTTTATACTGAGCAGGGAAGAGAAAGATAGACCCCCCCCCCTTACACTTGCAGAATAATCGTCCTTTCCTACAATCTGACTGGTCAAAATAAGTCATGTATCAACCCTTGAGTCACTTCAAGGGAAGTCCATATGTTAAACAGCTCAAAGGAATGAGAACTCACTGCCCCTAGAATGGAGTCAGCTTTCTCTGAAGTAGATGACTGAGGCAGATTCCAAACTAAGGTTCTGTTAGAAAGAAGGAAAAGGGGAATAAATACCAGGTGGGCAGTGACATTATCTACTGCACGGTAGTATACGCAACTCGTGCTAGAGCCCAGTTTTATCTGTGAATTCATGTTCTGGGATTGACTAAGCCCTCAATTTTGCAGACAATACTGAAAAACCTGCCAAAAACAAATAACTGCCTAAAAAGTTTACAGATACATCAATAAAAAGAGCCATCAATTATCATGTCACACCACGAAGTATAATTACATGCTCACATAAGTGACTTCGAGTTCCAAAATAATTTCTAAAAACGAAAGCATTGTCCCACATGTAAGTGTTAAGCTGAAAGTCAAAAGAGGTCTGTGGTGTTTATAGTAAATCATTCTCTGTTTTCAGAACCTCTGACCATAGTTTTTTCAGTTAATTTTCTCCAGGTTATCCCAAAGTCAGTGCATATACTTTTTTTTTCCCTGTCTTCCTCAGGACAGTCTAACCTTGCTTTTATCCAACTATAGTGAATATAAACTATAACCATTATTAATGGACTCTCAAAATCCTAATCTCAACCCAGAAAATGGGGAACATTATTTATGAGTCCCCCTGTAATCACTGATGACCTCAATCAGAATTTGAACTCAATAAAAAATTTGGTCTCCAGTAGATAACACACCTCCACAGTGTAAGTCAAAAGATTAAAAATAACCCAAGCAAACTAGGTTAAAATGTAATGACCATTATTACACTGACCTTTTACACTGAGCTACTGAGACTCCTGCTCATAGAAATTATAAGGACTTTGATAAGCTTCATGGTTTTTTTCCTCACCTTTGTGTTTATACAAGTTCCTGTAATTATGAGCTGGTGCACCTTTCTCTTCATTCATTATCATATTTAAATTTAATTGAAAAAGTAATATCCTTACAATTTATAAATGGTCTTTGGACAGTACTTCACTACAGTAAAGCAATTTCCCGGCTTTCATTAATGACCAGACTGAAATCTTTTAAAAATTGAACAATGGATCTATTAAAATTACTATTCACCATCTGGGTCTCCTTGAAAGCTTGTTTGAGGCCAAGCTGTTATTTCTATAGAAGAAAAGAAATGGACTAAGCTGGGAGCACCCAATAGGCCTACAACACATACTCATAAATTTTTTTCTCAGCTAGGGTATGCACTTGATTAGCCCCTTGCAGTCAAAAATGTAGGGAGTTGAGATAAATATTTAGCAATTCAAGAGATAAGTCTTAGGAACAGAGGAAGGAGAAGGATGATAAAGGTGATCTGAAAAGTGTATCAAGGACTGACTGCATCTGGCACACATCTGTTTAAAAGTAATTTTAAGCCACCAAGCAACCAGTATTTTGAACATAGCCATTCACTGATTGATTGTGTGACTCCAGGTGGTTATTTACCCAAGGTATTGTCAACACAGACGCTGGAGAAGTCTGCTCTTGAGTCTCAATACCAAAGCTTAAAAGCTGTGTGACCCTGAACAAGTCACTTGACCTCTCTACTCACATGTTCCTCACCTGAAAAATAGAGATAATAATAATTATAATAACGTCTTTATAATCATTTGTAAGTACTAAACAAGGTAGTGTATGTAAAGCACAATATTTAGCACATTGTAAGCCCTTTCTACATGCCACCTATTATGATCAAGTTGAATAGAGAAGTATATTGGTTATATGTCAAATGAAGTTATTTTCGAATTGCCTTTATTTTGAAAAGACTATAATCAATCAATAATAGAAATAATGCTATATATATATAAATACATGGGGAGGGAGATGGGGCAAGTCAGGGAGAAGGCAGAAGTTATAGTTTTAAGCAGGGTGGTCAGGGAGGTCTCACTAAAAAGATGACTTTTGAGCAAAGACTTGAATAAGGTTATGGAGAAATCCATACAAATACCCGGAGAAAGAGTGTTCCAGGTAGATGGAATAGTCAATGCAGTCACATTAGCTTCAGAAAGAGCAAAGAGGCCAGTTTGGGTGGAAAGGAGTAAAATGAGGAGATAAGTTTGGAGGGGAAAGAGGGACCATATCATACAGCCTGGTAGATTATGGCAAGAACTTGGTTTTTTCCCTAAGTGAGATGGGAAGCCACTGAATGGTTTCAAGCAGAGAAATACCATGATAAGACTCACACTTTAAAAGGATTCTGGTTGCCTTGCGATACATAGCCTTGATAGAGGCAAAGGAGGAAGCAGGGAAGTTAACTAGGCTTTTGCAGTATTTTAAGCAAAAGATCATGGTGGTTCACATCACAATGATTAACAGTGGAGGTGATAAGAAACGGAAGATCCATAGGGATTTCCTGATGGATTAGATTTGAAGTATGAGATAAAGAGAGGCATCAAGCATGACCCCAAGGCTTTTTGTCCTTAGCAGTTTGAAACATGAAATTGTCATCAACTGCAATGAAGCAGGTGATGGAAGAAATTTTCAAATATTGAGGTGCGGGGAAGTCATTCTGGTTTATACATGATTTAACTTGGACTTTATCCTAACTAGAACAACCTGTTTAGAGGAATATTAAACATATATTGTAGATCTGCTTTAACCATTACAAAAAAAGAGTGTATTTAAACAATCAAAATGGAGTTAACTGTGGTCCAGGCATTCAAATTGGAGCCAGGCGGCCATTGTGGATATGGTTTCAGACATGTTCCTGCACCACTGAGAATTTCAATTTTCTAAACTGTATCAAACATAAGGAAACCACCAGCCTTTCTCAAAGCAATATCTGCTAGCAGCTGCCAGTTGCAAACATGGTCTCAAGGTCTCCCCTTGTAACTATGCAACCATTTCAGACCTCAGCTAATCCTTGCTTAGCAAGCACCCTTATTTCTCACCAGCCCCAATTCTAATTCTTGACCAAAAAACTATGTAATGTTGCAGTTTCTGCCTTTATAAGCCTCCCCTATTTTGTAGTCTGGTGAAACACCATTCAAGGACTTCTTGAATCTGTGTCCCAGTCTATCATCCTCAGTTTGGTTCAAGCAAAACTCTCTTCTATTCTTATTATAGATTGGTTATTGATTACTTCCATTGACAAAGGTCATAGGTAGAGCAGGTTTTGGGGAATGGAAGGGAAATCAGCTATTCAGTTTCAGCCATGCATGCTAAATTCAAAGTGACTAGGAGATATCAAAGTGGTGATTCAACAGTTTGATATATAACGCTGGTATGTTTAGGAGCTACAAATTTGGTAGTCAGTAGATGTGGTATCTACTACAGGAAAGTGAATGTAGATAAAGAAGTTGTGTCCAAGGACTGAGCCCTAGAGCCCTCTAACACTGATAGACCAGGAACCAAGAGGAGACCAGGGCAAAGCAAAAAGTGTTCCTTCACTAAGAACGAACAAGCGAGGTAGGAGAAACACCATGAAATGTGTGATTTCTTAGAACGGATGTGAAGAAATTCTACTGAAGAGAAAGGCACAAGCAATTCTATAAATTCTGTTAATAGGTCAAGTAAGATAAAGACTGAGACCTGACAAGTGGATTCAGCAATGCGGAGGTTATTTGTGACCCCAACAAGAACACTGTTGATGGTGTGGTGGGGACAGAACCTGATATGAGTGAATTTAAGAGAGAATGAGAAGAAAGGAATTGAAGGCAACAAGTGAAGGCAAGAATTTCCAGGAACTTAACTATTAATCATAAGCCCTCAAAACAAGGAAGGTAAGTAGTGTGTATTCATTTTCCAGATAAGGAAACTAAGGTTAAGAGAGAATAAAAATTCAGCCCCAAATAAAAAAGCTAGCAAAAGGAAGAACTGGGGCCTAAATACAGATGTCGAACTCTGAGGATACAGTTCTGACTTGGTCTATTGTAGGCATTCAAACATATTTGAGTGTCTGCTATGTATATGTGTGTGTGTCTGTGTGTATATATATGTATACATGCAATATATATGTACTACATAATACATACTACTGTATATATATGGTACATAATACATAGTACTGATAAATGTTTATCTGCACAATTATCTACACAATGTTTCTCAGAATAGTCCAAGGACAAACTGCATCTGAATTAACCAACAGGCATCTCAAAAAATGCAGATTTCTAAACTTCATCCTAGTCTCACTGAGTCAGACCCTCTGGAGGTTTCAGCACTCCAAGGGATTCTCATGCCCACCAAAGTCTGAGTTGCTCATCTAGAGAAATATGCTTTTTCCACCTAAAAGCACACTAAAAATACAAGTGATTGTTAAGATTTCTCCATCTCTGTCCTTTCTGTATCTTATTACAATGGATGAAAAATCCATTTAACAACTTGTCCCAACAGATTTTCAACATCCTCTTTCATATCATTTTTTTCATAGCCAAATAAATTTCACTAGAATGATGAATGCTACACTTTTTCTGCCTAAACCTCTCAATACACGCTTCCAGAATGTGGGGTGATCTCATATGTTGTACTCTCCCCTTAAGAGGGGGTTTTATTGGATGGCAACCTAATTAGGAAGGAATCTGCTCTTTAAACCAAATTGCTGTTTGACAAAGGATATGAACTTGGATTTTCAGCTTTGAAGGAGGGGATTTCGTTGAAAAGTATTCTTTCTGTGAAAGGAAAATGCACCTATGCGTTGCGTGTTTCAGGTCACTCATCACTTAATGCTGTCGATTGAGACAGCAGTTCCACTGGAGTTTCTGGAAATCACCCCATTGTAGGCACTTAATCTCCCTTTTCTAATGATTCAGGAATATGGGTTTGCTGCACCTATTCAGAGAACGCTTTATTTTGTACCAGTTCTTTGCTTTCTATCCAGAAACAGCTGCTCTGTCTCCTGTGACACAGGATGTAATAAAATGGAGTAAATGGAGTAGAGTATTTTGATAGATTAATCACTGCGGGGTGTGCAGCGTTCACAGCACTCATGGTGAAAGGGAAGAGATTCTACTAGAATGACATCTGTTTTCTTCCATGTATATTGCTAGACTTTGAAACTGCTGTTATTTAGCAGATGTGTAGATTTAATTATTAGGATTGCATAACCACTGGGGAAAGCACAGGATTTTATTGATAGCTTCCCACCTACAATAACAGAAGAATACGTAAACCACCATTGTCTCCTTCGTGGAATAAAACTAAAAAAGTAAAACTCATACAGGATGTGTTATTTCTTATTCTTAAAGTGCGTATGAGCTGGTTGTGTTGATACCTGTGTACTAATAACATTCCAACAAATGTGTGTAACAATCTGACAATTATTTTCCTCATGGGGTGCAGCTAAAGACTGTTTTCAATAAAATATTCCAGAGATGCTTCTTGGTCCATCAACTGCAAGACTGAAGATCTTTCCTGGACTCTTAAGACTTCTGTAAGGTTAGCTACAATTTGGGTTAAAAGAAGCTTTGGAGAGTATCTGCTCCTACCCATTCATTTGAAACTTGAGGGAACTAAGAAGGAAAGAAATATAGTATCTACTAAGTAAATGCCAGTTTATTCCTCAGTTTGCTGACTCTCAATCCAGTGCTCAGAACAGAGTTTGTTGGCAGCAGAGAGACCCAAATCTGTTTACAGGCTCTTCACAGAGTGCCTTGATGCTCTTCTGTCATTGACAAACATCCTTCATCCTTAACTTGTCTTGAGTATTTCCTCCTCCCCCATCTAAATAAAACCTGTAGTCCTCTAAGGATGTCTTGTAACAGAAATAGCTTGAAAGCAATGTTGTAGAAGGTAAGGAGAGGATGTGACCACAAGTTGACCCTCGAGCTGGACCCAGACAATTGGAAACTCCTTACACCCTCCCCTGTCCTGGGAATATACGTTCTGCCCACTGTTCCCACAGTGGGAGCCTTTTTCAAAACTCAAGCCTTGAGAGAACGATGTGTTGTTGAGACCATCTGGACGGCACACATGACTGAGCTCAGTGAAGGCCTTTATATAAACGTGTAAGGTTCTGATGGGTGGGTGCGGAGACCTACTTGTCTTGCAACCATCCAACACAAGCTTCGAATGTACAATCCCTTGCTTGTTAGACCTGTCACCTACCAGTCTGGAGTGATCTGCCTCTTTCTTTGATGTGTCCTCACCTTCTGCATATGGGGCCAGTTTCAGATTTCATACAGCAAATTCTTGAGGTTTTGAATCAACAGTCCAATGAAAGATATTTGACCAAGCTCCAAAGAGATTGCTGTTCCAAATGTCAAGGAATCACAAAATTCAAGAATCCAAGACTCCAGGATCAGGACCCACATGTGCCACTAATGTGGTTTGAGGCTTAAGCCACATCTGTTTCCTCGTCTGTGCAATTATTGGTCAGCCTGAGAAGCCACCACCCAACACCGCTGGGGTCAAAATCCAATCCAGTCACTCTTCCACTGTTTGATGCCCTTATATCTTTTGCCCAAATGCTCTTGAACCTGATGTATAAAGCAGAGGTGCTTAAAAAGTGATCAGCTTCACTTGCCCAGAAAGGGTGATTCCTGACCATCAGCTTTCAGAATTTCTGTTGATCCATTTGAAAAAATTCAGATACACTGAAGAGTTTCAATTGTATCCAGGAATTAAGTTTACATAGGCTCTGTCTTCCCTTCATTGTAAAGCAGTAATCTAACATCTACAGAATATCAGGCATATGTAATTTTAGCTAAAACAGGCAAAGACATATCTAAAATTATCAAGCATATCACATCACACATTAAATTTTCAGATAGTCATGCAAAGGTTTTGTCCAACATAATGAAACCATCTGACCCACCAGAACCCTCTGGATAATTAGCTGAAGTTTCCCGTTTTGACCTGGATGTTTTGGTGTGTACATAGTTGAAGCAGGGCTAAGGGATTTATCTGATTAACTGGCTATGGGGCGCCCTCTTATGGCACCAGGTGTTGCTCACAGACAGTGCCCACAGATCACACACCCTGCAAGTGCCGCAGCACATCCTCTGCCTCCACGTCACCATTATCACAACTGAACCGGGAACCAGGGAGTTATGCCTCGTCCAGAAAAATACCACTTTCCATCTTCCCCACACTCACCATGGTGAGTGTTCAGGAAACATCACGTCCTGCCTGATATCACTGAATACTCTTTTGTTGATCTGCCATCACCTAGGCTCTTAGTCACGTCTTAGTCTGTATGCCCCTTTAATCTGAAAGAAGGTTTCACCACCCCCTGACGTCTCTGACCTCCTGCTCTAGCCTCTGAGGCTCTTCACCTGCCATTGACAAAACATCCCTTATCCTTAACTTCGTCTCTAAATATTCCCTCCCCTCTCCCATCTAAATAAAATCTGCTGTCTTCTAAGTATCCTGCTTTGCATGTAGCCAATTCAAGTGGCATCTTCTCTCCCCCACCCTACCCATCTCGCTGGGTCTGGAGCTGGCGAGGCTGTTCACTTTATTCCCTGCCACTCGAGAATCGAGAACCATTATCTCTACCTCCTCCCTAAAACACTTCAGCTCAGTCCATTAAACCATAGCACCAGTGGTCCCTCCTGGTTGCATTCCTCTCCACACCTCCAGCTCATTCCTCTTGTTCCTTGAAGAATTTAGCACCTGTCTCACTGTGTCCTTCTACAGAAATATTCCTATCAAAAATGATAATACCTTTGGCTTCTTTTTCAAATACTATCATAGACCAGGAGGATTTCACAATATTTAACAAGGAGTATGGAAAGGGATCAATCAGCAATAAAAGACTGGCACAGCTACTCCTGTGTATGCTAGCTGACTATTACACAGTTTTGTACCTCGATAGTTCTTGCAGTCACTGGCCTCTTGGTTACCAGATTCATTGCTTGTTGTTCATCTTATGTGTCCCCTTATCAGAAAGATCTTCTTGGAATAAGCCATATAAATTAACATCTCCCATAATTGTTACTCTCTAATTGTGTACTTTTTTCCTAAAGAACAACTGACGTGTAATGCATTTAGGAGTTTACTAATGTTGTCTTTCTCTTCTAACTAGAATTAAAGCTATAGGAGAACATGGGCTTTGTTTTTTCCACTGTGTCTAGTGCCTAGATCAGTGGCTGACATATAATTGATGCTCAGTGAATCTTTCTTGAAAAATCATTTTGGACCAAAAATAGGAGTTTTAAAGATGGAATTACCAGATTTCTGCTTGGTGCTACTTAGCTTTTGAATGCTAATTCATCCTTCAATATTTGAAATAACTATAAATGAATCAGGGAATAACTTAGTTCCTCTTACTTTGGAAAGGGAGTGAATTGAATGCAGGTAATCTAGCATACACAAAGTTCTCAGCTTCCACCAGCACCCATGTCCATCTCTACCTGCCAAAAACAGAGGCACTTTAAATCTCATGGAGTCAAGTAGTTCATGAAACACCACAAGTGATATCTTGGATCATAACATAGACAAACTTGCAGAAATCACATTGTTTCAACCTAGGATGGTAGGAATATATACATTAAAAATAAGATTCAGTCAGTGGAAGCAACACTAAATCTCTGCCTCTGTTACATGTAAGTTTCCCGTCTTCTACAAAACAGCATTAGGAGAAGCACGATTCATTTATTCATTTGGGGATTTGCTGTATAAAATAGAATCAACGGCATAAAGTGCAGTAAGGGGGCACATCATTCTACAATTTTCTAACAAGCAAGCCAAGTTTGCCAGATTCCAAATTAGCATTTAGTCATTTGTCCTATGAGGAGAACGCAAAATTATTTATTTATATCTCTTACAAATCTGCTTGGTTAAAGTTGTGTCTGCATAATAGGCAGTCTGCTGGAAGAGGGAGGAAATAAGGCTTCTGGCGTCTGCCATAAAAAGAAGCTATTAAAATGACAATGTTAGTGATTTCCTGAGTGTTGAGAATAAGGACTCCATGAAAAAAATCATTCTGCAGTAACAGGCTAAATCAGGGACTTTTATTAGCAGCCCTCACACTTAGGATTCCCTGGACCAGAAGACGGTTTACATCTGACAGAAGGGTTGTCCTCTCTAACTATGAGCCCACCAATGACCGTGCTTGACCTCAAAGCGAAGAACACAGTACAGATGAGCTGAAGGAGTGAGGACCTATCTTACCCTGCCAGCAAATTCCCGTTAAAAGGAGAAAACGGACAAATTCCGAACTGATGCAAAGTTGGGAATTATTTTCTGGAATAGATTCATGTTCAGCATGTCGACTGTATTTCAATTTACAAATGACACCAGTGATCATTTTTAGCTAATAAAAAATTATGATTCCCTTTGGTAACCATAAGTTTGTTTTCTGTGTCTGTGAGTCTGTTTCTGTTTTGTAAAACAACTACACTTCAATAAGAAAAATTATGATCCACAAAAAGCACCCTATAAAAAACTTATCCAGTGCCATTTATAATTTTTGCCAAGTTTTGCTCTGAACTCTATTTTCTTTGTAATGAAGATTTTTTCTTTTTATTTATTTATTTTTAAATTTATTTCCTGGTTCTTGGGGAGTCAAATTTCACCTCAAGTCTCAGCCTGAATGGAATCACATCGTCTGACCCCTGAATTATTTAGCAACAAAGGAAGTAGAATTTTCCTTTTTGACCAATTAGGCCAAACTCTGGAGTTGGGGCAGATTCACCACCCCTCAAACCATGTGGCTTTGTGGAGCCAGGACAGATATCTGGACAAAATTGAGCATCCGTGAGAAACAGACGGACAAAAAGCTCTTCTCACGACAGTCATCCAGTCTGAAGAACCAAAGTCAAAATGTGAAAGCCGTTTTTAAAACACAACTCTTTGTGACTTGGACGTATCATCACGCAATGTCAAAATAACCTGGGATTTTTTTTTTAAAGTACTGCTATCATCATTTAGCAAAACTTAAGGAAAAAGTGAAGTTTCTCCTCACTCATCTCCTACAGTGACATCAGGAAAGTCAACTTAGTACAGTGGCACTTGGGATCAGACAAATTACATCAAATCCCAGCTCTGCCAGTTATCATCCGTGTAATCTTGGGCACATCATTTGGTTTCCCTAAGGATTTACGAGTAGCAGGTGTAGGGTGCCCATGATTGTGTCAACTGCAGGGAGTCATTTGAAGTTGGAATGAGATAAGTAAATGTAAGATTCCAAAACAATCCTCAGTACATTATCTGGCTAGAGCATAGAGTAAGTGCTCAACAAGTATTCCTGAACATGTAATTTAAAAGAAAATGCATTTAATTCAAGAAAAGAGAGAAGACAGTGGAGAAATCCAAAACCAAGTACTGGTATGATGGGCTTGGAAATTTTAATGGAATGGGGGCCCCCAGACAGTTAATAAATACTAAATTGAAGCAGCTCTACAATTAATAACAATTAATATTTGCCAAGTCATTTGCTATAAGCCAGGCAGAGCGCTAAACAACTTACGTGCACTATCATATTTCATCCTCCCAACAACCTTATTTACAAAGGAGGAAACAGAGACACTGACCGCTTTGCTGAGGTTTCAAGCCAGTTTGACTGCAAAGCGAAGTCTGACTTCAGGTCTGTTGAGGAAGCCATGCTCTTAACCACTACAACCATGCCTTACTCTGCCTCTATAAAGGTAGGCTGTCGCATCCCCACTGGGGTTTCAAAGTCTGATGCTCCTTCTGTTACCCCAAAAGGTAAAGACCCCAGTTCTTGTCAAACCCAAAAGATACGTTTAAAGTCAGGAGATGGTGCACCGTGTAGCGAAAGATTTTAAAAGATTTATTTAGAAAAGGAAAAGGACACCTCCAAGAACAGGAGGCGGGCTGATCCCAAGAAGGAAAAAGCAGTGGTTTTTGTCTCCCCTTTGTCTTATACCCTCGCCTAGAGGTGGTCTCTTGACTGATTGACAGCTCTAGTCCCTGGAATGCTTAGTCAAGTTTGGCCCCTTTTGCGCATGTCCTTACTCAGGGTGTATACAGAAAAATCCATGTGGAGGAGGCTAAATCACAATGTTAATTGTAATACAATGAACGTTGGGTGGTGTCCGGTTAAGTCCTTTCTCCTACCACACAGTTCGGGCTGTCAGATTCTAACCAGTTTCTTGCTGTCACTCACTTAGAGCAAGTAAAGCCCCTTTGTGCTGGAGGCGGGCACAGTGCCATCTTCCTGACCATCCTCCTCTCCTCCACGTATCTGCCTGGTGCCCCTGCGTATCTAACTACCTAACCCTTGTGCAAGCAGGCACCCAGTCGCTTTACTGACAAGGAAGTACATAAGAGCACAAGTGGGTGCCCGAAGCCCCTCCTTATCTCTTTTCAGACCCAGCTGGTAAAGCGGAGGGAAGCAAGGGCAAATGTTGAGTATAAAGACTTACAAATATGCACTGCCCAGAGTTTTCTCTCTAAATAATAGGAAAGACACTCCAAAGCTGAGTTCCAAGGGTGCGCCAATTTCCTCTTTGGCCCTGACAACCTACACGCTGAAGGGATGCACAAAGAGAAATTTTCAGCTCTAGACTTTCTAAAATGTCTTTCTAATTCACATAGGATTGAAATCTAGGAAGCTCTCTCCCTCAGCCCACATGTCTTGTCAGTCACCATGCCCTGTTCTTCCCTTATACTTTGTCTCTAATCTGTCCTGGTCCTGCAGTTCCCCCTCAAGGTCTCCAGGCAGCCCTTCCCTGCCTCATGCTCGCTTCACACTGGACTGGTAGGGAGGTGTCACCCAATCGTGTCCCAGCTCAGGTGCCTCCAATTAGCAGGCAGCAGTGGCCTCCCACTCTTGCCTAATACGGGTTTAGGGATGTATCTCCATCTCATCCCTGCCAGATGAGCAGGTACCTTCTTTGGGTTTACAGGTTTCTTGGGGCATGAAGAGTGGGCATTGTTGCATGAGGCTAGGCAGAACTTCGCACACCTGGGCAGGCTGCCGTGCTATGAGAGTGGTCCTTCCTCTGCCGGGAAACCGAGGAGCAGCAGTTACAGGCCCCAGTGCTGGCTCTGGGTGATACAGCTGGTGATGCTGCTGCAACCTGAGACTCCTGGGCATGGGAACAATGGCCCTGGCAGGACCCTCTAGGATCACTCGCCTGACTCGCCAGAGGAACACAGCCTCCTTCAAAGTGGCTTCCTGGGTCCATCTGCCCATCACCTTTCTCCTTCCTCCTCTTTCCTACATCCTCTTCTGTTCTTATTCCAAATAAAAGCCCTAGCCTCTTCTTTTTCTTTGATTAGTAACCTATGAAAATCAAAGCAAAAGTCACTGGAAACGAAAAGCTTGCTTATCTTTTCCTTGAGGGCTCGGATAACTTAATCTTCAAAAGTTCCCTGGAGAAGAGAAAATATTTTCATTCTTTTTTTTTTTTTTTTTAATTTTGGAAGGAGTGGTGTCCTTTTCCTGTTAGCGGTTTGGAACCATTCTTTTCTTCTAATATAGAAGAAAAAGGAAAAAATCCAATAGTTAGGTTTCCTCATTTAAAAAGTCCAACTTCTCATTTCTCATGACACTGCCCTTGCAGTGCCCTCCTAACTCTTCCTGCTTCAAGTCTTCGCAGTCCAATCCATTCCACTTACCACTGTTTCCAAAACTCCACTAACTAATAACTCTTATAAATGTGTTTTGGTCTTTATCTCGCTAAACTTCCTCCTCCTTAAACCTGGTGGGTTCTTGACTTCAGGAACCACACACTCCCCTGGAAGCCTACTGGCATCCTTTGCTGCTATATTTCAGTTTCCTTTACAGCTAGTTCTTTCTCTATCCATCTTTTAAGTGTTAGAGTCTCAAGGATTTCATTCTGTTTCCACTTCTCTTTTAATTCTACACACTTCCCCTGGGTCATCTCATCTATTCCCAGGAATTCTTCATCCATATTTTGATAACACCCTACGTTCATGTCCACCCAATGTTTCTGTACTAAGTCAGCCTCCATCACATGTAATGGCCCAGCCACCTAATCCCCTGAACCCATTCTACAGATGTGCTACTTTGTCCTCTGCATTTCTGTGCATAGTGCCCTCTTTAATGCCTAAGAAAAGAAAGAAAGAAAGAAAACATAGAAAAGGAGACCAGAGTTGGATATGCGAAGAGGAGGAATTGGAAGAACGTAGTCAAAAAGTACAAACTACCAGTTATGAGATAAACAAGTACTAAGGATGTAACTGCAGTATGACAATTACAGTTAACAATGTTATATGATACATATGAAATTTATTAAGAGAGTAAATTCTGAGATTTCTCACCACAAGAAAAACAGTTTAGAATTGTTTTCTTTTTATTGTTTCTCTGTGAGAGGATGGATGCTAGCTAAAACTTACTGCTGTAATCATTTTACAATATATGTAAGTCAAACCATTATCCTGTCTACTTTAAATTTATATAGGGATGTATGTCAATTACATCCTTTACAACTAGAAAAAAAAAAAGAGAAAGTAGTGGCCCTTCGTTTGTTTATTTACTATCTACTCACCAGTTTTTATCGATTTTCTGCTACATACCAGGCATCACCCTTGATCCTCGGAGGATACAGTGGTAACCATAGAGACAGGTCCCTGACCTAATGGAGGTTACGCTGCACTGGAGCAGACAGGCAAGAAATTAGACCCACTGTTGATGGGACATTTCTTGTGATCAGATTGCCCATATCCTAGTGGGTATAAAGAAGATGCTAGAAGACTATGTCTCTGAGCAACTTGTTCTCTGTTCTCTTCATTCTCTTATAGTCCTGTTTCACTGGCCTGTGTTCTGATTATTAGCTCTTATTCTGCTGCCTCTGGTTGGGATGTCACTCAAGTGGGCAAGCACTACTCTCATTGGAACACAGGTCTTGTCTTGGAATCTTAAAGGTGGTGAGACTTGGCAAAGTGGCTTCTCATCTAGTGAGCCAATGGTGTAAAGATAGGCTGTTATCTTCCTCTAGGAATCAGGAGACCCAGCGTACTCATCCTCTGCTTTCCCAGCCCTCATCCTTTTGCTTTCCATGGGCCCCGCGGTCCACGGGAGACTGGGCTGGGGAAGCCTCCTCAATTCTCTTTGTGAGGACTTCAGCATAGCCCGAAGCTTTAACCACATAAAGTCACTGCAAGTCTGAGGGCTGCTTCCCTCAGGAGAGACATGTAGCCAGTCTTGGAAATTAGGAGTACGGTCAAGGAGAAGGGGAAGAAATATCTCGATTTCCCAGAATCTCTGTAGATTCTCAAATTATAAATCTTTAACTGGTGGACTTTGAACACTTATCGTAGAAAAGCCGCGTGATTGAAAATAATTGTTACTATGAATTAAACAACTATTATGTTTCAGAAATTAGAATTGCTTCCTGTTCTGCCATTAATCAGTTGACTGTATGACCACAATGCATCATGCCTCCCCCTGACCGTGCTCATTTCCTCTATATATGATGAAGATGTGGAAGTAAAAGCCCTCTTGAATCTGCTTTTATGACTCCATAGAGTGAATCTCCAGCACTCTGAAGAAGTTCAGTTCTTTAGCTAGTTACAATTCTTTAAAATCTGATTCCAAGCTTCCTCTCTGGCTATGTCTCTCTAACTCCTCTGAGTAACCCTCTACTGCAGCTTAATTGGCAGATGCTAACTCTACTTCACAGGATTTGCACACTTAATCTCCTTCTTGGAATCCCTTCCTGTCTTCCATTCCTCTGGAGTATGCACCGTTGGGAAAGGCAGTCCTCCACAGGCCCTGAGAGTCCATGCACAGAATTGTTGAGTGTGCCAAACTTCAAGGACAATGTGACTTACCACATGCATAGCATCCATCTGGGCTCATTGCCTCTCCCTGTGGGACCTGGAGGAAGGAGAACAGGGTAATTCTTTCCTGCGCTGTGAGATTTAAACCGTCTTGCTTTCATCCATCATCTAATAATTTATGGCGTGGTGGCAGTGGTGGCATTTGTGAAGCGATACTCCTTACCATCCTCTATGAGGTTGAAGTTCTTCCCTGACATGCACATTCGTAAAGACTAAAGTAAAATACTATCTTCATCCCAAACACCCAAATATCCAAAGACTTCACCATCATCCTCTGAGCATTTATGGGTTAAAGTTAAAAAAAATAAGTGACTACAAGGAAATTGGGAAAACTGGGGGAGGTTGCCATGGCTCAGATTCTAATCCTCAGTTTTGAAAGTGTGGTGCATTTGTTACAATCTTGTCACAGGGTTGATTAGGTGCAGGGAAAAGGACTCCAGCAAACCAAACTCACAACTGACTGAAGCATAAACAGGGACCCAATTTGTTCATTTGCAAAGAGAAACGTAACTCTTATGTTCATCCGAAATGTGTTTGTCAGTATGACGAAACATTCTCTTGCCAATCTATTTAAAAAACACAATTATAGTCACAAGACTGCTCGGTGAGCATGGAAGCAGAGCCAAGGGAGCTGGTTAAGTGAGGCCAATATTTCTGGGTGGAATAATACTGAGACAGCTCATAGATCCTTCTCACATTGCAGGTTTAGCCACCACAGGAGGTGAATCAAGCTCTTGGTGTAGGGCAACCTCCCCCAGAGAGCACTTTTTTATTTGTTTAGGCTCTATTGTTGCTCATCCATACACTTTCTCATGAGCTCTTCTCTTTACTGCCGCTTTAGATATTAGACCTTGAAGTTGAATGTAGTGGAGGGGCAGACTTGTTAGCAGTTGGTTCAAAACTTCAGAAATTCCTGGCTGAAATCTGAAATTGGCCCCCATACATGAGGGCAAGGAGAAACTAAAGAAAGAGGCAGACCACTCCAGATTGGTGGGTGGCAGGTTTAATAAGGAAGGGAACGCACAGACCAGGTTCGTCTCTTGCAGCCACAAGGCAAGTAGAACCCCGCACCAGCCCACTGTCGTCTTAGAAGCTTATATAAAGACTTTAAAGGGGCTCAGTCACACATTCAGTCCAGATGATCTCAGCAACACATTGCTCTCCCAAGGCTGCATCCTTGAAAATGGCTCTGGCTGTGGGTACCATGAGCACAACCTGCATTCCTAGAGCAGAGGAGGGGGTGAGGAGGCTCCAGTTAGATCTGGGTCCAGCTGGCACACCAATCTGTTGTCAAATCCTCTCAACCTTCTCCGACAATGTTTTAGACTTAGTTTCTTTTGCATCTACCTAATTTATCTCTACCTAAAGTTTAATTCTCATCAGGGCCATAAAAGAAGAGGGAGAGTATGGAAGGGTTGTGTAGGCTCCTCTTCAATGTACTGCAATCTAAGAAATTATCATCTTATTTTTTCTTCCAGTTTTGTTGAGACATAACTGACATACAGCACTGTGTCAGTTTAATATGTACAGCTTCGTGATTTGATTCACGTACATCATGAAGTGATCATCACAATCAGTTTAGTGAACATCGATCATCTCATAGAGGTACAAAATTAAAGAAAGAGAAAGAAATTTCCTTATGATAAGAACTCTTAAAATTTACTCTCTTAACAACTTTCAAATATAAAATACACAGTGTAATTATATTTATCATGTTGTACATTACACCCCTAATACCTATTTATAACTGGAAGTTTGTACATTTTCATTGCCTTCATCCAATCCCCCCTCCCCTCACTCCCATTCTTCCATCTCTGTTAACCACAAATCTGATCTCTTTTTCTATAAAATTGTTTGTTTTTGAAGTATAATTACCCTACAACACTATGTTAGTTCCTATTACACATCATAGTGATTCAATATTTCTATATATTTCAAAGCAATCACAATAAGTCTAGTTATGATGGGTTACCATCCAAAGATATTATATGATTATTGACCATATACCCTACAATGTACATTTCATATCCGTGGCTCATTTATTTTGTACCTGGAAGCTTGTATCTCTTAATCTCCCTCACCTCTTCTCCTCAGCCCACCCCTCTGGAAACCACATGTTTATTCTCTTTATCTGTAACTCCTTTTTTAAATTTTTGGTCATTTGCTTTGTTTTTTAGATTCTATATATAAGTGAAATTGTACAGCATCTGTCTTTGTCTGACTTATTTCACGCAGTGTAATATCCTCTAGGTCCATCCATGTTGTCACAAATGGCAAGATTTCATTCTTTTTTATGGCTGAGTAATATTCCCTTGTGTGTGTGTATATATATGCATGTGTGTGTATTTTATATATATATATATATATATATATATATATATATATATATATATATATATATACACACACACACACACACATATATATATATACACATATATAACACATCTTCTTTCATTTCATCTATTGGTGAACATTTAAGTTGCTTCCGTATCTTGGCTATTGTGAATAGTGCTGCACTGAACATAGGGATACAAATATCTTTTCTAATTAGTGGTTTTTTATCCTTGGATAAATACACAAGAGTGGAATTTCTGGGTCATAAGGTAGTTGTGTTTTTAGCTTAGTGAGGAACCTCCGTACTGTTTTCCATAGCAATTGCACCAATTCACACTCCCACCAGCAGTGCACGAGGGTTCCCTTTTCTCCCCATCCTTCCCAACGCCTATTATTTGTTTCCTTTTTGATAATAGCCCTTCTGACAAGTGTGAGGTGATACCTCACTGTGGTTTTGATTTTTTAATTAGGTAGTTTGTTTTTTTGATTTTGAGTTGTATAAGTTCTCTGTATATTTTGGATATTAACCCCTTATCAGATATATTTTTTGCAAATATCTTCTCCCATTCAGCAGGTTGCCTTTTTGTTTTGTTGATAGTTTCTCTCACTGTGGACCTGGTCCCACTCATATCTGCATTCTTCACTTTACTCATCTCTAACTAGACACCGTCTACATAGGGCTAGCCTCTCCAGCACCCCTCACCCTCTATACTCTCTCTACTCACCTCCTGCTCATCTTCTTCATCATGAAAATATATATCCCTTTGTTTCTCTTTTTATTGTCTGTCTTCCTCATGAGCTTGAGAGCTCTACATGGATAGTAACTGTATTTATTCACCACATTTACCCAGTAACAAAGACTGTAGACGTCATAAAGACTTGTGGAAAAGAATGAATGAATGCTGATTAGTTGATGGCGTGCTGGAAAGTGCTGAAGCCGACTATTGTTTCACTCCTTCGATTCAGGACAGGAGCTTATCTTCAAAAGCCAAGTCTGAGCTTGGCTTTGGGAACAAATAAAGGTTGGAGCACTTCCTGTTTCCTGATGCTTAAAGTATAATTGGGATATGGGGGAAGTTAAAAGAGCTGAGTAGGATTTGGTGATTAGAAATGGAATAGAAGAAATTTGACGGCATTTACAGTAATCCTCTTTCATTCCATTTTTATCTCAGTATGCCGACGAGTTTCCCATATGGATCGTATTTTCAGTCTTTAGTTTTCAAATGTGTCATTTATACAACTTCAAAAGAATAATTGGCATCTCTATGAATATGCATGTGAATATTTATGATATTGCATCCATCAGCACAATATCACCTTTCCTCCTGGGTTTAGAGTGTATAACTTTGCACCTTAGAATAATAAGTCTACATGGGTTGGTGTCACACAAATGACTCTAGCACCCTTTACTAGTTTTCCTCTTGTAGTCCTTTATGCCAAAAACAAAGACCATTTTCTTCAGAGGCTGGTTTTATAGAATGCTTTCTTGGATGATACAAAAAAAGAAGAAAGGGTTTGCTTCTGTATAGGACTGCATATACTAGGTTAACTCTTCTGCAGCAATAGTGCCAAGAGTAAAAGAATACCTTTAGTGTACTCCATTCAAGCCTTCAGTTCTGTGAGTCTCTCAGATTGACTGGTCAACCATTCTCAGACTTTTGGTCCTGTAAATTAAAGCTAGCTCTCCTTTTTCACCATGCCAGTCCTCTGGGTCTAAATTCAATTGCTAATTTTTGTTTGTTTGTTTGTTTGTTTGTTTGTTTACTCCTATTAGCTTGCTCTCATCTGACTCTACCCTTTCCATTTTCAATATACCTGGGTCACCCCTCCCAGAATTAATGTTGATTGAGCCTGTGTACACTTAATGTACACAATCTTATTTAATCCTTACACCTATCCTATGAAATGCTGTACGAGAGTTCTCAGGTTGCAACCAATGGAAATCAACTCTAGCTAAATTCAATAAGAGAAATTTAGTGAAAGTATACTCAAGTTCTCAGTATCAGTGGGAAGGGCAGAAAACCAAGCTCAGAAATGAGTAGGATCTAAGCTATCTCCAGAGACCTAAGAATCAGAAACTACATAGATAAATTGTGGTCAGAACACTGCTACTAACATAAATTAGTATTTACTAATTATTGCTAATTATTTACTAATTATTACTAATAAATGCTAATGACTAATCAGTTAGTAGATACACGTTACTAACTATGTACTAGGTGCTGTTATGAGTATTTTACTTAGCACACATATTCATATCACAATTTGTAATAAATATTTATTTTCTTTGTTTGGTATCGATTTCTTTCAAAATTTGAAAGCCTCATGTAAGCAGAAGCCATATGTGTTTTCTTCACTGATACATACCTAATGCCAAGGACAGTAGCTGGCACTGGATGAAATAAGTACTATTATCACTCTCATTTTACACACGAGGAAACTGAGGCACAGGGAGGCTACATGCATCCCAAAGTCACACAGTTGGTGAGTGATAGGGTTAGGGTTCAAGTACACATGGCCTGTCTCTAGAATCTGTGCCCTTCACCATCACACTATAGGTTCCATTCATTTTTAGTCTTTTCATTCTTTTGGTCAAGATTAGATTTTATGGGTTCCAAAGAACCCATATTTGATATTTGTTGTGTCATATGTATATGCCTGTCAGCTAAGGAAGGGTTCCAAGCCAATAAACTCAATTCACTGAGGAAGCAGTAATTCCTGCAAAGGAAATCAGGGCATTGCAAGGAAGATAAAATAGGAAGTCAAAGAACAACAAACATTTCACAATAACCTTCAGAGTGGAAACTATTAACTTCCCCATTTTACAGATGAAGAAACTGAGGTGTGAGAATTATTATAATCCTTTACTTGTATAGTGAAGGAGCTTGCTGTACTAGGTTGAATGGTGTCCCCTCAAAACTCCTATTCATACCCAGAATCTGTGAATGTGAGCTCATTTTGAAATAAGGTCTTTGCAGTTAGAATCGAGTTAAGATGAGGTTGTACTGGATTAAAGTCAGCTCTAACCCAATGACTGGTATACTTATAAGAGGAGAGAAATTTGGATTCAGACACACAGAGAGGGAGGATGCCATGTGATGCTGGAAGCTGAGATTGGAGCAATGTGTCTCCGAGCCAAGAAATTCCAAGGATTGCCGACAACCACCGGGAGCTAGGTAGAGACAAGGAGGGGTCCTTCCTAGAGCCTTCAGAGAGAGTATGGCCCTGCCAACACCTTGACTTCAGACTTCTGGCCTGCCGAGTTGTGAGAGAGTAAATTTCTGTTGTTTTAAGCCACCTAGTTTGTGATAATTTGTTACAGCAGCCGTAAGAAACTAATACACCAAGGCTCAAAGTAATTAACTTATCCCAGATAGCAGAATTTGGAAGAGGCACATATTGCATTACATAATATTTTCTCTCCTTTCCTTTTGTTCCAAACTTCACGCCTTCACTCTACCTCCAATCCCTAACTATACAATTTTCCCCCGGATTGCCTAATCCTTCCCCTATTCCTACCCACTGCAGTATCATTCGGGACTTGTTCCTCCGTAATCTTGACTGCTAATCTCCCGTTTGTCAAAATGAATGTTTTATTCCCAAAACTTGCTCAGCTTTCTGTTAATAAGGTAAACTGGTGTGTTAATTCAGAAACAGTTGAAACACAGAAATGTAACATCTTCATTTTAAAACAGCTTTATGAAGACCAGTGTCCTGATAAAGGCACCATGATCATTAGATGAAGAAAAACATCTGAAGCATTCTATCCTTTGGCTGTCACCTCTGTTTCTAAGAACTCTGCTGTCTTTTTCTAAAAATATTGACATTTAGCTTCTTACATCTATTGAATCATTATTTTTTCTTTTAAAACTCTAAAATTCCTGGGGAAAAAAAATAAAACTTTAACCTTCTGAAATTAGCCAATTTGATTTGCCCTGTATTCTTTCTTATAACCTGTGACTTCTACCATGGTGAACAAAAAAATCTGTTTTCTCTTCCCTTGTATCAGTAGGGAATTATCGATCTTCAAGTGAGTAGAAAACCCATCTTACAAACAGGTTGCTATTTAGCATTTAGCAAAGGAGACAGAAATGGGAATGGTTGTCGATTTCGACCAAGCAGTAACGTCGGCCCCACGCCTCTATGTGGCAGACGCAGTTCTAAGCATTTTATACACATAAACTCATTTAATCTTCACAGAACCCTAGAAGGTAAGTATTATTATCATCATCACTTTATACATGAGAAAACTGGCATAGAGAGATTAATAAAAGCCTTGTGTATTTTTTTTTTTTAGGACTGCCACAACAAAGTACCACAATTCAGTGGCTTAACAGAAATTTAGTGTCTCACAGTTCTGGAGCCTGGAGGTTCCAGATCAAGGTGTCAGCAGGGTTGGTTCTTTCTGAGGCCTGCAAGGGAGGTTGTCCCAGGCCGCTCTCCCAGCTTCTGGTCACTTGCTGGCAACCTTTGGCATTCCTCAGCTTCTAGATGTAATTACCCCAATCTCTGCATTCATCGTCCCATGAGGTGTCTTTTCTCCCCCATTTTCTGTAGGTATTGCACTTACCTTGGCTTTGTGAGCTATGAATGCTGATGTGGACGGTATAATCAGAAACAGTCTAATAAAACGTGGAAATGGAACATGAATGTAATCAACCTGTATGGAAAACAGAAAAAGAAAGAGAACAGACTATAAACTGTGTTGTCCTCAGTCCCTTAGAAGTACTTTGAGCATAGATAAAAGAATATTTTAAATAACATTTTCAGTCTCATTCTGACAGCACACAATTAAATGTAAGATTCATGGTTACTATTTCATGTTTTAATTATACGGTACGAAGAAACCCATGTCCTTTTGAACTACAGCATTATCTCTGCCTTCTCACATATTATATTTGCAATAAACCACATCTTTCTCCTTCAGTGAAGAACATAAAGGGATAGAAAAGACTCACTTAGAAAAAAATATTTAAATGCGATGACCATTTGGTAAAATTACTGAAATGAAAATAATAGGCTTCCATTTCCAAAGTAATAAAATCAATTTTCTTAGACAACACGTTTGTCCCCTTGGAGATGTTAGAAATAATAAAAGGTTGTCAGTCCTTAGAAATAAGAAGTGATAAATCGCTTTTAACAAACAGACTTGCCGCACTTTCTTTACATCATCTGACAGTCTGGACTGCATTAAGGATGTCTAAAGTAATAATTATCTATAAAACAATGGACAAGCTAGTAGGTTAAGTAAAATGCATGACTTAACCTTTAGCAAAAGGAGGAATATATCGGACCAAAGTTGACTATTAGACTTTTTTCCCAACATTATTAAATTGACCCAGTGACTAAATTCACTTTAAAAATTATTACAATTAGAATTAACTTAGAAACCAAGCTTACAAGATTTGAAGAAAAACTCGCCTTAGTTTTCATATTACTGAAGCATGTCTCGGGAGAATTTTTGGATCACACAGCACATGACTAAACAAAGGGACGGGCTGGGGGTTGGATGGAATATGTAGACGGCTCATAATTTTATATTTTAATTCTCCTCTTATTCAAACAATTGAGGTAATCCATTTTTTTTTTTGGCGGGTGCATGGGAAAATCGTGAAAAGAGATAAATGCATAAATGTGAGAGGCAGACATTTGTGATGGTCCCAGCATCTCTTTTTTTGTCTTAGGATAAATACTCATTTCTTGTAGAAGATGCCTGGCAGGCCGGCACCCACCAGATATGTCTGAATCCCTGTGGAAAACAGTTTAGATTCAAAGCAAGAGGAACCCCTGTACCATAGGTATCCTCTGCAGCATATCCTTCTTGTTTGAAAAAGAAGACACAGAGCGAGGCTGAGACAATCTGCCCATGGACACAACACTGTAAACTGACGATACTTCAAATAAATGAATAAATAAATACAGAAATAAATAAATAAATGTTAAAAAGAAAAGAGACAATCTTCTCAGGCTATACAACAATTCTAAGAGAATTTAGCCTTCAGCCATTAGAACTGCAGCTACAGGACGTGGAAAGGATAAACAAAGCCTTTAGGTAAATCCACAGAGACACAAAGCAGATTAGCGGTTGTCTAGGGCTGGAGGTGGGAACGGGGACTAACTGTAAATGGGCAGGAGGAGATCCCTTATTGGAGTGATGGAAATGTTCTACAACCGCATTGTGATCATGACTGCACAGCTCAGTAAATTACTGAAAATCACTAATTGGACACTTAAAATGAGTGAATATGATGGCATGCAGGTTATACCTCAACAGCGTTTTTTAATCTTTTTTTTTAATTGAAGTGTAGTCAGTTACAATGTGTCAGTTTCTGGTGCACAGCATCATGCCCAGTCATGCATGTACATACATATATCTCAATAGCATTCCTGTTGTATTTTCTTTTAAAGGGAACTTTTAAGATAAAACCATGGCACCTCTAGACCTACATTAAATTTCTACACAGCTGTGTTTCCAGGAGGCTTCTGGGATGAACTTTACAAGGTGAGAATGAGAACGTTCTTCTCCCTCGGTATTCAGGAAACAGGTAGGAGAATAACTCACATCGAAACGCAAGTCACTAAAATACCATCTAGAGCTCAGATCCCCCCAAACCTCTTACACTGATTGTTAAGCAGTTTTGAAAAGACTATCTAATCAATAAATAACATGTTAGAATTTTTCTGTAAAAACTCTCATTTGGATTCTAAACATCATGATATTTGTGACCCAAATTTATTTCCCCATGCAGGTTCAAAAAGGAACTTGGTATTTTTAATCAAGCCAGGCCGGTCATTCCTAACGCAGCTAGGAGACAGTGAGCACAGACCACGGTCCAAGCTAGCGGAGGACCCCGTCCCTTGGGTCAGGAACCAGCAGTGCTGGCAGGCCTGCCTGGGGAACCTCGTTGAGCACCTGCTCTCACCACCTCTAACCTGGGACTGAGCTGCAGGGCGCCTGGGGGGGTTGTCTTGATTTCTAAACAACCAGCCAAAACATATATTTGTATTTGTCTTTTCTTTCAGAGAGTTTTCGCACCATACGCCTCGCCTTGGTGCCTGTTGTGGGCTGAAGTGTGTCTCCCTTCCGACTTATGGACTGAATGTTTGTGTCCCCCTAAAATTCATGCTGACGCTCTAATTTCCAGGTGACTATGTTCGAGATGGGGCCTCTGAGGGAGTAACTGGGGTTAAATGAGGTCATAGACATGGGGCCCTGATCCGGTAGGATTAGTGTCCTTATAAGAAAAGAGACCAAAGAACACTTTCTCTCCCCTCCCTGCACTCTCCCGCCAGCCGTATGAGGACATAGCACGGAGGTGGCCGTCTGCAAGTCAGGGTCAGGGAGTGGCTGTCACCAGAAGCTAAGTTAGTGGGCACCTTGATCTCGAACTTCCCAGCCTCCAGAACTGTGAGAAACACATTTCTGTTGTTTAAGCCACCCAAGTGTGTGTTTCATTGTTATGGCAGCCGAAGCAGACTGATACAACCCAAAGTTCATGTATTGAAGTCCTAATTTCCAGTTCTTCCAAATGTGACTATATTTGGAGATAGGGACTTTGAAGAGGTAACTGGGAAAAATGAGGTCATACAGGTGAACTCTAATCCAACGTGACTAGTGTTTTTTTTTTTTTTAATTGAAGTATAGTTGGTTTATAATGTGTTAATTTCTGGTGAACAGCATAGTGATTCAGTTTTATATGTATATATATATATATATATATATATATATATATTATTTTCACATCCTTTTTCATCATAGGCTATGGTGTTTTTATAAGAGGAAATTAGGTCACAGACACACAAGGAAAGAAGATCATGCCGTCTACAAGACAAAGAGAGAGGCCTTACAAGAAACTAACCCTGCTGACCCTTCATCTTGGACACCCACCCTCCAGGGTTGTGAGGAAATACATTGCCGTTGTTTAAGCCATGCAGTCTGTGCTACTTGTTGACAACAGCCCTAGAACACTAACACAGTGCCCTCCTCTTTTCTTGGGCTCCCTTTTCTATCTCAGGCAGGAAGGGGAATGTTTGAAATGAAGAAATACAGGATAAAATCCAAGATCAGACACTTTGCATTCCCCCTCCCTGATTACAATGTCAGTAAACTAGATTTGCCAGAGTGCTGCACTGTTTCCAAATCCTCCTTTACCCTTCTGCCAGCAATCCTGTTCTGTGTCTTTCTCAGTCAGTTCTGGCTTCTATAGCAAAACACTGTAGACGGAGCAGCTTATAAAACATAGAAATGTATTTTTCACAATTCTGGAGGCTGGAAGTCTGACCAGCATGGCCAGATGCTAATAAGAACCATCTTCCAGGTTGCAGACTGCTGACTTCTCATTGTACCCTCACGGCAGAGAGGGCAGGAGAGCTCTCTAGAGTCTCTTTTATAAGGACACTAATCCCATTCATGGGAGCTCCATCCTCCTGACCTAATTAATAGCCTCCCAAGGCCTCGATCTCCTAATACCATCACATTGGGGTTAAGATTTCCACATACAAGCTTTGAGCAGACACAACCACTCAGTCCATGGTGGTGCCCCAGCGTAACTTCCCTCTTTACCTCCTCCTCTTATTCTTCTATGCCTTTCTGACTCTATGTACCTTCCTACTCAGTTAAACCTCAGAGTCTAATATTTTAGCCACGCTTTCACTGTAATCACAAAATCCTCCCTACCTTTTCCTTGACTTTGTCTACCCTTGGTTTCAGTGGTTCCCAAATTCCAGTCTGTCCTGGATATCACACTTACTATGGGTGCTGTTTGAAAATACAGACTGCTAGCCCCAATACGGATGCACTGATCTGCTGAAAGAGATCCACGGGAGGTGGGACCCCAGAGTTTGCTTTTGTCCCTAAATATTTTTGGATTATTCTGATGCCCAGCATGATGTGGGAACTATGAACAGTGCCAGTTCTCTACCCTGACTGACCCTCTTGTTCACTTGCCCCCCTCCATGTATGTCATGTGCTGCTAGGTAACATCACGATGCCACACTGGTTGGATCCTCTAAGTGTCAAACTACTTAATATCATTTGGGTCCTCTGTACTCCTCAAGATGTTTTTAGTAGAGTTTACTGACTTTCCATGGAGTTTTCCCAGTCATTTCATTATCCCTCTTCTAAACGTAGTCTTGTTCTCACTCCACTTCCCTTGCTCACAGGAGGAAGCCTTGTTGCCATGTGACTAAGAAGATATAGGCCAGCAGCTTTCAACTGCGGCTGCACAGGAGCCTCACCTCGGGAGTGCTTAAACATCCCGGGGTCTGGGCTCCGTCCCTGGAGATCGTGATTTAATCAGCCTGGCATGGAATCTCTGTAGCAGTATTTTTTTAAAACTCCCCAAGTGATTCTAATGTGCAGCCATTGGTAAGAACCACTGGTTCAGGTCATTTGACACCAATTATCCCAACTTCCAACAGTACCCCCACACCACATCCTCTACACACACACACACACACACACACGCACACCCTGACTTTCTTTGACCTAAATTAAACTTTCCTCTTTCACAGAAGACATATGCCTACTCATTTTCAAGACTAACCTGTGTTCTTGGCTGCACTGTATCCCACCTCCTCTAAGAACCCGATACTTATCTTTTTCTGGAAACTTGACACTTTTTCCCATCCTCTTTTATGCCTTCAGTCTCACTGTTGTGTGTATTTAAGCAATTTCCCCAGTGGTTTCAAACATACATAAATCTCTTCTATTTTACAACAGTTCTGCTACCATTGACAACACAACAAAGACAACAACATTAATGTTTTCATTTTCCATTCAGAGTTTATAAGTTCTCTAATAAAATGATTTATGCCCATTTTCTCCGTACTGTCTCTGTGGCTTCTCTCACCTAAACTTCAGACACTTCCCACCCGACTCCAATCTAATACAACCCACAGATTAACTTCCTGAGTATACATCAGATCGTGTCACCCCTTTGTTTAAAATTTTCCAGTGGAATCCTAGGACTTTCATTCACCAAACATTTACCAGGCAGAGTGCAGGGCACTGGAGATATACAATTATACAAAGGGAATAAGACACAGACTGTATCCTCAAAGAATTCATAGTGGTAGGAAATGAGTACTTTGATGACCAAACTGATTCTACATGCAGCTAAAGCTTTCAGAGACCACTGATATTGGATTTGGGCATTTAGAGACCGTTGATACCCAATATGTCTCTCTAACTCAATCTCTTAATAAATCACTTGCTATAAGGATCAGTAGAAGGATCAGAACTGGCATTTGAATCCAGAACTGACTCCAAAGTCTTGCTTCTCAGCACAAAAAAAAGAAAGGGGTCAGCAACAGTTCTGAGGTTCCTTCCAGGTTGACTTGGAGGACAGTGATACTGCTAATTAAAATATGGAATGAATGCATGACTAAACCATCAAATCAGGTAAAAAACAAAAGTTGTGGAAAAATATGAAAAATCAAAAAGATAAGCTGAAGGAGACCAAGATGAAGACAGTTCCACTGCATATGAGTCAGGAAGGAGGTGAGCACAGAAAGCAAGGATGAGGAAGGAAGGAAGGAAGGAAGGAAGGGAAGACAGGGGCAAAATAATAAAACAAAGAGAGAAATTGGTTGTTCAGCAAACATCCTCAGTGATAAATTTATGAATTCCATTTGAAGGAATGTCTCAAGAAAAATTTTAAGAGTAGTTGGGTGCAGCCATTATGGAAAACAGTATGGAGATTCCTCAAAAAACTAAAAATAGACTTACCATATAATCCAGCAATCCCACTTTTGGGCATATATCCAGAGGGAACTTTAATTCCAAAAGATATATGTACTCCAATGTTCATAGCAACATTATTTATAATAGCCAAGACATGGAAACAATCTAAATGTCCATTGACAGATGACTGGATAAAGAAGTTTGGTATATTAATACAATGGAATACTACTCAGCCATAAAAAAGAATAAAAGAATGCCATTTGCAACAACATGGACAGATCTAGAGATCATCATTCTAAGTGAAGTAAACTAGAAAGAAAAAGAAAAATACCACATGATATCATCATATGTGGAATCTTAAAAAAAAAAAAGAGGACACTAATGAACTCATCTACAAAACAGATATAGACTCACAGACATAGTAAACAATCTTATGGTTATCAGGGAAAGGGGGTGGGAAGGGAAGGGATAAATTTGGGAGTTTGAGATTTGCAAATGGTAGCCACTATATATAAAAATAGATTAAAAAATCAGATCTCTTCTGTATAGCACAGGGAACTGTATTCAATATATTGTAATAATGTTTAATGAAAAGAATATGAAAACAAATACATGTATGTGTGTGTATATGTGTATATATATGACTGGAACATTGTGCTGTGCTGAAACTGACACATTGTAACTGACTGTACTTCAATTGTAAAAAAGAAAAGAAAAGAAAAGAAATAGTTTAAAAGTATCTGCCCTCAGAGGAGAACACCTGCAGGCTGTCTGGCGTAACAGCACTGGGATGAGCTACACTAAACCAAGGGTGTTTGGCAAGGCCAGCCCTGGAGAAACAGCATCCATTTCAGATGATGACCAGAGAATAACCAAGTCATGGGAATCTTCCCTAAAATAACCCAAACCTTTTTTATTGTGATTCTGTTACTTTTTAGCTTTGTAATCATAAATGATTATCAAACCAATGATGCAGATTAATACTTACTCAATTCAAATGTAGAATTCTCATAATTCTGCTTTCACATTCTAAGAGATTTTATTTCAAACATTTTTTGGTGGTAAATAGAAGGCACCACCAAGACAAGAAGATGAAGACAATGGAGCTGAAGTCACTTCCTCCCTACATACAGGTACCTATCTTAGAATAATACTGTAAGATTACATGAGTTAATACATGAAAAGCAGTCATAAGTACTCAAAAAGGTATGTATTATTCTTCCGAAATAGTTCTCTATGCCCAAAAGATGAACACCAGCTTAAGGCCTTATTATAGCTGTCAGGTGTGGTATTCTGATTTAAGCCTCCATTCTTCAGCAAAGATGTACCAAACCCCAGATTTTGTAACCTCAGCCAATCCTATGGGCACTTCAGAGTTGTCAGGAGTGGAAATGGGAGAACAGGACTGTTTACCCTGCATTGACCAGCGTTGGATGCAGATCCCCCTGCCCATCCCCAGGAGAGGGCTGTGACCTTGAGTGAGGAGGCTTTATTCCGCTGAAAGCAAGTCCCAGAGAGGAGTCAGCTGAGAGACAGTCAGCTACTTACAATCTCAAAAGCCGGGAGGATGAGTGACTTTGTCCTGAAGGACTCTGACCGGCTCACTGTAGGCTCAACGACAAACACAATGTGCCTGTTTTCAGGGTTCCTTAGAAATGCGAAGGTAAAGAAACTATGTTTTACCCTTAGCCCTCCACCAGTCACTCCCCCTCTGCAGCACAGACACCAAGGCCCAGGTAATATCTATTGTGGACCAGTCAACACAATCTTAGACTGTGATGACTTTCATTGACCTGAGGACATTCACACCACTGTAGGAACCAACCTCTTCTACAGCCAAAAGGTGGGGCTAGTCTTATCAAGCTGCAGTATCCCTGTTTATTCTCATCCAAACCGAGCCTCCACAATTCACAGACATTTTCTATACCATTCCTGAAATCTTAATTGCAACGTCGTCCAATAGGAAAGGTTTACATAGCACTTTCTTTCTAGTCATGCTCCGTTAGCCCCCAATACGTACAGCCGGGGTTGAGGGTGAATTCCTAGGAGCGTGGGTGCTCATCAGAACACTGCTCTCACTCCTGCCAGCATCCAGCCCTTTTTCCATACAGCCTGTCAGCTGGTCTCTGCTCTCTTGGTCTTATCCAGGAATGGCATCATATAGTCATTGCTTATTGTATGAGCCACCACATTTAGACACCACCAATCTTCCAAGATATCGTAGCAAGAGTTTTACAACCCAGGTATTTAATCTCTGTGCAGTTTTCACATACTTCACAGCCCATCTTGAAGCAAAAGACTTCACTCTACAAAATCAAGGCAGTTATGGAGGAAAGAATAACAGGTGAGTCCCTAGAACATGTGGGAATGTAGGGATGAACAAAAATCTTCCAAAAAATGGAGAGGTTCAGGGCCTCGGTTAGTGGAGACCTTAAAAATTAGAAAGTGCATTTATGCATCTGAAGAATGATTCTGATTACCCAGAAACAAGCCACGCAGCTTCTTTCTAGCGCTAACTAACTGAAGATTGATGAGAAGTTTCCTCCTAGTTTTCTTTGGTGCACATTTCAGATGAGATTGTAGGTAATACGCTCAAGATCTTTTTTTCTCATCATTTACATTTTTAGAGGGAAAAGTCATATGTTGCTAAGACCATAAGACAAAAGAGAGAAAAACAACTTCACAGACCAGAAGTTACCTTCAATACCTATTTAATGGCTCTACATTTCAGTTTTGTTCTGTCTTCTCAAACACATTTTATGGGGCTGTGCTGTTATGTGTGAATGATGCTGTAACTTCAGGCATGGAAATATATATCTTATTATGTCTTATTTTACATAATTGAACCACCCACAATAGCATTGTTTCAGAAATAAGGACAAATGATTTAACTTTTTAATTAAGCTTTAAAACCCCTAATTAAATGCCTAAATTGCAAAGAACAATTTCAGTCTAAATTATCTTTAGATTGCCTGGTGACTGCCAGAGAAAGTAACAAAGAGCTATAAATCAAACCCACACCTTGCAATTGGCGCTGTTAATGCAGCCTTCATTATCCAGCAAGACAAGAACAGAGAACATATAACGCTCCAGGTAAAACATAAACACACTCATACTGGCTGCAGGAGCCTTCTCTTGGGCTTGAAACTTCGGGACCCTCTTAGGCAACAGGTCCATGTGTAACTAGTGGCCTGGGAAATTTATTAGGACATGATCAATGGCCGGTTGAGTCGACCTGGGTCCAAGTGCACTTTACAACATCTGAAAGTGTTTTTATATATATTTCTTTCTTTTTATTTCTTTTTTACTTGGGGGAGATAATTAGGTTTTTTAATTTATTTATCTTTAATGGAGGTACTGGGGATTGAACTCAGGACCTTGTACATGCAAGGCATGCACTCTACCACTGAGCTATACCTTCCCCCCTGTTTTTTTTTTTAATCATGGAATTTTGAAAACAACAGAACTAGTTGAGAAGACTCACAAGTACCCATATTTATTGCACATCTACTATATACCACACATTATATAGCCCTTTACATACATTCTCACATTTAACTGCATATCAGTCCTGTGAGACAGAGTGTTTTTGCCCATTTGAGGCAACTGAAGCTTAGAGGGGTTGGGTAACCTATTGAAGGCGACTCAGCTAGAAAGGGGCAGCACGGGGACGCTAAGTCAGATTCTCAAGCCAAACTGTCCTTTAAAACATCGCCAGCTGTAAGAAAAAATACAAATGAAAACCAAAGTGAGATACTTCTACACACGTATTAGAACTGAGAAACGTGAAATAGGAAGTTGCTGGAGCCAGGGGAGGGCTGCAAAATGATACAGCCACTTTGGAAAATAGTTGGGCAGCTTTTTTATGAAGTTAAATCTTCACTTACCACGTGACCCCACAATTCCATTCCTTTGTATTTACATCCCTTCGTGTTTACCATTATATGGAATTGTGTCCCTAATAAGTAGAACACACAGGTCTGGCAATCAAAGGATAAAAGTTGACCTCCAACTTTTAAAATTTGTAATTCCAGAGGATCTGATTTCACAGAAGAGAAAAGCTGACAAAGGAACACACAGTAAACATTTCATTTAAACTCGAAGTTATGACTGATGCCCAGTTACCTCAGAGTTTCCTCATCCTAGTGACGAGGCAGCATAGAAATGAGTCACCACATCTGCACGTGTAATTGACTCTGGTCCTCCGGAGAAGGTAGGGCTTTTACAGAGTGCTGGCAGGGAAGAATTATGTGAGACCCAGATGGTCCATCGGTGCATCTGCTGGCACTTTCCTGCCTCATTTTGGTGGTAAATGGACAAGTGCAGCAATCGGAGCCTGAGAACATAATGATCAGATACTCAGACCCCCCTGGAATGAGAGTCTGGGCCACTCCACCAGGTAACCCTCCTAGGCCAATAGAGATGCCAGCCAGCCAAGGTGAGGGGAATCTAGAATGGGAAGTGGAGGATGGAGACACTGAGTGTTCATTGCAGGGTCAAGAGGAGTTTCAGCAGCTCAAGATGTAATTTATCTCACTAACCTTACTCTTATAAGTTTCCACAGAAAACAGACCAACTGGATCCCTGGGGCAAGTTTTACCAAATGGGAAGAACTTACTAAATGATACAAATACAGCCAAGTAGTGGAAAGAAAGGACTATAGTGGTTGCTGTAGATTGAGGCACTCATTCCTCTAGACACCTGCAGTGTTGATTACTGATGTGGGTGGTTACCATTGTCGTTGGCTAAAGGAAACTGACTTCCCAAAGTTATACTCCCTCCCAAGCCTATATTCAATAATCGTCCAATGCAAAAATAGAAAGGCCTGGTCCAGTGGCTTCAGTTCATGGCAAATTTGAAGAGCTCTACCTCCCAAATCCTCTGTAGGATTAAATTCTGTCACAATACCCAGTTCTGCTTCCCTGGCTCCCGTACAAGTGTTGTACCTGACAGCAACCTCCCAATAAACTTTCTAATACAAAACTCTGCTTTTGAGTCCGTTTGCTGAGGAATCTGATCTCAGACACTCCTACAGCTGTAAATTTCTGGTCAAACCTCCAAAGGTGGGATCCAGAAATCTATAACATTAATAAACACCAACAGAGATTTCAGTATAGTAAGGTCGAGGACCACACCTTGAGAAACAGTGCATTCAATAAGCCCAAGACATGGATTAGCTATGACCTAGGATTGCAAAGGGAAGGCATCTGGCATTCTGTTACCAGGACTCACAGAGCTCCCTCCATACTCTTGCATTCAACCTCCAGGAGAAAGATGCAATGAAGCCCTAGCTGCGATGCTGGGACTCAGCCCACCACTTTCCCAGAAGAATGTGGCCTGCTTGAGCATCAGACTAACCCCATATTTCCTCTGCCTTCTCTATCCATGTTTCTTCTGGTCCAATAACACTGCCACCTTCTCAAACGGAAGAAGTCCCGCATCAAAATTTACGTATTATTGTTTATTGGTCTTCCCTATATCCACTCAACGCTAGTGTGATCAGAGCTTCAGGCAAGCCAACTAAACCCAAGCTATAGAAACAGAGTGATGATCATAAATTCCCGCATGTCATCTTTCTAATTCCCTTTCCCCAAAACACCTCGGTTTCTCCATTTCCATCCTGAGCAGTAATTACTTCGTTTACCTTTCCCATTATTACAACCCATGTGCTGAGATATCAAGGTCTGCCGATCTTAATCTCAGTCTGTTAATCCCACTCTCTTCTCAGGATTCATTCTGAGAGTAACCATTTCTTTCATCTCTTCTCCTTAGGACTCTCATCCTAGACTTTTTGTCAAAATTGAAATGATCTCCATTTATTCCCATAAAAACTTTGTAATTCAAGTTATTCATGCATTCCTGAGCAGACCGGTGGAGAAAACTGAGGTCTGTCTTTAATTTCTGGATCCAGGGATTTTTTAGGCATATAACTTTGTAACATTTTATCTATCATGACAGATTTGGCTATTTAAAAAAGAAAGTGAGTAACTACGGGTTGATTACTAATGTTTTCTTAGATACTCTTTCCAATTCAAGAAGAGAGAGATGAGGGGAAAGAGAAAAGTTATCCAGACCACAGAACTCTTTTCCAGATCATCTTTCAAAGAGCAGTTCACCCTGGACTGGCAACATCCATTTCTTACCATTTTATTTATTTATTATTCACTATTTCAATCTCTTCCTTACTTTAGATAAAAACCTGGGTGATACATCTCAAGTTGATCAATTCTGCTTCCGCTTTTCTCAAGCTATAGCCTTTGTAGGAACCGAATAATGGTTAAAAGTGCAGAGTTTGCAAACAGGAAAACCAAATTCAAATCCCAGTTGTGCCATCTTAGACAAGTTAATTAGCTTTCTTTTCCTTTTTTAAAATGGAAATACTAATACTAATGGTAAAATGGAAATATTAATGTCCATTTCACAGGGTCACGATGAGAACTGAATGAAATAGTGCACACAGTGCGTACAGTACTGGTGCTTAGTGCATGGGTGCTTTAATAAATAGGTAGCTGTTAGTGTTGACACCCTTACAGCATTGGCATCAAAAGAACTTTTTGTCAAAATTGCATTAAGGGATAAATGAGAATCACCTCTAAAGAAACTGGGACAGGATCCCTGATGTCATTTTTTAAATTTATATCAAGAAACCCTGGCTATAGTCTATAGAGAAGGGTCAAGCTTGACAAAAAAGATCCTGATCCTGGATCCAGTCCTTGTAAATTTTTAACAAGTCTATCCTGGCAGTGCTGCTCTGACTTCATCTTACTCTCCTGTAACACGTTTGAAACGTGCTGTCATCAAAAAATATACCCTCATCTTTTCATACATTGTAGTTTTTAGTTTCTTTGGAAAAAATAAAACATCGTAATTATTCATTTAAGTATGTACTCAAGTTAAGGCATATTGCATGAAAAACCGTCTGAATTAGAGCGTCCACACACTAGCATGCTTTTTAGTAAGGTTTCATGAGCATTGCCAGTGAGTTTTGGAAATTAACACAAATTCAACCACGAGAATCTAAGGAATGATTTATCCAGACATCAAGAGCACATTTGATTCAGTACCACCCCAAGGAGAATCTGCAAGGCCAGCAACTCTATTTGGCCATCAACCAGTTCAGTGCGTAACACACTCTAATGAAGGATGGAGATGAATCGTCTTTGTTAGTGGCAATGCTTCAGTGCGGAGAGAGAAAGGAAGTACCCCGACAAATGACTATTACGTTTCCCTTTTTTCCCACTTTAGGAGACTGGAATAAGTAAATATTTAATGAAAGGAAAAATGGGGCTCTATAAAACCAAACTGGGAGACGAGCAGAGCTTGACTGAGAAAAAGTATAGGGTTCTATAAATATATATATATATATATATAAAAAATCAAATCCAAGCCAAAGCGATGCACATGGGGGCTTGGAGAACAGGGGCCCTGCCTTTTCAACATCTTAGCAGCTCTTGTTACCACGAGGACAAAGTTGTAGAGATTCATCAAATCATGGACAGTCGAGTTGAAAGAATCATCTGGTCTGGTAATTCCAAACTTCAGTCATTACACAGGAACTTCTGTCACATCTGTATATAATCTATATTCTGATTTACTATTCTTCTTTATACTGACTCTAATTTTTGTTACATTTATGTTCAAGAGAAAGTTTATATTGTTTTGAATATATTATAATATATAAATATTATTATGTTAAAATACTAGTTATTTTATCCTGCTACACATGAAAACACATGTGTAACATTTAAAATATATTCATTTGCAGTCCTCCTAAGATTATCTCATATACCACATGTGGTGCTTGTAACAGACATTGGAAAACATTGGTCTGTTTCAGCTTTCTATACCTGAATACCAACTTGGACACAATTTTTATATAATTCCCAGGTTTTCTCAGGGTCACCTGGCCCCCAGACCCTCGGCCGCTCTGTCTAGCACAGCCACCACTGCCTGTGCCCACAGGATTCTGCCACCTGAGGCCAATAAGCCACCTGCCATAGGAGGTGAAGCAAGTGTTCAATAAAGCTGAAAAGAAAGTAGCATCGGATGGATGCTGGATGACCTCAAGTGACACGCAATTTAGTGATACACAAATAATTCTTTCCCATTTCACGTAGCTCTCATTAGTAGATTATTCTTACAGTGAACTGACATCGATTACAATCTCACTGAGCCTTTATTCTGAGTGCAGTACAGGGGAGCCCTGGCAGCAGGAATGAAAGGGATTTGCTGTGATCTTGGCCCTTACAGAGCATGCTGGGAAGGCAGCAGTTTCATATGGAATCACTAAAGAACAATAGTTGAATAGTACCAACCTGTGACAGCTTGTCCTAAAGTGCTTTCAAAAATAAGGAAAATAAAGACAGTGTAGAGTTTTTTATAAAATACATTTTATTTATTTGTAGAACTATTCTTTATTCTGAGATTATGCCTTTCCTACCTTTTTTTGTGTTGAAAATGTCTTTTCTTTCACTAAATGAAAATAATAGATAAAAATATTTTAAATTGTTCTTTCTTAACTATATAAAAATTGACAAACTTACAATGGTTTCCATGCTTATTTTTAAATTTGAAGGTCTTATTCATTGAACAAACAGCTAAATTAATCAAATTAAATGTAAAATAGAGATGAAAGCTAAGTTATCAGATAAACTCTCCAAGTTATCTTACCCTTAATATAAATATCCATGAGTAAGAGATTAAGCTATGGGTTCTAGTCTGTGCTCTAGAAATTCTTGGTCAATAATTTTCCATCTAGATCCTCAACCATGGTGGGAAACGTCTGATCATAAGTTACAGTTTTATGAGTAAACTCTCTCTCTCCATTGTTACTTATACCAGTATCTCAGTTTTCTTCTCAGCTTTATTTAACGCTTGCTTCCATGTGAGGCACCTGATACAATACAACAGTTGTATCAGATTGTCAATAGCAAATTCACTATCAATCTGGTCATCATTTTCATTACTCACAAGAACTGCCACTCAGTTCCTCCAAGAAATGATTGATATGCTGCATCTTGTTTTGACATATCACACTAATGAAGGAGGAAAATAATGAAGAAAAAAGTTTTCATGATGCATTCTAGAAGATGGAAATGTGACTTCAGGGCAACGGGAAGGAATTACTGGCAGTATCTCCTTTGACTGAGACTCAGGGCACACAAGCAAGCCAGCACTTCCTCCAAAACAGATTCTCTCCTGATGCCAGACACCAGGACAGTTTTTGAGGTCAATGAACTTATTACTGACCTTATGTAAAAGTGTGACAACTATAGGAAACCTAGCCCCAAACAGCAAATGCCTGAAAGGATAGCCCAGCTGCACCCATCCGATAATAACAGAAGTTACACTGGGTACTTACTGCAAACCAGGCCCCACGGTAGGTACTTTACGTGTGTTGTACCACATAATCCCACTGTACACACACTCTCTGCCTCACAGGTTCCAAGGGGGGAGTTCTTGGGGAGAGGATCTGATTTACCTTGTTCAGCACGTATCCTAGTTTCCTACCACAGCACACGAAGATGCTCAATAAATATTTGTTCATGGAATGAATGAATGAATGAATGACCATTTCCTCCTTCTTTGAACTTGGCACTCAAGGTCTCCAGATGGAACTCCAGAATTCTGGAGAGAAATCTGTAAAACCACTGGAGAGGCTGAAAACACAAATAAGTTCTGAACAATGTTTTTTAAAAGTCTGTAAAGCTGTAAGAATTTTTCATCAACTCTAAGATCTGAATCAATAGTGAATTTTCACTTCAAACTAACCGAAAAATGTGTTATTGTTTTTTATCAGACATTCCTATGTGGGTACCAGGAGAGTTCTTAAACAAAGATAATCAAGTATTTAATGAGAAACTGGAGTCATACACAACAGTGGGCAGGAGAACTGCATTTAAGCATGAAAAGCTTTCCGAAAGTTGACTGAAGAAGTGCCCCCGTATGTCCCCATTTCCTGCAAATAAGATGCTCAGTATGTGCTGATGTCAACCAGCCCGGCTGTCTCCCAGACTTGTTCTATAAAGAGCACAATCAAAGCCACACGTTTACAGAAGTTCCAACACTGGGAGAGTGCCTTTGAGAGTATCATAGACAAAATCTTCATAAGTGATTTTGATGATAACTTACATCTGAAGGACAATTAAGGAGAAAAGAGACGACCGAAGCTGAACACGAGTTGTGTTTTAAAGAGCTTGTTCAGAAACTGGGGTTATCATCTGCAGCAAAGCCAGACTATAGGGAGGTAATGATGACACCAAAGATAATGAAATAGGAGCCCCACTGCACTTCCTGTGACCTCACAGTTCCAACCATCCCAGGAAGCTTCAGTCCTTGCTGGTTATGGGAGGCCCTTCCTCCTCTGAGCCCACTTGGTGACAGGTGGCCCCACCCAGAGCAGAGAGCAACTTTAAAAAGGAAAACAGATGGACAATAAAATTTTCTTTTCATCATAAAGTGTTCACTTATAAAGAAAAAGTTCCGGACAGAAACTGATCTATGCAAAAAAGTACTATTATTTCAAAGACCTCTGGGAAAGATAGAACACAAAGCATTTTATAGATCAGGTGGATGATTTAGAGAAAAATCAAAAACTGTGCCAGATAAGAAAAACTTTCCTATAATACCCTAGGTCCTTGCTAAAGAATCTTTTTAATACTCCTATTTCCTTCTTATTTTTCTTATTTTTTACCTAATATTGCCTATTCTCTTCTCCATTTACTTGTGTTTCTTGCTACTCTCTTTTCCAGAGAAATCTGAAAAAGAATGTGAGGAGTAGAATTTTTTCAAATCCCCAAAATATGTGGAGTAAATATAAAGCCCAGTTTACAAACTCAGGGGAAGAAATAAAACTTCTTTCTATTTTCTATAAAGCAATACAGTGTATTCAGAGCTTGCATTCCCATTTCACAGGGCAAGGGGAAAACTTAACCTTCTTCGTTTTGGAGGTTACCTTCAAGATCATCTCAAGGTTCCTAAGGGCTTAAGCATTGTCCGACCACGTGGTGGACCCTCTCTAGTTACTGGGGTATCAGTTTAATCTGAGAGATTAAATGAGAGAACATTTCCTCTTCCTGTCCACGTGATCCACTCAGAACCTATGGATTTCTGCTGCTTCCAGGCCACCCTTGAAGCACAGACTTCTGGTCTCAAAACTGCCGTTAGTTCCACGTGCCAGAATGCATCCTGTAACCCCTGCTCTCTCTGATCTTGCCGCCTCCCAGCCAATCCTCCACCTCAGTCAAGCCATCACGTGACTGCAACCCTGGCCCACGTCTTGCCAGCCACCTCCTGATGGACCCAGAGCCAGGGCCACTCAGCTAAATTCTTCTGATCCTTTCCTTCTGGTCACAGGTGAACCTCTTTTTAATCCAGGGGAATCCTTTATATATATATTTTAATAACAAGTCACTATTCCCATGCATCCTACTTTTTTTTTATCGATTCTGCAAACTCCCTCTAATGCTCTAAAACCTTAGGCCTTTGAAAAACAGTGAGTGAGCAGTATGTTGGCTACTTCTACACTATTTGCCCCCTACCTCCTTGAGGCAATGAGGGCATAACAAGACCTGCTTGATGGCAAACAAGGGAAACAGAAAGAGATGCAGGGAGAAAAATGTCTCACATACTGATCCAATCTGACTTTGGTCAGATTTCCTGTTAATATGGGTGCACCTTACCAAGTTCTGTTGATTCTTACTGTCTCGTATTGTTCCTCTCCCTTTAATTCCATTGTCACTACGTTGGCCTAAGACTGTATCATTTCTTATCTGAAACAATATAAAAACCAACCAGCGCAGCCTCCCTGGTCTAACTTCCTCACTGTCATCAGTGTGGTTATGGTAACACAAAAATCAAATCTTACCGGGTCCCTAAGCTTATTGGAAATGGCTCAAAGTCTCTGGGTTGCCTTCAGGAACTAATCCAAACTCTTGAGTGTGACACTTGAGATGTCATGATCCAATCCTTGCCTTCTCCATCCTCATCTCTTGCACATACTGTACCCCAAAGCCCTGACCAGGGAGGGAAATGCAGTTCCATTCCAAGCCTTCCCATCTTGTCTGGGCTGCTCTCCTTTTCTGGAACAACATTCCCTCCACTCTTCTCATGATGAACTAATATTCCTTTCAGATTGTCTTCTGGGATCACTCTCCTGACCTCCCTATCTGTGATTAAGAACCTCCTTCCTGAGTACCTGCAGCACTCCCTGCAAACCATGCCATTATAATTGCTGGTTTGCTAATCTTTCTTCCGCAGTAGTCTGTGAGCTCCTTAAGATCAGAAAGTCTTTTCTTGTGTTTTTTTTTTTAATTATAGGATAGTCAGTTTACAGCTCTGTGTCAATTTCCACTGTACAGCAAAATGATTCAGTCATACATATACATACATATATTCATTTTCATATTACATTTCATTATAGGTTACTGTAAGATATTGAATATAGTTCCCTGTGCTCTACAGAAGAAACGTTGTTTATCTAGGTTATATATAATATTTCAAACTCCCAGTTTATCCCTTCCCACCCCCTTCTGCCCCTGGTAATCCTGTTTGTTTTCTATGCCTGTTAGTCTCTTTCTGTTTTGTAAATAAATTTAATTGTCTTTTTTTTTTAGATTCCACATATGAGTGATATCATATGGTATTTTTCTTTCTCTTTCTGACTTCCTTCACTTGAATGATGATCTCCAGGTCCATCCATGTCGCTGCAAATGGCATTATTTCGTTCTTTTTTATGGCTGAGTAATATTCCATTGTATGAATATACCACAACTTCTTTATCCAAGCATCTGTCAATGGACATCTCAGTTGTTGCCGTGTCTTGGCTATTGTAAATAGTGTTGCTATGAAAGGAATTCTTTTCATCTCTGTATCCCCAGGACCTAGAACAGTGATGTACAGATAATGTTCAGCAAACAATCCTTGAATTACTGTGTAATCATACAATTTATTCTATTTAAGATAAGGCTGGTTTATACATTAAATATCTAGCACATTGGATATCTATGTCAAGTAAATTAAAATAATAATAATAAGTTCTGCTGACTGACCAATCCTAAACTCACTGGCCAGGTTAACATTTGATTTGACTTTTTTTCTAAGAATAATGCTCCTATATTAGCCTAAATACCTGGAGTTCTTGATTCATCTTTGATATCATTAACAAGGTTCTATTGTTTGGCATTCCTAGAAAAACAAAACAGAGTGAATGAAACACGTATAGGCATAGCTCATGTGTTACGCTATACCTTCATAGACTCTTATCCCTTTGTGGGGGCAGCTGATTGAAAGTTAAATGAGAATAGACATTTAAAGTTATAACAAAAGGAATTCAATGGATTGAAAACTTATTCTCATATCAGACTATCTTCGATTGCACAAAACATTTTTCAAAATGTTTGTTTTCTTTATTGTCATTTATTTATTTTTAGGAGGGAGATAATTAGGTTTACTAATCTATATCTTTAGAGGAGGTACTGGGGATTGAACCCAGGACCTCATGCATGCTAAGCATGTGCTCTACCACTTGAGCTACACCCTCCCCCCACAAGACTTTGTTAATGGTCACTATATAACACTTTTCAAAGGGTATTGCATGCCCCACATTTCACTAGACACAATACCATGTGAATTATACAGTGATTGCTAGTTGGTTACATGTTTCAGGTAACGTATTAAGTAAGCTAAACAAAGAAATTTAAAAAAAAAAGCCTCAAAACATTATCTAAATGAGTATTTAATTTTGTGAAAATTAATTGGACTTTCTTTTACACTTTTCATCCTTTTGTTCATTTAAGGCCTCAAATTCGTTATCCTTGGATTAGCTGTGAGATCTTCCTAATTAAAATTATCCCAAAATATAATGCAGGTAAAATTCTCAACTTTTGGTATAATGAAAGGAGGATGGCTTGTATTATACACATGTCAGTTCTCTTAAAGTGTACACAGCAAATATTCTGCATTATATTGGGGGTCAGAAAGCACCTGCCATTAGACAGAGGCTGATACCTGTATATAATTATCAGCGTGATTAATGAAGAAGGAGATCAAAGTTTCATGCAATTTTAATTTTATGCTCTGGGCTTGATATGGAAAGAATTTGTACTGGGTAATAAAGGAATATAAGTTCATTCTAATAAGCATGATAAATGATTTTTTTCAATGAGTCTGACTCATGAGCTAGACATCTACAAACCTACATGACCCTTAGTGCCCCGGCAGAATTTGGGGATAATCTTAATGCCTAATTACCAGTTGCGTGATGATATTTCAACAAACAGTTTCCTCTATGAAAGTCAAGCAAACACAGAAGTATCCATGCTGAGGTATGTCAAAAACCAAAATGCGTATCAAGAAAAGCATCTTGACTTCAAAGCAAAAAATATATTAACAGTAATTTTCCATGAGGCTACGTTTTTAACGTCTATTGTGGGCCTCTGGAGACACTTTGACAAGAATGACATTTTGGCAGAATTAACAAACCAGAGAAAGAATGTATGCTCTAGCCCTGACATGAGTGCTCTTGAAATAACAACACACCCAACACTGGAGGCTGTGTTCAGCTATGGAGTGCATTTCTGAGTTGTTGCTAATTCAACTTGATCTCAATATCCGTATTATAACGAGCTGGCCTCATGTCTCCAGAGAATAGTATGAAATTTCAGTAACTTAAGTTAAGATGAAGTACATATTCTCTTTTAAATAAGATCCAAAACATAACACAGTATAAAGAAGAAAAATTTAAAACCAAATATAATATGTAGTTCTGAATAGTAGAATATGAAGTTAGGAGTAAATAGAAAACAACTTCTCTTGGAATTTTTTTCTGAGAATGACTACTTGGCACTTTAAAAAAATAAGTTCCCTTTTTTGCTTTTGGCTTTTTTTTTTTTTTTTTTTTTTTTTAGGAAACTCATCTTAAAAAACTTTTTGGAGTGAAATTCTGATGGAACCAGGGACTAAGTGATCAATAAGATTCTCAACATGTTCCAAATCACCTTTGACCAAAGTCATGGTTTTTTAGTTTCATTTTGCAGCAAGCATGCCTTGGGCACTTACGCTATGCCAAGTGCTGAAGGAATATGGCATGAATGTTGGGCCTCATATTCAAGTTCAAAACTTGGTCTGGGAAACGGAAGTGCAAACGATATAGCACAGGGCAGTCATGCATAAGTGCCGTAGGGAAGAAACCAGCTAAGTGCTGTGAGCATCCAGGAACACAAAGGAATTAGCAATTAATTCCAGGCTTGGTAGAGAGAAGATGTTGGAGAGGCTTTAGGAGGAATATGCATTCATTCATTCATTCATCAAACATTTATTGAATATCAATGTGTTAGGCCAGTATTAGGCAGTGACTGTATACAGGTGAATAAAATTTAATTCTTGCCCTTCAAGATCAAAGAGCCTCACTTCCATTCTATCAGTGAATATTTTTCCTTGGCCTTAGAGAATATGATGATGAGAAAAACAGGAGTACAGACTTCATGGAGTTTATAATCCAGAAGGATATATTGACAAACAAAAGGACAGTCATGATACTATGAGACAATAATAATGGCTAGCGAAACTTTCTTTATTAATTCTTAAAAGGATTAGCCCCTTTAATCCTCATGCTGACCTCCTGAGGAAAGCACCGCTTAAACCTCACTTTAGAAAGGGGAAAACAGGTACAGAGAGGGTGTGGAACCCATTCAGAATTAAATCTGAGGAAGTGGCAGGGCCAAAAATTGAACCCAGGTGACCTGGCAGCAGGACCAGTGCTCTAAGGGGTCATGGCACCCCTCCAGGTTCTCTGATGGGAAAAGCGCAGGGTGCTAGGGTGCAGAGACAAGATCTAATCTAGGGGTGGAAGGAGTTCCAAAGGCTGCCTGGAAAAAAGCAACATCCACGTTGAAGCCGGTAAGTGACAGTGATAAATGCTTTTCGAGAGGCAAGCACAGGAAGCTAGTGCAGGGTCCCTGCTGCATTTGAGGCAAGACTGTGAAGGATGCGTGGAATTTGGACAGGCAGAAAAGAGAACAGCGTTCCCAGCTGACGGAACAGCACAGACGAAGGCAGGGAAGCTGGCTCGGCTGCTCTCCCCTTTGGTAAAGCTATGCTTGCTACCCACTTGGAAAATAACTGAAATTGATTGATGTCAAAAATCATAGGAGGGCAGATATTTCTAAAGGATATTGAAAGATATGCAAATGGAGTGGTTGACTTTGAAACACCTCAATCTGCTCATCAGGGTCCCAATATTACTTAGAGTCCAAACAACATTGGTCGTCACATTTTTTCACTGCAGAAGGATCTAACTACAGAAAGTGTCCTCGAAAAATTTTGTCAGGCGTAACCAGAAAACAATGACCAATACTAAACATTCACTCTGCGTCTGGCTTGATACTGTGCGCTTTACGTGAATTACTTCTTCATCTAATTGTGTGGATTAAGTGAGATATGTACATTTTCAGCTTCTTATGAATGAGGAAATTGAAACTTAGATTAATTTGCCTCAAGTCCCAGAAATGAAGGAGCCAGAACAGAGGCAAGGTCAGATATCAACCCGAGCTCTTAACTATTACATGTGGAGCTGAGTTCCAACCAAAAGATTTTCACCCAACCATTAGGTTGTCATTGATGAGAAGAAACTGCCTTCTTCATTCTTTTTCTTTTAAGAGTGTAGTGTGGAGGAAAGAGAAGGAGGAAAGGTTGATCAGAGCCCCAGATCTACAACTTCCTGCTCTGTGACCTTGGGCAATTTTTTCACCTCTCTGAGCCCCAGTATCTCATATTTAGGCTGAAAGAATTTGACTGCAGGGTGTCTAAGGACCCTTCTGGCTATAAAAAGCTATGATTTTGTTTTTTAAAAAAATAGAGTGATCACAGAACAGACAGGATAATCTGAAAACTTTTAAAGAATTCAGACTAGGAAGATTTTTGGTAACTATAGGCTAAAATCATCTGCGGGGTCAACATGACATCTTCAATGTACTGAATTATTCGCTGCACCTATGAGAGGCTGAACATCTACCATATTTTTCACACATAACTCTGAGGGCTAGTGACACAGTTCATTTCCTCATTTCAGAAAGATTGATTTCGTCCCCAAGAAATGTACATATGAGCCGGAAAAAAAATGAATGTTTATGGGAACTGGGAGCATCCGTCCTCATTCCATTAAAGTACCAGCTTATGTTCCACTTAGGCCTTGCTTACTAAATTTGGGGTTGCTCAGTCTTTAGTCTAGGAAACCATGTGTTTGTGAAAAGGAACAAGCTGTCTCTTTTCATCCAGGAGCCAAATGTTAAGATTCCTCAAGTGTCAGTTTGAATTGCAGTGTTTGTGATCTTAAATCACACGGATTGTGTCTGCTCAGGGGTGTGCCTCCGAGAGCTCCCAGTACACTTGACTCTACAGGCATCAGAAAAGGCAGATGACCAGAAAAATGGCCCCCACACGGGTGGCTTCCTCTGACCCCTCCAGGGCCCACTTCCCACTGACCACTCCAAACCTGCCTTCTCATTAGGTGTCTCTGCTCCATTTGTCTGGGGACCTCGCCCAACCCAAAATCCCTCTCACTGGGGGTTTCCAACAGACTGCAAATCTGATCAAGCCCTTCTCGAGATGCAGAGTTGTATTAACAGCTGCTTTGACACCGCGAACAGTAAGCTGGAGCTGTTGCCTGCCCAACGTGTGGTCCATGTAGGGCTTCCAGAAGGAAGTAGAAGGAAGGCAGATGCAAAGCAGATTATGGTAAGAAAAAGAAATTGGGAGACTTTCTGCCAAGACTGGTGGAATGAAATAAAATATTCTTACATTTATGAGTCGCTTTCCCAAACATGATCTCTTTTTGATTTTCAGAATGAGGCAGGCAGGACAAGTGCTCTTAGCCCAGGTTTAAAATCAGAAAGCTGACACTCAAAGAGATGGTATAAGTTTCAGAGTTTGGTGGGAGCCAGTTAATTCCTGTGGCTGCAGACCAAGCCCTCAGGCACAGCTTTGAGCAAGACAACCAACAAGATTTGAGATCTTCTATCTTAAACTTCAGACTAAAATTGATGCAACTTGGTTCTTGGATTAAGGGTCAGTTGCTCTTAATCACTTAACAAATATTTGTTGGCCACCTGAGTTCCCCATTCTCGAGGAGCACACATGCCAAGTCTGTCTTTCCAGGAGCTACACTATACTTAGAAATTTTTAAAAGCTCAATGGTGATAGTAAGTTGCATCCCCACTAGCCCAAATATTGACTTCGTACAATTGGCATAAACATCCTTTCTCAAGATACTTTGTGATATTTGCTGGAATATTATCATAATAATTCTCCAAATATGATGATCACGAGGTAAAGGGAGCCCCCTAGAGTTGTGCAAAGTGCAACCAGCAGAAACATAAGAGGGGAGCCTTGGCTCAGGGCAGGTTTTGTGACTCAGGAAAGAACCTTAAAAAGAAGATACTGTTTCAAAGGCGAGAGTGGAAGAGGGAAGGTGTGGCGAAATGAGCACAAACTAGGCAAGGCCAGTGCACAGGTGGCCTTGAACGGAGCAGCCAATTGTACAAATAATGACGGTAATGGTAAGCATGATTTCCTGGGTATTTAGTGTGTTCCAGGACCTAAACTTCCGTGTATTGATTTATTTAGTCCGCAAAGCAGCCCAATAAGAAGAGCATCAGTTCTCATGAAAGAGAAAAAGCCAAGGCACCCAGAGAGCTTAGGTAACTGGGACTACTTGGAAGGTGTCACTGACTTCAAATGCTTTGTACTCTGTACATACAATTATTAATAAAAAAAAGCCTACTTACCCAGGCCTGCTCCATCTATTTATAAGAAATAAGCCATGGAGATAGCATAAATCATTTGTAATGTTTCATATTACATTTCTATCAACATTAACACATTGGGAAATTAAGGTAAAATATCTGTTTCAAGGAGCTGATATGAGCAGCCTATGAATTAATTTCTCTTGGTGACAATTTTAGGTGGTGCATTTCAAAATAATCAATTTTCACCAAAAATTATTTCTTTGATATATTATATGAATTCACCTGAACATTGTGAAACAAATGATTGTTTAAGGATCACTACTGAATGTGATAAGTTAAAGATTTCCCCAATTATAAACTTTTTATGATAGTCCTACACCAAAAACTGAGTGATTTCATTAATGTAGATGACTCAATACGGAGTCAAGTCCTATTTTGTTTAATAGACTAAGAAAGGTTTCAATAAATTTTAAGCTTTTTAAAAAATCTATTTTTAAATTTAGAAGGCAAAGCAAGACAATGCAATTTTTGAAGTATTTCTGCAATGAGCAGGGCAAGTGCTCTCTTAAAGCCCCTGTCGTGGTCCTGGTTATTTTACGAGATGACAACACTGATCCCTACCAACTTTCCTCCAAGTCAAGCCCTCCTCTTGCCTATACCTCCATTTACTTGGAAAACTTCTCACTCTGGAAGTCTTTGTCTCACAGCTTTAGAGACAGCATGCATATACCTAAGAATGGAGCTTAAGTGAAGGTGCCCATAGTATATCCTTAGTGCTGGAGAATTATAATAGGTTAGAATAACTTACTGTATGTACCTACTTAAAAATGTACAGAAATATGTTGCAATGCTACTTTAAGGATCAAATGGTCATAAATTGTAGAGTAGACTTGATCTGTAACATCTGACCCAGGATTGTTGCCTTCAAGTAGTTAAAATCTTGAATTTTATGAAAATAGAGTCTTTAATGCACTTTAAAAATGGGTTCAATTGACTATCTGGGCATCTAGTAACTATTGAAAATCAAGATTTTAATTATCTCAAGGGAAATGAACCCCATTTTTATTGACTTTATTGCTCTATGAAGGCAATTAAAATTTAAGCTACAATGTTTTTTGTGATGTATGAATCCATGAAAGCTACCGGTTAGGCACAGATGTTCAGCAATGTGTTCACTAATCACCTGAAATCAGGAGTTCTTTATCCGAGGACAGAACTTCACAATAGGTGCTTAGCTGTGTTCTTAAAGCCTCAGTGGTAAGTGTGCATTCTTCTAAATGTCATAGGTCTCCTTGGCAGCTTTCAAGTTACAGAAACTTCAGTTTAGCTCAGAGACAATGTTCCTTACAAGTTGCTGACTCCTCCTTGCAGTCTACCACCCCATGGGCTTCTAGCTCAGAAAAGGGTCAAAATTTTTCATCACTCTTCGTTGCCTGGTATGCAGATCTGTTCTTCAGATCTTGCTTTGAATGAGTTACAGCATTTTAATGGTTTGCCTGTTTGTTAATAAGTTAAACAAAATCTTGGAAAATGTTTATTTTGTATTTGTGTAAGTGGCATGATTTTAGATATCGTGAAGTTATAGTTGAACAAAAATATGAGTATAAAGTCACAATACTGTATGTATGGAGAGGTGGGGAGTTGAGTTAAAGAAGAGAATTGTGAGGTCGAGAAAAGGGACCCCTCGTGCACTGCATGTGGGAATATAAATTGGTGCAGCCAGTATGGAGAGTCCTCAAAAAAATTAAAAATAGAACTACCAAAGGATCCAGCAATTCCATTTCTGGACATTTTTCTAAAGAAAACAGAAATACCAGTTAGAAAAGATGTATGCACACCTACGTTCATGGCAACATTATTTATAATAGCCAAGATAGGGAAGCAACCTAAATGCCAAGCAACAGATAAATGAATAAAGAAGAGATGATGTGTGTGTGTGTGTGTGTGTGTGTGTGTGTGTGTATAAAATGAAATACTGCTCAACCATAAACAATGAAATTTTGACATTTGTTCCATATCTACAACCAGACTTATCATGATGATCAGTTTGAAATATATAGTGAATCACTATGTTATATACCAGGAACTTAGTGTTATAAGTCAATTATATTTCAAAAGCAAACAAACTCATAGAAAAAGAGATCCAATTTGTGGTTAACAGAGGTAGGTGATGGGGAAGGGGAACTGGATGAAGCCAGTCAAAAGGTACCAACTTCCAGTTTAATTTTGTATCTGTATGAGATGATGGATGTTCACTAAACTTAATGTGGTATTTACTTCACGCCGTATGTAAATCAAAGCATTATGCTGTACACTCTAAACATACACAGTGTTGTATGTTAATTATATCTCCATAAAACTGGAGAAAAAAAAAAGAGAATTGTGAGCTCTATTGGATTTTTACTACATAAAAGGTCAGAGAATTGAGCATCTATTCATCTCAAAAGTCCAGGAAGGCAACAGTCTGTTTTAGCAGTGTCCTATCTCCCTAATCAGCTTCTACCACTATTTCTTTCTTACTATCTTGTGAAGAATGTTCAGTTGAAAAATGTTACAAATTCTCTTCCAAGCTGAAGAACGGAGTGGCCAGCTGTTTTTTCACTAAATTTGTATCATCATGTAACCAATGCTTCTTTGTACGTATTGGTTCCAGGCAAAAGGAACTTAATACCAACTAAATTCTTGTTGAAACCATTATTCTGGTGACAGCCAGGAAAAATAAAAGTTAACAGAGGACGGCAAAATAGACAGATGAGTTATAGCCCATATAATGGCAATTGGTGGAGCATAGTGAGAAGGATGGGAAAATACCACCTTGCTGCATAGAAGGGGACACTGCACAGGGTTTCCCTGGGCGCAGTTGAATTACCGTTGCATTCCCTGCCCTTAATGGAAATATCTTCATTTGACTAAGTCAGCTATCAGCTTCAATCACAGAGGATATGGAGGTATATTAGACATGAATGATTAACTAAAAGGCAGCAAACTATAGTTAATCATTTTGTTAATTATTATATTTAGTAGCGTATACAAAATAATTAGAAAAGCAAACAAAAAAGGAATCAGAATGATAAGCAACTGAAGTCAACACAATTTCTAATAGACACACGGCTACCGGTGGACATTTAGTGAGCTACTGTGCACTTTGCTTAATTGAATCAGCGGAGAAACGTGGACCGTAAATGATTATAGCCCATCTTATTGCCTGTTTCAAACTTTTAATGGAAGACAACTCATTATTGAAAAATAAGCGTGTTGTTTTTCAGAACTGCCATTTCCATGCAGAGCATGGACTTAATTTGTTCTGAGTTCTATTTCTCTAAAATTAAAAGGCATAAATCATATTTCTGTATTGCACAACTAATCTGCCAAACACGTCCAACTGGGCAAGATGGAAGAAAGACTGGCGTGTCTGAAAATACCTGGAATCCACAGAAGTCTATTAAAAGTCTTATCATAAAATAAATAATATTCTCAAATTAGCTCGCTTCTCTTTATGATCATACCTATGTTGAGTGCTTTTAAAGTGCCCTCCTATTGATTTATATTTCACCAAGATGTGGCTAATAAAACTACAAGGCTACTCTGAACATTTTAGCACCAAGAAACACAAACCTATGTATCTCAGAAGGTGCGAGACTTTTAAAAGGTTGACGCTTTTATTCTCCTCCCAGGTCTGAGATTGTCTGATCAAAACAAGAAAAGGGAGGACAAGGAACAGCGTTGAACACCAGGGAAAATAAATGTCAGGCATTTACGGTGCCCCCGCAAGAACTTATGCTATTACTGATGACTCATAACGTGAATAGCATTTTTTTAAACTGAAATGTGCTTCCACTTTTACCGTCTTGTTTTGTGCTTCACAAGTAAGTAAAGCCGGCAGGTGATTCTTCCCATTATAGCGACAAAGAGACAACTTGAGGGAGATGCAATGACATATGCCAATCAGTAGAGAAGGCAGGACCCAGCTGCACTTGTCTGAGTCCAGGATCTTTGTCCGCCAGACCCTGCAACTCCCCACCTCCCATCCCCTATATCCCCTTTTAGAATAAATGGCCATTTGGGTAAATGGTAAAAGCTTGGTGGCAACTTGAACTATGCCTGGCACTCTGATAAATGACCCGGGACTTAATTGGGATGCTTGCCAAGAAATAGAGTTAGTGCCATGCGTTTGCAATAGCTCTAAACAGCAGATGGATTGCACATCAATTTATTTAAATAGCAAGACAGCGAGCCTTTCCATGGCCATTACAAGGTGCGGATTGACGCCTGCTAGCAGGGATTTCCCACTGTGAAGCCCTTTAGTCACTCCATGCGGCTTCCCTACTCCATTATGCCTGTTAAATGAATCAATCTTACCTTAATATCATTCTTCAATATTTAATGCCACGTTACAATGCCGCATTTTAAAATCGGTTGGTAAAATAAAAGCAAAGAATTTTCAGCAGCGTGCGCCCCACCTCCTCGGTCTTCACTTTTCTGCATGATTACTGACTGGGGCGAGCTGTTTGCCCCAGGGGTGGGCCAATTAAAACGATTTATTTGCTTGTGTAACAATCTAGGCAGCAGCAAAAGGAACTGCAGTCACAAGACAAAGTAAGCAATTTAAGGCTTACTTCTCGGGTTGAATCCATATTTGTTGTAATGCAGAGCTTGACCCAGAAAATCACTTCGCGACACTTTATCAGCGTGTGTGCCTTGGTGGGAGTTACACTGGGCCTTGTGTGGAAGAAGGGGAGGCTCCACTTTCCAAAAACAATGCCCAGCCCTGCTCCTGGGTGATGCTCGATATGCAAATGTTTGAATTGTTGGATTTGTCCACAGCCAGGGCACTCAAGCCAAATCGTCCACCTCAACTTTGTTGTGGCTGAGAGTTGACCTGGGATTCCACACCAGGATGTGGAGATCTGTTTTTTATCTTTCCCGCCTTCTGCTTTAGATCTGGTACTTGAATATACGCTTTGCAAAGCTTTTTGCGTCTGTGTGTTCATTTGCTCCTGAGATGAACAGAGGAGTGATCTCGTTCACAACCTTGCCTGCGTCTTTCCGGTCCTCTCTTTCTCATTGCCCCCATTTCACTGTCCTCTCTTCTCCCCGCGTACTAAAGTTCATGTAGACGACGGAGGCCTAAATATAAAATGTGGGATTTTTTTCAGCTTTGTGGTTTACCGAAGATGTTATACGGTTGTGTTAGGTATTTAGATAAGTGGGGGCACCGGGCAGATAAGGTGGAGGAGAGGGAAGATGGTCCAGAAGGCGGCATTGTGCCCACCGTCAGCATAAAGGGGCTTCACCTCCCCTAAATGAGTGCCAGCAAGAAACCAGTTAGAGCCCGAAGGCCCCAAGTGCACAGGAGCAGCAAATATGTAACCAGACATGATCCAATTAGCACTGTGGTTTAGGCCCCACCATGGGTTTTTCTGTGTGCATCGTGGGTAAGGACGTGTGCAAAAGGGCACGAACATGACTAAGCTCTCCAGGGCCAAGAGCCATCAGTGTATCAAGAGAGCACCTCTAAGTGAGGGTATAAGAGAAGGGGGCAAAGACCACTGCTATCTGCCCTTGGATCAGCCCACTTCCCGTTCCTGGAGGTGCACTTCCCGTTTGTGAATAAAATCTTTAAAATCTTCCACTACACAACATTTCCATCTCCCCTCTGAATTCTTATCTTTTGGGTAAGACAAGAACTGGGGTCTTTTTCCCTTCCCCTTTTGAGGAAACAGTTGTGGCCTATGGTTTATTTTCTTTAATTTTTTTCCTATCCTTCATATTAACTAAGGGATTCCAAAGTAATCAAGAACATTTTGGTTAAGGAAAATACAAAACCTCAGTTCTATCTTCCAAGAAAAAGAGATATTATTGAAATAAAATTCTCCAAAGATTAAAATTCACACCCTCTAGCATTAAGTAGTAAATTGGATAGCTTTAAAATCTACATATATTAAAATTTAATGATGCTAATATTGGGGATGTTATATGGGAATAGAGGGTCTTATAAAATATTGGGTAAAGTATGTTTAACTGAGAATCAGTAAATCTGGCTTACAGTCCTGGCTCTGTTGCTGTCAACCAGACTCAGAATCTTCCTTAGCCACCTATAAAATGAGAGGTTAAACCAGACCCTTCTTTTTTTTTTTTTTTTTTTCAGTTTTTAGTTTTTAATGAACTTGTAAACAAAAAAGCTCAAATTTCAAAATAAAAACAAAATCCCAGATCATATAGATGTTTACAGTGATTACATTTATCTACGCAACATACATACATGTTCAGTTGTAAGAGGTTAACTAAATTTCTGTGACAAATACGCTTTTTTTTTTTAATGCCAAGAACATTATAGAGTTAATGCAGAGTCCTAAGGATAACCTCGTAGTCACTAAATTTTTCTTAAGTGTTCACTTTAGTTGCTGTTATTTCTAGCCCAGGTAAGCAGGCGGAGTCTTTCACATGCTCAAACACTGGAATCTTTGGTTGCTACCATATCAGCTGGCTTGCAAACAAGAAGCCAACCATTTTCAGAATGTTTTAAGCGAACAACTTGCAAACCCCAGGATGAATAAACCCTAAGAACACACAATTGTGAGCATTTACAACCATCACGACTGCGGCTGAAGACTGTTCATGCCGTTCTTCTGAAAGGAGATCTCAAAAGCAGTACAGTTCAAAACAAAAGGTTTTAACAAAAAAATTGGCATATGCACAATTTCTCCACCAACTTGTGTGTCAACCATTTAGTTTACTTTTCCACTTGAAAAAATGCAATAGAAGACTGGACAGCATGTTTCACCCTCTCAGTTAATACTCCCAATTACAGCGGCTGCAACTCGGGACACAGCGTCACCAATGCCGCCCAGAGCCAGCTTATACTGAAATTAAGTTCTTTACACCAAGTAAATGGTTGTCCACAACCACTGGCCACCGTACATATGAACTAAAATGTCTAGATTTGGGGAGAAACAAATGCTGCTCCGCTCATCTGCTCTGCTCCTTCTGTTCCTCGATTCATGCTTAGAAACCTGTGGGCGTTTGGGCCTGCTGACCCTGCCCACTTGAAGAGGCTGCCTGCTGTGCTCTCTCTGCTTTAACGTTGTCCAGTCAAATGTGTAGTCACGTTGGTGGTTCAGGGTCCTGAAAAGAACGCAGAATAGCTGCCTCGGGTACATGTAATCCGGGGCTTCCTCAAAGCGCAGCCCACGACCATAGTGTAAGTACGTGGCAAATCCTGCAGGAAACCCCTTACATAAAACTTCAGCAGGTGTGGTCATCTTCTTTTCGCTAATTTTCTTTAACTTTTGCTTCTTTGTCGCAGCCTTTAGTCCTTGCCATGGGAGGCTGGTTCTATTAAAATACATCAAAACATCTCCTAGTGACTCCATGTCATCTCGGCGACTCTGTTCAATACCAAGATGTGCACTGATGCTGGCATATCGCGCAGTGCCAGAGAGATTTTTATCTTCTCTGTAAGGTATGTGTTGCCTAGTCCTGTTGTCTCTGTACTTTTTGGCCAAACCAAAATCAATAAGGAATAACTTATTACAGTGACTCCCGATATCCATTAGGAAGTTATCTGGTTTAATGTCTGTGTGTATAAAATTCTTTGTACGCACGTATTCAATTCTACTGATCATCTGGTCGGCTAACATAAGTACAGTTTTCATTGTGAACCTTCTTGAACAGAAATTGAAGAGGTCTTCGAGGCTGGGTCCAAGAAGATCCATGACTGGCACATTGTAGTCTTTCCTGACCATACCACCGTATGTGGGGGATGCCGACCCCACCTTGAAGAACCTTACAGAGTTTGCTCTCGCACAGCAACTGGGGATGCCTGGCCTTCTGAGATTCTAGCTTCCCTGCCGCTTCCTCGCCGTTGGTGATGTTGATCGCCAGGTGAATGTCCCCGAAGGAGCCAGACCCGATCTATTTCCCTCCGGCAATGAACTCGGCCTTGGAGCCGCTGCTGCTCGCCATCCTGAGAGACGAGGATGGAGGCTGGGGCTGAGCCCCGGCACCTCTAAGCGGAGGCCGGAGGCCGCTGGAGCTCGGCCACCGAGCAAGGCTGCTGAGGGCGGCGGAAATGGAAAACGGTGGCTCTTTCTCGGCACTACAGGGACCAGGATCGGCCAAAGGCAACCTGATCACCGCCGCTGTCAGGTTTCTCTTGGCCAGGCGGCAGATTGTTGAGGGGGTTCTGGCGGTTACCGCGGTGAGTTAGGGCGGCGATACCGCTGCCACCACTGCCACCGGCTCCCGCCCGGAGGGGCCCCTGTCACTCCGCCGCCGCCGCCGCCGCCATCTTGTTCTAAACCAGACCCTTCTTACACCCAGTGTGGGCAGCCTGGATCCCGCAAGAAAGGCCAAACCTCCAACCTCAGGCCTCACTCGGAACCACTGTATCAGAATCTGCATATTATCAAGTGATTGGTGCTGCACATGCATAGTCACTGAACTCCAAAGCTCTGTTCTAAGTCTAAAATTCTGGTGTTTTTCTCATTTTAAATCAAGACCTTAACCATCTTCACTGACCTTTCCAAAACCAAATGCTTGTCCTTTGAGAGAATACCTATGAAATGCCAAAATCTGACTCCAATAAACCTGCGTGGACCCAAGCAGGCTACAAGCCACCTGCTCTTGGAGAGGTGCTGAGACAGGAGGGAAGAGCGCAGGGCACAAACATTAAAACAATGACACAGCAATTAACACCAAGATGGCGGAAGATTCAACTCCCAGGAGACCTTGAGCTTCATTATACGCTCATTGTAAAACAATAGCTGCTAAACGGCCCTCCCACAGGTGCCAGAACAATTTCAAGGCTGAGCATAAAAGGTCAAATAGTAGGTGATGGCCCAGTTCCTGGGAATCCTAGCCCCTTCCCCAAAGTAGTTGGAATAATCCTTTCATTTGTTACCATATGCAGTTACCGAGACCATAAAACTTAATGACCCTCACACCTCATGGTCGCTCTCGAGTTCTGAGACAGCCCGCACTCTCTCTGTGGAGTGTGTATCTCCTCAGTAAATCTGCCTTTACTCAACTACGGCTCACTCTTGAATTCTTTCCTGCACAAAGCCAAGGATTGTCCCTTGATGGGGCACATCCCAGGGGCTTGCCTGGGGCCTGGCCGTCCTCTCACACCCCACTTTCCCCTATATCAGCGCTAGTTTGGACTGTTCACATTTGTGCATCTTCTCATGGGGTTATGGCTTCCTTACAGCTCCCCACCCAACAGAGATGACTTAGATTTGGAGACATGAAGACAGCACAAGGCTCACCATGCGTGCCAGCTGCTAACTTAAGGAAGGGACATGCCGCCCTGTGTGGGAGGCAGTCCAGGCAGGTGCAGGAGCTCCCTTCTGCTCTCTTTGCCACTTGTTCAGGCTCACAAGGAGAGCAGGCTTCTTCCGATGCCCCAAGAAGACTCAGGCAGAATCATTCTTCAACAGCAAAAGTTCAAAATGCCATTTCAAATAACTTTCAATAAATCAAGATGGCTGAACTCAAGGGAAAAAAAGGGAATGGAAGTTCAGAAACTCATACACAGAAAGAGATTGCAGATTTATTATCCACAGGTGTGATTAAGGAAACGTAACAGGGAGAATGCAATCCAATCTAAAATTCAAGATGGAATTACTTTGATTGACATGATGGGAAGGTCAGCATGACTTTCTGGAGAGTGACCTGTAGAAAAACAGGCAATTTGTAAAAGAATGATGATTTGGAAGTGAAAGTTGTTTCTTAGAAATTATTTTTGTACACTCTTTTGCACCAGCTCCAAGTTTAAGAATTCATCCAAAAAGAATGTGTTGAAATGCCCTGGTAGGATAATTTCAACTTGTTTTCTCTCCCTTTTTAGGCAGACTTTGTTCCACTTGCTTATTCAGATATTGTGTGAGCAGTTTTTTCTGTTATTTTGATAGAATCCAATGTTCCTCACTCTCCAGGACTTGCCAGTGCAAAGCAGGCTTTTTTGTCTCTGCCAACTTTCTAATTCAAATATTGTAGCTTTTTACTGGTTTCTAGTGAATCTCTTGATTATGATTCTACTAATATGTAACCTTTTAAATTTCACTAGGACCCATTCTGTATACCCTTAGTTTAGAAGTGCCTGGGTACCTGTATCCAGAAAGTAGTTCTTCTTTGTGGGTGAAACAGATGGAAAATAATTAATTTTCCCCTCCATTGTCAGATGGCACAGAACTCTTAAACAGCATTCATAGGCTTATGCCAACAGCCTGCACGGAAGGGGCTTTCCACTGCCCAGAGATCTGTATTTGTGTTTTACAAAGAGGAGGAGGCACTTCCTGAAACAGGATCTTCAGTATTCTACTCATCACAAATAAATTATTGTTCGTCGTACTGTGAATATTTTAATGGCTTTTATGAACGCAGGCAACTCAAAGCTCATGGGCTCCTTCTATCTGCAGATTCTTGGCTTTTTTAATTCACCCTGGGAGATAATAATAATAAATAAAGTGTTACAAATAAGAAAGCCAAGGCTCAGTAAAGTAATTTTGCAACCATAGAGGTTTAGGACCTTATCCGTCCTCTAGTCTGATTATCTATTTCTACAAATATGAAAATAAGTCCAGAGTGCTAAAGCAATTTGGGCTTAAGTCACGCAAATTGTTTTTCATCTGTTTTGCTACAGTGCTTTCTCTGGTTTCTGAACAACTATTATGCCTGTTATCGGTACCTCTAGAATTTAATCACAAGGTAAAGCCTTGTGACATTTTTTGTTTGTGCATTGTGGTAAGCAGATTCTAAAACGTCCCCCCACCCCATGACCCCCACCTTTTGGTATTCATACCCCTGTGTAATCCCTTCCTACTGAGTGAAAGCAGGACCTGTGACTTGCTTCTCACCAACAGAATGCAGCAAAGATAATGGAATATCATTTTGTGATTTTGTTACACAGGATTGTAATTTCTGACTTGCTGGCAGACATTCTTTGTGATTCTCTCGTGCCAGCTTTGATGAAATAAGTGCAGAGAAGGGAAGAGACTTTTTCCCTCTACCCTCCTAGGTTTTCCAGCTGAGGCTCTGTAAATTAGACTGAGAGAAGACAGATTAACGACAGAAAGACAAACAGAAGTTTACTAACACGTGCATGCATCATGCATACACATGGGAGTGCTCAGTGGTGGTTGGAACTGGGGCTTTTATAGCATCTTAGCAAAAGAATAATGAATTATCGGAGAAGTGTCAAAACAAAGGAAAAGGAATTTGAGTTTCTAGGATTGGCAAATTGTGGGAAGGTAAATATATGGAGGACGTAGTGGAAGATAAGGGCTGGTAAGCGCAGTTCGTCATGTAGATTCTTCCTTCAGCACAGTCTCTAGGCTGATAAGGGGCTGTGTTGTCTCTAGCGATTAACTTCTGTCCCTCCTGGTAGAAAAGGGAGGGGAGAAAACTTTACAAATGGATGCCCCGCTTTTAGGCAAACAGGGGGAGGGCAGTGAGCTTTCCTTGTATCTGATTCTTCTCAGTTTCCTTCAGTGCGAAGGAACCCTTATGCCCAAGTGACATTTCTGGAGGGACAATTCGCTCCCCTTCATCAGCCACCATATGGGGAAGCGCGCATGGCAAGGACCGGAGGGGGACCTCCAGCCAACATCTGAAAAAGAGATGAGTTCCTCAGCATGACAGTTCACAAGCAACTGGGTCCCGCCGACAGACACATGAGCTTGGCACCAGATCCTTCCTCACTGGAGGCAGATGAGACCTCTGGTTGCGATCTTGGCTGTGGCCTCGTGAGAGACCTCAAAGCCGAGGTGACAGGTAAGCCACGTGCAGATTTCTGACTCACAGATTGTGACTAATAAATGTGCTGTTTAAGCTGCTGAATCTGTGATACTATGATAGATAACAGTGGATAACTAATCTATGATGATGAATTTTTACCCACTTAAATAATTTGTTCAGAAAGACAGCACTGTATAGCAATTCTAAATCAAAACATGAGATTCGAATAATTAGGTTCAAGACCTTGGACACATCACTCATTAAAGCACTTTATTACATTACAAGCTCCTTAAGGGTAAACCTCTACATTATACTTCTTTGATTCCCATTTACTTGGCAATGTGCTTTCTCAGAACGTGGAAACTACTAATGTTTTTTTTTTTGACAAATTAATTTTCTTTCCTACCAGAGTCATGTGAAGTTGTCCACTAAATTTCTTGGATTATTTGTTGTAAAGCAGATTACGTTAAATTAGAAGGTTACATTAAATCACATTTAATAGAGGAGAGAAAAACTGAGACATCCTGAATACCCATCAATGAATTGGAAAAGGAGTTAAATTATTGTGCATCCAGAGGAGGGGTCAAGATGACATAACAGGAGGACACTGACCACACTTCCTCTGAGGAACACATTAAAACTGCAACAACATGTCGAGAAACTCTGGCTGAGAACTACCTGAAGACCAGCAAAATTGCTCTTCTAACACTAAGGCTGTAAAGAAAGAACCACACAGAGTCTGGTATGAATGGAGGGAAGCAATCTAATCAGGACCTGCACCCCAAGTGGGTGACCTAGAAGAGGAGAGGGGGGAACCAGGGATCCTCCCTAAGGAGCAGGGGTTATGAGTCCCCTATTGTGAGTCCAACACCAGGAAGACAGGCCCCTTTAGCAAGTTTGAAAACCAGAGGGGCTCATCAGAGGGCTATAGGAAACCAAGACTAGTCTTGAAGAGCATGAGCCCAGACTGACTTGCTCCCAGTCCCCAGTGCAGGGGCGGCTGATTGAAAGCAGCCTGGAGCTCTGACTGGCTGGCCGGGACCACCCAGTGCACACCCCAGCCTGCATCAGCCGGCGTTAGGCTCCTCCTCTACCACCTCCTGCTCCAGTACTGCTCCCACTAAGGGGGAGGCCACCGCCGCCAACATGTGTGCACACACCAAGGGAAGAGCAGGGCCACCTTGGACCTGGCCCTGCCTCCAGCCAGTGTGGAAACCACATTGCCACTGCGAGCACTCAAGCACCAGGGAAATAGCTGAGCCAGCTCAGGGCCTGGCCTACCTATAGCCAAAGCTGAGATCCAGGGCAGCTCAGAAGTGCTGCTCCAGTCCCACTGGAGCACTGCCAATCGAGGTGAAGACGACCACCATGCCTGGAAGGAGCCCAGCTCCCTCAGGGCGCCTGCTCCTGCCTCTCAGTCCCTTCCCCTCACCTCTCATAAGGTAGCAACTGCCATTTAGCCTAGGAGAAGCCCTGGTTCACACCAAGCTGTGGCTCTAGCCCCTTGGATCCCAGTCCTACCTCCCACCAAGGCAGTGGCCACCAGCACACCCCAGGAGAAGATGCAGTCCATGCTCAGTTCAGATCCAGCTCTCCCACCAGAGCCACTGGGGACACACAGACTATATAGGGACACACCCATACGGGGATACTCCTTCAAGACCATGACAGGTAACTGTTTCAACTGATTTCATAGCACAGACAAAGTCCAAAAAAAAAAAAAAAAAAAAAAGAAGAAGACAGAGAAATATGTTTCAAATAAAAGAACAAGATAAAAAAAAAACTATTGAAAAAGAGATAAATAATTTGCATGATAAAGAGTTCAAAGTCACAGTAATAAAAATGCTAACTGAACTTGGGAAAAGAATAGAGGAACACAGTCAGAACTTCAGCAAAGAACTAGAAAATACTTTTTAACAAGAACCAGTTAAAGCTGAAGACTACAATAACAGAAAAATACACTAGAAGGAAGTAACAGCAGATTAGGTGACACAGAAGAATATATAAGTTATCTGGAAGATAGACTAGTGGAAGTCATCCACAGACAGCAAAAAGAAAAAAAAAAATTCAGTGAGCATAGTTGAAGGGAAATCTGGGACAACATCGAGCATACTGGCATTTGCATTACTGGGGCTCCAGGAAGAGAAGAGAAAAAGAAAAGGGCAGGAAATCTATTTGATGAAATTATGGCTGAAAACTGCCTTAACCTGAGGAAGGAAACAGATATCCAGGTCCAGGAATTGAACAGTCCCAGACAAGATGGAGCCAAAGAGATTCATATCAATACATAATATAATTAAATATCAAATCTTAAAATAAAGAGAGAAATTTAAAGGCAGCAAGAGGAAAAACCAGAAATCACATACAAGGAAACTCCCATAAGGTTATTGGCTGATTTTTCAGCAGAAACACTGTAGGCCAGAAGAGATGGCATGATACGTTTCAAGTATCATGAAGGGAAAAAACTTGCAACCTACCACCTCTACCCAGACAGTGTATCATTCAAAACAGAAGAGATGAAGAGTTTCCCCAACAGGCAAAAACTAAAAGTTTCTCACCACTAAACTGACATTACAAAAAAATGTTAAAGGATCTTCTTTAAGTGAAAAAGAAAAGGCTATATCAAAAAAATAAGAAAATATAGGGAAGGAAAATTCTCACTTTTGAAGGTAAATATATAGTAAAGGCACCCTTGTACAGTAATAAAAACGTTATGGTATTGGAAGAAAAAACCAAAAACATAGACCAATGGAACAAAATAGACACTCCAGAAATATGTCCATGCACATATGCTCAATTAATCTATGACAAAGGAGGCCAGAATATACAATAAGAAGACAGTGTCTTCAATAAGTGGTGTTGGGAAAACTGAGCAGCTTCATGTGAAAAAAAAAATGTAATTAGAACATTTTTTCACACCATGTACAAAAATAAACTCAAAATGGATTAATGACTTAAATGTAAGACCTAAAACCATAAAACTCTTAGTAAACAAAGGCAGAACACTCTTGCCATTCATCTTAGCAGTATTTTCTTGGAAATGTCTCCTAAGGCAAGGGAAACAAAAACAGAAATACACAAATAGGACCTAATCAAACTTAAAAGCTTTTGCACAGTGAAAGAAATGGTCAACAAAATGAGAAGGCATCCTACAGAACGGGAAAGGATATTTGCAAATGACATGTCTGATGAAGGATTAATGTCCAAAATATATAAAGAGCTCATACAACTCAATATCAAAAACTACAACTCAATATCAAAAACTACAACCCAATTAATAAATGAGCAGAAGATTAAATAGGCAGCTTTCCAAAGAAAACATACAGATGGCCAACAGGCACATGAAAATATGCTCTATATCACTAATCCTCAGGAAAATGCATACGAAAACCACAACAAGATATCACTTCACACTGGTCAGAATGGCCATCACCAAAAAGCCAAGCAATCACAAGTGGCGGTGAGGATGTGGAAAAAAGGAAACCTTAGTACATTGTTGGTGGAAATGTAAATTGGTGCAGCCTATAGAAAACAGTATGGAGTTTACTCAAGAAATTAAAAATAGAACTACCATATGATCCAGCAATTCCATTCCTGGTATATAACTGGCAAAAACAAAACACTAATTAGAAAAGATACGTGCACCCCAATGTTCATACCAGCATTTACAATGTGGAATCTAAAAAAATAAAATCAACGAATATAACAAAACAGAAACAGACTCCTAGATACAGAGAACAAACTAGTGGTTGCCGGTGGGAAGGGTGGTGGGAAGAGGGGCAAGACAGGGGAAGGGGATTAACAGGTACAAACTACTAGGTATAAAATAAATAAACTACAAGGTTGTGATGGATACCACAAGAAAAATAGATAATATTTCACTGTAACCTTACATGGAGTATAACCTATAAAAATTGTGAATCACTATTCTGTACACCCAAAATTAATAAAATGTGTAAATCAACTATAAATCAATTAAATATTTTTAATTTAAAAAATGATTGCACATCCATATCATGAAACACCATGTCATTATTTCAAATAATTAGTGAGCTCTCTATCTACCAATAATGTATATTGTTAAATTTGTGGGAAACATGCAAAACAGTCTAAAAATGACCTAATTTTTTGAAGGTATGTGCACATAAAATGAGTAGGAAGTTACATGTCAAACTACTGGCAGTGTTAGTGGAGAGGAGAGGGAGGAAAGACAAAGGTTTTATCATAAACTGTATAAAGTTGAAAAGACCGCATTTTGTTAATGTATTATAGAAATGTTGTGATTTTTAAAAATCAGTAAAAACTAATTTTTAAAAACACAAAGCCTTGTCCTCTTCTGGGTTGCTTCCTTTCAGTCCCTTCCAAATGACAGAATCTGGAACGGGAGCCTGTCTTCCCCCTACTTTGGAAGGAACTCTTGGAAAGGAGTGAGAAGGCGCTACATACTGTGGGGTAGGAGGTGTAACATGGGAAACTTACTAGCTTTTTTTTTTTTTTTTTTTTTTTTACATTTCTGTACCACACTGAACTGACATAAAAAATTTTTCAGAAAATGTTTGGAAATTGAGAGATAGTTGAAATAAATGGTTTATAATCATCGTTTTAAATCTGGTGTGATTATATGCTTTCGGATGAAATGCAACACATGAAGCTCTTATTTCGAAGTTACATGCTGTAGCGTTGACCCAGTGGAAGTTGTCTAGCAATGAAGCAACATCTGATTGTGAAGTGGCTGAAATCTTACCATTGCTCAAAGGGGGAAAATAAAATGCACACACTTCTCTTGTTTGGAGATTAACTGATGACTTCCTCACTATTACATCAAACACATTTCAGTGGCTCTTCTGCAGTGAGCTATGGGACATTAAATTGTTCACATAAAACTTTGAATAAAACACCCAGGGTTGAGCTAGAAGACCTTAAAATTCCAGCTGTGACTTTCTGCGCTTTCCTGATTCCACAGTTCTGTCTCTACGGTGATGTTTTCATTTCATAACGTTAAATCATGATTCCCCATAGGTGATCTGTCCTTTTGACCTACACAGCGCCCAGCTCCCAAGTTACCAAGTCCCCACAGCACACCCTACTAACCCTAAAACACTCAGGTGTGTCATGCGATTAAATAAGAGGGATCAAGCTTGGGGATTATGCTACTGTAAGAAAACCCTAGACTTCTCTCCCTGGAAATCATTTTCTTGATAACAGTGGTATGAAACAGCAGCTTGTACACAGCAGTCAATTCACATACCGCCATAACTGAGCCAACTGAACCATAGACGTGAGGACTGCATGACATATAAAATCCCCAAGATAGCTTTTAAAAGTAAAAACAATAAAATAGATTTTTTTCATTTATCTCTGGGAAGGAAGACGTATGTGGCAGAACAAATCTGAGAGTGGTATTTCAATAGCACAAACTGGGTATATATGAGTTGATTCTAATATATGAGACTTAATGTAGCTATTAAAACTATTGCCATTAGTGGAAAAAGGAGCTATTTTTTTTTAAGTCTCCAGCTAGAATTTTGGACTAAAAAAATGCACCATTTTCTAAGATATTTACAGCTAAACAAATAATTAAATGAGCCTCAGTTACCATAGTTGCCGGGTTGCGTGTTCAGTTAGGTTGAAATACCAGAGAACGTACTCTTAAATGTCACACACAGAATGATTTCCTTGAAAAATATTACATCTATGTAATTAAATCATAGGTAAAGCTTTGTGAGTCTTTTTTTGTTTGTGAATTGTAGTAAGCAGATCTTAAAGTGGGCCCCCAGTCATCCCTGCCTCTGGGATACATGCCCTGTGCAATCCTCTGCCCTTAATTGTGAATGGCACCTGGGATTTGCTTCAAATATCCTTTCATGATTCTGTTGCATAGGATTCAAACTTCAGTCGAAACTAGATAACGTGAAAATGCTTATATTATTCATATACGCTTCACATGCCGGAAATTATCAGCTCTTACGGCAATTGTTTTTGGAAACACTTATGTCATTATTATAATTATTATTCCGATTCCCAAAATGATATAAAAATTACTCAAGAAAATGAAAGCAGGTTAACTGAAATCAGAAACATTAACCAGGTAACACCATGCTACTACCTGTAAAAAAAAGTTTTATTAAAATATATTTTGGTGTCAATGTAAAAAATTAAAATAGAGACAGAATTTTAAGCTCACACACGGTGAAATATCCCCTATTTTTAGGTTTTTATATAAGGATATATTAAAATTGGTTTTAAGAGTCCAAAGGAATAGAGAGATATAATTTCGTGTTAGAGAATCTCATTTTTGTGTAATTCTCTCAAACAGCACCATCTGCCAACGTCTGTCCTTGAAGATGGTATCATAGCCCCAGAAATAAACTAACTTCACCTGGTATTTTTTTTTCCAGTGGACTTTGGCACAAATTGTAACAATTTTTTCACCCATAAGCTATCTTTATTTTAAAGTTAGATGTCAAATCCTCAAATTGTTAGACACTTAGCTTCAAACGATAAGGAAGCAACCGGTACTTTTATGAGTGGAACTGAAAGTGACCTGGAGGTTGTCTGGTGACCTGGCATCCTGGGAATTTATGAGCCTGCTTTGTGGGGGACACTTGAGTTTTCCCTGCTCAACCTACTGTTGTCGATCTATAACTGAGTATTGAACCGGGAGATACGAACTTGGCACATTTAAACTGCTGATTCTTAAAAGTTAAATGGGAATAAGAAGCTCTAAAATGTTGGAACTAGAAGATTTTGGAACTGAAGAGGAACTTGGAGATTAATCAGTTTGACTTCCTCATTTTAAAAATGAATAAACTGAAAATTTTATTTATTGCAACCCATGTTGATTCATTCTATCTTAGTGGAAAATATGACCAGAGAAGTGAAGTGCTCCTTTCAAGGTTGCAAAGCTTGTGTGTCAGGAAGCTACAATTCCAGCTGCAATCTGTCCGACTCTAAAACTAATTCTCCACTCAAGACACTCTTCTGTCTTTCGTAACAATCGTCAGAAGCAAGAATCTAACTCAGAGGAATGCAAGAACAGAGAGGTCTTTAGAAAGGAGACAAAAGAAACCCTGAAACAGTGTAAGATGGACCTTCACAGAACACAGCATATAAGAAAGGCTTTTCCCTCAAAGTATAATTCTCAAAATATTCAAAATACAACTAAATTCAAATATATGGCGACCATGTGTCAAAGATTTGTTTAACTCATTAGTGATGGAGCCGGCAGAATGGTAAAACTGGTTCAAAGGGCATTTGCAGAACAGGGGTTTATACAGTCAGCCAGGAAAGCGGTGATGAAACAAATGTGATAAATTAGATTTTTAAAAGCTAGTTTATATCTATGAGACAATAAAACCGTAATCTCTGGGTTTATTTTTTCTACTAAAGAATGCAATTAGTTACTACTGGTAAAAATCATTTGTAACTTAACAGTCATCTAACTACACAGAGTTCAAGCCATCATCAGCAGTAAAGAGTAAATCAAAGGTTTTTTTTTTCTCTAAAGAATTAGATCGTCTTTTGGTAAATCTGTTAGAGAACACTCCAGAATGATATTGAAATGATATACAGTCATCCTTTTGCTTTATTTCCAAGTTTTGATAACTTTTCTTAGCGGCTTTTTTTTTTTTTTTTTTTTTGCCCAGGGATGAGAGATTGCTCAAGAGAGGGAGTTCAGCAGATCTGTGGACCAGAAAAATATCTGGGCCCCACACCCAGAGAAAAGTACAAGTACTCGGAGAAAGCCCAAGGGCTCATCAGAATTTGAAATGATGCCAACTCAGTGTTCTTGGGTCAGAAGTAGCTCGGTTCAGTACGCCTTCCCACACATGGCAAAAAAGATCAAGGCCAAAATCCTGAACCAATCAAGCTAACCAGTTACTAGCTTTTATTCAGAAAGAACACATCTGATCCAATTATGTCAACCTTTACTCCAGCACCCTCAGGAAGGCGCAATTCAGTAAAAGCGTTCTACAGGAAAGCAGCAGTACAGTCCAGGAACCTGTTTCCTGGTGGAATGATCATCCACGGGAAAATGTTAAGTTTCTACATAAAGGGGCGAATAGCAGACCCTTCCTCAGAGTATAGCCACCTGGCAGCTATGGGTTTAAGGTTATGCTACTTGACCAGCACTTGAGGGAGGGTTACTGTTTGATCCCAGTTAGGTATAGAGCAAAGTCTTCTGATGATGAGCCATACTGGGGATGGGGCTGACCTTCTCATAAAAGCTGAGGAGGCAAGCAAGAATGTGAACACAAATTTAGAAAAGACCATGCTCTCTCTTCCCAGAGGTAATCCACAGGATCAACCTCATGCTGGGCCATCAATCTGCTCTAAGAGTAATTATGTGTTCAATGGAACACCAGCCAACTGGACACTGGCACTTGGCAAAAAGATGTTCTGGGCATCTCCATCCTGTTCTGAGGGCAAATGCATTTTTACTCAGTTTTCATTTTGCTTCTTGCCTCAAAATCTGTTCTTGCACTTGATCTCTGAGCCCTTGACTTTGATTCCTGAATGAGGCTCTTGGATCTGCTGGCAGATCTGACTTACTCAGTTTAAAAATCATAAAGCTTGAAGGATTCATCAAGAACAAACGTGCCTCTCCAGCCTGAAGTCTTTCCATGCTGCCAAGTCACTGTCAGTGTGCAGAATTATTTTTTTGTTTGTTTAAAGCCTCTAATAAATAAAAAAGGGCTGTTCTGTAATAGACATCTGTTTTAATATACTTTTTGTATTCTCTTATACTTGCAAACAATAATTTTAGTCTAATTTTAGTTTTGGAAGTGTTATCCAATTAGTAACTTTGAACAGATAGCTATTAATTTAGAATATGGTGATGTATTAGATTGAGCCATATGAAATTGCCTTTGGTGGGGAGGGTATAACTCAGTGGTAGAGAACATGCTTAGCAAGAAGGAGGTCATGGGTTCGATTTCCAGTACCTCCATTAAATAAAAAATAATAATAATAATAAGTAAACCTGATTACCGCCCCCCCTCCCCAAAAAAGAAATTGCTTTTTATGGGTCAAAAACAATTATCAATTTCTTAGAGTACAGCCCAGTAGAATTTACCACGAACCAGACCATCTCCCAGTCTGAACCTTATTCTAAATAATTAAACACAGAACCCCATGGAATTAAGTGTGTATATGTGTCTCTCTGTCCATCTGGAAATAGGTACCTAGGACTTCTAAGAAATACTGATTTCATCTAATAACGTTCCTAGCAATTAAACGAGGTATATGTCTCCTCTCTCTGAAAAAAAAAAAAAAAAAAGAGAAAGAAATTCATTCACTGAAGGAATGAAAAGCCATCTTTTTCCTCTACTTCAGTTGAGACAAAGTCAGAATTTTTCAAATGCAACATAAATCATAAAGTAGAAGAAAAGTCACAAAACCATGCCAAATAATGTTTATAAGTGTAGTCAATTTCTAATGTAGCTTTAAATAAGCTACAAATAATATTTGCTCATGGGAATTAAAATTCCTTGTCCTTTTTCTCATGTTTATCTGAGGACCCCTGCCTGGAAAAACTAAATAAATCACCTGTTCTCCATCCATAGTATTTCTCCTTTCCAGATTTCCTTTTCTAAAACCTCCTGTTCCTTTTCCTTATTGTGGGGTGTCAAAGAGTCTCCAGGGACCATTTATCTTTCTTCCCTCCGTTTCAAAGTTAATATGTTCAACTATATTCAATATCTTGTAGTAACCTACTATGAAAATGAATATATGTATGTATATGTACGACTGAAACATTATGCTGTACACTAGAAATGGACACATTGTAAACTGACTACAGGTCAATAAAAAAAAGTTAATGTGTTCGAAGGAAGTCATTAGATTCATTACTCTCATTACTGTCCATACTACGTCTTAGAGGAAAAGCGGAAGTAAATGCCAGCTCCAGCAACACGTAACTGTCTATTCAAGAGCTATTCCAAAACTAACGTAACTCTCTGTACTGCCAGTGGAATTGTGCCCGATAATTGTAAATGCTTCTGAAAAGCAGACTGACAGTCAGAAGTCTATTTTAGCTTCTCAGTGACTCCTTACTATGAATGTGCCATTCTCTATACCAACGAGGAAAGACGAATACCTGTTTCTTAAAATATACAATATAAAGGCTAAGGAGTTTGAGGATCTGAGATCACGGATCGAGCTCCATCAGTGCCCTAGTAAATGCTGAACATTGATCGGCAGTAAAGACAGGAGCAAGCCTGAAACTTGATAGAGCAGGACACAGACCAATCACAGGCAGTCATACAAGACCTGAATTTGAGGGCAGTATCATGCAGTATAATTTGAGGGACAAATTTAGTTTCCCAGCTCGTACGCTCAATGTAAAAAATATCTGCATATAGTCTCTTTCCCCCTGGATTTTTTTTTTTTTTTTTGGTCTTAGGAGAAAATGGACTCACCCTAGAGATTCAATGTATCTAATTTCTTCTGAATATAAATATTAGTTTAACTCAAAAATGGTCTCCTTGTTTCTTTAACACAGTGAGAAAAAAATTAAGAAATATGACAAATCATCTAAGAAGAGCTGATATGTTTACAAGATCTTCCTTCTGAAGGGGCAATTGTAAACTAATTTAAAATTTTAATAAAACATCTGCACTTTATCTTAAAGGAGACAGAGCCTCCTACTCTGTTCATGCTTAATGTAGATAGCTGCAAAACGTAGAAACGTTTGAAAATGTTTTTGAGAAAACAATTAACTCTTGTTCTTCTCTCTTGCTGTACTGGCCGATGTCTCACCTCTTCCTTGGCATCTTATCCAGTAACTGTTGTCTCACAGCGGGCGTTCTGCCAGCGGGAGAATCCTCCGGAGCCCCTATTCTAGAATTACTATGGTTTGGTTCTTCCCATAATTCTTGTGTATGTTGCTTAAGATGTTCTTGGTATCACACACCAAAAAGTGACTCCCTAGCTTAAACAGAAGAAAGGTTTTATTGAAAGGGTCCGGGGGGGTATCTCACAGACTTGAAGACGGAACTAAACACTCCAGACTTGGTAAGTTAAGGAAGTGGGGCAGTTGAAGGTATCGTGGCAGCTGGAGTTTATGCACCTTCTCTCAATTATCACGTGGCAGGTCAAAGAGAAAAACGTGTCACCGTGCAACTGAAAAAGAAACGTAGATTGGGAGAAAACAGGCTGAAAAATGGAATTTTTACGGACAGGATAGAGAATAATGAGTTCCTTCATTATATTTATCTATTCTTAAATGAATATGTATTGTATAACTTTAGGAGTTTGAAAGTAAAACATCTCTCAGTCGTGGGATTATGCCAAGAATGACATCTTTGAATACATTATCCATAGTGTTCGTTAACAGTGGCGGGTAATGACCCAATGTTCTCCTAGAGAGACAGGAAAGCCATTCACTCCTCTGTAAGGTGTTGATTCTCTGCAGCTTTTGCGCCTGAAATTGGCAGAAATTTCACTGCCCCAGGAAAAGTCCAGTCTCTCCTCTCTGCCCCGCTTTCCTCCTGCAGAAAGAACTGACTCCTTTAACTGCTGTTTCTTTTCTATTATTTTGCTACCTCTCCCATGCAGTTCCCATAGGAACTCAGTTCTAGAAGACCCTGTTCTTCTTCCAACACTGTTTTGTTGGATCATGAGGACAGGGGATGTTACCGCCTTCTGCGGGACAGGAAAGGGAATTACAACTGTCTCAACAGGAAAATAAAATTTTACAGTGGGGAATATTGGTTAGAGAACAGCATAAAGAAGAAACAGCCCTCAGTTTTTAATGCGATTCAAATCTGATGGCAGGGATGAGATATTCTCCATCCATCCTAAAAGAAAGCGCAGGATGTAAACAGTATATACAAGCTAATTCCATTTGTGAACATATATTTACGTATTTATATTACCATCTTCGATTTGGGTCACCCCCAGTTTTTTTTTTTTTTCTTTTTGCTAATCAGGGTTTCCTGCTTTGTTTTGTTGCTTTTCCTTAAATAAACTTGTGGTATTTTAAGCATTAAAAAGGTAAAAAGGTAACTGCAGGTGGGTTACACATTGGCAGGAAGAGACCACGTACACACAAACCCCCTGCTGTATTTTCCCAATTTACCAGCCAAGATTTCAGAAATCATGGAAGCAAAGTAGCTGCTTTGAGTAGAAATAGATGCGGCTGACCTTGGCCTGGCTTTTCCCTCACCCCTGGGTTCCCTACAGGGTATGCAGCTGGCCTGCGACATTTGCTGGCCAGAGAAAACCCTAAAAGAGCTGGGGAGAAACAAAAAGAATAAAATTCTTGCTGTACCACTGTCACACTTGATGCGACGCTGATCGTTAGTTTGGTCCTAGGACATGGTTCAGAAAGCCATTTCCCTCAGTAACACTGCAACAGATTCCAGCAGCTCCCTCAAGTTCACGGTGGTCATTTACAAACATATATCATATCTTTAAACCTGCCATTATCCTAGTCAGTATAAGTGTTGCATTAACCTCAGAGTACGTGCACAATACGGTCCTAGATAAAACGGGGCCGGAGGCCAACGACTCTGCCACGCATCCATCCATAAAACCTGCTCGTGTCCCCTTTTAAGGGTTTTAGGCTCTGAGTAATCACTACCCACAGTGAAAGCTCAGGATTCCCCTTCACCCAGCATGTTTCCTGACCTTCCTCTTTCTTCCTGCGTTCCATTCCCTTTGTGTTGTTCAGCCCTTTCAAGGGGACCCAGCTGGATTTTAAGACTTCAGCCTTCCCTCGAAGACAGAGCTGTCCTTGCCTGCCCCGCACTCGGCTGACCCCAGAGTAAGTGGATGATAGTGATTGACAGAGGACTGGAGGTGAAAATATGGCTGCCCATCCAATACAGGGGAAAAAAAAAAAAATAGCCTTGAACTAATTCGTAGTGGTTAAAGATACACCGCCAAAGTAATTGGGTGCCTCAAAAGCAATGCCACCAAAAGTGTGCTGCAGCTTATTCTTTTGGAAAAATTTTTGAAATGAGCACTATGGTCCCCCTTTGGTAAAATAATGAAAAATTATTACCTTTTTGCCCATCTGCGTTTTCTATTTTTTTCTTAAATAAATCCATATTCCTTCCACCATCTTGAAAGTCTAAAAAGTGAAATCATAGCTTCGAAAGTGAATTGGACTATCAACCCATCATTGCCAAACACAAGTTATTTCTAAACACCTTTATTAAACATATGGCTATGTTCACAGTGCTTGGAAAGTACACCCTGCCACAGGAATGCCCAGCACCATCTACACCAGGTGTCGTGAGGACCGGGACAAGGAACAAAGCAATGACTCTGCCATGTGCTCCTATAAAGTATCTTGCTTTTCCTCATTTTTTAAAATTCCCAGTAAAAGTAAAGTAACCCTTATGACCAAACAGAAAGCCTCTGCTCCCTTTTTATTTCTAACGTAGCAAGATCTTCTCCCCACCATCCCCGGTTTCAAGTATTCAATTCTTTCTGACATTTCGTCTTTAGTTCCCTGCAGTTACAGCTGGGTTTTTTTTTTTTTTTTCTCCCCTCTAGCTTCTGCCTGCCCCTTTAGGTGGTCCCATTCTTTCTCTAATTATGTGGAACCAATGCACTTTCCTGGATTCTGAAGGCACATTGAATGGCAGTGACCTACCAGAGGGGATATGAAGGGGACATGTGCCTGCTTCCTCTAGCCAGAAAATGTCTTCATCTCATTAGCTGACATTAGAATTGAGAGCAAGACGAGGCCTCGCCGAATCCGAGTGCACATCCCCAAAACTACACTACTGCAAATATATTTATAGATTACTAATATGGGAAAAGCCAGGACACCAATAGTACGAATTTATCATGCCGTTTTTATAAAAAGAGATACTTACACTCCTTTTTAAGTGAAGAGACATAATGAATAGATTTATTTCATTTTTATTATCTCCATTTTCTAATTATTCTCAAATGAATGTGGAGTACGGATGGTTTTACAGTTTTGATGGTGAACTATTACCTCTGAAACAGAGCACACCGTATCTGGTTATGATAATAATCACAAATAATTTGTTGAACAGATCATCACCAGCAAATGTTCATTAACCTCAAGTTGCTGGTTCCTGGTACCACCTGGGTGCCTGGGTGTCAGGGCAGTGAGGTCTGGAAATTCCGTGCTCAAAGCTTCTCTCGACTTCCCTTTCCTTGGCTTTCAAAATTTCCAGGTCAAGTAACCTCTACCACCACAGTGCAACCCCAGACTTCCTGTTTCTATCTCTTTTCCTCCTATAACAAAACCAAACTCTCTCTTCCTGGTTTCCCATTTCCTCTTGCATTTCCCCTACTGTTTCCAGACAGATCCACTATTATTTTTAAATGTCAGCATGTCCCTTTATATGAGACCCAGTGCGGTCTGCCTCCTGTAAGGCCAGTGCTGTCTGACCCTAGGGTAAAGTGAACAGGAGTGCCTGCTTTGGACCAGAAACTGAATTGCTTCCCCGATTTTTCCTTCCAGGAAAAAAAGTCTTAAGATGATTAAGTTTGTTTACAGCAGAACATAAAGGAAAAACGGTACCACATTAGTAGATAATTCTAACCAGATGCCTCTGAAATACATTCACAGTTCATTGATTAGAGGAAAAAGCAGAACACAAACTATTCTCATCAAAAAAGTGAATTCATGTTTTGTAAAAAGAAATATTAACAATGCTATCTAATTTCTGGGGAAATGAATTAATTTCCTCTTTATGTTCCTCTCTGTTTCATAACTTCCTCAAACCAACTTGAATTATTTTATAATTTTTAATATTCTAAAGGAAAGACTATTACCTGCAGCATTCCAGGTGACCACATGTGGAGGAGAGCACGCCTTCTCCTGCGCTTACCGTGTGCTCCGTTTTATTTAGGCAACAGTATGAACTTAACGGGTTCCAGGCAGCCACACAGAGCTGGGCAAATGCAGTCATTCCTGGCCTGGCTTTTTCCTCAGGCCTGGCTTCTCCATGGGACTGGTGGTCCCTCTGATCAGCATTGAGAAAACAGCCAAATTTTTATTATCAAGAAGACAAGAGATAACCAATGTTATCGAGGATAGGCAGAAAAGAGAACCCTCGGACACTGTTGGTAGGAAAGTAAACTAGTGCAGCCGCAGTAGAAAACAGTATGAGGTTCCTCGAGAAACTAAAAATAGAACCACCATATGGTCCAGAAATCCCGCTGCTGGGGAAGAGCCAAAGGAAACAAAATCAGTGTATCTGTACTCCCGTGTTCATTGCAGCATTACTCACAACAGCCAACATAGTTGAAATTGGAGGGCATTATGCTAAGTCAAACTTCAGGCAAACAAAAACCGAATACTGTATAGTACCACTTATAGATGGAATCTGGAAAGAAAAATAGTAGAACCCATAAAAACAAAAAGTAGAATGGTGATTGCCAAGGTCCGGAGGGTGGAAGGAATGGGGAGATGTGGATAAAGTTATAAACTTACATTTATAAGACGAATAAGGACTGAGGATTTAATGTATCACGTGGTGACTATAGTTAATATTGTGTACTTGAAATTTGCTAAGAGACCAGATTTTAGGCATTCTCACCCCAAACAGGGGATAACTGTGAGGTGATGGATGTGTTAATTAACTTGATCGACATGATCATTTCACAATGTATACGTGTAGCAAATCATCACTTTGCACACTATAGAAGTCGTCCCTCAGTATCCCCGGGGTAACTGGTTTCAGGAAGCACCAGTGGTACCAAAATCTGTGTAAGCTCGAGTCCCACTGCAGGCCCTCCACATTCACAGATGTGAAACTGTGGGTACAGCAGCAGGACAATGTATATTGAAAAAAATCCATGTATAACCAGACCTGTTTTCAGTTCAAACCTATGTTGTTCAAGGGTCAACCAAATACATTTTTGTCAACTATACCTCAGGAAAACTGGGATGGGGCAGAAAACAGCTAAATTCTTAGTATGCCACTGCCTTTCACATACAGGCATAATTACCATTCATCCTAAAAACTAATAATCCATGTATTTTTAACATTAGTTAGAAGACTTTATTTATAAAAGTCTTAGGTTTACAGAAAAACTGAAAACAAAGAGTTCCCAAATCCTTGCACTTTTGTGTAAGGAAATATTCAAACATCAGATTCCCCTAAGAGAACTAAAAATATATGTTCACATAAAAATGTGCACACAATGGTGCATAGCAGCATGATTCAGCAAAGCCAAAAAGTGGAAACTACTCAACTGTCAACTAATGAATTGAAAAACAAATGTGGTATATCCATAAAATGGAATATTATTCAGCCATTAAAAGGGATAAAGTTCTGATACATGCTACAACATGGATGTGTCTTGAAAATATCCTGCAAAGTGAAAGAAACCAGACACAGAAGGCCACATAATGTGTGATTCCATTTATATGAAATGTCCAGAATAGGCAAATGTATAGAGACAGAAAGGAGATTAGTGGTAGTCAGGTTGGGGGAGAGGGGGAAGGACAGTGAATGCTGTTGACTACTTCTTTCTGGGGTGAGGAAAATACTCTGAAATTAGATCGTGGGGATGGTTGCTCAACCTTGTGAACACACCAAAACCCACTGAAATGTACACTTGAAAAAATCAGCTTCTCTGTTTATTGAACCAAAGTCCCATCAATGATGCCACATCCTCACTGGAACTGAAAGGAGGAAACAAAATCCAGGATCTGAAGTCCCTGAGAACACCTCCATCTGCAGCTCTGCAGGACCCAGCAAGGTCCAGCTCTCTCCCGGGCACCCGGCTCTGATACCACAGATGTACACCAGGGTGGTTCTGAACCTGAGCCTGGTATTAGGACCACTGCCACAAATTTATAAAAACCCAAATAATCTCTTTGAATGAGTGTCTCTGTCCTGGGGAGCTGCTTTTTTCCCACTCCTGGTGTCTCTCCGCACCTGAACGAGTGTGTGGAGGCAGGGAGGCTAGTGGCTGCATGTGCTCCAGGCTGCCTCACTCTCTCACTGCTGAGGCCCAGCTTCTCCTTGAGGCCACTCTTTTATGTACTGTCAGCTGATTTTGAAGTTATCATCCGTCTTTAGGTGAACCCACTTCTTTACCATATCACAGGCAGAACTGACACTGTTTGCTGGATCTCGGAAGCATGATAAATGGTAGTGATTCATTCAGAGCAGGGAAGAAACTACCAGTTTTATTTAAAGGACCTGTAGCTGATTAATCTTGAGTAGAGTAGAGCATAAGAGGTGGGCATTACATTAATAGGGCACCTCCAACATCACACCACCCAAAAAAAAAAAGTTCATAGTTTGTCACGAAGGGAAAAAACAGGACACATTTTGTACAATGTGATTCCATTTTCGTACAAAGAGTTCTCTATCTTGTTCTCCCTAATTAGTGCCAGGGTGAATGATGTTCTTCTTTTTCACTTACCTATTTTCTACTCTTTCTAAATCGCACATACGTGTCTCATGTAATTCTTAAAATTCAAAAGTAACATGCTAACCAGCATGTCTCAGACATAATGAGCTGAATCTGACCATCCCAGACAGTCATTTATGAGGCTCAGAGCGGGTACATAATCCTTCCTTCCTCGGTACTTGCAGGTAGGAGGGGGCACCAGAGGCAGGCAGGGGAGGGACAGGCTACAAGTCCCACAGGCGGCCCTGCCCACCTGGAGATCACGTTCTGAGAAATTTATGCTCTGCGTCAGAGGCAGGGCTGACACCGTATCAGGCTGTCTGCTGCACACACATGATCCTGTCATTCTTTTATTAAACAACACTTATCGAACGGCCACGGGTGAGGGCACTGTTCCTGTCTTCAAGATGCCCCCGTGAACGTTAAATTTTCTCCCACTTTTCCTCCCACTTTTCCTCCCACTTTTCACGCGGGAACAAGACATGGCTTGTTCTCCGGCGGCTCCACGTGATGGTCTCATCTTGCTGTTCATTTACATGATGCTGATGGGTCCTCACCAAGCCGCCAAATCTGGTAAGTAATCCTGGGAGACAGCACCACCCAGAGGAAGAGCAACCCCTTAAGACCCATGTCCTCAGTACCCTCCATTCCTCCCCCACAGGCACCCCCTGTCTGTGGGGACAAGGGACAGGATATTAATGTTGATAAGCAAATGTTTTTGACGCAGTCCCCTGCCTGCCCACACAGGATCCCCAGCGTCCCCCTGTTTACTTCCACAGCCCTCAGGGGCAGGGACAAGGTCTGCATATTCCTCGCTGACTAGTTCCCTCCACTGCCCCTCAGGTACCGGGGGCACCTCAATACCGTAGTGTCCTCTGAGGAAGCTCCAGGCTGTACTAAAACCATCTGGACCAATTTTGTGTTCATTGAATTTTCGAAACTACATCGAAGAAGATCTAAAATCAGAAAAAGTTTACAGTGACACTTTTGTAAACGGAAAAGTTATTGAATGTTAAAAATATTAATAATATTCCAACCCCAACTGACAAATTTGCTCAAAGCGAGGTTCACCCAGGGTTGAAACCGCAAAAGGGCAATTGCAGAGTGAGCTGCGTCAGCCTGCACGTGATAATAGCGTAGCACTGTGCTGAGACATGCCTAGGGGACCCAGAATAATTGAGTGATTTGGGGGATGCTCTTTAAATATGTCCCTTTAGAAAATCCTCATCTGTGAAGGAGCAGTTTCACGTGCGCAGTTAGTATTCGTGCATTTTGTCTACTTGCACGAGAAACCAGTGGAAACTGAAAATGGCAAGGGTCAATTATTCACCGCTCTCGTCCCACAACATAAAGCTCTGATCCTGCCGCACAGATTTATCTCACAGACATCCAGCACCTTATACGTACTTACACAATCCCCTATCTAAATCGTTTCCTCACTTCTGGCGTTCTGTTTCCTTACACCTCTGGAAAATAGCATGGAATTTTCCCTCTGGAAAATAAAATACACTTCTAAACTGAACATTTAAGTCTTCAAGAGTATGCCACCCCTTTGACATAAAAAAAAAAAAAACTCAAGAAAATTCAAGACCCTTCTATGCTGTTGTTCCTAGAATAACATATCACACAAATTTCTCAGTATCTTACAAAGCAACTCTAAACTTGATGTGAATTTGAACATGAACTAATTACATATGCACGTGCCTATCAAATATTAAAAATGACTCAAGGTTAAGTGCATTTTAATCACACCACATATAAAAGTGTTGATGTAAGACCACCAAAAGATACATTGCAAACCAAGCGGTCGGTCTTTTACCCCTTAGCTAACCATCCACCTTCAGCCTACCGAGAGCTGGAGTAGGAGGTAAGACAAAGTTTTGTGAGGACCTTCCCTGCCCTTGGGAGGGATGGGGTACTCCTTTCCCTGGAGCCCAGTGAAGAATGGCTGCTGGAACTAGACATGTCTCCTGTGAGGGTGGTACACACGGTGTATTGGTGTCCTATTCATGCCTGAGGCATCTCAGGGGTGAGATGCCAGTTGGATCGACCTCTAGCAGTGCAATCTCAGGAAACATGTTGGAAGTAAGTGAACTCCCATTTACCACGTGTCAAAGTTGTAGATTTCCTACGGACCATGTGAGAGAAGGAAAGAGCACAATTAGAGTTTCCTTATGATTGCAACCTGCAAATTCTGCTATTGTAGCATGCTAGTTAACAAATCTACATATTTACATATCCCTTCAGTCCCTAGGTCTTTTCTGAGACTCCCTTCCCTTTTAAATCATCACAAATAATTAAGGCTTCATTTGCCCTCTAACCCCTGGCCGACTGGCTCTCTGAGGCTGAATTTAGAGTTGGATCCGATTAGATTGAGGAGTAATAACTCCACCCCTTCTCTTGAGAGAGAATTCGCTGGTTCCTGCTATACACACCTGCCCGCCTAGAAGAAAGTGCATTCCCCAAGTGCCCGAAATCATGGGTTTTTTCTGTTTTTCTACAACTCGAAATGAAACCAATCCTTGCTCATCTCTTTACGCTGCAATGGCCAGCTGCCTGCTGCTCTAGAATCTGCCTGGCGATACACTAGGGCACTGAGTTTGCTCCGCTTAGTACATCTGTTTCGAAAAGTTTCTTACAAGAAATTTTTTTTCTGTTTGACAGTTTTCAAGCCTGTTGCTTCGGAGACGAAGGCAGACCATGCGCTCCTCCCCACGGAAACTCTGTTCCCACGGCCATGTAAGCTCTCCAGAGTTTAAGGAACTTTTTCAAGGAAATGAAATGCTTCTGTTTTTCCAGCCTTTTTCTTCCTGTAGCAAGAACTGATCCCCGCACAGTGTTGATTTCCCAGGGATGTTCCTTTGTCATTTCCTCAGTGTTAGGTGAGCTTGGGCTTTGGTCTATTTGTTTGTTTTTCATTGCTACTTGCTTACATTTAGGTAATCCCGTTTCTTTTCTACCAAATATGGGATTAACCCTCTGCCAGATGGAAGTGTCATCTTCTTTCTCTTTCCCATTGTTTTATGTATTAGTTAAGCCTTATTTGTTGCAAGTTATAAATGCTTCTTTATATATTAAGAGAAAAGAGACTATATTAGTAGGTTGCAGAGGAATCCCTAAAACTGAAAAAGAATTGAACTACAAGACTGAGGAAAGGAAGAACACAGCTGCTCGGGGACTCTCAGCCGCATTGTGGGGTGTGCCCGCCCCCACTGGGTGGCAGTAACTCTGCACAGAGAATTTCATCACAAAGGTATCTGCAATAGGAGAGGGGAGAGGGGAAGGGTCAAAATGCACAACAGTAACCTCTACTGGTTAAGCAAATTATTTCAAATACACACAATGAACTACTGTGTGGCCATTTCGAATGACATTTATGAAAACTCTGTAAAAAAAAAAAAACACATGGGCAATGCTTATGGCAAAATATAAAGTGAAATGCAATGTGCAAAATATAAAGGCATATACATAAGGTGCAAAACTGTGTATAGTAAAGCTATTATTTGTGCTAAAAATGGAGAAGGTATATACAGAATGTTTATGTGACTCCACTTAAAAATATCTCTTGAAGGGTACACAAAAAATTAATAAAAGTAGTTATCCATCGGGGTTAGGAGTGGAACTGAGCAGATATAGTATATGAATGGGCAAAAGACTTTATTATATATCTTTTCATATGTTTGAACCAAAATATTAAATAAATATGTATATATATATATATATATGTACACACACACACACATATATATGGAAGGCAAAATATCAAGATGGTAAGAGTCAAAGGTTTATTTTCTTTTTTGTATATGTGTCATCCAAATTGCCTCTAAAGAAAAAAATGTTCCTTTTGCAATTAAAGGAGAAGAAAGAAGCCAAACATTTTTGTCCATCTTTTTAAAACTAATTCCTTGTCAGAGAAGCTAAGAGAGAAGGAAATTATCACTTGTGGAGTTTCAGAGAAGTGTCAGTAACTATGCCGAGGATTTCACAAGTTTTTCCCTTGGGCAACCAAGCCAGAGCATCAGGACGGAGTCTGAACAGAATATTCCCTCCACAAGCCTCTTGCATAGAGTGCTAAAGAAGGTGCTTCTCAAACTTGAGTGTCTACCCCAGTCATTTGGGAACCTGGTTAAAAGGCAGATTCTAATTCAAAAGAGCTGGGTGGAGCCTGTGAGTCTGCATTTCAAACAAGCTCCCAGGTGTTAGCGAGGCTGCTGATCAGCAGACCACACTTTTGAGTCGCAAATTTCTGCTATAAATCCCCCAGTTGTTCCTGGCGCATTTGAGAGTCCCCACCTCCAGGGTAAGACTCTCGACCTCAGGGTGGCCCACAGGCCAACTAGCCTGGTAGAAATGATCAGCAATATTGTATTATTTATTTTACTTAGTTAAATTTTAAAATTTAGAGGAAAAAATAAAATAAATAAGAGATATCCAACAAAAAGATGTGTTTCTTATGGCTCTTGAAGCATCTTCCCATCACTTACTAAAAGTTGACTGCTTTGGAAAAGCAAGGACCATTGCTGTTCTCCGATGTCCCAGCCCGGTCCAGGCCTTTAACAGCACCTAGGAGAAAGAAGATAACCCTCACTCTTTGGGGATGAGGGGTCCTCCCCAACCAGAGATGGTGCTGGTGAGACACTTGGTGTCTAGCCTTAGCTCGGTCATTTAGGAGCAGTATTCCTTTGTGCAAGTCATTTCAGCCTCTGGCATTCAGATCCCTCACTTGTTAAGTGTGGCTGATGAGCTGCTGATGAGAATATGCGGGCTATGCCATCTGAGGCTGGTTCCACTGGCGGGGCAAGCTGCAGGTGTCCGCCACGATTGGACTGTGTCCACCAAGATTGGACTTTGTCCTTGGAACCTTGGGGAGTTACTGAAGGCTTAAAAATAGGAGAATAACACAGTGCTATGCAGGGGAACTAACACAAGAGGATGAGAAGCAGCTCCACGGTTTGCCTAACAATTGGCCAAATGACGTTTAACTATGTGCAGCTGCCAGACTGAAGGCAAATTTCAGTTACAGTCACCAGCAGAAAAGAATTGTTCCAAAAAGCAAGGCCAGACCTCTGTTCACTCTTCAAACAAATAGTTGAGTTTAGCAAACAAAACTTTGATTAGAGGCCATTACGGAGTATCAGTTACTGCAAGTGTTTAAATTTTTATAAGTCTGCTTGAATGTTCTTACATAAACATTCCACATCTGTGAATAAAACTCAGGCCTTCCCTACGCTAAGGCCTGTGATCAAAGCATGAAATGTGATTTTAATTAACATTTCCCTCTTGAAATTAACAATGACTACTATTATTTATTAAATAATCCCTTCAATGCATTGTCTCAGTTTACTCTCAGAGAAACCGCAATGAGATAGATAGTACTATACCCATTGCATAAATAGAAACGCAGACTCCGGAGGCTAATTAACTGGGCAGAGGTTACGTACATGGCTGAGTTAGAGTTTGCACTCTGCTCTAGCCGGCTTCTTGGCTCTTCATCTCTAGCTGGTTTGAAGCAGAAACAAAGGACAGACGTGAATTTGCACATTGTTCATCACTCAGAAAGCACTCAGTACTCATCCTTTGACCGCCACACATGCACATTAAATGGATAAACTCCATCTGTGAGCAGCCAGGGGTGTTATCACATACTTGGGGAGAAGTGTCACAGTGTGAGTGACACACCGTGTAATTTTAGAGCATTTGTCAAAGAATGAATAGTCTCAAACGCAGCCTTATATTTTTTATATTATCAGTTTCATACTGCTCTGTGGCTGCATGTAATTAAGATTTCAATATGCATCCAAACAAATATGTTGCTTTCATATACGTAGCAGATATTGGATATCTGTGAATTCGCTTCCTGTGGGTGCTCGACTTGAGGATCGTGAGCTGATGGATAGATCTTTTCTGATTGTTTTTCAGAAACAAAGTCATAGACAGATAAATACATCTACGACTATATTTCATAGGTACCACAGTGACATCTTGTGGGAAAAGCATGCTGAGTTGCATCTGTACGTTCCTGACAATTTCAAAACTACTTCCCTTTTCAAAGTGGAAATTGTCATCAACTCATTTTTGAGATATTGACCACTGATATATAGTTTGGCCCTATACAAATTTAAGATAATAGGGTTTCATGTCTATTTTCACGATGTTGAAAAATAATAAGCTATTTCTGAGGGTTCACGAATAGTCTAAGTTGATACGACTTGAGAGGAGGGATCCTGATCGTACCTACTGCATGAGTTTTAAATCAGTAGACATTTCAAATGGTTATCTTGTTTCTGTTTTTAGAATGTAAATGAAACAATTTCCTCCGGGAATGATTTGGAATCATTTAATTTAAACGCAGATAGAGAGTATTAAATTTTCTCCATGATAGAATTCTTATTCCCCCAGGTTATCTTTTAAAATATTCCAATAATCAAGACTTATTAGCAGAAGATTGCTTACTAAGTACAAAACAAACAAATCATTATTCATTGAGTGCTCACTATGTGCAAGGCATTGTGAACGTTTTCTTTTCCCTCTAAAACCTGCTGCTTTGATCAGCTGGCTAGAACATGTTAGTTAGTGAGGCTGAAGGTTGATTTTATTCACGTGGGGATGAGTTTTCTTATCTTGCTTCTTGGGAAATCCAGTCATGCCCTGGCGTCTGAGAGGGATTGATTCCAGGGCACAGACACACCCCCTTCCTCCATGGTTACCAAAACCCACGGAAGGCTCAAGTCCTTTATATAAAACAGTGCGGTTGGCGCCCCCTAGCCACACATTCAATCAACCACAGATTGAAATCCGTGAATGCTGGACCCGCGGATATGGAGAGCCGACATGATGTGTGACATGATGGAAAGACAAAGGCATTTTAAATCAAACAAAAACTGAGTGTTTTTCTTTTCTATTTATCTTCTTCTATTTTCTTTTCTATTTCTTAAACCAGATCCTGGATAGACACACATTTATTTCATTATTCTCTACCCTACTTATGCATTATGTGTGTGTTCTTCTACTAATAATTTTTAACACTGTTAGATATTTTTAAAAGATGCTACCCTAACCTGGGAAGACAAAGAAAATACTCTATCTTTTTAAATTATATTTGACCTATATAATAAGTCACAGCAGATGTGGTTACTGATTTTAAAAGGGCCACGACCAAATAAATTCCTTTTATTTTCACGTATTTTATTATTTACTATTTATCACCACCAGAGGGCATCTGAGAACTAAGCAGTGTTGTAACACAAGCCTCTATGAAAATAAGACTGCACCTTCCATAAGAAAAGCTAATTGTGTTTTGTGCCATAGATATTCAACAATTGCTCGATGACAGCTTTATAATGAAGTTAGTAAATATGCGTACACTTCCTATTAAGACGTTAAATTAGAACGCTTCTTTTTCTTTTCCATACAATGCAACAGTTAATTCTGTAATTAGAATTAAATTTGCAAATGCCAAGTACAATAATGGCAATTACACACCAAATTGTATTCTCAACTGCACCTGCCTACATTTTAAAAGTTGGTATACGATTACAAACAAGATAATTGACTATCTGGAAAAGGAATGCAGAATTAGCTAGGCGAGAAAGACCCGGCTCCGTTATTATTACAACTCCCGAGCATGTGATCTCTTCTTGGATATTTCAGCCAACAAGATTTTAAGTACCTACCGTGTATCACGCATTATCAGTGTTCTGGATTCACTGTCAAGGAGCTCTGGTCTAGTAGAAGAGACAGACAAGCAGACAGACGAGGAGAGGGAATAACCAGTGTGCTGCTGGGGGCATGCACGGCACAAACTGGGAATCAGAACACGGAGGGGGAGCTCCAGCCCTTCCAGGCAGTCTGCTTTTCCTGGTTGGTGTCTACCTCCCACCACAGAGATCTAGGCTAAAGGATAAGGGTTGATGTGCAAATATGGTTTCAAATCCTGTTTCACACCCTTAGTAACTAAGACTCAAGACAATTCTTTTAGCCTCTCCAAGCTCTGATTTTCCCTCAACAAAGCAGTAATAATAACGACACAGCCTACCACAGGGGGTGGCTGGGAGGACCAGAGACAATGCCTGTGATGTACTTGATGCAACAGTTGGCACTCGGCTTTTGTGAGCTATCATTATTACTATTATTACGTTCATGCTATGACCAATAGGCTTAACGGACTTCATAGTTCCAAGCGGGGGGGTGACCAGGATGACACAGGGAACATTTGCTTTCTTCGTGTCGTGATAGGTGACATCTGGTGGAGGACAAGATGAGGGTCCTCTGGGGTTAGAGGGGGATTGATGGTACCCACAGGAACTTGGCTCCAATCTCTTGGCCACTCTAACCAGTGCATTTTTGTGCTCTGCCCCTCACTGCGGAGTTTCTTTTTTCTCTCTTTCTTTCTTCTTTCCTTTCTTTCTTTCCTTTTTTTTTTCTTTCTTTCTTTCCTTTTTTCTTTCTTTCCATTTTTTCTTTCTTTCTTCCCTTTCTTTCTTTTCTTTCTTTCCTCCTTTCTTTTTTTCTTTCTTTCCTTCTGCTATTATCACTGTTACAGAGTATCAGGGTAGAGTAGAATAATCATTTTTCTCTGTTGAATATGGCATTCAAAGTTGAAATACGTTCATTTTGTCTGCATACTGGTTTGGGTATTTAATACCTGACTCTCTAGCATAATAGCATACCCAGTATCGATTTCCTAAAAAAAAAAAAAATCTACTTATTTAGAGGGTTGAACTGGACGAGATTCACAAATCATATTGTGTTTTTATTTTCTTAATCTTCTTTTTTATTACATTTGCTCAAAATTGGAAAGGCAACCACAAAACTGAAACCAGATGGGAAAAGCTAAGCCAAAGGAAAACCAAATCCTGATTACTAACAACTATTTAGATCATATTTTATCAATCCGTGATTCAACAGTAACAAGCACATATTTTGATAAGAGTAGAATATCTCAGACCAGAATTCTCTCTCTAACATCATAGATATTTGTGTCATGACGGAGGATGAAATAATCCAGAAAACAGAGGTGGAGCGTTTATATCTCTCTTCCTCCCACTGTAAAATTGTCTGCTTTAGTAGATCAGTATCTCGTGTACCCACCCCTACCAACAGAGTCACAAAACAAATTCCTCCCCTAGAATCTCCAAGAGGGAAAGAACCTACAGGAAGTTCTCACCTTTTTTCCTTAACTGACATATCAGGGCTGTATTTGGGAAGCAGCAAAAAAAAAAAAAAATCTGGGGTGATTTTTGACCCTCAACTGGTGTGTGGATGAGGGGCTGATCTTGTTTTAAATGGAAGCCAAGTGAAAAGTGATGAAAGACATCAAAATTATGACTCTGTTCCCATGGTAAATATCATCTCAGCACCCCCTTTTTTTTTTCAGATTAAAGACAAAGGATTCTTGACACTCCTCTCTAGATCAAATAGATTTGTTTTCAGTTGACATATTCCAAGTTGATCAAACAGCTTCCTTTGGTCAAATAAACTACCCACAGTGAGATCCTGGGTTGAGCACAAATGAGAAGGAAAGCTGGGTCAGGAAGAAAGAAGGAGAGAGTGTTATTTGATGATTTATTCTGTTGTTTATTTTTCCCCTGTAAATACACTTGCCGCTAAAGCTATGTCTCTGTCTCAATGGATAAACTAGCTGTTCACAGGCAGTTTTATTTTAGTCCTCCACATCAGGAATTTGTTTCTGGCAAGAGCTGAGCACACCAGCTCCAGCGAAGACAGGCTGCGGAGAAAGGCCAGCAGTCATTCAACTGAAATCCCCCCGCTGGAAATGCCCCCTGGGATCCAGGAAGGACTGTGGGATGAGTGACCTGTGTCACTGCCGAGGAGGGAACAGGAATGACACAGGCAGCGACTGTGTCCTGGGCCCACTGCTTTGGGAGACTGCCCTTGCTCTGGGGTACCCTGAGGTGGCCAAGCTTCAGAGAGATGTTGATGTCGACGGTCATGTTCATCATGCTGGCACCGCTGTGGTTTACTCTGTGTCTCAAAACTCCTTCAAATATTTCCTTTTTTAATTGAAGTCTAGTCAGTTTATTTATTGTGCCAATTTCTGGTATGAAGCGTATCCATTTGCATACATATATTCATTTTCATATTCATTTTCATTGTAAGTTACTACAAGATACTGAACATAGTTCTCTGTGTTGTACAGCAGGGCCGTGTTGTTTATCTCTTTTATATATAGTAGTTGATATCTGCAAATCTCAGACTCCCAATTTACCCCTTCACACCCACTTTCCCCCGTGGTAACCATAAGTTTGTTTTCTAAATATTTCTTTTACCCACATCATCCATTAGAAGTTCCTTTGGTTTCTGAGACTATCCAAACTTTTCCTACGATCAACAGAGCCCAGCTTCAGAAATTTAGAATTCCTTCCTTTAACCAAAGAATGCTTCTTTTTCAGTCTTTTTAATTGGCAGGCTGAACTCTAAGAGAAGGCAAGTGCTAAACTTGGTCATCCTATCTTTGCCCTGACAGCCCTCACTGCACCCCAGCACTCACCTAACAACCCAAGGCTCAGGAGACTTCCGCCTTCCTCCCTACACGTCTTTAGTTGGAATGGCACATCTTTCTCTTAGTGTAGCTCATGAAACACGATGAAACACCTTCTCCACGCCAGGCAAGGCACTAGGCACTGCAGGGATGCAGAGATAAAGGCAGCCCCTGGCATTGACTGGTGTTCTGCACTGAATGTCCCTTTTATAGAGTAGGAGGACTTAATTTGGAAGCCTAAGGTTGGGATTCGAGGGGGTGGAGTGGAGGCAGAAGGCATGCATTTCCTGAAATTGTGTGTGTGTGTATGCCTATAAGCATTTTTCTGAGTGGAGGGCCTACATTTTTCATCCTATGTAGGAAAAGGGTACCACGAAACACCAGATATGTTTCTTGCCCTCTGGAGGGTTAGGAAGGGAACCAGAACAGCAATGAGCAGGAGACGGGGCAGGTTCAAGACATAGGATGAAGTGAACGGCAGAGTTATTATTTAAATTCATGGTATCAAACCACTAACAGGTAATTGCTTCTTCCCCCTTCTTCTCCCCATCATGTTCTCAGTGCTGTCAACTGTTTAAAAAAATTAAGAAAAATGTCTGATGAAAATGAAATTTCATTTTTGTATAAAAATATTTTAAAGGCATATAATGAAGAACATGTGTTATACTTATGTCTGGCAGCTTTTTAAAATGTTTCATAACACATTATTTCTGAAAAAAGATGTTCCAAATAGCACTTCCCAACAAACAAGCACCTCCTCTTTATCCAGTCACCTCGCATAATTGTGGCAAAATGAACACTACATACAGCATCAAACCTGTAAATGATCAAAAATGGTATCATTCCACCACGACAGCAGATTTCAGACAGAAATAATGTAATAATTAAAACTCTAATTCCCTCAGGAAATGAAAGGGTGAATCAAGACCTACCTCTGTTCCGAGGATGTTTTTCTAGTTTCATTTCAAGTGGCAAAGTTGGATGGGAACATGCCTTTTTCTTCTGAGCCAAAACTGTGTTTTAGTTGGACTGGCCTGGAGGCAAGAGGCTGGACTCTGGGAGTTTCTCTGGGTTTGCACGTGGCCATGTCCCCAGTGTCATGTGGTGCTCCGGCCGGACCTGCTGCCTGTGATCCTGGTTCCTTCTGTCCAGAACACTTCCTGGGAGGCGAAACTGAGACAACACACGGGTGGAACCACTCTCTGCTCCAGTACATTGCTGCATCCTCTTTCTTTGCCTGGTGTCTTTTCTTCCCACCTGAGAAAGGGAACGTCTTTAAGGGCCTTAGAGTGAACGTGGCCTGGGAAGAGGAAGAGCTGGTGGGGAGCTGGGGCTCAGGCTGCTGTGGACCCAGTCACCTCTGTCCTGATGACTGTCTGCCTCTTGTCTTTGATGGGCCCCCGTGTGGATGGGCAAAAGGTGTTCTCCACCTGTCTCCTCCAGGGTCAGGGCCCTCCTGGGAGCTCAAGGCAAGTGCGGGCAAATGCCGGCATCGCCAAGTCAGTGCAGTTTACACATTTCAACTTCCTTCCATCTCAGCAAAATGCGCACCCTAGACCCATTTCTGACAATGCCGTCATCCTAGACTGTGAGTTAGCTAATCAGGTTCACTACAAATAAAATCCTGGGCCGAGGCAGCCACAGTAACACATCTTCCAGCCACCAAGGAGCAAGCCAGGGCCACCAGTTCAGATGCCGTCCGACAACGAGGCCCCTTGGGGTGCAGGATGGCTTCCCAGTGAGGAATCCCAAGTGTCCAGCCCACACGATGCGGGGGCCCAGCCTCCCTCCAGGCAGCCTCCTCCTTCCCTTTCTCAGAACGGCTTCCTGAGTTTGTAAATGGGAAAGTAAAAAAATTTAAAAAAAACATGCCACAAAAACAAAAGTTTGCTCATTACTTGAAGGTAAGAAGGAGCATGTTGGAGGAGACGCGCTTTGAGCTGAGGCTTGAAGGAGGAGTAACCCCCTGAGCAGTGCGGCCTCTCCCTGAATCCTCATCACCTTCAGCATCCCCGATGCCCCTCTTGGGGACCGAACATTCCTTCACTTCATTCTGTCGAGAACCCTGAGGGAGGGCCGCAGCCAGCCTCCTGGGGCCCCTGCACCTGCAGTTCAGCCTTCATTGCCCCTGGACATGAGGACCTGTGGACCTCACTGACCCACCCTACGCCTGCGAAAACTCCTTAACTCCACTTAAAATGCAGACCTCTGGGGTCCTCGCTGTTTCCCTCTCACAGCTGTGTACTTCTGCAGTCTTGGTTTTCGTCTCCATTGTTCTTTATCCCTCTCCCAAGCCTTTCCTGGGTGTCTGCAGTCTTCATTTCACTGGAAATAAAATTCTCTAGGCCCCCTCAAACACCGCACAAAATGTCGCCCTCTCCCCCTTCATTCTTTGAATACCCTGAAACCTGCTTGACTCCTCGCCCCGCTGTTTCTTGGAGATACCAAGTTGCTTCACTTCCTCGCTTTTTTGCCCAAACCCTGTGGTTTGTCTCTTCAAACATCCGTCCAGCACATTCATCATTCCAGCCGCCGAGCTTCTCCACCTGGTCGCTCCGTAAACTCTCAATCTTGGATCAACACAAACCATCCATCTTCTCTCCCTTACACCTGCCGAACACGGCTGGAGAAAATCTCCCAACCGTCCAGGTGAGCACCATTGTGGAAAAAAACTCTCCAGCCACAGTTTCTTCAGACTTCCAACCTCACCCCTCTTCTCAAGCTCCCTTCTCTTAGATTAATTCAGCCTCCTAATAACACTAAGAAAAATCAAAACCGTGTGATTTGTATGCCCTCAACTATTCGTAGCCACACTGCAATATGTTGGTATCAGAGCATCGCAGACTTCTCCACCCCCCCAAGCTCCAAGGAAGGGGCGCCCTTGTGTTCAGGGCTAACCAACTTTCCTGTACCCTGACCGTCTCTCCTCCTGCCCCCTTAGGGACTATTCCATTCCTTACCCCCCATCTCCCATAACCACTCTCTTTCAACCGGCTTTATGTCAAATCACGAGTGTATTCTCTTCATGTTCCCTAGAAGCCTCTGGGTCAGTTGAGGATGTGCAGTCACCATTCTCGACACTGATCTTATCAGACGGCTTCTTACTATGGCCATGCCCTGCCTCTGCTTAGCCAGATACCACAGGGAAGCGCTTGTCCCTCAGAGCTCTGACCAGTCGCACTTCACCATTTAAACTCAGAACAGAACAGAACTTGGCACGTGCATTCAATATCCATTTGACTTGCACCTTTCTCTTTGGCTTCAGCCCTTTTCATTTGCTAACCAGAGTATCACTCAATAAATGCTCAGTGAATGAGTGAGTGCCCTTGCTAGACAAGGTAGGGGATAGGCTTTGCCTGAAGACGGCTCAGAGGAGAGAATCCAGTACCATTCTTTGAGTTAGAAAAGACAGGAATAAAAGGTAGGTTTGGATGGAGCAATGAGATCCGCTCACGACACATGGGATTTGCAGTGACTTTAGGACCCCACCCAAGAAAAGCGTCTAGACTCAGCCTAGTGAAGTGATGCCAAGGACGGCCGACACTTCCCAGGTCACCTTTGCATAAACTCCCTGGATAACAGCCACATCACCTACTGTGAACTTTAATCATGAATTAAGAAAAAAAAAAAAAACCTACATTTAAGAGTTATCCAGGACTGGAAAGGGACTATTTCCTGCTGTGTGTTGCTATGGAGAGTGGGTGATTGCTCAGAAGGATGGAAAAAGGAATGTTGCACCAAGGAAAAGATTGAACTCCAAAATTGTATAATCCTGTAATTACGTTATCCAGTAACAATAGGCTATATTTTTGGCTAATCTTAGACCCACTATAAAAAACAAACAGAAGCCTCAATTTAAAATATTTGGGTGGCCAGAAGGGGGAGCTCTCCCAGAATCCAACAGGAAGAAGAAAGGCTCCTCTTTGCTGGCAAGGACTCAGTCAATGAATAGCCATGGACCCTCTGTTTACTAGAACCCTCCCCGACTTTGTTTTCACCTAAATGAAAGCATTCTCCTGCCCTTGCCATGCAGGGGCTTGCACATGACTGGCCATGGTTGCAGACCCCAAATTGCAATTCTTTGCTGATCCCAAATAAATCCATTTTTGGCAGGAGAAATAACTGGCAGTTTTTTAATTGTAGGTCAACACACCTCATGCTCACAGGATTCTAACTAGGAAACAAATGTAAAGTTTCCAAAATTGTGGCTGAATTTAATGCTGGCATCACATGCACTGACGTTCAGGGCAAAGGAATTGGAATGGAGTGCAGAGAGGGTTTACAATAATTTCACCAAAGTGTTCCAAAGACTTTCTTGAGCATTAATCCATTGTTTCAAGACAATAATTTGATGACTTAAGAATAAGTAAATCAGAAGCATATGGATTAAATTTTCCTTGAAGTACACTTGAGTTCCAAAGTAAGAAAAAAAGGCATTTGGCAAAATCAAATCTGCCTCTGCCAAACCAAAAGTGTTTGAAAAATAATTTGAGAGGTTTTGCCAAACCCCAAATGCCACTGTGTTCTTGCATCCCACCCAGACCTCCAAAAGTGCAAAGCTAATGTCTCTACTCAGCATTCTAAGTGGGCCCGGGCATCCTGGACAGACACCAGACTGCTTCATTTAGAGCCTCTGATGAGATCTCTTAACATTTTTAGAAAGAAATTTTTTAATTGAATGATATTTGCTCCCCATCCCTGCTCCGATCTCTAAAATCTCCATCTCAGATTTTTTTTTTTTAATTGACTGGTGACATTATTTTGAATTGTTAGCAAAAGGAATTTTAAGCAGAAAAATTATTAACTAAACTTTACCTGAAGTGCAGCCATGTCTTCCTATTGGAATCGTGTAAATGTGTGTGTGTGTGTTTCTCTTTCTGTGTATTCACAGTGCTAACAACCTGAACAGTTTTTATTTAAATCATCTCTGAACTAAAATTAAATTTTGCAATTGAAGCTGCCAACGGGGAATTCCCAGGAGCCTGAATCAGGTCATGATTGAACCAGCAAACAAAACCTTTGAGAAATCTACAGCATGTATTGGAATGTGTGTGGTACAGACAAGTCTTTTCACCTTGCAATGACTCTTTATTTTTAAACAGTAATCTTAGCTGTGTTGAATTTCCACCACATAAGGGTACTTGTTTCTGGAAGATTGCCAGTGAATGTCTGTCTAACACACTTCGCATTTGCAAAATGGCATTTCCTCACCTAACAATGAGGAATCACTGCGGCACAGCTCAGAGGGCTGTCAGTTCTTAGGGAAAATATTCACGAGCTTTTAATTCTGGGCCTGAGGCAGTTGACAGTCTTTGTTATTTTCTTGCATTTTATTTATTTTTAATTGTAATAAAGGCCTGAAATTGTTATACTTCATATTATCATGTCTCAAACGTTGGTTGAAATTTCGATGAGAAACCCCAGAGACATTTTGATTGTTCAGAAATAGCTCATCTGGTTTTAAAATCATTTTTGGTTGAAATAATTCATTTTCCTCAGAACTTAAGATTGCTTAGAACACATTTTACTCAAGAAAGAAGCATATTTCTATTTTTTTTAACTCAGTTATGAATGACTATTCTTCACCTTGGACTTATATCCCTCCAGGAATGGTTTACTATAAAAATAGTTCTTTCTATAAGAATAGTTCCATGTTGTCCAGTTTTGTGTTGTAAGAACTAGCTTTGCTGAAAATGTGACCCCAAAGGCAATTGCTTCTGTTCCCCACATGCTCTTATAGAGCCAACACAAGGGATCAGCAACATGGCCTGCAATGCTGTCTTACAGAGATCATTTGGTTGCAAAGATGAAACTATTCAAATTAGCTCAAATATAAATAGAGCAATTGGAAGGATACAGTGGAATCGCACAGAACCCAAGTGCAGAAAATACAGTGGGTCCTCCTGCAAACTAAGGACTTCAAGTAGATACTTCCCCGCTCTTCAAGGAGGCAAATAATCTCTTTTCTCATTCTCTCAGCTCCATTCTTCCTTCTTGTCTCCAGACTAGCTAGCTCTTTTATATCGGCTTGGCATAACTAAATATAGTCCCAGGTCCTGAAACCACATGACATTTCTAGGGCTTACCATCATCAGAATGCGAGTTTCCCAAGGCCAGACTCCCAACAACCATGGAGCAGGGCAGAAGAGGAAATGGTTAGAAAGGTCCTGGTGGCCTACAGAGCCCATAAGCTGGGGTGTATGTTATCATTTTCTATTATATTTGGTGCCCCTGTTGTTGTTGGTCCGCATGATATACTACCCAGAGGGTAAATAGAGTCATATTCTTTTATTTCACCAAATTTTATTAAAACAAGCCTAAGATTCCATCTTTAGATTGGCAGATACACTAATTACCTATTGCTGCATAACAAATTCCTCTAAAATTTAGTGCTTTTTAAAAACTATGAGCACGTATTATTTCATAGTTTTTGGGTCAGGAAGTCGAGAGTTGCTTAGCTGTGTGGTTCTGCCTCCAGTCTTCCCATCATGTTGTGGTCAAGGTGGCAGTGGAGCTGCTGTCATCTGAGGGCTTGATTGGAACTGGAGGATCTGCTTCCAGGTGGCTCATTCACACAGATGTTGGCAAGATGCCTCAGTTCTGTTCCTTGCTGATTCTTGGCAGGTAGGCTCAATTCCTTGCCATATGGACCTCTCTGTAAGGCTGCCTGACAGTCCTCATGACTCAAAGAATAAGTGTTCCATGAGAGAGCAAGGAGAAAGCCTCAATGCCTATTACAATATGATCTCAAAAGTCACACATCCTCACTTCCACCATATTTGATCAATGAGAAACCAGTCCTAAGGACAGTCCACAGCCAAGGTGAAGGGAATTAGGTTTCACCTTTTGCATGGAGTAGTGTTGGAGAATTTATTGACCTGTTTTAAAACCACCACATCAGAAGATCCATTTTTATCCTTTTGTGCCTGCCCTTGTCTGCTGTACAATGTAGTACCCCAAAAGGACACAATACAAACATGAAATCTAGTTAAAGGTCTAGCCAAACTGGGGAGAACTCTGGCATCTCCCTGGCTATTATGATGGTTATCTCTGCTCCCCTAGGCTTTGCAGAACCTCTGTTGAATGTTAGATGGGAACCACTCCACCATCTCCTTGCCTCACATCTCCACATAGCCATCTGCAGAGCAAGTGACTCCTACATGTCCACTTTTGGTGTTGATCATGCCGCCACAAGCCCCCTTGTAAGTTTCCCCATCCTCTTTGTCCCTCACGCAATATTTCTCCTCCCAGGCCCACTGTGCCCATGTTCAGATTCTCCAGATTCCACTAGTGCCCTCTGCTCCCCCATGGAACCCTCAGCCACTATCTATTCTTGAAGTTCTTGGGATTTCTAGGGGAAAATAAGATTCTTTTTCAATATTAAAGTGTCCAGGGAATCTCTATCTCACACACACACACACACACACACACACACACACACACAGAGGGCAGTTTCACACAAAACTTCTGCTGGGCTAGGTAATAATTTGCTCTTTGGATAAAAATAATAAAAAATCTTTTGTTTAAATGACAGGTGATTGGGACTATTAATTTGTGTTTTTGGAAAATCGCACATGGACTAGAGAGAGAAAAAAAAATGCTCAAACGCTTAGATGAGGACCTAAATCTTTTTCAGCCAGGCAGCTTAATTAGATTAAAAATCCCCTGGTTTCAGAGACTTTTTGTGGGCCCATGATGCAAGACATTCCCCGTATTGCAGTAAAGCAGCTTAAGTATTAAAGTTCACTGGTTAGCCTCAGCTTACCAGGTTTTGGAATCATTTTTATAACCACCACCCAAAAGCTGAAGTCACAGGATTAATTTTGGGCTGGGAAGGAATTTAGAAATCATCCGTTTTAATTATTTCATTTTACAGATGATATTAACTACACTGCTGACTAAGCTGATGCTCTCTGCTGTGCACATGAACTTGTGACTCTGTGTCATGACAATTTATTACCATGTGAAGGTACTTTATATTGTGGCTAATGTGTAGAACAGTCAACTATCCTGATTTACCCTGACTGAGGGATTTCTCAAGACATGAAACTTACAGTGCTAAAGCCAGGAACCTTAATTAAGGGCAAAAAAGGATGATTTAGTCACTCTACTGACATGTATTTGTTATCAACTGCTACATAACAAATTATCCCAAACCTTAGTGGCTTAAACCAATGCATATTAATTTATCTCTCAGTTTCTGAGGGTTACAAAGTCAGATGCAGCTTACCTGGGTGGTTCTGGCTCAAGGATTCTCATGATATTGTTGTTAAGTGGATGACCAGCAGTGCAGCCATTGGGAGCTGAAGGGTTTATTCTGAAGATAGTTCTTGACTATGATGGTTGGCTGGAGGTCTCAATTCCTCACTATCTGAGCCTCTTTTCCGGATGTGGCACCAGACTCTCCCCTGGTTGTCCACATGGATGACTATGTGGAGACCTGGGGCAATGAGTTGGTGCAGAGTGAATGATCCAAAAGAGAAGCAGAAACCATGAACTTTTTGAAAATGATGCGACCGACAAGGGATTAATTTCCAAAATGTATAAATAGCTCATAGCTCAATAAAAAAAAAAAAAAAAAAAAAAAACCACACAACCCAATCAAAAAATAATCAGAAGACCTAAACAGATATTTCTCCAAAGAAGAGCAACAGATGGCAAACAGCCACATGGAAAGATGCTCAACATCACTAATTATTAGAGAAATGAAGATCAAAACCACAGTGATACATCCCCTCACACCAGTCAGAATGGCCATCATCAAAAAGTACAAATAATAAATACTGGAGAGGATGTGGAAAAGAAGGAAACCCTCCTACACTGCTGGTAGGGATATAAATTGGTGCAGTCACTATGGAAAACAATATGCAGGTTCCTTAAAAAACTAAAAATAGACTTATCACATGATCTAGCAGTCTTACTCCTGGGCATATATTTGGAGGAAACTCTAATTTGAAAAGATACATGCACCCCAGTGTTCATAGTAGCACTATTTACAATAGCCAAGACAAGGAAGCAGCCTATGTGTCCATCAACAGATGAATGGATAGAGGACGTGGTGTATATGTATATATAGTGAGGTATTAATCAACCATAGAAAAGAGTGAAATAATGGTATTTGCAGCAACATGGATGGACCTAGAGATGATCATACTAAGTTAGTCAGACAAAGACAAATATCATGTGACATCATTTATATGTATAATCTAAAAAAAAAATGAACTTATTTACAAAACAGAAATAGACTCACAGACATAGAAAACAAACTAATGGTTATCAAAGGGGAAAGGACATAAATTAGGAGTTTGGGATTAACAGACACACACAACTATATATACAATATATAAACAATAAAGGCTTCCCATGCAGCACAGGGAACTATATTCAACATCTTACAATAACTTATAATGGAAAAGAATCTGAATATATATATATATGTAAAACTGAGTCACTTTGCTGTACCCCTGAAACTAACACAACATTGTAAATCAACTGTACTTCAATGAGAACATTTTTTTAAATTCAGTATCATTTCTGTGATATTCCTGCCAATCCAACCTAATCTTAACATAATCACACACACAAAAATAAATATCTGACATACCCAGAATGAAGGATATTCTTAAAAAAAACAAAAAACAAAAAACTGAACCTGTGTATCTTTGGAAATGTCAAGGTCATGGAAGCCAAGGAAAGACTGAGAGGCTGCTGCAGACTGAAGGAGACCAAGGAGACTTGCTGTGATTCTGGACTAGACTGGACTGTGGCATAATTGGTGAAGCTTGGAGAGGACCTGAGGATTAGATAGTAATCCACTTTATTTTCTTTTCTCTTCTGTTTTAATTTCAGTTTTTGAAATTGAAGTATAATTGGTTTACAACATTATATCAGTTTCAAGTGTACAACATAGTGATTCAAAATTTTTATATATTATACTCCAAAGTTATAAAATGCTAGCTATGTTCCCTGTGCTGCACCATATATCCTTGTAGTTTATTTATAAAGTTAATTTTCTGATTTTCTATATTGTGTTATATTGGAAAATGCCCTTATTGTTTTTTTTTTTTAATACACAATAAAGAATTTGGAGCTGATGAGGCATCTTATCAACAATTTACTCTCAAATGGCTGGGTACGTAAACATTCTTAATACTGTTCTTAAATAATTTGTGTAAATTAAGTTTCTTTTAAAATAAATTATTTTTACAAAGTAAAACATTTTCACGACATCTTTTTGTTTCCCCTCTGTGATGACTGATTTCTTTAACATCAAGCCTCTACATCATGTCCATTTCTGGTATTCTTAGGCTGTTGGGGAGTACATTTATTTGTTTATTCATTCATCTGTTAAACAATTATTGATCACCTATGTCCCAAGTAACTGGCTGGACACTGAGAATTTAACTAAGGACAAGATTCGGCATCTGACTCTGAGGAGTTTGGGATAAATGGGAGGCAGACAAGGAAGCAAGTGACCATTGCGTGTAATGTGACATGTGCCATGTTTGGGGAAATACCCGAGGATACTGACACCCAATATTAACTTGTGACTCTGTGTCATGACAACTTATCACGGTGTGAAGGTTCTTTATGTTGTGGCTAATGTGTAGAACGGTCAACTGTCCTGCTGACTCCAGCTGTCTCCACATTCCACTAGTGGTATGAGAGAACAGAGGGGAAGTATGTTAGGATGTATTCAGAGAAAACTTTCTTTAAAAAGATGGATCTGGCATCCCATCACGGTGTACTTCTGAGACTTGAAGGAAAACTAAAGAATTACCGAGGAGGAGAAGCACAGCACGTGTGTGCCAGCAGAGGAAGCAGCATCCAGAGAGGAGCTGCAGGGAGAAGCAGGAGCCTGTCCTATTGCAGACACTGCCAGCAGCTGAGAATAAGTGAGGCAGAGAAAGTGCAAAAGGAAGTGTCAGGACACAAGCCTGGGGGCAGGGAGCCCAGAGGATGACCTTCCGGAAGCGCCTGAAGCACCATCAGCACGTGCACCGGCTCTCTCACCCAGGTGATCACTGCCAGCTCCAGTCATCCAGCCCCAGAGCCTGCCGCACACAGACCTCCACCCGCACCCCCTCCAAGAATGTGACTCTGTGGAGAGCGTGGCTTGGCCAGCTTAGGAATGTTTGATAATAGCAAAGAGAAGCACATCATTTGCAACAACTTCCTTGACAATGTTAGGTTTCTTAGCCAAGTTTAGACAAGCGTTTGTTGAAAGAGTTACTGACATCCTTGTTCACATATAATCTTTCATCCCTGGATGGAAAGATATTTACAAATGATGTCTGGCAAAATAGAATTGGGTATTTTTTACTCTTCCTAAAATACTCACTCTGTTCTAAACAGCTCATCACAGTGCCTGTCTCCTTGGCAACCCTGTGGTTCCCTGAATACACGCATCCAATTACCCCAGCGGTTGCTCTTGCACTGTGGCCAGTTTTCACTTTGGATGGTAGACCTTCGTTCCCTGCTGTTCACCCAACAAGACGTGTGCTAATTCCAGAACTCCTGAGCAAAGAATTCCTCCAGGTTTAGCCGTGAGCATTATTGTTAGCATAAAAGATGTTTGCTTAATAGAAAGACTGCTTTTGTGTACTTAGAGTCGTTAGAAACGAAAAAGAGACAATACTTGGTGAACTGATCTTTCCATCTGGTTAGGGCAGGAGTATTCCCTGTGACAGATTGGCTGTGGTCAACTATACAAACTAAATGAAGTGAAGCCCAGACCATCTGTGCATGAAGCCATTTTTGAGTGGTGAGAGCAGACCCCCGGATAAGCACTTGCCCTGAGCAGTGGGGTTGGGAGCACCTGACGTCTTTGTGATTTGTCCATCCAGCAGCTGTGGTCAGTTGCTCACTGGATCCAAGACCAGACTATAAACAGAATGTCCCGGGTTTCTTCCAGTTCAGTTTACAGCGTGTCAATAGCTTGTTGCTGGCTTCCTCTTCTTACTATTTAAGCTACATAGTGTAAATGTGGGTCTTTGCCACTCCGTTACTTAAGTTTTAAGAACTAAAGAAAAAATGATAACTGGGACATTGTGCTGTATGCCAGAAACCGACACACTGTAACTGACTATAGGTCAATTTTAAAAATTACATTAAAAAAGAACAAATGGTAAAGCAAATAATAACAATAATTGCTGCCTTTTTATTGAGCATTTACTATGTGCCAGGCTTTCTGCTAGATGATTGCATCATTTCTAATTTTCCTAACAAGTCTGTAAAGCAGTTATTATCCCCATCTTATAGTTAAGGGAACGGAATTTCAGGGAGGTTGACTAGTTAGTCTGAAATCACAGAACTATGATCTGATTATAAGCTGTGTTTAAATTCAAGGCTGCCTAACTTTAAGCTTAGGGTCTTTCAGTATGCCACTGCATCTCAAAGATATCATTTGGTAGCTCTCCTTTGTTTACTTTGTATTTTTAAAATAAATATTATTGAGCAATTATTATATCCATCAGTCTCTGGTTTAAGATACAAAGAAATTTAAAACGTGGTTACTCTGTCTGAGGATCCTACAAATGAAATGAGGTTGGTAGACACACAAACAATCAGTGAAATCATATAAAACATGATGAAATCCACAAATGTTGTGCATAGTACCAGAGACATTCAGGAACGAGACATCAATTCTCAGCGAAGTGACCAGAGAAGGCTTCCCAGGGGAGCATTTGAGGTAGATCTTAACTACATTCAGATGGTAAAAAGAAGGAAATTCTGGTAGAGAGGCAGAGCGATTGTGTAAAGGCAGGAAAAAGCAAATGTTTACCATCCAGGAAACAGCCAGTACGTTGATGTGGCCGGGATATAGGAGATGCCTTATCTAGCACTGTCTGGCTTACCTGCTACTCTTTGCTTCTCCACTTCCTTCACAAATGCATCCGCGGTAAGCACTGTGTCTCAGTGTTGAAACATAGCTACTGATAAACTTGGAAAACACGGACGAGTTGAGAACCAAACAGCACGCAGAGTGGGTGCTGGACATGAGAAATGAGAGGTAGGGAGGCTACTGTCAGATCGCTCTTGCGGTCTCTCCCGTAGTTTTTCTTTCAAGCAGGCAGCTGAGCCCTGAGAAAGATTTTCGGAATCACGCTCAAAGGTCTTCTATGAATTCCCGGTAACTGACCCCGAAGGAGTGCTCGCTCACGTTCCACGACGCTGTCGGTTGTCGCTCACTGACTCCCAGCCTTCTCCCCACCACCGCTAAGCCAAACCATTGCCATGAGCGGTAAGTGTGTCTCCGGGAGGCAGGTACTGTCCTCACGAGCTGCTGGGACTCCACCTCCAAGCTCTTCTGCACTTGCTGTCTCCTTTCCATATCAAGTTCCTTTTATCTTTCTCATACGAACTTTTCCTTCCCTCCTGTCTTAGAGAAAAGGACTCATTCATAGTCATTGTTTCCAAAATCAAACTCGACATTTTTTTTTAATTATCTCTATCTTTTTCTAGCGAGCCTTCTGAGCCCTTCATTCTTTAATTGTTCTAATTCCTCTCTGGTCTCCAATCTCTCCCTTACTACTTCTTCTCAGTCTACCAACATGCTTAGATCTCATTTACAATTTTTAAAACTCATTACAAAACTTCCCTTTATCCTGTTGTTCCTTCACCAGCCACCATGTTTCACCTTCCTCTCCCTGCCAAAAGTCTAAAAATAAAACTGGCCTAAACCAGAGTTTTCCACTTCCTCACTCCTCCTCACTCCTTGAAGCCCTTATAATTTGGCTTGCAGCCTCCCGCCCCTCACTGAGGTCGCTCTCTTGACACCCTCCAGTGGCCATCAAATCCAGGGGCTTTGCCTCATCCATTTCCTTAATTGCCCCTCTGAAAATCCGGCCATGCTAAATCGGGCAGGGCCCTTTCATCGGCCATTTGTACCCTAAGTTACAGCACTGTTCTTGCTTGGAATATTGCAACAGCCTCCTAATTGCACACTTGCACTCCTGCTTCTTGTCTTGTCCTCTAATAATCCATTATTTAAAAGTCTGCCCTATGCGTGTATTTAGTCACCTCGTGAACTCTCCAACATGCGTATCAGGAACTTCATGTTCTGGCCTGTGACTCCCAGCTCAGTCCAGTCCCCTTTACTCTCCCCCTCTGCCCCCACTTGTTATACCACACTCCATGTCTTAATTTACAGCTCCCTGAAGGTGCCATGCTCTCTCGTACCTTCAAGCCTTCACATGTTCTACATTCTCTACCGAAATTTCTCTTTCTAATGCCTTTCCACTGGGTGATTCACACTCGTTCTGTAAGAGTCAGTTCAGGTGTTATCTCCTCTACCACATCCAAACTGACCCCCACTCCACTCCGTCCCAGAGCCTCAGAAGGGAAATGCTGGTCCTACGTAACCCCATGAATCTCACCGGGTATCTCTGTCCTAGTCATCATCACCCTGAATTCTGATCATCTGTGAAGGCTAGTGGTTAATGGCCTAAGTCATTGGTAAGAACACCAAAAATTAATTTGAAAAGAGATTTGGTGAGTAGTAGTGTTACTGAGTCCAAACTCATTCTGCTCGCCGCACAACAGGCCAATTAATCAGGAGACGAGGTGCTGGGGCAAGGAATAACTACTTTATTCGGAAAGCCAGAAGGCTGAGAAGATGGAAGACGAATGTCCTGGAGAACCATCTTCCCCAAGTCAGAATTCAGGCTTCTTTTATACTATAAAAGGGAGGGGGTGTGCTTGTTGCAAACGTCTTGGTGTGAGAATCCTTGTTCCTGCGCCTTTTCTTCTAAAAAGGGAAGGAGTGTGGATGGTTGTTGCAAACCTCTTGCTGTAAGGATCCTTTGTTCTTGCAGCCGTCCACGTGGGCCAGGTCATGGTGTCCCCGTAAACCTCCAACAAAACGGATGTTATTTTCTCTTCTGCAACTTTCTATCTTTATATGAATGGAAAATTGTTAATACCCTTAAAGGTCAGAGCCTTGAGAACAGGCTCTCCTGTCTATTTCAGGCTCTAGGCAGCATTCTTTCACAAAAGGTGCAGAACCAGCCCAGGAAACAGAGCAAAGGGTTAAAGCCAAAGGAGCAGATCTAATATGGAGTCAGATTTGTTGTTTTCTGTTACAATAGTTTAGAAGTAGTGGTCCCTAACAGATACTGGATGCCAAAATTAAGACAGTCCATCTACCCAATCCAAGCTTTCTCAGGGGAGTGGCAGGGCAGGGGAGAGAGAACACTCACACCCACACACATGACTGTCTTCTCAGGTGGCGCAAAGAAGGCTCCCAATCTAACATCTAAACTCTGTGAAATGAGTTCATACCTCATGTAATAATGGATCAGCCTGGCGTGGGTGGGGAGGTTATTTTGTTCTGCGATTTCTTGTCATTCCACTTCGGATACATTTTCAAAGTGCTGGGATTCTTGCAACAGCTTCCTCCTACAAATTAGGCACCTAATTCATGAACACTACTGAATAGAATTGGTGTCATATCTCTGCACACAGTGACTACTTGCTGAACAAGTTAGTGTTGGCATTCCTCATTCTGGCAGATAAGGCAGTTGAGGAGACCCCCTGGGTGTGATCTGTTCTTGTGTTGCATCAAATGTAATGCTTCTTGTGTGTCCCCCAGTATAGCCCGCAAAGTATTGAGTATATGGAGGGGCTTAAGAAACGCTTGGTGTTTGATTGATTTCAAATAGCACCTGAAGCAGAAAATGCATTTTGGCAGCAGATTAGACAGGAGGCAAAGTGAAATCAAAAATGGCTCTGAGGTTTCAAACCTGAGACACTATGAGAAGGATGCTGAAAAGATAGAAAAATCAGATAGAGGAGTGGTCTTCAGGAATGCAAATGATAAGTTTTGACTACAGAAATATTATATTTGTAGTACCAATAGGATATTCAGATATAGGTAATATATGTAATATAATATATGGAGATATACATCTCATTGGTTTTCTGCTCACAACACTGCTGATGCCAAACGTGTGGGTTTTCCACACCAAGTGATTCTCCAGTTCTCTGTGGACACCAGCTGGATTATCCATAATTTATTTCATTCTGACACGCCCCAGAGTTGGTGCAGACAAGTTAGGGCTCAGTTTCACAAAATATCCTCCTCTTCAAACACTAATTGCAAGAACTCGGTCCCCCAGGTTACCCACACTGCTATCTGACTTGGCTATGACCCCCTCCTCAGGTTCAATAATTTCCTATAATGGCTCACAGAACTCAGGGAAACACTTTACTAATTACCAGTTTATTTACTATTACTGATTTATTATAAAGGATACAAATGAACAGCCATATGAAAAGGCACATGGGAAAAGGTCCAGAGGGGTCCTGGGTACAGGAACGTTTGTCCTCATGGACTTTGGGGTGCACCACCCTCCTGGCATGTGGGAGGTTTCCATACTTCTTCATTTAGGGTTCTTAGGGAGTTTCTGTAATGTAGGTATGATTAATTAAATCACTGCCTGTTGGTAACTCAGGGGATGGGGCTGAAGTTCTAGTCTTCCACTCACAGGGTTGGTTCCTCTGGCAACCAACCTGCATCCTTCATCACCTCATTAGCATAAAGTCAGGTATGGTTCAAAGGGACTTATTATCAAAGAACAAAACATGCTCCTGTCATCTCTATCATTCAGGAAACGGCAAGGGTTTTAGGAGTTTTGTGCCAGGAACTAGGGACAGAGACCAAATACGTACTTATTATATCACAATATCACAGCTGGCGTTTGCTAAGAGATGGTATGCAAAGTCCTGGGCATGGACGAATACAAATTTTCAAAAGTAGAACATATGTGTACATGTATCCTTCATGAAAATTCTTATTTTTAAAGCTATTCAAAAACATGGATTTTTTAGCTGTAATACAATAACTGTACCCCCAAAAATGTCAATATACAGCAGACATTTTCAAAGTAGACAAGTCAGATTCCTGAAAACCTCAATTTTGAAGAAGATAAAAAATGATAGAAAACAGCGGTAAGGAAACTGAAATCATAACTGATTTTGTTAAAGTGATTTATAGACGTGCAAATATAACAACATTCATTCAAATAAATTAATATAGAGAGCACATTGAATAAAGAAAATATCAATGATTCTATTTTATATTCAATTACTAGCAATGGAAACACTAAAATTAATTATTTATTATTTCTTCGTTACCAGGAAATTTTATAAACTTCTCCACAATGCCAATAAGATGCTTGTAATTTCATTGCTTTTGTAACCAATAATATGACTAAGGCATTTTTCCTATCTCTGTCTCTATATGCAAATGTTCATTGCCTGTCTAATATCATGGCTGCCTTGATTGCTAATTCCTCAATTTTAGCTTTTCAAAGAAATCCCATATAGAGGTAAATCATATTTTGATTACAGCGGCTGTGAAATTCCCAAGGCTGCTGAAAAGGTATACTGACATAAAAGTAATATATTGTAATTTCAATAAGGAAGACTTCATAGAAAGGTCTATAGGTCTAGTGTTAGTCCTTGATCAACTGTGGTTAATTGGTAAGAATGGTGATGTTTAGCAGACTGAACTGAACTCTTCTGGAGAACTACAGAAATGTTCATGGGTCAGAACTCAGTTCTGGATTCAAATTCACATCTGTAGAAATAGCACTCAATTTTGAGTTCTGTAAATTCACAAGAAAATACACTTTCAGAGAGTAAATTAGTTCAAACATATCTCAGTGTTTTAGCACATAGTCAGAAATGCCAGTGTAACCTAAGGACTCATTAACTTCGTCCAAAAATTATGTGAAAACTATCTCTTCTTGATAAACTGAGATCTCCTTCACCTCTTTCGGATTCTCTTGGAAGTAAGTTATGCTGTTTGGAAAGATGCATGGTAATTCAGAAACATCCAGGGGATTGCAGAATAATGTAATAGTGTCTTTCATTCTTCAGATCTATAAATAACTTCTGAAATTGTAACGCTGTATTTATCAAATAATTCTACATTAGTTCAAAATCCATGTTTCTTCAGAGAAGAAATGGAATTATCAAATGGAAACTTATCCTCCAACTGCCATTTGTTCTAAGCTGCATGGCCCATGTGTGTTTGAATATGTGCACTTCCACAATTGAATTATCACCACTCCTTTTTGAAAAAAATGTAGCACATTAAGGTACTGTATCAGTTAGGATGCTTTGGGTTGCAAGTAAAAGAAGCTTAACAATAACTTTAAAACTGTAGAGAATTCATTTTGTCACATAAATAAAATATAACAGGTCTCCAGAGTTGGTCATTTCTAAACTTGATGACATTATCAAGATCTTGAATTCTTCCTGTATGCCACTCTGCCATCCTCAGAGAATTGGCTTTGTCCTCAGTCAAGATCAGACAAAATAGCTGGCATGTTTCCAGGAGGAGAAAAGCCTATTTCTTCCTAAGGATTTCTTTTTATGTGAGGAAACCATTTGCAAAAAAAATAATAATCATCATCATCATACTCTTTTATATTTCACTGGCCAAAATTCTATCACATGCCTATCACTAGGACTAACACTGGCAAGGAGTGGCTTGAGCTAATGAGAATTTATCCTGAGTTGGGGCTAGGATCACCTTCCCTCAGCAAAAATCTTGAGTTCACTAATGAAAACAAAATGTGAAAAAAAGAATATGTCAGCTACAAGTGTCGTGAGCCAGTTAAGATCTAAAAAGCTGATACTCTCAAAGCAGCTTGCTTAATTTCCTGGACATCATTTATTTAGCAATGCGTATTGATGGTTACTTTGCTCCATACCCTCGACCGACCATTTGACCTACCAATATGACTGCATGAAAATAAACCAAATTCTTATACTCTGATTCAGCCACGTCCAGTTTTGCCATTAACTCCTGATGGTGACTGTAGAAACAGAAGGAAAAGTCACAATCTTTATTCTTTCCCTTCTCACATCAGGGGGTAAGACTCACAGGAAGAAATCACAGTAAAGGCTGTGAGAATGCTGCCAAGAAACCTAGAAAAAGAGCTCCTCTCTAAAAAAATAACTCTTGAAACCTCTTTTTGTTTCCCTCTTTGCAGTTTGCTGATGTGTAGCAAGTAAACTGCTTTTCCTATGTTTCAAACAAAAGCTTCTAATTTCTTTTTTGTTTGTTATCTTTTTTATTATTTTCTTTTTTAATTTTATTTTGTATTGAAATGTAGTTGACTTACAATGTTAGTTTCATGCTTACAGCAAATTCAGTTGTACATATACATACATATATATTTTTTCTTTTCAAATTATTTTCCATTACATGTTATTACAAGAAATTGAATATAGTTCCCTGTGCTATACAGTAGGTCCTTGTTGTTTATCTATTTTATATATAGTAATGTATAGCTGTTAATCCCAAACTCCTAATTTCTCCCTCCCCCTCCCCTTTGGTAACTAACCATAGTTTGTTTTCTATGTCTGTGAGTCTTTTTTTGGTTTGTAAATAGAATTTGCATCACTTTTTAAAATACCTCATATAAGTGATACCATATATTTTCTTTCTCTGTCTGACTTACTTCACTTAGTATGATAATCTCTAGGTCCATCTATGTTGCCACAAATGGCACTATTTCATTCTTTTTATGGCTGAGTAATATTCCATTGTGTGTGTGTGTGTGTGTGTGTGTGTGTGTGTGTGTGTGTGTGTGTGTACACATCTTCTTTATGCATTCATCAGCCTGTGAGCATTTAGGCTGTTTCCATGTCTTGGCTATTGTAAATAGTGCTGCTATGAACATTGGGGTGCATATGTCTTTTCAAATTAGAGTTCTCACTGGATACATGCCCAGGTGTGGGATTCCTGGATCATACGGTAGCTCTATTTTTAGTTTTTTTAAGGAACTTCCATACTGTCCTCCATAGTGGCTGCACCAATTTACATTCCCACCAACAGTGTAGGGGGCTTCCCTTTTCTCCACACCCTCTCCAGCATTTACTTGTGGACTTTTGAGTGATGGCCATTCTGGCAGGTGTGAGGTGATACCTCATTGTAGTTTTGATTTGCATTTCTCTAATAATTACAAAAGCTTCTAATTTCTTATCAAGTGGTTATGTTGGACTAATTCTTGTGAGTTGGCAAATGTTGTAAAACATTCTTTTTTTTTTTTGCCAGAAACCTCCAACAGATCACAACGTTGGTTTAAACGGACTGCACTTGACTGCAGGTTCCATGAGACATGTCCTTGGAACAGAGAAGACAGTCTAGGGAAAGCTGACGTTTACTGGCGTTCTTCCGAAAGTAGAAAGAGAACACCCAAACCTTCTTGCATAGTTCTTTCTTTCAATTAAAAACACCAACACTTCTGTAATTCCCATAATTAGACTTGGCATGTTTTCTTTTTCTCCTAAGATGTCAGAATCATGGAATCCCTGCGATCATCTGGAAAACACAATATACAAAAAAGGAATATGACAACTGTTCTTTATCTGCAAAATAAACATATTACGTGTAAACAATTCTAGAAGGAAGAACACTCATGCTGGCTCCAACTTTCCCAAACATCTGAGAGTTTAACTAAGAATAAACACGGATAGATTATATGTTATAAAAAAGATTTTAAGACTTCTGTGGAAATTCACAATTTACCGACATGATTTAGAAAATATCATTAAAACAGTCTTCCACTAATACCGTAGAAATCTATGAAATGATGAAGAAAAAAAAAAAGAACAAGGAAGCACTTTATGTCCTTGATAAAGAAAGCTTTCTAAAATATATGGGAAAATGGAGTGAGAGATAAAAGGATCAGGACAGTGTATATATTAGGCCACCTTTTTTGTAAAAAAGCAGGGTAAAAAAATCTGTATTTATCATTTCCTCATATACATATGAGGAAACTCTGAAGGGATAAAAAGGACACTATAGGCAGAGGCAGAGTAGAAATAGGGCAGAAGAGGAAGAAAAAGAGATTTTTTTTTTTTTTACTAAATATTTTGTTACACTTTGTTGGACTTTGATCATGTTAATGCACTATTTATTCAAAATATGAATTAGAAAATTTGCAGACTTCAGCTCCAACAAAAGTGAAGCAAATGTACATTTGCTTTCACCAAATATAACTAAAAACCCTGGATATTATCTGCAAAACACAGGTATACCTCGGAGATATTACAGGTTGTGTTCCAGACCACCACGATAAAGTGAATACTGCAATGAAGTAAGTCACACAATTTTTTTGCCCAGTAAATATAAAAGGTATATTTACACTATACTGTAGCCTATTAAATGTGCAATAGCATTGTGTCTAAACAGTGCACATACATTAATTTAAAAATACCTTATTGCTAAAAAAAGTGCTGTCAGCTGAGCCTTCAGTGAGTTGTAAACCTTTTGCTGGTAGAGGATCTCTCCTTGGTGTTGAGGGAGACTGACTGATCACAGTGCTGGTTGCTGAAGGCTGGGGTGGCCGTGGCGATCTCTAAAAATATGAAAACAACAAACTTTTCTGCACCGATTGACTCTTCCTTTCATGAACCATTTCTCTGGGGCATGCAGTGCTGTTTGATTTCAACAGTCTCTACAGTATCTTCACGAGGAGTATATTCCATCTCAAGAAATCACTTTCTTTACTCACACGTAAGAAGCAAATCCTCATTTGTCCAAGTTGTGCCATGAGATTGCAGCAACAGTCACATCTTCAGGCTCCATTTGTGATTCTAATTCTCCCACTATTTCCACCATATCTGCAGTTACTGCCTTAACTGAAGTCTTGAACCCCTCCAAGTCATCCATGAGAACTGGTTTATTTCTGGGCTCCCTCTTCTGTTCCACTGGTCTAGGTGTCTGTTTTTCTGCCGGCACCATACTGTTTTGAGGACTATACTTTGTAATATGGTTTGAAATCAGGAAGTGTGATGTGTTCACCTGTCTTAAGATCACTTTGGCTATCGAGGGTCTTTTGTGTTTATCTCTTTTTCAGAATTCTTCCTTCACTATCCAGTTGCTGTAGTTTCTTTTCTTTTTAAAAACTTTTGAATTATTGGGGGGGTAATAATAAAACAGTCGCTGTAGTTCCTTAAATTCCTTTTTCTAGTTCTTCAGTCTATAAGGCCTATCTATGGGTTTTCAATAAACAGTTTTAGTAACCCCACTAGGCACTGACTGTCTCCACCCTCAGGTTAAACGTCATTAAAACAGGAAACTCACCATTATCATTTCTCTTCCCCTTTGTCCACATGCTGATTTCCTTCTTTCTTTTGATCACTCTCCAGTACCTTCAAGTTTTGTTTGTTTGTTTGTTTTACTTATTTGTTTTATTTTTGTTTTGTTTTTGTGTGGAGTTTATCATTGCTATCTGCAGGAGACTTGACATAATAGAGGTGTGTTTAGCTATCCTGGACATTGAGTTTCAAAGAATACTCTTTCAGGAATAAAATTTACTTAAAATTTGTGTTTCCTTGATTTCAAAGCACTGAAAATGTATTTTAATGAGGGACAATAGTTAATGTTTATTATCAGCCAATATCGAAGTCTTTTTTTCCTTCAAGACTTTGGTTGGACTTTTAGAATTAAAGATTATAGAAGAGTTTCATAGTTTATCCTTATCTGTAACTTGTTAAATAGTATTTTCTTTACTGGGTTTAATTCAGTGACTATTATGCATGACATAGTCTTTGCCCTTAGAGATACACTGAAGGGTAAATTAGAAAATCTGCCCCTTGTGGAGAAAAGGTAACCTTCCTACGCTGTTGGTGGGAATGCAGTTTGGTGCAGCCATTGTGGAAAACAGTATGGAGATTCCTCAAAAGACTAAAATTAGACTTACCATATAACCCAGCAATCCCACTCCTGGGCATATATCCAGAAGAAACCCTACTTCAAAATGACACCTGCACCCCAATGTTCATAGCATCACTATTTACAATAACCAAGACATGGAAACAACCTAAACGTATATCAACAGATGACTAGATAAAGAAGTCGTGGCATATTTATACAATGGACTACTCAGCCATACAAATGACAACATAATGCCATTTGGAGCAACATGGATGTCCCTGGAGAATGTCATTCTAAGTGAAATAAGCCAGAAAGAAAAAGAAAAATACTGTATGATATCACTCATATGTGGAATCTAAAAAAGAAGAAGAAGAAGAAGACAAGTTAACTTATTTATAAATAGAAATAGACTCACAGACATAGAATACAGACTTGTGGTCGCCAACGAGGAGGAGGCTGGGAAGGGATAAACTGGGAATTCGAGATTTGTAGATACTGACAGGTATATATAAAATAGATAAACAAGTTCATACTGTATAGCACAGGGAAACACATTCAATATATTGTAGTAGCTTGTGGTGAAAAAGAATATGAAAATGAATATATGTATGTCCATGCATGACTGAAGCATTGTGCTGTACACCAGAAATTGACACAATATTGTAAACTGACAATAATTCAATTAAAAAAATTAAATTAAAAAAAAAGAGAATCTGCCCTTAAGAAGCTCTATGTAATAGAGGCGACCAATACATCAAGTGTTTTAACACAGGTTATTAATTGTTATATCATAGGTAGGTCCAAAGTGCTTTAGGTACATGTGGAAAGGGAAAATTAGCTTCAACTGATAGAGCAAGCTGTGTGGTGGTATTAAGGAAGACTTCATAGGGAAGATAATATTTATAAACTGAGTCTTGGAAGTTTATAACAGTTTACAGGTATTTCCGAAAGTGATTTATGTATAAAGGATCAAAAAACATGAATAGTTTGGCCCTACCTTTTCACGACTCTGTGCATATTATGTAGCTGTGATTTTAATTAATTTGATACTGTAATTGACATTTTAGGAGAGAACGGGATTTCTTTCTGGAAGGCAATGATTTCTTTAATTCGATTTAAAACCTTTCAATTTTGAACTATGATACATTTGCAGGAAGTTGCAAAGATAGTACAAAGAAGTTGTGTATATTCTTCACCCATCTTCTCTCAATGGTGGCATCTCACGTAATTACAGTACAACATAAAACCCAGAAATTTAATATTGGTCTAATGTGTGTGCATAGCTCTGTGCCATTTGAACACAAGTATAGATTTGTGAAGCCACAACAGCATCAAGATAGAAAATTATCCCATCACCACAAAGACGTCCCTCATGCAACCCCTTCAAGCACATGACCGTCCCCCACCAAGTACCCCTAACTTCTGAAAACCACTAATCTCTTTTCCATCTTTATCATTTTTTCATCTTGAGTTATATAAATGGAATCACAGTACATGACCTTGTGAGACTGGCTTTTTTCACGTCACACAATGACCTTGAGACCCAGCCAAGTTATTGCATGTATCTATATTTATTGCTACACATTTTTTCCCTCAACATTAAGTGCATTCCTAAATTTTGATAAGTTGTGTTCGAATCTCAGTAAGTTCAATATATATTTTTATTTCCCTTTAGACTTCTCCGCAACTCAAGGATTATCGTCAAACTGTGTTATTTAGATGCCAAGTGTTGTAGATTTCCTGTAACCATTCTGATAGTGATATTGACTTCATTCCATGGTGTTCAGAGACCATACCCTATACAAATCCAATTCTTTTAACATTTGTTGCGGTTTGTTTTATAACTCAGAACATGGTCTGTGCTGGTGTTTGCACTGGTTTTACTTTTTGCCAGGTATGTGCACCAGGTGTGGTCAGAGACTAGGTCGGGACTGAAGGAGTTGGAGCCATACTGCTGAGCTGTTTCCACTTGTTCCCAAGTCTGCACCCAGATGCACACATGCAGTGGCAGCCTCTGCCCTGGAGCTGGTTCCACTCCCTCCCAAGTCTGTGCACAGACTCTCGCTCTGGCAGTATCTGCCTTGCCCTAGTCAGAGGCAGAGTCAGAGCCTGAGCCAGCTCCACGCCCTCCAAGTGTGCACACTCTCCTTGGCAATGGTTGCCTCCACCTTGGTGGGCTACAGAGCCGGAGCAGGAGATGCTGGAGCAGGAGCGCGCTGTGGGCTGGTGGGTGTGCTGGGGTGGTCCTGGCAAGCTGGCCAGAACGCCAGGTAGTTTTCAATCTGCTGCCTCCGTGCTGCTCCCGTGAGTGAGCAAGACTGCGTACGTGCTCTTCCACAGCAGATTCTCAGTTTCTGACAGCTCTCCTGTAAGCCCTTCTGGTTTTCAAACCAACTAAGGGGCTTGTCTTCCTGGTGTCGGACCCCATGGCCAGCATGTCTCATATATGGCTTGAACCCCTCTCTGCCCAGGGAAGATCCCCCAGCCTGTGACATCCCCTTCCTCTCCTGGGTCACCTGCTAGGAATATAGGTCCCAACTAGATCACTTCTTCTCCCCTCCTATCAGACCCAACGTGGTTCTTTCTTTCCAGCCTTGGTTGTAGAGGAGCTGGTCTGCTAGTCTTCAAATCAATTTCAGCCAGAGTTGCCGTGTATGTCGTTGTGGTTTTCATGTGTTCATGAAGGGAGGTGAGCTCAGCATTCTTCTGCTTCACCACCCTGATCCCGCCAAGTAATATGGCCTTCATTTTGAAGGCTCACTCTTCCTATGACTTAGCGCCATCCTTTTAGACTGTTCCAGACCACTGCTCGCTTTATTAGTCCCTCACTCGCTTGCGTCTTCCAGCCAATTTACTTCTGTGGTGCTTTTCTCGGGGTTTATAAATATGCACTGGGTCTAGTTCCTTCTGCTGCCACTGAATGCGATTACCTTCCAGAAGTCTGTCCTTGAATCTCTTTTAAGATCCATATGTCAGTGAAATCAGTGCATCCTAAGGCAGACATTTCTCAGAAGGTTGTCCCCAGACCAGCAGCATCCGCACTTGCCTTGTTAGAATGGTAACTTACCTGGCTTCACGATCTATTGCATCAGAATCCTTAGGGGGGAGGCCCAGCAATCTGGAGTTTAACAAGCCTCCAGGTGATTCGGACGCATGTTAACATTTGAGAACCACTTCCCTGAAGCACAGGGCACAGACTACCTGCAGCAGAATCACTGGGGCGCCAGTGGAAGGTGTGGATTTCTTGGCCTCACCCTAAGCCCACTGAGTCAGAATTTCTGAGGTCACAGCCAGCAGCTCCGAGGTGTTCTCATTCCCACTAATGTCTGAAAATCTGTCCTCTCTACCTTCTCTCCTGGAAATCTGCTAATAAACCTTCAGTTATAGTTTCTGCACAAATGGCACCTCAACATGTACCTCCAGGCTTTATTTTCAATTTCCTATCAGATGTGTCCACAGATAACTTTTGCTACCACCTCAAAGCCAAATATTCTAAAACTATGCTCATTACTCCTCTCTTCCCTCCCTCAGACGACTTCTGACTTTATTTCTGCTTCCAATCATTCTGGCCTGAATCTCATTAACCAGGAGCTGGATTTGTGAAATACAGCTCCCTTGATCACAAATCCAATGGGTCCTATTGATTTTTTTGCTTAATGACTTTTCTAAAATACCATTTGCTTTTCATGAATACTGCTATTACTCTATTTCTGGGCTAGAAATTACATCACATTTTCTTTCAAGAATATTTTCTGCGATGAGAGTAAATAAAATGCTAAGATACTGAGTCCATTGGACCCAACTGGATTTAGGTACAAATGATGAATTGTTGAATCCAGGACTGAAACCCAGGTCTCAGCTTCCAAATCTCAGTTTCTCTGCAGGAACCCACGCCCTGCAAAATGTTTGGTTTTTGAATAGCTGCTCTTGACTCATCATTTGATGCAGAACAGAGTCTGGTATATAACCACCTGGCTGGACTCATCCATGGGGCTTGGTCATGACAATACCAACTAGGCCTCAGACTATCCTCCATAAGAAATGTTAGCATGTATTATTTTGGCCAGAGCAACCTTAAATTTGAATATAGTACTGCATGGCAATTAAAGAAAAAAAAATAGGGTAAATTTCTCCATTGACAAATAGTTTGGGGGGGAGGGGAGAAAAGAGCTTCATAAAAATATAAGAAAACTTATTGACATGGAGTGTTTTGCAGCATTCATGATGTCGCTGTAGTATTACCACAAAAATGCTTCATATTTTTGAGCAGCTTTCCTTTATTTATATCTCTTACTACTGTTATAGTAATTACATTCCAGGTCCGTCAGAGTCACAGGTGTCAGGGTCGAAGAGTACGTTGGAGGTCATCTATTTCCCACTCCGCTTTGAATTGATGAAGGAAACTCAGGGTAAGGACGGTAGGTGACAGGACTTGCCCAAAGTGAGGCAGCTGGTCAGTGACAGAGCCGAGATTATAAGAAACCCAAGTTTCTTGACTGTCAGCTTTCTGCTTTATGGGCCTTCCTTTGTGAACAGGCAGGAAACATGACAAACACAGAAGATAGAGAGGAAGAGGTCAGGGGGACAAGCTGTGAGGCAGAGCGACGGACTGGATAATCAGAGCAAAGACAAAAGGAAACGTGTCACTTACGTCACCAATTATGAGAACAGAGATGTGGGGGGCAGTACTGAAATCTTCAACAGTTCTGCCTTCAATTTCCCAAAGTAAATAGAGAAGACAAAAAAATATCTGCACTTCACCCTAAAAATACCCAGACGTGTCTCCACGGTGTGGGATTGTGCACATGTGACAGCCAGTGCTGACTGCCACCAGCCCTAGCTCTGTACTGTGGCCGATAGACCAAAGTTAGAACATTAATTTGACCTTCCACAGAGAGCCTCAAAGGAGCTATTACAGGTAGTCCAGGAAATAATGTATTTCATGGAAAGATTGTAATTACAGTGTTCCTTATAAATAATGTGTGCTTTTAAAGTCACAATTATGCGTAGAATAACACAATATAATGACTAGATACTTTCCTTTCCCCATGTGTACACAGATTGTGTTTTGCAATATTCTTCAGATTCCCAAATTAGATCCCCAAGGTAACTGTCTGTATCTTTCTCTCTCTGCTTTTTATCAGCCCCTTGAGTACAGAGACATAACAAGAGATAGTTGCTCTCTGCCCTTCTCCAAATACTGTAAATAGCAAACGGGGTTAAGATTTTCAACGTTTGTGTATTCTGTCTCTCTGTCACACACATACACACAGACTCACACATACATGCACACATACACTCACACACACCAACAAATCTATTGCCAAGACTCCTGAAAACCAAAAATCTTTTAAGACATGGTATTGGTTCTACACTGACAGGCCTGGACATCTTTCTGAAGGCAAGCATCTCCTGGGACATTGCTCCTAGCCCTCCACTGTACGTGCTGTCAGATGGTAGAGCTAGGAGCCAACATTAAACTCACCATTTGTCTTTCCACAGTTCATGACAGACTGCATGGAAACGAGTCATTTTTATTCCTCTACCTACGAGGGAACACTGTGAGGAAAAGTGCAGAGGCAGGAAATTTGAAGCAATATTCAGTTTCTCCACGGGTCGATAAGCACCTACAATTCCTCTTCAATTTTGTTACTGAAGTCGGTGGCCCAAAATGCAGATCTAATCAGCTCTGCCATTTCCACGTTCACAAATTCAGTAACTTGCCACTACCTGCAGGAGACAGCTCCACCCCCTCACACATCATCTTAGGTCCTCCTAACCTACCCGAGGTCCGCGTCTCACAAAATCCCCAGAGGCCTCCTCACCACACCAGCTTCTCACTCACAGCAGCGCTCACCCACCCCTTTGCTTCTGCCCACCCGTCACATGTGCGTGCTCCCTTCTTTCGTACTTCACCTGTGGGAGTTCAGAGCTTAAGTGCCCTTTTTTCACCGGTCGGAATTAACCTCATCCTCATGCTCACTCCCAAGCCTTTCTAAGAGTTTCCTTTCTAATGTAGGCATCCAAGCCCGTGCATGCATCCAAACCCATGTGTGCATCCAAGCCCGGGGGCCCCAAGGGGGAAATACACAGGCTTCAGACTTATGGCCCAGACGTCCATACACATACACGCCGGGTACCTCATAGTATGGGATGGTGCCAAGAAGTAAGGGGAAAAAAGCACTAACTTTTGTTTTCTGGCTTGAAGGATTTATTTTAAATATTTAGGCACATAGTATGTGGGCTTCCTGCTTTGTCCCCCAAAACGTTAAAGGCAGACATGGATGGAATAGGGAATTTCGGGAAAAGAGTAAGTTCCTTGCTTCTGCAAGCATTCAAGCACGGATTAGGCAGCCCCTAGGCTGGGATGGTTTTCTTTTTCTTTCTCTTTCTTAAAACTTGTGGATCTAGCATCATGGGGACCTGAAAGGCCAGGTTTGAATTTAGAATTCTCTATGGCCCATGGACCGGCCCCCAGGCCCACGGCGTGGCTTCCCCTCATCCTCTTTCCCTCTTTGGTGCCAATCCAAGTTGTATATACATGTTTAGTATTGAAAATTTCACATAAACCTCCAAATACTTGTAATTCCATCATATACAAAGATACATGTACAAAAAAGTTTTTTTTCATTTCTTTCTCAAAAAAATGGAAAGAACTAGATATCTATCAATGAGTTAGATAAATGAAGTATCTTACAGCCATTCAATGGAATATTGTTAAAAACTTAAATGTATATTTCACATAAAAAATCCACATTATATTGTTACATTTTAAAGTTGGTTAAGTAGAATACGCATTCTATAATAAAGGCTCAGGCTGGTTTGTCATAAATCAGAAAATATACAAAGCAGAAACAGATTTGCAGACATAGTAAACAATCTTACGGTTACTGGGGAAAGAGGGTGGGAAGGGATAAATTTGGGAGTGTGAGATTTATATAAAAATAGATTTTAAAAATTTTTTGTTCTGTATAGCACAGGGAACTGTGTTCAATATCTTGTAATAATCTTTATCGAAACAGAATATGAAAATGAATATGTGTAGGTATATGCATGACTGGGACACTGTGCTGTGCACTGGAAATTGACACATGATAATTGACTGTACTTCAATAAAAACATAGAAAATATCATTAAGCAAAAGTAAACAAACAAGCTAAAATTAACCCTGAAATCCCACTGCTCTATTTGTTAAATAGGGTTTGTTTAATCTCATTAAACCAATATTATTTGTTAAATCTTTTGATCTGTCCTATTTCACTTATTGTGTGGTGTGTGTGTGTGTGTAGGAGAGAGAGAATGAGAGGGAGATACTATGCTAGGCACTTTACATATATCGTTTCCCCAGAAAGAGAAAGAAAAATACCATATGAGATCGCTCATATGTGGAATCTAAAAAACAAAAACAAAAACAAAAAAACAAAGCATAAATACAAAACAGAAATAGACTCACAGACATAGAATACAAACTTGTGTTTGCCAAGGGGGCGGAGAGTGGGAAGGGATAGACGGGATTTCAAAATTGTAGAATAGAGAAACAAGATTATACTGTATAGCACAGGGAGATATACACAAGATCTTATGGTAGCTCACAGAGAAAAAAATGTGACAATGAATATATATATGTTCATGTATAACCGAAAAATTGTGTTCTACACTGGAATTTGACACAACATTGTAAAATGATTATAAAACAACATATATCATTTCCTTAAATATTCACAAAATTTTGTGAGATAAAGTATGATTAATTTCATTTTATAGATGAATAAACTGGGGCTTGGAGAGTCCTACAGTGTTACATAGCTGCTAGTTAAGAGGAGGAACCAAAGAAGTCTGATCAGTCTCAAAGCCAATACCTTTCTCACCATATCATAACACAGCCATGAGAGCACGCTGCACACAGCATAACCAGCCTTTTAACTGAGCAATATAACGTGACTATTTATGATGCTGAATGTGCATTTTACAAACGTGGGGTCACAGTAAGCACAAGAAGCACCTCAACAGGTGCCTCCAGGCAGGTGCAGGTTCTCTTCTCCTCCTTTCACTTTCTTCCCTTATGTTTTGATGGTTTTCTTTAGTCGTTTGCTCGTGTCCCTTTCCCTTTGGTCTTTGCGTACCTACTGGAGGTTTTTAAATTTGTGGTTGCCGTGGGATTTGTATGTGGTGACCTATAACGATATCTACTCATTTTAAACTGATAGTCATTTAAGTTCAAACACCTTCTAAAAGGTTTCTATTTTCTATTTCTTGCCACCCTCCTCAGTATTTTGTGTTTTTGATATCTTATTTTACATCTTCACATTTATCCCTTCACTGATGATTGTAGTTAGAGTTGATTTTCACTTATTGCCTTTTAATCTTTGTACTAGTGTATTTAAATCATTGGTCCTCAGCCTTTATTACGTATTTGCTTTTACTGGGTTTTTTTTCCTTTCCTATAGATATTTAGTTATATTTATAGTCTTTTCTTTTTCACTTAGAGAAGACCTTTTGACATTTCTTTCAGGGTAGGTTTAGTACTGACGAATTCTTTCAGTTTTTGCTTGTTGAGAAGTTCTTTATCTCTACTCAAATTCCAAATGATAATCTTGCTGGGTAAAGTATCCTATGTTGCAGGTTTTTCCCTTTCAGCACATGGAATATATCATCTCATTTCCTTTTGGCCTGCAAAGTTTCTGCTGAAAACTCAGCTGATAGCCTTATGGGAATTCCTGTATATGAATATTTGTTCTCCTCTTGCTACTTTTAGATTTCCACCTATGTTTAACTTTTGTCAATTTAATTATGATATATCTTATCATGGGTTCATCCTTTGGGGACCCTCTGTGCTATACGCGGATATCTATTTCCTTCTTTGGGTGTGAGAAGTTTTCAGTCATAATTTTATTAAATACATTTTTGACACTTTTCTCTCTCTTTTCTCCTGCTGGAACCCCTATAATGCAAATATTGGCATGTTTGATGTTGTCTAAGAAGTCCCTCAAATGGTTCTCATTTTATTTATTTATTTGCTTTTCTTCTTGTTGTTCTTATTTGGTCCTCTCCATTGTTTAATCTTCCAGATCATGTATGTAATCTTCTGCATCATCTAGTCTGCCATTAATTCCTTCTAGTGTGTTTTTTGTTCCAGTTATTGTATTCTTCAGTTCTGACTGGTTCTTTTTCATATATTCCAGTTCCTTGTTAAAATTCTCACTGTGTTCATCTATTCCTTTCCCGAACTCAGGTAACATTTTTACCATTAATGCTTTGAACTCTTTACCTGGTAAATCATGCAATGCTGTTTCATTTGTTGTTTTTTTCAAGGGTTTTCTCTTGTTCTTTCAATTGAAACACATTCCTCCTCTGTCTTCTTATTTTGCTTAACTTTCTCTTTCTCTATGAAATTTGATGAAACAGTTACCTATTGAGATTTTGAAGGGGTGTTCTTGTGTAGAGGTGGCCCTATATAGTCTGCATGCCCAGCAGCTTTGGTGGGAGAGCTTGATCTAACATGAGCATAAGTCACATCTTTCCCGTGGGTTGCTGGCAGCTATCGCCCTGGTAGGAGGTGGGGCTGGAGATGGAGTGACTGGAGCTTGAGCCAGGGCTTCTTTTCTCCTAGAGGCAGGGGAGGGTCCCCAGCTGCTGGAGCGGAAGCCATCAGGATCAGATCTGATTGCTCCATTCCCTTTAAGTGTGTGTTCTCCCCCTGTCAGCACTAGTGCCCTTGCCCCAGAGGGGAGCGATGCTAGAGCAAGAGGGGCTGGTACAGGTGCTCAGTGTCGGACTGGACATGTGCTTTGATGGCTCCAGCTGCATTCAGATTGCTGGGTTGCTTCAGATGCACTGTCTCCTTAAGCACCAGTAATGGCTGCCCCCACCCTGAGCCTGAGCCTCAGCCCAAATTTATGAGGAGAGAAATCAATGAAGGATGAAGACAGAGTAGTTAAAATAGTGATTCATAAATTGGTAGCCCAGAGGGGAAAAATTCTTCTGTGCTCACATAATGGAGCAGGTTAAAAAATTTAACACTTTGGTGTGCAAAATATGTAAATTTTTCCCCGATATTGCTTTTCTTAAATAATACTCTAAGTATCTAAGTATCTCGGGAGGAGTAGGGAGGGAAAGAATATTAACTTACTTATTAACAGTACATATCTTAGTCTCTTTAGATAAGTGTTCTTTCAGGCTCTTATTTCCTCCCCCATCCCTTCTTAATTTGGCTTCCATGTATAGTTTCTGCCTAAAAATGGGGTTTACGTGAGATGATTATACACATCTCTTCCCAACTCTGTGTTCAGTGATATAACGTTGGTAGCTTAAAATCAGGCCTGGTGTATTTATACCAGAAGCTGTCATATGCTGTAAGTCAGAACTTTTTTTTCTTTTTTTCTTTTTTTTGAGAGCTGGTTAGACATTTACCAGCACGTAACTTTTTACTTGCCTCATGGCAGTGAACAACAGAAGGGTCTCTTACTGTCTTCTAGTTTCTCTGATCTCCTCGGAGATGTCCCTTGTCTGCCCAGTCAGGGGTCAGCCACCGGGGAGCCACTGGTGATGCCTGCAGCTGGTCAACCTAGCCTCTTGGCTTCGTCAGGATCTGGGGGTCTTCCCTTGCTGACTCAGCCTCACCTCACTCTAATTAGTAAAGATAACTCTGAAAACTCACATGTGTCCTCTTGCTGGCAAGTCTCCTCTGTCGGTCTCTGAGATGGCTCACCCTGCCTAGTGGCCTGCCTCACTCATCTTCAGCAGGAGGCCTACTGGCTCTGCACAGAGCTATTGGCCTCTTTCCCCACTGGTCTTATAAATACTCCTGGGACATTTCTATGCCATTTGGGAACTAAAAGAGGTTCCAAGGTTAGACTAAAAAGTCTGCACAAATGCTCCACACCGCCATTTTTACTCCAGTGACAAGCCTCCAGTTGGTATAGTGATGTTCTCCCCGAGTTCTGACCTGAACACGGTGCACAAGACCTTCTGGTTTGACTTTTCCTCATGGCAGAGCTTCCTAGCAATCCTCCGCCATAAGATCTTAGCCCAACGGTGAAGCCATTGCAGACGTGTTCCTCTTCCCTTCAACTCTCTTCTTCCCCACACTCCTCCATTCAGAAGACTCAGGCTTTCTTCCTTAAGACTAGGACGACTGTACCTCATCTCTTTAGATCTCGCCACCAATGGGGTATACAGGAATCTCAACTTTCAACAAAGTGTGCTTCTCAAGACTGTTGCCTTTCTAGGTGCCCAAAGTAAATGTTATTTGACAGTCAGAACTGCCTTTATAATTCTCATTCATCCCACCCCTCCCCGAAGCACCAAAACTCATTGCTTCAAGAGGTAGGGACCTTGAAGCAGCAATAATTACAGGTATGGAAAAACCTCTGTAAATATTTTTTAATATTGTCCCTTTATATAAGTTCTGGAAATGAGCTACTAAGTAAAGTTAAATAGATTTCTTTAACATGCCAAACTTTTAAGGTGGTTCATATGCTAGTGTGCATTGTAAATTTCCAAGACAGCAATATAGTACGCAGTCTTTTCCAAACTTATTTCGTTAAGGAAACTTTTTAAAAGATCACCTTATGGAATTAATTTTCCATGGAACAAATTTTTGGAGACACTGAGTTACTCAGTAGAACCGAAATAACATAATATCCAAAGAGACAAGAAGGGAGAATTTTCTAGAAGCGAAGAATAGCTTTTTGTTGGTGGTTTTCACTTGTCTCCTCCTTGGTCTCAAAAACCAAAATTATTTCTGTTAGGGAAGGTAAAGTGACATCGATTAAACAGATCCTCCAAGCAAATATATGTGCTACTTATTACAATATTAAGGGCTTTTAATAGCTTCATTACTTTTTTTTTCTGCCATAAAGACTTAACAGTGTAGTAAGTTACCCCTTAGCTCATCAACAGTAACTTCACAGATTGAATATGTTAATGGAACTTTAAAAGTGCTTAGTTTAATCCCATTGAGCAATTTAAGCAACGGGAAAATGTGAAATAAGGCAGCTCTATCAGGGATTAGACAAAACTTTCAATTATCTGCTTTATGGATTACTTTCTTGGAGCCAGGATCACTGTTTTGCGTTCATCTTCTCCGACTTTCTCACTTGCTGATTCCTACTGGTATCTGCAACTCGTAGGCACTATACGCGGAGGTGTTAGGTGGCTGTTATGGTCGACTTTTGTTTTAGTAAACGGAACGATTCAACTATCCTGCTGGCATTCAAATGAATGTGCACAGCTCTCCCCATCCCCCAAAGTGTTCAACCACGGCAAGCCTGGAGCAGCATAGATTCACTGGTTTGGTAGTGTGGTCATGTCCCCAGAACCAAAGTTAGAGTTGAACTTCTACTGAAATCCCAACTTTGCCATTTCACTGAGTCTCCCCTTCACTCCAAGGAGAAGCATCTGAGTTCAGTGCCTGTTTCCCTCTAGTCTCAGCTCTGCTGTGCGCCTCAGATTGACCTGACACGTGGGACAGCTGCCTCTCACCCACCCTGTCCCCAGAGGGTTGCCGCGGAGCAATGATGCTGGCTATCGGCCCAAGCTCACAGAAAGGAGGCATTCTGGAGAGAACTGCAGTGTTCCAGGGACAAAGGGAAACCCTCTTAGCATGCGAGACATCCCTTGCACAGAAATACTAATTTTTTTTTAAAAAACAGTCTTCTGCCACGCTATTGCTGGGCATCCAAAAATGTCAACAGAGCATCAATAACTATATAATTCTGATGCATCCAGCTAGAAAACACTGGCCTTCACTGGTAGTTTGGCCACATGCTTTTTCCAGAGATTATACAAATACACGACATACATTATATACAACATCAAAAATGTGTGAATAAATGTACGACTATGCAAATGTTTTATAGATAAATGTGTTTAAATGCTTGCCTAGGTCTTTAGAGTTTACAAATCTCTAGCTCAATGACACAATATTGCATAAAAAAGAAGGAAGTTTGTCAACCCAGATCACACTGAGGACCCTGAGAAGAGGTGTTGCCAAACTCAAAGTGCAACTCAGGCAAGATACTCTCATATACGAACGTGCAATTTTTCAAAAAATGTGGGTGATATTGTCACGAAAAGAAAGTATTAATTTATTTTAAAGCCGTACTTTAAAATATCACAGTAGTTCTGTGTCCATTACGTGTTTGTTCAATCACGATATTAAAAGTGCAACTATTTTGCGGAGAATCCACATGAGAAGAAGCAATTTTATAATATGATGAAATTAAAGTTGATTTCAATTTTCTTCTTTTCATTTGTCTGCATTTTCTAAAACTAACATGTGATACTCTTATCATAGGGAAAAAGCTTTACTCAGAAACTTTGGAAGCCAAGACAATAGGTATCAGGACTGAGGCCACGAAACCCACTAGGTGGAAGGATTCTTTGGTTTGAGGGTGTTCTGAGCAAATGGGCCAGCGTAGGAAACAGATCACCAAGATGTGGGGAGTAGGTGTGGCTTAAGAGGAATTTTCAAAGGAGGGAAAAACAGCAACTAGAGAAGTGATAAGAGATTAGTTTTCAGTAGATGAAACAGGGGCAGAGAGGCGGTTCTGCCTGGAGACCAAAGGATTTTGGAAATTTTCAGCGTGCGTATGTTCCCGTAGGAAGATAAAGACACGCTGGTTAGGAGTGACCAGACTCAGCTGAGCCGTGAGTGCATGGCATTAGGGGATGGAGGGCTATTAGAAACACTTTTATCCAGACAGTGATGTATATACAAATGAAAAGGTCAAAGGGATAATAAAACACACACAAAAAAAGAGACAGCGCAGCTCCAGCCAGGCTGCTATTTCTCGTGTGTGAGGATTGAGGCAGACAACCACCCACGTGACTTAACCACTTTCGTGAAGTACACAGGAAATTCCCAGCCACCTCTGGGTTAAATTATAGAGCCTCTTGTTCTGCTTTTAAGACTTTCACTGACTTGCCCCCCACAGTCTCCAATACCGTCAAATCTCCAGGGTGCCTCTCCATTCACCCCAGGCATTATATTAATCACTCCTGGCCGCCCTCCAGGACCTTCCCCTTTCTGGAACGCCACCTCATGTGTTTTCACCCATCTGGATCCACACAATTCCAAGAGCAGTCTGAAGAGTGGGACAAGTAGTCTGGAGAGAAGACGCCAGGAAGGTGTTCCAAGCAGGTGGTCCAGCCTGGAAAACAGATCACAAGGGGGAGAGGAGATTACTGTGTCTCAGACAATAAACTTTGAGCAGATACTCTGAAAGAGAGCCAACTTTTCATTAGCGGTAGAGACGGGGGTGGAAGGGTGTGGAGGCCAGGCAGCTGCCATCAAACCACCAAAGAATGAAGTTAGCCTTTATGAATTTCATATCACCTTTTTTTTGTCTCCACTCTTTTAGTCATTCATGCATTCAGAGTCCATTTACTGGGTATCAGAAGTCACCCACAGAACACAAAGCACCATCTAGCTGTGGGAATAACTAATTAGAGTAATGCCTAGAAAGATTACTCCTGAATGACTTTATTCTTTCTAAAATATTTATTTATTTATTTATTTTAATGGAGGTACCAGGGATTGACCCAGAACTTCGTGAATGCTAAGCATGTGCTCAACCACTGAGCTATACCCTCCCCCTCAGATGACTTTATTCTTAATGCAGCTTCCTTTCTACGTAATGGCAGCCATAATAAATCACAGTCATATTTGTGAAATGCTCTCATATCTATCAAAAGATTGCATCTCTGTTAGAATGCATAAAGGGTAAAATGAAGGTCAAAAATTAAAATGCGTTTCACACACGCACTGCACAAGTTCACAGTCCCGCTCACATGGCATTCTGTGCGGTAGAATTAGAAAGTCACAGCCTGCAAGATAAACCATGGGACAGTTTCTACAAGAGAAAGTCGAATATCTTGATGAACCACAAAGGATTCAAGGTAAAGTCAAAAAAAAAAAAAAAAAAAGGAGCAAAGAACTGGACGTCATACATCTTTGTGAAGGAGAACAAATCATTTATATTTGCTGAAGTGCCTTGTGCGTGGTAGGTCTTCAGATATTGATTAAATAACCCAAACTAAGTCCCAAGCAGCTCAGGGGCCAGCAAAGGAAAGGAGGCGGGAGAACCAAACTGACCAAATGAAGTTTCTGCTATTCAAGGGAATGGTGCCTGCAATGAAAAAATAAAGTTCAATTTCTTACCCCTGATATTTCGGACTGAAATTCACACCTGCTACAACGCAGTCACATATATCATGTTAATCACTATAGTAACTCTGAAAGGAAAGTGTGACAGATATTGTTATTACAGAAGAAAAAGCTGAGGCTAAAGGACTCAAATCCAGAACTCCTACTCACTTTTCCTTCTGGTTACACCTGCTTTGTCCTGTTCTAGTCACCTGCGTCCTGGGGGAGCCCAAGCTTCACGGCACAGTACTCCCCTGTGAAGGGAAGACTTTGTCTCTCCAAGCCTAGCCCAAGTTCTCAGTTTCACCCCCTGGATCTCTAGAAAAGGAAGGTGTTTTGTTTTGTTTTGTTTGGGTTTGGCTCCAAAGTTTACCTGTCATAACATAGGAAGGCTTAGTTATGAGCTATTTTGCAACATCATTGTCATGGTCCAGAGGGAAGGTGGAAAGTACCAGGAAATTGAGGGCTGGGGATTTGCAATAAACCTAATAACAGGGTACAAAGAGGTGTGGTGAACTTGTCCTTGATTCTATCTACTATCTAGTTCATGGGGATTCATTCTGGAGAGCAGACCACAGCAGCAGACAGCTCTACGCTGTCTAGGCAGTGGAAACAATGGAAGTCATACAGGCTGCAGCATATCAGAGTTTAAGAGCTCAGTCTGTTGAAAGAAGGACCGAGCCAGAACCAGCAGGTGGGAACATATACGTTCAGGTCTGGCCATGAAAATAAAAGAACTGCTCTGAGCTTGGCGTCCTGCCAGGTCCCCAGACAAATGAGTTGATATTCAGGACAGCATTGCAGTCCAAGTGCGGACAAGCATACTCAGTAGGGAACGAGGTAGCCTGGACGAAATCCCCACACACTGTGCGCAGGGGCTAAGGGTCTGTGTTAAGAACACATGATCTTAGCAGAATTCAAATCCTGACATGGGAAAGAGAGGCCAAAACACGCAGAAAAGAAACACAAGCAGACACTATTGAGAAGATGGGGCTCAAAAGTGGGGTGAGTATGAACGCCAAATCCTTGTTTCCCATAACAGGAAATAATTAGATACTGTCAATACTTAGAAATATTAAGTATTTAGAAGTATAGAAGTGAATGCCAGAAGGAAACAGAGTAACAAATGGTTAACTCTAGGGACTGGAGCTGGAAGACGGGAAGGAACATGGAGGAGGGAGGCAGCTAGTTTCTCTTCCATGCCTTTCAGGACTATTTGTGGTAAAATATATATGACATAAAATTTACCATTTTTAAATGTACAATTCAGTGGCATTAGTATATTCATAATGTTTTACCATCATGACTACTACTCTTTTCCAGAACTTTTTCATCATCCCAAAACAGAAGCTCTGCACCCATTATATAGTAATTCTCCATCCTCACCAACCCCCAGCCCCCAGTAACCCCAGTGTTCCATTCTCTGTCTCTCTGAACTTACCTATTCTAGGTAGCATGTATCAGTGGAATCATTACAATATTTGTCCCTTTATGTCTGACTTATTTCACTTAGCATAATTTCTCTAAGTTCATTCCTGTTGTAGCGTACCTCAGAAATTCATTCTTTTTTATGGCTAAATAAGATCCCCTTGTATGATTACACTGTATTTATCTATTAATGAACATTTGGGATGTTTCTACCTTTTGGAAAATATGAATAATGCTGATGTACAAACATCTGAGTCCTTGCTTTCACTTTTTTTTTAACATATAGCTAAGCTTTATTTCATTTAAAATGTTTTTCAAAGACATTATGGAGGTTCCTTAAAAAACTGAAAATAGACTTATTATATGATCCAACAATCCCACTCCTGGGCATATATCTGGAGCAAAATCTAGCACTATTTACAATAGCCAAGACATGGAAGCAACATAAGTGTCTATCAACTGACGACTGGATAAAGAAGTTGTGATGTATACACACACACACACACACACACACACAATGGAATAGTACTCAGCCATAAAAAAGGAATAAAGTAATGCCATTTGCAGCAACGGGGATGGACCTGGAGATTGTTTTTTACTAAGTGAAGTAAGCCAGAAAGAGAAAGAAAAATACCATATGATATCGCTTATATGTGGAATCTAAGAAAATGACAGAAATGAACTTATTTACAAGACAGAAATAGATTCACAGACATAGAAAACCAGCTTATGGTTACCAGGGGGGAAGGGGATGGGGAGGGATAAATTGAAAGTTTGGGATTTGCTGATACTAACTACTTTATATAAAACAGATAAACAACAAGGTCCTATTGTATAACATAGGGAACTACATTCAGTACCTTGTAATAGCCTATAATGAAAGAGAATATGAAAAGGAATACATACATAATTGAATCTCTATGCTGTACACCAGAAATTAGCACAACATTGTAAACCAACTATACGTCAATAAAAAAATAAAATATTTTTCAAAGAATAATTAAGGAAGGGAGGAGGAACTAAGGAATAAAGCAATGAAAGAACAAAGGAGGAAAGGAATGGGTTGAACCTGTAAGTGAAGACCCCAGATTACCAGGTTGGAATGTCCCGGCATGTTGGAGAGAGGAGGAAATGGTGACCTATGCTCCTACCGTCCCCTAATTCCACCCAGAGCAAGTAACTGACACAGCCGTGAGACAGGCTATCTCAGTTTTGAATCTACATAGTACCTGTGGGAATACAAGCAAATTACTTAACCTCTGACACACTCACTTTCCTCATTTGGCAAAATGTTCAAGTACTTTGTTTGTTTCTGGTCAAGCCTGCATTCAGTCCTCTCTGATATTTCTTACTTTTAATGCCAGTAAACATTAAGAATCTCTGTGTTCCTTGACTACGGCTAGGTTCTAGAAATAAAGAAATGAATAAATACAGTCCACGCCCTCATGAGGCTTACAGTCTGGCAGGAAGATGGCCCTGCGTATAGATACATGCCAATATGTGTGCTGGGTCCAGCGGACACCACACAAGGATGGGCAGATGCACTCAGGGCTGACATGCGTGCTACTGGACATCAGGTTGTTTCCATCCGGTGTCTATCCTGATTCCTTAGGGCCCATGTTGTACTAGCTGTTAAGTTCAGCACTTTAAACATTATCAGTTTCACCAGTGCATTATCAAGGAAGAGATAACAGAGAAGGAACATGAGTGAGAGTGTTGAAAGATAAGCATCATCAGCCAGAAGAGGGAAAGACTAGGAGGATACTTTCTAGGCAGAGAGGTCGGTAGGGTTGTCTGCACTTGAAAACAGAGTCAAGGAATAAAGCTGACAAGTGAGGAGGCTGGAGAGGAGCATCAGGTCCGAGGGGCCACCATGAACTACCTTGTACGCCAAGTTAATACTCAACATTTTCCTAGAAATGCAGAGGAGCCTCAGAAGTCTTTGACTGCAAGGTACGGAATGTCTGGTGGAAGAGGCCAGCTGGAGGCTGCAGGGGGACTTCAACTGAAAGATGAAAGGTTCCTGCTGCCTCCAGAGCGACAGCAGTAAGCGACAATCAGATGACCCCTGAAAAGAGTGTGTCTGGTCTGGTAATTGCAGAGTCATTGTTGCCCTTGGCCAGTGGTGAAGTGGAAGACACATCGCTGAAGGCTGAAGATGATTAAATGGCCCAAAGCCCACACCAAGCGTTCACCCCTGGGCCTCTTCTAATCTTTCACGTGTTCTGGGGGCAGCTGACATGTTTCCTGGGAACCTTTAGCTCTTGAGCAGCTACTCAGATTGAATTAGTTCAACGTACAGATCTTTTCACCATCTTGTGTACACTTTCACATGGAACCAAACTTCCAGTTCCCCATAAATTCTGACCTTGCCTTTCCCGCTCCAAGACAATACCAAAATTCTGTTGAAGTGAGTCGCTTCCTCACTGAGGGAAGCAATAAACTCAGCTTTGTCTTGTCAACAGGTTGTGTAAGTGATATCTGGGGACCCAGACCTGGACCACTCCAGCCCAGCCATAGAACTGAGGCCCTTTCCTTCACTCACATGCACACGTTACTAACACAGGGCGTTTGTGTAAATAGCTGATATCATTAGGTTGTGGTTTACATCATAACACTGCTTAGATCCCACCCACCTCAAAAGCCTCTGGTCTCTTGCTTATCCTGAACTCGCAGACAAGCCTGTCCCCTCGGACTCCATTTGATACCAAAAACAAGGCGATGTAACTCTCCAACCCCTCCCTACCACTACAGCCACTATCACCAGTCTTGGGATCTCCATTTACAAATCTAGGGACCATTTAATTAAGAGCCTTGCCAAATAGCAGTTCGCCATCCTTTAGCAGGCCTAATAATCTGTCAGGGGGCTGGAAATTTCTGCCTTGAGCTCCTTACAAGGGAAAACAATAGCATGGATATTCATTTTCCCATTCAGATCTGCCAAATTCAGTAGCAGTCCTTAAGCAAAAGTGGCTACAAGTCATTTTAGGTTTAAATTATGAGTTTGATATATATTTTTTCTGTTATACCACTCAGTATAATTGCTCTAATGGATGTGTGCACAAGCTCAAAGGAGCATAAAAGAAGTTACCCAAGGCAGCCTGCAAAAGTCTGGAAAAGCTTCTCAAGGAGCTGAGATGTGGAAAGTGAATTGGCCATTTGTAGCAGAGGCAAGAACAGTCAAAGGATTAGAGATGGAAATAATAGAATTGCTAACGCTTGCTGAGCACTTCAGGTGTCAGCTCTGTCCTAAGCATTTGATTGTCACTCTTTTAAGCAAGCCATTGAGTTCCCTCAACCACCACGGGAGGTCAGTACCATTTTATCATTCTCATTTTACGGATGGGAAAGTTGAGGCAGGAAGGTGCTTTGAAACCAGCTCAAGGGCACACATGTAATTTCTTGAGTCCAGGATTCAAAGCCAGGAGGCAGGTGTACGCTGAATCACAATGCAAATCTTCCTCCTACTAAAAGAACAAGATGAGATTTTTAAAAAATTAGAGACCACTAAGGGGCTGGAGCATCAAAGACAAGAGAAATAAAAGAGGGAGATAAAGTTGTAGAGCGCTATCTTGCGTCTTCGGGGTTTTGTCATTTACAGACTTCGTAGATTTTTCCTTGTGATTCTTTTCAATTATTTTAGGAAAAGAAAAGAGCGCAGGATTCTTGTCACAAGTTGAGACCAGGCGGAGACGCGCACGATATAGGGGAATGGTTGACTGGGTTAGGTAGGAGATTCGGGGCTGAGACAGAGCAAACTCTGGGACTATTAGCAAATCTCAACTCTCTGGTGTGCAGTTTCTTTACAAAAAGGCAAGGGTTGGAACTCAGCGGTCTCTAAAATCCCATCAAGTTCTGTATTCCTGTTGCCTCCCGGCAGCTTGCACTTGGACCTCTCTGCTTGCCGGCTGAGTTTCTCATATTCGTACGCTCCTTCTCCTCCTCTCCCTCTGCTCTCTGGCATCTGCTGTCTCCCACTGTTCCGGCACCATCTGTTGTTTTCATATGTCCTGATAACTCAAGACAGAGTTTTTACGTGGGAAGTTCCTCCTCTGTGAGATTAGGCTGTCCCTAGGAAAGATACTTCAACCAAAAAAAAAAAAAATTATGAAAGGACTCTTTTCATCATGGTCATTTTCTGGCCTTCAAATCTTGATTTTTCTTCTTTGTAGCACTTACGATATCCAAAATAAATATACATATTTATTATAGCAAAGTTAGAAAGTATACGTAAGAAAAAATTTTTGCATGTCTTTTAGACTGATACACATTTACTGTTTGTTATTTTCAAATCCCAATTCCTGAGAAATTTGTAAAAACTCCTATGTTAATTGTAAGCAGGGTTTCTTCTCAGAAGTTAAAAGGAAAGTTAACAAGAAAAAGCAAACAGACAGGCAGAAGAAATGTATGAAATCTTGGATAAAATCATTCCCAAAAAGAATGGATCAAATTTTGGTCTTAGAAATGCACGCCTCACTTTAGCATTTGTAGTCTTGTAAAAAAATGAAGACTGCGCAGTACGTATGCATGAATGCCCTGTACCACGTCCAAGAAATGCAAAGTGCAGTGTAGATAAGATCTCATTACTTTTCATCAAAACCGCAGAGAGCCCCTGCCTGCAACACCCGTTCTCCCCGCTTCAGAGGTGTGTCACGAAGCTAAAAGTCACCAAACCTGTTTCTGGCCTACCATTTTATGCTACTTTGGATTAGGGAAAAAACCCTACAACTTTATTCTCTCTACTGTTAAAATAACCTTGAGTCTATACTGTCTCTCTTTTTGAAGGATAAATTCCATCGAACTGCCGGACAAGAAACAGATCACAAAAACATTCCAATTTATTCCTGTCTCGGGGACTCCAAGCAAGCTATCAATGTAAATGTCACTAAAACATTCCTAGGTCCTTAGATGAGAGGTGTTAAATAAACACGTTTTTTTTCACTGAGTCTGGAAAATGTATTTGCTTACAAACTTCCTCTGCTATCCCGTCTGCTCTCCAGGAAGCAAGAGACACGTCTCTCTCCATCGCCACAGGCTTTCTCCGGAGACTGCCTGCGCTCGCTCCTCGGCTCTCTCGACATGTGACCCACTCTTTGAGAAGGCTGTTTGTTTATGCTGTGATACATCATCAATTTTCCCACTGCTAAGGCTGCCTCCGCTCTCATGTGAATCCCAGGCTGTTGAACCAGCCCTGACCCAGAAGTCGGCCCTGTTCACCCTCCCCGCCATCTCCTATCTCCTTAATAGATGACTTGCTCTTATGTTTTCTTTGACTCTCTGTCCTGCTTTCTCCCCCAACCCCGTGCTCGCTCTTTTTTTTTTTTTTTCGATTAAAGCATAATCAGCTTACCATGTTGTATCAATTTCTGGTGTACAGCATATTATTTGAGTCTGACATATTCATTTTCATATTCTTTTTCATTACAGGTTACTACAAAATGTTGAATATAGTTCCCTGTGCTATACACTAGAAACTTGTTATTTATCTATTTTATATATAGTAGTTAATATTTGCAAGTCTTGAGCTCCCAATTTATCCCTTCACACTCCCTTTCCCCCAATAACCATAAGTTTGTTTACTATGTCTGTGAGTCTGTTTCTGTTTTGTAAGTGAATTCATTCATGTCTTCTTCTTTCTTTTTTTAAGATTCCACATGTAAGTGATATCATACAGTATTTTTCTTTCTCATTCTGTCTTACTTCACTCAGAATGATGATCTCTACGTTCATTCATGTTGCTGCAAATGATATTTTTATTCTTTTTCATGGCTGAGTAGTATTCCATTGTATATATATACCACAACTTCTTTATCCAGTCATCTGTCAATGGACATTTAGGTTTCCTTTATGCTCTTTCTTTTGGCCCAAACTTCTCTACCACTTCTGACTCTGCTTTACCCTACTTTATTTTATTTCTTTTAAGTGTCAATAAACTTTATTTTTAGAGCAGTTTCAGGTTCATAGCAAAGTTGAGCAGGAAGTACAGAGATTTCCCCTATGCCCTCTGTACCCCTCCCGCTGTACACAACTTCCCCCACTATGAACATCATGCACTACACTGGATATATTTATTACAACTGATGAACATACATTGCCACATCATTATCACCCAAAGTCCATAGTTTATATTAGGGTTCACTCTTGGTATTTTACAGTCTCTGTGTTTTAATAGATGTATAATAAGATGTATCCGCCATTGTAGTATTATACAGAATGGTTTCACTAAAAACCTTCATGCTCTGCCTAATTACCTCTACCTCCAAACCCCCCACTCCCCAGAAACCACTGATCTTTTTACTGTCCACGTAGTTTTGCCTTTTATAATGTCATATACTTAGAGTCATACAACCTTTTCTTATTGGCTTCATTCACTTAGAAATATGCCTTTAAATTTTCTCCATGTCTTTTCATGGTGTGATAGCACATTTCTTTTTAGTGCTGAATCATATTCCATTGTCTGCATGTACCACAGTTTATCCATTCACCTACTGAAGGATATCTTGGTTGTTTCTAAGTTTTTGCAATTGAAATAAAGGTGTAACAAATATCAATGTACATGTTTTGTATAGACATATGTTTTCAACTCTTAGGTAAATACCAAGAGCATGATTACTGGATCACATGTTAAGAGTATTTTTAGTTTTATAACAAGCTGCCCAACTGTATTCCAAAGTAGCTCTACCATTATGCCTTCCCACCAGGAATGAAAGAGAGCTCCTTTTGTTCCACATCCTCGCTAACATTGTTCTTCTTCAATATTGAATTGGTTATTCTGGGTCTTTTGATCTTCATATAAATTGTTCTCTCGATACCACTAAATATCTGGCTGGGACTTTGATTAGAATTGTGTTGAATTTATAGAACAAGCTGGGAAGAACTGACATCTTGACAATTTTGAATCTTTCTATCCATGAACAAGCCATCTCTCTCCATTTATTTTATTCTCTTTAGATACCTTTCATTGGAATTTTGTAGTTTGCCTAATATAGATCTTGTACATGTTTTGTTAGGTTTATACCTAAGTATTTTCATTTTGGGGGGTGATGTAAATGGTAGTGTGTTTTTTAATTTCAAATTCCACATGCTCATTCCTGGTATAAGGAAGGCAATTGATTTTTGTATATTAATCTTGCATCCTGCAATCTTGCTATAATCACTTATTAGTTCCAGGAGGATATTTTCTTTGTTTTATTTTTTATCAATTCTTCTAGATTTTCTACATAGAGAATTGTGCCATTGGTGAACAGAGACAATTTTATTTCTCCTTTTCTAGTCTGAATGCCTTTTATTGTTTCCTTTTCTTGTCTTGTTATCTTAGCGAGGACTTCAAGTATAATTTTAAAAGCAGTAATGAAAGTAGACATCCTTGCCTTATTCCTGATCTTAACAGGAAAGCTTCAAGTTTCTCACCATTAAGGGTGATGTAGCTGTTGGGTTTTTTTCGTAGATGTTTATTTTATTGAGTTGAAGATGTTCCTCTATATTCCGGGTTTGCTGACAGTTTTTATCATGAATGGGTGCTGGATTGCGTCAGATTGTGTCAGTGTTCTTTTTAATGTGACCATGTGATTTTTCTTCTTTAGCATGTTGATGTGATCGGTTACAGTAATTGATTTTTGAATGTTGAACCAGCATTACATACCTGGGATAAATCCCACTTGGTCATACTATATAATTCTTCTTACACATTTTTGAACTTGGTTTGCTAATATTTTGTTGAGGATTTTTACATCAATGTGCGTGAGAGATATTAATCTGTAGTTTTTTAATAATGTCTTTAACTGGTTATGGTATTAGGGTAATGCTGGTCTCATAGAATATGGTAGGAAGAATTCCCTCTGCTTCTATCTTCTGGAAGAGATTATAGATAAATGGTGTAATTTCTTCCTTAAATATGTGGTAGAATTCACCAGTAAACCCAATCTGGGCCTGGAGCTTTCTATTTTGGAAGGTTATTAATTGTTAATTCAATTTCTTTAATGAATATAATTTCTTCTTTGATCCATAGGTTATTTAGAAGTGTAGTTTTAATCTCCAAGTATTAGGGATTTTCCAGCTATCTTTCCATCGTTGATTTCTAGTTTAATTCCACTGTGGTTTGAAAGTAGGCATTGTGTGATATCTACTCTCTTCAATTTATTAAGTCGTGTTCTGTGGCCCAGAATGTGGTCTAACTTGATGAATACTCCATATGAGCTTGAGCAGAATCTGCTGTTGGATGAAGGAATCAATAAATGTCAATTACATCCAGTTGACTCTTGGTGCTGTTGAGTTCAGCTATGTCCTTACTGATTTCCTGCCCATTAGATCTGTCCATTACTGACAGAGGAGTGTTAAAATCTCCAACTATAATGTATTCATCTATTTTAGTTCTTGTCTTAAGTATTTTTACACTGTTGTTATGTATATACACATTAAGGATTATTATGATTTCTTGGAGTAATCACACTTGTATCATTATGTTATGTCCATCTTTATCCCTATAACTTTCCTTGCTCTGAGTCAGCCCTGTCTGAAATTAATATAACTACTCTCACTTTGTTTTCGACTAGTGTTAGCCTGATATATCTTTCTCTGTCCCTTTACTTTTGATCTATGAGTTTTTATATTGAAAGGAGGGTTCTTGTAGACAACATACAGTTGGGCCTTGGTGTTTAATCCATTCTGTTTTAATTGGTTTATTTAGATCATTGATATTTAAAGTAACTGATATAGTTAGATTAATATCTACCATATTTGTTACTGTTTTCTATTTGTTGCCCTTGTTCTTTCTTCCTATTTTTGTCCTCCACACTTTTTTTTGCCTTTTGTGATTTTCTTTTTATCTTTGTATTTTTATTTATTTTTTTAACTTTTTTTTATTGATTTATAATCATTTTACAATTTTGTGTCAAATTCCAGTGTAGAGCACAATTTTTCAGTTATACATGAACATATATATATTCATTGTCACATTTTTTTCTCTGTGAGCTACCATAAGATCTTGTATATGTTTCCCTGTGCTATATAGTATAATCTTGTTTATCTATTCTACAATTTTGAAATCCCAGTCTATGTCTTCCCACCCCCTGCCCCCTTGGCAACCACAAGTTTATATTCTATGTCTGTGAGTCTACTTCTATTTTATATTTATGCTTTGTTTGTTTCTTTTTTTTTTTTTTAGATTCCACATGTGAGCAATCTCATATGGTATTTTTCTTTCTCTTTCTGGCTCACTTCACTTAGAATGACATTCTCCAGGAGCATCCATGTTGCTGCAAATGGCATTATGTCGTCAGTTATTATGGCTGAATAGTATTCCATTGTATAAATATACCACATCTTCTTAATCCAGTCATCCGTTGATGGACATTTAGGCTGTTTCCATGTCTTGGCTATTGTAAATAGTGCTGCTATGAACATTGGGGTGCAGGTATCATCCTGAAGTAGGGTTCCTTCTGGATATATGCCCAGGAGCAGGATTCCTGTGCTTTACCCTACTTTAATCATATCAAGAGATCACTCCTCTTCTCCTCACCTGCTAAAAGAAGGCAGGTGAAATCTCCAAGACTCCTGCACTTGTTTTATCTCCCCAAGCTCTCCCACCTCCCAAACAAAAAGAAAAGAAAATTGTACAAAGTTCCATGAGGGCAGAAACAGTGAATTAGATCTTATTCAGATTTACATCCCATCCCCGAATCTCTGAGTAAGGTGACTTGCAAGTAGTAAGTAACTGACATTCAATTAGCTCTTGGATTGAATTTGGATATCTTGGTTTGGCCAGATAATAAAATTCACCACAAGTTATCACAGTATAGATTATAACCTGATATCTACGGTTCTGCTCTTTCCTTTGTTACAATCATCTTTTGCATGTAATGCACCATTGTTGAAAATAAACTTTTTACACTAAGAGATAAAAGAATTTAATGTTCATTTAGGGAGCCAAAATCCCCTGCCAGTTGGATGCTCACAATTCCTTCAACGTAAAAAGCGTGATGTCACCATGTATCCACAATACTAAGGCATATCTTTCACAATTTAGCATTTCTAAAATGGTGATGAATTTTATGTTTATAATTTATATGATTACAGTTAATGTGATAGAGCTGATTTTCCTCCTCAAGCATTGGTGCTCTTTTTAATAATCAGTGGAGTCTTAGAATCAACAAATACAGTGTAAAGTTTGGATTTCGGTGCTTCAAAATAGCTTTTTTGAAAGAATGCTCCTTTTTATTTTTTTTTTCATTTTTCCCTCTGCTCAGTGAATATTTTTCTCAGCAATAAGATCATGAATTTTTAGTCCTTGATTAATTTACCCTGAAGTATAGAATTAAATGTCACCTCCTCATAAAATAACCAATGACACCTCTTTCATTTAGTGCCATCAATTGTTTTCTGCATTTCTAATTTTCCAAAGCGTGCTATAAACTGATATATATTGTTAGGGCCCTTGCCAGCTTGTGCTCCGTCCGCAGCTACATTTGACATTTAATTTAGGGGTTGAGTAAATGCCAGCTGCTGCAGGCTGTGACTACCTGTAACACGGAAGCTAATTTAGATCGAATCAATAGCTTTTGCTTTTTTACTTCCCAAAGAATTATCAAAATTACAGGGATTCTAGAATTAAATTAAGGTATTAAAACCCCGCTTTACCCTCTTGCTGATACGAAATAGGTATCATCATGCCCAGAATATTAAATTAAAAAGCAGCATACTAAAGCGCCTTGCTTTTGTATTTAGAAAGTTATGTATTAAAAGACAGAGGGTATTGTTATCCTCCTTCCTAAGGAAATACGCAAATCATTAAGAAAGTTTTGAACACGTTTTAAAAGAAAAGAATGAGAGACACGACAAATAACTCACCAAAGAAATGTAAAGGACCAATACATATGGATAAAGGAAAGCACAATATCAATATTAATTGAAAGCCACTTACCACAGCTACCACTTTTCCTTTTGCCAGTCTAGTTTTCCACTAATTTTTTTAAATTGCTTTACTGAGAGAAGTAAGCCAGAAAGAAAAAGAAAAATACCATATGACATCACTCATATGTGGAATCTAAAAAAAAAGATATAAATGAACTTATTTACAAAACAGAAACAGACTCATAGAGAACAGACTTATGATTACCAAGGGGAAAGGGGGTGGGAAGGGATAAATTGGGAGTTCGAGATTTGCAGGTACTAACTACTATATATAAAGTAGATAAATAGCAAATTTCTACTGTATAGCGCAGGGAACTGTATTTAATACCTTATAGTAACCTATAATGAAAAAGAATATATGTGTTTGACTGAAACATTATGCTATATACCAGAAATTGACACCATATTGTAAACTGACTATAGTTCAATTTAAAAAAAGAAGAAAAAAGAGCTTTACTGAGAAAAAGTCACCATTTTAAAGTTCACAGTTCAGTGGTTTCGGTCACCAATGTCTAATTTGAGTGCATTTCATTGTCCCTGAAAGAAACCACGTGTCCACTAGCAGTCTCCCTCCATCCCTCGTTCCCCCCAGCCCCTGGCAATCACTGACCTACGCTCTGCCGGCATGGCTTTGCCTGTTTTGGACATTTCACATAAAGGGAATTGTACAACATGGGGTCCTTCATGGCTGCTTTCACTAAGCACAGTGTTTTCAGGGTTCACGTATGTTGTAGCATATATCAATATGTCATTCTTTTTATTATTCCAGTGAAGCTTTGACAGTGTTCTGGTGAAGTTAAACTTTCCAATATTATTGTTGGGATGATATACTGATTCTTTAAGAAGTCCTTTCTGCGGGGCACTCTGACAATCTGTATTTAAAGGTCTTTTTAAAAAATATGTAACTTTTTACCCCAGAATTCCGTTTTCAAGAAATTACTCCAAAGAAACAATCCTGGATGTGCACATAAATCACCTGCAGGGGGATTGTCTGCAACACTGTACTTGACCAGGAAATACTTAGAGCAACACAATGCCCAACCATAGTGAGTATGTTTGGTAAACCATGACATGGAGATACTGTGGGATACTCTGCAATCTTCAAAATGATGTTGGGGACTGTGCTGTAGGAACTCGCGTGAGTGCCCTGCAGCTATGGGGTTGCCACCCCATAGACTATAATCCCTTTTCTAACTAAAGAAGATCAGTTATGCTTTTTTCAAAATGTAGTGTAAAATCTGACCACATAATAGATAAAAGGGTTATGCTGCTTTAAAAATTAATTTGAAAACAAACCTTATAGATGAATATTTAAAATTGCAGAAAAAGATTAGTGACATAAAGTTGAGTGACAAAAGCAATTTAATACGCACTATGTACTGTTGGATCCCATTTTTTATTAAAAAGAGGTATATGTGCTTATGTGTATTAAAGATATATAATAAAGACGTATGTTTTTCTTTTTTGCCTTTCTGTGTCTTCTGTAACATTTATGACTATGAAAAAATTCAATTTTTCTTCACTCTGTAATTCAGACATATAGAATATTTTGCTTCTTTTTTTAATATATCTTTTCTTTTGTGCACCATAAAGAAGTTTCTTAGATAGTTTATTGCTTTCAGAAACTGAAATTTGAATTCAGATTTCACTGATTTTGAATCAGTTGGCTTCACTTCAGTATTCTCCTCCACGTTCTGGCTAATCATAAAATTTTCTTCAGTCAGGGTCGAAAGAAGATTTTCCCCCCAATTCCATAAGACAGTTTGTACACACATTCTAAAGGGGACCTTGGTCCCCAGAACCCAGGCCTGTACCCTGACATCGCCAGGGATTTTTCAGTCTCTTTAAAAGGGCAAGGAAAGGGAATGAGGGTACAGCTCAGTGGTAGAGCATGTGCTTAGCATGCCCGAGGTACTGGGTTCATTCCTCAGTCCCTCCATTAAAGATTAAATGAATAAGCAGGGGAGGGGTAAATTAGGGTTTGGGGATTAACAGACACACATTACTATACATAAAACAGATAAACAACAAGGCCCTACTGTACAGCACATGGAACTATATTCAGTATCTTGTAATAGCCTATAGTGGAAAAGAATCTGAAAAGAAAAAATACATATGTGTGACTGGGTCACTTTGCTGTCCACCAGTGTGGTTCCTCTGCACAGTGCTTTCGCGAGTGAGACACTGTTTTGCGGGCTTTGGCAGGCTTCCATGCTGCGATGTGGCTTTTGGCTGGCTCACCATTGCTGTTCCTCAGTGAATTAGGCCCTGCCCTGATCTGGAGCTCTCCACCTGATGCTTCACCGCCCACCTGATTATATGGGGACTAAATCGGACTTACCTGCCTGGACCTCATCTAAGGTCACATCCTGTTCTCTTCCATTCAACCCCCATCTTAGGTATCGTCTCCCTCCACAGGGACTGGATATAGAATGATGTCTTTCTGCCTCTAATCTTGATCCAGTTCTATTATATATAAAATCTATATCTTGTTTCCTCCAGTGCAAATCTTTATTCTTGATTTTTCTAAAAAGCTATATGGAGACCAGAGAATTTCTAAGCTATAGATAAAATTTTGAATGGTGCCAGCTTTATCGCTGATAACTGAAGCTTTTGTTTTGGATGAGTTTTCCTAAGAAAAGAGCAAAATGAGAAGGCTAGAAAGCCTTGAGGGTCTCCGAATATTCAACATATTAAATATTTAATTACTTATTAAATTATAGACATCATATATATTTTAATAATAAAATTGAAGTCTTCTTTAGGACGCTTCACAGTCCCTTCTGATCTAGAGATTCTATGATTTCCTGAGTTACCCTCAGATTACCTGAAAATTACTTTCACCCTTGAGGAGGAAGAATTGATCGAAAAAATGAACCACAGGGATCGGTTCAGCTGACTTAATGACTTAGTTTGATTATTGTAAGTTGACAGTTGCTGTAAATCTCACTAAATCACAGCAAAGGAAAACTCGTGCTGTGATAGTGGCGAAACTAGTAGTATTAATTAGGGGACTGGAAATAACTTCCTTTTTCTTACCGCAAAACTAAAAATTTCTTACAGGAAAAGAAACTAGAAATGCAGAATATTATAAAGGAGAAAATAGTCACCGTCCACAATTCCACTCCAGAAATAACCTCTCGACATAATTAGCTGTTACTTTTCCATGATTTATTCTAAAAAAAATTAACTAACATGAACAGTAATGCAAAAAGATACATAGATATAGATAGATACGATATATGTATATAACATATATATGTTTATTATGGTATCATCATACTGAAAAATTGAAAACTACCCCATATATAAGGGTAAAGAAATCATGGGCCATCTGTGTAAAGGACTATAATGTTAGAAAGCATGGCAGGTTTGCCTGAGTTAGCACTTCATCACAATCAACCAGGGAAGACCTTAACTGTGATGGCACTCGGCACTGCGTGCCGTGGGTTACTAGTACTTCCCTTCTTCTTGGCGATGAATCTAGCACCACATTCAAGACCTAGGACATGGCTGAGCCAATCCCCAAATTCCATCTTTGTCGGGTTTGGAGGAACCACTGTATCAAGTACAGAATCAGTCTGAGTCAAAGCAAGAAAACAAAAACCACAGCAGGTATGACAATAGAGAAATTTTAGTCAAAGGAATTGAGTAGATACTGGAGAACTGAAAATGTGAAAGAAGGACCCTGAGGTAACAGAGAGCTAGCAATTTCAGGAAGCCCCGTCACCCCAGCGGCAAAGGATACAGAGAGAAAAGGCTGAGTTAATTGGCACCCAAAGCTCAGAGGAGAGACCCCACAGAGCTGCCACGCAGGTCGCCGGAAGAGAATTCTGCCCCTCTGTGACGGTACCTGTGGCTTGAAGGAGGGGGGCCTGCAAAGTGGGAGCATTCCATTTCTTATTGTTAGGTCTCTTGTGTGCATTAAATGAAGTTACACACGTGAAGCTCTTAGCCATTACCACTGGTGGGAGGTAATGTAGGCCAGTCAGACCGCCTGCGTTCAAACCTCATGTCTGAGAATTACTAGCCATTTGTCATAGAAAGTCTCTTTGCTTTCTTGTTATTATAATGACTGTAAAATTTATCAGTATTCATTAAATCTTACTAGAATATCAATCTGGATCATTTGTGATAAGATGGTATAAATTCTTAAAACAACCCCAAAATGTCAGTAGGATCCTTCTTTCCATTTCGCAGATCAGAAAACTGAGGCACGGTGAGGTCAACTACTTTTCCCAAGGATACTTAGTTCCTAAGTGGTAGAACTTGTATTGAATCAGGATTCCCCATAATATTAACCACCATATAATACATTATGTATTTTACTTATCTCTCCCTCTCCACTAGGATATATGCTCTGTGAGAATAGCAATTGTTTCATTTTATTTGTTTGTTTGTTTATTTGTTAGTTTATTTGTTCACTGCTGCTTTCCCTGCCCTTTGAACAGCATGGCACATAACAGGCACTGAATAAATATTTGTTGAGTGGATAGGAACCAAGCAGGGAGCCCAAAAAAGAACCACCTACGCATGTCCCCTAACTTCATGATGGCCACAAGGCTGAGAAATAGTAGGGTACATATTATTTTATTTACTATAGAAAACAATTTCAAAGAAGTGAAAGTAATTCTTTAAGTCATATACTTAGAGGACCCACTGCCTCTGGATAAGCAGCCCATTGCTCTAGTGTATACTTTTAATTTGGGACAAAGGTCAAAAGAGAGAAGCAGAGAAAGGGTTAAAAGGAGGAGCTGGGCTCACGATAAAATCTTTGTGAGGCCGGTGTCCTCTGTGGGCCAGTTTGAAGCCTTCCAGGCTGAGTGCTGTGGAACACAGTACAAAGAAGGCGGTGTCTCGCTACAACCACTGCAGCAAATTGAAGATGTCAACAGAGCTTTCCCACAGACCTGAATGTTCGTAAAGATGTCATTTCAACCGTAAGTCAGAGTTACTTGGTCAAATTTTCTCTGGCTCTTCCCAGAAATCATGAATAAAAACTTAGTTTGAAAACCATGGGAACCAGATAAGAATGAGTCTACTTCAAGCTTCCCATTTAGCAACATGAGTTATAATCACTAGTTCAACATTCAAAGACTTCAAAGCAGCATTTAGGGAAATAAGTGGTTAAACACAACCTGGCCATTGTACTTGGAACTTCACAGGGTTTTGTAAATCTCAATTAATTAGTGTTTATAAGCTACCATGAGATCATTGGATAAATAGTAGATAATAATAATTAAGCGTTATTACATGAAATGCATTATCACATTTAACTATCGTGAAAATTGCCAAAATGAAAAAGGATGCCAAACAGCAAAGCTCATAAAAAATTATTTTTAAACGTCTGTAGCTTCTTTAGTCTGAGCCCTGAAAGATGTTTGAAACTGGTTACCTGCCATGAAACGTTGAAATGTTTTCACGGATGTTGAAATAGAAACACAAAAGAGATAAACAGAACAGCTAGAAGCAAAGCATCATTTTCCTTGATCCCAGTCTTTACGTGAATCTGGAGCAAAGACTACGGAATCATAATTGAGGCGAGACCAGTAACTCACACAAGAATAAAGAAACAAGTTTGTGACTGTTGTGGGATCTAGTTGATCGCAATAAGCGTACATTTTCTTTGCAAAAACTAGTAGGCTCTTGTTCTTAAAATAGCTGTTTCTACTGCTAAAGTCAGAGTTACTGGGAGTTTTCACCTGCTTCCACTGATGTTGGAAACAAATGCCAGTGTCGGCATGTCTGTTTATGAGCTGTAAGCTTGAAAGGTTTTCCAGTTTTGTAAAACTGAATGCAATCATCTGTCTCAGTGTAGTGCTCAGATGGTTTGAAGAGTGACTGGGGCTGGCATAGCTCTCAACTACCGCCCGGTTCCTCAAACAATCCTCATGACACATCCGCTCTTCTCCCTGCATCCCTTAAGAAACAGAGAAATTCCTCTATTTTTAAACAGGTGAAATGCCAAGAAACGTATGAGAGTTAAGTTTTCGTTAGTCCACAGTGCTTTCTACAAACGATGGCCAACGCCGTGTTCCAAGAGGGATCAGGAATCTTCTGTTCCTACCTGGAAATCGGGGGCTTGAAAGTTTATCAATCAAGGGAAGCACTGAGCAACAGGTGAGCTAAGTTGTCAGGCTCCGTCTGCTAATGCTTTGTCCTCAGGTCACTCCAGGTGTGTCACTTGCTGTGAACATCCGTCAGCCACCACCTGGACGCTTGAATACGTAGTGTTGCTTCAGGCAGCAGAGAACTCTCTGGCTGTACCAGAATGCAAATAAAACTCCAAGGATGAGACTGAGGTGATAAACCTTAAACTTTTTTTTTGAAGCACTGTTGGTTTTCCTCCTGCTGATCTTGGAAATCAAAATTGATCTGATTTACACAAGAAGAGTTGGCATAGACCACCGTCAGCTACTAAAAAGTAAATTTCAGAAATATTTTGAAAGATTGATAAATAAAAGGTGAAATAACCAAGATTAAAATATAAAATAGGTAAATAAAGATCTACTGTATAGCACAGGGAACTATATTCAATTTCTTATAATAACATAATGGAAAAGAATCTGAAAAAATATATGTATGCATATATATAACTGAATTGCTTGGCTATGCACTTGAAACAAACATTGTAAATCAACTACATTTCAATAAAAAATAAAATTAAAAAAGAAATAACCATGACTCATAAAAAATGTCCATTCCTTATTTAAAGTTATGTTCATGGAGATTTGAAAATACGTGAAAACATTTAAACCAACACATCTGTAATTTATTGTTGTATATAAACTTACAGACATTGTCCAATTTCTACGGACAACATGGCGTCAGTGTATCTTTCCCCCAACTGATATTGAAAATAGTATTTATTTTAAACCACGTGTAGCACTTTTTGATTCTCATGTGCCCATTTTTCTGAACACCGAAAACATTGTCCCATCTCCAGAGTAAAAAGCCACGAGACTATTTTAAGTACTAGTCTATTTTTGAGAAGTCTCCCTAATTACGTGGTTAAAAAGCTCTTACTGCTTATGGAATATTTCTAAATTATGGTCATTTTTTTTCTTGGTCAGACCTCAAGATATGTGACACAGGAATTTGCTTCCCCAAAACCATATACTTAACAATTTATCTTGGTTTTTTATTTAATAAGGTTTTTCATAAAGTCTAACTCTTTACAAATCAACATCGTAAGCCCACTGCAGGGAGTTAGGCTCTTTTTTTCCGCAGTCTGATCTAACACTGGTATTCTTGTCAGTTACCTTTTTCACAAAACTTCTATCAATGACTTTCCCAGTTTTCATTTTTAACTTCCTTCTAAATTTCCTGAGGAGATAGGCTGATGCTTTTGATGCTTGTTAGGGAATTTTATAAAGCAAGATAGCTTAATGATACAATTGTACAATAATCATTGTGTTAAATTTGAATAAATACTTCTTGATAATTAGGCTTTGGAGATTCTAGGATTTGAGGAAGAACAATCCACTGGGTTCCTTCTTTGTCTCCAGGAGCAGATAAAGCACAAGTCAGGTGTGTACACTTAGCTTTCTGACCAGACCCTGCTTGACCTCTGTTACTACCTTTGTTCTCCTGGACCTGGGCTTCCCCTGGCCCCAGATCTGCATGAAGCTACACTTTAACAAAAAAAAAAAAAAAAAAAAAAAAAAACCCTTTCTTTACCTGGTTCTGCCCTTTCTCCTATGTATTTTGACCCATCTCTCTCTGCCGCCCCACCCAGATATCCCAGAAGAATATTCATGGGAAAATGAAATCAATGCAATAGTTTTTTATAAAGCACATTGTACTGTTTTTACCTTTTAGGCACATTGTGTCCTGAAAGGGGCTTTATTTTTTCTGGTGGTATCATTTTTCAAATGTATTTTTAAATGATACTAACAGTAAAACTTGAAATTATAATTTTTTTAACAGATCGTTACTATCAATAAGTAGAAAGTTACAGCAGAATTTTTGTACAATTCCGTTTTTCTTTTTCACAATGCTGTACTGTATTTAAAATGAACTTTTGTTGTTGTTTGCAACTGCTTGCAAAATATTCCAGATTTCTTCCTAAGTCATAAAGTGCAAAAAATTACTCTTTTACATTAAAATGGTAATTTTATGTGCCTATCTACTTGTCCCTTCCATAGAGAAGCAGAATTTTTTAAAGTGGTTACTGTGTTCTCTTATCTGAAGATCAGCAAAAGAAACAAAGTAAGTTAGAAGATTTAGTTTAGCTACTTACCAGCTGGGTGAATTTTGGCAAACCAATCTCTCTGAGCCTCTAAATTAGGAAAAACAGTACCCCTCATAGTGTTTATGATAACAGAGTAGACATCTATTGTCAAATTCCCAGCAATCCTTTCTCCCTCAGAGGACTGACCCTCTCTAGCCCATGCAATTCTGATCTAATGGTTAATTCCAAGAGCCTCACCAATCTCCAGACCACAAGTTTTGCAAGTGACAACAACCTGGCCAATCAGAATACCTCAACCTTCTCTCCATCGTGATTGCTCCCAGAGGTGGGCGCATGACCCACAAAGGGCCAACTGGACTCCTCCTTTGAGCTTTGATCTACGAAGGCACAGACAGAATCTCTCCTTTTCTAGGATAACAAACGCCAGGAAACATGTGAAGCCAAAGCTGGTGACTTTGAGTCATCAGAGAGAAAAGCTGACTGCGAATTATGCAGTTAGACACATTAATCCTGCCATGTTTAAAGTCAGCTCCGCCCCGGAGGTTCTCAGTTAAGCCATGACCCTCCAAAAAAGACCCCCGCCTTTAATGCTTACACTAGTTCAGGATGGTCTTTCTCACTTGCATCTGAAAGAGTTCTGACTCACATAGAGGATTAAGTGAGACAAAGTATGCAAACTATAAAGATACGTACAAACATTGATGTCCAAGGACGACAGGCCCCCAAATTATCATGAGTAGAAACTGGCATCTGAGGAATAGAGTCAGGACCGTACCACGTGGGGGTCACTTGACAAATACAAGTATACTCAACACGTGATCTGCTATCATATCCCATAACCAAAAATAAGGGAAAACTTCCCTCCTGGAGAGCACTTTGGAGAGCATTTCTGGAGATAGCATATGGATAAAGAAAGTTCCAGCTGAGCTCTGATGAACCACACCACAGGATAAAAGGTTCAAAAGCCGCCTTAAAAAGCCATCATCTAGATAGGCTGTCTACCACAGAATTGCTCCTATTCCCTTAAACAGTGTTGTATAAACATTGTTTTAGACTTCAGTGCAACTGTTCAAAGAACACAGATTGCTCTGATGTTTTGTATTTGTGTTTCTCCTATGACCGTGATGGCTTTCTTCCTCCTCTCAAGTATTAAATTGGGTTGTTACCTTAAAAGGCAAAAATTAGTGACTATATTTGTCCCTGTTGTAATAGGGGATAAACAAACAGTTGTGGTTAGTGCGTGGGCATCTAAGATGTTCAGAATGCAGATTGTGGTTTAGATATCTATCTCAAAAATGGGATTCCCAGAGCAGAAGTCCATTTGGAAACGTACACAGTGTACAGGTAGGGCAAAGACATCAAGAAAAATGAAGTCTGGAAGTCTCGCTCAATTCTGTTATAAATACAATGCTAGACAGTAAAATACACGGTGCCATTAAATAACCCTTCTCCTCTGGCATGTGGGTTGAACAATTTTCTGACACATCAGAAAATAAATAGGACGAATCTGTTTTTGTTCTGTGTGTTTACCTCTTTACCAGATGGAAAAGGGCCTGTGATTTTGCACCGAGGTCCTGTGTGACGCAGACAGCAGTGCTAGTGCAGTAACAGGAATGCCACGTCCGATTTAGCACGATGTAAGGAATATCTGAACACACGCTCGCTGTGTGACTGGAGCGGGAGGGGAGAGCAGGCACACAAACTGACTAATAGTCTATTCCTGAAGAGAAGAATCAACAGATGGACAAAAGAGAAATTTCTCTGCGTGGCCATATGGAGAAAAGAGGGTCTGATACACCTTTTGACTCTTAATCAAGTGCTCTTTCCACTGTTGCATGGGTTTAAGATTCCACATGTCTCGGGGGTTGGATGTATAGCTCAGTGGTAGAACTTATGCTTAGCATGTATGAGGTCCTGGGTTCAATCCCCAGTACCTCCATTTTAAAAAATGTGATTTAAAAAAAAATTCCGATGTCTACATTTATGAACTCCGTCTCTGTTTAGATCAGCTCAACAAACAGAGTGCTGCATGTTAAGTACCCTATGAAGCCTATTTTATAAGACATAAAATGAGCCTAGAGGAGACACTGAGTAACTCTCCCTGGGGATGGCTGGGAAGCTTTCTGAAGGAAGTCATATCTGGGTAAGGTTTTGAAAATATGATTCTTCCTTGGATGATGTATTAGGTTTCTCCAGGGAAACAGAACCAATAAGATAAATATGGAGATTTAGAATAGGCATTGGCTCATGTGATTGAGAGACTGAGAAGTCCCATGATCTGCCATCCACAAGCTAAGCTGGAAAACCAGGACAGCCTGTGGTGTAATTTGGTCTGAGTCCAAAGACTCAAGAAGGGAGGGCAATGGAAAAGGAAGGGAGCAATGATGTCGGCTTCCATGGAGTCCAAAGACTCGAGAACCAGGAGCACCAAAGTCCAAGCGTAGGAGAAGGTGAAGGTCCCAGCTCAAACCCAGAGAGCAAGCTCACCCTTCCCCCAGCTTTTTGTTCGTTAGGGCTCTCAGTGGATTGCAGGAAGTCCACCTCCTTGGGAAAGGCCATCTGCTTCTCTTCGTTTGCCAATTCAAATGCTCATCTCTTCTGGAAATACCCTCACAAATACACCCATGAATACTGTTTTGCCAGCTCTCTGGGCATCCCTTAGCCAAGTCAAGTTGACATGAAATTAACCACCATAGATGGAGAGGGACATCCCAGGAAGAGGGATCCGGGAAGAGGTAAGAAAATCATGATGAGCTTGGAGTACATTTTGAGACTAAGAGAGTAAAATAAGTAACTCTGAAGGAGTTGGAAAAGAAATTTCCTTCTTCCATTGTTTATTCTAAGTTGAGAAACGTCCAATTGAAGCCATAAATGAATTAACTCTACTCCAAAACCACTGAGCCGCACAAGTTTCTATGGCTTCTGGGATCAAAGGAATATTGTTCCGGTAATGAAGTGGCAGTGGCTACACATGAAATAAAAATCTAGTTTTGTACTCTACCAGCCCAACTTTCTTCCATCAAAGCCATTCTCTCGAAAAGTATTTGCTAGCACCACGGTCGTATTTGTCCATTAGAGACAGAATTGAGTGGAATCCGCTTTAGGGTTTTCAGCTCCTCATCCCGACCCCAACGCCACACTGTTCATCGTCCTGGTTAATGACAGAGGGTCTTCTCAGGAAGTAGACCTCTTTCTCTATATAGACCAGGAAATTCGTTTCATTATCAAATAAGGGCAAATGCACTTCAGGCTTTGTCCTGTTCTTAGAGGTGAATTGAACTTCACTCCATCTTTTAGCTCCAGTGAAGATGCTAACCAAAGTTGAATGGCAAAACCAAAGCACAAGGAAGTTGGGGCCAGGAGACTCTATGGCCTGCAGAATTTATCCTGCATCACTGAAAGCTGAAAGTTAGCCACAATTCCAGCTCACCCATATTGTTTAACCATAATTTGGCTGGAAGTTCGAGTAAAGACTTTTCAGTCTTTCCATTTTTTTTTTAGTTCTGATGATGCATCACGAAAATGTAATCACAACATTCTCTTCACATTATTTTAAAACTCTCCAGGCTTTAATGTCAATAAGCAGATCTCTTATAGCACAGGGAAATATATACAAGATCTTGTGGTAGCTCACAGGGAAAAAGAATGTGGCAATGAATATACATATGCTCATGTATAACTGAAAAATTGTGCTCTACACTGGAAATTGACACAACATTGTAAACTGACTATAACTCAAGAAAAAATGTTAAAAAAAAAGCAGATGTCTGAAAAATTAGTGAAAATACAAACCTTTCAGCAGATTCTCTAGGCATGAGTAAGGCGTTTGAATGACCATATTGAAAGGAAATTAGATGTTGAAGGGTATTATTATTATTTTATACTTTTAATTTTTTCACCCGCAAATGTGAACGCATGGTTTGTTGATACACTCTTTCTTTCTGTCTAGGAAGGAGCGAGCCAAGTTTTATATCCATCCATGCATTCAAAAAATTTTATCAAGCGTTATGTGCCAAGCACTGAACAAATACAAGGAAAACAAGAAGACAAGGCTTTTTTTCTTGGGATACAAGAGAGAGTCAACAAAATAAGGAAACACTTGCAGCCAAGCGTGCAGCGACATGTTATACAGGTTATGAAAGAGAATAGAATAAACACAGTTGCAGCATGACACTGGCCATGGGTCTCTGCAAAGGGGCCATAAGGAAAAGTAGCTGTTTTCTAGGTGTGACGGAAGGGCGGCAAGGTTGGCAAGGGCTTAGGGAAGGGCACTCCAGGCAGAGGTGACAACAGGAACAAAGGCCAAGAGGTGTGACTGGACTTAGTCCAGTGTTTCTCAAACTTGGGTCACACTTAGACCCCTTATAACATTTCTGCTGTACCGTAACGTCAAACTAAGTTGTTTTCTTTAATGGAGACATAACACTAAGCAAAAAAACCCCTAATGTTTACAGCTATTATATAATTATAAAACCAAAACAGATGGACAAATTAATTATAAAGAAAAATACAAAACTAATGTCATTGCAAATAACAATTCAATTCAATGGTATAAGGGATACTTTTTGTAGCAGCAATATTGTCTAGACTGCTATGAATCTTTCAAGACTGACATGCCTATATATTGCTTTGTGCTAAATGTCATCACTTTTTTTGCCTAGAATCATTGCCAGATCTTTATTCATACAGAAAGCTATGACATCACTTGGTCTTCACTCATAATGAATGTGTCATTTAAAATATTGTCTATCTCTCTTCTTTATTCATTAATCCATGACAATGGGACAATTTTGTGGTCACAGTAAGAAAGTGATTGTTCTGGATCCCTGGTACGCAAGATGTGGTCCACAGTGGAGCAACATTGGCATCACCTGGGAGCTTGTTAGAACTGCTTCAGACCCCACGGGACTTACTGAATCAGAGTCAGCCCCGATACGAGATCTCCAGGTGATTCCTGGATACATTAAAGTTTGAAAAGCACTGTTCTGGGTGATTCAAAATACACTTACATATATATTTTTAATCATCATCAGAATTAAAACAAAATAGGAAGCTTATCATCGAGACCCTTTGAACTCCTGATGGTCTCTCTCACTAGCCCATTAGTGGAATTTAAAGAAATCCAGCTGGACTGAAGCATAATTCCAGGGGCAAAAGACATGGTGATCAATAAGGCTGGAGAGAGAAAAGGGGCTGGTCTGTCAAACCAGGGAGCTTGGACTCTATCCCTTAATCAATGAGGAGCCACGGAAGGATTTTAAGACCCAGAGAAAATGATGAGATTTACTTTTTTAGAAGGATTACTCTGGCTGCAATCATGGATTAGAGAAAGGCTGACTGGAGCCATGGAGCCACGCGGAGGGCTTATTTTAATCGCCCAGGCAACACGGGCTGACCCAGTGCTGGAGAGAGGAGGGGGCGGGCACCAGAGATAACAGGGTGGTAGCTTGGTGTCTGATTGCATGTCACGTTTCTTTCTCAGCTAATCAAGGCAGGAAAAGCAATCTGCGGGGCAGGTTTAGGGGGAAGGATTAAGCATAGCAAAGTGTACGTATTGGGCTTGTGGTAACTTTGGAATGTCTGCTGTGGCAAAGTCCAGGGAGCAACAAGGGTCTGCCTGGACGTACAGATTTGGGAGAAGAGAAAGCCATTATAAACACAGGCATTGGGGAATCACTTATGGAGAAGATGTGGGATTTTAAATGATTGCCTTGCTTTGCCATATAATCTACATATTAAAATGGATTCTTTGTGTTTACAAAATATCTACTTTAGTTTTATACTCTTGACCAAAATTATGATACTTTTCATACTGTCACAGTTAAGGGTCTTGTTTCCTACATTAACAGGAGTAAATGCATTTTTAAAGAAATGATTTAGCTACTAATTGGTTTTCTCATTTTTGAAGATGCCCTGAAACAGCTTAGTAGAAAACTGTGATTTTTTTTTTCTTATTTGAGAAAAAAAAATTAACATTAGGTGATACTTTTTCCTGCTTAAGAGGAAGGAGTAGCAAGCTTCTTTGTACATAAACCAGCCTTTACTTACTCTCTGGAAGGGCAGAAAGAAACTATTATCAGAAATAAAATCTCAGCAACAGATTAGTAGGGATGCTACTAATGACTTCTAAGAATGGTGCAAAACCATCCTTCACTTTTCCCGTTAAGTCACCACCAGTCACCTGGAGTCCACCTGAGATGCAGGGATATCCTGGAAATCCCTCCTTTGTGTTCTCCTGTCCTTGTCAAATGCCTTCTTTCAGTATTTTTATCCTCATTTTTCCCCATCTTCAACTGTCCCCATCCCCAGCATGAAAGGAAAAGGCAGGACACTCAGGTTTGGAGTCATCCTTCTCCCCTCTGAGTGAAGCACCGACAAGACAAGATCTTAACATACCAGCTTCAAGCTGACACTGACCTTCAGCCTGACCCAGGGAGTCGTGGAAACAAATGTTCTTCCTTCCCTGTCTTACCTAAGTTTTCTTCCCAAGGGAAAGGACTGGGTCAGGAAAAGAAACCCATCCTGTCACCCAGCTGCACCTGTCATTGCTGCCTAGTCCCAGTCTCATTCTTCTTGTGCCTTCCTGGCCTCTCTTCCAGAACGAGTGGAACCCAGCTGGATGGCAGGTCAATGATTCATAAGGCGTCTTCTGCTTCCCCACGCAGTAGCCTGTGAACACCTGGAGGGTGGCCCTGTCCGTGTTTAAGGGACAACTTAAGACACTTTAGGGGTTAGCTTGGGTCACTATGGTCAGTCTACTCCTGATGCGGAAAAATGCCTCACGTTACCTCCATCCTTCTCATCAATGAAAGAACTGCCTTGTATCAAGGAAACTGGATGAACTACACCACTCCTGCCTGTTCCATTTCCCAGGGTTTCACCTGATTCCTGCCAACCTCAGACTCGTCTAAACAGATTTTTTTTTTTTTTTTTGGATGAGCTGGTTACACTCCCAGTGTGGGTCTCACACACCAAAGCTGTTCTCCAAAACCGACACCTCTCTATGGTTTTAAAAATAGGCACACTGCAGCATGATAAGAGATGAGACACAGATGGGCACGTAAAATAGCCTCATGAATTATGATTGCAAGTCAGATTGGTTTGCATGAGATATTCACAATTCAATCAGATGGCATTTTAAGAGTTGTAAGCCCCAAAACATAAGAAAATGCAAGAGTTCAATTAAGTTAATTTTTGTATTTATGCGTTTTTAACAGAGTCTGTCTTAGTCTGCTCAGGCTGCGATAACAAAATGCCATAGATGAGGCGGCTTAATAAAGAGAAAAGTATTTTCTCACAGTTCGTGGAAGCTGGAAAACCCAAGATCAAAGTTCCCGCAGGGCTCGGTTTCTTGTGAGACCTCTGCTTTTGGCTTGCAGATGGCCGCCTTCTTCCTGTGTCCTGACAGGATGAAGACAAAAGAAGCTCTTTTTTTTTTTTTTTTTTTTAAATCAGGACTCCAGTCCTATAGAACTGACCTCATTTAACCTTCTTAAAGACCCTATCTCCAATATGGTCACAATGGGAGTTAAGGCTTCAACATATGAATTTTGGAGAGACACAGTTCAGTCTGTAATAGCATCTGAAAATACAAATTCAATTTAAGTGATCACTCTGTACAGGCGGTGAAGACTTCTTTGAATAGATATAAAAAATGAAGCATCGTGGAACTTCTCACAAATGAGAATTGCTTCTTACAAATCTATTTTGTGAGCTGGAACCAGCAACAGCTTGTAAAAATTTACATATATATATAATTATATGTGTATAAAATAAACCTCAATCATACGAACGTGTTCATTTCTTTTTATATGAGTTGAGTCAAACATTTGGAACGCCCCTGATACAGTGTGTATAATTTTAATTCAGGTTCATGGCTCATGACCACCTACTTGAGTTTGGAAGAACAACAGAGTAGCTATGAAAAAGATTACCCAGTGAGTCCCATTCTGGTTTTGAACAAGAATCTAGTCAGTATCAGGGCTGAACTACCTGATCTAAATAACCTCCGATAACTGAGATGGTAAGCGTTCCTAAGTGCTAAATGTATCTTTTAACCCCAAGGGAATTTAAAATTTAGTACATTGAGGAAGATTTAAAAGTATGAAAGCTGTAGTATTAAATTTTTAGGTAAAAAGTAGTTTGTTAGATTTTTATATACTTGTAATGTTTATGAGAATTTGGTTTTTAAAAATAACTTCAATGTAGAAGGTTTAATTGACATACAGAGTTAAATTAAAATTTTAAAAAATTTATGGAAGTATTAGAATGCTTAAGAGAACCTACGGTTGGCCATTTTATAGTTGGGGTCCTGAATTTATATAACTGTTTATCATTTAGAAAGATTTTGTTTAGGTAGAAGGTTGAAGACCTAAAAAGGGGAAACATAAATATGAAATGTTTAAATGTTGGCCCATTAAATTGATGTTAAGTGGAAGAGTATTTAAATTTGTAAATGAAAACAAGCATGATTCATAAGTTCTTTAAGAATGATTGCTAACATTTGCTATGCTTAAATAAATAGAATAATACCATTGGTGATTTGAACCCAGAAACCTATTATAAAACCAAGTTTGTAAAATAAATTGTACAGACACACCCCAGAAATATTGTAGATTTGGTTCCAGACCATTGCAATAAAGAAAATACCACAATAAAGCACGTCACACAATTTTTTTGTTTCCCAGTACATATAAAAGTTACGTTTACACTGTACTGTAATCTATTAAGTGTGCAATAGCATTATATCTAAAAAACAATGTACATATTTTAATTAAAGAAATACTTTATTGCACCCCAATGTTCACAGCAGCTTTATTTACAGTTGCCAAGGTATAGAAAAAGCCTAAGTGTCCATCAGCAGATGAATGGATAAATAAGACGTGGTATATACGTATGTATATATGTATATACACATAAACACACACACGCATGTGCATACACAATGGAATACTACTCAGTCACAAAAAAAAAATAAAATTTTGCCATTTGTGACAACATGGTTAGACTTGGAGGGCATTATGCTGAGTGAAATAAGTCAGACAGAGAAAGACAAATACTGTATGATATTACATGTGGAATCTAAAAAAGACAACAAACTGTTGAATAAAACAAAAAAGCAGATTCACAGATGTAGAGAACAAAACCACTGGTTACCAATGGGAGAGGGAAGGGGTAGGGGGCAACACGGGGGAAGGGGAAGGAAAAAGGGTTACTATGAGATCATATAAAATCATGTGTGTGAAATTTTTGAAAACTGTAAAGCACTATAGAATTTAAAGAAAACTTCATTCAATTAAAAGTATGTTATTGCTAAAAATGCTAACTATCATCTGAGCCTTCAGAGAGTTGTAATCTTTCTGCTGGTGGAGGGTTTGTAACACTGTGAGAATTAATAAAATGTGACACTGGGACACTGAGGAAGCAAATGCTGATAGAAAAATGGTGCTGATATCTTTGCTCAAGGCAGGGTTGCCACAAACCTTCAATTTGTAAAAAACCGTAGTATCTGTGAAATGCCAATAAACATAGTAAAATGAGGTGTGCCTGTAATTTTAATAGTGTCAGTTATTAAAATTTTTAAAATAAAACACTATGATCATCTTTTCTGCAGATAAAAACTATCCTGAAGTGTACCAACACTTCATGTCAACAATGAGAGTGAAAGGGAGACTATGAGATACAAACAATTACAAATAGTGTGGTGAAGGTTGGCTTCTTTATCGCCAGCTCCCAGACCGCGTTGGCGTCTGCAAGCATCTGCTCATCATTCCACTCACCTTTCCTCCCCTTGTGTAACCTTTAAGCTATGCCCTCCACTCCCTTTTCTAAGACCCCTCACCTATCCCAATGCCTACTAGGGATTGTTCTAGATCAGCTGCTCTCACACGTTAGCCAGCATCGGTACTACCTGGAGAGTTTGTTAAAACAGACACCAGGTCTCACCTGGAGCTTTTGATTTCATAGTCAGAGGATGGAGCCCCCAAATGTGCACTTCTAACCAGTTCCCAGGTAATGTGGATGCTGTTTGTCTTACGTTCCCAGTACTCCATTCATGAATTTAGTCAGAAAATATTTACCGAACCCCCACTCTATGTCGGACAGCGTATTTTGTGTAGCACTCTCTTTCTCTGGGGCAGTCCTCTCCGAGAAGCCCCCAGGGACAAATTCAGGGGTTCAGGGATTTTGAAATGATTCTAGTCAAGACAGTCTCATCCCACTAATCTGATTAGCAGACGTTTTCTTCTGGACAGTGTGACGGGAAACCTCATATAACTTGGGCTCATTTATTTCAAATTCTGAATCAGTGGAGTGATGACTGAAGGGCTTGTTTTTGACCCTCTGAAATAGTATTTTGCCGTTATAGGGGCCATTGATTAAGACTGAGTTTGGAACATTGGCTAGATTGTTTTACTTTTTTTTTTTTTTTCATAAGCTATGGAGAACATTTTTGGAACAACTGGATATTTGATGACACTTTTATCACATGTTAATTTTCTTTAAGTTTTAATTATAGTTTTAATTATGTCTATTGTTCGGTAATGTGTGTGCCAGGATGTGTAATATTTACTTTAAATTTTTCAGAAAAAATATACATATATAGTATATCTATATTTATATATCTATGATATATATAATAGATAAAATGTTTTATATATAGATATTCTAAGATTGATAAGTGTAATACATTATATATAGCATAACTATATATATATGAAATTGATACCTACATGCTCCCCACCTAGATTCAACAAATGTCAATATTTTGCTATATCTATTTATCTCTCTTCTCATTTTACACATATATGCAAGTGGTTTGAGCATTTCAACCAACTATATATTTATATGTACACACATAATGTTATTTTTTCCAACTTTTCTGTATGTTTGAAAATTTTTATACTACAAAGTTTAGGGGGGAAGTAGGTTTGGAAGAGTTACAGTCGTTCATCAGATATTTACCTCTCACACCAAGATTTTCGCTACATGGCAAATGTTGTTCTATTTGACACCGTGATGTAACAGAGCTCAGAGAGCTTCACAAATCTTTGAAACATTCTTTGAAAGATCACAGAGGAAAGGATTAGACACGTGAAATGTGCTGCAGCATTAAGTGAAATTGAGGCTACATTTACTATTATCTATCTCGTAAAGTCTAACCTGTGTAATTCACTTCTGTCTCAATAAAAGTTTGATAAACTGGCAGCTGGAGGAAAGAAAAAGGAATTCACCAATAAATGTAAACATAAGAACTCACCCTTTCTGGAAAAAATAACTGTCATTATTACACGTAATTTTGTAAAATTTTCTAATTCCATTTTCAGATACAGTTCACCCCGACAGAATCAAGGTTAATGCACATTTTCTGGGATAACAGCATGTGCTTTATTTCTCATAAAGGAAGTTGCCCCTGTGACTAGTGGGTGCAGATTCTCTCTCAGATTTGGTCTCTTTTCCCGCCTGAAATGCTCAGAGCATCCAGACTGGGGCTCTGCTCTTTGTCAACGGCCCTTCTTATCGCGTTGGCTAGCGTGCTTCTCTCTGATTGAGTTATGGCTTTTCTCCTTGCTGGGCGTGGACTTGTTTATTTGAGTTAGTTTCCGTGAGCTCCTTCCGGGCTTCTTGTTTCCTCAGCACCCTTCTCACCGCCTTCCCCGCGGGCCTCGGCGCCAGCAGCGGGAGCCGGACACGCTCCTGGCCCGCAAGCGCGGATGATGCGCTCCACGCTGCCGCTCAAGCCCAGAGCGCCCTCCGCGCCAAGCACGAGAACCCTTCCTCTGGGTGCCTAAGTATCCGCCCAGGCGCCTCCACCGGAGAAGCCAAGAAACACAGCTAAGAAGATTCTAAGGCACTCATGCATTCAAACATTTGATGGGTGTCCTCTGTGGGCTGACAGTGTGTGAGGTGCAAGAGATACAAAGCAAGACGTGGTCTACAAGTTGAGAGTCTAAACAAAGGGTGTCAATACTATAAAAATATAGTATATGCTTGTATGTTCAGTGTTCTAACAGAAACGTTCACTGTGGGTCTCGGAGTCAGAGTCAGCTCTATTTATCCTGGAGGGTTTCTTTGCTGTTGGTGGGTTGTCTGTCTCAGTGTCCTCAACCTCACCGCAGAATATCTCCCTCCAGAGTCAGAGTGAGGCGTGATGGGCCTCGGTGGGGCAGGGGCACCATAGCTGCTCAGTCCTAGCTTGCTTCTTCCTGTGTGCTCAGGGTTGCTGTGGAATCCAGCAGCCACCACCATTTAAGGGTTTCAGTGAGACGTCGGCAGGCACAAAACTTCCTCTCCAAAACAGCTGCCAAGTCCACTATTTACAATAGCTAAGACATGGAAAAAACCTAAACAGATGACTGGATAAAGAAGATGTGGTATATATAAACAATGGAATACTACTCAGCCACAAAAAGAAGGAAATAATGTCATTTGTAACAACATGGATGGACCTAGAGTATATTACATTAAGTGAAATAAGTCAAAGACAAATGTCATATGATGTCACTTATATGTGGAATCTAAAAAAGATAATCCACATTTTATTTACAAACCAGAAATAGACTCACAGACACAGAAAACAAACTGTGGTTACCAGTGGGGGAAAGGGATGGGGAGGGATAGACTAGGAGTTTCAGATTAACAGACACACAGCACTATATATAAAATAAACAAAAAGGACCTACTGTATAGCAAGGGAACTATATTCAATTTCTTGTAATAATATATCATGGAAAAGAATCTGAAAAAAATATATGTATGTTTGTCTATTATAACTGAATCACTTTGCTATATACCTGAAACTAACATTGTAAATGGACTATACTTCAATAAAAATAAAAATTAAAAAAAAAAAGGCTGCAAGTCTCGAAGTACACACGGATGTCAAAAACACTCTAGCCGTGGTTAATTCTTATCCAAAAGTGTGGAGGAGATGCCTCATCCTGACTCTGAGGCACAGCAATGTCTCAGGTGTAGAGCTGAATAGGACCTGAGGGAAATAAGAAATGTGAAGAGGTTAGGACAGTGACTGGCACGTTGCAAGCACTTAAGAAATAATAGCCATTATCTCTGTCACCCCTGATCTTATAACTGGGGAAGACAGAAGGCTTGAAAGGTAGATCTCCCTGAATCACACGGCTAATCAATGGCCTTTGTGCGGCCACTTAATGCGTGTCTCTGCTATGACTCACTAGACTGAGAATTTAATTTGAGCAGGAATGAGGTGAGTGTTTACCCTTGTCTTCTCAGCATCTGTGGCAGCACAGGCATATAACAGATCCCTATAAATAGTTGTTTAATGCATCTGGTTCTTTTGAGCATGGCCTTTGTAACTAGTTAGACCTGAACTGAAATCCCAACTTCAGTACCGCCTAGCTACGGAAATGTAGGCAAGTTAACCACGTTCAGTCATAATTGGCCCCCCTGTTAAAACTGAGGCTCGCAGTCCTTACACAGCACCTATTTCACAGGCTTGTGGAGAGGCTTGGGTGAGGCGATATACGCAAGCCCTCTGAGCGTCAAACCCAGCACGTGGAGGTGCTCAGGACGTCTCAGATCCCTTAGCTTTGGCGCTTTGTGGTTTTCTGCCATTTTTTGTCAGCAAACATCACGGTTTGCCACAAGGGGGCAACACTAAATGGAAATCAAAATCTATACCTAAAAAAACCAGCCCAAACCAAAAACTTCTCTAAATTCAATCAATTTATTTCTCTCTCTCTCCTCCCTCATAAATGTAGTTAGTTCATGGTGCTTTCCTACTTAGAATTCTGTTCTTTTCCTTCAGCCTTTTCTTCAGAAACCTGTCATCACAATAAAATCTTAGCTCTAGACAGGACTCTGGATGCCCTATTGTCAGGGAACAAATCCTACCATCTCCAGTTCCTCCTGCTCCCTTAGTGGGTGCTTTTGACTTGCTGGTCCCATGTCCCCTCTGATAAGCAACTCTTACAGTCCAGAGCGTTAACGCTGCTCTTCCTTCCGCCCCCAGACAGCACCGCTTAGTGAGACTTTGCCTCAAACCTGGAGTTATGTTGGCTTTCTGACTCATCGTGAAATCATACAGTGTGTTTCCTTCTTTTATTTAATCTGCTTATTGCCCATTTCTTCCCCATTCTCATGTCTGCGTACCTTGCCCAAATCCCCTCTTCTTGTCTCCGAGCCATTGCTCTTCAGTCCAAGTGGATAAGAAGCACTTGGAGTCAACACTTCCATACAATGTGGTCTATGTTCTGTGCTCTTCCCAGGAAAGACTCAATTCTTTCCTCCAGACAAAGTGAAGTTTCTTTTTCAACTCAAGCTACATTTAGCATTTGTCTGTGTTTCATGACAGCAGTGGACAGGAAGCAGGGAGAGTAGTATGCACTTGAGAGGAACTCCACAATTTATGAGAGCATTTTTTAGCTGCAAAAGATGATGTTAGCAAGTCATATGTGTTGCTGTCATTGGTGATAAGATAAATGTGTGTGCCCGTCAGAGAATGCAACGTCATGTACATCAACCAATCAGACAAGAAACAGTGATGTTAAAAGCATTGTGTGGGACCAAAAAAAATTTTTTTGATAACGCAAAAATAAATAATACCTGCTATGGAAGGGCTTAATCTGATCTTATTTTTTCTGCTAGCAGAAAAATATCTCAGGAAGTCTCTTGAGTCAAAATGGTTTTAAAAACAAATCTGAGGGAGGGTATAGCTCAGTGGCAGAGTGTGTGCTTAGCGTGCACGATGTCCTGAGTTTAATCCCCAGTACCTCCATTAAAATTAAAATAAAAAAACCTAATTACCTCCTCACCCAACAAAAACAAATCTGATTATTATGTCTTCTTTGCTTTTCCAATTAATAATTAAATCATTGAAGTGAAATAAGACAGACACAAAGACAAATACTGTATGATTTTACTTGTATGAAGTACCAAGAGTAGTCAAACTCATAGAAACAGGAAGTAAGATGTGGGTGACCAGAGACTGGGGAAAGGGGGGCGTGTGGGAAGCTGTGGTTTTGTGGAAGCAGGGACTTAGCTGAAGAAGATAAAAAAGTTCTGGAGATGGATGGCGGTGACGGTTTGCACAACAGTGTGAAGGTACTTAATGCCACTGAAATGTACACACCTAAAAATGGTTAAAATGGTCAATTTTATGTTATATATATTTTTTACCACATTAAAAAAGTTAAAAAATTGAATCACGTGTTTTGCTCATTTGGATCCAATGTTGTTTCTCTAGATGTGACTTAAGGTTGAACTACAATAATACAAAAGCTACTCTCAAGGAGAACTTTTTTTTTAAATTTTTAATTGAAAAAGTCAGTTTACAATGCTGTGTCAATTTCTGGTGTACAGCATAATGTCCCGGTCATACATATACATACATATATTCCTTTTCATATTGTTTTATTATAGGTTACTACAAGATATTGAATATATTTCTTTGTGCTATACAGAAGAAACTTGTTGTTTATCTATTTTATATCTAGTAGTTAATATCTGCAAATCTCGAACTTCCAATTTATCCCTTCCCACTCCCTTTCCCCCTGGTAACCATAAGTTTGTTTTCTATCTGTGAGTCTGTTTCTGTTTTATAAACAAATTCATTTGTGTCTTTTTTTTTTTTTTAAGATGCCACATAGGAGTGATATCATGGGATATTTTTCTTTCTCTTTTGGCTTACTTCACTTAAAATGACAATCTCCAGGTCGATCCATGTTGCTCCAAATGGCATTATTTTATTCTTTTTTATGGCCGAGTAGTATTCCATTGTATAAATATAACCACAACTTCTTTATCCAGTCATCTGTCATCTGTTAATGGACATTTAGGTTGTTTCTATGTCTTGGATATTATAAATAGTGCTGCTGTGAACATTGGGGTGCATGTATCTTTTTGAATTAGAGTTCCCTCCACATGTGTGCCTGGGAGTGGGATTGCTGGATCAACCGGTAAGTCTATTTATAGTTTTTTGAGGAATCTCCGTACTGTTTTCCATAATGGTCGCACCAAACTACATTCCCACCAGCAGTGTAGGAGGGTTCCTTTTCCTCCACACCTCAAGGTATATGCTTTGAGATAACACAAGGGTGGAAATGCAGTCAGTGACTGTTCACGACATTCTCACCGTGGGAAGGGCTATAGCTACCTTCACCTTCTGTTTAGTCATCTCTTACCAGGCCTGAATTTAGCCTCAGAATATCTGAATCTGCAAGGCCTATGTCTATAAAACTAATTAAAAAACAATAAAATCCCAACAGTGACACTTACTGAGTACAAATTAAGCATGAGGCTTCCGTGCCAGACATGAAATAGGTCAAGAAAAAAGTTGTAAGAAGATTTACAAATATCTATTAGTTTACTAGCCTAACCTCACTACTTTGCTCTTTAAAATAAACAAAGCCCCACACATCCCATTTCAGAATTAAGAAAGCCAACAGACATTGCTCTGTGCCCGTAACCATGCCAAAGAACAGGTCAGCCAACAATATTTGTGAAACTCATCCTGCAGCTGACGGGGTCACATATTGTGAAGTGGAAATTTTTGAAGAAGTTGTATTTCAATCCATTAAAATTTCCTATGAAAAAGAGTTTGCAAGTATAGACACTGTTTATGTAGAAGGGCTATTCTTTTAGAATCTGGTTCCATTATTATGGAAGGGAAATAACACATGAAAACAACAGTTCAAAACGAACCATAAATCCACCTTAAAGCAAAACCATGTCTGGTGTCTCTCCAGTGGCTGGATTAATGTGGCATACGAGGAAGCCTGACTAGCAGGTATAATTAAAGCATGAATCACAGGAGTAAGTCATGGGTAACTCTGAAAGCACCTACAGGGAAAAGTCCATTCGAACATACACAGCTTTAGAGACTAAATGATAAAGGGTAGGAGGAAAAATCGTAATTCCATGTAAATGCAATAATAGACCAAAAAAAAATTTTTTTTTTAAATGGGGAGGGCATAGCTCAGTGATAGAGTGTGTTTGGTACACAGGAGTCCTGAGTTCAATCCCCAGTACCTCCATTAGTAAAAAAATTTAATTACCCACCCCTCACTTCCCCCAAAATGACAGCTCTGAGTGGAAATACATTGATAATGGCCTCAGTGCTTTATTGGTACGGCGTCTACGTGAGGCACTGTCACACAGCATAACCAGCTGCACGTGATACAGGTACTCATTTTCTGTTTTCTATTCCAAAAACTGCTTGAAGTTAGGTAGGATGCTTCGTGTTTTTTATCTTTCCATGTAAATCACTTCTCTGCCTAGATCCTAATCATGTATTGAGTAGGCATAAAGCGTGCAATAACCTACATGAATGGGTAAATGATAACCTGTATCTTAGAATCTAGAATCAATCTGTCCTAACATACAAGACTTTCAGAAAAAAAATGAAAATGGACACCCAACTTATTAAATGCTCTTTATCAAAGATTGTTGATACATTTTTAAAGAATTAATCACAGGACTTTCATTGAATGAGAAACAGGAAGAGATTGTTATATTTGACCCTGTTTCATATCTCAGCAGGTGGCATTGGATTTAGTTGCTTGGAATGGCAACATGGCAAAAGTTGAAAGGAAACTATTTGTTTGGCCTAATTTTTTGTCTTTCAAGCTGTGTGACGAATAGATGTAAAATCACATCAGGTGACAAACAGCCCCTCTGCATCTCCTATGACTCCATTAACTGACAAATAGCATTACTGCCAATAACCCCACCCCACCTTCCCAAACGAGAAGTATTCAACTGACAGACAAGAGTCAGGCAGATAAAGTTAAAAGGACTCTAGTGATATTGGCCATTTTGCCAATATTTTGAGGTCTAATGATGTAAATATGGATGGAAAGTTAAGTTAAGCCAACTTCCCTGGCTCATAAGAATTAAAATCCAGACCATCAAATATACTGTTTACATCCTCTTATCAGTCTTAGTTTAAGGTTTCCATGTTATTTTTAACGTTCATGCGTACTTAAAAAAATGAAACTAAAAGTCTTGACAGATTCTGACACTTAATTGGGAAAAATGTAAAACACTTTAATGGAATTTTTCCCATGATCTGCAGAAGAGTTTTTAAACAGATGGTTCAAATGGACAAAGCAATGAAAACATAGAAATTAAAAGCAGATCCTTAAGAAAAATAACCGACTTCTCAGAAATCCTATAGATGCTGGTGGGACTAGATGTAAAGCAGCAGTTTCTCTTGCTGTCAAGGTTTCGAGAGAACAGAAATTTATTAGGTGATCCCTACCAGAGGAGGGGTAACTGCCTCTTGGTACGAATTAACTATTCATTTGGAACTTCAGCCAACTTCAACAATCTGAAAATCTCCAGGCTTGTAGGGCAATTCCATCCAGATGGTGATAAAAGATACAGTATTGTCATACAAATAGGTATTCTTCTAGAAGAAGAACGTCTAAGTCCAAGGTGCTTATTTGGGAAATAAAAATGACCTAAAGTCTTCCCACCTTCACAGCAACTTGGAAGAACTACAGCACCCACGAGCAGCCCAAGGCCCATGAAGCTTTTCGTTCTGAATAGGAAAAAACCTGACATTCCAGGATGAATGCAGTGAACGGTGGGAAAGAGACAGGAGAACTTTCCGCCTGGAATTTACATGCGTTCAGTGGAGACTCTCAACTAAGTAAAATCTAACCAAGTAAAATCTAATTAAACCTAAGTGAAATCTAAGTAAAATCAAATAAAATCTCAACTCTCTGAAGTAACATCTTCCAACAGGCTTCAAACTTCAGGGCAAGGTTTCTCTCCCAGACAATTCTAGGGAGTGGGTGGCGGGGGCGGGCTGGGAGTTTGAGACCGTTCTGTGGAGTGAGGACCCCCGCAGTGTCCCGGCGGGTCAGTGGGAGCCGGGCGCCCCGGAGAGGCAGGGTTAACCGCCCCCCGGGCGCGGGCAGGAACGCAGCGGCGCCGCAGCCGCGCGGAGCCCGGGAGCGAAGTGCGGGCGGGCGGGGGCAGGAGGGTAACTGGGAGGAGGGGCGGGGCGGCGCGGGGTGGGGGCGCGGCGGCGGCGGGAGGAGGGTCTCCGCGCGCGGGCCCGATCTGCGAGCGCTCTGAGCCTGCGTCCGCCGAGGGGGAGGGTTGCCCCGGCCCGGCCGGAGGGGCGGCTGGGCGCTTCAGGCTCACAGCGCGAACGACTGTCAAGGGAGCAGGAGCGCGGAGCTGCCGGAAGTGTCTGCGCGCCGCGGGGGAACTTTCCTGCCCCGGCCGCGGCCCGGAGCCTCCGCCGCCTCCGCGCTCGCAGCGACGATGCGCCCGGGTGACAACGACCTGAGCGGACCCGCGCCTCGGCCCACCGCCTGTGTCTGCGCTCGCCTGGCCTCGGCGGAGGAAGCCTGAGCCCGGAGGCGTCCGCGCGCCGCGGAGCCCGGCGCAGGCGGCGCGACGCGCGGGACCCGTTTTCCCCGCGCGTCTCCTCGCGTCCCAGCTCGCTCCCCGCGATCGCGCGTCCCCGGCGTCGGCCGCGGTCGCCGGCTGTCCCCGCCTCGACCGCCGGCCCGGACGTGCCCCCTGCGGCCGCTGGCAGTGCCTGTGCCATGGGGCTGCCGACTCTGGAGTTCAGCGACTCCTACTTGGACAGCCCGGATTTTAGGGAGCGCCTGCAGTGTCATGAGATTGAGCTGGAGCGAACCAACAAGTTCATCAAAGAGCTCATTAAGGACGGCTCTTTGCTCATCGGGGCGCTGAGGAGTAAGTAGAGCTGGCGGGGAAGCGCGGAGAGGGTGCGGGGATCTGGAGAGGCTCCACGGGGTGCGGGTCTGAGGGGTGGGTTGGAGGAAGCCAAGCTTCTTTTGTTTGAATGGGTTTGGGGACAAAAGCTGAAGAGCTCCCCTGCTGGTGGCCAACAAAGTTTGTTCGTAGGTGTTCTTGACTTATTTACTTCCAAGTCTACAGAGAAGGGAAAGTTCTCTACTGGACACTGGAGCGTATCCCGAGGAATGTTGTTCAAAGTCATCTGTTTGTATTACGCTCCTGGAAAAATGTGGGGGACTATTGGTCTTTTTTGTAACTTTATTGTGCCTAGTTTGGACACTTTAAAAATGAAGACTTTAAGGAGGGATTCAAGAGTCTGTCTTAAGGATAAAATGAAGCTAGTTTATTTAGTGGTATTCAGAGAAAGTGATTCATTTCTTATGTACATCAGTGGCTTTTCCTTGGGCACGATCAATCATTGAATGGGCCTTTAAAAATTTATATATGTAGATAGGTTTGTGGTTTTGCGATTTAGTAAGATAATTGAAGACAGCATGGCACTCGTGGATTTTATCTCTGTACAAGATTGTGCGTCTTATTTTTGGTTTGTATTGTAACCATGGTGTTCATCAAAAGTCATTGACTAAAGACCAATCGTTACTGATGATGGACTGCAGAGAGTAAAGACCGCCTCTAGGGCTTCTCCCACGTCCTTTTCCCACATGCCTTCTGATTCCCTCCTGCATCCTCCAGATCTTAACTTTCAGTGACTTAAGACCTAAGGGTCTTAGTAAAAAGAAACTCTGGAGTTTCTCTTACAAGATTGACTCACTAAATAAGGCTTAATTTGTTACCTACCCCAGGACCTATTTGCACTTTAATAGAGGCTTCTGAAAGTCTTAGCCGCTGAAATGAAGTCTTGGAAACTCTGACCTCTGATAGGTAAGTGAGTGAGGGCTTAAGGTGGAGAGGCCTTTGGGTGACCTGGCTTTCCCCAGGACAGCTGTAGGGGAAGCATCATTGAATATGTCAAGTGCAGAGTCAGTAACAACTTGATGGAGATGTGCATGTGTCTGAAACTAAGATATTAGCATCTAGTCTGTCTTTGAAGCATGTATTATGGTAAGGATGGAGCTTAGCAAAATGTCTTCAAATTGGTGTGCTCCCAAATCCTTTTTATTTGAACCGTCTCAATTGCTAAAACATTTACTTATCACTTTTATTACTTAACCTGGGTAAAGAAAATGTTTTATGTCTACATTCACTTCATTTCTGAATTTGAGGCCACTACTGATAATAATAGTATTTCCTGATTTGTGAAAACATTACTAGTTTATCTGCAGTTTTTTCCATCCTTTGTGTGCACAAATGTGAACACTGGTTTGCAAATCCCTCTTGAGGTCTCCAGACAGCCTCTTTGCATCTTAGCATGATGCCTCTCCAAAAAGTTTCCCCATCTAAGAGCGCTGAATGCCAGGCTGACTCTTGCTGGAGCTGCCAGATGGTCTGCAAATGACATTTTCTCCTCCCTCTGCTAGAGAGCAGGCCTAGTGTTTCAGAAGGTGAACACACTTAACATAGCTGGGATAAAAGCTCTGAAATGCACATCATTTTACTAGTAATATTATAAACTTTATTATGATTATTGACATCTAGCCTTTCAAAAAAGCAAGTGATTCCCATCTTTATAGAGTTGTTCTTGCATTTATAAGTGAAGAAACCATGAGAGTGTAAATTCCTTGAACATACAGACTGTGCCCCATAAACCTGGCCTTGTACGCTTAAATATGCAACCTCCCTTTCTAGGATTCTTAGGTTTTTGATGAGAGTGTGTATTGTGTTAACTAACATTTGATTATTACTTCTCTCACAGTGGAAAGAAAACGTTTTAGCCCTTGTTGAAAGAATTCCCAGCATTAGCTTCCAAATGGGAGAATTTTGGAACAGAGGAACCCTTGAAGTCACACGTGGCCCTGCTTTTTCCCACCAAGCCACCTTCTGTCCCTTGGGGAGGATGCCCTGTCCCTTGGTGAGGATGCACTGAGGCTAGCCAGCAGCTGCTAAATGCCTGCTCTCTGAAGCTGCTCCTCAGGGACTTCAAGCTGGCGTCCTTCCCTCCCCGACCCATCAAGGAGCCCTCCCTTCCCCAGTCCTGACCCTTCTGACTGGTTTTCCTTTCTGCCCGAAGAAGCCTTCACTTTCCAAAACTCTAAACTAGGCCTCTCCATTCTTCAGTGTATCCATTGCCCTTTCAGTCTTATTTTTAGCACTTTGGTGTCATTTTCCTTTATAATGAATGCTTTCTTAATCTGACTTTCCTGAGCTGACAATCGCTGATGCATTTCTAAGCATCTTACAGTATTTCCAACCTAGTTGATAACTTTTCTGGTTAGAGTCTCGGCATGCTCTCTTGGATAATACATGCTTTACTGTTCCAGTAGGAGTCACACGTGCTCCTTAATCTTTGATTCAGGATGTGCATTTCTTTAGTAGAGAATTGTCAGGATCCATATAAGTGAAGAATTTGACTAGATGATTTGAATTGTAAATAATATATGTAAGATACTTCATGTATTTTTAAGATGTATTATTGCATTTCATATACACATCCACTCTGAGAAAATGGATGACAGTTAACTGAGTGAGTTAACGTAGTGAGTTAATGAGGACCTGAGTTTAAGTTCTGGTGCTGTCAAGTGCTGTGTGATAACTGGCAAGTAACTTAGTCTCTGGGCCTTACCTTTCCTATAAAATGAAGGAACATCTATAAAAATCTTATCACTAGCATTACTTGTTCACTTTGTTACGTGCCATATTGACATTTGGTGAGTGATGTTTGAGGATGTTTGATGCTGGTGAATCGGGTTTTAGTTCATGCTGTGTGACTCAAAATCTCCACCCTTTTTATCAAACATTACTCAATGAACTTTGTTCCTTTAACAGGTGCCAGTCTTAAAATTTGGTGAAATTACAGGCTAGTTTTGCTGATTAATTTTCTCCTTTACAGATCATATCCAAAGAAACATTTGAAAATGGCTTTCTCACATAATTCTTTTTATGCTTTTGAATTCAAAGAACCATCTTTAAGTAGATCTTCGTCTTTGCAAAAATAGACAGACCCTCCCTCCCCTGAAGAAAAGAAGGAGGGGGCGGAGACTAAATTAGAATTGTACTCCTGGAATGGAATTGATTGAATTGACTGGGTGGAGAGAGCATATTAACCTTCTTTCCTTCCACCTGCCCTGCAGCTTCTCGGCCTTCCTTCCTTTCTAATCACTCTACTTCCCCTCGTTGCCTTAAGGTGGAATCGACCAGCTGCTTCCTCTACCTTTAGCCTAATGTTTCTCAAACTCGTATGTCTGGGCTTCTTTTGAAGGAAAAAAACATGTCAGCGGACTGTACTATAATTTTGTTTATTTATTACAGTGAAATAAACATATACACCCATGAAACTACAATTCTTATGTTTATTCATACAATCTTAAAAGCAAATCCGTTTACAAGTTACATATAAATAATACTGTGAAACCAGTACAAAACTACATGTAAGTGATCTAATGGATTTTTTTTTTTGCTGAAACGAAGTTTCCTCTCATATAAAGACTGCTGATAATACCTGTGTATTGTCGATTCATTTTTTCCACTGCTTTTCCTGATTGAAAGTGAAGTTCTTCAAAATCTGCTTTCCTGATGATGGCCTTCTGTCTGCCACAAATTTTATTTGTTGGTCGTATTGCCTCTGTTCTTAAAGCATTTGTTTCTGGCACTCGCGATCCCTGACCCTGGTAAGAATTTTGGGCACCTGTTTGGGTGGCAGAAGTTGGTTGCTCATAAATTGATGTAGAATGCGCAGTTAATTAAGACATTAGCAAGAGGGAAGTTCCTTAAAGGGGTCTACCCTCTGTGTCCACAGACCCCAGCGTGAAGTGAGTGCGCTGCCGTGGTACCCTTGTGCTCCGCGGATAAAGTCGTTGTTTATAGTGAAAGAAAACCCTTAATGCAAAGGCCACATGGAAATACCTTGGAAAGGCTGAGCCACTGCTGCCTTTCATTTGCTGTGTGTTTCATTTGGTTTTCACTTTAAGCCAGCCTCTATTTTGTGTGTGCTCAGGGCCCACTTTGCCACCAGTTTTTGGTGGTTCAGGGAAGGAGTTCAATAAAAGCGGGGGGGGGGGGGAATGACAAGCTTAAGAAATCTGACAGACTTCCTGTAGTTATGGCACTATTGGTCATCCTTCAGTTTTTGGTGAGAGCTGCTTTTATTTTAGGCTCCTTTCGGTATTTAAGCGTGCACCTAGGATTTATTTGGTTTTCTGACACTGATTGTAGAATCTTGTTAGATTCTTGTTTACCCTGCAAGAGCTACCTCACTGCTGCTTACTCCACTCACGTTGTTTTGGTTGTCTGACTGACTGGGCAGCCTAGTCAAAGATGTGAATGTGTAATTACTTCCACCATTCATTCGCTTCTTTTAGTCATTAGAATTTGAGTTAAATGAGCAGAAGCAACTGTATCGTTCAAATGAACTGTAATTAATTTAGGAACTGGTAGATTAGGAAGGTGGTGCTTGAAGGTTCTGCTTCAGAGGCGGTACAAGTGAGAGCATTTCTACTTGTGTTCATTTAAATGGGAGCCTTGGGGCTCATCAAGGTGGAATTAAATTGGGCTGGCTCAGTACTTCCACCTGCCTCTCTACACAAGCTTAACAGGTGCCCTTTAACATCATCTTTACTTCCATTGGATTTCCTTTTTCCACAGGTAGTAATTGAGGGGCTGAACTGTTAGAAAGCCAGGGAGTTGGGTTGCTGGGAGAACAGAGAATGTTTCCTGTCTAGCGGAGGAGAGCGGCTTAGCAGTAACCACCTCTTACCCTGCCTGCTGTGATCAAGATACTCTGAGCGGGCAGAAAACTCAGGTAACCACGAAACTTTTACGTCACTGCAAAGCCTCTGTGACAAACCTGCTTTCAGTTATTAACATTTCTTAGAGCACAGTGTTAATTGTGTTCTCAACGACGCGTGAGCATTTCTCAGATTATGTAAGAAAAAATAATCGAGCTTAACGTTCATTGCTTTGGTGCCAAGTGTAACTTTATTCAAGTAATGTATACGGAGAGTGTGGCAAATCTCTTCTCTCGGTTTATAAAGAAAGAGAAATGGTACAGTTTTCACTGTTAAGCCATATTCAGTAAACATTATGCAACAATGAAATGTTTCTTGTGGACAGATGAGAAAGGGTGAAGGAAAGGGGGGTTTGAGGCTTGGATCTCGTTCGTGAGTATTGTTGCTTGCAGAGCTGCGGTTGCCACCTGTTCTGGCCCCAGCCACCCCTCTGTCTGGATGGTAATTTCTGTGCATTTCAGCCTTGTTGGCAGGTGCCAGATCCCCATGGCCCGGCCTGCTGCCCGCCCGGTTCAGTTTGCTTTCTGCCAGTCTGCCTTTTCCCTCCAGCCTGCTGAACCTCCGCCCAGCCTCTCATCATCCTTGCAGCCTACCCCCAGTGGACATGGCCTTATCAGCCAAGGACTGGCTACCTGCTTCTTGCTGATTTTCATCCCGAAAATTAAAACCAGTTGCCGAGCACCTGGCTCTCTCTCGTTCAGGGACTCTGCGCTTCATCTTTTGCAGCTGCCAGATTCTGAGTTTAATGGCTGGCTTTTGTAGAAGTGCAGGACTTCCATAATGTTTGTTAATCTTAATGGTCCTTAGGGCAGGATGATAATGGGACAGGCAATAGAAATGTAGTTATTTTATTTTATTTTATTTTTAAAAATTTTGTTATTTATTGAAGCGTAGTTGATTTACAATGTTAGTTTCAGGTGCACAGCAAAGCGATTCCGTTATACATAAGAAATGTGGTCATTTTAAATGTTTTGTCTTTGGTCTGGATGGTTCCCGTAACGTAGAGACTATTTTGTAGGATTACATCTACCTGGAATGATTGGTTAATCAGAAGACGCCACTGTTTGCATCTGCGGTTTTCTGATTTTATAATCAAGACTCCAGTTGTAATGCCGAAGAAAGTGTTACAACAACACGCGCATATGCAATACTCTGAAAAGGATGTGATGTGTTTCAGAAAAAGTGACTTGGGGAATGCATAGTACAGTTCCAAACAGCAGCTGATAATCTGCCCATTTTCCACCCTTTTTCCTTTGTTACAGAGGAGTGTATGCATCAAAAAGGAAAATATAAGCCCTCCTTTTTGAGGATTTCAAGTCTTCCATTTGAGAATAATTTGTCTAATTGTACTTTTTACATGGAACATGGTGGGAAAAGATGAGGATAAGACTAATAGTTAACTCTTTGTAGATCATTTTATGTTGATTATTACAAATTTTTCACTTCCAGTTTTTAGATTTTTATGGTAGAAGTCTCCATTCCTAATGGTATTTTTAAAAATACTCAAACATGACCTTTTTATTATGTTGTTGGTTTATCTGGTTTGGGTGGTTATCAGGTAAAAATGGAGAGCGTCTCGTATTTTGTGAAGGTTGAGGAATTATCCTGGGATGGTTCTGTGTCAAGTGGTGTGAAAAAAAAATTGGGAGAAATGCACCATGTGTGTAATTTTACTGTATTAATAGTCCTCCCTCCTGAACCTTGGCTTTACTCTGGGAAAGTGGGTAGTCCCAAAATGACCCCTTTCATTTGGAAGCCTGATGCACTTCTCAGTAGTGGAATTTCTGCAATATTTCCTCATGCAAATCTAAAAAGCAATACCATACTGCTTGCTAGTTAATGAAAAACATGCCAGTATTCCCTTATGTGTAAATATATACTGGAGGTTATCCAGACAAAAGACCCAGCTTCAGTTTTCTCTTTAGTACACAGGAAAAGTGATGATTTAATTTAGAAAATTGGTATGTGTTTGTGTGTGGAGGGGAATAATGCTAATAGAAATCAGTGTTCCATACAGCGTATTAATCCCCTTTCAAATGGAAGCGTGTAAATTGATTTTGCTTTGCTGTGGTGAGAATTTTCTTTTTCATTTATTTAGTTTTCTTAAAATGTCTGAATGAAAGATGTGGCCAACAACACAGCAAAACAAATACGAAAGGAATGGTGGTAGTGGTGGGAGGGGTTAGCAAGGAGAAGCAGATTGAAGTGAGCTGTGAAAACAGTTTAAATATGGTGGTTTGGGAACTTGTATCACACTTTGTGTGCCTTCTATGAAAAAGCTATCATGACACTGGAGAGTCGAAGAAATGAGAGATTCTAGTTGTTTAAAAAGTTGCAGATTTGAGGGCCAATGAAAAATTGTCAGCATAAGAGAGAAGAGATGTGAATTTTTAAGGGGTGCGCTGTTTGGGGAAGATTTGGGGAAGTTGTGCACTCGTGAAAAAACGATGTCAAGGGAGGAGGGACTTCCTCAGACTCGTACGGACTGCGTATCAGTCGTGGTTTTCCTTCCGTGACCCTTTCTAATGTTTTAGCTTGGTCAGGGTCTCAGCTCCATCACCACACCTTTTTCTCAGCACGTGCTGTTTGCCAAGTTCCTCTCCCTTATTTCCTCCATCTCTTAAATGTTTGTAGTGTGCAAGAATTCCTTCTTAGCCCTTTTGCTGTTGGCTTTCCTTGTGTGACGGCAGCATCTGCTCCCCAGGCCGCAGCCCTGACCTCACGCCCCTGGGCTCTGGGCCTGATTTTCACCAGCTGGCTACCTGTCACCCCCTGGCTGTGCCGCCAGCACCTCGGACTCTGTGCCCAGGTGAAGCTCTTCCTTCCGCAGCCCGTGCTCTGTGCTCTCATCGGCTCCGTTATCCTCATCACCTGGTCACCTTAGAGAGCAGCCTCGGAGTCTTTCTAACGCTGCCCGTGTCCTTCCATGCCAGTTTTTAAACTCCAGTTTTAAACTGGAGTTTTTTCATTCCTGCTAGATCCTCACATTTGGTTAGTCCTGCAGCTGTAAGCTCACAATATCTCAAATTTGATCTTCTCTGCCTGCATTAATACTCCAGTGTGTGTGTCTCCGTGTGTGTGTATGTATATATGCGTGCATGTATGTAGATAGGAAGTAATTTTTTTCCTCAGCTGAGAAGGACAGAAATTTGATCTCAGAGTTCTGGAGGCCAGAATCCGAAGTCCGGGTGTCGGCGGGGCCATGCTCTCTCTGAAGGCTCTGAGGGAGGACCTTTCCTTGTCCCTAGTCTCGGTGTTGTCAGCAGTCTGAGACGTCCCTTGCCTTGTAGCTGTGTCACTCCGGTCTGTGCCTCTGTGGTCACACCGAGCACTCACTGTGTCCCTGCTTATCGGGTTTTACTAGCCTTTTCAGTATAAACTTCTAGGTGCCAGAGTTTTCTGTATTCTAATTAGCTCTGATTGCGTTGTGGGTACTCGGTAATTGTGAACGCGAACGTGTTACTAACAAGATGATACAGAGGAGGGTTTTGATTATCTGGAGTGAATGAGCCCGGGAATTGGGATGGTAGGTTTGTTCCTTAATATTTCACCCATCAAGCTTCAAATGGTCATACGGACATGCAGGGCTGGGTAACCCAGGGGACAGTAGGGAGTAGCACTGTTAGGTAGTTAGGTAGAAATGAGCACTGGGCAGGGGGAGAGGCAGGGTAGAGGAACAACCCAGAACACAAGGGGCCTGAGCTGTCAATTAACCAGAGCAGGTGGAACTTGAGCTGTCAGTCAACCAGAGCGCAGGGAACCTGAGTTGTCAATCAATCAGTCACTCACTCAATCAATCAATCACAAAACCAGTATATAAAAACAGGAGAAACAAAGGAACGGCGCCATTTACCCTCTCTTGGCTTGGCCCGCTCCCAATTCTCAGGAGTGTACTTTCACTATTTTTTTTTTACTTCACTACTAAAAATCTTGCTTATATCACGCTTTTTGTCTCTCGTCAAAAACTTTTTTTTCGGGGGACTAGGAACCGAGGTGATTCTTATTTCCTTTTCCCGGTAGCAGCGCCAGGAGTTAGAACTTCACTCTGGTCCTGCTGCTGCCGCTGACTGCCGCTGTGGGTACCAGCTGTTTGCCCCAGACCCTATTTTCATCAAAAATGGGACTAGCATTTGCTTTTCAGTCCTTGTGGGGTTTTCATGTGGGCCAATGGAAAAGATGCGTAATAGCGTAATATAAACATGTGGCATTATTTTCGTTTGCTTTCGGCAGGATCGTAGTAATCCAGATGATTTCAGCTTTTTCAAGGCATAACTTTAACCTGCTAAAATATCTGTCAAATATTTCTGTTAAAATATCTCTTGTACTATCTTACTGCGTAGTAACGTGATTATCAAGGTGGAGAAGCTTTCCTGAAATGCTAAAGCCTGTGTTGGTTTGTTTCCTAAGGTAACTCTTCTCGGTAGGAAGTGATTACAAGATATGGCATGGTTTTGATTTAGCCTTTTCTCTTTTAAACAAATCAATAATTATCTATTGTGATCTGGGAACCAAAGAACAAGGAAGCATCTGGTTGGCACCTAAGGATCATCCTGAACGGGCAGTGTAGATTTTTGAAACTATGGATGTATCTGCTGCTGCTTTGATTCTGCGGGCTCAGGTCAGCGGTCTATAAAAGTTGTTAAAAATGGTGGTCAAAACTTGCACTTGTCAGAAGTGAAATAAAAACTTGGGCAATTTCACGAAATATAACAGGCCGGACTGCAGATGAGAGATCTTTTTTCCAGATTGACTTCTGCATTGAAGGCAGACAGTGGCTTAGAAAAGTGCTTTCCTAGGCGTTTCTTATGCTGCACAGATGTTTTGTAAATGTGATTATGTTTGGCTAGTGGTTATTGGTGAGAGAAGAAAATGATGAGATTGGTAGGGCGTTGCTGGAGGGTCGGTGAGTGAGCAGGCAATGATGGGGAAGAAGGACGTTGAATTGGGAAGTGAAGAGGGAGAGTTACTTGGCCCAATGAGAAAGCTGAATTGAACCTGTGGACTAGTTGATCCAGGAAAGGTGGTGTGATTGAGTTGGTGTCAGAATTGGCAGGAGAGGATATTTAGATGGTACCCTAAGGACAAAACAGATTATTAAAAATATATATATATATATTTCTTGAGGGGTTGGTGAGCTTCAGGGAAGCTCTGCCCTGGGGCTGGGGGAAGTAGGGAATGAAGAACAGGAAGTCTGGACTTTCGGGGACAGTTTGGAAAGCGAAGCAAGGGCTGAAAAAGACCAGTCTCAGGGGATAAAGAAAGAAAACGCAGATCCTGAATTATCCTGAACAGGAATAGTAGGAGCAAGTGAGTGAGGACTTTCAGATTTGTCAGGTTTAAATTCTGTTGGATGCATGGTTTTTTCCTTCCCATTATTGCCTCCATGCCTCACACTGACTGCTCTTGTGGAAGTTAGAATTCATTTGGTTTTCAGGCTGGTGATGTTCTTTGACACCCACTGATGAGGGAAGGAGTTGGGGTGAAAGGAGGACACAGACCCAAGATGTCAGTTGCGAGACGCTCTTCCCCATTCAAGTCCTCAGGTTATGGCTGAGACTGACCTGTTTCTTGTTCATTGCATTTTGCATTTCCCTCAGAACGTATGTTGATTTAAGCTAATCCCAATTTATCCAAGTTACCTGAATATTAAATCTGGCTTAAAGCAACAGAGGGGTTGCTCTTCAGCTAAGCTTAGCGTTGTCATTTGCACGCGTGCTGTGCTAATCACGTTGACTTTCATCATGAGAACATTTTAATGTGAAGTAGGTTCACTGATGATTTAACATCAACAGCGGTCAGCCTGGTAATAGAAAGAGCCTGGGCTTTAAAATCAGAGCAGCGCCCTTTTTTGGTTTGTTAGTGGAGCTACTGGGGGTTGAATCTAGGACCTCATGCGTGCTAAGGATGTGCTCTAGCCCTGAGCTGTACCCACCTGCCTCCATCCCCAGAGCAATGCTTTTCAGCCCCAGTTCTGCCACTTATTAGCTGCATGGCTGTGAGCAAGTCACTTGGCTTCTTTTGTGATTTTCCTTGTCTATATATGGAAATAATACTTATTTCGTATGCATATTTGCAGGATTAAATAAGATAACACATGTAAAGTAGCTAGCACGATGTATGACACTTGGTATTAAATATTAATTTCTCGTCTATCTCATTTCTAGCTAATGTTGAGACCAAGTTATGAACAACCACCACTGCCATATTTTACTCAAAAATGGGCGTGATGTACCTTTTCTAAGCAAAATCTTTACCTTATCTGGGCAGAGGTACAGTAGATGTTGAGAGAGCACTGTGTTTAATGTCGATGTGGGCGCTGCGGACCGGCTGTCATCACCTGGCACCATGAACGTGGCTTGCAGTGAGAGAAAGCCACTGCTTCTTTGGAATGGTGTAGCTGTCTTTTTGAGGACCTTTCCACATCAGAGATTTTATGATCTTGTCAAAAAAAAAAAAGGTGTTCATCATGTTTTATTTTGCTGATTTTATTGTTTGCCTGTTTTTCTCTGTAGAAAGTCAGGGCCTTAAGAGTTGGTACCAAGTCTTCAGGACTCTGGAGCCAGACGCAGGATACATTTTTTGTCAGTACCTATTACATAACTAATGGGCACTTATGGGAAGTCATGTCAAACTAATGTTTGGAGATGCGGAAGTCCACAGGTTGTCACTGACCATTTAATATCGAAACTAATTCCAAAATTTTCTTTATAAGATATATATCATAGTGAAAAAGCCAATAGCATAATATGTAGATTTGCCAGAATGAGAGTTAGTAGAGTAGGCTTATTCAAGGAGTAGAAATTTGTATTAAAGAATGGATTTTCTCTTCAGCAGTGACAATAATATGTTAGTACCTCAAATACAAGAGATGTTGCTAAGAAAGTGTAATTGTACAAATGATATGTGTTGTTTCCTGTTTGCGTTATTTTCCAGATGCCATTTCAAAGTGTTGATTTTAATTGGATGAAAATGCCCTTTTTTAAAAATGCCATTCATTGTTTTGTTTTTTTAACTTTTTGGGGGCGGGGGAGGTAAAAAGGTTTATTTATTTATTTATAATGTCAGTGCTGGGGATTAAACCGAGGACCTCATGCATGCGTGGCATGCACTCTGCCACTGAGCTGTACCCTCCCCCTGCCATTCATTTTTTAAACAGGATCCTTGAGGTACAGTTCAATGCCATAAAATTCATCCTTTTAAAAGTGTACAATCCTGTGGTTTTTCTTATGTTTACAGAGTTGTGCAACTATCACCACTGTCCAGTTTTGTTAAATTTTTTTTCAGCTTTATTGGGGTATAATTGACAAATAAGTTTAAAGTGTACGTAGTGGTGATTTGATACAAGCATGGATTGTGAAAGAATTCCAAAGGATTCCTGCCAGCTAGTTAGCCCATCTATCATCTTGCATATTTATTTTTTAAATTTTTTACTTTTTGGTGAAAACATTTAAGTTCAGCTCTCTTAGCAAATTTCAATGATATAATGCAGTGCTACCAACTGTAATCACTGTGTTTTTTGTTACCTTCTCATACCTTATTCATCTTATAGCTAAAAGTTTGTACCCTTTTACCAACCTGTCCTATTTCTCCTACCCCGTAGCCCATAGCCACTCCCAATCTATTTTCTGTTTCTATGAATTTGATTTTTTTTTTAAGATTTTACATAAAAGTGCTACCATGCAGTATTTGTCTTTCTCTGTTTGGCTTACTCCACTTAACATAATGCCCTTACCGTTCATCCGTGTTGTCACAAATGGCAGGATTTCCTTTCTCACGGGTGAGTAATATTCCATTGCACGTATGTATCTCTGTCCATGCATCCATTGACGGACACCTAGGTTGTTGTCATGTCTGTAAAGAATGCTGCAGTGGAAATGGGAGCACGGATCTCTCTTTGAGGTCTTGTTTCATTTCCTTTGGATGTGTATCCAGGAGTGGGATTCCTGGATCATATGGTAGTTCTATTTCTAATTTTTTGAGGAACCTCCATACTGTTTTCCCTAGTGACTGAACTGATTTACATTCCCATCAACAGTGCACAAGGGTCCCCTTTTCTCTACATTCTTGCCAACAATTATTATCTCTTATCTTTTTGACGATGGCCATTATAACAGGTGCATCGTTGTGGTTTTGATTTGCATTTCCCCAGTGATGAGTGGTGTTGAGTGTCTGCTCATGGTCCTCTTGGCCATCTGTGTGTCTTCTTTGGAAAAATGTCTATTCAGGTTCTTGGCTTATTTTTAAATCAGATTTTTTTTTTTAGGTTATTGAGTTGTATGAGGTTTTTCTTAAAATTAAAAAAAAAAATTTTATTTTGGAACCACTGTCTAATTTTAAGATAATTTCATCCCAAAAAGAAGGCCCACACCCATGAACTGTCGTCACTCCTTACTCTCTCTCTTCCCTGGCCCCTGGCTGCTGTTACTCCCATTTTGTTTCTGTACATTTCCCTGTTGTAGACTTGTGTAAATGGAACTGTACAATCTGTGGCCTTTTGTGACTGACCCCTTTCACTTAGCATGTTTTCAGGGTTCACCTGCATGTAGTATGTGTTGGTGCTTTAGTCCTTTTTATTGCCAAATATTCAGTTGTGTGAACATCCCCCCACGTTTTGTTTATTCACTTATGAGTTGATGGACATTTCGGTTATTTCCCTTTTTCTTTTTTTGCTATTATGAATAATGCTATAAACATTCGTGTACCTGTTTCTGTGTGGACATACGTTTTTATTCTCTAGGTACGTCTCTAGGTGTGGAATTGCTGAGTCATATGGTAACTGTTGGAACTCACTGTTATACAATGGAAATTTAATGGGCTTATGAGCATTTACATTACATTCTTATGATGGAAAGCAGTTTGAGAGCTAAATGTACATTTAAAGCAAAGTTATAATAACTTCCCACAGCAAATTCAGATATGGCCTTTATATTTTGTTGGAGAAAACAGAATAACTTGGTAGATACTTAAGGAGGAAACATTCCCCTTCAATTTTCCTTCTAGATGGATAAATATTTAAAAATCTCATAATGGAACTATGGGACAATAACAGCTTTTACGCGTGTGCCAAGAATGGCAGGAGTGGAGAGGAGAAATGAGCATGTAAAGAGCATGGTGTGATGGGCCAGAAGAGGGGTGGAGAAGAAAGAACACATGGCATATTTACTCACAAGCCCATTCAGCGTGTTTAGTTAGCACTTGCTGTGTGTCTGGTACTGTTGTCGGCCTTGGAAATGCAGAAGGGACAGAGGCCCAGCTCCTCCGGGTTGGGTCACTGAGGGCATGTTGCTAACACTGTGCGGAGTGTGGGTTGTGACTGCTTGGCGTTAGGACTCAGGAGGTACCATGTGCGCCCTGTCTCTCCTTGACCGCCTTTCTCTGCTTCGCAGGTAACGTGTACATACATCCATTATAGCAGCCAACACAGCGTAGGGATGTCATCTGAGAATGCGAATGTCCATCCTTCTTCCATCCAGGTCTGTTCAGGAAACACTTAGGGCTCACCTGCCGCACTTGGGGCACTGATACACTGTGTGTTAAGTACCGCGTGTGTGTGTGTGTGCTTGTATGTGAGTGGCCCCAGTAAGTCACTCTCCCTCCTAAGCCCTGGTTTCCTCATTTTTACAGTGGGGATAATAATAATAATGAATCCCTACTTTTTTTCCTGAGGATGAAGTCTCTCGGGAGATATACTTAGCATAGTGCCTGGTACATGAGAATCAGCAAGATGACTGACATTATAATCCCATTATATCTTTTAGCAGAAAAAGTGAAATAATCTCAATGTAAAAAATATTTAAAATGGGAAACATTTTCACTGCCCTTCTATGATGATAAACTTTTTTCATTTAGCCTTCCATGTCCACATGAATAAACTTGATTTATGTATAAACACTGTATATATATATATATATATATATATATATAGTTATTATATTTACTGTAATGTCAAATATTTTCCTTCTGCACATTTTTATTACTAGCATGTTTATGGCTAAAAGTCCTCAGGTTGAAGGTGGTACTTATGTGCAAGTAATTAAAAGCAGTCTGCATATGAAGCGTAAGCGAAACCAGAGTGGGTCCCCTTTTGAGGAAATGTAAGTGAAACCAGAGTGGGTCCCATCTGCAGTTTGCTGCAGCTCAGCGAAAGGAAATTGGATCACGTATCAGCTATGTGAGTGAAGAGAACTTTCATCTTTTAAAGAGTTTTTCCTGCCCGAAATCTGCATTCATCTGTTGTTCTGAAATGAAGCCTATGATATATACATTGTGACATGCATTTGGGGAGCCCCAACATATTCTGTTGTTGGAGCCCAGCTGTGGCATCCACTGAACTTGACCAGAAATCAGACATAGCTACTTTTAAAGCTTTTTCAGACTCACATGTTTAGATTGCTTCTTTTCTTCATGTGGACAACGTAGTTCTTGTATGTTTCTTTTCAGGCGCAAAATTATTAGTTTATTTGAATTATAAATTACTTCATCTTTTATATATTATAAACACTGTACTTTTTAAAGGAGTTGCTTACTACATTAGTCTGAGAGGAGAAACTCGTCCCTTAAGGGCATCTTTTGGCTTTAGGTGCTTTCTGACACTGCTGTTCCAGCCCCCTCAAATATTACTCGTGTGCGCACAGTCCTATCTGGGTTCCTCTAAACTGTGGTCTGTATCTCTTTATGTCTAGCACTCTGCCAGGTACACATTTATGGCCAGGCAACTATGGAATGAATACATGCTTATGTTGAGTTTGTGGAAACTTAACACAGATATTCTAAAGCTTAGGGCTCTGGTGACCACTTGTCAAATCCAAGGGATGCTGTGGCCATGATGCTTCTGGATTGTGGCGTGTTTGACCCTTCTGGCCACTCCTTGCTTCCTGAAGCTGCTTCTCCCTTGGCTTCTGTGGAGCCGTGTTCTCTTACTGATCTTTTCATCAGTTTTGTAACTTTTTCTGCGTAGTCTTTCAGGCTTCCCTTACCTCTTCCCTCCTCTTGAATGTAGGTGTTCATATTGCACAACGAGAACTTTTTCTCAGTAGATGTAAATTGGCGAGGAATGTACATCTGAGACCTAATGGTTTGTATCTGTAAGATAAGTGGGGGAAGAGGAAGATTAGGAAGCCTGTAGGTGAGTGAGCGCTGGGCACAGGACAGCCGATTAGCCAAAGGATAAACACAGCTGTTAACCTTTACCAGGAGTCAGAGAAATGCAAATGAATATGAGTAAGGTGTCTATTTTCTATCTATTAAATTAGCTAAAAAATTTTAAAAATGCCTTTTGCTAGTTATGGTTACCAAGACTCTTACTTTCATTATGTTGCTGATAGTATTGTAAATGACTAATATGTTTCAAGAACCATGAAAAGTTTATACCCACTGCTGCAGTGATCCCTATTATGGTACTTTTCCTGCAGTGGGTAATACTGATTTTCCACCCAGATTCTGTGCCCTTTCATTCTTTCTGTAAGAACCCTGAGTTTGCACAACCCCAGATCAGGCATAAATCCTGGTTATCTGAGTCATTCACAGTAATCCATTTTTCTTTGCCCATGACCCACTTCTAACCCATTTGACAAAAGGGACATCAGCTGTGTTTCTGTCAACTTTAATGAACAGCGCCCCCCTGAGTTTGTTGTGATACTGCATGCAGTTGGGGAACCGTGGTCCCAACCTATACAGATAGATAATTAAAATTTACTTAACAATAGAAAATAATTACCAATGACTTAACCGGTGTAGTAAACTTTAATAGTAATTGCTTCACTAGCCAATTAAACGCAACACTTGTGACATAAATCAAAGGTAGAGAAAAACAGTGTACAGAAATGTGTACTGCTTTTGTTATTGTATGAGGACAAAAATATGCTTGTGATCAAATTTACTACCAGGAAGAAACGCTGTATGTAAACGTACTGGGGTGGTGATACAGAGGGGTCCTGCTGCCCCTCCTTCCCCGCCCCCAGTAAGGGGGTGGAGGAAGTTAGTGAGGACCTGGTGGGAGGTGTTGGAGAGTGAGTCCTACTGGTTACCCCCTCACCCACACTCAGGGCTTTGCAACTGTGATTCCAGGCGTGCTCACTGTTTTCTGGCGGGGCTGGAGGGGTTACATTCCCTGTAAGGAATTTGCTCTGTCAGTGATTATTTGTCAATCATTTTCCTTCATTTGTAGTCCTCACACCCTTTTCCCACCTGCTTCCCCACCTCCTGTTTCTGGCTATTTGCTTTGCTTTCTCCTCTTTTATCCAGTTCCCTTGGAGCAATTTCCCTTTGGCTTTCTTTAAAAATATCATATTGAGGCTATTGGAAGACACACACATCCAGGCCTGGACTCTTCTGTTTGGTTGTGGTAAGCACACTGTTTTCATGGACAAATAAATTACACCTGGTGTTCTGTTACAATATAAGTAGTGTTAATAACAATGAGGGTACTCCTGGAAGACAGATTGAGCTCTTAAAGGTGTTGAGAATGTAGTTCTGGTAAAGGTTTAAGCAACAGAACCTATGGTGAGCTTGGTTTCTTTTGTAATGTTTTATGAACTGTCAGGAGCAAGTCTAATTCCTGTGAAAATGCCTTGTGGGAAAATGTGACCCTGTTATCATCTCTGAGGTAATAAGACACTGGGGCAGTTGGGTCAGGACTGGAAGGAGAAAGCTTGATAGTTAAATCCATCCATTTATCAGATCACTATGAATCACCTACTGTGGATCAAACATTGTGCTAGAAATATAGCATTTTAAAGTAAATCCAAATGATCATCTATTGGATAATAATAAAATGATAATTGGGTTCTCTTTAGTTTTCTGCTAAAAAAATCTTGGAAATTTTAAAGCGTTTGGTTGAGAAGAATTTGGAGTCATAAAACATCAGTTATTTATTGGCTATACTTTTGGGAATTTTTTAGGAGATCTGCAAAAATTTGTTCCTTTGGAAGTATTACCGTAAGTGGTCTGCTGTATTCATTGCCTTTCCATGCCAAGCTTAAATTTGATGCATTCTCTTTCCTTTGGTAATCCATGGTTTTGTATTCTTAGTGTGGTTTGAATTTTGTTATATTTTTTTAGTCATCCTTTCTAACAAAGTTATTATGCCACAGTTGTCTTACCCATTCTTTTTTTTTTTTAATAAAAAGGAAGAATAATCTCAGGCAAGAATTTTGGCCACTGGGCTGTGTCTGGCCCCTCTGAACAGGTATGGTTTTGTAATACTGTGTCAGTATCCTGTGCATTCTGTTATTTAAATCATGAGCAACCGTAGTGGGCAGAGTGATGCAAAGATTTCTGAAATCCTGTTTTTGTGGAAATAGGCAGAATCTTTTTAGCAGAGATTTTAAATGATCTAGAGAGACTCTGAAATGATTTGCTTACAGAGGATCAAAATGTATTGACCTGTGAAGTCAGTTCTTAAATGCTGCAGTGTGAAAAGGTTTTTCTTAAGGGCACTGCACTTTCCTAAATCTGCTAAAGTTTATAAAAACACTTCAAAAGATGAACAGAAAACTTACAAATTATTGCATATGTGATATTTGGATAACTTCCTGCCATCTAAAGCAGCCACTCCCTCGAACCCCTGCTTCCAAAGTTACTGAGAGCCTTTATCTTTCTTCCACTGCCAGCCGGAAGGGAAATTCCAGAAGTCCAATGTGAAAGGAATTTTCTCGAGCAGCTGTGACAGCCGGTCCTCTAACATCTGGGGATGGTTCCTGGGCCCGATGAAGGGCTGTTCAACAGCAGTCGGAGAAGAGGGGAGATTCCTAGTGGGGCTTCCCAGATTCTTTTTTCCTGGTCGGGTTGAACTCCAGGAGACAGACCTACACGATTCTTATTTACCTTTGACTTTGGGTCCCAAGTTAATTACGCCCTCGTGCAATCTTGTTTAGTCTTGTCTCCAGTTGGAGGATGAGGGGAAACGAACTTTCCTCTTTCCATCCTCAAAGTCCTCAAATGTGTGGGGCTGGGACTAGACTTAAAACATGGGGAAGTAATAAACGCCCTTCGGAGGGACTCTCCTCCGCATCCCATTTCCTGTTCTGCTTAACGTGCTGCTTGGGAACATGTTTATCTGGAGACGGTAACAAGAATAAACAGTGCGTTTCCTGATGGCTCTAGGTATATGTTCATTCCGATTTATTAGATAATCATCTCTTTTTCATACCCCGGGCCATGTTAAAAAGTTTTTTCTTTGTTAACCCCATAATTGAAAGGGATAACAAAAATCCCAACACAAGGAGAACTAAGTACCAATAGGAATCACCTAGTCTTCACCAGGGAGAATAGAACTATGCCAGTTGTTAGGGACTATGTAAGAATTAGGAAGCAGTGATTTCTGTTCCTGAAAAACCTGCAGCCTAAACAGAGCACAGATACGTGCACAGAGCTAAAGCGGATGGTTTTTGGCGGGTAGATGTCACTGGGAGAAGTACTGTCAGCATAGCTTGGAGCAGGTGATGCGCATGGACTGGACAGGCGTGGGGAGAGGATGCAGCCGGGTAGGACAGCGCGGGAAAAAGCACCAAAGTAGAAATGCAAGGCAGACAGGTTGATTTCTTGTGTTAACTCAAGCAGCTGAGTAAGAAATGAGAAGAGAACTGGGAAATGTGTACTGTGAATGTCTTTGGAAGGTGGTCTAAGCTAAGAGTCCACTGGGTGTAAGCTTGCTGGGGACCTGTGCCCGTCCTGTATTTTGATTCACTGCACTTCCTGTCTCTTGAATTGAGCTGGGTGCCCGAGCAGTGCGGAGTCGGGTGTTGAATGCGTGCCATGACCCAGCAATGCAGCATCTGCCCGTGTGTGCGTTGTCGTTACAGCTTCATTGTGGTTCGTGTTTTTAAGCTTAGATAATTAAGACACCAGTATTTAATTATAGGTAAGTAAATGAAAAAAGTGGGTCCTGGGTCAAAGAAATGCTATAGGTAATTAATGGAGATAATGAACTTGAGTACTTAACTCAAGAAATAAATCAATAGAAGTTTTCTAGTTAGTGAATTTACTAATTGTTGATTTCTGAAGCATCAGTTCTTTCTCCTGGCTTACTCACATGTCTGTTACATGAAATAGAACTGTGCTCTTACAGTTTCATATGCTTTGGGGTTAAAGCATGTTTCATTAGGGTGAAGATGATTAGTAGGAAGTGACCCCAGTTTCTTTGTAAACACGGACCAAAATGTAGAAACTCAGCAGTTTTATTTTGTTGGTAGGTAGAGCTATAATAAAGAAGGACGTTAGTTTAAAAAAATTGTTTCTTGGGAGAAACTGGAGAAATTTCAGGAAGGATAAGAAAGCCCGCACCCCCTTAAGCTGTCTCAAGGTTATTTTGAGAATGAATGTGTTGAATGGAGCAATAAGAGATACTGAATAGCAAAGAGAGGAAGACAGTGGGTATCGGTGCAGAGCCCCTGAACGAAGGGCGGCCAGGAGGAGAATTCCAGGATGAGCTGTTGAGGTATTCAGGCTACAGAGTTAAGTGTTCATGGGGGATTTCAGCAGCTTGGACATCTGTTGAATAGCAAATATCCCTAAACATTTATCATCTCGGGATGATTCTGGGTTATGCAGAGGACAACTTCAAAAAAAGGAAACCATGGACCAGCAGTCCTGGTTTTGTTTCTTGCAAGTGGGGAAGGAAAAATAATTTGAGCTTGATGTGGATTTAGTGTTTACTCTTTACATGAGCTGCCTTGAGTATATTACCCTGGCATTCAAGTTCGCTCACATAGGATATTATACATTCAAATGTCCCAGTGGTTGTCAGACTGTGGTTTGTGATCCTAGAAGGTTCTTGAGATGGATTTAGTGAGTTGAACTGGTAATAGGAAAAAAAACAGAATAAGTAAGATAACACCGTGTAATGAATGTATTAAGGGAAAATATGGTTTAATGAAACTTGTTCCTGTTTTATAAGTACGTATGAATCAGTCGACAATGTTGCGTTGTAAAATGTAGTTCTTATTGAGCCACGGTCAAAAATGTAAAAAAAAAAAAAATCACAATGATTTTTCAAGAAATGTAAAAGAAAAAAAAGGGGGGTGATACTATTTCATGAATTAAGTTGTATCTAGGATGTATGTGGTGAAGCTTGATTTAAGTTTTCTTCGGGCAGGTGTGTGGGCAGATGCGGGGGAAGAGAAATTCTCTGGTGCCGTGGAGATGTTTTGAGGTCGTGGGGTTCTTGACAAGTGGCACATCGCATGGGTCCCGTGTGGCTCTTCAAAGCAGGTCCTGGTTGACCCCACTGCAAAGAGCTCTTGAAGGTGGTCATAGCCACTGTATCAAGCAACTGATATTAAGGTCAAGAAAGAGAACTTATCCAGTTCTTGGAAACAGACATTTCCTGTGCAAAGTCTTATACTTCTGAAAGAAACCGTGTCTTTTTATCTTGTTCAAGTGAGAATATTTCAGTTTTGGAGGAGCATAGCTGGGTTGTTAGCAAAAGGAGGATTGAACCTAAGCGAACGAGTTTGAAACAGAGCGAAAGGTCATTTTTGAAGGTTAGCTGAGGATAATAAATTAGACAAAGTTTCAAACACAGCAAGAGTGAAAAAAATATAAGGTTACATGTAGATAGGATATTTAAAAATGGATTTCAAAGAGGAAAGTAAAAATGAGTCTCTGAAGAATAAGAATTTGATAAAACAGAAATAGTAATTTCTCACTTAAGGATATGCTTATGTATTATAAAAAAATGTGAACTAAATTGAAGCCTACATGAGTCAACTATCATGTAAATTAGTTTCTTGCACAAGTAACAGTTCAGTATTTTATTTAACATAATTTCTTTAGATATGCATTGCATTTGATAGATCCTATGTTACTTGATTCAAGCTTTAAATTATTTAATGAATGGTGTTTGTGATGGAGAAATTTAGGGGAAGTTGTGATGATTCACTGCACATTTTTAAATTTATGTGACTTATTGGATACAGTGAATCCCTAATAGATTGAAAGGACTGTACATCTTTCAAGCAAACTGATATTACTGGAAAAGTATTGGAAAGACCCTCAGATTAAATGAAAAACTAAGAATGAGTACTTGGTGCTGGAGAAACTTTAGAAACGTCAGGGTGCAGCTAAATGAGCTCAGATTTCTTGTTTCCTAACCTAGTTCTCCATCTTCCATTGGACATTTTCCTTTCTTTCTGCTGAAATACCAGCCATGTTGAATGTTATTGGGAAACAATTGCATATTCAATGATAGTTTCAAGTTAGATAGATTTTATTGCAGAGTAAGACTATGACTACAGAATATACCCACTTTGACTTAAGTTGGAAGTTTTGGCCATGATAATTATTTAACATCAGTCTTCATGGCAGTAAGGAGGAGAAGTCCCGGAAAATAAGCAGATTGATTCAGAAGAACTTAAGTGGTTAAGTCCAGTAGGAGCCAGTAGCTGGCCTTCTCTGGACATCACTTAGCATTCTCCTTCGCTTGTATGTCTGCCTGCACTCTGCAGCGGGCTGGGGGTCAGCGCTGTGCTGCAAACATAGCCCTTTGCTCCAGATTCTGGTATTTGCTTGCGGGGAGCTTCACCCACATCCCTGCCCCCCTCCCCTTCTTGCCTTTTTCCCCTGTGTGTGTGTGTGTGTGTGTGTGTGTGTGTCCGTCCGTGTGCAAGCACACGCGTGCGTGTGTGGGCAGGCTCAGAATAACAGATGGTAAAAACTGGCAGCAAAGGGACGCTCTTGGCCATAGCAGCTCTGCCTGCCTTTCACGTATTGCACATCCTGAATCTGTTATTTCACGAAGGAGGAAAATGAAGCCATCTCTTGGATTCAGAGAGACGGGAGCTTGGAAGAAGAAACAGAAGCGGAGAAAGCCCATCAGCAGTGATTTACTGCTGCTGCATCCCGGGCCCTGTTCCAGGCCGGCGTCTCACCCCCAGCCTCGCCTCCTGCGACCAGTTTGTTCGGTGCAGTTCCTGCTGTTGGATGAGTCGTCGTGCTCCAGCTGGCCTGGTGCTGCAGCCAACGTTGATAGGCTTGCAGCGTTGCTGATTCGGAGCAAGATCCCTGTCCTTCATCTCTCTGGGGGGACGTGGTCTCCGTGCTCCGGTTGTGATGGGCTCTGTGGTGTGGTTCTTCCTGAGCTGGAGTCTGCTGGTGGGGAACCTACCGCAGGAGTCACTCCGTGGTTGCTGTCCATGCGGTAAGATGACTTGGTGTATGTGAGACTGGGAAATCCAGACAAGTCACCCCTTAATTCGGTTCTCCAGCCTGTTACTGAGTGCTCAGAAACTAGATGATCTGCCAAATTAAATGGATTATTTTGCTTAAGTGCTAAAGTGAGTGGGAAGTTTAGGTTGGCCTTAAGGGATTCCATGTTTAGATTGTTAATGTGTAACAATCGTTAATAATGGTGGGAAAAAAATGGAAGATAATTCACAGGCTGTTCTGATGATGCGAATATGGGAATATAGTTTTTTTTTTCCATTTTTCTTTAATGATTCATTATTGCTTATGTAATAATAGTGATAGTTTTTAATAGTAGTAGAACTAGTTTTATTCTCATGGGGGAAAATAGTCCAAGTTGAGAATTGCACATTTATAAAAGTAGAAACACACCTAGATTCTTGATCTTGAAGAATCTTTCTAAAAGCAAACAAAAACGCAAAAAATGTAACAGTGTGAACTTTTTATGTTAATTTTATCTGACCATTGAGGTAACATTGTTTATTTTTTGAAAAGCCGAATATATCTATTATTCATTGAGCACATGTTGCTTTTAACAATTTAAAACATAAATATGAATGGTCTTCTAACTAGGATTTTGTTTTATTAAAAATTTTTAGTAATTTTACCATAAACATTTTAAATGTACTCAAAATTAGAGAGACTATTATAATCAACTACTGTATACTTATCATTCAGGTTCTAGTCACATTTGAAAAAAAAGCTATTTAAAAAAAGTTGAGCACATAATACAGAGTCCCCATGTTACTCCCCCTTTCCCAACATACGCACACACGTCATAGCCCCTGTTATTAACATCACGCATTAGCGTGGTACTTTCACTAGAATGAACGAACAGTGTTGATATTATTACCTTACAGGCCGTAGTTTACATTACTGTGCGCTCTGTGTTGTATGGTTCTAAGGGTTTTGACAAATGCATAAGGTCATTTACTCACTACTGTTGTGTCAGGCAGAGTCTCTTCCCAGCTCTCAACTATACCCTGTGAATAACCGCCTCTCCTTTTCTCCCAGACCCCTGGCAACCACTGATCTTTTTATTGTCTCCGTAGTTTTGCCTTTTCTAGAATGTGATATCTAGCCTTTTCCGATTGGCTTCTTTCACTTGCCAATATGCCTTAAGATCCTTTCATGTTTTTTCCGTGGCTTGATAGCTCATTTTATTGTTGAATAATAGACCATTGTATAAATGTACTACAGTTTGTTTATCCATTCACTTACCTAAAGATATCTTGGTTGTTTCTAAGTTTTGGCAATTGTAAGCAAAACTGCTATAAATGTGTGTGCAGGTTTTTGGGTGGATGTAAGTTTTCATCTCCTTTGGGTGAATGTCAGGGTGCGTAATTGCTGGATTGTATGGTACGTGTATGTTTAGCTCTGTAAGAAAGCTAAACTTTCTGGAACTGTCTTCCAAAGCGGCTGAACCACTTTGCATTCCCACCAGTAATGAATGAGTGAGTGTTCCTGTTGCTTCACATCTTCTCCAGCACCTGGTGATGTCAGTGTTTTGGATTATGGCCATTCTAATTGGTAGGTAGTGGTATCTTACTGTGGTAACTTACAGTTTCCTATGATATAATGTGGAGCTCTTTTTCATGTACGTGTTTGCTGCCTGTGTGTCATCTTTGGTGAGATGTCAAGGTCTTTGGCCCATTGTTGAACTGGCTTGTTTGTTTTCTTATTGTTGAGATTCAGGAGCTCTGTGTGTATTTTAGATACACATTGCCCTTTATCACATATATATTTTGCAAATATTTTCTCCCAGTCTGTGGCTTACCTTTTTATTCTCCTAGCAGTGTCTTTCACAGAGCAAAGTTTTTAATTTTAATGAAGTTCAACTTATCCAATATTTTTTTTCATGGATTGTACTTTTGGTGTTGGATCTAAAACATCATTGCCGAAGCCAAAGTCATCCACATTTTCTTCTGTGTTCTCTTCTAGAAGTTTTATAGTTTTACATTTAGATCTAGGATGCATTTTGAGTTAATTTTTTCAAAGAGTAAGATCTATGTCTAGATTTCTTTCTTTCTTTGGGGGGTGGCGTATGGATGTTTGGGTATCATTTGTTGACTGATTCTTTTCTCATGTCATACAATACAATCCAGCAGTTATACTCCTTGACTGTTCTTTTTCCAATTGAATTGCCTTTGCTACTTTGTCAAATTCCACTTGAGTTTACTTTTGTGGGTCTATTCTGGGCTCTTTGTTCTGTTCCATTGATCTGTTTGTCTTTTGCCAGAACCACCCTGTCTCAGTTGCTGTAGCTGTGCGCTAAGTCTTGAGGTTGGGTAGTTTCAGTCCTCTGGCTTTGTTCTTCTCTTTCAGTATTTTGTTGGTTATTCTGGGTCTGTTGCCTTTCCGTATAAGCTTTAGAATCAGTTAAACAAAATTACTTGCTGAGGGTTTTGATGAGGGTTTTATTGAATCTGTGGATCAAGAACTAACATCTTGACAATATGGAGTCTTCCTATCAGTGAACATGGAAGAGCTCTCCATTTAATAAGATCTTCTTTGATGTCCTTCACCAGAGTTTTGTGGTTTTCTTCATTTAGATCTTGTACAAATTTTGTCAGATTTAAAGCTCCATATTTCGTTTTTTTGTTGCTAATATAAATACTATGTTTTTTAATTTCAAATTCCGATTATCCATTGCTGGTATATGGGAAAACAATTGATTTTTATGTGTTAATCTTGTATCCTGTAATATTGCAAAATTTCTTCTTAGAAAGAGTCTTTTTGTTGATTCTTTGGGACAGTCTACATCAACAGTCATATAATCTGTGAACAAAAGCAGTTTTATTTCTTCTCTGTGTGTGCCTTTTATTTCCTTTTTTTTGGTCTTATTGCATTAGCTAGGGTTTCTAGCGTGGTATTGAAAAATAGTGTGAGGGAGCGTCCTTGTCTTGATCCGGGAAAGCCTTTAAGATTCTCACCATTAAGTATGATTTTAACAGTAGGTTTCTTTTAGATCTTTTTAAAATCAAGTTGAGGGAGTTCCTCTCTATTCCTAGTTTACTGAGAGTTTCAATTATATATGTGTATTGGACTTTGTCACATGCTTTTTCCACATCTGTTGATTTGATTATATGAAATTTTTTTTCTTCAGAGTGTTGATGTGATGGGTTACATTAATTGCTTTTCAAATATTGAACCAGCCTTGCATATCTAGGTTATGTCTCCAGTGGTTGTTTTATGATTGTTGGATTCAATTTTCTAATATTTTGTTGAGAATTTTTGCATCTATATTTACGAGAGAAGCAGTTTTCCTTTCTTGTTATGTCTTTGTTTGGTTTTGGTTTTTGTGTAGTGCTGGCCCCATGGAATGACTTGGAAAGTATTCTTTCAGCTTCTATTTTCTGGAAGAACTTGTAGAGAATTGTTATAATATCTTAAATATTTGGTAGAATACGCCAGTAAAACCACCTAGACATGATAGTTTTTCTTTTCCTTTTTTTGGTAGATTTTAAATTATTGATTCACTTTCTTTAGTAATATTGGTCTATTCAGATAATCTGTTTCTCCTTATGTGAGTTTTGGTAGTTTGTATCTTTCAAGGAATTAGTGAACCTTACCTAAACTATCAGACTTGTAGGTGTAGAGTTCATATTATTCCTTCATTGTCCTTTTAATGTCCATGTTACTAGTAGTCATGGCCCCAATTTTATTTTTGATACGGCAATTTGTGTCTTTGCTCTCTTTCTCTCTCTGCCCAGCTAGAAGTTTAGTAGTTTTATTGATCCTTTAAAAAGAAAAAAAGCTTTTTGCCTTATTGATTTTCTTCCCTATTGATTTTTCTGTTTCTAATTTTATTGGTTTCTGTTATAATATTTATTATTTCATATCTCCTGCTTGCTTTCAGCTTTTATTGCTCTTCTTTCTCTAATTTCCTAAGGTGGAAACTTAGATGGTTGATTTTCAGATCTTTTTTAATATTTGTATTCAGTGCTATAAATTGCCCTCAAAGCATTGCTTTCCATTTTTAATAAGTTTTTTTTTTCATTTTCATTTAGTTGAAAATATCTTAAAATTCCTCTTGTGACTTCTGTGACTTGTGTTACTTAGAAATGTGTTGTTTAATCTCCAAATATTTGGGGATTTTATATGATTCCATTTTTTTTCCTCTCTCACATACCATTGTATTTTCTTTCTACTATTTTTAAAGTGGTTGTTCTGGAATTTGCAGTAGACGTTTATAACTAATCCAGGGCCACTTTCAAATAACACTAGACCGTATCGCTAGCAGTGCCGTTACCTTATGTCTGGGTAGTTTCAGTTCCTCCTTCCTGTCCTTTGTAACATTGCTGTCATTCACTTATCTACATGCTGTAATTAACCAGTACATTGCTACCTAGTAGATAACAATTTGTATCTACTAGGTGAATTAAGAAGCAAAAGAAAAATTTTATTTTATGTTTATTTCTCTGTTTCTCTTAGGACTGAAGAAATAACATTTCTTGCAAGGCAGGCCAACTGATGACATAATTCCTCAGGTTTTGTTTGAGAAAGTCTTTACTTCTCTTTTCACTTTTGAAGAATAATTTTACTGGATACAGAATTTTTGGTTAGTGGTCTTTGTCTATTAATACCTGTTTATATTAAAGGTAAAATTGGTTGTTAATATTAAGTAGTAAAGGTAACATAAATTACTTTTTTCATTTGGTTTTTTTTGCAGATAACAAATAACATAAGTATGCAGATAATAGGATAATTAACTGGGTTTTAAATAAGTCATAGTTAACTGGGTAGAGAGTGCTGTATTTTTATCAGCATGACATACATGAATGCTTGTCTATTTTCTTTTATTTTCATTTGTAGATGAAATCTTGTCTGTGTATTGTTTATACTGACATTCTTCTACATAACAATATAGTATCCAAAAACAGAAATTGTGGCAATATGGTAAAGGGTGGGACCTCTTCTTGTCCATTAGTTCGGTTACCCTGAGTGTTTTTGAAAAGGATCACATGATGAAATTGGAGCCTTCCAGTATGCCCCAGTGTTTGCTACTTGAACAATTTTCTGCCAGTGTTTCATGTCTGAATGTGTTCTATAGATGTAACTGTGTATCTACTGCTTACTTAGTGTATATCCCCGTGGATACTATGGGTTAAATAATTCTCTTTAAACTCTTACATGCATGTTTCATTTTCAGAACAATGTGGAAGTGTACCATTGTCTTCCATTATAAAATGTAAGCAGAATCATGGAAAGGAGTAGGAGACATCAGATATTTGAGTGCCAACTGCTTGTTATGGTGTGAGATCAACTGAAGCAAAAATGGAAAGTGGAGGCGTAACAGACAAGTTGAGTGAGCACAGATGGAAAATCAAGGGGTTTCGTTGTCCCGGGTTAATTGCTGGGCTGTAGAAGTAGTGGACGCTGTGAACTGAGGACGTGGCTAGATCACTTTGGCAGCAGAGCTGGTCCCTACAGACAAACCCGAGAGGCCCTAAGTCAGGAGAACTCACCACAGTATCGAAGTGCTGAAATTGGAATCCAGAGTGCTAACAACTGACCAGCTTCCCATTCCCAAGTTGCTGTCTCCAGGCTTTCTAAACAGTTTGTCCAAGTTGTTGCCCAAAAGATTGATTAATTAATTATAATTTAATAGAACAGAGAATTAAGTGCAGGCTGAGTTAAGGGGGTAGAAATAAAAGGATCTTACCTTACAGGTTAAAGTGATATACTCTGGAGGAGGTCACAGAGCAATGAGCACACTCTCTGGTTCTGCCCTCTTGAGAAAGTATCTCCCAAGCCTGACGCTTAAGGCAAGGGAATTGCAACACAACGCCTGTAAGTTTCTGGTTCTGCTCTCTGTTAAATGTGGAGATAATTGATGATGCGGAGAGGCTAGGCTGATGGAGTGAGATGGGGGAAGTAAAGTAATTAAGTCAGTGCTACATAGCAAGTCCTCATTAAGTGGTCATAGTAGTAATAGAACTCAAACTCAGGTGTGTGCCACATCAGTTCTGGATACAAGATACCATTTTGTGCATTTTTACTGAGTATAAGCTAGTAAGCTGCTGTCTTCTTTAGAACTACTATGGCATGCAAATGAAAACACGACCAAAACTTTTTTTTTTTTTAAACTCTTAAGGAAAATGGAGTTTATTTGCAAAAGAAAGCATTATTGCTTGGGGAGTTGTATTTCTGTATCTGTAATGTACATGGAGCGCTACCAGAAAGTCATTATAGAGCCTCACTAGGGAAGCCCTGCATGTTTCAGCTCCTTCAGGGGATGATGGAGTTGCTGCCATCTGCGTTGTTGTGGAGATGATTGGAACTACTTCCTCTTAAGTGGCTGAGCTCAGCTGGGTGAACGTCTCTGTGGTGCTTTTGTTGAGGACTATATCTGTGCCAGCCGGGCTTCATCTGGCATTCATCTGACCTTGCTCAATTTGAAATCATTATTCCACTTGGGAGGCGAGGTGATCCTAGGGGGGCTGAAAGTTGAGGAATGCTGCAAAATTGTTTTGTCAATTTAGGGGAATGATTTACGCGCATGTGGGTTATAATCCCTCGGCTCCTCCCAGCGATCAGGAGAATGAGTTCCTGCCCACTGTCATGTGTTTGAAGAGTCATAGATGAAAGAAAGGAAGACTGAGAGGAAATTATTACTGTTTTATTCTGAAAAGTGTTTCTTTCTGTTTTTCTCATAAATAGTTTGATTGGAAACAGTTTTGTGCAGTAAACCTGGAAAATCACTAATGTTTATTGAGCTGGTTGATACATGCTAATAATTGCTAAACTGCAGGAGCTTAGTTGATACATTTTGTTCCCTTCTAAGAAGACAGCGTGTCAACAAGCCTGCTAAGATTGAAGCTCCTTAATCGATTGAAGCTCCTTAATCTTACAGTCATGCAATTGGCAGCTGGACTATATATAAAAATAGATTAAAAAACCAATTTTTTTCTGTAGAGCACAGGGGACTATATTCAATATTTTGTAATAACCTTTAATGAAAAAGAATATGAAAATGAGTATATGTACATATATGCATGACTGGAACATTGTGCTGTACACCAGAAATTGACACGTTGTAACTGACAATACTTAAATTGAAGGAAAAAGAAAAAAAAAAGGCTGCACCTGGGCTTACCTGTAGCAGGGGCAGAAGTGGAGCAACCCATGCTGGGTGGTGATCTGGCAGAGACATGGAGGCCCGTGGAGAGGAGTGCCAAAGTTTTCAGATGTAGTCACGGATTCAGTGATTAGAAGCACTTTTGTTGGGAGGGAGAAGGATGACTTAGGAACACTGGGGGGAACACTGACATTGAGGAATGTGGAGTTGCCCTTTTCTCCCTTCCCCCTCTAGGGGAGCAGTTGTCTGTTGTAGCCCTTCTCTGTGCATTGCAATTGTTTACTCATCTGTTTTCCTCACTGTAAGTGCCATGGAAGTAGAAAACTATCTCAGCATGAAGCCGCGTGTTTGGCACATAGTAGGTCCACATAAATTTTGAATAAGTGAAATTATACGAGCAACTTTATTTTTTTTCTACCTCCCATAATGGAATCAGAGAATAAATAATTGAGAGTTTCTCTTAGTTAGCCAGCCTTTTAATTGTATGCTAATCATAAGAAAAAATAGACTCATTTGTTTCATTCGTATTGTGGCCAAAGGATGTTTGGTAACGTTTAGATGACATGTCAAACTTACTGAGTAGGTGTAAACCTTGAATCTTGGCATTCAACAAATGTTAATAAATACATGTCTACACATTTTAAGAGGCAAAAGGAAATGTGTGTATCATAAAGTTGAGAATTACAACATACCGAAATCATGGCTCCTCCTGCCAGGTGGGGAGACTGTTCCTGTCGTGGATTTGGCCTGGATTTAGAGAACGCGCCACGTGCTCATGTGGTAAGGGGGAGGGTTAGACTGAAGCCACATTTCCAGTCCGTGAAGATCGTCTGCCATGCTTTGTTGTCATGCAGACGTGCTTCACATCAGCTTACTCGTCACTGATGGGAAACAAAGTGTTATGCACCTCAATGTTGTAGATAAATGAAACTCGCTTTCAAAAAGTAGTCATTTAAAAAATATTTCTGAAGCGGCTTGCTTGCATTCAGGTTATCTAAAGCGGAGTCTACTGAGTAGGAGGAAACTTTTGGCGACGGTGTCAGTGCACGAACAGCACGCGACGCCGTTCTGTGCTGATGTCCAGCAGAAGTCTCGGGAAGTTACTGGGGGCTCCTGGCCCCCAGCGCTGAGCCCACCGTGCTTCCTCCGTGCTGTGGTTCACTCTTCCCTTTTTTTCTTGTCCGGCATCACCTCTCTTGCCAGCTGTGCCTTGGGCTGGATCCTCACACTGCAGCAAAAACGGTGCAATTTTCACTTTGTATTGATTGATGCTCTGCAGATAGAGAGGTATTTTACAGAGTAGACGCCTGGAATTTTTTCAGGTGGCATGTTATTGAGGTTTACTCTCATTGTACAATGAGTGGAGGTAGCTTTTACCTTTATGAAAAACTGTCTTTATTAATTATTAGTAACATCTGTTAAATATCAAGACCCGGGGGTTTTAAGGACTATAAAGGCCCTGATTGGTCAGTTTGTCATCTACATCTCAAATCAGATTAATTTGACCGAGTACACAAGGGGGTCGTTTTCTACTTAGGGAAGCTTTCATGGACTGTGGTTGTGCAGCTCTGTTTCCCACCTGGGTGCCGTGATTTCTTTCCTCCAGTACACAGCAGGGAGAGATGCGTGAAAACTGTGTCCTGGGTTTGCTCTCTGCGGCATGTCTCTCTGCTCGCCGCTGAGCACCTGCAGCTGAATGCTCTTCAGGAGAAAATCAGCCGTCTTGCATTTGACCTCAGAGGTACGCAGGGCCCGTAAACCTTTTGTGTTAACGCAGCGGAGTGTGTGGGTGAGTGCAGAGATGTCCTCTGACCAGGGATGGCCTCTTCAGCCTGGGGTTTCATTACAGCTGCAAAGCCAGAGCTGCTTTCTCACAGTGAGATGGTAAGAAACGATGAATCTGCACATCAGAGCTTGAATTCCTTTCTTCCCAAGGACTATCAGGATGGCGTATGTCTTTGATTAACTCTTCATGCAAATGCTGACATAGACCATGTCAAATACATTGGAAAGTTTGAATTGCATTTTTTCCCTTGAAGTGGATTGCTTAAATAATAGCTTTTACTCTTTTTTTCTGTGTCATTTTGTGCTGTCTTTCAGTATTTTTTCACCTTTCAATAAAATGACTTCTTTAATACTCTTTAAAGTAAGGAATGATGCTTTGCCTTACAATAAATATAGCCTAGATTTGCATCTTTGTGTGCTTTCAAAGGTCTGAGGTCAAGACGGTCAGGAGGGTTTTATTCTAGTGATTCTAAATAACTGGGCTCGTCTCTTCATTTTGCTGGCTGTCCAGCTCTGGTCTATGGGAGGTACTGTTTCTGAGAAGTGCGTTCTGGAACTTGGTGAGACTGGCTTTTGTGGGCCACTCTGAGGGCCCTGGGAGCAGGCATGGGTGGGAGTTGTCTGTTTGGGAAGCGGATTGCGTTGGGGTGACTTTTGCTGAGTCTCTAAATAAAACTGCTGGGAAGAAGAGAATCTTCATGTAGCCAGCCACCCAGTTTAGTTAGCTGTTAGTGAATGCCTGGTTCTGTTCGGTGAATATTGTATTGTTCAAAAGTCACTTTCTCAGAGAGACCAGCCCTAGGCTTCTTAAAGTTGAATAACTATCCACTCCCCACTCTCACCCCTCTGTAGAGTACTTATCACTGTCTGATCCACTATGCATCTTACTTTATGCTCTCTTTCCATTAGAAGGTAAGTTCATGAGCACAGGGGGCTTTATCGCTTGGTACGCTGAATCCCAGTAGCTAGGACAGTGCTCAGTAAATGTTCGATGAGTGATGTTTGAATAGCTTCCTCTGGTTAGAAGCCGGTGATGTCCGTAGTCTCCATCTGTGCAAACTCATACCAGAAGGTTTATCTCTTCAGACCAAACGTAGCCAAAATTGTGGGCCTTTAGTCCCAAGGAAGTGCAAACAGCCACGTTTGGCTGGGAGGATTCCTCATCTGGGTCCCTCGATACAATGAGCCAATTCCTGGGTGAGAGTTTTTCTCTAAAGCGGATGCTGGGACATTCCTGGGACCAGATCGTTAGGTTCTGTGATCAGCTTAAGTGGCCAGAACCTCTGACATGGAGACAGGCCAAGAGACTCTAGATGTGGAGAGCTGGGCCCATGACAGTGTTTCATTCCTTATTCGTTTAAAGATAAGGAGCTGTTATTCCTCTGCACATCAGATACTTAACCTTAAGCAGAAATGTTACCAATGGAGAAGTGATCCCATCCTTTCTATTCCAGCCTGAAAATCGAGATACTATATATATATATATATATATATATGAATCATCTAACATCAAGATGTTGATTTATTTAGGACACTTCTGTTAATTAGCCAACTCCCAAATATTGTTGGGTTAATTAATTCATGCACTTCATACTACTCAAAATGAAGTATTTAATATCACCACAAATCCGGTGTGAAGCCTGGGACTTGGCATGCATGCAGCTTATGTGAACCAGGTGTAACAAATAGTGGCTGAGAGCTCAGATTCTGTAGTTTGACTGCTGGCTTCCGATTTAGGTGCAGACACTCACTAGCTGGGCGGGTGATCGATAGCAAGTTACTTAATATATCCGAGCCTCAGTTTCCTCATCTGTGAAATGGAGGGAAAGCACTTAACTCATGGGCTTGTCACAAGGATTATGTCAGATTTCTTATAAAGCCCTTGGCAAAGTGCTTAGCACATAGTAAGCACTCAGTAAATGTTAGCGTGAATTTCTTCACCTGTCACAGATCTTTTGTGTCTATAGCACTGTAAAGTTAAAGGAAAGAGACTTGTAAATCCAAATTCAAAGTACATACTTGGGTTATGAATGGTTCGGTGAGTGGGATCCCATAGGCTGAGATTAAGAACAGAAATTCTTAGGAGATCAAGCTCTCCTTGTGTGTTTAAAATGAACTTTATGCATATTTACACACACAATAGTTTCCAGAAAACTCCTTATGTAGTAAAGAAACTATTCCAGCAAAAGCAAAGGTTCTTGGATTGTTCTTTCTTTAAACGATCTTTGTCATTAAACCAAAGGATTTCTTGCGATCTGGAGTGCTTTATTTAGCTATCTGATTTTTAACCTCTGTTGAAATGAGAAGGGGGGTAAAAAGGGAGAATATAGGGCTGATTTTCTGGCTTTAAAGTAGCAGACCTGAATGCATTGAAAGTCGTAAAATATGTGGATATAGTTTCTGTCTCTGTTTCTGCCTCCTTCTCTCCTCGGTCCTTCTGCCTTCCTCCACCCTCCCTCACCCCTAGGTCTCACACAGACACCTGATCAAGGAAGCATTTACTTTTAGAACTTAGCAAATTGCATGAGTTTTTTGTACTATCATGTAAGTGTAACAACTGTTGTGTAACTATCAGCTGCGTTATGCAGTAACGTTTTTTGTTCAGTAGGGTCATGCTTGAGATGAAAACAACTGCAAGATGACACCTACAGTTTCGGTATTTAAAATCATCACTGAGGCCAAGTTCATGAACATTAAACTCATGGAGTGTAGTGGGGCCTGTGGAGTTATTTTAAGAGTCTGGCATTAGTCCTCAAGTAAGTTCTCATTTTAAAAACACAATAGTAAATGTTATGTCCTGTTCAATTTTGACCAGGATTGAAGTAGCCTACAGTTTTTTTTAATACTCTAAACAAAAAAGCTTAAATTTCAGAAAGATATTTATCAAATAGTATATAACTTGTTCATAGAAGATAAAAGATTCCCTAATAGTGTGGACATAAACTTGCCTGCTGAAATGTTTCATTGATTCAACAGATTCTTTTTACATTTGCTACCCAAAGTGAGTCAGTGAATAAGATGTATTTTTGCTTGAATGATCTCTCCCTCTATCTCTGTCTCACTTGGTAATGTGTATTTGGAAGAAATGTTCAGAAAGTGCTTGGCCCTAAATTCTTCAAAAAAAAAAAAAAAAAAAGAAGAAGTAAATCAGGCAAAATGATGTCAACCGAATGCCAGGGAGCGGTAGTGTTCCGTAGAGTCTTGCTGCTCTAACTGTGGTCCATGGACCAGCAGCCGCCCCGTCACTGGTAGCCTCTGTTTGATGTACTGAGCTCATCAGGACCTGCGGCAGGTCTACAGGATCGGGATCTGTGTTTGACAGGATCCTCCAGGTGATCCTACTGCACATTCAAATTTGAGGCTCACTTGGACTCTGTAAGAGAGAGTGTTCAGGACAGTAATAGTTCTCAAGCAGATGTGCAGTGCAAAAGGGTAGTGCAATTTTGCATGCTTTTGATGGATCTGTGAAACCTGAATATCTTGTAAGTTTGCTTTTTCTCACACACAGGTGTTTCTCCTATACTGAGACATGTATTTTTGGAAAGCCTTTCCTTCTTCAGATACTGCACGCACGAGTGCGTGCGCGTGTACACACACACACACACACACACACCTGCAAATACCAGGACTTAGTGGGAGTAAATAGGATTAAGGGCTGATAATTAAACACCTCTGCAAGTTTTAGCTAGAACATCAACAACAGCAACAAAAAAAAAAATGATTCTGATAAAAATACCAGCAGAATTACTCTGGCATTTGTACCCCACACCAAGAGATTGCAGGCAGCCTTAGACTCTGGGGCTCTGGCTCCCTACTGAAAAATCTGCTCCATGGTGTTACCTTCCTTAATTTCTGTTTTTAATATAAATACTCGGGATCAGCAGATGCGGCTTCAGCAAGTAGCTTAATGTTGTGGAAAGTGTAGTGGATACTGAAACAACTAAACCCACCCCTTGTTACACCAAGGGAAACCCCTTCTTCTGCAGGATTTTTAGCATTTCTCTCTAAGTCCTTACATATAGGCAGAATGCTTTTTAATTGTGAAAAGGCCTGTCTCTGATGTCAATGTGTTGGAAAAACAAACCACACTTGAGCAATGTGACTTCCATGTTATACCTTGTCTGCTAATTTGAATGGCTTAAACGGATATGTGTATGTATTTGTATGACGGGGACATTGTGCTGTACACCAGAAATGGACGCATTGTAACTGATGGTATGTCAATTGAAAAAAAAAAAAAGAATGGTATGAATGGCTTAATTCACATTACAGAAGACTGAAATTTTCAGTTTTCTAGTATTTGCAAGTGTCCAGTGTGCTGTGAAACCAGATACAAACTTTTCATTTAATGTATAAAGAGGTAGTTGGCTCACAGTGATGAAAGATACAGAAGTGGAATTGAAATACACATTAAGGACAGCGTGAAATAGCTTAAAAAAAACAAAAGACACTGGCTGTGAAACTTTCCTCCCGACCCTGGGGGCCCCATATCCCCACTGTGAGGTGAAGAGTTAGGCCTGATGAAACAATCTCTAATTTCCCATCTTGCTCTGATTTTCTCTTGTAAATACTTTTTTTGTGTGTGATTCCTTTCAATTTATGTGTTTGGAGTTTAATGCTAAGCCAGTGCCAGATCAAATGAATTCCTACCCCTTCTACTCTGGTTTCTCTCTGTGTTTGGAATCCCCCCTTTTGCCTCTGGTCTCTTTAAGAGGCTTGCTAAACTCTGGAAGGGCGAGTGCCAAAAATGACTATGATGCAAAGTCACTGTACGTCATTTTGTCTGTCACTGCTTCTTGAGGAAGAAATCTGCATGAATCCTTGTCTTGCAGGGGCTTTTGAGAGTTAGAAGTAAGGAACAACACTGGGTAAAGGCCAGAGGAATGAGTAAGGCGAAGTCAGTGACAGGACAGTGTTTTACTTAACACCACTGAAGTGTTGTTTCGTATACTGTTGAGTGGCTGTCTTTGCTGACGTGGGTAATGTGGAAAGGCCATGCATACATCTGGTGTTCAGAAATCAGAAAAGGAAAGGAAAGTGATAGAAAGGAAGGGTGAGTTTCCAGAGCTGGAACATATTTTTGTAAAAAGCCCTGGCCCACCATTTTCCTGGGAACCATCTGGACCAGGGCAGCAGGAGAGGACGGACTGCGGTCGACCCCAGGTCTGCTTGTTGGAAACCTGAAGCCCCAGTGGATTTGAGCAGGAAAAAGGGCAGAGCAGTCTCATTCTGTGGAGTTTTGTGAGCTTCTTTCATTCTTCTACTTCTCCATTTTCCACAGCAGTCTCATAATTCCTGTCTTGTGGGTCCAGGCCGAGGCCTTCCCAGTTATCCCTCGAGGATGGCCCTGGTGAGGGGGAAAACTTGGTGGAAATCCCCTGAGCTGCCTTCCTGGAATAAACCTGGGTTGAGAAATCTGTGGGGCTCTGGGCACACAGATGATGGCTGGTAGACAGATCGGGGAGTTGCTGCTACCATTTCATCACATGTGATCAACTGGGACCTGGGTCGTAGACACAGAGTCACAGCCCAGGAAGGGGTCCTTGTGTGTGTGTGTGTGTGTGTGTGTGTGTCTGAAAATTCCTTTTGTTCAGTCTCAGTTCATGTTAAAAACAAACAAACAAAACAAAACCCTGAGCAAAAACAAAACAGCAGGAACTCTTGTCTCACCTTTTCTAGGAAATAGGGTGATTTTAAATACTTAGATCTGGTGAGTACAGATTAATTTCTCTAAAAGGATCTTGGTTTTTATTGTTATAATCTAAACAGTTTGCCTTTTTTTAAAAAAATAAAATAGGTTATGTTGATTTGGCAAATATAAACTTTTTTTTTTTTCTCTGTCAAAAAAAGAAAAAAGGGACAGGAGAATGGACACACTTGTTCTGATTTTCCTTCGACCTTTGATCAGGCCTTTATGCAGAACTTCCTGACTCCAGGAAACACCAGGGATAGAGGAGCACGTTCAGCAGCATTTAGAGGAAGTGCTCAGCCAAATCCAGAAATGGGGACATCCTACAGAACAACTGAGCCGATTTAGTCAAGGGTCAATGTCTTGGGGAAAGAAGGAAGAAAGGAACAGGGAACTATTCTATAATAAAAGGGATTTGAGAAATTTAACAGATACAAGTCAATGCAATGAGTAGATTTTGCCAGGATCCTTATTGGTAAACAAGTAGGAAACAAATTTTAAAGGGAACTGGAGAAATTTGAATGAGGACTAACTTTTGATGGGAATAAAGAATTCTTGTTCACTTGTTTACAAAGGAGAACAGCCTTATGGTTGTGTAAGAATGCCTCCCTCCCAGGCCCCCGGATGCGCACAAATGGGGCATGTCCTTTAACCTCTCCCAGCGTCAGTTTCTGCATCTATGAAATGAAGATGATTGTTGCAGGGGCTTTTATAGGGTTGATGTGAAGGTAGAGTGGGGCGGTATTAGGGCCGATTGTCCAGGGATGGTTGTGTTTCGTTGTTCTTACTGCTGACATTATTACTATTACTACATGGGGTCCAGGTATCCTTTTAATTCTAACCTGAGCTTGTTCTTTAAAACTTCTGTGTGCTCCCCAGTTGGTGAGCATGCTGGTGTCCTGTTACTCAGTCCGTTGACAGTTCTCCTAGGTGGCCTGTTCCACAAGGCTTAGACGTCTTGGCCGGTCATGGCTTTGCTCGTTATTTGCTCTCAGCACCAAGTTCTGTACCAGGCCCAGTGAGTCGCCGTGAGTAGATACTTTATTACTTGTTGAATGAATTAACTCTACTTTCTATAAAACTGATAGCAGAAAAATTAATCTTTATTGAAACACTTCTTTTTGGTAGCAAACGATAACAGACTTATACTGACCAACCTGCTGGGCGAGGATTTAAAAGGGGCCAATATCTTGGCACTGTAGTGGACACTGGTGTCTGGCTCTCACACTGGTGTTTCAGTGAACCCGTTGTTGCCCATTCCAGCCCCTTCTTCTTCCTCTTCCTCAGAAAGTACTCCTGTGGCCATTTCTTTCTAATTATAAATTATTTATTAGATGAGAAGGAATTCAGATTAGATTCCCTCTTAGTATCATACACAAAGTAGGCTTCTTACAGACAAAAGAAGACTGTGTTTTTGTACCTGAACTTTTCTTGGATATCTTGATGGGGAGTTAGGAGAATCTCTGGGGTAAGAAATGATGTTAGGTGATTAGAGAATGATTATTTAGCTGTAAAGATGCTGTGGTAGCCTGTAATTTATAGCTGTCAATTACTGACTTGTTATAATGATAGTGCTTCAGAGGCAACTATTTACCTATGTTTTCTCTCTTCATCTTGAGTATTAATAATCGGGGTGGGTGGGAAAGGGGCATTTCTTTCATGTAGATTCAGTAGGAAGAGCTGAAATCCACTGAAATAACAAGGAGAGGTTAGATGCTGCTATTTCAGAGAAGCTCAAGGTACTGTGATTAATGAGGGGAGTGCTTACCTCCGAATCTGACAGCTAAGTGCACCTTTGTTTTAGATTTAAAAGAGTATCCATGCAAAGGATCTGACATTAGCTTGAAGACATAAAACAAGTGTAACTCAATAATTCTTACAGATTTTTTTTTTTCTTTTCTCATTTTGCTGTTCAATCAGAACATTGCTTGCGGGCATCTTGCCTTTTTTTATGTGTAAGGAGAGGTTTGGATTTTTATCAGTGAGAGTATTATGTGTGAAGCTGAACAATATATTCCCCTACATAAAGTGATACAGCGTGTTACAGAACTACTGCTGCTACTGATGACTACCAGAGATAGGTACGGAGTGGAAATGTTATGTTACAAATAAAGTGAACGTGTAGGAATCTGTATGATTACATTTCATGTTTGAATATTTTATTTTCTTTTTAAGAAGAAGTGGGGGTTGGGGGCAGGGGTGGGGGGGTGCAGACTATGCCTGCTACAGCCCACGCCAAGGTCAGTTCTCCGTATTTTGTCTGGCTGTTTAGTTTAATAACACTCAAGCGTAGAGGCGATCAGGAGGACCTCTCCTTGGTAAATCCATAGTTATAAAGAAAGCATGTCATTCAGAATTTTTTTTTTTAAAGCTGTTTTGTAAACCTAGACCTAGTTTGAGATATTTTCGAAAAATGCTTATAATTTTCCAGAATTCCAGGATTAAGACAAGGAAACAAAACAGAAATATACAGATCTGGCAGTGGCTTTTCCCCCTCTTAGGTTGAATTGTCTTAGACTCCTCTTATAAAAAGAGGCGGCTTGTGTTAGTTGTGTAATTTGAGACTTGTTAACTGGTTATCTTTAGTCTGTGAGTTTTAACAAGCTGATTAAAAAGTGTGGAGCCGTTGACCTATGGTAAATAAAATGCTCTTGTATTTTACATCAATTCCAGGATACAGCCACCTCCTTCTTAAACAATCTTGTTTTAACATGAAGAGCTCTGGATTTGAAAGTTTGAAATCCCAAGAAATATTTTTTCTATGACTCTGAAAAATAATTTCAATTTGCATTTTTTTTTCCTGAGGAGGATAAAGTAGATACATCATGATCGTTTTCTTCCTAATTGAGTTGCATTTGTGGGATTGACTAATAAAGATATTCCAACCTAATTCAGTTTATTACAGCAATAGGGAGATTTTGCACAGCGAAGTACTGGTATCTAAGCCTTTTAGACTACTTCTAGAGTTTTAAAATAAAAAATTTAAACGTGTCAAATCCGTGTGTATGCATGTGTGGATTCCCCCCACCCCCTTTATCTAACAAGCCCGTCTTTTCTTGTTCCATCTTGTAAACATGAGTTGCTTATGGCTTGTGTACTGAAAATGCTGCCAGGAAGTAGGGTGAGCAAAACTTCTTTTCCCATGACCCTCACTCTAATGTTGTTCCAAGGGTTCCCTACTTAGAAATGCCTTGATAACCACATACATTCCTGACACACCCCACCCCCAACACACACAGAACTGCTGAGAGCCATCTGACCCCAGTCCAGCTGCAGCTCTTTGCAGCACTGGTGGAGAGAGGGCTTTTACCTAGAGCAGTGAATAGCTATGAAAAGATTTTGCATGTGATGTGTTGCATGCGTCTAGAAAATTAAAAAAAAATCAGTTACTTGGTGTGATCCTGGAAGCTAAAAGTTAATTAGTGACTGTTTTCTTCCCTCTAATTTTAGACTCATGCTAGTGTGGATATCTGTGCCTGTACACCCTTTTTGTATTATTTCTGGAAGTTTTGCTGCTGACAGTGAAATTAATTGCTATGACATACATTAGAGTCCCTCATTCTGGGACATTCATCATGCATATAAAAGTTTTTTTTTTTTTTTGACTGGGTTATGCTGGTCACAATGCACTCCGCCCTCCACTCTGGTTCTTACACGATGCACTAGATTTCTTTCTTTGGAATAGAGGGGAGAGAAATATATTTATTTGAAAACACCAGGGCTCTGAATTTCTCTAAACTTCCCACTAACACTGTGAAGTAGGCAGTAGCATTCCTTTATTACATACAGAAAATTGAGACTGTGAGGAATAGGTTAAGTAGTTCGTTCAAGGTAACAGAAGTCTAGTCAGTCGTGGAATTAAGATTTAATACTGATGCTAACGTGCTCTTCTTTGCCATTTGATGATAATACTGTTCGAACTGCAGATGTTCGGAGCTTTATGGTCTAAGGGCAGGTGAACGGAGGGTGAGTAGGAAAAAAGCCTAGAAGACAGAGATCTGTATGGAGTGGTCCTGAAAGTGGAAGCAACAGAGGCCAGGAAGTAAGGGTTGGGGAACACCTGCTCCTGGTAGCAGCCCGCCTGCTTCCTCTAAACTCGGCTGCTCCAGGGAAGATTCCTCCAACCTAAATCCAACCCTAACCCCAACCCCAACCCCAACCCGAACCCTAACTCCAACTCCAACCCTAACTCCAACTCTAACCCTAACCCTAATTCTAACCCCAACCATAACTCCAACCCCAACCCTAACCCCAACCCTAACTCTAACCCCAACCATAACTCCAACCCCAACCCTAACCCCAGTGAAGTTTTGAACTTGACTTTCTGTATCGTTTAAGAACTGTGTATGTAGAGTAAAGGGAATGGTTGTGGTTATACTTTATTTCTCCCGTCCCGAGGAGACAGAAGCTGCCAGGCTTCTGTATGAAGTGTGGTTATTCCTGGAGCAAGGACAGGAGGCCTCGTTCCAACCCCCTGGGCTTGGGTGGAAGAGAAGGCCGATTTATTTGACTGACAGGGTCACTTTGTGGAGTGCGTGTGGTAAGGGAGGAAAGGAGGAGCCTGGTTCCTGTAGTCAGTGACCTGGGACGCCTCGTCACAAGCTGCAGGCCATGAAGGTTAAGTGTGTGAACAGAGGAGCGAGAGGGGTACAGGAAACTCCGCTGTGGCTCGTGTCCTGTTCTGGCCTGTCCTCTGTGTCACCGACCTTTACGAATCCCTTGGCTGCTCCCTGCAGGCCCTCGCCTGAACTGAAGAACACGGAAGGCTGGGCCTCCCTGTCCTGGCTCAGTTCCTAGGAATCTGCACTCTGGCCACCCCAGTTAGATGCTCTGAGCCTGAAGGAAAGTGTTAGAGGACCCTGGTCCCCGAAATGCTGCCTGGAAAGCAGGTTTCTTTTCTGGGAGACTTCCCCCCGCCTCCCCGTGGTATTCCGCCGAGAAAGGAGAGATTAATTTTGGTAAAACCACTTAGTATGCAAAGTACTTCTTTTAAGCAGAAGATGTTATTTTGTCCCGAACCAAGTTTGGAGCAAGGATTACTTTGCATTTGTACTAGTGACTGCAGTGTGCAGGTCTGGCCTGCCCGGGCCTGGAAGGACAGCCACAGGGTGGTCCGCTGTAATCTGAGATGTCCAATAGTTATATTCTTTTGAGGATTCAAAAAAAAAAAATAACCGTAGAGGAAATCATAGTGATCTCTTCAGGAAACAAAAAGGGACGGGTTAGAATTTGTTCTAAACAAATTATAGCCAGTTTTCTCCCCTTTTCTTTCCCTAGGCAAACTTCAAACTGTCTCCTTCTGCCTTTTACTCACTGTCGGTCAAAGACTATCATCACCCCAGTCCTATTCGTGGAAATAATCTCTCTATTCTCCGCTAGGCTATTAACTCCTGGATGAGAGGGGTCTTAATTTTTGTGTAACTGAATAGGTAGTAGGCCTTTGTGTTTACAGTGTTAACTGATGATCGTTGCTGAACTGGACTCAGTGCCTTCCTTCATTTCTGTGCCGCTTTGTGACTTTGCCGGGGAGCTGGCCTTGGGGCTGTTGTGGCCATAATGTCTCATTCAGCGACGAGTGTGCCGTCGATTGTCCTGTAGGGACACGGTGCAGAGCAGTGAATGTGAGGTGCTCAGGGCTCTGCTCTTCAGTGCTGGGGCTCGCTGAGTTTTCAGGCATGTGACTTGTGGTAGGGGGTGGCGATATGTTTGAAGTGCTTTCAGGTACCTTTGGAAGAGAAGTGTTTTATAGTTGGAGCCAACAGATCGTATTAATTAGAAAGCCTTCTTGGGTGAATTACTGAGCACTGGTACCTGTCACACAGTGGTTCCCTCTCCTTATGCCCAGAGAAGTCATCGCCTAGCAACTTGTCACACAGGGTCACGTAGTCAATTAATGCCAGTGGAACTAGTTCTACAACCCTTGACTTCTGACACACTGTCCAGTTATGTGTGAGTAATAATCCAAAGTCTGCATATTTTTAAGTCCCATGAGGTATAAATGTTTGTTGTGTTAGATGAGCATTTTAATTCTAAATCTTTAACTTTTGAGTTAATTCCCTTTAAAACTGCTTATAACCACGTGATAAAATGAGTATAAATGAAGTTTAAGCTGGCTGATTTGGGAGACTTTAAAAAAAATTTATTCTCACCAAATTGGTAAGTTTCCTGGAGTGCTTAACCATAGAAGTTTAAATGGATAAATACAGGTTTTTTTTTTACCAGTCATTGTGAACAATGGCACTAGTAGACTGTCGGGGAGCATTAAAGAATTCTTCCTCAGTTTGGAATTAAAACTGAGCACTGACCTAGAAGTCAAACATATTTAAGATCTTTAGTGGGGGAAGAAAGACCGAAAAAAGATCTTTCACGTAACAAATGCTAGCTTTACGATGTAAAAAGGCTTTACAGTCGATTGAGGATGGCCTATTTCGTTTCAGAAACCAACTGGTACTTCACAGCACTTTGAGTTCAGGCTGTATCCATCTTTATATCTCTTTTCTCCCTGGCTAAGTTCTATTCCATACTTGTAGGAAATAAACTGTGAAAATTTTAGTCAGATGACTTGATTCAAGGTAGCTGTAAAGAAGCTTGCTTAAGAGTGGATGCATAACTGGGAAACCTTTTTTTCTTTTCAGGTGTATTAAAAAATGCAATCGTTTCTATTGATTAGGTTTTAATTTCAGCATATAACTTCCTATGCATTCCTGCAATGTTACTCCCGAGAGGAAACATACCCCGTTCTACCCACCTACCCCTCTTTCCCGATACGACTCATCACTGAATAGCTCCCTTCTGCCTATCACAAGCCAGACTTTCTTTCGAGTGTCTTTTTAAAAACTTTATTCCATAATGTGTATTTGTTTTCATATGCAAATAAAGGGTTCTGCTTACATAGAATAACTATGTTGCCCCACTCCAGGATACACATACACTGTTTTAAGAAGGGCTCTATTAGAGGATCTTACTATATGCTTTTATTCTTTCATCTGTGTATGCAAAACAAAATATTTTTCACGTGCCAGGCCCAAGTCTGTTTGTTAAACAGTGGACAAAGTAGGCAAAAATTTGTGCTTTCATAGAAATTATATTTTAACTGGGAAAGACACATTGATTAATAAAATGGTATGGATCAGGTCAGCATCATGGCAGCATAAGATACCCTCTTAGTCTCTTCCCTTCAGTCTACAACCACTAAAACATCCATAATTCAGCAAAGGTTCCTCCGTGCAACACGCCAGGACACCAGAGAGTTCCACACGTCTGTATGTGTAAAGGTGGGGGGACTGGAACACATGGAGGAGGCGGAACTGGGGGAACAGCAGAGGTGGTGCCTATGATCCTGGCCATGCTGGCTGAGCCCATCCCCCAGAGAACCCCATTAGTAGCAGCTGGGGAGGTAGTGTGGACCAGTCTGGCTTCCTGGCTGCAGTGGCACCCAGGGCCACAGGGAACCAGGTGGCAGCAGGGCCTGTGACGCCATCGCAAAAGCTACGCAGGTGCCTGCAGCTCCAGCCCCGCTGCCCACAGCACCAGGACCTGCGTACCCTGGATGCAGCAGAGGCTCCCCACCCTGGCCCATGCAGAGAGCCTGTGACCCAGGCAACGCAGGACATGGGGGAAATGCTGGCCATTTTGGTCCCCAGGCAGCAATGCCAGTGACAGTAACAACACCGGCAGAATAGAAGGCACCAGTGACCCTGGAGGCACAGGTGACACCTCTAGCAGAGGCAGTGGAGGATGGAAAGTACTGAGTATCTAATATTGCCAGAGGCAGTCACATAAGAGAAACCAAACCGTATGCTATAGCGCCACCTACTGAAGAAAGAAGACAGGCTTCTAATTACCAACCTGTTGGGTTGTTAGAATCAAGTGAAAAAGAACTGTACCGAAAGAAGAAGGGTGTTTCTACTTCAAATGCACTAGCCAGAGGAGCAGCTTATCAAGCACCAAGCACAGTACCATGGTATCACAGAAAAGAAAATGATGATTTCCCAGAAACCATACTTAAAGTCAGGCTATTGTGATCTGACTTACAGAGAACTCAAAATAGCTGTCATGAAGGAACTCAACGAGCTACAGAAAAAACTCAGAAAGGTAATTCAGTGACTTCAGAAATAAAATTATCGAACAGAAATCATACTTTACTGAAGAGATGAAAACTTTAAAAAAGTCAAAGAGAAATTCTGGAGCTGAAGAACTCAATGAATGAGATGAAGGATGCATTTACACAGCATTGGAAACAGAGCAGACCATATGGAAGAGAGAATTAGTGAGCTTGAAGATGGAAATCTAGAAATGTTACATGTAGAAGAGGAGAGAGGACTAAGATCTAAAAAAAAAAAAAAAATGGACAAATTGTGTGAGACCTATTTAGCTTCATTAGGAAGGGCATCATAAGGGTAGTGGGTATCCCAGAAGGAGAAAAGAAGGAGCAGGGAACAGAGAGTTTATTGAATAGCTGGGAACTTCCTAAGCCTGGGGAAGGAACTGGATATACGAGTCTGTGATGCTGAGAGAACACCTAATTATCTCAATGCAAAAAGACCTCCTCCAAGACACAATGTATTAAAACTTTCAAAAGTCAATTGCAGAGAAATAAATTTCAAGGCAGCTAGTGAAAAACTGTAACCGCCAAAGAAATCCCCATTAGGATGTCAACAGATTTCTCAGCAGACATTCTACAGCCAGGAAAGAGTAGGATCACATACTCAACATGCTGAAAGATAAAAATTGTCAGCTAAGAATATTCTGTCCAGCAAAGTTACCATTCAGATATGAAGGAAAAAATAAAGGCTTTCCTAGGCAAACAAAATCTGAGGGAGTTCATGGCCACTAGACCTGCCTTGCAGTAAACGTTGAAAGGAGCTTTTCCACCTGAAATGAAAAGGTGAAAGTTCATAAAACTCTGAATAAGGTAGTAAGGACACAAAATCGGAAAATTGCAGCTCTGTTGGACTAGGTTGTTAAACAGTTAATTATAACATAAAGGTTAAAGGTAAAACAGTAAAAATAACCATAGCTACTTCAATTTGGTAATGAGCCCACAACATAAAAGGGGAAGAGGAAAGGAATGGAACCCATATAGGCAAATGAAGATCAGATGCTATGAGCAAAAAAAAGGACCATATCTATGACACATTTTACACAAATCTCATGGTAACCACAAAACATAAATCTAGAGCAGAGACATGAAACATTAAAAAACAGAGGAAACCAAGGAAAATATAATAGAAAGCCATCCAACTAAAATGGCAGACAGAAACACAAAGAAAAACAAGGGGGATGGAGAACAACCGGAAAGCAAGAAAAGATAAAATGGCAGTGCTAAGTCTTCATCTGTCATTGATCACCTTGAATGGAAGTGGATTGAATTCACCAGTCAAAAGACACAGAGTGGCTAGATGGATTAAAAAATAAGACTCAACTATATACTGCACCCAGGAGTACTCCATGCAAGCGGCAGCTGAAGGAAAACAGGTATAGCCATGCTCGTATCAGACAAAGTAGACTTCAAGCCAATAAGGGTAACAAGAGACTAACACGCTTCCAAAAAATTGAAGAAGGGAGAACATTTCCAAACTTGTTTAACGGGGACAACATTACCATGATACCAAAACCAGACAAGAATAACACAAAAATATAGAATTCCAGGCCAAAATCTCTGAGGAACAGAGATGAAGAAACCCTCAACAAAATTTAAGCAAGCCAAATGTTTGACAAGATTCAACACCTGTATATGATAACTCAGTGAGATGGGTATGGAATGAATGTGCTTCAACATAATAAGGGCCATATATGACACACCCACAGGTAACATCATACTCAGCAGTGAAAAGCTGAGAGCCACTCCTCTGATGCTAGGAACAATTCAAGGATGCCCACTCTGCCACTCTGGTTCAATGTAGTATTAGAAGTCCTAGCCAGAGCAATTAGGTAAGAAAAAGAAATAAAAGGCATCTAAATTGGAAAGGAGGTAAAACCATCACTATTTGCAGATGATATTGTCTTACATACAGAAAAATCCTAAAGACTCCACCAAAAAGTTATTAGACATAATGAATAAAGTTGCAGGGTACAAAATCAATGTACAAAAATCTGTTGTTCTATACATTGTTAATGTTCTATACATTAACAATGAACTATCAGAAAGAGGAATTAAGACTATAATACTATTTATAGTTGCATAGAAAGAATAAAATACCAAAGGAATAAATTTAACCAAGGAAGTGAATAACATGCACACTGAAATCTATAAGACATTATTGAACAAAATTGAAGACACAACGGAATGGAAAGATAGTCTGTGCTCATGGGTTGGAAGAATTAACATTGTTAAAATGTCTACAGTACTCAAAGCAACCTAGAGGGTCTGTGCAATCTATCAAAATCCCAAGGTTGTTTTTCACAGAATTAGATTTAAAAAATCCTAAAAATTTATACAGAAATATTAAAGATCCTGAATAGCCAAAGCAAACCTGAGAAGAAAGATAAAAAGTGGAGGTACCATACTCACTGATTTCAAATTATATTGGAAAGCTATAGTAATCAAAACAGCATGGTGTTGCCATAAATACAAATACACAGATCAATTCAACAGAATCGAGAGCCCAGAAATGGAGCTACACATATACGGACAATTGATTTATGACAAAGGAGCAAAGAATAAACAATGTCAAAAAGGGCAGTCTCTTCAATAAACAGTATATATTTATGGTATTTATGTATAACCGGACAGCTTTGACATTCGTATAAGCAGTGCCTTTTTTTAAGATATGTCTCCTTAGGCAAGGAAACAAAAGCAACCTTAAACAAATGAGACAACATCAAAGTAAAAAGCTTCTGCCTAGCGAAGGAAATCGACAGTAAAACAGACAACCTCCTGAATGGGAGAAGATATTTGCAAATTGTATATCCAATAAGGGGTTACTATCCAAGGAACTCATACAACTCAAGAACAAAAAACCAAACAACCTGATTTAAAAATGAGCAGAGGATCTGAAGAGGCATTTTTCTAAAGAAGATGTAAAGGAAGTGATAAGATGCTCAATGTCACAAATTATTAGGAAAATGCAGATCAAAACCACCATGAGATGTCACCTCATGCTCATTACAATGGCTGTTATCAAAAAGGCAAGAATTAACAGGTGTTGGGGAGGATGTGGAAAAAAGGGAACCGTCATACACTGTTGGTGCAAATATAATTCGAAAAATTACAAAGAATAGAACTACCATATAATCTAGCTATTCCACTTCTAGATATTTACCAGAAGAATACAGAAACACTAATTTGAAAAGATACATACACCCTAGTATTCATCACAGCATTAATTACAGTTGGTTAGACATGGAAATAACCTAAGTGCCCATTGACGGATTAATGAATACAGAAAATGTGGTGTGTATATATATATATATATAATTCATATATGTATATATATGAATTCTACTCAGCCATTAAAAACAAGATGAAATCTTGCCAATTTGTAGCAATATGGATACACCTTGAGGGTATTAACCCAACTGAAAAAAGTCAGAGAGAGACAAATTCTGTATGAGTTCACTCATATGTGGAATATATACATATATATAATAAATAAATAAATGAACAAGCAAAACAAAAGCAAACACGTAGATACAGAGACTGAAGTGTCATTACCAGAAGGAATGGGAGGCCGGGGGAAGGTGAAGTCAGTAGTAGGGGTCAGTTGTATGGTGACGAATGGAAATTAAACTTTCGGTGGTGAGCACACTGCAGTGTATATAAAAGTCAAAATATAATGTATACGTGAAACCAGTGTTAAAACCAATGTTACCTCAAAAAAATATAAATCCAAAGAAATATGTCATAGGTTAGATGGTGAAGATGCTACTGAGCAAGATAAATTGGGGAAAGTGATTATTAAATGTGAGTGTGTGTGCTTGGGGTCGTGTTCTGTAGGGGCACATGTAGGTTTGATTAGTTGCAGGACCTTGCTGAGAAGGTGACATTTAAAGACCCGAAGGGAGTGAGGGAGTGAGGCTGCGTTTAGATAACTCAAGTACCAATTTCTTCTTAACTTGAGGGAAAAAGATCTAAATAAATTCTCACTTACTTGAGTGATTTTTAGCTAGCTGGTATATACTGTCAGCAGTCACCTTGCACTGCCTTTAAGATCCAGAGGTGGTTCTCCATGAAGTGGTTAGACAAGTTGACAGACTCCTCAGACCTGCTTGAGTGGGGCCAGAGAAAGTAGCTCCTTCAGTGTCTTTAATTCTGCAGAATTTGTTGTCCACCGTTCTGTAGGAGTCAAGGAGCAGTCTGACATTGCAGATCACTCCAGTTCTTAGCCAAAGTGTCTGGGTGACAGGAAGTGGGGTCTCTGTAGACCCAGTGATGTAGGAGTTTCACGGATAAGGAAGTAATACATACCGTTTGATTGACTAAATGAGCCCCTGTGGGAACGTTTTGATAAAATGAACCACTTTATTTTTTTCATCTATTGCTTCATAATATTTTCAATAGGAAACTCAATTTATACTTAACTGTTTTAGAACTTAGTGCAGTTGCAACTGATGTGGGGTTAAAATTTACACTTGCTTAATAAGCAGACAGTTTCTCCATGGTGCAGGTACATCACACAAAGATTTGTTTCCGGGATAACCATCGAGGTATTTAGGAAGAAAATCTCTCAAGCCCTTTATAAACTGCCGTTTACGTGTATGTGATACGCTGATTATGTATCAGGTTTACAATTCATTAGAGTTGAAACCCCAAGGTCTTCTACTTGGTCAGTACTTAACTTTATTCTCTTGGTTCCGAGAGGTTGTGATTGAAGAAATACACCATTTCATTTCATTGAAATGAGCTAATAAGGTAGATGCTATGTTAGTCTGCTATTCTGTGTGACTTTTTGCAATGTTGCTGCAGTGGCGGGTGTTAGTCATGACTTCGTAGGCATGATTTCTAGGGGTTCTCAGAGAGAAGTCTAGGCTGTACCCTTCACTATTCTGATGTGACTATATTAATCAGCCGAAGACGGTGCTTACCTGTGTCCCAGCCTTGTGTTAACCAGTGCACAAAGTGTAGTTCATTTACCATGAGCGTCGCTGACCTTGACGCACAGTGGGCTGGCTCTTTGAACTGCGCTGCATTGGAACCGAATGTGAGTCTTAAATTATAGAGAATTTTTTTTATACTTAAAAAGTTCAGGTCAGGGAGCACGTGGATCAGATAAACAGAATACACAATTTCACTTCTCAGTTTATCTCTCTTCTCAGGACTTTTCTTCCTGAAAATACAGAGAGAGATTACAGTGCCCGCCTTATTCACTGTCCGGAGTTAAAACGTTAAAACGTTGCCCACACTCCCACGGTTCTAGCATTTCTGGTGGTCTCAGGTGGCTTTCGTGAGCGAGCACACAGCAGCTGGAAGCCCCGTGCAGCTCCTGTCTTAGGCCTGGAGCCCAGAAACAGGCCCAAGGGACTGGGTGGCCTGAAGGTTCCAGGCCCATTCTGTGCCTAAGGAATGAGAAGCTAAGCTGGAAAAAGCTGATTTCTTATTTCCCCCTCTCATAGTGGCTAGGGACAACAGAGATCAAATGTTTCTGGAACAGGCTTTTCCTGGTGTTGAGTTTTTGTGGCATTCAGAGGTAGGAAAAGGTGATTGAGGCAGTGTGCTGTGTGCCGTTTGTTTTGTTAGGTTGTTAGCTCCTTTTTTAATGTAATTAATTATTATTTTTTTTAAATTGAAGTATAGTCAGAATGTGTCAAAGTTTATTAGCTCCTGGAGGTTAGGGACCGTGCTTTGCTTTACTTGACAATGTCCGATGCTGTGACAGATGCTGTTGTCCAGTACGACTGAGTGAAATAAAAATATAAAGATGCCCTGGGACTCACGGAGCCAAAGTTGTGCTGTTTTTATATTAATATTGCAAAAATTGGGCTGGGGGCTTACAGTTTAGCATCTTAGAATGTGTAAACCCTGGTAAGTAAAAGTTACAGCACCTTGAAATGTTAGTAGCTGAGTAACTAACGTTAATAAGTTTTGACATAAATAAAAAATACCAGGTAAGAAGGGTTGAAAGGCACATATGTAATAAGTTTTGAATTGAATAGTGGCTTCATCATGGGCTGGCTGTGTGCTGTCTAATAACAGCCTGGCCTAAATCGTGTGTAGCGTTTGTATGAAAAGTCCCTTTATTTGCAGCAATAAAATAATTAGAGACAGCATGTCTTCCAGAGTGTGGGAAGCTCTCAAGCCAGACATAGTTGCACAAGTTGCCACAGTTGGAATTCCTCAGCTCTGATTGCTAAATAAAAGTCTCTGCTATTCGGATGAACAGCGGGCGGCTGCTGACTGGATGGATCGTGGAGATGCGTGTCGGTAACTCGAACAGCATGGTGTTTATGTGAATGAGTTTTAGTTTCGGGGATAAAAGGTTGAGATGAATCTTTGTGTTTTTTGATGAGTAATTAATTATCCCTGAATAAAAATAATGTGCCTTGTGTGTTTAAAGCCACTCGCTTAACTGCATTTTTATAATGACCATTCTGTGTAAGTATACGATACACCAGCAGTGACACTAGTTACCTAATGGAGATACAGGAAGCTCCAGAGAACTGAAAAAAATGTCAAGAAAGGGGGAACTGTAAATGATCTGGTAAAAAATTTTAAAAATGTTTACTCCTGGTCTAAGCCCAGTATGGTGGAATTGCAGGTGTATGAGGATTATTTATTTAAGATGGTTTGGAAAGAGGAGGGTTGACCTGGAGTGGCGATTAAGGTTCCAGCTCTGATTCTGTTGCTTTGAAAAGTCACTTAACCTCGGGCCTTGGTTTTCTCATCTCTAAAATGTAGGTAATTATCTACTTGTCTGTTAGCCCAGTAGGGTTCCAGTGACATAAGGGATAAAAATATGATTTGAAAAATCTCACCATGTGTATTTAAGATGGTGAGATGACTATAGCTAGGTCAGTTTATTGAAAGCAGAACACTTGGAACTTACAGTATTTCATTACTTTTTTGTTCTAAATTATCCCACCAAAATTGTCTGGATTGTGATACCTTAAAGATGGGATGGGGTGTTGGTTCTAAAGGTGCAGAATGGAAACTACAGTGTTAAAGTGCAAGTTTTCCTGAAACAGTCTGAAACACTGCTTTAATGTTTCAAAATGAGATAGGAGAGCAGAAAAATGAAGTCTGTAAACATGTGGGATAGCAAGTTTATTGAAAACAACTTGCAAAACAACATTGTATAAATGGAGAATAATCATCTTTGTGCCCTTACTTCTCTGGCAGCCCAGGCTCGACCTTGTTTTGCAGTGTTGTTCTTTTGTGTCCGTTTTGGAAGAACAAGGCACGATGCCAACATCCTTCCCCATCTTGTCCAAGACAGAGGCTTATGTATTCGGCTTTCAGTTACAGTTCATTCTAAAGTATTTCCGATTTTTAAGGGGATGTTAGTCGTGTTGTTATGTGAGAAAGTTACTTTGCCATAACCATGCTGTTCGTGTATAGCCATATTATACGCTTTTGTTTGGCCAAAGAAAACAAATAAAAATACAAGAGTGAAAACCCAAACATGCAGCCACAATAAACATAGCCAGCCACTTAATGCTATAGCCACATTCTAAGCTCATCACTCCATTTAAATTGAGCTGAGAATATTTTTGGAGGTTCACATATGTTAGATTGTTTCTTTGCTTGTTTAAGCGGATTTCATTCTTGGGTCTAGCCGTGTTTTCTTAAGGAATACTGGAGTGCAGATAGCCATGAATCACTGCGATGATACTTTGAAGTTTTGTCAGAGGCAATGAGCGTTGTATGACTTTTCTTAATGGTGCATGATGCTAAAGTGCCGATGGGAAAATGCACTTATGTAAATGGCAAACTTACCTTTTGGAATAGAGACGACTAACTGTGATGCTGTTTGGTGTCACTTTAGTGCTTCCTTGGTTGGCAGGCGCTTTGGCTGCATGGAATTTGCTATCATCATGTAATGGAGAATTATCTTTTAGGTCCTGAGAGGCAAGCTTAACATACGTCTAGTAACCAGGAGCCAAGGATAATATGTCTTTTTAGTCAAGGATTTCTGATACCGGTAAAATGGGTTGTGAGAGGATGTTCATGTCCCAGGTCCCAGGCAAGTCCCTGGGATGCAGCCCATCAAGTAAGGGTCCTTGGCTTCATGCAGGAAAGAATTCAAGAGCGAGCCATAGTAGAGGGAAGGCAGATTTATTCAGAGAGATGCACTCTCCATAGACAGCACGCGAGCCTTCTCAAAAGGCAAGAGAAAGGCCACGGGTGCGGGGTCCCTACTTTTTATGGGCTCAGTAACTTCCTATGCTGACAAGTGGGAGGATTATTCCAATGACTTCAGGGAAGGGGCTGGGATTCCCGGGAACTGGGCCATCACCCACTTTTTGACCTTTTATGGGCAGACTTGAACCTGTCCTGGCACCTGTGGGAGGGCCATTTAGCAGCTGTTGTGTTACAGGGAGTGTATAATGAAGCTCAAGGTCGCCTGGGAGTCGAATCTTCCACCATCTGGGGGCTGACTTCTGGGTCATTCTTTAAATGGTCGTGCCCTGTCCCCTTCTCTCCTCTCCTGCCTCATTTCCTCCTTAGAAACAACAGTAGTTATACTTACGATGGTTTGAAAGCTCTATGTGCTGAGTGAGCCCTTTCCACGCGTGATTTCATTTGGTCATTGCAGCAGTCTTACGAAGTAGGTATGTTAATATTATCCTCATTTTACTCATAAGTAAATTGAAACTTGAAGAGCTTAAATAACTTGCCCATGTGGCAATACCAGTCATCTTTCTGACACCAGAATCCTTGCCCGTGTTCTTTTTAATGGAAATTCTTAGTATTAGAAGATGAGGCAAGGACATAAAATCCCGCATGAGCTTTCTCTCTAGTGATGTAAGTTTGTGGAACTTTCAGGTTTTTGTTTTTTGTTTTTAAACTGAACGCTCTCCCCATCAAGCTTGATGAGTTCACCAGAATTCTTTTTAGAAGTGGAATTCTTCTATAGCAAAGCTGAGTTTTAGGTTTGCACCTAAAACATCTGGGCTGCTTTTGTCAGCTTCCACTGCGTTGCTTTTTGCAAAGCTTGCCAACAGATCCTAAACAAAAGAACCTTCCAGCCATTCTCTCTGACCCACTGATCTCACCTACTTGACTTGACGTCCAGATCGTTAGGTATGGGGCTGGGGATCCTCTGTTCCCATAGCATCTTTTATAGCTAGAGGCAGGTGTGAGTCTAACCACCTGGCTTCTTATTTCTAATTGCTCTTTGCCAGTTCCTGAAAGGCCTTACTGTACCTTTCCTAAATACTCTGAATTCTTGCATTGTATTCTGTTTAACAGCTTCCTGTTTTCAAGGCCCTATGCCAGAGGCAGTAAAGACTGGAGAGGTTCTCTGCCCTCCAGGGGCCTACTGTTTGGTGAGGGTTATGGGACTTAGACACAGATATGTATAGTAATATAATTATAATGTGGGGTATGTTAGTAGACATTCAAAAAGGAGCTAGATTACAGTAGCGTAGTACATCTCAAAATCTTCTGTCAGAGGTGGGGAGAATTGTACCCTCAGTGGTCTGGAAACGTGGCCCAAACTAGCTGCCTTAGTGGAAATAACAAGATACAAGTTAATTCATATAAATTCTGCTGTACCCACAATATGTGCGTTTTAAAAAAATGTAAAGTAGGATAAAACTACTTAGCTAGCTAGCGTCTTTCCAGTGTTCTCATTTAAGTTGTAGCACCAGGAAGGTACACTGAGAGTATCCATGGCTTTCTGAACTCCTGGCCCACTGCTGTGCACAATAAGCCATGTCAGTATTTGGTATCTAAATCAGCAGATGTGTTGCCCTGGTGGATTATTTAGAGTAGCTTTTGGATTAATCTAGAAAGAGGGAGGTCTGAAAGGTGCTTTGAAAGGACTCAAGGAAGCTGCTACATGTCCCATCCTCAAATAAAGCCAGATGCTGCTGTAAGGTATAATCCAGCCTCGCAGTGGAACCGCGAGTACCAATTTATTTGAAGGCATCTGAAGGTCACGGCAGAGACAAAGGGCTGTGTCCAAACATGAAGAATGACTTTGTGTATGTAGAGGGAGTTGAAATTTAGATTAGTCTGTTTGAAATATAGATTGAAATTTAGACTGACTGTTTAGATTGAAGGTGCAAAGAAAAAAGATGGCCTGAAAGACACAGAGGAAAGATGCTATGCTGGAATTGCCTAGGAGGTAACAATTTAGTGTGCTGCTTTTAAAAGGAAATTAAACGAGTCAAATCTTGATTTTATTTTGGCATGTGATGCCAGGAAGGAGTTGATGGAAAAAGGAAGTAAGTTTTAAGAGTTGGAAGTAGGCTGATATGTGACGTGAAGGATAAGCGAACACCCAGTGCTCTTCCAGAGTCATTTTCTTGAGTAGATAGATGCTTCAGGTGACCTGGAGAAAACAGGGAGGGCTGGGAGTGAAGCTAGAACACTGAACACTTCGCATTATCAGAGCTGTTGATAAGAGTGTTAAGTTGTAGATGCCCAGCAAACAGTGATTGGACCAAGGAAGAGGTGATGAGTGGGAATGTCGACCAGCAAGTCCAGGACAACGTGCCAGGCCATGCCTGTGTGGCTGGGAAGATGAGGAAAACTCCAGGGTTCTCCATGTTGGATAACTCACTGTTGTTTAGTTAAATCAAGCAAAGGCAAGGGAGATACTTCATAATATTTTACTTGGAATTCCAGCATCCAGACTTAAATTACCACTTACGAGTTGCCTGCATATGGATAGATAGATAGGACTTTTTATGAGAAAACATGTATTGAGATAAAACAAGGTGGCTAAAGATAAACCCTCCTGAAGGTAAGAGTGTGAGGAAGGGAAATCTCAAAGGAGGTGGCGAAGGAATGCTGATTGCGGCAGGAAGGGACTTCGGAGAAACTGCATGTGCCATTATTATTTCCTTAGCCCCCCACCCCCCAAGTGTTTCCCCCCCGGGGTGGGAAGATGGCTGGTTTACTTCATCCTTTGAGCTTTCTATTTTTAAAGTTGGGTTGTAGCAACAGTGAAGTCTTTGTGGTTTTTCGTTTTTAATTTTTATGGAATTTGTAGCTTTATAGAAACTGTGGATAAAATCTGGCCAAGTGTTGGTTCCTGTTTGTTGTTTTTAGGCTGGAATCTTCTGGAACTGCTTGCCAGACGCATATCATTTATGGGATTACAAACTGTTTGGTCTTCATTAGAGGCCAGCACTGCTGTTTATTTTCACTGAAGCTCTCCTGAAGATAGTAATTTAATACACAGATTAAATATGTTATGCTTACAGTGAAAACATTTCATTTTCTGCACTTTCCATCATGATAAATAGTGGTTTAATAGTTGACATTTGTGGAGGACCAGAATTTGAAGTTTCTGTTCTATACCTGACACTGTGCTAAGTCCATTTCATGTAACATGCATGATGGTCTTATAAGAGATTAGTATCTTCCTTTTGTGCATGACGGGCCTGAGATTCAGAGAGGCTAAGTGCTTGCTGAGACATGTTGCAGGAAGTGATGGCCCCTGGATTGGCATCTGTGTCTGTCCGAGTCTTGTGCACACTTGGTCCATGACATCAAAGAATGATTGATTCTAAAGAAGGATTTCTTCTCGTATCTGAGCATGTTCCTCGCATAAGACTCTAGTTCATCACCGAAAACAGATGCTCTGACTTGTATTGCCTGCCAGAAGGGTGGACGGATCCACTGCAAAAAAGGATGCAGGAATGAGACCCCGAGTACATAGCTGAGGTCGAAATGATTGAGGCCAGCTGAAGCCGGGGAGCCACGTTGTTCCGTCCTAGACTACAGCAGGGTTGTTCAGCGGCCTGGAGAAGTCTGTGACTTTTTGCATTTCCAGGGGGATGAGGAATGGCTTCAGTGCCCCATTGTCCTCTGGTGACTGTCTCCAGTCACCTCCCGGGGACGTGGCAGTGTTTCTCTAGGCCTTCAGGGAAGGAGGATTCCTTGATCCCATTACTGTTAAGTCACTCAGTTCACTTCACTTCAGCTCACTGTCCATTTATTGAGTGATTACTGTACCACGCTTCATCCTGAGCCTTCTTTGGTAAGACTTGTCTTTCACTGATAATATCGGATAACATGATTTTCTAGCCATTTATGTAAACTAGAAAAGAGCAAAGTGGGCATTTTCAAATTTTGTTCAAATAAGAGCCATAGGGATGATTTTTATTGACAAGAAGTTCTCATCGTTTGTGTTTATGTTTTGTTTTTTTTTTCCCCAAAACTTTGCCACACACCCAGTGTCCTTTACCTCTGACTTTTCTCCGTCTAACAACCTGACACTTGCAGTTCTCTGACAGAACATTTACAACATAGCTGCAGGTATTAAAAACCAAGGCTTACTTGGTAATTCCTTGACATATTCTCCTGTGTAATGTGTGGCATGTTTTTTATTACGTGAAGGCTTGCAGTTAACTCAGGCATGTTCCCAGGACCGTAAGCTTTTCAGTAATTTATCTCCAGTGGGTTCTTACAGTATGAATGTGACAGTAGTTGGCGTACACTCTTCTCTTCCTGGTCCCTCTGGTCTCTTTGGTGTCTGTTTTCTTTTGGGCAGTAAGGGCAAAGAGAGATGGAGAGTGCATATACCCACCTTTAAGGAGCTTAATACCTAGAACCTTATTCAGTTACCGTGTGGCATCAGAAAGGACAAGAATGAATGTGCATTTCCTTTGACTTTGAGACCATCTAATGTATGTTTGTTGCAAGCTTATTCCATGCTAATAAACACCCCTCGGTCACTGTCACGTGGTCCAATGCAGTGAGTCTTATTATCTTAGAACGTATACAGTAGGTAAGTAGATGCCTAAAAGCCACACCCTCTCTGGTTTTTAACGCTTGTTACTTTTTGGGAATTGGCTATGGTATGTAGTGGGAAGAGAATCCAGTTTGGGAAGCAGAGGACCTGAACAGGTTGGAATACAGTTCTGAGACTCTGGGCAAATTAAGTTATTCCTTTTCAGAGCTTCAGCCCTCATCGCTGTGTGAGAATTAAGAATAATGTAGGAACTTTGAAAGGGTGAAAACATCTTAACCAACATTATTGCTCTCATTATTGTAAATGTATATAACAGCCTCTCGTAAATGGTAAAACATCTTATTATTTTGGGAAGTGGATAACTCGTGTTTTACAAGTGTATGAAAAAGCCATATTAGGGGCTTATAACAGCATGAGCAGGAAGAAGGGGAGGAGAAAGGCATCCGGAAGTTCGGAGGATTTACCCACCTCGCGGAAATTACTGGCCTCAACAGTTGAGCTCCTGTTGTGTACAAGATGTGGCGGTGGATACTTGGGTCGTGTTCATAGGTGGTAAAGTTTTCTACCTTTACAACGCTATTTAAAAGAAGACGGATAACCTAGGTTTATGGGTAACTGGATAGAAGGTAACATAGAGAAAGCCCAGCAGGAAGGTCACAACATGTAGTGGGAGCTGCGAAGGAGAGGACAGTGCCGAGTTGGAAGGGGTCAGGAAGAGCCTTTTGGAGGAAATGGGGACTTGGAAGAGAGAGATCCTGAAAGAGAACTTGGGAGAAGGGTATATCCCAAGAAGGTGGAGTCACGATATAAAAATAAGTACAAGGGACTGGCTGGTTTGTTCCTGGTGGTAACCAGTGCCTCAGCTTGCTGAGGTGGTTGGATATGTAGGTAGAAGCTGCCTGTTGAAAGGCTCCAAGCATCTCGTTAATTTGGCCTTGCCCTGTGTATCGTCATGTCTTTCAAGTCCCTGTTTCATTGATTCCTCTGAGAAGCCTTCCCCCATGCGCTCCAGCCAAACTGATAGTGCCTTCTTACCTGCTGCCCCTGTGTGTGGAGCAGCAGTGTGGAGCTGTGGATGAGTGGGGATTCAGGGACCAGGCCCCCTGCGTTGAAATTCTTGCTCAGTTATTTACTAGCTTGAACGACCTCAGGGAAGTCACTTAACCTCTCTGTGCCTCAGTTTCTTCATCTGTAAAATGGGAGTGATGATACCTGCTTTCCGTGGCTGCTGTGAGGATTGACGGTGTAATTGACATTAAGCGCTTGGAAAAGTATCAGGCACAGAGTGCTCTCCGTGGTGATGATGTAGTTACTGCCTCTGTCGGAGACTTTGTCCCTTGTCCTCTGATATGACTCATTTACGTGCCTCCCATTCCTACTGGACTGTGCCTTTTTGGAGGGAAGGATGTATCCTTTTTTTACCTTTGTATTCCCATTGCTTCATACAGTCTGCCTTCTGCATGGTGGGGTGAAGACAAAATGTCTGGATATATTGCTCCTGTGAGACTTGCGTAAATCTAACCTCAGAGGACTGCCTTTTACCAGTGGACTGGCTGGCTGTACGCGTTCTGACATAAATACAGCTCACCTACTCAGCTGGCACTGGGAAAGTAATTCCACTGACACTTCTAAAGTGGCAGGGAACTCCAGCTCTTAGGTCTACGGGTAAGAAGAGCTGTGATTAAATATTTACTAAGTGTTTTGTATTTCTCTAATGAGGATGAAGTGTTTCTAATGAAATGAAGTTTTAGTGTTTCATTAGCATCATCTCATCACGGATTAACTCTTTGAAGTAAAAACATTGCTGACTAATGAAAGCCTACTGTAATTTCTTCCAAGTTATAATGTGAATACAGGTGAAGACACCCTATGCTTAACTTCTTGCAGTAAATTCTTAGGTAAATAGGAAGGATGTGGTATGGGTGACACCTGTAGCATCTTTACTATGTACGACTTGACTAGCTAGTAAATGTTACGCGTCTATGCCTCACCTTAGAATGCAGCCAGGGTGGCTCTGACTGGGATCTTTATCTTACTTGTCTTCAAGTTCTGATAGTTGGGTAGAAATACACAATTAGATACTTTAAAATTCAATAACATAGTTTAAGAACTTAATTAGGTTTTAACTTCAGGATCTGTATAATCTGATGTGAGTCAATTAAAAAGGGTTTAGAACGAGTATTTCTGTTTTTGCATCTGGCCATCGCTTAGAAACTTTAAGTGGTTCGGGAATCGTGCATTTCGTGGAATTACAGGTCAGTGGAAGGTGCTGTACTTTCTCGATCGGAATTGCACTCAGTAGGAGATGGAGCCAAGCTTAAAAGTGAGCGCTGGCTTCCTCGTTTTTCAGACCGAGCAATGTTACTGCCAGAAAGTATCGGAAATTCTTTATGTTGGTAACGTTTCTGACCTTATCATTGCTTTGGTTTTTGGAAAATGAGAACAAATAAAAGGAAAATCAGGAACCCAGACCCTCGAAGTTGAAAATGCCTTTTGAACTTCCCCTCTATTTCTGGAATTATCTGAACTAGTTGAGAACCATATTTGCTTGGACAGTCCTGTCTCATTTTGCTTAAAAAAAAATTATGAAGGAATCACTCACGCATTCTTGATTCCATCCAGCGTTGAAGTCGACACCCATCGCTTGCACGGAAATGCTGAATAATCAGGTTGTCTGTGTCACGGCGTGATTGCAGCGCACCAAGAGAGAGTTTGAAACTGCAGTCAATAGCCTGTCTTACTGAGCAGCGTCCAGGGTTGTCTAAGTTCTAACAGCTGCCACCTTCATTCCTGAAATTTTACCTTTTGCTTTCTTTCCTGAGATGTTCCACCTGGAGAGAGCCAACTCACCTGACGTGCTTAGCCGTGTGTCAGACGCTGTTCTGAGTGCTTCATCTGTGTTAATTCCTATATTTATTCCTCATAATAACCCTGAGGATGGGTTCTGTTCCACTTAACAGATGAGGTACAGAGAGGTTAGGAAACCTGTGCCCAGTCGTGACACTGATTCGTAGAAGCTGGAAGCTAAGATGTGCTCTCCCACGAGAGCCCCTGCTCTCAGTCACTTGGCTGTACTGACAGAGGGACTACTGTGTTTTTGTTTGGGGACGGGAATTTTTATCGAATAGTCACTGTGATCTCGGTGAAAGGACAAAGGGCTTACCTTTCTTGGTAGGGAGCAAGGCCTTGGGAAGCAAAGAATGGTCTAGAAGAAATGTGGGGCTTTGTGTCAGGAGTTCCCTAGGACGGAGCTTCCAGATGGCCCCCCGAGGCTGAGGGGAGACTCAGAGGGACTCATGGTGATGAGGGAGAGAAGGAACAAGGTTCCTAAGCATCCTGACCCACCATATCACCTGCCATCCCAGCTCTGCTGTAGGAACTGACTTCAGATCCAGTGTAGCATATGGCCTTTATAGTGTACATAGGAAAATAAAGGGACTTTAAATGGAATGCTTTCCCTGACTCTCAGGGAGAGTACCCGCACACAGCTTGGCTTAAAATTACCCTAGGCGCCTGCTTTTTCTTTTTTGTCTTCTCATAACTCTGCTATGGTGTTACGATTGCTTTCCCCTTAGCCAGAGCTCTGTGCTGTTGGATACACGCCTGCTTTTGCATGCACGGGGCCCTTCTGTCTGGAAGGCCAGTCAGCTCCCCGCCTTTTGAGGTGGGCTTGAACAATAATAACCGATGCCATGTACTGAGTTGCCTAAGGTCCCAGGCACGGCCCTCACTCAGTCTTTATAGCAACCCCCTGAGGTAAGGATTCACTCTCTGGTGCGCAGGTAAGAAAAATGAGTCTGGCGAAGGCTGAGTGATTGCCCAGGGCCTCACAGCCAGCTGGTGATGTCTGGTTCTGATGAAGACTTCGTTTTTCCACGTTGACTACTAATCCACTCGGGGGACTCTTTTCAGCTTTCTTCCTGAGAACCCAAGCAGAACTGTTATTAATAAGCTCATAGACCTTTCCCCTCTTAAAGTGACAGTGCCTCTTAAGTAGCATGTGCAGCTGGCCCCAAGTTTTAACCCTCTTGTAGGAAGAGGTTAGTCTGTGAGTACTAACATCCCCTTCCTAGTGCGTGATTTAGTTTCTCAAACAAGATTTTTAAAAAATCAGTTTCTCTGTTGTGTGTGTGTGTGTGTATGTGTCGAGTTTTAAAAGTCTCTCTCGAGGCCTGTGGTCTTCAGAACTGCCATTGGTGAGTTCTTGGTTCCCAGTGGTGCCACATGTTCGGAGACCTGTTCACTCGTGGGTGCTTGCTGCGATTGGTACGTGGGCGTGGGGTGTCGTGTGTGCTGGGTTACCACAGTAAGTCCTGGTGTCACGTCTAGGCATCGGGCCCCGTTTGTTCTCTCCAAGGAAAAAAATGATTCTGACACTGGCTGACATGTCAAGGAGGGCTTTGTTCAAGGCTGTTGCTGTAGGTGTCAACAGCCTCACAATAGGGGAGGGAGTCCAGGCCCCACTCTGCAGCCAAGGAGAATGACGGGCGGAGGTGGGTTTGCGGGGACTTGACCTCAGTGGATGGAAAATTACTAAGAGGAGACCCCAAGGTAGGAGGAATCTTGGTGAAGGCAGGCCAAGGACTTAAGCATCAAAGGTGGAGGGCGAGGAACTCTATCAGCTATTCAGGGTAGGGGATTCTCTCCAAGCTAACGTGGCAGGACTTTTGCTAACGCTGAGCTCTGTAAGCCTACTGAGGGCCGGGGGTCATGGTAGAGGCCTAGTCAAGAAGACGGCTCAGAGAACCTGACTGAGGATTGGTCTGGGAGAGTGTTTGTCAGATCTTATGGCCTGAATTAAATGTTAAGCATTCAACGACAGATGACTGGATAAAGAAGTTGTGGTATATTTATACAGTGGAATTACTACTCGGCCATAAAATAGAATAAAATAACGCCATTTGCAGCAACATGGATGGACCTAAAGATTGTCATTCCAAGTGAAGTAAGCCAGAAAGAGAAAGAAAAATACCATATGATATCACTTATATGTGGAATCTAAAAAAAAAGAACATAAATGAACTTATTTATAAAAGAGAAACAGACTCACAGACATAGAGAACAAACTTACGGTTACCAGGGGAAAAGGGGTTGGTAAGGGATAAATGGGGAGTTTGAGATTTGCAGATACTAATTACTATGTATAAAATAGATTAACAACAAGGTCCTACTGTAGAGCACAGGGAACTTAGACTCAATATCTTGTAGTAACCTATAATGAAAAAGAATATGAAAAGAAATGTATGTATGTTCATGTATGACTGAAACATGCTGTACACCAGAAGCTGACACAACATTGTAAACTGACTAGATTTCAATTAAAAAAAAAAGTTAAGCATTCAAGTTATCAGACTTGAACCCATGGGAGATAATACTAAATGAAGTGTAAAATGACTGCCAGGAAAATACGTTTTCCTCCTGGCACAGACTTCCACGAAGGATTGGCTTGGACGATCACAGTAGCCCTGAGAGGTGGGACGTTTTGAAGCTTTAAGTGCGGCACTGTCAGCTTGATTTATTTTTAATTTTATTTAACAAACCTAAATAGTGCTTGTTAAGTGCCAAGCTCTGATCTACATGCTTTGAAAACGTTAATTTAGTTAATCTTCAAGACAACTCTGCAAGGTGGTTACGTTCTTGTTTCTCAGCCTTTGCAGATGAGGAAACAGAGGCCCAGAGGAGTTAAAACCTGTGCCCATGCTCACATAATGAGTCACTGGCAGGGCCTGGATTTCCACGCAGGCCGCCTGGCTCCAGGGTCTGCCTTGTTCTTAATCACTGTTAGGTTGCATCCTAGGCTTTTGCCTCCCAGGGATTCACTTCTCATTACTCTGGGCTTTTCTTTATTCTCTCGACAAATAAAGAATTCTTCTTCCGGATTTAGTCACACTCTGGACTTTGTTCAGACTGAAGTCATGTTTAGCTTAAAGTCTCCCAGAAATCACAAGGTTACTAGTAACAGCTTTTCAGGTGGCCATTCACCTTGGGACAGAGAGTGTGTTTATTGATAAAAACATATTTCCTATCTGCTCCACAGTCTGGGTAGGTTAACAGTGATGACCTTTCTAATCAAAGGTTCACTTTTTTTCCCTCCTACCAACAACCTCAGTAGCATTCCTTTTTTTTTTTTTTCTTTTTTAAATAAATGCTCCATTTATAGGGAGTGAATGGTAATTCTTTGATAAAGGCTTTGGGAAATTTGCTTCCGGATAATACATAGCTGGCACCAAAACTTTCTTAAAGGGGTAAATTCCCTTTGCAAGCAGAGGATACCTAATTCCTAAAACATTTCTTTAGTAGTCTCTTTAAATTATGCCTAAATTTGTCAGGCTGGTATTTTAAAAGGGTTCTGGTTAATGTAGTATTAATGTCAACATTACATATTACCCATGGAAACTCTTGAGTATTCCATGGTACCTTCAACTTAACAATTTTTTTTTTTAACTTTTAATTACAGATCTGTCTATGGCAGTACAGAAATTTTCCCAGTCACTGCAAGATTTCCAGTTTGAATGTATTGGTGATGCTGAAACAGATGATGAAATTAGTATCGGTGAGTACTGCTGTTTTTCAGTATTCTAAGTAATACTTTTAAAAGTCTTACTTGAGTTAATGACTTCATTGAAATCAACCAGATTCACACACCCAAATACTAAACGTGTAAAACATTCTGACTTTGATAAAAGTATAAGGGCGGTTTTTGGTTGCTGTGGAGGAGGGTATTATAAATGGTTTTAAAATTGAGCTCTGTGGTTTGTTCCCATAAGGAAATTACTTAATCATTCTATAATCCAGCTCAGCCTTTTGAGAAGATGTGGGTAACACTGTTTTTCTCTGCCTCAAAGTGAATCATTCATTCAAAGAAAAACATGTTGGGCATCTATTATATAAATATAAAAGGTGCTGGTTTAAGAATTAGCTTACTTTTTTAAAACTTAATACTGATTGCTCTTTTAACTTGAGTTTTTGTTGATAAAGAAGAAAAAATCAGTTGTGACGTATTAAACCAGAACATGACTAGAGATCAGGAGGCTTGAGCCCTGACCTGATTTTGCTGCAGTTACTTAGCAAAATAACTGACCCTGGGGGAGGCATGCCCCTTCCTGAATCAGATGGTTTCATTTCTCCTAAGTGGAGAGGCTGAGGTTATGTGATCTCTGAAGTTTTATCTGTATCTGAATTTTTACTGTTTGGAGATCAGATTCATGTAGCATTCTTTTCCGCACATTTTTTTTTACAATCTCCACTTGCCGGCTTATAGACATGGGGTCCATTTTTAGGGTGGATTAGAGACATGTCACAAAATCAGAAGACTGTTTAAAATGTATGTGATATTTTAGAGAACAATACTAAGTGTATTCACCTAGGTAAATAAAAAAAGAATATTGCAAGTATTTATAAAAGTGACTTCCAAACTTTAATGTGGATATGATACACCTGTAGATCTGCCTAAATGCAGGTTCTGATTCAGAAGGTCTCTGGTGGAGTGTGTGATTCTGCACTTCTAGCCACTGGAAGGGGATGTCGGTGCCTCTAGTCCATGGACCACTGTTTGAGTAGCAGGGCTTTGGAATCCCTGACATGCTTCTCCACAATCACATTTCTCTCCTTCCTCTGCCTTTTCTTTTTCTTCTCGGTTTTGTCTGTTGAATATGTATTTCTGAACAATATATTTGTATACTTTTTGGAAACCTAAGTACCAAGTTCAAACCCAGCTGTGAAAGGAATTTCGGGCTCTCGGGAGAAAAACCGAATGGGTTTCTGATTCATGGTAGGGCTTTAGCTCGTCACCTTCACGGAAGCTGCTTCTGGAGCAATCCCGTGTGCAGTCCTTCGACGAGCTGTTTCCGCGTGCGGGGTTCACACTGTGCAGACACCGCACAGGCAGGCTGGCCCCTTTTGGAGGAGCTGTGCCTGTAGATGGCCTGATTCACCTGCTCCTCTTGGAGTGTTAGGTGCTCTGAGGGGGAGTGGAGGTGGCCAGTCTTGGGATGGTGGTGGCTCAGCCTGCCCTGAGGTCTGTGGTGGAAGGTGGCTGAGCCTCACTTGGCTTAGGTGCGGGCAGGGAGCCTCTAGAAGGAGGCAGGGGACTGGCACACGGGCCTCAAGCTACAAGATTTCTTCCTCTTTACAGATGGATTCCCATCTGTAAGAGCAGCCTCAGTGATCACCCGCCACTGACAGTTGGGACAGCTGTCATTTTCTGTGCCACTTCTTCACCTGTGTGTCATAAATGTCCAGTCACGAACACAGGCTTTGTAATACACACCTCACCAGGGAAAAGCCTAGATTATATTACTAAAATGTGAACACAGTCACATTATTATTTAGAAAAAAGGAAGAACACCACATACTCACTTAACAGCAGTTGTTCTCACTTAGTGATGAAACTGTAAATTCCAAGAAAGCAGAGGCCAGACCTTTTTTTTTCCTAAATCATTTTGCTTTAGCACCTGACCCAGCATCTGACTCTCGGTTAAACTGTTGAAATAAATGACATAAGTTTCCTTATATGCTTAATTTTTTTCACTTATGTGTATGTCTTATTAATATAATTGTATATTATACATAATTATGTAATTTTTTCTTTATAAAAAGGATTATAGCAGATACTTCTGAGTTTTTATAAATACTATAATTTTTAACGATTTTATGACTTTAAAATATTCCATTAGGTTCACATGTATGAATTTATGAAATAATCTTTTTGGGGGTACACTCGGGTTGCTTCTAGTTTGGTCTTTTACTTTTTAAGAGTACACTAAACATATTTCTGCATATTTCTTAATTTCCATTAAGCTTCTTACTTAAAATACCTTCTTGAGGCCACGTAAGTGTAGAGGTGAGGGCGTCTGATCACCGTGCTGTTTGACCTTGCAGGCAGGTGGACGGTAGGCAGTCTCCCCCGTTTTGGTGAACTTAGATATCTCAGCATTGCTCTGTCTCATCCCACTTTAGCTGAATAGATGTTCTTGTTGTGGCTCTTGCAGATTAGATTTGAAAGGTGTGAATTGATCAGTATGTGAAGGCTTATTAGAGGCAATGGTTATTAAACTGTAATGCTCTCAGGGCTTTGAGGAGTGAGATCAAAGGTTGGGGAGTGGAGGATGAATTCTGTATAGGGTAGATGTCATTGCTTGCTTCTTTTAAATCAGGAGACTTATTTAGCTTCTGTTATTGGGAATCTGATTTAAACACCAATGCTTTGTTAGGAAAACCTAACCTAGAGCACTGAGATTTATAAACAAAAATTATTTCTGAAATAACTTATGTAAAAATCCAGTTACATTCCCATATCCTCACCATCCAACACTTTACCCTTTTACTCAGCTCCCAAATGCAATGTGAGTAGTTAAAAAGAACTATGTGTATAATAAAGAAATGTATTTTTTTTTCTCTATGTATATGCTCAGGAGTAGGATTGCTGGATCATATGGTAAGTCTATTTTTAGTTTTTTAAGGAACCTCCATACTGTCCTCTATAGTGGCTGCACCAATTTACATTCCCACGAACAGTATAGGAAGGTTCCCTTTTCTTTTTGAAAATATAATTCAAAAAGACACACACACCCCAGTGTTCATAGCAGCACTATATACAGTAGCCAAGACATGGAAACAACCCAAATGTCCATCAACAGATGACTGGATAAAGAAGATGTGGTATATATACACAATGGAATACTACTCAGCCACAAAAAGAATAAAATAATGCCATTTGCAGCAACATGGATGGACCTGAAGATTGTCATTCTAAATGAAGTAAGCCAGAAAGAAATAAAAATGCCATATATCGCTTGTATGTGGAATCTTAAAAAAAAGACACAAAGTATTTATAACTTAGGTGATTGATTTCTTGAATATGTGTAAAAACACATTTGACTGTCCTTTATCTTTGGATTACTGCGTTGTGTTGATTCTTATTTTGTGGTTGACTTTATTCCTTTGATAACTATGTAAGTTTAAAAAGCTAAAGCTCTAAACTATTCTTAGAAACAATGAACAATACATATATATAAATTTAAAACTTTTATCTCTCAAGGAGTTGCTCTTCCTAGAATAAACTTTGTTTACCCAAAACAAAACAAAAAACCAAAAAAACCTGGACTCAGGACAAGACTTTTATATCACAAAAAGTTTAAGGAAACTGAAAAATACTTAAACATATTTAATTACATTGTTCACACTAACACTGCTATTAATGATTTTTGTATCATTAACAAATAAAAATAATTTTATTATATTTCAAAAAAAAAAAAAAGAAATGTATGAGACTGAATAAGCATTTCAAACATGGAGAAATGATGAGGCTAACCCAAGCTATGTACCAAGGACAGTGGTCTGGGAATGTATCCCTGAGAATAATGAGTAAGTCTGGTGTGGATAGAGTGCGGGAACTAGTCCCCCCCTCTTCATCAGCTTTAGTTCCACGTTGGAGGATACAGTTTCAGCTGTCTTCAAAATAGCCTGTTGAAGCCTCAGTTTCAGCTTCTTCCTTACTCCTCTGATGTAATAAAGCAGGAATGAAGTGGAGACAGCTGTGACTCTTAGCCCTGAGTAATAGCCACACCACTCTCAGCCAGGGCAGTCTTGAGACCTACCCATGATGTAACCACTGGGGATGATGGCCGACGAGAAAAGCTCATCTTTTGTAAGTGCGCGATGTCAGTGCAAAATAACTCGGAAAGTCAAGACATTTGCAGACTTTCTGTGTGTCAGCTGTGGTGGTGGGGACAGGTGGGAAGAGTCAGATGTCTGCTTTCAGTGTCCTTACAGTGGAACAGGGGGAAACAGATTTTTGAGCCAAGGAAGGAAAAGAGGGTGCTGCTCCTATATCCGTAGAATTAACTTGTGGAAGCTGTTCCGGGAGTTTGTAGGATGCGTGGGCACATGTCTGTCATACCCGGCGGCTCCACTTGTCAGCTGTCCCTGTCAGCTCCTGCCCTTGGGGCCTTGTGCTGGCCGGTGTGCGTGTTTGTGTTTTGGTGCCGGTGAGCCGTTGCTGGCTGGGAAGGCGGCAGAATGGGATTCGTTGTCTGGGGCCCCGTGGGGAATTCCTGTGGCTCGGATAGCAGGTCAGCTGTTCCCAGAACTGAAGTCCCAAGCAGGACAGCGTCCTGTGCTCCCCTTTGAGCACCTCCTTCCCATTTTAGAGCAGCAAGAGGCCCCTGCCCCCACCTCTCTGGGGATGAGTGAGCAGCAGGTGAGCGTTTGATGGCTTCCATTTACCTGCGCGCTGCTGCGCTGGCCCAGTGGGAGTGCAAGCCACTTGCCTCCCACAGCTGTTCTGATTGCCCACTTTTCGTGCTGCTGTGGTTGTTTGAACTGAGTAAAGACTTTGAGTTAGGAGTAAGTTAGGAACTGAGTAGCTGGACCCTTGGGGCTTAGAAATTGGTGATGGACAGGAGAGGAGCGATTACAAACTGGTACAAGAGTCAGTCCTCCCTGAGGGTGAGGAGAAAAGGGAACCCTCCCACACTGCTGGTGGGGATGGAGTTGGTGCAGCCACAATGGAAAACAATATGGAGATTCCTCAAAAAACTAAAAATAGACTTACCATACAATCCAGCAATCACACTCCTGGGCATATATCAAGATGGAACCCTAATTTGAAAAGATACATGCACCCCAATGTTCACAGCAGCACTATATACAATAGTCAAGACATGGAAGCAGCCTAAATGTCCATTGACAGATGACTGGGTAAAGAAGTTGTGGTATATTTATACAATGGAATACTACTCAGCCATAAAAAGAATAAGATAATGCCATTTGCAGCAACATGGATGGACCTGAAGATCGTCATACTAAATGAAGAAAGCCAGAAAGAGAAAGAAAAATATCATATGATATCACTTATATGTGGAATCTAAAAAAAGGACACAAACTTATTTACAAAACAGAGACAGACTCACAGACATAGAAAACAAACTTATGATTACTGGGGAGAAAGGGGGTGTAGGGGGTGGGGAGGATAAATTGAGAGTTTAGGATTTACAGATACAAACTACTATATAGAAAATATATAAATATATATACAAATTAGATAAACAATAAAGTCCTACTGTATAGCACAGAGAACTATATTTAGTACATTACAATAGCCTGACATGAAAAAGAATATGAAAAGGAATACATATATGTAACTAAATCACTGTGCTGTACACCAGAAGTTAGCACAACATAACATTATGAATGCAATTAAAAGAAGAAAAAAAAATCCAACAGCCCAAAAAACAAAAAAGGATTTAGTCCTTCTCAAATAATGTATGTATTTGGGTAGACTGGATACAAAATGTATCCTTGTTTAACCATAATTGCACAAAATACAGTGCCTCCTACATCAGTCATGGCACACGTTTGTGCATGGCAATGGGTAATGCCATGTGCCCAGCCTTAAAACCTGACTTGTAGGAACTAAAAGACTATCTCTACAGGAAACAAAACACTGTTCTTTTGAAAACACTGTTTACAGTGGTTCATTCAAACAAGTAGAAGGTCAGATATTGAATCTGTCGGAGGCAGCTGGCTTTTGCTAGGTTAAGCTTAGCATGTTAGAGTATGAGATAATAAAAGTCCGTGAATCTCAGTCTATCAGAATTTACGTTCATCCCAAGGTCGGGGTCTGCACTTACTGCATTTCATTCCTGTATATACTTAGTGCCTGTAATTTGAAATCACTTTTAACCAAGTCTTAAAAGAAGTCTAAATTTCAAAAAAATCAGATATTGTTAGTCACGCTGAACTGGTGCCAGTAAAAATATTAGTCATTAATCTGAGGCAAAGCTCGTTCATGGTGTGTAATCTTGGAAACCATTGGGAAGTCCAGATGTGGTCGTTCATAAACAGCTTGGCCGGTGATGCTGTGTGATGGCCTGTTATAGCTCTCAGGCAGGTCTTGGACATCGTGAACTTTGCACTCAAGAGATTAAACCAGGAAGAAGAGTCAGTTTGCTAGTAAACATTTTAGGTGGGGACTTCATTCCATGAGACACACCTAAACAGAAAATTCCTGTGGTAGAGACAGGCAGTGTACAACCAGCCCCTTGTCAGCTGAGGTTATGGCTTCCCACTCTGAGTGGAGAAATGAGGCCGCCAAGTAGGTAATTCAGATCAAAATAGATATCACACTAATTGTACAGGTGTTTCTGACATAGCTCCTGTTTCCTGTTCAGGTATTTACTCTGCTTTGAATGCAGGTAAGCAGGTGTAGCAATAACAATGGCTAGTGCTTACTAGTTCTTAGAATGAAGAGCATGTTGACATCTTTTTTTTTTTTATATTTATTATAAAGGAAATCTGTGTACAAATTGTATGTATACAGATTGATGAATGGTAACTTGAACCCAATCCAAGTTTTGTATTCGGCACTGGCTGGAGTGTGCCCAGTGCTTTGGGTTCTTTTCCTGTTCTCTTTTTAGGAGAATGTGTTGAAAGTTGAGACTATAGGAGATGAATTTAAAACAGTGGCATTTTAAAAAAGTCAAGGGGGTTTATCGTGTCTTCCTGAGCAAGCGGTGCTTTGCGCGAGTGCGACCATGTGTTGTTAGCTTGCTTCTCTGAAGCTGGGTGTGCATCAGGGTGCCTTGGTTAAGTGACTCAGTGTGAGCCCGAAATCGCCCTCATACACCGTTGATGCCTGCTCAGAGAGTGTGAAGTAGACAACGCTTTTCAAGGGAGTAGTTGAATATTTGTTTCCATTTTCCTACTTAGAGGAATTACTGGGGGGGAAAATCCGTAAATTTTTCCCTAGATAAATCCATACACTTTGAGAGTGCATCTGTTGGGTCCAATGGAAAGGGAATTTGGTCGAATTTTTTCCAAGTGATAAAGAATAGAGCCTACGGTGGAAAGTATGGCAGACAGTTTGCTTGGTGTGTTTTGAAGGAATTCCTTTCTCGTATAGAAACACTTTGAGAGGTGATAACCTGTATTCCAGGTTAAAAAGAACTGGTATGTTTGTAAATGCACTTACAGGATCACGCAGCCCCCACCGCGCTCACGCCGCGCCACGCTTCCCGGCGCCCGGCGAGCCGCGGGCCGGCCCCGCTGCCTCCTAGCCGCCCGTGCCCTTCCCGGGCGCGCGCCGCGACGGCCCCGCTCGAGCGGGGCTGATCTCGCCGCCCGACCGCTCGGCGGCCCGCAGCCCCCGGCCCTCTCCGAACCAGCCATGGCGAAGCCGCACGATGTGCTGATCCGGCTGCTGCCGATCGATCGGGGACGCCGGGGTGGGCAAGACCTGCCTGCTGTGCAGCATGTACACAATTTCTCACCCCACCACCCCCACCCCCCGACTCCTGGCTCCCGAATTTAAAGATGTGGACCAAGGCTCGGGGGCACTACAGGGGCAAGGAGACCCCGAGGCTGACCACATACTCCAGAAAGGAGAGCGTTTGGAGATGAAGGACCGGCTCCTGTGTATCAGGTTAAGAGCCAGGGACAGTAGGCTGGGATAGCAGTTTGCAAACGGGAGAATTCAGCGGCAGCGGGGCTTCCTGGCCCCATCTTCCACTTCTTGTGTAAGAAGGGCGTTTCCCACCACCCTGGCAGGTGAGGCGACAGAGCCATGTATACCATGGTCTTTCACTAAGCCTAGCCTTCAACTCTCAAGGTTTTCCCGAGACCCAGAGTTCTCGGAAGAAGGGCAGGGGGCTCACGGGCAGAAAGCAAACAAGCCCTGGAGAAGCATGCTGGTGCTGTTCCCTTCAGCTTCAAGGCCAAGTGCTCATCTTGCCCCCTTAGCTTCTGAGTCAGAGGTCAGAGGGTTTGCCAGCTGTACTGTGGCTGCAGGTAGAGGGAAGCAGACTCCCGCCTCCAGGGCTTTTGTTCAGGAAGAAGTTTCTTTAACCCCAGATGGTCCAAGAGTAGCTTGAAGGAATGAACCAATCAGGTCCCAGCCTAGTAGGGCTCCTCCTCACCTTCCCAAGACGGGAGAAGCCTAGGGAGCAGGATCAGTCTTCAGCTGCATCGCGTGGCTGGCGCTGGAGCAAAGCAAAGAGTTGGGCATCGAACATTCACCAGCTGAGGACCGAAATCCAGACACACACATGCGAAGGATTCAGAGCCCCATGTATTTACTCCTCCCGAAAAAGGGTGGGGGTTGAAATCACCAAACCTTTTTCCTCCTGACTCTTACCAAATCAGAAGAGAGCAGGAGAGGGTAACTCAGGACGTAGAAACAGGGGATAGGTTAGCATAGTGGAAGGAAAAGGAAGGCAGGAATAGTTATAAATAGTCAGCTGATGAGAAATTTAGAAAACTGACTCTTAAGTATGAAGTCACAACCCAGCTGAGGATGCTGCTTTGAGGACTGACTCCTCACGTATCAAGACGGATGCAGCATCACACTGGGGTGGGGAGGTTGGCAGTGCCAACACTCAGTGTCCCCACACTCAGTGTGCCCTCACCCAGGGACCTGAGGAAGGGGAGGTTATGCTGGGCATTGGCTCCAACCTGTGGATCAGTACTGCCACGTTCCCTGAAGATCAGGCAGAGCACCATTTCTCTCCTAGCCCCCTCAGGAAAGAGGGGCCATGTTTTTACTGTACCCTTGGGGTTTTGGAAGGGAACACTGGGGTTGGGATTCTATGGCCTGATAAGCCTCATCCACAAGGGCCACAGCTGGGGACACATGAGGGCAGGAGGGGGGTTGGGATTTGGGGGTGCAGCTCCACTCACCAGATGCCAGAGTTGGCCTCTCACCCCTAAACTTATCCAGTCCAGGAGGTGGCCTGGGACCTGGCCTTAGGCCCGGACTGTTGCCTGTTGACTCCGCACCACCTCCGTACATGCTGTCTTGAGACTCAGCGCAGCCCCGGGCACTGCACGTGCTCCTGAGCCCCACCATCTCCCTGTGACGGGTGGACTTGTGTATGTGTGTTGGGTCCAGTACATGCACTGTAAGCAGGGTTCATCTATTTTAAACACAGTTGTTTATAAAATAAAGAATATTTCAAACCAAAAAAAAAAAAGGATCATACAAGATTTTAGCTAAAAAAAAAAAAAACGCAACCACTTTCCTCAACTTAAACTAATAAAATTCAGCTATTCTCCTATTAAATTGAAATACTTTGTAAAGATGTTCTTCATAATTTAGTTATGAGCTACCGATACTCATCTGTACAGATCATGACTACCATTCGTCTCATGATACTGGAATGCATAAGGTAGAGTGAGGCTGTGAAACTCTTGGACATTTCTTAAGAAAAAGTTAGTAAACCAGAGACAATACCATTACCAACCGTAACTGAACTCTTCAAAAAAAGACCTGTGATTTTATTAAATTCTGGGAAACAAATTAGCTTCTCTTTTGCTCAATCAAAAGGAAATCCATCAGTTATTACAAACCCTCATTACGATCCACTTACATGTGGTTATATAAATCAGGAAGTCCTCTATTAAAGTGGAACATTTCCAAATGCCTAAATTGTTTATACAAATAACATTTTCTTTTGAACTCTGTAGAGGAAGCATATTTGACTTTTTATGGCTCTCAGTTGGACAATTGAATTATTGTTTCCATTTTTTTTTTAACCTCCCTTATTTTTGCACCCACACAGAAACCACCCACAATTAAGGATTGAAACAGCTGGGAAAGTTGCACGTTTCAGGTGGAGGTCTCAAAAAAACATGCTGTTTGAGAGAGATGTTTTCATCATATTGGCTCTGTATTTTAAAGAACATTACTTGATTTTTTTTTCTTGTGGCTACAACATAAACTTTATTTTATTCACATTTTTAAGGTAAACTACTAAAAAAAAAAAACCCATATGATTTATATTGCAAACAACTTTATCTTTGCAGAGCAGTATTTGATTTAATTTAAAATTCGAAGGCTTAGATTGTTTTCTAGAGTCTGAAATAAAAAAACCCCTGAAACTTATCATGTTAAAACTCATGTCTCAAAGAAAAAAAATTTGTCTTTTAACTTATTAATATATGTTACTCCCCTAAAACCCCTTTTGTGTCTTTTTTGATTTGTTCTGCTAAACAAAAAGTAGTTGCCTTTTTCACAGACGACTCAGTCTTCTCCTCCAGCAAATTATATGTTCTTTGCGGCCAGAAAGTTTTCTCACATTTCTATTTCTGCAAAATATTTTAGAGCTTTATTTGTAGCAGAAGCTTAGTAAATATTTGTTGCATGAGTATTCCCCTGCAAAGCCTAGGAAACCTTTATAAAAACAAGCCGCTTTAAGGTACATAAATGGAATTTTAGAGTCATATATTAAAAGATACTATATGTACGTATTTGAATATATCTAGAATGATTCTTTTCAATATGGTAATAAACTAAATTTTGAGAGGAGGTTTCCTGGGTACCAAAATCCTTAGATGGTCCAGTCCTTAAGGTAAAGTGGTGTGGTATTTGCATATAATCTACACACACCCTCTTGTATACTTTAAGTAATCTCTAGATCAGTTATAATACCTAATACAGTATAGATGTTATGTAAATAGTTGCAAATACAATGCGAATGCTTTGTAAGTAGTGGCCAGCATGTGGCAAATTCAAGTTTTGCTTTTTGCAATTTTTTGGAGTTGTTCCCCCACCACCCCCCAGGTATTTTCAGTCCTCAGTTGGTTGAATCTGAGGATACAGAAGCCAAGGATACAGAGAGCTGACTATTTATATACCAATTTACAAACACACACATATATGTTAACTTTTGCATATAATTGAGAATGATTTAGAACAGATATCTTAATATTTGTAAATATTTCAAACCAGAATTAAAGATTTTAATATTCTTTAGTTAATTCAATGTTTATTGATGACTGGTTAGGCTGCCAAGCATGGTGCCCATCCCCGGGAACCTGGTGTGAAAAGACCAGTCAGAGCTTTTGCCCTCATGGAGGGTATAGACTAAAGGGAGGTGGTAGCAGTAGCCTTCTTCTAGGATAACTAAAAAAGGCTGGTGGATGGAGGGTGAGTGGTTAGAGAGTGAAGGAGAACCTTCTTTGATGGTTAGTGACTTACGATAGCTCAAAAAATTCAACAAAATGACTAGACAGTGAAATAAATGCTGTGGCCCAGTATAACTTGGGATGCAGGAGTAGATGGTTGATGCTCATTATTCACAAGTTCTCTATTTGAAAACTTGCTTACGCTACAATTTCTTGGTATCCCCCAAATCAGTATTTCTGACACTTTTGTGCTCATTTGTGGTCATTCGTGGTCACCTGCAGACAGGTGAGAAATTTGAGTCTCCTGACTCTTGGAGAATCTGCTGGATAGAATGTGGCACGGGGAGGCAGCCGTGACTTGCTGAAGACTTGACAGGGTAGGTTCTTGCTCTCCTGTAAGAGCAGTAGGCTAAAGCATGTTAAAGATCAACTTCACCAGTTGAGTAAAACATTTTAAACAATTTTTTAATATTAAAATTATTTGGTTTTAAAAATTTGTTTATCAAAGTATAGTAAATACACAATTTTATGTAAGTTACAGGTGTATAACATAATGATTCACAGTTTTTAAAGGTTGTAGTCCATTTATAGTTATTATAAAATATTGGCTACATTCTACGATTTAGCCTTATAGCTTATTTCATACATCAGTCATAGTTTATACCTCTCCACCTTCTACCCCTATATTACTCCTCTCTCCTTCCCTCTCCCCACTGGTAACCACTGGTTTATTCTCTGTGTCTGTGAGTCTGCTGCTTTTTTTTGTCATATTCACTCGTTTGTTATTCTTTTTAGATTCCACATACAAGTGACATGATACAGTATTTGTCTTTCTCTGTTTGACTTCCTTCACTTTAGCGTAACACCCTCCGAGTCCATCCACGTTGCTGCAAATGGCAGAATTTCAAATTCTTTTATGGCTGAGTGGTATTCAATTGAGTAAAAATTTTAAAGATCTTAATTGGCTTTATTCAGCGTCCAATGTGGTGGGTAGAAAGGAGTTGTGAAGAGCTGCACCAGGTAAGAGGTTTTTAGACCAAAGTGCTCCAGAACAAGGAAGTTATACCCGGCATTTGCTGGTTACTTTCCTTATATGGGCCAAAGGGATTTTTTGGAGCTGGATTAGGTAATTTGTGCTGAGCAAGCAAGTGGCATTTGGTTGACCTAGACCTTCATTTTCTGGGAGAGCCAGCGTGGAAACGTAAGTGTTGGTTTGCTGTGGAGTTTTTGCACAAGCGACTCCGTTTTGGGCCTAACCTGGTTACTTTAACTAGCAAAAGGACCACAGCTTAGAGTCAGGGACTTAATTTTGTAGCTTTCTTCTACTCTTTTTTACCTGTTTGTGCTTGTGTCTCCTATTGGTGAAACTCATTTATTCCATAAGTAGTCAAGTGCCAGCAGGGTCTAAGGCACCGTCAATGGCTTAAGTAATTTATATTTATATTTTCATTGGGTGGCCAACATTAAAAATCCAGTTACCATTAAGTCCCAATCGTGTTGAAAGTGCATCATTGCTAAGAGAGCATATTGGTAGACCAGGGCCTCGTTGGAGGAGTGGGAAGCTGAGGGAAAGCCAGTCTGTGGAGGTGATGTTCAGATCAGATGTTTTAGAAGTGATAAGTGAAGGGGGAATGGGGGAACATTCCAGATCGAGGGAAGGGATGAATGACGGCCTTGAGAAGGAAAAGGAGGCAGCCAGGGGGGAAAACAGCACATGTGAAGGTCACGTGCAGGTAGAGAAGACCTAATGGGCCATGTTAGGGGTGTGGAGTTTTAACCTGAAGAAAGTGCAGGGTGTTAATCAGAGAAATGACATCATATTTGCATTTTAAAAAGGTAACTCTGACTGCCTTATGGAAGATTTAAAATCTTAAATGTTCTTAAAATGTTTTTCTTGGCCATTTCTCTGGGTTTGTGCCCAGGAGAAAATGGGGCATGGGTAGCCTGACTTTATAATGTAACCTATGGACACCTGGGTGTGTGTTTGTGGGTTTTTTTTGTTGTTTGTTTTCTTCTGTAATTCACTTGCATTGACCCACAGACCCATGGTTGGAGTACATCTCTTTTAAGTATGCATAGAGTGGTCCTGGTAAAATTGCAATCATACGGTTAGTTTATAATTTCAAGTCTGAAGCATGGCATACTCCTGATGACATTTTCGTCACATTTTTTTGCATAATAACAAACATGTTTTATTGCACACTGGTAAACATCAGGTATCAGAAAGGTAAGTGGTAGTGGCCTGTGTGTGTGGTGGCACGCAGTTTGCACTTTTGTTAGTAATTTCCTACTTTGCTTAATAGAGTTTATCCACCATGTTGAATATCATGTAAATTATGCTTCCACTTTGAAAACAGCTTTCTTTCAAAGATAGTATTATGTCACAGGTGTCTTCTTGGTTTGGACTAATTTATATTGTTTTATTTGAGAGCGGCGTTTCTTTAGTTCTAGGACAATTCTGTACCTTCTTTGTGTATGTGTGGGGGTGGGAAGTTGCAAAGGCTGCTGTTTTTTTTGTTTTGTTTTGATTTTTGAATTACCAAAAAGGGCTACGTCTGACAGAAATGTTGGCCTGGTTTCTTAGAATCCCAAGTTTAGTATCTTAGGGTAGAAAGAGACCTCGGAGAACACCAAGGTTATTTTGCTTTAGATCCAGTTGAAATGATTTTCTAAAGTCACACAAGCGTTAGAACCTTTATCGCCTGGCTCCTAGGTCATGAACTTTGAGTCTGAGTTTACTTGTTCATGCATTCAATACAGCATCTGAGTTTGTCAGGCACTGGTTTGGTGCTGAAGACCCATCAGTGTGCAAAACAAACAAAAATCCCCACCCATTTGTCAGAGGAGTTCCATGATAAAATACATAGCTTTATTTTACATTAAGTTAGACTATGATATGTGCTATAGAGATACAAGAGGAAGGGAGATTATTTAAAATTTTTCTTCACTATTTTTAATATACAGAGATCTAATTTTAAGATAGTGGTATTACTATAAACTGCTTACAAAATGAACCTCAGTTTACCCTCCATTCCCTGTGTGATCAGTCACATTTACATGACCACTTAAGCATCGATCTATTTATGGATTTGAAACGATTTGGTGCAAAAGGTGTGAAGTTGTCTTCTTAGCTGGACTACAAGGATTGAGAGCCAGAGACTGTCTGTTGTAGAGGGTTTGCTGGATGGTCTCAAGTTTAATTTGCATGTCCTCAGGAGGCACTTGAGGCTTTTGATTAAAAGTTGCCCTTCAGGATGTTTATTCTGGATTCAGTGTAAGTGATAAATTATAGCCTGGAAGTCTTTGCCATTTCAGAGCTGAGTCAGAGATTGCCTTCATCAGCATTTTTTAATGGACCAAGAGAGAACATTACTAAATGTGAATGGAATAATAAAAGTACAGCTTCAATTTTGACGTAAAATCTTTGGGCCAGAAAGGCAGTCATCCTGGAGACTGTATCTGAAAGAGGTGAGTTAGGAGGCAAGACACGGGCACCCAGGGACTTTTGGAAAACTCACTGGCAAAAGGCACGGACAGCAGGTGTGCAGTGAAGATGGACTTGGGGTGGGGGTGGGGGAGGAAAGCAAGACAATGGTTGACTAACAGACCTCAGAAAGAAAGAAAAGCCAGCCTTGGACAGTTCTCAAGGAATATGTGGCTGGGAAAAAAAAGAGCTTAATTCAGAGTAAATTCTCTGTTGTAGGGACAATTCAGGATAATTGCTGAGTCATGATTCAGTGGGCGGTAGAGAGAAGAGCTTTTGAGTCATGCTTGGTTCTTGGGGCTCAGACATTCCCGTTTCCTCCGTAACCACGAGGGCCACGGATAGTACTTCTGCCATGAAAAATGCAGATGAACTTCAAACAAGGAACATACTTGCAAATCTTATTTTAAAAATTACATATGCATAAATGTATACTTTTTCTATTTAAATGTAGTTTTAACTCTTAATTCCTCACACAAAGCATGCATTCCTTCCCCCCGGCCCCCCAAAGTCAGCAGTTGCCAGACTGCCAGGCATCAGATTCAACTATGGGGAAGCTTAAGAACTGGGTTCTTGGGCTCCACCCTAGACCCCTGAACTAAGACGAATCCCCTGGGTTCATACTTCAGGAGCCTTTAATTTTTTGGAGATCCTTGGTGTCTGATACAGCCTGGGGAAAACCATTACTCAACAGTCTACCTGTGCTTTATCCCGAGGGAGCAGGCGCAGCTGGGGAAGGTATTGAAACTGGGAAAAAGTCGGTCCAGAGGTGTGCTTCTCAGGTCACCAGAGCCCGGATGCCCCGCATTTTGCCAGCGGAGCCACTAAAGCTGTAGAACCCATGTGTTTGCGGGACACCTGGTCATTTGTTGCCACATTTTCTTTCAAAGCCTGAAAAAAAGGGTTGGTTTAGTAGAACAAATTGATACATGTACCCTGAGAATGAAATCTGGCGTCCATGGGCCAGTCTAGATGTTGTGAAGGTTTCTCAGAAATGGAAGAAAAAAAAATTAGCTTTTCAAATTAAAATCACATGCAAGATGTGACTCAGTTCTTGTTCGTATAGACTTTGGATTCTCTAGAATTCCCTGCTGATAATGGATGTCTTCCCAACGCAAAGAACCTTATGGGCAATTTGATACTTGCAAACGTGAATAAGGTCTTGTATCCTCATTAGGCTTATGAAATAGAAGGGAGTCAAAAAACAGCATTGTGATACAGTCACTGTAATGCTCAGGAGACTGTGCTAAGGGCTTTAGATACAGCAGCACAAACAGAAATGCTATGAGCATCAGAGCTGAAGAGACATCAGAGGATGCTCAGATGGTGGGTGTTATCTGAGCTGGATCCTAATGTCTAGGTAAGATACAGTGTAGGGAATGCAGTTAAAAGAAAGACATGGAAATGGGATACTGTAGGGATGTCTAGTCATTTCAAAGTCGTAAGTTAGAGATTAGAAGTGGTAGCATCTCAGGCGAACATACCTAGTTGGAAAGTTACCTGTGGCCACATCATGGAGTCCCAAGTCACTTGCAATATGGAGTTTGGACTTTACTTACTTATCCAGGGTTTTGAGTTGAATAATGATGTAATCAGAGGTGCTCTTTAGGAATTTGATTCTGACCATTAGTACATATGGTCATTTGGAGCTGTGGGAGCTCGGAATCCAATAACTGCAATGGTCCTGCAGAGATGAAGTGGTACCATTCCATGTGCATGGAGGAAGGGGAGAGGAGAGAGATCACCAGTGCTGTTTGAGTGTTTGGAAGGAAGGGCTGAGGATAATCCATCACTTACGTTAGTAGGAGAATGGTGTTATGAGCCCCTTTGTGTCTTTATATGTGGCCTGGGTTGCTGGGGGTAGAGCCAAATTATGAGTTAAGTTTTGGTACGTGTTAAGTTTTGAGATGCAGGCAAAATTTCTAGTAGAAATTCCCAGGATGTATAATTGGATTTGTTAAACTTAGAATAGTGAGTTGGGGTTGTGGGATTATGTTTGGGGAGTGAGAGAGTGTGTACATTTCAGGTGAGCTAATTTGAGTTCAAAGTTTAGCTCTGGGAGCCATTAGCTCCATGACCTGGCATATTATTTAACCTCTGTTAAATTTCTGTTTCATTATTTGAAAAATAGGAGAGTGGTGGTAGATGATTTGGGTGTTTTATTTCTGGGTGCCTTGTAGGGTAGTGTGAGGCTTAAAGAGCGATGCGTAATGTGGGTGCACGTATCCGGGCTCCTCCCCTCCCCACCCCCATGTCGTCCTGCTCTTCCTCCTTCGTGAGGATGGGAGGCCACTGGAGTGAGCTTGTAGACCTGGAGAAGGAGAGCTGGCTTGTGAGGAGGGAAGAGTGATGGTGGGGATAAGAGAAAAGGAGAGAGAGAGAAAAATGTAGCTAGAGATGGGAAAGGGTGAGATGAGAAGCTTCCTGGGGAGTTGTTAGCCTTTTAGAGGAAGAGGGTGCCTTCTCTGAGACAGGCAAGTCGAAGAGAATGAATAAAGACCATGTTGATTGGAGGGTCTTGAACTTCCCTCACAGCAGCAGGAGGCCAGGCCATCTGGTGTGAGTGAGGGAAGTTTGGGGCTGGGCTCTTGAGAAAGGAGAAAATTCTTTTTGGATAGCTACTGTGGGAAGTAAGATGGGGAGGAAACTAGAGTCGGATGAAAGGACTGCCAGGCAGCAGAAGCAGAGGGGTGAGATGGCCTGAACTCTGAGTGTCCTCGTGGGTGTGTGAGATACAGCAGAGGGGAGGTCGCTGGAGGTTAAGAGGTTGTGGAAAAGAGAAGCTGTGTATTGGACGAGGAGGCGGATGTGGAAGCTCAGTAGGGTGGTGGCCGGGGGATTGGGTGCCGCTGGGGAGGAGTGTGGATGGGTTGCTTCAGTCTTTGTGGAATGTGAAGGCGTGCTGGGAGGTCAGTTCCTGATGGCCGTAAGGATGGGGGCGGTGTACTCGGTGTAAATGGTTGTTTGTCAGCAGCACATAACTGACCGTTCCCTTTAAGGCAGGCCACTTGGCGCCTGGGTATCCTTGGCGCACAAATAGCTCTGGCTCTGTTTGCCTTTCAAGACGATAAGCCTGTTCTTTTCCTGTAATGTAGCAGGGTAGTAGGCTGGCACTGCCTTTTATCTGCCCACCCCCTCCTCTGGCAGGGGTGGTTTGCTGCGAGAGACTAGACTTTGGAATCAAACAGTCAAGACCAAATACTTGCTTCTCCACTTACAACTAGCTGTGAGAGCATGGGGCGGGCTACTCCAGCTGGCTGACTTTCTTTTTCTCATCTGTGGAGTGGAGGTAACACCGACTTCAGGACCTCCTATCGTGATGTGGGCATTAAATTAGACAGTTCACCTCACCTCTCAGTAGAGCTGCTCCAGAGTGTGAGAGATGTACATCTTGGGAAAATGATTTCTGAATGAGGAGTTGTTGTGGCTTTGGAAAACAGGTCAAACACCACCAAACCAAACCAAACCAAACCCCTGAACAAGGCAACATCAGAATAGCACAGTTCTTCATTTTCTAACCAACGTATATGCTTGGAAAGAAAACAGTAAATACATGTGACTTGCAGACTCTGTTAGGCACAATAATGCTTACTGGATCAACACAAAATCTCATATTTAAAAAAAAAGTCTTTACTATAATTCTGATGAAATTCATTTGAAGTAGTGGTGAGTAGTGATGAAGTCTTGGGAGGAACCACCTGGAGTCTAGTTTTGGAATTGTGTAAAGTTGAAAGGCTGCCTTTCTACATTTGTGTGTATTCATTTGGCACATTTTGGCCTTATGTGAATTGTTGTATATTTTATATCTATCTAACGTAACGAGCCCTGTCTGTATCTGTATCTGTATCTGTATCTGTATCTGTATCTGTATCTATAGCTACAGAGAGAATGTTAGAACTACCTTGTAATCCGGCAGTTTCAAAGCAGTTATTACTAAAAGGTCCTATCTCTGTTCAGAGAGAGTATATGAAGGAAAGTCATTAGACTTAAGCCTAGAATTACTTCTCTGCATCCATTGTGACTTTTATCTTGGAGTAATATTCTCCTCAATTCTAGTAGGTGTCTTAATCCGTGTCACTAGCAGTAGGAGTGGCTTGTAGAATTGTAGAATAGACTACACTGTATAGCACAGGGAAATATACACAAATGTTATGATAACTCACAGAGAAAAAAATGTGACAATGAGTGTGTATATGTCCATGAATAACTGAAAAATTGTGCTGAACACTGGAATTCGACACAACATTGTAAAATGATTATAAATCAATAAAAAATGTTAAAAAAAAAGAAAAAAGAAAAACCAGACTGAGTCTCTAGTTAGACCAGAAAGGAGTGAAAGATTGACAGTTTGGCCACAAGTTCTGAATCTCAGCCCAGAAGTGCGTGGTGGTCAATGTTGGGACCCACATTGACAGAGCACATTAAGGCAGAACACAGGTTCGTGCCTGGGGACCCAGGTTTTCGGGGGAGGCACTAGAACAGGAGTTGGGAATTTGAAAGGAGACTATATTACAGGTTATAACTCCCGCAGAGAGTCTGAGTAGAATGGTTAGAGGATAAACAGGAACAAGAGAAAACGGAGAGAAATCACTCGATATTAAGCCGGTAGATTCCAAAGTGGGGATTCTGTCCGTGTGTCCTGTTCAGAATCCGCATTGGCATCTGAGCACTGAATGGACCAGTTGTGGCCCAGCTGATGGAGATACAGAATAAGTGATGAAGCAGAGACAAGGCAGCTCCCAGCTCTGGGCAGCGTACCTGATCGTCTGGATAAAGGTTTAATTTTATGACTGTTTTCATTTGTAGGCTGTGCCTTTCTTATTGTTCTCTAATGCTTAATTAGAAAGCTGTACTATAATATTAACTTTTTATTATGAAAACAGTATCTAATATGCTTTACCAACTTGATATATCTTATTTACCTAATTCATTTGAATACAGTGCCATACAAGGATGAACTTGGTAGGCTATAAAAGGAGAACTGACATGCAAGTTTTCAGGGGCTTGTTTTCAAGATTAATCTTGCTTTTTGATTTGTTTGGCAGTTAAAATAAAAGACTGAGCACCTGGAGAACATTGTGGAGAACCCAGTAGAGTTACGTCAAAGAAGACTAAAATCGCATGTGTTTTTGTGAGACCTTGGATTCCACAGGCCTGAGCAACGCTAGGAGAAAGATCAGTACCTTTGAGGACTAGGGTGTACTACAGTGACCTGCCAGCATTCGGCAGGGGGCTTGTGACCTTTTTTTCTGTTGGTTTAGGAAGCAATTTATTGGCTTTGCAACGAGACATCCATGGAGCTTGAAGCCACAAATGGAGTGGAAAAATCTTACTTGATGTTTTGGCCCCCAGAAAATAATAACCAGAGTTTGTGGCTGCAAACAACGCCGGGATTGCAGACAGAGCGGACAGCCCATCAGGAGGGGTGTTAATTGTTACCAAAGACTCGCAGAGCCTGGTGGGAGAGTTGGTGTCAGTTTCTGCATCACTCTGTCTGTTTTGCAGACAGAGTATTTATTATGCTGCCATACCGCTACCACGCGCTGACCCTGCTGCTTGCTCTGTTGATGGGTTAAATTGTTTCTGAACTAAAACTTTCCATCAGGTCCTTCAGCCACTATGCTCACTTTGATCTTTTAAGTGTTCAGAGAATTAAAACTCCCTCGGTGGGGGTTCCAGGCACGAACTGGCGACGTGATACTGTGCTAGATCACTGCATGCTTTGTAGTGTAATTAGTGCTGGTGTCCCCCTGGCTGTGTAGGTTGATTCTACTCTAATTTTTCTCCTCGTGTCCTGGAAGGACATGGCAGATTTACCTGCCCTGGCTCATACCCTTAGTTAAGTACTGATGTTTTTCTGCCTTGAAAAGTCAGTGCCAGAAGGACATGAGAAAAAGCTTGACAAACTCACACCCAATAGAAAAGTAAGGTGTTGGGGCGTCATCAGGACTTATAAACGATGATTGCATGGGTTCAACCTGGCTTTTATAGGCGTTTACAGGTTTTCACGTTTTCCTTGAGATTTAACCGAGTCTAAATCCTACTGCTAACCCAGTTCCTCCCTATTCCTCAGCATATCTGAACTTTTCTTTTAGCATATCTGAACTTCATATGTGATTTGCTCACTCTAACAAAATAAAAAAAAATTGTTTTTGACATAATTGTATATGTCACTGAATTTGTGAGCTGTACTTTTTTTTTTTTTTTGAGTATGTGTTTATGCTATTTAGGTTTGAGGAGAGACTCCTAGGAGAAATTCTTAACACATCATTGTCTGAGTATGATATAAATGGTTAGATGCAAAAGGGTCATGCTTTTTCAATTCTTCTAGTTGTGAAATCTGTAAAGCCAAGCTTTTTAATTGTTGAAACATTTAATAGTATATAAAGCTTAGTACTTAAGGGAGCGTAGTTATGTCAACAATGAACAGTGAGTAATTTTCTTTATTCTCACTCATTCCTACTTCCAGACACTAAACAGGTATCCACCATCAAAAATAATAAGGTGAATTTAAGCCTGCTGAAAAGATTGTTAGAGGATAGATATTTTATTTTATTTTAAAATATTTATTATTTTGGGAGGGAGGTAACTTTATTTATTTTCTTATTTTTTTTAAATGAAGGTACTGGGGATTGAACCTGGGACCTCATGCTTGCTAGGCATGCGCTCTACCACTGAGCTCTACCCTCCCCACCGAGGAGAGATATTTTAGACAGTTTAGGAATGTTTCAGAATTTATGATGTTGGTAAATATAGAAGCCATTATCGTGTTTCCTCATCGTCTAGGTATAATCCAGTGGTTGTCTTTGTGAATGTTTATACTCTTGGGACCTGTCATAAAAGCATCTGAATTATAGATTTCTTTTGTTCCAAGAGTGTTTTTCCAATTTCACATTGTGGAGATAAAAAGGGAACCTATAGCAGCATTCTCGACCTCAGTAATTTTTTGGAACGTTAAAATTTATATGTAAAACTATATTTTGATTGTTCTCCAGTAATCTCATGGTCCAGATGGTCAGGAAGGGGAAAGATTATTATGGGTGAATACAGCCAGGAAAGTTTCATGCAGGTGGCAAGAATGTGGAGAGCTAACAATTTTCCAAATTATCTGGCCTGTCCATTTCATAATATCTTATGAAGTCTAGAATAAGAGCTGATGTGTTTCTCCTTATAGAGCAGATGGACTGTGGGAATGTATTGTTAAATTTATCTGTTGGAAGTCCACTACTGTGTAGTAATGACGTTTTTGGAATATTACTCTCACTAAATCAAACTCCTGTCGTACCACCCAGGTAGGGTCAAAGTCTATAATTGCAGAAGCAGCTGTTACAGTCACTGTTCATCTGGACCTCCCCCTTCTCCATCAGATAATGCAATGGATTTTACTTGGTAAATGTTAATATTAAAAAATGAAATATGGAACATCACAAATATTTGATTCTAAGAGAAAATATTTGGGTATCAGAAATTTGCATGTAATAAAAAAATACTTTCAGATTTTGCTTAAGGAAAGTCTCAGAAAAATGGCTCAAACGGTCACAAAATCAGTAGCTGTTTGGTGTAAGGCTCTGTGATGGGTGCTGGGGGAGTCATTTGGTATATGTTTTGTGCCCAGGGTCTGGTGGAGAATAGTTTTCATGGTCTCTTAAGGCATTTGTGGCCCCCCCAGCAGATTCCGCTGCTGGCTTCTGATCTCTAGAGTGTTGGTGGGTACCCTCGGCAGTGGGTCTGTCTGCTCTGCATCCCAGGTGCCTGTTAGACTTCGAGGGTGGGGCAGGCAGGGGAGCGACTGGCTGTCCATCTGCCCTTTCTCCTAAAACACAATTTATGTGATATCTTGAGTTATTTTCTCCTGGCCTTATTGCACTGTTAATTCCTGTTTTCTTTCTGTGTTACACTGTGCTTAGGAGACTATTAATGTGATACTTTGGCGTCATTATGAAAGAAAAAAACTTCGGGAAAAACATTAGCTATAGATTTAAAAAGTTAGTAGGCCGCTGTCACTAATCCATGAGATAAATATTTGTTGTTTTCGACTGTTTGTTTCCTTCCAGAACAAATGATGAACCTGAGATCTTCATTTGGACCAAGAAGCATAGTATACTTTTATAGACCTGAGGCTGTGACAGTTAAAGAGAACAATTTTAGTTTTTTTGAAGTCATTTCCCCAAAGAATTGACCAAAGGAAAAGAGGGAACAGAAATTCTTGTCAAATTGGGGCAAACCCAGAAAACCGCTGGAGGGAGAGAGGTTTTTTTTTGCGAGGAACCAGACGTGCGGTTGCTTTCACATGTTAAAATTTCTCCTCAGACACTCTCATTATCATCTACTATTATTGTACTGAGTCTATAAATAGTATTTGTATGGGGAACAGACCAGAAAACCATCCAAGTAAAGCAGAAAACAGCATCATTTGGTTTTGGACAAAGAAGCACAGCCGCGAAACGAGAGCCTGAGTTTCCTTCCTTGTGACAAAAATCCGATTAAAGGCAACTCCGCAGTGTGCCGTTGGGGTGTGGTTACCGCGAGGAAGCCTGGGGCCTTCCAAGTCATCACAGTACAATGCTCCCTGGGACCGCTAGGGGCGCTGCTGTGCGGGCCAGTGCGCCTTTCCTGGGTGACCACGTGGGAGGTTCTGGTGTATGGGCTCCTTTATTCCAGAGACACCTGTTGCTAGGCTTGTGTGTGCTAGATACTTATTTAACCCTTTGAGAAAGTTAGTATGTGATCTGTGCCCTCCCAGGAAGTAGGCTGGTAGGAAAATAAAGCATTTATAGGATGTTTTATTTTTATTTATTTATAAACTTAGAGGTTTTTTTTTTTTTTTCAGGCTTAGAAACTAACAATCTCCTTTTCTACCAGTCCCTGCCACTTAATTCCCCAGAAAGACCACTCTGAACTTTTAGCCATTCTTCTGTTTCTTTCCAGACTGTGATTACCTTTACTTCTTTTTTTTTCCCCCCAGTGTTAGTTACCATCTTTTTTTCACTTCATACTGTTGTCACACTATGTCTTCAGTTCATACTATCTTACATACTGCTTTCCCCTTCTCTCAAGAGAGTTAAAACTTAATTTTGGCAAAATTAACTTAATTTTTAATATTTGTCTTTCAGTGACTTTGTACATATTACTCATGACTCAGTTATTTTAATCATTTTGTGTTAGTTGTAGAACTTTGTTTTTCCGAGAGTTAACACAGTTGTCCCTTCATGTCTGCAGGAGATTGGTTCCAGAATCCACGAACGCTCAAATCCCTTGTGTGAAGTCATGCAGTATTTGCATATAACGTTTGCACATCCTCCTGTATTGCTTTCAGTCATCTCTAGATGACTTACAATACCTAATACAACGTAAATGCTATGTCCGTGTTGGCTAACATGCTGCAAATTCAAGTTTTGCTTTTTGGAATTTTCTGGAATTTCTTTCTCCCAAATATTTTTGATCACTGACCATACTTGCCTTTGAGTTTTCTTAAAAAAAAAAAAAAAAGGAATGTAAATTTTCTCTTACTGCATTTAGACACATCAGGATATTGATGAATTCCATCTTTCTTTGTCTGGAGACATTTCCTGGAATTTCTAACCTCTTGCTCTAGTTTAGACAAGATCCTCTCTGGACCTTTGGTACAACTGTTGTCCTGGAATAGTTCTGTGTTGTCCTGTGAATTCCGTTTGCTTCTTTGCTTTTCCAAAATTCATCCTCTTGCTTTGTTCCCATGGTTTGTTAAGAGTGCGTTAACCCATGGCTTCTGATAAAAGGAAGCATATGAGAGTAAGATTTTTCTCTCTCTCTCTTTTTTTGTATTTATTGAAAAGATTGGGAGGCCTTGAGTTAAAAATCTGGGGTAAAAGTGCTTCTTATACAGACTTCCAACTAGTCTACATCTGCCCTTATTTTCTCGCCTCAGGAGTACGTGCTGTCTCGCCAGTTTCTGTAGCCCAAACTGACGTACTTCTTGGCTTCTTTCTCTGTAGGCATGTTCACATTACCTTCCATCATCCAAAGTTTTGTTGAGTTTTTTTCCAGGCTCATCAGCAGATCTTCAGTGTCAGTAGATCGCCTCCAGAATGGTGATTGGATTCTTTTTTTAACAAAAGCACAAAAATATAATATGCTATTTTTGCACACCCCAGTTAAAATCTTCTATGTATTTGGAAAATGTTAGTCTCTTCAACTTACTGTTGTCAAAACTGGGTTGGATTGTAGTGTGGATAGTTATTTTTGCAGAAATTAAAGTCACATTCTCTAAACAAACAGTTAAAAAAAATTACACTTACTCTGTGGGCATTCATGTGTTTATCAGATTAATCTGAGTCTCCCAGGTAGTCATTTGATTTCTGTTTTGGTAACTGAATGAAATACAGTGTGAAGTATCATAGGAATAGCATTTCAAACCAGCTTCATTAGTGTAAACCTAGTAGTTCTGAACAAAGAGAAAAAAAATTCCTAGATTGTAATTTTAAATTCTTGTTTGGAAAACATTCTCCCTCTTCCTTAATAAGTTTTGTTGGTGAGACTTTTGATTTTGCTGTTCTCACTCACCTGCCTCTATTGTAGACTTCGAGCCAGACTCCCCTGGACTTCTGGTCTCACAGGATGTCTTGGCGAAGGAGGAGGTGGGAGCCTGAGGAATAAGGACGTAGAAGGGAGGGTTCAAGGCTTAAATCAAAGTGATGTTGCATTCACCTTGTTTGTTTTGTTGGTTTTATAATCCAGACATTCCGACTTTAGTTAATCATTCGTATTCAGGATAAGGTACAGAAGTTCATGTGGATGAATCACTTTCACAATTGCTGTGGGGCACTGTGCAATTTTTAAGAATATGTTCCTGTAATTCCCTACTTGTTTATGTTTTGGTTTGTCCTCCTAGAGTTTCTGAATACTTGATCCTTTCCCCAAGCCACAATATAGGTGCAGATAGTTTTCTAAAGCAGTGCTTTTCAGCCCTAATGGGCAAAGGGATCACCTGGGGAGTGTGTTAAAAATGTAGATTCTGGGATGAAACCTAAGAATCTCTATTTCTAACAGGCTCCCCAAATGCTGATGCTGGTGGTCCTTCTGACCACTCTGACCAGCAAAGGTCTAAAATGCCTTGGGTAAGAGAGAAATAGAGAAATACAGAATACGGAACCTGTTTTCAAGTGTCCGTAAGTGCTGAGCTTCCAGGATGAAGTCCGTGGGAGACCTTGCATTACTGGCTGCTATTTGGTGCCTCTGAATATACTGGATTTGTTGCTTCTTGCAGATTTAATATACTTTTTATTATTTGTGGGATTCTGTTTAAAAGTGATTCCTATACTACATTTTATTTATTAATGTGTAAATTTTATTTATTAAATATATAACCTAAATACCCCTAGTGGCCCTTGAAGAAAATTTATTATACTTGATACGTCCTAAACTTCAACTTGGTGCACACAAACATCTCTCATCTATAGCTGTTAGTCACTGAAATCCTATTGTATATACTGTTTGATGCTTATAAAAACATAAAACCACAGAATATATACAAATGTATAAGTATCTTTATTGTAATGTTTATTTTTGTGCAATTAGATATTAGCAGTGTAAAAAGGTTAATTTTTTTTTTAATTTATCTTCTAAATAGCTCAGTCACTGAAAGAATTTGCAAGACTACTCATTGCAGTAGAAGAAGAAAGGAGAAGACTGGTAAGTCTCTTCCCCATTTCTTAAGAATAATGCTTTTTGAAAAAAATTATAGTCAGTTACAATGTGTCAGTTTCTGGTGTACAGCACAATGTCCCAGTCATGCATATACATACATATATTCATTTTCATATTGTTTTTCATTCAAGGTTATTACAGGATACTGAATATAGTTCCCTGTGCTATACAGAAGAAATTTGTTTTTTATCTGTTCTTATATATAGTAGTTAATATTTGCAAATCTCGAACTCCCGAACTTATCCCTTCCCACCCCTTCCCCCTAGTAACCATAAGAATGTTTACTATGTCTGCGAGTCTGTTTCTGTCTTGTAGATGAGTTCATTAGTGTCTTGAAGAATAATGCTTGTTTGGACATACTGAAAAAAGGAGTAGACCTTCTGAATTAGACTTAGCCATACCAGATTTTATAATTTGATACATGTATTGAATGCTACAGAAAAGATTTGTGACTATGATTATCAAATATTACTAATAAGATATACCATTTCTTTTTATTTCCTTTGTTCAGTCAAATTACGTTCATTCTGCTTTCTGTTTAATTGCTCTGAAAATTAAAAATACTGAACGGGGCTGCCACTAAGAAACCCACCTAACTGAGCAGACTTCTAAATAATCTCAGTGTTACAATAAAAACACATATAAGTATTGAAAACAGTTCACGGGAGGAATAGCTAGCTTTGCCAGGATGTTAGCAGGAAACTTTCTTGAAAAGGTGACATTTGAGTTGAGTCTTGAAGGCGCAGAGGATTTTGCTGGGCTGGAGAGAATGAGGAAAGCATTCTAGGTCGACAGAGTAATTTATGCGATAGTATGAAAGCATGGTTACTGGTATCCCTTCACAGATATAATTTTGTGCCCATTGTGTTCAAAGTCTGTGAAGGCCCCTATCAGTGACCTAGGCTGCCCATTTGTATATGGAAAAATAGTATATACTCCCCAGGATTGTTAGAAACATTTTATGACAGCACCTGGCACATAATGAATAAATGTCTCGATGGTGGTAAAGATGCTGGTTATCAGTTACAGTGAGGGTTACAGACTCGTTTAAAGCATCAGCTTTGATATCACTGGCTTTACCGTTCTGTTGGGGAATTATATATACACATAAGCTAAATGCTCAGTGTGCTAGGCGTGCAGCACAGTTTGGGGTCATTTTGCTCAATGGATGACGGACAGCAGTTAGAGGGGGGTGCTCTTAATCTTTTTTAGTGAATTAATTTTTTATTGAAATATAGTTGGTTTACAATGTTGTGTTAATTTCTGATGTACAGCATAGTAATTCAGTTACATATATAATATATTCATTTTCATATTTGTTTTCATTATAGGCTATTACAAGGTATTGAATATAGTTCCCTGTGTTATACAGTAGGACCTTGTTGTTTATCTTATTTTATATATAGTCGTGTGTATCTGCAAGTCCCAAACTCCCAGTTTATCCCTCCACCCCCACCCCTTTCCCCCCTGGTAACCAGAAGTTTGTTTTCTATGTCTGTGAGTCTTTCTGTTTTGTAAATAAGTTCATTTGTGTCATTTTTTTAGATTCCATGTATAAGTGATATAATATGGTATTTTTCTTTCTCTTTCTGGCTTATTTCACTTAATATGCTGATCTCCTGGTCCATCTATGTTGCTGCAGTGGCATTATTTCATCTTTTTATGGCTGAGTAGTATTCCATTATGTATATACATCACAACTTCTTTATCCAGTCATCAGTCGATGGACATTTAGGTTGTTGCCATGTCTTGGCTGTTGTAAATAGTGCTGCTGTGAACACTGGGGTGCATATATCTTTTCAAATTAGAGTTTCCTCCAGATATATGCCTGGGAGTGGGATTGCTGGATCATATGGTAAGTCTATTTTTAGTTTTTCAAGTAATCTCCATATTTTTCATAATGGCTCTGCCAAACTACGCTCCCACCAACAGTGCAGGTGGCATCCCATTTCTCCACACGAGACGGGTGCCCTTAAGGTGGCCCTGACTCATAGTGAGCTTGCCTGAGCTAAGGGAGAATCACACAAGGAGGGCATGGTAGTCATGGAAGTGACCTTGAGCAGAGGCCACAGGTGGGAGGAAGTTCTGAATATGTTTGTAGAATAAGGCAGTGTGTTCCCAGAAGGTACTAGTAGAAGATTAACTGGTAATTTTGAGCATATGTGGGGTTTAAGGGCTGGGCAAAGAAGTTTTGGTGTTTGTTATAGGCAGTGGGAAAATTGCTAGAAGGTTTTGGATAGAAGCCTGGGATTGAGGAGAGATTAATTTGGTGGCTGTGTGGGAGACAGGCTGGGTGAGGAAGAAATGTTGTGGAGAGAGGTGACTGTAGTTACAGTGGAAACATGAGCCTACCAAGAGGTCTGGTCCCAGCATCGGAGAGACAGCCACACAGTGTGATCCGTTCTAGGTATAGAAGAGCCGTTGTGGGAGATTGACCCTCTCTGGAGGGGTCGGAGAAAGCTTTTCTGTGGAGGTGACGACACTCTTAAGTGCTTTGTCCATACGCAATAGAAGTTTAAATTCCATGGGGGAGACGTGGGTAGTGTGTATACTTATGGCCCAGAAGAGGAGCTAATGGTGAAGATGGGAAAGGGTGGTCAGAGAGAAATGGCATGGGAGCCAGGAGAATGCAGTTGACTCTGGAACAACACGGGTTTGAACTGCATGGGTCCAAGCACATGTAGATTTTTTTCAATAGTAAGTACTACACGATTCACCGTTGGTTGAATCCGTGGACGCAGAGAGCCGACTATCAGTTATACACGAGTTTTCCACGAGGTAGGAACCCCTACCTACTGTGTGGTTTAGAGGCCAACTGTATATGGTTCTGGGCTGAGCGATTCACATCCTGTGCAAAGAGTGAAGGAGAGTGATGTCAACTAGGATGGGCTATAATTTGAGAAAGTGTATAAAAAATATGGGAAAGTGTTTTAATATGCGGGAGGAAAAGGAGTCACAAGGACGTTCTTACAGCCCTGAGGGGAGACCTGTAGGCCCCAGGGAAGAGGTCCGCCTCTGTGCGGGGACGGAGAGAGGACTGGTTAAAACACAGAACTTCGGGCGGGAAGCTGGCTGGTTGGACAGGCGATGAAGTGTTAGGAAGGAGCGGTCATCTGCCGTGAGAGGAGTTTGTAGAAGGAGTTTAGAACAGCCAGGCGCGGGTTATATAAGAGAAGAGGGACTACTGGTCAGGGAGGAAGACACTGAAGTTGAAGTTAGACCTTGTAAACAAGTCAGGGAAAGATGAATGCCCACGTTTTCGTAGGTTTTTCTAACAATACCCAGGGCACTGGATAGTGCGTGGCAAGAACAGCCGGGAGGCCGGCTTCAGGCCGGAGGATAGGCACGGAAGACATGCTGTTGGAGAACGGGGACACAGATTTGTGTGATGTGAAAATGGGTCCTGGTCGAGTACAGCGTCAGAACAGAAATACTGGCTCTCCTGAAGCTTACGTGCTGTGGGGGAAAACAGACATTTCAGCCAGTTATGTCTGATGGAGGAAAGTGCCAAGAAGAGGAATAGAGCGGCTAGCAGAGTATGTCGCCCTGTAGTGGGATGAAGGAGGAGGTGGGGAAGAGAGAGTTAAATTTTGAATCTATTTAGATGCCTACTGGGTATCTAAGTGGCCCTGTCTAGGGAGCAGCTGGATATATGAGTCTGGAGTTCAGGGGAGCAGATGGAACTGGAGATACAAATTTAGACGTTGTCAACATGTGGAGAGTATTTAAAGCTGTGGGAATGTATGAGATCACCCAGTCTGTGCGCAGACGGAAGAGGAAAGGTAGGAGGGTCAGGCCCTGAGGCGCAGAGTGCAGAGCTTGGTGAGATGAGCTGGAATCAACAGAGGAGACTGCGATCAGTAAGAGAACCAGGAGAACGTGCTTGGGTGGCTTGCTCAAAGTCCCTTTTATTTCCCATTCATTCCCTTGACTCTAGAAGAGATGTAGGACAGTAATAAATAGAAACTTCCTGGATGTGGACCAGTGGCTCCAAATTGTCTGGTTTACCCTCTACCCCTGCCCTGGGTCCTCTGAGACCTTGACTTTGACAAAACGAAATTTTTTTTTTTTGGTATGTGTGTTGTTTGTTTTGAGTGTGGGTGTGTATGCATAGCAATGTAGATTTTTAAAATCTGTGTCACCAATTAAGGAAGCCACAACTTCGTAATATTTTAAAGCTAATATTTATCTTGAAGAGTTTATACAGGTGAACTTATTTCTTATAGTTTTCATTTTGATTAATGTAAGAAACTTTTTTTTTTTTTTTACTGTTACCACCCACAACATTTAACATTCACATCAGACCTGTGTAAGTTACAGATTTTGCTTTAGGTTTCCCGGAATTTATATTCTTTCTCTTCAGTGCCGATGTTCGTCTTTTTCATCCTTGGACAAAGAAGGTGCTTTCCTGAAATGGGCTAGGTGTCTGGGTATTTCTTTGGAACAACGACAACAAAAGAGATGAGGTATTGGAACGGGAAATGTGTAACCTTAACATTCACTTCCTTGGTAAGAGTATTGAAGCCCTCTGCTTTCCTCTGTTACATGTTTTTTGTTTGTTTTATTTTGTTTTTTTTTTTTAAAGCATAGGCAGTCCTACCTAAGGGTTAATAGGGGATAAAATCAAAATAGTTCTAGATCTTTATTAAGAAAGGAAAAAAATGTGCCAGAAATATGAATTAGTTGATTATTGATGTAAGATTTGGGGCTCTTATGTGAGTCTTAAGAGACTTGAAGAATGTACCTGTGGTGTCCGTTACACTGGACGTGAGTCACCTGTGGCTACTGAGCACCTGAGACAGGTTATTGGTACGTGGTTTGCATTGTATTTCCGCTGTGAAGCGCTGCTGTAGATGGTGACAGCTGACCCTGAGCATTTTTAAGGCACCAGGCTCTGCTCCAATTGCTTTATGTTTTTAACTAATTTAATCTGCACAGCAGCCCTTTGAGGTGTATGCTGTTAATAGCTCCATTTTAAAGAAGACCCAACTCAAAGGCACATGGTGATAAATGGTACCCAAGGGTTTAAACCCAGAGCCTTCACATAACACATAATGTCACAAAGTAAGACTTTTTAAGTGAAAATTGCAGAACAGTAGCAAAACACATTTGTTAATATAGTATATGAGATGCTCTATTAAGTGCTTTAGGTGTATTATTTCAATATCTTACAAAAACTATGGAAAGGCACAGGCATTGTAAGTTTTGAAATTAGATTAATTTCCAGTTTCTTCATCCTATTCAAACAGGCATACATTTCAGCACAAGCTTAATTCATCTGTCCGTTGACAGTTCCCTCATCAACTTTTGGCATCTGAGAGCCCACTGAAGTCTTTCCTCACTTCTTCTTTGAACCAAGGATTCATGAAACTGAAGAATGTTTTAAACGTTGAGAAGATTACATGTCTCTAGTTCTCTCGATGAAAGATGAAAGATTTTCCTTTGTTTAGTGGAAAATTTGCCATAAATTTTTGCGTTGCACGTGTGCGGTCGTAGGTGACACTGATTAATCTCTGAGTTTCTGGCATTGATGCTGTTATAAGCTTGAGTCCAATTGTCTGTGAAATAATCCAGTTTCTTTTATGATCTCAGATAACTAAAGCACAGTATGTCAACATTCCACATGCATGGGTATGAATTACATGTCTGGTGTGTCTTAGGTTAACTTTTATTAGAAACAAACTTTAGGTAGGCTGGCCTACATACCAACATTTTTATACAGTGATTTCACCTGAAATTAAAAAAAAAAAATCTCAGTGTTCTCCATGTACAAGGTTCTGATTTTCACATTTATTGACTTGCAGAGGCTTCCCAGGGTTTCCCTGTTTGTCGGTTATTTGAAATACTAAGAGGTGGAACGGAGAGGTGGCGGATCACACGCAATTCAGCATGACTGCAACGCTAGTGGCTTTTACTTTTTATCGGTAATAGTCCTAGTACTGATTTGTGTTTTTTAGAGTGTGCAGAGTGCTTTTATGTATATTTTTATTTAATCCTCCAACAGTCTGAAACTGAGCTCCGACTCTTAAGTAGGTTATTCAAGGTGATCTGTACCCAGTAAGACTGAATCGAAGATGCAGGGCTCAATTTCAGGTCTTTGGACTTCAGCCCACTGTTCTGTTAGGCCCTGTGTGTTCTCTGTTTTATTTACATTCTAAACACTTCAAAGGCAGAGGCCTGATCTGCTTAAAAATTTTTTTCCCTTCTATCTAATAGGTGTTCTGAAAGCCATCTCGGTTGTGCAACATTTAGAATAGAGCATACTCCTTCGCAGAAGGAGAGAAGGTGGCTGTTGAGAGTTACCATGGCTTTACTTTACCATTCTCAGATGGTTTAACTTACTTCGTTCTGGTTAACTCTAAAAGAGAAGTAAACTTTCTTTGAGTAAAACCCGTTAATTTTGTGTGAAGGACTTGAATAGTGTAATTGCTAGGAATTCAGAAAATACCTTAAAGTGTTCATATTTCTGAATGACATCTTTTGACACTATCACTGAAAAAGACGTAGGACACGTAATGATAGCTAGAAACGTCTGTCAGAATCCTGAGAATGTCTCAGACTAGATCTGGTGCAACGGTCAGACAGTGGAGCTGTCTTGGCAGGCGGCCTTGGAGCCTGTGCCCTGCTCCTTCACACTCCTCCCCTGGGGTCTAGGGAAGGGACTAAAACAGAGAAGACAGGCTTGGTGGGCATGCTCTGCCCCCTACTGTACCCGCTCTTGTGAAGGAAAACCCGGGGAGACAGCTTGTACCTTCTCTAGTTAGATGAAGGCCTCTTTGCTCTTCTGAGTTCTGCTGTCGTGGCTAGCAGTCCTCAGCGGGAACCGAGGTGGCGCTGATTTTGAAATCGATCTACATCTAGGTGCACCGGTTTCATTAACCTTCGGGCATACATTTTTCTCTTGTGATTGACGCCATGCTCACAGCCGGTATGTCATGGCTTTATGTCAGATTGCTAGATTTGAAGACTTGTAAGTGGATACGTGACGGTAAACATCCAGTCTTTATATTTTCCTGTTTCCCAAGACCCCTTTATTTTTTTAAGATTAACCTTAACTGTACGGAAGGGTTTAAGGGGAACTTGTCCACCAGATAGTACTATTTTGAAAGCAATCAATTTAAAATAGGAAACTTGAATAAAGAACTTGCACTTTTTAATTTTTCTCCTGTCCATACACAAACCTGCATTGAAAATTTCCTTTTCAGCTTTGCTGCTTTGGCATATCTTTGGGTGTTAGATTTTGCTTTTTAATCATTTTTTTTCTTCCAGTTTTACTGAGATGTAATTGACATGCAGCACTGGATACTTTTGTGCGGGGAGGCAATTAGGTTGATCGATGATCGATTAACCGATTAATTGGAGGTACTGGGAGTTGAACCCAGGACCTTGTGCTTGCTAGGCACGCCCTCTACCACTGAGCTATACCCTCCCCTGCGTGTTAGATATGTGTTGCTTATGGCTCTAAATACTCAATGAGCTGCGAGGAGCCTTCTGCCAGACACAGCACCTCTGCCGCCCGTCTCCTTCCTCCCACCGGTAGTTCTTTCATCTTCCTGACTTTGCCACTCACCCCAGTTGTGTCGGCTTTATTAGAGTCTTATAATTAATCCATACCGTATTTTCAAAGACACATTTATTCTGTGGCATCAGTCACTATTTTTCATTGATGCAGTTGTGGATGTGCTGGTCCTTTGCTACCTTTATGAAACCACGTTTTGACTTTTCTTTCTGATAGGAAAGCACAAAGACACTTTGGTACCATAAATAGTAAATATGTATAAAGTCATTGTGTAACCATCCCCCCACAAAATCTTAAAACTTGGATGGGGCACTTAATTTTAAAGGGAAGAAAGAAAGAAAAGAAAGCTAAATAGACATAAGGTAGACAAGAAAAACAGTGGTACAAGATAGCATAAGGGGAAATTTTACATAATGTGCAAGCTGTTGATGGCTGGCAGATACAAGGAATAATACAGAGAACTTCTGTGTATTCTTTACCCAGTTTCTCCCATTGGTAACAGTTTGTAAAACCCTACTATCATGGCTTATCACATTTTACGTTGTTATAATGCTAATCAAAAATAACAATGAATTGATAAACTTGTCATTTGTCCTGGAATCAGATTTCATAATTGGAAGACAGAAACCTGCCTCCTAGTGGATTCTTACCAAGATGCCTCGTGTTGCTTCCAGGATGGGACGTGTTGTTTGTGTAATACCCACCACGCCCATTTGCAGGGCGCCCAGCATGTTGGCTGGGAGGACAGTGGGCATCTCATTTATCTGGGCAAAGGGCCATGTTGCCAGTGGGATTCAGGAGCAGCCAGAGTCATGAACTCTCTGAAAAGAGAGGGCGGTTTTTTTTTGTTTTTTTTTTTGTCTTTAACTTTCTTTTGCGTGTCAGCTTTATTCTCTTGGGTGGTTTCTTCCACATGTGGGTCATAAACATTGCCTCCGTAACTCCGAGAAATTATTTCTGGAGGAGGCCTGTCTAGTTTTCCATTGGTAAACTTCAAAAAAAAAAAAAAACCCAAAAACAAAAAAAGAAAGCTTAAAAAAGGGCTCTGATTGGCCCAATTATGATCATTTAAAGACCCTTGACCGATCTCAAGGCCAAGGGGACTGAGTAGGTTGCATGTGTTCCTCTAAATATGAGGACTGTTTTCAGAAATGAGGAAATTACTGTGATTTAGGTAATTACCCAATTCTTGTCAATGGTAGTGGCCTTAAAAAATTTCCAGTTAACATTGTCATTTGAACAAAATACTAGGATAGTGAATTCTGTCTCAAATTTTACAGGAGTTAGAAGTCATAATATTCATCCTCTAAACATTAGAAACATTCACTTTAAAAATTAGATACCAGGCAAGGCTATACACCACTACTGCTTAAATTCTGTATTGCTTTGGAAGGCACCTAGTCTGTGGAATAGAATATTGCCTAAGGCATAGAAGAGCTAAGACTTAATTTTGTTTCTTTCCTTCTATAATGTATTGATGTGATTTTCCCACATGAAAATCCTAAATAATCTACAGAGAATTTACTAGAAATAAGAGTCTAGCCAGGCTGATGGATATGCATGAATTCTGTTTCTGTGCACCATCTCAAAATTGCAACAAAAGAGTAAAATACTAAAGAATTTCTTAACTCAACAAAGAATGTACAGAACTTTTATGTGTGAAATTACAATGCTCTATTTTAAGATATTAAAATAGAACTAAATAGAAAAACAACACAGTGAATCAGTTAAAAAGAATGATTTTAACCAACATTCTCTCCCCACCCCGAACTATACTAGAGAGTTTCACTGTAACAATCTAAGCAATTTAATCAACTTTTTACTAGCGTGGTGGTGAACCACAGGCCAGTCCTGAAGATAGTGTGTTTCCTTTTTTCTTTTGGGAAATGTGGTCACCCTGTGAAGACCTTACTTTAACCAGATTTCCAAACTTCTGCCAAACCTTTGGATCTAAGATATATTCAACAACAGAAACACTGCTCTTTGAAAAATGGATGTAACTCTTCATGCCTAACTAAGTTAGTGGCAGAAAAGTGTTCTCCGTAGTAATTATTGTATTTCCGTTTAAGTCTCTCACGGTAAAATAGACGATCCCCACTGATGTGTGACCTTTAATTCTGTTCGCTTTCTATTTCACCCACAGTGTAATTTCTGCTGGCCACACATAACGGAATACTGTTTAAGTGATGCAAATAAAATGTGTTTTCCCTAGTCAGCGTGAAATCAGAACACAAAGTTGGGAAAGTCTCAATTCCAGTTAATTGTTGACATAAAGTGAAGCACTAAGCTTCTCTGGATTTTGTTTTCTTTTTTTATAAATGAAGAACGTTCTGTGCTTCCCAGAGTGTGAAATGGAAGCCACCAAGCAGTGTGGTAGATATTAAACACCATGTGAATGAACATCGTACATGTCAGTGCTTCCATATTGATTTTAAAGTGTATTAATGAAAGAACACTCTGGATTTAACAGGAATTACTGCTTTGCAGGCAGCTTACTGAAGGAAGTGGATCAATTTGTAGGGAAAAATGTAGGACAGGGATGTGGCCAAAATCATGGAGGTAGTGTCTGGGTGACCGAAAATTGGGACTCCATGGAATAGGTGATACATATACTTTCAATGTTTTTGAATTTGATTGTCTACTCTGACTGTGTACTCAGCTGGCCACAGCTGATGACCAGTCTCCAAGTTCATCACTTCATTTATGGAGCTTATATTAAAAAAGAGAACTATATCCAAAGCTATGTGGTCTCTCTTCAGTTTCTTATGGAAGAATAAGCCTTCATTTAGTGAACACATTAGTGATGGGATAAGCTAGGTTCTGGTTACATCTTATGCTAAAAGATTGACACCGTCAATTGTAGAATTTGGGTACCTTTATAAACAAAGCAGGTGGTGGACCAGTATGTATAGCATGATTTTTTTATTTACAAAGCAAAACTTAAGTAATTTTCTTTTTTTACATTTAAATAGTTGGGAAAGATGGCAGTGATTTATTCAGCAAGTACTGATTTTCTTCTCCAGGAGCTGAGAATATAGCTGTGGGCAAAAAGAGTTCCTGTCTTCTAGTTGGCAGAGAGAGACTTGCCCAATAATCGAGTCAGTATGTATTATCAGACGGTAACAGGTGCTCTGGACAGAGGAGTAGGAGGGAGGGTAGGTGGGGAAGAGGGTGGTAGGTGTGTTTTAATGTAGGGTAGTCAGAGAAGCCCTCGGTGATTAGGTGTCACTTAAGCTGAGACCAGACAAGAGAGAACAGTTAGTCCTGCCGATCTCTGGTGGAAGTTCTTTTAAGGTAGCTCAGACAACCCAACAGCAAGTGCAAAGGCCCTGAGGCTGGAGAGGGTTGGGGTGTTTGAGGAACAGCAATGAGGCCTGTGTGGTTAAAGCACAGGAGCAAGTAGAGGGTACAGCTGGACGGTTATGTCCTAACTAGGGATACCAGTCGGAAGGCTATTTTAGTATTTTAGTTATTTGCACCAGGATGAAGGCAGTGGAAGCAATCAGATTCTGGGCTAATTCTGTAGGTGATGCTAACAGGATTTGCTGATGGATCCGATACGGATTGTGAGAGAGAGGAGGCAACCGTGCCTCGCAGACAGGGCTTCTCCACCTCAGCGCTACTGACATTTTGGGCCTGATAAATTTCTGTTATGGAAGTCTGTCCTGTGCCTTGTAGGATGCTCAGTGAGGTCGCTGGCCTCTGCACCCCTGATGCATTCCTTCCCCTTCCTCCCAAGTTATGACAGCAAGCAGTGCCTTCAGACGTTTTATTCCCTGAGGGGCAAAGTTGACCTACTGAAAACCACTTACCTAAGGTTTTTGGTCTGATGGAATCCTGAGGTGTAGTGATCATCAGGGGAACAGGTGTGGTGGGTGTGATCATAAATTTCTTTTCAGACATGTTAACTGTTAGTCAACTGGAGCTGCTGAGTTAGGAGTCAGGGGAGGAGTCAGGGCCAGATTTAGAAGTCATCAGCATGTAGGTGGTGTTTAAGTCTACTGTTGGGGTTGGATGAGATGATGCAGGGAGCTGGTCAGGTGATGAGATGTAATTGACAAAACTGTAAATATGTAGAGAATTGTGAGTTAATGATTTCTAGAACTGATTCATTAAATATTAACTTTGTGTTGTTTCAATCATGGTAAAATACACACAATGGATTTTTTCACTTAGGATAATGTCCTCAGCGTTTGTTCTTGTTGTAGCATGTGTCAGAATTTTTCCTTTTTAAGACTGAGTCATATACCATTATATGTATATACCTCATTGTATTTATCCATCCATCCGTTGATGATTTTGACTATTGTGAGTAATGCTGCTATGAATATGGCATGTAAGGTTTTCTTTGAGACCCTTCTTTCAGGCCTTTTTAATTTTTTGAGGAACCACCGGACTGTTTCCCGTAGTGGCCGCACCATTTTACGTTCCCACCAGCAGTGCACAAGTAGTTCACTTTCTCCACATCCTGCCTAACTGCTACCCTAATGCCTGCCGTTTTCTGGTTTTTTGACCGTAGCCATCCCAATGGGTGTGACAACTTTAGGATGTAACTTCGCTTTGAGATGTGGTTGGCATGGGTGGGATATATGCTTTATATCCATGAATTTACAGGGTTAGCAGATAGTCACCATTTCCTGTTGCTTTAAAACAGTCACTGTTTCAGAAGACACCGATGTTGATAGAAACTGTGTTATCACACTGTTTGTGATAGGGCAGACCACATCAAAACATCAAAAAGAATTTTTTTTTAGCCTGTGTTTTAAGTTGTTACATGATCAAGAAAGATGATCACTGTGGAAACAAGAGTGTAATCTAAAGTATGTTTACACAGTGGATAATTCAGTCTTTCGAAGCTTCATTATTTTAATTGGCAACAGTTAGGTAACTGCAATTTTCTTTACCTTTTATTCTTTTCAGGCAGAGGTTTGAAAGGTTTTACTGCCAGCTCCAGCAAGCAGGCTATAAAAAAATTGAAATAGTTTGATACTTTCATGCAAACCTCTTTGTTGTTGTAACTGGAGCCTGAGTGGGGCCGAGATGCCGCAGTGGGGGATGATCGAAGTGGGGGTTTGGGCTGCTTCGCAGGGTCTGACCGTGGCCTCGTTGGGCATGTGGTGACACGCGGAAGGGTAGGCCTGGAACAAAAGGAAGATAAGTCCGCAAGAGAAACAGCTGTTGCACAACACTGGCAGAGTTCCACCCGGCCAGAGCTTCAGGAAGCCTGTCTCCTCAGCAGTGAATCAGGCAGTGGGTAGAGATGCGAGGGCTGGGCCTTGAGGGCAGAGTCACTCGCAGTTGGGTGAGAGCAGGGATTCTCGACCTGGCACTGTTGACATTTGGGGCAGAATGATTCCTGGCTGTGAAGGGCTGACTTGAGCATTACAGATGCTCTGCAGTATCTCTGTCCTCTACTAAAGGCCGGTAGCAGACATCTGCCCCGACGCCACCCCGCTGGACAAGCCAAGATGTCCCCAGACACTGCCGCATAGCTCCGGTTGAGAACCAGTGGACTGGGTATTCCCGAGGGAGCTGTTTCTAATGTATCCAGTAGGATGATCCTTAACACGATCTGACTTATTATGGTAAACTGGGGGTGCTTCTCGGTCTCCTCTCCTGGACTGCGTGAATTCTCAACTCCTCTTTCGTCCCTATCCTTGTCCATCATATACTTGAAGCTCAGGAAATGGTTCCTGAATTGAATTCAGATGAAGTGTTTTGACAAGTGTAATCTTCTCCAACTTGATTATAAATTTCTTTAAGTCAAATAACAGTCTGTACATGTTTGTAGAATAAGTAATGGTGCTTAACCCTTTCCTGTCTGCCAGACACGGTGTTAATGAGCACTTTGCTTGCACACGGTTATTTAATTGTCACATTGACTGCAGGAGCCAAGTGACAGTATTGTCCTGACTTTACAGATGGAAAAGTTGAGGCCAGCCTATTGTTGATGTTTGTAAGCAGCAGAACTGGAAATTTAACCTGTATCCAGAAGCGCAGCTCTAAACCGCAAACAGGACTGCCTTTCTAGCTGGCTCCATTCCAGACAGTTCGCAGGGCCTTGCGTAAGGTGTTCGGTAAATAGCTACATGGAACCAAGCCGATAGTGTAACCATCTGTCTGTAGGAATGGCATCAGCGTTCCAGCTCGGCATGTCAAGAAGAGCTTTCATTGCTTCCCAGTAATTGCTTGTGTGAAACAATAACTTCAAACATTAACAAACATTCCTATTAGCTCCAGTAGACAAAGGGCAGGTCTACCATGGGGAGACCACAGGAGAAGGGAATTACCTTGCCTGAAAGAGGCTGGGAATGCCTGCTGGTCTACCTCTCCATGCACTTCTGCCCACTCCTGCCATCCTGCCTCCTGGATGTTACCTGGTTCACTTTCTTTACTTTTGTTAGCTTCTCGATCAAGGACCAACATGCATAAGTGCAATCACCCATTACCCGTTATTCACCCATTATCATTATTGTAGCACAGAGGCCATCAGATGATGAGTGTGTAGGAAATGAATAAAGCAAGTGTCTGTTCTGAGGTGCTGAGTTACTGGTGGAGCTGTCCCTAAATCGTGTCAATAATGTACCAGGTGGTGAATGCTAGAAGACTTGCCCAGGTGAAGTGTTAGGAGGATTCAGAAGAGGGAGAGGTGGCTTGTAGCTGGAGGGATGTGGAGGAGACAGCATCTGCGCCAGGTCTGAAATGATACTTGCCAGCAACAGCAGATGGAGGAGAAGGGGGAGGCAGGAAGGGAATGCCGGGTACAGGCAGGTGTGGGGAGGAAGGACGTTCAGCTGAGCTAGCCCTTCCTGGGGTGAGTATCAGAGAATGTATTCATCGCAAAGGATAGACTTAAATGTGCTTTTGTAAATGAGAGCTTGTTTGCAAACAGGAAAATGCCAGGCAGACTGACACGTCCTGTGTGACTCAGGGTGCGCTGGTTCTTTGGTCTGTGGGAAGCTGCCTGTGGGAATATCTGAGAGAGTGGACCCTTGGTATTTGGACAGGATTTCAGCCAGACCGTACGGAGGTGGCAGAGCTGGTGCTGTGACAGGAAAGAGAGCATGAGCAAATGCAGGGAGATGGCAAAATATGGGTGGCTTTGATAGGAAAGACTTGGTTTGTATGAAAGGGTAGGAGAAACAGATCCACAGGACGGAAAACCCAGAAGAGAGGTGAGGAGTTTGGACGCAGTTCAGCACACAGTAGGGTTTCAGGGAGCATTTTCAGTTGACATGATCAGAGCTGGAGAACCTGGCTTGTCACTCCCTCAGCAGCAGGGCTTCGATTCATTTTTCCATTCGCAACACTTAGCAAGGAACCCTGATGGCTAAATGCGTAGTGGATTAGTCAGTTTTATGGGTTGTATCTAGAACAGATCACAGAAAACCAGAGGCAAGCCAAGTTAATTATGAGGTCCTAAATGCTAACTCTACTAGTGGAGATGGACAGGAAGGGATGGAAGGAAGTGGTGGGTGGAAAAAGAATTTAAGGACCAAGTCCTGATTGTGTGGGGGGAAAGGGCAGCCGGTTACTTAGAGGTTGGGGATGCCATTGCATGTGGAGGGAATGCTGGATTGGGGAGGGTGAGGCGATGTGTGGAGTTTAGCTTGGGATGTTCTAGGAGAGACATCCCAGCGTGATGTAATGGTTAAGAGCACAGAGGGCGAAGTGAGTGGACCGCCTGTCTGATTAGCCGCGTGTGACCTCAGACACAGTAACATTTCTGCGAGTCAGTGTCCCCGTTAGTAATAGACCACCCCTACCAGTGTAGGATTAACTGAATTATTTGTAAAGTTCTGAGAACAGTGCCTGCTACATTAAGGCAATATCATTATTTGTTAAATAAAGTCAAATTACTGTGGAGCTTTTCAAATCTGTATCCAGATTTGAAAAATACAGAATAATGAAGAGGATTAAGGACAGAACATAAGTGACTTGATTTTTAAGCCAGTGAGCTACTTTTTTCTTGATATTCAGGAACTTTCGACTAAAGAATATTGCTTTGGAGTTTAGCAGCACAGGATTGCTTTTCTATCCTTGGCGTTTCCCATTTCTTTTTGAATATTAATACTTGGGTATTTTTATATGATTTCTCGATTTTTCGTGGATAATTTTTGGTGCAGGGTCCTGCTCTGCCGCTAGTGCTGCCAAGACTCTTGGGAGCAGTGGGCGTGAACAAACAGCAAAGCCACAGTCAAGTTTCGTGTTCACATTGATGGTCCCTAGACAACCCCTGTTAGTTAGCAGAGGATGGTGTTCTTTCCCCTGATTTTGCGGGTATCTCTTAATTTGTAAAGACACCACTTTCACACGTGCTTCGGGGCTACCACTGAGGTTACTGGGTAGTTCTGAAGTGGGGAGTGTTGTGATAGGGTGAGCCGGAGACAGGTACAGACCAGAGTCCTAGTGTGATGTCCTCAGGTGTTTCAAGGCTGCCGTGGCCCCTTTGCCCACTTTGCTGAATGTCAGCTGGAGAACATTGTTCTCAGCTGTAGAGAGACGCTTGAGTGATCCTTGCTGCCATCTCCCTGGCCATTTGGAATGTTACTGAGAGGAGGAGGCATCTATTCAAATTTCCCTGGAAAGGTTCAAAGAGGCCTTAAAAAGAAAAGGGGCTTCAACTTAGATCATTCTTTAAAAAGACGTTTTTCCAATTTAAGAAGGAGAAGTTAAATTATGTTTATTATAGCTAATGGGTCAGTTTGCGTAAGTCAAATTTATGATGTCACAGAGCTGTGTTTGGGTATTATTTGAACCCATCAGTGCTCCATTTTGGTACAGTGGGACCCTGTGTACTTGGTATATAGACAAATACTTGGGATTTAGAATGTATTTTGACTTTTTTTTTTTTTCAGTAAGGTAGAGGCTTAGAGTGGTTAGTTCATTACTTTTGCAATGTATTGTTGGTTATGTCTAAAGTCATTAAATATGAGTATAACTGTTGATTATAGGTCCAGGACAGAAAGGTTCAGTGTATGATTTCCAGGAATAAGTTGTAACCAACGCACAGGTTGTCTGTGTTTTGGAAGATAACTCTTTTGATTAATTTATCAGTTATCTTTTTTTTTAAACTTTTATCTTTAAAACATTTTTATTAAGCCCATCCCTTTCTGGCTCTGAGGGGAGATGTGAGAAAGGATTTGACCTCACCTCGGAGGATGGCTTACCGTGTAGTTACAGACAAAAGCCCCATGCAAGCATGGGACATTTGGAAAGCACTTGTGAGGCTGTGTAAGTACAAGGGGGTATTGGAAGTGGAAAGAGACCTTGTGGTGACCAGGACTGGGTAGGATTTTGGCTCGAAAAGGGCAGGTGGATTCTAGGCTCTTTCGGGTGGGAGGAGCCAAGGCCCTGAGGAAACAGGGAACTTAAACGTGTTTGGTAATGAGCTTTGCCTCCTAGAGCAAAGTGTCGGCAAGGGAAAGAAATGACAGTGTGACTAGAGCAAGGCTTCTTTGTTATGTGGCGTCGACTGAAAAAAAAAAAAAAAGCACAACATGAGAGTTGTAAGTTAAGTTTTATTGGGGGCAAAATGAGGACTGTAGCCCAGGAGACAGCCTCCCAGGTACTGAGGAGCTGCTCAGAAGAGGCAGGGGAAGAGGAGCAAGGACACGTTTTCGGTTGCTGCTGGTCACAAGGGGCATCTGTCTCCACGAATGATTTTAGTGCTTTTCTAGATAAGAGAAGATGCAAGAAATTGGGCTTATGAAACCATCTCCTGAAGATATCTAACTATCTGAAGGCCTGCTCAGCCAGTTTTCCCCAGAGCCCAGAGCGCCTCATTCCCGATCTCCACCCTGAACTCCTCTCAGGGAGTGTTGGAGGTCAGCGGCTGCAGTGGCTCGTGACTTCATCCTTGTAGAGGCAGATGGCGAGTGACAGTTTTTAGTTGACAGTCCTTCGGAAATACCATCTCCGAGTTTGCAGATCACCAACTTTTGAGTGCTGGTAGGCTGTTGCGGGAGGACGGAGCTTGTATGATTTTTGGCAGCCTGTTCAGAGCAGTGACGGAGTCATCCCTTGTTCCGTCAGTAGGACTAAGACGTGACTGTACAATTGTGCTTGTAAGCCTGAGCAAGTCACTTTCCTCCTTTCCTCTCCCCCTTCCCCCCAAAAAAGAGTAAAAGGTAAAAGAAAACTGAAGAAGCAGCAGACATCTCTCCCTTTTATTGCCTTTTTAAAACTCAACTTAGTTATCGTTTTTACTGTCTTCTTTTTTTATGTAATGCTTCCTTTTTATATATTTACATGACTTTTCCTTCCGACACAGTTTGAAGCAACACTTTGTTATGACCCCTGAAACAGCTTGCACAATGTGTTCGCGCGCATCATTCTTATTTTACCATGTTCTAAACCGTTGTCCTTCAGTGGTAACTTAGGGGTGTTTCAAGGGGTTATTGATGGGGTTATTCCTAATGACTCTATAGCTTAAATGATTTTCAGAGGAGGAACTGTATGCTCTTGATTTCTTTATCTAGATAGATACTCCCCGGATGGTGAATACCCAGTGCGTGTCCTTGGAAATACAGAGAAATGTATACATAAAGCATTTGACTGTGTGAAATTGTTTCCCCCTTTGCCTAGATGATAATCCTTCTACAAGACTTAGGTAGGGTCAGGAACTCATCTAGAGGTGGGTATCTGATACTCTTTGAGTTGAGGCTACATAATTTTCCACTTGTCCAGAACAGAAATATTGTCAGTAATTTGGCCCTGGAATAAAAATTGGAATTTCCTCAAAGTATAATCTTAAGTCATTTACAAATTTGAGGGTGTATCTAGAAAAATTTGAGAACTTACGATGGTTGAGTATTTGTCAATACTTTTTGTCCTTTGTTTTTCTGTTATTATTGCCCAGATAAATTTCTGCTGAATCACTGCATTATACGGGTCCGTGGTGAGTAGGGGCATTAAGTTTTATAATAGTAACAAAACTGATTACTATTTTTTTCAGTGTCATTTTCCATAATTCCATTGCTTTTTTGTTGTTTAAAAATGGTTAGTTAGATCTTACTTCCAGATTTCTTTCTGAAAACTCTTTATCCTTCCATGTCCTCAGCCATGGTGGAAGTGATTGAATTATTTCCACAGCATTTGTACACTGTGGTGATTTAATCTGAAAGACTTCCAGATACTCTGAGAAGAGCAGTTGTCTATCATAAAATGCTTATTAGCTCTGTGCCTGTATGAACTGTGTGGTCTCATTCTACAGTGTGCACAGTTCTTTTCTCCCCAACAGATGAGTAAGTTTTGCAGTCGATAGGCATAGCTACTTAAGACCAAAGGGTGAGAGATCTTTAGATAATTTAGTAGCAGCAGAAACTGCCCTCCAAGGATGAATGAACACGTTCATTGGTGCGTAACAGTCTTTGATACAAAAACTATGATTTGCTTTGTTGGTCAGAAGTGAAGGAGGGTTTGAGAAGTAGCGTGACCACTGGAAGTCCCAACTGGTAGAGGAAGAGCCTGGCACCCAAACAGGTGACAGTCACTCCGCCGGTGGGGGCTATAGCTGTGACCGGAGACGTCAGTTTTCCAGCTCTTTCTTCCCACTGGACTGGACCGTTTCAAAGCTCTATTTTTCTTCCAGGAAACTATGCTCTGGCAAATTAAATGTAGATATTAAGCTCGAAGTCCCAGACAGTGGGTAGGGTCACACTAAAATCTTTCTGTGAAGAAAGCATTAGAGTCCAGCTTATACCTTTGCAGTCAGGGAGCACAGTGTGTTTCATTTAATTTGGTTTGTTTTCCTAGAAACCTTACGTAAGATCTTGCCCTGAAGGACAAGGTGCAGGATTGTCTCTTTTGTTCTGCCTTTTCCCCGGGCTTCTCCGTGTTCATGGTGGACCACCTCTTGATCCGGAGGCTTCTCAGGGATACGGGTATTTCAGAGCTGTCTCAGTAACCAGAGTTAGTGTAGACGGTGTGACGGTCTATTTTTCTTCTTTTCTTGGCGTCCCTCTGCCAAATTTATGTGATGGAGGGGCTCACACTACGTCTGGTTCAGCTTTATATTACAGAGGCTGTGTCTGGTTGAGGGCTGCAATTCCCTGGTGTCTTAATTGGCCAAAACACCCAAATCACCATTTTAATCCAAGTATTACGAGAGGGTATGTTTTCTTTGGAGTGTTCTGCAAGCCCTTGAACTAAGCAATAGCCATTGAAGTCTGAGATATTTTTCTAACTGGAAAAAACCCTCTTTTATTAACCCTTCACTCATGAATCTTGCAGATTGTCCATTTAAATATTGCGATTATTAGGTCATAGGATATAACCATGCTTTGTCTTCATAAGTACTGTCCTCCTTTGAGAGGCTCTACATTTGGTCCTGTGATGAAGTCATTGGTCAAAACAAGGAATTGCCTCTAATAAATGGTCATTTTTGTTCCTTCAAAACCACACCCATGCTTGAAGATTATAAATGTCATTTTTGAGGGTATTTGAAAAGAATATTCTCCTCCGAGGATGATTTCAAAAGCAGCTCATACGACTTAATAAGAAACAACCAAACAACCCAATCCAAAAATGGGCAAAAGACCTAAACAAGCAATTCTCCAAGGAAGACATACAAATGATCAATAGGCACATGAAAAAATGCTCAAGATCACTAATTATAAAAGCACATTCTAAAACAAAGATTTTCAATAAGTAAAGCATTGCTGGAAAAAATAAGGACGTCATTTAGCCAAGAATTTAACCACTAGTTTATTCGAGTCTGTTGTAATTAAGACAACTTTTGCACACTAAGCGTGTCTGAAGACAGGCAGGGCGGAGGGAGCGTTGTAACCTTTGGAAGTGAAGCTTGAGGGCAGCGTGTCTGTGAGAAACCTCCCAGGATTGCGTTCAGTTGTTGTCCAGCTGGTAGGTGGCCACGTCTCTTCTGCACGTGCTTACGTTGACTGTGTGGTCTGCCCTTGGCCTTTTTTCTCCAAGTTAAAGTTCACTGGTGCTGACTTTCAGGCTGCCCTCATTGTTTTTCAATCACAGCCTGCTAACAGCTCAAGTCCTTTCCACTGAAAAAGGGATGACAGGAAAGGTTAAGAGACACAGTTTAGAAATGAGAGTGAAAGGACAGGGAGGCATGAATATTTCAAAGTGTCAGAGTGTGGAGAATATCGCCCTAGCTCCTATGCACTCTCTCCAGAAGGAATGCAGATCTGGGAAGCACAGGAATCCAGTAACGTGCTGCGGGGATGATGGTGGCTCTTTGTGAGCTCTTTTATGCAGCTTGATGCAGAGAAAAGAACATAGAATGTCTCAGCATCCGTTATTTCAGCTGAGACTCTGCCACCGATCAGCTGTGTAATTGTAGAGGTTGGACTTGATTTTGGAGTCCGTGCGCTTTAATATTGGGGCTTTAAGTAATTTCCCTCCCTGCGTCATGAGTTTTCTATACACTTAAATAATGTCTGTGAGAGCAGTTTGAAATATGAGACGTTTTGAATAACATGTAACACTCTGTTGTATGTTGTCCTGGTTTTGTTGTCATTGCTTACTGGTTTGTTTCCCGTTCTAAGCTATAAGCTCCCTGAAGCTGAATTACGTGTTTCAGAAGCCTTAGCCCATGGTGAGCTAGGCTCAGTCATTTTGATGAGTGACTATTTCCATAAATGAGCTAATAGGGAAACAAAGGAAAACAGTTATGAGGATCTGGGGTATTGCACATTAATCACGAGAAATGATGTAACTGAAAATAATGGTAATGGAAGTGCCTTTCGGAAAACATTTGGAGCATTGTTTTCATAAAATTAAGAATGGATAGCTCCTGGAAAATTGAAATACTTTGTAATTCATCAACTAATGTGGACTGACTACTCTTATTTAATAATTGCTAAATAGTGTAAACTCAGATTTTTGGGGGGGGGATTTCTTTCCATTTATTTAGATCTTAAATTTCAACTCAGATTTTAAATGGTATTTTGTGTTCATATTATGTACTATGTTTGTTTCTTATATGATACCTTGTATCTTACCCAGTTGTATGTTAATTCTGATGACATTTCGGAGAAGAGGGCATACCCATTTAAGTATATAAAGGGTTGACACAACTGTAATTTAGCTTCATAGAGCAATTGAAAATTTCCCAGTAAGTCTTTGGAAAAAGTTAGCTCTAAACCCGTTAAATGTAATGACATTAAAGTGTTTTGCTTATATCAGCTCTCCGAATAAAAACAACAGAATTTTTATTATATCAGGAAAAAAACCCCACTTTTACCATTCCCTTTCATGCCTAATTTGTTTGTAAGGAATGACTGGATCTTGGCATCTGGCATGTGTTCTCAGAACAGAGAGCCCAAGGATGGTACCTCTCCTTCTCTTGTGCTGTGTTGCCCGCGCGTACAGTCCTTTTCTGCGTGGATGAGGTGAGGGTGCCGTGTGTGTTACGAGGTAGCATGCTCCTTAGATCTGCTTCCGAGTGCTACTCCCAGATTTCTTCTGTTCGTCATTCTTTCGCTGCCGCGGTCTTTACAAGTCCAGCTTGTGTGGGCACGTACCCGCCTTCAGTGTGCCTGTGTTTTGTGGCTTCAATTTAGGCAACGATTTTTGTGTTTATTTATTTATTTGGAGGTGCTCAACTTTGCCAGAGAGCTCAGCGCGTAACAGGTTGAGGAGAACCATGCGGTGACTGAGATGCTGTGATTGTCAAATGTTTCACTTCACTGGAGCCTTCGATCTCTACATTAGAAGCTTCCCTCCAGGATTAATGAGTCTAAGTGATGGATGCGTTATGTTTATTCTAGCTGGTGAAGGGCTGTTTCTTTCAGATGCTTCTCTCTCTCTCTCTCTCTCTCTCTCTCTCGTTCTGTCTCTCTCTCTCTCTTTTTTTGAGAGCATGGCATTGAAGGAATCCACCTAACATTGATGCCAGGGTTTTAATGATTCTGTGCAAAGTATTTTAAGAAAATATTTGTGTGGCTTGCTGTAGATACATCCTATCATTTCCTTTTGGGGAAACACATGAATAATAAGATGGCTATTGAATATTTATGTTATCCGTTTTGTGGCCTTTCTGTAGTTTAATTCTGAAATTCTAAACTGACCGCTCCTGTTAACTAAGAATGCTTCTGAATATATCTAGCCCCTCTGTACACATCCCCTTTAAATTAGAGGTGTGTTTTCTGGATATCCAAATTAACCTTCGTAGTATTAGGGACAATAGCATTAGAAAGTAATTGATAATTACGCTGAAACATTTCATACTCAAGACCAAACAGATGTAAATTTGGACCACTGGTGGCCATCACTGATGTCTGTCATTAAGAATTTATTATCTTGTATTTCAGTAAGCTGAGTTTGTGTAGCTTTTAGCGGCTTTTGAGTATTAATAAAATTGTATTAATAGTAAGAGCTCATGTTTTCTATGTTTACTGCACCAATTCTCAGATTCCACGATTTCCAGACCCTCAGAGTCCTTTTTCTCACCTGGCAGTTTTCAGGAACCCCCAGGGACTGTCTCCTACATTTCCAGGGAAATAATCTGCTGATGTCAGCTCCGCCTCTCTGGAGCGTGCCGTTCTTTCTGTTGCTCAGCTGGGAAGCATGTTTTGCTATCAGGGCCCTATCCAGAGGTGAGATAAGAGACCGGGCCACAGATTTTCAGAGGAAGTTTGCGAAAACTAACTTCACAATTCTTAGATTCCACGTGGATGAAAGAGGGTGGCCATGGAGGGAGGGTTTTGTGAGAGAGATTCCTTGGCTGAACTTGGCAGTGAGTCTTGCGTCCTCACGTAGAGCGGTGGGGGACTCTCAGTGGAACCAATGACTCTTGATCTGATTTTCCTTTAGTTACGGGGACATGGCGGTCTGGTACCCAAATCATGCTTTAGGAAGTGGATGTAGCCTGTGACACATGGAACAGACAGCTGATCCTGCAGGGCAGTGACTGCGTTTCTAATTGGTTGCATATCAAAGGTACACGAATGCCAAGATCTGTGGGGGAACCCAGCATGGAAATGTTTACTTGCAGTCATTTACAAAAGGGATCATGCCAACAGAGGAGGGACTCCAGCAGTAAGAGGCTGTAGGTATGCTTCTGGGTCTGGAAGCTGAGGAGGGTCAGGAGCGATTAGCCAAAGGAGAGACACTGCCGTATTAGGGAAGCCATGAGTAGGGGGTTTAGGGGGTGAGTTTCTGAATAACCTGTATAAATACCCAGAAGAGAGAGTTAGTTTTAGCCACTTCCCTGGCCCGAGAATAAGAGTCTTTTGTTGTTAAGTATCAAGTGAGAACTTTCCTACCCAGTAACCCAGTCATCCTGGAAAATGGTTATTAACAGAAAGAAGTCAATGGAAAATGAGGTATGTGGAAAAGAAGCCAGCTAGCGCTGACCCTTTACAGAACCTAGGTTCTCTCCTGCACCAGCGTGGAGTGGGTGGGTAGGGGATTTAGAGACTCTGATTTCCTGAACGTCCAGAAGAGCCATGGGGACTGCCCAGAGCCCCATCCTGAGAGCAGATGTAGGGCTGTACCCACTGAGCGGATTTGGAGGGACACCGGGAGGTGAAAGTCAACTGGCTCTTAACGTGACATTCCAGGAGTCCTGCTCTCAGGGTACCTGCTGTTGTATCAGCCGTTATCAATCTCCAGATTTCTCACTTGACCAAAGCTGGTTTGTAACCGTTAGTGGCAAAGCATGTGGGTGAGACCTTTCTCCCTTTATCTTACATCCTCTAAAAGGACCCCAGAGAAGTTTTGTTTTATTTCCTCAGTGCTTTGTAAAGTTCAGTTGAAGATGAACTTTTTAGTGCTATTTTAATTTCAGGCTTTCAGAGCTGAGCCAGAGACAGATTTGAGAAATTGCTATCATGCAGGCTGTACTCAGAAATCTCATACAAGCTTGCATTTTTGTAGTAGAGTACATCTCAGTTTTAAATATGCAACGCATGTGCACTGTCTCACCAAGGAGAGTAGATAGTATGTAACATTTCCCAAGCTTACTAGCTTTGTACTGATCAGATGCTCTTTGGAAAGCACTGTCCACGAGGTAGCGACAAATTCAGGAAGGCGGTAAGTAAAAATACCAATTTGATAGTGGCAGTTTAGGAAAGTATGCCATGCCACTTAAGATTAGTATTGTCAAGCTGGGACTGTCAGTTGAAGAGCTGCGCTTTTCTCTTTCTGCCGTGAACAGAGTGCTTGCTACTGAACTTGTATGTAGCAGCGTCAGAGCCAACTGATCACGTATTAGAAATGCAGCATCTTGGGCTTGGCCCAGACCCACCGAACGAGAACCAGCAGTTTAACAAGATCCCCAGGTGTTTCTTGTGCAGTTTCAAGTCCGAGAAGGCCTGATCTAGAGAATAACATCTCAGATCATCTCTGATACCCACATTCTTGTCAAACTGTTGTCTGGGTAGAATTTTCAGCTTTTGATGGTCAGAGAATGAGCCAGTTATCTACTTGGCTTAGTGCCAGTTATAACAATAATGTCACACAGTGAGCTGTCATCTGGCATTGTTGAGAAGTGGTGTTCAGGTGGACGGTTTGTCAGCTCCCACAAAGGCAACATCCTGCGCGGAGCAACCTCAGTGGCACCACAGGGTACTGTTTCAGGACCAGAGGGAAAAAGCAGAGGGAAACATTTTTCTTGGAACATAATCTTTTTTTTTTTTTCCCTTCTCAAAATATCATGAGTAATGGGTGAGGCAGAGGAAATATAGGAGATGGGTCATACTTTAAAAATTTTTTTAAAGATAATTTGACCTGATTTAATAAAGTGCTTGCAAATTCTATTAGCTGGAAATTTCTGTGCTTACATTTTGGAATCGTATCTGCTCTGATGGAATCTTTTTTTCCACTATGTTCTAATCATGTGATTTTGGGCACGTTACCAAAGTGCCCCAAGCCTGAGTTTCCATATGTCCCAGCTAGGATCAGTAACACCTACTTTGCAAGGCTGTTATGAAGATTAAACAGAGGAGTGTACCCTCTAAGGGAAGGCTCTGTTTACTGTCATCGGTGTTCTGAAAATCATCATTACGTTATTAAACAGGGTTTTAGTCACACGATGGGTTTCTGAGTTCCTGAAAGGAACACACAAAAAACACTAAAAACACAGAACTGACTTAATTTGAAAGGAATCATCCACATTATTGGGGCATTATAGCATTGTAGTAGAAAAATTAGTTAATAGGTTTTTTTTTTTTTTTTTTAATTCATGAGAAAACCTTTGTGTGTGAGTGACTGCTGAGTATTCCGTAAGCACAGGTGGCCTTTGGGAAGCTCACGCTCCAGCCGTCTGAGCGGCGGCTGCTGCTGTGGAAGATGGGGTCCTCCTGGTGGTCTTGGTCCTCTTACTGATGCTGCAGGTGGAGAGTTCCTTGTCTCTGCTGCCCCCTTGGTGCCAGGGCACGATGACCTGGAGGTGGCGAGTCTCTGCTCTGCCTGACCCACTGGGAAAAGGGGGAAAGAGACATTCCCAGCTTAAATCCGTCAACTGTAAATGGTTTAAATGCGCCAAGAACTAATTTGAGCACATGGCAAATATATTACTGCAGTGGGAAAATGCATCCTATGCTCTAATCATACTGGAAGATCAAAACTGCCATGGTTGGTGAACTTTTAGGACAAAATCCACTTGGAAACTGAGGAATCTCTTTTTTCCTCATGGCTCAAATAAGCCATTTCACAGAGGATTTGGATTTTAGTGGACTTGGAAGTTGGCCTCTTGTTGCCTCCATCAGGTCCCTTACCCCAGCTGCAGCTCCAGCTCTAAGCCCAACCTGATAGTCGGCCCTCTTGCCACAGGTGGCTTTGTGAGCGCACGGCCAGGCCGTCCAGCGTGTGACACCCCCCCGGCTGGCCGCACAGCCTCAGCTGGCGTAGTTGGGCGCACGACAGGGATCTGGGTCTGGTTGTGTGGGCAGAGGCGTTCTCTTTACTCTGCTGGGTGTGAATGAGGGAGCTTCTGGTCTCCTGATAGCTCTGCCACAGGGAGCTGTGCGAGAAAGCTGACATTCTGAGCCCTGGAGAGACTGGAAGAACCGGGATCTTTGATGATATCTTTGAATTTCTGGATTAGCCAAACCTGAAACTTCTCCTACCCCTCTGTCTCCTGTTTCGTGGACTGATACGTTTCTGTGTCCCATAAACCACGTCAAATTGGGTTTTCCATTTCTTGCTTTAAAACCTGGTACCTGATACAAGAATTGGAATGAAGTCCTCCGAACACCACATGTGGACAAAATCTTTGCAGATCTAGTAATACAGAAGTGTCGTGAATTCTCTTATGAATGGAAAGTTTAGGGAAGTGTTTCGTTTACTAGAGTGTCTGACAAGCTGTGATTCACTGTCACAGCTCCCTCTTCAGTGTCGTTTCTCCCAGCTAATTCATGCTGTTCCCTGGTTGGTAGAGTGTCCCCTCTCTCCTCTTCCCTGCTGTCTTGCAGAAGTTAGCTGGACCAGAGGTGGTGTCCTCCTGGGCCCTGCAAGGACGCAGGATGTGGATTGGAAGGAAGTAAGCCTGTTGGTAATAAGTTCCTTTCACTGAAAAAGAAAAAAGACTGGACCTGAATCCAAGCAATTGGTTGTGACATGTGATGTGGAAGGCTTCTGATCAGTGTGCTGAGCAGAAAGCAGGGCTCCTTTTCCGTTTCCCCGGAGGGAGGCGAGATGCTTGGCATCACGGCTGACTAGAATATGGGTCTTATATGCTGTAAATGCAGGCTGCTGACAAAAAAATCCAGCTCCATGTTTCTGCCTACTTCTGCATCTTAAGTTGTCTGAACATCTCTCCTTTTTTTAGCCAAAGGTGACTTTGACTCTTAATGCTTTATCTCTGCTGCATAATCCAACATTGAAAATCAAGTTCTTATCCAGAATGGAAACTGAGATTTGTACATTTTGATTGGAACAAATAGGACCAGCCTGTTGCTGAAAGTTCTCAGCTGTAGGGAGTTTTAATACTTTCTTAAAGAATGTTACTTTTATAAATCCCTTACGACTGCTGTCCAGTCCTTTAAGAAGATATAGATAGGATAGTGTTCTGATTTTTCCAATGCTGTGTAACAAACCTACTCAAATGTTAGTGGCAGGAGACAGTGTCATGTGTTTTGCTCATGAATCCACAATTTGGGCAGGGCTCAGCTGAGACACTCATCATTGTTCCTCTTGGTGTCCGCTGGGGTGGCTGGAAGGCTGAGGCTGCAGTCATCTGAAAGCTCATTCACGTGTCTCCTGGTTGATGCTGGGAAGACTCAGACGGAGGCTGGCATTGGGTTCTTTGGGCATTTCTGTGTCTGTGTTGCTGGTTTTTATTGTGATGAGAACGTTTAAGATCTACTCCCTTAGCAACTTTCAAATATATAATACAATGTTATTAACTGTAGTCATCATGCTTTTCATTACATCCCTAGGACTTATTTATAACTGGAGGTTTGTACCTTTTGACTCCCTTCACCTATTTTGCCCCCCTCCCACCCCCTGCCTCTGGCAGTCACTGGTCCGTTCTTTGTATCCATTTTTTTTCTTTTTCTTTTCTTTTTTTTTTTTTTTTTAAGATTCCACATGTGAGATCACATGGTATTTGTCTTTCTCTGTCTGACTTATTTCTTAGCCTAATGCCGTCAGGGATGGCTATGTTGTTGCAAATGGCAGGATTTCCTTCTTTTTCGTGGCTGAATAATATTCCTGTGTGTGTGTGTAAGACACATCTTTTCAAAAATCCACTCATCCACCAAAGGACACTTAGGTTTTTCCCATATGTTGGCTATTGTAAATAATGCTGCAATGAACATGGGGGTGTAGATATCTTTTTGAGTTACTTTTTTCATTTCATTTGGATGAATACCCAGAAGTGGGATTGCTGGATCTAATGGTAGTTCTATTTTAAAATTTGGGGGGACCCTCCATATGGTTTTCCCTAATGGCTGCACCAATTTACATTCCCACCAACAGTGCACAGGGGTTGCCGTTTCTCTGCATTTTCATGAAAAGTCTGAAATGTGCCAAGTAGTATAGAGATTCATCTTTACATCGGTGTATTTTATACTGTTTACAAGGAAAGCCCCTGTCTCCAGGTGAGAAAAGTGAGGAGATCAGTCTCTGAAGTCCCTCCTCTTACATGCTATGCTGTTCCAGCTTAATATCCCCCGAGAGACCTCCAGTTTTGCATTTATTGTTGAGTTTCAAAGGAATTTAAATGAATTTCTGCCTTTTGACATTCTGTGTATACATTCCCTTTGTTCATAGTTATGCATGGACACTGTTACCTTCTGATTTAATCCCAAAGATTCGTGGTGATAACACCTTCCTGAGACCCAAGATGATCTTGACTTTGTGCCTCATCATATTCTTAACATGAGTTTTGTGATGGTGGTGCTTTCTGTTCTTAAATACGGCTTTGCATTGTAACTTTCCTTAAAATCATTTTTCCCCCCTTGGCCAGATTCATTTCATAGGAGATTTGAACTGATGAATGTACGTTCTCAGGCACAACATGGGTGTTGATTGGGAAACTTGTGGTAACGCTACCTGTCACAGCAAAGTACACATTATATCACGTATGTCTGAGAACATCCCGGAAGGGGTGCGATTTAGGTCATCTTTTTCTTAATTATATGCATACAGCTATACTTTCTTTTTTTTTAATTTCAGTTAAATATTTAGTTTTCATTTGGTTATAACTATTATGGTGCATATTTACATAGATCCAAGTTTATATATATTCAATTAGATCTCTCGTTGCTAGCAAAAGCTAGTTGCTCTTACCTTCCTCCTTGATTTAAGTCAGTATTTTGCCAGAAATACATCTGACGTTGAATTTCACCAGTGTGTTTGAATGTTTCTCATCATATGGTTAATTGTGGGTTTTCAAGCTCACCCTATTCCTGTAATTATTTAGTTGGTGTGATTATAAAGGCAGCCAATATGAGGAAATCTTCTTGTGAGGTTTTGGGTCATTCATCAAAACCAAGAGAAAAATAGTTGATAAGAGTGCATTTAAGTAAGACTGACAAGTCATTAAAGCTTTGAAAATGACTCATGAGAAGTGAGTTAGTTTTAAATCACATCGTTTTATAAGATGAAAAAATTGAGCCTCAGAAAGTTCTAGTGATTTCCCCCAAACCTTTCAGCCAGTTATTAATAGAGTTTAATCTTCTAATTTCACAGTCCAGATCTTTTTCCTAAATTGTTCGCAGGTCAACCTTTAGTTTCCCATGCTAATGGAATTGTGTGGGTAATATGAAACAGTGGATTAAACTTTGTCAGTGTTTCCTGAGGGAAGGTGAGAATTTTACATTATGCAGACCTTTTCTAGGTAGAATGCAAACTTTCCATCATGGACAATCAGTCCTTTTGCTAGGTTAAATGTCAGTGTTTAGGTCTGAAATTGACCATGCAGTATTTATGACATTACGAGAACTCTGAGTTAAAGAAATGTGAAGCACAGTTGGAAAATGTCAAGTTGAAATGAGTCGGAATTTATGTTCCAATGTTCTGCCTTTTCTAATAATTTAAAATTATAAACTTTGCCCTGAATGGTGACTTTGTGAAACTTTTTGTGTATTTAGGCTTTTATTGTTTGTTGTAGAGTGATTAGGGTTCTCATTTAAATATAAACCTGGTTTGAGACACGTAAGTTTTCTTTTTAAGTTAGACTAAATGAAAGACCTCAAAATATCCATACGTTAAAAAAAATCCCACTAAATATATAGCTTCTGTAACTTAAAACATTTTGCTATGATTTTCAATCTGTCCCTTTTGTATGACTTGAGTGTTAGCAATTACTTTCTATTTTCTATTATCTGTAGGTAGATATATCATGACTAAATGATTGGTTGTAGGAAAATACTTCTGGTTTTGTGGAAATACAGAAACATTATGAGAAGAGTGTTCAAAATTTTATGTTTCTTGTATTTTCATTAGCAATTATTTAAAATCTTTAACTTTTTATTTTGAAATAATTTAAATTTTATAGATATTTTTCAAGCATCGCACAAAAATCTCCCATGTACCTGTCACCAAGATTCACGAGTTTTTAACATTATGACACATTTGGCTTAGTACTCTGGCTTTCTCATGAGAATAAGTTGCTTTTTTTTTTAACTCCTAAATACTTAAGCGTATACTTCCTAAGACAGAGACAGTCACTTATGTAACTGCAATGTAATTATTCAACTTTGGAAATTTAACCCTGATAGCATCCTATTGCTATAGACTTTTTTTTTTTTTCCAAATGTTGCTAATTGTCACAATAACGTCTTCATAGAAATTTCTTCTTGACCCTGAATGTGGACGTCTGGAACGGTTCTTCCATCTTTTGTTTTTTTTCATGACATTGCCATTTTTGAAAAGTCTAGGCTAGCTACTTTGTAGAATGTGCCGCAGTTTGGGTTTGTCTGGTGTTTCCTTGTGCGTAAGTTCACATTGTGCGTTTTTGGCAGGAATTGAGGCACCTCATGTCGCTTTGTCTTATTTCTGTCGATCTCTTGATTAACATGGTGTCTGCACGCTTCTCTCTGTAAAGTTACCTTTTCCCTCTTTGGAATTAATAAATCCTTTGTGAGGGGAGACTGTGTATGTAGACATCCTGTTTTCTCATCAGACTTCCACCCACTGAGTTGAGCATCGCTTAATGATTCGAACAAGGGATATTTTTCATGCCTCTCAGTTTACAAAAAGAAACACTGAAGCAACCATGCACAACAGGAGAAACATTTAATGATTTTCATGTTGTCTTTTTGGTGACACAAAGGTGATCGGCATTAAACATTAGATCATGCCGCAGAAAATCAAAGAGGGAGCTTGGGTGCTGTTCCACGCAGGGACTGCTGTAACGTGTAAGCCGGAGCTTGTGCCATTCTCTCCTTCTCTTACAGGACACACATTCTGCTCACTCATGTCACATCACCATTCTGTCTTCCCATCCTTGCTCTCCTTTTGCATTATTTTCATTCCTGTTTTAAAATTATTTTTCCTTCCTGTGTTGCAGCATTTTTGTAGGATATTTAAAGATTTTCTTTAGGACATGATAGTATAAGGGAAAAAAAAAGAGACATAACATTTATTTAGCCTGTGTACAGAGTACGTAATTCTTCATTCTTCACTGAGGATGGACTGTTGAGTGGACTGTGGGCACGGACAGGAACAGAGTATGGCGTATTCATCAATGGCCCAGCTCAGTTCCTTGGAAGCCATCCTGATCTCCACCTCCTTTTGCTATGTAGTCTTGCACTAGCATTCACTGTTCTGAAACTTTCTCTTCCTAGTGTCTCAGGGAAATGACAGCCTTGTTTAGGCAAGTGTTGTGTACTGCTTCCCTGCATTATTTACTGAGGCAAGCATCCTGCGTGTCATGTGCAGAACACAGCTACAGCGCACTAGCCTCACACTGCTGAGTATCTGGTAAGGTGTGGCAAGCGGGTAGTGAGTGCTGATAACTCCGTTCTTACTGAATTAGGTGAGAGTGAACTGACAACTCTAGGCCAGCTCTCAGTGTTGTTTATGACACTTGTGTTCCTGAGATGTCGCAGTATCTGCAAGCCCTAAATCTGTTCCATTGAGATTTTAGGATCATTTAGGTAAATCGTTAACGGAAGACAAGGGTCCTTTTTCTCAAATCAAAGTAACCTGAACTCTCCCTGTAGTCAGTAAAGATGAATGTGAGTGACGGCAGCTTGGCGATACCATCCCCTGGGTAACTGGGATACACATATTGGGACTCCCACTCCTCAGCTAACCAGAAGCACTCTTGATAGGCTCTCCTGTAACGGAAATGGAAAGGAGTAACTTGAGGATATTTGGAATAAGGTCCTGAGGTGGTGCAGAGCAGAAGTGCCGCTGGCCAGGGGCGGAGTCGACACCACGTGAACCACCACCATCCAGAGTAACTGATAATTAGGCCGTGTGTTCAGTTTTAGGTCAAATAATTGGCGATTCTTAAGATATAAGGAGCAAACTAAGGGGCTAGAATGATTTATAAAGACAATATGAGACTAGACTGTTTTGTTAACTCTTAGATGTGTGATGTGGCACAGAGGCCTTCGTGTCACTTTGTTAAGTTAAATCAAAAGTAAGAAATATGAACTAATCTTTAAATTTTTTTATACTGTTAAATAGTGTGAAGTAACAGTGTTAGAAAGGAGGAAACAGCTTCTGAAAGCATATATTGAATGTGTGCATTAAACGTGCCCTCCACGATCTCTTAATTAAAATAAATGTTTCTTATGTTGCCTATAAAATGCGCCTGCATCCTTTGCAAAGGGATATCACAAAGCACTCGCCCCTTGGGTCCTTGTCTCAGCTCACCAGCGGTCCCTGTCACGCTGTCAGTAACAGGGTCTTTCTGTTGCAGAGATGTTCAAAGGGGAGATTGAGTTTGAAAATGTTCCTCTATTGCTTGAGCATTTCCTCCCATGGGTGGCTCAGTTTCTGCTCAAGACTTCCTACTCTTGAACACAAATATAAGGACCTTGATATTCAATCAACAAAGTATAGACATTGGAATTATCTATCTTTATAATGCTAATAATACCAGACATTTAATATTTAATGCTGATTTTTAGAAACTTCTTTGACTATATATAAGTTGATTTTAAAACATGTCAGGAAGAGAAGATATGACCAGGGTTACCTCCTCTCTCTGCTTCTCTTACCTCCCTGCCCCACCCCGTCCCCCCTGCATATGCTGCCAGTTGGGAGTGTTTAATTAAAAAAAAAAAAAAAGGAAAAGGAGATTATTTTAAAGCAGGGTAGCAGAGCATTCATCTTTTAGGAGTCTCATATTTTTGTGTAAAGCTGTCTATCTCTAATGTGTTACTCAATTGCTTTTGTTGTTGTTGAAGTATAGTCAGTTACAATGTGTCAATTTCTTATGTACAGAACAATGTCCCAGTCATGTGTGTGTATATATAACTGGGACATTGTTCTGTACATAAGAAACTGACACATTGTAACTGACTATATATATACACATACATATATTCATTTTCATTGAAGGTTATTACAGGATATCGAATATAGTTCCCTGTGCTATACAGAAGAAATTTGGTTTTTTGAATCTGTTTTTATATATAGTGGTTAACATTTGCAAATCTGAAACTCCCAAATTTATCCCTCACTGCTTATTGATAATGTAGAAGACTGTCTCAAATTGTCCGCAGATTTGTATTAAAATGTTAATAGATGATCACTGAGTGAGGAGAGACACGAGTTCATTTCAGTTCAATAGGTACAAGGCGGTATGTTAGTCTTGGATCTCCTGTTAAATATCTGTGCAATTTTCACAGCTTTGGGCTTCAGCCTTCTAAAAGAGGCAATAGGAGCTATGATTATCTCAGTGCTGCCCCTTAGCCCTAGATTGTTTTCAGTCTAGTTTAACTTGACGTGAAAAATAGATTCAGCTTATAGATAGGCCATGAAATATAGTCTCTTGACAAATCAAGACGAATACACTTTGTGTGTACAGTCACGTACTTTGTAGTTAGGTGACATTGACTGGGATAAACCGAAAGTCACCACTCAGGCTGATTCAGATGCAAAATCCCCTTTCTTTCACCAAGGAAGCAGTTGCTTTAACCTTGTAAGCTCTTGTCTGTGTAGAGTCAGAGATAAAAGCTGTGAGTATTTGGGTTCATTTCACGGGAAGTTCTAGGCAGTTAATACCAAAGGGTTTTTCCATAGTTCTTTTTGTTGTTGCTTTTTGGTGTTTGCAGGAGTTGAGTTCACTTTAGGGGCAGAACCTCCCTTCAGCTCTCAGTGGATTTCACTCTCTTTTGCAGTGACAGTAGCTTTAAAAATCTCAAGAGGTACAGCACGTTCATCAATAGTAGTGGCATGTGACAGTGCAAGTGTGCGGTCTGTGTCGAAGATCATTTGCGTTCTTCGTCATCTTAATCATACTCTGTATTTCTGTGATAGCTAACATAGGATGAATTTAAAATTCCCCACTGTGGTTTTCAAGGCCTTACGTGCTCTGGACTCTGCCTTAATCTCAGGCCATTCTCCCTTGCTGTCCCCTGCTTCAGTCACGCTGGCCTTCTTTCCCTCCATCAGCATGTCAAGCGTACGTCTGTCTGAGGATGTCTGCACTTAACTGTTCTTCCTGCCTGGAACTCAGCTTCTGGATCTTTGAGTGGAAGTTAGGGGGTGAGGGGTTACTTTAATTCATGCCTCAGTCCCCAGGTACCTCTTCCTGGAGCCCTTTGCTGACCACTCAGTTTAAATTTGTATTGTTCCACTGCTGTCATCTTCTGTCACATCAACTCATTTTGTTTTTGTCATGACTCCTGTCTTTATCTGATGTGATCTCATTTATTTTTGGCCTATTGGACTGTCTTTCTGAGTTAAAATATAACAGTGGCATGAGAGCAGGGCCTCTGTATTCCATAGTAAATATTAGCTTGAAAAAAACCCTTGGAGTTACACGAACTCATGAATTTCAGCCTAAGGATGAAAAGTATTTTAAACTAAATCATTGAAAACTTCTAGGTTTAGTTTACAAGCAGTTCATTTGTGATTGACTTTAAATTCTCACCTGAAAAGTTATGAAAAATCATTTCTATGTTGCTTCTGGTTGGAAAATAACCTTCGCTGGGCATGTCTCTATCAACCCCACATCACTCTCATCTATAGATATAACCAAGAAGGGAACATTACTACCATGATATCTTGATATGAGCCTAGTCGAAAATAAAGTTGTCATTAGTTCAGGCAAGAACCTGTGCCCATTTTTCCCACACGTGGAGAGAGGGTAGGCAACTAGTTTTTCATCGACCAGGTTCTCACTGGATCATCCATGGCCCTGAAATCCCCACCATTGGATTGTGGGGCTCTGTTACATTTCCCGAGGGCAAATAGCTTTCAGAGTAACAGAAGAAGTTTAGCTCTTGGCAGGAAATAAGATTTACTAGTTGTTAGGAAGCATGGGGAAAGGTCTTGATGAAGGAGGCTAGAGAAGCAATATTGGTGGGCCAACCAGTGTGGTTGGAAATATTGAGGATTCCGGTTCCCTGGGAGCATAGTGAGGGGCTCCAGTGGGAGAGAAGAGGGGATTGTGGTGCGTGGCCTGAAAAAACACGCTGGAATAAGGGTCAAGCAAAGCTTCTGGAAGGGCAGCTGATGAAGAGGCAGACGTTTCTGAAAACGAATTTTCTCCACCTCACAATTTTGACTTAGGCTGGCCCTTATTTTTTCTGCCTTTTGGCCGAAGTGTCCTAAGTGTAACACAGTCGTGTAATTTAGTACCTTGTTGATGTAGATAATATGCTGCCTGGCTGGGAAGCTCAAAGACCACAAGGAGCTGTGTTTTTCATTCCTCATTCTTTCAAGGGTGTTTATAAGCCTAATTGAAGTTTTGGCACAGACTAGCAAGGCATCTTCCAGTGATAAGACAGCAAGCGTTGGTGATTCATCCCCAATAAAAATCGAGGGATCGGGTGGTTTGCCAAGTAGCATTTAGCTTGCCTGTTCTCCCTCCCCTATCCCCAGCCCTTACTCAGGATTTATTTTCAAAATGGTAACTAGAGTAGATAAAGAATCAGAATAAGTTACAGACGATACTCTCATCCATTCACCTTTTAAAAGTAGAAATGAAAATTCAGTGATGTGATTAACCTTGGTTTGCATATATAGTGAAAATCTATAACCTAGCGTGCCTAAGGGGAAGGTGGGCTGCGTTCACTCATGTTAATATCTCCGTTTGTCCCCAAGGAGGCAAGGGCAGGGGGTCCTTAATACTGACATCCATACACTCCCGTTGTTCTCTTCTTCACACCCAGCTGCTTGTGAATGAGTGGACTGTTATTTGAGACTGAAACCAGTATGTGAATGGGAAGATGACATTTGGTTTTCATGAATGCCAAGACCAGCCTTGTTCATCTTACTTCAGTTTGATTTTGGCATCTTCTGTTCCCTAACTTCTGACTCCTTCCCCTACCTGCTCCCCCACTTCTGCTTCCAGCGCGTGGGCTCGGACTGTGAAATGCTTCCTGGCCAGTGCCTCAGACACTGCTGGGGTCTGGAGGAGACAGGGATCAGATACACTCATCGTTTGGAGAGGAGACAGACTGGCGCGGTGTGTGCTGCCGTGCTCTGTGACCTGCTGTGATTGTGTGTGACCACAGCCCTGTGGGGGTTTGAAGAAGGCCCTGGAAACTCACCCTGGGAGGGTGAGGGAAGGCTTACCAAGGACAGGACTCCTGGGCCGAGGTTTAAAGGATGCTTGAGAGATGCTTAGGTAGGGAACGGAGCAAGTGAACAGGGAAGGAGAACTTTGGAAGAGGTCCCAGTGTGATCCAGGGCTTCTAAGTCACACCATGTGATGGAAGAGAAGACCTCCCCTGGGGGAGTGGCCGCAGAAAAGGTTATTAAGGAGCTGGGGGCAGGGTTCTTCATTAAGGATCTTGGGGTAGTGGGCTAAAGAAAGGTCTTCTGTATTGCAGGTTGTGGAGAGATGATAAAAGCTGGGACTTGACATGCTCTTTTTTAAGAGACTATTCTGGCAGTGGTGCAGAAAATTAAATATGAGTGGGTTTCGAAGCGGGTGCTGAAGGATGTGTAAGGTAGATGGTGCTGTAGCCCTAGGGAGAGGCGATGGGATGGCTCCTAAGCCAGTGGGGAGATCGTGGATTGGATGTGGAAGTGGGGAGGCTGCGGGCTAGGAGGATGAGGCAGCTGGCTGAATTTGGTTCCATTCACCGGAAGGAGACGATGGAGAGATTAGAGGAGGCGGGGCCTGTCTTGTGGGTGTGTTTTTGAGGTGCCTGTGGGAATGGGACAGACGCTCAGTTTACAGATAGGGAGCTTAGCAGAAATGTCTGGGCTGGAGACAAGATTTACAAGCCATCACTTCACGTGATATTTGAAGCATGAAACTCCATTAGGTCACTCAGGGATAGGATGTAGTTTTATCTTGAAATGCCAGATAAAGATAAGTTGGTAGAGTCTGTCTTTGCCCCTTTTACTCTGCAAGAGAATTCTTGAGAGCTCATGAAGTCAAAAGGCCACTGAAGATGACCTAGAGATACACCTGGATGCCCTCAGGACCATGTGCTTGGGAAGGATGAGGTGGAAGCTTTAGGGTACTGATTCCACCCGCTTTGTGTCTTTATTTTTAATTTTTATTTTGAGGGGAGATAATTAGGTTTTTTTTTTTTTTCAATGGAGGTACTAGGGATTGAACCGAGGACCTCGTGCATACTAAGCGCACGCTCTACCACTGAACTACACCCTCTTCCCTGTGTCTTAGTGTGCAAAGCTGTTTTTCTTTGGATAGTTGTAACATACAGCCCAGCTTTATTACGTATTCCTGAATTATCTGAAAATGCATATTCTCATCAAATATTTTCAGATTCATTAGTGTTTAGATTAATTAAAATATGCCTTAACTCCGGTCATATACTTGCTAGATTATGCTAGGCAATACTAAAAGCAGAAAGTTCCAAACAGGATTTTATTGTCAGCAGTCAGATTGATGGGGACTGTCTTGTCGTCAGGTTTCTGTCTGGGAACCTGGGTAACGTTGAGATAAGAAGTGGAGTTTACAAAACAGAAACAGATTCCCAGACATAGAAAACAAACTTGTGGTTACCAGTGGGGGAAGGGAGGTGGAGGGATAAATTGGGAGCTTGAGTTTTGCAAATAACAACTACTGTATATAAAATAGATAAACAACAAGGTCCTACTAATCAGCACAGGGAACCATATTCAATATCTTAGAATAACCTGTAATGAAAATGAATATGAAAAGGAATATATATATATGTATGACTGAATCACTCTCCTGCACACCAGAAATTAACACAATGTTGTAAACCAAGTATACTTCAATAAATAAATAAATATAAAACAAACAAACAAAAACCAAAAGAGAAGTAAGGTTTTACTGGCAGCAACATTCTTTTTGCTTAATGTAAACTGGGCATCGGAGGTGTGAACTTTCTTCTCCACTAAATATATAGCATCTCTTAATTTTTTAAGAGGAAGTAAGAAAAGAGAGAAGCAAGAGGTATTTTTCCCCCTTTCCTTGTCATAGGTGTGATTTGGTGTCTCATGACAGAGATCTTTTGCTTTACATTGTATTAGGTTCTGCACATTATCGTGAACGCTCTAGAGTCTGAATGTGTCAGGAAGGAAAGTCATTTCCAAGCTTTATTTTCTGGGAAAGAATCTTAAACTTCCTTATACCTAGTTCTATGAACTGAAAGTAATTCAAGCCATGGCCTGAGGGTAAGCCTAAAAGAGGTCAGATGCTAATAATTTCTTAAATGATTGTGTTTTCTACTGGGACATGCTTTTCACAGATAAGGAAGAGTGTATGGTTTGTTCTGTTTGTCATGTGTTGTAAAGAGAATTTCTCTAGTCCTGATGCATCACTCGTACTTCACATGATATAAGACCTCACAGAAAGGGCTGGATGAGATTCTTTACTTCATTGGGTAAGAAGTTTTTGACAGCTGTACAGTGTGGTAAGCTAGCCCATAGTTCATGACCAGATCTGGCTTTGGAAAAGACCAGGAACGAGAGTTATAACATATGGAACTTATTTGGGAAGTAATTCTTAGCTATGACTAAGAGACTGTGCTCAAATGCCTGGGAAAGTTTAAAAGAAAATGTTTGCAAAATAAATCATATCTCTTGTTTGCTAAATTGTAGGACTTAGATAACTTTGGGTTACTCATGAACTTCTGTAATTCTGTATTAAAGTTCCAAAGGTTTCTCTTTTCATCAGTTTTTCCTGGTTTTATTTTTAACAACACTGATTCAATTTGTTGGTTTATTCAATTAAGGAATTATTTATTTCGAAAGATTGTCTTCTCTTCCCCCAGCCCCCAGAGATCTTTAAAAAATTCACAGTCAAGCCGTCACTACAGGGGTAATTTATAGGAAAGATAGTGTGTGTTTGGGTATTAGCTTCTGGTGCTGTCTTTTCTTAACTGTGAAAGTCCCAATTACAATATTTCCTGTGTTTATTTGTATCAAGGTAATATGTGACATAAACATCTCTGGGTAACAAGTAAGTGTTGCCCAAAGAAAGTGAACTAGGAAAAGGCAGTGCTGTGATGGTTATGTTTCTGAAAGAACACTCCTTTTTTTTTTCATTTCCCACACTTTAATTGGACAGAATTACGTGAGGGTAATGCTCCTATTTTAAGTTAATAATTGCAGTAATCTCTTCCTAATTGTCCCTGTGACTACGACGATTCTTACCTCACCCCTGTGTTATTACAACGTAGCGTTTTGTGAGCCAAGAAAATCATCGCTGTTCAACTTAGCTTGACTTTTTGATCACACACATGAGTATGGTATCAGCACGATAGTGAAACTGTTTGGGGATGCGAAAAAATGTGGATAACGTTTTCCAAAACAGATGTGTCATTGAGAAAATAATGTATCTACATTTCAGGATTTAGAAGTTAGAAAAACAGGAAACTAATAATTCATCACTCGAACTCTATAGCTCTTTCTTTGGTTTTCGTTGTTTTTTTTTTTTTTTTAATGATAGCCTTACGCATATTTCATACAACTTTATTTGGGGGTAAGACTTATTTTTGGCCCTTTATTATCTGAGAGGGGTGTAGGTGGTGTATTTGGTAGCACGGTTAGGAATTCCAGCTCTGGAGTCAGACTGCCTGGGTTCACGGCGTGGCTCCGCCACCCACCAGCTATTTGTGCCCTTGGGTGAATTACTTAGCCTCTTTGGGTCTCAGTTTCCTTAACTGTAAAATGGGAATAATAATAGTACCTTCTTCACGGAGCCGTTGTAAGGACGGAAGGAGAGCCCCCTTGGCCCACGGTAAGTGTTCATGAGCTACTGTCACACGTGTCCTGTGGAAGCCATCTCCCCACTCACCTGATGGGAGTGGCCTGTTTGCTTTTCTCCTCCATCCTTTCGGGCCCTGTTCTGTAACATCTCTGCCCAGATCCCTTTCCTGGTTTCCAGCTAAAATCTAACAGAGCCATGTGATTTTCCTTCCCGGGTTTTCAGCTTATCACAGCAGTGTGGTCAACCTGGAGGAGGGAGGGGTGGGGAGAATTCGGAAGGTGCTTTGCGTCTCTTATTTTTGAGGGGTTGCTGCCCTTTCCATTTTGGCCATTTGTGTGATAAAAGTCTGCCCCTTGCGGCATTTTGACTTGAAGTACTTTTTTTTTTCCTTTTGGCAAAACTAATTTATAAGTAAAGAACCTTGTGTGAATATAAGAAGTCATTGTAAATTGATGGTTGTTTTTTCATGACTGATTTTTTTTTTTTCCTAGAGATAATATTGGTGAGCTGAGCTTCAGATTGGTACCAGTACTATACAGCATATATCGTACATGTTATAGGAATATTTTTCTTATTTTCAAAAATATTTAGTTTCCTTAAGTAGATTGTCATCCTCAGTAGTACTATGAGGAGCAGTATTAGTTACAGTAACTCACTGCAGATACAATTATGCCTCCCCGAAATAACTTTATCAATTTAGCAGCAGTATGTTGAGTTTCCACTGCGGCAAAGCCCTTTGCTAGGCAATGACTATTAAAGAATCAATAAGACATTATCTCTGCCTTTACAGGGCTGGAAATACAGACATATAAATAACCTGCAGCATGAGTATTGCCACTCTTGTTAGCAAGAGATGTTTACAGCCAACATTTTATTATCATTCCTTCAGTGTCCAGGGTCAGCTTCAGAATGCTTCTCAAAAGGGGATCCCTCTTAACACTGTCAGTGGGAATATAAATTGGTGCAGCCACTATGGAGAACAGCATGGAAGTTCCTTAAAAAACTAAAAACAGTTAATATATGATTCAGCAATCCCACTCCTGGGCATACATCTGGAGGGAACTCTAATTGGAAAAGATACATGCACCCCAATGTTCATAGCAGCATTGTTTACAGTGGCCAAGACATGGAAGCAAACCTGAATGTCCATCCACAGATGAATGGATAAAGAAGATGTGAGACACACACACACACACACACACACAATATATATATTATTTAGCCATTAAAAAAAGAAATAATACCATTTGCAACAACATGAATGGACCTAGAGATTATCATACCATGTCAGACAGAAATACAAATATCATATAATATCACTTATATGTGGAATCTAAAAAAATGATATAAATGAGTTTATTTACAAAACAGAAATACACTCACAGTCATAGAAAACAAGCTCATGGTTACCAATGGGGAAACGGGTAGAGAGGGATAAATTAGGAGTTTGGGATTAACAGATACACACTACTATATATAAAATAGATGAACAACAAGGACCTACTTTATAGCACAGGGAACTGTGTTCAATATGTTGTAATGAGCTATAATGGAAAGGAAGATGAAAAAGAATATATGTATGTGTGTATATATATGTAATCTCTGAATCACTTTGCTGTACACCTGAAACTAACACAACATTGCAAATTAACTATACTTCAAAAAACAAAAAAAAAAGAATCCTTCTCAGGCCAGCTCTACAGAAGTCTACTATCACTCGGATAAAACTTGCGAAGCTTAAACCATTGTCACTGTGGAAGCCAGGAAATCCAAAAGCCTTGTTTTGTGTAAAAGTAGGTTTAAGCGTAAAGAAGTACAAATGAATCTAACCTCTTAGGTGCTGAGAAAGGCCTGCTACGTTGGGGATGTTGTAAGCCCACGTATACATGTTTTAAAGAGATGCTTTAATAACTTGATAAAAAGCAATCTTGCATAGTTAGCACACTTTACCATTGTTTTTAGTTTAATGTTGGTGCCGTCCAAATACATGTTTAGCTGTAAGCGGTGATGGGCTGGTCATAGTTCACTGCCAGCACTTGGGTAGGGGTGTGTGTGCATGTGTGTTGACAACCCTGATTTGCAACGCTTGCTGATTTCCGTGGCGTGAAAGGCTGCACTTTAGCTCATTTCAACCCAAGTCACTGAATGCGGGGTGGGAAGAGATGCCACGTAACGGTTCTCTGGAGCCCCCGTGAGCCTGCAGCACACGGCAAGCCCGCAGTCCGTCTTCCTGACCTCCCTCAGTCACGCCTTTGTTTTGGTTAGGTCAGTCTCTGCTTTGTTTATTTGCATCTCTATCCTGTGACATTCCTTCCTTCTCTCCTCCCCTCTCCCCCTCTGCTCCTCTTTCCTTCTAGCTCCTCCCCATTATTGCAAAGCTGTGATAAGAAATTTAAGAAATTGCATATCCACTGGGATATCTTACAACTTTCTTCAGGTTTTAACAGTCTGCCATTACACAAATACTGAGCAATTGTGATTAAAATACATTAACACCCGGCTACTAAAATGTAATTGCTATAAATTAACTGTGACTCCATGCATTTATTTAATGAATTTTCATTTCTTTTCTAAACTGACAAAGGCTGTTAGAAATTTGCCTAAATTCACAAATGAAGAATTTAAAACAGATGAGTAATTCTAATTTCTCTCCCAAAGATATTTTTAGTAGTGAGTGGCAAGAAGGGTAGAGGAAAATTAACAAGAAGAAATAGCATTAAAAGAGGAGGAGGAGATAAAGATCGAATTACATATAAATTACCAATTTGTTAAAGCTCCCTTTCCCTGCCCTCACACAGAAAGCCACTGTGACCCCTCTAAGCTAGGGGATAAAACCTGGGTAAAAAAAAGGCCATAATTGGCTCAACTCAGGATATATTCAGTGTTTCTGATTTTTAAAGTGGAGGGGAGGGAAGGAGTGTATTTCCATCGGCACGAGGACATTGATACGGGACAGCGGTGCTTCAGGAAAGTCTCTGGCCATCTCCCGTAGAGTTAACAAACATGAGGGTGTTACTGGAATGTCATAGCAGTGCCACCCGAGGTACACAGGTTCAGCAGATCCTGGGGTTTCCTGAGAATGTCCCGAGGTAGAGGACTGGCAGAAGTAACTTCACCAGTATCTTTGCACAATGTCCTACCTAGTCAAATGCAGGAGCTGTTATTTAACACATTAACAACTGGGGTTGCAGCATTTCTTATATTATTTGGAAGCCTGTGTTCTCAAAAGGAGATTACACCTCAACACTTCTCCTTGTATGACCTTTGAGGTAATGCAGCCATATATTCTCAAAAAGTGTTTTCCTAAATGCATGCTTTTTGGTCAAAATCAAAAGAAAAGTTTGTTACAATGAATGAACTTACGTGCAGGATGTTTGGAGTCATTGTTTTAAGCTGCTTTTAAGATGTCAATTTTAATTTGACCCTTCACATATCTTGTTATTTATAGCTGAAATAATTTGACCTTTCTTGCTGTTTTTTTTTTAAGCTTCCATTATTATAGTTATAAATGAACAAGTAGTCATCAGGATGGCATAAGTAGACCCAAGTTTGTGAGGAAACAATATGTTATGGTTATGTCTATTGTTTATAAAATTTTTTTTATCCATGGTGCTTAAATGCTTTAAAAATAGTCTTAGCTCAGCCTCCCATTAGAGACTGCTGGGTAAGAAGGAATAAAGCAAAAGTAGTTTAAGAACAACAAAAAAGCCAGGAAAAATAACTTACCTTTCTGGTCCTAATAACTCACTATTCAGAGAATTTCATTTGGTACAACCAGAGTTATGACATTGTTAGATCACAGTGTATGAAATTTTGCAATTTACCCCTCTCTTCCACTGTCTCAAGCTAGATTCTGTGAAAATGGTCAGTTGCTTTCCTGGATGAATACTTTTTTTACTCCCTCATCTTACAAGTGTAAATGGTTTTATTAAAAAATTGTTAACTTTAATTTGAGTTATGTTTGGTGTCAACAGTCATAAGCTGTAGAAGCAGAGAGGATTGCTGGCCTGCTGGCCTTGTAACCACTGTGTTCCATTTTAGAAACCTTGACCTGCAATATGTGCTGTTGAGATTTTACTCTTTTATAAAAAAACTCCAAAGGAAACTTCCTAAGTCATTTTAAAAAGTGATATATGCATTACAGTGGACCTACTCCAAAGAATAAATTTAATAGGAAGCAGGTACGACTTTGTATTAAGAAACTCTTATGATCATGATCCATAAAATATAAAAATTAATCTCTGTACACAGGCAATGATATAAAGGCATATTATCATCTTCATTCTGTAGAAAGGGAAGCAGATGGAGAGAGTTTAAATAACTTGACCAAGACTGCACAGTTGTCAGGGTGTAATTCAAAAATGAAATACAAACCCGTGCACTCTCCTGGAGAGTGTACTTCTGCTTACCTTCTGAAATAAAAGGTGAGATTCATATAGCACCGTTCTCCAAACACTTAAATTTCTTTTCCCAAGTATATTCCTATAAGAGAAGTAATATTACTGGTAAACGTAAAGGTGAAAGTATGATTAAATATAAGAGAGTTAGATCTAAATAGATGAGGTCCAATGAAATAGGATTCATGATGGATCACTGACTTAATGCGTAGAATCAACAGATTCAATATTGAAGTAGTAAGTGACATTCAAGTAGAAATTAAATGGATTGCTGTGGTCCCAGGTAACCTTACCTTTTTTTGTTGGTTTTTTTTTTAAAGATGAAGATGATTTTTCAGCATACTTGGCTGCCATGAAAGAATATAAAGTAAAATGCATTTAGCCTGTGATTTCATATTACGTATTATATGAAGGTCTTATTCATATGTCTGTCTTCCACACCTTCTGTGAGATTTGGCTTTTGAGTTCTAGTTTCGGAGAGCTGTGGGTTGACTGACTTGAGGACTGTCTCTGGTGAGTTGCCGAGAGTTAACTTGACCCGTATCTAGAAGTGAGCCTCAGGCTGTCCCTAGACAACCTGCCGGAGCTTCATCCTGGGAAGCTGTTTTAGAGGGGGTAGCTGGTCAGGGGTTGGAACAAGCAGAGGAGAGAGACTTGCCTGTAGTCCCAGATTAGGACTCTGATCTGATTTTCCCAGCTGCAATACCAGTGGGAAAATAATCCAGTCTTACCTCAGAGACTATGTGTAGGTGTCTTCCACATTGATTGTGTTCAGTCTGCTCGTTATGACGGACCACTTGGTGTGGATTGGCTATCCTAGGCATATCACCAGGAAATTATTTTTGCAATAAGCTACATCATCCATGTTTTGTTTCCGTAAACAGCTTGGGCTGTTGTAGATTTCTCTAACAGTTGCTTTTGATAGCACTGTAGAATATCATTCAATCTTCTCTTCAAAACTTGGAGTCTTTCAGACCTTTGGTGGTTTGAGGCAGAGAGTTACAATCTTACATCCTGGCGGGACACTGTAAACACTGACTAGTGATGAGCTGTAACTGGTACCAACAACACTCGAGTTTAACCAAAACTTGGAAGGGGGAGAAAAAGTAAAAATGTGAGCAGAATTACCTTTCAGATTTGTTTGATTCCATCACTACTCACTTCGTTGGACAAACAAGTTATGGTAAGGTTCTCAGCCGTGAAAAGCGAGCCCTGAAAATTCCTATAGGATAGCACTTAAAAATCCATGGTCTATAGAGAATTATAATTCACATATACTTGGAGGAAAAAAACCCGAACATGTTTGGATAATCATTCTTCTAACCACATAAAAACAGTTCTAGCCATTACTTTTGAGTGATTTATGAGCACTCCCTTGTGGCTGTTTATTAGAACCACTTAAAATAGCAAAAGAAGAGCAACAGGGAGCTAAATTGCCTGGTTTAATGGAACACACCCTCAGTGAAAGCGTGTGGACCCAGTAAGTGCGGTATCGTCACGTGTTAGCCAATATCAGATTTGCTTCTCTGCTGCGGAAAGTAAGTGAAATAACTGGTAATAGTTTTTGAATTTTAAAATGGGCCAATATCTATAAAAAATAAGTTGTTTAAACCCAAGGTTTACAGGTAATGGTTAAGAATTATAAAGTAGTTAATTGTGCCTTAATTACTGAAAGACCTTTTCAATAATTTATATTATCAGTATCTAGGGAGCATTAAAACTGGTTTTGTATTTTTCCTGAAGCCTCTGTGAGGTCATGCAAAGTAACACATCCTGCAGATATTATGGGAGCCTGAATCTCCTAACTCTGTGACATGATCTCTCTGCCCTCCCCTCTCCCCGCCCCTACCAGGGTTACCTTCTGGAAGGAGTTGTATCGAGCCTTTTGCCCAAATCTGGGGAGAAAGAGTTCCATGTGGGCCCGAGCTCCATTTCTCTAGATTCTTTCTCAAACCTTATGAATGTTAAGTCATCAGAGATGCATCCTGGTTCACATTTTTAATTAGGGTTTTCTATCATTTTGTATGTTATTTTCCTTTATTATGCAGTAGTAATAATTTTTTTTTGTGCGTGACCCTTTTTTGGCTATATGCCATTAGAATCAACCCCTGTGTCTAGATGCCCAGGGTTCTCTGCGTGTTGGCTTCAGTTGCATGCCTACCCTTCTGGTGGGAACATGGGGGGGAGGGGAGGACATTGCAGCTGAAAACCTCATCACGTAACGTACCGTTATCCCAAGAAAAACTGGATACGGTAACTCTTTTAAATCCACCAGAAATTTAAATACCTGCCTAACTTCACACTTGCGCTACTGCAGAATTGAAGAATTTCGTCCATGTGGTTGACCGGTGTGAGGGGATGAAAGGCATGTGTTCCCTGTGGGGGTGAACAAAGATGAGGGTCAGAAGCAACTATATGGGGTTGTAAATCCACTTTGTGCCCTTTGAGTATTGGCATTTCCATTTCAGTCTCTTGAATTTAGACCCACATCTTGTGAACAGCAGCCCATCGACTGCACACAGAAGCAGCATCATATTTCAGATGTAAAACCACACATGTATTATTACGGTTTATGAAAAAATTTAGATTCCTGGTTATCTAACCGCTGTAGATGGGTGCTCTGAATGGGTCTCTGTTCTGTGAAATTAACCTGGATTTCCATTTCTACCTTTTGAATAACTACATTTTACATCATCTTAGGAAATTCTAAGGCTGCTTAGGAAACTTCTGAACACAAAGTTGACACTGAGAATTCTGTGAAGAAGCGAACATCTGTTGAAAGCCTGCCATGTGCCAAATCTGTGCTTGCTGTTTTAAAAAGGCATAGATCTTTCCTTTAATTTTTATAGAAACTGTAAGAGGTACAGCGATGAAGACATTGAGTCTTAGCAGTTGGGGCTGCCAAGATTCAAAATGGAACTGGCTCTAACTTTAACACTCACATTCTTAATCCATTCCAGGTGATTTTTCCGTTTCGAACTTCATTACTCATATAAAATCGACTTAAATCTCCATTGTGAAGGGCTTGTTCTTGCATATAAGTAAATACTCAGCAAATCACATCTCTGTTTTATCTCTGTCACCCCATTGGATGTTTTTCTCCCCCTTCGTTTTTATCCATTTGGTACCCCTGGAACTTTGGTTTTATCCTACTCTCATTAGTAGAATAAGAGTAGGGTGAAGAAAGAGGAAAAAAATGAGCAAATCCGAAAACAAAAGGAAAAAATGAAAAGCTACAGAAGAAACAGCTAGGAAGTAATAGTTGCCCCATAGGATGGTTGTTAATGATCGCATTTGGTTTGTTATAGCCTCAGGTTTTGTTTTATTCCCAGGTCGTATTTACATAACAGCCCCAGAAAGGTGGTGGCAGAGATTTAAACTATTGGATATGAATGTGAGTGCCAGTGTCTTAGTAAATGGCTCTCCTACCCACTCTCTTTTCTCATCTTTCCCTTCCCAATAAAAAAGTTTCACTCATACTGATTAGTTCTGTCAATTTGAGGTGAGATACTCTGCTAAAATATTTCTCCGAGTCTTCCCATGGTGTCCAGCATAAAAGGTCCAAAGGGAAATCCATGGTCTTCATTCTTTCTCTGCCAAACATGCTCCTACCTCATTTACCCTAGTTCTTGTTAAATAGCTTTATGTTTTATTTATTATTTAATTATTTTATTTTGGTGGAGGGAGGTAACTAGGTTTATTTATTTTTAGAGGAGGTACTGGGGATTGAACCCAGGACCTCATGCATGCTAAGCAAGAGCTCTATCACTTGAGTTACACCCTCCCCCCATTGACCCTAGTTCTCAATGTGATGCTGAGGAAGAAAACTTAGTGCCATCTTTGATTCCTCTCCTTCTCGGTCCTTTTAAGTTTTCAAAAAAAAAAAAAAAAGAAAGAAAGAAAGAAAAGAAAAGAAAGGAAAAAGAAAAAACCTACCTTTGTAGTTCCCTGCTACCCATCCATCAACACCGCAGGCACCTGACCTAGTTATCACTTCACACTTGCGTTCTTCTTGCAGCCGTTCAGCTGGAGTATCTTGCCTTATCTCTTCATTCTCAAACCATCCTGCATATTACTTCCTAGAGCAAGTTTTTACACTAATCCTTTATTTAGAAGCCAGCAGTGATCCCTTGCTCAGGCTACTTTGCTTAGATTGTGGGTATCCTTTCCTTACTTCTTCCATTAAGTTCCCTACTAATAAGGGACACATTTCTCCAGTTGGATAACGTTATTAGTTAATAACATAGGGCACGTGCTATGTGCCAGAACTGTCCAGCATACTTCATAGTCACTGTAAAATGTTAACCAAAGGCTAACTTGATCAGGGCACCCACAATCAGAATGCACTCTTAACGAACACTTAATAAATGCTTTCTTTTTCTGCAGTGCACTCCCCCTTCCCACATGCCATGCTTAGTTCTGCCCCTCAGCCTTGGTGATCCCTGTTCAGAGGATATTTTTGCTCTTTGGCGTATCCAGTTCACATGCACCATCCAAATACTACCTGGACTCATTTAGTTCTCACGGACCTTCCCTGTTGTCAAAATCCTGATGTATTTATGCGGAGTTGTGTATAGTTTATCATGTAACTGTTCTCAATATAATCAGTTTTGTCTCAGTTTTCCCAAAAATTTTTAGCAGGGCTTTTTGAGCATTAAATACTTGTTGAATCAATTTTTTTCTTCCTCTCTTCTTAAGTAGACATCAACTTTCTGGAAGGTTTAGCCCATGCCTCATTTTTTTTTCCCCTTCCCCACACAGCTCACCATTGTGCTTGGCACATATATAAATACTTAGTGATTGAATATGAGAAAGTCTAGGCCACCTGTCTTTTGTGACTTTCATGGGAAAAATACCTTCTCATAATGTGCACGTAAGATACACTCCAACCAAAAGGGTAATACAGTAGGTTCAGGTATAGAAGTGAATCAAATAGGTAAGTAAATACAGAATGACATGTATTATCTATGTTTATTTGGAGATATTAAAAGCTCTAAATTTTGAGCACTTCCTAGATGTAAGGCACTGAGCTAAATGTTGTACATTCATCATCTTAGTCCGTAGAACCAAGTTGTTGGATAGGTGATGCAGCTGATACACGGACTGGTTAAATACAGCCCATACGCAATGGAACCAGGCTCATTTGAAATACATGCACTTAAGTTCTGTGCTGCATATGCTCTTATTCAACCTCGTTGTTGGAGTTTTCACCACTTAGAAATATCTCTCTGTTCAAGTTCATTAGCTTTAAATACATTAGATCATGCTTGTTTCCAGCATAAAGTAAACATTCAGTAAATGTTAGCCTTTATCGCTGCTCTTTTCTCCAGCTTGCACGAAGGCACTGTCCTTCCCCTTATGCACACTTTAACTTTAAAGGCAGAATCAGCTTTTCGTTAGCTCTGTAAAATCTGGAGAAATTAATGTGTCTGTGGGCATATATATATGTGCCTTCATGAGGGCAAAGAGGATTTAGAGAGTGAGAATTAAAAGTGAACTGCTTTGCTACTGTTTCCAATCCTCTCTCTGTTCTAAGAGTCCTGCTCAGTGTGTCTGGAGGGGTGCCTGTCTGAGCTCACAAATGGGAAGCAGGTGATGGATGTCGGAGGTATCTCCTGCAGCCCTCAGTGTCTCAGGAAGGATTCTGACTATTGATCTACATTGGATGTTTTCACAGAAGAGGATTTTAGGTCCTCTTTTCAAGATGTCGTCTCGGTTTTCTGCAAACTGGTGAAAGACAGAGTCATGGAAGACACTACTGTAGTTTTTATTTTCGCGTGTACTGTTTTTGTGTGTTTAGATTATGGAATTTAAGAAATAAAACTTGACTAGAGAATGACCAGTTTACTGGAAATAAGTGAAAGCAAAACCCCTTTATTGAAACTTTAAAATTTTGATATAATCTCGGAGAAAGAGTGTAAAGAAGAACATAAGGAACACCTATACACCCTTTAACCAATTTTAGAACAGAGTGACTTATTTGAAAAATAGGTTTTTCTCTTCATCTTAGCATTTTCTAATTACATAATAGGATAGAATAAATGATAAATTTTGTTAACTGGGCCTATCCCCCCTACCCCAACTTTACTGAGAGATAATTGACATACAACATTGTGTACGTTTAGTGTACAACGTGTTGATTTGATACATTCATGTATTGCAAAACGGTTACCAGCATGGCACCAGCTAACCTCCATCTTGTAACATCATTACCATTTCTTTCTGTGGTGGGAACATTTAAAATCCTATGTTTAATTTTGATGCTTTCTAATTTTTTTTTTTAAATCAAGATTTTCCTTTTGGCATAACGTTGTATTTAGAGGTGTCTCCGTGCATCCAGTCCCTGCTCCCACACTATCCACCCCACTCTTTTCAAGACTCTTACAGATCTACAGAGCAATTTAAAGATTTATCTGTTTTAAAGCTTAAGTAAATCCCAATGTGAAGTTTTGGGATAAAATATAGTTCACTGAAGTGGAATGAGATACTATTTTAGGGGAGTTGGAAACATGGGAACATTCAGGCAAATCCCAAGTGTAAGGAATCTAATTAAATAGGGGAAGAAAATGAGCCTTATTTTGCAGTTGTAGAATTATAACATTCTAGTGGCAAGATAGAAGAGCTTTTATGTGGCTCAGTTTTAAAATGATGCTTCAACTGACTACATTAAACCAGTGTAATTAAAGATATTTTAAAATTTAATATCTGATGTGCTATTGCTGAGTTAAGTCTTAGAATATGAAATTTAAATATTTAAACTAAGATTCATCATTGTATACTTGTTTCACATGATTCACATTATTGTTGGGCTCAAGTGAAATAATTTGTGAAAGCAACTTAATTATAGAGTAGAAAAAGACTATATGACATGTGAAGTATTTTTATTTCACTTTGAGAAGCACAGGAGAACAAAAGCTGTTTATAAATAAGTTGAATAAAGAAGCCGTCTTTTTTCAATATTATTTGTGTGAAATTATACAGAATGTAATGTACTTGCATTTTTAATTTCAGATTCAAAACGCTAATGATGTACTAATCGCGCCACTCGAGAAATTTCGCAAAGAGCAAATCGGTGCAGCAAAAGTGAGTGTTGCATTTTATTATCCTTTGGATATTCTCCTGGTTATTAAAAATGATGCAGTTTAAGATGTTAACATTTTTGAAGTTAGAATGACCTTTTAAAAAATTCTGTACGTCATTTTGAATTTTGCACAGAGCCTATTACAAAGACTGGAATTCTTTTAGCATAAAAACAATATTCTTCTACTGAACAGAGAAAAAGTCAGCATGTTATGAGTTCCTCACATCTCAACAGTTGTAGGGAATTAACTGTTTTAAAGAGAGTGAAGTTACAATGAAATTATGAAGAACATTCCTAACACATGTATAAAATAAAAATTAGGCACAAAGTTATGTGTGTTGAAAATTAAGGCAATAATCATAAAAGAACTCTTATTATTTTTTGTATTTTTTATTATTAATAAAAATATGTGTTTGTGGGAAGCTTCAGACATGTTTGTCAAGCCTCTACATTAATATTTAATTGATTATGGACCAATTAAAATTTCCATTAACCTAATAATTTCTGAGATTTACTTGCTTCCTCTTTCTTAGATTCACGTTTACCTACCTTCTCAATGTCTTGTAAGGACATAAAATTTTGGATTTCCAAACAGAACTCATCATCTGCCATCCTTGCCCCATCCTTTCTTTGTTTTGGTTTCCTTTTTAATCAATGATAAACTCCTTCCCCGTTGGAGCAATGCTTTTCATCTTCTTGCAGAATTATTTCTGCTCCTTGCCTCCTCCCTTCTGTCTGAAATACTGAAATAGCCTACTGGTTGGTTTCCATGCCTCCATCCTAATCTGTTAACACATTTTTGCCATCTTTGATTGTCATTCTTCAATGATGAGACCTTCAGTGGTTGTCTTTGAGAGAGACAGTTAAATCTCAATAATGAAAACTTTCCACAATGTGGCCATTTGCTACATTTCAGACCTCCCTCAACCCACACAGTTGTCTATTCACCGATTTCTGTATATATCCTGACTCCATCCATGGCTTTGCCCAAACTTTCCCCCTCCCTGGAATATTTCTTACCCTTCACTTGTTGACGTCTCGCTAGCTCTCCATGGCTTATTTCATGTCCCAGCACCAGAAAGAAGCCTTCCTTACATGGTATTTCCTCATATATGTGTTCCCCTTCCAGAATTGATTCTTTTTTCCTCGTAGAATCAAGTAGTTCTCACGTGCTTATTTCCTGTAAAAAAGCTATCACAGTCTGCCTTGAATTAGAGTTTTATGTGCGTTTCTCCACCAATTATGAACAACTATCGAATCAAGGACTAAACCAGAGCCATTTTTGTGTTAATTAACTTGGCAAGCATTTATCAATATCATGGTTGCCCACCTGTGGCAAGTATGGTGTGTTCGATAAGATTAAGGGACACAGTGGTAAACAAGACAGACAAGCTCCTTGCACTTGGCCTTTATTATCTTTTGTGTACTTAACAAATGCACTGAGGATTGTGACACAGAAGTGCAGGGTGCTCCACGAGACTATGATTAATGGAACTGGCCTTGTCCAGAGAACCGGGCAACACTTTCCAGAGGAAGTCTTGGTTAAGCAGAGAACTAAATGATGAGAAAGAAATAGCTAGAAATGAGGATTCGGGGGCGGGAAGGGAGGAACCGTCTTTACATTCTTGAAGAGGGAACAGAGTAGGTGTGAAGAAAGGCGTTGAAAGAGGAAAGAGCGGGCATTTTAGAGGAAAAAGGTTTAATGCGTTTGGGGTATAGAGGACCATGGGCGTGGAGGACGTGCGCTCAGCTTTATTAGTGGTTCATGGCATTTTACACCTTATTCTCTTTTATGCTTATTCACTGATAAGCCAAAGAAAGGTTGTATGTGGAGGAGTGATTATAATCACTGTAGGAATAATCACTGTAGGTGCATGTCGTGCACAGATTGGAGGAGGCAGTGAGGGAAAACCAGTTTGGGTTTTGAGCAACAGGACATTTCAGGGGTGACTCCCAGGGTTCTGGGTTACAAATTTGGGTGTTTTCTGGGGCCACTTACTGAGACAGGCAGCACTTATGTTTGGATGGCAAAGATGGTGAGTTTGACCTTTAGACATAACGAATGAATTCGAGGTTTCTCCAAGACGTCGAAGCGGAGATAGTGAGCTGGCAGTTGTGTGTTCGGATCTGAACTGGAAATATGTTTGGGAATTTTCCTCTAGGGAGTAATTAAAATCATGGGGCTAGATTAGATCCCCCTGGGAAAGAACAAGAGTGAGGAGAGGACCTAGATCCTATATAAGCTGAGAACTCTCAACATTTAATGTTTGGGGAGGGAAAAAACAAGACAGGTAAGGAGTCTGAGGAGGAAGCAGCAGAAGAAGGAAGAAAACACAAGAATGGTATCCCAGAGCAAGGAAGAGCCTTTTCCAGGATAATAATAGCTACTGGTTCTTGACATCTGTACTGTGGGGGCTTTCACTGAGCTCTTACGCCTGTGACCTCATTAAATCCTCACAAGCAACCTGTGAAGTGAGTCCAGATGTTCCACCTGCTTTACAGTGAGGAGAGTGATCAGGTCACCTACGTGCGCCAGGTCGCAGGGCTGGGAAGTCAGACTGGGTCTGAAAGCAAGCCGTTTTTCCTTCAGAGCCTTGAATTACAGTATTTCATTTCATCAGTGATACTTTTATAAAATTGAAGAGCTTTGCGAAGAATTCCTTCTCTGGTACAGGATATTCCAAGTTTTTGCTTCATTTGAAGTAGTAAATTTTACATGTGTATTAGGTTCTTTTTTAATTGAAGTATAGATGATTTACAATGTTGTGTTAGTTTCTGGTGTACAGCATAGGGATTCAGTTATAAATGTGTATATATATATATATATATATATATATTCCTTTTCATATTCTTTTTCATTATAGGTTATTACAAACTATTGAATGTAGTTCCCTATCCTATACAGTAGGTCCTTGTTGTTTATCTATTCTGTATATAAGTAGTTCGTAATCTCAAACTCCTAGTTTATCTCTCCCGTCTTTCTCCTTTGGTAACCGTAAGTTTGTTTTCCATGTCTGTGTATCTGTTTCTGTTTTGTAAATAAGTTCATTTGTATCATTATTTTTCGATTCCACGTATAAGTGATATCATATGATTTGTCTTTCTCTTTCTGACTTACTTCACTTAGTATGATAATTTCTAAGTCCATCCATGTTCCTGCAAATGGCATTATTTCATTCTTTTTTATGGCTGAGTAGTATTTCATTGTATAAATATACTACAACTTCTTTATCCAGTCATCCATCCTTGGACACTTAGGTTGTTTCCATGTCTTAGTTATTGTAAGTGGTGCTGCTGTGAACATTGGGGTGTATGTATCTTTTCCAATTAGTTTTCTCTGGTTATACGCCCAGCAGTGGGATTGCTGAATCATATGGCAACTCTATTTTTAGTTTTTTAAGGAATAGCCATACTGTTTTCCATAGTTACTGCACCAATTTACATTCCCACCAGCAGTCTAGGAGGGTTCCCTTTTCTCCATACCTTCTCCAGCATTTATCGATTGTGGACTTTTTAATGATGGACATGGTTATAGATTCTTATTCAAAGGTTTAGGTTAGCTACAGTCAGAGTATCATGAGCAATTATACCCGTTTTATTTTGTTTTTTAAATATCTCAGTTGCTGGACAGATCATCTGTGAGCACACAACAGTGTAATATACCTTCGTCTACTCATTGGAAGGTTAAACTTGTGGTTGAATTGATTCAAATGAAATCTTGAGCATAAATGTTGTTACACTTGGTGGTGGTAATTCTGTGTATTTTATCTACCCGATGGCTCTTAGTACCGTATTATTTCTAAGTTGCTTAAGTAATCCCTGTTTAGTAAAGTGAAAAAATAGCAGGCCTTCTCTGATGCACGTGTAGGTCAGTTTTCTTCTGGCGTTGTGAAAACATCTTGGTAGGAATACAAACCTTGAAGGAGGAGGGCAATAGCTCAGTGATAGAGCACGTGCTTAGCATGCAGGAGGTCCTGGGTTCAATCCCCGGTACCTCCATTAAAAAAGAAAAAAAATCTTGGAGATGTTGATTTCTGTCACTTTACTTCCTGTTTAATTAGGTACTTTCTTCTTTGGTAAATAAATTTATTCTACTAATGACACTGCCGCCTTCCAGTCCTGACAGTGGAGGTTTCCCACAGTGTGTCCAGGCCAGTGGACCAGCTGTGAGGCAAGAATGCAGTTACGTGTGGAGCCTCCCGCTGCAGCTGGGACGCCCTCAGCTTGGTCCAAGTGGAAAACAGAGTCAGAGGGGCCCTCTCCTCAACGACCTGTTTAACCTACTTAACTGAAGTGGATAAAATCCATGGACCACAAACGTTTCCTTTGTAGTGTGTTTTTATGGAGCTTTGAGACACCTGATACATTGCTGTGGAAGCGAGGCCCTGAGTGAGATACAGTTGTGGGGGAGAAAAAAACAAAACACTGTGCGTCTGCGAGAGGCAGTAGAGAAGATTAATGATGGGGTTGTTGAACGGAAGGACAGAGGAGACGGGTCCTGCATTTGAATAGCTAAGGATTAGAAAAATTATCTGTAAACAGTTGTCAGGAATGTATTTATTTAAAGGTTCTTCATCTGGTGGTGTGTGCAGAATGGGGTTGTGCCACAGGCCTGCCCTGTTCCGTGGGTCAGCGTGTAGAACCGAGTGTTTGGTTTCTTTAATTCATCTCCTGATACACTGCTGCGTTAAATTCTAGAAATGAATGGAAAGTAGGCATTCAAAACGATCCACGCCAACCAGAATTTCCACAGTATGAATAGATCTGGAGCAGCATTATTTTAGAGCAAGGGGAACTGTAACTTGTTTTCACACTTTTTGTGTTAACTGGCAGCTGTATTTCATTGCATTGGAGGTTCCTCCTTGCCCCCAGAGGAATAAGTTGTACGTCCTATCTGTACTTTGCACACTTGTTCCTGCGTGAACTGGCTGACTCCAGAGTGGAGGTAGCACTTCATATCTGAGTTCCTAATCAAAGATACTCACATTAGGGAGAAATATGTGTGTGTAAACATGTATACACGCCATACTGTTACATACTTTCAGAGACAGAACTGGCTTCCAGGAGGCCAGGGGCTGACTTCCCGCGTGTAAACAGACTGAGAAGCTAGTTGGTGGCAGAGTGAGGACTAGAACTCAGTTCCTCAGACGAGCAGTCTTTCGATTCCTCCATGCTGCTCTTTAGAATACTCTTTTGTGAGTTTTTTTTCCTCTGTTTTCAGCACACAAATGATTTGATGTGAAATATCTTAATTATAAAAGTATTTCAAATATGCCTAGACTTGCCCACTTTGAATTAAGCCCGTTGAATACATGTCCCTTGATTTAAAAGTTTCACAGCACACACTAGGCAGTTGGCATTGGCTGCTTTTATTAGACAAAAGAAACTTGAGAAATGTTGCCCATAAACGTTAAAAGGTACATTTTCACTTCTATGGGAAATGTTCTTAAGACTGGTTTTCATTTTCAGTGAGACTTTACTAGAAATCATGTGAACATTCTTCCATGGTTTTAAAACAAAAATAAATAATACAGTATTGATCATGCAAAAATAAAACTTGATTTTCTTTATGTTGATTTCATATTGAAGACTGGAGTAGACCTGGATAACTCTTGTCCCTTTGTCTGTCCATAGTAGAGTTTGGTTCTGACTCTGAACATTTGTTAATTTTGTGGCGAGGCATGTTTCAAAATAATAATTTTAACATGTCATATCTTTGAAAAAAATCTGGGGAGAATTGTTGTGATTAATTCCATTTATAGGCTTAAGGTTTCCTTTATGTGAAAAATGGCTACACATACTTGGTTCTCTCAAATACCCAAATGCTTTAGGGAATCTAGAGGAATTACAGATACTGATTGCACGTTAAAAAGATTTTGCCACTGAACTGAGTTACTCATCTGATGTAATGGGTAATAAATACTTGGGATTTATGATGAGAACAGTCCAAAAGAAAGTGGTTTATAGGGCGGATTTAGGTCACCCTCCACCTTCGTCCTGTTTTCAACAGGTCCTGCAGGGAATGGTCAGGATTGGTTTCTCATGAGCGGCTGATGCCTGCTGAGCCCAGTCTCTCTCAGACAGGTATTCTCTGGCCAGGGCTGTATTTGGGACTGAATTCTCTGGGCGAACTATAAACCATTTGATAGTTTTCTTGAACCTACTTGTAACTCTCTATATCGTACCTTCTGTCAGAATCTATTACATTATATAGAGTTGCAGAATTACTGACTTTGTTATTTGATCACGTTTTTGAACAATAATAGTTCCCCTTTTGTGACAGTTAATCAAGTGCTGCCCGCAGCACATTACGTGTAAACTCATTTAACTCTCACAACCAGCGTATGAGGTAAGTGGACTGCTAACACGCACAGAGAAGTGATGCAAATGGGCTGAGGTCACATAACTAGGAAGGGAGTTAGATTTTAAACAGAAATGAGAGAAAGCCTATAGAGTTCTTTAGTAGCACTACCACGTGTGTAATGCTCAAGAAATGTTAACTAGTTCCTTTTCCTTATTCTTAAAGAAGGAAAATTGCCTGGTTATCTCATTTAGAGAGCAAGGTAATGTCTTATATTCATTTAACAACTAGTTCTGTGGAGTCATACAAACTTGAGATCAAAATCTGGCACTTAATACTTACAGGAAATACTTAGGTAAGATAATGACCTTTTAAAGCCTTGGTCTCACCATCTGAAAAATGGACAGTAACAGAACCATCTTCATAGAATTGATATGAGAAGTATCATTTGACATTTCATATAAATTGCTTAGCATAATTTATTCCATGTAGGTACCAAGGTGTTCATTTCTCTTGTTTTATAATTAATAATAATTACTGCTATTATGTACTTACTGTCAGTGTTGCAGAATACTACCATATTAAAGTATTGCAGTAAAATAAGGTCTTTGTTCATGTAGGTTAGTTTGCCTTATTTTGTTCCCTGGACAGATACAAATCCAAGTTGCTTGTTAAATATTTAGATAGAGTGATTCACGGACGTACCAAGCAAGAGGCGTGAGATGGACATTCCTTATAATTAATAACAGTTTACAGTCTATGCAGCACTGTTACTTACAAAAGTCTTACAAAGCAGGGAGTATCATCATTTTTCGGATGACTGTCTGAGACCCAGAAAGATCAAGTGCATTGCCACCAGCCCAGAGGTGCCCGTGTGCTCTGGCTGGGACTCAGATCCAGCCTCCTGATCCCTAATTCAGTAGTTTGGCACCATACCATTCCTGCCTCCTTCACGGGAATGTAAACCTTTCTTTATTGTTTATTGTGTGTTTTCACCATCTTTTACAGCATTCTTACGAGGTGAGTATCAGCTCTGATTGACCCCGGTGCCACCACTGGAAAAACACACAGATCACATTCCTTGGAGACAGTGAGCCGGTCACAGTCTCTATGCTTGACAGGTGGAACCATTCGGTGTCTCCACATACTTTGAAAATTCTGAGGGTAGCATGTTTTTATGGACGTTTTAGAACTTGCCATTCATTGGAAACGCTGAGCCTCACGTAGAGTTAGAATTTTGGATAGGGTTGTAACCCAAAACCATTTTGCTGAACAATTCAACTTACATATATTACATCTTTTTATGTTACATGTGTATGAGTGTTTATGTACAGATATAGATGATTGTAACTTTAGTAAGTGGCTACTGTTTGCTCAGATAAGAGGAGGATATGCTCTTTTTTCCATTTCAAAATAAGCATTTTATTTTATTTTTTAAAAATACTTTTATTGAAGTGTAGTTGATTTACAATGCTAGTTTCAGATGTACAGCAAAGTAATTCAGTTATAATATACATACATATATATTTTTTCTTTTCAGAATCTTTTCCATATATACTATTCTAAGAAATTGAGTATGGTTCCCTTTGCTATGCAATAGGTCTTTATTGTTTTATCTGTTTTCTATATAGTAATGTGTGTCATTTTAATTAGTTTTAGATACAGGAAAGTTGCAAAGATAGTACAGAGTTTCGTTTCCTCAGTTTCCCGCAGTATCAGCATATTATGTCTCCATGATACATTTGTCAAAACTAAGAAATTAACACCGAAAAATCACTGTTAACTAATATATAGACTTTATTCATATTTCACCACATTTCATTTTGACTCAATACTATTGTTTTCAAACATGAAGGCATCTTGTTATTTTTTTGATACAGTTTTTAAGGGCCGATATTTTGAGGTGGGTGAAGTTCAGCGGACATGTATTCCTACTGTGGGAACATGCTCAGGAGAAAGTTCTGAAATGGGAAATGTATCAATCAGAGCTTCTAGGTTGGAGATCCGGGGACAAAAAGGCTTGGCTGGTAGGGGCTGGGGCCAGCTGTCAGGGGTGAGAAATGGGTATGTGGAGAGAACTAACTGGCGGATGCCAGGGGAGGGAGGTGTAGGGGGTTGGACAAAATAGGAAAGAGAGGTACAAACTTCCAGTTATAAAATAAATAAGTCACGGGGATGTAAAATACAGCGTAGGGAATACACTCAGTAATATCGTCATAACTTCTATGGTCACAGATGGTTCCTAGACTTACGATGAGCCCTTCATAGTGTATATACATGTTGAAGCACTATATTACACATCTGAAACTAATATAATATTGTCTGTCAACTGTACTTTAAGAAAAAGTTGACAGTAAAGGAAAGAAATGAGTATGTGGAATGGTTTTATATTTTACTTAAATTATTCCAGTCTTCTTGCCCCACCCACTGAAATCTCTCTTAAAATATGTCTCAGAACCTGTGTTCCCCACAGAGCAAAGCCCATTACATATGGACTTGGCAGTTCATTCTCTTCAATTTATTTGTAGTTGTTTCTGTTTGGTTTTTCGTTCTTTTTTTTAAATTGAAGTATAGTTCATCTCCAATGTTGTGTTAGTGTCAGGTGTACAGCAAAGTGACTCAGTTATACATATTTATGTATATTCCTTTTCAGGTTCTTTTTTATTATAGGTTATTATAAGATATTGAGTAGAGTTCCCTGTGCTGTACAATAGAGATGATATGGTCTCATGTTATGATTTGATTACAATAAACTGTGGGTAAATTATCTCTATTTTCTCTCCTAATTATTCTTATGTTGATGCCTGAAGACTGATAGTTAGGAAACATTTTGAACTTCCCTACAAGTTGTATTTTTACAAAAGATCCTTATAGCAAATTTTCAGGTTAAATATGTACTTCAACACATTTTCCACACAATTTACAGGTGCCATGCATAAATAGGAAGTGATAAAATACAGTGGAGCCTCACTTACAAACATCGGTGTTGAAATCAACGCCGAGAGGTCTGGAGAGTGAAATCTGCTGTCCAGTCGTAGGATTCTTCTCATTCTTCAGTGCTCAGCCTTTTTCAGTGAGAGTCAGACCTGCTTCCTTGTAACAAAATCTTCTCGGTAGCAAGTCCAGTTACTCAGGGTTAACCTGGTGGTGGGAGAAACTCCAATTAACTGATGAAAATTTTGTAGGGTTCTCTTGCTTCTAAAAACGGAGCAACAGTCCCACCTCCATGGAGCAGGTATCCCTGGTGAACTTTGTATCTTCCCGTGGTAATAAGGTGGTTTCCTTGGTTCCAAGGCTGGTGTCTTTCTTTGTAGATACATTCTTTCCTCTACCACGTGTACTCAGTGCCCTGCTTGCTGCAGAGGAGATTCCTCCATGAGAGTTGATGCTTCGGATGCATTTCACATAAATTACGTTGGCTCTGAGCGTTGCTGTGTGTGTTGCCGTTTTTACTCACACCTTCAATGTTCAGGATCACTGCCTTCCCTGTTCTTGGGGTGATTAGGAAGCAAATTATCAGTGATTTCTTTTTTTTTTTTTTCCAAATTGAAGTGGTTAGAAATATTCTGAAATACTTAGATTTCATACTGACTTCTGTGGGAAACTCAAACAAGAACACGATAAACTTGGAAGCATTTTATTTTATGTTTATATTTTAGAATTCAAAGCAAGTTGCAGATATAAACAGGAATACATTGCAGGCATCAGGAATAGGTGAGTTTGCGGTATTTGATATGAACCATGGAGATCTGATAAGATGACTAACTGTCATCAGTGAGCTAAGCCGTCTGTGTTTGATTTTACACTGTAACAGCTGCTTATTTGTTGAAAACAAAAACACAAAAATATTAGACTTTATTATCAGGGTGCTCTAAAAAAGAAAATGAAAGTTGAAGGACTTTCCCAGTCATTATTATTGAATACTTTTTTTTTTCATCTTATAATCTATTCTTTGGGTTTTTTGCAAATGAGTCATGCCAGCATTTGAATTTCAGTGATACTTTATTAGTCCTTTCCTATTGCCCTCACCTATATTTTACGTGTATCAAATTGGAATTAAAACTTTATAATACACATCAGAGTAATTGAAAACCCTCTAAAGACTATGAATCAGTGTGTTAAATATTTAGGAAACACATAGATTTAAAAATTATGAAGAACCTCAGACTACTTCCCCTACAAAATTAATTAAAACCTTACGTTACATCTGAAATACAGAATATTGCCACATATTGTCCAGCAAAAAAAGAAGAAAAAATGTATTGAGTACCCAGTGTCAAAATTTCCAGAGTCAGAATTTGTCTAGAAGCATCTGAATTTGTTGAACATCCCTGTTAAGTTTAGTTATTTTCAATAGGACATTGTTTTAACTTACCAAACTCTTCTTTTCTATAAACAGCTTCAGTTTTTCAGTGTTCTTGTTAAATTTAGCACTGAAAATTGAACATGAAGCCCCAGAGAGTGTCTAGTTGCTGTGTTATAAAAAGTATCAATATTGACCAATACAATTATTTACCTTTTCACTGTTAATGTCACATTGTTTATTCAGATCAAAGTAGAATCTCTGCACCTCTTAAGGTGGAGCTCTTTGGTTCCATACTTGCCTGGCCGACTTTTTGGATCTGATGGTGAGACGTGTAATATGTTGTTACTTCATTCCAAACTCATGACATCTAGATTTTATCACCTAATTTATTGACAAGTTCTCTACCGTCTCATCCTCCTTTCCAAGCTCTGAGTCATTAGGAATCTGATGAGCACGCCATCATTCATCTTGCCTTAAGTCACTGACACAAAAACGTTCGACTCCACGGTGTTGATCCGCTTTGCATCAGGCATGGTGTTCAGTCTTGCAGACACGAGAATAAGATACGATGCTTGACTTCGTGGAGCTCACAGCATCGCCGAAGAAGCCCCAGAGAAACAGATAATTGAGATGGAATGGGATTAGTGGTAGATGTGAAACATGCCTGCAGTAGTATGTGAACACAGTGGAAGAAACCCTTTATTCCGCCTAACCAGGGGAGGCTGGCAAAGACGTTTGTGAAGTTTCGGTGCAGTTTAAAGGCTGGCAGAAATCTTCCAGTTGGTGTAAGGGAAAACAGCATCTCAGGCAAAAGAAGAGTCACAGTGATATATAAAAAGTTTGTGATGTGGCTTAGAAGCTTGATGTAGTGTAGTGTGATTAGAGCTGTTGCTTTTAGCCTTAAAAACAAAACAAAACAAAACAAATGAACCACATTAAGAAATGTACTTTACATGAATTCAATGAGTGTATGTGTTAATGTACTTCTGTTATTATATGTGATGTAATCTGGGTTTTTTTTGTTGTATTTTACGCTATTTCATTAAAACAAATGCTGGTTATAACCCATGAAACTGATTGTATAATCCACCAGTAGGTCATAACCCATAGTATAAATAAATATTAGGCCAGAGCTTAGCATGTTTATGGAGTGTGTGGGCAAATTAGTGAGAAATGGGGCAGGAAATATTCAGCTGGGGCAGCATAGTGGAGAGTTTTGTGCTGCGCCAAGGAGTTTTTTTGGTTAATGATAGTAACCGTGATGACAATAATGATGGTCAAGATATTGATCATATTTGTCAGACAGTTTCAAGGCAGCTCCCATATTTTTGTTATTGTTGTTTGCGCTTTATAACAGGGCTGTGAGTTACGGGCTCTTACTTTGTGAATAGGAAATCTAATTTACCGAGGATTGGGCAGTAAGTACCAAAGCAGGTACTGAACCCAGGCAGGTTGGCTCTGAGGCGTGCGTTCCTCATCACGGCAGCGTTCTCACGTGGGCAGTCTTGAATCTGTATTTTGAGAAGATGGTTTCTGAGCATTGTGAAAGGCTAGAGTCAGAGAAGCTACCGGTCAATAATTCATCAATATTTGCAGGAGAGTGTGTGGGATAAATTTTGTTCCACCATCAGGGGACCCAGCCCTTTCTGTGTTCCTGCCGGCCGCACAGGGCTTAGTAAATAGAAAATCACGCCAGCAGGAGGGCCACGGGGTAGACAGCCTCAGGCCCGCGTCCAATCACGGAGGCCCTGGACTCTGAGCTCCCACTGGTCACCCTGCAGCACCTCACAGCTCTCTGGACTCCTGGTCTTCTCCAGGTTCACACGTGAGCCTCTTTGTTAACCCTCCAGTTTCCTCCCAGCGCCACTTTGATTCAGCAGCTCCTGCCATCGTGATGCTTTTCTTTTAAGTCAGTATAATTCTCCAGTCTACCACATCTTTCCTTTTAAAAATTTACTTCTGTCCTTCCCTTTGGGTGGTAGCAGCTTATCTCCCTGTCTGTGAAATCTGTCACCAAGTTCCCAAAGGAAGGCAGGCACAGGAGAGGGGGAGCCCACCCCTCTCCTCTGTGTGGCCTTTTTACCAGTTCTCTGCACCAGCACAGCACCAGCTCAGACCAAGTAGCGCAATGAAGGCCCAGATGCTCCAATGTCTTCTCACAAAGTTTTCCACCCTTTTTAATTTTTATGCTTTATGTTTAAGGGTTGGCAAAGTGGGCCAAATGTGGCCCACTGTCTGCTTTTGTGTTGCCCAGAAACTGCAAATGGTTTTAAATTTTCAGTTTCTTTTTTAAAAATAGAAGGGTGATCTTTTGTGACAAGTGAAAATTATGTGAAATCCAGATTTCAGTGCCCATAAATAAAGTTGTATTAGAACACAGCATTGTCCATTTGTATTTTTCTTGGTGCTCTTAACAACAGCAGAGTTGGGTAGTGTCAGAGACTGGCCCACAAAGCATAAAATATTTATTATCTGGCCCTTTGCGGAAAGCACTGCAACCCCTGGTCTAAGGGCTGACACAAATTTTGTTTCTCACCTCTGTAGGCTCATAGGTCTTTGTTCAAACAGGGCCTTCTCTGATATCATAGAGTTAATCACATGAGCTTGAGGATTTGGCTTCCTCTGTTGGAAAAACCACAAAATTTACAGTAAGATAAATTTGGGTGTGACTTTCAGCAGATTAGTGGCTAAAAGTCAGATTTGTAACACAAACAGCAAAATTTTCATTTGAAGTATATTTATCTTTATGGGAATCTTTTACCTTTGAAGCCAAATATATATTCTCAGTTTATGGCTATGGTTTTGGCACATGAGCAATTTAGAAGAAGCAGATAAATCCTTTTTACCTCCAAAGAAGAATGTGTTTAAATACATAAGAGAAGACCATGTAAAAACCACTTTATAACTGCATGCTTTTGTTTAGGTTTCAGGTCACAACCTGCACTGCTAAACAGAGTAGGCGGCCCTCCTCCCAACAGTGTTATTTTAACTAAGAACGCAGTAAACCTCATTATAGATTTAACTTTCTTTTGTCTGTGTGCTCGGTTCCTTACTCTATGCCAAAGCAGCCAATTAAACATGGGGAAAAAATTGAGAGGATTTTTGCCAATAAGATGATTCATTTGTTAACCAAAATTATTAAACATTTACAGGAGGGAAGGTATAGCTCAGTGGTAGAGTGCCTGTCCAGCATGCCCAGGGTCCTGGGTTCAATCCCCGGTACCTCCATTAAATAAACCTAATTACCTCCCCCCTCCAAAAAAAATACATATATGTATAAATATTGTGGATGTATTTGTGTAGACTTAGTGCTAGATAACATGTTTGTGACTGGTCAAATATATTAAACTAAGGTCTGCCATTTTTATTCACAATAGTAAACAGCTCTCACTGACTTTAATAATAGATTTTGCTTCATACAGCTCCCTGCTATTCTGCCTTTAGAGTAGATCTTGTGTCTTTTTCTTCTAAATCTAAATCCAGTCAGTAATAAAGTGAAGCCAAACTGAATTTTCTCCTGAGACCATGCAGCCCACGTTTGCATTGAGAGCCTGGTGATTTACTGGCCCCGAGTAGGAGAGATGACCTGTACAATTACCGTAGAAACCCAGTGAGAAGTGAAGTGAGCTCACTGTAGAAAGATTTTAAGCATTGAAAAAACTTGCCTTATTTGGTAAATGTGGTTAACTGGTCCCAGCTGGCAATGCTGGTGAGCTCATTGTGAGATACACTGTCTCTTTAAGCCAAATTCCTGTATTCTTTAATCCATTAGAATTAGAGTGTTAAATGGTATTTGTTTAGGTTTCTTGATACGCTGTGGACTAAATCAAATATGAAAGAATTGGATTCCCTGTTGAAAATTAAAGCTCACAATGCATTGACACTTGATCAATTTTCTGTATGTGTTTTCTGGTTTATTATGTTGTTTACCTTAGGCTTTGGGGAATTTTGGTTTTAATGTTTGCCTTGAAGAACAAGACTCCTTTGGGAAGCAAATTTGTGTTTACTTTTTGGCTTTACGACGTTTTACTCTATGCTCATGTAAGTTTACTCTGTACATTAGAATTTTAGGGTGGGATCTGTTAATTGCATTTCCTTCAGTTACCACGTAGCACTTCATGTTTAGAAAAGAAAGGCTACAGCATTGTGTGGCTTCTCCTTAAAATTCCTGCCTCAGGATTGGATGTTTCCTGAAGTTGACTTTTCTGAGTTAGATGTTTTTAGAGGGAAAAGCACAGCCTTTTGAGTCAGACAGACCTTGGAGCCAGGAGGGTGTGAATTTGAGGACTTCAGAACAGTTCCTAAACGTTCAAGGTAATGAAAAGTGATACCTGTTCTTCCCAGGATTTGTGAAAGTTAACGTGTGTGGAGGTGCCTAGTACAAAATTGATACTTAATAAATGTCAATTCCCCATTCACTCTGTTCCAGCAGTGTACTAATTCCAGCTTTTCCTTGGCCTCACTTTACACAGTCTCCTTTTAGATTATATTTCTATAATCTGGCGGATCCTCTCTCCCCCTGTCATCAGTTTCCCGTTTTCGTAGCAGGAGAGAAAGGATTCTCCATATCCTTGTCATTCAGGCTGCAGCCCAGCAGGGCCAACTAGGAGCTTAATAGAAATCCAGTCTCTCTGGTCTCACAACAGACTCATTGAATTAGCATCTTCTTTGTAACCAGATCTCTAGTTGATTCAGATGCACAATAAAGTTTGAAAAGCACTGCTCTGTATCACTTCCTGGGAACCCACAGCTCCTGTGAGGCAGGTAGACCTCTCTATGTTGGGGAGTGTCCCGGGGTTTTGAAGTACTTAATTGGCATCAGAGAGATGACCCAAGAGAGAACTGAGAAAGAATGATTTCCCTTCTGTGCTTAACGCATCACTTCCGCGCACCTGTGTGGACTTCTCTGCTTTTGCCACCAGCACCTCTAGCTGTGTTGGGACTGTAGACTCCTTCAGGGAAGGACCTTTTTTTTTTTTTTTTTTTTTCGGTAAAGATAGTAAATGCTCACCTGTGTTGCTGTGGGTTTCTCCTTGGGGCCGAGGACTGCCAACTCTGTCATCACTAGTCCTTTTGGACTAATGCCCGTCCTCCACCCTCAGCCCCACAATGTACATCCCCTACTTTGCCACTTACATTCCTATCTGGCTCTGGGCTTGTGACTTTCGGTTGGTTTTGATTTTCTCTCCTCCTGCCCCGGTTGTCCTATAGGAGCTTTTTCTGTCCTCGTTATGGTTTTCAGGTGAGAAAATCATCTTGCCAAAGGATTAAAATCTCAACCATCTGTTGGGCTCAAATTACAAGATCATCTCTTAGCCTGAGGGGTCTGTGGGCTTTCGCATCACTGAACCCTCGTCCTGCGCAGCACATAGCCTCTGAGCTGGGCAGTAATTTATCCTTCTACGTGCTCATCTCACCTCTGGACTGAGCACCTGGAAGACATTATTTATTCAGTTTGGTACCTCCCGAGCCTGGCACAGAGCAACGTGCTATAAATGCTGGTATTGCTGTATCATGTCTGTTGGCTCATCAGTCGCAAAATTCTGAAGACTGAGGGGCTGGCTGTTGGGTTTGGGAAACCACATAAAGAAGATTGTTAATAAAAATACTTAGTAAGACCAGAAAGGGTCTAAGAGATAGGCTTAGTCATAGGGCTTCACGGGAAGGAAGGTGGGACTCCCTGGGGGTCTTTGTGGGGTGCCTGAATAGCTCTAGAGGTGGATGTGGTTCTCTGATTGCAGGATATTTTCAGAAGATAATATCCAGGGTAGTTTGTCTTGTCTGTGCAATGACATTTATGACAACAAGTTGTGTGTGGTTTTCATCCTTGAAATACACTGCATGAATATTGCTATTTTAAGTGTGATTAGAATGAGAACCTAGTGGGTATTTTTGCTTCTACACTCTCCCTTTCATTGGTTGGTTTCTTTTTTTCTAGTTGCTATAAATTGCTCGTTATTGTTTGAGCAAAATTTATAACAAAAATAGTAATTAAAACTTACATTAAAAACAGTTAAGGTTTTTGTTGGTGGTGGTAGCGGTTTAAAATACGCCACGTAAGTCCTTTGACTCAAAACGTCCCCAAATCGAACCTGAGGCTTTGGTGTAGCCTCCTTTCTCTCACTTTGTTGTGTTTATTTTTCGGGGGCTAACATTTAGCAGCTAGAAATTTATTTTGATTAACAATCCTGTAAGTCTAATCAACTTAAAACACATTGAAAGTAATCGTTTAATAGCAGCTGGCAAATTGGTACAAATGTGTTAAATAGAAGCCAAAGTAGAATCACTAGATGATGAAGTCACAGAAACGGAAATGAAAATGTCATTGGTGACAGAAAACAGATTTACAGCGCTTTGCCTGCTGTTTAATTCAGGTTCCGTCCTCTGTTCCTACCTCTCTCAAATTCTTTTCCCATTATGACTTGACTTTAGTGAAATTGATGGTTCATATTTCAGAATATCTCCAAATCCTTCCCGGACACTTTCCTCTAGAGAACTAACAATCCGAGAAAGCCATTTCTGGATCCAGGAGACGTGTGGGGTTTTCTTATGATACAAAAAGGGGGCTGAGTCCTGCTGCGAGGCTCCACCCCAGAAAGAATGCCAAGAGCAGCAGATCTTACAAATGCCAGACTTGACTGAGAGCCTGGGGGGCCATATGACCACAGTGAGAAATAGGAAATTTTTGGATTGTATGTCATTTGGGTGTCATCGCAGATTCAGATGCAGCCAGTTCTTTGCGCCTGCTCCTCCCTGGCCGTGAGCCTGCGGTGAGGGTGCAGGAATTATTTTACTCAGAGTACTGTTCCTTCCCCTGTGAGTGTTGGCCTGGACGCAGGTGCCAGATTAGATGTGACAACACCCAAAGCTGGCCTGGTTTGGTCACAGATAGATGAAGAATTTATTAGATGCGGAGCTGGGATGTGGATTCTGATGGGCTCGAAAGCCCTGGTGCTTCTGCCGTGCCCTGCCGCCCTAGCTTGAGACGAGGGAACAGCAGCCCCTTTCCTTCTATGCCTGACAGGGCATCAGGGCAAATCAAGTCCAACAGTTCAGAGATGGGGCCCTTATGAGCTCACTGTCTCTATCGGTGCCAGAAAGTTTTAGAGAGCTAAGTGTATCAGTTATATTATCCCAAATTGATTCCCTGCAGAACCGTACGGAATCTTTAATGTCACCAGTTCCCTTAGGTTATTCACATAGCACTTGCCCTGCTGCCTTCAAACTTGGTGCAAAGCGAGAGTCAAATTCTGGGTATCATCGAATCAGTTTAAATCAGCCCTGTTATTTCCCCTGGGATATCAGCTGCTTTTGTCCTACCTTCCCCTTAAATAAAACCCTTTGTTTTTGAGCCTGAGCATATTTAGATTTGAAATTGGCTCTCTAAAGTCCAATGCATAAAGAGTTTTTGCAAAACTACATTTCTATTAACTTCTTGAACACATTTTGTCGTTGACTTGGAAATACTAGCGTCAGTTTTAATAAATGAAACAAAAGCTCATTGTCCGAAACTATAATTGCCAACTTCAGATTGAATTTTCGTAGTTTTGTTACCCATGCAAAGATGCAACAGGCAAGAGTTAATAACGTATTTTTAAATAGGGTAAGATGAGTGGAACCAAGATGAAGTTATAAGTGTATGTAGACATAGTTCAAATGACCAGATGTAAATCCTTTTCAAATTTCTACCAAAAGAACTAATTACGTACTTTGGGAAAGTAAGTGTCCTGTTTCTCTCCAATAGCATTGTGAGTTAAACAGTTCACAGTGGCGTAAGTTTGAAGCCAAGAGGACGAGTTGAATTTTTATTTACCTCTTTCAATGGGCGGCATCTCCTGCATGTGCCCGGATCCTTAAGTCTTGAGGTCTGCATTTTTCATGCTAAGACTTTCTAGGCGGGTACCTTTGGGCACGTTAATATCAAAGGCTACGTTTCATATCCAGCTCTTTGTATTTTGCGAGAATCAAGTGAATTTTCTCATGTGAAATGTCTCGAGACATCTGAAGTATTACTCAGTTGTTAGTTATTATTATTTTTTCCATTATAATAAACCTATTTCCAGCTTGTCCTTTCTCAAAGCAAGCATTTTTCTTGTGATTTATTTCAATCCAAAAAAGCAGAGCCATCCTACAGGGAACAGACTCCCTTGAAAAATAGTGAGGGGAAAATTTCCTGCAGGGGCTGAGTAATCATCTGTGGGGAATGCGGCACAACGCATTGCTTTATAGAATTGAACTCTCTGACCTCTTCATTTCCTTCAGACTCTAGGGTTCTCTGATTGCTTAATTTTATAAATTTTTTACAAAGATGCTCCCTTTTGTTTTTCCTTGGTTTAGAAATTTTTTTTGCATGACTTTTGGGAGTAACTCTTGATTCCTTCTAATTTTTTAATGATGATCACAGAGAATTTGCTTTTGTATCTGAACTAATTTTGCTTAGCACAGTGAAGCCCGTGCCACTGTTTGGGGGCTACACATTATTACAATTATTGATGCATTATATTGAAAGTTAATCGTAAGAAATGACTGTTCAGCTCAGTGCTAGCCAACCCACCTAAAGCCCAATTAACAATAAGATTGCAATTATTTGCAAGACTGCAATAATGGTTCAACTTCTTTGAGAAGAAATAAATTACTGTGGGCCAAACACTGAATTGGATTTAGACTTTATTTAGACCAGCCTTGATTTAAAATAAAGCTGATCTCTTTCTGTACTTTGTTATTTGTTCAATTGGGTAGTTTGAAAGAAAAGCACTAGTTAGAAATTAGGAGACTTGGATTTTGAGTCATAACCTCTCTTAAATGGGGGTCTTCACATGTAGACCAACTGCCTGTCTGACACTCACAGCCCTTCACAGCCCCTCCACTCGGCAGTCACCCTGTCTTGTGCTTCGGCCAGGGAGGGAGAAACTGCTCCAAGGCCATCCATTTCAGCTGTTCCCAGCTTTGCGTGGAAGTTCTTCCGTATTGAACACTTCACCCCTTTTAGGGACCCAGTCCTGTGCTGAGGACTGGACACACATCAGTGGGTAAGAGGCCGTCCTTGGCGTTCACCTGTGCAGTCCAGGCTCTGAGGAAGCTCAGCTCTGGTTCTCCGTAGCGTCCCTTCTTAAGGCTCATGTAGGACCAGTGGAACGAGTGCTGTGCCCCAGGATGCTCCATCAGATATTTATCCCATCAGCTGTCAGCTCTCTCTCCTAACCTGCATGCGAACCCTGTGAACCCTTTGGTCTTTGTTTCCTGCCTTTTGAAATGACGAGGTTACTTAATTTCCCTGGGCCGTTCTGGCTCAAGAACCTCTGCCCTTCTTAAATGGTAATTTTAACTTTTTCATTTGAAGCACTCACCTAACTAAGATGTAGGCTGTGATGCAGTATAATTGTGTGAAGTTAAGTGATGGATACAGAGGCACCGCTCAGAGACCCTTCCTCTGGGTGGAAAGGCTAAAGACAGACATGTAAGCATTTTAGATGAGAAGGTCCACTCACCGTGGAGCTGAACGCCCTGCACGTCACCCAGAGCCGTAGTGTCTTTGACTGCCATGAAAAACAGTCTTTTCTTTTTTAATGCTCTCCCATAATTTAGCTTGACGTGGGCCCGCAAGCCGCAACAAACTATTCGTCAGTAATGATAATTTCAGTCTTTGTAAAGTGCCTGCAAAATGACAATTTAGACTTCTATTTTAGAGGAAAGTGGGACTTTGTAGTATGAAGTGTTGCATGGGGATGAATGGAAGAGCTGACCTAAAACAAGGTGGGGGATGTGAGTGGGGGAATGTGCAGATACTGGTGTGAAATGTGCATATTATTTTTCCTTTTATCTGTAAAATTTTTTGATCAGTTTATTAAGATATATTTTTAGTCCGTGTGGAAAAAAGTAAATTTCCATTAAGTTCATGACATTTAAAATGATTCTTGGGGTGAGGGTATAGCTCAGTGGTAGAGGACATGCCTAGCATGCACAAGGTCCTGGGTTCAAGCCCCAGTACCTCCATTAAATAAATAGATGAATAAACCTAATTACCTCCCTGCCTAAAAAAAGATTAATTAAAAAATAAATAAATAAAATAAAATGATTCTTGACCAAAAGGAACCAATTTCTTGTTTTATCATAGAAAGGCTAAAAATAATATTCCAAGTAATTTACCTTTTAGAATCATAAAAATAATTGATTCTAATATTCTTTTTTAATTCAATTTTTTTATCAAAGTGCAGTTGACTTACAGTGTGATATACATATGTATATGTGTATATATGCAATGGAATATTATTCATCTAATATTCCTTATAGGGAAAGAGGGATTTAGGAGGGTTCTTGAAGAATGTGTAACATTGTTGAAGAAGCAAGAGCTGTGTTCCCCCTGGTATGTGGAAGGGCGCTGGTAAGACAACAGTGGTGGTGGTCACAGTGGTGGAGGTGGTGGCGTTCCGGTGCCGCCGTGTTTCTGTGATGTGTTAGAATCTGCTGGGTGTGGTGTTTTCACATATGTTCTCTCACTTCTTCCCAGTGAGGCTTCTAGCATCACCACAGCAGAAGCCAGGCTCTTATCCTCTAAGTTCTAAGACACTTTATCAAAATTTCTATTGTGGTGTTTACTGTGGTAATTTCTGCTTTGAGTCGTGGAAGTATATGTGCTGAACTGTCTTCTCTACTTGAAGATAACAATCTTCAAAACAAAGCCGTGTCTTAAATAGCACAATTAGAGGGCGTAGTAAGTGGTCAGTAACTGTTTAATGCATCACTGAGGTGGTTGAATGTGTTGGACAAAATGAGGAAAGTGCAGGTCAGAGAGGTTCAATGGCGTTTCCCACCTTAGCACATTTGATAAGTGGTCTGGTCTCTCCACTCTGGTTTTTTGGTAATGAGAGGGCTCTTAGCATCTCAAGGCAGACAAGGTAGGTGAGTGGTGGGTCTCTTTTTTATCCACAAACACTTCTTGGCTTTTAGGTTATTTTCTGGATGAATCAGGTAGCTGATTCTTCTGAGGCATGTGAGACAGATGAGAAGAGAGAACACTCTGCTGACTTGTGTCTGTTTCCTACACTATCAGCCAGTCAGTTCTTACACTGCCTGCAGAATGGTGTCAGATCCCACAGGTTCAGGATTCAGTCCCACAAGTCTGTGCTGCCCAACCTCACCCTGATCCCCAGACACCAGCGGCAAGTTCAGGTTGTCTCCTGCGCTTCTGACCGACTAGCTTTGGATTGGGAGGTCCCCACAACCCTCTCCTTGGGTTTGATTAATTGGCCTGAGCAGCTTACAGAACTCAAAGAAGCATTTTCCTTACTAGATGACTAGTTTATTAAGAAAGGATACAACTCAGGAACAACCAGATGGAAGAGGTAGGTAGGGCAAGGTATGTGGGAAGGGGTGTGGTGCTTCCATGCCCTCCCAGAACCTCCACGTGTTCACCAACCCTGAAGCTCTCCAAACCCTGTCCTCGTGGTGTTTGTGGATTTGTTCATTACATAGGCACAACTGATTGCACCATTGGCCATTGGTGATTGAACTCAAATCTCCAGTCCGTCTGCCCTCCCTGGAGGTAGGGTTTGGGTGGAGAGAAGGGTGAGGGACTGAAAGTTTCAACCCTCTAATCACATGGTTGGCTCCACCAGCAACCAGCCCCTATCCTTTGAGACTTTGTAAAAAGTCTCCTTATTAACATAAACTCAGGTGTAGTTAAAAGGGGTTTGTTATGAATATCAAGACATATTTATTATTCTTATCACTTAGGAAATTCCAAGGGTTTTAGAAGCTCTGTGCCAGACATGGGCATGAAGACCGAATGTATATTTCTGATTATAAATCATAATGTCACAACTCTCAACCCCTGAAAAAGAAGCAATACCAAAAGCATGGCTTTATTTTAGTTCCAAACAAATGTTTTACAGGGCTTTTGTTCATAGAAAAGCAGGAACAGAAGTCTGTGTGGCCAATAGCATGTTCCTGATGGTCTCCTGTCCTTGTCTCTGTCCCCCCTACATCCCCCAGCTCTCCGGCACTATCTACATCCTGTCTATATACAGTCTTCAGATTGTTCAGTCTAAAAACATTTATTAACCTTCTGTATGGCAGGCAGGCATTTTTCTTAGGCCTGAAGGTCCAAAGATGAGTCAGTTCATAGGAAATAACTCAAAGTCAGCAACTGCTGATGGGTGAAATAAAGATAGTTTATGTGTATGTCATGATAAATGCCAAGTTAGCAGTATACGTGGGGACACAGTGCTTTGGGGACGCAAAGCAGCTCTTGATCTAATGTGGAAGTCTGGTGTCTGAAAAGGTGATGCCTGAGGGGAGTCTTGATTGATGAGTGAGAGTCATTAGGCAGGGAAGAAGGCGTTGCGGGCAGAACAGGAGCATGGGTGGAGCAGGCTGTGATGGTTTGTGGGAAGAACTCCAGGTACGCTGGGGTTACCGGATCCTAAAGTGTGAGGTTGGAAGTGTTGGAGGTGAGACCAAAGAGATGATCTTAATGCTGCATTACTGAAGGCCTTGTTTGCTTTGCTGAGGGTGGGCTTTGTTCTGTAGCTTTGGGAAACCACTTGTATGGGGGAAATGTGATAGTAAGAACTGAGTTTTAGATTAATTATTCTAACTGAAATATGAATAACGAATAGGGAGAAGGTGCACTGTCTAGGGGGAGGCCAGGTAAGCGTTACTGTCAGCTGGGAGACCTCAAAACCCTAAATTATTGCAGTGATTTGGAATATGAAGGTAGACATGTTGAAATACGTTGTGAAGGCAAAAGTCATAGGTAGGACCCGTGGTCGTTTAGGAAACCTGAAAGAATGGCAGGTTTCCCTGTGTTAGTTCCTAGAGTAACCAGAAACACGTCCTGTTTTTTTCGAGCTTCGTCATCCTTGCCACCTCCTGTCACCCCTCATGTCCATACAGTCCCCACGTCATGAAAGATTTCCTGAGTTGTTCTCTTTGTACTTATTTAACTTATTTGTTAAAATTCAGGCCCCAGTCTTTTCTTGCCTGTATCTCCCCTTTCAAATGCTTCCTTCATTTTGCGACCAGAGGACTCTCACTGAAAATCCACCCACCTGATCTCTCTCTGCCTGCCTCCAAATAAAAATCTAGGAATGGTGTAAACAAAGTGTGGGGTCTAGAGTCTGAAACTGTTCAGATGTGCAGGGATTTTATTCTTGGGCAGCTGTAATTTACCTTCCAAATCACCTTTTGGCACTTGCGGGAAGTCTAATAATTTTTGGTCCAGGCCCGCATCCTGATTTACATCGACCATGCACTGGTCACCTTTGACCATTTTACTCATTTTATTGTCTTTGTTTTGCTTTGTCTCCTTCTGTAACTAGACTGTGAGGAGGGCCGTGAGCTTAGGCAGTATGTTTTTTTCATGTTTGTCCCTTAGTGTCCTGAGTGCTCAGTATTCGTTGAGTGAATTAATGAGGCTGTTTGACGGGGTGAGGGGAAGGTACCCTTTCTTAGATCACCCCTAGAGAAAAGCACCAAAGAAAAAAATCTGTAATAAAATGCCCTGAACCCAAAGCCTTGTGTGATGTGGGCAGACACCGGACAAGTTGCAGCATTCGAAGTATCTGAAAGATTTGCCTTCACTTTACGCATTTTTGAACTAGCACCATCGGGGCGAGCTCGCTGTGTCCTAGGAGTAATCTTGTTCTGAAAACAGATCCTCAGGTGGCTCGACTTTGTATTAGATTTTTAACCAAGAGCAGTCTATTTCTCAGCGATTCTGTTTACTGATTGGTAAGTTGTGTTATACTGGTGGATTCAAACTTCTTAAAAAGCGGTTATACTGATGGATTCAAACTCTCAAAAAGTTGAGTTATACATGGATGCAAGCCCTCAAAAAACCTCTCTGTAGGCTTATCCTTAATTCACACTGTAAAATCTGGTGTCTTAGTCTTGTGTTTAAATAGTATGATAAGAATAAGTCATCTTTGTAAGTACAAGTGGAACTGATTGGATATGATACCTGCCTAGAACCAAATGAAGAGGAAAATGAGATTCACAAAGAAGGTCTTACAGCTGCTTCTAGAAAAGTCTTAAAATGCCAGGTTTCTAGTCAGTCACCATAATTCCTATGTTCTGTCAAGTTAGCTATTGATTTCTGTTTGCCCTTAAAGCAGAAACGCATTTTATTTCTGGTTTTCTATGTACACCTGATGACCGAGCTCTCAGGAAGAAGATTCCTGGCTCGCTCGGTCACATTTGTTAATTGTTACTACCTCATGTCTATCAGCATCATCAAATAAACTAAGTCGTTTAAAAATTCTTCCCTATGACTAACCTAAGTGTCTCAGATTTAGTCCATTTCCTTCTGCTGTTTCCTCAACTGGTAACGGAGCACAGGTGGTCACCATGTGAAATGCTTGGATCTTACAAGCACGAAAGGAACTTGTAAATCACTTCATTCACCTTGGACGTCCCTCCTGGTGCTCATCGTATGTTCATCAGAATGCCAGGAGCATTCAAATAACATGACTTCCGTGGAGGGCTGAGGGATCATTTTATGAGAAATGACAGAATCCTTATTTAACCCGTGCTGCTCTTTAGAGGAACGTTCAGGTTGTGTGTGTGCGTGTGTTTGTGGGGTTAAGTTAGGGCTTTTGAGTCTTGGGGTTTTAAATTTCACCTTTATGCCATTTTAAACTAATTTTATTCGACTGAAATAAATTTATTGAACTTATGATTCAGGTTCGAATTATGATATGGAGAGAGAATATTTGGATTATAGGAAAGAACAAATAGTTAACCCCCCTATTCTTAGCCTTTGCATTAAAATAAACTTTCTAACTAACTCTAAGAGTATTGCTAATAATAGACAAATAGATTAAGTTGGGCTAAACTTTTCCTTTTCACTTACTTGAAATGACCAGAGTGAATGACCCAAAGGCCATTAATAAGAAGTAAGGTGAGAGGAAACTTAGACTGACAAATAATTGACACACAGCACAGACGGCTACTCTTTTAATTTAATTAACTGAAAGAAAATTGTGTCCTTTGGTATAAAATTTAACTTCCTTTGATAAATCCATGTCTTTGGAGATTCATTTAAATCTGTGAAAATCACAGTACTTAAATACTTACACTGACTGGCATGTTAATAGTTGGAAGAAAGAATAATACAAATTATTCATGTTAATTGATTTTGAAGTTTTTGTAGCCGCAGAACTTAACTATTAAGAATTACTTGTGCTAATTCTATTTGGTACATTCTCAAATAAAGGATAATTCTGTTTCATAAGTCAAGCTCTATGTACACTTGGTGGAAAAATTTTACTTTGGCTTCTCTACATTGTTCCGTTTTACAACTTGGTTGTTTTAAGTCTCAAAACTGGATGAAGATCATCATTAAAAACTGTTTCTTAAGAAATAGTGAACCCCTCCATGCCTAGGAGGTAGCCCACGTTTTACTAACCAAAATCTTTCTTGTTTTTCTCTGGCATTCTTTGATAAATAGGAAAGAATTAAGCATTGTTTGTGAGTGACAATTTTGGGTTCTAGCATGGTCGCTTTGCCGTGAAAATAAGAGATGTTTCCATTGTCCACACTTCTACTCTTACATTCTGAACAAGTGTCTGAATGTATTCTGCCAGAGAGTCCTGCAGGGTGTTTCAGTTTAATAGAATTAGGTTTGACCAGCCCTCCCTCAGTTGGCATCATTATAAACATGGTCTAGACTTCAGTGAATTTTAGGAGTGGTAACTTTGATAACGTCACAAGCGGCGAGATAGTGACTCTAGACTACATCTCACAAGTGTTCCCATCACGTGTATATGATGCCACAGAGAGACTTCGTGTTTATAAAGCAAAGGTGCTATGTAGCTCCTTAAACGTCAGGCACAAAAAGCGCTGAATGCTGAACTAGCACAGTAGAGTTAAAAAAATTTTTTCTAATGTGTATTTTGTGAATGAAAATTGAGATTTGTTCTTAAGTTTGTGGCTTAAGTCATATGACTTGAAAATTACCAAGCAGTAGCAGTGCCATCCAGCCTGCATGGGTGTCTGCCGAGTTGACAGTTTTCAGTGCTAGTAGCCCTTGGTGCTTTTCTCTCCTTCCTTTAAGATTTTCATTGTTCTTACCAGTTAAGGTGCCATTTTGAGGATGGGATCTTTTTTTTTTTTTTTTTAAGAGTTTATTTATTTATTTATTTTTTAGAGGAGGCACTGGGGATTGACCTCAGGACCTCACGCATGCTAAGCACATGCTCTGCACCCCAAGGATGGGATTATATCTTTGGAGTCTGAAGCCCCAAACTAAATGAGACAAAGGACCAGCTAAGACAGTGCTAGCTGAATGTGAAAGAGGAGTTATTTCTTGCTTTCCCTACCTTTCTAACCGTCAGTATTTATATTTTTTTTATTGGAGTTCACCAACTCAAAGGGGCACACCACCAGTGGCTAAGGCCATCCCTCTGGGGTATTTCTTATGGTGGGTGTACCCAGGAAAAGCTTTTATCAAACAATGCCAGAGAAATAACCACGTTTGTGCTTTAAATAATCAGCTACTTCTTTATACTCTACTTGCTTCCAGAATGTTTAGGCTAAAGTCATTGAATCCAGCTATTAGGTGACAGATAAGATGACCAAGGCCCCAGAGTGTCCAAGGTAATAAGACTGATGAAAAAATCCAGAGGCTATCTACAACTGTGTAACAGTGTTAACAGAATTGGCTGATTATAATTCATTCATTAAGCAGGTACACACTGAGCCTTTTTTACCTGGGGAGGACCATGTTAGCCTGTAGTCTAGTCCAGGATTTATCAACCTCCACACTGTTAACATGTTGGACTGAATAAATCCATCAAAATCAATGTCTCTGACTCTTCTTCCCTTTCTCTCTCATCCTTATCATGGGAAGCCCTTTCAGTCTGGTCTTAGAAATTAGACCTTAGACAGAAAAATACCTGCAATAGGAACTTTTTCCTGGAACTATTCTCATGAAAATGCCACTCTTTTTAAGAGTTTAACCGAAGGTCGAAAGTCAAGGACGGAAGGGCAGAGAAAGTGAGGAGACAGGGGATTCTGCAGTGCAAGATCAGCCCATGTTCTTCCCTTGTGGCGGAAAAGTTGAAGGAGGAGCATGAGGTATTTTTGGAAGCCTTCTGAGGGCTGCCTCCCAATGTTCCTGCTCATACTCTTTTGATAAAACTTAGTTACATGGACGCATCTCATTGCTAGGAAATTGGGAAATTATATTCTTTATCCTTGGCGGCTGTGTGCCCTGCTGCCATTTGGGGGTTCTGTTATTGTGGGGAAAGGGTGGAGCTCTGCCAGAAAGGGCTTTTGATAAAAAAGCAGTAGAAATAAGGAATTCCATGTGCTGATCCTCAGGAGAGGGCTGTTCCAAGCTCTGGCTCATGTGACTAATTCTGTGACATTGACCAGGGCACTTCAACCCTTTGGAGAATGGGGGTTATTTTCCTTTAAAATGTTCATGCTAAGCAATTGTGCTATTTATGCTGATGTTGAGAAAGGTCTTGTGTTTGAGTCTGGACTCCACCCTTTTGCTGGTTGAGTGGCCTATAGTTAATTTCCGTGAACCTCATTTTTCCACTGTATTACATGGGCGTCATGATAACACATGATTTCTTTCCTATTTATAAACATGATCTTCTTAAAAGCCCTGTGATGGCTAAATATACAAAACTGGCTCAAGAGAACAAGGTTGTGAATGAGTCTGCACCTCCCTTAAGAATGTTCCATTTTCATTATCAAAGCTCATAAAGAGAGCATGGCTCACTGAAGATAAAATCTTATATCCTGACTCAGGAATGTGTGTTTTGGTATTGGGCCCGGTTTAGGCCCATCCCAGGCCCTCAGGGTTTGCTCAGAAGGTAACTCTGGCCTAGGATTGTCACCTCCTGTTCCTTACAGGGTGATCAGGGCCTGGCTCCAGCCGGGCCCCCATCGCCCTGCTGCATTGGGGGTTGCAGGGCTGTGGTGCAGGAGCTGGGGCGGGGGTGCTCACTGGCTCATCCCATCACGTCCAGACTCTTGATGGAGTCCCGGGGGAGCCCTGGGCTCTGGCCTCTCCCACAGCTGCTGGAGGGGCCGGAGGGCAGCCTGAAAGAACTCAGGAGCGTTCCTGCCCCATGGAGGGGATGCTGACCAGTTACAGGAGACACTGGCAGAGAAACCCTCACTTCCTCTTTGCTTACCCAACTGAAATGCCCTGAGGTGTGTTGGTTTTGCCAAACCTAAACGAGGTGTGCCTTATTGCATGAACAGCTGGCTGTTTTTCCTCCGGCTTCTGTGGTTAGTTCAGTCGCAAACACGCATCTCCCTCCCACCTTTCCTGTCCCTCTTCTTTTCTTCTTCTCTTGCTCCCTAAAGGTTGTGTACAAGCTACAGCAGACAAGGCTTGCCTCAGGCTCCGTTTTCTAGAAATTTTGAACTGCAGAAGTATAATATTAATCTAATATGTAAAATTAATTTCCACTTGCTATGGCTCTCACCCTGGGAGTGAGGGAAAAATGCCTCACTGTTGCAGTCAGATACAGTGTTTATCATAAGCAGCCTCTGTCATGACCTTAGTCTTTTGTCCCCATGTTTGTTCTTGCTTCCATGTTATCATTGCTTTTTGGGTTTTGTTTGCTTGTTTGTTTGTTTTTTTGTTTTTGTTTTATCAGTGTTTTTTGAATTTTGTGGTTGAGAATTTTATTTCTCCAAGTCCTCTGTCATCCAGGAAGAACAGAGAAATGTGAATGCTGGGCATGAAGAAAAGCTTTGGGTTACTTTTAATTAGGAAATCCCTAAGTTCACCCTGGGTAATTTTCCAAGCATCCTGCCTGGAGTGTGCAGAGTTGTGTAACTTCAGTTTTATCCATGATGTCATGCCAGAGCCATAAGATTATAGCCACTCCAGGCAGTATCCACCCTCCGGATCCCAATCTTCTCTGTCTTCACACAGTCCAAGAGAGGGTTAGTAATCAAAAATCATCAAAAACTTCCAGTAGCGTTCTCTCTCTCTCTCCCTTTCTCATCTTGGTATGTTCGACTACATCAGATACCTTCTCCATTTTTTCTTTGAGAGACATTCCTCCTGGAACTCTCATCTTAACTGATTGCTTTAAAGTCCACAGGCTTATTAGTTAATCTGCTTTTATGGAGGGCGATATTACCATTATCTTGGGAATTTTCTTTGCCTCTTTGAGCTGTTGCTTTCCTAGATCTCATGTCTTACTGTTTTGGTTAATTCCTTCATTTCAGTGCACCAACATCCCTCCCTATCTTCCTGAGAAACAGTGCATAGGTAGTAACATTTTTGAAAGCCTGTATGTTTGTAAATATGTTTATTCTACCCTCAATCTAGATTGACAATTTGGATATAGAAATCTAGGTTAGAATTCATTAATCCTTAGAATTTTGGAGGCCCTGCACCATTTTTTAAAAAAATAACTGTGATTTTGTGGATTCAGTGTTGATTTCTGATGATTTTTATTTGACCTCTGTTTTTAGGTTTCCATTTTTATCCATGGTTTTGTAATATTTTACAATTCTGTGGTTATTTTCTCATTTATTGTGCTTTCTACATATTGTCCCATTTTAATACAGATACTTTTATCAGTTCTGGAAATTTTCATGAACTATTTTTTAGGTAATTCCCTCCCTACAGTTTTTCTTTTAGCAGTTCTGTTAGTCAGATGTTGGGTTTCTGGATTAATCTCCTAATTTTCTTATCTCTTCTCATCTATTTTCTCTTTTAGTTCATAGCTGTCTTGTTTTATTCATTTACTCATATGTTGTTCACATTTTTTTTTAATGTGGCAACCATTCTCATAATTTTAACATGTGTATTTTTGTCTTATGTTCTTACAGAAATGGTATATTTTTTCTATGCATGGCTTTTTGATTAACCTAAATGATTTTGTGTTTTTATATATTTTGTGTTGTGTGGTTTTCACTCAGAATTGTGTTTTAAGATCCACCCACATGTAACATTTAACTTCATGCCTAGCACTGCATGGCATGCATCTGATTCACTTTATGTCCACCGATGAATACCACAGCTAGCATCCTGTTCCCACAGGTGCGTATCCTCGTTCGTGTTTCCTTATGGACTTTTTGGTGAGGATCTTTTTGGGATGTACACCCAGAAGCTGGTTCTTAGGGCACACTTATGCCACTTAGAAATGTTGAGTGCAGCATTTCTCTTTAGAAAGGCTATACCCCTCTACAGTCCCACCAGGTACAAGGGTTCCTGTCTGCGTGCTCTCGACATGTAGTGTTATTCAACTTCCTAATAGTTCTTGCCAGTCAATATCTGATATAATGTGATATCTCAATATTTTAATTTGCTTTTCTCTTAATTACTAATGATTTTGAAAAACTCTTTATAATGCTTGTTACCCTTTTGGCTTTCTGCTTCTGTGTCTTAATCCTTTATATCCTTCACATACATTTCTTTCTGTTTGTTTTTCTACCTTTCCAATTTGTATGAGGTTCTTATAAAGGCAAATATGAAGACTTTGGGTCTTCTGCATCTGATCACCTGGTGGTGGTAGTGGTGAGGTAATTGGAATGAGGGAGATGTGATGAATTATGCTGGTGCAACTACCCAGGAAGGAGCCCTTTTGGAATGTCTGTATTTCAGCAGATCAAGGAGGAGGGACTTGGTGGGGAATGGCTTTGGGAGACTGCGTGCAGTCACCCACAGGAGGGACACTGCTGTGAAAGCTATCCTAAGGTTCTCTAACAACCTGGGTTTCTGGATATCAGGAATCTCTTGGGCCTCAGGAAACTCCTGTGTAGCAGGTGGATGGAATATCCAAGCATCAGGCCCTACTAGGACTTAGAAATGGTGATGCTACCCCACACTGCCCTTCTGAGCAGTGAGTAAATCCATCATCAGAGGAGGAAGAAGTCTGGCTGGATTGGTAGTTGAGGCTACACCTTGTCCTCTCAGTGTCTAACACAGTGCCAGTTTATAAGAATTACTTGTGTTTCTGAAATGGAAATTTAGCTATTGGTATTTATTATAATTATTCTTCACATTACTGTTTCTCCTACCATGCATTCACTTGAAGGATTTTCAAAATACCTGCATAATGCTTCTTTAGCTGCTGGTTATACTAACATGGTGACAAGTAGTTGCATGGGAAATTTTGCAGTATCCTGTGTGGCAATTATAACCTTGAAATTGCCTTAAAAATCTGATGCATAAATCCTAAATGCATGCTCCATTTTTAAAAAAGAAATACAGAAACGATTTTTTCATTTCCTTTATTTAAAAAAAATTATCATGGTAACATTAAAATAAAGGTTACTATTACTATATTTAAAATAGATAAACAACCAGGACCTACTGTACAGCACAGGGAACTATATTCAATTTCTTATAATAACATATAATGGAAAAGAATCTGAAAAGAAAAAATATATATGCATGTTTATATATAACTGAATCACGTTGCCGTATGCCTGAAACTAATATTGTGAATCAGCTACACTTCAATAAAATTATTTTTTAAAAAAGAAAAATTTAAGAAAAATAAAGGTTGCTAAGAACAGTTGTTTAAACAAAGCTTTGCAGTAGTATTGTATAGGAAAATAAATGCAATTAGATAACAGTTTGAAAATTTGTGATTTTCTAAATGTGATAAAGTCCACTGTTCATCTTTGGTACCATCTTGTGGCCAATGGAAGGTGTTGGTTTGGCCTTGTTTTTAACAATTGTGTGCAGTTCAATACTTGTTATCTATGAGATAGAACTATAGTTTGTATGAATATTTGACTTTTCTATTTTATACAACAACGAAGAGTGAAATTGACACTTGGAGTTTCCATCCCATTTGTTACTTCCGGGTGTGCAGTGAAGCTGTGGCAGGACCACAGTTGCTAATCTTAGAAGTTCAGTGATAATGGGATCATGTGCTCAGAGTAAATGCAGTGTAGTTAAGAAAACAAATTTGATTGCAGACCCTGAACTTGTTGTACACCTTTGCCAATTCTATAAGTTTGGGGATTAATTTGCTATTTTTGGTGGTATATTTTAAGACTTTACAAAACACACACACACATATATATCACACATATATATGGCTTCATTGTGTGTGACTACCTAGTTCAAAGGCACTTTTTGTGGCTTTACAGGAAGCATCTCCCATTATAATGTAGTCTCCTTTGTGAATCATGCTATGACAATAAGAAAACAGTGATCACACACAGTGTTCAGTAAAGACGCGTGGGTTATTTTTCCCTTACTTCTGCAGCACTGGTTTTGGAGAAAATTTATGGCTTGATACCCACAACAAGTAACACGAAAGACAAGAGGTAGCTAGCTGTGTGGTATCATGTTACGAAATCCAAGTAAGACTTGACTTCCGTGAGCGGTCAGTCACGGGTTCTGGGGGAGATGTGAGCCGCACGAGGCGCTCTTTGTTTTCAGGAACGCGCTCCCCTCGATGGTAGTTGTCCTCCGTGTGGCCTACTCTTTCTACTCAGCTCTTTAATTTAATGCTGGGACTGAGCGCGTTGTTGTCGTCTATAGCGCTGGGACCTTTGAGTAGATCTGCTTCTGCTGGCCTGGTGGTGTGAGGGGCCAGGGTTTCAATAAGAATCCAGGAAGTGTCTCTGGGAGTGACTTTTGTATTGCCAGGAATGCTGATGTGTTGGCACTGGGTTAACATGTCCAAAAATGCCATCAAACACTGACCAGAAAACAAAGACACAAGTGTACTCGCCACAGCTGTGTTCTCTTCTCCCTTAACTGGTTTCTTCTATGCGCAGAGAGAAATTTTAAGCCCCTTCTTGTGAGAGGAAAGTGAGTCAGTTTTGTGTACTATACTGGAAGGCAGCCGGTTGGCCCCCAATGGTTCAAGTATCGCTGGGATGGAGTTATGGCCACTTGTGCAGAATTGTCCCTTGTATCGTGGATGTTAGTTTTTTGAACAAATATAATGTTTGCGAGGGTCTGTGGTTGCCCAGTTTTGTAAGAGGAATAATCTCACTTGTTCATTAAATATTTATTGAGCACTCTTTCAAATTTTCAAATTTGAGGAGGATAGGGTACGTGCATAAATTTCCCTGTGACTATATGGGACAAGAGCACTGTCAGAAACCCATGTATCAAGCTATGTGAGCATTCAGAAGGGAGAGAGAGTCGATGCAGGGGACTCGTGCGTGAGGTCTGTTGAAGCTGGATGCTAAGTCTAGCTGTAACTTGAATATGTGGGTGTTGGAAGAAATGAACGTGTGTATCAGAGAGGAGGTGGTCTGTAGAGGAAAAAGAACAGGAGCTCAAAAGGGCTCGTGAGATTGACTTCTGGAAAGGCTGACCGGGCAGGCCAGTTGTGGGCGTGAAATGCCAGATTTGAGAGTAACATCCACTGAGCAGACAAGGAAACGTTCACCCAGGTGTCTGTTTCAACAGGAAAGGACGGGCTCCTCCCATCCTGAACCTTGGGCTTCTCCGCTTCCTTTTGGGGTCTGCTTCTCTGCGTTTTGTTACATGATCTCTTCAACAGACCTTTTTTGGGCTTTTTATTTTCCAACTGTGTTTCTCCTAGGAGGGTCCCATTTTCTCCTTAAATAATAGTTATCCTTTGGCGATTCTGACCCCCCCCCCCCCATTTACAGGTATACACTGTAATGTACAAACATATCAGTACCTCTTCCAAGGTCTCAGAGTGACTGGAACTTCTACAGCAGAAGCCTACTTTCTCTTCCCATTCAGTGCAGTGCTACTAGTTAAGTTTCTGAAGTTCCATATATGCAGCTAGATCAAGATGGGTTCCTGGAAATATAATTAAGGAGATAAAAAAGTTTAGAGTGTCAGTGGATCAAAATAGGATTATCTGGCTGTAATAACCTGGATCTGACAACCTCAGAGTTATGAGAAAGGGCAGAGGCCTGCCTGGTGTCTCCTCTCTTCCTCATCCATCCATCCATCCATCCACCCATTATTTTTGATTAATCTCCTCCGAATACTTACAGAAATAATGAAGCAAAGCTTTATGCCTAATAATCATAGAGCTTGTTAAAGATAACAATGTCTGAACCTCTATATGGGGAAATAGGAACCTACATTTTGAATAGGCTTAAAAAGGCTTGACTCTGTTGAAAGTGATCGTTGTAACTCAGGAAACACTGAAATGAAAGCAAGGAATGGCATGTCTTTGGCCAGCGAAATTTATGCATGTGGGCAGCTAGTGTTTATGTCATATGGACCCCAAAGTGGAAAAAAAGCATACCTGATGGGTAACAGATTTATAGTTAGAGAAGACTGTACGCCCAGGCATGTCCTGTTCTCTTTAGGATTTTATTCTCTTTGCATTTCTATAGACGTCTCCACAGGATGAAAGGCACTGTATCCTCCTCCTCTGCAAAAGGCCAGCCTGGTTACAGCTGCCCCTACAAAACAGTGACGTTTCAGGGATGTGCCAAGGTCTGCTATTAGAGGGCTGTTGCGTTTATGATACAGTTGTTGCTCATCCATTTGAGTTGTTGCTCATCCATTTGATTTGACCTTGAACTGTTGTAATTCTTTCACGCTCCCAGCTTCTGAGGATCTGTTTTCCTTCCTATCAAGAATGAGTTGTTTGAAATATTGGCCATCTTTTTTGTGGCTCCCGGGAAATAACTACGATTCTTTGTGAAGAGCGTACGAGTGGTTTTCAAAATTGACGGTACATTAACTCATCGTGATCACCAAAAAGCCCAAAAGAGACATTTTCTCTTGGTCCTTACCCCAGATTTACTAGGTCAGAATCTCCCGCTGAGAACCAGTTATAAGTTGCCCAAAGGGACTCTACTGTGGTCGTCCACGGCTCTCCCTACGATCGTTCCAGGAACGTCTTTGAGAGCAGAATACGTGTTCAAGTAATTTTTGTTTCACATCCTTCTTCCTACTCTGTTCCATCAAGTTTTGCACATAGCTGAAGCTAACTAAATCTTTTTTCAAATAATGTTATTGAATGTTTGATGGGGATGGTGAAAAATCAAGATTTTCTTGATTCTCCAATTCGAATGTTCTGTCATTCTTGTGATCTTCTAGGATGGAAAGAAGAAGTTTGACAAGGAGAGCGAAAAATACTATTCTATTCTTGACAAGCATTTAAATCTGTCTGCAAAGAAGAAGGAGTCTCATTTGCAAGAGGTAAGTTTTTTCCGATTGAAATGTGGGAAGGGCATTAGCATTGCCACATGAAGTTCAAATTTTCGAAAGTTGGGGTTATCTCAGAAACTGCTCTTCTTTAATAAAATAATGATAATAATTATATTTAAGCCAATTGAGCGCTTACTACGGACAGGCACTGAGCTGAGCATTTTACATAGCATTTAATATTAACAGTTCCAAGGGAGAGATTAATATTTCCTTCAACAATGAGAAAGAGTAAAACAAGACTTTTTCCTTATCTTCCTTTTGGGCATATTTTAAAGAGCAGGACCTATCAAATTCATCTTACAGCTTTTATATTAAGTTAAAATATCTGCTTTTAAGTGTTGCATCAGCATCAGGGGAGAGAAAAGATAGACCCTTGCATGATTTAAAATCTCATGTTATGTCAATTTTCCTAAAGGACACATCAACAGAAATAGTTTACTAATGTGTACAGAGTATTAATGTAAGGAATCCATTTCTTCCTTTTTTCTGGACATACGTTCTTCTCATTGGTCGTCTTTTAACTATGATTAGTCAGATCAAGTAGTCCTTTTACTAAAGAATATTGCAGTCCCCTTTCTTGCGATGAGATATGTTTAAAAATAAAAAATAAAAAGGGACTCTCTCGTCTTTCACTTTGGCAGCAGGAAAGTCTCACACCACCACCCACAGCTTCCCCCACCGAAGCAGGCTGTGCGTCAGGCTAGTTCACCTGCAGCTCGTCACTGCGCTCCAGACCCTCCTAGGGAGTCTTGTCCCTGCTGAGCATCCTCTAGTCCCCTTCTCTCTGTCCTTCTGGGAATTGCAGGGAGCACCTCTTTCAGATGCTCCATCTTGATCCACTAGCAAAGCCACCCCCCTTCCTGAACCACTTTTCAAGTTGAGCCTGGCCCTCGCTCTCCTCGCTCCTCACTTCTCTGACCTCCGTGTTCAGCCTTGCTTGATGAGTTGGGGTTCAAATGCAGTGGAACTGTAGTCACAAAGGCACGGGGAGGTTATTTTTCATTTCTGATTCCTTTTTTCTGTACTCTGGTGTTCCCCGGGAGGGAATTGAATTTCTTCCCTTGAAAATGTTTAATGTTGGGAAGTTTTGTGAGTTCACCATGTGTTCATTATAACCAATGTCTTGCTATTGACACCTGCTGTTAAAATCGGATGATTGAATATACAGTTGGGTACCTGTGGAAAGGTTTTGTGGCTGAGTGAAGTGGAGAAAAATCTGTTATTAAGGAAAAATTATATTTTTAATATTCATGGGCATATTTAATCTTGCGAAGTAACTATGCTGCTTAATATTATGCTCACATATTCCAAACTGCTTGAATGTTCACAGATCTCCTTAAACATTGCAGGAGAGTAAACCTAAGAGAGAATGCAGTATGTAGATGAAGTCATGTGTAGAAAACGCTTCCCTCATTATCGCCAGGACATCATCCTCTGCTGGGCCAAGGGCCACAGCCCAGTGGCTTTTTAAAAATTGACTGCCTCCGAATCCAGGGTGGCTTTGAGCCTCTGAAGGGCTGTAAGTTCATCAGGTTCTTGGTGAATATGAGAGGCCGCCGTCAGACAAGACATTGCTTAAATCATGAAGCAAATGCTAACTTTATCAAAATTTTTAAAGCCCTCTAGAGGGTAAGCTTTACTTTTCCCTGACAGCCTAGCTCAGTCCTTAATACAGTTCGTGGCCCTCAGTCCCTTAGACTTATATCCGTTCTGGTTCTGTATTTAGTTGGAGTCTAGAAAAAGCTATTAATATGGTTAGTAACATCCTCTGTTTGCCCCACTCCACTCACACACACGCGCGCGCGCTTTTTTTTTTTCCAGAAAGCACAGTCCACAATTAAATACAACACAAATATTGTGCAAAGCAGCAACTTAAAACACATAATGTAGACAAGGAAACACGTAGCTTGTCTTTGCCCCCCACTCTATCCTTCCAGGAATCAAACCGGTTATAGGGCGATGCTGCCACACGTGTGCTTAATCCTGTAACGTGGCATTAAAAGTCACCTGTTCCTTCCAGAGCAGCTCTGGTCCGACCTCCTGTCAGCACCAAGCTCATTGACTTGACTTGTTCTCTGAAAGACCCCTCTGTGTGTTCTCGCCGCCACAGCGGACTCCTTGTTCATTTTGTTCCTGGAAAATAAGTGAATGCCCGTCACCAGGGTTGAATTCAGGGTCAGATTGTGTGGATAAAGCTCCAGGGCTCAATCAGACGGATCATGGGAGTAAACAGAATGGGAAACAGACTTGTCAAAATTACAGGCTTTTCAGTAGAAAAGAAGTAATATTTGATATGTGAATGGATAATATCTTTTTAAGCATAAAATAAGAGAAAGAGATCGTAAAGGAAATGTAGAAAGACCAGAATGAGAGAAAGTATTCTGTCTATTTCAAAAGATTTTAAATAAATGAAAAGGCAAAGTGTTGGGGAATTTATACAACATATGACACAGAGTATCCATATCTTATATACAAGATGGGTTTGCAGATCAGTGTGAAAAAGATAAAAACTTCAGTGGAAAAAATGGGGTAAAAATATGAAAGGGCATTTCATCAAAGAAGAAAAATAAACCATAATAAATACTGTTCCAATGTCACATGTGTTAAAAATGCAGTTTAATAATAGCAGGATATTAATTTATTGAAAGATTATAACCATTGTTAGTGAAGGTGTAAGAAACAGCACACATTTGCTTTTCCAGTAAGAATATGAAATCACTCAATCATTTTTGAGGTGAATTTGATATCATAGTTCAGTCAACCTTACACGTGCAAGATAGTTGAAATGATTTCTATTGACAGGAATTTCTCCAGAAGAAGTGATCAGAAATGAGCCTAAAAATGAATTGTATAAATATATTGGTCCCAGAGTTATTCACAATGCAAATTTTAGAAACATCTAAAAAGGCACAAAAGATTGATTGGGGTAAATAGACAAACAGGGCTGGCCAAAATCGAAATTGATATGGCTGCAACAAGTTTTACTAGGAAAATCATTTAAAGACATTGGGAAATGTTTATTATCCTTAAGGGGGAGGGGGACCAGGGTTTAAACCAGAATGTACCCTATTATTCAGGGTTTTTAAAGCAAGTGTGCGTGTGTGTGTGTGTGTGTGTGTGTGTGTGTGTGCGCGTGCGCGCGCGCTACACATCAAAATATTAATGGTAGGTTTGTAATTTTCATCATCTTTACATTTCCCTGTTATAATAATGAGCAGTGGATAAGCTTACAGTAATGAATTTGTATCGCTTTTATTATTAAGGGAAAAAGTAAAGGGGAAAGTTTTCCAGGTTTTAGGAACCCAGATTTTGAGTTTCTGCCTGTCACTTAATATGCTTTCAGCAGGTTCTCTTCTCCCCACCTCCTGAGTGAAGGGAATCCCTTAGATTCTGCCCTTAAAGCGCTATTCTTATCCTGCCCTAGGGTCCCTGACAGCTCTTCTCCTTCCCCACTGTCTGCAACATCTTACTGTCTCCCACCGTCACCCTAAGCCACCTTTGCACTGTCCACCGACCAGTTACCAGGACTTCAGACCACGACTTCTTAGTGACACATGTGAAATCTCACACATCGCCATCTTCTCACATTTGCTTCGGCTTCTCATTTCTTTAATTCTGCTAATGCTGGTATCATTTCTTGCATCAAAATTAATTATCTTTGACTTGATTTTGTTCCCCCTTGCTTCTCATGCCCACATCCTTCAACCCCTCTTACTGGGATCTACCAAACCCCTTGCCTCTATCAAATAAGAAGTCTTAAATTCACACGCAGCCAGCTCCACCGTTTAATCCATATATCCTGCCGTGTCCTCACTTTAATCTTGAAGTTCAGCTTTGATCTGGTCCTCACTTCCCTCCAGCTTTTGCAAGGTCTGTAGGATGACATTTACACTCTTTCTCTCTCTCTCTGCCTTGGCTCTCATTTCTGACTCTGAAATGAAACTTTTCGATCTACCAAGACAGAACTTCTTCTGGCTCCACTCCCTCTCTAAAACTTCTCCATTTATCTCCCCCTACTCCAGAATCCAGCTTTAATCCCTCCTCCTCTGGGAATGATTCACCAACTATCACCTGAGGCTCTTCCCTCTATTTTACTATTTTTTCCCTCCATTTTACATTGTAGCTGGGGAGGGGTGTAGGTTCCTGCAGAACCGTGTGGTTTTCTTATGTGATTAACTTAGTTTCTTACTAGGATGACTTTGCTACTCAAACAACAGTTTATACCTGTAATTCTAGCACAATTACTATTCCCTTTTTGTTTTTTTTTTTAATTTGAAGAGTAAGTTCCATAGTTACCCTACTTCTCCAGCACAAAATACTTGACAGCAATTGCCAGTGGGCATATAGGCAAGTGTCTGCTAGTGAACCACACACTGTGAGCTTAGCGCTAAAGGGATTCATCTCCGGTAAAAGAATGTCTGTCTACGTCTTGTATTGGAAAAGGATTAAGCTGTTGCATTCTTTTAGCACTGTGAGTTCTGCATGACCTTTCAAAGCCGATTCTGTATATTGAATTTGGTTGTCTAGATTGGGGGTGATGAAAGATACCTCTAACTGGCAGATGGCAAGAGTCCTTATTTCTCATCTGTCGTTCTTTGCCACCCCCTGTCCCTTGCATGCGATGGGATTGTGCATGGCAGATAATTATGTCAGAGGCTGCCAAGGCCACCCCCAGGATTGGTGATTTGCTCGGAGGACCCACAGCCAGGATTTATCACAGTAAAAAGACATAAAGGAACATCAGCAAAGGATGCATGGGGTGAATTCTGGGGAAAAGCCGGCACAAACTTCTGAGAATCCTCTCCCAGGGGAGACACACAGGACTTAATCCCCAGGAGCGAGTTGTGACAATATGTGTGAAATGTTTACTAAACATTCATAGACTGAGTGCCCATGGTTTCTACTGGGGGCTGGTTGCATAGGCACCCTCTACTCGTCATGTGCCCAAATTCCAGACTCCCAGAAAGAAAGCGGGTGTTCAAATGAACCATGTTGTTTGCACAGACGGTTTCGGCATAGGGAGCTGCTCTCACCAGTTAGGTTCATTTTAGGCTCGAAAGGTATCTCAGCTTTCTGGTTTGTTCCCATGTGCCAGTTGACACAGTGACTTTATCTTTTAAAGTAAATGAAAGCTTCAGAAATAACTTGTGGAACAGACTGTTGCCTCTGAGGCTGAAAATATTCTTGCATCCTTTACACCCAGGGCTGTACTGGAGCTTTCTCTTGGAGAGCCCACTTTTCTCATTTCTTTCTCATCCCTCATTCAGTGATGTTGGGTTTGTGGTTTGGAACTGGCTATTTGGGGAATATTTATATCACAGAAAGCAGCAAATACTGCAGATCAGGCTCCCCCCGTCCATGAGAGAGCCAACTGTTAAAAACATTTTTTAGCAGACTACCTCCGTACCATGTGTTCTATAAATAGTGTGTTCCTCTCAGCAGTGGTAAAAAGGAAATATATATGATTTGCGTGGAATACTGACTGTGGGTGCTGAGAAGCTTCTGGTCCGAATTTCCTACCTGGTCCAATTTAAATGTGCTTCTCATATATTAGTTTAGAAACTTGGAATTCTCAAGTTTGAAAATCCCTCGTGAGTTGCTCATAATATTGGGCTATTTTAAATTGTATAAATAATTGCATAGTAAGTCGTAAGTATATGTAATTATTTTTAAAGGTCTTTCTTTCAAATGAAGTTTTACGATGCTGTGAAGTCCAACCCAGCAAACCTCATTTTATCTTTTTTTTTTTTTAAGCTTTTGTTTGCTAAATTATCGTTGTAAAATGGCTGCAAAGCAGTGTTCTGTTCCCAAATTGTTGTTGGCATATACTTAGTATTCTGGAGAGCCCATTCTTTTCATCTGCTTTTAGTAATCTCAGCCGGCAGTGAGGAGTGTGACGCTGGACAAAAAAAGTAAAATCACGTCTCCCTGCTCTGAACCAAAATCAGCTTTAAAGACAGCATCCGAGGCCGATGGTGGGCAGGGAGGAGGGACGAGAGCGCGCCTGGCGTTGATGCAGCAGGATTCCGTGGTTAGAACCTCTGCATTCGGGCGGCTCTGGTACCAGTAGTGTTGTAAGCCACCTTATGCTGTGGCCCCACTGCTTAATATTCTCAAATGATTCTCCCTCAGTTAGAATCTAAGCGTTACGCAGTTTTCAAGATCTTTGATAATGTGATTCCAACCTTGCTTCTCTCTCCTTAACCTCCACTTACTCTGAAGCCAGACTCTGTCACTCTTTCATGCCTCTTTTTCACGGGAGTGACTCCTTTCTTATCTTTGACCATACATAGCCAGTTACTCATCTTAAGGTTCAACTTCCCCAGAATTTAGTCTCTTTTTCTGTGATCCCATAGATTTTCATATATACTTATAGACCTTTATTATAATAATTTTTAATGTAATGAGTGTTGTATGCTTACTACGTGTATGTGTATGTGTTTTTCTTCTTCCCACTCCGTACATAATAAGCTCTTGTGGGCAGAGTCTGTGTTTTCCTAGTCCCTGTATTCCCAAGACATAGTAATTGCTATAGGCAACCTTTTTTTTTGATAGAACTTCATTTTGCAAGAAGGTTTCAGAGTAGAACAGGGTTTGAGCCCCTCTCTAACACAGAAGCTTCAGTAGCCACCCCTTGTGGCCTGATTTGCCTTTCTGTGCTGTTTAGGCGGATACGCAGATTGACCGAGAGCATCAGAACTTCTACGAAGCATCGCTCGAGTATGTCTTCAAAATTCAAGAGGTTCAGGAAAAAAAGAAGTTTGAATTCGTTGAGCCGGTAAGACTCGTTTTGCCTGTAAAATCGGTGGGTTACAGCACCTCTTGTGGAGCAAAATTTGCAGTGTTTTTCTGTTGAGAATTATGACTTTTTTAAAAAATGAAAGGAGAGAGGGGTGGGGGAGGGTGAGTAGGTGGAGCACAGATCACCTCAGGGCGGTGAAACTAATGGTGGCTACACGCCATTGTCCTCACACATTCGTCAAAACCCATAGAATGCGCGGCTCCAGGAGTAAACGCTAATCTAACTGAATTTTAACGATGTGTCAGTATCGAGTTATCATCTGTAACAACGGTATCACACTAACGCAAGATGTTAGTTAACGGGAAACGGGGGGGGGGGTAGGAGCGAAGGGGCTGGGTGTGGACGCTGTCATTTCTGCTCGGTTCTTCTGTAAACCTCAACCTGCTCTGAAAAATGGCCTGTTGATTAAAAAACCTAAATTTAAAAATAAAAGCGTGTTTATTACGTACACCTAAGGGGCTACACCTCACCACTAAGGTGATTCATTTACCAAACCTTTAGTTGAAGGAAGAAAGGCTAAGGCTGCATTTCTTCCATTGTTCCACCCCGCTTCCTTGCGAGGCTGGGACCTGCCTGACTTTCCAATGAAGTCATTTGTTTTCCCAAGTCAGGGTAAAAAGTAATGGATTCCCTAATGTAAACTGCATTACAGAAAAGAACAGGTGGTTGGCTGGTCTTTATAAGCTTACTTCGTTTTCTTAGCATTTTTTTCCCCGAGTGCTACCCTGAGACGTTACAGGTTTGCCCGACTGGGCATCTCCGTGAGGTATCCTCTGTGATGAGCAAGGGCAAGTCCGTAGTCAGGACAATCTTGTTCACCTGTGGTGCTGAGTTCCCGTGCGCTGACAGGGTAAGCGACAGTAAAACACACGAGTAATCAAATACACCACTCAAGCCATACTGTTCTTCCTGTGCCAGTTTATTAAGAATCTATTTATAATGGGAAATAAAATACCCTATTCCTATTTAGTGGAGGTGATGGGGAGAAGGGAAGATACATTTTAAAATATATTTGAACAGGTCATCTCCTTATGAAAACCCATCAGTGGTTCCCTGAAGATGACGGGAGACTGAGACAGAGCCGAGGCTGGGAAGAGCTACCAGCCCCTGCCTGGCCCGCGGCCCCTCTGCTTGGCTCCTTTCCCTCTCGCTGGAGCCACCTGACTCTCTCCTGGGCACTTGGCAAGCTTCTAAGCCGAGCCCTCCAGCTAGAAGGATTTAAGGAGCTGGAGGCCACACCGCAGGCTCAGGGATCTTGTACCCTCTGTTCGAGATGACAGTCTTGACTCAGGGCTCTGTTTGCCAAACAGCGAAGTCCTTCAACCCCTAAAGATGAATTGATAACCTCTTACTTAGCTGATGCTTTCTTAGGGGGCTTTCTGAAACTCATCTGGGGTTCATGGACCACGGCTCAGCCCAGCAACCCCTCTTCAAGGAAGATGACTGAGACTTAAAACCCCTACTTCCCTGGTCGTGGGGAAAGTCCTGCCTCTGACTCCTGTCGTGGTTTTCAGGCCTCTCTCCGTGCAGCAAGCTTTCTCCTTACAGCCTGCCCCCTGGAATTTCTGGCTTTTAGCTCTTGGTCAGAGTATCCATCGCTTCCAACTCGGATGGTTTTCCTACATACGACTTCCTTATCCGTTCCCCTTCCCTTCGGAGGCTGTGCTCACCTGCTGGGCAGCTCTTCCTCGCATCTGGGATGGTCCTTGCGCACCTGTGGCACCTCTCTCTCACCTGGAGAGGCATGCAGGCAGCCTGTTTCCCCATCTAAGCCTTTTTTTATAGCCCATCCTGTCTGGGAACAGTGCACTAGACCGTTCTGTAAGATGGCATCAGGTATGTAAGGAAAAGGCTGTAAAACTGTTGGCTCACAGGTGACTGAAGGAATGATAAGAATTTATGAATTCATGTGATAATATGGGTAGAAAAGTGAAAACTACCCTTCACTTGAAGTGTATTTTCTTCCTTCCCTCTACCGTCTCCCAAACTGGGATGGTCTGATAAATCTTCTCTAATACATGCCTTTCTGGTGACACCACGATCAAGGTCGATGTTAAATTTGTCCTTCTTCCAAAATATTTTCCTGGCTGCTGTATTTTTCCTATTAGAGCGTCTGGCCAAACCAAATAGCACTGTCAGTTTAGTCTCGTTCTCATTTCCAGCCGCAAAGTCTCATCCGTGCGGTTTTACTTAACTTCCACCCCAGTGATGAGAAGGGTAGAAATGGGAGCAATGAAACACGGGCGTGCTGCTCTGTAGGTTAAGCGCTTGCAAATTAATTTGGAGGAAAAAAGCTTTTAAAATTTGAAAACCAAAGCTCCCAGGAGCTATAAACATAAAAACACACAAGGATATTTTAATATCTTTCCAGTTTTTTTCCTGCAGAAATCCAATTCTTGTTGCATTCCTGTTTCGTATTGCAGAAATGGAGCAGTCTATTCTGGTTTAGCTGAGATTTATTTAACAAAGAAGCATTGGGGTAAAGCAAAATATCTTAGGGGTGCAACTCATCTCATACGGATGGTAAGATATCAAGTAGGAAATATAAGTAGTCCTGGAGATTCCCAGTAAATGACATTCTTTATGATGATCATTTGAGGTAATTTTACATTGTTTCAGTCAATGTCAAGATCCTACTACAGTTGATCTTTGAACAACATGGATTTGAACTGTGTGGGTCCCATTTACATGTGGATGTTTTTCAGTAAATACTAAGTCCACTGGTAGATTGAATCCATAAATGCAGAACCTCGGATACCAAGGCTGGACTGTAAATGTTTCAATGGGTGTGTGTGTGTGTGTGTGTGTGTGTGTGTAGGTATCGGCGTTCTTAACTCCTGAGTTGTTGAAGGGTCACCTGTACTTGTGATAAAACTTCTGCAGATTATTCAGGCGGTATTAGGAATAAATGTTCTTAGAGTGTCATTATTCAAGGAGAAGCTGGGTCTAATACGTGGTAAAAGAGAGGGTTTTTTTTTTTTTTTATAAATAATGTTATTATTATTTAGAATATACAGAAAGCCAGCCTTTTAAGACCCGTTTCTCCATTTGCTATGATTTTAATGGCCTTTTCCCCCTGTTTACCACATTCTACATAGACAGTGATGGCAGCTAACTTGTGATCGCTAGCCCTGTGTGTGCTCTCCAGCGTGGTAGCAACTACTTGTGTGTGACTGTCAGACCCTTCAGATGAGACAAGTCTAGATTCAGATGTATGTAAGTGTAAATATGTACAAGATTGCAGAGAATTGGCACCAAAAAAGCATGTGAAATATCCCATTAAAACCTCTTTTATGTTGATTACATGTTGACATGATAATCTTCTGAATATATTATGTCAAATAAAATGTTAAATTTCACTTGGTTTACATTTTTGTCCCATGTGACTGCTAGAAGATGTAAAATTCCACGTTGGTTTGCGTTTGTGGTTCACGGTGTGTTTCTGTCCGGCAGTGCTAGCTTGCATCCTTTCAGATTTGCCAACAAGATACGTGAGTTCAGGTCTGTAATGGAGAAAAAGAGATCAGAGAGGCAGAAACGGCATCTCCTGATTCTTGACTGTGAGATCCTCTTACCTCTCAGAGTTGCCCGGAGCTTATGAGAATTTTCAGGGACTGGGAGAAAAAGCTTGAGAAGTAGCTGAGGGTGAACGGCTTCCTCAGATTTGAGCCCCATTGTGTCAGAAGTCAGTTATGGTACATGAAAGTTTGTGGCTCAGAAAACCAAAAGAATCTTTTTTATGCATTCACTCCCTTATGGTTCATTCAGGTACACTTTGTGTACATTTTGATGACATCCTTTGAACATGCTTAGTTGGAACTACTGTTTTGCGAGCAACTGCGATGTGTCCTGTGTTTTCTGTGTTCTCTCACGTGAACCCTACCACGGCTTTATTACTGGTAGTTATTACCCTTCCAGATGAGGACCTTAAGTCACAGAGAGATTATTAGTTGCCTGAGGTCACAAACCTAAGGAGGGGGAGAGTCAGGAATCCAGAACCCGGGTCTGAAGTCGCTGTTTCATACCACCTACTGCCTTGATGACTGCTGGCTTACAAAAATTCGTTCTTCTTACTACTTGCTCCGACCAAATAAAATGGATGACCCTAGCAAATTTTAATTCTTTAAAATTAGAAGAAGAAAATAAGAGAGTGACCTCTACCTGGGTAAAGGTAATCAGGTCAGTGCACGTATCTGTCCATTCATTCATCTGCTCTCCCATCCATCTTTCTCTTCCTGTCTTCCCATGTAGAGACAGAAGTATAATGGCTGAGTGGCAATAAGATGGAATCTGGCTCCAGTCTTAAAGCTGTGTAGATTTGGCCTGCTTTTCAAATTCCGTGTGCTTGAGATTTTTATCTGTCAGTTGGGTATAAAAATTGTATGCAGTTCCCAGGATCCTGGTGAGGCTCAGCCCATGCGGGTGATGCGCAGAGAAAGTGCCTGGTTTGTCATTAGCATCAGCTGGGCACCAGCTACTGTGAGCTCTCACGTGGGCTGTTAGCACTAGATATGACGTTTATTAGTATGGCTTCAAAGCCAGACACTAGCGTTTTCAAAAACACATTTTCAGTTTTAACGTGCTTCAAAAATATACACTTAAATTCTCTAGGAACGTTTTTATATTAGAGTATTACATTTTTCATATTTTAATCTTCTCATGTTATATTTACAATTAATATAAAAATGAAAATAAACTATTACATATAAACGTAAAGCACACTGCTTTTCATACCGTTCTCTTAGTCTGCTAAGTTTAATTTTAAATCATTTTCAGAAGAAAATTTGAGGTAAGGCTCTTTAGCTTACTGTATAATGAAGGACATGAAAAGAGCTTTTTTTTTTTTTTTTTTTTTGCATTCTCCAAAGCAGTTTGAATCATTTCAAGACTGAACAACAGCTACTTACTAAGTTAAAAAAGTCGCTCAGGCAGCGTATAGTCCTTCAGGTCTTGACAGTTAAAGCTTTTTGTGCCCTTTCTCAACTTTGTTGGTTAGCTCTAACATAGAAAATTTAATTTAGGGTAAATTCAAGTGGAAAAATAAGACCATGTCATTTTTTTTTTAAAATGTATTACTAAAGGTTAACTTTCTATCCTGCTGAAAACCAAAGTGCAATCATTCTATAAAAATGAAACTGTGATGCTCTGCTCAGGTTGCATATTTTTAAATAAAAACTATGTTGGCCTTTGATTTAGTTTGAGATACTGCTGTTGAGAATCTGAACCTTGCAGCAGCAGTTAGATGAGGAGTAGAATCGTGGACAAGTAAGAAGAACGCGTTTTGTCTGTTTGGCTGCCTCGTCCCCTCACACGTCACCTTAGAAACGCATCATGTCAAGGCCTGGTCTAAAGGTAGCGTCTGCTGGACCTCATCACCTCGGCGGCCACGTGACCCTCCTCGTTCCCAGTTTAGTTGAAAGGACAAGCTGACTGTTCCTCATTGCCTTGTTCATTTACCACAGAAGTGTACCTCTGGCCACTTTGTCTGAATTCCATCCCCTGGAAATCTTAGAAATCCACCTTCAGGAACTCTGAGGAGTCTTCACTGCTGATGCAGTTAATAGCCAGGCTTCAAAAGCTTTGGCTTTTTACATTAGTTGACTCTGTGTTCTTCTCTGTTCATTCATCCATTCTTCGTTCAGCATCCTCTTTTAAAAGTTGTCCCCCCAGGCTGCAGTTGACTGACCACTTTCCATCCTTGGCTCTCTCCTTTTCTTGGTTTTCTCATTTATTGGGTTAGATTTTGATACTTTTCCATTCCCATTCAGTAAACTCTGAACCTCTAGGCATCAGACTGAAAGCACTCGTGGCCGTCCCGAGGCTCCCCTCGGAGGCGTTTCTCCCTGCTTCCTCCAAGGAAGGGAGCGCGGACTGCAGGGTGTGGTCTGGCTGCCTGTACAGGCTGAAAACTGATGGTGCCTTTAGCCCACATCTCCAGTCTTCTTAGAAATTTCAGTGGCCAAACATAGACGTCTACATAGGATTTTGACCTTTTTTAGTGCATTATGATGCTCTGTGTATGGGAAGTTTTTTTTTTCGTTTTTAAATAGGCTTTTGGGGATGTAATGCACGTACCATTCAGTTTATGCAGTTTTAGCTGGCTTTTGTCTGTGGGAAAGTTGGTGTCCAGCTCCATCTCTCACGTGGCTATCCAGTGGTCCAAGAATCATTTGCTGAAAAGGCTGTTCTTTACCTATTACTCGGCACCCTTGTTGAAAATAAACTCATTTATAGGTGCATGATTTATTTCTAGACTCTCAGCTCCCTTCCACCGATGCATAGGTTTATTTGTGCCAGGGTCCCGCTGTGCTGATTGCCCCAGCTGTTCTGCTCAGGTTGGGCAACGGTCATCTGGAATCGCTGGACTTGCTCCAGATTGCTCTGGAGTTCTTCCCCTCACCCCCTGCTACCCCTAAACCCCCTTTTCACTCTTCTCTGCCCTTCACAGTATCCCTGGTCACTGTGGGCCCTGAAGGCTTGAAACCTGGTGATCAGTGGGCTGGGAAATTATGAATAGTTGTCCCTCTGCTGACTTGTAATGGGTTTTGCTAAATGATTATTTATCTGTGTAAGTGTGGTGTCAATTTTTACATTTGGTCAGGTTGTCGGAGTGGCAAAGTCATTTGATTCTAAGACCCTTGGGAATAACAAAGCGCTGTATGAGTTTTCCTGATGATAAAAGTGACTTTCTTAATAATAAAACCTAATCTATCCAGTAGTTTGTAGTTATTGTTACTATTTTAAAAGTCAGGTTTACTCGAAGGTAAGCCGAGACAGTAGACTTTTCCCCACCACTCCACCCACTCAGGCAGATTGAGCAAAGAATGTGGCACGGGGGAAATGCAGTTCTTAAAAGATTTTCAGGCTTGAAAGTTAAGGCTTGAAAATTAAGTTCCCTTGATTGAGCATCCTATATTTGTTGAGGCGAAAATGGACTAGAAACGTTGAACGTTGCTGCCATCTAGAGGCAGTTATTTCATAGTGCTGTCTTCATTAAACTTTCCCAAATGCCGCTTCTGGAGTAGATACGGAACAAGAGCAAAAGGTGGTGCTTGTTTGTATATAGTTTTTTGTACCTCCCAAAGAATTGTACTTCCCTAGTGGTGCCCAGCCTGCAGTGTGAGATTAAAACCTACTTGTTTGCTACTAAACAAATGTGAATTCTGCTAGAAGTTGCCAATAGGAGATGCATCTCAGGGAATCGGGTGTTTTATAGGAATGTTTATTACAGATGTTCTTAAAGTGTCTTCTTTATAAGTTAAATTCATTGTACTTAGCATGATATTAGCATCTTTCTTTCATGGCATCCAGTTCCTAATGAGAGACAGTTTAATTGTGGAATAATTATAGACATTAGAACATGAAACAATGCTCTTCCTAACAGCTTCATAAACTATTCTTCAGGTATGTAGAAGGCTACTGTTGCTTAAATCCTTCAAAAGTGTTTTCTTATTTTGTCTCTAAAATCCTCCAAATCTACATATCCAAGCCTCAGTTAATTCATGGTATTTTTAATCCTGTTTTAAGATACAGTTCTTTTTAATTGGGCCACAATATATGCAGACTGCGTATCCTAAATTCTTGGATGATTTAACAAATGCAGCGTCCGTTTAGTAAAGTGTAAGCTATTGAGTAGTTTTGATAATAATGATCAGTTGATATAAAATTGACAGTGTAAAATCATTCTAAAATTTGCAAGCGATACATTTTGGCACATTATCAGGACCGGCTGAACAAGAGAAGGAAATTCTTTAGAATATAACAGCAGAAAACCAATTTGAAAGTGTATGCTTCCCGAAATGAACATTGTTTTGCAAGAAGTAGACTTTAGGAAGAAAAGCATTAGGTCATTGTTTTCAGGTAGAACCAGTATTTATCTGTTGGAAATTATAACACACATACCAACTGGTCCTTAGCTGAACCCTCCTCCTTCCCCAGACACAGGAAATGACGGGATGCTATTCACATATGAAAATGGTTTCAAATTGTGTTTTTTCCTTAACTTTAAAATAATAGTTTACAGACATACTTTGTTTTTTGAATTAGACATTAGCCAAGTCTCAAAAATATTTTCTAACTTTATTATAGGAGGAAGTTGCGAAAGAGATTGAATTGGTGGACATGTCTGTGGAATAAAATCCCAGTGAATTAGATGAAAAAAAATTAAACATTATTTTCCAGTTATAGTTTATTTCATATAAACAACTGTGTTCTGTAACTCCATGGAGAACTGTTCTCACATTGCAAATAAGATCATAAATAATTGCATATGAATTTTGGATTAGAAGGCTGGGGTCATAGAAATTGTGCTTTCCTAAAAAAGATTTTACTCATAACTCTTACATGAAAAATCTGTGTCTAGCTCCAGGTTTTTGTTTACCTTTTCCCTCCGTTTTCAGTTCTCCCCACTACTTACTAAAATGTTGTCAGTTTAATACCCGAATCAGCACTGCCACCTTGTGATGTTTCCCTTAATTTCATCTGACCAAATCCTTATTCCTTCCCTTGGGTACTTCTTATTTCTAACTTGCTGGTTTAGTCTTCTCACATCTGCGCATGTTTTATTACCCTGTTTTGATCAGAAGCTCTTCTAGGGTAGGACCTGCATTACCTTCATCTTTTTCCCCGTTAATTTTCTCTCCTGGAAATTTTGTCAAGGTGTTTGAATATTAGAGTCGTTAACATGACAACCGTCCATGACAGGACTTAAAAATTAAATCACTGCCTACCAATGAGAAAGCAAAAATGAGCTTCCGTGGCTTCTGTTTCATGTGCATGATTCTGGTGCCTACTTGGCTAAGGCGATTCAAAATTTATTAGCTTGAGGGATTCGAATGCAGGATAATTTCTCTCATTTATTACATTTGACGAAGATCTTTTTTGAAAAACGTGTTGTCATGGTTTCTTATTTCTCTCTGTTTTTGCAGCTTTTGTCTTTCCTTCAGGGTCTATTCACTTTTTACCACGAGGGATATGAACTCGCCCAGGAATTTGCACCGTATAAGCAGCAGCTGCAGTACAACTTGCAGAATGTAAGACACCTATCCTCACCGCTGTCCTTCGGAACCGGGGGGGGGGGGGGGTCACAGGGCAGTGAGTTACGGCCCAGCCAAACCTTGGAGTCTTTCAGAAAGTTATCCAAGTACAGTAAAACCTCACTCATTTTGAAAAGCCACTTAATACATTTATTAAAAGTTCTTTTCTAACTGCTGGTTGAAAGTATGCATTCATAATAGCTGCTTGAAAGCTTAAGGGAGAAATTATTTACAAACATTCTGTCTACTTCTATCAAGGTTTATTTTGTGAAGTTGTCTCATCAGTCCTTTGAATATCTGATTGCGTAATTAAACAAATTCTGATTTACAGATTCTGAGTACCAGTTACATTTTACAAAAAGGTTAGCCAGTCCATTTCTGCTTTATCAAATGTGACATATAACAAAATCTCAATTGTTGAGGCTTTTGTGTAAATGTAGTTATTTCTGAAACCCTGACTGTCTCTATAGCTAAAATAATTTGTGAAGGTTTTACTTAATTGTCTATAAAAAGCTTGCCTTTCACTGCTTATCTGATTCTTGCCATTGTAGGGATGTTCAGCAAATAGAACTATGGAATCGGCGTGCCCCGTGAGAAACATGTAATTGGATTTATCCGACTTGCGTTTTGACTTTTAGCTTTTTATTTAACCTAGATTTTTTTAGGAGGATCAATTTTCACAAGCAATTTATTCCGTTGTTTTTCAATATGGAATGCATTTGGGCTTCTTTGGTAAATACTAAAAGGGAAAATTATAAAATCCAAAGTATTTTATGATTTATTTATGTATTAAATGCAATTATAATAAGATTCCTGGGATTTGAGAACAGGAGAGGGGTAAGGAATTGGAAAAAAATATTCTGATCCTTGGGTTTAAAAGAGAAAAATAGCAAAAGTGGCAATCAAGAAAACTTTCCTGACTTACTTTGATATTCAGGTATTTTATTATAGGCCAGAACAAAATCTTAGAGTTGAGTGGTGATGATTTTTATGTTTCCAAATGCATATTTGTTGAGATAATGTGGCTTCAGTGCAGAACTGACTTTCATTGAGAAAAGCCTTATGCTTTCTATGTCTTCCCTTACGTAAACGTGTGAATAAACTATTTCTTACAATGCAAGCAGTTAGAACTCAGGAACTTGTTCATTTTTATGAGTTAATTTCTGCATAGACCTCTTGTAACTATGTCAGAATTTCTGGAAACCAAGCTAAGTGCTGTTTCTTCAAAAACATGTCTGGAATAAAGGTGATGAACTTTTTCCTTGATAAGTGCCACGTATATCAAAAGTATATGAATCTAATTTGTTTTTAATCCCCCCTCAAGAAACTAAGTCCCTGTGTATATGCTTTTTTACCTGAAGTATTATGGAATATAAAACTCTAATTGATACTGCATATTTATAAAGCTGTCATTTGCCCACTAGGTAATAATGTTAGAGGGGGAGGTAGAATGAAGGACATAAACACACACTCACAGATTCAAAGAGAAACATGCAGAAGATCATTCAGAAAGACCTCACTTAAGCAATTCACAATCAGACCATGGAACTCAGCGTAGAGGGTTGTGGATGTTGCGAACAGTCCTGAAAGAACCAACGTCATCCTTTGCCCCCTCTGCAGTTTTGAAACATTATATTGGTGGTTCCTCAGAACTGGTAGAAAACGATGAATGAAATTGTTGTTGTTCTTATTTACTTAAGACAAGGAATAATTTTGAAAGCACCCGACAAGAGGTGGAGCGGCTGATGCAGAGGATGAAATCTGCCAATCAGGATTACAGGCCACCCAGCCAGTGGACGATGGAAGGCTATCTTTACGTGCAGGAGAAACGTGAGTCCCAAAGACATAAGTTAACGTCTCTTCTGATAATATTCTGTTTCCGTCAGATGTGACTTGGTTAATGTTTTTTCCTTCAAGTGGGAAGACTGAAATTCCCCACAATTTTATCACATTTAGTCTGCTCCGCCAGCCACCGCCACCAAAGTGTGGACGTTTTCCCACATTCCACCCCCAGATGCTTTAAGTGGGTATATCACTGAACTTACAGTCTTCACGGATGGTAGCTACAGTAACATGGGTTCAGTTTTAGAATTTAATTGGGATAGCTAATCTCAGTTTAAAGTTTCATAGGAGATTGACAATCAAAGCCTTTGTCAGGAGGAGTCATCTTGGTGACGGTGGTGATGGTTCTCCCCTCCGGCAGCATCATTTCATTTAATTCTGTGCTCCGTCCGTTTTCAGGAGTAAAACTGGCAGTTATACAATGTCAGATTGGCGTCCTTTATTTACTTCCTGATGTTGGAAATAAGCATCAGACCTAATAGAGCACTGTTAGAACTGCCTCACAGTAAAAAGGTTGTTTGCACAAAAATTAATAAAAAGCCATTCAGACTTGTAACTGGGGTCCTCTTCTTGTCAACCAGTCTGACTAAATGAGCCCCTATTTCAGACCAGAAGGCCCTAACACTCCCTCTTACTGTTGGCGGGGTACAAGAACAGTTGCTTTTATTTCCAGTCCATGATGGACCAGTGTCTTTGTAAAACACAAAATCATGTGCTTGGCTTGGCAGTCGTCTCAGATTGCTGTAAAAGTTTTGAAATCATTATTCTCACTTCCTGTACCTTTTCTCATCATTTGGGCCTCGCAGACCGCATGGTGTAGCACTGTTCTGAGTCTCCCTACAGTGGGCAGTAGATCAGTGAAACTGTTTTGGTTCTATGATACTAGAGTTAAAGGGTTTGAGACGAGGAAGCTATAGAGATTGGGTTGATTGTGAGCGTTTTTTTGACGTAATGCAACATGATCACTAAAATGCCACTGCGTTTTATATTTGACAGGCCCAGGAGATGCTCATTTGCTTAGCTGTATACAAGCAAATAAGAATTTGATCCCAATAGACTCAGCAAACATTTATTACTGCCTGGCCTGTCTGGTAGAGGGCTGCTGGTTCAGGAAATCCAGTTCCAGGATTTTCTGTCTCATAACTACCTACCTTGACCAGCCTGTTGTTTTCAGATGTTAAAAGGATAAATCTAATGACCCGCCTGTCTAGTCTAAATTAGAGTATAATGAATTAGCTTTCAGCAGAATTTCATGAAAGAGGACCGATTCTTTGGTCACATACGGGGTAGATGGGTTTGACTCAGGGCTATAAGGAAATGTTTGAATACTGGAAAATTATTTCAGATTTGACAGCCTCAGCGTGAGACGGTGCAGTGAGAAGAGCTCATGTTTCGTGTCAGTAAAGGATATTGCTGAGTGGAAGACTGTGTTGACAGTGAGATCTGTTCAGACCTGCATCTAATGGAAGCACCGTCCTCTTGCCTGAAGATTTTCTTGTTCATTGTAACTCAATAATATTTTGTTTCTCGAGGGTCGCCCCCCCCACCGCAAAGTGTTAACACAGTTGCTAAAATCTGCGTGGGTGTACAGTATCTTGTTCTAAACCAAAAAGCTTTGGATGAGCTAGCAAAATTCAGATCTGTCTTGTTCAGTCCCTACTTGGTAGTCCATCATTGGATGGTGCCATGGTTTGCTTACCCGTTCCTCACTGTTGGACTTTTGGGTCAACCTATAAACATAAACCCTTTAATAATTTGGGGGCTGGATGGCTGGACCAGTTGCAGTGTTTATGCACCTATCTGATGGTGGTACGTTTTGTTCTGAGATATCTGACTTCTCCTCTCAGTCAGTCTGATCTGACCGTGAAGCCCTCTGTGGCACTGACCTTTTCCCTGAGGGTTCCTGTTTCTCTAATTGATAACATCTCTTCTTAGACTACAAAGCTTAGGTAAATCTTTAACTCTGGTGTGTCTCTGTAGCCTGGGTCCAAGTCTGTTCATTTTACCTCCTTGGTGACCTTGGAACCCACACCTTCCCTCCATCTCCACAGCCTCGCAATGGCCTCCTAACTGTTCTCGCTTCACCTCCAGGCTTGTCCACCTCAGTCCACTCTCAGAGACCTTCCAGCATCTCCCTCTACAGTTCTTGCTCGGTTGTGCCTCTCCTGTGATGGCCGCTGGCCGTGCAGGGCATTCGGGGCTCTCACATTTGGACCCCCCTCTTTTTTTCAGCATCCTCTCTTATCATGTTGCCTTCCCAGTCCCACAACAGTTTCCATCTTGATTTTTCTCAATATCTGCCTGTGTTACCTCTATAGCTTTAGTGAGGTGCACTTGGCATGCAGTAACTTGCAAATTGTTAAAGTGTACAGTTTGATAAATTTTGCCAAATGTGTGTACCTACAAAACCATCACCACTATCAGCATAATGAATGTATTCATCACATTCAAAAGCGTTCTTCTGCCCCATTATACTTCCTTCCTCCTTTCATCCTCAGTTACTGTTCTCCCCTCGCTTAGGGATTTACAAAGAAAAATAAAGAGATTATATGTTGTTGGGATTATTTTTCTATGAGGGACAAGTATTCAGAGCCCTTTCTACTTGGAATCTTCGAGAGCATTTATAGTAAGGAAATCTGACCAGCCCCCTAAGACGTATTGATTGTGCGCTTGCTGTCTGAGTAAGTTCTGTCGGGGACAGAAAATGAGATGAGGAGCGTGGCTTCAGGGTGTTTGTTCTGAGCGGAAAGCTCAGGCAGACGCACACAATTAGCAGCCGGCGATCAATAGTAAATATCAGGGCTGTAAATTGAGTGATAAATGGACATGGATGTAACGGGGACGGCAGCAGACTATTGCCATTGGGACACAGAGCTCCACTTTATCTGGATTTGTGGGTTTTGTGCTGCCCACCTCTAGGCAGACGTTAAACTGCATTCCAGTGGACTTCAGTTTCACCAGGAAGAGCGTGGGGTCGAGTCGGACAGATCTATGTCTGGATTCTGTGCCGCCTATTAACGGGGTGATTCTGGGTGAACAGCTTTCTGAGCTCAGTCTCCTCGTTTATAAAAGAGGGGTATTTATACCGATCTCATGATAATGTTGCAAGAATTAGAGGTAATGTGTGTAAAACGTCTCAGTCATCAGTAGTAGTGCTTGATCATGCTACGGTGCTTCCTGGGAGCCCTTACCAGTCTTGCAATTTGTGTTTATCTCATTTAATTCTCAAAACAACTCTTGGGAAACATTATCGCTTTAAAAAGAACGACTCCAGCCCCATGCCCTGTTGAAAAATGTAGTACCATCTGCAGCTTTTAAGCTTTGTTTCCTTCTATGTAAAATGTTCTATGTAATGTCTGACTTTAAAGGTTCCTAGCTAAAGTGCTGGCCCTTAGCAGGTGTTCAGTGAATGTTAACGCCCTCCCATTCCACCACCATCATCTCAGCGACCACAGCTGATTACTGGGAAAGACAATTAAACTTGGCTTCTTTTGCAACTTTAGAGCTGCAATAAATTTTATTTCCCTGGAATTTTTTTTTTCCCCAGGACTTCAGAATTGCCTGCCTAAGTACATCTGCCCTGGGCTGGTGCCAGGCAGCTTTAAAGAAAGCAACATGTGTGCGCAACACACGGAAAGACTAAATGCATGAGGTTCTGAACTCAGGATGGAGGCAGGAAAGAGCATCTCGGGTCTGAAATGTCATCAGAGTGTTGCAGCAGTTTTATTTAAAAATCATAGCTAATATTGCCTCATAAATCGCTTCCTAAGTGGTAAAGTCACTGTGAGGATTTCCATCCAGCCACTTTCCACTAATCAGCTCTAAGCCTTTAAGTATTTTGCACTGCGTGTAACAGAATTACCGACAAGTATTGTTAAGTATTATAGAGTGAAATGGTCCCCAAACAGAATTGAAGTTAATTGCAATAATCCTTGGTGATTACCAAGTATAGAGCTGCACCCCGTAATTTTAAAATCTGGAGTGGTTTAAGTAGAAAGGCTAAACATGACACCAAGGGCACTGTTATTACAGGAAAAAAAAATTCAAATGGCTCATGAAACACTCTTCTCAAGAGTTGCATTTTTCCATTTCAGTTTCTGGCTTTTGGATATATGGTTATAAAACTGAGCCAGCAATGGCATTGTGCACAATTGTGGCTAGAGAGATCCAGGTGTTAAGCAGGATGCGACCCTACCTGGAGACGCTGTATGGGAAAGCAGTTCCGTTTTCAGCCCCCTCAGCCCACTCCGGCATTTGAGTGCAGATGATTGGCTTCCCCATGGGAGAACTGGAGGTCTTCTGCCTTGTTCGGGGCAACGTGGAACTCATTATGCGTCCCTGTGCCGGAAGCAGCAGCATCCAGTTGTTAAGAGTCCTGGAGGACAAGTGATGTGCTGTGGGAAAAGGATGCACAATGTTTACGGGCGGCAGGGAAGAAAGTGAGCATTGTACACATACATCCTTTTAATACAAAGAGTAGAAATTATTTTCATTTTAAGCTGTAGTTTGAATTCACCTTTTTTCAGATTAGTGGTAAAAGAAAATAACTCCATGGTCACTTAAGTCTTAGAGAAAGATGGGTGATTCATTTATTTATCAAATCTTTATTGAGCCATGACTGTATATCTGGCCCTGTTCATCACTTATTCCTGCTCGCAGAGAGCCTTAGCGTCTAATGACAGAGACAAACAAGAAATAGGATAAATTAGTAAAATGTTAGCCATAGCAGTGACAACTGCTGAGAAGAAAGTAGAGCAAGAAAGAGAGATGAGAAATACCAAGGTGGGTGTTGCGATGTCCAATATCTCTACAGAAAACGCCATATTATAAAGGTGACATTTAAGAAAAGACATAAAGTGACAGTGCTAAGTCATGCAGCTATCTGAAGGAAAAGTAGTCCAGTAAGTGCAAATGCCCTGGGGTAGAAATGCATGTGCTGTGCTCAAAGCCTAGCCAGGGGACCAGCGTAGCTGGAGGAGAATGTATGAGTCAAAAGGTAGTAAGGTCAGTAATGAGGAGCCAGATCCTGTGGGGTCTTCAGTTTTTATCTGGGGGTAATGTGGGAAATGCTGGACAGTTTTAAACAAAGGGGTGAAATGATCTGGCTAAATTTTTAGCAGGGTTCTTCCGGCAGTTCTGAGAATAGAGGACGAAGCTAGAAGTGAGGAGACCTGTTGTAGTAACTCAGACTATTCTTTCTCTTTCTTCCTACCTCTCTGGGGTACAAGTGTATCACTTTTACAGATGAGATGACTGCAGTTCAGATCTAAAGTAACTCTTGAGTTTACAGAGTGAGTGTCCACACTGCAAATAAAGCCGGATTGTTTGATGGCAGGACACTCTACCCTCCACCACTCTCACACCAGACTGACCTCACTCGCCGTTAACAATCCCAACTTGCACGGTCTATGGAAACACTCATTTGTGTTTCAGAGCACTGAAAACTGTACAAACTTGTTACAAATCATTTACTAACAGTCTGTAATGTTTCTTTCCTTACATTAGGACCACTTGGTTTTACATGGACAAAACATTACTGTACATATGATAAGGGAAGTAAAACATTTACAATGAGTGTTTCAGAAATGAAATCCGGTGGGAAAATGGTGAGTTTTTTTTTTTTAACTGATCTTGTTGTTTAATTAATGGAAATAAAACAAACAAATAAAAAGTCTTGTGTGCTTGTTTTTCTAATAAACATGCACACGATTTTTAAAAATTGGAAAGTCAAAAAAGTTTCTCTCGCTTTAATGACACTGATGAAAGCGTGGCCGGGATTTTTGTTTGGCCACAGAATGTTTCTAAGCAGCGTTATTAAATGTAGGGACATCTCAGCTGGGGTCCCCCCACATCGCTGGCAGCAGAGTTGTCTGTGCTGCTGGTTGGCCAGCAGCCCGCAGAGGCTTGTCGGCGGCTGGACCAGGCTCAAGGTGTCTGCGTCTTCCTTCCTAGTGGTGCCTTGGAGGTGGGTCTGCCCCCGCGTGCCACTTCCTTTTCTGCACCGTGTACTGTTTTCTGAAATGCTGGCCAACAAAATTACTCACAAGAAAGTGCTTATTTACCCCTAAAGTAAATTCGTCACTGAACGTCTCGCAGGAGTAGCAGACAGTACAGAACAAAGTGTACTTTGTTGGCGGAAGTGCTGCGGAAGGTTTTGAGGCACCTTTATTCCGTGTAGCGTACAGTCCTTTTGTGAGTTAAGATACGAACATGGCGAACGGCTGAACTTACCAGTTAGATAACTGAGCCATCATCTAAGAATCCTAGAGCTGGGGGTTATTTCAAAGATTATTTTACCCAGATCATGGTGTAGATCATGGCAGAGGTAAATGTTGACCTAACTCAGATGTTCAGGTACATCAGCAGAAACTTAACCGTGCGTGGGCATTCATTAGAGTCTTACTATTCAAACTGAGAGACATAGAGTAAAAGAGAACGTACTAGAGGAAAAGAGACCTTAGATTGCTACCATCATGGGAAAGTATTAATGCTACGATCATGCCTAGATTCTCCTCTAAAGGTTTCATCAGAAAAGAGTTTGTCGGAGGGAGGGTACAGCTCAGTGGTAGAGCGTGTGCTGAGCGTGCACAAGGTCCTGGGTTCAATCCCCAGTGCCTCCATTGAAAAAAAAAGAAGAAGAAGAAAGAAAGAAAAGGTGTTGTCAGTTTTTGTGGCAGTCAAAGTTTTGTTAATAAATGTATGAGATTTGCCATCAAAGATCATGGAATTAAGCAGGCATTAGGTAAATATTCCCCTTTAAACTGACTAGCATCTCAGGTACAGAAGAGAGTTATGAATGAAGCCTGTGCTGGATCCTGTCCAAAGAGGTTCGGTTTTAGTTTTAGTAGCAGAGACCAGCAGTTGGTTACCAGCAGGGGAGTCACGTGCTGTGCGTGATCGTGACAGCGCTATAGCAGGTGGCTCCTACAACTTTCTTATTTTGGTAGCTCTCTTGAGGTTTTGAGGCAGCCAGCATTTAATACTCGACAGCTCTGGTACAAACACACAGACATAGTACAGTACACGGTAACATGATGAGTAGATATGTTGAAGGGCACTGGACAGGCACGGCACAGAATTCTTTGAGTAAAACGTGTATATGTGATTAATAACAAATGGTTTGATGTATTAGTCGGGCAGTTAACATTAGGCATAAGTCTTTGTATTTATAGAAACACTTAAAGGATGTAATTATGATCCTAATATATAAACTGTACTCTAAGTTGGCATTTTAATATGGAAACTTTAGATGCTGTGTTTAATGTATGTTGATTCACCTTGTCGTCGTGTCAGTAATGTGCCCCGTTTCTTGTTTCAGAATGGCCTTGTTACTAGCTCGCCAGAAATGTTTAAATTAAAATCCTGTATCCGACGAAAGACGGATTCAATTGACAAACGATTCTGCTTTGACATAGAAGTAGTTGAAAGGTTTGAACTTTCCACTTTACATTTTTTAATAAGCTAAATTATTTGTTTCTTTCTCTGTACAGATACAAATAGGAAGCAGCCTAAAGTGCTTACTTTTCAGTCTCTCTTTAAAAACCAGTATGCATGTCTGTTTCATTCTTTCACTTGTTTGTTCAACAAATGTGTATTGCATGATGCTTTCCCAAAAAAATCAGACACAGTCTTACCAAAGAGTAATGTCGCTCAGTGGAAAATCTGGAAAATCAATAAAAATGACTGCATTCAAGGAAAGTGCATGTCGTGGACTGAGTCCCCATCACAATGAGGGAGCCTGGTAGCATTGTTCATGGCTCCTGGGTCAGCCTGTTTAATGACTTTGAGACCTACTGGCCTTGCTTCTGAGAAATGATACAGCTATAAATACCATAAGCTTCCTTCCATCAGTGAGATTCAGTGCGTACCATGTGCAAAACACTGTTCTGGACATTCTTAGCCATAGGGTATTGGGAGAGATGTAGAAGTTGTACATTCAAGTTTATTATCGAGGGGAAATATTTAGCTCTCCTCCTCTATTGCTTCAGTGCAAGCAGAATGGAAACAAAATAAGGATGGATATGCTTCTCGATCTCTGTTGCATTCTGTTATCTATTTTCTTCCCCTGCGTTACCACCGTACTTTTCTGAATACTCTAGCTCTGTGTGTTGGTGTGTGTGTACACAGTATGTAAGGCACTGTGACGTGCTGTAGGTACTCGTATATACCATAGCTCACACACACTGTAGCTTATAACTATGTGGTAGGGCAAGGCGCCGTTCTTACACGTCTTTAAATGTAAACGTCCATGGAGATGATGTAAAGTTGCTTGACTGGTGCACAGAGGTATCCACATCTAATTTACAAATGTTAGCCACTATATATAGAAACAGATTTTTAAAAAAGTTTCTGCTGTATAGTGTAGGGAGCTATGTTCAATATCTTGTAATAACCTTTAATGAAAAAGAATATCAAAATGAATATATGTATGTATATGCATGACTGGGACATTGTGCTGTAGACCAGAAATTAACACATTGTCACTCATGGTACTTCAATAGAAAAATAAAAAACAAACAAAAAATTTTTTTTTAATTTTAAAATTAAAAAAAAAAAACAAAACCTCGGGTCAGCTATTTTGGCCCTGTGTTCTTACACTTTATAGATCTGTTTATTAAATTTCTTTTCTCTCCAGAAAGTCCTTTGGGATTTTTGACTGGAGTTCTATTAGAGTTATTAATTAATCAATGGAGAGTTGACCTCTCCCTAAGATTTTATACATTTTTTTTTCAGATTTATTTTTGGGCATCTTCTTTTTATTGAAATTTTGATTAGAATTCTTTTCATTAGTAGACACTCTTGTTTTATGGTTGAGACTGTGGTATAGAAAGGCTGTTAAATTTGTTTATATATCAATCTATGTCCAGCATAGTGGTTGAACTCTATTGGTTTTAGTAGTTTTGTAGTAGGAACTTCTGGATTTTCTATGTAGAAAGTATTTTGTTGGTATATATTTACATATTTATGTATATTTATATTTTCTTAAATACCAACATATTAGTGGTTTCCCTTTTTTTTTTCCCCAACACTTTCCAGATATATAACCTTGGAGCACACTGTTAACCTCTGTACTTTGGTTGTTTCATCTATAAAACAAAGATAATCAGTACCCATATCAAAGGGTGGTTGTGACAAATAAATGAGATAATAAGGGAAATGTGACTTACAACACAGTGCCTGGCACACAGTAAACAACCAATAAGTATTGGTTGTTGTGATTATTGGTGCTTTAGACTGGCTTATATTCTCCAAGATAAAATTACCTTCTTCTATATAATACATTTATTCCTTTTCCTATGAATCTAATGAACTGCTTTCCTGTTTACATGAGAGATGTATGTTTTTATCACAGTTTTAACTCATTCTGGACTTTTAATCACACAACATTTGAATGAGATTTCCTTCTTGATGCCCCTCTTCACAGAGCCCTGTAATTTTCTGTTCATCTTCTGAACAGCCTGCACAGTTCATTAGCTTAATTTCACTTTTTCTAGATTCTTCATCTTTTTCTCTCTTACATTGGTTTCCTCTCCCCCTTTGATTTCTGTTTCTTGAAGTACATCCTCAAGTAACTCTTTCAGAATGAGTGCATGAGAGACAGTTGTTTTCAAATGTATTAACTATGATATGTGATTATTATATATATAAGCACTTTGGTTTTAGTGTCTTTTGAATAATTAACTGCTTATGGTATATAAGACTTTCTGTATTGTTATATACTCATTATAATTATTTTTAGTGACTAGATTTTACCGCATTGGAGTCATTATCTTAATTATTCTCATATTGTGGAATGTTTAGGTGGTTTTGAACTTTAGTGAATGTAGCTCTGTCATCCTTTTTGGTCATTTCAGGGGAAATTGTTTGAAACTAGCCTCCTTCAGATGGTCTTATACTTAAAGCACTTAATGATTTTCTTTTCATTTCTTAAAATTTCTTCTTTTTTTCTTCTCTTTCTTCTTTTCTCTTCATTTCTTTTTTCTCGTTCCTGAATTTTCTTCAAATTTTACTTTTATGGTTAACTAAGAATTTAAAAAGTAATAAATGTGTCAAGGCATAAAAGTAATAAATTAAATATATGAAATGTTTGCTTTAACAGGCATGGGATCATCACGTTGCAGGCCTTCTCAGAAGCTAATCGGAAACTCTGGCTTGAAGCCATGGATGGGAAGGAACCGGTGAGAATATGACACATTCTATGATTTGTTTTATTGTTCTAATAATTTCAGAGTACGTCTGAAAAAATTTTATGTGCCTGTAGAGTATTTGAAAATATTAAAATAGCAAATCAAGGGAGTGGAGGCTCTTAACTGTTTTTCTAAGGTTGCGTCCCTGGTGCTTAGCACCAACTTTCTGATTTGTTTCTCAAGGAGACTTCCAGGACTAATTTAAAACCCCAAAATGACTTTGAAAAAATTACTTGTAATCATTAATTTGGCTGCATTGATTGCCTTCCCTTATTTAGTTAGTAATTCTTGAGTGCCCACTCTTTGCTAGGCCCATGCTAGGCTATATGATCGTCAGCGTGACGAGCAAGTTTTAGGGTAGGAACTAATTCTAGTCTAGACTATTGTTTAAAAGTCTCATTTGATAAAGCTGTGGCGTGTCATTTTCCTTCTATCCAGGTCGCCATTTTACTAGTAGCTATTTTGATGTTGGCATAATTTACTTAAAATTATCAGGGAGGCTTATGTAAAAAAGGGAATAAATCACTGAAGGCTTTTGTGAAGAACACTGCACTAAATGATTAGAGGGATGAACACACCAAGCTAACAGAAGGCCCCAGTGTGTCCCTTGAAAACTGTCTTTTAAAATGGCAGAGAACTTGTGAACCTCCTTGCGAGAAGTACCTGTACAACAGCGGGGCCACACAATGTGTGGCCCCCAGACTTTGAGGCTGTCCTGACTGTTGCCAGGCAACAGTAAGATGAGTGCAGAGATGATGATCAAGCGTCTGGAAAATTTTATAACCATTAGAAGAAGTCATGTTCCATTTGTTGGGAATTTAATAATAAAAAGCTTGGACTCTGTATCTATTACGTTTATTACATTTAAATTGTATTGTAATTTTACAAAAATGTCAGTCAGCGACAGATTAAAAATTAGAAACGAAACAGTTTGCCTCTTTACCACTAGTAGTTGAGAGGCAGGCCTTGATCAGTCTGGAGGACATTTAGAAGACACTGAGATAGCGCAACAAGTACAAGTTAAGAATTGTACACATTGAGAAAAAAACACTAAGCCGATGATTTGAGGAAGGAACAACCAGGTGAAACCCATCGTGAGATACTTCCTGAAGAAGGGAATGGATGCATCATGTTGGAGAACAGAATGAGACACTTAGGTCACAGAGAAAGGGATAAAACTTTGCTCAGGGCAGGACAGCCAGGGGAGAAGGAGTGGAAGACAGGACTGGATGATAGGGTGGGGAGATGGCATTGCGGACACAGCAGTTGTAAGACCTCGAAATTCGGACACTCCCTTTGTGTATCACTGTTCCAGTGTGACTCTGGTAATCTGTTCTGGGTCATTAATTGCAAGTAACTGATTGACTCCCTTTGTTTTTTAGATTTATACCTTGCCTGCGATTATTAGCAAGAAAGAAGAAAGTAAGTCATTTTAATAATTCTTTAAAATGTTATCATGTAGTCCTTTTTTTTTTAGTTGAAGTAAAGTAACATTCTGTTAGTTTCAAGTGTACAACAGAATAATTTAATCTTTGTATACACCACAAAGTGATCACCACAATACGTCTAGTACCATCCATCACCCTCCAACTGTCCTCCTTCACCCATTTCACCCACTCCCCTACCCCCTTCCCCTCTGATAACTGTGAACCTGTTCTCTTTATCTGTTTGGTTTCATTTTGTTTGTTTGGTTTGTTTTTTATATTTCACATGTAAATGAAATCTTGTGGTATTTATCTTTCTCTTATTTTACTTAGCATAATGCCTTTGAGGTCCACCTATGTTGTTGCAAATGGCAACATTTCCTTTTTTATGGCTGTATAGTAGTCCATTGTGTGTGTATACACCATATATTCTTTATCCAGTCATCCACCAATAGAAATTTAGTTGTGTCCATACCTTGGCTATTGTAGCTAATGTTGCTATGAATGTAGGGGTGGATGTATCTTTTTGAATTAGTGCTTTTGTTTTCTTTGGATAAATACCCAGAAGTGAAATAGCTGGATTATATGGTAGTTCTCTTCTTAACTTTGAGGAGCCTTCCTACTGTTTTCCATCGTGGCTGCATCAGTATATTCCCACCAGCAGTGTATAAGGGTTCCCTTCTCTCCACATCCTCTATGGAATTTGATATTTCTTGTGCTTTTGATAATAGCCCTTTTAGCAAGTGCGAGGTGCTATCTCATTGTGGTTTTGATTTGCATTTCTCTGATGATTAGTGATGTTGGACATCTTTTTATGTGCCTATTGGTCATTTTATGTCTGTTTTGGAAAAAAATCTCTATAGGTCCTCTGCCCATTTTTAAAATTAGGTTGTTTTTTGCTGTTGAGTTGTTTGAGTTCTTTATATATTTTGGATATTAACTCCTTATCATATATATATGATTTGCAAATATCTTCTCCCATTCAGTAGGTCATCATTTCCTTTTGTTGATGGTTTCCTTTGCTGTGCGGAAGCTTTGTGGTTTGATGTGGTCCCACTTGTTTATTTTTGCTTTTGTTGCCTTTGCTTTTGGTGACAGATCCAAAACTTCCATGCAACACTGATATCAAGGAGCTTATTTTGTCTTCTAGAAAACAGGTCTAATAGTCAAGTTTTAATCTGTTTTGAGTTGATTTTTGTGTGTCTTATAAGATGGGGATCAAAATTCATTCCTTTGTATATGTCTGTTCAATTTTTCCAGTACCATTTATTGAATAGACTCTCCTTTTCCCATTATATATTCTTGACTCCTTTGTCATAAATTGTCTATGTGTGTGTGTGTGTGTGTGTGTGTGTGTGTGTGTATGTGTGTGTAGACTTTCTAGTTATTTGCCACCCTTTATCCTTGTTTAGTTTAGGATTTCATATATACTTTATGTAGTCAAATTATTTGACATTTAAAATTAATTTTCATATATTTATAAGGTTATGTATATATCCTTTAAAGCACTTTCAAATTTTATTTAACTCACTTGAGTTTCTCTCATGATGCCTAAATTTATTTTTAAAACAGCCTTATTAATCCTGAGTTTTGGATTGTTATTAACATACAAGTTAAAATGGAGTAGAGATAAAAACTGGAAAAGTACCCATTTGAAAGTCATAAATATTGAGTGTATGCAAAAGCCTTTTATTTTAACTGAATGAAATGCTTCCTAGTAATTAATTTCAGAAATTATCAAAAGGAAATGCATGATTTAAAATACCTTTTAAGAGTTAAAAAAAAAATCCAAGTTTTTATCCTTGTGTTTCTTTCCTTACTGCTAATCAAAGAGTGATTAGGAGAAAATCTTTCATTGCCAATTTTTATCTAATCACAGAAACATTAACCAGCAGATAAGAGGTTTGTAAGTGCTGAATATTCATTCTGAACAATTACCTAAAAAGTAATCTGAGGTGTAATTTGCATCTGAGTAGAGTTTGAAATGTGTTTTCTAACATTGGTTTCATTGTTCACATCCAGCATATAGTCTTTTCAAATTCAAATGAACGTACTCAAGGACAAGTCTTTCTTGAAAAACAAATGAACATACATATGATATTGAATAGAGCTTTTGAATGAGGACATGAACAAGTCAATCAGAATATATTTGATACTTAAATGTGCCTCTGAAACTAGAGTTTCTGTCGTAAGTAGGAAATGTGAATGAGAAAGTTGTCCAATGTCCTTAGGCTGTGATGGAGGGAGACTGTGCTTCTTCGTGTAGCAAAGACTCACCCTTCTGGAAGTCATCCTTCCTGTCGTCTTAGCCCCCAGAAACATCACTGTGCCACCGTGTGTCATCATCCATCGGTGTGTGTTTCAGACAATGGCTGTCCGAGAGTCCATGTGTTTGTATCATGTCTCACATGCTCTGGGTAAATGTGTTAGTTTTCTACCCAGTTCTCTGAGCTCCTTGTGACAGACCCCATCTCTCCTCCAAACACAGGCCTTCCCTGAGATGTGTGCGTAGCACAGATTTGTTCTGATTCTTACTCTTAGTGCCACGAGGCTTTTATTACCCAGGGGGAGATTTTGATCATAGAAAGGAATATTTCAATGACCTTTGCTTTATTAATGGTAGCACTTGAAGTTATAAATCTTAACCCTATTTTTGAGCTTCATTTTTATTATTTTGTCTTCAGCCATAATTTTTTTCTAAGCCTATCAGTCAACTTAACAGCTCTTATTTATAAATGTACCGATGTTAAAAGTAAGTCATTTTTACTTCTTTATTTTTTCATAAATTTGATAGCATTCTCTCAATGCACATTTAATCAACCAAGCTCATAGAGACACGCCAAGTTGTAATCACAAAGCTGGTAAATTTTATTCTCTCAAATTCAGCACCCTAATAAGACAAATTTGTGATTCTGGCAAATACAATCTTCCTAAACACCAGACCACTTCTGTAATCTAGTAAATGTGCCTATAGATGCAGAAATTAATACCTTTCTAAGTATTCTAAACATTCTAAATAAATTACATGTGAAATTGTGTAGTTGTTTCAGAAGTTCTTGCTGCATTAATATAAAGCCAAGTTATCCAAAATTACACTTGTTTTTGTTTGTTTCTACACATTCTTGGAGACTGAAATTTGCTCACTTGAACAGACTCACCACTCTGTTTAAAAGTCAGGACTATGGTCTATGCCACCAGTAAAAGAACCCCTGTCTAACGGAGGCACAGAATTGAATGCACCTTCTAGAACTAAGTTCCCCATTGCCGTGGGGTGGACTTTTTGGCATTGCCAATCTGCATGAGCAGGACTTTCTCAGCACTCTTTGTTCCAGCACGCAATGACGTGCCTTTCCCTGGAATGATCTGTCTCTTAGACTCGTCAAAGGGCTTTGCAGGTCCTCAGAACTTCATCTTTCTTATGTGTAATTTTGAACAGTCTACTACATCACGGCCTCAGATGTATTCATGGAACTTTGAATCTCCTGCTCAGGCTCTAACTTTAACGCTTTCTCTTTTATCATGTGTCTTAGCAGCCACTATCTTTCCGGTGATTTAATGACACACAGGATATACCTTTATGCTCAACAGTATTCCAGATTCCGGCACATGCCCCTGTGAAGAGCAGCATTGCGTTTTTCTTCCTAGTGATACATCCAGAATTGTGTTTGTTTCAGTTCAAAATTACATTCCAGTGACTGTGAAGTTCTCAAACCTTTCTCAAATCTTGAATAAATCATGTGAGTTCATCGCGTTGTGAGTTCAGAGCAGCTTGTATCTTTATGTTCGCCCCTTCCACCATTTCTCTGCACATCATCTTGGTTTTCTGACATCTGTGTCCCTTTGTGGCACTTGACTCTCCCCCAGAGTGGCGCTATGTCAGTTTTAGTCTGTAACTTCTCTCACAGTTGGTATCTGAAGCCAGTACCAGCCTTGATTCATTCCCCACCTCGAGAAGCGCTTCTGTGTAGCCTTGCTAATTCAGAGGGACTCCGTTTATCTTTGGTTATTCCTGTTATCCTTTGGAAATTCAGTTTTGCGAGGAATGTATTTGTGTTTTTGAACTGCTGCAGATAATAACGGATCTTAGGATGGTAAAATATAAAACTCAGGTAAAAAATTGTTTTAAATGTCAGACACTGGAAGTAGTTGTGTGTCTGTGTTTTCACTGAAGACCCTAAAAGCAACAAAGTAAGAACTATCTAGTGTCCTGAGGAAGGACCGTGCTGTGAACATACAGAGAATATGTGCCACGGACGTGAGGCGTGAAACTGTGCTGTGACTTGCAGTGTCAAGGCTCTTTTCAAGGCTACCCTGAAGAAGCCTCCCCACTTTGTCATTACCCTTAGTTGGTCATCGTCAGAATACAGATGCCGTAAATGAGACTAGCATCCTTCAGTGGAGAAGGAAAGTTTGACTCACCTTTATGGAAAAAGCATCAAGTTAAAAAGCTAGAGCATTGGTCAGTCACAGGATGTGAAATCCACAGATACTCCTCTGGTTGTGAAATATGCCACAGTATCTTTTTCTTGACATTGTAAGACTTTGGGGCTCCCCTAAATTACATCCCCCTCCTTCAATTCAGTATGTTCTTCTCAAGGCCTCTGATCAAACAGTTTTGTTTCCACCACTGAGACCCGGAAGAGGGTCAGGGCTCAAGTTCTCTTCGTGGGCAGAGCAGAGCAGAAGGAAAGACCAGTTTGGGCCAGAGCTGTGGACACATAACTGCTCATCCTTTAGAAGAGAAAAGGTCCTATGCAAATGACAAACGCCAATAAATACACTTTTTTTTCCTGTTGAAGCCACATGTAGTATGATACTGGTTGTCTATGATGAGGGCCTTTTAATCTGAAATGGAAGATTAGGAGTGCTAATACGGAATTAAGGACAAGTGTTGCTTTGTTCTGACAACCCTGAGCGCGTACTGTAAAGCCAAGGAGGTGACATCTGGCTTTTTAATGACCAGGAAGCTGAAGGTACAAGGACTTTGGCTTTGTTGGATGTATGGAAGACTTTTTCTTCCTTCCTTCCTTTCTTTTTCTCGTGGCTGTTTGAATTCTGTTGAGATTAATAGCTTTTGTGCTGTTAAATTGCTTTATGGAAACTTTATTTGGGTTTCAATAAAAATTTTAGTCCTGAATAGTTTCTGGAGGAAAAAAATAATGTTTATACTTAACTTTTGATTGAATAAATTAAGTTCTTTAAGTCAGCCTATCTTCTGCTTTACCCTTAGGCCAAGGATCACTAATGTTACAGGATTGTCGGATTTAAGTGCCGGGGAGTTTGTGGTAGTTGTGCTCTGCCTGTCCCTCTGGTCCTCTCTACAGAGAGATACAGGCCCCGGGTAAGGGCCCTCGGAGGGAACCGACCAAAGTTAGCTGATAAGCTCTAACCCTCGTAGAAGCCGTCAGAGAGGGTACTTGAGGAAGCCAGGTACAAAGCAGTGACTGGCAAGCCACCCATCACTAAGCATTTGTTGGCTGCCGGCTCTGGGCCCGGCCCTGAGCCCTGATCCAGCGATCCACGTTTCATACTGAGGGGGCTGCTCCCCTCAATCACTTGCCCTCCACTTGAGAACTGTGATGTCAGCCTGTAACAGTGTGATCTGATTTAGGGAGAACCCCTTCCATTGACATTTCATTGGGATACGAAGGCGTTCCCCTGTTTGTCTTTGTTAAACTATAGTGACCTGTTCTTGAATTCTCATTAGCGCTAACATACTAAGTGTAGTAAGCCCTTCGTGGCTTTGGAAGGCTGGCAAGTGCCCTTTGCAGAACGTGCTCGCCCCTGGCTGCCCGCAGAAGCACCGCTCCTCGTCAGTCACTGGGAGACAGAGAGAGCTCAGCAGAAAGCGCTGGGCGCCTGCGCCAGGCACTGTTACGTGGTCGTTTGTAAGGCAGCCCTGGTAGGGCACTGCTGCTACTGCCCTTTGCTGCCTTTTTATAAGACTTGTCAAGTCAGTAGCTAAAAAAAAAAAAAAGATATATTTCAATTAAGCAGGGAAGAGCTAAGCATGTGGGATTGGCTTTATTTCATTTCGTCCTTTTTGCCATAGCAAACTGTTGTGCATCGTTAGATCAGAGCTGGCCGGGTGATGCTGTGGTCTCAGAGACTTGACCACAGTAAAGGTTCGTTTCTTGATCGTGCTGTGTGTCCATTCAGCTCAGCTGTGATTCTCTTTATATTTTTTTTAACATTTTTTATTGATTTATAATCATTTTACAATGTTGTGTCAAATTCCAGTGTTCAGCACAATTTTTCAGTTATTCATGGACATATACACACTCATTGTCACATTTTTTTCTCTGAGTTATCATAACATTTTGTGTATATTTCCCTGTGCTATACAGTGTAATCTTGTTTATCTATTCTACAATTTTGAAATCCCAGTTTATCCCTTCCCACCCTCCGCCCCCCTGGTAACCACAAGTCTGTATTCTCTGTCTGTGAGTCTATTTCTGTCCTTTATTTACACTTTGTTTTTGTTTGTTTGTTTTTGTTTTTGTTTTTTAGATTCCACATATGAGCGATCTCATATGGTATTTTTCTTTCTCTTTCTGGCTTACTTCACTTAGAATGACATTCTCCAGGAGCATCCATGTTGCTGCAAATGGCATTATGTTGTCGGTTTTTATGGCTGAGTAGTATTCCATTGTATAAATATACCACGTCTTCTTTATCCAGTCACCTGTTGATGGACATTTAGGCTGTTTCCATGTTTTGGCTATTGTAAATAGTGCTGCTATGAACATTGGGGTGCAGGTGTCATCCTGAAGTAGATTTCCTTCTGGATACAAGCCCAGGAGTGGGATTCCTGGGTCATACGGTAAGTCTATTCCTAGTCTTTTGAGGAATCTCCACACTGTTTTCCATAGTGGCTGCACCAAACTGCATTCCCACCAGCAGTGTAGGAGGGTTCCCCTTTCTCCACAGCCTCTCCAGCATTTGTCATTTGTGGATTTTTGAATGACGGCCATTCTGACTGGTGTGAGGTGATACCTCATTGTAGTTTTGATTTGCATTTCTCTGATAATTAGTGATATTGAGCATTTTTTCATGTGCTTTTTGATCATTTGTATGTCTTCCTTGGAGAATTGCTTGTTTAGGTCTTCTGCCCATTTTTGGATTGGGTTGTTTATTTTTTTCTTATTGAGTCGTATGAGCTGCTTATATATTCTGGAGATCAAGCCTTTGTCGGTTTCACTTGCAAAAATTTTCTCCCATTCCGTAGGTTTTCTTCTTGTTTTATTTCTGGTTTCCTTTGCTGTGCAGAAGCTTGTAAGTTTCATTAGGTCCCATTTGTTTATTCTTGCTTTTATTTCTTCTAGGAGAAAATTTTTGAGATGTATGTCAGATAATGTTTTGCCTATGTTTTCCTCTAGGAGGTTTATTGTATCTTGTCTTATGTTTAAGTCTTTAATCCATTTTGAGTTGATTTTTGTATATGGTGTAAGGGAGTGTTCTAGCTTCATTGTTTTACATGCTGCTGTCCAGTTTTCCCAACACCATTTGCTGAAGAGACTGTCTTTATTCCAATGTATATTCTTGCCTCCTTTGTCAAAGATGAGTTGACCAAAAGTTTGTGGGTTCATTCCTGGGCTCTCTATTCTGTTCCATTGGTCTATATGTCTGTTTTGGTACCAATACCATGCTGTCTTGATGACTGTAGCTCTATAGTATTGTCTGAAGTCTGGGAGAGTTATTCCTCCAGCCTCTTTCTTTCTCTTCAGTAATGCTTTGGCAATTCTAGGTCTTTGATGGTTCCATATGAATTTTATTATGATTTTTTCTAGTTCTGTGAAATATGTCCTGGGTAATTGGATAGGGATTGCATTAAATCTGTAGATTGCCTTGGGCAGTGTGACCATTTTAACAATATTGATTCTTCCAATCCAAGAGCATGGAATATCTTTCCATTTTTTAAAGTCTTCTTTAATTTCCTTCATCAATGGTTTATAGTTTTCTGTGTATAATTCTTTCACCTCCTTGGTTAGATTTATTCCCAGATATTTTATTACTTTGGGTGTCTCTTTATATTTTTAATCTCAAACCCAAGTTCATGGAGTAACCTCTCTCTATAACATTGTTGATCTTGTGCCAGAGGGGAGAAGGCTACTACATACCAGCCCTTCGTGGCTGCTGGATAAAACATTGTCACTTCCATTCATATTTCGTTGGCTAGTGCCTATCATAGGGCAAAGCCTGTCTTAGAGGGAACTGAGAAACAGAATTGTCCCGCAGGAAGGGCCAGCACATATGGATGGACTGTAATCCCAGGCTGCTGTGATCTGAGTTCAGTTGCAATGAGAGGACGTGTTTGTTCATTGTGATTTATTGAAGCTTCATGAGACTAAAAGGACATGTATCTTAATATCCAACTTGTCTCTTCAGTGACCAGCTAGATTCACAGTGCCTGAGTGGTTTAGCCTTGATCTCCACTTGTTTAAAGAAACAGATCATTGCTCTGGCTCCAAGTATTTTTAAAATAAGTAACATGGTATGCCTCTTTGAAGAGTAACACTCCTGGCAGAGGGTGCCTCAAGCCCAGTGACTTCAGCCAAGCCCAGAGTTACCTCGTAGGTGTGATTTACACATGTAGATTTCACATCCTCCCCTAGCCAATGAGGATGATGATGGCAATAGCCAAAACGTCCGTAGCACTTACCGTGTTCCAAGCAGTATTCTGGGAGCTTTGCAGATGTTAACGCGTTTCATCTGTGAATAACCCTTTGCTGACAGTGCTGTTATCCTTGTTGTATAGAAGAGGAAACTGAGGCAGCGAGATTAAAACTGTGCCCAGTAATAAAGCTAGCAAGTGGGAGAGTAACTGCTGTCTCTTTCATCCTAAAGCAGTGATGTGTGGACGGGAGCGCGTGGAAAAGGGGACTAGCATCTAATTAGGCTTGTGCCATTGACGCTCTTCACTGCTTCACGTGCTTTTGTCTTCATCTCACTAGAGCCCTTTGATATACGCGTGGTTGCTCCCCTGATGCTACAGATGAAAGAAACAGAGTCCCTCAGAGTTAACAGGCACACTTCCATCGCAGAGCAGTAAGAACCCCAGGTTTCCCTGGCTCTAACCAAACTGGGTGCTCCCTCTGCATCGTGGGACCTCCCTGTACTCTTTCAGGCAATGGCAAAGCACGTGCAAAGGACACAAAACAAAAATGCATGGTGATTTTTGACAACACAGTATATTCTTTCACATCTCTGAGTTGATTGATAGTGTTTTACTTACTCGTGTGGAGAGAGCTAAAGCCCGAGACTGATGGACACAGCAGGACAGCGGCACCCATGGAGTGACCCAGCGGTCAGACTGGGTGTAAGGTTCTCTTCTCCATCATGAGCCTGTGACACAGCTTTATTAGGATGGAACGGGGCATTGCTGCCAAATATCCCAGTATTCCTTCAAGACAGAGCCTGGTTACTGCTTATTTTTCTCAAAATGGATACTTAGAGAAAGTCTGTTTTTGTATATCACAATTAGTCATTTAGCCAAGAGCAGGTTTTATTGAAATTTTTTTAAAAAATGGCTTTCTCTTTCTTTTAATCTTTTTTATTGAAGAGTTGAAAAATGTGACTTCAAGAACCAAATGGTATAAATGTCGTGAACTTACAGCTTTAATTGATACAAAATGCTAGTGTATCATTTTTACCAGGGTTACGTGTTTTGGCTCAGTTTTTATTGTTAAAGATGAAAATTAATCATTGGTTCCTTACCTCTCCATTCACCTGTTTTCCTATGTTTAATAAACATTTTAAACTATTTGAATATACTGTAATGCTGTGTTTGACATTTTGGGTTATTGGAAGCAAACCAATCACTTCTTGGTGTCCAAAAACTCTCCCTCTCATGTAGGTAGTCACTGCTAGTAAGGTGCTTGTTGAACAGCCTTCTTGTCTGTTGCGTTCACCTAAAGCATTCACTGAGTTCTGTTCACTTGACCTCTAGAGCACTGGGGACACACAAAATATAAATGAGCCAGTTCCTATTGGTGCTAACATATATTTTAGTTTTGACAGTTTTACATTTTTAAATCTATTTTTTATTTCTAAAAACCAATTTTTAAAAAGATCAGTTACAAAATCCAGTGAATAAAAATGACAGTTTCTACCCTCTATCATTTTCTTTCTTACTGGAATTTGCGTGGATATGTCTAGAGCTTTTTCCTAGGAAGATAGAAACATTGATACCCTCAAATTTTATGTTTTAAGAAATTGGGTCATCCTGTCCTCCAGACTGCGTTTTTCACCTAACAACACATAATAGTCTTCCAAGTCAGTATCTCTAGTTTGTTGATTTCTCATTTCTCATCTAAAGTTTCTCAAAACTTTCAGTCAGTTCAGTTTCAGTGATTTTCTGTTCTAGGATTTCTTCAGTCTTTTAACTTTTCCTGGCACCCTTTAAAAAAGTTTGTAGTGTAATTTTTTGGTATATATTTTTCGTCTGTGGATCTGTATAGTTACATGGCTGTGTTTAATCCACCATCTTCAAATGGAAGCCAATTTTCACTTTCTATTGGTTTGAATTGTCCTCTTATATTATTTGGGAATATTAAGAAATACCATATTTCCATCATGTGATTAAATTTTTCATTATAGTATGAAAAAATGTTTTGAATTCTTCCTCTGGATGTTCTTTGGTATTCTTAAATCCTTTCTCTTTAAACAAGTAATCTAATTTGATCTGGCCCCCAAACCTTAAGAAACTTTGAATAGATTTAAAGGAAATCTGGCAAAAAGCAATGAAAATAAATTGCTATTTTGCAATGGAGGATCTTTGGAGAGGTTTTAGTGGACCTAAACCTATTTTGAATTATTTCGAGCATGATACAAAATCCAGTAGAATGAACATTGGACCTGAATTCAGGAGAACCGAGTTAAAATGTGGCTCTAGGTCTTGAGAACAAAGAAAAACTAAGTTTTCAGCATTCTGATGAATCATCTTAAGATTGCAGAGCTTTCTCTCTACCTCATAATGTTGTTTTGAGAATCTCTTGGGAAAGAATATGTGAATAGCTTTGTAACATAATTATTAACACACAGTAAAAGTTTATTTTTATTGCATTTGCTTCTGTCATCTGGAAAAATATATAGTAAAGGATATTGCTAATTTTAGGGAAAATGGATGGGATCAATTTAACCTATTCCTTTCTGTGAAAAATCTCTGTTTCTAACTAAGCAAATTGATATGAAAACATTAGGGAATGTGAACCTCCCTCCTTCACTTCTACCCCCAAATAAAAGTTCAGATGCCAACCAAAATATTTGATAAGCTTAGTAACAACCACTCTGCCATCAAGTCATATAACAATGGAGCCAGCTGAAGCAGGAATGTAAGTTCAGCATAAATAATTAATATGATTTTTCTTTCACTTTCAGTGTACTTAAATGAAGCAGGGTTCAACTTTGTGAGAAAATGCATTCAAGCTGTGGAAACGCGAGGTCAGTGTTGCCTGACGGGTACACCATCCCTGTCTTGTGGTCCCTTCTGACGTCGAAGCTGCTTAGAAAATGGGGATGTATTTAGTTATTAACATGAGGTTAACTTTAAGAAATATATGAATTATAAATTATCCAAGCACATAAATAGCTGTAGTTTGAACTTGAATTTACCAGAGTCATACTATCAACATACTTTAATGAATTTTTATAATATAGCTTCACTTCACTTCGTACTGATGGACGCTGTATTATTATTATTTTCCCCAAGCTTTACGAAGTTAAGATTGCTAAAGAGCTTGAATTCAGCTCTCCTCTTTCCCTGCATTATTTCCCTTAGTGATTGTAACCATTGTCCCAACTTCAGCACCTTTCTTCCCCTCTAGTCATGACCTCTGTCCTGAAGTCCACTGTGTTTGCCTGTTTCACTTCCGGGGAAGCTAGTCTAAAACAAAACTCCTGTTGGGCTTTGGCGTTCTGTAAACTTGGCTCCCACTTAGAAGTCCTGAGAAGTTAAGTAGGTTCCTTAAATTCTCGGAATCAGTTTCCTCACCTTTAAAGTGAACCTGTCAAAAAAAAATGAAATAAATAAAATGAAGCTGTCAGTGCTGTGGAAGTGTTGAACTTCCCTGAACGTTCCCATGATTGAGGGAACGGAATATGAGACATACTGACCATCCTTTCCCATCTGGGGTGCTTTTTATATTCACATAGTGGTGAATAGGCAGGTGTGCTTTGCCTCTTTGAAGCCCTTCATAGACTTTCAAATCACTGTTCAGTGTCTGCTCGGAGCAGTGTATGTCTGATGGGTGTTTCCAGGGTAGGTGTGCTAAAGTGAAAGTGAATACATAGCTTTCAAATTTTAGGTAAGCATATGTCTGAGTTTTTAACACTCTGTACCTGGGAAGCTGTGTTTTAAGCTGCTTTCCTGTGATTTTTCCTTCTCATCAGGTATCACCATTTTAGGCCTTTACCGAATCGGAGGAGTGAACTCCAAGGTTCAGAAACTCATGAACACTACATTTTGTAAGTGTTGGATGAAGCCAATTACTTAATTTTTATATTCATATAGAAAGTCCAAACCATAGGTTTCCTTGAGATATAGATTATTGCTTGTCTGAGTATTTTCAAGTCATATTTAAAATTAATATTTGTATCCTGTTTTTAGTGCCCAGTTATGATAGATGAACAATCAGAATTTGAGAGGGGGCCTTTTATTTATAATATTGGGCTTTTCCTCAAGTATCCTTTGATTAGCTGGAGGTACAGTAAGATTTATGGATGCTGGGATTCAAATTGCATGACTTGGAATCCTAACTTGGCCAGTTAAGAGCTTTGTGACCTTGGGTAATTTGTTTAACCTCTCTGTGCCTCCACCTCCTCATTTCTAAAATGAGGATAATAATGGCGCCTGCCTCATTAAGAGCTGTAAGGATTTGGTATGTTAATCCATGTAAAGCACCTAGAAGCATTCCTGGCACACAGTAAATGCTCTGTAATGTTAGCAATTAGCAAACATGTGACATGAGAAACTATATTCCACACGAAATCTTTGAGGTTCAGTGTCAGAGTGGGCTTTGCACCACCTCATGCAAACAGCTGTCCTGAGGTTAATTCCATCGGCATTCTAAGAAATAAATGCCTCTCTTTAACTTACCTATGTTTGTGTCCATTTCCTTAATGGTGAGGGTGACATTTCGAATTGCACAGTTTAAACATCTTATTTTCCTTCTTTTCAGCTCCTAAATCCCCTCCCGATATGGACATTGACGTTGAACTGTGGGATAACAAGACAATAACAAGTGGGCTGAAGAACTACCTCAGGTGAGGGGGCTGGGCTCCTGCTGCCCTCGTGTGATGGCTCGGCCACCCCCTCGGCGGTCACCGTGGGTTCCGTGAGCTCCACTCCTTAGCGTGGGTCCTTCACTTACGGTGGAATCGTACAGGCTGAGGACCTTTATGTTTAGTGTTCTGGAACCTATGTGTGGTTGTTCAAAGAATAAACCAGAAAGGCTGCAGTATGTTATGAATACTAAATAATAATTTCTGTTTCATATTATTTTGAATTAGGGTTTTCAATACACAAAATTGAAATTGAAAGGTTTGTTTGTTTGTTTTTAACTATTGCCCCCATATCTGAGAGAGATTTTAGTTCTGTGGTCCAAAAAAAATTGTCTTCCAGCCTCCCCTTGTAATACAGTGATGCTAAGGGACATTGGTGTCTCTGAAATCTGCCTTTTAGAGCTGTCTGCAGCCTCCCTGCTAGGACTTTGTCATACACCTAGTCACCCAATTCTTAAAGGAGCCCTGAAAGTTCAGGGACAATCAGAAGATACTGCCATTCTAAAATTTGCTTCATTCTCCATTGTAGGTGCCTTGCGGAACCACTGATGACTTATAAATTACACAAAGATTTTATTGTTGCTGTTAGTAAGTACATTTCCATTGGACACACTGTAATTGCTGTGGTTTTATGCTGTGTTAGAGGTGTAAGTTTAAACCTGCTAGTTAACGTGTTCCTACATACTGCTTAAGAAATTGTCACTCTCATATTTAATAGCCTACAACATGGTCTATAAACAAATAAGAAATGGCAGAATGAACTAAAATAATTTGTTACTTAAGAAGACCTCATTGGGGTGATAAGTATTCTGTGATTAGAAAGAGCTGTGAGGAATTATTCTAATTTTATTCTGCTTGATTGATGAATGTCAGTTTCTTACAAGAGCAACTTCATGGTTAAATAGACAAGACTGCAAATAAATACAGGCAGTTATGTGACCACCCCCAGCATACACATCCTCACATGCTATATTCCTAAATCTGGAGAAACAGTCAGATATTTTTGGCAGGTGACAAGCTCTTCCATCAGTCCCCTTCCCTTCATGTGATATTTATTGGTGATGATCACATATCTATGTTATTTCTTTAAATCTGTGACTGCCATAATATGATATAAATAGATAGGTTTAATTCAAAAATTGTGGGGAGTTGGGGAGGAGTCAGTGAGAATCACATAGACTGAGAAATTCGAAGTGTGTCCTTGTAATACATTGAGCTCAAAGTACCAGGTCGCCGTGTGGAAGCCCATGGCGACAACTAGTGATGGTTAGGAGTTGTCACTTCCTTGTTCAGATGTATGCAGTGTGACTGTAACAAGAGTATTTTTCACAATCCAAGAAAGAAATCAGCTGCATTAGTTTATTACCACACATTGTAATGTCACAGGAAACATCTGCTGATAAAAGTGTCAGATAACGTTGAATGACCTTGGTTTTGAGCCGAGGATACACGACTGACCCCATGATCTCATAAACATCTATACTACTTAGCTTTCTCCTGAAAGCTTTGCACTCCATGTCCTCTTTACAATAATCTATCTTCGTGGGAAGAACAAAACCTTAGAAAACATATAATCCAACCTCATTCTATTAACCAGGAAATCAGGACCCAGAGTGGGCAAGTGACTTTGTCCAAGGACGCTAGTAAATTCATGGCAAGATCAGGACTACAAGCCAGCTTTTTGATTCTTAACCTAGAACTCTTTCTTATAAAAACTGTTGTTTTGTAACAAATTGTGTTTGATCCACTTAACAGGAATGGCTCAATGAGCCGGTTGTTTTGATGCAAACAGCAGGTCGCAAGATTTCTTTTTCTCTCCACTTCTGTGGCAAATACTGAACATATATTCCCTGCCACAATAATGTGTCTAAGAATTCATCTTTTGTATGGGATACTAGTAACATTTAGTAACATTTGGTATTATTCGGCTTCAAGCAAGAGAAGTGCAGCTCAGGGAAAAGGGGAAGTTATTCAGAGACGAGGGGGAGTCTCAAGCTGCATCCTTGGCAGAGGATGGGTCATGCCTTCCGTGACCTGCACCAGGAACCGTGAACTTTAGGATCCTCTGCCTGTTCTCCCCACTCTCTTTGGAGGGTTTCTCATGTCTGTTCTTTGCTGCATGTCTGCCACATTCTTTCCTGACAGATTTTCTTGGCTTTGAAGCACATCTGGTCATGATCTGCCTGGTTTTACATGATCTGCCTTTCCCCACATCCTGCAGACTGAGTGTTGGTGTCTGTCTCCATTCCACCTCCTGGGAGAGACCTCATGTTTGGCCCAGCCACAGCTGGGCTGTTTCTCCACCTCATGTCCAGGCAGCCACACCCAGAAGAGATGGGGGTACCATAATATAAACCCTATGTGTTGGGCACTTTCTGGAGAAAGGTCTGGTTAGGGTGGACAGTCCCCCCAGCATTTGTTTATCATGATAAGAGAATGTTAAATAGGTTCCTTGTTCTGAAGCATTCAAAGTTTTTCTAGCAGGCATGTCAGCATCTTGGCTTTCGCCTTGCAGCCTAGACTTGCTTTAGATGATTTTTGGCTTTTCAGATTTACCCTTGTCAGTGTAGGCTTAAAATCTACCAGGCCTTTGTGCATGCAGTAATCCTGACACCTCAGCAAAGTAACTCCCTGCTGTCCTTGAATCTGTAAAATCTGGAAAGGAGTGCCCGCTTCCTCTGGTCTGATGGAGTCACTCGGAGGTTTCGGTGTGACAGAGTGCACTACGGTGCCTCACACATGAGGCAGTTTATAACACCTGCTGGGATCACTCACCTGGCTAAAGGTTTTATTCTGTCCTTGTGCGGTGAAACCCAAGCCGGAGATGCGTTACGGTTGTACAGAAGGATACAGTTCAGGGGCTGAGAGCTCAGGTCTGGATTAGATGAAGCTGGGTCTGTTTGCCTTCTCTGCTTACTAATTTCAGACTGTGAACAAGTTACTCAATGTCTCTAAGCCTTAAAAACGATAGTGAGAACACTCACCACATGGAACAGGACTTACAGGCAGGAGGTGGAAGTGGTTATGATGTTTCAATCACTGACGTTTAAGTACACATCTTAATGCAATTAAAATTCAAACATTTGCAACCTTCTGTTACAGAATCTGATGACCAGAACTACCGGGTGGAGGCTGTGCACGCGCTGGTGCACAAACTGCCGGAGAAGAACAGAGAGATGCTGGACATCTTAATAAAGCACCTGGTCAAGTAATTCTCTGACTTAACATTGTTCACTTAACTCCTTGTTCCCCCGTTAAGTTTAAGCATGTTTATGTCTTTTTAAAGGGTGCGATGGAGCCGTAGCGTTGCCACTGTAATGAGTCCCATCAAATGTGCTGAAACAGGATGTGGCAGTTTCTTTTTAAGATACATCTGTATGTTTGAGTGTGTGCCTGTGTGTGTTTACAATACGCAAATAACTATATCCTTTGCACCAGTTGTACTAACGATGAAAAATTTACATGTCAACCTAAAAATATATGGAGTATTTAATTCTTTCTTAATTCTTGTAGTTGCATTGTAAGCTCTAGCTCTGAAGACCAGTTCTCTATTCTAGTAGGGTCAGCAGCTTCACCCCTGCTATGCTAATGTTAGCTTCCTTCTCCAGAGGCATGGTGTCTCTTGGTCTTTGAAGATTTTTCTTATTCTCCTGTTAGTTCATCTGTGTATTTAAAAATCTTGATAGATAGATATTGTATTAGTCACGTTTCTCCAGAGAAGCAGAACCAGTAGGATGTGTGTGTGTGCACATACATATACGCATATATAAGAGATTGATTGATTGCAAGGACTTGGGTGCCTGATTGTGGTTGCTGATTTCAGGGCAGGCTGGAGACCCAAGGAGGAGCTGACATTGCAGCTCAAATCCAAGGCAGTATGGAGGCAGGATTTCTTCCTCCTCAGGGTATCTCAGTCCTTTTCTCCAACTGATTTTGGATGAGGCTAACTCGCGTTATGGAGGGTGGTTTGTTTTACTTAAATGTCTGCTGATTTAAATGTTAATTTCATCTAAAAAAATACCTTCACAGAAATATATAGAATTATGTTTGACCAAGTCTTCGGATACTGTGGCCTAGCAGATCTGACATATAACATTAACCATCACAGACCTGTCTGTCTAGAGTCACACATATGTACACACTTAATCCAGAAGATTTTTTTTTGCCATTCTGCTGGAAACAATAACCCAAATGCATAAGAATTCCCCCACAGCCTCATTTAAAAATAGATTTTTTTTCTCTTAATGAGAACCACTATTTGCAATCAAATGATTTATTCTTCCTTGTTTGCTACAGGTAGTGGCCCAGTTTATGCTCTTTTGAGCCGTGCACATTGGAGATACTGCTAAGTATTAGTGTCTCATTTTAATTTGCAGGCCTTGAGATAACATGAATTACCCCCACCCCTTGAAATAAGAAGGAAACCCACTAGGAATGACATCCAGTTCATTATTAACTATTGCTCGTGGCAACACCTCTTTTAGCTAATGAACCAGAACTCAATATCCTTGGTCAGAATTATGTAGTCTTGAATTATATTTTTGAGTTCTTCATGAAACTTAACCACATTGTATTTCCTGAGCATCTCTTGCTGTGTTCAAGCGAAGTTTTTAGTAAAGCCTTTTAAAATGGACTTTTTTTAGAGCCTCATGAATGTCACGTAAAATGTTTTTGCTTAATTATGCATGAACACAATCCTTACCATTAATTATGAATTTGATACAGGAAATAGCAGAGATTATCTGGTCACTGAAGAGTTCTTAAAATTCTTTTGCTCAACCTTCACCACTGTTCCTGAATTTCTCTTAAACCTGTAAGAGGTCAATCTCCGTGCACTGGGCAGTGGCCATAGAATGTGTGCCCACGTCACCAGTAACTTACTTAAGTAAACTATTAACAACTAATAACACTCTTGGTCCCCGGCCACCTTAGTGGCTTAAAAAGAATTTAAGGTGAGTGACGTAGTTTGGCCAGTGGTCTAAAGGATCCAAAACTGGTTCCAAATCTCCATCAATCAGTGTTAGACATGGTATCAATCGTTGATTTCTTTTTGAGAATACTTTGTCTGTAAAATGTGGCCATCTGTGGTCTCTCCTATGACTCAGACTGTAAGTATTTAGAAGTGCAGTTGGGTCTCTGCTTCGTGCCCCAGAGGGAGTGAGGTGCAGAACTGGCTGAAATGTGGGATGGCAGGGGTCTGTACCACCTCACTAGCCCAGCAGGAAGGACAGTCAATGAAGAGAAGATGGGTGATGAAAACAGTGCATCTTCTGAACAACATATTCACCACCTCTTCTTTTCAAAACAAACCAGTTTTTGTTTACAATTTCTCAATTTATTCCCAGTGAGCTGAATATTAATCACAGTCTAGGTTACTTAAACTCCTAGAACTTACATTTTAGCAAGTGTACCTAGAGCTGATTTAATTACATAGAAGAATATTACTTTAAGATCACATTTTATTCAGTTTAACTCATTTAATTCTCTCAACCCTGCTCTGAGGGTTGTTATACTTCATTGATGAGGAAACTGAAGCCTAGAGGTAGTAAATAACTTGGCTGATTGCACCCAGCTTCCAGGTCAGAGGGACCCAAGCTTTGAATCCAGACAGGCTCACTGCCTTTACAGATGACTTAGTAGATTCTCTAATGCGTATTAAGCAATTAACATATAACATATGATTGTATAAAGAGGAAACTTAGAATGAAATTATTCTTATACTAACCAGGAACCTTCTTAGCTAGTGCTGTCTTGGGCACAAGGGAAAAAATTCAGTCAGTGGGACAGCCAGCTCTTCCTGTCTTACACCAACAACTGCATGGATAATCCAGAATCCTGGATTCCTGGTAAAAAGTTTCCTTTTGCTACTAGAATGAAGGTAGTGTGCACGCTCACTCAGTCAGACATAAACGTGATCTTGTGTTGTGCTCCGTCCCAGCACTGTACATCCTAACAGCCTGGCTGGGAGTAAGATAGAAAAGGCAATGGTTAACTTAGAAGATTGGTTAAATAAATGAGGTTTCCTCTTAAGAATGCATCCAGTTTCCAAATTAAATTAGTTAACTAGGCAAAGTCATTTTTGAGAGTTTACTTGGATTACTTTGCTAAGGTCAGTAATGTCAGAGGCTTTTCATTTCATTTTCCTTTTCAAGTTACCCCTGAGGCTACCGTATCTCCTTGTCTTATGCTGTTTGCCTAGCACAGTGCTCAGCACTAGGGAGGCACGTGGGAAGGTTTTGGATGGGTGGGTGGATGGATGGATGGATGGATAGATGGTTAGATAGATGGATGGATGGAAGGATGGAAGGTAGGATGGAAACATACCCTGACCAGTCAGTCATCTTATGAGCTCAGGAACTCTTGATTTAGTCAGGAGATCTAATTTGAAACAGAATCTCTTCCCCTAATTTGCTGTGACTTCAAGTACATTATTTTTACCTTAAGAACTTCTTTTTTTGTTTTTTTTTTTTTTAATCTGTACAATGGGAAAAATTGACTTCCTGGGAGGATTAAATGCAGTATTATCTATGAAAATGCCTGGCAGTAGGTTCTCAATAGTATGTTTGGTGACAACCAGTCCCCTCTTAAGAATCTGTTCTAAAATAAGTATATAGGACTGTAGGAAATACCAAACAGCTGATAGCCTCTCTAGGGCAACTGTACTCGATTTAGGAAATCAAGATTTTTTTCCTCCAATAGATTAATCTTTGTAATTATGTTTTAATTGGGCTAATGTTAACTTTTTACATCTTTTTAGACTCTGCCCACTAATGCCAATTGGGAGTGGCTGAACCTATTTGGGAAAATCAGTCTTTAATGACATATTTCTATTTTATGCCACCAGTTTGATAGATGAGGACATCTCATAACTATTAAATGCATAACTTAAAATGTTTTTATTGCTCTTATTTGCAGAGTGTCACTACATAGCCAGCAAAATCTCATGACCGTCTCAAACCTGGGTGTCATATTTGGTCCAACTCTAATGAGAGCACAGGAAGAAACTGTGGCTGCCATGATGAATATTAAGTTTCAGAATATCGTGGTTGAAATTCTGATAGAACACTATGAAAAGGTAGGCTGAATTTTCCTGTGGAAGTATGATATTTTGTTATCTTGCTTCTCAGAAGGAATTTTTGCATTTGTATCATCTGTGATCTTCACATTGTGATCTTGGATTCCTATGGAGTGAAAGGCTTACAAATTTTGTATAAATTACTTCCTCATGAGGACTTTGAGTTTCTTTTAATTTTTTTTTCAAGTTTTTAAGTGCTTCTCAAAATCCCGCAGGTAGATGGTTTCCTTTCTTTCTACATCATTTACTTGTCAAGATAAGAAACTTCTTTAGTATTTATGTAACTTTTTGCTCATACTCAGAAGATACTTTAGAATTGCTTTGTGGTTAAGTCTATTTTGGCCTTTTTATCTCTTTGGAGTTAGACCCTCATTACACAGCAAAGCTAACATTCTAAATTAAACAAAAGAAACAGAAAATCAGGGAACAGTCTTGAAATCCTCTTTATATCCAGTCCCTAAGGAGGATTTGTTTAAAATAGTGAGATCTTGGAATTGACTATGGAAGACAAATTGATTTGATTATGAAGCAAACTCAGCCATGAAGGGTCTGAGCATGGTGATGCATTTATGTCAGGTCTGCTCCTTGTGAGAGAATCGCTGTGCCTGCCTCCTTCCCCAGCCCCTTTCTAATGACTATAGAAGAATATCCTTGTGCTTTTCCAAGGCTGACAGTGCTCTTGCAACCCAGGAGTGCACGGCTGCCTCCTGGAGCTCTGCCGGCCCTCTGCCTGCCGCTTGTCAGGTTTCTTGACGGCTCCGGGCCAACAGCATGGCAACACCTTCTCCTGAGAAGCAGGGGGCTGCTCTGCTGGGAAATCGATACAGAATGTTCAGCATGAAGGGGAAAAAGAATATCCCAAGAAAAAGAATCAGTATGTCTCAATGTAGACATTTGTTAATATTTGAAACCCTTCTTAAAATTATTGGAAAATCTTCTGAATTTCCCAGTTGGGGAATGGGAAAGAATAAAAAAGAAAACCCAGAGGAGAAACATTACTCAGTGTAAATGGAAAAGAAAGTCATAATTGCCCCAGGATATTTACTGTTTTGTACCAAGCATCTCTTGCTATGCAACTTATCTGAGTAGCATATAATTCTAAGATAATTTAATAACTCTCAATGCTTGTTTTATGAGGAAAGTGTCGGTTTCACCCTTTTATTGGCCTCGCTCCATTTTTCTTCCATGCAGATTTTTCATACTGCCCCAGACCCAAGCATTCCTCTTCCTCAGCCTCAGTCTCGATCTGGATCCCGAAGGACACGTGCCATCTGCCTCTCCACGGGCTCCCGGAAGCCCAGGGGGAGGTATACTCCGTGCTTGGCAGAACCTGACAGTAAGTGTGCTGGCCTCGGCCAGGTGCTTAACTCGTTCATTCAGCCATATCTCACCTTCTTGGTAATTAGGTAGAAATAGCTGTTCATACTGATGCTGTCTCCCCTGCGTCTGCCTCCCCCACCATTGACATATTCTCAGTCAGCATAGTTAGACGGTACCTTGGACAAGCAAGTTCATTATTGCTGCAAAGGGGAAAAACTAGTTTGCTCAATACCATTTTTTTTTTCCTGTAACTGATTAAGTACATTGGGTGCTACTTTGTAGCAGGTTCTGTCCTGTTGTCAAAGCAGGAAGAAAGTCTGGCCCAGGCAGTCCTTTTCTTCCTTCCTTTTTCACATGATGTCCTTAAAGCATCATCTCTTGGGTATCAAAGTGTCCAAATGAAAGAGAAAAGAAGAAAACCTGCATCACACATTATCACTTACTTACTATTCTGGGCCAGGCACCATCATGAGGTGGGTGGCAGCTTGAGACCAAAACACATGTTAAACTGGCCATTTTCACTTCAGTTTATGCTCCCCATCCTCCTCATCCTCAATTCTTTCCCACTGTCAATATTTAAAAGCACTGATTTTTAAATGAGATATAGTATTTGAATACGTTATTAGTTTCTGTGATTTTTTTTCTTACACATTACTTTCATGAACATTAAAAAATACACCCCATGAAATAGCCAGTTTTCTCACGTTGCTATATTCTAAGCAGGAAAAGAAGAAAATCCTTTCTTTAAAAATGGTGAGCAGCTTGTAATTTGCAGCTGACGTTTAATGGTGCCTTTGAATGAAGGAGGAAGTTGGATAAATTCTAACCCAGAATCACTTCAGATCAGAAAAGTGAAAGAAGGCGGAAATTTGTCTCAACATCCCCCCTTCCATGGCTTTCTTGTAATGTCATCAAGGAATCTCTTCTCTTCCTTGTGAATTCGGATTCAGAAGCAAATTTTGTCTGAATTCAGGTCAACCCACTAATGCTTCAAGAAGTAACATTATTTCATAGGGGCAGGGCACATACAAAACCTCCCTTGAACAGTGTGGGAAAATGCATTCACCGGGTTCAAATGCATAGTTGAAAAGCTTTTCTCCAGAACTGAGGGCATTTTTCCAGCACAGGTAAGGCCCTCTCACTTCAGCGCGGTCAGGTGAGTTGGAGACCAGGAGGGTTTGGCGATGCTGTTCTCAACCAAGAGCCGCTGCTCTGTTCTCTCTCCCTCCCCCGCCAGGCGACTCCTACAGCAGCAGCCCGGACAGCACACCCATGGGGAGCATCGAGTCACTTTCCTCTCACTCCTCTGAGCAAAACAGCACCATGAAGTCCGCCTCCTGCCCGCCCAGGGAGAAGTCTGCAGGGATCCCTTGGAGTGCATCCCCGTCGCCTTCCAACGGACAGAAGAGCCTGGGGCTCTGGACAACTAGTCCCGAGTCAAGTTCTAGAGAAGATGCAACCAGAACGGATGCCGAATCCGACTGCCAGAGCGTTGCCTCGGTCGCCAGCCCGGGGGACGCGTCCCCACCGCCCACAGACCTGGCCAAGAAGGGGCCGTACGGGCTTTCAGGGCTGAAACGAGCCTCTGCTTCCTCCCTCAGGTCCATCTCGGCCACTGAAGGTAAGCGGAATGGAGCCAGGTAGGTAAGATGTCATTGTGTCCATGTCACCTGCTGGATTATTCGACGTGATTAAGGAGGGAGAAGTGAATCGGGAAGGGACAGACAACGCTTATCTGCTTTGTCCCTGAGCTAGGATTTTTTAGACTCCTGTGTGCTGTGACTTTTTTCCTGGCTCCTTCCATCTCTGTGAGGTGATGTCTTTGTAATTACTGTGGATTGTGATCTCCCCGAGTGATGGGCGGCTGTGCTCAGAGAACATTCGGTACCTTCTCATTTGGGCTCAGAGGAGAATGCCTCCTTTTGTTATGCGCAGGGACTGTGTTGTTGCTATTACTTCGTCTAATAGCACCTTGCCTGTTTTCTTGGCTTTCTTTTCAGGAAACAAGAGCTACAGCGGATCCATTCAAAGCTTAACTTCCATAGGTTCCAAGGAGACGCCCAAAGCCCCACCAAACCCAGACCTGCCTCCAAAAATGTGCAGGAGGTTAAGGCTAGACACTGCCTCCAGCAATGGCTACCAGCGACCCGGCTCCGTGTAAGTGACAGGCGTTTGCATTTGCTGTGTCTCCCAGGGACGGATACACGGGGGTTGGGTAGGTGCAAAAGAACCCTTAGGATTCCCACAGCTGGATGCTCACCTGCAGGGAGGGTGCAGTCAGCTTCTGCAGGACCCGATCCTCCTCTACAAGTGATGGGAAAGTTCGAGTACCCTTAGGAAATATGTATAAAATCTCATGGGAGGCACTTTCCTTAGGAGCAGAGCCATGGCTTCATTTAAGGACTTGAAATGAGATGTATGATACAGCAGTTGTGGGTTTTGAAACTAGACGCCTTCCTGTAACAGCCGAACATCCACCACTCAGCTGTGGGGACCCCAGATCCCCGCTGCCCCATCTCTCTTTGTTAGAAATAGAACCGCTTTCTAGCTGCTGAGGGTCGGTTTCCCCCCGTCTCCATCGTAGGTCTCTGCTCCCCGAGTCCTCACTCACTGATTTAAAGGAGCTCACAGAGGACAGGGAGCGTGAAGGGCAGAAGGGGTGCTTCTCATCAGAGGAGACAGCCCGGAGGCAGAGAGGCTGCCCGGGTCGGGTGTGCAGACAAGAACAGAAGGGGCAAAGACGAGAAGACGGGGAGCTGGTCGACAAGGAAGCAGGCTCTCAAGGGGAAAGGTTTTCTGCCTTTCCTTTTATTTTCCTGACTTTTGCTAAGCTTTTCCAAATGCCACCTGAGCTGTGACTGAGCGTCTGTACATATGCTGTTCCATTTAAGGTCCACAGTGTCCCCCTGCAGTCGGCAGCACAAGTCTAGTTTTAGAGATGCTCCGAACTAAGGCCGGAAAGGCGGGGAGCCAGTCCACGCATACTGAGCGCATAAGTGGCAGAGCTGGGGTTCTTCCCAGGGTTTCCTGCTCTTATTTCTGTTATGCCATGCCCACTGGGAACACCCTGGTACTCCTGATATTTTAGTTATTCGCTGAAAGTCCAGTAAGGCGTTTTACGAAGCCCGTTTCCATAAGAACAGTGTCTTAAACTCCTTCGTTCATCCCTTTCTTTGACAAGGCCCTTTGGTTTCAGAGTGTGTTTCACCTCCAGCCTCTCTCTAGGTCAGAAATCCAGCTACCACAGTGTAGACAGATAAGTCTGTGAATCTGTCTGCTCCCCAGTGTGCCCAGTCTAGCCCTTAAGAGGAATTAAGTTTTAAGCCAAATATGTCGATGGAGATTGGAGAATATAAACTCTGTCCTTTGTGAGGGAGAGGGAAGAGCTTCTGTTTTGTGATTTTACTGATAGTTAAAGTAGAAATTAAGTTGTAGAGAGTGGATGTGTATGTTCTGTGTTAGGTGTAAAATGATCCTTCAGATTATCAAATGGCCCGGCTCTGGGAGACAAGTTTGTCAACTAAAGAAATAAGATTTTAAAAATCTAGTTTACTACATCATTCGGGGGGAGGGTATAGCTCAGTGGTAGAGGGTATGCTTGGCGTGCACAAGGTCCTGGGTTCATTATATAAGTAAATTAATTAAATAAATTAATTAATTTTTATTAAGTAAATAAATATACCTATCCACCCCCCAAAAAAGAAAGAAAAAAGGTAAAAAAAATCTTTGAAAGAATTTTATATTCTCTTCTAGTAAATGTAGAAACTTTACAAATTACCCAGGGTGCCTTAGTTGTCATTGTTCCACTCTCTGCCCGTAGTCTGATCTTTTCATCCAGGTGCCCTTCCCTCCTCATGATGTGAAACAAGATTTGAAGCCACAAATGTATTTATTGGCCGTATTTTCAGAGTTTTCTCTTTTCGCCTTATAGGGACTGTGTTCAAATATTTTAAAAATATATGAAACAATTTTAGAATCAGTTCTGTCTTCATTATCAGAATAAAAACCAGTTCTTTTGTCATGTTGATATGACTCCCTACAGGAGTCAGCAACATTACTTCCAGGAGCAGAGTTGGGAGAAAAAAATGTTCCTTTTTACTGTTCCCATGGTTTTCTGAGTTACAAAAAAGAAGGACAGTAAGATCCCCAGAGGAGGTGGCTGTAGGTTTATGATAGTCTGGACTCTGAGTCAGAGACTAGATCTGAAAATTTCTTCTACGTTAAAGCTTCACTCAATTAAAATTCAGGTCACATTCGGGGGACAGTTTTTAACTAACCATTTTTTGTTTGGGTTAACTGATAACCCTGAATTTCACTTTGAGCCAAATGATCTTCTAATGGATTTTAATGCAGTTTGCATTTTTGAATTATTTTACAGCGTGGCAGCGAAGGCCCAACTGTTTGAAAATGTTGGTTTGCCGAAGCCAGTTTCTTCTGGGCGGTAAGTTCTCAAGACCCTTAAGGTAAAAAAAAAAAAAGGGAAATAGTGGTGACCTTGTCACGTTGTTGACACGGCACGTCACCTTTGACAGGTCTGTCCCTCAGTTCCGCAGGTGGTCGCATCCACGTCTGCCGTCTCTTCACGGGAAAAAGCTTAGGACCACATGTAGCATTTAGCATCTCAGCTGTTACAGCGATGCGTTGCTTGGTCGAACCGTCACAGAGGGCGGGTTCTAAACAAGCAGGTTTTCTAAAAGACACAAGTGGCCGTAACAAAGATTCCTTCGATCATAGTTTGTGGAAAATTTTCAAACATATATCCTTTTTTGCATTTAACTGAAGTATAAGTGGTTTACAATGTTGTGTTAGTTTACGTTGTACAGCATAGTGATTCCATTATTTTTATACATATATATATTCTTTCTTAAATTCTGTTTCATTACAGGTTATTATAATTTATTGAATATAGTTCCCTGTGCTATACAGTAGCTTGTTGTTTCTGTTCTGTATTCAAACATGTTCTTGACTTGTCAGCATTATAAAACTTTTTTCTGTGACAAGCGTCATGCATGAAAAACTCTGCTTATTCTTAATGGCACCCCGTGCTGCTGTGGGGCAGGTCGCCCTGGGTGGCCCTGGTGCTGAGGGCAGTCCTTCATTCAGGGTTTCCAGATTTTGCTTCCCGCTCCATTGTTAAAAGGACACGGATCGTTACATCTTGCTGCTATTAATGTGCTTCCTTCTAAGGTTTCTGCTTCCCCTTCTCTCATTCCAAATTGATTCTTCTCGTCTGCAATGGACATTGGTTTTTAATTTTGAATATGTCTAAACGAATGGAATTTCTTGGTATTTTGATATTTCTGATTTTTTTAACCATCAGTAACTAGTATAGATCGGAAGCATTCAGTAAATGCTTGCTGAAAGAGAGTATAAATGGGAACATCTAAAGAACAAAGTTTGATTTTTTTTTTTTTTTGGAGGTACTGAGGCATTTGTGAGCGTCCCATACCCAGCCGTGAGGGAAGGGAATCACAGGTGATTGAAGGATTGCTGTGTAGTTCTTTAAAAAGTGATTCAACCATAGCATTTGTATTGACCTTATAAAAATATGTGAACTTTTCCAGCAAGCATTCATTAAGCACCTACACAGTATTGGACTTCTCCTAGTTACTACGGATAACAATGACCTTCAGACCATTTTCTTCCAAAGCCTAGTGAGGGCCCCCATGTATCAGTCCTGCACAGAGGAGAACCACTCTGGTATCTTACTAGGATGATAGTCAGTGCCTTGCGGTTACGTAGCAGATCCCAGAGTACTTCCATCTGTCTGTAGCATCTTCACCATCTTCCCTTCTGTCAGGCCTGGTGAAAACCAGGCAGCATGCGTGTCAGAGCAAACATGGTTTCTCTGAAACTGCCACCAATGTGAGGCCGGAGCGTAAAGGATTTAACCTTGCCGCTTCCCTCTGTCTTACTGAATGGCTGAACTGCTCCACTAGGTGGAGCCCTTTTATTAGAAAGCTCCAAATAATCTGTTAAGTAAGAACTCAAGTACTAGAATCCGAGATAATCTTTTAAGAGCTTTCAGGAAGCAAGATATGAATGAGGCAAATCAGTGTTGGACAGTAAATTAATGCAGCTGTTATGTACTAAGTGTACTCAGATGTTCAACAGTGAACCTGTGCATTTATAATATGCTTTCACATTCTGAATACTCTAAAGTCACTTCTAATAAGCTGTCAGCATAAACCTAGAGTCACTCGGTGGTACACTGAGCGTACAGTCTTCTCTGTCAGCGAGTCCACAGCACTTGTGGACGGTGTCATACCCTTTCACCTGCCCTTTCATTTTGCTTAGCTTGGCCTGCCCCTCTGGATTCAGCTGAAACAGTTCCCTGCTGAAGTCTCCAGCAGGCGATCATAGGTGAGTGCTTCCCTGTGCAGACGGCACGTGCCCAGTGTCTTTGGTGAAAGGGCTGGATGTGACGTGGATGCAAGTCAGGGTTTGCTGGTGGCTCTTCCTTGGTACGGGGTGTGGCTGGTCCTGGAGAGACTAAAGCCTGCACAGGGTGTGAGGCAGGGCGTCCGCTCTGCTCAGTGGCCGTCACTGCCCTGTTGGGGGCAGGGTCTGATCCCAAATTACTGGAGCCCTTTAAGTCTGTGTTTTCCGCACGCCCTGCTCCAGGACCCTTGCCCCACGAGGGAAGTGCTGAAGCGAGTGGGGCCATGCGGGCTCTCAGCTCGTCTCAGCCGTGGACAGAGGTCTGATGCACTGATGCCCGTGGCTCTGCTCAGACACAGCGTCCCATGCAAGTCCCCTTTTTCCTCTCACAGCCCCAGCCTCTGCTGCCCCCACCTGTTGTAGAACGTCTCTGCAGGGCAGGTGGGCCACACGGACTCTCTGTGGGGGGCGGGGGGGGGCGGGGGTGAGCCCTGGTGGGGCCGCTGCCATAAGAGATCTGGGCTGCTTGTGTTGCGCTGCTTGAGTAAGTGCCAGCAGTGGCTGCCCCAGCCCCACCCAGGCTCTGCCCCTGGACTAGACCATGCTTCCCTGTGATGTGGAGGGGGCGGGCTGGAGCGCTCATTCGCCGGGCTTGAGCTGGGGTGCATGGTGCAGTTGCAGGACACCCAGCAGCCACTAGGGGAGCCCTCTCCACCCTGCCCGGAGGCAAGCCAGTGCACACGCTCTCCTCCAGAGAGGAGTCCAGTCCAGGATCTCCACTGCCCTCTGCTGGCCCCCGTGGTCCTCCAACCAGCCAACGGGGCTTGTCTCCCTGACATAGGACCCCAGGACTGGGGCACCTAATCTGTGGCTCGAACCACTCACTCCCCAGGGAGGCTCTCTGCCTGTCCAATCTCCCTTTGCCTCTGAGTCCCCTTCCAGGGGCAGAGGTCCCAACCCGATTGCTTTTCGTCCCTTCCTCGCCGATTCTGCGTGCATCATTCTTACAGCCTTGGTTGTTCAGGAGTCCTGCCAGTTTCCAGTTAGTTTCCACTGAGAATTCTTCCACATGTAGGTATATTTTTGATGTATTCGTGGGAGGAGGTGAGCTCCAGGTCCTCTTACTCTGCCATCTTGATCTGAGCTCTGGGAAGTCTGTTTTCTTTATCTGTAAAATGAAGATAATAATTCTGTTTTTTACAAATGGTTGTAGATGTACGTAGCAGCGTATTTGAAATACACAATAAATTCTCTGTAAATGGTCTCTACATTAATAACCAATATTGTTAGTGTTATTAAAACTGCTTAGATATTCAAGCTTCTAATTAATACATGAGTGGTATTTGAACATGAACTCTTAACAGTCACTTGATATCCTTTTGTACCATTAAATACGACTGCACAACAGTGAGAAGTTGAGGGCGCGTCCCTTACTAGCCTCCTACGACGCCTAGCTTGCTTTCTTCTAGAGAATTAAGGATTGCTCTTGAATTGGACCTCGAAGAACAATAGGACCCGTCGTGGGTAATGAGAAGACTGGCCATGTTTGGGAAAGAGACTGGCTGGGAGATTTTAGTGGATAGTCTCGAGCAAGAGAAAAGTAAGACCCCTGGACTCACTGCAGGCTCTGAGAGCCACTGGGCAAAGAGGTGGCCTAGTAATCAGTGATGTGCTCTGTCGGATCGTTCACGTGGCTTTTCTAGGAGGGTGTTGAAGGGGAGAGAAGCATTTAGAGTGGAACTGGTGACATTTAAAAGACTCTAATTAGGGCGCTCACAAAAGCATGGAAAACCAAAAGGAGAATTTTATGGATAGAAGTAGGACTGAGCAACTGCCTTGACACGGGAAATAAGAGACAAGTAAAGAAGATTCCAGGTCTTTGTGCCAGAAGGAATGGTAATTTAGCTTCTGAGCTCAGCTTCTGAGAGTACGCAGAGGGGCAAGGAACGTTTTGGCCACAACTCTTGAGGAGGCTGGAACCAGGAGAGAGCATGAAGTTTGATGCCGTCTGGTAAACTTCCACTCAGTGGGTACACTGCACAGATGAAGGCGAGGTTGCCCAGCCATGGGGCTTCCTGAGTGAAAAAGGAAAAGCGGCTGGGTGTGGGTCTTTGAGGAGTGGCTTCATTTGAGGGTCAGGCAGAGAAGAAGGTGGAGGAACGAGCAGGAGGAGAAGGCGAGGTCAGGGTGGTGGAAGCTGCAGAAAAGTCAGGGGGCTCGTGAGAGGAGCCACTGGTTCTGGCTCTCAGGCATCACTGGGGATCAGGGGAGTGGGAGGGGCCCCTTGACCTGCAAGACTTGTTAACATGAAGCTCCCTAAGTTTGCCATCGACTCTGTAAACCAGAACATATGAGACTGAGGCTGAAGAATATGTATTTTCCACAACCTCCCCAAGTGATTCTTACGTACAGAGAAAAGTTTGAGAACCACTAGAATAGAGAAGAATGCCATAGTTCTTAGCGTGGACCTACGCAGACATTGGTTATTTTACAGTTATTTTTCTTAACCTGCAAAGTGCTTTCAGGAGCCGCACGTCCCTGGGCTCTGCCTCGCCACTGCAAAGGCCGGCAGCAAGAGTGCCTTTAAAGTGCTCACCTCGGTCTCTGTGACTTACGCTCGGGCAGTGGGGAAGAGCCACTTTAAAGTGGTGTCGCATGGGCTCTGCCAGTATCTTCTGAAGGTGGACTTGAGAATTAAGAGAATTAATTGAAAATTGGCCCATTGTAAGCCATCAGGTATTTGTTATGATCATTTAAAGCCAGCATTTTGTTTACAATTGCAGAGCACCAAAACAAAGCTCAACAAAGTCTTCTGTTTTAGTGAATTTGAGTTTTTAAAAGGCAGTCAGTCACTGGTTCACAGCACAGTGACACGTAGAAGACACAAAAGATAAAATGCTGTGGCACACGTAAGAAAGACAAAAGAAGCCATGGTTATTAAGAATGACTTAATTTTTTTTCTTTTTTTAGAGAATATGGAGACTATTAATAAACTAAAAAGTGAATGGAGCCCACCTAAAGATAACCACATTCTGGTGCACAGTCATCTAATCTCACGTGTTGACAGTGGTTCTCAACCTTTTTGGTCTCAGAACACCTTATACAAAGAGCTTTTGATTATGTGGGTTACATCTACTGATAGCTACTGTGCTAGAAATTTAAACTGAGCCATTTTTTAAATGTTTATGAATTTATTTAAAATAAGAGTAATAAGCTCATGCAACTAAAGGACAATAATAGCAGCATTTTTGTTAGAAGACCCGGGCGTGGTTATTCGCTCTTATTAACAGTCAAGTATTAATAGTAGAATTTATTTTTTCTGTGACATTATCTTGAGACTTTACAGATGGAATCTCCAGATACGCACTGTATCAGACAATAGGAAATGTAGATTTTAGCCTGACCCTGCCATGATGTTCATTTCTCTTTGCCTTTATTTCTACACGTAGAAGATGAACCAAGGAAATATCTGGATTTCCAGACTCATTATATGACCCACATCACCTGGATGGTCACAGATTCCCCAGCATTTGAGGGTCACCCCTTTCTGTAAAGCCAAGTCAAACAGTTTACATGCCTACCCCCAAGTCACAACAGGGCCCATCCAGCCTTCCCATCTCTCCCCTCATCCGAAGGCCATGTTTCCGATGTCTTTAAGACAACAGGTGTAGTTTCACATCCAGCTCTAAGCTAGGCTGCTCCGAAGCCAGCTCCCCTGCTGTTGCCCTACGCCTAACAGGCTTTGGTCGGCTTCCATCCCTTCATGAAGGTCACTGCCAGAAGTGCGGGAACTGACACCATCTCCCTTTATCCCGCCAAAGCACCATTACCACCATAACATTTGAAGAAGCTCATTACATGTTAGCATTAAATTACATATTTTATGAAAAGTAGTATTTCCTAAAACAGAAAGAGTTGCATTATTTGACATTTTTGCAGATCTCTAATGTCTGGCATGAGAGGAAATAAATGGATTCTCAGACGCATTCCATTAGCTCTCAGAGCAGGGTCCTCTCAGGGGCCCGCCGACCCTCCTTCCCGGTTCGCCTTGACTGCACTCTGAGAACCAGTCCTCTGTGATAAACACAGAAAAGGAACCATGATGGTGGTGTTTACTGTATTGTTCCGACCATAGTGCCCGGCACAGAGTAGATGCTCAACAGAATTGATAAAATACACAGTTTAACCTAAAACGACTTTGTCATTCAACTTTTTCAGTGCATTTTTAAGGGAGTTGCAATATGCATGTCTTTGACATAAGCAGCTTTAACTCTCCAAGCCTCCTGTAAGAGGTTTTTAGCATTGAGGCATCCAATACTCAAGACACCTGAGCCATGCGCAGCCCATATTTTGTTGACAAAAACCCAAGAAAAGAATATGTGACTAATTTTAAGAAATCTCCCACCAGTGTCCAAAAAGCAAATGTGTGCTTCTTGCATTATTTGTAAGTGTTTACTGCAAATTGTCATGGGCAATTTAGAGGTCTTGTCAATGGCAAGATTTTCTGTAAAATGTTTGTTTTACATGAGAGCACTGTCACATGTCATGTGTCCTACAGCAATATTCATAGTAGCTCTACCTAATAATTCACTGGATTTGGTGTATGTGATTTATTAAATCCTCTACTGATGAGCAGTTAGATTTTTGTGATTTGTTTGCTTTTAGCTTTTCTGTATGTTACTTCTTTGGCATCTTTTATACTATATCTTCTTACTCCCTTCAGAAGTGTGTTCATGTTCTCTTCCGAGGTGAAATTCTCAGCATACAAAAAATGTGTGTTTGAGAGAGAAAGGAGGGGAGAGGGAAAAAGACAGTTTGTATGTGTATCATCATTAAGTGACCTCAGAAAACACGATCAATTTTGATTTGGTGAACTTTTTTACTTTGTTTATGATTAAGGTAAGCATTGCGAATTTTGCACACCGACCCTCTCAGACCCTACTCATCAGCACTAGACAGTCTTTAGAATTAGGAATGGGGCTTGTGAGCAGATCATCTTCCAAATGACAAGGGGAAAAATGGCTTTCCGGACAGCGAGCATCCTTACCTTGCTCTCCCATGCAGCAAGAGGCAGAATTTTCGAAATCCTTTTCAAAGGATATTCAGATCTTCTGAAGAGAGACTCAGTAGGTGACAGTGTTATTTTCACATCTTCTTCAATACACCAAGGCAATCAAAGAGGAGCCATTAGCACCTGGAGAGAAAACTTCACTGTCACAGAATTCTACATTAAATCATCACAGCTCTCTGCTGAGTTAACACCTGTAGGTACAGATCACAGCCGAGGGAAATTATTCCTGTCTAGTCACATGCACAGATAATTGACAAGTCATGACAGAAACTGTTTTGTGCTGTATATTTTGACACATTTAACAGTAGCCATTGATTTAGTGATAAAATTTTTTGGCCTGACTTCCCTCACCATCCCATCCCATAAAATACAATAAGGAGAACATTCATGTCTGAAATATAAATAAAAATAATTTGGTTGCATTTTAAAGTGGAACATGAAAAATTGTCCCATTGCAAGGATTATTATATCTCAATCATTTCTCTAACTCTGGAATTTGTTTCCGTATGCATCTCTTAATTTATTTTAATGATGCAAAGTAATAAGACAGTATTTATTAGTAGAAATCATTACTGCTAGAAAATTGGACTTTTTAAAACATCTGTACATATTTTAAGAGAAATGGCCCAACAATTCTCAATTATATTATAGTAGATCAGGTCAAATTAGATCAGGTCAAGTTATACCAAATTATATCCAATCAGATGATTGTACTTGACTAAATGATTTATAGGAAAAGCTAATATTCTTTCTATTGAAGATTACCGTAGTATGATTCTGAGAGGTCTTCAGAACTTGGTAGAATCCTCTCCCCCACCCCCGTCCGTGTCCGCCACGCGCACACACTCCCGAGCGTACACGTGCACGTGGCTCTTCTTTAGTGTAAAACCCTGCCCTTCTCCAGGTGACTCCGCTGCCTCAGTTCTTCCTTGGACCATGTTTCACTGGGAAGTGCTGTTGTGCAGGCCAGTGGTCATTGCCAGCTCCTGTGTCTCCTAGCAACGTTTATGAAGGTAGAGCCTGAGACTCGACTCACATGAAACAGACTCCAGGGGCAGGGCCATACTTTTCCTCTGTAAGCCTTCCAGTCTGCAGATAGCCACTTGGGAACCCTGGTTTCAATGCCCTAGCCTCATTCTGGAAGCTGGAGATAAGAGCCGGCATCTGGCTCCCACAGGGAAATGAAGTGAGTTAACCCAGTTGCTTTGAGAGAGCCGCAGATGACAAGGACTCCTGATGCCTCTCTGCAGATGAAGTCCTGGGACCTCAGGGAGGAAACACAAGATGCCTTGAATCTTTAAATCTTTAACCCTAACCCTAACTCATCATTTAGAAAAAGAGCCCAGAGCATCTTCCCTCCCTTTTTTTTTCCACTCATTCATTAGGCAGATTTTTACTGAGTTACTATTTAAGCATCAGGTATTGTTCACGGAGGTTACATTCGAGTTGGGGGAGACGCTAACAGAAACATCAACTGTAACAACAGAACGCCAGATGTCAGTATCACGCAGACTTAAAATAGAAGAATGTGATAGCTGCCTGGGGGGCTGTTTTTAGAGTGCGGGGTCAGGGAAGGTCCGGCCTGCAGTGAAACTCAGGAAGTGTAAGATAAAGTAAAGGCCACAGCCAAGTGAAGGTTAAGAAAACATCTCGGAGCGAGGCCCGGCTAGCCCTGGGGGGGTGGGGTTTGGCATGTTTGAGGCGGAGAAGCTGGGCCAGTGTGACTATAGGTGAGTAGAGGCAGGGACAGAGGTAGCAGATACGGCCAGGTGCCTGATTATACACAATGGGGAGCCTTAGTTGCAAACCAGTTGAAGGGTAGTTTTCAGGGAAGTCATGTGATCATCATGCGATCACCAGAACCTCTCAAACTGCCCTCTGGCTGCTCTGTGTAGAATGGATTGCAAGGAGGCAAGAGGAAGCCCCAAGGATTTAGGAAGTCAGGGAGCTATAAAGTGAGCTACCCCAGAAATGATCTGGGCTTGGATGCTGGTTGTGGTAGAAGCAGGTGGAGCCAGGTAATTGCATGTTTCAGAGTGAAGGTGACATCACTGGTGACTTGATTAGCAGTCTCAGATGATGGCTTTTTGGTGTTGGCTCAAATGGTTTTAAATAGCTCTCCTATAAAACTCTGAAATTCTGGCTTCCCTTTAAAAAAAAACAAAACAGTATCTGGCTAGACGGAGCCTGAATTTCCATATGGTAGCAGCTGTCAGAGCTGAGTATTGGCTTCCCTCTTTAAAGAGTTGGGTGTACTCTCTGGTTTGCAAAGACATGTCCCCATGGCTCCCTGACAATGAGGTTATTGTTGATTATCACTTATCATCAACTTATCCTACTGTCTTTCTCATAACACACCCACTTAATTCATTACCGTCCCCTGTAGACCGTTCAGTTTTTGGATCTCACCTCTGATAATCTGAAATAAAAGTGGCAAATAAGGGAAGCTAGAGCTCAGTGGTAGAGTACGTGATCAGCACGCACGAGGTCCTGGGCTTAATTCCCAGTACCAGCACTTAAAAATATTAAATAAATAGGTAAATACACCTGATTACCTCCCCCTTCCAAACAAAACAAGACAAAAATGCTATGCTACAATGTGGATGGACCAGGAGATTATCATTCCAAGTGAAGTAACCTAGAAAGAGAAAGAAAAATACCATATGATATCACTTATATGTGGAATCTTAAAAAAAAAAAAGACAAGTGAATTTATTTATTTACAAAACAGAAACAGACTCACAGACATAGGAAACAAACTTATGGTTACCAAGAGGGGGAATGAGGTGGGAAGGGATAAATTGGGAGAGCTCGAGATTTGCAGATACTAACTACTATATATAAGGTAGATAAATAACAAATTACTGTATAGCACAGGGAACTACATTCAATATCTTGTAGTAACCTGCAATGGAAAAGAATATGAAAAAGAATATATATACATACATATATATATGTATGTATCTGTATATGTATGACTGAAAATTTATGCTGTACATCAGAAATTGACACTTTGTAAGCTGACTATACTTCAATTAAAAAACAAAAACATTTTTTAAGTTGCAAATAAATAAAGTAATAAAACTTCAAGGTTCCTACGAACCTCTCTAAAGCTGCAGAAATAGCCTGGTCAGTGGCAGGCTAATGACTAAATGATAGCCTTCTTTGAAACCGGCTCATGTTGTTCATTATAAGCCCGGTGGCTCCCCTCGGGGGCATTGACTGGAAACACAAGGCAGGCTTTGGCTGCACTGTCGGTGTTCTCTGGTTACACAAGTGTGTTCAGTTTGTGAAATGCACTTACGCACGCTTACGTGTCCACGTTATGTATATTATGCCTCAATTAAAACTAAAAAGTAGTATCGTTTTTTTAAAGGATAGTTTTCAGTGTCATTGTACCTGAGTTGAGTCTTGTGGATTTCACAGAGGTCCTTTGCTCTTCCAGCCAAGCCAAAGCCATGTACTCCTGTAAGGCAGAGCACAGCCATGAGCTTTCCTTCCCCCAGGGGGCGATCTTTTCCAACGGTGAGTACACCCATTCCCTTCGCTGAAGTCCCTCGTCCTGGGGAGGAAGGAGCAGTGTAGCAGGAAGAGTCTCAGATAGAAGCCAGGAGGCTCAGAATCAAGTCCAGGCCCTTCCTCTCATACCTATGCAAGTGAACACATCATATCCCTCTGGACCCTGGTTATTGCCCCGTGTAAGAGAGAAAGAGTGATTGATTATGTGAACGCAAAAGACCTTTCCAGCGTTACAGGCGCTGTGACGTTGTTTGGACAGCTTGGGTGTATGCATACAATCTGATGTGGATTTTTGCCCATCTCTGTATATAGTTATTTAAAGCTAACATCCACTGAGTGATGCTTATTCATTTATTCTTATTTTTGCCAGTGTACCCGTCAGTGGAACCAGGATGGCTGAAGGCAACTTATGAAGGCAAAACAGGACTGGTCCCAGAAAATTATGTTGTCTTCCTCTAAGACTACTTAGTGGGTGGCAGTATCTTCATGGTATCCATGGTAACAAGCAATAAGTGCTATGATTTTTATCTGACACAGATATGGGGATCAGCCCATTAAAATGAGAACAGTCCATTTCTATCAAGTTCTACACCAGCAGACTATGTAGCTCCCTATTAAGAGAAAGGAAAATGATGTTTAAATTGTTTGCCGTTCATTTTTCTTTTTTTCTTTTTTGGCTGGTTTCTTATTTCGAAGTAGCTTGCCCCCTTCCTTTTTTTTTTTAGATAAGTAACTCTCCCCACAATGTCTCTTTCATAACAATTGTAATCTCAAATGCTGTGTTAAGTACTACTATATCCCCAAAATTTGGAAACCAGAAATCTGCTATAAGACTTTTGAGATCTGCCTGTTACTGTCTGGTGTTCTCTGAGAAACCTTGAAACCATTACTAAAAAATGTAATTTAAATTGTTCATTTATTATGATTTTTTTCTTAAAAATATACTGCTATTATATATGATTGTTTTGCTGGTCCTAAACATTTCAAGGAAATAAGGCTTTTTTTTTAACATAGATTTATTTTTATTTGTTTACCAAGTAGATGATAATATTCAAAAGCAATAATGTATATGATGTCTGTAAATGAAACCGAATTAGGTCATACACTGATTCTGCTGTAAACGCTCCGTGCAGCATTCCAGACACCTTCCATGGGCTTAGAGCAGGGACCAGCAAACTATTTCCGTAAAGGCCTGATGGTAAATATTTTCTGCTTAGCAGGACCTGTGGTCTCTGTCACACCAGTCCACTCTGCATTGTAGCAGAAGGTGGCCAGAGACACAAGTAAATGGGTGTGGCCGTATGCCCATACAGCTTTATTTCAGGACGCTGAAATTTGACAGTCATGGTTATCACGTGTCATGAAATATTAAGCTTCTTTGACTTTGAAAAATCCATTTAAAAATAGAATTGTTCTAAGCCTATGGGCCGTAGACAGACAGGTGGCAGACCAGGGTTGACTCCTGGGTCACGGTCTGTTGACCCCTGGTTTAGAGGATGTGTAAAATGACCTTTATAACTTTGAGATTTTATGAAATTTTATTCCATTAACCTATAAATGCTGGTAAGTCACACGCACATATCCTCTGGTAGTATCATTGTAGTGGTGTCACAAATGTGTAACTGCAGTAATAGGAAAGCAATTTAAAGGCGCCGTGTACAAGCATACAACGTAAGCTCTACCTGCGGCTCTGTAAAGTGTCAAAGTCTTTTACTGATGTCTAGTTTGGGGTTTTGAGAAATTCTCCTACAAGTGATAAGGATGCTATTTTAAGACACTAGTAGAGACATGCCTTCTAAAGTCTATGCTTAGTTGAAACAGAATCCAAACTCTTTATACAGGATTCTTAAATGGTTTTGAACTGGGGTTTGAAATTGTTACATCATCTCTAGCAAGAATAAAGTCATACATGATTTTCGGGTATGCCTTTCGGTTTACAACCTTTATTAGGGATTTCACTGAATTTATAGAGCATAGAAATAGATATTTACTACCCATTTATATATACCATCAACATCTGGCCATGCATCCACCATTAGTTCTATTATTTCTATTTGAATAATTCTCACATTGTTTCTATACATAACTACGAGTGGCAAAGAGCCTTTCTTCTAAAGATTCTCAAAAGCTGGTTCCCTGCCATTGACTGCCACAGTGCTGGCCCCTTGGCCATGGCATTTTACCTGTTGCTTCACAGTTCTTCACTGTACAGACACTCAGGTATCGACTACAGACATTTCTTCTTAACGTGATATTGTGATCTGTAATCTCAATCTCTTCTACTTTAATGTTTCTAGAGTTAATAGGTTAAATTATACATGCCCACATGCACAACTATGCCTGGGAGCATTTGTGCTTTTAAAATTAAAAATGGAATAATGGATGAGAATGTAAAAGTAAAGAGAGTAACCGTAGACGGACTCGCAACCAGAAGTAAATATCAGTGCATTGAAATAAAGGGATGAAAACTATTTAATGTTATAAAAATTAGTAATATAATGACAAAACCTGATAAGTTTGTTGCCTTTTTTTTACCTGCTGCTGTTGACTTTTATACACGATGATTATGTGTTGTTAGAGCTTCTTGATCTCTGGATCCTCGGTGGCCCTCAGGAGTAGTAATCGTGCTGTTCACACCCCGACTACCCTCTGCTGGGACAGAGGTGGTCTTTCTTGTGGACCAGTCCCTGAGTCTACAACACCCTCAGTTTAAGCGTCCTGGCTAGCATTTGGCATCTGACTAAATGAGAACCTTTGAAGACAAACTGATTTTCTTTCAAAGACCAACTTGAATCCAAAACGGTGATTCCTGCTTCACTTGCTGCTGCATAAAGAAATCTCAGCCTTCATTTGATTTTAACACAGGCCGTAGTGTCCCTGCCTCGGAGCTGTCTGTGGGCTAATCCCACGGATGCTCAGTGAGGAGACAGCACGGGCTGTAACGGATGTGCGTGGGGAGCCCTGCTCCTTTATCCTGGGGAGGCAGAGCTGGGGCCAGTCCTGGATAGGGTCCGTTTTTTGAAACAAGCGGCAAAAGTGCTTGTTCAAATTGTGCTTTTACTTGCCGTTTTAATCTCACAGATTTGTGAGGATGGCTTTCTTCTTCATACTGACTGTGTGTGGAAGCAAGTCATGGCCATGTGCTAGAGACAGGCGGAAGCTGCTTTTCCCTAGAAACGTTGCCAACAGATAATGTATTTGTGGGCGTTGAGAAAAATCAGGACATGTGCTCTACATTCCAGGGAATATTACTTGCACCAGAAGGCAATGCCAGCCGAGAGAAGATGATCACATTTGAAATCGTAGCAGCATTTCAGTAATGAAACCTTAGCTTTGCAGAGACATAGTGAAGACCCGCTAGACTTCCCACATTTGACACACACACAAACGTGGGCGCCCCAATCACTGCTGCCAGTATAATCAGGATGAGAAAGAGACTGATGAGTCAGTCAGTCTTCTCATCTGTTATGTGAAAATATCGTCAAAGACAAAACCTTTATGTAACTAGCAGGTGACTCCTCTGTTGTGCCGTAACCCCGCCAACTTTATAGAAACTACTAGTCAGTCAACCGAAGGCTTTTTCTGTTGTGTTACATGTAAATGTCTGAGCAGTTGAACCATCCCTGTATTCCTCTGAAGTCTGTGGCAGATGAGGAAGTGCCACATCTCCCTATTCGATGGGAGTGGTTTGCCCAGCTGTGTCTTCTCCCTGTGCTTTGCACTAAGTGGGTGCTACCAGGCTTCTCAGCAGTGGCTCCTTTGCTGGCTCTTTCAGGAATGGTTGAGATTTTTTAAAAAATGTTCTTTACAGTTCCATACTCTCCAGGTTCCCAAATAGGAAAAATAAAAGGACACAATTTTTTGTTTTATTTCTGCAATCGTTGACTTTATATAGGGTGGCATGTTTTCTAAAAATCCACCACGATGTTAAGGAAATAAATCCAGCCCTGCAATCCTGGGAAGATAGCACCTGCTAACCTCCTCGCTCCCAGCCTCATCTTCAGGTCTGTCTGTGTCCTACGTGAGAGGGTCTCGTTCACATGGATGCTGCTTTAGAAGAGTCCCTCAGAGCCTTTCTTCAAACAGCTTCAATGTCTAGTATGCCCCTACCAGTTATCTTTTTGTGATGCTTTCATCAGCATTTAGAACCCCAACTTGATTTGTATTTTACTGACTGAAGGTAGAGCAGTTTAGGAACAGATTTTGTTCTTTGGTTTTAGAATACATTTGTAATTTGCAGCTGTCTTTGTGACCTAACAGCACAGGATTGGACCCCAAAATCATATCTCTTGGTAAAAAAAAAAACAAAAAAAAAAACAGAGACTTGATTACTGTCCAGAAGTTATTTGCCTTTTTACTAAAGATTTCCCACATAGGGTAGAAATTGCTGTTTACTTTTCCCTCCTACCTTGTTTGGTTAGTTTCCAAAATCAAAACACTCTTTGCAAATGAAGTCTATTGAATAGTCTTCTGCCTGTTTCCTGTAGACCCACAGACTTAATTTCAGGTATTCATCTGCGAGTCCCATATCTCCTGAACGCATTCAGTGTCTCCATTCATTGTCACAAGTATCTCCCTGCCTCAAATCTCGGTGGTAGTAACCCCGGACAAATTCAGGCTTGTGAATGACATGGCCTTTGAAACAATCAGATCAACAAACAGGATTTTTCATTTTTATAGGGCAGTTACATCCACTGTTTTGAACCAGGAATCTCAAGTAAGAATGCTGACAGCACCCACAGCAAGCCCCAGCCAGAATACTGATTTACATATTCTAGCCCAATGTGTAGAAGCTGTTGTGTGAATTAGGGAGCCCAACAGGTCATCCTTCCTCTCCTTGTCACTCATGAGAGAGACGCCAAGTTCAGAAGCTGAACACTTCTTTCTTGGTGCTGTAGGGAGAAATGGAATCTGTGTGCCTTCTGAGGAGCCCCAAAAGGCAGGGGCCATTTACAGTTATCACAGACATAAACATCCTTCGTCATCCAGGATGTTCAGGTTCAGGAGCACTTGAGGACCTTAAGTGCTGGAGGTGGGGGGGGCCACAGGTGCCTCTGCCACCTTAATTAGGTGACCCCTTTCTCCCCTTTGTACCAGCTCTTGGCAGCGTTTCCCACGGTCTTTACCCTTCCAGGGTTCAGAACGGCCGACTTTGCCTTGAACCCATTGTCTCTTGGATTAAAAGTGTGCGTTGTTTTTCATACAGCAGCATGTTAGAGATTTGATCTCTGCCTCTCTTATCTCCAGTTATGATCTATGCTTAAAAGCCTAGATGTCATCACATATTTGAGGGCTGTGATTTCAAGAGTCCTGTTGAACTCTGAGCTGAAACCTTTACAAATAAATAGGGAGTGTGGCAGGGAAGGTGGGGTTTTTTTTGTTTTTTTGTTTTTTGTTTTTTTCATTTTTAATTCAGAATCCTATTTATATACTGTTAAAATTTGAGGTACTATAGTTTATATAAAAATTGAATATTTAGATGATCTATTTCAGTACTAAGAATTTGCAGCCATTAACATGACAAATTAAGTGATAAATATGAAAATGATTGTCAGTAAATTATCATATTGAATTTTTTGTTTATTTTGTAGTGTTTTTATATTTATCTGCACTTTGTGTATATATATACACGCATACATATACAAACATGTAAATAACCTCATGTTATTCCTTATCTAAATTGCCACAATATCTTTAATGTATGTTTACACTGTATTTTAAATTACTTTAAAAATAAACTATGTAAGCACATTTTAATTTAGTCTTTGTACTTGAAGACCCACTGTGCTGGAGGACAGCTGTCTTGGATTCATACAGAGAAAAACCAAAGTTTCAGGTACTGTGAATGGTCATTTTGGGTGTGGCCAAGTGGAAAATTGTAGGAGAACTGATAACCTTTTCCTAACAGTTGGACCTTTTCCTGAGAAATTGGCATTCTGAAAGATCAAGAAACTGTTAATGTTGGTACCTATTAATAATGCAGGTGTCTACAGGAAAGAGAAGTAACAGACTGTGAACAAATTACCAGATACAACAGGTATGCAGGCTTACCTGAAAATAAAAGTCTGTGAAAGTTTACAAGTGTGCTTCATCAGCATACAAATAACTTCCTTGGATTTTTATTAGTTTTAGGACCCTCTTGGTCACTATTTGACTTCTAGCTAAAATCTTGCTTTTGCTTTTCTGCATGACAAAAAGAGATCTGTGCATTTATTTTGTGCTGTTAAACGGATTATTAGAGTGCAGCAAATCATCTTGCCAAAACTAAGCCTGATGGCTTAATAACAGGGCCATTGGGCATACAACCTGATTTGCTTACATGGGTTGTAGATTTCTTAAGTATCAGAGGAGAAGTAATACAGTTACGACACAAGACTTGTTGAGACCTGTTGATGTGAATAAATTCCAGTGTGATTAAGCAGGAAAGGACTGTTAGATATTAGAGATTATTGTGGGTCAGTTACCGTTTGAGAGTGTTGAGTTTCGGGAACCGACCCAGATGGAAACCCTTACAGCTGATATTTCAAACATAATAAATACAAACTAGCTCCCAATAGGCCAAGCTGGAATGGATCCAACAACAAAATAAGTCATGCAGTATTGGGTTATAACCCAAAGTGTAAACTGTCCATGAATCCACACAGATACAGGTAAATGACAGTAAATTTCATGTAGATAAATGAATGTAAAATAGGAGAGAAGAGACAAATATTCTTTAGGGAAGAATTTCAAATAACAAATGGAATTTTTTTACTCTTCCCTCGCGGGATTAAAGTTTGGAAAAGCTATTGTACCTTTACAGAGGAGGAGCCTAGCAGTCACTCTTAGCCAGGTGACAAACGTTAACATCATCAGTGACGCCCTGTGGTTGTGTTCACCGCGTAAGATGGTACGATGGGGGCGTATCACCTTTGTGGTTTTCTTTCCCCAAACCCGTAACTCCAGTCTAATCATAAGAAAAACATCAGACACATCCCAGTAGGGGACATTCTACAGGACAGATACAAGGCCAATCTCCAGATTTGTCAAGATCATGCAAAATAAGAAAATAGAAACTGTCACAGATCACAGGCAACTTGGGAGATTGGACAGGTAAATGCAATGCGGACCCTGGGATTAGACCCTGGAAAGGAAAGAAGACATAAATGGAAAAACTGGCGGTGTTCAGGTAAGCCCAAAGTTTAGTTAGTAGTGAAAAAAATTAAAACAGTGACCAAAAGTAGCCAAAAGATAGTGATATGAACTGGAGACACCTTATTTCCTTTTTGAAATTTATGTTGCTTTTATTCAAGGCTTAAATACTCACTTGTTTCCCCACTAAATTGGGATGTGTGTATGGGACATGTTGCCTGTTCGTTCATCTCGTTGAGTCCCAGGCACTAGATCAGAGCTTGGTCTACAGTAGGGCCAGCCCCTTTCATTAAATGAATGAGTTCATTAACAAAGGAGCAATCCATAAACACTTACAGAATTTAGACGATCTAGTTGTCGGCTTGTGTTGTTTTTGTGTCTGTGTCTCCTGGCCCAGGAATAGTGGAGTTAGTTCATTCTTTAACAGCCTGTGAATGCATGGTTCTGGTATTACTTATATACTGATAGAGAAAGCATACCCCTCTCCCACACCCATGAATATTGTATGTTCTTAAGGACGGAGATTACCTGAGATTTGCTCTTCTCACTGCTAGACCTGTTAGCACTTGGATTAAGCTGGGTAATGTGGGGGTGATGTTGAAGAACTCAGTTTTTTCCACCATTAATTACAAAATAAGCCCACATTTTGAAAATTAAACTACGTTAAACTTACAGTTGAATTTCTTGGGCCAAAGAAGTTGTTAAAATTGAAATTTTGCATAGTCAAAAATCGAGAAGCAAAAATCTTTTCTAAGTTTCTTATACAGCAGTTCTTGTTATTTAAAAAAAAAGGGGGGGTGTAAATGAGAACATGGGAAACCTCTTCTTATGGGATGCCCTTGGGAACACAAATCCAAAAACTACTGATTGAATGCTTACAAAAGCTGTTTCTGAGTGTTGGGGTAAATGAACCAAGAAGCATGGCACCCAGCAGGACTCTGCTTGTTGACAGAAGTGAGTCTGAAATATCCTACCTTTCCAAATCACCAGCAGCCAGTCTACTAAAAAAAGATTCCCAAGGTCAGCCTGGGCTAGAGGAAGGAAAATAAAAACATGTATCTCCCAGTACTCATTATGGGTTTTGATAATCACTCAGTCACTGTCTACAGACAAAGATTTTTCACAGAATGAATGAGTCGTAAGCTGCCTTAGCAATTACACAATTTAAATGGCTTTCAACCACTTTGGAGCAACTGAAGCAGAATCATCTCGTCAACTGAATCTTGCTTGGAACCCAGTATAAACAAACAGGAGCCAGGCTGCTGGTGTGTGCATTTGCGTGTGTGTTAGAGAATGCCTTCCCTTACCCCATCCAAGCCCACAGCCTCCAGCGTCTCCTGGAACCCTTAGGGCTTTTCAGAGCAAGATTTGGAAATGGCTTACTAGAAAACCGAGAGCCATGTCAACATGTTTTCAGCAGAATCATGGACGCCTATCTCTGCTGGGATCTGACGACTGACTTTTTAGATGTGCGGGGAGGGCAGCTTCTCATGCTTTGACCTTTGAAAAGTCTAACTTTATCTGGAAAGGATATCCTCTAATGAATGATGTCTTCTCTGATGGGTACACATGGAACAGGAAAGGCGAAAGGTAATACTCAGCCAGCATTGGCTGTTATAAAAGGAAGAAAAAAAATTCTCAGTGTGTGAAAATTTCTGAAAATTAGTTATGAAAGATCTAGCCTAGTGTCTTGTACCTAGAAGATAGTGCTAGGTAGCAATTGTTATTAAAGACTTCAGGTGTTTGATGGTTGAGCAGGCAGCTTTCTGATGCAAATGGTAAAAGATCCAGTGAAACCTTAAACTTCAATCACAGAAGTTAAATAATAGCTCCAAAAATACATGGTACACAGCCACAGCCCTTACAGTGTCACGTGATGCTCTGATATCCCACCCGCTGGACGTAGCCATTGGCTGTCTGGGTTTTTTTCAGAAAAGAAAACTGAGACTGAAAGATTTTCTCCAGCTTACTCAAGGCCACATAGCTGGTTCTGGCAGAGCTTGGACTTGAGCGCAGGCGTCCTGGTTTGAAACCCAGTGCTCTTTACAATGAACCACGTTTCTACTGCACCAAGTGGAGCGAGGTAAAGCTTTACACAGCACCACGCTTGAAAGAGGCCTTTGGCAAACTCACCCTTATCCAGAGGAAAGATGAAGATGGTGAGGGAATTCCAGCCCTATCCTGTGAGAAGTGTTTTAGACCAGAGTGTTGCTACCCTACGTGCGACCTTTAGACCATCCAAGAGCTGTTTAGAAATGCAGAATCTCCGACCTTCTGAATCAGAATCTGCATTTTAACAAGGTCGCAAGATGATTTGTATGAACGATGCGTTTTGAAAAGCTCAGGTTTGGCGGAACTTCGAATGAGGCCTTTGGGGAGCTATGAGAGCAGGAAGAGACAGGCCTCAACATCTTATTATTCCAAAGGTCAAAGATAGGACCTGTTAGAAAAAGTCATAAATTTGAGATAATAGGCTTTTAAAAAGGAGTTAGGCTTTCAAAAAAATAAAACTCACAAAGCAGCTTTCCGTCATAGTGTGTAAGTGCATCTGGATGACTCACCACTTAGCATTTCACAGAGGCACCTGCAAAATTAAATGGGAATTTAGACAAGTCTTGAAAGACAATCATTGGGCACCAGGACCGAAGCAAGTCATTGGAGATCCTGAGGAAATTAGACATTATTCTAACTTTCAAGAGGACCATGGTTTATTGGGTAACAGATAAGTAAAAGTCAGTGAAATGAAATATGATGAAATGCTGAAAAGAGCAAGTATTGGGTGCTCTCGGCATGCAGAGAAAGGGCACTGTTCTGAGTCCCGCAGATGGCAGGGGTGATGACAAAGCATACAGATTGGATGCAAAGAAAGAAGAAGTGAGGATGATTGTACCTGGGTGGACGGTGCCATCATCCAGCCGAGTTTGGCTGGGGTGACGAGCTGCGGGGAGCAGGGTGCCCGGCTGCAGGGTGGGACTTCACCTCGCACAGAGGAAGGGCTCGTGGAGGGGGTGGGGAGAGGGAAGGGACGGAGTCGGGGATGGGGAAGGGCTGGGATGAGCTGCGTTTAGCCTTCTTTTTGTCTTCATCTTTTCCACTAACATAGCACCAAGAGCCCTTCTGGTTGCTCACCATTTAAAAAACCTAGATACGATCTTCGTTCTCAAGGAGTTCATAGCTCAGGGAGGGAGACAGACGTACGAACTAAAAACGACAGTACAAATGAGGTAAGTGTGATGCAGGCACAAAGCGTGAAAGGAGTAACAATGGCCTGACAGCACAGAGAAAGGAAGGCAGAGGAGGTCGGAGAAGGTTTTACACACGAAAGGAAACGTCCTAAGTAGCCCTTAAAGGATGAAACATCTACGGGGAAAGGAGGCATCAAAGACCCAGAGCCTTAAAACTGAATGGGGTTCCTCACGGATTAAAGCCAGTTCTAAGAAGCTGGGACGTCGCCAGCTTGCACTGATGTATTGGCGTGAGATTGTGGAAGGGGCGGATGAGGTTAAAAATGAGGAGGGCTGATGGCAGGAGCGCCGATCTGAGGAAGTAGAGAGGGTTTAGGGAGAATGGTGTGAGCAGATTTACCTTCAGGAAGATGGGAATGGAGGGTGAGGGTGTGTCCGGGGCCCTGCAGGAGTCGGGCTGGGGAGGCAATGTTGCGTCAACCCAGAAAAGACGACCAGGGCCGGACCGAGAGAATGACTCATTCCAGAGGTCGAAGTGACATGACATGGCCACTGTTCTGAATGAGTAATTTAGGGGATTCAAATGTGGCTCAGGTGTCTGTGGGCGGGCGGACTAGCAGCAGTGCTTAAAGATTGAGAGGCCTTAGCCTGGGTGTCAAGGATGGAATTCAGGGATCAGGGAGCTGTGAATTCACCAATTTGAGTCTGTAGATGTATGTTGTTTTCCCTCAGGAAGAGGGTCCATAGAATTTATCAGACTCTCAAATTTCAGCCCCTCCATTGACCCACCTCCTCCCCAGCCCCGAAGAATACCAGATGGCTGCTGTGTAGGTGGTCGCTCAAAGTGGTGGTAAGAGTGTGTTGGTGGGGTAGGATACAGCTCAGTGTAGAGTGCGTGCCTAGCATGCACGAGGTCCTGGGTTCAATCCCCAGTACCTCCATCAAAATAAATAAATAAGAAACCAAATTACCTCCTCCTCAGAAAAAAAAAATTAATGATTAAAAAGAGAATCTCTCAGAACCAAGGGTGGGCCCTGGGATGTTGTGAGTTAACTGGAGGGCAGCTAGATCTAAGGACTGAGGCTCAGCTCACTAGGCTTCCAGGCTCAGGGCAGCCTGCTGACTGTGCCTTCTCGACCAGGAGATGCTCACGGAAGCTGCAGGGGGGTCAGAGCAAGGAGGCCAGTGGGTGCTGCAGAGCTTAGACCCCCATGTCAGTCTGTTGCCTGGGGCCAAGTTATGACGTGGATGTTGAGGACGTGGCCTTTCTTCTGCCTTGTGAACTCACAAGGTCCATGAGCCAGAAAATTTTCTGGCCATTGCCAAACAAAAGGGCCTTTCATTCTCTCCCCCAGGGGCCTCTTGAGAATCCAGGGGCAGGCCAGTCTTCGCTCCACCCAGGGAGCACTGAGAGGGAGTGTGTGAAACACAAAACTTAGAGGGTGTACAGTGAGAGAAACTGAGTGCAGCTGGGCTCTGCTACCAGATTTATGACTTTTATTTTAATTTTAGTTTTGCCATAGCAATACTTACGAAATATGGCTTTGATGTGTTAGCCATTTTTTCCTTAATAGATGTTAAAAATAAGTATGTAGCTGCAAGGTCTGTTTAGGTGAGAAACATTGCCTCAAATAAAGCAAATAACCAAATAAATAAATTAAATTAAATAAATGCAATAAAATAAACAAGCAAATAATAAACTAATTTAATTTAAATAAAATAAAACAAAAATAACCAAAATAAAACCAAATGCCTCTTATAATGGAAGCTCTAAAAGGCTTGATTTTTCTCAGTCATAATGAAGCCTAATGAATAAAAACAGTGAGGAATTGCTTAAGGAAATGCGTCTCTTCTGCCTGTTACAATTGTCAGGGGTGGAGGGGAGGTGGGAAGGAGAGGCAGCAAGAATCAAAATTCTAAATCGTGCGTGATGAGCATGGTAGGTGGTCTTCAGGAGGTGGCCGACGGCCCTCAGCACGGTTCCTTCCTCCTCCCTGTAAGCGCACGCCTCTCCACCCATCAGGAATCAGAGCTACTAGCCCTCCTGAATCTGTGCTGGCCTTACCACTTGCCTTGACCAACAGAATGCGCTCGAAGTGTTGTGTCAGCCACGGGTCAAGACTTGAAGTGTTTCAGCAGCTTGGGGAAGCCAGCCACTCACTATGCTGTGAAGACGCTTGGACTAATAGAATCAGTTATTTGAAGCCACAGGAGGGGAAGGGAGAGGTCGTGGTGTGGGGTCGCACCATCCTGTGCTCCAGCCCAGGGGCCAGCTCTTTGTGGCCCCAGACAATGCCTGTGTGCAGAATAATGAACTCGCCCAAGTCCTGACACAGAAAATCATGAAAAATCATCATCTTAAGCCACCAAATTTTGGCATAGTTTATGTAACAATGGGTAACTGAAACAATAATTATGGGACCATAGCATTGGAAACCCCTGCATTCCTCTGCTTTGCAGCTGACTGTGGTGAACACTGTTGGTTGTTTCCCAAGGCTCTCAGTGTTCTCCTTTCTCTCCCAGTAATAGAAACCCAGCCACACAGCAGCTCAAAAGAAAGATTACATCCCCATGTGACTAAGTTCCAGTAAATGGGATGAGAAAATAACTTTCTTGTTGGATCTTAAAGATAGGAGACAAGCTCTTCTTCACCCTGTTCCTTCATCCTGCTGCTTGGAAGACGAGCGATTTTGTGCTGCACAAAAGGTGCCCTCCCTAGGTTTGACGGAGCAACGAGATGGAAGTCTGGGTTCCCGCATGACTTCATGGAACAGAACTGCCATCCTCCTGGACCATCTGCTTGTTACATGAAAGACAACCTTCTACTTTATGTAAAACCTCTGTCCTCTGTTGCGTATGTGGGCACTGGTCTGCTAACTAATACACTTGGTTTCCGCAGACCCACAGCTCTTGGGAGCAGTGCTGCCAGGAAAAGGGACACAGGGGCCGTAAAAGCAGAGGCTTCCCTGGTAGCTTTCCATAAAGTCAAAGTGCTGCCAAGGGAGTAACTGGAAGTAGGTACGATTGGCTACTTAGCTTGGGGAGTTTGTCACTGGCAAGTGTTATCCTCGCAGATAAGGAAGAGCTGTGTCCCCCAGTTGAGTATGCACGGCTTCAGTGTGTGCGAAATTCAGGAAATGGACTCCAGGTCTTCTCCCATTCAGGGGCGTGCACAGCGACCTGAATTGTCATTTCATCAAAGCACATAATACCTGGGTTGCTTCTGTCTGTTACCTATTTGTGGTCCACTAGGCTGTGAGCTGCGGAAAACCATATTCTATGAGCCCAGGGAAGGAGCTCTCTGTAAGTTGCCTCCCCCAAGTCTGCTCCCCCTCCTTCCTTAGTGAAACTTGGATTTTGCTTAAGGCAACAATGTACTGCACTTTCCGGACTCCTCTGCAAGAGGAAGGCTATCTGATACAGTTTCTGCCACTGGGTGGTAAGTAAAAGTTATAAATGGGAAATTTCTGTGAAAGGTTTATTTTTTTGGAATAAGTGCTCCCTTCTCCTTCCCTGTGATTTCTCTTCTTATTCCTCCTGCCTGGAAGATGGATGGAAAGCTGAAGGTAGAGCGACTAGCCAGAAAAGTGACAGCAAGAAAGAGCCTGGGACGTCTACATCATCAGGGAGCCCTGCACTCCAAATTGTGCTGTTTTGAGAGGAAAACCCCACATTTGGTTAAGCGCTGTTGAGTTTCAGTTACAGTCAGCCAAAAGGAATACCCTTCTGCTCCTCGTTTTACTCAGCAAAACTATTTGCAGAACTAAAGAATATCAAGCCACACTTGACACGCACAGCAGCTGAGTACTGCTGAGTTCGCCTGTGCCTTTCAAGGAAACAGAAACCCTGCTATAGAAGGGTCGATTTTGGTGACCTACGACTCACCATAGACACGTAAGATTTATAAACGTACCCATTTTCGACCTTCACTGAGTGATGCTTCTTCCCATTTACATGTTCAATGGCTGAAATCACCAATCCGATTATATAATACAGATTTTTAAGCCAGTTAACCTTAAAAATGAATGTTTTGTTAATAATAGGAATTTTGTTTGTGGTTCCCTAAGACTGCGATGACTGCTTTAAAAGTTGTGCATGGCAGAAGATGGCCCGGAACAACACCCTTCGTCTAGATACAGTGCCCTCTGAGTAATAAATACTTTCTCTGGATGCATCTCTAAATGCTCACTTCCCAGTGGGATGCTCTACTGCAGATGGACTGGACGGACTTATGGACCATTCAAGGCCGGGGAGAGTGCTGGAGTCAGAAAAGGAGGACTAGGGGGTGGGGGTGAAGTGGAGATGAGGGAGAAGGAAGAGAACATCTAAGGGAAGCAGAGTGACAGAGATGAAGGCTCTGCATAGGGCCCCTGAACAGAGGATGCTGCCACTACGGCCAGAGACTGTTACAAAACCTTGAGCACACATGGAGGCTCAGAATGAACAGGACATTTCATTTGACAATGTGAGTGTCACTGTGGGGTCTGCACCCCATCTCTCAGCTTTCAGCCCGATGTTACTCTCTGCAGTTGTGCAAAGCCTCAGCTCACTCCTTGTCAAGGAAGACCTAATTCCTCCGTAGCTTTACATAACATTTCTACTTGCTAATTTCTAAGTATAAACTGTATTTAATATGTGTGTTTATTGTCATAGACTTTTAATTCTTATAGCTTCACAGGTCAACAGGAAAATGGAAATGAGGCTAGGCTTAGGGTCAGAAAACCTGGTTGGAATCGTTGTTAAGCTGTGGACTTCGATGTCCACATAATTTTGTGCAACTCCTATCTATAAGCCTCAGTTTCCCCACAAGAAAAAACAGAGATAATTTCTAGCTTATAGTTTGTTATGAGCTTTTATAAAATAGCATACAGCACTCTCCAGCAAAATTGAAGAAATGAAAGATGGAAGCATCCGACAAGGCTGTGGTCAAGACTACATGGGTTAGCAGGGGTCTTAGACCTGACCGCTTACTGGTTAAGTCAGGTCATATAAAAGTGCAAAGTGAGCCGGGTGAGGCTGTGATGATTCAGAGAGTGCTTGGACCTATTAAGCTCCAATTAACTGTTGCCACTCAAAAATGTAGGCTTAGATTTTCTGATTTTTTTAAGAGATGCCAAAATCTGGTTGTTTGTGTATAATCCCTGGCTTTCAAAACGTTGGCAGATATTCCAGAATGTTAAAAGATTTGTTGGGCCAAACAACACAATCTTGGATGTAGTTGGTGAGCTACCAGTTTGTGATCTTTGGGTTCAGTCAATTTTAGGGGAAAGCTTTAATTTTTCTTTTCTGTTCTCCTGGCTGAAGAATAGGTCTTGGATGAAGAAAAATCATTGTTTCTCCTGGCTTAAGAATAGGTCTTCTTGGATGAAAAAAATCTTAAGCTCTTGTTGCCAACACAGCTTCCTCATTTGACTTTCAAGTAAACAGACAGGCTCCATTAAAAAAGAAAAAGTTTACTTGGCAGAGTTTTGAGCATTGACAGCTGCTAACAAGTAAGAGAGGTCAGCAGAATCTAAAGATGTTGGGGGAAAAGTTGCATTATTTCATTGGAACAATGAGTGGGCAGAGGAAATAGTGGCTTCATGTGTGAAGTAAGGATGATTGAATGTGACCAGGAAGTGGCCAAGAACAGGAACATTTAAAAAAGGTCATCTAAGGGGAGGGTACAGCTCAGTGGCAGAGTGCGTGCTTAGCATGCAGGAGGTCCTGGGTTCAATCCCCAGGACCTCTGGTTAAATAAATAAATAAATAAATAAACCTAATTTAACCCCCTGCAAACAGACAAAAATAAGTTAATTAATCATGCTTTAAAAAAAAAAAAAAAAAAAAAGTCATCTAAAATAGGCTTAGAGGGGCCTGAGGAAAAAAACTTGAATTTTTTACCCAGTATCCAACAACTTTCGATCTGAAGTCCTCAGGCTTGAGACCAATTGTAGTCAGTATCATTCGTGAATGATCATTTGTGTATTTGAAGCAGACTTCACTGAAATCTTATGGCCTGAACAGTTTAATCCTCATCTCTGTGTTTTGTTTTATTATTAGGACCATCATCTCTGGGGGAGGGAATAGGGTCTCCTGCTGCTGCTTTGGTCTGGTGAGGGAGACCACATACATAGGCTGAGTGGGGATTTGACAGATGCTTCTTAAAACACAGATTAAATCTAGCAGAATGAACTCTTTGAAAGTCCAAATTCCTCACGGTGTGGAATCGCTTGTTTTGAGTAGGGTTGGGGCAGTTATGGGATGGAGAGTAGCCACTGCAAAGGAAAGGAAGGACCAGACCTACTGGGTGCTGGCTCTGTTCTAAGCCTTTGTGCTAGTCTATATTTTATTTTATTTATTTTATTTTATTGGTGGGGAGAGTAATTAGGTTATTTATTTATGTATTTATTGATTTAATGGAGGTACTGGGGATTGAACCCAGGACCTTGTGAGTGCTGGGCATGTGCTTTATCACTGAGCTATACCCTCCCTCCTAGTCTGTCTTTGTTAGTAATTTCATTTTGGGTGTGTAGATTTCTGAGACCCTTCTGACTCAAGAGAAGAAACTCTTGTTAGCTGCTGATTTCTTTCTTAATAGAAGGATAGGAGAAGGGCTCAATAATAAAAAGAGGAAAAAAAGCAACTTTGTGTTCTCTGGATATAGACTTCTATATTTTTACATTTTCATAGATTTCTCCTGCTTGAATTTTTTTCCTCTTGTGAGAGCCACCCTGTAATGGTTTTACTCTGGGTCTGTATGTGACCTTCCAGGGGGCAGAGGGAGTTGCGTTTAAACTCTGAAGTTGCACTTTCTGGATTTGAATCCTGATTTTCTAAACCTTAATCTTTCCAACTTGTAACATGGGGACACTAATAAGATACCTCATCGATTATTAGGATTACCTAAAATGGTCCTTAATACATAGTAGATGCTGTAATTATTATTAGTTTCTTATATCAATCGTAGAAAAAAAGTATTATCTAAATTTTACAGATATGAATGAACTTAAGAAACTTCAGTAACAAGAAAGTATAATAAGTTTAAAAGCCCTTTGTTTTTCCTTCATAACCAGTGCCTCTCATGGGAAGTTACAGATTTTCGTTGCTTGTTTTAGCCCTGGTTAAGGAACAGTTTCCACCAAGACTGATTTTCCATTTCGTGATGCCAAGATGTACTAACATGTACTGAGTTTCTTGGCGGTATCAAGCGATTTGGCTTAAAAATACATTACAAGATATGAATTTAATAAGTGTGCATTCTCAGGTGCATGATCAAAAATGCTAAATAAGAAATGTTGCTCAGACTGCTGCGTGGGATATCAAAGACAAACAAACATGGTTTTAAATACCAGACTTTCAAAACTTGTATTTAATGGTGGAGGAAAGCAAACACCACTAGGTACACTTGTTCAAAGCCTTTCACATTGTTTTAAAACACTTTCTAGAAAACAATTTAAATTTAAAAGTTAAATCTCTGTAGTAGACAGCCTGACTGGCAGCTAGTGTCTCTACAGATGTTACAAATAGAGAATTCTTATTGTTCTCCAAACTGATCTGCTCTGGAAAAAAAAAAAAAAAGAGGCTAGTCTAACCTCTAAGCAAATATGGAGCTAAAAGAAGGGAGGAAAATGAACGAGGAGTGTGGCTGAGACCACATTTCCTTCTCAAGCTCAGCTAGTTACCATTGGATGAGGCATAATTCCTCTCTGGTCTTCCTTTTTTGTGTTTCAAAAATGTAGTGGTAATAAACACCTATTTTCTGTCGGGGATGTTTTTCCAGATGAGATAATGCACAGGAGACACTGATTGTGGAAGCTTTTCAAATGGTAGCAGTCAATCCAAATGTGAAGAATTATTAATATTTCAGCTGCTGCTTGAAAAAAGTAAAGAAGGCATGCTAAATTAAAGTTCTGTTCTAATGGTATAAGATTCCATAAACATTATGGAGGGGCACAAGTTGAATTACTACTTCTATGTCACTGTAAGATTTAGTATCTGTTTGGTTTTTATGTCGGATGCTTTAAACCTCAAAGGTATCTGAGCCTTAAGAATAAACTAGTAACCCTATAGGAAATGGAATGTTAATAGATCAGTGGAAGAAATAGTGTGAGGTAGGAGGGACCATCTTCAAGTATTTGGATTTGATATTTCTTCCAACTTTTAAAATTCTTACCCAACCTAAGAATCTTATTTACTAAAACCTTTCCATTGAGCTTAATAGAGATTTCATGTGATATTTTAATGAAGAGTCAGTGATGTTTAGAAGAAAAACTGACGGAGTGTTTGCCATCAAGCCATCAGCAAAGCTTCTCTAGTGTTCCTTAGTCTTCTGTGTCAACTTTCTGTGGCTGCCATATTTTAAAAAAAGGGTCTTCCTAGGAAGGTGAGATTATTTACCAAAAGGGTTAGGGAAATCATCATAGGAAAGGAGACTTTGGTTCAGTCCTTAAAGGATGAAAAATTTTAACGACAAAGAGCAAAGCAGAGAAAGACACATTGTGTCAATGGTAAAGAGGAGATAACGTAAGTATTCTGACGCTCATAGGAGACTGGTAGGTACCATTGATTTCATTGTTCTTATTTCTCTCTCCTTTTTTAAACTTAAGAATTCTACCTAATTTAGTATGTCTTCTTTGTACAATTTGCCTAGTCACGTGGGCAATTGGTATATGCTAAAACTTTCTTTTATGTAGCAGAATGCAAGTGTTGCCTGAATTAATGTACTTTTAAAAAGCATTATTTCTAACAGAAGCACTTCTTTTTGATCTTTAAGAAGAATGAAAAAAATCAGAGAGAACCAGAACCTCCAGGAATAGACAGAGCGGATGGGAGGTACTGACTAGGTCCTTGCCACTCTGAGCTGAGTACTGGTTCACTCTGAACTATACTTGGTCCCTTCAAAACCCAACTCATAATACCCACAAATCTGTCAAGGGTGAAAAACAAGGTTCGACTTTGGTTTCCTTTGAAACTTCTTAAGGTTTTAAGTTCTTTACTCAAAGGGCAAAGAGGAATGGTCCCAGTCCTTGTCTGCCCTAAAGCTTGTTATTTGTAAGATGTTTGGTCACTTTGAACAATAAACATGAATTGTGGAGTTGAACACTTTTATTGCCTCATTTATCTCTCCAGATCTCCAACAGACCCCTGAGAAATAAATACACATTTATGGAGAAGTGTTATTGGGGTACACTTGTGCAACAGTTTAATTCTCATTGGAAAATGTTTGCATCTGCTCTCATGGCTGTCATTGGAGAGACTTTAGACCTTAATTATTCTCAAACTATTTCTAGCCATAGTCACCCTCATCCTCAAAAAATATGATCCTTTCAAAAATACCTTTTTAGCGGGAGGTGGGTATAGCTCAGTGGTAGAGTGCATGCTTAGGATGCACAAGGTCCTGGGTTCAATCCCCAGTACCTCCATTAAAAAAAAAAATTTTTTTTTCATTAACCTAAATGTCAAGATCTCACCACCCAAAAAAACCTCTCTCCAAGAGGCCTGTGCCTGATAACAGAAATCACACCATTTTCTATGGATAAGACACGTTTTCTTTGAGAGACAGATGTCACAGGAAGGTGCATTCTTTCATTTATTTACTTCTTAGATTATTGCTTGATCAGCTACTTCCTAATGAGGCGGTTCTCTGAGCATGGGCTCGCAGGGGGTGAGGGTGGGCAGGTGCAGGTGTGCAGCAAAGCGCTGGGCTGGGGGAGGCTGGTGCAGCCTGGGCTGACTGAATTCACCAGGACCCTGAGGACACATGAGAGATGCCCTAAGGAAGATGGGAGAAAATGCAGAACAGTTATTGGTGCCCAAGAGAAATCTCTACTTCCACAGCTCTCTCTGGGATCACTTCTGAGTCCTTGGATGCCATTCCTAAATGTGTTCTTTCATTCTTTAGCGATAAGGTAAAATTAGCTAGCTTTCAATTGTATTTCCAATAACTACCTAAAAAGCCCAGCTAACCCAGAGCCACGTCCTTTGCCAAAGTTCACAGTGTACTTTGGATATAAACACACAGAGATTCATGGGAATGCTCATTGACCTCCAGAGCTAGAACACAGAGGAGTCTTCAAAGTACTGTACATAGGAAGCCGAAACCTTTGTTGATGTAATTGAGAAGCTGATTTGTTACATTTTCTTTCAATTGCTGTTCCTGGCAGTGAATGGAATATGACCTTATAAGGGACCACGATCTGCCATGGGGCTCCCCCACCTCCCCCAACCCCCTGGAGTGCAGACGCATGTTCTTTGTTTTTCTTTGGGTAGGCTGCCCTCGTAAAGTGAGTTGCTGACTTGTTGATATACTTTAGCTTGAGTTCCTCAGATGTTGAAATTTTTATTTGGAGAAGAATCATAAAAATAAGTCGTAATAGCAGCAACAGATTTTCGAGAAAGAATTAGCTATTAAATAATTCCTGAACAAAATGCCCTTGCAGATGACTGTGGGGACAAGATTTATTTTGGGGGGCATTTTTCATGTGACATGATAGTTTAAATTTTTTTCTGAGTTCTATGTTTTACTTTCTCTTTCAATAATCTTTCCTGTTTTTCTTATTTATTTAACATCTTTTTAATGACACTGTCAAACCATAGTAGTGTTCCTACTTAATATAAATGTCTGAAGCCCCTGCCTTCTTGCTAAATTTACATCACTGTTTCTTTCCTTTGCTTTGGGTTTTTTGTTTGTTTGTTTTTTTGTTTTTAATGGAGGCACTGGGGATTGAACCAAGGACCTCGTGCGTGCTAAGCACGCGCTCTACCACAGAGCGACACCCTCCCCCTTCACTGTTATTTTTATAATATGAAGTTATATGATTTGTTATTTCCCTTTTTTGTCAACCTATCCAACCCCAACAGACTCATCTCCAGATTAGGTTCCTTTGGGCTACACTAGCCTCTGTCTCTAAACTTCAACACTACACTTGTAGCCTGTGATTTAAGATTTACTTATAATATGGCTTAAATGTCCTTGCATTTTTATCATGCATGCAACATTCTTCAGCTCTGATAAGACCATGATTTAATTATGGGGGGGAACTGCTTTCTAGTTAGACCACCCTCTAGGTTCTTGAACAGCATGTGATACAAGCTTGATGTCTGTTGAATATTGTGTTGGGGACAGTGAGGGGCATTCCCTCCTGTCATTTTTCAGGTCCTTCATTGGTCTGAAGACATATTTTCTACTTCATTCCCTCCAATCATTGTAAACCACTTTAGGTCTTCATTCATTGAAATAGAATTCTATTTTAAAGATCAGTGGACCAAGTATTTAGATGATAACCTACATCTTTTTTTTTTTTTTAAATCATGGTCACTTTTGGAAGATACTGCAGTTTCATCCTGCTTCCAGGCCTACTAAACCACAATTTGAAATATTTCAAAACAAAAGATATATTATAGAGATCATTTGTCTATTCATTTTATATTTGGAATCACCCCACTGAGTTATGTATAAATTAGTGATGAGCGATGTAGATAAGACACAAATTTTTGGAACTAATGAAATCTTTGTTCAACTTTATTCTGAACTTTGTTTTTATTTTATTTCTCTTGAGCTTGAAAAACTAGTAAAATTAAAGATTTCACATATTTCCTACTGAATAGATCAAAGATCATAATCAGTGGAGCAGAAACGCCTACTGTCATTGCTTTCTGATTGAGAAAATAGAATGATAGACGTCTATTGTGTCCTCCATTTATCTGCAGAAATAGGAGAAATTCAATATTTCTTAAATCCATATTTTAATGCATAAAATATGGATAACAGATTATAATGGCCTTACTGTAGTGTAATCATATTGTGGTGCCAACTGAAATGAGAGGTTAAATTCACTGCTTCAATTCTATGTAAATAAAATTAAGGGGGGCCCACAATTTACTAGCCTCTATGTCAGCTGATAACCCACTTCTGTTGGGGGTTCTGCCAGATCAAGAATGTTCTGTGGTCAAACTACAAATCAGCGGCTGGCTCCAGCTCTCATGTTCAACCCCTCCGTGACCTTGGATGAGCTGCATAGTCTCTTGAGTCTCAGATTCTGTTTGTAAAATGAGGTGATGGAATTGACTTGTTTCCTGATGTGCTGTTTGGTTGCTGAGCCCTCTAAAAAGTTAATGAAAGCAATGGAAAACACATGTACACATGGACACGAGAATTGTACCCAGACTGTGTTGGGATTTAAGATGCCTCACAGCCAGTCCTTGAACTACAAAGAACCCATGGAGTAGATGATTTTTAAAGGCTGGTGTAACTCTAACACCTTATGACTCTCTGACCACATTTTTATTTTAAATCAGCTTAAGTAGTACAATGAGATGAAAAAAAATGGAAGAAATATATACTATTTATAAGCAAAAAGATATTTCAAGTGCAGCACATATCTGGCTAAGAGGTATCAATTTAGATACAAGATTGTGATGTTTGAAATGTGAAAATAATGACTTCGATGTGTGGAATTGAATAAAATACATCAGCACTAACCATGCATTTCAACAGTAATGTTTTATATGATAAATTTCTGTTTATTACAAGATGAATTAACTTATACATCCTCTAGAGATACATGTTCTTTTCATATCATTCAAAAATTCCATATAGAAAAATATACTGATTCAGAGAACAGTTATAGCGTAGTGACTTTCAAATTAACACAGAAGACACTATTAATCTGAAATACATACTTTGAAGACGATTTTTAAATAACTAATTTTTACATTTATCATGCACAGTGTTAAAATCTTCAGCTGAAATTATTTCACAATTAACTTTGGCTTAACCAATAAAATGACTCCCACATTTCTGTCTGAACCATTTATCCTTAGGGTATGGTTCAAAATTATTTGCTTATTATTTGGGGCAGTTATAACAATAGAATTGTCTCAATATAGCTGAGAAGAATTAAAATGCAAATTAACATTTTGAATTGTAATGTTAAATTCACTTTTAAGAAAGCATAATGGAAAACATGATTTGTTTTTCAGAACTAAGGTGTTGTGAAAGGGAACGGGCAGAGAGGAGATGGAAAGACAAAAGGACAATTGCTTTTGCATATTGAACAAAAATTGCTGTTTCAAAGATAATTAAACTTTACTGAAAACAGAGTACAGAAAAAAATGGTAAGTTTTAATGCAGGGAAAAAAATACATTAGGGTTGAAAGCATCACAAATCAAGGACCAATATTTTAAGATTCATTAGTGTTATATACTACAGCTATCCAATTTTGGACCTCAGAGGGTAAAAATCACTTTGGGAAATTTCTGTATCATAAATTACTTCAGATTATTGATAAATGTGTAGGAAATAAAGAGAGAGTAATTTTTTTCCTTTTTCAGAAATTAAATGAAAACACTCAAGTTCAAACTGCATGAGATTAAACCAAGACAACTACTAGGAATGTATAGAATAAATTAATTAAAAATCTGTTAAAAGTTAGATTGAACTACTGTTGTCCAGATTTCACTATAAAGACAAGACCAAGTTAAAGAGTCTAAAATGAAGTGACTAGTACTACAAATTCCAAAATTTTTGAGATACATCTTTATCAAGTGCCCTCATTTCTCAGCTAGGGAAAATGAGGTTCAGAGCAGTTAGGTAGCTCACATCAGCTCAGTGAGAAGTGTCAGAGTGCAGTTTAGAACACAAGTTTTTTCCTTCAAACATCCAGTCCCTTTCCCCTGTATTTCAGCCTGCGTTGATAACCTTTGCTGTCTTTTGAAAGAGAGACGTTGCTACATCTTTCTCTAGGTTGCTGTGTACATGAGCTTACACTCATGTGTGCATGCATGCGGAGTTAGGAACAGACATCTCTTTATCCCAGAATAATTTCAGTATCAGCCCTGCTGAAGCAGAGATAACTTGAGATTGCAGTAAGTTAAAGAACTATAGCTCCACATGGTCTATGGAACTTAATCCTATGCGAGGATGTTAAAAATTTGAAAATGATGTAACAAATGAACAGCCTCTGAATGTAAGTTCAGCATTTTCTTAGTTTGGGGAAGGAGTATACTTTGTAATTCCGTAACAATGTGAAATAAACCACCAGACGAGAATTTGAGATAGCCAAACCAGATAATTTAGGAATAAACAATAACCTCTTCCTGTCCCCAGATCACCTCTACTTAGGCCGGTTTCCCCACTACAAAAACATACTTGGTGTTCAGAAAAAACTCTTATTAACTGAGCTACTTGTAGAGATTTTTTTTTTTAAGAATACATGAACTTTAAACATGAAAAGATTTTATTTTCATAAAATGTGCTTTAAAGTGAAGGCACAGTCATAAGTATGACTCTATATTTGGAAGGAGGAAAAGTTCACGGGGATGTGCAAACTATTTATGACATGTTTTTTTTTTCAAGAAGCAGCCCCTCCGCGATCTCCCGTCAGAGAGCATGGTCTACGCAGACAGTAAGCTCTCAAGCTGCACAGGAGAGCTGAGCAGGCTGCTGGTCCTCAAAGGACACGGGTTCCCTTCCTCCAGATGGGCTGCCGTGCAAACTGCCTTCTCTCCTGTGCTGCTTTGCCAGATCAGCATTCTAACTTGCAGGGGGAGGGTTATCATTTTTCATGGCTTTTCAACAAATGAGTAGCTATATCAGTAAGTTCACTATGTTTGGGTTATTAAAAATATATTTGTTTGGTCACCAAGATTAATTTATGAACATTAATTACCTATACCCTAGAATATATGTTGTAACCATTAAAGATTTTTAACATGTGCTTACCTATTAGAAAAAATGTCTGTAGAGTGTTTTATAGTGTGCAAAGGAATTTAATAGGCACTCTCTCATTTAAAAGCAAAGCTCTTTGTTGAAATATTCTATGCTAGACAGGTGAAGACATCGAGGTTCAGAGAACTGAAGACAGATTACTAAGATCACAAAGCGTTACATTTCAGGGAAGTGACAAACCTATCTTTTAAAGGTGAGTGGAGTATTGCTGTTTGTTTTTCACATGTACTTGTGTGATATTAACGACAACCTGAAATTGATGCTTGGCTTCCGGTTTAGGAGATGCACAGGTTTGCACATTCTGGTTCACTACCTCCCTCCATTCTTAACCTCTACACCTTGGCCTTTTATCAGCCAGGCCATTACTGATTTTTATTTTTTAGAGATTCTTAGTGGTAATTATCTTTTAATAAATAAATAAACAACAAACACTTCCACCAAAACTCAGAAATCTGACCAAGCTAAATGCAAATATTCTGGCTAAACTAGTGTGAATATTACACATTAGTCCCCCCCCCCGCTTAATTTTGTTGCATAATTTATAGATTTTTCACATTATTCTATATTTTCTCACACTTTGTGGGAATTTAGATAATATGTTTTTCTTGCTATGCATAATTTCAGTAATGTAAATATCATGTAGGAACTTGAATAATTGTAATAATGGTTTGTAAATTAGAAGAATTTTCACAAAAATCTAACAAGTTTTTGGAATCAACCCAAGTTCTTAAAATAATTCTTTCCTTTGATAAATTATTCTTGACTTTGTAATGTTTCAGCAAGAACAATGCATTTTTTTTTTAAAGAACTGTACATCTTTGAATCATTGTCATTATCAGGAAATGTGTAAGATTTGTGAAGATCAAAATACACCTAACAAATAAAAACATTTCCTCTCTTCTATATGATCCAGGTTAGTCTGACTTAAATCTTATTTAAAGGAAAAATTTCACTGTGCAGTTCTGCTAAAACTGTTTTAATAAATTAAGGAAAAATTAATTTCAATATTTAAATATTAATAATTTTATATTTACCATATTTTTCTCTATGTCCAGCGCATGGCCCAACTTTGACTATTTTTCAACAGAAATACCTTGTGTCTCTGTCTTACCTTTAACTAAATATTAGATGATTATTTATCTTAACCTTCTGGTACATAGGGATTAAAACATAAATATAAAGATATTGGAAATAGGACAGGCACTAAAGCATTGATTTTATCAGAACCATTCAGTAAATATAATAATGGAAATACTGAGAATGTGAATTTTTCCTCAAATTTCCAACCATTAAAAAAACACTCTTTACCAAGGCACTTGGAGCCACCCTGAGGCTATAAATCAGAGAAACTTTGACTTTCAAAGATGATATATTTATCATTCTTTATGTAATGTTGCCTAATTTCACTCTGAGTAGGAATTTAAGATGCATTTTCTTTAAGATGTGTATATATCAAAAGGCACTGCATTACGGAAATTTTTATAGACCTAGAAGTTATCAGCTAACTGTTTAATCCAAAGTGATTTCCCTGTCAACAAAGATAACTGTTTTTACAATTGCACAGATCAGGTCAATTAATTGCTTGCACAAAAATGTTGTGTATGTGTCTCTCTCTCCATATATATATATATATATATATATATATATATATATATATATATATATATACGTGTGTGTGTGTGTGTGTGTGTGTGTGTGTGTGTGTGTATTTCCAGTAATTAAATCTGACTCAAATACTTAGTTATAAATTTACTAAGGGGGAAGTTGAATTTCTTTTGATATTTGATGGATTCCTTAGGAGAGGCTGTGGTGTTGGGAAATTGGTGCTATTTATATTTTGGTTTCCCCAGAAAACTGACTCCCCCCCCCCCAGAAGCTTTTCATAGTTTTATTAAGAATTCCAAAACCAATGCACCTTGATGAGGCTTAAACAGACAGCACAGCACGTCTGTTAATAAGGATTATTTTAAGTTTCTTCATTTCTCAAATAAAAACTATTACAAAAGATTTAATATGTATGCTGGGAAAATTCATTTGGAAAAATGTGACAGAATCTCCTTTCCTTTCTGGAAGAGCAATAGGGCAAGAAATTGTTTTCAAATGTAATGAACTCCTCTGAACCTCTATTTCCTCTTCTGTGAAAGGGAACTTGCAAAGATTACTGTAAAAGCTAGAGATAATATACATAAAGCTCCTCTCTAGTACAAGGTCTGGTGCATAGCAGCTCTGCAAATAAGTGACAGCTAAAAAAAACTGTAATGTTTATTGAATGCATGTTTATTACTGGTCTAAGATAAATAGGAATTAATATTAACACAGATTAAAAGAAGTGCAATTCTATGAATGAAGGATGAATAGACACACACACTGTGTTTCATCGACGCTAGGGATGTTTTCTGATCTTATGAGGAGGTGTCAAGGGAAGGTCTTCACAAGACTTGGCTGATGCCATTGTAAGATCACATGAATTATAAGTTGCATCCTGGTTTTATGCATCTTAAAATGTGCAAAATCAATGAAAATAAATGACAGTTGGCTTCTGCCATAGGAAAGAAAAATACACTAGGCGCGTCAAGAAATACAGTACCCACCTTACCACGTACAATGGTAAGAGCTGGTTAATGCTGGACTTTATTTTATTCTCCTTTAAACATATTTCATTCACAAATCTGGCTCGAGTTTTATTTGGAAAAAAATGGAATATTTAAAATTTTTAGAATGTTCATGTAACAGGACAAGAACAAAATAGTATTTCTCAAAATAAGGAGCTTTCTTTTTGGTTCCATAGTAATTTCTGAGATGTAAATAATATTGAAGTCCTTGCATGCCAAAGGAATAACATTTTAGATTTATAATTTAAAGTTAAATCTATTTTATAAATAGATTTTCTAATATTACTGTTTTATTAAGCATATGTAATAGATTCAGAAGTTCTTTCTTTTCCAACGTATTGGGGAAATTTATTGCGGAGAGGGAGACAGGCTGTCAGTCTAGTTGCACAAAAATGATACAGATTTGGTTAGTCCAAGCTCCCTTAAATGGAAACTGTCTCAGGTACAGGAATTGGAGAATTGTGGCTACTTAGAACTGGTTATTTTATTGATTGATACCTGGTCACTGTTCACTTGTAATGGTCCACCCTTAGTCTCATTTGCTGAAAAAAATTTACTTCGAGCAATATGATGCTACTGAATTTCACATGACCTAAAAAACTAAAAATTACTGCTGCTATTGAGTTTATGTAAGATAAAAATCTAAATGCCCTCTGTACCCTTAATCATCTATTAAAGAAAAAGCCACTTACGTTGGACAAAACACCTAGAAAGTGTGTGCTATGCCAGACACCACTCTAAGTACTTCATACTAACTCAGTGACTCCTCAGAACACCCTACGAGAGAGACACTACAAGAAGGAAGCTGAGGCAGAGCAGCAGGAGTTAGCAAATGGTGCAGCCTGGACTCAGACTGAGATGGTTTTGCTCCAGAACACGCGATCTTCAGTACTATGCCAAACCTCACTGTGTATCACGGCATCGTTATGGGCAGCTGATTTAATTCAGGCACGAAAATGGTTTGCTTTTTCAAAGTTGTTTAAACTTTACGAATTCCCAACTGCTCACAAATCACAGATCTCTGCATTTTATAAAGTTAAGATATTCTATTTGTTTGAAATAGGTCATTTACAAGATAAAATTTGACCTCTTCTGATCAGATAATCTATTATTCTACCATTTAAATAAAATGCTGCTTTAAAAAAAAAAAGTAGGTTGAGTATCTCTGCTTTAGCTTCTAATCGTGACTCTGACACCAGAGAACAGAGTTCCACATGCATTTACACTCACGGCCATTTACCATGTTTTCTCTTTACTCATTAAGGAGTTAAATGTAAATTAGAAACCCCATCAACCACCAAAATCAGATATTTACAAAAAATATAGCATATTATTTTATAGACAAATATGAAGTTTCTCAACATCACTTAAGTTTGTGAATCTGAATATCGAGACATGTTTAATTCAAAAATAAAATACAGTGTTAGAAGAGATGATGAAATCTTTTTTGATGTTATAGGAACATGCTCATGGACAAATAATTCAGTTAAAACTTTCTGGTTTCTCCAGTCTACTCCAAATGTATGTGAGCGAGTAAGAAAAAAATTATGTTGACGTTTCAAACGGTACCTGACAGCTTATCACCTGGAACTTAAAAGTAAAAAAGCTCTTCTACTCTTTGTGTCTCCAAAGGCTGAGTATGGCTCCTTTTATACTCTAGGCACTTATTTTTTTACTAAAGGAGCATATTTGCATATTTCCAGTATTAAATTGTATTTATAGTAATGAAACCAATGCACAGTAATAGTCTGAAACACTTTGTTAACAATTAGATTACATTCTCTTTCACCTTAATGTTAAGTGCATTAAATTTCGTATGAAAATTGATAATATTTGTATAACAAAAACCAAAACTTTTACTTTGTCAGCAGGAGTAACCAAAACACTGCATTATGTCTAACACTTGAGTGTATTTTGTCTTCACCAACAACTAGTTGGATTCTGTTTAATTGTCTGAAAATCAGTCCTCGCTTTGTTAAAATGTACACCCAGCCAAGGATACTGTCTATAAAATGCCAACCATCCATGTTGGAATCTCACCTTATGCCATGTACACTACCGTACAAACTGAAATGTTGGTTATAAATGTAAAGTGACAGATGCAAAAGAATGCACTGATGATTGTATATAATTGTATTAAGGTTTGGGGAGCTCTAATTCATTAATAAATATATGGAAGTATTTATTCTGTATTATCACACAAAGTAGGAATAAGAATAATAAGAATTAGTGATAAATTGTTTTTAAGAAACATATTATTTGAAGATGATTCGTTTCAAACCATCAGCCAATTTAGCATCAGACAGCTGTCAAGTGGAGCAGACTGTTTTTTCACGTGAATCACAAAATACTTCCCATGAAGCCTACTTTTAGTTTAAAAACAGAGGTGGGACTCTGAACATTAGATTGAAAATAAGTAATACAGTGATGTTGTCAGGCGCCCACTCACCCAATTTTTACAGCTTTGCATCTGTTACCCGACCATCATCACCAGGGACCCAGGGCCAGGCATGCACAGACGGAGGGTCTCACCTCCTGTGCAAAAACCTCAGATAAATTTCTAAAGTACTTTCAAATACTGTTCTCTGCTTAAAAATGAGGAGCTACGTATATGAAACTGGACTCAAGTACACAGGGGCTAAATATCTTTAAAAGCGTAATTATGGTGTATTCACTTAGCGCCTGACTATTTTACTCAAATGAGAGGAGCAGCAATGGGAAGCAAAAGGTGTTTGGGTCATGAGAGAGAGAAGTGATGAGTTCCTGCATCTCCTGCAAATACTGTTACTAGTTTTACTTACAAGGAATAGAAAGGGTAACTGACTATTTCATCAATTGCAATGTAACAAAATGTAAAAACCTACCATATGCAAAGAAGTCTGCTAAATATTTCAGGCAGAGTACAAAGCATCAGATTGAAAATGAGTCTGCGAGGACGCTGTGATGAGTCCACTATCCCCTAAGTTTTACAGCTTTGCACGTTACCAGCCAGTACGAGAATGGTTAGGCTTACACAGAGGGAAGGCGAGTCTCAACTTCTTGATGGAAAACCTTGTATGAAATTCCCAAAGCACATCCAAAGAATATTCTTATTAAAATATATTAATCTTGTGTTTTTCTTTTTGGCACCGGACCCTTTCCTCGTCAGTTAGAAGTAGCCACGTTGCTTCAAGAAGAATTCGAATTGTTACAGCAGAAAGGCTTAAAGGAAGTTGACACTCAGCTTCTGACTGCCACAACTGGTCTTTGATCTAGAGCAAGACGCATCTGGAGAATGGGGCTTTCTCAAGAGGAACAAAAAAGATCTTAATCTCAAAGATCTCTTCAAGAAGTGGACTCAAACAGAGAGAGTTACTAAGAATAGGTGAAGAGAACTCCATCTAAGACCCAGGGCAAACCTCCAACAGTGAGGAAGAGGAAGTAAGAGGCTTCCGTGATCCGTGATTCAGAAGAAGGAAGGGTAAGGTCAGATGACAGCATCCCAGTTTTGAAGGAAGTGAGATGGGCAACAGAACATCCAGGCAAGCAAGGGGAAGTCCAAGAAATCTGCGGCTTTTACGCACAGCTGTAAAGTCTACAAGCATCTCCGAGAAGCCTGGACTCAGTATGGTACCAGCTGGGTGGGGGCTTAGCAGGCAGTAGTGAGCCATGGCTCTCCTGAACGGGCAAGGTGACCACACACAGAGGCCAGGCTGGAAAAGCAGCTTGGCTTAAGAAGGATATGCTGAGCCAACAAGGCATGGAAGATATAAAGTCAGACAAGTGACAGGACCTTGCAGTACTGGAGAAGAGAGAACCACGTTCATGAGCCAACGGTTTAAACAGGAGGTGATAATGGGCTCTTATGACCAAGCATGGCGAGGGGACTGGCCAGTGAGGACCAGGAGGAAGACGACCCCTCCCCACCCCCGCTGCCTGCGCATAATAAGCATCATCCTCGTCACAGCTGTCACTGGATAGTGGAAGTGAAAAGGAGGAACCGCCCTTGATGGAAATGAATGAGGTAGTTTAAAATAAGGCTCTTTGAAACTAAAAGCAATGGATAAATTACTCCCAGCTGCCAAGTTTGCTCCCGATTGTATCACTCTCCAACCCTCCTTCCTCAAATCCCCACGCTCTGGGAAGAAGTCATGAAGAAGTCGTGAAGAAGTCTTTGTGAAGAAGACATCATGAAGTCAAGACTCCTTACAGAGAACTAGGCGCTTTTTTGTGTTACCATTTTTTTTATAATTATGCTTGATAATGACATCTGAAGAAGGAGCTACACAAAAGATGTGCCTATTTTTTAAATTAGTTTAATACAGCTCAGTCTCCTCTTTTCCCCATTTGCTGATTCTTAAGCTGCTCTAGTCTTATCTTTGTGCAAAAACCAGGATATTGACATTTGACAGACATGCAAAGGTGAGCATGTTGATAGACGAGTAGAGACTGTTTTGAATAGACAGGATTCTAGAACTTGGTAAACTAAGTTTCTTAGTTTTTATTGTCTTTCTTGATGAAAAGATTTGAAATTTCAACAGAGCAGCGGAACAGACATCCAGTCTTGTGTTTGACAGTTCATATGACTTATTTCACCTATTTCTGTAAGTTTTGTCAATACTTTTATGTTTTTTAAAACCTCTGGAAAACTAGGGAGGCGGTAATGAACACCTCCAACTCTTTATGCTTATGACCATCGTTTTCCATCAGAATACTGCAACTTCCTGAAAAATGTTCTCTCTGCCTCCAGGATTAGCCATCCTCAACTCTGTTCTCCATAGTACAGTTAAGGGCGAGTTTTCTCATGTACCAATCTGAACTATGCTGCCCTCCTCCTTACAAAAGAATCACAACTGCACAATTTAACATGGTGTACAAGACCATTAATGACCTGGACCTTGTTTTCTCCCTCAGCGTCATCATCACTCCCCACACCATACTCTCTCTCACCATCAGCACCATCAGGTCTGTGCAAGGGCTGGTACCTTTCTGCTTGGAATACACGTCTCTCCCTGCCTTTGGCATCTTCTGATTCTGTGTGCTCGGCTAATTCCCAAACCACTTCCAGATCCAAGAGGCCTTTGCCCACTCCTAAAGTCAAGCTCGGTGCGCCAGCAGCTCCCTGTACTTCCTCTACTGTGACAGTCAACATACAGTATTGTAACTACCTATTTGCCTGCCTCTAGTCTCCACCACACTGCAAGTTCAGAGAAGGCAGGGATGCTGTCTAATGTATCCACTGGTTATCTTCGCAACCTGGCGGAATGACTGACATACAAAAAAAAACTGCTTTGTAACTAGTTGCTGAAGAATAAAATTACTCCTAAAAAAGATACATGTAAAAAATGACTCCTAAAGCAAGACTTTTCAACTTTGCAAAAAATCCCGCAATTTTTTGTTTTTGTATTTCAGGGCTTTCCCCCTACTTCTGTTAACATAGACAAATGAGAGTTGGCTACTTTATGTTGATGTAAATTATTAACAAAATTTTGTAGTTTCCAAGTTGAAATGGATAATTTGGTTCTCATTGTTTCCCTCCCTCCTTCCTTCCCTCCTCTCTCCCTCCCTCCCTCCCCCTCTGCTCCCCCCTCCTCTTTCTGTCTCTCTCTCCCTTCTCCTTTCTCTCCCTGTTTTTTAACTGTTAAGACACCTAACTGACAGCTAAACAAAGACTTAAGAGATCAGGGATTTTTTTCCTCCAGGTAGCCTGAAATTAGAAAATGGAGACCTTTCTTAAAAAGCAAAAAGCAAGCTTCTGAGCACATTTATGTTTTCTATACTTGGATAGTGAGTGATAACAGCATTCTTATCATTGTAGACAATCACTCATGTCTTCTATCATCAGCATGACAGGTCAGTAATCAAGGCGAAAACATTTAAGCTACTGTTTAGAGGAGTTCTCCATTTCATTCTTTTAAGTCATATTTACTGCTTGCAAAGTACAAAGAAGTTTTATATTTTTTCTTCTTTTTTCCCCAAATTTCAATGAAAAGCTTTTTTAAAAAAACTGCTCTGATTTTTCTTGTGAACATGCATCTATCGGAAAAAGTTAAAATGCACATATTACTCAGGTCATAAAAAGATACTTAATTGGGTAAAGAGATGAATTCTAAAGACTGCCATGTGAATACCTCTTTCTACTCCCAGTTATATCAAATATAGGATTATTTTAAGTAAATTCTGGACAGTGTTTTTGCCCTATGGAGAAAAAGCAGAGTTGCGTTTTTCTGTTTTGACAAGAAAACGGTATGTTCATATTAACTCTACACAAAACTTTTCATGTTTCTCATGAATTCTAAAGCCCTTGGAGAAAGCTAGGATAGGTGTCCATTGATTATTTTGCTACTATATATTAAAAAACACAATTTTTAATTTACCAAGTTAATGCTGCACAAAACACCCATGAAATCAGTGTGGACATTAGGCTGGTCAGCAACTCTAGTGAATACGTCTTTGAATAATAAAATATGAAGAAAACAAAACAACTAGTTCTTAATAGGAATACTTTATACTTGGTGGGGAGATACTTTAAAATAGAAGCTTTTTCTGAGGGGGGGGGTTAGTAAAAGGGATCTTTAAAGGCAAAAGGTTTTAAATCACCATGTTCAACAGACAATTCATAACCACCACTTAAAAGCCCCTCACAGGTAAGTGAACTTCATAGAAAAAGAGATGTTAAGTTTTATATTTAATTAACTGAAGAAAACATTAAAGTAGGTTTCATTTAGAAGTAAGTCATGTTTGGTAAATTGGATATATCAGGATTTGATGTATTAAGAGCAATTTCAAAAGATTATAAAAATGAAGCTATGCAGTGTATGCCCTAACAACTATCCACAGTACCATTCAAATATTCATATATATATGAATGTCAGCCATGGTCAACATTCATATATATATGAATATTTGAATGGTACTGATACCACTGCAGAGTTAATAATTTAATTTTATTTAAAGCAATGGACAGGGTAAGCTTTCTTAGCTGCTTAATTCACATTTCTCTGAAAGTCCTTTGTCAGTTGGAGCTTTCAACTGGCTAAAAGTAATGCTTTCCCCATCTCTCCATGAGGGGAACAAAAGCAAACAAACGCATGTTTAACAGTAAGGTCAGCGTGACATAAAGCAACAAGAGCCAGTAAACTGAAAATGAGGTTGACATTCTGGGACTAATCCAGCAGTCCTGCAATGCTCTTCCAAACTCCACAGCTGCATAAGGCTGTGGACAAGGCTGGGCGCAGCCTCCCGGCACATGCCCGGAGCATTGCCTTGGAATGGGATCAGCTCCGAGAAGGGGAACGGATCCCTCCATGTTCTCCCTTGCTTCGGCTACAGGCTAGTTAGATAACGCCCACATTAAATCCCTGCTACTGTGAACTGCTATTTACCAGTGCCCCCCGAGTCCTCAAATCTTCTCCAACGACAGGGAGGACAAATCACTACAGAAAACTACTCTTGGCTTTTTTTTTTCTTCCAATTTTTTAAGACCACACTGTTTCCGACCTAACTCTGGAGGTACAGGTTTTATTGGCCCCAGGTAACTGATAGATTGAGCTTAAACAGGGATGTGGTCCAACCTGAATGGAATTATCTAGGCCCAGTACCTATTCTGGATTCATATTATGAATGTAGACCAATCCAGGTGGGGTTGGACTCCACAGTATGAAGTGAGAAGTCATTTACTTTTACTGCTTTGTATTCAACTTTTGGATTTGATAAGGACCAGGGAGTGTGGAATAACGGTGCATTAAATAGATAACAGATGGTAAGTGGAGACAGACACTGTCTTTTTCGCCAAACTCTGAGTAAGGAAAACAATGAAACCACAGAAGTGACATGCTCTTCATTAAAATCATTGTGTGACTTAGTCTAGAGTGGATAAGCAATTTTAGACTTGGCAAACTTGTGAGATTATCTGGCTACATATTTCCTTTAAACTTTTAAGAGAGGTGAAATTCCCCATATCCAATGGTTATTTAAAAAGCATACTTTGAGGAAAAGAAAGTTATGCCCTTTCTTGGGTTGTCTGCTTGTCCATTTAACTCGATCAGTGGAGACATGGTTGCTGAGTTCTTCAACACAAAAATGGGTTATCTTTAAATCTGAAGAAAAAAAAATTTTTTTTGAGTTTTGAGTGCTTAAGCACAACCCTCTGGAGATCGTTTAAAAGGATTCATGTTCTATCTTGGAATCTGGTGTGTAAAGGGTAAGCGTACAGGAGAGAAATTGCTCAGGTATTCACAGAAAAAACTCCAGAAATTTAACAGTTATCTCACCAGAGAATGCAAGATCAAGGCAGACATGAAGATCTTTTCGGCGTGTTTTGTATCATAGCCTCAAGAACAGGAATGTTATTTATGGCGTTGATCGCTTCATCATGATTTCTAGACCTACTGTTCCCTTTTGAAGGATTATTACCATAGTAAACATAATCTGAGTATGTAGTATATAGTATAGGTTTTTGAAAGGGCTGTGTCTTAGTTAAGCTCTCTATATTTTAAAGAAATACTTTTTTAAAAAGGTTACAATCAGTACCATTATTCTTAATATTATAATGAAAGGGTGATAAACTCTTTAGATTTTTGATAAGGCAGGCCCTAAACCCAAAAGACTACATTTTTTTTCAGGGGAAGAAATTAATTGAATACTTCAAACTCTGATTTCAAGTCCAATACATCAAATATTCATATGTCCATAGATATAGCAATAAAGCAACCACATTTTCTAGATTCCTTGGTTTCACTATAGAATGTACCAGATTAATTTGATAAAAGCATACCCAGAACTGTGGCTTAATGAAAACATAATAATAGCAGTTGCTACTTCTGAACACCTGTATACTTTTTCGTCTTCATTTCTAGTAATTGCAAAACAAAGGAAGGTTTCATCAGAGAGGCTGATGACTTGCTCAGCTCATCCAGGTAGTAAAAGGCAGAGGAGAGGAGGGCAGCCTGGACCGGCTCTCTGCACAGTGCCCATTGTCACATCTATCACTGTAGCTGTGGATAATTTAGAAGCCACAGGTTCACCTGCTGTGGCTACCTGAAAGGCACTGTTTTCGCAGAAAACATATTGCCTATCATACTTGCCTATTATCTGTGTAGCAACAAAACTTATTTTAATGTTAAATGTGAAAAATAATAGTACTGCCTAATTTAAACGTGCCATGCTTTTTAATAAACACACAATTGTTATGTAACAACTGGCATCAGATGTATAATTGCTTTAGGCTCAAATGACTTCCCAAATCTTTTTAAGGGAAATATTTTTATTAACTCAGTCAACTATTTCAGGAGCCTTCAAGTATTTTCTGATATATAACCTGTCTTCTTATGATTTAATTTCACTTTAGAGCCACCAGAAAGAACATGACCTGTAAAATTAAGATAAAGGTTATGATGACTACACAGGAATGGAGACATTAGCAGGCAGGAATTCGCAGAGGACAAGATTTACAGGCTAGATATCTTCCATTTGGTTATGTCATGTTCTTTTCCAAAAGCTTTTTAAAATTCTCTTTCATTTTTTAAACCTTAGTGTGAAATATTAAATCCTAGTATTTAGACATCTACATTTTCTTATGCTAATAGCAGCTACTCAGTAAATATTTATTGAATGAAATCAGAGATGAGGAAAATTTGTAAACTGAGTTTTATAATACAAAACAATTTAGTACTACTTAAATATAAAACAATTGCGTTTGTGGAATTCTTCTTAGGGAGGGAAATAATACTACATTCAGTTTTAAGATTTAGAACAGGGAGCATAAAATATGTTCTTCTTTTGTTTTGTTTTTTTTTTTTAATGGAGGCACTGGGGATTGAACCCAGCACACTAAGCACGTGGTCTACCACTGAGCTATTACCCTCTCGCCATGTTCTTAATAAAAAAAATTGTACTTGTATTCTCCTATGTTCTAGTCAGTACAAGGAGAGATCCCACAAAGTAGGAAGAAAAGGTGGAAAATTTACAGAGATAAACACAGGAACTACGGGAAGAGAAAGGAATAAAGTCACGCATACAGAGACATGTCCTGATGTCACAAAAGAAAGCTAGAAAGTCATGGCGACACCAAACCCAGGGAACATGTCATTCACCTCCCAGCCGAGTAATGACGCCGCTGTCCTACCTCAAAGTGGCTCTCAGGCCAGCAGTAGAGCAAGAACTGCGGAATGACACAGATGCGCACAAAGTACCCGGGGAACCTCAGAAGGCAGCAAATCACTGTCTGGAAGATGCAGGGAAGACGTGACGGAAGTGATGTTTGGCTGAGTCTTGAAAGTTGAGATCGGACTGTTATCAAAGGGGGAGATTCAGGCAGAAGATGTGATGGCAAAAAGATCTGTGTGGCTGGAACATAAGATGCATGTAGGACAGTGAGGATAAAGAGAGTAAAAGTTACAGGAACTGGTGCTTCAACACCATTTCAAAGTACTGCTGTGCGCCTGCCTAGTAAGAGTGGACCAATTAAATCATCATCTCTGAGGATGCAGCCGAGGAAAAGGTATTTTCAGACAGGTCACTTTGAGATGCTAATGTGCAGCTAAAGTTGAGAAACACTGCCACAGGTGGCTGGATGTCAGCGAGCATTTTCAAGCGAGGAAAGGCAAAATTAGATCCTCTTTGGGAAAGTCACTTTGGCCCGGAGAATGGAAAGAGAATGTGTGTTTAAGACTTTCAAGGACTAAACAGCAGTCAACAGTCTATTGTAATCTATGTATCCACAGACAAAGACATGTAGATAGACAGACTAGGAACAGCCCATTTTTATACTAATGTTCAGACTATTTGGAAAACTTGGGTCTAACTCCTATTGAATGTTATAACCAAGCAGCATAAAATTTGTACACTTCCTATTATATTTGCCAAGTAGACCTAAAGAACCCTGGTTGGGGCTTGTCTTAATCCCTGTTTCAAATGCCTTGCAAGGATTCACTATTTATAGATACTCCATAGCTAATTCATTTTGTAAACTGAAGGAGTTATTGGTAAGAAACAGTTATGGTAATATTATCATGCCAATTTTCTGATCAGATGAAATTATTTTACCTTGTTTTTGAGATCATATCAGTACTAAGATTAGTCGATGTTATTGTCCCTTGGTAAACTGCCAGTATTTATCGTTGAAGAAAATAGGTCATTAAAAATGCATTAAGAAATCAGAGACTTCAGTCAGCATCTTCTATTTTGTTTTCAAAGTTACTTTGATGTTCTCATTAACAACTATTAATCTTCATAAGGTGGTATGTTTTATTTGTAAGGTAATGTCCAATTTTAAAGAAATTTCAAAAAAGAACTAGGTCTACTAGCTTCTCTGAGCTGTTAAAAATTGTATGTATATATACATATATGTCTAAAATTGGTATCAATTATTTTATCCAGAAAAAAAGTGATTGGTTTTGATTGAATTTTATTAGTGTTTCTTCTTGTTCCATATGTGTGTATGTGTATATGTATATACAGATATATACATATATTTTTTAAAAAAATGGATCTCCAGTGATACCTTCGAAAAGAACTCTTATCTGTCTCCTAAAGGAGTACTTTCAGCTCATATAGCAATGTGAATTGTGTGTTTCTGTAATTACATTACTGTAATTGGCTGTATTATTGTTAGCCAGTATCTAGTATTTCCTTAGAATTGGATCCGAGTCACTCAAAAACTTTCAACCTGTGATTTGTCCATTATCTCGGACCAAAAGGAACATTCTGCAGGAAAGTTACAAGACCCCAGTGTTAAAGGTAAGGAAACAGAGACTCAGTAAGGTGAAGTGCTTTCCACACGCCCTAGATGTTAGGGGCTCTTCTGACTTCCTATTTCTATTCGAAATACCTTATTAGAGGACAATTCCCCAAACAGGTTAGTAAAAAACTACAAAACCCATAATTCTCTTATAATAACATGGCTTTACTTAATAACTTCCTTAGAGGTTTGTGTTTCCAATCTGGGAAACAGTCTTAACATATGAGCTGGTTTTCCTAGCTTGAGGAGCTTCAATCTATTTCAAAAATTTTTAACTCTTTTCTAAAATATTTTTTGCATTAAAAACTCTTTGGAAAAATCTGATGAAGGTTATAAAATTTCCTCCTTGCAAAAATGTACATACACTCATGTAGACAAAATTCTGCATACCATCTTAAGGTTTCTGTTTTGTAAATATTATCAGGGAGACAAAGGGAGCTACATAGAAAGAGCACATAATAATAGCTTTTTATTTTTATGTGTTAAGATTTTTTTTTTTCCTCTAAAGTAGATTTGTTAGATGTGAAAGTTTAAAATCTCACCTAAATGGTAATGAAATGATACGGTTAATATTAACTTTAGCAATCAACCTAATACTTTTCCAATCTTGTAAACTCTTAACGAAAATATGGTTACACAGAAACATTAAAAATTCAAGTTATGCTTTATAAAGGAAAAAACTAAAACCTCACAATTTTTCTCTGAAATGTACACAGTATGATATGTTATAAATGTAAGGCTTTGAGAAGAATATTTTAAAAACTCAAGACCTCATAATCCTGACGAAAACAAAAACAGACATACCACAAAATTAAATTTTTTAAAGATTAAAAACGGCATTCACTTTTTATGAAAGAGAAGAGGTTTCACCATCCCTGCCAAGATCTTGGGTAACTGGGCGGCAATAACCTCAGACATCATTTCTGGAAATTCAACACTCAGTGCCCGGGACTGGATAAACGTATTCAAGCAGTAAAGATGAAGCTGTTTGACAAGCTGTTGGTTTAACAAATGGATAAGAAGCACGTAAGAAAAATAATAAATTCATATACCGTTCAAACATGGCAGCTTATTTTTCTAACAACAGAAATACTTAAAGATATTTTCTTCTAACCAAATGAAAACAAGTCTCTCCACTTTCTAGAATAATATGTAAAATATTACATACTCATGATGAAATACTCGAATATACAGAAGGATTTAAAGAAATGGAAGTAATTTTTGGAATCCTCCAGGACAACCATTGTGAACATTTTGGTGTATTTCAAGTTTTTTTTCTTTTTTATACGTACTCAGGCACATACATAATACGCACACATGCATGTATTTCCTAAAAGGCAATTATTTTATAGTCTATTCCTTAATCTAGCTTTTTCACATCACAATATAAAGACTCTTCTATTTCAATACAAACAACCCAAAGTCATTCATTTTAATCTAATTTTAATTTTTTCAAAATGATTTATGTACATAATTTTGAAAGTCAACCAGTACTGTAAGATTTACAGCAACGAAACAGAAGTAACAACGCACGTGCGACCACTTTCAACCTCTTTAACCTGAGTTGTTTGATATTTCTGTCTGTATTTCTAATAGATTTTGTTTTCCAGACTTTACATTATTGATTGAGTTTCTATTAAATGAGGATTTAGCTCTTCTGTACTATAACCGCCCCCTCCATCCCCAAGTATACACATGTTCTTCTCCTATTCTCTATATAGTTCTATCTCAATTTTTGGCCAAATCAGTATCTAGCATTTACATTATCGAGATTTTTATTATTTCCTGCTGGATTACATTTCCTTTCTTATGTGACTCATTTTAATCTTGCTAGGGCTAATCACCTCATGTTTCTGTCTCCTTTGTTTCTTCTTTTTATCTCAAAGTCATAGTCAACTTCTCTGACAGAGCTGTAAAAACTCACTTCAGTAGGTTCAGACATATTGGTAATCTCTCAGTTCCATCTTTTTTCTCGGTGCTAGTACCCGGAAACCCTCTGTACTGCTGCTCCAATGGCGCCTAAGCGCAAGTCAACGTGCTGACACCCCTTTGCATCTGTCCCGGCTTGAATCTTCATTGTCTTTGGCTCACTCCAGAGTTTTGTTGTAAGAAATCCTGTAGACGCCCTTGAGAAAGTTTGTATTCAGACCTTGCAGGTCTGAAAATACTTTCAGGTACTGTTATTTGTTTGCTGGTATGGCTGGTGTAAAATTCTTTGAAGATTTTCCTTTCCTTCAAAATTCTGAAGGTACTGTTCCATTGTTTCTGGGTTCCAGTATTGCTGTTGAGAAGTCCAGTATCATTCTGAATCCTGATGATTTGATGTGACTTATCTCTTTTCTCATTGGTATATTTTATAATTCTCTCTTTATTCCTGGCATACTGAAATTTTACAATACTGTGCCTTGGTTCAACTGTCCTGTGCTTGTACACTGGGACCTTATACCCAGAAATATCCTCCAGTCCCAGCAAATTTTCTAATTTCTTACATATTTCCTCTCCTTGATTTTCACTTTCTTTCTTCTGGAAATTAATATTAATTGTAGAATGGAACCCCCTAGAAAAATCCCCTAAATTTGCTCTCACTTTAATTTTTCATATCTTTACCTTTTTTGTTATTTTTTTCTGAGTTTTCCTGAGGTTTATATTTCCCAAGTTTTGTATTTATATTGAATTTTTAATTTCTGCTCTTCTTTATTTAATTATCCAAAAGTATTTTCTTGCTAAATGTTCCTTTTTAAGTGTTTTCTATTCATGTTTCATGGATGCAACATCATTCTTATTTCTCTGAATATCTTAATTTTGGGGAAGATTTCTTCTAGTCTCTGCAACTGGTGCCTTTTCTTTCAAGTTACTTTTTTTTTTTCTGTTTATTTTGCTTTCTGTCTTTCATTTTAGAGGCTTTATCTAAATGGCTAATGATCCTTGGCTATCTGTTCATATTCAGGAGTAAGGCTTCAAATCCAAACTGATGAAGAGAGAGCTTTTCTACACCTTGACTGTTATTTTAGTGTGGTTTCTAAACACAGTAGTGATAAAAGCTTGTACACAATATGTCTTAACTAACCCCATGTTTCTTATTTTATTAATCCAGTTGTGGTGTTAGGCACTTCTAAGGTTTTTTCCCCTTCTTGTATAAGCATGCTGCATATATATCTTAAATACTTGCCTAATTATTTACTTAAGATAAATCCTAAAAAGTGGGAATTTGAAAAGCATGTAAATTTTCAGTTTTGCTGCATACTGCCAGACTGTCAAATAGCATTGTTACTGACTTATAACTCCATGCAAAATAGTATGAGAGTCTTAATTTCCACATCCATAACTTTGCTTTTCCTGTATACATAAAATCTTTTCTAAAATATTCTAGAGCATATTCAGGAAACTGTGTCACAATTCCTATCAAGCATTAAATTATTCTCAAATTATACAAATACTAGTAAAAGGATATTTGGGTGACCTACACTGAAAATGAAGAAAGTACAATATAAATTCTGAGCAGTGTGATGAAAGTACTGTTTTAAAATGTAAGAACAAATATAAAGAAGAAACCGCAGGAAGTAAAATTTATATATAACCTTTAAAAAGTTACAGATATAATTTAGAATATAATTCCTGATGTTCTAGACAACAAAATACTTACATCATGCAAGTTATCAAGAAGTTTTGTAAGTTGGTAGAAACGCTGTGAACTCAGGACAACACCTTTCTGCCTCAAACCAATTGCCTTGATGAGCTCTCTAATGTAGCTTGATCTCATCTCTTCAAACTGGCTTTGACTTCTGAGTCCTTCCAAAGGAACTGTAAGAAAATAATTGTAAGTGACAGTTATGTTTAAAAAGATGACTCTAGCTGTTTATATATAAATTTCTGAGCTGTATAATGATTTCTTATGATATGCAACTCTTGAAACAAACATCTTACATAGGAAAGAGTGTTACTGATAGTTTTAGGGCACGTGAACTTCTAGTTCATTTGAAGAATATGATAAGAACAATTAGGTAAGTTAAAGAACATTTCAGCTTACCTATTTTAGAGCTGTTATCAATGGAATATGCAGCTGACTTAGCAGGTGCTCCAAAGAGCGCTTGACATAATTCAACACTCCTGTCTCAAATACTTGGTTTTGACTCAGTCTACAATACATGTATGCTGGGTCTTTTTCTTCCTCTCTTTTTAAACAAATACGTGGATCTCTGTAAAGTTTTGACTTTATATAAATCTGAAGTATTCCTGAATATTATTCCTGGACAATTTATCTTTTTTGTTGTAATTCTAACACTGCTTCATTAAATTTCCTCACTCCTCCCTGCTGATATGAGAGAAAGATATTGATATTTGAATTTTCTCTTTTATTCAGCCACTTGGTTATACTCTACTTATTCGTGTCAGTATGTATGTATGTATTTATATTTTAAATTTGAACAATTTTTGTTTATTTATTTTTTCTTGGTATTTGACAGTGCTATTTTCAAATAATATCCTCATTTTCTCCTTTCCAATACTTGAAGCTCTCATTTCTGCTTCATGATTTAGTGCATTATTTAAGACTCCCAGAACAATATTCAATAATAACAGTGATGGAAATAACCCTATTTTGTTTTGCTTCTGATTTTAGTGAGAATGCCTCTTATTCCCCTTATGATGTTAACTCGTAATGTACACATTTACCTCTGAAATCTTTAATTCATACATCCAAATCTTAAGCACAACTTCCTGTTCTTATGGCTAGTTCTCTTATTTCTACTACACTGCCAATTTACCCATAGCTTTTCTCCTAAATCTTTTCGGTGCTTCTGTTGTCACTTGTCTGAGATGTCCTGGTTGATTTCTTTAGCAACTCTATTACCAGAACTCCCGATTTCCTGGTTTCCTTTTATTTTGGTTGCACTTGTCCTACAAACATTCAATCTTAAATGAAATTTCTGACTTTTCCTGCAACTATATAGAAATTGCTGAAAGAGAAAAATCACAGAATCTCTGGATCATACAGCAATATTTCTATAAAGAAGTGTACTTCATTTGAGTAAAGTTAATGGCATGAGGCCAGCAAAGAGAGAGAAAGAAATCTTAAAAAAAAAACTCCTACTTTATTCCCTGTACCCCAACCAGACCTTGGCTTCCACTTCCCTTGAAACAAAGGTGGTCAGAGATAACAAATCAATAGAAACCAAAAGTTAACTCTCTGGTTATGAGCTTTCAAGAACTCAGATCCTGAGTATGAAAGGGACTTAGAAAGGTCACTTAGGTCATATGAGATTTTTGCTCCAACTGGAAACTTAACTGTTGTACATACATGTGTATGTATGTGCTGTGTGTGTCTATGATCTCATCCTCCTACTTCAGACAGCGACTATTTTAAACATCCATAACTCTTTCTAAACTTCCCGACCAATTCTCACGTCCCCCTCACTCTTAAACATGATTATAAAATTAGTTTTCCTTCTGATTATTGAAGTATGGCTTTCCCACTGGGTTTTAAAGAGCTGGAAAACTAGTAACCCAGCACCTTCACTCTGTCCATCTAAGTGTTTAGGACCAGAACTTGAACCACTCATCCTCTTTAAGAGAAAAGCAGATCTAACCCCATCTGCCTCATCCTTTCAGTACCAACCACTAACAACACACTCCCAGGATACGACAGTCCAATCACGAGGCTCTTATCCTGTGCTCCTTGGACAGCTCTGAAAATTAGCCTCCTTTCTTATTCTTTTCCTTAGATTTCAGCTCTATGATGAACCAGCTCTCCAAAATATTTCTATTTCCTTTGACCTCTTTACGTTCATTATTGTTTTCTTAATTATTGCATCCAACATTAAATGATTCGAGAATTTTCTCTCAGATTCTTGTTGATTCCATGTGTGAGTTTTTAGGATTTCTTGTAAATACATTAGAGGTAAGTTGGGAGAGGGTGAGTCAAGGGTAGTTAGCAAGATGCTATTTTAGATAAGAACACTTTAAAAAAATCATACTTATTTTTGGTTTAGCTAACTTAAAAATAATGTATATTCACTGGAAACATTTTAGAAAATACAGAAAATACACAGAAAACTAAAAATCACCTGAGATCCTACAATCTAATATTTTAGATGATTATTTAGACATTTCCTAATATTCTATTGAGAATATTTACTTGTATCATTCAAAATTCTTCAAAAATGAATATTTTAATTCTCACATAAAACATATCACAAAAATGTATAGGAAATACAATGTCCTTGTTTTATCATTTGGCATTTGGAATATTTTAGTAGTCTAAATAATACTTACAATGAATGTTGCTTCTGATTTTTTAAGAATATATTTTTAGAAGTGGAATTATTATTATTAAACTGCTTCTTACTATATAACTGTTTTGTGGCCATGATTGAGTATTTTCATTTTAGGCAATATTTGCTTCTTATAGAGAAAAATAAAATATCATCTCATTTTAATTTCTCAAATTATTAGTGAGGTTGAACACTTTTTTTATACTTACTAGTAATTTGGTTGTTTTTAAATTTTTTTTTGTTTTGTACTCATTTATTTATAGGGCCCTAAGCTATATTGAAATATTTTCCTAAATTTGTTGTTTAAAGCATAATTTTAAAATATTTTATCAGTTTTGTGATTTTATAAGGGGAAAGAGAATTCCCCTGGGCAACCCAAATGTTCTCATGCTCCAGAGGCAAACACTTTGAATTCTTTCAACTATTTCTTTCCATCTTTCCTTCCATAGCTTTAAGTAACATCCTTGTAGTGCTGATATTTGATTTTTCATTTTTACCTTTTGACTTTCCAGTATAGAAAGTGGGGCTGTAGCTCTATTTCCATATTCCAGATCTATCTTCACCACCACACCACCAACACACTCACACATACAGATTCCTATTCCTCATCTTCCTGATACAATTTTCACAACATTGGTCAGATCACTATTCAGTGTTTGTTATTTCAGCTATGTAAAACGCTACCACAGTCAAGTCATACAGTATATGCTCTGATTTCTTTTCTAGCATAGTTCTTCGTTTTTCTAAGAGTAAGTAATCATCCTAATGGGCATGAAGTGGTATCACATCGTAGTTTTCATTCATGTTTCTCTAATGATTAGTGATGTGGAGTATCTTTTCGTGTGCTTGACGGCTGCTTGTTTCTTGTGAGAAATGTCCATCAAGGCCTTTATCCATTTTTGAATTGGGTTATTTTTCACAGTTGAATTGTAGGGTTTTTTTTTTTTTTTTTTACATATTCTGGATGTTAATATTACTTTAGCAAACACATGATTTTCAATGTTTTCACCAATTCAATGGGTTGCCTTTTTACAGTGCTGTGTCCTTTGATGCACAGAAGTTTTAAATTTTAAGTCTTCTTATCTCTTTTTTTTTGTTGCCTCTTTTCAGTGTCATATCCAAGAAATCACTGCAAACTCCAATGTCATCAAGCTTTCCCCCTATGTTTTCTTCTAAGAGTTTCATAGTTTTAGGTCTTACATTTAGATCTTTGATTTATTTTAAGTTAATTAAATTTTTATTGAAATATAGTTTATGTACAATATTATGTTAATTGCAGGCATATTATGTAATGATTTGATATTTACATACATTATGAAATGATCACCACAATAAGTCTAGTAACCATCTGTCCCGATACAAAGTTATTACAATATTACTGACAGTATCCCTATGCTAAATATTACATGCCCATGGCTTATTTATTTTAAAACTGGAGGTTCGTACTTCTTAATCCCCTTCACCTATTTTGCCCCTATCCCCTCCTCTCTGGCAACCACCTATTTGTTCTCTGTACCTATGAGTCTGTTTCCATTTTGTTTTGTTTGTTTTTTAGATTCCACATATAAATGAGATCATTTAATATCTGTCTTCCTCTGTCTGAATTATTTCACTTGGCATAATACCCTCTAGATGCATCCAGGTTCCTGCATATGGCAAGATTTCTTTTTATGGCTGAATAATATTTCATCATATATACACATGCCATATCTTCTTCATCCACTCATCTGCCAATGGACACTTAGGTTGCTTCCATATCTTAGCTATTAAAAATAATGCTGCAGTGAACACTGGTATGCATATATCTTTTTGAATGAGGGTGACTTGGGGCTGTTGCCTGTTTGCTAGAGGGTAGGTATGTCCCTCGTGCTAAAAGTCCAGAGAGAGGATTCCAAAATGATACTTGCCAGCACCTGGGTTATCACAGTAGAATGAGCTCTCTAAAATGACTGCTGCCAGCATCTTTGTTCCCAGGGGTAGTAGCAGTTGCCTCCTGACTCTCTGGGAGGCTTTCCAAGATCAGCAAGTGGGTCACACCCAGGCTCCTTTCAAATTCACTGTGCTAGGACTTGGGAGTATGCAAGATTTTGCACATGCCCTTTAAGAGCAGAGTCTCTGTTTCTTATAGACCTCCAGTTCTCTTAAACATAAGGCACACTGGTTTTCAAAGCGAGCTATTATGGGGGGGTCATCTTCCTGGTGCAAGATTTCAGGGCTGGGAAGGCTGATGTGGGACTCAGACCTCTTGCTTCTTGGAAAGGACCTCTACAATTGTGATATTCCTTCTGTCTGTAGGTTGCTGACCCAGGGGTGTGAGTCCTGACTATATAATGTCTCCATCCCTCCTACTCGTGTCATTGTGGTTCCTTATTTATGTGTTTAATTATGGAAAAACTTTTCTGCTAGTCTTCAGGTTGTTCTGATAGATAGTTGTTCTGCCAGTCGTTGTAATTTTGGGGTCTTTCCTTTCTTTGTGTTATTCCTTTTTCATGTATCCAGTTCTTATTTTATGGATGCACTATGTTCTCTTACATTATAAAGAACGATAGGTTTTTTTTTAAGTTTTCATCTCCCTATAGTCTTGTTTCCTCCGTTTTTTTTTTTTTTTTTTTCTGTTTTGTTGTTGTCTTTGGTATCAAAGACCTCCCTCTGACGTCTTGGCTATTTATTTATATTCAAGAGCAGAACACTAAGAAGCTGACTGATAGTTCTGTTTCAATGGGCAGTCCTTATTGACTGTGAGCTTTAGTTCAGGGCAATCTGGCTGAGCTGTGTCAAAGAGAAACTCTTAATATTAGTATATTCAGTTCTTTTTCTTTCTGGCTAAACAAATTCTATAGAGAAGACTCTTTCATTTTCCCAGCTGGAGGATGCAAACATGGATGACAGTGTTCTAGAAGACAGGTGGGTTTGGAGAATGGTGCCTCAACATTTGATATATAATCTTAGTCTATTTCACTATAGAACCCCTCACTAATATCAGTGCCTGCTATCCACTAATCCAGCTGCTTTCTGTTATATACTATTCAGAGAATAAATCTACAATCTCTGCCTCAGTTGTAGAAAAACAATTACATGGTTGGGTGATATTTGGAAACAGATTTTTAATAGAAGTTGGTGTTTTCAACTCTACTTTCACTCTCATTAAAAACAAAACACTGTTGTCAGTAATTGCAAAACATGCTGGATGTTCAGTGATGCAATTAAGATGCTTCTTGGCTTTTCTAACTTCTGGCATAGAATCCACCTTCTCAGGTATGCCAAATTAGTTCTGCTTGCTGGCTTCCAGAATTTTATTGCTACTGATTTTTCTTCCATTCTCTTTCCCTTTTATTTCTTAAAAAAAAAACAAAACTCTTTAATAGTATTTTCATGTAGTTTTAGAAGGAACAATGGTAAAAGTGTGTATAACCTGCCATATTTTCCTGGAGATCTGTCTTTGAATTTTTAATGGCAAATGTGAGGTTTAAATTCTTATCAAGTCAATAAACTTCCTTTGCCAACTTTCCTACTGCATTTATTTTTAAAAAGGTATTCTTTACTTGAGATTTCTAAATCATTTGTATCGCTTTTAGTTTGTTTTTTAACAACTGACATGTTTACAAATATGTGCTCTTTATTTTAGAGTATAATTTGAACTAAATATCCGAACTAAATATCCAAACTAATTTTCCCCAAATATAAAGTGACTTTTCTCAACAATATTTATTTGTTCCCTACTCCTAGATTTGTGATGTTCCCATTCCAGTATATTAAGCTCTAGTATGTACTGTCTGACTTGACTAACAATTCAGTGTATGTATTCTTCTTCCACACCCTTAATTATTGTAGCTTTCTAGTTCTCTCCTAAATTTTTATAATACTTATCTATTTATTTTTCAAGACTTAAAAATTTTTAATAGCTTTGCCAAGTCTCTCCTCAAAATTTCCATTGGGATTTTGATTATAATTTGTGTAAATTATATCACACAAGTTATTATATGTAATAACATATATTCATAATTATTTATAATATATATTTACAATATATGTATTAAGTACTATCCAATAAATAGGTGATTTTTCCCTTTTCTTGAAGCTGCAAGTGGCCAAGAACCTTGCTTTCTATGGTACGTGAGTGGAAGTCATTCGTACATCCCTTCCTTCCCTTACTGCTTCCCTTTTTTTCTTTAACCACTGCTCTAGTGATTAGGGAAACATGTGTCGAGATGTCGCCTCCATTTGTCTGGACACCTGAATGATGACAATAAGCCTCTCTGTCAATCTGCACTGGAAATATAGTGAGAATAATAAATACTTAACTTGTTTTTGATAAGCTACTGGGATTCTGGGGTTGTTGGGTCCCCCAGCATAATGTAGCCCTCTACATAAATACAGAATTATGTTAATGATATCAACTAATTTTGGATTTCTAGGACTATTTATGAAGTATCTGCTGTAGGAGCCACTACTGTCAAGAAGAGGAGGGCAGAAGTTAACTGCTGTATTACTAAATTTATTCCAGTTGACTCCCTTGGCCAGCCCCGTATCAGTGCTGTTAGTCCGCTTTATACTTTGTCATCAAATTAGGCTTGAAGAGTTTCCAAGGGTGAGGGACAGGGCTACGGATCCTTAGATTCTGTACTGGTCTGTGTTTGGGCGTAAGTTTCATGAGGTAAACTCCCTTTTTAAGAGTTCAGTTTTTCTGCCTTTCCTCTTGCTGTATACCTCCCTACTCCCCCAGCCCCCCCATTTGAGATCGGTGGCCACTGGAAAGTGGTCCCTGCAAAGATGCTGCCGAGACAGACCCTTGGCGCACCTTCTGCCTAAGGTCCTAGCTCCCTGTGGTTCCCTTTCAAATCACTATGAGTGAAGAAAGGATCAATTCAGACAGTCAAAGGCTGAAACTACCTGTGCATGGAAAGGGCACAGAAAGTGTAAAAGGTAAAAGCAGTTTCTAAAACTTACCCACCCAGATCCTTGGCGATCCACCGAGGCAGAGGTGCATGCTTTTTGTGTATTAAAAAGAATGATGGATATGCCTGTCCTTCTGGGGACCAATGCTGTTTCATAATACACCATTTTCTTCTTCAGGGTATACAGGTAGGGTGCCAGCCTCTCCTGGAGTTAACATGGGCCATGGAATGTGGGTGGAAGACACTTCCAGGTTTTGCCTCCAAACCTTGCCTTGCTCAGTACTCATCTTCTAATCAGATCCAAGGGAGGACTCCAAGCTGCTTCCAAAGGGCAGAGCCCCTGGATGAAATGAGCCTGGGTTTTCTTGCTAACCCACTGGACTGACTGTGGGTGATAAATAACCTGCTATTGTAGTATGCTACTGATACTTGTAGTTGTTTGTTATAACAGTTAGCCTATCCTGACATAAAGAGAATAGCTACAAATAAAACTGTAAACTTTGTAGAACAAATCCTTTTTGTTTATGCAATATTAATTGGTTTATAATATCTTATTGGATGAATATGAAAAAGTCATTTAATCATGTTTTATCTAAAAAGGAATAGAAACTGGCTGAATTGATAGGCTATTTTAGTATTAGGTGACAGGTGAAATCTGAGAAACATGAAGTAATTTATTATAGTCTACAGATGTTTCCATTCCGCAATTATAATTAAGATTCATACCTCATCTATAACCATATGACCCTATTGTTGTCTGAGACTTTAAGGAAGTACATTATCTTGGATTAAGTTACTTGCGCTCACTCACTTGTATTAAGAAGTAGCAATACTTTCATACAGAGGAACTCTTCTTGGCTAACTTGAAGCTTCACAAACTCCTGTGGGATCTGCCACATGGTAAGGCATAATGAGTAGAATGATGATTCCTTCATCCGCTGTCTTGCATCACACACAACACACAAAAGGAAAAGCAACAGGAAAGCAAAAACAAAAACAAAAACACACAGTGTCTTAGCCAGTTGATGTAATTTATCAGAGAATATGAGACTTAGTAACTACCTTACTTAATGAAAATGACTTTTTATAAACAAACTCAATACTTGGAATTTTAAATGTCTTCTAAATTTTTTCACAATGCTGGATTTTTGAGGTTAAGAAATTTTAAGGTTAGAAAATTACATTCAATACACATTAACTAAGATTAATGTTGTTTCTCACTTTTATTCCCACATTTTAAAAACCTAAACCAAGAAAGGAGAGCAAAGTTGTCGGAGCTGAGACATGGTGCTGAGGACCACTCAGGAAAGGCTTTATTTATTCATTAATTTTTCCTGTGGGAAAAAGTACATAAAATTTTGTGTACAGTCCAATGGGAGAGTGAATTCAATTCACAGAAACTGAATGGTATAGAATAGTTCAGTGTATTCAGTTTAGAGTATTCAGTGTTATACTGTGAACTTTCCTGGAAGAAATGTATGGTGATGGAGGAAGAGAACATTAGCCACATTAAATAACTGACAAGACGAACACAAATTCTGAATGCTGATTCCTTACCAATTTCAAGGGATTGTAGAATAAAATAGATTAGAGTGTATGAAAGTTACCTGTAATCTCTGAAGACTTATTTATACAAGTGTAATGATCATGTTATGTAATTCTGAGTCAGTATGCACCATTAGAGCAGTATAAATATTTCCATGAAAAGATTCTTATTCAGTTTAAAGTTATATGTAGAAAGTTAATGACAGTAATTTAAATATAGGCAAGCATACTGAAATATTTATCTTTCAATGTTTTAAATAAATTACAAGTTTAATTTTTCCTCTGAGAAGAGAGAATATTTTTACCTTTTGAAGATAAATCAATACTTTCAAGCAAAAATATTCCTCATTTATTTCATTATCTTCATTACTACCAACGTACAAAATTTTAATTTGCAGACTAAATATTTACTTTTGTCGTTAAGTATATTTCTTGATACATTTTTGAAGTTTAAAAAAATCTGATTTGAGACAAATACTATACATTGAAAGAAAAAAGCTCCAAATATCAAATTACTGATAAAATAATACAATTCTACTAATGTTGTCATTTCAAGTAATATCCTTAGAAACCTTTCAGGAAAATTCTGTCATTTAGGACGCTAGATGTATAAGCCCACATATATACTGTTGATAACAATAACGACAAAATCAAGTTATTACTTACTCATTTAGTATTAGATCGGGTGCAAAATACAGCATCTGTCCACTGACATGTTTATAGGACCTCCATCCTAGTGCAAACACCATTAAGCTCATCCAAGAGTACTGGATGAGGGTTATCTGGTCATCAATATGTAAGTTTCGAAACCCTGCAGAACAAATTAAAAAATAAAATGATCACAAAATAGAGAACAAACTAGTGGTTACCGGTGGGGGGAGGGAACGGGGAAGGGGCTGTGAGAATAGGGAAGTGAGAGGTACAAACTATTACGTATAAAATAAGCTACAAGAATATTCTGTACAACATAGGGAATATAGCCAATACTTTATAATAACTATAAATGGAGAATAACCTTTAAAAATTGTGAATCACTAAACCGTACGTCTATAACGTATAATACTGTATAGCAACTATACTTCAATAAAAATAATAAAATTTTACAAAGAATTATAAGAAAAAATAAGAATAAAAAATAAAATGATCACAAAAGTCACTGTGTCAAAAAAGCTTAAATAAAAATTTGAAAATAGATATAAGTAGGGTAATATAATGGTTTAATCTCAATATATTTACATTAAAAATCAGGAAATAATTATAATAGAGTTTGAAAAATTAAAAAGGAGAAGAGATTTTGAAATTCATTAAAATTAGTCACTAAGACTTATCATTCTGAGGATTCACTAACTGAATCAAGCGTCAATCATTCATCCAGTGATTCAACACTGCTTTATTGAGAGTCAATCGTATGCACGGCACTGTGTTCAAATGCTGGGGTTATGAAGATGAGTAGGACACGGTCCTTGCCCTGGAAGGAAGCTTGCCACTCAACAGGAGAGACAAGCAGATCAGGACCGTGATGGAGAAGGTGAAGAGGGAGCACACCAGGCAGCAAAGAGCTCGGGAAACTGTCCTAAAACGGACACAACGCCTGAGCAGGACAGAGGCAGTCTGCTGAGGAATCTCACTTCTTTGGGATTCAAACATGAACTGGTTTTCTAAAATCACTGCTTTCAATTGTGTTGTAATTTTTCTTTAACATTCTTTAACTAAATCTTGGGTAGATTCCATGGTTTCTGGTCACTTTTGCCTTCTGAAACTTAATCCAGTCTCGTTCTATAGTCCCATAAGGCTTATTAAGGGGTTTACAGTCTGTGTGTATGGATGTGTGTAGGGGTGTGTGTGTGTGTGTGTGTGTGTGTGTGTGTGTGTGTGTGTGTGTGTGAATGCTCTGGTCTTTCATGCCTTCACAACCTCCCTCTTTTAGGCCTTTCTCTGGTGTTGATGGCAGAGGAAGAATGGCAGAAAAAGGGCAAATCTTGACTTACGTAGTCAAAGTTTTCTCTCCATCTCTTTCAAATTCTCTTCTTGCCTGCTTGGGGGAAGATGACCAGCTCAGCACTGACGAACTTAAAGGAGGGAGAGGCAAAGAGGTGTTTGGAAATGTGGGACCATACAAGACTGATGGGCTTGTATGCCTATTAAGGAGCAATGGGAGTGATATTTTATATATATATATATATATATATATATATATATATATATATATATAGCCTGATTTATATTATGCATGGCTTATTGGTTGCCATGTGGAGGTGATTCAAGGGAACAGGTCTAAAGTTAGGGAGAGAAGATCAGAGCTGTAGCCAAAGGCCAGGAGAGAGATGATAGTAAGCCTGAAATAAGTCAAGACGTAGGAGCAAAGAAGACAGACTGCATCAGAGAAATGTTTAAAGAGTAAAAGCAAAGAAATCTGGCAACTGACTATATATAGGTGAGAGGAAGAGGGAGTCAAATAGATCTTTCAATTTATTTTTTAACTTGCACAGTGGGTGATGATAACATTACTGAGGTAAAATAAAGGAGGAGAAACAGGCTAGAGAGAAAACAGTAAGTTTGGATTTGTTTGAGGAACCTTTGGAATATCCATATACCTATGAATTAGAGGTATGGGGAGATACCTGAGCCAAAAATACAAAATTTGAAGTTCATGTCTATATATTACCTCTCTGTTTTTTTTTTTTTAAATTATGGATCACTCTTAATACAATAGAACTAGTACAGAAATGCTGCTTATAAACGGATTATTTTACAGGCTTTAAAAAATGGGTAATTAATTCTTTGACAAATAAAAAACTTTAGAATCATTTGATGAGACATAAATAAAATTTCCAAATTTTTGCAAAGCAAGATGCCCTCAAGGAGGCATATACAGACTTGCCTACTGGTGGTCCGTCTCATCAGAAAGGAAGGGGTTCTGGAGTGAAGGCCGAGTCCAAGCTCTGGCTCTACCGTGTACTGAACGCTGCCTGGTGCAAGTCATTCAGGATCAAAGAATCTAAATTTCCTTGTAAGTAAAATCACAATGATAATGATAACTAGCTGACAGAACTGCAGTGACACTCAAATGCGTCATTAGGCACATTTTAGAGCGCTATGCAGAGGTCTGTTACTGGTCTACCAATAGATCCTGTAACAGAACTTCTGATGGAGCAATGGCTGCAGGAAGGCCATCAATCAGTCTGATGGAAAACCACTAATATTAAAACAAAATGAGATCTAGGAGGCATTTTATATGTATATATACGTATTTTTAATATATTTTATGTATTTATATATCATGGAACCTGTATGACACCACTAAACTGTAAATGTTATTAACAGCAATAAAATTCAAAATGAGAATTATGTATCCTATCTGGAATGTATACTTTCCACAATTAACATTTCATATATGTTTCATACATACCAGCAAATACATATTTGTCAAATATATGTGTTTAGAATATACATATTATATGTTATTAGATAAACATAACAAATGTTATATTTCACATATATATGAAAAATGGCAGACTGGCAGAAAGTTAAGTTGAATTACTCTGATGTATTAAAACATTAATATATTGTTCTCTGTCATCGCCAGAAATACATTTATTATCCTCCATACCTTTCTTAGACAATTTTATAACTTTCTAAACAAAGTGTTTTATAATACCTAAATATTTGACTTACTACGCTACGTTTTCCTCTCTAGACCTTTGTTTTATATTAATCTCTAAGCAGTTTTTAAAATTTTATATGATCATATAACAATTGATCTGTTCTTTTTTTAAAAACAAAGATTCTACTTAAATGTACATTTACACTACCCTATCCTTTGTTGTGGGGTTTTTGTTCATTTTTTCATTCTGGGGTTATTAAGGACTAGAAATAAAGGAACATTTTTAGTATATTATAGTATCAAAGGCAAATCTTGCTGAAATAACTTAAAACTTAAGAAATTATCCAAATTAATAGTAGAAAGTATATTCTTTCCATAAAGAATGGAAATGGAAATGTTAAATGGAAAACAGCTCAGAAAATAGCATTATTTACTCTACCATTTTGAAGGCTTATCTGAGATAAATGTACACTGTTAAATTGACTTGAACATGCTTGGTACAGAAGTGCAATTTTTTTTTTTTACCATTAACTAATATCATTCATTACTTTATACTGAAACAAAGACGGGAACACTGAGATCAAATTCCCACTGGTGATAATGATCAGGTAAATGCAGTACATTTCAGATGACGATCAAAACGAAAACCTTCACATGGAGAAGTGATGGATGACCTGCAATTGTGTTCAAAAAGTAGTAAAGAAAAATGCCCTTTCCTTTTAAAGTGACTTGACCCAGCAATTTCTGACGAAAGCCCTGTCACAAGCTGTCTAATCCTTAATGCTTCAAAAAAAATGGAAAAGAAAGTGTACAGTTACACATGGCTTATATGACCTTCCATGGTTCTCCTGGCTTAATTCCAGAGTTCTGATAAACTGTCCAGTTGTGCGCCTGTAAAAACTGTCATGTACTGAAACAGTCTGCAGCAAGGGTCTCAGCACCTTCTGACACAAAGTGTAAACTCTGAGGAACACGAAGAAGCTTCAGCACAGTGTGCAATCACCAACATGTGTTTGATGACCCTATGAATAAGGACTTGATGGGTAATGATACATAGTAGCATGGTCCTTTCCTATCAATTTCATAATTTTGATTTCTATAAAAATTCTTTGAGCACCCCTTTGGGATGGAGTAGGTCATGCTGGCTTGGAAGCTCACTTTGCAACGAGATATAAAGACTAGCAAGATGTTGTTTCTGCCTTTAACACTTGTAGCCTGTGAGACAGACAGATAAGTAGAACATAACTACCATCCAAATATGATAGCGGTGTGTTGACAAAGCAAGGGGAGAGTGGTGGGGAGTGGTGGAGCAAAGACGCCTTTGGCTCAGTCTGGGAAGGCTTGGGGAAACTGCTCTAAGGAAAGTGATGGATGATTGGCACCCTCGAAGGGCATCCAGGTAGGGAAAGCAACATGGACAAAGGAAGGCAGGATATTGTGCAAAGAGCTTTGTGGGAACTGAACCTTAAAGGTTCCTGAAGAGGCAGAGTGAGAGACAATGTTGCAAATTCAACACAGAAGGGCCTTGGATATTAAGGCTAGGAAGTCTGGGCTTTGTTCTGAAAAGGATAATATGATTGACTATACTTGTTTTTGCAAAGATGATTCTGGTGGCAGGACTGATGACTGTTTGGGGGGCAGCGTGAAACTGCGGGAATAGGGTCCGTGAGGGGGCTCCAACCAAAATCTAGGGAAAGGGGATGAGGATCTAAACGAGCTCATGGCGGTAGCAGTGTAAGTAGCATGTATAATGAATCCTACATTCGATAAGTAGAACTGACAGAATTTGATAACGAAGCAGACAGGAGGTGAAGGAGAAAAATGAGCTGAGGATGACACCCATGATTCTGTCTGCGGTGCCATTTCAAGATACAGGAAAAGGTTTCAGGCTTAAAAAGTAGGTCATGTTGGCTTGGAAGTTCACTCTGGTGGAAATGTGAAATAAGCAGTAGAAATATATGGCCCACTAGTTTCGTAGAGGGTCTGGGTTGGGACCATGTAATTAGGAGTCATCAGAATACGGTGGTAGCCGAAGACAAGGCTATGAATGAGCGCATCCAGCTTGCAGAGTGAGGAAATACTGGACTAGAAGACGGAACCAGGAAATGCTGAATTCATGGTATGAGTGGAGGAACAAATCCACAAAGGAAATAGATGTGTAAATTGAGAGAAACTTATCTACCTGGAAGGGAAGTGATGGCCACCAAAGGAAGAGTTCCAGCAAGAAAGGGTTACTTTGTCAGTGGCCCCAGATGCATGTGAAACATGGTGAGGGCTGGACGTATTCATCTGGTTTGATAGGTAAAAAGTTTTGGTGACACTAGCTATAGGAATTTCAGTGGAAGGGGATGTTAGAAAAATCACTTTTTCAAGTCTTTATAAAACCTGACTTAACTCCTAGTAGACTAATCTCATTTGTTTCCCATCGTTTCTTTCAGGAAAGTAATTTGATTTATTCATTTGATTTGGAAAAAAGAAAAAAAATCCCTCGTCACACATGCAATGGCCATTAGTGACTCAGAAGGTATTTTGTGCCCTACACTGGAAATTGATGCAACATTGTAAACTGACTACAACTCAAAAAAAAAAAAAAAAAAAAGATATTCTGGGATGCTTAAAGGCATACAACCAGGCAAAGGACTTTCCAGTCTTCTGATACTGATGATACACTGGCTAACCAAGACCAAGAAGAAAGATATGGTTAAAAATGTCAAAGCATTGACCTGAATAGATTTTCTTTTTTTTTTTTAACAAATAGAAGAATCAAGAATAAGTATATAAAAAGGAAATACTGCCCCCAAACCTCTCTGTCACATCAACTCTGCTACAATGTATTAATATACAGGGTGGAGATATTGAAAGATGAAATTGGACTGGGGATAAACACTTACTCAATTTCCAAACCCTATCCGGACTTTCAAGACCTTCCTTGATCAGCCTGTAACATATGCCTCTACATTTATTTTCTGCCATTCTCCCCAATATAAATTTATTGTCAGTTTTTTTTTTAATACTTGAAACCCCTAGGAGGCCAGTACTTATTGTAGTATTGTTTGAGAAACCATATGCACAAATGTATTTTCTCAATCAGCAGCTATTAAAAGTTTTAATTATGATGCTGTAGGGGAAGATATGATAACATATTTTATGTTATTAAGGGACCCTCACACTTGAAAAGATTGAGAACCATGCTTAGGCTGCTCTCATTCATATTTACCAAATCTGTCTCATAATTTCCTTTTTATTACACCACCAGCCACACTATTCTTTCTATCCGGAATGCTTCCTCTTCTTATCATGATTTATCAAAGCCTCATTCTTCTTTCACGGTATACTTTAACTGACACCTTGTCTCTGAAGCCTTCTCTTGTCCCTGATACCAAAAATGTTCTTCTGGCCCCCTTTTATAAAAAAATATCTGCATCTAATGTCACTTTCACATACCTCTACAGTTGACCCATGAACAACACGGGTTTGAACCGCATGAGTCCACTCACACAGGGTTTTTTTCAGCACTACAGCACTACATGATCTGCAGTTGCTTGACTGGGTGACTCTGCTGATGCAGACCTGGGCTGACTGTAGAGTTACGAATGGATTCCTGACTGCTCAGAGGGTCGATGCTCCCAGCTCCCGAGTTTTACTAGGGTCAACTGTATAGCTGTGTATCTCATCTATTCCATTGGACTGAATGTTCCTTAACAGAACGAATATTGCTTGGTCTTTTTTCAAACTTAGCAAATACTGTGTTGCTTTAAGTTTCAAATAAGAAAATACTACCCACTGAAGTTACAGTTAAAAGACAATGTAAAACCATTCATCCATAGATGCAACATGTCAGATGCAATGTGTCCTAAGAGATCATTTATAAATGTACCGTCCTGAGGCTAAAGCATCTTGCAAGTCTCCTTGTATAGAAACAAAGATATCTCTGAAATATTATGGGAAAGATGTCAGATAAGCTACAATTGCTGTAACAGGTCTAAGATAGGAGAAGAGCATAGACAAAGATGAAACGAGGAAGCCCAGACCGGGCAACGGTAATCCTCTTGGGGACCTGCAGATGCACACTTTGGGGCCCTCGTGCATGCTGTCACCTTGGTTATGATTATCATTCTGCATCTAACCTTTTTCTTTTTTCTCTGAGAAATGTTAAAATTATCCTTCTCTTGGCAAACTTAAAGGGCTTTGGTTTATTTGGATAAACATATGTAACCTACAGATTTTAGGTCTTAAACACTTATTATGTACAGTGTTTTAACCTCAAAACTCTACAGGTCTGCTATTCAAATGAGCTAAACCAGATAATGTTTGACCTTGTGAAGAAGTGTCCCTATTTAGTTTAGGACCATCATTCCTTTCCCCAGATGTTCGAGGCAGATTTCTCTCCATCAAGGCCTCAGAGGGCCTGAAATCTGCATCTGATCTTGAGCTGACTTCCAACTACAGTCTCCTACTGTGAAAGAATGGCGTGATCTGTCATGTTTTTCTAGCAGTATCTTTTTTTTTTTGCACTATAAATAAGTAAGCCGACATCCTGGCTATTAGTAAGCTTCATTTAACAAAGTCCATCTTTCACAGACCAACAATGTGAGTGAATGGATAAAATAAGGTTCTCTTACGTGCAAAACTAATGCCCAGATGCTAGGATGTGCTGCACCAAAATCCATTCACATCATCAACCCAGCCTTCTGGCTTCTCTTTCTAACACGACTGTTTAATTGTTAGGTCTTGCACACAGGAAGTATGCAACAGACATTTGTTGAGTGAATCAAGGGAATAAAAACTACTCTGAATATTTGTAATAACTTACGGTGAAAGAGAACATGCAAACAAATACATGTATGTTCATGTATGACTGGAGCATTATGCTGTACACCAGAAACTGACACAACATTGTACACTGACTATAAACTTCAATAAAAAATACACATGCAGAAAAAAAACCTACTCTTGTTTATAGTCAACTAAAAGTTTCTGAGTAGGTAATGATATCAGGTTACTTTATACACACACGTCCCTCTAGATCCTTTCACAGAGGTCAATACAGTCACTCTGGTCCATTGACCCTTTTCATTATTCATTCTGTTAGAGTTACTCCTAGAATTCAGACCATGAAAATATGGTTTAAAAGACTGTGGGCAACACCATACTTCGATAATCTTAGCACTTCCCTTATTACACAGTTAGTGAAAACAGTACATGTAGTTCTGGTAAAGCCATCATTTTTGTTCACTTACACACAAACTACACTCTGCAATATTAAAAAAAAAGTTGCCACCAAACACCATGTAAAAATTTGCTGTCACTCTTTTTGAGGGTGTGTGTGGGTCAAAAATCTAGACAGATAATAGTGTTTCAGCTTAAGACGCTCACTTAGCATTTTTCCAAATTTCCATAAATTATTTTTGAAGCTGTAACTGGTTATTTCCTAACTTTGCCAACTGATAATAGAATCTTTTTAAACAATAGAGAATGTACAAAATGCAAACAAAAGAAATATGAACCAAATCAACAAAAATCAAAGAAACAACCTTTTCCAATAATAGAAAACCAGAAAAGTTATACATATGTAAACACTCATATTTTTAAATAGAAAAAGGTCATCAATGCTACAGTAGTATTTTAATTTAATAAAGGTCTATCAAATTTGCTAACCAGTTTACAGTAACTTAAAAAAAAATTCAGAACTTTTACAAAGGAAAAAATATTACCTGCCCAAGGCCTTTCAGCAAGAGTGAAGCTAATTAAGAACCTGGGCATTTTGATTTTCTATAGTGAAGCTAATTAAGAACCTGGGCATTTTGATTTTCTATAAAATTACTTTAACTTCATTAAAATAGTGAAATTTATTAACTTATCTCTACATGTATTTTTAAAAGATTAAAGAAACTGGAATCTATTTTTCTTTCTGTCTCATGTAAACTTGGATTTTCAATAACAATTCATCTATTGTATTTCAAACCTTTCAGGCAGAATAATAACTGAGAAATAATATTAAGGCAAATTGGGAAATGAATTCTCTTTTAAAAAGACCATTAAATTTTCTTAAAGACTAAAATGACATAAGATGTTTAATTCTTGATCAGATATTGGGAAAACTAAACTGGTCTAAAGGAGTATGAGGATATTATCGGTGTAAAGGGAACGTAATTTTTAAAAATGTCCTATTTCTAATTACGAGATTAATGTCTCCACAAGTCACTGCTGCCCACCCATGTATCCTCTTGGCTTTGCAGCCTTAGGTTTGGGCAGGTAAGAACTGCATTCCTGTAATCCTTTCGATAACCTGGCTGCTATGGAGCTGTGCTGAGAGGAAAAATAGCTTATAAAGTGACTGAAATCCTTTCCTGATGATATAATCCAAGCCTCACTGTCTGGGTATAAATCAGAGAAAATAGCAGTGGGGGTTTCTCTATGTCCAAATTATTTGTTCATTTATGTTTAGGAATTTTATTTCTTAATTGACTTTAGACACCCTGCTATATACCCTGAATATCATTTTTATTTGTTAGATGCATTTAGTTTTGCCTTCAACCGTTTGAGGTTGGTTAAATTAGAATCTGGAATGTACTAGACATTTTTAAGAAGATGGTCAGTTTGTCTTTTTCTGAACCACTCTATTATCGGTGGTTGAACACATAAGCGTACGCTGTTCCTCAACTGTCTCAAGTGTGTAATTCTTATTTCATCAACAAGACTCAAAGTGTTAGCTATGTTTTTTTGTATTTCCGTAGTACACAGTAGGGTCCTAGACAAGTAACAGATAATACAGGGTCCTAGATAAATATTTTGAACTGCTGAAATATATCTTGTTTACACTATATTTAATTTATTGCACAGACTTGTTTTATATATTCACTAGAATAAAACCACAGTAAAGTGTTCATTGCATGCTATTATATACAAATTATTATTACCTGGCAGTGATTTAGACCACTTGACTACTGAAAGGAGTTGCCTCTCGCAGAGCTGATTCAGACTGGTCAGTAAGGAACTGGAGGTGTCAGGTTTGGTGTTGTCATGTCCCGCATAGACCACGTCTGGTTCAATGCTCATGAGCAGGTTGATTAGTGGGGGGACCAACTGTAAGTCTTGATTTGGTGAAAAAGTGATTCTCTGGCTTTCATTTGGAATGCTCACTGGCTGTGGGAGAGCAACAGCATCCAGGGCTCTCATAACTCTAACTTTATTAAACTTTTTAAACTTTCGACCTACAGAGAAAAAAAAAAAAAGACGACGAAAAGAAGGTCATTTAAACACATATCGACTAAATATTTCAGCAGAGAATTATTTTCTTAAGTCTTAAAATTGTATCATTGCAGGTTTTAGCATCAATCTAGTAAAATCAGATCAAATAAGTGAAAATGTTAGGTCTCCGACTTGGATTAAAGAATGAATTAACATAGGTATTCACTGGGGTGGGGTGTGGGTAATTATACCAGATGCAATGCAGGGTTACGGAGCTTTGCAGCAACATGTAGAGAAGACAAATGGCTTTTAGGAGAGACTAAGCTCTGTACTGGTCAATATTCTGACAGGATTGCTTTCCCAAAGCTAACGCTACAGACTACATTCATTAAAACACAGCTTTTAGTAAATGTTGAATTTTCTTTGGTAAGGTAGCAGGATATAAGATTAACATACAGCAATCAGTTGCATTTCTTAACACTAACAATGAAATATTAGAAAAAGAAAGTAAAGAAAAAAAATTCCTTTTAAAATTGCATTAAAAACAATAAAATACTTAGGAATAAATCTAACCAAGGGGATGAAAGACTGATATACAGAGAACTACAAACCACTGATTAAGTAAATTAGAGATGGCTTAAAGAAATGGAAAGATACCCCATGCTCTTGGATTCAAGAATCCAAAACTGTCAGAATGGCCACGCTACCCAAAGCAATATACAGATTTAATGTGAATCCTATCAAATTACCCATGACATTTTTCACAGAACTAGAACAAATAATCCTCAAATTTATACAGAATCACGAAAGACCCAGAATTGCCAAAGCAATACTGAAGAAAAAAAAAAAAATAACGCTTCCAGACTTCAGACAATACTACAGAGCTACAGTAATCAAAACAGCATGGTACTGGCACAAAAATAGACATAGAGAGCAGAATAGCAGGAACAGAATAGAGAGCCCAGAAATAAACCTACAGACACACAGTCAATTAATCTTTGACAAAGAAGGCAAGAATATAAAGTGGAGAAAAGACAGTCTCTTCAGCAAGTGGTGTCCAGTGATAACTGGACAGCAGTATATAAAACAATGAAGTTAGAACACTCCCTCACACCATGCACAACAATAAACTTAAAATAGCTTAAATATAAGACAAGACATGATAAACCTGCTAGAAGATAACATAGGCAAAACATTTTCTGACATAAATCTTATGTCTCATAGAGCAATGTTCTCCTAGAGCAATCTACCCAGGCAATAGAAATAAAAGCAAAAATAAACAAATGGGACCTAATTAAACTTATAAGCTTTTGCACAGCAAAGGAAACTATAAGCAAAATAAAAAAGACAACCTATGGAATGGGAGAAGATATTTGAAAAAGATGAGACTGACAAGAGCTTAATTTCCAAAGTATATAAACACTGCATACAACTTAAAAACAAAAAAAACCAAACAAGCCAATCCAAAAATGGGCAGAAGACCTAAACAAGCAATTCTCCAGTGAAGACATACAAATGGCCAATAGGCACATGAAAAAATGCTCAATATCACTGATTATCAGAGAAAGGCAAATCAAAACTACAATGAGGTATCTATCGCATTACACCAATCAGAATGGCCATCATTCAAAAGTCCACAAATGATAAGTGCTGGAGAGGGTGTGGAGAAAAGGGAACCCTCCTACACTGTTGGTGGGAATGAAATTTGGTGCAGCCATTATGGAAAACACTATATGGAGATACCTAAAAAACTAAAAATAGACTTACCACATGATACAGCAACCCCACTCCTGGGCATCTATCTGGAAGGAACTTTAATTCAAAAAGATACATGCACCCAAATGTTCATGGCAACACTATACACAACAGCCAAGACATGGAAACAACCTAAATGTCCATTTATATATTTATACAATGGAATACTACTCAGCCATAAAAAGAATAAAGTAATGCCATTTGCAGCAACATGGATAGACCTTGAGATCATCATTCTTTTGGAGTAAGCCAGAAGGAGAAAGAAAAATACCATATGGTATCACTCATATGTGGAATCTAAAAAAAAAAGAAGAAGAAAAAAGAGGACACTAATGAACTCATCTACAAAACAGATAGACTCGCAAACATAGTAAACAATCTTATGGTTACCAGGGGAAAGAGGGTGGGAAGGGATAAATTTGGGAGTTTGAGATTTGAAAATGTTAACCACTATATATAAAAATAGATAAAAAACAAATTTCTTCTGTATAGTACAAGGAACTATATTAGTTTCTAGTAATAACGTTTAATGAAAAAGAATATGAAAATGAATATATGTATATATATGCACAACTGGGACACTATACTGTACATCAGAAATTGATACTTTGTAACTGATTATATACTTCAATTAAAAGAAGAGAATCTGTTAAAAGATAAGCATCTACATATGCAACTCCCACAAAATCTTATACACAATTACAGTGGACTCATGATCATGTGAAATTCTTGAAATCAATACATGGACTACTATGAAATCTAAGGATCCAAAATTAAGAATCCCATTTCTAAACTAAGGGTGGGTAGCATTTATACCCTGTGCTGGTCAGGGCACATCTGTATTTCTGGGACAATCTCGAGAATTTCTACTTCGCTGAATTGTGATGTGTTAGGAAGAAAAACAGTCGGACAGTGAGATCAGTAAAAATCTGCCTCACAAGGAGTGTTTGAAAGAGATCCTAATCACCAAAACCCAAGCAAATAAACAAACACAGGCTTCTACAGTCATATATGTTCAAGCAATAGTGTATGAGAAAAATTACAGTGATAGCCTTCCCTTACTTGGGACTGTGCCACAGAACCTCTAATACACTGTACGAATAAATCTCTAAAGAGAATAATATTAGTATCTAGTGTTTTCCAAGAATATCTGGCCTTTTTACTTGATGAAAAACCTGCTAGAATCTCATGGAATTAACAGTTTGGAAAACACTACTTTAGAATATTTTTCTCTATGAGGTTTGCATATGGGATCAAGTTTGTGAAAATTTAAGAGGACATCTAACTGGAGAAGATTTTCTTTGCAGTCAGTTTACCATACTGGTACCCCTGTACCCTGCCTTCTCTTCTGTTACAATGCATGACCTGCCTGTGCTGCTATCATTTCAGCGTGAAATATTATTCCTTCTCATCTATTCAAGGACTTTCCTCTGAAGTTATCTGCCCTCTTGTCCGCATCCTCTAATGGTCCCTCTCGTACAAAATCCATCCCATTCACTCCTTTTCTTCTCCTCCCATTTTCCCTTAAACCCATTCCAGTCAGGTTTTTCTTCTCCCTACTCCAGTAAATTGTTCTTGGCAAGCACACTAATGCTTTTCACTGGTCAAAACACAATGGTCAATACTCACTACTTATCTTAATCAAACTGTCAGTGGTACTTGACACAACTGATCATTTCCTTCTTCCTGTAAGACTCTATTCTCTTGGCTTCCACATACCTCACCCTTGTGGCCACCTCTTTAGTCTCTCTGGCTTGTGCTCAACATCTTCTTAACTCCTAATCTTAGAGTTCCAGAGCTCAGTCCTCAGACTTCTCTTATATAGCTACACTCTCTTTTTAGGTATTTGCATCTACTCTTATATCTTTAATTTCATGTTGATATGGAATGTTTACAATTTTATAACTCTTGCCTCAACTTTTTCTGAGAACTCTAGACTCAGCTATCTAGCTGTCTAGTCAGTATCACCACTTACATGTCCAATAACTCCCCCCAAAACGTAATACGTTTAAAGCAAAACTTTGATGCACTCGCCCCCAAACTTCAGCTTCCATTTTTTCAACTCCATTTACACACTTGCTTTGACAAAAACTCTGATATAACCCTTGATACCTCACTTATTCTCTCACTTCATATCTAATTCATCAGCAAATCTTAGTGGATTACCATGAAAGTGTAACCTGAATCCAGTCATTTCTCCCCATTTCCACTGCTCCCGCCATCGCTGAAGCCGCCATCATCAGAGCTGTACTATTGCAACGTGTGTCGGCTGGTCGCCCAGCTTTCATCTTTGTGCCTCCACAGTCTATTCTCTACCCAGATGAATGAGCCTTTAAAACTTCAGTCAGATTATTTCACTCCTTGCTCAATACTCTCAGTGACTTCTCATCCTACTTAGAATGAAATCCAAGTTTTCTTAAATCAATCAGCTGTTGATGTGTACTCGTGTTGTTTCCATGTCTTGGCTATTGCAAATACTGTTGCCATGAACATTTAGAATGCATGTATCTTTTCAAAGTAGAGTTTTTGCCTTCTGACAAGAGGATAATATTAAAAATACACAAACAGCTCATACTACTCAATATCAAAAAACCAAACAACCCAATCAAAACATGGGCAAAAGACCTACATAGACATTTCTCCAAAGAAGACACACAGATCACCAACAGGCACATGAAAAGATGCTCAGCATCGCTAGTTATTAGAGAAAAGCAAATCAAAATCACAATGAGGCGTATCACCTCACACCTATCAGAATGGCCATCATCAAAAGGTCTACAAATAATAAATGCTGGGGAGGGTGTGGAGAAAAGGGAACCTTTCTACCCTGTTGGTGGGAATGTAAATTGGTGAAGACACTATGGAGAACAGTATGGAAGTTATTTAAAAAACTGAAAATAGAGTTATCATATGATCCGGCAATGTCACTCCTGGGCATATATTCAGAGGGAAACTTAATTCAAAAAGGCACATGTACCTCAATGTTCATAGCAGTACTATTTATAATAGCCAAGATATGGAAGCAACCTAAGTGTCCATTTACAGATGACTGGATAAAGAAGATGTGGTGTATACACACAATGGAATATTACTCAGCTATAAAAGAAAAATGAAATAATGCCATTTGCAGCAACATGGATGAACCTAGAGACTTATACTAAATGAAATTAGACAGAAAGACAAATATCATATGATATCACTTAGTCATGGAATCTAAAACAATGATCAAATAAACTTATTTACAAAACAGAAACATACTCACAGACAGAAAACAAACTATGGAGGGAGGGTATAGCTCAGTGATAGAGTGCATGTTTAGCATGCACGAGGTCATGAGTTCAATCCCCAGTACCTCCCTTAAATAATAAACAAACAAACAAAAAAACCTAATTACTCCCTCCACAAAACAAAACAAAAAACAAAAATACAAAACAAAACAAAATAAAACAAATCAAACTATGGTTACCAAAGGGGAAAGGGGAGGTGGGGAGGGATAAATTAGGAGTCTGGGATTTATACTACTGTGTATAAAACAGATAAACAACAAGGACCTACTGTCCAGCACAGAGAACTATATTCAGTATCTTATAATAACCTATAATCAAAAAGAATATGAAAAATAATACATATATAAGTGAATCACTTGACTGTACACCTGAAACTAACACAACATTGTAAATCAACTACAGTTCAATAAAAAATTTAAAAAATTTCAACAAATATAGAGAAAATATTGCCTCAAATGAGCAATTGTTAGATAACCAGGAGAATTCTCAGAAAAAAATGATACATGCCAGAACATAGTAGACTATGATTGTTAAGGTGCAGAGGAAAAAAGTCAACTCCAAATCTTACAACCAGCAAAATTTTTACTCAAAAACAAAGCTGAAATAAAGATATTTTTGTGGAAAAAAAACGAGTTTAACAAATTCCCACAGAAGGAACTTATAAAAAATTTATTTCAAAAATAAGGAAACTGAATGCAGAACTGAATTGGGAAAAAATTGAGCAAACAAACAGGTAAACATGGAAGAAAATCTATTAGACTGAATAAAATAATAATGACTATTATTTCTAGGTTGTGTTCTGAAATGAGTGCAGTTCACTTTGCTGTGGCCTCTTTTTTTGCTGCTTGTTTTCATTTCTGGTAGATTGTTTATATTGAGTGGAGGACAAAATGTACTCGTGTGACGGTACAGGACTTGCTGCATAGAAGCAGAGGAAGAATATTATGTTGGATACTGAAATGTAAGGTATACGGCAGTCAGAAAGCTTTCTGAGAATCAAGTGGGGAAATAGAGGGTAAAGATCAGCAGACAATTAAGTAATGGTGCAAATCCTTTGACATTATGAGGATCATAATACGCATCATTATAGTCTGGGTGGACTTGCAGGCAACCATCCCAATCACGGCTGTGAAACATGATGTCTAGACACATGTTACTACTTTGGATACATAAAGGACGATGCTGCTGGAACCAGTCCACTGGGACTAGGCTCTCACAACCCCTTATAGCATTGATTTAGCTTGCTTTTCCTTTTTCAGCAGCCACCTCTACTTCCCATATCAAAATACTTCAAAAAACAGTAGATAATAGGAAATATAAAATTAAAGTATGTATTTACCAAACAAGTATATTAGAGTTGAATTTTTTAAAGAGTAAATGCCTCCATCTTTCAAACAAGTCAGATTGCAAATGGACAATCATTATATCCCTCAATCTTGACTTTTTACTGAGTCTAGAGAATACAAGATACTGACAGATACAATTGAACGCTTTGGGCTGGAAGTCATAAAAGCAGGCCCCACAAATTCCCATAAAACTTTAAGCAAAGAAGTGAGAATGAACCCTCTAAGGAACATTTCGATCAAGTGTGTATGGGGTGGTGTTTAGGGTGAACAAGCAGGCAGTGACCAGCGTACATTATTTAGCTACAGGTTTCAGTGCAGTGAAGTGAAGGAACAGTGGGAGAGGTACTGTCTCTGAGGGGTGCTGATTCAAAGACCAGGGTTTGGGTGAAAAAGGAGATGCTCTTAAGAGGGAGACTGTGAGAGTCTAAAGAGGTAGGTGGCAGGCATTACCCACAGCAAATCCTGCCTTTGTTGGTGCAAATGATATTATTTTTTATAGTCTATGCCCATTAAATGCATAGAGTAGGCTTCTATACTTCCCAAAAAGGTACTGTTCAGTGTCCCAAATTCAAGAATTATGGAATTCCTCAGGAAAGAAATTGAGGTTTTGTTGGCTTCAAGTGTAGAATGAGGGAAAAAAAAGAGGAAAAAAAGCCCATTTTACCATACAATTGTACGCTGCAGCCCAGAAAGTCATTCTCTTTGCATAGAGAATGAGGCCAATCTAGGTGTAGGAGGTAAGAGAGAAACTGGCTTTCTAACATAACCTTTTAAAATTTGAGGATAAGGCTCTTGACCAAAAAAGACAAAATAAAACAAAACAAACCTATAAAAAATTGTCTCCAGCTTAAAAAAAATCAGCAAACATAACTATGCATTTAATCACTCCCTTACGTAGAAAGCCACTTGTTTTTGAGAGAGTTGATTACCTTTATAATAGTTGAGCATTTTTACCACAAATGCAAAATCCAGAGGTGAATTCATTTCAGAAATTTTTTTTGTGAGTCATTACACAAAAATGTTTTCTAAAGGAAAGAAGTTAGAAGCAGAACCATCCTTCAGAGTCTGTCTCTCCTACTTAGTACTGTACAGCAATGAACAAAATGTAAAAGTTCACTGTGACCTGGTGAAGGTAAGGGAAGTGAGTCATTTAAAACAAGAATCATATGCAACTTAGAGACCCAACAATTCAAACCGAATTCTCATAAGCACAACATAGCTGCTGAAGAAAATGAGAATAGCTTGCAAATCAATGTCATGACATGACAAAAACATCAATATCTCTGATCTCTGACAGTCTACCATAAGATTTTATTAACTCCTAAAAGTTTTCCAATGTTTTCTTTTTTAAATTGAGATATAATTGACATGTAACATTATACTAGTTTTAGATGTACCACATAATGGTTCAGTATTTGTGTATATTGTGAAATGATCACTGCAATAAATCTAGTTACTACCCGTCCCACATATAGTTACTAGAATTTCTTTTTTGTGATGAGAACTTTTAAGAGCCACTGTCTTAACATCTTTAACATAGACAATATAGTAGTATCAGCCATCATTACCATGCTGTACATCTCCATGACTTATTTATTTTATAACCTGAAGTTTGTAACTTTTGGCCATCTTTACTCATTTCACCCTCCTCTAGCCTCTGCCTCTGGCAACCAGCAATACGTTTTTTGTATCTTTGAGTTAGCTTTTTTTTTTTTTAGATTCCACAGTTTTCCAAAGAAGACATACAGATGGCCATGAAAAGATGCTCAACATCACTAATATCAGAGAACTGCAAATCAAAATCACAATGAGATAATACCTCACACCTAGCAGGATGGCTATCATCAAAAGGACAAGAAAGTGTTGGCGAGAATGTTAAGAAAAGGGAAACCTCATGCACTGTTTGTAGAAATGTAAACTGGTGTACCCACTATGGAAGATAGAGGTTCCTCGAAACAATTAAAAATAGAAGCACCATAAGATCCAGCAATGCCACTTCTGGGTATTTATCCCAATAAAATTAAAATACTAACTCAAAAAGATACATGCACCCCTATGTTCACTGCAGCATTATTTAAAATAGTCAATGTTCTCTTTAGTTTCGTCTTTTGTTATTCATGCTGTGATGCCCCCTAACCAGCTGGGAGGTGAATGGGGACAGAAGGGGAGCTTCTGAGGCTCGGAGGGGAAAGAGGCAGCCGCCTGGCAGACAGAACTAGGAGAAGCTGGCACAGGGGGTCCCTGCGATCCCCAGCCCTAGATGTGAGCCAGCAGGGACAGGCTGGGACTGGCTGCTGGAGATCAGTGATGAGCCTGGGTAGAGATATCAAAACCAGACAAAGACACTACCAAAAAAGAAAATTACAGACCAATATCACTGATGAACATAGATGCAAAAATCCTCAACAAAATATTAGCAAACAGAATCTAACAACACAAAAAAGATTATACTCTGTAATCAACTTGGGTTCATCCCAAGGACACAAGGATGGTTCAATATATGCAACTCAATCAACGTGATACACCAAATCAACAAGCGAAAGGACAAAAATCACATGATCCTCTCAATGGCTGCAGAAAAAGCGCCTGATAAAATTCAACACCCATTTATGATAAAAATTCTAACCAAACTGGGTATAGAGGGAACATATCTCAACATAATAAAAGCTATTTATGACAATCTTACAGGCAGCATAATACTCAATGGTGAAAAGTTGAAAGCCTTCCAGCTAAAATGCGGAACAAGACAAGGATGCCCACTCTCACCACTTCTACTCAATGTAGTATTAGAAGGACTAGCCACAGCAATAAGACAAGTAAAATAAATAAAAGGGATCCAGATTGGAAGGGAAGAGGTAAAATTGTTACTATATGCAGATGGCATTATACTCTACAGAGAAGATCCTAAACACTCTACACAAAAACTACTAGAACTGATAAACAAATTCAGCAAGGTAGCAGGATACAAGATCAACATACAGAAATCTGTTGCATTTCCTTATACTACCAAGGAAATACCAGTAAGAGAAAGAAAAAAAAATCCTATTTAAAATTGTATCAAAAAATAAAACCTAGGCATAAACCTGACCACAGAGGTGAATGACTTATATGCTGAGAACTTTGATAAAGGAAAACACTGATAAAGGAAATTGAAGATTCAAAGAGTGGAAATATATCCCATGTTCCTGGATTGGAAGAATTAATACTGTTGAAATGGCCACACTACCCAAAGTAATCTTTAGGGACAATCTACGTGGACAATGATAACTACCTGCTTGTCTTTCTGCCTATTTCTCATTCTAATCTCTGGAGCTGGGTCCATTTGGTTCTGAATTCAGCTCTGCCCAATAATGGAACCAATTATGCCCTTAAGCAGAAGAAATATAAGGAAACTGCAGTCAATTACAACAGCAGAGCAGTCTTGCTGCTGACCCATCTCTGATGCTACTTTAGTCTGTGTCCCTGGAATGGAATCCTCTCCTTTCATCCCAGTTCTGAGTCCTCCCTTAAGTTCTCTTCTTGTTACTTCGTTTCTTACTGAGCATCTGTCTTATTGCTGGCTGGGAACCACATCTCTCCTCTGAATGAACCCCAGCTTCTCAGTGACCAGGTGTCTCCACATTTTTACTTGGTCTACTTCAAATCACTTTTCCATTATAACAGTAAGACCATAAAATAAATGCACCTACGGAACGGAGGACTGCCTCAAGGGCTAGCACCCTTCCTCAAAGTGAAAAACACCACCTTAGACTTCATCCCCTTTTCCTCTGCCAAATACCCTTTCTGTGTCCTGGAAATGACTCTGGATGGACTTCGTGTTCAAGAATGCATAGACACCTGTAATTCAAATGACTTCAAAATATCAGTCACAAATATTTAATGAGCACATCTTAAACAAGTACTTTGGAGCTGAAAACACTAAAATGAAGTTCCTGCTTGCAAATGACTAATCTTGGATAAGGAGAAAATCCTTGAATGGGATACCAGTACATAAACAGTTATAAAACAACAAGGTAAGTACTACAATGAAGGTAGATAAGATATGAGGGGAAAGGAGAGAGAAAGCGAATTCCCTGTGCCTTACATGGGCTGGGATGGGAGTAGGGTGGCTGGATCTCATCACCTCCACTTTGGTCAGTGTTCCGTTGTAAGGGTAGACATGCTGAAGTAAGCACCGTCAGGGTAAGGGCCGGTGCAGGCTGGCTCAAGGGCTTTCAACCGCCCCAGGTATAAAGACCACTGCACCAAACTCTGTCGCCACAGAACCTCTCCGCCTGCAGCGACTGGGGAGGTGGGAAGATTTCACACACGGAAGAATGACACTTGAACTTAATATGAGGGATATGTAAAAGTCCACAAGGAGTGAAAGGAGAATGGTGCGGGCAAAAGCAAAACGCGTGCAAAGACAGGTGACAGTGGGTGACTGCAGGGTAGGACTCCCGAAGGCCCGGGGACAGAGAGCAGCTGCTAGGTGATGAAAGGGCCCGGGTAGTGCATTTAGAAATTTGGGCTTTGCTCCATGGATGGTCCACGGACCACTTGTTAGAAAGATCACTGGTTCCACTGCACACAGAAGAGAGTTCAACTCCAATCCTAGATCACCCAAGGTAACTTGCAAGCTTCATTTCTTGCTATTCCTGTTATTAATTTGCTTTCCAGAAAAACCATCACTGGAACGCATCATATTTCTCACTGTAAATACCTTCCACTGTAAATACCTTTTTCCTTTTCCACTTACAAAGTTTCTTTTCATTTTTTTTTAAATGGAGGTACTGGGGGTTGAACCCAGGACCTCCTGCATGCTAAGCAGGCACTCTACCCCTGAGCTATACCCTCCCTACGATTCCTTCCTTCTTTGAAAGCCTCCTCTCTGAAGCTCTGGTGGCTCCCTCTGATAGAATTAATCCATTCCTTTGCTGTACTTGCATAATGATGTGTGGTACCTCTGTTAAACCACTTACTGTTCTGTGTAATAATTATTCTACTAGTGATTAGACTGTATCATGCTCATGGGCAGCAGAGACGGAACTAAGCAGGGTGCTTAACACAGTGGGCATTCAAAAATGTTGGCCTCATACACTCCTTCTCAGAAGGTACCACATACCATTTATGGCACATGAGCTGTTTTAGGTGGTACCCTGAATGTATATTTAAACAGTTGTAAATGTCTTAAACGTGTTTTAGAAAAATTGTAACTACCACATCAGACTCCGAATTTCAGGGATGTTATTGCCAGAAAGGGCTAAATGAAATGAAAATATTAGTCAGAGTAAAGGGTTTAGGAGTGGCTCCCTCCCTGGTACTCCCCATTAACTGACCCTGCCTGACGGGTTCCACAGCCCTTCCCATCACTTGACATGTATACTTACTGCTCCTCCCCGAGAAGGAAAGCGCCATGAGGACAGGCATTTGGCTGCTGTACTCTCAGAACTTACAACAATCCCTGGTAAGTGCAAGGGCTCAGTATCTAGTTACATAAGGAGAGTGAGGGAGGGAAGTAGAAAGGGAGTGACTGACAGAGAGAGGACGAGATGGAGATTAATGTGCTTCACCAACTCACAGAATCAGCTCTTGAGCTGGAAGGGACTTCAATGCTCTCATTTTACAAAGGGTTGGTGACTTACTCAAGTACAGATAGGCAGCACGTAGCACAGCCTTAACGCCAACCCCTGCCACTTAATGAGAAGTCGGTGAACATCGCATAGGCAATACAGACAAATGGAGGTTTATTACTTCTCTGTAACAAACCTCTATATGCTGGAAATCCTTAATTTAATGAGACAGAATTGATTGCCTCATTCAGACATCAATAACCAAGACAGAAATAAGAAAACCCAGTTTTACAATGTACATATCAGACAGTACATTACTGATGAAAACACCAGCGTTACCTCCAAGGACCATGCCGGCTTGACAACACTTTCTAAGGCGACATGCCGGGCAGTTTTTTCTACGAATTTTATCAACAATGCAGTCATTTCTTCCAGCACACAAATAGTTATGCTGCCCTAAAAAATAAGAAAAAAGTAAAAATTACTTACAGTGTCTAAAGACCGCTAGAAATTCTACACAATGACAACTGCAAAAGAGGACAGGTATACGTTTGCAGGTGCATGACCGTCTCAGCCAGCCTCTTGCTGGACACAGCTGAGGGCTGGCAGTGCTCCGAACTCAATACTTCACCTGAACCTTGAGGAGCCTAAATGAGGTGAACACAGCTTAGAAACCAATTCAAGGACTCCTTCAAAGATCTTCTGTAAAAGATTTCTTTGCCTCTTCTTAACGGAGTCAGCATCGGAATGCCCTTAGACCTTTCTGTCATTTCACGATTAGTTACATGTTGCTAAGTAAGCATTAACATGCTAAGATAGTCAAGCTGTAGTGAAACTTTTTTCTTTTCTGACATATAAAACTTCATGAAAGCAGGTGCAGATAATTAAAAGGAGCCTCTAGAATAGACTTTTTAATAAAACCTATGTGCTTAATTCTTTTGGAAACTCCTGGAGCTAGCACACTCTTTGAGGGTCTCATGAATTTGAACAGCATGTAAAAAAATGTGACTGACTGTACTGACTTTATTGTCTGGTCTGTTCTGGCTACGAATTAGAAAACAGGGTGAACAGAAACAATGATAACAGGAGAACAATTCAAAACAATGAGACGAACTCAATGAAGGAGAGGACAGAAGGATTACAGGAGAAATAAGGGTAAAATATGTGACCCTGGGGTCATTTTGTGCAGAGGAAGGGTATAAATGGTTATACCCTTCAAAAAGTCTGGAATAAGAATTTAATATTCAACAATGATGAATTTAAGTCAAAAACATGTTACATTTAATAAGGCATAGAACAATCTAATTTATTTAGATTGAACAAAAATGAAAAAAAAACATCAGCTTAAACATGTAAATATTAACTAGAAAATTTACTGCTTTGGCACACCTCATTTTCCAATAAATTCCTATAAAACAGACTGTGAGTCTTTTAACATCATCAGCTTACTTATATGTAAGCATAAAAAGTAATTTTAAAAGATTATGGAATCTTCCTACAGTATTTTATATTAGTCGACACTAAAACCAGATCCACTCTTCTGGCCAAAGTTCTTGTAGGAAAGGGACACAGAAATACCTTAAACATTTGCTTAACTGAGCAGGGAAACAGCCACGTCCCAAAGGTAAATGGCAAAAAGGCCACGCCTATGGGATAGGTCATAACGAAGCAGCTCGTTGACCTGGGGTGTTTTTGGAAAAGCACAGAGAAGGCTTTTCTTAAGAATGTATTCCTCCACAAGCTGAAACTCACGTCCTCTCACATACAAGTGCCCACTCTTGTTCAGCAGGAGTCCTGGGCGTCTGGCTTTCCTCCTAATAAAGGGAGGTTATGAAGCTTCACAGCGGTGCCTAAGAAATGTTGCAGCCAGCCAGTTCCAACTAGAGTTGACTAAGATAATTAGGCATGGGGCCCCATCACAACCTCCATACCACAACACTTGGCCAGGACTCAGAGCCACCAGGAAGGCAAGGAATGCAGAAGGAACCACTCCATTACATGTGTCAATCCATCAAGTATCTGGCTATATATAAGATGAACAATGTTCACACCCAAATGTATTGGCTCTGTTGCAACATTATCTGGGAAGTCTGCAAAATATTAAGCTGTGGTGGTTGCAAATCCAACATAAGGTCTACTGCTATCACTTTTCTTCAGACAATAGTCCCAAATTTATATCCTGGCTTCAAAAAACACATCCATGTCCAGACCTACTTGCTTATTCCTCATAAATCACAGATTGATGGCTCAAACTGCACATTGCTGCTGCTCCACAGCCCAACATAATATTGTCATTGTACAACAAGTCTACGAAAAGTCACTCTATTAAACCACTCCATGCATTCTACTTTCTAACACCCTCGCTGTCTACCCACACCTTCACCACCAGGAGTTACGAGACACTTAAGAGTATAAGCTATGGGCTACCACAAACAGGATAAACGGCATAATGGAAAACAACAGAAGCGTTCACCTCCAAAAAAGAGATAATATTTAGATCTCCCTCTTAATATATGCATCATTTGTCCCTGGTGAAACCCGGGGAACTATCATGTGAAGTCTGTAATAGAGCGCCATGTTTACTTCTCCTTGGAAAACCTCTTATTTCCTTTATGGTGGGAAAAGCAAAAGGTGAGTACTAATTACCAGGTCTTTTCTTTTTAATCACACACTCTTTTTTATCTTGTTTATACTCCAGCTGTACTAACATCATTGTACTTGCCCAAATTCTCTCATGTGTTTATGACTCTCCTTTTTCAAATTTATCTGCTTGGTAAACTCTTACTCATCTTTAAAATCTGGTCTTACCTGACTGATCCTAGAAAGGTCTGGATGTTTCATCTGTGTGCCAATGCACATTCAATATATTCCTCTTATAAATGCTGTGTGCCTGATTCCCCTACATTCTGTGAGAATGTAGAAACTAGGTTTTTAGATCCTGGTAATTCCTGTGTCTAATAAAGGTTTGATAATATTTGTTGAATACACATATACCTAATTATATGTATTATTTCATTAATAGTCCTAAATATATTTATACTCAACAATATAAGATCTATAGTAATTTTTCACTTATTGTCATATATAGTAAATTAAAATATCACTTCTTCCAGTTTATTATTTACCACTTTTCAACATTTATTTGTATTATAGAATGCCTTTTATTTCAGTAAACTCCTTGCCTTTTTTTTATTAAAGGAAGGCGCTATTTATTTATTTATTTATTTTTCTGATAGATTGTTTTAGTAAGTTATGGCTTTGGACAGTATTTCATCATACCAGATACCAAGATGAAAATTAATATATATAGTCACTTACGTTCAATTGCCAACTATTCCATACATTTGTTATTTAGTGTTTTTTTTAAACATTTTATATTGATTCATAATCATTTTACAATGTTGTGTCAAATTCCAGTGTAGAGCATAATTTTTCAGTTACGCATTAACATATATATATATTCATTGTCAAATTTTTTTCTTTGTGAGCTACCATAAGATTTTGTGTATATTTCCCTGTGCTATACAGTATAATCTTCTTTATCTCTTCTACAATTTTGAAATCCCGTCTACCCCTTCCCACCCTCCGCCCCCTTGGCAACCACAAGTTTGTATTCTATAAGTCTGTTTCTGTTTTGTTTGTTTGTATTTGTTTTTATTTTTTTTTTAGATTCCACATATGAGCGATCTCATATGGTATTTTTCTTTCTCTTTCTGGCTTACTTCACTTAGAATGACATTCTCCAGGGACATCCATGTTGCTGCAAATGGCGTTATGTTTTCGGTTTTTATGGCTGAGTAGTATTCCATTGTATAAATATACCACTTCTTTTTTTTTTTTCAGTGTCCTAAATTTTATTTATTTATTTTTTTTAACATTTTTATTGATTTATAATCACTTTACAATGTTGTGTCAAATTCCAGTGTTCAGCACAATTTTTCAGTTATTCATGGACATATACACACTCATTGTCACATTTTTTTCTCTGTGAGTTATCATAACATTTTGTGTATATTTCCCTGTGCTATACAGTGTAATCTTGTTTATCTATTCTACAATTTTGAAATCCCAGTCTATCCCTTCCCACCCTCCACCCCCCTGGCAACCACAAGTCTGTATTCTCTGTCTGTGAGCCTATTTCTGTCCTGTATTTATGCTTTGTTTTTGTTTGTTTGTTTTTGTTTTTTAGATTCCACATATGAGCGATCTCATATGGTATTTTTCTTTCTCTTTCTGGCTTACTTCACTTAGAATGACATTCTCCAGGAGCATCCATGTTGCTGCAAATGGCATTATGTTGTCGGTTTTTATGGCTGAGTAGTATTCCATTGTATAAATATACCAACTCTTCTTTATCCAGTCATCCGTTGATGGACATTTAGGCTGTTTCCATGTCTTGGCTATTGTAAATAATGCTGCTATGAACATTGGGGTGCAGGTGTCATCCTGAAGTAGGGTTCCTTCTGGATACAAGCCCAGGAGTGGGATTCCTGGGTCATATGGTAAGTCTATTCCTAGTCTTTTGAGGAATCTCCACACTGTTTTCCATAGTGGCTGCACCAAACTGCATTCCCACCAGCAGTGTAGGAGGGTTCCCCTTTCTCCACATCCTCTCCAGCATTTGTCATTTGTGGATTTTTGAATGATGGCCATTCTGACTGGTGTGAGGTGATACCTCATTGTAGTTTTGATTTGCATGTCTCTGATTATTAGTGATATTGAGCACTTTTTCATGTGCCTTTTGATCATTTGAATGTCTTCCTTGGAGAATTGCTTGTTTAGGTCTTCTGCCCATTTTTGGATTGGGTTGTTTATTTTTTTCTTATTGAGTCGTATGAGCTGCTTATACATTCTGGAGATCAAGGCTTTGTCGGTTTCATTTGCAAAAATTTTCTCCCATTCAGTAGGTTGTCGTTTTGTTTTACTTCTGGTTTCCTTTGCTGTGCAGAAGCTTGTAAGTTTCATTAGGTCCCATTTGTTTATTCTTGCTTTTATTTCTTCTAGGAGAAAATTTTTGAAATGTATGTCAGATAATGTTTTGCCTATGTTTTCCTCTAGGAGGTTTATTGTATCTTGTCATATGATTAAGTCTTTGATCCATTTTCAGTTGATTTTTGTACATGGTGTAAGGGAGTGTTATAGCTTCATTGCTTTACATGCTGCTGTCCAGTTTTCCCAACACCATTTGCTGAAGAGACTATATTTATTCTGTTGTATATTCTTGCCCCCTTTGTCAAAGATGAGTTGACCAAAAGTTTGTGGGTTCATTTCTGGGCTCTCTATTCTGTTCCATTGGTCTATATGTCTGTTTTTGTACCAATACCATGCTGTCTTGATGACTGCAGCTCTATAGTATTGTCTGAAGTCTGAGAGAGTTATTCCTCCAGCCTTTCTTTCTCTTCAGTAATGCTTTGGCAATTCTAGGTCTTTTGTGGTTCCATATAAATTTTATTTTGATTTGTTCTAGTTCTGTGAAATATGTCCTGGGTAATTTGATAGGGATTGCATTAAATCTGTAGATTGCCTTGGGCAGTGTGACCATTTTAACAATATTGATCCTTCCAATCCAGGAGCATGGGATATCTTTCCATTTTTTAAAGTCTTCTTTAATTTCCTTCATCAGTGGTTTATAGTTTTCTGTGTATAATTCTTTCCCCTCCTTGGTTAGATTTATTCCTAGGTATTTGATTACTTTGGGTGCTGTTTTAAAGGGGATTGTTTCTTTACTTTCTTTTTCTGTTGATTCATCGTTAGTGTAAAGAAATGCAACTGATTTTTGAACATTAATCTTGTAACCTGCTACCTTCCTGAATTCTTTGATCAGCTCTGGCAGTTTTTGTGTGGACCTTTTAGGGTTTTCTATATATGGTAACATGTCGTCAGCATATAGTGACACTTTTACCCTCCTTGCCTTTTTGTAGCAGTAAATCATGAATTACATGTAGATCTTTTAACAAGCTTGTTTTTAATACCTACCTTTGCAAAAACAGGGAATTTTTTTATTATCCCTAAAATTTTATGTTTAAATATCTTAAAAAAGGGATTATTGAATGGTTATATTTATATATTATTTCTAATTGGCTTCTATATTTAACATTTTAATATAACTCCAATGTTACTATTTATAAAAGCATGTTCTGTGAAAACAAAAGCACTATTAAAATGCAGTCATTTTATCTGCCTAGTGATGTGTAAAATTTTACATACAAGAAAAATAAAATCCCATTTTTAACTGAGGTACAGTTGATTTACAATACTGTGTTAGTTTCAAGTGTACAGCAAAGTGATTCAGTTTTATATATGTATATTTTTCAGATTATCTTCCATCATAAGTTATTACAAGATACTGAATATAGTTCCTTGTGCTATGTAGTAAAGCCTTGTTGCTTATCTATTTTATGTACAGTAGTTTGTATCTGTTAATCTCATATGTCTTTCTCTGACTATCCATGTTGTTACAAATGGCAATATTTCATTCTTTTTTATGGTATTCCACAGGGTGTGTGTGTGTGTGTATGTATGTGTATATATATACATATATATACATATATATATGTGTATATATATATGTATGTGTGTGTGTATATACACATATATGTGTGTGTGTGTGTGTGTGTGTATATATATATATGTGTGTGTGTGTGTGTATACATCAGCTTCTTAAACAAACAATCTGTTGATGGGTACCTGGGTTGTTTCTGTTTCGTCTACTGTAAACAGTGCTGTTATGAACACTGGGGTGCATGTATCTTTTAAAAATAGAGTTTTCATTTTTTCAGATACATCCTCATGAATGGGACTGCTGGATCCTATGGTAAGTCTATTTTTAGTTTTTTAGGGAACCTCCATACTGTCTTCCATAGTGGTTGTATCAATCTACATTCCCACTAACAGTGTAGGAGGGTTCCCTTTTCTCCACACCCTCTTCAGTATTTATTATTTGCACACTTTTCGATGACAGCCATTCTGACTGGTGTCAAGGCATCCCTCATTGTGGTATTCATTTGCATTTCTCTAATAATTAGCAATTTTGAGCATCTCTTAATGTGTCTTTGGCGATCTGTATGTCTTCTTTAAGGAAATGTCTATTAGAACACTCCTTCACACCGTATACAAAAGTAAACTCAAAATGGTTTAAAGACCTAAATATAAGACACGATACCTTAAAACTCCTAGATACGAACATAGGCAAAACATTCTCTGACATAAATAGTAGCAATATTTTCTTAGATCAGTCTCCCTAGGCAAAACGATTAAAACCAAAAATAAAAAAATAATACCTAATCACACTTACAGGCTTTTGCACAGCAAAGGAAATTATCAACAAAACAAAAAGACAACTTATGAAATGACAGAAAATATTTGCAAACAATGCAACTGACAAGATGTTAATATCCAAAATATAAAACAGCTCATTCAACTCGGTATCCAAAAAAAAAAAAAAAAAAAAACACCAGACAAAAAAATTAAAAAATGAGCAGAAGACCTAAAGTCCAATTTTAATTGAAATGAATCTCTCTAAACTAGAAAAAGATTTACCTTTAAAATAAGAAATCTTTTTTTGTGTGTTGCCTCTCAAGTAGAGCACAAGTCAACACATTTCACTTTGGTTTAAGAGAAGTCACAATTTTTCATGCCTTTTTATGAAAAGGAGAAGGGAATATGTAGGAAAATGACAGGGGAAATGACTATATGCTCAACAGATAAAGGAATAAAGAAGAAAAAGTTGGATCTAAGCCACACACACACAAAAATGTAGGCTTGAAGCAACATGAGCTGGTACACATGGGGTCACTCTTTCCACCACAATCACAAAAATGCTGAATAAACTATGATTGAAGTATAGTGTCAAATTATAGTCAAGGGCAAAACACACAAAAAAGAAAATCTTGCAAGCCAGAAAAAAAGGAAGATGTGAAAGCCAGGGGGGTAAACTTGAGTGAAGTTTGCAGTAATCCAAAAAAAGTTTTAGATGCAGATATAGGACCTAGGATCCAGAAGCTGGGGGTTTAAACCTAGGAAGGCCTGGGATATGTGACATCAAGTCTATGTGGAGCAAGGGGCAGGAACTGAACTTTGCATAAAATGGAGAATCTCAAAAGGCTGTCTTATTCATTTAAAACATGCTGGAAAACAGTACAAAGAATATGCCATCGAAGACACGAGTCTCCAAAACTTTGAGTTGGGAGAGGAGTTTCTCATGACTAAAAAACAAACAAACAAACAAACAAACAAACAAGCAAACAAACATCTTGGTCTTTAAGGGAGGTGATTTTCACTACCCCATGGTGTATAAAACTGCACCATGGAACAAATGCTTGTCTAGGACCAGTGAAATTCCCAGGGTCCTGAGAGAGGCAAATGCAAAACTTATCATGTAAGGACAGGTATGCACATATCCAAAAAAAAATCTGTACAAGAATATTTATAGAAACAGTGTTCATATATAGCCCCAAATTGAAAGCAACCCAAATGATCATTCATGGCATAACATATAAACAAATTCTATTTTATTCATTCAATGCATTAGACAGTAATGAGAATGAATGCCTAGCTCATGCAAAAACATCAATGGACTTCGTAAGTATAATGTTGTGTGAAAGAAATGGACACAGAAAAACACTGTATGATTCTATTAAGTTCCCAAACAGTCAAAAACATCTATGATGTTAGAGGCTGGGATGGTAGTTACCTTTCGGGTGTGGCTGAAAGAGATGCAAGGGAACTCTCGGAAAGCTATGATTCTTTTCAGTTTTTGATCTCGGTGATGGTAACTATTTCATTTACTTAATGATCAATCATTCATTATTAAGCTCTATGCCTTTATTTATTTGTTTATTTATTTATTTTTATGCCTTTAATTAGAGCACTTTTCTGAGAACATCTGTCAATAAAATTTTTCCTTCTTTCTTTTCTAAAATGGTTCCACCTGAGAGAACAGCGTAGAGGCACTGTGAACCAACAGTGGGAGTCTGTGTAGGGCTGACCGCTGGACGTCCAGAGGCTGAGGAGTCCAGAAGAGAAGAGACACATCACCTGCAGTACAGGATTCCAGCTGGGGCTTCCCAGTGAAATATCCCCAAGAATCCCACCAAAGTATCCTGCTAGAGAAACAGTCCACTATATTCATCCACCAAACGCAGAACTCCAGTGACAGTCGTATACGTGCTTTGTACAGCTGTGCAGCTCCCTGCAACCCCTCTCTCCGTGCCTTAGCCGTGAAAAGGTCAAAGTCGGCTGCTAACGGGTCTTCCTTAGTGTGAGCAGGTGAGAAGGAGGCGATCTTGCTCCTTCCTCCCTGCAGGCTTCAGGCCCCACGCAGTGCTGAGCTGGGGCAAAGGAGAAACCCTAAATTAGATGAGTTTGTAATTTTTACCATAATGCTGGCCTGTGGATTTTGATTCTGAAATGAGATTGTTCTTATTAAAAACTCTAGGACTGAACTAAGAGTTCACGCAGAGGATGAAAGAACTAGCACACAGAGTAGGTTGCGTTGTTAGAGGTCATGCGGATACTGATATTTTGAAAAAAAAAAAAAAAGAAGTGTGTGTGTGCATGTATATGTGTATATATGGATGAAACAATTAAGGAATTATTTTAATGTTGCCAGAAATAAAAATGTAAATCAGTGGTTCTCAATGGGAGGCAAAAATTCCCACCCCCACTCTGGGACATTTCACAATGCCTGGGGACAATTTTAGTTTACACAACTGCAGGGTTAGGTGCTACCCAGGAGAGGCCAGGGATATTGATAAACATCCTACAATGCACTGGACAACAAACAATTAACTGGCCCCAAGTGGTAATAGTGCCAAACTTGAGAAACCCTGGTGTTAATTCATGATTGCTCCACTTTTTCAAAAAGACGTATTTTTTAGATGTATTTTTTAGGTCTACTGAAAATGCCCAGAAGCAAAGATAATGGTAGCAGCAGTAAACATTAGGATCTAGACTGATCATCATGTCTAATGTCATTTTGATCCAAAAGGAATCAGGGCTCCTTGGAGAAATGGCTGGTACAGGACTGGGACAGGAAACATTCAAGTTGAGCCTGGGAAACTTTGCTGTGACAGAGTTTGATGTTATTAAACTTGAGAGTTACTCAAATTTGTCAAAGCCACATTGTCCAAAGATAAGACAGTTTGAACATCAAGAATTTAAATGATTAAAACACACTGACTATAGAAAAATACATGAGTACATATGATACATAAGAAAGAAAAGAAGAGAAAGAAACAAAATGAACCCATTGAAAGCTACTGGAGGTTGACAGGGTGAAAACTCATTACTTTGAAAACTGATAATTAAAAAGAAATAATAACGCATCTAATAGGTCTTCCACTATAAATTCTCATATTACCAAGTTGCCTTTTAGAAGACAGAAAAAACTGTTAAAAAAAGCTGTCCACTCTCACCACTCCTATTCGACATAGTCTTGGAAGTCCTAGCCACAGCAATCAGGCAAGAGAGAGAAATAAAAGGGATCCATCTTGGAGAAGAGGTAAAATTGTCACCATATGCAGATGACACGTTACTATATACAGAAAACCCTAAAAGGTCCACACAAAAACTACTAGAGCTGATCGAAGAATTCAGGAAGGTAGCAGGTTACAAGATTAACATACAAAAATCAGTTGCATTTCTTTACACTAGTGATGACTCAACAGAAAAAGAAAGTAAAGAAACAATTCCCTTTAAAACAGCACCCAAAGTAATCAAATACCTAGGAATAAATCTAACCAAGGAGGGGTTATATACAGAGAACTATAAAAGGTTGATTAAGGAAGTTAAAGAAGACCTAAAAAAATGAAAGATATTCCATGCTCCTGGATTGAAAGAAACAATATTGTTAAAATGGTCACACTGCCCAAGGCAATCTACAGATTTAATGCAATCCCTATCAAATTACCCAGGACATATTTCACAGAACTAGAACAAGTCATAATAAAATTTATATGGAACCACAAAAGACCTAGAATTGCCAAAGCATTACTGAAGAAAAAGAAAGAGGCTGGAGGAATAACTCTCTCAGACTTCAGACAATACTATAGAGCTGCAGTCATCAAGACAGCATGGTATTGGTACAAAAACAGACATATAGACCAATGGAACAAAATAGAGAGCCCAGAAATGAACCCACAAACTTTTGGTCCACTAATCTTTGACAAAGGAGGCAAAAATATACAATGGAATAAAGACAGTCTCTTCAGCAAATGGTGTTGGGAAAACTGGACAGCAGCGTGTAATTCAGTGAAGCTAGAACACTCCCTTACACTATACACAAAAATCAACTCAAAATGGATCAAAGACTTAAACGTAAGACAAGATACAATAAACCTCCTAGAAGAAAACATAGGCAAAACATTATCTGACATACATCTCAAAATTGTTCTCCTAGGGCAGTCTACTCAAGCAATAGAAATAAAAGCAAGAGTAAACAAATGGGACCTAATGAAGCAAGCTTCTGCACAGCAACGGAAATTATAAGTAAAACAAAACGACAACCTACAGAATGGGAGAAAATTTTTGCAAATGAAACCGACAAAGGCTTGATCTCCAGAATACATAAGCAGCTCATACGACTTAGTAAGAAAAAAACAAACAACCCGATCCAAAAATGGGCAAAAGACCTAAACAAGCAATTCTCCCAGGGAGAAATACAAATGATCAATAGGCACATGAAGAAATGCTCAATATTACTAATTATCAGAGACATGCAAATCAAAACTACAATGAGGTATCACCTCACACCAGTCAGAATGGCCATCATTCAAAAATCCACAAATGACAAATGCTGGAGAGGATGTGGAGAAAAGGGAACCCTCCTACACTGCTGGTGGGAATGCAGTTTGGTGCAGCCACTGTGGAAAACAGTATGGAATTTCTCAGAAGACTAGGAATAGACTTACCATATGACCCAGGAATCCTGCTCCTGGGCAGACATCCAGAAGGAACCCTACTTCAAAAAGACATCTGCACCCCAATGTTCATAGCAGCACTATTTACAATAGCCTAGACATAGAAACAGCCTAAATGTCCATCAATAGATGACTGGATAAAAAAGAAGTGGTATATTTATACAACGGAATACTACTCAACCATAAAAACTGACAACATAACACCATTTGCAGCAACATGGATGCTCCTGGAGAATGTCATTCTAAGTGAAGTAAGCCAGAAAGAGAAAGAAAAATACCATATGAGATCGCTCATGCGTGGAATCTAAAAAAAAAAAAAAAGAAAGAAAGAATAGAAAAAGATAAATGAACGTAAATACATAACAGAAACAGACTCATAGACATAGAATACAAACTTGTGGTTGCCAGTGGGTAAGGGGGTGGGAAGGGACAGACTGGGAGTTCGAAATTTGTAGATACTGACAGGTATATATAGACTAGATAAACAAGATTATACTGTATAGCACGGGGAAATGTATACAAGATCTTGTGGCAGCTCATGGTGAAAAAGTATGCAACAATGAATATATATATGTTCCTGTATGACTGAAAAATTGTGTTCTACACTGGAAATTGACACATTGTAAACTGACTATAACTCAATAAAATTAAAAAATATATATTCTATAGCTGATGAAATTAGAAGGAATAATAGAAGCAGAGTATCTGCCCCTTTGCAATCTTTAACAAAATGATGACCACTTGTGAAGTCTGAAAAGACAACTAAAAACTCCTCCATTTTCCAATTATGTATCTGTGTGATCCACATTTTCTTCGTATGCTGCAACCAAAACAACATATTGCAACAGATTAAATGTAGATGGAGGTATGAGACACAGCTGCGTTCTATTAAGGCAGACATTAAAATGACATTTAAAAATGTAAAACAACATCACTATTGTCATTAAATTTGTTTTGGTTTGGAAAATTAACTTCTCATGGGCTTGCCATTTTTTAAATGAATTAATAAAAAGTTTAAAAAATTTTTAATTTCAACTCTAATATAACAAATACCGATACATATAATCCATATAAACAAAAACTCTTTGGGCTCTCCATATATTTTAAGCATGCGAAAAGATCATGAGACCAGAATGTTTGAGGACCACTGGTTTGTGTATGACTCGTGTCAAAATATTTAACCTGAATCTAGTCATTTGGAAAAAAATCAGACAAATCCAAACTGTGGGAATTTCTACAACAGCTGGCCTGAATTCCTTAAATATCAATGTCCCAAAAGACATAAAAAAATAATAAGGTAGGAGATCATTTTAAAGACTATAGAGACTTGTTAACCAAATGGAATACATAGTTCCTGATTAGATACTGCATGAAAAAACTATATGGGACATTTTGGGAACAATGGGAAAATCTGAATACTGGCTATACATTAGATAAAATTATTATATCAGTTTAAACTTCGGGATGTGGTAATAATATTGTGGTTATATTCTTCTGGTCCTTAGGAACACATTATGAAATCCTGAGAGGTGAAATAAAAAACCTGTAACTTACTTTCAAAGAGCTGAATACAGATATTCATTTACCAGTATCCTTTCAAATTTCCTAGAAGCCAAAGTATTCCAAAGACACATATAGAATGAGATAAAGGTTTGGACCAGTTGTTTTGTATTAGCCAAACTGGGGCTGGTCATAGTTCTTGACCAGAGTGAAGAGACAGGAGAAGAATGAATATCTGGTAGAGTGTGAAAAAGAGCTGGAGAGTAATGAACCAGTAAGTTTTAAAGTATCTTAATGTAAGATTCAAGGGTTTTTGATTAAAGCGAAGGGAAAAAGGTCGGGTGTGGTGGGGAGAAGGTAGGAAAGAAAATTTCACTGACCCATACTATGGGTAAGTATACTAGGAACTTAACTGGTTTACTTCATGTAATCCTTACTAACACAATAGACATTACATGGGTATTCAGTTTTCTTAAGGGGAAATGGCTAGTCAGATACAAGGGAATACCTAAAGACAGAGTAGACATAAAGAGTCTTGGGCTGGGAACAGAGGGCACAGAAAACGTCGTTTGAGAACAGAGACCTTGTACTGGGCACCAGACAAGAGCATGACACTTGAAAGGGCTGCTCAGGAGATTTACGTCACACTGACGGGTAGCAAGGGCTAAGGAATGGCACCTCTCATCTCCTACACAGTGCTGGTAAGCTTCCTCCTGCATCAGAGGGCACCCCAGGAATCCAATTTCCCTGAAGTATCAGACAGACATGGACTTCAGCAGAGGTTGGCCATATTGCTAAACCCTGACGCATACATGAGAATGTATGTTACATTCACCCAAGAAGAGCATTCAACTTGATGCCAATCCCAGAATTTAGTGCTTCAAACAGGAAACGTAATGTCAGCCCAACTTTTATTTCCTGATAGTTAACCACTTTTTTTTTCCTGTTTAAACTCATGCAAAGTGTATTCTTTCCACGTAAAATGAAAAAATGCGTTCAATAATGCAAAGGTATAGCTTTTCACATAATACTTGTTCGGGGCACAGTGAGCTGTTTTTGATGTACAGAGTAAAATTTTTATTTAACTGTTACATTTACTTCTGTTATTCAAATTATACCACCGATGAACTCTAAGACCTTGTATAAATCATTTAACCTCTTGGCACTTCATTTTCCCCATCCATGATACAGTAGTTCAAAAGTTGACAGTGAAATAAAACAATGTGCTAAGACATTGTAGCACTATGACAAACACAGAATAAACGCCTAACAGGTAATAATTATAACAGCTCAGTAAGCAAATACTGAGTATCTCCCATGTCCTCACATGCTGGTGATAAACTCCCAGGAGCTGACTTTTCATAATCAGTTAATAATTTTGCTTACATTGGTGTCAGTTTCTTATTGAGAAACACTGATTACTTACTTACAGGTTGGATATCTGCTCTCTGTTCATCTTATCTGTTATCCAACAGCACCATGATAAGGCCATATTCTTTATAGACTTCCACTCAAAATTTTCTAGTTCCATCACTAGCTACATTTTGAAAAAATTTGTTAGTTTACTCTCCCATAAAGTGGAAATAAACGCTATATAAGACTGCTATATGGATCAAATGAGCTAAATTAGATAAAATAGCACACGAACTGGTACATAGTAAAAAGAACAAATCACAGCTTGAAATTTTCATCAGTTTGCCCTTTTTCCTTCATCATGAAAGAACTCTTTAAATATAAACTTTACATATCTGATTTTTTCCCTGCTTTTTATGGATTCCAATATAGAGTTTAACTCTGCCATTACATTTTCTGGCTCTTACTGTAGCATTTTCTTATCTCACCCAGCTACATTTTCACCTCATCTAGTTCTTTCCTACGAAACTCCTTCCTGTTTTGCAGACACTGTCGTTTTTTGCCTTAATAATAACTCAGCCCAGATCATTACCCCAATTTTCCTCCTGTTTCTTTTAGCAAATCAATTTTAAGTATGCTTTTTCCTCAAATCAAATCTATGTATTACTGATTGAGGTGTTAAATCAAACAGCTTGTCACACTCTAGTAGGGGGATATGAAAGTTAAATGAGAGACTGGAAGTCACCAAAGTGTGCTGTGTCCCAGGTAAGTCACTGAAGCTGGAAGTCCAAATTAGCTGGATGAGTGAGAAGTGTCAAGAAATGGAATTAGAGTGGAATGAGCCAACTGCCAACACGCTGAGGGTTGGCTTGGACTGTCTGAGGAAATGAGTAAGCTTAGAGATGTCTGAGCCAGTGGGAAGAGACGTAACAGGGCTCAGCTCCTGTGGAGCCTTGAAGACCACTGTAAGAACTTCGATTTTCCTCTGAAAGAAATACAGTGCCAGAGTTTGAGCAGAGGAGTGACATGATCTGGCCTAAATTTTAACAGTACCACCTTGGCATCCAGGCTGAGTACAGACTCTAGGAGGGCAAGGGTAGAAATGAGACCAGTTAGGAGGCTGTTACAATAAAGGAAAATAATAGTGGTCAGTGGAGGTGGTGATAACGTATCAGGTTCTGGATATATTCCGGAAAAGGAGCTGATGTGTAGTTTACAGAATCTTACCAGGTGACGTTCCAATATTTAACTTTTTAAAGTCTTCGATGCTGCTATTCAAAATTGTTTGCTCTTCTTTCTTCTCTCCACCTGTTTTAAGTCTAAGTTCCTTCTGACTATGGATCCATTCTTCCTGAGGCTGGTTCTACCGCTCCCTTCATAAACAAGACGATGGCTCTGGATCTCTTCTGAACTCTCTCCTACTTGTCCACATATCTTTTAAGTTATAAAAATTAAATGGTATACAGTATCTGACTAGTTACAGCTGGTACTTTTAATTATCTATTTAGACAACCTGTAGGCATTTAGGGATGGTAAGGGATTACATATAAAATTTTAAAATCCATACAATTATTTGACCTTAAAATTTCACATATGATGAGAAGTGAGGTGTTTAAGACATCTACATGAAAATATGAAAAAAATCACAAAACTCTATGTCACCAAGGTTATTTAAATCATTGTACTATTCTGATGCAAGATTATGACTTTACATATCTATGTAAATGGTTCTTTCCCTCATGTTTATGTAGTTTTTCTCTTGAGTATAGTAATCCTGAATTTATCAATGTTCAACTTCATTACTTTGTTCAAACACCTGTTTAGGCTTTTCAATTGACCGAAGATTCTGTTATGATTCTCAGTCACCCTGGTCTCACCTGGTATTAGTTTCATAAAAATTAGAACTGTATAGACAATTAGCATTGTTAGCATTAGCATCTTCCTACTTGTTATTTAGGTTTTGGCCCCCAAATATTTAAGACTGCACTACTACCAGATTTTTTTTTAAACTCTTTTTTATTGAGTTAGAGTCATTTCACAATGCTGTGTCAAATTCCAGTGTAGAGCACAATTTCTCAGTTATACATGAACATACATATATTCATTGTCACAATTTTTTTTTTTTTTTTTTTTTTTTTTTTGCTGTGAGCTTACAACCAGATTTTTAAGCCTTTTATGATAAATCCCTTATCAATGACCACTACTGTGTCTTACCTCAAACACGATGCTGAATGGCGTGGCTAGTTTGTGGAGTCTGGCAGAACCAGCTTCACCACTAACTGGCTGGGTGACCTTAGGCAAGTGACCTTCCCTCCCTGTCTTAATTCTGCTATCCGCAGAGAGCGGATGGCAATAGTAACTCCTCAACTGAGAATTAGAGGAGATAATGAAAACCATGTTTCTATTGTGCCAAGTATAGAATAAGGACACACGAAGAGAGTCTCCATCCTCTCTCCCTTGCCTTTCACATTTTTTAGAATTCTTCCCAGAGAAGGGAGCATTCTTGGTACAGGCAACTGCCCATTTGCCTTCCACACTATAACTTCACTGCTTTAGGGAATGAAAAGTAGCTTCTCAGAAAAGTGAAAGGCCCCTGATCTAGATCAAACAGTATTTTAAATAATCTCAGAACTGCCCTCCTGGCATACTTTTCTGCCCATCTTTGCCAGTGCTTCTACAGTTACCTTCTCAAAAACAAAGCTGACCATGGTACCTCCCAGCTTAAAGACTCTGGCTCCCCTCTGAGCAAAGCAGTACTTTACTACACACAAGAAAAAGCTGAATGTTTCACCGAAATGCAGGTTTCTTAGTCCTTTTTCCAGATGTTTTGATTCCGCATATCTGGGGTGAGGCTCAGAAATCTGCCTTTTAGACCAGTGCTCCAGATGTCTCTGAGGCGGAATGGTTTGAGGACCAAAATGGGAGGAACACTGGCTTACCAAACGAAATCCAAAGTAAATTAGGAGCTAACTTTTGGACTGAATAGTTTGAGATGTTCAATAGCCATCTGTGAGGATATCGGTTTGACAGCTGGACCTACGTGTCTAGAGTTCAGCGGAAAAGTCGCGGCTAGAGATAAAAAAGTAGGGAGTGATCAGGCTATGGATGGTTTATCTAAAGTCATGAGACTAGATCAGATCTCCAAGGAAGTAAGTATATATAAAATACATATAAACAAAAATATATATAAATATATAAATATAAATAAATATATATATATAAATATATATAAACTGAGGGAAAGGGTCCAAACACTGAACACTGAGCCCTCCAAAGTTAACAGCTAAATGAGAAAGAAGATTGACTCATGTAAGGAGAATCAAGAGTGCCGTGTCCTGAAAGCCGAGTGAAGAAGGCATTTCCAGGAAGGTGAAGTGATCGACTGTCAAATGCCACCAACAGATCAAGTAAGACGGCACTAAGAACCGCCCAGCAGGTTTTGCAATGTGGTCATCTTGACCAGAGAAATTTGGATGAACTGAGTGGAAGCGACAAAAAAACTGACTGGATTAGGCTTAAGAGAGAATGGGAGGAAAAAAATTTGGGGGGAGTTTGGCTACCCAAGGAGTAGAGGAATGCTTGTTAGCTGAAGGATGTGTAAGTATTTAAGTATGTTTATATGCTGATGAGAATGATCAAGCAGAGAGGGGAAAAGTTAATGATTTGGGGACGGGGCAGTTGCTGCAGCCCCCCTCCTTGAGTCAACAGGAGGAGACTGACCTAGTGCATTAAGGGCAGGAGGCTGGCCTCAAGGAAGAAAGCAGAGCCCCACAGGCAGGAGGAAAAGTCGATCGTGGGTTAGATGCCACATGAGTACATGGATGGTGGCAGCTTGTGGACGTCTTCTCAGAAAGCGAGAGGGTCATGGGCTGAGATTGAGGCTGCGGAAGTGTGGGAAGGCTGAGCAGGGGGAGGAGGCAGAAGATGGTCATCCAGAAGCCACGGACAACCGACGGACTGTTTGCCGGACAGACTACGTAGTCATAGTACTCATTTTTCGATCCCACCTACCTATTATGCAAAGTTTCTTTCCCCTTGAAATTCCAGCTAGCAAATTTCTACCCTCGCTGATGTAAATTAGTTTTCATTACAAATAATTAGGACAAAGAGACACTAGATAATTGGTAAGAAGTAATGTAATAGATAAGAGAGAAGATTCTCTGGGTTCCAATCTCAGCTTTGCCATTTATTCATTATTTGCCTGTGCAAGTGATGTAGCCTCTTTGTGCTTCATGTAATACGTATAGCCAAGTTCCTGGTATGTAATAAGTGTTACATAAACATAAGTGTTACACTATTATTATTAAATAATGGCTTCATATAGGTGTTAGCTAAGATCTCTAGCAACCCATATTCTTAGAGCAAGGTTCATTTTTAATAATAATGTATACAAATTCATATTTCAAACTGTTATCTTGGTAATTTCTAATTTTTTCGATTTCTTGATAGATCTGACTACACTGTCTAGAGCGCTACACCTGGAGTTTGGAGGAATTCCAACTCTTCCATTTTTCTTGTTCACTGTACTTACTTGATTCGTATTATCTTTATTCTGTACTTTCTCTGTGAATCCAGCAAAGCTGCAGCACCTTGCCATACTCTAAGCATGAATTAGGGAGCGTCCACTCATCAAAGCCTCTGCACCATGGAACTTGGGCACTGCCATAAGGAGGCCTTTCGCTCCATAAGCCTCTGATGTGTGCTTTGAGAGTACGCACTAGGACAGATACCACTGACATCAATGAGTCACTTCTTATTTTTGAATAATAATAAACATAAGCTCTAACACCTTCTTCACCCATCTCAATGTACAGCCCCTGGGGCGGGTGCACCATGTTACAAAACTGGCGGTCTAGTACGTCTGGGGAGAAGTGGCTCCCTCCAGCTCTAAAAAAAGTGCTCTTGGCTCATCCTGTTGTAGTCTTTTCTTTCCAGGCTCTTTTGCCAGACATACTGGACATCACATTCCTCCATTTCCCCAAAGCAACAGGAAGACAGGGTGATTATGTAAAGTGAAAGTTCATGTAAGATTTCAGGGTGGCCAGAGGTAATGAAAACAAAAGGCAGTAAATAATTCCAAATTTGCTGTCAGACATCACCATGCCAAGGGATTTACCACACATTACCTCTAAGAGGGAATTTCTCACCGGCATTTATTTCTCTGTATCCTCGCCCCTTACTTTGCTGTTAGGCCCTCTCTTTATCCATTCCTCTGGGCCACCACTCTGGCTCAGGTCCTTAACGCACCATCCCCAGACTGTTCTCATGGACTCATAGCTTCCCTGCCTGAATACTTCCTATAGACTGCTGACACATTAATTTTCCTAAGCTAAATATTGGAGTATGTCACCACAGAGCTCAAAAGTCTTTAGGGGCATCTCATTCTCTAACCTAGTTAATTGCCAAACGCCACATTTTGTCATTCCACATTTTTTCAACCTTCTGTTTAATAAAAATTCTCACCATTCCTTTAGGGAAGTGGTACCTAACTTTTTTCGGGGGTGTCACGAATCCCTCTGAAAATCTCCCTTTGAAAACCTCAGGAGAACAATCACTTCAGAAAAAAAAAATTAAAATGTTATATACAATTACAAAAGATTCTTAGATCCTTAACCATGTTCTGTGCTTTAGCCAAACTGTGCTTCTGCTCATTTCACACTCTGTTTATAACAGCCATTATCACAACTCTTGCTATCAGAATCATCCAATTTCAGCAATCCATCTAATGCATTATTTTCCACACAAAAACACTTTTTGGTCTCCCTAATTCAATATGGTCTTTTTTCCTCTGAAAATCCAAACGACATTCAGTTTATGTTACCTATGTTATACTTATGAGGCTGTCTTACCTTCCTGATGGAATTAAAAAACTCTGTGAGGTTAGGTATTAATGGCTTACGTATTTATCATAGCCTTTTGTGGAACCCAGCATAGTAGTAAAAGTATAGGAAGAATAAATATCAATAATTGCTTTAATAAACATTTAATGTAATTTTTCAGGGCTGCTACACTGCAAAACTCCAGCGGGCTCTATGTTGAACTCATCTATGAATTTATTTCTTAGCACATGTTCAAATGTCTTAACTAAAACCATTTTTAGGTCAGATGTGTTTCAGAATTCAGAACTGTTTGAATTTTAGAGAGCTGACATACAGCAAATATTCATAATAAAACACCTTAATATTCATGCAGCAAAATGTATGAATATTCACACAACCTACAAAATATGAGTTTGGGTCAGGTTCTGCTGCTACATGACTTCAGGTCAAGTCAGGTCAGGTGTTACTGACAAATGACTACAACAAAGCTTTTGTTTGTAGGGTTTTTTTGAGTGTGAAGGTGGTAATGAGGAGATGTGGGCCTCTATCAGTTTTGGGCTCCATACAGTCAGGTTAGATTCCCTAATTCATGATGCAGGGTGACCTCAAGCTTTTTTCCTGAATATTTCTGCCACAGTATCATTCTCTGTTGGTCTCTTTCAATTTCCTTGGGTGCCTGAAGGTCAGAAGCGGTGCACTACAGCACTAGGGGAGCAGCACCCAGCTCGCACTAGGCAGAGCTGGTGTGCGGGGAAATCAGGCACTGGGTTGACGGGTAATAGTGGCCTCTCAGGAAATTCCTGCCTCAAGAACAAAGCATATCATCATATCACATCCCAACAGTAAGCAGTTTGGTGTGTATATATTTTTTCAGATAGTTTTCTATATATTGTAATGTCAAATAGGTGAAATCATTTTTACTCAAAATAGTATCTTTCTGCTTTTTCACAAAATCACATATTTTGGATACCTTTTCATATCTGTAACATAGACAGCTACCTCATTCTTTTTAAATGCCACAGAGTAATTCATTGCAAGGGTGTATCACAATTTAGTAATCTATTAACAGACATTTGAACCATTTTCACTTTCTCAGTATTGCAAATAATGTAGTAATCAATATCTACCTAGAGGTATTTCTACACATTTCTAGAGTTTTTTTCCTTTAAAAAAGATCAGTTTCTGGAAGTAGAATGGTTGGGTCAACGTAATGGACATTTTTAATAGATAACACCAAACTGCCCTCCAACTTTCAAATGGTTAGTTTTCACTGTTTAATCAATCCGATTGTTGGCATGCCCATTATTATTTTAATCAGTGATAATTATTAGCACACTGAACATTTTTCAAACTTATGTAGACTATGCTTTATGAATTGTCTTTACATCTTCTGTTCATTTTTCTTTTTGGCTGTTGATCTTTTTTTGTTTGTAAGAACAAAGGTTTGTAAAAACATTCTGCATTTTAGCAATAACATTCTTTTAATTTATATATGTGTCCCAAATAGTTTTCCACTTTGTCCTTTGACTTTTTTTCCTGCCTTATAGAAAAAGTTTGAAATTTATTTATGCAGCAGAAATTGAGCAAATTTGGTTTTGAATTCTGGATTTCATGTGAATATTAGAAAGGTTTGTCATTCCAATTTTATAAATACCTATTTCCACCTTTTCTTCCCATGTGTTTGAGTCTTTTTCCTTAAAAAAAAAAACAACAAAACACTTAAATTGTTGACCCACCTTAAATTTTTCTTTTGTATAATAAGCCAAAATTCCAAGACCATTTATTGAATAACCCATCTGAAAATGGAAGCTCCTTAACTCCCAACCTTCATCTAATTGTTAAAGGTTGTGAACAGATCCTAGAAAATCACCTTTTCTAACTATTCCAGGGCAAAATAAATAAGCTTTTCCAGCATTACCTACTACTTATGTTAAGTTACTTAATTTGTGAGTCTCTGCTAATGTACCTAAAAAGTGGGGATGAGAACAGAAGTATGAACATCAGTCACTTAGCATGGTTCCTGTCATATACAGGCAGTCAGGAGTGATAGTGACTGGCACCTTGCTCCCTGATGCTCTTGTAGCAGCCGAAGGCTGCATCACACAACTGAATCGGGCACTAAACCGCACGCTGCCTGCAAGCTCCTTGAAGCCAAGGCCAGTACCTTCTACTGCAGAGGCTGGAAGGGTCCAGTACAGACTAAGAGCGTGGGCCCCAGGAATTGAGTTCTGCTCTACTTCTTAGTAACGGGGTGAGCCGCATCTGTAAAGTGAGGAAAACCGCCTGCCTGAGAGGACTGTTGTGAGGGTTAAATAAGTTAGTACATGTAAAATGATTAGGGGAGTGCCTAAATTTAGTACACACCAAAAAGTAACAGGCATTATTCTTACTCTTTAATTTTATATATCCTCCAAATGTCACAGCACAATTTTGAGCTCATGGTCCATATTCACTACTCGCTTACTCAACCTCAAAAATAAATCACCTTGTCTTAGAAGAGAAAATAACATTGAAAGTAGTTTTTCCTAAAGAAATGGTGACTATTGTTGATTACTATGCTTCAAAAGAAAAATTATATGATTTCCTCAAATGTGTATAAAGTATGTAACACCAGAGGCTGTAATAGCAGTTGAGAATGGAACCAGAAATCTAAGTTAACTACATTTTTAAAAATTTAGCATGAAAATTTACTTCTTTGCTTTGTAGAAAAAAAGTAAAAAGGAAAACAGAACAGGCAGATAAATTATGTGAGGTACATATTACGTAGTTTGTTCCAAGAGGGTCGTCCAGCAACAAGAAGGATATTGTGCAGGAGGTAACTTTAATTCGAAAAGATACAAGCACCTCAGTGTTCACAGCAGCACTATATACAATAGCCAAGGCATGGAAACAACCTACATGTCCATTGACAGATGCCTGGATAAAGAAGTTGTGGTATATTTATACAATGGAATATAACTCAGCCATAAAAAGAACAAAATAATGCCATTTGCGGCAACATGGATGGATGTGGAGATTGTCATTCTAAGTGAAGTAAGCCAGAAAGAGAAAAAAAATACCATGTGATAGCACATATAAATGGAATCTAAAAAAGAGACAAATGAACTTTTTACAAAACCTAAACAGACTCACAGACATAGAAAACAAATTTATGGTTACTGGGAGGGGAAGAGGGTGGGAAGGGATAAATTAGGAGTTCAAGATTTGCAGATAATAACTACTGTATATAAAATAGATAAACAACAAGTTCATACTGTATAGCACAGGAAACTATATCCAGTATCTTGTAGTAACCTATAATGAAAAAGAATATGAAAAGGAATATATGTATGTGTATGTATGACAGGGACATTACACTGTACACCAGAAATTGACACAACGTTATAAACTGACTATAGTTCAATTAAAAAAAAAAAAGGAAAACTTATGGTTACCAAAGGGTAAAGGGGGAAAGGGATAAATTAGGAGTTTGGGATTAGCAGATATGAACTACTATATATAAAATAGATAAACAACAAAGTCCTACTATATATAGTACAGGGAACTATATTCAATATCTGGTAATAGCCTATAATGAAAAAAGAGTATGAAATGGCAAATATATATATATATATATATACACACACATACACACATATATATATAACTGAACAACTGTGCTGTATACCAGAAATTAACACAACACTGTAAATCAAGTATACTTCAATAAAAATAAAATAAATATAAAAAAGAAGGATATTGTGTTCACCTACTCTTCTACAAATTAGATACGGAAGGTTATAGAGGATGTGACTTTCTAATGTTCTACATGAGGATAAAGTTTAAAAATCCTGGGAAGTAAATAATTTGTGTGCCTGTTTTGGAGTCTCTGTCTTAAGCATCATTTATTCCAATCAATTCTTTGAAGAAGTTACTGATGAAATATTTCCTGCAGTTACTTTGTTTTGCTGACAAAAGAGAGAGCTCTATAATTTATATGTGGTTTTCAGGTGATAAAGTTGATATTCTGTTAGAACACTGAACAGTTAGATTTGAAATCTTGACTAATGTTCATCCTATCTTTGCAGAGATGTTAAAAAGCTTTCAGCAAATAAAGTCAAGAAACTGTGTAAGATTGGCTCAAGTATCTGAATAAACACTCAACTGCAGCCTAAGAGTTTCCTGTCATAATGCAGCGGTATTTAAGGAAAATGTTGGCAGAGAATTCTATGTTCAAATAAAATCTTAAGTGGAAGAGTCAACTAAATAAACAGAGAAAAGCAGAGCTGTTCTGGGCTGAAAAGAAATGGGACTGAGGTACGGAGCACAACTTGAAAACCAGTCCCCCCCAAATATACCATGTTTCTGTGTCTGAAAAATTATACAGTAACTAATATTTGTTCAAATACAAAACAATCTGTAGAGACAATGTAGAAGCATGGGAAACACAGAAGGTGGAGTCAGACGCCCTGGGTTTGAATCTTGGCCCCTGTACTTTGCAGTGACTGCTAACATACTCAGTGGTGAGATACAAATAATCAGTGTACCTCCACCTCATGGGGCTCTCAGAGGGACTGAATGACTTAACCCAGTAAAGCACTCAGAACACTGCCCAGGTCATAGTCAAGGGTAGTAAAGTGTTTGTTAAATGAATAAGCCTCTTACATAACATCAGAATATGTTACTGGAAGAAACCGCAATCCTTCTCGATTTGCCTAATTGAATGCTATGGTATATCGTGGGCTTCACTCATATCCAAGTATGCTCATGCTCCCTGATTGTACAACAGGATTTTTGTTTTGTTTTTGTTTTCTTCTTCTTGGTTTTGTGCACATCAAAGACAGGCACTGCATACATACTCATCTTTGTAGTCCCAACACAAGTATCCTCTAAATGCAGTAAGTATCAATGCATGTTTTCTGGAGTGAATAAATTAATGAATTATATCATTTTTGCAGCATGAAGCAAGCCAATCATCTAATTCATGTAGAGTTAGGTATCAAAATACTTAATTATATTCTAGAAAGAGAAGCAAGGCACGTACCCAAGGAGGCAAGTGCAAAAAAGTAATGTTCAAATAATGGCCTAAGAGTGATGTCTTAATTAGAGGGTTTTTCATTTTATGAAGTATTATGTAACAGTTAAAAGAACAAGCTAGGACTGTATATAAACATACAGGGCTTCAAGTCATTGTTTCATGAAAAAAATAAGATGAGGAACGATACACAAATTATAATCTGTGATACCGTTTATGTGTTAACATATCCAAAACAACATACCACACACACACACACACACACACACACAAATGTAAAAAACTGAGGTAGATATATAGAAGAATGGTAGGAAGTGAACAGATTAGAGGTATTGATCAAGAGGATTTAAGCCTCATTGGTAATGTTTTAATTTTTTAAGAAGCATGTATTTTTGCATTACATACTTTGTACTGTAAGTACAACTCAAAGGCTAGAGCAAGAGCACTAGCTGTTAGCTGAGCACGTATGTTCATACCAATACTTCCTCTTCACGTTCTTGCAGTAGATTTAAGACGCAGGTTCTGAAGGAATAATAATAACTGGGGAACCCTCCATAACCAAATATTGAGCAGATAACACCAAATGCCATCTTTCTCACCATTTCTTTCCCAGTAAAGTCGAGGCTTACTTTAATGGGTCTTAATGCAAAATTCTGCTTAAAACTACTTTACTATTTATGCTCAATATTAAATTGAGAGACCTTCAGCTTGAGAATTAATAATCCAGTTTATTATTTACTAATAATAGTGTTTATTATTATTTATTAGAGTTTAGAAGTAAAGTCCAGTGAATTACTACAAGTTTATTTTTAAGATAAAAAGGAAAACTGCCATAAAGTAGACTCTACTAAATATAAAATTAAATTAAACAAGATTACTGGAAAATTATCTTCTCAGAGGCCCAAATATAAATCAAAGAAATTATAGTGGAAAGGATTGTTGAATAATTTTGTGGCCTACAAAAGATGGAAAAAGCACTATAGAGCTCTAAAGACAAGAAAAATCATAAATTTGTCAACAAAAATGTAAATGTACAAACAAAGCAGACTTTAAAGCAAGGAAAATTATTAGGAATAAAGAGGAGCATTACTTAACGATAAAGCAGTCAATTCTACAAAAAGACATAATAATCCTTAACGTGTATGCATCTAACAACAGAGCATCAAAATTTTGTGAAGTAAAAATGGACAGAACTGCAAGGAAAAATAGATGAATCCACTATCATAGTCAGATACTTCAACACCGCTCTATCAGAAATGGACAGATTCAGCAGAAAATCAAAAGGACATAGCTGAACTCAACATTGCCATTCAACTGGATATAACTGACATCTATAGACTACTTCATCCAACAGTAGCAGAATACACCTTCTTCTCAAGATCACATGAAATATTCACCAAGATAAACCATATTCTAGGCCATAAAACAAACCTTAACACATTTTAAGAACAGAACTCATACAATATCTATTCTTAGACCACAAAGAAATTAAACTAGAAATCAGTAACAGACAACTAGAAAATTTCAAAGTACATGAAGATTTAACACACCTTTAAATGACAAATGATTTGAAATTTCAAGAGAACTTCTAAAGTACTTTGAACTAAATGAAAATGAAAACACAAACATCAAAAGCAGTGCTTAGAGAGACATTTTTAGCATTAAATGTATGTATTAGGAAAGATCTAAAATCAGTCTTCTAAACTTTCACCTTAGGGAACTAGAAAAAGAAGAGCAAATTAACCCAAATAAGTAGAAGAAAAGAAATGATAAAAAAAATTAGATCAGAAATCAATAAAACTGAAAACAGGAAATCAATAAGGAAAAGAAATAAAACCAACAGCTGGTTCTTTGAAAAGATCAATAAAATCAGTAAGTCTCTAGCTAGGCTAACTAGCAAAAAAAAGAGAGAAGACACAAATTACAAAATGTTAGAAGTGAAAGAGGAGATTGCACTTTAGACCTTATGGGCATTAAAAAGGTAACAAAGAATGCCATGAACAACTCTATGCCTACAAATTTGATCACGTGGATGAAATCGACCAGTGCTTTGAAAGAAACAATCTGCCAAAACATACAAGAAGGAACAGACAATCTGAAGAGGCCTATATCTATTTAAGAAATTGAATCAATAATTAATAACTTTCTAAAACACAAAGCATCATTTCCAGATGGGCTCACTAGTGAATTCTACCAAACATTTAAGGAAGAAACTATACCAGTTCTCTACAATCTCTTTCAGAGATGAAAACAGAAAGAATGTTTCCTAGTTCATTCTACAAGGCCAGCATTACCCTAATACAAAACCAGACAAAGACACTGCAAGAAATGAAAACTACTGACTAATTTCTCTCATGAACATAGATATAAAAAACCTCAACAAAATCTTAGCAAATCAAATCCAAAAAGATATAAAAATTATTGGGCATCATGACCAAATAGGATTTATCTCAAGTACGCAAGTCTGGCTCAACATCTGAAAATTAATGTATTCTACTACATTAACAAGCTAAAAAAGAAAAATCACATGAGCATATCAACAGAAGTATGAAAAGCATTTGACAAAAACCAACAATCATTTATGATAAAAACTCTCAGTGAACTAGTAGAGAGGAACTTTCTCAACTTTATTTTAAAAGATCTACAAAAACCTACAGCAAATATCATACTCAATGGTGAGAAACTAGAAATTTTCCCATTAGATTAGGAACAAGCCAGAGATATCTCTTCTCACCACTCATTTTCAACATTGTAGTGCAAGTTCTACAAATGCAAAGGGAAGTAAGAAATATACTCATTGGGAATAAAGGGATAAAACTGTCTTTGTTTGCAGAAAACATGTTCTTCAATGTAGAAAATCCAAAAAGTACTGACAGGACAACTCTGGGAACTAATAAGCAATTATGGCAAGTTCACAGGATACAGGCTAATACACAAAAGTCAGTTGCTTTCCTATGTACCACCAATGAACAAGTGGAATTTGAAATTAAAAATAATGCCACTTACATTAGTGCCCCCCAAAATGAAGTACTTAGATATAAATGTAATAAAATATGTATTCGATCCATGAGGAAAACTGTAAAGCTCTAATGAATGAAATAAAAGAACAAAATAAATGGGGAGATATTCCATGTTCATGGATAGGAAGGTTCAATATTGTCAAGATGTCAGTTCTTCCTAATGTGATCTCAGATTCAATGTAAGCCCAGTCAAAATCCCAAAGGTCATTTTATGGATATTAACAAAATGATTTTAAAGTTTATATGGGGAGGAAAAAGATCACAACAGGCAACACAGTATTTAGGTTGGAGGACTGATACTACCTGACTTCAAGACTTACTATAAAGCTACAGTAATCAAGACACTGCAGTATTGATGAAAAACTAAACAACTAGACCAAAGGAATAAAATATAAAGCCTAAAATCAGACCCACAGATAAATAATTAACTTATCGTTGACAAAGGAGCAAAGGTAATACAAATGAGCAAGGACAGTCTTTTCAACAAATAGAGCTGGAACAACTGGACATCTGCATGTAAAAAAGCGAATCTAGACACAGACCTTACACTCTTCACAAAATTTACTCAAAATGGATCACAGAACTAAATATAAAATGCAAAACTAAAATTCCTAAAAGATAACATAGGAGCAAATTGAAATGGCCTTGGGTTTGGCAATAACTTTTCAGAGATAACACCGAAGTCGTAATCCACGAAAGAAAGAATTGAGAAACCAGATTTCATTAAAAATAAAATTTTCTGCTATCTGAAAGACACTGTCAAGAGAATAAAAAGACAGAGTGAAAGAAAATATTTGCTAAACACATTTCTGATAAAGGACTTTTATCCAAAATATACAAAAATACTCTTAAAAACTCAACAAAAAGAACCCAATTAAAAAATGAGCCAAAGATCTTAACAAACACATCACCAAAGAAGATGTACAGATGGCAAATAAACATTATGAAAACATACTTCATATCATACTTCATCAGGGAAATTCAAGTCAAAACAATAATATGCTACCACTACACATCTATTAGCATGGCCAAAATTTGAAGCACTGACAAACATAAATGCTGACAAGGATGTGGAGCAGGAGGAACTCTCATTTATTGCCAATGGGAATGTTAAATGGTACCACCACTTTGGAAGACACTTCTGTGGTTTCTCACAAAAATAAATACATTCTTATCATATGACCATGCAATTACACTTCTTGGTAATTGTTCTAAGGAGATGAACATTTATGTTCATACAAATGTCTGCACACAGATCTTTAAAGCAGGTTTATTCATAATTGCCAAAACTTGGAAGCAATCAAGATGTCTTCCACTAAGTTAATAGATAAATAAACTGTATTATATCCAGGCAATGGAAATTTATTCGGCACTAAAAAGAAATGAGTTTTACACCTGGAGGAAGCTTAAATGCATATTGCTAAGTGGTTGACAGGAGTTGGGGGCAGGAGAGGATGAACAGACCACACAGGTTTTGGGAGGGGGCAGTGAAAATACTCTATGATACTATAATCATGGATACATGTGATTAAACATTTGTCCAAACCCACTGAATGTGCAACACCAACAGTAAACCCTAATGGATTTAGGCAATAACGATATGTCGATGTAGGTACATCAGTCGTAACAAATGTACCACTCTGGTGGACGATTTTGGTAATGAGGGAAGCTATGCCCCTGTCAGGGCAGGAAATAAATGGGAAATCTCTGTACCTTCCTCCTCAATTTTGTTGTAAATCTAAAATTGCCCTTAAAAACAATAAAATCTTAAAATTTTTTTTGAATGTTCATTATTTCTCTTGTGTAAGTCATATGAGGGAGAACTTTGCTATGAAATCAGTTATCATTTTTAGGCTATGACAACAACTCTACTCCACTTCAGAAAGAAATAGATTATTCTTTAAAGTGTTTAATTTTTTTGTCTATAGTCCACTTATGACGGTATCTTTCTAATTCTAAAAGGCTTTTCCCACTGTCCTTATTTGTCAGAGGGGTCCATTCTCTAGTTGTCCAGGCATAACCTCTTCATTTAGCACATCTATAATTCCTCACATGCATGCTAACTGATAGACTGTCCCCTTCCTTCACTACACTAAAAACTCCAGCCAGGTCTGCAGCCAGCCAGGTCTATCTTACTTTACTGCTTTTCAGCTGGCACCTAGCATAGTGCCTGGCATACAGCAAGTGCTCAATAAAAATCTGGTTAATTAATACATGATCAAAAAAAAATTAGATAAACATAGAGAACGTTACACTAAGGGAGATAAGCCAGACAGAGAAAGACAAATACTTCGTGGTGTCTTTTGTATGTGGAATCAAAAAAATAAGCTGAATTTACAGATACAGAAAGCAGAAAAGCGGCTGTTAGGGGCTGGATGGTGGGGGAAATAGGGAGAGGCTGGCAAAAGGGTACAGACATTCAGTCATAAGGTAAATAAGGTGGGAGGACCTCATGTATAACATCAGACTATAGTTGATAACATTGTATTATAATTGAAATTTGCTAAGAGAGTTGGTAGGACTTAAATGTTCATGCGAAAAATATAGGTAAATAGGTGAGGTGACAAATATGTCAGTTAACTAGAGGGTGGGAAATCCTTCCACTATGTACACATACATCAAATCATCGCATTGTACACTTTAAATATCTTACAATTTTATTTGTCAATTACACCTCAATAAAGGTATACCTATGTAATATATAATCAAAAATCGATCAATACCTACTTAGCCTAGTGTCTTCCAAAAATAGATTTCAACTGTATTATAATATTTCTCAGCCATATTCCAGCAAATGTGTTCACTACTCATGCTGTCACAATGCAAAACATGCAAAGAATAAGAGCCTGGCATCATCTCTCATTAGCTCCTTTAGCAAACAGTTCTTCATTGAATGTTTAGTATATTCCTAGCACTGAGCTAGTCACAGTGCATACAGAATAGACTAGTGAGAAATTATCTTCTCCTTCTTAATACAAGGCCACTAGCCTGTATTTATAAGGCTGGCAGGTCATTCTGACTTCTTGAGAGGTACCGAGACAATTCCTGACCTCCTGATTCACTCCAAGTCTTAGTAAAGGGATGCAATGGGCTATTCAACCAGTTGCTTTTGCCTAATTCATTTTTTTAACTTAAGAGAGGTCATTTCTCCCCTCTTATACCCCCAGTTCCTAAGTGGTTTCTTTTTCCTCTGCCTCTTCTCTTTTCAGTCTCATACCGAGAGAAACCCAGTCTTCTTGGGTGACTTCTTTATAGGCTTTATTGTCTCCCACTCCTAACTTGGAGGAAAGGTGGGGAAACTGGATCTTGACCCCTGACTGCCTTTTCATTGCTGCCCTAAATGTGAAGTTAATATCACCCATCCATTCACATCACACACTTCTAATCACCCTTGGTCTTGCGTTCTCCTTTAGAATTTACCTTTACTTCCCCAGATGATTTATCACCTGACTCATAGTTTTTCTTCCCACCTTCTATTGTTTCTCTTTGGAATTTAAACTGAACTTCCTATTATGAGAAAGGAAGTATGGTGGTGAAGGGCACACACTCTGGAGTCACTCCACTTGGATTTGAATTCTACTCTACCACTGTGATTATGGCAATTTAACATCTCTGGACCTTAGCTTCATTATTTGTAAATTAAAAGTAATAATAATGTCTACATTATAATACTTCAATGAGTTAGGATCCATAAAGCACGTAGTCACTAGTACATAGAAAGCACTCTAAAACGCCATTACTATCATTATCCTTGGCAATATTAACACCCATATTGTGGACTCCACACATAGTTCTACCTTGAGCCAACTCACCACATAGCCCTACTTTACTCTTAAGATTCCAAGCCTGGTATTTCTCTTCAACTATAAAAATTCTTCTATTCATCTTTCTCACTCTTGAGAACTCCCAGAACCTGCTCTCTATTTTCTTGCCTTAAATCACTGATTCTCTCCCAATTCATCCAACACTGCCAATCAAACTCCCTAACCTTTAATTCTAATTATTTTCTAGTATGAATCTTCAAGTCTTAGTCTAATCTTAATTGCTTCACTCTTCTTTGAACATACACACTTACAAGCATTCCTCAATGCCCAGAGATCAATAACCTTACTTGTCTTTTAATAACCAATGAATGATTTATCTACATCTTGAGCTCCTCTTTGTAAAGATTGCTGAATAAAGCTACTTCATCTCTACTTCTTGAAACAAAACCAGAACCATGCAGGGGTCCAACAAATGCTTTCTAAAAGTAAATCTGGGAAGGCATCTTTTATGTTTGGGGTGCTATTCTGATAATCATGATGTGTAAGCATTTGCATTTTAATTGCAGCACTCTTGTAAGTAACTTCCAAGAATTTCTGAAATAACTTCCAAGAATTAATCAGTAATTATCATATACTTACTTTTGCACACCCTATCTGATTTATAAGCACTGCAATTTAAAAAAGTCAATGTTGATTAACAATCAGCTACTAACTAGCTATATGCTCTTTAGAAACCCAGATTTATGTCTTTGGGACTGTGTTTCTTTAGAAAAAGGGAGCTCGGATAGAATAAGCTGGTTTTAAGGCAATTCCAAGGGGGTCATTCACTTAAAAATTAGACTAAGGAGACTGTAAGAATAAAGGAAATCATACTAGTGCAAAAGAGGATGTTCAAGAAACCAGAACCAAATTCAGATGGGAACAGTAACTCCAATTACATACTGGAGAATTGACTGTTCCACACAAAGGTCTTCCATCTGTAACAATGACTAAATGATGTCAGCGGGAAAGTGAAGGCCAGTCTCAGTTGCCCCATTTTCTCACATACCCTCTTTTTGCAGTACCTCAATTAATTTAAAGCACAGTTGAGACTCCATGAAGCTGAATACACATGTTCAACATCAGTTAAATACATTCATCCTTGGTGGGGAAAAAATCATGTTCTAGAAATATACAAAGCAATTATTTTTTATGAAGGGGTGGGGGTACATAAACCATTAATAAATAGTTGGGAATTATTTTCATCAAAAAGCATAACAGTTGGAAAGAATGATCTGCTAGGTATCTACAGGGACAGTGAACTTCTTTGATAAATGTCTTCTTGGTTAATATTCTTTTGGTGTAAATGTGCATTAAATATACATGTCAGCTCCTTTGAAAGCCTCCTTAAGGTAAAAACTCCCTACTCCCTCTTTTCCTACTTATAAGTAGAGGCTCTTGAAATTGGAAAACTCACAAACAGAAAGCTAAAAAAAAGCAGACATTAAGATCTTTGGTTCCTTGTCTACATGTGATCTCAGCACTCCACAGAGAAGCCTAAAACTGATGTCAGCTTGTTACAAAATACACTCATTGCTAGAATTCAATGTGAAATAATCTTTAAATGTATTTCTATCTTCAAATATAAATGTGTTTGGCTGCTTAGAGTTTGGTATAGATAAAATGAGGAATTGAAAATATTTTCTATGAAAGGTCAAGTCTGAAATACTTATGCAAGTCAACCCAAAATCATTAGATAAATACATAATTCAGATTATTTTAAAAACAGGAAAGCCTTAATTAAAGCAAAATACTTCTTCAGATATTATATTACTGTGATGTCCAGATTTTTCATTTGCTTTAAACGGTTTATGCCTATCCCCCATATACACTTACAGAAATTAACAAAAAGGGAACCTTAAGAATTTCTTTAGAATTACCTTTAAAATTGTATACAAGTATTACATAAATATGCGTGTAAAGAGAAGACAGTCATGTAGAAACTATGTACCTATGTCACATGTATTATATAAACATATATATATATAAAACGGATGACTTTTACCATTTTTCTTTTCAAAGAAATTTTGAACTGTATGTTATATATGATACATATGATGGAAATGTAAAAATACAATCAAAACAATGCTGTTTCTTTAAAGTTAAATAGTTAATGAACAACGGGAGCATCGTTCCCACGATTAATATGACTTATGTGTAACATTAACAGTATTAGCCAAATAGCATGTAATTATAATATCCAACCACATCCAATATGGAGTATTATAAATAAAAATATATTGTTAAAACATCACGTTTTAAGTTATATGGAAATATCACCATTTCTTAGAAGCAGCAAGGGCTAATTAAAGTCTGTAAATTAGATGGCCTGTATTTATGATGAAAGAAACAAGAAAGGATCAGGGGAAAGGAGCCTACCTTCCATTGCCCTTTTAAAGAAGACCTTACAGCTCCCACAGGTGAGGACACCATAGTGACAGCCTGATGCTTCATCCCCACAGATTAAACAAATCTTCTGAGGTAATGACTCGAAGCTGTACTGTGGGCTCTGGCTGGCTTCTGAATCCGGCCTTGAAATGCAAAACAAAGTACTCCATTTATTTTTAGGTGCACCACTATCTAATAACTAAAGTCTTCTCAACCCAGAATTGACAGACTGAAAGGGGATTTTTCAAATAGAACTGTATCCATACACACTTGAAAGACATACAAACTAAACTTGATGTACCACCTGTTAATGGACTCACCAGACCTGCAGGTTATTTGCTATTTATCAGGAGTACCAATGTGAAAGAGTAATAATTAATATATAATTATATATTCAGAAGAGGTCTATTGGTTACAAAAAAAAACCTTTCTAAACTCCTTATAGAGAATCAATTTAGTCTTTGACAAATTAAAAAATGCTATGGCCTTCTTGTACGCTGGGTAACAGTAAATGTGGTTTTGCTTTAAGAGTACAGGCATCTTTCGCAATGCTTTTGCGTTTTCAAAACTTAACTCTGTAACAATTACTTAAACAAGTATATGTGTTTGCCATTTGAAAGCACTGTTTAATATACTGACACTTTTGACTAGCCACAGCACAAGATTCCAAACCGAGAGCATTCTTTCTCTTTAAAATTCCATTACTCTCATATGTAAATTGTTTTTAAAACCTGTATGAAAAAAGTTGTAGCGAACCCGAAATAATATTAGAATACCGTGCACCGCAGTAATTGATGTTCAAAGCCGTAACTTAAACATATAATAAATTAATTTTAACCTTGAGATTCGTATGAAAATGAAGCCGTTAAGGGTCCAGATTCCTAAAATGGTTCTGCTTTTGGCTCTAGCCCGCTACCCGCCACCCAGTGCCACCCCTTCCGGGAGAGCGGTGCGTTAAAGTCTCTCCAGGACAGACCTTCCCTGTAACTGTCCTTCTACGAAGAAAAGCATTTTATAAAGCCCCCTACTCGCCGCACCCTTTCCGCTCCGCGGGCTACAGCGGACCTGGAGTGACGCTGCACTTTTTAAAACCACGGCTGGTCTTGCCTTGGAATCGCGCAGATTTGGAAAGTTTAGAAAGATATTTCCGGAGAGGCACGCTCCAGAAGCAATATGTTCTGCTCCCCCTTGGTGTCTCCCCCCCCCGCCCCGCTCCCCCAAAAAGAGGAGCGGTAAGGAAAAGGCCGCCAACCTGTGCTGCGCCCCGCCCCGGCCACCCACCCCTCACCGCCACTCGGGGGAGCGCGAGCCGGAGCCGGGAGCTGGCGGCGGCGAGGCACCGCACCGCACCGCACCGCGACTCTCGCGACTCTCGGGCCCTCACCTCAGGTAGTTGAGATAGGGCTGGTAGACCTGCGGCAGGCCCTCCTTCAGCACCGCGGTCTGGTAGCCGAGCTGCGGGAGCCCGTTGAGGCCGAGCGGCGGGTAGAGCGCAGGGGCCGCCCCCGCGGCGGCGGCCGAGGCGGAGGTGGACGGCAGGCTGTCCCGCGGCAGCAAACAGGCACCCACGCCCGGCGCCTTGCAGGGCGGCGGCGCGAACGGGCTCTGCTGGGGCGGCGCGCCCTCCGCCTTGTACAGGATGCACTCCAGGGTCGACCCCGACGAGGACGCGGACGAGACCGAAGCACTGGCGGGTGCGGCCGTCGCCGCTTCCACGGGCCTGGACGACGGCGCTCGCGGAGGCAGCGACGGCGGCGCCAGGGGGAAATCCGCGAAGACGCCAGGGTTGGCACCCGCCAGCAGGTACGGCCGCGGGGAGCTCGCGGCGGCCTCGGCGCCTTCCTCCTCCTCCTTGATTTTCAGGGTGGGCGGCTGGTAGTCGCCATAGAGCGGAAACCCGTCGTCCCTGGGCTCGGCGTCGGGGGGGTACGCGCAGTCAGGGAAGTCGGAGGATGAGGCAGAGGGCGAGCCCCGCGGCGGGGCAAAGGCGCCGACAGCCTCGGCCCCGCCGTCATAGCTCTCCCCCTCTAGCAGCTGCCGGGTGCGGGCGGCCAGGAAGGCCGAGTTGAGCGGCAGGAGGGGCACGTGGATAAAATCCACCACCGCAGTGGCCAGCGGGGAGCGCCCGGGCGTCGCGGGCGCGTCGTGCTCCGCCAGGGCGACCCTAGGCGCCGAGAAGCGGGCATCTTCCTTAGGGACCAAGGCGACGCCTCCTACAGCGGTCCCAGGAGTACCGGTCGCGGCTCCTCCGGCCGCCGTGCCTCCCGCAGGCCGGGGTTTGCCCTTCAAAAGCGGACCCACGGAGCTCTCGGACTCGGAGCCATCCTCCTCCTCCTCCACCTCCACCACAGCGGGCTGCGGAGAGGGCTTCACTGCGGCCACGGCCCAGTGATGGCTTCCGGAGGTCGGGGGCAGCAGCTGCCGGGACGGTGCCAGGCCCCTGGGCAGCACTTTATGGGCAGGAGCCATTCCGGGGCTGTCGCCATCCTTGTCCTCTGGCCGGCTCATGAGCGGGGTCAATATCCCCTGGGTGGCAGGGGCAGCCCGGGCGTCTGGGGGAAGCTCGGGGCCAAACAGGCACCAAGGGCTGGTCGCCTCGCAGACAGGGGGGCTAGTGTGGCTCTGCCCCGGACCTGAGGGCGCCAGGAGGGTGTCCAAGACACTGTCCAGCAGACGACTGTCCTTTTCTGGGGGTCCAGAGCTACCACCTCCAGCACCCTCTGTGGCTGCAACTCTGGGATAGGCCCCCTCCACGTCTGACAACGACTGCTGGGCCTGAGTCTTCCCGTCCGGGTCCTGTCCCTGGCAGGGCCGAGGGAAGAGCAGCCCGTCCAGGGAGATGGGTATGGCCGAGGCTGCGGGCGACGCGTCCGAAGCCTGCCTGGCCTGATAGGGGCCTGTGTCCGGGCGTCCCAGCAGAGGGGATCCGTCCTGGGTGGGAGAGGGCGCTCTGCCCGCCACGTGGGGAGCCCGGGGATCCTTTGCCTTCAGCTCAGTCATGACGACCTGGACTGCACTTTTCTCCTCCCCTGTCTCTGGGGAGGAGGGATAGGGGAAAGACGAGGGGGTGTCGGGAATATAGGAGAAGCGGGAGGAGAAAATAGGTGTTGAATTTGGCTGGACCGGACAGTGGAGGGAGGGGGAACGAAATCTCCTCCTCCTGGGTCGGAAGGGGGCGGCACCGGTCAGCTTCTGCCCTCGGCCTCCGTCTGGTAGGCAGGGGAAGGGTGGCAGCGGCTCCGTCCTTGAGGCAGGTGGGGAGAGCAGGTGAAGGTGGTTGTCGGGACCTCGTTTGCTAACTGGGAGAGTTCTTCAAGAGAGTTCCCGACTTCGTCTGAGGACAGGAGACGCAGAGTACTCACGAGTCGGCACTTGAGCGGCGGCGTCTTCGAAAGCAGTGACAGGCGGCTCTCTCTTCCCGACTTTTTTCTCTGGCTTCAGTGCCGTGTTGCTCCCAGTCCCTGACTGCATTCCTCTTCCCTTCTCGCTGAAACCCTGGGGCTACTTTGACCTCTGGGCACAGCCCATCCTGAAGAACAGCCTCGTGTCTGCCGGCTCCCTATAGCGACAGTCATCTCTGCAGCTCTCACATTTCTCAGCAGTGCGGGAGAGGGGACGAAACGCCTGTAGTGAATGGCAGATTCCACTCCAATTCTCACTGAGAATGCTGCTCACACACCAGATCCTTGTACACTCAAATACTACAAGGCTTAAGTAGTGACAGCCTTCGGCTAGCCCCACAGCTTTCTATCAACGCCTCCTCCCCATCTGGAGGCCCCGCCCAAAGCCCCTCCCTACCCCAATTATGGACCAGATCTGAAATTCTGGAGTTGGTGTTCCCAACTGCTAGCCTGAGTAACAGGTACTGTGGAATGGAGCTTCATTAGCATACTAGATTTTATACTGCCAATTAGGAATTATGTCTCATCTAACTGAAGGTGAGAGGATCCTATCGGAAGATACTTTCAAGATTTCAGTTTTGTTAAGATTTGTAACATAGAGGAAGATATGTGGCTGTATGTATTATTTTTAGAATAAAAGAATCAAGGATGATCCTAAATAACAGGAACTTAGGACTTCCAGAAGAGTGAGTACTTTTCAGTTTTCTCTTGCTACAGCAGACATGTCCTGCTCCTCTTGAATAGCCCTCAAGGTGGCAGAGAAATTTGGGAGTGGAAGATCATGGATAACGCTTCTCTACCTGTGCAGGAAGTTTGGATGCTGTGTGTTCTGCCCTAACTCTGACTTATTTTAAGTGTAAAGGAGTTAGGCAGGTAGAGGATGAATGAAGAGGATTCCAGGAAGCAAATATAGTATATTTACACATCAGATAGGAAGACATGGCATGGGAAGCTATTATGGGTAGAGCATAGAGTAAATGTGGGAATGGAAGGGCATAAGGCTAGATAAATGAACTAATTCATTATTAATACTGTTACTGTTGCTTTGGGGCTTTCCTCTTTCCAGTCCATTTTAAACCACTTAACATGCTTTATTGGATGTAATTAACAGACCATACAGTTCACCTGTCTTAACGTGTACACTTCAATGGAGTTTTTAAAGCATATTCACTGTTGTGTGACTATCACCGCTATTAATTTTGGACCATTTACATCACCCCCCCCCCCAAAAAAAAACCCATACCCGTTAACAGTCACTCATTTTCCTTTAAAATCTATGAGCAGCCACTGAGTCTACTTCTCTTCTCCCTGGATTTGTCTATTCTGAACGATTCATATAAATCGAATCATACCATATGTGGTCTTTTCTTCTGGCTTCTTTCACTTAGCATAATGTTTTCAAGGTTCAGCCATGTGGTAGCATGTGTCAGTACTTCACTCCCTTTTATTGCCAAGTAATATTTCATTGTATGGATTTACTGTTACGGATTTTTTATTATAGCCTTCACAGTGTGTGTTTGTGTGAAGTTGTATCTCACGGTGGTTTTGATTGACATTTCCCTGATGGTTAGTGCCATTGAATCAGTAGAAGTTGTGAAATCCAGATAGCACTGCCAGGTAATCTTTTAAGACCTTTACATGTATTAACTTATTTAGTCTTTCAACGGTTCCATTTCATAGCTGAGAAAACTGAAACACAGAGTTGCCCAATATTATAAAGATAATTGAGTACCAAAGCCATATTTGAATCCAGGTGATCAAATGCTAGCCTTCTTAGGAGTGTGATTTTTAAATAGCACATGGCTCAGTATGTGGTTTGCAGGTTGCTGTAGTCATAAAATTGGCACTAAGTCTCATTTTACATGGCAGACTATATTTGATTGGCTATAAAAATTCCCTCAAACCAGACAGTCTGACTACGTTCTTTCCATAAGCTCAAAAATCTTGAAGAGAGAAAACAATAATAGAGATGCCAGATTGTCCAAAATCACCATTATGCCATGAAATCTGATGCTGGTTAATTAGCATTGTTGGCACAAGGGTTCCCCAATATACAAATCTTAGAGTGAAACAAACTCACTAAATACACTGGTTAAAAATAGAACTACTACATAATCCAGCAATTCCACTCCTGGGTATTTATCTGAAGAAAACAAAAGCACTAATTAGAAAAGATATATGTACCCCTATGATCACTGTGGCTTTATAATAGCCAAGATACGGAAGCAACCTAAGTGCCTGTCAGTAAATGAAAGAATTAAAAAGATGTGTGATATATTTTATATATGTATATTTATATATACATATATATATAAAATGGAATATATAGTTATATATATATATACATAATGGAATATTTCTCAACCATAGACAAGAATGGAAGCTTGCTATTTGTGACAACATGGATGAACTGTGAGGACATTATGTTAAATGAAATAAGTCAGACAGAGAAAGACAAATACTACATGATTTCACTTATATATGGAATCTAAAAAACAAAACAAGTGAACAAACAAAACAGAAACAGAGTTATAGATATAGAGAACAAACAGGTAGTTGCCAAAGGGGAGGGGGGTGAGGGGATGAAAGAAATAGGTAAGGAGATTAAGTGGTGTAAACTTCCAGTAATGAAATAAATGAGTAGCAGATATGAGATGTACAGTATAGGGAATATAGTCAGTACCTATGTAATATCTTCATGTGGTGGCATATCATAACTAGACTTATGGTGATCAGTTTGAAATGTATAGAAATGTCAAATTACTAGGTTGATAGAGTGAACTAACACAGTATAGGTCACTTATACTCAAAACAAACAAACAAAAAAGCAATCTCAGAAAAAGAGATGGGATTTGTGGGTACCAGAGGAAGGGGAAGTTGGATGAAGTAGTACCTGTCAGTTTTCTACACTGCACAGTTACTCTCTTTTCCCTCTTTCCATATTGTGGCCTTTGGAAGGAAGTCACTCTGAATAGCCCACACTTAAGAGAATATAGGGGAGTAAGGAGTTACTCCTTCCCTCCTTTAGAACGGAGTATCTACATAATTTACTTGGAATTCTTCTGTATGGGAAATTTACATCTCCCCCATTTACTAATTTATTCTATCTTTTATTTATACCAGTATGGACTCATGGATTTTTTTTTTCTATACTCTGAGTTATAATCCAATACTATTTTTTGGCTCAAGTTGTTCCACCTTTGAGCATTGGGATCTCATGTGTGTGTTTGTGCATGTGCACGTGTGTATTTGAGCACCTTCTTACTTTCTGGCATTACAAAATGCCCTATCCTCATTGGAACCAAGCAGGACCCTATTATCATCAGTGGCAATGTGGTATCTGTAACTGCTTGGTTGTAGTTAATTTTGTAATAGTTTAAATGGCTTTGCCAACCAGGGTTGGGCTGAGGAGGAGGAGGGACTTGAGTGGTCCGCCCAGTCCCTTCATGGTGCTGCATATGGGGATCATGCTCAGTGCCTTGCCTTTGTTCCCAACACCTCAGAAATGGTAGTTGAGTGTTTTGCACATTTTGTTGTTCATAACTTGCCCTAACTGCTCATGTCTGCAGTTATTTTTAGCCCCTTGTGGTTTCTTTGTATTCTGTTGTTTGAGGTGCAAGTCGCAACACCCCTGCAGCAAGAAGTCCCAGACCCTGGCCTGCCTAAAATATTAGAAGCCTTTATTAACCTGACTTTAAACTGCTTAAGTTTTTCTCTATAGCTCTTTTCCACGGAGCCCCTTCTTAAGCACCCTTTGTTTCTAGGCACAAGAATATTAAAAGAGTCCCAAAGCCAGAGGTGAACTTCATACCCAGCAGAAGGAAGGAGATCTTTGCAACCGCAAAAACAAAAACAGCTTTGCAACAATTGGTCACCCTGTATGCAATCTCTATGGAAACTAGCAGCTCCCCTTGAACTTTTGAACTTTTACTATAAACCCCCCAATTTTTCTCCGCAGCAGGCTCACAGTCTCGGAAGCATTAGCTCACTGTGATTTCTTTGCCTTGCAAAGAAATAAAGTTGCCTTTTCTACTTCATCCAAAACTCTTTCTTCAAGTCACAGTTTAGTAAGCACAGTATGGAGGCTGACTTTCAGCAACATCATCTTGTCTATTTCCTGTCCCAGTCCTGGAATCTGCCATGTAGTGGGAAATGACATTAGAAATGAAGACCTGGGTGCTGAATGTGTTACACATTCATTTTTATTTCTTAGAACCTTATAGAATACAGCATATGCTTTTTTTCATCTAGCTTCTTTCACTCAGCATATTTATTTTAAGGTTCATCTTTATTGTAGTATGTGTCATTGGCTTATTTTATTTTTCACATTTTTTATTGAGTTATAGTCATTTTACAATGTTGTGTCAAATTCCAGTGTAGAGCACAATTTTTCAGTTATACATGAACATATATATATATATATATATATTGTCACATTTTTTTTCACTGTGAGCTCCCGTAAGATCTTGTATATATTTCCCTGTGCTATACAGTATAATCTTGTTTATCTATTCTACACTTTGAAATCCCAGTCTGTCCCTACCCCCTGCCCCCCTTGGCAACCACAAGTTTGTATTCTATGTCAATGAGTCTGTTTCTGTTTCGTGTTTATGTTTTGTTTTTTTTTAGATTCCACATGTGAACAATCTCATATGGTATTTTTCTTTTTCTTTCTGGCTTACTTCACTTAGAATGACATTCTCCAGGAACATCCATGCTTGGAACCCTACTTCAAAATGACACCTGCACCCCAACGTTCATAGCAGCACTATTTACAATAGCCAAGACATGGAAACAGCCTAAATGTCCATCAACAGATGACTGGATAAAGAATATGTGGTATATTTATACAATGGAATACTACTCAGCCATAAAAACTGACAACTCAACGCCATTTGGCTCATTTTATTTTTTATTGCTGAGTAGTAATCCATTGTGTGGATATACTGTAGTTTGTTTATCCATTTACCTGTTGATAAACATCTGGATTTTTTCTAGTTTTTTAATATCACAAGTAAAGCTACGAGGAAGATGTGTGTATATGTCTTTGTATGGGCATATGTTTTACTTTCTCAAGGATAGATACCCAGAAATAAAATGTCTGGATAAATTAGTACTTGTAGATTTAACTATCAAACAATTTCCACAGTAGTGGTATCATTTTACATTCCCACCAGCAGTATATTACAGCTCTAATTCTTCCATATCCTAGACAACAATTGTTGTTACAGTAGTTTTAATAATTCTAATAGATGTATAGTGATATCTTATTGTGGTTTTAATTACATTTCCCTAATGACTATTGATGGTAGTCATGTTTTCATGTGCTTATTTATTTGCCTCTGTGTAACTTGCTTTTAAAATATTTTGCTTGCTTTTAAAACTTTGAGTTATTTCCTTAATGTTGAGTGTTGAGAGTTCTTTATGAATTCTGACGCAAATCCATTGCTATATACGTGATTTGAAAATATTTCCTCCTAGCTTGTGCGTTATCTTTACATTTTCTTAATATTGGTAAAGTCTATTTATCCATTTACACTTTAATGAATTGTGCTTTCGGTGTCATAATTAAAAATCTTTGACAGACTTAAGGTGGTGAAAGTTTACTCCTGTGTTCCCTTCTGACTTTATAGTATTTAGATTTACATTTACATCTATAAATCATTTTAAGTTACTTTCTAATGTGGTGTGAGGTAAAGATCAAAGTTGTTTTTTTCCCTTGTGGATATTCAATTGTTCCAGCACCATTTGCTGAAAAGAATATTCTTTCTTCATTTAATTACCTTTGCAACCTTGTTGTAAATCAGTATTCATATCTGTGGTGGTCTGTTTCTGGATTCTCCATTTTGTTTGGTTGTTCTACCTGACAGTCTTTATGTCAGTAACACACTGTCTTGATTGCTATAGCTGTGTAATAGGTCTTGGATACTTGAAGTATCCAAGTACAAGTTGAGTACTTCACCAACTTTATTCTTTTTCAAAATGATTTTGGTTATTCTAGGCCCTTTTCATTTTTATATACATTTTAGAATCAGTTTATCAATTTCTGCAAACAAGCTGCTGCAATATTGATTGGGATTGAATGGAAATAGATCATTTTGGAGAGGAATTAATGTCTCAACAACATTAAACCTTTCATCTTCCCATGAAGATGATATATATACATTTTCTTAGGCCTAATTTCTCTTAGCAGTGTTTTGAAGTTTTCACTGTACAGGTCTTTCACACTTTTTGGTCAGATTTATCTTTAGTCATTTCATATTTTTGGTGTTATTAATAATGGTATCTATATAAATTTTCTATTTCTGAGAAATAAATTACCACAAACTTTGTGGCTTAAACATCACCCAGTCATCATCTCACAGTCGAGAATCTGACTGTGGATTAGTTGGGCTCCCATTGCTGCGATCAATGGATCAGCAAAGACTGCATTACCATCTGAGGCTCAGGGTGCTCTCCCAGGTTCATTCAGGTCAATTCGGCTTTCGAATTTGTGGTGGCTTCCATCTTCTTTGAGTTCAGCAAGAGAAATGTACTCATGCTTTTTAAGAGCTTCTGCCTGATTAAGTCAGACCCCAAGATAATCTCCATTTTAATTAACTCAAAATAAACTGTTTTGGGGTCTTAATTACATCAGCAAATTTTCTTTTGCCAGAGATGTAACATAATCTGGAAACGCATCATTTTCACCATCTCATTCACACTCAAGGGGAGGAAATTATATAAATCATGTACACCATGGGGAGAGAATTTTGGAGACCACTTTATAATTATTCCTAATTTTTGTTTTATATTGTACATTTTTAGTATTTGGAAATACAATTGATTTTTTAAATTGGAGTGATGAGGGTGGGCGTCTTTGGTGGTTTCCTGATTTTATGGGAGGAAAGGTTCCATCTTTCATCAAGTATGATGTTAGCTGTGGATCTTTTCACAGATTTCCCCTTATCAGATTGAGGAGGTACCCCTCTATTCTAGTTTGCTGGGAGGCTTACTAGGAGTGGATGTGGTTTTTTGTCAGATGATCTTTCTGTTGAGGTAATACTATGTATTGTTCTTCTTTATTAGTTTGTTAATATGGTGAATTACACTCATTGAGGTTTGAGTGTTAAACCAATCTTGTATTCCTGGGATAAACCTTACTTAGTCATGATGGTAATTTTTATATATAATATTTGGCTTGTTAAAAACTTGGTAGATTTTTGTCTCCATTCATGAAGAATATTGATCTGCTTTCTTTTCTTGTAATGACTTTGGTTTTTGTATTATTAATTCCAAGAAATAAGTGGCATATTTTCATACTAATAGAATAAAATAAAAAGTACGATAAAATTTAGGGTCTCTCCAAAACATGTATTTTGTCACAAGCTGTTCTTTGGTGTTCTCTTCACTATGGTAGTGGGCATAGCATGCCAAGAAAGCCATGAAGCTTTTTTAAACTTGAAAAGATGATTGACTTTTGACAAGTTTACTCAAGTTTTTATAGTGAGCAAAGGAATCATCCATTCATTTTACAAACATCTGCCCACAGTATATCATTCAACAGTTTGCTTTGTATGTTATTTTACTATATATACACATATATATGTATATACATTTCCTACACTATCACATACAATGCTCAGAAAACTTCATTGATAAGAGTATTATTGTCTAACTTTGCAGATGATAAAATTGAAGCCTGGAGTCTTAGACCCAGTAGTTGCTAGTGCCAGAACTCACTACTAGGGCTTTTAATTTCAAAGCTAGTGCTATTTTGACTTTACACGTTGTGCTCCTCTTTCATAGTTCATAGTGTTGGTAGTTCACAAAGTTCACGGACTAGCCTAGAAACATTTACTTGATCTGAGCCCTCAGAAATATAAGCACATTCAGAAAGTCATGCCAGGTCACTTAGACCTATGATTTGGTTAGTTTTGATTTTTTTTTTATTGTTTATACAACTTTGAGAGCTAGAATTCTTCTGTATTTACAAAGGGATGATTGTAGGTGAATGTTGGCCCTTGAAATAACTATACAAAGGTCACATTTCTAACCTGCTCGACACATTCCTCTGGGTTCTGAGTCCAGAGCCTGATACAACTCTTGGGTTATTCAAGCCCCTCCACAGATATACTGACCACCCACTAATTTACACCTGCTTTTTATGCCCATGTCAGTTAGGATATCTTTTGGCTCCAAGTAACAAGAGTACTCAACAAAAAGTGACTTTAATAACAGGTATTTATTATCTCACATGACAAGAAGTCTGGAGGAAAGTAGTTCTAGGGCTGGTTAATCAGTGGCTCAGTAATGCCCTCAAGGTCCCAAACTCTCCATGTTTCCAATCAGCTGGCATCAGAGGCTTGAGTTCTGTCTTCTTTCTTGTGCCCTAGTGCCCAAAGACGGCATGAGTCTCAATAACTGCATCCAAAGTTAGGAATAAGGAGAGTTTCTTGGGGCATGTTTTTTCTTAAATCAAGGAAGAAAACCTTATCCAGAGGCTGACCCCATAGACATCCTATCAAGACTTACTGGCTAGAACCGGGTCATCTGCCCACCACTAAACCAGTTACTCAAAGGGAAATTTGATTAGATTAATCGTGATTCATCTCCTGCAGCTGAGTCCACTGTTTTGAGTACTTTGCGACTAAAATTGAGGTTATGCTATAAAGGAACAGAAGTTGGGATGGGAATTCAACAAATAGTATCTGAGTCTCATTTTGCTCAGAATCCTCAATAATGCTTAATCTAAACTGAGAAAGAAATTCACACTAATGTATGACTGAATTTAATAGACTGCTTATTTTCATAAATATAATCTTCCTGATTTATCTAAACAATAATTATTTTTCTTGCATACATTTGTGCATACTTATGATTCTTATTATATGATTCTAATATAATATTTTTAAGTGACTATCAATTCAGAATATCCTTTTATGTACCTTGAATTATTCTTCAACTCTGTGCACTGATTACTGTCTCTGGCATTCATTTGTTTTGGTTCCATATTTTAGCATATAGTTGTCCTTACACATAGGTGCATTTGTTACATTTTGTGACCTTGGATCTACATACACTTACATACATCGCTTGTATTACAGTTCTGAAATATTTTACTTTTAATTTTGTACTCTAGCTTTCTCTTCTTAATGTAATATGACTTAGGAGCTTTTTCAAGGTATCACTAAAAGTCTGTATTTTTATGGAATGATATAGGATGAGGAATGATTGGCAGGTATAAGTACTAAAGAGAAAGATCTATCACAGTTAACCTGTAATTGATACTGTTTAATACGAGTCACTCATTAAAACTTTTATTAATTATATGAACTTCAAATTTATCTTGGAAGGGAAAAAGGAACATTGACTCTCTGTTTCAAATTTTGTGATAGATAGTGTGCCATTTTGATATGAAGATTCAGTTATTTTCTGTTTTGAATCATAATTTGAAGTATTCATTCTGTTTCTCTGTTATCTTCTTTGGAGACTCCATTTATACAAGTATGGAGTCTCTTTTGCCTGCTTTGTATATTTATTTTCTATTCTTGCATTTCTTTTTTCTTTTCGACATTTACCTTTTATAACCCATATTGTATTTTTCATGGTATATTCATTTCCTAAGGTTGCTGTAGCAAATTACCACAAGTTTGGTGTCTCAAAACAACAGAAATTTATTCATTCACAGTTCTGAAGGCCAGAAGCCTGAACTCAAGGTGTCAGCAGGGTCATGTTCCATCTGAAGGTTCTAGGAAAGAATCTTTCCTTGCCTCTTCCTAGCTTCTGGTGGCACCCAGAGATCCTTGGCATTTTTTTGACGTTTATCTGCATCTATCTGATCTCTGCCTTTGTTTTCACATGGCCATTTTCTCTGTGTGTCTCTGTGTGTCCTCTCCTTTTCTTCTAAGGATACCAGGCATGAGACTTAGGGCCCACCCTAATCCAGGATGATTTCATCTCAAGATCCTTAACTAACTACTTTTCAAAGATGTTAATTCTAAATAAGGTCACCTTCACAGGTACCAGAGGTTATGACTTGAACATGGCTCTTGGCAGGGATATAGTTCAACCCAGGACACATAGTGTCAATGCTCTTTGTTTTCTTCCAATTAAGAAAGAAAACTTTTCATTTGGAAATAATTTCAAATATAGAGAAAACATTCAATCAGGGTACAAGAAAATCCCATATTCCCTTCACCCAGATTCCCCAACATTTTGTGCTGTTTGCTTCATTGTTCACTTAACCTAATCTAATCTAATCCATCTGTCTAATCTGTTGCCTTATATCTATTTATATATGTACTAATACAGATATACATTATTTTCTAAACCATTTGAGACTAAGTTGCACAAATCATGTAGCTTTACTCCTAAATACTACCGTGTGTATTTCCTAAGAACAAGGACATTCTCTTAACATGGTATGATTGTCATCTTCAGGAATTCAACACTGACAAAATACTTTACCATCATATTCCCAATTTCTTCAATTGATCAAATAATATTCTTTATAACGTTTTTCCCTTAGGATGACGTATTACATTTAGTCATCAAATTTCTTTCATTTCCTTTAATCTGGAATAACTCCTCAACTTTCCTTACTCTTTCATGACTTTTTTGGGGCAGATTGGGGAGGTAATTACGTTTACTAATTTGTTTTATTTTTAAAGGAGGTACTGGGGATTGAATCCAGGACCATGTGTATGCTAAACATGCACTCTACCACTTGAGTTATACCCTCCCCCCTTTTCATGACTTTGGTATTTTGAAATAATACAGGTCCTTTTGAAAAAGAGAATATTCCTCATTTTGGTTATTCTGGTGGTTCCTTATGATTAGAGTCAAGTTAAGCATCCCTAGGTGGAGCCCTGCAGAAATGTTACTGTGTCTTGAGAACATCATTTTCAGAGGGCACTCATGGTTTATGTGCCCCTCGTAGCCATGTTCATTCTGATCATTTGGTCAAGGTTTTGTTCAGTTTATCCGCCACGTATTTGCTCCTTTCCCTTGCAGTCTTTTGATTACAGTTGAAATGATTTATTTTCCTACTCCAGTTTTCTGTCTACCTTTATCGGTTAGCATGCTCCTTCTCTTTTCATGCAGAAAAGTTCTCCCTCATTCATTCATTCATTTATTCATTTCTCTGTTTACCTGCCTACCTATTTATTATCAAAATGGATTCATGGATTCCTATTTTTTTTTAATTTGAAATTTTTATTTTTCAATATTATCTTTATTTGGGTACTCAAATTATACCAGATTTGGCCAGTGGGAGCTCCTGTACACCATCTCCTTTGTCCTTTTACCAAACCCCAATCATTTATTTTCAACATTTTCTTATTTTATAGGTAAGTATGTTCTAGGGTCACTTTGCATTCCCTGTCTAGCCATTGAATCACCCATTTCTCTGAGGACACTTGGTTTATTTTAGTGGGAAATGCAATTAGAAACCAATAACTAGGTCCTCATTGTGCTCATTGCTACTGGAGTATCATCTTTGCCCTTCAACAGACCAGATTTAAAAATGTGTGTGTGTGCACATGTGTGTACATATATGCATATGTAATCTATTATACATGCATGGTCTGTATAATATGCATGTACTGTATTGTATAATCTAATCATCTCTCTATGAAGATACCAGAAATCATTAGTTCTTACTGATATATCCAAATCCAATCCATCTCCATAGTTTTCCTTGCCTTCTCCCATTCTGTGTTTGTATCTTCCTTCTTCCACAGTGAGAACGCTGGTGCCTAACAACATGAAAGCATTCAGAGCCTTGATTCAATGTCCTTAATCTAACAGTGTACCTAAAATAATTTCAGAATTGTTTCATCTACATAAACATCTACTATAAAAATACCCATAAAAAATGCAACTATTTTTTGTTGTTCATCCCCTTCCCTCCCTTCCTCCCTTCTACTGAAGAGCTACAGTTAAATACCACGTTTAAAGTTTGTTTGGATTTATTTATTTATTTTCTTTCCAATATTATTGTAATTCATTTTAAATACAGTTTAATACGTTGGTTTTAGTTTTAGCTTTACTTTTTTGCTCCTCCACTCCTTGCTGATTTAATTTTATTTCTAGAATGTGTAGAATATTAACATGCTTCCAGAAGTCATGACCATAAAAAAAGTTATACTTACTCAGAGAAATGTCATGTCCTCTTTTGTCCTTTCACCTTCATCATCCCCCACCCCACATAGGTAACCAATTTTATTGTTTTCAGGTTTATCTTCCTGTGTTTTTTTTTTTTTTTTGTAAACATAAGCAGATAAATTTGCTTTTTAATTTATCCTTATTTACCATACCAAAGGTAACTATTCACTTAATAATATGTACTGGAAATCACTCTATAAAAATTTGTACAGATCTTTCTCATTGATATTTACAGCTGCATAGTACTCCATTGTCTGAGTATAACTAGTTTATTCAAGCAATACCCTTTATTATTCTCATTTCTCGTTTTCTAAAAAGTTTTTAATTGAGAATGAATTTGAATTTTGTCAAAGGCTTTTTTTCAGTATCTTCAAATTTAGTCTCATTTCTGAAGATTCTTTTGGCCTTTTTTCTTCTATTATTTTTAACCTCAGTTTTTCAAGTTCTTCATTCCTTTCCCCCTATTGTCACATTATAACCTACTATTTTCTGGCCATTTCTTCCCTGAGGTTTTGTATTTCTACTTTGTGGTCTTCCTTCAGAATAGTGATTGCCTTATTATTTCCCCAAGAAGTTTGGTTTTCAGTTTTCATCTGTTACTGGTAATATTTTCTGGTGATTTTTTTTTCTGTAGCAAAGTTTTATTTCTATTTTCACATTTTAAAAACATGGTATTGTTGTATGCATGTGGTATCTGTTCCTTTTCTGTTTCTCATAGTTGTTTAAGTTTATTTTTATTGCCCAGCTTTTTACAAGAAACTCATGCTGTCTCCTCTAATTCTTGAACCTGACCTGGCTTAGGGAGGTTTCTATGGCCACACCTGAATTTCCACAGGTTCTCTTCTGCCATTGCCACGAGGGGACAGCACCTGCCTTTTGGGAGATGCCCTAAAATTTAGAAGATGTGTTTTTGGTTATTTTATAATCTGCTATCCCTTGGTAACTTCTGAGCCCTCTCTCTGTCTCCCACTGTGCTCCTCAACCCTGCTCTTAGTGGATCCCCTTCAGAGTGGATCCTTCCTCAGGGTTTGTTGTGCTGATGACTTTTTTTTAGATTTAAGTGTCATCAGTTACAGTGTGTCAATGTCTGGTGTACAGCATGATGTCCCACTCATGCATATCCATATATATATATATTCATTTTCATATTCTTTTTCATTAAAGTTTATTGCAAGATTCTGAATGTAGTTCTCTGTGCTATACAGAAGAAATTTGTTTTTTATCTATTTTTATATGTAGTAGTTAATATTTGCAAATCTCAAACTCCCAAATTCATCCCTTCTCACCCCATTCCCCCCAGTAACCATAAGATTGTTTACTACATCTGAGGCTTGTTTGTTTATGAGTTCATTAGTGTCTTCTTTTTTCTTTTTTTGAAAGATTCTACATATGAGTGATATCATATGATATTTTTCTTTCTCTTTCTGGCTTACTTTCACTTACAATGACAATCTCTAGGTCCATCCATGTTGCTGCAAATGGCATTATTTTATTCTTTTTTTTACAAATATACTACAACTTCTTTATCCAGTCAGATGTTAATGGACGTTTAGGTTGTTTCTGTGTCTTGGCTATTGTATATAGTGCTGCTATGAACATATATCTTTTTGAATTAGAGTTCTCTCCAGATATATGCCCAGGAGTGGGATTGCTGGATCATATGCTAAGTCTAGTTTTTCTGAGGACTCTCCATACTGTTTTTCATAGTAGTTTCACCAAACTACATTCCCACCAGCAGTGTAGGAGGGCTCCCTTTTCTCCACACCCTCCCCAGCATTTATCGTTTGTGGACTTCTTAATGATGATGTGTGCTGATGACGTTTGAGGTCTGCTAGTCTGTCTTCCACTGTTTTCTGTACTCTTCCCCTTGGCTTTACACATACCCTGTCACAGTTTTCTGTAAGGCTTTGCTGCCAGTTTTAAGTTGGGCAGCGTTTTATACAGAATTTGTTATTTGGAAGTGTTTTCTCTGTCTCCTGCCTTTGCTGAAGATCAAATTTGCATTTTTCTTTTTGTCCTTGTTTCCTTATGGCCTTTTGGAGAAGTGGAATGATTCATAACTAAGCTGCCACCAAGTTTTCACTGGAGGTAGAAACCTATTTTGCAGTATTTCCTCTGTTTCACTCGTCATATGACTCTAGACCAGTTGTTTAAATTCTTTGTACTGCTGTTGTCTCATCTTCAAAACGGGTTAGGTAATGTCTAATAAGGTTCATGTAGGAATACGCTGAGATACTAAAGCTGGTATACTGGTATGTGGTAAGTGTTTAATAGGTTGTATCTGCTAATTATAATAATCGATGTTGATGATGGTCCTGGAAGTTCAAGTCCATGGATACTTACTGATAGAAGAGATGAAGACCTGGTTTGAATTAATGTGACATTTTTAGGAAGGATATTATAAACTTTCCACTCTACCATCCTTTTCTTTCCTTTCATTAAATGAATCTAGAAATACTTGGTTTAATTGGGTAAAAGTAATACCACAAATAATCATATATATTTGTGGCTAATTACCATGTAGAAATATAAAAAGTAAGCAATAATTAGTGATATCAAATTAATTTTATGATTTATTTCATTATAGTACCAAACCAGCTTATGTTACATCACTTAGCTCAACTCTAATTATATTTGCCTCTTTAGAACTAAGTGCAAAACCAATGAGATGTCTCTGTCTACGTTTATTATGATTTGAAAAAAAAATCCACAATTGATGATGGTTGGATACGTGAACCAAGGAAATTGTTTTCCTCCCCACTGGAATGCCATCCAGTTTCTGTTTTGCAAAAACATTCACCAGAGCTTTCAAAATCACTTGCTTGTGTCCAGTTTTTCTTTCCTTTTTATCGTAACTACCTCTCAAGAGATTTGGAAGTTAGCTGTATTTGAAATGATTGTGTATATTTTCTGTGTTTATATATAATTTTAACTTACAAATGAGAAATTCTCCATAATTCCATTGGTATCTCATCTTAAATAGAAGTATCATTCCTTTTACTCAAAGACTAATACAAATATCACTTCCTCTGTGAAGCCTTCCTTGACTCTCCCAGTGCAACTAGAGAAGTTTATTTTTCTACTGAAACACTTTCCACATTGTGCTGTGTTTTGTGCACAGCACATGGCATTTAGAACAAGATACATTTGTGTCTCAGTTGTTTATGGGAAAACTTCTTGCATCTTTTCACACCTTCAGAACCTAGCATAATGCCTGACTGACACTGAGAGGCACTCAATAAATATTTGTCATATGAATGGATGCATTCCTGGAAAATGCCCCTAAAAGTACTTTTCATTCATTAAAGTTTCTTTCCAGTAAGTTTCATGATAACATTGAAGATATGATTCTCAACTCTAAAACATAACACTGGCTAGATATATGACCCAGGCAAAGTAATGCAATCCCTATGGCCTTCACTTATTCATTTGTAAGATGAAAGGTTTGGCTAATATATTCTTTAGAAATCCTTATGGCTTCAAAATTTTATACTTATAGCTCTAAACTTTATGATGCTTAAGAATTGAATAAATTGGAGAGGGTGGTGTAAGCATATGTTTTCAGCCCGACTTTTTTCTACCAAATTCTTTCTGGAATGACAACATTAAAATAAGCCCATGTATGTTGGCTGGAAAAATCTAGGTTTCTTTAGGCAATGTATTCTTGGGAAAAGAGAGCAGATAGGAAAGCAGAGTCAAGAACCCCTTTGAGAGTTGTTTGAATGAATTGTGAGACTGTCAAATGATGGAATATGCAGCTATTAAAAATTCAAGTAGAGACCACAATGAGATATCATTCCACAGCCATTAGGATGACTAGTATTAAAAAGACTAGTAATACTAAATTTTGATTAGAATGTGGAACAGCTGAAACTCTCATTTATTTTTGAAAGAAATATAAAATGCAACATTTAACCACTTTAAAGAGAAGTCTGGAATTAAAAAAAAAAAAACTAAACATAAGATTCAGCAATTTCTCTTGAATATTTTTTAAAGGAAACTAAACATACACCTGCCCGATGATCCAGCAATTTCTCTCCTCAGTCTTTTTTAGTTAATTTATTAAAATTGGCATTCATTAAAATTGACTTTTTTTATCATGGAGTTTTATGAATTTTAACACATAAATAGATCATGTCCACAATCAGGGTATAATCATATTACATGAATTTCTTCATAGTCACGCCCTCCCCCCAGCCACACCCTTGACAACTACCAATATCTTCTCTGTAGTTATCATTTTGGTTTTTTTTCTCCCAGAATATCATATAAATGGAATCATACGGTACGTAATCTTCTGAGGCAGGCTTCTTTCACTCAGCATAGTGCCTGTAAGATTCATCCAAGTTGTTGCATGTATCAATACTTCTTTTTTTTTAAAAGACTCCTGAGTAGTATTTCATTTTCTGAATGTACTATGGTTTGCTTATGCATTCACCCATGAAGTATATTTGGATTCTTTCCAGTTTGGGGTGGTTATGAATAGAATGGCTGTAAACATTTGTGTACAAGCTTTTGTGTAAAGGTGAGTTTTCTTATAACTATTTCTCTAGAGTAAATACCTAGGAGTGGGCTTGCTGGGTTATATGGTAAGTGTGTGTTGAACTTGATAAGAAACTGCCCCTCTCTTTCCTAGAATGTCTCTACCATTGTGCGTCATCACCGGCAGTGGATGGGAGTTCCGGTTGTTCCACGTGCTTGTCCGCCCCTGGTGTTGTATTTTTCTATTTTAGTTATTCTGTTGGATCTGTAGTGTGCTCTCATTCTGGTTTTAGTGTGCGTTTCCCTAATGGCTAATAATACTGAACATTTTTAAAATGTACTTATTTGTCATCCATATCCTCTTGGCGAAGTGTCTCTTTAAGTCTTTGGCACATTTTTTATTTGGGCTGTTTATTTTTTTGCTGCTGAGTTTTGGGAGTTCTATATGTACTCCGTCCTTCATTGGTTATGTGATTTGTGAATAGTTTCTCTCAATGTGTCATTTGTCTTTTCATTCTCTTAAAAATATCTTTTACAGAGCAAACATTTTTATTTTGAAGTAGAATTCATTTCTTTTTTCTTTCATTGATTGTGTTTTTATGTCATATCTAAGAAATCTTTCTGAAAGTTTTACAGTTTTACGTTTTACATTTAGAACTATGGTTAATTTAGAGTTAAATTTTGCATAAAATGTGAGGTTTCAGTCCAGCTTGATGTTGTTGCTTGTGGATGTCCATTGTTTCAACAACATGGAATGAAAAACCATTCTTTCTCCTTTAAATTGTCTTTTCATCGTTGTGAAAAATCCACTGGTCATCTTTGTCTGGGTCTAATTTTTACCCCTGTTGTGTTTCATTGATTTATGTATCTATTTCTTTAGCAATACCACACTATTTCATAGATTACAGATTGTAGTAATTTTGAATATCAAGTAGTATGATTCCTCCAACTTTATTCTTTTTATCCCCCCAGATTGTTTTGCCATTCTGGGTTCTTTGCCTTTTCATATGAGTTTTAGAATCAGCTCATTTGTATGCACAAAAACCTTGCTGGGACTTTGATTAGAATTGCATCATCTGTAAACTAATTTGGAGAGGATTGGCATCTTTATCATATTGAGTGTCTAATCCATGAACACAGTCTATCTGTCTTTATTTGTATCTTTAATGATTTCTTTCATCCATTAGATAGTTTTCAACATGCAGGTCCTGTACATTTGTAGGATTGAGACCTAAATATTTGTTACTATAAATGGTATTTTAAAACATTTAGTTTCCAGTTGTTCATTACTAATATATAGAAATGCAATTGATTTTTTATGTGTTGAACTTGTATCTTATATTTCTAAATTTATTTAATACTTCAAATAGCTTTTATAGATTCCATTGAATGTTCTATGTTCATAGATATGTCTTTTGTGAATAGGGGCAGTTTTATTTCTTCTTCATCAATCTATATATCTTTCTTCACTCCCTATTTTTCTCCCCCCCCCCCCCGTTTGCACTGGCTAGGACTTCCAGGATGATGCTGAATAGGAGGGGTGCGATCAAGCATTCAAGAAGATAAAAATAAACCCACAGCAAGGACAAGGAAGGAAATAATAAAGGTTAAGAGCAGAAATCAATGACACTGAAAACTGAAAAGCAATACTGTGACAGGTTGCCCATTTTAGGAGGGCAGCGTTGTCTTTCACCATTAAGCATGGTGTGAGCTGCAGGTTTCCTGTACATCAGATTGAGAAAGTTCCCATCTATTTCTAGTTTGCTGAGAGTGTTTTTCATGATGTTAAATAGATGTTAAATTGTGTTACTGTTTCATGCTTTTTCTCCATCAGTTGATATACTCGTGATTTTTTTTCCCTTAGACTTTTAATTTAATGGATGATATTGATCAATGTTTGAATATTGTGCTACCTTGCTTTTCCTGTATAAACCTCACTTTATCGTGGTGTACTATTATTCTTATATATTGATGCATTTGATATGCTAGTACTTTGTTTAAGATTTTGGTCTATAGTTTTTTGTACTGTATTTGGTTTCAGGGTAATGCTGGCCTAATGCAATGAGTTTGGAACTGTTCCCTCTTCTGTATCTTGGGGAAGAATGTGTAGATTTGGTGTTAATGCTCATGTATACACCTGGGTCTAGAGATTTCTTTTTCTCAATATTTAAAGTATGAGTTAAATTTCTTTAATCATTATAGGACCATTCAAGTTATCTGTTTTCATCTTGGATGAATTTCGTTAGTGTAAAAGATTCCTGAAGAATTGGTTCAATTAAGCAGTTGAATGTATGCATATAGTTGTTCCTAATATTTTATATTATCCTTTAGTGTCTGTTGGATCTGTAGTGATAGCCTTAATTTCATTCCTGATATTTGTAGTTGGTTTCTCAGCTCTCATCTCAGTCTTGCTGAAGGTTTATTAATTTAATGATTTCAATGATTTTCTGTTTTATTTCTCAGTTTTCAGTTTCACTGATTTCTGCTCATATCTTTATTATTTCCTTTCTTGGTCATTGGTTTGGGTTTACTTTTATCTTTTTGTATTAGTTTCTTAAGGTGGAAGCTTAGATTGTTTGTGACCTTCCTCTTTTTCTAATATACGGATTTAATGCTGTAAGTTTCCTTCTAAGCATTACTGCAGCTGTATCTCATAAATTTTGGTGTTTCATTTTCAATTTCATTCAGTTTGAAATATTTTATCATTTACTTTGAGACTTCCTCTTTGACCTATGGATATTTTAGAAATATGTTTCTAAATTCCAAGTGTTTGCATTTCCCCTTATTATCTTTGTATTATGATTTCTAGTTTGATTTCATTATTGTCAGAGATTATCCTTTGCATGATTTCAGTTCTTTTTCATTTAAGTCTTATGACTCTGGGTAGAGTCAGCGGAAAGCTCCATGTCCAGTTGAAAAGAATACATATTCTGCTCTTTCTGGATGCAAAGCTCTGTAACATTTCAGTTGGCTGATGCTCAATTCTTCTACATCCTTACAGGTTTTCCCGTCTACTTCTATTGACCATCAAGAGAGGAGTGTTGAACTCCAGCTTCAGCTTTCCTGCTATATGTTGGGCTTGTCTGTCTCAAAACTAGAGAGATTCTCCTGGTGCTCTCTCTGAGTGCATCCTGTCCCCTACCTCTGGTTTGGGCTCTCTTGCATTCAGGCTGGGGAATACTGAAGTAAAAATGGGAAACCTACCTCCAGTTAAGTGGTGCTTCAAATTTTGTTCTTTTTTTCCTCCAACTTTCCTGCTACCATTTACTTTTCAAAGTCCTCAAATAGGTGCTCCATGCATTACATTGAGATTTTATATCTTCATGCAGTGGGAGAGACAGGATGGAGTCCGCGTAGTCCACCTTAGTGAAAGGGTCACTGCTCAGTATTTATCTAAGAAAACAGAAAACGTACGTTTCAAAAATAATTTTCTAATTATGCTCATATGAGCCTTACTTGTTCTAACCAAAAGCTGGAAACAGCCCATTGTCTGATGAACAAATGCAGCATAATCATTCAACAGAGTATTATTTAGCAAGAAAAATGTACAAATTACTGATTTATGTAGCAGTATAATTGAATTGCTAAAATATTACACATAAAAGAAACCTTCCTGCAGTATGATTCCATTTATATAAAATTTATAATAGACAAAACTAACCTGTGGTGGGAAGAAGAATGGAGTAGTTGTACATGTGGAATGGCTAATAGTAATATTTTGTATTTTGATAGGAGTTTCGGTTACACAGGTGTATATGCTTATCAAAACTCAAAGAATGGACACTTCAAGTTTGTGCTATTAATTGTATGTAAATTTAACATCAAAATTTAAAACTATATTCAAATATTAAACTCTAATGAATGATACATGTATTAAAAAATTTAGGGGGGAAGATGTATTGATGTTTGTAGTTTACTTTGAAATGCGTTAAAAATGAGACGTTTTGTAGGTGGATAAAGAAACTGAGAGGTGGTTAGTATTTGGTCAAGTAAATATAGTACAATTTAGTAGTTGAATCCAGGCAGTAAATAAATGAGTATTTGCAGTAAAATTCTTTCAACTTTGTGGTTTGTCTGTACATTTTTATAATACAATTGGAAAAGGCATTTAAGTTTTTCAGATCAATAGATGTAAATGTTCATGTCACACTATTAATATAAAAAATCAAGTTCTAATATAATGTTTATATTTGACCCTACTTTCATAGAAAAGGGAAGATATATATATGTGTGTGTGTGTGTATATATGTATACACACATACACTAATGTTTAAATGAATACAATATGATGGAGTGATGGAATGATATTTTTAATATTAACTTAGCTTATTAAAGGGAGTAAGAGTGGCATGAAGGTGAGGAAGTTTATATATTTCTTTATACAACTCTGTATTATTTGAGTTCTTACCATTAGTATGTATTACTTTTGTAACTTGGAAAAAACTAACACAATATAATGTATGATAATAATACATATAGTATATTATATGTAATACAATATGTTGTAAAGGTAAAAAAAGGTTTGTGTAAACTGATTTGGATTGCTGATTGAATTTAAAAATTACATATACACACACACACACACACACACACACAGTATATGTTTTAAATACTAAAAACAACTCTCAAGCATGAAATGTCACTGTGTCTCTGATAATAGTTTAAAAAGTTTAAAGGAAATTTGGCAAGACTTAGGACAAAGGGAAAAAAACACTCATCCAGTACTGAACTGGTTATTCAGCTTTTGTAACTCTTACTTTCTTCAGCAAAATAATAGTTCTCTTTCATTTCTCACATCTGTCCTCTAGTACCCTTTGGAATTATTGTTTTTTAGAAATGAATACATTGCTCTGGCTGAAAGAGGGAAAAAAAGAAAATACTGAACCTAAACATCTCTAAAAATCTAACTAGAATCAGTAATGTATGAATAGAATAATGAAGATCCTGGTATCTATATAGCAGTAAATAAAGATGAAGGAGGAATGTTCACCCTAGCATATAACAAAAAGGATATGTATGTGTGTGTGTGTGTGTGTGTGTGTGTGTGTGTGTGTGTATGTATATATAAACTCAGAATTACTATGCATATATATGTTAGCCTTTCATACTTTCAAGATTGTCTTTATCTCTCCTGAGACAATAAGTGGTTAAAATTTAATTGTACTTTAAAACACATTGCATAACTATAGACAACAGTTTTGTACATGTTTTGAGTTTCTGTTTTTCTCTTCCACCTACACCAACAATTTACAAAGTCCTGAGCACATAGGAAGTCCAGTAAGTGTATGAATTGAGCTTTAAGAGGTGATTTCCTTGTCTCCTTTCTTGAGCCTTAGCAAGCGATCTCACTCTTGATCAGAGCTGATCTCTCTGCCTATGGTTTCAATTCCATCTCCTTCCCATGTCTTCCAGTATCTTACTCCCCCTTCTCCCTATATTTTTTATTTCTCCATTTCCATGGGCTCACCCTATATACATTTTCAAGTTGCTCTCTTCTTATAAGAAAAATAAAATAAAATCTTTCCTTGACCTTTAGATCACATATTAGACCAGTTGGACTTAATAGGTATCTACAGATAGTCCATCCAAAAACAACAGAATATACATTTCTTTTAAGTGGATGGGGAACATTTCCCAAAATAATCACATGCAGTTCACAAAATATGTCTCAATAAATTTAAGAAGATTGAAATTATATCAAGTATTATTTCTGAGCACAAATGTATGAGACTTGAAATCAACACCCAGAAAAAAACTAGAAAAACACAAACACATGGAGTCTAAACAACATGCTACTAAACAACCAATGGGTCACTTAAGAAATTAAAGAGGAAATAAAAAACACCCAGAGACAAACACAAAAGGAAACACAACTTTCCAAAAATCTATGGGTTGCAGAAAAAGCAGTTATAAGAGGAGTGTTCAAGTGATACAAGCCTACCTCAGGAAATAAGAAAAATCTCAAATAAGCAATTTAACCTTACACCTAAAAGAAGTAGAAAAGGAAGAACAAACAAAGCTCAAAATAGAAGGCAGAAAATAATAAAACAGATTGGAAATAAATGAGGTAGAGTTAAAAAAAACAATAGAAAAAAATGAAACTAAGAGCAGTTTCTTTGAAAGATAAAATTGAGGAAAAGCCAGACTTATCAAGGAAAAAAGCAGAAGGGCCCGAATAACTAAAAGCAAAACTGAAAGAGAAGTTAAAACCAACACCACAGAAATTCAAGAGATCATAAGAGGTTACTATGACCAATTATATGTCAATAAGTTGGAAAACTTAGAAGAAATGGATAAATTCCCGGAAACATACAGTCTTCGAAGAATGAATCAGGAGAAATAGATAAAATGAACAGACCAGTTACCAGCAATGAAATTGAAAAAGTATTTTAAAAATCTCCAACAAACAAAAGTCCAGACCAGAAGACTTCACAGATGAATTCTACCAGACATTTAAAGAAGAGTTAACACCTCTTCTTCTTAAAATATTCAAAAAATTTGAAGAAGAAGGAATGCTTCCAAACTCATTCTACAGGGACAGCATGACCCTGATACCAAAACCAGACAAAGACACCACAGAAAGAAAATTACAGGCCAATATCTCTAATGAACATAGATGTAAAACTTCTCAACAAAATATTAGCAGACTGAATTCAATAATATGTTAAAAGGATCATACACCATGATCAAATGGGATGTATCCTGGGGATGCAAGGATGGTGCAATATCTGCAAAGCACTCAACATGACACTCCACATTAACAAAATGAAATATAAAAATCATATGATACTCTCAATATATGCACAAGACTTTTAGACAAAATTAACATTTATTTATGGTAAAAACTCTCAACAAAGCAGATATTGAGTGGCATACCTCAACATAATAAGGGCCATATATGACAGACCCACAGCCAACGTTATACTTGATCGTGAAAAGCTGAAAGCATTTTCCCTAAGATCAAGAACAAAACAAGGATGTCTGTCTTACCATTTTATTCAACATGATTTTGGAAGTCCTAGATTTAGCATCAGACATTAAAAATCAATAAAAGAAATCCAGTTTGGAAAGGAAGAATTAAAACTGTCACTCTTTGCAAATGATGTGATACTATATGCAGAAAATCCTAAAGATGCTACCAGAAAAACTGTTAAAGTTAATTAATGAATTTATTGAAGTTACAGAATACAAAATTCATATACAGAAATCTGTTGCATTTCTGTACACTAATAACAAACTATCAGAAAGAGAAATTAAGAAAACAATTCCATTTATAACTGTTTTAAGAAGAATAAACTACCTAAGAATAAATTTAAACAAAAGGGTAAAACATTTATATTCTGAAAACTATAAGACATTGATGAAAGAAATTAAAGATGACACAGGCAAATGGAAAGATGTACTTTGCTGGAAGAGTTAATATTGTTAAAATGACCATACTACTCATAGCAATCTATAGATTCAGTGCAATTCCTATCAAAATATCAAAGGTATTCTTCACCAACTAGAACAAATAATCCTGAAATCTGTATGAGAACACAAAAGACCCCGCTTAGCCAAAACAATCCTGAGAAAGAGGAATAAAGCTGGAGACATCATGCTCCCTGCTTTCAAACTATCCTACAAAGCTACAAAAATCAAAACAGTATGGTACTGGCACAGAAACAGATGCATAGAACACTAGAACAGAATGAAGAGTCAAGAAATAAACCTACACTCACATGGTCAATTACTTTATAACAAAGGAGGGAAGAATATAATATGGAAAGAAGACAGCCTCTTCAATAAATGATGTTGGGAAAACTGGACAGCTATATGCAAAAAAGGAATAAAATTGGAATAATTTCTCACACTTCATCCAAAAACAAATTCAAAATGGATTAAATACTAACTATAAGACCTGAAACAGTAATACTCCATGGGACAAAAAAGGCATGTGCTTTTGACATCTGTCTTAGCAATATTTTCTTATCTGTTTCCTGAGGCATAGGATACTAAATCAAAAATAAACAAATGGGACTACATCAAACTAAAAGTCTTTTGCACAGCCAAGGAAATTATCAACAAGATGATAAGGCTACCTAGTGTATGGGAGAATATATTTGTAAACGATATATCCAATAAGGGGTTGTATCCAACATATACAAAGAACTCATACAACTCAACATTAAAAAAAAAATTCAATTAAAAAATACACAGAGGACCTGAATAGACATTTCTCTACTAAAGACATACAGATAGGCACCAAACACATGAAAAGATGCTCAACATCACCACATCAAGGAAATGCAAATCAATACCTCAGTGAGCTACCACTTCACACCTGTCAGAATGGCTGTCATCAAAAACAAATAAACAAACAAATAACAAGTGTTGGCAACACATGGAGAGAAGGGAACCCTTATGCACTGTTGGTGGGATTGTAAATTGGTGCAACTGTATGTATGGAAAACGGTAGAAAGTTTCCTTAGAAAGTTAAAAATATAAATGTCGTATGATCCAGCAGTTTATCTTCTGGATATTTACCCAAAGAAAACAAAAACACTAATTTGAAAATGAACATCAATGTTCATTGCAGCATCATTTACAATTGCCAAGATATGGAAGCAACCTAACTGTCCACGAACAGAAGAATGGATAAAGAAACAGTGATAGCTATATCTATATAGATATAGATATGCACTTGAATATTACTCAGCCATAAAAAATAAATGAAATCTTGCCATTTGCAGCAACGTGGATGAATTAAGAGGGTATTATGCTAAGTGAAACAACTCATACAGTGAAAAACAAATTCTGCATGATCTCATGTATATGTAGTATCTGAAAAACAAAACAAACAAAACAAAATGAAAACAGACTTATTGATATGGAGTGGTGGTTGCCTTCCACCTCTGCTAATAAGCCTTCACTGATTTACTCAGTAGGTTCTCTAGTCCTGCGACTCCCTGGTATGACCAAACATAAAACAAAGAGGGGATTTAAAAATCAGATTTCTGGCGGGGAGGGTATAGCTCAAGTGGAGAGTGCATGCTTAGCATATACAAGGTCCTGGGTTCAAGCCCCAGCACCTCCTCTAAAAATAAAACAAGTAAACCCAATTACCTCCCCCCATGAAAAAAAAAAATCACAGATTTCCATGCCCCCTTCAGATTTACTGAATCTGGGACAGCGCCAAGAAATCCAGACTTTTAAAATGCTTCCCACATAACGATGCTGTCAGCCCACACAGTTTGATGCAACCCTTCCACCAATATGGCTTAAAATTATTGTATTTTATTTTGCATTGATGTAATATGTTTGTTATATCTTTGTTAAGTAATTTTAAGATAATTGCATGTATCAGAACTTTTTGAGATAATGCCAGACACCCAGAAGGGTGATTGTTCCATGTTTCTCCGTGGTCGCAGGAGAGTATTTTTCTATCTTACACCTTGAATGTATTAATTTACTTGAAATTCTTTCATTTTAAAATCTCTGCATGGCACCCTTTGGATCCTAGATGAAATCTATATAAACATACACATGAAGCAGGTATCTTTCTACTTCTTGCTAGAACATATATTTTTACATGATCATATTATTATTTTAGAAAATACAAAAACATTTTTATCTTGCCATCTGTGGTGCCTTATAAATCTGGCCAACGCAGAGTCTGTCTGGGCTGAGGCCAACAGAACTGTTTTACTTCTGCCCTGTTTGATTATTAACAACACAGCTAATGTCATCATGGCTTTATTTGCTCTTGTTCTAAAAAAGCTAACCAGAATCCACGGAGATACCTATAAATCATCTGTACTTTTTTTCTGCACCATTAAGAAAGTGTTGACATTTTTAAAAGGGAGATACTTTTCAGACTAAAGTAATTTTGACATTGAGCATCCAAATCATATTTAAGTTGACATTATACCTTTTAAAAAAGGTTCTGCTTTGTGCCAGAACACCATTTCTTTTTCACCAAGTGTAGCTTAATTAAATGAGAAACTTGCCTTGACTTAACCTCATAAACTTCAGTGTCTTGACATTTTGCCATTGAAGCATATTATCATCTATAGGACATGTTTTGTGCTTTTGTTCCCATTTCCTTTGTTATTACCTTGGAAAACCTAGCATTTCTTGATGCAATAAATGACTCTGAGTCAGTAATGTAAACATAGTTTTCTGGTGATTCCTCAACACTTCTGGAGCTACTATGATGTCATTTCAGATGATCTTACTAAGTATTTTATATTCTCAGTACTTTCAGATCCAAGGTTTATCACTTGTTCCTTCTACAAGTGTGCTACTTCCTTGGGCTGAGATCTCTGAAGCTGGTCATGTTAATTTCAACATCCCAAGAATTTCCTGTCCATCTCTCAAGTGTGACATTTCCCAAATAACCTCCCAGGAGCATCTTACGTAGAATGTAAGCACACTTCTGGAACAGGTTACTCCTTTCTTACCTATTTTTTCTAGATGATATTTCCTGGATGGGATGAACCTGTCTCTGCTGCCCTGTCCAGTCACTTCATGGTCTTGTCATCTAATCGCCCAGGTCACTGCCTTGGTGTCCCTGCCTCTACTCTTCCTAATTTTACTCTGTCCTCTATACAACTGCCATGATGACTTTTTCAAACATTAGATTTATGTCATTCCCTTGATAACTCCATTATGGAAATACTTTCTTTCATATTAAATCAAATCTGAATTTCTCAGTCGACACTTCAGAGCTCTTTAACAAGAGGCAAATTCAAGACCATTCTACGTCACTCTTTGTTATTGCCTGTGTGCTCTTGGTTCCTAGTCAATCAATGTTACTTTAAATTTCTAAATTTGTTCCCACTTTCCATACTCCTAGTCATGTTCAGTGCATCCCATCTTAATCACTCATCGTTCTGTGCTCCCTCAATGTTGAGCAGTAGCTAAGGGAGAGTTGAATTCCTGAAAATATTTGTGAAGCTCCAAAATTAGCAAGGCAAATCACAATGTGAATTCACTAGAGGGAGCTCAATATTTAAAATAGCCTTCCTAGAAATTATTCTATGTAAGAACTTAGGGTGTCCTTTTAAGGATTAAAAAAATCTATTTTTTTCTGTTAGTTTGAATCTTTATGATTTTTTTTCTATAAATAAAGACTATAGAATAATAGAATATTAGTTTTAGAAGATAATTTAATCTTCTTTGTATTTTTTAATTGAAATACAGTCAGTTTACAATATTGTGTCAATTTCTGGTGTACAGAATAATGCTTCAGTCACACGTAAACATACATATATTCTTTTTCCTATTCTTTTTCACCGTAAGTTACTGGAAGATGTTGAATATGGTTCCCTGTGTTATACAGTATGAACTTGATATTTATCTATTTCATATATATTAGAAAATGAGATTCTATCATCTCATTATTAGTGAATGTTATATAATGTTACTTATATGTTGCCTTGTAATCAATTTCTTAATATTGTTTCCCTCCTTGCTTCTCCTGTATTTTCCTTGACAGTTAATGGCACCATCACCCATTCAGTGGTCTAAGCCAATAACTTGGTCATCAGGATCCACCCTGTTGCTCAACTCAACACTAGAATCTCTTCGGCTTGAGGGCAGAGATAGCGCCTGTTTACCATCCGATCTCCCCTGCTTAAATACAGTGCCTGGAATATAGGAGATAGCCAATAAACACTTAAGTTAATAAGAATGACCCTTCTCTCTTCCCTTGTGTTTAAACTTTTATCAAGTCCTTTTGACTTTACCCTCTAAATAGTTCCTTGATCTGGTCTCTCTTCTCACTCCTGTTCTATTCACGACCTTATCATCTTATACTTAGACTGTTGAAATACTCTCTGTATCCAATCTTGTTTCTCCCTACCCCCACCATAACCACTTTTCAAAATGACTCATCTTGAACTAAAATATGTCAGTGCTACTGTTTGCTAAACCCTTCGATGGCATTATATTACCCACAGGGTGATCTTTAAGCCCATTAGCATTGGGACAAGGTCCTCTGTGCGCCGGCCTCCTCCTAAATCTTCAGCCTCAGCTCATGCCACTCTCATACTCTTATTTTCAAATAATACTGAACTAATTTTAGTGGTCATATACACTATGAGTTATCCTTATATAGCTGATGACCTCTGAGCCTAGCCTGAAGGGTCAGCAGATTCCTGGAGAGGCAGACACATTGGAAAGGTCTTGAAAGATTAGTAGGAGTTCATGGAAAGAAGACTGAGTCTTAGAGAAAAAGTATTCCATTTTGATTCTTAGTTACAATTTTTCAAATCTAGCAAATTTATTGCCTGAAGTATAAACCCAATGCTTCCTGAAGCCTCTTTTTCGTTAGGTCGTTGTGGGTGGCTGTATGTGCTTTCAGTCACTTACTCATCCAGAGGTTTTTCACTAAGTCCTTTTTATGTGTCAAGCCCTGTGTCAGACAATAAAGGTACAGAGGTGAGAAAAGGAGGCACGTACCATGATCTCATGGAATTTAGATACAGTTATGACTGTTACCCTTCAAAGCCTCTGACATAAAAGCTTAATTGGACTATAAGAGATGATACCAGAAATTGCAAACACGTATCTTTAGCCTCTTATCTATGTGACCATTGTGCTAATTCTATAAGGAATGGATAACAATTCACCTGCTTGGTAGATGTGGTAAGAATAACTGATACTTTTAACTCTTTTCCAGTGATGTCATCAGATAGATGAACCATGAGAGATCAGTTTAAGAGTCATTGTAGTAATGGCTAATGGACAGCTTTGCCTTCAAGCTTGGAGTCAGCCTAAGAAAAACTTAAAAGCTTTTTAAATTCATGTCAGTATCATCACAGGATTTCTTCTTTAGATGGAACTGATATTTACTATGCCCTTTAAGCAATAATATAGCACTATAAAAGGCTTAACACATCCTTAAGAATCTCTTTTACCATCGTAAATGCTCTCTGCTGGATACATGTGTTCAAGATAATGTGGTTTCAATGTGGAAAGTTTCTTTAGGGTAGATTGAGACACAGAAACTAGCCCTGAAAAATCCTGATTTAGATTTATCAGAGAGCTTTGGATACTCTTAGATGTCATCTCTGTAAACAATACAGATAAGGTTTAAAGCTCTCCTGTGTGGCAAAACTCATTAAATACAGATTTTAAATTTACAAGCTTATTTATGAATATCAAGAGCATATACAAACAGTATACTCGCTGCTCTTCTGGAAATATTTCACTTCAGATCTGATGTGATCAATATACCATATTATTTCAATTCCGTATTTGGAATATCTAAAGAGAATTCTTTACTAAAATGTTTCAATAAAATGAATTTCAATTCCTAGTCAGTACTTGCTGATTTTTAATTTTATTTCAGTATTTTTTATATGTTTAACTTATTCATCTGGGAGATATGCCAGATCTTTTAATAATCTTTTATGTCCATTTTCTTCATTATGAAATTAGGCATATATAGACACATCACTTCACAAATAAAAAGTATGGGTGAACTATATTTTTGGGGGGAGAAACCAGTAACAGGGAGATGTAGACATGGGGGAAGAAGATGAAATAGAATGTATACATGTTCTCAGGTAGGTATTAGAAGCCAAACACAGACAAAGAGACAAAGTAATTCTTTACTGGATGTCAGAGAAAGAAATGAGGTCCAGAAACTGGAGAATCAAATCCAGAGCCAGGTGTGTAACTATGGTTACTAAGGTTACTGAATGTTCCCTTAACCAAGAGAAAGAAAGACATCAAAAATCCAGTCACAACTAGGAGTATATGGTATCAAAACTCAGTAAAAAAAGTTGCACCTGGTTAAAAAGTAATAGAATTATGGCTTGGAAAATGAGAGAAAACAAAAATTACAGGAAAATCAGCATTCTCTCATTAGCACCTCTGCCACGACCATCATCACCCTTACTATTTAGCCCTTTTGGGGCTGTACATGTATTGGAATATACACATTATAGTACCTCGATTTTGATGAAAATGTTCAGTTTACTTGCTTTACATGTGAAAAGCACTCATCAGGCCAAGATACCTGCCACTATAAACTAATAAAACTCTCTTAATATTTTCTTGGAATTCCAAAACCTTTGAAGTAGTATTTTTCTCATTCTTTTGTAATTAGTTGGACTGAAGTAAAAATCTACTTGACCCTGGAAAGTTTCTGCAGTCTTAACACTGAGATGAAAGGAAGAGTGGATGATTTGGAGCAAAATTTTTAAATTTAGCTTGTTGGTAAAGGTTATGATATTTGTAGTTGGATTTATCTGAGGGTTATCCAGTGCAGTGAAATCAGTAATGATCATATTTTGTCTGTTACAGGGTTTTCTTTGATATCGGTGAGCTATTGTGTTTTATGAATGCTTTAATATCTCAGAGCAAGGATCTATGTCGTGTGTTCATATTGGGCTTTAGAAGCAATAACATGAGGAAAATTTGAAGAAATAAGACCAGGAGAGTGGTTCTGGAGAGAATCTGTTGTGTGCCGTGGGTTAAGTGAGCCAAAGGTGCCATCCAGTAAGGTTTTCACGGATGAACAGAAGCAAGCCAGAGACACGGGCATAGAAATGTGAAACAGTACATCTAAAAATAATGACCAAGGCAGCTAGAGTTTTTCATACACAGATAAGAGGCTCCTAGTTCTGTGAAGCTGAGCTAGCACAGAATCCAAGAACTTAAGATAGATAACGGGATGAAATAGAGAAATATGTCCACAGGCTCAGACAAAGGTCTAGGTAAGAGTGGACAATACTTATAACAGTATAGGAAAGTGAATGTTAAGAGTGAAGAGTCAGGGAGAGGAAATAACACATGCTGTTTCCATGTACATAGAGACAAGAAAATAGGTTCAAATGAATTGTTGACTATTAGATACCTAACCAATGGAGATGGAAGAGTCAGATAACACAAAAGTATTAAGCTTTGTGATTGGAAGAACGATTACAGAGAGAAAGGTTAGTGGTTAGTGGAGCCAAACATTAATCCAGTTCAGGATCAATTTAAGAAGCCAATTTAAATGTTTTGAGGGTAGATATATGAGAGCCTTAAGTTCCAAAGAAGGTTTGTGTTTTTCACTTTGCAGACAGTGAGAAACTAATGAAGGGCGAGCATAAGAAAGATATGTTCAGGGCATTGTTTTGGAAAATTCACCATGCATTCATGTGCAAGACAGATTGGAGAAAAGAGGTGCCAACAGGTAGAAAGACTAATTGTGAAGCTATTGAAATTATTCTATATTATATATTCTTGCACACATGTACTATAATACTATGTATAGTGCATATAAACACTGGGTTCTTCCACTAATTTCCGTCTTCCCTTGTGTCCTCCCTTCTTTCATTTCCATCCTCCCTTCTTTCATTTTAACTATATCTTCTTCCAGAAAGACTTGAAAATGCTTATACCTTGTCATTTAATTTCAGTGTTATCCTTTTCTCCCCAGTTGTTTTGCTTGTTTGACATTTTAAAACAAATACTGTTTTTTTTGAAGGAAATAAGTTCATTTGTGTTTATTTGCTTGACTATTTTCACTATATCCTTTTATCTGAGCTATGATTTTGAAGGACTGTTCATCATACACTTGAGTTTATAGGTTGATTAAGATTGTTGGACTGTGAGCGGGAACTTGAACAAGAATAGGAGCTAATTTTGAAAATAAGATTTGGAATTTTTCCACGGAACTTAATGTTTACAACTATACATGAGTCAGTGAAGACCTTGGCTGGGGAAGTGGCAATGAAAACGGAGAGAAAGCGATACGCTAGAGTGGGAGCTTTGACTATGCTTGTGGACTAAATGGATTTTAGACAGAGTTCCTTGTGAACCTGAAGGATTAGGGGAATGGTGTTGACTGTTTAAAGAAAAGGGAGGAGGATGGGGAATTGAGAGAAGACAACACTTCACTGAAGTATTATTTTATAGTTCTAATAAATGCAACTTGGTTTGGCAGTGGATATCAGAGTGGCAATATCCAAGCAAAAGGCGCTGGAGCTCAGGGTGGGGATTAATGGTGGCCATGTAGATGACAGAATCATTTACATAGAGACTGGCAAATTTTCTGAGGGTGTAGAGAGTTAAAAGAAGACATATCCTGATGGAAATGCACCTTACCGTTTCAAAATCTATAGCAAAATTATTTCCCTGGTGTTTGAATTCGGTACACGGAGTCATTCTGATAATGGTGGAATTTGTGTAATAGTTTCTCATGTGAAAGCTGACACTAAGATAAGCAATTGCATGCACCATGCATCATAACAGCTCCACTGACATATCTGTCCAGAAAAACCAGGATTTGGAAACAATAATGAAATTGTTCAATGTGTGTCATATACTTCCATGGCTGATTTTTGCAAATGAGGTCAGTGTAAGTGTAACTAGATTAACTCACTCCAATGTACTTATCTCATTGTAACACAAAATATAGATTCAGGAAGATCAACTACTCTTATTCATTAAACATCAAATCTAGTTGTGTAATTTTTGTAGTTATGTTTCAAAATAATGGAGAAACAAAAGGCAAAATTATTTCTTAATGTACACACAAATTCCAGACAACAAAAAGCCCTTGATTTACTATGACACAATTTCCAAATTACCTTGTTTGATATTTTTGTACTTCATTATTAGTTAACATAAATAATAAGATATATATTTTTCCAAAATATAAATTTTGGAAAGCTGTGGTTACTCCTTAGTTTAATTTTTAAAGTATGTTTTAGTGGTATTACTTATTATGTACTCCTTTAAATAACTGGAGATGTGGCACTTTAATGTGAGTGTATGTTCTTAAACAGAATTACGGCTTGGCTACTTTTAAGAGAAAAATTTGGAAGATTTTCCATGAAGCCTATGTTGTACATGTCTAATTTAAATGTTCTATAGAAGAACATTTTTTCATTTTAATACATGAATCATTACAAAGCTACAGTTAAGTATAAGTGAAAATTATCATATTATCAATATGTACAGCATAGAAAGTTAAACTCTGTAGAAGGAATGATGATCTACTCTGTTAATATTTAGGGAAACTAGATAATAATGCCATTAAGAATGACACGAATCCAAATTTTAACAGTGCTATATGATTTCTTAGTGTTCCGTCTTGTGCTAGAGAAGTCTTCTTGTCTAACCTTGATTTAATTGTACTCTGTGCATAAGCAGTAACCTCATTTGGGTCACGAATGTGAATCAGTAGAGTAAAACATACCACATTTGACCTTGCCGTAATGGCAAAACTTTAGATACTCAATATTGTATTGTTTATTGAATGTACTAATTTCACTCGGAGATAACATAACTGTCTTCATCTTTAAAAACATAAGTGAATAATCAATTATACCAAAAACAAGCATTTGAATCATCTTTTAGATTTTAATGGCCTTAAGATTGAATTAAATAGAGGCAATGTGAGTAAATTACACTGATATAAAGAGTAAATTTATGGTGCAGATTTAACTACATTCTGTTACAAATTGTGCCTGCAAAGTTTTATAGTTTTGTTTTCAAGGAGGTAGAATTAATAGGAATTGCATCAGGAATACCAAGCATTATGAGGTTGAGGAATCTCACATTACTGTTATGACTCTCTTCTCTGCTACCTAGCAATGATCAGATATTCAAGGAAAGACCCTGTTAAGTAGGCGCTAAGAATTATCGTTGATTAAACTTAATATGAACCAACAGTAAGAAGTCTCTCAAAATGATTATGTCCCCCTTGATTTTATAAGAAATGTTTAAAAGTACTAGATTTTTTTTTTTTTTTAAAAAGGGAGAACTAATAATTTTCTTGAACTCCGACGTGGCCCAACCCACACCACTAGTGCCGTGCTTAGCCGTGGGAGCTGGGTTCACAGCAGGGCTGGTGAGCTTGAACAGCTCTGTTGGAAGGCAGACAGCAAAGTAATGCATCAAAAATGACTTCAGATTTTAGTCAGGGAAGGAGAAAAGTGATGGGACCAACAGAAAAGCCATCAGGAAGCAGATGTTCTTAACTCGCAGTTGTCCCCGCCTTGAAAGCAAATGCAGCCTTTTGAGGTTTGATCACTGGAAAGGTTCAGGCAAAGCTGAATGAATTCATTTCAGGAAAGTTGTGTATCAGATTTTGCATTAGGTAGGAGGATGATAAATAAATCACGTGTAATCCAAAGATTTTATAATTATTTGGAGGTATATATATATATGTATATTTATTTATGTGTCTTTGTTAAGTTCTGTTTTAAAATGAAATTCAAATAAAAGCCCAAAACCACCTAACTTAAGCAACTATACTTCTCAAGCATACCCATGACATCTTAGAAACTTCACTTGGGTCATTACCGCTCCTCCCAGCAGTCCTATGTGGTATATATTATTCCATTTTTCAGATTAGTGCCTCATAGACAAGAATCAAGGTCTCATAACTACTAACTGACAAACGTGGGACTTGAAGTCCATCCATTTCACTACAAAGGCTGTTATGTTTCCACTTACAATCCCTTGTTTCCCTCATAATATGTGTATTAGAGTAATAAGATAATTTTTTTTCCTTTTCAAAATTTTTGGCATTATAAGTTGTAATTCTGCTTAATTGCAACATCTAATTTTATGGTACATAGAAGAAATAACAATTTCAAATTCAAAAAACTTGAGGGTTTTGCTGATACATGGAATTGTAGCATAAGGATTAACCTAACAATATTATAGGAGTTGAATGAGGATTCACAAAATTTCCTGGGTTGAACTTTGGCTATGATTTAACCACACCAAAATGATTCTGGTGATCAGATGCTAAACTTCATATTGATTTCCATTCTCTACTTTTACCGTGGAAGGAAGCATAATGAATTTGGTTTCATAGTTATAGGAAATATGTGTGTCTAACGAGCGAGAATCTGCAGAACTGTCTTCAAGACAGCTTTCTCATCTCCAAAACACCATTGTCAACTTAAAAAAATAAGCTTCTATTTCTGAAAAATATCACTTACTTAATCTTTAAGATAAAGGGCATTCAGTGAGCATTGCTAGCTCTCACTCGGTGTGAAAAAATCACATTACAATTTTCCCCCAGTTTACTCTCCTTTGAAAGAATAGGAGTAAGAGCGGAAACCACTGCTTTTGCTTTGCTCACAGCCTTGTCATGATGGCAGGGGTTGGAAGAAGAAGCATTGGAAAGTAATAGTCCTAAATTAGGCTCCTATTTGTCGCAGTCATAAACTCACCCAGAATGCATATTCACAACCAATTATCCTCTGGCTTCCTGGACTGCACGTGTTCTTGAGACACTCAGAGAGAAGCCCTTTCCTGGTTATGCCATGCCAAAGCCATAGCTCACCATGAGCTCACATATCAGATGCATATTTACTAGATCATCTTGAAGGTCTCAAGTGTAAAATTAAATTAATTCTGATAATTGAGGTTAGTGTAAACATAAGTCGTGCACTGTTGTAGGGCTTTAGGTGTCCCACCAATTCCCTTCAGTCAGTGTACCAGTTTTAAATAATAAGTGGCTATTATGGAACAAACCCAGTATTTTTAATAGGTATCTCTCAAGGTATTATGAGGCTGCTGAATATTTTATCATGCCTAATGATACATATTTATGAATGTATCAATATCTATTTATCTATTGAGAGAGAGATAGATGATCTGTAGCTACCTAGATAGATAGATAGATAGATAGATAGATAGACAGACAGACAGATGATATAGACAGACAGACAGACAGACAGATGATAGATAGCCAGACACATGGGGAGATGCATATAGGTGCATATGATATAAACATCTACACATAAACAATAGCATTATGAGAGAGAAATAGAAATATACTGAAACAGCCTAGATTGTAAACTTAGGTTTTATATTGGTCAATATTACCAACTGGAAGAATTTTTGAAAATGAGCAAAAAATAAAGTACAGACGTTTAAAAAATCAGTTCAGTCTGATTCAGATCAAACATTCACAAAAGCATGTTTTATGTATATACTTTATGATTGTAAATTTGTTCTCCTAAATGAATGTATTCCTGACTCCAGTATTAAACTTTGATCCCCTTGGGTGCTAGGATGCTTTCGTGTCCATGCCTGTGCATGTGTGTGCATGTGTGTGTGAGTATGTGTGTATGATCAGAGCAATAATTAGGTATGGTTTTAAACTTATCTTGAACGTCATCTTTTGCTTGGGTCCTTAGTCATTCTGAAGAAACGCATCCAGAGTTAGGTTCAGATCTTGGCTCTGACAGTTACAACTGTGCAACTTCTGTAGTCAGTTAATCTCCACAAGACTCATTGCATCGCCTCAGGAAAGTAGGAATAGTGTTGATGCCTCCTGAAAGATTATTGCATGGTAGAAATAGTGTATATAAATTGCTTTGCACAGTACCTGAATATTTTTGTGATTTCATACCAAGTGAGAACAAGTAATTGAAAAAAACTTATTTTCTACATACAACAGCAAATAGATCTTTTCACTGAACTTATTAAATCTTTTAGAGATTATGAGGTATGAAATAAATATGTAGTAAAAATGTTTAAAGCTTACTTCAAAGTAGGCTTTCAGAAATCTAGTCAACCCATAATCTCTTGTGTGCCAGTTAACGATCTCTTGAACCTAGGTTTAAAATCCATTGCATTATGTGATTATAGTGTAATTTATAAAAAATCTTATTTAGCAAATCTTTTTGGCCAATAGCTGTGCTGAAATCCTAGCATATTATCATGTAATGGAATATTATTATTGTATACTAGAAAAAGACCTTGTTATTTCCCACAAGTTACAACTGATTTCTGATAGAATCTGTCACTTTTATATATTTAATGAATTTGATAACTATAATCCTTGCTTATTAAAAAAAATCATCTCTTTTTCTACTGCCAAATAATTCCTTTTATACTTTTTCAGGTGGAATTTTTGGTAATAAAATCTCCCCCTTTATTCCCCCAAGGATGCACTATTTTTACTGGTGATGAAGGTCACACTTCTTTGCTTTCTTCTCTCTTTGTCATTGTTCCTTACTCTATCACTTCGTCGTGCACTTCCATGCTTAATTTTTCACCTTGTTCTCTTCTGTTTCATACTGAAACAGACCTTTTATGAGATCTCCTTTCTCTGATACTGCATTATTTTCCTTAAAGATTCCTTGAAATTAAAAAAATTTATCATACAAGCGTATTGTCATTATTCCAGTGGTCCTTCTAGACTGTAATCACCCCAAACCAGATGTTTTCTTTTTCAAAATTTGCTTGTCCCTCACTGTGTCTATAGTTAACCTGTGAGCTTTAATCTCTCACTATACCCTGGCTACCCGTCCCCACTACCAGCCACTCCGGCTAAACTAAGGCCCAATTTGATGTTCTTATTCATCATGCTAATTCTTTCATAAAATGCTTCCCCTCCTTCTACGCAGCCCAAAGATCATGCTCTTCAAGAAGTTTTGGGTAAATCTGCCTTTCTGCAAAACTGGCAGTATGAAATTTGGTCTACACTTTGCATTCTGTATTCTTTTATAATCTGGTGATTATGTGTTTCTGAGAACCACCATATCTTTTTGCTTCCTCTCCCCCATCTCAGTCTAGGTTCATGACACTCTTCTTTATGATACTTGAATTCTGTCTCCATTTAAAGCTAATCAGCATGTGCTTCTTGACCTTAAGGTAGTTTCAAAATATGCCTGCAAATGTTTTAATGTTCCCCCCACAAAAATTGTAGTCTGATTTCCCTCCCCTTGAATCTGGGCAGTCTTCATGACTCACTTCTCATGTGTTGGACAAGAAGCAGAATGACTTCTAAGGGCTGGATTGGAAAAGGCAATTCAGTTTCAGCCTGTTTCCCTCTCTTGAGACACATGTCTTGGGAGCTCTGAGTGGGCATATGAGAAATCTGGCTACCGTAAAATGTCTGGCTGCAGAGAAGGCATGTAGAGCTCTTGAAGAGATGGAGATACCCCAGGAGCTCCAGCTGTTCCAGCCTTCAATAGTTTGAATCTTTCCAATGTCAACCACCAGACACATGAGTAAACAAAAATCTTCAGATTATTCCAGCCCGCAACTTTCAAGCTCCCCCAGGTGACTGAGTGGGGCAGAAGTTAAGTGTCCTGAATGAGTCCTGCCAAAATTGCAGATTCATGAGCAAAGCGATATAAATCCTCTAAATTCCAACTGCTTCATTACCCTGAACTCCAGTCTCTTAGTTCTCAGCATGGTAAGATCACTGTTCTGTTTGGCTTAACCTCCAAGTGCCATAGTCTGAACGTGCCTCCATGGAACTGGCCGGATGAGTGTGGTCCTCCATGTGCCTTTCTTTTCTCACAAATCACAACCCTGCACTTTTCTGTAGCTGTGTACGGCAGGAAGGTGAGTTCACTATCAGTTACTCCATTATGACAGGAAGTGGGGCTTTTATTAAGACAAATTCATAAAACATTTATTTACTTTGATGAAGATAAAATTGAAAGGCAGAAATCTCGTGCTGGACAGGAAAATGATTATATTTTGGAATCTTTTTAATTATTACAGGAGATTACAAGAATGACTTCTTAGTAATTTTAATCACATTAAAAACTTTTCTCATCTTGTTTCACTCTTGCAAAGTAGCAATAAATAAAATGTGGAAGTTAATTTTTCCCCCGTAAGAGATATGAAAAACTGTATTTTGAGAGTTTACTCACACATGAAGGTCACCTTGGCATTTTTATGAGCCATTTAACATTTTATAATCTAAATTTTTAATATACAATTTTTATCTCTTGCTAAAAAGTGGTGAAACACGACAGTCATAGGTACAGTGTCACTTTTCTACAAGATGTTTAGAAACATTATGTTTTGAAGTTTTTCCATTTTACATACAACTCAATTAAAGTTATTACTTCTTTCTTTGAAATGACTCTCTGAATTTAATTGCTGCTAAGCTAATTTGCTTTTCAAAACTGTTTTTGCTGTTATAATTGTAACCTATTAGTTATATGCTAAACAACCAAGGTGATACACAGCTCTTCTAAATTCTGTACAATAATTACACCAGTTGGAAACTGGAGCTCAGGAAAGATGGGCTGTTGAACGAAAATTTAGTAATTACTAAAATCTGAGTAAAAACTAACCATTTTATTCAAGGTATAAATCAGATCTCTCAGTTGACAAGACCAGACAAAGAGTTTTAAATGTTTTTTAGTTTATCAGAGCAAGAACACAAACAATTTGGTGAAAGTATCTCATTAGTAATTATTACCAGCACAGGGAGGCATTTTGAAAAGTAATACTAAATGCCCTAAAAATGAAACAAAAAACTAAACAAAATAAAACAGTCAAACAGATAACCAGTCACATAGAAAACAGTATTTTTAACTAAAATATAATTCCAGACAGTACAAAGAATGAAATCTGGAAAACTTACATAATAATGAGTGTCCTATATCTGATTAAATGTCAGAGAAGGACTGCCCCTGTGATGGTAGGTTGAGGCGGCTCTGGGCTGCAGGTTAAGAGGCACATCTCATCACTATGCATAACTATTTCTTCAGTGCAAAGGGCTGAAATTGTAATTGTTAAAATTCTGCTTCTAGAAGTAAGGTAAATTCTGAAGGTCCTTCTGCTACAAATCAACTAGATGCTAAATAAACCAATTTTCTAATGCGTTGCTGAACTCAAGGAAGTTAAAGGAAATCTCCAAGAATAATTTGCTAAATACCCAGACAAATATTCAAATAAATTTATGAGTTTAGGCTGGAGTAGGAACAGTGAGAGTAACTGGAAAACAAACTGAAAAAGTGAGGTTGCCCCAAAAGAAAATGCTAATGTTAGTGAAGCAATCAGAGACTAAATTCTCTTTGTCAGTTCCAAGATGGGAAATCTGATATTTACGCATTAGAATCCTTAATGTGAGTCCAAATGATTCCAGGTTGACAGCAACCCTTGGCTCTTAGCAGAAGCCAGTGTAAATCCTCTCTGGAAGATAGAAAATTCTACGTAGACTGCAGGATTTTCACAGATTGATCTCAAGCAAATTTATGTCACAATCAATATCAATAAAAATACTAACAAAGAAGTCTTCGTGACTGAAATTTAGCAAAAATAGTATTTCCTCAAAGACTTAAGATACTGAAATTACCAGAGAATACAATATAACTATGAATGAAATGGTTCAAGATATATAAAAGAGAATAAAAATGCAAAAGCAAAAAGAGACTTCAAAAATGACCAGGAAGATTTGAGAAAGAAATCAAATATAAACTTTGGGTATAAAATATATAATTTTTACAATTAAAAATCAGTGTATAAGTTGAACAGCAGATCAGATGTAGCTGAAGGAAGAATTAGTGAACTGAAATAAATTATTCAGAATACTGTACCAAGAAAGGCAAAAATATGGAAATATAAAAGAAAGCTTTAGAGATATGGAGGATAAAATAAGGTGTAATATAAGTTGAAGGAACTTCAGAAAAATGAGAAAAGAGAAAATGAGAGAGAGGCAATATTTGAAGAGATAATGACTGAGAATCATAGCATGAAAAACATGACTCCATACGTAAAAGAAGCAAAGTAAATAGCAAGCAGAATAAATTTAAAAAAAAATTTTCACCTTTATGCTTTGTGATAAGACAACGTAAAACCAAAGAGAAGCTCTTAAAAGCAGCCATGGAGAGGCAAGGTGGATCATCTACAAAAAATGACAACAGTAGAAGCTGTAAGATAAAGGGATGTCTAAATGAAAAAATGATCACAGACAGGAAGTAAGTTCCCCTGGCCTTCAAAGCCAAATGTTTTGTGGGCTTGTCTCCTTGGTGCAGGGCCCTGCCAGGCTTGGGAGCCTGATGTGGGGCTTAGAACCCTCGCTTCTTGGGGAGAACATCTGAAAGTGTAATTATTCTCCCATATGTGAGTCACCCCCCCCCCCCCCCCCCCGTGTATGGGTCTTGACTGCACCACATCTGTGCATCTCCTCCCTGTCTCATTGTGGTTCCTTCTTTATATCTTTAGTTGTGGGAGATCTTTTCTCCTAGTTTTCTAGTCTTTCTCATCAACAGTTGATCTTTAAGTAATTGTGATTTTGATGTGCCCGGGGGAAGGGGGCGGAGGGGAAACTCAGGGTCTTCCTACTCTGCCACGCCCCCTCAGTGCCAATGGTAAGTTCTGAGTTAGGTTGATTAATTCCATAACAGAGGCTTGGCTAGACTCAATAAATGTGGGGCAAAGTGGCATAGCTCAAGAGAAAGCTTATCTGCAGGCAGCTGATCCAGTTAGTAAGCGAAAGCAAGAGAAGAAACGCCCCCAGTGGTTGTAGCTGTCGTCTGGTTACCCAGCTCACATTGCCAACGGTGGCCACCCTCACCGTAAAGACTCTGCAAAGGTCAAAGATCTCCTTTCTTATCTCTTTGTTGCCATTTTCAGACCTGCTTGAGACACACTCCACTCTCCCCCACAAATCTCATTATGTGAGCAATAAAAGAATTTTTCAAAGTTTTAAAAAACTTTTTAAAACTTAAGGGAAAATAAACATTTATAAACAGACCTCTTTGTGTGTGTTCGTGTGTGGCATCATGATACTTGACATCTGCACCAAATTTGGGGCGGTCCATCCTTTTGCTGCAGATTAGGGGCAGCAGTTGTTCTAGGGTGGGACCTGAGTGTGAGCAATTCAGACGAGCTTCCAGATGAGGCCAGTGATGATGGTCCCTGGACCACACTGCAGGCAGCTCTGTTCTGGGGTTCTTTTATTATTTGAGGACTTAAGATGCTGATTAACTTTAGCATTTTAAAGGTAAATACACATCATATAATTTTTAGGGTAACCACAAAATAAAGAGTGTGTAACAGCCAAAATCACTCAATGAAAATAAAACAGAGGAGTAATAGAAGCGTATAAATATAACAATATATCTAAATATAACAAATCCAAATATATCATGATCAGAAACATAAATGAAATAAACTTGACAGGTAGACAATAGAAATATTTTATGTTATTTTTGAAGATCTAGAAATGTATGGACATAAAGTAAGATTGGGAAAAGATATGTCAGGACTACTAACCAAAAAAGACAAAGAAAGCAAGGATAGCTTTATTAACATCAGAAAAATGTATCTCTGATAAAATGAATTCTTTGGCATAGAGAGAGTCAATGCATAATGATATTTGGTTTAATTCACTAGGATTGAAAACAATTCTAAGCTTATATCCCTAATAAAATAACATAAGTAATAATAAATAAAATAATAAAATAAATAATAAAATAAAAATCACTATATATGTGTAGGAATAATAAGAACTCTGCTATATATTGTTGGTGGGAATGTAAATTTGTGCAGTCCACTTTGGAGAACAACGTGACTAAAGTTTAACAGTCTCATATAATATGACTCATATTCTTGTGAATTAACAAGTTTAATTATACACCCTAAGGAAAATCTTGTAAATGTACTAGAATATTCATAGAATTATCATTGTGTGTGATAGCAAAAAAACTAGAAACATCCAAAATGTTCATCAACAGGAAAATAGATAAATTGTGGTTTATTCATGCAATGGCATATTACGTAGCAGCAAAAAAGAATGAATTTCTGTTACACACAACAATACTGTAGAAAATATTATTTAGTGAGAAGTTCAAGTCATTGAAGATTCCATGTAGTATAAATCCACTTTTATGTATCAACGCAAAAGGAGATGCATTGTTTAGGAACAGATACATATTTGAAAAACTATTAACAATTTTAAAACATCAAGAGAAGATGTATCCAAAAATTAGTGCAGTAGTCACCTCTGGTGGCATGAAAACTGGAGAGAATAGGAACACTTAGGTGGTGCTTATGTATTTATTATGCTATTATTTGTGTGGTGGATTAATGGGCATTCTTTTATTAATATGTTTAACTGATAATATGTTTAAATGATACTTATATTCTCTTGTAATCAGATATTGTATTATGAAAATTTTAAATTTAAAAATATATGGGACATATTCCATGCCTAACATACAGCAGATGACACAAAATTCTAGCTTTTGCTGTTGTTATAAATAAAGAAGAAAATCTCCAGAGAATTAAATTAAATCATTGCTGACATTTGGAGGAAAATTAGCCTTTACTAATATGAAGGCCAACAGTAAAATGAAAGCACAGGGAACCTGTTGGGGTTTTGGGAAGGATGACAGCTGGGGAGGAGGGTGGGTTAGAGGACCTGGAAAGGGAAAGACAGTGGTGGTGGACATCCTGAACGCAAAAAAACTTAGCATTTTCCAACCACATCCGCCTTACAACACTAATCCTTTTATTTGAGATGTTCACATAACTTTGGAAAACGCTCTATACGACATCTAGCGCAGACCCATTTCCCAATTCACAATGTACATTAACATTTTCTGAACAGTGCTCATTAACATTTATGAGAAACTGCACCAATTAGGAAATAAAAAATGAAACCCCATTTAGCTTTATTTAGCTGAACATTGCCCCGTTTAACCATGAGGCTCTTTTTACCCCGCTATGTGACAACAATTCACATCTTAAAGAACTGATTCTTCTTTAGAGCCTGAATTGAAAAAGGCTGACCTATGGAATTTTATCTAAAGCCAGTAGAGGTGTAGGGCCAAGTGTCAGCCAGAGATCTGAGGGGAATTGAGACAACTTGGCGTTGCTTGGGAGAGAATCTAAAGAATTTAAACTTAGACAGTTAAATCAGACTTTGGCATAACTACCATATGTTGGTTTACCTATTAAAATTCATCTTTATGCTTACCCTTGTCATAATACAGACTTACTCTATGCTTCTGAAGGAATTGTGCATGTGCGTGATTGTGTGTGTGTGTGTGTGTGTGTCCGTCCAGGAGAGGGTGTATGTATAGCATTCTTTTTTCTGTTAAGTGAACTGACAGCAACATGTAGCCAGACATATCATTTCGAAATCTAAAATTGGGAATTTAAGTTATTAAGGGGTTTGGTGACCTGGAACAAACAGTTCAGCTGGTCAAGCATTTGGAAGAATGCAGTTAAAGAGAACCCCCCCCCCCCAAAAAAAAGAAAACCTCTTCCTTCCTGTGATATGTGGTAAATAGAACCTTTTAAGCTACTAATTTAAACCTCTTGTGTTTGGGGCACATAATATTCCATTAAAAGTCATTTGAGGCTTCTTCTCTAATCTCCTTTGCAATCTTCAGTTTTTCTGTGCTGTTTATTTGGATGAAGTAAGGCTGGAGTAGCAACTGCTTCAAACCAGACAGGCTTGTGATTCTTTTCTAAAACAGAAATTGCCTAAAATATTCCTGTATTTCAGTGCCCTGGGTCATGGTGCTCTAGAGTGAGGTCAGGCACGCTACAGGAAACTTCCAAATTGTTTTCTTTCCCACTTTTTTTGTACCTAGAGTCTAGCAGAAACAGTTTCAATCTTTCGTCAATTATATACAGCCTATTGTAAAAACTTAGTGCTAAAGCATTTTTCATCTCACCATAAGGAACTTGGAATTTAGGCAAAATATATGATCTACAACAATAGAAGGATATGAATGAATGGGCCTAATTAATGCTCCTTGGTAATTTTTTTCCCTCAAATTTCCTTAAAGACCTTTACAGATGTGCTGCTGCGAAAATTGCCTTCCCAAACTAAATTCTTACAGTCTACATTCTATGTTTTCTAACTCTGTGTTGCTCAGCTGGTGTGTCTATTCTGGGCTCAGAAATGTTACTGCAATGAAAAAGTAGTTTCGTTCAGAAAGCAATATATAACAGTAACTGGAGAGATTTTGTGCTTTGGATTTTGTGAAAAAGGAAAAAAAGGGTTGAGAAGGACTGTACCAACTCTTGTTGAAACCATTGCCAGACAATCAAAAGCAAATTATGTATAAGAAACTGTCCCAATGTTAACTTCAAGTTCCCTTCCATCACCACAGGACAAGCTATGCCTCACTGAAGTGGTAGTATTTGTTTATATCAAGAAGATTGACTTGATCTAGGTTCTCCTTTGCTATGCATCCTAGGCTGGCCTCAGCCGTAAGCTCCTTGGGTCTCTTTCCCGTGACTCTAGTAGAGCCTTGCAGTTGGAATTCAGTAAGTGCAAGTTGAATGATTGCTGCCTGCATTTGCTGGGATAGTCATGTTTCACATTACAAAACTTGTTTACCCAAAACTTTCTGTCTTAGCTTCTGCCTTTCTTCAGAGTTCATTTTAGAAACTTTATTCATTTTATCAGTAGGAAAAATTTGCTTTCTTCCTCCTGCTCTGCATAAGTATCTGGCATTAATTATTCAGAAATGGCCTTTTTCTGCTCATTGCACTAGCACCATCTGACATGAGTGCTCTGTGTGTTCCACTTGATCAGCATTCTGTATTCTGCATTCTGCCTTGGTGGGCATGTTGCTTTTTTGGTGGAAAAAGTAACATCATTATTGAAGTTTGAGCTGAAAATAGATTGCCCATAATTCAAGGAACGTCTGGATGCCATGACACTTCCTGGTCAACATCATTAAATATCTCCCAGTGGCTATTTCTTAGCCATTTTGCATCCAGTATGACATTGGCTACCTCTTCATATTTATTGTCTAATTTAATGCTCTTCCCACATAAAGTGAGGTTCATATTAATACTATTTTCTATTTAAAGAAACTAAAACAGAGAGATACTATGTAAGTTGAGTTCTCACAGTAAAAGTCAGACCCTAGATTCTACTCCTATCGATTATCTGGCTCCAAAATCTGGCTTCCTTCCCACCATAGCATATATATATACATATATATATATATTTAATTGAAGTACAGTCAGTTACAATGTGTCAGTTTCTGGTGTACAGCATAATGTCCCAGTCATACATTTATACATATATTCATTTTCATATTCTTTTTCATTAAAGATTATTACAAGGTATTGAATATAGTTCCCTGTGCTACACAGGAAATTCAACCAAATTTCTTAATGTATGTTTTAAGTTGAACACATTGCTTTAAGATGGTAACTGTCCTAGCAGTATGGGAGGGGGACTCAAGATTGAGAAACTGTTGAAAAGAAAGCCAGCTCATGCATCTCCTTCCTTGCTCACTCTTTCTTTCCCCTTCCTTCCATCTGCCTCTTTCCTTCTTTCCCTCCCTCCCGTCCTCTTTCCTTTCTTCTTCCTTCCTTCCTTTCTCTCTTCCTTTCTCTGTCCTTCCTTTCTTTCTCTCTTTCTCCCTTTCTCTCTTTCTCCCTTTCTTTCTTTCTTTCTTTCTTTCTTTCTTTCTTTCTTTCTTTCTTTCTTTCTTTCTTTCTTTCTTTCTTTCTTTCCTTCCTTCCTTCTTTCCTTCCTTCCTTCTTTCTTTCTTTCTTTCTTTCTTTCTTTCTTTCTTTCTTTCTTTCTTTCTTTCATCTATCTATCTATCTATCTATCTATCTATCTATCTATCTATCTATCTATCTATCTATCTATTGAGTAGACACCATGTGCTAGACCCAGTTCTAGACTTTGAAGGTATGAAAATGAGTTAAAAAGAGCCTTTTACTCAAAGTGCCCATTCTCCAGAAGGGGAAGCAGGTAAGTTAATCCATCATTATGATGTAGTGAAGTATGAAAAAGATAGGACAAGTGGTATTTAAGTAGAAGACGATGACAGCCTGCAGCAAGGTTCTAGTAATGGGAGAAGAGGATACAGTTAGAGCCAGGGGATCATCCTAAGGTAGAACCTGTATGGTTTAATAATAACAGCAGTGCCCATCATAGAGAACAGTTACGTTGCAGCCAGTATAAAACTGTTCCTTGATATGTGTGGGATGTATGTCTGTGTGTGTGTGTTTAATCCTCATACGCACCCTGTGATACAGTATATTTAATACTTATTTTATACAGTAAGTACAGAGAGGTTAAATTTTTTTTTAGCTGAGATCGCAATGCTTGGCAGAACCAAGACTAAATAAAGCCATTAAGCACTGATTTTAGAATCAGTGTTCTCAAATGATGGAAGGTACGAGGGGTAGGGAGGAGTACATGAGGACCATCAGGTTTGTAACTTGAGAAACTGGGTAGATGGCAGTTCTGTCCACTGAGAGAGAGGCTATGTGGAGAGAGGTAGTGAAGGAGAAAGATAGTGAACTCAGTTTGGTAATGTTAAGTTCGAGGTTTCACACTTAACGGATATATTCAGTAAGCTCCTGGAAATGTGAGTCTGGAGCTCAGGGTAAACACGTAGGCTGAGCAGGAGACGAGGAGAACAAGGCAGGATGAAGTTCCAGGTGGGCTTCTGGGCACCATCCTCATTTACCAAGAGGGCACAGGAGTCCTCCTGAGTTAACGCCCAGTCACTGTAACTTACTCATGCAAATCCAATTTCTTGTCATTTGAGTATTTCTAAATTGTATCATTACAACTATTTATGATGATTTATTCTATGTCTACAATGATTTATAATACTTACAGACACACACATGAGTTGCATTTGATTTTCATGACACTCTTTGGAGACAGACAAAACAGAAGGAACTGAGATTCAAAAAAGTGTTGTGATTTGCTCAGACTCACACATATGTCTGAACCTGGGCTCAAGCCGTATCCTCTGACTTTAGTTTTAGTACTCTTCCATCACATATGAACATTTTACCCGTATCTCAGTGAATGCCTTCTATCTATTGCTTCCCACAGTGTGTAATTCACCTGGACACCTGATCATTTTTAAAGGATAATAACTTAGCTGAAAAGGGGATTGTTTTATTTTACCATTTACAGTTACTGACTACCGTATTTAGAGTCACTACTAAGTTATAGCTCAGCATTTATCCGTGGTTACGTTTGTAGTATCTTGTCCATCCTTCCTATTTAAAGTTTCAGAAATGTGGAAGACTAGGGGCACAATGTTATCTCAGAGTTCTGAACCAACAATACATATATATCTTTCTAACCACTGATTAGAAACAGATCTTTTTCCTTTTCATGTTCTCCATTTAGAATAAATGCCAAAGTTCTTAAAGTAATCCACAATGCCCTATTCCATCTGGTCCCCTGTTGTTGCTGCGACTTATATTTATTGTCACGCTGGGGTTTTTTGGCCCTTCCTTAACCCCTCCCTGTACATTCTTGCCTTGAAGTCTTTGCACTTTCTGTTTTCTTTGTTTTGAACTCCATTCCAAGTTATCCTCAAGGCCCTTACCTCTGTTGTTCACGCTTCTCCCAGCTTCCTACCTTCCTGGCACTCCCAACTTCCCTTCTTTGCTTTTATTTAATTTTTAATAGAATTTACTACTTTTACACTTGTTACCGCTGTACATTTATTTTTACTGTACATACGTATTTCTCCATACTAAAATGAGGCCTGAGATTTGCATCTGTCTTGTTCACTGCACGCTCAGTGTCAGGAACGGTACCGGGCAAGTCGTAGGCATTCATTAAGTGAGTGCTGAAGGGATAAACACACACACGTGTATAGGAATCTAAGGATTAGAATGCTTGTCATTCAGTGCTTTGGTCATTATGCTGATAACCTGCAGTGTTCTCCTCTGGGCTTCCTCAGCTCGTGGGAGGCACCGAAGGTGAGAGAGAGACGGCGGGGAGAGTGGGGGCATCAGGGGCAGGTCGCCTGTCTTTGATCTCCACCTACTGCCCCCTAGTACCTTTACAGTCTTGCTCAAATCGCTGAACAGCTTGGATTTGTAAGCTTAACTATGTTCAAAATAGCACCCTGCAGGGGCCAGGACTGAATGTGATAGCCATTTGATTTGAAGAACATTCTGATAAACACCCATTATTTGAATTTGGTTCATCTTACTTGCTAATATTTTAATTGATATGTTTTTCTTTTCCCTGGTATTCACTAATTAATTTTATAGACGAGTATAAACAAGGGTTGAACTTGGGGTTAGAATATTAGCATAGTATGGATTTTTGTTCATGGTTAGAATTTTTCAAATTGCGTATTTTAAATTCTTCCAGTTATAAATCCACTCCTAATGTGATTTTGGATTTTTATAATTTTTTAAAATTATGAAAGAAATCTCCAGAAACCTTGTTAAAATTTCCTTTTCATACTCTAAAAAAATTCTTAAGATATATTCCATATTTTTTTTAATTTCCAAACAATTCCTCATTCCTAGGCAGATATTTTTAGTAAGACTCTGACTTCTTATTCGTGCTGTGATAATCACCTAGCTGAATCTCCTTTTGTTCTCCTGAAGATCCAGTGTCTCTATCTTAGATAAACATAACTAGATTGGCTGAAACACTTATAAAGGGGAGAGAATAAATCAGAAGTGGTTCAGAGGTATGGTAAGTATGTGGCCAACATTCAAATGATAATAAATGAGAGTAATGACGTTTTCATCTCAGTAGCTGGGTAATTGATGTTCTTGGTTCAACAGCCTCACAGTGAACAGTAGCTGCCCCTAAAGAAGACATTATAACCCTAATCACAATGCTGAGTTTTGCAATGGCAAAAATATTCAGTTTAATTTTAGAATATTCATCCTTTAATTCCAGCTATCTAATCTACTTCTAGATCTCAGTGTCAAATTGCCAACTGGTTCTATATTTTCATAGTATAACTGCTCACATGCATTGTTTATTAGCTTTTGGATGTAAACCCTCACTATCTATTATAGCGTGAGTAGAACTAACAAATTCACTGGGTATCAGAGTAGTCCGCTGAGAAACTTTGTGATATTTAATATCAAGATCTTGGATCTAATTAGGCATTTACTTAAAATGTAAGAAAAGTAAGTGGAACTTCAGGCTTTGAAGAGTCTGATGAATACTTCTGGTAAAATCAGAAATATCAGATTTCTAGATCACTTAAAAATCTAGAAATAGTTTAGTGAACCAAAAGTCTTTAACTCATCCCAGATTTTTAAACCCAGGCTTTAAAAACATTGAAGTGATTACTTTTAAAGCCTTAGCAACAATAGTGAAAAGATAACAATCAGTGAAATTATATATTGTGGACAAAGAATTTTTTTTCCCTATAGAGAAGTCATGGATCATAGATTAAGAATAATACTCTTTGTTCCTGGGGCTTCGTGCTCCCCAAATCACAATAATTAAATTGGTCAAGAATATAAATCTCTCTCTCTCTCTTTGGATCTTAATTAATCCTGTATAGTTTTATTTTCACTTTCAAGACATATATTTAAATGAGCAATTAAAATTGCTTTAATAATGGATTCATCACCTATTATCCGCATAGTATACAGTAATATCTGATAGTGTTGCAGATACCACATTTGTTGACTCACTGTAATTACAATTATAATGCATCCTGTAAGAAATTTAAGAACCTTTTAAATATCTCAGATGGCAAATATGCAGTGTGAGTGCCCCTCCTACATCCATAGTGGGCATTGATAATTATCCAAGAACTCGTTCCTGCGGACCCTTGGATAGCACCAAAGACTCTTTGTCAACATCTCCTTGCACTTGGTATTCGTTCAGCAGCAATCAGGAGATCCACAAAGTTGTCTTTAACTGTCTTTAATCTTTAAATGTCTTTAATCTTTAAATGCAACATGATTATTTCTTTTATCTGTTATCGAATGGCTTAATAACAGAAAGTAGAAACTCAATCAACTTTTTAAAAATGATGGGTTATTAACCCCCGGTTTCTGATTCATTTGGTTGTAATGGTGGATATAGATCTTGGCATGTTTGGTTGCCCTGATAAGTGAACCAGCATCAAAAGCTTATAGTCGCCCGATTGGCTGCAATAGATGGGATAATGTCCTACATCACTCCCTGCTCATGACTTGTAGAGTGAAGCAAGGGTGCATAACCACCACGGTAGTTTAATCTTTGGAGTCCTTTGTAAAGATAAGTCAAAGATGAAGAAGTTGGAATTCTCTTTTCATGTATCTGTGAGCCTCTGCGATCTCAGTAGAAGACAAGGGGCATCTCTCAGTGAGGGCATGTTGGCATTTGGAGGTGACAGTTCCTCATTGTGCTGTACTGTCCCCCACATTGCAGTCTGTTCAGGCTCTCCCAGCTGTATTCCGCAGATCCAGCAGTGCCTCAGTCTCTGTAAAAATCCAGAAGTTCACCAACTTGCATGTCTGGGTTGCAGGCATAGCAAAAAGAAAGAGTTGTGTGATTCCAATAGCTGTGCTCTTAAAGATAAGTGCCAGATGCTTCATAAACAAGTTGGTACATCTAGCCAAAGGTTTTTATTAGGCATACTAAGGTAAAAGCAAGCATCAACCCTGAATGTATGGTGTCAAAACTGGATGTTCTGTGGATAAAGCAGTGAATAATAAAAAATGAGTTCAAATTTATTTTCAAATAAAATTCACCATACTTCTAGGGCTTTGATAGATGAGTCTTTCACATGCCTCCGTGGTTATTTATTTTAAACTGACTCCATACATTCATGCTTTTTCTTATCAAAGAAAGATGCTTTCTGCTCTGGTGTGTTGGATGAGTAACCAGTTATGACAAGGAGAGAGAATGGTTTCTATAAGGTTAGTTCTGAGGTACAGCTGAGATACATTTTTGGTTGAGAAAGGATATGGAGGAAAAATAAAGTTTAATGATGGAAACATAACACATTGAATGTATCACTTTTATTTCCTATGTAGCTTTAAAGAGCTAAACAGTCATTGTAACCATGGTGAGGAGTTGTAAAACCACATATGACACTGTCACTCCTCCCTTCTCTGGGATGCTGAGTTGTTCATTGTTCTGTCAGACTCAGGAGCTGACTGGTTACAATAATAAAGTAATTGGTAATATTTATGGACCTCTGTGTTCATCTTTTTATCTGTTAATCCCCATGTAACTCTTGTCTGGCTGCCCTCCAGGGGGCAGCCTCTGGTTTGGTTCTGCCTCAGCCTTGATGTAGAACTCAGGGCTTTGCAGCATCTGCCCCCAAAGCAAACCTCCTCCGTGAAACACTGAGCAAGCGAGATTGTAATAAAGATTTCACGTGGGACTGAAAAAAATAAGTTTACATCTCACACTGCAGAACAGAGCCAACAATTTAACAATTCCTCATTTGATATTTTTGTTTTCATCTGAAGTTTCTTGTTTAATGATCAAACATGAGGGTTTCGCTCTCTCCTTTCCTGCCTCTTACATCTCTGACATTGTATCAAACAACCCAGCTCTGTCCTCAAATTTGTCAACAATGCTTTGCAAAACAAAAAGCCCTATAATTACTGGCATCCTCCCTTTTAATAAAGTGGTTCAACAGCCATCTAAGCTTAACCCATTGGTTCCTTGGGGATGTAGGCATTAGCTCACGTACCATCCTTGCACACACACCCTTTAAGTGGCTTATCCAAGTTCTCATCACTGTACCAAAGAAGCTCAAATATTCCACTCCAGCAAATTTTGAGCAAAGTCTTGAGCCCTAGCCCTGTAACAAGACTATCGATTTACTCAAGAGAACCTGTCTGAGCAGTAGTTTCTTCTTTTAAAATTTGAGCCTAATGTGACAAAAATGCTTTGAATGTTTTGCCCCATTTGATCCTTGCAACGCCTTATCATACAGGCAGGAAAAGTACCGTCCTCAGTTTACAAATCAGAAAATCAGAGAGGTGGAGGGAACTGCTCCAGGATACACAGCTGTTATCTGGAGGAGGATTTGATCCCAGATATCCTGATTTCCATCAAGGGGTCTTTCCACTCTATTCTGCCATTTTTTTGGGTAGACAAATGAAGGTAAAATGTGTGCTAGACATTAAAAACAGTAATGTCAGAAGCAAACGCCCTAGAATCCAAGCGGAAAAAGGTGGGGAATCTGTTATTTTAGATTTAAAACTGAACTGGAAAATTCCATAGTTCCCTTCATTTTGTTTTCACGAGAAACAAAGTTTTTAGTCTCATGAAGTTTTATTTTTGCTTTTGTTTCCTTTGCCAAAGGTGACAGACCTCCCCCAAATTGCTAAGACCAGTGTCAAGGAATGTACTGCTTGTTTCCTTCTAGCGGTTTTATGGTTTCAGATCTTACATTTAATCTTTAATCTATTTTAAGTTTATTTTTGTATATGTTTCAAGAAAATGGTCAAGTTTGATTGTTACGCATGAAGCAGTCCAGTTTTCCCAGCATCATTTATTACAGAGGCTGTCTTTTCCCCACTGTATATTCTTGTCTCCTTTGCCATAGGTGAATTGCCCATATAAATGTGGGTTCATTTCTGGGCTTTCCATTGATCTATGTGTCTGTTTCTTTGTGTGAGTACCTTACCGCTTCAATTACTATAGCTTGGTCGATAGTTTGAATACAAGAAGCATGACACAAACCAGATGAGTTGGAGACAATTGTAGACTACTTCAGGCTCAAATTAGTAGTAACGCAAATTGCAGCTTACTTAATGAACACAGAATCATTGCTATAACAGATTAAGAAGGCCTCAGACATACGGTAGGTGGCTTTTGATTTGACAAATGCATTTTTTTCTTCTTCTGAAACAATTCGCATTTCTATTCAGGTTTGCCCTGGGGCCAGGTTAACTCCGTCACCCCTCACCCTTGGTCATAATAGAGTCTGAAGAAATCTGGACCATTCGGACATCCTGCAGCATGTAATATTGGTTTAGTAAACCAATGGCCACAGACTGATTAGGCAAGGTGAGTAAGAGCTGGTTAGCACGCTGAAGACCTTGATAGGACACACATACTCCTAAGGGTGGTAAGCGCCCTATGGATTCAAGGACTGGCTATGTCAGTAAAGATTTGGGGGCATTGTCAGGGGCATGCTAGCATATCCCCTCTGAAATAAAAGACTAGCATTGCCTCTTGTGTTTCCTGTTACAAATAAGTGAACACAGCACCTGACAGGCCTCTTTGAGTTGTGAAGGCGATAGGATCCAAACCTAGAAATACGGCTGTGACCCACATACCTATTTCCAGTGTTGAATGGGGCCAGAAGACGTAAAGGTGCTATAGTAGGTTTAACTCCAAATAGAACCCAGCAGCCCTTTTGATGTTAAAAATTTCATGGGTAGAAGAGAGATTCAGGGTAGAATTAATGGCAAGCCCCCGTGGAAGAACCACGATGCAGGCTCCTGGAATTCTAAAGCAGAACCACGCTGTCTACAGCAGAGCGTTATCCACCTTTCTAGTAAGAGCTTCTGGAGTGTCACTGGGCCCTACTGAAACAGAAAACTTAACCCTGGAGTACCATGTGACCCTGTGTCCAGAACTGGTGACTGTTAGCAGAGTTTTGCTGAAATTAAATCATTAAAAATCAGTTAGGTCTGGCATCAGTCCATCGTAAGAATAAAATGAAATGGTATCTACCCCCCAACCCCGACCCAGTGGGAGAACTTTGTGTCTCCTCTCCTGACAGCTCCAGGCTGTGTGGGTTTAGTGACGCTGATCTGTGAAGGGCGCATACTCTCACCAAGGATCCCACGGAAGCACCAGCTATGACTGTACTTTGGATTCTTTATGTATAAGAATCATCAAAAGGGTGGGTGGGTGTAGCTCACTGGTAGAGTGCATGCTTGGCATGCATGAGGTCCTGGGTTCAATCCCCAGTACCTCCATAAAAAAAAAAATAGATAAATAAATAAATAAACCTAATTACCTCCCCCCACCAAAAGAAATAAATAAAAGATTTTAAAAAAGGAATCATCAGTTAAGAAGAGTCACTATTTTGGGAGAAAAGATTGCTTCTGATAAACAGGAGCAGATAGGGTTGCTTATGGAGGTGGGGAGTAATGTACTTGGGCCTGGGTGATCCAGTTGGACGTCTCGGTTCTCCCACACCAGTTGTACCTACCCGTGCCAATCATGGCTCCCACGCCAGTTGTAACTGTAATACATCAGCAACCCTGGTCTAAGAAGGGTATTGTTACCCAGGGCCCACTTGAGAATGAGGGCTTGGATCACACCACCTGGTAAGTTCCCAAGACCTGCAAAGGTGATAGTTGAGAGAGGAATTTAGAGTCAATGATGGAGGAGGGAGAAGGTGCGAACCTGTAGCAGCGGGTGCTGTATTTCATTCTGCGAACTTCGCTTTTCTAAATTTCCTCTCAGGTAGAGAGGCATGAGAATCATAAAGGAGCCTCCCTTGGTTATGTATAGATGTGTGGATCTTTGCAGTGCAAGGGGTGGACTGGAAGCCAGGGACGGCGCACCGCTCAGATCTCTAGGAGGGCCTACAGCAAAAACAATTGTTGGAAGGCGGTCTCCAGGTCTTCTGCAGAGTTAAAGCTGAGTCATGTGCTCCCTAGCGGTGCTTCTAGCCAGTGACTGGGCATACTGGGGAGACCACAGCCAGGTTATTCCATTCCATCCTCCTCAGGCAGAGTTCCATGCTTCCTCTGCTGGTCCCCTGTTGTACCTTCTACCTTCCTTTGTTACTATATGCATAGCAACACTCTCGCAAATGTGGGGAAAATCTGCATGAAGATAAAAATAACTGTTGTTAATATTTTGATATGTTTTCCCAGTCTTCGCATTTTGATGTATTGTTCCTAATTTTTTGTTGCCCATATATGAATTTGTACACAAGTATTAAATGAGTGTTTTTCATCTGACATCTACAGTTTCATGCCATGCTGATTTTCACTTAACCTCAGATAGTGAACATTTTACTGTTCAATGTTCTCTATCTTCAATTTTTTAATTTATTGAAGAAATTGTGAGATATTGTATTTGAAAGAGTAACTTTGAAAGGAAGAGGAGTTATTAGAAGGGAAAGATATTTTAAGACTAAAATAAATTGGAAAATAGGTAAGGATTGGAGTGGAGTGAGCAGTGATGTCCTGCCACTTCAGTGCTAGTGCCTTGAGGAGGAAAGACATGAAAAGGGGTGGCCATACGATGTGCCTATGGATGCTGGATTGTGCTTCACCCTTCTTGGCCTTGGGAAAGATTCCGGTTTCAAATAGATAGTTCAGAGCAAAGACCGTCTGGCCTTTTAGATGCTGTAGGCTTCGAAAGGAGGGTGTCCGTAGTGGGCATTGTGGACAAGAGGCTGGAGATCCTTCCTCTTCTGTACAAGCACCACTTCTTTGGATTCATACTTTCTTGGGAGATACAGACTGAAATGGTGTTTCTTGTCAAGTGAATGATTTGACAAGATCAGATTTAATTTGACTAAAATAAAACAAAGGGACCTGTTTTGCAAACTTGCATTTAGAGACCAGGACTGATACCCACTGTAATCTTAATCTCTAAACCAGTCCTGCTACCTCCTAAACCAAGGTCCCCCTTTACAGACCTCCTGCTACCTCCAGTCTGATCCCCAACCTTGAAAACATTTTACTCTTATTTCTACAGTTCTGTAAGTTACATTTCTCCTAACCCCTTTATAGCTCTTCACAAGTAAATTGTATGGTAAAGATATTTATTATTAAACAAAAGATAAGATACCTAAATTAATTTAAGTATATTCTTATTTTCAATCCATTAGATTTCCTAGAATTGTGTGTGTTGGATGGAGGTGGTGGTGGGAGAGAGAGATTTAAGCTTATTATTCTCCTCTTGGCATAAGTCTATCTCCCAGACTAATCTTCCTTTTAGCTAGGGTAAGAAAATCATTGTCCAAAGCAGTGGCTTATTGGAGTTGCATGAAATGATCAGAGAACCTGGGGTGAACAGCAGCCTTCCTCCTGGGACTGTACTTGGGCAGCACATGCAGTCCCAATTCAGTCTGTGTGTTGGCTGAGCACAAGGATGCTCTGATCCCACGCTGGGAGTCCAGCTCTCTGTCCTCTGGGAACGCTGTACACACCATCTCTAAGACTTTACAAAACAAAGGCACACATGAAATTCAGTCCATTTGCCCAAAGAGGCAATAGAGAGATGGAGAGAACGAGGGTTGAGATGAGATGAATCTAGGCAGAACACCTGGCAGTGAAACCTTGGAATTGCTATCTACACTCTCAACTCTACTATCTTTGCTTGTAACATGAGAATAATCACATTTATCTTGTAGGGTTCAACAGTCGGAAAAGTAAAGGAGACAAAAAGATAATGAAAAAGCTAAAGGGACAAGTGCAGCGCATAGTATATAGATAATAATTATTCAGAATTAAGGGATAGTCATCTTTAAGAAAATAGTAATAGTAATAATAACATGTTGAAAGTTGACTGTATGATAGATACTGTGGTGAGCGCTTTACAATCACATAAATTCCGTGAGATAAGTCTATTATTGCATCGGTTTCACAGATTAGGAATTTGAGGCGCAGAGAAGTTAAATAATTTTCCTGGTACCCCAGAGCTAATAAGACTTCAAGCCCAGATACTCTGCCTCGAGAGCTATGCTGTTAATACCACGCCAGGTAGTAATGCCTCCTCCTTTCACAGAAAAATAACAAGTAGAAAGGAGTTAGATTATCTAAGGACATTAAAACCATAAAAAGACTTCAGTACTCCTGATCTTCAATTTAGCATTGAATGGAAGCTCTTCCTTTGAAGCCCAAAGGGAATATTGAAATGCACTTTGGATTTGGAATTATAAGACCTGTGAACATTTTCCAGTTTTAGCACTTACTGTAAGTCACTTAACACATTTGAGTTTCTTCATATATGAAAGGAAATAATCTTCACTTTGTTGAAGGTATGAATGAGGAAGTAGGCATGAAAGTATTTTATGAATGTAAATGCTTCACTAATGTTAGTTGCCATTAGTAAATGAGTATAATTTTACACTGTTATAAAAAATCTAAAATTGGAATAAGAATTACAATAATTTTCTCTTCTTTTTGAAAAAAAGCATCAAATTATTTTTATTGCACTTCAGTATGTAATATATAACCAATTCAAAATTATGTCTGAATACCTAAATTCCTAGAACCATTTTAATATTAGAAGATTCATGAGGATGAAGATGAAGAATGAGGCCACCAATAAATGATTTTTCTTTATTTTTATAGGATGTTTCCCATGAAAGGATGCGAAGCAACAGGTATCCAGTATTCTGAAGGGTACCTAGGAGATTCACTAGGATGTATTATCATGTTCTGCTTCATATTCTTTTGGAGTACATAAAAATGGGCAAGATGAGAAACGTGGAGACCTTTTGGAAAGAAACTTGCATCATCATCACTGTAATCAAGAATGTGAGGTGATGTATTTATTCATCATTTTTTCATTTATTTATTCAATCGTGTTAGACATGCTCTGCCCATTGCCCTGTACTAGATGTTGAAGGAGGTGCATTCAGTCTGCTTGAAAGTACAGGATATACACATGTGAGGTAAATAACATTGTAGAAGCGTGTATCGTTAATTGACAAAGTAAGTGACGTAACTAGTAAGCACAGAGAGAGTTCATAGCAGGGAGTAATCAGTGTGAACAGGGCAGTCTGGGAAATCTTACAGGAGTGAGCACAGAGACTGGAGGTCAGGAATGACTTTGGCTTTGCAGTTTTCTTGGCAGGAACATGGTGGGTTAAGGATAAGGAACATCCATCCAAATAATTCAACAAGTGGAGTATGTTTGATTATACAGAGCTTTGAAGATAGGCTGAGGAATGTGAAATACATTCCGAGTGGCAGTAGTGTGGAAGAACAGAATCCCCCTACCCCCTCAGAAGTCAGCCTTCAACAGTAGAAGGTAACTCGTCAGGGTTGTGTGAGCTCTAGATCCTAAATATATGTTATAAAAAGAGTTCACCTTTAGGTATCACCTTTAGCTGACAGTGACTTTATACACATAGGCGTGCTTGCTTTTCATGTAACAGAAAGGCCGCAAAGAGACATAGGCAGTCAAGGCTGGTATGAAGATACAGCAGTGCTACAGGACTTGGCTCTGTCTCACTGTTCTGCCGGCCGTACCGTGAGACCTTTGTCCTCAGGATGACAAGGACATGATGATAGACGCCGTATTGCCAGACAAGCAAGAAGAAGGGGAGAGGGCAAATGAAATGGGTAAAAACACGTGCAATGAGACTCTGCCACTTAAAAATGCTTTTTCCTGGAAATTCCACCCACTTAATCCCTGCTCACATTAATGGGCTAGAATGAGGTTATAAGGGCAGTCAAAAGTGACCATTTTAGCTGGACAAGCTGCTGCTAAAAGCAAAGTTGAAGGTTATTTGCAAGGAAGAACAGATATATATATATATATACGTATGTATATGTATATAATATGAGTGTCTTCTCTTTGGGAGTTCGGATCAAAAGGCAGTGGTGATGATGTGAAATATTTTAATATATCTTTTTAAAATGTGTCTGTTTTATGTGGTAACTCTTAGAAAAGTAGGTGAAAAAAAGCCCAAGTGGATTTTTTTCTAGTTCTCTCAACTGAATAGTTTGTGGATAGTCCTTCCAGGTTCTCGTATTACCTGTATCAGTCTAACTTTTCTCTTTTCTCCTGTCTTTTTCTGACACTTCAAAATCTATATTATGACCTGGGAAAGGGACCATCAGGGCTTGAAGCCTGGTTTCTGGCTGGCTTGTAAAAGCCCCTGTGATGTGCTGATCGCCATGACCTCCTCCAGGAACTTGAGCACTTTTAGCATCTCAACCGTCTCTTCTTGTTTAGACTGCAGGGATCTTTGTTTCTTCAGTTCTTGAAGCAGAGAATTGATTTCCTTCCTCGAACTCAGGTTGACCATCATCAACTTTCTGCAAGTGTCAGTGAGGCTGGTTGTGTTTACTGGCTCCTTCTCTAACCTGGCATTCTTTAAAGTTGTCTCCATCTTGGCACACTCCTGTTTAGACACACAGAGCTTGTCGATGAGGTGGCATTTGTCCTCAATCTGTGCAGCCAGTGTTTTTGCCAGTTTCTTTTCACATCTTCCATTAAGTTGACTTCTAACAGACTGAATAAGTCTGAAAGTAAATACGACACCCACCAGTAAGCTGAGGATAGGTAGACTCAACACTGTCTCCCTGGGGAGGCTCTGGAACATGGACTGAGAACAGGCCGTTGGGGAGCTGCAAAACCAGGACCGCACTCAGCTTCCTAAGGATCAGCCCAAAGCCAAGCTCCGTAGAGGACGGCAGCCCCTCCATGGCACTGACCCACCCAGGGCTCTGCACGGTTACCGTGGAGCCACCAGCCACAACAAGCCCCAGGGGACAACCCAGCATTCCACCTGGAACCCAACCAGCAACTGACATCCTGGATTGGCCAGTTATCTGGTCAGTGTTGGTGGGGAGGGGGGGAGGTTGCAGAGGAGAGGGTTATAACTAAAATGTGAGTCTCTCCATTACTGTCTGATGGTAATTTTTCTTAACTCTTTATGTGTTTATATCAACATAAAATAAAAATATAGTGAAATGTGTCCAAAAAAAGCTATATTATGAGAAAGTTGGGAAAAGCTGCGCTAAGTGATGCCAGCCAGATGCTGTTTTAAACCAATATTTCATAATTTCTCAGGTTTAATTGAATATTTTTCTTCTCTGTTTGATCTAAACAGAGTAGAATTTTAAACCTCATTTATGGATTTTGTTTTAATGTGAGTTCTCATTTCTGGTTTTATTACCTCTTGCTTAATTTGTTTCTAGAGGTTTTTTTCCCTCCTTATAGATATTTCCAAGCATGTTTTCTCTAGTCTTACACTCAGTAAGCCTAGCTGTTTTATCACTAGAAATTCTAGTACGTCTGCTGTCTCAAGTCTTCGTGAGTTCGTTGCATACGCCTCGTTCTTCTGCTGGTTCTCGGCCTTCATGGGCTGTTCTCTTGGCCATCTGGGTGGTGTATATACAAGCCACACATCTCCACAAGAGCTATTTTACTTTCAATTCACCCTTCCTCTGAAGATGGAGCCCTTTGGAAGACAGGTCAGACCTTGGCTAGTTTGAAGTGGATTAATTGCCTTGGGCTAGCTTTGGCTTTTGTACTTCTTCCCTGCAAATCCCTCAAAACCCACTTTGCAAAATGCCTTCAGGGAAAAAGGGGGCCTAGAAAAGTAGGCTTCCTCTTAATGAGCTTCTAGCTTGGGGCGAAATCATTCCTTCCTTAGCTCTTTGATACTTTCAAGATAATTTTTTTTTCTTTTTTCTTTTTTTTTTTTAGTTGCCTTCAGTGAGATGGTTAGTCCAAATTGCCATGACCACCTTTACCAGAAGTTAAAGTCCTATTTCTCTTTTATAAGCCTTTCTTTTTCTCCCTCACTCCATTTCTCTTTTCCTCTAACTCTTCCTTTTTCCCTTCCTTCCTAGTTTTGAAAAATGTTGATTTAGCACCTACCATTCTCAGTCATTTCTTGTATTATTGTTTATATTTACTTGACATGTATATTCATGATTTCTTTCATTTTGCACATTTTTGTGACTTTGTTTTTGCAGTTGTAAGAAGCATATGGATTGTGACTCTTTAACCCAGTATGGCTTGTTTTTCTTTAAGAGGTCTATCATTTTATGTTTTATGTCATAATACTCTGCTGTGAGTTGGGAGGCAAACATAGTTCTTCATTCTTAGCCATGCGTTCTTGTGCAAATTAATTAACCCTCTTCACTCTCATTTTCTTCATCTCTTTAATCATTGTCTTCATCTCTTTAGTAAGCATAATAAATGTAATTTCTTCATAGGATTTCTCTGAGAATTAAAATAGTATATTTAAATATTGTAACCACACTGTTTATAAGATCAACATATTCAATCTGTTATTCTAGCTATCAGTTTTATTAATTATAAGAAAGATTAACTCACTTACACTTATTATAATTGATATGTTTTCCTTTATTTTTGTCATATTTTTTATACCTTTAAACATATTTTTGATATCTCTTTGTTTCCTGTCTTTTGTTTAATACACACACAGTGATTTATAGGAACTAATTCAGAGTTAAAGCCTACCAGTGGTTTACATGTAAAACATACATAATTAAAAATGTATTATAATACACAATTAAATGAGTACAATTTAAATAATTAACTGATGGAATTAGAAGTGTAATAATGTGGGTCTAAATTTTAAATGCTTAGAAAGAGATACAGAAAATTTCTATCCTTGTTTTCTGGCCACATAATTCCTCTTTTCAAAGTTAACTCATTTTTCAGCTTTCTTAAGTATCAGTCAATATATTATTTTATGTATTTTTAATTATATATCTATAATTTTTACACATATATATTTTACACATTTTAATTATATATCTATAACGTTTACATGTATATTATTAACATTTTACACATATTACAATGTGTGAATTTTACACATATATTTCAGTTATATGTGTCAGTTTTTCTTCTCTCCCCCCTTTTATACAATCATATACTGCATACATTTTTCTGTTTTATTTAACACGCTACAGTTTGTTACATATTAACGTAAAAGAACATCCTTGTATCATTTTTTACAAATTCTGTGAATACTATCATATGGATAGATCATAGTTTACTTAAACTATTTGCCTATTTAAGGACATTCAGATTTATCCCAACCTTCTCCTATACAAACTATGTTTCAATAAATAACTTTATACATCTGATATCTTTCATATATGGAAGCTAATTTTAGGTAAAATCCCTACAGGTGGAACTGCTGCATCACGGGACATGAATATTTGAAATTTTTAAAATATATTTTATTGACATGTAGTCAGTTTCCAATGTTGTGTCAGTTTCTGGTGTACAGCACAATACTTCAGTCATATAGGAACATATATATATTCATTTTCATATACTTTTTCACCATAAATTACTACAAGATATTGAATATAGTTCCCTATGCTATACAGTATAAACTTCTTGTTTATCTATTTTATATATAGTAGTTAGTATCTGCAAATCTCGAACTCCCAATTTATCCCTTCCCATTCCCTTCCCTGCCTGGTAACCATAAGTTTGTTTTCTATGTCTATAAGTCTGTTTCTGTTTTGTAAATAAGTTTGTTTATCTTTTTTTTTTTAAGATTCCACATATAATTGATAGCATATGGTATTTTTCTTTCTCTTTCTGGCTTACTTCACTTAGAATGACATTCTCCAGTTTCATCCATGTTGCTGCAAATGGCATTGCTTTATTCTTTTTATGGCTGAGTAATATTCCATTGTATAAATATACCACAACTTCTTTGTCCAGTCATCTATCGTTGGACATTTAGGTTGTTTCCATGACTTAGCTATTGTACATAGTGCTGCTATGAACATTGGGGTGCATGTGTCTTTTTGAATTAAGTTTCCCTCTGGATATATGCCCAGGAGTGGGATTGCTGGACCATTGGGTAGGTCTATTTTTAGTTTTTTGAGGAATCTCCATACTGCTGCACCAAACTACATTCCCACCAGTAGTGTAGGAGGGTTCCCTTTTCTCCACATCATCTTCAGCATTTATTGTTTGTGAACTTTTGAATGATGGCCATTCTGACTGGTGTAACACCTCATTGTAGTTTTGATTTGCATTTCTCTGATAATTAGCGGTATTGAGCATTTTTTATGTGCATATTGGCCATTTGTATGTCTTCACTGGAGAATTTCTTGTTTAGGTCTTTTGCCCATTTTTGGATTGGGTTGTTTGTTTTTTTCTTATTAAGTTGTATGAGCTGTTTATATATTCTGGAGATTAAGCCCTTGTCAGTCTCATCTTTTGCAAAAATTTTCTCCCATTCCGTAGGTTGCCTTTTTGTTTTGCTTATGGTTTCCTTTGCTATGCAAAAGCTTAGAAGTTTAATTGGGTCCCATTTGTTTATTTTTACTTTTATTTCTATTGCCTGGGTAGACTGCCCTAGGAGAACATTGCTGAGATTTATGTTGAATAATGTTTGCCTATGTTTTCTTCTAAGAGGTTTATATTATCTTGTCTTATGTTTAAGTCTTTAAGCCATTTTGGGTTTATTTTTGTGTATGGTGTGAGGGAGTGTTCTAACTTCATTGATTTCCATGCAGCTGTCCAGTTATCCTAACACCACTTACTGAAGAGACTTTCTACTCCATTGTATATTCTTGCCTCCTTTGTCAAAGATTAATTGACCAAAAGTTTGTGGGTTTATTTCTGGGCTCTCAGTTCTGTTCCACTGATTCATATGTCTGTTTTTGTGCCAATAGCATACTGTTTCAATTACTGTAGTTCTGTAATATTGTCAGAAGTCTGGGAGATTTATCCCTCCAGCTTCATTCTTTTTTTTCAGTATTGCTTTGGCAATTCTGGGTCTTTTGTGATTCCATATACATTTTAGGATTATTTGTTCTACTGTGAAAAATGTCTTGAGTAATTTGATAGGGATCACATTAAATATGTAGATTGCCTTGGGTAGTATGGCCATTTTAACAATATTAATTCTTCTAATCCAAGAATTTAGGATATCTTTCCATTTCTTTAAGTCATCTTTAATTTTCTTGTCAGTATTTTGTAATTCTCCACATATAAGTCTTTCACTTCTTGGTCCGATTTATTCCTAATTATTTTATTTTTTGGATGCAATTTAAAAGGGATTATTTCTTTACTTTCCTTTTCTAATATTTCATTGTTAGTGTAAAGAAATGCCACTGATTTCTGTACATTAATCTTGTATCCTGCTACCTTGCCAAATTCTTTTATTAGCTCTAGTAGTTTTTGTGGGGAGTCTTTAGGATTTTCTATATATAGTATCATGTCATCCACATATAATGAGAATTTTACTTCTTCTCTTCCAATTTGGATCTCTTTTACTTCTTTTTCTTGTCTAATTGCTATGGCTAGGACTTCCAGTACTATATTGCATAGAAGTGGTGAGAGCAGGCATCCTTGTCTTGTTCTAGATTTTAGTAGATCCATGGTGCGCTTCAGGGTCAGCGCAGACCCTTGCCCCGCATCCACATATGATATGCGGGCCCACTGTTAACACCAAATCCATCCTTGCTGTGTGCCAGAACTCCACTCGCTGCTTAGAGTTGGGTCTTCGAGACATGAGTCCACAAAGGCAGCAGTGGAGCAAATCTGCCAGTGCTGCCTGGGACTGCAGTGAAATCTGTGAAGTTGTGGGACCCCTGGGTTTGACAAGAGATTGCATGCATTCCTTAATGTTAACTTGAAGATCCAGTGGTCCAAATGTCGTAACTCTGGATAGCAGTGTTAAGTTTCTGAAAGACAGTGAAAACTGCTAGCACTTCTTAGGAGGTTCCCTAACCTATTGCCAGAGTCTCCTCTGCCTTGGCAATTTTTAAATCTCACAGTGTCCCAGTGTTCTGTACTGATATGTTCATACATATATGTACAATAGAGGAGCTGCACCCACACCTATAAGAAATTAATTAAATCAGAGCTACAAATACAATGAAATACATGAGATCACAAGCTGGAAAGGTTTTGGCTCTGCTTTATTGGTTCAGACAAGAAGAGAGGATGCTCTTTGACTAATCAAATCCTGGAGAGAAGAGATATGAGCTATTAGGAGAGAAGAAACCACAGCATGGGAGGTATGCAGACGAGGGTGGATGATTGTTCATTTTCCTTGGTGACAGCTGCCGCTTCAGGCTGACTTTCCTTAAGTGCACCGATGGCTTCACCTCTATCAGCATCAGGAGTGATTGCTGAGCATTTTTGTTGAGTGAATTACATACTGTTATGTCGGGCTTGCTGAAGATGAAGCAGTTAATTAGACAAAGTCTCTGCTCTCGTGGGTGAAATAGACAGTAAACCAAAAACGAGATAGGTTCTTCTGCCACGTGATAAAAATTGTCCTAGAAATACTCTTTTATTAGAAATAGTTACTATGAGTTCAATCATATGTATCAGGGTGATTTTACTTTTCTGATTCTTTCTAAAGGGACAGCTGCCTGAAAAATATTTTGGATGAGGGGAGGAGGGGAGGGAGAGCACAGTGACACTAAGGATCAGCTTTGACAGCTCTGACTTCCACAGCCAGTGGAAGAGAGAGGCCAAAAGGCTGTTGCCTTTCGGGCAGTATTGCCACACTTACCTGCTGCAGGTACGGACTGGGTCATGATGACACTAACCTGTGAACGGGCATTTTTCAGAGTTGACTAGCCTGAGCTGTGGCTTCAGTGTCATATGAGCAGCACTCATAATACTACTTTGATATTTGGCTCTAACTCTAACAATGAAACCTGGCCCACTCCAACCCACCTCCTCTTCCCAGAGGCTTTCAAAGAAGCCTGTGCCTCGGGTAGGCTGAGAAGTCGTCTTGCCTCTGTAACCCTGAATACAGTTTAAGTACAATAAAAGAAGCACCACAACCTGATGTAATAAAAATTCCTAAGGAATGTTTTCATGTTAAATCCACTCTCTCATGTTTGATTCCCTCAGGGCCTAAGAGATTGTCAAGACCCACTTTTGTTGTCACATATCAGGTCAAAATGTATAAATGCAAGTGAATCAAAAAGCCAGGGTGACCTGAGAAGTCTCTAATCAATTGTCTTGTATTCTGTGGGTATCAAAACCTTATTATGCCAAGAGCATATTTAACTGATTGACGAGCAAGGAGTGAATTTTGAGCTTTTTCCACTCATCTATTTGAAGCATAAAAACTACTTGATAATGTTAAGTTTTTGTCACTTAACTTCAAGCCTGGGGCAACAAAGGGAATGTGTTTTTCTGCAGTTTCTGTATGGATGTAGGGTTTTGGTTAAATATTTCTCAAGCTTTGTCTAACTTGTGGAAGTATCCCTTTAAGTTATGGAATTATAGAGATAACTATTATATTCACAATTATCCAAAAAACAATAATCATTAAACATTTTTATGATAGTTTAAAAACTGGGGAGCCCAATGCCTTAAAATGCTCAAGGAACAAGGACATATTTTCCATGTATATTTGTATATGCATGCATTTTTCTAGTATTAGATATATAAAATATTTTAATCTAAATATGATTATATCATGCATATTGTTCTCAGTGTTTAATTATGAAGTTATTCATAATGCTCATCTCTCTAACTTAATTTAATATATATGTTCATGTATATATATATATGTTTAAAAAAAGAACCCTAAAAGAAACACACCACCCAACTAAAGAAGTCAAGAATCATCAATATCTTTTAAGCCTCCTATGGGTTTCCCACTCCACACGGCTTCCTTTTTCTAATGCTGAATGCTAATCACTATTTTTAAGTTTGGGATACATTCATATATTTTGAAATAATCTTAGTATATATATATATTTTTATACCTTTTATTTATTTATTTAAGCATATACAAATAATTGGTATCATAATGTTTGTGTTTTTCTACAAGTTGCTTTTTTCGCTCAACATTATAGTTTGGGATTCAAAGACTATTCCTTTGTACCCCAGCCTCACTCAAGTCTGGCCGCCCCCGGGAAGATTGTGACCTTGGGCAAAGGAGCTTTCTGTAGCTGAGACAGATCCTGAAGGAGCTGACAGCCAGTCTTTATTTCAAATGTAACATTTTTACTGTGGATTTTTGTTACTTTTGATTTTCAAACTATTTCATTAAAATCTGATTGAACTTGATGGCTGAGTTTTTTGATGCCCCTTTAAATTTTATGCCTCCGACAAGTGCCTCGTTTTCCTGCTTGCCCTCAGTCTAGTCCTGGCCCTGACAGCTGGGAAGCTGTCTGATGGCTCTGCTCCCTGCAGCTGGCAGAAAGTAATTCCTGCAAGAGGGTTCTGGGCAATGCATTTTGGTTCCTACCCCAAAAAATTTGGACATTCCCAATGGTGATTTTTTTTCTCCTCCTGCATCACTAAGTTAGTATGACATGAAACAGCCTCTAGCCACCCTGCACAGTGAGAAATAAATCTTTAGTGTTTTAAGACTCTGAAACTTTTGGGATTATTTATTTCCTAGACCATCTTGACCTGTACATAAATTGTTATTCAAAGTAGGATATCTAACAGCTACCTAAAATAGGTAAAGCAGTTGGCACTGTCTTAATAATCAGGCTGTGTGTAGTGAGAAGATTGCTGTTAGAGGCTGGAACGATGATAAGCCATTTTGTGCAGTGGCAAGACATTTAGTGAAGTCAGCCCCTTTGGTTTTGGGGGACGAAGACCTTGTACCCTATAAGCTTCTTGTTATAGAAGAGGGGATCCGAAAAAAATTTTTGCACGTTGTGTTGGTTTCTATGTCTGTCTTGGGTAAATTAAAAGAAAGACATGCGCTTAGGAAAAACACTGGTCAGTTTACAAGCAGGAATGAAAAGGAATGGAAAGAGCCCACAGTTCTTGAATAGACAGGATTAGAAGAGGCAACTGCTTCTCAATCCCAAATAGTAAAAGAGAAAACTGAGAAGAGCTTAAAGCAATAAAGTCTGGTAAAAACCTGGCCTTTCAGCAAGGGTTAAATTAAAGATATGATTGATGTACCTATCATTAAAGTACCTTAAACTGTAAATGTGTGAAATCCAGAAAATTATACACTTACAGGTTAATATTTATTTTCTCTCAGCCTTTAAAAATGTTATTCTTCAATTTTGAGCTTCCATCAGTGCTGTTGAGAAAGATAGCCTAATTGTCTTTTCTTTTAGAAGATTTGTGCCTCCTCTCTGTATGCTTTGATTATCTTTTTTTTTTTTGTCTTTATTACCATGAGATTTGATTTTGGTGTGTCCAGGTATGGTTTTGTTTATATTTATCTTTCTTGATACATTTTGTGCCAGTGGATTTATTTCCAGCCATTCTCTATTCCAATATTGCCTTTCTCCCATTTGTTGTCTTTTGTGGAATTGCAATTGGAGATATGTTAGACCTTCTCTATTTTTTAGGTTGCTTACTGTTTTTCTATAGTCTTTTATCTTTTCATACCTCTCAGCTTATTTAGAATAACAAATTTTTAGATTTATTTTACAGTTAACTAATTTATCCATCAGTTATCCTACAAACGAACATATTCAATCATTATATTTTTATTTCTGGAGGATCTCTTGCTATGTTGTCATTTATGCCTTGTTATTTTTCATAGTGTATTGTTTCTTGCTTATTTGGGGGGAAATTCTAGCCTTTCTTTAAGTATGTTAAATATAATCATTTTATATTCATCTGAAAATCTCAATATCTAAAGTCTTGAGAGTTCTAAATTTATTTTTTGTTATTTCTGCTAACTCTTGGTGAATTATTTATCATGTGTTCGGTGACTTTTTATTGTGATATTGTAACTAATTAAACTTGATCTTTGGGAGTCTTGAAAACCTGGATGAATATTCTTTTATCTAGAGAGGATTTGATTCATTTCTGCCAGTGGCAAGGGGGAATTGTCAAACTGGGACAGCTTAAGTTTAACTTCTCATACTAAATTTTTCCTGACTCCTTCTGCAGTTTAATTTTGATATAATTTATATTAAAATCATTTCAAGATTCTATAAAAGTTGCAGTATCTGTCCTTCACCAAGATTTCTGAATTCTTAATATTTTACCACATTTTCCTCTCTCTTTATCTATCTGTTAATCATTTATTGAATTCATCTTTTTAAGAATCACTTGAACAAACTTCAGACATGTTGTACCATCACTCATAAATCCTCCAGGGTATATTTCCCAAGAACAAAGACCCTTTCCAACATCACCATCATAACCATCCAAAGAGGAAGTAACCAATGATGCAACAATACCATCTAATTCACAGAGCCCACTGAAAATTTTCTACTTGTATCAGCAGTCTTTTTTCTTTCTGGTCCAGGATCTAATCCAGGATAACAGAATGTATTTCCTTTATTTTATTTTAATCTGGAACAATTCCTCAGCCTCCCCCTTCTATGAGTTTGATAGTTTTTTTTTTATAATTTCTACCCATTGCTCCCATTTATGCCTATATCATCATATAGAATAATTAAAGTTTTCATGTACTGCTAGGAAAATTGTCCTTAAATCTCCTCTTCTCCAGACTAAATATCTTTAATTGTTTTAATTGTGTCTGTTATGTCTTATTTTCTATTTTGGTTATTCATCTTTTAAAATATATATTTCAGTTGTTCAAAAATGCTTCAGACTGCCTTGATTAGAATAAACAAAGACAATTTTGTAGATTAGACACTGATTTGCAACCAAAACTTAAGGGAATTTTTGCCAACAAGAGACTAAATATGATTATAGGAGGTGTACTGGTATGAGAGTGTTTCCTCTTTGATGTTTGATAGATTGACTTTGTCTTTTTCACTTCCATCTCAGACACATCAAAGAAAGTATTAAAATTAGTTGAATTAGGGTAATGGGTTATTAAATAGTTCTTCCAATCTTTATTTTAGTCCATATGCTTACATAGTCTACTTAGTTATAATTGTGTGTATTCCAACTTAGTCTGTTGTTTTCAAGTAACATTACTTCATAAAACTTTGCTCTGTTGCTATATGGGGTTCATAAGTACAACTTTAACATTTCATAACACTCCATAAAACTAGTTTGCCATAATTGCCCTAATATGTCCTTATTACTCTGTATAGTTGTGGATTATTTTATTATTTTCTACCATCATGGATAATTTGGTGGGAAAAAACCTTCAATAAGATGGTTTTTTCCTCATTAAAAATTTTCCTTAAAACATATTTCCAAGAATGGTATTATTAGGACAAAACAGAAAGATTTTTACAGTTCACATAATTACTTTCCTCAAGACTTGGAACTAATTACAATGCCCCTAGCAAAGAATGAGTGTACACATTTCACAAGCAGTTCACAAAATCAGGTTTTTATTCATATATTTTTATGATATGATCTTCTGGATCTTTTTAAAAAACTGTGATAAACCATCATTTTTTTTTTTGGTTCTATTTTCCAAGTAATTGTTATCCGTGCCAGTCAAGCAGTACATTTTTTCTTCTAAGATTCAGACATAGATGATTCAGGTTATAGAAAAATTTGTGATAAACTGTGATGGCTAAACTTATATGTACTGTCAGCCTCTGCTGTAATGAAAAAAAAAAATCTCAGTATCTTGAAACAACAAGCATTTGTTTTTTGCTCATGGTGTGTGGATTGGTTTTGGTGCAGCTCAGCCTGGTTACGCTGTTTGAGTTCATGTATATCCTCATTCTGAGATCCAGGAAGAAGTAATGGTCCCTGTCTAGGACGTGCAATGTTTGTGGCAAAGGGAACAACTGTAGGAGACAAAGCCAAAGCGAGCAGTTCATTTTAAAGCGTTAGCTTGTGATTGGCACAACATCACTTCTGCTCATATTCCATTGGCCCAGGCTAGTCATATAGCCAAGCCTGATAATGGAATGGAAAAACACACTCCACCGACAGATATGTACCTCAAGTTACATGCATGTGGATGTGGATATAGGTAATGCTCACGTGAAGTGAAAAGATAGTTGAGGATAATCCCTGAAGATTTATTTGCTTCCATAACACTCCTTCCCTATGTATTCCTTATCATAGAATTTAATCAGCTTTATTGATATTATTTATTTCTCTGTTTATTTCCTTGTGCAGACTACAAGTTCCTTAGGGGAAGAATTAGTACTTTACTCATATTTCGTAAATCCTCAGTGCCTAGGACGCAGCATATGTAGGTTGTCAAAATAGGTATGTTGTTCTGAATGGTTTTAGTCTATGCTTCTTCTGGAATAATGATCAGGTTCCGTGTTCTTTGGTCTTAGAACTAGAAAAAGGTAATATAAGTTAATATTTTCCAAAATTACTGGACTCCCTGATGTGTCTTTTTTAATGGAAGAAAAGATTACTACTCATATTTATTTTTAAATTCGTTTCAGGACTGCAGGAGAAAGAGCAGGCTTTTCATCTGTACTAGGTAACAGGATGAGGAGCATGTTAACACTGCTCTCATTCAAAAGCTCAGAGCACATTAAACTGCACTCTCTCAATTCAATAGAAGCTCTGTGATCAAGCCAGGCTCTGCTTGAGAAGAAGACAAATGTATAACAGGCTGACTCCTCTACTCTCAGAGAGAGAAATTAAAAGTTTGCCTGCTGAAGAAAGGAAATTTTTTTAGAAAACTGTAAAAACATCATTACTCAATAAGTAACCCTAACAGTCAGGGCCAACTTGTTCGCTGGGCACAGAAGGAACAGTGCCTGGGGCTCATGATACTTATAATGATCCATAGAAATATAAGTCATTTTGATATTATTTAAATTTGAAGAAAAATGAAAATAATAAGTATATAATAATAAATCCAGTCAGGAATATAGTTGTCTTTATTACCAACATGGTCATAAAATATAGTTTTCATGCTTTCTGGAGGAAGGGCCCGCAAAGGCAAAGGTGCCCAGGGCCCACCAAGGTCATAACACAATCCTGTTTACAGGGAGTAAACCTTTTAAAGTAGGAGGAGAGGATATAGAACCATTGAGCTGAGCAGAGCCCCCAGTAATTGTAGGCTTGGCCTCATGCTCACGGCTATGGGTAGAATGATTTTTATCCTTTCCAACATTGTTTCGTTCTTAATGATAGAGCTGATTTGGGGCAAAATCCTGAAGAAAATTATTTGAGGGGCCTCCAGAACCTTTATCTCCCTCCCTCCCTCCCTCTCTCCACACCCCCTCTGTTAAAAGATAAACTGAGGTATATTAAAATTTTTAAGTTTGAGCAAAAATCAGTTCCAGTCGGGCAGTACTAAGCTGGAAGTGGTTAGAAACACTTGGCAAACAGGAGCCAGGGGAAAGACATATAGAGAAAGTACAGAAACAAAGAAAGAAATTACTTAATTGGCTACAAGTAAAAGCCTAGTTGGCTGTTTTGGCTGTTTGTGATTGATTGTTCTTAGTGTTTTGGTTTTGTAAACGAGTCATTTATAGGCTTAGATTTTGGTTTGCTTACATAGGCCACCACAGCATGAGAGCCCCCCCACCCAGTCTAATAGCCTTCCTGTTTAAGTGATTTAACAGCATGCATGTGTACACACACGTATGTACATCACTGCTCATGCAGTTAAGTACTCACCGAGTACCTCCTAATGTGTTGGGCCCTGTTCTAGCCACTTAGGACATATCAGGTAATGAAGAAAGAAAGAAATCTCAACAGACTCTACCCCCTAGACCAGTGGAACTCAAAATGTGGTCTGTGAAATAGCGGATGGTTTTATTCTGTTAAAGTTAATGATATATCTCTCTGTGGTTTAGCAATTAGATTGTACATTTATTGAAAAGAATGGCTGTGAATTTGCTGTGGTTTTCATTACAATGAAGATAATTCAAAGAAGCATTTGTGTATTTCCTCCCCCCTTCCATTTTTGACTTGAGAATGTGAGTGGGTGGGGAGTTGAAGAGAGAGGGGGTTGTGTGTGGGGTGGGGTCACAGAGGAAAAAGAGTGGTGAGAAAGGGAAGGACCTGGGAGAGAATAAAGCACTGTTCTGTTTTGTTTGTTTTTTAGAATCCATATATAAGTGAGATTGTACTATATCTGTCTTATTTTATCTGATTTATGTCACTATTTCACTTAGCATAATACCCTCTAGATACATCAATGTTGTTGCAAATAGCAAGATATGGTACATATACATACATACAATATGTATCTCACATCTTTTTTATCCATTTGTCTTAATGACCTTTTATATTGATTCCATATCTTGGGTATTATAAATAATGCTACAATGAACATTAGATTGCACATATTTTTTAAATTAGTGGTTTTGTTATCTTCAGATAAATATCTAGAAGTGTATTTGCTGGATCATATGGTAGTTCCATTTTTAATACTTTTAGGAACATCCACACTGTTTTTTCCATAGTGACTGCGCCAGTTTACAGTGCCGGCAATAGTACATGAGGGTTCCCTTTTCTCCACATTCTGGGCAACCCTTGTTATTTGTTATCCATTTGATGATAGCCATTCTGACAGGTATGAAATGCTATCTCATTGTGGTTTTGATTTGTATTTTCCTGATGATTAGTGAGTTTGTCTTGATTGTGAGTTTTTTCCTTTCATCATTTTGAATATATTGTTACCAGTCCCTTCTGGCCTGTAAAGTTTCTGTTAAATAGTCCCCTGTTAGCCTTATGGGAGTTCCCTTGTATAACTAGTTGCTTTCCCCTTGCTGCTTGTAAAATTCTCTTTTTTAAAAAAAAACTTTATTTTTTTCTATTTCAATTATAATGCATCTTGGTGTAGACCTCCCTGGGTTCATCTTGTTTGGGGTTCTCATTCTTTCTGAACCTAGATGTTTGCTTCCTTTCCCAGGTTAGGGAAGATTCAGCTATTATTTCTTCAAAGACATTATCTCCCTCTTTTTCTCTGTCTTCTCCTTCTCAGATCCCTACAATGCAAATGTTATTTTGCTTGCTGTATTCCCAGAGGTCTCTTAAACTAGTCTCATTTTTTTAAAATTATTTTTTCTTTTTCCTTTTCAGCTTGGGTGATTTCCACAACTCTGTCTTCCAGTTCACCGATTCACTCCTCTGTATCATCTAATCTACTATTGTTTCCTTTCAGTGTATTTTAAAATTTCAGTTATTGTTTCACTCAGCTCCGTTTGCTGCTTCTTTACATTTCTCTTTGTTAAATTCACTCTGTGCTCTTCTGTGGAGGTTGTTGACCATATTTATGATTATTACTTTGAACTTTTTATTGAGTAGATTGCTTATCTCCACTTTGCTTGGTTCTTTTTCTGAGGTTCTGTCTTAATCTTTCATTTGGAACATAGTCCTCCATCTCTTCAATTTTCCAAGTTCTCTGTGTTTATTGAAAGTTTTTCTTTCATTAATTTAAATATGTTATTCTAGAGTCTTCTAGCTTGCATTTATTCCAACAATAAATCTGCCATCATCCATATTTTTATTCTTTTTGTGTAACAAAGTCTTTTTATCTCTGGTGGCTTTTAAGACTTTTATCTTTATTACTAGTTTCAATAAATTTGATTCTGATATGACTTGGTGTAGTTTTTGTTATATTTTTTGTCCTTAGAGGTCAGGTTTGCATCAGATAAGGAAAAATTTTGACCATTGTTTCTTTAAATATGTTTATGTCCCTCTCTCCCCTTCAGGGATAGCAATTACGTGATGTAAGGCTGCTGGAGTTTCCCCGTAGCTCGCTGATTTTTTTTTGAATTCTTTTTCATCCCTATACTTAATTTTTGATAATTTGTACTTTTGTGTCTTCAAGTTTAGTAATCTTTTTCTCTGCAGATGTCTTCTAATCTGCTATTATTCCCATGCACTGTGTTTCTCATTTCAGACATTATAGTTTTTATCTCTAGAAATTTGAGTTTGTCTTTTTTTATATTTTCCATGTTACTACATAACTTCTTGAACATATGGAGTACATTTTTATAAGAACCCACTTAATGTCCTTGTCTGCAAGCACTAATATCTGTGTCAGTTCTTGGTTTTTGATTGATTTTTCTCTTCTTCATGATTCATATCTTTTTATTTCTTTGCGTTTCTACTGATTTTTGAATAGATGCCTAGCATTGTGAATTTCACCTTTTGAGGTGCTGGGTATTTTCATATTGCTATAAATATTCTCGAGCTTTGCTCTGGGATGCAGTTAAGTTACTTGGAAACACATTGCTTCGTTTTGGTCTTGCTTTTTAAATGTGTAAGATAGGATAAGAGCGGTGATTTATCCAGCCTATCTACTCCCCAACTACTGAGGCAAGACATTTCTGGTACTCTACCTAATATCTCATAAATTTGGTATTAGTTATATAAATTATAGTCTGGCTGGTGGGGAAAAGGCATGATTGCCATCCTTGTGTCAGAGCTCAGCAGTGTATCTTTTAAGTCTTTTGGGTGTTTTCCCCCTGCTTTGTATAGTTTTAGAATATACATGAGTTTATTAAGACACTGCTGTAGGCTTAAAAGGACCCTATGGAGACATCTAGAATTCTCTCTCTCTCTGCAGATTATTCCTCTGCATCACTCTGTCCTGTCTACTCCAGCTGCTTTGATCTCTGTGGACCTGTAGGTCCATCTTCTCAACTCTAAACAGCCTCTGCCTTCTCTCTATTGTAGCTTAGAAACTATCTCAAAGTAGTAAGCTAAAGAACTTGTAGGGCTTCCCTCATTTGTTCTGTCTCCATCCTTCATTGCCTGGTATTCAAGGCTTGATGCTGTTGTTTCATATATTTTGTCCAATTTTTGGTTATTTCAGACAGAGAGGTAAATCGTATCCCTAGGAGTTTATCTTGCCCAGAAGCAGAAGCCTCTTACTCTTTTATTGCTAACTTTCATCAGCTCAGAATAAAAAAGAAAGGGAAAGTACCTACCTTTTTTGCTCTTTGCTAATTTGTATATTCACAAGATAACTTTCTGTCTGTAGAATTTTTTATATGTTGGAACAAGAACAACTATGTCCTCTCCAATGTAGCAACCCCACTGTCTAATACAATTATGAGGATATAATATTCCCCCTATAAATGATAGATTGAATAAATGAATAAATGAACCAATGTATAAAAATCCCAGCCGTACTGAGGAAGGGAGTTGCAATAGCATGTTTATGTAACACACACTAGTTTGAAAATTCGCACAATAAATTTGCTATAGAAGTGAAAAGGGGGATGTAAAATGCAAATGCAAGAAAGACTTGCAGAAGCAATCCGTAATTGCTTAGAAGTGGGGTTTAGAACCTAGGATTCCCCAAAATAATTGGAGCATGATGTGGGTCAGAATTTTAACAGTTACCCATCCCAAGGGAGTTCGGGTACATACTTTCAAGTCCATCCATTTTTTTCATTTCCACTTTAAACCCTTCTCTTTCTCTCCTACTCTCTCTCTCCCTTACACCTTGAATATTGCATGTGCTTTATTTAAGGAGCCTAAATCTCATTAGTCACATAATTGTGTACATTAGGTTTGGTGGGGACTAGACAGGTTAAATACAAGTCTAACAAGAGCATAAGGTGCTATATGTAATTGAAAAATTGGACAAGATTAGCTCCAAGGTCCTTCCAGCCCTATTTTTCTCTTTATCTGGGGGATCCAAGAAGAAGTGAGCAGTACTCTAGATCACATTCATTTACTACTTACTATTTACAACATAATTTCACCCTATTTTTCTCTTAATTTGGTGTTCCTCCAAAGGATTATTTTAAGATATCATGAGTTTAGAAGCATTTCATATTTTAAATGCTGTATTTATTATTTTGAAATGTTAATTTTCCATGGCTGCATATTTAAAGGTAAATAAAGCTTAGGAGCAAAATCACATTACCAAAATGATGGTTGTACACGCAAAGGCTGTGGTCTGCATTTTATTTCTGTCAGTTAATATAGCAATGTTCCCAGAAAACAAAATGAAACAAACCACAAAAATCATTGCCTTTTTGAAGTTAATTCGTCCGTGAAAGCCATGATGGGTCAGGACACCCTTGTGTATTTTTATACCTGCCCATCTTGATATATGTCTAATATTTTTCCCCTGCCTGAATTCTGTAAACATTCTATTCTTAGTGCTTATTTTGATGCAATCAAATCCATGGCACACCTGTCTCTGCGGATGAAAAGAGTGAGTCATTTGGGAGGAGGACGGTCACATTAACTCTTGGAAGACACAAAGGATAATCTATGAAATTGAGTTTTGAGGACATAACATGATGCCCTCACGACTGGAGAGGACTCAGGGATATCCTAAAAGAGGTCACCTCCTGATTCTCACTGAGGAATTGCAGGACCATTAAATGCCAAATTCAACTCGACAGTCAGTGCTGTAGACTTCAGCAAAGCAGTTGTAAGTAGCTGCAGTGAGTAACTGTAAGAACCATTCAGAAGGTTTATTCTCAGGCTGCTGCTTTGTGGCTGCAGATCAGCTTGGTTGCACATGTTTGTACCTTGTTGTTCTGCTTCACTTTTGCAAATGCACTTTTATCGTCAGTGTCAACCCCATCTGTGTTTTAGGGACACAAATATGAGTCATAGCCAAACCAGTATCACTCCACTGAGTTGTGGGCCTTTGATTTTCAGTGAAAACAGCACACTTCATTTTGTCACTGAGTTCTTTCCCTAGTTGTACACTGAAAAGGGAGAACCCCCCCCAAAAAAATGAATTATAAAAAGCCAGCCCTCCAATGGACCAGGGCAAAGAGAACCCGTGTCAGGATGGCATTTCATAATGATCAGGAAAACGCTATTTGCTCATGTAGGTGCATGCTTTATCCCCTGGGGGTGTGTAATGTGAAGAAGGTAAATTACTTTTTCCTGGTACCACTTGGCATCCAAAAGGAGATAATTTACCTCATAATGTCAAGACACCCTGCTGCTGTGAAAGCGGTTATATCTCCAGCTTGCTGGAAGGAGAGTGCTTGGCTCCCAGTTGAGCTGGTCCCTTCATAAATCACCCAATCCAGGGCTGAGTTGTTTCAGAGCATGAGAGCAAGTGTACAAGTGAATAGATGCCTTTTTTAGGGGGTCACCAGAAGTTTGCTTTTCAGCCCCTCCAGTAGCTGCAATTTAACTGCACTGTTCCCTTGGAAACAGATTTTTTTTTTTTCCATTCGAAAATGATTAAAAGGAAAGTAAACTTTCCTCGCTGGCCTGTAGGACTGCAGTTCCAAGGCTCCACACGTGGAAAAGGGAGGGTTGAAGACCCTCAGCTAAGTCGGCCTCATTGTAAAGTGGCTGGTAACAAGAGAGCGTCTTATAAGCAGAACATTATTTGAACTCTTTCTTTATGACTAAGGAAATAATTTATCACTGGGCTGGGGGTTTATTACTTTTGCTACGTCTTTTGAGACAGAGCTTTAAAGAGGGTAATACTGGGTATTAATAGTCATATGAAGACATCTTTAAACAAACAGTCACCCTGCACAAAGCCACTCAAAATGAGTGTCTAAAGCTCAGCTTTGGCACATCTGTCTTTTGTAAACGAAGTCTACACTGCCGCTTTTTTCCCAAGGTATGTGTGAAACTCAAGGGGAATGGATTGCATACACAGATGGAAAGTTGGGGTATCATTTCTTCATTCATTTATTTATTGTCCATTTACTACATGTTTATTGGGAGCCTACCATGTACTAGATACTGTGATAAATGCTGGAGCTAAAATATAAACAACACAAACACAATCCTAATGCTAACATCCCGGGCCTCCTAGTTCAGCAAGGTACATGGGCATTAGGGAGGAAACCATGCAAATACTTAGAATTGTGGTAAGTCCTATAAAGGAAAAGTAGAAGATGCTTTAAAATATGTAGTAGGGGGGCTTAATTTAGTCTGGAGCCTTCAGATGTCAACAAAAGCCTCCCTTCTTAAGCTTGGCCCAAAGAATGAGTGGAGTAATAAGGATGAAGTGGGAGTTGGAAATTTGGGGTAGAGAAATTTAACTGAGCATAGGTGCCAAGAGGAGAACAAGCTTGAAGTAGTTAGAAATTGAAAGGGAGAATGTGATGGAGAAAATCAAATAGGGGAAGGGTAGCTCAAGAGGAGATTTATTGATTTATCTATTTAATAAACACTTATATAGCATTTATTCTGTGCCAGCAATAGCTGTAAGTGCTTTACCAGTATTTATCCTTTTAATCCTTGTGATAATCCTATGAGATATGTGCAATTATTAGCCCTATTATATAGATGTGGAAACTAAGAGAGTTTTATAATGAGATCAGGGAATATATTATCAAGGAACTGAAAAGCTATGCAAGATATTAAAAATTTTGTTCTAAGACTATTAAGAATTTATTAAATGGTTTTAAGCAGAGGAATTTCTTTATCAAATTTTTATTTTAACTAGATTTCTCTGATCAATGCCTGAAGAGAGACTGAGAGGGAGGGAGTCTAGCAAGAATGGATGAGAAGAATGTAGTTTGGTGCAACTATTATGGAAAACAATATGGAGATTCCTAAAAAAAAAAAAATAGACTTACCATACGATCCAGCAATCCCACTCCTGGACATATATCCAGAGGGACCTCTAATTTGAAAAGATACATGCACCCCAATGTTCATAACAGCACTATATACAATAGCCAAGACATGGAGACAAGCTAAATCATTGGTAGCTTAGACTCTGACTTCCAAATATTGTAACAGATTAGGAAGACACCTTTATTTCATCCTTACTTTGAACTTCTGGGGAACAGAATCCCTAATACAGTTCACTAATACTGTTCCTAATACAGTAATAAATTAAACTCCCACTAAAAGCTTTCTCCTAAAATCAAGATGCAGGGAAGAGTGATGTATTATTCACCATGTATATTTAACATGAGGCGTGCTTTTACTCGGCCAGATTCCATCCTGAAGAGCAGTTTAGGTCATTTTTTTCACCATGCCAGGCTATGAAATGGAGCATCAAATGAATGGATCTGTAGAAAAAGTAATTCCACCAAATCTGTTTTGTGATAAGCTGTTCCCTTGCAATTTATGGCATCTAATAGCATTGTCTGAAAAAAGAGCAAAATTTCAGAAGCCACTGTCCTTCCTTAAATCCTACAGTCTCTTTGCTTTATAATCTTCTCCTCAATTCATCCCCTCCTGCTTTTCTATCTTCCAGTAATTTTGGGTTTTCCTATATCTTCCCTTAAGCTTTTTAATTTTCTTCTCCTAGTCCATTAATAGCTATGTGATATTTTACTGGCTAAAGAAATCTCTGTTTAAAAAATGGTGTGTGTGCGTGTGCATATATGTGTGTGTGTGTGCACATATGTATATACAACTCTGTATTACAAATTTGTTTATAAAAATGATAATAGATAAACTATCTGTCTTTTTATTGAATGAGCTCTGTTCTTCTAATCATCATGGAGTCTGAGGGAAGATTCGCAGGGTCTTGAATGTGTGCTCTGTGCTCTGTGAAGTGGGTGGAGGGCTATGTAAGAAGTCAGTTACACTTTTGACTCCATCAGGTAACTTCTTGGGCCTTCATTTCCTCAAGAATTTGGCCAAGAAGGTCTGCAAAGTTCCTCCTAACTCTAACATATGATGATTATTTTTCTGGGCAAAGTACTGTTTTATGATAAAAGTAAAATAAGAAAATCAGCTTTCAGTAGTGGAAGGATGAGCCTTAGAAGGGAGGAGGCCTAGCCATTCTTCTGAAAGTTAGGAGGACATATTTGGAAGTGAGTGTTCCAGGTGGAACAACGAAGACCTCTATTCACTCTGTAAAATAAGAAGCAAGCTCTGTGCCATCTCACCATTAGTTTCAGCATTAGTTTCTTCTAAAGGGTGGGGGCTTTGCCATTTTCACCTTGGAGCCCCCAGGGGCTATTATGGTGACTGGTACATAATATGCACTCAGTAAATATTTGTTGAATGATCAGAGGCAAGTAATACATTAAAGTGACAAAGACCATCTCCAGGAGCATCCACGTTGCTGCAAATGGCGTTAGGTTGTCAGTTTTTATGGCTGAATAGTATTCCATTGTATAAATATACCACATCTTCTTTATCCAGTCATCTGTTGATGGACATTTAGGCTGTTTCTATGTCTTGGCTATTGTAAATAGTGCTGCTATGAACATTGGGGTGCAGGTTCATAGCAGCACTATTTACAATAGCCAAGACATGGAGAATGTCATTCTAAGTGAAATAAGCCAGAAAGAGAAAGAAAAATACTATATGAGATCACTCATATGTGGAATCTAAAAAAACCCAAAAACAAACAAACAAACAAAACACAAATACAAAACAAAAACAAACTCATAGACATAGAATACAAACTTGTGGTTGCCATGGGGGTGGGGGATGGGAAAGGATAGACGGGATTTCAAAATGTAGAATAGATAAACAAGATTATACTGTACAGCACAGGGAAATATACACAAGATCTTATGGTAGCTCACAGAGAAAAATATGTGACAATAAATATATATATGTTCATGTATAACTGAAAATTGTGCTCTACACTGGAATTTGACACAACATTGTAAAATGATTATAAATCAATAAAAAAAAATTAAAAAAACAAACAACAAACAAAAAACAACAGACACCCAACTGAAAACTGGATCCATGTCATAAGTAGATGATTCAAATTTACTTAAAGTCAATAGTAAAAAATACATTAAAATTGACTACACTTCAAAAAAAAATTCTTCAAAATTTGAAAAAAAAAAAAAGTGACAAAGACCAGAAGGAAATGGAGCTCAGTGGGATTTTTAATGAAAAAGCGAAAGATTTGAAGATTAGGGGAGGATAAAAAAGGGGTAGACCCTTGCCTGAGTTCACAAATGAGACAAAATGGCAATGACCTCTCCCTTTGGTGATTAATCTCCATCAAGGACGTTATCATTTGAAAGGGTAAAACAATCATGTGTAAATGGATACCCAGCATGGGGACACTTCACTCGTTTGGAGGTCCTGGAAACAGGTGCAGATGTTGAAGGGCTTGGAGAACCACAGGAAACAGAAGTGCCAAACTTTTGGAGACGGGAAACACTAAACCACAGCTGGAGAGAAAGGAACACTAGACACAGTTATGATCTGGATACCCAACAGGACAGTTTTCAGCAGAAGCTTAGAATGGGTGTTAGGCAAAGCAAGACTGACTTGGTTGCATGCTGGCTGTACCTATTTCCAGCTGTGTGGCTTTCAGTGAGTCAGCTAACCTCTGTGTGCCGCAGTTTCTTCAGCTGTAAAATTGAAGTATCTACCTTAAAAGAATGCTGTGAAAATTAAATTCTCTTAAGGCATGTCAAAGATTGTAGCCACATACTAAGTGCTCTATGAGATTGGGTTATTATTTTATTATTATTATTTTTTAAACATTTTTTATTGAGTTATAGTCATTTTACAATGCTGTGTCAATTTCCAGTGTAGAGCACAATTTTTCAGTTATACATGAACATACATATATTCATTGTCACATGTTTTTTGCTGTGAGCTACCACAAGATTTTGTATATATTTCCCTCTGCTATACAGTATAATCTTATTTATCTGTTCTGCATATGCCTGTCATTATCTACAAATTTTGAAATCCCAGTCTGAAATCCCTTCCCACCCCCTACCCCCTTGGCAACCACAAGTTTGTATTCTATGTCTATGAGTCTGTTTCTGTTTTGTATTTATTTTCTTTTTTTTTTTTAGATTCCACATATAAGTGATCTCATATGGTATTTTTCTTTCTCTTTCTGGCTTACTTCACTTAGAATGACATTCTCCAGGGACATCCATGTTGCTGCAAATGGCGTTATGTTGTCGGTTTTTATGGTTGAATAGTATTCCATTGTATAGATATACCACATCTTCTTTATCCAGTCATCTGTTGATGGACATTTAGGCTGTTGCCATGTCTTGGCTATTATTATTATTATTATTAGTATTAGTATTAGTATTATTAGTATTATTATTATTCCTACCACTCAAAAAGGAAGTGCTATCACCAGGGCATATCTCCAAAAAGAATAAATAACACTTTACAAACCCATTTTCAATGTTTTGGAAAAAGCTGTTAGATTGTTTATTCAAGGGCACTTCATAGATGTGTTTGGATGATAGTAAAGCCCCTTGATAAAGTCTTCATTGCTCTCCTCATAAGGACAGTGACGGCATCCATTTGTGAGAGATGTTTAACTGGAAGTATATAACATTAAGAGGGCAAACAAGTTAGTACACGTTCTACCCTTAAAATCTATACAGAATACTGGAAAAGTCACAGTTAAGATTTATGCTCATTATAAACAACTTCATAATAATTAAAATTTCTCCAAAACTGTTAGCATTTAGAGTTGAAAGGAGCCCTCCAAAAGTACCTTTCAGCCCAAATGTTCATAGTATACCTGAAAGATTGAGGACAAGAAGGTCTAGTGAATTGCCCAAAGGCACATAGCATAGCTGAGATTTGAACTTTTTTTTTTTTTGCCAACTGTGTTTCAGGCTACCTCCCGGTAAGAGGGAAGTTAAGGCACAGTTTGTTTCTCCCTCGAAAGGACTATATCCTTACCACTCAGTAATATAAAACCAAGGTGCTGTTAATGTCCCTTGACTGACCATCCTGGCAGAGGTGGTCGGTCTTGTTACAGGGACTGTCTTGCCCGTCTTCCCCACTGAAACATGACCTGGATCCAGCGGTGCTCACTAAGGGATTTATGCACTTTTCCTGAAGCTACACAGAAATTTAAGGTTTGGGGCATATTTGTGTATCAGGTGTATTTCCCAGACTAATACAAAGCACAAGGTTTTGATGCCTGGGCTATCAGTTGCAAACTTGTGGTCATTTTTTTTTAATTTAAATGCCTGTGAATTATACAAGCTTTCTTTGATCTGATAGAGACTCCAGCACTCCCTACCTTTTTTGTCTCTTGAGCTCATCTGAGTTGTGATCCCTGACACACAACTCCAGAGGTGTTCCACGTGGACTCACCTTTATCTCCTTCACCTCCAGCATTTATTAATGTAATCTGCTCTTCCTACCCTCGCCTGTTGTTCCTAGCCACACCGTTCCTTTTCAAGCTATGTGCTACTTCCTTTCTCTATGAGATTCTGAAAATGTCATGGCTTGGGACAACTGCAGAATGTAAATGCTTTTGAGGACAAGGGTGGGTTCTGTTCTCAGTGCTTGTTTTGAGGAGGATCAAGGAATGCTATAGCTAGGAGAGCAGAGCAAAAGATTGTGTGATGTCTTCAACTCAGGGCTATGACTGCACTTTTCCTTCTCAATTGAAAGATTAATCTATATCTAAAATCAAGCACACTTCACCACAGTACAGATTATTTCCCTTCTGAAATTCTTATTGATTCTATATGAGGAGCTCATATTTTTAAAATCAATATAATGTTGAGACCCCTTCTTGGGATAAAATAGCCCCCCCCCCCTTTTAGTGTTAAGAACACATTAACCTTCTCACTGCATTGGGTGTATTTGTAAATGTCCTTATGTTAACAGCCAATGATCGCCCCCTGGCCCAAGCTACTTTTCTCTAAGCTTAAGTTTAGCTTTACAGAAAATGATGAAAGAAGTTTTAGGTCACCCTCACTCCACTACACTAACTTATTTTTAAAAAATATACTGAATGCCTGTTACGCTTTGGGGGCTGTGTTGTTTATCTCTGCATTCCCAGTGTCTAAGGCAGAGCTCCTGCCCTGGAGGAGATGACAACATTTCTGTGGTTTTCAGATTTATGAAGTCCAATGAAGAAGGTCAACCAGAGCTGGGAGAGTCTGGGAAAGAAAGCTTCATGAATCAGCTGAGGACTTCAGTGGACTCTGTGGGATTTGGATGCGCAGAGGAGATAGGGAAGGCATTCTAGATAATGAAACAGTATATGGAGGCACGGGGATGTATGTAGCTGGCAATGCAGGAGGAGGGGACATCGATTCTAGAGGAAGGTAAGCGCAGTATTAAAAATTAGCAATGGAAAAGCTAGGAAAGTCGGATTCAGAAGTTTATCTTGAATCAGTTTATATGGCCCTAGACTGTGCTTCAGGAAACTAAATTCATTTGCTTATTCGCGATTTCCTGAACATCTTCTGTTTGCCAAGCTCTGTACTAGAGTTTCGGAAGATAGTGGTAAATAAGATGCAGCCCCTTCCATTAAGCAGCTTGCAGTCTAGTGATGTGAATTCAGTTCAATTGATTCTTTCCAAGTGCAATATTGAGGACCCTGCCTCCCACCCCCAGCCCCATCCACAACATTGTTTTGATCAGATGGCAGAAAAGGACTTGGAGGAGGCTAGATATGGGGTAGAATGCCATTGTCTACCTAGTGAGAAAAATTTCCCCAAGACTATATCATGTTCAAACCTATTCTAGGCATCAGATAATAAACAGTACCATCCAACATATCCTCCATTTGGTTAGCATTCACACAGTCACTCATTTTTAATTTAAAATGCCATTCTTATTGTGTGTCAGGTATTATGCTAAATTCTAGGAATCTGGAAATTACCAAGATGGCCATATTATGATATCATCCCATATCTTTCTTGAGTTTATAATATGTTATGGCTGGAAGATGTTCAGAGTATTACAGTGATACATGAGAGAGACCCATGAGACACAGATTTAGGCAGAGCAGGGAGAGAACTGGGAGGGTTCCACGGAGGAACCTCAACTGAGGATGAATTAGAATTTTCTAGGCAAAAAAAAAAAAAAATAAGATGAAAATTGTCCTAGACCTAGGGAACAGCATGTGAGAAGATCTGAAGAGACGGTAAGGTACATTTGATGGAACTCAGAGAAGTTCATTATAATATGAATAATCTAGACGTTCTTGCTTTTGTCCTCAAGGCCATTTCAATGTAGTGATGTATTCAAAAGAAACAGAGTGCTTGTATCAAAAAGCTTGGAATTATAGTAAGTCACACAACATACAGCAAGATTTCTAAAAGTCCCTCTAAAACGTTGTCTCTGCTCTGGTGCCTGTGAAGCAGAAAAGCAGAATGTAAGGCAGGGATTGGGGTGCATGTGATTCATTCAGGGAGAGTTCTTCAGGAAGAATCAGTAAAGGAGAGCAGGAGGACAAAGGGGATAGAGCTGAGCAAGGATGTGGTTTCAGTTAAGATCTAGCCTTGGCCCGATCTGCTTGATCTGCTGGAGGAGGGCTGTGTAGCACATACCACACCAGAGAGTTGCCTTCCCACTCCCTGAAAAAAGGAGTCCTGCTTTTTTGTACCCATAATACCCAGTCATTGGCACAGGCATAATGTTGGGAACATAATTTTTTTTGTTCTGTTATAATTTTAGCCCTTCCTAGCTTCTTCGTTTGTCTCCATAATCTTGACCACGGAATGGTGTCCATAGCTAAGTGATACCCAAGCTCAATAATACCAATACAGACACCTTCTTAGAAAGTAGAGAGGAGAGGAAAGCAAGAAGGCTTCTAACTGTGATGTTTTTGTCATCTTTGCTGGAGGACAGAGTAAAGGGTGAGGCCTGGGGAGAAGCAGCCTGGAGAGGTCAGTCAGAGCCAGGTGATGGGGCAGAGTGTCCAGCTAGACTCAGGGGGAACTGAGTAAGACGGACTTTCTCAGATGGAGGTCTGAAAATGAGGACTTCTCCATCCCAGTCAGAAGTGGAAGACTTGACAGTGTGTGTTGGCCTCTGATTCTTCCAAAGTGAATCATGGATTCCTGAGAGGGTCGTAAACTTAGTTCTGCAGTTGTCTGGAGGTTAGGACAAGGGGGAGTATTTTTCTGTCTTGTGATTGGGGTTAGACTGACATAGTCCTGCAGTGATTTTTTAGGGCCATAAAAATAGCGAAAGCTGCCTGGAACCACGTCTTCTACGTGTCTCCTGTGTATCCCTCACCCCCTCAAATTTGATCTTTCAGAAAGAAATCACTTTTTTATGTATTCTGATATCTGGATTTCCATATGTGTTTTATTTTCTAACCACACTGGTTGAATACCCTCTTTATGGTTCAGAACTCAAGATAAGGAAGTTCTTCTGTTTGTCCTTAGAGTCAATTACTTTTTATGATGATTGTTAATTAATAAGACATCTTTCTTTATGGATAGTACATAGAGAACCTAATTATGCTGTTTAGACAACCAGCTCTTAAAAAGTAATAGCAGTTTATTCAGTTGCCTGATTCTGGAGCATGTGGTCAGATGTGGATGTGTTTATAAACCACCTTTCAGTATCGTTCTTGACCCTTTTGGATGTTGTGATGGGAAAAAAAAATTGAAATGATTCCTACCTCTGAGGAAATAACAAACTAGTGGGAAGAAATAACACAATAGGAAGTTAAAATACTCCATATTCAAGAGCAAAGAAGAAAAAGTTACAAACTTGAGATGTCTTGTCACAAGACACCCTCAGTTATTTGAGGGGCAAATCTTAGTGTTTTGTTTCATAAAATGGAATGGCTAAAAGCATGTACCCTCGATTTAATAAAATATTTACCACTCAGCATTCTTAGAAACGATGATTAAATACCTTATGATATTCAAGGGCTCTGAAGTTGTTTTGGAAATAGAACAGATGTAGCGGATGTGTAGACATTTGGCGTGAGATGAGCTTGGTGTTTGCATTCAAGCTTCCCAACCATGGATGGGCACCAGGATTGCACATTTAGCTCTGAGAATAGAGTTTTCAAAGCTCACCCCAGACCCAGTGAATTACAATTTCTTGGTTTGAGGTTTGCATTTCCAGAAAGCCATACAGGTGAATTTGATGCTTAGTTAGATTTGAGAACCATACCCGAGGGGCTTGTCTCAAAGTTGCCATGTCTAGAAGACACCAGGGAATTTGTAATCAACCCAACTTCTGAACTCTCCGTCTTCCAAAGCTATGAGGGATCAGTTCCTCATTATATTCTGCATTTCCTTGTCGTATATCTTCCTGGAATCTTCATATGTGAATGGGGGGGAGTTTATAACTTACTCATTCACTAAACCATTTCCAGAACCAGCCAGAAGACACCCTAGAAATACATCCACTCTGAGGTTATCTCTGAACCTCAGTAAATCAATTGAAATCTCATTTCTTCATTGCCTTAAGGGAAGGAAAAATTCTGTCCAGTGTATAGCTTTGGGGTTCACTGAGCAGACCCATATCATGGAAGCGCTGACAGCTGCTACCAGTGACTCCTGAGTCCTGCAGCTTCCCTGGGACATGGCTGTAACAAGTCAAAGAGCTCCTGCAGGAATACCAGAAGGGTCAGGAGATCAGGCAGAAATAAGGCAGTGAGAGTAATTTATCTGGAAGGATTATGACCTCTGTTTTCACAGGAAAAATAAAAATGACTTGTTCAGGACAACCTGCTTCCACAAGACACAAAACTTTAATACTCCTGTTCACAAAGAGCAATAAAAGAAGTACCATGCATGGAATTCTTGTAAAAAAAAAAAAAACTGGGATAAAAATACTTGCAACATAAATAAAAGGTGAAGGAAGACTAGCCATAATATACTGAGTTCCTGTTTATTAATAAGAAAAAGGTAATAACCCGGTGGGAACATAGAGAAAGTGTATAGGCAGGTAACTCACAGAAGAAATAACAAATGGCCAAGAAATTGAATATGCCAAACTTGTTTGTGCCTAATTGTTTCTCACGTGCTGTTTCTTCTTCAAACCCCACTGCCTACAGATATTCACCTGACTCATCCTCTCACGTCCTTCAGGTCTCTGCTGGAAAGTCTTCTAGTCCAAGCAGCCTTCCGTACCCACTTGATATAAAGCATCATGCCCCCACGTGATTCTCTGTCTTCGTAGGCAAGGGAAACAAAAGCATAAATAAACCAATGGCACTGCCTCAAACTAAAAAGCTTTTGCACAGGGAAGGAAATAATCAACAAAAGTAAAAGGCAACCTACTGAATGGGAGAAAATATTTGCCAATGATGTATTTGATAAGGGTTAATATCCAAAGTACCTAAAGAAATCACACAAATCAACATTTAAAAAGTCCAACTGAAAAATCAGAAGACCTGAATAGACATTTCTCTAAAGAAGACAAACAGACGGCCAACAGACACATAAAAAGATGCTCAACATCACTTAACATCAGGGAATGCAAATTACAACCATAGTGAGATACCACTGCACACCTGTCGGAATGACTGTCATCAAAAAGACAACAAATACCAAGTACTGATGAGAATATGGAGAAAAGGGAACCCTCGTGCACTATTGGTGGAAATGTAAATTAGCATACAACGTAGGCATTCTTCAAAAAAATTAAAGATGGAATTACTGTATGATCCAGCAATTCTATGCATTTATCCAAAGAATACAAAAACATCAATTCAAAAAGATATATGCAGCCATATATTCATTGCCTTATTATTCAAGATATGGAAGCTATGCATTTGTCTATCAATAGATAGGTGAATGCATGAAGAAGTGGTATATATTTTACACACACACACACACACATATATATACACACACATATGTATACACACACACACAATGGACTATCAATTTGTCATATAGAGGAATGAACTTCTGTCATTAGTGACAATGTAGATGAATCTAGAGAGTATTAAGCTAAGTGAAATAAGTTAGACTAAGAAGGAAATATGCCCTATGATCTGATTTATATGTGGAATCTAAAAAAAGAAAGAAACAAACAAAACAGAAACAGACTTTAGATGCAGAGAAAAAACTGGTTACTGCCAGAGGGAGGACGGCAGAAGGGTTGTGTGAAATAGGTAAGAGGATTAAGAGATAGAAGCTTCCAGTTTTAAAATATATAAGTCACGGGCTATAATATATAGCATAAGAAATACTACTGTAGTAATTTTGTATAGTGACAGGTGATTGCTGGACCTGCCATGGTGATCATTTGGTTCTTAGATCATTATGTTGTACATCTGAAACTAATGTAATATTGTTCATCACCTATACTTCAGTTTAAAAAATGCACAGTAAAACTCAACAATAAGAAGACAATAACTCAGTGTTAAAAAAAAAATTCTGGAAGATTTGAACAGACAGTTCACCAAAGAGCAGATTCAGAGGTCAAATAAGCCCACAAAAAGGTGTTCAAAATCATTAGTCATTAGTAAAATGCAAATTAAACCACAATCAAATACTACTATACACCTACTAGAATGACTGAAATAAAAAATACTGTGTAAATACGACGAAGCAAAGGTGCAAAGCAACTGGAACGCTCATACGTTCTAGTAGGAGTGCAAAATGCTACAGCCATTCTGAAAACCTGTTTAGCAATTCCTTATAAGTTGATCATACATTATTATGTGACATAGCAAACCTACTCTAGAGAAATGAAAATTCACGTTCACCACAAAAACCTGTGTACAAATGCTTGTAGCAGCATCGTCAAAAACGAGGGAATGGCCAAACTGTCCTCCCACAGGTGAATTGAAAAACAAATTATGGTTTTGTCCATCAATGGATGCTCAGCAGCAGAGCAAAAGGTGCTCCTAATCTATTAATCTGTGCAACAATATTGGTTGATCTTATTTTTTGACCTTTTTTTAAAAAACATTTTTTTTTTATTGAAGTATAGTCAGTTCACAATGTTGTGTCAACTTCTGGTGTACAGTGCTATGTTTCAGTCAGACATGAACATACATATATTCGTCTTCATATTCTTTTTCACCATAAGTCACTACAAGATATTGAATATAGTTCCCTGTGCTATGCAGTATGAACTTGTTTATCTATTTTATATATATTAGTTAGTATCTGCAAATCTAGAACTCCCAATTTATCCCTTCCCCACCTGTAACCATACATTGGTTGCTCTTAAGCTCAGCTAGGTGATGGAACTCAGTCTCAAAGGTTCCGTATTGTATGATGCCATGTATGTGACATTCTGGAGGAAATGAAGCAATGGAGACAGAACAGAAGGTAGTTTCCTAGGGTGTGGTAGGAGGTGAAGTTGACTGCAAAAGGGACAGCACGAAGAGCTTTTTGTGATGAGGGAATTGTCTTGTGTCCAGGTTATGGAGTACCTATGACTCCATCCATTTCTCAAAACTTAACAGAAATGCCCATCAAAAAAAAAAAAGTGAATTGTACTGTATGTCAATTAAAAGTAAACTTAAAAATTATATATACAACACTATCCTTCCTGAAGTGTGAATGTAGAAACTATATACTATTCCATTATAAATATACAGTACTTTATAGTTTAAAACATCTCTATGTTCCATCAAATCTTGTAATTTAAATTGTACACCTCTATTTGTCTTGATTTTGAAACATTAAGAAACATGTTGATATGATGATAAATGTTGAATAGATCTCCTGGGACAAGAATAAAAAAGAATGAGGTAAATCTATATTAATGATAGAAAGTTCTCCGAGAGATACCTGTTGGATAACAAATGCAGAAGGATGATTCTATTTCTGAAGAAATTATATATTTCTATATAATACCTGCATGAACTCCACAAGAAAAACCCAAGAACAGCGCATGCAAAACCATTTGCAGCAGTTTCCTCTGGGGGAAAAAAAGATTTGGGCAAGGTTGGGTGTGGTGTGGGTATTGTACTTGAAATTGTTTTCTTTACATCCTTTCCTATTTTTAATACAATGAGAATGTATGTATTGCCTTACTTATTTGAGACATAAGGTAAAAGGGATAATTGGATCAAACAAGTTAATAGAAAATCTTGAGCTAATGAAGAATGCCTCCTACAGTTTTTATTACCACACCTTCAGGATGTGGGACAAAACAACGGGACTGCCAGTTCTGCTGCGTCAAAGAAGGGTTACGAGATAGAGTCACTTACGAGTAACTAAGGGAAGTTGCCTCTTCTCGCTTTGATGTTTGAGACCTTCACAGCCCTTCACGGGGACGTGCTGGGTCACTGTGCTCTGCTCTTGCCCCTGAACTGCCCTGATCCGTGGTCACTTGAGCATCTCTGTAAGTCAGATTTTAACGACAGAAAAATGTATTTCTTGCCAGAGAAAAGATTCTCCAAGGTAATTCTGGTCACATACGGGTAGATTTAGTAGCTTTGGGGGAGCAGTCTGAGAAAACCATTTCTTTTAAAGAATTCTAGTTCAAATAGCGTCTAGGGAGAAAAATCAGAATAAATATATATATTTATTATTTATTACATTCCTAGCAGAGTCTCAGGGTATGTAATTTTAGAAGACAGTTTTCACAAGCTGACCAGCCTGTGAACTCTTATAATAGAGTGACCCACCTTCCCCACTTACCTGAGACATAGGGATGTCCTGGGATATGGGACTTTGAGTGAAAACCCAAGAAAGTGCCTAGTAAACTGGGACAGGTTGGTTACCCTATAGGGGAGGAGAGGCTACCGGATTCGACAATTAATTCAATAAGTATTTAATAAATTCCAAGCACATGCTGTGCAATATGCCAGACACTAGAGATGACAGCATAGAACAAAACGTACACCTACACGGTTCCTGCCTTTGTCGAGAGTTAAAGTCTTGATTTGATGGCATAGAGAGTAATGCCGATTGTGCCTCAGTGATTTTCCCGTTATAGCATGTGATTTGTTTAAGTGCTGCTGTTGCTCAAGGACAGAGATCTCCAGTACCTGGGGAAGGTTTTTGTGGAAGAGAAAGGACTTGAGCAAATTCTCAGAGACATGACTGGGTTTCCATGGGCCCAGCCCCTGGCATATAGTGGAGCCTCAACAGATGTTTGTTGAATTAAACCAACATGAATTTTGGAACAAACTTTCTGTTCATCAGCTGAAACCTAAGAGGAAGAGAAAACCGTATGGATTGGAATCTGGCTTCTGTTTTGGGCAGATGCTCAGATGTTGCTATAGTTCCGTGCTCCAGAGTCTTGTCCTCTGATTCTCTGACTCAAGAAACAGAATTCTATCTGTTCATTTACTTAAGAGATACTGCACTCTGGGGAACTGATTCGAGATCATTTACATGTGGGTGTGTAGCTATTAGGTAGATTGAATATTTATGCACGATCATCTTGGCTACCTGTTTTTGAAATATAAGCAGCTGTGTAAACTGACTAACAACCAGAAGGATCTGGGAAGACAGAATGCCAAGTTGCAGCCCTTAGTGGATGATTTTCATCAAGCTGTGGTGGTCTGCGTGCCAAAACTGCCACGTGGACAGTATGTCGATGTCAGTGGTCAGGATGAGAATTGTGATGCAATGTACAAAGCACAGTGTTGAGACTTGGGGGCTGGGGGCCTAAGTGCCACCCAAGCTTTGCTGTCAATCGGCTGTGTGACTTGAGAGAAGTCACTTAACTTCTCTGACCATAGTTTCCTCATTTCTAAAATGACAGGGTTGAACAAAACCATTTATAAGGACAGTTCTACCAATAATAGTCTGGGTTTTTCTCATCTTTATTCTGAACACCTGCTCATCACTTTGTCATTAAATTACCATGCTTTCTCAGATTTAATAGACTTCATGACATATGACAGCATAATTTATGCTAACTGTACTTTATGATAGCGACTTCTTACTGACATGTTTGAAAATACTTTAATCTCATCAGGAACCTGCCTCCTCTTACACTATAGGCAGTGAAGCAGGGAAGGAGGAATGAAGATGAGAATGCTTGATCCCAAAAGATAATCCTTAAGAAGCTACATAAACTGCATTTCAGAATAGTACATTGGTAGGACGGAAGGGCAAAGAATTACCCACAATATTTCTCCGTTGGTTAAGGGTTTGCTCTACAGGGCACTGACACTCTTGTTTTTCTGTGTTATGCGTGTGTGAACATCGTGTGTGCTCCCACTGCGTCCCACCCCAGGGAGGAAGTGAGAGGTACGCTGCGCCTGTGCCAGCAGTAAACACAGTGCTTGGAGGCTGTCTTAGAGCCCATGAAGAGTTGGTCCAGTTGGGCAGCAGCTGGACCAGAGGACAGGACAGGGGGGGACTAGAGGGTGGAAGTGACACTTCAGAGGTTGCCGATTCATCTTTTTGGGGGGAGCTAGATGGGGTGATGCTCGTTTTAATCTTTGGAGGGAGGCTCTTCCAAGCATTATGAGTTGGAATGAGGCTACCCAATCCATCCATGAAGCTCATGTACAAAATTCAGCCGTGGAATCAGAGGGATCTGGGTTTGATCTAAGGTTCATTAGTTACTATTTTTTTTTTAACCATGGACAAGTCACTTAGATCTATAAAAGTGTTATGGAAAGGTGGAGGAGAAATCTTTGGATTTTGTGCCCAGCTCCTTCCCCCTGACAAACAGTATGTACTGGCTATAAGTTCCTCATTCTGTGAAAAAACAAACAAACAAACAAAAAAACGGATGGATGTTTGCCAGTATTCAGAATACGTAAAAATTAAGTTTAAAATCATGTGGCCTGCCAAGCTGAGGTACATGGTGTAAAAGTTTTCCTGGTTTGTCTAATAGATGAGCAAAGGGGATGGGCCTATAATATGTCCTGATTGATGTGTCCCTCGTGAGCATTAAGGGGGTCAACCACAAGGTCGTGATAACTGATCCTAAGGAAGATAAAAGCCTGACTCCAGAGAGTGGGCAGCGTGACGTTGCTGTGAGTAGAGACTTCGTCTTGTCCTTGAACTGAAGCTCCAAACTTCTTCTTGTCTTTTGTCTGTGTGTCCGTCGCCCAGAGGTGCTAGCCAGCCGGTGCCATTCAGTCTTACACAGGAACAGACTTCACTACCAACCTGAGGGTTACCTCCTCTCCGCAGTGAAGTTTATTTACACTGTGATGAATTGAATGCTGTACTTGTTAACTGATCCAAAGCCAAGAAGGCCTTTTGGCTTCTCTTGTCTGCATCTCTAGGCCAAAAGGAAGGTGTTAAGATGAAAGCAAACAGCTTTCCCTTAAAAGTTTTCATCTGAGTTTTCAGGCAAGAAGCATCAACTGATATAATGATGCTCATGAATTAGAAATCACAGATTAATCCTAAACTGTTGTCATTGGTGAGGATTCAGATGTTTCTGGCAGCTGATAGTTTGGCCCAACAGGTATCTGTTGAATAAGGAGCTTGCTGGGAGAGAACTTAGCCCAAGAAAGGCAGGAGCAGCCACCCAGTATTTGATTTTATATAAAAGCTTAAGTGGTCGGAGTGGAATGTAGCAGAACATGGGGAAAGATTTCTTGCACAGTGCCGCCGTCCTGGGTGTAGCTCCTTAACAGACCCCCCCCCCAAATTAAATGCAAATGGCTGCTGTTTCACTAAAACTTTGTTGGAGGTCAATGGAAATAAGTCCATGTGTGCTCCAGTATTTTATAGGCTGGAGTAGCAACTGTCACATAGCATTGCAACCAGCGAACTCCAGTGATCAGAAGCAGTGTGCAGCGGGGAGCCACAGAAGCATGGAAGTGTCAGCAGTGCCCACCAGCTCACTGGATTGTCTGTAGGCACTTACGAGATATCCTAAGGACTTCAGTTGAGGTTCTTTGTTGGTGAGCAGAAGCAGTAGCCATGAGATTTGGCTTACAGTCTAGGAAAAAGTGGGAAAACTGACTCTTAGTTCAGGAACACACAGCAAGCGAAAGTTCCCTGACACATATTAAGTCATGCAAATTCTTTCCTTTCCTCTTCCTCCTGCTGCCCACACGATGCTGAGAATGCCTGTATAGGCATGGAGCTAAGGCTGTAGCCAGCTTCCCTGTAGCAGCTGCCTAATGGTGCGATAGCTGTCTTGTTAGTGGTACGGGAAAGGACTCAAGGACTCGGTAGTCAACTGTGCTTCCAAATCTCTCTTATGCTCCCTGTCACAGAACCTTGGAGACCTGTCCTGCAAGGCCTGATCTGTCCATCTTATGTAAAGGAGGGACTTAAAAATCCCAACTGAGGTTCTAACTTCTCAAAAAGAAAAAGGAAAAACCTTCATCTGACATCACTCAATAACTATCCTATTAACACCTTCAGGCTGTTCAGATGGGATTAAATTCAACCGCATATAGCGAAGCAACTAAAATAATAGTTGTTTAAGTAAGATAGAAGTTATTTTCCTCTCATGTAGAGGAAGCCCCAAGGTAGGCAGCCCAGGGCTAATGGGGTATCTTGGTGGCCATCAGGGACCCAAGTTCCTTCTATTGATCTGCGTTACTGGCCCTTTTGTTTTCACAATGATCTCATGGTCCAAGATGGCTGATGGAGATCTGGTCATCGAGTCTTCATTCTAGACTGGAAGCTGGAAGAAGAGATAAAGGACAAACAAATCCTAGATGTTTATCCTCCTTTTCAGAAACCTTCTGAAAGTCCTACCCCCCAAAATTCTGCTTATAACCAAAATGGTATCACACAGCCCTGAATAACTTTTGGGGAAATGTCACTTTTAGGTGGGGTCATTGCTGCCCTAAACACAATCAGGGTTCTGTTAGTAAAGAAAAAGGGGAAAATGGGTATTTGGAGCCAGTTAGTGGTCTCAATCACACCAAGATCTCCTCCCAAAACCCTAAGTATTTATAATTATGCATTACACATTTTTGTGCCCTTTATGCTCTATTGAAATTATTAATTCTTTATGGAAAGGATTTATCTCTAATCCTAACCACAACCTGCCAGAACAGGTCCATTGCTCTGTATTCCATGCCATCATTCTCCTAGAATCCAAACAGAGAGGGATTGGGCAAGTTGTGTTGTTGGGAACTGTTAATACATTTTAGGGGTCATTACGTGTGAGGGCTGTGTGTGTCCTTGGGGGACGACTAATTTTCAAGTAGAGTAGAACTTACGTAGTACACCATGACATATCAGTGTGCCATTAACTTATTTGAAATTTGGGCACTGGGGAAATACAGTTGGGGCTATTTTAATTCAAACAATCACTCAAGTTACCTCATAGATACAGGAAGTTAATGAAAAGATCTCCTTAGGCTGAAATAGGCTTAGGACTTCAAATCCAGCAGCAACTTTCCTCTGCTCTCTTATGAGAAATGCAGACTCTTTATTCTGAAGCCCCACCTTCTCTACACATTAATTCTCTCCCTCTCTCTTTCTCTCTCTACCACTCTGTTTCCTCATAATTTCTGTAACCTCCTTATATGACCATCATGGTCTCTCCCTTCTCTTTCTAGGTCATGACTTATCACCTTTAGCTTTTTCATTTCTGATGTTCCTGGGCATCTTGGTTCTTTGTTTTGCACCAAACCGTATCACTTTCTTAAGTCAGGTACCCAGACTTGGTTCAATCCGCTATGGAGCAGGAAATCTGGATCAAATTCTATAAAAGCCAGCCTCCTGGGCCCATCCCTTTAGCCGTCATGGGCTGATGAGTTCTCATGGATACCACTGGTCAAACTTGAACACTAGGTTAGACCAAGAAGAAATGTATTGGACAATATAGGAGTGTTAAATAGGGATAATTTTCTGATGTAGATGTTGACATGTTGACAGATATTGTCAAGGAAAATTAAATCAGTCCAAAATCTCTGGGGTGGAGAGAAACTTGTCCTAAATTGAAAATGCCATTTAGAAATAGCATGTGTTGTGCTTAAAGCCAATTAAAATGTAAACATACGAGGCATCATAGTCTTCTTCTTTAGAACCCTGCTTTGGAATTAGCAAATAGTCACTTTAGCGAAATCCATCTCCCCATTCATTATTATCAATTACTGTATGTTTGTTTTTTGCAATACATGAAAAAATTAAATTATTCTAAGTATTAAATAATTGGCATGAAGTTGAACAAATGACTGTTACACAGCAATTTTGATCTCCTTTCAAGGCAATTTCTAGATCTCGTAATTCATGTTTTCTTCATAAATTTAATTCTAATGGTTTACGTGACAATAGGGAAGTTTTTTTTTTTTTTGTACCACAGCTTTCATATTTGTGAAGTGATCATGTGCAAATATCCTTGGAAAGCCTATCTACATTGAATGTATTGCTAGTATAATTATCATGTGTTCCTTTTAAATTCTGTCCTTGATTCAGTAAATATTTATTAAGGGTCTGATGAGTGATCACTGGACTGCGCATTCGCAATTTATATTATTTTAAGTGATTACTGGGAATTCTAAAATCTGGGCTTTTATGCTGTTGCACTCATGGCTGTCTGATTAGATGACATGAAAGTATTTTCTTCTTGCAAAGTCAAATCCAACTCTGTACATAATTATTTTCTGATTTAATGTGTGCAACATACTTACTAAAATGATAATAATTTAAAGGGTACTCTTTTGTAAAACTATATTTTCTTTATTTAGCCTCTCAAGACCCCAATTTCCTTATCTATAAAATACCTTGTCCAAAATACCACAGCTGAGATGAATGGAGCAGGGGTTTGAACCCCATTTTATCTGATTCCTAAGCGTAGGTTGACAACTACTACCACTATGGTGAGCTTCAAGTGTATGTTATTAAGCAGATTTTGGTATCAAAGGAGAGGAGGTGTTACTGTATACTCAAGATCAGGAATGAATCATTTTGAGTGTCTACTGTTCCAGAGCAGGGATAGCTTTAGAACAGCATTCTAAGCATTAATGGTAGGAGAGTAACTAGTTTGGGTGCATTTCTTGGACTGAATTCTTATCCTACTATATTCAACTGTTCTGACACATACCATTGTAGCAATTATTGTAATCTAATCTTTTCCTCATCTCTTGGAGAAGTAAGAATGAATTTTCAGAGCCACCAGACAACTGTGGATGACTAGTGAACCACAGGAAAACTCACACACTCCTTGCATCAGATGCAACACGCTATACATGATGTTTAAATTGTGATTAAATCCTTAATTCCATTATTATTTAATTATATAGACTAGTCTACTTGTCTTTCAGTTAGAGGCACTAAAAGCAGGCAGGTTGTGGGTGAGCAGCCAAAACTGAGATATTCTTAGACTTTATCCACTTAATAATTTTCAGGTGAATGGTTAGGCTTATGAGCCCTCCAGATTACATTTTTGGGGAGGGAGGGGATTAGGTTTATTTATTTACTTATTTTTAGAAGAGGTACTGGGGATTGAACCCAGGACCTCGTGCATGCTAAGCAGGCATTCTGGCACTGAGTTATACATCCCCCTCCATTTCACTTTTGAAGGAAGAAGGCACAAATGTTTTGAAATCTAAAAAAATTGCACTCCAGAACTTCACAACCCCAAAATATTAGGTGTCACAGTCTGAGAGGTTCCTGTCCGCTAAGGAAAGGACAAATTTGTGATTTAAGTATGGACCCTGAGATCATAACCTCATTTGTAGGGACTTTGCATTCCTCTTAGTCTTTTTTACAAAATAAACACAGTCTGGGTGATTCCTGCTCACACACAAAAATGAAGTTAATGTATTTCAGCAGCTACTTTGATGTTCATGGGGGATCTGGAGAGCTGCAAGCTTGTGGTATTGAGCACCATGAAATAAGCAAACCAATACAAGTCTAGAAAGGCAGAACTTAGAGTTTCTTTTCATTTAGAGAATTTCTACAAGGCCATTTTTGAGAGTTTGCTTTGTTTATATTGAGTAAAGATTCCTACAGAACATTTTGTAGGAGAACCAAGGGTTTAGCAATGTTCCATTGTTACTATGCTTCAAGGCTTCAAGGTGTACATAGCTACCCAGGAGGCAGTATGCTCTATAGGAAACAAAAAGACCCCTGAAGTCCAAGCTTCCATCCTGACCCCAGCTCTCCCCGACCTTGTGAGCCAGAGCTTGTTCAGCAGAGGAAACCCAGGCTTGTGCAGAGGGAAAGCCCCAGAATCCAGGAATCTGAATCTAACTCAGCTCTCTGTCTGCCACAGAGCAAATGACTTAACATCTCTAAGCTTTAATTTTCTGACAAATGGGAAAAATTGTGATGCCACGTTATCACAAAAGATTCCTGTGAAGATTAAATGAAACGATTATGTAAAGCACATTACAGAACTGGCTCATAATAATATCTCAATAAGTTACCTATTTAAGCATCTCAAAAGTTTGTTTCTTTTTGGCCCCGGAAGGTGGAGGTGACAATAGTAGCTGTCTCGTGGGGTGGCTGCGCGAATTGAATGAGGTTCTGTGTGTTAGACAGTTTTCTACTCTCAGACATACAGTAAGTTTTATGATCTCTTCTATCAGAGTCTTGGTGCACTGGGCCACTTGTCTAATCACAGCTCCCATTTCCCCACCAGCTTCCCAGAGTAGTGAGTCCAGACAAACCGGGCACTGAGGTTGACGAGGTTTCTGTCCAAATCAGTCCATCTGAGGGCCTATCTGTTTTACCAACACATAAGCCCTGTTGCAGCATTATGGCATGCAAGTTTCAGAAATGTACGGGCTTTGATGTGCTTCCAATGAGTACAATCATTGTTATTCCTGGGAAAAGATCTCAAATTCAGAGAAAGGTTATTTTACTAATTATAAATACTTGAATGAAATTTCTAGATTTTGGAAAATACTTCTGAGATTATTATGTATTCACTCTTAACTTTGTATGTCGGTGTTTTTTATTCTTTTTTTTAATTTTTTCAAATGTACAATTTGATGAATTTTGATAGATGTAGACACCAATGAAACCACTACGATAATCAAGACAGCTAACATTTCTGTCACTCCCCAGGAGGTGCAATAATTTTTCGAATTCCCAATTTATCCCTTCCCACCCCCTTTACTCTCTGGTAACCATAACTTTGTGGGTGCTTTTTTAAATAAACAGACATAACTTTGACAGTTCCATCCAGAGCAAACCACATGAAAAAGGTTTGGCATCAGAAAACTAAATTGCTTCTTCCTGTGGGAGAAAGTTTGAAAAATGTTGGGAAGAAAGTTCTTCACTTCCCAGTTGGCACTCGGCTCCCTGACACTTCTCACCTCGACTGTTGACCACCTCACAGCCTCTTGGACTTAAGGCTTGAAGTTTCTGAATTGTAAACACAGGAACAGGACTGAATGTGACTACAGGAGCCAATAATGTCTGTTGTAAATTTGAACCTTCTAAGGCTGCCTCAGCCTTCAAACACCGTTTGCAAGATACTGAAGAAAACAGGTTGCCAATAAGGAAGCAGGAAGAAGCATGCTGCCAGTCTGGAGAATTCTCTGCCAGTCAGGCAAGCACAGATTGGCTGTAGGTGTGTTCTGCTGGAGCAATAACAGAAGGAAACCCTTGTGGGTCCGGTGGCATTAAATCAGCTTCTAAAATATCTAGATTTGGGCTGGGCATTCACGGAATGGTAACTTTCTTGGTAGCACCAGGAGTAGAGAAATTATTGCAGAAACTATTGCTTGCAACAAACAAGCAAACTTCCTTGCCCCTTTGCCATATTAACATGGACAGGTTCAACCTTTAAATTCCATGGAATTATCTCCTTTGGAGTTTAGATGATTTTGACTGTTAGGGCTTCGCAAATACCTTAACTGTAAAGGCTAGGAGGGAGAATCTGAGTAAGAGTCTGCTGCGAGGAGGCCGTTTCTCATCTCATCCTCCTGAGAAGTAAATTCTTGGTGCACCAAGGAGTTTCCTCTCTTCTGTCCCTTCATCCTGGGGAACAGTAGTAAATTGCTATCGATAATAATTCTGGGCACTTTACATAGAACATTCACATGCATTATCTTGGTCCTGCCAGGACCCCTGACGTCAAACAGGACAGTTGTTACTACCCTAGTTTAGGAGATGAGGAAGTTGACTACCAAAATGTGACGTGATTTAATCAAATACATAAAAAAATAAAGGACAGTGAGGGCAAGATGATAATCCTTGCTTTCTGTCTCCAGAATCAGAGATTGCTCCACCAGCCCCTGCTGTCTCTCTTAATCCATTTATACGGATATATACAGTTACCCACAGAGCAAAAAGCACAAATTAGCCTCTATTTTGTAGGATTAACTAATGACTATTATACAGGTGGAGGAGGATACATTTTAATGGGGAAGAAAAAAGAAAAAGGTGATTCAGAGCACGACGGAATTCACTAGATTTTCTCAGAATTTACATGACAGTATTAGGAATGTGATGTGGGAAGAGGTGAAAATGGAACCATACTTCCTTCTTCCATTAATTCAACAAATATTTGAGTAGAAACCTGTGTTAGGTTCTAGGAATACATTGTTTTCACCCTCAGAGAGCTTACAGTAGAGAGAAATGTAAAAGTAAAGAGGTCATTTTAATATCGTGTAAGGCGTGCTACAGTAGGAGCGAGGGAAGAATGCCCAGGAGCACAGGAGGAGGGACACAGAAACACATCAGTTTCCCGGACGCAGTGAACTCTGAACTCTGGCATTTTTATTATCCGGGCAAATAGAGGAATGGTAGAGGCAGAGGAAGCAGCAAGCGCTCCCCATCACCTCAGCGCTGCATTCTGGAAGAGCTGCCGTGAGTTCGATACAGATGCAGCAGAGTATTGAGAAGAGACGTGATCAGCAATGAGGCTGTTAAGCATGGATTCAACCCCTGAAGGACTCTGCCGGCTTTGTTAGGAATTGTACTTTATCCTATGAGCACCGGGGAAAATGTGTTTTCCATAATCCTATGAGAAAAGGCAGCAGAGTTTGGGATTGTGGACTCTGTGTCTCCGTGTCCTTATCTGTAAAATGGGATGATAATAATAAAATCTCTCTTATAGGGTTGTTGAAAGATTGAACAACTTCAACCACATCAAGCACTTAGAACAGTACGCGGAAAATTAGTATCACCTCCCACTTTTGAATAAACTGGAAAACCAGTCCGCCTTCTGAGGTCAGAGTGATCGGTGTGTGTGGGTTGTGGCTGAGCAATGAGATGGAGTTCAGGGTAAACACTTTTTCGAAGTAAAAGAGTAAACTTTTCAAACTTTAAAACTGAAGAGAAACTTATACGATCATTTAGCTTTAATAGTCTCATTTAATATACACTGCGGCTTAGAGAGGTTAAGTGACGTACTTGAAGTCCCACAGCGAGTGAGGCAGATTTGGTTCCAAGCATCAAGTCCTTCAGCTCTTAGTCCGTAGCCTTCCAGTTCTCACTCTGTATCCTTAAAGGACCATGAGATGAGTCATCAGGCTCTGAAGTTTGTTTCTTGGGCGCCTCTCTCTCTGTGACGAGTCTCATTCACTGGGAACACTGTGCCCTGCCTTTAAATAACCTCCCCAGGCACTAAACCCGTGTTATTGAAAGGTTTTCATGGATTTTGTTTTCCATCTTACATTTCAAAAGATGAAAGGAACTCTCCATTGAAGATATTCTATTTTCCAATTTCTGATCAAATCCTTTAAGTGAAATGAAAAACAAACTACCCTCTTGAGTGCAAAGTGGTTGTTAGGGATGACGAAAACCTGGAGAATGTTTGTTTCCCAGACAGCGTCCCATAATATAACCTTTTAAGAACTGCTTCAAAAGCAGTATTTGTCACTGTGGAAAATGGGAAGCGAATCTGACACTACTTCCAATCAAGGAAGTTAGAGCAAGGAACTCCAGGCATCTCTGCTTCCCTCTCTCACCACGGAGGCATTGTTCATCGGAATGTCACAGATGGCCCTGTGTGTCTCTACACTGAGTGCTGGAATCATGGGACTTGGTGCCAAACTTCTTTGTTCTGTGCCTTTGAGCAAATTATTTGATCCCCTTTTGGACCCATTTATGAAATGAGAGAATAAGTGAGTGTTTTGTAAACATAGCTCTCTAGTGTGATATGACACAATGCATTCAACAGACTTTTAACTCAGAGAAGGGAGCTTTTCAGATACATTTTAAAAAACTGAGTGGTTGAAAACAGTGTCATCTTTGACATTTCTTGGGGTTATTAACACGTGAATGTATAAGACAATATTTATTATGTGGGTCTATTCCCATCTGTCTCTTGCCACTACCAGGTAACATGTTGGTGAAAGGCACTTATAAAAATATTGCACAATGAATATCAACTCAATCTGCTTGTCTAGAATCAAGCAGCCTGAGGAGCAGGGTTGGAATAATGGGAAAGGATAGAGGATGTTTGCCTTACGACCATACCTACTCAATTTGCACTTTCCTCCTCCAAGGTACAAATAGGATCTGCTGCCCCCGGAAAGGGGACCTCCGTGCTACCCAGTGTTAATTAAGAAACTCTCATATTCAGCATCCACCATAGGGTTAATAAATAACATTCTGAACCAGGCCCAGTGCAAAGTGTGTGACTAATGTTTGTTTTCTTAAGGAGGGAGTTCAGGTTAACAGAGTTCATGTCACATATGTGCAGACGTAGAAGGGAGGATGAGGAGAAGGGAACGTTTTCAGCAGAACAGTAGACGTTAACAAAAACGGTGTTGGGAGTTTGAGGAATATAAAGATACTATTGAGCTAATACTTCTATCATTCATTATCATATCATTGTTAAGCACTTCCTGTTCATGTATGTGTACGTACCATCAGAAGATTTTCTTAATGCCTTGCTGGCTACAGCACAGTGAATAGTGGTAGAGCCCTGATGGTGAGGATGTTAAAGGATGGCGCCCCTGACCCAGAATTCAGCATGCACTCCGAAGGTCAGCCGTTGCGTTACACATTTGGTAATTTTGAGGAGGAATGGTTCATTCATTTAAGAAAGATCCTGGGAAGATTCTACAATTAGAAGAGCTAATCACTGCCTTTGACCAACTGTGATTTTGGTACAGAAAGCAGTTCTCTCCCGCCTTTTCTCCACTGTGAATTAAATTGAATAAATCGTCAGTGTGACTGAAAAGCCTGAAACTTACCATTCTCACCTTATTGCGTTGAGTTGGGTTCTACTCATCTTCCTGACTATAAGCCTTCTGACTTTAGGCAAGTCATTTAACTTCTTGTTTTCCAAGGTCTCTGGGGCAAAGGGAGGGCTGGTACATAGATCGTGGGAGGTTTTGGAGAGCCTTTAGAAGGTTTGAACTCCCAGTCTGTCCAGGAGTTCGAAATTTGTAGATACTGACAGGCATATGCAGAATAGATGAACAAGATTATACTGTGTAGCACAGGGAAATATATACAAGATCTTGTGGTAGCTCATAGAGAAAAAAAATGACAATGAATATATGTATGTTCATGTATAACTGAAAAATTGTGCTCTACACTGGAAATTGACACAACATTGTAAACTGACTATAACTCAATTAAAAAAAAGTATAAAAAAAAGAAGGTTTGAAGCCTACAAATGACAAGGTTTGGCTTACTTTTTAAAAGACTCACTGTCTGCTAGGTTTGGAGATACAAAAATTCAAGTGAAGGCTGTTGAGGGCTCAGACTAGAGTGGTGGCAGGAAACATGAGAAGTAGTCAGATTCTGGTTATATTCTGAAGGTGCAGTCCACTAGGTTTCCTTGTCAGATTGTCTGTGGGACACCGCTAAAAAGGGAGCCAAACTTTACAAAGTTTGTGACCTCAGTAACTAAAATTGTGGAGGAATAGCAGCTCAGATGGAAAGGTTGCAGGTGAAGCAGATTGGTGTGTGCATGTGTGTATGGTGGGGTAAGGGGAAGGGTTGATCTGCAGCTCAGATCTGACACATTAAATTAGACATTTCAACACATTTTCTCCATGTTTTGGAAGATAGTCGTAGCCAAATGACTTCAAGGCTGTGAAACAGCAAGGAAGTAATGAAGAGACTATGGACATTAATCTCCTACAGATCTGAACTCCGGTGCCAGCTCATCTGCTCATTAGCTGCTCGGCCTCAGGGCTCCGAGGACTGGTGCCTGCTGGCTGGTAGCTCCTGGCTGGTGGGGCCAGGCTGCAGCACTGATAAACTAGAGGGAAGATTCCAAAATGGTGCTTGCCAGCATTGCAGAATGAGCTCCCCCAAACTGCCGCCCCCTGCGTCTGTGTCCCGAGCATGAGTCCCGGTTGCCTCATGCCTCTCCAGTGTGGCTCTCCGAGATCAGCGAGTGAGTGTAACCCGGGCACTTTCAAATGATCACTTCTGCCCTATGTCTGGAAGCGTGTGAGATTTTGTCATTGCCTTTTAAGAGCAGAGTCTCGGTTACCTCACAGCCCTCTGGCTCTCCCGAAAGGCAGCCCCACTGGCCTTCAGAGCCAAATGTTCTGGGCGCTCTTCCTCCTGGTACAGGACCCCCAGGCTGGGGAGCCCGAGCTGATATTGGACTCCTCGCTACCTGGGGACAGCCTCTGCAGGGGTGATTGTTCTCCCATTTGTGGGTTGCCTGTCCAGGGGTTTGGGTCTTGACCATGCAGTGTCTCCTCCCCTCCCACCTGACTCGTTGTGGTTCCTTCTTTATATCTTTAGCTGTAGATCTTTTCTGCTACTATTCAGCTCATTCTCATCAGTAGTTGCTTTATATATATCTGTAATTTTGTTGTGCCCATGGGGAAAGTGAGCTCAGTGTCTTCCTACTCTGCCATCTTGGCCACCTTATTTTAATGGGAAAAAAAAATGCATCTCAGCCTCTCCTACCACTTCAGTGTGGGCTTTTTCTTGTTTATGGATGTATAGGAGTTGCTCAGCTAGTTTTAGCTATAAATTCTATGTGTTCCTGAGGGGAGCTGAGTTCAGGATCCTTCTACATAACCATCTTGAACTGGAACTAGCTTTGTTTTTAATCTGTGAGTGTTGAGTGTAAGGAGTGAAATTTCTGTCTTTATCTTCTATATTCTGAAAATTATCTTATTTTTCTATTAAATGACTTTAAAAAATCATCTTCCTCCTGATCTCTTTTGCATATTTAATTTCACTCTAAGAACTCTGTAGTTTCACCAGGAAGTAGCCCTGTGTGGATACATACGTTTAGGATTCACTGAGCAGTTTTCGTATCCAAAATTAACATAGCAGGGCAATGCATTTCTATTTACTTACTTCTTCATTGTATATGACTAGACAAGCATGAAAAGTTTCATAAAAAAAAAATATTCATGTAAATTTATTATCCATTGGAAATTCCCTTGAATAGTTTCTGTTTTCTTCCTCTGATAAGGTTTCTCTTTCAAGGTTATTTTGTTCAAAACATCGAGACTGTACTCTGTGGAGCCTGTTACCCCAGATAAAGCACTCTAACCTATATGTTAAAAGACTGCCAGTCTGTTTTGATTTTAAGGACATTGGATTTGGATTTTACTCATTCATTTCAGCTCCTTGGAATAGTAATAAATTCTACAAGCTATTCATAAATCAACAAGCAGAACATATTGAACCCAGGATTTGTAGGTTGTAAGAATGGCATTTCTTAAGTTTCTGCTTTCTATGTGCATGAAAGCAATTGTTGGGAAAAGGAACACACCTATATCATCATGGATAATAAAGTTAATTAGGAGAAAAAATTACACATGCAATTCAGTAGTTTTGCTGATGAAATTGCTCATTTGGAATATATCCTCATCTTAAATTTGACTGTTTTCCTTGGAATAGTCAGATCATGTGCACTTGCCCAGATTTCTTAGGTGTTTTTTCTGACAATTCAAATTAACTTGTTTGAAATGGAATCTAGAAAAATATATGGACTTTAAATGCAAGACCCAATGAAATCTCAGCTTACTGATACATAAATCAGCTTTGAGTTAGTTAATAGATCTGAAGCCTCAGCTTAAATGAGAATATTAACGGTTGCAGCTCCAAGGGCTGCCATGAGACCCAGTATGTAGAGTGGTGCAGTGCTGGCTATGTTTGCAGTCAACATCTGTGTCCTGTACTTGGCCAACTTCTGCATCAGTTCCCAGTGGAAAAGAATTTGAATTAATTCCAAAACTGGGGAATAATCCTTACAGTCTTCTCCTCACTCTTCTGTATCAATTGATTCACAGAGATTTTTTTCCTGTCTCCTATTAGTTCTTGACTTGGTCTTCTTGTCCCCACTTCCAGTATCACCAAAGAGATTACTTCCAGCTGAACATTTCACTAACTTTAACTGGCTTTCCACATCTACTTTTATTACTTCCTCCTACCTATCTATTTTGGGGGCTTCTTTTGCTCTTATTTTTCCAATTTCCCAAGATGATGGCCTAGCTCAATAAATATTAGCCATTTTTCTTTTCTAATGTAAGTTTCAAGGGTGAAAAATTCTCTATTGCTTTAACCATGTGACACACATTTTGATAGTGTCTATTGAGCTCTAAACATTTTCTAATTTTCATTGTAATTCCCTCTAGACATAGGAATTATTTAGATGTATATTACTTAATTTCCAAACATACAAAGTTTATTTAGTCATCTTTTTAATTAATATTTCCAGCTTTAATTTTATTGATATCAAAGGAAAAACCTGTATTGTATTTAGAAAAAATGTCTTGTTTTATCGTCCAGTCTCGTTTGTTTTTGTAAATGTTCTGTGTAGGCTAGACAAAACAAATGTATATCCTGCTGTTTTGTGGTTGTGTTTTATATGTTGTGTTCATTAAAATTAGCTTATTATTTTATTCAAATTTTCTATATCTCACTGATTATCTGCTTAATCTACAAATTTCTTAGGCAAGTATAAATTATATCCTCAGCATATATAGAGCAAAAATGCACAGAATGGGGGAATAAATACGTGTGTAAAAATTTTCCACTGTTTGAAGTGACCAAACTTTTTACATAGTTAATTCTTGGTGAATTGAACTTAACAATTTGAATAAAGTTCTCATTATCATTTCTATGAATACCTTACCTCAAAGTCCATTTTATCTGATATTTATGTAGTTTTTGAACAGCTTTCTTTTGGTTAATATTTGACTAAAATATAATTTTCATTCTTTTACTTTTAACATTTCTGTATCCTTGTCTTTTTTATTCTTATCTTTCAATTATGTTTTTTAATAGAGTTTATACCTAGGTTTGATTTTTATATTATTTAATCTGTATTTTTGTTTTGTTTTGTTTTTAAACTGGGGAATTTAAGTTATTTATATTTATTGGGATACTGATTATTTTAGTTTGTAGGTACCATACCATTTTATGCTTTCTACTTTTTTTGTCTTTTCTATGTTTTATTTTGTTTCCTCACTAGTTTTCCTTTGGACCATTGAATATTTTTTCCTATTTTTCTCTACTAGTTTTGAAGTGTTACATCTTTTTTACTCTGTAAGAGGCTAAGCTAGAAATTATTATATGTTTTGTTTTAGGAAGGGAGGTAATTAGGTTTACTTATTGTTCTATCATTATTATTTTTTAATTTAACTGGAGGTACTGGGGATTGAACCCATGACCTCGGGCATGCTAAGCATGCACCCTACCACAGAGCTATACTGTCCCCACCTAGAAATTATTATATGAACCTTAACTTTTAAAAATCTAAAATGAATCAATGTCCTACTTGCTTTTCAAATGATATAAAAATTCAGAAGACTTTATTTCCACTTAAACGTACTCCCAAATTATATACTATTGTTTAATATGTTTTATTTTCATCTTTTCTAAAAAAAATGATGATGATGATGATTAATGGTCAATAAAAATTGATTTACCTTTATCTATATCATTAATAATTTATTTGTTCATCCTTCCTTCTTGCTTGTGCATGTCCTTTTATGTACGTATACTGATCTGTTGGTTATATACCTAGGAATGGAATTGCTTGGGCCTAGAGTGTGTGCATGTTCTGAAATTAAATAGATTCTGCCAAAAGTGTTCCAAAGGGTTTGCACCAGTTTGTACTCCCATCAGCAACAAATGGTAGCTTCACATCCTTGCCAACATTTGCAAGTGTCAGTATCTAAGTTTTGGAATTCTGATGGGTATGTAGTGGTATCAAATTGTAGTTTTAATTTGCATTTCTCTGATGGCTAATCTTTTTTTTTTTTTTTTTAAGAAAAATCTTCCCACAGAGAGGGTTTACTTTGCTTCTGTCAAGTAGTTAAGGTTGAAACAGATTGTTTCAATTTAATTAGAGATCATCACTATTTCCAAATTAGGCTTCAGGGTTTGCATTTATTTCTAAGTTAGCTTTATTCTTAGAGTGTAGCCCTCTGGGAGCTCCAACTGGCAATCTGGGGTGTTTATCAGGCCCGCAGCTCCTGGCCCTGAGCTCTGTTTCACCCCCTGCCCTATAAGACCGCTGAAAGCTCTGCTCTGCTTCTCAGTCTCTAATGAGCTAAAGTCAACAAATGCCTCAGTGAGAAAGTGACATGGATGTCAAGATCACTTCTCTGCACTTGGCCCCTCAGTTCCTGGCTGGGTAGGTCTTTGCTACCTTCAGACAGAGTTTTGTTTTGCTTTGTATTTGTTCTTCAGCATTTCTAGCTGTTTTGGAAGAGTTGACTTACAACAAGTTGATCTGCAATTACTGGAAACGTCCAATAAAACATTTTAGATTGTTTTTGTTTTCAACATATTGAAGATTTTGTTTCATTGTATCTTCCCTTCCATTGTGTTGCTATTGATAAGTCAATTCTCAATCTAACTATTTTCCTTTTTAAAAGTGTGTCTTTCTAGGCTTTTAATACATATCTTTGTGTTCGGTGTTCAGTAACTTCATTACGAGTGCTTAAATATAGACTTGTTTTTATCCTACTGGGAAATGATTGAACTTCTTGGACTTGTGAATTGGTGTCTTTTATTAGATTTGGAAACTTCTCAGCAATTATTGCTTCCAATATTGCTTCTGTCCTGTTCTTTTTCTGGAAGTCTAGATTGATATATATTAGGCTTTATCAATCTATCCTCTATGTATGTTAATCGCTCATATTTTCCATACACCTAGCCTTTTTGCTATACTGCAGATTTCTTTTTCTGCTCTATTTTCTTTAGTTTTGTCTCAGCTGTTGTTACAGCCATTCACTGATTATTTTAAATATTAGTTATTGATTTTTTTCTTGAATTTCTACTTAATACTTTCATTTTTTCTGAGCCACTTTAGTTTCATGTTCTCTGCATTGATATTTAAGTTGACTTTTATTACCTTAAATATAGTAAACGTAACTATTGTATATTCTCTGCCAGTCTGTTTTCAATGGTTTGTTATTTTGGCTGGTTTTCACTCATACTGCCTTGTTTTATTTAGTGTCTAATAATTTATTTTTATCATACTTTTACTGTGAGCTGGGCATTTTCATTGTAGGATTGTTTGTGGGAATTCTTTGATGTGTAGGATAAAGGTGATTTAATTTACTTCAATGCAGATTTGTTTTACTCTTCTTGCAGCTAGAGATGCTACCTGTGTGGGACCATTTTAATAGAATCACCACTAAGGTATTTCGCTTTGAGGTGCACATCCGTGAGAGAGTCAACCCATGTCACACTCCACACGGGCGTCTCCCCTTGTACTCAGTGCCATGGGTGAAACAGGCAGTCTTCCTTGACAAGAGAGGCATTGAGAGGGGATGAACTTATTTCTTATTCACTCTGATACTGAGAATGTGTCTGTTGAGGTACCAGCTTTCTGATGGTAGGGTCACTTGTTAGCTTCTTTATTTTGACTGGCCTCGTGCTGTGTCTTCCTTGGCCTGTACCCCAAAAGAACGAAGAATGAAGCTCAAGTTCTGCAGGCTTAGCTGAACTCTAGCCAAAAGCTGCTTTCTGTGCTCCTTTCTCTACCTGGGTTCCTGGCTTCATGTGGACTTGACCTCAGTGTTGCATGTATTCTTTCTAGTTCATCGATGACTTTATATTTTATCTAGAACTTTGAGTTATTTTTAGTGGGAGGTTGGGTTTGGTTACGAAGTCTAACAACTGGAAATGGAAAGTCCCTCCAAACTAGTTTCTACCGGCAGGTGTATGAACTGTTCTGTTCTGTTTTCTAATTTGTCATATTACATCAAAGCTGAAACTCTAACAGATTTCTGTTTCCCTGAGGATGAACTGAAAATGTTTTCCTGGCTTACAAAGGCCTGCATGAGCTGCTTTCCTAATGCTCCAGGGTCAGCTCCTGCCACGTTATCCCTTGACACACTGCTCTTTAGTTCCTTGCATAGCTTGTTCAGATGATTGGTGATTTTGATTGTGATTTTATCTGTGAATCGAAGAATTTCTTTTTCCTGTTTGGTAGCTGCTGGTTATGTGATCATGGCAAGGTATGAGATGTGCCACTAAGTGTGGCATCCTTCGGCTTGGCTTGTAGGAGTGTGATCCCTGCCTCTCCGGGAGCTCTTTGTTGCCCCTCCCACCCCTGTGCCTCCACAGAGTGCAGGAGGGGCAAGGAGCCAACTGGTCCACCTGCTTTGACCATACGGACCAAGGTAATAATCCTAACCATTTTCCTAAGGCTTCTTCTGCTCACTCTGTCTCTTGGTGCTGATGTGAAGAAGGTGGATTCTGGAACAACCTCAGTCTCACTCTTTTCCCCCATATGCTGTGAATCAGAATTCCCTATTTTCTGAGTGAATATGGTTGCTTTTATTATTTATTTTAAGAAATGTCTCAAATATTATCTGTGATGGTTAATTGTATGTGTCAACTTGGCTACACCATAGTACCCAGACATTTGGTCAAACATATTCTAGAAGTTTCTGTGAAGATGTTTTTCAGATGAGATTACGAGTAAAGAATATTGCCCTCTATAATATGAGTGGGTTTCATTTAATCAGCTGAAGTCCTTGATGGAAAAAGTAATATTCCCCCAAGAAAAGGGAATTCTGCCAGCAGACTACCTTCAAATTGAACTGAAGCAATGACTTCCTGGGTTTCTAGTCTACTGGCCTGCTCTGCAAACTTTGGACTTGCCGGACTCCACAGTCACATGAGGCAAATCCTTATAATTTTTGTCTCTCTCTGTCTCTATATGTGTGTGTGTGTGTGTGTGTGTGTGTGTGTGTGTATACATATATACATACACACACACACACACACACATTCATTCTTCATATGTATACCAAAAACTGGGATTGCTGGATCATGTAGAAGTTCTGTTTTTAGTTTGGAGTCTCCATCCTGTTTTCCAATTTACATCCTGTGCCAATTTACATTCCCACCAACAGTGTTACAAGGGCTCCCTTTTCTCCACCCTTTGCCAACTCTTTTTATCTCCTGTATTTTTGTTAACAGCAATCATAATAGATGGCAGGTGATATCTCATTGTGGTTTTAATTTGCGTTTCCCTGATGATTAGTGCTGTTGAGCACCTATTTGTGTGGCCATTTGTATTTCTTCTTTGGAAAAATATATGTTCATGTCATTCACCAATTTTAAATTGGATTATTTATCTTATGCTATTTAGTTGTATGAGTTCCTTACATATTTTAGATACTAACCTCTTATTAGACATATGGTTTGCAGATATATTCTCCCATCCTGTAGGTTGCATTTTCATTTTGTTAATTGTTTCTTTCGCTGTGCAGAAGCTTTTTATTTTGATACAGTCCTACTTGTTTATTTTTGCTTTTGTTGTCTTTGTTTTTGTTGCCTTTGCTTTTGGTGTCATAGCTAAATAATTGTTGCCAAGGCCAATAAAAATATCTTCAGTCTTCCTTTGTAAAGAATTAAATCTGTGTTTCACAGGAATGCATTCCCTGTCATTAATCCTTCATTCTGGATGATTCTTCTTCCCCCTGGATTCATAGTTTTGCAAGTCTTCTCAGTTTGGGATTGCATACTGATTTTTCTCCCTGTTTGGTAGAATCTTCTTGTGAACGCTAGACTGGAAGAGTATGAAAAGTCTATTTAACTTTCCACATACACTTCAAATCTAATATATCTGTGGCAATATTTACTTGTCTTTTCAGACTAGCCACGAATCAGATTACCGCTTTCAATGATATATTATAAAAACCATTGCACAGTACTCAGACAGCCCTGTTTTCTTTTGCACTGATAAATACAAAATGACTGTCAGATTTTCTACTCTGTTCCAAACTCCAAATGTGATAGACAGGAACACAGTGGACTTTTATCAAATTGCTCTACTGGTGACAGCATGATTTTTCTTTTAAGGGAAAGAGTGGTCCTTTTTCCACTTGCTTCAGTGGAGCTATCCGAGAGTAAGTTAGCACAACATTCTCTTGCTAAGATTGAATATAAATGGTAAGGAAAACATTTGGACTATGTACAGGTAGATTATAAAATAAAAAATATGTCTCTGCTCTGTTTTTTTAAAGAGAGAATTGCCTTGGAGCGTGGATGTCTCGTGAAAATAAATTGAAACATTTTCTTGAAATAGAGAAAAAAGTAAAAGAAATTAATTCGACAAACATTTGTTAAGTGCTAGTAGCTAAAATAATACTAAGTACCTAAAATAATAAAATCCAGCCTCTGTCCTTGAAAAGCTTATGGTGCATTAGAGGAGACATGACATTCAATTTTGATTCATTTGATATGTGATTTTGGCATTGCACTCTGACATATAAATGAAAAATGAGGAAATATGGCAGGAAGAGTGATTATCTCTATCTATTGAGTCGGGATCCTAAAAGATGTTCCAGATGTTGTTATATATGGGCTACAATTAGAAGGCAGAACTGGAGTTTATCAAGTTCCTGTGGCGGAGGATAAGTAGTGGTTGGATAAGCATTTCAGGCCAAAAGACAGATTTGTGCAGAGGCTCAGAATTGTGAAATAGCCTGGTACACTCAGGAGTTCAGAAACAGGCTGGTACTGTTAGAGCATAGACCTCCAGGGGACCAGGTTGGGAGACAACAGCCTCCTTGGTGACACAGGAAGGAGAGGTCAGGTCACGATGAGTCCTGTTTCCAGACAGAAGCTTAGATTTTATGTTTAGGACTATGATTCAAATCTTGGATGCACATTAGTCACCTGGGGGAGCTTTTTAAAAATTTCGTATCCCATTTGCAAAGATTTTTATTTAGTTTGTATGAGATGGGACACGGGCATCAGTATTTTTTGGAAGGGCGAGGTAATTAGGTTTCTTTTTTTTTTTTTAACTTTTTAAAAATCTGTTTTTACATATAGTGGCTAATATTTGTAAATCTCAAACTTGCAGATTTATCCCTTCCCACCTCCTTTCCCCAGTAACCATGAGATTGTTTACTGTGTCTGGGAGTCTGTTTCTGTTTTGTAGATGAGTTCAGTGTTCTTTTTTTTTCTTTTTTTTTTCTTAAGACTCCACATATGAGTGATATCATATGGTATTTTTCTTTCTCTTTCTGGCTTACTTCACTTAGAATGACAATCTCTAGGTCTATCCATGTTGCTGCAAATGGCATTATTTTATTCTTTTTTGTGGCTGAGTAGTATTCTATTGTATAAATATACCACAGCTTCTTTAGCCAATAATCTGTCAATGGACATTTAGGTTGTTTCCATGTCTTGGCTATTGTAAATAGTGCTGCTATGAACATTGGGGTGCATGTATCCTTTCAAATCAGAGTTCCCTCTGGATGTATACCCAAAAGTGGGATTGCTGGATCATATGGTAGGTCTGTTTAGTTTTTTGAGGAATCTCCATACTGTTTTCCATAATGGCTGCACCAAACTACATTCCCACCAACAGTGTAGGAGGGTTCCCTTTTCTCCACACCCTCTCCAGCATTTGTCATTTGTGGACTTTTGAATGATGGCCATTCTAACTGGTGTGAGGTGATACCTCATTGTAGTTTTGATTTGCATTTCTCTAATAATTAGCAATATTGAGCATTTTTTCATGTGTCTATTGGTCATTTGTATGTCTTCACTGGAGAATTGCTTGTTCAGGTCTTCTGCCCATTTTTGGATTGGGGTTTTTTTTTAACTTATTAAATCATATGAGCTGTTTATATATTCTGGAAATCAAGTCCTTGTCAGTTTCATCTTTTGCAAATATTTTCTCCCATTCTATAGGCTGTCGTTTTGTTTTGCTTATGGTTTCCTTTGCTGTGCAAAAAGCTTATAAGTTTAATTAGATTCCATTTGTTTATTTGTGCTCTTATTTCTATTGCCTGGGTAGACTGCCCTAGGAGAACATTGCTAAGATTTATGTCAGAGAATGTTTTGCCTGTGTTCTCTTCTAGGAGATTTATGTGTCTTGTCCTATATTTAAGTCTTTAAGCCATTGTGAGTTTATTTTTGTACATGGTGTGAGGGAGTATTCTAACTTCATTGATTTATATACTGCTGTCCAGTTATCCCAACGACATTTGCTGAAGAGACTGTCTTTACTCCATTGTATATTCTTGCCTCCTTTGTTGATTAATTCGATATAATAGGTCGTGGGTTTATTTCTGGGCTCTCTTTTCTATTCCATTAGGTTCCTTTCTGTATTTTTAATTAAATTTTTATTTTATTTTATTTTTAGAGGAGGTCCTGGGGATTGAACCCAAGACCTTGTGCATGCCAAACATGCACACTACCGCTGAGCTATACCCTCCCCCAGCATCAGTGTTTTTTTTAAAAAATCCTGAGTGTTTTTGTTTATTTGTTTTATTTTGTTTTACTTTTATTTTAATGAGCAGCCAGAGTTCAGAACCACTACTTCAGAAATTGATTAGTCAGTAAAGGGCAGAGAAATCTACACTCATCCGTGTGTCTTCAACTGTTCATTCTGGCCGTAGAGCTGAGGAGAAAATTTCGATTCAGGGGTCATGTCTGAAAGTAAGGGGAACAACTCTCTCATGAGCTGCTAATCCAGGCCCATTGACTTCCAGCCTCACCCAGTGTGCTAGAATTTCACTATGGACAGACACCTGCCCTCTCTGAGCCTCAGTTTCTGCACCCGTAGAACTGGGAATCAAGTAATATCCATCTAACAGCATTGTTATGCAATTATATATGTGAGAGCTTTGCTTAGGAGGCGCTCTTCCTGGGTAGAAGCAGTCTACAAGTTGAAGTAGACCGTGTTCTCGATTGTCCATCATCCTTATCCCCGGCGCATCATGAGATTTCCGTCTCCATTCTACAAGGTTTACTGCTCCTAAGAGAGATCCATACAGAGAAATGGTTTCTCCTCTTCCACTAGACCCTGTTATTTGGGGAGGTGACTCCCGGAACTGCTACAGCCACTTTGCTATTGAGAAGAAAAGGCGTATTCGGTGTACTTGAAGGCGGTGTTGAGGATGAAATGACCAACTCTGGAGCCCACACTACTTCGATGTTTATTGTTACATGAGATAACACATTTCCTTGTTATTTTGCCGATTTGAAGGGGGCTTCTTGCAGCAAAAAGATACACAAACTATGGATCAAAAAATAAGAGCATTCTTGGAGCAGATACCCAACTTGTTGAAAGCAGACTTAATTTTATCTTAAGCTTGAAAACAGACCCAAGGAGTCTGCTTTAAATCTCATTTAAACTTACTAAGAATGGAAAATTGATCCCAGTTAGATGGGAGAAGTTCCAGGACTATAATGGCGCTTTAAGGACACTTGGGGGAAGCTGTGAAATCCATTTAATCCTAGGTCCCCGGAGGCAACATGGCTTTACTTTTCCATGTACCCTTGGAATACCAGCCTCCAGGGAAATCATATGACATGATGCAAAGCACAAGTTGTAGGGGATACTGATGTAGTTTAATTCCGTTGCTTTCCCACTGTGTGACCTCGGAGGGGTTATTTAACCTCTCTGAGTCTCATTTTCCTTAAATATAGCATAAAGAAAATGTAACCCACGTCAAAGAGTCTGCTGTGACTATTAAGTGAGGTATAATAATAATAACAACAAGAGCAGCAGCAGCATTGGTGGGAACATCTGTTTATTGAGTACTTAACTGCAGAGGAAGGAGCCGTATTTGGCGGTGGTGACTCCGCTAGACTCGTCCCAGACTAATGTCTAAACAGACTCGATCCCCAGAGGATGCGGTAAGGAGCACGAGCTGTCTTCTTTCTTTGAAATGATAAGTGGCTTGGATATAGGAGCATCCCTTTATTCAATATAAAATTTCTACAGGGAGCTTTGGAAATCTACTGCTTATATAAAAACCAAAAATCCCAGGAAGCAATGATAACTTCACACAGGAACGATTTGGTACAAAATTAAAATGCATGATTTCCTTCGACTTGATTTTTGGCCTCTTTCCTTAGACTAACAGTCTGAATTTCAGGAATTAAGGAGTTACAGTGATTAATGTCCCACATGCTTAAAAGATGTTCAAACTCTGAGAATTCAGATAAAAAGATGAGATTGTCCTGGGAAAACGAAAAATTATTTTCTTCAAAATAAAATGGCAAAACTGTACAGTTTGATAGGATGTTAGGGCAGATAATATAAATATAAAATATGAATATCCTTTGGCATAAGAAAGGATGTTTAGAAATGAATACTGTTACTTAGGAATTAACTGAGATGATAAATCTTTTAAGAAGACACATGGTTGAGCTTTAAGTCAAAGGAAAGCAAAGTTCCAAGAACAGAAAAGTCTGGAATGAGGGGTATGGATGAACTGTTAAAAGGAAAAGGTGAAAGTAGTAGCTTTAAGGAGTGAGATTCTGCCTTTTAGGATTGTTCCAGCCTTCTTTTTTCATTGTCATCAGAAATCTAATCTGGTCAAAATCCTTACTCAATTTAACTCCTGGGTGATGCTACTCAGCCAACTCTATAAAATCCTCAAATTATGTTAGCGTTGTCATCTAGCTGTGTGCATGGCACTGCGTAAACTATCTCTGGCTTCTGCTGAATGTATTTTAACTCTGCTCTGTAGCATAAAGGATTTCATCATGTAAAACTGGAGAAATGAATCTGGTGTCTTGTCTTTCAAATAGAAAGCAAATATAAAAATACACAAATTAGAAAATTTACATTTGGTAAAATCATGTTATGATTTTATTATAGTTTTTTTTTTTACTACTGTAATTAAAAAAAATATTTTCCCTGTTGGAATTAAGTTCAGGCATTCTTTAGTAGAACAATTATACATTTTAGATCAATAACATTTTCAACTAACTATAAGAAGGATGCTGGGATTAAGAAGAGCATCTGCTGGAAGACTCTATCAAAAGAAGCCTGTATGACTTAGTACATTTCAAAAAAAAATGTATGTATTTTGTGGACTCATAAATAATATAAATCTTGTAATCCCCCAAATTGTATATCTAGTTCTACTCCATCATTTCACTAATGAGGAAAAAGACCTAGAGAATAAAAAAAAGTCTTGAACAGGATCATATTGATCCCAAGTGAACCAATGGCCCACAATTTCTAATGTTTAAAAAACCTTTCAGAAATAAAGTCTGCACTGATTATACAAATATGCTTGATATTTTTTTTTACTAGAACCAAACTAGACTTAAAAGTGAATTTTATTTCAATAAGTTCATATTTACCTAAAAGGAATGCTTTATCTAAATATGGATCAAGTGATTATAAGGTAAAAAAACAGCATCAAAACTTAGATGAGTTCCCGAAATGTCATCAGTAGTTCTTAATCTTTGACTGAACCCAGCTAAGTTTAGTATAGACGAAGTCAAAGCTACCTTTTCTAGGCTTTTACCAGCAGAGAACTGTTACTTTGTGCGGTATTGGACTATTCTCCAAAAATGGAAATGTCTTTGGGAGGTTTGAAATGGAATCCCAGTAGGTTATTTACAGCTCAGTGTGATTCTTTTTAACGATTCATCTCCCCACTCCCACCCTAACGTCAAGCATAAGCTAAAATTATCTTGTTCTTTGGGGGAAAGATTTGATAGTAATGTGGCCAGTGGGAAGGGATGATTGCAGATTATTGAAAATCATCACGTGATGGCAGATTTGGGTCAGGAGCAGAGAGCAGTCAGGTAGATGTGGAACTGGGGGCACATGGACACGAGGAAAGAACTTTAGGAGGAGGAGAGGGATGGCTTGGTCTCCTACAGAAATGGCCCTAATCCCCTCACTCTGATAAATTAGACTCCAGTATTCCGTCTGAGCCAAACTGGTGAATAGCTGTCCAGCGCCAAAATGTTTCAGTATTATCCCTAACTTCCCTAGGCTTAGAATCAGCTGTGACAAAGCCCCCGTGGGCGGAACAGAAAAGCATCTTCAAGAGGTCAGGCCTTTGAGGTGAAGGGGCTCCTTCAGGGAATTGAGTGAGGGGTCAAGACAGCTCATCCACTGGCATGTTTAGGGGAAACTGACATGGCAGATGGCACTGGAATTCTTTCCCCCTGAAATGCAGCCTCAAGTCAAGAACCAGGCGTGCCAACCTGAGGTTCATGTGAAGGTACCCTCATCTCGTCTGTTCAGTGATGAAGGGGGAAGGGGGCCACAGAGCACACCTCCCTCTCCCCCAGCTTCCGTCTCCACGGCGCTCTGCAGCCTCCTTCCCCGCATGCTCTTCTCTCAGACTCCCGCAGTCCCTTCGGGTTTCCTCTTAGTGTGCCAAGCTCTTTCCTTCCTTGGGACCTTGAACCCAGATATATATATCTGAATCACTCTGCTATCCACCAAAAATTAACACAACATTATACATCAATTAAATTTCAATAAAAATAATTAAATAAATAAATTTCATTCAAAAAAGGGGGCTGCAGAATGGCAGGTTTAAAAGAGTAATGCTTAGACCCAAGAAGGGCTCTCCAATAGCAGACACACTATGGTACTGGTAAGCTCCCATCCTAGTGAGAGGAAGGCAGAGAATAAACAAAAAAAGCTTTAGACCTGGAATTATTTCCTTTAAGGTATTTAAATAATTAAATGGGGGCTGAGAAAGAAAATAAAGAGAAAATGTTTTCTAAATAGGGCAGCCAGGGAAACAGACATCTGTACTGCACAAACCTCGGGAGGGAGAATCCTTCTGTGCTGATGAGATGCCACTCACGGGATCTTCGCGTGGGCCAGCCCTCAGGCTTCGTTTCGTCTTGTCTTTTCCACCACCCTTATTTTGCATCTTATTTCCCTTGGTCCTCCAGTGTCTTCAATACCTGGTGATTTCTGCAGCATTCAAGAAATGTTACTATCCAATTTCTTGAAATGCTGTTAAATAGAATTAGTGGTGTTTTGTTTTGTTTTGTTTTGTTTTTTCCTACAAATACAAACCTTGACTAAAGCTCCAAGTTTGTTTTGACCTTTGACTGCCGTGGTAAGCATGCCAGATGTTGTCCCAACCTTTGTTGTTTCCTCTGTAAGGATCAGAGTGACAAACTGACAATTAATCCAGGTTGGCAAAGCCCACGTTGAGGTGTTTTGTTTGAAACTCACCTCTGTCACAAAATAATGTGTATTTCAAACTGAGTTTCTAAAAAGATCAGGGCACAAAGACAGAGACATACTCTTTAAAATTCAGTTATGAAAAGCATCTCTTGGAAGTCACTCCACAGTGACTTCCAAGCTCAACTATAAGCTCAACCATACACCATATCCTGTTATAACAGGGACAGATCCTAAAATCTATATATTTTCACTTCCACAGCCATTATCTTTCTCATTTCCACCAAGGTCCTCTGAGATAAGCGTTGTTATACCCTTTAAATAAGTAAATTAACTGAGGCAAAGCAAGATGAAGTCACAATGAATTTCCAAAATTAGGACTGAGATGAATCTCGCATCTCCGGAGCAAGAGAGCCCAGTGGTAGAGAACATAGATGTTGGAATCAGACAGAGCTGTGTTTGAATCACACTTCCATTATTAGTCGGACAGTGGGCAAGTTTCTTAACCACTTTATGCTTTGGTTAAAACAGGAATAATAACATGTATAACTGAAAAATTGTGCTCCACACTGGAATTTGACACAACACTGTAAAATGACTATAACTCAATAAAAAAAGGTAAAAAAAAAGGAATAATATGAAGATTAAAAAAACATGGTCTATACAGTTATTTATTATTATTACTAGCCTGTCTCCAGGTTCTTCATTCTTTCCAGTTCACCTCAGCTGCAAGTGAACAGTCCTGCCACAGTAAGAAGCTTCAATCCAGATGCTGGCAAGGGACCATCGCGCCATTTCCCAGGGTGCCTGGGGCAGACGTCTTTATTGTTACGGCAGAAAACGTTGACAGGGAACAGCACTGTTTTTCTCCAAAACTACTATCGCAAGATGAGAAACGTATTTGGTTCTGTCTTTAAGCTTAGGTGAAGGTGAACAAAATTTACTGATGCCAGGAAAACCAAGGTTTCTCACTACCTGCTAAGAGAGGTATGTGCCTTAAGCAGGCAAGACCCCCTGTATGGGTCATTTACAATTCTTACAAAGGAGTAAATCCCCCCTTGAAAGGAGTAAGTCCTCAACCACAGGCAACTGTGGCCCCTCTGCCTACAGAAAAATAAAGCTAAACTTCTTTATAAGAGCTGCCATGAGACATAGTAAGTCACGGTCATGGGGCTGGCAGATGACAGGGACCAGATCTGAAGTAGCATCTGGAGTGGTGGTGGGGCTGGGAAGAGCAGGGTGTGTGGAAGTTCCCCAAGGCAGCCCTGAATAAGGAAGAAGGAGACATTTTTAAGGCACCTGCTCCAAGGCCACGGTTGGAGGGCTGGAGGGGTAAGGGGGAGTGGGGGGGGCAGGAGTGGTGGTAGATACTCAAGACGTGATCATTCAAATGATGCTTGTGCAAGAGTAGGGGGCCACCTCTTACCCTGTGTACTGCTCCTGTCTCATACATGATATCCAGTGCTTCTCAGACTCAAGGACAAGTCCCAGGGGAGTCAGACTTCCAGGACTCAGTGTGGGCTGCTCCCAAAACCAGGAGGAATGCAGCAGGCTTGCCAAGAGATGAGCTGCCCCTGCCTGAAAGCAGAGGAAAACAGTTCTTTTTATTCTTTCCTTCTCCCATAGCAAAACGAAAGGCCACGGAGACCTGTTCGGCAGGACAACGTGACCTTTCATGTTCAAGCCTGGGCCAGGAAATATGGCAAAATCTGCCACTTAAGCTATGTATCTGCTTTTGGGAAATTATTTTCCATTCGGGTTTCTAGAAAATGCCACATTGCACACTTGTGTATTTTTTTAAGCTTCTCCATTTTTAAGATTCGATCAATGCGAGCATTTAGATATGCGATATAGAGATTTTGAAAGATGAAATTTGAAGTCTTCCTCTGTTTGATAATTTAATATCTTCTTCAATGACTTCTCAACAAACACGTGTAAATTAAGTTTAATTCTTCTCCCTAATTCCATTTTTATGTCGAAGTCAAAACGAAAGATGGTTAAAGCAGTCTAGAAAATTCTAGAAAATCAGTATTTAGATTCATGTTAACACTTTTGTCAAATGTTGATTGGTGATAGTGAGGGTCCATTTATGTCAAAGTGAATTTTAATAGGACAAGGCCTAAATTAAAATTTGACCAAGGTGAATAATTCCATTAAAAATGTTTAAGGCTGTCATTCTATTTTTTATAAATGGTAACATAAGACAAAGAAGTGAGAGGATTCCCAAATACTAAAAATAGGCCATTTCATTCTGATTCTGCACATCAGCAATGTCCTGTGTTGATGTGAATAATGTAATCCTTTCTTTGGAAATTGTTCTAAAGATAAAGACTATTGTGTTGGTCTTACTTTATTTTTAAGACGAAACTTGAAAAACCATTATTCACACGCCACGTTAATGCTGACAACGTGAACTATACTGAAATATTTAAATTGCTAACGGGCATCGATCCTCATTGTACGAAGGAGCTTCACGGGCATCAGTCCTCATTGTACGAAGGAGTCGTCCCTAAGCACACCGATTGGTAAGCGGTGATTTCCACATGGGTTGCTGATGCAGCAAATGGAGTGAACGTCTGAGAAAAGATCCAGAGGATGAAAACTAGAGACATTGGAACATGAAAAACACCGCTAAAGCAGATAAGAATGCCGATTGCAAACCCAAAATGACTTTGTTGCCCTTTTTTGATCAATTACCTATCTTTCCAAAGACATCCTACGGCAATCAGCATTCAGTTTCAACAAGTTCTTCCCAAGGCCAACGTGGGCCAAGAGAACTACACCAGGCATGTTTATATATTTTACCCCATGTAATTCCCTTCACACACCTTTGGAGTAGGCTTTATTCCCCTGGCAACCCATCTGGGGATTGGATTTGTGCTCTCATTTGGGGGTCATATAATCTTGTACATGCCAGTTGACCCATCTTAGACAAGGGTTTTGTTTTATTTTACTTTGTTCGATTTTCCTACGGCTTTGTACTGTGCAGTCCCAGGCAGACATAAGTGGTGGTTCTCAACGTGGGTGATTTCACCTCACAAGGGACATCTGATGATGTCTGAAGGCATTTTTCACTGTTGCAGCAAGGTGAGTGCTACTGGCATCTGGTGAGTAAGGCCAAGGGTGCTGCTGGACAGACGGTAATGTCCCCCACAACACAGAACTACCCAGCTGAGACTGAGAAGCCCTGGACAAAAAGAAGAAATCAGGAGGCTAAATCATGAAAGAGTTAAGTCTTGAGTTGGCAGTGGTTCACGGTCAAAAGAACAGAAGCATAGCTCCCTCAGCTCATCCTTTCTTTGGACAGTCTGAAGATGCTTTCCGGGGGGAGCAGTGAATGCAGAGTTCCATTTATTCGATATTTATTAAACATTGAATTGTGTGCTGAATACTATCCATGAGAACATCAAAATAAACAAGGCTTAGGAAGTTCAAACTCAGATGAAGAGGGTGCTGACTAAAAACCCAGCTGTTTCTATGTAACACGTAAGTGCTGTGATAGAGGAAGGGAAGTCAGGGAACCCTGTCTGGGGCAGCAGAGAAGGCTTTCAGTGATGAAAAAACGGAAAAGAAACATTTTGAATTTTGACTACAACTTGAACTTTCCTATATGCTCACAGCAGCTCAGTCTGTTGGGTTTTTAACGTGCTTAGTAATTATGTACTTTCTAATATGTTTTTAAAATCCCAGGTTTCATTTCAAATTCATTCGTACGGGCTTATGCTTTTATCAAGTATGGACAAACTAAAAGTCGTTCTCTACTGTCTTTGTGACTGAGGTCATAAGTTAATAGCCTTTTTCTGTGGGAAATGGCCACTCCAATGCCAACCCACACTATTCAAATTCTTAGAATTCTGATAATGCATTTACTATAGTCCTTTTTAATGAAAATTGAGTCATGTTCTGTTTATTCAAATTTCTTTATTTCCTTAGCAGTTTTTATATCTACACAATTTTTTATAACCTTTACTAAGTAGCAACTTCCAGAAAATAAATCAGCATTTCTTGAGTGTCTTTGAGAATAAATATGTGTTGAGTGAGCCAATAAACAGTTCACAGAATATCCTATTATGTGACAGATGTTATGCTAGCTACTGGCACTTTGATGACATTCAAAGGAAAGAGACCAGTGACAGAAATAATATGATTAACTTGCTGTATGCAGTCCCCATCCCCTCCCTTCATCCGTTCCATCACCAGTCATGCTGATTTCTGCTCAGTACCTTTTGAACCTGCACACATCTCTTTAACTTCACTGCCACTACCCCAGCCACCAACATCCTTCTTGGTGTCATGCAATAGTTTCTTAACTGCCAACACTTTCTCTGGCTTCAGAATAAGGAATGCCCTGGATGGGGGATGGGAATAATCTCCTACAAATGCAGTTCTAATCACTTCACTTCTCTGCTTAAAACCCTTTAGAGGCTATGTAGGCTTTGGGGAAGAATTAACTCTTAGAAAACCTAAACAGATGGATGCTTGGCAAGAAGTCAAAATTTTATCAAAATTTTAACATGAGATAGATAACATTTTCCTATGAATTCATCCATCACATTTAACTTTTCAGATCTGTTGCCACATTTTTCAAAGTACTCAATAATTTCTGTAGAATCATTTTTTCTTTTATTGTTCAATTCTTTTGCCTGGAGTATTCTTTCTTTTTTTCCTGAGTAGGTTAGCTAGTGTCTTACGTATTTTAATGTGTGTACCTTTAAAGCATATCATAAATGTGTCAGTGGTCCTATTGTTTTTCTCTTTTCTTTTTTATTAAAGTATAGTTGATTTGAAATATCATATTAGTTTACGTGTACAATATTGATTCAATATTTTTATAGATTATGCTCCATCTAAAGTTATTATAGAATATTAGCCATGTTCTCTGTGCTGTACAGTATATGCTGGTTGCTTATTTATTTTATCCTTAGTAGTTTGTACCTCTTAATCCATTACTCCTCTCTTCCCTCCTGCCTCTCTCTCCCCACTGGTAACCACTAGTTTGACTCTATATCTGTGAATCTGTTTCTATTTTGTTATATTCATTCATTGTTTATTTTTTATAAGTGATAACATACAAAATTTGTCTTTCTTTGTCTGGCTTATTTCACTTAGCATAATACCCTTCAGGTCCATGCATGTCTTTGCAAATGGCAACATTTCATTTTTATGGCTGAGTAGTATTCCAGTGTGTGTGTGTGTGTGTGTGTGTGTGTGTGTGTATACATATATGCACATACACCACATCTTCTCTATCCATTCATCTGTTGATGGACATTTAGGTTGCTTCCCATGGTAATAGCTGTTGTAAATAATCCTGCTATTAATTGAGGTGCCTGTATTTTTTTTCAAATTATTGTTTTCATTTTCTTTGAATATATACCCAAGAGTGGAATTGCTGAATCATATGGTGATTTTATTTTTAGTTTTTTGAGGACACTCAATACTGTTTTCCATAGTGGCTGCAGCAATTTACATTCCCACCACCAGCGTCCTAGGGTTCCCTTTGCTGCACATCCTCAATAACATTTGTTATTTGTTCTCTTTTTGATGGTAGTCATTCTGTGACTGTATCATCCTGTGAAAGTGTAAGGTGATATCTCACTGTGGTTTTGATTTGAGTACCTCTAATGATTAGTGAGGGTGAGCATCTTTTCATGTGCCCTTTGGCTATCTGTATGTCTTCTTTGGAAAACATCTGTTCAAGCTTTCTGCCTATTTTTTAATCAGGTTGTTTGTTGTTTTTTGATATTGAGTTTTATGAGCTGTTTATATAATTTGAATATTGACCTCGTGTCAGTCATATCTTTTGAGAATGTTTTATCCCATCCAGTAGGTTGTCTTTCTGTTTTACCAATGCTTTCTTTTGCTGTGCAAAGCTTTTAAGTTAAGTTACGTCCCATTTGTTTAGTTTTGCTTTTGTTTCCTTTGCCTTAGGACTCAGCTTTAAAAAATATTGCATTGATTTATGTCAAACAGTATTCTGCCTATGTTTTCTTCTAGGAATTTAATGGTTTCTAGCCCTACATTTAGGTCTTTAATCTACTTTGAGTTTTTTTTATATAGTGTGAGAAAATATTCTAATTTAATTCTTTCGCATGATGCTGTCCAGTTTTCCTAGCACCACTTACTGAAGAGACTGTCTTTTCCCATTGTATATTCTTGCCTCCCTTGTCATAAATTAATTAACCATAAATGTGTGGGTTTACTTCTGGGCTGTCTACTCTGTTCCACTGATTTTTGTGTCTGTTTTTATGCCAACCATACTATTTTGATTATTGTAGCTTTGTAGTATAATCTGAAGTCAGGGAGTGTGATACCTTCAGCTTTGTTCTTTTTTCTCAAGATTGCTTTGGCTATTCAGGGTCTTTTGTGGTTTGATACACATTTTAGGATTATTTGTTCTAGTTCTGTGAAAAACATCATGGGTATTTTGATAGAAATTGCATTAAATCTATAGATTGCTTTGAGTATTATGTACATTTTAAAAATATTAATTCTTCCAATTCATGAACACAAGGATATCTTTCCATTTTTTGGTGTCATCCTTAATTTTCTTTATCAGTATCTTATAGTTTTAAGAGTATAGGTCTTTAACCTCGGTGGTTAAGTTTATTTCTAGATATTTTGTTCTTTTTTGGTATGATTTTAAGTGGGATTGTTTTATTTTTTTCTCTTTTGACAGTTCATTATTTGTATATAGATAAGCAACAGATTCCTATCTATTAATTTTGTATCCTGCAACTTTACTGAACTCATTTATTGGTTCTAATAGTTTTTGGTGGATAATTTAGGGGGGTTTGTATATAGTATCATGTTATTTGCGAATAGTGACAGGCTTATTTCTTCCTTACCAGTTTGGATTTCTTTTATTTCTTTTCCTTGTCCAATTGCTGTGGCTAGTGCTTCCAATACTATATTAAATGGAAGTAATGAGTGGGCATCTTGTTTTTTTCCTAATTTTAGAGGAAAAGCTTCTAGCTCTTCACCACTGAGTAAGATGTTAGCTGTGGGCTTGTCATAAATGGCCTTTATTATGTTGACATATGCTCCCTCCACATCAACTTTCATGAGAGTTTTTATCATGAATTAATGTTACATTTTGTCAAATGCTTTTTATGTCTCTGAGATGTTCATGTGATTTTTATCTTTCTTTTTGTGGATATGATGTATCACATTGGTTGATTTGCAGGTATGAACCATTGTTGGATACCTGGAATAAATCCCACTTGATCATGGTGGGTGATTTTTTATATATATTGTTGAATATGATTTGCTAATATTTTGTTGAGGATTTTTGCATCTATGTACATCAGTGATATTGGCTGATATTTTTATTTTTTATAGTATCTTTGTCTGGTTTTGTTATCAGGGTAATGGTGACCTATGGAATGAATTTGGGAGTGTTCTCTCCTCTACAATTTTTTGGAATAGTTTGAGAAGTATGGGTGTTAGCTCTTTTCATATGTTTGGTAAAACTTCCCTGTTAAGCCATCTGGTCCTGGACTTTTGTTTGCTGGGGGTTTTTGATTACCAACTCAATTTCTAATTGTCTCTTCCTATTTCACAATGGAAGACTGCAAATTTTAGAAATTTATCCATGTCTTCTATGTGCTCCAATTTGTTGTGACAAAACTATTCACAGCATTCTCTTATTGTTTTTTCAAATCTCTGTGATACTGGTTGTATTTTCTCCTCTTTCATTTCTTCCTTTGTTTATTTGGGTCCTCTCTCTCTTTTCTTTTTCATAATGAGCCTAACGCCTTATCAGTTTTGTTTATCTTTTTAAAAAACACAATCTTGCTTTCATTGATCTTTTCTATTCTTTAGCTCTATTTTATTAATTTTTTTACTTTCCTTATTTATTGTTTTCTTCATTCTGCTTACTTCTGGCTTTGTTTATTCTTCTATTTCTAATTCATTTAAATGGTAGGATGGTGTGTTTATTTGAGATTTTTCTTGTTTCTTGGGGGTAGGCCTGTATTGTTTTAAATGTCCCTCTTAGAACTGCTTTTGCAATTAGATTTGAAAATCTGTGTTTTTATTTTCATTTGTCTTGAGGTATTTTCTGATTTCCTCTTTGATTTCTTCACTGACTCATAGGTTTTTTTAGTGGCATGTTATTTAGTCTTCAAATGGTTTTTTTGTATTTTTCTCATTTTTACCCCTATACTTTGCTTCTAGTTTCATAGCATTCTGGTTGGAAAAGATATTCAGTATAATTTCTATCTCCTTAAACTCATTGAGACTTATTTTCTGTCCTAGCATGTGGTCTACCCTAGATAACATTTTATGTGAATTTGGAAAGAATGTGTGTTCAGCTGTTTTTGGATGGAATGTCCAGTAGACAGCTATTAAGTCTAACTAGTCGAATGTGTCATAAGACCAGTCTTTCCTTCTTTATTTTCTGTCTGAATGATCTGTCCATTGATGTAAGTGGGGCATTAAACTCCGTTACTATTATTCTATTATTGTTAATTCCTCCCTTTTGTCTGTTAGTATTTGCTTTATAAATTTAGGTGATCCTGTATGAGGTGCATATATGTTAACAAATACTATATCCTGTTTTTTTTAATTGATCTCTTTATCATTATATAATGCCTTTCTTTGTCTTTTGTTATAGACTTTGTTTTAGTCTGCTTTGTCTGATATGAGTATTGCTACCTCAGCTTTCTTGCCATTTATATTTGCATGAAATATCTTTTCCCATCCTCTCACTTTCAGTCTGTTTGTCTTTAGCTCTAACATGAGTCTCTTGTAAAGAGCATATACATGGGTCTTACCATTTTTATCCAATCAGCAGCCCTGTGTCTTTTGATTGAAGCATTTAGTCTGTTGACATTTAAAGTGATTATTGATAGGTATGACCTTATTGCCATTTTGTTACTTATTTTCTGCCTATTTTTGTAGTTCTTCTCTGTTCTTTTCTACTTTTGGTTTGTTAATTTTGTTTTGTGGCATGCTAGTGTTCTGTTCTCTCTAGTTTTTGTGTTTCTGTTGTAGATTTTTGATTTGTGTTTAACATTGCATTTGTACATGTTGACCTGTATCTAGTTGTTTTAAACTGATAGTCATTTACATTCAAACACATTCTAAAAGATAGATGTTTTTAGTTCCTGCCACACATTTTGTGGTTTTTGACATCATATTTTACATCTTCATGTTTATCCCTTAACTGTTGATTTTAGTTATAGTTGATTTTATAATTTTTGTCTTTGTACTTGTTTATTTTGTACTAATAAACTTGTACTAGTTTATTTTGATGTTTCAAAGGAATATTCAAAATTTACAACTTCTGAGTGGAATAATATCAGATGAGACCAAGTTCTAATCTATAGCCATGAGAGTGGTTAGTAACAGACAAGGTGATGAGAAGATACTGTAGTCAGATGTGTAAGCCTCCAGCAATAATTGAACTATATCATGAAAATATCATTGAGGAATTAGGAGAATGCTGGCTAGACCTCTGACCTTCTCCTATATAAAATGTAGGAGAATAAAAAGCTCTCAAGGAAGAGGACTTCAGAGTAATTTGCATCCTCTGGGGACAGCTATGATTTAGTTCAGGTTAAGGAAATTTAGGGAAAGTTCTTTAAAAACAGTGAGTATTTGCAAATGTTGACCACTATATATAAAAATAGATTTAAAATTTTTCTATATAGCATGGGGAACTATATTCAATATCTTGTAATAACCTTTGATGAAAAAGAATATGGAAACATATATATATATATCTATATATATATATCTCCATGAGTGAGACATTATGCTGTACACCAGAAATGGACACATTGACTATATTTCAATTTAAAAAAATAGTGAATATATAGATAGAATTGACCCTATATCCAAATTGGAACCCAGTCCAAATTGTTGCCTGGCTTAATTATTGTTTCCTTTTACTCTCCAAAGTGTCTTATTTGGAAGGTGAATTATATGATCACCCAAGGAAAAAGGGTGACCATGTAGGATTTTGAAATCCGTACAAAATCATAAAGGATTCAATGTGAATATTAGAAAAAGAACAAAGATGGAAGTACTGATCCAGGGACAGGAGGCACAGAATGCTTTGGAAATAAAAACTTTATCTCCAATTTTAAAGAGGAAATAAAAGCCAACAGATGGTAACTCTGTAAGTACTTTCACCAAGTTCTAGAATTCATGCCTGCATCCTTCCTCTTTCTTGCCCATTAAATAAAGAGGTATTGCCTTCCAGCCTAAAGATAAGCTCTTCCTCTCTACTCCTGCACGTCCTCTTATTTCCACAGATAACTTGCTTTCCTGTTTTACTGATTTCTCTCATCTCTTCAACTTGTGGCTCATCGGCATTTAAATATGCCTAAATGTCTTCTCCTATCTTAAGAATAATAACCTCTCTCCAAACTAATAACCTTCCAGCGACTATATTGTGGTTTTCTACGCCTGTTTTAACTTCTTCACTCTCCATTCACTCATCAACCATCTGTATTTTAGCCTCAGCTTCTTCAGCTCCATTGAAACGATAATCATCAAAGTCACCAATGATCTTCTTGCTAAATCCAAAGTCACGTTTTCAAGAGTTACACGACCACATATTGAAAGTGCTGACCACTCCTTCCCCCTTCTTGAAACCACCTCTTCTCTTAGGAACAGCACATTTTCTGATGTTCTTCCTAACTCTCTTAACACTCCTTGTTAGAGTTTCCTTTGAAGCTTTTCTCACTGTCCACCTTTGCAATATTGGTGTTCGTTAGGATTCTGTCCAGGTACCTCTTACTTTCTCACTCTTCCTGGTTATGCTTACTCATGTCGATTGCTTTAACTATTATATATATAAGCTTTTAACCCTGATGTCTGTATCTCCCACACAAATCTCTTGAAGTCCTGATCGGCATTTACAGCTGCTTACTGAACATCATCTTTCATTTGACTTTCCCACGAATACTTCACATCAGCCTGTCTGCAAATAAAATCGCAATCTTGTCCTCAAACATGCTCCCCCTCCGTGTTCCTCATCTAGGTGAATGGCATTGACATGCGCTCAGTTGCTCAAGCTGGAAACATGCAAATTATTCTGACTGTTCCCATTTCCCCACCCTCAATAGCCACTTAACTTCAGAGGACTTTTAATTCAATTCACTTTGCAAAATTGGTCTGTTGTCTCTATTTCCACTGACACCACTCCACCTTCTCACTGGTCTGCCTTCTTCTAGCTGGACTTCCAAATCCCTCCTCTCCTGCCATTTGCTCACACACAGACACGTTCACCTACAACCCACTCTCCACGTTGTGCCGAGTGATCTAAATGTGAATATGATCAAACAACCCTCTTCCTTAAAAAATCTGGCATCTCCTTATTGCCCTGAGAACTTCGAATTCTTTTAACTAGCTTTTTGGAGCGTCTCAGTTTGGAGGGAAATAACTTTGAAACGGCTTTAACTTTCTGCACTCATGGCTGGTGGGCAACGTCGACTCTCCTTTCCCTGCTCAGGAGCAGGGTCCTTCATGGCATTTGGGGCAGATTCTTCAACACCCGGGTTATTTGTATATATTACAAATCAATCGAGTTTAAAACCCAGACCTCCTAATGAAGATTCACCTCACTTTCTCCTCTGTTCCTCTGGTTGGTCAGTTGCGTGGAATTGGAGGAGGGAGCCTCTTTCTTGCTGTCTCAGCTTGGGTGGGACCAGAAGCAGCACTGTCTGCCTCTGGGCTGCTTCCTTTTCCTCTCTCTTTAAAATTCTAGCTCCCCAGCTATGCCAAGGCTGAGTGAGGGCAGGCAGCATTTGTCCTCCCCTAAACCATGTTGGTGGCTGTCACAGTCCTTTCTCCGTTGTCACAGATTCTCTGGCTAACACTAAGCCCGTCTTCATTTTCTGCCTTCTGCTTTGTTTTTCTTTTGGATTTTTAATTTTAATAGAAAAGAGGCACTATTCTCTTCCTTCACTTTTGGTTTCCTTCTTCTTTTACCACTTTATCCTGTGTCTTCCTTCTGCCTCTTGACTCCACCCATCTTTTATTTGGAGAGGAGTTGGCAGGAGTCAGTCCCAGGGATAAATCGTTGTGTACAGAATAGGCCTCCTCAAGGTGTGGACAGACACCCCTGGAAGGCTGCTTCAGTGTCAGCTAGGTCTGGAGGGCAGCTACACAGCAGCAGGGAAGATGTGATGCCATGAAAACGTGCCGCTCAGATCTCCTGCTGCAGGGAGTGTGACTGACTGGTGGCTCCTGGGCAGCATGCTAGGACCCCGCTTCCCATGGGTTCCTCCCAGCTAACAGATGAGCATCGTTGAGGAACTAATACGGGACTGTTCCTGCAAAACACAAGGCTCCTTAATAGGCGGCATTGCTCGAGAACTTCCAACTGACTGAAGTTGTCATAGAACAGTGCTGCAATCTGAGACTCTGACTTTCTGTTCCCTCTCATTTTTCTAAAGACCTTCTTCCCTTCACAGGTTGAAGACTTGTATTATGGCCTAAAAGGCTCTCCCTGCCTTCTCTGGTGTCTTCCCTTTAATTCTTAATTGAAATCTTCTCCAATAAATCAAATCCCATCTTGACATCTGCTTCGCATAGGAACTGAACTAACACAAGTGAATCCTGGTGAGCCAAGGAAAAAGCAGTAAGATGGCACTTTTGGACTAGCTTGCTCACCGTCCAGTGACCAGTGAGGACGCCGTCCTGGGTGGTATGCAGTGCATGGCTAGTCTCTGGCACTAGGTGGCCTCTCAGATGCTAAAGACGTCACAAGAAGTGACCTGGAGAAACTCTTGGGTGGAGGGAACATCATTGTAGGTACAGTGATCCAAGATTTTGAAAGGTATGGGAGTGCCATGTCTGTGGGCAGAGGAGTTAGTTGGTCAGTGAATGCCAAACTGTACTGATGCCTTCACAAGGATGATGAAAAACTGAGGGCCTTCAACACGCATTTAAAGCCTGAGTGTGAGAGCCAGAGAGCATCCTTAGTGCCTTAGCTCCCGCAGTGGGGAAGCTGGCACAGCTGAGCAGCCGACCAGAGATCTGAATGTTAACCTCGGAGCTCCTAATACGTTTAAATGGTCAGAAAGCTTGTAAAAGGTTGAGAAAACTTCAGATTCTGAAAAATGGGATGAGTATGAGGACGTTGTTGGCTCCGTACACACACCCAAGCCTCCTCGACAGTCCTCGGAGCTTACAGCAGCAGTAAGAGCTAACGCTCCGCCCATATTGGAGGATGCAACAGACTTCTTCTCAACCATGTGAGAGGTGCCCCCATTGGAGCTGCTCCCACCTCCTCGCCTGGATTCCAGACTAATAACCAGCTGAAGATATTCTGGGCCTGAGAAGAGAAGGAAGGTATTATATACTGCGAGGCGCCACCAAAGCGAGCTGGCCTATACCAACGTTGGGTTTTGAGGGTCTTTGATCCAGGGTGATGGAATATAAGAGTGGATAGGCAAGAATTCATTGACTTGGAGGAAACTTCTCAAGACACTGAATTGGACACCTTGGCAAGGACCCTAGGGGATGGGGCTAACTCACCACTGTGAGAAACCTGGAGAAAGTGATGGCCCAGGTTGAGTGAAGTACAAATGCTCGAGTTCTGGAAGACAGCACAGGAAGGAATAAAGAGGCTGAGGGATGTGGGCCTGCCGGCGTGGATGTATTCTGCGAGGCCAGAAGATACGGCAGAGGATTCTGTTTCACAGGAAGGTCCAGAGGACACACCAGTCACCAAGGTCATCAGTAATGCACTGACGACAGGGACAGCTGTTCAGCGGTAGCTCTGCGCTGCCGGCCGGTGAGCGAGGCAGTCACAGGCTGGCAGAGCTGGGCGCGTCAGTCTCCATGGGGATGATGGAACCTTGAGGTGTTAGAAGTTACGTGGTGGCCAGGAGACCATAATCACCATAATAACTGCAGGTACGGGGGGCAGCCGAGGCGGCCCGATCGTCAGGGCGTTTTGTAGATGGTTAATTGAGTGTATTGTTCCCAGGAGCAAAATGGACGGCAGCCAAAAAGGGTGCTGTAAAAATCTACAGCCAGAAAAAGGAAGAACGGAGCAGCAGGAGGCTGAGGACATTACTCCAACACAAAGTCAAAAGTCCTTGCTCCGTACGTTCCCAGACGTAAGCCAGATGTCAGATGCTGATGGACATAGCTCATCCTGGGATGGATGGTGCCACCGCTAAATACCGAAAGGCGCCAGGGCCGTGGTTCCTGTCACATCTCCATGTGAGTCGCAGTCTGGCCTCCGCAGAAACAGGAGGGGCCCTGGAAATAGACTGCAGCGCGCCCCCAGCTCTGCTGAGCGGTGGACCTGGTCACATTGACAACGGTCTGATCAGGATGAGGAGAAGGTGGCCCGCGCAGCGAAGACTCGTGCACTCCCAGTCCAGTGAGCCTCCTTCCAGCCCCCTTCCCCTCACAGGTGCCTCTGCCCACCTTCTCAGTGTCCCTCCCCTTCATCCTTACAGGTGCTTCCCCCCTAGTAAATCACTTGTGCAGCCCATCGTGTCTGGAGTCTGCTTTTAGGCGGGTCCAAACGAACACAGGACCCTTTTGAGCCCATGAGGGAAAAAGAGCAAGAAAGACCAAGAAACTTCATCAGGGCTTTTGTTTTACTTGAGGCGTTTTTTTCCCTTGGATATTTTCCCCAAATCCCTTGTAAACAACGTCAAGTCATGAGTTGTTTGTCCCCAGGCTGTCCCTGAACTCTCAGACTAGGAATTCTATTTCCCAAAGCTACTCCCGTCTGCAGCAGGGCCGTAAATTACCATCTAACTGTAGCAGGAACTGGAGTGCGAGCCCCAGCCCCGGCGGCCCAGGCCAGAAGGCACTCCTTTCATGCTCAGGGCTCCCATCCCAAGCCAGCTTCACTGTGATCATCAGCGCCAAAGGAGCGCTGCGGATCCTAGCCAGTGTGGTCTCCCTTCCTCCCTTCACTTGCGCTCTCAGTAGTGTGGTAGGTGGCCCCTGAGCGAGCCGCGGGCCTGTTCCCACACGTGGCCCACCCTCGGCGAGTCATCGTGTGGTTCTGAGAAGGTTTCAAGATCCACCCTGTCCAGGGCTTTTGTGACCTGACAGGAGGAGCCCCCTTGGGGCTTGGTGGAACTGTCTAAAGGCTAGCAACATCCCCTGCCCCATGATCATCACCTAACCTTTGAGCTGAAATTAATGATCACGTCCACCGGGCACACCCTCACTTGTAAGCAAGGAATGCCCTGGCCAGTACTGACCACCCACCTCAGTATTCCCTGAGGCTCCGAGAGCATGGATTTATGCAAGTATCCCTGAGCATCCTTCCTCACCCGCCAGTGGCTCTGTATCAGGTTAATGTGCCGTGTGAGGTGCGCGTCACCTCTGCATGCCTTTTTCAAAACAGGTGTCACCACTGATCAACTATACTTCAATTAGGAAAAAAAAAAGTGTGTCACCGAATACTCATTTCTTGAGATGTTCATAATTGTTCTGCAAAAGGGTTCTGTGGTGTTAAATTGATTAACCCAAGAGGCCATTAGCCTGAGGCGGCTTCCACGTCGTGGTGACCTACTTACGCAAACCAAACCTGTGAAGGATTCAAGGTGACCACAAACAGCCAGCTGGGCTTCAAGCCACAGCCCATCAATTATTTCCTCTTTTTTGTTCCTTTTTTCCTTCCTCTCTTTCTCTGTATCAGCCTTTCTTTTAGCTCCTGTTGGAGTCCTCCGAACCACTTCAGCTTGGTGCTGCCTGATACGAATAGATTTCACTCAAATAAACTCTTAAAATGTTCACTGTGCCCCAGTTTCATCTGTTAACCATGGTGAAAGAAATTTTGAAAATGCTAGACTAAAAAAATTATGTGAAGGAATACCAAAAAAAAAAATTAAATGTTTTGACTTCAGAACTTCTCAGAGGTTTTCAAATCATCAAGCATCATGAATCTTCCAGAGGGAGTCAAGGAGATAATATTTGCCAAAATTATTTATCATAAAACCCAGGGAGCCTCTACTCACAGAGTAGAGAACACAGCCTGAATCAAATGGAAATTCTGATCTCTGCAGGGTAACTTTCCACAGGCAATGCCTTGGGGACTGACACATGCAAAATTCAAAGTGGAAATTTTGAGCTCCCAATTTATCTTTCAGAAGTGTGTACATCTATCAAAATTCATCAAATTGTACATCTGAAATATGCGTAGTTTACTGTACAGAAACTACGCCACAATAAAGTTGTTTAAAAAAATGAAGGCCAGGAAATAAAATGTATTGAAGTGGAAAAAAAAAATCATGGAGTGATGAAAAGAATGCAGGGTGCCGCCCCCTGGCTGATAAGTCACACCTTGAGCTTCCAGCCTCAGCTGCAATGAGGCTGGTGCCTGGCACCCCTCTCCATGGAGCTCCCGGCAGCCCAGGCCATCCAAATTGGAAATGATTTGATTGTAAAGTCCTGGAGTCGTCTCTGGCAAAGGGTTTAGCTGGAGTCCCTGCCTTCAGCTTCACACACTGCCCGATCCAGGCTGGGAGGGACACTGTTAATTATTTCAGTTCCTTCTCCCCAAGATTCAACTGGGTTCCCTCAGATGACAAACTGATGGTGGCTGAGAATAGCAGGTCAGAGTTTGAATTCATTTGGCAACGAAGGCTACCGGATTATGGCCCTGAATATCTCCTCTGGCAACCCTGAAACTCCCAAGCTTTTGCTAAATCAAAGGCACCTGTAATAGCCAGGCGTCCACACTGCCCTTCAGCGTGAAGGCCACCTAAGTTGTGATCTGTATTCCAGCCTGGTGCACATCACCATCCGATGGTCAGCAAACCTCCAGGATACACAGACATTCAGAGGCTTCCTCGATTGCTTCAGAGTGAACACTTTTGCCAGTTCCTCTCTGGAGTTAGGTAATCATTGCCACATAGGTGAGCCTGACGGGCCCAAGTGGAGAACACGGCCTAAATCAAATGGAGAAGATTTAAGTGCTCGGCTGATACAGCGAATCCTAGGGATCCAGGATTCAGGAGGAGGGCCCTTGTGGGAATATTTGTTGTTGGCTTTCTGACAGTCTCGAGGCTCGGGATGACAGTTGGCCGTAATTCAATTTTTAAATACCCCATGGCTAGCTCGGGGACACGGCCTCCGGGGACTGTCCAGGAACGGAAAGGGACGTGCTGCCGCACGGTGGAATGTTGCAGTCATTACATGCAATTTCTTTTTAAAATCTCCATGAATTTTCTTCATTTAACAGGGAGCAGTTACTTCAATGTTTATTTATATTTATGAATTTATTACTCACTTCCTTCCATTAAGGATCTGAGAGCCTGGATTTGTTCCAAGAATGTGAGATTTTTTCCCAGATACACAGACTTGTTCTCCATCCCCGTGTTGCTTATTCTGCATCAGGGCCCCAAAGTGACACATTGACGTCCCTGTAGCAAAGGACATCAGAGCTTTCCTCTTTGCCGTTTTTTAACTGGAGAAGTATCAGGTGTTAAAAATATTAATTCATCCATCAGGACCACAAAATGGAGGTCGTCCCAGTGACCCAGCCCAGATCACAAATCTAAAGCTAAATCACCCTGCACTTGTGGGAAACACGTGTCAAGGAAGCTTAAAAAAGAGCAATTGCAGTTTCCATGTGTTGGCTACTGCAAATAGTGCTGCTATGAACATTGGGGTGCAGGTGTCTTTCTGATAAAGAAGATGTGGTATATTTATACAATGGAATAGTATTCAGCCATAAAAAATGACAACATAACGCCATTTGCAGCAACATGGATACCCCTGGAGAATGTCATTCTAAGTCAAGTAAGCCAGAAAGAGAAAGAAAAATACCGTATGAGATCGCTCATATGCAGAATCTTAAAAAAAAAAAAAAAAGAACATAAAATCAAAACAGAAACAGACTCATAGACATAGAATACAAACTTGTGGTTGCCAAGGGGGTGGGGGGTGGGAAGGGACAGACTGGGATTTCAAAATTTGTAGATACTGACAGGCATATGCAGAATAGATAAACAAGATTATACTGTATAGCACAGGGAAATATATACAAGATCCTGTGGTAGCTCACAATGAAAAAAAATGTGACAATGAATACATGTATGTTCATATATAACTGAAAAATTGTGCTTTACACTGGAATTTGAAACAACATTGTAAAATGACTATAACTCAATAAAAAAAAGTTAAAAAAAAAAAACCCAGCAATTACAGTCATCCAATTACCTTCCCCAGGAGACAGCACCTGCTCACCCTGCCCTTGACCTTCCGGCCAGCTACGCCCGGCTTCCATGTCGTTGCTTCTGACTGTCTATCAGACTCACCTTTGCCCCAGATCCCTCGGGCACTTGCTCCACTGCTTGTGAGCCCTGCACTCCCCCAAGCCGTGGATTGTTTCCCTGGAATCAAGGACAAGAGACTGTGACTGAAATGTTTTAGTTTTGTCAGTGGACAGTTTCTAGGAGGGGCCTTTGTTGAGGTCTAACAGGCAGGCGGGGAGAGGGCCTGGGAAAGGAAGGTGGGTGGAAAGGGACGGATTAGGGGGAAAGAGGACAGAGCTCCTGAGCATGTAAAGAACAACTGAAAGATGTCAGGAGACCCTGTGTATTTGACTCTCTAAAGGGTCACACTTAAGTACGTGCATTCACCTGTGGCTTAACTTCGTGGAGTCTGACAAAGCCCTTTTTTTTAGGGGAAATGTTGGCACTTCTGGCCTATAAATGGCAAGAACATTCTAGCTGAATCCATTTTCCAGGATCTTTTTTTTTTTTTTATGTCTAAAGGAAATCAAATGAAGATCACAATTTTGTAGGAGAAAAAACCATGAAATGAAGCTGGCCACACAGACACTCATGGCACCATCCTGGGGCCATGAGGAGAGAGGCTACCAGGGGAGAAGCCAGTGCAAGGAGCCTTACCCCCTTGGCATGGAAAGTAGGGGGTGTGTTGGGGGGTTGGGGCATGCGGGATGGAATCCACAGCTCTCTAGAAGAGACAGTCCTTTCAACTATCAGCTCTTTTCTAATCAATTTACAGGAGGGGAAAATTAGAGTTGTGTGCTGGAAAGCCATTTGCATTGCTTAGAATGGTATTCTCATGTCCATGAACTGAGACGTTTCCTGCAGTTCTTATCTGTGGCATAGACTCAACCGCTCCGTTATCTGTACTGCAGCATGTAGCTTCTGCTCCTGGATCCCTTGTGACGGTTACACCCTCTGTGACCACTTGTCTGCCTCCTGTATTAAACTGACCCTGGAGGCGTGGGTTCCATGCCGAATTCACCTCACCTCCTCCACACCCCGCACAGTGCCAGGTGTAAGCTCGGATGTTTCTCAGACTTAACTGAACTGAGAGTGGCCACGGTGGAAGTGGAGAGAGGAGACAGCCCTGTAAAACCTACTTTCTTCCTGTGCGCAGAAGGAAATTAAGGACAGAGCTCTCAGAATCATTAAAGCTTCATTTTCCCACCTGCAGCCAGCAATCTGTTAACTCCAGCTAAGCTTGCGCAGACATGCGAGCATTCCCCACACGCCCTACCTCCTGCATAGCTCAGGTTGAAAACCCAGGCTCTGCTCCATGGTCCACAGGCTGAACGAGCCAGTCTGGGTTTGTACCAGCCACCAGCTGCTCCTTGTCCTTGTCAGACAGAAAAGTAGATAAATGACCTATAGCTGTCACAAATTACAGTGCTCATGCTCCCCAGGATAGTACAAGCTGTTCTTTCTTTTCTCAACAGTCAGTCAACCTAGATGTGGAAAACCCATTAGGGTATCTTTGCTGTACTTCTCCTGGCTCTCGCATCCTCTCATTGCTTGCCTGCAAGACGGCCCCTGGGCCCAGCTATTTCTTTTTCTAAGTTAATTAAGGTAGGGGACAGCCACGCTACTGATGGGAGGCGATGACACACATGCGCAGATTTTACCATTAATCTCGCCCACTTAAATGGCTGCACCCTCAATTTCCCGTCCCTCCGTTTCATGTTATTCCTTATGAGAGCCAGCTCCTACTTACTTACTTCGTTCATCCAGTATTTATGTCTGTAACCACTGGCAGGAAATGGACAAATCGAAATGTCACCCATGCTTGAACTGCAACAGGATCACTGCGGAGAAGTACAAGGCAGAGCAGCCCAGGACCACAGCAGGAGGGGAGCTGGGGAAGGCTGCCACCACCTTGATGCTACTGGGAGTATTTAAGCAGAGATTTCCAGTCGTCCCTTCCTTTGTTCAACCAGCAGTTATTAAGTGCTCACTGTGGACAGAACTTCCTGTATTGTCCACTGTTTCACTCCCATGCCCAGTCAGGTGACTGGGTGAGAATTTAAGAGTTGGTGGCGGTGGTGGTTGGAAACGGCACTAGAGAGCACTCACATGTTATTTGTATCCATAAAGCTCAACTCCCTACTTACTTAAAGGAAAATGTTCTTACCGATCTCCTGAATTTCATGGAAATCAGACGCAGGGACATATATCCTCAGATATATATATATATCCCAGAAGTGTGGGGACCTCGCTCCTGCACCTCTTAAGGCAAGCGGGCGCGCATCCCAGGCATGCATCCCAGGCGTGCTTTCCCACGGGCACAGAGAGGGGCAATGGCGCCCTCTAGCGGCCGACTTTTGTCAAGCTGCTTTCTGCCTGGTAAATTGAAAGACAGTTCGTTCTCTGCCTGACTTCACTGCTGATGGACAGGAGCAACTTGACCTAAGCCTGATGATTGCTTCAACACTCTTCCTTTTGCAGATCGTCTCTCCTTTTATCGTTATGTAAAATGCATAAAGTACCAGCCTTGGCATTAAAAGAGATGAGATTAGAATCTGGGTCTCAAGCAAGAAAAATGTTCCGTCCTTCTTGTCTCTAAACCTCAGACTGGGGACTTCTGTGAAGACTGAAACAAACAAATGTGTAAGAGCTCACATGAAGCACACCCAAAGCAAAAATAGTACATATCATGCAGCTACTGTCCAAGGGGACTGCCCACCTATTTTTTTTTCTTACTCTGGGTCTCAGAAATTTGACTTGAATAGTCAAATGGGATCCAGATATATAAAAATGAGCAGAGGGGCACAGTGATTCTGACTTAACGTCTCTGTCATCTTTCTATAGTATTGAGTTAAATGCACTGCAAGGAGAATTGAACCAGACTTACGTGTACACTTACCAGAACCTTCTATGCGTATCTTCGATCGGTTGCAGAGCTCAGCCTCCAAGTCCTTCCTACTAAGGAGCTGGGGTTTGTTTTACCCCAGATGATAAGGAGCTGGAAGAGGATTCTAACTGGGCAAGCAGCAAAACTGCTCATGTATGGTAGCTTCGTGTTTTGGGACCTTTGGAACCAACCAAAGTAAATATTTCATCTTTGTGATCTCTGGACGCGGCAGTGCAGGGCGGGAGCCGTCGCTGTCACAGCCCCCGTCAGGATCAGTGCTCTCCAGTGTGTGGAGTGGGGACTGAAGTGGATGCTGAGATATGTTCCTCCATTTCTGCAACACTGTTTCGCCCCATGTGCAGCACTGGTTAAGTTAAACACCTGCAAACTGCCCTCCGTACACAGACGCCATTCACAGCTCTGTGAATTGCAGGCATTTTTAACTCTTCCTGCTTCCACAGCCCTGTAGGTTTCAAACCGACCTGTATTTCAGTCCTGACTCTCCACACGAATATGGGGTACAGCTAATGCTGTGTGGCTTTGGGCAAATTATTTGATCTAACTGAGCTTGAACGTTCTCATCTCTGATAAAATAATAATATCTACTTCCTAGGGTTGTCTGATGTTCACATGAGAGAATGCAGGTAGCGATCTAGCAGAGAATCTGGCACTGATGTGTGTTTAATAGATGACCACTGTTGCTGACTGACATGACTAAATCTTCTAAAAGTAACAAGGATTTTTAAATGACAAAAATGTTAACTAATAAAACAAAAGTTACCGTTAAAAAGTCGTTAAAATTTTAGAGGTGCTTCATGTCGTATTTGAACATGTTTTCTTGCAAAACTCAAATATCAGCACAGTTCCACGCATCTCTGGGGAAGATAACGTGGCAGAAAAACTTGTCCGTGGCTCTTGTACAAGTCAAGGCTGTAACTGCATTCACTCTTCAGGTTACAAGCACGGTTATTAGAGGCCACCAGTGATCTCGGAAGAGTCATGGAGCCTGCCTGTGTTACAGTGCGCAGGTGGCTTCTGAAGCCCTAAGACACGCTGGTCCTCAAGGTGGACAGCATCGCCCCTCCTTCTCCACAGAGTGATGCTGGAGGGTGACCTCGGAAGGCAGCTCATACTGGCCCTGAGTTGACACGTGCATTGAGTTTGTCCTGAAATACTGGCTCAAGTCAGTCAATTTCATGAGGAAAAAAGATAAGATTTTCTTCCTTCCTTTCTTTTTCTTTCCTTCCTTCCTTTTCCTCTTCCTTCCTTCCTTTCTTTCTTTTTTTCTTTCTCCCTTCTTTCTTTCTTTTTCTTTCCTTCCTTCCTTCTTCATCTTTCTTTCCTTTTCTTTTTTCCTTCCTTCCTTTTCTTTCTTTCTCTTTCTTTCTTTCTTCTTTTTTTCTTTTCTTTTTCTTTCTTTCTTTCTTTCTTTCTTTCTTTCTTTTCTTTCTTTTCTTTCTTTCTTTCTTTCTTTCTTTTCTTTCTTTTCTTTCTTTCTTTCTTTCTTTCTTTCTTTCTTTCTTTCTTTCTTTTCTTTCTTTCTTTTCTTTTCTTTTCTTTTCTTTTCTTTTCTTTTCTTTCTTTCTTGTCAATTATCCTCTTGGTCTGTGATTCCTAAGACAAACACTACTCTGCTTTTATTGTCATCTCTTGATAGAAGTGAGCGGAGAGGGCAGCACAGAATCGCCCCATTAATCACCGGGCAGCCTGGCATCTGTCACTAGCATCAAGTAGATACTTAGAAAACCTCTATAGAAGCTGGGGTGAGTTTCATGGCATGTTAGGGGCGAAATAGTCCATGTCAAGGAAATTATGGGGAAAGGGGAGAAAGCAAGATTCAGCTTGAAGCTTGTGGGAATTAGGGGGGGTGTGAGGGCAGTGTAAGCTGTGACCAGGGAGAGTGTAAACAGGGACATGACTGAGGAACCAGTTCAGTTCCTGCAGGTGCGTCAGGAGCAAAGATGTGCAGAGATCATCACTGTGTGCACCCCGACCCAGCAGGTTCTAATGCTCCCAACATCTCCTCACCAGTGCGCCATTCAGGGGATGATGGCAACGCGAGACAGAACGACAGGACTCAGCTTCCAGAAATGAGGGTAAGAAACAGGCCCCAGACAGACAGCTGGTGAACAGTGTGACCTTCACTGACTTCAAGATGCTGCTTTGGCTTCGATGCCACTCAGAGGAAAAGCCTCAGCCGTCTGAGGCTTCCAGGCCCTTCCTCCATCGTGGCCAGTATGTGTCCCCCTCCTGGCCTTATCTCCGCCTTGCTCTCCACTCCGTCCCTCTGCTGCAACCCCACCCCTCCTCGCTGTTCCTCAGACACACCAGACGTGCTCCTGCCTCAGCGACAGATCCGCTTAACGCTCCCCCCTTCCCTCCTTCAGGTCTTTTCCCAGGAGGCCTTTTCTGACCACTAAACCTGCAACTCCCTTACCTCTTGATTTTTTCATAGCACATGTCACCTTTTAACACATGATGTTCTTCCCGTATTTATTGTGTTTATAGTCTGCTTTCCTCTCCTGACTGCAGGTTCTGTGAGGAGGCAGACGGTTTCCCAGGGTCTCCATCACCCAGAGCGGTGCCGAGTACACAGGGGTACTCGGTGCATGTTTGTTCTACAGCAAGTACATGTGGCACTTGCTGTTCTCAGTCACAAAGTCCTGAGCCCCAGGGGCTCACACAGAGGTGTCAAGGTGGGGCTCCTGGTCCAGTGGGGTGTCCAAGTACCACTGTGTGTAAGACTCAGCCGCAGAGCTTTTGCACAAGAAAGGAAACCATAAGCAAAACAAAACAGCAACCTACGGAATGCGAGAAAATGTTTGCAAAAGATGAGACTGACAAGGGCTTAATTTCCAGCATATATAAACAGCTCATACGACTTAATAAGAAAAACAAACAACCCAATCCAAAAATGGGCAGAAGACCTAAACAAGCAATTCTCCAATGAAGGCATACAAATGTCCAAAAGGCGCATGAAAAAAATGCTCACTATTACTAATTATCAGAGAAATGCAAATCAAAACTACAATGAGGTATCACCTCACACCAGTCAGAATGGCCATCATTCAAAAATCCACAAATGACAAATGCTGGAGAGGCTGTGGAGAAAGGGGAACCCTCCTACACTGCTGGTGGGAATGCAGTTTGGTGCAGCCACTGTGGAAAACAGTATGGAGATTCCTTATAAAACTAAAAATAGACTTACCATATGATCCAGCAATCTCACTCCTGGGCATATATCGAGAGGGAACTCTAATTCAAAAATATACCTGCACCCCAATGTTCATTGAAGCACCATTTACAACAGCCAAGACATGGAAACAGCCTAAATGTCCATCAACAGATGACTGGATAAAGAAGCTGTGGAATGGAATGCTACTCAACTATAAAAGATAATAGAATAATGTCCTTTGCAGCAATATGGATGGATGAATGGACCTTGAGATCATCATTCTAAGTGAAGTAAGCCAGAAAGAGAAAGAAAAATACCAAATGATATCGCCCATATGTGGAATCTTAAAAAAAAAAAAAAAAGATATGAACTTATTTACAAAACAGAAACAGACTCACAGACTTAGAAAACAAACTTATGGTTACTAGGGGAAAGTGATTGGGAAGGGATAAATTGGGAATTCGAGATTTGCAGATACAATTACTATATATAAAATAAACAACAAATTTCTGTATAGCACAGGGAACTATATACAAAATCTTGTAGTAACCTATAATGAAAAGAATATGAAAAGGAATATACCTATGTTCATGTATGACTGAAGCATTATACTGTACACTAGAAACTGACACAATATTGTAAATTGACTAGACTTTAGTAATAAAAAAAAAAGTCTCAGCAGCAAGGCCTCTCGGCTGTGGGGTGGTAACTTTGAGGAATAGGCATAAGGTTGGGGGTTGTAATCATTAAGTCCTGCCATCAGGACCCTGAGGACATCAGAAAATAAAGCCCAGGATGAAGCTATGTCCCCATCAGAAAGAGCAGCCATGTGTTGAAGGCAAAGTATGTGTGAAGTTCAGAGACGAAAACTGGAATCCAGATGAACCAAAGCCTATAGACAGAAATGGGTTGTGTGTGTCGCCATGTGCCTCTGGACCACTCCCCTCCCCCAACTCCCAGGCAAGAGTCAGCACACGTCGCAGCCGTGTCTTTATTGGCCCAGATGCACATCCTGAGGCTCGTCCTGGGATTTACAGGCATCTCAAAAGTGAGCTGGGTGTGTGGGGAAGACAGGAGGTAAAAGAGTTGGGTGTCTGAGGATTGCATCCCCGATTTCTGACAGAGATGCTCAATTGTCAGATCCTCAGAGATAAAGTGCTTCTTGTACATGTTCTTTTTGTTTTGTTTTTTTGTTTGTTTGCTTTGAATTGAAGTATCGTCAGTTACAATGTGTCAATTTTTGGTGCACAGCACAATGTCCCAGTCATGTATATACACATATATTCATTTTCATATTCTTTTCATTAAAGGTTTTAACAAGATATTGAACATAGTTCCCTGTGCTGTATAGAAGAAACTTTTTTTAAAATCTATTTTTATATATAGAGGCTAACATTTGTAAATCTCAGACTCCCAAATTTATCCCTTCGCAGTCCTTGTCCTTTCGGTAACCATCAGATTGTTTACTATGTCTGTGAGTCTGTTTCTATTTTGTGTTCAAATAGTTCATTAGTGCCTGCCTTTCTTTCTTTCTTTCCTTCCTTCCTTCCTTCCTTCCTCCTTCCTTCCTTCCTTCCTTCCTTCCTCCTTCCTTCCTTCCTTCCTTCCTTCCTTCTTCCTTCCTTCCTTCTTCCTTCCTTCCTTCCTTCCTTCCTTTCTCTCTTTCTTTCTCTCTTTCTTTCTCTCTTTCTTTCTCTCTTTCTTTCTCTCTTTCTTTCTCTCTTTCTTTCTTTCTTTCTTTCCACATATGAGTCACATCATACGTGATCCTATTTTATCCTCATGTTGATCTCACAGGGGAAGCATTTTTAAACTGCTGAGGAAAATGAGTCTTAGAAAGGTTCGAAGTTTGTCCAAGCTCACATGGGAGCTGGTAAGTGGCAGCTTGGGGTCTCCCTCCGGATCTGTCTCTGAAGTGCTGTGCGTGTCTCTGAACCACGTTGCCACAGACCAGCGCCAGCAGGCTCCTGTCGCCAGCCTGCCTAGACCGTGTCAGTGTGACCTGCTGATACGGGAGGAATACCCTGTGGTTCGGCCAGCAGCCAGGCATAATGGGAACAACAACAACAAAAAGCCCAAGTCGGATGTAATGTACGACAGGGTAATTATGGTTAATAACACTGTGTTGTGTGTCTGGAAGTTGCTAAGAGAGTAAACCTCAAATGCTCTCTTGTCACAAGAAGAAAACCTGTAACAGTGTGTGGTGACGGATGTTAACTGGACTTACCGTGGTGACCATTTCACAATATATACAAATACAGAGTCATCATGTCGTACCAGTGAAACTAACATAATGTTATATGCCAATTACATGTCAATTAAAAAAAGAGAGAGAATGAAAGAGGAAATCTGAAAGGAAAAAGCCACAGTGGTCACAAGAGTCGGTGGACCTGCAGAACAGCTCCTTCCAGGAAGCCTGTCAGAGGCTGGGTAGTTATTTGCGCTCTTCCCATTAGTGCTCAATGAGGCAACGAGATTTTGGTGGAAGAGTCTCAGTTATCCCCAGCAAGTGACAGCCCTTAAGGAGTGGAATGCCATTGCTGAGTTTGTGTTCGGGGAAGCTGCCTTGCTCTTTGGGGTAATTTTAAAGCACTTTAGAGAAATTTTTTTTGCTCCTTACCATAATAATAGGATGTCAAGTGTACAGCAAGGGTTTCTCCCCTCCTCTGACAATAGAGGAAACCGAGGGAGCCAAGACACTGTCACCCAAGCAGCTTCTTCTCGTCCCTGATCTCTCTTCCGGTGGAGATGAAGAGTGATGCCCGGAAGGTTGGAACCAGAATAGAGTCCTCGAGAAGTGGGTGGAGGGGAGGGAGAGAGCCCGAGTCAAGCCAGATTTGTGTGCTGTCAGTCTGTGAGTGGACCCCTTTGGTGGCCAGGCGGAGAGAGCCCCCCGACTTCAGAGGTCTGAGTCCCTCACTAGACCTCCGTGCTGACGGAGCCCGCTTGTGTGACCGGGGCCTGAGTGGCAAGGCGTGTGTCCAGCAAGGCTCGAAAGAGTCTCGCTCAGGAGTCTCCTCTGCCGGGGACTTGTTCTGTTTTTCTTCTCCTGGGGTGTAGCAAACCGCACCAGAGCAGCAAGTGGCACCCAGCACAGTCACCCAGCAAATGTATTCATTCAGCAAGTATTTGCAAGCACCTAGGATGTGCGGGGAACTCTGGAAGTGCCTGCGACATGAATCCTTGGCTCTCTAAGGGTCATGCAGAGTCTTTTTGGTGGCCATGGCATCATGTGCTCCCCCCCCCCCCCGTTTAGAGGAAAAATCAGTCATTGATGCTCCTTGATACATTTTATTAAGGCTGCCCTTGACTCGTATGCTCCACAGCCCCCTATCACGTTTCTGCTGTGCCCTACGGATACCAGTATGAGGTTCTTGGTTGTAAAGTGGCCTAATTGAACGGCCCCATAGTCTGGATCTTTTTCTTGGACCCACCCGCTTTCATCTGAAGTTACCCATTCTGGGTCTCATTCTTTAGAGGTCCAGATAAATTCGTTCGGGCTGATGTTCATAACTGGTTCATGTTTCACCCTGATTAAAATTACATTTCAGAGGGACATATTATACCTCCACTTATGGGAAGGCCACCTGGTGAGCGATCTGAAGGGCCTAGTGGCCCCCGCAGGTATGCTGGCTCAGGATGTATGTGGAACTCTCAGCACTTAGTCTCATGGAGTGAGCCGCTACCTGTGGAAACAGCCCTGCTTCTGGTGGATACAGAGGTCACCTGGTGTAACCCCAGGTACGAGGGACCCAGATACCCCTTGACTTGAAGAAGATCTTATCTGTCTCCTCTGCAAACTCAAAAACAGATACTGTTTCTCAAATTTGTGAAGATCCACAGAAAACCAAGCGGCACGGCAGAATTCTGACGCAATCTTTGGTTGCAAACCACACTGCCCTTGGTGCTGTACGCTGGGAGCAGACAGGATGCTGTCAGTGCTTCTCCAGATGCCGGCAGACGCCTTTACAGCATGTCCCTCCCTGACGTCTGAGTGCTTTTGCTTCTAAGCGCCTGATGTGATGCGCTTTCTGCGGGGACGCCCTCGGGAGGTGCCTGGGAGTCTGCGTCTGCCTGGGGCAGCCCTTAGCCAAGGACTGGTGGGCCAGGGTGTGAGGGTCCAGAGGTGGAGCTTCAGAATTCCTCTGCAGGACCAGGCTGAAGGGGCCCCTCGTGGGAGCTGGGCTGCATCACATCTTGTGTGGCTTTCTCCTTCCCCGTCCTGCTTCCCCCAACTCGTCATCAGGTTCTCCTGCGCCTGGGAGCACCTGCTTCATACACAGCTTGCCCGGCCTCATTCCCAGGCTGCTCTCTGGGGAGCGCTCTTTAAGACAAGCAGCATGCCGGGACACGGGTGTATTTCTGGTACCACTGTCCCCAGAGGGTGGAAGGGACGATGCTTCAGCCTAATGCGGACTTGTCTGAAATGTGTGTTACTTCCCGCCAGAAGCCTGTGTGACCTGAAATAACGCACCCTCCGCTCCCTCCCGCTACACACATACCTTGATGCTCCATTGCAAGTTGACATGTCTGGCTCTGGGGTCTGCTTAAGAGCTCGTTGAGGGCAGAAACTGTGTCATTACTGTTTGAATTTAAAGTGAAAAGACTGAATAAACCATCTATTGCTGACACCCACAAAATCCCAGGAGCTGCATAAAAGTCAGTCTCTGTAATGAAAGTGGTATTAGATACTCTTCTTGGAAAGCGCAAGTCAAAACTTACTGAATGTTGCATTACTTTAGCTTTCTGGTAGTGCATTTGGTACTAATATGTTTGCAGTTTTTATGCTATATTGCAAAATATGAACAGGCTGCAGGCCTGGCCCCTGCCTGGAGGAGGAGGAGGAAGAAAAGGATGATGCAGATTATATCCTTGGTTACAGTCGACTGCAGACAGGCTACAGTTAACTCCAGATTCTCTAACACTGGACATTAGTGAACTGCTGGAAAAATCCTGTAATGTCACAGCCTTAGCTCAGATTGCTTAGAGAATAAATTTTTGTTAAAAAGAAGTGCAGATCTTGTGACATATAAAATGCATTTTTCCAATCACAAACAACATTTCAGGACTTCTGAGCTGTCCTGAGGGATGGCCATTCAAAAAGCTCTACACGTTAACCACTCCTCACACAAAAGTTTTTTTTGTTTTTGTTTTTGTTTTTAATAAAGCCTCCCAGAGCTCTTAAACCATCAGTCAGATGTCATTGGTTTAAGAGAGAAAAGTTTAAACGTATTCCAGGGTCAGACCTGAGGTGGGGATTTGTGAGGAAAAGTAACTGGGTCCCAAACTGAGACAGGCTGTGTCCTCCTCGTGGGTAAAGCTAAGTACCCAATGAGCCAGTGACACAGCCGAGGGTTAACTGTATCCCATGAGTCAGTCATGAAAGTCTGGACCACGTCTGTGAGAAAACTCAATAGGCTCAACCCATAAATGAATTAATAAGGTAAAAGTTTGCATCTGATCAATTCCTTACTACTTCTTGAGCCAAAGGATAACTTTTGTTAAACAGAAGTGTGACGTGAATGAGTCAAGTTGCTTACATTCTAAGAGGGAGATGGAAATCCGCCAGCAGTGCTCAAACTTCCTTACCCGGGCTGGGTAGATCTGCTAAGAAGTAGGAGGAAACCACTGGCCGTAGCGGGCAAATGAAACCTGACGCAAATGAGCCCAGGCTTCCTTTCCTGCTCTGTGGACATTGGAGACTTTCTTCTCAAGCGTTGTGTAGTTCTCTAGGATGAGTTAAAATAGGCATCATCAAACTATTGATTATAAATCGACTACCTGTGTTTTGTTTCTCATACCGCGATTGGCGATGGCACCCAGCACACTGCAGTGACTATAACAGGTCTTCAATACAAGTTTTATGCGTGCGATCCAACATGGTACCTGCCCCAAACCATCTTATGATACTGTTTTAAGATGATACAAAATTATTACAATCAAAAGCAATAAATATGCCTTGAGATTTTCTTAAATATTGTTGAGATATGATTTCTTTTTTCAGGGATGCCAAGTAGCGGGCATGAGGGCCAACTTCCCACGTGCATGGCAAACTCTGTTAATCGTCTCTTCTTACAGCTTTCTTTCCTGCTGATCGCAGCAGGGGCCTCAGATTTCTTCTTAGCATGATCCTCCAGATGCTGCGTACCAACCGATTAGAGACACGTGAACTGAAACCTAAATTTCATTAGATTTTATGAGGTTTAAGAGGGAGAGATTTAAGACAGGGGAGAAAAAGGGATCTGAGAGCTACATCCTTGCTTTACAATTGCCAACACTAACTGAATGCGTATTTGTGCCAAGTACCATTTTCTGAGCCTAAGATGTATTAACTTATTTTGTCCTCACAGAAACTTTATGCAGGAGATGATGTTAACTTTTTTTTTTTAATCTATAGAACTGGGGGGTAATAAGGCCCAGAAAGGCTAAGAAACCTAGTGAAGAACGCACAGCTGGTGATTGTCAGAGCGGAGATTCAAGCCCACGTGTCCTGGCTCAGGATCCTACACTGTGAGCTACTGGGCTGAAAAGAACTCAGTAGGAGAGGCAGGTAACATACAGAGACGAGGGGAAAAAAAAAAAAAAAAAAGCTGAAATCATTGAAATAAGAAAAAGAAAGAAAGGCTCAAGTGAGAACAGAAACAAAAACCAAATCCAGATTTGTAAGCCTAATGGTTTTTTTGTAGGATCATAACTATGCTTTGAAAAATGTCTTTGATCGTACAGATATGACATGAATATGTTATCTGTGCATTACATGGTTATAGACTGAATATCACGCCAAACTATATATATACGTGGAATGTGTGTATGCATTCTTCTGTATATTACTAGTAGCAACAATATATGTTACCTTTTTTTTTGAATTATAATGTAACACGGAAATTTGACCTTTTCCAATTATTCTGAAGGAGAGTCTGTTTTATGAAGAAGAGTTGGGGATAAATGTCAGATGACTGAAACACAAAACACTGAAAAGGTTAAGGCAAAAGCAGAGCATTGCCTTAGTACTTTTAGTCTTAGACACGATAATTAGTAAATTTAATTCATTGTGAGACTGACCTTGTGGTGATATGAAAGCCTGTTTTCATGGACAATGATTAGGACAAAAATGCATGGCAAGGAAGTTCAAGACTCACTTCTCAAATGTCATCATCAAGGTTTCCCTAATAACTTAGGGAAACAATTAATAATGTTCTGTGCATTTACTAGAGGACATGTCTGTCTGTCTGCCTTTTACATGCTGTTCCTACAGTTTATCAGTGGATGATGACAAAAACCTATGGCTTGCAGGATGGGCATTAGAAAAAGAAGGAAGGTTAAAAAAAAAAAGCATTCTTAACATCGCAATTTTTCTCCTGGTTTTTACTTCAATATAATGACATTCTACATAGGGAGCACTATAAATACTGAGTCTAAAAAACTATTTTCCAGTACTATGACTAATATGATCTCCTTAGTAGGGATAATTCCCTTCACCAGTGAATAAGTTGGCTATTTGAAATGTCATTTTCAAAGAGTTTGAAAAACACAAATCAATATCCTTCTGACCCATTTATACTGGATAAATTGATTATCCATCAAATGGCACAAATATAAAAAAAAACTATCACATGGTCAGCATCTCTAGTTATTCACTCAACTGTAAAAAAAATCTTTGCAAAAATTGATTCCAAAATGAAAGCTTTTTGTGACTTGTAAATATGATGTTATCATCCTGGGGAAATGTTTTTGAAAGTGTCTGTAGAAACGTTGATGGTTGTAGCTGTAAATACAGAGTAAAGAGGAGACCTCAAGCAATCACGCTAATGATTTAAGAGAAAGAATGCATTCTCCTTAATTACCCGGGTCTTTCACAGAGTTCGTGGTGGATCTGTAATCTCAGCTAGTCACACATGCAAGTAAAGATTCAAAATATAAGTCAGTGTTTTGCAGGATAACAGATGTTTAGCTGAATTTTCAACTTCCATCCATGGTAGGATGCTGAGCTGTTCGCCTGCATTCTACACAACCTTTGATTAACTTGTTCGCTTGGAAAGCCATTGAGGTAAGTTTCCTGAGTACAACGCAGAGGTCTGGGGCAGGAATTCATACCCTTTTCTGCTTCCCCAGTGACTCAACCTGCATGCCCTACATCAAAGGGCAGAGTCTCAAATCCAGCGTAGGCATTCAGATCCAGCACCATTCAATGGAGGTGCAGGGACCACTGGCATGACTTGCATAAACCCCGCCTGACACATGATGACAAAGGATGGTTTCAGAGTGAAGAAGGACCTGCCTGTTAGAATCAGAACAGATGCAGGTCATACTTAGAATGTGCCATTCGGAGACACATCTCTTCCTTGACCTGAAACTCGAAATGGGTCCAGACAGTAATTCTGTGAGGGCACTCATGGGTCAAACTGCCTGGCTAGCGAATACTGCTTCACTGTCTCTCCATTTTAATTGAAAGTTTAGTTTGTTTCTTTCTATTCACATAGTGATATTATTCTTTCATACTGGAATAGTGCTGGACACGTGTAATAGGCCAGATAAAGTCAATCTTTTCTCCTCACCACGTCATAGCCACTGAACTCACTATTTCTCTCTCAGTGTCCCACGCGCATGCCCAGTCCTTGGCCTTGCTCAAACCATCCCCACACCTTAATATCCATCTCCATCTTTTATGCTTTTTAGTATCTACCATCTCTTTGAGGCCAAATCTTCTCTTTACCCATCGCTTTCCTCGACGAACGCTCTTGTGTGTCTCTGGACTGGGTATATAATGGAACTTTGAGGTTTTGGGTGCAGCCCATTCTTTCTCACGTAGAGATTGAAATATGAGCTTCAAAACAAGGTAACCGCACTCCAAAATAGCCAGCCAAGATCCCAGGTAAGTGTGAGGCCCCTGCGTGAGGGGCTGTGCTTTGTTCCCGGTTCTGACACTCAATCTATGTGCAAGCGACTCAGCCACTAAAAGCCTCTGTTGTCTTGTTTCTAACTTCATGCAGCTTAAACCAGGTTAAATTCCACAGCGCATGGAAAGCAGTGTCCCCAGCGCCTGGCACATGGCAGGAGCTCAGTAAACACTGCCTGTACGTGTATTGGGTGTCCTTTCTCTACTTGGTTGCGAGGTCCTTGAGGTTGGACACATTTTCTATTCCTTTCAATCCCTGGCAAAGTTTTCAGCAGATGGTAGATTCTGATGATTCATTTTTATATGCCTTGTAAAGCCATTTTGAATTTGTGTTATTTCTTGGTTTCAGGGTCATGAGATCAGCAGAGTAAAACCACGCATTGGGGTACAAAATCCGGGACTTCATTCTGTCCACTGGCGGTGGGTTCGCCACGAGGAACGGGCAGGGCTTGACTCGCAGGGAGCAGTGTGTGATCAGAGTGTCAGACAGCACTGTCCTAGCCTCTTTGTGGTCCCCAAACTTCCAGAAAGCGCCAAACCTCAGAGAAATATGAGGGAGAGCACTTTGGATAAACACATTTAAACTTCCTAATCACCGAATTCTAAAAGGTTAGCCTGACTGCAACATGAATGCAGGATGTAAAGCCACGGGTCTTGAGACTTTTGAAGGATGGTTGTGCTTTGACCACCCTTTGCCAATATGCCTGCAATTAAGCTCTTGCTGGAATTGTCAAAGCCTTTCTTAAAATATGCTCGGTGTCTCTTTTCATTGTCCAATGAAAAGGAAATCAGAAGCGATGCCAATCCAGCTGCCCTTTGAGGGAAATGTGTTGACGCCGGGACATTTAATTTTGAACAGGAACAGGTGGCGCTTGGTGGTAGCGCCTTTTACTGAGGAACCCATAGTCACGCCTGCTGCATTTCCTCAAATGCGTGTCTTGTCACGTCAACCCAACATAAAAGGCACTGAGGAATCTAAATATGCCTTCTAGGGTCTTCTAGAGTCGAGCCCGTCTGCTGCTGCAGAGCGCTCCTTGGCCCGGAGGCCGATCTCCCGCACGGCACAGCAGGCAAGCTTTGTGCATGTAGGTGACTTTAATTTGCCAATAGTGCATTTGGTGTGAGGTTGATTGGCTTTTACACCTTCTGATTCAAATACGGTCACAAAACGTTTGTGAACAGACATTTTCTGGATCACTGAATAACTTCTCAGTAAGCAGTACCCACAGACACAAAATCACCGAATACAAAATTCCAGCTAGATTTTCTGATCTGGTTACAGAAAGGTTCTTTGACTTAAACGAAGTCAAAGTTGGGGCTAAACAGGTTCTCTGTGACCATTTTATCCTTAAAATGATACTTAAAATGTGCATTGGAAGCCTCTCTTGACTGAATTTAAAGTAGCACTTCCAGTCGATGGCCAGCAGCATCTAAATGTTGAGTCTTTGAGCAGCTAAACAGATAAACCTTCATTTCTGTCTTTTAGTTTCACATATCACCTCTCATCATCAGTGAGTAATAGCAACCTCTTGGTCAGTGCTCACAAATGCAAATTCCTGTTTTATATATTTTGAGGGGAGGGAAGAATATACTTAGCGTAACAAGTAAGTATTTGTAAATGTCTTCAACACTATTTTCCTTTGCATTTGATGTCATATATGGGAATTCATGCAGAACGTCCCCCAGAAATGGCCCCAAACTGTGCTGTAACTAGAAAAGATAACCACACTTGTTTGTGGCTTTGATACTTCTCCGATAAAGGGCTCTTATCTGGCCAATAATTCTTCAGTCACAATGAAAAATGTGCCATAAAAAGCTTCTGAGTGTCTATATTGGCTGCAAAGAAAATAAGACAAGCACTTTATATGAGTGTGTGTGTGCGCGCGCACACACACACACACACACACACAACTGAACCATTTCCAGGGTTCGGTGAAGGAAGCATTTTTTCACTGGTAACTATAACATTTTCAGAGATGAAACAGAGAATTTAGGAAAGAATTCACCCCATTTTACACAGACATTATCAATCATATTCTGTGGGGACTAAGCAGGGTAGAGGATTAAACAGTATTCTCTAAACGGCAAGAGATTATTTTCCTCTAGACGTCAGATCTGGAAGTCACCATCAGGGGATCCACAGAGCAGTCGAGGAGGTGCCCGAAATCACAGCCAGAGGAAAGACCGCAGTCCGGAGTGTCTGCCCTGCCAGTGGCAACGGCTCCCAGGTGGACACTCCAAGCAGTCACGTCATCACGATAGTTACACCCAAGAAAGCAGTTTCCAAAACAAGCACCAGACACCAGGCATACTTTTCATTCACAACCTGCAACCTTTAGTCTGAACAATGAAGTTTAATCACCAAAAATATTAAATAGTAGCGTTCCAAATGAAAGCACGACCCAATTTATCTTTGAACATTTCCTTGTTTAAAAAGTAGTCACACTGGCACTTAAAAAAATAAATCAGAAAATAATATGGCTTCGAGTGGACAAATAAATATAAATTTTTTTAAAGAAAGTCTTTGCATTATCTATTGCTTTCCCCTTGATTTGGTTCCATCGATAATCTCTCCCCAAGTTTTCTGATAAGCTCTGCCAGGTCTTCTGAATTCTGAGTTTTTTCTTCAAGGAGTTCATAGCGGAGGCTTGAGATGTCCTGTTTAATTTCCTTCAGTTCCCCTTTGAAAAACAAGAGTGGTAAGATGTCAACTGTCAAGACATAACGCAGGGGAACCAGTGATTGTGGGGTGGATTGAAAGCAGTCTTAATTCCACACACACCTGTATTCCGAATCCTTTCAAGGGAAATCACTTTTTAATGAGGCAGGTTTCTATTTTCTCGGCTAAATATTTTGGTTAATGAAAAGGCTAGAGAGAGAACTTACAATAAATTCCTCCTAAAGTAAGTGAAAGGGAAGCACTGGTGGCAGAGGTTACGAGGTTTGGGGGCCACGGGCCTCACTGTCCTCAACCACTTCCTTGTCTCTCCAAGCCCCCCCCCCAAATAACACAGCCCGGTCTCCCCATCCACGGGTCCCACATCCGTAGACACGGAGGGCGGACTGCGGTGCTGACTCCATCCTACAGAAGGGACTTGGGATTTTGGTATCCACACAAGTCCGGGAACCAAACCCCACATATACCAAGGATGACTGACGTTACCTATCTAAGCAGTGGCATCCGCTCCCAGCTGCGGGGAAATAGCCTAGCTCCCCAGTAGGGGGCGGGGTTGATGGTTGGTGAGATCCCACCTTCTCCCCTTGAGGCTCACCCCTCCCTCGCCCGTCTCTCCAGCGCTCCCCCAGCTCAGGCCCCAGCTCAGGCCCCAGCTCCCGCTCGGGGCTGGCTTGTCCCTGTGTTCAACTCACCTTCATTCACCTCATCACTCTCCTTATCTATCTGGGCTTGCAATACATATCTTTTAATGAGCCTCTTCATTATTTTCTAGACAAAAAAAAAAAAAAAAAGGAGAACTCCGTCTCAGTTTTATGTTCATGGTAAATCTCTCATTTGGAATTGTTTCTGAGTCTTTCTCTTTAGTAAGCAGTTTTAGAAGTCCTAGCTATGAAAGAAGAAGATGATCAGTCTGGTAAGGAATGCAAACTATCTCCAGATTTTAAAAGCAATTTTCACATCACCAGGGCTAATGACTCAAAAGTTAATTCTTGAGGAAAGAGTGAGGGTTAGAGCAAACATCTAATCCTTGATCTTCATTGCTTGTCTTTTACTTGAAAGGTTTTAGAGCAGGACACGGCCTTTCCGCTGGGCGGGTCAAGGGTGAGCATTTCTGAGTGTGGAAATGGAAACGTCAGTAAATGTGCTCTGGTTTATGTTTTTTCCTCCCTTACCAAGAAATGTGATCAGTTTTGATTGCATACTTGCTAATCATTTAGGAATGACTAGTTTCAGTGTGGGACCTCGGCTTCTACCATGAGGATGTTTGCTTTTGCTACGCACTTTTCATGAAAAGTAAGAAGCTTAGCACACGTGCAGGGGTTCCTGAGTGGATGTACAGCTACACGAAATCTTACTGCCTAAGCCCAACGTTAAATGGTAGATAGTAAAATTCCAGTTCAAGAACTTATTCTAAGGATATAATTGGATACATGGACAAGTATGTTCATAGTAGTACTTCTTAGGGTGGGGAATGGCTCAGTGGTAGAGCGCATGCTTAGCATGCAGCAGGTCCTGGGTTCAATCCCCAGCACCTACATTAAAAAAAATTCTTTCTCAGAGTAGTACTACTTATAATAGCAGAAAAAATAAACCCTAAATATCCATCAATAGGGGATGATTTTAATAAATTATCATATATTTGTACAAAGGAATACTATACACCCATTAAAATTAATATGAATATATTTTGTGAAGTGAAAAACTATTACTCACTATATAAGTATTATTAACTCATTTATATAATATTACATATACATTTCTAGAATAGTATTAAGCTATTTGTAAAATAATATACATACATATAATCATCTGGCACAATATCCACCAAAAGTAAGTAGTCTTTATTTCTCAGTGTGGGGCTTGAGGTGATTTTTACTCTCTTCTTTATGTTTTTTGTAAGAAAACATGAACATGTAGACTCTTAGTTCCATGATGCCAGGACTTCATCTATTTTTTTTTTTTTTTTTGCTTATGTATCCCTATTACTTAGAAAGTGCCTGGCACATGGTAGTTACTCAAATATCTTTTGAATTAGTGCATTATTTTGATATTGAGAAAATATAATAGTTCATTTTCATTTAAAGAATCATATAGGTTGAGTTTCTAAATGTTACAAATCACCAGACTTTAAACATTCATGCTTACCTGATATTGTCTCGGACGATTATTGAAACTATTTAACTGGAAATCTTCTGAGCTCCTTATGCTGGATTGTTTACTGTGCCCAAACTGTAATTTGAAAAGAATCAGAAATAGATCCTTATTTAACTGTTTAAACAATGTGATATTTATTAGTTACATATGTGAGCTGATAAACAGTCTCATATACACAACACGATCTTATCTATAGGTAGAACACCATTTTAGCTTTGTTTACTATTCTGTCTTACAAGACACATCATAGAGCCTTTAGGTGTGTTCAGCCTCTCAGTGGCTATCAGAGGTTGTCTGAGGATTCTCCTAGACTTCGTGGCTGTCAATCATGTCGTCACAAGAATCATGCTTTAACCTTCCCGCAGATACATCCTTGGTAGAGGAAGAGGCAAACAGGTTGGGAAAGTGGTGGCAGTGATCCTGGAAACCCATTGATGAGGGATCAACAGGCCAGCATGATTGACTACACCATCCACACCTGCAGCAGAGTGATGTGCATCCTGAAGAAACACCAGGGTGGGGGGGTGGGTAGAGCTCATGCTTAGCATCCAGGAGGTCCCGGGTTCAATCCCCAGTATCCTCATTAAAAAAAAAAAAAAAAAAAAAAAAAAAGAACCAACACCCGGGTAAGACTTTGTTGTGGAACAGAATTCAGGTACCAAGAAAGCACTAATAAATCCATTTGAAATTTAGGATCTGTAGAGTATTCTATCTGGGCAGCACTTTTCAAGTAATATATTTTCTTGAAGAGGCAAATAACAAAGAATTAAAGCACTTTTCAAGAAAGCTGGTAAAGTACCATATGAACACTCTAGGAGCACGATTAAAAACTCTTTAAGGTATTTTCTAAAGGGAAAAATGGTTTTCCAAAGAAATAAGTAGGAGAAACGGAGCAAAACACAGCATCTCCAAATATGTATTTTGGGGGATGCACAACGTTTTCCAGGAGAAAAGAAACTTCAGGACTACATACCAAGTCAGCCAAGATTTATATCTCCCAGTGACATCTAAGTTGCTACAAGTAAAGCTCAATGAGATTGGGTTAAAATCCTTGACTTAACTTCAATGCGTTGACACTTTAAAAGGCCACACGCTGAATTAGAGTAGCTATGCACACGTACATCCATTAAACAGGTGTGAGCTGAGTGTCCTCTATATGTCATGCCTACCTGTGCTGGGCTCTGGGTACTTAATCCTCCACATAAATAATTATGATCTAGCTGAGTGATAGTAACAGGAAAAATATGGCAAGGCGGATGTGACTCATAGCAAACAACATACAGTCGTGAAGCTGTTGTTAAGATAGCATCCTTTTCTGTGGGCTTTTCCCTTTTTCTTTTACCTTCTCTAAAAGAGTCAGCAAAATGTATCTTTTACTTTATATTAACTTAAAAAAATTAAGATCAAATTATACAGTTGACCAAATTAGCCAGAGAGGCAGCTTGGGGTCTCCAGAAGAGCGCTTGACAGAAACCTGAAAATCCAAATCTGTCTCGGCCACAAGCTGGCTGCGTGTGGCTCACTAGGGGAGAGGCCGAAACTCTGATCTCTTCTGCCAATGAAGGGGCTCTTCTAGCTGACCTCTCTAGTCCTTCCAGTCCTACTGATTTATGAATTTGTGAGACCTCCATCATATTTTAATAATTTATGAATTTGATGCAACCTCCATCATATTTTAATAATATGGTTATTAATATTTATTTTAAATCATATAATTATTCCTTTATTTTTATAATGGTAGAGTTATTCCTGGCTTTCAAGCTCTGATTTATGCCTTAAGGACATCATTAAACACAATAACCAGAGTCAAGTCACTTTCATCTGCCAGTTTTTATGATAAATCATGGAGGGTGAGGGCAGGTTCAGAACTGGACAGAAAGGATCTAGGTAAAGGGAATCTTTGGGTGTCATGCCCACCCCTTCATGAACTCACAGCCTCATGGTTGTGAATCATGGTTGCAAATTGCATGGTTGCCCAATGTTTATGGCAGCACTAGTTACAGTAGCTAAGGCATGGAAACGGCCCAAATGTCCAATGCCAGACGACTGGATAAAGAAGATGTGGCATATTTATACAATAGAATACTACTCAGCCATAAAAAAAATAATAAAATAATGCCATTTGCAGCAACATGGATGGACCTGGAGTTTGTCATTCTAAGTGAAGTTAAAGCAGAAAGAGAAAGAAAAATGCCATGTGATATCACTTATATGTGGAATCTGAATCAAAAAGGACACAAATGAACTACTTATTATTCATACCATCTAGATGATTGATTTCTTGAATATGTGTAAGCACATTGGACTGTCCTTTATGATTGGATTACTGCATTCTGTTGATTCTTATTTTGTGGTTGGCTTTTAATTCCTTTGATAACTATGTAAGTTTAAAAAGCTAAAGCTCTAAATTGTTCTCAGAAACAATGAACAGTACATATATGTAAATTTTAAAATATGGGCAGCATATTGTATATATGTACTTACATGCAATATATTGCATATGTGCAGTCAAATTGTATCAATTTTACCTAATAAAACTGAAAAATGAAAAAAAAATGGCACGGTTGCAATTTGACATCTCCTTTCATTAGAGGCCACTAACACATCCAAATGGCGTTCATGAAAATAAGAAAGTGAAAAATTACACTTCTTTGGGATTTTTTTAGAGATGAATATGTGGACCTTAATACCTGATGTCTAAATCATCCCAAATTAAAGCCTCTCTACCACACACCATGCCTACGGCAATAATCCTTTAAAAAAAAAACTCACAGTAACACCACACAGGACTTTTTTCATTTGCTTTTTTCTAATTTAAGGCCTTTGGGTTTGTTATTCCCCGTTCCTGAAACACTCTTTTCCCAGCTCTCTGCCTGGCTGACTTGCTTTGCCCGATCCTCTGGATTTTTAGCTTAAAACAGAGCTTCTCACTCAGACGGCTTTCTCTGCCCACTCCATGAAAAGACAGATCTTGAGCAAGGGAGGCCTTCCTTGTGTATGCTCCACAACATGCTCCACGATTGACAATTATGTATTCATCCGCCTAGGCACCGCGGAAGGGGGCACTTTCTTAAGTTCAGCTTCGGGTCCCCAGGGCCAGCACTGCCCAACAGATGGCAAGTGCTCAAAAGTTGTTGGCTGGTGAACCGAAGGAAGGAGGAAGTGCACTTGGGTCACTAATGGAATTCGCTTGGTTTCTGGGCAGCTCGCTATACAAGACAGGCTATATAACCTGGAGTCATGAACCAGATGGTTGCAGCTCAACCACATGGTGAAGATATGTCTGAAACAGGGAGAATTGGTTTTAAGACCGGAGGCAGACATCTTGCAAACTAACACATTGGATGGCACAGAAGCTAACAGTGCCAGGAAAGCCAGAAAATGCTATTCTATTCATTTGAGAATGGGCATAATTGTGGGTTTTCCAGAGTGTGGCTCTCGAAGGGCCAATGATCGCAGCTACAGATTTAGCATAACACCCAGCTGCCCTTTGCATGCGCTCTGTGGGTAGAGTCCGGGGATTTCTCAGTTGCAACATTCTTTGACATTCTTGGCTGGGTAATTCTTTATTGTCGGGGGCTTCCGGTGCATTGTATCACGTTTTCCAGCCTCCCTGGCCTCTACTCCCCAGATGCCAATAACCGCTCCCCTCTCCAGTTGGGACCGCCAAAAATGTCTCCAGGTATTACCAGAGCCCTCTGGGCTGCTGGTAGTGGGGAGTCAAAATCACTCCTCCTTGGGAACCACTGGTCTGCTTAAATGGTGTATGATTAAAGACTTCTAAATTCATTTGGATCATTTTTATGTGAATAATTCTGCTCTAAATCTATATATGAATTTGGATGCAAATGCAGTATTTGTTCAGTAAAAATTTCCAATCAGTTTCTAACACATAGTAAATCTTCAACAAATACATGTTTAAAAATTGAATAATACAAAGAAACAGCAGGTAAGAAGAAACTTACCCAATGGTGCAAAGAAGCATTACTACCACTTGGTGGCAGAAAATTCTAATTTATATCTGTTTTGATGCACAGCTACTAAAATAGACTGGGAACTTGAGGGAATTCAGTTGACAATATGCACAGTGTCTAAACCTTAGTGATCTGGGCATTTATCGAGGGTTCTTACTGAATGTGTGATGCGATGGGAGTGGGGGAGGGTGCTTGCTGAGGGGAAGCAGGAGGGACTGGGTCTAAGCTTTGTTCCTGCCTCATGTGGAGATACACACTCCGATTCTGAATGAAGCACCTCTGATTCTTTTTTTTTTTTTTTAATACCTTCTGCCACATTTCCTGCACTCTTTTTGTTTTCTTTTCTCACTTCCTGCTAATTAGCTTGATTTTAGCATTTCTCATCTTGTAGCTTCACTGCAGTGTTAGAGGGATGCACACCTAACAACTTGTTTGTTCTTAATAAGAGGGACAAGCAATTCTCAGTCTTGGGAATTTATTATGCTGCTGGACGGAGCAACAGTTCTGGGCGTCTCCCACTCCCCATAAGCAGGGACTGGCCTGAGGCTGGGGTCAAAGCAGGGCACTGAACAGGCAGAGGCAATACGATGAGTCAGCAGGGGATGCACATGTGAAACGAAGCCACGTGGTACAGGACTCAGAGAAGCTCCTGTTTTGGAATCAAGCAGATGTGGATTTGAATTCTGGGTCTGCCATGTGGCTGAAATGGGACTTTGGGCAGGTCATTTCCCCTCTATTATCCTCAGGGTTCTCCTGTATAAAATAGGGAAAATAATATGACCTACCTCCCAGAGCTAATGCGGGGATTACAGAGCTGAGGTGTGTAGGATGCGGAGCTTGAGAGATAGTAGGTGTTCTCCGAGTGTCAACGGCTATTAGCATAAAATAGAAGGATAAATATCTACGCTGTGGCTTTAGGACAACTTCATGGTTAGGTTTAATCTGCTCTATTTTTTTTTTCTGGAGATACTTTGCTGAATATTACTTTTAACCGGTCCATGAGTAAGTCATTCTGGGAATGACCTTTTCCCTAAAGAGCACGGCCATGGAGGGGAAGCTGAGGGGACGTTCCAAGATGCAGCTGATCGAAATCCTTGAAGCAGCCTCTCTCTTGAAAGACATGAGCGGTACCTCCCCACGGCTGCCACAACAGTCACTCAAAAGGGTTCAGCTGACATTGGAATCCACATTCTCTTGATCCACCACCGGGATCAGACACCACAGGCTTAGTATAGCCCTTAGTTTGTTTCCATCTGGGATTGAAATACACTCTATCAGAAAGTGTAAAGTAATCCAAGCCTTGGTTAAAAGATATAAAATGTGTTTGTTGGATGATTGAAACAAATTTCAATTTTCTATGTGATTGAAGAAACCCCAAAGAAAATAAAGTCGTTTGACTAGAAAGATATTATAGTTTCTATTAGAAAGGGGGAAAAAAGGCATTTTGATTGCCCTTGAATTTTTCTCATATGTGTTCAGTGATTTACTGTCATCGTGTAGTCATCATACTTCCAACCCAAGTAGTTTCTTGCTGGAAACCTATAAAATCCAGCTCACCCTGACCTATTTGTGAAACATCTTTATTGGGTTATTTATAAGCAAATCACAAAATGAGCCACTTCTCAATAATGAGTACTTCACGTTTGTGTAAGAGTGTTTGTCATCTGCAAAGCATCGACTGAATCCTCATGACAATCTAGTGTGATGGGTTGTACCGTTTGATCATGCTCATTTTGTAGATGAGGAAGTGAAGGTTCAGAGAAGTTAAATGAATTGCGGATGGAGCAGAGATGGGATGAGATCCCCCTCTTCTGACTACTGAGTTCAGTGCCCTTACTAGATCGATACTGCATCGAGACTTAAGAGTATTCCTGTTTTGTTGGAGGAGGTAACATACTTAGCTTAAAAACAAAACCTAATAGCACCCTTCCTTGGCATTTGTGTCCCATGGGGTGACCCTGCAGCCCAGTTCTGGCTAATTAGATACAATAACAAGAATTGTTGGAAGGCGGGCGGTGGCAGACTCCGCTGGCTAGCGTGGCCCACTTTCCCTTGGCCCTACTCCCTCTTCAGGCCGGAAAAGTGGGTGTGACATCTGGAGGTGAAGCTGTCGTCTTGCCCCTGACGATGACAAAAACTCTAGGAGAATCAGAGATTCACCCCTGACAACGGTCCTGCACCGCCAGCTCTGGAGAGTTAAATGAGAGGGGGAGAAACAACTGCCTGGTTTACAACAGCATGATTTTGGGTTTGTTTGTTTGTTTGTTTAATGTGTAACTGAATGCAAGTCCTATCTGTACATTGCATTTCTCCTTATTAATTCACATATAATTTCCCTCAGCAACAAGCATTTATTGCACCCCTACTATGTGCCTGCTGCAAGAATGAAGCAAAAGTCCTCCTCATCGGGGATGCTGCCCCTCCAAACTGGGGAGCTCACGCAGCTGCACTCACTACAGTAGCCGCTGGATTCTCAGGGGGTCTTTTTTGACAGCTTCTTGATTACTGACAAGTAGGGAGGCTCTGCTAGGTGTGCATGGTCATCACTGGGCTGCCGAGAATTAAGTTAATTGTATCTCCATCAAGTCCCCAACAGACCCCTCTATTATTTCAATTTTTCCTTCTTTACATCACAACTCCTATATCCCGTCACCCATAAGTACCCCCCGATATGTGTTTAGTATCTGTCTTAAACATCCACATCATTCTTTTTGCTGATTAATTGGACATAGACTTAATTCCCCCCTCTCAATAACAGATTCTTTGAGTATTGTTAAAATACTTCTTTAATGTGTATACTGTTTCTTAAAATTGCTTCTGAACTTTTGTCCTTTTCTCTGAAAAGATAAGCCTGATTCCATGCGTGCCTTCGTTTTTTTTTTTTCGATCTTACCTGTTTTTTGTCAAGTGATAATTTTGAAAGGTCTTCGTGGCTTCCCAAAATTCCAAATTTCTTTTCTTCATTTCTCTTTTAAAGACAGAGAGTTAAATGAGTACAATCACCAACTGGACAATTGGAATAATAAAATGAATTTCACTCTTTCTTTACTCCATATTTTCAAAGCCATCTGGTCTAATTCTCCAGCAAGTTTCAATGAGAGAAACAGTCTTATTGGGGTCTTCCCTCTGGTGAGTACTTAGATATTTCCTTTGGACACTGAGTTGTCTCAGGATGTAGTTCTAATCACACCTGTAAATTACACTCTTAATAACATTAAGTGAGGGAAATTTTTGCCACTCAACCCACTGATTTCTGTAAGTTATACATTTGGGAGAGCATCAAAGATAGCATTTCCCCCCAAAATTCCTATACAAAATAACCATAATATATTTAAAGAGGTCTTTAGAATTCTCAAAGCACTTTTTACATATTTATCTGATCTGATCTTCAGGGTGTAGATGTAATTTTTATTCCCACTTTAGATTTGAGAAAATTGGAGCTCAGGGAGCTTAACTTGAGAATTTCAAGTAGTAATTAGCAAATACAGCAGAAATTAGGACGTTTCCTTTTTATTCAATGATAGAATCTTATAATTGCAAAGAAACTTTACAATCATTTGGCTCTGCTGCCCACCCAGTGTAGGAAAATCTATAAATTCCTAATGTAGGTCATTCCAGCATTTATTGATTACTTGCAATATTGGGGAGCTCACTACTTCATAAGACAACCTACCACTCTGTTGGGCAGATCTTGTTACACATTTGTTTTTACATAGAACTCAGATGGAACTATTTGCAACTTCTGCCCATTGCCTCTCTTCCTATTTTTGAAGGAAAAAAAGCCAATGTGTTTCCTTGTCAAAATTGGGAACTGTAAAGATACTCATTTTTTGCTCTTCAGTCGTCAATTTGCCTTTCTACAGATGAAGCAGCCAGCTCCTTCACTTCCCTTCACAGGACACCATATCCACACCTGTCCCCTTCCTGGCCCTCCTCCTCTGGAGGCATCTGGTCTCTCAGTGCCCCTCCTGGATGTAGAGTTCTCTACCCCGAAGACTCCCTTGCAGAGAGTAACCTCCCCACCCACATGCATTACCCACAGCATTCCACACGCTCTCAGTGAAATCCTCTGCACGGTTCTGAGCACACTGCGATCATTCTGCTCCCTCATCTGAGCACTTTTATGACTTCTTAAGATTACACTGCCTCATGGGATAAATGTTTCCAATGAGTACCTTAGATTTTTCTTTCTTGAACTACTTAATACCGAGCCTGGTGTCCCACATTACACGTGAGCGATTGATTTCAGAACTTTTCAGTGTACAAGTTACCTAAAAGTCTGAGAGTTTCCCCCAAGTCATAATCAGCTAGCTGTGTATACTGAAGGTGCAAAAAATTGAAGCTGTACAAATGGAGGTATATAAATATACCTGGCTGTATAAACTGAAGGTGAAGTGAGGGGCGTGTAGCCACAAGAGCAAAAATGGGGCCCAGAATAGCACTCCCTTTCAGTACCCACTCCGGATAATGATATATATTATTTCAGTTCTATTGCATGAATCTTTCTTATAGCTTTAAGTAGGAAATGTCCAGTGTGCACCTATTAAACGGACACAAGCCGAAGGCCTGCCCCTTTAGGTAAGTGACTAGGTACCTACTCCTATAGGCAAGTGACTCCGTTTGGGGATGGGTGGGCATGACGGATAACGCACTTCTTCTTTACAAAGGGGTGGGGTATGGTGGTTATAATGGTCTCCGCGTTAAAAAATACAATTTTAAATTATCAAGCCAAATCACCTTGTTCATTTCGGCATCCTCCTGGAAACCTTTTTTATGGCCCTGGAACAGCTCGGAAATCCACTTTTTAAGCCTCAGTAAGAGATAAAACAGGGACTTTGGACTTGGCACCAGGTTGAAGGGAACAGGAAGAGTTCTTCCCTCCTCAAAGTAGGAAAACCAAAGTTTGGCCCTTGCAAATTTCCATTCCACATCAGCATCGTCCTATACAGATAAACATGACAGTTTAGCAAGGAAACACGTGCACAGAATCACTGCGATGCTTCTAACACTGTGTGGCTGGATGGCAGTAATGATACCTACACACACTCTCAGACCCCAAAGCCTTCTCCAAGATTTTTTCAAAAATGTTAATGTACTACTCACACACTCTTTCCTACATCTGCCTAAATTTTTATCAAACTTAACAGAACTAAACATCTCAAAACTTGCATGTGTTTATAAACACACTGAAAGATATCAATGTATTTTCCTACATTCTGAAAGACACTCTGAACGATTATTCACTCTCTTATTCTGCAACAGATCACTACTTTGATTAATTTGGGACACCAAGATTTCTGGAATAAAAAATTTACACTATCACTCTTAATTTGAGAAAGGGTCAATTTTGGACATCACTCAAAAAAAGATTTGGAGAATAGTGGTAATCGTAAGCAATAATTTTTGAATAAAATGTAAATTTATGCTGATATAGCATTTCTAAAGTACTTTAAATCATAACAATAAATCACACACTTCTCCTCCATATACCTTATATCCCACCATACCCAGAGATGATGTATTTGAAAGCAAAGTGTTAAAATTTTCTAAAGCACTGAAGATAAAGTATATAAAAATTATAGATATTCTGTGCTCTAAAGTCTGCAAAGAAGTCAGTAATACCTGAAACTAACATTGTAAATTGCTTACATTTCAGTAAAAAATAAGAATTAAAAAAATTTCCAAAAAAAACCCTCATAGCACTATACAAAAAAAAGAAGTTATTTTTACAGTGTTAATTAAAAAAAAAAAAAGCATCTTTTAAAAACCCTAAAAAAAAAGAAGTGTATAAAAAGGGAAAGAACAGAGGGAAAGCAGTCTATATTGTCACCACCACTGCCGAGTTGATTCTTGGAACAGTTAAAACATGTAGGCATGTGGTATACAAACGTGTAGAGATTATACCTCAATTTCCTGGAATGAACTGTTGATCATTGCAATCAACATATTTAGCAGAACAATGACCATCGTAACATTGTACACTCCGTAAAGAACATAACCGATGTTTTCAATGAATTTGTGATTATAGTTGATGACTACTGATTTCACTTCAGAAAGTCCAAATATAGCCCAAAACAGTGTCTTAAAACTCTCCTCCACTCTGGGGAAAAAGAAGGCGAGAAGGGAAATGATAAAGTGTACAAATAAACGACAACGGTACTATAATAAAAGTGAGTTGATTTAGTGCCTTTGAAAATTAGTAGGTATTCATAAGCAAATTCTTTAATTCCCTGAATCTCGGTTTTCTTTTCTGTAAAATGGGTACAATAACTTTCTTTCTAGGATTGTTGCAGGATGAGGTAATAGTGTTTAGAGGAAGCACATAGCTCACTATCTGGCACATAATAAGCACTCAATAAATGCTGGCATAACTTCATAACCACAGATATTAACATTTAAATAATCCATAGCTTTGGCAATGGAAGTGTTAACTTTCTTAATAAAAATGATGCAATTTATTATTTGGGGGTTTCCTGCTCAACTATTTATTGGCTATTAGTGGTTTCCTTCCACTAATAGCCAATAAATAGATAATAATAGTACATGTCTTAAGATATCTTGAGGAAAATAGGACAATATAAACATAGCCAGTGTCACCAAAATCACTGACATGTCTTAGGAATTTTAATGTTTTAGGCGTAATCGTTGACCACAGCTAAGCCCCTCTGCTTAGCCTGGGTGGTTTCATTTCTCTGATAAACGGAACTTTACAGGACTATGCACAACAATAACGTATGCTTCGGCCAATATCTCTCATTGTAACACTGAATACCTAAAATCTGAGTGATCTTTTCCAAACACACTTTATAAAAAAATAGTGTGTCAGTGGTGAACATAAGTCAAAACTCTTGTCACTTTTGATAACTCGGATCTTCTCAATGATTAAGATCTGACAAACTGAATCAGGAGGCAGCCGTTCTCATAGCCAGCACCCCAGGGATCTCTAGTAAGCACGGCACAGCAGTGAGGGCACGGATGCTGGGGTCAGTGGACGGGGGACCATGTCCTGGGTTTTCTACGTACTAGCAGCCGTGCGACATTCAGCATGTCATTTAACTTTTTTGAACTTCGGTTTCCTCTTTTTTGTGTGTGTAACAGCAGTAATAAAAGGATGTGTGTGAGGTAGTTCCTGGCTCTAAAAATGTTAGGTATTATTACTTAATATTAAGAAGGTACCTATATTTTTTAGTTCTTCCAACTCATTTTAAAATCCACTCATTTTGATTAACTATTATATATAAGAATAAATGAAAAACAAGTTTATTCTGTATAGCACAGGGCACTATATTCAATATCTTGTAATAACCTTCAATGAAAAAGAAGATGAAAACAAATATATGTATATATATGTATGACTGGGGCACTATGTTGCACACCAGAAACTGATATATTGTAACTGACTATACTTCAATAAAGAATAAATTTAAAAAATCCATTTGTTTTGCCAAAGAGTAACTGGAGATGAAGTCTTTATCAAAACATTATTTATCCCATCGATACATATGAACACTCTTAAGCTAACATTTATTTAGTCTGCAGTTGCCATGATCAAAATATCTGAAAGCACATACGTTGTGAAGGCTTCATTTTGTTTTGCACCAATATAGTAGGAGTAGAGGTTGAACATTCCAATCATAAAGGCCACAAACACCATGATGAATATGACCATGAACTTGAAGATGTCTTTTACTGTTCTTCCAAGTGATATCTGCAGAGGTCCAAAGCTTTCATTTGCTGGTAAAATGTAAGCTATTCTGGAGAAACTTAAGACTACAGCAATTGCATAAAGACCTTCAGATATGATCTGAGGATCAGAGGGGTCCCACTTTATCCTGGCTAGGAAAAAGGAAAGACAAGAGTTACGGTGAGTTTATTTAAGTGTTTTAATTGGGTAACTTCTATTCTGGGGAAGAAATATAATTGCATTAGCAATCCTGGTCCTGATGGAAGTCTCTTAATTTAAAGGGCTTCTTTAAGTGTCAGGTGTACTTGAGCTTCAGAATTTCTTGAGAAAATGACCACCCTGGTTTGCTGGCAATTTTCCACAAGGGTATAGCATAATGGTTAAGAGTTCAAATTAGGGACTCAGTATATGTTAAAATTCGGTTATCTATCCATCTAGCTCTCCTTCTAAAATCAACTGGAAAAACTAGTACAAGTTATTTAACTTAGTTTTATTTTCTCATATTTATAAATAAGATAATACTGCTCCTACCTCTGTCACCTGTTGTAAGAATTCAGTTAAGTCAACATACATTCAGCGTTTAGAAAGTGCTTGGCACTAAATAAATGGTAGCATTTACTATTTAATCTTAAACTATAATAAAAAAAAAAAAGGCCCTAAATAAATGATATCATTATTTAGTCTTAAACTGTAATTACACTGTAATGTAATTTTGGGCTTGTGGACTACTTGTAGTTATTTAAACTTATTAAAGTAATTTATATCGGTCACTCAAGTCTATTTTTATCATAAAAATATAGTAATAATTCATTTATGAACTTTTCTAGCATTATTACATCAGGTCATCAAAAACCTAATTAAGAAACCATTATGAAGAAAAATACAAAGCAGTGCGTAAGAAAGAGGAAAAAATGTAATTATAAATTTGTATTTGCTTATTTTCTGAGAAGTGGAATTAGGAAAGGGTACAATAAACTAATAAAAGCAATTTCCTTTTTATAGTGCTTTGAAAATAATTATAATATATAAAGAGATAACTTTGACTTAAAAATTCTGTATGTTAAAAATATTTGTTATAAAATAATGGCTCTATTCCCTATGTGGTACAACACATTCTTGTACAAAAGCCCTCCATTATGCACTAAAACTTGCTAATTAAATATTAAAATAACACAAAAAATTGATAATAAAAAAGAAATCCCTATGTGACATAGTCAATAAGCCCACAGAGATGTCAACTGAATGATAACTAATGTCTTACTAGAGGATTCTAAGTAAGTATTCAATGGGAATCTATTTTCCTCACCCCAGATTTCTGCAAGGAGAGATTTCCTCCAAGCAAATAACTGATCCTATTTCTATCCACTAGTCACTTTCTTTCTGGGGAGGTGGCATGACTTTTCACTAAATGACTTTATTGCTAAATAGGAACAGATAATCATGCATATTTGCTTCAGCTCCGCTCTTCTCTTGAGAATTCTCCCCTGGTCCTCCATGGAGGAATCTCACGTGATCATATACTTGCTGCCACACCCCCATCTGGGGAGGACTGCCCTGTCCATGGCTGTCTGGAATTTGGAGGGTACGTCTGCCTAAGCCTAGGGTGCGATATTACCGAGCCCGAGGCTAACAGACTCAGAATTATGTCACCCACTCTGAACTTTGCCAGTATTAGAGGTGGTGATCTGGCCTCCGTGTTAGCTTCTGGTTTTATTTCTCATCTATTTGAGAGCTTGGGTGAGAAAAAGGAGTGTCATTTGTTGGTAGCCCTCCAGAGCCTCCAATAAGTCCCTTGGCGTTCATATAGTTTACATGCCTTAAATGGAAATGGTACTTAAATGCGTACTATCTTTAATAGACAAGAGGAAAAAAAATAAACCCAAGACATAAACAGGCATTCTTAATGGAGTTTGGTAGTTAGCCAACTGATCCCAGAGATAAAGCGAGATGATTTTTATGATTAAGAGAGGTTTCCAGACAGAAGAAAAATCAAGGGAAAAGGTAGAAAGGGTGCTTCCTCAGATAAACTCTGAAGAAACTGGAAACTAACCAATTACTCTGAGAACTGAGTAGTAACCAAACATGTACTTTTATCAGAAAATCTTGCATTTCATGAACTCATGTTGACTGTGTGCTGTAAACTCACCCAAATTGTAGTATTTCACGTTGTCTCCCAATGTGACCTTTGTCAAGTCCTTCAAAGTATCATTTGCATCAATGATGCTCTGTGCTCTGGAAGCATGCCAGAATGCCATGAATCTCGCAATGAATGATGCTGCAAAGATTGCCAACATACCAAAATCAAGCATATTCCACAACTCAAACAAGTACTCCTTGGGGCCTTGAGTCCAGATTTCTTTACATTCGGCCCATATCATGCCTGCATTGGAGAGAGGTTAAAATACCAATTCAGTTTTATACATAGTACTTAATATTTGCAAATCTCAAACTCCCCGTTAATACTTGCCTATCCCTTTTCCCCCTGGTAGCCGTAAGTTTGTTTACTATGTCTGTGAATCTGTTTCTATTTTGTAGATAAGTTCATTAGTGTCTTCTTTTTTCTTTTTTTTTTTTTGAAAATGAATATACGTATGTGTGTGTATGACTGAAACATTGTGCTGTACACGAGAAATTGACACACTGTAACTGACCATACTTCAATTTTTAAAAATCAATTCAATTTCATTCCAGCCTTAGCTCTTCAATAAAAGAAAACAAATTTGAAAGTTTTAAGCCTGACATTCAAAACTCTTCAAAATGTGGCTTCATCCCACCCATCCAGCCATAGCTCCCATGTCCCCACAAGTTCCACAGTCCGACAATATCAAGCAATTTGACAAAGTTCACCAGGAGCCTTCAAACAACAAACATGTTTTGATCCATTAATTCTGTACATTAAAAATATATTTAAAGGATGTTCATCATAGAATTATTTATAATAATCACCTACAAACATACCCATACTCATACACTCAAATAGAAGTATTCATGGCACTTCCACAGATTATGCAGCCATTTAATATGATATTTTAATTACCATGGGATAATGGACACAAGAATGTATCTCACAGGGCTCCAGGAATTTAATTGGCCATGGGTCTCAGCTACCATGTTCTGAAGACTTTTGCCACTTTTGCCCCAAGGGCAGGCTTCCTGTTTTGAGTCAATCCAGCATTGCATTTGCCTCCTTGGCAGTTCACACTGGACATTAAGTTAAAAGTGCTCCTTAGGACCTGTTCATGTGAGGTGTCAACCAGCATGTCTCCCCCTGACCCCCGCCTCTCCATGTTCTTGCCAAACTTCCTCTCATTGGTCTGAGCTCACCACTCAGCCTTGTTGAGATCTCTTGGAATGTCAATTCCATCATGCAGCCTTCCAACTTTCTGTCTACTGAAAATTACATAAATTTGCTTTTTGTGATGAGTAATGTCAGTCTTTTCCCTCAAGCCAACCGGCATCTGACCTAAGTAGGCCACTTCTTATTAATATTTCCAGAAGGTACAACAACCTTCTTTCAAGAATAACTTCAAAAAGAAAAATAAATATCAGTGTCAGAAATTGAACCAGGAGGCTAACATATGCCATAACATATGTCCCTTCTGAGTTGTTCATTGCTTTCCCTTTAAATGAACACTGTGAAATGACCTCTGAATATCAAATGCAAAGGCTATTGGGGCCAATAATTCCAAGGAAAATGCTTTTATTCATAAAATTAAAAGCTTATATTATAGGTTTAGCTTTCTAAGTGAAAAAAGAAAAACTTCTGGTCTTTATAATAACATATTAGTATGGTGAGAGTGTATTATATTTGATAAAGAATAAAATTAACATTCATTATATCTAATCCCATTACATAAAAGTTAATGCTTTCGAAGTTTAAACCTGAACTGAAGTCATATCTTGCTTAATATGTTTTCAGTAGGAACACCACTTCCATATAAGACCTATGAACTCTTCATGAAGAATTTAATAATAATCATAGTTGTCTGTAATTTATTAAACATTTCCTATGTGCCAAGCACTGTATTATGCACTTTGCACATATAACACATTAAAAAAACCCCCTATAACTATAGGCTCTTAGCTTGAGATAAAGGCAATGTCCAAATGATCATTCTTATTTTAAATCAAATATTCAATGTAAAATATAATTTATTTCTTATAGGTTTATGGTATAAGGTAAATGTCAATTAAATTTGAAAAGAACTAGGGGAAAATCAAATTCCTCTTCCCTTCTTTACCTAAGGTTTACTTCGGTGAGGCAATTGACACGTTAAGACACCATCTATATTTCTCCTCAGAACACATCCAGGAAATGAAGTGATTCAGAAGTTTTGAATAACTCTCAGTGCTGCTGAATTACCTCATACTCATTTAAAACGACCATATGGAATCCAGCAATCCCAACCTTGGACATACATCCAGAGGGAATTCAACTTTGAAAAGATACATGCACCCCAATGTTCACAGCAGCACTATATACAATAGCCGAGACATGGAAACAACCTAAGTGTCCATCGACAGATGGCTGGATAAAGAAGCTGTGGTATATTTATACAATGGAATACTAGTCAACCTTAAAAAAGAATTTAAAAAATCCATTTGCAGCAACATGGATGGATCTGGAGATCATTATTCTAAGTGAAGTAAGTCAGAAAGGGAAAGAAAAATACCATAAGATATCATTCATCTTAAAAAAAAAAAAAAAAGAAAGAAAGAAAGAAAAAAGAAGACACTAATGAACTTATCTACAAAACAGAAACAGACTCACAGACATAGTAAACAAACTTATGGCTACCAGGGGGAAAGAGGGTGGGAAGGGTTTATAAACTGGGAGTTCGAGACTTGTGAATACCAACTACTATATATAAAATAGATAAAAAATAAATTTTCCTGTATAGCATAGGGAACTATATTCAATATCTTGCAGTAACCTCTAATGAAAAAGAATATGAAAACAGTTATATGTATGTATATGTATGACTGAAACATTCTGCTGTATACCACAAACTGACATATTGTAACTGACTATACCTCAAAAAAACCCTAAAAAAAAATTAAATGATCATATGGTAATTTGTATAGTGCTTCATAATATTTTGAATGATCATCCTATCAGCCCCAGTATGAGGAAATCAAGAGGACATCCCCTGCCCTAGAAGTGACATAAAGCTGACAGCTGATGCTTCTCCAGGTCACTGGGGAGAACCACGCTTACAGACCCCCAACGGCTTTGTGTAGAGATTCCTTGAGCCCTCGCCCCTTAGCACTCTCCACATATCAACTCTGGGTGACTTCATGCACAGTCAGGGCCTTATGAGGATTGCCAACACTTTATCCACAGCCTGGCTTCTCCCGGGGCTCGCATTTTCTGTTATTGAGCGGACATCTTCACCTGGAAATCCCATGGGCGCTTCAAAGTCAGTAACAACCCAAACTTACCAGCTTTTCATCCTGCCAGGCTCAAGCATGATCTTCCCTCTACATTCTTCCTCTTAGAGAACTGCAGTCCCCACCTTGTAACCCAAGGCAGAACCCACAGCCCTCCCTTTCCACATGCAATATATCACCACGTTCTCTGAAGTGCATCCTTTAAGAAGCTCCCAAGTCCTTTCCCCCGTCCCCTGGGTTCTGGGCCTCCTGCTTGTCCTCACGGGGATCACTTCACTTGTCTCTCAGCCTTCAGGCTCACCCCTCCTCAAAGCCACCCTCCACCTCACAACTGCTGTGACCTTTCTAAAATGCAGCGGGTCACATCACCAGCAGCTAAAAGTCATCCTCTGGCATCTCACTGCCCTGACCTCCCATCGCCCACATCCACCAACGAGCCTGTGCTCCAGCTCGGCCTAACTCATAACATTGCAAGTGGACCTAATTCCACATCTTTGCAGCTAACATTTTGCATCCATGCCTCGCAGTGTCCTTACTCCCCACTAAACTCTCGGTCGGGTTAACATTTCCCAATCCTCAAAGCCTCAGGCTGAACATGCTGTCCAGGGAGGCCTCCTCTGTCCCTCCCTCATCCCACCCCACTGAGGTTTAGGTGCCAAAACTGTGTGTGTTCATAACACCCTCACAGCCCCTCAATTATAGTGTCTGCCACGTAGGTTTTCTTTACTGATTTACTTACTGATCAGCCCCCACTCCTCCCACGAGACTTAACTTCCTTGACCGTAAGGACTGGAATTCATTCACTTCAGTAAACTCATCACCTAACAAGGGCACTTTCCAAGGCAGCTGTTAGGTATTTAACAGCTACCGAATTTACTCATTCATAAATATCCAATAGAAAGATCTTTTTTATTTGCACTGTATTTAATGACAAGCCACATGGATGGCTGATTCTAAAGACAAACAGCCTAGTAATGAAGACTGTATTCCCTCTGCTTCACTAACTGTCTGGGAGACCTAAAGCAAATCACGTAACCCTCACGTTAATGCAGCAGTGTACACGTTATTATTATATTACAGACTAGAATGCCGAGGCACAAAGAGACTGCGTGATGTGATGTATGTAAACTGCCTTGAACAGCTCTTGGTACATAGCAGATGTTCGATAAATGTGAGTGGCTCCTACCTTCCGGTTCTATTAAATCTCAATATAAAATCATGTGGTTGTTTTTAAACTGGAAGTTACCGCCCTCCCAAAGTATGAAAGGCAGTTTTTCATCACTGGCAGGGTTTGATTAATACTATACTGTCCCTTTTCTTCCCAGGTTTTTCTTAGGGATCTAAAAAGCACGTGGCATGTGAGCAGACTGTGGCGTCGACAGTGAGCTCACGATAACTGAACTTTACAACCACAAAGCACGTCTTGTCTGTGTGGAGCACTGTATCCTGCTGTAAGCATTCGTTATCACTGATGGGTGAGGACAGTGTCGTTCAGTCCTACTGCGGAGGCTGCGAAAACAAATGACAGAAAAGCAGTCTTTACCTATTACCCAGGATATAATGAGCATCTCCATCCATGAGAAGCAGGATGTTTTCATCCTGAACAGCTGTTTTGCATTATCTGTGCTGGTTTCATTAGGAAGGAGTTTGGTGCCTTCAAATCTGTCAGCTGCATTCATGACTAGCAGTCCCAGAAAAATGGTGAAGGAGGCTGCGTGGGCCACAAACTTCATGAATGGTCCTCGCATTATCTTTGCCATCTGCCAAGACACACGCCAACAGGAAATCTTAGCTTTGTTTGGTATGCTTTGCAAAACACATGTGTATACACCAGAATAAACATCTGTACACTCCAATGTTCTGCTAAGATAATCATGCAGCTATAAAAGTTTCATCATATTACTCATCTACATATGCTGATATTCTGGACTGATAATTTAATAAATTAACTTTTTTACTTAATGACATTTAGGTTCTTAAAATATTATATATAATACTGATAAAATACTATTTTATTAATATAATCATGACAAAGGGCAGAGTACAGTATAACAGTTATTCATGAAAGGCAAACTAGTTTGGTGGGCACGACACACTGAGGAAGCAGCAATGAACATATTCAGTGGAGTCTCCCTTGCAGTGTATACACCCTGGGCTGATATTTGCCTTGCTTGCTGTCCCCGTGTGTATTTCACTGCCACAGGTGCAAGGCGGGCTTCACGTGATGCTGCTATGTGGGTGGTGATGTTGCAAATGGAGTAAAAGTCAAGCGACCCAAGGAGAGAACTCCCAGGCAAGGACAGGACAGCAGGGCAGTTCCCATCACGTCCTGATCAACGTCCTGGAATTACACTGGATTGAAAGTCTAACATTTTAGGTTCAGGTTCCAGTTTTATTCCCTCACTAGCTGACTGGCAATGAGTGAATTTCCTAAACGATGTGAAAATCAGAGTCTTTATGGAAAAGATGGAGACAGTGAAAGTCCTTGTGCGTCTATGGCACAGGATTCATTTCCACCTGAGACGCACGATTCCTAGCTGGGACAGCGGGTGGCTTGTGTCCAGGATGCGTCTCAAGGGCTCTGTGCATCACCTAAAATGGTAAACAAAACTCAGTATGTGTGCACAGGGATTCCTTCTTTGGAGAGGGCCCAAAGCTTTAGACAGCTTTTCAAATGAGTTTACTATTACAGAAAAATGTATAAATGAATAATAACACCACCAAAACTTAGCCAGTAGTTGTATGTGCTGAGTACTGCTCTAAGTGCTTTCCTCTGTTAATTTCATGAGATCATGACAATAACCCAAAGGAGTGGGTGTGACTAAAACGCCCATTTTACAGAAGAAGAATCTGAGGAAGTGAGGTCCAGAAACTTGCTTCAAGGTCACACAGCCCATCAGTCGTAGAGCTGGAATATGTACCCAGGCATACTTATTCAGAGTTAATGTTTCTATTTGGTTTACAAAACAATTTCATATTTTCTCATTAAAGTATGAAAATTCTTAGAGAAAAACTTTTCTAAGATTTAAAAAAGCTAAATGCTACCATGGAAGGAATACAGTCAAAGTTCTCTGTTCCTATAAACTTTATCTGTATGGTTTTCCAAATCATAGAAGTTAGAGCTAGAAGAAATCATACATAGTCCCTTCTCTCTTGATATTTAGAATCTCAGGCCAGGCAGAAGATCAGAGTGTGTGTGTGTGTGTGTGTGTGTGTGTGTGTGTGTGTGTGTGTCTTTATCTAAGTCAATCAATCTATCTAGTTTTAAGCCAATGGGTCCATTTAGTTAGATATATTGCAGAGCCAGTCCAAAGTTACAGTGTAAAAATTTGCAGTAAAAATGATGTCTAAAAATATACTTCCATGAGAATGCTCATTAGCTTAAATCAAAGAGTATTTTTTGTGTTTTTTTAAGATCCTGTTTAAAATAGAACTCTCAAATAATCAAGTGAAGATAAAGTTAAAACAAGCAGGAGACAAAGGTAGGTTTGATTTTCTTTTGCCTATCGTCCTCAGCTATCTTTTTTTTTAATATGGACTTAAAAAATGAACGTTAATGTGTATTTAATTTCTTTTTCCGTGGTATACCACATATACAATTTTAATTCTACATTGTTTTATATAAGATTTATTACAATCATGATTATGTAAGCATGTTTTATATGATTTATTTTAATCATGTTTTATACAAGGGTTAATCATGTATATAAGATTTACTTAATCCTTTATTGTAAGGTTCAATATCACCCTGGTGAATAAAGCTATTATTATAAATCTTAAACCAATTTTTAAAAATTCTCAAGTTTATTTGACTGCCGTAGAAAACTGGGATTGGGGCATTGCCTGTTGGTAGTGAAAACCATGGAAAACATTTACTCCCTGCCTTGCTCCAGACAGAATCAGAGGTGGACTTCAAAATACAAAATTACCAAAAAGTCAGGAGAGCACAAATTAACATAGGAGAAGAAGAAGAGAAAAGGCTGGGGACATAAAACGGGGTGAGAATAAAGCCACCCACATTACAGCGGCTCCAGCCTGAGGACTCTGGGACCCGAGCTGAGCCGTCTGGACGCGCCCAATGCCGAGGCTCAGTCATTCGGGGAAGGGGGTCTGATGGCCTCACTCCTGGCTTGGCGGCCTCCCTTCCTCACTAGGTCCCTGGCCCTGATGTAATATGACTCCTTTTTTGATTCAGAAGGGAGAGAAAATAATCAAACCAGGCCTTTTTGTGGCTGACTAAACGTTCTGGTTTAAAGAAAAAATTAAGCAAAAAACCAAGTAAACACAAAACCGGAAAACCAACAAAAAGCTGGTTGACAGGAAACCTAAATGGTGTGTTTGGATATTTGTATCTCCTCTTTCTTATTACAAATCACTGACAGTTGTTCTTCTCCTTAAACTAAGGGAGAGTCTAGCACCATTCAAGGGACTTTAGGAATCGAGGTGAGTTATTCATTTCAGTAAAATTTGTCATCTGTAATATTCTGTGATGCAAACAAGTTTCTAAAAAATAACCAAACAAAGTGAACAACTGATATACCTGGAAACGATTCAAGGTAAGCCCTGAAGGAAATACTTGCCTTTAAGCATTGTATAGCATATTCTTTTTAAGCATTCATGGATGATCAAATACTTAACTATTCAACACCAATAGTAACAGAAAAGGCTGAAGCTAGCTTAAGCCAAAATGATTTGAAATCACTCTATAACCTACTTTTATTGTAACGAGTATAAAACATATTTGGGTTATGATAGAAAAAGAGAACAAGTAAAAGACAAAAAGAATTTCTTCCAGAGAAGAGCAGACTTGAGGAAAGAAAACCAAATTTTACTTGTTTGTTTTCGGAGTGGGAGGTGATTAGGTTTCTTCACTGATTTCTGCTTGGAGGAGGTACTGGGGATTGAACCCGAGACCTCATGCGTGCTGAGCATGCGCTCTACCAATTGAGCGATACCCTTCCCCTGAAAACCACAATTGAAATAGAAGCAGGGACTCTGTCAAGGTGCATAAGCCAGCAATTTGATCTGGCTTAATTTTCGTGGATGCTTCGGAATTTTTTTTAATGTTTAAAATAGTATTTTAGATAAAAGCTGTATAGCTTGAGCAATCGCCCCCTATTTAAATAAAAATCAGTCTGGAAGCTGTAATGTTTACGTAAATTACCAAAGAAAAAAAACTGTAAAATAAATGTTATCATCATGTTTTTAAACACTAAATAATAATCAGTAAAGGAGATTTTAGACATAAGAAAAAAAAATACCTTGACAGTGTCCTTTTAATTTGATAATTTGCCTCAGTGTTCATAAACGAAGATGGAAAACAGATGCCAGAAAGAAACATGGCCGGGGAAGAAGAAATAGTGAAGGAAATTGGGTTAATTAGGATTCAATCAAAATTTAGGAAACGTGTAGCTCTAAGGAATATCAAAGATAGTCTGTCACAACACCAAGCACTCTGGAAGGCATTGCGCTTCTGAACTCCCTGCATATCGAGAAGGACAATTATTCACTTTTAGAAAAGATACTGCAATTTAACAGATCACAGAATAATAACAAAGATAATTCAGAAACCCTTCCTCCCACGTTTAATTCAGCTTAAATCTCTGCAGGCCCAGGAAATGTGAGTAGAAGCAGAACAGAGACTACACACATGGATGGAGCCTATGTTATAGTAAGGAGAATTAAAAAGTATTTTTTCCAAAGTGAAATCTGTCATTCCTACGAAAAAGGGAAGAAAAGAAAAATTTTAAGTTTCTAGAACAAAATCTAGGCGATAAATTTCTAATTCTAGTAAATGTCACTATTCTCACTTTATTTTCCTTCTTTGTATTTGATTTATAGGAGTGGGCTTTTGGCCTTATAAATTTAAGGGAAAAACTTCATGATGGTAGATTTTGGCCGTCATGAGAAAATACCCCATTTCCATCAGTTCCTAACACCAGCACTAGAAGTAATTATGAAGTTCCCACCATGTGAAAAAGGCTTTGCACCAGCTTTCTACTATAAACCACTTAAAAACATTTCTGTAAGGTTAAAGCACCAAATGTGTAACTACGTAATAAGAAGAAAATATGTTGGTAACAGTGATATATGCGTTTGCGCCCACATGTTACAAGTGTTTAAAAATGAGTCATGTGTTAAGAACAGCAACTGACTCAACTATCATATCTACACAGCATGTGACAGATGATCCAGCAGACATTTTAGCCACATAGCTTTAGAATGATTTCATTCTGTCAGAGTTAAAACTTCAACAGTTCCAGAAATGTGGCTTCAGAAACATGGAGACTAAGATTGTTGGCAATGTAAGGCACACAAATTTCCATGCAGGTTAACAAAATGGCAGAGCAACATTTTCCAAACTTGCTCTGTTGCACTGATGGAAGGCTACGTCCATTTGCACAAATTAATTTCACCAGTCTGGGCTGGTAGAGTTTGCTTACAAAAAACAAAACAAAACAAAAAACACAAAAGAAAAACCAGGCTGTCTTTGTTGTCGGGTTACAATGTATTCTGTCCCTAAAATAAATATTCTTCACTGAAACAAGCATTATATTAGTAATTGCACAATTGCCCTTCATTTATATTAAGATTTCTGTGGTCATATTAGCTAAAATAAATACAAAACAAAAACTTTCATCTCACATTTTGCCAGAGGAGGAATAACAAGAGGAAACATGTTCTTTTAGAATGTTATTTGAACTATCTGCACAATGCATAATATAACCTCATTAAAAACACAAAGATATATGCATAGGTGTGACTAGAGAGAAGACAAAAAGAAAACATACTAACTGAGGTTTTCTTTCACATATTAAGAGTGATGATGTTACAGGTTAATTTTCTCTTTCCACTTCTTTCTCTATGTCCTATAGCAAGTATGTGTTATTTTTGTAATATTCAAAACAAGAAGACCATTGAAACCCAACTCTGACTTCCCTGAAATTTTCATTTGGGAAACAGAATTTCCCCTGCTTCACCGGCTCTGATACAGACAACTAGATGTACTTCGCGGGAAGAACAGAGGTCCAGGCTTCCCAGACATACCTTGCTGCACGGAGCGAACCAGTAAATGAGAGCCAGGAAGGGCAGTCCGATGGCAACGGCGAGGACCACAAGGAACTTGACCGCCATGGTCTGCTGCCGCAAACCAGAGAGGTTCTCGTACCATATGGAGAGAAGCTGCTGTTGGCAGTTTGGATGAGCTACAAACTGGCAGGGGAGTGACAAAACATTTAACAGGGCGATTAAAGAAGGATTCAGCATATACTCTTTTCTTGTGCTCTAACATTTTGGTCTGTGCTTTCCCATGAAAAATATTGTTAGAATTAAATGACACAAAATGTCTGGGTGACGGGTATCAAGCAAGGTGGGAGAGGGTTCTCATAGGTATTACCTAAATTCAAAGGTTCCAGTTTATCAAACTTCCTTTATAAGCCTACTGGACTTTCTTTCAAAGGATAGAAGAATTTTAGAAATTTAGTATTATACAAAGATTCATCAGACTTTTATGATGACACGTTTTTCATCATCTAGAAAGAGCTATGTAACGGTTTTGCTAGTCCAGATGTCTAAATACTCTTTTTAAAAAAAAGTATACTCTTTTTTTTTTTGCACTGACCTAAAATGCTAAACTTACTATATACTAAATTCCCCTTTGCGTAGGGGTATGTCTTTCTGACGGCCTTTTCTATTCCGTTGATATCTCTTTTTATTCCTGTTACAGAAACTCTTTCAATAAGAAAACTTTGTAACTGAACTTTACTTTTCTTTTCCAGAAGTTTTTTATTCTCCCATATTTATTTTTTTACGAGTGAACCCTACATGAGACGGAGAGCAGCATTATTTTATCTACAAAGAGCAATAACCCAAAATAACAACTTGTAAAGAATATTAAAAGGTTAGACTCTTAAGGATGGTTAACTTTGAAGATAATTAAAACAAGACAATGCTTGTCTTCTCGGAATGGTAAGGTTTCATAACACCCATTGTGGCTGGAAGAAGCAAGCCCTCCCATACACTGTTGGCATCTGTATAAACAGGCACACCTTTTTTTGGAGGGAAATTTAGCAAATGTTTTGAAATAACAAAAGCCTAAAGAAAATAATAAACACCCTTAAATAGCAAACTGATTAAATGAACATAACAATGATACGCAGCTTTTGGAAAAAATCAAGTGGATGTTTATTTCCTGATATGTGAAGGTGTCCAAGATATAAACTTACGGAGAACAATGTAATATTGATTAACTACTCTCCATTAAGAATTAAGAAGATAGAAAAGGGGTGTGTCTATGTTGTTTTAAAGTTAACCACAAGCCTATATTTCTTTTATTATAAAACCGATCATTAAAAACTGATTTTTTAAGACATCTAAGAAAGCAGTCTGGGATGAGGGCATGGCGTGAAGACAGACTAAAAATATTCCACATATTAAGGTGCAGGAAATTCAAATGCACTAAAGAAGGAATTGAAGGCACTGGTCTGGGATTGGAATATATCAATACATGGGAAAATGGAGTTGAGTCTTAAATAATGATATTCCTATTCTATAACAAATGCCTTGCAGTTTGAACCCACAAAGTCATTTTTTTTTTCACAAAGTCATTTTTATATCATTCAGTAAAGGAAAGTGGCAGTCACCACATAAACCAGTCTAGATTTTAAAGACTGGCGTTTGGTGTAGCTTAAATGCCTCACAACCGGGCTCTTAGGATTTGTTAGAGGACCTGCCTGGTACAGCTGTTAATTAGAAAAACCCAGCTCAGTCTAATCATGCCAGCCCTTCATCCTTATTTAGCACCAATCAAAACTGAAATGATGTAAATGGGGCTTCATGCCTGACCTTACTTTTTTGACTTCGTACTTAATGGCAAGTTTCAGACGGCTGAGATTTGGCCGCCCGTGGTCTCCATCACTGTGGCGTGTCTCCACATCCCCATTCAGAATGGCCTCTACCTCTTCGGTATTTCTGCACAGATCGAGGAGTCCAACAACAAAATCTTTGCACTGCATGGACAGTTTTTTGTAGTCATTCTAGGAAGGACAAAGCAAAGCAAAAAACAGTAATACAGAATTAGTACACTTTACTATGCTATGCAGCAGAATTTATTGGTGACTCGATGGTCTATAGAGAAAACAAAAAGAAGGTCTATTTTAGGTTCTCTGTTCTTTTAACATGCTTTGAATGCTGTTCTGCTGAGTGATCTCTGAAATATCTTAGCACTGTAAAGATTTTCTTCATAGCCTAAAAGGAGCAATTTGTCTAAAGCATGACCAAAGTTACCAAAAAGTACCATACTGTGCCAGACTCACCTGTTGATTCAGGAGAAATATAAAGTAAGCAAAACCTTCCCACGGAATGGTTGTACTATTTTGCAAACATCGTATCTTTCGTGTTCATAACTTCATCAGCTGGGCACATAATATATACTTGCCAGATCTTTAGAAGACTTTGTAAATGGTGTTGGTAAACTTGAGAAACAAAGGACATTTGGAAAGGTTCCAGAAAAAAAGCAAACATATATCACTTGTCTATTGAATAAGTTGATTTTGAGGAACTTTATGTGCCAAACACAGGGTCCAAAAAATGAGATCTACTATAAGGCCTGCAAATTGAGTTTCTTCTCTTCAGAGAAAAGAAAGTTTAATGAAAATGCTTTCACTGTAATTTATTGCTGATGACCTAACAGTATTTAGAAAGTTCAGATCATATTTAAACACCTAAAACTCATTTTGAATTTATATACACCATGTATTCATATCTTCACTCAGGTCTTTCTAATATTTCCTTCCTCTTTATTCCCTTACGTTGAAATAAGGCTATTTATAACCCAATAATAATAAAGAAAACCAGCTAGAGCTTGTTGTATTGCAAGTGGATTATATTATCTTAATCTTCACCGTCTCTTGATCACTTAGGTTAAATAATATGTCCAAGATCATGCAGCCACTAAGTGTCAAAAAGAGGCTTTAAACCTAACCCTGTTTGGCTTGAAACCTTTTGCCTGTAAGAATCATGCCACTTTGTCTCTTCTTTGTAGAATGCTTTTCTGTTTTGATCTTTGAAGAACTAGGAGTCAAGCCAGGCAAATATTATTCCCATTTTGCACATCATCAAACTAAGATCCCCTGAGATCACAGCCTCAGTGGCAGAGTTTACTCTCAAAGCTAGTTTTGCAGATTTAGAATTAGTTGTCTCTTCCATCTTGAAGTGTGTTGTAGGATAAAAAGCTCCCTTGCAGTGATCAAGAGAGAAAACTGCGAGACAAATGTGAACAGCTCTGAACATGAGTCCATAAGATAATATTTGGGGGAGTCTATGTGGAAAATAGTTTCTTATTGGGTATGTGCAAAGTACCTGCTCGGGCTCCCACTGCAAATCAGGCCAGGTGACCTTTCAATAAAGTTTAGTAACTTCTTTATTTCTTTTGTTGATTTATATATGTATATATATTTTTATTGAAGTATAGTCAGTTTACTATATTGTGTCAATTTCCGGTGTCCAGCACAATGCTTCAGTCATACATATACATACATACATTTGCTTTCAGATTTTTTTCATTATAAGTTACTATAAGATATTGAACATAGCTCCCTGTGCTATACGGTAGAAATTTGTTATCTGTTTTATATATATTAGTTAGTATCTGCAAATCTCAAACTCCCAATTTATCCTTTCCCACCCCCTCCCCACCCTGGTGACCGTAAGTTTGTTTTCTGTGTCTGTGAGTCTGTTCCTCTTTTGTTAATAAGTTTGTCTCTTTTCTTAGATTTCACGTGTAAGTGATACCATATAGTTCAGTAACTTCTAAACAGGCTACACTTTGCTAAAATGCAGGTTCAAACAGATTCTACAAAAGCAAACTGATAAAAAAAATTATGTCTTAACTGAGAATGGCTCAAACTGCCTCTAAACAGGTGTCTGGTCAGATAGTATGGACAGGGTCACAAGGAAACAGATCTACGCCTTTCATGAAGTAGTCAGGTAAGGTCATGGGGAAGAACTGGGAAGCGTGGAATTGCACACGTGGCCCATGTCTACTCTCCTCCAGTACAGTGGTCAGGGAGCCTGGGCTTTTAGAGTTAGACACAGCTGTGAGCAGATTTTTCAGCCACGTGACTTTAGATAAGTTACAATCAGTCTGTGCGCTAAGTGCTGTCCTTGTTCTCACTTACCGATGACAAAACGGAGAGTCAGAGAGATTAAATGTGTGTTAAGGAAACACACACCAAAGTACATAGCATAGGGATGAGCAGCAAGCATCTGATAAACCATAATTTATTTATATCATCAAAGGCAAGATCGGCAAACAAGCCATTTCTTAACATTCATAAGAACCCATGGAGCTATGACAAAATATAATGCATCCAGCCTCTCTTGTATGTAGCACTCAATTCTGGATGAATTCCTAGTCCTCTTGGAGGCAAAAATGTAAGAGTCAAAACCAACGCTCCCGAGAATTCCAAAAAGGCTCAGGTGAAATTAGATATTTCAAAGAGAAGTATGATCCTTCAAGTGTGGGGTAACATTTTTTAGTGGAACCCATGTGGACTAAAAAAGCAAAGTACAGGAGCTCTGTGCTGTTTAATACGTTGACTTAAACAACTGTTTCCAATTCACTGCTAATTCTCAAGACATATGCCAAGCAAAAACAAAATAAAACAAAAACCAAAAATATCAATTAAAAAGAGAAAGAAAGAACAAGACTCTGCTTTTAGCAATGCATGCTTTTTTTCACCTTGGGAGTCCACCTACAAATATTTTCATATTTTAAGTTTTCTTAAATTAACATGTAAATTCACTTGAAATGAGACGTACATCAGAAATTGACATAAAATTCTAAACTGACTATACTTCAACTTTAAAAAAAAATGAGATGTTGGCAGTAGTTCATTGGCCAGATGTAGCACTGTGATTTTGGTTTTTTTGAAAGAAAAAGTGAAGCTGGCAGGTTGATTTAATTCTGCCTTTGGCTCACAGGCCGACACCATAAATATAATAAATTGGAAGTGGGTGTTCGCCTATTAACCTTTGAATTATAAAGAGATGACTGATAGTGGGTTAATAGAGCAGAGTTTAGAGAGTATAAGATATAAAAAGTTCCTGTAAAAATTACCCTTTCAAAGGGTCATCTTAGTTGGATTTACATAGTAGAAGATATGTTACGGTGTGTAATTTTAACCTCTAGCTCTTCTTTCTGTATCAAGAATGAGAATCTTTTTATATTAAGTCAACAGTGGAGGCCTCTGGACGGTCATGGGCATGTTTGGATATGGACCCTCAGGAAGACATAAAGGAACTAGAAAAGTTCAGCAAAACTACTTATGCAGACTGACAGGGAAGAGGCCAATCCCTGATGCACAGAGGTAATTTTAGGGTAATTAAAGGTAACATTGTTCATTACCCCAAACATTCTAACATACAAATACACTCGAAAAACAGTTTAGAGACAGAAGTCATAGGTCTACACTGAGATACGAAAAGGAAGTTCCAAATTTAGAAGAATGCCTTTGCAGAAAAACCATCTCTGGTACTGATCTCTTTGTCTTTACATTTATTCTTAGTCTCCAGTCAAGGAGAAGCCAGGCACTATGCTTGCTCTCTTTCGTCGGTATCAAAAACAAAGTTCTGGATTTTCTTTTCTTCTTTTTTTCTTTCCCATTGATTTGCCGTTTGAGGCCAAAATTCGGCTCAGCTCAGGCTTAAGTTTAAGGCGGCTGAAGTCTCATGCTAACAAAGCAAAAAAACTATTGATATAAATTCAGTATAAAATTTGAATTTGAATGGGTGAAAAACTTTTGAATATGGCTTCTCCCCATTCTCTTCAAAGATCTGCGGTTTCTCAGGCCTCATTCTGGTAATTCCATCTAATTGTTAGATTTCTCTGCTGTGGAGCCAGCTCTGTGTGGAGCCAGCTGATATGGGTAATAAGTACAATTTGTTTGGTTTAGAAGATTCAAGGCACAAGAGTAAAACTTTCAGAGAAACTCCTCTGTCTCTTATTAAAAAGGGTTAATACGAGAAGGAGAACTTGGGAGGAGCTCGGAGAAGCTATATGTTGGAGCTCACAAAATCTTTGTTAAAGTTCTCATTATCTGACTCTCACAAAACAAATCAGTTGCCTTCAAACAGAAATATGTGCAGACTTTCTAAAGGGCCATAGAACGTTGATAGTTTTAAAGGAATTAATTTCCAGACCCTCAACTGTCCAAAAACTAATTTCCTTGAAAACAGATCTTTTGCTCCTAGACAAAATAATTCCCCACTCTCACTCAGCCGTGCTGCAAACAATCAATCAGAGATTCACTTTTAACGATTAATCCAGGTACCATAGACCCTGAGGGACTTTCTATAGTCCCCTGCCCTAACAGACATTTCTGTTGAAGATGAAGTCGAATAATAAAAACAGAACATGTCAGTTCGTGTTGGGACATTCTGAATTTAGATGGATGGCTCAGTGTGGTTATAGGAACAATGATCATTTTTGTTTAATGTGCTTTGCTTCTTCATTTGCCAACAATTGTCAAAGAATGCATCCGTCTTGAATGAAGGGATGCCAAAGAAGGCATCAGGAGGGAGAAAAAAACAAACAACCCAATCCAAAAATGGGCAAAAGACCTAAACAAGCAATTCTCCAAGGAAGACATACAAATGATTAATAGGTACATGAAAAAATGCTCAGTATCACTAATTACCAGAGAAATGCAAACCAAAACTACAATGAGGTACCACCTCACACCAGTCAGAATGGCCGTCATTCAAAAATCCACAAATGACAAATGCTGGAGAGGCTGTGGAGAAAGGGGAACCCTCCTACACTGCTGGTGGGAATGCAGTTTGGTGCAGCCACTGTGGAAAACGGTATGGAGATTCCTCAAAAGACTAGGAACAGACTTACCGTATGACACAGGAATCCCACTCCTGGGCATGTATCCAGAAGGAACCCTACTTCAGGATGACACCTGCACCCCAATGTTCATAGCAGCACTATTACAATAGCCAATACATGGAAACAGCCTAAATGTCCATCAACGGATGACTGGATAAAGAAGAGATGGTATATTTACACAATGGAATACTATTCAGCCATAAAAACCAACAACATAATGCCGTTTGCAGCAACATGGATGTTCCTGGAGAATGTCATTCTAAGTGAAGTAAGCCAGAAAGAGAAAGAAAAATACCATATGAGATTGCTCATATGTGGAATCTAAAAAAAAAAAACCAAAACATAAATACAAAACAGAAACAGATTCATAGACATAGAATACAAACTTGTGGTTGCCAAGGGGGTGGGGGGGTGGGAAGGGACAGACTGGGATTTCAAAATGTAGAATAGATAAACAATATTATATGGTATAGGACAGGGAAATATATACAAGATCTTATGGTTGCTCACAGTGAAAAAAAAATGTGACAATGAATATATATATGTTCATGTATAACTGAAAAATTGTGCTCTACACTGGAATTTGACACAACATTGTAAAATGACTATAACTCAACAAAAAAATTTAAAAAAAAAGGCATCAGGAGGGAATACTGACTACAGAAGTCACTTTTCCACATATTTAAATGTGATTCTTTCAAAGTATTCTTAATACTCATCTCTTGGATGTATCATTAGCTTAAAAGAAAGACATCTCAAATGGGCAAAGCAGAAAAAGTTAGTGAAGAGGATTCTTTTTAATGTGACTTGGAGTCGTTTCCAGAACTCAAAATTTTCACAGGATATTAACTAAAACAAATGAGTAAAATTTTTATGTGATTTCTTTCAGATTCGGTATGGGTAATTCAGGAAGGCAGTTATCAAATCACATCAAGAAATATTTATTCCAACTGTCGTCATCGCCATTGTAATTTTATTCCATAAAATCTTTAATAAATCATATAACCTATTAACAAAAATGAAAATAATATTCTGGCTGTCATAGCAAGTTATTTTTAGCAGGACAGACTTTTCTCTTCCACTAAATACATAACAAAAGTGTGGACATGATTCATTCCACTAAAAATGCATTTCTAATAAGAACTGTCTGTCATATATTTAAATTTTGTTTTCCAAAATTTGTATGTATTTGTTATTTTGAACAATGATGTTCAATTTATGTAGTTTTATTCAAATGTACTGTTAATAAATGTAATGGTAACTCTTTCTAGAATATTTTGAATACCTAGAGCTGGATAATAACAGACAGTAAAACAAATTCTAAAATTTCATATGTACATATACATGTTGCGTATCTGTTATATAATGTGTGTGTGTATGTATATGAATATATAGAATACAGTGATTTATAACAGACCTTACAATAAAAATCTATTAAAATAGGAATCACATTTGTGGAGGAAATTGGACTGATAAGTTTCAGGAGAAAAGAAAAGATGTAGCTATTCTAAATGTTAAAGAAGGTTTTCACTTATCTTTTTAAATAGGTGATGGTGCACATAAAATCATAGCATTTAGAGGCCCCTAGGAAACGTTTGAAGGAGCAATTTAAGAGTTCTATTTTTAAATGTCAATATTTACACCATGCAGAAATTACATCTTTTAAAAATATTTAAACTGCACAAGAAAAATTTTAGATGCCGATTTTAAAATGTGCGACAAGCATAGAGTTTTCCAAATGTCTTTCAGGTGAAAAGGAAGTGAAAGAATTTGAAGACCATGAATTTGAAGAAAGAACTGATTGCCTGCAGCCAATCTCTCGGGTCCCTGTGAGGCAGCCCAGACCTCAGCTGGTGCAGCCTCTGTCGTCCTTGTTCCCTGAGACTCTAAGGGGCTTGACTACTAAAAAACAAGACTAGAAGGATCTGTGCTGGCGTGTTTGCAGTTGCAGTATTTATTTCTTGGCGGCAAAGTTAGGACTGATTTTTAAATTTTTCTTATATTTTTATATGATTATTTTCTAACATGCCTATACGCAGTTGACCCTCAAACAAAGTGGCAGTTAGGGGCACCAACACTCCACGCAGTCGAAAAACTATATGTAACTCAAGAGTGGGCCCTCAGTATCCACGGTTCCACATGCACGGATTCACCCAGCCTGGGGTCATGAGGTCCTGTAGTCCATACTTAGTGACAATAATCCACGTAAGTGAAACCGCACAGTTTAAACTGACGTTGTTCAAAGGTCAAATATATCATTTTACAGTAAGAAGAGAGAAGTTATTTCTGAAGGGTAGAGCAGCAGCCTTAGCAAGAAACCTCAGCAGAGACACCAGTCTCTCCAGCCCCATCAGGGCTCACCCTGCCGTGAGCTGAGGCTGGGCTGCTGGGAGCCGGTTTAGAGTCACAGGCAGCCCTGTGGGGGTGGGGGGTGTGGCTCCCCTGAGTTTACACACAAAGCCAAGCGCGGTTTCCTCATCTGAGGCTGTGCTGGTCTCCGTGGACCAAACTAGTCTGGAGCATAAAATACTTGTTTTGGTGCATCATGTCTGATGAGAAAGAAAACATTATGCTTTTTTATTTTGTCTTTGCCAAAGGCTTTAAACAAAATTAAAGTCAAGACATGGCCTCTCTCCTTGTGTCATCCAGCGATTTTTTTGAGTCATGTTTCTAATGAGAAAAACTGCTAATTGTCAAGTTCTAGGATGGACTTTTCAAAATATTTTTTAAACTGCTGCCCTCTTTTAACAGTAAACTAATTTCATATTTGAGATTGATTTTTAAAAGACAGTAAGAGTACACGGTATAGCACAGGGAAATATACACAAAATGTTATGACAACTCACAGAGAAAAAAATGTGACAATGAGTGTGTATATGTCCATGAATGACTGAAAAATTGTGCTGAACACTGGAATTTGACACAACATTGTAAAATGATTATAAATCAATAAAAAATGTTAAAAAAAAAGACAGTAAGAGTAACATACTATTAAAGAGATTCATGTTTTCAGAGAGGCTTATCTTTTCTCTGCCTTTAACCCTTCACAGAGGCAGGGCATTAAGCAAAGTGTGCACCCGTTGAGAGACTCTAGGTAACTGGTGAAGACAGTGGAACCACACAGGGAGAACATGAATGGAGAGAAATGATCTGTATACCTCACTCCTACGTGAGCTGACAAAAATGCGTGGTGAACATCAAGGACTGTCCGGATCCCTCAATCCCCGTAACCCTAAAGCACACCCTAAATGACAAGAATGCCCAGCAGAGCGTCGGTGGGGCGCACTGTAAGGCCGGTCAGATAACCTTGGACGGAGATTAGTCACATTGTGCAGTGCGTTCTGGGACCATGATGATTCTGGTTGGATGCGATTCATCTCAGTTTGGGCCCACCTACCCACTCCTCACTCCACAAGGTCATGCTTTATATTACAGTTACTACACTTTCCTCTCCTATTAGTTTACATACTAATCGAGGGCAAGATTACTGTCTGAAGTGTCTTTGCATTTTGTGCTCCATCTCCATCTCCATTCTCAACTCTCCTCTATACAGCATTTGGTACAAAACAGGGACTCAAAAGATGTAGACAAGTGAATGAAGGAACGGATAAAAAATGTCACAGTCTTCAGCAGCTTAGAGAGGTGCGTGAACAAGCAGGCAATAACAGAAATAGATACGTTGAAACCTAAGCAGTGACATTTCATCAAAATTAAATATCAGTTAAAAAAATAACCAGATTTCAAGGGGGAGGGTGTAGCTCAGTGGTAGAGTACATGTCTAGCATGCACAAGGTCCTGGGTTCAATCCCCAGTACCTCCATCAATAAAATAAATAAGTAAACCTAATTACCTCCTCCTGCCAAAAAAAAAAAAAAATTGTGGACAAAAATAATCAGATTTCAAAGAGACTTCTCTCATTTAAAGATGGCATAGTTCTCAAAAGAATGTGACAATGAATATATGTATGTTCATGTATAACTGAAAAATTGCGCTCTACATTGGAATTTGACACAACATTGTAAACTGACTATAACTCAATTAAAAAAAAAAAAAGATGGCATAGTTCTCTGACTCCCTAAGTCCTGGGAGTAAAGAAGTAGGAAAGAAGGAGACAGGGTTGTAAGAGATCATTTGCTGCCAGGGAGGTAGGGAAAGCAGGGTCCTCTGACCTGGGAGCCGCTGGAGGGTTCCAGCCACCACGTACCTTCCTCTCCCTGCCTGGATGGACAGGAGCCGAAGATAGACGGACATATGACCTACAATGCTGGGGGTTAACAGGGTTCCTTCAGTGACACAGGTGCTGAGAAACTGCACAGGAGAGACCCCCAAAGTGTGGAGTGTGGAGACATGCTTTCTCACAGCATATAGAATAGAGAAAATAAAACTAACATTTATCTTTGCAAAACACTGTATTTGATGAATCAGGCCTGATTCCAAGCGGTGTGTAGACGGGTAAAGGGGGAAAAGCACACTCTAAACAACAAGAATGTCCAGCAGAACGTGGGGAGCACTGTGAGGCGGGTCGGATAACCTGGGGACGGAGTTTAGAAGGGCCCACGCATGCGTGCAGGTGGGCGTGGATGACTCTGGACTAGGAAACCTTCATCCTCTCCAAATGTGGCAGAAATCACGCAGACAATGGCAGCATCTGACACCGTCTGTCTCCACTGAGCTTTTATTCAGAGACTGCTCAAAGTGCCCTCTCAGTGACTACTTCCTTCATCTCTACAAGCTTTTGCTTTGGCTGTTACCTTGACCTAAAATCTCTCTTCCCTCAATGCCTGCCTTCCCAAATCTTACTCATTCTGTCATATACAGCCGAGATGCCCTCTTACACGTAACTTCCCAGAAACCTAATCTGAATTAAATATCGCTTCCTCTGCACATTGCCTCTGGCCCTCCCTAGTAGTTCCATTTTCTCTTCATACCATGTTTATTAACACATGCACCTGTCTCTCAAGTCAAACTGTGACTTGCTTTATCTTATCCATCTTTCTGACCTCTCTGAGGCATATCACCATGCTCTGATGATAGAAACAGAGAAGACCTGGCTTGTAAGAGTGCAGCGTACCTGGGAACCCGATCCCAGCTCTGTCGTTTACCACTTGATCTTGGACCTTTCTATACGTCCATTTCTCCATCTGAAAAGGCACTAAGATCTTCTCAAGGTTGCCATAAGTAGCAGGCATAATAAAGGTACAATTCCTAGGATATAGTAGATCATCTCCAAGTGGTACTGATCACAGCTTTTATAATGTATAATTGTACTAAAGGGCCGGTTGAAAGAAACATATAAAATTACCCACTGTCTATGATACCTAACGCAGTGTGACCATGCAGTGGGAGCCTGTGAGTGCACCTTGACCTTGACTTGCAAGGGTGAAGCCCCGATGGGTAGAGGCTTACCTTGAACTCCTTCTCAATGTTGGCCAGCACGGCCAGCTCATTGCTGAGCTCTAACGCTGTCATGACGGGATCTTCACTGGACAGGGACAGGTAGGCTGGGCTGGCCAGGCCCTTGTAGGCATTAATTCTGGACCTCGAGTGGCTAAAGGAGTCGTGCTTCTGTTTCTGGTTGCACTCACTGCACTTGCAGAAATAGTCATGGGGCCGTTCAATCCGAGCGCCCTTCCGCAGGAGGGTGTGCACGATCTCGTATTCCTGGCAGTGGGCGGCCAGGATGATTGGGGTCACGTCGTGGGAGAAGCGGGTTCCATCTTCATCATAGGCGTAAAAGTCATCCTGCTGCAGTTCAGACTGACTCGGGCTGGTGGCTAGCCGCTTGCCCTCAGCAAAAGCCGGGTGACTGAGAATGGCTTCCACAATGCGAACATAACCTTTACTAATAGCCAAAAGCAAGGCATCCCCAACACGAGAGAGATTTTCTTTTTTGAGAAGAAGTTCTGTGATTTCCAGATGCTCGTTGGCCACCGCCAGCTGCAGGGCATTCTGGCCCATGTAATCCACACAGTTGACATTGAGGGAGAGGCATTCTTCTAACATCTTCCTTACCACGGGGATGTTGCCGTATTCCGCTGCATCTAGAAAGCGTTCCTCTTCAATAGATAGGCTTGTTGAGTGATCATTAAACATGTACGCTGGTCCTCGGTTAGCTAGCCTTCTCCCCTTCTCACGGGGAACCGTCTGCCGCCGGTGGGCCAGTCTATTGTCAGTGCCCCGGCTGTAACAAAATAGAAAGATTGTGAACAAATCGTATTAAGAGCATTTCAGTGTGCCAAATGAACTGCCAGTCATCTAATGCAAGCCTCAAGTATATTAGATGCTGTCTCTAGTCTCCTCATCTCTAGACCAGCTATAATACAAATGAGGATGCATTTATCTGTTAATGGATTCCAAGAACTTCTCCTTTAAGAAACCCAAGCACTTTGCAGATTTTAGCATTTTCCTTTGGGATGGAGACTCCTGCAATTCCCCTAATCTCTCTGTGCCATCACAGAGGGATTAACATGTATTTTTCTTCGAAGTGAAGTAAGCCAGAAAGAGAAAGAAAAATACCATATGAGATCACTCATATGTGGAATCTAAAAAAAAAAAGAACATAAATACAAAACAGAAACAGACTCATAGACAGAATACAAACTTGTGGTTGCCAAGGTGGGGGGTGATGGGAAGGGATAGACTGGGAGTTCAAAACTTATAGATACTGACGGGCATATGTAGAATAGATAAACAGTATTACATGGTATAGCACAGGGAAATATATACAAGGTCTAGTGGTAGCTCACAGCGAAAAAAATGTGACAATGAATATATGTATGTTCATGTATGACTGAAAAATTGTGCTCTACACTGGAATTTGACACAACATTACAAAAATGACTGTAACTCAATAAAAATGTTTAAAAAATAAAGTAAATTAAAAAATAAAAAATAAAAAACAGTTACCATGACAAAAAACAAAAAACCCATCTATTTTTCAATTGCAGAAGGCATAGCTGTAAGAAAGATCCATCATTAGTCACTATGATGACATCGAGTGTAAAAGTATAAAAAACAAGTAGAGAAAATAGCAAATCCATTCAAATCAACACATATTTACTGAATCCCTCGTATTCCAAGGTCAGGCATTATATAAGGCCAAGAAAAAGCAATGGTAAAAACAAAAGAAAAATATTTTTATATGGTATGTTACATCTTTATAACTCTTGTAGTCCAAAGGGAAAAATGGGCATTTAGCACATTACCTTATCAGCTGTTCAATTGCCATGATAAACCTATAGCAGGGGCATCTAAACTACCTTCCCGGAGAAAGTGATGTGATGAAGGTGGAAGGACAGTAGGAATCAGGTGAGAGTGTGACAGTGTGTTGGGGAGAGTGGGATGGACTCAGGTGCAGGTGGAGAGCTTTTTCCAGCACAGGGATCGACTAAATGCTACGGCATAGGTTTCATCAACAGGGACAATTAATGGACTGGACTCTACCAGGCATTGTTCTAAAAATCACTGGAAACTTGAGAAAGCTGTGATTCAACTAGTAAGTGGGAAGGAATGAGTCTGTGATGGAGATTGTGGTCAAAGAGGTGGTCAGGCTTCAATGCTGGCTTTCAGTCTGTGGTAAGAGTGATTCCTCCCCTGATCAAAATGCTGCCATGAGGATGTTTCTCCTTATTGAGTCATAACTTTATGTCTTAAGGTCTTTTCGAGCTTGAAGGGCTGAAGCTTTGTCACTATCACTAACCAGAAACCCAAGGAGGACAAGTTCCTGCAGAACACGGAAGAGCCAGGTTACAAAGGGAGCCTGAAAAGAAGAAAGGTGTGACTGATGATGGATGCGATAGATGCTTCCTTTCTTTATAAAAGTTCTAAAAGTCACCCCTGTTTAAAGACTGTCACAAATTTCCCAGAATAAAGAGAATTTAAATAGACCCAAACACCCTTAAGCCATCTTCCCTTCCAATGGAGCCATGCCTTGAGAACCTTTCTTTCCACACTGACCCTTATTCATCCTGATAACAAATCTCTGGGCAGTGTTGACCATAGCAGTGGGATGCCCAAAGAAGTTAGCAAAGTGTGAGCAACCCAGAGGTAGGCTGTGGCTCCCTAAGGAGGTGAAGAGTACGCTGCCATATTCACAACTTTTTTTTGTAGATTTTCCTTCAACAGTGAACCCTTTAGCCAATCACAGCCTCTTCAGAACTAACTAGGCTGATGTTTTACTGAAGAGCTAACTTTGTAAATTAAACAAATGACATCAACGGCCATAGCCAAACATACGCTACAATAATAATAATAATAATAATAATAATAATAAAAATTCTGAGATATATGTTTAAATACTGTATATGTAACTTTTATTAAGTAATAAGGAAATGACGTCTACATCTATTTTGTTGTCTATGGCTATTGCTTTGTTTCCAATTCTATTTTTAATTTTATCCAAGTTACACATGCATATGTTTTAAAGACTCTAAAAGCTTGTTACAAAAGAAAGCAACACCTTGTTCTGTATTTTCCCCGTATCCTGATCCCCAGAGGCAATGTGTCTCAACTATTTTAGCTGATTACTTTATCATTTAAATCTTTATACCCATATAGCTTGGTAACACTCTTATTTTTTTTTTATTTTCCAGATTTGGTATTTCCTACAGACTTCTTGTTATGAAAGTTGAGTATCTAGCTCACTTTTGTAGTCTGCCACCTACCTTCACACCTCTCCCTCTCTCTCACACAACAGACACACACACACACACACACATGCTTCATGGTCCCTTGTCATTCCAGTACAGTTATATCATGACTTTTGTTAGGTAGCTGTTTACACTGACAGTGTAGGTGCTAATGACATGTAGTATATAAGAGACAATGGTGTCTTTTTTGGGATGGCTTCCCTGTGTCATAAAACCCAGTACTTAAAAATCCTCTTTCTGTATTCATATGCTATGTAATTAAAACGTTCAACAAAACTCTCTCCTCCTTTAATATAAATCCACTTTTAGTACATTCAACATACTATGTGTTTTTTTCCATTTTAGTTTCTATTTTTGTATATGTATATATATATATTTATTGAAATATAGTAAGTTTGCAACGTGTCAATTTCTGGTGTAGAGCATAATGCTTCAGTCATACATGAACATACATGTATTTGTTTTTATATTCTTTTTCACCATCAGTTTCTACAAGATATTGAGTATAGTTCCTGGTGCTGTACAGTATGAACTTGTTGTTGAAGAATCTCTTCATGACCTTCTGATCTGTTCATCTGGACCAGTTGCTGTCCAGACGTGGTGACAGTACATTGTCTTTGAATCTTCCAGCGTCATTCCAAGGATGCTGTTTGCTTTGCTTTTGTGTTGAGTTCCTTATTTTCTGTATCCCATCTCCTTCCTTAGTTTACCCCTGGAGGGTGGAGCACATCCTCTAGTAGCTGACTGAGGAAACAGGCGTAGGGAGTAAATTTCTTGAAATACTGCATGTCTAAAGAGGACTTTGTCCTATCGCCAAACTTCACTGGTTGCTGGGTGGGTAGAGAATTCTAGGCTGAAAATAAGTGTGAAAGCCTTGTTCTCTGAGGTTCTTGTTTCTGTTAGTTGTTATCAAGGAGTAGGATTCTGGAAATTCTCTTTGTCTCTGGTGCCCTGCAATTACATGATTTTTTTTAATTGAAGGAATCTCTTTCCCTCTATCATTCTGGATACTCGATAAATCTCTTAATGTGGAAAAATATGTCCTTCTTTCCTGAGAAAGATTTTTGGCTTTTTTCTTTCGCTGATAATTTTGTTTCCTGCTTACAGTGTTCCTTGTGTTTGTTAATGCCTTATTTTTTTTTTTTTTTGATGCTGGCCATTCTGGAATTATCTTTAAATTTTCTTATCTTTTCTCTCATTTCCAATTATTTACCTTTTTGCATTATATTCTGAGATATTTCTTCAATTTTATCCTCTGGCATAGCTTTTGAAAAAATTTTCCTGCTATTACACTTTTAATTTTTAAAACATTTTTTGTTCTTCAAATTCTTTTTATAATATCTTTTCTGCTTTCAAAGACACAATATTTTATCTAATTCTGGGGACACGAGTGATAAAAACTCTACACAGCTTAGAACATTTCAGAGAATTTACTCCTAAATTGGTTTTTAAATTTTAAAAATATTTTTATTTTTCATGCCTGTGTTATATTTTATATTAACGTTTTTCCTCAAATAACTAGTGATCCTTAGTAGATATTCCTTTCCTTTAAAAAAAATAAATATTACTTCTACTGTCTTTCCAAAAAGCATGTAATTTTCTTTTATAAGAATCTGCCAGAATCTAATGTTGATTTTGGCAAAAGGTGACTTTTGATTTAGAGGTGAGTTTCCACAAGAGCAGCTTTATTTCAGAGTTAACAGGATGGATGACATGGAAGAGACAAGAGGTCGCCAAGATTCGCTGCAGTAACAATCATCTATCATCTTCCTTCTGAAATTCTGAACCCTCATCCCTTTTCTCTGTCACTTTTCTGGCTTCTAATAACCTCGTTAGCCTCCCACTTCCTCTCTTGTCTTCTGCATCTATTACTTTCCACAGTTCCTGTTGTGGACAAGAGGAAGCTCAAAGATGAGGGGGAGGGGAAGCACCTGCTGAAGGTGGAAAATGCTTTGAAAAAGAACAACTACAAAATTAAAGGAGAAAAGAGTGAGGGTTAGGGGATTTATCAAAGTGAGAGGAAATTACTGGGAGTGGAACTATTTCTGTGTAACTAAAAAAAAAAAAAAAAAAAAGACAAAATTGACACAAAATACTACCAATTTACCAAAAGACCAAGAACCAAGCCCATTTTCATTTTTTTTCTTCCCTAAGATTGGGAGATGCGATTTGTCCAGTCTGTTTCACGGAATTATTTCTAGGGTCAATTGAAATTATAAATGTGGAAAGCACTTACATTTGGATTTCATTTTTACAGCCACAGGAACATACACTTACATGAAGAAGAAGGACACTGACTTTATCATAATTTTTCACTTAGAAGACCCATGCAAAGCCAAGGACTGCAGTAATAATGGTTGTAACTGGGTTTTGTCTTTTTATAGAAGGAAAAAAATTATAATTAGTAACTTTACTCATATCTCAGTTTTTAATCTAGTGTCCAATGTTTAATTTTTTCCTGTAACACTTCTAAACTTACAGTGAGATCAGATAAGCCTGAGTCATGACATCTTTAATTCTAGTATTTTAAAATAATGATTTATGATTTCAATGCTATTAATTTGAATAATGGCAAGTTCTAGCCTGTCAAGCCACTAATCCTAAGGACATATCTTGTTTCCTTCTAAACTGTTATGGCTTCTATACCTATGACTTCCATCCTTCTGAAGAAACAGCAATTTCCAGAGAAAAGGCTTTCTTAAGTTTTAAAGCTTCTCCTATCTCTGTCATTGCTGCTACAAATCTTAAATGATATGCAATGACATAAATTTAAGACAAATTTTTATAAAAAGGCCTGGGTTGTCATCATCTCTCTAGCACTCTGTCAACAGGAAAGCTGGATACGGACTGTTTACAGAGACATTTAAGGTGGCTTTAGGAGGATAAGTATTCCACGCGAGGTGCTGGCCATACTCCTTGCGTGAGGAGTGAGATTCAGGGAAATCTGCTTGCCCGTTGACAGAACACATATACGCTTTGCTGTCTCCAAAGAAGCAACGAAAGGCTCTACGTACAGTATTTGGTCACAAGTCATGCTGCTTAATCCCTGACTTTCAACTACAAAGCAAAATGTGTAAAACTACTTTTTAAATGACAAACATTTGAAGCCGTTCAAGAAAGATAACTAGATGTTGTCAGATCATATTACCACCCTGAGAGGGGATTTTACGAAGCTGCATTGTAGAACTGTTCGTTAACAGCAGATGTCACCTAGAAAAATCCTCTCCCAGAACAAGGCACAACAGCCCCAAGCACCGTGTCAACAAAAGAGACGTTTTCATTCCAAATACCAGGCCCCCATTAGCAAAGCTGGCTCATCTAGTTAAGGAAAATATTGATTAAGAATTTTTCCTCATCCCCTTGGCCATAGTGGCTGTGGCTGAATGTTTAGTAACCTGCATTTTCACGTCTGCATTTTCACAATCTGTTTTACACAATACACACAAGTACCAGTCCTAGAAAGAGTGTAACTAGCCACTCCCCCCATGGCACCCAAATACTGACTAGGTCATGAAAACAACGGTTTTCACATACCTCATTTTTCCTGATTCTTTTTGCTGATGAAGTAGTGCCTGCTGCCCCAGATACTGAGAGCAGGAATAATGCATCTCTATTGAAAATGCCAGCAACACATATTGGCTTCTGAGTCGAATGAACTTGAGGCCAGAGCATATGCAGTAATTTCCTCTACATCCTGTTCAAATATGATGCACTTTTGTCAAAGGGAACTGCTCCTATACAAACGAAGCTCCATATTAAGTATCTAGCTTCACTTTTTTTTTTTTTTGCTTCCCAAACCCTTGAAATATTTAAATAAAGCACAATTCCACTAAAGCAGGAGTGTTGAAAACATAAATGGCACACAACTATTCCACACGGCATGGAAGAGCCACAGAGCAGACTTACAGATTCATCCTAGGAAGATGAAAATAAAGAAAATTCCAGAGTGTGTATTTTACTACATGCACAATTATCCATGGAGAAAATTAGATTTGGATATTTAGAGATTAACCAACAAAACAACTAGCAATTTTGCTTACTACTTTAGAGGATGAATGATAAAAAGTAATTTTATTCTAATTTTATGACAACGACAGTGTTTCTACTCAACTTTCTCTGCCCACACACCCTTGGTCCTTCCTCTGGGTTAGGGAGCAATAAACAGTTAGAGTAGATGTCCTTCTTCCTCCCAGGAGAGCAAGAACTGCTTTGCCTTATTCACCACTGGATCCCCAGTGTTTAGGAGAAAGGCACACCCCAACACTGCAGACACAACCATCAAATGCATGAGTCCTTCTTATTAAAGGAATGAAAATCAAAGCCTGTTCATTCCCTAAGAAGCCAACAGCAAACCACTATGATACATAAAAAAGGAACACAACTTAAAGATTGAACCACAATGTGTCCTATAGTACATGTAACAGTTTGTATTCATTCAAATAAGAAGCAAGCCAAATAGGCAATGAAGGAAGCCGAAATGCTCTATTTTAAATGGCATCCTAGTAACTTGTTCAGAAGTGGAGATTTTCTTTCCTAAGGGCAGCACTAATACTCTTTCCCATCTATTGGTTTCTCTGTCTATCCTTGACACCGCACATGGAGCATAACCACCCATCTTCACAATGCATTACCAAATCCCCTTAACATCCAGATTGTTTTTCAAGATAACAATTCTTTATTTTGATTCAATCAGCTTCGATTTTCCCCACGGACTCCTCACATTTCATCAAATTCTAACTTTTGATCTGATCAGTCACACTACATCGCACCACCGCCTTATCACTCTGAGAAGCAAAACGAAAGAAGACTGAACTTTCAGTTGGGAGCCAGCAAAAGTGTGACTGAAAAATGTCTTGTGCATGTTACATATTTTTTGTTTGTTTTTTTTTTATCGCCAATTGATAATCTTGTCTGTATAAATTAGAAGCCCACCTATGTGAGAGAATTTTGAAAACATGAGTCAATAATGGATAAATACGTTATAGAAACTTAATTTTTTATAAAACAACTAGGTCTGAAATGTCACTGTTTCTTTTCAGCCTCCAGTTGGTGGTTTAATTTATTTCACGTGTCTTGTTTTCCTTCTTTGCGATGCTCCTTGGCAGCTCTCTGGGCACACGCATTTACTTTGATCTATTTTGATAGAGTACTCTTGGGAGTATTAAGAAGTTTATGTGTAATATAAGGGAAACATATCCCAATTATCTGATCAAAGAAAGAGGTTTAAACCTTCTGCTTCTATTATCAGTAGCTACTGTGGTCCTATGTATTACACAAGCATGTTTCCCATTCCACAAATAACTTCTGTATAAGACAGATTCCAGGTGGGAAAAAGATCATCTAATTTGGGTAATTAGAGGACTTTAATGAGGAGACCTTACGGATGTGCTGGCAGGACTTAGGGAAATCCAGCATGGCGCCATGCAGTGTAGGCTTAGGTCTGAAGGGGCATAAGGAGGAAGCAATTACAAGCAGTTAAATAGGGTAACTGTAAGGCAAGGGCCACTGGTAGAGGGTAACAGCCGACCTTCAAGGAGAGAGCCAGGGGAACTGAAACACTGACCTAACTCTCCTGCCCCCTGACATCCCATAGGGCCCCTTCCCATGGGCTGCACCCAACCCAAAGCCTGGGGAAAAAGGAGCCCACTGAAGCAGGCCACACTGGTCTGCATTCATGCCAATCCCCAGGCAGAGGGCAGGGTGCAAAGGGTGGAGAATGGACCATGAAAGCCAAGCCAGCAACACCCAACACATGCTCTGTTAAGTGAATTTGACTTTGCCGTTATTATCTCCTTCAGAAACCACATATGCACAGGGAAAATGGTAAGTGTATGATTTTTCATTGTGAGTCACTGATGCATCATTTGTTCACACCTTACTGAGCTTATTTTTCCCTTCTACAAACTATCTGTCAGGAAAGACACCCACATTCAATGTCAGGCTGTCCATTATCTTAAAAAATGAGCCTTTAACTAAGATTCATCCATCCGCATTTAAGTTAATATTCACATGAGGCTGAGGATGAACAACTCTGATTCTGCGGGTGAGAAGGAGGGTAATGTGATGTCATAAAAACATGCAAAGCTGTTTTAATTGCGTGTTCAGCACAAGCTGAAGCTGCTGACTGCTGGAGATAACAGCGCTGAAGAAACAGACTTCAATCATAGGTCTGAAACATGCTTCCAGCACCTTCCGCAGGGGCTAGATCCAACTGTTCACAGTGTGGGCTTTAAGCCTGTATGCACTTGGAATGTAAAACCGAGTACAAATATAGAGAAAGATGATTCGAGGATGCAGTGCATAGGTTAATTGACTTAGAAACCAAAATTGTGGAATGTCTTTCTTTGCTAATCCAGCATGAATTTAGACACCAGTGTCAAACCTCACCTCCACCATCAGGATCGTCACAGTTCACTCATCCATCAGTTCAAATACTTGCTGTTCCAGGCACTATGCTAGGCACATGGGGGATACAGCAAGGAAAGACACGTAAGGCATGGCAGAAAGGAGAGAAGTAAATGAAAGATTACAAGGTGATGCATATTATTAAATAAAAGGCGTAATGTGCTACATAAATGTATAGCAAGGAGTTTTCAACTCAATCTGTGGGTCAGGGAAACCCTTCTGAAGACATTTGACTTATTGTAAGAAAGAGGAAGAAGTCAGCAGAAGGGACGGAAGAGGAGAAAAAGCACCCCAGGCAAAGAGGACCATACTTGTGTAAGTCAGTGGTCCAGAGAAGATGGAAAGATGTCCATCATGGCTCGAATGTCCCTCCCCCAAGGGACTTCTTATTCCTGGCTAATTTTAACTGAAGGTTGAGGGCTCAGGGATAGAAGCTGGAGTCTGGGTTCCATTGTTGATCTCAGCTCAACTCTTAGGATTTATACCTTAGGGCAGAAAGATGGAAATTTAGGTAACTCCTTACGAGCTGAGGATTCCGATTTAGGAGATTCAAGCTTCGGAACTCAACTATTGGGTCGCCAGCTCAAGGGGTTTTGTTCTGGGACGTCTGGAGCTTATATAATTCAAGTTTACAATGTTAAGGACAGATTTACGGTTGCTGAAAACTGAATCCTTAGGGATCTGGGCTTGGGGCAACTCTGGGGAGTTCTGGGAAATATGGGGAAGAACATCGCTTTGAAGAAAGACAGGCTTTATTGGGAATCCTGACTCTGCCACCTACTTGCTGGACCACCTCTCTGAGCATCAGATCCCTTAGCCGTGAAATGGGCAGATGAGTTGGCGGGGAGACAGTAGTCACTTTGCAGGGTTACTATAAAATTGGTGATTCATGAAATTCAGCTTATGGTAATTCAGCGCCTCAGCCTCATCTCTTATGGACTTCAATCTTCTAAACCATAATTGTTCAAAGCTCTCCAGTTTAAGTATGTTTTGTTTAGTAAACAAGGGGGAAGCTAAGCAGTCATTAAATGGCTTCTTTTCCCCCAATGCCATCTTTTAAATTTGCACCACGTGCCCAAGATGATAGAGTGACCCTTCCTTGTTTTTCTCCTTGCTCTGTAAAGAAACATGGCTAAAAAGGCATTTTCATTGCCTTAATTTTTTTTTAAGTCTTCAGTATATTCTCCACTTCAGCCTTGCTTGCTCTGCTCTTAGACTGTGTTCCACCCTTTTCTCTTCAACCTCTTATTGTGAATTTCCCTTCCCCTCCCTGTACACATGTGCTCTGAAACCCAAACTCGTCTCCATTTTCCAGTGCCAAGCACAAGCCAAGACAAAATGTCTATCAATCTGCAAGTGAATGAGTAAGTAATAGAAAGAAAAGAGTATGAAGAGAAAAATGGATGGAGAGCATCCTGCTTCATCACATTCTTACGAGTTTCCCAAACTATTTTATTCCATATCAAGAACTTATTTTTTTACTATACAGATAGAATGCCACTTAGCATCAATCACCAAATGTGTAACAACCATACTATACAAACTTCTTGTGCTGTCAGAGAGTTAAATTATGAAAAGAAGTGTCTCCTGTATTTACTGAGTAAGGGTGACTTTTTATCAAGTTCCTGCATCATTCAGTCAGCTGAGGGGAAGGCAGACAGACTACTCTGTAGACGTAACCACATTTGCTGTACTTCCTGCAAAATGGCAATCTATTCATTTAGGATTTCTCCTGCCCAGAAGGATGTAATCTGAATAATAACACACCAGGTTTTAGATCATGAATCCGTGGGTTAAAATGATTTTATACCTGAATATTAAAATGGTCACAAGACTAAATCAAGCAATTTTTACATTCTTACTTATACAACTAAGATCTTCCAGTAATTCACAATGCCCTCTTTAAAATAGGCTGGTTCCTTTGAAATATAGGGCAAAGTGTTACAAAGCATCATAAATATTGAATGTTGCCCCCAATGACTTTCGAAACTCATCTATATAACTTTATCCTTTACACCATTCCTAGCAGCATAATGTCTGACTTTTTAAAACTGCTCACTTTTTCCCTCATCCTGTGACCAAATTCATAAATTTTCATCAAATGCCTCAGACTCACAGTGGTTTAAGGCACAAATGCTAGGGGAACCAGACGTGGATTCAGGTTCTGATCCGCCCTTTTGATGACTCTGGCTTCCTCCAAAATAAGGATTATAATAATCCTAATTCACAAGATTGTTGGGAGGGTTACAATATTGTATGTATTTTATTTGGAAATACCAGTTGTAGTCCTGACATGATACTAAGTGTTCCATAAGTCTTAACTCAAGTAATCTTAACAACCCGATGCAGTAAGTACTCTTATGATTCTCATTGACCTAAAGATAATAAAAAGTACTTATTATTTGATAATAATAAGAGCTCAGTAAATAGTCTTAATTGTTATTCTACTGTATTTAAAAATAATTTTACTTGTTATAAATTCAAATATATTTACCCACCCTCAGCGAGAATGAAATATGGCAACTTGGTAGAGTCTGATTTTGAGCATACCAGTCGTGCCAAGTAAAGTTGTAAAGCTTACTACATATTTACAACTATTTTTCTAGCTTTATAAATAAAATTATATAAAATTTACATAAATAAAATTAGAACACATGTGAATTTTAGTAGGAATGTAAGTTGGTACAACCACTATGGAAAACAGTATGGACGCTCCTCAAATAATTAAAAACAGAGCTACTATATGATTCAGTGATCTCACTGAGGGGTATGCATTCAAAGAAAATGAAATCACTGTTTCAAAAAGATATCTATGGCCCTGTGTTCACTGCAACAATATTTTCAATAGCCAAGACATGGAAACTTTAGTGTCCATTGACAGTTAAATTGGTAAAGAAATTGATATGCATATACAGTGGAATATTATTCAGCCATAAAAAGACAAGTAAATCCTGCCATTTGCAACAACATGGGTGGACCCCAAGGGCATTATGCGAAGTGAAATAAGCCACACAGAGAAGGACAAATACTGTATAATCTCACTTATATGTGAAACCTAAACAAAACAGAACCACAAAAAACCTGAACTCACAGATAAAGAAAACAGATTGGTGGTTGCCAAAGGCAATGGGAAAAGGAGGGGGGTGGGCAAAATGGGTGAAGCTAGTCAAAAGTTACAAGCTACCAATTACAAGGTAACTGAAAGTTGCCAAGAGTAGATCTTAAAGGTTCCCATCACAAGAAAAAAAGATTTGTAACCATGTGTGGTGATGAATGTTAACTAAGCTTATTGTGATCATTCTGTAAGATATACAGGTATCAAATCATTAAGCTCCATACCTAAAGTAAACACAAGGTCATATGCCAACTATCTCCCAACAAAAAATAAAATAAAATAATTGGATCAACTCTCATGAATGTACATATTAAATTGACTAGAACTGGGAGGATGAGAACTGACAGTTACTAAGGTTTTCTCTGTGCCAATCACTTTACTGATTTTTTAATTTAATTTTCAGTTGGTAAAGTTGTCTTTGTTACTTCCACTTTACACGTGAAGGGATGTTCGGGGATCTGGATCAGGAATGGTATATATGCAGAAAAGTGTTGTTTTTGTATTTTTTTTTAATATAGCTACTAAAAAAGTTAAGCCTGAATACCCTAAAAATGTTTCTAGTTCTCCACAGTACCTAGAACTAGTTATGACATATAGAACACTCCTTAAATTCATACTAATAACAAATGGTAAAGCAAGATTGTAAACTGAGGTTTGCAGATGTCATATTTCATTTTTTAAATCTTATTTTTATTACTGTGAAACAAAAAAATAAGGCTCAACTTTTCCACAGAGAAGTTATTCTTATCTTTTCCTTCTTCTTTTATGGTAAAAATGAACTTCAGTTCTTATAGACGTAACTCACACCATTTTTTATTAACTGTATTTTATTGCTTTGCTGGTAAGTTTAAAATTGAGAACCCTGCCAAAGGGTCCTATTTCCTCTCTGCATCCTACTCTGCGATTCTTTGTTAATGCCATCAGTCACTGAGTGAATGCTAATTACTTAAACGTCTGAATGTGTGGACACATTTCTGTATCCACCAGGGCAATAATGGTAGAAGCCCAGACTAGAAGTGTCAGAAGGGCACTTAGAAATTGGCTTTTTCAACTTTTTCACTTTTCAGGTACCAGCCTTAAGTTTTTCTAGAAGAGGAAATGTGTAAAAATTACTTTTTTAAATCATCTAGTTACTTTCTACATGAGAAAACTGAGGCCTGAAGTAACTTGCCCAACGTTAAACAGTTGCTTATAACCTTGAAATGTTGACTCATTTTCACTCCAAGATGCTACTACCTTAACATAAACTAGTTATTTAAAGGAAATTTGTTTCTAGTCCTATTAAAAGGGATTTTCTCTATATAAGCAGCTCATATGACTTAACAAGAAAAAAACAAACAACCCAATCCCAAAATGGGCAGAAGACCTGAACAAACAATTCTCCAATGAAGACTTACGAATGATCAATAGGCACATGAAAAGATGCTATATATCACTAATTATCAGAGAAATGCAAATCAAAACTACAATGAGGTATCACCTCACACCAGTCAGAAAGGCCATCATTCAAAAGTCCACAAATGACAAATGCTGGAGAGGCTGTGGAGAAAAGGGAACCCTCCTTCACTGCTGGTGGGAATGCAGTTTGGTGCAGCCACTGTGGAAAACAGTATGGAGATTCCTCAAAAGACTAGGAATAGACTTACCATAGGACCCAGGAATCCCACTCCTGGGCTTATATCCAGAAGGAACCCTACTTCAGTATGACACCTGCACCCCAATGTTCATAGCAGCACTATTTACGATAGCCAAGACATGGAAACAGCCTAAATGTCCATCAACAGATGACTGGATAAAGAAGTGGTGGTATATTTATACAATGGAATACTATTCAGCCATAAAAAACGACAACATAATACCATTTGCAGCAACATGGATGTTCCTGGAGAATGTCATTCTAAGTGGAGTAAGCCAGAAAGAGAAAGAAAAATACCATATGAGATCGCTCATATGTGGAATCTAAAAAAACAAAAACAAACAAACAAAAACGAACAAAACATAAATACATAACAGAAACGGACTCATAGACATAGAATACAAACTTGTGGTTGCCAAGGGGACAGGGGGTGGGAAGGAATAGACTGGGATTTCAAAATTGTAGAATAGATAAACAAGATTATACTGTATAGCATAGGGAAATATACACAAGATCTTATGGTAGCTCACGGAGAAAAAAATGTGACAATGAATATATATATGTTCATGTATAACTGAAAAATTGTGCTGAACACTGGAATTTGACACAACATTGTAAAATGATTATAAATCAATAAAAAATGGTAGAAAAAAAGACTACAGTTTTTCATTTAACGTCTCTTATATTATCTCTTTCATCTGCACCAAGAATCCTGTGTCTCAAGGACACAGGGATAACAGCATATCCCATATATATTCATTTGCATTTCCCCACATTACACACAAGTCTCAAAATAGAGCAGTATTAATAGTACTAGTTAGCTATATAATTACTGAAAATGGGTTATTTTTTCTTTCTTTTTTTTAATATGTGCTTTTTACTCTCCATCTATTTTTTGATAGTTGGACAATATTCTGTCTAGGCACATAGCCGTTATATATGATACTCTCTCCCCTTCAGCATCATTTAGTCCGAGCCCTGTAAGTACCTATACACTTACTGCCACCACGTGGTCTTATGTTGCTCTTCCTCTGGTCATTTCTGTAGTCAGGAGCACATTCTCTAGAAGCTTCTTCAGGAAGAAATCTTGGGGACGAATTCTCTGAGTTCTTGTGTGCTATTCAATTTGTCTACTTTCTTTCTATTGGAAGGTCAGTTTGATGACTATAAAATCCCTGGCTAACATTTCTTTCCTTGAGTACATTAAATTTGTGTTACTCCATTTTCTGTTAGTTACCCTAACATATGGCTGTCAAGAAAGGTCCGATGATAACCCAGTTACCTTTCCCTTATGCATCACCTGCTGGTTTTGTCTAGATGCCAAATTAGTTTTCCCTTTGAACTGCAGTAATTTTGCCAGAATATATCTTGATGTTGGTCATTCTAGGTGGATGTTCTAAGGTACTCAGTGTGCTCTCAATATAGAATTTCAAATATATGCATATTCTTAGAAAAATTATCTTGAGTTACTATTGTTAGTGGGGTTTTTTCCCATTTTCTTTCTTTGTTTATAATTTTTCCATTGAGCTCAGTAACCTTTACATCAAATCTTCATTCCCTGTTATCAGTGTTTTTAACTTTCTTTCTAATCCTTTAATTTTTTTCTTTATTTTTAAATATTTAATATGTTGTCATTTTCCACTGTCCATTTCTCTTAAGGTGCACTCATTTGTGTTTATTCTCTTTTGTATTGAATTGTTTCTCTTTTATTTCTAATACCTCAGTTCTGTTACCTTCTTTTTGAAATTTTCTTTGGTGAATATTGTTCTTTCAGATCTTACATTGAATTTGAAACTCATTTAGCTTGTTTTTGAAATAAAAGGCTAAGCATATATTTTTCTGTTTCCATTTTTATGTGAGCTTGGTTTCTTTGAATTATTAGAAGGAGGCACAGGTCACGGTAAATTTTTAGTGTCACAGAGCTCCCTCTTCTGTCATTTTGTACAGCATCTTGTGTCTGAGATTTCCAGGCTCTATGCCCCTCCCCCAGTGGAGGGCTGAATGATCCCGCAAAGCTGTCGGAGTCCTGATCTCTGGAATCCGTATGTTACACAGCAAAAGGCACCTGCAGATGTAATTAAAGTTATGGCCACAAACTAAAATCCAGGGAGCTATCTTGGAGTATCTGTGTACACCCAATCTAATCCCATGAGCCACCTGCAAGCAAGCAGAGGACTTTCTCTGGCTGGAGGCAGGAAGATGGGGCAGGACCAGAGACAAGAGAGACTAGAGACAGGAGAAGGACTCAACCCACATAAGAAGGCCACCGTTGATGGTTTTAAAGATAAAGAGGGCCAGGGACCAGAGAATGCCAGCAAGCTCTAGAAGTGGAGAACGATCCTTGGAGCAAATGGCAAGGAGATGGGACTTCAGTCCTCAACCACATGGCACTGAGCTCCGCCATCAACCTGAATAAAGAAAAGTGGATTCTTCCTCTAATCTCCCCATAGGAGCCCAAACACCTGATCCCTGGGGTTCAGGCTCAGAAGGGAGAATCCAGAATTCTGACCTACAGAACTCTGAGATTACGTATTTACGTTGCTTTAAGTAGCAATTACATTTGTGGCAATATTTTATGGCCATAATTGAAAAGAAACACACTCATGTTTTAAAATAGACTTTACTTTTTAGAGCCGTTTTATGTGCATGAAAAAAGTTGAATGGAAAGAGCAAAGATTTCCCACACATCCCTGCCCCCACTCATGCACAGCATCCTCTGTTATCTTCATCCTCTGCCAGAGTGGTACACTTCTTAACAGCAGATGAACCCACAGTGACACATCAAATCACCCAAGGACATTAGAGTTCACTCTTGGTGCTGCATATTCTATGAGCTTAGACAAATGCATAATGACATATATCCAAAATTATAATATCATACAGAGCAGTCTCACTGCCCTAAAAATCTCTGCCCATTCTTCTCTCCCTACACTTAGCCCCTGGACGCTATTGATTCTTTTTACTATTGCCACAGTTTGACCTTTTCTAGATTGTCATATAGTAACATTATAGTGTGTAGCCTCTTCTGACTGTCTTCTCCCACTTAGCAATATGTATTTAAGTTTCCTCCATGTCTTTTTGAGGCTCACTCATTTTTATCTGACCTTTCTTTTTCCTTTCTGTCATCCTTACCATGCTCGATTTTGACTCCACTCTTCACTGGGAGGTCTTGTCCCCCAAGAAGCTCAGTTTTGAGATTTCACAGAAGCCAGACTGCCCCTGCGTTTAGGATTCGCTTTAAGCCCCTTACTCCCCACTATAGGAGTGAGCCAAACCCTCCCAGGTGCAGCTATGGTGCTCAAACTGGCCCGGACCTTCTGATAAACACCGGCTGGCTGCTGGGAGCTCACATGTTCTCAGGTTCTCAGATGCCACGCTGAGCGTTCCTCTGCTTCCTGTAGGACAGACACAGGTAACACGCGGGCCCTGTGGCTGGTGCTGGTTTGTCCCAGCCGCCCGCATTGTTGGGGTTTGTGGAGATACTTTGTCATCAATTTTGTTGTAAATGTTGTCCACTGGTTTTTGGTTTTGCTAAATAGTTGCCTTGGTTGTTTACATGTGGGAACTCAAAGACACTTAAAATATCAGGTGTGTTCTGCTGGCACCATCTCCTCAGAATTCTGGGTCTAATCTAGACATACATTTGAAAAACTTCTTATAAATAAGACTCAAAAATTAGGGCATATTTCAATCACCCAGTAGCAGCTTCTCTTGTAAAGAAATTTAGTAATAAGTTACTCCATAAAAAGAGTTACTTGAAAGCATATTTAATTATGCCCTGACTATCCATTTTATGAATTTGGGGTTTTGTGAAGCGAGACCCGCGTGTATATTACCGACTAGGTACATCGATGCTGAGAAACTGGCAGATGGTAAAGGCAACGGCCCATTCCGAGTCAATCAGGGCAGTTCCAGTGGGATCATTTACTTTGCTGTGATGAATTATATATTTGAAATACTAAACATCTGTAAGCCTCCAGTTATGTCAAAACACAGCAAGGAATCAAGCGAGTTATATAAGGTGAAACAGTTGTTCAAAACTTCTTCTAGTTCCTCTGAGCACTGAGCAATGCCTATGTGTAAAACTTCCTGTTTTTCTGGGAAATGCTGAAACAGTTGACAGCAGTGGAAATGAAGTAACACCGTGGGGGAGACACACGGAAGGCCGGCTAAGGCCTCTGCTCCCCGGCTGTGGCAGGAAGGCTACCTGTCAGCTGATGGAGAGAAGATAAGGAACAAAACAAAATAGGGAACCAAGTAGACTTAGGCACTTAAAGCAGTTATCTTTTACTGTCTATAATTCTTTTTTTTTTAATTCTTATTTTTTAATTGAAGTGTGGTCAGTTTACAATGTTAGTTTCAAGTGTACAGCAAAGTGATTCAGTTATAAATATACATACATACATATATATATTTTTTTTCAGTTTCTTTTCCATTGTGGCTCATTAGAAGAAACTGAATATAGTCCCCTGTGCTATACAGTAGTCCTTGTTGTTTATCTGTTTTATATATAGTGATGTATATCTGTTTATAATTCTTCAAGACATGAAACAAAGGGAAGACATGGTATTTTCTACAATACATATTTAAACATTTTTTTTGTCATATGCATTTTCCCCGGGCTGATATGCAGTGTGAAGTGTCTGAATTTATCATATGTGTTTGGAGCATGATAAAATTAATTCTTGCTTAACTTTGCTGCCATATGTAAGAAGGCTGTGTTTCTTGTGGTATATATGAGACCGAAAGCCTAGGCCAGGGGCAGGCTGAATGGACGGGATATGATGAGGGAATTCTTCACCTACAATTTCAGATCAGGGGCTCCACGCATGACTACTTTTGCCAAGGACTGCAAAACACACCTTGGAGGATGTTGGGCTGGAGAACGCCTTTTCCAGTTACCACTTCGTGCAGGAGAGAAACAGCATTACCCTGTTAGTATTCTCAGTAATCCAAGAACTAAAGCTTAGAGCGTGCTAACACACGTGTGTTAGTGTTGTTAATGACAATGTGTTCTCCAGTGGCCGAGAGGGAGGACCTGAAGCAGAATTCCTCCGACCAGGAGCCATTCATGTAGTTTCTATTACATTGAAAAATATACTGTATCTCGAAGTCTGGAGTATCTGAAAATATCGTGCAACTCTGGGACTATTTAGATCGGGATCGACAGTTGTCCAGTCTAAAATGTTACTGGCAGACTGGCTGGTGGATGCTCTACTGAAAGAGAAGACAGATCCCTAGAGAAACTCTTAAAAGAATTGAAATTGGAGCCATTATTGTATTCGGTTTATTGATTATCTCTAGTATCTAGTGTCTTGGTCTCTAGTGTCTCGACCATTGTAATTCGAGGGCACAATCAGCTGGGACAGAGTTAAACAGAAGTACAGGGTCTACTGGCACTTGATGGGCCACCCAGCTAAACAGGGAACAAATTAATACTGGATCAGTCATAAATATTGCCAACTAACTCCTTATGACTGAAAGATGTAAAATGGTCACTATTCCATTCTCCTGATGAAGATAGTCCTCTTAAATGAAACTTTAAAAACACATCTTACTGGGACAGATTTAGCTTTGTTGGGTAGTTTTATAAGTCTGTCTTGTGTAAACACTGATTTCAACTAGTTGATAATCACCAGTAAGGTCGGCAGTCACACCCGGCTGATAGTCAGAAACCAAATGATGCTTATCATGAGCTTCACCTTGAGAGAGTGCTTCATTAGCTAAAATTTAAACGCTTTATTACGAGTCCTAGGAAGTCACACTATTCAGAAGAACACAAAACATAACCGAAGAAAGAACAGTGTCTACTAAAAAGTAAAAATATTTTGCTATTGGGGCCAGTAAATACTGTCTAAACAAATGTTGAACAAGTCTTTAGAGCCAGATTTATATAAGCTATCATTATACTTAGTGAATGTAATATATGTATAATCATAAATGGTAAAAAGTAGAAATGAAAGATAAACCTAAATAGATAAACATACTAGGGACATTAGATCTCCACATAAGAAATAAAACTTTAGAACATAACATATGAGAAAATCTTCATGACTTTAGATTAGATAAAGATTTCTTAGTATGAAACCATTAAAAAAAATTGAAAAACTATACTTCATCAAAATTAAAAACTTCTGTTCTTTGACACTCAGAAAATAGAAAAACTACAGATAGGGAGAAAATAATTAAAACTATGTATGTGATAAAGACCTTGTTTTTTTAATATATAAAGAACTCTTACAACTCAATAAGACAAATGATAAAAAAAAAATGGGCAAAAGATTTAAGACACATTAACAAAGTAAATATACAAATGACCACTAAGCACTTGAAAGGAAAATCAGCCAAGTTAATTATCAATGGATGATTAAAAAGACCAACAATACTGAGTTTGTCGAGGGTGTGGAGCACCTGGAACTCATACATTGCTATTGGGAATGCAAAATTATACAGCCACTCTCAAAAGCACCTTGTAAGTTTCTTATAAAGTTATGACTCAGCAATCCTGCTGCAAGATAAATAAAAATATATGTTTACACAAACATCTGTATGCAAATGCTCATAGCAGCTTTACTCATAATTGATAAGATCTGGGAAACTGGAGAATGAATAAACTGTGGTACATTCATCCAATGAAATACTGCTCATCAATAAAAATGAATAAGCTATTGAGACATGCAGTAACAGGCAAAAATATTCTGCTGAGCTAAAAGATCCCAAAACAAAAGGTATGTGTGATTCCATTTGTGTGATTATGGATGTGAATAAAGTCTAGTACAACCTGTTTCTCATTCAGAAGCATAACTCTTATGAGAGTCACATACTTCAAGGCTAATGTGTGGCTGACATTCTAGAAAAGGCAAAATTATAGGGGCAAAAAATAGGTCAGTGATTACAGGGAGGTGGGATCAAGAGAGGAAAGTGACTGCAAAAAGGTAAGCAGAACATCTGGGGATGATAAAATGTTCTATATCTTGATTTTGGTGGTGGTTTCATGACTGCATACATTTGCCAAAACTCATGGAACTGTATGCTTAAGAGGGGTGAACTTTATTGTATGTAATTTATAACTCAATAAAAGTTTTTCAAAAATTAATTCCATGCCAACTGGATTATCGAGATCCTTTAAAATGCTGTGGGAATTTACTTTGCTCAAACTTTGCTAGAAACGTATACATGTCCCATGAACCATACACAGTTCTTTTCAATAAATGACATGTTTAGGATTAAGAGCAATGTTAGAAGGAAAGTCAAGTGACTGGCTTGTCTAGACTCCATACCTCAATGTCCAGAGCCATAAAATAATGTGGAAAGCAGATATTTGCCCAGTGGCTTTCAAATCACTTGATACTTTTTGACCTGTTCAAGGAATGGAGTGGAAGCACCAGTAGTCTGCTGTATGTAGAAACTCTGTCTTATCAAACAGCATTTTAGGAACTTGTTAGCTTTGATTCATGAAGATCATCCAGCCCTGTAAGTATGTGAGCACCCCCAGAACCACCCAGTTTGCAAGCACATGGGACTCTGTTTGTTTTGCCTGCGATTATCAACTCGTTCCATTCTGTGAACAGGGTGATGGAGAGCCACAGAAGGTGGAGACAAATTATTGGAGTTCACAGGAAACAGAAGAGTGATGGATTTGGCATCACATTTTAGAACTCTTTCTACAGACAGACCTCATTTCATTACGCCTCCCTTTATTACGCTTTGCAGATATTATGGTTTTCTACAAATTGAAAGTTTGTGGAAAACCCCGCATGGAACAAGTCTATCAGTGCCATTTTTCCAAAAGCATTGGCTCACTCTGTGTCTCAGGGTCACATTTGGGTAATTCTAACAATGTTTCAAACTTTTTAATCATTATTATATTTGTTCAGGTGATCTGTGACCAGTGATCTTTGATGTTACTATTGTAATTGTTTTGAGGCACCATGAACCACGCCCACATATGTAAGACAGCGAACTTTACTAACACATATGGGTGTGTTCTGACTGCTCCACCAACCAGCCATTTTCCTTTCTCTCTCCCTCTCCTCGGGCCTCCCTATTCCCTGAGACACAACAATATTGAAATTAAGTCAATAAATAATCCTACAACGGCCTCTAAGTGTTTGAGTGAAAGGAAGAATTGAATGTCTCTCACTTTAAATCAAAACTAGAAATGTTTAAGGTTAGTGAGGAAGACACGTTGAAAGCTGAGACAGCCTAAAAGCTGAGCTTCTTCCACAAAACAGTTAGCCAAGTTGTGAATGAAGAGGAAAAGTTCTTGACAGAAATAAAAAGTGCTACTCTGGTGAACACACCAATAATAAGGAAGCAAAATGGTCTTATTACTGAGAGGGAGAAAGTCTGAGTGGTCTGGCTAGAAGATCAAGCCAGACAGAACATTCCCTCAAGCCAAAGCCTCATCCAGAGCAAGGCTTTAACTCTCTTCAAAGGCTGAGACAGGTTAGGAAGCTACAGAAAGAAAGTTTGAACTAGCAGAGGTTGGTTCATAAGGTTTAAGGAAAGGAGCTGTTTCCACAACATAAAAGTACAAGATGAAGCAACAAGGGCTGATGTAGAAGCTGCAGGTTATCCAGATCTAGCTCAGACCGTGGGTGAACAGATCTTCAGTGTAGATGAAACAGCCTTATCTTGGAAGAAGACGCCCTCTAGGACTTCCATAGCTGGAGAGGAGAAGTCAATGCCTGCTTCAATGTTCCAAAGGGCAGGCTGACTCTCCTGTTAGGGGGTAATGCAGCTGGTGAGTCTCAGTTGATGCCAGTGCTCATTTACCATTCCCCAAATCCTAGGGCCCTTAAGAATTATGTTGAATCTACTCTGCCTGTGCTCTGTAAATAGAACAACCAAGCCTGGGTGACAGCACATCTGTTTACAGAACAGTTTACTGAATATTTTAACCCTGCTATTGAGACCTACCGCTCAGAAGAAAACAAAAAGATTCCTTTCAAAATTTTACTGCTCAGTGACAAGGCACCTGGGCACCCAAGAGCTCTGATGGAGACGTGCAATGAGACTCGTGTTGTTTTCATGCCTGCTAACACAGAGCCTCTCTGCAGCCCATGGATCAGGGAGTAATTTTGACCTTCAAGTCTTCTTATTTAAGAAGTACATTTCACAAGGCTTTAACTGCCATGGATAGTGATTGCTCTCAAGGATCTGGGCAATGTCAATTGAAAACCTTCTGGAAATGATTCACCATTCTAGATTCCACTGAGACAATTTGTGATTCATGGGAAGAGGTCAAAATGTCAACATTAACAGGAATTTTTAAGAAGTTGATTCCAAAATTCATGGATGACTTTGAGGGGTTCAAGTCTTCAGTGGAAGAAGTACCTGCAGATCGGGTAGAAATAGCAAGAGAACTGGGATTAGAAGTGGAGCCTGAGGATGTGACTGAGCTGCTGCAATCTCAAGATAAAACTTTAAGATGATAAAACTTTAATGGGTTGCTTCTTATGGATGAGTAAAGAAAGTACTTTCTTAACATAGAATCTACTCTTGATAAAGGTGCTGTGAAGATTGTTGAAATGACAACAAAGGATTTAGAATATTACATAAATTTAGTTAATAAAGTAGCAGTTTGAGAGGATCAACTCCAATTTTGAAAGAAGTCCCACTGTGGGAAAAATGCTGTCAAAGATCATTGCCTGCTCCAGAGAACTGGTTCGTGAAAGACAGAGTCAACTGATGAAGGAAACTTCACTGTTGTCTTATTTTTAAAAAATTACCAGTTACCCTAACCATCAGCAACATGGAGGCAGGAGCCTTCACCAATGAAAAGATTATGAAGACTCAGATGATAGTATTTTTAGCAATTAGGTATCTTAATTGAGGTATTATATTATTTTAGACATAATGCTATTCAACACTTAATAGACTACAGTAGAGTATACAAATAACTTTCATATGCACTGGGAAACCCAAAAAATCTGTGTGGTTTGCTTTATGCAGTGGACTCGTACCCACAATACCTCCAAGGTAGGCCTGTACTCAGACTCAGGTGACAAGGAGATAAGATGGGAACTGCAAAGATTTCAAGGGAAAACAGAGGTTCCTCAATGACAAGTCTCTGATGAAATACATTGATAAATTAATGAATGAGTGAATAAAGTGGCCAGAAGCTCAGCTCTTCCATCTAGTACCTAGAAGTTTAAGGACACTACTTAGCCTCTTTGAGCTTTTTTATCCCCCCCATTTACAAGCTGGAAAGAATAATACTTACTTTGCAAAACTGATTTGAGGACTAGACACGATGTATATAAAGCATCTAGCACATCATTTGGGAAGCAGGAGATTTTCAAAAAAAAGTAAAATGCAGCTGCAGGAAAAATGTTTGATAAAATTTAACTTCTATGTATGACTGAAAAAAAAAAGGCTCTTAGCAAAACAGGAATAGAAGGGAACTTAGTCTATCAGAAGACAGCTATAAAAAAACTAGGAAATGCAAATATCAATCATAGATGGGAAACTCTTGACGAAAAAGGAACAAGTTAGAAAGACTTTCACTATCAGATAAGATTTATTGTAAACCTTTTGTAATAAAGAATGTGTGATATATGGTGGTAGAAAAACACACCAAAGGAACAAAAAAAAGTAGTATAAACATACCTATGGACATTTTTTTAATATAGAATATTTGGGGGAAAATAACTTTCAATAAAGGATGCTGACAAAACTTATTTTCTTTACTGGAAAAAGAAAATAAAATTTTACCCCTACCCACCAAAAACAAAACACAATCCCGGGTAGAAAAATGACCTAAATGAGAAGAATAAAACTACAAGGTTTTCATTAAAAAAAAACTATTCATAATCTCAGGGCAAGGAAGAATTTCTTAACAAGACACAAAAGTACCGTTCATAAAGGAAATGTGTATTAAATTAGATGCTAAATTTAAGAACTTATTTTTATTTAAAAAAATGAAGTAAAAGCAAACTAGAGAGTAAAAGAATATAATTGCAACACTTACAGTCAAAAAAAGACTAGTGTCCAGAATAGGAAAAGAAATATGAAAAAAGTACGCAGCCTAATAGAAAAAAGGGTAAAAAACTTGACCAAAAAGAAGATTATCAGATGGGCACTAATATGTCAAAAATGTGTTCAACCTCTTCAGTAACCAAGGGAAGTAAAATTAAAATTACAAAATAATACCATCGTACTTCTACTAGATTGGCAAATATTAAGACATCTAAAATACCTGTGATGGGCTGAACTGTGCCCCTTTCCTCCAAATTCATCTGCTCAAGTTCTGACCCCTAGGACCTCAGAATGGGGCCTTAGTTGGACATAGGGTCCTTACAAGGATAATCAAGTTAAAATGAGGCCATTAGGGTAGGCTCTAACCTGATATGACTGGTGTCCTTATAAAAAGGGGACATCTGGACCCAGAGACACACTCAGGGGGAGTACAACGTGAAGACCCCTGGAGAAGACAGTCATCTACAAACCAGAAAAAGCCCGGGACATCTCTTTCCTCACAGCCCTCGAAAGGAACTAAGCCTGCTGACGGCTTGACCTCGGGCTTCTAGCCTCCAGCACTAGCACCGGTGGACAGATGCCTGATCCTGAAGCCGCCTCATTTGTGGTGCTTCATTCCGGCAGCGTTAGGTGCTGAGCCCTAAGCCAAGTGTTGCCGAGGGTGTGGAAGAGTCAGGAGTGGGGTTCTCATTTATTTATTAATTTTAACTGAAGTACAGTCAGTTACAATGTGTCAATTTCTGGTGCACAGCACAATGTCCCAGCCTCTCATATATGGCTGAGTGGAATACATGACGAGGACATAACCTCTTTGAAAAACAGTTTGGCACCATCTGGTAAGGCTGAAGATATGTCCATCCCAGGTCCTAACAGTTCCACTCCTGGGCACATTATATATCCTAGGGTAAGGCTGTGGAATAGAACTTTCTGGAGTGACGGAAATGTTCTGTGAATGGTGCTGTCCAGTACTACTGCCACTAGTCACATGTGGCTAATGCACACGTGAAATGTGGCCAATGCAACTGAAGGACTGAATTTTTAATTTTATTTAATCTTAACTAATTTAAATGTAAATTGTCACTCTAATGCTTGCCATAGTTGACCTAACTGCCACTCTAATAAACATACACTGAGATGCAAAAAATAATGTAACATAAAAAAAGTTAGAATGTCCATAGCAGTATTCTTATAATAGTCCAAATCTAGATATAACACACATACCTATTAATAATAGATGTATAGGGTATATATATATATATATTTACCCCATTGTATAAATGTGTATATAGTACATTTGTTCAATGAGATATCATACAGTAATGAAAATGAATTAACTAGAGCTATAAATCAAATTAATGAATCTCAAAGTCATAGTATAAGCAAATTAAACAAGAAATAAAATACAAATGGCATAATCCATTTACATAAAGTTCAAACAAAGTATATTGTTTCAGAATAAATACATAGGTGTTAAAAGACAAAAAGAAACAAAGAAATGACCACTATAAAAGTCCAGTAGGAAAGAGGCCCATGGGAGTCTTTTGTTGGGTTTTTGCAACGTTATGAAGTTCATTTTACAATTATTATGTAAACTATCCATATACGTTTTATTCGTCTGTATAAGTGATATGTCTCTCACTAGAGAATGAGAACAGAAATATAATTATTATCATTACTCTTAGACCTTAATTGCTTTTGATTAATGTTCCTTTTCTTTTACAAACACATAAAACCACAGTCAAACATTTTTAGTGGGATTCCAAATCCTTATGTTCTTTAATCCATCTGAATTCTCCAATTTAAAGGCGCAATCCAACATCCATGTGCAAGATATTGTCTTAACTGATCTCCTCTTATATAAACTCTGGGTTAACCAATGCCCTCCATTTCGAAAACAAACTCACTGATGCTCTTAGCGCACAGAATGCTTGTGGCTACAGTACATGGCACTTCTGCTCCAATAGCCCCAACAAAAATCAGTCATGTATGTTTATTAAGAGAAGAGGAACGTAAAGTAAGATTTGTCGACTCTTTGTAGGGTAATTTGACTACTCTGGGAAAGCATCATAAGGGAGAGTCTAATAGATAAAATTGCTGAACAAGTACGTTGAGCATAAAGATCTAAAATTGTAAAGCTCTAGAAGAATCCTATGCTCAGATTGCTCTGGAGTGGTTTGTAATGTCTCACTGATACTGGAATAAAAATTACGCATTTTAGCGTGGTTGACCAGAGAAAGACAGGAAGCACCCATCAGCGGCCCAGAGTAATGAATACGCTCAAGGAAAAACCTGGACGCCACACCTAAACACTGGTGAATCAGTCCTAGTGTATGTTTTAAATTTAAGCAGTTTTCATAATCCTCTGCTTCAATCCACTCTTCTAATTAAACTATTAACTGCTAGTCCCTTTAGGAGGGATTTACTGTATTTTCAACAAGTTAATGTAGGAAAGACGCAAGAGAGGGACATTGAAAGTTTGGTTTAAAAATACTTCCCCCAGAGACCAAAAGTTCTCAAAAGTCTTGAACAGACCTATTCTCTCCATCCTTTCAAACTTACACTCTCCTCGACTTACTCTAACCAGGACTGGCTACTCAACTACTTAGTGCCGTGAACACTTTTTACCAAGGTTGTTATTGGTGTCTATCCGGAAAATTCAACAGTCAGTTCAGCTACGCCTGGCTTGCTTGTTGTCCCAGCATCAAGGACACAAACAAGAACTTCGCCTTCTTGAAAGATGTACTTTCTCTAAGTTCTTGAGATACCAAATTCCCTCTGTTCTTCTCCTAACTTACAAGCTTCTCCTTTTCAGTCCATGCTCCTCTGCCTGACCTCTAAGTGTACGAACATTCAGGGTCCTCGTTGTGGTTCCCTTCTCTTTTCTCTGTTTCTACTCACTTCTTGGAAGAGCTCATCCAGTGTCTGGCTCTAAACGTCAAATCAATATCCCCAGATCTGGCCTCATCCCTGAGCTCCAGTCTCATTGATCTTACTTCCTGATGCCCAAAAGGCTTATCTAAAATTAATATGACCAACATGGTGAGACAGGAAGGGGGCAGGACACAGCCATTCAAGAAATGCTACAGCAATTAACATCCAAATGGTGAAAGATTCAACCCCTGGAGGCCTTGAGGCTCAAGATGATGGGAGATTTAACTTCTAACAGACCTTGAGCTTCATTATATGCCTATTGTAATACATTAGCATTGTGAATAACACGCCCACAGGCACCGTGATGGTCCCAAGGCTGGCCACAGAAGGTCAAAGGGTGGGAAATGGCCAACTTCCTGGGAATCCCAGCCCCTTCCCCAGGCTAGTTAGACTGGCCCTTCCACTTATTAGCATATGAAGCCACTGAGCCCATAAAAACTGGCATCAGGGCCCCTCATGGCCGCCTTTCTCTCCCCACCCCCTTTGGAGACGGCCTACACTCTGTCCATGGAGTGTGTACCTACTTTTACTCTAATCTGAGCACCCAGCCCCGTCACCTCATGGCCTTTCTCTTGCCTTTCAATGTACCTCTCTAAATAAATCTACCTCTACTCAACTGTGGCTTACTCTTGAACTCTTTCCTGCGTGATACCAAGGACCCACACTTGGCGGGGCACGTCCCAGGGGCCCCACCGAGGCCTGGGACATGGCCCCCCTTCACGCCGCACATCCGTTTTTCCTGCATCAGTGGTACTCTTACATTCCATTCCATTTCTCTTGTTCCTCAATCTTCCTTAACCCAGCAAATAGCCCCACCATCCACCTAAGACCAGAAAACTTGGAGTAGTCCTCAATCTCTTTTGTTTCCCTACATCTAATAGCTATACATCAGTAAGTTTATTGGTATTTCTACCTCCAAAATATATTTGTCATCCAGTACTTATCAGTGTTCCTACTCCTAAAATCTGGGTCTGGGCCCCCAATGCCACTTCCCTGATCTCCTACAGTAATTCCCTAACTGCTCTTGTGTATCTATTCTTGCCTCCTACACAGAGGTCTAAATTTTTTCTCAAAATATAAAATCAAACCATGTATTTATTTTAGCAAAAGACAAACAAACTCTAATAGTCTCCCACTGCACTCAACTAGTGTCAAAGTCTTCCCCAAGGTAGATCAGGGGAAAAAAAATCAAAAAGGTAACTGGCAGTCTGAGTATACATGGCTCTCGCTTCTCCCCAATTTCTATTCTGCTCCAGGGACAGTGGCTTTGTTGTCAGTGCTGTTCCTGGAATATGCCAGGCCCACTCCTGTTTCGGAGCCTCTCTGTTCTACCTGGAATGAATCTCCCTCCAGACTGACATGTAGCTCTCTGCTCCTCGGACGGCACATCCTTGCCCAGTCCAGATAAAGTAGCTCTCCATCCAATATTCTATCCCACTGCACAATTTGATTTTACTGAAGTAATATTTACCACTCTTTAAAATTACTTTGTTTGCGTAACTCATGTGTTTGTCAGGTTTCCTTTTTAAAATGTAGTCTTCAGAGGGAGGAACTTGGGTCTAAACACTGGGTGACCACTGTGAATGTGAAAGGGATAATAAATAAATAAGTGATTGAATAAATAGCTAAGAGAAGAGAAATAAGACAGAGTCTCAGGGCTGTGGTCCTAGGTAGAGAGATAGCAAAGAAAGAGACTCACAGAGGCCTTTTACATCCAGTGTTCTCAATATCCGCAAAATATCTTTATACCTAGGAGCGGGGGGGGGGGGGGATGGGGGGAGGGGGGTTAGATTCCCAGGCATTCACAAACTACCACAGTAAAAATTTCCTTTTTGATGTGGGAAATAACAAAGTAGCGCACGTTCTCCAAAGTGTACATGGGATGAATGACAGGGAACAAAAGCTCTGATGCCAGGAACATTTTTCAGGATCCTAGTACTTGATTTAGAAATCCCCAGAACCTCACTGATTCAGACTAAGGAGGATTTCTGATCCCTGCAGTGATGGCAAGCATAGCCCTGGGGGCCCATCAATTACTGTCACAGCTCCATTTTAGGAATATCTCTTCCTGTCTGTAATTTAGAAAGCAGTGAGTTATCAGAAGCTTTGTACAGAAGACAGGCTCTCCGAACAGGCACCCAGGTGGTAATCTTTCTGTGAGTGTTTCTGACCTGTGTCCTAAGAGACAGCGAAAAGGCCAGACCTACACTAATAAAGGGACAAGGAGAAGGGAACAGGAATACACAGTTATATTTTCTTTGGTCTCAGTAAGCACTCTCTGCCCCTAGCCTGCTGCCTCTCTCTTCCCATTCATTCATTAAAAAAAAAAAAAGTATTTATTTATTTGAAGCAGGAGGTAATTAGGTTTATTTATTTACTTACTTAATGGAGGTACCGGGGATTGAACCCAGGACCTCCTGCATGCTAAGCATGCACTCTACCAACTGAGCTATACCCTCCCCCGATTCATTCATTTCTGATATAAATGATTACACAGCAAACTAAGAGGCACTAAAATGAGACTTCTAGCCAAGCCCAACATCAAAACTGTTATGTCAATAAATAGGCTGCATTCAAATATATTCACACATACTTCTCACATATAAACTGTGTCTAGGAGATGCCAATTATGACTTTAAGATTCCTTAAGGCTATTCAGAGCACAGAAGCCTCGCCATACACATTCAAGCTACTGTTTCAGAAATGGGGCTCACATAGGATTTCTATAAAACCAACCATAATCCAAGTGAACTTTAACAAAGTAGGCTTTCTTAATATAGTTCTCTCCTTCCTTCTCTTCTTGTACTATAGACCAGGCATTAAAAATTCACCACCTCGTTTCATCTTCCCAACAGCCTAAGAAAAGAAATATTATACTAATGTCACAGATGAGGAAACTGAGATTTAAAAATATTCAGTAACTTGTCCAAAAATGAAACAAGCTATTTAACCAAAGCTAGACTCCAATTCTGTGTGACAGCTGTCCACACCAAGAGGAAGGAAGATGGTTTGCATTTGACGCAGGCAGACCAGTTTATGCAATGGAAGGGATGTAGGAGACTCTATACTGTGTCATTGCAACAGGAAGAACTGAAAATGGAAGTTGTTCGTTTTTACTTCTGCATTTTTCATGGGGTCAGTTTCAGAGAAGCTGCACCCAAAGAGTTTTGATTTGCATATTTTCATGTTTCAAAACTTTTGTTTTCATTTATTTTATGCTTGGTATATTAACTAGACACCTAAGCTTATCTAAAAGTTGAGCAACAACAGAAAGTTAACCTATTAAGAAAATGAGCCCAGGGGACAGGGCTGGAGGGGATAGCTCAGTGGTAGCGTGTGTGCTTAGCATGCACAAGGTCCTGGGTTCAATTCCCAGTACCTCCATTTAAAAAAAATTTGAAAAGAATTAACCTGATTACCTGCCCTGCCCTCCCCCACAAAAAAAAGAGACTAAACAATGGCCTGAGTAGACTGGAATCCTTCATATTTCCCATGCCTGCATGACTCTAACTATAAAATATAAATGGCTTGGGTACATGGGGGTCTTCCTGGCTCCAAAGAGGGACATTGACCTCTACAGTACCCCCACACCCCTGCCAGTTTCCGCTGGCGGCTGCCCAGGGCCAGGCAACGAGAAGAGACAAGTTATCTGTCTCTCTGCTTCTCTCTTCTGCCTCACCCAAACAGCGATGAAGAAGTTGAAAACAAAAATGAAATACAAGCAATCCAAAAATTATTTATTAACTAAAAATTAAATAAAGTTATTTTAATCTCCAAGCTCAGATAGCAGCTGGCTCAGCCACGGAAGCTGGCTGCTCCTTCAACAGGCCCAACAGATCCCAGCCCTACTTCCCTGCCCTGGGTGTGGGTGCTACCCACCCTGCTCCCCCCCCTTACTGCCCTCTCTAAGCTTGTCTTGATCTCCGTACTATGGAGCCTTAAAACAAGCCACAAAGATTCTATTCCACAGATTCAGGTTACTCCAGGCTGCGTTACTATTTACTCCCTCCTGTTTCCTACTGTTTGTGATTTTCAGTGTTAGCACAGTGAGACCTGATATTCACTGATACTCACTCGCTCTGTGCCAAGCCCTGTCTCTGGGGCGCATCCTCTGTGACAGGCTATGGATGTGGAGTGTGCATTCCCTGGGTGATATAATTGACTCTCTTGTTGAAGAAATCGGCTTTCTTCACCTAACCTTCAACGGCAGGATGCCTTACGCTTGGTGTCAACTGGTCATGGAACATACGGGAGGCTTCATCCTCTTTCTTCCGTTCCGAACACCTCTCTTTTCAACATTGCCATCTTCCACCATGCTGAAATGGACCTTCCTTTCCTTGCATTATTTTAAATCCTTCCTTCCTCTTGGCTCCCCCAGCTACCTTTTCCTGTCTGGGAAGTGCCTGTGTGCTCAGCGTACTCGCTCGTGGTCTGAGTTCGGGGAGGGGTTGGGTTGACATTTTCTGCTGAGTCACAGATGTGAATTGTGGGCTTTCCCTGTCCTGCACTGAGCTCCCCCGAGCATGTGGCAAGACCCAAAGCCACACAAAGCTACGGACAAATGTATTACGTCTTTTTGGAAGAAGGGGTCGTGGAAAGCTATTTTCTTTTCAGATGAAGATGGGAACATTATGGAATAAGATGCACACTTTTAATGCAAAACAGACGTCAAAGAGTATTTGTGCTTACAGTGAGCTGCACCAGATTTGTATGAGAACTAGCCTTCCCCCCCTCCCCGTGGTTGGGGATATAAAATATTGAAAATATTATATAAATAAAATTTTATTCATAAAACTTTGAGGAGCACTAGCCCAGCTATTCCCTAGGGAGTGGTTTTCCATAGAGTTATCTTTAAAGATTTTAAGAGCAAATACTTACACCTTAATAATCATGACATACTATGGATGTACCTCTAAGTAAAGGTGAACTGTTGTTTACCAGGGAGTTAACAGAATTTATTGATAATTTGGAAATATTTTTATGACAGTAATTTTTCATGATTTATTTATCCAAAAGCATCAATTCACTCTTTTTTTTAAACAGTTCCTTTTTAAAGCAGTATCTGGCCATTTTGTGGAAAAGTGACCTCTGTAAGTCCAAGCTGAAACATAAAATTAAAACCTGTATGTCATCAAGATATAATAACATTCCTTTTTTTTTTGGATCAATAGAGTGGTTAGGTTTCATTACCGTGGTATATTAACAAGCAAAATTTATTCAATCTCTAATTAAGGTTTCGTCGAAACTGACCCTGAATTCATTCTAAATCTTTAAAAATTGTCAGTATGGGAGTTAGATCTGGCCTATAGTCCTTCTGGACCTTTTAGGGCTTAAAAAATTAGAACATTTCACATATAAAATCTTATTCCTAGCTTCTTTTTAAAAATCAGAGGATTTAGAAACACAAGCCTGTAGTGCCTCAAGGTAACAATGACCAGGGCTAAGTGAAGACTGCCGTTTTCATATGAGGCATCCTCTCAAGTCATTACATCCTCAACACTCCCTGCCTCTACGGTATCAGACTTGCTTCGCTTCTTTTCATTACGTGCCTCGGCATTTGAGTTGGCAACATGGATTCATTCAACCAGCCTTCCATGCCTCAGACATTTTTAGATATCGTGTACAACTGTTCCTCAACCAGCAAGTATGTTAGTAAGCCCTAGCCCCTGCCCTGGAACACCCAGAAGTCCCATACAGCAGATGCAGGAATGAAGCACTGAACCGTGGTGTTACAAAAGCAATGAAAGCGACCTGCTCAGAACATGATGAAAGCTCTGAGCTGAAGCAACCCCAGCCCGGAGGGGAGGCGAGGGTTCGGGGAAGGAGCCTGAAGGGTGCATTTGATAAAAAAGAAGACAAGGGTAATGTAGGCAGAGTGACTAACCTAAAGAAAGGTGCAGCAGTCAAAAGTATCCGTTCATTTATTGTGAGAGCACGACGAACGGGAAGGAGGTGAGGAGAGCTGACGGAAAAGGAAGGAAGAAGTCAGACTTCAGAAGCCTGTGTACCGAGCTGTCCCACAGCGAGGGCTCAGGTTATATTCGATGGGTGTCAACAAGTTAGTCCACATAAAGGGACATTAACAGTTTATGCTCATGTCTCACAGCATGAACATTTTTCTTAACTATATTGGATTTTAAATCTTTTTAAAATGCATTGCCTACATCTTCCCTTTTTAAAATTATGTTCAGAATGCTCAGTTCAAGTTTCTTTTGATGACTCAAGGATAGCGTTATAAATGCCCACGATTATACAACGCTGCCAATAAAATATCAATGCGATAAGTGGGACTTTTTCTCCTACACTAATAATATTCTATTTGAGTAACTCATCTTTTTTGTTTTTCTAATATAAACCTGTTAGGCAAACTGAAAGCTATTAACAGAAAAGTAAGAAGTCTCAAGTACTGTGTCCCCCTTCTCAAGTGTTGTTTCTGATACGCCATGGGCTAAAAGTACAGGTGCAAACTCATTACAAATACGTACAATATGTCTTTTATTTAGGTTGGGAGTGGCACTCAAGGATTGTATGCAGGGGCTTCAAGCCAACTCTTTTATTTACTCAAAACCCACCCCACTGCCACTTTTTTCTTTTAATTTTCATGCAGACTCTTGAGTACAGTCGGGAACAGGGGCTCACATCCCTTTATCCCTCCGCTCTGCAACGGATCTGGTAGATACGAAAAGGGAGAGGAGCTTCCTTGGGCTGGAAATAAAAGGTGCAGCCTGTGTTCAACACACACCTCCCTCCGCTCTCTCTTCCATTCAGGAAAAAACATACCAGGGGATTCCAGGGGTTACCTTAAATCCCTAAATTTTAATTTTTAAAAAAATCAAATTCCTTTGAGATTTGGGTCCTTTAAGTCTTTCTCTTAATGAATTGCCTGGAGGCACACCTCACAAATGCCTAACATATGCCACAGCATCACAAAAAGAGGGTCTCAGTTGCCAGGATGAGTGAAGTGAACCTGTAGTGAAATGAATATCTTGAGTTGTGAAAATTCCAAACCTGCTTTGACTATGACTATGACTATGGTTCCTAATTCTAATTTATTTTCCTCCTCTAATCCTCCAGAAATAAGATAGGCCAGGTCATAGAAGACACGGCAAAGGAAAAATATGGAATTAAAAAATTAAGGTTGTAACTGAAGAAAGAAAGAGATGCAAAGAGGAAAAGAAACCAGGGGAAATCACCCAATTTCAATGGGACTTGCAAGGATTTGAATGAGCAGTTATATATTTAGGAACTGTCATTTGGAGGCAGTCCCTAAATTCAAGAAGCTCACGACTTCATCCTGAGCCCCAGAATGCTGCCAGGGTAAATCCCTTTGCAAATTATGTTTGAAAAATTCCTTCTCTATTCTCTTTCCTTTTTACTTCTTTCATGAAAATGCTTCTTTCTATACAACCTGAAGTTTTAGAATAAGTGGCTTAAATTTGGTCCCAGGTAGTCCTACCAAAAATCCTAGTGTGCAAAATAAAATAATGCAATTCACACTCATAAGTAGGTAGCCACCTACCTATTTGAGTTGAAATATAATAGGAAACATTCCTTTGTCCTTGTTTCTGACCCTTTGGAATAGGATATTGGAAGTGGGTATTAAAAAATACCTTATCTCAAGGTTGTAGACTCTGGAGTCAGACTGCTTGGGTTTGAATCCCAGCTCTGCCAATTACCTATGTGTGACTTTAAGAAAATTATTTTAGATGTCCTGGGCTTACATTTCCTAATCTCCACGGAGTTAGTGGGTGGAGGTGTGGTTTCTGGGAAATGTAAATATGGTGCAGTCGGAGCCTGCAAGGTATGTTACATGACTGTGGGCGTGTGGGGGGCTGTAGGTGTGGGTCCTGAGGGAGAGGCAGGGAGAGGATGGGCTGGGACGTGCCGAGCATCAGGGGTGGCTCAGAGGGAAAATACAATAAAAGTAAAAATAGGCGGTGCCTTCTGGGTATTTATGATAAAAGACCCAGAATATTCCACCTGAGTGGTTGTGAAAAAGTCACATAGATAGTAATTTCATAAAAAAAAAAAATCTGTGTAAACAAAAAAACCCACCTTTTTGTGTACACAGTTTATCACAATGTGTAAAACTTACTTATAACTAAGCATTATCTTTCCAATGAAGCAAAAAAGGAAATTTAAAAATAAACAGGAACACAATTAAACAAAGAAGGTCAGTTCCAAATAAGATGCTACATGTTCTGCTGATTCTCCCACTGAGTGGCAAGGTTCAAGTCATCATTAGGAGAGAATTATGTTTTAAAACTGTCATCTTGGGGGAGGGTATAGCTCAATGGTAGCATGCATGAAGTCCCGAGTTCAATCCCCAGTACCTCTGTTAAAAAAAATAAAAATCTTAAAAAAGAATGAAATCTGATTTGGAAGCAAAAGAATTAATGAGAAGGCAGCATAATCAATGACTGGGCAAATACAAATCATACCAGAAACGTGTCATCTTAAACTGCAAACATGTCCATTAAATCCTACCTCACAGGGTCAGAGTGGGGTTTAAGTGAGTTAATCGTTGTAAAACGCTTAGGACAGTGCCTGGGCACGTAGTGTGTTTTCTTTTTTAAAGTTTCCTCTGCCAGGAATCTGGAAAATTAACCTATGTAAAGGTGTTGGAATAGCACTGTCCAATACGGCAGCCTCTAACCACAAGTAGCAATTTAAAATTTAATTGCTCAGTTGCACTAATCACATTTCAAGGGCCCTATTGGACAGGGCAGATACAGACCACCTCCACCACCGCAGGAAGCTCCCCCGCACAGCGCTGCGATAGAAACTGACAGCAATAATAATAATAGTAACAACAACAGAGGTCACTGGGGATGGAATTAAGACAGGAACGTGGTGAGTCAGGCAGTGCTTACACATCCAGTGACAGATCCCCGTGGACTAGATGTGTCCTGGAGGATGGGGGTGGGTTGATGTATCAGGGAAATGAATTGTAAGGAGACTTGCAGAGTGATCAGAGTTTAGGTAGGAAAACAGTACAGAATTTTAAAGTTGTTTATTGTTTATCTCTAGGACTAGAATCTAGATTCCATAAACCAACACCATGTATGTTTTGTTCATCTTTTTTATTTCTTGTTCCTACTGCGAGGTTCACTGCATAATAGGCGTTCACCATATAGCCATTGAATTGATGAATTTTAAAAGTCAAATCTGCGTGGAGTGAGGATGGGGAGGGTGCGGTACCCAGAAATGAGGCTCAAGGGAGGGGGAAAGAGAAGCGCTGGATGGGAGGAGGGGCCGAGGTGGCGCAGCGTAAGGAGGAGGTGCGCAGGGAGAGGATGTAGAGAGAAGGTGAGAGCGGATTGGGTCTCTTCATCCTTTTGCTAGGGATGCTCAGCCAGCTTCACAGTAAGTATTCTCCTTTATTCCACTTTCTACTGTACATTTAGAGTGAGGAAAAGGTGGCCTGGGAGAAAATAGGGTTATATGTTTACTGCCTGGAGCTATAGACATGGAGAATGCCCATCCATGCACACATTGCAAGGGGCCAACGAACGCCCCCCAACACATACACCCTCCCCATTAGGAAACTAATGTGAGAGAAATGGAGAGGTTCAGGCTATGCTAATATCCTCTGCTGTTAATTTGTTTTCTGACTTGGCAGACCTACAGGCAGCCTACAGTTTCTTCTCAGGAATGCTGCATAATTGCTCAATATTAGAAACAATGTTTTGAACATTCCCATATGTTCTGGGGCACATGGATAAGAATTTCTCTTGGGTAGTGGCTCTCAAAATTTCATATGTATTAGAGTCACCTGGAGAGCTTGTTAAAACACAGGCTGCTGTACTTATAAGAGGAATCTTAAAAAATAACCAAACACAAAAGCAAGAACTGAACTCAGAGAACAGATGAATGGTTGCCAGAGGCAGGGAGTGAGGGGTGGGCAAAATGGGTGTAGTGGATAAAAAGGTACAAAATTCCAGTTATAAAATCAATAGGTCCTGGGAGTGTAAGGTACGGCATGGTCACTGGTCAATAATACTATACCGCATATTTGAAAGTTGCGAAAGAGTAGATCTTAAAAGTTCTCATCAAAGAAAAATAGATTTGTAATATGTGTGGTGATGGGTGTCAGCTAGACGTACTGTGGTGACCCGTTTGCAGTATATACACATGGCCAATCATGTTGTACACCTGAAGCTAATATAATGTTATATGTCAATTATAGCTCAATAAAAATCAATTTTTTTCATGGTAAATTTTTTTTAACATTTTTATTGGTTATAGTCATTTTACAATGTTGTGTCAAATTCCAGTGTAGAGCACTATTTTTCAGTTATACATGAACATGTTTATATTCATTGTCACATTTTTTTTTCGCTGTGTGAGCTACCATAAGATCTTGTATCTATTTCCCTGTGCTATGCAGTATAATCTTGTTTATCTATTCTACATTTTGAAATCCCAGTCTGTCCCTTCCCATCCCCTGCCCTCGTGGCAACCACAAGTTGGTAAAAATCAATATTTTTAAATAAAAACTTGAGAAACACTAGGGTTTAAATTTTGCAACTCAATGTAAAATTAAGTAAAATTAAATACATTTTATTTAATAAAATTAAAACATCGATTAAAACATTGATTATTGAATTTGACACAACATTGTAAAATGATTATAAATCAATAAAAAATGTTAAAAAAAAAAGAAACCCACAATTTATTAAAAAAAAAATTGATTATTGTAAAAAAAATTTTCCAAACACAAAAACTCCTCTCAGGCTTTACTTAAACTTCAGCTGACGCATTTATTCAATCATTGATTCAAAACCTATTTATTGATTACCTGCCAGGAAACAGGTGTCATGTGAGGCACTAGAAATATGGTAGAAAGGGACTCCAGGTCCCTTATTCACTGAGATTATACACTTGTGAGGATACAATGGGAAAAAGTAAGATAAACAACATGATTTCAGATAACAGAGAGACAAATAAATACTGGTCAATCAAAGACTGATTATTTCCTTATGTCTTGACATTAACCCCATCTTTCTCATAGCAAAGGACACTCATCCCCTCTCTTGTGGTCCAGGGATAGAAGCAGGAGCTACTTCCCTTTTCTGCACAGCCAAAGACACCACCAAGTTCTCAATTCCTACTCAATTGGATCCAACTGGCTCCAATTCCTGATTGCAGCCTACTGCCCCTTTCATAGTCAGTCAGTGAATCCACAGATGCCTATTACGCGTCGACTGTTTCCTCAGGATGAGGCTCTGTCTAGCCAGAGAAGGGAAGAGAAAAGTAAGAACCCAGAGAACAAGCGACAAACAAAGCAGCCCATTGTTGACGTGTGCTCGGCAAGTCTTTACTCAACCCCTCCCGCGTGACTAAGTACCAAAGGGTGAGAGCAGCACCGCAGGGGGAAGCCACGATGCTCGCCCGCTGGTAGGGCCAGTCTCCTGGCAAGGCAAGACCAGGCATCATTCAGTCGAAGGGACCCTTTCTTTGTTTACATTTTAAGATCTTTAAAATTGGGCTTTAAGTTACCATGGAGGTAACAGTAACCACAGTACAAAGTGTCACCATGACCCAAGAGCTGTGCAGAGCCCACAGCAATTCGAAGGGGTCCAAAATCAGGCTGTACATTAAAAAAAATTAAAAGCCACACAGGTTGTTGGACTCCATCCTCAGTTTCCAATTCAGTCGGTCTGGAGTAAAGGAGTAAAGCCTGATGGTTTGAAATGCTAACAAGTTCCCAGGTGATGCTCAGCACACAAGCTTCTGTCTTTAAACTGGAGCACCCCAAGCTGTGCAAGGACATATCTGTACGGACTCTTTCCTAAAACTTCCCTTGGATTTTCCCCCAGAACACTCTTGTAGTCAGTTTGTCATACTGGCTTTTCTTTTCCACCTCCCTTTCCATAATCCCCCTTCTCTCACTTTACAAAGGAAAGGCATTACTCTCACCCATTCTTAGTGCCCAAAGATGTAAAGACTTTTTTTAACATTAAATAGACGTCCCAAAGTTTAAACTCTTTTAATCAGAGTACCAAAAATATTCCCATCCATCATTTTAAGAAATGCATTTCTAGTCACTAGTAAACAAACAAAACTATTATTGATCAAAATGTGTGAAGTTTTGATCAAAAAAAATCTGAAAACTGGAGGAAAACGTTTAGAATTCAATCCTGAACTCACTATTCAACAAGTTGTGAAATCTTGAGAAAGTTACTTAATCTCCCTGTGCCTCAAATTTCTCATTTGTAAAATGCAGACGATAATAAGTTCCTTTTATGACTATTTTAAGTATTAAATGATATACATAAATAATGTAAATTAAGTGGTATATGTTAATATATGTAAAGTGTTTAGCACTGTACCTGGAACATAGGAAATGCTGTATGTGCTGTTATTGTTGTTGTGATTATTAATTGTAATAACAACTCAGAATTTTTTTACTTTAAAAATTTTACATAGATTTGCTTTTGTTTCAGAAAACTTTTATAGGTTTATCAATAAAAAGGCTTCAAGAAAAAAATATGTTGTAACATGATGGTTACATTATGTGAAATATGATTTCAAGTAAAAGGAATTAAAAAACTTTAATTAAAGAACTTACACATTTTTAAATTAATGGTGATGAAAATACAATCTTAAAAGTGATGGATCACTTTTACTTATAAATGGGAATTTTCACAATAATTGGCAATTACATTCTTTGCAACCATTTAAGCTTATGATGAAAAGTATCAGACGTTAAACTAAAGATGTGTGGTGGTGTATATTTCTTACGTTCTTTTAGGGTAACAGACATGAACAGAGTCAAGACCACTGCTTTAGGTGTATGTCCGAGAGTGAAACTGTTGGATTGCACGATAGTCTCATTTTCACCTTACTAAGTTTTGCCAAATGTTTATCTAACAAGGTTGTTTCCCTTTGATGTGTACTCCCACCAACTGGGTGTAGGGTTTCCCTGATGTACCTCGTCATGGATACTCCATATTAACAAGCTCTTTTTTTTTTTTTTTTGGTGCCAATTTGGTGGATGTCAAATGGCATCTCTTTGTGATTGTTTTAACATTTTCCAGATCATTAACATGACTAAGGACGATTATTGGTCATTTGTGTTTCTGCATCTGTGAGAAAGCTGTGTGTGCGTTTGCCCATTTTTTTTTTAAGGGAATTTATAAATTGGCAGTATTTGCATATTGTCATTATCTTTTTCTAGTATAGTTTTGTCTTGCTTTTCCACTTATAGTATCTTTTAGGAAGCGCAGTTTCTTAATTTTTATGTATTAAATTTATCAATTTTTAATATATGTTTTGTGACGTTTTTGGTGTGTCATTAGAATCTTTTTCTACCCCAAAGTCACAAAAAATTTTAGAAGAAAATGAAAGCAGATGTGTTGCCTCTTAAATGAAAATTCATCTGGAGTGGATTTTTGTGTAGGATGTGAGGCAGAGATTCAGTGTTTGCTTTTCCACCCCCCTATGGATGTCCAATTCTCCGTCACAACTTAATGAAAAATCAGTTTTTACCTCATTGATTTGCCCAAGACACCTCTTTTATATACGTTTAATGCAATCGAGTCTATTATCACATCAATATCACACTGGCTTAATTATCATACCCTTAAGATATATTCGGATATTTGATACAATTCCCTCCAGATGCTTCTTTCTTCAGGACTAAACTTGCTATCATTTGGTTCTTTGCAAATCTGTGTAAATATCAGAAACAACCTGTCAATCTTCTGAAAAGAAAAAGGTCTAGCAATTTTGATCAAAATTATGGCAAATTTATAGATTTAGGAAAATATCTGACATCTTTAAAATAGTTTTAATATCTGTGAGGATGGTTTAGCATACTTGCATTTACATGAACATTCTTTAATATCTTTCGGTACCATTTTAAATTTTATTCCATTAAAGCCATGCACATTTGGGCTAGATTTATTCCCAATGCCTTAAGTATTGTTTTTTTCAATAAATAATAATTTCTGTGATTTCTAACAGTTCATTGCTGATAAAAAATGAATGCATTTGATTTTATGTTGATCTTATAACAATGTGCTGAACTCTATTATTATTTCTAATATTTGTCTATGGAATTTGGGGGCTTTATTATATAGACAACCTTATGCTAATGGCAGTCTTTTTCCCCATTATTTCAGCTTTATTGTGGTATAATTAACACATAAAATTGTGAGGTATTTAAAGGGTACGGCAGGATGATACGATATACATATGTATTATGAAGGGATTCCTCCATTTAGTTAATTAACACATCCCTCATCCATCACTTCACATATTTACATGTTTATCTTTCCTTTTTTTGGTGAGAACATTTAAATTCTCTTAGAAAATTTCAATTATACAATACAATGTTATCAACCATAGTCACCATTTTTACATTAGATCTCAGCTTTTATTCACGTTATAGCTGAAAGTTCATACCTTTTACCAACCTCTTCCTGTCTCCTCACCCCCATCCCCTGACAACCACTTGTCTACTCTGTTTCTATAAGCTTGACATTTTTTTAAGTCCACATAAATTGATACCATGCAGTATTTGTCTTTCTCTGGCTTATTTCGCTCAGCATAATGCCCACAAGGTCCATCCTGTTGTTGCAAATGGCAGGATGTCCTTCTTTCTCATGCTGAGTAATGAAAAAGTCTTTTCTACTTTCTTAGTTTTTGAAAATAATAAACTTTTAGATTTGTTGATCCCCACTATTTGGTTGTTTTTAAAAATTTTATTCATTAGTTAAGTGTTCAATTTACGAAAAGAGAGAGCACAGAAGAGAATAAACACAGAGAAATAATATTATAAAAATAAAATTATTTGCTAGCTTTTGTTTTCTCTAATTTAAGCATGTAAGGCTAAGTACCAATCTCACTGCCACTACTACACTTTCCTATGTAATATTTTCATTGTAATTTATTTTTTAAGTATTTTAAAATTTGTATTATGATTTCTTCTTTAGTCCATGAAATGTGTGTATGTGTGTATGTGTATGTATAGATACACATATAAAAATATACACACAATTTTTAAGTTTATGGAAATTTTATTTTTTATTCACCTTTAATTCAATTGTATTGTGATCAGTCTTTCTACGAGATACATATTCTTTTAGTAAAATGTATGTGTTAGACCATAAAGTCTAATCTCAGTTAATTTGAATGTTTCACGTGTGCTTGAAAAAAATAGATATTATTTGAACAGCCAGCTTCTATATATATCCAACAAATCATGTTTGATAATTTTACTTTCAAGTTTTCCTTATTTAAAAATTTTTATTTGTTCCACCTACCAAAAATTGGGATTTCCCACTCTAATGGCAGACTTGTCAATTTCGCTCTTACAGTTCCTTTGATCTTTGCTTTATGTTTTTAAGACTGCTTTATGACGGCTATGCAAGTTTTAACTTCTATACCTACAAAATGAATTATACCTTTTATTATACTACTGTTGTTTTTATTTCCCCACTAATGATTTTTGTTCTAAAACATTAGTTTGATGTTATTATACCTACCAATATTTCTCTTTGCGTTTGCCAGATACATCTTTGTTCCTCTCAGTCTCTAGTCTTTCCATGTCCTTATGGTTTACGTATGCCTTATATTTATATGAAAAATAAATGGATTGAGAAAAATCTATTCTGTAAATCTCTGATGATTTTTCCCCGTGAATTTAGTTAGTTTATATTTATAATCTTAACCTATATATATGAACTTGTTTTTCTAGCATCTTATTTTTGCCTTGAATTTATCCTTTTTAATTTTAAGCTTCTTTTTTCTTGTTTTCTTTTTTTTTTCCCCAGTTCTTTGTTTGCCTGTTCATTTTCCTCTTTCTTTTTATTTTCTCTACTGGTTTGTACAGTTAAATACTCTATTTCTGTTTTTGTATAGACATTCTCTGAAATTTTACAATGTAGAGCTAAAGTCTCATTCCTTTCCAAGCAACATAAGGACTTTAGAATTTTTAAAGTCTGATAATTCCCTCCCAGTTTACATAAAATTGTTTTAGTTCTGTCCTCTTTTCAAACCCACAAATTAGACATAATTATTATATTATAGGAGAACATTTAATGTTACCCACATATTTATCAATTTCATTGCTCTAATTTCTTTAATATTGCAGACCATCCCCTTGGTAAGTTTCCATCTTTCTGAAGTGCAGTGTATCCTTTATACATTCTTTTCATGTAGGTATATTGGGGATAAACTCTTAATTTTTTCCCCTGAAAATGTCTTTATTTCAAACTCTTTCTTGGAAGAGAATGCTCCTGAGTACAAAAATAATGAAAATGACTTTGGACACATCATTCTCTTATCTTCTGCTTTCCATTCTTACTGCTGGGATGTTTGCTAGAAAAAAATTCTCTTTTCTACGTACATAATCTTTATTCTTCTCTCTGGCTGCTTAAAGGTCTTCTTAATGAATCTGGTGTTATATAGTTTCAGTTCCTTGTATCTAGGTGTGGATTTATTTTTATTTTTTCCTATTTGATATGTGTTGTGGCTCCTAGCTCTGTAGCTTCTTATCTTTCATCAATTCTGAAAAACAGCCATTATTTTTCTAATTGTTTCCTCAACTCCATTTCCTTTATTCTTTGCTTTTGGTACTTTGAATATTTGTAAACTGGTCTTTCCAATTCTAGCCCCTATTTCTCTTAACTTCTCTCATAGTCTACATTTCTTGTCTTTCTCTGTTTCATTTTGAGAAACGTTTCAGTTTCTACCTCCTAGGTTACTAATTCTCTTGCTAGCTGCACTTAACCTTCCACAAATAACTCTGGTCCATTAATATTTTTATTTCAACAGTATTGTTTTTAATTTCTGAAAGCTGTAGTGTTATCATTGTTTTTCAGTTTGCTTGCTCATTTTTGATAGTTTTCTTTTGCTTGTTCACTTTTGGGATTCCATCTTTTTGTCTTTATACAATTCAAACATTTTTATGTCCTTATCTTTAATATTTATATTGATATCCTTAAGGGTTTTATATATTGCTTATTATTTCTGCTGACTCCCACTCATGGTGGCTGTTTTCTTGTGTGTTTAAGTAAATTAAATATATACCCACAATCAAAGATGACCAATTTGTAGAGAACCTAGGGGACCAGGATTAATTGAGGTTTATTAGGTCCAAGGCAGAATCTCCTGACCACAATGCTGACATCAGCACCTGATTTATGGAATTCTGCCTTTCAAGAGAGCTCACTATTCACTGCAGCTCTGAAAGAACCTTATGACTTAGGCATGTGTGTGTTTGCTTGTGTACATATACAGGAGCTGGATTGAAGATTTCCAGTACTTCCTGTAAGCAAAGAAATATAAATTATGTTTTATGCAGAATCAAGTTGTTTTATAACAGGATGACCATCAAAAATGATCTGTTCTACAATATCACTGGAGATAGAATTTCAAAAAGTTTTGCAAAAATCTCATAATATTCAGAAAAAGAAGCCCAGTTACATGATAATAAGCTTATTTCATAGTAAAATCTTCACTCTTTTGGAAAATTTTACCCATAAAATCTTGGATGATTTTAAAAAGAAAAATTTCCTCCATCTTTTCTGAAAATACAGATAATTCAAATCAGAAAGAAGGTCAACATTAAGATAAAAGTTAAACTCAAACAAATCACCTTCTCCTCTAATTTAAATATAGAATTATGCATCATGTTTTAAGAAACAAACCGGAAAGGTAGTTTTTGTTATCTACTTTCTCATAAAACTACACATTACTCTCTGGCATCTTATCAAGCATAATACATAGACAAATCGCTTATTCTCCCAAAATACATCAGGACTAGCACCTTGTGTATAGCAAGTATTTGATGAGAATTTGCTGAATTAAAATATACTATTTTTCAATTTATCCCATAATATCTGATCATTGGATCTTAGATAGAAAAGTGAATTTTTAATCTCATATGTTTGTGCATGAATGAATACACAGTAATAGTTTTCTTGATTGAAATTAGGTTCCATTCCTAACTCTGGTTTTCACAGTGACTCTAAAGTAGCTGAAACAATAGGTTTCCAAAACTGATTACATATTAGAATCAACTGGGGAAATTTAAAAAAAATACTATTCCTAGGCCATACCCCCAGAAATACTGATTTATTTGGACTCTCATAATTCTTAGGGAATCTATGTTTTAAAAAAACTACCCAAGTGATTCTAATATATAGCCAGATTTCAAACCATTCATAAACACATTTTTAATCCCAACTTTCTGGTGGCCATATTTAGACAAGAGGCTGCTAGTTTTTTTTTTTTTTTTCCTGTGTTTACATCAGTCAATGTGCAACACTTTTCCTTTAGTAATATCTCACTGCAGTGTTCTAGTGTGGGTATATCAGATTCTCGCATGTAAGAAGGAGGGTGAGGATAATTTCTAAATCTCTCTGAGTATAAGGGGGATTGCAATACAATTTGAAAATAATTGCTAATTTCTAGAAGACAGATCGCCATGAAAATCAGCTAAATGGTTTTCTAAGTTTTGCTCAGACACATCGTGATCTAAATCAAAGTTACATTATCACTAATATGTAACTTTTCGATCATTTTCCCTTAACCATTCTTCTCTCTTGATTTTATGCTGGATTATTTCATATAAGTATTTAAGACTTTCCTGGATGTAATGAGCTTTGGTCTTAGCAAGTTCAGTTTTCACAGATTCTTTCAACTTAAATAAAAAGTCAAGTACCTTTCGTCTTGCCATTTTAGCAAAAACAAAAACGATTAATCCCCATAGGTGTTCTATCAACACAATGTATAAAAAGAAATAGTTTACACTCAAATTTTCTTATTTGCAGGATTATTTAAAAATATTTAACCAGCACCATTTTAGGAATCAAGTACATATCACAAAACTCTTAGAATTCATTAATTGACCTAAGCTGCAAGAATACAAAACTTCAATACTCTAGTGTTTACCAAAAGGTTAAGATGAAAAAACATGGTACCCTAAAGGCAAAGTCTCACAAAACTGTATGAGGCTTAGAGAGAAAAGAATTTTAGAGACTTGATTCCAATCCACTGGAATCACTTTGTATAAGGAAGACATGGTATTCATTCATCCAGCATTTACTGAGTCCCTACCAAGTGCTAGTCACTGTTTCCAGACTGTAGCCCTGACCTCCTGGGGCTGCCATTCCAGTGAAGGCGAGAAGCACAGAGAAGGAGGTTCAAAAGCAAACAAACAAGCAAACAAAGCAGTCAAGTACGAGTTCAAGCACAGGTTCAGATTTTTGAGAGCCATAAAGTCCTAGGTGAGTTACTTAACCTTTCTGAATTTGTTCCCTCATTTACAAGGAGAAGTAATGTCACCAATCATACAAGTTTGCTCTGAGGATCAAATGAGCTAATAGAAATTAAATAAGGCAAAAGACCAGCATAGTCTTATAGTTCAAACCTCCCAAATTCTGGACAGATAATGAAGGATAGTGTCTGCCTTGTAATGTTTCATATCTCATCTTCTCTTTCATTTACCCCAACTCTAGCACACCAAATGTTGTATGTCATTGACTCTAGGACACATATTTCTCCCACTTTAACTTCTCTGAAACAGGGCATGTCTCGTCATCTAAGCCTTCTTGCGATCACTTCCAGTCAGGTGTCAGTCATTATCACGACAGTTTTCAACTGCTAGGGCACGTGCAAGCTTTAAAGCAGTGGCAGCCAAAGTTTCAGAATGGATGACAATGGCTTGAGAATAAACCCTGGAAACAATAGCTAAACATTCCTTTCAAGCCTGAAAAACGGATACATGTGTGTTTGTGCATGTGTGTATCGGGAGACTGGCACATACACGGGGAACAGTGGTGAATCAGATTTGTTTAGCAAATTTCAGAAACTCCTAAGTCAAAATAGGCTGGCTTTAAATAATTGCAAACCCAGCTTAACTACCCAGCACCAAAAGCTTTGTGATCTATCATGGGTTCTTTGGATTCTTTAAAGAAATGCTGCATCACCAATGTCTTTTTGGCACAGAGGACCAGATGGTGTGGGGAAATATGGACACTGAAACTTCTGAGCTGAGAAGTGACTCAGGGACGTTCATCTCTGAATGTGAAGAAGCCTTAGGAACACCTTCACCAAATGTATCCTGTTCAGATTTTCTTTTTTTTAAATGTGCACAAGAGTTATATATGACCCAAATCGATATCTAAATAAGTATAGAGAGCTATTTCAATAGTTTTTCTGAATACCCCTCCAAGAAACAGGTCTTGAAGAAAACATTTTCCTGGGAAAGAGAGAGGACTCTCTCAGTGCCTAGGAATCAGCCACCACCGCCATCCTCCATCCTATCCAACACAAAAGTCTGTTTCCAAGAGGTTAACATAGAAATAATAAAAATGAGTTTGATCTAAAACAGCTTAACTGCCCAAAAGGATTTTTTAACAAGCTTTAGAAATCATGTCATTTCCAATTCTCATTATAACTCAAGATAATTTTGTTAGGAATTCCCATGAAGAGAACTCTTCCCAGTTTGCAAGGCAGGTTTTGTGCTGACCTGCTACACGCCAGGACAAAATGCTCTTTGTGCTGCAAAGCTTCTGCAACTGAAACATGAAATCTGCCTTGAATAGGCAATCAGTCTTTAACATGACTGTCTGTGCAGTCACTGATTTCTGGCAATATACACTTTTGGATGAATACCACATAAAATGCTTCAAAAATCACGCAGACCCTGCAATGAAATCTCCATTCCACGCTACCGTTCAAGTCAGGTCAGTACTTCTGCCACAACCTGCTTTATAGAATAGAAGTAATTTTATCCACATGATAAAGAGAAAGACTTGTCTTTTGCAAGATTTCAAGAGTCCCATCAATTTGTAAGATTGATTGGTAAGATTAGTAAGTAATCTGCAGGTTAATTAGTTTTGATAGATCCTTAATCTTCCTTTGGTGACAAAGACTGGCCGTTTTTCAAAACCTAGTTTCACTGTTTACCTAGATAAGTGATAAAAGAATCTTCCATTCCCTCCTTTCTTTCTTCTCATTTCTATCAACCACTGGCTGTGTAATCCTCGGCAAGTCACTTAACCTCTCTTTGCTGTGGTTTTTTTTTTTTTTTCTTTCTTATCAGTAAAACATCAGTAAAATGGAGATTATAAAAGTGCACACCTCATAGATTTATTAGAAGTGTTAGATTGCAATACCTATAAAGCACTCAGAGGAGGGCCTAGCACACAGGAGCCCCTGATAAATCTAGCTGTTATTTTTATTGTGACTTGACATAATTATGTAAGGTCAACAAAGATAAATGAATAAACAGATTAATGAATTAGTGAAAGAAGTAGAATGTATAACTTGACCTTCATAGATGATCAAGATCTCAATAGAAAGAGAAGGTGTTAGAGCAGGCAGATAGCTAGATGTGAGCAGAGAAAGAGGGACGCAGGTCAAATGGCAGGAATTGGGCAGAAAGGAGGGGTGCAGGCCAAATGGGGGAAACCATAGACCATGTGAGCACCAGGGGTCCCTGGGCAGAGAAAGAAAAGCAGGAACCTCGAGGCTGATAAGCGGTCACACACTTTGGGGTGACAAGTGGCCTGGAGGCCGACAAAGAAAGGTGAGAAAAGGCAGGAATCTCCAGTGTCTGAATGTAACCTTTGGCTTAGTATGCCCTCATTTCAATAAAATTAGCCTTGCAGATCAGAAGTACCCATCATGCACCGACGCCATGACACTTCCGATACGACTAAATAAGGACAAAAATCCCTCTCCCTTCGGGAAAGTGGAATTGGGATGAAAATCAGGGAATACGACCCCAGACCCTTCCCTCCCCAGTGAATGTTCCACTATTCATTTTTATGCTCTATGTAACCAACCTGCCAAAGAAACACAGGGCAGCCGCTCACCTGAGCCTGCCCGCTCTCCCCTTAAGAGTGTACTATCCATCCCTTAACAAATCCTCACTTTACTCTTTTTAACCGCTACGTCTTGTGGCTGATTTCTTTCCGCAGCGAGACAAGAACCTGGTCACTGGCAACACCTATGAGAAGACAGAGGAGAAGGGGTGATGAGTGTGCTCCCTGAGAGCACTCCCAGCCACGCATCCAGCCGTGCGGGGGCACGAGCACGGCTGAATGGGGCGCTGAGAGAGCAAGGGGCCCCTCATTCTGCCAGCCCTTCTGTCCACACGGTCCAGTCTGCAGTCTTGAAAATGAATTGGTTTTGTCTACTTGACAACAACTTACCAGCTATGTAACTTTCTGAACATGGCTTAATTAGCATCTCTAAATTTCAGCATGGTCATTTTTAAAATGGACATTAAAAATAGCCAACTGGCTGCTTTGAAGAGCAAATTACATTTGTATGACATCTCAGAAAGGACCTGCTACAGAGTAGGTATTCAAAAACTATTAGTCCCCCCAAAACACATGCCAGTATTTTGGATTAATCCTCTACAGAAACAGCAACCTGCATTGAACTGTAAGTAACTCTCATCAGCATCATTGCTCCTCTCTGTCCTGGCTGAGTTACCTGAATTAGGTAGAGAACATTTAAGCCGCAGTTAATACATGTTGTTTGGGTATCTGTAACATTCATTTCTATATACTGCTCCAAATGGACATTCTCTGAGAAATGTGACTCAATCCATTCCAATAGCTTGAGTCTTAAACAGCATACAAACTTTTAGATGCCAAAGTTTAATTGAAATTTGGCATATAGATGAGCACTTCATGTGCTGAAAGCCAGCAGAAGATTCCTAAACAAAGAGCAATCACAAATGGTAATTTTCCCCAACTGGATCCAATTATATTTAGCATTTTTTTATGAAAGAGAAAAACAAGAATGGACACAAGAAAATGTTTTCCTCTTGTGATTTGCTCTCTAAGAGACAAAGATGAACAGTCTCATGAAGCTGTTACTTCTTATAACTCAAGGAACATGACTCTCTAGAGAAAAAAAAATTACGCAGTGTCTTCCTTGATGTAAACAAACATTCCATTACAGAATAAATGTGGCCATTTCAGCACATCTGGCAAGAGCTCCACAACCTACAACATGAAGCCCTCCCTAAAAAAGATGTTTCATGATAATAAATCGTTATCAGCAGATGTTGATCACTTCAAGCCTGAGGAGGTTTGGAAATGAAATAGGTGGTTTCTGTCATGCAGAGCACAGACCTTCGAAGTGGTCAATTAAAGGAGACCCGTCATTACCCAGATGGAGGCTCGGGGATGCTAATTCCTAAACGAAGGAGAAGCAGATCCAAAGGTGACTTTCACACTCGCTTTCCCCTGCTAGCGCAGCAGCTTCCAGACTGCGAACCCTTAACCAAGGTCTAGGTCTTTGCTTTCTGGGTAGAGATGCTAGGTTTTCCCAAGGACACACTAATGCCAGGATTCTCTCTGAATTCTAAACCACTACATCCCATGTGTAAGAAATCAGGCTATCACACCTGCTCCCTTTGATTGATTTTATTTGTCACTGTAAGTACATTCTTATAGGGAAATGAGCCTCTTGATTTTACTTGGAAATCCCTTATACTGCCACGGGTCGGTCATGTTCTAAAGTAACTGCCCTCCGGGTCAGACAGTGAAGCTATACCTCTGTGGGTAAGTGGCAGGGTCTCTGCTTAAAAAAGGAGACATACCTAATTGTCAATGATCCAGGAAATAAGGAGATGCCAGGAAAATAAATGGAGCTTGAAAGGCATATCGTACACTGAATAGAGGAGTTGGGGAGCAGTATTCCTTTGTCTGTCTGGGCTGAGACTGACTTAAGGGGTCGATTGTTTGGGATCATCTGAGAGAGGGAGGGAAGGAAGCTCTCTGCCAGCTGGATGAAGCCTGGAGCTAGGCAGGGGCCAGTCCTTAGGAGACTCAGTATCTGAACTGGAAGACAATTATAGCCAGCCAGGAGCTTTTCTCTGTATGTTAATTCTCTTTGGTTATCCCTAAGCATTTGACAAGTACTGATAAAGAGACAGCCTCACAAGAGCCCGGGGCAGAGCTAAAAGGAGAGCAGCATGGTGGCGGCATTGTGACTAGTGACAGACAGATTCCTCAGAAGAAGGTGAGTCTCAGTGGACAGGCAGCTGGAATATAAGATCTGGGTATCTCTGTCCATGAGGACATTCAGCCTTCTGCCTTCCTTAAAGGACTCAGACACTATTTTATGAAAAGAGCCGGCCTCACTTTATTCCTTATTAGAATAAATTCTGGGGAGAGGATCATGTCTTTGTTGAAGAATAAATTAATGTATGCCTTCTGTTTGCTGGACACAGTTCGCTACAAAGTGATACGTGAACAAGTAAGTGTAACCGAGGTCTGGGTGGATATGTTTATCAAACATACAGAAGCAAAAATGGTGGAGGGATAGTAAGAATATAACAGTATAATGTAATTCTCAGATCTGAGTCCATACCCTAACTTCACTCTTCAACCATGTACTCTATCAGCAATTAAGGTCAGAAAACATTTTCTAGTCTGCAGTCTGAATTTTTCTTTCTTTTAATACATAAGTGAGTTGAACGCATATTTTATTTGCCTGGAGAAAAGAAGGCTGTGTTGGGGGATTTTATTTATCTGTGGTCTCTGACGTGAGGTTCTCTTCTCTTAAATCAGGAGTTCAAAGTCCGGGTCCTAGGGCTCATAGATGGGTTTCATCCAAAACCATCCTGAGATCAGGGGAGGATAATGCTCAGTGCTAGAGCACATGCCTAGAACGCATGAGGTCTGGAGTTCAATCCCAAGTACCTCCATTAAGAATGAGTAAATAAATAAAACTAATTACTACCCCTGTCCCCAAAAAAATTAAAAAAGGAAAGAATAAAACCATCCTGAGAACAATAAAAGTTTTAAAAGATCCCTCACTCATTAAAACATTTTTTTAAAAGGTCATTTTTGTTTTCATCATGTGAAATAAAAGATACTGTTACAAATCTCTTTGGGTTCTCCTAAGACCCTTGGATCCCTTTTTTGTTCATGTCCATGTTGAAAGAGATCCTACCAGCAATGGAGCACTGACTTTGTATAAAAAACTACATTAGTAACTAGAGAATAAACAGCGCTTTATGCAAAAGAAAAATCATAGTTCTTACCAGCTACACATTAGATAACCCAGGTATGAAGGTATATTATGAGTACATTTCCATATATATATATTCTGAATTTTAAAGCTTATTCAAATATTTTATAATTTTGGTTCATTCTTAATATTTCTTCTTTAGTGTTCTGCAGTTTCAATATGATATGTTTAAATGGGTTTATGTTTCTGTATCACACTAATATTGTTGTACTTCATAAACATGATAAATAATCATTTCTGGAAAATTATCACCTATTATCTATTCAAATATTACCTCTCTCCTCCCTTTATTTTCACCTTCTGGAACTCCTACTTTCTGATTTCATGACTCAATTATGCTTATATTTTCCATTTATTTCTCTGCATTCTGGGTATTAGCATTGATTATACCAGGGCTAATCTGAATTTTAACCCTTCCATTGTGTTTTTATTTCAAAATTACATTTTTCATTACCAGGTTTTCTATTTGTCTGTTTTTTTAAGAAAATACAAGTCATTCTTTCTTAGGGTTTAATTTCTCCATGTATGTTGTCAACATGTTACATATACCCATTTTATATTCTCTTTCATGTTGCTGTATTATCTCAAGTTCTTAAGGTTCCAACACTGCTGTTAAGTCTCATGTTAGCGCTCGCTCATGGATTGTACTGTCTGCCAACTGTCATTCTTGGCTGATTGTTTTTCTGTGTATTGTTGACTGTTTTTCTGTGTGTTTTGTCAGGTATTTGTCAGCTGTATCTTTCACAGGGCTTGCTGTTTTCTTGGAAATCCTTGGCAGTCTAGATGGTGGGTACAATTCTTTCAGGATGGTTTTCTGTTTTATTCTGCTAGGAGCCTCAGGGTGTTTTTCAGCTTGAAGATCTCTAGGTCAGTTACATAGCGTAAAAAACAAAAGCAAAAAACAAAGAGTCACGTGACGGGCAGGCCTAAAGAATGAAATTCTTAGGGGAAGATTCTTTTCCTCTTACTCACAGAGTTTCTTGTTCTCACCCTGGGCTAATGGCATATTATTCTAGCCTAACTTTTCACTAAAATATGGGTCCTGGCTTTATGCAGGAGACAGAGATGTCTCAGTTCCAACTTGTAGCATTTGGGAACAAGGCCCTAGCTTCTCTCCATCTCATATGGACGATAGACTCCAACCTCCTGGTCACCCAGATCCTTAATTCCTGGGGCAACCACAGCAATGGTACACAGGCTAAAAGCTCTGGCTTTTAACTTCCTTGCTTTTGGTACATAGTAATCTCTTTTATTTTTTGTAAAATTGGGTACATGTTAAAGTCATTTTAAATATTTTATCCAGTATTGCTAGCTGTTTGAAACCATAACTTTTTTTTTTAATATTTAGTCTACTCTATTGCCAGAGCTTTGGTGTACAGTTAACTGTTTTGTTATTCTTAATTAGTCAGTCTTTTCCAAGCAGAAAGTTCAGCTGGACTGTGTTTCCGATCTTGAGAATTTAGAAACTCTTAACATTTTTTTTATGTACAGAATTCTTCTCCATGTTCAGAAGTGACAGACTGAGACATATTTTTAAGCTCTAAATGAAGTAACTCTCTGATATATCTCCTGGGATCCTGGCAGGACATGGACCATTTCTTGCTAATCACCATTACAAACTGATCACAGTAGACTGTATTAACTGATTTCTAATTAAAAGCAGAAAAAAGGGAGAATTTGAACCTTTTTCTTCTAAAGACCATCTCAAAATGTTATTTCTTACACTGTGGAGGCCTGAGAATATGTAACTGGTCTCAAACAAGATAATTTGTCAGAATTTTCAGTTGTAAAAGACTAATACATGTAAAAATGTTTCTATACAAGTGAACTATGAAACAGAATGTTTTAGTAAGAGTCATAGAATTTGTCCCCACAGAAATGGCAATTTGAAAGAAAACTGTGATCTTATAATGGAAAAACCTCAATGATTTGAGATAATGGCTATCCCCATATTTAAAGCTACCAGTGACTGCCACTTTCGCTTACAATCTGCCTCCCCCTAGGAAAATATATGCAGTTGTTTAAGTCACAGGTCGAAAGCATATGGAAGGCGTTCTTTGCACTCTCCACGAGAGTGAAGTGATTTTCTTTAGCTCCTTCTCATACATGATAGGTGTGAAATACTGTTGTTTATTGATCGAAATGTTTCAGTTCCTTGATTATTCAACTGGAAAAAATAAAAACCGAGCCAGAGTAAACAGTGATGAAAAGTAACTATAGAATCTTTTGGAAGTAACAGATATAGACAAGACCAAACTCTTATTCTGAAACATGGCTTACTCTTAAATTTATTATCGTAACTCTGAAGTGGCACAGGGGTGCTCATTATGAATTGAAGTACATTAAAGTATTTCTATCCATCTCTCTGCTGCCCAGGCTCTATCTGGGATTCCTGAACTAAGGGAGAAAACTACCTATTCTCTAAATAGTAGATAATGTAAAAACTAGATAAATCAGTAAGGGAGTAAACCACATGTGAAGAAAGCATTGGGGAACGTTTTCAGGACAACTTGGAATTATTACTTTATTTAGTCTCTCTCACTAGTAACATATAACCACAAGTTTTTGAAATCAAATTATTTCCCCCACACAGCAACAAGTGATCATAGAATGATCAAGTGATAAAAAGAACAAAGAAAAGATATTGTCTATGGGAGAGTCTAAGTTTAAAAAAAAAAAATAGCCTTCATAAGTCACTTAATTTGCCGCAGGTAACATTATCAAACATAACCCTCAGGCTTAGAAGATCTCAAGTCTAAGCCAATTTTTAAAAAAAAAAGTCCATTTATGTTTTAAACATATACCCTCAGAGTAAATTTGGAAATAGTTGCATTCAGAATACCCAGAGTTGATTTCTTTTTCTGTTTTTTTCTTGGCATATTATCTCCTTGCTACTCAAAGTGTGGTCCATGGACCAGCAGCCTCCACATCTACTCAGAAATTGTTAGAAATGCAGAATCTTGGGCAGCTTCAACCCTACGGAATCACAATCTTCATTTTAACAAGATCCCTAGGTAATTCATGTGCCCATCCAAGTCTGAGAAGCTCTGTACTAGAAGACAGAAACATTTTCTAATTTAACATAAAATACAAGATTTCTTTTGGGGGTGATGACAATGTCCGGAATTAGAATGATCACCAACTTTGTGAATATACCAAACGCCACTGAACTGTTCACAACTTAAACGGGTGAATTTTATGGTACGTGAAATATATCTTCATTTTTTTAAAGGAGAAAAAGATAAGTAAAAGTAAACGCTTTCAAACTGTGCAGCACATAGATGATAGAAACCAGTTCCTTTTTTTTTTCTTTTAAATCTTGGGAGGAAATTCGATGCACCATTTCCCGTAGCTCACCTCTTACTGCGAACGAGATCCACAGCAGGCCTTGATTCTGGGGAGCCCTGACCAGTGATCTGAAGACGCACCCATGCATCCTGCCCTGCCCTCCCCAGAGAGACAGAGGGACAGAGACACAGAGAAACCGAGAAAAAGACACACACACACACACACACACACACACACACACACACACACACACACACACCCACCCACACCCTCTAGAGCTCCTTGCTGTAGAGCCGCTGCTGAGAACTGCCTTCCTCGGGAAACCGCACGCGGATGGATGTGACATGTGAAGAACCCAGACTGCCCAATCAAAGGGCCAAAGAGGCGCGCTATCTGCCAGCTGCACTAGCGGTCCCGGGCGTGTGGGGGAGGAGAGACTTCTTCCTCATTCAGCTCTCTGCCTGCCCCTGCCACCCTCTTCCCTCCCATAAAGAAACTGCAGATTCTAAAAATCTCGTAGTTACTCAGAGTCCTCAACAAACGACCCTCTTTGGCTTCTGCAGTTAGGATTCTCCGCACCTGCAACAGGCTAGGCCCTTGTAAAGGCTTCTCGCCGCGGGTGGGGAAGCCTAGAGGTTCTATTTCTCCGACTTAACCCAGTGAAACAGGCGGGGGAGAGGACGTCTCAGGGAAAGTCCATCCCCCGCCCCTCCACACGCGCATCTTCTAACTTTTGCGGCGGTCCCGCGGCCTGAGGACCTGAGCGCGCCGCCCGAAGGGCTACGGCGGGCCGCGCGCGGAAGGCGGGCGCGCTGGTCCCCGAGTTCCCGGGCGGGCGCCAGGGCAGCCCCCGGGACTCTTAAGAGTTCTGGTCACCGCTCCCACAGAGGCTAAGTGACACAGGCGGCGCGAACGTGCATCAGTCTCCCACCAGATCATGCCTTTGGCGCAGCGACTCAGTCTCCGAGGACGCGGGATGACTTCCAGGCTGAGAAAAGTGCCAGACCCCCGCTCACCTGCAGTGGCGTCGGCACCCGCGGTCTCACTCTCCTGGGTAAACCTACCCGCGCGTGCTCGCCCGGGCGACTGGGGTCCCAGCGCGGCTCCCGCGGCCCTGGGAGGGACGCGTGTGGGGACGCGCGCGGAGCCGCCGGTCCTCTCCCGCGAGCGCACACCTCCCGCCCGCCCGCCCGGCCGCCCGGCCCGCGGCGCCCGCACTTACAAGCAGGGGTAGTAGCCGTAGGGAGGCAGCGGGGGCTGCGGGCAGCCGTCGTCCCCCAGCTCCGAGTCCATGAGCAGGTAGTCCTGGCTGTCGTTGCGCCGCGCGCCGGCCCCGGCCGCTACCCGGGGAGAGCCGCCCCTCCGGGGCCCGAACGCTGCACTTTGGTTCATGGCGCGAACGCCCGACAGGCCTGGGTCCCGCTCCCGGGAGACGCGCCTTGGCACTTCCAGCGGGGACCCGCTGCGGAGGGTCCGCGTCCCCCGTCGGCCCGGCCCGGCCCGGCGACAGACGGGTGCCCGGGGAGCGAGGGTGAGAGGCAAGGAGCGCGGACGCCCGGCGGGCTGAGCTCTGCGAGCGGTTCTCCCGCCGGCCCCGGAGAAGTCACCACGGAAGGGATCGCAAAGGGGACCTTGTCCTGGGCGCGTCCGGCAGAGGGGACCCCGGCGAGGAGGCGGCCGGGGCTCCCGGGCCGGGCGAGCGCAGGCGGGGCGGCGGGTGGCGGCGGAGCCTGAGAGCCGACAGCGAGGGAGACGCAGCTGAAGAGTTACTATGTCAACCGAGACTCTCCAGCCCTCGGCTCCCGCCTTCTTCCCCCGCAACCTCCGTCATGATCCCACCTTTAAAGGGATCGGAGCGACGTTCCCGAAAGCAACCGAAGCTTGTGGTGTAGCCAGGGTAGCTACAACTTTGAGGGCCAAGATGAACCTCAACTAGGTGGAGCCACACACGCTTTTTTATTTTTATTTTTGGTCCTGCTTATTTAGAAACCATACCAATTAAGAACTTTCTAGGAAGCTTCCCTTAAGTAAGACTCGAAGAACCCAGGAAACCTGTTTTGTTTGTTTGGTTTTTTTCCCCAAGAGACAGGAGCCTCTCATTTCTCCAGACTGCCTTCATTTTCTTAGGGCATTTTTGTCTCCCACTGCCAATCCCCTAAGTTATCGCAATTCTTCACTTCAAAATGAACAACGTTCTGTGTTCCCAGTGCCAGATGTTCCCAGTTTCTGAGCAAATCAACCAAAATAGGCAAGCATTTTCCGATAATGCCGATGGAGCCCAACAACCTGCTTACTTCAGAGAAAAACTTTCCAACCGTCACTGCAAACGCCGGAATTATTTCTCTGCCAGATGGTTCCCACATTTCCGCACTGCTTTTAATTTTAAGACTTAGTTTTAAATTCTGATTTAATCTTCATACACGTGCGAAGTGCCAAACTTCTCAACAAGGACGAATCAGTATCTGTAGTAGCTCAAGAACTCGTCAATTAGGAATCCATTCATTCATTCAACAAATAACTTAATCGATCCCAATTGTGTGCCAAACACCATTTTAGGATTCAGAGGCAAACTAGCCAGATAAGGCCCTGTCTGCCTTTGGAGAGATTTCAAGGAAGAGAGGGAGACAGAGACCAAACAAGCAAACGAGAAAGTATCAGAGACAAAAGCTACAATAAAAATAAGCCAAGTTGATGTGACAGTAAGGAGACTATCTAAGTAGATCATTGGTGGTTAAAAGAGGTCTTTCCAAGCAGGTGCTAGTTAAGTGGAGATGGACGGGGCAAGGAACCAGACGTGAAAAGATCAGAAACCCACTCAATAGGATTGAGGAAAGCCAGAGAGTCTGAAATTCTGTTGATAAAAGTACTTTTGCTTCCCATAAACAGGTGCACAATAAAATGGATGTTGGAAATGTGAAAGTCATCAACCTGATAGAGGAGGAAAGAGGTCACAAACTTAGAGCATTTGACTTCGCCCGTATGCTAAGATCCAAAACTCACGGAGGACAAGAACCACTGTATTCTGAGGGCCTAGTGCTGTCTGTATTTGTCACTGGTATGTGGAATGAGTGAATGAATGGATGGATGGATGAAGTATAGAAAAAATGAGAAAACATTCTTGGCCACTAAGAGAACATTTGCCCTGAAAGACTAACCACCATCATTCTGTGGTATGCTATTCCCCATTTGAGTCCCTTTTTTTGATTTTTTTATCAAAAAGATGTGAAGCCATAGTTTAAAATTCTTACTGTTGCCTGATAATTATACATAGCGATAACATACACTACTTGAAATTTGTTTATGACAATTGCTGTCTGTAAGAACTCGGTAGCTTTGATGGTTGAATGAATCAGTTAATAAATATTTAATTTAATTGTGCCAAGGTAATCTGTTTGGGAACATCAAGTATAGGAAACAATTTAGTGGGGGAAGGAATATTCAGATGTTCTCAACCTGACTCCAGTTCTGTGAGTTAAAGCAAAGTTAGAAGAGACTGGCTGTGTTAGTGATGTGTTAGTCTCTAACTTAAAAACAAAACTTGAGACAGAATTAATATTGTTGTTGTTATAGTGAGTTGAGCTATTTGTGCCTTTTCTTATAACACTGTTTTTCATTCACAACCTTCACACTGAAAAAATTATTACAGTAAACTTATAATGTGACATCAACTTATCATTTTGCAAGATAAGACATGCTTCTCTCTGTTATTTGAAATATAGTTAGTATTGGACCAATAAATCCCAGGGACATTTCCCCAGAAGGGACAGGGTGGTGTACCAAGGATTAGAGGATTCTGAATGAGTTTACGATATGATGAAGTGGAAGGAGCATTAGATTGGAAGCCTGAAAGCCTGGCTTCTAACCATTCTCCTAACTGAAACTGTATGATTTCAGAGAGGACAGTTAATCTCTCTCTGCCTCCTTTATTAATCAGTAAGTGGATATATAATTACTAGGTACCCCTCAATCTCTAACTTTCTGTGTTCTATGCTTACCTATGCAGTTTTATCTCTTCAATTACATTAGAAAAAAAAAACAGTGAAATGAAAACAACTTTTCAACCAATTCATATATTTTTTTAATCAAGAGTGGCATTGTGGAGTGGATCTGGAGTAATGAAGAAAATTGGGTGAATGAAGTTTAAAAAAGTAAAAAAAATTGTTGGATGAATGAAGAAATGATCATTTTCACAGTTAAAAGTTGCTATGCAATTTTATGTTATGTGTATGTAGTATGTTTATGGTATTTAAAAAAACACCAAGCTGTAAGTTCAAGAGGAGGAGATAAAGGTGGGCTATGTGTCTCTGTCTCTGTGGGGAGAGGGAGGGACACCATTAAGAGAGGACTATTGCCTCCTTATATGTACCTGCAGTTTTTTAGATTGATTGATTTTACGATAACACAATATTTTGAAAAAAAATGAGTAAAGAAAAAGAGTTGCGCTCTAGAAGGTCTCAGGCTAAGAGCCCAAAGGGAAAGAAAACAACATTGCTACCAGCATCAGAGACAAAGTGTTGAGAAAACATTGTTAGGTGTTTAATGACTCAGGAAGAAGGCGTTACATGGAAGACTTTGGGCATCTGTAGTTTATGGGATGTTGTTGCTGATGGGAAATCACTGACACAAGAGCTTTTCTGGGAAATGCAATTTGGGGTTAGTTGGCCAAGAGCTACAAATAATAGTTTAGTCAGAAATTCATCTAGACAACTCAAAAGCATGGAGACCCAGAGCCCTGACTTCTAATGCATGTAGAATCCATGGGGGGAAAAACCCAAAATACCCTAGAAGCTTCAGAAGGTCTGATTGTCTGTCAATAAAGGTCCCCTGTATATTGTAGTTTGAGTGAAACAGTGCAGGCGATACCAGATATTTGAACCTTAAGTGTTTAATTTTTAAAATAAAGGGGTTGTAATAATTACATTTACTTTCTCTACTATGGATATTAAAACTTCATGATGTTAAATATTAGAAACAGAAGAGTTAAAACAGCAACCTATTTTAATATTCGCTTTAATTTGAGCTTAAAGCAGATATCCACAATTCTAACATTATCATATGGGTATTTTGTAATCGCTTGTGATTACCATGGTTTCGCGTAGAACAAGCTGTGTTTGACTAAATTAATCTCTCTCTTTTAATAGAATTATTAGAATGCTTTCAGTAAACTATTGGCTAAGGGCATGGTGTAATATATTCCTCAGCAAGATGGAAAAATGTGGACTGGGTAGTGGGGGGATGATTTGTAGGAAGACTGTTAAGAAGACTGCTGATCTGATTTAAGGATCAACGTCACCAGGCTATGTAAATGGAGACATATCAAGAAAGGATGGAGCCGCTTTATAGGTAATCAATTTCCTGTCACTGGACATGTTCAGATGCAGCCCAGACCTCAGTTTTTCACGTATGCTATAAAATGAATGAATGTATTTATGGCTAATTAAATGAACATAAGATCTTTTTCAAAAAAAAAGTCTGAAATTTACAAACCACCATCATCTCAATGGATCCAAAATACACTATTGATAAAATCTATCCCTGATTTTTTTTTTTTCAGAAAAGGTTAGTAAACTAAGAATAACCGGCCTATCTTTAACATGGTGAAGAAGATCTATTTCAAATAAAACCCACATGGGGAAATACCAGAGATGCTTCCATCAGTGTAAGGAGTAAGGTAGAGATGTGACTGTCATTACTATTATCTATTGGCCAAGAACTTCTACAATAAGCTAAATAAAACAGAATACATAAGAGGGAAAACTTTGAAAAAGAACATAAAACGGTTAGTTTACAGATGATGTAATTGTCTGCGGTAAAAAGTTCGAGATTTTTAGCTGAAAACTATTAGAGCTACAGGGTAAGAAATGTGTTTGGAACAGCGTTAGACTCTAAAGGTAAACAGACACATCTGTCGTCTTCCTATGTACTAGCAATAAGCCAGTCAAAACATAGTAAAAGCTACAAAATATAAAATAAACAGAAACAAATTTAACCAAGAACCGTAACACCTATGTAAAGAAAACTGCAAAGCCTTGCCAAGACCAAATTTTAAAATGAGTCCGAGGCCCACGTCAAATTGTGTAATATGTTTCATTGGTAATGTGATGAAACTGGCATTAAAATGTAGAACTTAATAGACAGAATGTAGTGTTTTCACTATTACCTTTCCCTCTAGGGAAAAGTTTTCTCTACTGTTCATTTTTTCTAAGAATAGTACGACAATTTTTTAAAAAAAAAAAATCAATGAAAAGAACTTGCTCTATTAAACATTAAATGACTTAATTAAAGCGCAACAAATAGACTGGTATTCACAAAATAGAAACTCTGAAAGAATATAATAGAGCGTTTCACCAAAGACCTCAGGACATAGAAGATTTTATAGTGTGACAACACATCTTAATTCAATGAGGGAAGTGAAGAAATATTAAATAAGTGGAACTGGGTAAGAGATTTCTGTCTCCACCTTTGCCAAAATAAATGGAAGGCATTAAAAAATTGTATGTAATTTTAAAAGCCCTAAAACCCACCAGAGAAAGATTTAGGTGAACTTTTTAAAAATACATATACTCTTCAGGTGGATAGTGCCAGCCTAAGCATTCACCAACAGTTGAAATAAAAGAAACAATTTCTAGGATTGATTAATAAAAGCAAAAACTTAATATATGTCAATATATACTTAGCTCAGAGAGTTGATGCCACCCACCAAACCGCTTCATCCCTGGGGGTGTTTAAAGAGGAAGCAGCCAAAAGTTCCAGCTCTTCTGTGGACTCATGGCTCCTTTGGCAGAGCACTCTTCTCAGAATTTGGAAATTTCTTTCCCTTTGATTCCAGTCAGTTTCATGTGCCAGTGATCACCCTCATTTGTTTCTGGTCACGTCTCTTAGGTCGGCCGTGTTTCATTGCACCCTCACCCCGGGGACTCCCTCCTGTTACCTCCTGGGAGAGCAGACACCTCACGCAGATCAGGCTGCAGTGCGAGGGCCACACCCTTAGCCCTTTCCTTCCCTTGAAAGGATTCACTCCATGCCACCTAAATCCATCAGGGTTTTGACAGTGAGCATCTCCGCCACACCTTGGATTTAAGGCTGGTCCTTGATGTAAGACTGAGATTTTTGTGGGTCTAGGGGCTTAAATAATTTCACAATTCCATATTTTACTGTATGGGAATGAAAAGCAACCCTTACAGGTCTCTGAATTTCAGGACTATTCTCTTTCAATTTTGCTTGCAAACTTTCCAGTACTATTCAGAGCTCATCTCTTTCTTGCATAAATTGCCAAATACAGCCAACAGCAATCAACATTTGCTATGAACATTCATCAATATTCATCTTTTCAATTCTTCTTTACAATTAAAATCTCATTAGGTTTAATGAGAAAACAATGTTGTCTGTCTTCCGAGTAATTAAAGGTGACGGTTTTTGCCATTTTTTTTTTCTACCACATAACACCGTCTGCTAATAGTTTCCTTGTCAGGCACCACCTGGCATCTGAGAAAATGCCACGGAGTCTAGTTTTGTTGGTTGGTTTGTTTGTTTGTTTTGTTTGCAGAGTCACTCCACTTCTAGTTACTAATTTTGGTGGCAGAGATAAAAGAGGGTTTCTTCTGTTGGAGGATGTGGCTCCCAGGTGACCGTTAAGCTGGCCCTGGGCAATAAGAGGTTCCTTACCCCTCCGCTGTCCTTGGAATGTATGGAATGTCCCTGATTTTTTTGATTATTAATAATGCTGTAATGAATAACCTTACACATATGTATTTTTCATCTTGTTGAAGGTACATCTTTAGGGTAAATTCCTTTCAGCAGGATTTGTGTATCAAAAGCAAATGTAGGGTTCTTGAATCTAAAAACCTGTGCCTCACTAGACTTTGATAAAATTTAGGCAATTATATGTTCAACTACTTTTTTCTGTCCATCTTCTCCTCTCCTCCTGTGACTCCAAATGCATGTGTGTTATTCTATTCAATATTGTCCCACAAATGCTTGAAGCTCTGTTTACTTTCTTTCAATCTGTTTTCCTATTGTTCTTCAGATTGGATATAGTCTCTTGGTCTATTTTGAGTTCTCTGCTCTGTTCCTCTGTCATCTCAATTTCGTTATTGAAAACATCCAGTGATTTTCAAACTTCGGATACTGCGTCCTTCTATTGTAAATCCATCAGCATTTCCCTTTACTTCACTGCACCCAGGGATAGCACCTCCTTTAAACCCTTGCCTACTAATTCCAGCATCTGGATCATCTCTGTTCATTATCTTGTCCCTTAAAAATGGGTCACATTTTCTTGGTTCATTATTTTTTTAATCAGTTATTGATTGTATCCCGGAAAGTGTGAACATTATGTTTTGGAGATGCTGGAAAAAAGCCTGATATTTTTGTTTTGAAAGCAGTTTACTTGATTGAAGTTAAATTGCAAACATTTTCTCCTGGGTGGCAGCGCAAATCTTAACTCATCCTTTTATATTTAGTTGTTCCTTTGAGTCTGCTCCGTGTATGCATAGTTCAAGGGCCAGCTGAAGACTTGGCCAGAGTTTAGGCACATAATTTGAGGATTACCCACTCTGGCTCTCTGTTTCAGGAATGTCCCCTGACTTCCCAGCAGCTGAGTTTGCCCTGAATTCTGCTCTCTGTTCTACAGGACATAAACACTGTGAATATTCCATTGGAGGTTTACTCAACCTACTTGGTGGCTGTTTTGGCCTGTTCTCAGATAAAAGCTATACGAGGGGAAAAGTTACTGCTTGTGAACCTCTTCTTTCAAATTTTCACTCTTCTTAAGAAATCCCGAGTGAATTACTCATTCACTCTGAAGTGCCTTTGTGTATTTTTTTTTTTTTTTGTATTTTGTCCAGAGATATCAGTTGCCACATATGGCGGGTTTGAGTCTGATAGGAATTTAATTTGTGATATGGAAGACGGCACATCACAGCTTGACTGCTGAAAGCTAAAGACAAAGAGAGTCTTGAAAGGAGCCAGTGGAAAATGACACATACACAGGGAAACAACAGGTCAGTTGACCAGTGAGTTCTCCCTAGAGGGCCAGAAGACAGTGGTACAGCTTCTTTAAATCTTACCAAATTTGGGTTTTGAGTCATAGTTAGATTGTATGGGTGTGGAGGAAGTTACTCTTTCTGGCACTTGCATGATTTTACTTTTATATCTAAATATCTGGTTGACCTTGGAGTTTATTCTCATGGATGGTACGAGATATGGATTAACTTTTATCTTCCTCCGTATGGCTATCCACTTACCCCAGCACCATTTAGTAGAAACTTCACTGTTGTCCCAGTGTTTTTAGATACCACCTTTATTATGTATTAATTTTCGTGTGTCCTTGCGCCTATTTCCAGACTTGTTATTCTATTCCATTAATGTGTGTTTATTCATATGTGAGTGCCAAACTGTTTTAAGTACTGAAGATTTATAATATATTTTAATATAGTGTAAGGTTAGTCCCTTCTCTTAGCTTTTCTTTTCTGTGTTTTCGTAGCTATTTTTGTTGCTTATTTTTCCATATGAACTTTGGTATCGACTTTTCTAACTCCAGAAAAAACTGTTGGTTGGTATTTTTATTGGGGTCACATTACAATTCTGAATTAATTTAAGCAAAACTGACATCTTTATGACTCTGAGTTATAGTCAAATACAAGAGAGGCCTTTTTTATTTGTTCATATCTATTTCTGTGTCTTACAAAATTGTTTTAAAGTCTTCTTCATAAAACGTTCACACATTTCTTTCTAAGCACATTCCCAGGTTTTAAAATGTTATCACCTTATTTTAAATATAGTTTATCTTCCATTAGATTACCTAAATAGTTATTTCTGCTTACATGAAATCCATTGATTTCTAGGTTGATTTTATATCTGGTACTTTACTGAATTCCTTTATTGTTTCAGTTTATCATTGATTCTTTAGAGTTTTCTAGGAATACCATCATGTCATTTGAGCTAGAGATAGATTTACTATTTTTTTCAAATTCCTATGACTCTAGGTGTCTCCTGTTGCCTAATTGCATTGGTTAATACCACCAGTACACTATAAAATAATTATATATATTAACTATAAATATACATAAATGTGGGTGTGTGCATGCACACGTTAAGGAAATGTCCATCAATTTCTATTTTCTTAAGGTTTAAAAAAATTTTTTTTTAAAGAGGCTTTCTAAGTAACTATGGAGACAATCATGATTTTTCCCCTTAGATTTATTAATATGGTCCAGTATATTAATGGATATCTTAATAGTGAACCATTTTTGCAGTACCAGAATAAATCCCACTTGACCATTATATATTATGTTCTAAATGTGGTGCAGGATTCTGTTTGTTAATAGTTTACTTAGGCTTTTTGAACCCATATTTACAAGAGATGTTGATCTGTAGCATTATTTTTGTGCTAGAAAAGTAGATGTTTTGAAAAGCTTTTAGAGTGTCAACAAAAGGAATGTTTATCTGAGACATTCTTGGTGCTAAGAGAGATTCTATTACTTCATCCAAAGTAGATATTGGTTAACAGATGAATTAGATTTTTGGTGATTAGGAAAGTGGTGTTTTGAAAATTTTGTGTCCTAACATGTTAGTCTATAGCCATGTAGCTAGTTACAAATAAGCTTTTTACTGTGTTTTCATAGCATTTTAGGAAATTGAGAGTTTGCCATTGACATGGCTGTATTATACTTTTTCCATTAAAAAATGATAAATAAGCTCCCCATTAGTGTTTTTGTGTATAATGTCATTTTCCATGGATATATTACTGATGTTAAGCAGAAATTATTTATATAATAATTGTCAATAATAAAGCCTCAAAATGTATAAAGCAAAAACTAACAGAGCTACAAATAGAAATAAATCCACAATCTCAGAGATTTTTAACATGCCTCGTTTCATATTTGATACGGGAAATCTGTCTTTATTGAAAGATATAAAAGGGTTGAACACAACTGGCAAACTTGACCTATGAGTCATATATAGAACAATGAATTGGAGCAGGGGCCAGCAAACTGGGTCAGGTTCTGCCTGTGGCCTGTTTTTGAGTGAAATGTGAGCTAAGAATGGTTTTTACATTTTTTTAAAGAGTTGTGAAAAAATGAAATAAATTAAAATGTGCTACAAAGACCATATGTGGTCCAGAGAGCCTAAAATATTTACTATTTGGATCTTTAGAGAAAAAGTTTGCTGAACCCTGCATGTACTGTAGAATATACCCTTTATAAACACACCTGGAATATTAAAATATCAATATTTAACAAAAAAAAGTCAAGGAGGAGCTCATAATGGAAACTAGAAGAGGTTATTCACTAAATGATTAAAAAGTGCTACTGCATTTACTTGTGATGTGTTCACCAAACTCTGTTTCATTTTCCTCTTTCTGAGCATGTAAGGAAATGACATTTGTCAGATTCTTCTGCATTTAAGGGCCTATAACTGGCTGTGAGGGGTTCCAAACATTTCTGTACATTAATTGACACTCTTCCAATTGATATACAGGGTCTATGTCCCTCCTTTTGAATTGGGATCAACTTTAATGACTTATGTATAGCCATTAGAATGCAGCAGAAATAATGATGTGTAACTTCTGCAGCAAGGTAAGAAATGGCCTGTTTCCACTTAATTCTCTTGGGTCACTTGTTTTTGGAGTGACCTTATTAGAAGTCCAAATACCTTGAGACCTTCATGCTGTGAAGAACGCAGACCACACTGCCAGCTACATGTAAGTATTCTGGCTGCAGCTGCCAACTGAATTCCTAGCTGACAAGCAGCACCCACAGCCAGACGTGCATGGAGACAGTCATGAGTTCAGCCCTCAGTCTTGAAGGGACTCCCAGCTATCAAGTCTTACCAGCTGAGGCCCCAGAAATAGTGGGACAGAGACAAGCTATCTCTGATGTACCCTGTTGGAGTACCTGACCCACAGAATCTGTGAATGTAATAAAATGGTGAATGCATGCTACCAAGTTTTGGGCTAGTTTGTTATACGGAAATGGTGACTAGAACACTAACCAATGGAATAGAGGTGAGAATTATATATGCCACTCCAATAGCTAGCCATAAATCTCTTACTCCTAAATTCTCTTCCCAAGAGCAGGAGGTTTGGTTGGCCAAATGATAAGATGAAAGGAGCCTGGATCTTTGAGTGACCACCTGGAGGGGACTGGCCCATGAGATCTACTTGACCCACATTAGACTCATACATGAGTGAAAAATAAATCTTTACTGTGCTAAGCCACCGCCATTCAGATTAATAGCCCATCATGTCTGACTAACATAAATACATTTCATAATTAAGATATGAAGCTAAGGCACATTTTAGAAAATTCAGCTTTAAATTCATATATTACAAAAGGAGAGTGGTGAAAAACTAATAATCAATGAATCCATCTCAAGATGTAATGAAAACAAAAGCAAAATAAACCCAAAGAAATGTAGAAGATAAATAATAAGAGCAGAAAATAAAGGAATAAAATTCAATGTAAAAAATATACAATAAAAATACAATTACTTTTTAAAAACTAATGAAATTGATAAACCTAATGAAAGACTTATTGAGGGGAAAAAAAAAGGGCAAAAGAAAGCAATTCCAGAACTACAAAAGGGAGTATCACTGTACATCTTACAGACACTAACAATGGGAAAATATTATAAATGAGGTTATAACCATATAAAAGCTACAAAAATCCTAGAAAATACATCTTATCAAAATTAACACAAGGAGAAACAGGAACTCTTCCTAGTTCTATATTATTCAAGAATTGAATCAGCATTTAAAACTGTCCCATAGAGAAAATGGTACCAAAATGACTTCACTGGAAATTCTACCAAATATTTCAAGAAGCAAAGAGTTCAGTTTTACATCGAGTTATCTACATAATAGTAAAAGAGGGTACTTTCTAGTTACTTTCATAGAACCAACACAGTCTTAATATCAAAACAAACTAGACAATGTTAAAAATAAAAAATTACAGGACAGTCTCACTCATTACTATGCATTCATGAATCTCCAGAAGTCCATCCAGAAGCCAAAACACATATAAGCAAACCAAAACCATAAATACCTAAATATCATGTCCGTCATGGGCAAATTTACCTTATGCTAGGAATTTAAGGAGAATTTAATATTAAAAAATCAAACAAGCTATTTGCTGCATTGATACTTTAAAGAAAAAAAAAACTGAAAAGATCATTCATCTCTTAATTCCTGGTTTTTGTTTCTGTTCTAAGTGAATAAACATGGGTGTGGGTGAAGGTTGTTTAAGATAATCTCAATTTTTCACCCATTTCTCTGTCTATGCCCTTTGCCATGTGACTTTGTAGTTTCTCCCACTAAAGAGGTGGAGTCGATTTTCTCACCCTTTGATTCTGAGGTTGGCGAGGAGGTATAAACAGATATGATCCCTTCAGAGACTCACAAATGTGGTTCTGCCTTTCCACTTCCTTTCTTGCTCTTCTTCAAATATACCAAGAGTGTTTCTGCCTTTGGGTCTTGGTCCACCCTGCTCCCTCCATCTGAAATGCTCCTCTCTGCAGATGTCTGAACAGCTGACTCCTGGCCTTCATTCATATCTCTGTTTAGTTGTTGCCTCCTCAGAGAAGCCCTCCCTGAATATCAAAGTTAGAAATGTGTATCCAGCGAAAGAGAAATTCAAGACATCACTCTTGATCCTGTTTTTCCCATTTTTTTTCAGAGCGCCTAATGTTAATTTGCTCATTGGCTGCCTCCTCTGACTGGAGTAAGAGATCCTTGAGTGCAGGGACTTCTTCTATCTTTCCAGGGAATTCTCAGTACCTGGAGAATAATTCTTGGCATGTAGTTAGTACTCAAGGATTATTTGCCACATCAAAAATATGCCTGGAGTCTGGCTAATTCAGCTACTTCAACCTTTATTAACTTGGTAAAATATAATGCACCCCAGAACCTGTTGTGGGGCAGAAGTGATGAAGTGAGGCAGGACCTCAGAAGTTGCTAAAAGATGGAATAGTTAACTTAAAATGTGGTTAAGAGTGTACTTAACCAGAAAGTACCTCCCCATGGAAAGTACACACTTGCCATTGGTCTTTCCAGCTATCCCACACACTGAGAGAATCACAAACTGAATGTTCATAAAAAGCCATATAAAGGACTAGAGACGATGGACGTATTTCGGATAAATTGAAGAAAATTAGAAGGAAGAACTTGAAAGATACAATGGGTAAGAAACCGAAGTATGGATGAAGCATTAATGAATAAAGATCACATTGTGTAAGGAAGAAATGAAGAAAGCATCTTCACTCAAATAAACTGTATATATGTGGAAAAAAAACTAAAGAAACATCTAGATGCAAATACTCAATATAAAGTGAACCATGAAACCTAGAAATCAAAGAAAGGAAAATGTAGAAAACTATCTAATTTTCTTCAGTTACAACCAATGTATTTAGATGTTGAGAATGCGCTTGTTTGTGTAATTGAATATGTTCAGTAATTAAACAGGGGATATAGGATTTGTGGTCATAATGTGGTAACAGTGTGTAACAAAATGCAATTGGAGAGACAAATAATAGATGCTCAACGAAAGCTGAATTCTGAGAGTTACTTTCAAAGAAATGACTCAGTATGTACAGCAGTCTGGTTCATTCCACATAGATGCTTTCACAGCATTAACAGAATGACTAGATGTTCAAAAAGGAAAAAGAGAAAGCAGCTATGTGCAATGGGATAAATAGCTTGCCTAACTGAGCCTAAATTAGCCTAAGCTATTTTTAGTCTGTGATTCGGCCCTAGAAGGCCCCTGGGAATTGGAGGGAAATCGGGAGAGAGAAAATTTGTTTTTTCCCAGCTGAATGATACCAAAATATTCCTGAAATACATTTTAAAAGGCTTTATGCTCCAAAGATAACTCAGTTTCTGTCAGTCACAGAGAAAATAAAAAGGTGGAAAGTTTATTTTTATAACACAACATTTCCTCCAGTGGGCCCCTCCAGGGCGATTACTGCCTCTTGCTGTAAGTAGTGAAAACAGACAGGGATGTAAACTCTGTGAGTACATTAAATGTCTGTAAATTAGACTAAGAATCTGGTTTTGCTCATTTTTTGGAAAAATTCTTTTTATTTATATATTATTTTTTAATGGATGTACTAGTGATTGAACCCAGGACCTTGTGCATGCTAAGCACGTGCTCTACCACTGAGCTATACCCTCCCCTCGAGAAAAATTCTTTTTAATTTTATGTATCTGTATATCTCTGATCACCCTCTCAAACTCTATCCAAGTCCAAGTGGTTCTCAGTCCAATATTATTTGTCCAATATATTTGTTTAAAATGTATGGAGACTTCCAGTTTCTGGTCCAGCATTTAAGGAGTTTGAAAGAAACCACTTCATCCTAACAACAAGTGAAAAGCTGAGCAAAGTGAAAAATCCACAACTTTTCTTAGATCCGTTACAGGGAGGAGGGGAATAAAAGTTACGGTTCCTCATCACCCCCAAAAAATGAATTTTTAATGGAAGATGGACAGCATGATATAAACAGAAGATTTTATTAGTAAGGCAAAAAGGTAGTAAAATATAGTATATATTTATAGTACCAGGAATTGGGGGCAGGCCAACCCAAGAGAGGAAAAATGGTGCTGCTTCTTTGTTTTTCCTGTTCTTATATCCTGGCTTAGGGGATGTTTTTTGTGATTGATTGATTGACGGCTCATGTTTTTTGAGCGCTCAGGCTGACTGACAGCTTATGTTCCTTGTGCTCAGGCACGTCCACCTCTTGTACACATGTTCTTACCCACGATGCACACAGAGAAACCTACAGGAGGGGGCTCAAACTGCAATGTTAATTACATTATAATTAGCATTGGATCAAGTTAAGCAGCTTCCTTCTCTCTACTGTGCAGCCACAGCTTTGGATCCTAGCCTGCTTCTTTGCTGGCCTTCATCTAGAGAAAGTAAAAGTTTTTGGAGCCCCTAATCCTGAGTGCAGGAGTACTGTTATTTTCTGTGTTGCTCCCTCCCCCTTCCTCTCCCCTTGCCTGGGGCTCATTTCTATTAAACTGCCTAACAGATCCATGAGAAGTGAGGTCACAGGCAAACTGCTGCCCCCTAAATTGGAGAGACCAAGGAACAAATACAAGGAACGAATACCCACTGCAGCAGAAATCTCCATGGAAACCAGTGGTTGGGTAGGAAAACTTCAATTAACAAATTGCTGGTGGCTTGGTGTGGGCAGTCTGAGAGGCGAAAACTCCAGGGAATTCAGTCACCAGGGGGCTGCCACACTTTGATGAATTTTACCCTCTGAAACTCTACCAGGTTCTCACAGTGAATATAGGAGAAAATGCCCCAGTGCATCCTGCACGGGAAGAGGAAAGGAAACCATTTCTCAAATATTCTAGCGTATTCTCTCCCTCTTAATAAGGTCTATGTTCAGGAGAAACTAGTTAACCAGAGCTTAAACTATTGGGGCTTTATCAGTGCCAAACTGATCTGGGGGAAAGGAAGTACTGACTCCAGCTGGATCTAGTCTTGCATGTGGAGAAAAGGAAATACTCAACCCCCATCTAGCCTCTGCATGAGGGAACGTATTCCACTCCGGTCATCCTGCCTCACCCAAGTTGGGGGGAAGGCCTAAGAAGTGGGAGAATCAAGAAGCCCATGTGAAGATCGCATAGCAGAGGTAAAGGCTCACTGAAAGGCTGAGACCTAACTGTAGGACTACAGAGCACCCCTCTTCCCCCACATTGCACCACCACCTTGCTGACAGTCTATATGCAACCATTCCTTTTATTCAGTACACCTACGTCCAGCTCTGAAGAAAAAAATTACAAGACATACTAAAAAACAAACAAACAAAAAGTGTAAAGGGAGAGAGCAAGCATCAGACCCAGACTCAGATATGAGAGGGATATTGGAAGTATCAGACCAGGAAACAAATACGATTACTAGGCTAAGAGCTGAAATGGATAAAGTAGACAGTATACACGAACATGTGGCAATGTAAGCAGAGAGATGAGGATTCTAAGAAAAAACAAAAAGAAATGCTAGAGATTGAAAACACTGTAATGGAAATGGAGAATGCCTTTGAGGGGCTTACTAGGAACCTGGAAACAGCTGAGGAAAGAGTTCCTGCACTTGAAGATATCTCAACAGAAACCTCCAAAAATATGAAAGCAAACATTAAAAAAGCTGAAAAGAATCAGAACAGAATGTCCAAGAACTCTGAGACAATTTAAAAAGCTGTAATGTAAATGTAATTGGAATGCCAGGAGAAAAAAGAGAGAAATGAAAAGAGGAAATATTTAAAACAAAAATGACTGAGAATTTCTCCAAATTAATGTCAGACACCAAACCCTGACAGATACAGGAATTGCAGAGAACAAGCAGGATAAATGCAAACAAACAAACAAACAAACAAACAACCACATCTAGGCATATCATTTTCAGATTACAGAAAATCAAAGATAAAGAAAAAGATATGGAAAGGAACCAGAGGAAAAAACATCTTATCCAATAGAACAACAAAGATAAAAATCACATCCATCTCATCAGAAATTATGCGAACAAGAAGAGAGTGGAGTGAAATATGTAAAGTTTTGAGAGAAGAAAACTACCAACCTAGAATTCTATACCTTGTGAAATTATCCTTCAAAAGTGAAAAGAACAAAGAATGTTTCAAACAAAAATCGAGGGCATTTGTTGCCAGTAGACTTGCCTTGTAAGAAATGTTAAAAAGGAGAGAGTCACCAAGATGGTGGAGTAGGAAGACCAGATACTTTGGGGTTTTACTTGGGATTTTACATAGCTTGCACTTTAATGCCTTGGTTACTTGCTGTTTCTATTAACCCATAGCATTAGTTTAATAAATGTTATATTACCAATCTAAAAAAAAAAAAAAAAGAAATACTATAAGTAACTCGATGCCCATGAATTTGATAACCTAAATAAAATGTACCAATTTCTTGAAAGATATAATTTGCCTAAATTTACACAAGAGGAAATAGCCTGAATAGGCCTATGTCTATTAAAGAAATTCAATAAATAATAAGTAACTTTTGTAAACAGAGTGTACCAGGCCAAGATGGGTCACTGGTGAATTCTATTAAACATTTTAAAAAGGAATTATACCAATTCTCTACAATCTCATTCAGAAGATTGTCAACAAAACCGGAAGAAAACATTGCAAGAAAAGAAAAAAAAGAAGTACAGAGCACTATCTCTCATAAACATAGATACAAAAAAAAAATCCTCAATAAAATATTATCAAATTGAATCTGACAATGTATGAAAAGAATTATACACCAGGGCCAAGTGGGATTATCTAGGGTATGTAAGGCTGGTTCAACATTCAAAAGTCATTACATAAACTGGCTAAAGAAGAAATCGCTTGATCAAATCATTGATGCTGAAAAAGCATTTGACAAAAACCAACACACATTCATGATAAAAAGAAAAAAAAAAAAACTATCAGTAAGCTAGGAATAGAAGAGAAACAGTTTTCCTACCAAGATCAGGAATAGGACAAGGATCTCCCCTCTCATCATGCTTTTCAAGTCCACAATGAAGTCCTAGTTAATGCAATAAAATAAGAAAAGGAAATAAAAGGTATAAAGATTAATTAGAAGGAAGAAATAAAACTGTCTTTGTTTGCAGATGGTCATCTATGCAGAAAAATCTGAAAGGATTGACCAAAACACTCCTGTAGCTAATAAACAATTACAGCAAATTTGCAGGATACATGGTTAATATACAAAAATCAACTGCTTTCCTGTATACCAGCAATGAATAAGTGAAATTTGAAATTTAAAAAAAACAATGCCATTTATAATAGCACCCCTCCCAAAAATACTTAGATGTAAATCTAACAAAATATGTACAAGATCTATGTGAGGAAAACTACAGAATACTTAGGAAAGACATCAAAGAAATAAACAAATGGAGAGATATTCCATGCTCATGGATAGGAAGTAACTCCAAGCTAAGAATGCTTTCCAGAGGTCAGTCATTCCTTGACATGAAACCAACTGCCAAATAAAAATACGTTTAAAACCTTATTCTTTGCTACATGGACATTGTAAGAGAAAATTCAGTGGTCTAACCTCCCTAGATAACAGCCTCAAATTCCCATGATACTAATACAGAAATATCTCAGAAACTTTCCATCAAATTTTCATTTTGTAGCTCTCTAGCTTAGGTTTTTCTTATCCATTATTTTCATAACTAAATCTTAGGATGATATTATACCCTACGATTCAAGATGGGAAAGATTTAAGGATGGCCCTCACTGGCTCATAGGCAGGGATGGGTGTCTGGTGAGGTCACTGCTCTGTCAGTAACAGATCAAAGGTGATGAAGAAGATGCTGCAGTGGTACCGTCAAGTCACCGTGGGTAGCTCTGAGCACATCACAAATGCTTTCTAAGCCCACCCTACCTTTCCGCATCACCCACAACTTGCCTGATGGCTTGAAACTCACCTGCTTCCAGTGCAGTGTTCTAAGCTGTTCACAGTTCTGTGCTGCCCTTCTGGTTGTGGCCCTTCACTCTCATTCTTCCTGGGTTTAACTAGGATCCCATTGTTTATCCAAAGGACCTAGAGTTCCAGCAAAGTAGAGGGCGTAGGGTTGAGCTAGCTCAGTTCAGCTCATGATCTGATCTACGTGATGGTCACTCTTGGCCTTCACTCCAGCCCCTTTTCCTGAGACTTGTTTTTCACACTTGGCAGCTTTCCTGCTGGTGAGGGAATGAGCCACCAACATCTCTCACATCATTCCAGTCCTCGCTGGCAGGCACTTAGATGCTGTATGGGACACACACTCACACACACATTTAAAGAAATATACTATTCTGTAAATATCCCAAATTAGATAGTGGACAAATCAGTACTTGATCAGTTATATTAGATCAAGCTTCTTCACTCTAAAATAGATTTAAAATAGAAACTTGGTGCTATGTTTCCATGTAAAATTTGCTTTCTTAGATTTTGTATCAGAAGTTCACATATTCACAGATTTTTCCGGAAGAGTTAAACTAACTTTCATAAGGTTCTGGGCTCAGGATGTACCTTGTTTTGACATTTGCAGGTGACATTTACACATGCAAGGACATAAACCCTGCATATCAGCTGTCTTCAATTTGGTTTGTTTTCCACGGAGTCTTTGTGGTTCTGTGTTCTCTGTTTTCTCAGTGTGGGCTTTCAACACTTCACACAGATGGACTCTGTTTAGAATCCAGTGGAACTGAAAAAGTCCAGCAGTCAGATAACCCAGACAGTCTCAACTTCATTCTGTTTTAAGCCCTCAAATATATTTAAGTCTGCCTCTTCTCTCCCTGAAACAGCAAGAATAAGCAAAGGTGACTTTTACTATTCTGCTTAAGCAGAACCGCTTCCCTTTCAGCCTCCCTCTGAGGATTTACTGGGCATTTTCCCCACTAGACCTGTGATTCTCATTTCCTAGATCTGCCTGCCCCCAGGCTCTTTGGTTTGCTTTTATATATAATATATATATATATGGAACTAATACTTAAGGGCAAATTTTAAAATAATTTTTGTTTCTCTGAAATGATGTGACATATTCCATTAACAAGTCAGAGCTCTGGTGACAATTAACATAGATGTTAGGAAAAATCAGGAACTCATTCTCTGCATTTGGTAAGAGGAAATATAGTTTCTGCTCTGTACAATATAGACAAAGTAAGGAATGCCAAAATGGCTCAAGAGAAAGGAAAAAAAGAAGGTGACTCAGAATGTTTAATTATTTCTAAGTAACTAAACACTTACAAACAGCTTTGAAACAACACTTTCACCTTTTCCATTTCTGTTCTTATGTCCTAAAATGAAGTTATAATATAAGAGTTGCCAATTATTGAGCCATTTTGATATATCAAGAACTATGTGTACTAGATATTTTTACCCTGATATTTTAAGAAACTTGCTGGTCACTCAGTTAAGCTGTAGACCTGAGATTTCTAACACAGAGCTACTCAAGTCCAAAGCTCATGATCTGAAATACATGGCCTTTCCATCTTTGTTTACCCCAATGCAAATGATGAGCTAGGCAAGGTATATGTGATCAGGGATAGTGAGGGGTGGAAATCTTCCCAGTGGCAGCGGGTGAGTGGCACGATGGGACATTCTGTTAGGATAGAGGGGTGGGAAGGGACGAGGGGAGAAAAAGGACTAGTTCAGTAGAGCTTATGGGAGAAAGTATTTTCATTACTTATCCTGCCTTCCCACCCCCAACTTCCTCAACTATTTACTGAGGCTTGGTTTTAGAGATTGCCCTTGGGTCCAAACACCTGTTAAAGGACATAAATATTTTAATGTTTTTGAATACTGATCTATGGTAAAGTTTTTTAATGATCTCAGTTAGAAGACAAAAATACAAACACTGATGAATTTTATGTAACTAAAAGTTGTTGAGTTGATGTAACATCCTATATTCTGAAAGATGTCTATCCTGCTATTTTCAAAATCATTGCACAAAAATGTTAAATAAAAAAGTAAAAATAGTTTTTAGCCTTTCTCTTGTTCTGTTTTTGAGACTGAGTGGAAACACTCTTTGAAATCCTAAAGTTTGGAGCCACAATTCTCATTAAAGCCAGGTTTAGAGCAGATTATTCAGGAAGATGAATCAAGCAGGCGGGTATGGAAACAGAAGGACAGAAATATATGGGAAAAGATGATGAGGAAATTATCGCAGTAATCCAGCATGGGGCTAAGTTATATGGTGGGAAAGGGAATAGAAAGAAGGAGTGAAATGTAAGGCATGTTTCAGAGGAAGAACCAGGTGGACTCTGTGCCGTGGGAAATGAATGGAAGAAAAGAATCGTTAAAGGCATGTAAGCTCGAATACTGAGCCAAGCAGCTGCAGTAACCTAGCCAGCTTCCTTGAGGTTAACGTTGTGGCTTCAATTTCAGTGAGACTTCCATTTCACCCGGAAAGCAATCCAAAGTGTAGCCCACTGGGAATAAGTCACATTCTCGCAGATGACCCTGACCCAGCGCCAGGCTCATGGTGCTTAATAATTATTGCTCATTTCCAGCTACGTGATTTTCTTTCCCCTTCACAGCTCTCTGAATGTAATTACGGGAAGCTCACCTTACACGTGCAAATGCTAAGGTCAGAGAAGCCCATTTCACTTGACTAGAGTCTAGTTTTATATGGTACAGAGGAAATCTGAATGCAGGTCAGAGAGCACGTGAGTCCGCCCTTCTTCAGAAGCATTACTTCAGGTCCCATTTGGAAAATTCATCAGCGAAACACAAGAGACAGAAACTGTACCCCCTTGGGGCCTCATTGGTAAGACTACTCTGCAGTTAATTTAATGATCGCAAATTGGCAAAGATGCACTTGGTCCCTACAGTGTGCCACACGTTGTGTTAGGTCCTGGGCATCAGGAAATAAATTAGATACATCAGCGCCCAGTTGGAAAGCAAGATAAATGGGAAAGAAGCAACATTGTAGAGTGGTACAGAAACTCTTCAGTATAAATGTCCCCGCTACCAATTTGCTATGCGGGGAGAAGCATTCATAATCTGCCATTTGAGGTAGCTGGGTTTAGATTGCACAGGGATATATAAGAAATTTCATATAAGAAAATTCACTAAAACGAGAGCTGAATTCTATGATATTATAAATTTTCAAAGCAGCTGTGTAAAAAGTGCTGTAAGTAACCATTTAATGCTGTCCTACTTGTAGAGTAAATTCAGGTATATTTTCATTATGACTAAATCATGAAAACTCTTGAGTCTCCTTTGCATTCTTATATTATTCCTATGAAAAGTGTGAGTTTTTGAGCCTAAGACTGCTCTAAAAAATTAAATCTTAAAAAAAATACAGGATTTAGTTTCTTACTACCCAGAAAGACCAGCAAGTAGATTAAGACCAGCCACCAATTAAATTTTAAGTACTAAATCTATCTGGCTCTAAATGCCATCAGTGCTTCCAAGGCTCTGGCTTCGGCACTATCACCACACATGCTGACACTTCTCATGCTCAGTAATCAACAATCAATGACTCCCTGTTGCCTGTCTCTTCAATCTGGTTTTGTTAAATATGATCACTGGCTACTGGCCTAGACTGACTCCCTCTAGGACCCCGACATGAACTTCTGTCCCCCAGCAATGTCATTCCCGTCTCCAGCACACACACCCCTAAACCCTACTCCCCACCTAGCTGGATTCGCTAATGGGGGGTATCCCCTGAAGACTGGGCGGGGAGCAGAAGGAAGGGAGAAACCAGGATATTTCTTTCCCTGGGTTTGTGCCAAGGGCTCCTTCTCCAGCAGTAAGAGCAGCTTCTCTGTGGCTCCGACTCCTGCTCCCATGCCCACGTGTCTCCATCTCTCACTGGAGACCCTGACTTTAACACAGATTCTTCTCCTCTCCCTCCATCCAGAGGATGGCGGTGGCTTCCTGCTGCTGCTAATCTCTAGGCTCCCTCCCCCTCCCTCCGTGGTCTTTGCAGGTTTTCTATCTTCTGGGTAACTAATTGTGCACATTACATTTCCTGTTCCAAAAACTCAAAGGGATTTCTGTTTATCTGGTTGGACCCTTACAGAGGCAATGCTTGAAAAATGGGAGTGTTTCACTGTGTGTCTGTCAGGCTCCATACTTTTTATCCTCGCCTTCTTATTTAATCTTCATAATAATCCAAAAAGGTAAGTTTTATACTCATATGCTATAGAGAAGAAAAGTGCTTTGTCTCTGAAGTCTCCAAGTCACGCTGTTAGTGACAGAGTCCAGGTTGGAACTAAGGTTTAATGACTTTTCACTTGTTTATACATCTATTCAGTTAGATCATAAACTCTTTAGAGTCCAGGTCTATGGATATGTGTTGTGTCTCCTCCATGGTGTTTGGCACAGATGAGATCAGTTTGAGTAGAGATTCGATAATACGGATTGAATAATTCACTGTATAAGAAGTTCCCAGCCGCAGAAAACATATCTTCTCAGGGCATCCTTTAACTATTTCAGCTCCTTGCTCCCATCCGAGTTCTCTCATCCCGGGAAGGAGAGAATTAGCAGGAGTGAGGAGGTACCACCAGGGGTAGAGGTTTTTGATACTAGGAAAGGTGGCCACTGGGGTTCACATCAAGAAGGAAAGCCTCAAGTTCAAGAAACAAAGCAAAGGTTTGACTTCAGGAGGGCAGAGCAGAGAAAGACATGGCAACCAGACGGCAGAGACATGCCCTGGATAATCTCTCTCTGAGATGAGCGATGGAATACTCCAAACAGAGCTGAGTCCAAAGAAACAAAGCGGGGCAGGAATGAGAGAAGAATGCACGTCCCAGCCAGCTGGCTTGGGTACAGTACAGGATGCCTGGCAGAGTCCAAAGACCCAGCAGAGAGAGAAATCCTGGAACCCAAAAGACTGGACAGACTATCTTCCGTAGGAGTGGCCAATTTTTAGTGTCGCTAAAACTCACATCAAAGAACTTGATTCCTTCCAATATTTTAGCCCTTTGGTATGAAGACCATTTCCAGCCACTGGTGGCGGGGGTGACATTATGCCCAGCTCAGCTTCACTGCATCATGAAGGCAGCTTGCATATGGTAGCTGATTTCTAGCTACGCTTGAGGGTAGGGGGCTGATAGCATCCACCCTGCTTGGAACTACATGATGTTTTATTAGATTGTTTTTCCTTTTCAAGAGAAATGTGGCATATTCCCCAGGAATCTCGTAGTTACTAGCATCCATTGAGTTGGAACAAAATAGGACGTTCTCCCTGGGAGATTATTGGGGATGTTGGGACCTACTTCCAACTCCTCCATTCCAAGAAAGGTGGCCCATTATTTCCCCCACCTGGCCTTGCTTTCCTCTTCTTGTCTCCTTCCAAGCAAGGTAATAAATGTATCCCTTATCTATTTAAGAAGAAAGCAGAAAACTTTTGTTCTTCTTCAGATAGCTTGTGATTAAGATATAGAAATGCAACTGACTTTTGTATGTTCGCTTTGTATTCCACAACTTCACTGAATTTATTAGCTCTAATAATTTTTGGTGGAATATTTAGGGTTTTCTACACATAAGATCAGGTCATCTGCAAACAAGGATAATTTTACTTCTTTCTTTCCTATTTGGATACATTAAATTTTATTTTATTTGCCTAATTGCTCTGGTTAGGACTCCCATGCTATGTTTAATAGTAATGGTGAGAGTGAACACACTTGTCTTGTTCCTGACCTAAGAGGAAGAGATTTTAATCTTTCACTGTTGAATATGATATTAGCTTTGGGCTTGTCACATACAGCCTTTATTACATTGAGGTGTGTTCTTTCTATACCTAATTTGTTGAGAGCTTTTATCATGAAAAGGTGATAAATTTTGCCAAAAACTCTTTCTGTGCCTATTGAGAGAACCTATAATTTTTATCTTTCATTCTAATAATGTGGTGCATCATGTTTATTGATTATATAATTAAACCATCAGAAAACACACTTAATGTGATTTCAGTCTTCTTAATTTTGCTAAGACTCGCTTTGAGGCCAGACATATGGTCTACCCTGGAGAATGTTCTGTATGCACTTGAGAAGAATGTGTACTTTGGTGCTGTTGGATGGAATATTTGCTTATGTCTGTTCAGTCCATGTTGGTGAAGAAGAGTTTAGGAGACAGATGAAGGGCAAATAGAAAAAGTTAATGAGTAGGTCCCTTCTAAATGTTTTTCATTGAATTTATGTCTTATTAGCCTCTTCATAGCACAGATTATCAAAATAGCATTTATGCAGGTCAACACTCCATTTTCTCTTAGATTCATTTCCTAGCCTTTCCTGCCTATGTTTCTTAAGATCTCTTCCCTCTGGCCTCACACTCACTTTGACTACCTGGTGTCATTGGTGGAAGAAGAGGACAGGAAGAAGGGACAAGCTTGATTATTTCTTTCCTTCCCTCTCTCTGCTTCTTATGGACTTTGGCAGCAGTTAGAGCTTCACCACGGCTCTACAGCTTAAAAAGTTGTGTTTATAGGTCTCAGTTAGCAACTTCCACCTTCTTCTGGCACCTTCCAAACAGCCCTTGCTTTTAGAGTCTGGAATGACTCCTGTTACCTTCGTGCTGTTGCTAATCTCTAAATTGCCTCACCACCTCCTATTGGCTTTAAAAAAAAATTATTTCTACCCCTGTATAATCACTTTCTTGTGTTTAACTTACTCTATTTAAAAGAGATAAAGTGCTTCTCTATTCTCAGTTGGACCCTGACTGATCAAGGCATCCATCCCATCTAAATCATTTATCTGTAAGGTGTAATTCCAGTAACAAAATAGACTAACCTTAATCAAATGTCTTCTTTCTGAGATGTAGACTCAACCACAGCTAAAATTTTTCCAAAACAGACCACCAACTATTGTAATTTTTCCTTTTTTTCAGAATCACTATTGATCAATGGTTATGACTTGTATAGTAGATTTTTAAATTATTTTTCAGTTATTGATTATAATTAACCAGCTATTCCACAGAAGAGTAGAGAGTACTATTCCTAGACCGATCTCTAATCAGCAAATAATGGAAGTCTGTGGTTTATCTTTATTTTTAATTTGTCTTAAATTTAAAACAAAACAAAACTTCCTCACTCTGTAGCATAACACATGACAATAAGAATATTTTCCACATTGTTACATAATAAATAACAGTGCTATTTGTCTCTTAGGACCTAGTGTAAGAATTCCTCATGCAGCAAAGCCAATCTCTGTTGGCAATCTGCTTATAAGTTTCTTGAGATGAGAAATAAATCCTCCGAAAGGGTGGGGATATTTCAAATTCCCAAGGGAAAATCTGAAAGGACGGAAAAGAGCATCAGCGAGGTGCCAGTGATGTGTCTTGAAGAACAGAGAGAAAACCCTTCCTTCCCTCTAGCCCCAGGGTCCCTGGCTAAGAAAGGACTTGAAAAAGGTCAACTGTCTTTTCTTCTAAATTGTTAACTGTGGGGTTTGTGAGGTAATCTCTTCTGCCTCCTCTGGGGAGTCTTCAGGAAGTTGAATTTAGTCATGTTTTTATGTCAGTGAATTCAAATAACTCAAAGTGAATTTTACATAAGTGAATTCAAGCTGATAGAAGAAAACGGGTAATTGAGGGACAACCTTTAAGAGAAAATTGTATCTAACTGATCTTTCATGAATGTGTTGTCTATTTTGTGCTCTTCTGAATTTGAAGTTATGAAATCCCTTGTAAATAGAAGACGTCACTCATTCATCCAGATGGGCATCTCCTGTTCTGAGCTGTGCTGTGGACACGAGTACACTGTGTTTGTGGGTGGATGGAGGGACCCCTAAATTAGGAGTGTGGGTTCTTGCCTGCTGGCTGTGAGACAGGAAGGGGGCAGGGCACAGTCATTCAAGAAATAACACAGCAATTAACACCAAAATGGCGAAAGATTCAACCCTCAGTAGGCCTTGAGGTTCAAGATGGTGAGAGATTTGACTTCCTTGAGCTTCATTATACGCCCACTGTGATATATTAGCATGGTAAATAACTCGCCCACAGGCACCATGACAGTCCCAAGGCTAGCCACAAAAGGTCAAAGGGTGGGAAATGGCCAACTTCCTGGGAATCCCAGCCCCTTCCCCAGGCTAGTTAGACTGGCCCTTCCACTTATTAGCATATGAAGCCACCAAGCCCATAAAAACTGGCAACAGGGCCCCTCATGGCGGCCCCTCTCTCTCTCCTTCTTCAGAGATGGCCCACACTCTGTCTGTGGAGTGTGTACCTACTTTTGTTCTAATCTGAGCACCCAACCCCCACACCTCATGGCCTTTCTCTTAACTTTTGATGTATCTTTAAATAAATCTACCTCTACTCAACTGTGGCTCACTCTTGAATTCTTTCCTGCACGAAGCCAAGGACCCACACTTGGCGGGGCACGTCCCAGGGGCTCAAGTGAAGCCTGGGACATGGCCCTCCTCACGCCCCACATCCGTTTTTCCTGCATCAGCTGAAAAGAATTCACACAGCAGGGACAGAGGGTCAAAGTGAAGAGCCACTTTATTGCTCAGAAGGGGAAATGGAAGGGAAGAAGAGAGGGAGAAGGGAAGAAAAAGCACTCAAGTGAGAAGGTCCTTGAGTGGGGCGCTGTCAGCCAGGATGGCTGGTAAAGACAGCCCTGGCCCCGGTTGGGCCACATGGACTTTTATGAGAGGCTTCTGCCGTCACGTCCTCGTTCCGGGTGTAATGGAGCCAGTCAGTCCCTGTTTGAGTTTTTCAGTCCTTGTATGGGCTTTTCCAGTTGTTGTCACGGCAACTGTCAACTGTCATGGTGCTGGCAGGTGTGTCACTTCGCATGCTAATATATTACAATGAGCATATGATGAGGCTCAGGGTCCACTGGACGTCAAATCCTCCACCACCTTGGGTTGGATTCTAACCAGTCCTTGTTTCTCCTCTGCAGCTGCCTCCTGAGACTTAGATAAGAGTAATTGGTTTCTATTTGAGGGGGAGCAGGGGTCTGATCCTGGGGGCAACAGCCTTGGTAACAAAAAGGAAAGTTGCTTTTAACCAGAATGGCTGCAATCTGGTGGGCCCAGCATCCCCTCCAAAATACCATCTCCGAAGATTCTGTTCAGCCATGAAAGTTTTAAAGGGAAATGAAGGAATAATCTCAGTAAATCACTGAGACAGGTGGCCAGAGTCATTGCCACCCCCCCAACCCAGTGCCTGCAGGCTTGTCCTAACCGACTGCTTGAGGCTGCTATTCTATGACTCGGGGGGGCTGGGGGACTCCAGATTTCTATAAATAAGAGGCAGGGGTTGGGAGGGGGGCCACAGGTCCTGCTCCTTTTCACGTTCAGTTGCTTCTAGAGCGGAAAAATGATTAGGTCAGACTAAGCCATTCAAGTGCAATTTGAATTTGTTAGGAAGTTTTCTTGCAACACTGGGATTCAGTCTGGATCCCCCAGCGCTGAGGAATCGGGAAGCAGAAACAAGGTCATGGGAGGGACGACGGGAAGCACTGAAGTTCTAGCATAGGTCCCCTTCCCATGGCCTGCGGGGGCCACAAAGTGGATTTCTTTTAAGAGCACATTTTCTCGTAGTTTTCTGGGCATTGACTTGCTGACATTAGTGTCCAAGAGTCCCTTCCATGGCACCCGGGCGATTCCTAAGCACATTCACTTCTCTTGTCCAGAATGTGCCCGCTGTGTGCGTGGGCGGAGGCTGATGTACGTGGGGAAGCCTCACCTTCTGAGGAAATAGCTCTGCTTTGTAGACCAGACACAGCATTGGGTCCGTGCCCCCAGGGGGTCACCTCAGACTCAAGAGGATGGTGTGTCCCAGTGGGAAACAAGTGCAGAGCGACAGACCATGTAAGGCAAACACATTCTCTTCCGGTGGCAAGCAGCACGGGGAACTGCTGGAAGCCTGTGAAAAGTCTCCACCTTAGGGATGTAAAGTATCTGAACTCTTTACTACGCACTCACTGTTGCCCCGTCGGCAGAGCTGTGTGAGCTCAGCTGTTCCTCTGTGAACTTTGACTCAGAACAAGGGGGCTGGGTGTTATTCTAGAATTGTCTGAAGGCTCCCTCTCAAAAGACCCTCTCTCCTCCATTCCACTCTGTGAGATGACAGCAAGGTCATACAAAAATGATTTGGGTTCATATGTGCCAATGTGTTAATGAAGCCAGAAAAGAAGCGCTATGTACACACACACACACACACACACACACACACGGAAACGTCATGTCATGCCTCGTCCCAACAGCCTGAACACATCTCCCTTGGGGGGCTGTTAAGTAATCAGCATTGCTCTGTGTTCCCATTCCTCGGATTACAACCTGTATGTGATTTTGCTTCCCACTTCGTGTTGGCTCTTCTGCCTTTCATGAAACAAGTTCCAGTTCAGTTTTTTTTTTTTTTATAATAATTTTTGGTGTGGTCCAACCTGTCAGTTCTTTTTTCTTTATTCCTTTTTATTATTTTTAGTTTTTTGGTGAAGGGGAAGTAATTAGGTTTGTTTGTCTGTTTATTTTAAGTGGGGATTGAACCCCGGACCCCCTGCATGCTAAGCACGCACTCTACCACTGAGCTGTACCCTCCTCCCCCGCCCCCCAGTTCAGTTTTGATATTCAGATCATAAGGTGGCCCACAGCAGCGAGTGATTATTTTAATGGTACCTTCCTGGTCAGGGTCTGCAGACATGCCCTGGCCCCCTAGTTATTTTGATGCAGATCTTCTGGCTTATGAGTCACTGTTGGTACTATCGAGTTAAAGAAGTCATTAATGTACATTGTCATTTCTAATTTATAGATAATGAAAAATGAGGTGCAGAATGCGAACGTGTGAAAGCCACAAGCTGGCAAAGCTGGTTTCTAGTCCATTTGTGTGTGAAGCAAAGGAGGGGCCCCTTTCCAGTACCTAACACTTCTTCCATCCGTGTCCGGGCCCGCCTTGCTCTGGGCATGTGTGTGGCGGCCTTCCTGTGCTGCCTTAGTAGTGGGCCTGTGTCCTTCCAGGGTGAGTGATGATGGGATGTTCATTTCTGGCCACAGCTCCTGTTAATTCAGAGGTAAGAAGCTTCAGGATGAATTCTTGGGAAAATTTCCAAATGCTTGCTGATGAGTGGTAAACATTCTGCTACGTGGCACAGCTAACTTCTGCCATCATGTCCTGTCTCCGCTGGAAACTACTTTGTAAACTGCCTTTCTGTGCTGAGTTACTGCTCTACCATTTAGTGGCTGTGTTACCCCGAGAAAGTGATTTAAACTCCCTTTCGTTTCTTCATCTGTTAATACTGGATAATCAAGGTCATTATATCAAGGGCTTAGTGAAATTTAAATGAGATTGAGTAGGGAAAGCTCTTGGCCTGGTTACAAAAGCACCGTACGGGGTATAGCAGGAGTGACTGAAGTTATGGTAATCTTGGTGGAAAACACCAAAATATTACTATTACAAATACTTTTATACAAATGATCTCACTGTAGCTTTGTAATAGCTGTATTATCTCCATCTCATAACTAAGGAGGCAGAAATTTGTGAAACTTAGAACGACCTGTTCAAGACCAGGTCAGTAAGTGCCAGAGATGTCTGACTTCCCTACAGTAGATGCGCAGAGCTGACACCTAATAACATATTATCCGCTTAGCACTGCCGTAGCCCTAGCACTGTGCTGGGCGCTGTATGTCACCTTGACTCTCACAATCCTGCTCTAAAGGAGATATTTACTCATCATCATTTGCATATTAAAAAACTGGGGATTAGAAAGGGTGAATAGCTGGCCTCCAATAATATCTTAAGAAATGGTGATGATCAGTGCTTGAACCCAAAGCCGGTGCTCACTTCAAGGGGCCCCACCATTTCTCATTAACATGGCTTGCCCCCCGTTTCCTTGTCTGTAAATGTTAGGGAATACCTGCATTGTGGTATTGTGTGAGGAGGAGATGAGAGAATATAAAATAAAGTACTTAAAATGAGGCCGGGCACGTAATGGATGACAGAATGTTAGTTTTCTTCTTCTTCATCTGAGGAAATAGTGACCCAGAGAGAAAAGACAGGTGCAGAGCTGCTGGCCTCATCTCTGAGTGGCACCTGCAGGCAGCTCAGTGACATTAGAGTTGGACTGTCCTTGTGTCAGAAGGACTGTCACTCTGAGAACTCTGGACATAGATCAGCGGTTACAAAGGGAGGCAGCGACACAGCGGGGACTTCGTAAGAAAGGTTCAGATTAGAATGATGTAACTCTAAACTTCTCAAAACTTTTGTACTAAGTTGTTGCCCCTATTCTGTTACTTTTTGTCTTGGAAATGCTATGAAACTCTTCCACCAGTGAAAGTTAACTTTTAAAGACCAACTATATATATATATGTATGTATGTATATATAACTGAATCCCTATGCAGTACACCAGAAATTAACACACTGTAAATTGACTCTGCTTCAATTAAATAAATAGATAAATAAAGACCAGCTGTTTATCACCTTTTCTAAATAGCAAACTGTTCTATCGAGAGGGAGAACAGTGTTTCTTCTCTTTTGAGGACAGGTCTGAGCATCACTAAGAGAGAAAAAATGCAGAGAACGAAGCTGAGCCCTGGTCAGATCTCAGTTAATTTCTCTATAATTGTTAGCACAAAGCGTTAGAATCTAAAGCTAATTCCCCTGAAAAAAATCTTTCCTTTGAAGTATACTAACTTTGTCAGCCCAGAGCCATCGCTCCTGTTAATATTGAGATGCTTTCCCAGGAATTGCACGTGATGTGTCATTGTCTAAGAAATGATAAATAAGAGGGTTAATGCAGCATCAAGAGTCCTGAATTCTGGTGCAAGTTACTGAAAATTAATATATTAGTCTAGTTTTATTAAATTCTTACACCATGAATGGGTATCTGATTCAGAATTTTATTTTCCAGTTTAGGAAATACTGAGTAGAGAAACATTTGTATGGTTTTAAATGAATGTTAAAAAGAAATTGGTTATATCTTTCAAGTGTTTATTAAGCAACTACTTAATAAACTATAAATCACTATGCAAAGTTATGTGCATACAGACATTAAAAAAATCCAATCCCAGCCTTCAAGTGCCTGATGATTTAGTTGTGTGAGACAGACCAGAAGATAAACTAATCATCGTGTGGTAAGATGTGAGAAGCTGTGCAGAGAGCTGGGAGGATGCATCTGGGAGACACATAACTTAAAAGAAAGCTTAGGCATGACTGGGAGGGACACTACTCTGTACACCAGGGACACACTCTGTACACCAGACACATTGTAATTGACTATACTTCAATTTAAAAAGAAGTTAAAAATCAAAAATAAATTTAAAATTGTATAGAATGAAAAAATAAAATAAAACCACTCTTTAAAAAAAAAAAAGCTTAGGAACAAGGGGACTTGGAAGTCTTTCTAGAAAAGCTGATGTTGCACTAACTTTGAAATATGGAACAGCTTTTGTCAAGCCAAAAAAAAAAAAATAGAAAATATATACTAGACAGAGAGGAGGGTGTGCAAGGACATACGGAGGCAGTAGTGTGGGCAGCATCAATCACTGAATAAAACGATTCCACCTGGGATCAGGACCAGATGAGAAGGGCCTTATGGCTTGGGAGAAGACAGAGAATTTAAGTTACTGGAAGTCGTAATGAGGTCCCAGTCCATATACTATGTCAGTGAGCTTCATGACGTTCATGAAATAAGCATGGGGTCAGTGGGTGAAATGAAGTGGCAAGGAATGCAATTGGAATAAAGAGGGTCAAGGAACTTTGATGGTGGCCTGTTCTGTGGCCTATCATGTGGACACTGAGGTCCCCCAGGACACTGGAAGTTCTTAGAGGTGCAGAGAAAGACTGTGGTCCTGGTGTCAAGACTGCTTCTAGGAGCCAGCCCTGCCCAGCTAAGTCCACTGGAACTAGTGAAAATCCATCATCTTGATCCTCAGCTGGTTCTGCTTAGAAAGCCTCCTGTCTTTTCTAGTTAGAGCTCACTCTCGGCTCCTTTACAACTATTTCCAACTTTCAACATCCAGCCCGTCCCTTACTGTGCAGGCTTCCTCCTCACTGTCAGCGGGTTCCCTTACCTTCTGCTTTAGAGGGCCAACGTGAGGTCTACCAGCAGTAAACACTCAGATTTCTTTCCCCCACCTCAAAACTTGTCCACATCTTCACTCTCCTCTTTGTGCCTCAGTTTCCTCAGCTATAAGCGTGGAGTCATACCTACGCACATCTGACGACCCTTTTGTGGGGAAGAGTAAATGCCAGGTACCACTGATGCTGGTGTGCCGGGCGGCGCTCAGTACTTGCTAGTTACCAGCGTTGGTATCATTATGGCTGCTGTCCAAGCCTGATCACAACACCTACCCTCAAAGCCCCATCCCAGGCAGCCTCCGGGGGATCTCGCTTTATCATTTATCTTGTCTCTCTCGTGTGCTTTCTGCCTTTTCCTCTCCGGTAGTTTTTTCCTCTCAGCAGAGATCAGTTCTCTCACATCAGAAAAAACCTTCTTCCCCTGCTTTGATTCCTCTCCCCAAGTCACCCCCTGCATTTTCCCTCTGCTCTAGATCAAGCTCCCCGAAAGCTCTTCAGAACCTTCAGTGTCCACTTCCTTCCTTAATTTGAAACCACTACATTCTGGCCTCTTCCCAGCAGAAACTGCTTTTCCAAAGTCACTTATAATGAGCCAGATACCAAACCTAATGGGTGCTTTTCGGTTCTTACTGTATTTGAACCCTCAGGAACATCAACACTGTCAGAAATTCCTTCCATATTGTAAACTGACTATAATTCCATTAAAAATGGGGAAAACTTCCTTCCTCTTAGACATTTTCTCTTTTTTCCTCCCTCCTCATCACCCTCTTCCTTCCTTCCTTCTTGGCTGATTCTCTTCTTTCATAAACTTAAATCACCCCGTTTAGCGTGATATTGGGTATATGTTTAGTACTCAATAAATATTAGTGGAATTAATAAAATGGCCTTGATAATGATAACATATTGAGCAAAACTGAATTTTCTTTGGGTATTAAGTGTATTTTAGTGTTTAAGAATGATTATGTCTGAGCTATGGACATACTCAGGGCAGAAAGCTGCCTCTATCAGTGCAGAAATGAGGCTACCCTCCAAACTGTCTTTTCTTAATAGGATAAAAGTCAGTTAGCCAGTGCCCAGCTAGCAATGTTTAAAATTATCCAGGTTTTATTTGTGCTCTATCTTTAGTAGGAAGAGACACATTTTAATGGAGCAAGTTCATTTACTGTAAAGAAGCCTGTTTATCATCTGGCTTTATTTTTACTGCAGCACAAAATAAGAGTGTTGATTAAAAAAAATTCCTGGATGCTTTGCACTTACAAATATTTGGATCTGGTTAGGTGAAGCTTCAACGTACCCTTTTATAAAGCTGGTGCCTCGAATGGGGAAAAGGGCCACTTCCGGTTTCCCAGCTGGCCATGGACCGGGATAAGCTGCACCTATTTAGGGCATCTCAAGTCCCTGATTAGCATTCATGGGACTTGCAATTGTAGCACAGTAAATATCTCATTGAAAACGTTCTGCGCTGCTTTCCTCGTCACAGTCTTTGTATATACAAGCACAGAATCAGATGCGAGGACAAAGACAGCCAGTCAGCTTCTCTGTGGCTTATTACAACCGTCCTTCAAACAGTAGAATCTGTATTTCTGGTTGCACTCTATTCACGGAACTATAAATGGACTTACCACATCTGTTCCATCTGTTGATGTATTCATTAACTTATTCACTCGTTCACGTTTTCACATATGCTTTGAATGGACGAGGCTGTATCATTTTTACCGTCACACAGAGCTGGTCCTAGTGAATCTTCATTACAGCATCCCCAAGGATGTCACATGACAGCAAATCTGTTCAAAGGGTGAGCTGACTCTTTTAGGCCTGACCTTTCTATTCCAAGTGACACTAATTTATGTCCTCAATGCTTATCACCTAGACTAGTGTAATCATGTCCTGATGAGCACCACAGCTTGGGCTCCCTGGAAAACAGATGCTGAGATGGAGTTTAGGATGCAGGATATTTATTAAGAATTGCCTCCGGGATTGATACCTGTGGGAGGGAGAAGGAAGCAGGAGTGGACAGAGAGAGGTCAAGCTCCAGTCAGGTCCAAGGACAGCCTAAGCCCAGCCTCGACCCCACGGAAAGCTCAGAAGCCAGGATGACCCTTCCGAGTTGCCCCAAGTTGGGACAAAGTGTCCAGGCTTTTATAGTCCTGCGTAAAGTAGTCACTTGATGTGAGTTGCTTGTGCAAGGGCCCTGAGCTTGGCCAAGGCAGCCGAGCCACAGCAAGCCTGACAACTGGGACCCTCTATGAACTACACCCCCCACAGCATTCCCCTCATTTTGGGGGCCACAGCCCATCATTCACCACAACTAGCTTCCTCCCTTCACCCTCTACCCAGTGTAATTCACATATTACCCCCAGATTCCCCAGATTAATCTCCCAACAGGCCAGGCTTAGTCATGACACCCCATTGCTCAAAAACCCTCCTGGGCTTCTATCTAGCTAACAAACACAGTGAAATTAAATTTGTCTGGTTCTCCATTATTTCCCCCCAAACCTCCTCTCTAAGTTTCATCCACAGCACTCACTTATGCATCCTGCATTTAGCCAAACCACCGTCCCTAAGCCAGCCCAGGCCCCTGCTGTGGCCAGATGACGAGTGTGTAAGGACAGTGGTGGACAATCTGCAAAGGCATTTTCATGAGAGATCATTGTTCCTGCCCCAGCCCCTATTCTTACCTTTGTTTCTAATGTTTCCTCTCTAAACTCCCTTCTCCCCAGTTTCTAAATGTATAAATCCTACTGCTATTCAAGGCCCAGCTCATTCCACTGCTTCTTCCACGTAATTCCTCATGTAGGGAATGTCCAAGTGACTTTTCTGAACCATGATGTTCAATATTAAGTTTTATGTGACTTGGTCTGCTGAGGCGTGTCTCTCCTTTGCCCTCACAACTGCTGGCTGCCTCTTGTGGGTGATGCTTCCGAGACATCCCAGAGGGGTGACCATGCCCAGTGTCTCTAACATCTCAGAGACAGAGGACGGAGTGGTTGCTGAAGGGAAGACTGGAATAAGACCCAGTATTCTTAAAAACGTAAAACTGGAGTGAAATGAACCATGAAAATTTAAATCCTTGACAAACTGCATATATTTGGCAAGACACACTACTCCCTCAACACAAGGAAGATAGGTTGTAGATGTTTAAAATTTAATATTAAACCACGGAGCCCATGAATTCAGAAGCTCTGAGAACTGTACGCACCACCTGGAGTTGAGTTGAGTGTATAAAATGGGCGGGGTGGATGAGATGGTTTTCAAGGGTCCTTCAGGAGCTACAATTGGGGAACTACGTCGCACTTTATATGTGCAGGGTCACTGTGCTGATGTTCGTGTTTCTGAGCTCTTTGACAGCACAGGCTTGTCACTGTTCATCTTTCTATCACTGAAAGAACATACCTTTGCACATAGGGGATATTCCGTTGAGTGTTCAGGAAATGTTTCTGAAAGCAACCTCCCATCACAAGTCAGTTCACCATGAAGAAAACTCAACTAGGAATACTGTTTCAGGTGATGAATTTAATTAGAGAAATAAAGTGTTTCCAATGAGTAAGCTTTAAAGACATCTCGGGACATCTTGGTATGTGCTCTTTTCATTTTCTCAGCCTCTTGGCAGTTGTCAATGGAAAGGGCCAAATGTTACAGCGTCGAGTTATATACCCAAATGCAGCGAAGTCCCCGGAGTCTGGAGTGAGCTTTCCTTAGTTTCTTTAGCGGGCTGGGAGGAGTCATCATTAAATGACATAACAAACGCAAAGAAGTTACCCCAATGTATGGATGAATTTGATAAATGCCAACTATTTACTATTATCATAATATTTGTGTCCAGAGATTTGACCTTAAATGTCACATTTCAAACCCAATGACTTGTAAAAGCTCAAGCATATAACAGATTCAAGCGGAGTTGTTCGTGCAAAAGGAGTTATAAGGGATGTTGAAGTCTTATACGCTCAGCTCCCCTGTGAGTTCCACAGCCCTGGACCCTACCTCCTTCCAATTAATGTAGCTGAAAATCAATATTTTATTTGATGATCGTTATAGTCCCTTCTGGTTCCAGTTTCAAGGCTCTGCAATTCAAGTCCCCAGTGAATCTGGAACCCAAAGCTGCGGGCTAGGTAAATTCCATTTTAATCAAAGGCTAGACAGTGTTCCACAAGGCTGCCAGGCTGCTGCAGCACTGAACTCACGCCCTCTAGAAATGCAAGAGACAAGTTATTTTAAAACTGAGGAAAACAATCCAGGTTTTCTGAGATGGTCACATTGTCAAGGCTCTTGCTTTGTGTGTGTTATTTTACACTGAACAGATGTTATCGATCAGGGTCTTGGGAGATAGTATACCCCAAGAGGAAAGCAGACTTCCAAAAAAGAGACTTTTTTGGAAGAGATGATTTAAGAGGCTGCGGGCAAGTTACAGAAACTCACAAGCGATGGTGAAGAATCTTGGGTCTACAAATCACAGGAAGCTTCTGCCTTTCTTTTGCTTGAAGGGGTAAGGAGAGGTAGCTTTTAAGAGATCTCAGCAAAATTTATAGTTGCGGGAGATGTGTCACGTGACAGTGACCATGGCTTTAGATAAAGGAATGTGGCCACTACAATACCCTGAAAATAGATACCCCCCCATTTCCACTTACCAACATCTGGCCAATGAAAGTGACCTGCAAAGTCCAACCAGAATCTAGAGAATGAAGGAATACGAGTGTTCCATTTAAAGGAGTCATATTCCAGTGACAAAGGTGGAGAGTGGACTTGGAAAAGCAAACAGAAAAATCCAGAACAGCAGACAATCCTATATTTATACCATCTCTTAAGGTAGTAGGTACATATTGAGAACAGAGTACTAGGCAAATCCAGGAAGACTGAGTGAAAAGGCACCAGGAGAAAATGTAATAGGAAGTCATTATCTTAAATTGTAAAGAGGATTATGAAAACAATGATTGAGAAAAATGTTGGAGCAACAATATTATGAGGGCTTAAAAGAAGACACACGCAATAAAGATGGAGAATAAAATGGGAAAGGAGTTTAAATATCGCGGGTCATGATGCAGACTTAGTTGGGTCAGGCAAAGGCCCTCATTGTGTGGATGTCATTACTGAAAGTAGAATCAAATGATAATTGGGGCCGAGTGTCATCTTGCCTCTTTATTATGCCATCTTCACTCTTCGTGAGAAATGTTCAATGTCTTGAATTATGGTATGACTCTAGGAATTGAAAAGTAGGGGGTGACTATGAGAAATACAACGAGAAGGAAAGTGACAGAATTTCAAAACCATAAAAGGAAGAATGTGAAACATACAAAGCATAGTTCATAAATATATTCCATTTGTCCTGCTCTCTGAGATAAGCATTTGTGTAACTTATTTAGGATGTTAAGCTGTTTATCTCATGGAACCAGGAGGGAAGGTCATCTTGCTGTTATTATAGGTTCTTAACTGCTGTCCACAGTTACATACAATAGAGTCTCTTTGCAACAGTCTGACGCTAGGGCAATTTCTGTTGTTCAAGGAGTAGAAATCATGGCTTCCTTCTTTCTTCAGTAAAAAAGAGTTTAAAATTTTGGCTCAAAATTTTGAATATAGGAGGTAGGGGGTATACCTCACTGGTGGAGCATGTGCTCGGTGTGCACGAGGTCCTGGGTTCAATCCCCAGTGCCTCTGTTAAGAGCAAGAAAATTCGAATACAAATGATTTTTTTAGCATATGTAATTACTATTTTGAAGCAATATGTGGCATTACTAAGTGTTGAAATCATCCAAAATAAATGTGGCTCTAAAGTAAAAATATATTATGGCCTTTGTTGAACACAATTTCTTCTGTAGCCAACAATTTCCTTATTCTTTCGTTCAATGCATATTTCCTTTTTATTTAGTCTAATTATGAGTGAATTATAATTTACATGCAGTAAAATACACAACTCTTAATTGTATAGTTCAATGAATTTTTCTTATGTGAATATTCATGTGAATACCACTCCAATTTAAAAAAATTACATAGGACATTAAATGCAATTTATCAGACAAGAAGACAATCTTTACATCCTTGGTCTAATTATTTATCTCATGAAGACAGAGGGAAAACTATAAACTCAAAGAAATTAGAAAGGAGAAAATGATAAAACAAGAATTGAATGAAATAGAAAACAAATGAACATCAATGAAGCCAAAAGTTTTTTTCCTTTAAAAAGACTAGTAAAATTTATAAACCCTTTAGAGGGGAAGAAAAGAATGTCTTTATGACCTTGGGGATAGACAAATAATTCTTAGAGGACAGAAAAAGAATTAACTTTAAATGAAATTTTGATCTATTCTATTAAACTCTATTTTAATAGCTTGAGATCATCAAAAAGAAGAAAATATTTTAGAAGTGAAAATACATGTCATGTACATATAGACACACATGTGCACACATATATATGTATGTATATATAGTCAAGAGTGGTCTTGTCTGTGCAAGGAATGACCATCCTTCCTCCAGCCTGACTGAAGACCAACCCAGGAATGCACAGGCTCCCTGTCTTAATCAGAGGCAAGAGAGGACCCAGCCCTAAAATATTACAGTGCTGTGTTTAAGCCAAAGAGAAGGGGCCAGCCAATAAGTCTGTGAAAGCCTCATTACAGAAGGTGTAGGACACGAAGGCTGGACCTTGTCTGTGCTCACTGACTGGTTTCCTCCACTGAATGACTCAACTTGCTTTCAGACACTGACATGCCCAGCACTCCACACATACTTCTAATTCCATACCTTGCTCCATTCATCACCTCAGGCTTAAATGTCCAACCAAGAAACAAACTGAATTTGTGATAATTTTTTGGGCTTGATTTCTGATTGCTGCTGCCTTCTCAACTTCTCCATACTGAATCCAGATTTTATCAGTTTACTATGACCTTCCGGCATGTCTTATTGCTTCTGTAATCTTACCCCTTGCTAAAAGTATTCCCACACATTGAATATAAAATTAAGAGGACATGAGTATTTATTTTAGTGGTTTTATTCGGGACCTAAGGTGCTGACCCTGGGTACCTATTAAGTACCTATGAAGCTGATACTAGCTTAGAAGGTTGATTGCTTTGAAAAAAATTAGCTTAGCATTTCCTTTATTAATACTTTTAAGATAAGGTATTTGAGTTATGTATTATTCAAAATATTCTGCTTTAATTTGTTTATATTCTGAGAAGTATTTTTACAGCTCCTATTTCCAAACATATAGTCAGGCAATTTTTAAAAATAATCTCTGTATACATTCTGAAACCTTTGAAGATCTATTTTGGCATAGGAATTTAGATTGCACAAGTTAGTTTTTGGCTCAGATTTGATTATGCCCATGGTTTAAATGCGTTTCCAAATTTATAATAACACTTGAACTGTAATGATGCTACAGTGGTGTATATTCCAGGGTTTGTTTCAGAGGTGGCACTTGATCAGCATTATTGACATCTTTAACTACAACACAAATTTGTGTCCATTATCCACCTTACCTCCCTCCCCCTCCAGTACTGCCACCTAAAAATTAAGTCCTATTATCAGGTAAAATGATGAGTATTGTGGGCAACTTCTAACATGGCTTCTAATGATTCAGACCCTTGGATGATCCCCTCCCCTTGAGTATGGGCAGGACTTTGTGACTTGTTTCCAGTGAATACAATATAACAAATGTGATGGTGTGGCAGGTCCGGGATTCAGTTATAAAAAGCCTCTGACCCTCATCGTGGGAACTCTTTTATGCAGACTTGCTCTCTCTTGAGTCTCTCACTCTGGAGAAAGCTTGTGAGCACACTCAAGCAGCCTAAGGAGAGGTTCATGTGGCAAGAAACTGGCCAACAGCCTTGAGGAACTGAGGCCCCCCAACAACCACATCAGTGATTTAGAGGTGAGTCCTTCAGCTCCAGTCAAGTCTTGAGATGACTGTAACCCTGGTCAACAGCTTCACCATGACTTTGTGAGAGAATGTGAGCCAGAGACATTCAGTTAAGTCACACCAATATTTCTGACCATCAGAAACTATGAGATAAGCTTATATATATATCTGACGCTGAATGTTTTTTAATCAAAATTTCCAACAACAAAAAAAAAAACTGTAGACCTAGATGTCTCAGTTGTATTAAACATGTAAGGAAGAAATAAAATTAATCTTATACAAGCTATTTCAGACAGCAGGATGAGTCCACACTGCTCAACTGCTTATATGGGACCAATATGTCCTGATAACAAAATTCGCCAGATACACAGCAAAAGAACAGAACAATATTTACCATGAACAATGAATGGAACGTACATATATTCATTGTCACATGTTCAGGTGTAACTGAAAAATTGTGCTGTATGCTGGAAATTGACACAACATTGTAAACTGACCATAACACAATAAAATAAACTTAAAAAGTAAAATTAAAATTAAAGAAAAATGAATGGAGAAAAATCCTTAACAAAACATTAGCAAATGAAACCCAATCATGTTTTAAAAAACTAAATCATTATGATTAAGGTTATTCCCTACGAATGCAAAGTGAGCTTAACATAAAAATCTCAATCAATGTTATTAACCATATTAACAGTATGAAGGAGAATTATATGATCTTGTCAAGAGACTCAGAAAAAACATTTAATGAAATTGAACACTTCACACTATCCTCTCCTGGGTTTTATGACTCTACTCCAGTTTATTCTCATATCTGCTGGTTATTTTTTCTTTATCTCCTTTATAAACTCCTCCTCTGTTCTCTCAAAATGTTCACAGGTCTCCAGTCTAGGCAATCTTTTCCTCTCCACTGCCTCTTTAGGTAATATCATTGTTTCCATTGCTTTAATTTTTCCACTCACATTTACAACTCTCACTCAGTCCTCTCCTCTGCATTCCAGACTTATATACACAACTGCCTGGTTGTATATTCTTTGGGAAATCTCACACTTAATAAGTTCAAGCTGACCTCATGTCATACCTACTCTCACTTCGCCACAAAATGTATGTCTCCTCTGGTCCCTTTCTTCACAGTAAGTGTCACTGTAACCCACCCAACTGTTTGAACCAATGGTCCTGCTGGATTCCTCCTTCTTACTCTCCGTTCTCCTCCCCCAATTTATCAACAAGGGCTATAATTTTTTTTTTTACGTTTCTACATCATTTAATCATAATAGTGATTCTTTTTTAAACATTTTTATTGATTTATAATAATTTTACAATGTGTCAAATTCCAGTGTAGAGAACAATTTTTCAGTTACGCATAACAAGTGCTGTAATTTATACCATCACAATAGACCTCATATTATCTATTTTATCTTGTGTCTATTTTGAAAAAACATTTTAAGGATTTTTTCTAATTCAATAAATTGTCCAATTTATTGTCAGATTTAGAGTTGTTTATGCTAGCCCTTCCTTTGCCTTTCTAGGTCTGTAACACTAGTAGTTAAATTGCTAATGCCAGGAATTAAAGAGGAGATATGTTTCTCTCTCACTTTTTTTCTTTCTTGATCTACCTACCTGAACCAGGTTTTTAACATATGTATTAAGTTCTCCAAAGAATGAACTTTTGGTTTTGTTAATTTTGCATATTGTGTGTCTGTATTCTATTGATTTATTGGCTTGAATCAGCACATCTTTTGAACCTTTTTAATTTGGAAGATTAAAAGAACAGATTTAAAATTAATGATATAAGCATTTGAAGTTATAAATTTCATTCAGTGTAATTTTAGCTGCATTCAACAATTTTTATATATTGTTTTTATTATCTTCAAGTCGGAAATATTTTTAAATTCTCCTAATGTTTTTTCCTTTGATCCATAGGATATTTTTAAATGGGCTGTTTATTCCCCCATAACTGGGTTTTTTATATATTTAATTTTTATTGATTCCTAATTTAATTTGTTGGGGTTTTTTGAGGGGGGCAATTAGGTTTATTTATTTATTTATTTTACTTTTTTTTTATTGAGTTTTAGTCATTTTACAGTGTTGTGTCAAATTTCAATTTTTAAGTTATATTTATTTATTTTTAATGGAGGAGTTGAACCCAGGACCTCATGCGTGCTCAATCACGCATTCTACCATTGAGCTATACCCTCCCCCCAATTTCTAATTTAATTTTACTTTTGTCAGAGAACACTCCCTATAAGAGTCAATCTTTTTTAACTAACTGAAAAAATTTTATGGTCCAACATATAATCTATCCTGAGATACATTTTATGTGTGCTTGAAAGGATGTGTATTCTTCAGTTGTTCCATAACTGCCAATTGGTCTAAAAAAGTCAGTTGGTCGAGATAGTTGATTATGTTGTTAGATACATTCTATGTTTCTTACTATTCTATTATCCAGTTCTCCTATTAATTAGGCAGAAGGGGATGGTAAAATCCCCCACCGTGATTTTGGATTTGCTATGCTTTCTTCTAGTTCTGTCGGTTTCGCTTCATATATTTTGAAGCTCCCGTGTATGTGTGTGTATATATAAATATATATATATATATATATATATATGTAGTGTATATATACATGTATATATATATACAATTGTGTCCCCCTGTTGAAATTTTTTCTTTTATTGTTATGATAGGAGAATCCTATCTTACTGTATAGCACAGGGAACTATATTCAATACCTTGTAATGGCCTATAATGAAAAAAATATGAAAAGGAATATATATATATATGTGTGTGTATAAATGAATCACTATGTTGTACACTAGAAATTAACACGACATTGTAAATTGAAAATATACTTCAATAAAATTAATATATATATATATATATATATATATATATATATACATAAATAGCAGATATAGGGTACAGCCACTGCCGCTGAGGCTGAGGCATGAATAGACATGGAATAAGTCACTTCCATCTTTGAGACTGAGATTCACACATCATTAGAGTGAATGTCCCTGGCCCACTCGATGGCAGGGAAGTTCGTGGTGTATTTCAAGCCAGGGTCGGCAAGCAGGAAATCACCTGCTGGGATGTCAGCCCCGTGGAAAGACAAGTGGGAAGCTGCCTGTTGAGGTGTTACTGAAACTCATTGGAAAGCCAGTTTCTCAGTGTCACACATTCAACTGGCTGCCTCATGCTGCCGGAACCAGAATTTTTCAAAAGCACACCATTACCAGGAGGAGAAGCTCCTACCTCCTGCAGTGACCCATACAGTGCCTTCTATTAACAAAGCTTACCATTGTGCTGGCAAAAGAGAAATGTTTATAGACTCGAGCTCCAACATCATACAGCAGGGCAAAGAAAGGTAGAATTGGGGCTAAAAAAGAAACAGCAAATACATAACTTCCAATCTGAGCATAGCTATAACAGCTGCTTTAAAATTCTTGCCGGCTAGTTTCAACATCTATGTTATCTTAGGGTTTTTTTTACCAAGACTTCCAACATGGCCAGACTCAAATTCTAAACTCTGTCTCCTCTGTGAGGGTAGCAATTGAAATTTCTTTCTGCCTTTCCTCTGTGGCTTTCTGTTGGGCACCTGAACATCTGCCCCCATGTCAGGGGAATTTGAGGGGAATTTATACACAGATTTTAAGGTTCTTCCTTCTGTGATTTCCTTCTTGCCAGGATTTCCCCTATGCTCCACAATTCCCAGCCCCTTGGGTGGCCCTCAACTCTGTCCTTGGATATTTCAAGTCTATAACATAGCAACCTCCTGCTCACTTCCAGCTGCTCTGTGACTCTCAGACTAGAGCCCCTTAGAGAAAAAGCCTTATTAAAATATATCCCATCCAGTGAAGTTTTCCTCTTTTAAGGGTGATATCCTTTACAATGTCTTTCCTGTGTTTTTGTTATTCTCAAATTCCTGAGATAAGCATCTCTGGCACCACTGGAACAAGATGATTTCTAAGGTACATTCTTACTCTAAGGGCTTTGGATCCAACTTCAAGAAGTAAGTAGATTGTAACATACGGAAGTGAATCTCTGTGTTTACTGAAAGAATTGTAAATTGTCATTTTGGTACAATGTGTATTGTATTTCAGTACATACTGACTGCAGTTCCAGGCAGAATATTAATTATCCAGAAGTATAATAAAATGGAGAAATAGAATAAATGTGTGCATATAATAATTTGCCTCATTTCTTCTTTTAGAATCAGCAAGGAATAATATATCTTCATAATAAATAACTCTTCGGTCAATAGCACATCCTTATAACATGTGTCTGTATATAAAAGGAGATCAGCACAATGTAAGAATTTGTTTTGCTCTTGAACTTGCATAATCTTCCTCTTCGGAAACGGACAAATGCTTCTGCCACGGGCGAGTCGTTCTTCTACCACAAGCCATTGAACATGGAAAGCCTCCTGGGCAAAGCACTGGGACACACAGCACAGCTGGCAAAGAGAAGTAATTGGGGGAAAATTTATAGCTTGGTGACAAGCAGACACCTTCAGTGGCCTGTTTCTTTTTTCTCCTAATAGCTTGTCTGAAGTTTCTTTTCCCTGCAACTCTAAGCTGCACATGGCTCCATCTCACTCAGATGGACCTCTGATAAGTCCAGTCTAAGGCAGTACTTAATCCAGTTGCCAAAAAAAGTGTTAGTAAGAAGAGCAGCAACTCCCTGCGATGGTGAAATCCTTCAGCCTTCACCTGCAGAAGGGAGATGCTTAGAGACAGCCTGTCCGTGGTCCTTTTTCTATTGCTTTTCTTTTTTTATGGTAAAAGAAAAATCTTACATACTGCAAGAAGAAAGCCGGAAAACACATGAAGAGCAAGTTTTTAAAGATGACCTTTAACCTTACCACCTACAGGTCGTGATTATAAACATTTTGCTGTTTAAACTTATACACACACTCAAACACACATACAGTTTCCTCTTTACCCAAATACACATCATCACTGATTTTAGTGGCAGCATGTTTAATGGATACATTAAACATTATGTTATTAACCTTCCAGTGATAAGTATTTTTTAAGATCCCAGCATATATTTAAAATTTTTTGCTTCATTTTTTATGTTTTTAATTGAGGTATAATTGACAACATTGCAATATATTTAAAGTGTACAACATAACGATTGGCTATACATTGTGAAATCGTCCTATAACAAAGTTAATTAACATATTTAAGACCTCATATAGGTAATTTTTTTTTTTTTTGATGAGAGTGCTTAAGATTTACTCTCTCAGGCAAATTTTAAATAGGCAATACGACAGTGTTATTAACTATGGTCACCATACTAATTATTAGATCCTCAGAACTGATTCATTTATAAAACCTTTGATCAATATCTCCTTACGTCTGTCACTCTCCAAACCCTACACCATTCTACTCTCTGTTCCTATGAGTTTGACTTTAAAAAAAAATAAATTCCACGTGCAAGTGATACCACACAGGGTTTTTCTTTCTCTGCCTGCTTATTTCACTTGGCATAAAGCCCTCCAGTATCATCCACCGACTGGCAGGACTTCCTTCCTTTTGAAGCCTTTCATTGTATATGCACCACATTTTCTTTATCCACTCATTTGTCAACACGCAGTTAGGTTGTTTTCATATCTTGGCTATTTTGAATAATTTCCAGCATATATTTTAATTCTTCAGAGGCCTTTCTTAAACTATCTAAACCTAAGTCACTCACTCATTCCCTGCAATGCACTTTTCATTACTTGATGTTTCAGTGTTTGTCCATTCACTTCCCTGCTCATTGTCGGTGTCTTTTTCTAGGTTACAAATGACGTGAGATTAAGGACATTCTTTTATTCAGCCCTGTCTCCCAATACCATGAACAATGTTTTATACAAAGAAAGGTTTTATAAATATTAGCAGTGTGAATGAAAACTGAGACCATGATGTCCTAACTGTTTTGAGTGGAGAGGGTGAGATTATTGGCCAGTATATTTACAACTTCATTTAGAAACAAACCTTCATACCGGTCAGCATGGGTCAGACGTTAGGGTAGAGCGATGAACTTGGAGAGCGGGGTAAATTAAAGCAATCATCTAGCAAAACTTGGAACACTTATAGGATCTCCAGCAACAGTGGGGGAAGAGGAAGAAGAAAGGAGATTTCAGGCGACAGTGGCAAATAAAAAGGTGGCAGCAGAAACCCCAGGCAGCTCTGCAGAATTCTGATTTCCCTTCCCTTTGTCCTGACAATCACAACCTCAGCAACCATATTCCGGGAGACTCAAGGCCCTAAACAGCCCCCCAAATATTTCACCACCAATTGAGAATCCCACCCAAGTTACTTTTGGCATTGACGAAGTTGGGTCCCAAGACCATTGCCTGAGACCTAAATGGCCTTAGACTTGCACTAAAATATTCTCTGAGAAGAAAAGAACATGAACTGAGTATGTGAGGGAAGTTGGCATCAGTAAGGTCAAAGAATATTCTCCTAAAATATAGTACCCATTATACTCAGTTCAAATATTCACCAAGTACCTATCATGCACCTCGGCTAGTATTGCCAGCTGTTCAACCTCTGGTATGGCCTGGGTGATCGCCATAGGGGTGGCAGGCTGAGGCTGCAAGTAGACAAAATGTGAACTAGACCTAATGAGTTATGGCAGGCACTGGGGTCAGCCCCAGCTATAGGTGACAGAGTAGCATGGGGACAGAGTACATGACCTGTCCAAACAAGGACTTGGCATCAAAGATGCAAAAGGGCACATTTCACTGTGTCCTGAAATGAAGCCAGCACACAGTGATGGGGATTCCAGAGCAGGCAATAAATCACCCAGTGGAAAGGAGACAGGCACTGGGCCAGGACTTGAAGATTTGAGATCCAAGAGGTAAAGATGAAGGGTGGAATTAGTCAAAACAAGGCACAGCCCAAGTACTGTTGATGGATTCAAGGCACATGTTTACCATTGCAGGAACTCCGGCAAGGATGTGAAAATCATATGGAACATTCCATGGTGAAGACTCCTGGACCAGCACAGAAAGGGATCAATGTATGTTCTCCATTTAGGGGTGGCTGAATGCAGGCCCAGGTGCATGGCTTCCATACTTGGGGAGTATTGGACAGTGAGGTTCAACAGTTTGTCAGGGCAAGCTTATGAGAAGCTCTCAGCTGAAGCACGGCAGAAAGAGAAAGTTACTACCTGATAGCTAGTCTCCCTTCCTTCTTTAGTAAAAGAACCCTGTTTTAACTGGGGCAACAATAACGCCAATTGAAACTACATTTTTCAGCTTCCCTCTCAGCTCTGTGTAACCAAGCCATGTGTCAGCTATGTGTAAGGTTTACCCAAACTGATGGACTGTCCTGTGGGATGTCCAGGAAGGCTACAGGGGCTTCTTCAGCTGGGTTGAACATTCTTCTGCCTGCTCTTCCTCCTTTATGTTGGTGATGGCTGTAAGTATTAAAAACCATATTCAACCACGAGGTGACCTTAAGACTAGAAGCTGTGACTGGAGGCATATTAAGAATTGCACAGGAGTGGGCATATATCCAGAAGGAACTTTAATTCAAAAATATACATATACTGCAATGTTCAGAGAAGCACTATATACAATAGTCAAGGCATGGAAGCAACCTAAATGTCCATCCACAGATGACTGGATAAAGAAGTTGCGGTATATTTATATAATGGAATACTACTCAGCCATAAAAGAATAAAATAATGCCATTTGCAGCAACATGGATGGACGTGGAGATTGTCATAAGCCAGAAAGAAAAATATCATATGATGTCACTTATATGCGGAATCTAAAAAAAAGACAAACGAACTTATTTACAAAACAGAAACAGACTCACAGACGTAGAAAACAAATGTATGGTTACCAGCAGGGGAAGAGGGTGGGAAGGAGTAATTGGGAGTTCTAGATTTGCAGATACCAACTATGATGTATAAAATAGACAAATAAGTTTATATGATATAGCACAGGGAACTATATTCAATATCTTGTAGTAACCTATGATGAAAAAAATATGAAAAGGAATAAATGTATGTATATGTATGACTGAACTATTATGATGTGCACCAGAAATTGACACACCATTGTAAACTGACTGTACTTCAATTAAAAAAAAAAAAAAGAATTGCACAAGACAAAGAGAGCGTATAGCTCCGGATGAACAGAAGGAACTACCATACCAGTCATGACATGCCTTCCTCTGGATTTAGCTTCTTTTTTGACATGAGAGAGAAATAATTTTCTATTTTGCATTAGTCACTATTAACTCAGCTTTTCCATTATATGCAGCTTTCCCTAATCTCAGTCAATACAGACAGGTTAAGGAGTGGGGTGAGCAAACTCTGTAGTGGTCCTTATAATCCTCACCTCCTAGTCTCACGACCCCATACAACTGCCTCCTTTTGAGTGTGGGCAAGCCTGTCACTTGCTTCTATCTTTTTTTTTTAAGTAAAAAAAATTTTTTTTTATTGAAGTCTAGTCAATTCACAATGTTCTCTCAGGTTCTGGTGCACAGCATAATGTTTCAGTCATACATATACATACATATATTTATTTTCTTATTCTTTTTCATTATAGGTTACTATAAGATATTGAATATAATTCCCTGTGCTATGCAGAGGAAACTTATTTATCTGTTTTATATATAGTAGTTAGTATCTGCAGATCTCTAACTCCCAATTTATCCCTTCCCACTCTCTTCCCCTCCAGCAGAAAATGGCAAAGGTGAAGGGGTGTCACTTTTATGTTTATGTCACTTTATTAGACTGTCTTGTTAGTAGATTTATTCTGGAGCTTCTGTTTCACTAGCTAATTTGGAAGAAGTGGCCATGTTGGAAGGCTCAGCTGGCAAGGAGGTGAGGGTGGTCCCGAGGATCTGAAAGTGATCACCATCTAACAGCCAGCAACAAGCCAGAGTCCTCAGTCCTACAACCAAAAGGAAACGAATTCTGCCAACAACCTGAGTAAGCGGGGAAGCAAATTCTTCCCCAGTTAGCCTCCAGATGTGAACATAGCCCAACTAACACTTTGGTTGAAGTGTTTTGCAGTCCTAAGCAGAGAACCCCATAAAGCTGTCCCCAGACTAGAGACCTACAGACACTGTGAGATAATAAATGTGTGTTGTTGAAGCCCCTGAGTTTGTGGTAATTTACCATGAGCAGGAAATTGCTAACACAAGGAATCCAGATTTAATTTGTGGTTCTCAAAGTTCTCTGTCATGGTAGTTCACTGTAGCCTACAAATTTCTCATTCCATTATTCTGTAGAGTGTGTGTATTTGAAGTTCACAGTTCCTTGGCTGTACCTAAAATGTGAAAAATGAAAGCAGAAGTATGATGTTTACTTCCAAGAAATCTGTGAAATTCATGCTTATTAATGCCTCCATTGGCACCTTCACCAAATGCAGGCAGGACAGTGGCTAGGGCCCAGTCAGGCTCCTTGAGAACAACAGCTGAGTGAGGTCCTCTTTTTATTTGTACAACGTGCCACGCAAATGCATTACTGGACAAAAAGTGGGTGTTTTGAGTGAATGCACTATTTATATTTAAAAGAAAGAAGTAGAAAAGAAAATATCACAGCTTCATATCTCCCCAGAGATATGATGAACATTAAGTAAACATTGAGATTCTCAGACAAAAAGGTGTCACAGAACTTTAAAACATTATTATTAATTAGCATAGCTGTAAAATTTCAGGTTCCAAGGAAAGAAAAGTCTTGGAAGCAATTATGAAAGTCATTGTGTAATATTTAGATTAAATAAACACTTGTCTTAAGAAAAAGAAAACATTAAATATATCCTTTGATTTTCTAAATATGAGTGATCCAATTTGCTAGTCCTCACCTGTCCCTTAGTGGCATTGAACAAATTGCAGATGACTTCATAAATATAGCAGATAGCTTCTAACAACGTCACACCCATCAAACACATTATATTATATCAAACATAATTGCTCTCTATGTCATAATAACCCGATAACATAAATGCTATAAAAAGAGTCAGAAGGAAAGGAGGTGCATTCACTTCCTTTCGAGTTAATAAACAATGAATAAATTCTAGACAATAAAGCAGCTTTTCCCATATGTTTTATTTTGGGGGCTTGGAGCATGGATGAAAATGATGAGCATATGTTTTCAATTTTTTTGACATACAAGTTCTAAGTATGTCAATTACCCCCATTAATGCCAAATAAAGACAAAATATGTGAAATAGTTGTCAGTTTAATACTTACAACCAAAATAAACTTTTTGAAATGAAGTTTAATTACCTGAGTTTAAAATAGTTTTTTCAACTAGAAATTTTATCTACTATAAACTTGCCTCAAACTTGTGGCAACCAGCAGCCTTTGCCTCCTGCTCCACTCCCCACCCCACCAAAAGCAGCAAATAACTAGGAAAATTAGTATGTTCATCCTTAACTAATCCATATGTGATCCTCTGGAAATAACCCATTGGAATGGAAAAATCCTTTGGCCAGCAATTGTAAATCTTAATACTGTCCTATAAGCCTTGTGGTTATTAGGAAATTCCTCCATATTCTTAACCATCCATCTTAGTTATTAGTAATAGTCTGTTAATCTTTTGTATCTTTGAAGGACATCATATAGTGAGAAGTGGAGGGGAAATAACTTGGCAGACGGAATCAGGTGTCATTTGCCTCATACCAACGTACCAATGGGCTAGAAGAGTAAAATTACAAAAATTAAATTTCCACGTGCTTCTGAATTTCGAAAAAATTAGAATCTCACATATTTTGTGCCAAATTACTCCTTTTTCCTGAGCTTGAGTATTTGCTCAATTTTGAGTCTGATTGTTCATATTAAGTAATTGTCTACATTAATGATAATAGTTAATGGTCAAGTTTTAATTGATAAAGGGTCCTTTTGAAAGATCATGTTGACCCTTTCAGGAGAAGTAGAATGGCATAGGAGTTCTAAAGTGGAAAAAAACAAACAAACAAAAAATGAAAACCCGTCAAAAAAGAATTCAGGAATGCAGTTCAAGGAATGTGTCCTTATGAGAGAGAAGGGGAGGTTAGCTAAGTAGAAGCTGGACGTCAAAAGAGGTATTCAGGTTACATGCTTATTACACAGATTATCCTGAAAGTTATACGCTCTCCATGAAAACTTTGGCTGAAAATACACATAACTTTATTTGTATATTATTTGGTAATTTATAAGAGGCTTTCACATTCATTAATTTGAATTTAACCTCATTATGAGCCTGTGAAGCTGACATTAATCATTCCCATCAGAAGGAAGGAGTTCATGATCACAGACACATAAATGTCTCCGAAGGGATTTAAACCCAAGTGTTCTTTAAAGAAAATGGGTGCATTTGAAACAATAAATGCTGGAGAGGATGTGTAGAAAAGGGAACTACACTGTTGGTAGATATGTAATTTGGTGTAATTTGGAACCTGTATGGAGATTCTTTAAAAAACTAAAAATAGAGTTACCATATAATCCAGCAATCCATCCTGGGCATATATCCAGAGAAAACTCTAATTCAAAAAGATACATGCACCCCAATGTTTATAGCAGCAGTATTTACAATAGCCAAGACATGGAAGCAACCTAAACGTTCATCAACAGATGACTGGATAAAGAAGTTGTGGTATGTATATACAATGGAATACTACTCAACCCTAGAAAATAATAAAATAATACCATTTGCAACAAAGTGGATGGATCTACAGATTATCATAGTAAGTGAAGTCAGACAAAGACAAATATCATATATCTCTTGTATCTGGAATCTGAAAAAAAATGATACAAATGAACTATTTACAAAACAGAAACAGACTCACAGACATAGGAAACAAACTAATAGTTACCAAAGGGGAAAGGAGAGGGGGCAGGAGGGATAAATTAGGAGTTTGAGATTAGCAGATACAAACTACTATACACAAAATAAATAAACAATAAGTTTCTACTGTATAGCACAGGGAACTACATTCAATATCTTATAATAACCTATAATGAAAAAGAATGTGAAAAGAATACAAAAATATACATGTATAACTGAATCACTATGCTGTACACCAGAAATTAACACAACATTGTAAATCAACTATACTTCAATTAAAGAAAAAATAATATAAAAAGTGGGTGCATTTTATCATGTATAAATGATATCTCAATAGAGTTGATTTTAAAATACAAGATCCATGGAGTATTTTTTATTTCATGGAGTATTTTTAATGTCATCTTGTTTATTGTTCCAAGGGTGCCCTCTAACATTGCATTTTTTTATTCACATGTCTGGTAGATCCTTTCTCCACAAAATCTCCTCCCTGAAGAGACCACGTTACTCATCTTTGTATCTCCCATAACATCTAACACAGAACATGGTCACTGTAGATACGCCATACCAATGTTTTTAGCAAAGGGCCTAAGGGCCCAGAAAAAAATATGCATCTGTTTTGTGTGGGTATGGGTGTGCACATGAGTGCATACACATAAAGTCAGTGTGAAAGCAAAATATAGTCCAAACAAAACTCAACAAAGGCACCCAGCACTACGACCCACCTCTTTAGTAGGCTCGTGATTGCTTGGAAAATTCAGAGCATCACGGTTTGGAAGAAAACGTCTCATAGACTAAACATGTGAATCATAAATAACTAGCATATCCTAATCCACTTGTTCTTGAGCAGTGCTTCTCCAAGCTTAACTGAAGTCCTGTTAAGATGCAAATTCTAATTTGGTAGGTGTAAGGCAGGTCCTGAGAGCCTGCATTTCTAACAAGCTCCAGGCAGTGCCAACATTGCTGGTCCATGTAAATCACAGTTTCACTAGCAAAGTTTTAGACTAGATACAATGCTCTTTCCATTACACTACACCCTTCTCGCTCCCCTTCCATAGCTATGGACATTTGTACCAAATATTTTATGACTTACGTATGTCTGTTTTGTTTTTTCTCATATATAAATATAGTACTCATCAGTAAAGCATCTGGTAAAGTTTTGTTGAATAAATAAACTATATTGTAAGAATCTGAAGGGCATAATAATTTGTGTCATAAGAGTCTTTGATTTCCCAAAACAGAAACAGACTCACAGACATACTGAACAATCTTACAGTTACCAGTGGTAAAGGGGGTGGAAAGGGATAAATTGGGAGTTCCAGATTTGCAAATATTAACTACTATATATAAAAATAGATAAGAAAACAAATTGCATCTGTATAGCACAGGGAATTATATTCAGTATCTTGTAGTAACCTATAATGAAAAAGAATATGAAAAGGAATATGTGTATATGTATATGTAAGACTGAAACATTTTGCTGTATACCAGAAATTGACAGATTATAACTGACTATGCTTTAGGGAAAAAAAAGTCTTTGATTTCCCAAACAACTAGAAACATAGAATATATTGAATCTGAAAACTAAAAGAAAAAATTCTAATATTAAAAAATGAAATAAAAATTAAACCAATTGTTTGGCTACCCAGAGAACAGAAGTGGGCTCTATCCTGCACCACAGTGGAAAAGTAAGCTGGAATTCAGGGAAACAGGAAGAGTCCTGGACTGAAAAGAAGCTGGGGTTCGAGGCAGAGTCAAAAAGAACAGAAGGCACCTCTAAGTCAAACTCAAGAGGCACAGGAAGCTGAAACACTCTCTCTCTCTCCTTAGCCACCTGCTATGGTTTGTCACCTTTATCATCCCAGACAGCTGTAGTAAAGCAGGGAAACAGGATGTGACCATCATGGTTTCCACCAGGACACCATGCCTGGTACAACAGAAGCTGCATGGCCACGTGAGGCACCCAAGCATAACACAGTTTCCTGATCCCTGGACTCTTCACGCAGGGTTCCTGACACCACCTCAAGATTCTCAGAACAATTTTTTGCCTGCCTGAGACAAATTTTCCATCCAGGCACAAAGACAAAATTTACCCTGCTGTTTATTCAGCAAATTAAATAGTGAAAGAGACAAGATAGACTCTACATTTTCCACCAGTTTGGGTTGAATTTAAGAGCACTGCCTTGAAAGCACATTGGGTTAATCACAATGAGAACAAACAAGAGACAAAGGATGGAACTGTGCTGTCATGGTCACAGGTTCATGTCCTAGTGAAATCAGGTAGCCAGGTCACACTGCCATCATGTCCCACCATAGTGTGTAGAGAACGGGAAAGAAAGCCCACAGCTCTTGCCTCTTGGTCCACTGAGCTAACACGAACCAGAAGTTTGATTTTTAAAAATGTTTTTAGTAGCTAATAATTTTTAAATTTATGATCCAGTATTTCTACTTAGAGTGGAAAACTTAACAGTTTAAAATGAATGACAAGACAAATTAGCCTTAGAAAGATATGTTGCCTAAAATGGAGAAACGCTAAAAATGTTTATGTTGTATCCTTGTGTAATCTATTAGGTGCATTGTACAGAATGATTTTTTTCTTTCTCTTAGGTCAGAAAAAATCTTGAAAACAAAGCAATGGTAAATAGTTATTTCACAAGACAGTATTAAAAAAAAATTAACTGAGTTAATGTTTTTGGACAAACTCATCTATTCTTTGCAGTGCTTCCAAGTTCCTACTTGAAATATTTATAAATTTATCAACTTGGATTTAAAATTAAGCTTCTATTTTCATACAAATATATGAAAAATGTAAATGTTCAGACAAAGAAGTATTACTTTCCTAGAGTGGATTATTTCCCATCCGTTTAAGGTATCAGCAAGATAACTAAATAAATTTTAAGAGGACTAAATTTTCTCATTTTAAGAGGAAGTATGATCATTCAAGTCACTAGTTTCTTTGTCACTATGAAATACAATAATTATTCAACATGTTGTAACTTATTTTGAAGAGAATATATCATTTTGGAGGAAAAGACCATTTTGCTGAAGTTTCTTAACCTGACACCAATGTTGACCATCTCCAAAACATATTTCAACAAAATATACTGATGGAAATTCAAGAAAATAGAAAATAAGACAAATTTAGACTTAAGTAGATTTAATTTATCAACATCTTTATTAAGAAACAGTAGGGGAAATTAACTAAGGATAGCACCTTTTCTAGTTTCTAATTATTTGAAATAGCAATGTTAGTTTAAAGAGATTTTACTGTATGCAACATTTTATGCATAATATGTGATGTTTGAAGACAACTCTCGCGGATAGCTTTATTTGAATTGTCTCCTTATATAAAAAAGAGAACAAAGTATGAGATTTTACTTGATTTTCTTCTTAAAAAATGTTGTCCTTTTGATAAAATTTTCAATCTATTTTAATTAAAATAGGTACTTCTGAATTCCCTTATGCAATACTCTGCTAAATATTATCAGGAATTCATAAAAAAGCATCTGATATGTCGTTGATATCAAGATAACTGTCTAGAAGGGAAGTAAGAATAACAGAGTAAACTACCAAATCCATGAAGTTGATTCAATAATTAATATGGAAAACAAGGGAGATACTAGTGATAGATAGAGATACTAGTGTGGGCTGGCTTACTCAAAAATAGCTTCCTTTTAGATTAGTACTCAAATCACTAAATTTTTCTACCTCTGATCTATTCTTTTTATAGATATGAATAATATATTAAACTTCTTAAATTAATTTTATCTTTCAGATCTAAAGCTATTCTACCTTCAAAGATCATCAAACAGCACAGAGTGATTCTTCTGTAAAGTAACTACTTAGTGCCTTTAATCCTCTGATAAATATGCCATGCTGCTTTGGAGATCTAAGACTTATGGAACTACAGATGCTTCTCCAGCTGTTACTTTTCTAATTTATTAATTCAACTTCCGTATGACAAAGGAAATTGTGTGCTGTCCATCCGTTTTAATTTACTGGTTTCTCTTACTTTTGACTTGCTGCTGGGAAGAGCAATAAAAGAAGAGTCTATGGAAGAAACTTACATCCTCCTGGGTACCACACTTGGCATAGGGCATCTTCAGTCCCCTGACTCACCTCCCACCTGTACCTTAATTGCTATTCTTACATTATATTACCTTCCTCCCTCTCCTTCCTTCTTTCCTTCGCTCCTTTCTTTCCCCCTTCTTTTCTCTCCTTCTTTCCTTCACTCTTTTTTCACTCCTCCCTCTCTGCGGGCCTCCTTTTCTTCCTTCTTTCCTTTCTCCCAAATCAAATACACAGCTGAGCACTTTCAGAAACTTGCCTTCTGGAAATGGAAAGGCAGCAAAAATGTCTTGGAAAAAGCACTGGATTTGAAAATTGCAAGTAGCTGTGATTGAGATGCTGTCCTTTACCAGCTGTGTCCGTCTGACCTGGTCCTTTGTTTCCTCATCTATAAAATGAAAAGAATGAAAGCTTTCATAGGCTTGATATAAATATCAAATTATAAAACATACCTGAAAACATTCATGAAATTTCAAAATCTTATATAAATTAAGAAATTATTATAAATTATATACTCCCCCAAAGCAGATATAAATTGGCTCTGGATGATTATGATTGTTTAGGATGCCACATTTGCCTAACAAAAATGTCTGGAGTTGTCACTCAAAGTTTATTTTTAAATGAGAGCTGGAGAAGAAAATACCTTTTAAGATTCAGAACTAAACTTAATTTTTTTAGCAATGTTGTCCAGAAAGGGCAACCTATTCACATAACATATTAGGAGTGGCTTTTTATCAATTCAGAATAAAAAGCAAGAATTTGAAGGACTAAAATGGAAACAGGTGAGTGTTAATGGAAGAGTGGGAAGGATGGAAAACACAAAAGAAAGAAAATAAACCAAGGAGAGAATCTGAGCACCATGAGGAGACTCAAGATTAAGGAAAGCTGGGAAGGAAAGGGAGGGTCCCAAAGACTCAGGCTTTGATTACATGTTACCCCTCACAACATATGGTCATTTTTTGGTTCATTTATCTGTCTCTCTAATTAAAATGTAAGCAGCTTGCTTACAAGAATTATATTTTCTAACCTTGGGTTATTGTATATAATTGGTAAGGAACAACTGAATAGATCAGTGAAAAGTCTGTTTCAATTTTCATGAGACCAGGTCCAGATCAAGATGAGAGTAGTGTCTCCCACAGACACATCAAAACTGCAACTGCATATAAAACAACTATCTCTGAGAATGACCCATCACTGTCTGCAAATGACATGATACTGTTTATAAAAATCCTAAAAACACCATCAAAATCTATTAGAACTCATCAATAAATTCATTGAAGTCATAGGACACAAACTAGGTATACCAGAAATCTGTTGCATTTCTATACACTAATAACAAACTATCAGAAAGAAAAACTGACAATCCCATTCACAATTGCATTAATAGAATAAAATATCTATGAATGTGTTTAACCAAGGAGGTGAAATATCTCTACATTGAAAACTATATATCACTGATGGAGTAAATTGAAGAAAAGACAAGCAAATGGAAAGATATACCATGCTTATGGATTAGAAGAATTAATATTGTTAAAAGGACCATATGAACCAAGGCAATCTACAGATTCAATGCAAACCATCTCAAAATGCCAATGATACTTTCACATAACTAGAACAAATAATTTTGAAGTTTGTATGGAAAAATAAAAGACCCCAAATAGCCAAAACAATCTTGATTAAGAAGAACAAAGCTGAAGAGAAAGAAAGAGGCTGGAGGAATAACTCTCCCAGACTTCAGACAATACTATAGAGCTACAGTCATCAAGACAGCATGGTATTTGGTACAAAAACAGACATATAGACCAATGGAACAGAATAGAGTGCCCAGAAATGAACCCACAAACTTTTGGTCAACTCATCTTCGACAAAGGAGGCAAGAATATACAATGGAATAAAGACAGTCTCTTCAGCAAATGGTGTTGGGAAAACTGGACAGCAGCATGTAATTCAATGAAGCTAGAACACTCCCTTACACCATACACAAAAATCAACTCAAGATGGATCAAAGACTTAAACATAAGACAAGATACAATAAACCTCCTAGAAGAAAATATAGGCAAAACATTATCTGACATACTTCTCAAAAATGTCCTCCTAGAACAGTCTACTCAAGCAATAGAAATAAAAGCAAGAATAAACAAATGGGACCTAGTGAGACTTTGAAGCTTCTGCACAGCAAAGGAAACCATAAGTAAAACAAAAAGACAACCTACGGAATGGGAGAAGATTTTTGCAAATGAAACCAACAAAGGCTTGATCTCCAGAATATATAAGCAGCTCATATGACTTAATAAGAAACAGCTAAACAACCCAATCCAAAAATGAGCAGAAGACCTAAACAAGCAATTCTCCAAGGAAGACATACAAATGATCAATAGGCACATGAAAAAATGCTCAATATCACTAATTATCAGAGAAATTCAAATCAAAACTACAATGAGGTATCACCTCACACCAGTCAGAATGGCCGTCATTCAAAAGTCCACAAATGACAAATGCTGGAAAGGATGTGGAGAAAGGGGAACCCTCCTACACTGCTGGTGGGAAGGCAGTTTGGTGCAGCCACTGTGGAAAACAGTATGGAGATTCCTCAAAAGACTAGGAATAGACTTACCATAGGACCCAGGAATCCCGCTCCTGGGCATATATCCAGAAGGAACCCTACTTCAGGATGACATCTGCATCTGAATGTTCATAGCAGCACTATTTACAATAGCCAAGACATGGAAACAGCCTAAATGTCCATCAACGGATGACTGGATAAAGAAGAAGTGGTATATTTATACAATTACACAATTTATACAATGGAATACTACTCAGCCATAAAAACCTACAATGTAACACCATTTGCAGCAACATGGATGCACCTGGAGAATGTCATTCTAACTGAAGTAAGCCAGAAAGAGAGGAATATGAGTATATGTGGAATTTTAAAAAAAAAGGGTAAATACTAAACAGAAATAGACTCATAGGCATAGAATACAAACTTGTTGTTGCCAAGGGGGTGGAGGGTGGGAAGGGATAGACAGGATTTCAAAATTGTAGAATAGAAAAACAAGATTATACTGTATAGCACAGGGAAATATACACAAGATCTTATGGCAGCTCACAGAGAAAAAAATGTGACAATGAATATATATATATGTTCATGTATAACTGAAAAATTGTGCTCTACACTGGAATTTAACACAACATTGTAAAATGATTATAAATCAATAAAAAAAAATTAAAAAAAAAGAACAAAGCTGGAGGCACCACATTCCCTGATTTCAAACTATACTACTAAGCTATAGTAATCAAAACTGTACAGTACTGACCCCAAAATTAGACCAACAGATTAGAATAGAGAGCCCAGAAATAAACTCACACTTACATGGTCAATTAATTTACAATAAAAAATCTAAGAATATAGTGGGGAAAAGATGGTCTCGTCAATAAATAGGGCCAGGAAAACTGGACAGTTGCAAACAAAAGAATAAAACTGGACTACATTCTTATGCTGTATACAAAAATAAACTCAAAATAGATTAAATATGTAAATGTGAGACCTGAAACCATAAAACTTCTAGTATAGACAGTACACTCTTTGACACCAGTCTTAGCTAAATTTTTTTGGTTCTGTCTTCCTCAGGCAAGGGTAACAAAAGCAAAAATAAACAAATGAGACTACATCAAACCAAAAAGCTTTTGCACAGCAAAGGAAGCCACCAAAAAAACCAAAAGGCATCCTAAATGGGAGAAGGTATTAGTAAATGATATATCTGATAAAGAGTTACTATCCAAAGTATATAAAGAAATTACACAACTCAGTATCAAAAAACCAAAAAAACTTGATTAATAGATGGACAAAGAAACTGAATAGATATTTTTCCAAAGAAGACATACAGATGATCCAACAAACGTATGAAAAGTTGCTCAGTATCACCAATTATCAGGGAAATGTAAATCAAAACCACAATGAGATATCATCTCACACCTGTCAGAATGGCTATCTTCAAAAAGACCACAAGTAACAAGTGTTGATAAGGACGTGAAGAAAATGGAACCCTCATGCACCATTGGTGGGAATGTAAATTGGTGCAGCCACTATGGAAAACAGTATAGTGATTCTCCCCAAAATTAAAAGTAGAATATCCATGTGATCTAGCAATTCCACTCCTGGATATTTATCTCAAGAAAAAGAAAAACACTAGTTCAAAAAGATATATGCACTCCTATATTCATTGTAGCATTATTTACAATAACCAAGAAAAGGGGGCAACCTAGGGTTCATCAATAGATGACTGGAAAAAGAAGATTTGGTATATGTATACAATGGAATACTACTCAGCCATAAAAAAGGTGAAATTTGCAACATCAGTGGACCTAAAGTGTATTATGTTAAGTGAAGTAAGTCAGATGGAAAAAGATAAATGCCATATAATTCCATGTATATATGAAATCTAAGCAAACAAACAAAAAAGAGCAAACAAAACAAGACTCACAGATATAGAGAACAAATTGGGGGTTGCCTGAGGGGAGCATGGAGGTAGGTTGGGAAAAATACATAAGGAGATCAAGAAGTACAAAGTTTCAGTTATAAAATAAATAAGTCATAGGGATGTAATTTACAGCATAGAGAATATAGTCCGTAATATTGTAATAAATTTGTATTGTGACAGAGGGTTACTAGACTAGTCACGGTGATCAATTCATAAAGTATTTAATTGTCGAATCTCTATGTTGTCAACTTAAACTAATATAATATTGTATGTTAGCTATACCTCAATTTAAAATTAAAAGGTAAAAAATTAATACAAGTGCTTTAAAAAAATTATCCTGAGATCTGTTCCTCCATCCACGTGTCCATTATTCCACCCTTCTGCCCTTGTCACCTTCAAACCTTCAGGCACTTCTTGAGTAAATACTGAGGGGAGGCACTGCAGTGAGTGTTGTCAATTAAGGAGAAAAAGAAGGAAGTCTTATATAAATTTGAAATTTCCAAATATCAGATAATACCACTTTATTTAAGTTTTATTAAATTATTAATATGGGTTACATTGAGGAATTGTCCCTGGGCAAAATTGAAGCCATTACATGAAAGATAATTTGCTCCAATAAGTAGAATGATTGTAGATATTGTATTAAACATATTTTGAGAGACTGACAGTTTTTGTTTTTCAGTTAACTGTTTCAATGGCATTCATCTCAGGGATTTCTGAAAGTTTCTAACCTAAAATGGACAAGGTTAGATTACTTCATGAGGCCTTGGATGCATGTGGCTTCTACTTTGCTTACTTGATAGAAGAGACAGTTGATATGTTTGGTTACTTAACACAAGCTCTTTGGATGGTTATTTGTTAAGTGTGGTTAGCAGCCCTTCACAGTGAAATTTATTTCCAGTGACTATTATAGATGGGGGGAAAAATGCCTGCAGCTTGGACAAATGCCAACAGGGTATCTTTCCTGAGGACAGCAATGAATGACTCTGGCCCTGAGTCAGCTTAACTGGTATGCCTGGGAAAATGCTAGAGCAAATCATGATAAAATCAATTTGAAAATGTTTCTGAAAAAGCATGGCTCTGTGAAGAACAAAGCCTGGAAAATTAATCTCATATGCCAGAGTTCAGAGTGACATGGGCTTGGCAGATTAAGAAGATATGTTGGAGTCTATAAGCTTTTGAACTTTCCTGCATGAAACCACCAACCCACAGGAAAAATCATGGAGGTGAGCCAAGAAAACAGAGGTGTATCTTCCTATTCAGGGATCCATGAAATCATGCTGTGCACTCATCTAAAACCACACGTGGGACATCCAGCAATAGGGAAAATCTGTCCCAGTCAGCCTTGATGCTCCGTTGTTTACATAGGAAGCACCAGATTAGAAAGCAACCATCTTAAATTTTAAAATTCTCCCTTGACCCCACTTCCTCCTCTAGCTTTATTTTTATGATCTCATTTATACAAAATTCCTTGAAAGAGTTATCCATAACCGCTGTCTCCAACATTTTCTTCCACTGCAGGATCAGCTACATAATTTGCTGTTCTCTGTGCAAAGTGAAAATGTGAGATCCCGTGTTCAAAATTAAGAATTTCCAGACAGTGACAGCAGATCATTAATCCAAATGGGGAGCTCTTCTAAGAGTGGGGTCTTGTGGGACTGACTGTACAGATCTCATACCCATGAAGCTGGCCCTGGTCCATCATGTGATCCTACTCCAGTCAGGCTGTCTCCCTTCACATTCCCACTAATGCAGTTCTTGTCGATGTCAGCAATGATTTCCATTAGGTTGAATCTAACAGTCAACTCTCATCTTCACCTTCCTGAATAAAGGAGTGGAATTTAACAGAGAAATCACTCCTTTCTTCTTGAAGAACTGCCATCGCCTGGTTCCAGAACACACTTCTGTGCTCTGTCTACCTCACTGGATGCTGCTTTCTTTAGCCTTATCTTCTCATTCCTCCTTATGAGGGGTTAACTCTTGGTCCCCAAGGGTATCCATGTCCTAACAGTGGGAAATGGACTATGTTACCTTACACGTTTGAAAGGTTTTTGTAGATATTATTCAATTAAGAATCTTGAGCTACTGAAATTATCCTGGATTATCCAAGGTCCAATGTAATCTTATAAAGGTGAACAGGAGGATTAGAGTCAGTAGTAAGTGATGCGATGATAGAAGCAAAACGCTGGAGTTACGTAAGGAAAGGGCATGAGCCAAGGAAAGCAGATGGCTTTTAGAAGCTACTAAAGGCAAGGAAACTGACTCTCCCTGAAGCTTCCAAAGGAAGTTCATTCTTAAATCCTGATAAGAGCTTGGTTTTAGACTTCTCACCTCCAGAACTATAAAAGAAAAAATTAGTGTTGTTCTGAGCCACTAAATTTGCAGTAATTTGTCATAGCAGTAATGGTAAACTAATACACTCCTCATCAGTCCAGACTCTATATATTGTTCTGCCCCAGGGCCCATCCCTGGAGCTTCTTGACTTTTCTATCTACATCTATTCCTTAACAACTTTTTCATTATTCCATGTGGTAGGCACGATTCTAAGACAGCCCGCAAGATTGCTACCACTGGTGTACATACCCTGTGTATTCCTCTACCCTTGACTGTTTGAGGATCTGTGGGTTTATAGTTTACATATTCCATCTTATTCAGAACTTGTGGATATGATGGAATTTTACTCCCATTATTATATTACTTTATATGGCAAAGATAAAGGCATTTTTCTATAAGTAGGGCCCTTAATCAGTTGATTTTTTCAACCAATCAAAAAGGATATTATCCTTAGTGAGCCTTTTATAAAAACGTCCAGTTCTTTCTTGAAGAGGGAGATTAGAAGTAAGAGATTTTACTACTATTACTGCTGATCCTGACACCTTAAGTTCCCATAATTTGGAAGGGCTCGTGAGGACAACATGGCAAAGACCATCGGGGCAGCCCTCGGCGTTGAGAGTGGTCCCCGGCTAATAACGAGCCAAAAGAAAGGACCTCAGTCATACAACTACAATCAAGTCAATTCTGCTGACAACCTTCCTGAGCTCGGAAGCAGATCCTCCCTAGTCACACTTCCAGATTAGAATGAAGCCAAGCCAACTCCATGAATATCAGCCACACGAGACCCTGAGCAAAGGAAGAAGCTAAGCTGTGCCTGGATTCCTGACCCACAGAAACTGTGAGATAATAAATATGTTGCTGTTTAACCTGTTGAATTTGTGGTAGTTGTTACACAGCAATAGAAAATTAACACATTACATTTTAGTTTCTTTATTGCCTTATTAGACACTCCTCTTTCTTACAGTGCTTGCTGTCTGGTTAATAGCATGTACCTTTAAATTATCAGCCTCCTTTCAAGTGATATTATACTATTTTATCTATAACACAGAAACCTTACAGCGGTTTACCCCCACTTCACCAATTCTGACCTTTGTGCTATTGTCATCTTAATTCTACGTGTTACAAATCTACAATACCATTGCTATTATTTTGCTTTAAACAGCCAAATATCTTTAAACTTATTTTTTAATTAAATGAAAGGTCTCTTTTATTTATTCATATACATACCATTCTATGTATAGAACCAGATTAGCATCTGGCATCATTTTAATTTGTCTGAAGGACATTCTTGCAGTGTATGGCTGCTGCTGTTAAATTCTTACACTTTTTGTGTGTCTGAAAAAGTCTTTATTTCACTTTCATTTTTTTAAAAGCTATTTTTGCTATGGATAGAATTCTAAGTTGATGGGTTTTTTCGAAAACCCTCAGACTAAAGATATTGATCCACTGTATTCTTGCTGGCTTGGTTTCTGACAAGAAGTCAACTGTCATTCTTATCTTTGTTCCTCCTTTCATAATGTGTCTTTTTTTTGCCCAGCTGTTTTTAAGAGGGTCTTTTAATTACCAATTTTGAGCAGTTTATTATGATAAGTTAGTATCTTCATGTCATTTTCTTTGTGTTTCCTGTGTTTGTGGTTTGTTGAGTTTTGAGGATCTATGGGTTTACAGTTCACATCAATTTTGAAAATTTTCAGCCATTATTTCTTCCATTGTTCTTCTATTGCCACTTCCCAAATTCTTCTCTCCTGGGGCTCTCTAGTTATAAGTATCTTAAGCATCTTAAAGTTATCCCACAGTTTCCTGATGCTCTCCTCATCTATTTTTAATTTTTTTTCTTTCTCCACTTAATTTGAGACTATTTCTATCTCTATGCTTTGAAGTTCACTAATCTTTTCTTTTGAATTCTCTGATGTACTATTAATTCCACCCAGTGCATTATTCTTCTCAGATACTGTGTGTATTATCTTTAGGAGTTTTATTTTGGTCTTTTGGGGAGGTATATTCTGTCTTTTATTAACATGTTCATGCTTTGCTCTACCTTTTTTGATATAGTGAGTGTTTTTGTAATAGCTCTTTTAATGTCTTTGTCTAAAATTCTATCATTTACAGCATTTCTGGGTCTATTTTTATTGAGTTCATTTCTTTTTCTTTTTTTTTTTTTAACATTTTTTATTCATTTATAATCATTTTACAATGTTGTGTCAAATTCCAGTGTTCAGCACAATTTTTCAGTTATTCATGGACATATACACACTCATTGTCACATTTTTTTCTCTGTGAGTTATCATAACATTTTGTGTATATTTTCCTGTGCTATACAGTGTAGTCTATTCTACAATTTTGAAATCCCAGTCTATCCCTTCCCACCCTCCACCCCCCTGGTAACCACAAGTCTGTATCTGTGAGTCTATTTCTGTCCTTTATTTACGCTTTGTTTTTGTTTGTTTGTTTGTTTTTGTTTTTGTTTGTTAGATTCCACATATGAGCGATCTCATATGGTATTTTTCTTTCTCTTTCTGGCTTACTTCACTTAGAATGACATTCTCCAGGAGCATCCATGTTGCTGCAAATGGCATTATGTTGTAGATGTGTGTTTATTGCCATTTTGAACTTATCTTTGCAGTTGAATTGGTATATCCTCTTTGTTCCTTTCTTCTTCCTTTTGTGGTTTGGTAATTTTCCTTTGTATTATCATGGATTTTATTTAATTTTTGTGACTCCTTTGTAACTTTTTGGCTTGTGGTTACCCTTTTTTGTAAATCTATCAACCCATTACTATAACTGTTTTTATTAAACTGATAGTAACATGATCTCAAACCCATCCTACTGTTAAAAAAATTTTAAAAAGAAAGAAAAAAATATTCTATATTTCCCTGCCTCCCTCTCCCACTCTCAGTGATTTGTATGTCTTCTTTTATAATTTCATGTTTACTTTATTTGTAATTCATGAGTTATCACCTTTCCAGTTGTTTGTTTCTCATTTCTGTAGCATCCTGCTGCTCTTCTATTTAGAATAGCCCTTTCAATATTTCTTTTAGCATGGGTTTAGTATTGCTAAACTCCTGCAGCTTTTTTTTGTCTGTGAAACTCTTTATTTCTCCTTCTATCCTCAAGGATAGCCTTGCTGGATAAAGGATCCTAGGCTGCATCTTTTTTTCATTCAGGGCTTTGAATATATCTTGCCACTCCCTTCTGGCCTGTAGTGTTTGTGTAGAGAAATCAGCTGAGAGCCTTATGGGGGTTCCCTTGTAACTTACTCTTTGCTTTTCTCTTGCTGCCTTTAGAATCATTTCTTTATCCTTGACTCTAGCCTTCTTGATTATGATATGTTTTGGTGTGGGTCTATTTGGGTTCTTCCTGTTTGGGACCCTCTGAGCTTCCTGTACTTGGATATCTGATTCCTTCTTTAAGTTTGGGAAGTTTTCAGTCATGATTTCTTCAAAAACCTTTTCAATCCCCTTTGATCTTTCTTCTCCTTCTGGGACCCCTATTATGTGAAGATTGGGACGCTTTATATTATCCCATAGGTCCCTTATGCTATTTTCATTATTTTTTATTTGCTTCTCTTGTAGTTCTTCTGAATGGGTGCTTTCTATTGCCCTGTCTTCTAGATCACTAATTCGTTCTTTCGCATTATCTAGTCAGCTTTGCACAGCTATTAGATCATTCCTCATCTCTGTCAATGAGTTTACCCATTCTACTTGGCTCTTCTTTATAGCTTCAATTTCATTTTTGACATATTTTATATCTCTAAACACTATCTCTTTTAATTCCTTCAGCAATTCGATCACTCCTTTTTTGAAATCTTGATCTAGTAGGCTATCGATGTCTATTCCGTTGATCTTTCTTTCAGGGGATTTCTCTTGTTCTTTTAATTGGGAAAGGTTTTTCTGCTTCTTCATCTTGCTCATACCTCTTTGGCACTGTGGTTTATGGAGTATCAGTTGTTTATTTTGGTCCTTAAGGATTTTATCTATCTGATGCCTATTTAGGAATAGAACTTAGGAAAAAAAGAAAAAAAAATAAGAGAGAGAGAAAGAATTTTAAAAGAAGGGATAAAGAGGGTTTGAAAACAGTGTATATTGAATAATAGAAGAGTGAGTTGAAGCAGAGTATTAATCGGGTTGAGACGTCCTTTTGAAACCTTTACAAAAAAAGGCGGGGGGGGGAGATGAATAGATGTATTTGAAACCTGTGTCTAATCAATAGCAGGACATCAAAACCCAAGAGAAATAGAAATGAATTAAGAAGTAAAGATTAAGAGAGTAATAGAAAATAGAACAGGTAAAAACAGATTTAAAAAAAAAAAGGGGGGGGGTTTGTCAGTGTTCTCCTGGAGTCTGTGTGCTTTTAATGTGAAGTCTTTCTGTCTTCGTCCTGTTTTGGAAGCTCAGCTTGCTGTTTTCAGAGGCCCTCCGTTGGCGCCCTCTTCCGTGCTGCTCCCAGCACCTGTCAGCAAGCAGATCGCGCCTCCTCCTAACACTGGGTCAGGTGCAGCTCTCCTCTGCTGTGGGCGGGCGGGTCGCTGCCCCTCCGGATGCCGCAGTCAGATGTTGCAGACTGGCCGGGTAGGAGGGCGGGTCGTGCCCCCTCCCAGCACCTCAGTCAGGGGCTGTGTTCCTGCCCGAAAGGCGGGGGGCCGCTCTCGCTCTACCTGCGCCGCCGCCGGTAGCTCCGCTGTTCTGTGCGGCTGCGCGCCCCGCCCTGGTCGGCGCCCCGCCCTGGTCGGCGCCCCGCCCTGGTCGGCGCCCCGCCCTGGTCGGCGCCCCGCCCTGGTCGGCGCCCCGCCCTGGTCGGCGCCCCGCCCTGGTCGGCGCCCCGCCCTGGTCGGCGCCCCGCGGGTGGGCTTGGGGAAGACCGAGGGACAGCCCTGTCCCTGCTCCGAGCCAGAACCCAGCTCCTTGTTTGTCTTTGTGGAGTGAGTTCTCTGAGGGACCAGGATGAAAGGATCCTATCTGCCCCGGGCTGCAGGCCAGTCTCAGTCTGGCCTTTGAGGCTGCTAAGCCCTTCGGTGCGGATGCAGGTTTCGCCCCCGCCCCCGCCTGGGTGCTCAGCGCGGAGGATATGGCGGCTGTGCCTGAGCCCCGCCTCTCTTCCCCCGAAAACTTTCCGCGGGTTTTCAGAGATGGAGGTGTGTACCCTTCCCCCGAGAGCACATCAACCTTGCTGTTTTATGGAGGACCCAGGTTGTTCTGCCCTGTGCACCCACAGCCACGGCGCGCAGCCCCTTGCGTTCCCCTGGGGCTGCCTCTGTGCAGCCACTTCCGTCCTCCGCCCGGCTTGTGCAGCCTGGCCCTGCCTGCCGCTGCCGGCCCGCGTCTCAGGCTGGGTGTCGGGGGGACGCTCTGTGCCCGTTTAACTTAGTTCTGTTAGTCAAGGGCTGCTCTGTACAGATCCGAGCCTCGGAGGCTCCCCCTCCGTCCCGCTGGCCTCTCAGTTGGAGAGGGGAGACCCAGCGAGCGAGCGCCAGTCCTCCTTTGCCGCTCCCTCCCCGCGGGACCCGTCCCGCGCTGCTTTGCCTTTTGTTCTTTCTTTTTTCCTTTTCTCCTATCAGATTTTTGGCGTCTTTATCTTTTGAAGAGGGCGATGTTCTGTCGGAGTTCCGCAGGTGCTCTGGTTGGCTGAGTGGGTCTGTAGATGTGGGTCTTGGTGTATTTGTGGGAGAGGGCGACCTGCGAGTGTCCTTCTACTCCGCCATCTTCTCCGTCTCTCCTGAGTTCATTTCTTATCATTATGGATTATGTTTTCCTGCTTCTCTGAATAACCAATAATTTTTACTGAATGGCAGACCTTGTAAATGTTATATTATTAAGTGTGAAATGTCTTTATTTCTTAAAATATTTTTTGTGTTCTTGTGGAACCCGGTAAAATTATTTGGAAATAAAAATGTCAAGATTTCCATTAAGCTTGATAGGTGGAACCATAAGAGACTTAAGTCTAAGGACTATTTGGATCTTACTGAGGTAAAATGCTCAGCTGAGTATTTAACCCAATGCCAGACATATTATGGGATTTCTCCAGTCTGGCTACTGGGAACATGAATTACTCCAACCTTGTGTGAGCGTCAGGAATTTTTCACCTGCTTCTTTCTGTGGTTCTTATGTCGGCTTCAGATAGTTGCTTCATGTGTATGTAGTGATCAGCACATAGCTGAGGATTGAGAGAAACCTTCTACGGAGCTCCAGGGTTCTCTGTCTCTCCAGTTCTTTGCTCTCTGGTATCCTGTACAGAATATTCCAGCCACCTTGGTCTCCCTGAATTCTGAACTGTCTTTACAACTTAGAGAGACAATATGCTCTCTTTGGGCTCCTCCTTCCTGCACTGTGGCTTTGGAAACTCCCTCCAGACAGTAAACTGAGTCAATCATAAAATTTATTTCATCTGCTTCCCTTCTCTCAGGGATCACTGTCCCTTGCTATCAATTGTCCAGTATCTAAAAACCATTATTTCATATATTTTAATTGTTTAAAGCAGGAGGACCAAGACAATCTCTGTTACTCCATCGTGTCCAGAAGCAGAAGTCTGTATTTAGGTCAATTTTGAAAAAGGAGAACAGGATGGGCAACTGGCTTTACCACATACCTAGCTTTCTAATGAAGCTGTAGTAATGTTAGAAATGTTAGAAAAAAATTAGGTAAATAATAATATAAAACAAATTAAAACAGTACCCAATGTTTAGTATGCAATTTGTGTATTTATAGTACACATATATTAATGTGCTTTACATATATTAATTTATTTAATCCTCACATACATTTCTTAGGTTTGCTCTAATTCACACAAGTCCTAATTGAAATCCAGGCATTCTGGCTCCAGAATGCCCTTTACCATTAAGCTACACCATCTTTTCCTACTAAAATCAACAGATTTATGAAACTACACAGAAAGCCCAGAAATATACCTAAGCATTATGTAGCATTGTATAAGAGTGGCTTTTAAATTACTGAGTCATACATTTTTCACCTTTTGTCTAACAAAAATATAAGGCCCCTCTCTTCCTCAAAAAAGAAAATTGAAAATAGAAGTACCATACGATCCACCAACCACACTTCTAGGTATTTATTCAGAAGAATTGAAATCAAGATCTTGACAAAATATTTGCATTCTCATGTTCATTTCAGCATTATTTACAATAACCAAGATGGGGAAACAATGCAGACATCCGCTGATGGATGAATGCATAAAGAAAATGTGGTATACATATATAACTAAATATTATTCAGCCTTTAAAACAAGTAAATCCTGCAAAATGTCATAATATGGGTGAACCTCGAGGACGTTATGCTACGTAAGATAAATCTGTCAGAGAAGGACAAATACTGTATGATTCCACTTATTTGAGGTACCTAGAGCACTCAGACAGAAGATTGTAGCATGCTGGTAACGTGGGGCCTGGGGACAGGGAGATTGGGAGTTACGATTCAATGAGCATAAAGTTTTGTTTTGCAAGATGATGAAGTCACAGAGGTCTGCTGTACAGCCCTGTGTCTATAGTTAACGATACTGCAAATTTGGTTAAGAGGGTAAATTTCATGTTAGGCGTTCTTACCATAATTAAAGAATATAAGCCCCTCTCCTATACTGTCTTGGCTCTATCAACAGTATGTTTGCTCCCTTCATCTCAAACTTTTTCAACATGCCTTCTGAGAGCCTGAGTCTAAAACAACTCCTAGATCGTTATTCCTGATACCTGAATGCATATTGCCTTTATGCTATTTTGAACCTCTGTCTTCTGTATCATTGCCACCTGCTCCAACTCTGGTTACTATGTGCATCCCCCTGTTTTAGAAGATACTATTTTAACTTTCTGGCGAAAGCACAGACTCTCAAAAGCAGGAGCCATGTCTTTGTATCTGCAGCGCCACGTGTAGATGCTCACAAATGTGTGTGGAATGATTGGATCAGTGACTCAGAACACATAATCCTTCTAAAAGTGAGGAATACTACCATATATTCTGAAAAGCTGCTAGTAGCTTAGGACAGTGTTGTGTTTATCTTCTGAACTGGGTATGGACAACACAAAGAAGTCTTTTATGACACAAACATATGGAAGGCAATCACCTTTAGGTGTCTTGGCCCCAGATCTTGAATTGCTGATTCATTGACAAACTACAATATACATTTGAATAAATTTTTCCTTCTACACCCTGCATGTCACACGGAGAAAGGATTGCACATGTTAAGAGTTCACAAATAAAATTACAGCTGTTCCAAGGAGCACACATGCATACTCAGAAGGGAGTAGTTTTTTAATATTCATATTTCTAAGTATACATTTCTGTACTCTAAGATGATAGCAGGGAATTGGTGAAAGTGTTTAGGTATTACTTTGTCCTTATTCTAAAAGTTAAGTAATATTACACATGCTAGTTTCATGTGACTTTTGGAGTTCTGCAGGTGCTCTGGTTGGCTGGGTGGGTCTGTGGATGTGAGTTTTGGTGTGTTTGTGGGACAGGGTGAGCTACGAGTGTCCTTCTACTCCGCCATCTTGGCCCCGTCCTCTCATATGACTTTTGAGGATTAAATGAGAAAATATTTGCAAAGCTCTGTAGAGACTACTTTTTTTCTTTTGCGTTGTCCTAAATATTTTTTTCCAGTTTTATTAAGTAGAATTATTACAGTTTGACTGCACATACACATTATACTGCATGTAAATACATATATACAGTATATTGCACATTTTTTTTAGGTTACATATGTGTACTAATTATTGTTTCTAAGAACAGATTAGATCTTTAGCTTTTTAAACTTATATAGTTATCAAAGGAATAAAGCCAACTACAAAATAAGAATCAACAGAATGTGGTAGTCCAATCATAAAGGGCAGTCAAATATGCTTACACATATTCAAGAAATCAAAATAATAATTAAATCAATTCGTTAACATTTTATAGATGAGAAAATCTAGGCTTAGAGAAGAACCATGACCTGTCCAAAATGACATAGATCACACAGAAATAGCACAGTTGGGACTAGAGCCCAGATCTGACACTTGATCTGTGCTGTATTGCCACTTAGCTATGCCCAGTCCCCCCAGCAAGACAAAAAGAATCAGCCCACCCACCAGGAGGCCAGCACAAGCCCCAGGACCCTGAGGGCCGCATTCCAGCCTCCTCAGGATCCAGGTCTGCCCACCAGCAGACCAGCAGCCTTTGCACAGGTCAGGGCCTGACTGACAACTGGGCCAGTCCCACCTACCCACAGTTGTTGGCTTACACCACAACACACTCATTTATTACAGTATTACACACACCACAAAATTATACAATCATCTCAATAGATGCAGAAAAAGCTTTTAACAAAATTCAAAATTTATTTATGATAAAAACTAGCAACAGAGTAGGTATGGAGGAAACATCCTTCAACATAATAAGAAAAATATATCACAAGCCCATAGCTAACATCATACTCAATGCTGAAAAACTGAAAGCTTCTTCTCTAAGATCTGGAATAAGACAAGAATGCTTACTATGGCCACTTTTATTCAACATAGTATTGGAAGTCCTAGTCACAGCAATCAGACAAGAAAAAGAAATAAAATAATCCAATCAGAAAGGAGGAAGTAAAACTCACTTTGCAGATGGCATAATACTATATAGAGAACAAAAGCAAAAGTAAACAAATGTTGCCTAATTAAACTTAAAATCTTTTGCACAGCAAAGAAAACCATCAACAAAACAAAAAGACAATCTATGGAATGGGAGAAAATTTGTGCAAATGATGTGACTGACAAAGGGTTAACATCCAAAATATACTAACAGCTCATACAGCTCAATATCAAAAAAAAAAAAAAAAACAAAAACCCAAACAACCCAATCAAAAAATGGGCAGAAGACCTGAAGATATATGTTTCCAAAGAAGACATACAGACAGCTACCAGGCACATGAAAAGATGTTCAACATCGCTAATTATTAGAGAAATGCAAATCAAGACAGTAAGGTATCACCTCACACTTGTCAGAATGGCTTTAATTAAAGTCTACAAATTAGAGTTTGTGTCTTTTCCGGATGTATGCTTAAGTATTTTAGACCATTCCCTTAAAGGTAACCTAATTGATGCTATCCTAAATACAAGAAGCCAAATACATTAAGTACATCAATATGAAATTGAGTAAAAGTATAAACTGGTAAAAAAAAAAATTAAACAATGGACAGAGGACTTGAATAGACATTTTTCAAAAGAAGACATACAGATGGCCAAGAGGCACATGAAAAGATGCTCAACATCACTAATCATCAGGGAAATGCAAACAAAAACCAACTATATTGAGATATCACCTCACGCCTGTCAGAATGGTTATTATCAAAAAAAAAACAAAACCTAACAAGTGCTGGTGAGGACGTGGAGAAAAGGAAACCCTAGTATACTGCTGGTGGGAGTGTAAATTGGAAAACACTATGAAGATTTCTCTAAAGATTAAAAGTAAAACTTCCATTTAGTGCAACAATTCCACTTCTGGTTATTTATCTGAAGAAAAAAAACATTAATTTGAGGGGGATTGAGAGGTACAAACTTCCAGTCACAAAATAAATGAGTTGCAGGGATGAAATATACAGAGCACACGGAATGTAGTCAATCATACTGTAATAAACGTGTGTGGCGACAGTGAACCAGACTTATCAAGGTGATCATTTTGTAATGTATAGAAATATCAAGGCACTATGTTGTACACCTGGAACTCACATAGTGTTGTACATCAATTATATTTCAATCAAAAATAGACAATGTCTGGGAGGGTATAGCGCTCGTGGTAGAGCACATGCTCAGCATGCACGAGGTTCCGAGTTCAATCCCCAATTACAAAAACAAACAGCCTGATTAGATAATGAGCAGAGGAACAGAATAGATTTTTTTTTTTAAAGAAGACATCCAAATGGCCAACAGGTAAATGAAAATGTACTGAGCATCACTAATCATCAGGAAAATACAAATAAAAACCACAGCGAGATCCCAACCTACTCCTGCTAGATGGGTATCACCAAGAGGACGGGAGGGAGTAAGTGTTGGCAAGGATGTGGAGAAAAGGAAAGCCTTGTGCTTCAGTAGCTCTGATGGAGCATTTCTTCCCCTGGTCTGCTCAACTTGTATGAGTTGTAAGCATTATTTTCCTGTATGTAATAGCAACATATGTATCAAAAGTTTATTAGGAAATATTTCCTTAATTTATATGAGACACAATGAAGTAATCTCACCTCTTGGGAAATTTAATGGGTAAAAGATTTGAATTTTGTTTAATCAAGACTCCATGGCTTTGAGAAATTTACTGAAAACTGGTTTTGTCTGCTGCCAGCTAAATTACTTTTGGAGAGCTATTTTAACTTATTGTGCCTTAGTTTCTTCATGGGTAAGACTGGAATAATACTACTTTCTCTCAGTGTGTTGTGAGGATTAAATAAAATGTCTGTGGAAAGTCTAGCATGGTACCTGGCAAACCAAGCATTGTACAGCTAAAGCCCTAAGACTGACGTTGAAGAGAACAAAAGAGCCGTGAGGGAGTTCCAATAGGATTTACCAATTAAATGGATATAGATTGTGAGTTTAAAAAGATTCCTACAATTGTAGGTTTTGGTTTGGGTAACTGAACGGATGGTGGGATAATTCACCAGGGTAGAAGAGAGCTAGGTTTTCAAGACATTTAAGCTGAATATCCTGTCATTCAGATGAATGTTACATAAACAGATCCTGAGCTCAAGAGAGAAGTCTGAGCTGGGTATGTGGCTGCAGGCATCCTCGGTGTGTAGGTGTGACCAATGAAGTCACGCATGTAGATGAGTAAGGGCTGCGGGTTGAAGAGGGAAGCTGGGGGAATGTGACATTTAGAAGGTGAAAGAAAAAAGAGCAGCTTGAAATGCTGGATCCTCCTTTGGACTCGTGCCCTGGAAAAAAATAATACGTAGTAGGAAGGACTCAAAAGTAAGATTTTTATCCTTACTAGGCTTAGAACTAAAAGATGCTTTGGGATAAAACCACCTATTTGCCTGACTTTCTGTATCCTGGGGAAAAAAATAAACAACCTAAATCAGGGCAACAGAACATACCATATTCTGGAGAGGCAGAAACAAAAACAAACAAACCAAAAGAGCTAGAAAGCCCGACACACAAACTCACTCCCCTCTGCTGTACACTTGGGCTTTGCTTTACACCTGGGTACTGCGAGCAAGACAGAGCTGAGTTTACTCTATGCAAAACCTTTCTAAAGGTGAGATTCTGTATACAGTGATGGTGGTGAGCCCCTCGTGCCTGGATAGAGAAATCAATTAGAGACTGAAACTCCTTTCTTAGGGAGAGTTGTGAAGGCACTATATGATGGTTGTTACACGTCAACATGACTGAGCTCAGAGACAGAAGGTAAAACCTTATCCCGGTGTATCTGTGAGAGTGTTTCCACAAGAGATTGGCATTTGAATCAATAGACTTAGTAGAGAAAGTCTGCCCTCATCAGTATGGGTGGGTATCAACCAATTATTTGAGGGTCCAGATAGAACAAAAAGGTGGTGGAGGAAGGGTAAATTCACTTTCTCTTTTTGAGCTGGAACATCAGTGTTTCTCCCACTGGCATTCCTTGTGCCTTTGGACTTAGACTGGGACTTACGCCATCGGCCCTCTTGGTTTTCAGGTTTCAGGCTTTCAGGCTTGGATGAGGCGTCCACCACCAGGTTTCCTGGTTTGCTTGCAGAAAACAGATCATAGAACTTCGCCTCCATAACCATGTGAGCTTATGTATATTGTATCTGTCGAATTTCTTTATAAGAATAATAACATCCAATCACATACATACACAGTGCCAAAAGTATCTTTAAAACATAAGGATGAGGATTTGCACTGCGAGAAATACATCACTAATATTTTAAGGCAATTACTCAATGTGCCATGTTCTATAATTAGCAGGTACTGACAATAAAATTCATGTTTGTATTCACTCTAGTATACAGCTTTCCTTAAAAAGTGAAGAAAAGGCTTGGGAATAATTTATACTTACAATAATATGCAATCAGGTAAACAATTTTAGTGATTTCATAATATGAAATCCTGTGAAATCACTAAAAATGTATATCTTGAAAAAATATTCAATGTGAGAAATACCCATAGTGGAAATTAATGATTTTTAAAAAATGCAAACAAGGGGGGGTGGGAGGTATATCTCAGTGACAGAGCAAGTGATTGGCGAGCACGAGGTCCTGGGTTTAATCCCCAGTGCCTCCGTTAAGGGGGAAAATAAATGAATAAATACATAAATAAAAATGCACACACACAAAAATACAAAAAAAAAATGCTATGTCCCGTATGAGTCCAAGTCCATAAATAAAAATGCATGTGACCACAAAAAGACTGGAAGGGACTCTATCAAATTATTAATAATGATATAATCACAGAGTAGCATATTTATTTCTCTTCCTTAACATTTTTGAAATTGTGATATTTTACTACCAGAAAAATTTAAAGAAGCAATTTTAATCATTACTTAGGCACTATAATTACAATATTTAATAAAGGCTCTCCTGATGGACTCTCCGTTCCCTCACTCTCTCAGCATCCTCATCCTCGCATATGCCTAGAACTCCCAGTTAGCACACTGCTCTCCAGGACACTCCAGTATCCATGTTCCCAACTGTTAAGTAATATTTACAAGAATCCATTAGTGCTGTCCAAGCCTGTGCATGCCGTTTGCACTGATTACGGTTATTTTGCAATTTAATTAACTAGTATGTAAATAGATGAGATAGGAGCAGGGAAACAGAGAGCTGTTTTTTCTAAGAACCAAGTTGAAGATTCTGTAAAGATTCCATTAAGTCCAGTCAATTGAAGGAAAGAAAGAGCGAAGGGAGGGAGGGAGGAAGGAAAGGAAGGAGGGAAGGAAGGAAAGAAGAAAGAAAAGGAAATCGCGTAAATGTGTGGGGCTAACAGTTTAAAAGAATGGGGAGGGAGAATGATACAAATCTGGATTCAGCACTCAGATAACTTTGCAAGTGTATTTAAGTTTCCAAAATTAAAGAAATTGACACTGGAAAGAGTAAATGCTGCCCTGGTGACCCATCTTATGCAAGAATAACTGTGAGCTGTGCAATCAATGGTCCCATACCAAGAGATATGACCTGAGTCCTATATCAAAAGATTGGTGAAAAATGTACAGTTAGGGTTTTAATTTGAAATGAAATATTTAAAATCTAAACTCCACCCAAGATTTTCACCAATAGTGATAGAGTAATAATAGGACTACAACCACGTCGTGTTACAGTGAAAGTTTTAAGTTTGACCTGCATTACAAACACAGGATGGGATCTTGTGATCTGGGTTGTAATCCTAATTCTGTCGCCAACCTGCTATGGACATTTGAACACTGAGCACGTCTCTTAATCTTTTGACTTTAATTTTCTTATTTGTAAATGAGAAAGTTTGACTGGAAAAAGGACTCCCAAGTCATTTGCACTTTTCATAACAATGCTATTATTTGTAAATAAACATTTATAAAGTAACCACTAGACTTACAACAGTAGAAAAGCAATATATTTCAATGAGATATTATATAAAATATCCGATTAAAACTATTCTTTTTCGGAGAAAATAGGAAAAAGGGAGTATAAATTTAGCTATATATACCACAATTTTTTTACAAAGGAGGGAAGCATAAGATCACACTTTATAAACTTGAAAAAATACCATAAATTCATATATCCAGTATTTAATATCATTGCTAAGTTTTTGGGAAATGTACCTCCTTCTCTAAACCTAATCTGATGTGAAGCTATCTTTTGGTTAAAGAATTTAACACAGCTGAACTCCAAATCCAGATCTATTACTAAATTGCTTGGTATCTTAGAAAAGTCTTTCCAGTCATAATTTGCTAAGAAAACATCTTTTTTTTTTTCATTTACCCACCACACAACCCTGCCCTACGGTGTATGAAAAATTAAAGAGCTTACAGGAATATGTTCCATAAATTAAAAGTGAATCATTACAAACCTGGCAAGGAAGCCATCATTCTGTGCTGACCTCCTTGTTCACAGGCACACTGACCACGAGTGGCCCAGAGGACTGCAATTAAAATTCCTCATTTGTTTGAAAGGTCTCTACATCCTGCTGACTTGCATATTCACAAGACAGGATGAAAAACATCTACCCTAAATTAGTTCAAATGTCCTGGGAAAAACTGCCCCAAATATCCTGATCACCGAGTCACTTTTTATATTAAAAAAAAATCAAAAGGAAGTCAGTCAACCAGTTGATTAGTAACTCTAATAAGAGCTAAATTTAGACTTTAAACTGAAGAGGTGCAGAAAAACACTCTGCAAGTAAAATCAATTCCAAATGTTTTTGGTAAGTTCAGCTTCTTAAAGTCCAGATTCTTAAAGTAGAAATCAAAGAAAGTACTGCATTCAAGGGGGCACAAAATGATCCATGTGTCACTTTAACATTTAATCTTGACTTCTTGTACAGCATGTGTCTCTTTAATAATCGTCTTTCTACTTTGTGTCTTGAGAGATGGCAGCTACATTGGAAAGAACTTGGGAACTCAAAGTGAAGACCTGACTCAAGTTCCTTATTTCTGGGTTGTGTTACTTTGGATAAGTCACTTAACCTATCAGAATTCCAATTGCTTATCAAGAAAATTGGTTTTACAGTATCCAGTTTGCCTGCCTTGTAGTGTGGTTAGAGAAATCATACAAAACAATATACGTAAAAGTGCTTTGCAAACTTTCAATTCTACCCATCTTTTTTTGTACTTAAACATTAATTCAGCTATGTGTAATTTGTGTTTACTGCTTATTTCCATTAAAAGATTGTAACTTCCACAACATCTTATACATCTTACTATCTTTCAGAGAAGAAATTAGTTCCTTTTTATTTATGTATTCACTTGCTTGTTTATTTATTTATTTATGTTCATTATTAATATGATGAATACTGTGACTCCACCATCCAATAGGAGAACTGAACATAAGCAATTACACCAACTTCCTCCTCCCGACCCCATCCCTCTGCCCCTCCCCACTCAAACTCCCCACTTTCCTGAACTGGTGATACTCAATCTTTCTTTTCATTCTTAATATCATTTTATCATGTATGTGTTTCTTAAGACTATATTGTTGAGGTTACTTTTAATTTTTTCAAAGTGTATCCTGCTATATGCAAGCTTCTAGAACTTGCTCAAAAATCTACAGGACTCATTTCGGAGCTACAATAATTAAAACAGAGAAATTGACCCCTAGGATGGAATAGAAAGCTTTCATCAGATGTATGTAAAAATAAAATTTAGTTTCTTCATTTGTAAAATAAGAGTTTTTAGCCAGATGATCTCTGTGATCCCAACAAATAAAATGACTAGCCCAGGGTTACACAAATACTGAGTTCATGAGGTTCTTGCTTTACATTAGCAATTGTTTTTATTCTAAAAATATACCTATCTTTCAAAGTCTGTTTTGTTGTCGTGGTAGTGGTTGTTTTAACGTCTTTATTGAGGTGCAATTTACATATTATAAAATTCACCCATTGTGAATGTACAGTTCAATAATCTTTTAGTAAATTCTTAGAATTGTGTGATCCACCACAGCGCAACTTTAGAACATTTCACTGCCCCTTCCTACCCCAACCAAAACTCTTTTTTGCCCATTTGTGGTCAATACCCACTCCCACTCTTAGGTAACTACTGACTTACTATCTCTAGTAGATGTGACTTTTCTGGAAATATGAGATAAATGGAATCACATAACATATAATCTTTTGTGTCTGGCTTTTTCACTTGGCATAGTATTTTTGAGGGTCTTCCATTGGGCAGCATGTATCTTTTTTTATTGCTAAGTACCTACGTCATTTAATGGACATACCACATTCCATTCACCAGTTGATAGACATTTGGGTGTTTCCAGTTTAGGGCTATGGTGGATAATACTGCTATAGATATTGGCATGTGAATCTTTTTGGGGACATATGTTTTCATTCTTTTGCACAGATATCCAGCTGTAGAATTGCAAAATTGTATGGTAAAGTTATTTTAACTTTTAAAAAAACTGCCAAACTGTTTTCAAAAGTATATGTACCATTGCATTCTCCTAGAATTGTACAAAGTTGTCAGTGTTGTCAGTTTTGATTGCTGTCATTCTAGACAATGTGAAGTTGTACCTCATGGTGGTGATAATTTTCATTTCCCCAATGACTAAAAATGTTGGACATCTTATCATGAGCATATTTAGTCATTCATGTATCTTCTTTGTAAAATGCCTGCTCAAATCTTTTGCCAATTTAAAAAATTCTGATTGATTTGATTTTTTTCCTTATTATTTAATTGCAATAGTTCTTTATATATTATGGATACAACTCCTTTATTAACTATATGATTTGTAAATATATTCCACCCAGTTTTTAGCTTGTTGTTTCATTTTGTTTTGATGATATTTCTTAAAGAGCAAAAAGTTTTCATTTGATGAGGTCCAGCTTGTCAATTGTTTGCTTTCCATGGATGATGCTTTTAGTGTCATACCCAAGAAACCTCTGCTTATCCCAAGGTCACAAAGAGCTTCTCCTGTATTTTCTTCTAGAAGTTTTATTGTTTTCACTTTTACATTTGGGCGTATGATTAATTTTGAGTTAATTTTTTTATATGGTATGAAGTAAGGGTCAAAGCTATCTTTCTTTCTAACACATGGATATCTGATGCTTCCAGCAACATTTGTTGAAAAGACTATCCTCTTACGATTGAACTTGGCAGCTTTGCTGAAAATCAATTGTCTATAAGTGTAAATGCTTATTTCTGGACTTTCTGTTTCATTCCATTAATATAAATGTCCATCCTGATGTGAATACCCCAAGTCTGATGACTACACTTGTACAGTTAGTATAAATTGTCCAACTTTTTATTTCTCTATATTGTTTTGGTTAATCTAGGGTCTTCAAATTTCCATAGAACTTTTAGGATCATCTTGTCAACTTCTACCAAAAAAATCCTATTTTTTAATATCTGCCTTAATTTTTCTCAGCCGAATTTTATAGCTTCCAGTATACAGGACTTTCACTGCTTTTGTTAAATTCATTCCCAAATAATTTATTCTTTTTGATGCTATTGTGTTTGAAATTGCTCTCTCAATGTCCTTTTAGATCGTTCATTACTAGTATATAGAAATGCAATTTATTTTTGTACATTAATCTTGTATCTCCATAGTCTATTTTGATGCATTGCTTGATTCTGTTCAAGTTAGTGAAATTCAATTGTATCTCATTATTTTCCTATTTATCTCACTGACATTAGTTTTTGCTTCATATTTTTGTCATACACTTACACTTCATTTTATTAGAACCAACCAAATTAATATAATTCCATGCAATTGCACAATATAATATATTATCATTTTAGACAAATGTGTGATTCTTAGCTTTTTTATTTGAGTGTTCTCCAAGATATTCATTTATATAAATTTCAATTTATACAAACTGAAATTATGTGGGAAAAGGCATCAGATTTTATTTCTGTTCTTTGATATCATTACAAAATAAATAAGTGCCTATTATATTGTCAAAACACACGTGATTTTCATTTAATAACGTGTGCATTTGTTTTGAGAATCTAATTATCTGTTTTTCCTCTGGTGTTTAAAATAAATTGATGTACAACTTAATAGATCGGTTTAGTTCAGACTTACCATGGTCAGTCAACACATGTATAAATTTGGCACAAGGTACTGAATAATATTTCTAGTTCAGCATTTCCCAAACTGTGTTTGGTAGAATGTTTTTTGTTATGAATAAAGAACTCCTTAAACAAATAAACTTAGAAAATCACAGGATGGCAAAGTTAAATGGCTTTTGTTTCTGAGGGACTTCTCAAAGCATTTAATTTGCTAACATACCATGATTCTCAAGAGGAAAATATATTTCTTCCTGCCACTTACAACTTCAAAATTCAGCACAACTTTTCAGCAAAAATCAGCCACACTTTAGAGGCCACAATTTTCAATTTTGTGTCTCCAGCCCCATAAAACCACTTGAATAGTGATTAATTTCTCTGCACATAGTATCAGTCCTCTTCCCACATGCAGTCCAGCTTCTTGCCCTGTACCACAAATCAGTATAAACCCTTAGCATCTCCAGAACATCAGCCAGCTCAGATGGTTCTCTCCACTCGAATCTGTGGTTCATAACATTGAATAGAAAACAAAGTGAGTGATTTGAATTAGATTAACTTTGAATTCTCAATTCTGGTTCATACCCAAATAAGAAATAAGGTGATCACCTTCTTACATCATTTGGCATTGACTTGTAGTGTTGAACAATCACATACACTTCATCCCAGTAATTCTAATTATAGGTATATGTCTGAAGGAACTTCTACTACACGGGGAAGAGACATGTCCAAGAATGTTGATAGCACCACTTTTCTTATCAGCAAAAAGGTAAAAAAAAAAAAAAAAAAAAGCAAGCAAACAAACAAACCAAAAAAAAGCCCCAAAAGTTCATTGACAGGAGAAGAAATAAATTGTGGTTTATTTGCACAACAGTAGTAAAAAAATAAATGAACTACAGCTGCATGCAAAAACATAGATGAATCTTAGGAGCATAATGTTAAAGAAAGAAGCACATTTCTGCAGCATTCAAACAGTATGATATCAATCTTGTAGTAACTTATGGTGAAAAGAATATGGAAATGAATTCATGTATGTTCATGTATGACTGAAGCATTATGCTGTGCACCAGAAACTGACACAACATTGTAAACTGACTACACTTCAATAAAATATATATATACATATAGCATGATATCATGTTTTACAAAGCTCAAAAACAAGTAAAGCAAAACAATATATTCCTCAGACACATATATGAATGTAATAAGAATATATAGAATAACAATGATGGAATGATAAACCAAAATGTCAGAACAGTCGTTACCTATGGGGGGGTGGGAAACAGGGACTAAATGAGGGGAGGAAGATAAAAGTAGGAAAGAGTTATTGGTAGTGATCTAGGAGCTAATTTGGATCATGGGTTGTGATTAGTCATTGTATCAGTCTTTATTTTGTGTATATGTTCTAGAATGTATCAAATATTATATTTAAAAGAAGAAAAATAAATGATTTTTAACGGTGGTCAAAACTGATGAAATACTGTGAATGATTCAGTAAATAATTTTCCCCTCTAACATTTCAAGCAAAGAAGTAGTCTTCCCTTTCATTTATTCATTTATTTACTCTCCGCTTACCGAGGCAATACAAGTCAAGCACTATGCAAGTTACCAGGGTTTCAGAGATAAATAAGATGGTCAGTATCCTTGAAGAATTTACAGTCTGGTGGAAGAACTTTAACAACATGATGACAATTCTCCAATAGGAAGGATAAGTAAAATGTAAAATAAAAAAGAGTTTCTACCATATGATAAGTGCTTAAAACTATTAACTCTGATTCTCATCATTACTACCACTATGGTTATTTGAGCTGGAGAAAAATGGCTCTGAAGACACTTGATATTCTTCAAGAGCTATATTTTCTTTCTTACTAACTCGATGTGTGCACAATAATGGATTTTTCTGTTTCATATGGCGCCTCTGAGTAAGCAGAATTTGAAAGGTAAGGGAACAAAGCAAACAAATCCTATTTACTCTAAGCTCTACAACCACACTGCCTGTTCTTTTAATATTTACTCTCTTTATAAATGTTTGCCCTTCACTTTAGTTTAATAATTCTAAGAATGCAATTTCCTCCCACAGTTGTAGTTATCTTTAGCAAATCAAAACTAGGAATAGTTTATGGGCCAAAGAGGAGAACTAAAAAGCAACAACACACTATAAGAGACTTTTTACTCTGTTTAATGAGTCAAATGGTTTGAAACCCAGCAGCCCACCTCTAAAAGCATTTGGGTGAAGCAAAATGCCTTGTCAGATGAAGTAGCTCATACACACATCACCTGATGTCATCAGTCAGAGATAAAATCAGAAGCAAATACTATCCATTAACTCAAGAGTATTAAAGTGAAAAAAGAAACTCAATTTATCAGATAAAGCTACATATTTTTGTGAATAATCACTATCATCGTATAGACAAACATAAAAGTGACTTATGGAATCTTCATTCATGTCTAAAATGGTTTTATTCAGGTCTCAGTAGACAATACACAAAGTCACGTAAAACCAAGGGCTTAGATGCTAGATGTGCTACGTAAGTTTCAAATCGAATCCTCAGCCTTCTGAGTCGCACCACTGGAAATTCCACCGGATGGGTAATTAGAAAAGGGAAATAAACACACGCCTTGGCATAGTTTCCCCCCATGAGGGCCCTGTGGGCACTCTCCACACTGGGCCATCTGTTGTTTCATGACGGGGCGTTAATAGACAGTTGAAACGAGTAACAATTGAAAACAGTGAAATTTCATTGCAGGGAGCAACTTGCTATTCAAAGCTCCCTCACAAAGTAAAGTTCTAATCAAACTATGTGTGCTCTATGCTCCTTTTTATTGGAGTCAGGGGGTAAGGAAGGGCTCTTGTTTGATCATTCTCATCTTCGGCTTTACTTGCTACAAACAGCCAAAACAAAAGTGAAATGATCCCCCTAGTGGTATAGTAGGTCAATAGCAAAACACAGGCCAAGGTGGACAGGCTAAAGTTGCTTGATTTGGATTTGGAAAAAGAAAACGTTGAACATAAATGCAAAACGGAAGCAGACTCATAGACATGGAATATGGGCTTGTGGTTGCGGGGGAGGAGGTGGGTAGGAAGGGACGGACTAGGAGTTAGAAATTTGTAGATACTGACAGGCATATATAGAATGGATAAACGTATAAATGTATAGCACAGGGAAATATATACAAGATCTTGTGGTAGCTCACAGCGAAAAAGAATGCAACCATGAATATATGTATGTTCATGTATAACTGAAAAATTGCGCTCTACACTGGAAATTGACACAACATTGTAAACTGACTATATATAACTCAATCTAAAAAAAATCAACACACACACACACACACACACACACAAAAGAAAACATTCAGGAACTGTGAATTGAACCGGTAGGATATTCATGCTAGTAACTGTAGTTGCCAGATAAAATCTAGCTGTCCAGGTAAATTTGAAATATTGAATTTCTTTTTTAGTATAAGTATGACTCATACAATATTTGGGATATACTTATACTAAAATATTAGTTGTTATTTACCTGATATTCACATTTAACTGGGCGCCTACATTTTATCCACCAAATCTGGCAACCCTGCTAGTAGCCGATTCCAATAATTACAGTCTAACAGCGCTCAAAGTAGAAATCCTGTGATCACCACACAGTAAATGACAACATACTCAATGAAAAATGGTACAATACATGGTATGCAATGAATATGGCCACCCTGACATGGTCAAAACTCATGGGATATTAGAATTAATCCATTTAGAAGGTATTCTGAAACTTTGAAGGTTTTGAAGCCTATAGCATTAGCTTGCATATTGAAATGTCTCATCATCTCTATTGCAAACACATTCAGATGACTTCTCTTTTTCTGTTTAAAAATTATATTTTGCAAAAGTAACAGAGAAATACCTGTGCATTATTTTTAGTAGCTAGAAAATACAGACAAGCTAGGAAAAAAAAAAAAACCATGGAGAATGCCCATATTTTCACCAACTTAGAGAAATACTGATTTATATCAGGTAACTTTTCAACACGTAGCTATAAGCAAATGCCTTTAATTACTTGCCCTTTCATTAACGTGTTCACTCTTTTATGCTCTATGCCCAGTACTTTTTTAAAGCATCAGGCAGAGAGCTGTAAACAAAAGCCCACCTACCTGGAACCTACCTTCCAGTGGAGGGAGACAGAAAGCAAATAAACAGATAAAAATTTAATACATCAGAGAGTAAGTGAATCAGAGAAAAATAAAGCCAAGTGAGGGAGATAGAGTGTGTTGAGAGATGGGGTAAGAAATGGTATTTGCATTGGGGTGATAAGGGAAGACCTCCCTGAGAAGGTGACATTTGAGCAGAGAACTGAAAAATATGAGGGAGTAATCATGTAGGCGAGAAAGTAAGTATGAAGTTCCTGAGACTGTAAATTCTGGGTGCAGTCCACGGGCAGCAGGAGGTCAGTGTCCTCAGAGTCACGTGGTTGAAGGGGAAAGTGGTAGGATTGTGGCCAGAGAGTCAGCGTTGGAAGCAGTCCCTAGAATGACTTGGGATTTTACACAAAAAGGAATAGGCAACTGAAAGGCTTTAAAGTCTGCGTAGAACCCCAGCACTCGGGTTCAATGTTGTCAGGCTGGCTTCCGTGGAGGATAGTCTGCAGCCTTCCAGGGAACCAGGCAGAGCTGTCAGGAGGGACTGCCACCGTCCAGACAAAGAGGACAGGCACTGGGATCAAGTGGACACTGGTGGCAGAGAGGGTCACGAGCAGCGGTTGGATATGAACATATTTGGAAGGCAGAGTTAACAAGAAAGAGGAAAGAAAACACTATCCCTGCCCTCAAAGGTCTTTCTTTAGGGATAACTGATACTTCTCTGACATTTGTGTGCCAAAATGAGCTAAAGTTTTACATGCCCAGTATCACCAGTCCTCTCAACAACCCCATGAGGAAACCGATGCAAAGAGAAGCTAAGATATTTGCTGAGGGTCATATAATGAGTAAAAGAGCAGTCAGATTTGACTGAACACAAACAATGAACCAACCATACACCACAGATAGATTCAAAGAAATAGATGCTGTAGGCTCCAACCACATGGCGCTTGGGAAAGCTTTCAGATCACCAAATGAGATACAGTTAATCATCATCGTAGGCACTGTGTGATTGGGAGCCAAACGAGCAGTCTGCATTTAAGTGCTTTGTAAGCCCAGAAAAGTAGGCAAAGTGTGTGATTTAGAGTGCTTGGAAAAGAAGTCATGGGGGAGGATAATACAAGCTGAGCCTAGTAGGAAAGGCAGTATTTGGACCAGGTGGAGCAGAGAAGGAGGATATAAAGCAACGACGAAAATAGATCTTATTTAGAAATGAGCATGGCAGGACATGATTTCTAGGGCGGAGCTGACCGAATTGACCTTGGCTGAAACTGAGGGACATGGAAGTAGTGCCACGCTATGGAAAACCTGTGCTACCTTCACTGGTTTTGTCTGATGAGCTTTTTTAAGCAGAAGTGAAATATACACCAGTATTGGAAAAGAAAGCAAACAAGCTGTAAATGTTCACACAGAGCCAAAAGGAAAAAACACCTTTTGCTATTTCGTATCCGAGTACATATTGTTTGACAACCACCTCTCCCCATGGGAAATTATAGTTCTGCTTATTGACAGGTCATAGGTGATGCTGTGGTCGTGGTGACGATGTGTCAAAACGTACACACAAGAGCTCCGATGTCTAACAAGGAAAGTGTCATAATTTCTCTATAAAAGCACCAAGCTTCCTGCCAAGCACCATTCTGGCATATGGCTGGGGGTGGGATGGGGGCAGAGCATTCAAATGCCAATTAGAGGTGAATCATTCTTTTCTGGTCCAAAATGGTCTTTTTATATATTTATTTTCTTTAATTTACAAGTCCCTTTCAGGAAATATTCAGCTAATTCAAAGTTCTAACTTTCTTTCCATCAGGACTGCCATTCCTCTCTCAAAAAGACTGCCTTCCTCCTTGACAAGGCAGTTCCTGGGAACAGAGAAAAGCACGTGAATGCCCAGGGAGTTGGAGTGGTGGGGGCTCCGATCTATCTCTGGTTGAGGTCCAGGTGGAGAGAGGGGGTGTAGGATACAAGGCAGCAACTTAATCGTGCCAGGTCTGTAGCTTCTGTCCTTACTGCATCTGCTTCGAGAAAGTTCAGCTTATGTAACTCATGGTCTATACCTTCAGCGTATCAGGCAGTTCTTACCCTTCACTTCCAAGCCTCCTGCCTCTGCTTCTGCATGGGCATCAGATCCTCTGGGTTCCTTCTGCTTTCTCTGTCTGGCCTCTGCCTCAGCTGGCCATACAGTGGCCTCTGTTAGATGACTAGCACGGTCCTCGCCATGGCAATGCCATTGGTTCCGCACAAGAACACATATGAAATTCTGCATCTCCCTCCAGGCTGCCCAGCAAAGACAGTGTTTGAGAGAGAGAGACGGAATCTCCAGCACCCTGTCTGCCCAAGCATACACAATTATCATTAGCATTTCCAACATGTGGTTTCTCCATGTTGGCCCTGAGGCTCCCTGTGAAATGATCTCCTTCCAGAGAGCCTAACCGGAAATGAGGGTTCAAGCTCTCTCTGCTTTTATATCCCCTTCAATCTATCTGAGATTTCCGCCATTCTTCAGTGACCACCTCTAGGTTCTCTTTCTTTAAACTGCTTTAGTGTGGGATAATTCACCTGCCGTAAAACCTACACAACGTAAGTGTACAGATCAATGCGTTTTAGTGCATTTATACAGCTATACAACCATCACCATAATGCAGTTTTAGAACACTTGCATCATCCTCAAATGTTCTCTCATACCCGTAGGTAGTCAGTGCTCTTTCCCAAGTGGGTTCCAGCAACCATTGGTCTGCTTTCTGTGCTGGAAGGACTTCCACCTCTAGTGTGATGCATCAGGTAATTAAGACCAACTATTCCACTGAGGACAAGTGAAAATCAATATTATGTGCATAATGTATGACAAAGAGATGAATGGTAATTTATATGAAAATTACTAGATCAAAATCTAGGGAAATGTGGGAACACAACAAGGCAAGAACAGTTTGCAGAACTGCTTTTGCGCTAAGGGCATTTGTCCACATGAAGAGATGGAGAGCTGTGAACAGAACAGGGTTTTAGTGGCTTTTTTAAAATGAGGGCAGTTAAAGCAAAAGCCAGTGCCTACCTAAGGAGGAAGGCAGAGACACCACCACCCACAATTTAAGCTGGGGCCCTCAGGGAAACAGCAAACTGGAAGCAAGCTAACACTTTTCCAGATTTGCAGCCCAAGCATTACAGGAGGCTTAATTGTCGAACCTGGAAAACCAGATATACAAAATCACCAACATACGAGGAGGAAAGACAAAAAACAGGAGAAACAAGAAAACTGAGACAGATTCATAAGCACCTCCTCTACTGGAATTATCATACATACTGCAAAACTATGCTAAGTAAGTTTAAAGAAATATTTTAAATCTTGAAAATATCTGAAAGGAATTGGAAACTAGATAAAAGTGATGAGACTAATTTTGAAAAGAACCAACTAGCTCTTCTTGAGCAGAAAAATGCAGTTTTAACTGAAATTTAAACCCATCCTCTACATTTTATCTAGTGGTTTTGGCAACCTTTTACAAATCCTTATCCTTTCTTTCTCCCCATTATTCTATCCCTTAATCTTCCCCCAACCTTATTAAACTATGCAATCTGAAAGCCAAAGGGTCAAAGTATTTGTATCTCATTGATAAATTGTTCTGAAAATAGCTTCTTATTCAGTGGTTTGTTAATGCCCTTCCTAGAAATTTACATCCAAACTCTTTACTGGAAGGAAATAAAATAATCTGTCTCAGAACTGGGCAGAAAGTCTGCATTCATGAGGATGCTTTCTGTTGCATGTCATGAAAATCCATCTTGAGCTCGCTCACACATGTAAGAAAATCATCCTAGCAACGCTGTGTTCTCATCAGGTCCAAGTACAGAACTGTTCCATGACTTCAGAGTAAAACTTGAAAAACAGACTCCAATATTATTCCTTCTCTCAGTCTCCCCTCCCCCTCCCATATTTGTTCCTCTCAGCTTCTTGGCTTCACTTCCAGCCACAGAGAGTAAATGATCTCATATTCCCATAGTTCAGATCTATCAGCCCTGTTCTCTGTGGTCAGAGGGCAAGGTTTTCACTATTCCCAGAAGGACGGGAAATAACGAAAACAAAATATTAGTTGTCCACTGTTGAGACCGTGCTGATTAAATCCATACAAGCTTCATCTGTAGGTTGTGTGTGTCTGACAAGTTGTATAGATAAAACTTGTTATGAAGTTTTCTATCTGTCTGTGTTATAGTTCACAATAAAAAGTTTGAAAATATCAAAAGAACAAATCCATTCCATAATATATAAAGACATTTTATAAGAAAACTTTCAAGATACAAAAGTAAGCAAGGAATCATGATAGGAACATCACACTAAAAAGAAAAAATAGCCAATAAACAGACAAAATATGCCCGCTTTTACTAGTAATCAAAATACACAGTTTTGAAAGAAGGTGTTTTTCCATCATCCAACTAGTAAAAATCATGGAGATTGATTATAACCAGGGTTGATAAAGATAAGAGGAAGCTGACATTCAAATATGGTTGGTAGAGTATAAACTAATATAGCCATCTTGGTGAACAATTTGGCAGCATTGATTAAAAGTGATTATTAAGATTTTTTTAAGTATATGCCCTTTGATCCAGCAATTCAAATTCATGTATCCATTCCACAGTGTCATATTTTTAATTCATGAACGAAAACGTATGACTAAGGATTTTCACTATTATTGTTTATGATAAAAAAAAAGAAACCTGCTATTTATCTGGCCGTAGTGGAATGAATTCTGTCATGCTATTCTTCACTAATTCAAAAAAATTGCTATACATTTATATGTATCAGCATGAAAAGATCAAGAAATCATACTGTTAGGTGTAAAACATCAATTGCCAGAGGATGGCTTTCTATTTTTATTGAAAACCAAAGCTACATTAAGATAAGACAAGCAGAAAGAAGGGACCCTTGAAACAAGAGTTATAATCGTCTGATAGCAAGGTAAATGACAGGGTGCTGGGGCAGGTATAAGAATTAGAAATAGCTCCATGGGCCAGGGGCAGTAAAAAGCCCAAAGTCTGGAGGAAGTCAATGGTTTACCACCATCAAGAATATGTTGAAGGCCTACGAGCCCGGGTAATGCAATTAAGTGCCTGGAATTCAGAAAGTCCTGTGTATCTGAAACTGCATTGGAGGCAGGAACACAGAAATGGAAAGGTAAATCTTGTACAGAAATTTGCAAAAGTTATTCTAAGTAGGGGAATTAAGAATGCATTTGTGCTCTGATTCTTAGGAAGGAGAGGGCTCGTTCATGAGCTGCTCATATTAAAAAAAAAAGAACCTTTATTCTAAGTATATTCATAGCAAAACAATGCAACTCAACTACATGGAATAAATGTGTACTGTGTTTGCTATCTCTGTGACCTCTCAAGCGAGACTAAACTCTGAATTTTTGGCTTCCTCCTTGCTGACCACAGTTGTGCATGAAAACAAAAAGTTCTACTAAGCAAATGCCTCACATTCTAAACTTTGAGAAATGTGCTGACTCAAAACACACTGATTTCAAAGGATACATCCTCGGCAACCAGATGAAACAGTCATGGAAATGCCAACAAAAACTGAGGCAATAAATCGTACTTGAAATTGAGGAAGAAAGAATGGAGTTCCCACACCCCCAAAATTCTTCCATTTAATCACCATGGCTTTGTCCTATGCTAGCTGACTTAATTGTCAGTTCCAACTCATCCACGTCAATAATTTATCAACCTACGGAACTGAATCTGAGATATACGAATGTAAAATATATCAAGATAAAAAAGATTAAAAGGCCACAATAAAATAGCAATTGTATTTTGTCTCCATTGCATTTTGGTGCAAATGTACAGCAAAAATAAAATGCTCCTGCATTTTAATTAAAGTAATAAATTATTTCTACTCATGTATAGACAAGGCAACAAACCATCACGGATGCTCGTAATACATTTAAGTGAATCTTTAAATCCATATAATTAGCTATCTTTCTTCTATTTTCTTTTTCACTCACATCTCCTGCCACTGAAACATTGAGGCAAGGCACTTTTTGAAACTATAGAGCGAAGAAAAAGTTTCTTTGGCATCCTCCCTCCTCCCACTTCTCTTTAATGAAAATTAAAAGTCTGCCTGATGCAATTGAGAAGCATTCCTTATAAAAATTATTATATTGGTAGATATTATACAAACATGTAAGTGCAGAAGTGAATGTGATGTGTAGCATAACAAATGTTACGTTACAGAAAAAATATAGACAAAAATAAGCTCACTCAGTATCTGAAAGAGTCAATATTTATTTTGGTTTTTGTTTTAAACCACTTTATTATGTTTTGATTGACATATAGAGAGCTTTACATAGTTAATGTACACAACTTGATGAGTTTGGGAATAAGTATATACCCATGAAATCATCACCACCATCAACACCAGAAGCATGTACATCACCTCCCAAAATTTCTTCCCTTCCCCATGGTGATGATGATGATAATGATGGTGATGATGATGATGATGATGATGTTAATGATGGTGATGATGATGATGATAATGACGGTGATGATGATGATGATGATAATGATGGTGATGATGATGATGGCAATGATAGTGATGATGATGATGATGATGTTAATGATGGTGATGATGATGATGACGGTGATGATGATGATGATGATGTTAATGATGGTGATGATGATGATAATGGCGGTGATGATGATGGTGATGATGATGATGATGACGGTGATGATGATGATGTTAATGATGGTGATGATGATGATGATGATGGTAATGTGTGGCAAGAACACAACATAAGATCTACCCTCTAGCAAATTTTAAGTATAATACAGTACTGTTAGCTAGAGGTACTATGCTTTATAGTAGATTTCCAGATCTTATTTATTTTGCATTAAGTGGAAGTTTGTACTCTTTAACATTTCCTCTCCTTTTCCCCCTCCACCCAACCTTGGCACCCACCTTTCTACTCTCTGCTTCTTTGAGTTAGACTATATTCAATTCCACATGTCATTCTTTATATTTTGTGCTGTTTCCTTCATCTTTTCTATAATTCACACATATAAAACAGAAGTTTTCTATATTTTTTTATATATTTATATATTTTTATAACTTTCTATTCTTTAAAAATATGCCACAAGCATTTTATTCTTCTAATTAAATAAGTGGCACAATATTCCATCATACAGATATATCATAATTAATTTGATCATTACCTTCTTGTTGTATTCAATTACATCAATGATATTATAAATAATGCTGAAATGAAACCATTTTAACTAAATCTTGTGTATGTTTCTGATTATTTCTTAAACACTACTTCCTAAAAGTAGAATAACTGGATTAAAAGTATGAATATTTTTAAGGTTTCTGAAACTTACCATGATCATATCCTACAGAAAACATGTACTAATATAAGCTACCCAAGCAGTTCATAGAGTGCAAACTTAGTTCACCCTCCTGGCACTGGGCATGATAATTTTTTAAACTTTATGGCAATTTAATAATCAAAATATGATTATTTTATAATAATCAAATAAAATATTTTATAATAATCAAAATAGATTATTTTAAATATTATGACTTCAATTATTAGTAAATTAGAATTATATTTTTGAACACTTTTATAAAAAGGTGTTCAAAGACATTTTTCTTTATCTTTAAGTATACATTACATATTTGCCTTAGCTTTCTTTTTACTGAGGTATAGTCAATTTACAATGATGTGTCAATTTCTGGTGTACAGCATAATATTTCAGTCATACATATACATACATATATTCCTTTTCATATAATTTTTCATTAGAGTTTACTACAAGACATTGAATACAGTTCTCTGTGCTATATAGAAGAAACTTGTTGTTTATCTATTTTATAGTCATTAGTGTCTGTAAACCTCAAACTCCCAATTTATCCCTTCCCACCCTCTTTCCCCCAGCAACCATAAATTTGTTTTCTATGTCTATGAGTCTGTTTCTGTTTTGTAAATACAGAAAATACATTTGTGTCTTTTTTTAGATTCCACATGTAAGTGATATCATATGGTATTTTTCTTTCTCTTCTCCTTTCTGGCTTATTTCACTTAGAATGATGATCTCCAGGTCCATCCATGTTGCTGCAAATGGCATTATTTTATTCTTTTTTGTGGCTGAGTAGTATTCCATTGTATAAATATACCATAACTTCTTTATCCAGTCATCTGTTGATGGACATTTAGGTTGCTTCCTTGTCTTGGCTATTGTATGTAGTGCTGCTATGAACACTGGGGTGCATGTGTCTTTTCACATTAGAGTTCCGTCTGGATATATGCTCAGGAGTGGGATTGGTGGGTCATATGGCAAGTCTATTTTTAGTTTTTTGAGGAATCCCCATACTGTTTTCCACAGTGGCTGCACCAAACTACATTCCCACCAAAAGTGTTGCAGGGTTCCCTCTTCTCCACATCCTCTCCAGCATTTGTCATTTTTGGACTTTCGAATGATGGCCATTCTGACAGGTGTGATTTGTAGTTTTGATTTGAATTTCTCTGATAATTAGCTATACTGATCTTTTTTCATTTGCATGTCTTCATTGGAGAATTGCTTGTTTAGGTCTCCTGCCCATTTTTCATATTTCCCTTAGTAATTTGTTCTTTTCTAATTGGTGGCTCATATTTTGATGGAACGTAGTGCTTTTTATGAACAGAAATATTTCATTTTTTATAGTTAGTACACTCTTTTTTATGTTTTCTATTATCTAAAAGAGGTCCTCTCATACCACATCAAATTAATATGCATTACTATGCTATTTAGGTTATTTTAAACATACATTAATACAAATGAAAATCTGAAGTCCGTAAGGAATTTATTGGGGTCAAAGACTATGGCTGACAACTATTACTTAGGCAAAACCTAGATATTTTAAATGTAACATTTTATTTTCTTTTTAAACAAAAATGGTCACTTATTTTGAATGTCACGTTGTCTAAAATCCCCAAAACACTCTTTAGAAGACACATCATATTCTATTTCAGAAATTACAGCAAAGTTATCTAAGAGCTCTTGAAAATTTCAGTTATCTCGAATTCAGCCACATTGAACTCAATGTGTTTTGTCCTTACCAATTACGATTGCCATTTTGTAAGAAGAAACAATTATAGTCAGGTTAATATAAGGGATATTTTATTTTCTGATGATACCTGGATATTGACAACGTGAAATGAGATATCAGTAGGAAAATATATTGCACTGATACTAACAAAGGAGCCCTGAAAAGAAACATGCTAGAGAAGAAAAAGGCTGAAGCAAAATACAGAAAGTTATTTTCATTTAGCAGAAGTTGAGGTCCATATATGTGCTCTAATTAGACATCTGCTCTCTCCTCATTCTTTATTTTCCTAAGAAATTATCAACACTTTGATATGAGGGACAAAATACTGATGGCCTCCTCGGCTACAATACAATTTTCTGTCCTGGATGAATTACAACAGTTATGCTTTTAAATATAATGTATTGAAATCATAAGAAAGTAAGTGAAATCTCTAAAGGCCAGAGAGAAAAACAAAACATAAAGGCAAGTCTGCATTTCCCTGGGCCAGTGACAACATTAGAATCAGCTCTGTGGCCTAAACACTTCAGCCTCCAAACCTGAGCCTTCCAAATACGGCCAGGACCCCACAGGGGGAAAGTCTCTAGTCAGTGGTAACCCTGGCTACTGGTCATAGCAAACGACTTGCATGGACGTTTCACTGTGCTGTGTGGGCTTCGCCTCTCACTGCCTCTGGCTTAGCCTTCAGCCCTTAAAAATTTTTTTTAATGAAACTGGGACTATTCATCCTGGATCAGAAGGTTCTATTTGTGTCTTTCAAATTTAATCTCCATCTTAATGTCTTTCTTATCTTTCAAAATACAGTCTATTTTACCAACAAAGCCTTGTGAACTTCTTTTGCTGAAACAGCTGGCTTTGGGGTATACTTTTGAATCAACTGAGCTCCTTGGATACTTTTTTCTTTTTTCATCAAACATTTTTTTTCACTTACTTCGTATGCTGTCAACTTCGTTATAGTACACCACACATGACTCTAATTCACCATGTAAGCTAGTTGTTTTAAGAATAAAAAGCCAAGGTTACACAGCTTATCAAAGATCAGAAACCTGTGATAATTCTTTGTACTTCAGAGAGTTCATTTTTAAAAAGTGAGTATTTATTGAGCCCCTAAAATGAAGTGGCATATTCAAAAATATAGGGTCATTCAGATGAAAACTGAACTAGTCAATCATTAAAAATACGTCTTCATAAACTAAAACATCTGGATGGCTGATGCTAATTAACAATTTTGTTCTGAGTGTTGAGTATTGCGTAAAAGTAGCTAGATTTCATATTTACATTCACTTTACATTTTTTGCAAGAGAAAGCCGTGTAGTGGTCTAGAATTCAGTTTGTATAAGCTCATTTAATCAGCTTCTACTTAACTGGTGCACTGGACTAGTCAGACGTTGCTTCCCTGCTTTAGAACTTACTGACGCCAGATGTAGTAGCAGGCAGCTCCGTCGTGTGTCAGCTCTTCTGTCTCACTCAAGTTGGATGCCAAACAAGAATAAGTCACGTAGCTTCCCAAAACTGGCTCCACTATTTGTATGTATTATGTAATTAATATATACTTTGATCAAATAGTATGTAAATGGAAGAAATATTAACGTGAAAAAATTGTTTCTCTGAACAACTCATTGACTGCTTTGGAAAAACTCAATAAAATCAAGTATAAAATTGCTGTTGATTTAGTTGTGGGAAAAACAACTTAGAAAGGTAGGGAACCAAATCATAAAAATCTAGGAAAATGTTGCCTTCAAAGTACGTTGCAGTCATTAAATGCTTACTGTACTTACAAAAAACCAGAAATAGGAGATAGTGAGTGTTGCATTATGGGTAGAATTTATGGAAGAAATTGAATAGTGAGCTCCAGTCGCCAAATCCATTGGACCTGGAAGAGGCTGGCAAGTTGCTCATCACCTTCTTTCATACCAGTAAACTGAAATGAATTTACCATCCTGGGGCCATGTTGCTTATTAGGGGGCAATGTTAGGCAATCCTGCTGCTATAATTCTCTGTTTGAAGAATACTGACACACATAGGGAGAAAAGGAGAAATAAGAGGCCAAAGCTAGCTTTTCTTTTTTTTTTTTTTTTGAGAACCCAGTGAAGTGTCATACATGGTTAATTTTTTTGTATCTCTAACCCCATGTAACACTCACAAGAATGCTAACATAGAATTATTATTCGCATTTAACTAGTGATTGTTTTTAAGGCCAAGAGAAGATACATACATAGCCAAGGACCCTTGGTTGAGAAGTGGCAGGGTCTGGATTCACCTCATGTCCTTCTGGCTCCAGAGCCTGGCTCTCTCCACCCGCTGATTTATTTAGCAATCAAATACTAACTCCTACTATACATGATCAATTTAGACAAAATTTTATTTCTTTCAAACTCAATCCTTGAGTGTGATATAAGGAATTTTAGGTAAGTCCATTATTTCAAAAAGTTTATAAGAAAGTGCTTATAAATAAATTCTATACATATATAAACAATATATTTATTTTGAAAGATTTAAAGTAAAAATGTTTTAGTGTCAACAAAACAGTGACTTTTATAGCTAAAAACTTTCCCAATATCGCATTCTAATGAAAAGTTTTGCTTAATTCTCTATGCTATAATATCGAATGTATAAGTTTACTATATTTTCTCAGACTTTACCCTCAAAATAAGTATACGTCTTCAAACTATCCCCTCGTCCTCTACCTGACCAAAGAAGCACCTGCTCTAGAACTCACGCTTTGTCTCTAGTTAAATCTGTCAACATTGACCTTAAATTTCCCCATGGACTTCAGTCCTTGCTTTGACATTTTTCCCACTATGCTAACATGGATTGGTTGATTTCATTCACACACCTATTATCCCATTAAAGCATTCATTCAACAAATATTTACTGAGTTCTTGCTATGTGTCTATCACTGTTCTAGACATTTATGATGCCGTGATTAAATAAGTCACGGTCTCTGCTTCCTTGGACAGTGTACTAGTCTGTATGGTCCAGCCCCCTTGCAATGACAAGACAGAGGGTGGGACCAAAATACTGAATTCTGTCCAATGAAAGAGGGACAAAATAAATGTAAGTTATTTTCAAGCCTGGCATCAAAAACCTCTCAGTGATCCTCCACATGCCCCTTCTTCATCCCCTGGCTGGAAACAGGGATGCAATGAAAGACTTTGAAATCCTAGGGGATGATGAAGAAACCTGGTAGAAAGAATCTGAATTCCTAAAACACATGGAAGACCACTCATCCAACAACTGTGACGTACGTGACAAATGAACATATATTCTGATGGTGCAGCCACTGTGGAAAACAGTACGGAGGTACCTTTGAAAAATTAAAAATAGAACTACTATATGATATAACAATTCTACTTCAGGGTATGTATCCCAAAGGGTAATAAGACTGAAATACGTTTTCCAATTCAATCTGGTTCCTCCTGGGTCCCTGAACAAAGCTGATTTCTAGAGATGGGAAAACCTAAGCATAGCCTTTTTAAATCATCAACTTGGACTTTGACATGTTTCATTTTATTATTTCTTAACCAAAAGTTGGCATACTTTCTTTAGAATAATGATCCCCATTCCTTTGATCTGTTTATTAATGAAATACAACCTCATTCCTCTGGATGAAGTTACAGTCTGAGTCTCTGAAATTTAAGCAGTGATTAAAGATAATGTGAAAAACTACAGTTTGTTGCAACTGGAAACCAAAGAGTAGAGAATGACCCTGGAATCAAGAGAGAGAAATCCCAGAGGTTAGCGAGCCTCCTGGATCCAGCCTATGGCCTTGAATGCAGATGATGAAGTCTTAGCAAGCTAGGATAGCACTGTGTAGGTCTAGAACAATCGATTTAAGTAAAAGTGTGCTAATCTCTTCACATATACATTATATACATCTACTCCAAGTTATATTTATTGATATGGAGCTTTCGTGTCAAAGGACATATACTTTGTTCAAAATGTTGTCAAAATGCTTTTAAGAACAGTTAATCCAATTTAAACTCCAACAAATAGCATACAAAGGAGTATTTCATAGAAACTACTAAGTATCTTGAATTTATCCCCATCTTTGACATGATACCGAGTGCCATACTATCTCATTTTAACTTTTTTCTAATGATTTTGATTAGTTTTATAGCCCAATTGTTCATTTGCATTGTGTGCGTGTAAATTTGAGAGGCCTCTGTATAATAAGCTATCAATACATAAATATTTTCTAAAATTTGTCTTTTAAATTTCTTTATATTATGGTCTATAAAATAAATACAGTAAGATTTACCTCTATTCATTTTAAAACAATTTTTCAAATACCATGTGTTTGAAACTGGGTTTTTTTTTTTTAATGACTAAGTTTAAAAGTCCTTCTCATCTCTATATCAGAAAGATATACTTCAGTTTTCTTCTAAATTTTAATAGTATTTTTTCACATTTGACATCTTAATATACACTTATTTTAATATAGAGATATTATATATTTTTCAAATATTATTTAATTGTTTTCAAAATGTTGGTTGGCTCCTTTTTTCTCCCAGTTGCTCACAATGTATTATTTAATAAAGTCAAACATATGCACATGAGGAACCTTCTTAAGTTACTCTGCTGTCCAATTCATCTCTAAATCCTTATGTTAATATCACATTGTTTAGTTGAATAGCTGATGTATAAAGTACTTTCACATTTAAATCCATTTACAAAATTCTATTAGCTGTCCTTATTTACTTTTCCTTCAGATGAACGTCAAAATTTTATTAGGTATTTTTATTTATTTATTCTTCAAGAGAAATTTAAAATTACTACCAAGTTCCAAAAGTATTCTAATGGGATTAAGATAAGCATTGTATTATAAGTTAATTTCAATATTGATTTTTATAATATCTACCCTTTCCATTCGGGAATGTGGTATGCAGCATAATTCAGTCACTTTTATTTTTTATGACCCACAATATATTTTTTCAAATACATCTCTCTAAGATTAAGGAATATAATATAGAAAGCAAATAGGTGTGTATAAATAAATGTATACACATTACACCACATGCACACACCTACGTAATGATAAATTTTTGCCCTGGCACATGAGACATCTTTCCATACTACTTGCTAGTCATTACTGTTATGTTGGAAATCTATTATCTTGTGGATATTTATTTATACCAGTTTCAATAGAAGGGATCATGGCCAAAAAACATGGCCCACTCAAACAGATAATTGATAGGAACTTCAGAGAGTCTACGGACAGTGGTCTGAGCAGGGTTAGAAATCCAACAAGAGGAAGCACCACAGACCAGCAGCAATGGAAGCCGTTACCTTGACTGGCCTGCAGGGGCGAGGGAAGGGTGCCATACTGTTTCCAGAACCCAGTGGGCATTGTAGCTGTGGAAGAGGACCTCCTGAACAAATCCATGGCCTGACAGGGAATCAACAGTAAATCAACACCATGCTTTCATTCTGCTCCTATACATTGCTCTACACCTGCTGCCACCCGGTTGCTGAACCCACCCAAAAGACAAGAGCAGAGGATCTCAGGTGGTGTAGTTTGAAGAACTCAACCTCCCTACCGAGAAGAAAAGGATAGAGAAGGGCTCTCAAGAGCCACAGAGGTAAGGGGAATAGACAAGCTTGACTTCTTAATAGAACTGAAACCTATGCATCAGTAAAAAGAATGAAAGATTTACAGATGTTGACAAGGATAATTACTAAAATTACTGAGTGAGTCAAAAGGAGGTTAAAAAATACAAGTTCAATATGATTCAAGTCATTATTGAAACACAAAAAGCAACAATATATATTCTATGTACATAAACCTACTTATTAAAAATAATACCAAAAAGTAAAAACATGGAAAGAAAAAATATATATTAATTTGAATTACCGCTGGGAAGGGAGAAAATAAATCCTATGAGAATGAAAAGACTTTCACTTTTCTTTTATTAAATTAAAAAAGAGATTTGATACTTTCTAAAATCTGGGTGGTAGGTACATGAATACCTTCTTTTTACTTTTCTGTATGTTTGAAGTATTTCATAATTAAAAATAAAATTAAAAATTGGTGTGAGAAGGAGAGAGGGAAAGGGTAGGCCAGTCTGTTAGAGAAGGCAGCTGCGTGTTTCTCACTGGTACAAATCAAGGTCTCTAAGTCAGGATGCACAGACAAATGGGAGGGGATTTTTCCAGCAGCCTCTGCTCGATGCGCCAAGCCCGTGTGTATCCTTCTCAGTCCAGTGCCATCTCCTGCAGAATCAGTAAGACTTGCAACCAGATTCTGGCATTAGATTTTCCCTAAGCCTTAGTTTAAAGTGGTCTTACCAATTTTTCTCCTTTCCTACGATATGATTTCAAGAAAAAAATCGAAGATAACCTACATTGGCTGCTTGCTGTTAATGCTGGTAGGTATCACTGGAGCTCACGAGAATGAATCTGTGTGAATGAATCCGTTAGTGTGAAGGCTCTTAAGACATTGTGTTGTAATTTACCGGTTTTCTTTTCTCTTCCTTAATAGCCTACAAGTTCCTCTAGGGATGAAATCATTTTTTCTCTATGTTATTTATCTTTGTGTCTTCAGCACCTGTCAAAGTGTCTGACATCAAGTAAACAAACACCTGTGTTCAAGATGGAGTGAAAATTTAAAAGTGGAGAGCACTGTGCAAAATCAAAATAAGAAGACTGTCTATATGGGGAAAGAATTTTGAGAAAAACTTATCTTTTAATGAAACACACATTACAAGTTAGGACAATTTTGACAATACATTTATTTCTGTAAGTGGATTGATTATAAGATGTAAGTATTATTCCATAATGCATGCGTGTATGGAGTTTATAATCTGTGATATGTTTAAGATAAACCATACTATGTCCACTGACCTACTCTTTCCCACGGAAGGCCTTCTAGCTCTTGTCTCCTTGCTCTTGTTTTAGTTTCTTTACTTTCCTGAATTTCCAAAGTGATCCCTCTCTCAACACACAGGCAGTTTGGCTTCCCTTCAACAGTTCTTCCCACTGCAGTCAGTGATCATTCCAACGTACAGGTTTATTCCTGTCACACCCAGGGCAAAAGCAGGTACGCGTGCAAACACGCATGCCCTTCGTGACACACTCACTTAACACCATTTAATGGCTGCCCTTTGGTTGTGAGATAAACACCAAACTTACTAGCATGATCAGAAAGACCTCACATGGCCTGCCCTTTCCTTACTCCCTAGTCACATTTTGACCCCAACACCCCAGCCCTAAACCAGTATGACTGATGTCTTTATAAGAAGAGGAAACTTAGACACAGACATGTGCAGAAGGAAGACTATGTGAAGACAATGGAGAAGGTGGCCACATACAAGCCAAGGAGAGAGGCCAGGAACAGATCCTTCCCTCACAGCCTCAGAAGGAGCCCTGCCAACAGCCTGATCTCAGATTTATAGCCTCCAGAACTGTGAGAAAGTCAGTTTCTAATGTTTAAACCCCGCCGGTCTGTGTAATTTGTTACGGCGGTCCTAGCAGACTGGCACCCTGCCTTCCTGCCCTTTCAGTTCACCAGCATTTAGCACAGAGAATTTTGTACCAATGACGCTCCATCAGTGTTTCTTAATGTGAAATGAGTTAATCACCATGTTATGGTGCATGCCTTCCCAATTAGAATGTAAATAACTTTGGCTTTGGAATCAGAACCAAGTTCAAATTCTATCAGCTTACTAGCTAAGTGACTTTGAGAAAGAAAACAAATCTTGGGTTAGGGATGGAGACAATAATAATCCATCTCATGGGAGTAGTCCGATAATTAAATGAGATACTGAATGCAAAGTATTCAACATAGTACCTGAAAAATAGTAAGCACTCAATCACTATTAACCATTATTGCTCCTATAATTACTATATTATTTGTGTAACAAAAATCCGATGAGGCGGAATGGCAAAATATGTAGAAGTATGTTTCAGTGATCCAGTGTAGGGTAGATAACTTTAAATACATTGTACATTTTCCTCAGTATCTTAATTATCGGTGGACTGAAGAACATAGTAAGTTCCCCTAAAGAAGAGTGTCTCTCTTCACTGAGTACTGAATACTTTATGAGACTATTTCTGGGTTTTGGCTCTCACAACCCAGATTCATTACAGAGACATGTCCCCAGGGTGATACAACCCCAGTGCCCAGGCAGTTCCCCACATTGACAGGCAATTAAGTTTCAGCTTCAGAAGGAGGGCTGTCCAGGGATAGGCCCTGAAAAGACCAGGGCTGTCTCAGACAGCAGGAAGCGCGGGACAGGGCTGAGCTGGGGAAAAGCAGACTGAAGCAGCTGAACAATACTGTTATTTCTTTCTAGAAAAAGACATTTCTCACCCCTGCTAGTGTTTGGATGTAAAACTTTACGTTAAATGAAAGCAGTGAAATATGTCTGTTAGGGTGAGAATATCCCATCTAAAGACACTGTAGGCTGTATGTTTTACACACACACACACACACACACACACACACACACACACACACACACACACACAGGATGAATCGGTGCCCCTCATCTCTTAGACTGTAACAGGGGAGATGCAGACTACTTCAAGTAACAGGTGGAATTTGTACACCTTACTTAAGCACAGAGTAACGGAGGGGAAGAGAGGGACAAGGGAGGGCCAACTGTAAACTGAGGCAAGAGTGAGACCCACAGCCTCATCTGCCTCCTGAGACAAACTGAGACTGAAATGTCCAGTTTAAGAAGCACTAACTGTTCTCTTAGCAAATTTCAAGGGTACAATACAGTATTGTCAACTGTGATCACCAGGCTGTCCCTTAGATCTCCAGACCTCACTCATCTTGTGTAACTGAAACTTGGTACCCTTTGACCTTTGATCAACATCCCCTCGTCCCCTCCCCACCCCACTACTGGCAGCCGCCATCCTACTCTCTGCTCCTATGAGTTTGACTATTTTACACTCCACATACACGTGAAGTCATCTCAATAAAAGTGTTAAGAAAAGGAAAAAAAAAGGAAGCACAATCTGATTACGCATCTCAGGGAAAGCAGACATTGGTAACTGATTAACTCTTTTCCTTTATTTTTTAAGGAGAGACTAGGATGCTTCTGTGTTCCTAGGTGTCCACCTGGTCCTAACAGGCCAAATTTGCTTGTCAAGAAAACACTCTACCTAAATGTCTATCAACGGATGACTGGATAAAGAAGAAGTGGTATATTTATACAATGGAATACTACTCAGTCATAAAAACCGACAACATGATGCCATTTGCAGCAACACGGATGTTCCTGGAGAATGTCATTCTAGAAAGCCAGAAAGAGAAAGAAAAATACCACATGAGATCACTCATATGTGGAATCTTAAAAAAAAAAAGAACATAAATAAAAAACAGAAGCAGACTCATAGCCATAGAGTGTTTGTGGTTGCCAAGGAGGTGGGTGGGAAGGGACAGACTGGGAGTTCAAAATTTGTAGATATTGACAGGCATATGTAGAATAGATAAGCAAGATTTTACTGTATAGCACAGGGAAATAGATACAAGATCTTGTGGTAGCTCAAAGTGAAAAAAATGTGACAATGAATATATGTATGTTCATGTATAACTGAAAAATTGTGCTCTACACTGGAATTTGAAACAACATTGCAAAATGACTATAACTCAATTTAAAAAAATGTTTAAAAAAAAAGAGAGAAAACACTCTAAATTCCATTTGGATAATATTAATGGTCATGCTGCTCTCACAACATCCCTGGAGGGGTGTGATCCACTTGAAATACTACAAATCAAAGTTATTCTCACTCTTGGAAATAAAACATCTCCCTACCTCGAGCTAGTCTTCCAGGCTGTCCAGTCTACAGGAAATCTGAGGCTCCCAAGACCAATAGCTGAATGCCTGACGCCCTTTCCCACCCATCGGGATAAAACACCAGCTCCGGTGAGCATGGCATAGCCCAGGTTACTTTACTCTCTCTAAGGATTGCTAGATCCTTTTCTATCCCCAAGTTACCCCCATGATTTTTATCCCCAACTAAGACACCTCCCCATCCATCCCGATAAGCCATGAGGCATTTACCCCAAGATAAAGCACCGTCACCTTTTCCTCCATATTTTAAGCCACGCTTCTCCAGAATTTGGATGATTACACAGATGGAGGAGAGACATCTTCAGGGAACTTTCTACTGTTAAGTTCATTACTTTCTACTTGTTGTATTCAGAGAACAGTCCTCAGTGATTAAAAATAAATGAACTATGGCTAATGTTTTAAAGACAGACACAGCTTTACATCTGCATTGTGTGCTGTTTGATAAAGATGTGTGTTCATTTTCTTTTAGTAACTGCATGTCCTATGACAGATTTCTGAGAAAATACTGGATTACAAACTCCAGGTGGATCACAGGCCCACTAATGATATCAGAGTGTAAACCAGTCGTAACTCTTCCTTTAAACTTTGAGCAATCACAGTAACCATCACATCAGATGCTGAAAGAAAAACATTTTTCTACAGAAGCGAAGACCATGTATGGGAATGTCTGAACTGCTGTTTAGTAAACACAGACACTAGAGAAGAGTCAGCCATAAACTGAAAACCTTCAGTATGAGGGAGTGGGTGGAAAGAACAGCCAACAGCGGAAGGTTTTCATGACCTAAGCGTAGAGAGCTTGTACGTGTTGTGTCCATTACCACAAATATTTCTACAAGCCATTGAGGCAATGCTCTGCTCCCTTTTCTGAAAATGAACACTGACTTGTGGATTATTATTTAACCACTCAGTTCATAGGAGCTATATTTGTGCATTTCAGTTAAGGTACTTCCTTTAATCATATTTTTAAAATTGCTTACTAAATTAAAAATTGTATTTGTCAAGTGTAACGCGTACTGTTGCTGTTCTGCATTTCAGCCCCACAACCCACCTCGGATTCCAGCTGCCGTTGGGATGAAGGTTGTCCATGCAATCTGCCAACATCCCATTTTAAGCATGTGCATTTCATCTCCGCGTTTCTAAATGAAGGCTTTTCCAAGCCATGGAGTTTGCTCAGCCTTGTTAAAGCACAGCCCAGGACTACGGGGGAGGTAAAGCCCAGAGGCTCACTCAATCGGTTGGACAGGGGAGCGGGCAGAGAAGTGCCCCAACCTCCCTTGCTTTAGATGGACAGTCCCAGGAGGTACTCTGTCTTTCTCAGAGGTTCTTGCAAACTTGGGCCTGCCTCAGCGTCAATGACTCATCACAATATTGGCTCCTCCTCTTTCCTGAGCTCCTTCTCTGTGCTCCTTCACTACTGCTTCCTGGGCTCCCCGCTCCCATTGAAGTATCTGCTCCCACTTTGTAATCTCAGGCTCTGCTCGAGGGAGAACCCAAGCAAAAGACATCAAATATCTTAAAATCCAGTGAAATCTAGACAGTGGAAATTTGGGTATTGAAACAAAGTCAGTGAGAGCAACATGGAAAAGTATTATCTAATCATTAAACAAATATCTATTTAGCACTTGCTAGTGCCAAGCACGGTTCCAGGCACTGGGGACGCTGCTCCAGAAACTGGCTATTAAAAACAGCCATGTACTGAGTCAATGTTTACGAAGCACTTAGGACTGGGCCTAACACACATTAAGTGGTAGGTGTCTATCAAACAAATCAAAAATAAATGTATGAAACCCTAAGTGTCTGCTGATCATATCTCAAAGTTTAAATCGTCTCTCAGCTTTTCAACAAACTCTGATGGCTTTTTATTAAATTTTTTATTTTGAGATAATTATATATTTAATGCAGTCATAACTAACAGAAAGATCCCAAGTACCTTTTAACCGAGTAGCTTAATTTTAAATCTAGGGCAAAATAATTCAAATCAAGTGCATGCTCTCTCTCTCTTTTGTTTTTTGTTTGTTTTTTTTTTTTCATTTTTCCTGGAACGCAGAGTCTGTGCTTTTATTTTTATAACAATTTTCATAACAAAGTTAACCATTTTAAAGTGTTCAGTGCCATTTAGTGCATTCAGAATATTGCACAACTACTGTCCCCATATCAAGTTCCAAAACATCTCATCAACCTGAAAGAAAAAAGATCATAGCCAGTAAGCAGGCATTCTCATTTCTTCCTTCTCTCAGCCCCTGGCAACCACCAGTCTGCTTTCCAATTCTATGAATTTACCTACTCTTTACATTTTATATAAATGGAACCATGCTTTAGATGTGTCTGGCCCCTTTCGCTTAGCATAATGTTTTTGAGAGTCATCCACATTACAGCAATGTATACGTACTTCATTCTCTTTTATGGCTAAATAATAATCCCTTGTATGTAGACACCACATTTGGTTATCCATTTATGCATTAATGGACATTTTGGCTGTTTCCACTTTGGGGCTGTTGGGAATAGTACTGCTGTGAAGACTCTAGTATAAGAATTTGTTTGAGTGCCTCTCTTCAGTCTTCCTTTGGTGGGGGAGGATATACTTAAGAGTGCAATTGCTAGCTCAGATGGTAATTCTATGTTTAACTTTTTGAGGGGCCACAAACTATTTCCCACAGTGGCTGCATCCTTTTATATTCCTACTAGCAGTCTGCAAAGATTCCAATTTATCCACATCCTTGTCAACGCCTGTTAATTTTACTTTGTGTAGTATCACTTTGACCATCCTATGAGTGTGAAATGGTATCTCACTGTGGACTTGATTCGCATGTTCCTAATGACTAACGCAGTTACACATCTTTTCATGTTTGTTGGCCGTTCACATTGCTTCTTTATAGACACATCTATTCATCTCCTTTGCCCATTTTTAATCAGATTGTTTATCTTTTTGCTGTTGTTGTAAGAGCTCTTTATATAACTCTAGATAATAGATCCCTATCAGATGTGACTTACAAATATTTTCTCACACTCTGTTATGTTGTCTTTTCACTTTCTCGATAATGTTCCTTGACACACAAACGTTTTTAATTTTGCTGATGTCCAGGTTGTCTTTTTTATTTTATTGTTTATGCTTTTGGAACATCAAGCAATCTGTTGCCAAATCCACAATCATGAAGACTCACCTCTATAAATTCTTCAAGGGTTTTATGATATTAGCTGTTACATTTAGGCTGTTGATCAATTTTGAGCGAATTCTGTGTTTAGTGTGAGGTAAGGGTGCAGCTTCATTCTTTAACATGTGGCTACCTAGTTGCCCTGGCATCACTTGTTGGGAAGACTGTCCATGCCCTTTACAAAGGTTATGTCACCTTTGTTGAAAGTCAATTAACCATTTATGTGAAGATTTATTTCTGGACTCTCTAACCTGTTCCATTGATCTTTATGTCGGTACCACACTGGTTTTTTTTTTTTTTTAATTTAAGTACAATCAGTCACAATGTGTCAATTCTTGATGGACAGCACAATATCCCAGTCATGCACATACATACATATATTTGTTTTCATATTATTTTTCATTAGAGATTATCATAAGATACTGAATATAGTTCCCTGTGCTATAGAGAAAAAATTTGTTGGGTTTTCATCTATTTATATATATAGTGGCTAACATTTGCAAATATACGCTGTAAAAAGAATGAAATATTGCCATTTGTGATGGCATGGCTGGACCTAGAGAGTATTATGCTAAATGAAATAAATCAGACAGAGAAATACAAATACTGTATGATTTCACTCATATGTTGACTCTAAAACACAAATAAACATGAACAAACATAACTGAACAGAAACAGAATCATAGATACAGAGAACAAACATGTGGATGCCAGAGAGGAGGGAGGTCTGGGGGAGTGGGACGAGAGAAATAGGTGAGGGAGATTAACAGGAGCAAACTTTCAGTTTCAAAATAAGAGTCACGGGTATGAAATGTACACTGTGGGGAATATAGTCAATAATTATGCAATATTTTTGTCTATCTTTTCAAAAAACCTAAATTTCTTATGGTAATTGTTTTGTAATGTATAGAAATATCGAATCACTATGGTGTATACCTGAAACTAACATCATGTTCTAGGTCAATTAGACTTCAGATACCAACTCACAGAAAAAGAGATCAGACTTATGACTATAAGGAGCAGGGTGTGGGGAGAATGAATTGGATAAAGGTTATGAGATAAATAAGCCCGAGGCATGTAATGTATAACATTATAAAGATAATTAACACTGTTGTACATTATATATAAAAGTTGTTAAGGGAGTAAATGATAAGAGTTCTCATCACGAGAAAAAAATTTTTTTTTCTATATTTGATGTTGTAACTACATGACATGACGGATGCTCACTAAACCTATAGTGGAAATCTCTTCATGATGTAAGTCAAATCATTATGTTGTACACCTCAAATTTACAAAGTGCTGTATGTCAAGTGTATCTCAATTTATTAAAACACACACACACAATCGGGGTTCACAGTGATGGCTGGAAGACACTTTTCCCACTTTAATTTGACAGGACAACTACCAGCTGCCCATCTTTGACAGCCATGAGTGAAAGCAGCAGCTTCTGTGTTCTGTGTGCCCACCTCCCCGCTCACCAGCTGAATCCTTCTACTTACCCTTCTGGAATCTGACCCACGTCAAGGTCAGCCATCTTGATGAAGCATGTGAAACACACCCATGTACACTCATCTCTCAACTTCTAGAGGAATTATTTCTAAAATTTATTTTTGTTTTTAGTAAAATAACAAATACCTAAAACACTTCAATGATAGTATGACAGTACTTTTTAAAGATCGAAAGTCATCTCTTGGGGTATAGGTTCTCTTCTGGGGACAAAATGATCCACAATTGTGGCTCTGCTTGTGCAACTCTGTGAATATACTCAAAACTGTTGAATTGTACACTTTATAGGTGTCCATCACGTGGCATGTGAATTATATCTCAATAAAGCAGTTTATAAAAATAAAAATGAAGTTCTTTTTCTAAAATAAATGAATAAATAATATTTAAATGATTGAATGTCATTGAAGGCAAAAAAAAAAAAATAACCTACTTAAACTTCTGTACCTATGTCACGCTAGACATGTGGGATGCATTCAAAGACACGGTAACAACATCTTCCCTGTCAGACAGGCCCACAGGGCACTATTTCAGTCATGAGTCTACATATTCTTAAAGGTTTTCCAACTTCCACTATTTTCAAAAAATAAAATAAGTCTCAAAATGATGATGACTGAATCAAAGCAAAAAAGCAGCAACTTCATTACAACGCAAGTTCATGTTACGTATCTATTTTTTTCTCCATGCCAGCCAGTTAAAATTCCAGGCATCTATGACTCACATACCTGCATCTGAGAAAACAACTCATGTCCAGTCTTTTTCTCAAATGGGTGAAATATTTCCAAAATATGTAACAAAACATACAAAAACCTAAACACCAAAAATATGATATTTAGAGAAACATCTTTGGGTTTTTGTTCTGTTCTTGAGTCATCTACAATGAATAACGTGTCAAATTGTCCTTTTTCACCTGAGCAAGCTGTTGGGGGTAACAGTGATACAGGGGTAGGTAGCAATGTTCCCTAATATGCAGGAGGTACTGGCCAGGGGAATAAATGTGCACAATGCACATAATAATAAAATATGGGATGTGATTTAAATGAGTAAAAATTTTCACTTTAAAAAAGCACTTCGTGTCTTTTTTTTTTTTTTTTTTAACAAAACAAGGAAAAGAGGCAATTAGGACACCTTCAAAGCAAGAGTCACAGAGGTAATGAAATGCCACATGGCAGGTTCGTAGCTTGTTATCAAGGGTTTCCCAATCTAAAGGGATGAGAACATGTTAGCTAAATTAAGAAATTAAAGTTATTCGCACTTTGAAGAATGGAATCAAAAGCCCCGTCAATCTATGCTTTGTAACAAAATTTCTGAGTGCTCATATACCTTTAAATTTCACATTTTTTTAATCTGACAGTTTGAATTCACATGAAAAACACTAATCATGTTTTACAGATGGAGACTGACAAATTAGTCTAATTTTTCCACTTATGCCATTGTCTATTTATAGTATTTTTTCCTACTTTTTAAAAGAATTCGGTTGTAGTAAAGACAGTTTGAATTGAAAAATATTTTAGCAAAACTTCTTAATAAATTAATACTTTAACAGGAAAATAACACATATGTAGTAATATATTTCATCGTTATGGTCTAATGAGGAAAAACATCGGCAGACTTAATATGTAACTGATTCACAGGCACCAGGTAAAGGCTCATGCTACAGGGTAAGAACAAAGGTTTCACTGTGACTCAGTTGAAGTCTCAAAAGAATTGAGCTACCATGTGGCTTGTGGTAGAAGAGATTTTTTTGAACACAAAGGTAGTAGAGATCTTTAAACACAAAGATTTTTGTCCCATGGCACTGAGTGGCGTAACACTTAGAGCAACCTTCATTATACTCTAGGTGTCTGAAGATGAGGGAGGAATAACCTTTCATCCAACTTGGAGTCAAGGACCACCGAGGTGGTTCAGGCTGGAGCATGACTGACAAGGAAAAGAAGCGGGGCGGGGATAGGGCAGAGGGAGAACTGCAAAAGACAAAGGGGTTTTGCAGAATTATCACATCTGCTGCTCGGCTATTGGGTGACCATATCTACCTAGGACCGTCCAACTGGAGTTTTAACGTACATCCTCATTGGTGTTTTGAATGAAGATATGTCTGGTTTTCTGGCAAGCTGAAAGTCTAGAATTCTTGACATCATTGTAGTTTGCATCTACGTGGTGCCTCCTGTGAATTTTTTTTATGCGTGGACGTCCCTTACTCCTACAGTTATCTGACGACAACTACTGATGACTTCTGGAAACCGAGAGTTAGGAAGGGACCGCAGGGTAAAGGATCGAGCATTGGCTGTTTCTGGCAATAACAAAGGGAGTGAAAACATTTAGCAACAAAAGGCTTGTGGCTGAACCTACAAGAAAAAAAAATCTTTTTTTTTCACAAAATTTCCTACTCACCAATTGTTATTTTTGTTATAAAGAGCAAGGAAGGAAAACAGTTAACGAGCCCTGACTGTCATAGAAAGGTCATCTCCAATCCAGGTCACGCTGAGTGACCTCTGTATTGAGATGGCAGCGGGAAAGGGGGAAGCTGGCAGGACAGTCTTACTGGAGGGCATGTGGCCTTTAAAATGACTAACCCAGTGGGGCCTGAATCAGTTGATGCCCAAAGCAAAGCACAAAACTGAACATTTCAGGTCAAGAAATTGCCAGAAGCTTGAGAACCAGACGCCTTTTAACTCTTCACGCTTGCTTCTCTAAATAAAACGTTCACGGAAGGGCCAAGTAGAAAACAGAAACGAGTTGACTTCTGGGGGTATAAAGATTACAGGAGGGGTCATAACAAAGTTAATGGTTCTTGTCACATTTCAGATTGGATAACGGCGCTACATCCTTGGCCTTGGAGCCAATGCTTAAACATCTACTTGCATTCATTGTAGCAAATCAGGGATGCTGAGTATGATGAATTGCCAATTTGCAAATTTCCTGAATTGCACCAACATTCGAAAATATGCAAATAGGTGAGAGTTCCCAGAGCTAAGAAGACAGATTCTTTGAAAAATAATAAAGGAAAAGTGAAAAATAAGATTGAAATGATCATTGTAGACAGTTGGAAATTGCAGATGGAAAAATGAGAGGGAAAAATTTACACCATGAGCCTGTGCTGCTATAAATAACTTTTAGACTCCAAGGATTTCAAGTGTATGATAAGAATTACAGTATCACTGAGACAAGGCTTGGTGTCTAAACATTTTAGTAGCCCCTATCACACAACCAGACTATCTATGACTTGATATTAATTAAATTTAAAACATTCAAATTCTCATTTAGTTCCTTTTTCCGTATCCAGATTTTTGCTGTCTTTATCCATCCCAATTTGATTATATTATCAGTCTGCTTTTAAATAACTGGTAAACTCTTAAAATAGCACACATCACTTGCCATGTAGTTGATCACATCTGATTCCTAGCGACAAGAAATACATTTAATATGGCACAAGTCAGGCAATCAGCAACCTATTATTCTTGAGGTCCTGTTCACCATTTTACAGAAAATTATCACTATTATCTATTCAGGAGGCTTGGATGCATCTGAGTACTTGATGCTCTATCCTGTAAGTACTTTTACTAGATATAAAAATAAAATATGTTTCCACTCATCCTTTATTCTGAGTTTGTGGTTTTTAATCACAAACATTTTTATGAGAATCACACAGGTGTTCAGTGACACTGGTTCCACCTCTTTTCCCAAATTGTCAGTTTCTCCCTTTTTGTTGGTTATTTTCTCTAAACACAGAATGCTCAAGAATCTAACATTTTAAAACACCTACATGCACCCACACGCACACGCACACGCATGTGCGTGCATACACACCTCTCTTTACCTTATCTCCAAATCTATCTACCCCATGGCTGCTCAGCTTCCCGGCAGAACGCTCGGTACATTTGTCTAAATCCATTGACTTCTGTCACTCACCTTCCATTCACCCCTCCAGCCGATCTAAGCTGACTTTTACCCCGACTTTTACTAGTTACTTCCTGGTTTTCAAATCCTAAAAGCACTTTTTGATACTTTCTTTGAATTCTTGTCTTAGCAATCTTTTAACAAATCATCAGAATCAGAAGAAGAAGGAGGAAGAAGGTAAGCGAGACCAGCCTCCACCTGATCCCACAGGAAGCTCTGAAACATACACTGTCCTGTGGAATCTGTTCTACCCTGAAGCCAAGGATCGGAGATTCTGTACATCACCTCAAAAGACATGTGGGTAACTACCAAGACCTGCAGGTAAGTCCCTACTAACTGTCCAAGGGCAAAAACCCAAAGCGAAAGCGAATCCAGGAAATCTGCTGAGGGTACCAAGACCATCTGCTAATACTTTCTTCCCACTGACACATTAACTATCTCTTCTTTCTTGAATCATGCTCCTTGGCTTCTTTGACTCTCTTGGTTTATTTCCTACTTCTCAGCAGCTAGGTGTTTCTTCCTATTACTGTTCTTTAACCATCATTATGTGTCCAGATGTGTCCACGTGGCATTCTTCTTAGATGATCTCATCAGCACGCGTGGCTCCAAATACCACCATGATGCTGGCGGCGCCTGTCTTAGGTCAGGTTCCCTAGCAACAGCCTGAAGCCAGGAGCCTGGTTAAAATTATGTGTTGAAGGAGTATCCTCGGGAGAAGGGAGGTAAGAGAAGCAAGAGAAGGTGGAGGAAATAACCAAGCAAGAATGTGGTCTTGTCTGAGAACCAGCTTCAGCTTGATCCCATGGAGAAGCTCTGAAGTACAAGCAGCACCATAGACTTGACCTCACCTTAAGGAAAGATGTGCCCCTTCGAATCTTCACGTCTGTCAATCACTGGTTTCCATCTGCCTGGGGCAGTGCAGTGCAGGGGTGGGGGACACAGGGTTGGGGGAACTTCCCTGTAATTAAACCCTTCCGGTGTCTGAGCTCAACACACAGGCACTGGGGAGGCCAAGGAGAGAGGCCAGTAGCTATCTCCTGAGTCATTTCATCCCCTTGATGGTTTAATTCTTCAGAATTGAGTATTTTCTGGTGGTCATTAACTTGCAATACAAATACTCTCACACTTTATGTTCACTCCCGTACGCTCATTACTATATCTCTTCCCAAGTATTCTCTGTCCTTCATTTTCCAGGTTTGTTCCTCTCAGGCCCCTGGCAAGCCTGTGAAGCTATTTGGCACTGCCCGTGAATCCATGCGTACCCTCGCCTTGTGCCAATTTCCTCTCCACACACAACTCTGCCAGCTGGGGGGATTTCTCCACACTACTGTTTTCTGGGGCCTCCCTTGAGTGGGGCTGTAGTGAATCGGTTGTCCATTCTCAGCCAAACTCTCTGTGATCAGGTGTACCCTTTCCTTCCTTCATCATCTGGCCATAGGTACCCTCCACATACCCTCCATGCATAAATTTAGGCTAAACAGAAGCGTCAGTAATAGTGGTATGAGATGGGTATTTGGACCAATTGCTCATGTAGTTTGCTTGTGCCTTCTGCGCAAGCTCTGTGATGTACCCTCCCATGGTACCATGGATAGCTTCTCATTTACCTTACTTTATGACTTAGTGTATCTGGCAGCAGCCAAATCAAGATGGTCAGTTCTGGACTCACGGTCACTTAGGCGCCACGTGAGACGCTCAGGCTCTCTTGGAGCCCAGTAACGTGCCAAGGACTGTCTGACTGGTGTGCAGCAGCTGTAAAGTGTATAGGGCTTGTTCTTACTCTAGAACTGGATGGGTCTGTACTGTGCTGCTTCTATTTGGTCTTGCCAGAAACTCCCAACATCATCTTTCATCACCAGTCTAGAACATGGGATCTGCTGAATTGTATGGTGTCCTTTCTTGATCTGGATCTGAGTCCCTCTCAAAATGAGACGTCTTCAATTTCACCACATAAATGGAGCTTTAAAGCAACCCTTAGAGTATGTGGACTACAAAACCCAAGCTTTATGCTTCTTACTTAGAAGTAGAAATTACAAGGTGCAATAATTATCTCATATTCTGGACGGGATTCAAAGGTGCAGCCCAGACCACCGGATCCCTGAAGACTTCACTGATGTGGCATGCCCCTAAATTTCTGTAGTTTTTTTCCTATCTTCTGGAGCACAAGCGCTTTACCAAAGCATCCAGAACACTTGCCAGTTCTTGCTTGTCAGATTCCATTAAAATAATATCATCCAAGTAGGGGAACAGTGGCCTTCTGCAGAATTTCCAGATAATCCAGGTCCCTTTAAACTAAATTATGACACACATTGGAAGAATTAATAGAGTCTTGAAGTACGACTTTGAATGTATGCTGTTGACCTTCTCTAAGAATACAATCTGTTTCTGATCTTCCTTCATAATCGGTAAGTAAAAGAATGTATTTACCAAATCAATAGTCACACACCATGTAGATGAAGCAGTGTTAATCAGCTCTAGCAAAGACACTGCATCCAGCGTAGCCACTGCGTTAGGTGTCCTGCTTGGTTGGGCTTATGGTAGCCCATCACCAAAGGAGTTGCAGATGATCCCTAAACCAGTCCGACAGGTTGTTCATCGTCCCAGATTGAGGCAAAAGGGCCAGGCCTTTAGATTCCCCTCATCAGCCAATCATTGGCAGAATCTTACCTCCTGGGCAAGGTAGTATAACCCTGATCGAGATAGTTCCCTGAGGCCAAGGGACACAGCTCTGTGTCAATAGTAACCAAATATTCCCAGCAGTTAGGGGAAATTATGCCTGAAGGGCATCTGGGTGAAGCGTGATAGTGTCTATTTCACATTCTTGCCTTGCCTTTGATGGTAAAATGTTGCCACCTGGCCTCAGCGATCCCAGGATCCAATAATCCACAGCACTACTAGGGATCCAAGTCCTGAAGAGCATCTCTAAGCTCTCAGTGGTGCTGGTGCCCCCTTACCAGTGTATTCCTTCTTGCCTTGCTAAATGAAGTATACCAAGGAATGACTTTTGGCTTCTTGTACAGACCACCCATTCCAGCATTCCCACATTTCTTATTTGTTTAAGACTGAAGTTCTAGCATCTCTGCTTTATTTAATGAGGGATACTTTTCTCTAAGCTTTCAAATAGAATTGAAATGCCAGCAGCATATAAGCACCATCTCCTATGGCCACATAGTGTCATAGGAAAATGCCTTCATGTTGACAGTTTTTTCCCAGGCCAGCTTTATATTCCACCCCCTTGGTCTAGCACCCTCAAGATTTCCTCCCAGTCACAAGCTCATATTTCTTGGCAGTATGTGTAAGGCAGGTCCTGCATCTCCCTTGACATACATCATTTATCTTCGCTTAGCAGGCCAATACTTCCCCAGTTGGACTATGCAAATATTTTGACCTCAAATATGAAATAGTGTCCAGGAAAGAAGATGGAGGCAGATCCTAAAAAGAGAAAGCAGTGTCTAAGAGAGAACTGAGTCCCTTGAGTGTTTTGCATAGTCTTCTGTCAAGGGGCAGGGGACCTTATGGTGCTTAGTAACAGCCACCCATTTCCACAGAGTTTATATTACGGTTTCTCACGCACCTCTCAAATATTGAGACACCGCAGTATTAGCGCTTCCTCTTCCACATGTAACCCACCCCAGAATACCATGGATAGAGGTCTTAGTAACTGTACTGCTGGCACATACCAAGAAATACCAATAGTCTATTTGCCACCAGCGAGAGTGCCCACTTTGCCATGTAGCTGGTAAGGAGTCTAATTCCAGACTCCATGCCTACAGTCTACTTCCTAGCTCAACACAAGGATCTTTGTTCAAATGATTTATTGGGGTTCATGTTGGAAAATTGGCAAGAGTAACAGGTTTAGTGTTTTTACTCAGCTTACCCATTTAAACTGTCTAAGACATAACTCTTAGGGCTACCCACCTTGGTCACAGTCTGCGTGTGCTTCCTGACTTTGCTTTCCAAAATTCTCAAAATCTTTCTAAAAAATTGATTTTTTAGAACTTTATGAAATGAAACTGACAAGAATGCATATAAAGAATAGATTGAAGAATTGAAAGGCAATGCAGTATAGAAAGGTAACAAGGCAATTATTTTCAAGCCAATTTTTTTCTCAACATCATCCATATTCCACGGTCAAAAATATTCTGTCATCTGTAATTCAGCATAGTTTTGTAAAATTCAGGAACTAATGTGCTAAATGTTTTCTCAGAATTATTTATATATGAGTCACTGAGGATTGCAGAGTAGTATATCTTGTGGCATTCTCAGTATGAAGCTGTTTAATACAAAATAATTAAACTCCTGGTTGTCAAAATGAAGTTTTGAAAAATAACAATATATATTAATGTGTTATCACATTAATAAAAAAATGCAAAAAATTAATGTATTTAATAATCTTGATTAAATCATGATTCAATCTTCTATTTATTCTTGGACAATCTGAACTATCATATCAAATAGCATTACAAAAAATAGCATTACAAATAGGTTTAAATATACATATATATCTCATTCTTATTAAATAAATTTACAAGCTGCATTGCTTGTTACTTAATCTCTCTATGCCTCAGTTTTCTCACCTTTGAAATGGGAATAATTATATTCTATTCACTGGGTTTGGGTTAGAATTAACTGAGCCCCTTAGGGCAGTGAACCCCTTAGGGAAGTGGCTACCATATTGGAGGCACTCAGAAATTAGCTATTATTGTTTTATTCTATCAGAAAATAAAGACATATTCAAAGATCCTTGAAGAAAGAGTTATGGCAATACATCTTCAACACTAATATAGCATGTCTCATGGAGAAGCTATGATTTGCCAATAACTAATGTAACTATTATAATTGACTCCTTATGATAAACCAGTGGCTGGTGTTTTTATTTTGTTTTAATGGGAAATGTCTGGTAAAAGTAATTTCCCAATCCTATTTGTAATACGCTTTGATAAACTTTTGAATAGATTATCAAATCTGCTACAATCTTGCTATTTTAAGCAATTTCTTTTTTCTGTTCTTACAGATACTGATTTATGTACATCATCTCAAGAAATCACAAATATCACAATATTTCAGAGTTGAAAGGGGCATTTATGGACATCTAATTCAAGTTCCCATTCTGGGAAGAATTCACTCTACATTGTAGGGTCTACAAGGTCTATGATAAGTTCAGCCTCAACTTAAATACTTTCCACAGATAGACATTTGTTGTTTTGCCTATGGATCATATATTCTCCCTTCTTCTACCAAGAATAGCCAAACATTTTTTTCCCGTGCTCCTCCTCTACCTCATTTCATCCTGTATGGCTCTTGGGAAGGACCCTGGTCTCAGGGGTAACATAAATAAGACAGGACTAGCTCATCAGTGTATTAAATCCCCCAACTGCAGTAGCTAACTTCCGGATAGATATGTGACCCACATTGGTCCAAGGATTCTGTGTAGAGTCCTGCTTCTCTACTAGTTTATACATGGGAGAAGATGGGTCTGAGCTCCTGATGGCTATTTTGTAGCTGTTTTTATGGTCTATCAGACCATAAAGCTGATAAGTTGGAAAGCAGAAACGAGAGATGGAGAGAAACAGGTTTTCAATGACATAATGTGAGCCCTTGGATTATGTGGCACCTGCAATTTTCAGTTGAGTGAGCCAGTAAATTTCCTTTTTGTTATTGTGGTTTTGTTTTTATTTTGCTTTAGCCAATGCATATTGGATTTTCTGTCACTTGCAAATAGAAGCATAACTGACACATCAAACAGAGGTGTTCAGAAGTTGTTCTTACTTTTAGGATGCCATTGAACTGAAGGAAGAACTTTCTGTCTCTGTGTACTAGACCCATCAATTCATTCTGAACTTGGGGCCAACTTTAACCTCCACTGCTAAATTAACAACATCTCTCTGCTGCGTACATAACTGTTTGGCACCCAGGGAACACTCAGTGAAAGATGACTGACAAAAGTTTGTCATTTCCAAAGCTATATGAGAGTTAAGATGAATAGTTAAATTGGATTACTAAATATCATTGATAAAAATGTCTCTTGCAAAGTTAACTGCATTTTTGTCTTTTTCTTTCAAATGTGTAAAAATATTTCACAGATAATAGGTCTCCATTTGAATCCGAAGTTCTTTAAATAAGCTATTAAAAGATTTTAAAGTGCTATGCATCAGAAATTGACATATTATAATTGACTGTACCTCAATTTAAAAAATAATGAATTTTTAAAAAGATGTTAAAGAGTTTAAAATGTTTAGATTTTAAAACACCACTGTTCATAATCATTAAAATGGTACATGATCCAAGGTACAGTATGATAATGAAACCAGTATATGGCAGGGAATTAACCAAAATATGCTTAGATGTAAATGACTAGAAGTAACAATATCCATCACTGAACACCTATGTATGCTGATAGGCTGTGTATGCTTCTTACCACACTTCTGTGCTACATTCTTTACATGCATTATTTTGTTGGATTCTCCTAACAAGCTATAAAGTAGGTACCAAAAACGATCTTTCTGAATGTCAGTTTCATTGTCTGTAGAACAAGGATAGTCCCAAGACCACATAACTAATAAATGTAGAAATCCAAGCAGGCTGACCTCAAAGTCAGAGCTCTTACTCTAAAACTATAACCAATAAATCTATAAAATGTAGGCAAACATTCTGAGTGGCAAATTTTTAAAGGAAAATCTTTCATTTCTTATTTAACCTTAATTCTCTTGTTTTGTCCAAACACAGTCAACCTCTTGGAGTAATACACAAGAATCTATAGGATGCATTTCCATCCCATAAGTGTTTTCCTGTTCTCTTCAATTTTGGGGCATCATTTCATGATACATAATGAATACTAAGTAATGATGTCTCAAAGCAAAAGGGAGTTCATCATAGGTCAAAATAATATGTCATGAGGCCATGGGAAGAGAATGTTACTGAGTCACTCAACTTTTTAAAAACTATTTTAGACTTCTATTGCAGCATGAAGAGCTTTATACACAGATTTTCCAGAAATGATGACAATTTTGCTTAATTTTAGTCTATCTTCCCTTTAGGAAAGTTAACTATAATATAAGCTAGAAAGTGATAAGTAATGTAAGAGAGGACTGCACACAGATGTGAGAAATTAATCAGTGTACGCTGACATGGGAATTGAGCCCTAACATTTCTTTTAGGAAAGTAAAAGTTTATTTTTAAAAATCATTGATCTCCATGCATGTCAGGACGTTCCACACCGAGATGGTAGGGAAACCTCTGGTTTCTCCCCATGGGTGCTTCTCTCGGTGTGCGCCGCTAGGGCGTTGTCCCATCGATCCCAGGGGCACAGCGGCTGCCAGGAGTGAGTTATCCATCAGCCCCAGCTTCTGGTGGCAGTACCTTCCAATAGTTATTCCCAAGGAGTTTTATCCAGGATGGCAGAAGTTTTCATCCTTCTTGCCTTCACCTGAATCACTATGTCTAAACAGTGGTCGGCCCGGAGTAGGCATTCAATAAATAGTTTTTGAATAAATTAAATAAAGACTTAGATCTTAGCAACTGCTATGACTCCATTTGGCAGCAACCACTAATGAAAACTGCCTTCAGCATCTGCTTGCCTTAACCACTCTAAAGCTTAGGTATTTCTTGCCTCTAAGACAGCTGGATGGCTCAAAGGTAATTTCTGAGCATATTTCTATTGAACAGTTCAAGAAATAACCCCTGCTGGGTGAGATCCTACACAGCTCTATCAAACATAGCTCTTTGGAATGGATCCAAAGCTCTGTGGAATTGTAATCTGAGCACAAATCCAAAGACCATCACAAAGTCACATGGCTACCTGTTAGTTTCTCATTCCTGTGTGCCAACTCACAGCATGGGTCCCTCGACTCTCTAAGGAAACTCTTTTGGTGGCTGAAGTTATCGATAATTCAGTTCATCAAATATGTACTGAGGGCCTTCTAGAAGGAAACATTCTTCCAGATATTTAATGTATGGCTCATAAATTTCTCCTAAAGACTTCAAACTCAGCTAAATGTGGGAATTAGCCAAAGCTCCAGATTCCCCTTCATGTATGGTTTGATTTCTTAAATTTATGTAGCATTTTGGAGTTCACAAAACACCCTTACCTGTATTTCATAACTGAGAGCTTTTCATCAGCTCTGTGAGGTTGACATAAAATATTTCCATTTTACAGATGGGAAAAACTTAGAATAAGCTCATTGCCTAAGGTCACACCAATGCCTAGACTCCTTAGTACCCAGAAAACAGCAGAACTTGGATTTTACTCAAGTCAAGGGACACTTTCCACTAGCTCTCTCTATCTGCTCTCAGGGACTATAACTTTTTTATTGCTTTATTCAAGGAAGTATTTTTTTTATTTATTTGTGTATTCTACTTTTTAAGCATCTTACCTATTCAAGATACTGGAAACACAATGTGTATAAAGCATCTTTTCTCAAGGCTATTTTCCATTCTGATGGGAAAAATAAAACACATATAAGTAAAACAGGAAGTGAAACATGCCATAAAAGAGATCCAAAAATAAAAGTATATGAGAGAGATCACTTCCAGCTGGGGAAAGAGCAAATAAGATTTTTCTTCAAGTGAGATTTAGAAATATGTGACTAAAACCAAAAAAAATTCCATTTAACGATCTTTGCAAAACATCCCACTATTTTGGTAAGTCACAAACCAAGGAAAAGACGGAAGAAAACTATGACCCATTTAAAGTTCATGACATTCTTCTTGCATCAGAAAAAAAAATGAACATGAAATACATATGCATAAATTCCCACACTGGCAAGTTGTGAGTGCTAAGTTAATAGAGGATCTCCGCCCACCCACCTCCAATGCACTTTCCATTGGAGAAAATTTAGTCTAAACGGATGGAAAATTATAAGCTTCCCAATTTAGCTGACTGAAAAATCTATCAGAGATAAGTCTTAGTCAGTGCTGGCAGAATCATCTTCCTCCTGGGTGAACTGCATATGGTAAGTGTGTTTCATATTCTGTTCATCCAGCTGATTATACATAACACAAAAAAAGTGGCATAGTCATGTACAATACAAATTTGAATCAACTGCAAGCACATCCTTAGTGCCAGTGTAATTGCGGTTGGCTTAGATACCAGGTGGAAACTCATCAACCAATATTGTCCTCTTAGAGATAATGTGTTCACCGAAAGTGTGCTCGCATCCATTAGCCTGGCTTATTTTTCATGTCAATTTCTCTTCCAATTTTAAAGTCTTATACTGGAACCAAGAAGAGACATGATTTTGTTTTCAAGAGGCAATGCTTGTAGCTAATAGCTTTGGCTTCTGTTGTTTTGGGTTTTTGGGGGGTTTTGGGGGTTTTTTTTTTAGTTTCATGTCTCTAAGGACAGTTAGTATTTATTTTCATTCTTCTTTCAATGTGCCATCAAGATAGAAAGGAAAATCATTTATTGGAAAAGTTTTGAAACCTTGAAATTGAAAAACCCGGAACCACTGGAGTGGAGAACTAGGGGAAATCAGAGATTTAAGAGCAGGAGCCCAGATTGAGTGAGGACAGGAAGCTACAGCAGCACAGGTAAATGAGCCACAAAGCATATAAATTTATCTTGTGACAATAACCAAAATGTAGATCATCGCGATACTAAAGGATATTGTAAATAAAGCAGTTATGGCTGCATCTCATAGTTGCAGTGCTTTGTAGTTTGGCACTTTCACAATTCATAATTTTGGACATTTTCTATATGTGCTTTATATTTGAAGCAGATATTTTCATTTTTCAGTTGGAGAAACTAAAGCCCAGAAGGGTTGGTGTTGACCCAAGTCATATGATGAGTTGGTGGAGGAGCAAGGATGTGAATCTTGGGCGTCAGGTTCCCAGCCCCAGTGCCTTTTCACCACCCTACACTCCTGTTGAGTGTTTCCAAAAACTCCAAAAATGAGAGTAGACCCGCCTTCTTTACAAAGCAGTACAACGGAGGTGTGTCTTTCACTCAGCAGAAGGGATCCTGAGCAAGTGAATTAGAACCTGCTGGAACAAATGTGTTCACGTTATTTAAAATCCTTTTTAAAAGGTCAATTAAAGCTACTCAAAAAAGTTAAAAAATTTTTTTAAATTGTTTTAAAAATTGGAAAGTCTTGGAGTCACTGAATAACAAATGGAAAGTTAAAGCTGGATTAGGGACATTTTATGACCAAATTGAGTTAATAAAATAAGATTTTTATTAATAGTTACTAATAATTGAGGACTTATTGTTTACCAGGCACCATACTGAGTTCTTTAAGCACACCACATCCCTGAATCCTCACAATGTGAAGCAGGTACTTATGGGATCGCCATCTTACAGATGAGAAAATAAACAGATGAGCTGAGGAATTTTCCCAAAGCCACAAGCTGAAAAGTGGCAGAGACAAGACTTGAACACAGGAAATCTGAGTCCACAGTCTAAAGTCCCAACCACCATACTGCCTCTAGCAGCTCCTAGTTAGTAAATCCAAACTATGTCGACAACATACAATTGTGTTATTACAATCCTCATTATTCCTAAGAATCTTAAAATAGACATAATACCCACATGCTTTATAAGTGAGAAAAAACAGATTTCAGAAACTAAGTGGGAAAAGAATTTAAAAATCTGAGAAGGAACTTCCATCAAAGTCAAAAAAAAAAAAAAAAAGAGGAACAGGAGAGAGTGAGCTCCCAGGGGCCCGGAAGAGGAGTCTCTCATGAGAGAGGAAGGGAACTCTGGCGTGAAAACGAACCATGTAACAAGTACAGTGAGACATTTAAGTGCCTGTGTCCCATAGCAGTTGGTCAGTGACTTGGCAGGAGTTGTCTCACCCAAGCCATTTTGGGGAGGGGACAGAAATCAAATTTCAGTGGGCTGGTGAACGAAGTGAGGTGAGGAAGTGTCAAACACAGCGGAAAGGAAAGACAAGAGGGCTGTCACCTGAGAGGCTAAGCGGTCACTCCTGACATAAAGGTCGCTGAGCATGTTTACATGGGGACTGCAAAGGCTCTCCACGAAGGGAGAGATTTAAGATACAAGAAGGGGTTCGAGGTATTCAAAGGAACTAAATTCTGAGGTGGGGGAGGAAAGATGGACTTCACAGCACTTGGGTGGGGGGGATTTGCCTCAGACAGGGAGCGGGCCAGCCATTTCAAGATGTCTACGATGTCAAGAGGGGAATTGAAAAAGTGGGAAAAACATGAAAAATGCTAAACCGTTCCTTTATTTTGAGAGGTGAAGAGGAGGAGAGATGAGCGGTGGAGGGCCATCTGAGCATGCAAGGTCATGGGAAGACTTGGAGTTCAAAGGATGAGAAATCGTCTATCAACAAAAAGCAGATCAAAGCCTAATTTCAAAGCTTTGGGCCTGTGGAACAGGACCGGTGACAGTTCATCATTTGGGGAAGCACGGCATGTGAACATTTCCCTCTCCCACAGAACACTCATGCATTTTGGAAAATAAATTTATGAATCTTCACCATGTTATTTTAGGACAGGCAAAATTATTGTGAATCCTTATATGGAACTGCACCTACCATGAAATTTTAATCGTTTTTTCCAAATTAATTTTCTTTCTCACGTGCCCTCCCAGCTTCTGTGTCTATTCCTCCTTCTCATCAAGCCCTGCCTCCCAGGCAGTCCAGGAAGGCCTCCTGGTACCCTCTGTGGCCGCTCCCAGTGGGCCCGCCCTGGACCATCCATGTCAGGACTGACTGCTCTCCTCAGTTCTCGGGCTGAGAGCCCTCACTGCAGACCAGCAGCCTAACCTCCCCAGAGACACTGAGTCAGGATCTGCATTCTGCCAAGATCCCCAGGCCAGTTGCATGCACATCAGAGTCCAGAAAGCACTGATTTAGACTTCTCTTCACAGTCTGTCTTAACTTTCATGAAGTGTCCTTGTTTCTATCACTTCCAATTTCCAGTGTAAAATTCCAAAAGCAAAGGGACCATTTCTCATTCATAGTCCCTGCAGCATATTTGCCACTGGAATATCGTTCCAAGCTTTCTTAGCTCGGTGTAGGCAATTCTTCAATTCATTTGTAGGTTCATCTTCTGCCATAACAACCCTCTCAACCCGAACTTCTTAACCAAGAAGTCCTTGAGAAGGCCTACAAGTGCAAGTCACAGTCATACACCTCCTCCCAAAGCGAGCCATGTGCTGTCATGCCATGACCTTTGTCATGCTGCTCTTTTGATCCCTCCCAATTCCTTCTATCTCGAACTACTAAGCATCGTAAAGGTCTATTGTCACCTGTCTTAGAAAGCCTTGTCCAACCACCTAAGGTGCAGGTCTGCTCTCCCCTCCACCATTATTTCTCTTTGTTAGAGTTCCATTAGGTCAGATGTTAACACTGTGGTATATATTTCTTTATTTACTTCACCAAATAAGATATTAACTTCATGAGGGCAGAAACTATATTTTCATTCATCTTATATCCTTAGCATGTAGTCAACGCAGAGTTAGAGTGGATATGTAGACATAGGTATGGATATGGATATTGACATAGATATCAATACACTTACTTTATTTTTTTTCCTTAGTTTTATAAGGGGGAGGTAATTGGGTTTATTTATTTATATTCAGAGGAGGTGCTGGGGATGGAACCCAGGACCTCGTGCCTGCTAAGCATGTGCTCTACCACTTGAGTTATACCTTCCCCTGGATATACTTAGATTACTTTTATATTGCATTTTTAGTTTATTTAGGTGTATTAGAGTTTATAGATACAATAGTAGTTTAGGCTCATTTTACATGTTTAGTATTTGTATTTACTTTGCATACATCTATTTTAGATATGTACACATCTAATTTATCCATATGATTCACAAATACATTTGGCTTGTATTTGTGTGTTTGTATATGTGTGTCTTCAGGATGTGTGGATTAGCTGAATTTCTCAGCAGGAAATAGGAGAAAAATATTCTGAGAATATACTGAAGATGGGGGTGTTGGGGAAAACGTTTCATTCCCACAGCCCCCAAAATGACCAATATAACTGCAGAAATCCCATGAGCTTATGAGATGTGTTTTTCGCCACAGCCTCAGATGCTAAATAGTTACCCGTAGATGTAACTCATCTAACTAAGTTGTCAAAACTAGACTTGCAATCATTTTCCTTCAGGCTCCATGTGACTTCAGGCTCTTCCAATTCCTATTTGAACCACTTATGATGCAAAATTCTTCCTTTAGTAGTTTCAACAAGCAATCAATCAATCAATTTTCATAGAAAGTCCAAAATGTACAAGAGCAGAGTCATAGAAGGAGGGGTCCTTGTCCCCAGGGATGTTAGAAGGAGAGAATTTATGCCCCTCCTGTATTCCAGGCATTATTCTAGACATTTCACATGCATTTTCACTGTTATCCTCATGACTTTAAAAGGTAACTGTAATGTTATTATCCTCCAAGGATGAGTTTGAGTTATGTATTCATAAAGTATTATTTAATAGAAAGGGTTGCATCTTGAAATCACTGGGAATAAAAATGCTCATTTCATCATTCATCTTTCAAAAGGAAAAACAATGCCCATCTTACTTTAAACAGTCTAACAATTTTAACGCATTCTCTGAGGCAACTTCCCACACCACCACCACCACTGACACAATGTTGCTTTAAGAGTTAAATGTGGTGAAAAACTTACTGGGAAGCTTTTTTTTTTTTTTTAAATAAGTATTGGTTTTCTTTCCCTTTCCTCCAAGTCAGCAAAATCCCAATAGATAACTACCCAAATCAATCCTAGAGTTTTATATAACTATTACAGATTGTTATTCAGAAAGAATAATTTAAAAGCATCCAGCTCTATCTGCAAATTTTCACACTAAATGTATAAAAGTGGGCAATTTTGCAGCAAATAGAGACTCTTTAGTAAACTGGAAATTTCCAATTTGACACCACCCAGTCAGTCCCAGGTTCAGTGTATCAAAATCTATTTTGAATGTGGTCATTAATGCGCTCTCGAATTATGAGTTTCTCTTAACATTAATTTCAAATATGGTTTTCTGTTCTCTTAAAGGTAATGCTTAATAGATCCTTTTCATCACATGATAAATTCTGTGAGATTGTCCTGATCATTTTCCACAATGCAGATTATTCTTAAAATACAATTCAGTGGTGGCCACAAGTGAAGTACCACTATATAGACCTGCAGCTCCTCCTGAACAAACCTATCCCAGGCCCTTTACTGTTACTGCTTTACTACAGTGTGACTGGCTTGTATCATTTAGTTTCAGTCCTTTCCTGACTGGTGAAATTGACTCCAAGTTTGGGATTCATAATTTAAGGAAACAGTAAATATTTATTTTTTCAGTAAAAAATATAAATATTATAAAGGATCCTTATTTTTTGTTGTTTTTGGATTTATATTTTTTTTTATTGAGATATAGTCAGTTTACAACGTTGTGTCAATTTCTGGTGTGCAGCACAATGCTTCAGTCATACATGAACATACATATATTCATTTTCATATTCTGTTTCACCATAAGTTACTACACGATTGGATCCTTAGTTTCAAATTCACTACTTTCTCTCCACATGTCCACACTTGCTATATTTTCATTGAATGCGTGACTTTGCACTATAATCTAATTATTAAAATCAGCCCTAATAATGGAATCCCTGCTTGACTGTGATGAATTAAATCGAGACATAGTCCAAACCTTTTTTATATTTTAAGTTCTTTTCCGAAAGGTTATTTTGTATGAGTGCCTTTTTTAATAGAATGGATACAGATTCCTTCTCTAGTTATTTGTTTTCAGCTACAATCGAGCATGCAGTAGGCCTTGCGCACAACACCCCTCATTCTGTGCTTCCTTTTTGTCCACGCTTCTTACAAATGTGTTTGCCTTATTTAAACCTAACATCCTCTCAGTAAGTGAGAGATCTTGGTAATTTTTATACAGATTCATTCATTCTTTATCAGCTTTGGACCAATTCTTAAGCTCAGATGTTTGTGCCTAGATCACAGATAAATTTAGCTTGAGAACATGATGCACATTTCTGAAGAGATAACATACTCATGAAAAAAGTGAAATGATAATGTGGTAAATTGAACAGAATCATTTTTTATTTTATTCTTTTTATTTTATTCTTATTTATTTGTTTGTTTCATTTAATCTCTTTTTTATTTTATTCACCTAGAGTTAGTAATCTTATTTATAAATAACAGGGAAACAAAACCCATCATGGGGTGGGAGGTGTTGAGCAGTAAAACACACTTTCTGCATCTCTCAAGTTTTCCTTCCTTTTCCCCATTCCCCTTTCTTCTAGCAACCGCAGCTCCTCCTGCGCTGAGTTCACAAGGGTAGGCAGAGGAGCTCTGACCACATCCAGGAAAGTAACAGTCTCATGGCCCAGGGAATTTCAAGCAACAGGCCTTCTCTTCTCCCTGCTTCATTTGACTGGCCTTCATGCACCTGCTGCCCAGAGTCTGCCCCTTTCCACCTCCTCCTCTGTGGTCATCCTTAGAGAAGCGCTGGTTAGGGAACCTGACTGGTCAAGGAGGCCCTTGTTCTCCCTGGATAGTTCATTTTCCCTGGGGCCCTTTCACCTGGCTCAAAAGTCAGACGCAGCAACCACACACATTTTATGTCTCACATACCTTTTTTTTTGGAAATCCATACATTCCATAAGCTACATAACACCCTATAAAATGTTAGCAGCAGCTTCATGGTTCTTAACCCAAGCAAAGATTCTCTCACAAATCAAAAAATCATTCCACTGTCTTAATTGGATAATACTTAGGAGGAAATGCTAATGAGGTTAGTTTCTCTCAGGGGATTGCATGTTTTTGCAAGTGAAAACGAATGAATGATGACGTCAAAGCTTTTACTCAGAGCAACGAGAAATCTGATGGGGAGCGTACATTCTAACCCCTGGGGAAAATAAGAACTAATGAGAAACACTATTTTGGCTGCACTGGGCTCCATGAGGGGTGTAATACCAAAATGTTCCTGAGAAACGCAACTTTGCAGCCTCAGTAATTTTAGAGGTAACAATTTTCCTATTATTTTCTAGAGAGAAGGGGTTTATCCTACATGTATTTTAAAGTTACCTTTGAGCCTTTGTTTACTATAACCAATTCAAATACACCAAGAGACGAGGGAGGAGGCCTTCTTACTGTTAAATTATGTTCTTCCAAAATCAACCTGGCTTAACAGACTCCCGAAAACTTCTAAATATTGTCATAAATCAGTGGGTCTTGGACTTCAGCATGCATTTAAATCACCTGGAGGGCTTTTTAAAACAGAGCTGTGGGCCCTACCCCCAGAGTTTCTGATTCACTAGGACGGGATGAGGCCTGAGAATTTATAGCCCTAACAAGTGCCCAGCTAATACTGATGCTGCTCTTCCAGGGACCACAATTTGAGAATTATAAGAGGCAATAAATAATAGGCTACTGTGTTTAAGATAACACTGTCTAAAAGTGATAATTTTGTGATAAGAGGCTAACAGTTAGTGAAAAGAAATAGCCCCTATGATGCCCTGAAACAGTAATAAAAATTTGTATTAGTTAAAAAAAAAAATCAGTTCTTTAAAAATACAAGCTGATGTCAGGAGTCCTATAACCGACCAGCTGAGGGGATGGTGGTGAAATGCATGGTACTATCGCTAAGTACCAAGCCAGCTTTCATCGTCCCTGACCTATGACCTAAGCTAGGTCACGAGCTGCACATTGGAAGGACCCTCAGAGGGTAACTAGCCAAAGGTCAGCGGTGCCATTTATGGAGGAAAGAATATCTAAACAGGAAAGGCTGGGAGTGCAAACCGAAGGGGTCAGGGGAGAAGGGCTATGAGAGAATGAGGCTTTGGAAAGGCAAACCAAAGTCTCACTATGGTCTGTTGTCATGAAAATTTATTACCGTAGGCAAGTTCACATGCCTGCCGCACCATGAGGCCAAACTGAGACATGAGTTTGGAGCAGAGAAAGGTTTATTGCAGGGCCAAGCAAAGGTTGGGGTGGCTCATGCCTAACAAGACCCCAAACTCCACTAACGGTTTCAGCAAAGCATGTTTAAAGGCCAGGTGAGGGAGAAGGGGTCAGCGGGGTATGTGATCAGCTGGTGCACGATCCTCTGATTGGTTGCTGTGGAGGTAACCAGGCAGTCAACACTATCAACCCCTAGGGGCCAGAAGGTCTGGGGGCTTCGCACTCTCCATCATCAAGTAGTTAATTTCTTCCCTTTGGTGGTGGCTTTAAGCATCTGAAAAACTCAGGAACTATAAATGAGATACTATTATCTGGGTCCTTCAGAGAGGAGCTGCAGCAGAGGATATGGGGAGGGGTCTGACTCTGGAAGTCCCCACATGGTCCTGCTTGGTTACAAATTTGCCTTGTCTGCTAAGACAGTCTATTCCAAACTGTAAGAGCAGGTCTTGGCCTGATACAGAAAGTAACCTTTCCAGTCTTTTCTCTGTGACCATTGTCTTTTCCCTTCCCTTCTACTTTCTAACAGTGGATTCTTTCTGTTGGTGTTTTTAATTAAACAAGACCACCATCGGGGCCACATAAAAGTGATACATTTCATATGGTTTCATTTAAGGACAATTCATGTTATAACATTTCTGGAGGGCAATTTGGCTGCATGAATCAAAAACTTTCTAAAAAGTATATTCTTTCAGACCCAGTAAATCCATTTCTTGAAATTTATGCTGAGGGAAATCAACACGAATGTATCTTCAAATGTTTAGCAACGTGGAAATCCATTCATCAGAGCAGTGTTTATTTTTAAAACACTGAAAAAAACCCTAAATGTCTAATAATATAATCTTTTTAAATCTGTGGAACTTTAATATAAGCCATTTGAATATTGTAAAAGAATTTCTAATTGGCATTGAAAGATATTCAAGATATAGTATTACATTTTAAAAAACAAGTCCAAACAGTATGTTCTAAATTATTATTTTGGAAAAATGTGTATGTGAATATGTGAAAGATCATGAGTAAACACCAAAATATGAACCTACAATCTCACTCTCTAGAAACTAATTATTTCTTTTTCACTTGTCCAGATTTTTTTACAATAATTCGTGTTTTGTGATAAAAAAAATAACACTTTAATAATTTTAATATTTCAAAATAGTTATGAAGATAATGAAGACATTTGAGAACTTCATAAAAGTTATTCACATATAAATAAATTGTTTGGGCCAGTTAAAGGATGGTAAAATCTCATTCAGTTCACAAACCACAAGAAGAAAATCATCTGAGTGCATCAGGGGAAAGAGTCAGCAAAAAAATTAATTCCTTTTCACAAACAGAAACTTACTTTTCCATTAAGTGTTCTAGGGGAAATAGAAACTGATCAGTCTTTAGAGAGAGTCGCATCACTTACTGAAAGAAGCTCCTCAGCTGTTAGGGGGCTACTGGATATAACACATTTTTACTAAAAATATATAAGCAAGAGGTGTGTGGGACTTTGTTCGTTTTTATTTGGTGTCAAGTAGGTAATGTTTCCATTCATGAAAAGGTAAATATTCCAATGCATTCATTAAAGGAAACAAATTTAATTTCCTTTAGTTAACTGTGTCTTAAAATGTTCTGCATCCAGGTCTGGCTAGCACAGTTGTTCACAGCATGGAAGCTACAACCTGCTCAGCAATACAGAGGTATTTCTGAACAGCGGCTCCTTTTCCTTCGTGCTAAAGCATCGGGGCTAGCCTGCCGCACCAGCCAGTACCCGTGCCAACATCTCAAAGAGCTTCAAATGCCAGTGGTGGATGCTTCTTGATTAAAGACTGCCTCCGGGCTGGATCCTACCACCTGAGTTCTAGTTTCAAATTTTCCACGAACTGCTGTGTGGCTGTGGTTTAATTACTCAAACAATCCTAGATTCTCAAATACCTCAGCTATAATTGTTTATAAAAGATGATTCAAAAATCAATCCAAAAAAGATAATGTCTAAAGTGTAAGTTTGTTCCTGGTCCTAGCATTTTTATTCTAGGCACTCCTTGCTTGTTGAGTCTTCTCTTTGCACAAGTCTCCAAGACTTGAAACAATTATACAAACAATTCACAGTATTCTAGTGGACCCTTTTTAAAAATATAAACTGGAAACAATTATAAAGCTATTTATAAAGACTCACTATTAGAAATGGAATTTTCTCTTTGTTCTGAAGTAAGTAATGAAAGACGACTTCCTATTGAGAAATCAAAACTAAGTGAACTGCTAGAGAACTGCCTGCAAACATAATTGACAACTTTTCGTCTATTTTTAAAGTTCATTAATGACTTGTTTTGAATATTTGATTATAGACTGTATTTAATTTTGGTTTGCATGTGATTACATTTAATTTTCACTTTTGAGTGCTCAAATGAATTTATATCCTTGACTTGATTTAAAAAAATAAAAATAAAAAAGATACAATTTCCCAAAGTTTCTGGGTCCTTGCTTAGCTATTACCTTGAGTGGTTGATATCAGTACTAAGCAAGTACTTGTGAAGCTCTTTCGAGTTTTCACAATCCATTCACATAATTTATTATTGTAAGCATCAAATCAGATAACATTACACAGACAAAACACAATTATTCTTGTTTTTCAAGTAGAGAAATGGAAAAAAAAAACTAACATAGTTTAGACCTCAGTCACTGAGATTTAAATTTTTAAATAAAAATTCTCATTTAAACATCACAATGACTAGAATCTATAATTATTTTCTAGATGAGGAAACAAAAGCTCAAGAATTTTTAAAAGTTGTTCAGGACCAAATAATAAATAATAGTGGGTTTGGGTAAATAATTGGTTAAATATGTAAAAACATCTACATTTTATGACTCTTCATTTATTGAGGGATTTCTAAATTACAAGGTAAAAAGTATTATAACTCCCCTTTCTACATGTTTGGAAGTTTTCCACTTAATATCCTGAAAAACAAACATTCTTATCTTCAAAGTAATTCAACTATACTTTTGTACCTTACAAACTAAGGAGTCTTAAATCACTATGGAAATAATCACTTAGCCAACATGAAAAATTACAATATGCAAAGCACCATATATTTGCCTACATATGAATGAAACGAGTCTCCAAAAGTCAGTTTTGCTAAGCAGATTAATTTTTCCCTCTAACCCTTCATAGCCTTTATTCATTTACCCATCTTTCCATCCATCCATCTATTCCTCCCTCCCTCCCTCCCTCTCCATTCAGGCAGTGGGACTCCCTGCCTCCTAGAGGCTCACCCTAGTGGCAGAGACTCAGAAAAAAGTAACATAATTTGAAAAACTGATATTATGAAATGGGAACAAAGAGCTTAGGGCCTAAAAGAGAAAGCAGAGACTACAAACATGTATTTCTAACGTACCTTTGCCACTCTTTGCCACTTTTGAATTTGACATTTGAAGTCTAAAATTCTTCACAAAAGCACCAATATTCCCATGGTGAAGTTTAGTTAGACAAAGCAACAACTTTTTGTGTTTTCCACAAGTGGACTTAACATAATGTAAAAATGTTATATATAGATACAGAAAAATAAATAGAATTGATATTTTAAAATAACACACTCAAACAAAATGTGTTCAAATAGGAAACTTCTAGTGATGCAATTTTCCACAGCCAGTAATAGGACCAGGATCCAAGAATGTAATGTTTGCCACAAAAAGGAAAACAAAATGCACTATCATTATTGTTTTTGGATAAGAAACATCATAAAGAAGAAAAAAGACGTTGTGGCCATTACTATTTCCAATTTTATATTCTTATAGTGCATTAGAGCTGGAAAGAACTTGGGTGACACCATTCTCCTGCACTAACTCGTTCTCTAACAAAAGGTAGGGACCTGGGAGCAGCAAAGGAGCACAGAGTTCCACCTGAGATGGATTAAGTCGCAATGCTGGGTGGGGGAGATATCAGTGCATCGTTGGGAGGGAATTTTAGAGAGAGCTCAGATCTAGGTAATGTTTGATGGCTGGAGTTAGTGTGACTCCTATGAGAGAAAAACTGAATGCCAAGAAGACTCTGTATCCATTATTATACTGCCTACACTAATGTAAGCTCCTTGGGGAATCTGCCCAGGCTCTTCCAGTCACCGGGAAGTCTGCATTCCCCGTTACCTCTTCCCCTTAAGGGACAGCTCAAGTATCGGCACCAGCAAAGAGCTTCTCCAGCCATCTCTGCTCACACTGACTTTTGTCTTTAGTAGTCAAGGTGGTGTTATGGTGAAGACACAGCTGCCTGTGTTCACATCTGGATCCGCCACTGAGTTGCATGAGCTCAGGCAAGTATAGACTCCATCTGCTTTTATAGGGGAATCCATGTATGCACAGTTCAACTAATCAGTACTCTCCACATTGCTTCATACGTTAGTTTTGTCCCATTACCTAAATGAGATTTTTTGCGTCTGACAAAATTCTGGAGTAGATGATGAATCTTATTGAATGCTCTTGAAAAATCCACATGTCAATTAAGATTTGAGGTTTGGAAGGTGTTCCTATATAACAAGTCATCTCTAGTTTTAGGCACTTGAGTATGATTTCCAAGATTTCTTTTGGCTCCACAAGCCTTTCAGTTCTCTGACAAGAAATCAAGGCCCAGAGGGGTAAAGTGGTAAAAATCAAGGACAAACAGCTGGTTATGTACAGGATCAGTTGAGTCTGACTTTTATTTTTGTATTCTTTCTCTTCTATCATATTCGTAAGGAAAGGTAAGAGTTGTTTGAATGGTTAAGTACAGGCCTGCTTGTGAATTGCTTCTTAAAAACCTTTGAAGTACTATATTCCAAAATCAGAACTGCATCAGATATTCTTAGAAGTCAAAGGGGGAGATCTATGAATAAAATTCATCTATCAATAAGATGGTTGGGACCACTGTATCCCAGGTATGATGGAGGTGGTGATAAGCAAGACCCACGGTGGCCATATCCATGCAGCTTATTAACGAGCTGCAGTCACCGTCAAGTGCTAAGTCTTTCCTGAACAGAGTATTTAGTCACCACGTTTCTTTACCCCATTCTAGGAGGCATAAACATTCATGGTTTCCAGTACCAAGTAGGAGATACTGTATCGTGATACTGCCAAAGATGAGAACGGGGATCAAATCTTATTGAGGGAGTTCTCAGAGGAAAAGAAGCCAAAATTGAACCTAAATTCAGCCTCTGGTTTTAGTTCTAAGACTAATAAGAGGGAAATGGTGATACAGGAGCCAGTGGAGGTATCACAGCCAGAGGAGAGTTCAAATCCTCTAGAGGTGACTATCGGACAGACCTCCCAGACCAACCGTCAGCAGGGCAAGGCCTTAAAGGTGGATAGAACTTGTACAACTAGAGGAGGTGGAAGGACATTCCAACCAGTGGGAAGAGTATCAAACCAGGCCAGTCACCTTGCCAGCCAAGTTTAAAGTCGCCATCAGAGAAGCGGATGGTTCAAGTGGAAATCTTTAGGATTACTCAGCTGCAGGAATTCTGGTTGTCTTAAAACAGTTGCTCTGACTCTGATGTGAGTCAGCATCGCCTAGGCTCTCTCAAGTACACTAAGGTCTCAGTCTGTTTTTAATGTTTTCCTATGTAATTCTGATACAAGCAAAATATTGAGAACAACCGCCTCTCAACAGCGAAGCCAATTTTTTTTCAAAGCGTAGTTCATGACCTGCAGTGCCACCACATAGAAGCTGGTTATAAGTGCAGGGGAATGAGACTCACCGCCCCCAACCTGGGATCTACTGAAGGAAAACCTGTGCGTTAAAGAGATTCTCATACGATTCATATGAACATCTAAGAAAAACTAATCCAAACCAGTGACTCAACCCAGTTTCACGTTAGACTCACACCAGGAACTTTAAAAATTACTGATACCAGGATCTCACCCTCAGATTCTTAATTTGTGAGGCTGTGGCCTGGATGTGAAGGTGTTAGAGGCTTCCTGGCAGATTCTAACCGGCAGTAAAATTGGCGAATCACTGCTCGAAGCAATGTCCAGGTGTTCCTGATTCTTTGCAAGTGTACTAATGTAATACAGGGTCCTTGATAGGGTTTTTTTTTTAATTAGTCCCATAAAGTAAAAAGAAATCTAACGGAAGAAATTTCAATTAACTTATAAAATATTAGAATAAATTAATCTTTTCCCTAACTTACTTCATTTTACATACATGTACACATGCTTAATTTATTACATAAGGAAGCAATAGAATTTAACCATGTATCATATATGTAAGCTCTTCAAGTCACAGATGTGTCCAGATCCAAAATTTAGCATTTAGTTGCAAAAGTTTCTTTTGCTTAATCAGTTGGGGAAACACCTGATTTTAGAAGGACTCCCCTAATCAATAAGGTCCTGACATTTAAAAGAGAGTATTTTGAACCTTAGGGATCAATGATACATTAGACTACGTAGACCACATCTAAACTATCATAAAACTGGAACTAGCATATATAATTTAATTTGATTTTACAATTAAAGACTCATCTAATGATACTATATATTTAAAAAATCATAAAATTAATAACTTTTCGTAGCTTTTAAATAGACATAAAAAGAAAAGACCAAAAAAGCCTTGGTGCAAGAAAATTGTATGAGTGAAATTAAATTTAATCTATGGGTGTAATATTCTATTTCCATCTTCTGTAAATTAATCACCTATGACCAGTAATATTTAAGATTATATTGCCATCTGCTGGTGGATAATTTAGGATTCTCCTATAATGATGTAATACTTATATTGGTTTAAGTAAACGACTTTTTGCTATTGTTTTCAGCGAATATATGTTCCATATTAAAATTTAAAACTTCATAAGAGAAAATCTTTCAACCATCATATAAACCTGGAACATAGTTAAGGCAGATTACAAAATATTCTTTGGGGAAATGCACAACCTGAGACTCTGTAAGGAGTAATGATGTACGTGCCAGGTTCGGTCTAAGACCGCAGGATGGAATGCGCCTGCGCGGGCGGCGCCCGGGACACTCTGAGCCGGGGTGACGCTGTGACGCTGAGCACGTTTATGCGCCGCAGGTACCCAGCTGGCCAGAGACCGGATTCCCACAGCAGGCACGTGAGGCGCCCTGGGCACCCTGGGGCTGGTGTGGGCCACCGCTGGCGGCTGATTCTGGACTGAGTGTCCTACATCAGCGGCAAGTTAAAGAACGATTAATTAAATCAGCCCCCCTGAAATCTGGTAGTAGGTGGTGCTGCCTTCTTCCATCTGCATCTGGAAGAGCCCAGGCTCTCTGCATGGACCTTGAGGAAACCTACAGCACGACTTGGATTTTCAGTGGTTTTGAAAATAGCTTTGGTGTGTGAATGTGCACAGCATTAAACCTCGCTCTGAAATCGGGAGAGAAAAAATAGACTGCAGGATTTTAACTATGCCACTAAAGCCAAGGTTAGGTTATCAGCAACCAGGAATAGAGATATATTCGTTGGCAAAAGCACTGAAGCAGAGAAAGCAGACAAGTTCAGGATTCTTGGGAATCATGAAAGTGCAATGTTCACATAATTACAACTGGCGGCAAAACAGAAAGAAAGAGAGAAAAGGTACGGGATTACACATGTGATACTCCTATACTAGGAGGAAAGTCAGGACTTGTATTAAAAAATGTAGGTTATTCTACCCTTCTGGATATGGTTGGACTTCTCTTCCTAAGGAGAAAACTACATGGAACCCCTTCCAGTCCACTGTGGCTCTGGTGAAGAGCGATCTAATGCTTAAAACGAGAAAGGTTTGAGAATGTGCTGTGACTTTCTTCTCTGCAGAGACCTCAGGGTTCCTCCAGCTCCCTCCCTTACACGCAGGGGAAGGAGAACCTTAGCCAAGGCTTCAGGCTCAGCGCAGGGATGCTGGGGCTCTGGCTGGGTGCTGGCCCTTCCGCTCCAGAAGGTGGCTCCCTGCATATGGGATGCTGGGCCTTCTCTCTCCCTGCACTGCATCACGAGAACACTGTACCTTCTATGCCTTCTCCTTTCCAACAAAAAAAAAAAAAAAAAAAAAAGGATGTGGAACCCAAAGAAGGGGCTGACATGTGCCTCAACTTCCAAAAAGCGCTTTGCTTTTTGCAAAAAATAAATACAAAATTTATTAAAACACCCACAATATTTTAAAGATACCAGGAGTAACACAGTTCCCAAACCCAGTTGTTTGTGTAAATTATAATAAAATACAAATCAAAAAAGGATATATACTTGCAATTTCTAGGTACCCTAAATTAAATTTGCTGAAACACTGGGGGAGAAGGAAGGGAAGGAGGGTAGTTCAGTAGGCAAACCAATAAAGTGGGAGAAAAAATATTAACAAACAAGTAAAAAGTATACAAAATAAAATTATCAGCATAAATTTACTGTACTAAGAACATCTGTAGTTCAGTAATACACATCCTATTGCCTTGGGATGTTTTGCCTTAGATCTTCACTTATCTCTTTCACAAGGCACTTCCAGCATTGCTAGTGGCACAGAGACATCTACATGGACGATATCACATACTGAATGCGTCCACTATAACTTTATGAATAACTTATCATCCTTAGAAATGAAACACGGGCAGCTGCTAGTGTTTATGGCCAGTTTTTACTCCAGTATTTTTCAGTGTAGTCTGATGCAAGTCACTTAATTTCTGTTTTCTCATATATAAAATTGAAGTGTTAACCATACCAAGAAGGGCAACTAGGTTTCAATGTGATGGTTAATTTTATGTGTCAGTTTGACTCGGGCTTAGTACCCAGATACCTGGTCAAATGTCATTCTCGATATTTGTGTGAAGATATTTTTTAGATGACATTAGCATTTAAATTATTAAAACATTTTGGGGAAAGCAGATTACCCTCCAGAATGTAGGAGGGCCTCATCCAATCAGTTGATGGTCTCATAAAAAGAGAGAGAGAGATCTACTAATGGGTCTTTTTCTCTGGGGAACCCTGACTAATACACATGATAATGCATTTATGTCAGCTAAAGTTATAAAGAATGTTCATTTATAGGTTAAAATAAGACATCCCTAACACTTTTTCCCCATCAAGGTAACTGACAAAGCCAAATTGGTCATCAGAAAGGGAGATCGATGGTTTTGAAGAGTAAAATATTCTTGGCACTTGATGTTATGCTGAGATTATTTTGCTATATAGTACTCATTTGCCTTTTTTTTTTTTCTTCTTTTAGCTGATCAGCATCTGGGAGGTTATGGCCAATACACCCTAAAAGTCACCTTAAAAGTCATGCCCTGGTAGCCCTGCTATAGTCTCCTCCCCCTGAGTGTGGGCGGGACCTATGACTCACTTTTTCACCAATAGAATATGGCAACGGCGATGGGATGTCACTCTCTTGGTTAGCTTACCTTATGTAAGACTCAGTCATAGCAAATTGGAGAGATTCTCCAGCCAGTCTTAAAGAAGCAAACGGCCATTTGAGATCTGCCTATAGTGAAGGAGGGCCTGAGGGCCTCAGTCCTACAGCCACAAGGACATGAATTCTGCCAACAACCATGAAGGGCTTGGAAGTGGATTCTTCCCTCAACAAGCCTCCAGATGAGGACGCAGGCTGGCTGGCAGCTTGACTGAAGCCTATGAGATCCTGAGCAGAAAACCCAGCTGAGCCATGCCCAGACTCCTACCCACAGAAACCTTGAGAAAATAAACGTGTCTTGTTGTAAGTTACTAAGCTTTAGTAATTTGTTGAACAGCAATAAGAAACAAACACAGAGGCAGTTCTCATTGTTTTAATCTTGCTAGGAGGTAGCGCCCTGCCTCTCCCTACTGAGGCTGAAGGGAGCCAGACATTTCTTCTATGTTCCCCCAACATTGAATTCAGGATTATGATGTTAGGTCTGTTCAACTAGGTGCACTCAGTCCTGGATAAAAGACATGGATATTCACAGGAAACAGTAACAATGATATTAAGAATTACTTGGGGGAAAGGGGATGGGAAGGGATAAATTGGGAGTCTGAGATTTGCAAATATTAGCTACTGTATATAAAATAGATAAACAACAGATTTCTTCTGTAGAGTACAGACAACTATATTCAATATCTTGTAGTAACCTGTAATGGAAAATGAATATATATATATATACATGGAAGACTGAAACATTGTGCTGTACACCAGAAATTAACACATTGTAACTGACTATTCTTCAATTTCAAAACAAGTTTTTTAATTTAAATAATTATTTTTAAAAATTAGGCAGAATTATTTTTTTCTGTTACCTATCGCTTTTGCTATATTCCATTTGTTAGAAGTGAGTCATTAAGTCCAACCACACTAGCGGCGAGGGGATGGCACAAGGGCATGAAAACCAGGGAGCAGGATACCGGGATACATCAGGCGCCATCACGGAGGCCCCAGCTGCAAATGGAGCCACAGCAGGCACTCAGCATTGGTCTCTGCTGCCGGCAGGCTGGACGTTCAGAAGCAGCAGCAGGTCGATCAGCCTTAGGAATTGAAAGCCCACATGACCGACTCGTCCACAGCTCCATATAATGACCCCATAGCCACTTCATTTATGTGCCCATCATGTCGACACCGGGGTGGTCAGTGCAGAGGCTGGCTCATGTCGGTTGACTGAGTCATTCTGTAATTTTGGTTGTTTAGTTTCTCTTCCATGGTATATGCTTCCTGCTGAACATTATCATATGATACAAAAATCTTCGCATTTTGTGTCCACTTCAACATATCCATCCGATTAAAAACAGATAAACAACAAGGACCTACTTACTCTATAACATAGGGAACTATAGTCAATATCTTGCAATAACCTATAATACAAAAGAATCTGAAAAAGAATATATATATATAATGCAATACTGAATCACTTTGCTGTACACCTGACACATTGTGAATCAACCATATTTAAATAAAAAAAGAAAAGAAAAAACATATTTATTCAAATGACTACCCTAGAAGTTCATCTCGAACCTTCCCATCTTTTTCCTTCCAGACGCATGACCAACTGACCAGACTTCTTGAAATTGCCCATAACTTTCCATAGAACATAATCATCATTTGCATATTCCTGCTGCATATAGCGTGTCAATTACATTATGCTTACTTCCCTGAAGCTTTCAATCCCTCCCTTTAGTGTCTACATAATAATTATAGCATTTAGACTTAACTCAGCTTGAGCGACTAATGGGTATGCTTTCTACTCATTCTAATAGTAAAGTTTGCCTCATTACCTGGTGTCCTTGCCAGTCTTAAGTCTTTTACTACAGGAGAGTACTAAAAAGTCAATAAATTCTTTCATATTCAGTTGTGGAATTCAGCCCCATAATCAAGGACCCTCACACTCCAGTCTCAGGCTCACTCTTCCAACTCCTACTGGATACTTCTGCAATGCCTTTGGGATATATTCCTGTTCCTCCCTTATCCAGTCCAGCACCTCTCAAGCTGTATTATTCTGTAATTTAATCATAATAAAACTACTGGCCAGGATAAAGGGTGAAAAGTAGGTCTGACAGGGGCAGGTTGCTTTGCAGCAGAAATGCCAATGAGTTGTCTTTCAACTCAATAAACCACTAGCTCTTAATAGGAAGACATGGGCCATTTTTGCAGATTCAGAAAATTCTGGGAAGCCAAAATGTAAGGGGTGTCTCTCCAAATAGCCCCATCTCAGGTATTAGGGGTCCAGATTCTCTCAACCAGGACCCTAAACTTGATACAACAGATCTGCCTTGATGTGTCTTTTAACCATCTTTCACTCAGACAGTTGGATCCTAGGTTTGGTCATCTTCTTCTGCCCCCGCTGATGTGGGAAATAGATATTTCTTTATTGACAGTTAAATAAGTCTTCTGGCTTTTATACCTAATTTCAATTGTCTGTTCATTGTCTTTTCTGAAGCATAAAGATGTTTAGCAATAGCCCTTCAATTCATCCATTCTTATAGCTTCCATTTCCTCCGTGGCTCTCCTGACACACCGCTCCCCCTAGCGCTCTTCGTTCACATGGTGGAGCATCACAGTCACACGGCGGAAGTCTGCACGTGCTCCTCCCGCCAACAGTGATGGAGTCCTCGTTACCAGCGGGGCAGTGAGTGACCCAGCCCCCAAAACCCCACCTTATCACCTTTTTTTTCAGTCCATACCACTTCTGGTAACAATTGTTGCAGGTTACGTTTTCCAAAAGCTAAGTCTGCGACCGAATTTAGGATGCAAGCCCAACAAATCTTCTAACCAAACAGAAAGGAAGCTCGAGAGTGAGTACTGCTCATCAGACTTGCCCTGCTTCCGGCTGCAAGATCCAGCCTTCTCACCCTGCTCTATTCAGTCACTGGATGTGAGTTTCCCCAACAACGGAGTGACCTTGGGCAAGGAAGGTGACCACAGAGGCAGACCCTGAAGGAGCTAGCAGCTAGAAGCTGTCTGTGTCCTGCACTCTCCCCAGTGGGGCTATAAACCCTTACAAGTGATCTGGGCGGCACATCTCTATGTCTACCACACGGTGGCAGTAGAGGAAGAACTGAGCTGAGAGTATAACAGGAAATTTCATCTGCCCAAACAATTGCAGAATACTGCTACATGAAGTTGGCAGAAATATGGGGAACGTGTCTGAGGCTGGAATGGGAAATGTGAAGCTGCTAGAGCAAGCGAGTTCTAAATTTTACCTTGGACTTTATTTAGCGATATGGATATAATTACCAGATTATGGATTCAACTAGAAAAGCTGAAGTAGCCAGGAGCTGCTTTCTTGCTTCTCAACTAATTGAGAAAATTTGAACTCAGAGGTGGCACTAGCTAGGTTCTGGCTTCTATATTGTAAACATAGAATTTCTTTCAATTAAGGACTTCACAAATAGAAATCCTGAGTGAATTTATAACATATGAATTAGAGGGTCACTACCTATTAATTACATCCTATTAAAGGATGTAGAAGGCATTCTCTCTCCATCGAGACTTAGAAAAGGAACATGTCAATATCTTTGAAGTCCTCAAGTGATGGTTTTCTGTAGATCAGATTGCTGGTGGAAGATGCTGAAAATTAAATAACCTCCCTAATTTCAACGGTAAGAAAGTCATTCTGGCAAAATCAAGTAACACTTCGCCAGAGAACCCTAGAGTCCAAACCATTCTGAATCAGAAAACTCAGCTCCCTTGGATAGAAATTATGCTGTTTTTGGCTCTGCTAATTGTTATTTAAACAGGAGATCACCAGGATCAAAATATATAGGCAGCCCAGTAATGTTTAACTTTATTTGTGTAACAAAAATTCTTGAGAACAGGGGTCTAATTTAAGCCTTTAATGCAGGGAACTGTTGGTCTTCACCAAATTCCTGAACTGTCAGCTCACAAACCAAGAACCCTTCGAATACAGAGGAGACCAGCAGGACCACCACAATTTGTACAGGCAGACAAATTGTGCGTTGCACAACTTTAGAGGACACTATTCACTATTCCAATGATTTTGCAGTATAAGGCAATAAGGTATCTTGAAGACCAGGTTCTGGTTTTCAATCTATCCAAATTCAGTACTGAAAGAGAGGTAAGCCTGATGGCCAATCCTATTTCAACATCATAAGCAGATACAGTAATGCATCTTCCTAGCTCTCTCCAGTGGAAACTGCTGAAATTTTGAAGGTTAAATTACACTGGAGAAAGGAAATACCCAAACCTGTCAGGAGTTACTGGACATTGGCCCTAATCATTAATTGCTGGGAAATCAAAATGCTATTGTGGTCTTCTCATTATAATGGAGACTTACAGGGATCAAAATATAAGTGGGTATTTGACCCAAGACTGCTCTTTTATAAGCTCACTGGGACCCCAAAACACCACATGGTTATTTCCCCAGTTCCTCAATGTTTTATTGAATAGATATCCTTAACACCTTGCAAAACCTGCACAATAATTTAGTAGAAAAAGCCAAATCGAAGCCCATTTAGCTCTCTGACTCTATCAAGAATAAATCAAGAGTAAGACCTCATCCGTGTTATCATCTCTAAAGTCTTGAAGAAATTCAGGGTAAGGATTCATGCCACATTCCTCCTTGGCTTCCCAGTTTGGCCACTGCTGAATGTAGATAATTCTTAGCAAGTGAGAGAGAAATATTTTAAGCTTAATCAGATCAAGACTTCTTTTACCATTCTTGTGCATGAAAACCTGATAGCATCTGACTGCAAACATCTGCTATGCTTTGTCTAAGGGCTTTCTTGACTAAGTCAAATGCCAGGGAGTAGCCACCAACAGTGATTTGTGGGAGCCCTTGGCTGGGATACCTCTGGGAGGATTTCTTCACTGCCTCCCAGAATTTCCCAGAGGGATTAAGACCCAGTTGACCACAGCAGAAGTCTGCTTAAAAACACACCCCATATTGGCTTCCTTTCCGTTCTTGTTTCATTCACATTTCTGCCCTTTTGTTGGTGCTTCCTGAGATTATCTCCCAAATAACCACTTATATTCAAATTCTCATCTCAGGATTTTCTTTTGAGGGAACCCAGTGTAAGAGGAATCTATGTCAGAAACAATGGATTGTAAGTCAGTTCCTTTACAATGAAAGGAAACTGTTTGGAGGGAGAACACTCTGGAAAATCCCAAGATTTAATTTATAAAATCAGTCTATTACAGAAATTCAGTAATACTGACATCAAGGGGAAAAGCATAGTGGGTGAGCCCTCATTACTGATTTGAAGTCTCAGGGCTGTTTTCAGCTTCCAACCCTCCCAGAGCTTGTCACTGCTACCATGGTCCCTGGGCTCTGCAGCATCTAAATCTTGTTCCCAGCTGATCTCAGGTTCTTAGAGGACTGTTCTTTCTGTCACCTTCCCACTTCAGATGGAAATGCACACACCCCAAAGGTTGACTTCTACCAAAATGCTATGTGACCCCTTCTCTTCCCCTTAGTCACATCTGCTTCTCCTCTGCTCAGAGCCACACATCTTATGACACTAGCCCCTCCATAATGGGCATAAATTTCATTAGCCATCACGACCAGCTTTGGGGAAGCTAGATTTTGAAGGTAATCTGAATGTCTAGGACACCCATCTATCCACTTCCTTATGGGGCAAGAAGATGGACATAAGGTATAGACCTTGAGTAACTGATAGAGGGAGCAAAGTTAAGCTGCAACATGGGATGTTAAGAAAAAGGCTCCTGCCACAAGCACACGAAATCTGTGAGGTGCAGCAAAAGCAGTCCTAGGAGGGAAGTGCATAGTGATACAGGCCTTCCTCAGAAAACAAGAACAATCTCAAATAAACAACCTAACCTACCACCTAAAAGGATCAGAAAAGGAAGAGCGAACAAAACCCAAAGTCAGCAGAAGGAAAGAAATAATAACAATCAGGAGGAAATAAACAAAACCAAAATTTAAAAAAAAAAATAGAAAAATCAATCAAATCAAGAGTTGGTTTCTTGAAGGAGTAAACAAAATTAACAAACCTCTGGCCAGGCTCACCAAGAAGAAAAGAGAGAGGGCACAAATAAACAAAATAAGAAAGGAAAATGGAGAAATTACAACTGACAATACAGAAATATGTAAGAAAAGGCTACCGCACTTCATTAGCATTTATTAGCTGAGAAAATTAAATGTTTGCTCTCTGCTCTGCCAGGACTCAGGAGCTTGCTACACTGATATTGAGGGGATATTAAATAACCTTGTCCAACTACAGTGACAGGTTTAGAGGACACCAACATTCAGGGTAAGACTTGAATTCTTGTTTAAAAGCAATAAAGACTCAAGCTCATCTAAGCTAAACGGGCCTTTTATTTTAACGAATGTCTGTGAGCTCTGAAGGGGAGACCAAGAATCTTGTGATAACTGGAATTTCTGCTGCCTGTCTTCAAGCGAAAAACTGAAATCCTAACGTCATTGCAAACGCACGTTCCTAAAGGTCAGACGCCAGCGGTGCGGTTCTATCAAACAGAATGGACTCATTACAAGGAGATCCCCCTGATCTGTCCCTGCCCCTTAATGACGTATTAGGATGCACTCTCCATCACAAACTGATGCTTTAACGTTTTTAATTCTGTTAACCCCACCCCAACTGGTAAAACCACCCTCACACAAGAAGTGAAGACATATTAAGCCTAGGCAAGTATTAGAAAGTGGGAGCTTCTCATTAACCTCAACCTTTCTCTCCAAACTCAGGTTGAATTTCTGTTACCTGAACAAGTTCCTAGGGAGAACATGGGGATGAGGAAGGACACGAGGCTAGGCTGCAAGAGAAAAGGAAAACAAGTGTTCTCCAGCCTGTGATGCAAACCCAGGTCAAACCACCTGCGGACAGGAACCGCTGGACAGGCTGTCAGATCCACTGTGGCTCCACTAGAGGGAGCAGGTGCCAAGTGTGGCTGAGCTCCAGAAAAGATGTTTGTGCTAAATACGTTCTGATGTTCTGAGATTATGGTGGAGGAGGAGCGGGAGCTTGGGTAGAACCAGAGTATTAATAGATTTGTTGACAGCACGGTGGGTGGGAGTTACAGTACAAGAACAAAGAGGGCAGTTCACACAAGGGGGCTGTTCCCTGGGAAGCCAGGAGAATTGCAGCAGAATTCCACTGACACTTCCCATTAGCTTTGGCCACCGAGGAGAAAAATTCATGCAGAATTTGGAACCAGATGTTTCAGGCTTCGCGGAGACTTAGGGCAACTCATCCTTCCTTTCTCAGTTAGCAGAGAATCAGTGTTGAATATAATGGACAACAGTTCCCAGAATGGAATGAATGCAAGGCTTCTGTGAATTGGCTGACATTTATATGACATTTATGCCCAAGCAAGAGCCTGCCTTAACTGTGGCTGATGGTCCAATTCTTCCCAAGTTGTCCTTGTCCTTGCTGGTGACTTGATGTGACTTTTGAGTATATGCTGTGGGCCCTGACATATCACATTTCTAAATTCTCCTAACCATAAATTCTGAAGGTGTGCTCACTAGGATGGAAACCCTCACCAGATAGTTCTAAGCAAGATTTGGAGAATTAAGTGCCTCCCTTCCTCAGGTGGGCAGTTCCTACAGCCATAATTCGTTGTCAGGAACCCTGTTGACGATCCTCAGAATAAGGTGATTTTCTGCCTATGCCCTGTTCACTCAGCCTGGTTCAACAGTGGCTTAATGGAAAGCTTCACCCTGACTTCTAGAAAGAAGTCATCTGGAAGTCCAAGGTCTCTCTGCTCCAAACCAAGCCAAATGGTTTACACTCCCAAAGTAGTAAACCTTGGATATTCAAAGAAGAATCTTCCATCAATGCACCAAACAAATGAAGGATGTATTAAAGTCTACAGAAAGCCCCTTCTCCCACATTTGAGGCCCTTCCCTAGCAAGAAATAAGCATAGTTCCTTCCATTTCAAACAGAGACATTTTTGCTATTGACATAAAATAATCATTTCTAAAGTCAGGCAGATAAAATCCTTGTTTGGAAAAAAACACCTACCTCCAAGCTCTCCTTGGACAGGGGCCTACACTGTTAATTAGGCCCTGAGGACCCACTTAGACACCACCCACCCAAACCAAAAACCATAGCCACTGTAAGACCCTGCCCCATTTCCTCCATACCACTCCCTGTCCTGATGACGTAAAGGAAGCTCGGCCTTTCCTGGTCCTGTGACCCAGACAGCGAGAGATTAAGACCACAGAGGCCCAGTTTGGATAAGTGCCACCCAAGGTAGGTCTCTGCTCCCTAACGGCCTGTGCAACACTGCTACAGCTGGGAACTCTCTTGCTTGAGCAGAAATCTCAAGTCTAGCATAGTACCTGGCACAAAGGATGAGTAAGCCCATCCGAAAAAGGATTCTCCAGATCCTGTGTTGGAGTGGAGGATACACAAAGGCCGTACCCCTGTCCATAGCTGGGGAAGCTGCCTCTCTGCAGAGCCTCAAGCCTGGAGAAAGGCAGAGTGGCCGAGCATCCAGCAGCTGAGCTCATTAACTGTTCAGTCCTTTGTTTTTTAAGTAGATTTGATTGACGGCATGAGACAATGCCATTCATCAGAGGGGACTGGGGATTCTGTCTGGCTGGTTACACAATCTTGTGAATATACTAAAATTCACCAAGCTTATACTTTGAAACAATGACTATTACGGTTTGCAAATTACATCCTAATTCCTAAATAAGCAGTCCCCTTTCCCCCCAAAATTTTCAGTGGTGGAAGGAGGTAAAATTATTGTTAAGTTTACAGATGACTGTGCTGGAAATTTGGTAAACTAAAGTGTTAAAAACAATACCGTTTAAAACAATATTCATTGAGAAAGTTGTTCTGGAAAATGCCCTTTTTCATTATCTGTTCTATAAATACCCCAAGTTTCAGGGAAAAGAATAATATGCAATATATAATTTAAAAGGTGTGACCAGGCGTCAGAGTGTAGATTATATAAGATGGTTATGTTGCAGCTGGACCCGGACAGCTCTATGTTATCTCTGGGAATGCCTGGGATTCTGGCACTGACTCCTAGCCAAGATTAAGGGCAGTGAGCTAATGATTTATGACGTGCTGTTTAAAGTCTGAACTCTCCTGGTGTCAGCCAGGACCAATTTTTAAAATTGATAGCTTATACCTGTGTAACCAGTTGGACAGCCTGGCTTGGCTACGTGACCAAGAAAGACATAAAAGACCAAGATGGAAACTTAAATTCCTCTCCCAGAACAAAGATCTATCAGCATACAGTTCTTGGCAATTCAGTCTGGAGACAAGATACATCCTTGTGCAAATAAGGACACTGAGGAGCTACGCTGGGAAGTTTCTTGTGCTTCGGATGCTTGATTGTTCTCTTTTTCTCCTGCTGTGCTGTATACTTTGCCTTTATTGATCATGGTCTGTGAGGTCTTGTAAGTCTTTCAATTATCCAGTCTAATGTATTCTTTGTACTAGCAATGCATTCCACACCGCAGGTCTTTTATAAAAAGTAAGGGACTATCACTTATATGTTGAATCTAAAAAAAAAAAAAAAAAAAAGACAAATGAACTTATTTACAAAACGGAAACAAACTCACAGACATAGAAAACAAACTTATAGTTACTGGGGCGGGGGGTGGGTGGGAAGGGATAAATTGGGAGTTTGAGATTTGCAGATACTAGCTACTATATATAAAATAGATAAACAATAATTTTCTACTGTATAGTACAGAGAAATATATTCAATATCTTGTAGTAACCTGTAATGAAAAAGAATATGAAAACAAATATATGTATGTGTATGTATGACTGAAACATTATGCTGTAGACCAGAAATTGACACAACATTGTAAGCTGACTAGGCTTCAATCAAAAATAAAACAGAAAAGAAAAAGTAAAGGAAGACAAGCCTTAGAAATTCTATTCCAGTGAGGCTGTCAAAACCCTGTGAACAAATATAAGCAGAGGGCATTCCCATCTCTTGGGGCAGTGCCACCATATCCAGCAGCTGGTCATGAAAAGAGATGTCAAAGAGGACGTTGCCCTTCCCCAGCCTGGAAACTCCAACCTGGTTGCTCAATTCAAACCACCAAAACCGGTACATTCCACAGACAAGGGTACAAGAGCTGTATTTGTGAGAGAGAAGCTTATGCTGCTGAAGTACTTTCTCAGTGAGTCCAAGAGGTAAGGGTCAGGCAGCAACCCTGAATCTGAGACTCTACCAGCCCACCTCACGTCATTTAACACCTAGAACACAGGTCTAAGTCAGAGACTCTCATAACCTCCCAAGCCATGTCAGCAAATTTGTCACAAACATCCTCTGATCATGTCCGGGTTGAAAAAGACATATGGTTAAAATTTACCCGAACAATCCTGGAGCCCAAACATCCAGTTCAGGAGGACAAGATCCCCCAAACCCCCCATACAGGTCACAGTCAGGTCCTCTAGACCCACCAGAGCGTTCCTCACATATTAGCCTATCTCTCTGGCACAGGTGTTCACATTTCTCCAAATACCCACTGATAAACCATCAGGGGCACACGGTTCTCTGTCCTCATGGCTTTGGAGTAAGCTTTAGACGCTTCCCTCTGCTGTTCCTGTGTTCACAGTGTCAAGACAGTACGCAGGGAAAGGCCTGCCTCACTGAATCTGATTACCAGACCCATCCTTTCTGACTGCCATTTAACCGCTTTCATTCATTCTGTCACGATGACCCGACTGCCATCCTCTTCACCCACAGTGTAACCAACGGGCAGCCGGCTTGCTGCCGCCTTAGAGGGTTTCACCCACAGCCTGGGTCTCAGGATACTGGCTTGTATTTGTCATTCACTCCCACGGCGGTGTCCTAGACCTCACCATCTGGGACCACACGGCTCTGAGATCCATGCATTCAGCAGCTGGTTCTTTCCACTTGTTTAGGGGACAGAAGAGATTCCTGTGGCCTGCAAGAGCCCTAATGGAGGGACACCTTCCAAGGAATAATCAGGGCCAGTGCAAACCCCTCTGAGCCGTGGATTCACTTTTCCTCTTTGAAATACCTTTGGATATTGCTTTGAAAGCTGACAGCACAAGAGAGGAAATAGGTTGTTTTTGTTTGTTTATTTTTGGGTGGGAAGGAATCCAGTTAACCTTTTCTTCAGGACCACCTATTTCCTAGGGGACAGAGTAAACACTGAGAATCAGTTCTCCAAAGACTCTCTCCCAGGAAAAGACTCTGGCCTTAGTCTTTATTCCCAGGAGGATGATTCTCCCTACCCAGGCAAATGGAAAAACAGTGAAGGAATTTAAATTAAAAAACAAAAAACAAAAAACACGCACACATACAATAAATACAGCAGACTTGATTCTGCCTCACACTTTGATTTAGAGCAGACATAAATCACTCTTCTGCCTAAACTGCTTCCATTTTAAGCTCAGTTTTGGCTCTGTCAGGCCAGTGCATCTCCAGCAGAGCACCTAAGAGGAACAATGTGCAGCCTAAGACATGAAGTGTCATCTGGCTGTTCTTGCAGACTGGCTCTTTCCTCAATACCCAGAACACTGGTAAACACCCATGGGACACAGACACCTAGCAGGGCACTGAACCGGGAACATTTGACCTGAGACAAGACCATGGTTCACATACACAACAGTTGCGTTATTGAAAAATGTGTATTTGTTTATATGCATTCTCATTTAATTCAAGCACTATTGTCCAGCTGATAGACTTAATTGTCAGATTATCAGCTGTTTTGACATTTTTAATTTATGATACTAATTCTGTTTACTTTTTGCATATCTGACAGGTTTTAGGTATCTTATTTGAGATATTTTTAAATTTTATTTTACTGCAGTACAGTCAGTTACAATGTGTCAGTTTCTGATGTGCAGCACAATGTCCCAGTCATGCATAGACATATATATACTCGTTTTCATATTCTTTTTCATTAAAGGTTATCACAAGATATTGAACATACTTCCCTGTGCTATACAGAAGAAAAAATTTTAATCTATTTTTACATATAGTGGCTAACATTTGTAAATCTCAAACTCCCAAATTTATCCCCTCCCATCCCCTTTCTCCCGTAACCATAAGATTGTTTACTATGTCTGCAAGTCTGTTTCTGTTTTGTAGATTATTTGAGATATTTATGGAGTTTCATCCCCCCTCAAAATGTATTTTTGTAACAAAACACTCCAAGTGTGGAATTGCAGTATTGTTTAAAATGTAAATTAAATGTGTTTTCAAATGTGTTTCTGAGAAATCTGTATAACTTACAAGAAATCAAAGTCACTCTTATCCCATTTGTTTCGGTTCCAGAAGACTAGCCTTGCTGAAATACAAAATGTTTCGGGCATTAGTGGAAAATGAAATACCTCTTCTTATTCCCAGCTGTTCAGTGCATTAAACTCTCAAATGCCACGTAACAAGTATTTGACTTCTTAAACTCTGCTTTTATGAAAGACAAAAAGCATGAATATATTAAGTTTATAATACTAGAAACCATGAAATGAAAATAGCCTTTAAATAGCGTTTTATATACTTCAATATTACCAATTTTTCTTATTTCCTTTTCTCAACATTTCTAGTTGTGCTTGTTTATTTGAATTGAAAACTCGGGTCCTGTGAAACTCTTACAACACTTCTTGGATTGTAAGCAACCACTACAAGCCTTATGGCAAGCCTGGTTTGGACCAATTTTAATAGTGTGAACAAAAAATACTGCAAATCATCTCAGTAAACAAAGAATGCTGAAGCCATCAAGTCACCAGCAACTGCCACCCCCCACCCCCCACCCCCCAGTGAAGACAAGCCTGTAGCCTGCCCTCTGCAGCCACTCACAGTGGTGCACCCTGAGGGGACACAGAATAAGAAAGGACAGGAGACTGGCCTTAGATAGCTAGGTGCACATCAAAGGAATGAATTCAATGAGGCCAAATGTTTGCTTCCTCCCATACACAGAAAAGCTCTTAATTCTTTAACTTGAGATGCCTGGTTTTCTTTAGCTAACATGTAATCTTTAAAGTTTCAACTACCTGTTCTTTGTTGTAAAACTCGTATATATCCTGGCTCCTCCCCTACCTCCTTGGAGCAGTCCCTCAGAGCGATCTGAGAAGCTGTCATCCCAACTCGAAGGGGTTCAAGTCCTCAGCAATGTCTGCCAAATAAAACATAACTCTCAACTTTTAGGCTGTGCATTTATTTCAGTTGACAATAGAAAGTAGACTTCTGTTTTTTTTTTCTTCCTACCTACCTTCATATCTCCTATTATATCAACACATGGATTTCCAAGTCTTTTTTTATAATGTCACTGAAACCTAATTCACACTAGCGTAAGGACTGACTTGTCCTTACTTATGGGAGCATTCACTGCACAACAGTCCAATGGGGACAGGAAACACATTGGGGGCAGGGCCAGATGTATGTAAGCCCCCATGTGACACCACACCCAGCTGTTTCATCATGGTGGTGTTGTGGAAAAATGTGTTACAGCTCAGTTGTGACAGCAAACTGGATCCGGGCGAGAGACCAAGCAACACTGAGAGTTGGAGAACTCAGGTTTATTATGCCAGTGGGCCCAGAGGAGTTAACACTCCAAGCTCTGGACCCTGATTGTAGGTTTACACAGGACTTTATGGGCTGCCCGTTTACACTTTGCAACATCATATGCAAATAAAGTATAACAAAAGTTGACCAACTAGGAACAAGCTTTGTAGAAATAGACCAATCAGGAGGGAGAGGAATAACCAATCAGGAGTGAGGGAAATGGACCAATTAGGAGTGAGGGAAATAACCAATCAGGAGAAAGCTCAGGGAACCAATAGAATTTTAGGCGTAAGTAAGCCGTTTCAGAGGCAAAAAGTGAGATAGAGCCTCTGGGCCAGGGAACCAGATGATGCTGGCAGGAGAGTGGTGGCCCTGCCTGGGGGTCCTGCTGATCTTTTTATGGGGCTTCCCACCTCAGTGGGAGGGGTTCAGAAGATTTGTGTTCAGGGAGGAGTGACCGAGATGGTGGAGTAGAAAGCTTCTGAGCTTACCTCCTCCCACAGACACATCAAAACTACAACTATTGAAGACCAAATTAGAGACCTGATGACTAGAAGATGACCTGATAGAGAGATCGTGCTGATGATTGATGAGAAAGACTGCAAGACTAGCAGAAAAGATCTTCTATACATTAAAGATATAAAGAAGGAGCCACAATAAGTTGGGTAAGAGGGGTAAAGGGGCAGAATAGTCAAGACATATTCTGCCAGGTGGGTGCAACCCACAAACCGGAAGAAATGACACTTTCAGTGGTTCTTCCTCAAGAAGCGAACGGTCTGAGCCCCACACTGGGCTCCCTGGACTAGGGCTCCTGCACTGGAAGACAAGTCCCCAGAACATCTGGATTTGAAGGCTAGCAGGCCATACCTTAGGGAGAGCCAGTGGGCATGGGGAACAGAACCCCCCCCCCTTAAAGGGCATATACAAAATCTTGCATGGTTTGGGATTCAGAACAGAGACAGTGATTTGGAAGGAGCCTGGGTCAAACCCTTTCACTGATCATGGACAGTCTCTGGGAGAGGAAGGAAAACACTGGCGCTCACTCTGGGGACATAAACCCTGGGGGCAGCCATTCTGGGGACTTGTTCTACCATAAGGACACTGGTGCTGACAAGTGCCATTCTGGAGTCCTCCTCTAGCTTATTAGCTCCAGGATGCAGCCCAACCAACGAGTCTGTCAGCAGGAGTACCAGGACACCTCAGGCCAAGCCCCTAGTCCCATGAGAGCCCCATCCATGAGCAGGTCACCTGCCCTAAGATCCCTTGAGCCCAGAGCAGTCACAGGACTTAACCCTGTTCACCAAATAGGTCCAGGATCTGGCCCTACACACCAGTGCACTGACACTAGTCCCAGTACCCCCAGGGCCCTGCAGCCAGGGATTCCAGGACATACGTTAGGTGTAGCTAGCTGAGTAGCAAAATTATTTCCTTAATTTGTATGTAAATTTATTTCTGGTACTTATATCACTGCAAATGTGAAAGGCAGTGAACCCACAGTTCTGTGCTCCTCGAGGGTAATAGCCATCACTAACCACTGCTGAGGCACGGAACCTCAGCTGTGCCTCTGTGAGATGCACAGGAGGCCATGGGAAACCAGGTTCATCCACCTGCAGTCTTAGCCTGTGTATATTCTGTACATGATTTAGCCGCTGCTTGGCGAGGAGATCGAAGTGAAAGCAGTCTTGAATTGTCACCATGTCATTTTTGCTTACCCCTGAGCTCAGATCAGGTTCTGTGTGCTGATCAAGCTCAGCCCTGCTCTGGGCTCAGATAACTCACTCTGATCTCTGTATCCTCACGTGTATTTTTAATTCAGTCCTCCTCTCACCTCATTTTTCAGCTACTTCTACCCTCCTTTGTACATTGTATTACCCGAACTCTGGACAAAGTAATTTTCTATTCAATCCTAACTCTTAACTAAATGAAACTTGGTCCAGCACGTTCCTTGCTGGTGTTTTCCCTTGGAATCCTTACCACTCCAACTCCTTCCAACCTAGTAGAAAAAGTAGAATGGATGAGCTTGTCCCTAGAGTCACCTCTAGACCACTGGTTGATTGCTTTCTCCTTTACTTAAAGTTTATACCATTCCTATTGGCTTAAAGAGAGTTAAGATAGAAATGTGTTTTAGAATGCAACTGATCAGGATATAAATGCATAGTAAATTTATTACAAAAAAGCATAAATGTATTAACTATAATAAAATATGAAGGCAATAAGGACTTTATTTTTGCAGCAAACTCTTATTACCTATAAAATATTCTGGAATCACCTGGAAATAGTACAGTGAAGTTTACAAATTAATCTGCACAAAGCTATTTCTTTTTTTTACATGAGAACCTGTATTTTAATTATTATTAATTTTTTTGGCTGGGGGAGGTAATTAGGTTTATTTTTATTTTCAGAGGAGGTACTGGGGATTGAATCCAGGACCTCTTGCATGATTAAGCATGTACTCTACGGCTTGAGCTATACCTTCCCCCTGAATAAAACTATTTCTTGTAATTGTCTTCAACTGAAATTATCTGTGGATTCTATAGTTAGCCATTTCAAATAAATATAGAAATAAGTATAATGTTCTCTTTAATTTTCCCAACCATCTACTATGGTTTAAAACTATGCTTTAAAGAAAAGGGAAAATCCTTTAAATGGACAACAGACTCCAGGTCCAGACAAGTTGCAATTAGTCAAAACAAATTTTATTACATATTGTTAACATAGTTAGTAGTAAAAGTATACATTGAACCATGTTTTCCTTTGTAAAACTCTACAAAACTAAAAATTTCTAATTAAACCCATAATACCTAGATGTCACCTATAGTTGAATTTTGGCTAATCTGTCTGCAACACTCAGTAAAAAGAGAAACCATTGTGAAATCTTTCATATATTTTCAAAAATAACTGTGGAACACTCATTACAATTTAAAATGAGGTTACTTAAAATATGGATTGTAAGTTCTTCTAATTTTCATTGAAACAGATTTAATCTTGATAGGTGAGTTGTTTTTGGTCCACGTGTCCCATCGAATTCCAGTTGCAAGCAATTTTCCGGGGAAGTGATGAATGCCGTTCAGATTAGCGAGACCACACTGGTTGAACCACCAGCCCGTGTGGTTACTAAGGTGACTGCAGCTCCTCATAGACTGACCACTGACGAAGCATGCAGGGCGACACCCATCATTATCGACGTCTGATGTGCTGAAAGGCATCGCATTTTGATTATCTTCTTTTCTGAAGCCCCGGAATGCATCACCTGGGTAAAACAGATTATTTTTTTAATGACTAAATTTTTGCAATTTGAACTGACTGTTACCAGCCTATTATGCAAAAGCACTGCATTTAGAACTAACGTTTAAATGATTTTTCACTAGGTATCATATTAAAATCTCTCCTCCAGACAGCAACATTCCAAAATCTGGTAATGAATCCCTCAACATTTTTAAGTGGACATTTGATATAAAATCACAATCCAAAATGGAAGCTGTGTAGACAGACCCAGATAATTTTTTCAAAAAAAAAAAAATGGTGTATAAATGTCATAGTTTGAGGAAGAGTAATATGGTAATTGGTAATTTAGGAAAAGAAAATATTTTACACATAATATATTTTTTATACCAGATAGAGAGATATGGATGAAGGTGAAACTTCTACCTTTAAGAAACAAATTTATAGCTGTAAGCTGTTTGGTTTTATTTAGAGGCCACCAAATTTAAATAAAATGCCCAATGCCTTCAAGAAAAAAATCAGCGACACTGCTGAGGTATGCCTTTTCCTCATTGCTCTCCACATGATAAATGGACCAACTGGACACTAGTTAAAACAATACTATAGTTTAAAGGCTTACATTGGACATTCTATGTATGGTATCCTTGATGGTCACAATAATTTTCAAAGATTAAGTATCTTGGCCAAGGCAATCCCGTTAACTAAGTGGCAGCAGTAGAAGTCATGTTTGTTTGTATGTTTTAAACCATATAAATAAAAGACTCTAATTAGTCCCATTGTACTTAGATTTCACTTATATGTAAAATTTGCTAATGTATATTCGAAACACTAAGTAAAAGTGAAGCTATGTAAAATCTTTGAAGAATTCAAAGCCCATCTTTGTTTCAATCTATCCCAAATGTTTGGCATCCCTTGAGATACGTCTTAGAGGAACCCAGAGAACTTCATTAACAATCTGTAACCTGTTTTGCAGCCCTGCTGAGTATTAAAATCTCAGACTCTGCACTTCATGGGAAACAAAATGCCTACACTGCAGATATTTGCAGGGAGAATATAATTTTCAACACCCACACAATGCAATACCTTTCCGAAGTTCAGATGAGAGAGACAACACTTACGGAGCACTGCCTATAATAATTATCATATAAAGCGTCCCTCCACAGACATGCTCTCTGGTTTAAGTCCATCAGAAGCATCACACATTTTATGGACTCCTAACTGGATTACATTTAATAGATTATTTTGAAAATATCATGCATAAGTCAGTTTTGGAAGAAATAGCCCATTAAAACTCATTGTCATGTTTTCTGGGAGACTATAGTTAAAAACATGACACTTTGTTTTCTCTAAGAACCCAGAGAAATTTCCCTCAAGTTTCAGAATCAGGGACTATCTGTCCTCCTGGCAGAACTGTGTTGCTCAAATGTTCAAACTTCAAATTTCCATTTTTGCTCTGAGCTCAAAGTCAAATTTGTGGCTCACCTCTACCAAACACCTGATCACATTCAACCCCCTGGTTTTCCTATGTTTCTATCTTTACATTCCATTGACGCCTTTTTCCTTAGTTTGGTCATATTATGTGATCACCATTTGGAAGTTACTTGACAACAGTATTGGGAAAAGGCAGAGTAAGGCATGACAAAATCTGAGGGTTCTGAAATGAAAACATTCTTGCCATTATAAACTGAATCCTCTCGTTAGATCCTAGTCATCTTTTACAGAAACCCACATAAACTTTTCCTAACATTGTATGTTCCATATTTAGATAGTTCTTTATACTTTTAGAGATGAAGTCTCAAAAATTATATAACTCTTTAAAATGTCCCTATATGTCAAGATTTAAATTTCAGACTTTTACCTAATATCCTGAGACTAAACCCCCTGAGATGCCAGAGATTCCAACAGTACCAGACAACTCTTCGTGCCCAGTAATTTTCCTCCTGGGTGCCTTGACTAAGGCTGCTTTCTTTGCCAACATTCATTTGCCAAAAGCCTATCCACTCCTCCAAATACAGATCAGTGATTCTCAGCCAAAAGGATGCCAACATATCCATCTAGTGAACACAAATACCTGGGTGCAAACTTACTGAATCAGATTCCGTGTGAATATGTACTTTCAAAGAGCGTCCCAGGTGGATAACATTAACTCTCTGTTGAAAATAACCCTTTCATGAAGAGTTTCTGGATGCAATCAACTGGAAGCGTTTCTCAACCTCTCTTTACCCCCCAAACCTCTACCAGTACTCTGCGTTTTCAGTTTTATTTATCTCTCCCTCTCTATTGCAATCAGTTAAAGAACTGTGAACATAACTCATTCATTTTTGGATTTCCAACACTAAATGTACCCAATGAGCAAGTACCATGAAGTGCAACAACAGGGGAGCTGAATTCAGTATTAACTCAAATTTAAAATTTCAGCATCAAAATGTAAATCTAACATCAAGTGTTTTGAAGTTCTAACAAACTTAATTTCTTTGGAAATGAGTAGATGCACTGAGGCACAGCGGGAAAGAAACCACTAAACTAGTAGTTCTCTTGACCTGGTCCCTTGCCCTGGCTCAGATGTGATGAGCTGGCAATCTTGGGCAAGTCACTTAATCTTTCAGGTTTCTTCACCTGTAAAGTGAGAAGAGTGGAGATCAGCTCTGACATTCGATGACTTCTAAATGCCAGCCTCTCAGAAACGTGAAAATGTTTAAGAAATACCTTCCCAGCCTTTCCCACAGACTCTCTAGCTAAAGAATCAATTGTGATTACATATGGTAAGTTGTTTTAAAGAATATGAAGCACTTCCAAATCATAAGGTGGTGCAACCATCATGGCAGAGTTTCAAAACTCAAGATTTAGACAGTTTTCTCATTCTTAATCTAGTCTGTTATCATTTATGTGTCATACACCAAAAGAAATGCATGAATTTTATCTCCACCTAATATTGAGTCAGTTATGTTTAACTCTTCTGGATAATTTTAGGAATTAAAAAACTTACCAGCATTTCCTGAATACCGTCCTAAATGCATTTTAAAAAATCTTGTTTCATCCTCTAGCCAAAAATTATCATATGATGCATAAGCGAATGTGTCATCTTCAGATTCCAGTGCCACATACAGCATAAAACTGGTATTCTTCTGATTCACTATATAAAAAATCTTCTTCAGCCCTAGCCAAAATTCGCCTGTTAAGAAAAATGCCTTTTTTTTAATATATTTTAATACAAATTAATAACCCTTTATTATTTAGTGTTTGATGTTGTTTAGTGTTTCAATAACTGTGAGATGGCACACATAAATACTTTGAGGGACTGGATGACCCTAGCTCAAATGATCAGTGTTTGCCTAATTTACCAAAAAAATATGTATATCTCCCCACTTCTACTTTACTAGACTGAGGATAACTAGATTCTGTTTCAGTTTTTGTCTCCCCAAGTTAAATTCAAAAATTCATCTGAAGGCTAAGTAAAAAGTCAAGCTTTACCTTAAGGCATGTCAACAAAAGACCAGTTGAAATATCATGGCAGGTAACAAAATGATGTGTACCAGTAAATGTAAGAGGTTTAACCTCCAAATTAGCCTCTCTTAAAGATATATGTCCTGAAAATGCTCAGTTGAAATTATTTTTTTCTGTCTTTGTGAATAATGTTTTGTGAACAAATATTTCTTTGTTATAATACAGCTCGTCGGTTACCTATGACGTAACGTAGCAACACTGGAGACGTAACCTGGAGTATCCTCAGGTTTAGGGTCAATAGTTCCAAGATGATTGTGGATCCAAGGTGAATTATTAAACTCCCTAATTCAGACTGCATGCTTCTTGCATGTTCTAGCCAATGGCTTTCTACCTCCCTCTGCCCATGGCGTAGCCTCAACGTGAACACCCTTGCTCTGAAGTATATCCCTCCACCTGAATCATGAAATTACTGAAGGAAGTAGGGGTCTAGTCAAAACAAACTCCAAAGAGTTGGGGGACAATGGGACTGCATTCACACTCTTAAAACTATAGCTAAGATACTAAGTCAGTCTCCAGGGCTTACAGGGGCATTTTAGCTACAACCCACCTAGAAATGAAAAGTATTCTGAAGAAGTACAGGAAGAAAATGGGTATGGGAAGCAAGAAGGAAGTACTAGAAGTAAGATGGGCCTGCCCTGTGCCTCACCGTCTAGGACACTCCAATTTAAGAGTCCTTGCCATCTTTCCCTTTATCCTGACCCTAAATTTGACTTAACAATATATTTTCCCTAATCCCAAGTTTATTTTTAAAATATACCAAATACAAAGCAGCCTGTTTACATGAAGGATACCTGTCTGAAGACCTGACACTCAAATAATTTCCCCATAGAAATAAGCATTTAAAGATGATCATTTAGAGCCTGCAGACCTATGACTACTCAATTCAGAAGGCAGGGCTCACTGGAAAATTGGAGGTAATGCGGAGAAAACACAAGTATATCAACTGCACTCCATAGCACAGCAGCAATCTGGCCTGCTTCATAACATTTTATTACATTTCATGTCCCTTCTAACATCACTGGCACGTGGTAGCGTTTTTAGCAGCTACACTAGCACCACCACTCACTAAATCCTTGGGTGACATTACTATGGGGTTTAAATTTTTTCTAATTATAACAACAGTAATTTAAAATAATGGCATTGAAATGATCAAAGTCACTTGGGAAAGTTCCAATTAATGTAAAATTCTGCTATGTTCAGAAATACTGGTGGTTCTATTTGCCAGAAAAAGTGATGCTGCCACGTGGTAACAATGTGAACAGATTTTACAATTCACCTGGGGTTTACATTTTCCAAATTTTAAGCATAGTGATTTTTATTGACATTTTTATAAAACACTGCTCCCAGTTCATATATTTAAAGTCATACAGCCATGTACCCCAATTCTCTATTTCATTTGCCTGTGTAGACACAGCACAAATCTCAAGAATTTCAAGGTCCCTGACCATTCAGTTTTCCAGTCTACAAATAGTCATTGAGCATCTACCAGAACTCTGCTGGGTGCCTAGTCAATACTTAATAAATATCCAATTTAGAAATCACATTTCAACAGGTATCTGAAGATTTTCAGATCCCAACTGAAGATCTACTTATTTTAAATAATAATACAGAGAGTAACTTAAGCCACATTTTTATATTCATAAGGATTTGCCATTTTTTACTAGCAATTTGACCAATAGAGACACGGTCTGTAGGCATAATACCAAAAAAAGAAGAAAACAAGAGGGAAAAGAAATAAAATTTGACCTAAAAGGTCGCCAAATCCATCCAGATAATCACACCACAACCTTTGGAAATCAATTATCCCATCAATTCTTTTCTGTATCACAGTCCATCCACCTCCTCTGTAATCCATGTCACACATTACCTAAAATAAACCCAGAAAAGGTAAAAATAACATACTATTATTTTCATTCTTTAATATAAAACTCATACCTCACCCTTAAGCCTAGAGTAAGAGGTGATACTTCCACTGGAAGTTTCAGTGCAACTGTATGCCATTAACATATTCAGATTTTTTTACTCTCTAGAAATAATATTGTTTATTATGATACAAACCTAACAGATAAACAAGAAGTTTCTACTGTACAGCTCAGGGAACTATATTCAATATCTTGTAGTAACCTATAATGGAAAAGAATATGAAAAGGAAAGATAAAAAAAAAAAAACCTAACTGCAGCCCCTGTATCAGTCATTTTTGTCTATATGTAAGTGTTTGTAGCATTTGAAGTCTATCCTCTTATTCCTCAACTCCATAAATATTTCCAGCTGAGTAACAGCAGTAGCAGTCTGATGTGGCAGAGTGATGTATTTTTTTATAAATTAACTTTTCCTTTTAATTAAAACACTGCTTTGTTTTTAACAGTGTTAAATGTGCCTGTATGCCTGTCTTTAATTGCTCTTTTCTCCAGAAGCTGGAATGCCTGTGTTCAGACTGGGATTTTTAGAGAGAAAGGCATGATCATGGCCCATCTCAGCAGGGCCTCAGAGGTACATCTGTGGTGCTCAGAGGACAACTGTAGGGGACCCACAGAAGTGACAAAGAGAGAAAATCAGAGCAAACCTCCATCAGAAACTTCCCACACACGGACAGAAAAAGGCAGTGTGGAGGAAGTCAGGGAACCAACACTTTCCCACAAAAGAGGTGATTATGCATCCTACTCTTCTCAAAATTAGAAGCCTTCCCTTTCCACATCTGTTCAAGCCCATTTTTGAATCTGTATGTGAAGTAATTTAGGTAATTTAAAATTATTTCCCACTTAATTCCCAATTTTTGACATCTTGCTGATAGAAGTCAAAAAATAATGTTAGCAATTCAAAGACAAGAAATTGGTAGTATCTACTTAGAAAAAAATTATTTTATTGTGTAATAAAGACTATCAGTAAGTTATGATATTGGTATTATAAACTTTCGTATGCACAAAAAAGTAACCAGAAAATTATATATATATATATATAACTTATGTGTATACATATAAAACAATATACATAATTTCAATAATATACAGTTTCTAGTAGAAATTTCTTCCAGAAGTCATATTATAGAACTACTAAGGATAGACATGAGTAATTTAATCAATTTAAGAATGGATCAGCTTAATCTGTCTCACATTTTAGTGAAAGTTTTTTTAATTATTAATTTCTTATACAATCACATAAAATCATCGATCATTCAAAGAAAGTTATAACCATGTATAGGAAGAGAAATTAAAGTATTTCTAGCAAGCTCCAAGACAAAGCACACCATCACTTTTTAATATCTATAAGCTAATTAAAGGAAAGAAGTATTTATATTGTATAGTTCTGCCTACTGTAAGGATAAGATCTTGCATTAAATGGATTTACTTTAAAGGGTATAACCATGAAAACTCAAATAGAAAAGTGAAAGACTCTTTAGTTCTTTTACTGGTTTGTGGTTTGGGCCAGAATTCCAGAAAGCAAAAAATTTGAAACTGGAACTTATACTAATTTATTTTAAAATTTTCAAGAGAAAATAAAATATCAAAATAATTAAAATTTTAATATTAATTAAATACATAAGATGCCTATCCATATAATAAGGGAAAACTTTACCTCAAATGGGTAACTAGCTCCTTCTGGGTAGATTATATACAAACCACTCGGTGTTTTAGTCACAGAGCCAATGGTATCTTTAATATCAGTACAATCTAAACCTAGAAAAGTAAAATTCATTATTTAGGATATTTCCAGGTATAAATTTCAGACTTAATCATTTTGCTGTAGAGAATTGACAGTGCTAGCTGAAATCATTATTATAATTCCCATTAATGATATGATGATTTTAACTTCTTGGAAATGAAAAATTGTCTCAACTTTAGAAATAAGAAGAAACTAGACAGATAGATGGAAAAAATTGGATTAAACAATTTATGCTGCAATAAACCTTCACTAGTAACTCGCTGTTATTGATCAGTGTTCCATTTGGTATCAACATTTATTTAATATATTTTATAATTATGCTTCTTTTGTCCAAAACATAAAAATGCCCTTTCAGAAATCTAGGCTTATCTTGGGGGCATAACGTGTAGCATAAATCTGTTTGAATGGCAAGGAGAAAATCCAAAGGAATAAGTCCATTAACTACTACTGACACATCCTTTCTACCCTAAGATACTTCACTTTGTATTATCTTTGTATGATAAATGTAATAAAATAGTTCAACCCTTACAGCATCGATTACCCAGAGAACAAACACGTGAAAGCCTGAGACTGGAGAGCCAGAAGCCTTGGTTAGAGTCTTCGTTCTACTCTTTACTAGCCGGGAACCATTAGCTAAGTTATGGCACCACTTTTCTTCATGTGTAATATTGTTATAATAACACTACTGTCTACTTGCTATTCGGACAATTTACATAGTAAGGCATTATGTGAAGGACTTAGCATGGTGCGTAGCACACAGGAAATGTGCAGAAAATGTCATCTGCAAAAAATTAGGTATAAAAAAAATCACTTGCTTTGCCCTTCCTTTCCAGAAGACATAGATTTGTTGCCTTCCTTCTGAATTGCCAGGAGACATTTTTATAAAAACTTTACGCTTAGAGATATGATAGAAGTTTACAATGAAGGACTAATCTGAGTTGCAATATCTGCTTTGCCATCACCATCCAAATAAATAAACAGGTTATTTAGACTTTTCCGGGCTTCATATTCCTCATCTGATGATCATCATCACAGCAAACCCTTATACTGTCTTATGACACAGCAGGCAATATTTTAAGAGATTTTGGTGTATTTACTTATTCTCCACAACAACCATGTGAGGTAGGGACTATCAGTTTACTGGTGAGGAAACCGACATCAAGGAAACAGTGGATCAGGGACTTGAAGACAGATGGTCTGACATCAAAGTCCTTGCTCATTACCAGTGTATTACACTGCCTACACTACTCATTTACGGGAAATAAATGATATAATAAAATAATTTAAAAATCAAAAAATAACATGTGAAAGTGCCTGTCTATGTACCTGACACATAGGAGATTCTCAGTAACAGATTACTCCTTTCTCTTTGGAAGGAAAAAAGAAAGATCATACACCAGGCCCTCAATAAATATCTACTGGCTTGGAACTTTTTGGTATTGGTTCACATCCGTAGAGGGTATTTTTCTTAGAAACCCATGCCTTTAGGAACTACTATACTGTATTTTAGTATAAAAAGTGCTAAATTCCAGTTTGTTTCTATCTTAAGTTTCTTTTTCTTTTCAAATTTAATGTCTCAATTTGAAATCTTTCAAACATGTCAAAAATACTTTTTACAGGTGGGAGGAATTCTGAGACCTTCTTTTCTTCTAACTGAAGATGGATTGTTAATAAAATGTAAAGGGGAGGCTGAATTCAGTTACATAAACCCGTGCTATTTTCAACAGATTCAGGATATCTATACACAGCCATGGCTTTAAAATGGTCGGAAAAACTTCCCGATTCAAGAAAAGTACACATTGTCTGGGTTGAAATTTGCTTAATGGCAGGTATTACTTCTCCGGTCTGTTAGATAATAATGAGCTGTATTTTTTTTTTTAAACAAAACTTCTTAAATACACCGACCTGTCCAGGAAAATTTTAAGCAATAGAAGACAAGTATGAAAGGGCTGAAATACCAAAGTTCTCACCATGTGACTGAACTGGTCTGTGAGGAAAAGGATCCAGCTGTTTTCTAAAAACTTCTGTAGTCAAAAGGAGAACTCGATTCATGAGCTCATTAACCTAGACACACATGCACGCATTTAAATGAATTTATATTTGAACAAAACTCCTTTAGCTGAGTTCTATGACTGATATTTCTAAGCCTCTTATAAATCCAGCTTTGAAATATATATGATGCCTGTTTTTCTACATTGAATCCCTTGCTGCTCTAAGAAAGCAGAAAAGGCATAGCTAAATAGCACTCATTAAATTCACATTGCTTTCATCTGCATTTGACTGCTCTTGCCTGTCTGTTCTTTGTATCTTGCCTGCTCCTTTGCTGTAGTTTCTTATCTGATCTCCCTGTCTCCTTTCTCTGCTCTTCCTCAAGTCTTCCTCCACACCAGCTGCCAATCTAAACATTTCATTTCCCTGCTCAGACACTTTGGTGGCTCCTTGGTGTGGCATGACTTAGTTCCTATTTCTTTAAGTCAGTTTTCCTCATACACCCTCAAACTCACCAGCCACTCCACCCTTGCACCAACTCCGCGCGGTTTCCTGGCTTGGAGCGCCCTACCCTTCCTCTCCAACCTTTGTGACCTTTGAAGCATTTATCCATCTTTCATGACCCAGCTCACAATCTCTATCATCTGGCAACATTTCTCGCAGTTCAGATCGTGAATTTCTCTTGTGCTTCATTCTAACAGCATTCATAACATTTTCACTATCTTTTTCTGTTCCGCTAGGCTGTATATACCTTAAGTGAAGATTCTCTTTTGTTCTTACTGCTTTGTTTGCCCGAGGCTTACTTACTATGGTGCCTCTAACATAATAGGCATTAAATAGATATCTGGACATGAGTGCATTAAAAAATTAAATGATTATACCTCTGGCTAACTATATCAATGTACACATGCAATATCAACACAATACAAAAAAATCCATACCTGATTAGATAAGTAATCCAAGGAAGCCTGCTGTTCATCCATCATATTTCTTAGTAGTTTTTTCGTATTCCGTGTGTAAGAAACAATAGAATTTTGCAAGTTTCCTTAAATCATAATAAAATAAGTAATTTGCTAAATATTATATTGTTAGTTAAATATTATATTGTTATAGAAAACAATTCCAGTGGAAAATAGTGAACTTCACATGATTTTGGATAAATATGTAAACACAGTAATATCTCAATTTACCTAAGTACTCAGAATTGCATATTCTAGTTAGTATTTTTTGTTGTTGTTTAACTCAGGATTGACCAAGAAAAAATTGTTTCAACACTTCTCTACGACAGTATGCTTCCTAATCATTTAGATTACCCCCAGTAATTTAATCTATTATAACCAAAAGACAACATTCTGAATACAAGTTCTCACTTCATAAGATGGGAGGTATAGGAGGTCCAAGACTCATTAATTTTTCCTACATAAGAAAGTAAAAGGCAATCATTCCATATTATGCAAGTTAACTTTTAAAATAAGTCTTTAAAAAATTTTTTTCTGTTAATGCTATATTTTTACATAAAGAAATTGCAAACACACATACATATACACACATAATAAATCTGAATCAAAAGTTTTGGCTGGTTGGTTTCTGGTTAAACTTTTACTATATATTTTCCTTTTTAGAAATGTTTTTATTTTAAAACAATCTGACTTATAGATTAGTTGCAAGACAGTCTGACGAACTTTTTCCTAATTCTTTTGAGAGCATGCCACCATGGTGCCCCAGGAGATTTCATTGTGTTTTTCTCACACCAAAGACATTCTTTACAACACAACCATCAAAATCAGGAAATAAACATTGACTAGCATATATTTGTCAGACTTTATCCAAGTTTATTCATTTATACTGATGTCCTTTATAACCAAAGGAGCCACACATACATTATTGCAAACATTATTCTTTTAAAAATTATTTCTATTATCCTAATTTTCACTCTAGCAGTATAATCACATTAACAATTCTTGACATTTTAAAGCCTACTTCATTCAGCTTCATCTCTCATTTTTACTTTCAGTCTCTCACTTTCTATTAGATATTCCTTATATTTAGACTTTTGTCTTAATGGATCTAAAGGAGGCTACACTCATGGGTTTGAGAAGCCTGAGATACTTGTGTTACACATAGAATTAAACACAACAAAGTGAGCGTTTCATACATTCTAACCTAGGAGTCACAGTCCTATAAGAACTGGGTCAGATCATCACCGCCCCGCTTTCAGATCCCGCTACTCACCACACCCACTGTATACATAACAGACCATGAAAATTACTACACTGTTACTAAATAGTTTTAAACAAAAATGGAGATTTTTAAAGTTTTTTTTTTTAATGCTTTGCTACATAAGTTGACTGTGGATTTGTACTATACAAGTTGTGGTATTGTCACAGTTATTCAACACTAAGGAAGTCCTCCCTCAAAACCAGGCTGTAATTTCTTATTGGTTCAGATGGAAGCAAGAAAATAGCCTCCAGGGAGTTGGATACGAACAGTGCCTCCTGGCTTGCCCTTTCCCTCTGCAGCTAACTGATGCCCCGGGGCTGTATAGAAGAAGGGTTTGTTCACTTACCAAATAGTTATGAAGCACTTACCATGTGCCAAACACATATAATCTCTGGCCTAGGATGGTCAAGATACATATAAAATGAGCCAAACGCTTGAGTATATTTTTTCCATCTCTCCCTTAGAAATAATAAACCATATACCTTTATAATTGTGGTTATTTTTAATACTTACTACATATGAAATGTTTTTCTTCTCGTGTAACTTTAGTTTTAACGTCACATGATTCCTCGCAGTCTTCTTTATAAACAGTATCATTACTTTTACTTTCACCTTTTGCATTAGATTCATCTTCTACAATATTGACTGCTGGAGAATCCTTTACATTAAAAATAGAAATAAGAAAAAAGATATGAATTACCTCATATATAATAAGTAAGAAGACTCTAGAAAAAAAGATGAGATTTCAGGACATACACAAGGATGATCATTAGAAAAAAAAATGTAATTAACTGTTTAGTTCAAACTCCCCCAAATAAATCTTATGGGTGAATTCTGGGTATGAACAATAAGTGTATGTTAATTCAATATTTTTGCGCTTCTTTTTCTTCTCAAAATCCAAAAGGATTTATTTAGGGTCTACTTTCCATTATGCTGGCTCAATGGCCTTGACCTTTAACTTCTACACATTTCATGTGTGATATTGTGCTGAGTCATCCCTCTTCCAGGACTCCTTGAAGAGGGACTAAGAAGGTTCTCCGAGATACTGACACCATTTCTATGCCAAAAGGACTTTCTGCCACCAATTATTAGGAATTATGGGTGTAGCTGAGAGAGAAATGTGCAGAATTGTCACTTTTGTATAAATTAAAGCATTTACAGATTTAAAAGCTATCAGTGTAACAGCAGAAAAAAGGCATAGGATTTTGCTTTGCGAAATCAACAAAAGATGTCACTTTAAAAAGCCAACAAAAAAGTACAAACTAGTGGTTACCAGTGGGGAGCGGGAAGAAAAGAGGGTCAAGGTAGGGGTAGGAGATTAAGAGGTTTCAAACTACTATGTTAAAATCAAAAAGAAAAAAAAAGCCAATTACAGCTGTCATTTCAATGGTATCTATTCTTGTTGGCACACTTGTGGTTTCTTTAATATTAAAGCATTCTTTGGTAGAAATTATATAATTTAAATAACTCTGCTATTAAAGTCCAAGAATAAAACCACGCTTTGTCCTCTTTGTCCCAAATATTCAGAGACGGGTAAAGAGCTAATCATATTACAAAAGATATTTGCCCCAAAAAGATACTTACATTTTCTTACATAGATCAAAATTAACTTCTTGCTTTTTTCCCCCTATAGTCCTATAATAATTGACATACTAGGTTGTAACCTAGGTTACAATGATATTTTTGAAACCAAAATAAGATTCTTAAATTTTTAGTATACAGCATTAAGTTTTTAATATTTCTGTGGCTTTCCTAGAATTTATTTTTGCTTCAACCTTGGTATTGACATAGTGGTAAATACATTTTCTAACATTTAAAAATCATAAGCCAGCATTTAATTGTATAGAGAGTCAAATCACCATCTGCTTATAGTATCGCATACACTGCCTTAGCTATCACTCTAACATTGTTTTGAATAAAATTTTGTAATTTTTAATTTTAGAATTGTCTAGGTAACCACTCACAAGATTATATCTGAAATACTGAAGTTTATAGAATAGTTTTTTTTTAAACAAAGCGAATTTTGTTCTCAGGTACCAAATATTTCATCATCAAAGTTAACCAGAAAACTTGCTGGCTTCTTAACCTAGGCCTGTGATTTCTTTAAAAATTTTTCACAAGAAACTTCTTAAGAGTCACTCCTCAGTTTATAATTTCCTAAGTTTAAAAATAATACCATTAAAGCATAAGTCTCAGCAATTCTAAATAAACACTTTAATTTTTCCACAACTTATATTGACTAGTGTAATTAATCTTTTCTAACGACTAATGCATATCTTGAAAACTATACAATCATGCTTTCCTAGCTGAAATAATATTGCTGAAATTCTTACCGTAGAATGATGCACACAGTTACCTCGTATAACTTCTCCACAAGTAAAAATACATAGATTTAAGAACAAGAGTGAGGCTTGGAAAAGAAACATCATATTTTTCTTGGTTGGAGAAACGAAAAATATCTTCAAAGATCAGTCAGCTCTCTGTGGAAAGAACTCCAGTACATAGCGTCTTCAGTCGAAAAGTTCTGGAAGCTGTACAACAAAAACAGAGGCCAGTACTTAATCGTTTCCATGCCCTTCTTTGAAACAACACCCTTCAGATGAGAAACAAGGTAGCCTCTAGAGATGCTATCATTTTTTTTTTTAATCACTGTATGCCTGCATTATAGCATTATAAATCCATGCTTTTGCAATAGGTAATAGCTAGTTAACTAGGTAGCTAAATCAAGCAAGCCAACATGAATTTATAAAATCATCTCGCTTCTGAGTTAGATTTTGCCCTTGGGGAAAAATGTCTTTGATAAGTTGTACCTCTATAATTGTGAACCAGTTTGCATAAAAATCATAAGGAGGTAGAAATAAGTGATGGAGTGGGAAGAAGAGTACATTGGAACTATTTCTAAAAACTACTAAGTAGAAATTTTATCAGTGTGGATATCCAAAGAGGACAATTCAGACTTAAAATGTTTCTAACTGAATTTAGCTGTCAATAATGGTCATATTAACCATACATATGTGAGATTTCTAGGACTCTAATTGATTTGTATGGTTTACATAAATAATGTTAAAACTTCAACAATTCTGAACATAAGGGCACTATTGTTATTGAAAATTACCACTCTCTGAAAGTTGATAGATCAATGTCTACGATGAATTTTCAAATTCTCCGTGATAGTGGCTCCTTCTCTTCATCACACAAACATGCCTAAGTCTTCACTATCCTAAAATTAGGAGGCAAAGCAAAACTTTCCTGAGTCTTGCTTCCTATTCAGGATATTTTTTCTGTTTCCTTTTCTAACCCAAAATCACAGGGTAGAGACCATAGTTTTTATGGTACTAGTCTAGCGACTGATACGGTATAGGCACTAAAATACTAATTAATGAAGTAATAGCTTAAGCTAATTACCTAGTCTCTGACTTCACGTCCTCACCACCTACGGTTTAAATGTATTCTTATCGCTTATTCTACTGAAACATTCTCAAAGTTTCTCCAGTGAGGCAACGTGGGGAGGTTGGGAGTCCTGGCTCCGGGACCAGAAATTTGAATATTGATTCCACCACACATTTGCTCTGGAAACTTGAGTGAAGTTACCTAATATCACTATAGCTTCGTTACTTCCTTTGTAGAGTGGGGATTGTTGTGTGGATTTGATGATTTAATATACGTAAGCACTTAGCACAGTGCAAGAGAAACAAGCACTCAAATATTAAGCGGTATCACTATCATTCTTTTATTATTATCATTATTATTATTATTTGACCTGTTCTAACATTGCTGACAATATTGATGACTTTTAACATCGATATTAGGACTGGATGAGTATATATCTTTAATCTTAAATTTCTAGTTGAAGTCTAATGAAATTGAAATGAGGATGGCAGAACTTTAGCAATTTTAAATCAGCCAGATGTTAAAACGCTTTGGTCTTTCACAGCTTGCCCAGAGACAAATTCAGGAAATTCTTACTTGAGGAGAAAAAAAAAGAAAAAAAAGCTTCAGCAGGGAAAGTAATAGCCTCAGTAAGAAAATACTTCGGCAGAGGAAAAAATTGTCTCAGCCAAGATGAAACTGAAAGCTCAAGAAATTGTCCACCACATGCTGCCTCACATAATTCAAAGGTTGTAAGAGTATTCAAATTAGATAAATTGTGTGAACATGTTCTATAAAGTGGCTATTACATTTCCTTTTGTAAGTAGAATACCATTAATGGTTTATGAGACCGTGTTAATGAAGTTGGGTGTCTACTAGGCATCTCACATTTAACATATTTGAAGCCCAAATCTTATTTCTTCTCCCACCCTCAACCTATCCTTCCCCATCTTAATAAATGGTAATACGCTTTATCCAGTTGGTTCCAGTCCCAAATCTGAGAGTCATATTTGATTCTTTTTTTGTTTTCTATTTCACTCATATGTCACGCACATGCATCAACACATCTTATTTATCGGCTCAAGGTTAAAATTTTGAAAACTTCTTGACATCTCATTGCTACCATCCTAGCTCAAGTTCCCATAATCTCTCATCCAACCTACAATAATAGCATTCAATCCGGTCTCATTGTTTCTAGTCTTACCAACTGCAGTCTAGGTTCCCCCATGGCCATTAGAGCGATCCTTTGGAAAAGTTAAGCTAGATATTACTCTCCTACTCAAAATTCTCCAATGACTTTCCCTCCATTGGAGGTTGGATTTTTTATAAATTCCTTGTGTAATACTTAAGTCCCCACCGAATCTGAAGGACATCCCCCACGCACTGCTCCAATCTCGTGTCCCAGCTCACTTCCCCTACCCAACTCTGTTCCAGGTACAGTGGTCTTCTTGCTCTTCCTTGAACATATCAAATATAATTCTATCCTCAAAGCCTTTTGTACTTAAAGCATCCTCTGTTTCTGGATAATATACTTCAACCAGATATTTGAACGGCAACCTCCTTTCTTCATTCAGACCTCTGCCCTTGACTTCCCTTCCTTGGACACTTTCCCTGAGCATCTACCTAAAATAGAATTGATCTCCATCACTATCTCCCTACACTACTCTATTTTTCCTCGTAGCACTTTTCACTGCCTAATATATTCTAGTGAGGAAGAAAAATAAATACCAGTTTAATCAGCATAGGGACTTTGGAATTTTGCTCTCTACTGTATCCCAGCACCTAGAAAGTGCTTAACACGTAGTAGGTGCTCAATATTTATTTCCTTAATAAAAGAATGAATTATTTTATGGTTTTGAAGTGTGAAAGAATTAAGCATTATATTTAATTCCAATGTCTCTTTTGACAAAATATAGAGATTTTAGTGTAATATTCTTTTTTATTGCTTGAGTCATACTTATCTTTCCTGCCAAGAGATGAAGTTTATAATTGCCTCAAATTTATATTTCTATTAACCAAATATCTAATCTTAAGCCCTTTTTTCAGAATCTATACAGCTTACAATTATTCAACTTAATAAAGAGCTGTACAACTTAAAAAAGTGAAAAACTGCTTAATATTTTGAAGAAAGAAAGAATTTAAAGGTCAAAAATAGATCTTGTAATGTTTGTAAAAAGCTTGTAACGTTGTGTTTAAAATTTCTTTTCTTCCTGGTTATCATTTTAAAGCAACATTTGAATAAGAAATGATTATATGAGCAAGCATTTGTAAGCAAATGAGAAACTAAGTTATGCTTCTTAATGCTAATATACCATGCAACAAAGCAATGAGGTGCCTATGAGTGACGAGATACCAAACTAATAATATAGCAAAAACTAGACATTCAGGAAGGTCAACCATGCCCAAGTACGCCAAACAGCAAACACAACCTTTTCACTTTTATTTGCACTTTACAGTGCCCTACTTTGCTTACCTCTCTGAAGTTGGATCTTGAGAAACAGACTTGTGACGATAGCAGGGGGAAGAGGAGCAACACCAATGCGGGTGGCTAGGCCAGTTAAAAATTTGCAAAGGTAGCTAATCGTCCCACTGTACACATTTAGCCTTTCTTTGCCAAGATTATGTATTCTTTCCTCTTGGAGTGGTCCTGAAAGGGGCTTATGTGTTTTGTGTTTTAAGTCAAAATCAAATTTGTTGTTGCACTTTAAAATCTCAGTCACCAGAGCACATTCCAATCTGAGTCATTGCATCCAACTTTGCAAAAACTCTTTTAAATAGTTTCAGCTGGAAAAGTTGATTATTTGAACTCTAAAAGTGAACAAATTGATTCACAAAGGCAGAGGCAGTTGCATGGTGGGTGAGTGATTTTTATTCGGTTTGTACATTCTGCTTCTAGTCTGGGAGTTTTTACACACACACACACACACACACAAAAGCTGACTGAGATATACTCAGAATTATATGCACTTTTATAATGAGCTCCAACAAAAAGTTTCGGCCTTTTTTCAAATTTTCACTTGCAAAGCCTTTTAAACTGATGGCTCAAAAATCCATTCACTTTTCCATACCTCCTGAAACAATTTCAGTATCATGATCTCTTTTGGCATCTCTTCCCAGGAGATTACTAAATTAAATCTGCACTTCTTTTCAGGCCGCCGATGCTGTGATGATCTATTTCCAGAATCTGGCAGCAAGGCTGGCACCAATAAAAGCCTTTGAAATGCAGACCTTATAAGTAGGGAAATGGCAAGGGAGACGGCTGCAGACGGAGTGGCAGAAGCATCACGGAGTGGGTGAGGGAAGGCAGAGAAGGGAAATTTCCATTCCACAGAGCTTTTTAAAAGAGATAGTGTTTGGGGATAGTGATGCCCAGAAACACTTAAAACTCAAACCCCACAACAGGACTCGATACTTAAACAGCAAATCAACCCTGAATTATCCCCGAGGCAATCATTTCAGACTCCCGCCACGGTGGTGTCTGCCTGAACCTGGGGATTTTGCTCTCAGTATCTCCACGAAGACATCCTCATAGGAGGGAAGGAAGAACTGAGTCAGGCTCTGAGGCGCAGTTCAGCGCCACCACTCCAGCAAGGACTCGGGTCCCTGGGGATGCCAGGGCTGCTGCCCGCTCTCCCCTCCCCCACCCCGCGCGCAGCTCGCGGCCGGCGGGGGCAGCGGCGCCTCCTATTGGCTGCCTCGGATGCCCCGCCCCGCCCCCCACCCTGGTTTCGGTCGCGAAGGACGCGGCGTCGGTTGGTTGTCAACATGGCGGCGGCGGCGGTGGCGGGGTCGCTGCCGCCACCTCTGCCACTGCCAGACAAGGTCGCCGCCGCCGCGGCTGCCGTCGCCACCCCAACCACGAGCGCCGCTGTGCGGGAAGCAGAGCTGCCGCGGCCATCCCTCCCTCGCCAGTGACGCGGGGCCTGGGAGACGGAGTGCGGGAGGGGCGGCGGCGGAGGAGGAGGAGAAGCCCTAGCTGCCATGAGGGAGGCGCCGGGCGCGAGCCGGGAGGCGGCGCGGAGGTGAAGGATGCTGGCCGGGAGGCCCGGAGCCCGGAGCGCGGTGGCGGAGCTGGGCGCCGAATCCTCGGACTCCCGCGTCCGAGCCCCGCTCAGCCCTCGGCTGAGCGGCGCGCGTCACCGACCTGGCGCTTACCTGTATCCTTCCCAGCCGTGGCTGCCGGGGTAGCGGTGTTGGAAGCGGGGCCCATCTCTTTTCCCATTCGATTCCCATTCCCACTGATGCGAGGGTGGGAGAAACGAGCCCGTCATCTTAGTGCGGGTATTTTCTTTAGCAATCGTTCTTGGGCCCCTTAAACCCGAACTATTATTTTATCCGATTCTAGGACCGCATTCCCCACTACCTGGTTATCTCACCCCCATTCAACTTTGCTGTAATTTTTTTGTGAATTTTAAAACACATCCACCTTGTGTTCTGTTGTTTTATGGCTTTCTAGAGTTATGCCCTTATGTTCTTCCTATTATCCACCTCCTGATTAATCATGCTACTTGGAGAACGGAATTCCGCAAATACGTAAAATGTTTTGCCCTCCTGAAACAGTCCACGTTTTAACAGTTAACCTACCACATCCCTAATTGATTTACCAGAGCTGCTAAAGCCTCACACAGTTGGGATTTGTTTTGTTTTCCATCCTCTGCCCAGTCGGTTGTCAGAGAGACAACAGACAGAAATTGAGAAGCGGAGGACCTGGAGGCTTCAGGCTAGACTATCTCTGACCTTTTCCTAAGAATTGGCCGAGCCCACCTTTGAAATTGCTGGGGGTGCACTGTAGAAGATTGAAAGGGTGAAAGTTTTGTTTTCAAAATATGTAAACCATGTTTGTTCCGTCAGAGAATGTCATGATAATTAGGATTTAACCTTTGTACTCTCAAAGGACTTGGTTGGTAGTGATGGTGCCATATAATCATTCTTGTCAGGGAATGGAGTGTCTTCTCTTTCCAAGTGAACCCCCATTTTCCTATCCTTACTGTCTCCCACTTCTGAGATGTTGCAGTTTTAAAAGCAAGTCAACAACCAGTTTTAACTCTGCTTGCTCTTTGGCTAGGTGCTGGGGATGCAACTCTAGTGAGGAAGACAGATACGTACCAAGCTTAACAAATGGTAAAATATCCTCCTCTAATCATGGTTTCCTCAAGCTTCTGTCCCTTTTGTCTTTCATTAGTCAACTTCTCAAAATGGTAACCTGCAAAAACAGCTTCTTTTCAGGTAGTCAGTATTAACTCTGTTCACTTTGGCTTTTGCCCTTGCTACTCCTCAAAACTGTCTTCTCTCAATGTGTATTCTGAAATTATCTGTATTGTTTTCTGCATGGATTTGATTCTGTCTCCTTGACATGGTATTTTCGTGGACACTGAACTCCTATTACACTGACCCTGATTTATCTCTAAATCAGAAAATAGGGAAGCATTGTAAGTGGCTCATTGACAGTTATCTTTACTGTCCATTTTCATTAATAAAATGGTCATAGACAGTTTTTTTAACTTATATGGTATGAAAGTTGATACAAGAAAGAAAATACTTGTAAATAGAATTCAGCAGTACCTCAAATGAACAAAACCAAATAGACATAATTCTAGAATTCCAGATGGTTTCCTGTAAAGAAATGCATTCTAATAATATACCTGAATACTAAATATAAAGCTAAAATTAAGAAAGTTGTAAATGATCATTTCAATAGATGCCCAGAGGCTTTGATAAAATCCAACAACTTTTGCTAGTATGTGTATATATATGCATCTATATGTGTATATGATATATAAAATAATATACATTTTTGCTAGCTTATATATATTTCCTATTATATATTAAAATATGTGGTCTGTACATGTATACATATTCACATTGGGAAAGACGAGTTCCTTTTGAACGTAATAAAGACACTAAATCAAGAATATCATATTACTAGTTAGAGAAACAAACACCTTTTGTATTATTTTGAATGTTCTTAGTGTCTGTAATATTTCTCATTGGATACCTGGTACAAAGTAGGTGTGCAAATGTATTGAATGAATGAGGAAATGAAAAAATGAACTGTAGTCTTAAAATAAGTGAAGTGGCTTGGTAAAAGTTCTACATAACTTCGAAATATGAACTCAGTACTCAGAAGCCATCCAGCTTTCTGTTGAAGATGTTTTCTCACTGGAGTCAGAATTTCCTGATTCTAAAGGCTATAGAAGAACAAAACCTTATAAAGTTCCCCTAATGAAAACTAACTAAAGTTCTAGCATTTCAGTTTTTTATAAGAATTCAAATAGAAATAGAATAAAGTTTGTTTTTTAAAAAAGTGAAGATTTTCATGTCCCCTTCACACTATGCCTCTTTTTTTTCCCCATAAATACCCCAGTCTTTTCCCCTTCCATTTTACGCTAGCACCCACCTTGCCTGTCTATTCCCTACCCAGTTTATACCCTGTTCTTCATTATCTACACATCTTGTCTCACCACCATCCTCAGTTCTTTGCACTCTTACTCTTCTCCCTCAACCACCCAGTCACTACTCTAATCCTATTTCTCCACTCCTTCACTCGGATAATAAAAATGCTATCAGAGAAAAATCACAAAACAGTAGACTAGCACTTGCTACAGCTTGATGGGGTCCTGCTTCACTATAACAAGATCAGGGTTCTCTCTTGTTCCTCTTAATTGATGCCTATGCCACATCTTGATCAGCCCCCCTCACTCTCAGTAGACTGTCTTACCACGTCATCAGAGAAGGGATATCCCATCTCTCTCTTACAATTTACTTCCAACTTTTCTCTAATGACCTTTCCCTTCAATCTATAAACACTCAGGTCTTGGCTATCCTTAAGGTTAGTAATCAAACCTTTTTAACTCTGCTCTGTTATCACCTGTCTATTCAAACTTCTAAAAAGAGTGGTCCAAATTCACTGTCTCTACCTTGAGTCACACTTTGTACTGCATTCCAAAATAAACTTGAGCTGATAAAAAGGATAAATATAAAAATAACTACAAAATTGTAAAGGAAAACTTACAGAAAATAGATTTCACATTTTTCATGGTTTGAAGGTATACAATTTTACCTTTTAAAAAGAAAGAAGAAATTTCAGATGAAAACTATTTCAAAGATAACTCATTAATTTGAAATTTTAGTATAAGGGGAAATTGTATAATTAAAATGAACTATCTGAGGAAAATACTTGTAACTATAATAGAGAGTTAATATTTACACTATTCTATTTCTATTGAATTTATTGAAATTGTTTTTTAATGAAGTTCTCAATAAATAAATGGCCACTAACTCTGAACTAACAGTTCACCAAAGAGGAAGATAAAAATCAGCAGTCAAATATGGAAAGTATTCTATTCTGTTAATATATACACATAATAAAACATGGCTTCCCATCTGGTCTTCCTAAAAAAGAAGAAATACTGCCCTATGCTCATGAGGTTTGAAACTGAATTCATATATTGCTAATGACATGTAAATTTTTAGAACTCTTTTAATTTTTTAAAATTGAGGTATAGTCGATTTGCAGTGTTATATTAATTTCTGGTTACAGCATAGTGATTCATATATATATATATATATATATATATATATATATATATATATATATATTCCCTTTCATATTCTTTTTCATTATAGGCCATTACAAAGTATTGAATATAGTTTCCTGTGCTATAGGTGGGACCTTGTTGTTTATCTGTTTCATATATAGTAGTTAATATCTGCAAATCCTGAACTCCCAATTTATCCCTCCCCACCCTTTTAGAAACCAGTTTGTCTGTAAGGCACTAAAAGCTGTAAAAATGTGTATGCCTTTTGTCCTAGTATATCTGAGAATTTTCTCCAAGGAAATCATTCAGCAAGCTTTTATTAAGCCATTACCATATTCTAAGCACCAAGCCAGGCACTGGAGTTATAGAATATAGAGGAGACACATATGGTGTACCCATGAGGGTGTCAGTTCATCCAGTGGGTGTTAGGAAAAGCTCTGTAGGAGAGGAACTGCTTGAAATGTCCCTACAAGAATGAGCAGAGTTAGCCAAGCATGCACCAAGAGATAATGGCATGCTACATCATGGTTTGGTCTGTTAATAAGTATCTTAATATGGCTGGACATAGGATTCATGCAGGGAAATGTTGAAAAATGAGATTGAAAAAATAGACTGGTTTATAGAATGCCTTATATTCCAGGAAATTTGGAATGTGTCATGAAGGTGATAGGCAGCTTCTGGAGAACAGCAAAAAATGAGAAGTCCACTGAGGTTTATATTTAGCTGGCTTTGCTGGGGTTCAGATGGAGGATGGAAAGTTTAGGAGTAAGGAGAAGAGGTAAAAGACTACTGAGGTAGTCCAGGCAAGGGATTTAGAGCATCTGAGCCATAGCTGTGAAAAGAGGTACAGAGAAGAGAAAGAACTAGGATAGCTCTAATAAATCTCACAAAAATGTGGGTTATATGATTCATAGTCATTAGTGATGGTAACATACTTAAAACAACCTAAATGGGCTCCAATTAGAGGGAGACTAGATTGGGAGAGGAAGAGATGAGGATGAGGCAGGATAGAGTAGGCTATGCTTTTAAATTATAGTCATTATGTGTTACCCCATCTAACAACCCATAGTATTCTTGGGTTTGTTTGTTGATTGGTTTTGTATTGTTAAGTATATAAAAATTACTTTCTTTTAAAAAAAATTTACTTTCCTTTGAACAAATATTTTAACAGTGATTCTTATGGAAATATATTACCTTTACAATACAGCTTATATGAAAAGTAAAAAATTAACCAGCCATCTAATATTTTAAAAATTTGAATATCATACTTTGAAAAGGTGCAAAGGCAGCAGCATTTTTTATAACTCAGCAGGCAAAATTATATATATATAGAGAGAGAGATACACATATATATATAAATAGAGAAATTTAATAAAATCTAACAATATATAGTTGTCAGAACATTATTACAAACATTGTATTTGTGATTTTCTTTGTGTTCTTGTGGTGAGATCTTAAGCATGTTAAGCAGAATTATCTCCACACGCATCATAGTCCTGCTCACCTGAGCCAAAGTAACTTTTCCCCCCACGCTCACGTGTAACCTGAAAAGAAGCTGTACTTTCCCCCAGTGCCAAGTTGTGACATAGTAGTTAGCCATCTTATTGAAGTCTGACTCCTTCTAATAAAGTACTCAATTAAAAAACAAGATAAATCTTTAGCTGTTTCTGTACTAACAAAGAACCAGATTTCCTTCCCTTTTTGTTTCAACTTCAAAAGAAACTTTAAGTAAAAATATCATGTGTGTGAGTGTATGTGGTTATTTGTTTATGCTGAGGTGGTGCAAAATTTTATAATAAAGGTAAATGAATTATGGCCAATAGTATAAAAATGGTTTAAGTAACATAATTGAAAGCTTCTGTCAGCAAAGTTTCAAATGACCAAGAAGTTCAAATTGTTTAGAAATATAAAATAGTTTTTAATATATTGATGCTGAAGCATTGTAGGATCCTAAAATTAACACATTTTAAACTAACAAATTATGTACAATATAATTTATTAATGAATGTATTTCTTATATTGTTTTACCATTAATATTTACGGCATATAAAAAGTCTTAATTAATAGAACTCTTAAAGAGGATTTGGAGCCTTTATTTTGGGGTAGAAAAAATTTAAATACACTGTTTATCCTGAAAAGACAAATAGGCATGCCCTGCAATATATAACTTCAGTACAATCCCACATGCATCTACATCTAATGGTAAGGTACTGAAAAAATGGTAATTGAATGGCCACTTTTTAAAACTGCAAAATCACTAAAACAGAAAAATACTGTGATAAATTTGATAAAGGTATGCAATAATGACAGTGGAAATGCAACTAAGTAAACTGGAACATCAATTAACCACATCAGTATAACTTATTTAAAGAAAGTTTAATTTTATATATAATAAATTGCAAATGAATAGTGGATCAGGATAACTAAAATACTCCTTTTCTTATCTGGCAAACTTCTGAATAAACATTACTATGAATGGTTTTCCTAGTGGGTATTTTTTCAACTTAATGAGTTTTAAACTTATGAGTTTATTATTAAGTAAATGAACAATATGCCCAAACTTTCTAGTTATATTGCTGATGGATTTTTTAATATTTGAACATGACTTTCATACAGTAGATTAAAGGATCTACTGAAATGTTTAATTCATCTAATATCTATTAGTGAAATATAACCTTTCATTTTTCTGTATATATATGTCTAAGATAGTAACTGTTAATAAGTACTCAAATATCTGTATAATGAATGGAAAAATGAATGGAAAAATCCTTGTCTGGGCTCATGATGTCTAAAAGGAATTAATTTTTTTCCCTGGAGAAAGTGAGATGTATCTTCAGCTTTAATACCAAATCAGAGTATTTTTTACAAAAAAAAATCTGCCGGTTATAAACTAACACTAATGTGTACACATAATAATTGTTCCATGAAAAGTCATAACATCATTAGTATGAGGCCGTAATTATATTTACCACGTATATCATTTATCCTCATCCACTAAACATGCAAACCATTATCCTTAACTTTATGCTATCATTAGAGATATGAAAATCCATTTAGAGAAAAATTTAGAAGAAGAGCGCCAAATATTATTGCAGCAACAAAAAATATGTCGAAATCGAGCACGTAAATATTTTTTGGAGTCAAACCGGAGAAAAAAGTAAGTAATTGTATTTTATTCAGAAGCATAGAAAAATCAAAGTTATTATAAATTAATCATTTCTCTACTTTGTAGCATTTTGGGAACCCAAGTCATGACAGTGCTTTATCTATAAAACTGATCAAGATTTGTGTGGCTTTCTAAATTTTATTGTTTTTCTGCCTACAGCACAAAGATAGTGATACATCGTCTAGTTTACTGATGTGACCATAGCAGTCTTTTGTCATAGAACTTCTTATTACAGTGTCATATTCACTTCTTAGAATGACTGTAAAATATATTCTTTTTTTGTATCATTTTCTGATAAAAGATTACCAGTTAGCATTTAGTCTCTAATAGAATATATTTGATTTTAATTTCATTATTATATATAATTTTTCTATATGTTCTACCCCCATTCATCCAATCAGAAAAATAAGAGAAATATGAATAATGGTGAAAATGTGATTAAAAAAATTTTATAAATGATTGCCATTTAAAAAAGAGTTTTCTCGTACAAATTGGAAACTAAATAAAATAAAAATGCAAACCATTCTATCACTGCTGAACAATTTTTCAGGATTTGTTTGAATTATCAGGTATTTTTAGACAGTGGTTATGCCATTTTTTTATTGTTGTTTTTGCTACCTTGTTCATATTTCTACAATACATGAATAGCAGAAAATCTCTAGAGTTTATTAACTACATCATTGGGCATATGTTGCAAATCCCATCTGGGGAATATAAAATTGTTTATCTGTAATTTTTTTCTGGCATTATTGTTCTCTTTAGATTAACTCTACATTGCCTGGTGTAGTTGAAATTATTTAATGAAGCTTGTTTTCATTTTTGTTTTTATTTGTGTATTTCTGGTTTTCTCCTACTTTTCAGTTCCTGAAGCCTACAAAAGGCACATGCTAGGTGTTCAGTAAAGATGAATAATCATATGTCAAAAGGGTCATCATGGACTTTGGAGTCAGAGATCCTAGGTTTAAACCCTAGCTCCATGAGTTTGAACAAATGATTTCATCTCTTTTCTTCAGTTTCTCATTTATGATTAGAATTAATACTGTCTGTTTCAAGGGATTGTTATGTAGAGCAAAACACTTAATGTTAGAGAGCAATAGTTGAGAACGCAGTTACAAATATTTATCTGTCACATAGTACTTCTTCCTTAAGCTTGCTTTATTGATTAATAAATTAATATTTGTCAATTGTATGTTTTCTAATAATTGTCTTGCTGAATGAACAGCAGGCCTTATATAAGGAATTTGATTCATAAAGTTCCTACCTGTCTTCTCTCATCAAACACCCATAAGAATTCTGATGTAGAAAATATAGAAGATAATTTAATGTGATTTCATGAGGAAAAGAAATTGAAATAAATTTTAAGAAGTAAATAACGGAAAAGGAGCCTTCAGATAGTTTAAAAACAATATAATGTAAGGATGTGGACTTAAAAGTTCAGATGACAGACAGAATTCCTATGTAACAAATAACTAACTGGCAGAATAAGAAAGAGTGTGGAAAACTGCTCAAATAAAGGGAAGAGGAAACTCTACCAAGTGATGAGAGACAAGCAGTTTGGAAGAGTCACTAGAATCTAAATGAAAAAGATTCCTTAAATAACTTATTGGCAGAAGAAAATTACCTAGAGAATCGTGGAATGAATTACTCGGTGAACATGAAATATGGGGTAGATGCATTGTCTATTTGTGAAAATGATGGAGTTTGGAGTTGTGTTTGGACGGAGTAGTAGGATTACTATCTAAAAGTTTTCTGTCTTGTTGGATTGGCCTTTTCCTCCTGTTGACATTTCCAGGTTGCCTGTTTCTCCCACTCCAAGTGTGGAATATGTGAAGCCAAAAGTAAACCCAGGGAACTCACCACCGTATTGTTCCTCAGGTCCTGAAGTCCCTAGCCAGTCTGCTTCCCCTCCACCTTTCAAAAAGAAAATTCATTTCTTTGTGATGTTGGTATTTTTTCCTTCTAGAAGCTCCCTCACCTTTCTTCTTTTATATTTCTAATACATTATTACCTAAGTAAACAGAGGATTTTGTTGGAACTGAATCTAAGGCAAGTTTCTATGTGAATAAGGACCTAAAAGACTCATGATTAAAATGTATAAGCTTTAGTTAATTGATATTGGCATGTTTATTTTGGCTGACACCTCAGCCTTCAGAGAAATGAAGTGCTATTATACTTTCCCTTTGTAGTATGTGCATCACTAAATCTACGTGTTAAATCAGAATATTGACCTTTGTTGTTTAGGTATTTTCTCTTCCAGTAGTGTGTTAGGGTGATTTTTTATTTTTCATTTTTTTTTCCACTCAAATAACAGACAATAAGTTGGAAATACGATATTCAATATAGACTTTTGGGATTTCAAATAATTTTAAGTCTCAGCAAGTCTAAGATTAATAACCTCTGGGACATATATGCTTCTTTGCCAAGTAGTGAAAATTGAGAGTATATTCTTGGGTTTAGTTTCATTTCTTATAGGATATTGCCATTGTTTGTTAAAAATGTTATACTTTAAGAAATATTTTTCTCCAATTGTATTTTTAATTTAAAAGAGTAATATTTTATCCTATTTTAAAATGTTCTTAATTTCTGTCTCAAGATATAATTGAGTTTTAAAGTTAAATATGATCATATCTCTAGAAAGTTGTAGCTGTCTAAATCTACATTATAGTTCCAAACAGAAAAAAGAAATGCATCACAAAAGGACAGATCTCCAGTCCTGCCTGTGTCCCTGTGAGCTCAGTTAGTGTTAATTGCTACTGCTTGGGTTCTACTGTTAAAGAAAGTTATTGCCATGGTGGCTATTTGTTCCCTTCTTAAAGAGTATTTCCAACAGAAGAAAATTATACTCTGGGAAACCAGAACAAACAGTTTGACATATGGGCATCTCGCTTTGAACTAAGGTGATCTACATGTTTCATGAGGCAGAACTGTAAATTGACCCCTCAAAAGTTGCTAAGACACATTATTCACAGTACCCAATCTGAATGTCTGTCAACAGATGAGTGGGTAAAGAAAATGTGCTAAGTGTATCTATATCTATATGTGTCTGTCTGTCTGTCTATCTATCTATCTATCATAAAACGTTAACCTTAAAAAGAGGGAAATCCTGTCATTTGCAACAACATGAATGAACCCGGAGGACATTGTACAAAGTAAGACCAGACACAGAAAGACAAATATTGCATTATCTTTCCCTTATATATAGAATCCAAAAAAAGTTTTGAATTCATAGGAACAGTGGAATAGTGACTATAGTTAATAATAATGTATTGCTAAGAGAGTAGAGCCCGTGTTCTCACCACACACACACACAAAAGAGTGACTATGGGAGATGATGGATATATTAATTAGTTTGATTGTTGTAATCATCTCATAGTGTATATGTATGTATTGCAAAATATCATGTTGTGAACCTTTAATACATACAATTTTTATTTATCAACAAAAAACTGTTTTATGTTGCCAAGGTAGACCGTGCTGCTTCTGTGAAAAAGGCTAATCCCGGGGTTAATGGGATGCGGCAACATACTCTACCAACTCTAAAACCTACAATGGTGGAGATGCTGTATTTCTTGTTTTTATCACCAGCTCCTTCCATTTCACAGCACTTACCATGGTGCCTGGTGCATAATAGCATAAAAGAAAATCAGTAACTACTCATTAAGTGAATAAGGAAGGAACTATACTAATCATCAGTGCAATTACTTATTAAACCTTTTTTATTATTGGGCCCATTATTGAGTTTAGGAGTGGAAACTTCTGCCTTTTGCTCACATTCCATCCCTGGTTTAACTTGTTTCAGTCTATCACAGGCTTCATTTCCTACAGTCCAAGAAAGTGTTGTGTGAAATTATTATTGCTGTCTGTATACATTTTATCCTAGAGAACGGGGCCACTGTGGAACAATATTAAATAATAGTGATGGTAATTTGCTATCAAAAGGATTTTCTAATTATAGCAAGGAAAATTCATCATTCATCGTTCGTCATTGACAAACTTTGTTGAACTGGTGGTATTTTCTCAATTTCTCAAAAATGGTAATTTTTTCCCCCAACACAGACTTTTGCATGCTGTCTTCTGCCTATAGATCATTTCCACCCCCCTATTCTTTTCATAACTGGCCTCTTTATTCTAAAAATTTTAGCTTAAATGTCATGTCTCCAGAGAAATGTTCCCTGTTTACTTTATTTGAAGTGAGTTTCCTTGGTTCCCTGTCATGGACTAGAGTTTTACTTCATAGCACTCACAACAATTATTAACTCTTTGTTTACTTGGTTTTGTTAGCTTGCCTCAGTAGATTATAAATAACTACATAGACCATATGTTTTTTACTTACTGTTATATCCTCAGCAGATAAATTATTAAGTTAAAATAATAGATAACTGCTTTTAAAAGTGTTCTGATCTATTTTTAGTCCTTTGGGGAATCTCCATACTGTTTTCCATAATGGCTGCACCAAACTACATTCCCACCAGCAGTATAGGAGAGTTCCCTTTCTCCACACCCTCTCCAGCATTTATTGTTCATGGACTTTTGAATGATGGCCAGTCTGACTGTTGTGAAGTGATACCTCATTGTAGTTTTGATTTGCATTTCTCTGATAATTAGTGATATTGAGCATTTTTTCATGTGCCTATTAGCCATATGTATGTCTTCATTGGAGAATTGTTTAGGTCTTCTGCCCATTTTTGGATTGGGTTGTTTGTTTTTTTCCTATTAAGTTGTATGAGCAGTTTATATATTCTGGAAATTAAGCCCTTGTCAGTTTCATCTTTTGCAAATATTTTCTCCTATTCTGTCGGTTGTCTTTTTGTTTTGCTTATGGTTTCCTTTGCTGTGCAAAAGCTTGTAAGTTTGATTAGGTCCTATTTGTTTATTTTTACTTTTATTTCTATTGCCTGGGTAGACTGCCCTGGAAGAACTTTGCTGAGATTTATGTCAGAGAATGTTTTGCCTGTGTTTTATTCTAAGAGGTTTGTAGTGTCTTGTCTTACGTTTCAGTCTTTAAGCCATTTTGAGTTTATTTTTGTGTGTGGTGTGAGGAAGTGTTCTAACTTAGTGATTTACATGCAGCTGTCCAGTTAACACCATTTGCTGAAGAGACTGTCTTTACTCCATTGTATATTCTTGCCTCCTTTGTCAAAGTTTAATTGACCAAAAGTCTGTGGGTTTATTTCTAGGCTCTCTATTCTGTTCCATTGGTCCATATGTCTGTTTTTGTACCAATACCATGCTGTTTTGATTATCGTAGCTCTGTAGTATTGTCTGAAGTCTGGGAAGGTTATGCCTCCAGCTTCATTCTTCTTATTCAATATTGCTTTGGCAATTCTGGGTCTTTTGTGATTCTATATAAATTTTAGGATTATTTGTTCTAGTTCTGTGAAAAATATCCTGAGTGATTTGATAGAGATTGCATTAAATCTGTAGATTGCTGTGGATAGTGTGGCCATTTAAACAATATTAATTCTTCCAATCCAAGAACATGGGATATCTTTCCTTTTCTTTAAGTCATCTTTAATATCCTTGGTCCGTGTTTTGTAGTTCTCCTCATATAAGTCTTCCACTTCCTTGGTCATATTTATTCCCGAGTATTTTTTTTTTTTTGGATGCAATTTTAAAAGAGATTGTTTCTTTGCATTCCTTTTCTGATATTTCATTGTTAGTGTAAAGAAATGCCACTGACTTCTGTATATTAATCTTGGATCCTGCTACCTTACCAGATTCTTTTATCAGTTCTAGTAGTTTTTGAGTGGAACCTTTAGAATTTTCTATATATAGTATCATGTTATCCACATATAATGACAGTTTTACATCTTCTCTTCCAATTTGGATCCCTGTTATTTCTTTTTCATGTCTAATTGTTGTGGCTAGGACTTCCAATATCATATTGAATAGAAGTGGTGAGAGTGGGCATCCTTGTCTTGTTCCAGATTTTAGCAGAAAAGCTTTCAGCTTATCACCATTGAGCATTATGCTGGCTGTAGGTTTGTCATAAATAGCTTTTATTATGTTAAGAGATGTTCCCTCTATACCCACATTGGCTAGAATTTTTATCATAAATGGATGTTGAATTTTATCAAATGCTCTTCCTGCATCTATTGAGATGATCATATGATTTTTGTCCTTTCTCCTGTTGATGTCGTATATCACATTGATTGATTTGCATGTATTGAACCATCCTTGTGTCCCTGGGATGAATCCAACTTGATCATGGTGTATGATGTTTTTTATGTGTTACTGGATTCTGTTTGCTAATATTTTGTTGAGGATTTTTGCATCTGTGTTCATCAACGATATTGGCCTATGGCTTTCTTTTTTTGGTAGTGTCTTTGTCTGGCTTTGATATCAGGATGATGGTGACTTCATAGAATGAGTTTGGGAGTGTTCCCTCCTCTTCAGTCTTTTGGAGGAGTTTGAAAAGGATTGGTATGAGCTCTTCTTTGTATGTTTGATAGAATTCCCCAGTGAAGCCATCTGGTCCTGGACTTTTGTTTGCAGGGAGTTTTTTTATTGTTGATTCTATTTCACTTTTAGTGATGGGTCTGTTCAAATTATCTATTTCTTCTTGATTCAGTTTTGGTGGACTATATGTTTCTAGAAACTTGTGCATTTCTTCTAAGTTGTCCAATTTATTGCCATATAGTTCTTCATAGTATTCTCTTATGATTTTTTGTATTTCTGTGGTGTTGGTTGTAATTTCTCCATTTTCATTTCTTATTTTGTTTATTCATGTCCTCTCTCTTTTCTTCCTGGTGAACCTGGCCAGAGGTTTGTCAATTTTGTTTACTCTTTCTAAAACCCAGCTCTTGGTTTTATTGATTTTTTTCTATTTTTTTATCTCTATTTTTATTTATTTCCTCCCTCATCTTTATTATTTCTTTCCTTTTGCTGACTTTAGGCTTTGTTTGTTCTTCTTTTTCTAATTCTTTTAGGTGATAGTTAGGTTGTTTACTTGAGATTTTTTTCTTCTTTTTTGAGGAAGGCCTGTATCACTATGAACTTCCCTCTTCAGACTACTTTTGCTGCATCCCATAGATTTTGTGTGGTTGGGTTTTCATTGTCATTTGTCTTAAAGTATTTTTTAATTTCTTCTTTGATTTCATCAGTGGCCCATTGGTTTTTTTAGTAGCATGTTGTTTATTCTCCGTGCTGTCATTTTTTTCTCATTTGTTTTTCTGTGGTTGATGTCTAGTTTCATGCCATTGTGATCAGAGAAGATGCTTGAAATAATTTCTATCCACTTAAATTTATTGAAGCTTCTTTTTGCCCAAGTACGTGGTCTATCTTAGAGAATGTTCCATGAGCAGTTGAAAGGAAGGTATATTCTGTTTTTTGGGGATGTAATGTCCTAAAAAATATCAACCAAATCCAACTGCTCTTTTGTGTCATTTAGTATTTCCATTGCCTTATTGATTTTCTGTCTGGAAGATCTATCTAATGATGTTAGTGGGGTGTTAAGCTCTCCTACTATTATTGTATCTATAAGGATCACTGAAGCATCACAAAATTAGTAATACATGATTTCCTCCTTATCTGACTAGATAAATTATAAATCGTTCTCATTACCAGTGAGAGACAGTGTTTTAGAAGAAAAATACAAAAATATAAAAAAATCTAGAAAATCCCTAGAACAGACATCTGTTTTTAAAAAAAGTTGTAAGTCGTTTTGTGCAATTACATGCTATACTGTCAGCCATGAGACATAAAAATGACATTTCCCTAAGTTGACTGTTACAATCTACTGATACTCTAAAACTGCATAATTCATGGCATAGTGCTGTTTACTGACAATATTTTATTATCAAAATACCAATTTCTAATATACTCCATAACTTTTCCTAGTTGGAAAAGCAAATACAATAGATAGATTAATAAATTCTTTATAATTAGCATAAATACAGAAGTAAACAATTTTTTATTGATAAAGATTTATCCTCATCCCCACTAAATAAATGTTAACTGGTTTTTAAATATAGTGGATTAAAATTATTCTGATCATTTCCTGATATTATAACAAACCACCTATAACTTAGTGGCTTAAAATGATTTATTACAGTTCTGTTTGTTGACTGGTTCAGGTGGTTGATTCTCACTTGGGAATCTCATGCTGTTGCACTCAGATTTTGGCTGTGGGTGGAGTTCTACTGAGCTGGACATCCAAGATGGCTTCTTGTCACATATTTTGTGTTTGAGCTGGAATAGCTAGAACAGCTGGAGGCTAGCCAGGAGTGTCTGTCCATACTCTCTCTCCCCCTTTAGCTGGTTTGGACTTCTCCACATGGTGATCTCAAGATCACTCAACTTCTTACATGGAGTCTGGCTTTTCCTAGAGCAAGCATTCCAAACGAACAAGTTGGAAGCTGCAAAGTTTCTGATATCACCTGGGATGTCATACAGCATGACTTCTATAACATTCTGTTGGTTATAAGAGAGACACTGCATAGTCATGGTTCATTGGAAACTATCTTTCTGAACTGACTATCAGCTTTTGTCAAACAAGTCTCCTAAGAGAAAGTAGAATACTCTATTAATACATCCATTTAGTTACCTATGTTTTCTTTACCTGTCTTCAAAGGCTGCATTAAAAAAAGTTAGCTGGTCTGCCATATGGTTTATTTTTCTTTTCTCAATTTCCAGTTCTTTCTTTATAGTTATGTCCAGTTTAGGTGTCTTAAGTTTCATGTGCAACTTGAACCTCTGCCTTCCTCTTTCCTCAAAGGTTACCTGCCTCTAACCTAGTGGAAATCAAGGATGAAAGTATCAAAGTAGGCTACACACAGACACAGACACAGACACACACACACACACAGAAAATTACAACTGTTGACAGGATCATCAATGTTTCATAGTTTCCATGTGCAAGTCTTTCACCTCCTGGGTTAAGTTTATTCCTAAGTATTTTGTTCTTTTTGGTAATATTGTAAATGGAATTATTTTAATTTCCTTTCCAAATTGTTCATTGTTGGTGTATAGAAACACAAATGATTTTTGTGTGTTGATTTTGTATCCTAAAACTTGGCTGAATTTGTTAACAGTGTTTTGTGGAATCTCATGGGTTTTCTACACATAATATCATGTCATCTGTGAATAGAGAAAATTTTACTTTTTCCTTTCTAATTTAAGTGCCTTTTTTCCCCTTAACTTAATTGCTCTGGCTAGTGCTGTGTTGAATCAAGTTGTGAATGCAGCCTTCTTTGTCTTGACTTGGAGAGATTCTTGAAGGAGATTGTTTGGGGAGGTAGAAATCTCTCCCACCTATGGTACCACACCACTACCTCCTATCTACTGTGAGGGCTGGACCACTTGAGGATCCTTATCCCTACAGCCCAGAATAAGAGTTCCCTAAATCTGCTTTATTTAAGCTGAAATAATGCTCCAGCCAGCGGGGGTCTTTAGAAGGGTGGTTAATAGTAACCTATGGCACTAAAATTTTAAAGAATTCTTACCAATCACCCCTCCAACCCCATGTATTCCCAAGAAGTCACTTGGAGCTTTCTCTCCAGTGCATTTTAGGCTTGCTTCTTCATTTTCTCATTATCCAGAAGACAGCTGTTGAATCACTCAAGCATACACATTTCTATGAACAAAATTAATTCCTTGAAATTAATTATTTGAATATAAACTCAAATGCCTGAGGGCAATCATAAATAAATGAAACAGGAAAGCTAGGGAAAATAAAGAATGGTAAAAATTATGGGCAGGTATTTATAACCATGTGTGAATGAGTTCAGGGTTGCCAAATCTTTCATATTTTCAAGAGAAGTTGAGAATCAAGAGTTTTATGTAAATTGTCTGGATTTTTAGCACAGTTCAGACTTAACATGACTGCCAATTTGAAACTTTTGGCCTAAAAGAAAAAGAGAAATATACAGTATTACCTTGGCTACTCCATAATTTGCAAGGCTGCTTCTTTTACTGATGAATTAGAACTAATAACCAGTGTGAGTTAGTTCTTCACATTACAGAAAATACTGGAGCATTTTAGAAAAGATTTTTTCCACATCAGGGCTTAGAAAGTGGAAGTAAGAAGTGTGTGCAGGGCTGCCCAAAATTAGAAGACACCTCATTGCAGAGCCTTCTCTTAGTTGCAAGAGACCTGGAGAAGGTTCTGAAATTACCACTTGCAAAGATAATTAAATTCTTAGCAAAGGGACTTTTTTGAATTTCAAATTTGTTATTTCTAAGTGATTAAACTTTTGAAATGTGAAAATACTATTATATAATAAGTGTGTTATTTTGAAACTAATTTCTGTATTGAAATTTTTAAAACTAATTCTGTTATCTACATCACATTTTAAATATAGAGCTTTTGAAGAGAAACGAAAAGAACAAGAAGAAAAAGAACACCAAATCAGAGAACAAATACTTCAACAAAGGAAGCAGAAGTTTGAAGAAGTCACTGAAAAATTCCAGCGTGCCCATATTCCTCTTTCACAGAGGAGGAGAGCAGGTGCCTTAGTTTATAGAATAATTGAAAACAAAAATGAAAGTTATAATCACATTGAACTTGAGTAGACAATAAAATGATAAATTAAGAAACAAAGTAGAAATTCAGACTCAAAAGACCACTGTGCCATTTGAGTAACAGGACTTTAACCAAATGAAAAATTGCTGTCTGATTTAGGTTTAATTCAGAGAATGAATTTTCGTTGGCTCTATTGGTAAATTTGGAAAGCTCACAAGTTTGATTCTATTTCATACTGGTTTACAATGTTTTGTCTTTTTAGAACTGACTTTAAAAATAGTTTAATATTAAAAGAAAATTTAGCATTTAGGTTTAGGAAATTAGTGTCACATTCATTTTGGCATTTTGTGCAGATTTTTTTTAAAATTCATATTCAAACAACTGGTAAAATAAAAGGAAAGTCTGCATAGTGACATAATCCAACAATCTAAGCCCGGAACAAATTAAAAATTTTGAAATGATTACATTTGATTCTTTGGTATCACATCTACATTTTTTATGCCTTAAATAGTAACATAGAACTAGCAACAAAATGTCAAAGCTTCAAAAGGAAAAGGACAAGCGAATATTTATGTATTCAGCAAACATGCTGTGCTATGTTGTACTTAGCCCTGGGCTAAGCTGAAATGCTGAGAAACAAAAAAATCTAATGGTACTCTATCATTAAAGATCTCACAGCTTATTTTGGAGATGATAGTAATATAAATAATTAATATCAATAAATATAATTGCTATTGTAGCAGAATGTGTAGAGTAATATGAGAACATAGATAAAAGAACACTAAACATATACAGAGACAGCAAGAATATCATCCTTGGGAATGTGGATTTATTTGTATCTTGAAGAATGTGCATTTTGCCAAGCAAAGAGAAAATTCAAAAACATCCCAGACGTAAGGAACAGATTTTGCAAATGAATTATGTATTGCAATGTACCTAAAGCATAGAATGGGAAAAAAAGAGAAGAAAAATGAGTTGGAACAATTCTCAAGGAGCTTTGTATGCCATGCTAGGAATTTCAACTTTATCCAAAATGCAATCCACTTAAAGTTTTTTAACTGGAAGGCAAGCCATTACTGAGTCAGTAAGAGATCTTACAGAAAGTAAAGGCAGCTAGTAACACTGCTGAAAATACTAATAGCTTGAACATCATAGGGGTTTGTTTTTTTCTCATATAAAGTGAAATTCTCAGGTAAGCAGTCAAGAGCTGATTTGATGATTATACAGTGTCACTGGGAACCCAGACTGCTTCTGTCTCGCAGCTCAGCCACCCTCAGTATGTGATTTATAGCTTCACCCTCATGGTCACATGGTAGCAGCTGGAGCCCCAAGCATCATGTCAGTGTTGTAGGCAGGAAGAAGAAAGAAATGTAAAGGACAGATGGGTGTACCTCTAAGCTCCCTTTAAATTGTTTTCCTAGAATCCCCTATCTGTCTGCTTATATCTAATTAGCAACTCCATCTGCAAAGGAGACTGGAAAATATAGTTTTTTTTTAATGTGGCTATATTGCCACCCCTAGCAATATAGAGTATGTTACTAAGGAATAAAGGGAAAATGAATATTAGGTAGGAAACTAAGGGTCTGTGCTAAAATTAGATTTGTTTGTTAGAAAGATAATTATAGTTACAACATGGAAGATGAACTGAAGTAGAAACATACTAAATTAAATAGACTAGTAGGAGGCTGTTTTAGTATTTGTGGCAAGAGGTATTAGGCTACTAAAATAAAGCACTGCACTGGATGTAGAGGTAGGAGGTAATGTCTTCAGGAGATACAATAAATAGATTCAGTTACTAATTTATTAAGAGTGCTGGAAGAAAGACTAGGAGAACAGTGCCCCTAGGACTTAGCATAGAGCCTCACAGATTTTTAGCACTCAGTAAGTACTTTTTTAGTAAATTAATTATTTTGGTGGAAGATGATAATATTAATCAAGGTTACAAATAAAGGAGGAGAATCAGGTTAGAGTTATAAAAGATTTATTAAGTTTTAAAAGCATTGATTTTGAACCTCCCTGGCTCATACAAATGGGGAAATCAAATCAGCAACCGGAAATATGGATCTCAAACTTAAGAAAAAGATACATAGAAATTCTATTTGAAGTCACCAATGAATAGATATATATCTGATAAAGGAAGCCATGGGGAAAGATAAGGTAAATATTGGGTATAGACTGCTGACAAATGACATACACATTCACTCGATGGAATATTATGCAACTATTAAAAATAATGGGAACACTCTTTATGAACTGATATGGAAAGATCTCCAGCAGAGGTAAATTTATCATAAAGCCAATAAGGTTTTAGTTTAAGGGGGCCTTACTGTCATAGCCCCTATATCTAATTTTATATTTGTAATTTTGCATTATTTTTTCTTAATGAGGACCCCCAAGTTTTATGAGCCTTATACTTTCATAAAACCTGGATCTACCCCTGATTTCCTGGATATATTATTAAATTAGAAAAACAAGGTCCAGATCAGTATACATAATATTCTACTGTCTATGTAAGAAAGGGGGAAAACTAGAATATATATTTAGGGAGAAGATCAAGATGGTAGAATAGGAGGATGTGGAACTTACCTCCCCAACAGACACGTCAAAAATGCATCTACATGTGGAACAATTGTAACTGAAAAATAACGAAACCAGCAGAAAGACTCCTGTACAACCAAGGCTGAAAGAGTGATCCACATGGACTAGGGTAGGAAGGGAAGAGAAGCAATCAGTTTGGGACCTGTGCCCCAGAGAGGGAACTCAGAGGAAAAGGGAGATTACGCAGGGAGAGATCCTTCCTGGGTAATGAGTGTTCAGAGCCACATATTAGACGCCCCAGTTCTGGGGTTTGACGCAGGGTAGATGAGCCCCTTGGCGGTCGAAGGGCTGGTGGAACTAACAGGAGTGTTGTGGAAAGCCAGGATTACACTTGGGAGGAGGGTGCACACACTTGCTTACTCCAAACACAGGGCAAAGAGGGCAGATTGAAACTGCACAGGTGGCTGACTGGTTGTACTTAATAGATACCTACAGGACATTCCATCCAAAAACATCAGAATACATATTCTTGTCAAGTGCACATGGAACATTCTCCAGGATAGATCACATCCTAGGTCACAAAACAGTTCTAAGCAAATTTAATAGGATAGAAATTATAGCAAGCATTTTTTCTGACCACGGTGGTATAAAATAGAAGTAAATTACAGGAAGAAAAATGAAAAAGCACAAATGTGAAGATTGAACAACATGCCACTAAAAACCAATGGGTTAATGAAATAATCAAAGAGGTAATTAGAAAATAACTTGAGATGAATGAAAATGGAAACAAAACTTTCCAAAATCTTTGGTATGCAGCAAGAACAGTTCTAAGGAGGAAGTTGATAGCAATATAGGGCTACTTCAAGAAACAAGAAAAATCTCAAATAAACAACCTAGTCTATCATCTAAGGGAATTAGAAAAAGAAGAACAAATAAAGTCCAAGATTAGCAGAAGGGAAAAATAATAAATATCAGAGAATGTGTGACTGAAACATGCTGTACACCAGAAATTGGCACAGCATTGCAAACTGACTATATTTTGATAATAAAAAAAGAAAGAAAATAATAACAAAGATCAGAGAGAAAGTAAATAGAATAGAGATTAAAAACAGCACACAAGATCAATGAAGCTAAGAGCTAGATTTTGAAAAGATAAACAGAATTGGTAAACCTCACTAAGGAGAAAAGAGAGGACCCAAATAAACAAAATAAGAAATGAAAGAGAAATAGCAACTGATACCACAGAGATACAAAAAATCATAAGAGAATGCTATGAACAGGTATATACCAACAAATTGGACAGCCTAGTCTTCTAGACAAAAAATGGACAAATTTCTAGAAACATACAATCTGGCAAGACTGAATCAGGAAGAAATAGACAATCTGAACAGACTTATCACTGGTGGTGAAATTGAATTTGTAACTGAAAAAAGAAAAAACTTACAGCAAACAAAAGTCCAGAACAGGACAGCTTCAAAAGTGGATTCTACCAAACATATAAAGAACTATTCCAAAAACTGAAAAGGAGGTAACATTTCCAAATTAATTCTATGAGGCCACCATTACCTTGTTACCAAACCAAAGATACTATAAAAAAAGAAAGTTATAGGCCAGTATCTCTGATTAACATATATGCAAAAATCCTCAACAAAAAATATTAGCAAATTGAATCTAATAATATATAAAAAGGATCATACATCATGATCAAATGGGATTTATTCCAGGATGCAAGGATGGCTCAATATTCACAAATCACTCAATATGACACACCATATTAACAAAAGGAAAGATAAAAATCACAAGATCAGCTCAATAGATGCAAAAAAGGCATTTAAGAAAATATAACATCTATTCATGATAAAAACTTGAATCAAAGTTGGTAGAGAGGGAACATATCTCAACATAAAAAGGCCATTTATGGCAGCCCCATAGCTAACATTATACTCAACAGTGAAAAGCTGAAAGTTTTTGTATAAAATCAGGAACAACACAAGAATGCCCACTCTCACCACTTCTGCTTCACATAGTGTTGCAAGTCCTAGCCACAACAATCAGACACAAAGAAGAAACATAAAGCATCCAAATTAGAAGGGAAGAAGTAGAGCTGTCACTATTTGCAGGTGACATGATCCAATATAGAAAACCCTAAAATCTCCACCCCAAAATTATTAGAACTAATAAATTAATTCAGTAAAGTTGCAATATGGGAGAAAGTATACAGAAATCTGTTGCATTTCTATATGCTAATAATAAAGTATCAGGAAGAGACAGCAAGTAAACAATCCCATTTAAAATCTATATACACAATGGAATATTACTTAGACCAAAAAAGAATGGAATTCTGCCATTTGCAACATGGATGGACCTAGAGAGTATTATGCTTAGTGTGAAATAAGTCAGATGGAGAAAGACAACCAATCTCTGTTATCACTTATATGTGAAAATCTAAAAAATAAAACAAATGAATATATTTATATATATATATATATAACAAAACAGAAACAGACTTACAGATACAGAGAACAAACTAGTAGTTACGAGTGTCAGGAGTGAAGGGGGTGGGGCAAATAGGGGTATAGGAGTAAAAGATACCAACTATAATGTATAAAACAGTAAGCAATAAGGATGTATTTTACAGCACAGGGAAATATAGTCATTATTTTTAATAAATTTAAATGGAGTATAATCTATAAAAATATTGACTATCTGTATTGCACATCTGAAACTAATATAGTGTGGACTATACTTCAATATTTATAAATAGAATATGTCTGTATATGTTTGTATTTACATTAGCAGTGAACGAATACACAAATGACCAATAAGAGCAAGACTTCCAAATATGTTTGTAATTTTTTGATTTTTAAATATGAATATATTACCTATACAAAATATAAAATTAGTATTTTAAGAAAATTTAATGCCATGAATGAAGAGCAACAACAAAGCTATGAAAAACAACTATTTATTTAATCATCTGTTAGTTTATTCCCAAATTATGAAAGATAAACCAAAGGTTCACCTGATTTGCATGATAGCTGAGGCCTCCCCTTGCTACAAAGAAGGGATAGGCAGTTTCAGTGAGGTCAGAAAATGTGTAGAGTCAGAGAGTCATTGGAGTGAGAATATTAGAGCAAAAGAACTGAAAGGAGGCTCCTAAATGAAATAACAAAGCCCTAATACACAGTAAGTACTCAAAAAATGTAGGCTTAAATTTTCACCGAGTGAGAGGTAGTGACTAGGAGAGCATTAGTTAACAGCAACAAGAAGCAGTAATGGGTGTTTGTAAATTGACCTAAGTTAGTTGTAAAGGTAGTTTTTAAGTTCTCTTTGATAGACAACAAGTGATGAGTGTTAATAAAAGCAAGTTTCAGACTATAATCTAGCACAACTAAACATTTATTAGCAAAGCACGCACAAAACAATTGGTGCAGCTAGTTCACTAAGCTGAATAAGTTCCAACTCTGTCTTTTTAGGTGCTCTGACTATACCTTATATGAAAGGTCCATTCAGACTTACACAGTCACATTCCAAAGGCAAAATTATGTGCCTTCTGGCATTGGGCAATCAGAAACGTTACTGTATTAATAGCTGGATCCAAAACTAATTAGAGGTCAAACCCCAATGCCATCCATAAGGGTAAGGGGTATAGACTTTCCTAGATTCTTATTCTCTGTTCATGCAAGGTAGGGAGCGATTAAAATATGTTTAGGAAAGTCCACATGTCTTGAATACCTTTAATTTCAACAAAGAAAGCCCATCTTTAACATTTATCAGGTTATGCAACTGGCCATTAGTTTAACCAATAAAAAACTGTTTTGGACATTGAGTATGCTAATTAGAAAAACAATTAAAATCTAAAGCTTGGTAATATCTGCCTTGAGAGTATTGGTCCTTTATGATTAGAATATCCAGCAAACCATCCCATAACTATGCATTTTTCACTAGTATATTATGCAGTCACCCTTTCACTCTAGAGCTCAAGTTTGAACTAATGGTACATATTAATATTACTGGTTTTACTTTAAGGTAAATAACAAATTAATAGTGGAAAAATCTGATGACACATGGGTTTCTTAAGGAGAAAGGAGGAAAGACAGTTTGGCAGTGTCACTGGAGAGCTAGAAAGTCACCTGCTCTACCTCCTTGAGTTGTTTGTAGTATGCTGCAGGAGAAGCAGTAGGCTTTAAAAAGCAACTATGTTTCAAATTGAACAAGAAGCTGTGTACCAAAGTATACATTGGAAGTTTTGGGAAACTGGGTACGTACAGAAGGGAGGGTTAGATTAGAGGTAGCGCAGAATGGTATGTTCATGAGTGTCCATGTAATTTATGACCTTCAGCAAGTTACTTAGCTTCTCTATGCCTCAGTTGCAAAAGGAGATTCAAATAAGTTCTGCCTCATAGGCCTTAGTGAGAATTAAATTAGTTAATACTATAAGTATTATAATACTATACGTGTTTTAAAATAATATCTTTTGAGTAAGTGTTTAATAAATGTTAACAGGTATTTTCATGTCTTCCCCTTTTCTTCATGAGAATGTTTATAAACTGTCAGAAATTTATGAGACTGTGCGATCAGATATAATGGAGTTTGCATGCCAGACCGAAAAGCCTGGACATTTTTCAGTTTTGTTTTGCCAGATAAATATTCTTAAATTGGTGATGAGAATTTTGAGGTAACTGTTTCTCACTGGGGAATTGGATGTTTAAATTTAAAATCTTTACACTATTCTAAAAAATATTTTTTGGAAATGTTATTTTATCACTGACCAATTAAATTATATATAAAGAGATTGTTGAAGACAAAGTGATTCTGAACTACTTGATCTTTATTGTTCTCTTAGTTTTTCAAAAACCAGTTCCTCCATTAGAAGAGGCCCTCAAACAAATTCAGGAATCCGACTTAAAACCAGAAGTAAACCTTCCCTCTTCCCACAGACCAATAATAAACTGGAGGTAAGTAACTTATGTTTATCATTATATAGTTATTAATATTTGGTAATTAAATAGCTCTCTAGTTACTGAGCTTTTAGGCCTTTTCATGATTTACTCTTCACCTCTGTTTAAAAATTTACCATTTTATTTTCACACTGTATTGAAGTAGAGTGGAATATAAATTGCTTCAAGAGTAAGTAAAAATGTTAATTTATTGTCTTTTTATTACAACGCTGCCCTTGCTGACTAATTTTCTATGGAAACTATCATCAAAACCACTTAAAAATGTTGATACTGGTTATTCGTCTTTACTGAGAGGAAACAACTGTATTGACTTGTAGTGAGACAAAGTTAGATAAAAGGAGCAACTTCATGGTAGAAATGGGTTTTTTCTCACTGAAAATCTTTCCTGGATATCTTTAAAAAGCTACAGTAACTCCTGGTTCCTCTCTAGGTTAGTTTAAATGAATCATCTTGAAGCAATAGGATGAAGCAGCCAACCACAGAGTATCTTCTAACATCCTATATTTTTAATTTATTTATTATAAATGTTTCTTGAACCTACTGTGTGTATATTAGATCAGGCATTGTAAAGGAATATGGAGAAGTGTAATATTCTAAAATATGATCCCTAGAGTATAATCTAGGAGAGAGGTGAAATAATGCTTCAAAAAGTATGGAATAGTATCAAATGAGTAATGATAATAGTACTTAATTTTTTATATAAAGATATCTACAATTCATACATAAATTATGCTAATATTTTACCTGTGTGGAATGTTATTTACTAAAGTACCTCCATTTTTAGAATACCTACGGCAGATAGTTCCCTTGGTCAGAGTTAAGAACAATTAAATTCATTCTCTCAGTCTTTATTATAGTTCAAGAAAGACTTCATGGTATGGAAGACTCTTCAGAAAAGCTTTGAAAAAAATAGGAGTTAATCATGAAACAAGTGGGTAGATGATATTCCAGATAGAGAGATGAGCATGTTGAAAGGCCAAGAGTAACAGGAGTGACTCATTCTAGGAGTAAGAGTATAACTGAATAATAAAAATAGCTTCACTAGATGTGAGATTGGAGAGGAAAATGCACCTGCATGCTAAAGAATATAAAGTTTATCCTGAGAGCTGGAGAGGGGTCAATGAAAGATTTTAAGCAGATGGGTGATAAGATAAACTTTTCTTTTTTAACATATCATTCCAATCTATTGTGAACAAGTGTGGATAATAGATTGAAAGCAGACAGAACAGGAGGTTATTTCAATGTATGTAATTGAAATTACATGAATTTAGAGCTCAAGAGAAACATCTAGGCTTACGATATTTGAAGCCAAAACAATGGATGAGCTCAGTCATGGAGATTGTGACAACAGGACTAGGATAGAACACTAAAGAATAGCAACATTTAAGGAAGTGAGAAATGGAGAAACCTACAGAATGGTTGATATAGGACTATATACAGAGAGAAGGTGGAACTAAAGAATACAGAGTTTCGTGGGGACAAAAAAGCAGTGTAATAGAGATCGAATGTCTTCTGAGGAATCAGCAACATAAAAAGTTGTATCATTCAGGACACTGGCAGAAAACATGTGACATTTAAAAGGAGTGACTAAAAAGTGGTTAGTAAAGTAGCCAAAAAGGGATGGCAAAGCACCCTAGAACTGACAAGAAAGTCAATATTACCACCACAGATCTGAACTGAAAAGAGCTGTGGCTATACAGGAGGGCTGCTATACAGGAGGGCTACTAGACAGGACCTGCGGTCATAGGTGGAGGAACACTGCCACTGCTAAACCAAGCCCAGCAGAGAGGAAGCCAGAGGAATAATTAGCAAAAACCTCTCTCTTCTGGTACTCTCTCATCTCTTGCTAGTGCCTTTCATTGCTCAAACTCTGCCATAAATCAAAAGGCAAGGGATCATTCAGTCTCTGCCAAGCAGAGACAAGTGGAAAAGTGTGAAAAGTGAATCTGGATGGGCAAAGAGAGAATATCCAGCTTAGAGGCAATGTGTCCACTGTATTTCACAACAGAAAAGGTCACAATGACAACTTTTGTCAGAGCAGTTTCAGTGGAGGGATAGGGACAGAGAAGAGATTACAATGAGTTGGAGAGAAATGGAGAGCAAGAACATAAAGATATCAAGAATAGCTTGGCTGTGAAAGGAAAAGAGTGATAGAACAGTAACCATAGGAGATATCTGGCCAAGATACGACTTTTTCCCATGAGACAGAAGAAATATTAATCATGTTCAAATATGGATGTCAAAATGTCTAGAATTTCAGTCTAGAAAGGTAGAGGAGAATCAAAATGTGAAATGTCTTAAGTACCTATCGTGTGCTAGATGCTGATTAGCAAGGGTTATACATATGAATGAGATATAATCCTCAGCCCAAAAAGTGTGTGCAGGTACATTATAATACTGTGTACTGGTAGTTACATATTAAGACCCAAGTAATACCACGTAACTAGGGGTGGTTACAGAAATACTAGCAAAGTGATAAAGAAGTATAAAATTTAAAGTTGAAGAGAAAACATAAAGGATGAGTATGAATTATCTACTAAAGAAGCATAGGTTGATTTTAGGCATGTGTAAAGTATAGACACCTAAGGAAATGAACTTGTTCAAAGTAGCAGGACTATAGCTGTGTTGCTGGTAGGACAGGATATTATCTAGAAATGTAACTTGAGATCAGATGTGAAATGCTTATATGTCTAACTAGGAAGTTTTAGCTTTATCCTGTAATTAGTAGAGAACCAATGGAGGTTTTTGAGCAGGGAGTGATATAATCCTCTTTATTATTATTGAAAGATAATTGGTATGAATGTTGGAAAATAAAAAGGGTGGAGAGAAATTGTAAGCAAGGAGACCAGAGAAAATTAATGGGATAATCCAAGGGATGGATCACTACTATCTAAACTAGAATAGTACTATTTTGTATAGTGAGAAAAGGATAGATCTGATAAAGAATAAAAAATATTTTGAGTAGTTAGGAGGAAAGAATGAGAGAGAAGAAAGAATGAAAATGCCTTTCCACAGCAGAGAAGTGACAAATAAGAGTTTAAGAATGTTAATCAAATAGCAGTATAAAAATAGGAATATGGAAGGAGGGAAATCAAGATGGCAGAGTAAGAGGACATGACCTCACCTCTCCCACCAATCAATTCAAAAATACATCCACGTGTGGAAAACTTGTCATGGAAAACTAACTAGAAACTGGCAGAAGGATTCCCATACAACCAAGGCTGTAAGAAAGATATACACATGATTGGGTAGGATGGGAAGAAAGGGGTAGGGAACTGTGCCCTTCGGAGGAGACTAAGGGGAAAAGGGAGATCACGTGGGCAGACACCCTGTGGAGTGAGCTAGTCAAGTCACAGACTAGGCATCCCAATCCTGGGGTCCTACCCATGGGAGACAAGCATCTGTGGCTGCTTGGGGAACTGCTGGGACAGGCAGAAAGGCTGGAGAAGCCAAGACTCCACCCATGAGGAGTGTGAGGGTGCTAGCTAGCCACCAGACAGGGCAGAGAGAGGGCTGCCCTAGCAGCTGCTGCCTTACCGTGCTCCACAATCTGAACCAAGTGAATGTCTGGCCCCACTCACTGCAAGCCACAACTTGGCACTGGATCTAGGGTAGTCAGGACCAGGAAGAATACCCAATCTGGGGACACAAAGTCAATCCAGATGCCCGGGGTTTGGTCCAGGTAGAGTGTTGTCCATTGTTGGTACTTACTCAAACAGAACCCCAGAAGTAGCCCAGACTTCTGATGGCAGTGCAGCTGCTTGAACTCCCGTAACCAACATGCCACACTCCCTAGTCCCAGGTGAGTGAATGTTCCAGCCCCACCACTCCACACCACAGCCTAGCACTAGATCTGGGGCAACCAACACAGGGGAAAAGACATGACCTTGGGCTGCATCTGAGCAGAGCCACAGATGCCTATGTAGGCAGCACATTAGACCTCTGTAAGCACATAAGCCTCACTTGCTTCAGCACTCCCCTCCATTGGGGCAAAAGCCTTAGTGTGGGGAGAAGGAAAAATACATACTTAAAGGGAGCAGAACCAGCGCAAGCCCAACCCTCAGGGCTTCTGCTCCAGCAACTTAGGAGCAGACCTTATCCCTGACAGGGCAGTGAGCAGAAAGGAAGTATTGCCTCACACCCTGTGCAGTTCCTCCATCACCAGCTGTACCTCCTACCAAGGTGATAGCAGTCAGCATACTCTGAGAAAAGACATAATTGGCATCCACATCAAATCCAGCCCTCCAACAAAAGACACTGGGTACATGCAGTCTACAGAGGGACAGTCCTACATAAGAACACCCCTTCAAGACCGCAGTAAGTAACTGCTTCACCTTAATTCATAGATTCAGAGAAAATTAAGTAAAATGAAAATGCAGGGGAACTACTCTCAACTGAAAGAGCAAGAGAAAACTACTGAGAAAGTAAATAATTAAACGGACATAATCGGTCTACCAGACAATGGATTCAAAACGTTGGTCAAAAAATGCTAACTGGATTAGGAAAGAAAATTTATCTAAGCACAGATCATTTTAACAAGGAACTAGAAAATATAATCAAAATAGATAATTCGATATCTGAGACACAAAGCACTCTAGAAGCAATGAATAACAGACTAAATGACACAGAACACATAAGTGATCTGGAAAATAGAATAATGGAAATCACCCAATCAGAACAGCAGACAGAAAGAAAAATGTGAAAAATGAAATTACAACAAAAATACAAGATCTACAGGATAACATAAAATGTGCCATCATTCACATTATAGGGGTTCCCAAAGCAGGAGAGAGAAGGGAATTGAAAAGAACAGAGAAGGAGATTGAAAATGTATTTGAAGAAGTTATGGCTGAAAACTTCCCAAACCTAAAGAAGGAAACAGATATCCAGGTACAGGAATCAGAGAAGGTCCCAAATACAATGAACCCAAACAGACCCACAACAGGATATATCATAATTTAAGTGGCAAAATTAAAGGTAATAAATTCTAAAGGCAGCAAGAGGAAAACAAAGTGTCACATACAAGGGAATCCCCATAAGGCCATCAGCTGATTTCTCTGCAGAAACTTTGCAGGCCAGAAGGGTGTGGCATGATGTGTTCAAAGTGCTGGAAATGAAGAACCTGCAACCTAAGATACCCTACCCAGCAAGGTTATCATTTAAAATAGAAGGTGAGATAAAGAACTTCTCAGACAAGCAAAAACTAAAAGAATTCAGCAATGCACAGGAACTACTCTCAACTTAAAGAGCAAGAGAAAACTACTGAAAAAGTAAATAATTAAACAGAGATAATCAGTCTACCAGACAATGGATTCAAAACGTTGGTCAAAAAATGCTAACTGAATTAGGAAAGAAAATTTATCTACCCTAAAAGAAATGTTGAAGGGTCTTCTCAAAATGGAAAACAAGTAAGAATCTATAGGAAAAGGGAAATCCCAATAGGAAAGACAAATACACAGTAGTGATTGAAGATCACTTATGTAAACCAATACATAAGAAGTCGTAAAAGCAACTATATCTACAGTAAACAGTTAAGGGAGATACATAAAGATGTAAAAATTACATAAAAAAAACAAAATGTAGGGGAAGAGAGCAAAAAATGTAGATCTTTTAGAGTGTGTCTGAACTTAAATGACTGTGAGTTTAAAGCTAGTAGATATAATTGTGGGTTAACATATATGAACCCCATGGTAACCACAAATCAAAAACCTACAACAGATACACAACAACAAAAAAAGAAAGGAACACAAGCATACTACAAAAAGAAAGTCATCAAACTACAACAGGAGAAACAAAAAGAATAAATGAACAGAGAAAAACTATAAAAACAACTGGAAAACAAGTAATAAAATGTCAGTAAGTACATACCTATCAGTAATTATTTTAAGTATCAATGGACTAAATTCTTTGATCAAAAGACATAGGGTAGCGGATTTGATTTAAAAAAAAAAAGACACTTCAATATGCTGCTGCAAGAGACTCACTTCAAGGCAAAAGACACACAGACTGAAAATGAAGGAATAGAAAGAGATATTTCATGCAAGAGGAAATGACAAGAAAGCAGGGGTAGCAATACTCATAAAGACAGAATAGACTTTAAAACAAACTCATAAAGACAGAATAGACTTTAAAACAATAAAGACAGAATAGACTTTAAAACAAAGGGCATAGTGAAAGACAAAGAAAAGCATTATATAATGGTAAAGGGATCAATACAAGAAGAGGATATACACTCTTTAACATATACACACCCAGTACAGGAGCATCTAAACATATAAAGCAAATGCTACCAGACATAAATGGAGAAATTGACAATAATATAGTAATTGTAGGAGATTTTAACACTCCACTGACATCAGTAGACAGATCATCCAGTAAGCAAATCAATAGGGCAACAGTGGTCCTAAAAGACACAATAAGACTAGTTGTACTTAATTGATGTCTGCAGAACATTCCATCCAAAAATAGCAGAATATGCATTCTTTTCAAGAGCACATGGAATGCTCTCCAAGATAGATCACATACTAGGCCACAAAACAAGCCTCAACAAATGTAAGAGAATAGAAATTATAGCAGGCATTTTTTTCCAACTTCAGTGGTAAGAAATAAGAAATCAACTACAGAAAGAAAAACAGAAGAGAACAGACACATGGAAACTAAACAACATGCCACTAAAAAATACCAATGGGCCAAATGATGAAGTCAAGGAGGAAATCAAAATACTTTGAAACAAATGAAAATGGAAACACAACTTTCCAAAATCTATGGGATACAGCAAAAGCAGTTCTAAGAAGGAAGTTCATAGCAATACAAGCCTTCCTCAAGAAATTAGAAAAATCTCAAACAACCTAACCTATCACTAAAAGAATTAGAAAAAGAACAAAGCAAGCCCAAAGTAAGCAGAAGAAGAAAATAGTGATATCACATGTGGAATCTGAAAAATAATGCAAATAAATCTATATACAAAACAGAAACTGACCCACAAACATAGAAAACAAACATGATTATCAAAGGGGAAAGGGAGTTGGGGGATAAATTAGGAGTATGGGATTAACAATACAAACTACTATACATAAAATAGATAATCAATAAGGATTTACTGTATAGCACAGGGAACTATATTCAGTATCTTGTAATAATCTACAAGAGAAATAATCTGATATCTCTCTTTATATATATATATATATATATATATATATATATATATATATATATATATATATATATATATTTATATATATATATACTATATATATCTGAATCACTTTATACCTGAAACTAACAGAATATTATAAATCAAACTATACTTTAATTTTTTAAAAAAGAAAGCATTTCCTAGGAGAGAAAAAAAAGGAAAACCAATAAATGAAGCCAAGAGCTGTGTTTTTGAAAAGATAAAATTGACAAACTTTCAGCCAGGCTTGCCAGGAAGAAAAGAAAGAGGACCCAAATAAAAAAAAGAAGAATGAGGAGAAATAACAATTAATATCAGAGATCAAAAAATCATAAAAGAATACTGTAAATAGTTATATGCCAACAAATTGGACAACCTAGAAGAAATGGATGAATTTCTAGAAACATACAGCCTGCCAAGACTGAGTCAAGAAGAAACAGACAATTTCAACAGACCAATCACTAGAACTAAAATTGAATTTACAATAAAAGAAACTCCCAGCAAACAAAAGTCCAGGACCCAACAGCTTCACAGGGGAATTATACCAAACATATAAAGAAAAACTAATACCTGTCCTAATCAAACTGTTCCAAAAGTTTGAAGAGGACAGAACACTCCCCGATTCGTTCTATGAGGCCACACTAACCTGATACCAAAACCAGACAAAGATGCTACAAAAAGATAAAATTACTGGCCAATATTTTTGATGAATATAGATGCAAAAATCTTCAACAAAATAGTAACAAACTAAATGCAACAATATGTGAAAAGGACATAAACCATGATGAAGTTAGATTTATTCCAAGGCCACAAGGTCTTTGAACATACACAGATAAATCAATGGATACACCATGTGAACAAAAGGAAGGAGAAAAGTCACATGACCATCTCAATAGAAACAGAAAAAACATTTAACAAAATTCAGCATCTATTCATGATAAAAACTCTCATCAAAGTGTGGATAGAAAGAATATATCTCAATATAATAAAGGCCATTTACAACAGACCCACACCAACATTATACTCAATTGTGAAAAGCTGAAAGTTATCCTTTAAAATCAGGAACTGGATATGAATCCTCACTTTCACTGCTTCTGTTTAACAAAGTATTGGAAATCCTAGCCACAGCAATCAGACAAAAAGTAATAAAAGGTATCTAAATTTGATGGGAAGAGGTAAAACTGTCACTATTTGCAGATGACATGATACTATATAGAGAGAACTTAAAGCCTCCACCCCAAAACTGTTAGAACTAATAAATGAATTCAGCAATGTTTTAAGATACAAGATTAATACACAAAAATCTGTTGTCTTTCTGTACACTAATAATGAAATACCAGAAAGAGAAAGTAAATGATCTAATTTAAAATCACATCAAAAAAAAAAAAATACCTAAGAATAAATTTAACCAAGGAGGTGAAAGACATACACTCTGAAAACTATAAAACACTGATGAAGGAAATTGAAGATGATTCAAAGAAATGGCAAGATACGCCATGCTCTTAGATTGGAGGGATTAATATTATTAAAATGGCCATACTACCTAAAGCAATCTACAGACTTAATGCAACCCCTATCAAAATATCCAAGACATTTTTCACAGAATTAGAACAAATAATCTTAAAATTTATATGAAACCACAAAAGATCCAAATTGCCAAAGCAGTCCTGAGGAAAAAGAACAAAGCTGGAGGTATAACCCTCCCAGACTTCAGACTATACTACAAAACTACAGTAATCAAAACAGCATGATATTGGCACAAGAACAGACACATAGATCAGTGGAACAGAACAGAGAGCCCAGAAATAAACCCACACACTTATGGTCAGTTAACCTATGACAGAAGAGACAAGAATATACTATGGAGAAAGTCTCTTCAATAAGTGGTGCCGGGAAAACTGGACAGCTACATGTAAGGGAATGAAACTAGAACATTCTCTAATATTATATACAAAAATAAACTCAAAATGGATTAAAGACCTAAATGTAAGACTGGAAACTGTAAAACTTCCGGAAAAGAACACAGGTAGAACACTCTTTGACATAAATCACAGCAATTTTTTTTGGATCTGTCTCCTAAAGCAAAGGAAATAAAAGCAAAATAAAACAAATGGGATCTAATTAAACTTAAAACCTTTCGCACAGAAAAAGAAACCATAAACAAAACCAGAAGACAATCTATTGAACGGGAGAAAATATTTGCAAATGATATGACCAATAAGGGGTTAATATCCAAAGTATATAAACAGCTTATACAACTCAACAGAAAAAAGAAAAATCAAAAAACAGGCATAAGACCTGAATAGACATTTTTCCAAAGAAGGCGTACAAATAAATGGCCAACAGGCATACAAAAAGATACTCAACATGACTAATTATCAGAGAACTGCAAATCAGAGCTACAATGAGGTATCACCTCTCACTGATCAGAATGGCCATCATTAAAAAGTCCACAAATGATAAATGCTAGAGAGTGTATGGAGAAAAGGGAACCCTCATACGCTGTTGGTGGAAATGTAGTTTGGTGCAGCCATTATGGAAAACAGTATGGAGATTCCTCATAAAATTAAAAATAGAACTACCATATGATCTAGCAATTCCACTTCTGGGTATATATCTGAAAGAAATGAAAACACTATTTCAAAAAGACATATGCACCCCAATGTTCATAGCATCGTTATTTACAGTTGCCAAGATAGAGAAGCAATACCAGTTCCCATCAACAGATGATTGGATTAAGATGGTGTGTGATACGTACATGCATGATGGAATATTACTCAGCCATAAAAAAGAATGAAATTTGGTCATTTGCAGCAATGTGAGTGAATCTGGAGTATATAATTCTTAGTGAAAAAAGTCAGACAGAGAAAGACAAATACTGTATGATATCACTTACAGTAGAATCTAAAAAATAATACATAGGAATGCACAAGCAAAACAGAAAGACACACAGATATAAGAAATAAACTTGTGGTTACCAAAGATGAGAGGGAAGAGGAGAGGGACAAATTAGGGGTGTGGGATTAACAGATAGGAACTACGATGTATAAAGTGCATAAGCAACAAAGACATACTGTATAGCACAGGAAACTACCCATTATCTTGTAATAACCTATAGTGGAGTATAATCTGCAAAATTCAGGTGCTGTACAACTGAATTTAACACAATATTGTAAATCAACTATACTTCCATTTTAAATTAATTTTAAAAATTAAAGTATTGTGATAGGTTTCATAGCAAATAAAATGTCCCTTGAGTTTAAAAAAAAAAAAAAAAAAGAATTGAAGTATGGAGGTAATAGGGTAGGAAAATCAAAAGGTATCCAGCCATGAGTTTAAGAGGACTTACGTTAAGAGGGTGGTAGTGAAGTAGAAAAGAAAGATAGAAGGAAAAGATATTTCATGGAAAGAATAGGTTATGAGTTTGGTGTATGGTGGAATAAAGAAAATGAGAACAAAAAAAATCACAAGGAGCTGAAATTTTGTGTCATGATAATTGAGGGAATTTGGTGACTTTGAAAATAAAAAAGAGCATAATGAAAGGGTACGAGTTTGGCAAGATATTATTAAATTTCATTCGAGCCTTCTGAGTTTAGGGAGGAAATATTCAAGTAGAAGTGTATAAAAGCAATTTGACCTAAGATGAAATGAAAGGTCAAAGACATATAGACATAAATTTTAAAGTCATGATTCTATATGTTGTTGCTCAGTGTTTATATGTACTTATGTTTCCCAACCAGATTGTAATATTGTAGAGAGCAAGGGCTGAATCTTACACAGGCAGTGTTCCCCATAGTGCTTAGCTCAGTGGTATGTATGTTGGAGGTATTCAGTAAGTACTTTGAATGGAGAAACATTTCCGGCATAAATGAAAACTTCTCAGAGGGTATAAACTTGACCCAAAACTTAATCGATGAGAAATATATTTATTAGAAAGAAGCATTGAAAGGGAACTCTAGAAAGAGGGAATAAGTAGTATATGAAAAGGAATGAAGGTAAAGGACATGTTGTATTAAGGGAACTGAAAATAGGCAGTTCATTTTGACTAGTGTGTACAGTGAGAGGGTGTGAGCATATAGGTTGCTTGGAAAGGAAGCCATGGGTTAAAGCATGAAGAGCCTTGTTAAGGAGTTTGTCCTAAAAACAGTTGCTGAAAGATTTGCAGCGAGCATAAAACATTTATATTTTGGGAATATTGCCAAAATGAGAAAGAGTAGGGTGAGACTGGACGTGGGAAAATCAGATAAAATGGTACTTTAGTTATGGAAACAACGACTTTTTAAGACCTATTTAGGAAGTAGAATCAACATGATTTGGTAACTGTTTAAGAACTGGAGGGTGATTGGGAGAAATCAAAGGTGACTGGAGATTGAGTTTGGTCAGTTAACGGATAGTTGAAACCATCTATCAAAATAAAGACTATGAGGACAAAGAGGTTTAAGAGAGGGAGTAACTGGAAGGATGATGATAAGTTGTGAATTTGAGACACTTAAGGGGTATTCTGGAGCCCGTTTCTCATTAGCAAGATATATGAGCCATGAATATAGATATGATAGTTGCCAGTGAATTGATGAAGTTAAAGCCATGGTTCAGTACCCCCCAGTGGCGGTCTTGGGTCCAGCTAAACAATCAGACTCCCATGACTACAAGAGACCATGTTTGGCTTCAAAGACATAAAACATTGCCTGTCAACAGGCAACATTCTTCAACAGGAGGAATCCTCATGGCATGCCACAAAACAGTCAAAGGATTCGTCCTCTTCCCACAAAGTGATGACATTATAATGGGTGCGCATTCAGCCACCCTGGGTTGGAAATCCCCTTTTCCAAGCAGGAACCAATATTTCCTGTAATGGCTCCACGTGAATAGCTTCCATGCAAGAGGCATGTCCATTACAAGACCACACACAAAGCTATAACTTCCTATCAGAGTTCTATGATTTATTCACAGACCTCTCAGTACAGGTATGGTTTCTCAATGAAGGGTCATTTTTTACATAATAAATGTGCCTGAAACACAGTTCAAGTCCAACTAATAATCCAGGTGAACAGAATTAGAAAGTTGACCCAAAGTTGAATTGATCCACAGAGAAGAATGATTTTATTAACCCTTCACTCACATACAAGTTCAAATAAGATCACACAGACAGTATAAGATCACAAGAGAGTATGGATAAACAGGCAAAACAGAGGATCACATAACTCTCAAAAATTCCAGCATTTCCAAGCAAAGAAGGAGGAGCTCAAGAAAGACCCTAAGAAGGAACAACCAGAGAAGCTGGAAAATAACCAGGAACATTTGATGATAAGGAAACCAAGGGAATTAAAGTTGAGAAAGATAGTGGTCAAGAAAGTGTCAATTTTTGCAATTAAGTCAATTAGTTAATCGCTAGCAAAAGCAGTACATTGGAGTGATAGAGATAGAAGCCAGATAGCAGTAGGTTAAGGAACAAATAGATGTTGAGGCAGTGAATGCAGGATAATTTTAGAGTACTCTATGGAACAGTTTATCCCAAAAGTGAAGATGACAATTAGAGGCGGGGTAAGGGTTCTGGGAGAATTTAAAGTGATAAAAAAATTCCAAATCATTTAGTATAGAACTAATGTGCATTTTTACGTACAGGTTTTCTTTACTGTCAGTTTTCTTTTTCTGTGTGTTAGTTATTATCCTTTGTGTTACCAGGTTTTTCAATTAACAAAGCTCTTTTGCACTGTGAATGTACAGTTCCTTAAAGTCTTGGAAGAGATTAAGTGTCAGACACCTTTGATCTCCCTGTAGCAAACAAATGGTTCGTGTTATACCAAAACTGTGCTAGGACCATTATATAAAGTTTGTTCTATGAGAAATGGCCTCCATGCTAAATTAGAATACATAGTTTTTGTTTATTATTATAATATACTATTATGACTATGACTTCAGGATATCTCTATATGTACACACACATTAACTTTGTGATTTGGAAAACAACAAATGTGTATAGTTTATTGAGAGAACACTATTGTTTACTTATTAAAAAGTTGAACTCCTCTCCACAGATAACTAACAGTATTAAATAATGTATGTGAAAATGCTTTGTAAACTACAAAATGCTATACTAGAAATATGCAAGCTTGAAATATTAAAGATCAGATATTAGGTTAATCGAAATATTTATATGTACTGTTTATTGAAAATATAATTAAGCTACAAATACTGTTAAGCTATTGTCACATTAAAAATGCATCTGCTTTACAATATAAACCTAAAATGTGTTAAGGAATAAAGTAATGTCTAGAAACAGGGAACTTCCAAAGACGGGAAGATATATCGGTACTTACAGACAATTGTTCTAATGTGGAAAATATTAGTGGTAGATAAAAATAATTTAAAATGTTGGTAATGTGATAGTCTAAATTAGAAAAAAATTGTATGAACAAATGGAGGGCATTCAATACTTAAGCCTCAAGAAAGATCAGAGACTATGTACATATGAAAATAGAAGATACTTCAGGAAATAGTGAGATATAAGAATATTAATAAAAGACTAATAAAAATATAAGTAGTCAGCCTTCCATCTCAACTAAATCCTTATCACAAAGATAGTATACTTGACCATTCTGGTAGATGTAGGGTAAAAGAAACTATTTTTTTCTCATATCAAGTTTTTATACTTTAAAATGATATTGTTAGATATCTATCTCCAATATCCATGTATCTGTGGTAAGACAGCTGATCCTGAACCACAGGCTACCCTGAGAAATCTGACCAGAGCTGAACAGCAATCTGTTTAATCCCTATTTGCCCTTTGTAACAGTACTTTAAACCAGATTTTTCTAGCCGATACTCATTATCTGTATGACTGTCAGACTTCTGAGAGGCGAAAATACTCTTAAGAGCAAGGAATGAGAAAAGGGGAACCTGAATAAGCTATGTACATTTCTCAGCTCATGTGAAAGGACACTGGTTGATCAAAAGAACATCATGCATGGATCCTCAGAACAAAAAATAATACGAATTGAAAGCCTAGAGGCAGCCCAATAAACCAGAAAAAACATCTTAATAAGGCTGTCTCTCTACTTCCTGTCCAAATGCTTTCCCACCTATGCAGATCCATTCCTGCTTGTCCAGCTGTCTCCACACCTGATCCCCACTTACCTGATCAGCAGTCTCCTTTACGAGCCCCCCTGCTATCCCAGCGTTCCCAAATTCTTCCTAGCTATCCCACTGTTCCTCCCACCCGCCAGCCTCAGACCCTGCCTATCTATCCATCTGTCCCCTCTACTCTCCCCAGAACCTTCCTACCAGCCCCATTACTGTCCTCCCCAGTCAAATATCTTCCTCGTCCTCCAGCCCCAGTCACTCCCAGCTTTTCTAGCAGTTTCCCATGTCTGCTAGCCCCAATTCCTTCTGGCCCTCCTGACCGTTTACCCCACCCACCTCAAGATCTGCCAGTCATTCCTGATTCTGACTCACACAGCAAGTTATTTTACAAAACTTTCAGACCCAAACGTTTCCTTCCAGCACAGCATTCTACCGCAACCACTCTAATGCCTGCGCTTGTTCGTCGTTCCCTTCCAGCTCGACTGGTTGTTTCCCCAGCCCCTTTGGAAGGTCTCCCTGTTTTGAAGCCTTCTTGTTTATCCAATCATCCCCCTCATCAACCAACCCCCACTCTTTCTTATGTCACTCCGTTGCCTGAACATCCTGCTAGCTTAGATCCTTCTCAGTCAGTCCAGCAATCTGTTCCACAAACCAAAACATTGTCAAATCTGCCCCAAGCCTTTGTAGACCATCCGCCTACATCATTTCTCTCCCATCCACCTCCCTGTCGTTCTCCATCCTCTTCTTTGTCTTCATCTCCTACTTCCATATCCCCTCGTCCATCTTCTGTACGGTTTTCTTCCTCTTCATCCATTCTTTCCTCTTCTTCACCCTCCCCTTCTGCCTCTCCATTCTTACCTCCTTCGACTGTTCCTCTTTTTTCCTCTCCTTTGGATTCATCACCCTCTCCATATTTGCCTCCCACAAATTTAGATTTTGCTTCTCCAGTTCCACCTGTTTCTTCTTCCTTTATGGTTTCTTCTTCCTTTCCCCCCATGCTTCTCTCTTCCTCTCTTTCTACCTCCCCATCTCCTTTTATTCCTATCCATTCCTTCAGTCCTCCTCACTGGGGGAAGAAAGTAGAGAAGAGAAGAGAAGCAAGTGGAGTAGAGAAGAAAGAAATAGAGAAGAAAAAGTTGAGAGACGACAACTTTAAAGGTAAATAAATTTAGTTTATTAGATATTTTGTAGATTTAGCAATATTTCACTTGGGAAGGGTGACTGAAGGGGGAGGAATATGTAAAAGTAGGAAGCCTAAAAGAAGAGGGAGAAACACACTCCCAGCGTTCAGGACCCTTGTTAAACACCTTTCTACTCTCCTTGACCTCCCTGTGGTCACAGAAGGATAGTCAGGGAACTAGTCATCATTGACTTTGACTGTTACAGTCTGTCCAAATAAAGATATATATGGGTATTGGAGATAGATATATGTCACCTGTGGCCATGTGTCACCTTCCAAAACATCTTAATCCTCATTAAATTGGGAATAATTTGAATGAATTGGGGATAAATACCCTTGGGATTCACAATACTGGCCTTAATGCAACAATAGTCAGTTATTTGATATATTTCATCCCAATCCTACCCCTCAAAAAAAATCTTCTTTTGTTCTTTGCTTTTCACTTTGTACATATACTGAAATGTACAACATGCTGTAAGTTTCCAGAAGAGGCAAAGTTCTAAAAGAAGATGATGTCATCCCCTGATAACTTGGGGGCAGCACTTTGACATACTAAAAATAGACTCTTCATTAAAGGTACCCCTTCTGTGGCATGAAAACCATGGTTATATTTGTGATACAAGTGAAAACAAATGAGTACACTTTCCTCCACGGAAAAAGATCCAGGCTCCCAAATCTAGTAAAGTAAGATGGAAATGCCGGCCTACTCTGACAAGCATTTTTTATATTTTCTATCTGCTTTACTCTTCAATCAACTCTATTAGAGTTACAGGAATACCCACTAGTCATGAGGTCAACTCAGAACTAAGGGTAATGCAGCATACTGTTGTCCAGATGGGAATGCTCTTGAAGGACTGAGGACTGACTCTGCACATCTACAGAAATTCCTTCTACGTCCATCCCGAACAACAGAGGAGCAGGATTTCATAGTCAAGGCCATGAATAATTGGGCATCCCTGCATGAAGGTGGAGTGCTTTATTGGACTGTGATCCCACATCCAATGACTCCCTTAAATTCCCATTCTGTTATGTCTATGTATTTCTCCAATATCCTTATATGTGATTATCTGGACACACACTATCACATATTACATAAATATGTCATATGTATGTTTACTTTATTTAAATGTACTAAACATTTTTTATGTATGGTTCACAGAACTATAGATAATACCTTACCTTCATCATTGTCAAAAAATGATCACAAGCATCAGAAACATCTCGTATGCAAAATCAATTGTGATAAAGAAATGAAGGAAAACAGCAAGGCAAACTTGACTGCTAACAAAGATGCATTTCAGCTTAAACTGGAGGAAACTCAGAAACTCCTAGAAGATCATCATCTAAGCAGTTTGCAAGTATGAAACTCTAAATATGTTATTAATACTTTAATATCTAGAAATAATCCTGTCCCATTTTGCAGTGTTCTCCACTAAGGAAATGCACACCACTAGCCAAGGGAGCAGTGCTGCACGAATCAGCACAAGCTCGTCACAGACACCAGCGACGTACGCTTTTGGTATTTTTTAGCCTTTTGCTCCATTTTTCTCTCCGCTTCCTTTACTCTTCTTTCCCATCTCTTATGTTTGGAAAAACATGCTTTATGAATGTTATTTTCTGAAAAAAGTGAAAGCTATCTGAAAGTATGATGTAATGTAAGTATCACTGTTAGAGATTGGGTTATAAAAAGCAACCTTAATATTATAATAAATATGGACATTAGGTTCTTAATGAAAATATGGCACAATTAGCTAGAAAAGGTGTTTCTATTCTATCTCCACTAGGGCATTTACTTTATTTCCCACAAATGAGTATGGATTTCCTACTAAATTTCCTGAAATGTTCATGCACATTCTTTTTTTATGAGTAACTACACACATTTATGAGATTCTTAGTAGCTGGTATCAAGATTAAATTCATAACCATGGCCTAATTTATCCGGTATCTAACCAATTGTGGCAAGGCTGGAGAAGTGAAGCAGGATACTTCTGGCTATGATGAAGTCCTTTCCTGTCAGAAACAAGAATAATTCTGAATAAAATACATGAAACAATTGTTTTTAGACATTAGAGAACAGGCAGTATAAGATATGATCTTGAAAAAAAGGAAAACAAATGAAGTAAGCCCTGTGATCACATAGGCCTTTACCTGGACATAGTCTCTGGACAAGCCTAAAAGAATCCACAGGTAACCCAACTAGCTGTCCAAAAAGCCCATGACGCTCTCTTAAAGAAGACTGCAGTCTAAACATATGACGTGGTGCCCACAATGTCCAACACTCAATTAATCAGACTTACTAGACATGTGGGAAAAAAGCCGTATGGCCCATAACCAGGAGAAAAATTAGTCAGTATAATCAGGCACATAAATGACAGATATCAGAAAATATCAGAAAAGAATGCAAAATAACTTACAAATCTTTTCAAAGAATTAAAGAAAAATGAACATAATGAAAAATGACATTTTTATGAGAACAAAATAGAACTTCTCAATGAAAAATGCATTATCTGAGATTAAAATTACACTGGATGGACTTTACAGACAAAAAGATCGGTGGACAGAAATCGTCTAAACTGAAGCATTGGGAGAAAAAAAGATGGAAAAAATACAGATAGCAGAGTGTTAGTGACCTGTGAGACAGTATCTAAATCTAGCAATTAATTAAAATCTCACAAAGGGAGGGAGAATATTTAAAGAAGCAGTAGCTGAAGGTATTTCAAATGTGATGGAACTATAAGTCCACAAACCCAGGAAGCTCAACTCCAAGAAGGATAAGTGTGCACCCATGTGCCTGTGCACACACACCTCACAAAAGCACATCAAAATTAAATTAAGCTAGAGGAAAAAAATATATATACATACACACACATATATATAATGCAGGTGGAACAAAGATAAGGTGCACCACACTAACTTCAAGCCAGAAGACAGAGAAATAATACTTTTAAAGCTCTGAGAAAGGAAAAATCTACCAACCTAGAATTCTATACTCAGTGAAAATGTCCTTCTAAAGTGAAGGCAAAATAGGCATTTTCAAACAACAACTGAACACCACGGTACTACGCCAGTATTTGCACTGTAAGAAATGCTCCCGAAAGTTTTTCAGGCAGAATAAAAATGATAACAGATGAAAATTCAGATCTACGGTGACAGAAAACAGATTAGTGGTTGTTAGTCGTAGGTAGGTATTGACTACAAAGAGGCATGAGGGCACTTTCAACAGATGGAGAGTTTAGTATGATGGTTATGGGTGAATAAATTTGTCAAAACCTATTGAACTACACTTTTAAAGTGAGTGCGTTTTATTGTAGATAAGTATATCAATAAAGGTGATTTAAAAAGCTAAAACACAAAGCATAAGTCTAGGACAGTTTCTATCAGTAACTTACAAGCAAATCTTAAAGCTGATCATAATGTTTTATTTTTTAATGGTAAGAAAAATTCTGAGGGAAAAAAGTATAGTTTAGTGAAATCGAAAGTTGCTGAACTTCCTTTGATGTGCTTTGGGAAATGAGGCCACCACAGGCTTCTGCAAAGGGAAATCTTAGAGCCATGGATACCGCAGTTATATCCAGAAGGACCTTCTAACCCAGATTTCTATATCTCATTAGGTGCAATCTCAAACAAAGCCCGCCAGGCCTAGTTTCCTTATCATTACCAATTAAAATAACTCAGTTCCAACAACAGGCATTGAAGGAGCCTAATCAGGTTGAGCGACCTTCTCTTTAAAAAGACACCACAGTGCTGAAGGATATGACAAGCAGGGCTAAATGCTAGCAACATCAAACTCTGAATCATTTTCTAAACTTATTTCACAATAATAGTATATCAATAAGTAATACACAAACTAAAATAATTTTATCATGTAACTGATTTCCTTGGTTTCTGTTTATTTTCTGGGCTAGAAAAATAAAATTTTGTTTAATACTAGAATATTTAAATTTTCTAAAATTTCTCTAAAATTTTAAGGGACACTAAATTTCCTTCTTTGAGTCTGTAAGTTTTTGACTAGATTTGCAATTCAAAGTCTTTGAATTTATTTCTACATATGTGATACTGATTAATGCATTCTCATTTGTTATATGTGTGAGAAATTAGAAATACTTTTAAACATTGACTATACTTTGAAGTAATCATGAAATCTTATTTAAGATTGATAATTTCCATGAAATTTCATTGAAATAGTGATGAGAATGTGTATGGAATTCATGGAAATCATCACTGTGCTAACTCTCCAGAAATGAGTCATTAAAATCAGTAGTTCTCAATCCTAAATCCACATTAGAATTACCTGGGGAATTTAAAAATAATAATAATACCACTAGTGCATGGATTCCATCTAAATACTCAGTCAGCAGGAACCAGATATAGATATTTTTACAAAGCTCCTTATTTGATTCTAACATGCAGCCAGAGTTGAGAACTCTATTATGTAGACCACAAGATTAACTTTTATAAAAAGATGTAGCCTTACCAATAGAAAATGCATATTAGAGTCATCGAGCTTTTAGGAGCTTCATTCAAAGTCCAGTGAAAATTTCAGGAAAAAATACATATATAAATAACTATTTTTCAGAAGTTTACATGCTGTTATGAAAGTTTCAGAAAAACTCCATCCTTTGAATGGAATAGCAATAGCAAAATTGTTTTCTAAGCTATAACTGTGGCTAGAATAATTGGATAGTTAATTTAAGGTGAAGAAATTAAGGCAAACAAACTTTATTGCTGAGTCTCTGTTGGCTCCCTATTTTTCACTCTGAGGGTTGCTCCAAGGATAGAGATTATTTACGTACCTAGACTGTTTGTAGTCATATTATTCTATTTTATATGCCAAGTAGAGTTGGGCTCAGCAACACTTATGTGTAGAATCATTGATTTTGGCACTTAAAAATTTCTCAGCTATTGAACAATGTTCTTTTTTTTTTTTTTTTCTTTCAGAAATTTTGTGATGAAGTTAATCAGATAACAAATTCTGAAACCCTCTCAAGTATAGACAGTCTTGAGGCTGGGGAACATGAAGAAATATATTTAACTCTTAATGAGGAGACTTCCACATCAATCCAGCAGCAGAATTCTGTTTCTCTCAAATTAGCAAATCTGCAATCAGCTAATCTAAGCTGCTTTGATGAAGATAAACTGTCATTCTGTAAAACTCAACATATAAATAATTGGCTTATAAATGTAGATGATCCACATACTCAGACTGTCACGCCTTTCTCAGATATTTTAAGTGAACCTAATGCTCTACCTTCATGTGAATGTTTAAATAGCAAAGGACAAAATCCATCTCTTCTGAGTAGAACTGTGGAAAGAACCACAAATACTGCTAATAATTCAGTAGCCTTTGTACATAGTCCACCCGCATTTGCACAAGATAAAAAAAGCAAAAAGACCCCTGAAACTAGTACTGTGAGGATAACTGACTCCTCTTCTGGAGCATTCAAAAGGGAGAGACCACTGGTTACTGAGAGCCCAGCATTTAAATTCAGCAAATCCTGGACCACTCCAGATTCTCTAACCCAGGAAATGGCTGCAATTTCAGATGAAGAGAAATATTCTGAATTAACTCAAGAAACTAGAACTACTTCAGCTCCCACTTCATTTGTACCTGTGGCAACACCTTTAGTTTTGCCATCTAGCACACAATCAGCCAGGCCTTTACCAAAGAACAGTACACATATAAAAGAAGTCGACCCGGTGCAGTGTTCTGATAAGTTAGGAGAATTGAAAGACATTAAAGATGAAAAGGTAAAATATGTTCATTGTAATAAGGAAGAGTTGCCTTTATTTTCAGATGATTTTCAAGCCACCTGCATACCTCACAACTCTGATTCGAAAGATGCAAAACAGAAAATAGCTGAAACATCAACATCACCGTCTCATGTAATTTCTGATTGTGACTCAGTCGGTCAGCACAAGAAAATGAAATATAATATTCACGAGAGAAATGGTGTGAGGTTTCTCAAAAGTATTTTAAAGAAAGAATCTAAATACGAACATGATTATTTTAAGGCACTAATTACAAACCAAGGCTTCAAGTTAGGAAATCAAAAAGCAGCAGGTATCAGAGATAGTATTGAATTAACAAAAGAAAGAGGGAAAAGTGTAGAAATACCAAAGACTATGAAAAAACTGAGGTGGTTCGATGAAACTGGAGATATGGGGAAAAATGCTGAAGATAAACATTCTTTGCAGAATAGAGTAGGAATATTGCAACAGTGGTCTCAACCATTCCACATTCAAACTAAAAGCGGTACTGCTAGCAACATGGCGAGTGTTCCTGCTTGCGTTGTAAATTCTGCTGATAGAGAAATGCCCAAGGATGATGTTCTCTCTGAAAATGTCACTGCTTTAGGAAGATCTCGAATAGACCATGTGCCTTTGAACTGTTTTATACCTTCAGATTATAAAATTGCTAAGCAAGCCTGGCCAGCCTCAAAGAAAGAGGAGAGTAAATCCCCTGTACATAGTGGTGACGTTAAAAGTCAGAAAGCGAATCCACAAAGAGGCGGAGCCAAAGTAATTAGAAGAACAAGATCTGCTAAAGTCCAATCAGGCTTTACATATACGAACAGAAAAGGCACTGTTGTTCGACCACAGTCTGCGAGGAAAGCCAACACATTTTTACAAGCTCAGGATAAATTAATTGTGCCTCATCCTCCTCCTAAATCTCCATTAAATGTTAAGAGTTGTAAAAATACACACGTATCTCAGTATCAATCAGTAAGGCCTGAAAATTCTCAAACCATTAGTACATACAACTGTTTTAATTCAAAACATGTGCTTTCAACAGAACACAAGTTGAATCAGTGGAATCAAGAAAGTAGTCTTCCACTGTCACACGTCTGTTCTGACTTAGTCACTGTGACGCCATCTCTACCACATTGTTCTTCTGAGTGCCAAACTTCAGCAAAAACAAATCATTCAAATGGCACTCAAACGGTTGCCCAGCAAGATGCGACGTTATATTGCTCCCAAAGATGTCCGACATATGAAGAAAGCCATCCCTCTGTGACTCTTAGAACTACTAAAGAAGACTCTGTTCCCTTGTGGAAAAGACATCATAATATTCTGGGTCAAAATAAGGTTGCTGGTAAGAATAAATTGACATTTTTTATGGGTAAAACGTACAACTTTTTAAATTTATGTGAAGTTTTTCTTATTGCGGTATAGCAGTGTGGGCCTTGTAGGTATTAGTATTAAATAATAACAGCTTTATAGAAATAATTTCTCTCCCTTAATATTGTACCTTTGTCTTGTCTAGTAGCTGATGCTTTTAAGGGAATGCCCCAACCTTTGCTCAACTACAATTTCCATAGTTTCCTTTTCTCTTACTCTTTTATTTATAGCTCATCTTGGTGGCTATTGTAAGGACAATCTTCTCTTTGTACTGTCAATGAATAACAAAAACAACACATAAAGTAATCTGAACAATGTATTTTTTTCTTCAGTTCAAGTAACACTCTAGCAATTTTTATTATATGACTGTCATCATTTTGAATATTTTTTTTAAATTAGAGATGGAAAAATGCTAAGTATAGAAGATATTGATAAATAAAATTTACAGTGACAGAAGATTACTGGGTTTCTGTTTGTGAAATGAATACATAAACATATGTCAGTTAAGTTTGTGTAAGGGCTGATCCCGAAGACAAAAAGGGATCAGAGAATAGTTAATGTAAGGTTTCTGTAGTTTCAGGCAGTACTTCTGAATTTTTGATGGCTGAAAACCTAGTGGAAGCTTCAGTGCCTGAGGATGAAATTCTAACTGTCCTGAACAGCAGGCAACTACAGAAACCAAACCTGGCTTTCAGTCAGATCCAGCGATTTGACATCTGTGCACTATCTGCTGAAGAACAGAAGATCCTGCAGTCCCTTAATCGTCTCAATGAAAGGTTGTACTGTGAGTATGGAAGAACACCTTCTAGAGAAACGTTACATTTTGTACTTAGACAATTTGAATTTAAATTTTAATTTTAAAATTGAAAATAAAAATCCAAAGTGTATCCAAATTCTCACCTACTTGAATCAAGTTTGTAACAATTAAACATTTATTTTAATATACATGCTATTGCAAGTATACTGTACTCATGTCGTTTATGATGATGCCATTTTCGTTGGCAGGCTTAACTGTCTTTGGGGAACGTATGAATACACTTCCATTTCAGCATTGTAGCAGCCTAGGTATCTGTACTAATCATCCATCAACGATAACCATAAATCCTGGATTAAGTACTTTTAAAATCTTAAATACAGCAATGAGCTGGTAAGAATATAAAGAACTTAAGACCAGGAACTAAATATACGTAAGAGCCTAGAATGATAAGCAGAGTGTTTCTGCTAGCTTTTGTCTTGAGGACATTTAACCACAGAGTGAAACTGAGCTTTGCTTTTTGTGGCTTCACAGAAAAGTGGGAACAGAAGACAAAATTCAGGGCCTACTTAAGATGAGTGATCTCGGAGAAGGTCCTCCCACCCTAAAGTTGGGCCTCCCAAAAAGCCACGTCCTACACAGACAGAGAGAAACGCAGAGAGACAGACAGAGAGGTGGAAAAAAGCTTGCATATCTTAAACTTCAGTATTAAGCAGATGAGATAAGACATGCAAACTTTTTTCACCTCTCTGTCTCTGTGTATATGTCTGTGTAGGATGTAACTCTTTAATAAGAGATTTTGTCAACAGCAGTCTCTTACTAAAGGGAATTCTAAAGAATGTACTTCAATAAACCAAAAGTAATTTCAGATGGACAATCTGATAGGGTAATTTTGAGCATACATTGTATAAAACAATAAAGGTAATTTTTAAAAAGTAGTATATGTTTCAAAGTGAAAAATTATAATTTAAATACCTTCCAAAATAATACATAAATTGGGAGAACATAAATGAAGATAAAGTGTACTAGGATTCCTGTATTGTTAACAAATTGGATAAAGTTATACATTAACTTTAGATATTGATAAATGAAGGATGTCTGTAGTAATTATAATTACTAGGGTCACAACTAAAGGGTTAAAAATAGAGTATTCAGATTCCAAATTCCCAGAGAAAGAAAGTGACATGCAAAAGGAAAAATCAAATTAATGCAAAATAACACAACAAAGAACATAAATAGAAACATAGAAGTGATAGGACAAAAGGACAAATAGAAACACTATGAGACGGTACATACAAATGTATTTACAATAAAAGTAAATAGATTAAATTCTACATTTAAAAAACAGAAGTTGTTAGATGAAACTTTATAATAAACCTATATTCTGTTTATAAACAATATATTTCAAACATAAGGATATAGAAAAGTAAAAAAAGATGGAAGATATGTACCAAGCAAATCCTAACCAGAGGAAAACTGGTTTGATTATTATCAGACAAAATTTACTATCAAGCAGAAAACATTACTAGAGATTAAAAAGATCACTTCATGATGATCAAAGTTTTAATTCAGGAGAAATATGTAAAACATTTTCATTTTATATGCATTTTAAAACATAGCCTCAAAGTATATAAGTATTTTCTAGGCATAGTAAGAGATTTTTTTACATTGTCAGTAATTGATAGAACAAATGGACCAAAAAAAAAAAAACCCAAATAGATGTATAAGAATCAAACACAATTAACAAACTTGATCAAGGGAACATATTCTTTGTAGGCACACATAGAACAGTTATTAAACCATATAAACCAATGTATGGACCATATATTATACCACAAAACAATCCTTAACACATTTCAAAGGGTTGTAGTCATGCTTGTCCTCTAACCACAATGCAATATAACTAACATGAGTAACAAAAAGATAACTATTAAGAAACACATTTCTACATAAACCAATTTTTTGGAAAATTAACCATAATGGAAATTACAAAATATTCAGACATGAACAATAATAAAAGTATTTTATGTATATATGTGTTTATCAAGGTCTCTCAATCTTGACACCACAGGCATTTTGGGCCACATAATTCTTTGTTGTTGGGGGGCTGTCCTGTGCCTTGTAAGATGTTTAGTAGCATCTCTGAGCTCTACTCACTAGATGCCATAGTACCTCCCAGTAATTACAGGTGTCTCCAGACATTGCCAAATGTCCCCCAGGTGGCAAAAAAATCACCTGTGGTTGAGAACCATTGAATATATATATATATATATATATATATATATATATATATATATATATATATATATATATAATATGGCATATAATATATGTCATATAGTGTATTCATATATAATGCATATATATAAATAGATGTATATTTACTGTGTGTATATTCTACGTCTGCCTAAAATGAAGAAAGCTAAAATGTATCAATCCCACCCTAAGAATAAGAAAAAGCAGATAAACAACAAAAGTATAGATTTTCCTGAATCCATTTGAGAGCTGAAGTCACAGCACAGCCAAGTAGCCTGACATCCAAAGGAAAGACAGGAACTTCCAAAGAGAGACATGACTTGACCATTGGCTCACCTGTGGCAAGATATGGGAGAAAGAAATGCCAGGTTCCATTCAGGCTGATATTAGGAATTATGCTTGGATTTTTAGCAAATTGCTAAAGGATAAAGAGTTCATGCCACTCACAGATGCTTCTTTATGAACCTACCCTGTGTGTTCGTGAATAAAAAGAGGGGGCAGAACTAGAGGCCAAAGAGTCCTTCCTCTGGGTGCAGGCCTGGGAGAGGGCAGCAGCCATGGCTGTAGGAAAGGTATGAAGCCCCATGCAAAACCTTCTTTACTACAGAATAAAGGCCTTTAGGTGCTGGGACAGAGGCAGCAAACTTTGCTGATTGTGTTGCACAAAACCTGCCAAAGATACAAGACAAAGTTGACTGTCATGGGAAGAAGGAGCAGGATGACTAAGAAGGCATAGAGGACATGCCTAAGACAGAGCCTGGACCAGGACGACAGAAAAGCACCCCTATTTCCCCACCATGAGGCAGCAAGTACCAAGTAACAAGCAATAGAAATCAGTTGGAGAAAGGCAAGGACATAGAGAGAATCTTGTTGTATTGTGCAGGCACACAGGAAGGCCAAAAGCTGAAAGAAGAGCAGGAAAATTGAGGAAAAAAATCTCCATGACCCCCGCAGAAGCACAAAATAACACTAGAGGATTTTGAAATCATTGATGTACTGAAGGTAACCGTGGCAACAGTAAAGCCCAGCTCAATTCCTGGCTAAACTAACTGCACACACACACACACACACACACACACACACACAAAATAATAAAATTTTTAAAAATGAAAAATAAGGAAAAACTCACTGTCAAGGGACAAAGCAATCAGCAGATTGAGACACAGAGATGACCCACATGTTGGAAATACTAGACATTATTTTTTTGAAGTTTTTTAAATTTTACTTTTTTATTAAAGCATAGTTGGTTTCCAATACTGTGTTAGTTTCAGGTATATAGCAAAGTGATTCAGTTTTATATGTATGTGTGTATATATATATATTCTTTTTCAGATTCTTTTCCTCACAGGTTATTGCAAGATACTGAATATAGTTCCCTGAGCTATATATAGTAGGTCCTTCTTGTTTATCTATTTTACATATGATAATGTGTATCTGTTAATCCCAAACTTCTAATTTATCCCTCCCCTGCCCTTTCCCCTTTGGTAACCATAAGTTTGTTTCCTATGTCTGTGAATTTTTTTTCTGTTTTTTAAATAAGTTTATTTATATCATTTTTTTCAGATTCCGCATATAAGTGATATCCCATGATGTTTGTCTTTCTCTGTCTAACTTACTTCACTTACTATGATAATCTCTAGGTCTATCCATGTTGCTGCAGATAACATTATTTTATCCTTTTTTATGGCTGAGTAATATTCTATTATATATACACACACACCACAACTTCTTTACCCAGTTTTCTGTCAATGGACACTTAGGTTGCTTTTATGTCTTGGCTATTGTAAATAGTGCTGATATGAACATTGGGGTGCATGTATCTTTTTGAATTCGAGTTTTTTTTTTCTTTTCTGGATATATATATGCCCAGGAATGGGATTGCTGGATCACATGGCAAGTCTATTTTTAGTTTTTTAAGGAGCCTCTATACTGTTCTCCGTAGTGGCTGCACCAGTTTACACTCCCACCAGCAGTGTAGGAGGGTTCCCTTTTCTCCACACCTCCTCAGCATTTATTGTTTGTAGGTTTTTTGATGATGGCCATTCTGATCAGTGTGAGGTGATAACTCACTGTAGTTTTGATTTGCATTTCTCTAATAATTTGCCATGTTGAGCATCTTTTCACGTGCCTGTTGGCTACCTGTATGTCTTCGTTGGAGAAATAGCTATTAAAATAAGCCCATTTTTTGATTGGGTTATGTGTTTTTTTGATGTTGAGCTGTATGAGCTATATGTATATTTTCGAAATTAAGCCCTTTGTCGGTTGCGTTGCTTGCAAACATTTTCTCGCATTCTGTAGATTGTCTTTGTTTTGTTTATGGTTTCCTTTGCTGTGCAAAAGCTTTTAAGTTTAATTAGATCCCATTTGTTTACTTTTGCTTTTATTTCCATTACTCTAGGAGACAGAGCCAAAAAGATATTGCTGCAATTTATGTCAGAGTGCTCTGCCTGTGTTTTCCTCAGGGGTTTTACAGTATCTGATCTTACATTAGGTCTTTAATCCATTTTGAGTTTGTTTTTGCATGTGGTGTTAGAGAATGTTCTAATTTCATTCTTTTTACATGTAGCTGTCCAGTTTTCCTGGCACCACTTATTGAAGAGACTTAGGTAGTTTTAAATAACTGCGACTATGTTAAATATGTTAAAGGTTATAGTGGAAAAGGTGGACAACATGGGAAAGAGAGTATTTGCATGAACAGATAAAGCATTTCAGCAAAGAGATGGAAACCATAAGAAAGAGTCAAATAGAAACGTGAGAAGTAAAAACACTGTAACAGAAATGAAAAATGTTTTCAATGAGCTTGTCAGTAGACTCAGCAGAGCTGAGGAAATCGAGGAATTTGAAGATAAGTAGGAGAAAACTTCCAAGCTGAAGCAGCAAGAGAGAAAACAACAAGACTGGGGGAAATACCAGCACAGAGGATCTAAGAGCTGTGGGACAATATAAACCAGTCTAACAAGCATGTGACTGGAATCCCAGTGTGAGAAGCTGCAGCCTTTTTCGCTGGGAGGAGCTACTAACTAGATTTAGGTTCAGCCCCTCTCACATGGGGGAGAACCTGTTCTTGGGCCCCAGCTGGCACTGAAGAACTTCTGGGGTCGTTTTGAGATGGCTGCCTCTCACTTCATCGTGGAATAATTGCATACCAAATAGAAAGAAATTAAACTGAACTCCTACCAAACACATACATAAAAAATCACTTCCAAGGTGATTAAAAAGTAAATGTGAAAAAAATGTGAAGCTGTGAAGCTTTTAGGAGATAATATAAGAAAATATTTTCTAACCTCAGGGTAAAGAAGGATTTCTTAAGCAGAGCACATGGAACATAATCCTTGGAAGAGAAAATTAATAAATTTGACTATATTAAAATTACAAACTCTTCTTCACATAAAAACATCGCTGAGGATGAAAAGACCACAAAATGAGAGAAAATATTTATAATACATAGAATAGATGATTCTTGTTCAAAATATATAAATCAATAAGAAAAAAGGCAACTTAGAAAAACAGGGCAGGGGAGACGTGTACAGGAACTTCACAACAAAGGAAATGCAAATAACAATAAACATTGATAGATACTCAGCATGATTAGTAACACGAAATGAAACAATGAAATACAGTCACACACTCACGACAAACACGTAAGTTTAAGAGCCTGGCAATGCTAAGTGTTGGCAAAGACGCGCAGCAATTAAAGCTGCCAAATAATGCGAGTGGGAGTGTAAACTGTGGCAACCTTGTAGGAAATGTTTTGCCACCACCTAATAAATAAAGTAAGCATGGACATACATGATAACCCAGCAGTTTTTCCTCTAGCTGCATACCCTGGAGAAAACCCTGCACATGTGTATCAGGGGACACGTATAAATCTATAGAGACCATCTTTGTTATAAAAGCCAAAACTTGAAAACATCTAAATGTGGTATATCCATGTGCTGGAATACAATTCAGCCAGGAAAATGAGCAAACTACAGCTACACATATCATCATGGGTGAATCCAAATAGTATATAATTTTGAGCAAAATAAGGCAAATCACCAGAGAATAAAAACAGTACAGTGCCATTTATGTAAACTACACAGCTAATGTGTGTGTGTAACCACTTAGAATGCACAGGGCAGCGTCGAGGTAGGAGCTCCAGGGTACCTCGAAAGTGGTGGTCATGTTCACATTTCTTAATCTCGGTGGTTACATGGCGTTAGCTGTGTAGCTGTGTGGTTACACAGACATTAGCTTCATTTTTACTAATTAAAATGTGCACAAATGTTTTGTATACTCTATGTTAATTCAAAAATTAAGATTTTAAAATAATATATTAATAAAAGGCAGGGTGCTATAACCACAAAAGCAATACAGAACCAAAGTTATAAGTCTTAAGATGTAAAATCATGCAGATAAAGAGTAAAAACTTCAAGTCAGTTTTTTTGAAGGGTTCGTTTTTCCATTAGATGCTACCACATATCTTAAATGCTTCATGTAAAAAAAGAAAGTTATTTTTCATCAGTTTTTTGGAGGGTTCTTTTTTTCCATTTGATAATTCCACATATCTTAAATCCTTCATGTAAAAATTATGTCTAAATTTTTTTCTTTTGCCCAGATCCTTGCTAGGATATGAACAGAAGCCAAAATATTGAAAAGGCAAGAGTTGACCAGATCACTAAATTTTTTTGTGTCTCACTGGTTACATAAAATTTCCTCCTCTTTCCTGAGATGCTTGAGAATGAAATTCATTTTTTGGTTTAAAAAAAAAGAAAGAAAAATTCAAAAGAAAAGATAACCCAGCATTTAAATAAAGAGATTGTTACAGAATAGTCAAAGTACCAGGAATGCCTTTTAGCAGTATAAGTTTTATGTAATTTTTTAACCAAATTAACTTTGTTTCCTCACCTAATGTAAGTATAAAGACTTTCCGGGGACAATAAGAAAAAAGTCCCTTACTCAGTTTTGAACATTTGACACAACAGAATTTAATACTTGATTCTTCAGTCACTCTTCTCCTTCAGTATACATGACTAAGTTATTTTTTGTATCATGGTATAATTATTTCAGATGTACAAGAAACCATTTGCAAAAATCCATCCATCAAAAGTACTTTACAAATAATACCACTCTTGGTAAGTATATTCAGAACCTTTTTTTTCTTTGTTTTAGGAAACTTCATGATTTTATAGGTAAGAATCCTGAATTGATACTAATTTTTCTTGAGATTGGCTTTTAGGAAGTTTTCCTCCCCAATAAACTTTCAATTGTAAGATGTTTTATTAGACTCAAGCAAATATCCTCTCATTTAAAAAAGATCATAAAGATTTTTGCATCCAGAGTATTTCATCAGTCATGGGGCTAGAAACAGGCATCACTGCACTGCTTTTCAAGTAAGTTTAGATACGTGGCCTAATTAGAGGATGGTTGAGAAGTTTACACTGACAACGATCCCATCCTTGCTCATATCCCTTCCATATCTTCAGAATTCAAAACTAGACGTTACTGGTTTGAATTTTTTTTTTTTTATGTTTTGCCTTGACACTGGATTCTGGTAAAGATATTCATATAAATGAAGAACAGTCATTGTATTCAGGAATGTTCAGTCCATCAAGGAGAAAGACATAAATGGACAGTGTAAACAAATAACTGCAATATAAGATGAGACAAGACTGCATGGGACACAGTCTTAGGAAATCACATCTGGCCTGAGGTGATTAGGAGACGTTCAGGTCTATGAAAAGGGCATCCTCAAGTTAAGAAGCTGCCTGGGGAGGGAGGGCATGGCTCAGGGTAGAGTGTGTTCTTAGCATGCACGAGATTCTGGGTTCAAACCCTTGTACCTCCATTTAAATAAGTAAGTAGATAGATAGATAGATAGATAGATAGATAGATAGATAGATGAACTCAATTACCCAGTACCTCCATTTAAATAAATAAATAAACCCAATTACTTCCCCCAAAACAAAAAACAAAAATTTTAAGATGTCACCTGTATTCTCACAATCCTCAACTTGAGTGTTCAACAAAGAAATGTTATCTAGAACGAACTGGATACTTGCTCAGTTGTTTTTGGTCATGCGCCCTCAGTTCTGAACTCACGACGAAAGTAAGATTATGCAAGTACACTTCATTTTTTATTATTTGCTTTACATAAATAAAGTTATGCACGTCTTACCCATGTTTCAGAGTTTTGCTAGGCTCTGGGTGCAGTACTGAATACTAATGAGTAAGAAAGAGGTTGACCTTGCCCTTATGAAGTTTATCGTTTATCTCTGGGCACATGGTTCTTAGAAGTGACCTTTTTGGTGTGGCATCTTTAATGCTATGATTTTTAGACAGAACTCTTGGCAGTAGTCACTTTGATACCTGAGATACTTTTTCATGGTTACTTTTTACATGCTAGTTCGGTTTTTTGCTCAATTTTCCATCTCCACCAATTCAGCAATTTAAGTAATTTTTACGGACTTAATTTTTCTGGGTCTGAACTTTGTGACAAATTTTTGTCATTTATGACATTTATGATTCTTACTTCAGGCAAGTGAGATGAGACCTAGATAACAGATCACTCCTCTATACACCAAGTCAGCTTGAAAACCATTCACTAACCACAGACGACAAACGGAGCATGAATGGTAAATGCTGCTCAGCAGGGAGGGGAAGTTACCTACCCAGCACATCACTCTGCTGTGCACCCTGGTGCACTGTGTTACGTTGCTACAGTGTCTAACCAGTAGCCTGAAGTGTTAATGGTGTGGACTAGGGACTGTAGGCTTGCAACCATTTTTATCATATATCTTTTTCATTCTTTTTGACAGTTGGCAACAATTAGCTTTCTTCAGTCTCTTTATCTTCAGACATGTTACTCTTCCTTATTTTAACATCACTAACACAGGTCAGAAATCTTCCATTTATTTTCTGGGGAAGTGGTTTAAATTCACAAAATTATTAACTGCCTGTTTGAACAGCTGGCATCAGAATTACTCTGTCCCCCTCCTCCATCAAAATTGCTGAATTTGCCATATTCCACATGGGGATTTGAACATTTTCTTCTTGTTTGCCCTTTTTTTCTGCTGTTTTTATTTTCTGTTATTTTACTTTCGCTTGAATTCACCAGTTGTTGACATCTTGCCATGCTTGGTTTATCTGATGGATGGATGGGTGGATGGATGATGAGTTTATAGAAGAACGGAATAGAATACATTGACTAGGACAGGACAGGACCTGAGATTCACTCTCACACAAACATACACTTTAACCAACTGTTTAAAGTGAGTTACAGACATGATGAAACTTCCCCTCTAAACACCTCAGCATACATCTTGTCCTAAGAACGTTCTCCTCCATAACCACAATGCCATTGTTGTACCCAAGAAATTTAATATTGATACGATGTTATCTGATACGCACTCCATACTCAGGGTTCTCTAGGTGTCTGAAAAAAAAGTGTCTTCCGTGGCTATTCTATTTCTCTGATCCAGGATCCAGCCCAGGATTATATATTGCGTTTGGTTGTTATGTCTTTAACCTAGAAAAGTCTGCTCTTTTTCAATCTTTCATACACATTGACACTTTTGGAGAGTCCAGACCAGTCATCTTGCTGAATATCCCATAATCTGCAATTATCTGATTATTTTCCCCTGATTAGATTCAGGGTAACATTTATGGTGGTTGCGGAATTTCAAAGTTTTTGTTTTTGTAGCCTGTTTGTTTCCCTGGGCTTACTTCTACTTGTGTCTTGTCTTCAAGTCTTCTATTTAATTGCTTGTCATTTATTTTGAGTCCAGAAAACAAATGTCCAGGCTTTTAGAGTTATGTTAAAGCAAAAGTAAATAGGTGCTTAGTGCCACGCCTGGGGATGAAGTGCATGGGGCTTTAGATATATTTCGGTCTTCTAAAAGCTTTCAAAGTCTGTTCCTGGATCTTTGTTGCATTTCAAATAAGGAAACATATTTAAAGACAGATTCTAGAAAAGTAATATATAACCATATTCATACACTTTCTGTATGTATGACACAAGAGACCATTAAAACTGTATTGTATTTACCAGGACAGTTGTGGTATAGCCTAGTTCTAGTCAATAGAGATTTTTCTAAAAATGATTTCATCTCTCCAGACAATGGAAGAAATATCTATTCAGGAGTATTGGTTGTTTGGGAAATGTCGTAGGTAAACTTTTTATCAATGTTTTTATTTTACGTTTCAGTCCCAATGTTTTCATACCCATATAAATTTATAAGAATTTCATTTTAAATTATGTTATACAATTTACAATTATAATGTAGTTAATTCAGAAACTGAATTTCTTAGCTTAGCAATATTAATTATACAATATCTACCAGGCACCCGAATTCTGAAACCTCAAATGCTATTAGTTTAAGATTTGAGAATTCATATTTAATTCCCAGAAATTACATACCTCTCTGGAAAATTCACAGCCTGAGTGAAGTTTATTTATATATTGATCCACCACCTCCCAGCCCCGCACATATGTGGTTTTGTTGTTGTTTGAGTATTAACCCAGTTCTATTGCTTTGGGTTTTTTTTTTTACCCCCCACAGTGCTTGATGGTGTTAATTTGAGTTTCTCATCTCAGTCAGACAAGTAAACTGACATATTCGTTCTTGCTAAGGTGTTTAGCATGAATTTTAAGACATTTTATCATTTTTAAAAATCAGTTTAAAAGATCTAAAACCATTCAAATCACTTGAAACCAATATCTGGAAAGAATAATAATGAATTTCTAATAATGGGATTTCAGACACTTTGACACTTGAGTGAGAGGAATAATTTTGAGCAGGAGCGCCTTCTCAGTACCTTTCACAGCACAGGCAGTCAGCCGCTGTCACTTAGAGCAAGTGCTGATCTGAGATGTCAGAGGAGAAGTATTCAACCCACTCCCTTCATTAAACACTCAAAATCATTTTAATAATAATACTACGTACCCCCGTAGAGCACCTGTGAGGATTCTGTGAGATAATTACCCAACTAAAGTACTTAGAACAAAGCCTGTAACATAGTATATGCTAAATACATGTTAAGTTACATTATTATTATTATTGCCACCATTATGATCCTCTTACTAATTAAACTGTCTCAAAAAATGTAACATTCCAGAAATTACTTAAATGAAACTTACATGCAAAGTATGACTTCCCTTCTAAAACACAGGAATTATTCTACACAACAATTGGTAGTCTCACCTGCCTTTCCACTTGCACTATCCATCTTCCATTCCAGCCAAACATGTTTAATGTATTAGGCTGGAATCAAGTTTGCAACACTCTGTTCTGCCTCCGTGCGTTCACATGTTTGCTTATGTCCATGCCCGGTTCCAAACGGCGCTATATTTTTGGTCTACTCTTAAAATCCAACCCATCTAACTTGGTATTAGTTCACCCATGAAGCCACCCACGACCAGTCCAACATGAGATGCTCTGACCCTCCTCTGAATCGATCGCTGTAGTGCCTCTGGTTTTACACATGTACTCCATGTGCACTTCTGTTAGTTCTACAGGAATAGTCTTCTTGGAACTATATTCTGAGAGGCTGTTTTTCACTTGTCTGACTACTTCATGGAAGCTAGCACATACTAAATTCTTGAAAGTATTTGTTGAGTTTTTGTGATTTTTTATACATGATCTTTGAATATATAAATTATCTGCCATTTTCAGACTGCAATAAAATGCAATGTTTTATTTGAATCCGAAACTTTTAAAAAAAATCCTGAAGATTTTATATGCCATAAAAATATCACTATTTCTAGAGTTCTTCCAAAGCCCTTTACTAAGTGTTACTATTTAATCAATTAGTACTCTGTGGCAACCAAACGTTGTTGGTGTATAATTTGAAGGAAGCCCACACTTACTGGGTTCCTACCATTGAAAAGTACCGTGCCAAATGGTCTCACAACATACTCTCTTGTTTAATCTTCTAAGTCGGGGACATAAGGTAATTTTCTCAAGTCTCAGAACTGTCCAGTGGTGAGCCAGGGTTTACACTCTCCTGTCTTCACCCCAAAATCTGTTCTACCTTTTATAGTTCTTATTTCAATTAATGACACAGAGAGAAATATGTATCTCATCCAGGCTTCTCTTTCTCCCATACCCCGTGTCAATAAATCCTGCCATTAATAAAGTGCATCTCAAGTCCACTCACTCCTCTCCATGCCTACTGACAGAATCAGGTTGAAGACGACACCATGTCTCATCTGGACCTTTTCCACAGCCTCCCTGTTTGCTCTCTCCACAGCATCTTTCCCACCATCACCACCAGAGTCATCTTTCTAAAACACAAATATGAACAAATCACTCTCTTAAAACCCAACTTTAGTAGCTACCCATCAACTAAAAGATAAAATTAAAACTCCAGAGAATTCAAGACCTTTTCACCCTTATCTCCAGTTGCTTCCCAGCTCATAATTCACACACTGCTGAGTAACACGCGGGCCTCTCTGGAACAGCTTGCGTGCTTCCTGGGCCCACGCTGCTCCCACTGCCTCACAGCCGTGCTCTCTCAACGCCTCTCCTACTGTTCTTTAAGACTTGACTTCAGTGTCATCCCCTCTAGAAAGACTTCTCCAGCCCAAGCTTTGTTCTATCCAAAATTTAGAATTCCTTCCTTTGGGCAACCATAGCAGCATGATTTTCCTTTTTGTAAAAGTTACCATATTTGTCTCTTTTTATACATTGACTAGATACTGCCTGGGTTCTTACCATGTGCCAGGCACTCTGCTAGGGCTGGAACTAGAAAGAGGAAAACACTTTCCTCAGGTTGCTTGCATTTTAATAGAGACAAAATGCAAACAAGACAGGATGCTGGGGTTACTGCAGGGCATTCTCAACACACCTGCCGTGATTTTTCAGTGTAAAAACTAGGAAATATTACAAGCAGAATTCTCAGTTTGGAATATTTTGTTCCCTCTTTAAAGCAAAACAAATTTAATGCTTTTTTAACATTTACCTTTCCAAGCAACATCTTTAGCCCGACATGTTAAAGCACTCCTCGGGTAGCATGTGGGCTCCAAATGCCTCCTATGAAAAATAAAATTTTTAAATCTTGACCTTTTACGTAGCAGATTTTGATTTTAAAAAGGCAACTCTATACACATCTTACCAATAGCAAAGAGCAACAATTATGAATTATAATTAGTATCATGCCTTACATAAAGCGGTATTCATTATGTTGAGATTGATGTATATGTAGAATCTGAGAAAATGAATTAAGAGTTTAGTCTTATTAAAATCTGCAATTGCTAAGGAGATCCACCTTACAGATTTCATGTTAAAGTCTATGAATACTACAGTAAAAGAATATTCTGAAATTCTGTTACAGAACAGCCAGCCAAGGACCAGTCTATCTCCTGATGTCGGATCCAGATCACAGCGAAAATACTAAAGACGTGTAACAGTTGCTGTTACATGGAAGAATTATTTTTGAGAATGTCCTGTAAATATATTATATATTTCTGCATTTGTTAATTATTAAAACACTATAACCATAAAATAGAAATAAATCATAACATGGGCAATGGAGATAAATTGACCAGTTTACATTTATGCTACCAATTACACTTTATTATATATTTTATTGATAAGTACATTTTTAACAAATGGAAATACTTCACTGTTTTTCATGAGAATGCTACTGGAAATAAATTCATTATATTTAAAAATAAAACAGAAGATATTTTGTTATTCATATTATGTATTAGCTAGTTGTGAAGCTTGTTTTTCTGAAGTTCCTAATAAATTCTACTAAATTTTTGTACAGTGGTGTAGAAACTTTATGACTGATAATATCCCTCATAAATAGTAATGCTTCTTGTTTAAGACTCTGAAGGATCCCTGCACTTTGGGGATGTTACCAAGGGGTCTTGTTCTCAATTCTGCATGTTCAGAAATCAGCGTTACCACTTTATCCGGGGGTGGCTGGCCTCAAAGAACTGACTTCATTACCAGCGCTCACAAGGTAAATGGTAAATACAAAAAATAAACCGCAATCCCAGCTGGTTTTCTTGAATTGCCTGATTAGTTATGTTCCTTTCCCAATAAGAATGTCTACTGGGAAAAAAAAGATCGATATTTGAAGGTTGTTTTTTCAAATAGAGAAACAAAACCAAAAGTTGAATGATCATTAAAAAACAACTTGTCACAGAATTCTGGTAGTTTTATATATCCTTTCATTTTCCATCAACTATTTCTCTTTATGCTCGAGATCACCACCCCTCACTTGGACTATTTCAGGATGGATTTCTTACCTCTGGTACCAATAAGACTGCTAGAATAGTAGCATTTCTAAAGTGTGGGTCAAATGGCCAGAGTGAAAGTCGTATCAACCCCATCTTAAAAGTTTTGAGAGCTTCCCTTCCAGCTACTAAAGAAAATTTACACCCCTTAGCATGAAGCACGAGCCTCTTCATATTCTGAGGCCCCCTGCTTACCCACATCATCTCTGCCACCTCTCTCACCACACTGTGTAGCCCCCCGTACCCACCCTGCTATTTCGCGCCCCTCTGCCTGCTCGTACACTATCCCCTTAGCCTGGAACGCCTCCTCTTTCACCCCACTAACATCTGCTTGATGAACTTTAACTCACTCTTTTAAACTCTGCTTAGATTGAATTTTCTCCCATTTCTCCTAATAATCCTCTCTAATACTTCCTCTGTATAAATTATGACCTGCATACTCTAAACCGTAATTATTTGTGTGTATATATGTCTCTTCTTCTAGATCAGGAGCTCCTAGAAGGTAGAGATTGTCATTCGTTTCTGTGCCCTTAGGAATTAAAACAGGAGACATGATTGCAGATCAAAATAGCAAAGCAAGAAAACAATATTCAGCTGTTCAGTGTATCAAGCCCCGACTTTGTGCTAGGTACTGCTCTGTGTGTTAGGCACACAATCGAAGACATTATGGAACTTAAATTTCAGTGAGGATTACAGATTTTTAAAACATAAGAATATAACATCAGATAGCTATAAGGTGTGCTGAGTGAAAACCAGAGCATGGTGAAGGGACAGAGAGTGACAGGGGGACTATTACAGTTAGAGAGGTGGAGTGGGTCTCTAAGAAGGTGACAACTGAGCAAACGTCTAAGTGAAGTGAGAGAACAAACCTCGGTGGCAGTGGGAGAAGGGAATTCTACACAGAGGGAACTAGTGCAGAGGACCTTGGACGGGAGCCTTCTTACCATGGTTACGGAGCAGAAATGCTAGCACGACTGGTGAGCAGTGAGCAAGGCAAGGCTTCAGGGAAGGGGGGTAACAGGCGCCACGAGCAGGATCATGTACGAGGGACTCTGGATGCCAGTCTAGAGTTATGTGAGTGACTCCTTTGTGGGGATTAGAGTAAGAAGGGACGTGATCCTTTTAAAAGATCACCCTGGTGTCTGGAGAATATATTTAGGGGAGAGAAGGAGGCGGTAGGTGTTTAAGGAGGGGGACCGATTAAAGAAAAAAATAAGTATTTCAAAATATGTTCTTTATCTGACCACTTATTACTGCCGCCATTGTTAACCTCATCCAAGCCATAAACTTCTCTCACTTAGCTTATTGCAAAAGTTCTTTATTTTTTAAAAACTTACGATGGATTGGGTGTGAAGTATGGGAAAAAAAGGAGGAATCAAGAATGATCATAATGTTTTTTGGCCTGAGTAGCTCTGAATGACGGAACCATTTACTGAGGTGGAGAACACAGGGGGAGAAGCAGGTTTGGTTTGAAAATCAGTCTGTAGGCTTAAAATGCCTGTTATCTCTCCAAATGGTTTATACTGAATGAGCAGTTAAATACACAAGTTAAAAACCTAGAATTTAGGGATTGTCAGTATCTAGGTGATATTTACAGCCGTGAAATTGGATGAAATCACCTGGAGAGAGAATGTAGGTAGAGAAGAGGTCTGAGGAGCCGAGCCAAGGAATTGTCTCAAGATAAAGGATGGATCAACCATGTCAAAGCTGATAAAAAGTTTAGGTTAGATTAAGACTGCAAAACTCCCACTGGATTTGGCTACCTGGAGGTCACTGGTGGCTTCGACAAAAGTGGTTCAGCAGAGTATTGGGACAAAAACCTAACTGGAATGAGTTAAATCAAGAGGAAATTTAAAAAGATAATAATTGGATACTATTAGCAGTTTTATGATAAAGTTAAAAGTTAGATACAATAGAAGTGGTAAGCAGAATCATGGACCCCAAGATGTCCACATCTTCCTCCTCAGGACTTGGAAGACATTATCTTACGGGGCAAAAGGAACTTTGCAGATACAACTAAGTTAAGGATCTTGAGATGGAATGTTATCTGGAATTATCTTGATGGATTCAGTGCAATCAAAGGGTCCATATAAGTAAAAGAAGAAGGCGGGGGAGTCACAGTCAAAGTCAGAGGGAGATTTGAATATTATGCTAAACTGCTAGTTTTGAAGGTGGAGGAGAGGACCATCAGCCAAGGATCACAGGTGGGAAAAAGTGGGAAAAGGCAAGGAAAGAAATTCTCCCCTAGAGCTTATTGAAGTAACAAGGTCCTATCAACACCTTGATCTTCGCCCACAGAAACCCATTTCAGATTTCTGATCTTTATAAGGTAATAAATTTGTATTATTTTAAGCCACTAAGTTTGTGGTAATTTGTTATAGCAGCAAGAGGAAACTAATACACCATTTTTGTGTAACATAGACATGAATTATGAGGATACAAAAGTGAACATCTTTGGTGAACCATTATTCTGTTACCATAATCCAGAGAGTTAAACCCACCCAAGGTCATATTAAATACTTACTAATAACTAATTAGAAAATTAGTGGGAAAAAATTGAATGATTGAAAGAGGAAGCATTTTGTACTTATTTGGTGTGTAGAAGAGTAGGATTTAGGAAGGCAACAGGAAATTTAGAGCTCATATTTAAAAAAAATAGAAAGTTGCATGCCACTACCAGTAAATATTTTGGACAGTTTTTTAAGCCATCAAGACACAAGTTTGTGCATTAGGATATCATTTATAAAATGACATTGTGCCCAGTCTAGTCTCAAGCACTGGGACACAGGGCTCCAAGGAGCAGGACAGACCCAAGGTTCCTCAGGGTCCTCCCAGGGTGCTCACACCATCTCCTTTGACCTCAGGTCTGTGGAGCGGCCGTAGGAGCCAGGGCTGTCCCAGCCCCTGCCCTCCCACTTCACGTTGCAAACCATAAAGTTCGTTTGTACTGCAAAATAAAATGAAGTGAAAATTCAGCATTAGAAAATTGTTACAAGCAAGATCCACCAGTGAATGCTAAAATCAGCTGCAAAGTTTCAGGAGAAACAGGATATTTACATAGTCTCCAAGCACCTCACTCAAAGTACTTAATTACAAAGGGGAAAATGTGATCTTTACTGTAGTAAAGAGACCTGGGGCCGGTATCACCTGAACCAACCGTTCAAGGTTAAAATTACCAGTGAGGGAACATACCGATGCCGTGTTGTACCCATTAATATAATGCACTGGGAAGGGCACGTCTCTTCTGTGGTATCCTTCCCAAAAATCCATGCACACAATCAGGAGAGAAATATCACACAAACCTGGACAACTGAGAACAGTCCGCAAAATGCTCTACAACGGTACTTTCTAGAAGAAGTGTCAAGATCATGAAAGGAAAAGAAAAGAAAAACAGATGAACTGACACAGATAGGGAGAGACCAACACGCAGAGCAAAATGGAACATGATATCTTGGGTTGGACCCTGAAACAGAGTAAGAACATTAGTGGAAAGAAAACTGGTGAAATCCTAATAAAATCTGCCGTCAATAGTGTTGTACAAATGTTTGTTTCTAAGTGTTGATAACTCTGCCATGGTTACTCAGGATGTTAACGTTAGGGAAAGCTGAGTCATGGGTATGTATATGGGAACTCTGTTCTGTAAGTCTAAAATTATTTCAAAATAAAAAGTTAACATTTTTTAAACTCTTAAATAAATGTTTAAAATATTTTGTTGTATCATACATCCCAATTTTTGGTTCAGAACCAATGTCAATATGATTGTATAAAACATTAAACATATATTCAATAGTTTGTTTTAAAATGTCTTAAGCATATACGTACATATGCCATTTTTATATAGATTATATAGAGTAACGTTCCTACATTACTAAAAGGAATTACTAATGCAGACTATCTGTTCGAAAGCCATATTCCAAGGCCAACATCAGTGATGCTGACGAAGAGAAATCTCACTCTTGCCTCAAGGAGCTTCATAACAAGGCCAGATTCCTCACTGCACCTGCAAGCAAAGGTGAGAACGCTGGTCGGGAAACACTGTGAGAGACTTTTTGAGGCTCACGGATGCCCGTCCCCCCACCCCCAGCCACCCCGGGCTGCAGCATCCCACCGTGGGGGCTTCCCCTTCCCCAAGGTTCTCATGGTCACGAGCCTTCATTTGCTTATGGCATATGTCTTACCAAATTGACAAAAATAATCGTTCTTACTGCCGTAGTGGGGGAGAAAATCCATTAAGTACTGGTTATTTGAAAGAAAAAGTCTGCATGTCAAGAAAAAAATGATGTGCTCTTGCAGTAAAGATCTTTATCTTATAATAATAGCTAACATTTTTTGAGGTGGGGAGGGTAGAGCTCAGTGGTGGAGCGCATGCTTAGCATGCACAAGGTCCTGGGTTCGATCCCCCGTACCTCCTGTAAAAATAAATAAATAAATAAATCCTCCCTCCAAAAAAATACAAACGACATTTTTAAAAACACATTTTTTGAAAGCTTGCACTATGTTAAATCTTATGCAAAGCTCTTTATATGCAGCACCTCCTCAAATCCTCCCAACAACCCAGCAAGGTAAGTATTGTTGTGTCCATACTTCAGATGAGAGAACTGAGGTGAAGTGAGGTTGAGTAACGTGCCCCAGGTCACCAAGCTAGAAAAAGACATATCCAGGAATCAAACCAAAGTCGATTTGATTTTAGAGATCACTTAACCCTTCATATGAACAGCCAGGTTTCTTTTCAGAGCAGCGTTTTCTAAATGTTTGAGAGTCTGGGCAGATCTATAAGATTTAAAGCATGCTACAAGTATTGTTTTTTAATCTTTTTGCAAATATAACTAAGGTGAACATATAACAAAAACTTTTATAAACAAATCCATACACTTGGATGGAGAATTGTTTAATTTTCCATGTGAGTACCTGGGGCAAGTTGAAACATGACTTTGATTCCTTTAGCTTTTGTAGACCTCGATGGGATGACCCAGGAACCCTGTCTTCTTAATGCCAAAGCTGTCAGGGTTGTCAACTGCTATCCAAACGGCAAACAAAACCACTTTGCCTACATGGCTAACGTAAGAAAAGGACAGAAGAACAAAGATTGTTTAGTCTCAGAATACCATCCCCTGAGGCATCACGGGGAAAATATTAGGGAAGCCTAAATTATCCTCCAAAATTCTTTTCCCTTTCCTTTTCTTGTTTGGCAGAGCCTAACTCCCCCTCAGCACCAGCAAGTCAATACCACCTGTCTTTGGTTTGCTATGGATATTGGTTAGTTGCTTTTTAGCGGCATGTACAGGAGAGGGTAGAAGGATTAATGGAGATTGTGTAGGAAGTTATCTCATTACAGCATCTGTTCATAGCACTTTTATCTGCCCACTTATTAAATATGCATTTTAAGCACTGTCTACGTGAAAGGCACTACCACAGCTCTTAAGCAAAAATGAACAAGACATCCTTTGCCATTCCGGTAGCTCCGTTTCCTAGGGAAAAGAGACACAGGTAATCAACTGTAAGGGGACTAAACTTGCTTCCAAAGGAGTGGACTGGAGAAAGCACACGCATTTAACTTTGTCTGACAAAGTCACAATATTGGTGCTTGAGATGTAGGTGAGAGTTCACCAGGCAGAGAAGCACAACCAATATTCCAGGAAGAGCAAGGCAATTACAAGCAGCTCAGCACGACTGCAGCTCAGGTTGCAAGGCGGGGAGTGGCGGGGTATGGGGCTGGAAAGGCAGGCGCAAGCCAAGCCGACGTGGGTAACTAGGTGCCTTGTGTTATCACCACTGTCTTCTTACTAAATTATGGGACAAGTTTATTCATCGGTATATCCCTAACTCAGTGTATACTACGTGGTAGTCCTTCACATGGAGTTAAATTAACAGTCCAACAGTGTTTTTACGTGTAACTTTGTGTCTATGTACAACCAGGTCAATTTGTTTTAAGCAGAATTGTCTGAGATTTTTTTTTTTTTAAACTAATGTCTTATACTGCCCTCTAGTGGTTATAAAACAATGGACGTTCCATTACAGGGAATGCCAGGAGCTTTCATTCTTTACAAAACGGATGGATGCTGGTTGTTTGCACGTCTTGGCTATTGTAAATGATGCTCCAGTGAACATGGAGGTGTGGGATCTGTTTGAGACAGTGATTTCACTTCCTTCCTATGAAGACTCAGAAGGAGAATTGCTGGATTATGTGGTAGTTTTATTTTTTATTCTTTGAGGAATTTGAAAGTTGCTTGCAAGTTAACTAAACTTAGTGTGGTAATCATTTTGCAATATATACATTACTTTGTACACCTAAAACTAATACAATGTTATATTTCAATTATATCTCAATTAAAAAAACAAAACAATGCTGGTTACAACCAATAAGGTATCTTCACCCACTAATATCTTGCCGACCAGTTTGAAAATTAGCGGTCTCTAACAATATTTGTTTTATTTTAATATATTGTTTTATATATTTACATATATATACATATATATCACATAGACTATGGTTCATGATATAATTCATTCTGAAAGTAGATATGATTTAACTTCTCAAAGAGTAAGTCGGTTAAGTTTAATAATACAAATAATGTAAATAAAATTTCCCATATACTAATAGTTAAACCCAGTAAATGTATTTCATTTTTTAATTTGTATACATTTTACATGCATTATCTCAAACAAGTCCCTACTACAAACCTCTTTACTTTTAATCTTCAGAGTTAAAGACTGAATTTCAAGAATGAGAAGACATAAAGTTTATTGTTACAGAAAATGTAATAAAGCGCTCTACATGACAATAGGAAAATTATTATGTACACCCATATGATGGCAATTACACAACTATTAAAATCACATTTGCAAAGAATATTTAATGAAATAGAGAAATAGCAATGATTCATTGCTAAGTAGGAAAAGAGGGCTCTGGAGATACACTTATAGCATCTTAACTATGGGAGGAAACAAACACTGGGAAAGAAAAACCAGGAATCCATGCAGCAGAGCATTAGCAGCGGTGGTTCCTCGGGAGTAATTTTTCACACTATCTACTTTGTGTATTTATTACTTTTTGGATCAGATAAGTCAAAAAAGTCAGAGCAAACATGAATGTCCCTTTGATGGAAGTGTATATGTGAGACGTTAAGGAATGCCCCTTAACGGCTGCCTTTCCAGATGTGCTATGAAGCTGAATTACAGATCTGATAACAGTTTTCCCGAACTGGACATTGAGTTTGCTTGTCACAAAAGCATCTTCCAGGGCTTTCTTTGAACAAATACTCCTGTAAGGGGCTCCTGTACCTTCAGAATCAGATAAGTAACTGACCATAAACTTGCTTTATTTCCTCTTGAATCTGAATATCAATGAAAATAGACTCTCCAAGAACTTCCTTGGGAAGGTTACATCAGAATGCCTTTTGTTCTGTGTTTGGCACTTCTGAAAACAAAGTCTAGTAAAGCACTATTAGTGTTGCACTGCAGGATGGTAAACGAGATCAGCAAAAGGGCACGATTAAAGGGTTCTTTTAATAATTGTTGTTGGTTATATTTCCTAAAATTTGGGTTATGAACACTTAAAATATTTTTAAACCTATTTTCCATTCTTAATATTTTATCCTCATATTTTATTGCTTACATGGTTGTTGTCAGAATTCTTCTCCTATAGATTTCTATAATGCCTAGATTCTAAAAATAGAAGTTAAAGGAGTAAACTTTCAAAGAATTTTAAAGTGAGAGAGAACGTTACACATCGTCTACTCCTAACTCATATTAGTGATAAAATCCAAGTACCTTTAAAATGTCCTTGATAAAGGTAATAAATACTTGAAACTCAAAAAAAAAAAAAAAAAAGATAAACAACAGGGTCCTACTGTACAGCACAGGGAACTATATTCAATATCCTGCAATAAATCATAATGGAAAAGAATATATATGTATAACTGAATCACTTTGCTGTACACCAGAGAGTAATACAACATTGTAAATCAACTATATTTCAATAAAAATTTTTTTTAAATGTCATTGGTTTAGGCATTAACATCTATGATTCTAATGACCATGCAAATAAAACTAGTCTTGCCTTTTTGGTTTCTACAGTCCAGCAAAGAAAGAAAGGAAAGGATCTTTAGCTACAGAAAAGTGAGAGCTTTATAAGTTACTGCATTTATAGGAAATCAACTCAAAGCTATGTGATTTATTTACATATGTATTCATTCACTCAGGACAACTCTGCTGAGTACTTCTTAAATCATCTCTATGCTTGGGACTGGGGACTCCAACAGAGATCAAATACCGTCCCGCTGTCAGTAAATGTGCAGCCTATGAAATCCTAAAGGCCGATAAGCAAGCATTTAGGGCAAAGTGTGACACATGTTACAATGAGTGTAACAAGCTTATAGTGCCATCACATAAGAGGAGAATCTAACCCAGACTTGGGCTGTGAAAGCAGGTGTCCTGGAGAATGTGACCCGCAGGGTGGGTTAGACAAGCAAAGACAGAGAAGGAAGAAGGGATAATTTCAGGTATCCGAAACAGCCTGTGTCACACTCCACCCGCTTTACCCTTGTTTCGTAAATCTCCAGATCAGGCCAGTGAGAGAGCTTCCAGGCAAGAAGAGCAACTGAACACACACTTTTACCCATGCTCTTCCTGAACTCAACTTAAATGACAGGTAAAGGATGAAAAGGAGAGAGACATGGGGAGGAGACAGCATCAGACCTTTGAAGGTCAGAAAGCGGGTGGGTAAGGGGTGCCTGCCTTGGATGAGCACAGACAGCTAAAACCCACGCTGCAGTGGGTGAAGTGGGAGAGCAAGCCAGCCAGTCCTGCACAGAGAAGCTCGGGTTAACTGGGCGGAAAGTGAGGCTGACACGGGATCAGTTGAAAGCCTGCTGAAGAAGCAGTTAGACCTCAAATCCAGTTCCCCACCTCACACAGCGAGGCAACGCCTCTCCTTCTACCAAAGCAGGAACAGTTTTAAAAACTAAGAATAAAAGAGAACTTCTTCAAGCTGTTAAGGGGCTTTTAGGAGTTCTGTGAGGCTCCCCCTCCAGGCCTAAGTCGTCTTTGCCCAGCTGGTGGGAATGTCTGTGGCCGGCAGCTCTCAGCTGAGTCACTCCCCAGGCCTTGGCCTCGGGCCAAGAGAGCCCTCACACAGGGTCACACCGAGTCCCTGAGGGCAGTCCTGGCAGACACGGGATATAAAAGCCAGAGCCCTTTGCCTCAGGGTAGGACAATTCTGAAAGGCATGACTGTACACCTAGCAAAAAACAGGAAATATAACTTTTTTAAATAAAGATACCACTTACATTAATGACAAAAATTTATAGTATCAGTGATGAATCTTTAAAAAAATACGCGAGCCTTTTCTAGAAAAAAATATGTGTAATATTGAAAGACGTTTTAAAAGATTTAAATAAATGGATGCACATAGTATGTTGTTGGATTTGAAGACTCACTGTCATACAGGTGTCAGTTCTTTCGATTGATCTGAAATGCTCAATGCAGTTCTAGTCAAAACACAAAGGGCTGCTTGCGGAACTTGACAAGCCAGTCTGAAAACTGATGTGAATGAGGAAAGGAACAAGACTAGCCCAGATACACCTGCGTTAGGACAACATGAAGATACTTGCTTTGTCAAGTGACAGGACTTAATGGAAAGCGTTGATCATTAAGACAACGTGGTATTGGCATAGGGATCCTTATAAAAATCAATGGAACAGAAGAGAGAACCCCAAAATAAACCCATGCCAACAAAGAAACCTGATTTATGACAAAGCAGGCATTACAGCTCAGGGGGAAAGGACAGAAGGGACAGTCCTGGGTGTGCACGGCTCAGAGTCCCCTTTGTAGATGAAAATAGCAAAGAGTGCAGCTCGGCATCCCTTCATACAAAGGGTCCAGTTGAAACCCAGGGACCTTGCTCCCTGAGGGGGATTCAGGATGGGAACAACAAGATGAAGCAGTCTGTGCTTTGGGTATGTGGGCCCTTAGACACTTAAGATGCAGATCTAAGAGAGAATTTCAATGACCCCAGATTCTTGCGTCTTCCTAAAGTAGAAAAGCACTAAAAATCAACTAAAATTAACTTGCAATTTCTATTATTTGTGATTAGCAGTCATGTTTCACCAAGATATATGCTCGCCTACATGTATTTCCCAGCCAAAAATAAATTCATATGTACACTAGCTCCTCCCCTACCTCTTCAGCGCATCCCCTCAGAGCTACTGAGAGGCTGTTTCTCAGGCGAGAGTCCTCAGGGAGGTCCCTGAATAAAACTTACACACAACTTTTATGTTGTTTTTCTTTACGATGACACCTGCAGCTAAGAGATAACCTCCACCAAGGAGGATAGTGGCTGACGGCTTCTACCCATTGTCCCTTCAGCATCCACCACAGTGTGCGCTCCCCCAGACTAAGCAGGGAGTGGACCAGAAGAGGACCATTCTGGCCCAGTGGAGACTACACCGGCGGGCAGTCTTTGTTCGCTGATGCCTCGTTAGCCTGGGCAAGACTTTCTCTTTCTCAAGACTGCTTCTTCCTTTCCTCTCCCCTTCTTCAGGTGCCAGACCCACATCATAATATCTAACTTTTCTAGCTATAACCCCTGCTCCGGCTCCACTTTATCCTTCACGGGCGTTTCCTCCCAATAAATCTCATACGTCTCTCTTTCCATCATGGTATCTGCTTCTTGAGGAACTGAACTGAATAGTGGGTGCCAGGAATGGTCCACGAAGGCAGCCCGAAGGGTGGAGATTGGACCACCCACTGGCTGGCAAGGAAAGCCCCAGCCTGAGTGGAATGTTGGCCGCAGATTGTCCCTGGCACAAGATAGTGGGCCGACTGCTGACTATTTCAAGATAACGGCCTGGAAAACAGCCAGTGGAGGGGAAAAAGTCTACTAACGCAGTGATTCGGGCCTTTAGAAGACACAGGAGGGACACTGCCTGCGATGACAGTGGCTAGTTATTATTAAGTGAACGGAAGCCCTTCAGAGGGATAATGAGAAACCGAGGGTAGTTAACCAACAGTTAAAGGCTAAGTGTGAGAGCCAGCGTATGCTCGTGGTGGTGGCACTGCTCACAAAGAGAGAGTAGGAGAGGAAATACAGCTGAGGAGCAACCACAGGACCTCGTATCTAGAACGGGGACCTGCGGAGGCGATTAAGTGCTGTGTTACACTGAGGTCAGGGCCCGGAAGCATGGGATGGGGACTTCTGGGTGGATGTCCCCGGTACTGGGCTCTGTGCCCACTTTCGTAGCATCAGCCCCAGGCTACAGAGGGGCACCCCATCCCTGAAGTTCTCAGTGATGTGCCTCTCTCACCACACACTCTTCTTGCTGATCCATCGGGCCCGCACTTCCCCAGCCATACTGTGCTGGGGTTTAATGGTCGTTACCTGCCTGTCAGCCAGGAGAGGAAGTGGGGCAACTCTTAGGGGTACAAATTGCTTCGTGGTCGAGAAGCCTCAGCAGGGTCCTACAAGGGGTGCGTGCTAGCTCATACAGAGAGAGGTGCTGCCATAGGAAGTTCATATCCAGTTCTCTGCAGTCCAGGCCTGAAGGTAGGAGAGGAGGTCACAGGGCTGGGCTCATTAATGGTGATGGACATCATGAGCCCCAAAGTAAGAGAGACCGGCTAGCGGCCCAGAACTGCCAGAAGTCAGGGAGCCACGGTATCCAGAACAGCCAGCAAGCTTAAAGAGGCAGCTGAGAGAACTTAACTGGCTGTGAGAGAATTAATAGAAATCTGGGGTTCCTAGGGACTAAATAGCCAGGCACCCTTCAAGGGTACTACTTAGCACCTGCAATCAGAAGATAAGAATGAAGGCGCAGGGGGCTGAAGATAGTGGTCCCAATAAAAAGTCACAATGCCTTGCTCAGTTCCCAGACTTAAGCCAATTTCCAGATCTGGAACCATCGAAGGAAGAGATGGCTAGGTCCCCAGGAAGAAGGGCCCTGCGGTACACCCAGCAAATACATACTGTGAAGATGCTCTCAGTCCTTGCCTAAAGGGACCACCTCAGCGAATGTACACTAAGAAAAGGGGAATAAACCAAACATTAAGGAAAATTGCACAGCATGTTAGTGCAGCATGGTCTTAAGCTACTAGAGGATGTGATCTGCCAAAACAAAGGCGTAAAAACTAAGAAGAAGGAAAAAAAAGACATGAAATCTAAGAAACAAGGTGGCTATCGTGGCCATGAGAATTCACCTGGCAGCCTGCCAGCTACAGGAGGATATTGACCAAGGGCCAGCGGCTGTGCTCGGAAATCCAGCTCAGCCCACACTTTCCGTGCACTGTTTCCAGCGAATGACTCCATTACTCAGGCAGGTTTATTTCTGGGAGACACAGAAGTCTTCTGATGAACCACCTGAAGGCTTGTTTAACCTTCCTTCCATCTAACCATCCTTCCCTGAGGGTCAGAGTTGTCTCATGATCTGATGGATTCCTTCAGCCCCTCCCAGTTTCCTCTCCATTTTTGCTCACAGGCATTTCCTTAATAAATTCTTTGCTCATTTAACCCGATGTTGGCATCCAGTTCTTTGAAGACCCAGTGCCAATGCAGGAAAAGGCTAAAAAATATCCCTAGGATGATGGTAAAGGAAGATTCCAGCTGTGCACCAAGCCTAAAGTGTAACCAGTTAAGACAAATGCAGAAGGGATGGCTACAAGAAAATAAAAAGGACAGAAAATCTACCGTGTTTGATGTTATTTACTACTCTGAACTCTGGCAGAGTAAGAATTAGCAATAAGTTAAGTAGAAAATCGTGATTTTTCATAATACACAAAACAAAAGGTTGACAAGAAATAAGTATGTTCATAGTATACCACATGACAATGGCAAAAAATTATATTTACATAGTCATAATAATGTAATTATTAAATATCAATATAACAAATTATAAGTATTTTATAGACTAAAAGAAAGAGAGGTATGGTGTAGAGAATACTGTAATTCAGAGTTAATATATCACATATAAAACTGAAATATCAAGGATGACAGAATAAGCATGTTGTTTAGAAATATGGAGGTAAACAGTAGAAGAAAAGCTAAAAGAACTAAAACTGATTATCATTAGGGAGAAGGAATGAAGATAGATGCTGGTAATTATTTCATAATAACACAAGTATAAATTTTTAAGCTATGTGCAACTTTGGTAAAGCTTAAATTAAAAAAATATTAAAATTAACAATTTGACAATCATATATGGAATATATAAAGAGTTATTAGAAATCAACAAAAGGCAAATACCACAGTGTGAATAAACAGGTGATTTATGAAAGGACTGAAAATATGAATGAGAATATAAAAACATATTATTTCAAAATTAATTAAATGAAAGTTTAAAAAAAAGGCAATGAGATGACTTCTAGATTTATACCCAAGAGAACTGAAAATAGATGTCCATATAAAAACTTGCACACAAATATTTATATCAGCATTATTCATAATAGCTTAAAAAGTTGATGGAGACAAATACTCATCAACTGATGAATGGATAAATAAAATATGGCATATCCATAAATGGAATATTATTCAGCAATAAAAAAGGAATGAAGTACTGACACATGCTACAACATGGATGAATCTTGAAAACAATATACTGTGAAAGAAGCCAGTCAAAAAAGGTCACATATTGTATGATTCCATTTATATGAAATGTCCAGAATAGGCAAATCCACAGAAGCAGAAAATAGTTCAATGGTTGCCAGAGACTGGTGGAGGGAGAAATAGGGAGTGTCTGGTAATGGGTATGGAGTTCCTTTAAAGGGTTGTGAAAATATTCTAAAATTAGATCGTGGGGATGATTGCACAACTCTATGAATGTCTTAAAAACCACTGAATTGTATACTTTATAAGGGCAAACATTATGAGAATTACATCTCAATAAAGCTATTTTAAAATTAAAACCACAAAAAACACCAAAAATACTTTTTAAAAGAAAGCAATGAGAAAAGAAAAAAAAAAAAAAAGCAATGAGAAGTATCCAACAGAAAAGAGTAAAACTAAAAGATAAAGAAACAGAAGAAAAGCCGGAAACCACAATTCAAGCAAATGCGTTTCGTGGTTAAATAAGTGAGTGATAAATCAGGGAGATCCTGACTCATGGGTCATACATTGAAATTAATGTCTCAAATTTGGACACAATAAGTAATACTCCTTCTGATGTGTCATTTCTGTATACAAAATATTTTATTTTATGTACTGATTACCACAAACAAATGTTCAAATGGCTCAAGACATTTAAAAAGAAAACATTTTTAAGGGCTAGGGATTAGAATAAAAAAAAACCAATGACAGAATCTATTTCATCAAGATAGAGAAGTTAGACTGTTTTCTCCTTGGCTTGAGAAGAAAAACAAAGAACAAATGGGATTAAAAGTTAAAAACTATTGAAGTCACAGGCTTTGCAAGCAGACACCACATTTCTAGGGGAATCTAGCTGAACTACCCCAATGCAACATATTCCCTTGTATTTATTTAGGTTGCTTTCCAAGTGTGCATATTGTCTGAAGTGAGTAAGGTTTTCAAATGGCTTTTTGCCAAATGAATTGGGAAGGCAAAAATATCATCAAAGACCCAGAGATGCTATCAGAACATTACAAGAAAAGACCTGGAAGGCGCGCACTGCCAGGAAGCCAAGAGGACCTTTAATCCAAATGACTCAGGAGCCAAAAAGCATCATTTTAAACAGGAGACAAAGAAATCAGCTTCTTCCATAAAACCGTCACCTCACTTCCCAGTTTATCAACACGACAAACAAGGTTTTTAATTATTTGAGTCATATTTATAAGTTAGTTATAAACAAAAGGGTATCTCCTCCCAGAAACATCTGTTAGTGTATTTCTCACCCACGGAGATTTCATTGACACATATGCTCTCCCAGTCAAATCAATTCTTAAATAATTCATCTGAGTTCATCTTTCAGTGTGGGTACCTAGACAAACATCAAACAAAACACTTTGAAAGGTTTTTTTTAAAGAAAATTAAAAGCAAGCCAAAAAAAAAAAAAAAAAAAAAAGAAAGAAAGAATCATTTTAAGGAGGAGGGTATTTAAGCACGGCATTTCAGGTCTTTGGAAGGCAGGAGTATATGTAAACCTTCTAACTAAACCTTGCTAATGTATCTGTCGAGATTCTGACTCTACTTTTTGTTATGAGTTAGAAGTGCAATAGCAATATTAAAATTTACATGTTATGTCCACTCTCCTGTTAAAACGATCTTAAAATAATTGTAAATATTTATATTCAGGCATGCTATTTTGAGACTTTCTCATTTTCAAAAAGAGTGATCATTCATATGTTCCACTATTTCCAGAATGCATTAATTTTAAGGTAAAATTCAACCTGCCTATTATTGAAATGTTTTGCTGTGCCTTCTTTTAAGATTAAAGGAGTCAAATGAAAATAATAAGTGACAGTTGATTTAACATATTTGACCTGACAATAGATTCATATACCACATAAACGGAAAGGCAAGAAAATTCAAACTAAATTTTCAGTCTGCTTTTATTGAGGACTCACTTCATGTCAAGCCTTCATAAAAAGGTATTCTAGAGAAGTTTTCAGAAGTAAACCATGGTGTGCAGTCATGGGCAGCTTGTGGATGAGTTACAGTCATGAGAATTTATTGACATTTATAATTGATGTCAATCGATATTGACAATGATACTTTAATGACAATTTATTGAGCACTTACAATGTACGAGGCACAGAACATGATAATTTCATTTCATACTCTCAAAATCTTATAATGTAGCTAGAACAGTCTTATCCCTTTCAATGGCTGGGAACGGTGAAGCACAGAGAAGTTAAGAAACTTGCCCAAAGCCACACGCAAAGTGTGACAAGCTGGAATTCTAAACCAGGTGATCTGAATCCAGAACCTACACTCTTAGCTACTATGCTATCTCTTGAAATTCAGAATGAGTTTTCCTTTGGAACCACACTGTAACTGTAATTAGTGCCACAAACTAGTCTATGAAAGCCTAAAAACATATCTAGGCAACAGATTACACACACAGAACTGTTCTGACCGATGAGCCAATTCAGACACAAAAGGAACTGGTAACAAAAGAGGTGTCTTAGCTTTATTTTCAACAATAGTCATTACCTTGGGGGGAAAAAAGAATTTCAAACATTTTAAAGCCAAAGAATTCTCTTTGCAAATGAAATCTTACCCAGGAGTTCAATTGCTAAAACACATAAGAGTAGGACGGTTCTAACTGAAGTGGGGAAGGAAAAGTCACTCTCCTCACCCCCATTCTCTACGATAAACCCCGAGCACTTCCCCCAAGCTTCAGGGCTCCAAGCAACACAGCCTGAAAACCCCTGAAGTAGACATATAACACCACAGACCCAGCAGACTTCATTTTCCAGAAACCACTGGACAAAGTACCTAGTGATGTTCTCCCAGACTAAACAGATAAATATGAGTTTTAAGATAGTTATAGTCATGTTACCTTTAGATCTGCCCAGGTAATGGAAGATCTTTAGTGTTATGCCAGAGGACTTTGGTCCTGTTCCCATTCATTTTTTAAATTAATTTATTTTTTAATCTTTTGCTGTTGTTGCTGTTAATGGGGGTACTGGGGATTGAACCCAGGACCTCATGCATGCTAAGCCCACACTCTACCACTGAGCTATAACCCCCAGCCCCTTGTTCATTATTTTTCATCGACGACTTGGATGAAGTCATAAAAGGTATGCCTATGAAACAAAATAGAAAACAGCTGAAAATTATCCCCAAACATAATCAAAGAGCTGCAGGCAATTCAGGAATACACATTTTTAAAAATTTTTATTTTTCTTGAGCAATTTCACCTTTTTTTTTTTTTTTTTACAATTTCACATTTTTATTTTTATTTATTTTGGGGAGGGGATAATTAGGTATGTATGTATGTATGAATTTATAATGGAGATACTGGGGATTGAACCCAGGACCCTGTGCATGCCAGGCATGTGCTCTACCACTGAACTATACTTTCCCTCAGGAAGACACATTTTAAAACACTAAATATTTTCCACAGAAATCTTTTTGGGTAAGATCTAGTGTACAGGAGCAGATTCTTGAAGGAGTCCAAGCATACAAGACTTCATCTTAAACTTCAACCCCAAAGTAAACTCAGCTCCCTTCTTGCACAAAGTAACTTTTCAATTGTATGCATTCCTGCCCTCCTCCCCAGCTGCAGGAATGGATTGCTCATAAGACCAGAGAGAACGCCAAAATCAGAGAACAGAAAACTAAACTTCAAGAAGACAGAGTGATGTACAAATTAAATGATCTAGAAACAGATACTAAAACCAGCAGAAGGAGCCAAGAAGAATGCAAAAACCAGGGAGAGGATGGTAACCGATCCACGGATCACAAGGAAAGGTCTCGGTCAAATTCTCATATAAACTGGCCAGGGTGTGGTGCAGGGGCTGACAGCCAAGTTTAAAGGTCCAGAGTCAAAATGGACACAATTCTTTCCAAGGTAGGGTGGAAGCAGTATTGTCCTGGTTAACCCAACAGGAAGTTATAACAAGTTCCAGGCTGTTCTTGAGATGAATGCATATTCACATGACTTCTTTCAAACTCCAAGAGCTCTTACAAATACACTAAGTACTTGAACTGAGTTGGTGTCAAAAATAATGTAGTGCTTTTCCACCCTGTGTTCAGCTCCCTGTCTCAGATAACAGAGCATCGGGAAGAGGGCAGGGTTTCCGCTGGCCAGGTGAAGCAAGGAAGCGGCGGAAGGTGGGGTGGAGAACCATGGAACAGCACAATGATTGTGGACATGCCATAGCATGATTCCTACAAAGGTGGAAACCCAGTCTCCGGCCATCGCCGTCTTTGTTGCTGCTTTACGGGAAGGCAGTGCGTGTCTGTCGGAAGGACAAACGAACAGTGTCTTTCTTATTGCCCAGTAAAAAGAGATCTATGCTTTGTATTATTAGAAATACCCATGTAACAGTGTTTTTGAGAGAATTAGGGGAAAACCCATGGAAAATATTTAGAACAATGCCTGATAAAACAGTACACACTTTAAAATGTTAGCTATTATTTTGCTATTATCCTATCATCACTATGATCATCATCCTGGCATTATCGTCCTGGCACCTATCAGTCGTCTTCAGGCACCCATAAACCCCCCAGATACTGCCCAGCTGCAGGGGTGGTGGTATAGAGAGACCATGGCACCATGAAATGGGAGTGTTAAAGCCAAGATCTGGGATAAGGACAAAGCTAGTTCTAGAAACTATATGAACACCATCTTAAAACTTGCTTCCCACTGTGTATCGTCTGTTAATTGCCTTCTCTGGGCCACATGAGTGGTGATGCTTCTTGTAGGCCACGCTGCAGGGAGTTTGCCTAGGTTGGAAGTCAGAATAAGGAAAAGCAGTAATGAACCAGAAGGCTCATTAAACTAGTGCTCAATGATGGTGGCACGAACGAGCACGAGGGAGACAGAGTGATGAAACCTCTGCAAGCTGTCAACGTCATCAGTGTGGGAAAAGTTTGTTCTGGACTTGGATAAGGAAGATTCAGCTCAGACCCTGGCCATCAACTCTGTTTTGAAATGACACCTATGTAGGGGCTCTCTTTCACTCCCAGGCAGAGTCTGAAACTACCCTCTGGCAGGTAACCTTTGTTCAGAATTCAAGAACTGCTGTGGGACAGAAAGCTCGGGATGGAGGCGGCGTAGTGTGGAAGTCATAGATAACGGCAGAGCAGAATTCAGCCGTAAAGAAAGTGTAGAGGGTGGGTTTCCCGGCAAAAAAGACTGCGAGCTAGAGAGAGACTCACATAGCACGTGAGGAAAACTATCCATCCTCAGAATCCACCCTCAGGTCTAACTCATGGGGCAGTTTTACAGATCACCACGGCCCCTAGCAGAAAGTGGCCACCAGACAGCGGACCTGTTCCAGGGCAGATGCGGGTCCGATGAGCCGTTGGACCAAGACTTGCGGTATATTCTGATCTTTTTTTGTTAATGTGTGTGTATGTTTTGTAAATAATGGGATCATCACTACGTAACTTTTCTTAGCTGCTCTTTTTTGTCTAAAAAGATATCAAGAAGCTCTTTTCATATCATTCAATAATGTTTTATCAACTCCTTCATTCATTCAGCCAACGTTTACCGAGCACATACTACCTGTCCGGTGCTGTTCTAGGCACCCAGGATACGGTGGTGGACGATGACCGAGTAGGTTCCCAGTCTCAGGAGAGTTCAGATCGGTGGAGGAGAAAATAACTAAATAATAAACAGAGACTGAAGATGTCAGGGCTTGAGAGTTGCTGTGCAAAGAATCAGGGTGATGTGGTGGAGTGTCTGAGGCTGCCTTCAGCTGGATGCTTACAGAAGGCCTCCCTGAAGGGGTCTTAAATTGAGATCGAATGACAAGAGCCGGCCGTGCAGAGATGAGGGTGGGGAATCACAGACAAATGGAAAGCTAGTGCAAAGGCCTGAGGCAGAAAGAAACTCAGCCCGTGAAAGAAGCAACAAGGCCAGGTGACTGGGAATGAGGTCCCAGAGGTGAGGAAGGCCTCCTCCATCTCCCGGCAGAAGTGAGAGGAGTTAGGAGTTCTGTTCCAAATGTGAAAGGAAGCCACTGGCGGTTCTTTTACATAAAATTTGTGTGTCTGTGTGGGTATATCAGCTCTACGGAGGTTTAACTCGTATACAATACAATTTCCCAATTTTAACTCTACGATTTGATCAACTTTAATAAATGTATACAGTTGCGTAATCCACACTACCATCTAGGATATAAAACATTGTCATCACCCCAAAAAGTGTATTTCTGCCTCTTTGCAGTCAATCCCCTTTCTCCTAACAACCAACACTGATCTGCTGTCACTAGAATTTTAACTTCTCTGGAATATCATATCATCATCTCAGGTCGTAACAAAGGAATCATGCAGCGAAGACAATTACATAATTTGCAGGGCCCAGAATGAAAGTAAAATGTGGGGCCCTTTGTTTAAGAAAAATTATTAAGAATTTCACGGCAGCAAAAACAGAGCATTAAACCAAGCATGGGGCTCAGTGGTAAAGCCTAGCGTTAGCAGGCACGATGTCTTGGGTTAAATCCCCAGTACCTCCATTAAAAAAATAAATAAAATTTAAAATAAATAAATAAAGCTAATTCTCTCCCCCTTAAAAAAACAAAGCAAAACAAAAACCAAACACAGGGCCCTTCTGAGGAAGGGTCACACGCCCCTGAAGCCAGCCAATTTCATCTTTCAGTCCATGTATATCTTTCCATTTATTTGTGTCTTCTTACATTTCTTCCATTAATATCTTATAGTTTTAAATATACAGGTCTTTCACTTCCTTAGTTAAATTTATTCCTAGGTATTTTATTCTTTTTGATGCTACCGTAAATGAGATTGTTTTCTTAATTTCTCTTTCTGATATTTCATCATTAGCATATAGAAATGCAACAGATTTTTCTGCATTGATTTTTTATTCTGCAGCTTTAATGAATTTGTTTATTAGTTCTAACCATTTTTCTGTGGAGTCGTTAGGATTGTCTATATGCAATATCATGTCATCTGCCAATAGTGACAGCTTTACTTCTTCCTTTCCAATTTGGATGCTTTTTATTTCTTTTTCTTGCCTAATTGCTTTGGCTAGGACTTCCAATACTATGTTGAGTAAAAGTGGCAAGCGTAGAGATCCTTGCTTATTTTTGATCTTAGAGAAAAAGCTTTAAGCTTTTCACCACTGAGTTTTCTTGTATGTGGATATTCAACTGTCCCCACTCTATTTAAAAGGCCATTCTTCCTCCATTAAATTGCTTATGCACTTACATTTAGACCTGTGATGCATTAAAGGGCTTTAACTAGAAGAACGACAAACTCTTTTGACAGGATCATGCAGCTGCTATGAGGAGAATGAATTACAGGCATACCTCAGGGATATTGTGGGTTCAGTTCCAGACCACTGCAATCAAGTGAATTTCACAATAAAGTGATTCATATGATTTTTTTTTTGGTTTCCCAATGCATATAAAAGTTATGTTTACACTAAAACATAGTCTATTAAGTGTGCAGTAGCATTATGTCTTTAAAAAATGTATATATCTTTATTTTAAAATATTTTATTGCTAAAAAATGCTAACCATCATTTAAGCCTTTAGTGACTTGTAATCTTGCTCATGGAGCATCTTGCCTCAATGTTGATGGCTGCTGACTGATCAGGGTGGTGCTTGCTGAAGGCTAGGGTGGCTGTGGCAATTTATTAAAATAGACAAAAATGAAGTTTGCCACAATGATTGACTCTTCCTTCCGTGAACAATTTCTCTATAGCATGCAATGCTGTTTGATAGTGTTTTTCACACAGTAGAACTGTTTTCAAAATTAAAGTCAATCCTCTCAAACCCTGCTGCTGTTTTATTGACTAAGTTTATGTACTTCTAAATCCTTTGTTATCTTTTCAACCATCTTCACAGCATCTTCATGAAGAATAGATTCTATCTCAAGAAACCACTTTCTTTTCTCATCCCTAAGAATTAACTCCTCATCCATTAAAGTTTTATCATGAGATTGTAGCAAGTCAAATCTTCAGTCTCCACCTCTAATTCTCGTTCTCTTGCTAGTTCCACCACATCTGCAGTGACTTGTTCTACGAAAGTCCTGAACCTCTCAAAGTCATCCATGAGGGTTAGAATCAACTTCTTCCAAACTCCTTTTAGTGTTGATAGCCTGACCTCATCCCATGACTCATAAATGTTCTTAATGGCATTTAGAGTGGTGAACCCTTTCCAGAAGGTTGTCGATTCATTTTGCCCAGATCCATCAGGGAAATCACTGTCTGTGGCAGCTATAGCTTTATGAAATGTATTTCTTAAATAATAAGACTTGAAATTCAAAATTACTTCTTGAGCCGTGGGCTGCAGCATGGATGATGTGTTATCAAGCATGAAAATAATATTAATCTCATTGTACATCTGCTTCAGAGCTCTGGGTGACCAGGTTCAATTGCCAATGAGCAGTAGTATTTTGACAGAATGTTTTTTTTTTCTGAGCAGTGGGCTTAAATATTCATTAAATCATGTAAACAGATGAGCTGTCATCCAGGCTTTGTTGTTTCATTTCTAGAAAATAGGCAGAGTAGATTTAGTGTAGTTCTTAAGAGGCCTAGGATTTGGGGAATGGTAAATGAGCATTAGCTTTAACTGAAAGTCAGCAGCTGCATTAGCCCCTAACAAGAGAGTCAGCCTGCTCTTTGAAGCCTGGCATTGACTTCTCCTCTCCAGCTCTGAACGTCCTAGAGGGCATCGCCTTCCAATATAAGGCTGTTGCATCTACATTGAAAATCTGTTTAGTGGAGCCACCTTCATTAATGATCTGAGCTAAAGCCTCTGGGTAACATGCTGCAGCTTCTCCATCAGCATTTGCTGCTTCACCTTGTACCTTTACATTATGGAGGTGACTTATTTCCCTAAACCTCATGAACCAACCTCTGCTAAGCTTCAAACTTTTCTTTCGCAGCTTCCTCCCCTCTCCCAGCCTTCGCAGGAGTGAAGAGAGTTAGGGTCTGGCTCCTGATTAGGTCTTGGCTTAAGGGAATGTTGTGGCTGGTTTGATCTTCTATCCAGACCACTCAAACTTTTTCCGTATCAGCAATAAAGCTGTTTGGCTTTCTTATCGTTCATGTGTTCACTGGAGGAGCACTTTTAATTTCCTGCAAGAACTTTTCCTTTGTATTCACAGCTTGGCTCAGTGTTCGGTGCAAGAGGCTGGGCTTCGGGCCTGTCTTGGCTTTCGACATGCCTTTGTCACTAAGCTTAATCATTTCTAGCTTTTGATGTAAAGTGAGAGAGGTGAAGCTCTTCCTATCACTTGAACATTTGGAGGCCATTGTAGGGTTATTCACTGGCCTGATTTCAATATTGTTGTGCCTCAGTATTTATCAGCTAAGTTTGAAGTCTTACTTGGGCGTGCTCTGTGTGCTCCAAAACAATTACAGCAGTAACATCAAAGACCCCTGATCACCAATCACCATGACAAATAGAATAATCATTAAAAAGTCTGAAACACTGTGAGAATTACCAAGATGTGATACAGAGACATAAAGTAAGCAAACCCTGTTGGAAACATTGCTCTACAGAGGGTTGCCACAAACCTTCAATCCCTAAAAAGCACAATGTCTGTGAAGCACAACAAAGCCAAGCACGGTGGAATGAGGTATGTCTGTATAAATGGACACAAAAGTGGAAGCAGAGTTGGAAGAATATTTATAGGACGAGTGAGAAGCGATGGAAGCTTGGACTGGTTTTGAGCAGCAGAATGACAAGATCTCAGTGTGGTTTTGTCATCTTCCTAATGACTAATGATGCTGAGCACTTTCATGTGCTTATTTGCCATTTATTTTTCATCCTCTTTGAAGAGTCCGTTTAAACCATTTTCCCTTCGAACCCTCCTACACTGCTGGTCGGAATGCAGTTTGGTGTAGCCACTGTGGAAAACAGTATGGAGATTCCTCAAAAAACTAGAAAATAGACTTACCATATGACCCAGAAATCCTGCTTCTTGGCTTATATCCAGAAGAAACCCTACTTCAAAATGACACCTGCACCCCAATGTTCACAGCAGCACTATTTACAGTAGCCAAGACATGGAAACAGCCTAAATGTCCATCAGCAGATGACTGGATAAAGAAGAGGTGGTATATTTATACAATGGAATAATATTCAGCCATAAAAATGACAATGTAACACCATTTGCAGCAACATGGATGTTCCTGGAGAATGTCATTCTAAGTGAAGTAAGCCAGAAAGAGAAAGAAAAATACCATATGAGATCGCTCATATGTGAAATCTAAAAAATAAATACATACATACATACAAAACAGAAACAGACTCATGGACATAGAATACAAACTTGTGGTTGCCAAGGGGGCAGAGGGTGGGAAGGAACAGACTGGGATTTCAAAATTTGTAGATACTGACAGGCATATGCAGAATAGATGAACAAGATCATAGTGTATAGCACCGGAAATATATACCAGATCTTGTGGTAGCTCACAGAGAAAAAAAAAATGTGACAATGAATATATGTATGTTCATGTATAACTGAAAAATTGTGCTCTACACTGGAATTTGACACAACATTGTAAAATGACTATAACTCAGTAAAAAAAATGTTAAAAAAAAAAAAAACATCCGCCCTTTGGTGCTTGTGGTCGTAGTTGTTGTCACATTGTTGCTGTTGCTATTTTACATTTGGGTCCAATACTCACTGCAGGGTTTTAAGCAGAGGGGTGACAAGATCTCACTGAAATTTTAATTGGCATTTCCCTAATACTGCATGATGTTAAGCATTTTTCATGTGCTTCTTTGCCATCCATTTAACATCTTTGGTGAAGTGTCTATTCAAATCATTTGTTGGTTTTGCTTTTTGTTGGGTTTTATTTTTTGATGCCTTATTATTATTTTTTTAATGGAGGTGCTGGGGATTGAACCCAGGACCTTGTGCATGCTAAGCATGTGCTCTGTCACTGAGATATACCTTCTACCTGTCTTTGCATTTAGTTCTATGATCCATTGGAAAATATTAAGCAGAGAAGTGACAAGATCTTTTAACAAGCTCATGTAGCTGCTATGAGAATGGATGATAATGAAGCAAAACTAGAATCAGAGAGATCAATTAGGATCAATTTTTCCAAGAGGGAAAAAATAGAGGCTTGTGCTGGTGTAGGAATAGGAGACGGGAAGAGAAATGGACAGGTTTATAATGCTTTAGAAGTAGAATTGAGAGGAACTGCTGGCAGATTGGCTGTGGAAAATAGGGGCAAGGTGAGAATTCTTATATTTGTGGCTGAAACTACAAAGAAGATGGAGGGGCTGTTGACTAGACTGGAAAAAACTAGAAAGTGTTGGAAGAAGCAGGAGAGAGAGGTGACCTGCTTTGACCGTGTTAAATGTATATGCTTGTTAGACATCCATGCGTCTACGTTGAGGAGGCATTCAGAGATACAAGCCTGGAATTCAGAGAGAGGGCAAAGTCACGGATTTTTTTTTAATCAGCATCTAGATGGCATTTAAAACTAAAACAACTGTTATGTACAAAATTGTGTGTTCCACCCTCCAAAATTCATTGGTTGAAGCCCTAACCTCCAATGTGATTGTCATCAGAGATAAAGCCTTTAAGGAGGCAGTTAAGATTAAACGGGGTCATAAGGATGGAACGCTAATCCACGGGACCGGTGTCCTTATAAGGAAAGGAGGAGACACCAGGAGTACACAGCTGCTAATAGGGCAAATAAAAGAATAAAGAGGAAACAGTAAGATTGAGAAACACTGGGGGTCACTAATGACCTTGGCGAGACAGTCTTAGCGGATCAGTGTAGACAGTAGTTCAACTGGAGCAGATGGAGGAGAAAATGCGAAGTGTAACAGTGACTAAGACAAGTTTTCAAGATGTTTTGCTGTGAAAAGGGAGCTAAGAAATGGGGTGGTGAGAGGACACGGAGTCCAAAGAAGTTTTTATGGGTTTGTGTTTGTTTTGTTTTTAGGATGGGCGGTAATAGTGCACGTGTGTGTGAATGATCAAGTAGGAAAAAAAAAAAAAAGAATCAAGTGAAGAAGAGCTAATGCAGGGGAGAGGGAAACAAATGCGGCAGGTGAGTCCTCACGGAGGGAGAAGGGATTTGATGTTTGACGGGGGGGGCAAGGCAACGGTGCTTCACATAGGCTGACAGAGTTGATGGTGTGAAAATCAAGAGATTCTCTCTGAGTGCTTCTATTTTTCTCATTCAAATATGAGACAAGGTCACCAGCTAAGAGAGGAACATGAATGTAGAATTTAGAGGCTATCAGAGAAGGTGTGCTGGAATTGTTTTAGAACTTGGGAAAGTGAGTTTACTAGAGAAATCACATAGGATTGCTCAGCAATATTGGAAGTCCAGGTTGGAAAGTCTTTCCTGGAAGTCTTCTGGCTGACTTACACTTTCTATTTCAACAGCCTAAAGGGACCTCAGATTTACTCCTGAACCAGGGACTGGAACCGCCTTCACTGAGAACATTAAACCTCTCCCCAGTTTGAAAGCAGAGCTATGAGTCTGTTAGCAAGGAAGAAGGCTGGGTGGCGGCTTTTGTGTAAGCAACCAACAGTGTCTTTGCCAGGTTGATAAGCGGGAAAAAAAAAAGAACATCATTGTTTTAATTTATACTTATTTCTTTGATCATTAGAAATGTTGGGGTTTTTTCATTTTGGTTGGTCATTTGGTTTTTTTTTTTTTTTTTTTTTTTGCAAATTAGTTGTTCGTATACTTACCTAGTTTTTCTATTTTTATGTTGATTTTTATGAGCCTTTTAAGTATTCAGGATAGTTATCCTTAATCAATTTTCTTTATGTCAAAATCTATTCTCCAGTTATCATTTGGCTTTCTTTTTTAGTTATAGTGTTTTACGTGTGCAGATGTTTCTAATTTTTCATCTAAATCTGTCAGTCTTTTTGTTTCTCTCTTGAATATCAGGCTTAACATGAATGCCCCCAGGTAACTTCTGTGGTATCATGTTTTCAAGGAAAACCCCAAGATTTTAGAAATATTTATGTATTTTTAAAGGAATTTTATGGTTTCATTACATGCGTGTCTTTAAGCCATCTGGACGTTGTTATATAACGTGAGGTAAAGATTTCAGTTCCTCCTCCTTATGTTTAGCCATTTGCCTCAATGCAGTTCTGATCATGTTAATCCCTTAATTAAGTACCGTCAATAATCTCCCCACCCTCCGACCCTCACCTCCAGAATAGTGTTCACGTTTCCGTCCCAACCTTCAAAGCACTCAATGGCCTGGTCCTGTTTTCTTTCCCACACTATGTTATGGACTCTGTGGATTTTTCTACTGGCTTTCAAACTGTACTCAGATGAGACCTAGTGGGTGTGTGAAGCCTTCTGAGATCCGTCTTGGCATAGAATACAAGGGAGCCGAAATAGCCAAAGACCTACGTGGGGTTCACTCCCACTTCAAGGACAGAAACTCCCCTTTCACCTGACTGACATGATGTTGCTTCCAGACAAGGATTTTACTGAAGAGATTCAACAGCTTGGAAAGGAAAACAAACAAACTCGCTTCTTAATCCTCCTGTGCAAGTCTCAGAATAGCTGCTTATCATTGATCGAGTTGCACAGGAAACAGACATGGAGGCAGAGATCTCTGCACAAGAGGTTTATTGGGGTGTGCCCTCCTGTGAAGGATGTTAGAACTATGAAGCAGTTACAAGAAAGATTCCAGTCAAAACTAGAAGGAACTCTGAACCTTAAATGAGACGTCCCAGACTGAGGTGAGGGGCAGTGGCTTGTGGCTGCCCTGCCGAAGTAAACTTGGGTGAAGGAGTCGTCTTTGGTTGTGGGCCGTTCCTGGAGAAAAGACCCAGCTGTAAGCCACTCACAGACCTCCATTCCATCAGTCGGGGAATGAGTGCCTCAGTTCCCCCAGGGCTTCCGGGTGGTACGCAGAGAACCTACATTACTTCCACGCCCTGACTCAGGAGATTTTGTCAAGGGTGACATTTCTCACCACCTCCAAATCCTATTCACCACAAACCCTAGCTCTGGTACTATACCCTCCACTGAACATCCCCTGATTTGCATCCTTGTAAATAATATTTTTCTCCTCTAAATTTCACGCACTTTATCTCTGTTCATCTTATGGCACTTATCTTCGTCTACCTTCCCTTAGAGCTACTTTTCACTCCAATTAACTGAGAATTTTCAAGGATTCAGGCAATACATTAGGACCTGGGGACACAGAATGAGCAAAACAGATAAAGATTCTCTCCATACTTTAAACAAATAATTGGAAGTTTCAAAGTTCATGGTAGTAAAAGAGCATGTAGAAAAGAATTTAATTCAAATGATGGTATCAGGGGATGACTCTCTAAAGAAATGATATTAAACACAGACCTAGAAAAACACCAGAAATTGACTAAAACTCAATTAAAAAAAAAAAACAAAACACACACCTAAAGGGTAAGCAGAAAGTAGTTCAGTGAAAGAAGGTGGCGAGGGTAAGGAGTGGGCTGAAGTCAAGTAAGAGAGCCGTGAATGCTAACATTGACTTTTATTCAACAAACAGATACATAGATCCCTCCTGTGTGTCAGATATCACCTTAGGTGCTGGAGTTTCATCACTAAACAAAACAGCAGAAAATGCCTTGCCCTCATGGAGCTTGCATTCTAGGAAATGGGAAAATCCAATGTAGCTAGAGTTTAAAGAACAAAGGAGACAGGGGTACAAGAGGTGGCTGAATTGGTAGGTAGAGGCAGGCTACTCGTGGCCTGGAAGGAATTTGAAGATTCTTATACCACAGGACACGATCAGACTTTAAAAAAGCCAATAACTCTGGCTGCTTGGGCACGACCTCTCTCCCCTAATATATTATAAGCTTTTAGAAGATGTTCTCTGAGAAGCACATGAAGTTCCTTTGTAAATAATGGGCACCTAAAAAGTGATAACAATAGCTAACACTTAAATGCTTTCTGCATGCAGGAGACTGGTCTAAGCACATCCCACGTGTTAAATCAGTAATCCCCGCCATCCACCACCTCCGTTGCCTGGCTGAGTGAGACGAGGGATGCCTATTCATCTGCAGCATTGGAACCTGGAAACACCTAAAAAGGTAGATTTCACTCTATGTGCAAGGGAAGGGGAGAGGGAAGTTGTGGGGAGAAAAGAAAAGTCAGAATGCCACACGCATGGTTCCATAAGCCTTGGCATCTTATTCAAAGCAAATCATTTGAAAACATTCGCAGTGAATTTCAAAGATAAATACGTGGGCATGAGAACAGCGTGATCCTATAGCCACGAAAGGCTGGTGTCCACATTGTCACATGTCTAGGACTCCCATCACATCATCTGTATTAATAACTGTTTAAATGTATGTCTGAAGTGGTGGGGAAGAGCTCAGTGGTAGAGCGTGCGCTTAGCATGCACCGGGTCCTGGGTTCAAACCCCAGTGCGTCCATTAAAAAAAATAAAGAAAAGAAAATATTAAATAAATAAATGCATGTCTAAAGAACATAGGTTGGTTTAACAAAATCACTGTGCTTTCTGAGGAGCCATTTATTACAAATCATAACAATCTCTTAAAGCACCAATCCCTCTTGTAAAAAAAAGTGTTTACTTTTTAAAAAAAATCTCAAGAGTTTGTCTCCTGGGGTCTGCAAAGAGAACCACCCTGATTGGGAGACCCCCATCTCCCACCCCGTCCCTGCAGCTCCCTGACATCACAACCCACAACTCTCCTGTGGCCTAGAAAGAGGGCCCCTGCCTGCCCGGGAAGCTGGATAAATGTAACACCAATGAATAGGCACCAAGGAGCAGCTATGACGGCCCCCCAAGTACGTTCCTATTTCCAAACAGGAGACAACATAATGAGCCAGGACGGCTCAGAAGATGAGGAAAGGCAATTAAGGGGGGAGGATATGGCTGTCTAGGGAAGGGTGGTCACGGTTAATAGGTTAACATGAAGGATCTTGGACCAGGATTCCATTTGAATACTAAACAAGTGTGAAACAGCTCAGCGGTCCTTCCCTTCAAGCAATCCCAAACAGCCAGTTCTTGGATTAAGTGTAGGTTTGTCTATAGGTTTACCCAGAAAGACCCCTGCTTCGCTTAGCGTCTCCGTCCACCGCAGGCAAGAGTTACAGTCCCTTGCTGGGCCTTATTCCTTCCTGAAGAGCTGGGGGCGTGGCGGACTGATTAGAGAAGGAAACCGGGGTATGTCCCTTTATAACCTTTCATAAATTTTGTTTCAACAAGTGTAAACCAAAACCAGGATTTTACAAGAAAAAGTGTTTATAGAAACCAAACAAGACTAACAGGCGTTGTACCCAGCCATTAGAAAGGCGAAGGAATTGCTTCTCTGGGCAGCACTGAAAAGCTTTAAATTAACGTCAAAGACAGGAGCCCTGTCACAGAACAGAGACAAGTTCCAGCCCCTACTTGTTTATATCTTCCTGCGGCCATAACTCCTCCCCACCCCATCCCCCTCCGCACCACTCCCACCCCAGAAGTCTTCCAGAAACTGAAGGCATCAGGTTTAACCCTTTCCTCTACCACAGGGCCTTTGAACTGTCCGCAGATATGACATGATGAACTACAGGCTGCTGCTGCTGTGCTAAACGTGGCCAAAGTTCATACGTAAGCAAATGAGGATAACGTTCATTTAGTCAGCATATACCAGGCACTGTGATAAGCATGTATATATACATTTCCTCAATAAATTCTTGCAACAACCCAGATGAGGAAGTTGAGGCTTACGAAAGGCAACTTGCCAAGAGCAAATTGCTTGACCGAAAAATCTATACTTCACTGACAATACTACACTACCTAAGAATTAAATTTATAAAATGTTATCTTTAAATCAGCTTTTTAATCCTTAAGGCTTAAGTTATTTTTTTAAATTAAATATATCCAGGCAGCAGGTCTGCCTGTGGCTAAAGTTAATGCTTACAATAAAAACACAATTTAGTCAAATTATTTATCTTTCTCGTATATAACAGAGAATGTGATATAGGTCATTAAAATCAGAATCATTGGTTCATCTACTCAATAAATGTTTTTGGAATGTCCTTCTGTGTGCCAGTGACCAAGAACACATGTTGAACAGTCTCTGACCTCTTGAATTTTACTGGCTAGTAAGGGAGAGAAACGTTAGCTATGCAAGCACACATATATTTAAATAATTGCACATGGTTATAAGCATTGTGAGGGACATCATGTGTTATCAGAGAATAACCAGGAAAACCAGTATTCATTGGGCCATCAGAAGGGTCGCTCCAGGGAAACAGTTTCTAATTTGAAACGTGAGGAATGCACAGGAAGTAGTCAGGCTGAAAGTAAAAGGAAGGAAGCTGTTCCGGGCAAAGGACATGCTTTTACCAACGCCCAGAGCAAGAAAAGAGCTTGGCTTTTCCAGATCAGTGATCCCTGAGTAGGGAACCCAGGAAGGAGACAAGAAATGAGGCTGAAAATGAAGAACATAGACCACCAGGAGTTGAATTTTACCCTAAGTGCAACAGAAACCCATTAAAGGATTGTCAACAGTGTAGTTTTAGAATCTGACCTGTTATTTTTAAAAGCTGAATATGGCTGCTACGTACATGTTACTGGCTCCAAACTCCTTCTGCTCGCCTCTTGACAGGCCAATAAATCGGGAGACGAGGTGTTGGGGCAAGGAATAATGACTTTATTTGGAAAGCTGGCAGACCAAGAAGATGGGAGACTAAAGTCTTGGAGAACCATCTTACCCAAGTCAGAATTTAGGCTCTTTTTATACTAAGAAGGGGAGGGGGTGTGGTTGGTTGTTGCAAACTTCTTGGTGTCAGAATCCTTTGTTCTTGCAGCTGTCCCCGTGGGTCAGGTCATGGTGTCCCTGTAAACCTCCAGCAAGACAAGTGTTATTTCCCATTCTGCACCTTTTAATCTTCAGATGAATGGGAAAGTGTATCCTTAAAGATCAGAACTTTGAGAATAGGCTCTCCTGTATATATCGGCAACACTCTTTTCAAAAGATGCAGAACCAGCAAGAATCAGTACAGGAAACAGAGTGCAGGGTTAGAGCCAAAGGAACAGATCTACTATGGAGTCAGACTTGTTCTTCCCTACTGCATACAGAATGGATGTCAGGAGGGCAAAAGTGGAAGAGGGAGATGAGTTAGGAAGTCTTGCTTACAAACATCCAAGCACAAAGATGGTGGTGGCTTGGACTAAAGTGTCAACAGTGGAACCTGGAGAGAAGTAGACAGATTGTAGTATATACATTTAGAAGATTAGAGGATTTAATGATGAATTTGATATGGGAGAGGGGAGGGGAGGGTGAGACAGGTGGGATCAAAGTAAGCCCCAGATTTCTAAATTGAGCAACTTGGTGGCTGTGTAATAGCGAAGAATAAATCTGACTCCATTAGATCTATTCCTTTAGCTCTAACCCTGTGTTGTTTCCTGTGCTTAGCCATGCTGGTTCTGAACCTTTGGAAAAGGATGTTGCCAATAGCCTGAAATATACAGGAGAGCCTATTCTCAAAGTTCCGATCTTTAAGGATACACTTTCCCATTCATCTGAAGATTAAAAGGTGCAGAATAGAAAATAACACTTGTCTTGCTGGAAGTTTACAGGGACACCATGACCTGACCCACGGGGACAGCTGCAAGAACAAAGGATTCTGACACCAAGAAGTTTGCAACAACCAGTCACACCCCCTCCCCTTCTTAGTATAAAAAGAGCCTGAATTCTGACTTGGGAAAGATGGTTCTCCAGGCCATTAGTCTGCCGTCTTCTCGGTCTGCCGGCTTTCATTGTTCCTTGCCCCAACACCTCATCTCCTGATTTACTGGCCTGTCGTGCAGCAAGCAGAGTTTGAACTCGGTAACAGTTGGAGGTGTAGAATAGCTTGAAAATAAGAGTAAAAGAGGGGGAGGCTGGTATGTACAGTGGACAGGTATTGTCTAGACCAGTGCTTCTCATTTAATGTGTGTATGAATCACCCGAGGAATCTGATGCAGTAGGTCTGGGATGGCGTCAGAAATACTGCATTTCTCTAAGCTCACAAATGATGTCAATGCTCCTGGTCCATTGACCACACTTTTTTGTTTTTGTTTTTGTTTGTGTTTTTGGTGTTTTTTTTTTTGACATTTTTTCATTGAGTTATAGTCATTTTACAATGTTGTGTCAAATTCCAATTGACCACACTTTGAATAGTAATGCTCTACTCTACAACCCAATAGATGTAGAGTTGTAAAATTTATATTTAATGATCACGAATTCCTAAAGAAAGGAGATTTTAATTACAGAAAAAGAGCATAATTTAAAAATAAAGATGATTCTTTAATAGGAAGCAATTTAATTTTATGAAAAAGTGTATCACCTTAGTTTGTTCACTTAGCCACAGATGAAGTGGAATTTTTATTATGAACTGACTTTGAATAGGCACTCATCTAAACAAAATAACTTTTTGATGACATTTTTCAAATTTCATCTACTTATGATCACAGCTACTATTTCGTTCCTCCATAAAAGTTAAAAAAAAAAAAAACTACCACTATTTACCAGGAACACACAACCACTAGAATCAACCTAATATCATTCTTGGCTTCTAACTGTGTTCAGTAAATCTTTTTCAAATCAATACAATCATAGAAAATTTATACCACATAGAACCATGGAAAGAAAATAAGTACCATTTTGGCACATAGATATAAGTTGGTATTAAAATTAGCTCCCTCCTCACAGGCTCACTTTAGGTTAAATATATGTGTATCGTAAATCACCAGATATAAGCTGACAATGTGGCAACTTTAAACAGTGACCAGAGGCAAGTAAGTAAATGGTCAATGAGAAGTATTAAATTTTAGAAGAACGAGAGGAAGCAAGCAGAGTTTAAATACATGAAACAGCAAGATGACGAGAACTGTCCAATAATTTCCAACTAATTTATAAGGGCCTTGCAGGCAGGGTCAGTATCTTATATATTTTGGAATTCCCATAGTGCCTAGCAACATGCAGCATACGTGCTAACCAGCCAGATGAAAGGAATGTAAAACCCGAAAGAATAATAACAGCTAATGACCAAATATTTGAACAATGGTAATAATTCTTTCATTTGGTAAACTTTTACAGTTAAACGAAGTGAATGGGAGCCAACAGTAATAATTAACACATTCATCTGGTAGCAACAATCTACAGTTCAGTGAGGCAATCAGTACTAGTGTCCATGTTTTAAGAATGTAAAATTGAGATTCAAAATAGTGATGAAAAACTAGAAACAGCTGAAGGAGAGAATACAATCATTTCTAACCCAATTAGTCTCTAGGGGATAGCCATATATTGAAATATGTCAAGTCAAAACTTATTTCCTATATACAAAAACTATATATATTGAAATTCTGTTCTTAGAGGCCATATGAAAATAGCCATTAATTTTAATAACTACCATGCATTAGAATTTTAAGTGTCAGTCATTGTGATAAGCTCTTCTTACAAATTAACTAATTTAATCCTTGATAACCCCATAAGGTAAAAAAATTTATATTCAATTTACAGATAAGGAAACCTAGACACTAATTACTGATCTGACTTCATTGTCCACGCTATTAAACATAGCTATACTGTGAACATACCAAAACTGATCATAAAAATCATAAAGATAAAAGAAACTACAAACATGTCTAAAATTAAACACAACATGAGAACTGTTTTCTAAATATGGAAGGTCTTTTTTCCACACATACTTGTCTGGCCAATGCTCCTTAAAGAGTGAGTCAATGAAATTTAGACTGAAAACATCTTTTTTTCTGGTAAATCTCCCTATGGAAAATGTTCTTCATTGCTCCAAGAATTTGAAAAATTATAATTTATGGGATTAGATGGATTTTTATTCTTTTTGTTTGCTTGTTTTTCTTCTTGTATTAAACCTGTATTACTTATGTGATTTTTTTTAAAAAAAAGAAAAGATGATTAGGAGATTAAAAAAAAACATCGTCAAGACAATTAACAAAGAATGTACAGAATATATACTAACCATGCATATTTAAGTGACAACCAACAACTAGAAAACTATCAATTTCCAAGTAAATATTGAAGTTAAGACTATATACTCAAAGTATAATCACTGATTATAGGGCTGAAAAAATAGATAATAAGTTACACCAATAACACAATAAAAATGATTTACTTTGGGGCGAGGCGGGTGGGAAGGGACAGACAGGGAGTTCGAAATTTGTAGATACTGACAGATATATATAGAATAGATAAACAAGTTTATACTGTACAGCACAGGGAAACATATACAAGATCTTGCGGTAGCTCACAGTGAAAAAGAATGTGAAAATGAATATATGTATATTCACATATGACTAAAAACTGTGCGCTACACTGGAAATTGACACAACACTGTAAACTGACTATAACTCAATAAAATAAAATAAAAAAGATTTACTTTTGAGTAGTGCAAAAAATAAGCGAATAATTTCCTAATTTAAATTAGCAACTTAAATCCAAAATAAATATAATTATATCTTTACTTTTAATTGGGGACTTAAAAAAAAACATACAGACCACATATATCAAACCTCATCACACTGTACATTTTAAATATGAGTAGTTTATTGCATGTTGGTTACACCTCAATAAAGCTGGAAAAACCTAGCAAATAGTATTTGTTTAGTTAATTTTTTAAAACTGCTCTGTGATCTATTGACAATCAGCCCTCAACACAAGGGTTTGGGAAAAAAAAAAAAAAAACAACTGCTTTTCACCCTATCTACTTTAGAGCAAATAGTAAATAGTTTCTGGTGGGAGATAATATCTTCTGAATCTTTTACACTTTTCAAATACACAATGTTGTACTTAAAACAAAAAGTTGTTAAACATATGAAGGCAGAGAAACATGATTTATAATCAAGAAATAAAATAGGCAAAAGAAGCAGACCCAAAAATAATTTTCCTGTTGAGGCACTCAAAGATTTTAAAATAACCTTGATTAATCTGATAAATAAAGAAAAATGGATACTAAATGAATGAAATGAATGAATGAAATGAATGAAAAAATGGAAATTTAAATAGAATAGAATATATTAAGCAAGATTAAGATGGACATTCAAGAACATTTTTAAGTAAAATATCTGAAATTGAGAATTAAGCAGAAAAGATTAGTGAATTCAAAGGCAGGTAAATAGAGAATGGGAAAGCTGAAGTGCAAGAAGAAACAAAGGATTGAAAAAGATATAACAGAGGAATATGGGACATACTTAAAAGTTCTAATATACATGTAACTGGAGTCCAAGAAAAAGAGTAGAGTGAGAACACGGTAGAAGAAATATTTGAAGAGATAATGCCTAGGAGTTTTCAAAAACCGATTAAAAGACATCAACCAAAGAAATCAGCAAGTTGAGCAAATCCCACGCAGGATGAATACACGAGGTACACACAAAAACACACATACACACAAAAACACAACACACACTCACACAAGAAACAGAGAGAGAGAATAGCCAAACTACTGAAATCAAAGGCAATGTAAAAAATTTTAAACCAGAAAGAGGAAAAAAAAAAAAAAAGTAACTTTGAAAGGAGCAGCACTAAAACTAAGGGTTGACTTTTTAATAAAACTTGGAATCCAGAAGAAAACAGAACACATTTTTTAAGGGCTAAAAAATAAAAAACTTTCAACTTAGAATTCTGTGCAGTCTAAGATAAAAGATATTATTCAAAAATAAAGATAAGGGCATTTTCCAAAAACAAACTCTAAGAAACGTACTCATCAGAGGACCTGAATTACAAGAAATACTAAGAAAGATGTTCAAGCTCAATGAAAATAATCCCATATTATAAATTCAGAACAGCTGTAAGGAGTAAGAAAAATGTAAAGGCTAAATATACTGGTAAATATGGAATAATATTGCCTATTTAAAATAATAATAACAAAAAAAACGAATTTGGGACATATGTAGAAGCAAAATATTGACCAAAAGATCCAAAAGGTAAAAGATGAATACACAGATTTTACCAGTTGTAGGGTTCTTGTTTGAAATACGGTGAAAGTGATGATTTAAGGTGGTACGTAATAAATCAAGAAGCCATATGGTATCTCTGGAGTAACCATTAAAAATTATACTAAAATGCATAACTAAAAGGCTAAAAGGGAGGAAAATGGAATAATCAAGCTACTTTATTATTCCTTCTTTCTTGCCAGCTTTTGGATTAAAGGGAAACAGAACAGAATTAGAGAACAACAAACAAGATGGTAAACTTAAATCCAACCATGTCAGTAACAAAAGGACTAATGCACTTAAAAGACAAATTAGTGTTATGGAACACTAGTTCCAGTGCAATGGAACACTAATCAACAATGAAAAAGAATATCGTGTTGTGTGTGTGTGTTTCTCTCCCTCTCTCTTGCTGCTGCTGCTGAGTAAGGAATAATCAAGAGTAGTTTTTTGAGGATTAGGGGAAAAGGGAGTTAGCAAAGAAGTGGAAAAGAACTATATCCCTCCCTCCCTCTTCTGAAGCCAGATACACACTATTAGACAAAACAAAACTGTAGATACAAAAGGTAATTTTCAATACGAAGTAAGAAATACGTGTTTCCATTAGACATCATGCTGTACTGTTGCATGAATGGAAAAAAAAATTTAGCCTTCAGATTTAACTTTTAAAGAAAAAAAAAGTAAGATGGTAAAAGAGAATAGTTTCCCAAGTAGTCATACAGACATCTGTCTTCCAAAATAGATAAACCTAATTAATTCAGAATAATTTTTTCTTCAGAAATGTTTGAGTCACTAAATTTAGACAGCTATAAATCTAAGATTACAGCATCTGAGACTAAGAAATTAACCCACGCTGAGAAATTATTACTAAGCGTTAATTTCAGCAAGCACGTACTGGCAACTTTTCTCCCCGATCCCGACCCCTAGTTTCCAGCTCCGCCAGGCCGGGGTCGGCGAGCGGGAGGGCTGGGACCTGGGAGGAGCTGTGGCACCGGATCCCCGACAGCGCAGGGTGGCTCTCATCACCCTCTGCCCACGCCCGGCCGTGAGACCGCACTCCTCGGTCCGGGTCACTGCCCTCCTCGGTCCGGGTCAACGCTTGGCCCCGCCCCGCCCCGCCCCGCCCCGCCCCGCCCCGCCCCGCCCCGACGCCGACCACGCTCCGCCCCGACGCCGACCCCGCCCCCATAGCTTAGGGCTACCCGACAGCCGCCGCGTCGCTATGGAGACGGCCTCCGCTTCAGCGCAGCGGGGACCACGATGGCGGCCGGGGAGCCGGGGGATCTGGGCGGCTACTACTTCAGATACCTGCCTCAGAAAACCTTCCAGTCTCTGAGCACCCCGGAGACCACCAGCCGGCTCCGCCAGTGGTGAGAGGCCGAGCGGCAGGGAGAGAAGAGCCCCTTGGCCTTCGCGGCTGCGGAGGCGCGGGCCGGGCGTGGAGGCGGCGGGGCCGGGTCGGCCTCCTCCTGAGTGAAACCCGGAGGCCGCAGGAACCGGGCGAGGGGCGGACCCCGTGGGTGGAACCGCTGAATGTGCTCTCGCACAGGGTGCCGTCCCGGGCTGACTTATTCTCCCTCTTCTGCCCCAGGTCCATGCTGGGCAGGATCAAGGCGCAGTCCTTCGGGTTTGACCAGACGTTTCAGGCCTATCGGAAGGATGATTTCGTCATGGTTGGTATGGGGGTGGGGAGACCCTTGGATCTCTGCTGACTTTACATTTTTTCCCACTTGAGCGTAGATTCCTGCGAACACGCCATTACTTACTGACGTCTTTTTCTTTGAGAATAATAAAAAAGGTTCGAATGCTCAGTCTTTTAAGAGGAACTTTTGCGTTTCCCATCACCCTAAGTTAGCTCATCTTCGGTATCCTGTCACAGAGAACTTTTCAATTTTGAAAATTCAGTCTCTCTTTAGAAAACCAACCTCTTTTTCAGTAGGCACACATCATTTTTAAATATCCAGCTTTATCACTGGCTTGATTTACTAGGCTTAGCTTCAAATGACTTTTGGTTGTTTCTCGAAATCAAATCTACCCTGTGAGTACATACTCTGTTAGCAGTTTTAAATGAAGAGATCCAAAAAAAGTTTTAAGCCATAGCAGAGTTACTAGAATAACTCTTTAGGTGATAAGTGGCTGCTTTGAAAAGGGAAAAACTCACTTGAAAGTACAAGTTCTGATGTGTTCATTAAAATTCATTCACGTTTTTTAAAATCCTGGGGTTTTATTTTTTTAATCTCAATCAAATGAAAAATACCCTTACGGTTTGCGATATTATCTTTTCATTTCATGTCCTTCAGGCATCGCTGTGGAATATAGTTGGCTTAGTTTATTCACTCATCCACAAACACTTCCCCAGGGCCTGTGATGTGCTAAGAAACCTGTCAGGTGCGACGGGGTGGGGGTGGTAATGCAAGAAGGAACAAGACAGACAGGAGCAAAACTGCCAGTAAACAAGAAAATCCGATCATCTCATACAGAGCGATAGTGCAGTGAAGAAAATATCAGCCTGATTAATTAATCAAAATATTTACTGTGAGGGTATGTTAGTTTCCCAGGGCTACTGTAGCAAAAACCACAAACTGGGTGGCTTAAAACATCAGAAATGTATTGTCTCACAGTTTTGGAGGCTTGAAGTCCAAAATTAGAGTGACAGCAGGGTTATACTTCCTCTGAAATCTGTAGGGAACAATCCTTCCTTACCTCTTCCTGGCTTCTAGTGGTTGCCAGCAATCCTTGGCACTCCATGGCTTGCCCCTTGAGAACTTTAATCTCTACTCCTATCAAAGACCCTTAGTTCTCTCTTCTCATGTATCCATGGCTGTTCCTCCTGTTAGAAGAACACTAGTCATATTGAATTAAGCCACCCCCACTATTGTATAACCTCATATTAATGAATTATATCTGGAACAACCTTGTTTCCAACTAAGGTCACTTTCTAAGGTTCCGGGAAGGACCTGAATTTTGGAAACAGGATTGGTGACAACTCTTCAACCCTAAACAGAGGATAAATTGGTTAAATGTCTATTTCCCTTTACTTAAAATAGTGTTATAATGTTAATATAGTGTGCTACTGATGATGACATTTCTCAAATATTCTTGGTTAGATTTTTTTTTTAGTTTTTTATATATTTTTCATTTATACCAATATTTGTTGGATACTGCGTCCCTGCTAGGAGGTGTTAAAAGGATGAAGAGATCTGATCCCAGGTTGTAAGGCATGTGGACAGTTTTGGAAGCTAGAAGTGTGAAAAATCCTCTATAAGGCAATAAAATAATTGCTATAAGGGAGGATTTTATAAGGCAAAGGGAAAAAGAAAGATCACTCAATGGAGGGGCATTGGTGTCAGAAAAATTTCATGGAGAAGGATGTAGAATTAATTTGGGTTATTCAGTAGACACACAGTTCTTCAACAGAATCAAGATTCATCTGTAAAGCACAATAAATTTCCATAATAGGCAATTTTTTCCTAATTTTCAATATCTTCATGTTTATTTATCCTCATTTTTTTCTAATGCAGTAGACAGTATTATTCCCATATTTCAATCTAAAGAAATATACTGATACAATCACTATTTTAACTCTGAGATACTCCAGCTGTATGTTCACATGGTAAATATTTTCAAAAGTAGATGTTTTATATTCTTAGAGCCCCTAAAATTGTGTAAGTTTATGACGCTACAAAACCTGAATCCTCCCCTGATTTGGCCTCTAATTAGCTGTCTATGTTCAGCTCCCAATTCTGCCACTTACCAGCTATATGACATTGGGCAAAATACTTAACCTTCTTCAGTCTCTGTTTCCTTTTCTGCAAAATGGTCACAGTGCTTGACACATACAATATGTATTTTTGAAAATGAAAATAAGGTTGAATAGCTGATGGGTTTGTTATGAAGATTAAATGAAATATCTAAGATATTTAGCAAAATGTTTGGCTCATAACAAGTGCTATTATTGTTATTAGCATTTGTCTGCTCCTTTACAAAGTGTTTTCCCAAAGCAGTAGTTCCTCCTGCATGCTGGATTTAGCTTTCGGCACTTTTTATCCATTTATCACTAACCTTTACAACACTCTGGTAAGTTTAGTGTTTTTACCCCCATTTTGCAGTTGAAGAAACTGGAGCTCAGAATGGTTGAATAATTTGTGCAAGTTTGTCGAGCGAGTGGCAAAACCCAGGCTTTTTGACTCAAACTTCCACGTCATTTCTACTACAAACACTATAACTGACCAAAAAGTATTGCTTAAACTAGAATTCCAGATTTGGAATTTTCCCCTTCAATTTAAAAACAAGTTGTGTTCCAAAAGTTTGTGTTGTAGTAAATGAATAAAGTAAAATAAAGGAAGGAAATATTCATCCAGCAAACATTTTTTAGTTTTTAAGTCTATATTCAAGAGAGCGAAACAGATCAAAAATTGCATGGCAGAATGAGATGTGATACAAAGCATACCATAGTCACAAGGTCCCGCGGTGGCACAAAAGAGAAAGTGATCGTTTTTGACTGAGGTGGTTAGAGGAGGGTTTACAAAAGCCACTTGAGCTAGGATCTGAAAGATGAGTAGGAGTGTGTCAGGTAGACAAAGTGGGATAATGTTAGACAGAAGGGTGGGATGATATTCTGTAAGACTTTCTGTGCCATGGAAAGGAGTTTGGTCTTTAGCTGAGGAGTCGCTGAAAGGTTTTCAGCAAAACGGTAAAATTGAAAGTACTGAGGTAAGCTGGCAGAAGTATGGAACGTGGATTGTTAGGACTGAGCCTGGAAGCAGTGAGACCTAATAGGAAACAATTATCCTCCAGAGAGTATATGGTGATGTCCTGAGTTAAGCCAGTAGCACCGGCATGTCGTGGAGAGATGTTTATGAGAAAGGCAGTACTCCGGGACTGAAAAGATACTGACGGTAAGGTAGGGCGCGGCATGTAGGATGACCAAGTTTCTGACTTGGTTGTCTAGAGCGGTAGATTTAGACGCATACGAAATGCGGAAGAATAAACAAGGAAAACGCATTCAGCTTTAAGCACGCCAAATTTGGTGTGTATCCAAGTGGCAATATCCTAGATGGTTGAATGTAAGATCTCAATCTGGGTCTCAAGGGAGAGCTCTGGGTTCAGCATACAGTGTTGGCATCCTCACCAGGGGACTAGGGATAGTAAGCGGATTCTTTCACATAAACTGTAAGGGAGCGCCTTAACTTACAGCGCTTTCTGGAGGTCCGCACAACACTGCTGCTTCTGTCTCATGACCAGACTTTGCTTACGTCTCATGACCACATACCACAGGAGACTCCTAGGAAGTACAGACGTTCAGCTGGGCACATCGCTGTTCCAGATAGAACTGGGATTCCTTAAGAAGGAAGGAGGGAATTGATATTACATCAGAAGCCAGCAGTCTGCCAGATGCACGATGTAATCAAACATCTACTTATATTTTATATGTGTGACATAAACATACACTTAAAATTATATAATATTATATCAAATATTAATTAGAAATACTTTTCCATCTCACACATTATGAAACAAGTTAATTCAAATCTTCACATGCATTTTGACACCAGCATCTTTGTTATCACTGGAACTAGTTTATGAATCATGTATTTTTCCACAGCTTATCAGCTTTCCTAAAGTTATTTGAGATACAAAGAATTCCTTCTAATGCCTCACTGGAGATTCTGTAACAAACCCAAAATACCGTTTGCACGCATTAGGGCAGGGTTTTTTGGTTTTTAAAAAAAGTTAAGAGTATAACTGTAATTTCGGTAAAATTGTAATTTCGGTAATTAAAAAAGTTAACTCTTAAGAGTATAATTGTAATTGTAATAACTATTGCTTTATTTGAGTGACCTTTATGAAGACTTATTTCCATTGGCTCCAGGCCAATTCGCTGCAGTCTGCTTTACCTCCTTCCATTTATAATGACATCTAAACTGTAATTGTAAGTGAATACCCCCACCAAGATTACTAAATTACCAAATCTGAAATTTCCCCTTTTACTGATTCTTTCAGAAGCCCTCTGAAAAGCATTCAAAACTAGTATTAATTCAGGTCAATTCCACCATATGTGTCCTTTCAAAATGTGTATTATTTAAATTAAAATAGTTGCACAAGCACTCTTTAGTTTGACTTTTTAAAGTTATAAGGCAACTTTCCTTTGAGGAATAATTTTGGGGAAAACATTTTTTGTAATTGGGCATACAAGATACCTGTAGAGTATTTCCCTTTGTCTCCCACCATGAGAATGTGAACACCATGGGAACAGGGACTTTGGCTGGCCTGGCGTAATGCAGACATTCACAGACACTTGTTGAACGTACTAATCTTCACCCCACATTCCTCTTCATTGTTGCCTCTCATTAAATGACATTGATTCTGCCTGGCTTTTCATGCAAAAATTCCAGGATTCGTCTTTGATTCCTCCTCCTCCCTTTGTCCTTTTCTTCTGAATATTCATTAAATCCATCAACTTCTCTACCTCCCCACTTGCTACCGTTCTGACTGCTGTGAACGTCAGGCCTTCCTGGATTAAAGCAGTACGTGCCTCCTAACTGGTCTCTCTACAGCCCTTCAGTTCATTCTCCACACTGCAGCAGGAATGAGCCTTTAAGAATATGACCCTAATCTCGTCTTTCCTCAGCTTAAATCCTTTCAGTGTCTTCCTACTGCCCTTAGATTAAAATACTGATCAATCTAGATTAATCTTAGATTAAGAGAAAAATTTTTTGACTTGACCTACAAGGTCCAGTTTAACTCTCCAACTTCATCAGACCATTGGCCCATCAACTCTGGTCACACTGAACCTCATTACTTGTCTTCAATGGGATATCCCCTCCTTTCTCATCTTACAGACTTTAGATTTATTTTCTCCACCTTAAAACATGGTCTTTCCAGTGTCAAGCAGGAACCAGCTCAGGACAGCCTAACTGGTAAATTTTCAGGATTCTTGGCTGGTTAAACTATTGACAACTTGACGTCCACCCTGGAAATCAGCAAATGCTACAAATCAGGGATTTTTGGGGAAGAAGGGGTATCAATTATTAAGCATTTACCAGTATACCTGTGGCCAGCTGACTCCTACTCATCTTTCAGCTCTAAACCTAAATGTTCTTTCTGCACTTACCTTTCTTTCCCAAACCATTAGATTAGGTCTGCCTATTATGTACTTCAATAGAGCCCTGCACTTCTTCATAGTGATGATGATGTGTGTTGCTTAATATCTCCCCTTTCAGTCTGTAAACTCCACGAGGGCAGGGACTGTATCCATTTGACTTTTGGAATTAGGATGTCAAGTGTACTTTCAGCTCAGTGATGGGAGCAGTAGACAGCTAAGAAGAATAACTGGTAGGCAGAGAAGTGAAGCAAGATAGAGTCGTCTTTCAACGAGTTATTTAGGAAAAGAGTGATAGCTTAAAGGGAATGTCAGAATAAATATTTACTACAACAATCTAAACAACAAAGAGCAGTTCACAGAGTCAACAGTCTTTCTATATCCCAATCTAATTCTACCTTCTCATCCCCTTCTTCCCACAAGCCTACAACCACCACTTCTGCAGTAACTGTTGTCAGTGGTTTGATAAATATTCTTCTATACTTTTCTTTATGTGCATATACATAGAGGCTTTATTTTGTGTTGTTTTTTTCATGCATATTACTCTTAAATTACTCTTTTTACACAAAATACATACGGCTTTCCTTCAAAGTCAATACAGTAAATGTTTACTGAGTAACTGCTCTATGCCAGGCTCTGTTCTGGGCCCTCGGGAAACAGCAGTGACTAAGAAAAACAAGCTTATGAAGCTTACATTCTACTCCAATACTTTCTTTCCAATAATTGCATACCATCTAGTGTAGATGTACTGTGTTCACTCATTTTTATTTTATTTTTATTCAGCCATTTTATTCAACCATTCTTCCACTGATGGGCATTGAAGTTCCAAGTCAAAACACTACGAACAATACAATAAAAAAAAAATTCCTTACACGTAAATCTTATCTACTAGTGGTTTCATTTTTGTCTGACACATACCCCAAAGTGGAATTTGTTAGATCATAAAATATACATGCTTTTAGTGTTCAAGATAATATTCAGCACTTCCCCAAAAGGCTGTAAAGGTTCACACTTCCACCAGCAGTGTCTAAGAGCACATATTTTCTGGTACTCTCACCAAAAGTTACCAGATTTTAAAATCTTGACAATGTAATGGGTAAAAATGGTATCTTCTGATTTTTATTTTCATTTCTTTCAATGCTCTTGAAATCTTATTTCATAAGTTTGTCAGCTACTTGTATTTTTTACATGATTTTTTGTATCCTTTGGCTATATTTAAATCAGGTTGTCAACTTTTCTTACCATAGACACTGGGCAATTTTTAGCCATTGGGGATGTCAGCCTCCCCCCAATTTTTCAATCATATTTATTGCAAATATTTCCTCCCAATCTATTGTTTTTCCTTTTTTTTTTATTGCTCATCACGGACATCATTATGTTTTCCGACTGCCCAACACCTTTTGATATACATGTGATTTGTGGTGATTTCCACTCTTAATGTTTCAGAAGTGGAACCCAAAACACTTGCCTTTTTTTTAGGTATAGTTGACATATAATATTCGTTTCAGGTGTACAACATAACAATTTGATACTTGCATATGTTGCAAAATGATCACCACAATAAGTCTAGTTACCATTTGTCACCATACAGAATTACTAAATATTTTTTTATGATGAGAACTTTCAAGATTTACTCTCTATGCAACTTTCAAATATGCCGTAAGGTATAATTAACTGTAGTCACTGTGCTATACATCTCATCCCCATGACGTATTTATAACTGGAAGTTTGTACCTCTTGACCCCCTTCACCCAACCCTTCTCCCCTCTGGCAACAACCAAAGTGTTCTGTGTATCTATTTTGTTTGTTTGATTTTTCTTTTTTTTTTTTAGATTCCACATATAAGTGAAACTATACAGTATTTGTTTTTCTCTGTTGACTTACTTCATTTAGTATAATACCTCCGGGTTCATCCATGTTGTTGCAAATGGAAGGTTTCATTTTTTTTTTTATGACTGAGTAGTAGTCCATTGTGTATTCCATTCTTTATCCATTCATCCACATGTGGACATGTTGGGTTGTTTCTGTATCTTGGCTATTATAAATAGTACTGCAGTAAACATAGGGATACATATAACTTTTCAAATTAGTGTTCCCATTTTCTTCAGATAAGTACTCAGAAGTGGAATTGCTGGATCATCTGGTAAGTCTATTTTTAATTTTTTGAGGAACCTCCATACTGTTTCCCACAGTGGCTGCACCAGTTCACACTCCCACCAGCAGTGCGTGAGGGCTCCCTTTGCTCCACATCCTCGCCAACACTTGTTATTTCTTGTCTTTTTGATGGTAGCTATTCTTACAAGTCTTAGGTGATACCTCACTGTGCTTTTGATTTACATTTCCCTGATAACTAGCAGTGAGCATCTTTTCATGTGCTTATTGGCCATCTGTCTTCTGTGAAAGAATGTCTGTTCAGGTTCTCTGCCCATTTTAAAATCACATTGTTTGGAGCTTTGTTATTGAGCTGCGTGAGTTCCTTATGTAATTTGGATAGGAACCCCTTATCAGATACATGATTTGCAAATATCTTCTCCCTTTCAATAGGTTACCTTTTCATTTTGTTGATGGTTTCCTTTGCTGCGTAACGCTTGCCTCTATTGCACTAGATCACAAACCTGCGATCTAGGGTTACCAATCAGACTTACTCAGGGCAAAACTAATTTTTCAAAGTGAGCAACTTAAGGAAATTGGGTCACACAGCATCTGGAATCTCAAAGGCAGAAGTGGTGGCAGAGGCATCCAGCGTTCAGGCAGGACAGTCCTGGCACACAGTGGCCTTGGTCAGGTCAGGCGGCTGTGTTTTTTACTGCTTGGCTGGGGCTGCAGTAAGGACAGCTGTTTCCTCATCAGATCAGCTTCTGCATATGACTTTGGATCAGCATTTAGCCTGATCCTCTGCATCTCCTAAAAATTATGTGGACTGCCTGAGATGCTTTAATAAGTTTCTCTTCAGGTCTTTTCAGCCAGAATCAGCTGCTGGTCTCTGGAAATAAAACTCTTGACTAATTTATTTTCTTTTGCTATACAGAAAATTTTCATTTTTAAGAAGCGAAGTCAATCTCTTTTCTATGTGCCCCTTGGATAGAACTAAATTGGCAATTACATTTAGATTTAGTTTAATCTAAAGTGGGAGCAGTGATTACTAAGTCAATGAATTGGGAAAACAAGGGTGAAGGAAAATAAAATTTTTAGATTATATATCCTCCTACTTTTCCCTATAAATCATTACTTTCTATTTATTAAATTAAGTCCCAAAGGTATCTGTCTGGAAATAACAGTATTGTTCATACTGTTCCAGCTTAAAAGTAACAAAACTTCACTTCTTTATGAAACATTTACTTCTTCCTTTAACATTTTACCAATTTAAAATTATCCTTCCCCAATTTGAGTTAAATGAGATTTTACTATAGTTATTTTATAAGTTCTTACTATGTTTATAATAATATATCTAAGTTTTTCCCCTCAAATTTATATATAGTTATTTTAGAAGTTAATTCTTATTATGTTTATAATATGTCTAAGTTTTACCCCTCCAATTTATATTCTAGGCTTTCTTCAAAGACCCAAATGTTATTCCCAATCTGAAGTTACTTTCAGAGTCTTCCGGACAGTGGATTACATTAGGTAAACCAAATTTATTTTAATCTTTTGAGACTACTATTTTACTATTATAACAAAATTTTACTTCAGGGATTTTCATTATTAAAATACAAATTGTGTTGTAGTAACCTATAATGAAAAAGAATATGAAAAACAATATATGTATGTTCCTATATGACTGAGGTATTCTGCTGTACACCAGAAACTGACACAACATTGTAAACTGACTATACTTCGATAATAAATAAATAAGTATCAAGTTGTAAACTTAAAAAGTATACAAATTGTGAATAAGGACTCGTTTGATAACATCAAGGTCAAGTGCGATCGGCTGTGCCGGGCCTGCTCTGCATCTGTCTCCCAGGAGCCCACTGCTGCTATCCTGGCTTAGTGCACAAGAGCAATTTTTCTCTCTTTTTACTCGTTAGGAGAGTATCTATTGTGCGCCTTCCGTGGACTCCGACAGATGCAGGGAACGTTAAGGTGAATAAGAGAAAACCTGTACTTAAGGAACTCAGTGATATATTTAAAAATATACGCAGTGATGTGTCACAGGCGCTGACATAGCAGTGGGAGCAGAGAGAGGGGCGTGGCCAGCTCCTCCCGGGGGCAAGGGTCAGGGAAGGTCCCACTGATGTGAGGATGCTTGGGTGAAATCTCAACTGGGGCAGGGAAATGATTTCTGACAGAGGAAGCAGCCACCACGGAACATTCTTTAAAAATCATATTAGATTAAATTATGGAGGAATGTATCTAAAATTCTCAACAGGAGAACTTTATATAGATAGTGTTTTCATAGTACACTGAAACATAGCTAGAAATCTTTAAAGAAAATTACCGAACACTTAAACACTTAATGACACTCAGATCTCTCAAATAACTCAGATCAAAGAATAAATTAGTTAATAGAAGACTTTTGGAAACAGAAACATGAACACTATATTTTAAAATTTAGGTTGAGGCCTCTTAACAATAGGATAAATCACCATTCTATTTGAAAGGAGAATCTGGTTGGTAATGTGGATTTGAGCTAAAAAAAAAAAAATGCAAGCTGATTTTAAATTGGATGAGGTTGTTTTGTTAAATTCTTATATTGCACTTTTATGGAACTCTAGTAGCCTTACACAAAAATAAATTTTCTTAAAGTATTAGTCAAGAACAAGTTTACAAACAGTTCATGATGTTAGACTAGTAGGTCAAATTTTATTCCTTTTGGCTAAAGATCACTGCCAAATTTATAGAACAAAAAGCTAGTACAGTGTGATCTTCAGACTACTTAACATAATTAAACTGAGTCTCTGAGCAGATACATTTACCAGCTCAAAATCTTCAAAAGGAAGTAGAGTCAGGTATCACAGTGCTTACAAACCATGTTTGCGGTAACTTCAGCAAACTGGTTTACAAAAAAGTAAGGTTCATTGAAAGAAGTGTTCCAATAAGAGTTCCACCTTCCCCCATTTTGGTACCTACTTCCCAAAACAGCGCTGACTTTTTTCTAATTTTTGAAAAAGGCAGTGCAAAAACAGAGGTTCTGAAATTCCCCATGTGCCTGACAGAATCAATTAGAAGTGCTCTGAAAAGGAGTGCCGGAGAGGCAGCGCTCTGTCCCAGAAGCAGAAGTTTCTGGCGGGTTGCTTGTACCCTCCCAGCAGCTTGTTTCTGTCTCCTCCTACTTGCTTGTCTTCTTTATCTTATCGATCGGCCATCTTCTCTCTAACTTTCCTCTGGGGGCCTTAATAAGCAAAAGAAACAGCTTTTTTAAATGAGGGAAAAGACATCCATCTAGCAAGTGAACCGGTTTTGAAGAGAGTAATGATGGAATCTCCTTTGCTTCTGGCTGCGTTGCCTACATTGCAGGTAGTCGGTGCCACTTCATCCTCTCAGCCAGCTGCCACAGCTCCCTTTGTCTGGACATACTTTGCCCCTTTTTTGGCTGATGAAATGGGTGCTTCCTACATGCTCAGCTAAGCACATTGTGCAGTTACCTTCTGTAATCCTCCAAACAACTCTGAGACTGGTATTATTATGTATCCCTGTTTCACAAATGAGGAGTCAGAGGCTAAGTAAACTGTACACTTTTACGCAGCTGGCTGGGGGGAGTTGACATTCAAACCCAGGCTCTAGAATTCAAGACCTCGACCACTACACCACCCTGCCTCTGTCCCTTCCGCAGTGGAGTCTCCAGGAAAGCACCAACTTGGGCACTAAATAAAAAGGAGATTCCTGCGGAGAGGGTATAGATCATGGTAGAGCACATGCTTTGCATGCATGAGGTCCTGGGTTCAACCCCCAGTGCCTCCTCTTAAGAATAAGTAAATGCTAAATAAACTCCTCCCACCAAAAAATTAATTAATTAATTAAACTTTAAAAAATAAAAAAAAATAAAATAAATAAAAAGGAGATACCTACCCAGTGTACTATAATACTAGTATCAAGGGGGGAAAAATACATTCTTAACTTTCTGTGTGACCTTAGTAATACACTGTATAGCTTATAAATGCTGGAGACATGACATAACCAAACTCCTACGTAGCTGATAGGGTGTACTGTGCACCGGATTGTGCCCCCTCCCAAATTCTTATGTTGAAGCCTTAACCCCAGATGTGACAGCATTTGGAGATGAGGCCTTTGGGAGATAATTAGGTTTAGATAAGGTCTTGAGGGGCCCTCATGATGGGATTAGTGTTCTTATAAGAAGAATCTGTCGTGTGTGGACACAGCTGGAAGGCAGCTGTCTGCAACCGAGGAAGAGAGTCCTCACCAGGAACTGAATCAGCAGACATCTCGATTTTAGACTTCCCACCCTCTGGAGCTGTGGGGAAATAAATGTCTGTTCACCCAGTTTAAACAACCCAGCTCATAATATTTTGTGATAGCAGCTCAAGCAGGCTAATGCAGATTTTGGTACCAAGTGGAGTACTTCTGTAACAAATATCTGAAAATGTGGAAGTGGCATTGAAATTGTGTAATGGGCATAGTCTGTAAGAGCTTGAGGTGCGTGCTAGAATGTGGATATTAAGGTTGATTCTGGTGAGGTCTCAGTTGGAAACGAGGAACATGCTATTAGAAACTAGGGGAAACTCAGTCCCTGTTATAAAATGGCAGAGAACTCGGCCTATTCTAGTTCTTACGACAGAACTTGTAGGTAATAAAATTGATATTTGCTGAGGAGACTTCTAAGCAAAGTGTTGAAGGAATGGCTTGATTCCCCCTGAATGGCTGTAATAAAATATGGAAGGAGAGAAATGAATTGAAGAAGGAAAATTGAAGAAACAAAAAGTCACCAGAAGCTGAAGATTTGGAATATTCTCAGCATATCCATATTGCAGAAAATGAGAAAACTTACTCTGAAGAGAACACTTAAGTGTGTCTCGGAGCAACCATTTGATAAAGAGATCGTTGGTGCAACTCATGGACTTAATCAGCCATTTCAGCAGAAGCCAGGAATAGATATGGGATTTGTACCAGCAAAGACACTGCCAGTTTGAACAAAAGGGGACAGAAAAAAATGAGACAAAATGAAGGCTGTCAGATTTTTCAGATCCAACAAGACCAGACCATAGAACCATTCAACTTCAAGCATGTGCTGTGTTTCAAGAAGAGAGAAGAAAGGCTGAGAAGACAATTCACAGATCATCAGGGTCACCCCTTCAGTTTCAACAACACACTACCCTTGGAGAGAGAACTGTGGACGTGGGGCCACCGCCTCAGGTCTGGAAGGCAGAGCGTTGAACCGAAGAGGATTATTCTTGAGGCTTAAAATCTAATGGAATTTGCCTTGCTAAGTTTAAAGCTTATTGGGGACGATCACGCTTCCTTCTTTCCTCTTTCTGCCTTTTGGAATGTCAGTGTCTATCCTGTGCCTGTCTCACCGTTGTAGTTTGGAAGCATGTAACGAGTCTGGTTTCACAGGGTCATAGCTGGGGAGGAATTTTGCCTCGGGATGAATTGTACCTCAGGTCTCACTCATATCTGATGTACATGATTTTTCCATGAGACTTTGGACTTTAGACTTAAGCATTCATGCTGGAATGAGTTAAGACTTTGGGGGCTGTTGGGATAGAATAAATGTATTTTGCATGTGAGAAGGACATGAATTTGGGAGGGCCAGGAGCAGAATGCTACGGACTAAGTTGTGTCCCTTTAAAATTCATATGTTGAGGTCCTCCTAATCCCACCCATGACCTCAACTAACCCTAATTACCTCCTATCTCAGAATACAATCACACTGAGGGTTAGGGCTTTGACATGCTGCATTTTGGAGGGAAACAACTCAGTCCATAGCAAATGTTATTTCTATGCCTCAGATTAAGTGGTTTGAATTTAATTACCTCCTCTGACCAGCCATACCCTCTTGCCACTCCCCAAATCAGAGCTAGAGTCAATTTATTAAAATGGCACATTGCCCAGTGTCAGTCCCTCATCCTGTGGCCACCAGCCTATCTTTGAAGATTGTCTGGCTTTGCCCTCTCTTGTTCTTTGGTCTTCCAATATTGCTCAGACCTTTTCTGTCATTCTCTGTGGTTTTGTTTTCACTTTAATCCCCCAGAGGATTTTTGCCTCTGAAACAAAAGGAGCTTTTCTGAGCAGTGTAGCTTTTGAAATAACCAAAGCATACACAGTTCTTGGCTCTAGGCATTCTTCTTTCCTCTACGCTAGCCCAGCTCAGGATCAAAACGAGAGCAACAGGTCCTAGCAGGACTCGGGTGGACAGCCCGGAGCAGGAAGTGCAAATTATCACGCATATTACTCTTCTCAAGCTCAGGCTGCTTCTCAGGTCAGAGATCCAGCCAACGTATTGCCGCCGCATCTAGGTGTGCAATCTCTCCAGAGCTTTGGAAAAGGAGAGCTCCACCCATTTACATCTGAGTGAGTGCGTGTGTGTATATGTAGGTGCAAAAAAGAGAGAAGTTGATTGAGTGATTCATTGAGGCAACAATAAAAAAAAATTCACTTTGATGTTTGTGTCTTTCTGTAATTTAGTAGACCTTCTCTCTAGTAACAGAAAATCCATTCCTAAAAGACACATTCAGGAAGTAAATGTGGGGTGGGCAGAGGTGTGGGAGCGGGGAGGACTGGAGCTACAAGAGAAAAACAGACAGAACACCATGATTTCAAATTTCTCTAATTCCAGGCTTGTTATGACTTGATTAAGGCCTGGCTTGAAATTTACCTTGACTTGGAAAACCTTTTTTTTTTTTTTGTAATAAACCCTGTAAGTGAGATCACAGGGGAGGAAATTTTAAAAGGAGAGAAACATTTTCAAAATACCCTCAGTGACTTTAGAAACACCCTTACTTACACTAATTAAAATTTTTATAATATAAATTATGAAGTATTAAGCATGGTACAAATCCAAAACCATATGAAGCAGTTTCTGTGTTTTTATAGGTAATTTTGATATATGCATTAAAACTGATCTAAGAACTCCCTACTACACAATAAATGTATTTCATTTTCAAGCATTTTCTAATTTATATATCCTTCATCTAGGCCTGAAATGGTGAGATTTTGTTATAAACCTTCAATGATTAATGCAAAATAAACAACCTGCAAAATAAGAATTTGATAAAATCCCTAAACTAATGTGTCTTCTAAATTTATCAAAACATATGTCATATTTGGTTACTTCTTAAAATGTCAGCATAGGGATATTTGTTTTGGAAATAATTGAGAATACTAAATTAATTTTTATATCTCTGTTCAGGAACTGAAGTGAAAAAAATTGAAGCTATAAACGTTCCTTGCACACAGCTTTCAATGTCATTTTTTGATCGGTTATATGATGAAGATATTGTACGAGACAATGGACATATTGTTAAATGTTTAGATTCTTTTTGTGATCCCTTCCTTATTTCTGATGAGTTACGAAAAGTAAGTACAGAATTTTAAATTTTCACAGTAGAATTTCATTTCAGGCAATGCTTAATGTCAAAACCTTTTGCCTGCCTAAAACCCATAAAATGCCTCTTATCAATGAATAATGATCAATGATAATCATTACGCTGGTAGGTTTCTTCTTGGCTGGGACTCTTCCTGTCAACTTAATTATTTATGTATTTCATTAGTTCTCAGCGGAGTTCCATTGGCATCTCCTGGGTAGAGGTCAGGGATGCTGCTAAACTTTGTACAAAGCACAGGACAGTCCCCCACAACAAAGCTATCTGGTCCCAATACCAACAGTGCTAAGGTAGAGAAACCCTGGCCTGTTGAATTTATGACTATTTTTCTTTAATATTTTCTCCTAACATACCAAATGAATAAAAACGTCCCTGAGTAAAAGAATCTTTTTATCTCAAGGCTGAGATCAAAGAGCTGTTTGATTAACTAAGTTAACTTTTATTTTAATGAGAGGTGTACTGAATTTGGAATCAGAAGACATGGATTATCAGACTAATTCCTGATTTATTATTTACAAGATAAACAATCACCTTTGGCAAATCATTCAGTATCTTGAGCCTCAAGATCTTTTCTGTACAAGACGGAAATTAAAATGCCCATTCTAGCTTCTTCCAGAAATTGTTGAGAAAATGAGCTGAGAAAGCATTTTATGAAATGCTGTTAAAATGAAGTAGTGTTATTATCATTATTTTAATTATTGAGAAAGAGGATTGACAAAGTGGTCAAAAGTTAGGGCTATCAAGTCAACATAGGTTCAGATCCAGGCTCTGCCACTTGATAACTGTCATACTTAACTTCTTTCAGCCTCAGTTTCTTCATCTGTAAGTCAAGAGTAATGTAAGAATTGTGTGAGGTAATGCACTCAAAGTGCTTTTACATAATGCCCAGCACTTCGTAAGCTTCCGATAATATTAACAACTGCTGCTAAGTATTATTTTTATTATCAACATTAAGAGAGAAGGGAGATGCGCTAATGCCTAATGTATTGCAAATCCAGATAGAAATGAACTGGGGAAGCTACTGAAGCAACATTCTGGGCGCAGGAATCTTGTCTCTAGGCGACCAGGGGGCATCCAGCCAGTCTATACATTGATCTGCATTAGGACCGTGCCTAAAAGAACTCTCAGTTTAAGAAGAAAATAAAATTAACTGATTGAGAATAACCAGACTCCCACAGTTAAATGACTGTATGTATAGTTTGTTCCTTAGTTAAGTGAAGTATATTTGCATATAACACAAGATAGTATAAATACCATTATAGTGTCAATCTGATCTTAATTTCTATTTGTCCTTACGAATGATTGGAAATTAACATCCGGAAAATATCCAGTCTAGTTTGAGTTTTCCTCCTTCTGGGTGCTACTTACCAATCTCAGCTCTTCTCTCTGTCGCTAATCTGGGCTGGCATACCTACCTCTTTGCCTCAAGGCCCTTCCCCTGATTTCAGAGAGTCCACCATCACCTCTACAGAGAGAGCCTCAGCGATGGGCTTTTGAAAAGGAGGATTTGCTTTTCAACAGAATACTCCGCAAAACTGCCTGCTGCTTCCTGTCTTATTTGTTGCCGTGAATAGCACCTCTGTTCAGGAAGTGCTGGGACTCTGTTTTTTGCCGGTTGCCTGTATGTTTTGCCCTGTGTTCCTTGCCACTCTGTGGCAACAGGGAGGGCTCTAACTTGGTTGCTTTCTGACTGAAAAAATATATATAAATAACTTCCAGCTTCAGCCTGAACTAAAAAGGGCCCTCCCGTTGTGCAGCACACAGATCCTGGTGGCACACTGTGTAACAGTGAGTGCCGCTAATAACCTCCTCCCTGCCTGCGGCTCGGAAGCTGAACTCGTTAACTGTTGCCTACCTGCTCTCCGAGGACTGCACAACCAAACGGATCTGTTTGTGAACAGAGAGGGAGATCACATACAGAATGTTACTGTTTTAACATTCACTCCAAAAAAATGTTTAAATTATTGTAATTTTTTCATTGCACAGCCCAATCAATTCAAGACATGAGTCCTCGTGTAAGGAATGTGTGACCTCTTCATCCCCAAGAGCTTTAGTCACCCTTTTAGTAAGTCAGAACCTTAGGTAGCCGCAAACTTGAACTTGAATATCACATCATTTCCTTACTGGGGGGGGGGGGGATGGGGGAGGGAGATGTACAAGTGTTACATGTGGCACACACAGAGAGCAACAAACTACGGACCACTTCCCCGTACCTATCTTTTACTATATATATCTTTGGCTTTCATTGAGTCATTGTAAGTAAATTATTTGTAGACAATACTATAGAATTTATTATTTTTAAATGCCTCTTTTACCATGACCTTGTGATGAATTTTCATTTGAGATGGGGGTAAATAAAATGTTAAGTTTAATCAATTTTCCTAATAAAAAGTGCACTTCTTGCTGCTAGACAGTGGTTGTTATGTAACTCATTCCCTCTCCTTTCCCTGTGCAGTAATGTTAAGTGTTATGCCCAATTTTTATGTCTTTTCTCCATCTAGAGTTCCTTTTGAGTGTTTATTTTTCTCTTCTCACTTTATATCTTGGTTACAGTCTTCTGTCTTTGATTATTTTTATCTTCCTGTAGATCTTATTGTTATTTCACATTCTTTTTTCAAGTAGCTGGGGTATAAGCAATTCAATTAAAGGGATGTATTTTATAGTGTACCTTGATCACCTCGTTCCTGTCCACCACAGTCAACAAACCAAGCAAACGTCTATAAGGCCCGGTGGTGTCAGAAAATCCCCACATCCGACCTAGTCGAATTGTTTTCTCAAAGAGGCAGCAAGGTCTCGAGAGCAAGAGTCCATTGGTGATGTGTGAGGTAATATAATTAGAGGAGAACAGGAAATGGCGAGGTGATTTTGAGGCTCCAGTTACCTGAGCAGTTCAAAATGGAGTAGCTGTGGGCATAAGGAAAGCAGTGATCTGAACACTGTAAGATGAGAAGGCTTAGAAAATGACCATTTGTGTTTAGCTTCTCAGTAGAAGCAAAGACTATGGACCTCATGGGAGGGAGGAGTTTCTCCATTTATTTCTGCTCCCATTGCTTCCAAATACTATTCCAGGGGACTCAACACTAAAATTGCAGTAGCACTAAAACTATTGCTAAAGACGTGAACTAGAACAAAGACATAAAGAAGAGGAAGAGAAGGTTTAGAGCTACTCCTTTCACCGCGTGTCAGCACCTAACAATGAGACGGAGCGAAAGCAAGTGCCGATCTCACGGATCACTTTCTCTGCTGCCTCACGATTGGTTCTTAAAATAGGTCTAAAATTATTTTCAATCGTATAAGTCAAAACTTTTGAAAACATAAAAATTAGAACCTTAAATTATGTTACATTAAGATGAATTTTATCTCACATAGGTTTTGCTAGCAGAAGACTCAGAAAAATATGAAGTATTCAGCCAGCCAGATAGAGAAGAGTTCTTGTTCTGTCTTTTCAAACATCTTTGCCTCGGTGGAGCCCTTTGTCAATACGAAGATGTGCTTGATCCATATCTGGAAACAACAAAGCTTATCTATAAGGATCTAGTGAGGTAATGTTGCTAGATGACAGTATGTAAATGGTCTGTTTAACCCTGGTGACATTACCCAGTGTCTTGTTTGTTGGTCTATTTAGAACCAAAGTGTATAAAAGTAGCACCACCCTGACCCCCTCGTCATAGCTTCCATCTTCTCTTCCAGGCTGGAAAGTGTCTAGATTTCCCTGACTTTTTCAGTCCTCAATCCTCTCATCTGCCTCTTGTCCTTGTTTCCTCATTCGGACCTGTCGCCCCTCCCTCCCTTACTGACAGCTGTCATCTTCCAGGTCCTCCTCTTCTCCCGAGGCCTCCTTTTAAATATCAAAGGAACATGAGATCCCTATGGCTTAGTAATAGTCCATTGTATTCCACATCTTTTTTATCCAGTCATCTTGTCAGTGGACACTTAGGTTGTTTCCATGTCTTGGCTGTTGTAAATAGAGCTGCTGTGAACATTGGTGTTCACGTATCTTTTTGATTTAGAGTTTTCATCTTTTCCAAATATTTGCCCGGTAGTGGGATTGCTGGATCATCTGGTAACTCTGTTTTTAGTTTTTTAAGGAAGCTCCATACTGTTTTCCATAGTGGCTGCACCAATTTACATTCTACTGAGTTTATTTCTGGTATGGTTTTAAAAACAGAAAAATATTTCTATAATCTGTTTCTGATTTTTATGACTAAGTTATTGTGTCAATATGTAAGGATTGTTGGAAGAGATGTAACAGAATTTCAGAAAGACCACACACATATCGACATCAGACACATTCTGTCCTTATCATTTGCAGCTCGTGAAAACTTACAAGACTGCTTCTAGGACTCCCACGAGATACTCCTCATTGTCCCATAGGCGCACACACACACACACACACACGAACACCACTGCCACCACAGTGTGTTGTACCTCATCAGCCACATGAGGCTGTGGAATTCCTCACTACCATGTGCTGAGGAGGAGGGGATTCTGTTGGAGATATTTGAAATAGAAATTACGTTAGGACCTAAACATTGAAGACATTGCTGTTTTCCCAAACATCCCCTTCCCTGGATTTTCACTTGTGATTCTGTCCTACACTTTTTGGGAGCTAAGAAAAAGTATGACTCAAAGAGTAATGGCCACTCATAAAATGAGTAGTCAAAATTTGTGACATCTTACAGCAACTCATCGTAGTGTACATACAGCTCAGTGAATTTTTATATATGTTTACACCCATATAACCACTTCCAGATTGGGATTTAAAATTAGATATAACCATAGATATGCTCTGTGTTTTGATGTGGGTGGTTATATAAGTGTATGCAAAATGTTTTATATGTAATGGTTATAGTCATCCTTCAGATGAGCATGCAACTTTAAATGTAGTCTCCAACATTCAAGCAGTGTTTCTCAGCATTAGGGAAAAAAATGACTTCAACTCATGTCATAAAAATATAAGGAAATCAATTTAATCGCATGATTCCTGGGTTTAAATCTGAATGAAATGTTTTAGAGATGAAAACTGCCTCAGAATTTTGAACCTGAACCCTGGAGTGGTTTGGGTCTGGCCATCTCCAACAGGTGCGTGAGCTCAAACGTACGCACGGGCGTGCGCACACGCACGCACACACACACCCTGCCACGAAGTCCTCCTGTTTCTTCCCCCTCCTCTCTCTTTGCTCCGCCATGACTTTTACATATGTGAAGGGGAAGTAATACGTCACCTAACGTGGAGAGGAGGATATCTTCGTCTGAATTTAATCTGTACATGGAACACATGAGCAGTACCTTTGGTGCGTGTGAATTTACAGAGTAGGTATAGGACAAACAGGTGATGTGTAGGGACGGAGAACTGGACTGTATCACCTGAATTCTAGTCCAAGAATTACCACTTTTAGTTAGAATGTCTTAAATACATCATATAACTTTTCTAGTTCTATTGTCTATAAAATTGGCAAAATAATGCCTGCATCACTGAGTTGTGTGATCTTTATGTGAGGTAGAGTATGTAAAGGTATTTTTCATATTGTAAAGCATTTTAAATATAACGTGTGTATATTTATATAGAAGTCAATATATAAATTTCCTCAGTCTTCCGTCGGTTTCATCACAGGTTATCCTGTGTGTGGAGAGTAGCTGAAAGAGAGCTACTGAGAGAAAATGCTTTTAGTATGATATAATTTAGTAATACATAATTTAACAAATCATTTTCATATACATTATTCGACTTAATTCTCATGTAATCCTAAAGGGAACCGTATAATGCTCGCAGTTTACATACGAGAAAATTGAGGTTCGGAAAGTTTAATCTTGCCCCAAACAAAATAACAAATTAGTGGCAGAACAGGCATTTGTGTTTAGGCTGTTTAATTCTTTAGCTTAGTGTGCTTTTATCTACCTACTCCTTACAGCTGTTTACACTTCAGTCTGACTTTAACCAATTCTTGTTTTTCCAATCATCGGCCTGCAAGTCTTTTCATTATCTGTGTCTCAAACTGGCCTCAAACCATCTAACTGTAAAATTCAGTTTTCTGCTTACCACATCCTCTGTTGACCTTACCCCATCTTCTGATGGAACTGCAGATTTCATCCTTTTGAAACAACTTGAATAGAACATTGTATATTTCCGTGTTAAGTATTAATAAGAACACCTGACTACTAAAAGGGATCCGTGTCTTAAATGTATTATGGCCAGTGCTTATTATATTTAAAAATGCTCCCTTTGCCCCCTCTTTTAGTGTTCGGAAGGATCCTCAAACCAAGAAAATACAAATTATCTCTTCCGTCTTTAAAGTTACAGCATATGTAAGTGTTGAGGGGAAATTTGCAACCAGTCAATTTTATTGCTTGTTATTAAGACGAGTGTTACAACTGGAGTTAGCAACTGGGACAATGTTATGCCTTGGAGAAGCATAGTTAACAGAACACACACGTGTATATACAGAATATCGTTAACATAAGCTAGTTTTCCGTTAAAATTTAAAGTTGATAAGGTATGCTTTTATTTGAAGAACAGTATGAACTTTTTCCCCCGGATTCCTTTCTGTTGTCTGTGTCTAATAATAGTTCTTACTCATTTTAGAGCTAAATCTGTGGCTCAGATGAGGTAGAACACAGTCCTCTAGACTGTCAAAACATAATTTATAAGGCAAACAAGTAAGAATGACATAAATTTATGTCACCGAATCTGATACTTGAATTTTATTATCATACAAAAGATTATTAACACATATTAAGCAGTTTCTAAGTATATGGGTTCAATCATTTAACAAATATTTATTGAATATCTAGTGTGTATCAGCTACTGTGCTCGGCTGGGGCTCCGTGATAAAAGAAACAGTCCCAGCCCACATAGTACGAATAGGTTGTGTGCTTAAAAAAAAGCAAAGACAGAAGAAAAATGCAAAACAAATTTTTGCGATATTAGCACTTTTTTTAAGGATAGGATTTCCTTTTGGACTATAAATTCCTTACGGTCAAGACTTCTGCATATTTGTGTCATACATATGTATTGTTAGCATAGCAGACGGTGGTGTCCATAAATATTTTTAAATGTTAGTAGTTAACTGCCAGCTGATTGTCAAAGATTTGATATATGTTTTATGACATTTTAACAGAAAATATGTACTAGCTAAATGTGTTAATGTTATTTAAATGTAGCTTACTCAGGCTTGTCTTTTTCAGGACTCTGCGGGTGTGTGCTACCCGTCAGCTAAGAGTCACGAGCAGACGTTCTCTTACTTCGTCGTGGACCGTGTCAAGCGTCATGTTCACGTTTTCTACCACTGTTACGGTGTGGGGGAGATGTCTTAGTGTTTTTTCAGAGTACTATACTTACTATGTTTTATTTACCAGGGTTTTTATTTTAATACAGATTTCTAGATAAACATTTACTCTGCAAGTTAATTCAAGTAAAATGTAAAGAACCTGCTTAGAGCAGAAGAAAACAGATACCAAGATGCCTCTCTGTAAATTTGGGCTACTAACGTAGGAACCAAATTTCATCCCTGACAAAATCTGTACCAATACAGTTGTGGAATTTTTACAGAAATTTACAAGAAGTGAAAATCTAGTTCATCTTTGTTGCATTTAGAGTCAAGTGAGTCCTCAATTTTCCAGGTATTTTATGTTAGAAGCGAATTAATTCTAGGTTGAAACGGTGGCAGAAAACTAAACTTCTCTAACCACTGGTCATCAATATGAGTTGTTAGTTTTTAAAAATCGTGTTTCATGTAATTACATTTCTTCATTACATAAAGATTTACATCTCTGGGGCTGTGGAAAGCATGGCAGTTCCTCTGCTTCCTTTGCCTCACTTAAAACACTCAATAAAAAATAATGTTCTGAACATAATTGTAAACTCTTGTATCACATAATGAATTAAAACTGGAGCTGCCCCCACAGCTAATATAAGAGTTACCTGTAAACAAAGAGAGTTGCCCTGATGATGTTAAGTTGAAAAGAGTAAAGTGCAGGGTGTCTTAATACTGTCCCCTCATTACCTTCATGGAATGAATATATAGCTTAGATTTTTTTGGTGGAAGAACTGATTGACATGTATTCCCAGAGGTGATACCTGCAAGAAATGCTGAGACCTGGAGAAGGGGCAAGTTTGGAATATGTTTCTGAGTTGCAGGGATAGGGACGATAGTCTTGGATTTGAACTTGTAGCTTCTCTGGAAGGCAGCTGGCGATCTGAGTATATAGCTCAGGAGAGAGAGTTTGTTTTACTTATAATACTTAGTACAATGCCTTCGCACTTTAAATATTTATTGCATCAATATTTTCCAGATACGTTCATAACATCCATTGTTTTTTCTTTTAAATCTGATAAAAAAGCATTAAGTCAAGAACTACAATGTCCATTTGTTACCAGTTTTGCTGCCTACCACATAGACCCCTACAACCTGGGGACCCTCTCTCAATCAATCAGTTGGTCAACCAGTAGTTCTTTTTGAATCCCAATTCTGTGCAAGGCACTGTGCTGTTTACTTTGGGGAAACACACACTCCCTATAAATCTAGTAAAGATCATCTGTAAGAGTGTGTCTATAGAAAGTGATTGTTACATGGATTTAGAGATGGAAGTGGTCACTGTGAGCTAAGCCTGGGACGGGTGTGCTCTGTCTTCTGCAGAACTGGTGGGGTTTCAACAACTAACAAGGAGAACAGTCCAGCAGAGGAGGGAAGCATGATGTGGCTCTGAGCCTGGCCCTGGGATGAAAGTTCAGAAGCAAAATAAGGGAGAGCACCTTTGAGTAAAGATTATGCAAATTCTCTGTATTGAGTGGTGTAGTAGCATAGTAATAAAGAAGTTGGGCTGGGAGTCAGATTGTCTGGATTCCTTTTTTTTTTTTTTTTTTTTAATATTTTTTGAGGGGGGCAAGTAAATAGGTTTGTTTGTTTATGATGGCAGTACTGGGGATTAAACCCAGGACCTGGTGCATGCTAGGCACACACTCTACCACTGAGCTATCCCCTCCCACCTGGATTCTTAATTCTACCATTATTTGCCACGTGTGATTTTGAGCTAGTTATAGCCTTTCCATGCCTTAGTTGTCTCATCTGTGAAATGGGGAAAATAATAAGACTCTCTCATAGGTTATTGAAAATTATATAAATTATATATACACACACACACATACACACATTTGGCTTAGAATGGTGCCAGGCACATAGTTTAAGTGTTCATGCATTTTGACTCTTTTTATTCTCTATAGAAGAAATGTTTAAAAATTAGGAGCTAAACTGAATAATAATGTAAAATACTGTCTTCCTGAAGGTCAGAATTGCTTTTCTACAGATTATACCATTATGGATTTGATTAGAGATCTGTAAGAGATGAGAACTCTGGGTCCCACCCCGCCCCCTGAGCTGCAGAGAATGCAGAGGACCTCAAATTGTACTCCAGGTATTTCTTTGGCAGCATCTTGCATACTTAGAATTATTTTCTCAACTATTTGTAGTAATTTATTCAACGTCTGTCTTGAAAACAAGAACTGTGTCAGTTTGGTTCACCCCCAGTGCCTAACACAGTGTCTGGCAATTAACTGACACCCAGTATCTGTTCCCTGACTGACTAAGTCCACTGGATGCAAAGAGGCTGGCCCTTGAAGTGGGACTGCAGGTGTGGAGAGAGAGGCAGTGGGGAAGGGTAGGCCATGAGGTGCCAGAGCATCAGTAGTGCACTGCTTCCTCTAGTTACCCCTAAGCCTTTTATAAAATTTTGCAAACTCCTATAATCTGGATTTAGCTGTACTGTGTGGGATTAGGTATGCATCCTGGGACCATGCCTGGGACAAAACTGTCCCCAGAGAACAGCAGCAGCCTGTGGAAACCAACTTTGAAAGAGCAAGTGGTGATCAACTGAGGGTGGAGGGTTTTTCTGGGGCGAAAAGCCAACCGTGATGACAAATGACAACAGGTTTTCTGGGGTTTGAGAGCATTCTTGTGAAAGTCTGAAAGTTACTTAAGGAGAGAAGGCTCACAGAATTATAATTTGGACATTCACAGAAGGGACTTCAGGCTGAAGACCAGAGAACTTGGGACTTTTAGGACCGAAGAGCAAAAAATAAATACAGAGGCATTAAATACAGAGGCATAAACACACAAGATGGTGCGAGGAGGACGCAAGTACATCTGACTGGTTGGAAATGAGGGGTTCTGCCCAGAAGTTCTGGGTAGTAACACAGGGAAGACAGATGAATGGGGTCCTGGTCACTGAGGGCCATGCGCTCAGAGCTAAGAAACTTGAATCTTCTAAGTAGGTGATGTCTAGGAGTCATTAGAGACCTTCGAGCAGGGTAGTAGCGTCATGAAAGTGATATTCTGGCAAGATCAGTCTGACAGTGATAGATTGGGGTGAAGAAAGTCCAAGGTCCAAAGATTAAATAGAAGATTACGGTAATTGTCAGAGCGCAAACCTGACTGCCCTGAGTTAACAGCAACGGAAACCTTCCTGGGCATCGTGGTGTATGTGACAGTGGAGTGCTCATTAGGGAAAAATCAGATATCGCCCCCACAGAGGGTAGTCTTGGGTAAATTATGAGTTGTTGGCTATTTGAAGTACTGAGAACTGGGAAGTGGGAACTGTGGGAGGAAGTTGTGGTCAGGGAGGGGAAATCCTCACCCTGCCCGCCATCCCTGACCCAGCCCATGCTCCGCCAACTTCGGTCCTTACAACTTTGAAAACCTAGGTCTGAAATTTCTGAAAACTGACTGAAGCCTTCTCAGTCATCCGCTTAATCAGCAAGTGTTTGTTAAAAACTAATGTCGTTCATTCTTCCACAGATATTTATTGATTACCTGCTATGTGCTGGGTGGGCGCTTTCTAGGTACTGCAGATGCAGTAATGAACACAAAAAGACAAAAATGTCTCTACTGGAGAGTTTACATTTGAGAGTTCTAACTTTTTTACGAGGTAGAGCATTATTTTGTCTATTTCTTTGAACATGTATGCTGATTCTGGTGGCCCGCTCCAGGCTTGGAAGCCACTGCTCTCCTCTCTACTTCTTCTCTAGTTGAAAGAGAAAGAGAAAGAAGGAATACATGAAAACAAAAGGACAAAGGAAAGACTAAAAGACAGGGAAGTAAGCTGTCTTTCACAGTGAAAGCTGCATTAATTAGCACTAAAAAGCTGCATTTAGCGCCGCATTTAATGCTGTGCAACTGGCAAACCCTAGCTGCTGGTAAACCTGATATCCGCTAATGTAAGTCTTCAGTCTCCTGACTTGGCACGCGTGTTAAATTTCACTGGGATAGGCAGGCTAACCTGGGCTTCAATACAGTTCAAACTTACCAGTCCTGTTTATCCTATCTTTCTTTCTTTCTTTTTTTTGGAGGGGTGGAGGGAAGGTAGGAAAAAAAAAAAAGTCACTGGGCTTGCAAACACTAAGAATCTATGAATTATTTTTCTTACCTTTTTTGTTACTAATAGTAAAATAGAAACGACCCATGCCCATGTAAATAACTTTAATTCAACTAAATTTTTGATCAGGTGTCACCCTTTATCCCTTTAACATGTTGTAGAATAAAACGCTTATTTTGCTTAAAACTACTTTCTTCCCACATGTAAAAGAACTACTTACTTCATGCATATAAAAGATAAAACTTGCCACTGAAGTTCTGAGGGAACCTGGAGAGATCAGGGTCAAGGACAGTCTATCATGAAAGGCTGCCCTGAGAAAGGAACTGACGTACATTTTAAAAGGAAGGACAGTCATGGATTGGCTGGGCAGTGGGGAGGTTCCAGGCAGAGAGAGTGTTTCAGGCTATGGTGCAGAGGTAAGTACGTGTACAAGTACAAGGGATTACAAACTTCCGTGACTAGAGCAGCCGGATACGCGAAGAAAAGTGGATCATTCCTCTAATGTCCGCTGTATGCCAGGCACAATGCTAAGCCTGGGGACACAGTGGTAAACAAAACACAAAATCACTGCTTCCAAAACAGGCACCATCTAGTGACACAAAACATAAAGTAATTATAAATGATTTTTTTCTAGGAAATAAATCAATAGTGGTTAGTCTGAGAATGTTCTCAGGAAAAATACGGCATATGTGAAGGCGCTAGGATGGGGATGAGTTCAGTGTGTTCTAGGAATTGACAGAAGTTACTGTGAACGGAGCACAGCAGTCAGGAGAGAGTGGCAGGAGTTGCACTTGGGAAAACAGAAAGACAGAGCCTGCGAATCTTACAGCCAGTGAAATCAGTGAAATGTGTTTGGGATTTAGTGGTAATGCAGTGGGTAACTGCTGTAAGATTTTATAGCAAGGGAGTGATGTACATTTTCAAAAGATCGAAAGATCACCATGGCTATTGAATGGTAAATGGATCTGAGAAGATGTGGGGAAACTGTCACCACGGTCTAATGAGAAATGAAGGCGGTTTGGGCAAGGATGGTTTCGTGAAGTCGGAATATCTGGGGCTGATTGGTGTCCTCTCCAAAGTTCACATGTTGATATCCAAACCCTCAATATCTCAGAATATGACTGTATTTGGAGACAAGACCTTTAAAGAGGTAGTTAAGGTAAAATGATCATATTTACGGGCCCCAGTCCAATGTCGCTAGTATCCTTATGAGAAGAGATTAGGGCACAGACACCACATATGTGAAGACACCAGAAGACAGCCATCTCCAAGCAAGGAGAGAAACCTCAGAAGAAACCAACCCCGCTGACACCTTGATGTTGGATTTCTAGCCCCCAGAACTGTGGGGAAATGTATTTCTGTTGTCTAAGCCACACCGTCTGGGATACTTCGCTATGGCAGCCCTGGCAAACTAGTATTTGGAGGGTAGGGGCTGTATTTTAGATGTATTCTTAGACCCAGAACCAACATTACTTGTGGATGGATTGCATAGCCATGGGGATGGGGAATGGGAACTGGAGAAGTCAAGGATAACTCTCAAATTCCCGTTTTTAGAACTTACAGAAAAAAAAATCTACTTAAAATATTTAACAAGAAACAATCTTATGAAATAAAAAGGCAACAGTTGATTGAAGGCCTTGAAATCTGGAATGAAAGATGGGAATAAAAATGATGGGAAAGTAACAATGTAAATGTCTAAGTCGTTGACTGTATCACAGTTGTTGGTGTGCCATACACAATAGGAATGAGAGAGCAAGGGTGAAAATGGCACTTGAGGTAAATGGGCTTCGAATCATAGACAATTGATGGGAGCAGGAAAGGCCAAATGGAGCCTAGGAGAGCAGCCAGGAATTGGCTGCAGGAATTGAGGTGTGAGCTGAGAAGTGTCTGATGTCCCTGGGTCGAAGGAACTGAAGACATTTCAGTAAACATTCAGTGCATTCAGTAAATGCACATTTGCATCCATGTACAGTGTACCCTTGAACACCGTGGGTTTGAACAGCAGTACTCAACACGCAGATTTCCTTCATTACATACATACTATGGTACCACACGAGACTGGTTGAATCCTAGGGTGTGAGACAAAGGGCCAAGTGTAAAGCTATATGCAGATTTTTGGACTGCAGGGAGGGTTGGCACCCTGCCCTCCATGTTGTTCAAGAGTCAACTGTGTACATTAAATAGATAGAGACCAGACAGGAGATGTAACTAAACACCTGCCTTTTTCTATATAGGCAGCAATCCCACCTAAAGTAGTCTTCTTGGGGTCAGGATCCATACCGAGCACAATGCTTTGCAGGACACTTAATTAAAATGTTGTAGATGGGATAAGAAATCTATTATATTTTGCCTTTTTAAAAAAGATAATAGTGTAGTGGTGTAGTGGGATGCTTCTGAATTAGGAACTGGGAGCCCTGGCTCTGTCATGCAAGAGCTGTATGGCTTTGGGCAAGTCATTAGGCAGTGCTATCCCGTAGGACTTTCTGTGATGAGAACAATGTTCTATATCTGTGCTGTCTAATACTGGAGCTGCTAGCCACATGTGTAGCTACTGAGCACCTGAAACGTGGCTAGTGTGACTAAGGAGCTGAATTTCCTATTTCATATGCAGCTAGTGGCTACCATATTGGACAGTGCAGAGTAACTTCTGCAGATCAGTAGTTCTTGTGTAAAAGGAGGGAGCTGGGCTAAGTGATTTCCTTTGCCTTTTAGTTCTAAAATACTGTCATTCTAATTCGGCAAAATAAAATTCATGTGAACGTTATGAGTTCAAATTTCAGCTTCCTAAAACAAATTTCCAAAGACTACATTAAACACTTTTGCACATAGAAAATATGTAAATAATGATCTTCACAAATTTTAACCAGTTGTACATTAATGATGTTTTAGACACTGTATAGCATATATTGTGACATTAACAACTGGAGAAGAACACGAGGTACTTTGGAGAGGAAGGAGTCAGCGGACTGCAAGATGAGGATTAAAGAGTTGAGAAGACACTGAGTAGAGGTGAAGAAACTGGGATTGTTTAGAAAACAAGACTGATGGAAGACTTGATAAACACATCAAGGGGAGGAAGGGTTGTTAGAGATGGTCTCCAGATGTTCTCCGTGAGACAGAACACTAGAACCTTAAAATAAAGAGGAAATAAGCTAGATATTAAGAGGCACTTCCACCGTTTGGGATATTAAATTCTCAAAAGAAATTTAGGTTTTAATTTCATGGTTTTTAAACCATTTTGTGCCACATGTCGTGTTGCAGATAGGCATATGTCAAAATAATAGTCACAGAATGTTAAGAACTATAAACAGGTTAGAATCACTGCTTAACAGATCTTTGAAAATAGGACTCTTGTCAGCTTTCAGGTAAGATTCAAGACATCACTTTTTGAGATCCTTTACAACATGAATATGTTACCAAATAAATAGATTTTTTTTCAATTATCAAATATATATTATAAACTAGATAGATATTGCTAGAATAAATGATGAAATTAAAGGGATACTTATGTATAAAACTATGAAGCATAATGTTTACAAAGCATGATATTTCATATTTATGGAATAAAAACAATGTGGAATATATAGTAGCTTAAATTAAGTAAACATGAAACTAACATTAAATTAACATGAATTTAACATTAAGCTTAATGTTAAATTAACATTAAATTACCATGAACCAGAATCTGTTACAGGGGACTGTTAAAACCCAGATTGCTATGTCTACCCCTGGAGTTCCTGATAAAGTAGGTCTGGGTTATGGCCTGAGCACTTACATTTCTAACAAATTTTCAGTGATGCTGATATAGCTGGTTTGGGACCCACACCTTGAGAATGACTGGTAAAGAATATAGCATATTTAGTATTTTCAGAAGACACCTTTCTATTTTCAGCATAATTTAGAAAAGTATAGTAAATGATGAGAGTAGTAGCTTTCAAGCCTGGATGTGGAACGCACAACCTGAATTTAACAACCCATGTCGCGTACAGCACTGGAGGGGCTCTTTGAGGTCTCCATTACATGCTCCGCTTGGTTCTGTCCCAAGCCTAAAGGGCTTCATACTCCAAAATTCTTGACATCCAGCTCTCAGAACAAACTTAAATTCTCCCACGTGGATAAAGCTAGCCAAAATTTAGGGGGGGAAAAGAAGTCTGATTTAAAATGATTTTTTACTGCAGTATAAATGACTTTACATTTATAAAAAGAAGCCTACTAACCAAAATGCACCCATAGTGGGAAAATATGAAAATATATATCTGAAGGGAGTGTCTTTCTGTGATAGGCCTGACATGGCTTCCAACACAAAAGAACAGGATTGAGCACTTCACATATGCCCCCGACTCTTTCTGGAAGGCCATTTTACCTTGATGTATTCTTTATTGGTTTAAGAAACCAGCTCACCCAGATAGTAACTTGAATACACTTGCTCATAAATATTTTTTCTACTATCAAGGAAAAGTGTCCACCCTACAGCCAATGTCAGAGAAGCCCATTGAAATAGGTGAAAAGTTGGCACGATAAATTTTCACAAAGAAATAGTGTCACATGCTGTCATCTCTTTTCTAACCCCAGCTCCCTTCCACACCTGATACTGTGTAACTAAAGAGGGGTGGGTATGATTTGGGTTTTTAAATAATCATTTGCCTATAGATGGCTATGTTTAAAGTGCTTTAAAATTGCCCGTTTTCTAAAACTGGTAAACAAATGACACTTTGAGACCTTGTTTGTCTTATTTGCTTAGGCTTATCGTAGCTAAAATCTAGGGGTGGGGAAAACCCCAGCCTAACACCACTTTTTGTCACATACCTCACAGTGATGGCCTCTGAATTAATGAAGTCCCCCAGGACATACCCGTTAGCCGAGGATCTAGCTTTGCTGTGACCTGTCTTCAAACACTTATCTGTGTGCTAAATCCTTTTTACAATTCTGTTTATATCTCCTTAGTACTAAGATCAGTAACTTGTACTAGTTTTTGAATTTTTTTAAAGAAGTGGGTAGCTTACAGGTATAAAGTTACAACTAGACTGAAACAGTGTTCAAAACCAACAAGGCTCCTGGTCATTATTGTATCCAGTGAGTGTTCACAGTTGTTTCTGCCCATTGCAGAGGAATCTCCTTCAAGCCAGAGACGATCTCATATTAGCGATCAGTGTCTAATGTGGAACATGCATAATAAGCAACAAAGGCCGTAGTGATAAACATTTTATATCTGAGTATTTAGAACATGAATAAAATAACCATATGACCCATTAATCCTGCTCCTGGGCATATATCCAGAAGGAACCCTACTTCAGGATGACACCTGCACCCCAATGTTCATAGCAGCACTATTTACAATAGCCAAGACATGGAAACAGCCTAAATGTCCATCGACAGATGACTGGATAAAGAAGATGTGATATATTTATACAATGGAATACTATTCAGCCATAAAAACCGACAACATAATGCCATTTGCAGCAACATGGATGGTCCTGGAGAATGTCATTCTAAGTGAAGTAAGCCAGAAAGAGAAAGAAAAATACTATATGAGATCGTTCATATGTGGAATCTAAAAAATAAATAAATAAAATAAATACATAGATACATATATACATACATACATACAAAACAGAAACAGACTCATAGACATAGAATACAAACTTGTGGTTGCCAAGGGGGCAGTTGGTGGGAAGGGACAGATCGGGATTTCAAAATGTAGAGTAGATAAACAAGATTATACTGCATAGCACAGGGAAATATATACAAGATCTTATGGTAGCTCACAGCGAAAAAAAATGTGACAATGAATATATGTATGTTCACGTATAACTGAAAAATTGTGCTCTACACTGGAATTTGACACAACATTGTAAAATGACTATAACTCGATAAAAAAAAGTTAAAAAAAAGCAATAGAATAAAAGAATAATTTCAGGATTATGTTAATTCACAAATACACACAAGATATCTTCTAAGTGTTAAAGTGGAGAACTCTTGTCTCTGAATTGAATAATGAAGTCCTATCAGGTCAAGCAGAACTTTCTTTAGCAAGCCGTTCTTGAATTTCTCTTTATGCCCTTATACCAAGTCAACTAAAGCTTGGGCCTTCTTAATCCTCATGATGCAATAATAAAAACTCATTCATACTTTTAATTGTTATTATCCTGTGAAATAGGCATTACTATACCAATTACTACCAGTGCCTGGCATGTAATCAAGTCCTTATACAAATGTACTGCCTTAATTTCATCCACTTAAACAGGGAGCAGACAGTAGGAAACCCAAAAACAAAAGAAATAAGCAGAAGCTTTGAGACCACTGAAGCCATGAATGAACAGAAATCACAAGGAAGAGGTGAAAGGGAAGAGTTCTCCAGTTTTAGCCGGAAGGGAAGCCAAGTCCCAGTAGTGGGTCCCTATGCCAGGGGAACTGCAAATAAACAGTGATTGATTCTGCAAGACAAGAGATCCCCTTCCCCCCAACCCCACTGCCATATAGTTGGAGCTGCAGTGAATCCTGAGCGAGACACAACTCTCCACGATGCCCAGCCCCAGGTGCTAGGACTCCTGCTCTCTCCCTTTCTCTCTGTGAATTCTTAAGTTAGACCCTCACTAACTGGGGTAACCTATGTCCCTTGCAGGATGAAAATTCCTAGAAAAGTATATTGTTCAGTAAAATTTTGCTAAACAACTGCTTCTTTGGGACAAAAGACTTTGTCTCTTCACACTTTCAATCGGGCTTCCCCAAAATCAACCCAGCTTTGTCCTTAACATTAAATATTAAGACTATTATATAACCCTTTGTCATTAAAAAAAAAAAAACAAAAAACTACACAACCCTAAGCCAGCACTGATTAGTCAATAGAAATAAATGAAAATATTCCTTAAATGACAGGGTTTCTATACCCCCTGATCTTTTTGTATGGATAAATTTGTCAATATCCCTTTTGAACTATCTGAAATTAAATGTAATATACCCGACGGGGACTTTAAGCTCTGGAATCAAAACTGTAGATTCAAGTTCAGCTCTGCCACCTATTAGTGATACAACTTGGGGCAAGTTATTTAACCTCTAGGTGCCTCAATTTCCATAAGAGGTTGTTCTTAATTTTACTTTTTAATTTTAAAGAGTTGTTACAAGGATTAAATGAGATATTCCATTTAAAGGACAGTGTCTTGCATAATGTTACCTGTTACTTTCATTCCATCAAGAATATTTGAAAATTGAAGCAAATTCATTAGCATTTATTAAATGCTATAAATCTTAGAGGTATAGAATATAGAAATATCTTGTCTATGGAGACTGAATTTTCAAAATTAGAATCATGGCAGCAAACCCATACCTTTACTTTTGAGATCCAAACCCATTCCTTTGGTTTTGAGCTCTGGGATCCCTCCTTACCTCTCTCCTCTCCTCCTCCTTTTCCACATTTATTGCACACCTATTGTTAGGGATTGCTGGCATAGGAATAAAGAGATGGGAGATACTGTTGCAAAAGCACCCAGAGTGGTGTTGGGGACACAGAAACATCAAAAAAAAAATACAGCTAACTCTGGGGAATGATGGAAGCAGTGGATGGATTCCATGAGAACCCAGAGGAGAAGCCTCTCACCTACTGTGGCTTGGAGACCAATGGGAAGGGGAGAGCCAAGGAGGACGTCCCCTTAGAGAAATCTTGCAAGTTGAGTAACAAGGGAAACCAGGTGAAAAGGGGAGAAAAGGAGTTCCAAACAGCAAGAGTAGCATCTTCAGAGGCCAAAGGGTGAGAGGGAAATGGCTTATTCAAGGAACCACAAGTGGTCCAGTATGCCTGGAAAACAGAGCATACGTAGGTGAGTCCCAAGAGATCAGGTGAGGAGAGAAGCAAAGACTAGAATGGTTAAGGGCCTTGAATACCTTACTAAGGGGCTTGAATTCATCTTAAATGACATCACACCATGATCAGACTTGCATGTTGGAAAAAAAATCACTGACATCAGAATAGACATCTGATGGAACCACATAAAACTAGAAGCAGGGAGCGGGGAGGGTATAACTCAGTGGCAGAATGCCTGCTTAGCATGCACAAGGTCCTGGGTTCAATCCCCAGTACCTCCATTGAAATAATAAATAAATAAAAACCTAACTCCCCCCCCCCCCCCCAATTTAAAAAGAGAGAGAGAGAAAACTAGAAGCAGGGACACGATTTGGGAAGTGAAGCTGAAGTGGAAATAGAACTGGAGTTGGACCGCAGACATTCAAAGATGTGAAAGAAAATTAACACACATTATTAATGGTTGGATGTAAGTGATAGTGAGAGGGAGGTGACTGAGAGGACACTCAGGTTTTTGGCTTGAACAAGTGGGTGGATCCTGATGCCATTAACCCAGATGCTGAATCAGAAGGAGGATGTGGCTTGGGAGGGTGTACGTGTGGTAGCAGGTTGGGGGGGATGGGTAAAGAGTTCAGTGTTAGAAGTGTTGAGTCAAAGAGTAAATGAACAAAAGGTGAGGAAGTGAAGAACAGGCATGTGGACTGCTCTTTCCAAAAATGTACCTGTGGAGGGAAAGACTTGTGAAGATATACATGTTTCTGTAGGGTCACGGGAAGACGGCTAGGGCTTTTGTGCATGGTGACCTCCATTTCTCTGAGCAGTTGGAGGTGATGTGAATTTCTGCAGGGCAGGGGGAATGATGAATAAACACGATGAGGAGAGCAGTCAAGTTTAGAAAAACCGTATCTTATGAGTGAGAAGCTAATTGTGGACACAAGGAACATGGTTAGAGACTATAAATATGGAGGGGCACCAATCTACTAGCCTGTGAAATTTCCTCTGATGGTCCCCTGGGTGTCAGCTAGGCTTTCTGGAGGCTCAGAGTTGGAGAGGGCTGGACACTTCCTCTTTCTGAGCCCCCAGTATATTCAAGGATGCTGGAATGCCTAGAGAGGGTTACAAAATCTGGGTGTTTCAAATGCTTACACTCGGCAAATTAATAACTTAAACACACAATCATTGCAATGCAGTATAACAGACAATCATTGCAGTGCAATGTAATTGTGCTAGTCACTAGGTAATTAGAGAATTTACTCAAAATATTAATTTATAATTCATTACAGACTGTCATTTGGTAACAGGACAGTTTAAAGTTCTACAGTGAATGCTTTCTTTTAATGGTGTAGGCTTTTCTGTGGAATGATAGTACAACTTCATTCGGACAAAATGTCGAAAGTTTTGATTGAGGCTTTTAATGACTGTGGGGCACAGGCCCCCATAAGCCTCAGGTGTTGGAATGGAAAAGACAGATGACTGGATTAATCCAGTTTAATAGCTCATTGAAATACATGGGGCAATAGAATTGAGGGCATAGATGACTGTAGGAGGTTGAAGCAATAAATTATGACTTCTAAACTGAATTTGGAAAAAGCGAAAACAGGAGTGATAGGTTGGTAGGAAAGAAAGAGGTTAATAATAAACGAGATGTGCGTAATTAAGAGAATAATATAACAGTTTTGAGTATTTTTGGATGATGGCAGGATGTGGACATAGGCACAGACGGCTGAAGTGGAGTGGAGATGTGGGTCCCAGTCGCTGAGACAGCAAGTCATCCTAAGACTAATGTTCTCAGACAGTGATTGACATGGACAGCAAAAATGATCCAGGAAAACATGCGTGGGCCGTGGGTCTTTGAATGAAGAGGGCAACTCCTTACCTCAACGAGTCTTAAACTGATAATTGCTCTAAACTTGGGGCTGGAGAGGAAGAAGGGAAAAAGGACTGAATACATGATATCTTTGTTCCTTACTAACCTGTGACTGAAATTTTATAGACGAGGCCATAGTAAATTACAAAATCTTGGTTGATGCTACAGAGGTGCTTACAGAACGTAAAATCACTTCAGCCTTTAAATCCACTTATCAAAGTAATTTTGTTCTCAATTGAACGGCAGGTGAAACAATATTGAACAAAGCCACCTCTGCTGTACCCTAAGCCCTTTAATTACAGTGTTCATAGTAATAAATGCTCTAGTTAAAGGACAGCTTCCATTGCAATTTTCAATCACTTTGGTTCTTAAAAAGCACCCCCCCCCCAGTGGAAATTTTTAATGCATAGTTTCTGCCCAAAGGCTTTGTTTGTGTGCTTTGATTATTGGATGTGACAGGAAGGGACTGCCAACAGGGTCCCTGAGGGGGTTTGCTGCAAAGGCGAGGTAATCTGTGAACACAGACAACAATGATAACTGACATTTATGCAGATCTCACCACATGCCAAAAACTGGGCTAAGTCCTTACTTTAGGTCCACTGACTCATTTGTTTCAACTTGTGAAGTAGGTGTCATTACCCCTGACCCCAGTATTAAAGAAATGAACGAAAAGGAAATAAATAATTTGCCCAATGTCACAGAGCTAGTAAACGGTGGAACCGGGATCTGAACTCCAGTCTCTGTAACTGCAGAACCTGTACCTTTGTGATTAAATGCACTTGACATTTGGAGGTGGGGATAAATACAAGAAGCAGTCATGCAAGCAGATCCCTTTCTTCAGTTGAAATTGGGGTCCCGTGTATTTGATTAGAATCTTGCCTTAAAATCTTGAGGGTCTGAAGCCTCTTCCCCTGGCCCCGCCCCACCACACCAAGTGACACAGATCCCTCCTCAGAATTCTCCGGGGCATGTCCCGGCTGGAGGAAGAGATTATCTTTTCGATCAGGGGACCTTTTCTTGCCTAATCCTATTTATACATCTGTTTCACCAGCACTGCAGACAAAATCATTAAAACAGGAAGCTAAGTTTTCTTTAGAATGGACTAGTGGATTTAAAACCAGAGTGATGTTGCACAACTCTTTGAATATACTTAAAAACACACTTAATTGTTTAAATGGATGCATTGTATCGTATGTAAATTATCTCAGTAAAGCTGCTTTAAAAAAATCAGAATGTATGAATTAATTTTGACTGCTTTTGAGTGATTTCAAATGGACTCCTTGCATATATGACACTTCCACAAAGAGAACCATCTCTGGGGTGAGCTCCGCACCCGTTCGTTATTCCAACTTTCACGGGGGTAACAGAGGTAGGCTCCCAGTTCCTCCAGGATGAAAGGCTGGATGCTTGTAACCGAAGTTAAGTATTGATTTTTTTTTTTTTTTTTTTTTGCGTTGAGGTATTTGTGACTATGTTGCAAGTTTGAGCACTAAAAAATGTTGTCACTTTTACAAAGGCAATTTTTTGTTATTTAGTAAATTACATTGAGTTACAGATCTAGTCTTAAAGCTTCAAATTGCAAAAATCGATTATCCATTTCAAGTGGGTTTTGCATATTAAAAAATGAAAACAATCAGGTTAATATTTCAAAAAAAAAATTGTTTACATTAAAATCAGTGCCTGTTACGGGAACCATTTTAGCTCTGACTTAGCCTTGAGGCTTTGCGTTGACAACCCGAGTCGGTCAAGTCGAGCTAACGCGGGGAGGGTTTAAGTGGAAGTACACGTGCCCTCCCGACTTCTTTCGGCCTTCACTTCGCCTCTGAGCCTCTCCCGAGGGCTGGCGGGGAAGGGGCCGGGCTGGGCCGGGCTGGGCCGGGCGGGAGGGCTTCCTGCGGCCAGGAGCGGCCGCGTTCCCCGCAAAGACCAGAGCTCCGACCCAGACTGGACCCAACGTTGGTCGTCGGGCCGGCAGCCCTCACGGCGCCGACCGCCAGGCACGCTCCCGGCGGCGGCCAGGGCCCCGGGCCTGTGCAGCCCCGCGGAGGCCGGGCCTGCAGGCGGGCTGGTCACGTGCGGCCGGGAGGGGCGCTGGAGGCCGGGAGTCTGCAGGAATGTAGTAACTTGCAGGGGAAAGTTTCCCTCGGCGGCCGGCCGCGGATCCGGTGCGGGCGGGCGCGCAGAGGAAGGAAGAGCCGAGAGGAGGCGGAGCCGCGAGCCGCTCGGGCGGGTGCTTCTCTCAACTTTAGTTTTGGCGTCTGAGGCGAGTTTCTGTCTCAGTCAGGCGCAGCCGCCGCCGGGGAAAAGAAAGGGAGGAAGGAAGGAACAAGAAAAGGAAATAAGAGAGAAAGGGGGAGGGGAGAGGCAACTAGCTGCCCGGGATCCATCAAGGGGGTGAAGGAAAAAAGTTCTCGGGCGCCGCAGGTCCGGGTCTCTCGCAGCCCCTCCCGAGGCGCAGCCGCCCGACCAGTGGAGCCGGGGCGCAGGGCGGGGGCGGAGGCGCCGGGGCGGGGGATGCGGGGCCGCGGCGCAGCCCCCCGGCCCTGAGAGCGAGGCGAACGCCGCTCCCGCCGCGCAGCGCCGCCGGCCCGCCGCCCTCGCCGCTTCTCCCGTCTCGGCCCGTCGAGCCGGGGCGCCCGGGCGGAGCCCTCGCCCGCCTGGTCGGGGTGCGCGTCGGGGGAGGCAGAAACCATGGATCCCGGGCAGCAGCCGCCGCCTCAGCCGGCCCCCCAGGGCCAAGGGCAGGCGCCCGCGCAGCCCCCTCAGGGGCAGGGCCCGCCGTCCGGGCCCGGGCAGCCGGCCGCCCCAGGGTCCCAGGCGGCGCCGCAGGCCCCCCCCGCCGGGCACCAGATCGTGCACGTCCGGGGGGACTCGGAGACCGACCTGGAGGCGCTTTTCAACGCCGTCATGAACCCCAAGACGGCCAACGTGCCCCAGACCGTGCCCATGAGGCTCCGGAAGCTGCCTGACTCCTTCTTCAAGCCGCCGGAGCCCAAATCCCACTCCCGACAGGTAACCTCGCCGCCCCTCTCCCCGCTTCCCCGTCGGGCGGGCCCCAGGCCCGGGGGCGCTCGGGAGCGGCGGCCGCCAGCCCTGGCCGGCGGAGGAGGGCTCCCGGAGCTCTGGCGGGGTGGGGATGGGGGCCTGCGGGGAGGTGGAGGGACTGGAGGCGCCCGCCCGGCCGCGGGTACCGGCTCCCCACTCCTCCCGGAGTCCGGGGCCGAGATTTGTTTTTCCCCCTCGGAGTTTCTCGCTGCGCTTGCAGCCCCGGGGGGCGTGCTTTTCCCTTTCCTTTCTTTCTTTCTCCCTGGGGTTCCCGGGAGGTTGGCGGGAGTGGCGGGGGAGGTGGGGAGGAAGGAAGGGGGTGGGGAGAGCCGGGCCCGGGCCGCGGTGGGCTTGCACAATGCGCGCGCCTCCGCGCGCTCCGCACCTTCGCTCCCGCCGCCGCCGCAGCCGCCGCCGCCGCCGCCGCCGCCCGGCCGCGAGGGGGAGGGGGGCCTCTGGCATTTGTGTGTGGGTGAGCTGCCAGCGGCGGCCGAGTTTGTGAAGTGGAGCCCCGGGCCCCCTTGCCTTCGGGGCCTCTCGCTCCACTTCAGTCTCCTGGGGAGTCAAATAATTGTTCTCTTGTTTTCCAGTGTTGATTAGGGGTGGGGGTTGGACCAGTCCATTTAGTTTCTCGCTCTTTCTCCCCCGGCCCCCTCCCGAAAGCATTTATTTTCCTCGCGGCCCCGGCGCTTTCTGAATACAGGATCCAGACTTTCCTGGAAGTTGTTTATGGAGTTAGTGCTTTCACCCCTGCCCTTCCCTTGCGCCGTGGAACTCGGGCGGGCTCACTCTCTGCAAACTTAGTAGGTTCATGTGTTGGCTGCTCAATTGTAGACTATTATTTACAGTCTGCTGAAATGCTTTTAAATTAGCCACATCTGCAAGTTGCGCAGGACCTGAGCTGCGCCTTGCGGTGCCTTGGTCTTAACACAAGCCTTTGATAATGCTCTGCAGGTTGACTCATAGGCCGAGTCCTGCCTAGTTCAACTGTGATTAAAAGTTAATGTTTGGGAAGCGATGACTAATTCGAGGCTCGCCATTGCTTTTTAATTCTTATTGAGGATATGAACATGGCTGTTCCACATACACAGCATTCGATTATTTTGTCAACTTGATCCAACACTGAAGTGAAACTATTATGGAAGTGCTAACATTCCGACAGGCCCCCGAAGATTTGTTTGGTGTAGGTTTTTCTTTCTTTCCTTCCTTTTTTAAAAAAGAACTTGCTTCAGGCTAAACTTCAGCATAGGAACTTTGCCCAAAAGTTAATTGGTTTTCCAAATACTGAGATGTGGTTAGTCCACTGGACTGTAATTTGAGTGGGAAGAACAGTTATCGCCCCCCACCCCCATCGTCGTCCGTCCCCGCCCCCGTTTGCAGGCCTGTTCTATGGTCTCCTGCTCCCAGTCCAAGGGGTTTTGGAACTCGGAAAAACTCACTTAACCTGCTGACAAAAACATAGGTTAAGGAGAAGGAAGGAAAAACAATTTAGCTGCTTGCCCTAAACGCTTCGGTTTGTAAGAAGTAGTAGACTTAGGTATGCTTTTTTCTCTTACCCCTGGAAGTGGGTGTCTGGACTCATGATGGGTAAAAACGTGTGTTGCCATTGCAACCCCCAGACTACACGGCTATGCTGCTAGTTACTTAATATGTTTTGAAAGCATACTACACATAGGAGATTGAATTCCCCATCTTGTGGCATCTATAAGCCAAACAGAATTGGGACTGAAAAGTGTACTTATTTCCCATTTATTCTAGTAAATAATTGCACAGGAATTTATATCAGCAGTGAATGGATTCATACTATCCATAATCTGCTATAGTTTTGTTTGTTTTAATAAGGTTTTAATCAAGCGTTGTGCATCTGTAGGTTTGACTTTTATTTCTGCTACTGATTCCTAATTCAGATTTATCCTGATTGGAAACTCAGAAATGTACATGATTTAATTAGAAGGGATAAATGCCTCTGGTGATTGTTTCCAGTCTCCCCTTCCTTGCCTTTATGAATCTAGGAAATTGTAACTTTTTGATAATCAAACCCTAACTCTAATCAGGGAATTTAAATAACTATACTAGATTATGAGTAGTATGAATGTGGGTTGTAAATGCTATTGTCCACAAATTCTTGGGTATAAATTCACATATATTCTCAATTTTTCCATCATGAGATAAGCTGTATTACAAATGAGAAAACTTGAGGCTCACAGAGATGAAGATACTGTTCAGTGTCACCCTAGCCAGCCTGGACTGAAACCCAGATCTTTGGGGTCAGAGGGCAGCACTTTTTCTGCTATTACACAGTTGTAAATATTTAAGTATGTAAGTTCTTAAGTTATATTATAATTGAATTGTTGCCATCTTTATCATCTAAATACAAATGTGTGGTTGGGTTTCCATTTCATTTTAGGTGGCTTTTACGAGCATTTGAATGGTTCTGGATCTTTTGTATTCATTAAAAGTTGTATAAATCGTGGCGTTGCTTTATTGATGACATTTGTCCATAGTGAGAAAGAAAATGACAATTGTCATTTGTTTAGGGCTTGATGTAGGAAAAAAATTAACTACTTAAAACCTAGTCTTTAAAAAAAGAAAAAGAAAGCAGAGTTATTATATTCCTTGGGTTTTGTCTGTATCTAGAACATTTTAGAACCTGGAAAAGCACTCTATTCTGCCTTGGCCTTTACACATTTAAAATTATCCATCTGCAAACCTATATTCCTCTGTGTGAAATATTAAATGCTACAGTTTGCCTCTGGTACTGAGAATTTCATTGCAATCAAATATCTACCTAAGAAATTAAAAGGACTGTCTTTAAAAACGATTCTTAAGAAATTTTCATTTGAATTTTCCTAATAGGCCAGCACCGATGCAGGCACCGCAGGAGCCCTGACTCCACAGCACGTCCGGGCTCATTCCTCTCCAGCCTCCCTGCAGCTGGGAGCCGTGTCTCCCGGGACGCTGACCCCCACCGGCGTGGTCTCCGGGCCAGCAGCTGCGCCCGCTGCTCAACACCTTCGACAGTCTTCTTTTGAGATACCTGACGACGTGCCTCTGCCAGCCGGCTGGGAGATGGCAAAGACGTCTTCTGGCCAGAGATACTTCTTAAAGTAAGTGAAGATAAGCGGTGCGAGAGAGTTTAGTTTTCTGAGAAAACTGTATTTTGGGGAACAGTAAAGCGATACCAAGATATAAATTGTCATTTATTTTTATATTATACTTAATATTTCTATCAAGCCCAGTTATATCTTTCGTAATTTTTTTTTTCTTTCTAGTTTGCTTTGACCTAAGTAACTTATTTGGGTAGTATTTTGAAAGCTTCCTATTCATTGCTTTTTACTAATCTTTTCTTTAATGGCAATTTGGATATTGTCATTTTAAGTTAGTGCGAAACCTATTCATTAGCCTAGCTCAAAACTGAAAGAATACCATGAACAATTTCAAATTTTGAGAATTATGGGGCTGACATAGTTTTATGAAATATGTATGACACTACTTATATCTTCTGTAAATAAACATTTTACTGGTAGAAAAGAACTATAAAATAAGTAGAATTTCTCTATGAGTCTAATTTTACAGTATTTTAGATTGTGAAATGACAAACCCATTAGCTGCAGTTTGAGGTGATTTATCAGTTTGTTTTTCCCCCTGAAATATAAAGCGAAATGTGGATTTTCAGGCTTGATCACAATCGCTCAGTGGCAAACTTCTTTCAAGCTGTCTATCCGGTCTTCAAAACCGAATCCCTCTTCTCTGGGAAGTTGAAAACAAGGCTCCTGGGTTATTTGTTTTTATCAGCCTTATTTTTTGTGTGTGTGCTTAACAAAATGGCAAAATTTCATTGAAGATGAAAAGGTTAAAATAGAATTTTGTCTATCCTTTTGAAATTATAGATGACTTTAATATTTTTATCTGGCTTGCTTGTTTTAAGAATATACAAAACGTTTTCTGAAAATAATTACTGTGGACTGAAATTGATATTTTCAAAAAGTTGCTTACTTCGTACTGTTTAATCAGGTTGAGATAATGAAGTGAAAAACAATCCAAGTTTTGATTGAAATCTGTCTTGTCAGTCTACTCCTAAGGCACATGTAATAGATCAGATAATACAATTAATGATACTGTTTTGTTGTATGAGTCTTAGTACTTTATATTGATCGTCTTTCAGGGCACATTGTTGCTTTGCAATGTAAGATACAATTTTGTGACAAGCTTATTTAGGAGAAGAGCAGAGGAAAAAGTTTGAGCTGGAAAAGTTTCTGCAGTTTTTTCCCCCTCTTCCTGTAACTTTTTTCTTCTTTTTTAAAATTTCATTTTCTGGTGTCCTGGTATCCATTTCAAAGGGTCAGGTTTCAACCAGAACAATAAAGGGCCTGAGACTGGAAAGTACACACGAGTCTGGCAAACTCATCTGCATGAGCAAGACCATTTGTTCTCAAGCAGACACCCAGAGTAAATGATTGAAAGAGCTGCTCGCTGTGAGGGATGTGTCTCGAAGGGAAAGGGAGTGGAAACAAACCAGGTTGTTAGGAAAAAGAAAGGCTGTACTTTTTTGAACCTCTCCCTGCTGGGTCACATGCTGACCTGGGGAGATTTTTAAACAGCTTAATAGCTAGCTTGCCTCTTTTCTTTGGTTGATGTTACAGCTAAAAGTATATGGTTAAAGAGCAACATTTATGCTACCCTCTTAGTCATTCGCATCTTGTAATAATTGCTTCTAGGTGACATCTGCCTATATTTTCATCATTTTGAATAATCTTTTTGTTTTGAGCTGAAACATTCTATAATTTATTTTTTTCTCTTTTTTTGGGGGGGGAGGGGGCAATTAGGTTTATTTATTTATTTGTTTATTTTTGATGGAGATACTGGGGATTGAACCCAGGACCCTCGTGTATGCTAAGCATGCACTCTACCACTTGAGCTATACCTTCCCCCTTATAATTTTTAAAATTTCCCAATGATTCTCCCTTTGAGAAGTGTTTCTCCTGAAAATGGATTAATGAAGTGTGCACCCACACATACCACCCCACCCCAAGCCCCCAGCTCAAGTGGGCCTGTAGGGAAGGTAAACCAGGCTAAAATGAAAATTATGCCGTGTGAGTGATGGTTACAGGAGTGGAGAGAAGCTTACTTGGAAAAGAAAAAATTGGGAAGAAGAGAGATAAACATGATCTTCAAGATTTCTGAGGGAGTCTAACGTGGAAGTAAAATTAATTTTATTATATGATAAGAAACATGAAATTTTTTGACTCCGTGGAATAATTTACTCACATCAAACTTTGAGAAATAGAGGGGTTTTCCATGATAGATGGATCTCAGTCATTAAAAGTAGGCAAAATCATGAATTAGTTGGTACCTGGCAGGATTTGTAGAGAGGGCCCCTAAGCATTGGATCTGGAAGTTGGGGGTACTGTGGGGTTGTAAGATTTCATATTCTTCTGAAGGATCTGCTTTATGGAAAATATGCAATTTGGAGAAAAGTTATAAAAACTTGAGTTCACATCTAGTTGCCACCTATTTCCATGATGTTGTAGGATGTGTGAGTTGTAAACAACTTGTTTTTGTGTACTACATAGGTAAAGGAGATTAATATCTGTCTTGACTGTGAGTCAGAGATGAGAAATGAAGCTTTTTGGAACCAAGTTGTTATTGTCAAAGTTCATTTTTATTCTGGTTTTGATGTTTTAAAGTCAGGCTCTCTTTGCAGTCAGTACTTAACATATTTTCCTCTTGTGTCTAAAGAAGATTCTTATTGCCAGCTAGATGTAGGGTGAAGATTTAAACTAGTTGGAGACTACACTCATTTCAACAGTGAAAACTATATACATTTTTTAAAGATAATTGTTGGAGCTAATTTTTAAGTTACAAAGTAAACAATGTAGTGAGATTTACACTTGGCACGAAGAAATCTGACCATAAGTGGTCCAAACAAGCAAGGTGATATAATTTGATTGAAAATTGAGAAATGTTGACTTTGGAAGCAGCTTGCTGTCTTGTGATCATAGATGAATGACTCTGAAGTCAGTTGGCCCATCCTGTAGTTTCAAGGAAGCATAATTACTGAAGGATTATAGGCAGGCGATAATTGATATTTTCAAAGCCTGCCCTAGGTCAGTGAGATCTTCTGGAGAAGACTTGTACCTTAGCTTGGCAGGTGATGAGGTGGAAGTATGGTACTGGCGACATTTATAAATGACACATATTCAAGCTTTGGTATGATTGTGAAGTATTTTAAAAAGCTTAAGTCTGTATATTAGGTATAATCTACTGAATTTACTGTTTAAAAATAATTTCTTCAACATTGTATACTGAGCTTTTATTTTAAAAGAGTTCTTTTGTTACTCTGAGAATTATTGCCTTCTTCATCTGTCTTATAGTTTTCCTACAGGAAATAGTTCTTCATGTAGTTGGTCAACAACTTCCTATTTCTTTATAAGCTGCTGAATAACTTCCTGAATTAGTATTCTATAATATCTCTGGTTACATGGAGTGTTCTTACTTCTCAGATTTATTTTATTGACTCTGATGCCTTGTAACTATTACCATGTACAGAGAACTTCTTGTGTAAAATGTACCATAAAAGGACCTTATAATTTGATTTAAGAAATCTCACCCAATGATTTTAGAAGTGTATAGATTTGCATTGTTTTAATAATCTTCTCATTTTAAAAAGGTAGTTTGTTTCATTTCTGTTATTTATCATTTCTGAATAACTGGTCACAGTGTTTTTAAGTCCTTAAAGATTCAAGGTTTCTTGTAGCTGTGATTTTAATGAAAGTTATCATTGAGTATCATGATCCACAGTTTAAAAGGTATTTTTTCAGAGATTTTCAACATTCCACAGCATGTGACTTAGCCAGTGTTCCAACATTAATTGAACTTGCCTTGCAGATGTTATTAATTGCTATAAGTGGTTTGATTCTTTTTTTTATCACATGTTTTGTTTCAGAAATGAATGCTCCTGATTAAAGCTCCTTCAGAAATGTATCAATTAAAGGAGATGAGTTAAACTGTTTCTTGTTATAATAATTTGATCTTGCTTCTTCTCCCAAACACTTGCCTAGTAGAAGACTATGAGTATATACACTGTACATTGTTACCATAATAAAGATTAGATGTTTTTAAAAAGATCAGTTTCATAAAGAATAAGGCTATTCTGCTTTTTGGTTTCTTGCTATATCAAGTGTAACCCAAATGATTTCCCTTTAAAAATGAAAAGTTTGTAATATTGCCCTTTAATGTTGACGAAGCTGCAAAAAACTCCCACAGCCCCCACCAACCCCCCACAAGAAAAGCATGAAAAACCCCGTAAGCAGTTGGAATTGTAATCACAAAGTATTTCTCTAATATAATGTTATGTCAGTTATACTTCGGTTCAAAAAAATCCAAAAACGAAGTATGTCCCTGTCTGAGGGAAGGGTCACCCCTGCCTGTTTGTCTAGCTGATAGAGGCTGAGTGGAGAGAGAAGATGAAGTATGCCCTCAGATCTCCAAAAAAATGCTTCCTGCTGCTCAGTGGGTGGGCGCCCTGGGGAAGAAGGATGGCCCTCCGTGCCACAGTGATTTAGGCAGAAAAACTCTGGCGAATCCGTTGAATATGGTGGCAAACGAAAAGCAGTTGGAAGATAGAAGATGTGGCAGAGTAAATAGAACACAGAGATCAGTTTATGTCCTGGGGAAAATAATGAGTACTTTTAATTAGAACTAAGAAAGATACCTAGTTACAGAACTGTATGTTTAACTGCAGCAGACTCAGCTGCAAGATGGTAGGCAAATTTTCTTAAAAACACCTAAAAAAATTTCTCCCTCAAAGTGTCATGTTGACTATTAAAAAGCCAAGGGTAGTATTTGAATAGTTGAAACTTTAAAAAAAAAAAAAAGGTTTTGAAACCCTGAGTTCAGTCTTCATTGGTAAAGTAGAGAAATAGTTTTACTTTATGGTTGGAAAAATAATGTAAATTAGCATCGTGAAATAGTAACGCTAGCAGGACTCTGAACTGCCTTTTACCTTAAGGCTTTGGGGGAGATGTAAACTCTAAACCTAACCTTTTAGTTGTCAAAATATGTAGTGAAGTTTAGGCTTAGAGCAAATCAAAGTGAAGTCATTTTAAAAATCAGCTGTTAAGATTTAAGATTATTCAAACTTAATTTGCTATGTTCAGTAATAGCATAATTTAGCCATTAATTATGGCTTGAAAGTTTAATAATAGTTGAGTAGCATTGTATAAAGGGAGGTTTTAACGAGCTGCGTGGTTCTATAACTGTGGTTACTAAGTGATGCAGTTTTTACAAAAAGTGCTCCTGATTCCAGGATTAATCGGAACTTCAAGCCATGAAAGGGGCGTTGCTGTTTTTATGGAGAAGAATTGCTCCATGGTTGTGGTTGCTCAGTACTGTAGCACCAGGTTTCCTGGGAACAAGTACTGCCACCGTGGAAGCACTTCTCTGTGCGCAGGGCTTGACCCCCTTCTAAAAGCAAACAAAAGAAGTTTGATATAAATCACAGTGGTCCTTTTTTCCCCCTTCCCTTTAATATTTTAGACAAGAAAAGTAGTGTGGTTTATTCCTCAGTTGGCTCTTAGCATAAGAAGAATCATAATCTCTAACACATCAAACAGTACAATGTTGTTTCTCTGAATAAGGTTGCAGATTAACAAAACGCAGATAGGAGTAGCTATTAAAACATTCCTACTTTCTTCCACCAGATATTTTCAGTGCTTTATTTGTGGTGAGAGCTATTGCTTGACGTGTTTTTACTTTAGCATGCTTGTCTTCCTCTTCATGGGGACAGTGTTAGTCACTAACATCAGATTTTTCAAATGAGTCTTGATTTGGGGGTAGTAAGGGTACATTTTGTTAAAAGCTCCTTCCTTCCTCTTGCAATTGCTTACTTAACCTAAAGTAAGGAGATTTTTTTGTTTGTTTTTTACTATTTAGTATTTTATTTATTTTAAAGTAAGGTTTTTATTTGATCAATAAATATATTTAGAGAATGTCTTTTGATACATGTATAAAAACTTACTGTAGACTGATCTGGGGTAAAGATGACTTTATTCAGAGTGCTACTTTGTGCTTTCACAAAATTGAATGTGGATTTAGGAAGTTGTTTGAAATTTAACTTCTCACACATCCTGAAGCAACTGTAAATATGAAGCATGGTTTTGGGAAGGAACTAAACCCTATCATCCAGGAGGTGGGGGTAGGATATGGATTTTTTTTTTCTGTACAAGTATGAATGTGGAGTTCTTTCATTTTATGTTTATAAAACTGTCCTCCTTCCTTTGCTTCAGATTCCAAAAATCTGATCTCGTGGATTTTTAATAAGGTGTATGGTTTTTATTATAAAAGTAACACTTGTGCATTAGAGAGAATTGGAAAATTCAGGAAAGGAGAAAGTATGGGAGGAAGAAGCTGGATTCTGCCAGGAGAGAGGTTGGAAAGATACTTGTTTTTATAGCCTCATATTTAAACATATATTTTAAAATTTAATTTTTAGGGGAGTAACATATACATAGATTTAGAAAATCCCTTAGTGCTCTAAGGTTTCATAAAGAGTATTTCTGACTCACTTCTCTTTATCTCAGGCTTGCATTCCCCACAGGAAAACACTCCCAACTCCTTTGCGATCCCCCCAGCTCTGTTCTTTTAAAAATTCCATATTTATAAACTGTGCTGCACTACAATTCTGCACCTCCTAAAATCCTTTCCTTAATCTTCCCAGTGTAATTACTGTAACTTTTTGTTAAGTATTCTTACGTTGTTAATGACCCTTTAGACTTTGCCTGCAGCTGGGCTGTATAATGTGGTATGATTTTCTGAACAACTTTGATAGTTTCTTGGAATTGTTAATTGCCTTCTTTTTTCATTTGTATCTCCGTTCCCTTTTTGGCCCCTTAGAGACGTCCCTGAGTCTTCTGTCTTCTGCTCTGGGCTAGACTGGTTGCTCTCAGCTTGGCTTCAGAGTTGCGCTGGGGCTTCCCTTCACTCTGATCCTGGCAAGTTCCTGTGTCGCTGTTCTTGGTTGGATACCCTGTCTACTAGTTTTCTCTTTCTTGATTTGCTCGCTCTTAGAGTTGGCTCATCCTTCAGCAATTTGCTGAGAAAAAGGGTGCATGGTAGATAATTGTGTTGAGATCTTTTATGTCTAAAAATATCTTTATCTGTTGGCATTTGATGGCAGTTTGGTTGTAGAATTCAAGGTTATTTTGCCTTGGAGTTTTGAAGGCAATGCTTTATTTTATTCTAGGATCTTATTAAGCAATTAAGCCCAGTTTGCTTCCTTTGGGAATTTTAGTGTTTTTTTTATTTGTCTTTTCGAGGGGTCTTAAAGTTCATGATACCTTGGTGTGTACCTTTATTTAATTCATTATGAAGGTCTCATTGTTCGGAAACTTGGTCCTCAATGTGAGTGGTGCCTCTTAAAAGTTTTGCAGTGTGGTCGCCCTAACTGTCCTTCCATCCTGGGAAAGATTTCTTTAATTAGTTCCTGGATAATTTCTTCCAGTCTTTTATATGTGTTCTTTTTTTCTGGAATTCCTGCTAGTCAGACTAACTCTTGAATTTTCTTATCTTTCTCTCCTAAATTCCTTCACTTAGCCTTTTGTTATGCTTTCTGGGAGATTCCTTCAACTTTAGCTTTTAATTTTTCAGTTGATTTTTTTTTTCCAAAAAGCTATTTATCATTCTTAATTTCTAGGGACTCTTTTCTGAGCTCATTGTTACTTTGTTATTTTTAATAACATGCTGTTCTTATTTCATGGATGTAGTAATATAATATCACTCTAAGGATATTGTAGTGGGTGTTTCTTTTTAAACTTCCTTCTGCTTTCAGTGTCTTAAGCGGGCCTCACTGGAGAGTGATTTAGTGGGCACTAACCAGACCCTGAAGCTTTAGGGGGCCCTAAATGTCAGTATCTCAGCTAGGTTCTCTCATAGTGGCCAGTTTCTCCAGATAAAAATCTGCCAGTCCTTTCTCTAGAGAGCTTTGATGGTAATGGGTGTTAAGACTGACAGCCAGTGTTTTAGGGCTGAAAGTATGAGGCTTCATCCCTGCTCTTGGCTCTGCCAGGTGTCTGAATCCAGATCCTTTGAGTCTACTACTCTTCTGGAACATTAATTTCTCGTTTTGTGCTTGGGCCAGGGAGAGGGGATATGCAGTAGGTTTTTTTAAAAGTTGTATGTTGAATGAAATTTTGTGAATCCAATCTGTAATTATTAGGTTGACTAGAGACGTTACCAGTTTTCTAAGCCCCAAACAGGAACTATTGACAATTTCATATGATTTAACTTGAATGTTATAGGATCACTTTTTAATCAATACTTAAGTAATTGCCTTTACCAGGCAAATGATTAATTCAGTGACATCTATCTCCCTCAGATCAGTTTTGCTACTTTACATTGTCATGTTAGAATCTCTTAAAGAAGGAACTGTTTACTTTGACACCAGGTGATTGGCATTAGGTGGTGTATGAGTTCTGTTCAGAGGGTTTGGATTCTGAAACAGTGTGAAGGGGCAGAGAGACTGGAGCCTTAGTTCCTGTTCATGTATGTAATAATGGAGCTGATCCTGTCTGTTTTTATGTTACTTTCAAGTTTTTTGTCTAATACAGCTTTCAAAAGTACAGCTTTAAAGTAAAAGAGCCTTATGAAATCAGCACATCTGTCTTCTTTCATGCCTGCCTTCTATCTGGTTTACGTCAACATGGATGGTGGTAGGATAAAGGAAACATACATGCGAATTTAAATTCATTAAGTAGTTACTGGTATACGTATGTGGGTTAGACCCCAGAGGTATATAACTTGGGTTTAGTTTAGTTTATGTTGTTGCTCTTCCTGGCAACTGCTCTTTTGACAGCTCAGAAAAGTAGCGTGCTCTGTCTTCTGTAGGCCACTGTACATGTCACAGAGCAATATTAATAGAGTATTTTTTGTATATAAACTAACCATGGAGATGTAATTAGCTAGAATTTTAGAAAACTAGGTTTAGGTGAAAATGGATTCACCGTAGGTAGTAACTGAGATGTGTTAGACCTTTGGTGTTTGTTGATCTCCAGTTGAATTTCTTCAGATCCACTTTTAAAGCAATTTCTGCCTTGATTAGTTAAAAAGCAGTTGCGTATGGGAATTTTTTAGGGAAAAAGAAGAATCAAACCTTTAAAAAGTTGCATGAAATCTTAACTGACAGATGCAAAACCAGAGCAGAACACTTATTAGCATTAGAGAAGAGTGTTAAATGATACTGAGAAGGTGGATACTTTTGGGTTGTAAAGGTATTAAAATGCTGAATGGGGTGAAGGAATGGAACAGACTCAGTGTACCTTATGTATGTAGAGTAAGGAAGTGTGTTGCAATAGCAAGTGCTAAGGTTAGCAATGAGATTTCTGAGACCCTGCCTGGAACTAATCCTTACCAGTGATAGGGTCGTTAACATTTACCAAGCTCTCATGAATAACTTTTTTTTTAAGATGGAAAAAAAGAACTCCGGGGACGAGTTGGCCAGAACACAGATGTTTCTGCTTTTCCTACACATGTTGAGACTGATACAGGTTATGTTTCCGAAATCGTGTAGTTTGGATGGGCTCCAGGTGATGTAATAGGATCACTTTTAACCCCTCCCAGCTGGAGGGTGTGCAGACTTTCCTGTTAGGACTGGTACAGATCTCTTCTTTTGGTTGACACAATAATCACTGTCTCTAGACAATGATACATAAAATTAATATCATTGTCCTTTGTGTTTGAAGACAAAGCATGCCCTTTGTGTACCTGTCTGTCCTTCAGTTTTCAGTTAGTGCCCATCAGATAACGATTTGCACAGCTCTCTCTACTTCCTCAAACACAGGGTGATTTTTCTCCAGAAAGATGCACTTGGTTCTGGATGGTGTTTTTAGTTATTTTCTTTGAATTCACCATATGTGCTTAGTGGTCTCTTCCTTTCATAAACACCTACCTTTATGTGGCTTTGTGTAGTAGGCATTGTTCTGAGGGTTCACTGGGTCCCACTCTCAAGTTAGAACAAAATAACATGTCAGTCTTGATAGACCGGATAGGTCTCAAGACACCATTCATTGCAAGTCATCTTGTTTGCCTTTTTCTTGCTAACCGTCTCTCACTGGAGAAGCTGTGGCGGATAACTCTTAAGCTCAATAAAGACAGATCTTTGTACAGTGTTATGTACGTAGCTCCTGATGGGTGACGTCCCTTAGGCTGCTCATTTATCTCAGAGTCTGTTGCTTAATGGCCACCCTGATTAAATGCCTGCAGTCTCTGCTTGTTATCGCTGTGCAACTCCATGCTAACAAGATGCTAGAGTATTTACTTGTGTATCCTAAAGTAAGTTTTGTAAGTTTGAGATTATTCGTAAAGGACTAGAACTTTTAGAAAAAGATAACTGCTTATTTTCATGGTATACATGAATGATAGTTCTACTTTAGAGTATTAACAAGTTTGTTTCATGGGCAGGGAACATCTAACTGCTTTAGAATTAAATGAATAAGAAACAAGATTGTGTTGTGAAAGTGAGTAGACTTCTCTGGGAGTTCAGGGGAGAAATAAGGAGATTTTGGCGGTGGGACCTCAAAGAGACAGTACTCAAGTTACGCTTATAGATTTAGCATTTCTGACTCAGTGACTGCAGGGGCATAGGAAGTGAGGAGACAAAGACAGCTGCAAAAAAGTTTTCTAGTTAACAGCCAAGAACTTGCCTTCCTACCTTGAAAGACGTTTGCATCTTAACAGACTCCTCCCTTCATCAAAATGAAGCTGTTAATAGTGGTTAAAACTGCACTCTGACTTTGGGCATTAAAAAAAAAAGTAGTTCTAATATCAAAACACTTGAAAAACTGCTGAATACCATGGCTTTATTCATTATTTGGAAACAAAAAAGATGTTTTAAAAGTGAAGGCCATCTATTACAGACCATCCATTACATGAACATTGTCAAATATTGTTGTACCCTGTGTGCATTTTCTAAGTTTATTTTGATGTCACAGCGTATTTGAAATTTTGTCTTTTGGTACTTTTTGGCACTATTATTTGTCAGGAAGTGCTAGTTGAAAGGGATTGTTTTCATTTTTCTGGTACTGTTTAAGTTTAGCTTAATGTTCATTTGTTTACCAAGTAAACTTTATTAGAATTATGAATGTAAACCCTTTCCATTCATTGATTATATCTTTTAGATATTATTATTGGACAGATTGAATTAATAGTAAAATATGCTGTAGAAAGTTACAGTTTTTTACTTTTTAAAGTTGATAAGAAAGCTGCTGATGACTGAAACATCTTCTTTCAGAGACTTAAAGAATTTTTTAAACTAAGCTTTAGAATTAATTTGTCCTAGACAAGCAGAATCAGATGATTTAGTCCATTTCACATTACCAAAACCAGATAAATATTTGAGTACATGTCTATTAATCAGCTTTATTAAAATAAATTGTAAAACAAATCTGATACTCCACCTATCACCAAGATAAGTCACTGTGGAAATTTTAAAATAGTCCAGTTTTAAATTTATTAACAAAACTTGCGTGGGACACAGAGCAGTCAGAATTCTTTACCTAAACTCAAGAGTTTAATATGGTTTTGGAAGGAAGTCAGGAGTCTCAGGAATGCTAGTAATTAAGAAACAAATATAGTCAGTCGTAGCATGTTAGGTCATCATGATATCAGCTGTTCTGTAGGAAGCTGCATGGAGGCCATTTGCTGTTCTTGGTCGACTTACTTAGCTGGGCTCCCCTAGCGAAAAACAGACTGTGTGGCTTTAACAGCCACGCAGTTATTTCCCACAACTGTGGAGGCTGTGGAGTCGGAGATCAAGGTGCCCGCCAGGTAGGTTTCCTCCTGAGGCTTGTTCTCTTGGCCTGGTGGTGGCTGCCACGTTGGGCACAGAGGTTCCCTTACATGCTGCTGGGAGCCTCCTCAGGCTGCTACATAGCGTCACGTCTACTACATTCTGTTGGAAGCAGTTGACAAGGTCAGCCCGGATTTAAGGGCTTGGGAAGTATGGGAGGGACTGCAAAAATAATTGTGGCCATGTTTTTCAACCTACCTCACTTGGATTGGAAGTTTTTAAAAAATATTGTTCAAGATAGGTAAATCATCATCTGAGGCCTAAAAAACTCAGAGTGGAGCATAATGTCACAGGAAAACAGTTTATACCATTAAAATGTAAAAATCTCATTTTTTTGTGAATGATGTAAGTTCCTCTTGAGATGCCATCAGATCAGTCAAGTTATTTATTAACCATTTCAGTAAGTTAGAATATGGGCTTTTTTGATTATAATTCAGCATTTATATTTAAAACCATGAATTCTAATTGACATCTACTTGTAACTATACTCGAAAACTTGACTCTCGGGTTTTATTTTAACAACTGCCTTAATTAGATTAAGTTAGGCATGAACTCACATGGAAAACTGGCAAAGATGGAACATGGGTTTCCTGACACCTACTTTTGGTTGATTTCATTACATTCTGCTTTGTTCCCTTACCTGAATTCAATTATTTTAAGAAAAAATCCTCATTGTTACTGCAAATAGATTTTACTTTGTTAATCAGCTGTATATTGAATTTTTGTTTATTTCCAGGCTACTAAGTTATCTGAATTATCAAGTTATATATGTGTAAGTATACATAAACATTAGTAATGCAAGACGTGTGAGTACTCACAGTGACTATAGAACGTTTATGTTTATGTGGTCCTCGCTTACTCAGAGTGTTTTCTGTGACCACACCACACGCGTCTAGGTTTCCAGGTTGCTTATGAATGAACACTGAAGGCGAACAGCTTCATCAGGAGTTAATGAAGATATTCTCAAACATTTAATTTCAAAACCTAGTATACATCCCTTTTTCCAAAGGCTTATGAAAACAACAGTTCTTTTTCCTTTTCATGAAATTGCGTGATTATAAAAACTGACTTAATCCCTTGTAATTTTAGTTACCGAAAAGTTGAATTTAAACAGTGGGTTGGATTTCAGCACCGTGATTCATCCTCCCCAAATGAGTAACCTGGTTAGCAGGATATCCCTAGTTGTGCTCTTGACCTTTTTTTTTTTTTTTTTTTTTGCTTCTGTAAAGGTCCATAGTGACTCCTCCATTTTTGGTAGTGGAGTTCTAGTGGGTCTATGAAGAGGCTTTACAAGAAAAAAGAGCAGCTATTTATGGAGCATTTCCTCAGGCCTGCAATTTGAAGCCATTACAGCAAAGTTGCTGAGCAAGTCAGTGATTACACGCCAGCCGTCACCGAGCCCCCACCCTGCAGGCTGTGTAGAGTGAGTTCAGGACTGCTGCTGTGCAGAGTTTGCCCTCTTCAATTTTTGTCAATTGTTTACTTTTTAAAGAGCAGGAGAGTTTCAAGCATTCTAAACCTACTTTCTTAAGAGTTAGATTATGAAGTGGTTATAGAATATAAGCTAGTTTTTAAGTTTTCAGGAAATAGTTAAGCATCTAAGAATAGAGTGGTCCCTCCACCCCCTATTCCCTTTTGGTTAGTTAAAATCAAGTCACCTTATCAAATGCAGAACTTGTCCAGAGGTTTTGCTTAAGCTCACAAAAACAGTTGACGGGAGTTGTCTATTACAAGAATTCCAACTTAATGTGTACATCCTTTAGATCTGGAATCTATGTTTGAGAGGAGTTAGATTTTCAGAGTTTAGAGAACTGTTGCTTACCTGTGAAAACATCATTCGTTTCTCTGTAGAGCTTTTTTTAAAAATAGTGATAGAAATTAAAATGGTCTCATTTGTGGGATTTTTTTTTTTTTGTCATCAAGGGGTGAAATTGGGTTTTCTGAATATGCTTGGAATTATATTTGTTTAGGTAACAGCAAATAATTAATTGAAAACCAGTGAGCTCCAGCCCAACCAGGATAAAATTAGTAACAGTTTTTATCTTAAACAGGACACTCTTAATATGTGAATATTCCAACCTTTCCACTCTTCAGTGTCAGACTTTTAAAACTTAGTAGCTTGTCTGATGTCTTTAAAAATTTAGGCATTGTTCCATAGTTTTCTCCATCCTATTAAAAAAAAATCTGTATGTTCCATTGTTCTGGATTCAATTTCAGCAAAATTTTAAATGACAGAGAAATGATTTTTAGCAATACCTAATCACTTTAGTTTTAAAAAGGCATTAATTGATAAAATCAGGAGTTATGTTACAAGAATTGCAATCTGCTTTTATTTTAAATTCTTTGGAAGTGTTGAAATTTGGGACTATAATAATCTAGGATATTTGAAATGGTTTTCTAGCCATGGACATTATTTATAAAAGGTGAGTTATTTCCTAACATGCTTTATCTCTGTAATCCCCCCTTCCCCAAAACAACCCATGATAGTCAACAACATAGACTAAAAGGAAAAAGAGAACCGTGTCATTATAGGATGCCCCCCACCAATTACTAGGCCTTTTAAAAATGGCACCCTAATCCTTGAATAATCCTCTTGAGTTTCACAGATTGAGTGAAATAATGAGTTTCTTAACTGTGGCAGTTACAATTCAGAGAAATTTCCTAGTTCTGTGAGAAATTCCCAAGCACTGTGACCTAAGTTGAGATTTAGGACATTTCTATATTTAGCTAAATGGTAGCTTTTGGAAAACTGCTTTTTGGACTTCTTCACCCTCCAACCCCTACTCGTCTTCCAGAACTTATTTAAATGAAATATAAATTCCTTCAAGATTCAGCTCAAGATGTTAGCTAATTCTCCTACAGTGTCTTGCTAGCTTTTCCCTAGCCCCAGGTCTGCCTTAGCGTCCCCTCTGCCGGCCTCCCGTGAACCTTTCTGCGTTTTCACCTAGACTTACTAATATTATACCTCCCTGCACCTAGTCTAGTACCAGCACGCAATTAACTGCTCACCAAAAATTGTTGACAATTGCTCTTAACTGTTGTTCCCAGTCATTTTGGAAGCACTGAGTTATTTTAATCTGTTTTGGTGCCTTCAGAAAGCTTCAGTATGGATTGAGAACCACGTGGTCCCTCTGAGTTAGGAGGCAAGGTGTGTGAAACGGAAATGGCACGGGAAGATGACCAGTTGACTGCGAAGCAATGTGGCGAGCCCTGGGTCATCTAGGTCAGGAGCCCGGGACAAGCAAGCGATTGTTGTGTTGGAGGAGGTTTGCGGAGGAGTCTGGTCTTTGGTTGTATCTGAGAGATAGGATTAGATAGAGGAGGATTTTATTCTATCTTGAATATTGAATCTCTTTGTTGACTTTGCTTTATGAATCATTTTGTAATTTGACAATATGTGATTTTAGTGAAATTATATGTCTGGTAAAAAAAAAAATATCCCTCCTTGAGTTCCCACCGCCTGGCTGCTTGTCTCTCCCCCTGGAGATCGCAAGGCCCATTCAGTCCACCGTCAAGTCTCAAGCACTTACCATAGTGTCTGGCATATGGTAAACGTTTCATAATGTAGCTGGCTGACTGACTTACTCACTCAGGAACCTTGGTTTCCTCATCTGTAAAATTAGTGGATTGGAATATATAATTTCTAAGAACTTTTCCAACTCTAAAATACAGTGAAAATCAATGAAAAAAATCCACATGAATTCCCAGGTCTATATATAAGTACAAAATTAACTTTCTGATGTGACGTTGTATTTACAATCCTTTCCATTTAGTATGAAGCATACTCGTTTAATATGTAAATATCACCATTAGGTGAAAACAGTGATGTTGGCAATAGGAGCTGTGATCTTTAATGGAGGGATTTTTCTTATTGTGACTTAACTATGAAGGGAAATGAAAAGTAAAAGAGCTCTAACAGATTAGGGATTTAGGTAGAAATTTAAGATGGAAGTGATATTTAGGGTTGAAGGAGTTAGAAAAGAATTAGAAAAGTGAGAGCTGGCAGGGGTGCCATAGCTCAGTGGTAGAATGCATGCTTAGCATGCACGAAGTCCCGGGTTCCATCCCCAGTACCTCCATTTAAAAAAAAAAAACAAAAAAAAGAACAATTTAAAAAAGAAAAGAGAGAGCCAACCTTTCTAGATGAAGAATCAGTGATTAGTTTTAGGGTGTAGTTTTGATAGGAATGCAAACTGATTTTAAGAAATATTTTCTGTTTGAGAAAATACTAACCACTTAACTAACTGTTCGTTATATATTAAGCTGTAAAATAGATATTAGAAAAAAGAAGTTTGAAATTTAAACTTTCAGGTCTTTCTCATTTGTGTCTCCTCTGTTAGCACACGAACTAAGAGGCAGTCATTGTTCCTAAGAGCCAAGGAAAGGCTTTAGCCTTCTGAGAGAAGAGCAGTTTACTGTTGTCAGGGAGTCACAGCATAGTGGTTCCAGACACTTGCCATATTTTCAGAGTCTTTTCTTTACAGTCAGTTTTAATTTTGTATTAGAATCTAAGTTCTCTTACAACCTAGAATTTTTTTAGCCCACTGTAGGCAGTAATGCAAATAGCTGATGACTGTTAAGCTGCTTTATTCATGCTGGTCTGTGGAAGAATGTTAATACGTTGTGAGTAGGATAGTGATTTATATTTATATTTAATTTCAAAGGAAAACGTTTATAGAAACTTCCTTTTGAGCCCAAAAAATTTATGAACTACATTTGATATTAAAGTTAGAGTGCCCATGCCTTGGACACTTGCTGTGTGAGTACTTCCCAACGAGTATTTTCCATCCCTTATCTCATTAGCGCTCTCCATAGCCGTGCACGTGTTATCTGTTAGAGGTTGGGCCTCTCCCTTGAAAAGGTGAAGCAACTTACAGATTTGCCCATCTAGGCCTGGTCGTTCCATAGCATCAACTATTTCTATTAAATCTCTTTAAGATCCTAAAGTTTTTTTATTTTTGTCCTACAGCAAGTTTTATTTTTTTGTAGACCGAGCTATATATGAGACTGTATACTGTCTTTATCATAGAGTTTCATTCAGTGTTGTGTACTCACTTGGTGATCAGTAAGTCCTTGTTGAATTAAACTGAGATATTTTAACTTCTTTACCATGTTCCTTAAAAGAAAGGACACCAGTAAGGATGAACTGTCTGCTCTCAAAAGCTTCCTGAGTGATGCAGATATGTGATTCCACTTATCAAACAGTTGGTGAGTTTTGGATTCAACATATACTTATATACTTACTGTTGACCGTTCATGTCCTCAGGTTCCAGCATCCATGGAATGAAAATTTTTGGGAAAAAAAATTTCCCAAAAGCTCCAAAAGCTAAAACTTGAATGTGCTGTGCACCAGCAGGTATTTACATGCATTTACATTGTGTTACAGGTATTAATAAGTAAGGTAGAGATGATGTAAAGTATATGAGAGGATGTGCATAGCTTAAATGCAAATGCTGTTATTTTATGTGAGGGGCGTGAGCATCCTGGGATTTTGGTATCTGAGGGGCTTCTGGAATCAGTCCCCTGAGGATGCTGAGGGAGACTGTGCTCTTATATCATTAAATACATCAAGCTGCGAAGTGGGTGGATCCTCATTTTCAGATATGGAGGTTTAGCCAGCATATCCTGCTGCCCCCCTAACCTCCCAACCCTGAACTGCTGCTGATTTCAGGTCCCTTTATTACCTGGCTTTATTTATTGCAGGTCACATGGTATAGGCACTAAGGGAGAGGAGGTGACATAGACGCCTTTCTTTATCTGAAAACTAATGTTTTAGTTGAACAGATTACATGTTAGTGCTTATACACTGGATTAGAATTTGATAAGGATTTGACCTAGGCTCATGTTGCTCTGCCTCTTTATAGCAGCTGCGAAAACAGCAGCAAATTTCAGTTGACACCCATCTGTTACAACTTTCTTAGAGGAACTGTCCTAGTTGGAGTTTCCCACTTATAGGGATGCTAAGCAATAGGAATGATTTCTCTCATAGTGCCTGATTAAGGTAAAGTGGCCTTTATTATGAAGACATGAAGAATAAGCCAGCTTGCAGGCTAGCAGGTGCGTGATAGAGGGCTTTCCAGCACTGGCAGTGCAGCCTGAGAGGAGGCGGGATGACCTTATGGGTGCCTTCTGCCTCCAGACCTGTGATCAAGAGCTCACAACTAACGCTGTTTAAATGCTGAAAATAATGGCAAGCCCATTGAAAATGAAAACTGAAAAACTCATGGCATTATACAAGATAATTTACACTCACACACATAGATAATTTTTTTCCCAACTATGTACAGGTTGTAATCGTTTTTATCCGGGGGCTGAATTATTTCCCTGGGAGTGAAGTATTTGATTGTATTGTTTTAAGTAGGGGAGATAGTTTTATTTAAAGAAATTTACCTTGTGTCATTTTAGAACCTCTAATATTCTTTAAGACACCTGTTGTATGAATTTTAAGTAAAGTTTATTGATTTTACTAGGATATCTATCTTTAAAGTACAGAATAAGCTTCTGCTTTCAGGAATACAGCCTAGTGTTTCAGATGAGAGCTCACGGATTGCAACATTATTTATCTATTTTTGTAAAGGGCTGTTAATCACTTGGTGCCACCCTGTCTGAGTTGTGTGCTTGTGGATTGTCTACGTGAAATCACTTGATACAGCCTTTCATTTCTGCAAAAATTTTTCTTATATTTTTAGCCCACCACCCTTGAATAAAGCTAAATTATTTAATTGAAATATTTAGAGACCAGAAGCCTTACTTTTAATAAAATCTTGATTGCAGGTGTTGCCCTGCCCTTTTTGGAACAAGGCAGTGTTTAAAAGCAAATGTCAATGTAGTTATGAAATATAATTCATTTATTCTACCTTTGGCCAACACACACACACACAGACAGACACACACACACACTCTCATACACCCTCTCTCTCTTTCTCATTCCCTTTCCTTCTCCCTGTCCCTTTTTACTGTTTCTAAGCCACACAGTCTTTTGCTTAAAAGGATTAGTATGTTCATTTATTTCCATATTGTATTTCTAGATTTGAAGTTTTACTGGATACTTGGTTTTTGATGGGACTGTCATTTAATCCCTCTTGAATTATCCTGCAGGAGTGTTAGCAGGAGTTGTAAACTGGAGTTCTTATGTGAAATGTGAGACTGTGACCTCTTGATCCAGAGGCCAGGAGTGTTGCCAACTGAACCAAACCCTGCTGTTTCCTAAGAATAGAAGTACTCTGCTTAGTGATTGGAGTTCGACTCAGCACTTATGGTGTTCTCCTACAACTGTTCAGAGTCCCAGATACACATGTTGATTTTGTGTGTCTTTTGAGTAGACAAGCAAGTATTTCTTTGTAGGGAGGAGGAGAGGGAAAATGTGAATAATTTCTTCAAAGAGTTTGGGAAGGAGTCCTAGTGTACCAGAATTACCACTGTTACCTGAGGTGTGTGTCTGCTGCAACCCCGCAGAAGTCTTCGAAGGTGGAAAGAAGTGTCCATTTTTGTGTTAAATATAACCAGGTTGAAAAGAAACATGCAATAAATGTGTTATGTAAGTCTTTCATCCTTGGGAAGTTAAGCTCTAGAAATCATAAATTTTGAACTGAGAAGAAAAGAATTGAAGGCAAAGAAAGATTATTAGGAAACATGAAGACATAGGTTCGTCGGTGAGGCATTAAATATTTGTAAAATGTTGACCATATTTTTCAACCTAATATTTTGAATCATTCAAAGCTCAAAACACAGCAAGCCTGACAGATCTTCATTTGGTAGACAAGATGAATAATACTTCATAAGTACAGGATTCTTTTTCTCACATCCAAGCTGCCTTGTATGTATTTCTGCTTTTCCTACTCCCTTGCTTGCTCATCTTGTTCTTTGTGCTTTTCAAAATTTGTGGTGTTTTGATTCCTGAGTATTTTGGAGTCTTTTAGGACAAAAGTGGTTTTGCAAAGCCATGGTCCAAAAGAGAGAGAGAGAGAGAGAGAGAGAGAGAGAGAGAAGAGAAGCCCTTTTGTCTGACCTAGGTAGTTAAGATAGATCACTCAATCAAAATTCAGTTAGGTTGAGTTAGTTGAGTCAGATATGTCAAGGAGTTAGTTTGGTTAGTTAAATTATTTAAGTCACATGTAAGTAATGCACTTGTACAAGCCAGCCAAACCACTGGCCAAGACACTAAGGTTCATAGCCTGGCCCCAGGTCTGCTTTCTAGCCCATTTCTACCTACCAGCCCTTCCCTCCCCCTCTGCCCTTACCCGCCGTGAACTACCAGCCAGTTGCACCGCAGAGACCATACTTGTTCATGCATTTGTAACTTTGCAAGGGCATGTTCCCGCTATGTGGGCTGCTTACCAGACAAGGTCTTCTTCTAATTTTTATTTTATCATTTAAGGCTCAGCTCCATCTCAGATGCCAGCACAAACTTTTTTGTAGCTTGCATTGACAATATTTGAACTTCCCCATCTCAACTTTTGTAGCATTGATTTCACTCATTTTTATTCCTATAGCATTTCTTCAATCCTAATATGCATATTTTTCACATTTTAATCTCTGAATTTAGGGCACTTCTTACAATTCATGAGATGTTAGGTTTGTTGAAATGAAGTATTTCTGTTCTGGTACATGCTTACAGAGAGTAGACATCCCGTGGTCGCCTCCCCTCTGGAGCTTGCACTCTTTGTTGCGGCTGTATCTTTGATTCCTCGTCCAACATGACACCCAATAGTTTATGCTCAAATGTTGTTGCATGAAACTGACATACTTCATTTGGCTTTTAAGATATTTAGGTAAATTTCAAGGGCATGATTTGTTCTAAAATAATATCAACAATAGTAACAATAACGACTATCATCTGTTGTGTGTGTTATGTCCCAGGCACTGGTTTAAGTCCTGTGTGTGGAATAACTCAACAAATTCTCACAACTCTATTATCCTCATCTTATTGAAGAGGAAACTAAGGCACAATTCAACCAAGGCTACATAGCTAGTGGCTGTATCAGCATTCTGACTCTTGTCAATCTGACACCAAAGTCCATGCTCTTAACCACTACTCTATATTACAAAGTCATTGAATATTTAGCAGGCACTATGCTGTGTGCGTCAGCTGCATTTCTCATAGAACCCTCATCACAGGTCCATGAGGACTTATAATGCAGCGTAGTAAAATACTCTTGTCTATTCATCTCTAGATGTAAATTCTAGTCCCTGTTTTGACACTATAAAGAGATAAGCAAGGTTAAATAACTTCCTCCCACTAAGTGGTGTACATGCTCGAGTCTGGGAGTTAATAAAGTGATTGTTCTAGGTCTCTTCTACCTTCTTCAATTACTGAAATAAATTCAGACCTTAAAGTAAATGAAGTAACACTGAGGACCTTCTACATTTAAGGAAGATGGGCATCATTCCTATTTACAGATGAAGAAACTAAAGTTCAAAGAGATTAAATAACTCGACCAATTGATTGATAAGAAATACAGGCAGAGTTCAATTTTAGCATTTATCTCTGCCTCTGAGAATGACTTCTAAACAGGCAGAACCTCTGTAGTATTGTTTTATTTTTGTTTTTAGAGTCTTTTTTTCCCCACCATCCTTTTATTCTACCAAAGAATTATCCTAAAACTCACTCAACAGTTTTTACCCCAAATTCATAACCTTGTATTTGTATTTAATGTTAGCCACATAGTATCTCTGCCAGCCATGCCATCAACTTTAAAAACTGAAAAAGAAATCAGAATGATAGTCATGAAAAAGGAGAGGGAAAATGTTTACTATTTAGGTTTTAGAAATTATTTGAGTGTATTGTGGAATTTTGGTAAAATAAAGCTTTAGAAAAGTCTTTTAAAAGCTTTTAAAGCATTCTTTTCTGCTTCTTGGCCTTTTGGCTAAGATCAAGTGTAAAGCATTCTTTTGAATTTTCTAAGTCTGTACTAACTTTGGCTACTCTTGATTATTTAAAATAATTAACATGGAGTTCACTCTGTATTGGGAAAAAATAATTTTGAATGTTTTTAGTCTATTTTAAACTCGAGCCCATTTCATAACACCTGAAAATACTAGAGCATGCTTAAACTTGGGAAATTTGGTATTCTTAGTTGAGTCATAAGAGAGAGTGTGGCTTTGGTCTCTAAACTGCAAGTAAATGCCCGACTTATCTGTAAATACGTGGTTTCAGGGCTTTCTGGGAGCCTAAGAAGACTGTTGGCTTCAAAGCTGAAGTAAGTGTACCTTTATGCAAGTCTGTGTTTCTGCAAAAGGAAAGTAGGTTTGAATTTAATTTTTCTCTCTGAAAAAATCATGTGTAATAGACAAGAACTGAAAAAACAAGACCTGCGACTAAGACATGGTTTGGCAGAGGTTCACTCAGTTCAGTAAGTCCTGTGTGCTCCCTGTGTGCCATGCACTGGTGATTCTGGATTAGTGTGGCAGGTTTAAGGATCCTGTGAGAGTTTATGATGCCTACTCAGTGCTGGTGTCAATTTTGGAACAGCTGTACAGCATTAGAGCCATTTTAGAGTATCTGCTATTTGGTATGCCTTTTAAAATACTAACCTAACTATTATATGTATAGCACACTGTCTGAAATGTCTTTACTTATCTCCTGCCAGTTTCTGATCATTGGATCAATCCACTTTTACAAACAAAGACATTATATTTTTTTTTATTGCACAGGTAATGTAATGGAGCTGTTTTGGAGTCAGAATTTGAAAGGGCTATAGGATAAAGAAAAAAGAGGCATGGTTTGTATAGGCAGATGGAATAAGATGAGGATGACCTGTGTGCTGGATAAGAAACTGACAGCATGTCTGCAAAGAGGAAAGAAGTTGGTGAGATACAGGGGGAGGGTGGTGTCAAATTAAGTGTTGAGCCAGGGGATGAAGAAAGGAGATGCCCTATTTTATTGTCATAAAGGAAAGGGAGAGACCAGCTGTGAATTGTGTTTAAGAGAAATTGGCTTGTGAGGCAGGGAGTGTAAGTCTTTTCATTAAGATGGATGTGAAATGATTGGCCAAATTGCTGAGTATAGGAGGTAAAAAAAAAAAAAAAGGAAGGGGGGTTATGGAAATTATTTAATATTGCTTTTGTGATCATGGAAAAGTGGGAAGAATTTGGGAAAGATAAATGATTACTTTTGTTTGATGTTATGTAAAATATTAAATTTATTTCTCTCTTAGCTCTTACTCTGTTGAGTCTTGGGACTCTGGGGAGTGGATCTCCCTTAGTCTAAACCCCACGTCACCCCACATGCTGGCTTTGCCCAGAGATGGTGCCCAGGGTCATTCATCGACTAATTGCATAAATGAAAGACTGTACGTTACTGGGGCGTATTTCAACACCAAGACAGCCCTCTAGAGGGACACGAGCCTGACGCTGCATACAGCTTCTCAAGGCTAAACAAACAGGAAAAGCTGTCAGACGTGAGGTGAGAAGATAGGCACAGGACCAGTGCCAGATCCGTGCCAGAGAGAACTCAAATCTCTCCCCAGTACTTAGACCCGACGAGAACACATGCTCGTTTTCTTTACATTGCAGTTCTTTAACTTCTCTGTTACTTGCCGAGAAAGAGATTTCAGGAAGTGTGCTTGCTTCTCTCCACAGAAATTAGGAATGTCGTTCAGTGTCTTTTGTCTGTCAGACAAGAAGTCTCTCTCAGGATGTTTTGATCTTTGACCAGCTGAAGTAATGCCAAGCAGTATTTTGGGAACTTTAAAAAGGATGGCGTAGTGCTCAGTTATCTTGCGTGGCAAATTGTTGAGATAGGAAATCTAGTGACATACAGCTTTAGTTACCAGGTTAAGCCTGAGGTGACCGATGTACTTGGTTATCTAATAGTTTCATCCAACTCTGTTTCTCCCTTTAGGTAACTCTTTTTCCCCTTAAGATGGCATCCTCAAGAGAGTAGGGGGTTCTGTCTTGTAGGATTTATTTTGTAGTTCCCGCAATGCCTGTAGTTGTTCATGGCCTACAGTAATTAAAAAACACCTGTTTACTGGGCTGATACGTGCTTTAATCCTTGAATGTTCTTACACATGCAAATTATTTTGTCCACATTTCCTTGTGAAAATACATAATCTAAACAGCTGTTGTAATTATAGTGTGTGAAATTTCATTTTCTTTATTTTGATAAAATTATCAGACCATTTTCCCAACCTACATAGTCTTTATAGTTTGTTGCTTTTAATGGTTATTGGATTCCATTAAGAGATGTTTACTTGATTTTGATGATTGTGTGGGAGTGTCATAGGACAATGTACAGTCTTTCACCCTGCACAGCTTAATATTGTGCTTGACATGTGTCCAAATCCACTATTTTCAGAGTCAATTAAAATTATGTATCTTGAGGGTATGAAACAAGCCTGAAACCTTTACCTGAAGGGAGCATATCTCAGTGTTGATTGCCCACAAGGTTAGTCTTTCTAGTTTTGTGTCTGCCTTTCTAGTTTTGTTGCTGGAGCTCATAGTTTATAACTGTGCTTCAGTTCATCAAAAATTTCTGGTGCCTTACTTGCTTGCCATTCTTGTTTGTAGCTGTCAAAGCCTACCTCTGCCAATGGTATCAAGTGGATTTGTCAAGTCAGCAGAGACTGCATTGAGATCTTGATTTTCCTTGCATTTTTCCTGGTTTGCAGGTTCGTTGAACTTCTTTGAGGCAATCCTTGGTAGACAGGATCGAAAATGTGGTTCAGTAGTACATGTAGAAGAATTTCACCAGGCTTTAGGCTATAAAGGAAAAAGAAACAGCAAATAGCATGATTAATTTCTTTACCTTAAAATTTTTTTTAAATTTTTTAAAATTGTGGTATATAACATACATACCATAAAATTTACCATTTTTTAATGTACAGTTTAGCGGCATTTAAGTGCATTCACAACACTATGCAACCATCATCAGTGTCCACTTCCAGAATTTGTTGATCATCCCAAGTAGAAACTCGGTACCTACTGTGTTAAACAGCAGCTCTCCATCCCCCAGCTCCTGGTGGGGGTGCAGAGGGACCTTTATTCTGCATTCTGTTTCTGTGGATTTGCCTATTTCAAGTTCTTCGTATAAGTAGAATAGTATAATATTTGTCCCCTTTTCTGATGTGTAGTATGGCTGAATAATATTCTGTTGTATGTGTACACCACATTTTGTTTATCTTTTCATGTGTTGTGGACACTTGGGTTGTTTCCACCTTTTGGCTATTGTGAATAATGCTGCTTATGAACATTGATATATATTTATCCATCTGAGGCCCAGCTTTTAGTTCTTTTGGGTGTATATCTAGAAGTGGAATTGCTGGATCATATGGTAGATTTATGTTTAATGTTTTTTGAGGAACTGCCAAATGATGGCACCATTTTACATTCACATCAGCAATGCACAAGGGTTCCCAATTGCCCCATATCCCTGCCAACACTTGTTTTCTTGGTTTTTTTTTTTTGGTAATAGACATCATAATGGGTTTGAGGTAGTATTTCATTGTGGTTTGGTTTCTATTTCCTTAATGGCTAGTGATGTTGAACATCTTTTCATGTGCTTATTGACCGTTTGAATATTTTCATTGGAGAAATGTCTATTCATGTCCTTCTTTATCTTTTTATTTAAGATAGTGTTCATAGTGAAAAATTTTGAATACTTACTGTTTTCTGTGTGACAGGTGAGGAGTTTAGTGCCTATAAAGATTCTTCAGAAAGTATGTACTCTCATGTCTCAAATGTCTGAATGGACATGTTGTCAGATACCAGCAGCACTTTTCTGTATTTTATATTGCGACAGGCTAGGTTATGCTGGGTAACAAATGATCCAAAAATATTAATGGAAATCTCAGAAGTGTTTTATTTCTTCTTTGCAAAATATTGTGATCTGGTGACTTTCCAGGGTGCTCCCTTCTTAGTGATGATTCAGGCATCCCGTAGGTATCTCTTGCGACTTTACCATTTTGACATGTTGTCCTCATTGTCATTACACAAAGGGAAGAGAAACATGGAAAATTTACACCTGTCATTCTGTGCTTTGGCCTGAAGTGAGACAGAATTATCACAACCTACTGTCAAGAACAAGTTACTAGATTCCTCCTCATTGCAACGGGCATAGGAAATGTTAGAGGAGCATTTGGGGATTTTTTAGATAATCAGTAAATGTTTCTGCCTCATAGAGATAATAGGGATTTATAAGTATTAAGATCATTAGTCTTTTCTAATAATCTCTCCTGCCAGTGGAAACTGAGCCATATCTGTTCTTATTAATATTATAGATGTTCTGTGTATACTCTTTAGAGGTATATAGCCATCCTTATCCTGGTGATTAATATATTCCTAGGTCTATTCTTACGTTTAAAATTCTTCCATTTTAATGTATACATGTATGTATGTGTGTGTATATATATATATACACACACATACACACACACATCCATATCCATTAGTCTATTATTTGTTGCATGATAACATTTTAATATAGCATGTTAGTTATACAGTTAAGAAAAATAGCTTAATTGAGTCAACATTATTGAATGTATAAGGGACTCTTAGGAACTAGAGGTACAAAGTTGAACGGAACATGATCTTTATTCTTAAGTTTAGAGCCGTACTTCTCAACCAGGATTGATTTGTCCCCTCTTTTCCAGGGCGCCTTTGGTAATGTCTGGAGACATATTTGATTTCTGGAATCAGGATAAATCTTTTTCAGCCAGAGCCGTTTAACTGAAATCTACTCTTCCTTTTTTTATTTAAGTGGACAAAAGCCACACTTCTGTGATTTAGCCCATGTTTCCCCCCCTCTTTGTGGAATGGTTTTCCAGCTTCATCAACTAGCTAATTTTATAGATTTTTCATCACTCAGGTCAGAGGTTATCTTTTCTGTGTGTCCTCTGTATCCCTAGGTTAGACCAAGAACCTTTCCACAAATACCGTGAACCTCCCTCTCTATTATTTTTTATTGAAATTTTATCTTAGTGGATCTTCCCCACTAAAAAGAAACTTTTCCAAGTCAGGGACCATGTCTTACTCATTTTGATGTCAGCAATACCTTGCACTTAGTAGGCGGGCAGTAAGTGTTTCAGATGCACTGTAGTCCAGATGATATTGTTTGGCTTGGGTTTAGTTGTTTTGCGGTATGGGGTTGTGGAGAGAAAAGCTGATTGACAGGAGACTTGAATTCTAGTTCTGCCTTTACCACCCACTAGTGTCATGATCTTAGGCAGGTGGTTGAGTAACCATCATGAGTCTCAGTTTTGTCATCTGCAAAGTGAGGGAGAATTGGACTTAACGAGATTAAGAATAGTGCTCAACCTGTAAGCAGTGTATTACAGCCCACTTAACTGGAAGCCAGACCACTGTGTGTGCAAGAGTAAACAGAAGAAGGTGAGGGGAGGATACATAGCTCAAGTGGTAGAGTACATGCTTAGCATACATAAGGTCCTGGGTTCAATCCCCAGTACCTCTATAAATACATACATACATACATACATACCTAGTCCCCCCCCCCCAAAAAAAAAGAGTAACAGAAGAGGCCTTAGTATAACTTCCAGATATTTTCCCCGCAGTTTAAGGTACGGGTTTAGAAACAGTAGTTAATAGTAATTATTTACTATTATAAATAAATTATAAATACAAAGAACTGAGAGTCCAAATGAAGAAGTCCTTGCACTTATCTATGAAGGATCTTTTAGGGGACACTTTATTTTTTATTGATGACTGGGGGAAGTGAAGCATTATCCTCAATCTAGTTCACATTTAGTCTTCAGTAAGCACCTGGCTAATGAAGAACTTCAAGATGATGACAAAATGGCTTTGTTGTGAATTGTTTTTCATCTTCTGAGTCATAGCATCAAAGCAATTGTAGATGCTTCTACCAGTAACCTTGATGTTAGCAGTTGTTGGACAGGTAAGGCAGTGTCAGTGCACCTTTCACTCTGGCCTCCCTAGACCAAGCTCCACAATTTAAGAGATCGGTCTGGGTGTTGCCAGAGGAAGCCATGCTGCTCTTTGAGTCAAAATCTGTGTTATGGTCCCATGGCAAGCATTGAGTTAAAAGACTGTCCATTTCCTCATCTATAAAACTAAACAATTGGTCAGATGGTCCTCAGATTTCCTTCTCGTTCTATAAGTGTACTGTTCTGTGTAAATTTGCCCTTTGATTTCAGCAATTCTTTTATTTGTATTGACTTAATCACCAATTTAGTGATTCAAAAGATTTAGGAACATGACTGAATGATCTGAATATAAATTAGGGTTTGCTTCAATTAGGAGAAATATTGTGCTGTCTTTGAGTAATTAAAAGGAAACTTTAACAGCCTATCTTGGACTATATAAATGCATATTCTTGTTTTTCTTCCCAATCAGCTTGAGTTTATTTTATTTTATTTTTTTTTAATATTTTATATGTATATTTTTATTGAAGTACAGTCAGTTTACAATGTTGTGTCAATTTCTGGTGTACAGCGTAACCCTTCAGTCATAAAGAAACATACATATATTTGTTTTCATATTCTCTTTCACCATAAGTTACTACAAGATACTGAATATAGTTCCCTGTGCAAGTATAAACTTGTTGTTTATCAGTTTTTTATGTATTAGTTACTATCTACAAATCTTGAACTCCCAATTTATCCCCTCCCAACCCCTTCCCCTCCTGGTAACCAAAGGTTTGTTTCTGTGTCTGACTGTTTCTGTGTTTGTAAATGAGTTCATTTGTCTTTTTTTTTTTTTAAGGTTCCACATACAAGTGATATCATATGGTATTTTTCGTTCTCTTTCTGGCTTACTTCGCTTAGAATGGCATTCTCCATTCTCCAGGTCCATCCATATTGCTGCAAATGGCATTATTTTATTCTTTTTTTTATGGCTGAGTAGTATTCCATTGTGTAAATATACCACAACTTCTTTATCCAGTCATCTGTTGATGGACATTTAGGTGGTTTCCATGTCTTGGCTATTGTAAATAGTGCTGCTATGAACATTGCAGTGCATGTGTCTTTTTTTTTTAATTTATTTAATTGAAGTATTGTCAATTACAATGTGTCAATCTCTGGTGTAATGCATAATATCCCACTCATGCATATACATACTTATATTCATTTTCATATTTTTTCCATTAAAGGTTATTACAGGATATGAAACATAGTTCCCTGTGCTATGCAAAAGAAAATTTTTTTAAAATCTATTTTTATATATAGTGGTTAGCATTTGTAAATCTCAAACTCCCAAATTTATCCCCTGCCACCCCATTTCCCTGGTAACCATAAGATTATTTACTAAGTCTGCAATTACTGAGCATTTTTTCATGTGCCTATTAGCCATTTGTATGTCTTCATTGGAGAATTGCTTGTTTAGGTCTTCTGCCCATTTTTGGATTGGTTTGTTTGTTTTTTTCTTATTAAGTCATATGAGCTATTTATATATTCTGGAGATTAAGCCCTTGTCAGTCTTATCTTTTGCAAATATTTTCTCCCATTCCATAGGTTGTCTTTTTGTTTTGCTTATGGTTTCCTTTGCTGTGCAAAAGCTTGTAAGTTTAATTAGGTCCCATTTGTTTATTTTTTAATTTTGTTTCTGTTGCTTGGGTTAATTGCCCTAGGAGAACATTGCTAAGATTTATGTCAGATAATGTTTTGCCTATGTTTTCTTCTAAGAGGTTTATAGTGTCTTGTCTTATGTTTAAGTCTTTAAGCCATTTTGAGTTTATTTTTGTTTGTGGTGTGAGGGGGTATTCTAACTTCATTGATTTACATGCAACTGTCCAGTTTTTCCAACACCATTTACAGAGACTGTCTTTACTCCATTGTATGTTCTTGCCTCTTTTGTCACAGTTTAATTGACCAGATGTCTGCAGGTTTATTTCTGGGCTCTCTGTTCTGTTCCATTCATCTATATGTCAGTTTTTGTAGCCGTACCATGCTGTTTTGATTACTGTAGCTGTGTATTCCTCCAGCTTCATTCTTTTTCTTCAGTAGTACTTTTGGAAATTCTGACTCTTTTGTGATTCCATGTACATTTGAGGATTATTTGTTCTAATTCTGTGAAAATGTCCTGGGCAATTTGATAGGGATTGCATTGAATCTGTAGATTGCTTTGGGTAGTATGGCCATTTTAACAATATTGATTCTTCCAATTCAAGAGCACGGGATATCTTTCCATTTCTTTTAAGTCATCTTTAATTTCCTTAGTTAATGTCTTGTAGTTCTCTGCAGATCTTTCACTTCCTTGGTCAGATTTATTCCTAAGTATTTTATTTTTGGGGGTGTAATTTTAAAAGGGATTGTTTCTTTACTTTCCTTTTCCGATATTTCATTGTTAGTGTAAAGAAATACCACTGATTTCTCTGTTAATCTTGTAACCTGATACCTTGCCAAATTCTTTTATTAGCTCTAGTGGTTTTTGTGTGAAGCCTTTAGGGTTTTCTATGTATAGTATCATGTCCTTCTCATATAATGGCAGTTTTACTTCTTCTCTTCCAGTTTGGATCCTTTTTATTTCTTTTTCTTGTCTAATTGTTATGGCGAGGACTTCCAATAATACATTGAGTAGAAGTGGTGAGAGTGGGCATCCTTGTCTTGTTCCAGATTTTAGGGGTAAGGCTTGCAGCTTTTCACTGTTGAGTGTTATGCCGGCTGTAGGTTTATCCTAAATAGCTTTTATTATGTTGAGATATGTTCCCTCTAAACCCACTTTGGTGAGAGTTTTTACCATAAAATGGATATTGAATTTTATCAAATGCTTTTTCTGCATCTATTGAGAGGATCATGTGGTTTTTGTCCTTTCTCTTGTTGATGTGGTGTACCACATTGATTGACTTGCATATGTTGAACCATCCTTGTGTCCCTGGGATGAATCCAACTTGATCAGGGTGTATGATCTTTTTTATGTGTTGTTGGATTCTGTTTGCTAATATTTTGTTGAGGATTTCTGCATCTATGTTCATCAACAATACTGGCCTATAGCTTTCTTTTTGGAGTTTGTTATTCTGTGCCTTGACATAGTGTACAAAGAAAGGAAAATAAATGTTTTGTTAATGAACAATAGGGAAATAATTATAAACATTTTTGTTTATAATCTTGTTGTTGAGATAAACATACCAAACAAGCATCCTGTAGTAGATGTAGACTCCCTCAAACTATGAAGCATTTCTGTTCATCTTTGTTTCCCCTGCACCTCGTAACATGCTTATTGTTAGGAAATTGAATGTTTAAATGATTGGATGGTAAGTAGCACACGGTAACTACTATTAACAGTTTTAGAGGAAAAAAGGTCATTAAGAGCTGAAGTAAATAAGAAGGTTTCATGAGACAGAGCAGACCTAAACAGGTTATTGAAAGAACAAAAAGATTTGGGATTTTCTTCCCCGGTTTTATTGAGATAATAATTGACAATGAAGCACTGTTTAAGTTTAAGGTGTAAGTGTAATGATTTGACTTACATATATAGCATAATACTTACCATAAAAAGATTACTTAATGTCCATCGTTTTATATAGATGTAGAATAAAAAGAAAAAGAAGAAAATTTTTTTTCCTTGTGGGGAGAACTCAGTGTTAACTGTAGTCATTATGTTGTACGTTACAGCCTTATACTTATTTATCTTGTAACTGGAATTTTGTACCTTTTGACCACCTTCATCTAATTCCCCCTACTCCCACCCCCCACCTCTGGTAACCACAAGTGTGATGTCATCTGTGAGTCTGGGTTTTTTCCCCTTCAGATTCCACATGTAGGTGAGATCATGCAATATTTGTCTTTCCCCATCTGACTTATTTCACTTAGCACTGTGCTTTTAAGTTTCATCTGTGTTGTCCCAAATGGCAGAATTTCCTTGGTTTTTATGGCTGAATGCTGTTCCATTGTGTTTGTGTGTGTACCACAGCTTCCTTATCTGTTTACCCATCGTTGGGTGCCTAGGTTGTTTCCATGTTTTGGTTATTGTAAATAATGCTGCTGTGAATATGGGAGTGCATGTATCTTTTTGAGTTTTGTGTTTTGGTTTTTTTTGGATAAATACCCAGAAGTGGAATTGCTGGATCACATGGTATTTCTGTTTTTAATTTTTTGAGGAATCTTCATACTGTTTTCCATAGTGGCTATACTTTACAGTCCCACCACCAACAGTTAACAAGGGTTCACTTTTTTCCACATCCTCGCCAGTGTTTATCTCTTGTCATTTTGGGGCTAGCCATTCTCACTGGCATGAGGTGGTAATTCATGGTTTTGATTTACATTTCCCTAGTGTTTAGTGATGCTGAGCATCTTTTCACGTACCTCTTTTCCATTTGTATCTTCTTTGGACAAATGTCTGTTCAGGTCATTTGCCCATTTTAAATTGGATTGTGTAGGGATTTTTTTTTGCTATTGAGTTGTATGTATATTTTGGATATTAACCCCTTATCAGAAAGATGGTTTGCAAATATTTTTTCCCACTCTGTAGGTATCTTTTCATTTTGTTCATTGTTTCTTTTGCTGTGCAGATTTAGGATCTCTTATGCTGCCTAATGTTGATGGTTTTCACAAGGCTTTTTTCACCAGGTTTTGGAGATTGCTTTGAGCTAGCAGGTTTTTTGTTTATCCTTCCTCACCTTCTGGAACCATATGTTGCTTATTTAGATATCTTTGATTGTAGAAGAAAAAGTCTGTTTTATCTTTTGTTTGCCGTTTTCCTCATCTGTAACAGAAGTGTGTTGGATTAAGTAGTTCTGAGATCTTGAGGAGCTCTTCTAAACAAATACTGGGTCTTATACCCGATGCCACGTGGCTGATCATATATAAACTCTTGATAAAAGCATGTTTCCACTTTAATTTATGCATCTGAAATGATTCCTGTAGTAGAATGAGAGCTTAGCCTAATCCTAATAAAACTAAACTCTCAGACCCTTAGATATAGTCTCTGCCTTATTATTTGTTATGGTGATATAGTACTTTTTTTTTTTTTTCCTATTGCCTCACACTTCCATAAAGCTTCATAAGGCTACAGGATTCCATGGATGTCCTCTTGTTTTTTAAAACGTTTGTGAATACCTATTCTGTATGGAGAGTCCTGAGCTTTAATGAGCATGCAGTCTAAAGGGGGTTGAAGAACATGTATGCATAATAACCCTCTGATCAATACAGTAGTAGCTCTGTAAAAAAATTTCCATGAAGACAGGAGGGGCGGTTAGATCTGTTAGGGGCTGAGTGGAGGTGGGGAGAGCTCAGGGAAGCCTTCCTAGCAGTGGACATTTGAGCCAATTCAAAGGCTTTTGACTGGAGAAGAGGGGTGGGGGAGAAAAAGTTATTACTAAACACCCAGACACTATATGAGCAAAGGCGTGGAGGCATGAAATTGTGATTGATGGCTGAAATTTTCCTTTAGGTGTGAAGTGTTTTTCATATTTTGAGAACTTTAGAATTTTCCTTTCCATTTGTGAATTTAATCATATCTCCACTTGGACTTCATCTTTATAGAGTGAAGCATTCCAGATAGGTCTATTCTGTTCCATCCCTTAAGCCATTTTAATAGTTTGTCTTTGTCCAGCAGCTCCATTTTGTCAGTCTTGAGCAATAGTGACAAAAACTTTCCACAATTTCACAAATATAAGTGACTCATGGTAGGCAAACGTTATAGCCCACTCCATCACCTAACTGCTCCTCCTTCCCAAAGTTGCAGTGGACAAAATGTTTGATGCAAACTCTTGTAGAGAGTGATTTTTGTTGTTGTTTTAGGATACAAAGAAATAATCTTTATTTTATAATTCAGTTATTTCAATCTTCTTACCTTAATCCTGTAGTATGTTCTGATACTGTATTAAAGAATCTACATGTACATTAGAAGTGAATTAGAAGTTTAACAGAGTAAGTCCAATAAATAACCAAATTAAGTTCCTGCTTTAGGGAACCTTTCTCAGCTATTAATCATTTTACTTATTGGAAGGGAATTTTAAAGAGCATTTCAGTGAAACTCCCAACCTCTAGTAAGTAGCCTCTTCATTAATTTTTAGATTCCTTTTTCCTAGGGCTTGAATTTGTTCTCAGTGAACCAGTGTTTGGCACTTTAATCATTGTAGAGGAGGTACATAGGAGCTCTCAAAAAAAAAAAAAAAACAACAACTCCTAAAAACTGGAAACGCATGAAAGTACTTTTTGGGCAATGTTTCACGTAAATTTCAGGATCCGGTCTGCTAGTATGGCTCAGAGATTCAGGCAGTCCCTAAGTGATCGTGTTACTTAGTGTTTACAGTACAACTTTTTTGTTAATTTCCTTTTAATGACCATGACTGTAACATTTTCTATTGATATCCATAAAAATCCCCTTCAAGAAGGTGTTAATATATTTCATAGTGTAAGTGAATTTCATAGTCATTTAACTTGAAAGTTTCAAAGAAAACTATTCTCACTGACAGGATCACATTTCAGTTGCATCTTAGAGAACCAAGTTGAATCCTGCTTTTCAGCCTGAACAAATGTTCTGATTCTGGTGAACTGGGCGATTTACAAAGTGATTTTTCTCTTCTTTTTAATGAACATATTAAGCCCAGAGGAGACGGGAAGGAGGCATTTATAATTTAGTGTTGATAGACTACTGAGAAGTCTGTGTAAGCCAGTTCTCCCTAATAAGGTAAGCCTGGTTTGGATGGCTGTCTAGCATTCATTTTCTTTAATTAAAAAAAAAAAATCAGCAGCAAAGAATGACCATACATAGAGCACTTGATAGAAGAAAGGTGGGTGACTACTTGGCCATGAGTGAAAGAATTCTACTTCCCCTTTGTCACATTTAAAATACACAGGCCTGTCAAACCACCTTATTAGCATCTGTAATAGTCCTACATGTAAAATTTATTCTTTTATTTGTTTTTTGTCTTTTCTTTTTTAATGGAGGTACTGGGGATCGAACCCAGGACCTCGTGCACACTAAGCACGCCCTCTACCACTGGGCTGTACCCTCCCCCTAATTTATTTATTATCAGTAGTTACCAATGACCTTGATTTAGCTGAGTGATTCTATCACTCCAAGATAATTTTTTCCAAGTGTTGCCATTAGATTTTAATTTATTTATTTTGAAAATGCTAATATGGATAAAATGCTTGGTTTCATACAGTAGGTGTTTGAAAAATCAATTGTTTTTATTTAACGGAGGCCTGTCGTATATCACAGCTGCTGAAAGTGAGGTCCAGAAAAGTCAGATGACTTGACTGAGGTTAGGTGCCTTAGTCCTCAAGCTAAGTAAATAAATACATTGCCTTTCTACCAGTGTTCTGCTTTCTCCTGAGAATCCCCCTGTGGAACCCCTGAAGGCATTCCTAAAATTTCAAAGCTATCCAAGCAACTAGCATCCCCTAAAGTGATATCTAACTACTAAATAATGAAATGATCAAATAAAATGTTTCATAGAACATTTAATGAAATGCAGTTAAGGCTAAGGAAGACTCTGTGCTTACTGTTCACTTGTATAGAAGCCATCTCTCGTTGCTTGCTGTGCTTTGTATCCATTCTGAAAATGCACTGTAGCGTATATAAAAGTTGTTTTGAATTTTGGGGTTCCTCAAATTATTTTTGCTAATTTTGGTAAGAATCCTTTTAGATGATTGAAGACATCTTACAGTAGTATCAAACTATTGTTTAAAGCAAGTTGTGATTAAAAGATATAAGTTTATTTAACTGATTGTATTATCTCCATCAAAATGGTGGTGGTAGGAGGTGCCAGCAGTTAATGTTAAAAGTTCCATACACGTTTTGTTTTGGTAAGGCCATCTGCCTCCTGTGCTTAGAGGTGTTTGTGATGGATTTTCTTCCTGGTGATTTAGCATTTGGGAAACGTTTTGTAGGATGTTAAACTTGTCCTATATTCATATTTTGGGTGGCTGAAGCCCTGTTGTGTTGATAACAGTTGAAAACTTGAATGTAACCATAAATATGCAATGAATATGGTTCCAGGTTTATAACTTAATGTGATTTCCTCACAGTAGACACATGAGCCAACAGACTGAACATATCCTTATTTGGAAGCCAACTGGTGTCTGAAGAGACACAGAAGGCTGATTATAGCTTTGTTTGACTGCCTAAACCTGTCTCCCTTGGTCCCTGCTTGAGGGCCTCAGGCCTAAGTCATGTCATGGCAAATGAGGTCAGAGTTGGTACTCAACACATTTGTTTCCTTACCTTCACAGGGTTTTTGTTTTTCGTTTTTTCCTGCTCCTAGACTGACAGTTATAAAGTGAAAGGACAGTACTACCAAGGTCTTTAACTGTGTGTAAGAAAGGTCACTTCTTTTTGACATCTGACCTGTAGTAGTTTCATTTAAAACAGTCTTTGCTGAGGAAAATCACCTTGATTATAATGTGAAATGTGAGAAACTCATCAGCCACCTTTAGAAGAGATTATATTCCTTATCTGGCTCTTCTGGGTAAATAAATGTCCTATTATTGTATGGAAGGATCTCAGACTATGAAAGAATACGTAAAAATGTTAGATAAATTATTCTTCAACTTGTGCTTAACATACTGAGGAGCTGGTAAGTCTTCTAGGTAGTTGTGGTGCAACTGGTTTAAGAACTTATAGATCTTTCTGATGAAATATTTCTCAGATTTCTTAACATTTTAAAAGTACTTTTAAGTTTCATAATAGTTAAAAAATTTTCTTGGTCATAGCCCTGCCATTCAGCCATTTCTTTTTTCTTTCTTTTTTAAGGTGACTCTTATGAAAGGTTCTAGATAGACCTTATAATTGAGAATTCAGAGACTTGAATTCTGGTCTTTGTTCTATTAACAAAAGCAGCTGTGAGCCTTGATTCATACTGTGATGACATCTGTCATTTTCTATAACATGAAATAAGGACAAACACTTTTTTTTGGAAACTTTTGCGGAGAATGTTCTCAGTCATTGTGGAAAGAATGTCACCGCATGTAACTGCAGATAAAAGCCATCTGGGATCAAGATTGAAAGAGTGTTTCATTCAGGACGCCTCCACTAGAGCTTTGGCATTACCCTCGTAACTGCTCCGTCCCACCCCTTCCTTAGGGAATAGCCATTTCCAAGGGGAGATGTATATAAGTATGTCATTCTTATGTAGCAACGTGGTTAAGTTGTGTTTAAATTGATTTCATACTTGTGAGCCAATATTAATTTTATTCAACCTAAGGCTATAGAGTTAGGTTGTAGTGTGGTCATACAGTTTGTAGAGTGCAGTATAACCAGTTGTCATGTTTGCTTTTATGTGTTTCTGCCCACACTTTTCATAGTTTTAAGCCATTTTTAATAGGCTTTAGCGATAGTCCAGCTATTTAAATTTCAATTTAAGATACTGATCTCCAGTAATATAAAAACTATGTTGTCACTGAGGCAAATTATGTAAGTCTTCTTATCCTTATCGAGAAATTATAGTATGTGCCTATCTGAACTTTTGAGGGTTCTAAAAATAGTTCTTGGTAGACCTGTGCAAATATAAAAAGCATATGGTTGTGGCTTAGGAACTGTAGCTCATAGAAGGATTAGATTGAACAATGTATCATTGTTCCTAGGGTCAATTAAGCGTGTAGGTTTAGCTAGCTTGGGAACAGCCTCTAGCATGTGACTCTATAAATAACACTTGCACGACAAACATGGGCTTGATAAGTGAGCAATAAATCTGGGCTGACTGCCCACTCTTCTGAATTTTAGAACCAATCCTGCCATCGTAGTATTTACAGCAGTAACAGAAGTTTTAAAAATTAAAACATTTTTCACATCTATTTTGTGTTAATCCTGGTTGTCCAGTTTTATTTTTATTTTTGTTGTTTCCTAAAATAGAACTTTTCTTGATTAAAAAGAATCCTTTAGTTTGATTACTTAGCCTTTCATTAGATACTTAGGTTTTGTGGTTTTACATATACTGATGTATTTTCTCAATTTCTTAGGAATGGTGGTGATTTAGTTGCCCAGATGTCTGTAAGCTTTTGCAGAGCATACTTCTATCATTTCATCTTTGTTTATCTTTGTCGGGCAGAAGTAGGAACTTACAACAGTGCCCATAATGTAGTTGAACCACAAGCCAATGCAACAAAAAATAAGTTCACAGAGATGCATTTTATCAAAGGACCTATCTAAGCAGGTCACTGTTACCAAAAATAATTTTTTTTTAATTTTGGTTTTCCCCTATTACAACACAATGAAGAAGGTCTGAAAGGTGTGCTAGGAGATTAAACACTTACCAGATGTAATTTTTACAGTTTCTGTTCATTTAGTTTGCAGATTATGTTGTTATATCCTTATGACCAGTTTGTACCATCTCTTGTCAGAGAACCTTGGCAGAATTGGAAAGGACCAGTGGTTAGGTAACTGCACAGGTACAGACAGTTTAGGATTATGCTGGGATTTTGTGAAAAGTAGGTTTTACGTTTTAGAAGAAAAATATTTTCAAGAGTGGATTGTTAAAAGTGGATAAACCATACAGACGGTATGGTTAGGCTTAGGTTTATGACATCTTCTAAAATTTTACTGGTACCAGTTCTAGATTTTAACCAAGATTGCAGCATTTTACAAATTGAAAGGGAGTTTGAGAGGACACTCAACTCCTCCTTTTCTAACATCTCCCCCCACCCTGCCCCTGGAAAAACCAGAGTCTATTAAAAACCACCTTTGTGTTCTCATGGTTCCCTGAGTGTAACTGCATCATTGCACTTAATGCCTATATTGAAATATTGGTGTTTCTCACTACTTCAAATCCTAGGGGCAGGATTTTGTCCTTATTCTCAAAATCCAGCTAATTTATTTATTACTTTCAAATGTGCCATGCCCTACATGTCAGTTGACCGCACTTAGGATTTAGACCACAGTATTACTTGGTAGTTAAAGAATAACCCAATAGAATAAGTTTTCAATTCATCAGGTTGGGTTACTGAGCACTTACTTCTAAAGCGCTGTGTTCATGTATGAAATGTAGAAAGGGAGGGAGAGTAAGATCGTTCACCTTCCAGAAATTCATGATCTAATGACAAAGACATTTTTAGATTTGTGCTATAAAAATACTCTGTTTATAGTTTATGGTCTCTTAATTCAGTGGTTCTTATCCCTGTCAATCCCACCAGCCTCTTTTTGTAGGAAATATATTGGAAAGTGTTCATTATACTAAAATGAAATTCGTATGTAGCATAATTTAACTATATATATAATTTTTTTAAAAATCAACATTATATCAGAATTATGCAACATAGAGAAGAAATAATTTATTATAAGATAGCATGTATATTAATATATAAATGCTTGGGCATCGCTATATTGGAAGCTATAATAAAGTAGTCGAGTGCCTGCAGTCTATACCTATGTCATGCCATGAACATGACGGTTTTGAATAAAGACCACGAGTTGGTAACTAGAACGCCAACGGAGCATTGCTCTCGATAATGTGATTATCCTAAGAGGACAGCAGATTTCCGAACAAAACCTGAGTATAATTGATTACCTTCCAGAAGAAACTTGGTATTTAATTAAAATTGTGCAAAACAGACTTTGTCTATGTGTGAAGTGGAGTTTTATGTAAAATGTGGCTTTTTACCTACATGAATGTCTGGCATGGCATTCAGAAGCTGTGGAAGACCGTCTGAGGTACTGCAGGAAATCTAGTATCCACTGCCCTCTCCCCGTTAAATGCTTGTAGGACTGCAATGACCAGAAATGCCATCCCGCCAGTTTTTAAATTGAGAACCATTTCTCTAAATAAAAATGTACCCGTTCAGTACCAAATCAGTTTTTGAAAGGCTGCAGAGCTTTTTGTTTTGTTTTGTTTTTAATTAAGAATAGTCAGGAAGGAGTGAACTATTACCGGGGTAGCCAGTGATATAATACAGAGAGAATGCTGTTTGCTTATGATGTAAGTTATACAGTTACTGTGATAATGATCAGTGGCTGATGGATTTCAGTGTACCCTTTAACTTTGAATTCAGAGTTAATTAAACTTTGAATTTTTACTGCAGGTTATTGATTTCACTTTAAGTCTGATCTCTAAACCACGTACTTCGTATACACAAAATATTTACCCTCCAGGTATTAGTCATCCTTAAAACACAGCGTAGGTGATCGGGTCTCAAAGTAGTGTCTATGGCAGTGTTCCTCTAACTTTAACGTGCTTACAGGTTTCCTGCGGATCTTGTTGAGCTGCAGATTCTTAATCAGTGGGCTGGGTGGAGCCCGAGGTCCTGCATTGCTAACAAGCTCCTTCCCAGTTGGTGTCAGTTCTGCTGGCTTGAGGCCCACGCTCTTGAGGTGTGGGGATATAAAGGAATTCTTTGCTACCCATTCCGTGATAAAGTGTCTAAACTTTGTCAGTATCAGTGTTACTCTCTAAAATTATTTTACTAAAATTTATTTTAGCTTAGTTCTCTAATACTTTCACTAATGAGCAGCATGAAGTTAATCCTAGATTTTGTGGATGGAGATAAGAAAGTCTTCAGTATTTTTCTGTCGCTATAAAACCCATTTCCCATTACGTTGCTTAGTATCCTGTAAGTACAGGTTACGGATTTAGGATTTGATAGATAAAACATACAGCCAAGAACCTGAAGAGCACCTTAGAATTTGTTGTGATGGATTTTGGCTGGTTCATGAGAACTGTTGTTTCTTTGCCTTGGTTTGGATTGATAGAGTTGACCATCTTATAGCTTAAGTAAGAAATATTTGTATGAAGTTGTTTTCAACAATGAATATTTTAAGACATTGGTTATATGAATGAGACTATTCTTTTACCCTCAAATTATTTTGATGCTCTTCCGCTAGGAGCCAGTTCATCTGTATGTGCATGTTTCCTTTTCTAGTTCATTCTTATTCTAAGCTGATAGCCCTGTGCAAGTTGAGCTAATGATCCAGAAACATTCTGTTTCCTGACCTGAAATCTGTAATGTCTACCAACTGCATCTCCTCATCACCTATAGGGGGAAACCAAACTCTTTTTCATATCTCTTAAAGCCTCAGATTTGTCATTCTCACTTAACTCATCTTATTCTCAAACATTGTCTTGACTTAGCCTGTCCACCATGAAATTTTTCCTGTTTTAAATACTATTGAACTAGCACAGGAATCAAGTGAAGAAAAATATTTGTGTACCAAGAGCCACAATACTAGTTGCTTTTATATATGCTATTGAATTTAATCCTTGAAACCCTGGGAAGTAAGTAAATACGTCCATCCTATTTTAATGAAGATGAAACAGTTGGGTAAAATGGCCTGCCTGTACAACCCAGTTTATCCTTGGCAAATTTGAGACTGGGATCTATAAAAGGAGGGATCCGGGTCTTCAAAAGACTAGATAGAAATTAGGTGTTTTGTGGGCCAGTTGGGGAGAAGATTACCTGAAGAAGAATGGTAGTCTCAAGAAATGTAACAGATGTTTCAAAAGAATCAGATACTCATATTAAGCTTATACAGCTGTTGATTATATAGTGTTGATTTGCATTTGATTTGCATAAAGGATTTTTTTTGAAGTGACACATTAAGCCATTTCTCCGTGACCCACTTCCAAAATGGGCTCACTGCTTTCTTAAAACATTTGTTTATGTGCAATTGTGACAATATCTGTTAAAGTAAATAGTAGAGAGTTACATTTGGCAGAGTCTAAGGGATGATTTAACAGGAGTCTTTGAAATTGGAGGAAAGGAGGTGGTGATGTAGAGGTTAATCTTAAGAAATCTAAACAGCACCCAGAATGCTCTCACAGTGTAAGAGGAGATTTGGTGTAGTAGAAAGAGTGCAGATTTTGCATCAGTTCGTTCTGAGTTTAAATCTCATTTCTGCTGCATGCTGGTCGGCTGCCCTTGGGCATATCATTTAATCTTAATAAATTATAGGAAGTGATTATTTTGTTCAGCTTTTGTGAGAGAGGCTTATGAAACAGTGGCACATTACCATCTTCCCTGTTGAACACTGGTCCTGGGGCCATGAGATCTTTGGGTCTCCCCACTGTAGCTTCAGGTGGCATTTCATGTTCTTATGGTTTTCCCAGTAACTTGTAGATGTGACAATAATATTGTTATTCTTTATAAGATCAAAATGCCTTATGTTCACTGCCCTCGTTTGAGTTTCATAAGGTTTACACATCTCACAGGAGGTCATAAAGCTCTTCAGATACCCTTGTATACCGTAGTCTCAACTTCAGTGGGATTATGCAAAACTTCAGTTTGCTGATGAGTCACTGTTGGATTTCTGCCCCCTTTTAGGTTCTGTATGCATTTTGTTAAGTCATCCAATATGGAAGACCAAATTCTGCAGTATAACATGACAGAGACAAAAGCCAACAGGAGAGGTGGCTCTGTGTACACAGGAGGGACTGCTGCAGGACGTGGACCTTGGTCAGAGAACAGCTGTTTATGTTCCATCCGTCTAAACTTTGACAAGCTCATTGTTTCCCAGCCTTCGCAGCTTTAGAGTAAGATCATAGGGTTTATCTTGGTCATAAATCCAGTCATCTTTTTTTTTCCCCAAAGTAACAGCAAAGAATAATTGATTTACATGTGCTGAAGGGGCTGGAGAATTTCACACTTGTTTTTCTGTAGTAAGTTCAGCAGCTAGGCTCTTCTTGGGAACAAGATAAATTATGAATTATTTTCTGTGTTATATGTAACCACTCGTATTTTTAACTCTGAAAATACTGTTTAATGAATTTTCCTTAATTTTATCTACTTGATTTGTGTATTTGATTGTATTATTTATAATTTGACGTTTTTTAGACTCTGTAGTTTGAATGAAAATTCTTTTCAACCCTCTCTCAGATGAGCATTTATGTGAACTCCTAATCATCCCATTCTTTGATAATACACACTTCTTTAATATTCAGTTTACATGTTTATTAGCCTTACTACGTACCAGGCACTCTCCCACATGCACCTCCCTCAAGAAGCTTATATTCTAATAGTAATAGAAATTCTTTTCTAATGTTCTAGCACTTTTATTGAATCTTTAATACCATGCCTTTTTGTTCTCCTCCCTTTTTAGTATTTATGCAGTGTTTTTGTTATTCAGTGTATATTACAGAGAATTTACATTTTTGAGTATTATCCTTTTCATATATATATGTCTAGTACAGAAATTGTTTTCAGAATTTCTGGGTGCCAGATGCAGTCCTGTTGTATCCTGGATGTGTGACCTTGTGCAAGTTCCTCAGCTTTCTGTTTACATAGTGGGGGTACTAATAATGCCAGCCTCATTAATCCTGTTAAGGTTGTATCTCTTGATGAGAGAGTAGAAGTCACTGCACCAGAACGTGCTCAACTTGCACCGACTAGTGAAATTATTGCTTCTGCCCATCCATCTTTCTCTCCTCCTGTTGCACTGGAAGCGATGTCTGCATCTGTTCCTTCTCACCCTCTAATGGGTGACTAGAACTCTCCAATGACCTCTTAGGACATCTTCAGCTACACTTGCTTCCAGTCACATTTAAACACTTGAGTCTTTTCCTCCTGAAAAAATAAAAATTCCTATCCGTCCATTTTTGTTTTCGTTTTCCTCCCTGTGCACAGCTGAACTTGTCTGCTACTTGCTTCCTGTCCACCCTCATCACGCCGCTGAAGCTGCTTCTGCCGGTGTACCAGTAATCTTGCTGCTGTTCCTAGTAGGTCTATGACCATTACTGCAATTACATTTTTGGAAAAGAAGGTAGATGTTGATCAAGTCAGTAAGGCTACAAGGACTTTGGGAGAGAGAGTTGGATGTTCTTAAGGCAAAAAGAAAAAAGCTTTCTTTGCATTAATTCATTGACAGATATTTATCAGGCATTCTTTTTTTTTAATTGAAATATAATTGATTTACAATGTTGTGTTAGTTTCTGGTTACAGCAGAGTGATTCAGATATGTGTATCTGTGTGTTTTCAGACTCTTCCATTATAGGTTATTTCCATTATAGGTTATATAAGTTGCATATAGTTCCCTGTGCTATACAGTAGGACCTTGTTTATTTTGTATATAGTAGTTTGTATCTGCTAATCCCAGACTCCTAATTTATCCTCCCCTTCTTCCCCTTTGATAACCATGTTTGTTTTCTATATCTGTGAGTCTTTTTCTGTTTTGTAAATAGATTCATTTGTTTTTTCTTTTTTTTAGATTCCACATATAAGTGATATTAAATGATATTTGTCTTTCTCTGTCTAACTTCACTTAGTATGATAATCTCTAGGTCCATCCATATTGCTGCAAATGGCATTATTCTTTTTGTGGCTGAGTAATATTCCATGGTGTGTGTGTGTGTGTGTGTGTGTGTGTGTGTGTGTGTGTGTGTGAACGAACACCACATCTTTATCCATTCATCTTTGATGGACATTATCGAGCACTATTTTAATCACTGAAGGTATAGTAGTTAATAAAATAGATAAAAGTCCCTTTTCCCCTGGAGCTTGTTAGTTGGAAGAAATAGACAAAATAAGTAAATTATGTGTCAGATAATGATAAAGGATTATCAGGCAAAAATAAAGCAAAGAAAAGGGAGTAGAAGTTTAAATAGGGTTGGATTTTAGGTGACATGGCCAGGGAAGATCTCACTGAGAAGAAGACATTTGAGTAAAGACCAGAAGGAGATGAGAAAAGGTACCGTGCGGATATCTGGGGAAAGAATGGGCCTGGTAAACTGTTTATTTGGTTTTAGCAAAAATACTTCTTTGTCATGTGAAATATTTTTATAAAGATTCTTGTTCCCATGATAAAAGGGAAGGCTGGATATTTGGGGGTATGTGGCTACCCCAATTAACTTACTAGGATAAAACAGTTTTTTCATAATTTAATCTTATAGGGTAAGTGAAGACAAAAATTCTAAAGTTAATTTTGTTTCACATTACCTTTGGCATCTAAATGGTTGCATGCTTTTACAGTTGGACAGTTTAGATAATGGCATCTTTATTCCTTAAGGAAATGTAGATCTTTTTTGAGCAAGTAGAACACTAACTGAGGTAACATAGGACAGCCCTGTGGTATTCTAAACCACCTTATTGAGAGGTTCAGCAGCCTTTTCAGGAGGAGAAATTTTAGCATTTGTATACTTAGTCACATTTCAGCAAAATAATCAATCTTTTGAAAGCAGTAAATCTATACATTCTCTGCATTATGTTCAAAACCCTAATCTATTTAAAGGAAGAAGCCTTAAGAACGGATTTACACATTGGCTCCAATATTTGGGAAGATTCACGTGGTTGTTATAGTCAGTCATCAAAATGGGATCTTCCTAAACCCTCGAGTGGACCGCTATCTAGTTATAAATGGATTCATATGATTAACTGGCTAGTTTTCAGAGAAACCCAACTGTTAGAAAAGCTTCAGCAGTCAAGAATCCTGAGCTTGCTTACAGTATAATTTGCTCCCTCTTCACTTTTACCCCTCAACAAATGTCAGGGGTTTTAAGAAGTACTGGAGATAGGGAGCAGGCAGTGGCACACACTCTCATTGACATTTAAGAGCCAGTAATAATGAATCATTGGCCATTTTTCCTGGTTTCTTAACATTATAAAAGGCAGTGAAAAATGTCTTCCTAAATTTTGGTAGTCTTACGGGTTTCAGGCTTCTTTCCTTGAGTATGACTGTGTTAATTATGTGTAGTGCTTAGTATCTGTAAGCAAAGGAAGCACTGTGTATCTAGAAAACATTTTATGGCTTAATTTGTTTAGTGGCTCACATGGAGGGTTGAGAAGGAAAAGGAATAAGCTGTTACTAGGCTTGTTAAGGACTTGATCTTTTGGAATGAGTTGTTTTTATAGCCAGACTTGAACAGGGTTCTGCCTACATTGTCTAGACCTGAGCAATGCTGGTGCAACTGCTAAAACACATATATGACTGGTGGGTAAAAAAGAAGTGTTGATACGTTAACATTTGAGAGACTGTATACTCCACTAAATAAATAAATATTTCCTCTTAACATTTTTAGTTGGTCTGTAATAGCCTTGAATTGACAGGTACCATTGTCGTTCCTAAGTGTACAAATTTTCCACATTCTTACCTCCCTGTTTTCATCTCCTTTCTGGTTGCTTAGCAAAAAGGAATTCTCCCATCTCCAGTAAATAATACTTAATAAGGTCCATTCTAGCCAGAGTATGATCCTTTTTTACTGTGTTATTGATAACATTATTGATGAGATAGCATTCTCGTCCCATTTCAGGAAAGTTGATGAGAGTGTCATTTCCTTATCATTTACATGGGTATTTATCATGGGATGATTCAAGAAGAAAGAAATTAGATTTGAAATGTAAACAGCCACACAAAAAATGATTCGAGTTGTTTTTTTAATAACCTTTATTTCTGGCACCCCCCCCCCTCCATTTCAAAGATAATGAGTTCATGATTGTTTTGCTAGATTTTCCTGTTATTAAACAGAGTTCTGTAATTTTACCATCTAGAAATAAACAGTTAAAATATCTTGATGTCTGTCCTTCCCATGTTTTCAGTACACATATATGCATATTTAATCAATTAACCTCATACTGTGCATACTGTTTTACAACCTACTTTGAAAAGCTGTATTATGAATATTTTCCATGCTATTAAATATTATTTAAAATAGTTTCAATAGCTGTATTATAGTCCATCATATGTAACAATATTTAACTAGTCCCTATCATTAGATGTTAGCTGGGTTTCAAATTCTTGCTTTTATAAATAATACAGAAGAGAACTTTGCATAAGTCTTTGAGTGCTTCTCTGGCTATTTCTTCAGGATAATTTTTCATGTGGTTACATGTGTGTAATGTATTTAGTTTTTGTTTCACTAGAACAGTTCTACTTTGCTGGAAGAAGAAACCTGATATTTATTGAATACTCATATACCAGATACTGTGCTAGGTGCATTATAGTCTTAATATTTCATAGAATTTTTAGCTGTTTCATCCCCAGTTTTATAGACGAAGGCATCTGTATGCATATGTATAAGTTTAAATGTTTTGCTTAGCAATTAACAAAGGCCTTCAACAGTCAGAGGAGACAATGAAAACTTAGTTTGTGATTCTATTTTTGCTTTGGAGTATGTATTATAATAATACTTTCTCATCTTTGTGTTTTATTTGTTCAGTGTGAAGGATTTTAGGTCTTTAAATGCCAATTAACATTTAGTTTTTAGCTCTTGGAGGAAAAGAGTGAGTGATTCCCTTATGAATTTTGGGTTTTGGCTATATGACTACTGTTATGGGTGATTAATTTCTAAATCACACTTTATCTTTAAATTAGAAGCAGATAATAACTGTTCCTAGGTGAAAGTGATGTATCTGCCCAGTTTTGATAAGTGAGGTGGTTGTTTTTAAGACCTGGTATTTGTCGTCTAATGCAGTGGTTTGTTTTGTCTCAGTCACATCGATCAGACGACAACATGGCAGGACCCCAGGAAGGCCATGCTCTCCCAGATGAATGTTACAGCCCCCACCAGTCCACCAGTGCAGCAGAATATGATGAATTCGGCCTCAGGTGAGTGGGGGGCTGTAATTAGAGCACACTAGGTAATGCTTGTGCGTTGGTCAAACTTTCTGTGGAAAATAGTAATTATTCCTTTAAGGAAACTGGAGCTTGGGTGATGGTTATTTTCTGTGCACTTTCTTATGAGAAACTTGTTTTACTTCAGATAACATGCTGTACCAAATCCTTGTTTAATCATTAAAGTTTCAGTTCTGAAGTGGGTATCTCAAATTCCTAGTTTGGTTAATTTTGACGTACTTGTGTTTTATTCTACTGCTTCCTTATGTCTGAGGTCCTAGAGCTGAAGTTTCCCTCTTCCCTTTGTGGTTTGGATGGTTAGCCAAGCTATGGTGTTCTTAACCCACCTTTATCTACCTTCAGAAATAACTGAAAGTAGCAACTTATAACCCCAAAGCATCTTTCATGTTTCTTTTTTTTTTCTCCCCCATTCAGCTGAGGTTTTATCGTCATATAAATTGAAATCAGGTCAGTTTTTGTGGTCAGATAGTTACAAAAACGTAGTATTCAGGGATTTTGTGGGTTTTTTTTTTTTTTTTAATTGAAGCACAATCAGTTTACAGTGTTGTGTCAATTTCTGGTGTACAGCATAATGTTTCAGTCATATATATACAGAATTCCTTCTCATTTTTTTTCCATTATAGGCTATTACAAGGTGTTGACTATAGCTCCCTGTGCTGTGCAGTATAACTTTGTTGTTTATTTTATGTATCGTAGTTAGTTTCTACAAATCTCGAACTCCCAGTTTATTTCTTCCTACCTCCTCTTCCCCCCTGGTAACCATGAGTTTGTTTTCTGTGTCTGTTTCTGTTTTGTAAATAAGTTCATTTGTGTCTGTTTTTTAAGATTCCACATATAAGTGATACCATATGATATTTTTCTTTCTCTTTCTGGCTTACTTCACTTCGAATGACTGTCTCCATGTCCATCCATGTCAAAGCATCTTTCTTAAGTCTGATGTGTTTTCACCTTTTCACAGAAGATACATTTCCACCTTTTTGACAAAAGATAAACCTAAGTACAGATCTTTTTTCTGCCTCCTGTTTGGCAGTTTACTTGAATCTGTTTTTCTCATCTACGTAATGGGGAGTGACAATGCCCCTTAATAGAAAGAGGAAGATATTAAAGGAAATCATATAACACATATAAAGCTTTTATATTACAGTTCTGGTGTGGAGGAGGTACTGAGTAAAGGTTTAGTTCATTCTTCCCTGTGTCAATTAGTTACTGTCTGGGTTTCTTCCCTGTCACACAGGCCCAAGGCCGTAGCTACCCATTATGATCTTTGTGAATGTTAGGAAAAGGTGCCCCTTCTTATGGGAAGATGCAGCCCTCATGCTCGGCAGCAGGAATTGGAGCATTTGGGCTGGATTTCTGACCATTCCCTTGCCCCCAACACTTTATACCCTTTGCTGAGTGCCCTGGATCAGGACACAGATGACAACAACAGTAATTGGCAGCCCTAGTGGCCTTAATGGCTTTCTCCTCCACAGCCCATCCATCTTCCCTACCCAAAACACTGATCAACGTAATACTATTAGAAGCTGCACTGTAGATTTTTTTTAAAAAGCAGCCTTTGGAAAGGGACTGGTGGGGAGGGTGGTACAATTAGTTGTCAGAAGGATTCCCTGACTAGGAGAGCTCACAGAATTTGAAATGTACTTCTGCCCCTAAAGATGTTGCCAGTGTGTTAGAATGTTTCTTCTGTCCCTTAACTCTCTCTGTTCTTGTCTTTTGTGGGTTCAATATTTGAAAGAATTTAAGAAAATTAAAATCAAGGCAAGATTCGTAACTGAGCTTTTTTTTGTAATAACAAACTTTCTTAAATTTCCTCTTTTGGGGGGAGTGGAGGTAATTAGGTTTATTTATTTATTTTTAGAGGAGGTGCTGGGGATTGAACCCAGGACCTTGTGCATGCTAAGCATGCAGCTCTACCACTTGAGCTATATCCTCTGCCTAAACTTTCATATAATCTTGTATTTTAGCCTATTTTAATATGGATACATTTACTTATCCTCAGGATCTGTGTTTTATATGTGACATTTAATTTAAATTAAAACTTTTAATAGCAAAAAATTATGCAAGTATTTATTGACTAATATTTTTACTTGACAACTATTTTTTTTAAATTATCAAATTTCCAAATAAAAAGTTGGGAAAGCTGCTTTGTATTTATAGTCCAAAGAAGGTGATTCACATTATTCGTTTTGTCATAACCCATCTAAAACTATATCTGGGGAATTAGTGACAAATAACTCATTAATTTAAATTTTATTTTGGAAGATTAGGCATTTTGCACTAAAAGGTTGATTGTGATTCTTGTAGAACATTGGTGTTTGTTTATATTTTTCCTATTAAATTTTCTAATAGCAGTGGTCTAAGGATATGGGGAGAATTTGTGTTCAAATTTTTGTCTTAAAATCAAAAGTATATATCAGATTGGTTTTGATGGATTTTAGAATGCTTGCGTATATTTTATTTCCGTTCTGTTTTATAAAATGTGAAATGTGTTTTTATATACTGCACATAAATTAATAGATGTGCTTGCTTACTGCTATATTTATTAAAGAGGTGACTTTGATGAGAACAGTTTCAGCAGAGTGGCAAGAAGGACAATTGTGCATTAGTGAAGCAGGGGAAATGTACAAAGAGAAGTGGAGAGAGAGGTAGTTGCTGGGAGGATCTGAAATGGGAAAAGCCACCCTCACAGAGACTTGAGCATGTTTTGAATGGTATTAGAAGGTATCAAATAATAAGAAGAAGCCCTGTTTATATGCCAGGCCTTCTGCAAAGATCATGTTCTACTATCTTACTTAATTCTCAGAATGGTCATTTAGATTAGGTGCTGTTATTAGTCTCACATCACATCTGAGAAAACTTGAGCGACTTTCCCAAAATTACCAGCTTTTAAGTAGTGGAAACCAGGACTTTGCTAATGCAGATTCCAGAGCCCAAGCTCTTAATCTCCGTGTGCAGCAGGGTTAGGATAAGTGGTAGAGCTACTCCTCAGAGAAAGCAGTGGGGAGGAAACCCTGCAGGCGCTGTTGTAAAACACCAGTAGACCCTCTGGAGAACCGCTGCTGTCGAAGCGGGTGGTGTACGGATGACGTTCGCGCAAGGAGGTTTTGTATCTAATAAAATACGCACTGTACCTTAAAGAAGGGAGAATATGTAAAGGGGACACTAGAGGTCATTGTCTTTTATGGGGATCATCAGACAGTTTGATGAGTCTTCCTTTTAAGAAGAGACAGGTGTGGTGAAACTAAAAGCCTTTTTTTCGTTGTTTTTTTTTTTTAAACCAAAACCAAAAAGTGATCCTAAGAAAGAAAAAAGAGTCACCCAAAGTTTTTAAAAGTGTTAAGTTTATATGAAAATTCTTTGAATGGGACAAATTTAAATCTGGAATATTCTGACTTTTGTTCACACACAAATGGGAGCTTCACTGTCAAATCCAGTGTTCAGGCTGTGATGGTATCTGTGTAGTACGTGCCTCTACCTATTCTGAATCATGTGCATTCTGTTGTCTGCCATTTCTTCCATTTCAGTGGACGTTTAAAAACAAATAAGACTTGTACATGGTGTTGAAATGCTTTGGAATGAATGTCATGGGAACTGTAATCCTGATCCACCTCATGTTCACATAAAGTTATAGCCATAATGTTATTTCAGTGAGGTTTCCACCCAAGGGCTTCTCTTCTCCATCTGGAACGAACCCATGGTGCTCTGTGGCTGTGCATTCTTTGCTGAGATACACAGCATGATTTCTTAAATAGCTTTTAGAGACAACGATCTTATCTTTCTCAGTCAAGGATTTCTCCTTGGGAAAAACGGCGAAAAGGGATGCTCCTCTGTGCTTGGAAAATAATCTTCTGAGGAGTTTTTAGAGCCTGGAAAGAGTGAGCAAGAATTGTGAGGGTATTTAAATAAATTTCCAGGGCACTTCCTGTGACAAAGAAGCAAACCTGCTGCCAGTTAAGCAGGGTAACTGAAGACAGTTTTCACCCCGAGAGGAGTGCCTTCTGAACCTGCTAATCTGAAGTCTTTACATAAAAGAGTTGACACAGCTCTTTTGAAGCACTTTACTGGGCTAGTCAAGCTAAATGCAACTTGATTTACATTTTTATCATTATTTTAACAAGAACTTTCTATTGTTGGTGTTTTTAAAAAAGAACTCTCCTCATTCAGATGTTTGAGTCCAGCTTTGTGTTCTGCTCTAATTATTTCTAATCAGACCACTTTCCTTAAAAGACTGTGGTTTCTCTAGATTCTCCAGTTTTCTGCATAATTTTTATTGGTTGGCTGGATTGAACTATATTTTTAGGTTTTCTCCAGTTCTAAGATTTTATGAAATCCTATTTCTTTGACTCAGTCTAATTTGGAGACTAAATGATTAGTTTACTTCTGTTTTTACAAGTCCCTTTTCAAAATATGAGGTTGAAATGATGGATTGCATTGCTAGAATGGAGATGTATGATTTGTAACTGGTGAAATTTCGAAGTATGTGTAATTTGAGAAATCACTTAAAACAAAGGTGCACCTGGAAAGGATGAGAGGCAAGACTTACTGGTTTCTATGAAGATTACTAGGTTCTATGATTCTTTTTTTTTTTTTTTTAACATTTTTTATTGATTTATAATCATTTTACAATGTTGTGTCAAATTCCAGTGTTCAGCACAATTTTTCAGTTATTCATGGACATATACACACTCATTGTCACATTTTTTTCTCTGTGAGTTATCATAACATTTTGTGTATATTTCCCTGTGCTATACGGTTCTATGATTCTTTGAGGAGTTTAATGTATATTCTTTAACTGTCCATTTATTTGGCAAGACAGTGAATTTTGTGAAAAGAATTTGAAAGGTGAGGAAAAGAAAATTATAAAATTAAATTATAAAATTAAATTTGAATAATTCAGTAAGATAATGGTTCTATTCTACTTCACATTAAAATATATAATAATATATATACACATATAAAAGTATACACAAACCATGTTCTGTTAAATTACTTGATGATTGCCCTTTACAAGTTATATTAAATATATTACGCTTGTAGCACATTAATTTGATATCTTTTTGATGCATGCTTGGGATCTGTATAAAATGGTTCTATATACTGAAAGCTGGGTAAACATTAGTGGTTTTTGTGTTAGATGTAAGGACTTGGGCAGAGAAAAGTGATAATTCTCCTATGACCAGCTCTATTTATAAAAAAATGTTAGTTTTTCAGTAGTAGCTTGTTAACAGTGACACACAAGATTGCTGAATCTTAAAGCAACAGTAAAGTCAGGAAAACATACTCTGTGATGATCCAGAAATAACTTGGTGTCAAAGGACCGGTGACTGTTTAGGACCATTGTAAGTAGCATACACCTTCATTTAAATTAAGCACAATCAATGAACCCTATTATCTGCTTCTTAAAAATCTACTTTCGGTAAACACCCACAGCCAAATACCTTGTTACAGGTGCATTTTAAGGGGCTCATTCATTCATTCTTTTCAAATTTAAAGGCAGGCATTTATCTGACTAATGCCCAGATCTACCAGGGCAGCACTTACAGGGTTTCCCATTATGAAAAGCGGCGTGGCGTTCCTGGGAAGCACCTCAGGACGGGGGAGAAACGCCCTCTTGATCTTGGAAGGTGATGCACGTCAGAGGAGTGTGTTCAGCACCTTCAGTGCAGTGGGGGAAGTGTTCAGAAGCAAGCCAAGTGGGCGGTACAGCGCTGCCTTGGTAATTTGCCTGCTGTGTCGCTTCTGCTCTGTGTAATCTCCGCCAGAGGACAGAAGAACAAAAGGGAGCAAGAGATTGTTACCAAGAAAAATACGACAGAACAGATGTGAAATGAGAAAATGACAGATAAAAGGTTGATACGAGGTTTTTAATTTCAAAAAGCACAGGAAGGTAAGGAAACGTGAGGCGTTGCAAAGCTGACCACAGGTTTTAGGCATTGCTCATTTCTGCCTCGTGTTGTAGTTCACAAACTTCTACATTCTTTCTGCTTTTCACCTTTGGAGTGAACTGAAAAGGAATTTAGAACAGTGGTTAAGATCAAGTGCTCTGGGATGGAATATGGGTTTGAATCCCAGCTCTGTCACTTAACTGCCTGTGAGGTCTTGGATGAGCTACTGTATCTGCCTGTGCCTCATTTCTTCACTTGGAAAATAGGGCTAATGGTAATAATAGTAATACTGAATTTATAGGGCTATTGTGAGGATTAAGTGACACAATCTATATAAAGTGATGGGTGTACATAATTATTAATAATATACAGTGCTTGGTATAATATATATAAAAGTAAATATGATGTGGTCTGATATTGTACAGTTTAATCAGTTTATATTAACTGATAATTATTGTTTCATTTAAAACAACTTTTAGTTTATTTAGGGGGGTAATTTAGTTTTTATTTATTTACCTATTTATTTACTGGAGGTTCTGGGGATTGAACGCAGGACCTCGGGCATGTTAGGCATGCACTTTACCACCGAGCTCCACCCTCCCTCCTGCAAAATGACTTTTAAAATCTGTTACCACTCTACTTTGGGGGCTATGTTTATCTCTATAAGCTTTTTATCATGAAATATGGGTCACTGATTCTTATCCAAGTCATTTGTTATCGTCTGACTTTTGGAGTCACATAGATTCTCCATATGGTATAAAAGTTAAGAGTGTTAAATATAAATATGGTTTTCTTCTTTTCATGGGTCAAAATGTTTCTGACTCTTCTGAAAGTTCTTGATTATTATAAGATGGAAATTATTTGTCAATCTGAAGTAATAATATGTGGAACAATAATATACTAAAGTGTATCCATCAGGAATAAAACTGTAATAAAGTCCAAAGTCAAAGCAATGAATGGAGTGAGAGACAGAGACAGTGTACTTTATTAGTTACTCTCAGTCTCCTATTCCAGATAATCTTTTTTGAACCAAAATTGTTTGCTTTTTTCTCATCTGGAAATTTTGATAAATTAGGAAAAGGTGGCCACAGGTAAAGGGAAAATAGTTTTTAAAAAATCATCATCCCAAATCAGTATAAAAAGGTCAGTTTGTTTTATATATAGTTTGTATCTTGATTTATTTGATGATTAATGGTTAGTAATAGGGAAACAAGAACCAGTCCATTTTGCTTTAATGAAAGTTATAAGTAAACAATATATAGGGATTATGAAGATTAAAATATTTATTTGTGGAATAGAAAAAATAATGCAATGAAAGTGTCCAGTCAAGTTGCAGATGACAGTAGCCTGCAATTATCATATCTTTTCCAGTGTAGGTATTCTTCTGAAGTCTTTGTTAAACCCAGTGATGCCCTGCACACGGCCCTATTTAATCTTGATGAATTCATGACTTTGCTGCTTGGTGAAGCATGCCACTCATGTCAGGGCAGCTAATGGCCTCTATTTTACTTTGATATGAGCGCTTTTCACTCCCTCTACCCTGGGGATCACTCTTGATATTAACTAATTCCAGTTAAGATTTTTAACTTAAAAATATTTTCTAAATAATACTAAAAGTCAGAATACCTGGGCAAGGCAAGCAACATTTGGCAAATGGAACAACAGATGTTGGCTGATAAATTGAAATTGTCTTGTTTTTGCTCTGAGTCTGCCCAACTAAACATTCTGAAATGAACTGCCGGAGTAAGACACTTCCCACCCCGAATACATCAGCAAAACTGTAAACTCAGTTATTTTGGAACTGAGCCGTGTGTTTATATATTACCTAAATGTATTGGAATGTACAATATAAAACTATTTTTAAAGTACCTCAATTCCTCGTTCCTTTTTTAAAGAAACGCCAAAATAATCATGTTGAAAAGTGGATATATAGTCACTTGGTTTTTCAGTAACTTCAGAACAGTATTTTTTATAGTGCTCCTCTTTTAAAAGATTATTTCAATTTGAGACTCGTGATATCCAAAGTAATTATCTAACTCTTAAATGTATTAGGAAGTACTGTATTCGTACATTCAGTTACATGCACTGTTATTTCAGACAAGATAATTCTTTCCTGTCTTCTTTGCTTTACTTTAGAGGTTATTTTCTCAACCAAGAGGAGATACATAGAAACTCAAACTTGTTCTGGTCCATTGACCTGGTTTTAGAGCACAAATAACAAATATTTTTAAAAATCTGTTAGAAGTCTCATAAGTAATCATTTGGGAAAGTAGTTTATTTGAATTCTGAAAGTTATTAAGATTTTGTTGTAAATACTGAACCTAATGAAAAAGAAAAAGATACAAGTTTTCTTCTGTTGTTTTAACCAACAGACTAACTTAGAAGAATAAGAGTATATTGTTAAAAAATATAAAGGAAAAAATTGATACGTATTCTTGCCACCAGCCTTCTTAGTAAAGTGAGTTATTAGACGGTGTTTAAAAATACAAGTGTCCATGTTCAATTTTTTCCAGTGACTATTTGTAAAATTTTGGAAACTTAGCTCAGCTTTGGAGTAGAGAGGATGAGAAAGAGATTAAATTATTTACATTTAAGAACCAAATAAATGCCTGTTTTATTTCTTCTCTTGATAAGTGCTGGAATATTATTTTTGTCTTTCCCACTGGTTTCTAAATCCTTCTGGATACTCTCCTGCTACAGTAATTTTATGACTCATGAGAGGACTATTTGTGTGAAAGATTAAGATGCTAAGTCTTTAAAAATGATATCCATAGACTACCATATATAGGCAGCATTAGTGAAATGAGAAAAATCTTTCAACAATAGACAGTTTTCTAAAATAATATTTTCTTTTGATGTCAATAAGGTAAATAGGTGGTAAAACTTTTATTAAATTATAACAAAAGATCATTGCTTTATTTGAACATTCTGAAGTCTAAATGAGCTTATAGAAAGCTAATCTTTTATAAATTTACATACTAACACTAAGCTATTAAGTTAAAATCTAAAAAACTCACTAAAGTTACATTGAAGAAAGAGTTGCACGTTAGAACGTTCTCTGAGCTCATCCATGGCCTTTCCCTCTAGGAAGTTCATCCAGCTATAACAGACAAACAGGAAAATGATTTTAAACAGTTTCACCTTGAGACAATTGAATTGTTCCCTTTCTAAATCATTCATTCAACAAATATCAAATGCTCTACTTTGTACTAGAGATTGTAATGGCCACTGGAATTGTGGAATCAAGGTAAAGCAATTTTTTTCTATATAATTATAACAATAAATGTTGCCAGAGGCGTGCTGAGGAGGTAGAGGAGGAACAAGTGAATCAGTCGTCAGAGGGCAGAGGACATCTTTAAGGAGCCAGAGGTTCATTTATTCCCTCGGTAAATATTGAATAGTTAAGATATGCTGGCACTTTTCTAAATCATGAGAATACAGAATATGAACAACACCATGTGTCAGATACTTAAAAATGGAAAGAGAAAACCCAGTTCAGGGTTGGAGAGTGATTGGCTGGGGATGGAGGGAAATGATAATTTTAGACAGCATCTTCAGTGTACGCCTCTGTAATTGGTGTTTTTTGAGCAACTATCTGGATAAACTGAGCGCCATGCAGATATCTGGGGAAAAGGGGAGGAATGTTCCATGCATAACACAGTAGCTAGTTCGAAACATGCCAAGGCACATTTGGGGAACAGCATGAAGGCCATTGCAGCTGGAACAGAGTCAGTGAAAGGTAGCATGGAAGCCATATTATGTAGGAACTTGTAGGTTTGGAACAGAGAAGAAATATGATCTGAGTAAGTTTTTTAAAGTAGGGAGATTATTTAGGGGGTAATTGCATTAACTCAGGGGAAAAAATGGACCAGAGTGGTGAGAAGTGATTGGATTCGGGGCCTGAATTTTAGTAGGTGAGTAGGGGTTAAGTTTGCTGAAGAAAGGGGAAGGTGAAGATAGCATTATGTGAGAGAGTACTGAGCCTGAAGCCCCCAGCACCATATAACTAGTGACAGAATGGTGGAGAGATGAGACCAGAGACACATCCTCAGGGCCTTTGTGTGATTGCTCAGAAGTCTGAGCTTGAAAGATCTGGAAGACCATTAAAAATATGACTCTTCTCTAGAGTCCTTCCCCTATGGAAGGGAAAACCTTCTGTGGGTTCCTTGTTTTTGTTATCTGATCATTTCGAGACTTAGGTTTATTTTTCTCATAAACCCACCTCTTCATATTATACACGAGTTTTAGAAGTTAAATACATTGTTGGAACAAAATGGCAGAACTTCCAGGAAAGAGTAGGGAGGGAACCGACTTTTTTTTTAAATACCTGCTATAAGCCCTGCCCTTTGTCAAGCATTTTCTCCTTTAATCCTCAATTAACCGAGAAAGTATTTACCCCCATTTTCTAGATAAGGAAAGTGAGCATCAAGCAGGTTAAGGAGCTTGCCCAGAGTTAGAAGGCTAATAATTACAGGTATTGGATTCAAGGTTTAAACCCAGGTCTGTCTGAATCTAAACCTTTCAGTTTTCTGTAAACTATACTGTCTGTGGAGTTTAATTTCATTTATAATGCATTAGAGGTGATTGGGGTTTTGTTTTTGTTTTTGTTTTGTTTTTAAACCAAGTAACATTGATACTTTTGCTAAACTGGTATAAAGTTTGGATTAATGGTAGGTAGTTCTATGAAAGAGTCTAGAAAAACAAGTAAGCCTTGTTAGTTTGCTGTATTCTAGATCAGTGGTTCTCAGTTAGTAATGTGTGGAGGAATCGCCTGGGGATTTGTTAAAATGCAGATTCTGATTCAGTAGGTCAGGGGTAGGACCTGAGAGTCTGCGTTTCTAACAGATTTCCAGGTCGTACTGTCATGCTGGTTCATGGACTACACAGATAGAAGACTCTGGAATGGTAAACTTAAAACCATAGGAATGTTATTAAAGATCCACTCTGTTTTTATTTTATTCCTATTTTTGGTTGGGAAAAAAACCTTTACTAGGTGCCTAATACATATGAATGATTCCATCATTTCATATGAGAGGCCATTTAATATAAAAATACTGCAGAATGTTACCAAGTTTAAAAAAATATGATTTATAAGAGCACAAATTAAAGATCTGAGAGACTGACTTAACCAAGATCAATCAGTCATTCTTTTCAGAGATAAGTTCTTAGTCATTTCAGCTCAACAAACATTGGTTGTGTTTGGTGGTAGTGCTAATAAGCTCAAGGGATACAAAGCCAAAAAAAATCAAGATGCTTCCTTCAAGACTTAGAGCTTGATAGGGAGAGGGGTTGGAATCAGTCAAATGAGTACAGTGAGGCATCTGCTAAACGAGGACATGAGCGCCGTGTCGGGGGCACAGTTTATGCTGGTGAGTGTAACACAGGTAAGCAGCAGTGCCAGGATTCCAGTCTTAGCCTCCAGACGCACGGCCCCGAGCTTCATCTTAACTGTGCATTGTGATCTCCAGGGGGTTTGGTTCTGGTAGTTGGGCAGAAGAATCTTCTAGATACTTGTAAGACACAGGAGAGCACCTGAACTTGAGGGGGGGAAAATGGATTGGCATCCACCCTTGTCTTTGTTTGTTTCATCAGTGTATTTATAATCTTTTTAGTTTCCAGCCTCTAGGTCAGCAAAAATGACAAAGCCTGAACTCATAACTTAGAGCTGCACGCTGTCAGTTTTCATTCTGAGAATAAAACTGTTCCTATGGAAACCAGAGAAATCATTTCTTTGACCAAAACTTGATTTTATAAATTATTGATATACACTTGTCCCAGGTTTGGCTTATTGAAGCCACCGAAAAAGTTTGTAACAATGATATTATACTATTTATTTTACATGACAACCCTTTTTCCATTGAGTCTACCTAAAAATTTTAGTAGCGTGGGCAGAACTTTATTAAGAATTGTTTAGTGCTTATAAGGTCAGTCATATGAATTTCAGGTGTCAGTTTCTATGGAAGACTCCTTTGGAAACAAAACTACGAAGAGTAAGGGTGAATATATTTTTAGTTCTCATGTACTTTAAAAACCACAAGTCTGCAAGATCAGACCAACCTAGTGGTAGTTTCCAATGAATGTTGCCATCTTTGTTCTCAGCAGGCTTGCAAAATTGAGCATGCCCACTCATAAAAAATGGAGAACTCTTTTTCTATATTCTAGGGCAGAATGATAAATTTTTCCCATACCTGGCCTATAGTTAAACTCAGCGCAAAAGAACAAATTGCAAGACAATCTGTGGTAAGCATCCAAGAAATCAAAAATGAATGCAGTCTCAGTTCATAGGTGGAGAAGAGTATTACCAAGTGGGATAGGAACTGAGAAAAGCATCACAAAGATAAAGCATGAGAATGGAGTGGAATTTCAGTGGGTAAAAACAGTGGAGGCTAAGAAGAGACCAGCCTTGGGTGGGTGCATTGGGGATATAGGTGGAGGTGAAAAGTGCATGACCCTGCTAAGTACTGGAAAGACAGTTGTGAAAAAGCCCTGCAGCGGGAGGACTAACATTGAATGGATTACTAGATGACTATTGCGATGGGATCACCTTACCAAAGAGAAAGCACCTGGTGCAGTAGGGGAGGAAACTATATGCTGGCAGAGCCCTCTTAAGGAAGTAGCATTCATTGTGGGGGATGGTGGGGATGAGTAGGAGTTAGCTAATAAGCAAGGAGGGCGGGGAGAAGGGTACCTGCATGGAGGTCCTGGAGAGAGAGAGAGAAGTTTGAAGGGCTGAAAGAAGTCGGAGTGAGGAGGGCATGATGGTAGTGGTGGATGCTTTCAGAACCTGTGCAGCGCTATGCAATGCCTGACAACAGAGGACCTTATATAACCCAATAAAGGTTTTTTTTTTTTTTTTTTGGCTTGGCTTGGCTTGGCTTGGCTTGGCTTGGCTTGGCTTGGCTTGTTTGTTTTCTGAGGGGGAGGTAATTAGGTTTCTTCATTGATTTCTGCTTGGAGGAGTTACTGGTGATTGAACCCCTGACCTCTTGGGTGCTGAGCGTGCACTCTACCACTTGAGCTATATACCCTTCCCCCAACCCAGTAAAGATCTGAGGATTTTTCCTGAGGGTTCTAGGGAGCTCTGAGTCATAGAGCTACTTCCTCAGAGGAGGTTTAAGGCAAGATGCTCTTAAGGTAATAGGATGTTTAATGCTGTGGTTGATTAAAACCAATTGGGAGGCTACTGCTAAAATACAGTCATAGAAATAGGAAAGTCTGCATTAAAGTTTTCGAGGAACAGGTGCATTTGCATTTGAAAGTAAAATCACCTCAACATGAAAACATATTTTTGTGAAGTGTCAGTGTCCAGCGGAGAGGGCAGTAGCGTCGACCCTGTGAGAAGCATTAAAGATGTAGGAGTCATCTGTATGGATATGACTGATGCAGTGGGGTGTCATGAAAGTTCTAGGAAATGAAATTTTTAAAAACACACTACTTTTAGTTAATGTTTATCGTGTTTGCAGTTCAGTACTTTGGAGGATGTGTTCTGGAGAGCTGCAACTATCTGGATTTAAATATAGTTTCTGCCACTTACTAGTCTGGGCTAGCGACCTGGGGCGACTTTTCTGTGCCTTCACTTCCTCATCTGTCAGTGGGGATAATAATAGGACCTATGCCACGGGACTATTAAATGAGTTAATATTTGCTTGCAAAGAACTTAGAACAATGCCTTGCACGGAGTAAGTACAGTTTGTGATTCATCATAAACACAAGAGATGAGAATTTCAAAACTGAAATTGGTCAGAATTAGATTTCTCTTGAAAGATGCATTGCATCGACTTTTCCGGCTGCTCCTCTCAGCATTCTAAGGACACTGCTTCAGTCTTGTACTTCGAACCTCTCATCAGGGTGTGTTTCGTGAACCTTCAGTGTCCCGGGTGACTTCTTGATCCCTGAATTGTGGGGCAGGTGAGAGGGAGAGGTTGATCGTCTAACTTGTGGCATAATCAAGATTTTCTTGTTTGATTAGACATTGCAAATGGTTTGTTAGTCATTGCTGATGCAAGAGGGTCCTTAGGCAAGAGCAGGAAGTTGGTGTTGAGTCACCTTCAGTATTATGACATGTGGAGTATTTTATTTGTTTTTAAAATACAGCAGGAAGTTAGTATTTGCTGTAGTAGATAAATTATCATTCAACCAGTAGTAGTCAGTTCTACATAAAAATTTATTTTCCCCAAGGATAAGTAATTCCAATTTATGAATTACTTTAATTATAGCCTACCACTGTCTCTTATTCAAATTCAAATTTCTCACCCTCTTTACATCTTATTAAAATGATGACCTCTTTCTCTTTACCTTGAAGGGCCTGTGGTTTGTTTTTTGTTTGTTTGTTTGTTTATTTTTGGTAATCTCCTTTTCTGCAGAAGACTTTTGCGTGGTGGTCAGGTGTGATAGCCCAGCCTTGGAAAACTCCCACATCTTTTCCTTGTCTGAGGGCCTACCTCTAATGTACATAAACGTGATCTGGGGTGAAAATGTTCATTGTTGCCTCTTCCGTGTTTAGAGGTTGTCCATGAGTTTGGAGAAATTGGTTGCCCTTTAGTATTGGTGGTCCCCTTTAGGTGTTACCCATTCATCCGTTTACTGGTTGAAATGCTAAAAGCTTTTCTGATTGAGTCTTGATCCTAAAAACAAAGTGAGCCCTCGTACCTCGTACCTTCCTTGCTTATTCTGCCCCCTTCATACTGGCCTCCTCACTGCTTCCCCCGACTAGAATGCTCATGCCCCAGATTATCACGTGCTTGACTTGCATTGCGTTCAAGTCTTAGCTTTAAGGTCACATCCTCAGTGTGGCCATTCTTGGTCCACATTTCGGAAAGACCAGATTTCCTTCTTTTGGGGTGGGGTTGGGACTTGGTTTTTATTTTTCAACTGTACTTCTCATTAATGAACATTGTATTATGCATATCTGTTTGTCTTCCTGGCTAGAACATAAATTCCATGAAACAGGGACTGTTCTGTTTATTGCTATATCTCAAGGGCCTGGAATGTGCCTGAATATAGTAGGGGCTCAGTAAACACTTACTGAATAAAATAGCTTGCTGTATCCCTGTGCCTTCAGTTCAAGTGATACCAAATAATGGAGAAATTGAACTTAGGTAGAAAGGATAAAATAGGATATTTTCTTTCATAAGTAAAAATAAAAGATTTTAATTGAATTTATTTTGATTATATTAATGCCAGTGTTTATTCCTGCCCTTTCTGAGTAGTAGCACTCTACAATAAAATAGAAAAATGCATAATATACACTCCTGCGTTCAGGAATTTCACAGTTTAGCCTGGAAGAAACCACATATAACCAAGTAATACTGTGTGACAAGTGTTATGGCATTAGGTATGAAGAAAATATTTTGTCAGCACAGAGATAGGGTTCTTCATTTGAAATGAGAAAGTGAAGAATTCTCAGCTGAAAATGGTTTGAAGGTAAGCTACCAGTAATACTTCCCATTGGGCGCAGCATCAGTTCACCTTGCCTCCAGGGTCCTGCTCTTCACTTCTGTCCAGCCACTGGAGCACACACACAAGAAGTGCATTTTGTTCGACTTCATACTAGTTGCTTGGGCTGTTTCAGTTTTTCAGGAAGGAGAAGCATCACCCTTGTTAGGACTCTGTGCCATCTTGGCGGGTGTCGAGCTGCTTGCCTCGTCTTGCTCTAGCAGACGTGGCTGTGTGCGGTTCTCAGACGTGTGGTGCTCAGTTCTGTGGTCTCTGAACTGCCCATAATACCTAACAGTGAATAACTGTAGCTTTATCTAAGTTAGATACATTCAAGAAGCAGTTCTATACAGCTGAAGAAGTCCAAGTAGTTAATGTTAGGTCAGTGGTTCTCAAAGCGTGTTCCTTAGACCGGCAGCGCCAACACCATCTGGGAGTGTTCAGGCCCAAACCCTGACCTACCGAATCAGAAATCCTAGGGAATGGGGCTCAGCCTGGGTTTTCACAAGCCCTCCAGGCTATTCTGATAAATACTAAAGCTTGAGAGCCACTGTTATAGATCATCTTAGGTAAATTAAAAATTGTACCTTGTATTTGCTTTATTTTATAGACTCCATATTGGAGAAGTTATAATGTTTATGACACACTGAAATCAGGATATAAATTGAACTCAGAGGCATTCTAAATTTGTATTGGTCTATCTCTGTAGTCTCCTCTTGCAGATGTAGTTTTGTGAGAAGCCCAGATTTCCCCTTGGACTTACGGACCTTACTTCATTCCAACTCCAGCCCAAACATACGCTTGAAATCAAACTGTGAGTGGCCTGTGCAACTCAGTGCTCAGAGAGCGTATGACTCTTGTTTTCTCTGCTCCTCATGGTTACCCCACAGATAGTTTACGATGACTCAGAAGCCTGCTTTATCAGGTTGCTGGATATTGTCTAAGGATCGTTTAACTAACAATTCTTTTTTATGTGTGAATAAAGCCCAGATCTGTTACTGTTTTTTAAGACTGAAGATTTGTTTCTTTTCAGTTTTCTTTTTCTGCTGCTAAGAATTGAATTGTGGGACAAAGCTGTTTAAAGGTATTGTTTTCCTCATCTACTCCTTTGCCTTTGATCGGTAGCTTTCTTTTTATGTAAAGAAAATATCCTAATTTAAACTATCTCCTTGCACACATTAAATTTTCACCCAGTATTAAATGAACGACTTAAATGAATATAAAAGCATTCTTTTCTGTTTAGCATATATATTTGGTATCAATTTTGAGTACTTATAAAATTAATTTTACAGTAATTATTCTATTTTGTATGTACATTATTAAGTTCTTTAACTAGAAATAATGATGAGAAAACAGGCAGCAATCACTACACTGTTTATTTGTACTGGGCTGGTCTCTCCTTTATATCTTAATGTCTAAAATAAGTTACAGGTTTGTTTTTGACTGTTTATGGTATACAAGAACAGTACTAGTGAAAAGTTTCCTGGATTTAATTTCTGAAGTCGACAGTTTTTAGTGAAATACTAAACACTTACTTATGTATGAAAAATACTTGATAAATATATGATTTATATATGATAAATACGTAATGATTTAAACTTGTGAATAAAGGGATAAAGTCACTCTTCCGTTTTGCAAATCTAATGTATAGAAACACCTGCATGCGTTTAGGGGAATGTATTTATATCTTTGGGAAGCAGCATATTGTGTGGTTTAAAAACAGAAGCTCTGAAGTCAGATTGCCTGGGTTCAAATCTTCACCTTGGGGAAGTTTACTGTCCACCTTGGGCAGGTGACGTGTCTGAGTGTCGCTGTGTTTCATCTGTATGGTGGGATCTGAACAGGGCATATGATAGTAGTAATAGAGCTAGTTAGTGAGGTGCTTCTGCCATCCCTGCCCCCAGGGGTTGTGCGTTGCAGTATTATTGATATCAGCAAAAGAAAAAAAATTTAGAAACAACTCTGACATTGTAACACTGGGAAAAGGGATAAATTAATTCTAATAAACCTGTACAGTAAGATCTGTGAAGCCATTTAAAAGAACAAGAGAGAGTTAACGTGTTTTGTCAAGAAAAGAGTTCCATAACATATTAAGTGAATAATGCAAGCCTGGTACATGACATCAGTGATTATGCATGTGTGTTACAGAATGTACACGAGAAAAAAAAACCCAGAACACATCACAAAACTGAAGTTGTTCAGTTTTTCCCTTGGGGATTAGGTTACAAGAAACTTTTGCTTTTCCATTATGTATTTCTATAATTTTAAACATTTTTTAACTTCAAATAAAGTATAAAAATGAATATATTTATGAACAAAAAGTTTAAGGAACAGAAGGCACTGGATTAATAACATGTTATTCACATATTCTGTTTATAAGCATATTAATTGAAAATAGTACGTACTACATGATTTTAAGCTCATTTATAGAAATTTCAAAGAATCAAAAGGCAGGCTATTCATTCTTCCAGTAAGTGTCTAGTGAGCAGTTACTCTGCTGCTAGCCTGTGAGTTAAAAGGTAAGTGGCTGGTTATTGTCTGGAGGACAGACATGTAAAGAAGTAAGTACAGTTCAGTCTGTTAAATGTTAATACAGAGTAGAAGAGGAAATTAATAGTTTTATGTGGGGTAATCAGGGAAGACTGAACTGAAGAGGTGACATCTGAGCTTTCTCTTGTAAGATGAATAAGAGTTTATAAGGGGTGGCGCAGAAGGATGTCTGTGGTAACAGGAATGGTACATGCAAGGAGACAGCATGATTTTGTGAAAACTTGGAGGGTGGAGTGAGGATTGGGTGTGTGAAGACTTACTGAGAAATAAGTCCAGCTGGCATTTTCCCTTTGTTGGTAGAGAGCAAGGGAAATGTTTTTAAAGGCAGAGTGACACATAAACGTTGAGTAGGTAGTATTTTAAGAACACCCTGGTGGCTGTTTGATAGTAGACACTGGAATGAGGAGAGGAGAGGAGAAGTCAGGCATCAAGGAAGAAAGCTCGATAGTGGTTAAGAAAAAGAGCTGGAAACTCTTGATGGTTGAATTCTTAAGACAGACTACAACAGATCAGCCAGAGTGAATGTAAGTGGAGCCTGCAGTGTGGAGTGAGGGGGAGCGGGAAGTGAAGGTTCGTTTGTCTCCAGGATACTGCTCTCGGTTCTGACTCAGACAGCCAGGGTAGACAGTGATCCTGTGTGCTTTTGTTTTTTGGGGGGGTTTTTTTGTTGTTTTTTTTTTTAAAGACAGGGAGTCCCTTTAATCAGGCAGGTTTGGACGCTATCATGAGGTCTGTTGGGGTCATTGGGTTGAGGCTCCCAGTGGCATCCGGTGACTTCTGTTGACTTGTTCATCATCATGATGTCTTAGGAGCTTAGAATTTTGGTCACTTGTTTTTCAGAAGCATTTTATCATTGAGCCGTCTTCACAGTCAAAAGTAGTAACAGACCCTTCCTTCGTACTCAGTTTTGGTGGTTTTATCTTCCCAGTGGGAAAATAGAGCCCAAAGTGGCAGTGAAGGCTGCAGAGAAAACTGGTTTGATTTATCTGTGTTAAACAAGTTTGCTTCTGATTTACCTGTTACTCAACATGGGATCCTTACAGCAGATTCCCAGCCCTGGACATGGCTGGCGTTGTGTACAGAATTCCACATCCAGGACTGGAGGAGGGAGGGCCTCGCCCCTGTGGCCTCGCTAAGAGTACAGAACACTCTAGTTTCACATGCCTGCGTCCCCTGACAGGGTTTTGGCCCCGTCAGAGCAGATCTTTGGTAGCAGTACAGCAGCAAATTGGCCTGTTCCTGACACGCATGAAAGAGGCCTAGAACTAGGGCGTTGGGTCCGCTGGGCCTGTGTGAGGGGTGTGTTTGACCAGAGGTACTTACCAGCACCGCTCTTGAGGCTGGCTTGGACTGCCAGTGCAGAAAGAAGGAACGCGTTCCATTTTCTGCACAGGAAGCGTACCTTGTCTCTGGTCTTGGATGCGGGAGATGAATACACAGAAGTGTAGTTATGAGGGAAATGGCTCAGGAGTCGGGCTGCTGGATTTGAGTGTCATTTTTGGCGCTAGCTTTGTGATGTTGAGACTGCACCACCGTGTGCCTCAGTTTCCTCATTAGAATGGAGATAGTAGTGCTGCTTGGGTGTCACTGGTTGCTGGAAGGGTTAGATGAGTTAATGTATGTAATGCGCTTCGCACAGTGACTGGTGCACCATAGGCAGTCGCTTCATGTTGGTCCGCAGATGGAAAGTTTTAGGCATTTACTTGGACTCTCCCGTTTACCTTTGCCTCTCCTGACTCCTGGTAGGAATAGGAAGTGGAAGGGGAATGGAGAAATAAGGAGATGAGGAGAAAATATGCTTGAACTTAGTCGTTTATTTTGGGCCTCTCTTCATTGCTGTTACCTCTCAAAGGCAGCTCTCTAGCTTCCATACCCTCATGAAGATGGAATAATCTTCTTATGCTTACTGTGTTCTGTAGTCCTAGCCCCAAGGATTGTTTCCTCACACTGTGGCTCTTTTTTTTTTTTTCCAAACTGAAGTATAGTCCATTACAACGTGTCCGTTTCTGGTGTACAGCACGGTGTCCCAATCATACATATGTACGTATGTATATTCGTTTTCATATTCTTTTTCATTAAAGGTAATATTACAAGATACTGAATACAATTCCCTGTGCTTATACAGAAGAAATTTGTCTGTGTGTGTGTGTGTTTAAACACTGTAGCTTTGAAGTTGTATCTTTTCTTTTTCTTCCTGAGAAATTTACCTTCCAGCAGTTGTGGTACTTACCCTGTCCCCTTCCCAAGTCTCTGACAAACTTAAACTTCCAGCCACAATCCCCACCTCCTAGGAACTTCTGGGCTGCTTAAAAATAAGCTTTTTTTTGGACTGTGTTTTCTCTGTGATAGTTTTCTTGGTATGAGCCAATCACATAAATAATGAAAATAAATGGAACTTGGCAGGCTTAGCGAAACTGTGCTTTATATTAAGCAGAATGTTGTGATACTGTGGGCGCTCTGAGAGCGCTTGCGTACAGCCCTTGTTGAAGACCCTCAGAGTCCCTAGGAAGGCACTGTCACAGAGCTGACTGGCCTGGGGGTGTCACCCGAGCCGCTGCATGTCATGTCTTGTGCTGACAGTAATAGTACTTATTTGGGTCATGACTTCCAGAGGATATTTTTGAAAATCTGTCCCTTTTTTCATCTGTGTCTTTGGGGATGCAGATTTTATTATTGGGTAGATTCTTTTTAGGGTAGAAGAATCAGGTTGTAGATTTACCTTACTTCTCTGAACACATGCCTAATTCTGTTTTAATGAGTTGGTTTATGTCAGGATGTGTTTTCCTTTTAAATTAGCACTCTTCCCACTTTTTTTTTTTAGGTACACCAAATAAAAACCAACCGTAATTTTTTTTTTTCTGTATTTATAGGTCCTCTTCCTGATGGATGGGAACAAGCAATGACTCAGGATGGAGAAATATACTATATAAACCATAAGAACAAGACCACCTCTTGGCTAGACCCCAGACTTGACCCTCGTTTTGGTAAAGGTTCATCTCAAAACCTTTTTAGATATTTTTGATCACTGTTTTCTGGTGTGCGAATTTGGGAAGGTACATTTAAATTAAATTGCATCGCTTTATAGTTTTAGAAAGTGACTACCCACCCAGCTTTGTCAGCACTATTTTTATACCTGTCACTTTAAACTTGAGAGATTCAGGTCTGAATCGGCTCTTTAGCTTGGACTTCTGCATCGGGTTGGAGGAATGCTGTGATGGCTTACTAACCGGACTTGCTATTCCTTTCACATTTGGGGAAACATGGTGATCTTGTTGGAAATGGTCTTTCTAGCTGCAGTAGTAATCAGGCTGTCATGCTTCATCTAAAACCTGGCTGTCGGCTTTCGTCAGTGACCTGGTATCTGCATGTGCCTGACTTCAGAGAGAATGAGTGCCATCCTGTGCCTGGGTGTTGCAATGTTTTCTGTCCTAAATTTGGGATGGGGGGACCTGGTCACTCAAGAGATAGACCAACGAAAGTACTTTTTCCCTGATCTTCACTTCTGGCCCTCTTTTTTATTTTATTTTTTTTAAGTAAACTTTTTTTCTCTTTATTTTTCATTTAGGAAACAAAAAACAAAGCCATATTTCCCTCCAAATCAAATGACAGAAATTACCATGAGCACAAAGGAGCACTCCCCTCCCCAGTGCGCACATTTTGATGATAGTATACAAGCTCATTAGGGCCTTTTTATCCATATTTTTTTTCGCTGTTTTCCGTTTCTTCAGTTGGGTTTCTGAGATATTTTTCCAAAGCCATGGAAAAATGAATCTAAAAAGGAGCAGACCATTGTGGTTTTAAAGCTTTCGTCTTGGACTGGATGCAGCTAAATGAAAACAATGTGCAGATCGCTGAGTAGGTCAGGCCGAGGAGACAGGGAACCTTTGAAGCTTTACAGGGGTTGACCTAACAACAACTCTGGGGCCCTTACGGGAAAGGGGAATTAACTCCGTGAATGCCATCAAAACACAATCCTGGGGGAAAAAAGGAAAAGAAAAAACTCTGCCCGGAGCTGGTTGGGTAGAATAACTTCCCTGTCAGGCCCATTCTGAGCAGATCTCCTGTGTCTGTATGTATTTATACCTTTTTAAAACCCCAACATTCGGATTTGCCCCAAACTGACTGACTGGTCAGCTTCATGAACTGATTGAACGCCTATTCAAGTCAAGTCAGAGGTGGATTCAGGGCACAGACTGTCATTTTGACAGATACCCGGTTTGGTTTAAATGCTAGCCTTTGAGCTTCAAGACCTTTTTGGGTGCATTTAATAATTTGCAACTTCAGATTCTATTTGATATTTGAATAAGCCCTTGAGGTTGAAACAGGAAACCAAGTAAGGTAGAGAATTTAATAAATGCTGCCATTTGTATGGACTAGAACAGTAACAGCCATGTTTCCTTAAATCATCTTTGATGAAATGAATTCAGCTTGTCTATGTTTTGGAAATTTTCTTAAATGGTACTGTGGGTTTTTCCCCCCTCTACTTAAGGTTATGAAAAATGACGATTAACTCTTAGCTAACTGTAAAAATCGGGAATTGGAACAAAGCTTTTTTTAAAAAAAAGAAAAAATATTTTTAATTAATAAAAAGTGAAATAAAGCAACTTGGCAGTGAGCTTAAGTAGATCCATGAATTACACACACAACTTGGTCTTTTGTTTTAAATGGGAGAAAGTATCAAAAAAGAAGAATTTTCCTTCCTATCTTGAACACGTATGTACACACGAGCACACAATTAGGTATGCCAAAAAAAAGGTTTCATAAAACACTCTTACTGCTTTTAGCTTCCCTTTTTGGGCCCACTGTGTATGTGTATTCCAGACAGGCTTGACAACATGCCAAAGCTTTTTATTTTGTGGCCCGACTTTTAATCTGTTCCAGACCTTTTCAGTCAGAGAGCTCAAGTGTAACTGAAGGGGAGCAGGAAAGGGAAAAAAAAGCTTGGGTTCCTCTGATGCAGAGTGACAGCAAATAGAGACGGGCTGTTAGCTGCTGAACTAGACGGAATTTTCCTTGAAATCTCAAGTTCTATGGTGTATTGCATTTTATCTGCCAAAAAAATATAAACTATCCCCTTTCTGACCCTTTGAGCCATGCAAACACCAACAAATGAGAGGTTATTGCTTTCATGGTTGTGCAGTTTGCTTTCCTATATTCCCCAAATCTAAATTAAGGTATTTACCTATTCTTACGTAAGTCAAATTGAACTATGTTTTTGACATTTTAGAGTGGAAGATACATCTCACCTCTGTCTAAGCTTACCTTTATCACTCGCCTTCTTCCAACACTAGCCTCTTTTATATTTCTGTTCTTTATCAGAGGCTTTAGAGTAATTATATTTAGAATACTTTATCAGTCCTTCACATCCCACCTGGAGTTATACATTGTTCATACAAATTCAAGAAATTAAATAGTAATTTGTTGTGCATTGATTCTTTTTAATCTGATTTTCTTGTTCTTTAACACTTAAAAACTATATGCCTTTAAAAATGTTTTTAATTGAAATATAGTTGATATACCAGTATTAGTTTCTGGTGTACAACATAGTGATTCAGTGTTTTTATAGGTTATACTCCATTTAAAGTTATTACAAAGTAATGACTACAGTTCCCTGCGCTGTACAATATATCCTTACTGCTCATTTATTTTATACACAGTAGTTTGTATCTCTTAATTCTATAGTCCTATCTTGCCCCTCCCTAATAACTATATATCTTTGACATTTATATTTTAGAGCATTGATTAGTAATTTGTAACAAACCATGAAGTGACATCCAGTGGCAATAAGAATTAGCTGATATTTAATGGCTTTGAAAAAAGAAGAGCTTTTGTTTGTTTTTAAGGAATCATATTATGAATATTTTTACCCTGTGTTAAAGAAGTTGATGCTTGAGTATTATGCAGGTCATTAAATTTTTCCTTGTATGTTGTAGAATTTTTGTTTTACATAATATAGTCAGATGAACATTTTCCAATAAAAGCCCTAATGAAAACACACACTTGCTATTAAGTTCCAAAGACAAAAGTTGTTCAGCACATCTTTCTTAGCAAAGTGAAATATTTTGAGTCAATGATTAGAGGTTTGTTAAATTTTTTAACTGTTTAGACATTCATTAGCCTTTTCCCTTAAAGGTCCAATATTCTGATAGCTGTTATATTTTGCTTTTGATGAAAAGGCACCCAACACCAACTAAATACCTAAGTCTGTTCTGTTAGAGGCAGGAAAAACCACTAACGGCTGTGGAAACTAGATCTGTAATTCTAGTTAGTGGAGTCTTGGGCAGACAGAATACCACCATCTAGTCACTTGAATTTTGTTGGAGCAGGTCGCTTGATGTCCATGCATTAAAAACAAGAGGCTGTTTGTTCTTTGTTTTCCTTACCCTCTTTTGAATCTTCTCTGGTGATCTTAAAATGTCACTGGTTGTGAACTACATTATTAACTACTTAGGGTGGGGAGGAAAAGATGTTTCAGTGTGTCTGAGGTAAAAAGAGCCGTTGCTAACTAAAAATTCCTAGCAGATAAACCTCATGAAATTTGGCCCTGAAAAGGAATTTGTAATTCCTCTAATCAGCATTTCTCAAAGGAGGAGGAAGGACGTGCTTGGGCACTGAAGACTATTCAGCACCCCTGGCTCTTGTCTCCTAAATGCCATGGTGCTATCCAGTCCTTGTGACTCCCCAAACCACCAGCATATGTTTTAAAAAATGCTGAGAGAGGTAAGGAATAGTGCTCCAAGTTTGAGTTCCTCTGGGATCTAGGGAAATTATGATTTACCCAAGATTGTAGATTAAGTGACAGAACTAGAATATGAACTTGATCTTTCGACACCTAGAATTTTAAAGAAATATAGATTACATGCAGTTAATTTTCAGAAATACACCTAATTCATCAATACTAACACATGGAAATTCGGAGGGAAGATGACAGTGGTTAATCCCCCATTTACTTACATGCTGTATTGTAACTCATCTTAAGGAAATTACCCAAAGGTAGTGAGTATCCAGTTACAGGAGAGAAACGTAGTATCTCTGGAGCAGACAGTGAAGCCACCCAGATGGAGTATCACGCCTCAGATCTACCTTATCCTTAAGAGATTGCCTTCCAACCTCAGCTTTGACCTTGACTAGTTTAACGTGTTACAAGGCAGTCTGTCCTATGTAAAGAAGGTTCTAATAACCAGAAATTGTGACCCTTTATTATCCAGAAATTTACTTCCCTTCAAACTTGTGAACACCGTTCTAATCCCAGAGTGTTCTCTTTCAGCTGTGATTTCTCCAGTTTTTTTCATGCATTTCGAGTTCTGGATTTTTTTTCCCCATCTCTGGAAACCTTTCATTTTACTAGTACCTCTTTAAATGTGATACTCAGCATGGTTTTTAAATACACCTTATCCAGTGAGGAAAATAGTTACAACATTGTTCTGACCTGGCATTTTATATGCCCTCCAAAAGTCCATTTTTTGGATGTACAGTAGAAGTTAGCTGGCATCCTCTTGTCTACGTAGTAGTTACGTAATAATACTGAGCTGAAGCGAATTAAATTGTGATGCAGATTTACCAACTCAGTTGGGAATCCAGAGCCCCAAGTTCTTCTGGTATCACAGTGTAACCAGCTTGTTCAGAAAGGTACCTGACTTCTTTTGACTTAATTGAACTCATCTGGAAACTGTGACTAGATTATGCTGGAGGCTTTTTAAGACTATTTCCAGTCCTTTATTAATTTAATACAATATGCTAGGTTATGAATTCTTCAGTGACTGCTTTGGACCCGTGCTTAAGGTTACTTCTAAACAGCTTTATGGATTTGAGTGCGCTGAAGTTTCAGTGGTACTTTTGAACTATTTATTGCACCATTAAAGTTTAGCTTTGGTCCTCTGGACACAGCTGGGAATTACCTTTGAAGAGGAGATAGGGAAATCTTTCAACCTTTAATCTAAAGATAAGCCTTATCACATGGTAAGTGTGCTCAGGCAGACAGAGCTGATGGGGGATGGGCAGTGCTGGGTGGAACAGCTAAGTTTTGTCCACATTCAGACTCTTAGAAGCATGTAGGAGTTTAAACATGCTTATGTTAGCAGGGTTCGGCTTTACTGCCTTAAAGATGGTACATTTTGGTATGCTTTCTTTTTAAAATTTAGAACTCCCCTAAAGTTGCCATGATAGAAAGCCTGCTGTAAGCTGATTTGAAGTACAATGCCAGGCCACATGCTTAGTGCAACCCAATTTAAAACATACTGTTAGAGATTGTTTCTATAATTGTTGCCCTTACTACATTTTTTTTTTTTTACTTAGAAAAACACTTCCTGAAATAAGTATTTTAATGCGTAAGATTATAGAATATCAAAATTAGTTCCACACTTGAGGTTTTTTGTTTTGTTTTGGGGTTTGTTTTGTTTTTTGTTTTTTGGGGTTTGTTTGTTTTGGGGTTTGTTTCTTGGGGTTTTTTGTTTTGTTTTGTTTTTTGTTTTTTAAATCTGTTACATTCAGGAGGATGATGTCAAAAAAGCTTATCGGTCATGGTAAGCAGTCTCTCCTACGCGCCAAGGGTGAATAGACATGTTAGTGAAGTTAAATTAGTATATAGTTGCTACTTGATGGTTCAGTGATACAAATAATGGTACAGTAAAGAAATATTTTTCCTTGTTTACCTAAGAAGTTTTTCATATAGAATTTTTAAACTTAAAGCTTAAGATCACCAAAGATCACTGAATGATCATTTAAATTAATAATTTATTTGTGTTACTAAAGCCCCTCACCTCAAACACACACAAAAAATTTGTTTTTAAGAAAAGACTATGTATCAAGTTATATTTGTATCAACTCTGAATTAACATCAGGTATCTTATAAAATGTGCTGCAGAAGAGGCGTTTGGTGATGCCACTTTTTCTGCCAACCCAGAGATACAGAGACAAGAAACAGAAAAAGAGATTATAGACTTCCCAAGGGAAAAGTCAAATAGATTTCTGCTGAAATAAATCAGAATGGTTTGGAAGGGGAGTGGTTCATAGTCCTTGTTTTGTTTTAGAGTCATTTTGTTCTGCTACCCTTGTTGCTGAGGTCATTTCAGAACTCATCCTGGACTTGTTTCAACTTGGAGATCCTCCTGTGCATTACTAAGAGCCTCCCACTAACTAGGGGTAGAGAGTATTTCAGTTATTTATTTACTCATTCAACAAATATTTGAGTGCCAGTTACGTACCAGGCAATGTGCTGGCCATCAGGGAGGGGGGCTTTGCAGGGTAAATAAATCATTACAAATAAATCATTACAAAATATGTTAAGTATACTGAAGGATAATAAACAACGTGCTATGAAAGGGAATAATGTGGGGCCGTCAGAGGAGGCTTTTTTGAAGAGGGACATTAAAAGATAAGAAGCAGCTAGTCAAGATCTAGACCATATAAAAGGACCAATTTTTGTGCTTATCAGTCAGAACTCAGGTGTTCATCTTCTCTAAATTATAAATTCCCCTTGGGAAAGAGCATTAATAGTAATAAGTTACATGTAATTAGGAGGAAAACTATTATTAGCGAGACTGATTACTCATTAATCTAACATGAATTCATGATGGCAGGTAGATTTTAAAATATAATTTCCCTTCTCTTTAGACCAATAGTTTAATTATGTGAACTTTCTCTCCAAACTAGACTTTCAACTTTATTTTCATAGTAGAGGGGAAAAAACACAGTTATATCCCGGAGACAGAAAGAGCTGAAAGCTGGTGAGAATCCTTTCTCCCTTCTCCTCCTCACTTCATTTAGCAATCCCTGTGTCCTGCCCCAGACTACTTAATGAGGTGATGAGGAGAAAATGTTCTGTTGAATGTTTTTTAAGCTCCGTCCTTTTATTGCTTGAAAAATACCATTATAATGAATTTTCATACCAGGCTTTTGATAGATGGTTGAAGAAGACGATATCAAATTGACCTAAATAAAGATGTTTGTTATTGATACTTTTGAACAATTCAAAGATACAAATAATTTAACCTAGTTTTGGGGCCCTAGACGTTGATGCTTGGGAAGGAAGAGAGGTACAAAGTGTGGGAGGGAGCAGCTACTTTGCCTGGGACAAGACCTGGGGTAGAGTTTTAGAGGAGGTGAATTGCTACCACATCTTACAAAACAAAACCACAATGAGTTGCCACTTTATTCTCAGAAGGATGGCTAAAATCAAAGACAAGCTTTTTAGACAAGTGCTGACCAGAATGTAGAGCAGTTGGAACCCTCATATATTGCTGATGGGTTTATGAAATGATGTAGCCACGTTAGAAAACAGCGTGGCAGTTCTTCAGAAAGTTAAACATAGGGTTATCATTGACCCAGCAATTCAGTTCCGTTCTCAGATACATATGCCCCCTTCAGAAGGGAAACCACGTGTGTCCACACCGAACACTGCACGCTTGGATGTTTGTAGCCCCATGGTTCATAATAGCCAAAAAGTGCAAATAGCACAGATATCCATCAGTTGATGAACAGACTAACAAAAGTGGTACACTCATGCAATGGGATGTTGTTTGGCAATAAAAAGGAATAAAATATTGATACATACTGTAACGTGGATGCATCTTGAAAACATGCTCAGTGAAACAAGCCAGTCACAAAGGCTGCATGTTGTTTGATTCCTTTGTATGACATGTTCAGAATAGGCAAGTCCGTAGAGACAAAAAGGAGATGAATGTTTAGCAGGGATGAGAGGAGGGGCAACAGGAAGTACGCGGCTTACCTAGGACGTGGGGTTTCTTTCAGGGATGATGAAAATGTTCTGAAATTAGATAGTGATGATGGTTACACAATTCTATGAACACGTTAAAACTACTGTAAAAAGGGTGACATGTCTCAGTATAACAATTTTTTTAAATACATACTTTTATTGAAGTGTAGTCAGTTTACAATGTTGTGTCAGTTTCTGGTGGCCAGCATAATGCTTCAGTCATACGTGAACACATATATTCGTTTTCTTATTCCCAGGATAACTTAAAAAAAAATCATTCCTGGGCGTGGCATCATCATTTAGGTATTGCCTTAATTAAATGTTGGGAAACATCTTTTGTATATTGATAATAATGTATGTTCAGTCTTTAGAAAGACTGACAGATGACCTATTAGTTTGTATTTTTAGAAAAGCATTCATTTCTTTTAATAAGCCTTTTATTTTATAGTCTTGAGTACCCTTGTAGGTATGGGGAAAATCCTAAAATTTGTTTCTAAATGTTACGAACAAACTAATACAGTCATGCTAATATGTAAACGTGTAGTATCTGAAACTTGATAAAATATTAAAGCAGTGTTTTTTTGTGTTGTGGGAGATTCGATGTAAATTAATGTCTTGAAAGTTCAAAAGTTGTTTCTGATTTTAAATTTATGCTTAATGAAGTTACTAGGATTGAATTTATTATCTCAAAGTCTACAACTGATTACCAGATCTGCAGTACTTTGTAACATTCCAAGGTTGAACTTACAAATTATATAAATCTAAATATTGTCTGAAAGTTTGAAAATTCAGATGTTTAGAGTGAAATTTGGAAAGAACCCATGGTGATGACCTCCTTTCTTTTTAAGAAGGTCATCTCTTACTTTTCAGTAATTGCTGAGTGAATGGTTCGCCACCATAAAGCTGTCAGGACTGATTTGTTAAGAACTTGAAACAGTTGCTTTTTCATGGTCCAAGCAGCAGGCTCTGAATTTCAAAATGAAGCATATTTTCTTTTTAATTCTGTCATATTTTAGGGATTCATTTTCGTCTTACCTTCTAGAAATTTTGCTAAAACTGGAAACATTTGGGGTTTTGGTAGTTGCTCACAGGGAGGAAGAAGCTGGTAATGCTGTTCTTTCCTTCTCTAGCTGCCCTGCCCCCTGCCCCCAGGAAACAAAGCCTGCTTTGTTTCTTGCCTGCTTGTGAGGTCTCTGCTGCACCCCATGTGGGTGCACTGCTCTGTGCTCTGTTGAAATGCTTGAGATACTCAGAAGGTAAAGAAAGGGATGCCTCTGAAGAGAATAAATCCCGGCTTCAGTAGATAAACAGGGTTGTTTGAATTGGTCGTTTAAGAGAGCTCTTTATACGAAAATGTGTAGCCCTGCTTGTATCCATAGGTACCAGCAGCATTTAGGTAAACACAACCAAAAGTGCTTACCATTATTAGCCAGAGAGACTGTTTCTATTGCATATTTTGTACAAACTTATGTTTAATTCTCCAAAGTTGTTCCTGCTTCATCCTTTGATACCCCGTTCTTCTATATCTGTGGTTTTGAATAGTTTGATAACCTTAGGTTTGAAAAAGACCTTACCAACAAATTCAGTATGCCCTCAGCAGTGGTCACTGTCGTTAATAGCTACTGCTAACAGTATCTGATTCTGGGAAACTGGTGGGAAGCAGAGGATGTTTACCTGTTTCTTTACATGCAGTATTGTTACTGCCTGTTAATTTTCACAAAAAAAAAAAAAATATATATATATATATATATATATATATATATATATATATATATATATATATATATATATGCTGTATTTCTTAGTTAAAAATCCAGTGTGGAAAGCTCAAAAGCTTTTCCTGATGTTTCTTTATAGATGAAATATTTAACAGTGTACAGTTCTAGAATTTGTTTTGAAATCAGTCATGTTTTATAATTTCAACACTCTTCAACTTACTAATGGGTTACTTCCTAGAAGTTTTTTAAAAATTAATTTATTTAGTTGCTTGGAACCAGAAACATTTTTCCTCCCAATAGTTGTTTGCATTGGGTCTCAGTTTATGAGGTTTACCCTATGTGGTAGATACTCAGTTCAGTCCCTCAATTCATATTTAACTCGTATTATTGAACCTGACATAGCACAACATATAACAGCATCTCTGTGGGGAAATAAATGGGTTGCGTGTCCTATGGGAGTGATAGGAACATATTCACCAAAAGGAAAGAATCCCTAAGGAGACTGAGCTAAGGCTCAAACTCCACCACCTACTTTTTTTCCATTTAGATCTTATAGGAAAGACAAATATGTCTGTATGTTTGTGAATCATAGAATACTTAGAGAAATAATGAGTGGCATGGTAAAGTGCAAGGACGGGGTGGGCAGGTATGGGAATGCACGTCAAGATGATCGTCTGTAAGAGTGGTAACCTTCATGTTTAGAAAGAACTATTCGGAAAAGGGAGGAGACTGACATTTTTGGAGCATCTGTTGTGTCCCAGGGCTACACCAGACACTATACACACATTACTTACAATCCCACAGTGATCCAAAAGGGCAGTGTTAATACCCCAGGCGTTAGTTCAGGAAACCAAGGATTGGATGAATTGCTGAACTGGTGTGCCCAACTCTAAGCATAGTCTGTTTGACTCTAAAGGCCCTGTTTTTTGTATCTTACTGTGATGCCGATCAATTGTGCATCTAGTAACGTTGTGATGAATAGTTAAACCGTAATTATGAAAGTTTTAGCCATTTATTTTTTGTAGAGATCTTTCATAAATAAGTATGGTGGGGGTTTTTTTGTTTGTTTTTTGTCGGTTGGTTGTTTTATTTTAGCCATGTTTAAGAGGTTGATAAGCCTTTGAACAATATGGAACAGCGTGTCATGTTTTTATGACATCCTTTCTCTGTTCTACCAGACAAAACATTAAAAAGAGATAGCCAAAAAGACATAACTGGGGTCATAAATTAAAAAAAAATGTATCTGTGGGTCAGAAAATAAAACCACAGAAAGCAGTGATCAAGGGCAGGGCTAGAGGCCAGTCAGCTCTTGAGAATATCAGGAACTCAAAGTGTTAAGAACAAAGAAAGAGATATATGAAACAGACACAGCGGACGTGCAGCCGACTGGCCCTGGCCGGGTACAAAAGCAAGCACTGACCACATGGCAAGTCACAGATTTCAAGAATCAGCGTACAGACCACATTCTTTAACCATAGTGCAACGAAGTTAGGTCCCAATAATAAAAAGTTAGCTTCAAAAAAATATGGCTTACCCTACCAGCTATTAAAACATAAAGGTTGTAATTAAAACTGTAGTACCTAGTATAAGAGTAGTTAGATTAATGAACAGAATAGAAAACCTAAAACAAAATAACAAAATATGGAAATTTAGTCCATGATAAAGATGATCGGTCGAAGGATACACTTCACAGACTAATGGATAGTCATGAAGAAAAATGAAATTAGGTACATTCATGCCCTACAACAGGATAAATTCCAAATGAATTGAATCAAATTGCCAAATAAGTATATAAAGTGGAACCATATAGTTTTTGAATTTAAAAAAATTGATGAATTTCTCTGTCACCTGGGAGTGAGGAAGACAGCTCAAATTTCAAAAAGAAATTGATAAATTTAACTACTTAAAATATAAGCTCTTATATGGAAGAAAAAAAATAAATTGAAAATACAGATGATAAACTGAGGGAGATTATTTGTAACTTATAATGGCAAAGATTTTCTGTTCCTAGTATATAAAGATTGTCTAAAATAGAGAAAGTAAAGATTAGTAACCCTACAAGAAAAGATGTAAACACAATTCACATAAAAATGTAAATGGCCCTTTAAAATAACAGAAATTGATCAAATTCTTGTAATAAGACATAACAAAGTAAAATCACACTAGGAAGACATTTCTCATCTTTCAGACTGGTAAAAATCCAAAAATTTGGCAAGGCTGTGGGGGAAAAAAGACACTTCTACATACTGGTAGGGATACAAAAAAGTACACCTATGTGTGTGGAGGGGAAGGAGGGATTTGGCAATATTAGTTATGTTTTCAGCTCTTGCATTTAAGATTCTACCCCAAAGATACAGTGGAAAATAATATAAAATAGTGTATGCGTGAGAGTATTCTATCTGGCACTCTTTAGTAATAGTGAAACCTAATAGGAAATTGGTTGAGTGAAATGCTTTTTTTAAAAGAAAAATGGGAAAACCTCTGTATATACTGCTTCAGAGTGATCTCAAGGATATGTTAGTAGTAGAAAAAAGGCAAAGTGAAGTAGAAGAAAGTATTTTAAAAGTGTGCTATCATATATGAAAGAAGTATGCTATTCTATATCTGTGTGTTTGCTTAGATTTTTTTTAAAATAGAGTTTAAAAAGACTGCTAAGAGTTACGTTATCAGTTGGCGGTGGGGGGTTGTTGGTTGGTAAGTAGAGCAGTTGTGTAAAATTCAAAAGCAAAATGTCATAAATGAACCTGTATATTGAGTTGGTGGCCAAATCACACAGAGAATAATTATTTCAGGTGACTTTTAACTGTAGTGATTTGATTGGATACGCCTAATGAAATATCTTAAGGGCGAAAAATGACAAAGAAATCAAACCCTTTTGTAATCATTTTGTTGATCATAACTTTAATAATCATGTTATTTTGAAGTAATTGCATATGTACAGAAGGCTAATACAATATGCTGTTGGAACCAAGTTTTTCAGCATAAGACAGAAAATAGTTATCAAATAATCTAAGTAAAAACCCTGAATGATACATATTGAGATGATTTCTGCTATATTATTTGCTTGAAAGAAATTGAGGAGAAAATTGATGAGAATAGATGTAAAACAAAATTGGCTCTGTGTTGATCATTGGGAGCTGGATGATGACCACATGCGGTTCATAATCTGTACCTTTTTGTACTTCTCTTTATGTTTATGGAAATTATTTTTAAAATTGTAAACCTATGTTTGCGAGCATAAAAGCGTACTCCTAAATAACTCCCGGGTTAAATGAACATCACAACGGAAATTATGAGCGTTTAGACTACGACAACCATGAATGATGCGTACTATTTCAAAACGTAAGACATGTAGGAAAAACAATACTTAAAGGTAAGTTTATTGACTTAAATGCTCCAAGAAAAGATTTAAACTAAATAAGTTCAATTCAAGAAGTTAGAAAAAGAAATACAGAAAAGCTAGAGGGAAGAAGTAAGAATAAAAATGCCATCACCTTGAATTAATAGTTCCGTAGGTCGATTGGAACTAAAGCATTCTGAGAGAGGGTTGGTCTGTAGTTTTCCTTTCTTCTAGCATCCTTGGTTCTGTATTGTTATGCTGCCTCTTGGAAGAGTTTGTCAGTCTAAGGGGAAATTGGAAGGATTTCTATATTATCTTACATAGTTAAATTTCTGTCTCAGTGAATATTCGGCTGACTTAGAAACAGTTCAGTGTTTTTTCAGCACACATTTTGTGCCAAGACACTAGACTAGGCTGTGAGAATATATTCATGACTAGGACACTGTCCCCACTCATGTGGCACTCGGGTCTGATAGAAGATAGAAATTTGCAAATAAAAAGTCACGGTCTGGTAAGAAACGTCAGTAGGCAAAATTGAAAAATCCCAGGGCAGTACCCCAAAGGAAGGTGACTCTTAATGTACTTGGTGGACTCAGGGAAAGGCTGAGGAGGTTTTGCTCAGTCATCTCCAAGAAGAGTGGGTGTTTACCAGCCAGCCTCTATGGTACAACAGAGAACACATGAAAAATCACCACAAGGACTTCACTGTGGCCGGGAGCCAGTAAGTCACAAGGGCTGTCAGTGTGTGTCATTTCAGATTTTGGTAGCAAGGTTCATGAGAGAGATTGGTCTATAATTTTTCTTTTTTTTAATGTCCTTGTAAGGTATCAGGGTTATGCTGGCCTCAAAAGTGTTGTGACATTTTTTTCTTTGCTGTTCTCTGGAAAGGGTTATATAAGATTGAAATTATTTCTTCCTTGAATGTTTGTGGAGTCATTTGGGCCAGAGGTTTTCTTTGGTCGGTATGTATTCCATGTTTCTAGTAAACGGCGACCTGAAATTTTACCTTAGAAAGTTGAATATGTGTCTGAGAAGGTGATATATCATTCTTACTGACATTTTCACGTACTAAAACTTCCATCTGCTCATGGAGGTGACCACAATCCATAGTCTGATTAATGTTGTCTTAGTGACAGAAATTCACTAGTATAAAAATCCAGTCCATCGCTAGTTGTCAAATGGTATGTTATAGGTTCAGCTGGAAAAATAATAACAACTACGTGGGCTGTATGGGAGCACAGTGGTGTTGAATGAGACTGGTCTGTGCCATTCACATTCTTGTAGGCTTGTTTCTTTCAAGTATGCTTCAGATCAGTTGACTCTACTTGATTTATTAGAGGTATACTTTAGGGTGTCTTAGGGATTAATAATCTTGTTGGGCTTCAGTGCTCAGAATGCTTTGTCTCAGTTGCTTTTAGAGATTTATTTTTAATTAAATATATATTATATTTTATAATAAGCAATGCATTCACATTATTCAAACTTGAAAAGTTAAAAAAAAAAAGTTTCTCTTGAACTCAGTCCCTTAGTAACCCAGTTCCCCCAACTCCAGAGCCAACAGATACTAGTTGCTTCTTGGCTGCCCTTCAGTTGGTATTCTCTGGATATGCATGCAATCATATACTTCCTTTTTTAAAACACTTCTTCTATTCTGCACTGTGCTTTTAGCTTCATTAATTTTAGACTGTCCCATGTCACCACCTATTAGAGCTACTTCTTGCTGCTTTTCTCTTATGGCTGCCTTACATCTTACGTGATAATGACAACGATGAAGCGTATAACCATTATACTGTTGGTGGAATTTCAGGTTATTTTCAGTCCCATTTCAGAAGGGCTATGTTGAATATCCCCAGTTGCTTTTGAACAGCGAAATATCCTTTTCCATTGCTGGTTTTTTAGGATAGATCTTTTGTTTCATTTCAGCCATGAACCAGAGAATCAGTCAGAGTGCTCCAGTGAAACAGCCACCGCCCCTGGCCCCCCAGAGCCCCCAGGGGGGAGTCATGGGTGGTGGCAGCTCCAACCAGCAGCAGCAGATGCGGCTGCAACAGCTGCAGATGGAGAAGGAGAGGCTGCGGCTCAAGCAGCAAGAACTGCTCCGGCAGGTGAGGCCGCAGGTCAGAGACCAGCCTTCCACTTTGGGGTTTTGCTTTCCTACGTGATGTTGGGTGTGTTTCCTTTTGGCATTTATTAGTTACAGAAGAATGTCGTTTTTCTAAAACTTGGAGTGACAGAGAAACATCTTGTCCAGCTCGGTCCTTGTCTCAGTTTCTTGACTGGCCTTTGATCACATGGGCTATAATTTGTGAACCTGTATCACAAAGAGGTGTTACGCAGTCAGGCCAAAGTTGAAGGAAGCGAGGGTGCCTTTCCTCACATACACAGGCGCACCTCGGAGATAATGCAGGTTGGCTCCAGACCCCTGCAATAAAGCAAATCACACAAATTTTTTGGTATCCCAGTGCATATAAAAGCTAGTGCTTACACTGTACTGTAGTCTATTAAGTGTGCTGCAGCATTATGTCTTAAAAAAGAAAACAATGTACATACCTTAATTTAAAAATATTTGGTTGCTAAAAAATGCTAACCATCATCTGAGCCTTCAGTGAGTCATAATCTTTTTGCAGTAGTAACATCAAGGATCACTTATCACAGATCACCATGACACATACAATAATAGTGAAAAAGGTTGAAATATTGTGAGGGTTACCAGAACATGACGCAGAGACAGGAAGCGAGTAAATGCTATTGGAAAACTAGCGTGGAAAGACTTGCTTGACGCACGGCTGCCACAGACCTTCCATTTGTTTTAAAAAAAAGTAATGTCTGCAAAATGCAGTAAAACGAGTTATGCATGTACACGAAATTGGAGATTACTGTATGTCTGAGGGTTTCACTAAGGGGAGAACTCTGGGACATCACTTGGGGAAAAACATCTTTTACTTTAAATGAATTATTATCTAGAGGAATACACCAGTATGGTGGTTCTCAAGTGACAAATATGCTTCAACACTGCTGAGTCTAAGATGTTTTATTTAGAACATAATACAGGCTGTCCCGAGTTTAGAAGATCCCAAAGTGCCTTAAAATTCCGCTTATGGATGTTTTTTCATGTTGGGCGGGGTAAGACCTAACACTGGGGAGCTGGAAACCCTTTGTGACCATTTCTGTCAGTTTTCTTTCAGAAATACTGTTGGTCTTTATGTTCCATGAGAATATATAATCCCTCATCTCAAAATGAATATTTACTCTATCTTATTTCGGAGTGGTGAAGTCAAGATACTGGGGGCGTGGTTTTTATCAATGCAGTGTATTTTAAATTTTTCATATAAATATTTTGGACAATAAAATCATGATGTGATTTTGAAAGTGTACAAAAGGTGAAAGGATAGTAAAAATAAAATCTCCTTTTCCATTTCTCTGGTTCTCTTTTCTGGATGTAAATAGCTACCAGTTTCTTGTATTTTTTTTTTCCAGAGACATTCTCTCTGTTTACCAACATGAAATACATGTGTCTATACTATTTTCCCCCACCTAAATCATAGCATATTAAGTGTAAGCATTAAAAATATCATTCTGGGGGAGGGAATAACTCAGTATTAGAGTGCATTCTTAGCATGCATGAGGTCCTGGGTTCAGTTCCCAGTACCTCCATTAAAAATAAATAAACCTAATTACCACCCCCCATTTAAAAAAAACATAGAAAACAAAAAAACTAAAATAAACTAGTCTACATTTCTGTTGCTAGGATGTAGGCATTTAAACAGGTACTTTTTTTTTTTTTATGAGGGCTGTATTGTAATAGTGTCACTTGAGTGTTAACGGAAAACATATGAACTTGTTACAGTCATTGAGCTCTGATTTGGGATTTGAAGAACTGGTTCCTAAGTCATGGAATCCCAAAAAGACACACCTCTAAACTGCTCCCAGCCATCTGCCAGCGTAACTCTGGTGTGGCTGGCCCCGAAGGCAGTGAGAGCGTTGATGCTGGCATTTAATACCAAGAAGTGGTCTTGAAAGAAATACTCCTTCATCTGCCATTAAGAAAGCAGAGAACAGAAGCACATTAATACAGTTTACAATATCTCTGACGTTTCACAAATTACTACAAAGGAAAGGTATTTTTCATTTAAATAAAACTTTATCATCAAAACAAGGGAGTAGTACCATCAAGAATAATAATATAGCTAGTAGAAGAAATAAGGCAATTTAAGAATATGTTTTACAAAGCCTGTATTCACTGCTTGCTTTTCGTTTTGTTGTTACTGAGTGCTGGATGGTGTAAGTAAATATAACTTCACATGTGAATTAAAGACTATCAAAACCAAGAAACCTTAGTTAAGAAAAATTAGCAGTCTAGGAATGGGCCACCCATGATTTTGCTGTTGCCCCAGATCAGTTTTCTCCACCCCACCCCCATCCCGGGGCAAAATGCTGCTACTTGTAAAACTCTTCATTCCAAAGAATTTTTCTAAATCTTATTCTCACTCTTACTCTGGGTGATGGATCCTGGACAGTAAACTTCCTTTTAAAGGTAACTTCCTTGTTTCTTCTTCACCGCTTACTGTGTTGTCTTTTCTTTTATTGAAGTGACAGACCTGCTCTATTCTTATACTAATGGTCTATTTTTAAGGTTTTTTTTTTTTTTCTTCAGTTTTTAAGCAATCAGCATAAATTCAGTATATCTTAAGTCTTTTGGCTTCCTGTGGACTTCTTCCATTGACAGTTTCTTTTATCACTGAAAACATCAAATTGTGTTTTCCGGCTTCATCTAATGCTCAGAAGTAAAGAACCTACCTGACCAATATCAAATTTTATTTGAATCCTGACACCTGCAGTCTTTCTGTCCTGTCCTCAATGCTGTTCAGCCCTTCTGAGGTTTCTGTTTGTTACGTGGTGACTCCGTTGGCTCCTGTCTTCCTCAGCCTGCTGCTTCTGGGGCTAGCTTGGGAACTCTGTGCTATGGTGGTATGTCTGGATACAATTTGTAAGTCAGCCTACGCAGCCAGACTATGTGGCTTACAGTAATTTTTATCCATCTTATTTTTCACTCTTAGGCAATGCGGAATATCAATCCCAGCACAGCAAATTCTCCAAAATGTCAGGTAGGCTCTTGTCTGATGTTTTAGCATTGAAAACAGATATTACATTAGGAAAGAGAAAAACCTGTGCTCCAGGGGCCTGTCCTCACTGAAGATGAGCCCGGAGTAACTCTGAGCTGTCTTTCTGCTGAGATCCTGAAGTTAACATTGCTGTTCCCAGGAAGTTTACACTGTCTGCTCCCTCCCGGCTCCTCCCAGACAGCTTCTTGTACTCATTTGGTTCCGTGGAGGTCTTTTTTTATTCCACATTTGTTATGTATTATGTACATCCTATCAGCCGTGAAGTGTGCCTCATTTTTATTTGCATAGCCTAAAATAGCACTTCCAGTGTTTCACAGGAACTGATCATCTGAACAGTACCAGGTCGCACAGGTCACTCACTTAGGCAGATTGCTTCAGGAGATCTTATTTAGAGTTACAATGACACCACTAGGGAAGGGAAGGCTCTTTCTAGTAGACATTCTAAAGGAAGAGTATCAAAATTGTCAGGAGAGAGAAGGGTCTCCCCGAGTACTCTTCCGGGTTTCTCTGTTGGCTTTTACCAGCGTTTCTCCCTGGTGAACCCCAGGGAGCACTGACTGTGAAGGTGTCTTGTTTAGGTGGAAATCCTGTGGCCGTGTTTTCCGTCTGTAACACAGGCACTTGTCTGACTTGTGGAAAGAATCTCATTCTCGAAGCCAAAGAGATTCTCTGTGTTCAGGGCTCACAGATTGGAAAGCATTAGGAGCTGGCGGATTAGTGCACTTTTCTCAGATGGGCAGAAGCAACCGTGAAGCACCTCATGTTCTTTGTCGCTCTTCTTCACTAGACTAACAAGCGCTTTGTGTTAGGGTCGGCCATGGAAGTGGGAGTTGGCAGAATTCCACTCATTTTGGATACTGTCAGCTTGTCCATTGGACCAGCATGCTGATAAAGGCAGATAGAATCCTTATAGAGACCAGAACCTTTGTGAGAGGAAAACTATTCTTTATCTTTCTCATAAATGCCTCCTTTAACCAAGGGATCAAGTAAAGGAATAACTCCTGAAGGTCGTCTTTGCTAAAGCAGAGCACGGGCATTCGTACAGCGAGGGCCCCTAGTACCGCATTTGACTGGGAAGAGCACCAGAGCTGTGGATCTTTATAGAGCGAAGACATTTTTCCCTTGCTTCTTCTCTGAAAGTATTTCTGAAAGAAGTTTCTTTTATTTGTGATAATGAAGTGGAAGGTAATATAAGAGCACAAATTAACTCAAATGAGATTTGGGATCAAACAAGAAGTTCTCCAAGCTGAAAGTGTTTTGAAATTGTTTCCTTCCCCACCCCAGCTACTGAGATCTTAACCCCTAAATCTGATCAATTAAATACGTCTAAGTCTTTATTTCATACATCAGTGTCAGTGTAAGTAGTTGCTCTCCTTAAAAGCACCAGGAGTTTTTAGATACCTTTTTTAGAAGTAAAGCTTTAGAAAAGGTAAGGCTAATAAATTAAAATTCTATTAAATGTATGTGGTAATAACATTACAGAGTTAATTCCTAAGCCAGAACAGGAAACCTAAAAGAGGTGGGTGTTTTAAAATCTACTTTGCATGTGTGGAAAATGCTGCCTTGTGTAAGCCTTAGTCGTCAGTGTGTTTACCTGGCACAGTTGTGGGAATGCGTGAGATTCCAGTGTAGGGTTGAATTTGGAGTTGCTCGAATACATGGGGTCTGGTGGTGTTTGTGTCAAGCACGCATTTGTGTTCTTCTCGTCCTGCGTATTTTTTAGATGATCTTAAGGTAGGTGTCAGGGAAGATTCCACAAAGAAAGGCCATATCTTAAGTGAAGATGGCTTTAAATATGGTTATCAGGATAATCAAGAAAGCCAGGAAGAACCTCTCAGTATCAAAGAACAGACTAAATAAAAAAATAAAGAACGAGGACTAGATTCATTCAATATTTGAATCCCAGGCACTCCTTTTTTTTTTTTTTTTTTTAACTTTTCTAATAGAATTTGGTACAGATGAGTTAACAGGCAGTGTGAAATTGAGGCTGTTATTTATGATTATATGCCTCAGAGCTGAGGGCTATGGGAAAGTACCAAACTTCAAAATATTTACAAACTACTTATTTCAAAAGCTGTCTTTAAGTACTCCTGAACAAGATTAACAAAACATGTCTATATTGTAGGGTTCTCTGGTCAGGTAAACTAGTGTCAGTATGGGTAAGGTTAATGCAAAATTCTGAAAAATTAAGACAACTTTAATGGCATTAGTATAACTTCTTAAAGAGGGAAACTATTACCTTAATTTGTCAGAGTTTGCAGAACTTTTGGAAAAAACGTGTCCTCGTAGATCTTTAAATTTTTTAATTTCATTTTGATTATTCACTATTTTTGTTCCTAAAGCAATTTCTATTCTCAGGGGGAAAAAAAAAACACTTTAGAAGCTGTGAACATCATCTTTGCTCTGTGAGATTGAGCATGTATATGGCGCTCAGTTTTCTAGGTGTATCTCTTTGTAATGCATCAGCTGCTCCTTTGTGAACTGGAGGGAGACCTTTGAGAGAGTAGCGTAGGAATGCATCCCAGCTTCTGTTTCAAGGTCTTTTGATACTGACAGTTTGAGGAGGATAGCCCCTCCCACCCCCGAGTATGAATGTTTTTATCTTCTCTTATGCTTAAGAATGTGGTTCTTAATTCCTGTGGTTCCCTAATACCTATGAGATCAAGCCTAAACTCTGCAGCCTAGCTCATTCATGGTCTGCGGTCAGTAGCCTTCTTTCTCCCTCTGAATTCTGGTTAAGCCAGTTACCTTCCTTCCACAGAGTGCACACTCCCCTGCCTGGGTGCCGTGACTCCACTTGCGAGCTCTCCCCATAACGAGAGCCTGGCTTTTCCCCTTCCCTCTTACTGACTCCTTCACAAGGCCTTGGTCAAAACTGGTCCCCAAGTGCCTTCATCAGAATTCTTGAAACCACCCAGAAAATAGAAACAAGACTGCTGTACATAGATACATTATTTCTGAGCAAGTAATTTTTAAATATTCACAGAAATTATAGCTATAAATATGTTCCAACTAGTGAGTATTGTGTAGTTGCCGTTCCTTACGGATAGTAAGGAATGTACATCAGGGTCGGTTACTGGTTTAATGAGTAAAAAACCCACAGCGTTGTGTTGAGGGTATTCTGTACCACACTGTTAGCCCACGGTGGTAACTTTACATTCGGACGTCGTAGTTCTAGTCAAATAGAGCAAAATAATTCCACTTTTCAGAGCCATGTGAAAATAACACCTTAATTTTTTTTCCTGAATTTACTTAATAAGAGCAAAGTTTTTACTTTTTTTTCCGTCTGAACTGTCTCTTAGGTTAGCAGTTTCAGAATCCAGTTAATACTTTCTCCAAGACTGATTATCTCTTCTTTTTGAAGTCCTAATATTGAATATATCGTAGATTCATTTAGGTGTTCTTCATGAACATTTTCGGTTTTATTTTTAATGGGCATATTGAAAACTTAATATAAGAGAACAGGAGAGATAACCTCACACCCTGAGTGCTCCTAACAGGTTATCTTGTTTTAATCATTAAGGTTGTGATAATTTGAACAATGCTGTAATAACTTTATTACTTAAATTGAGACCATAATTAAATAACACAAATTACAAAAGGCCTTATTCCAGAGATCTGTCAGAAAGAGTGTTAAATCTCAGGACGATGCTCGGAACACCAAACTACACATCTGTTTTGCAGATCTCGTCTCAGATTTAGGGTTATCATGTAGTTCTCATAACCATCCCCAAATCCATGGATACACATTTCTTTAGTCAAAACGATTATTCTGAAATTAAAGATACTTTGGTAAATGGTACAGATATTAAAAAACAAAAAACATTCTAAGCACTGGCTACATGTTTTAATAACTTCCAAAATAATGAAATATTCTGTGACTGAAACTGTTTTGGAAAATAGGGTATGGTAAGGCCTGTCTTCAACAGTTGGAAGAAATGACTCTTTTTTCCTTCTGTTTTTAGAGTTGATGTAAACTGCTATTGCTAAGACAAATTGTTCATAAGATGTATATTTTTATAGAGTTATTCTCCGTTTCTAAATTTGAATTTCTAGTTCACTAAACTAACCCACCTTAAACAAATTGATTGGGTTGGGGAGAGGGGTACCTTCACTTGTGTGCCATGTGTTACCCAAAAATGATACATACGTTCTTACATAGTTTCGTATTTGCTAAAGATAAAATTGCTTTAAGAAAGTAATTAAAGTTGACATTATATTTTATAGAATTTTCTACAAATGGAATCATAACCTAGTATGATTATCTTGAGATTCATTCATGTTGTATCTGTGTAGTTCATTCCTTTTCACTGCGAACTAGTGTTCCATTGTAGATGTACTACAGTTATCAGTTCATTTATTGATAAACATTCGACTTGTTTCTAAATTTTAAATTTGTGTAAACATATGCTTTCATTTCTCCTACATACTCTAAGAATTTAAGAGCCTAAATTTTTCTAAATGTTTCCAGACTGCTAACTTCTACTGCCTTTCTCCTTATTTTTCTGAATGATGTGAACCACAGCTTCAATTTTATATGGGGCCAAAATACTTTAACTACCAGATATATATTATCTTAAAGTGTCTTTTTTTTTTTCACCTTATGGGAAATTATACTGCTAGTTAAATGAGAGGAAGGAAATATAAAAAGGGCCAGTGGCTTATGGCTGGATCCTGTGCCCATAAAAGTCCACTGTATGAACCAGGCAAATCGTGTTTTCCTTTATAAAACATCCCGAAGAAAAGTTCCCTCCAGGCCAAGCTGGGACTGTCGGTTGTACTTACAATGCTGATAGCTCTGACTCCACATTCGTCCCAGATTAGCTAAGATTTATAAGCTCAATGGGAAAAGCCACCACATTTTTGTATTATTACAGAAGAAAATGAGCTAAAAATACTTGCTTCCTTTAGAAAAAGTCAAATGCTCTAAAAGAAATATTTGACCTTTGAAATACAGAAGCATGATTAAATTTTGGCTGGATTTCCTATAACTTGCTTACTTCTCCATTTTTGAAAGTCTGTCAAACTATTTATTCTTACTACCTTTGGGAAAAGAGAAGCTTAACAAACTTTTATTTTTAGCTCAGTATTCTAATTTTAGATATTTGTCAGGGTGAAAAACTCCTTAGAGATAGACATAACTTTCAACATGAACTGTTTCAACTGAAATCAGTTTTTGTAGACAATCCAATTAGGTCCCAAGGCTGATTTTTAAAACAGCTATGCCAGATATACTCACTTGCAAAATAATGTTCATATTCACCAAAAAATGTGTTTTGATAAAACTGTTGCAGTAGAATAGGTTTATTTGTATAGGTACATACAGACAGGCATTATTTTAAAATATGTAATAGAGAAAGTCTATATGAAATACATTCAGTTTATGTAACTTCATTTCATACTTATCCATATGAAAATAATTATTTTCCTCTAAGTCACTAGCAAAATGGCTGTACAACTCTGAACCAAATGTTCAACATTTTACTTCTAAAATTGTTAATTTTATGCAGTGTATTCTCTTTCACATTTACAGTACTTGGCTGAGAATACAAGGAATTATAAAGTTTACTCACGATGAAAACTCACAGTTAAACTGTTCCTTGCTGGCAATAGGACAGCCTGGGGAGGAGCTGTCTCAGTTAGCTCCGACTCCGTGTTCACGCTCCTTCAGAATCTGACCAGCTGAAGCACAGAGCGGGGCACTTGCACAGATTTCCACGTCACTCCTGTGATCTCTGTGTGAATGTGTGTGCACACACGCGTGTGTGTGTTGATGCTGAAGTGGAAGTACTGTTTTCACATTCACCTGAACTCCAAAGTCATACGTTAAGAAGGCGGGGGGAGTTGGGTGGGCCTTCTCCATAAATTCATACAGTTTTCCTCCGCAGTTGTTAACCGTTTCTTTAAGGTATCGACAAAAACGTTTTTATCTTCCATATTGAACCTAGGGAAATAAATTACTTTCACAGCAGATGAAAATATTAACAAAAGAATAAATGACTTGGGGAGGGGCCACCAAGTCAACGTTAGTTACTTAAAGCACTTTTGTCTTCAGCAAATACTGAGCTATGTAAGGATGTAGCCATTTGCGATTGTATATGTGTAAGTTATTATGTATCAATTATGCCTAAATACAACTTCAAAAATTACTTAAGACATCTAATCAACCTTAGGTTGGTTTTTGGTTTGTTTGCTTCTTTGTTTTTCCTGTAACTGGAAGTTTCAAGACTGAGCTGAATATTCATACCTGGCGTATGGTTTCTATAATCTATGTATATGTTAATTTATATCATTGGCCTTATCACATTGTATTTGTTTTCATGACGAATTCTTCACTATTTAGTTCATAATACTGATAACACTGTCCTGCCACCACCACCAGTACATAAAGTGGCGTTTTTTCCTCTTGATCCTTTCAAGTTCAGCTCAGGTGAACCTCTAGGTTAGTTACCAGCTCAAATGTAGATTTGATGAGAAGTGTGTTTCCATGGCCCTTCAGGGGGCGGGGTGCATTCTTAGGCAGCTTGGAACGATCTGCCTGCTCATCCACGGCTCTGCTTTCCTTTGTGAGTGTGGATAGTTGGTTCTGCAGTGCCTGCTGACAGTAGAAATCCAGTTGTTAAAGGCAGCAAAAAGTAAAAATTTGACAGCTTTGAACAAGCAATGGGTCAAAATTCAAAGTGGCAAAAGCATAGAGATTTTGCACATGACAGGTAGCTTTAGCGTCATAAAATAATCTTGGAAAAAGTGGGAACTTTATTTTTTATAAAATAAAAAATTATGAAAGCAGTGTGAACATTATAGCCAACTTGTTCAGTTATTCCAGTAATGATTTACTAGTTAGTGACATGTCATGATCTTGCTTTGGGCTGCAAGGAGTTCAAAACTCGGCACACAGACCCCCGAGCATGCCTTCTTTGATAGAGAGCCACAGAGGCTCTTTTCAGGATATTCACAAACGCTCCTATGTTTGGAAAGATCTGCAGCTTCCTCATAAAACCCTGGGCATCAGCCTCATCCAGGGCCTATAATTTTATTCATTTTAAAGTGTATTTGCGGCTGCCACCTCTCTCTCCCCGTTTGGAGACGGCCCGCACTCTGTCTATGGAGTGTGTACCTACTTTCAATCTGAACACCCAACCCCCACACCTCGTGGCCTTTCTCTTGCCTTTCAGTGTATCTCTCTGAATAAATCTACCTTTACTCAAAAAAAATAAAATAAAATAAAAATTAAAAAATAATAAAATGTATTTGCTTTTAACATCCTCAGATTTTAGTAGCAACATAAATTCTTCAGAGTATAAGAAGCTAGTGTGTTATGGCTCCAAAACAATCATTCATTTATTCATTGTGTGTCCTTAAGGGACAGAGAAGAAATAATGAAAAAAAGATTACAATGTCATGTGATAAGTGCTAAGATCATGTTACACACGAATGCTCAGTGTTAAAGACATAATGTCTATCTGTCTATTCTAATCCAGTCCTAAGATGGAGATGAGATTATCCTGGAGTATTACCTAGAGAAGGTAACTGGTGTTAAATAATATGAAAGCAAAGTGGTCTAGTCAAGAGAAGAGTATATGAAAAAGCATGGTACCAAGAAGATGTCATGTTGCAGCCCTGCAGGTGGTGCACTGTCCTTGTTTTAAAGCCACTTCTCACTTTGTAAGATGAGAATGGGGTGGGGTGGGGGGATGTCGAAGATAGAAGATTCAGAGGAAACAAATAAACAAGCTACTAAGATGTGGGTTGACCTAGAACAGGAGGAGGTGGGGAGAAACCCATTTTTTGAGACTGGAAGAAAAGTTATAAAGGTGAGTATGAATGAAGATGGCTTTAGGGGAGCAGGACGGGATGTCAGGAGGATCCAGAGCACCACAGATGGTCCCTGACGACCTCAATGTTCTTACTTAAATGAAAGAGAGACAGAAAAGGACTTGAGTGGATAGGGGCTGAAGAGAGTGTGCTAGATTTGGAGTAGTGACCATGTGAATGTGAGAAAAAACTGACCAAGGACCCCTCCCCTCCCCCAGAAAATCAGTGAGTGGTACTAGGGGCCCAGCCAGGGCCAAAGACTATTAACTTACAACAGTGTGGAAATGAAGGAAGCGCAGTTTTAGTATCAATTCATAGTTGGAACTTACTGTGTTGAGATAAAATTTCAGGAATCAGAAAGATACTCATATGTATTTAAAATGATCAACCCTGAGTTCAAGCTTGTAGGGAAAGCGAGCTAATGGCTGGAACAGTAGGAGGCAGAAGGCACTGGGTGGAGGGAAAAAATGCAGCCCCAGAAAGTGGAGTGAGTGCATAGAAGATTTCTGGGCAGGGAATTTCTAAGCCAGTTCCAGGGTGTGACCAAGGGAGTTAATGAGTGAAATACAGTGGTGAAGCAGTCAGTATTGTTGCAGTTTAGAGATCCAGGAATTTCAATGATAGATTATGTAGGTAACTATCACTGAAAGTAGTAACTATCTATCATGAAGTAGTAACTATCGTGAATGGTATTTTAAGATACTTGCAACAGCTATAGCATGATATGAAATTGTCTTCTGTTGGTAGAAAGTCAGACATCATAAATACTACCGTTTGTTGCCTATATTTATGATGGAAGGAAATGGTAAATTTCATTTTGACGTTAGTGAAAATAAAGGTGTAATTTTTTTCCTCCATCCAAGTTCACAGACCCTCTGCATGCTGTCATGATCCTCTGATTAAGAAACCCATTTAAAGGATAGTGTACCCAGAGGGCATGAAGAAGTGGCAACTGCACGTAGTCTAGAAGTGGGGTGCAGGGCTCAGAGAGCATCTTCACTCCTGTGGACGCCGTGGTGACCGGGAGCGAGGACCCTGGAGTTGGCGGGTGTGTGCCTCAGTGAGCAGGCTCGGCTCAGGAAGGCTGCTGGGAGTGGGACAGCGTCCTCTGTGATAAAGAGGCATATCTCAGATCAAACCAAAAATGTTGAGGGAGAGAGAGTTGTTGCTTTAGTGAAGTTGATGTTTATGAGAGCTCGAGACGCACAGTGAAAATTCTTAGGGAAAGGAACAGTGAACGGATGAGAAGGCGAGAAAAAGGGCAGAGTGGTAGCGAAGGTGTACATTGGCCAGAAAGAGGTGAACGAGCCTTGAAGTCCTGGGCAGATACAAAGCTGAGGCCTGGAATGTTTGGGAGTGGGTTGAGGCAGGCCTTCTGACACCATCAGGGTCGTGGTGGCCCATGGCTTTTGCTCAGTTTCCATATAGAATCCTGCTGAGAAATTGTTGGACGCACCTGAAGATCACTCAAGATAGAAAAACCTGAAGCCGAAATGAGGCACTTGATAGCAAAGTGTAAAATGTTGCAGGAGGGCAGTCAGGGTGCCGGGTGGGGGTGGGGGTTGGTGTCTTACAGTAAATCATCAAACACTGTTCTTCTGACTTTGTCTTTTTTTTTTTTTTTTTTTACTGATGCCAAACATGCAAAACCATATGAGGGTTGGTGAGTAAAAATAAACTTTAAGAATTCTTTTTTTAAAGACCAGACTTGACATCCCACACCAAAGGAAGGATTTGGGAATATTCACCAGAATAAGAAAATAACAAAATGAAACCAAGTAGCTGAGTATATATGTTCGGGGGGTTCATAAGACTAGATGAACTTTCAGTTTATATAATCTGATTTCCAGTCACTTGAAATGGATAGAAGAACCTGGTGTTTCTGACTGGGAAGCTCAGTAACTTCTAGATATGAGTATTTCAACTTTAGATGTATGTGGTTATTAATCATTGGATTGATTCTGTTTGTTTGTGTCGGTTTTTTTCTAGGAATTAGCTCTCCGTAGCCAGTTGCCAACACTGGAGCAGGACGGTGGGACTCAAAATCCAGTATCTTCTCCTGGGATGTCTCAGGAATTGAGAACAATGACGACCAATAGCTCAGATCCCTTTCTTAACAGGTTGGTGAAGGCTGCTGTGGGCCAGCATCTGAAACAGATCATGGCTTTCAGATGATTCTCTCTGGTACTTGTAATAAGCTGTTTGAACGTCTGTGTGGGCCAAGACCCATAGCTGTAAATGAATCTCTCCATAAATGGCGAGGCTACAATAAAACGTGCGGACTAAAGGCCGCCTCCTGTGAGAGGAAGGGTGCTGTTCAGGCTTGTAGAGGGGACTCTGATTCAGAGTCACGTGTGTGCGGGCTGCCTGTGCTGTTGGCTGACAGTTCCGTACAGACTCGTGAAGGAACATGTGAATGCCTTTCTGTGAAAACAAATGAGCTGCATCTCAAACCTACTTAGGGCCACATTGTAAAGATCAGTGGAAGGAACTTTCCACCCAAGTGTTCAGCCTGAGAGGTTTCACCACTGCAGCACTGTAAGGCCTCATGTTCAAGGAGATAAAAAGCAAAGTGGTGCCTCTTTCAAAAAAATGCATTAATATTAAAGAGTATTTGAAATAAACGTAGTATAGGAAATGCTTTTTAGTGAATTACCACAAATCTTGGGTCTCAGGCGTATTACAAAGATGTTATACGTAGCGCTGTGTTTCAAAACTGCAAGCTGAGGCAGATCATATTTGTCGCCTAGAAAGCCATTTAAAATTAAGATTTGACTAAGTTCATTCTTCTAGGTGGTAAAATATTTATGGAGTTCCAGTTTTTAAAAATGTGGAACGAATGCTTTCTGGTCTTTGTGCCTTTGGGTCTTCTGTTGTTGTTGTTGTTTTTTAACCACTTTTAAACGATGCACTTTTAAAAATAGAGGTTTTCTGGTTTAGGAAGGCTGTTAATGCTATCCTTTCAGTTCTCACCAGTTGAACTGAAAGAACTTCATGATCCTAAGAAAAACAAAATATCTTGTACCAAAATACTTAGCACAGTAGGGTTTCCCATCATTTGCTCTCTTAAGATTAGTGCTTATGCCCTCACTGGTAGGTTTGGTTTTGAGGGCCATCTAAAATCTATTTTAGATTGTATATACTCTTCTGGCACACAAGGTTGAAAGTTCTGCACTGAGTGTATTTATATACGATTACAGTTCTGAGCGTAAACTGACGTTAATCAGCAAAGGTCTAGCCACAGAACTATTTTTTCCACAAGGAAACTCAGATCAGTATAATTTCAGTGCCTCTCTTACTGAAGGCTTGTACTGACCTGAGGACAAAATTAGGCCACTTAGAAAAACGCATCTCCTCCTGACAGTCATTTGTGCAGACTCTTTCTTAAAACTTTTGATGGGAACTGAGCTACAGTTTAAGACGCTATTTTCTGGTGAAATTCAGAATGGAACATCACCAGTGTTACTCGTCTCAGGGCAAAGTCCTATGTCCACTCTCTGTAGTAACTCTGGTTTCTAAAGCGCACATCTGACTATAGCATTTCTCTGTTCAGAAATTCTTGATGGTTTTGCATTGCCTGTTAGTCCATCTGTACGTATTCCTTAAGCTGGAAACACTTGTTCCCCTCCCTTGCCGTCGAGTTGATTCTCAGTGTGGAACGTCCGCTTATCTCCCTTCTACTCCGAGATCCTTCAGGGACAGCTCCCCTGTCCCCTGCATGGCCTCTCCCCGGTGCTTCACAAGCTTTCTCCTCTTTGTTCTGAAAGCACTCTGCCGCACAGCTGATGTATATGGCTCCTTAGAGTATTTCTTCACCCCGTCAGTTGCAGGGAGGTGGTGGTTGTTAACCTCTGTATCCTCAGAGCCTAGTCTAACGCCTGTCTCGTAGTAGCAGATGCCCATTGAGTGTTTATTGACGGAGGGCGGGGGGCTGCAGGCAGTGGGGTTGTGCTGGGAGCAGCTTCTAATCAGGGAAATGGCCCTGTGAACTCTGTCCTTAACGAATGCCTGTGTGCTTCCCCTGTGGCTTGGAAGGAACTCTGAACAACTGTGTAAATTCAGCTCTTCCGTAACAGAGTCCTAAGTGTCTTGATGTGTTCCCCTCTTGCTTAGCAGTGGGAATAGACTGATAACTAGGCCCAGGCCTTTGTCCCAGATCAGGACAGGCAAAATAAAACAAACCACATCCTGAGACCTTCTCCGAAGTGGCTGCATTGTATACAAAAGGTCTCAGAGGCAAATTTGTGTTTTCTTGAATCTGTGTGAGGCTTTTGAATCTTGCCAGAATCTGGCAGAAGCGTCAGCGTAAACCAGCGGTTGCAGTACGCAGAGTGAAGGGGAGGGAGAAGGCGGAGAAGGCATTGAGTAATTTGGGAAGGAAATTTGAGGGACTGAGCTTTCAGTCTTGGGCAGCTGTTAGAGCTGGTTTTTAAAGCTTAGTCATTTTTTTGCCTTTTTACTTTTGTGTAAGCTAGACAGCTGTTTAAATGTCGAAGCTGTGGGGAGAGTTAAAGCTCACAGTGTCGTCAGAGACCAGTAGGAATAATAGTTGCATGTATTTCACACTTTGCTGTAAGATTTTCTAGAGTTAGTAGAACCCCAGTTTTAGTTGATGCCACCTGGTGTCTGCATGCTGCTAGCTTAGGGACATGTTCCATTTATGAAAGTAATATTCTGAGGATATTTACCATACTTGTATGTAAATCTGGGAAGCTTTTTATTTAGCCTGAAGTAAAAATCTGTCTTGGCTCATATTTTTCTGTTTTTCTCAGGGTATGTGCCTTTGTAGTTTTGGGGATTTGTTTTTAATCTTTCTTTCAACTGGAACTCTCAGTTCTCCTGTCTTATGCTGAAGTGTTTGTTTAGAGTTTTCCCCCCTGAACAGAAGCAAAGGAGATCAGGCTATGAGCATTCTTATCTTATCGGCAGTGACTCATCTATTTTGGCCCAGTCCAAAACGGAATTCTGGTTCTTTATTTTGGGTTGATTTTCCTGACTTAAACTCTCTGCTTGAGAGCTGGGAATTTAGCGTGAGTCCAGTACAGACCTGCCTCTGCACCCACCTGGGGGCTGTGTTTTGACCTGTGCCTGTGGCTGCCACTGCGTGGGGAAGTGAGACCTTGAAACAGACGAGCCCCTAGATTCAAATGGTATTAGAGAGAGAAAACCTACACAGAGAGTTTTCTGTCAGCTGGGAAAAACTAAGTATCTTCTTTTCCCCTTGCTGCTGCCAAGCCAGGACCCTAGGGGCAGTCTTGGCCCCCAGAGTTGCCAGCTTCAGTTAGGATGAGCTTGTCTATTTCAGGTCAGAGCACAGGGCCTTTGAACGGGCCCTAAAGGAAGGTGCTTGTTTCAGAGGCTGCAGGGCAGGAATTTGCACTAATCCTCTTTGCGAATCATGCTGGTACTCAGCAGGTGTTTATTTTTACTTTGAAATCTTTTTTTTTTTCTTTTTTAATTTTGTGTTGGTCTTTAACTCCGTCCTTTGCAGTGGCACCTATCACTCCCGAGACGAGAGCACAGACAGCGGACTCAGCATGAGCAGCTACAGTGTCCCGCGAACCCCGGACGACTTCTTGAACAGCGTTGATGAGATGGATACAGGTTGGTGTTCCTTACTCCTCGGGGAAATCGAGCTCTCAGTCCAACGGAGTCGTTCCATTGCGAGGGCTAGTCAGCTGTCGTGAGCAAAGGTGATTCGGAAGAAAACCGATCAACATCCTGTAAACGTCAGTTCAGATTGAGCCTGCTTTGTTTTTATATGGCCCTTTGAAATTTAAGTCTTTTCCCAGTTTTTAAATGTCATGGATATCTGGGCTGTATCTGAACAAAACTAATGAGATGACTTACTGTAGCATTTAAAATATTGAGTTAATTGGCAGGGCAGTCGGGGACCCTTAAAGAAGCCTCTGTTACATAGATCCGTGTTCTTAATTTTGGAGCAAGATCTCTATATGTGATTCATCTGTCTCTTTCTACGTATGATTCGTTGTTTGTTTCTCTCTTTTTTGTGAGGGCCTTTGGTCCAATGTGGGCTCAGGAAACCAGGTGGGAAAGGCGAGGTGGTGGGGCTCACCCACTTTATTGTAGAATAAAGTTAGATATTAGAATGGTTAGGGGCAGGGGTCTTGCGGGAGCTGAGAAACACCCGCCTCACAGGGGTAATTAAGGAACCCTTTCTCCTGTGGCTTACCTGGGACCCTGGAGTCACACGAATTGGCAGGGAAATGAAGCCGTTCTCCAGCTAGCTAGTTCCTGAGCTAACAGCTTCTGACAGTGTTGGCAAGTCTTCTGTGCCTGTGCTCAGCCAGCCTGGGGCTTTGCTGCCTCCTGGAATCCACACCCTCTTCTCCTCATCTAAACCTTAAGTCATCCGTAGGAGTCACTTCAAACCTGTCTCATTCATAACACCCTTCCTCACTCCTCTGACCCTCATCTCTCTCTTCTCTAAACCTTTATAACAATGGTTTATATTAGTTTTGCTGAAAGTGTGCTCCGTTGATGCGCTAAGGGATGTTGATGTTGTCGTGGACGAGAAAGGTTCCTCGGCCAGGTGAGTTCAGGAGACCCAGAAGCAAAGCTAGGAAGATGGATTTATCCAGGGACTTCTGGGAGGCTTGTTGTTGCTGTTGTGAATGCGAATCTCCCAAGAGTGGGGTAGCTTCATCCAGTTCTTTTGTTTTATTCTGTCCCCCAGTCTGTGCTCATGAGAAAGATGGGTCTGTAGCGTTTGTTCTTGTATTTTATCTTATCATGCTGTGCGTGTCTGGAAGAGAGGCAGGTAGCGATGCTCTTGTGTCGTACTTGTTCTTTCTCTCTCGCTGTATACAGTTTTCCAGGGGATTTTTTTTTTCATGACCCCCTTCAGTGCTCAGCACACAGTAATAAGCAGTCAAGCTGTCGGTTCAATATCTGAACAAATGTTGGAGCAAAACTAAATAAATGTGTGTTGTTTTCTTGCTGTCTGTGGGTTGTTTAGCCTAAAATAAACCCTGGGTGTCAGCTGAGGGTCAGTCAGGAATGCACGTCTTTGCCTGTGCGTTTCTGCATCCTCGCATGACACAGCTCTGATGTTAGCTTTTCAAAAAGGACCTATTCTCTCTCTCTCTCTCTCCCTCTTTTCCAACTAGGTGACACTATCAACCAAAGCACCCTACCCTCACAGCAGAACCGGTTCCCAGACTATCTTGAAGCCATTCCTGGGACAAATGTGGACCTTGGAACACTGGAGGGGGATGGAATGAACATAGAAGGAGAGGAGTTGATGCCAAGTCTGCAAGAAGCTTTGAGCTCTGACATCCTTAATGACATGGAGTCTGTCTTGGCTGCCACCAAGCTAGATAAAGAAAGCTTTCTTACATGGTTATAGAGCCCTCAGGTAGACTGAATTCTGAATCTGTGAAGGATCTAAGGAGATAAGACATATACCTGAAATTCCCAAACAAGCCGGTTGCAGCCTCCTGGCTCACACAGAGAGAGATGAACAAACGTCCAGCAAGACTCTTCTCGCCCGCTGTTCTGCTCTTCCTTGTCCGTTGCTGCTGTTAATATATTGCTGACCTCTTTCATAGTTGGCTCTAAAGAATCAAAAAAAAAAACTTTTTTTGTTTCTTTTGCTATTATAACTACTGTTTGTTTTGGGGGCTGGGGAAGTGAGCCTGTTTGGATGATGGATGCCATTCCTTTTGCCCAGTTAGACACTCACCGATCATTTAACTAAATACTCAGACTTGGAAGTCAGATGCTTCATGTCACAGCATTTAGTTTGTTCAAGCAGTTGTTTCTTCAGCTGCCTTTGGCCGGTGGAAAGACACAATTTACTGGTCTGACAAAGCCAAAAATGTTGTATCTGATGTTAAGTACTTGCGCTGATTTGAAGAGAGAGCTGAAACCAAGGCTGAAGACTGTTTTACTTTCAGTGGGTTTTTTCCCCTCCTAGTGCTATCGTTAGTCACCTAGTGACCTTGATTTTATTTTAGGAGCTTATAAGGCTGAGACAACTTCCATAGAAATATATTAATTATTGCCACATACTCTAGGATAGGTTTTGGTGGGTTTTATTGTGGGTTTGTTTTTGTTTGGGTTGGTGGGTTTATTGTTTTTGTTTTTGTTTTTGTTTTTTTCCTTTTCCAGAACCTAGGCACGCTACCATAGTAGTGAGCTTGTTCATAGTCGTAGCTTGGGACAGTTATTGTAGTTCCTTCGGTAAATCTACGTTTCCTGGTTTTTTACCATCTTATTTAAATCTTGATTATCTGCTCTCTCTATATATACCCACACACACACTTACAATGTTTATGATAGTGTGATAGCAGAATGTATTTTTAAGTTTTCCCTACTTCCCGATTTATTGTAAAATGGTAGCTTTGAATGTATGCATTTAGAACACACGGCTAGTAGTTGATATTTCACAGGTAGTTGAAATCTGGTTGGGGCAGTCTGCAGATGCTTTGTGGTAGTTTAGTGTTCTAGAAAGAACTGTCGTTATGGAGAGTGTGAGAGGAGTCCTGTGTGCCCTCTGGGCGCACAGCGGAAATTATCTGATGAATTTGAAAGAAGCAAACAAGAAATGGCTTTATTATCCCCTGGCTACTGCCTCGGACTGACTTTCAGTCTTGGCGGGAAATCACTGAGTTAGGTTCATAACGTATATGACAGACGTAAGCTTTATTTAGTGGTTTGCCTTCCTTTAGCTTTGAAAGTTTACCTTCGCCTTAGTTTTGGAAATAAATTCTAGTACTTTAGTTCTCATTTGTAATGAACACTTTAAAGACTACATTGAAATATTTCCTACAAGATTGTTCTTACTTATAAGACTTGCTCCTACTTCTGTATGCTGAGAATTGACCCTGGATAGGAAATAGAATACTGTAAGGTTATGAGTTAGCTGGGAAGGTGATCAGATTAATGTATATTGGTAGTTGAATTTAGCAAAGAAATAGAGATAATCATGATTATAGTTTTGTTTTTACTGGAAGAGATATAACTAGAGTATGTGTCTACAGGAGTAATAATGGTTTCCAAAGAGTATTTTTAAAGGAACAAAATGAGCATGAATCAACTCTTCAGTATAAGCTATGAAGTAATACTTGGTTGTGAATTATAGTGGCACCAGCTAGCACCTCTGTGATTAAGGGTCTTTCAGTGTTTCTAGAATAAGCCCTTATTTTCAAGGGTTTATAACAGACATAAAATCTCTTTTCCTGTCTAAAACTGCTATTAAAAGCCTCAGCTTGGGAAGATAAATGTTTGGGTTTTTTTCCTTCTTCTTTCTAAACTACAATATCTAAGTATTTTGACCCTTAAATTTAGAGGAGTACAAAAGTTGGAAGTAAGAAGTTTTATATTAAATACTTTCAGTGCTCAAAATGCAATCACTGTGTTGTATATAATGATTCATAGGTCGCTCATTCGTAATAATTGACTCTTAAGACTATTAAGAAAACAGCAGAAAGATTAAATCTTGAATTAAGTCTGGGGGGAAATGGCCACTGTATAGATGTATTGATTTTTTTTTTTTAAGAGCAGTAATGAAATTCTGCCTAGAATGCATAATTGAGCTTGTGGATGATACAGCATGTTGGTTTTTTATGTGCAGAAGATCAAAGCTACTTGGAAGGAGTGCCTACAATTTGCCATTAAGCCACAAATTAAGATCTTATGTATCAGCAGAGTAGCTTTAGATTAGGGGAGGGGGTGGGGATGTGGGAGGGGGTTGTGAAGACTTAGTGGGACCTTGCTAGAGAACTTTATAAGCTTCTTTTTCTTCAATAAAGACTTGTCTTGCATCTTGCTGTCATTAAAGGCAGTTGTTCCTAAAATTTCAATCACCTAAGTACACCCACAAAAGAAAAATGCAGAGTTCCTCATTTCCCCTCAACTTCAACGTGCCCAGTTGTACCTCAGTGTTGTAGCCGCGCCATGGTGCCCGGCAGACACGGCGCTCTGAGCTCACGTGCCCTCCGTGCTGACCTGAAGGAGACCTTAAGAGTCCTTTCTCTTTCTGAGTTTGAATCACAGCCTTGATGTAGTCTTTCTTGTTTTATGTCCTTGTTCCTAATGTAAAGGTGTTTAACTGCTTCTTGGTTGTATTGGGTGGCATTGGGATAAGATTTTAACTGGGTATTCTTGAATTGCTTTTACAATAAACCAATTTTATAATCTTTAAATTCATCAGCTTTTTACATTTGTGTTCTTTCCAGTTAGGGCTTCTTAGATCTACTTATGGTTGATGGAACACATTGATTTGGAGTGTCAGGTTTTCCAGAGCACTATTTGTTGCAATAACGACTTTCTAAACATAGTGCCTTTTATGAAAAAGGAAAAAAAGAACATAAGTGACTTTTATACAAGTAGTGTTGCTGTTTTAAGTGTTCATAGTAAATAGATGCATTCTATATGGAACCTTGGCAGAAACACTAAAAAGAAACTAATTCACAGTGTAATTCATAATTCTTACCAGTCAGTGTTGAAACTCAAAAGAGTGCAAAAGTGGGAGACAGTAGCCAGTGATTAACAATTTCACAGCTTCTGCACATCTGAGAAATGAGTGCTCAGGTGAATTGCATCCTTCATAAGCACGTTTTTATAAGAATTGTGGGTGTGCCTATCTTAACAATTGTCTTCTGTATCTTGAAAAAGTATTCTCCACAGTTTAAATGTTTTATATTAGAGAATTCTTTAATGCACACTTGTCAAATATATATAGAGAGTACCAATGTTACCTTTTTATTTTTTGTTTTAGATGTAAGAGCATGCTTCTATGTTAGGTACTTACATAAATTGTTACATTATTTGTTCTTATGTAATACCTTTTTGTTTGTTTATATGGTTCAAATATATTCTTTCTTTAAACTCTTCTTTGTTGTTTTTAACGATTGATGTATTCGAAACTTTTTCGGATTCTTAATGGTTTTCCAGTAGAACAAGTACTGGTAATAAAAGGAGATTATAGTGGCAACTGGTAGACAGATTAACCTTAAGGTCAGTTTGGCATTTGAGACTTGTAGTATGGATACAGTTCTTTGAACTTTATGTTCTGGAATCTTCCTACAGACCATCCCCGTCAATAATAGTGTGTAGCAGAATCATGTCTCCTTCATTCTTAAATGATTTTACTGTATGTAGCAGCACAGAAGAAACTGTTCTGTTTCTTTCAAAATAGCCCTTGGTTTTATTTCTCCAAAATATTCTCTCATGGTCTCCAAAATAGGATACTTACATTAGTGAAAATTATTAGTTTCTGTTTTATAAATAAAAGCACTCACAAATTTAGGTGGTAGGTCCTGAATTTTGAAAAAAGAAGTAGATTTGGTTGTCTTTGAAAATGATTTATTTCTGTTTGTGTATATAGCATCTTCCGTTGTTGACACACATCATTTTTGGTGAGGCATATCTGAAAACTATTAGGTATGATTTCTTTATGATAGTAGAACACTATTTTTGTGAAGCTTGAAATTTATTGTTTCCCTTGTGCAAAATGTAGTGGTTGTACATTTTAGCCCAAAACCACACCTTGTGTCTGTGGACACCACACCTCTTACTAGGGAGCTGCTCCAAGAGGTGGTGTGCTTTATGTCGGGCGGTTTAAAGTCGTTCTGGATCCTGTGAGCCAGAATTTTACAACCTTTAGGTAATTGAGTTAGTCTGATTCAGTAGGATATTCAGAAGAATATATGAGTTGGGATTTGGGGAGAACAGCCTCTAGAGAGAACAAGGACTAGTAATACAAGGAGTAGTCAGCAGACCAGTGAATTAGGTTTTAACCCCCCTTGATTTCCATCTCGTCAGCTGAGGTTATAAGAGAAGACAGCCCCAAGGCCCCATCACATTTTCTTACCTTCTGTTATGGCAACCAGACTGTCCTCAGTCCTGGCAACCATCAGTTATATTGAAAATCTGGCTTTTTTTGGCATTTATGGGGGAAGTCATGTCCTGCTCTCCCTTGGGCTCCAGGATTCCATGTGCACTGGTGCTTCTGGAATCAACTGTTTCTGGCAGGTTGTCTCCACTTTCAACTGTTGACATTTAATTGCTTTATGTAAATAAGCACAAAAAACTTGGTAACAATCTTTTTCGATTAAAAATTTATTGAATTAGAATTCAGACGTGAATTCTGTGACGTCTAGTACTGCGGTTTTTCCAAATCAAACATGGGATATTTTTTGCCATATTATCCGGACTCAAAAAAGCTCTGATGTAAGTAAAATTGATACTTTTTTAACCGTAAACATAGCCTTAAACTGGCAAACTTAATACTACCGCAAATGAAAACAGTTGCATCAAGACACGAGCAAAACAAGATGATACTGAAAAGATACTCTGAATGTTTAAATCTGCCGTATTTTAACTGAAAACAAAACTCCTGAACTTAGGTGACTTGACATCTAAGCTACTAGGACCCTGTTAGAAGTTAAAAAGAAAAGGGGGGGGGACCCCTGTGTGCACTCTTCAAAGCAATATTTGGAGATACCTGAGTGGAGATTTACAGAATCTACTTCTGTAAAATTTCTAAATGGCTAACCTCACACTTGGAATGGTTTTTTTTTTTTTTAATTTTTTAAGTGAAACTATTAAATACTAGTGTTACTGTAACTTTCTGAAGGTGATAATGGTTTATATGTGAAGTAAATGAATGAGCAGTGCTTGATTCTTAGTAAAGGAAACCTCTCTAAGACACAACAAATGAAAAAATCGCATCTAAATCAGGAAGATACCCTTGTTAGCATGACTTTCAAGACCGTTAACTTATTTCTTAGGGTTAGGACACGGCTTTCCCCACATTTCTTCTTGGCTCAAGTATATTTTATGTTGAAACTACAGTTCCCGTGACCATCACAGAACCTGTATAAAGGGAAATGGTCTATGAGTTAAACATCACCTTTTGGATATAATTTTTTTTCGTTGTAGGATATTGGAAGTCACATCCCAGTTCCATTTAGGCTGTTGTTAGTTACAAGGCAGGTTCTTGTGTGTGGTGAATTTACACAGGATTAAAATGGGGCTGTATCTGGCCAATTAAAAGAGAAATTCATGTTCTCGGAGCTGTGAATTAAGTGGCAGAATCTGAGGGAAAAGCACGGCTGCATTTCAGTGCCGTCCCCATGGATGGCTGAAGCCAGCGTAGTGACGACTGGGCGAGGGAGCTGGGCTGAACTCACGTCTCCTTAAGAGAACCTTGTGGCAACCTGTGTTTAAGCACCTCTTTCTACCAGTCAAGAGCTGAGCATATCCGCAGCCAGGGTTCAACAGAGGCGTCTCATTGGCTCAGTGATGATCTGAATGATGGTAAGAATATCACAACCATATGAGACAGCAGTCACTGGAGTGACCGTGAATCAGGACCTTAGATTTTATGAAAGTTACAAAGACTCACTCATGAGCCACCAGACCACTGAGTAGCTCAAAGTCACACTGCAAAGCTACGCGTGCAGTATCTTCCAAAGAAGGCCACTTGCTGAAATGTTTTCTCTGGACACCAGAAAGTGTCTTGAGCTCTATAAAATACTTCAACAAGACTGGCTGGTGGAGAACATGGGCTTGAGATTTACTTGTCTTTTACCATCCAGGCTTGAGCATCGTGAGCCCATGTACTGTCCAGGCGGAAAACAGCGAATACCTCGTGGGACGTGGGGTTCTTGGGCGGCTCAGAACTCCCCTTTAAGGGCACGGCGTTGATCTGGGATGCAGTGGGCAGCTCTGGCCAAGTCTGGAATATTGTTTAGGAAATCTCAACACTGATTTGAACTAAAAATTAACTGCTGACCAAATCCTTACTAGTCTCCCGAAGTCACGAAGGCAGACCTCTCCGGGGCTTTTCGTTGCTGTGCGCCACTAAATACGGCAGGTTTCCAAAGCTGAGTCTTCCCAGTGCAGTCGATGTCCCACTGCAGTCGATGTCCCACTGCCATCACTCAGCTGTGGGACTCGAAGGCTCGGAGACTTCCTATCAAGGGTAAAAGTGAAAATATTGTAATTTACACAATCTGACACCGATTAAGGGACCAATTCAAAACGTTATAGGAATAAGTGGTAAACTATTGACCTTCTTTAAAGGCAGAATTATTTTTCAGCACGACTATATGATCTTCCTCAGTATCGTCTCGTTTAGAGACTCACTGCTGAGTGATTTAAAATGGTCCTTCAAACCTGAGTAGGTCTGCTCAGGGTAGTTGCCAGGCTCTGTCGCTCTCATTAGTGTGCACACCGAGTGACCGACCTTCCCCATTTTTATGTCACTGTGCTATTTGTTTTCAACAACAGTGAGTACTTTAATATTCTGTAATAATTGTCAGAACACTTCCACACATTGCCTTCTTTGATCATGCCGAGTCCTGCAAGATGTAGGTGTTACTGTTCTTCCTGACTAAGTGCCTCGGATCTAGATGAAGGGACTAGAAGCTGAGGGCAACGCCCATGACGGAAGCGTGCATGTACAGGCTAACGAGGGGCCCCTCCCTATCCCTGACCCCACCGCAGGTGGGGCTGTCCCCTCCACACAGGGCTAGGCCTGGAAAGACCGCCATAGCACTGACGGTGCTCTCACGGAATATTAAGTCTTCTGTCCGTTTAGACAAGCCATGTGTACATTGATTCAAGAAACACACTGGCGGATAGTATTCCAGTCTTGAGTAATAAATGGTTTGGTAACTTCCTCAAGTTGCTTACAAAACAGAAGACTGTTCCGTACTGAAGAGCAGTGCACCCCACATACCATGAGTGCATAGTCTGGGGGAAGATGCCTTCTCCTGGGAGGGTTAGGAAAGGCCTCGTACTGGTGGTATTTAAGCTGAGCTTTGAGGGGTTACCAGCAGGGACAAGAGCACAAAGCAGGAAGACTGAGACTGCGTGGCCATGGGGAGCGTTTCATTTGGCTGGGCGGTAAACGTGCTGTGGATTGGCCCACGTGCCAGGCACTATTCCAGGCCCGGGGGACACAGCAGTGAACCAAGCAGACACAAACCCCTGCCCTCAGGGTGTTCACTGCGCCCTCGCCGGGCCAGGACTGATGATAATAGTTACTGTGTGTTGAGGGCTCCCTGGAGGCTGAGCACTTCCCACGTGTTAATTCATTTATCCTGGCAACAACTCAGGTACTACCCTAGTTTTGCAGATAAGAAAACTGGCCTCGAGGTCACACACCTCTGAGAAGTGGATCTGGGCAGTCTGGCTGCAAAACCTGACCTCTTACCGCCGCGTGCTGCCTGGGGCTCGAACGCCAGAGTGAAAAACTTGAGTATCCAGTGAGCAGAGGAGGCCTTTGAAGGTCTTTTAAACAAGAGGACAGTATTATCAAAAATTAACGAACACACTAGCCAATCAAAAGTTAAGGAAGTTATGATTGAACGTACCCAAAGGGTAACAAAATGGGCTGGACACACGAGGGGAAGAAGGAGGGCCATCTGCATGTACACTCCCAGAGGTTAACAGTGAACCTGGAACCCCAGGTTCAGGATTTGCTGTCACACTTACACGGGTTACTCTTTTTCTCCCTGGCCTGTGAAGACAGGAGGGGAGGTCATTTTTAAAGCAACTGAATTACTTTCCCAAATGGTATAATCAGACTTGTCTGCTCAGGCGGTGGAGAACTGTGGATGGTTATAATTATATTTTATCATACAGAGGTAAAAGCTAGGAAAGCTGGTGTCTGAGCAGATTCCTAACTTGTGAAATTTACCTCAGGCAAAGAAACACTATGGAAAAATCTAAGCTCATGAGGCCACCAAGAGCAGCGACTCAGAGGCTAAAGACCCCACTTGGGAAGGGGTCATTGAACAGAAATGGAGCAACTAAAAGTCCTGGAGAAAACCGAAGTCCCAGACTGACCCTCAGCAAGAGTCAGTAGTCCCTCCCTATGTGCTAAAGCAAAAATCCAGTCTCAACTCTTCTGTGCTGCCCACGAGTCAAGCTGATGTCGGCCCTTGAGTGACCCACCAGCATCCAGCTGGTGCGCGGTCATCACAAGCCAGTGTGAGCAGAGGTGACACTTGAGAAGTACCGGAAACGACTGCCTCGGTGTAACCGTGCTTCTGTGTGGCTCACTGGAGACCGGCGGCAACAGGCCAGAACAACTGTGTCACCAGACACGGGTGCGTGATGGTCAGACAGGTTGTCCTGGAAGATCTCAAAAACGGCTGCCTACACGAACAGGACCTTGCTGGCTCGGTGTTGGCGAGTCCCTCTCACCCTTCATAGTTCACTCCTCCAGGGAGGGATGAGTTCTGAAGGAACTGTGTCTGGTCTCTCCATTCAAGAGGAGGCTTTGAGTCACGTCCGGGAAAAAGATGAATGAGTTTGTAGCAGGGGAGTAAAACCCCTGGGCGCAGGCCACTCATGTAGGAGAAACTCTTCACGCAGTCAATATACAGAGAGCAGTACTGGGTGAACAGTGTTCTGCTGGGCGTGGAGTTACAGCCACGAACAGGACACCATCCCTGCCTCGTGGGGCTGACTCTCTCAAAGCAGAGGCCGACCTGAAATATTTCACAGTATCTAACTATGATTGTGATCATTGTGAACCCATAAAGAGCTTAGGAGCTGGGAGAGGCGCATTGGCCAAATGCAGATCAAAAATCACGTTTGCTGCTCTCTTCATCCTGTGCTGTCGTGAAGAGCAACTGATTCAGACGGTGGACTTAATGGGCAACCCGAGGGTGAGTTTGATCTCATCAAACTCTAACGTGACACCCAGGTAACTCCACAAATAACTAGATCAGTCCACAGCCCTTTTAAAGTCAAGAGCAAAACCAAGAAGAAACCCAAACTAACACTGAATAGTCCCAAATGCACAGCATGGATTTAAAAGATTTGTCACTTGGCCGTTTTAAAATGCAGGTCAAATCCCATTAGAACAATCTGTATACGGTTAAAGTAAAAATCCCTGATCCTATCCGAAGACTCTCATTTAAAATCATCTAAGTGCAAGAGAATGTTGGCAATTCTGTCGTTTCCTCCCTAACAGGACTCGACCTCATTTCGCCAACTGGCTTTGTGTATTTTAAAATCGACCAGGATGCCACGTGTGTCTGATTAGCACTTCACGCCTTGTTTACAGCGTGCAGGGGGCTGCGGGCGGTGGGGACGGGGGACTTGCTGGCATCTGTCCAGCTGTTCCTGACAAGCTGCCGGGCTGAGAAACCTCCCTTGATTGGGACAGTTCGGGCAAAGGCCAGGGCTGACTGAGTGAAACATCAGATGGTTCTTTTTCTTTCTTTCTTTCTTTTTTTTTAAAGAAATGCCTGGAAGCCTGCGCTGCACTCCTAGAGGTCTCTTTATTCCCCAGAACCAGCATCTAGGAAGGAAGAGGCTTGTTCACGGTGCTACCCTTTCCCCTTGGCCACAGCAGGGTGTTTTTCCTTTGGGCTGAAGGTGTAAATGGCAGCTGGTTTCCAAGGTCACTTAATTCAACCTCCGTGACGGCTCAGCTCTTCAGGGCCGATGCTGACAAGCTCCCTTGCACCACCCCAGGCGTGGGCGGGGTGGGGGGGGTGCTCCTGGGGCGTTCATGGGGCGAGAGCCTGGGCGGGCAGCTGGGCAGGGTGGCCAGGAGTGAGCCCCACACGGTCACAACCAGGGGAACCCGATTCATCAGACGCAGAGGCAGACGAGGTGGCATACCGCAGGGTTCGTCCCGGTTTCCAAATCAGAATAGAACTGGGGAGAGAAAAGTGAGGCCCAGAAGTTTAGAGAAACTTGCTCAAAGCCATACAGCTAATACAGCCGAGCCAGCACCGGCACCTGAGACTTGACTCCCGGTGAATTTATCCTGTGAATGACATTCGTAAAAATCACATCGAGTCAAAACTACTCTCAAAAACTCTTTAAATCACCCATCATTGGTACAGCAAGATGCTCACACTTTGGAAGGCAGGCACCAAGGACCAAGACGGGAGGAAGGAGGAGCGGATGCGGGTCCCCGTTGCAGGTTTCCCCTGGCACCTGCTCCTGCAGAGCGGAGGGGTCGGTGGAATCACCCAGGCTCGAAGACATTGCTTCTCTCGTGCTCTCCCCTCTCTGTCTTCAGTTTATGGACGTTAAATAGGTGGCAAGGTGCCTACTATGGGTCAGGAACAGTACTGGGCAATAGGGAGTTACTGCTAATAATAATAATAACAACAACCAAGCTAAGAGGGGAATGTATCCGGCACTGGTCTGAGAGATTTATTAACTCATCTAATACCAGGGGTGAAGGAGCACGTGCCCTGCTTTCAAAGAACTCACTGTTCAGGGAAGTGGCTCTAAATCCTGGTCGAATGTTAGAATCCCTTGGGGAGCTTTTTTAAACACCCTGATGTGTGAGCTCCACCCCCCAGAGGTTTTGCTCTGATTGGACAGGGGTAGAGCCTGAGCACCAGCGTTTTTTAAAGCTCTCCAGATAACTCCAGTGTGCAGCCAGGACTGAAAACCCTGAGCCAGGCGAAAGCACACAGACGTGTAAACCGGCAGGGACAGCCGAGTGTGCCACAGTCTGGGGCATCCCTGTGTGCGAAGGGAGACCACGGGTGGGACCCCCGGCCAGGTGCTGAGAGTCGGGGAGGGATTCCCAGAGGAAGTGAAATGTGAGGGGGCCCCTGCAGGCCTGTCTCACCAGGATGTGTCCCAGAGGACCCTGTTCCCATCGCGTCTCTTAGACTCACAGCGACCCACTTGGCCCTGCCCCAGAGGCAACCTTCTCATTTTAAAGAGCCTGAGCCCGTTAGGGTCACACTGGTGCTTGTGAGGGTAAGAGGCCCCCCCATGAAGTCCAGCACTGATTTTCACACCCGATGGGAGGTGCCTGTTTTCTGTCTGGGTTTGTGGTTCAGCCTCTGTCCCCAAGAGAGACTGATCGGGACCAGGCATCAGGAAGAAGGGAGCTGGCTTCTCTGAGGAGCCTCCCCTTCCTGGCATAACCCTCCATAATCCAGCCTAATCTGTAGGGTAAGGGTTGGGGTCTTGACCACAGAACTGATTAATATTGCAACCGCACTGTAAGTCAAGTGGATTTTATGTGCTAATTTAGGGATTGAGAACGATTCATAACATTGCTTGTGATGGATAAATTCGTTCTGGTTCCAATCAACTGGCAAAGAATTCTTAAGACTATGTTCCAGCTATGGAAACTGAGTCTGTATGGTGTACATTACAATCCAAGATATTAATCAGAACTGATAAAGTCCATATTTTTGGCCTAGCTACATCAGTGTGCCATGTGCTAAATTGGAACATGGAACAAAATGGGATGGGGTGTGCTGGATTAAAGTTGACTTGAAAACATTTTGCTTGACTAAATCTTCAGAATTTTCAGGCTTGCTTTCTATTGATCCATTTTGAATATTCTGAAAGCAAACTATACACAAATGACAGTGGACGGAACCAACCCCCTGGCCTTCCTGTAAGCAGCCGTCCCAAGAGAATAATTGAGGATGTGTGCAAAGGTTCAGCAAATTAAGAGCAAGAACTCTGGGAATTCTTTAGTTTTCAAAAAATGGGAGACCGGTTGCATTAATTATGTTATACCCATAAAATAAAAACACCATGCAGCTGTGAGGAATGATGTTAAAGAAGCATGTTGACTGGCATGAAAAAACGTTTATAATATTGTACACTCTTTGGCAAAATGACAGGTTACAAAATTATGTTCCTAGGACCAACTTCACGACTAACACGAAGTGGCATGGAGAAGCAAGACAATATTAAACATTTAGGGGGAGGATATCGCTCAGTGGTAGAAGGCATGCCCCCCATGCATGAGATCCTGGGTTTGCTCCCTGGTGCCTCCACTGAAAGTAATAAATAAATAGATAAACTTAATTACCTACTCCCCCCAAAAGAAAAGAAACAAACAAGCAAATTAAACATTTTTCTCTATTTTTGTTGAAAAAAAAGCTAAATACATTTTTGAAAGAGAACTATAGACATTAAAGTGATAAAGAGATTATCTCTGAGTGGCAGGATTACACGTGATTTTTATTCAACTTTTAATTTATCTCTATGTGGTCATTTTTCTATGATGAGCATGTACTACTTTTGTTGAGTTAAAAAATAAAAATAAAAAAGTTTCGGACTAGTGACATGAGCCTCGACAGTCTGTCTTTGAGTGTGTGATGTTCCTTCAGGGGATTTATATTTTTGAAGGTCTTGTAGACTGATAAATCTCCAGTCTGAAACACTGCTCATCGCTTGCTTTAAATAAGTACCGTTATTACATGTGATTCATATCTCACAAAGCTGTTTTTAAATGTTAGCTCAAGATTTTCTCGGGCAAGAATTCTGGGTGACACCGTAATGGTGCATACACGACGCTATGTATTTGTCAAAACTCATATAACTTTACAATGTGAAGAGTTATCCTTAATGTGTGCAAATGTTTAGAAGGTCATTTAGGAGGTAAGGGGATCCCAGGATGGAGGATGGAATGAGACAAAAGAATCTAAATGAACACATTTGTAACAAGTCTATGAAACAACGTGACTGAAGCGGGTGGGGATAAAGTTGCTGATGTAAGTAACCTTGGAAACGAATGGAGTCTGTTTAAGACTAAAGGAGAAGGAGCTGCAGGTGAACCCTGGGGTCTAACTGATGAAGTTGTTTCCCACAGGCGTATGGGTTAATAATTCTGACGCCATCGTAATGTCTGCTGAAACTGAACAATTCACTAAGTGGACGATTGATGGTAAGAGCCAGGTTTCTCACCGCTGGAGGGAGGAGTTACAGATGAGCACAGGGAGGAGGCTAAACTGATCCATGTGGTAATGGATTAGAACTGGAGACATCAGTATGAACTCATGTTTAGTTTCCTTTTTATTTATTTACTTTTAATTGAGGTAGAGTCAGTTTACAATGTGTCAGTTTCTGGTGCACAGCACAATGCTTCAGTCACACATATACATGCATATATTCCTTTTCATATTCTTTTTCATTACAGGTTATTACAAGATACTGAATAGAGTTCCCTGTGCTGTACAGTAGGACCTTGTTGTTTATTTTATATATAGTAGTTAGTATCTGCAAATCTCAAACTCCCAATTTACCCCTTCCTACCCTCTTCCCCCGCCCCCTGTAACCATAAGTTTCACGTTTACTTTAATATAGACACAATTGATTACATGTTAAAATATTTATAGATATGTGTATATGCATGAGTTAGGATACACACATGTAATTCCCTGCTGTCAGCTGAGAGGACCTAAAATCAACAGCAACAAATACTCTTACTCCCCCCCCAAACCTTTCCTACACAAATAGTAGCATATTATACACACTGTTCTGTACCTTGCTTTTTCTCTTAACAATGTATCCTACGTGTCTTCCATATCAATACATAAAGCCCACAGTGTTTGTACAGCTGCATGGGTATTGGGTTGTGTGGGTGTAACAGTTAATGTAACAGATTCCTATTAGCAAATGTGTGTTATTTCCAATCTCTTGCCATTTCGAATAACACTGCAGTCAGTCCCCTGGAACGTGCATCGTTTTGTACATGCACGAGCATCTCTGTAGAATAGAGAGAACGCTGAATTAAAGGGTACGTGCATTTGTAATTTGATGAATACAAATTTTAGAGCATAGAGGTTGTTCCAGTTTTATACTCCTGCCAGTAATTTATGAGAGTGCCAGTTTTCCCACAACCTTACCCGCTGAGTGTGATGTCCTGCTTTTGGTATTTTGCCAGTTTGGTAAAAAATGATATCTCTTTAATTTTAACTTGCACGTTATTTTTTATAAGCCAGACTGAGCATCTTTCATAAATTTAAGGCTCAATTTGTATTTGTTTTAATTTTCTATTCAGATCATTTTCCCATTTTACTGTTGGGTTGCTGGATTTTTTTTCTCATGGATACAAAACAGCTCTAACTGAGAGATTAGTCCTCTGTCTCCTATACAAGATGTAGAAGAGTCTCCCAGTTTATCACCAGTCTTTCCACTTTGCTTAAGATATTACGTTGATAAGTGAATATATTTTTTACAGTTGTATTTACCAATTTAACATTTACTTAGGAGGAAGTATCTTAAGCTGCTCCAGACCTCTAGACCCCTAGGAGCACCATGTGGTCGTCAGGCCCCTGTGTTTCCACCCTTCTGGGATGCAGGTGTCTTGCTAAGTCATCTAGGTCCTCAGCCATTTCCTGTTCCCCAGGTCCAATCACCTGCGAATCTAAGTGATTCAAGTCAAGCCTCGGTTCAGCAAACCTAGAGATTTGGCTGTTTTGCTTTGTTTGTTATTATTATACAGATCAGGCAGGACCTGCATGGGCTGCCCTATAATTTGGCCACAGGCAACTCATAATTACCAGCCTTGGCCAGGTCGTGTAGGTCAGACGCTTCTGAAAATGATCCTGACCCTGCTGCCTATTTTTGTCATGACCCGCACTTTGCATCTGTCCATTAATGGCCTCTACTGACCCTCTGCCATGTGCCCTGGGTCATACTTTATGTCCCCATAGAAATCTGGGTGCTCATTTCTACTGGGGGATTTCCTGACAGTCACAACGGCAACATTCAAAGATGACAGCCCTCCTCTCTCCAGTATCCCGTAAGGTGTGGGTGGTTTCTCACAGGTCTTGGTGAACAGTGTCTTCTAGCCTTTCAAGGGACATAGCTAGGAGATGAGTGAGAAGTTTGCCATTAAAAATTCACTCCAACTTCCTATCCCCCTGAGTCTTTGAATTATTTCCTTCACATTACACCAAGGAATTTCCAGCTTCCCCTCTTCAATTAGCACGGGTGAGCGAGGGCAGGCCGCAAAGGTGGGTCTGTTTGTACATTGCTGAAAATGACTTGGCTAAGACTTCCCTCACTCAGTTTTACAACCGCTGCAAATAGACACAGCTGATTAAATCGGATACAGGTTGGCGTGAGGAGACCCGTATCTTAGGATCCCCGTTGTTAGTCACAGAGGCGTTTCCTAAGTTTGGTGTTCTCAGCAGCCCTCACAGAGGCATGAATTCATCTGGTCAACAGAGTCGAGAAAAATGGCTGGTGGTCTCTCCTATTAATTTAGGCTGAAAGAAGGAAAGAAAGCCCGCCATCACTCAGGGGCCCACTTACTTCCATGAAAGGAATTTCTTAGTCAACTGCAGATGTATAAGCTGGTTCCTGCTGCCTGTATGGGTTTCCGGCACCATCAGGCCTACCTGAAGCTCTGCTGTCACAGGTCTGGGCAATTGTTGGCCTCAGGTGGCCTCAGTGGGCCAGCTTTTAATATAAAAAATGGTGAAATTGCCCCTAGCTGTTTGATCTAGCCCAGTGATTGCAGAATCTCTGGTCATTTCACCCGCAAGGATAATTTCAGTCTAATCTAAGATTTTAATCTTTCCTTAATGTCTTGTAGTAACCTATAATGAAAAAGAATATGAAAACGTATATATGTATGTTCATGTATGACTGAAGCATTGTGCTGTACACCAGAAATTGACACAATGTTGTAAACTGACTATACTTCAATTTAAAAAAAATAAAATTTTAATCTTTCCTATTTGATCCAGCACCATCAGAATACCACTTAGGTATTCCATCTTTTATTTTTTTCCCCTGATATAAATTAGCAAAATAGTCTTCCCCTCAGTCTGACTCTGTCACTGGCCACTCCGAGCATGCTGGGCTCTGATTCTAGTCGTGTTTTGGCAAACAATGGAGGGGAGAGGGCAGGTGAAGAACTGGTTTATTCCTGCAAGCAGGCTATGAGAGAGATTCGAGATTTCGGAAGAAGGGAGGCAGGGCAACCTAGGAAAGGAGGCTCAAAATATAACTGGAGGTTCCATACGTGATCTATTTCAATTTGGGGGCAACACTCTTTCCCAGACAGAGTTCTAACTTTCACTTGTTGGCACTGGGGAATCTGTGGATTCAACTAATATAAATTGGCAATCAATAAAATCCAACTTTGAGTTTGGTTTTACTTACCTTAGCCCATAGCTACAGAAGACAAGTTTTCCTTTAAGTACCAGCATAGAAAGTTGTTTGTTTTTAGCTGGTCCTTGGCTAACAATTTAGGACTCTGGGCTGGCGATTCTCTTTCTCTAAGCTCTCGGGCTGTAACTCCCCACTCAGAGTTCTTCAGTTCCTCGTGGCTTTCACATTGTTCTGTGTCAGTTGCCACCTGCTTCTCCGAAGTCTTGCCTTTAATGAGTACTTCAGATGGTTTTCTGGTGAACAGTTTTGATTCTTTTTTTTTTTTTTTAATAGACTTTATTCCTTTAGAGCAGTTTCAGGTTCACAGCAGAATTGAGCAGAAAATACAGAGTTCACACACAGCCCTCCCCACCCACACAAATATACTCCCCTACCCTCAGCATCCCTCATCAGTGTGGCGTATTTGGTACAGTCGATGAACCAACATTATTATCAACCAAATTCCATAGTTTACATCAGGGTTCACTCTTGATGTTGTATGTTCTATGGGTTTTGACAAATGCATATGACATGTAGCCACCACTGTAGTACCATATAGAATAATTTCATTGCCCTAAACATCCCTTGTGCTCTATCTGTTCATTCTGATTATTTCCTGAGAGGCTGTTGCCTGCATTTGCTCCTGTCATTGGTTTCTATATGAAGCAAGTTTCTTGTTCTAAGCAACAAAAACAAACTCAAGCTATTGTAAGCAGAAAGCAGGTTGATTTTTTAAAAAATACGTGGAGTAGATCATAGACTCTGTGGACGCCAGAGAATCAGACTTAGAGGTTGCCATGAGCTGGGAACCATGCCCAAACTCGTGCTAGAGACAGAGTCGGCTGGGCACACACACTGCCATCTGCGCCGCTAACAGCAGTCTTGGACAAGGACAAAAAGTCTGTCCTTGCTGCCTCTGGGGAAGTGGTTGCAGGAACCAGCACTACGGCCACCTGTGCCAGAATGGAGGTAGTCTGGTCTCTACTTTTTTGCATCCCTAGTTTTCCAAATCCAAGTCCTGGAGGGGGGCGTTCATGGGGAGGACCTAGGTGACATGCCTGCACTCTAGATGGAAGCCTGATCACGTGGGAAAGCAAATGGCCAGCATTTTCAGCTTCTGTTCTGGAGGTGGGGTTTCTGCTAATACCGGAATCAGTGTTTGGATGCTGGGAAGCCAAAAGGAATGACAAACGACCAGTTCAGCTTATAAGGTCAATTGACCTTTATAAAAAAGGAGAAATTTTTCTTTCAAACTCCTCAACAGTAACAAGAACATTCAAGGTCTCCATTTCACTCAGTGATTTTTTGCTCATCTTTCTTTATTTGCACCAAGTTGGACAGTAGGGCAAGGATTTTTTAAATCAAATGATTATGTCTTGTTTTGTCTTTGTCCTTTACTGATATGTTGAACCTATGCCATTTTCAAGTATTAGATTTTATACAGATGAGTTCCAAGTTTTTCACTTCTTGTATGTTAAAATGTTTGAAAAATAGCAGAGTTGTGAAATAAAATGAGAAACACTTTGTAAAATAAAATACTAGAAACTCTTTTTTGAATTTTATTTTACTGAATTATCGTCAGTTTACAATGTTGTGTCAATTTCCAGTGTAGAGCACAATTTTTCAGTCATACACGAACATACGTACAATTCATTGACACATTCTTTTTCACCGTGAGCTACCACAAGATCTTGTATACATTTCCCTGTGCTATACAGTGTAATCTTATTTATCTATTCTATATATACCTGTCAGTATCTACAGATTTCGAACTCCCAGTCTGTCCCTTCCCACCCTAGAAACTCTTTAAAGCAAGTTTTCCATTTTTCATATTTGCTGGTACAACATCCTAAGCCTTCCTGAGTTCGCTTTGCCGTGTTTTGTTTTTACATAGAGCTGATGATCTTGTCTCTACGCAGGAAATTAGATTTAGTGGGTGGCAGCCGCAGCCACACAGCAAGCCCTTAAGTGGCAGTCCATTTCGAACACGGAGCCTCAAGACATCACACTAATCCTGGCAATATGAGAGAGAAAGCCGGATCAAAGCCCATTTGGAGAAAGAAAGAAAATAATCCCAAACGGCTCCTTTGATGTCACATGAGGCCATTCATACACATCACATCTGTTTAATTTAAAATGTCTGCCTAGTGCTGGAACGACTTAATTGCACACCTCTGGAGACCCAGCATTAAGTTACTGTGTACTTGGATGGGAAACATGATTTGTGCCACAGTTAATGATGAGGTTGAGCGTCAAGTCCACAGTCACGTGCTCTCCATGCTCTCCGCTGGTCTGACAGTGTCGTCAGTGGATAGAGGGCCATAAATCTGTCCAAAGATGGGTCTCTCCACCCTGTACTGCTCTCTTCCTGGACACTGCCTTTTGATTCCCTGGAGTATAACGAGACATCTGTGAAGTAAGTGTCTTTCTTTTCTCTCCATTTCCTTCCTGCGCTAACTCTGTCTCATGCTGGGGAGAGTGGGACCGCTTGTTAGATTTTTAACAGTATCTTTAAAAATATATCCATCCTTCAGACGGTCATCTCTATTCACATTGGAAGTATTTTGACCGCAGTTTTCTATTTTTCGACTATAGAATGTTTCTCTTAGAGATTTTATGGAGCTTTGTGCAAAAGCTGGAGGAGGACTTGAAAATAATCAGAAAAGTTTCAAGAAGATACGGGGCTTTAAAAGGGTAGAGAATGGCACTATGAACTCTGTGTACCTCTAGCCAACTTGGGAAACACAGAAATGGCATGTCAGACTTTAGCAGAAAACTGCTCATGCGCTCACCTCTTATCTCTATAGAAAAGCAGGAGAGGCAGCTGGTTACTCGGAAAAAGAAGCTGGAAGGAGGAAGCAGGGGCGCTATAGAAGCAGAGTTATGTGAGTGCCTCCGAGCCAGGGGTAAGGATGCTGAACATGAGACATGGGTGTGGCTGTGTGGGAAATGGCATTCACGGGAAAGGGACACCTAATACGAGAAAATCAGCATGGCCTGAAACCGTGAGCCCCATGCGCAATACTGAGGTGTTTATAGACGGAAAGGAGAGCTCATAGTAGTCTGGCACTCTTCTCTCAGTCCTCAAAGGTAGTATAAGCTTTCAATAGCTCCTTCTGTCGTTAGGAAACAGAAACAGAAAGAGAAAGAAAGAAAGATAAAGACCATAACACAGCCAGTGTCAAGGTCAGCTCACTTTCTTCAAGGTCAGCTAGTGAGGCTGACTGAGATCAACATACTAGGTTAGAGCATCTTTTTTTTGATAATTTTTGTTTGGAGAGTGCTTTATTTAGTTTTTTTTTTTTGTGGGAGAGGGGGAAGGAGATAATTAGGTTTATTTCTTTCTTTATTTTTAGAGGAAGTACTGGGGATTGAACCCAGGACCTCCTGCATGCTAAGCATGCGCTATACCACTGAGCTCTACCCTCTGCCTCATAGGTTAGAACATCTTACATTTTTTCCAAACAATCTCAAGGAAAAGGTATGTGAACACATATCCTCAGGCACATGAAGAGAGGATGCTGGCACTACAAGCAAAATATTTTTTAAAACTTCCTGTTTTATCCTAAAAATTGGTACAAATGTTGCATTCTATTCATAAGGTGGTTTTTTAAAAATATATAAAATACTTTAGGCTAAGGAGTATTCAGCAAAACCAATGCTCCCAGAAATTGTTTCCCACTAGCCCATGATTTTGCAAAGTCCGCAGCCCATTGCCAAGGGGATCTGAGAGGGCTACACTGTTCATTGGAGGAGCAGATGAAGAACAATTAGTTCAATTCCCAATGTTGTATCTGAAAATATTGCAACTTTCAGCTCAGTGTATTCAACCATTTAGCCAAATATTTTAATAACCTGTAGAAAGCCAGGGAATATAACTTTAAACTTTGGCCTGCTCTGTTCTCAGTTGAGCAAACCGAGCTTTGCATGACTCCTTTCTGGCTGGAGATGTTTAGTTCAGTCGGAGGCATTGCTCACTTTCCAAACTGGATCCAAATCTGGAGTTAGTGTTAAATGATACCAAGTGTTTCCCCTGGTTAAATAAGGTCAATAAATCATGTTCCTTTTGGTTCAGAAAACTGAGATATTTTAGTCTGCTCATGTTGAAAGAACACTAATTGTGAATTTAAGAAATTTGGAGGGGCAGTGGGGACTGCAATGCTGCCTTTGGCATGCCCGCTCACCTTGCCTTCAGAATTCTGCGGTATCTGACGTATTACTATAAAGAAGCAAACCTGCTTTTCTTATGGCCCAAAATATGTCAAAAAATGTCTGGAGAAGTGAAGACAGCATTGTTAAATAGGCATGCAGCCTCCCAAGGAAAGGCAACACTTATTTGAACATTTAAATTAAAATTTAGAAATCACCTATAACTGGGATTTCAAAATGTAGAAGAGATAAACAAGATTATACTGTACAGCACAGGGAAATATATACAAGATCTTGTGGTAGCTCACAACGAAAAAAAATGTGGCAATGAATATATGTATGTTCATGTATAATTGAAAAATTGTGCTTTACACTGGAAATTGACACAACATTGTAAATTGACTCTAACTTAATAAAAAAAAGTTTTAAAAAATCACCTATTGCAAACTGAAAGTCCAGGATGAGGCTGAGCATGAATTCCTTCCTCTGAAAAATGAAAACTCATGTTTAGGCCTCTATGATCATTAAAAGTCTACCACCCAAGATCAATACCCCGATCAGACCCCATATGGATTCTGCATGGAACAGCGATGAGAAAGCTGCTAAAGATGAAAATCCTTAATTGAATATGATAATTTAACAGACCCAGAACTCCCAGAGTCAGTTACATCTGCATAAGTGTGGGTTAGGGGAGGGGAGAAAGGATGATAGATGCAAAACGCAGTGATTTGCAGTTATTTGGCTCAAAATCTAGCCTGAGTTACCTCAATGCATAAAAGCTCAAATTAAAGTGTTACCCGCTGGTTTCCAATGCTTCCTCCTCAATCCGGAGTCTTCCTGTCTGACCTGTTCCCCAAAGGTTTCCAGAGGCCCAGGGGACCGTCCACATGATTGGGAAGCTTCCCTGCCAGATTACTAAAGGAACTCCCTCATTTCACAGCTGAGCTTCTAGGTGCCAAGGACCGTGCTGACGCAGGAACAATAGGATGGCCCTGACCTAAGGAGTTCCCAGCCTAGTGGGGGAGACAGATCAATAAATAGGTAAATTTAAAATGTGAGTTCTCTGCCTGAGGCGGAAACGTACAGGGTGTTGCGGGGCACAGAGGAGGGCACCAAACCTAGCAGCAGGTGCCCAAGAAGGCAGATGCAGAGCAGATACAGAACCAAGGCCTCAGGTTCCGACTGTCCCGGCGAGACGTCGAATTCGGATCGCAGAGGGACTGTGTGCGGCTTTGCCTGCTGCCCCGCAGTGGGCTCGCTCCACGCACCGTGGGCTCTGCGGACCCGGACAAGGGAGTTTCAGCTGATAGGATGCAGAGAAGACGGGCGGCGCACGGAGAGGAAAACACTCTCCAAGGAGGCACCGGATTCCTGAGCCGCGCCCAGCCCTTGCGGAAAAGATACAGCTCGGGCTGCAATTCAAGTAAACTTCTGAGGAGCTTCAAAAGCGCGGACCTGGCGATTCGGTCCAAGCGGCTCTTGCAAGCTCTTCCTACGCCACTGCCGCTTCTAAGGCGAAGTCACGGTTTGCAGAGCTGGAACGCTGTCGGAAAGCAAACCTTACCAGCGGGCTTGATAAGCAGCCTCGGGCTTAGGTTAGAGAAGCGTGTGAGGCGCTTCCAGCTCGGCGGGCTGACGGCTACCGCGGGCCCCCCGAGGGTCCCTGCGCGCGGATGAGGCGAACGGGGGTCTCAGATCTGCGAGGGACTCCTTTTCGGCGAACACCCCTCTCCACATCTGCCACGCCCCGAGGCCACCTGGAACCGCGGTGTCGCTATTTTCCTACGCGTTTTCTGCAGAGGTAAGCCTGGCTGCTCCTTCCAGCCCGGGAGCGGGGTGGGCGGGGCATCCGGACGGGGGCGGGACGGGGGCGGGGTGGGCGGGGCATTCCCGCCGGGCGAGGCATCCCGCTGGGCGGGGGCGGCCGGCGCTCTAACACCTGCCAGCACCAGCGGCGGGATCTGGGATAGCGGCCGGGCTGCCCCCGCGGCGGCGCCACCAGCCCCGCAGGCAGTCAGGAGGCAGCGTCTCTGCTTTGGAAGCGAGCTCCAGAGGACTGGTTTTGTACTCCTACGGATGTATGTGGACCTCGCTCAAGTGACCGCACCCTCGAGACTCAATTTCCTCATCCACAAAATAGGGTTAATGATCCTTACATTTCAGAGCTGTTTGAGGGTTAAAAGAAAGGTGTGTCTGAAATACCTACCTGCATGGCACTGGTAAAGTCTCTTCAGCTCTAATTTCTTTCCACATTCAGTGTGACTGAATGCGTAGCTACTGGTTTTCAGGCACTAGTGATATAATGTAAACTAACTGTCCAGAAACTTGTTGGCCAGTGGAGATGGCCAGCACGGGAAAGTGCAGTGGGGAGCGCTGTGATAGCAGAAATGCTGGGTGCTCCTGGAGCACCGGGAGGCCCCTAATCCAGTTTCAGCATGTCAGGGGCGCCTTCTGACAGCGGGAAAAGGAAAGAAAGAAAGAAAGAGAAAAAGAAAGAAAGAAAGAGAAAGAAAGAAAGAGAAAGAAAGAAAAGAAAAGAAAAAAAGAAAGAAAGAAAGAAAGAAAGAAAAGAAAGAAAGAAAGAAAGAAAGAAAGAAAGAAAGAGAAAGAAAGAAAGAAAAAGAAAGAAAAGAAAAGAAAAAAAGAAAGAAAGAAAGAAAGAAAGAAAGAAAAGAAAGAAAGAAAGAAAGAAAGAAAGAAAGAAAGAAAGAAAGAAAGAAAGAAAGAAAGAAAGAAAGAAAGAAAGAAAGAAAGAAAGAAATAAATCACAAGGTTCTGGCCAGGCAGAAGGAGCTGTGGAGGGAGAATGCAGTTAGAGAGATCAGAGGTGAGATGAAAGCAAAGACAGGGGGAAGCCGACTGGAAAGGTGAAATTGCAGGGCCAGATCATGAAAGAACTCCCAAACTAAGAAATTTTAGTGACTATAGATCTTTATCTTGAAGCAAAGGGAAACCATTGAACTATTTTAAGCAAGAGAGTTACATGATCTGACTTGGATTTTAGAAAGATTCCTCTGAGTAGAGATCCCATCTATGCAAGGTAAAATTTCACTTCCAAGTTTAATTCTTAGACAGATCAATAAATAGGCATCAACAGCTTCATTTGAGGATCAGAATTCTTCTGGAGTCTAAAAAACGATTTGGGATTTTTCAGGTCAGGTAATCCTGAGTTCTCAGAAACTAGAAGAATTTGTGAGTCCTTTCTCCACAAGTGGCATTGAGTTGGGTTTTAATAACTCCTCTATGAATCAGGCTTGGTTCAAGGAAAATTTTATTATTTGGTTAGAAAAAAAAAATAAACGTTTATACCTCCATTACTCAACTGCCTCTTTGTAAACTTGCTTTCTACCTCGCTTCCGCGTGCCTGGTTGCTGGAATCTAGAAGACAGGAGGCAGTGAAAAGTGTTATCAGAATTGCATAAGACCAGCCCTTCCCTAAAGATGTTCTGGAGACCAAGTCAAATAAGGTGGAGTTGGGCAGAGCAGAGGCTTCAGGCTCAGGCTTGCAGGCTGGCTTGGGGGATTAGAAGCCCGAAACGAGTTAGAGGGGTTATTCCATCCTTTGTTTCCTGTTAGGTGATATGTGAGTTGGTTATGCTTTTATTTCAATGATTTGCCCCTCAACATTGCTTTTGAAACAGCAGTTTGCAGGATTAGCTAATAACCATGCTGTCGTCCTTGTTTAAACCCAGTGAACGATGATTTAATGTTAGGTTGCTCTGTGCAAGCTTCAGGTGCTCTCTGCCTGGCCCTAGCCTTGCAGGAGGATGACTGAGCGGGTTTGGGGAGGAGTTATTTGGCTTCTGAGAGATCCTCCAGGTGGGGGAGTTGTGAGAGAGTGAGTCTTGTCAATATCAACTCTCCCCACCCCCCTTTTTTGTCCCAGTTGATTACATGGGACATAGTGAAGATCTGGAATTTAGCCTTGAGCTGCTCCTAATTTGTACTGTGATCTGGGATTATTCCTTCCATTCTCCGAGGCTTAGTTCTAAAATCAAAGCTTTTGGGGGGAAGGTATAGCTCAGTGGTAGAATGTGTGCCTAGCATGTACAAGATCCTGCATTCAATCCCAGCACCTCCATTAAAAAACTAAATAAAAACCTAATTACATCTTCCCCCACAAAAATTAAAATAAAATGAGAGAGTTTACTAAATGCTGGCTCTAGGAAAATCCAGGTCCTCAGGGCAGTCAGTATCAAATCTCTGCCTTTAAAAGCATAGCATGAAATTATAATCTAATGAACTCTCCTCCTCGGAGGACCCGCATCTGCATCAGCCAGTCTTTGTCACTGCAAGTTGATCTCTAAGTGAAACTGCAAATCTTCTCAAATATACAGGATTACATAACGTTGATGAAAGTAATGTTGGAGATGGCCAAGCCTTTGCCAAACAAGATTTAGCCAACAAGGATGGTGACAAGGTAAGTGCCTCAAAAAAGAAGCGAAAGATTTAATAAAGATCTTTGGGAAAATTTGGTAAAGCCCATTCACATTTTTATAAAAATAAACCTGTGATCATTCTTTAAAAGTCAAACATGGTGATGAAGGATATCAGAAAGTGATACCAATAACATAGTAAATTCTTGACTTTGTGGAATCGGAAAACATAAGATAAAATACACTTATTTTTATAAGTTCATTTTGTTTTTCAAAATAAAATGCAATCAAACATTTTTTCTATGACATTTTGGTTCCCTATTGGGGTCCATTTTGGAGGTCTGTTTTTGGATGCCAATATCTCCTGTATTTATTAATTTCCCATCTGGTTTCCAAAAGGATTTAAGTCTAATATTCTGTGTTGAACATCAGTATATTCTAAATTCTTTGCCACCAAAGGGATTCATTTCCCAATGCCTCTCTTATGGGCCTCGTTTTTTAAATAAATTTTACCTACTAACTGGTATTTTTAAAATAGTAGTTTTTCCTATATTAAATAAAATAGTATACACATATGATTTTTTAAATTATATGTAAAAATGTGAGATATATATATATATATATAAAACTTCCAATCATGGACATGACAATCATTATATATGTGTGTGTGTATATATATTAAAAATACTTATATACTCACTTCTGATTGACACCAGATTGTGGCTGTAATCATAGCTAAAAGTTGAGATGTCCCTCTGACTCCTGATCACCCTCAGAGTTGGGTACCATGGGGTTGGGGAAGAGAGCCGGTCTCCAGGATGGATGAGCATCCAGGGTTTGGTCAGGACGTAGGATCCAACCTATGGAGAAAGAAGGAGGGCAAGACAGGAAACTCCGATGATAATGTGATCCCGCAGATGTGCTTGCCCTATGGAGTAATAGGTCTGGGGGGTAGAGGCGAGGGGAGGACCTTCTTAGTTTATGCCCAGCCTGCTTCAGTCCTGGCTTGTGAACCAGTTCAGGTCTGAGTGCGGTGAATATGGAACATGAGGAAGGATAGTGAGAAAAATATCAGATTTGAATAGATCTGAAATATGAGTTGAATTCTCATGGCAAATGCCTATTTCTTGTCTTCCCTAGCAGACTCAGCAGAAGCTGAATTTATGAATTTATACCAGGCAGATTTTTTTCTTTCATCTTTCTTTTCTGGCTAGATCTGCTTCCTCTTTTCCTGTATCAGCGACTTGGGGAGGTATCTCGCACGTTAGTGATGAAACCAGCTTTGTTAGCAGAGTTAGCAGAAGTGAAAAGTCCTTTCCAATCCTACGGTTCTGTGTTTAAGTGCCACGAGTAAGGAGAAAATAGCGCGTATAGCTTTAAAAATGTTTAAAAGTAATTGTAATTAGCAATACTGACATAATTAAGAACACTTAGAAAGTAGAAAAAAGGGAAAAAAATCACCTCATAACTTCACCTCCGTAAACCACAATCAGTATTATCATTCTGGTGTGTTTTCTGAATTTTTTATTTGTGTGGCTTTTGCTTTCTTATGTGTGTTTGTATCATTTTCTTCTGCTTACTATTATATCAGAAACGTGATTCCAGGTTGTGGTAGGTCTTAACAACCATCCCTTTCAGAGGACACATGGTCATCTAGTGGCTGAGTGAATCATAGTTTCCTTACCTTATTCTTGGACATTCAGGTGGCTTTGAATTTTTTATTTTTGCCTTTATAAGGTATTATTTTTATGGACTTTCTGAGCATAATAAATGTGAGAAAAAACAATTTCATTAATTCACTCAGTTCACTCAACAAATACCAACTGAATAAGACACCATGTTAGGTGCTGAGACCAAAAGCCTTCAAGGAAAGGCCCAGTACTCTCTGGTCATAGCACGAGTAATTGCCAGACCTGCTTTAAACTCATCCCGGCTCACCAGCGCCAGCGTCAGCATCCACATTCCTGAAAGCCAGCACCCAGCTGTCATCTCCTTCCAGTAACCACACTTTCACAGCCAAAGGTCAGCTGCTCCCTATACATTTCATTCCTGAAAGTCTGCCAGTCCCGGAGGTTCACACTTCCCAAACATTTACGTAAGATTAGCTCTAGGGGTGTATTAGCTCAGTGAAGAGTGCATGACCCAGAGTTCTTGGGTCCAATCCCCAGTACCTCCATTAAAACAAATAAATAAATAAACCTAATTACCTCCCCAAAATTTTTTTTAAAAAGCTTACTAAAATAAAAAAAGATTAGCTCTTAAAAATTTTGAAATTGTAACTGTATGAGATGATGGTTGTGTCAATTACTTGCCTGTGGCGATGCTTTCACAGTGTATGTGTTTATCAAAACATCAGGTTGTGCACCTTAAATATGTAAAATTTTTATTTGTCAATTGGGCCACAATAAAGCAAAAAAAAAAAAAAAAATTAACTCTAGCTTTCTGCTCTGTTTAGACAGCTCTCTCTTGCTTGGCAAGCCATAAATTCAGCTTTTTGTTTTGGTGGCTTCTTTCTTTCAGCAGCAGTATTAAGGATAAAATTAAACATAACAATATTCCTTTCCCTTAAAGACATTGTGACTTAGAGATAACTCACCTGCACACAAAAACTGTTAGAACTGGGTGCGCCACAAGAGAAATACTAACCAAGAACCACGTGAGTTCAGAGGACACTCTCCTACTGGGAAGTTCAGAGAAAGTGTCATAGGATGGGCCTGAACGGAGGTATGACTAGACTGGCTGGTACCTAAGAACAAAAATATCACATTAACAACCACAGACTGGATTTTTCTGTTTTCTCACGGTACCAGCCTGCTCAGGCTGCCATAACAAAATGCCGTAGAGTAGAGATGGCTTAAACAACAGAAATTAATTTGCTCACAAGTTCTGGAGGCTAGAAATTTGAGATCAAATGCCAGTATGGTCAGTTTCTGGTGAGAGCTCTGTTCCTGGCACGCAGACAGCTGTCTTTTTGCTGTGTCCTCCCGTGACCGAAGGAGCAAGCTCTCTGATGCCCCATAAGGTTACTAGTCGTATTGGATGAGGACTCACCTTTAGAACCTCATTTAACCTGAATTACTTCCTTGTACTGCCTGTCTCCAAATACTGACACATCGATGGGCTGGCGCTTCAACATATGAATTTGGGAGAGGACATAATTCGGTCCATAGCACGTTATGAACTTCAGAATATCACTCAAATTACATGACACACATAAATGACAGGCTCGATGAAATGTAGCAAGTGATTTGAAATAGACTTGGGAGAGGGGAAGAGAGAAAAGTTTGGGGATAGGGTGGTTGACGGATTCCTAGATATGATGACTGGAAGTAGGTAAGTGAATGCAGAAGAAGAAACAAGTTTTAAAAAAGATGTAGTTGAAGGTGTGTGCACTCTATCTGTGGAAATTCAAATAGGTACGGGCTTCGGGCCAACAGTGGGTGCAGTGGCCAGCCCCCTAGATGGTCCCCAGCAACGCTCACCTCCAGTATTCATGCCCTTATGCAGTTCCCTCCCACACTGACCTATGTAACTAGTAAGATACAGCAGAAATGATGGTGTGTGTCCTTCAAGGCCAGCGGTCCAAAGATGTTGTGGCCTTTGCCTTGCTTCTTCGTGAATCACTCAGTTTGGGAAAAGCCATCTGCCATGCTGTGAGGACATTCAGGCAGTTATATGGAGCCACCTTAGAAGCTGATCCTCCAGCCCCAGTCAAGCCTTCAGATGAGTGTAGCCCCGAGACCATCTCGACTGCAGCTCCATGAGAGACCCTGAAGCAGGGCTGCCCAGCTAAGCTACTCTCAGACTCCTGATGCATAGAAACTATGAGACAATAAGTATCTATCATTTTTGGCCACCTTTTTGGGGTAATTTATTAACAAAAGTTAATGCATCTTCTTTAAAGATAGAGATTTGGGAGTCATTGAGCAGCAGTCCGAAGAGGCAGTAAGTACAGTGTTGAGATGAAGAGCATGGGTTCTTGAACCAGACTGTCTGGGTTTAAATCTCGTCTCTGCCATTCAACCTCTAGTCCTCTATTTTCTCATTTGCAAAGTAAAAAAATAAAACTTCTACCTACCTCATTTTAAAAAAAGGATTAAACGAGTGTAACTGAGCATGTAAATTAATTAGAACAGTGCCTAGGATATAGTTAGCACTCCTCTTTATGTTAGCCATTATCAGTAGGTGATGCTGCTTAATATTACCACAGTTACAGGCAAGCAGGAGAATTGAAATTTCTCTGGGAGAGCACGGCTGCCTGTACACATCAAAGCTGCAGGGCCTTGGGTTGCTCGGCTTTTAGTTACTTCTAATTTCAAGGTCTAATGGACTCCAGAATTTATCAAAGTGTTTCCACACCATCATTTTCCCAGTGACCCAAGCCAGAACCCTGAACTTTTCCTAAATCCTTTCCAGTCCCTTGTCCCTCATGTCCAATACCTCATTCCACTCAGTTAGTGCCAGTCACTGTTTCTTGTGGCCAGAAGAGAGACCCAAACCGAATAAGACAAAGTCTTTGCCCTAACACGACTCACATTCCTTCTCATTCTAGTGAGGGACACGGCCAGCCTACAGACAAGACTAGGTGATACCCTAGGGTAACAAGAAGCGCTGTACGAAAGTAAACAGGGTAAGGAGATGCTGGGGGAGGGGGGCTGTATGAGGAAACCTGACCGTGTCTGTTAGTGTCACCTCCTTCGTCTCTCCACCACCTCCTTTCCTTCCACTGCCACTGTCCAGTCACTCCGTCATTCCTTGTCTCTTCCACCTGTCTCACCACCTCTACTTCCCAAGGGTCGTGAATCACCAGAGCCACGTCTGATCACATTATATCCCAGCTCAGGGTACTTCAGGGGATCCCTGTCCCCACAGAGGATAAAGCCTAGACACCTGTAAGCTCTCAGCTGATAGCATTTCTTCCTATCTCACTGAACAGGTCAGCACTCAGAATTTTCACATTCTCCCGTTGCAACTACACACATGCTTGCATTTGTACCCATCTGCTCTGTCTGTCCTTGTGTTTTTCTGCATGAACTGACCTCACTCCTGTCTAAGACCACCGTTTCCACTTGGATACTAGATCCTGTCCCCCCAACCACTCCAGAGCATCGTTCTGTTAGTCTTCCTCTTTCTCTTCTATGTCATCAATTCCCCTCTCTTTACAGGACCATTCTCATCATAGACACATTATTTCTGGCACTATAAAAAACTCTGTTGACCCACTTCTCTCCTACTTACAGCCCCATTTCTCTTTAAAAACAAAACTTCTTAAAGAGTTTCCTGTGCTCTCCCCACTCTTTTTTTTTTTTAATACTTATTGTAGTCTAGTCAGTTTACAATGTTGTATCAATTTCTGGTGTACAGTATATAGTTTCAGTCATATACATACATACATATGTTCATTTCCATATTCTTTGTCATTAGAGGTTGCTACAAGATATTGAATATAGCTCTATAGTATGAACTTTTTGTTTATCTATTTTATATATAGTAGTTAGTATCTGCAAATCTCAAACTCTCAGTTTATCCCTTCCCACCCCCTTTCTCACTGGTAACCGTAAGATTGTTTAACTGTGTCTGCGAGTCTGTTTCTGTTTTATAGAAAAGTTCATTAGTGTCTTCTTGTCTCTTTTTTAGATTCCACAAAAGAATGATATCATTCCATTCTTTCTTGAATCCATTCCAATCATGCTTTTGACTTCAAAACTGCTTTTGTGAAGTTTACCAGTGGCTTCCGCGCTGCTAAACCTAAAAGGACACGTCTCACTCATCTTCACTGATTCAGGAGCATAGTTTGACGCAATTTATCAGACTCAACTCCTTAAATTAAAGGCTTTCTCGATTTTGTTTTCAGCCACTACAAGGTTTCAAATTTTGCTCCTTCCTCGTTGGCTTCTCTTTCTTGACTTCCTTGTTTTTATCCCAAAGAAAATTGTGTAATGTACACTCAGTCTCTTGTTGATAACATTCAGTCTCATGGCTTTAAACTCCACGTACCAGGATATGCTTATGTCTCCTATTTTCCTATCCCCAGCCCAGAACACCTTCTGGAACTCCAGATTTGTACACCCAGCTGCTCTCCACAGCCCCATCCTCTCTCCACTACAACTCAGTAAGTGACGGTGCCAGCCTCCCGGATGCTCAAACTCGGAACCTTGGTGTCCATTTCTTTCTTTCACACCAAGTGCTCCCATTCTGCATGACTCTGCTCGAATGTCATCTTCTCATTGAGTTCTTTCCAGACTGCGGTGTTTATTTTATTATTATTATTCTTTGCTTATTGAAGTATAATCAGTTAGAATGTGTCAATTTCTGGTGTACAGCATAACGGTCATACATGTACACACAATGTTCGTTTTCATTTACTTTTTCATTGTAGGTTACTACAAGATATTGAATATAGTTCCCTGTGCTGTAGAGAAGAAATTTGTGTTTTTGATCTATTTTATATATAGTAGCTAATATTTGCAATTCTCAAACTCTCAGTTTACCCCTTCCTGCCCGCTTCCCCCACTGGTAACCGTAAGTTTGTTTACTGCGTCTGCGACAGACTACGGTATTTTAAATCACAATCTCCTTCCCTGTTTTATTCTCCGTAGCACTCATCGTAATCTGACATGGAGCGTTCCCGAATTTATGCCACTTTCCTGTGAGTGAGATACTGTTTTGGACCTAGTGTCTTGGCTGGGAGCGAAGGGAGTGCAGTTTTAGGGGGTTCTACTAGGCCTTCTCCGCCTTGGTCATTCTTACCTCCCAGGCCGAGGACCGAAGTAGGTTTCAGCCAAGTGTGTCTTTTCCAGGGGCACAGCTGGGGACTAGGGAGATGCACGTAGGCGTAGGCAGCGCCTGCAGGGCCAGTGCACCCACAGTGAGCTCCTCTTCCAGCCTTATCCCCACCTGTCTCGCTCTGCAAGGGGATCTGTGCTTTCGCTCCGAGTCCCTGAGCATCAATTTCAAACCAGACCCAATGTCCAGTGGCTCTAGAAATACCTGGTTATGCCCTTTGCCGGGTGTGCAGCTATTGTGGACCCACCGGTTTCTTGGGCCGGGGGGATCTTTCCACGTTGCATGGTATTTCAGGGCCCTCTCTCTTAGGGACCTGCCCTCTTTTTGACTTAGTACATTCCAAGCTGGAAAACCAGCTCAGGTTCAGAAGCTTGGCAAAGGATTGTGACTTTTTACTGAGCTAATTACTTTCAACCTCCTGTTTATCCATCCTTGGTTTCTTTTTTTTTTTTTTTAATAGCTTTATTGAGATACCATCCACCTATGATACAATTCACTGCTTTAAAACATAGAACTCAGGTGTTTAGTGTATTCGCAGATGTGTACAGTCATCTCCAAGGTTAATTTTAGAGCATTTTCATCACATCAAAAAGAAACCCTGTGCCATGCCCTTTAGGAATCACCTCCTTATCTCCCCAGCCCTCCCCATGCCCACCCCAGCCCTGAGCAATCACTAATCTACTTTCTCTATCTACAGATTTGCCTGTTCTGGACATTTCATATAAACTAAATTATAAAACATGTGGTCTTTTGTGACTGGCTTCTTTCACTTAACCAAGCGTTTTCAAGATTCACCCATGTTGTAGCATGTATCCATCCTTTGTTCCCTTTTTATGGCCAAATAATATTCCATTGCATGAATATTCCACATTTTGTTTATCCATTTGCCAGTTGATGAACATTTGAATAGTATTACTATCAATGTTAGGGTGCAGGTTTTTATGTGGACATATGTTTTCATTTCCATCCTTGATTTCTTTTGATTAAACAGACTGAGAAGTACCCTTGTTGGCTACCCATTTATATTGCCCCTAGGGAGGCTGTGTTCCATTAACTACCTCCACAGTTCTCAGTGGGTCAGAAGTCCTTGGCTGTCCCTCCAGTTTTATCACTCATGACAGTAATTGCATCCACCCATCTTTTCACAGCTAAGCACTTCCATCTGGCCTCCATTGGGGGTGGTATGAGCCTTTAAGTCCCTCCTTCCTCTCCTTGGCATGTGTACCTCACTCAGTGTGGGATTGTTTTTCTCCATGCACCTAGGAGCTCTCCTAGTATGAGCCAAACTAGTAACAGATCTGCAGCACCTCCTGAGATCTTTTCCAGGGTGTTAAACCCTATATTTTGCTTCACATTGGTAAACTCAAAACTCTTCTTTACCCATCCTTATGCTTCAGTCTCCTTATTCCAATCTCAAGCCTTGTCTCCTGGCTCCTGGCTAGGAGCTTCTTTGTAAGAGCTCCCTTCTTTCCTCAGCAGCATGACTTCATCTTAAACTGTGACTTAACCTAGTTATTATCCTTGAAGCCAGAGGTCAGGTGGGTACTGATCTTGGGGAGGAGGGAATGGAAGGAGGGAACAATACACGTTGTCTTCAGGGTAGAGACCTCTGCATTATCCTCAAGGAAGTAGGAGGGTGGGTGCATAGCCCAGTGGTAGAGTGCGAGCTTAGCACGCATGAGGTCCTGGGTTCAATCCCCAGTACCTCCACTAAAGGTAAATAAGTAAATAAAGCTAATTATCCAAACGCCCCCCCCCAAAATCAAACCAAAAAAAAAATTCTTTTAAATATTAAAAATAAAATAAAATAAAATTTTTAAAAAAGGAAGAAAGTAGGGAGCTCTAGCTCCTAATTGGGTGGTGGGTATTTTCAGGCTTGGATTTGAGGAACGTGGGGATTCAGGACTTTGGGTCGTCAGTTCAGGTTAATCTCATCCCATGTGAGGGTAGGGTGTAATTCAGTGGCAGAGCGCATGCTTAGCGTGCACAAGGTCCTGAGTTCAATCCCCAGTACCTCCATTAACATATGTAAATAAATAAACCTAATTACCTCCCACCCCCAACTTTTTTTCGAAGTTCATAACTGTCGCCCTGTGAGCTGAATTCTGCTGTGCTTTGAGTTCATCTCTTTCAATATGGCTTCTCTGACTTAATGCCCCCAGGCCCTGGTGTCCAAAGGCTGCCAGCTCTGTCTCCTCAGGGCGATGAAGCCCGACTCTGGTGGTCAGTTATTAGACCGCTTTCCACACCCAGCCCCCATCAGAAGGCCACTTCTCCCTCCTGGACTTTCTTCATTTGCTGCCTCCTCTGGGGCCAGACACCCACGCCTGAACTTGCCCAGCGCCCTGACCCAAAGCCCAGTAGGACTGGGCCTGACGTGACCTCCAGGGTCCCGGGATCTGCTCCTGCCACTTGGGCATGGCTTTCTCTCCAGTGTCGACTTTACCTTTTGGTTAAAACCGCATTTGGACTGCTCAGTTCTTAACCTCAGCTTCTGGAGGTGACCTTTCTTGTGTTTCCTGGCTGTAAGCTCTGTAGCCTTAAAAGATAAGCTTTGACAATAAAGAGCTGAAAGACTCAGGAGAAGCTCAGCAATCATCTTTAGGAACCCAGTCATCATATTTCCAGCCAGAGCACGCGCTCATTTCCAGCATTCCTGGCGGGTGGATAAATGTAGAGGGACCAGCGTTCCTTCTACAGTCTGTGAAAGCCCCCAGGTGTAAATTACCGCCCGGTCACACCAAGGTCATCTTCCAGAGAACACTGAAGCGTTTACCTGTAAACATTGTATATAATTATAGTTCCTTCTTCCAATACTGTTTTGTGCAGTGATGACAAATATCCTTTTTTTTTTTAACCTAGTGGCACTGGAAGGCATTTCTTTTAAGATGTTACCTATGTTTTTACCTGCTTACATCTGATTTTCATTTTCCATATCATCATCTATTTGTTTTCACAGTACAAATGCTGTGATTTCCCATCATCATATATTTTTCATCGTTTACTAGAAATGGACAGCTTCTGGACTTGCTGGCAGGCAAAGAAAGCATTGTGAAAGTTGATCTCTGCTCCTACTAACTAGCAAATTGGTAGTAATCACTTAATAGAAGTGGAAAAGCACAAATTTTATTGGATGCAGCAAAGCGGTAATTTCTCCAGATGCACAATGGTGCTTGTTTATCCTTATTGTGACGTTAACTAAGGCTGGCACTGGGGTTGCTCCAAACCCTGGCTCCCCCAACCACAGCCCTCAGAGCAGCCAGTCCCAAACTACATGTGGGCTATGTTCCAAAAACATATTTGAAAGTCAGTTTAGGACTCAGATCACTTTTCCCAGAGAAGCAATGTCGTAAGTGAAAGTCGACTTAAGGGGCCAGACCCCCAAGTCCATGGAGCACACGGTGTAGTGAGATTGGGTCGGCAATAGTTCTGTTCTGCTGGCCTCCCTCCTCTGCCTGCACCCCAGTCCCATCTGCTCTTCACACAACAGTGGCCAGTGATTCCTCTCTAGTATGAATCTCGTCCTATGACTCAGTGCTTAAAGCCCTCCCTCTGTTACAGAGCCCCGTATCAAGTCAAGTTGCAGGTCTACCTCCTAAATATTTCTCTACTTAAATTTTTTTCTATCCCTATGGCTAGTATCTTTGTGTTTTTGTTTTTTGTTTTGAGAGGGGGGAGGTAATTAGGTTTATTTATTTAGTAAGTTATTTTAACAGAGGTGCAGAGCTTTGAACCCAGGACCTCGTGCCTGCTAAGCACGTGCTCCACCACTGAGTTGTACCCTCCCTTCCCCCGACTGTGGCTAAAATATTAATCTAGGCGGTGACTGACTCCCACCCAGACTGAGAGCGGTGTCCCCACTGCTCTCCATCTGGCTTATCAACGTGCCCACGATGCTGCTGCCAAACTCTGGAGCGTGTCACAGAGGGTCTTTCCATTTTGTCACAACCCGCTTTACAAGCCTCACCTGCCTGCACCTCCAGTCACCTGCTTCTGCGCGTGCTGTCTGCTTTACTTGGAATTCCTGAGACGTTTCTGGTCAAAGCCAAGTGTCTCCTGTTCTGGGAAGTCTTCCCCGACAACCAGAAAGAGAGCCACTCATCCCTCAGTGCCCTCGACACACTGTGATTATTGCCTGCCACCCTCGGGGCACGAGGGACCATCAGTGAGACTGAAAAGATGATAAATTCCCACCCCTCGTTCTGCACAAGCTCACTCTAGACAGAAACCAGAATCAATAATTACCAAACAGTCACTTTATGTAACTGCATTCAGGGTGCGCTGGGTTCAAGGACAAAGGAGTAACTAACTTTTCCTTAACCGGGGGCCGGGAAGTAATTAAAAGAGGAGGTGATATTTGAGTTAATGCTTGAAGGATGACTAGAACTTCATGAAGTGCTCCAAGGGGGAAAGCACATTACTAGTAGGCAGATTAGTGTTTGCAAAGGCATAAAAGCATGGGAAAGGTTAGAATGTTTGGAGAATTGTAAATAGTTTCGCATGGTTCCAGGGCAAGGCATGGAAGACAGAGCAATGGAAACCAGGCAAAGTCAGATCAGGAAAGGCCTTAGCAGCCAAGGTGGGAAGTTTCCATTTGATTCTATAAGAATGTCCTTCATAGGAGGAGGGTAGAGCACCTGCTTAGCATGCACAAGGTCCCGGGTTCAATCCCCAGTACCTGCATTAAAAAATAAAAAAAAATAAAATAAAATGAATGAATAAACCTAACCCCCCCCCAATAAAAAGCTTAATTAAAAAACAGTACGAATGTCTATTACAGAATTAAGGTCACTGAGTTATATGTCTGTGTGTCGCGGTCTGGTAAGCTGGTACGAGGCCGGGTGCATAGTAGGCCTTCTATTTCTATTTCTGTAATGAGTTTTAAAGTAGCTTTTGTTATCTCTGAGTGATAAGCTCTGAGAAAATACAGGCAACACTGAAAGTTAAATCTAAAAACGTTTGCAAACAAACCGGCTTCCATTGTTTTACTAATGAAACAAATCAAGATACCCAAGAAAGTGGGTATTGCTTCTTCCTTTTAATTGTCTGTGTTTTTGTATAGTTTAAACATTTAGAAAATCAGGTTCAGATGCTTTTCTAATTTAAAAAAAGAGTTTACGTTTTGTTAATTAAAAAAGAAAGCAAACAGAGGCCTAAATATTGAAGGTTGAAAAATGACTCCCTCATTAACTTCCAGTCCCTTTGAGATTTATTGCACAGTAAATTAGTTAATTGCAAACCTTCCAGCAATGTTTTACTCCGTTATAGATTACTTTGGAAAAACAAATTTGCGTTTTCCCTCTTGAACAATGAGTGGTTTATTTTAAAGTAGGTGAAAGGTAATGTGAAGGGGGGGGGGAAAAACCCCAGCTTCACAGATGTATGGTTTAAAGTTTGCCAAGTACTTAGAGAAGGGTTACACTAACTTCAAACGCTTGGAAAGTATAATGTAACGTGAGAACACAAAGGTCTTGTTGCTTTTTCAGCTCTTACTCTCACTCAGTTCCCTGCAAGCCATCAACATGGAAAGCAGAGAGTTTTAGAAATCACATCCCGTAGTGGAGAAAGCAGATGAGCATAATGGAAAAGACAAAGGCGACGGAATGCGTGTCCTCCATTATATCTGCAACTGGGTTATGCTGTCCTTGGACACGATTTTTATATTCCCCCGCAAGTCTGAAAGCCTGTCTGGGCTCTAAATTATGATGTTGCTCAATTCAAGCAATGATCCAAAGCCAGTGACTGCGCACAGAGCCATCCTGTCTTGGTAGGTTAAATATTCATTTACATATTTTATGCGCCTTGTAAAAAGGCAAAGTACATATTGGTGCTGTCAGAGTTGATACTCCACCTGGATTGTCAGTTGCTAACCAAGCATCTCAGACCTTTCCCTTCAGGTGATGGGGCTTAAAAATCTCAGCGGGTAGAGGTCCTTGGGTTTGAAATCTTTCCTGTAAACACTCCAGTAAAACACTGTTTTTTCTAAAACAGCCTCAGTGTGTTGGTGTGAGGGGAAGCAGAGTATGCCAGCCCAGAATATGCGCGCCTGGCATTCGGATTATTGTGAGCTGATTATTTGAGAATCAGCAGGTACAGGAGAAGCTCTGAAAACGGTAGAAATTCCCCTTTGGTAGAGGACATTTACATTTGTAAAGGAAATTTCCATTTGTCAGCGATCACTCTCTTTGCACCAGGAAAAGAAGGATGACTAAGTCACAAGGGTACCTTATCAGGGGAGATGGCATTAACTTAAGTCTGTAAAACAAACTCTGTCCTTTTCCTGGTAGCCTCCCCGAAACTGAACTCCCCTCCCCCACACCTTCCTTTTTTATGTCTTCTCCAATATCATGTTATCTTTTAAAAATTATTATTTTTTAATTGAAGTATAGTAAATACAATACTACATAAGTTACAGGTATACAACGTGGTGAGTCACAATTCTTAAAAGTTTATACTCCATTTATGGTTATAAAATATTGGCTACACTTTTTATTTCTTTTGGGGGGGAGGTAATTAGGTTTATTTATTTATTTATTTATTTATTTTTTAATGGAGGTACTGGGGATTGAACCCAGGACCTCATGCATGCTAAGCGGCCCTCTACCACTGAGCTGTACCTTGCCCCCACACCTTTCTTTTCTTGTCTTTAGCTGAAGATGGTATTTAAGCTGGTGACTCAGCCCACCTTGGGGAGTTACTCAGTTTCCCTGGGTCTCCATGTATATATAAGGTGTACATGTTGATAAACTCCTGCATTATTTTTTCTCTTGTTAATCTGTGTTTTGTTACGGAAGGTCTCGGCCAAGAACAAGGCTAGAGAGAAAATTCTTTTTCTTCTTCTACAGGTGTTTACAAAATGCAGTCCAAAGCACGGTCACTATCCTTATTTGTGACTCTTCTTGGAGGATTTGCCCCAGCCTGCCCTGGAGCGGGGTAGAGGTTAGCCTTGAGCAGAGTCTCTGCCTGGGATCACGCAGGATTCCACTACAGGCAAGCTGTTTCCATGAGTCTCTTTGTGACAAGCCTTTCTTTCCTTCTGGGTGAAGGCAGTGACTTCCTCTGGGATGTGATTTCAGAAGTGGGAGTCTACCTGAGGTTCCTGGAAGAAAGGCTTTTGCCACCTGCTGGCTCCCTGAGGTAAATCTTCATTCCTTCTGTTAAAATGCAAATCCACCCTACAGAATAGTTAAAACTGTTTGCTGCTATAAGTCTTTTACATTATAGTAAGAATGAGGCTCTTATTTACCCTGCATATATGCTTTAGTTAAAAAGTGGAAGCGAAAGGAGCATGAAGGTATTGAGATCTTGGCAAGAGAAAGAAAGGGAAAAGGTTGGTTTACAAACAATAATAATGGTGAATAGACTACCATGTAGAGAGAAAAAAAGGCAACTGAGTGTGTGTTCAAGATCACTTTCTTTACAATTTTGCCTAAGATGATGCCAAATGCAGTGTTTCCCTTTCAGCAGAAGGGTTAATGCATTCATTCAACAAGCATTTATTGAGCCTTCTAGAGAAAGAATGATAATTCGATTTTTAGAAATTTTATAAAGGCAAATAAAAACCAGTACTAAAAATATATGCCATTTCCCCCCCAGTGGTTCAGTTATCAAAGGACAATCAGAACTGTGAGTGCAGAGTTAAGCTCCATTTTTCTATCAAGAGGTAGTTATAAGGCGCTAAGTCTAACAATGTGGTTTTTTTTTTTTTTCTGAACAATCTTTCATCTGCTTCAAAGATATTTTCTGAATATGACTTACAACCACCTTTTCATTTGTTTGTTTGGTCAAGACACCAGCACTGTGACTTTAAGCAGTGTATCATCAGCATGCATTTCAAAGAATGTACTGGGGGAGGAGTCGCTCAGTGGTAGAGTACCTGACTGGCATGCAGGAGGTCCTGGGTTCAATTCCCAGTACCTCCGTTTAAAAAAAAGAAAATAATAATAATAAAATAATGTATCAGTTAAGGAAGAAATAGGATAATAGCGCATCTTTCTAAAGCCAGGGTTGGCAACATATAGCCTGTAGGTCAAATCCAGTCCCCTGCCTGTTTTTGCATGAGTTAAGAATGCTATTTACATTTTTAAATAGTTTTTTTCAAACTCAAAAGAAGAATAACATTTCATGACAGGCAAAAATTGCATGAAATCGAAATTCCAGCATCCATTAGCAAAGTTTTATTAGGACACAGCCACACCCATCCGTTTACATGCTGTCTATAGCCGCTTTCAAGCCAAAAGGACACAGGTAGCTGCAACAGAGCCTAAAATATTTTCTCTTTGGTCCTTTGCAGAAAAAGTTTACCAGCCCCTAGGGTGGTTCCCCAAGTGCGTTCTACGAAATAGTCTCACCAGGTGCTCTGCATAAAAAAGACTTCGACGGTCAAATAAGTTTGGCAGAGTCTGCATCCTACCACTCGCTTTCAGATAATCATGCCTACGTTGCCATAGTAAAGGATCTGAGAAGTCCTGAAGGAAAGAAATTCTGCTGAACTATTTTAAGTCCGTTTCCAAAGCTTATTTGATCTCGGAGCAATCTCTCCACTCCCTTCTCTTTTACACCTATAAACTTCCCATGGGACTAAGAGAAATTCTAGCCTAGAAGATTTGCATTGGGACCTCCTGACAGGTAGGAAGTATTTCCAGGCAAGGTTCCTGGTGGTCCCTTGATGTCACATGCTCCCACGTCCTCATTATCTTTCTAAGAGACTTGGAGATCATTTTGTCCATCATCTCATTTTACAGATTGGAAGGTGGAGGTGGATCACGACCCTATGGCTTGCTATTTCTTTTTCTTCTGTCTTGATCGTCTGTCTCTTCCAGGTTGTTGGTTCAGATGTCACCTTCCTGGTGTGGGGTCGGGTGGGGTGGGTCCTCTGACCACCTCAATGAAAACTGAAACCCCCTTCCTAGCACAACCTGCCCACCTTGGTGGCATTTTGTTCCACAGCATTTATTACAATCACACCTGATACTGGCATATTTTTCAAAAGTTATGTGTCACCCCTCATTAGAATATAAACTCCCAGGGGCTCTGGTCTGTCCTGTGGTATCGCAGGGCCTAGAATAGCGTGTGACTCATGTGGATTGCATTCAGTGTGTATCATTCGTATGCAGTAGTGGCAAAACCAGAGCTTGTTCCCAGGCCTCCTGCATCCTCAGGCAGGAAAGCGACTGGGCTGACAGAATGCATGTGAGAGTTTAGCTTCATGTACGTTCAGATTCCAGTCCTAATTTGGCACTAGGTGGCGGTGGCAGTTTGGACGCAGTTTTACCTGATCGCAGGGATAAAACAAGGCACGGTTTTATTTGTTGTTCTCCTGTGACAACGAGGTCAGGGCTGATTGGCGGCTTGCAGCCATCAGGGGCCCAGGCTCCTTCCACCTACTCGATTTATGCCCCTTTGGACATGGCTTCCCTTCCCAAGGTCCCCCCACTGGCGTGGGAGCTCCAGTCACGACATCCGCTTTGCTGGCAGGAGAAACTATGTAACTTTGGGCAAATTACTCAGTGAAACCTACCTCGTGGAGGGTGTTCATTTCCTGGGCCGCCATAACAAAAGGCCAGCAACTGGGTGGTTTCAAACAACAGAATTCATTTTCTTGCACTTCAGGGGACCAGAAGTCTGAACTCAAGGTGTCAGGAGGAGTGTCAGTGGGGCCGACTCCTTGTTGGAGGCTCTGAGGGAGAAGCCTCCTGGTGCCTCTCTCCCAGGTGCTGCTGAGGGCAGGAAGATCTTCCCTCCACCTTCATGGCGTTTCTGGCTGGGTCCGAAAATTACACTGACAAAGCCAGATGCACAGGAGGAAAGTGTACAGATTTGTTCACTACAAGTTTTATGTGACTCAGGAGCCTTCGTCTGGAAATGAAGTCCCGAAGAAATGATTCAACTCGTGTGTTTTTACGCCAGATTTGAAGAGGAGGGAAGATGTAGCAGGAAAGAGGATGAGGCACGTGCAGTAAACTGGGGCAGCTTGGCGAAGCTGCTGGTTTGGATCCTTGGCGTCCCTTGTGTTTGGAGAGAAGGCTGTCCCTTCCCTTTGAGTCTAGAGAGGGCGTCGCTTACAGGAGAGATTTATGATTTGCTTCAGGGGAGAAGGGCCTGGTGGTGGGGGCAGGTCAGAGTGGCCTTCCTTTTCTGCTATTTTCTCAAAGTCCTTCTGTTTACACCAAGGTGCTGGATGGATACACGAAAATGTGGGGCGAGAGGATGGCCGTGTCCCAGGTCTCGGATGAGCCTCTGGCACGGGCTGTGCCACGTGGGTCCTTGGCTTCGTGCAGGAAGGAATTCAAGAGCGAGCCACAGTTGAGTAAAGGTAGATTTAGTCCAGAGAGATGCACACTCCATAGACAGAGTGCAGGCCGTCTCAGAAGACTAGAGGAAGGCCATGAAGCGTGGGGGTCGGGTGCTCCGTTTAAAGTAAGGTGTACGTATTCTGTGGTGAGGTCCGCCTCGCTCAGAAAGGAAAGTGGTCACGAGGTGGGCTGATAGTTTTCATGGGCTCCGAACTTCCTGCGCTAACAAGTGGGAAGATTATTCCACCTCCTTCGGGGAAGGGGCTGGGATTCCCAGGAACTGGGCACTGCCCACTTTTTGACCATTTACGGTCAGCCTCAGAGCTGTCCTGGCGCCTGTGGGAGGGCCGCCTACCATGCTAATACATCACAGTGAGCGTCTGAGGCAGCTCAAGGCCTCCTGGAAATCAAATCTCTGGCCCTCTTAGGCTTCAAGGTCTGTTGGGAGGTGGATTTTTCCGCCACCTTGGTGTTAATGGCTGTGTCATTCCTTGAATGGCTGTGCCCTGCCCCCTCGCTTCCTGTCTCAGTCTTTTGGAGCAGTGTGTCCTGGACCCCGTCACAGACCGTCTTTGGTGGGCAGGCCCGTTGCTCCAATCTCTGCGTCATCTTTTCTTCTTCTGTGTCTTCAGTGTGTCTTTCTCTGTGCCTTGTCAGGACACCCTCAGTGCATTTAGGGCCCACCCTGCTCCAGCATGATCTCATCGTGATCCTCACATCTGTAAAGTCCTGCTTCCGAACAAGGTCATATCCTGAGGCTCCAAGTGGACATGGCTTTCGGGGGGGACACTGTTCAGTACACTGCAGAGAGTCATTGCACTAATTAAAGATTATGGATATAAAATGCTGGCACAGGCCATCATATCAGGAGAATAAATCTTTTTACTGAAGCACGAATATGAAACTACATACGTATCACAAAATTCTTTTTGGAAGTTACAGTATGAGAAGGGATTACCTTTTCTGCCTTTCTTGTGCTTATTTATAGAGAGTTTCATGCACATATCACAGGCTTTTAGTTTTACCACATTCAGGTCTATAATCCTGAGGATTAAACCTGGGGAAAATTAGCTGTTGGACTTGAGAAATATCGTTCATCTGTATCATGTAAAAGAATTTAGGGAAGTTAGTGGGCGTGCCGTGGCAGGCAGGTGCTTCTTGGGTGAATGCCCTGCTTAGAATCATTCTACCCTTTCTAGGAACTGCCAGCAGCTGGCCCAGTGCTACAGGACTACCCGACTCTAAGGATGAATCCTGATCCTGGCCTATCAGATTCCCTTTTTAAAGTATCTGGACTCTTAAACTGCAGATGTGAGTAGGGAGTGAGTGGAGCCGAGCCTTGCTGCTGCAGCCTTCTGGTCCTGCTTCCTACTTGCAAACCCAGATCTTTGCAATTCATTTGTGCTTGAAACTGGTCTGCTTCATTTTCTGCAACTCGAAGAATTTTAATGCACTGAAGTTTCAGGATATTAAACCCAACATACAAAGGACAGTATACAAATTACAGGTTATATCTGCTCTCATAAGTTTTCTATTTAAATAACCCAATCTATTTAGTTTTTCTGACCTTGAAATCACTGATAAAGAATACAAACCTGATTTTAAAGCAATCTTCATTTTTTTTTGGAGAAACATTGGCACATCAACACTCTTAAAGGAGGAGGGTATATCTCAGTGGGAGACAGCATGCTTAGCATGCATGAGGTCCTGGGTTCCATCTCCAGTACCTCCTTTAAATAAAAGAAAAATACATAAATAAAATAAACTTAATTACCTCTCCCCCCCTAAAATAAAAACAAAAAACACACTCCTTAGAGTGTCACTGGGCCCTTAAATGTCAAGCCTTCCATTTTTACAAACTCAGGGGAGGTGGAGCTAAAAGAGCCAGGGCAGGTGCAAATGGAACTGGTAGACGCTGGGATTTATACTCAGATCTGCATGTTCCTTTAACGTTCTATTATTTGGCTTGAAAATCTGTGGCCCAGAACAGAAAGACAAAACAGAATGGAAGCTAAAGTGACCAAGTTTTATAGTAAAAATCTACACCAAAGTCTTAGTCTGACATTTCCTCAATTTGGAGCCAAGAAATTAAAGAAGAAAGGGCCACACAAGGTATTTTATTTCTTAACATACGTATGTATTTAAAAATACTTGTCACTGCATTTTGACTTAAATCATTTAACATAATGATATTTGTTGGTCTTATTTTTACTAAAGTAGAAATAAAGGTAATTTTTGCTTTGGCAACTTATTTCCTTCTGGCATCTCTGAGAGTGAGGGGAGGGAAGGTTACTAAGGATCTAAGAAAATTCTGGTGTGGAGTGCGTTCTCTTTAGCCTAGCCGCGTCCTTGAGAGCGCGCCTGCTGCAATGAATGCTTCTCAGGTTTACGTGTGATCGCCGGGGCTACGCGGTCTCTCCAACAGCATTTCCTTTCCAGTCACAGTTTTGTATTTTTAAAATCTGCTTCAGGTAGTGAGGATAAAGGTCCAAATCATTCTGTCAAAAGCATCTCCCAACCTTTTTAAACTGTTCCTAGAGAGTAGGTTCTTGTCTCTTCCCAGAAAGAATTCAGAGATGAGACTCAGAGGTCAAGAAAGTAAAGTGGGGATTTATTAAGGGGTGGGTAGTCCACTCTCAAGGGGAGAGCGGGCAGGCTCAGGGGAGCGGCTGCCCTGTGTTTCTTTGGCAGGTTGGTTACGTAGGGTGTAATAATGAAGGGGTGGGATATCCATCAGGGAGGGAAGGGTTTGGGGTCTTATTCCCTGATTTTCATCCCGAATCCACCTTCCCAAAGGGAGGAGGGATTTTGTCCTTATTTAGTCTGGATCAGTGCATGATGCGTACTTCTAATCTGCAAGGCTAATTTTATTGTAATGAGGGCATAATGAGCAAAAGTTTATGTTTGGATGCCAGAGATTCCTGTCTTTTCCCACCTTTCTTTGTTTGCCTCCAAGACACTTGTCATCCCCAAATATGTGGTTTCTTATCAGTCCAGAGGTTCCTGCTTTTCTTTGTCCGCCCAAGATATATGGTCTCCTGCCATTTGGCTGGTGGCCACCTTTCTATCGGCCTGCTCTAACAGAACCTCTTGCCTTACTGCTTTTAGTGGATACCTTTATTTAGATTATAAAATATATTCTGTAGATTATGCTCAGATTAGTATTTAATTATAATCATGTATAATATACTTTCATATTTTAAGAAATAGGTCTGTGGCCACCACACAGATGTGGGACAGACCCTTCCGGTTCCCCCAGATTTAATTTGGGTGTGGAGACTTTAATCCATTCCTGCACCAAGAGGGTAGGATAAGTTTTTTTTTTGTCTGTCTGTTTGTCTTTTTTATCACTAGGTAGCTTTGATTATTATTATTATTATTATTATTATTATTATTATTAATTTTCACTGAGTTATAATTGACATATAACATTATATTAGTTTCAGGTGTACAGCATAATGACTTGGTATTTGTATATATTGTGGAATTTTCACCACAGTAAGTCTAGTTAACCTCTGTCACCAAACATAGTTACAAGTATTTTTTTTCTGATGATGAGAACTTTGAAGGTTTATTCCCATAGCAACTTTCAGATATGCAACACAGTATTATTAACTATAGTCACCACGTTGTATGTAACATCCCCATGACATATTTTATTTTATAACTGGAAGTTTGTATCTTTTGACCTCCTTTACCCATTTCCCCCATGATCCACCCTCCTTCCTCTGACAATCGCCAATGTATTCTCTGTATCTAAGGGTTTTTGTTTGTTCGTTTGTTTTTTTAGATTACATATATAAATGAGATTGTATGGTATTGTCTTTCTCTGACCTATTGCATTTTGCATGATGCCCTCAGTCCATCCATATCATCACAAATGGCAAGATGTCCTTGTTTTATTCAGTTAAATAACATTTCATTGTGTGTGTGTTTATATATACATATCTCACATCTTTATGCATTCATCTGCTGATGGACACTTAGGTTGTTTCCATATCTTGGCTGTTGTAAATAATGCTGCAATGAACATGGGAGGTGTATGTATATCTTTTTGAGTTAGTGTCGTCTTTTTCTTCAGCTAAATTGCTGTCCAGTTTTCCCAAAACCATTTATTGAGAAGAATGTCCACTCCCCACTGTGTATTCTTGGGTCCTTTGTCATAGATTAATTGCCCACATAAGTGTGGGTTTATTTCTGGGTTATCTATTCTGTTCCATTGATCTATGTGTCTGTTTTTTATGCCAGTACCGTACAGTTTCAATTACTATAGCTTTGTAATATAGTTTGAAATCAGGGAGTGTGATGCCTCCAGCTTTGTTCTTCTTTCTCAAGATTGTTTGTAATGGTATGTAAAGCACATAATGAGGCTTTCTGGGGAGAACTGAGTGGCTTCCAGGCAGGTCCAAGAACGGCTATCCCGAGAGAGCAGGGATAGGAGACTGACTGTGTTTTTATTGTGATCAGGAGGTGGGGTTCAGGGCTTGCATGCTTTGAATGTTCCTGCAGCTAAAGGAGGAAGTACCCGGGATTTTTTATAACTTGCCCAGATGTGGTGGGGCAGAAGAAGAAGGAAGTGGTAAGGCCTGAAAGCTGTCAGCAAACATAAAAAATGAAGTCAGACTCTTTATTATAAGAATAAAAGACAAAGTCTATGTTCATTAATAATAAAATACTTAATTTATAGTTTATTCTATTTTCCCATGATGTTCTATAAGATAAGAAAACCATTGAAGCACATTTAAAAATTAGTAAATGGTCTTAGAAATATTAAGAATCAAGGAAAAAGAAAGTACTTGAGATAGTATAAAGCAGTTTAAAAATGTCATACAAAGGGAACTTTCAAGCTGGCTCATTCAGAAGCTGTTTAACCCAATAGGTAACGTGTCTATCTTTTCTCTATTAAAAGAAAACTTTCCTTAACAAAAAAGTGAACAAGTAATGTATTATCTTTATTTTGGGCCTCCAAGATTGTGACATCTGAGCTGAATCAACTGCTGACGGCTACATTCCCACTGTGGGGCTTGGGACTAGTCTGTCCCCTATTAGACTGTAAGTCCCACTAGGGCTGAGTCTTTCCCGCTCACTGTTCACCGTTGAACAGTATTTGGCACCTAACAGACGCCTTAAAAATAATTGATGGATGGATGGTAAGTTCAAGCAACTTGCCACTAGGTGGCGATGTTTTCTAGGATCTGTGCAGCCAATCGTCACAGCATCGAAACAGTCCGAGGGCAGGTGGTGGTGATTCCTCCACAGGGTCAGACCAATCACACGTGTCCGAACCTCCGTGACCCAGCCTCCTCACAGCTGAACCGTCTGCCCGCACCAGCCCTCTAAGATGCTGGGGGCTGCAGAATCATACAAGAGCTTCTCATTGTAAATCATCTCAGATGTTATCTGTTCTGTTCCAACCCCCCCCCAATTTTTCAAGCCAACATAAAGGGGGTCAGCCAGCCCTAAGCCCCACAGCGGCAGTGTAGCCTTCAGCAACTGATTTAGTTCAGGTATGTCACCTTCAGGAGCCCAAAATAAAGATAATACACTGACCTACTATATGTATGATGTATGATACATACATATGCACACACACACACGCGTATATACAGATACACGATTTAGTACATTTCCTGGGCCACACTAGGTGTTCAAAAAATGCTACTTCCTTTCCCCTTCTCTGTAATTGAGGTAGAAACAAAATTTCATGGGGACAGAGGAAGGAGCAGTCACTGTAAGAGTTCATTGGTGGGGAGGGCAGAGCTCAGCGGGAGAGGGCGTGGTTATCATGCACGAGGTCCTGGGTTCAATCCTCAGTACTTCCGTTAAAAATATAAATAAAGAAAAACAAACCTAATTACCTTCTCTCCCAAAAAAAAAATTTAAGAAAAGAAAAGAAAAGAGTTTCTTGTAACCTCTTCTAAGAAAGTGGTATTGCAGATTGGAAGACTGAATGGAATTTGGAGGCGCAGAAGGAAGAGAAATTTCTAGGCGGAGAACAAAGCAAACAAAGTGTGGAGGGCCTCTGGGAAGCAGATGCGGAGTCGGGTTGGGAGCGCCCTGCCCTGCGGGCCCCTGGCCCTGCCTCGCTCCCTCCCGACACGGCTCGGTCCGTTATTTCGTTATTTCGGGTCTCAGCTCAAATATCAGACATCCTCTGAGGGGCTTCCCTGACTATTTCTCTAGAGCAGTCGCTGCCCTCTACCTCTCACCCTGGTCTCTCTTCTTGCCGCGCATGTCCGCTGCTTGTTTATCTGTGCATTGGTCTGTCTCCCCAACCACAGTGTAAGGTCGCTGAGGGCAGGACTTGGCCTGCCTTCTTCGTGGCTGCATGGTCGGTCCCTAAAACAGAGTCCTTAGTAACGCTGATGAATGAATAGGTGACCGACTGAGTCTGGGACACAGAGGAAGGGCCACAATGCCCGTAACAGAAGGGAGCACCCTCTGCCCAGCAACCACTGTCCTCTCTATCAGAAGCTGCCTTCTGGAAAGGAGGGGGCAGCTGGTACAGCCTCCTCCCCTACACGTGGCCACCATGCTCTCTGCCGTGAAGGGCATGTTCTGAGCCAACTGGAGATGAACGTCTCATGTGTCCTGCGGGACCTCTCACTGCCTCCCTGTGGTGTCAAGGAGCGGGGAGAGGTTACCTGAGCTTCTGGCGAGGAGGCCCATGCTGGAGACAGACAGGACAGAGCTAGAGGTAGGGAAAACGTGCACTCAAGTCCACTCATGGTCATGGCCCTACCATCGTCCCAGATCCAGTTCTTAGGATAATACAACCCTCTTACGACATTTTTAAGGTCCTAAGCAACTAAGAAAAACTTAGGAGAAGGCTTCCCACGCAAGGGAAATATCTGATTAATTATGCCCAGTATCTGAACCGCGTCAGAAAGAACATCATCGTGGCGTTTAAGTCGTCTCACTGTAACGCAAGGGCGGACCTGGGGTGCTGTCCAGGGTGGGGGATGCTGCTGGCAAAGCAGGAGGAGAGTTCTCCTGCAGTACTTTCCAGTCTTAATAAGGCCAGATTTTCTTCCTTTTGTTACTAAACGTGCCACACCACATCTTCTATTCTTGTTGCCAGATGGATGTGATTTAGCCTAACACCATCCCGTCAGCATTTCTGTTCAAACGTCAGTCAGTCTAATGCCGAGCTGGAGGCGGTATAAAAAGTAGTTAACCACAAGGGCAATTACAGTTTAGGCAGTTGCTTAAAAATCTGAGACACTGTGAAAAGTTACCGTTAAAAAAAACAGAACAACTACAATTTTCCGAAATATCTTGACCTTTTATGACCAAACTACAATATGTGATTTCATATTTATGATGAAATTATGCTCCGAATTGACTTCATACTATTTTAGGTTTTTTTTTTTTTTTGGAGTTTCACAGTCTTTCTTTGCAGCTATATTAAGAAAAGGAAAGAAAAGTAAAAATACCATAAGTTATAAATTATGTTTGTTTTCTTTAACATAAACAAAACAAAACAAAAACAAAACCCCCCATGAACCATCATGGCCAGGTTTTGCTTTTTTACCACTAGTAGGCACTAACATCATCTTAAACAAAAATCACCATTTAATATTTCCAGTGTGACAAACTATGTGAAGCCCGGTGAACCCATGGAGAAATGAATTATTGTGTTTATTTTTGAAAAAATTAACTGATGGCAATGTGATTTGAAAAGACAACATATAAAGTTCTGTTTTTTTGCTCTAATGGGAAAAACACCTAATCATAAATGTTACTCGTGTTCAATCTAAAAAAGTAATATAAACAAGGAATACATACAAAATAAATAAAACCATCTCTTAGTCTCTCAAATATATTAAAGTAAACTGAGATGTATTCTTGGTACGTTGAGATGACTCTGTGACAACGCTTCTTGAATTTTGTAACAAGGTGAAACATCAGACAAGTGAAAAGAAAATAAATGAATAAGATGTTCATCCCATCATTGTTTAAAATCCTGTAGAATGGCTGTATTTTATATCTTCACATAGCGGAACACTGTTTCATCATAAACGTGGTGTAGATCTGTGCTGATTGTCATGGAAAGCTACCCTGCAATATTATTAAGTTAAAAATGCAGGTTGCAAAATAGTGATTCAGTATCTCATTGAAAGAATTTAATGATGGAAAAAGCATGGAAAATATTCGCCAAGATGATGATTGTCTCTAGATGACATGATTATTTGTTACAGTTTTTGGCTGTGTGATCTTGAGAAATAAATGTAGCCACTTCGTACCTCTCAGTTTCATCAGTAACCAGTGGAGGCAGCGCTACTTCATAATAATATATGTAAAACACAAGAGTGTTGAGCGTAGGATGGAAACTCAAAATATATTAGCTATCATACTCATTATCCTAACTGTATTTTATGATGTTGAGTGTGTATGTGTTAATGTTATAATCAGAAAAGATAAACTTTTAAAAAGATGACTCACATGGGGCAGGAGGGAACTGGATTTATTCCCAAGTATAAGAATAGTTAAGTCAGTTCCCATTTACCCAGAAAGTTAAATGGTCAGATCTTTTTAATGTCTAATCTTCTGACTCTTCTAAAGAAGAATGCACTTACCATTTGTGGATTAACTCCAGCATTAGGTTTTGTAGTATCAATCCAAGCTAAAGGAGACAAATTAAACATTGCTAAGGTCTGGCATACAGTAAGAGCTCAAAATACGTTGTAGGCGTAACAAAATGCAATTTAAAATATCACATTGACACTTTGCACCACAGCCCTTGATAGGGAAGGGGTCATTTTTGCTCGGAACAAAGGCACTTGGGTAAATGTTTGGGTAAATGATGGATAGCAAAGCTTGGGTTTGACTGGGTCAGTGCTTTGCAGGGGAAAGGAGTTTGGTGCTCTTCAGTGTGAGGGGAAAGATGAGAAAAGGGGAAAGTTAAGGGCAGGAGAAGAGGTGAGGGAAAGAGAGTGGAGGGAAGAGTGAGGGAGGTGAGATGAAGGGAGGGAAGGCGAGGGAAGAGGTTGGAGAAGGAGGCTGGTTGGAGGACTGGAGGAAGGAAGTCCGCACAGGACTTTACAGAGGTATCCAAGTCACCGTGGGCAGGTGGTGATGGGATGGACCCCCGTAAGTCTGTAAAGTCTGTGTACGTTGGTTGCTGGAAAGTGATGAAAAGGGTAGATTTCACACCTATGTGGATGCGGGGTGGACAGACTTAACATGTGTAGATGCAGGATTTTGGGAGCTTAAGGGATCATGAGACCACATAAATTTCCAGAAATTCATAGAAATCTTGGATACCCCTAAGGCTATGAAACTTGGGCTCAAGGCAACCAAATCTCCAGGAATGAGGGGTGGAGGGCTCCAGGTAGCTTCATCCAGATTACACAGAGGGGTTTGTGTGTGTGTGTGTGTGAGAGAGAGAGAGAGAGAGAGAGAGAGAGAGAGAGCACGAGACCACAAATAAGAACAAGAGACAGAGAGAAATTCACGTAAGGGAAGAGAATTGGGAAATGGAGAGAGAAGTCAGTTGTGCTTATGAAGAACCCAACTACATTTCTCTCTGTAATCCTGTAAGAGTCATATTTCATGGAAATGGAGAATCTCCTCTGGTTCCCTCCCAGCTTCCGATTAGTAGTTGAATGTATTGCCCAATATCCCTGACAAGCGGATATCTCAAGTCATAAGAAACAAGGCTTTGTGGGGAAGTCCTTTCCATTTTGAAAAATGTCTGTGGTTAGGAAGTTCTTCATATGAAACGAAAAATGTCATTCGTTCGTTCATCTAACAAATACTTACTGAGTGTCTACTATGCGGCAGGCGCTGTTCTGGGTCGTGGGAGTGCAGGGCAGCTGCTGGTTCAGTGTCCCGGCAGGAGCGGCAGCAACAGCAGAACTTGTCCCCACCAGCAGGGCAGAGGCCACGAGGAGGCAGAGCCAGATCAGTGCCGGCTCCTGAGGGGAACTTGACTGGTCACTGGGAGGAAGGAACGCCACCCCGCAGCTGCCCAGGGGAAGGGTCTAGAGTTCCAGTAATTGCAATAACCGGAGACTGCTCTTCCCATGTCCCACTTGCCAGAAACTGCACACCCTTCTCACACCCTACCCCACGCTGGTACAGCTGGGTTAACCCAGGTGACCCTGCAAATCACACCAACGCCATTGTATTCTTGAGCTGTTTTATGCCGAGGTAAGGTCAGTTTATACCACAGATCTCACCTGTTGAGATCTTGAGTTCCAAGCCTCTTGTCTAATGTACTGGCTATCAGTCTGAGATTTCCACCCCTTGTGAGCAGTGTCTTCGTCCAGTCTGTTCTTCATTATACTCACTAAAACACTGTGAAGGACAGATCTGAGATCAGACCTCAAGACGTCATACAGATCTGCAGGGAGGAAAAAAAATCTATTTGACAAACATCAAGTTGGATTGAACATCAGATACAGATCAGCGCCACTCATGTCATCCTCCAGCTGGTCTCTGTTCGTTTTGGCACAAAGACATCACAAGAGACGCTTGCCAGGCTTTGATGAGATTCAGATGCCTCAGCTTCAGCCCTGTCTCCTGAGCTTATCAAAACAGGAAGAGGGCGTGTCGGGGCGCTGATCCTCTGATCGTCCCTTATGATTGCAGACTGTCTCACAGTGATCACGTCTCCATTTCCTAAAAGCTTACACACCACCCTTTGACTAATTTGTAGTAGAATTTTGCTTAACATGGGTATGACATTTATTTTCTCTGAGTTGCCCGCAGAAGTACCTTTCTTCCCTTTTAGGAAAATTAGAATGTGAGCTCATTTCCAGTTCTTCCACTATTTTGTGTGATTTTCATCAATCATTATCTCAGTGGTTAAGTAATACGTTCTGTAAGGTTTTTTTTTTAATTGAAGTATAGTTGATTTATAATGTTGTGTTAGTTTCTGGTGTAGAACATAGTGCAAGCTTTTTTTTTTTTTTTGAAATTGTTTGTCCAAGATAAGAAATAGAATTATTGAGGGTTACTACTTGATTTTTAAAGCCTCCTCATTATCTTGACCTCTGTTTTCTTCTTACTAATATTCGCCCCATCCTGTTCCCAGCCTCCTGCAGGGGATTCAGTCTTGAGTGGGAGAACCAAGAAGCAAGCAGCTGCTGCCAGAGGATGGAACCGAAAAAATGAAGCGAAGGTCAAAGTTGGGACCAAAAGCAAGCCAGGACCAAGCAAATACGGGGTAAGGCTATTGTGTCAAATTCGGGGGCCGCTAACCACGTGAGCTCTCTAGCGCTTGACATGTGGCAAGCACCATTGAATGTGTAATTTCAGTTTCATTTATTTTGAAATTTAAAAATTGAACCAATGTACAGTTGTCTTCATTGACTACAGCTCCATTGTTTTGAGAGGACTGCATGGCATGTTAGCTGCTGCATCGCGTAAGATGTCATGGTGGTGCTGTGGTGTGCGTCCCGGGCATGCGTCTTTTCAAGTATTTTGCAGAAACATCACCAGTCTAGTTGGTGTCAGGAAAATGATTTAAATGATTTTTCCTACACGTCAGTGTAACATTGCTATGTGATTATTTGGCTGTTTATGCAGAAAGCACACGTTATAGTGATACCTATGTAAACTGAAATGGATAATCAAATGGAAAGTTGTATTTTCATTATAACATAAGTATATTATTGTTCTAATTCAAAATTAAGTATGGACAAACTTAAAAGTTTAAAACTAGAGTGTGCTAGTGATACAAAATCAAGTGGAGATGCAGGGGCCAGTCCTACAACCAGAGCAGTAAAGGAAAAAAAAAAAAAAGGAGAAGATATATCTCAGATTTCACAATGTGTGGCAGCTGCACTTTTTTGTGATCAAGCAAAACGAAAAAGCTCTTTGCTTGATGTATAAATTTTCTTTAAGATAATAAAGCAGACGATATTAGAGACATTATCAGAAAATACAAAATGAATTTGGTAAGTTTCCTCTCAGTAGTCAAAAAAAAGTTTTGAAAAGCATAGACTAAGTCAGTTGCCTGAAATCAGAAATAAATATCCAACACAATTTTAAAAAATTATGTTTACTAGGATCTGAGCTTGTACCCTTAGCTAGCTATTAAATGACTTAGACTCTTGCACAAAAAAGAAAATCAGTTTTAGGTAGTGACGTGGTAAAAGGAATTATTAGTTCAGTTATGGAAATGTAGTTATAAAATTATTAGAAAAAGAGTAAATATCATATTTTACAAAAAGTAAAGTATCTTCAGTGAAGTCAGCAAACAATTGCCCATTGAATACAAGCCCTTTTTAAGGATATCAAAGATCCTTCGATTCCGAATTGGAAAGATTGCAAGGACCTGTCTTTAGCACATTTCAAGTGCTCAGGAGGAGTCATGCCCGGTCAATATGTTCATTACCTTTAGTCTCAAAGGATTTCCAAACTTATGAAGAAGTGTTGTCAACGCATAGACTAACACATCAAACTTGTGGTGTAGATATATTTGAACTTTTTATGACTGTCGAAGAAGAGTTTCAGCCAAATATGAAAAAAATTAGTTTCTATCATAATGGAGGTGCTTTTGCTGTTAGGTCAAAAATCTGGATTTATAGGAATTTAAAATAAGAGACCAACGTTTCCCTTATTGCTTTGTTCCACGAAATGATACATATTGAAAATACTTGTGCTCAGCTTTCTGAATCAGACTCATGGAAAGCATCATGGGTACAGTTATTAAAAGTGTCCACAACATAGACACCAGTGCTATGAATCAGCACCAGCTTATGGAACTGTTGAAAGAAGTAGAGACACTGAATTTAATGATCTTGTGTTACTTTACCAATGCTCGTTGGTTGAGTTGTAAAAGAATTTTACCAAGATTTTCTTGAAGCAAAAAGAATGTTTGCCGAATTTTCAATAATGGAAGACAGGACTTGGCAGTTATGATTTATATTTTTTCAGTCATATCACACTGCATGTGAACAAGCAAAACTTGAAGGCCCAAGGAACAGAAGAGCTTATTTGTAACCAAGCTTTACAGAGATAAGAATTAATGTTGATATTGAAATTTTTCATAATACTAGTCAATAATGATTTTACACATTTTCCCAACATGAATTAATGTACAGAATATTTTCATTATAATCAAGGGTGTTATGTAAATTGGTGAAAAGAAACTTTAAAAAATTGAAGAACACTTTGCTACTAATGATGAATTTAGTTTCTTTGCTTCCCCCCAACTTTATTGAGACATAATTGACAATAACACCGTGTAAGTTTAAGGTGGGCATTGTGATGATTTTGCAGGGATTACCGCAATAAGGTTGGTTAACACATCTATCACTTCATATAATTACCTTTTTTTGGTAGGGGGAGGGTGGTTTTGAGAACATTTAAGACCTAGTCTCTTAGCAACTCTCAATTGTACAATATAGTGTCATTAATGATAGTCACCACACTGTATATAAGATTCTCAGAACTTATTCATTTTATAACTGGAAGTCTGTACCAACATAGAGTTGCTTTCAATTTATGCAGTTCCCCTTTGAGTTTGAAGTTAACACTCAATTGTCTGAAGTTAGTGAATTTGCTAAACTTCGACAGATGTAGTTTTGAAATTGATGTGCTTTTTTAAAAGGATGCCAAATATTAGTGCTTGTTTTATTGCATGATGTTTGCATAAGAAAATTATTGAAGACCGTGAGACATCATACAGTCATCACTCAGCTCATTATTAACTGTACACTTAAGACAGGTGGACATATAATCTAAAATGTAAAAACTAGTTTCAAGAAAGTACACAAAACGTTTAACATGATGAGCTTTGAAATACAGCTTATATTTGCAGTTTCATATTGTTAAAAAGTGCTTCAAATGTACTGCTGGAAAGTCACTCTTTATACTTTCAATGACGCTCGCTGGGAGCTAGGGCACTCCGTCACACCACGCACAAAAATCAACTCAAAATGGATCAAAGACTTAAACATAAGACAAGACACAATAAACCTCCTAGAGGAAAACATAGGCAAAACATTATCTGACATACATCTCAAAAATTTTCTCCTAGAAGAAACAAAAGCAAGAATAAACAAATGGGACCTAATGAAACTTACAAGCTTCTGCACAGCAAAGGAAACCAGAAGCAAAACAAGAAGACAACCTACGGAATGGGAGAAAATTTTTGCAAGTGAAACCAACAAAGGCTTGATCTCCAGAATATATAAGCAGCTCATACGACTCAATAAGAAAAAAATAAACAACCCAATCCAAAAATGGGCAGAAGACCTAAACAAGCAATTCTCCAAGGAAGACATACAAATGATCAAAAAGCACATGAAAAAATGCTCAATATCACTAATTATCAGAGAAATGCAAATCAAAACTACAATGAGGTATCACCTCACACCAGTCAGAATGGCCGTGATTCAAAAATCCACAAATGACAAATGCTGGAGAGGATGTGGAGAAAGGGGAACCCTCCTACACTGCTGGTGGGAATGCAGTTTGGTGCAGCCACTATGGAAAACAGTGTGGAGATTCCTCAAAAGACTAGGAATAGACTTACCGTATGACCCAGGAATCCCACTCCTGGGCTTGTATCCAGAAGGAAATCTACTTCAGGATGACACCTGCACCCCAATGTTCATAGCAGCACTATTTACAATAGCCAAAACATGGAAACAGCCTAAATGTCCATCAACAGGTGACTGGATAAAGAAGACGTGGTATATTTATACAATGGAATACTACTCAGCCATAAAAACCGACAACATAATGCCATTTGCAGCAACATGGATGCTCCTGGAGAATGTCATTCTAAGTGAAGTAAGCCAGAAAGAGAAAGAAAAATACCATATGAGATCGCTCATATATGGAATCTAAAAAACAAAAACAAAAACAAACAAACAAACAAAAACAAAGCGTAAATAAAGGACAGAAATAGACTCACAGACAGAGAATACAGACTTGTGGTTACCAGGGGGGTGGAGGGTGGGAAGGGATAGACTGGGATTTCAAAATTGTAGAATAGACTACACTGTATAGCACAGGGAAATATACACAAAATGTTATGATAACTCACAGAGAAAAAAATGTGACAATGAGTGTGTATATGTCCATGAATAACTGAAAAATTGTGCTGAACACTGGAATTTGACACAACATTGTAAAATGATTATAAATCAATAAAAAATGTTAAAAAAAATGACGCTCGCTGGGGATCATATTACACTGTAAACTTTAAAAACTAATTATTTTAATGAAATTGTAAAGCTAACATTGTGATAATCAAACTTACCTGAATCAGTTTTCAATTCTCACTCAAATTAAGTTGATATACTATTAATAATCTGACTAATCTACCAACAAAAGTCAACTGAATTCAAGTTGAAAGATCAGATCTCTGAGTAGGACCAAATGGTGAGACCTGGAACCGGTTCTGGTTGGTGTTAATGAACTCTGCTGTGATCGGACACCTGCTGGGTAACCTTATCTTCTGAGCACTCTGCACATGGAAACTTAAAGGGTCTGCATCCGGTTCTTTCAGAGGTACCTTGCCTTTCCTGCTGTCTGACCATATCAACCGAAACATCTCTTGTAACCTCTCTTAACTGGCTTCAGGCCTGCTGACTTTATTCCCAAGAATCAGGATAGACACATTAGAGATGGTTTCCTCCATCATTAGTGAATCAAGTTCTCCTGATTCTAACAACCTTTCTGATCGGCACAAGCCACCAGAAGTATGATGCCACTGACAGCAGGAAGGTGGTTTTTCCGTGCTCTTCAAGCTTGAATACGTTCACCCAGATCAAAAGTTGCAAAGGTCCTGCCAGCAATGGTTAGTTCTTCTGAAGTGGGATGAGACGTCGGGGCATGTGGTGCAAATCTGTCATCTTTCAGCCCATACAGCAGTGGTGTTTTCCCCACATTATCCAATCCAAGAAAGACCAATTTGCCAGTTTTCCTACATCATTCTGAAAACTGTAGGGCTGTGTTGAAACCATCGTAAATCCAATCAAATATGAGTACACATCTTGGAGTCTACAAGTGGACAGGACATTGATCCTTGCTTGGCATCGGCCCTGCACCCTCTGAGACGTAACTACAAAGTGTGAGAGCTGTTGATAAGCTTTTGCTTCAGAGTCAAATCAATTCTTCTTGGACAAGATGGACAAATTTTATCAGTGTGGATGGAAATATTGAAAGAAAATTAATTAATTAATTTTCATATTCAATTTAGCTATCTGAAAATTTTTAAGCTGTTTGGAACAACCTGGGTATGTGACTCAACTTTCTCAACTGTGAATTTTAAAAAATCTAATACAGTTCAAGTATTTTGATGTAAATTTAGCATCTGAGTTGACATGTGCTGTAAGTATAAAACACCCATGGTATTGAAAATGTATTCCAAAAACAGCAAAATATTTTTATATTCATTACATGTTGAAATGTTAATATTCTGGGTATATTGAGTTAAATAAAATGTATGACAATTTCACTGTTTTTTACTTTTCAAAAAAATGTGGCTACTAGGAAATGTTAAATTACATACATGGCTTACATTACATTTCTATCAAGCAGCGTGAGTCTAAGGCTCTTGTTATGAACAATGTAGGAGTATCAAGAACTCACCTTTTCTTTTCTTTTTTTTTTAACTGGAAAAAAAAAACTCGCATTTATTCAAGTTTATCCAGGTAATTAACATGGGAAAAAAATGAAAGGAACTCAACTTTTATACATATATGGGAATGCACAGCTATTTCAAAGGACCAGAGGCAGAGTAGACAACTCTACACCTTTCCAGATCTGTTGGATTGTCAGCTCAAAAGTAGGACGCAGTGTTGTGCTGGTACGAATACTCTCACTATGGCCCATTTCAGGCTCCCAACTGGACGTTACTGGGAGTTTGGAAGAAATACTGCTCATTGGCTCTGGCCAGTAGGTAGCAACCAGCTTCAGTACACCACTAGCTGGGACGGTCATTATTCTTCATTGTTTCTGCGGAGTCTTGCACAAAGATCAACAAAGAGTACGCCCATTTTGAGCATCTGTTGAATGAACGATCGCTTCCGCTAGCTGCGTATCTCCTGCTGTTTCGGTTTCCCCCGATCCTTTAACCTTTCCTGACACGTGCATTTCTAAAGAGGAGGGTAGATGTATGCCTGCAGCGAGCATCCTCGTCCTTGGCCACTGCAATGAGTGTGTAGTGTTCTCCGGATCAGCCCTTAGTTCTGAGCCATTCACGACCCCAGCTGCTGGGAGTGTTAGCTGCCGATGGTGCTCAGCTGAGACTCCGAGGAACTGCAGGGATCTGAAAAGGAGCTGCCTACACCATGGTTTCCCAGGCAGCTCTCTGCATCTCCTGACTGATGAATGTGGGAGTACAGGTCTGGCCTCTGCAGCTGCAGGCATTTTTGAAGTGTCATCCCAGTTTCAGAGTTTCCTGTGAGACCTGTCTTGACCTCTGTGGCAACTTCACTATGATTCAATCCAGCCTCTGCTCAGCATTGCTTCTTTCATTCCTTTCCGGGCGTGATCTCCACAAGCGCTGCTGCCCTGAAGCCCACCTGCCCGCCATCTCCATCTGAGGGTCTGTTTGCCAGCGAGCGCAATCTGCAACAGGCACAGCAAAGGCAGCTTCGCTCCTTTCTCTCAAGGTCCGTGGTGTTTTTTACTTCCTCGACCAGTTCTTCCATGTTGGTTACAGAGGGGACCAGTGCTTACCACTTCCTCTGTCTTAGATGAAATTTATTAGCAAGGTGAGTCAAGAAGTTATATTTGAGAATATTCCTAAGAATTTTCACTGTGGATGCATTAAAAGCATGAGTTTCCTATCTGAATAGTTAGAATTCTCATAACTAAGATGTCTTAATACTTTTGGTTTACTACTTGGAATGTTGTGACTTTTTACTATGTTGTAGTAAATATTACTTACTATGATGTTTGACTCAGCCACGTTCAGCATTTTTTCACACTTCAGAACAGGAATAATTGCCCAAAGTTGAAGCACGCCTAAATCGTATCAGATGAGGGCTATTTTCAAAACTCCTTTACTGATAAAAACTGACACCCCAATTATTCCCAGTTTCTGAGTCAATATATTGTGCTTTTAATTTGTAGAAACTAATGTTTCCATTTTAAGAGAAAATGTTTCTCAATCTACCCAAAAAGCAAATGTATATACTTTTTCCTTTCCAAATTCCTGTTAAGTATAAAAACAGGATAGCATAAAGTCAGGCAGTTCTATTCAATTATTGCAGAAAATTCTGCAGACCATTTTGGAGAGGTCCAGTGCATGAGTCAGAATTCTTATTTTTACTTTAACAATGCATTTTGCCACAGATTAGATTAAATGGTATTTTCCTAATTTGATCTGCAGACTAAAAGGAAATTTTATGAAGTGAAATAAGAATTTGCTTTATTTTCTGATTTCTGATCTTTATTAATCATAAATGAATATTACCTTCTAAACACTTAAAAGTCATTTTGTCAACATATTTGCCAAACATCCAGAGGAATGGTCTCTTATTTATTATAAGGTTTCCCATAGTACCAGCTAAGAGGATACAACTGAGCAGAATATGTCAGAATGTCCTCCATAAACTCACTTGATTAGCAAAATAGCTCCAAATCTGACATGTACTCTCATTTTCATAATGTACTTCTAGAGAAATCAAAGTTTTTATTGCTGATTGTAAATGACTTTTCAAATACGTCAAAGAGACAATCTGCTATTGAAGAGTTACTGGTGATTCCCATTTGGTTGTGACTTAATAAGGCAGCCGCCACCTTAAATGACTGGCTCTGAGGCTGGTGTCTTTCAGCCTTACTGGAATAGTCTTAGCCACTGCCTGTCTATATTGGAGCCTCCTGTCCCTTTCTTATCTCTGTCTGGATCTTGAATTCGACAAATATAAGATGTGTCCTCCACGTCTAACAGTATTTTCATTTTTCCATTTCTTCGTCTCTCTGTGTGCTGCAATCTAGTAGTTTCTACAGGTCGCTTATCCAGTTCACTAATTATTTCTTCATTATCAGTTTGATTGTTTCATTAAGGTTTTACTATCAATAATTACGTTTTAGCTTCCAGCAGTTCTGTGTTGCTCTTTGACAAATCTGGCTGTTCGTTTTTTATAATCTCTTGCCCCATACCCATGTTTTCAATTCCCTCTTTTATTTCTTTAAACATATTGGATGTACTTTTATATTTGATGACTCTAATGTCTTGTGACTTCTATGTCTAAGTCCATAGTCACTGGGGATCTAGCGAGGCCCAATTTGAGGATGCATTCCTCCAGAGAGAATTTGAGTTTTCTTCTAGTATACAGTTTATTATTTTTTTAGTAGCTGTACAGTGTTCCATGGTCTAGATATATAATTTATTCAACTATATATACAAAAATCAAGTCAAAATGGATTAAAGACCTACTTATAAGCCCAGATACCATAACTCTTAGAGTAAAACATAGGCAGAACACTCTTTGACACATATCAGAGCAATTTTTTTTAATCTGTCTCCTAGAGTAATGGAAATAAAAACAAAAATAAACAAATAAGACATCACTAAACTTAAAAGCTTTTGCACAGCAAAGGAAACCATAAACAAAACAAAAAGATAACCTATGGAAAGGGAGAAAATATTTGCAAAGAATGCTACTAACAAGGAATTAATTTCAAAAATATATAAACAGGTCCTACAGCTCAATATAAACAAACAAACAAACCAAATCAAAATAGGCAGAAGACCTAAATAGACATTTCTCCAAAGAAGACGAATGGCCAACAGACACATGACAAGATGCTCAACATCGCTAATTATCAGAGAAATGCAAATCAAAACTACAATGAGGTATCACCTCACACCAGTCAGAATGGCCATCATTTAGAAGTCTACAAGTAATAAATGTTGGAGAGGGTGTGGAGAAATGGGAACCCTCTACACTCTTGGTCAAAATGTAACTTAGTGCAGTCACTGTGGAGAACAGTATGAAGATTGCCATATGATCCAGCAATTCCACTCCTGGGCATATATCCAGAGGGAACTTTAATTCAAAAAGACACATGTACCCCAATGTTCATAGCAGCATTGTTTACAATAACGAAGACATAAAAGCAACCTTAATGTCCATCAACAGCTGATTGGACTGATCATTGCCACATAAAGAAGATGTGACATATACATATAATGGAATACTACTCAGCCATAAAAAAGAATGAAATAATGCCACTTCCAGCAACATGGATGGACCTAGGGATTATGATACTGAGTGAGGTAAGTCAGACAGAGAAAGACAAACATCATATGATATCACTTGTATGTGGAATCTAAAAAAGATACAAATGAACTTATTTACAAAACAGAATTAGACTCACAGACATAGAAAACGAATTTATTGTTACCAAAAGGGAAAGAGGGGGGAGGGATAAATTAGGAGTTTGGGATTAACAGATAAATGATACTATATATAAAACAGATAAACAACAAGTTCCTACTGTATAGCACAGGGAGCTATAATCAATAACTATAATGGAAAAGAATCTGAAATATTATATATACATATATATATAAAAAATTGAATCACTTTGCTGTACACCTGAAACTAACACAACATTGTAAATTAACTGTACTTCAATTTTTAAAGATGGCTTTAAAAAGCTAAACTTACTGACTCTGTGTGTCAGAAACTTTTTGTCGTACCTCGTAAGTATCAAATCGTCTAATCTTCACGACACCCTTAAAAGGTGTGAACCATTATTATTCCAGTTTTGCAGCTGAGGTTCAGACTGGTGCACAGGGGGTGACCTGCTCTAGGCATTATGGTGTTAGGCTTTCTGGAAGCATGGGCTAGCACAGGGATTCAGGAAAACAAAATCTCCTGCGACTGTACCCACTACTCTTCAGGAAAGTCTGTAGGAACTTTGGCAACAGGGTATGGCGGTGGGGGGGGGTCGAGCTGAACAAGGAAGGGCCTGGCCTGGCCCACAGTTGGAACAGCAGGGGGGGCATGGTGGCGGCTGTGGCAGTGGTCTCAGACTCAGGCCAGTGCTCTAGAGAAGGTCACAGGTACAAGCTGTTAGCAGCTCCGAACCACCCGGAGGTAAAGAGGATCTGGGCTGAGCACCAGCAGTGTCTGCTGCAGTCGCGCTGCTGGGAAGGGGAAAGCGGGGCCCAAAGCCAGATCCTCTGGCTCCAGAGTTGCACCACGGCCACTGCAGGGCCTCCTGGGAACTCTGCTTCTGCTGCCTTCAAACACCTAAAGCAGTGTGCATCCGGAAGCTCCTGCCTGGTCAAGCCAAGCACTGCGTCCAATTTTCCAGAGAGATTAGAGCCTTTTCTTTGGAGAACATTTTACCCCCATTTAATTCAGAAGTTGCAAGACCAATTCAACAAGAACTCTCTCGTTTCCACTGCTGCCAATTTAGAAAGGCCTATTAAATGCATATTTTGCATTTGCCCAGGACTAGGGTACACAAACCTCCTTAAATGCCAGATGTGCCTTTCCTAACTTGCCCCAGCGCCCTTGAGAGAGGGGCTATGATCCTACACCCTTTCTTCACACAACAGAGAGTCCGCTTGGCCCTAAGAGTTTCCCTGTGGTCCTCTTCCTATGCTTTGTCACTGGGGAAAATGGTAGACTGAAGAAGGTAGGCATCTGGAATTGACCACTTCAGCTTTTGAAGCTTGTGGGCTTTAGGGATGTACTCCACACAGGCATGGAGTCGGCAGTGGAGGGCTGGAAAGCTTTGAGAATAGGGCAACTAGTCTTCCTGTATACATACAGCTCTTTGCATGTTACCTCCCTCCTGCAGCCTCCTCTAGTCTTAGCCTGGTTTTTGTTTGTTTTTGCTCCGAACAAGTTTCCACACGTCTGAGAGTGCTGTTCCCTAGCTACCATAGGGGACTGTCAGTCCCAACATTTTCAGAGAAATCATGTATTCAGCTGGTTTGGCTCCTGTAATAATTATGCAGATCTTAGGGCAGTCACCTAGTGTTTTTCAGCTTTCAGTGATATTGGCCCCAAATGTGGGAGCTGCTAACTGCTTTTATCTGTGACTTACCCCAGAGCATTACCCTTGGCTGATGTGGGCCTGGGGCCACGGCCATAGCTGCCATGGCTCTAAAATTCTGCTGGGAAGTAATACTTACCTCATGGGATCAAATGTAGTAAGTAATTTTATCACGTGTTTCTCTTCATTCAACTGCACAGTAATAACATTTAAAATAAATTGTTGACTTTCAATTAGTTCTTACCTTCTTTGCAAATTTATATATTTTGTTCTAGTGATATCTTATGTTCTCTTGGTATCTTGACTATCTTATCTCTATTTTTTCCCCTTACTGCTCTTCTTTTCCAAAAAATACTATGAAGTTAAATCCAGGAATATATAATGAGGATATTATATCATAATCAAGTGGAGTTTATCTTAGAAATGCAAGATTGATTTAATGCTTATAAATTTATGTGACTCTCCATATTAATAGAATAAAGAAGAACTACATGGTCATCTCTATAGATACAGCTCCCATTTATGACTAAAAAAACTCTTAGTAAACTAAGACTAGAAAGAAACGTCCTCAATCTGATAAAGAATATCTGTGAGGAATCTATGGTTGACATCACTTTTTCGCTCAGGTCAGGAATAAGGCAAGGAAGTTGACTCTAATCAAGCCTGTTCACCGTTGTGCCAGAGGTCCCGATTTGAATAATAAAGCAAGGAAAAACTAAAAGGGATTAAAAATAGGAAAGGAAGAAATATCATAGTTTTTACCTACCAATGACATGATAGTTTGCCAAAAAAAAAAAAAAAAAAAGAATCTAAAAAATGCCTAGAATGAGTGAATTTAGCAGGGTAGATCCTGATACAAAAATCAGTTTCATTTCTACATACTGACAACAAACAACATGGAATTTAAAAATACTATTAACAGTTGAAAATCTAAATTAAAAAAACAGTATTTAAAATAGCTTCAAGACATAAAATACTTAGGAATAAACTTGACGAAAGATGAGAAGGAGCTTTGTACTAAAAACTGAACAAAAAGAAGACGAGGTGGCGGGATATACCGTGCTCACGGATTAAAAGACTCAATAACATGGAAACGTCAGTACGTCTCATGTTGACCTGTAGGTTAAATGTAACGCTAATCAAATTGCCAGGAATTTAAAAACTTAAAAAAAAAAAGATATTCACATGATAATTCTCAAAGTTATATGAAAACAGCCAAGACAATTTTGAAGGAGAACAAATTAGAGGACTTATGCTATCTGATATCAGCGCTTATATAAAGCTCCAGGGATCAATATGTATATTACTGACGTAAGGATAGACAGATTAATAGAACAGAATAGAGTCCAGAAAGAAACCTCCACATGTAAGTTCAATTGATTTTTGACAAAGACACTAAAGCAATTCAACGAGGGAGAGGATCTTTTCAATAAATTGTGTTGGAACACACTGAGAGGAAAAAAAAAAAAAAAAAGACCACCAACTCAAACCATATGTTAAAGTTAATTTGAGATAAATTATACTCCTAAGTATAAAAGCTAATATCACAAAGCTTCTAAAAGGAAACACAGAAGAAAATCTTTATGATCTTGGGGTAGGTAAAGATTTCTTAAATGGGATGTAAAATGCACTATACATAAATTGAGACTTCATCAGAATTAAAATAGTCTATCCTCATTAAAAGAAACTGTTAATAAAGGCAACAGGCAAGTCACCAGCTTGGAGCAAATATGCACGATGCACATATCAAAGGACTCATATCCAGAATATATAAAGAACTCCTTTAAATCAATAATAAAAAGTCAGTTGATTCAATTTAAAGGTAGACAGGGGATTTGAGCAGACACTTTACAAAAGATGATGTCTAAAGTCATCAAAAAGCATATGAAAATAGATTCAACATCAGTAATTATCAGGGAATTAAAAATTAAAAGTGTAATGAGATACCACTACATACTCAAAAGAAGAGGTCAAATTTAAAAGGTTGATAGTAGTAAGTCTTAGGAAGGATGTTCAGCAACTAGAATTCTAATATTTTGCCAGTGAGCGTGTTAAATGGTGCAAGCACTTTGTAAAAGTTTTTGGTAGTTTCTAAAAATAATAATAATAAATATACACCTCCAATGGCAAGCCCATGTTCAGATATTTATGCAACAGAAATGAATCCATAGATTCACAGAAAGACTTGAACTGAAATATTCATAGGTTCAGTCTTCATAAGGGATCAAACCAGGAAATAACGCAAATGTTTATCATCAGGAGAATGAATAAACAAACTATGGTGTATTCAGCCAGTGGAATACTACTTGGCAATAAAAAGAACAAACTACTGATGTATGCTACAATGTGGATGAAATTAAATATATGTTCAATGAAAGAAGCTTTATGAGTAAAATTGCATTTATATGAAGTTCAGAACAACCAGATTTATGGTGATAGAAATGAGAACAGTGGTTGAGGCAGGAGGATGAGGGATCTAGGTGGGTATTGACTGGAAAAAAGGCATGAAGGAATTTTCTGGAGTGTTGGAAAATGTTCTTGATCTTGACCTGGTTGCTGGCCATCCAAGTATAATTTTAACATTTGTTAAAATTCGTAAACTACACTCAAGGTGGGTCTATTTTGGACTACGTAAATTATATGCCATTAAAGTACTGCCAGGACAAAGAAATCAAAAGTAAGGGCAAATTTCATCACACTGAGAACAGGTCTGTCTACATTAAAAGCTATTTCCTTGTTTATTTCCTTACTGGCACGTGTTCAAGGCTGATCTAATTGTATTTTATTTGAAAGATATGAAGTTGTCAACAGTCTTAGAAATCCCCAGAATTTACAATGACTCTCCATATTTACTTTGGGAATAGAATGGCATGTTCCCTTTGTTAGGTTTCACTTTTACTTTCAATTCTAGATTCCTGGGGATACTCTTTACTTATTTCTTTAATGAAAACTGTAAAAACTTACAGTGAAATAGCATTAAGCTGGAACTGAACTTCTTACAGCATGATTATTAGGTGAAATTCCTTCCAGAGAAAGAATATTTTTTATAATGATTACCCTCAAGGGAAAAAGTACTATAAAGTTGATTTTTTAGTACCAGGATATTGAGAACACACCACTGTTAAGAGTTACTTAAGTTCCAATCCAGGGATGGGGTAGAAAACAGTTTTACACACTTCTCACACTTGCTTGCACATTGAAAGCAGCAGAAAACTGGCAAACTTGAGAGATTAGTGCCATCTGTGTCTGCCTTGTCACTTTCCTCAAAAATTTCCTTGCTTAGCCCTATCTCTAAAGAGTATTTGGGGAGAAAATATATTTAAGGAAAGTTGGATGCTGGAAGGAAAAAGGGAGATTTTGCATAAAATATTTGGGATAGTCAAAGAGTTAGAGGAAAAATGTAAGGTATGTTACACTATTAAAATTTTGAGTGCAGGTTTGGCATAGAGAACGCCCAAGCAGACAGACTGATTCCATTTTTGTCAGTCATATTTTGAGCACCTTCTGTTTGTAGATACTAGTGCTAGAATAAGGTAGTGAACAAAATGTATACTGTCCTTGATCATATGCAACTTAGAATTGTTACAGGAAAACAATTACTTTTAAAAAATCAGTAAGTAGGGGAAGGTGTATAGTTCAAGTGGTAGAGAGCATGCTTTGTATACACAAAGTCCTGGGTTCAATTCCCAGTACCGCCTCCAAAATTAAATAAACCTAATCACCTCCCCTATCACCAAAATTTAAAAAAAAATCAATAATTAAAATTGTGCAAAATTTTGCAAAGGAGACATATTGATCCACTCCAGGCCCTGACAGGTCTGATTCCAGCCTCTTACCACTAGTTTGAAGAATGTGGGAATCCTAGTCAGGTCAGGATTTCTTAGGCCATGCTCTTTATTTTGGATTAAATGTTCCCTTGGACAAGTTTGCCAAGTCTTTACAAAGATTTAGCCATGGGTAAGTGGGAACTCTAATAGCTTTAAGGGAATTAACAAGCTAATACTCAATTTCCACATGTAGTTTTTCCTAAAATGGATCTGCCTGAAAACAAGAGCGGTCACGGTTGTTCTGTCTTCTCACCAACCTTTGCACAATGATTCTCTCTTCTTAAAAAAGGCAGGCCCACCTCTCACCCATTTTGGGTTTTAAAATTGTATAGTATTGCCCCTGGGTATAAAATCTTCCTGGAGGATTAGAAATAACTGGTATTAGTGTTGAGAACATAAATAACTATAATATCTGAGTCTAGAGTTATCAGATAAAATATAGGTCACCCAGTTAAATTTGAATTCCAGCTAACCAATGATTAATGTATTCAATGAATAATGTATTGCATGGAACACATTTATACTAAAAAAGTATTTGTTGTTTATGTCCAATTTAAATTTAACTAGGGGTCTTGTATTTTAATTGCTAACTCCGGCAACCCTATCTGGGCAAAAGTCCTGTGGTTTTCCAAGTCACTGATTTCTACAAAATTGAATTGTCTACTCATCACCAACTATATTTTAGGATTAAAGGATCACTAATTTGAGGGCTATAAAACAGTTGTGAAAAATTGATACAATAATATTTCTTCTGGGCCTGTCTACTTATTTATGTGGAAAAGATTTTTCAACACTTATAATCTTTAGAAATGAAAAAAAAAAGGGGGGAACAGAATCTATGCTGAACCTATAATATTCTAGAAATAGGTAATATTCATGAGCATACACTTGAACAAATTGTTCAAATATATACTGCAACCCCATAAAGATTGTATTTATAATAGAATTTTACTTGTTATCTTTACTAATTATCAACATTTGTATTGATATTGTTCTGACCAATTGTGGAATAAGTACTGAAAGTAATAAATATAAATGAAAATGCAATCAAGGGAAACATTTTCTTTAACACAGCCTTATGATCACAGGAAAAAACCCTTAAATTTCAATGAAAAAAATATATTTCCAAGTACATCATTTTTCTTTTTCTTTTTTAATTTTGGGGGGGAGGTAATTAGGTTTTTATTTATTTTAATGGAGATACTAGGGATTGAACCCAGGACCTCGTGCCTGCTAAGCACATGCTCTACCACTGAGGTACATCTTCCCCGCTAAATTTCAATTTGTACACACATGTTTCAGGAAAATGTGCCAGAGCGATCATAAAGATGCCCATTATAAACATATATTAAAATTCCATGGGGGAAGTAGAATATTCGAGGACAAAAGGCAATGATACGGTATTTCCAGTTACTAAAGAAGAGCCGATGCATTCATGATGAAGGGTGTCAAATGGCTATGGTATTTGCAGTCCATCGAGTACATTTAAAAGAATGCTGATCTATTTTATTCTATTACGTCGATGTGTACATTTTTTAGTTCCTTGGCAATGACAGTAACTTTTGCATTTTAATATTAAGTTAAAAATGTGTGGAGGAATATAGTGAGTATACGATCAAAAGTATCTAAGGACCACAAAATGTTTTTTTATCATCCTTTGAATAAAAGCACTGCAAGCCATATCATTAAACAAAGAATGCTGTGTCCATCAAGTCATCAGCTGCTACCGCCAACTCAGGATGCAGACAAGCAGGCAGCCTAGCTTCCGCAGCCGCCCCCAACAGTGTCCCCCCCACCCCCACCCAGGGGACTCAGGATATGGAAAAACAGGACACTGGCCCTAGGTAGCTAAGTGCACATCAAAGGAAAGATTACAATAAGCCGAGACCTTTACGCCTTCCCATACATAGAAAAGCACTAAATTCCTTTGCTTGAACTATCTGGTTTTCTTTAATTAACATCTTTTGATGTTCCGACTACCTGGTCTTTGTTGTAAAAACTCTATAAATCCTGGCTCCTCCCTTACCTCTTCTGAGCTGTCCCTTTGCATGATCTGAGAGGCTGTCATCCTGGACTAGAGGGGTTCAGGTCCTCAGAAATGTCCACTGACTAAAACATCTCTCTCAACTTTTAGGTTGTGCAAGTATTTCAGTTGACAGTCTCAAAGGTGAGTTGAAAATGGCTTATGAAGTTTTGAACTAAGCAGGCTCAAAGATGGATTGAAATCTCCACAAGATAGGTTAACTTAATCTTTTTTGACATCATTCTAACTGGAATTCTGATTGCTGTGGGCAGCTTGACCCGCCCCATCCAGCACATTGTGAATGCACTGCCTTCTTGTTCCACAGGATGATGAAGTCCTGAGTAATACTATGGGTTCTGTCTTTGGTGCCCAGTATCCTGAACTACTGGAAGACAGGAAAATCAGATGAGCTCTCTCAATCCATCTGTCACCCTGTTACTGTCTTTAGATAAATGTGCTCAAATTTGCTGTTTAGACAGGGAATGTTGAGGAAAGTACGGCAGTGCAGTTGGACTCAGACTTCACATTTCCATGACTGTCATCGTCACTTAGACATCTCTGTGAGACAGAAGGCTAAAAGGAGGAATTCGTTTTATAGCCAACTCCACCCTAGTTATAAGAACAACCAACCCAAAATTTTTTGCACTATAGGAAACTGATATGGTAACCTCAAACTCTTAAAACACTAAAAGTAACCTGAAAAGGAGAATCACGTGATTTTTTTACATACATGCTCTACCTTCTCAATTAGAACAAAATGTAGTAATTATCACAAAGATTTCACAAAGTTTTGGATTTTTTTTTTTTTGAAATACGTGGGAGATGGACCTTTTCCAGTCAGGCTAACCAAAGATCATCTTCCCCTCACGGATTATCAAGATTTCCTCTGACCCATAAACAATAAAGCAAAGGTCTTTCTGTAAATGCCACTCAGCTACGCCCCGGTGAAGAAACAGTCACGCTTGTAGGGTCATGGAAATCCCCGAGTGGGTTTGCCAGGCCACTGATTAAGGGGAAGTGTGTGTGGTTATTACCGCTGGAGTTCCCCTAACTCTTAAGAGGAAAGCACCAGCGCACATGCAAACCGCTGGCAGGAGTGCGGGCCTCGCCGGGTGGGGTGGGGTGGGGTGGGGTGGGGGTGGGGAGAGCGGGCGGGGCGAGGACATTAAAAGGCAGCGTGCGACTCCGGCCCGCACGGAACGGCGCGGGCGGCGGGTGCCCTCCGTGAAACCGGGGCCAGGACGCCGTCGCTGGCGCGCACCCGCCTCGGGCAGCGGTGAGTGAGCGCGCGCGCGCATGCGCGTGTGTCTGCGCGCGCGCCCTCCCGCCCCGTCCCGGCGCCCGGGCCTCCCACGCGGGAGGGAGCGACGTGTGCGGCTGGCTGAGCGGCGCGCGGGGCCGGGGCGGCGGAGGGCTGGGGCGCGCGGGGCCGGGGCGGCGGAGGGCTGCGGCGCGCGGGGCCGCGGTCACGAAGCCCGCTGCAGGGCCCCGCGGAGGGCCCAGGCCTCCAGCCGACCGGGGAGGGGAGGAGAGCGGGAGCGCGCGCGGCTCTTCCCGAGGGTCCCCGCCGCCGCGCAGACTTGCTCCCCCGCCCGCTGGGCCCCGCCGCCCTCGCAGACCCTCGCTTTCCGTCTGCCTGCCTGCCTGCCTGCCGGGGGGTGCGGTTCTGTTTCCCTTTCAGAGTGAGCCGGGGGAGGGGGCAGGCTTTGGCAGGTGCTTTAATTAGCTTGCCAGGAGGTGTCACCGGGCGGTGGAGGGTGCCAGGTATGCTTCCGGACGGGGCCGAAAGTGGAGCTTGGGCGTGGGAGGGACTCAGTGAAATCTTTATCTGATGGGCAGATGGGGGAGTGTTCCCAAGCGATGGCAGAAAGAGCAGATTTTTGGTGGTTTTACTGGTGATCCGATGGGAACCCTGCAGTGCTGTTAATCTAGTTAGTAAAGGGCTGGAGCTATTTACCTGGTGCTAATCTAACAGTAACAGTAACTTTGTTTGCTATTATTTATTGCTGACATTAGGTATCTCTAATACCTACTATATTTTTGGACCCCACCCCCACCCCCAGAAGACTGTGTGTGTTTTTCAGGTTTAATGCTCTCAGTCCCAAGAAGCAATTACCTAATTTATCTCTTTCGGCAATGAGGAAACTCAGGCTTAGAGAGATTTACTTGCCCAAGGTCACACCTCTGGTATGGGGACACTGAATGGTACTGGAAACCCAAGATATGTGACTCCACAGCCTGGTATTAAATCATCACTGAGCAGACTTTGAAGTCATTACATTTATGTCCTTAATACCATGCAAATGAGGGCGCTGTGGTCCTGGGGGGGCTCAGTCAAGTTTGCTAACATTCTCTTCTCAAGAAGGAGCCTTAGTGTCTGCATCACATGCCACGCTGCATGGATGTTGCAGGGACAGGAGGGCTAGTACAGAGCAGAAATGTAGTTCTGCTGTGAAGGAGCTAACAGACTAGGGGGAGGCAGAAAGAAAAGGCACACTTAACGTCCAGTGTCAGAGGCATGGATGTGCTAAGTGCCCAGGAGGGCAGAGATACCCAACGTCCCTGGGAACAGGGAGGATGCCCGCTAAAAATGATAGGGTAAGAAGAGACGAGGTTGGGAACTTGACCCCATTGGAGAAGGAACTACTAGAAAGGAAAGAGGAATTCCAGGAGAGTGGTATCAGAAGCCAAAGAACTAGAACATTTCTTAAGAGGAAGTGGGCCCCAGCGTCAGGTGCAAAAAATTCCACTGGTTTGGGGGAAGAAACCATTGGTGTTACTAATACTGAGAGTGGTTTTAAATGTTGCTGGCTGAAGTCAGCGGTCGTGGGAGACTTCAACTATAGACACTTGTTCAATCCACTTGGCTGTGAAGCAAAGATGAGATAAGGATAGTTGCTAGAGTGGAAAGTGGGGTTGAAGGAGGAGTGGTTGGTTGGTTTTCATTTGAAAGCTGAGACAGACTTAAGCATGCTTGTTATATTGGAGGAAAAGAGGTAGTAGGGTTGGGGAAGGGATAGCTCAGGTGGTAGAGTGCAGTGTTTAACATGCATGAGGTCCTGGGTTCAATCCCTAGTACCTAACTCCAAAGACAAAATTTATCTCCCTTACCCTACAAAATAGATACATACAATATTAAAAGGCAAGTAAGAGAGTGAGAGTTGGAGAAATGAAGAGGGATGGGGTTAAGAGCAAGATTTCTGAAGCCAGTGGAAGAGGATGGGATTCCATGAAACTGCAGTCCCCCTTAACTGCGGCAGCAAGTGCATTGTGAGTGAACGAGGCATGAATTTAAGAATGTGAAGGGATTACTACTCAGGGATGTCTCTTTTCCTTTGAGGAATATAAGGCCAAACAGTCTACTGAAAGTGAGATGGGGAGTAGTGGAGGAGAAATTGAGGAAGGTGTTGAAGGTGTAGGACGGCTGCCGAGGGCAGTGGGCCAGCTAGGGTGAGGTGGAGTTGCTCAGGGATGGTGAAGGGCCAGCAGAGGTGGAGTCTGAAGTCATGCTGGCGCGGTCTGCAAGGATACAGATTTTCCCCAGCAACGTTTAGAAGTCTAGGTGTTGGAAATTGTTGGGACAGAGTTTGAATTGATCCAGGGTTGGCATCTTGGCATGTTTTTATATATTTATTGTACAACTGTTACCTACATTTCTACAAACATGCTTTGTTTCCACACCATAGCGTCTTTCGGGTGAGGTCTGTGGAAGGGATTTATAATAATCAAATGCATAGGAGCCAGGCAGGTGACATAAATGACCAAAGCTATGAGTGTCTCTTAAACAAAAGCATGCTCTGTGTACATTTAACATGTAGGAATAGCCTTCCTTTCCACAAGGAAATATGCTCTCATTTTTCTTAAAACACATGTGCCTCTGTCTACCTTTTATTTTTGTTACGTTTGATAGACACAGATATTAGAACAATTTCATTTTCTTTATAATTCTGTTATAAAAACAATAATGCCAGCTGAGTGACAAGTAGCGACTGATAGTCAGTCCCATATCAGAGTGCCAAACGGGGGCGCATGTGCCCTCTCTGAAGGGTACAGCCGGTGCTTGGCACTGGGGAATTGTTGCCATGTAGAAATATGGGCCCAGTATAGCCAACCTTCTGAGTTTTCAAGGGAAAGTTGGAATCTAGAATGTCATGGGAAATCTCTTACTTTTTAAAAATGTTGGTAATTAACTAAAACATTTGAAAATACTGCAGTCCAAGAAAAATCTTACTTGGAAAACTGGTGAAATTCAAATAAAGCATATAGATTAATAATCAGCCTTGTATCAATGTTACTTTCCTGTTTTCTATAATTGCACCCTGCTTATGTAAGATGTTAATTTGGGGAAAGTTGGATGCAGGGTACTTGGCAATTCTTATTTTTGTAAGTTTTCTCTAGGTATAAATTAATTTCAAAACAAAAAGTTTAAAAATTTAATGAAATGCTGGAGTCCCATACTGTGCAAGCCAAGCATAATTCCTCTGCTGGCCACCAGGGTGAGCCTTCTGGTTTTTATCTGGGATTTCTTGACTGCTCAGTGCCTCACACAGCACCTTGTACATGGTAGACATTCAGTGAATACTAGTGCTCTGCTTGGGGGAAAATGTTTAGAAAGGGATCATTGTGTCACATCTATGCATTATTTGACTTTTAAGACCGTCTTTTTTTTTTTTTTTTTTTAACAGGTTTTACAAAAGAGACGAACTAGTCTACTTCTTTTAGATTTTTTTCCAGTTTTTTCCTATAAGTCAAAACATCTCAAAATGGAGGCCTAAAACTCTTAAAAGGGACTTAGTCTAATCTCCGGGAGGTAGTTTTGTGCATGAATAAACAAAGTCGTTAACTGGAGTTTTTGGTGTCCAAAGAATCTTAACTGTATAAATAGTATAACTATAAAGTAATAATAAGTTTGATACTGAATTTGACTTGTGGATGTAAAGGAGTGACTGTAGCTGGGACATACTGTTGAAGTTGTCCAGGCAGCTCTCTCACTGGCAGCTGTGTAGAACAGAAAAAAAAAGAACCTGTGTTTGGTAAAGGTTTAAAAATGAGTGACAGTTTTCTGGAGCAAAGAGTCAGTGTTCAACCCTCTGCTAAATTAGAGAAACGTGCATATAGAACCTTTGACATGTTAAAGGATTCCTGCAAGTATAAAGAAATGCCAAGAAGAGAACTTTTTGACAGGTGCAACAAATCTAGAGAAAATAGGAAAAATAACTGTGATGATTGGTAAGGAAATTAACCATTTATAAGACTATTGATATTTTAAAAGCCAAAAATCTAGTTTGTTCAGATGGGCTATTATTACCTCTGGAATGATTAGAATGAGAATGATGGCTGGATGGTTACATTTTGGTAAATGAGCAAACTTATTCAGAAAAAAAAAAATCACACAGCAACAGTAAAAAACAAACAAACAAACAAACAAAAAAACCACCAAGAAGGTGTTTATAACCATGCGTAAAATTTTTGACTAAGGAAAAGAACTGAGGTTAGACACAATAACTCACCTTGGAGGGAAATAATCAGTGGTACTGAGATATGTTTCTCCTGCTATCTGGAAATAGGGCATTCAAGTCTGCAGCAGGAAGCCCCAGCATTTGTGGGACCCAGGAATCATGCTTGCAAATCACTTCTAGAAAAACCATGACCTGTTTATTGGACACTGTTGATTTTGGTGCATATCCTACTTACTAAGAGCTAGTTATAATTGAGAAATTCTGAATTTTGAGGTTTCTGCTATTCAAAAGAAGTGGATTGTGACAAAGTAAATTTATTAGTTTTTGTCATGATAAATTCTGATTCAGGGTATGCTGTGAAATAATTGGACCAAAGCCAATTTTTTTGGTACTTTTTTTTTTTTTTTTTGATTATCCATCTTCGCTTGCAGACTCAGCACTCTGACTTTTAACTGTTTTAAAAAATAAATCCACTAGCAGGAGATTTGATGTTGGCTCTCAACAGCTGATCCAAAAAGCCCAAGTGAGCAAGTACATTCATCTCTGATAATTTATTTGAAATAGAATGTTTAATTTGTTAAGATCTAATGATACCGCTATGACTAAGCAAGCAGGTACCGGACCATCTACTGGGAAGTAATCATTATTTAATAAATCTTGAAACCAAGTCTTGAGATGTATCAGCCAATCTCTTACTATTTAAGCTCTTTATTTGGAAGAAAATTTTAGATTGTTTTGTTCTTATTAAAATGATTGTAGGAAGAAAAATTACCTAATTTGAGCAAGATTTAGCATATACCGTATTTCATTAACTAAGATGTCATTTGTAAAACACACCATTATTTTATCTACCTCTAAGAAATAAAAATGCTATTAAAATGATATACCGTTAATTGTAAGATTCCTCTCTGTAACAGAGATATTAAAACGTGCATCTTAGAATCAGTGAAACATGGTCTGAGGTGGATCTTATGCCTTTTTTTTTTTTTTCTGGCTGCCAAATTTCACAGTTTAAAAAAAAAGCAAATAGGAATAATTTGAATATTTTGTGCGTCTAGAACACTTACACAGCATAGCTTTCTACTGTGTGAGGCATTTTTTCTTCAGGCTGGCCAAGTGTCACTGAAGCATGCTAGTGGAGAGGGTGACCCACCTGTGGAGATGCCTGACACTAAGTGGCATCTTGATGACCTAAAGCACTATTCATGTTTACATTGTATGTATAAAGAGTATACAAAGGTGCAGATTGTACATAATTGTCCCTTACAATGTGTCAGTATAGAATTTACAATCTTGCTGTGATGAAATCCTAAATGCATAGAAGAAAAAGAATGACAGATTTCCTGTTCTAAGTGAAGATAATGAAATTAAAAAAAAAAAAAAAAAAAAAAGCCATGCACAAAACTACCTCCCCAGAGAAAGGCTAGTCCCTTTTCCCCCATATCCGTTTTATTATGAACATAGTGGAAAACAGCATGTTTTTATCAAATTTGATGAAAAGTGCCAACACATTTGAATTGAAATACGACTTTTCATGTGAGCTGTACCGAATGTCTACGTATTCGGCTTTTCCTGCTGGTGTGCCTGTCTCAGAAAGGAGTCTTGCTCGTGCGGGTTTTTATTACACCGGTGTGAATGACAAGGTCAAATGCTTCTGTTGTGGCCTGATGCTGGATAACTGGAAACACGGAGACAATCCGATCGAGAAGCATAAAAAGTTGTATCCTAGCTGTAGCTTTGTCCAGAGTCTAAGTTCAGTTAACGTTTCGGGAGCCACTTCTCAGCCTCCTTTTCCTTCGTCAGTAACAAATTCCACACGTTCATTACTCCCAAGTTTGGAAAACAGTGGCTATTTCAGCGGCTCTTACACAAGCTTTCCATCGAATCTTGTAAACTCCGGACCAAATCAGGATTTCTCTGCCATGAGGATGAGTCCCTACCGTTGTGCAATGAATACTGAGAAAGCCAGATTGCTTACTTTCCAGATGTGGCCATTGAGCTTTCTGTCGCCAGCAGATCTGGCGAAAGCAGGCTTTTACTACGTAGGACCTGGAGACAGAGTGGCCTGTTTTGCCTGTGGTGGGAAATTGAGCAACTGGGAGCCGAAGGATGATGCCATGTCAGAACACCTGAGGCATTTCCCCAACTGCCCGTTTCTAGGAAATCAGCTTCAAGACACTTCAAGATACACTGTTTCTAATCTGAGCATGCAGACGTACACAGCCCGCTTTAAAACCTTCTGTAGCTGGCCCTCTACTGTTCCGGTTCATCCTGAGCAGCTTGCAAGCGCAGGTTTTTATTATACGGGTAAGAAACTTAATCTGATAATGATAATAATAAAAAAAACAAGTATTCAACATGTTTTTTTAAAAACTTTTTGTTTTTGGCGGGAGGAGGGAGGTAATTAGGTTTATTTATTTACTATTGGAGGAGGTACTGGGGATTGAACCCAAGACCTTGTGCATGCCAGGCATGCACACTACCACTTGAGCTATACCCTCCCCCTTAGTATTTAACATGTTTTTGGTCAAGTCCTATGTATTCATCAGTTTGGGTCCAAACTTAATTCTAGGTAACAGTGATGACGTGAAATGCTTTTGCTGTGATGGTGGGCTGAGGTATTGGGAATCTGGAGACGACCCGTGGGTGGAACATGCCAAGTGGTTTCCAAGGTAATTGTTCTGAAATTTTCTTTGCGTGTGTTTATTGTGAAATGAAGTATGTGTGTTTATCTTATAGTCAGCTGTTACTTTATTCTGTCTTTGTTTCAAAAATACATTTCTAAATAACTTTAGGATGGATTACTAAGAAAAATAATTACTTTAAGTAAGAAATAGTTTGGGGTTTTTGTGTGTAATTTATATATATGTATATTTATATATCACATGCTCATTATAAAACCCAAGTCACACATTGTAGAAAAGTACAGAGACGAAAATTAAAGTCTCCAGAAATCTCACAGTTAAAATTTTAGTGAACACCCCTCCAGAGACATCTCTTCATGCATATGTGCATGTATAGATAAATGTATACAATTTTACATGAATTAGATATTGCATGACCTGTTTTGAAACTTTTTTCAGTCATTGTGTCTTGAACATATTTCCGTTCATTTAACACTCAGTAATATTAATTGATTACCTATTACCACGCACTGTTGTAGGTACTTAAAATACCTAGGATGAACAAAACCAAGACTCCTGGTCTCACGTGCTAGACTTACAGCAGGAGAGGATAGTTAATAAAAACTGAATAAATAATTTAATTTATCATGTTGGAAAATAATAGATGCCATGGATAAAAAGAAAAAAGAGAGTTGGGTAAGGGAGATCAGAAGCACCAGGCTGGTTGCAATGTTAAACAGGGTGATCAGGGTAAATAAAGACTCATCTCATCTTTTTTTTTTTTTTTTTTTTAATTGAAGTACAGTCAGTTTACAATATTGTGTCAATTTCTGGTGTACAGCACAATGTTTCAGTCTTACACATACATACATATATTCCTTTTTCATACTCTTTTTCATTATATGTTACTAGATATTGAATATAGTCCCCCTGTACTATACAGTAGAAACTTGTTGTTTATCTATTTTATATATAGTAGTTAGTATCTGCAGATCTCACCTATTTTGTTCACTACATAGTATTTTATTGTCATGGCTTTTTTTTTTTATTGAGTTATAGTCAATTTACACTGTTGTGTCAATTATTGTCATGTCTTATACTTTTGATTATTCTATGCTTGTTTACAGTGTCCCTTTTTAATTGAAATTAGGGAGCCTATAATTACATTTTTCATGGTCAACACTTTTAGTATCTTTAATGTTAATGACAAAACTTCGTATCCTGACTTACTTGCGTAAATTTTTAATATAATACTATGGCTTCATTTATAGCAACATCGCACACCCCACATATTTCAGATTTTAAAAATTATTGACGACTATAAAGAACACCTTACATAGATGTTTTTAAAAAGTTCTACTGGCTTTCCATTGTGGCAATTTTGTGACTCTATAAAACAGAATTGTAAATTTGCTTTGGTAATGTCATGAATTCATTTTGTACTTAAATTTGTCAATGGATATATATTATCTAGGAGCTGCCAAAGTTGTGAATCTCTGATTTACGTGTTCAGCTTCCTCATTCTTTCTCTCGCTGTATATTTTTAGCTTTTGAACTTACAAAGCCTATGTGTGAACAGTATCATTTATTAGGGAACTTTCTACATGTGTCCTTGGCTTGTTCTTAATGTTCAGAGTGGTTTTAGGAATCTTAGAATAGTTGAGGAGAGCAGCTGGGAACTCTTGAGTGGAGACAGCCTTACTTGTCTACGGTGGACTGAGAGCCTCACGACTCTTGTCCACATCAGCCTTGTCAGGTTACCAATTACAGCCTCCTCTTCCTTACATCGTCTTGCCCTTGACTGCAGTCTCTCTTACCTCTTCCCATGTGCTAAATGAATAATCGAGTGCTTATAATTATGTGTACGTTATTTGAAATATCTAACAGTCTGCAAATGACCAGATTAAAATAACCCCCCAAACTTAATTTTGTTCACATTTTAGGTGTGAGTACTTGATACGGATTAAAGGACAAGAGTTTATCAGTAGAGTTCAAGCCAGTTACCCTCATCTACTTGAACAGGTAGGGACCATTTTTTTGTTGTTGTTGTTTTTTTAAATCATTGGTTACATTGATTTTCTGATAAATTGTTTTCTGATAATTACAGAGAGTAATATTTAGTGAAAAGAAAAGTGTTTCCTTAAAAATACGTTTTGTTTTTCAACACCTAACATGATCTTAGAGAGTGCTGTTCTTTGGAAAATAGCAGATCCAGAATTGGAAACCTCCTGAAAAATAATACTTAAGTTATGTTTCTAAGCATTTCTCCAATAAAGTTGCATTAAATTAAATTATTTAAGGAAAAAAAATTGACTGGATAGTAGCATGTAATAGTTTTACTACATACATTTTTCTTAAAATTACTTGAGAATAATTGTATTGCTCTTTCTAATCTTCCCAGAGAAGCAAATAAGAACTTACAGAATAGTTTGAGGGTCAAATCCATCTTAGCCATAGTCAGTGGAACTCATATAGGGTCTAGCTTATCCCGAAGGATCACCCAGAAGACAGATCTTTGGGATGATAGATAATGACTGTCTCATAGATCACTGAAAAGGTGTAGCCCTTTTCCAGCCTTAATGAAAATGGATTTTATTTGTTAATACACACACACACACAAAGAAAATCTATGAATTTGTGGCTTACAGAATTGTTAAATGTAAATGAAATTCTGCTTTTGACGTAAAAAATTATGTTGCCAGTAAGCCAGTCAGTTTGAAATGTATTGAATGAATTTGGTCTCTTGGTTTTCATTGCAGTTGCACAGGGCAAGATTTAAATTTTAATGTATATACTTCTATTTTTCTGTAGCTGTTATCTACTTCTGACAATCCAGAAGATGAAAATGCAGAGTCACCAAGTAGGTATAATGATAAATGACCACATTTAAATATTAGAACCATTTGATATTGCTAAGGTTGAAAGTTGATGATGGTAATAATGTACATTTGTATCAGGATTTATAACTCATGATGCATTTTCAAATACATTGTTGGTATTTTTCAAACTTTAGTTCATATCCTAATTGCCTGAGGAACTCTAAAAAATACTACAGATTTCTAGTGTCCACTTTAACCCTACTGAATTGAATCGTAGTATCTAAGGGTGGGGCTTGAGTATCTTTAGTTTTACCAAACTACATAGATCCAGCCTAACCCTTGTTCTCGGACCAGTGTGGAAACAGGTACCCTATGACGTGAGATTGCTCATACTTTCTTTCTGTGAAGTGGAGAGGGTAGAAAAATAGCATTCTTGTTCTTCAAGGCTCAGAGAGGTCAAGCGACTTGTCCATCACCTTAAACCTGAAGGGTGAAAAAGCCAGTATGTGAACAAGCTCTTCTCCATTACCTAGTGTTCAGTTCAAATCAGTAAATATTTATTGTGCTTCGCTATTCGGAGGAAAGGCTGGAGAACAGGATAAACATAACGCCTACTCTCCTGAGCCAGTGGTCTCAGGGACACAGGCAGATACACAGATTAGAGAACAGCATGGAACGTGAAGTGTGCTCTGAGCGAGCGTGAGGGACAGTTAGCCGAGACTCGGACGATCAGAAAAGGCTTTCCAGGGGAACTATTTGTCTTAGCCCAGAATCAAAGGGGAGAATAGGAGTTAACCAAATAACAAAGGGAGGAAAAGAATATTCTAGGCAGAGAGAGCAGCTCCTCGAAGACCTAAGTGACAGAAGAGAACAGGCACGTTTGAAGAACTGAACAAAATTCTGTATGGCTGGAAGTGGGAGCTGCAAACATAAATGAATGAAGCAGGCTAGCTGTAGGAGTGGCCAGCACGGCAGGCAGAATTTGACTCAAGAGCCATTCCCTTGTGATTTCTGGGCTAGAATGTAGAAAGCAAATGAGTAAGTGGCAAGAGATGAGGCTGAAGGGGTAACCAGGGTCCAGGCAGGGTAAGATCTTGTAAGCCACAATTGAATGTTACCCTAAAAGCAGAGGAATTGTTGATGGGATTTAAGAAGGAGTCTGACATATTCCAAATTTGTGTTCTTAAAAAGTTGTTCTGGTTACAATGTTGAGAATGAATTAGACAGGAACAATATTGTAGGAAGCCACTGCAGTAATAGAGGTGAGTAATGACAACTGGCCTTTCCAAAATTATGTGAAACATACTTGATCTAGAAAGCTCATTTGTTCATTCATTATGGGGAAAAAGGAATCTCAGTGCTGGTGAGGATGATCCCCAACATTCTGTTTCTTTCTCCCACTCATAATGATGCCAGATAATGCGTATGTTGTGTCTGAGTGCCATATTCCATGTTCTTATTTTAATGACTGAGCATGTATATTATTTTAAATTTCAGGAAGTTAATACAAAATAGTGCTTACATATTTTCTGGGTCTTATGTTTTTGATATTGTAATAACCTGCAATCTAGAAAATATACAGACCATCCCAATGTGTGTTACATTCTTTATTCCGCATAGTTATTCATTTTAGACCTGGAGAAAACCATTCAGAAGATGCAGTCATGATGAATACACCTGTGGTTAAAGCTGCTTTGGAAATGGGCTTCAGTAGAAGGCTGGTAAAGCAGACAGTTCAGAGCAAAATCCTAACAACTGGGGAGAACTACAGAACCGTTAGTGATCTTGTGTTGGATTTACTTAATGCAGAAGATGAAATAAGGGAAGAGGAGAAAGAAAGAGCAACCGAGGAAAAAGAATCAGGTACACATATTTCTTAATACAGTCCCGTTTCCATAAGGATTCGATGTCACTGTACATAAGTTATTGAATAGATGCTCACAGTTAATACAATCAGGTTTTAGATTCAGTATTCTGCAGTTGAATTCTAAAAAATTTCTTCACATTAAAATATTTTTGAATTGCTTATTAGTAAACTGAAAATGTATATATTGAGGAAAAGCATTTTTTTCCTGCTTTTTAAAAATTTCTGTTTTTACTCTAGATAGTTGACCATGTATGTAATTATTCATGGCACATTTTTGATCCCAGACTAGTTGCTCACTCCTCTTTGCTGTAAATTGGGGTGGGATCAGGGATAATTATTAATTTTAATATTAGTGTAACAGTATGTCTCAGCCTGTGACTGTAAATTAATGTAAAAACTGTAGCTAAGTTTCCTGTTTGCCCACCCAGAAACGGAGTTCCCCTTCCAGGCATCCCTCTGTTGTTGAGGGGAGCGCGAGGATACTGTTTCACATACTCTCAAGACAAGTTATGCATGTCCTTCCCTGCCAGCCTTGTCTGCTACCTGCTGCCTCTAGTCCGTGCCCTCCCCAGAAACCTCTCCTCTGGCACATCCATTCTTACCCAGTTGTTCTGGCTGCCATCATCCCTCAGGCCTAGACAAAGAGAAGTGTCCATCCCTCCTTTGCCACTCTTTCCCAAGCATGGACCAGATCCAAGAGTCCTTTCAACACAGCGGAAAACAGGCAACAACTGTAACGAGCTCTTATGGAGATTTAGGGATAACAGAAGGGCATCAGACCACAGATGGCGACTGACAACCAGAGCCATGTGTGGTCTCTCTGGGTGCCCCTAAGCCCATCCTCATGAACCTCTCTGCCTAGCTCCCAGTTCATCTCTCTGTGGCTCTGGCCAGTTTCCACAAATGACTAGGGAAGCTGGCAAAGCTCAGACCTCCATGTATCCACAAAGCCCACAAAGAGAAAGATCTGCCCCATATCCTTGTCCAAGGCCACCTGGGACCTCTTTCTTCCCAGGATGGTTGGTGGTGAGATTATTCACTCCATTCCTGGATTAACCTAACCCTGACCAACCAGACAAACACATCAGACTGTGGTAACACGGCCTCCTCTATTTACCAAGGTGTGAATTATTCAGTTCTACACAATCTCAGGACAGCAGCAGTGTTCATCTCTGCCCGGCCTAGTCAAGTTCTCTTTGTCATTGGGAAGTGAAGATGAGGCCGCGTGTCCTTCCTGTAGTCCTCTCAGTCTTAACCACCCGTCATTGAAGAAGAGCACTCCATCCCCACAATTGTTTGTAGACTCTATGAAATCTAAAGCCATCTAGCTATAAAATATTTATTTTTCTTCCAAAAAATTTAACAAAGTTTCCAGAGATGACTCCAAGTCAACAATATACAGTAGCTTACATTGTCCAGAAGATCTGTTCACTTCTCGGCTCACTGTTACGTCCGTTGCCTAGCACAGCGTACAGTCTGTGTTCAAGAAATATTTTTTGAATGACTGAGTTGAAATACTTATGTTTACATTGCTGATTACTTTATAGTCTCCCAGAACAGTAGGTGAGGAATTTCTTGATAGGTGTATAAATAAAGAGGCAACTTAGGGTATTTTTTCCAGAATAAAAGAATAATATACTTCAAAGGTATATTCAAGTCTTCACCTCTTCGAAGCTAGAATACAGTCTATGACTTTGAAATGAGACTGTTTTCCTCAGCTACTGGCAACCCCATTTTAGAAATCTTAAGAATTGCAAAGAACTTATTGCACTGGGTTAAGTAAAATATAATTAGAAAAATAAAAAATTGAAAATTAATATGCTTCAAGTGTAAATTATATTTCAACTTTCTGATACACCACTACCTCTTTAGCACAGACTATTTAGCAGCATGTTAAGTTCTGATTCTCCTGTCCCTCTGGCTGTTAACTTCTTTGTTTCTGCTGCTCTTTAAATGGCTGAGGCTTGGTGGTTCATTTGTTTAGCAGGTGTCCGTGAAGCATTGACTTTGTGCCCGACACTGTTCCAGGTCCTGGTCCATCTCTCAGAGCTTCAGTTCTCTTCAAAATGTGCACCTCAAGCCCTTTCTGACTAAGCACTAATTTTTTATTCCTTATTAAAGGGTTCTATTCATGTGCCCTATTATTAGACAAAGTCAGTTTCTGAAATCTGACAATCATCTCCCTCCAAATAATTCTTTTTTGGACAGTCCAACTTCTCATTATTTCATAGAAAAGCTTTATGGGTCATGGCAACATTATGTGATAAATTTTTATGTGGGGGAGGTCATCAGGTTTCTTCACTGATTTCCACATTGGGGAGGTACTGGGGATTGAACCCTTGACCTCTTGGGTGTTGAGCATGAGCTCTACTGCTTGAGCTATATACCCTTCCCCCAACACTATATGGTAATTAATTAATAAACTTAGATGCATAAATCATATTCTAAAGAGATAATAAAATTACAGATGTAAAATATTTTTACTAATAGATACAAAACTTAGATCTCAAAAGAGAATACAGTGACCCCATAGGACAGGAAGGTGTCATTGACAAGTAGGATTTCTTTTTCAACGTGCTGTGAGTGCCTTTCTCCCCTTACTATAAAATGTTTAGGTAATGGCAACATCGTGTCTAATTTGGGGAAGTGATAATTCATAATTTCATCTTAAAATGGAATTTTAAAGAAATTTTATGAGTGAATGATAATTGAAGAAAAAATATTCTATCATTTTAATTCTCTTGCTTTTGCCTTCCCCCCATTTGACTAGACTGGATTGAAGTTTCAGTTTTATTAGGTTCTAAGTTTTATTTGCTTAAGGGCTTAGCAATGTTGCAGAATGGTTGAGAGCACAGATTATGACAGCAAATTGCTTCGGTTTGACTTTTGCTTGGTTGTGTAGCAATTTACTTGCCTCTCTATGCCTCTATTTTCTCATCTGCTAGTTCAGGGTACTGGTACCTACCTCAGAGGGCTGTGTGAAAAGATGAAATGAGTTAATACATGGAAAGTATCCATCAAAGTACTCCGTGTTAGTTCTTATCATAAGTGGTGTTATTATCAAGCACAAGGGATCAGGTCCCCCCGAACCTAGCCATCAGCGTCAGTGCCTAACTGATTATGAATTATGGCTGGTTTTAATTCAGTTATACGTGTAGGAAGTTTGTGGGCGGAGCCTGAACGTGATTGTGTTTGTTTTCTTTGCTGTAAAGGTGACCTGTCATTAATCCGGAAGAACAGAATGGCACTTTTTCAGAATTTGACTTGTGTGCTTCCAATCCTGGACAATCTGCTAACTGCCAGAGTGATTAATGAACAAGAACATGACGTCATTAAGCAGAAAACACAGACATCTTTACAAGCAAGAGAACTGATTGATACTATTTTGGTAAAAGGAAATTTTGCAGCCACCATATTCAAAAACTCTCTACAAGAAATTGACCCCATGTTATACAAGCATTTATTTGGTGAGTGCTGGAAAACACTTTTGAAACTTTCTAAGTCAGCTGAAAATATGCTCTTATCAATAATTTATGATTATTGCAGATAATTCAACCTAATGTATAAAATGTAATTGTACAAAAAGATTAAAGACTTTCATTGCCTTGACATTCTGCAAATCATTTATAGTATTTGGCCAGAGTCGAAACTGTTAGTTCAACTGTATAAATTCTGTGATTAAATATTAACCTTATTTGCCATGGTAATGTTCTTTCTTTTCTCCCGCAGTGCAACAGGACATAAAGTATATTCCTACAGAAAATGTTTCAGGTAAAATAGTACTGATAATTTTTTTTCTTTTTTTTTCTTTTGTGGGGGAGGTGACTAGGTTTACGTATTTATTTTTTTAGGGGAGGTACTGGGGATTGAACCCAGGACCTCCTGCATGCTAAGCATGCACTCTGCCACTTGAGCTGTACCCTCCCCCCAAAGTAGTATTGATAATTTAAACCAGTAGAAAACATTATACTTTCTTTTCCTAGCTTTTCCCTGGAGGAGAAGCAGCAAAATGCCTTTTATTAAAATATTTTTTCTTCTTAGATTTACCAATGGAGGAGCAATTGAGGAGACTACAAGAAGAAAGAACGTGTAAAGTGTGTATGGACAGAGAGGTGTCCATAGTGTTCATTCCTTGTGGGCACCTGGTAGTGTGCAAAGACTGTGCCCCTTCTCTAAGGAAATGTCCTATTTGTAGAGGTACCATCAAGGGCACAGTCCGTACATTTCTCTCATGAAGATCTAAGATTTTGTCTGAACTTTAAAATTAATGGATTAAATGTATTTAATTTTAAGTTTTATACTTATTTGGCTTCGTCAAGATTTTTTATTTATTTACAATTCAGAAAATTGTGTTTCCACAAAATATATATAAATATTTTTATATAAATCTAAAGCATGAACATGTGTATTTTAGATAACAAGGGAATGACAGACTTTTGTTCTTGTGAACAAAAAATAGCAATAGCACTACAAGCACAATACTAAATAGAGATTGCAGCACTTTTGAAATTGGAAGTACGGTAAAATTGCAGATTTTTGGACTATTTTAGAATTTTAAATATTTTGGAGTTGTATTAAGGGTCAAGAACATGAATTCTCTTTTTGGATCAATGTCATATACATAGACATAGAAGGTCTTGATATTTGTTGAATGACATTTTGGGGACATGCTATTTTTGTAAAGAATTCTGCGAGGAATATTTTAATAAAGCAATCAAAATCACTCTTGTTCTTAACACCTTTATTCTGTGATATTGGATAGTTTACTGACCCCCAGGCTCCTTCCATACCTCCTCAAGACTGGAATATTGAACGACAGTTCAGGTCCCTTTATGTAAGGTGCTTCTTCATTTACACGTGTAGAGCACAGGGGTCAACCACACCTGGCTTTAATCTGTAGGTTTTTATGGGATGTCTAAGTCAAAATCAGATAATCCTCCCAGTAAATTTCCTGGTTCGCTTTTCTGTTGCTTCATTCAGGAAGTCTCATGCCTGCCCTGTTCACTGGGAAGAGCCCCTGGTTTTATCCTCACCACTTTGGTATTAATTCTGGGACTTAGAAGGCACACTGGTTAGCAGCCTTTAGAGCAAACAGCTTGTTCTGGTAAATCAGTTTGTTCTATGCTGCCACTGCAGCGAGATTTCCTCCTTTGCATTACTGTTTGACACGCAACACGTTCAATTCATAATTCTCTACCCTTTGTTTCTGGTAGAGTTTTTTGGGCTTTAAAACCAGAAGTAACACTATAATTGGGAATAACGTGGAGAGATAAGGAAAGGCCAGTCGTCTAAACCAGTTCGAGATGTCTGCTAGAGTTCTCCAGAGAGAAAGGTTAGGAACCAGGCAAGGGGGGAGTGATTCCATCTCTTCATTCTGAGGCTGGGAGACCCTTGAGATGCAACTGATTTTACCTCTTTGTTAAAAGGTTCAGTCGGCTAGCCTCATGCTAACCGGCGTTCTGCTGGCGTTTGAGGCTAAATTAATTGTGATGTTGCTTAGATGATTTGTAACTCAGCTATAAGATGAATATTTAGCTAGTATATACCCTTTTCACAGCATCTATTTTTTATCTGGTTCTTCCTGCATACTACACGTGGTATTTGAACTTGGCCATGTCCACCATGAAACTCTTGTTCATTTCTCATTTTGATTATATGTGCACAGATAACATAGCCATCTTATTTATTCTAATATTTTGCTATTTCCCTAAGTGTTAGTTAAGTTGAAATTTTGTTTTGGAAAAACTATAATCACTGTAGATAGTAATGGTAGCTCCATCTGCTGAAGGTTTGCCAGGCACTGTTTCCAGGTCCTTGAAAGTGCATTAATTCATTGGATTGTCTCCATCTTCGCCCCCCATCCAACCTGGCCTTCAGTTCCCCAATAAGTGTTATAATTCAGAACTTTTATAGTAAGTGTTACAATTCTGAACTTTTCAGTGGGCTTAGCTTCGTACTTGGGTTATGCTCATTATAACGTCCATCCACTCTTTTTATTCATTTCCCTCTGTTACTTGATACGTTTAGCCATTAGATTCCTTTGTGGAAACAGGCAATGTCATTCAACCATCTTTACTCCCTTGGACATCCTGCGCATGGTGGTAGCCAGGGTGGATGTTTGCCATGTAAATCAGGCAAAACTATCAGATGGGATGTTTAAGGGATTTCACTGCTTTAGAAGCAACATTGGTACCCTTGGAACAGAGAATATTAGTGGGTCAGGATTACTCATTCTTTTAAAAACTGTGCCCAGCCCCACCCTTCTAGATAAGAAGAGATAGACAAGATCTGATTTCTGGAGTTTGGAGTTTGTACTGTGCAGATGATAAGTAGTTCTCCAAATTGCACAACATGCCTGCTTCTTTATCACGTTCTGATGTGGCTTTGCATCATTTTCAACCATATTTTGTGGCACTTTTCCTCTTGCTCTATCCCAGCTACCTTGGCTTCCTTAAGTTTCTGAAGTCTTTTGCTTCAGAGTGTTTGACTTTCATTCCTCTTTCCCTAACACATTTCTCCTCGTTCTTCAGGTCTTGCTTAGCCTAGATGTTACTTCCTCAGAGAGGCCTTCTCTGACTTCTCTCACCTAAAATAGAATTTCTGATGGCCTCTTTGTTCTTTTTCTTCATGACACATACCACAATTTGTATTTATACATTTGTTTAATGTCATGTTCTACTGTCAAAGTTCCATGAGAAAAGAAACCACGTGTTTTGTTCATCGGGACACATGAAGAGCCTGACACGGAATAGGCCCTTACTGAATAAACGAGTGGATAAGTGACTCTGTGAGGGGGTGGAATGCGAGGGAGGCCTTCCTCCTGCTCAGTTACCACTGCTGATAAAGCACTAAGGCATCATCACTGACGGGGAATCACGGGCCAAAGTCTGCCCTCCTCGAGAGACCAAAGGGAATTTCTAGAGAAGAGCGAGCAACCCAGTTAAAAAAAGATTTATGTAAGAGGTGAGACTGGGAGTTGTTTCCTGAAGGATGAAGCAAGGCATTTCAAGTTAGGGAACAGCATTTTAAAAAGGGTATGAACACAGGCGTTAGAATCTTAATAATGATAATAAACTGACACATTGAACTTGCATGTACTAAGTGTCTGTGCACCATCTCAGCTGAGGCTCACTAACAAGAAAGGCATATAGCACGGAGATTAAAAGTGCAGGCTGGGAGCTCACAGCACAGCTGAGGAGTTTGGGCAAGTTATTTAGCATCTCGGTGCCTCCTGAGTGCCTCTGTGTGCAGTGGGGACAACAGCAGCATCTTACGTGATTGTGAGGATTTAAAGGGCTGTTACACAGACGGTGCTTTGATGCTCAGCAAATATTAAGTCGATATCGTTCTTGTTTTTTAAAGATGAAAACACTGAGGCTTAGAGAGGTTTAGTATCTTGCCTAAGGTCTCACAGCTGGTAAGTGAAAGAGGAGGAGAGCCCGTATTAACTACCACCCTAAATTGGAAGAGACCTTAGGAGTTCTTTAGCAATCATCCTGCCACCAGGATATTTGAATCCCCTCTATAAGGAACCTCTCAAAAAGTGCTCATGAGTCAGCTTTAAAAGGCAGACACAATAGAACTTAGGTTGTGCCTAAAAATAGTGATCCATATGTTTTGTTGGGTCAAAATCCAGTTCAAATTAGCTTGAAATATTATATCCTATCACACTATGATGTGATAGGATATAATATATCCTATTGTACCATTTTCCAAACACGTGTAGACACTTACACGAAAGAAATATCCATGGGAAAAGCATCGTAAAATTTACTCAAAAGAGCTTTTCCAGTATGATTTATCAATTGATGGATATTAAAAGTGTCCAACTATAATGTGAGTATTCTCAATATTTTTAGAGGTCTTCACACTTCCAAATATTGGGAACCATTAGTTCAAAGTAGATTTGTGTTGGCTAATATATTCATCCCTAGCTGGGCTATTGAGCACCTAAAATGTTGCTCAGTTTGAATGGAGATGCCCAGTAAGTGTAAAATACACAATAAATTTCAAAGACCTAGTACAGAAGAGTACAAAATGTCAGTAATTTCTGTTAATTACATGTTGAAATAGTAATATTTTAGTTACGTTGGGTCATATGCTATTAAAATTTCCCTTGTTTCTTTTCACTTTCTTAATATGGTTACTGGAAAACTTTAAATTACTTATGTAGACCACAATACGTTTCTGTTGGTCAGCACTGATCTAGACAAATACAATTGCTCTTAATTTTATCGTTTCAAGACATCAGCGACTCATCAGAGCATATTAAAAGGTAGTGTGTACTATGAAATACCCTCTCTGGAAAGCCACTCTGCCCTCCCCACCTTTCCCCCAGGCTAGGTTGAAAGCTTCCTTGTGCTCCTGGGTGGCCCCTGTGCTGGACTTTATGATGGTGCTCATCACATTGTATAGGGTTTATTCACTGGTGTCTTTTGCTAGTTTGTGAGCTCCTGGGAAGGGGCTGGTTTTTATTCTCCCTGTCCTTAGAATTTATGCACGTGGTATGTACTACAGTATTCATTTTTCCAGTTTTATTGATGTCTAATTGACATACAGTACTAAGTTTAAGGTATCCACCATAACGATTTGATTTACAGACATCATGAAGTGATTATCACAATAATTTAGTAAACGTCTATCATCTCACACAGGTGAAAAATGAAAGAAGTGGAAAAAAATTTTTGTGTATGATAAGTCTAGGGATTTACCCTCATGACAACTTTCATGTATAACATGGAGCAGTGTTAATTATATGTATCATGTTGTACATTACATCCCTAGCACTTATTTATCTTGTAACTGGAAGTTGGTACCTTAAAAAATTAAAAAAAAATTTTTTTGTGCAATTTATTTTGATTTACTTATTTTGGGGAAAGGTAGTAAGGTTTATTTATTTATTTATTTTTGGAGGAGGTACTGGGGATTGAACCGAGGACCCCATGCATGTTGAACACGAGCTCCACCCACTGAGCTATATCTTTCCCCCCGGAAGTTTGTACCTTTTGACTATCTATCTTCATCCAATTCCCCTCCTTCCCTCACCTCTCCTAAGCACAAATCCGGTCTCTTTTCCTCTGAGTTTCTTTGTTTGTTTTTGAAATATAGTTGACCTACAGCACTATGTTAGTTCCTGTTACATAGTGATTCGATATTTCTGTACATTTTAAAGAGATCACCACAGTAAATCTAGTTATGATGTCACCATACAAAGGTGTTACATAGTTACTGACTGTATTCCCTACACTGTGCATTTAATACCCACGACTCATTTATTCTGCAGCCAGAAGTTTGTGTATCTTAATCTCCCTCACCTAGTTCTTCTCCCCCCACCCTCCTCCCCTTTGGCATACCCCTGTTTGTTCCCTGTACTGTAACTCTGTTCATGTTTTGTTATGTTTGTTCATTTGTTTCAGATTTTTAGATTCCACATATAAGTGAAATCATATGATACTTGCCTTTTTCTAACTTATTTCACTTAGTGTAATATCCTCTAGGTCCATCCATCTTGTCACAAATAGCAAGTTTTTTCTTCTTATGGCTTAGTAATATTCCTGTGTGTGCTCTGTGTGTGTGAGACAGGATGGAAGGGGGCAGGGCACAGCCATTCAAGGAATGCCACAGCAATTAATATCAAAACGGTGAAAGACTCAACCCCCAGTAGGCCTTGAGGCCCAAGATATGAGAGATTTAACTTCTAGTAGATCTTGAACTTCATTATATGCCCATTGTAATATATTAACATGGTGACTAACATGCCCACAGGCTCCATGGCAGTCCCAAGGCTAGCCACAGAAGGTCAAAGGGTGGGAAATGGCCAACTTCCTGGGAATCCCAGCCCCTTCTCCTTAGACTGGCCCTTCTACTTATTAGCGTATGAAGCCACCAGGCCCATGAAAACCAGCAACATCGTGCCTTGTGGGCACCCCTCTCTCTCTCCCTCCTTGGAGACGGCCCACATACCGTCTATGGAGTATGTACCTACTTTTAATCTGAGCACCCAACTCCTACACCTTGTGGCCTTTCTCTTGCCTTTCAATGTATCTCTCTGAATAAATCTACCTTCACTTAACTGTGGCTCGCTCTTGAATTCTTTCCTGCACGAAGCCAAGGACCCACATTTGGCGGGACACGTCCCAGGGGCTCATCCGAGACCTGGGACACGGCCCTCCTGGTGCCCCACATCTGTTTTCCTGCATCATGTGTGTATGTATATATCTCACAACTTCTTTATCCATTCATCCACTGATGGGCACTTGGCTTGCTTCCATATCTTGGCTACTGCAAATAATGCTGTAATGAACATAGGGTGCATATATCTTCTAATTACTGTTTTTATATTCTTTGGATAAATACCCAGGAGTGCTACTGCCAGATCATACGATAGTTCTATTTTCAATTTTTTGAGAAACCTCCATGCTGTTTTTCCATAGTGGCTGTGCCAATTTATATTCCCACCAACAGAGGGTTCCCTTTTCTCTACATCCCCACACTTGTTATTTCTTAGCTTTTTGATAACAGCCATTCTGACCAATGTGAGGCGGTATCTCATTGTGGTTTTGATTTTCATTTCCCTGATGATGAGTGATGTTGAGCAACTTTGCAAGTACCTGTTGGTCATCTGTGTGTCTTCCTTGAAAAAATATTTATTCAGAGGCTCTGCGCATTTTTAAATAAGTTGTTTTTTTTTTTTTTTTGATGTTGAGTTTCATGAGTTCTTTGTATATTTTGGATATTAACCCCTTATCAGAATATCATTTGCAAATATTTCCTCCCATTCAGTAGGTGGCCTTTTTTATTTGCTTGATGGTTTTGTTCGCCGTGAAAAGGATTTTTAGTTTGAGGTGGTGCCACTGGCTTATTTTTATTTTTGTTCCCCTTGCCCGAGAAAACATATCCAAAAACTATTACAAAGAACAATGTCAAAAATCACACTGCCTGTGTGTCCTTCTGGATGTTTTCTTTCTTTCGTGGTTTCAGGTCTTACATTTAAGTCTTTAATCCACTTTGAGTTTATTTTCGTCTTTGGTGTGAGAGTTCGTTTCTTTTGCATGTGGTGGTCCTGGTTTCCAATACCACTTACTGAAGAGGCTCTGTTTTCCCCATTGTGTATTTGTGGGTTCTGGCCGGCAGAAGTCCCACCGAGACGGAATGAATTACTCCGGACTCTGTGGAAAAAGTCAAGAGAGCGAGAGGGAGTCGGGAGCTGACTCCACGAGCCTCTCAAATGCTCCCACATTTATTGTGTATAATCAAAGGAAAAATCATTAACAGTTGTGTGACGGAATGCAGGAATTTAGGGAAAGACAGGATGGGATCAAGATTGCAGAAGTCACAACGAGTACCAAGGCTTAGTTTATCTTTATGGAAGTCATGGGGAGAGGGGAACAAGATACATTCTTTAGATACGCTAATTACAGAGCAGACCACCAGACCAGCCAGTTCCTTGTTTTGGGGATAATAGACTATCTAACAGCAGGCACTCCCAGCATTTAGCTGAGGGCCTGGGTCGTTGCTTTGCAAGGAGCAGAGTGCTATCTAAAACCTCAACTACGTAAGCAAGGCATTGTCTTTGCTTTTTATGGTGGCAAGGGGAGAGGTGCCTGCTTGCAAAGCAGTTACTAAGCACATTTGTTCTTCTTAAAGGTGACAGGCGGCTGGGGTCGGTTACAATTTGTTAACCCAATCATGGGCTCCCACATATATTCTTGCCTCCTTTGTCATAGATTCATTGCCTATATAAGTGTGGGTTCATTTCTGGGTTCTATATTCTGATCCATTGCTCTGTGTATCTGATTTTGTGCCAGTACCATAAGGTTTGATCACTGTAGCTTTGTAGCGTAGCTTGATCAGGGAGCATGATTCCTATAGCTTTGTTCGTCTTTCTCAAGATTGTTTTGGCTATTTGGGATCTTGTGAGTTTTCATAAAAACTTTAGAATTATTTGTTCTAGTTATGTGGAAAATGCCATTGGTGTTTTGAAAGGGATTGCATTGAATCTGTAGATTGCCTTGGATAGTATGGTCATTTTCACAATGTTAATTCTTCCAATCCATGAACACTGTATATCTTTCCATTTTGTGTCATTTTCACTTTCTTTCATCAGCATCCTATAGTTTTCTCAGCACAGGTCTTATACCTCCCTTCTGGCCTGCAGTTTTTACTGAAAAGTTAGGTGATACCTTATGGGAGTTTGTTGCACAGAACTTGTTGCGTTTCCCTTGCTGCTTTTAATATTCTCTCTTTAAGTTTTGACATTTTAATTGCAATGTGTGGTCCCCTTTGGGTTAATCCTTCCTGGACCTGTATGCCTGTTTCCGTCCCCAGGTTAGGGGATTTTTCAACTACTATGTCTTCAGCTAAGTTCTCTGCACCTTTCTCTCTCTCTCCTCCTTCAGGGACCCCTATAATGTGAATGTTAGTACTCCTGATGTCCCAGAGGTCTCTTAAACTGTCATTTCTTTTCATTCTTTTTTTTTTTTTTTGTTCAGTGTCAGAGATTGCCATTATTCTGACTTCCAGCTCTCTGATCCATTCCCCTGTACCATCTAACCTACTGTTGATTCTTTCTAGTATATTTTTCATTTCTATTACTGTATTTCTCATCTCTGTCTGTTTTTTTTATGTTTTTCTAGTTCTTTGTTAAAGACTTATGACATCTCACTCTGTTCATCCAGTCTTGTCCTGAGTTCTGTGGTCATCTTTATGAATATTGCCTTGAACTCATTATTTTGTAGATTGCTTATCTTCACTTAGTTCTTCTTTGGGGGTTTAATCTTATTCCTTCATTTTGAACATGTTCCTCTGTCGCATCATTTTGCCTAAGCGCTGTTTTCATTTCTGTATTTTTGGTAGGTTGGTTACACTTCCTGATCTTGGAGGAGTGGCCTTTTGTAGGAGACGTCTTCTGTATCCCAGCAGCATACTCCACTCTGGTCACCAGAACCATATGCCCTAGAAGTGCCCCCAGTGTGGGCTGCAAGGGTGCTTCTGTTATGGTGGGCTGACTACTGTGTGTGGTCTGGTAGGTGTGGCTGGCCCCTAGTTCAGTTGGTTGCCAGGTCCTACCCAGAGGAGGCTGCCAGCTGCTGGTTGGTGGGGCTGAGCCATGATGTTGCTGGCTGAAGAACCCCGGGGTTGGAAGGGGAGTCCCAGGGCTAGTGTTGGCCTGCCATTGGGTGGGTAGAGCTGGGGTGCAGGGTTGGGGTTCCCATATCTAATGTCAGCCTGCTGGTGGTGGGGCCAGTTCCTGACATGACTCACTGTGAGTTCTGGGATGTCCCAAAGCTGATGAGTGGGACTGTATCTCAGGGTAGCTGGCTGAGGGATTCCAGTTGCTTGGAGCTGGTGTTGAAGTGATGGTGGACAGGGCAAGGGCCCAGGGTTTCCTGGGGCTCATGCTGTAGTCAGTGGTAGTCAGAGCCGTGCGCAGGTTCTCTGGCTGCAGGGCCCTGGGGGTCCTGAAACTAGTGTCAGCATACCGGTGAGTGGGACCAGATCCTGGGGCCGCTGATGGGCCCAAGGTTCCCAGAGTCAATGTTAACCTGCTGGAGGGCAGGGCCAGGGCCCAGGGGGTCCTGGGCTGGTGCAGGTCTGCTGGTGTGTTGGTTGGATCCTGACAAGACAGTCTGCAAATTGTGGTAGTCCTGGAGCTGGTTTGGTCTGCTTGTGGGTGGGGCTAGATCCTGGGGCAGCTGGCTGATGGGCCCATGGCATTTCAGAGCTGGTGTTGGCCTGCTGATGGGCGGGGCTGGGCCCTGGAAGGTCCAGGGGCTAGTGCAAGCCCACTGGGGGGTGGAACTGAGTCCTGGGATCTCTAAGTACAGGTTCTGGGGGTCCCAGGGCTAGAGCTGGCTCACTGATGTGTGGGGCCAGGTCCTTCATTGGACAGGGCCTTGTCCCAGGGTGGCTGTGGGCTCAGGGGATTTGAAAGCAGCCTGCTTCCTAGGGGAGGGCAAGGACCTGGGGCTAATTCCAGAATGGCACTTGTCAGCACCACTGTCCTAGTGGTAGAATGAGCTTGCGAAAGTGGTTGTTGCCAATGGCTGTGTCCTTAGGGCGAGCTCCAGTTGCCTCCTGCCTCTCCAGGAGGCTCTTCAAGATCAGTAGGTAAGTCTGACCCTGGCTCCTTTCAAATTACTGCTTCTGCCCTGGGTCCCGAAACCCGAAAGATTTCCTACTCTTCTATCTTGGCCTCTGGCCTCCATGATCGTAGATGAAACAGTTAAACAATTTGCTCAAGGACATGTAACTCAAGGAGAAACAGTAGAGATGAAAGCAAAACCTGTTCAACTTAATGCCCACGTTTTATACGTTGTGACACGTTGCATATATTCAAAGATTAGAATGATTTTGCACTGTCATCTTTTAAGTGTTTATTTTCAATATTTAATGTAATCCAGTTTCCCTATGTTGTGAAGAAACCCAACTTTCTAAGTCATCTAAAGTTTTATTTATTGTACTTTTCTAAGGCTTTCATATAATCCTTCTACAGATATAACTGGTCGGTCTCCATCGCTTTCTGGAAAATCACAGGAAAAACTTTCCTTGGACCTGCATCTGCTTTTTGGACCCTAGAAGTCTTTTATCTTTTCCTCCCTTGACGGGAAAAACGTATAGAAAGAACAATGTCCCCTGTCTTTGTTTATATTTATATTAACCGATTAAAATTCACTAGTTCAGCTTTTAAATATGTCTTTGTCCCAATGTCTTGTTTTTGCCAGGGTGACTTCTCTTGACTGTGTCTCCAATGACAAGGTGCTTCCTTTTGTTGAAGAGTCCGAGGATTTGGGGGCTTATTGAAGGAAAGACCACAAGGTGGCAGTAGCGCACAATGCGCTTTATTTGGGCTGCACTGCAGGCAAGGGGAAAGCCCCCCACAGCAGGCGCCCTTCCAGGGCAGGTGTGGGGCCACCACCAGGAGGGGAAGAGGGAACTCCCAGGCCAAAGGGGAAGCAGAGGGGAAGCTGAAGTCTCTCGGTGATGTTGCAGACAGCTAGTCGGGGATCAGCAGTGGCTCGGGTTCTTTTATAGCCTGAGGGTTTGTCTTGCGGATGCAGAGTATGCAAAACAGGCAGGCTCTAAACGTTTTAAAGTAAGGTTATTTGGGATTAAGTTAAAGTAATTAGATGTGTAGAAGTTTGAGTTTGGCACAGGCAAGCTTTTGAACTAGTGGTCTCAGTCTGCTGTGAGAACGTGAACAATGCGGGGCTGATGTGCCCAGGCCACCTTTGATCTGTTTATATATAAACCTTTATCATCCTAACTTTTAATTCACTGATTTTTGAAATTAGAGCTGCTGAGATTCTAATTTATATTAACCGATTAAAATTCACTAGTTCAGCTTTTAAATATGTCTGATATTTTAAAATGTGACTTTTGATACAAAATGTTAAGGCTGTCGTGAACTTTCAGAATCTCTACAATATCGCTCTTGAAATCTCGTCAGTAGTTACGTTGGTCAAGTCTTCATATGTAAAATAAATGGCTTAAACCAAGTGAGCTTTCAGATTCTTCGCAGTTCCAAAACCCCGATGAAGAGGGTTTAAGGAAAAAAAATTCAAAATCTTAAGACAGACACATAGTGATTTTTTTCAACACGTGGAAAGGTGATACTTACGATGCTTGTAAGTAACTTAGAGAAGCTGGGGGAGAACGTTGTGATGTGGCCAAAATTTCCAAGTTCGTCATGTGTTGGGTTTTTTTAAATTTAATTTTTCAGATGAAATTTTTCATAAATTCAGGAAAGTACACATTTCATTCATGTTCTGAGGGGTACCAGAATATGCCATCCAAAAATGGACTTTTGGCATATGGATTATTTTGAGCTAAAGGCCATTAAGAACTATCGGGAAAAGCAGGGTTCTGAAAAACAGGGCACAAGTCTTAATTTCCTCAAGGAAATTTCCACTTAGAAAGTAAATTTCCACTTGTAGGGATGTCTCCCTCTTTAACAACTCTTATCAAAGGAGACGGCAAATCTGCATAACAAACCTTACTAAACAGCTCATTCACCATGCTTTTCCTGATTACTTTGCTATAACATGCCTCTCTCACCCAGAAGCCCCAAACCTCTTTTCCTTTGTTGGTATTTAAACACAAGTTCTAAACCTCTCTTTAAAGTTACTCATCACTGAGGGCTCTTATTTGCACATGTGGAATGCGCATGTTAATAAACCTGCCTTTCTCTCATTCATCTATCTTTGGCCAGTCTGATTTACAGGACCCCAGCTGGAGAACCTAAGATGGGCAGAGGAAGAGTTTTTTCCTTCCCTACAGTATAAACTGATGTAGAGGAGAAAAAAAGGAACTTTCCCTGTATGTTTCCTGAGTTCTTGGCTGTGACCCCTGCAATAAAAGATTAACAAGAAAAACAGAGTTTAACATATATACCTCGTGTGTACATGGGAGATACCCATGGAAAAATCAGTAACTCCCTGGGGTAGACTAAAACCACAGGCATAAATACCATCTTCGGCTAAAAACAGACAGGAGGATGTGTGGAGGCCAGTTATGGGGAGGTTGCCAGGAAAAGCAGGGTAAACAAGGGTGAAGTTTGTTATGCAGATTGAAGTTAGTGCTTTCTCATTTGTCACTTCTCACCCCATCTTTGGCCTGCCTGGCCCAGTCTTAGCAAGAATTCTGCTGAGTCATGTCAGTGAGAATCCCCCCACACTCGATGACTAAATTCTTTATCCTCCACATTTGATGTGTAAACCTCTGGCCAATCTTCTGCAAGAATCCACCTGCCCTTAACGTCTCCACTAAGCAATTTTACATCCACTGACCCCTTCACTCCACTGGTTGGCTATAAATCCTTAACTATATCTTTGGTGAATTCACAGTTGAGCCAGATCTCTCTCCCCTTTGCAAAGCTCTGATTGCAACAGTCCCGAATAAAGTCTTCTGTACCTATTATTCCTCACTTGCTGATGTTTCAACAAGTGTAAGAATAATTTTTCTTCAATAATACAACATAATCAACCCTAATCATCCTTTATACTTATTTTTAAAATAAACTGTTACAATATGCAATTGGTGCACTGAAAAGGTTATCGACCTTATTCACAACAGAGCAATGAAATTAAAACTATACTGAAATACTGTTTAACAGACTGGCAAAAATCCAAAAGTTAGACATTTTGACATTTCCCTTGATAAAACTGCGTAGGAAAAAATGAACTTACACACAGTGCTGACAGAATTGCAAAATGCGAACGCTTCTGTGTAGGGGGAGGTGTATTTGGCTATATCCAGCAAAATTACATATGAATTTGCCATTTGACCTAAGAATCCAACTTCTAGGAATGTATCCTAAAATAAGACGTGCGCCCATGACTATTCATTACAGCATGAATTGTAATAGCGAAAGATTAGAAACCACCTAGCTGTCCATCAATAGAGAAGTAGATGAATACATTATGGTATGTGAAATAAAATTCATATTTTATGGCAAGACAAGAAAAATTTAAACATAAAAAATTTTCTCTACTCTTTGGCTCCTTCTCTCTCTTCTACTGTAGCTGCATTATGCTTGGCCCAAATCTCTCCATCAGCAGAAATACCTGCTAAGCCATAAAGAGCAACATTCTCCTAGCACTAATGAGATAACTCCTTGAAAGTTAGCATTCCCTCCTAATCTTGTAAGGGGCCACAATGACCTAGCTTGTATAAACTGCAATAATACGTCATTTAACATAACAGCTCTCAAGAAAGCTTTTGACAGTCTCAAACACTTAACAAAACTATGCTTTGATCACTAACGGACAGAACAGTTCTTGGAGCTTTCTGAGAGGCTGTTCCTGGGTTCTAATCCTCAATTTGGCGCAAATAAATTTTCCATTTCTTTCTTATATCAACTGTTAATTTTTTCATCCACAGGTACCAGCTGAATATATTATGCTACATTTACACTATGGAGTACTGTGCAGGAATGACTCTCTCTCTATATATACTAGTAGAATAATCTCCAGAATTTATGTGAAAAAAGGTGGAGAAAAGTATGTTGCCGTTTATCTAAGAAAAAGGAAGATATGGATAAATATACATAATTAATTATATTTTTAGAATGAAAAAAAAATGTTTAAACCATTGCCTATGGGGCAGGGAGTAGAGGTGAGAATAAGGATTTTTCAGTGTGAAGGGAAAGAGTGACAGATGTACAACCAACGAGGTTAAAAAAAAAAAAAACCCTTGAATTCCTGAATTTGAAATGAAAGTGAGAATTCATAATACATTTTATTTAAAAAAAACAAAACAAAAAACAAAACAAGACCATATTTACCTAGCTCTGTCCACAGAACAGGTTATCAAAACTATACAACTCAGTAACAATTAGTACCACAAACATTCAGATTATGTTTTTTAACTACCATTTCCCACTAAAGGAACCAGAGCACTTTAAACAAATGGCTTGTTATTAGTATGGGGTAAGAAATGTACAAAACCAGCCTGGAAAGCAATCAAAGACTATCAGGACCACGTCAAAAGGACTCGTGAGCCAACGTGAATGAACTCCCACTGGCCTAAGGAACTTGAGCACAAATAAGACAATAATTGCAATGAACTACAACTCACAAAATATGTTTAAATCCCTGGATTCATAATGATAGCTTCTTACTTTTAGGGTTTTTAACCACCCGAAATATTTGGTAACAGTGTAGGTCATTATCTAATTTTATTTTTCATTAGAATAACCATTTATTCAGCATTACTTACTGACTAGTTAATCCTTTTCTTGCTGATACATAATACTAATGTCATATGTCCAATTCACACATGTATATATATATATATATATTTTTTTGGCCCTTTAATTTAGTTCCTTTATTTGTCCATCCTCATGCAACTACAATACTATCTTTTTTTAAAACATTTTTTATTGAGTTACAGTCATTTTACAATGTCAAAAATACTATCTTAATTACTATGACTTTATTATATAACTAATTATCTGGTGGACAAGCCCCTTCAAGCTTATTCTTCTTCCTCAAAATTTTCTTGGATCCTGTAAATTTTTCTACATAAATGTGAAAAATACTAGGATGGCCTCAACAGAAACATAGACCTTATTTTTAAAAATCACCAACTCTACACTGGAAATAAGAAAAACATTAACTGAGTAAGTGGGCAAGTGATCAATTTAACACTAAACTACAAGGTTATAGAGGATTAAAAGTTATAAAGTAGTATTTATTATACTTGAGTGTTACTGCATAGTTTTTTGGAGAAAACATTAAAGTCTTTTGAGTTTTTGAAATAAGAATTTTTCCCCTATACTTTTCTGGTCAGGAGAAGAACTGAAAAAGAGAAATAATCTTGAATCCAGAATGAACAATTCTTGCTATATATATTTTCCCACACATATAAAGAAAGCTCTGTAACTTTCCGAGAAATTGTGACTTGAACTAAACACCAAACTACTATCAAAATTCATGTGCATATTTGGAAGTTTTTAGTCATTGGGAGCCATGGCATTTCTTTTCTCTGTATCACAAACTGTTACAAATACTTTCTTTTTACTATTAACTTTGGAACAGAAGACCTCCTGTACTGTGACCAACTGGCAGGCAGAGATGACAGGGACAGGAAATGGGAAATGGTTCGGGGTCTTGGAATTCCCCTGGCTACCTAATTAAGTGGCTTATTATTTGGAAGTTTTTGAAATATTTGCCCCCTGGAGTTCCCCTGCGAGAAGCAGGCATCTGATTTCACTGCCAAAGAGTGTCTTCACAGGACACAAATTTTTAAAAAATTCAGTCGCTGCGATACAAGAAATATTTACTGCGTGCCCTTAGGTTCGCCCCACTAGAGGCGGGGGAGACCCAGCGCCCACAACCAGTAAAACCAAGAGGCTGTATTTACAATTTCTAACAGTTAACTACTTTAAAATGTCATGGATAAATGGGCTCTTCTGTGGTCCAGGTTCGGTTTTGACATATACATACATATATGAATGTGTAAATTCCGTTTTAAGTCACATTCAGAAAAAAAGGGAGATAAAAGCCTGCTCTGAAACCCTGTTCACGTGGCTGGTGACGAGCTTCTGAAATTAGGACACTGTCAGCGCATACGTCTCCAGAACAGAAAAACAAAAGCTTAAAAAGCAAAGATAGAGTGGCTGATTATGAAACAGACAGAATCCTAATATACCCTCTCAAAGATGGCCAAATCGCATTTTCGGAGCTAATCTTCTGACGCTGCTCTGCTTTCCAACACTTGGCCTTTTCCTCCCATTTCCACGGCCAGCTGTTGAAGGTGGACGCCACGCAGCTGCTGGGGATAAACGGTTACAACTGCTTCCTTCACTGAGGACGAGCTGCCAGCAGGTGGACTCGCCCCGCACACGGCGGCGCCCCCGAGAGCGGAGGTCAGCCCGGAGGTCAGCCCGGAGGAATTCGGCCGGGCTGCTCCCCACCCCCGAGCGCCGGCGGAGGCGCTCGCCACCCGCGCAAGGCCGTTTCCGCAGGACTTCCCCAGAGTCAAGCGCCACCGCTTAGCGTTTGCCACATCGCCCGCAGGAGAAGGTCGGGGACAGCGAAGCGAGGAAACGCTCAAAGCGCCCACACTGCGGGACTCAAAAGTCTGACCACCGCGCCGCTCGCGGCCCCGCCGCCCCCGCGGGCTGCACAGCTGCCCACAGGCGCGCGCGCGCTCCGCCCCGCCTGCCCTCGCGCCGCGGTGACGCGCCCCGCTCGGGCGCGCTGACGTCACTGTGAGTCGACGAGGGCCCTGCGCGGGCGGGGGGCCTCGGGAGCGCAGGACGGTGCCGCTCGGCCGCCTCTCCTGTCCGCGTCGCTGCTTCCCGGCTCTGGAGGCCGCCAGGCGGCCGCGCTGTTTCCGCGTTTGCTGCGCCGGCCCAGCGGTGAGTGCAGCTCCTTCCGGGCCCGGGCCGCGCGAGGCGGGTCGGGGCGCGCAGGCCGCCGGGGCCCACGGCCCGGAGGCTGCGACCGGGCGAGGCGGGGAGAGGGCCTGGGGCCCTTGGCCCGGGGCCTGGGGTCGAGGGGCGAGGGTCGCAGTGAGACGTCCGCTCTGTACGCTTTACTCTGGCCGAGGCTTTTGTTTAATTCGGACGCTCCAACTCTAAGACTTGGCAGTGGGAAAAAAAAAATACATATGTTTATTTGACTGACCTGTTTGCAAGTCTCCTCTGGCCTCCGCCCTCCTTTCCGGCCCTATGGACTTTGACCAAGATGTTTTCTCTTAGAACTTTTGCAGGGTTTTAAGCTTAACCCTCTGTGTTTCTTTGTTTAATATGTTCCAACGGAGACAGTTCTGTGGCGGCGACATCTCCTATTTCAGGTAGTTCCAACCGCCCCCTGCCGCTTTAGTAGCCTATTGTGTATTGTGAGAAACAGCGCCGGGAAATTAATGGGTAAAATCCAGTTTCCCTTCTCATCCCTTGCAGTCGTCTGTCTCCCCGCCGACTCCCCCTGCCCCGCCACAGGTTGCCTAAAGAGAGTAAAATCCACTGTAGGGTGCATGTAGATAAGCTGTAAAGATGTGACATCAAGTCCTGGTATAGCGAAAGCGAACATACAGGTGGTGGCGCTCCCAGGGCCAGTGTTTCACAGGCCATTGTGCTGTATTTTGTGTTTGTTTTCCTTTCTGTGGTTGTTGCTTTGGGATTGTGAGGGGATGGTAGAATTTAAGGGTTTTTATTAATGAGTTCCTGATGAATTTACTCTCACTGGTCAGTTTGCTTAGTCCTGGAGAGCCTCGAAATTAAAAAAAATAAGGTTACCGTCTATGATACCGTCTGAGTAACTGCTGGTCTGTTGCTGGTGGGGTGCAGTCTCTTTTTCACCAGTAGTCCCCTTTTGCCTCTAGCAAACTGCCAGAGATATTATCCTTAACCTATTAAAAGTTGTCACCAGAAAAAGGGAGGAGAGCAAGGACAAAAAATTTGCCTATGTGGAAATGTCCATCTGTTTCAAAGTTGTACATTAAAACAAGATGTATACTTAGTGCTAAGGGGAGTATATTGCATTTAGTTTAATTAAGAGCTTTTCCAATTAGTTTTCGCGACAAATTGCTGGAATTAAAATGTGTTATTTAAAGTGTAAATCACTTTTAGAATTTACTGAATAAATCGAAAAGAATATAAACTGTATTACAGTTTTCTAAATAGTTTTTGTTTTTTCTTTTCAGATATACAGCCCTGAAGAGTTTGCTTTTTTCCCCTCATTTTTTCCTCCCTGCGGTAATAAATCCCATTATGGAGACCCAGAAACTTTATGAAGGGATATAGTTTGAATTCTGTGGAGTGTAATTTTGTGTATGAATTATATTTTTAAAATATGAAGGGTTTTCAGAAAGAAGGCTAGTAAAGTTAATTACTGGTGCATTA